>NC_141458.1:102720000-112720000 GCF_015680905.1 Coptis chinensis | reverse complement strand
TTTCAGTTTCACATTTCGGTGTTCAAGTGTGATTGGGTTGATAGCGGGAATGGCATAAAGACCGATGATCTAGGTTTCACACTAGTGGATCTTGGTAGAGTTGAGCATAAATCTTAGCCTCTCAAACCAAGCAAGTCTTTTATGTTCCTGATCAACTTGATCCTAAATGGTCGATTGATCTAACAGCTCCTAAAAGATGTTATAATGTTAGCGATATTGGTAATGGCGCGTTTGATGGGGATATTGGAGATAGGGTTCAGCCTGAAGTCGTGCCAAGTGTTGATTCATTTGATGTGAATGATGAATCTCAACCAATTTTCTCCGCGTAAAGACTATGAGGGAATATGGGTGAGAATGATTCTTCTAAAACCTAGTGTTTATTTTTTCTCTCTTTATTGCAATTTTTTTGGTTGTAAAACTTTTATTAAGTGTTTTTAATAATTTCAAGTGATTGAGATTTTTTTTTAAAAGTGGTTAGTCCATCTTGTATTTATTCATTTTAATCGTCTATTTACTACTGCACTCAATTTACTACTCTATATAATATGGTTTGAATGTAGATAATATGGTTTACCTTATGCACTAATTACTACTCTATGTTATTTCATAGTTCAGCGATGGATCCAGAATAGGTTGTCCATTCCGAAGACGAAGAAGAACTAAGTGACACTGAAACACTAAGTGACACTAAAGCACTAAGTGAGAGAGGTGCAACCATAATGCATTCCTTGTCTCGTAAGTGGGATGGCATAATAATTAATGTTGAATTTAATGGAAAAGGTAAGCATATAGGACAAAAGGTGCGCAATAAGCTTTCTGGTGGGGAAGGTGCTCTTGCGAGGGCCCTAATTCCTTTAAGTGCTTTTCAAACATGGAAAAAAGCACCTGATGAGCTTCTAAATCTTTTGTGGATCGGCATTCTGGTAAATATATCTTGTATAGTTCATTTTTTTTTTTTTTTTTTTTTTTCTTATCGTGCTTGTTTCTTGAAATTTTTTTGTTTGTTCATTACTCAGATTAGATTCAATATAGATGTTAAGTATAGGAAGGAAGTTTTGAAATCAATTGGAGTTCGTTGGAGGACCTTCAAGAATATGCTTACGAAGAAGTTTATCTTCCCTTTTAAAGATGATCCAGATGCGCTTACAAAACCACCTAAAAAGTATAAGATCGGGAAACCCGATTGGCATGCATTTGTGAAATCGAGATTAACGGGAGAGTTCCAGGTATATCATAAATTTTATAAGAATAGAATTTTCGGTAAATTGATTGTGTTTATTCATGCGTACTTGAAAGATTTACTAAGGATGTAAACTTTTTTCGAAAGGAGAGAAGCAAATTACAATCAGCACAAAGGAAAATGAATAAGTATAATCACCGAATTAGCAAGCTTGGATATGCTGGCCTAGAAGATAAATTGGTAAGTACTTAAACAAATCTTTTTAATATCAATTTATATATTCAACGTAACATATACTCTACAAATAATTGGACTTCCTATTTATATGTTTTATAATAGAAAGAAGAGTTGGGAGAATCTTTTGATGAGGATGATAGAGCTAATTTGTGGCTTTTAGCTCATCAAGACAAGAATGGTGGATATTATGATGATGATACAAGGGAGGTGGCAGAAAAAATTGTAAGTTGTTGCCTATATCCTTTTATAGATGTTTGAGTTTATAGCAAACACGTAGTAGGTTGTGTGCTGGTTTTCCATGTTTTTAACAAAGAGTTTTCTGCTATCCCCTTTAGGAAGTCCTACACCATGTCTTGCACAAGCATCCGCAGCGAGGTTAGTCACTCTTCATGCACTGGTGGTGCTGCCTATCACTTTGTGGGGTTGGAAGTAAAGTTTTTCTAGACCATGCCCTCCACCAGGCCCACTTGACCATCTGCAGACCATAATAGGCTAGGCCACAACTACCACTCCAGGATCCCTCAAAGGGCCACTGCAGGCCGGCCACACATCCACTCACCTTAGGCCATTGCAGGCCACATCAACTCACCTTACGCCACTATCAGGTCTAGAAAACCTTATAATGGGTCTAGAAGAGTGAAGAGTTATTTCACTTATTTGGGTTTGGGATCTTTTTTAAGTTAATTTCAATGACTTATCTAAAGTTGAAATCACATGCTCAAAAAAAAAAAAGGTTGTTCTATTAATTAGAATAAGATAGATAATGCTTTTGCGAGTAACCATTGCTACTAGAATAGGCGTCAAGCAATTCAGGTAAGAGTTACCAATTCCAATTAAGGAGTTCAGCTTTTGGTTAGCTTGTACTCGAGGGCAAGTCGCTCTAAAGGTACACTTTCGGTGTTGCTATTAGGGCATAGGTGATTGCTACTATTAAATGTTACGCTTCTTTTTGGAAAGAGAGAAAACAATACATTGTAATTGATATGATAGATGAATATCTGCATTGATTTCTGGGTAATCAAAGATCCATGCTAACAAAGAACTTTAAGAAAAAAGACATGCTTAGATGAGGAAGTTGATTTGCTAGTTAAGCAACCTAAACAAAGACTGGCCGGGCACTATCGGCTATGTGACTTGCATCAATATCATCTAACCCGTATTTATGTTTCTAAATGATACCTCCCGTGTACCGCGTTGTCTATTTGTGCATTATATTCTTATCCTACATGGTTCGTTACTACACCTTTGTAGCTATATATACACTCTTGATGTTCTCTCTTTTGATATCCGAGAGCTCCCTAAAGTCCTGTGCTACATGCTCTACTGAGGCACCGGTTTAGTGGTGGATTAATTTGTGATTTCGGACTAACATCTTTGAGATTAATTTGTGTTCTCTTTGGTCCCCTGGTTTTATAAAGTCTCATCTTTGAGGTCTCCGCCTTCCTTGAATTTAAAGCTTTCCCTGCCTTGAGTATAAAAGGAACACCTACGAGAAAACTATATATTGTTAATCGCAATGCTAAAATTCACGATCACATAAAGACACCCCCTCGGTCATATTACATATACCACGAATATGATATGTATATCTTGGCTACAAAAGAAATATAGAAAGTTTATTGGACTGTTGGAGATCTAACCTTGGCTTCTCTGTAATTTCAATGACTTATCTTTTTTTTTTTTGAGCATGTGATTTCAGCGGAAGATATGGTTGTCTTGTGTTGTCTCAACTTTCATGTGTACAGGACCAACTAAAAACAGAAGAGGCTAATGGGAAATTAGTAACCCAAGGAAGTAACGATGTTCTTACGAAGGGACTAGGGACTCCAGAACATTGTGGAAGGGTAATAGCAGGAGGTAAGTATGTCACTCCAACAACTTACTTCAATATCCCCAAGAAGGGGTCGAAGGCACATAGAGCAGAGATGGAATCTAGGATCCGTAAGAAAGAAGAAGAGAACAAGGCGTTAAAGGAAAGAGTGAGACAGTTGGAGGCATTAAGTATTATACAAGGAATTACCACCAACTTGCCAGAACTAGAGAAAGTTGCCTCCAATAGCTCTAAAAATAAGAGAAGAAAGCGAATGTCAATCCCATTGGATGACCAACTATCTGATGGTGCTAACAAAAAGACAAATTATGAATGTCTAAACATTGAACGAACTTGAAACAAATGTGAGAAAGAAGTGCAAACAGGTAAATCTTTACGCTTGTGATTATATAATGCAAATAGGTAATTATATTTAATAACTCAAACTATCCAATACGTAGACAAAGGGCAGTGCTAAATCAAAAGGCGACGAGGCAATCTCAAAACCTAAATATGGAAGGGGGCAGGTATATGTTACTTAATGTTTAATTTTATAATTGTTTTACTATGTTATTTTCTTAATATTACTCTCTTAATATACCTAATATAATTGTTATAATATAAGCGTCTGACGTCATATTTTATAATTTTTTTTTTAATTTACTATGTTAATATACTTAATATTAGTATATGATTTTCATTGTTGTGTTTATTAGGCTATGGCCTTGAAAAACAAGATCAAGCTAAAAAAGCCAAATGCAATGTGGCGGTCTCAAAACCTACTTGAGGAAACGAAAGCGGTACTTGCTATTTTAGTGTAAATTACAATAGATAGTTCTCAATATTAGTATAAGATTTTCATTGTTGTGTTTATTAGGCTATGGCCTTGAAAAACAAGGCCGTTACTAAAGCCAAATGTAATGTGGCGATCTCAAAACCTACTTGAGGAAATGAGCGGTGTACTTACTATTTTAGTGTAAATTACAATAGATAGTTCTCAATATTAGTATATGATTTTCATTGTTGTGTTTGTTAGGATATGGGCTCAAAAGGTGATGTGGCAATCGCTAAACCTAAATCAGGAAATGCGAAGGTAAATGTTGTGTAATTTCTATAATGAGTGATCATGGTACTCTAGGATATTTGAACTTATCATTATTGTTATATTTGTCATTGATATCAAAAGTGTAATTAAGCTCGCTTTGGAGTCAAAAGACAATGTTGTTGCTGATGCTAGTCTCATTGAGGGGTCAGGATCAGACGAGAAGATCTATAATGTTACATTGGGGGAAGGATATGTACGTGTCCATATTATACGTGCAATTTCAGCGACTGCCATTTTGCCAAGACCAGTACTTGATTATGATGTTACCACAGTCGAAGGAGCGGTTGGTTACATTGTGGCTTGGTCTCGTGAATTTGTGCTACTTGGCAATAATGCAATATCAAAACTTAAGTCGGAAAATGAGCAGGTACTTGATATTAATAAGTTTACTAAAGATGATACTAATACATATTATTAAAAACATTATTATTATATTTGTTAGGCTATTCGCTTGAAGGACAATAACAAGGTTCTCGAAGCCAAAAAAGACATGCCAATCTCTAAGTCTAAATCAGGAAATGTGAAGGTAAACACTGTGTAATGTCCATAATTAGTGACCATAGTACTCTATTGTCTCCAAACTTACCATTATCGCTATGTTTGTCGTAGTTTCCATTGTGTAAGTTAATTTTGGAGTCAAGAGGCAATGTTGTTGCTGATGCTAGTCTAATTAAGGAGTCAAGACCAAATGAAATGATCAATGATGTTAGATTGGGGGAAGGCTATGTGTGTGTTCAAATTATAAGTGCAATTTTTGCAACTGCCCTTTTGCCAAGACCGATTTTTTATGATGACATTACCACTGTTGGAGGTGCGGTTGGGTACCATGTGGCTTGGCCTCGTGACTTTGTGCTGCTTGAAAATATGGTAAAACATTTAACACTTTTTACATATAACTATAACTATTTATTCTTATTATGAGTTGTTTTGTTTTATTAGACTGATGAAGTTGAATGTGATAAGTTCGATGAATGCTCGCTGAAAGAGTTTGGGGTTTTGGTGGGAAGTGTAATGAAAGGAAATCACATAAGTTAAATGGACACTAGGGTTTTTGAGCATGAGTTGCAATTTTTTATCGCCAAAGATGAGATCATGGATGTTTGTCAACCTAAGAATTTGTTGAATGCCAATTGCATTATTGCTTATATCAGGTGTGTCAAATATTTTTGATTGATGGGTTGTTTGATTACTCCTCTTCGATGTGTAGATGTACTAATGTTTACTTTCCCCTTTAGATATTTGTTTGAGAAATATGAAAGTTCTCAACAAATGTTTAGATTTTGCTATCCTGCTGATTTCAGTTGTTATGTTGATAAGAAAGAGATGAGCCGTTTTGTCTTGAATAGATTACAGGCAAGACAAAAAGACCAAGTTATTTTCCTTCCTTACAACTCAGGGTAAACATGTTGGCTATGTTAATTAAGATCTGTTGGATCTCATTAATTTTGTTTTATATTATTTTGTGATGCTCTTGTTCTATATATGATTTTAGGAATCATTGGGTCTTGGTAATGATTGACGTAAGTGCAAAAGAAGTATATTATCTTGATTCAATTGAACGTGAACCGAATATAAACCTAAAAGTGATGGTGAACACGTGAGTTGATTTTTACTTTTAGTTTTAATTTTTGTATGATATGTACATTTGCCTACATCTTTTAACATATTGAAATTCTTCTTTAGTGGGATCAAAACACTAGCATTGGGTGAAGGAAAGAGAATGGAACCAAAATGGCAACGTGTCCAGGTAAATAAGCATTACTTGAATATACAATGTAAATTATAGTCCATTATCGATCGAATGTTGATCAACAATTTTTTGATGTTGGTGTGTAGTGCCCTAAACAACTAGGAGATTTTGAATGTGGATATTACGTCATGCAGTTCATGAGACACTTTATGAAGAACCCTAATCAAGCACTTAAAACAAAGATTAATAGTTGTTATTTCTCATACTAATTGCAAGTATATAAAAAGAACATAGATGATTGTAATTTCTTTGTTGACTTATGTAGCTAATGGAGTTGGCTAACACTAGGACATATGCAAGTGCGGACCTTATTGAAATTCGTTTGGAGTTTATTGAGTACATCGAGAAATTTATCTCGACATAGGTATGTGCACCATTTATATATCTTTTATGTTTCATAGGTATTTGGGGGTTGTATATGAAGCTTTAGTCTGAAGTCTGAATTTTTTCCACCATACATTTCGAATTTAGGTATGATTTCTTATGTTCTTTCCTTTGCCTATTAGCTAAAGGGTTATTTGTGGGGTTAGTTAGACTTACCATTACTAGTTGCAATTAGTGTTACCCCCCATTTTCAAAAATATTAGTGATACCCCCCCCCCCCCCCCAATTGCAAGATCCAACGGTTACGAGATGAATTTTTTTTTTTGATGAATAAATCGGACCGTTGGATCACTCAAATGGGGGGGTATCACTAATATTTTTTTTGGCGGGGTAAATACTAATTGCAACTAGTAATGGGGGATAAGTCTAACTAACCCTTATTTGTGTACTTGTGGTATATATATATATATATATTTGGGGCTTAACCAATATGATTCTCTGTCATAGTTGATTGTATCTCTTTCGTTTAGTAGTTATTGACTTAGTGTGCTAACACATTGTTTGTGTATTTTTTTTAATACTGTGTAGAAGTCGTTATATGATTATATTTTTAGTTTACTTATTAAACAAACTAACACATTCTTCATCATATTGTTTTTTAGGTTATAAGTGAGATAACACGGTAGCTCAATTAAGTTTGTTTGAGATGGATCGGTTTATTAGCGCGCAATTTGTTAGAAGATGGGTTATGTAAATTGCATTGTTGTGTTAGATTATGAGACTTGATTTTGAATCAAGTGTTTGAGTTATTTAATTTTTTTTCTTTGTCAATAAATCATGTAATATGAACAAGTTCTTGGAATGATTTATGTTAGTAATAAAAGTATGATTCTTGTTTTCGTAATAGACTCTAGTTGTCAGGTGTCTGAATGTATTGGCCAGGAATTTCAAATATTTACAGGAAAAAAAAAAAAAAAAAAAAAAAAGGAGTTATGATGGCTTCCAAAGAACTGTCGTGGGGCATACCAATTTTTGACAGTTTTTAGTGTTAATTTCTTGAAAATTTTGTTTCTCAGGGTGACGCTTAAATAAAAACAGTCATAAATGAAGTTTTAGTTCTTGGCACTTTTTCTAATAAACTATGACGGTTAAGTAAAACATGTCATGCAAAAGGATCCAGTTATGACGTTTATAAATGAATTTTTGTCATATTAAGTTCGAGCTTTGATGTCAGCTTCTCCAGAACCGTCATCAACTTTATGACGTTTTTTGTTAACTTTTATGACGGGCTCTATAATGACGGTTGTTTTTTAAATGAAAAAATGTCATTAAACCTGTTTCATGACGGCTACAAGTCGTCATCACAAGTCATTTTTTTAGTAGTGTCAATGCATTTCCATCCAATTTTCCGATTTCCCGTTAATTATCTTTTGAAGTTAGTTAAATGCAGTTACAACCACTTTTCAATTTATAGTTAATCATTCTTTTAGGTTACTTTTATGCATTTGCATTCAATTTGTGATTTCCAGTTAATTATTCTTTGAGGTTAGATTGATGCCTTCACATCCTGTTTATGATTTCTCGTTCGTTGTTCTTTGATGTCAGTTCAATGCATTTGCATCCAATTTCTAATTTCCTGTTAATTATCTTTTAAAGTTAGATAAATGCAATTTCATCCAGTTTTCAATTTGTCGTTAATAATATTTTTAGGTTAGTTCCATGCATTTGCATTTAGTTTTTGATTTCCGATCCCGTTAATTATTCTTTGAGATTAGTTCAATGCAGTTGCATCTATTTTCTGATTTTCCGTTAATTACTTTTAGAGGTTAGTTGGATGCATTAGCAAAGTAATGGAACTAGGATGGAAGCATATATGGGTGGAGTCGGATTCCACTGCTGCAATGAAGTCATTTAATAACAACCAAATACATTGGTGAGTGCGAGCGACATGGAAAAAAGTCAAGCATCTAGCCGATTGGATTCTAATCACCATCACATTGTGAGAGGTAAACTTTGGAGCAGACATTTGCTCTAAAACTGTTGTCACCTTGGCAAAGGGGAAACAAATGGTGCAGTAGGTCGGTACTCCTAATTTTCTACACATGATAGAAGACAATAATATGACCTACATACTATAGATTTGTAAATTAGTTATCTGTCGAAATGAAGACATGATACCTATATTAACTTTTAACTCTTTTTTGAAACTTGTAACCTTTTCTTAATCAATACAATTATTTTTAGCAAAAAAAAAAGATTTCCCGTTAATTACTTTTTTAGGTTTGTTCAATGCATTTACATCCAATTGCCGATTTTCCATTAATTACTATTAGAGGTTAGTTGGATGCAATCGTATCCAGTTTTCGATTTCCCATTAGTAATTCAAGGTGGTGTGTAATACCAAATTCTATTAAGCCTTCTGTTATTTCCTTGCAAACATGGTTTAAAAAAATATCATACAAATACATGATTCCGATCACTATGTTGGATCATAAAAAAAATTCCAATTTTTTATTTCCAGTTAATTATTCTTTAAAGTTAGTTCATTATATTTCCATCCCGCCTGTTTCGGATTTCCTGTTAATTATTCTTTGAGGTTAGTTTAATGCATTTGCATCATGTTGCCAATTCCCCGTTAGTTATTCTTTAGGATAGTTCGATTCATTTGCATCTAGTTTCTAATTCCCCGTTAAATATTCTTTAAGGTTAGTTCGATGCATTTGCACCTAGTTTCCGATTTCCTATTAATTATTCATTGAGATTAGTTCCATGCAATTGCATATAGCTAGTTTATGATTTTCTGTTAATTATGCTTTGAAGTTAGTTTGATGTATTTGCATACAATTTTCGATTTTTCTTTGAGGTTAAATTGATGCATCCACATCCAATTTCTAATTTCCCATTAATTATTCTTTGAAGTTAGTTCAATGCAGTTACACCTATTTTTTTTTTTTTATTTCTCGTTAATCATTCTTTTAGGTTTGTTCAATGCAGTTGCATCCATTTTTTGATTTCCTGTTAATTATTTTTTTAGGTTAGTTAGATGCATTTGCATCCAATTTGTGATTTCCCATTAGTTATTCAAGATTTCAAGGTTGTGTGTAATACCAACTTCTATTGATTCTTCTGTAGTTTCCTTGCAAACTTGACATAAGAAAATATATTATACATAATTCACTAAGTGTGATCATCAAAGATTATCCAATTTTTGATTTTTTGTTAATTATTCTTTTAGGTTAGTACAATGTATTTGCATCTAATTTTTTTATCTCCCGTTAATTATTCTTTGTTGTTAGTTCCATGCAGTTGCACCCCGTTTCCAATATCCCATTAATTATTTTTTAAGGTTACGACGCAGTTGTATCTAGTTTCCGATTTCATGTTAATTATCCTTTGAGATAATTAGTTCAATGCATTTGCATCTTGTTGCCGATTTTTTGTTAATTATTCTTTGAAGTTAGTTTGATGCATTTGCTACCAGTTTATGATTTTCTGTTAATTATTTTTTTAAGTTAGATCGATGCATTCACATCCAGTTTCTAATTTTCCGTTAGTTTTTTTCTTTGAAGTTAGTTCAATGCATTTCCATCTAGTTTTTGATTTCATGTTAATTATTCTATAAGGATATTTCAATACAGTTGCATCCAGTTTCTGATTTCCCATTAATTATTTTGTGATATTAGTTCAATGCATTTGCATCCAGTTTCTAATTTTCTATTAATTAATTTTTTAAGTTAATTCCAAACAGTTAGGTCCAGTTTTTGATTTGGCGTTAATTATGTTTTTAGTTTAGTTCGATGCGTTTGTTTTTAGTTTTCGATTTCATGTTAATTATTCTTAGAGGTTAGATCGATGCATTCACATCCAGTTTTTGATTTCCCATTAATTATTCTTTGAAGTTAGTTCAATGCAGTTGCATCACCTACTTAGCTTGCTCATGTCACTGATAGAGTCATGTTCCAAGAAACCCTTTCTTTTCTCATCGATCCAAAAGAAAACCCCACCTTACACACAAATCTAAACATTCTTGGAGCATTTTGTGATGGTTCTCTTTTTGGTATAATATTTTAATAGGTTATGGACTATCACTACATAGTAACATGTGATTAGTATCAATAGTCTATACACTACAAAGAGATTTCGGTCTTTTATAAATTTGAGAATAATGATGTTTCGTATTTTACTTAATATGTTTTGCAAGGTCTACCTGTCTTAGAAGTTATTATTTTCTCCTAACAATCATTAGTTATTTTCATTATTATTGTGTCTTGTTGTTATCATATAAAAACACATGATTGACATTTTCCCTTGACATTGAGGATATAAAGCATGATATTGCTGCTGAAAATATAAGTATCAGGACAGTGAAATCGCCATGTCACAAACATGATCTACCTTGTTGAACTCGGCCTTAATATTTAAATACTGAACATTGTCCGGGTTGAATGTCTCTCCAACATACTGCTTAACTTCTGTAACCGTATTACTTATTACTGTTAGAACTTATTGGTACTCAAAACTCGTTTATAATTGATCTAACTTTGTTAACAACAATTTTTAGTGCAAAAAAAATGAAATCTTGTAACTCTCTGATATAGGGGTTTTGTTTATTTGGGTTATATTTTCTACTTGGGTTTTCTAGGGTTTATCTAGCTAAATTTCTAATTTAGATGAAAAATTGGGAAAAGGTGTTTTTGTGAGACTTTTTCGTTGAACCCCCATTACGTGGATAATGGAAACTCCTAATTTGGAATTCATTTTTTTTTTCTTTCATAATTAGTATTAGAGTTCACAAAAATTTGGAGACTCTGTGAAGCCTTGAAAAATAGAGCCAAGAAGGTATAGCTATAATATATATATACATCTCTGCTAGACTCCCTTGGTTCCATTTGAGTCTCTTATTGTTCTAGATAACCTGTTATCGGTAACGATCTACATAGATCGCTCACCACGCCACCATTTGGCTCTCTTAATGTAGTAGCACCTGAAGGAACCCAAATTATTATCTAAATCTACTTATCCTAATGTCCTCCATGCACCTATTGCTATATAGATGAGCAGCTAGTTTTTTTTTAAAAAAAATATTTAGAGGGTTAAGGCGTCCAGACCGTACATTGAAGGACCCTAGTGCCTGAAGACTCATCATCAACCTTGAGGGGACCTAGCTCGAAGGCTCTCGCCAATGTGCCATGCATTTTGAGTAGATCCAACCGCCTCCACCTTGTCCATGAAAACTTGCTTTAAACTTCTTGGTCCAAATTTATCGAGCAAAGACTATGTCTCTAGCTAGCTCGAAAGCTCACATAATGAGTAGCTAGTTTACATCAAATGAAAACTTTAATTAGTGTCCAAAATATGTGTATATTGTTAAGTGTGATTATTAAACCAATCTTTTAACCACTGCTGGATCTATTGAACAATGGTTCTAAATTTTCAAAAATTGTTATGAATCCTGGTTCAGAAATCAGTTCTTTATGAAAAATAGTATTTCATAAACTTACTATATAGGAAGGGGTTCTAGGGACATATCTTATATATATTAACACGTAAACAAACTCAAAATCGTTAAGGCATTTATAAGTTTTGGATTAGGCTAATTTTTTGTAGATATGATTTCCTAACTATTCTAAATATTTTCATAAATAATCAAAAAAATCAAAAATTTATTAACTTGGTGAAAATGAACATTCTATAATTAGCCAAATTTTGTAAATTGTTAACTACATTTGGCAAGTTTGGAATTTTTTAATTTTTTTGATTATTTGTGACAATGTTTAGAATAGTTAGGAGATCATTCTACAAAAAATTAGCCTAATCCAAAACTTATAAATACCCTAACGATTTTGAGTTTGTTTACGAATTAAAATAAAGGGTTATTTAGGGATTGGTCCTACTTATTTAGGGATAGGTCCTAAAATTATCGATTATTAGGCTTTAGTCCTACTTCTATCGATTGACCTTGAGTCATCTTAGTTGACCGTGGTCAACCCATTTTATAATAATCTAATTTTCATTTTTTTATAAAAATGGCCAAACTACCCTTAAGCGGGCTTGACCAGACTATCTCTAAAATGAAAAGCCCATGAGTTTTTGTCCAAATTTCGCTTTAATCCCAACACTCAAACACATTCGCGACTCGCGAAAATTGCTTCTTTGTTCTTCTCAGCCGACCTAACTCGGTGAAGAGTTATGTAAGCGTCTCCATCTGATTGAATCTTGGCATCATTGATTTCCAAAGGATTTTCACTAATGCGAGGAAGATAACGAAGAGTGATTGTTTCAGGGAGACATTTTCGAAAAGCATCTTTGTGAGATTGACAAAGGCATTGGAATTAGGAACTAAAGATGGATCTAGCAGTTCGCCTACAACCATACCCCATAAAGTTCAGACCTAAGAAAGATTTGAATAGATTATCTTGATCAGTTCTTCTTGCTTTCCTGTTGCTAGGTGCGCTTGATGTAGAAATCCCAGACAATTGCAACCACCAAACAAGCAAGGGATTCGTTGGCCATAAACAAGACTGCCTACACGGAATGAAACCCGCCTGACCTGGTCCTTCTCAGGAAATAGTCACCGGATATGCCTCTCATCGTTTGAGATCAATAAGCGGAGATAAAACGCTTTGATCTTTAAACGATCTCGTTGGTAGGAAAACCCGTTATTATCAGTCGATCTACACATCTTTATTTTCTTCTTCTTTGAGTTCTTCTATATGTTGCTCTTGTTTGGTTTATAAGAAAATTGTTAAAAGGGGGTTTGATTTGGAGTTGTTTTATTTGGATAGAAAAGTTGTTTGATTTGGAGTTGGAAGTGGAGAGAAAAACTAGCGGTGACTTAGGAGAAACAGATCGAGACATGTTGATTTAAAGTAGGTGTTTGATGAATTGTCTGTGAAAAGGGTTTGTGGAAAATGAGAAATTTGGACAAGTTTCTTCAATTTAGGAAATCTAAAAAACAAATTAAATTGACAGTTATATATCGGAACAATCTCAAAATTTGGAATAAAACTCATGGGCTTTCCATTTTAAAGATGGTCTGGTCAAGCCCGCTCAAGGGTAGTTTGGCCATTTTCATAAAAAGTGAAAAATATAATATTATAAAATGGGTTGACCATGGTCAACTGAGACGACTCAAAGTCAATCGATAGAAGTAGGACTAAAGTTTAATAATTGATAATTTTAAGACCTATCCTTAAATACCTATAAATAAATAGGACCATTCCCTAAATAATCTTAAAATAAAATATGTCCCTAAAACCCCTCCCTCCTATATATACAGACTAGTATTTGCCCGTGCCGTCAAGGCACAGATAATTCCACCCACAGACGTGCGGCACAAATACGCGCTTTTCGGCCCCGGCCTTCAGCCCACATCCCAGCCCCGTCAGACGCACGAGACCTTGTGGCGTCAAAAAACCCAGCCCAAGTCCACCAACTTAAAAAGCCCAAAAAGTGTAAAAAGGCCTAACATAAAAGTTGCACAATAAAGTGTAAAGGGCCCAATGTTAAAAGCCCAGCCCATGTAGCCTTTGTTGACCAAATGGTTATGGAGTGACTTAACAAAGTTGCACACACCCCATCATCTTTTAGATCCTCCATGTCATAAAATTAATCCAAAGGTTAGGGGGAGGTGTGGTTGGTCCGACACCACCCTATTTTGTTATATAGATAATCAGATATACTAGCTCATATCCTATATATACAGATAATCAGATATACTAGCTCATATGCACTCCTCTTACAAATATTGCCAACTTTATTGACTTTTGGCCCTACTGGAGAGTACTTTGCTTATTTTTACTTTTCTTTTGACTTTTTTGTGGCTCAAATGGCTTGTAGAACCGATAGATAGCTCTCCTTACTGACATGAGAGGTGTTAAAAAATTAGCACTTGTTAGAACCGATGGACAGCTCTAATGGCTAGCTCGTCCACGCTGCTGCTTTAATGGAGTACAAATATATAGCCAGAAACAAAACAACTTTGAGATCACTAGCCCGTAAAGATCCTTCAGTGATGGACAGATGGAGACATGTACTTGAAATGCAAAAACAGAGGTCTCACGAGAGTATACGTTGAGCATTTCCTACCTCGTCCCTTTAAAGTTTTAAGTAGTATGGAATTAACGCTAACGACAACCAAGTAATTAACCAACTAGAATCTCTCGAGTAACTTGCACTGTGAAAGATCTCTCGTCCTTCTATCATCACCTCGTGGCTCACAAGACAGAAGTCATTTTAAGTCTTTAACCCCTCCACTTTTAATGGGCAGTCAAAATTGGGCTACCTTTTTCTTTCCCCCTTTCGTTAAGCGTGGACCAGCCCGACTGTTCAGTTCCACGTGCACCCGCCCCATTCAATTGACCAACGTAGAGGCCAGAACTATGAATAGTAGACAACAATCGACAGTGAGGGTGCACCATGTAACTGGGTTCAACATTATCAGCCGAAGTACATGTGGAGCTTGGGATTTAAATGGGGCGGGTTTGCCTTCCTCATCTCCATCCCCAATTTCAATTTCATTCCCCATACCCGCCCCATTCCTCATTTGAGAGGCAGTCGGAGATTCTCCATACCTCCCCACCTGGATACCGGATTTCCCATATCTGCATTCCCCACTCCCCATTAACCAACTTAAAAAAAAAAAAAACTTATTTATACTCACCTAAATTAACCATTTTCCATCTATATATTAAAGACAATTTATGAATTTTGCATTAGCCTAGTGAAAAGATAGTTATAATTTCAAAAATAAAGTCGTGATTTTAAATTTTACTTTTACAACATTTTAACAAATATACATAATACATGCATATTACATACACTAAATACTTAAATGGGTTGGTGTCGGGTAGGAGACCCCATTCTCTATACCCGCCCGCCCCATTCTCCAGGGAGCCCCGTCCCATGACTATTTTTCACATCCATATGGAGAGCTGCCAAACCTATACCTTTTGTATTGTTACATTAATTGTGTTTTTTTTCCCATAATAGTTGTTAGGCCTGGGCTACCCCGAGGATATCCTCATAAGGATGAGGGTTTCGAGACTATTGGATGTGTAATCTAACGGTCCGAAAATCAAAAACAAAAAGAAAGAGAAAGAATGTGAGTTTGTTTTTTATTTTCGAACTGTTGGATCACACATCCAAAAGTCTCAAATCTCGTCCCTATGAGGATATTCTCGGGGTAGACGACCTCTAGTTGTTATGTTGATTGTTGTACACGCTAGAATAAAAAAGGGATATACTTTTACTTTCATAACAACCAATATTTTGGAATTTTACACCAAGAAAATAGTGTACGAAGATGTAACAGGGAAAAAGATGTAACAAGCTTTCTTGATTATTAATAAAAGGGTAGGGGACCCTTCAACCCCGCTTGCCAATCAATAAAAAATAAAAAATACTTTGGAATTTGTAATTTATGCTGGAGATGTGACACTTTTGATTCCATTACTTCAAAGAGGTGATAGAGAACTTTCTACTTTCAGATGATTGAACCATCGATGTGCCTGGGGTGATTTTGGATCAGATAAAAGGTTTCCAGAAAAATTTCCAATTTTTTTCGGATGGCAATATCTTTTTCAAATCCGATCCAATTATTTTTCGGATTGCAATTTTTTTTCTAAATTCGAAAAGTTTAGAAAATCAAATTTTTTTCGAAAAGTTCGGAATCCGCAAAATATAAAAGTAAATCGGAAATTTAAATTATATAATCGGATTCTCTTAGAATAACCATTTTTTATCCAGTTAATACATTCATTTAGCAATCATTTTGAAATGTATTAATTCTAAAAAACAACTTAGACCTTTTAACTCGTTCATTCAGCTAACTTTTTCTTCATGCATGTTAATGTATTAATTCAGTAAATAGGAATATGGGATAAATTGAGACATGTACTAGAATGAAAATATTGATTTCTTGAAGTTGTGAGAGAGATAATTAATGTTCTATTTCTCTAGGATTTTTATTTGGTTTGTAAACTATATGTAGTTTTAATTTAGTAACTATATGAAGTAGACTGAATATATTAAAAATTCGGAAATTAATCGGAATTGGAACGGATCGGATTTTGAAAATATATCCAATTCCAATCTAATTATTTTTTGGAAAAATTGGATATCGGAACACAAATATCATTGCCAAATTCGGAAAAATATTGGATCGGAATTCAGAAAATTTGGGTTTTTGGAAAAAAGAGACACCCCTAGATATGCCAATCTTAAATGACACCAGAGTTTTTCTACGTGAACTCTGTTTGCTAATTGCTATTTACTCATGACGAAAAACTTGGTAGCCACGTAAACTTTGTGTGTATTCAAGGTTGTTTGGCCATTTTGAAGCGTTCAAGTTAGAATGGTACATATTCTACAAGTTATTAAATTGATCCATTTTGCCCAGAAATTAATACTTTTGGTTCATTCTGCACAAACATAACAATTTATAAGGGTGTTCTAAATTACGATTTATAGAAGATAGTAGCATAAATGGCAGGTAAGTGCCCAGCAGGCCAGTTAATCATCGAACTTCGTATGTCCTTGCTCACATTTTGTGCTCATTTGCCGGGTCGGGCTAGTAATTTAGGTTCAGGAATCAGAGTACATTTAATAAGGCCATGCACCCGGACTAGCCCGGTCTCTCAACTTCTTAACTGGCTGGGCTTTTAAGGACTTGTGCTCTTGTAACCGTTATAACGTGAAAAACAAGGACGACAGATGAGCAGGCCCGTGAAAACAAAGAAGAAATTAAGTTCAGTACTATTTGGCACTTCGCCCTCTATATATCTTGGGCCCAATTTTCCAAAACATTTCGTCCTAAGTCCACTTTAAATTTTAATTTCGAATTTAAAGAAAAAACATGAGTTAACGTCAGCAATGTAAATTTAAATATTTATATGTCAAATACTATATAAATTTATATTTTCATATAAAAATTTAATTTTACATATATAAAATACTATATAAATTTACATAGGTAAAGAAAACTGTGTAATTTTATATTGTCATATGCAAGTAAATACAAATAATTTACATATGATGATATCAATTTGGTTTGTCCTTGAGCCGAAATTATTAATGAAAATTTGTCATTTAGCCGAAATTATAAGTAAAGATTGATGATGTTAACTCAGTTTATTTTAAATCGAAATTAAAATTTTGGGTAGACTTGATGCGAAATTATTATTGGGCTTTGTCCTTGGGACGTAATCACTGGTTTTGGTAAGCCCAACGTTGGAGATGCATTTTGTAGATTGCATAGACACAATATCGAATAACCTTTGGAGATGCAAATACCAGTTGTCAAATCGATATTAGCATAGTTACCAAAAAAAATCGATATTAGCACGCCTCTCCTGTCATAATTAACAGAATAGTTGATCATTAGTACATCCACTATAGGCTGCGTGATCAGCATTAAAAATAGAAGTGATCGGGGAAGAGAAGGGATCCTGTGTGGTATAAAATATAGTTCTGTAAGCTGAGTGAACAGCAAGCATATATAGATGTATAAGTGATCAAAAGGTTATGCTGGCCGAGTCGGCGAGTCGTACGATCCAAGCGATGGTCATGCCTGGTACCGAGCATATATATACATATCCATAATTCCATCTATTGGCAGGTACCCATTCAAAGTATAGAGAGGGGAGTAATTACAAATTCTATTTTTCACCAGCATATAAAATTGCACTTAAATTTATAAGTAGTATTAAATTTATAAGTAGTATAAAATTACAAATTATAGGTATATAATTCTATTTTTCACCAGTAATATAAAATTGCACTTAAATAATATAACCCTTTTGTTATTATATACCTATTTTAAAATTAATTTCTTATCAATAGTGCAATAAAGAATTACTGAGCCCTGTCTAAAGTCTAAACTTTTTCCATTGATTCCAAAGTTGAGGGGACCAATTTGGTCATATTGTTTTTCTAAACAATAACTAATGAAGACCCACTCTGATCACTAAATGCTTAAATTTTTTGGATTATCGAAAAAAAAATGCTTAATTTTTTGGATTTCAAAGAGTGAACTTCCTTTTAGGAGTTACATGGATTGATCTTACGATTCCAATGTTCAAGGAAACTAACAAAGTTCAGCCGCTACCAACAGAAGTTCAAAGGAACCAACAATTGTATGTCAATAATCACAAATATAGCAAACCAATTTAAAAAAGCACTGAAGATAAATATTATGGTGGCAAACTTCAGTAACACGGCCATCTCTTGCAGTGCAGCAAGTCAGCAACTAAACCTCAAGGCTCAAGCTTTACCACTTTTGCAATGAGTGCTGATGAAAATTCCATGTTTCTGCTTAAAATATAATATCACGCAGCCCGACAACTTGACCACTTTTTGTTGAGCCCACTGAAGATGCTCTTACAAGACTCTTTTAATAAAATAATTGATTTTTATTAAAGCACTAAATGAAAATAATGGAGCAAATAATTTTAATTATGAAAGAATTCTGTCATAATATGATGTCTTTCCTAGCTTTACACAGTACCATCTAAACCAGTTGCTAAACATCATGTGCTTGTGCTACCCAAGCCAAACTTAGCCAAAAAGTTCAGAGCATACAGAATCTTGCATTTGCTGTGTAAACACTCAAAGACAAACTTCCTCCTATGCAGAACTATCCATTACGTCAACTAAAAATAAAAGTAGAAGTTCCCAAAAGAAAATCTACAGCAACTTAATACTGAATAAAAAAGTACCTTAAGTACGCAACTTCATTTCAGCAATTCAAGAGTTCCAGCAGTCTTACATCCATCAATTTGAAAAAACAAAACTCGTGGACCCATAGACTTACTAGTGGTCTAGTGCATATATTACGATTGTTAATGCAAATAAATAATTGAGAGCAGCAGAATAAGTTAATTGGTTTGATTAGGATTAGGATAGTACCTCAATGAACTTGTCGCGAAATAGAGATTCCTTATCAGTGGATGCCTGACCTAACCTGGATACGATTTTAAAAGGGAACAAAAGATTCCAAATTCATAAATACAGAAACAAAACAATGCGCCTTAACAATTCTTCAACATTGAAATGCAAGTTAGATGACGAAGGGATCTTAGACTCGAGAGTTAAGCAAAATGTTCAATATCAATTAAAAGGAACATTTTGTCAACCAAAAAGGATCTGCAAAACTCTTCCTGACACCCATTCAAGTGGATTAGTCCCTATCATTCATTGCATACCATTGGAGTGTTCATCAGCTGAACTCATAGTCATACTTAGTTGAGAAACAATGGAGTGACATGCTCAAGATTGGTCGCGGTATGAACTGAAAAATGTACCAACAAAACACCTTGACGAAATACTTGAAAACTATATATGGAGTGTAAGATGGACAAAATTCTATTTTACAAACCATATACAAGGGAGTCAAACTTTTGGTGTATAATGGAGGATGAAGACCACTCAACTGTTCTGGCAAAATTCTTCAGCATTGACAAAAAGCTCAAGTAGGTGAACAAACCAAGATCAACAAATCCTTCTTCTATTTTTGTTCTTTTTCTTTGTGGAAGACGAGTTTGCTGACATTGCTGAAACTATGAACGGATTATAATAAGCTAACAAATGATCAATAGTAAAATAACAGAGTGAGGCAGTCAGCACAGTTTAAAAATCAAATTAAAAAAGAGCACCAAAATATAAAACAGAACAATTACCAGCTCAAGTAAGATATCTTTTCATTTCAATAAACAATCAGTCTTTGATACAGATTGGTTAAATAAATAGTGTGACAAGTAAAAAATAATACAACATTCTAAATTTACAAACCCTCTACATGGAATTCATGGAGAACCTCAAAGAAATACGACAATATAACACAATACGAAACACAGGCCAGGAACAAACGATGAAATTTCACAATTCACAGTCTGAAAACTTCTAACTTGCAACAGTTTGTAGTCGAAAATCAAAAATTGTAACCTGAAGTTATTAAGTCGAGCCACTATCTAGATGTTCATCTGATAATGCTCTCCATAATCGGAGTATCTAAGAAATCAATTATGTCTCCCGTTATTAGTTCATGAACAAACATGAATCCTTTCTTTTTCTATAATCTAAACATTTGTACTCCACCGACTACTGAATCACTCAACATACATGGTTCCCTTTAAATACACTTGAGACTGAATTATCGTTCTCCCAATCTTGAAGCCCGGAATCACTGTAAATGCCACCTTCGCTCTGGCCTTACCAAGCGCGACTACACCTTTCCCAGTAACATTCTCCATGTAAATCATCGAAAAATCTACCCCTTGCTCCACTTGAAATATCTCAACAACGGGATCAAAAGAGAATGCCAATTTATGTAGCATCCATACCGAACTAGCCATATCAACATACGCTTGGTAAAAGCAGCGGACGATCTCCACAAACTCAATACCAACTCATTCTGATCCAAATTTCTAAACAACGATTTAACTCCATTGTAGGATGAATAAGCTTTTGGTACTTCATTTCACAAAAAATCTCGCAAAAACACCCACTCGGATTTTTATTAAGTAACTCAATCCCATCACCTGCCGCGTGTTCAACAAATTGCCTCAAACAACCATTACACTCAATTCCATCCTCCTCAATTAACCCAAAATTCACAGAATCAAAACCTTGAAACATCCCTAAACAAACATAAGATAAAAATGCATACCGATTATGCCCGTTTTTCAAATACTCAACATCAGGATAAACAGAACTTGCGGCGCAATCCAAATCCCATCCTACATTCTTCATCAACTCAATTAAAATCTTAGTAAATCTATGACACGACTTACAAACATAATTCAATACCTTATCAAACGCCCCAACTGTCAACAACTTCTCAGACGACAAAATACTACTTTTTGAAGTCCCTACCCGTTTCGACAATTCCGAAATAAACACCTCATTCTTTTTCAACTTCTGCTTCATTACCAAAACCTCAGCGTCTTTCGAGTCGATTTCTAACTGTAACCTGTTGACTAACATTTCCAAAGTTCTTAAAACACTTTGATTCTCTTCCACCTGTGCTTCAAAATGAGACCCGGTCAGCAAATTAGTGGTGGGGTTTGAACTATTGTTTAAAAAGTCTTTATACCATTTCTTGATTTCGGAAAGCTTTTGAAGATGGGAAACAGCGGCGCGGTCAGCGGCTTCGATGTTTTGAGGAATGAATGGAGAGTGGGCAGTTTGTAATTGAAGATAAGAAGCTTCGAAAGATGAAATTGTAGCGAAAAGAGAGGAAATTAGGGTTTGGGGAAAGGGTTTGGAATCTGGTTTAATTACAACAACTCGTTGGTTAGTGATGATTTCTTCTTCGGAAAGAGAAAGAGTTTGGAAGTCTTCTTCTACTTCTTCTTCTTCGGCAAAGAATTCAATTGTTTTTGCTTTGAATGCTATTGCAAATTTTTGAAACATTTCGGAAATTTGTGGTTGTTTTTGTGAAGGATCCATGTCTAGCATTTTTTTTTTGTTTTGTTTTGTTTTGTTTTGAGTATGAGTTTGTTTTTTGTTCTTGTTATGTTAAGTTGTTAACTGAAAAGTGTCAAGTAGGAGTTTGTTAGTTGTAAGATGGTTTGGAAGGCAAGGAATGTGTGTTGGATGTTAAGGAAAAGAAAGAGGATCTTTGAGAAGTCCAGTTGATGGGGTTTTCTCTCTTTCTTTATGTCAAGGTACATACTACACAAGACTGGTGGGTGGTGGGATTGGTGACATGGCCACAAATTGATACGTTCCAGACATTTTTCTCACATTCTAAATTTCACTCTTTCGATATATTCAGGATTTAGATAGAGAAAGAAAAACACGAACTGGTGTCATCAGGACTATTTTACCGGTAGAGAATAGTGAGAAGAAATCTGACTGTTGGATCATGCTAAATCCTAATAAGTGATTTCGGTATGTATGCTTGTACAATTTCTAACAAATAGTTGGAATGCCATATGTTCTATGTTAATGCTGAAATTTGAATAGTGTAGAGGAGACGAAAGACGGAAAGAATCAACATTTTTATGGTTGTGATTTACTGATTTAGTTTACAATTTCTAACTCAATTATTGTATCGATGAAATTCTTGATCGAGTATTAGTGCCAACTACAGTGTTGTCCAAGTTATTTTATTTCTTCATTCATTCATATTCAAAATCATTTAAGTGAGAATTCGTTCTTACCACTGTAAAGAAAGAGTTTCTGAGGGAATGAGGGTGTCTGTCTATGGTTCTATGGGCAATCACTGGGCTCACCTCATTCTTAGGCCTACACTTGTGTCCATGATACAAAAACCAGGAAACAGATATTTAAAGCAAAGCCTGGTTACGGCATGTATCCTTGGGATCTCATGCACCCTCATTTGATCAACTTGGGAAGATGTTAGTTGCTAATCCAGGCATCCAGCCAGTGTAAAGATACATTTAACTAATGAACACACGCACAAGGTGATATTTTCTGAAAAATATCATGACTTAGCTACTGAAATATATCATTCAACGCAAGACTATTCGGAAAATGCAGCCAGATTATGTGTTGTTACTGGTATATGTATACCAAAGTTTTGTATGCTGCTAAAAGGATCAGATGCTCCTAGGGCCAGCATTTCTTACTCACTGTTGAGAACAATGAAATAAATATCGTCCAAGCTTAGGAGATTTCCAAATTTCAATTAATGTGTAACTTGTCAAAAACAGGTTAAAAAGATGTTTCCTAATTTCCTTAGCAATTGAAGTTGTCTGTTGTCTTAATGATGTGAAGTTAAACAAAATAACGATCATAAACAACTCAACCCTAACAACCATATCCTATGATCACATTAGACATTATTGTTCATCAGCAGGAGACAAAATATCATCTGTACGGATCCACTGAATCGGTCGGGAGCTACATTGCATTCAAATGACTACAGTAGTGTCCCGTGTGGAAGGTCCCAGAACAAACCCACTCATGCCGTATTGAGACCCCACTATATGGGATTGACACCATTCTAACAAAAAGTAAAACAATAATAGTTATTTCTTATATATCTTTTTACACTCCACATGCCCCATAGTTCTACTGCAAACATTTGCCGTGAGATTTCATATCCCGCTATAGACAGTTACTGCGATATTGCACAATCCAAGATATCAAGTTGCAGCGAGATCCCATATCCTACGGTAGGGAGTTGCCGAAGATTTTTTTGTGTTTTTTATTTTTTTTCACTTCAAATTTTGCATATTTAACACACACGACATAGATACTTCATTTTCTTATTTATAGTTTTTTTATACACTCTAAGAACAATACCAAAATCATGAAAAAAAAAATTTACAATCGAAGCATAATTTTGCTATCTCGCGGCAAATATTTTTCATATATCTTTATAAAAAAACTCAGAATCAAATTAATAGAGAAGAGTTTTAATAATTAACACAAATAAAGACTCAATTTTAGTGAACACAACTATCTCGCGGCAACTAACTTTTTTTTACGGTGACTATTAAAAAAATTTCAAAACGAAAAAAGACCCACAACAATAACCTTCCGTGGAATATAGAATCTCATACCAACCCAATATGGATTGTGCAATCTTGCCGTAGCTTATTACCGTCGGTGTTTTTTTATGTGATTAATAGAGATATATCAATACCTTGGAATTAGTCAAAAGAGTGCCAATCCCATAAAAAAACTCAACTTTAAAGAAACTCAGCTTTAACCTCTTTTAATCAGCCAAGCTGCCTTTAATTATCTTTTTCAGTTTCCACTTCCATACGACCCAACTTTAAATTTCAAACACTAACCCGCCAAAACCACTTGGGCGGATCTGGTTACATCCATTCATTTTACATGGCTACAGTTCTAAACGCCAAATGTAATTGAAGGGTGAAACTTGAAACCACTAGGTCTGAACTCTGAAGTACAAGACAAGACAACGTGCAGATTTCGAGTACGACCTACAACCTGACATGCCTACAACAGAAAATAAAATCCTCAAACTTATCCAAACTCGTTTTATCCTCAAGTAAAACTCACTTTTACTTGGTTCGTTTGTTTTCGTATAAAATTGAGTCACTGTTATTTCAGAACAAAACAACCATTAGAGATTCAAAACCATGTAGAATGTTACAGGATACAACTGAGCACATCAATCTCTTGCACTTTTGCACAAGATACAAATGGTTCAGATATGGGAAAGAGTGTATTAATAAGATTAGATGAAAGAAATAGCCATATAAAATTCATTCGGTCGTTTGAATGGTTCACAAAAGGGGGGTGATAGATAGGCTAGGAACCAACTCAAAACCTTTTGGCTAGCTAGGATTGAAGACTGCAAATAATTGGGAAGTGGTTAAAAACAGGAGAAAGAGGAGCGTGGTCAACGAGTCAATTAGGCAGACAGGATTTCCATCAGATTCAATAAAGAATTTCACTTATTTTGGCTAAAAGCTGCACATGTACAGCAAAAGACATTAACACCATGGACCACAGACAACTCATCTAATCTCACCTTCACGTGGACAGCAACCTGTAACACATGATCCTGTTAGGTTAGGCTGTTAGACCCATGGAATCTAAAGTGCAACTGTCTCCACATAGGCCTCGAGAAGTTCTTATTGTATGAGTGTAACTACACTTAAGCCACTTAAGCGTATAACATACACTCAACATACAGCCATACAGGGAAGTGTAACCTCTTTTTTTGATGGTATAGGGAAGTGTAACCGAGAAATGTTTATATAACAAAAATCCAGATAAGGTCAATGGGTTATAATTTTCTTAGCATCACACAGAATCCATTTTAGATTCCAACAGTTGGAACTTAGATGTAAGGTCATTCAGACATTCAGGGTAAATCAGACATTACCTCATCTCACCCGGGAACATATAAAGTTGAGTATTTGGAGCAAATGATATTGAAAATGGGTGAATTAACATCAGTACATAAGTTGAAAATTGAAAAGAATCATAAATTCCCAATAACAAGGGAAGCATCCTGAAGACTATAACAATGAGTAGTAAACAAACATCCGAGAATAACCACGAAAATATTTGTATTAACAAGACTACATTTGCACACCTCAAAGACTAGTAACAAAAAAGGCAAATAAAGAAATCCATATTCCTACCTGCATTGTAAACAAGCCACCCCACCACCATCAAAAAGGATAATAGAGTTCCACCATCAGCTGGCGTGCTTAGCAGAAAATGGTACATATAGCAAAGATTGACATCATTAGGGTTACAAGTATCTTCGATCTTCCTTTAGCTGATGACCCAGAATTTTTAAGAGCAGCATAACGTTGCTTTGGGGGTTTATGGGCCGGCCTAAATAAAGCACAGAAAGTTTGAAATGGGGTCAGTTTTCAAATTACTTGAAACAAACACATTGGTTAGCATGAAGAAACGAGAAACATACTGCTGTTTGTTTTTTAGGGCACCACAAAAAAGGGCATTATCTGGAATACCCAACTCCGTTTTGTTAGACTCGTTATTGACAATCTTCACATACACTTCCTGGCCAAGATACCACGAATCAAGATTCTGTGTTCTGAGGTTCCAAACGCCAACATTGTCAAGGGAGACCATTACCACTGACCATGCTCCAGGAAAAACCTACAGAGAATTTGATGGCTTACTGAAGATATATACCAGACATCAACCATACTGCAATTTTAAATCATCTGAATGAGGTGTAGATTACTCAATGATAGAGCAGGCACAAACATGAAACATGTGTCGTATACGATTTCCATGAAATTTCAGATTTCTCAATTCTTATAAAGGAACTGCAGAGTGGAGCCGCATGCAATTAGGATAAAAGTTACAAGGGGAGAAAAACTAAACCAACTATGGAACTTATATGAGATCATTAAGAATATTTTTCATTCAGCTTTGAGGAACAGAACCCAACTAGTTGTGCTAAAGCATTATGGAAGGTCAGTGGGTGTTGGTTTTTCATCACCATGTAATGTATGTCAAGCTAAGATGGGAAACCCACTATCATCAAGGTATGTTAACCATTACCAATCGACAGATGAAAGAAGAAAGCATATCTTTAGAGCCTTAATTGATAATGGTCAGTTTATTTACTAAAACCTATGTTATCTGTGTAGGATATGTTTCCACGTGTCCATGTGTCGGACACATAATGTATGTGACATACCTCAATTTTTTATATTTCACCAAGTCAGATGCTTTGTATAATCGTATCCGTGTCAGATATGATATGGACACAGCTATCCTTGTCGCTGAAACTAGACTAAAACTGAACCATCGTAAACTACATCCTGAAAAATAGTAATTATAACAGTACTCATTGAAATAACAGACAGCATACCTGTACTGTGCAGCGAGCAATGCCATCCCACTTATTATATGTTCCTCTGCTGTTATTTGTCCATTCTCCAAAATCCATACTGCAATCAGTTTAGTCTTATCAACATGTGCACAAAATAAGAATAATATAATAACAAACTCAAGGAAAATCTAGATAAAGCACAGTATAAGCTCATCTAGCGCATGTAGTCAGGAATAACACGGGTAGAAAGCAGATAAGATTTTCTTACCCAACAACAAAAAATGCATATCCATCCATATGATAGGTCTGGACCTTGGTGTCATTGTTTTGAAGTACAACTTCCATGAATCCCCTATATGTGCCATTAATCACAGATGTTCCCATACGGGGGGGTCCAGTAATAGGCTCATTGGGGAAATCAAGCGTGTATTTTCCTTTTACATTGAACCAATCAGCAAGCCTGATTGGTGTGTCACGATTAACATATGATATACCACTGAGCGTAGTCCGCCGTCTACCCTGGATCATCACAGGTGGTTGATTCTTCAACAAATAAAAATCAGTCACATTAATTTCCCCATAATGGAAAGAACCCTGCGGATTGGGTCGAGCAGCACCAGCAGACCCATTTGTCCTGATCGACAATAGAAAATAGAAGACATAAGTTTGACTCCCCATAGAGAGCTAAACAGAATTAAAACACGGTTTCGAGGGATGAGAACATGCTCATCAAAATACACCAAATCCAGGATGACAAACCTGACGGATTTTGCTTGGTTAAGTGAAAACGTCTTGTCAAACACATCATTTGGTCCATCAGGAAGAGGACCAGATGCATCCCCCTTGGAGTTAGAATACTTCAAGATGGCAACACCAGTAACTCTTCTCCAAATTGTTTCATTCACAAACCTTGCACTGGCTACAACATAATAATCTGTGCTTGCATTCTGATCCATGGTAACTAAGAAAGAATAGGACTGTCCAACATGAATATCTAAGTTAGTGTAATTTTGTTGCATTGTGTATGTTCCCTCAGTCTCAGCAAGAACCATATTATGATTCTGGATTCTGAAGTTCAAACTTGTTGAGATTCCAACATTGTGTACACGTAAGCGATACGTTTTTCCTGCGCCATCAAGATGAAAATATCACTATAGAGAAAAAAAAAATGTTTTCTATGAACCAAAGTGTAAATGGAAGCAACGTAATGCAAATAATTGAACTCTACAACAGAACATAAGCTGGATCGTTTAATAGTACAACATAATGATATCAATCTCCAACCATTACATTATAGCTGGATTGTTCAAAAAAGTACTGTACTTTAGGATCCCATTCCAAGAGAATTACCTGGTTTTACATTAAAAGTTTCATACTCAATCCCATCAGGGACAAGAGTTGTGTTGTACCGGTAAGGACCCTTCCCATTAATTAGAACACCATCTGGCATCCCAAGATCCTTTCCATTATCAAGGATCTTCCTCAGATCCTACATACCAAAAAAAACCTGGTATCAGTCTTCGTATCCGAACTTCCAATTCATTCAAACTACCTTCAAAGAAAACTAAAAAGAAAAGAAAGTAAGTATTAACAAAGACAATAAACACTAACCGTATGGTTTCGATTGTACCAATCACCAATCATGATGGTTATGTCTCCATCCGGAGTTCCAAAAGGGACGGGAATCACGTCCCTGTTATTTACAATAATACCCCCATACCCACCAGACGCTCTCTGAAAATTGAGCGAAGGGAAGTAAGAGAAGCTTCCTATCTGATCCTTAACCTGAAACTGGTATGTCCAATTCCAGTTAACAGGAATTGGGCAATTAGTACCAAGAACACCATCTTGCCAAGAATTACGACGCTGTTGGATCCCATTCCTGCCACAACAAAGTAACCACAAATCTATCAAACTCAGTCGACAAACAACACCTCATATTAAAATAAACGTAAAAATTCTAACAGTAATTTCTTCAAATTGTTACCAGGTAATTAGTAGATCTTCGTCCAAGCTGTTTACAACGTTGACGACCATATTGTTATTTGTAGTCACATTAACAATAGGACCAGGAAAATTCCCATTAATCGCAATAACCTGCACCCCCAGAGTAAATGTAGGTTCCATCACCATATGATTTAGTACCAAAACTAATATAACTACACACCACCATACATCTCAACTTGCAGCTAAGTACATAAGTACATTCATAAAGAAAGATATAAGCAAACCCCTTCATTTAGTTAATCCAGATGAGAAAAGAAGGTGACAACATTATATATGAAGATCTACAAACAGAGAGTAGTAAGATCTGAGTGGAGAGAAAACAAACCTTTTGTTTAACACCTAAAGGAGCAACGTTCATATAATGAACTTCCCAATCATAGAAAACAAAAGGGTCTCCAGCAAAACAAAGAGTTAAAAATGAGGAAATGTAGATTAAAAACAATGGAGAGAATTTTAATGATGCCATGTATGTATTTGGGGTTTAAGAATTTGAGGAGATGGTTTTGTGAGATAGTTTTTTTCGGGGGTTTACATTATCTGTTTTAAGAAGATTTAAATGAAAGGGAAAGAGTTTCAGCTTTGAAGAAGAAGAAGAAGAAGAAATGAGTGAGAGTGTGAACTGTTAACTGTGAAGAAAGAGTTAAAGTAAGAAGAAACGGCTTTACTTTATTTTTTTATTACACCCAATTTGCTAGGGTTTATACTGTGGTTGCGGTTGCCCTAAAACGAGTTTGCCAGCAAATGTTTTAGTCTTTCTATGTCACACCATCACACTAGTTGCCCATTGCTTTTGTTTACCTATACTCCTTTTTTCTTATTTTTTGTTTTCGTTTTTTTTTTTTTTGTGTGGAATTAGGGCATGGGATACCCCTCACTAAATTAGATCAGTGAAAACATTGTTCGTATTATTTGAATTTTAGCCAAAAAAAAAAAAAGTTGAATTTTTAAACAATGTGGTTAGAGTGTTAGACAATGAGAAAGATTGGTTTAAAGACTTTTAAAGAGAAAAACGAGTCTGAAAACCTGAAGTCTCTCTCATTCAAGTTGTCGGGGTCATTCGAGCTAAAAGATCACTATCAAATCCTTCCAACGGTTCAATTTTTCCAATACAAAACCCATGTGCACCTTCTCCTTATATCCTAACCGTTGGATGATAATGCATTTCCAATCACACGTCAATTAATTTTGAGTACTCTTCCACATACTGGTCCCACTTTTTCCAAAAAACGGCTTTATTTTTCTCCACTTCACATACTGGTCCCACTATCATACCTGTATGGCTGTATCGATGTAACTACCAACTCATCATGGTCCCACCACCGATTTATCTGGTCCGGCTAGTTTCAAACTTTCAATGTGTGCTTTACGCGGTTTATGGGGCGTGTTTAGCAATTAATAAAGTAATAATAAACAACTCTAGGGAACATAATAGTTGGTGGGTCCTGGAGCTTAGTATCTGGTAGTGCAGAACATTAAATTGAACCATATTATGCTTTGATTTTGAAGTTTGGACAGAAAGTAATGAGGAGTGGAAATCGATGTTAACTGAATAAAGAGACCTCGGATTGGTTGACGAGTAATTGAATGCTTCTGATTCGCTTAACGAAAAAATGGCGTTTGATTTCAATTTACGTTGGAATTAGGACAAGTCAAACATGAATGACCAAAAGTGTTCATGGTCTTCACAAATCACAACTACAGTATGTGGCAGGCATACTTCTGGCATTCTCACTTTGCCAGTTTGCCCTGATCATGGCTGAATAAGTGAAAATATTCTGATAAAATGGGGAAATATATTGACAACAATATGGTAATTTTAAACCCATTTCCCTCAGTTCTCGACAGGAGAATATTAAACTTATTATTTTGATATTATAAATTCGGGAAATCTAGTGATACAGACTATACTAATGTCTAATGCCATAATTTTATTTTTCTTTCTTTACAATGTCATTGAGCATTCTATATTTTTAACGGGAAAAAAAAAATACACACGCACACATTTTTTTTATTAGGAAAAACGGTATTAATCGATTCTCACTAAGATAGTTTGTATATGAACACTCTCAAATTCAATCTGTTTTATAGTGTTTTGAAATTTCAATGAGTTGCAAAATTTTGATTTCATTCGACATGGTGGTGTCGAGATATTGGCTTTCATTTGATCCCGTGGTGTTGAGCGCTATTTCATTTTGGTTTGATGTGAGCAAATCGTTCGAACTCAAAATCTAGAACCATTAGCTTCAAACTACATATGTAGATCGCTCAAGCTCCTCACAAACAGTTCCATGGGGGTCGTCCAATAACACACACATGTGCAGTGCCACCAAGTTGTTCCATCACAAGGGTGAGGAACCCCAAACATTATTTACCATATAAAAAACACATTATTTACTTTGAGGGTTAGCACAATTGGCCAGCCCATAGGTTTGTGCTCTCTATTGGTCACCAGTTCGATTCCCCTCAAAGATATTGGCAAGGCAGTACTAAGTCAAATTTCCAACCATGCCCCGGATTAGTGGAAGTGCACATAAACTAGCCCGAACACCCGATTAGCAAAAACATAATAAACAACAACATAATTATTTGGAGCACCATAAAATATGATGATCACGCGAAGGTGATGCCTTAACCACTAAACTTCTACGATATAAATCAACCTATATTCTCAACTGCTCATGGAGAAATTTAACCACCTACTTTTAGCTACTGGGTTCATATATGACTGAGTTTCGACTTTCAACTTTCAATCTATCGATATCCTTTGGTTTATTCACAAATTGGCCATATGTATACGAGTGTAAGGGAGTAATATCCTCATTAAAGAATATTAAACACGCGTTAAGCATAAGTAAAGATCGTTACGCAATCAGAACAACGTCCTCCAAGATCGACTCGCGAGCAGCTCGCTTTATGTAGGTGGTACACTCCAACTCGCTCAAGAACGTTCCAAGAAAACTGAACGACCTAGAGCGGAACGCTTCGAATAAAGACATTTTCCTTAATTCAAGGGTAATCATTACCAAAGCCATATATGTAATTCCAATTACCGGGAATTATGAACTACTGCACCCACTCCCAATGATCACCGCCTTCCTACCATAACCAACCTAACACTTATTCGTAATCTCCACCCTACATATGTATAAGGGAGTACACGTGTCTCGAAGATCAACACTCTCTTGTGTCTATAAATACCACCTACATGAACTACGTCAGACCTGATTATTCTCTCCCCAGAATCAAGAAAAGATACGTAGGCAGCTCGCTACTTAGTGAACTCGGTCCTTTCCCAAATCCAATCCCCTTCTTCTTCCTCCTGTATATGTAAGGGAAAAACGTTTATTTACATTGGCGTCATCTGTGGTCCCGATTACTTGAGAAACCACCTTCACACAAATCAAAAACCAAAAAACCAAAAGTCTCAAGCCCACGAAGCATGGCAAGCCTCGAAGCTCAAGTTCAAAACCTCGCTATAACACCCCGACTTTTTCTTTTGTTTTCCTAGTATAAAAAATAATAATAATAAATAATAAATAATAATAAAATAATAATGAAAATAGATAATGGATAGATGATAACTATCAGATAAGGATAAAAGCCCCGTAGGTAAATAGATAAGTGTTGTCCTTATTTTTCGGTGGGTTTTCTCACGTAAAGTTTTTGGGGAAAAACACAGCGAGGGTTTTAGAAAAGAAAATGGAGTTTTACTGACAGCAGAAAAGGAAGATTTTTCTTGGTAGCTGGCTGATAATCGGAGAGCGCTACAGGTGAGTAGATATTTTAAAGTTTTTAGATTTCTCGTTTATTGTAGATTATATGATACGAGGAAAAAGAAAATATAGGATTTTTATTGCTCGCATCGTTCTATTCAGGTGTTGTATTCTATTTACCGATAACTCGCGTTTATATGCGCATTTATGGTTTGAAGAAACTCGCTCTCGGTCTCCGAAAACCTTGTCCCGACTTCGTGATAGCAAGCAAGTGCTCAAACGAATTCAGGCCTACCGTAAATAGAGTGGTAGGTCGATGAATAGATTATTGGTAGGTCGCAGTTGGTGGAAGCTTCTCGCTTGGTTCATGGCGGCTAAAGCCCCACATATAGAATCGCCTCTAAATCCAAATAGAATCGCCTCAGAACCGCTTGAACCGGGATATATTTTTTGGTTGATTCATGATGTTGGGTGGTTATTGTGAAGTGTTGGGCATGCAATTGATGTTTGGTTTGGGTGATTGTGTAATGGAGGTTGGCGAGGGATGTTGAAGCTTAGAAGCTAGTTGTTAATGGCGGCAACAAAGAAATTTCAAGAGGGTTATGTGAACATTGGTTGTTTTGGTTTTGATGCGAGTTAGAATGATGATTGATGTCGGGAAGTAAAGGTTTGGTGGAAGGGTTAAATACTAGTTTAGGTGGAACATGAAGCTCTAAGCGACCATTAATGGCGCCGATCCCGCTTTTGTCGAAGATAAGGAAATCGCTATGATGGTATCGGTTGATGGGGGTTTTCATGGTGGTCAAAACCGATAGGATGATGGAGGTGGTCGAGTGGTGGATTAGTGGTGGCTTACGGTGGAGAGGAGTCACTTTGGAGAGAAGAAGGAGGTAGAAGACGACTTGTATTTTAGTGGGTCAATCTAATTTCTTTTAGTTGGGCGAATTAGACTTGTGGGCTCAAGTTTGTTTAAGACTTTTGGGCTTGGGCCAGTTTTAAGTTATTTTTGTAAATCGGGCTGGTTTTATAAATCTAAGTGGGTCAGGTTATAATTTATGAACAGTAAGTTTAGATTAGGCTTGGGCCGAATCAGGCAAGTGGGCTTGAGTGATTTTTTGGATATTCACTCATGGGCTTAATTTTAGACTTTGGGCTTTTGGGTTAGAAGAGTTTGGGGTTGGTTGACTGCTGTTGACCCTTGGCAGGTCGAGTTTGACTTTGACCAGAGTTGACTTTGACCAGGGTTGATTTTTGACCAGTTGACCCAATTTGTCTTTTTAACTCGGATTATGATTTGGGTTATTAGGATAGGTCTAGGGCTATTAGCATGCTTGGCTTTAGGCTAAGACCGTTATATATACGTGTGTATGTGTATTAACTACTATGTGATAATTTCGTATTTTATGATATGCAACGTTATGACACTTAGACATTAATCTAATTAATAACACGTAAACCAAAAACTACATGAATAAAGATATTCCTTCATTCTCTGAAATAATATATACAATAAAGTTCAATAATGCGTAAACAAAATTTACCGCACCCTTTTAGAACTCTCCACTTCAAGTTTTGAATTTGGTTTTATGACCGATGAAGTCATATGTTAGGTGGGCATTTATTGAATGTGCCATAAATGGCCCGTTAAGCTATATAAGGGTATTCATTGAATGTGCCATGAATGACCAAATTGTTTGGACCGCCCTAAAAGAGGAACTAAGGTATTCGCCTTGGGTTAGTTGTATTCCTTGAGTGTAATGCGAGAATGTAGGATTGGGTATTCCTTGAATGTGGCAGAATGACCCGGGCATTCATTGAATGTGCCATGAATGACCGATTGTTTGACCGATTGTTTGGATCTAGAGAGGAACTAAGGTATTCGCCTATGGGTTAGTTGTATTATTTGATTATCGAAAGTGTTTGGGTTTACTTTTGAATACCTAATATAATATCTACATATGTTATATAGAAGTTCTAACTTTCTTTTGCAGGAGGGTAGGACTTAATAACATTTTGTGCAGGGACGCGGTCCTACCCTTATACAGCAGTGGATATCGGTAAGTTTTAATTCAATGGTTTAGATATTAAAACGAGTTATTATAATGAGTTATATAATGGAAGTCTTGCTTGGGAAGAAATTATGCCGGTTAAAATGACGGAACTACCTGTCTTCCAAGCTGTGAATGATTAAGTTATGATATAATATAAAGTGATTGTTTGAATAATTAAAGTATGATAATGGTTTTATGTGGTTAGTCTACTCATACCAAAGAAATTCCATTTTGTCAACCCATGTTTGCTTTGTTTTGGCAACGTGGGTGTGTTCTTAGGAACATAGGTGGAATGCGATGGAACAAATGACGCTTTGATTTGGATTTGATCTGGAGCAGTCCGTTAGTTTTATTAGGTCTGATCTTTTTGGAAGAATATAATAATGTAGTTTCATATTCATTATGGAATGAGAATACGATGTTGATGACCTATTATTCTTAGTATGTTATATTGATGATTTTTTATGGAAGATAGACTTACATAAAGTAATAAAGATAATTTTTGGAGATTTTTTGTTGTTGTTAAGATTCTTTATGATGTGGGTTTTAGGTTTTGACATGTGTTGTATCCACCCCGTCATAGCCTGGGTTTTTAGACAATTGAACCGAGTGATGTTTGAGATATTTATATTTCAAATATTCATTTTTTTTAATTGTTTAGAAATTCGAGCTCTGACACTCGCGAACCAGCTAGGTTTGACCAATGAAAGCATTTCCTTGCTCCGGCAGGAAAATGCTGCTCTTCGTGCACAAGTAGATGCACAACAACAACCAGCTGGGAACGTTGCTGAGAACAACATCAATGAAGTTAATCAGCAAATTAACGAACTATCGCAAAGCATCGGTCAAAGCGCAGTGAGAAAAGACGCAATCCAGATCGTCCAGAAAATGCTCAAGACATACCATGCATCGCCATTCACCACGGAGGTACTAAATAAACCCTCTCCTCAGGATTTCGTTCAGCCACGTTTTCCAATGTACGATGGCAGCACATGCCCTGTGCAACATGTGGCTCGTTATATCCAAAGCTTTGCATTATATATTGCACCAGAGTTCGATCATTTCCACTGTCGCTTGTTCCCTGCTAGTCTCAAGGATGGAGCACTCGATTGGTTCTTCTCACTCGAGCCAGACTCGATAAAGACCTTCGAGCAACTTACCGATTCATTTGCTAGCCAGTATGTGCATAACAGATGAAAGAAAGCTGATCTAGACTCGCTGTTCCAGCTCTCACTTGGCGAAGACGAAACAATTCGTGAATTTTTAAGTCGGTTCAAAGCCGAACTACTGTGAATGGAAGCAGGATTGAAAGAGTCTTTCGCCACCTTGGCATTTTACAACGCTTGCCGTGTGCGCAACACGACACTTGCCAGATCGCTGATGAACGCAACACGGCACTCACCAGATCGCTGATGAAAGAGCGTCCCGAGACTTTATCCGAGATGTACGCTCGAGTCGACAAGTATATAAAGTTGCAAGAAGGCCTGAAGCATCAAGGCTTACCAGAAGAAGAAGAGATCGCAACAATATCAGATGACCACCAGTCTCTAAAAAGCGCCCCCGACAGCAAGAGAAGAAGTCGGGTAACAGAATGAATAACAACCGCAAGCTCACCGTTCTGACACACTCGCCCAGTTACATCCTAGAAAAGATCAAACGAGCTTCATATTTCCGACGTGATGTGCGACAACCAGTGGACCGACCTGACAAACCGTACTGCACATTTCACCAAGCCAGATGTCACGAGACTGATGCATGCTGGGGGCTAAAGCAATACCTCCAAGATCTCATCGAAGCAAGGCATATCAAACAGTATATTAACATAGCCGACGTCGACTTATGCCATAAGCTCGTGGCTCGCCGAGTGCGCAGTAGATCCCCACCTCGCCAGAACCATCACAAGGTTCAAGCTCGTTCTCGCAGTAGAGGACGTCCCTGAGACCGTGACCGTTCTTGCCATGAACGCAGACAGCACTCATCAAATCGCGACAACGTCAGAACTATTCATATAATCACTTTCCCAGATGATTCTGTAACATCTTCCAGAGAGAAACGCAGGCGTGTCGGTGCCCTTCAAGAAGTTTATCATTTTTTTTCACAAGCGTCACACGCTCCGTGAAGTTCAGGTCGCAACACAGGGGATATTACGTTTACTGAGGCCAACCTCAACAAGGTTTGCCTCCCATACAATGATACACTTGTTGTCCATGTCAAGATCAGCGACTGGATAGTCAAACGCGTCCTAATAGACCCGGGCAGTTCGTGCGACATCCTGTTCTATCATACAATTCAAGAAATGAACTTACCTAAGTCAGTCTTTATAGATCCGATCGCTCCTCTTTATGGGTTTAATGGCTCCAGGGCCGACCCAATCGGCGATATCATACTCCCAGTTTCAGTGGGATCTAGAGAGGACAAAGTCAGCTTCAATATACGCTTTAGCGTTCTAGACATCAAGTCGTCCTATAATGCTATCCGAGGGCGGCGCTGGATCCACCAAATGCAAGCTATACCATCCACGCTGCATCAAGTTCTCCGCTTCCCAGGACCAAGAGGCATGATGGAGCTTCGAAGCAATCAACTTGAAGCTTATCATTGAAATCAAATCCTCTCTACAAACAAGATCGCTGACCTGCATACTCACACAAGGAACTAGCCCACCAGTTATACAATGGCCAAAGACCTGGTTGCTGAGGTCAGAGCCAAAGCATCAAAGCAGCACGTTGGGGGCACCAGCAAGACGGTTCAGTCATCTGTTTCAACTCCAGAAGTTAATCCAGTCATTGTCGCTCCACCAGGTTGGATCCCAGAAGTTACATTAGTTGTTGTCAATCCAGCAGCCAAGACCCCAGAAGTCACATCCGCTGTTGTTGTTCCACCAGTTAGCACATCAGAGGTCGCGCCGTCATGTTTCACGCAACAAATATCAATTCCGAAGGTCACTCCAGAATCTGTTGTCATAACCACAGAGGCCATTCCAGCCCCTGTTGTTGTCGCCACAGATATCGCTCTAGCTCGTGCGACCAATTCCACTCTCCCTCAGATCAATAAAGTATCCCCATCTGAGGAAGCATCAGTACCAAAGACAACATCTCAACAGGCAGACAAAGAGCGAGTGAACCTAGGAATCGAAGATAATCCCAAGTTCGTATATGTAGGGGCTAACATTGACCTCACACTCAAGGCCCAGCTTGTAAACTTTTTAGCCATGAATAAAGATATTTTCGCTTGGTCGTATGTCGATGTGCCTGGAATAGATCATAATATTGCGTGTCATAGACTAAATGTGAACCCTAATGCCAGACCAGTTCGCCAACGACCTAGACGACTCTCCCTGCGATTCCAGAAAGCCATCAATGATGAAATCGAAAAACTTAAGCAAATCGGGTTCATTAGAAAAGTAGACTATCCAGACTGGATCGCTAACATTGTCGCAGTTCCAAAAAAGAACGGCACAATTCGTCTTTGCGTCGACTTTATGAACGTTAATCAGGAAACGCCAAAGGATAGCTTCCCCCTACCTCGCATAGACCGACTTGTCGATCAGACGTGTGGCCATGAGCTCCTCTCTTTCATGGACGCCAGTCAGATAGTGGATACAACCAAATCCCACTCACCAAGAAGATAAAGAAAAACATCATTCATCACGAACAAAGAAGGAATCTCCATTATACAACGTCCTCCCCCGGACTTAAGAACGGGGCTAACGCGTACCGGCGTCGCCACCGACATGTTCCAGGACATGTTAGGTGACACCATGGAACTCTACATTGATGACATGGTCGTCAAAAGCAAGAAAGCGGAAGACCACCTCACTCATCTCGAGAAAGCGTTCTCCAGGTTGCGCCAAACTCGAATGAAGCTCAATCTTGAGAAATGTCTCTTTGGAGCATCCTCCGAAGTTCCTTGGATACCAAGTATCACAACGAGGGATCGAAGCTAATCCAGACCAAATCCGAGCGTTCTTGGACATGCCTGATCCCCAGACAAAGAAGCAAATTCAGAAGTTGTCTGGAATGGTCGCGACACTTAACCGATTTATATCAAGGGCATCAGACAAGTGCCGACCTTTCTTGCAACTTCTCAAAAAGGGGGAGCAGTTTTCGTAGAACGATCAATGCCATCAAGCGTTCTCCACCCTCAAAGAGTACCTGACTACACCCCCCGTCATGGCCAAACCTAAGGATGGCGAAACGCTGGGGCTATATTTGGCGGTATCAGACTTTGCCATTAGCTCGGTTCTTTTCAAAGAAGAAAACAACTCCGAGAAATTGATCTACTTTACAAGTAAAACGCTCACTCCAGCTGAGAAGAATTATTCATACATTGAAAGACCAGTACTCACATTGTTATACTCGGCAAGAAAATTCAAGCCCTACTTTCAAGCACATTCAATCAAGATTATCACCGACCTACCTTTAAAGAAAATTATTCACAAAGAAAACAAGACAACTCGCATGGCAGTATAGGCCGAAAAGCTTGGAGAACACCACATGGAGTTTGTCCCTTGCACTTCACAGAAAGGGCAGGTCGTGGCTGATTTCCTAGCAAATTTTCCTGTCGATGACCCAAATTGGGAACCAGAAGCAGAGGTCGTACCCACAAAGGAAGCCACCAAATCAATATGGTCTCTTTTTGTCGACGGTTCTAGTAACCCTGGAGGAAGTGGGGTTGGCGTCGTCTTAGCATCCCCAGAGGGAGCCATGGTCGAGCATCCATGAAGGTAACTTCGCTAAATAATGAAGCTTCAATTATGGGACTTTGTGGCGTTAAAGGAGCTCGGTTTTTAGTGACTCGCAACCGGTTATTCGCCCGGTTGCAAAAGAGTACACTCCCATTAACCTCAAAAACCTTCAAGTCGTTAATCGATTACTTCCTTCTTTCAAAAGTCACGATACACCATCACGGACGAGAACCGTCACGCAGACATTTTAGCTTATTTGGCCACTCAAACACCGAACTGTGCTCCTAGACAATTACTCATTGAAGTAGTTGACCGACCTGCTTATCAAGTAGACCATGTATTAGAAATCAGAGACCTATGCCCGCTCTCTGCCAATCAGATGAGCCAAACATGGATGCAGCCCATCATTGAATACATCCAACACGGCACGCTCCTAGACGAGCGCACCAAGGCCAAGCAAATCCCATATCAAGCGCGTCGTTACTGCGTGCTCAATAACAAGTTGTTCAGAAAGTCCGCTGGCGGCCCTCATTTGAGGTGCGTAAGCCCAAAACAAGGCCAACTAATTTTCGCTAAGATTCATGAAGGAGAGTGTGAAAACCATGCGAGAGGTCGCTATTTGGCTCACAAAGCGATCTCCCAGGGATACTTTTGGCCTCGCATGCAGATCGATGCCAAAGCATATGTACTTAAGTGCATCAAATGCCAGACCTTTGGCCACAACATCATACAACCAGCTCCTGAGTTTATTAGCATCGCGAGCCCTTGGCCATTTCATATGTGGGGAATGGACATCATGGGACCATTTATCCCACAGAAAAGTACTAGATTTCGCTTTGTCTTAGCTGCAACTGACTATTTCACTAAATGGGTCGAAGCTATTCCACTCGCAAATGTCAAAGAGTCACATGTCAGAAACTTCATCTGGACTCATATCATCACCAGATTTGGTTTGCCGCACACACTAGTGATGGACAATGGCTCACAGTTCAAGGCCAAAACAGTCAAAGAATTTTTGGCCAAGTGGAAGATAGTTCATGCATTTTCCACTCCCCAGTACGCACAAAGTAATAGTCAAGCTGAGGCCAGCAACAAAGCAATCTTAGAAAATCTAAAGAAAAAGATTGAGAAGACCAAACGCCAATGGCCAAACCAGCTAGAAAACATTTTGTGGGCTCACCGCACCACAGCTCGCGCAAGTACAGGCGAATCGCCATTCTACTTGTGTTACGGCACAGAAGCCGTTATTCCAACCGAGCTGACAGTCACTACTACTCGGTCAGAACTTGTCGAGTCTGGAGACAACGATTCCGTTTTAGCACAAGAGGTCGATCTGCTGGAAGAACGGCACGACCTAGCCGCCATCATAGTAGCATCCTATCAGCAAATTCTGAAGAAGTCCTACAACAAGCGAGTGCATCCTCGATTTTTCAACTCGGCGATCTAGTTTTGAAAAAGACTCAAGATGACTCCAAATTAGCACCAACTTGGGAATGCCCATACATAGTGGAACGCGTTGTAGGCATCGGAGCATACTAGATCAAAACTCAAGAAGGGAAATTATTACCACGACCTTGGAACACTTATTTGTTGAAGAAGTTTTATCAATAAAATTACATTGTCGTATATCCCATGTTTTCTCTTACTGTAAATTCAAAGTTAATCTATTTTTGTTTATTATTATAATTCACTCCATTTACTTGCAATGGCAAATCTCGCAATACACTTTCATAAGCCCACACGCTCTCCGTGAGCAGAACGCTCTCAAGAGCTTACAGGCTCCATAACCTCTCCGAGTCTCGCTAGTCAAGGACCTATACTTCTAGGATCGATTCAGCGAGAACGCTCCCAGTGAGCAATACACTTTCATAAGCCCACACGCCTCTCCGCGGAGCGTAACGCTCTCAAGAGCTTACAGGCTCCACAGCCTATTCGAGTCTCGCTAGTCGAGGACCTATACTTCTAGGATCGACTCAGCGAGAACGCTCCCAGTGAGCAATACGCTTTCATAAGCCCACACGCTCTCCATGAGCAGAACGCTCTCAAGAGCTTACAGGCTCCACAGCCTCTCCGAGTCTCGCTAGTCGAGGACCTATACTTCTAGGATCGACTCAAATGGTGAACGCCTCCCAAAAGCAATAATACGCCATAAGCCCACACGCTCTCCATGAGCAGAACGCTCTCAAGAGCTTACAGGCTCCACAGCCTCTCCAAGTCTCGCTAGTCGAGGACCTATACTTCTAGGATCGACTAAGCGATAACGCTCTCAGTGAGCAACACACTTTCTTAAGCCAACACCCTGTCTCCGGGCAGAACGCTATCTCTAGCTTACAGGCCCCAACGCCTTACCAACTCACCTAATGAGAAATCCTTAATATTAAGCTCAGCTCGACGAGAGTACTCCTAATGAGCCTCACAGCAGAGCGCAACAACCACGAAAGAAAGTGATAACTACAAGCATAACGCTTCTTTAAGATAAACCACATGTTCCTTGGACATTCCATCCCATACGCATTATAAACAAGGTGCTAGCTATAAACATTCAAGCAGAAACATGCATTCCATACATACACAGTCAAGGGGAATACTCAGCCAATGCCAAGACATTAATTTACCGATCTGCTGGGTCTACCCAGGAAATCCAGATTGATACTTCTAACATGTTCACAAAACATCGAACTGCCACTCTCGTGGAAACCAGTTCTCAGTATCAAAATGGCGAACTGCTCAGGCAAGCCTGAAGACACAGCTCTATGGTTAACTCTCATATAAGAGAGGTGAACTCACAAAATATTTCTAAAATTCTCATAACTGACAAAGACAAGAAGATACTTCACAATCAAGAATCAGCCACAACATGCTTATCTTTTGGGGCAGCGCTAGTCGAAGGGGTGTGCCTGGCAGATCTCAGCACCACACGCATACCTGAACCTTGTCCCTCGCCGTCATTCACCTTCTTAAGCTAGTGATATTTCTCATCCAGCTCAGCGTATTAGACACATGCCATGGTATACGCCTCTTGCACCTTCCGCGCCACCCTCTGGCATTGTTTGGCATACTCAGTCTCTTTAGCCAATTCCGCACCGTCACCATAGCGGTTAGCCAACACAGCGTTCTCGTCAGCAACATCCTGACACTTCTTGGTCATCACCTCCAGTTTCTTCTTGTCAACTCTCCATGCAGTTCGCATACATCCTAGCTCGACGTGTGGGTTAGTGTCACTCTCGGCGCGCTGCACAGCGTTCCTCAACTTGTCATACCCTGCAAAAAACTACAAGTACAATGTTAACTTGAAAATTGCCCAAGTAACAGAAACAAAAACATCATGCATAAGTTACTCACCAAACAAGCAGCCATGTCCATGGTCCCCAACAGCGTATCCATATCTTCATCCCCTACCTCAGTCTTGTCACCGTCCAACACGATCCCCTTCAGCAGACTGGTCGCTATGGGTGCCGAGTAGAAGCTGCAGTCAGAGCGTTTCACCGCATACTTCTTCCCCGTCTTCCCCATGTAGTAGAACTCGCTCCCTACGTCACCATGATCGCGGGAGATAGGGGTGTCTCTTTTTGCCGAATTTCCAATTTTTCCGAAATCCGACCGGAAATTGGTCTGGTTCTGGGTGTAGTTTTCATGGGCCGATTTTCCGATTTCCGAAAATTCCGAAAAAAAATTGGATCGGATTTGGATATAATTCTAAAATCCGATCCGATCCGAAATTTCCGAAATTTCCGATATTATTGCCAATTTATTCCGAAAATATATACTTCTCTCACTATCCACTTGATTAGATCTTGACCGTTCATTCATTTTCTAGTTTTTTACTTCCAAAAACAAAACAAAAACATAACCTAGCCGCTACTTCCCCACTTGAATTGGACCACTCTACTGTCATTACACCGTCTGCCATAACAACAATGATATGAAAAAAAATGTCATTGAGTCATACAATGACTTCCATAATCCAAAAACCAAATTCCAATAGATAGAATATTATGTAAAGCTACTTAGAGTCCAAGACCATAATCCATTATTTATGCAGATACTTCACGCTTTAATTTCCACACACGAAAAAAGATTGAAACATTACAAATACCCAGACCTCAACAGAATGCAATGTTTGCTATTGGTGGCTGTAGGTTCTTTTTCTCATTTTTTCTAGGATCACTTGTTTGAATGAAAATGGGTTTTCTCAGTAAACAAGTGTGTATTGTTGTTGGTACATTGGTGTTGTGGACATGGTTTTCTCTCCCTACAATGAACATTGGCGTATGGTATTCCAAAAATAATTGAAAGTAAAGAGATCTTTGAAAATTTACCAATTATTCCGAAATTTCGGAGTTATTCTGAAATTTCCGAAAGTTCCGAAATTGGAAATATATTTTGAATCCGAAAAAAAATTGGATCGGATTTGGCTAGCATATTAGGTTCCGAAAAAAATTTGGAAAAATTCCGAAGGAGGTTAATCCGATCCGAAGTCACCCCTACGCGGAGATGAACTCTCACCAGCAACGTGGTGACCTTGCCCCAGGTCACTACGCTCTTCAGCATGCCAATCAGTATCATCGACTCATCTAGGCGACCTGAATACAACGCCACCAGTCGAACGACCTGACATTCTAGGTCACTTGTTCCCTTTGGTCTCTACAGCAATAGCTTTCCTCTTACCCCGATCACCATGCACGTGGGGATGGAATTCCATTTCCTCCATTATCAGAGGAGAGGTCTCCCTCAAACTTCCTTCTCCTCTTACATATATGCGGCATCTGGCCATATTGTAACCTACGAGCGAGAATGACAATACGCGAGTTACCAACCAAGATAACAATCTTTGTTCAAATGGGATACCTAAATAAGGAAGACAGACGTACCTAAAGAAGTAACAAAGAAGATGACGCATCACAGGTTGGGGACGAAGAAATGCAGTAGCAGGAAAAACAAAAGGGAGCAAATGCATTTGCTCTCCTAGGAATGATGTTACTTATGGTGTAATAACGTATCTTCCCTAGGCACATCATAATTATATCAAGACGCCAAACGTCAGGCCACCTGGCAGCCATCATTGTACACATCTAACTGCTTACTTGCCTACACGTGGCATGCACGTGCGGAACTGTTTCACTTCTACAGAACAGAGATATCGACCTACGTCCTACTATCTCCATTGTACCTAACGAATCACCAACTCGCATTACATGCGACCTGCAGCGCTAAAGGACCTAGTAAGGACAGGACGCTCATTTAACGATCACAGGTTACTTAAAGTCAACTATGGTCACTAGGAAGCATCTACACAGCCATACAGATATAGCGATGTCTCCATTCATATATTTAACCAATACAAAAATCTTACAAAGCAAAGAAACAAGAGATAAGCATAGCCTATAAGCAAAAAAGCGATCTGCCAAGGCAGGCCCAAACACAATTCACATGGCAGCCGAGTTCCTGAGTCTACTCAGGAAATCCAGCTCGGTTAACCAACATTCATCATCGCATGGTTATCCAGTATTCACAAATAGAAATAAGAAAAGCAAACTGCCCAGGTTACCCCAGGAAACCAGTTCTATTGTATCACAACTAATAACCATTCAAATTACCAACCTTACATCATAATTCGCTAGTTCCAGGCATAACGGCCAAAACCTCCCGGCCACCAACGAAGTTATCAACTTCAAATTTTTCTTTCCTCAACTACTATGGACACACCGGCCCGTGATTTAGACTCATAAGAATATCGGACCGCGGCAAGAACTTCAAGAGGCACAACAATCTCCGGGCAAATGATGGAAGAAGTTAGAGCACCACCGGTATCTCCCCTCGCATGGCATTACCATCGGAGGACAAAGAGTACATCGTCCATGCTCCTCTTTCAAAGCTTTATAATCAGCTTCTAGATCAACAAAGTCAGCGTCCAGCTCGTCATAAGCTTTAGTAGCGTCTTGAACAACTCCCTTGCAGTGCAGAGCATACTCATTTAGCCTATTAATTTCCACAGTCGCTGCATTAACGTTCTCTTCAGCACCCTGTAGTTTCAACTTCAGATCTTCCGTCTCAGTATCCTTCAGCATCTTCACCAAATTGAGAGCTTGGTGTGTTTTCTTCAGGTCTTCAAGCTCCTCGCGTTCCATCTTAGTAGCATCCTGAACATTCTTTAGTTCCTCAGTCAGCTTCACCACAGTTTCCCTATCTGTCTCAGAGAACTAGGCAATTTCCTTCATTTTTTGAAATCCACTCACAAGCTACAGACGCACACATATGCTAATAATCAGTTCGCAACGAGTTTAATAAGCAAGCAAATAGGTTAAAGCAGGACAGCCCCACGTACCAGACATTGAGCGATTTCCATCCGTTTTAAGTTGTCCTTCAACCCCTCTCATCCAGCTCCTTACGGTTGCCATCCAAAGCTATATGATCAAGTAGACAAGCCGCTACCTTACTCGACCTGAAGCTGCAATCAGTCCGCTTCACAGTACAATGCACCCCATTGTCATCCAGGTACACCAGTTGGGTCTCCAAGTTCTCAGCAGCCATAGATGATTTCCCACTTGCCTTACGGGAACTCTTCGCCTTTGCTGGCGGACTAGGCTCTCGCATCACCGGTGATGAGCTCGACCTAGCTCCAAAAGTAGCCAGGTCCAGAACTTGCAACGATCTCGCCCGAGTTTTGCGAGTGGTAGTCCCACCAATTCGACCACCACCAGAACCACCCCCAGTGCTGGAACTCTCCCCCAAAGCATGCCTTGCAGCTTTAGCAACCCTTACAACATCTTACTCAGACGCATCAGCTTTCCTCTTCGACGACCTGCTCCTTACACGAGGGTTGAAGACCACCATCTCCAACTCTACAAAAGCATCAATTGACCCACCCTCAGGTCGCCAGCTTGACCCACCCACACCTGAGGCACCAGCACCTCCTGAGGGTCGTATGGAACTAACATGACCCCAGTTTCTATTCTCCCTGGTTACTAAGTCACTTGCGGGTTTCTCCATCACTTCCCTCCTAGCTTGACCTCGAGCTCGATCCTTCTGAATCCTTCTTTTCTCCCGGATCACTGGACCCCCCTTCTCTACAAAGAAATGAGCAACTTCAGGCAGCTTCGCTTGTTTCTGCACTCGACTCAACTACGCGAACCACTCTATTTCCCCACGATCAGTTCGTGTTTTAACAGAGAAATCTACAACCAAAGCAAAGACACAAGTCAGTTCGAATAGCAACAACTCACCCATTAAAATGACATGTACAAGACACTCCCACCCACTGGAGATATTGCAAATCTTAGTTTGCAACCTACACCCGCTAGCACAGTAGTTGTCAACTAGCAGCAACGGCCTCTTAGTCCAAGCCTCGTTGCTTACACCGTCAATCACACCAGAAATCGTTGTCATAGTTTGCAAGCTAAGTTGAAATTACCAAATCGCCTTACAACGAAGTGCTCAATAATATCAGACACCCCTATGTGGTACTCGCCACTTGCATTCAGTAGGTCGAACACCCTGAACAACCGCCAGGTGTTACCAACAAACTGACAGGGGGATTTCCAACAATGAGCTAGAAAGTCGCAAACCAACTTCGAGAATGGTATTTGCATATGCGCTCTCAGCTAGCCCTCACAGATTATTACCCCACCATTCAGCGGATTGTATTCTTCACTCCGCATGTTTTCACTCGACCTTGGTTCGTATATCTCTAGGTCTGGTACGTTTATCCCATAAGCTGCCTTCAATTCGGGGAACGCACTCACTGCACGACAATCCACCGTCCTAGGGGGCAATCCACTTGAAGACGACCCCTCACTACGACCTGATGTGCTAGCCACAACACCAACAGAACCAGATCGTACACTACCCTCATCTCCCCTAACTTCCTCACCATGCTCAGATTGGTTACCAAGACTCACTGACTCTTCCTTATCATCCTCATACTCACCATAGCTTAAAGAGACCTCTCGAACCTTTTCAAATCGAGTATCATTAGAGTCAGACATTTTTATGTTTTCTTCTTACCGACTACACAAACTTAAATAATAAAGCCTATAACACCGACCTATCTACTAAACACGCAACGCTTTACTAAGATGAAAGAAAATGGAAAACGGAAAGGCAGCAGCAGCAGAAACACTCACCTGAGAAACCCTAGCTTGCAGTTTTGCTGAAGACGAAAACAAAAAATAACTTTGCAGTTGTCCCAAATTTGATTTTGTGCAACCGCCCGTTCAGTTACCAAGGAGTTATGATTACAACCTACGGCCTAGCCCACACACGTGGCTCAAGAAACTGTCTTTTTATGATTCCGGAAAATGCGGCGACACGTTTCTCTACCAACTGCTATGATTCGGTCACATGCCAATCACGTGACAACTTTTGTTTTCCAACCGAATCGTCATGCAACCTAAGTCAAACGTTACAGCGTGCCAATTACTCATCTTACACCAGCCGCTCGTCCACTCATGCTCAACACGTATTGATGTTTTCTCTCAGCAGATCGCTCCCATGAACAACACAATCTACTGAGAGGGGGCTGTGTAAGGGAGTAATATCCTCATTAAAGAATATTAAGCACGCCTTAAGCATAAGTAGAGATCATTTGCCAATCGGACATCGTGATCAAGATCAACTCATGGCGGCTTCGCTTTATGTAGGTGGTACACTCCAGCTCGCTCAAGAACGTTCCAAGAAAACTGAACGACCTAGAGCAGAACACTTCGAATAAAGACATTTTCCTTAATCCAAGGGTAATCATTACCAAAGCCATATTTGTACTTCCAATTACCAGGAATTATGAACTACTGCACCCACTCCCAATGATCACCGCCTTCCTACCATAACCAACCTAACACTCATTTGTAATCTCCACCTACATATGTATAAGGGAGTACACGTGTCTCGAAGATCAATACTCTCTTGTGTCTATAAATACCACCTATATGAACTACGTTAGACCTAATTCTTCTCTCCCCCCAGAATCAAGAGAAGATACGTAGGCAGCTCGCTACTTAGCGAACTCGGTCTTTCCCAAATCCAATCCCCTTCTTTTTCCTCCTGTATATGTAAGGGAAAAATGCTCATTTACAATGAGTATTGTTTTGTTTGCCAAAATCTGCAATCCATATTAAATTAAATTATTACTAGATTAGAGACACAACAAGGACATTGTCGATCATCTGGGATCTGTAATTTCCAATTCGTCCAAAATTCACAACTTAGGCATAAGAATGCAACTCAAAATCTAAATGAAGTGTCACAAACTACTCAAATAAATGTGAATTCTATGTTTGCTATTAGACTGCTTATATTCCCTGCCACGACATATTCTCGTGCCATTAACATGCTTACTACTTAAGCAGCAAATATGCATAAGAGCAAGTCCAATGGGGAGCAGCTATAATGGGCTGCTAAAAAGTGTCACATAGCCCCTTTAGCAGTTTCAGCCAAATTTGGCAGCCCAAATTCGAAAAACCAGTCCAATTGGGACTTTTAGCAGTTGTAAAGTTCGGGATACGGACGGCATAAACTATGTCGTCTGTCTAGTCCAGACATCCCAACAGCTAGTTTTTCTTAAATTACAAATTTATAACAACTACTTCACACAACTCTCTCACCATTTGCTCCCAAGTCTCATACAATTTCTATATACTTCAACTACAACAATCACTATTCCAAGTATAACAATAGATCCAAATGAACATGCAACCACATCAAAAGGAAATAAATCTACAAGGTCCGCCAATATTTCAATTCAAAAAGACGGGCTCTTTGCAAAGCGTGGATATATGTTAATGAAGATCAAATTGTTGGTGCGGGGCAATGAGTCACACACTATTGGGAGAGAATATTAGAGAAATTTCGAGAGAGAATCGGCGAAAACAACAAGAGAAGTAAGGATTCGGTGTCCACTCAATTTGGACACATCCAAAAAGCTTGCAACTGGTGGGTAGGAATTATCTCCTCTTCGGAGAGGACCGCAAGAAGTGGCACAATGATCCAAGATCGGTTAGCCGAGGCAAAAATAACATATATGTTGACTCATAACACACACTTTCAATTTGAGCATTGTTGGGCCCTCCTTAAGGATAGCCTAAAATGGAATGAAGAATTAGAGAGCCGGTCCACAACTACATCGAGGAGATGAACCAATGTCATTCTCGATGTAGATGCACTACACCAGAATTCAAGAAATAGGACACACTCTTAGGACTATATACCCCGTCTTAAATTAAAAACGATAATTGCCGTCTTAAATTGTCTTAATCCGTCGTAGTTGTTTTTTTAGGTTGACTAAAGTTGACTCCAGGACATTAGTTTTCGTCCCAAATACGAGACGAGACAAGTTGTCTTTCCTGGTTTTGGTGACCGTCGTAGATTATTTTGAGAGAATGTATTGCTCACGCACCCAATATTTCACTATCCCGCCCAAGATTTTCACCATTCCGCCCAATATTTCTTTATTTTAGTAACCCTAGTGTAAAAGGAAAATGAGACTTTGGTGGGAATGATTTGTAAGTTAGAGCAAAATCGGCAAGAGCTACATCTCTCTCTCAAGTTTGGTAACCCCCTCATCTCTATCTCAACTTTTTGTATCCCTCTCTCTCTTTCATCAATTTTCATTTTTGTTCAGTACCTCATTTTCTGAACCCCATTTTTTTTTTTGGATAATCATTTATGAACCCCAATTTCTAGGGTTGTGCATTATTGTAAGCATACAAAGTGGAGAGGAGGTGTCAATTAAATTGGTATGTTCTACTCTTTGTGTTTTTTTTTTGTTTGAGAATTTTAAAGCAATTTGTATACAGCTTGTGTCTTTGTTGTAGTATTTTGATGTGATTGTTCACATGCTAATTTTATCGGACCTAATTAAATCGTCAAGGATTTTGTAAGAATAATAATTGAATGTTAAAGATCTCTTTTTTCCTTAGATATCGATGTCATGATACAAGCTTGCGAGTTGATAGTTTTTCTCTGTTGAAGCTTTGTTGAAGCTTATTTAGTAGGTTGGTAAGTTTGGGCCTTGGCTATTGTCAAGCCTTACATAATAAATGTAATTGTTATAAATATGTGTTCTTTGTACTTGATAACTGTATCTCAGAGTGTCTGTTGCATATAGACTTGTTATTTTCTGATGTAATTATAATGTGGTTTTTTCTAGTAGCATATAGTTTCATAATCCCCTAAGATGAGTGGTTGGGGACATTATTAGCAGGGAAACTAAATATAGTGAATTATACCCTGAAGTGAGTAAGTAGAGGTTGATTTGAAGTCTTTAGGTGAGCACAATATTACAATGCAGTGATTTTTGAGCCAATGAGTTCCTTCAAGAGCTTTGTGGTTTTTTTTGAAGGACCACGCGGGTTGCAAACAGGGATCTGAGTTGGTCGACTTGGTGCCCTCGAAAAAGTCTAAAATGCTAATATGTGGGAAACATATTATAGCCTATTATACTATCTGCAGCTTGATTAAGTACTCTTCTGCTTAAAACCATATAGTGTAGTAATATATGAAAATAATTTAAAACAAATAACTAATTGTTACTTCTATACCATTATTTTGTTATATCGACTTTTACGTATGGGTGCAACCCTAGAAGCTAAATTGTCTTGTTACTCGGTTTCAATTGGAGTCCTCATCCTCACTTCCACCATCCCCTTTTTGCTTCTACATCATGTGGGGATAAGTAAACCTTCCGTGCAATTGAAACCGCATTTTCCTAAAACAAATGTGTGAACAGTTATGAGTCATTGAGAAGGAGGAAAGGGATATGGAGGATTTTCATTAATATTATTATATTAGTGAAAAAAGGTGCACAATCTCGCAATTACTTGGTTGAACGAATCGGATCATTTTTCGGTTCAGAAGCGAGAATTACATGTAATATCGGCAATGTACTTATGTAAAATTGGAGGATGCTTTTTAAGTGTATCTGTGGATCGTGTGTTGGCGCTTTGAAGTACTTATCAGCCACCGAAATACTCAAATAATCTAAACCTTCTTTTTGCAAATGTTCATCCACCTTTGCGGAGAGATCTTGAGAAGTTACTTTGCAGCTACCATAGGAACTCAAAGCAGGCACAAAGACACAACAATGGGAAAGTGCAAAGATAAGATACTCCAGTGGTTTAGTGCATAGTAACTGAACTAAATTCAGACTCTATTCAAATACTTAAAAACATCATGCATGCTTTATGTTTAATTTGTTATTAGTTATGAACTTATGTTCTGTTACTCCTTACTTCCCTTTCATTAATTTTTTTTATGTGGCATGTTGAGTATATGTACTTGAGGACAAGATCACTAATTTTTTCTTTACTCACTACCGCAGTTGTCTTGCTTCTTCGACTTGTTCCTCTCCTTCCATTCAACATCATGAATTACCTCTTCTCGGTAACTCCCCGCTTGGTCTAGGGGAATATATCTTTTTACCGTGGCTAGGAATGATGGTATGTCCTTTTAACATTCAGTTTATTGTAAGTACAAGCTGCTAGAATGCTTATCGCTATATCAGTATTGTTGTCCGGGAAGAATTTTTTTTTCCTACTTGGGTTGTTCATTTCTTATTATTTGTGGAATAGAAGGGAAAACTTCTCTTTCATGTCAATCTGGTTGTATCTATTTCTAAACTAATGATGGAAGTGTGCATTTCTATATCTTTTTCTTTTTCTTTTTCTTTTTATTGCCCAATGCAAAAGTTTAATGTGATTATGTGTAGAGATTCATTTTTATTTGCACAAAAAGGTATGAACCATCTTTATCTTCTTCCGTCAGTAGCACCAGTACTATAGTGTAAGTACTTAAATTTCTTTATTTCTTCCGTAGTTCACCTTTTAATTCAACAACCCTTTTATAAGCTACCGGGATTGGAGTGAATGCGTGTGGATAGTGTGACAGATCGAAGTTTTATCGTTTCAACACGAGCAAAATTTGAGTTTGTTCTCTTCGTCAAGTTAGTCGAAAGGTTAGAATAATTATCTCTCAATTAGTTAATTTAGATTAGATTGAATTAGTGTTAAATTTCGTTAGATTATGATATATTTCAAAGGATTGAATTGGGTAATTGATTGTGACAATGGGTATTAAGATATAGTGGTTTGAGGAATTTAGTGGAGAAGGCGTAATCACAATTGTGGAGTTTACCTTGCTGACTTGGTAAGAAGCTTAACTATTCTAATTTGTATGTTAAGGAAGAAAAAGACCTTGTGCTGAACAATTGCTGAATTTTAGATTGTTATTGTGCATTAAATCCTTGTCGCACATAAAGTTCTTTATCACTTGATTTGAAACAAGTGCCAAGGCGTGGGTAATCTTGGAAGCAAGAGCTAATTTAGTTTGTGTAATATAAATTGTGGGTGTTGTTCTATGTTGTTCAGGCTAAGTAGACCCCATTAGTCGTGTGTACCATCTGAAACACTTGATGAAAAGTGTCGAAGAGAACCATATATCTTGGCCGATTGGTTCTCATATAGGCATGTTGTGTTGATTGGTCATTTGGTTTGTAAACTGATTTTTAGTATCTTTGTTATCTAGTTGGATGGGTGGAAATTGTATATGATTGATTGAATTGGCAAAGTCAGTTAGATTTCCAGTAATTTTGCCCTATCAATTCTTTAGTAGCTTTAATAACATAGTGGAAATATTGATTTGTATGTGGTGTTACTAATGAGTAGTTGAAGAAAAGCTATGAATCCCTTTACTGTTTTTGCATGAATTAATATCTTTCATTATGTTAATGAAATATTAATACCTTATTTTTTTTTCTTATATTTGTATGAAGGAGTTCCTAGGTCGTATGGTTGGATAAAAGGGACATTCTTTCTTTAAGAAAAGTAAGATCAGTGGGGGTGAATTAATACTTATCTTTTCTTTTGGTAAGGAAATGAGGCTTGAGCAGCTAGCAACAAAGGAAAATGGAAAACTGGAGTTTGGCTAGAGAAGAGGACAACACCAATTCTTGTTATGCAAAGAAACAAAACAACATAAACATTTCAGGTAAAAATTTCCAAACCAAATTTCAAGGTTATACTTTTGTTACCTGAGTGAATATATAAGTGTCTTTAAACCATGAGCAAAGCTATGGCAGTCATTAGGTACCAGTAGAAGGTCCATGGCTTTACTCTAGTGGATATGGGTGTTTGGTTCATAGTTTTCTTTTCATTCTAATATTATGGCTGCCTTGTTGAGATATAATTCGGTATTCTAGTGGTGCATGTTGAAATTCAATTGCTCCACCATTACATGAGTAAACGGTAAGGTACGTACTTTCCAATTAAAGGTGGCAAGCGGTAAACTCGGTGTTGGGATGGTTTTGTCGCAAAGACGAGTCACCGCGTTCAAAATTTGATTATAGGGGTTTTATGTGAAAACTGTTTTCAGGTACTTAATCCCAAAAACTGTTTTAGGGACCTTTCTAGAAAAACCTGTTTTTTTTTTTTTGGGTTTTTGTTAAATTTCGGATCTGATTTTTTGGGCAAAAAAAAAGAGATAGGAAAAACAGAAGAGTGGAGAAGGGGGGGGGGGGGGAGAACAGAAAAAGAAGGAAAGATAGATAGAGAGATGGTGTACAAAGAGAAGAAGAAAGGGAAAACAGAAGAGAGACAGAGAGAGTTGACTGGTAGGAGTGAGGAGAGAAAGAAAGAAAAAGAAAAGAGAGTGAAAAGAGATAAAAAGTGAAATAAGAGGGAGAGAGATCAGGAGAGAAGTGAGGAAAGAGAAAAGAAAAAGAGAGGGAGAGAGAGAAAGTAAGAGAGGAGGAAAAAGAAAGAAGAAGGAAAAGAGGATGGCGGCGAAACTCGGACAATCGTGGTCACTCGTGAAGAACAACCCCTCTTTGATTCTTATTGCGTGAAACTAGTGAGTACTTAGTATTTTGTTTATGTTAACTATGTGTATGATTTATTTTTATCTTATGATGCTTTTCTATTCGTCATAACATGTATGTGTAGGAAGATGAATTGATAATATTGTATGTAAGCAGTAGTTTTCTTGGTTTAGTTTTCTGGGGTCGGTTCAGAAGAGTCCTGAAAAATCATGCTTGGGAATGAGGTCTCGGGGCTTGAATAAGAGTTTTAGATCTACAACTCTTCTTTCCAATACAGTTGTATTCACCTCGTTTCAATATCTACACAGTAAGTTAAGACTGTTTTAATACAGAGAAGTCCGTCAGGATTTTTATGACTAAGTTCTGTGTTTGGTCGCGTTCTGTGAATTTTCTGTTAAGAATCTGCTTTCATGGTCTAAACATTAGTTGTAGGTAATTTAATTATGTTTCAAACCCAATTTACCTTGTACTAATGGCTATGTTATTTTACATCATCTACAACTTATAGTGAACAACACATACAGCTTTTGACGCCAGGATTCCACGGTCATTAAGAAGTCAATTGCTCTTGCTATTTAAGTTCACGGTCATATAGGGGACATGCCAAGAGCATGTGAAATGACATGAAATGATAATTTTATTACGTACGGTGTGATGTTAAGTGAATTCACTATTATAGTATTTAAGTATCAAATAAGTGCAAATGTGAGTAACTACAAACATTATCTTATTCATCATTATTTATAGCTGATTGTTCTTGTTCTAGCTTGAACGGATGGAATGCAGAACTAGTAATGTAGAAAAGAATCAGACCTTAAAAGAGTAGTTGGAAGATCTCAAGAAAGAGCCGCGTTGATCCCGGAAGATATTTTGGATCTGAAAGAGTAACTGGAAGATCTCAAGAAAGGCCATGGATTTGGATCCTTTGGAAGATATTTTCTCCCAGCCTGTTGTTTCTAACGGTGAGCAATGGTTCTTTATCATTAATTTTCATGTTTGGCTTTTCTTCTTAGCTCATGAGAGGATGCTGAATGAATTGTGATAAGATTATAAGAATCATGGATTCCCTGGCTATACATTTCTTATTCATTCATTTTCGGCGGTGCTCCTCCACTTTACGTGGGATGGATAGCTCCAACCACTAGTGCAAGTTTTTATCCTAGGGAAGCAAGTCCAGTTCTTTGCGGAAGAGCTGGCTTTCCATGCTCTTTTAAGGTGTTGTGCTAACGTTTTATGAAATTCTAGTCACCTTTGTATGGCGTGGGACTTGGCGAGAATCCGGGAAGCACTTCATTACAACAATTATCAACGGCTTTGATCCGTGCCGACATTCTCAATCGCTTCTATTGATGTCCTTCGTTCGAGGTGCCCTTCTTCATAATGTAATAACTGCTTATGGCGAGTGGTTTTTGTGATTGTCTTTTATCATACCATGCTAGCTAACATCAGAATCCTTAAATTTCTTGCAGGTCACTACATCATCTTAGTTAAGTGATCTGCGGGATCAAGTCAAGCATACTAGAATTTTGAATGTTGTTTATCGATCTGCATCTGCTTTAGGATCACGTCTACCCTCTATAGCTAGCACAAGAGCAAGGGTTCTTTGGCGGGTGCCATTTTTTTTGATCTCGGTGTACTCAGGTAACTATGTAGCAACTTTGAGAACTTATGTTTGCTTTTGAGCTAGGGATGTGATTTATTGTGCTAAATGATTTTTTCGAACAATTGATGTTACAAACTTCTTATGCTTCTGTTAGAATTTGAGGAAATAATATTGTCTTTGCCGAACAAGTATTAGGCCGCAGAGATCATAAATTGCAAGGCATTGCCTTGGTGGTTTGGCCTTTCTCTTTGGTACTTTAGTAGCACATTAAGCTATGTGACATGGACACTTCATATTTTGAAAGCCTCAATAATGAATTGACTCTTACAGAAAAAAAAAAATTTTCTAGTAGGGAAAGGTTTGTGTTGTGTCTCCGAAACAAATGCTAATCTGTGCCCAATACGATAAGTATCCGCATATCCGTGTGGACACAAACACATTGATGCATAAAATTTCTAATTGTGGTTACCCTGATAGACTAAGAACACTCTTTGTTAACATAGTCACAATTCCATAAGATGCCCCTAGCATTGATTTTCTTGTAAGGAGGCGCTTTATAAGGTTTTAACCCCAAGAAATATCTGTGTAACTAGAGAATTGAAATATTTTTTTACCTAGCTATGTCCTACTTCATATAGGTCGCCATGTCAGAAACCAACACACCCAACACACACCTGTGTCAATGTTTCTCAGATATTAATTAGGCTAAAACAATTTTTTTTTTTTGCTAGGTTATAATTTTTTGCTACATAGCTTAAACAAAATGTCTTTCTTGTCCCGATGCACGATCACGGGCTTCTTGTTTGTTATTATTATTAGGTTTAACTTGGATCTAAAGTATGAACTTTGTTTTTCATGTTGTCATTATGATTATATGTTGGGTACTTCTAGGCATTGTCACGACCCCGTCATCTCTATCGTCGTGGTCCTGCATGGGTGCTCGCCGCCGTAGTGTGACTCCATTACCAACTTCTAAAGAGGACGGAGACGGATCTTAGGCTTCTCTTTTATCAAATAGAACTTCTGATGCCCTTGAGATTGTTTAGTCATGAAAGGTTGTGTGACTCAATGAAAGACCAAATTGCATAAAGGTGATGAAGATAGGAATTTCAAAGCACAAATTGTTTTTTTTTCCATTATGTTCTTATTATGCCTTGTGTACTTTAAAAGCCTACTTATTTATTGGCAATCAATAGCTTGAAAACATTGTAAATTTTGGAAAACCAATGTATAATATATCAAATTTTGAAATGTGTTGTTTTAGTATGTTTGTGTAATTGATTTTATGATATGAGAATCATGTAGTAATTAGTAGCGGTGTCGGGGGAAAATAGGTTCTACTAAAAAAATTAATTATTTAAAAAAAATTACTTTAAACAAATACGACGGGGATTACTATCGTTATTTGGATGAAAATTTGTTACTTGGACGAAAATTTACGACGGTTCAGTACGTTCTAGATTTGAAAACATGGAGTGCTAACAAAAAGAAAATTTGCGACGGTTTTGAATGTCCTATAATTAACGACAGCTTTAAGTGTCGCACACCCGTCGCATTTCTAATTCGTTTTGCCACGCATTTTCCCGTCGTTAATATTAACGACAGGGCTATTCGCGACGAACTCTAAGACACCATTTCCCGTCGTAAATCTCGATTTAGGACGGCAATTTCCGTCGTTTTTGGCCTTTTCTGATGTAGTGATGATGAAGTCGTGCCTTTAATACCCACAACGCTGTCGGCAACTCTTGGTGGCGTTCCAATTGATCCGTTTCCTACACAAATTGGGGATGGAAGTGGAGGTGGAGGTGGAAGTGGAAGTAGAAGTGGAACCAAGAAAAAATGACCAGCAGGAACAAGGGGTGAGAAAGAAAGAATGAAGAAAGGATGAGAGAATTACAAGATGATGGAAAAGTATTTGGCACAAATAACGAATGTCACTACCGATAGAGTGAAGATGATGGAGCTCAAGAAGTGGAAAGAAGACAACAAAATATTAGCACAAAATACTTCTACTCTTTGAGTCGGAAGTTGCCGAATACTTCAAGACGATGAAAATAGAGATAATTCACCAAAAGAGAGAGAGTGGAACGTTTGGAACTCCAAGTGGTGCTTCTAGTGGTGGTGGTGCTTCTAGTGAGGGTGGTGTTTCTACTACTTAGATTAATTTCAATGTTGTTTTAGTTATTTCATTTCCATTGTTGTTGTTAGTTCATTTTCAATATTGTAATTTCAATTTTAATTTGAATTGTCTTGAAACAACATAAAATCAACACATAGATAATACTTAAACTATATAACAAACATAGATAATACTCAAACTACAAACATAGAAATACTCATACTACATTTTTGATCCGCACGAAATTGCCAAAGGTGATTGATGAGGTCAGCTCTTAGTTTAACATTAGTTTTTCTGCTCTGAATGTGACGAAGTGTGTTGAGTCTTCTTGCAATTTTCTCATTTCGATTTTCGACAATATGCAATGCGACTGGTGGCTCCCAATCCATATCAATTTGCCAATCTTCGATATCAATATCTCGTTCATCCTCGACAATCATATTATGTAAAATTATACACGTCTTCATTATCCGATTAATGTCATCCCTACTCCACATTCGCGTCGGCCTATTGATTATCTCTCATCTAGCTTGTAAGACACTAAATGCACGCTCCACATCTTTGCGACACGCTTCTTGCATCTTATCAAAGAATCTCTCTATTTGAGTTGTTGGGTAAGGAATTGTTTGTACAAGTGTAGTCCATTTAGGATAAATCACATCGGCTAGATAGTAACCCATTTTGTATTGGTGATCATTTACGGTGTAATTACAACGAGGAGCATCGCCACGCATAAGATTGTTAAAGAGGTGAGAATGTTGAAGCACGTTGACGTCGTTGTTTGAACCCGCCATACTAAAAAAAGCATGCCAAATCTACAAGTCTTGATCGGCAACGGCTTCCAAAATGATTATAGGTTTCTTCTTATATCCTACATTTGTACCTTGCCATGTCGTAGGACACATTTTCCATTGCCAATGCATACAATCCAAGCTTCCAAGCATACCCGGGAAACCACGATTTTCACCTTGTGCAAATAGACGTTGAATGTCTTCTTTGTTTGGAGCCCTCAAATATTCTTCCTCGAAGACTGCCAACATGGCATCACAAAAATGCCTCAAGCTTTCGAAAAGGGTGCTCTTTACGATTTGATCGTATTCATCCCACGTATTCGCACCATACCCATATGCAAGCAAATGAATGCAAGCAACAACTTTTTACATACCCGTCAAACATGGCTTTCCAATACCATCAACCTTGTATGTGAAGTACTTGTCATGGTTGGAGACATTTTCAAGATTCATAGGAAGAGATGGCGGTGCATCCTAAACCTCCTACGGAAGATATAAAGGGGATACTTTGGGTATTGCACAAAATAATCCCTCAAAATCCTATTGTAAGTGTCACGATAAATGTACTTTCTACCGGGGACCGAGTCTCGATGATCACGAGTAGCTTCGTGCATGTCTTGCAACAACGAGAAAATAAGTACGAACATGTTCTCATCGTCATTCATCATGTTCTCATCTTTGGATGAGGAGCTTGATTCAACATAGAGAGAAGAAGAAGTCATTTTGAATGTGAGAAGAAAAATTGCAAAGTTGAGAATGAATGTGAGAATAAAGGTTGCAAAATTGAGAATAGTAATGCAAAAAGTGTGAGTGAAGAGTTTGTGGTTTATAAAGTTGACACAAGAAATGAGGTTGGTGATTGAAAAGTTGATGGTTGAGGAGTTGAGAGTTGAGGCTTTGATGACAAGTAAATGTATGTGAGTGAAAAATTGGTTAAATTTGGCTAAGTCTAAATCATGTTGAGTGTTTAGAAGGTACGGATGGATGTCTCAAATTTTAATTAAAATTGGATGCGTAAAAAACCAACATGATAACCAAACTATGCCGTCTGTCTCCGAAACTTATTATGGCAAATATTTAAAAGCTGTTTTAACTTTGGTATTTTTTACTCCTTCCAAATTTAAAACCTTTTTAGCAGCCCCATTGGAATGACATTTTTGTGGTTGAGGTGCTATATTTGTCTTTAGCAGCCCATATATCCCACTATTGGACTTGCTCTAAACTAAAATTTATACTTGGGCCAAAATAAGACTAAAACACTACAAAGGGTAATGTACTATTTGAAGTTTACTAATTGAAACAATGTATTTTTTTTGGACCAATTTATGCAATGTACTATTTCAATTTGAGCAATTGACAATTCAGGTCAAATTAGATTGCTAGAGTGATGACGTGTCAGGTGAAGAAAAAACTTTAAATTAAAAAAACTCTAAATTAAAACACAAAATTGTAAAAAGAGGTAAAATAATATTTGAATACAATGAAAATGTGAAAATTTACTTCAATTGATGTTGAAGTGATCTTGAATTTCTTGTCAATTTCAATTTAGAGTATTTTTTTCACTTGACACGACATCACTCCGGCAATCTAATTTGGCCTGAATTACAATCATTATGTCAATTGCTCAAATTGAGATAGTACATTGCATAAATTGGTCCAAAAAATATACATTGTTTCAATTGGTAAACTTCAAACAGTACATTGCCCTTTTTAGTGTTTTAGTCGCCAAAATAATACCGATTCTCATAAATTGCCTCATGTCAAGATTTCAGAAAACTTATATTAGGTCGATCAGCTTACTCTGTTTATCTTTTTTTTTGGGGATAAAACTTACTCTGTTTATAAGTTCATGCTTGACGCCAGAAACGCATCGATCAGGTTCCCTACGCAAATCCGGATTTGGGAAAACTGGAACGTCATTTTCATCCGGGGTCTTGATGTATGACGTGTACCAACTTGTATCGTACATATTTGATTTTTAAATCTGTTCGACGCAAATCGACAGCGAGTTCCACAAGCATAAATTAAACTAGTGCTTTGGTTTTGGTTTAATGAAGAGCTAGTTTGGCAAGTACTTATCGACAAAACAAAAACAAGGAAAAAAATGGTCTGGCCTATATTTCATATTTCTAACCTACCAAACAATTCATTGATTATTGATTATATGCTTATTATACAATGACTGTATAAAATACATGAAGATCGTCTTCAAAAGATCTTATGACAAAAGTGGAATGTTCTTTAATTTCTGCTTGTTTTGGTGCATTACGTGTCTGTTACGGTGGATTTGAGTATACTGGTGGTATTAAATTTGAACCAGTTAGTCTAGTTTTAAGTTTGAATTCGATTACGTGGTTTAGATGAATAGAAATTCAACAGCATGTTACCAAAAAGAAAAAAATAAATAAATTCAACAGCACATGAGGCATGGGGTTGGTGCACACGCCATGTAGACTCCCTCAGTATGGTATTCTACGAAGACCTTGGTTCTTTAGGGGTTAGGGAAAGAAAAAGAATCAATTAAAATGACTTCAACAATGGTGGGCACTGGGCAGTGGGCTTCTTGTACAGTTACACTAATTAATTTAGCATTTCTCTTAGGAAGAGTTATAGAGATATTTTTTAAAAAAACACATAAACAAACTCAATGATCGTTAAGACATTTTTAATTTTTAGTAGATATGATTATCCTACCACTTTTAATATTTTCACAAAAAAAATATTCAAATCGGAAACTTCTAATCCTAGAATGTAACAAATAATTATGGATTGTGGACCGTTATGTCCTTATAACCCTTCCCTTTCTTCTATATATATATATATTTTTTTATTTTTTTGCATAAGCTAATCAATCTAACAATTAAGCATTATTTAGCACAAATTTTGGAGTACTTCAAACTTTGTAATCTCGTTGAATTGCCAAATCTTATACTTTGAGTATAGGAGGTGTTTGGATTCTATTTATTTATTGTCAATAAATATTTATTAGTGAAATAACGTTTTTTGAAAAAATAAATATGTTTGGTCTCCATTTTTATAAACAATACTTTTTCGCCAAAAAAATATTTATTGGTAAAAAAAAGATGTTTTAGGATAAATAGCAAAAACTTGTTTTTCAAGTTAAAAAACTAATTTTTTCCCCCCCACTTTGGTCACTCAAGACAAATGATCTGCCCGGATGTTTTAGTACTAAATGCTGAAATGTGTTAAGAAATATCACGTGAAATCTGTTGGTTTGATAAATAGCTTCTTCAAAGACCTTGGTTCTATAGGGATTAGGGAAAGAAAAAAAATCAATTAAAATGACTTAAACAATGGTGGATTAATTTAACATTTATCTTAGGGAAGAGTTATAAGGATATTTAAAAAAAAAAATACATAAACAAACTCATGATCCTTAAGACACTAGTATTTGCCTCGTGGATCCGGATATGACACGGATAACCCGTGCCAAAAGGCCTCCCCCGAAAATGCATCCACCCCCACCCCCATTTACGACGCAGGGATACATAAACAAACTGATCCTTAAGCCAATTTGCCTCCAACGCTCATCTCCTCAAAACGGCATCCGCATCCATACGCGACTTTCGCATCGGCCTCAACGCCGATCTCCCCTCCTCCCACTCATAGACATAGATCTGCCGAACCAAGACGCGTGTATACACGACTTGCGGTTGCTTTTTAACCCAGACACATCCCCTACGACCCTCGGATCGCCCCCCCCCATTTTTTTAAATGAGTCCATACTCATGTTTCCAGCTCAGAGCCCAATAACCCATAAAAATTCAACCCAAAAACAGTCCAAGCATTTTTTGTGTGGGGTGGGTGAGGTAAGAAAAACTTTTAAACTCACCCCAAAAAAACTTGTTAATTCACCCCAAAAAAACATTTTAGTGGCTATGGTTAGGGGGTGGCACGACCACGTATCACCTTGTGAGGTGGAATTTGTCAACCCACTCCACCCTTGTACGCGCCTTCAGCACCTCCGATGCACATCCGCCCCCGTACGACATAGATACATGCGCATTCGGTGCCCCCGACAAGCATCCGCCCCTCGGTGCAGCACAGATACCCGCGCCTCTGACGCACATCCGCCCCTTACTCATGTTTCTAGAGTACGGCACAGATACGCGCAACTTTGGCGCATTCGCCGCCCCCTCTGTACTCATGTTTCCAGAGCCCAACAGCCCATAAAAGTTCAGCCCAAAAACAGTCCAGGCCTTTTATGTGTAGGCTAGGCAAGGTGAGAAAAACTTTTAAACCCACCTCAAAAAATTTGTTAACGCACCCCAGAAAAATATTTGAGTGGCTATGGTTAGGAGGGTGGCACGACCACGTATCACCTTGTGAGGTGGAATTTGTCAACCCACTCCACCCTTCTTTATTATATAATATATAGACTAGTATTTGCCCGTGTCATACGCCATAAATACACGCCTTCGGTGCCCCCGTCGTGCATCCGTCCCCCTATAAGCACACGTCTATCGAAATGAGCCCCGATCGCATCCGCCTCCCAAGACGGAATCTGGATATCGCCAATAAAGATCATCCATCCTACTCATGTTTCCAGAGCCCAACATCCCATAAAAGTTCAGCCCAAAAATAGTCCACACTTTTTTTGGGTGGGGTGGGTGAGGTGAGAAAAAATTTTAAACTCACCCCAAAAAACTTGTTAACTCATCCCAGGAAAACAATCTAGTGGCTATGGTGAGCGGGTAGTACGATCAAATATCACCTTGTGAGGTGGAATTTGTCATCTCACTCCTCCTTTCTTTGTCATATAGATTTTTTATTTTTAGTAGATATGATTATCCAACCACTTTTAATATTTTCACAAAAAAATATCCTTATCGAATGTAGCCAACAAATAATTTTGGCTTGTCGACCGTTATGTCCCTATAACCCTTCTCTTTTTTCTATATTTATTTATTTATTGCATAAGCTAATCAATCTTACAATTAAACATTATTTAGCACAAACGTTGGAGTACTCCAAACTTTGTAATCTCGTTGAATTGCCAAATATTAATTATACTCTGAGTATATGGGTATTTGGATCCTATTTATTTATTGTCAATAAATATTTATTAGTGAAAAATCATTTTTTTTTTTGAAATAAATATGTTTGGTCTCTATTTTTCTAAACAGTACTTTTTCACCCAAAAAATATTTATTGGTAAAAAAAACATGTTTTAGGATAAATAGCAAAAACTTGTTTTCCAAGTTAAAAAACTGTTTTTTTTTTCCCCACTTTGAGCGCTCATGGAAAATGAAATGTGAGGATGTTTTAGTACTAAATGCCGCAATATGCTGAAATGTGTCAAAAAATATCACACAAAATCTGTCAGTTTGATAAATAGCTTTTAAGAAAACTCACAACCAAACATGTTTATTTAAAAGCTGTTTTTAAAATAAATATATTTTTTTTAAAATGAGATTCAAACACCCACTTAGCCCTTAAAGATCCCCAATCAATCCTGGTCCAAGTATCCAACCCCTTAGAAATCTATGTCCTAATTTGTAAAGATGCATTTAAACCTGAAGTGGTTGTGTGTGGATTCAAACTTTGAGCTGGAAAAAGTGTTTTGCGAGTTTAGTATGGGTTCAAGTGTTCAACTGAACTTGGGAGTTGGGACTAGCGCATGGGAACTTAAGTCAAAGATGAAGCCCTAAATGAACGTGATACTTATGAAAGTACTAATCTTCTATTTCGAAGTGTTGGCACTCGGCGCCAATTATGCAGCAATTGGTTGTCCAAAACGTAGTGCCTGTTAAGAGTTTTTTCAGTTCAAAGCCAGCTGAGCTGACTGAATATATTTTGTTACTGGTTCTATTCAACACATGGCCAAATATTTCGATGTCGGACAATATATTGGACCCTCCAAAAATTGATATATTGAATATATCAATATATCGGTAGATATATGTTTTTTTGTTAACCAGTCAAAATTTTATTTTGTATATCGATATATTGAAAAATATAAAAAATATCATTGATTATATATGAAATATCGTTGATATATTAATAAAAATTAGTCAGAGTCAATAAAATCAACGATCTATCGAATATATTGGTTGATATATATATATCGATATATCAGACAATATCAAATACAAAATGTGTCAGCATATCCATAAGATATATTACATTATATCCATATCGGATACCTTAAAAACCGAGATATATCAGTGATATTTTGGTCCTTAATTCAACATACAAAAAAAATGGATTCATACTTGCACTTGTAAGGTGCTTTGAAGGAATGGATTACAAATCTGAGAAGTGCAATTATCGTGAATAATTTGTTTCCTTGTCTCACAGAGTCACAACCCAAAATTCCATTCCCATCGAAAAAAAATCCCGAAATCATGTCAACAATGTCTCTCTAAATTAAGTGGTGTGGCACTAGCAAAGTATCAATAAAACCCAAAAATCACTCTCGTTGTTTTTCTTTTCTACTTTAAGCACACACAAAATGAGTATTGGTCTTTTCTTGGAGCATAAGTTAGCATAAAAAGTGAATTCAAATGATGGTTCATTTAATTTTGCCTTGAGGAATGACACTAGGATAGTAACCAGATAATGAGACATCATCTCAAAATTACAATTCATTTCATTAACTTCTCTGTTTTTACACTTGCTCTTTATATACTAGAGACTTGTAAGTTGTTACAACAGAATCTGTTATAACACAACTGAAAATTGTTATAACTAATAACTGAATTAGTTAGAAGTTAGTTATGCTGACGTGGACTGCTGATGTGGATTATCTCTAATATACCCCCTCAAGCTAATGTTTGGTAAAACACATAGCTTGTGCTGAAGTAGAGAAAATTTGACTGAAGAAAGCCCCTTTGTAAAAATGTCAGCAGTTTGATCCTGTGTGTGAATGTAATGCAGTTGTATAGCATTTGAAGTGACTAGTTCTCTGACATAGTGAAAATCTACCTCAATGTGCTTTGTACGTGCATGAAAGACTGGATTCTTGGACAGTGAGATTGCACTTACATTATCACACAATAGAAGTGGTGGTTGCTTGAGAAAAACATGTAAATCCTTCAAAAGTATTGAGAGCCAATAGAGTTCAGCTGATGTGTAGGCAAGAGATCTATATTCTGCTTCTGTAGAAGATCTAGAGATTGTTGGTTGCTTCTTAGAACTCCAACTGATAGGACTATTTCCAAAGTAAATACAAAAGCCACTTGTAGATCTCCTTGTGTCTGGACAACCAGCCCAGTTTGAGTCAGAATAGGCTGTTACCATTGAGAAGCCTTTTGTGAGTTTTAGGCCATGAGTAATAGTACCCTTCAAAAACCTCAGTATTCTTTTCACTGCCAACATGTGTGATGTTCTTGGGGCATGCATAAATTGACAGACTTGATTTACTGCATAAGCTAAATCAGGTCTTGTCCATAAAAGATATTGTAGGGCACCCACTATTGTTCTAAAAACTGTAGGATCAGGCAATAAGTCACCAGAGAAGTTATTTAGCTTTTCTGTTGTGGAACATGGTGTAGAACATGGCTTTGCATTTTCCATAGAGGCTTTCTTAAGTACCTCCAAAGCATATTTACTTTGACACATAAACATTTCATCACTTGTTCTATGTATTTGCATTCCTAGAAAGTAATGAATCTCCCCAAGATCTTTCATTGCAAAATGTTGACTTAAGAGTCCAAGTAGAGTGTGACAATATGCAGCAGAATTTCCTGTGAGTAATATATCATCCACATAAATCAAAATGAAGGTGATTGTATCATCTACCTTTCTCACAAATAAGGATGTGTCTGCTTTTGCCGGTTCAAAACCATATTCCAATAAAGCTCCCATGAGTTTTTCATACCAAGCACGAGGTGCTTGTTTCAGACCATATAAGGATTTCTGCAATTTGCATACATGTGTAGGATTTTGAGGATTAGTAAATCCATGGGGCTGAGTCATGTAAACAGTTTCTTTTAGATCACCATGCAAGAATGCATTTGACACATCAAGTTGTTTCACGCACCCGGTTGTAATGTAATTTGCAAGAGTTAGAATGAGCCTTATGGTGGTTGATTTTGCAACAGATCGAAAGTTTCATTGAAGTCAAGGCCGACTTTTGTCAAGATATCCTTTAGCTACTAGTCGAGCCTTGTGCTTATCTATTGAACCATCTGCTTTCTCTTTCAATCTAATAAACACCCATTTATTATCCACAAGATTCATAGAAGGATCAAAAGGTACTAGTATCCATGTCTTATTTTGAATGAGAGCATTATATTCTGATGCCATTGCTGATCTCCAATTGGAATCCTTCATGGCTTGAGTGTGACATGTCGGAACTTGAATGTGAGCATTAGCTTCTGAAATGAGAGCAGTAATAGGATGTTTGGTGGCTGAATAAACTTTCTTTTTAAAGATTCCTTGTTTTTCTCTAGTAGTCATGGAATGACTTGGTGGTTGAGGTTTTCTGAGAGTTCTGACAGTAGGTTGAACATGTACAGGAACATGAGAAGAAGAGACATTTGTGTCAACTGCAGTTGTGATAGCAATTGGAGAGCTAGTTGAAACATTTACAGTTTGAGTTTGAAGGTCATTGGCAGAAAGTTCAGAATTGTGAAAAGCATTTAATTGACTTGAGTTTGGAGTAACTGCTGGTGAGTATAAGGATGGAACAAGAAGTTTTGTAGTTGATGGAATTGAAGGAATAGAGGTTGGAGTATTAGTTTTGAATGGAAAAGAATGCTCATTGAATAAAACATGCCTAGACACATGAATTTTATTTGTAATAGGATCCAAACACTGGTAACCTTTGTGATCAGGACTATAACCAAGGAAGACACATTCTTTGCTTCTGGCTTGAAGTTTATTTGTGTTGTAAGGTTTCAACCAAGGAAAGCATAAGCAACCATATACTTTAAAAAATGAATAATTTGGAGACTGTCGAAAGAGAATTTGAAGTGGAGACTTGTAGCTTAGAAACTTTGTAGGTGTTCTGTTTATTAGATAAACACAGGTTTGAAAGATGTTGACCCAAAATCGAGGAGGTACATTGCTTTGGGCAATAAGTGTCCTAGCCATTTCTGTAATATGCCTATGCTTCCGCCGCCATGCCATTGCCATTGTTCGTGTATGTGGACAAGAATATTGAGTAGAAATGCCTTGTGACTGAAAGAAGTATTTGAGTCTTTTACTAATGTATTCACCCCCTCCATCAGATCTAAGGATTTTGATTTTGTTATTGAGAAGGTTTTCTACATTTGTTTTAAAAGATTGAAAATTTGTTAAAAAATCAGATTTATGAAACAGGGGAAAAATCCATGTGAATCTAGACCAATCATCAATAAATGAAACATAATACAAAAAACCATTTGTTGAGGGAATTGAAGATGGACCCCAAAGGTCAGAATGTATTAACTCCAAAGGTTTTGAGCTTACAGATTGTGATAAAGCAAAAGGAAGCTTGGTCATTTTACCAAGTTTACAAGCAGTACAAAAACTAGATTTATTACAAGTGTCAGATGACAACTGAAAATCAGAAATGATTTTATTCAAAACAAAAAAAGATGGATGTCCAGTTCTTTGATGCCGCATGATGCAAAGGGGCTTTGGCTCCAAGAAATGCAGTAGAAATACCATTGTGAGATTGAGATGAGTTTGAATGAGGTGAAGAAGAGCTTGAGCTAAGCTTGAATGTCAGAGGATAGAGTCCATTCTTATGGTTCCCTTGGAAAATAATCTTGCCCGAATTGTTGTCCTTGACATAAAAAGAGGATGATATGAATGTGATGGAACAGTCATTATCTTTAGTGAATTTGTGGACAGATAACAAGTTTTGTGCAATAGTAGGAACATGTAGAATGTGTTTGAGACTAAATGATGAATATGGTGTATTAAATATAGAGTTACCAATATGGGAGATTGACATACCTTTACCATCTCCCACAATGACCTTGTCATTTCCAGCATAATCATTTGATATAGAGAGATTACTCAACTCAGGAGTTAGATGATGTGTTGCTCCAGTGTCAGCTATCCAATGTGACTCATTTGCAGGAGTAGAATTGTTGTCTGAGATGTAAGCATTATAGTTCTGATAATAAGGATTGGAAGAAGAGTTACCATCATAGCTTTGAGAGGACTGTGAATTAGAGCTTTAAGACTTTGAAGAATATTGTGTTGCCATTGCTTGAAGTCTGGAAGGTGGAATTCGCCCTTGGAAAGAATAATTCATGCGATTGTAACAATCTATTGCAACATGTCCAGTCTTGCCACAGATTTGACAGACAAGCCTTGAGCTCTTAGTTCCATTTTGTTGCCATTGTGAAGGAACTTGTTCTTTAGTTTGGACATTGGAACTAGAATTAGATCCAGAACCTTGCATAGGGTAGAATCCTCTACCAGAATTTGATCCTCTCCCTTGATTAGAGTTCCTTCCTCTTCCTCTGTGATAATAACCTCTTCCACGACTAGTATTGTAGTTTGAACTAGTGTAGTTCATAGCAAATGCTTGTGGATCAGTTTCAAGTATCGCACCTTGTCGATCACTGACATTGATCTCTTCACTTAACAAAAGACCATGTAATTCGTCAAATGTGACTTCTTCAGCTCTCAAACGTATTGAAGTACAAAATGAATCATGCTCATGAGTTAGTCCACGAAGAACTTGATCAACCAAATCACCATCGAAAATAACAATTCCAATTGTGCCCATCAAGTTGTCGAAATTTGTTTAATTTTTCACCTAGATAATCGGACATAGTAGATGCTCCTTTCTTTATGGCTTGTAACTTGTTCTTGCCCGTTGACAAAATGTGAGAAAATATATGGGCGAGAACAAACATCGGGCTTTGAGAATCTTCGTTCAAGAACTAACCGTGAGTTCACGAAAAGATGATGAACCCGATAACATATGGTAAAAGACTATCAGATATTGTGGCATTTAACCATATAAGTAGTGTTTGATCACTCTTTTGCCAAGAAAGATACAACGGGTTTATAGACGTAGTCGCATTTCCAGAATCATCAGTTAGAAACATAGATGGACAAACATTTGATCCATCAACAAAACCAAGTAGAGCATTACTTATAAATATATGGGCTAGAATTGGAAGAAATAATGATTTCCATAAAAGAAAGTTATCTTTGTTTAGTTTGATAGGAATAAAATGAGTAATATTGATCGATGTCATAGAATGATTGTTTTAAGGTTCCATTAATGGAGATTGATAAAAAGAACAAGTATTGAAGAAGAAATTGAAGATTTAGTTGCAGAAAGAGAAACTTAACTGAGTCTAATCAGTGAATTTGATTAGTATTTGAAGTAGTGAAGAGAAGAATCACTGTTAACTGAAGCTTTGATGAGCATCAATGGTGGATTGCATAATCGCCATTAAACCGAGTTCTGATACCATAATGAGACATCATCTCAAAATTACAATTCATTTCATTAACTTCTCTGTTATTACACTTGCTCTTTATATACCAGAGACTTGTAAGTTGTTACAACAGAATCTGTTAAAACACAACTAAAAACTGTTAGAACTAATAACTGAATTATTTAGAAATTAGTTATGATGACGTGGACTGCTGATGTGGATTATCTCTAATACCATATACATACTTGAATACCTGAGCTTTAGCGGGGCATTTATCATAAATGAAAAACATTTTGAATGGAATATCGGGATTTGGGAAAATGCTTCAGGCGGTCAGGCCCCCAAGAAAGCATATATATAGATAAAAAACTCATACACAATACACATATGAAGAGGGAAAATTGGAGAAAAGACAGATTATTAACTTCATATGATTTAGTTATCTCCAACACCATCACTTCTGAGTTTGAAATAGACACCCTGCTGTTCAATGGCATCAACAATAGTGTTTTATGCTTAAAAAGGAGGAACTTCACACCTTTTTGGTTCGCTTTTGAGTTTACACTACAGAGTTTGTTTTCTTGATTGCTCTTGTATTGATATAATACATATAAGTACAACTGTACAAGGATTGGATACAATTTGTGAGGCTTCGGCATAATTCAAAAAACTAGGGAAAGAAAGGGATGAAGAAACAGAGGTGATACTGGACACAAGGAATGATAGGGTTTGGAAAAATTGTGTTGATAAGCAGGAATGGCATACTCAATTATAATACATACTAGCCCATCCTTGTTTAGAGTGGATAGTGTTGAAATGATGCAGAACTCATTTGCCATATCTTGAGGGAAGTAACTGTAACATTAGCTTGAGTTGCATTGTTGAATAGAAACAAACGTGCTGCGCCATATATCGCTTCGGTTGGATAAATGCGAGAAGTAATGCATGTCCTTCCACCTTGCGCAAAAGCTTCAGTTATCGAATGATCAACCTGCCATACATATCGATCAACATGAGATAGATTATACTGTGAACTCTAGTCACAATATTTTGCGAGAAACAGAGTAGTCTACTTACAAGTATTCTCAAAGTATATTTTTCTCCATCAAGTACAGGGACAATGCTTCCGTAGACTTGTTTACCAACATCACTGGCTTTGGAAGACCTGAAGGAAACAGTGACTTCATTAATAATTCTAAGTTTTTTATTTTATTTTTATTTTTCGCAACTTAGCTTTCAAGCTCAGTTTTTCATTCAGTATAAGGGAAAATCACAAAAAACTTGCAAAACTGTAGCAGTAATTTCAGTTGTTTGTTTCAGTTCAAGTCTATATACCTAGATTCATCGGTGCAAAAGAAAGTTTTGAAATGGCCATCGGTGCCTTTTGCAATGTAAAAATAAATTGCTGTCTGTTCTGAACGGCTTTCATCTGCAAAAACAAGCAGACCAAAAGGCCCCAAGGCACCTCTTCCAGCAGCACCATTGCTGGTACTACAATTGTATAATACATCAGCTTCTATTGTTCGCTCTAAGGCCTGGCCATCTATCTCAATGTCCGCGGTTATGTCTAACTGCCAAAACATGCCAAACATGCCATTAAATCACTATGTGAGCTTGGAACTGAAAAACCACAATATCAACTCTTGTAAAGAGAGAGATGCTCCTAATCAATCAATGTTGTATTCAGTTTTTGTTCTAAAATATTGCTTGTATGTTTCCCAATGAGTTAGAGATTACTATAAAGAAACACGAGTACGAAACGATAAACAAAAACAAGCTGACCTGTGTGGCGGTGCCAACATCAAGTGGCACGATAGACCCTGCTTCAAGTTCTACTCTGTCAAATTTTTTACTGCTTTGCCTCAAGCTCTCCACTTCCTCCACTGGCCATTGAAGTAAATTTGTCTTTGTTTCTGTATCGAATGTTACCACCCTTGGAATACCCTGTCATAGTGTCACACAACGAAAAAGGGACTTATTATTAGTATTAAGGCGAAAAGGAATTATTATTACCATTTTGTATTGACAATTAATTAGGGCATCTCTAATGGGGGTGTAAAATTACACCTCTACATAGGCTCCACCTAGGTGCTATTAGAATTTTACAACTCTAATTGTAAATTATTGTATAGTTCATTAATATTCACTCTCTATTGTTCCTAACAGGTAAGTATAAAAAAGTTTGATTTAAACTCGATGACACTTGAAGTGACATCCCTCTTAAATTCAAATTTAAAATTTTCAAATTGTGACTTTAGAAATAAATAGAGACGTCGTCACTCCAAATGACATCCGAACGTTTCTTTTGTTCAAACGTGTGTTCAAATGTCGTATTTATCAACTAATAACGAGATAAAGAATTCTCCACCCCCTCTATCAACTAATAGTCTATTATTACCTACGGTTTAGCACCCCATTTAATAGAGTTTTTTTGACACTTAGTTAACACCCCCTGGAGATTTCTTAGAATTGAAGAATGGAAAAGGGGGTGCGGATTGAGGCTGAGGACTTCGAGGTTGGCATGGCAAGTAACTCATTCATTGGGCTGCTACTAAAGCCCATAAAAACGAATTGGTAGTCATGGCGAGGTTCAACACGGTAACTCAGTTCGTTCTATATAGTCATTTTCAGTGAGAAATATTACCATGAGACCTGACCAATCCTTCAGTATATCGGCATTTTCGCTATCAGTCTCACCAATCCAACTCCATAAAATTCTCCTCTGTTTGTTCTGATCATAAAATGTCTTAGATGCATAATATTTACCGTAATCATACCGAATTCCAATACCAACATCTAATTCAGGATCGTCTGGCGTCCAAGTATTGCTTGCGACGTCATAAGTTCCTAGGGCATAGAAATCCTTCTTATTATCATCAAGGCTGGCCTTTAAAACATGTTTCACTTCAGGCCCACTAACTGATGTATCCAGCCCATTCTTAGCAGTTGTAGAAACCGGATACAGGTCAACACACTCCCACATTCCTGTTGTAGGAACTTGATGTAGCACCCCATCCAGTAACTTGTAGTCTAGGAAATCAGCTGTTTCATACACAAGTGCAATACCAGTAGTACTAACTTTTGATCCAATAACAATCCGCCATTTGTTCCCCCCTACATACAGCGCCGTGGTTGGATCTCGAAAGTCCTTTATACCGATGCCTGGTGGCGGGACTAATACAGGGTTACCAGAATACTTGACCCAATTGAGGAGTAATGGATCAGATAGGTTGGCTGGAAATGCAACATTTTGGACCTGAACCGACTCATTTGTGGACCCAGTGTAGATCATAACAATAGAGCCATCAGGGAGGAATGTTGCCGAACCTGTCCAAACGCCATTGATATCATACCAATGATCAGGGACCATGGCCCAAGGGAGATGGAACCAATTCATAAGATCTTTTGAAACTGCATGGGCCCATGTTATGTTTCCCCAGACTGCTGAATCTGGATTGTATTGGTAAAATAGATGATACCATCCTTTGTAAAACAAGGGACCTGCAAAGTGAGAAAAACAACATGGAATGATCACGAGTTGCGCTCAATTGCTCAATACCATTTCTAATTTAACGTTCTGAGTCCTATTTTCAAAAGTCCACACATATTTAGTAATTGGGTTTAGAATCACTTCATTTCAATTTTCCTTGAAGAACTATCAGATGCTGACTACTGTAGCCTTATTGTTTTTTGGGACCTTCTCAAGTAATTAGGCCCAGACGACACAGGTTTGACCAAGGAGCCACAGGATAGTGGATACCTTTTGCCTCTTGCAGCCTCGTTTCTACTTTCTAGCTATTAGTAACACGTGCCTATTGATTTCATTATCCGTGGTTGCTACCTACTTTCCTACATTAAGTTATCAGCTCTACCGATGTGCAGTAAACGAACAAAGACATCCACGGCTCCACGCTACCTAAATGGCCCTCCTTCGCCGACCATTTTACTTTTCAAGAAAAGACCAATTTCATATCAAAAGACTCTCTCCCACAAATATTTTTCTAAATCACTATAAAAGGCAAATTTGAAATACAAATAAAGGTGAACCCTCCTAGATGAGCCAATTAGATTTTCCTTCCACTAGATTGGAAATTAGGGTCTCTTTTTTTCCCAAATATACACACAAAAAAAATCGGTCAACCCAATTTGATTTTTTTTTTTTTTTTTTTTTTTATTTGTAGGAGAAATCACCCACTAATTTCCCATAGTGGAGGAAAAAGGCCTAATTGGCATCTCACAAGACCAAGAACATCTTTTTTTTTTTTTTTTTTTTTTGTATTTAGGAGAAAGACCCTAATTTCCCATAGTGGAGGGAAATCCTAATTGGCTCATCTAGTGGGGGTAATATTAGTTAACCCAATGTTTCTCTACAAATAACCCAAAAAAACCAATTTTCGGATGAAAATAATAAGTGAGGACAAATAGTCCGGATTTGAAATAAATATTTTCTAATTTTACCCTTATGTCGTTTTGGTATGCACAATAATTGTTTATAAGTTATGTTGTTCACAATGATTGTTCATAAGTCATTTTGAAATATGAACAATCAATATGCATACCCTTTGTTTATACTGGTCAATAATAGGTGTTTTCACTAATCATACATTATGTTCAGATATGAATAATTATTATGCATAATTGCATACATAATAATTGTTCGTGCATAATGATTGTTAATAAATGTTTTCATTGATCATACGTTATGTTGAGATATAAATAATCAAATTGGATTGACCGTGTTTTTTTTTGTTCATATTTGGAGAGAGACCCTAATTTCCCATATAGTGCGTGTGTGGGTCCTAATTGGCTCCCTTGTACAGGTGCAACTCCTTAAATGAGTGTTTATTAGCAGTGTCTGTAAATAAACAAGTATATGGACAAGAATTACTTACCATCCGGATCTGATGCAGAAACATTCACATTTCCATCGCAGCAATCAAGACGCAAGGAAAGAAAAAGTAGTATTAGAAAGAGAAAATGACTTCTAAATCACTGATTCCATCGGTTTATCAAATAAATTATACTCAAATCACTGATTTGCGTCAAACTTAAGTAAGTTTCAGTAGTTAATCATTTTGTTCAAGCAATAGGAATAAGAACCTTTGAAAATACTTATAAGCACTGGGAAAAGCTAAATATTGAAAAAATGGAGATCGATACTGAAATAGTGATAATATGATATGCTAAAAAATAAATGTTGCAGAACATAAAGCAAAGAAAATCTCCAACCATTAATCCAATTCTGCTCAGGTTGAAAATGATAACCAGTTCTCTGCCAAGATAACATAGTATTAGACCATGGAAATGATTTCGCATCACTAAAAAGCGGCCTAAACGACTTCTCTGATACGCCTTCTGATACTCCTCGAGGTGTATAAGGCCTCAATTTCTCGGACGAACTCGAATTTGATAACAAATCCTCTTCGATCACTATTGGGCCGGCTGATCTCTGATCAGGTCCAATTACGATCAACACAAGAGCAACGAACAAGAAGAAAGATACAGTCAACAATATACCCTTTTTAGGTGTGTGGCTTTTCTTTTGATCAGTTTCCTGTTGTTGCACTACATGGTCTGGCAAAGGAGTATAAGATGACGGGTATTCATTTTCCAGGTCTAGAAAACTGGAGAAAGGGTTGATCACGCCCGCCATGTTTATTTTGTGTGTGAGAAAGCAGAAAGAGAAGGCAGAAAGAGTTACTGATTTTATTTAAAACAGGTTTACCGATAAAAAAAAAAGGCAGGAAGAGATGATGATATGAAACAATTACTATGGAAAGTATGTATGGATCAAATTTATATGGAAGGCCTGTGTAGAGAAGTGATGTGTCAGAATGTCAGATGTGATCATGTGGGTCAGATCTTGTAATATGTGGTGTGCGTGGTAGACAAATGGTTAACTGATTGGTTTTCCAACTCAGTTGGAACTGTGTAGAGAGAGAAGGATGTGTATTATTGAAGGGAGAAGAGCCAATAAAGTGAACACACTTGTGAGAAACAGGTTGTAATGTAAACTGTTAAATGAACTCTTAACCGAACCCAAATCAATGTACTCGATTGAATATCACCAGTGTAGTGGGCACTTGGTCCGCGGCGTGAAAATGAAAGTGCACGTTCATTTCCAATAATTATCAACCTTATCTTATTTTCGGGGTAATCATAGGCATATCTATATTTCATTTGTTTATTTGTTTAGGTTAGACAAGATATTGGGAATATTAGGGATTTATAATTCACTTTTCTGGGCTGATCCATGAGTGCAACGCGAACTCTTGAGTTTATTCAATTAAAACATTTCTAATGCAAACCGACAATGAAACATTCCGTCTGAAGTTTCCAATTCAGCTATTATTTCGATTGAAAGTTTCACTTTCGTTTTGACTTGGAAAAATAGTCACCTTGATATACCTTTGCATTGGGCAAAGATTTTTGACCATTTAGAAGTGAATATTGTCACATCCCCGTGATATTTATCTACATTGAGAATGCTCTAATATGTATGTTTTTCTGTCTCGCCCCACCCCACCTCGTCAGTTTTTTCTCTTCTTTCGGTCTTCCTCCCAATTTTTCTTCTCCTCTCTTTTTAAAATGCCAACAACGAGTCCTCACGTTACTGTCTTTTCTATTCTCTTCTCTTTCACACAAGCAAGCAGGCAACCCAATGTCACTTTTCCCTTCTAGAAATAGCCCTTGTTCTTTTCGCAAGAAACCGTGATCAACTCTAGATTGTGCACCAACACACGTGAGTATTTTTGCATCTTTTATTTTGAATATCAAAATATCAACAATGGTGAGGCAGCAACCAAGATGAGCAAAGATAGCGTCAGCTTCAATAGCAAGCGTGAAACCAGCATGACAGGTCAGTAAACACTAAAGACTATGAAGGAAATCCGTTTATTAAAAGAAAAAAAAAATGATCGAATAAAAACAGAATCCTCACTCTACTCACGCAGTCACGCCCATAGTGACCACGCTCACGTAGTCACGTACCAACCAATTATTAGTTACTACATTTTAAATATATATAAAATATATTATCAAATACATATGGAACACATCAAGAAATATCAACATATAGACGGTCGGGCCAATGTATAATGGCTAAATCTATGGTGCGCAGGTCGTATGATATGCTATCAAATCTGGGCCACTCATACTAAAAGTGCGTGTGTATTGCATGGCAAAAATACTGATCCAAAGCCCACATTACCTGCACCAAACTGATCCAAAAGCCCACATTACCTGCGCACCATACATCTCGCGCACTGAAGACATGCAAAATAATATATATGCATCGGTTATGTTCTCCCTCGTGTGCAGTGGGGATCTTCATCAGATCACTGATTTAATGCACCCCGGCCTCCTGTGGGAAGTCCTCCATTATGCATCTTTATATATACTCTGATCACTGATCTAAATCAAACTAAGTAAGTTTAAATTTTCGATCATATACCACTGTATTAGACACTATGAATATCAACCTTGTACAAACTACAAAGGCTTATAAGCTAGCAAACTGAAATGACTAAAATGTTGGAAACTTAAACAAAGAAAACCACCAACCATTCATCCAATTCTGCTCACTTTGAAAATGATAATTAGTTCTCTGCCAAGATAACATAGTGTTAGACCATGGAAATGACTTCCCATCGCTGAAGGCCGCTGGCCTAATTAAAAGACTTCTCTGATATGCCTTCTGATACCCCTCAAGGCGTTTATAAGGCCTTAATATCACGGATGAAGTCGATGATAAATCCTCTTCAATCAAAATTGGGCTTGCTGATCTTTCATCTGGTACAATTAAGATCAACAGAAGAGCAACGAACAAGAACGAAGATACAATCAACAAAATACACTTTTTTGTCAACAATATTCTTTTCAGTTTCATGTTGTTGCTCTATGTGGTCTGGCAGAGGAGTATAGGAAGAAGGGTATTCATTTTCAAGGTCTGGAAAGCTAGAGTGGGGGTTGATCATGTCCGCTATGTTTAATTTGTGTATAAGAAGGCAGAAAGAGATGAAGATACATAATTGTTATGGTATACATGAACTTATATGGGAAACATTCTGTGGAGAAGCTAGTGATATGCATGAAGAGATCGATAGAATATGTATCAGATGTACCGTACTACCGTGTGCGTTGGTCAGATTTTGATTTGCCATTTGAATAAACCTTATTATACATATAGTATGTGGTTTTGTGGTGTGGACGTACGGTAACAAGGAGTTCGTTGATTGTTTTTCCAACTCTGTTGGAAGGAAGCAGAGTGTATTACTTAATTATTACTTACTATTGAAGGGGAGAATAGACAATAGCATCAAGACAGTTGTGATATAAACTGGTAATGGTATATTTATATTAAATGCTCTCTTAATCGAACCCAAATTCGAATATACAAGATTCAATATCACACTTGTAGTTGTGACTTGGTAATCTCGGCCTGCAATATGAATGAAAACGAAAATGCTTCTGTAGCCCACCGTGTACCCAGAGAAAAAGGCAACCAGCTTTCATCCAGCAAAAGAAACAAATAGGAGAAATGGTGTTATCACTTGTCCTTGAGAAGTCAAACTTCACGTTTGCTTTAATGGGTTTAAAGGAGTTCTTATCAAATTTCCACAGCAAGATGGAATCGAAGAAATAATAACAATTCCGCACATAGGTCTGTTTTTCACCAGATAATATGCAGAAGTACAAACATTACACTACCAGCAAAACTTTGAAACTCAGTAGCGTTGGAAGTGGAAAGACAATCTTATTCTTGGCTGCTTTTGGGAAGGCACATACGTAAAAAGTCTACAAAGTGAACTACAACAAGCTTTAAAACATTCAGGTACATTGAACAAGAACTCGAACAACAGGCTCTACTTTTCTCCATGAAACGAAAATTACATCTGCTTTACGACACCAAGGATCACTTAAACATTAGGGGGAGGCCATATCTTTCCAAATAGCTCTTCCACACGCTTTGTCTGATTGATGTAACCTTCCAGTCCAGTAGCAAGAAGCTCTTCAGCAGCAGGACCCATCGCGGAAGCAAAGGTTAACTGGTCCCACTTGACTAGCTGCAAACAATTAAACAATCAGACTACTACGAGCAAAGACACTGTTCCCTCATTCCTTGTTTTAAGAAGCTTCAGTTAATCACAGAATAGACCAGATGGAAAAATAGCTGCAACTGCATCTCTTTGCACCAACGTAGCTTGGATACCAAAAATGGAGTTCAATCCATCATCCTCAAGGAAACAGAACTAATTAAGTAATTTCCAAATATTCTATGCATAATTCATAGTTTCAGTGCTGAAGTACATCATAGTCATATGATGAGGACAACTTAACTCTGAAAAAATAGTATCTAAGAGGTGACACCTGAAACAACTGGCCTGAACTGGTGCACAGGTTAGCAACAAACCAGTGACATATCAATTAACAGGAAAACATGTGAGTGGCTAGATAGTAATTATAATCAATGAAGAACTCTCTCGTAACAATAATATCCTCTTCTACAAATATAATGGCATGAAAAGAACTCTGGGTTCCCTACCACCTTTATACGAGGGAAACAAACACTCTTAACCTTACCCAATCAAAGCTAATAAAGGTAATGGAAGTGAGAACCAAACCTCTTCTTCAATGAATTTGTAGCCAATGGCAGAATTTGGTGATAGCCTCCTCACAAAAGAATATTTCTCATTGGCAGGAGCAGTGGTTTCCTTGAGGGACTGCATTACTTTCAAGGGTGCAATAATGTAATCAACCCTGTGAAATAGGAAGAGAAATCAAGAATATTCAGCAGATTATTTATCCCCTCTGGAAAATACTCAAATGCGAAACAGTATTTTTACCCAAGAAGACTGAATAAATCTTGCTTGTTGCGAACCGCTGCTGCCATCAACTTCGATTTAGATCCACATTTGTGAATGTAATTGTATGCCTTTGTTACCTGTAGTTACGATGAACTCATGATACATTCCTACTTTGCTCCAAAGGTCACGAAATTCATCAAAATAAAATCCACTGACATGTCTACTCCAATTCAAATGAGTTGCCCAATCAATTACAATTTTCTGAAAAAGTCCAGATACAGGTATACAGATTGGATGCAACAAAAATAGGTAATACTGGTATAGATTCTACCAAATTTTCATGACTAAATGTTGGATGGAACTGCTAATGCTCTATCCAAACAAACAATGTTCTTCTTTCCTCATGTTAAGCATCAAGCAGGTATCTTTGAAAACCACTTGCATATAGAACTTATAATTTGAACTAATACTCACAACTCGGGAACAATTAAAAAAAATATATTAGAAGCTAACCAAAGCTAGTCCAGGATCTTCTCCTCTTTCCAAAGCTGCATCTATCTCAGCGTCACCAGAATGATTGCGAGCCCAGTCCTGATAAGCAAATATTATTTGTCATGCTCAGCACTTTTCATCAACCAATATGAAAACTAAGTAAACAAGTACCACCTCCCCAGCCATAAATAAGATAAATAAAACTTGACAAATATATGTATATACCCTAAGGCGACCAACAAATATCTGGATAACAGATGCACCCGCTTGAGCCGCAGCTGCTGCTTGACAGAAGCTGAAGAATCAGCACGAGACCACCACACAATCAAGTTTCAATACAGTCATGAGATGAAGAAGAGAAAGTTTACACACACACACACACAACAATGATGAGAATCCATTACTCATTAATCGAAAGTTTCTCTTAAGTCATAACTATGAAAGAAATAGCACAATTCATCAAGGCACCACTCCAATTAATTCATTCGCCAAATCTCTATAACATGTAACCTACTTATATGCATTTATCATAAAATGAAGGTATTATATAAAATCGCTAAAATCAGCATAGGGAAAATGGCAAAGACAAAATTAACAATATGCTGGAAACAAAAGTAAAGAAAGATATATTCCTTCTCTGTTTTATTAATAACATGATAGAGGTACTATTTTGGTAAAATTTACTATAATTCTTGCAGTATGTCTCATAATATAGTTGCATGAAACTTGATCAGTTAAAGAACGGAAATGAAAAATAGAATGTGGAGCACACAAAAGATGGTCACATAAGGATGGAAATGAAAGAAACAATTCGGAGTGCACAAAAGATGGCTCTGCTGATTGTCTTGGGAGGCCTGCAGCTAGAGCAAGAACTGGATGATGGACAACTGGGATGCTTTTACTAGGTATCTTTCGATGAACTAAATTATGTATCTCCATTATCAAAATTCTGTAGTGCATGTTTCCCTTCGCTTATGTCTTTTCCTTGTGTATTTGTGTGGGTGTGTAACTCTTGCAAATTCCATGTAATGCATTTTTTCCCAAGGAAAACAAGCCACAGACTAGTATCTAATTCCTTATTATCACCATCATCATCACATATATTTTTGCAGTGAATCAAGGATTAGGTGCTCTGGCATTTGTTGGAGTGATACCACCAAATTATGAGACATTCTTACTAACAGGACTGTGTGTGTGTGTGTGTGAGAGAGAGAGAGAGAGAGAGAGAGAGGGAGTGAAAAGGAGTAGGACCCAAGCTGAAAAGCACCTAACATTTTGAGCAGCTACTATAGTGGAAGTGACAACCCTAGTAACAGGATTCTCTTACTAAGTTACATATTGGACAAATATGTTATGCCAAAAAAAAAAAAAAAAAAAAAAAAAAATTGCATAACCTTACTTATTGATAAAATTTTGGCATACAAACACATATGACCTTTGTTTACAGTTTAGTGCGTCACTATAATTTTTTAGATGAAACCACACTCAAAATTTTCATCATTTGGATTTCTGTGCCCACATAATTTTGCATACAATTATTGTCTCGAAACCATACTCATGATTTGTAAGAGTAGCACCATCACTTTGATAGGAAATTTGTAAAGGAAGATGGTGTGCTTCAACTCCCATTACTATTTATAGTTGCTACACATTGCTATATATTTTTTATAATCTCTCTTCAATAAGTCTACAAATAAAAAGCTCAGTATCATATAGACATAATTTTAAGAAATAAGCTAGACAGCAAAGAAGCAGAGAAAACATGAAAGGGAAAATAGGAAACTTCTTGGTTAACTTTGCAACTAAGATTAACCTGTAAACAAATGTCATATGCGTTTGAATGCCTTCAGACTCCAGCACTCTAGAGGCCTCTATTCCCTGAAATAGAAGCAACAAATGTGAAAACACCATCATACGAATAGAATTACCCTGTATCCTATTGCAAAACTCAGATATAAAAGAATATTTCATCTCCGGAACCATACTTTCAGACTAACTTACTTGCCAAGTCGAAGGAATTTTGAACAGAAGTCGCTCTGGAGGTACATCCATTTCACTGTACAACCTCAAGAGCTCATGCACCTAGAAGTTTACAATTAATGACTTCATAATAAGTAAGCAGTAGAATATTCATCAGGGAAACAATACTTGAGCAGACATAAAAAAAAATACCTTTCTAATAATACCATGTGTGTCATAAGCAAGACGAGCATCCACTTCAGTCGATACTCGTCCAGGAACAAATTTCGCTAAATCAACACCAACATTCACTAAAGCCTGTTAAACCAAAGGTGGTCATTAAAATTCAATAAACAAGTTAAACCAGTGACAATATAAAAAAAGGGGAGGAGGAGACCTTATTGTAGAAGCAAGAGAATCGACTCGAGTCCTCTAGTCCATAACACTCTGTATCAGACAAAGCATTGTCTATAGCATTCTGCAGAGTCAAAATTACAAACATTTAATTAAATGCTTCAATTATTATTATTATATTCTAAATAAAATAACTCACCCGAAATATGGTATCTGGAAGACCACAAATACCAAGAAGAAGAGCAGAGCTAACTGTAGCTGCAGTTGGCGGAAACCTTTCGAAATCATCGAAAATGACAGTATCAGGTACGATCTCACTGTAACTTGCAATTGCATCTAGCTCACTGCTTACACCAGTGCCAACGGAAGAAGAAGAAGAAGAAGTGTTGTTGCCAATGGAAGCACGAATGAGAGGGAAAGATTTATGGAAACCGAAATGAAGATTTGGTGATATTGAAGGAGTTGAAAACTTGAGAGATTTTGGTGTTAATAGAGATGTTGGTGAAGGAGATGATAACGACACCGACATTTCGGATCAACTTTTATTCACTGTTTGGGTTTGGTGAAGAACAAATACGAGTGTATTTATAGGAGTTAGTTAAAGAGTTAAAGACTGTTAGTGAACAAGAGTGTGGTGGATAATAATGTTTATTAGTTTTGGATATTTGCCCCCGAGTGAGAAGAAAATATCGATTTTGCTAAGGAAAAGAAGTGAGAAAGTGGGGGTGTTTTAGGGAATCCTGATCGATGAGATCGAGGAGATGTGGAGGCCTGTCCTCGAATACATCGCTGCTGGTGGAAGGAAAACGTTTTTTTTTGCTTAAATTCTAAAACCCATGGAAATATGGAACCTGGATTTGCTTAAATTTGAATTGTTGTTCTTTTTCTAGTTTTCAGCAAACAAAAGTTTAAAACATTAGGTAAAACCATTGAATTTCTAATTTAACAGTAACGTTGTCAAACCAGGTTATATTCTCTTCTTGTTTAATTTGTTTATGTTCAAGTTTTCTTATATTTCTGTGTGTTGTACTGTTAACATTTGGGTGATTTATACCTACCAGAAATTCACAAATCTGTATCGTGTTTTGCAACATAATGATATACTTTTTTTTTGCTAGGTAAGTTTAAAAGAATGGTTTGAGTCTGGAAATCCAAACTCTGATTCTAACCAAGATGTTACTTGCACTCTAACAAGCTGGGTATACAACATATAATACTAGTATATTCTCACAAATGTATTAGAGCATCTTTGGTGTTTTTTCAACTTCAGGAGAGCTACATATTGATGAAAACACCAAAAAAATACTAATATTTGCTTCCAGATTTGATGATGTATCAAATCACTCACGCGGTTTTCCCAACACCGCGTGGGCTTGGGCTTCTAATTGGACTTATATGACGCGGTTTTCACAAAACCGCGCCAGAGATTGGGAAAGAAAAAAAAAAAAATTTATGTGTTATACATGGCGCGGTTTTATGAAAACCGCGTAAGCTTAGGCCTATCAGTTGGGCTTTAGTGGCGCGGTTTTGGCAAAACCGCGTAAGTTATATAGGGCGGTTTTGCCAAAACCGCGTAGTTGTTTGGTGAAATTTTGATGTTACTCATAAAGTTGTTTGGTGTTTTTTTGGTTTGGTGTTTTTTTGCTTCAAATTTTTAGTGTTTTTTTGGTAGCTCTCCTAAAGATGCTCTTATAGGGCTTTTCCCATCTAATAAACCATAATGGCTTTTCTTCAGTGATGATCGAAGCATTTTCTTGCAAGCTTGCACCTGTTTTTGACAATATATCATCTGTAATGTTGGGCTCTCTCAATGTGTGAGTAATGGAGAGGGATTGAAGTTTCAGCTGACATGCTTTCTATTTTGCTCATAGTTTCCAAATGATTTATCCGCTAGTGAAAGAAGCCACTGCTGCAGAGGAATCAAACTCTACCCAAATTTTTAACCAACCTCGTGCAATAGCACTTTCCACTCCCAAAACAATAGCATGACACTCTACTTTGTAATTGGTGGTGACACCTAATTTCTTATGAAGAGTAATACGAAAATCACTAATAAAGTTTCTAAAGGTTATGCCTATACCTGAAGGACCTAGATTGCCAAAAGAGACACCATCAAAATTCAACTTTACTATGCTCGGGAGGGATCCATAAACAAGATTTCAGAGTAGGTGGTGGCTTGAATATGAAATTAATATTCCAAAACATATAAAAGTGTTTATCTCTCACAATGTCATCCATGTGGGCTTTGGAGAGATGGTCAGTGCATAAGATGTACGTGGGATCTAATTGTTTTTTTTTTTTTACAAATATCCACATTAGAAGTAGAACTTTCAAAAACAATTTTGTTATGATGCATCCAAATCGCAACCATACCTACCAATAATCCTGAGTTCCATGTTTGCTTCAGGTACGGACTCCAAAAAGAAGGCAGAATAAAAGCTTTATGGAAATAATGAGGGGTTTCGACATTTGGAAACAACTTGAAAACTAATACTACATTTGAACAACAAAAAGACATTGCCATAAGATGTGGTGAAGAGATTCAACAATTTGAGAACAAAAACGACAACAAGAAGCTAGTCTGATTCATAATGATATACAAGTATGGCCTTTTCTCATAAGCAGTTGCGAGTTATAGTGATGGAACTGCAGAAGATCAAACAAAGATGGTCTGGTGTTACCTGTGTGGATGTATGGTTGTTGTTGTTGTGTTTTTTTTTTTTGATAATCTATGGGTGTATGGTAGTGACACGCATGCGATCCTAACAAATTAAAGCAATTATCTTGTTATATAGGAAGTATCATGCGAAATACATTTAAAAGAGGGTAAGTGATCGACTCATTGGGCCTAACTATTTCATGTATATATCGTCTTTATCGGTTCACCCAATTAACACTAATTTTTGCAATTTGATGAGGAACCAAGATGAAAAATAAATCATATAATTTTAGGGATGGGTGGAATCATATTATGTCAAACGCGGTAAATTGACATTAATATCTTGTTCTTAGTTATTGTTCTCATTGTGACTTTTCTTTGCTTGCTCCGCATTGTTAAAGAAGGAAATGATGAAGAATATGATCTAAATCATTGTAAAGAATATTGTAAGTATGGAAAGGTGGAAATATTGAAGATTTGGTAGTATAAGCTCACTTATTAGCAAATTCACTGGCATTTTTTTTTTTTTTTTCCGATAATCTCATTGGTAAAATCGGTGTATGGAAATTAGATAGTAGTATATTTTTTTCAGACTATGTAAGTTTTGAATTATTTCTATTTTGTGAATGTAATTCTCTCATTTCTCAGTATACATAAACCCTACTAGGGTGTATGCTTCATTAAACAATAATTAATAAATTCATCTTCTAATCTATTTCTATTTTTATAAATATAAATAAATAAATAGTAACATTAGACTGTGCATATATTGATTGAACAATTCAAGATATTTTTCAAAACAATGATTGAGCAATTCAGACTTGTGCACTCCAACAAGTTTGACTCTGATAGTTTGGTTCGAAAGATTTCGTAAAGGTAAGTGCATTGTTCCTCAAATGTGCTTTCTTTCATATATATATCGCCAATATTGGTGATTTAATCATGATTTATTAGATATCTCTACTACTAGTATAGTCTATAATGATCGGTGGCCTCTTAAATTCATCCGAGACTTTTTCTGACGCATAATACCCTTGATGAATAATAAAATCAGATGCCTAGCTATTTATTAATGAGAACTACTTTGTCTTTTTATGTGTTTATAAATTCTCAGTACCGATATTGTCCTTAAACAAAACAATTGCTTAACACCTTTAAATAGGGCCAATCAGTCTTTTCATGTGGGAGTATATTAGAAAACCAAATCCACGCCATTCTCATTTGTACGCATTACTATTAATGTCATTTAATTAGCAATAATTGCGTTATTTAATAAGAGGTTAAGAAATGGAAAAGTCTAATTAGAGAATAAGAACCGATTCTTTTCCATTCTCTTCCACATCCTGGAACTATCACAGAAGCCTAAAACCGATGCTTACTCCTTCTTCGTCTCACATAAAATCTCTTAGAAGACCTCTCCCATCTCAAAAAAATAAAGGGGGTCAACAACACGGCTAATCGAGCATAGAAACAGAGAAAAAGATTGGCGACTAAAAGGTGGATATTGTAAGAGTACCCGAACAAAAAAAATTGAAGCAACTGATTGCTCAACAAAGCTCGACGAAGAGGTTGTTGAGGAGCAGTGAAGGTGGGGGTGGGTTTGTTTTTTTGGTGAGTCTTAGTATGTGTCTATTAATTTCTTATTATTGTTTAAGTTTCTCAATACGTTATGAAGACATACTGTTATATCTTCCCCTTCGCTAGCAGAACTATGATTAGTCATTATGGAATTCTGGGTGTTGTTTTTTCCCTTAAATCCATTGCCCATCAGTATTGTGAAATGTCATTCGATGGATATTATCTATTTTATATAATTTGTTTACGTGATTTTACAATTTTCTCTAAATATATGCCTATGAATTGCAGAGGTTAAACCTGGGGAGCCAGTTCTGGATTGGCCTACCAGAAAAAGAGTGGCTCTAGGCACAACTCATGGATTAGAGTACCTTCACGAACATTGTAATCCAAAGATTATTCATCGTGATCACCAATTGAAAAATCTTTGTGTAGATGTTAATTACAATTTATTTGCAGGTTCTCTGTGTGATGCTACTACAAAATGCTGGGTTGAAATCAAAAGACATTTCCACTCATGCACCGGCAATTGACTTACTTGGAACTGTTGCTGCGCAGTTGAAACATGTTGTTGTCCTTTGCAAACAAGATAGATTTTGAACTTTGCAACATTTGATTAGTCGAGATACTGCTGAGCACAATCACCCAGAGGACATGTGCGCAGTTTGTCTTGATGCAAGGGGTGGCAAAATTTGATATATTTGCCATGGTTGTCAGAGAGCTTTCCATACAGATTGTATGGAAGTTGCAGGGCATGATGTTCCTACACGTGGTTCATTTTGCCAGTTTTGCCTCTGTAAGAAGTAGCTGATTGTTCTGCAATCATACTACAAGTTGCAGCAAGCTAATGGGGGAAAGAATCACACCATATCAGACAGCAATTCCGAAACTTTAGAATCTGTTACTAAAGTCAAAGTCGTTCAACAAATGTTTCTAAATTACTTGTCGGATGCTACATCTACTGATGATGCACATCTTTTTGTTCGCTGGTCCGTAAAATATTGGAACATATTTTTGATAAGGTTTTGTGTCCGTCTCTATTGATGCTTCTGACTTACGTGCTGGTTTTATCTTTTGTCAGTGGTACAAAGATGACACAACTTGGAGATAACGGAGGTGGAGATATATAGGTAACCTCCGATTCCTTAGTTATTTATTTGCATCAATCTATTTCATTTTCAATGATTGTTGGTTCAATTGATTTATTTTTTGAAGTTGTGCTTTTCTTTTTATAATGGGATTCATGGTGGTACCTTGCATCAAGTAGGATGATTAGTCCCTTCTTGACTATTAGGACGTACTAATACCAAGTCCTAAACTGATTTTGCTTTATTAACTTTGATTATGATATGGTAATTTATGGATTTTTCCGTTAAGTCTTTAGCTGTGAGTGATGTTTTGGCTTCCTCAATTATTATGTTAAATATGATAAGCTCTTCAAATATGTACTATGTATCATTGCGAACTTGATTACAGCCTTTAAGTCCAACAGGATGCAACTTATTAATGAATCAATTTTCAACTAATCATAGTTTATAATTGATTATCCATTCTTTGGTCTATGGTACTGTTTGTATTTATTGAGGCAAACCAAGAGGCATATAGTTATTGTGCTTGTGACCTCTGACTTAGCGTTGCTTACAAAAGAACTCTTGGATAAAAGAAAACATCGCATGAACCTAGATGAGGTAGTTTGACTAGAAAAAACGAAAGTTCGTCGTACGTTAGTGAAGAATGAATGAACTTAGAGTCTCTTTGAGAATTACGCAAACCTGTGGCAGTGGATACTTCTTCAATTTTACCACTTACAATGGGAAATGAGGTATGTTGGAGTTACTAATTTGCTTTTACTTTCTATTAAAGCTTTGAATAAGTAGATGCTATGTATTTCCTTTTAGAAGCACATGGCATTAGGTGAACAGGAATTCTAACTATTTCTTTCACACTTTAGCATTCATTTGACTGCTTTACAAATACAGTTTTAGACTTTTAGTAGTATTAGTAGTAACGATATTGTTTTAAGATTCCATTGTCATACTATCCAAGTACATATAATATTGATTGAGCACTGGATTTCTTCATGACTACCTTGAATTTGACATGAGTAGTTTTTTCGAAGCATGCGACTGTTATATTATTAAGCTTGGAAAAGGGAAACATTCCAACAAACATTGTTAAACTTTTGTGTCAAAAGATTATAATCATTAAAACCTTTGGTCAAGCGTTTAAAGCAGTCAAAGCCGTGCTATTGAAGAATTTGTTATCAAGTATTAAAATGAGGTACCTGAACTCCTTAAATTTGACCGGAGCAGAATGTGTACTGAAAATTTTGAGATTAGCTTAATGATGCGTCGAATACTGTTAAATTATAGAATGCTTACTTCAAATTATAAGGGAAGCTATCTTTTCATAGCGCACTCTCTGGGGAATGCTATCTATCTATCGAATTTTTACTATTTTCATAAAAAAATAGTAAATAGTAAAGGTGTCACAGGTCATGTACTCATCCACTAGATGGACGAAAAACAACTTCACCAAAACCAGTATTGCGTATTGGCAAGGTGACCTTTTGGATTATACTTACAGTTTGTTATGATTTCTATATTTTATTTATGTTGTTAAATTATGTAAGCATGCATCCATTCCTTCTAATTGTTTCAGGAAAAAAAAAAAAAAAAAAAAAAAAAGCAATTTAAGGGACGAGAGAAACACACTGTTTTTTTATCCGATTCATTGAAGCAACATGTGAGGTATCTTCTCATTTTTTTTTTAATCTTCTTTTTACATATATTTATGATTTGTAGGAAATTATTCATGATCTATGTCACAAAGCAACATTGTGATCAATCGTCTCTAGGAAGCCTTCATAACCAATGTTTGAGCAATCGCTATTAGTATTTAGTGAAAACACGGGTTATTTCATAACCGATGTTTAAGCAATTGGTATTAGTATTTAGTGAAAACACAGGTCATTCTTTCAAAATTATGCTCTCTGTCTTGATGGATTGTGATAACTTAACACTTACGGCTGTGGCAATAAAAGTACCAACATTACATCTCGTGTCCCACTTCTTAATACTATTTTCTTTTTCCATGACATTTAAGTAATCTGTCTCATGTGATAACCTTATTTTGAACTGCTAAATATGTTAGGAAGATTGTTGCGACTGATGCAGCTACACTTCTAATCTTCAGTTTGCAGGTGAGGGTGATGTCCGAGTTGGTACTTTCTCAAACACTAATGCACAAAGGTTTAGCTTCTCCTTGAATTGTAAGTGCTTCTGAATTAGTATTTTTTTTTTAAAGTTTGGTTAATGAGGCTTTCTTTTGATACCACCTATTGTTGTGTTAGCATTAACCCTTATATGTGGTAATGCAATAGCCCCAAAGGCTTCTGCCATCCTTATGTATAAGATATGCATTATAGGATCTGTTGTGTATGATAGGAATGTGATTTATAACTAAGTTTCAAGGGGTATGGTCTCCAATGATGTCCCATTGGGAATTCTCTTCCCCTTCTCGAAATTAGTCATTTAATTGGAATGTGAAATAATTTGTTACAAACTCCACATCTTGATAAGCAAAATAACCCTAAGACATTCATGAGGCCGGGGAGCTAGAATGCCTCGAATATGATATTTATTTATTTTTAAAATAGGATTTTGGTTTTTGCCAGCGTAGTCCTGTTTTACTCTAATTAACTTTATAAATCTTTTGTCTATTCAAAAAAATTAGTTTGCAAAAGAGGTGGTCTTCCTTGCTACTTAAAACCAAATTTTAAGGTCTTGGTTCTCTATTGTGACTTAGACTAATAGGTTTGTGGAAACTCATTCTCAGGTGTTATTATTAGTTAATATTATACTGGATTTGAGTGCATTGCATGCTCTTTAAGTCGACTGACTACTGTATGAATTCTCTAAACTTGGAGGGTTTACTCTTAATGAATTCTCTAAATATCCCACTGTTGTATTTGAGACTGCCACTGTAAAGACTCAAATTCTCGTTAAGGGTATTTTCATAAATTTCATATTTAACCTAGGGACATTTATGTAATTGGTCGATCGGGTTTACATTTCGAACGTACATAACTTAATGAAACTTAACTCCGACTCATAAGCCATGTTAGGTAAGCAACTCACATACAAAAATTTGACAAAAATGTCGGTTAGCGGCTTTATGCGTTCGAAGCTGGCACGAGTTAACAGCTTACATGCATGAGTAGATTATCGTTATAGCCTGTGATGAGATAGAATATAAGAGATTAAATTAAGTTGGATGGGCCGGAAAAAAAATAATTACGACGCTAAGTCAAATTTGTTAGTAGTTAGGAGTTTAAATATGGCTTTAGGCCTAATTTAGACATTTAGGCTTGGGCCTTAATTAGCTAAACAGGTAAAGAAAAAGAAAAAAAAAATAGAACAAAATCGCACCAATTTCTCTCAATTTCGCAACTATTAAAAACCTAGGAGAGAGAAAACCAAATTCTCCCCTTTTCGACCGATTCAATCCAAAAAATTTCGCAACCCATCTCTTGTAAACACTAGAGTCAAGTGTGAAGTTTCAAAATTGATTCAATTTATCATTATCACAAATGAGGTGAGTTTAATTTCGTATTTAGATTCAATTTTGATAAGATTGGGTTGTGTTAACGAAATTAATTAAATGGGGTGGTGATGTATTCGGCAGTAGTTTGTTTGGAAAATGTAGAGCTTAGCGAATTGGTGGCGAAGAAAGCTAAAGGGGATATCTTTACTGGCTTGGTAAGAATTATTGTTTATTCACTCTATTTTGAGAAATTCATGTTGGTTCTATACCTTGTTTACTGTCATGTTGATTATGGAGTGGAGGAGAAGAAACACCCATCGATTTTACTAATAGAATTAATATGAATTGAAGGGGGTGGAATTTGTTGTAGTTGGAATTGGGATGTGATATGATTGGCGTTGATAGGAGGGCCTGTCGTAGCTCGAAATAGCCTGTAAAGACCGTCAGAGTAACAGTGCCAGAAATGGTCTGTAGTGCTGTTGACAGTAGTTATAGGAAAAGATACTTGAAACCAAATTCTTAGCGTCGAGATTCTTCTCGACTTACGTTAGATAAGAATTTCGCGTTCGTTCGATAAATTCTAATAACCTACGTGTATATGTTGTTATAGGAGTTAAATAAGAGTGGATTCGGTTAAACGGGCTTGATTCGGTTAAGTGGGCTTGAGGGGAACGGAGCTTGCTAAGGTAGGAACTTACATACCAATATATAGCATGCTTATTTTCATGCATGATTTGATTGTTTTAAATTGGAAAAGATAGTTTGCTTATCAACCATGCATGTATATGTGCTATTCATATTTTACAATTGTATTTTTCCTCGATAAAAACTAGAGATATAAATAGCTTTTGTGTGAAAAATTGAGTTTGCGAAATTTAGGTAACGGGGGATTGTTTTCTTTGTTAAAAGAGCATAACTGGTTTTGGGAAGGGCTCTCGTCTCTTGTCTCAGTAAGGAGACAGAGAGATGGATTTTGTAATGTGGGTAAGGGCTACCCGGTTGTTTGTAACTATGTATGAGGTTCTGGATTGTTCCATGGATATAGTTCGTGTTATTTACAATGATTAGCCGGTTGGGAATCATCGGTTGTCATTTACTATGATTGGCCCGTTTGGGAGTCATAGGTTGTATTTACTCGATTGTTGGAAATCCAAGAACTCACACATACAAGACCAACAATTTAAAAAGAAAAATATAACAACCCTATTATTTTAAAATAAATAAATAAATATATATAGCATGTATTTTATTTTGTTTATTAATATTATTTGGACATGGACCTAGTATCTACAATGTGGGCTAGTGGGGTTTGATAATAATAATAATAATAATAATAATGAGATAAATGAAGAATGAGAAAAAAAAGGGGATAACTGTAAAGGGTCGTGCATACAGGGAGTGGTTAGAGGAAATATAGGAAAAAAAATATTTAAAAGAAGTGATAGTTTCGATAGACATCACTCTCAGCTCTCAACATTTCATGAGAGGAAATTGGGAGTGCATGGATATCACTTAGCAAGCCCTGATAACTGATGGAAGTCATATTTGGTCCTGCTAAAGAGTTAGATCTGACGGGTATGGATAATGAATACATCTCCTTGCACCAAGTTCATCACCTTGTACATTATGCGAGCTAAACACTGATGTGTTGGATTGAGTTTCGTATACTATTGGGAACTAGTGGGTGATATTGTGTTAGTAAGTTAGTGCATGCTAGCGTCCATGTGCGTTCTTGATCATTTGGACATTCCGGTTCAGCGTAAATTACTTGGTTACATTGATCATCATGGTTCTGATTTTTCCAAACTAGCTGCACCCAATGGACCATAGTAAGTTATTCTCTTGTCACTTTTATTTATTGTTGCCTATAATTGGTCTGAGTTAGCATGTGCATGTTTGTCTTCTCTTTTTGGTGTGATAAATCATCACTGTTGGTCAGATCAGTTTGCCAAGTTGTGACATATATGATGAAACGAGTGGATCTGGGGAATCAGGATGCTGTAAGAACTTCGTACTAGTAATGTCATTTTGAAACAATAATAAAACGGGGACGGACTCTTATTGTCTTATTATACTAACAAAATGTATACTTAAAAACAAGTCATGTTGGCTATAATTTGGCCATAAGGTATGATAAATTGATAACATATGTAACCACCCACCGGCACTAGTGTAAGATTTTCTTGAGACTCCGTCCTTAATATATATATGTATGCTGGAATATTATATATCTAGTCGAGTCTCTGCTGTGTGGACATATTTTAGCCCAAATTTTCTCCTTTTCGAACGGTTACACATAAGTACGGAAATAACTAGAATCATATTGAGACTACCCCTTCTGGCCTGTACATTTGCAAAAGACTTTTGTAAGAAGCATACGTCAATCTGTTTCGATGGTTATTTATTTGAGTGGAATTTTTGCATGATTGCATGTGCATTGTCAATTCTTTTGTTGCTCTGTGTGTGAGTGTAATCCTCCAACAATTCCTTGAGTATGTAGAGTTTCTGATTATACTTTTCTTTGTGGAAATTTAAAAAGTATAATATTATTATTATTATTCTGCTTAGATGGTGACCTTTCCTTACTCAAATTTGTATGAAATTTAATCCGTAGTTTCCTGACACATTGTAGTCTTTCATATTAGATTTTTAGATTTATCCAACGGTTTGATATCTGTCGAGGCTTCCATTAGTGGGACTGGTCGTAGTAGAAACTACACCAGAAAACTGATGGGTGCAGTCTTTTGTTTCTGCATAGATGGAGGTCAACCTATTATCGGATTGACCTCAAATTTAAATCCGTAGATTCTTGATATCCAGTTAAATGACATATACAAATTTTAGGCAGATCTAATGGTGGATTGTCTGTCAAGGCACGGATTAACAAGGTTGTTTGAATTAGCTAAAGTTTAAAATGGATATAGTTAGGTGGTTACATGATGGCATTAGATGGTCAGTGGTTATTATACTTTCGATATATTCTTACTATTGTGGAAATATTGGTGTGGAATGAAAAGATATCTATATGTTTTCTTTTATCGTGATTATTAAAATAATAAGAAAAGTTAAAAACTACGAAGGCTTGATTCCAATCCTGAAAGATTTGGATACGTAGACAGCTTTGAACAAAAGTGCAGCCACTATATCTATAATATATATATTAGTTTGTGTGATAACTATATGATTGTGTTAGAAATTACTGTTGTTTTGAGACTACATAAATATATATGTGTGAAATAGAAATTGTATATGAATATAGACTTTAATATATGTGGATCTGTTTTGGACATTAGTGTGTGTGGACTGAATTTGGGCTAATGAACTATTTGTTTATGATATTGTGTTTATGAGTGTGGTTATGTAAATTGTATTTGTTTGATTATAAGTCTGTTTACATTCAATGATATTTAAGTGCTTGATTTGCCTTGACGCGCGAAAATGACTCTCTGCATGTGTGGTCTGTTTTGACATGAGTAATGCTAGTATAATTATAAGTGATAATAATGTTTTAATGTGTCGCCCACATCTTTAGAACTCTCCACGCCTCAGGATTTGGTAATGAGATATTATGACTTGTGATGTCATGTGATAGATTCATTGAATGTGCCATGAATGACCCGGGTATTCATTGAATGTGCCATGAATGACCCAATAGTTTGGACTGCCCTAGAGAGGAACTAAGGTATTCGCCTTGCGGGTTGGTCGTATTCCTTGAATGTACGGGAATGTAGGTTTGGGTATTCCTTGAATGTGGCGGGAATGACTCAGGGTATTCATTGAATGTGCCATGAATGACCCGTTAGTGTTATAATGGGTATTCCTTGAATGTGGCGGGAATGACCCAAGGTATTCATTGAATGTGCCATGAATGACCTGATATTTTGTTATGCCCAAAGGAGGCTTTGTGATTATGTGTATGGAAAGCCCAGAGATGGTGTGACTCACAACTTCACAACAAGATAAAAGAGTTTACAAGATAAAAAGTATGTTTCCCGGATGGCGATATCCAAGATAAAAGTATGTTTCTTGGGATATATGTCTTGTAGTGGTACTCGGTATGAGTGAGGCACACGGATATGTGTGATTTGGCAAATGTGTGTAGTGCAAATCGTGGAGTAGGAACTAAAGGTCGGGCTGTGTCTTTGAATAAATGAGTCAACAAAATAATTAATCATAAAAGTGAAAATATTGATTTTACGTGTGATGGAGTTATTGCATATGATGTATATGAATTCTTATGAGAAATATATACGTGGTTTGTTTGAGTTGAGACTTACAAAGGATGAATGTACTCCTTGGTTGTGACTTTTCCTCGTTCTCATCAGTATACGAGTGGTTTTTAAGTAAAAATATATAAATTGTGTGATGTTATGGATGTGAAGTGTGACTGTGAAAAATATTAGTAAATTATTGTGATATCTACGTGACTGCGAAATGATTATAACTTGATATGTCATTACGAAAATATTAATGACTTGTGATAGTCTGAGATCTATGGTTATGCACGCAGAAAACTTTATGACGTAATGATGTCATATAAATGACTACCCTTGATATAGGTATTATGATAAGTGGTATTCCTCAAGTATGTGGGATGAACCAGGTTATATCAATTAGACTTAAATGTCTTAAATGAGGTCTGGTTATGAATAGAAATTTAACTGGCTGAGATAAATCATTTATTGTGATGTCTAACTCTGTTTTGCAGGAGGGTAGGATCTATTAATATTTTCTGCAGGGACGTAAATATCCTACCCTAAGACGACGTGTTGGCTTAAAGGTAAGGTGTATCAAATTTATATTTAATTAGGTTATCAGATGTGCGTTTAATAAGTGGAATGTAAGTGGTATTTATGTTGTGAGTTATTATGGAAAGTGGGAATGATGAGTACCGTTATATGAGATTCTTGGAATTTTATATTGGGGGTGAAATCTTACTTGGGAAGAAACTACATGCCATTTTGAGAAAATGGAACTAACTTGTCTTCCAAGTTAAAATGATTAAAATTTTTATTTGTGTTTAGTAATAGGTTATTAGGGTTTAGTTTCATCCTGGGTTTCCAAAATATGGAATAGGGTGTGAAAATTCACTATTTTGGGGTGTGACAAAAACTAAATATGTAATTATAGTATTTTGAAATAACCGGTAATACGAGTATATAGTACTATTCTTATCACGAGGGAATTTGGAAAAGAATTGGTGAATTCCTATAAAGAAGGAACTGTTGTCGCATTTCGGAGGCAGCCGAGTTAAACTCTAGGATTCCAACTGTGGTTTACACCTTTCAAGGTGGTGGGCCACCTTTAAAGGGATGCATCACTGGATGTAGTCTGGGAATTCATTTTCTACTTTTCTAGATAACCATGTTTGTACGTGTCCTTATTTGTATGGTGCTTAGTTTGTGTGAGGTTACATGTTACCTCGATGAGGTTTAGACGCCGAGTGAGAGTTTAGTCCACTCCACGGATGTGTGTCGATCCCGAAAGCGGTATCTGCGATCGTCGAACGGTTGACCATCGTAAGTTAGGTGACGGCCCGTATGGGGGTCGTGGTCCAGAGCCCACCCGAGCCCTAAAAGCTTTGGGGATTTTGTGTGTCTGAACACAACAACGGCATTTCAGCTCCTGGCCGTAAAAATCGGAAAACAACGGTGCATGGTTCACACCGGAAGTCTTGAACCGAGATATGCTTGTGACTGGGGCTGAGTACCAGTCGTACCCTCACCATTCTAATAGGATGCAGCGGCCACAATAGTTGTATGATGTTTGTGAAAACTATATTTTGAATATTAACGAGGCATGTCGAAATGATTTCTTCTAGTTAGTGATGTATTATATAATCACGATATTTGGATATTATTATGGAAACTTACATGTTTTAAATGTTTTGCTATAAGTAGTCTATTTATTGGCTATGTGCGTTTCTACTGGGCATAGTTGTTTGCTCATCCTACATTAATATTTCAAACGAGCCAGTTGCGGAGGAGACTTTCCCTACCACCGATAATGATAGGTATGGGGATTTGGATGGTTTCCCCTATGCTTGACGAGGGGCAGAGTCAAGTTCATTTTGGGTTGTATAGAGTCTAGTTCATTCTTTGGTTGTATATATTGAGAGCTAGCTCATTTTGGATGTAATAACCGATGTATTGGAGTGTAGTTAATCTTAAACATTTTTGGATATGTATATGGACATCACTATTGTGTATAAAGTTAAGATTTTACATATATATGGTTGTTGGAAGGGTATTATGCGATGTCTAGGTTTTATGACAGGTTTTCGTATACGAAATGTCGATTAAACAAAGAAAACTCCGCCGAAATTTCAATAGAATTGGGATAGCGACTGCCTCGAGATTCATCTTCATGTCCTCGGGATGCGTGATGGGTCTCAGGGAGTTATAGCCACAAAAGAAAGAAGGTATTTTATTGTCGCACATAGCCTATTTCAATTTGCATAAGCCAACTTAACATCCCCTTTCATTTTCCTCTACCTACCAGTATGGCGTTTCAGTATACCGTCTGGAAATTTAAAAACTTCTCTTTTGACTACAACACCATTTATTTTAAAATACTATCCTAACATATATGGGTTTCTTTGATTGCTGATAAAAGAGGTATGTCAAGCAAATGTTGCTCGACTCCTTTTGCCGTCATACCGACATATTCATGTGGTAGTGTGCAATTAACATTAGATATATGCTCATTATTGATGATCTTTTCTCTGCAATACGTAATTTTTTTTTTCAAAATTAGAACATATTTTGTCATAGTTCTATACGAGACTCATCAAATTTACTCGAGGTCATTTGAGAATGAAAGCTAAAATGTCAAATGAGGGCGGGGGGTGGTTGTAGAACACTCAACACTCCCTTCCTATATTTCAGGAATGGTTTTAACACGATTTCTTTGGGTATCTTGCTTTGAATATTGTCTGCTGATCCAACCATTATATTGACACCTCCATTTTGTTGTGTTTCCTTCTTCAGGCTTGCGGCTTTTGATTGTTTTGAATTGTCAGTATGATTTTGGAGCCTGCGTAGAGGATAGCTATTAATTGTGTTGGCTATTGAGTAATGTTGTTGTATAAGATTCTTTGGGTCCAAATGTACTTCACTGAAGCAATGAGCTTCTAGATCATTTCAACCACGTGTTTTTGTTTTTGTCTTTCTAACCTATACCTAAATGAATTTTTGTTTAGCTAGCCATACTACTATTTTCTTCATTTTCAGTTTAACTAATATATTTGTCAGTGTACTTCTTTCACATGGTGTTGCACTGAACACAAAGTCACTTCTTAGTATTTTGCCTTCACCCAATTCCTGTTAACTCTTTTTTTGGTTGATTATCCATGTATTTCTATAGCTTGGTTTTTTACTGTACTGATTATGCTTTGGTCTTTGTGGTCCTCGCAGGTGACTATGTATAATTTGTACTCTGCCTTGATAGATAAGTTTTATGCCTGCTGTGTATCTGACATTAGAAACTATCCAGTTTTTTTTTGTAAGCAACTCATTTCTAAAATGCTCCTTCCAATCATATCTATCTACACATATTCTACCACAGTCAAATTTCATTACTATATTAGGAAATAGCTAAGTGGGTATTATGTAATCCGATGAGTGTCAAACTTATGCAACAAATTTGTCAGAATTCAATTCACTTTTCTTTAACCCATCAGTTCAACTTTCTCTATACAACAAACTCCGCTGGACTAAGTGCAAGATTGGCACAAAGTATTGAAATTTGTGTCCTTTCGGCGATGTGTACTTTATTGAGTGAATGGATACTTTTGGGCAACAATATTAAGTGGTTTGAGATTGATTCAGTGAGTTGAAATGTTTGCCAGTTCATTGATGTGTATTTCATTGAGTGGAGCAATTAATATTTATTTCTTCATCAAATTGCATAGCTATTGGGGCTATCGTTGGTGGCACATTCGTGCATACGGATGCTAGAAACTTCAGCCAATCATGTAGAAGGTAGTTTTTTTAAATTGTTTACATGCCTATTACAATTGAAATGGTATCACATAATCTTTGCCATTTTGGGTTGTCCGCGCGTTTGTTTTAATTAGTTATTTTATATATATGGTTCTCAAAACTCCACCTTATCATTTTTTCCTCTCTTCTACCGCCACATTATTTTGCTATCTTCCATACCAATTAGTTTACCAATTAATTCTCCAAGTTGTAGCTAAGGAGAGAATTATCAACAATCAAGCCTGTCCTTGGAAAGTTTTGCGCCGAAACTGGTTTTGCAAAGCCACAAGTTATAAGAATGTCTGGATATGTGCATTGCGTTGACTAAGGATTACTTCTAGAAATGCTTTGAAAGCCTCCATAAGGTTGTGAGCACCACATGAATATTCCGAGATCATTGTTCGTCATTGAAATGAAACAACTCTCATGGAAGTTTTTTTTATGACTGGCTCGATATAAGATTAGTCGTCATTCTTTTTCTTTCTTGCAATTGTTTGTCAGGGTTCGGTGGTGTTCCTACGCTGGATGTGTCTATATTTTATTGGTACTTGTTACTGACGGACCCCAATTTGTGTTGGGCGGACTCCCACCAAAAAAACGATTATTACAAGTGTGCCATTGGTTTCAAAAAATCTAAAAAAAACACAATTATTACAAGTATGCCATTAGTCCAAAAAAATTTGAATTCGAAACCCAAACTTAAACGACCCGGCTAGGTCGTTTGGACTAAGTCTCAAACGACTTGGCCACACCGTTTGGGACTTAGTCCAAACGACCTGGCCGGGTCGTTTGGACTAAGTCCAAAACGGTGTGGCCAAGTCGTTTGGGACTTAGTCCAAACGATCCGGCCACACCGGTCAATAGCCTAAAAAACATAACTATATATTTTTTCAAAGTTCAAATCCCAAACGATATGAACACATCGTTTTGGACTAAGTTTAAACGGTGTGGTCATATCGTTGGAGACTTAGTCTAAACGGTGTGGCCATGTCGTTTGGGATTTTTCTAAGTCCAAACGGTGTGGCCATTTTTTTCTAAGTCCAAATCCCAAACGACATGGCCATACCGTTTTGGACTCGATCCCGCATTAATGGTCATATGGTTTGGGATTTGAACTTTGAAAAAAAATTCAAAGTTCTCGTTTTTGGGCTCTTAACCGGTGTGGGCGGGTCGTTTGGACTAAGTCCCAAACGCGGTGTGGCCCGAAATCGTTTGGGACTTAGTCAAAACGACTGCCAGTCGTTTGGACTAAGTCCCAACGGTAATGGCCCAAGTCGTTTGGGACTTAATCCAAACGACTCCAAATCGTTTAAGTTTGGGTTTCGAATTCAAATTTTTTTGGACTAATGGCATTCTTGTAATAATTGTGTTTTTTTTAGATTTTTTGAAACTAATGGCAAACTTGTAATAATTGTTTTTTTGGTGGGAGTCCGCCCAACACAAATTGGGGTCCATCAGTAATAGGACCCATTTTATTTTGGACCTGAAGCTGCTTTGGCTTGATAAGCTAGGATGTACCATCCTAATCCACCAAAAAATAGTGGTCAGAATTCCAAGTACTGGTTCCTGGTTATTAAGTACATCTCTATTCTCTACTACCTTTAACTTTATTGATGTGCCTATTTTTTCTTCCATTTGTACCCTTTTTAAACGTGAAACATGCACATTTATGAAGAAATTCGTTTGTCTATCTAATCTTGAAGCCGGAAAAAAAATGTGGTGACCAACCACCTCCATGGCATTACGGCTTTATGTGGTTTTGCATCCTCAAGACGCTGTGTAGATACGGATATACCACAACGGGTGCACGTGTTGCTCTACCTCCTATGTGTTTGGTCCAATTAGGTCCAATCAAACAGACTCAACCACTTTATCAAAACTATTCACAAGGGCCAAAAAACTGAAAAGTGGGAAAAAATGATAGAGAGTTAGCAATAATAAGATTGTCAGAATATACGTATCAGACATGGTTATTTTAGCACCAGTTCCATCAAACAATTTTTAGTGTAATTGCTTTTAAATTTCAATTTTGGGATCTTGTGGAATTTCTATTGTAGAATTTTAGCACCAATTCCATCAAACATCTTTACCACGTAATAAATAAAGAGGCTTTGCCGAGCCAGCCGAAAAAGCTGTCATGGTGTCCGCACTTTTTGTCTCTTTCTGCTTTGCATTTTTGTTACTTTTTTTGTCTTTGGCCAACATGTGTAACACGTGCTCAATACTAGTATTAAATAATCTAAGGTTTACATGACTCAGATGAAAAACCTTTTTTTTTTAATTTTTTGCTAGGTCTTACCTGTGGAGTTTTGACGAGTTCTGGTGTATTAGTATAGTTCAAGATTTCAGAATTGCTAGACCTTATTCCGTTATATTCCGAGTTCATTTTGAAATTTCATATTTTTTTACTCTTGAACTGGAATTCTGAATTTCTAAAAACCAAAATATTTGTCGGAATGCCGAGAATTCCATCGAAATCACGAATTATGATTAGTGATAGTTTGATTGACTAGACACAACATTATATTTTCTTCATAATTTTCCTATCCAACCATGGAAATATAATTTATTCTTTTTAAAAATTAGGCAAAATGTTCTCAAAATGAATTTTGTTGTTCTCCCACGTGGTTGCATCTTCTCATACATAGAAAATCTTTCTAGGAAACACAAGGATTATTTCTTACTCTGTTGATTGCAGTGTTCATGATTCCAAACGGAATATCAGAATTCCATCGGATATTTTGATTTTTCAAAAAAATAGAAAAAACAATATAGAATTGAAATATTATGAATTTTGGTTTTCCAGACTTCCGAAATTCCGATAATTTTCCGGAACAGGTTGATTGTTAATTGTCAAATATGATTGGTCGAGTTTCCTACAACACTGGACTATAAAAATTCTTTTAGGGCATCTCCAATGGGAGTGGAAATTTACACCTCCACATCTACTCCACGTTGGAGCCACTAGGATTTTATAATCGTCAGTCTACACTAATAGATGGTGTGAAAATTTACACATTCGAACAGCTCCAATGCGATAAAATTTAGAAGTACGTCTCACTTAATTTTGGTTGTAGACGTTGTCTTATATGTCGCCCCCACCAAAATCAGTCAGCCCCGTCTCTTGTTTTTGGTCTAAAAAGAGTTGGGTTCTAGCCGATTTTTGCCAAAGAGCACATATAAGGTCTTAGATGATGGATTGTCTTGCAATTGTTTGGAGTTCCTCTCCAATTGAAGGGGGAAAAAATCCAAATAGACAAACAAAGAACATCCGTGTTTAGTATAATTAGTTCTCAATTTTTGCTTTTTATCCGACTCTTGATGGTATCATTTTCATCTTAGCCACTAGAATGTCTTGTTTTATAGGTTGGTAGCATTCTTTACTCCAAAGAAGATCAAGTTTAATGAAGTAAAGGGATTTCAAGTGACCATCACAATCACAAATGGAATGAACTCTTCCTGTTTTTCAAATTTCTAGCATTTTGAAGCATCGGAAAACAGATATAGCTATCCATATTTCCCATTTCAGTAAATTAACCACGCTCTTCTAGTTTAAGTCAGGGTTTGGTTCGGTTTTTATTTGAAGCTTTTATGTCTTGACGGGTTGAGGAAGAAGATGAATTCTCTTGAGTTCGTCTACCCCGAGATACCCTCATAGGGTTGGATCTCGGATCCAACGGTCCGAAAATCAAAAACAAATTCACATTCTCTTTCTTCCTTTTTGTTTTTGATTTTCGGACTGTTGGATTTCGGATCCAACGGTATCGGCACACTCATCCCTATAGGGATATCCTCGGGTAGCCCAAATCATTCTCTATTAGAAAGGGTAGGAAATTCTCTCTCTCCAGCTTTTTTTTTTTTTTTTTTGCAAAACACACGTGTGTTTGAGTGACGTGCGGAAATAAAGTTTATTGAAACGTCATGTTGAGTGTCGCCCGAACTATTTATCAACTAATAGCCGGATGGAGAATTCCCCACCCTTTCTATTAGTTAATAGTCTATTATCTACGTTATACTACCCCCATTGGAAATGGTTTTTTTATGTTTAGAGTGTAAACTTTACACTCTATACGATTTACACTCTCCATTGGAAATGCCCTTAATATACTCTGAAAATTAAGCTAGCAAGACGTCCTTCAAAGCACCTGTAATGTGTTATATGTATTGTAATGAAAATGGTTGAAAATAATTTGCTATTGGGAATGATTCAGAACACCTTCGTCTTCGTCCAGTGCCAAAGAATTTGGCATGTGCTACATTGTGCCAAAAATGTGAGGGTCAACTTGCGGTAGATTTACCTGCACTCTTTTTCTTTACCAACGTGTGTTACTGGTGCTTACCCTTTTAGGCTGTAGTTGGTTACGTATATAAATTATTGGAGTGATTACTTATTGATTAATTAAATGCTCAATATACGGATGTACTCTCTTTATACTTGCACCAGTATTTGGGCGCGTGCGATGCGCTTGTTTCGTACTCGACTATTTGGCAAGTTGAAGTTAAGGGAATTGAAGGCAGATTCAAGACATAGTATAGAGATAGAAGAAGAGCATTTGGGATTGAAAGGAGCTTTTAGTCTTTTTCATTTGTAGAATTGTAGTTGCATGCTTGCATGCACTCCAAATTTTCTCCTTTTTTATACCTCAATCAACAATAGATGTAGAGATGAAGGCATTGGGATTTTTTTTAAAAACACAAATGATAAAGTTATCGTCATCTTTGGAAGGAGAGAAGGATAATTGGGAAAAATATTTCTTGTGGACAAAGAATTGAAATAATTTGTGTGCATTTAGTTGAGGATATTTTCGATATAAAATAAATGATTCCCTGTAGGGCAGTAGCCCACCCCATTCTTTTAAGAGTTACTCTTATTTGAAAGGAGAAAGATGATGCATCAGAATAATAGAAAATAACTTCTCTGATAATGCAAGTTGATTTCCAAACTTATTAGCTTGGTATAGATGAAGGGAAGGAGAAAACTACAGCGTTGGGCTTGGTTATCGAAAAACATAAAATAGCGTTGGGCCTAATCCAGCACTTTCACAGAGGACTGTACGAGTTTCGGAGTTGTTGGACGTTGTCTAAGTGAAAATTAACCATTGAGCTTTAGTTTTGACTTTTGACCCGATGACTAAGAACAAATGGGCAATGGCACTACTCAAATGAGATGAAGCCCAAAAGCTAATCTTAGCACATGACCACTCATCAAATCGGCTGATCTAAGTGTAGCAGCATGACTGCAGGTTCCAGGAAATCAGTACTTTTGCATGAAAAATTTATAGAAGAGAGGAGGCCAGTGAAACTGCTAGTACTGTCCATGAACCATAATGAGTTACATATATACAGACAGAGATATATGTATGTGATACAGGCTTAATCATCTCAGGAGACAAGTAATCACCCGATTGCTGAAAGAATAAAAGCAGATGAACATTGTCGACTGTGTAAGCTCAGAGGACCAACAATATAGATCACAGAAACAAGGGTGCTATCAGCGAAATAGTAGCTTCTGTGGACAACACTAGCTTTGATCAAGAGGAACAGTTTTTACACCATCCACTTACAGGAAGATGATGAACTATTTTAGCACAAGTTTAAAACAACAGTAGGAGAGCAATCTGTGCTAAAGCAGGGACAAAATCCAAGCAAGAAGAGCAGGAGGAATGTCAGATACTTTTGGACATCCTCCATCAACGATTCAATAATTCACTCAAACAAGTTTAGAACGGTCATCCTCCCTCAAAGATTCAATAATTCACCAAAACAAATTTAGATTATTACAGTATTTCCAATTCCTTTTCCCTGGACACACTCGTTCGCAATTAAGGTGTGGCACGTTCATAACCCTGAGCACGTCACAGACCCAGGCATTCATACAAGAAATTGGTAGACGAACAATTCCGGACCAAAATCACTCTCAAAGACACTTTTTTTCCGAAATCACTCATAAACCCAATTTTCGGGTGAACATAACTCTTAAAGACAAATAGCCTAGATTTGAAATTAATATCTTCCAATTTTATATTTTATGCCGTTTTGGTATGAACAATCAATCAATCATACCTGCTCATATATGAACAGTGTATGTTCTTACCCAAAATAACTGAAATAAGTGAACATATTTTATACATTATGTTGAGATATAAACAAAGATTGTTCATAATTTATGTTGAGGTATAAACAGTAGTTATTCATACTCCAAATATACATGAACATACTCTAATAGGTGTTCTTACTGATTATACATTATGTTAAAGTATGAATAGTGATTGTTCATACCCCAAATAGGTAAAAACAATGATTGTTCATATTTCTTATTGATCATACAATATTGAGATATGAACAATAATTGTTCATATTCTAATAGGTCTTTTCATACTAATCATACATTATGTTGAGATATGAACAAAAATTGTTTATAGCTTATCTTGAGGTATGAACAACAATTGTTGGTCATTTTTCTACCCTGTTTTTGCGAGTGATTATATAAAAAAATGTGGGTTTGAAAGTGATTTTTTCTTCCTTTTTGTGTTACTCTCTGATACATTAACTACATAGAGGAACTGCACACTGCAAGATTCACTAAGAATCCCAAGGGGTCATTGAAAGATTGTCAGATGGAACTCCACATAATTCTAAGATTTCTTTTGGATTACAATGGAACTTACCATGCGATTACAGAAACCATAGGAAGAAAATATACGGTATTGGAAGTTATCAAGATGTAAAGTTAAAAGTTACATGGTTAAACTAATGTCGTTCGGCGCAATTGCCATGACGCTCGGTTTCAACAAATGAAGTGTATGTTTATGTTAAAAAAAAATAAACGAATTTCTCTTAGAGACAGTTATTCAACCAAAATTGCAAGTCATAAACAAAAGAAAACTCTAATACATTTATACGCAAGGAGACCTTCAGTCGTAAGACGCAGAAAGGCTTACACAGATATAGAGCTTTTAAACATCAACAATTTCTCAACTAAAGCCTTTTAAGGAGTAGTAGATTGGGCTTCTTTATTTGTTTGAGACTGCAGGCTATATACTTCTACCTATTTCCCTATATCCTCTACCATTATATTTTGGACTTCTTCCATCTCACCAGGGAATTGAGAAATTCCATAACCTGAAAAACCAAAAATAAAACAATGAATTCTTTGGTATAATTTAGCAATAAATGACTTCTAGATTGCCGCATGTAGAAAAAAGACCCCCAGTAATACCTCTGATGGATCTTTAAGGGAGTAGAATGCATTACTTTCCTTTGGCACTGATGAGACCAAAATGCCATAACCACGATTTCCCTCCCGCAGAACCTGAAAAAACATAGATCGGTAAGAAACGCCATTCCCAAAGAGGTGAATATTTTGATAAGATGACAGAGATCCATAAACATCCTCGTGTTACCTTAAAAGCATCTTCATCTGTCCGGTCATCTCCAACATAAATAGGGAGCACATCCTCACATTCACTTAAGCCTACATCGTAATAATATTATCTAACAGTAAGATAATCATTTCAACAGAGAAGAAAATTATAATGTCATATAAAATTTCATGAGTTGAGGGCCTACAGGACATGCAATACAACTCACCGAGTGAATCAAGTAGAAACTCCACAGCTTTTCCCTTGTCCCAATCAATCACAGGGCGAACCTCTAAAACCTTTACAAAACAAAAACAAGCTAGATTAGTAAGAAGTTAACATCATTAAGTCATCACCTATAAGGGAGTGGGAGTTACTGAAAAGAAAACTATATACCTTTCTCCCATGAGTTAATCGCAGACGAGGGTGTCCTTTAAGGATTTCATGAACGGATTTTGCAATTGTAGTCCAATTCTGAAAGGGAAAACAGAATAGCAATAAGAATCAAATTTAACATAACCCATATAAGAAGCATAAATGTTTCAAAGATGGGACATAACATTACCTTCTCATCTACATTACGGTAATGTACAGAGACACAAAACTTGTTATTCTCAACTTTTGCACCTTCAATTCCTTTAGTAATCTCGACAAGGGAGCTAAAAACCTGCCAAATGCACCCCCAAAAATAGAAATAAAATGAAAATAAATACACATTCAGCAACATAACAAAACACATACTAGGACATACTATGCTTTAGGTTGGTAAAGTCAAAAACAAATATTAATGTTGCAGTAGCGTATATGATTAACATTGAAATTTTATATACAAACCTCATCGATCAGTGGTAAGAATTCGCTAGCAGGTTGGAAGAGATTCACTTCTTTTCCCTAAATTGTAAAAAAATAAAGGATATCAGTGGACCAAAAGAATTAAAACCAGACAGTACAACTAATACTACAAGAAAGAAATATGGAAAAAGCATCCAAGATTACCTGCTTGTCAGTAGATCTAATACAATTTGAATTGTTATCATCATTGCCGGATGGTCTGACAGGGCCCACGATGTCCATTCCATGACTGCCGGCATAATAGAGTTCTGTTAGTCCTACAAACTCATGCACCTGAAACAATAAAGCAACATTGGATACTAGGTAAATACAGACGAATTGGAGTACCAAAAGATTAAGTTTAGAAAAATAAACTCCATGTAATAAACATGACCAGCAGATAAATTATTTTAAGAGAACAGCACACACCTTATCCCGGCTTCTACCACTGATTATAGCTGTTGGAAAATAATTTGCAACATTTCTCACAGCAGTACGCATCTGACAGAAAAACGAAATGATTTCAGTAACAATATAGAGAAATGTATATAATGTATAAAATTAGAGAAATAAGCAAATACTTACAGAATCTGACATAAAAGCTCGGTCAGGGTCATCTACAATTGGTGAAAGTGTCCCATCATAATCCAGAAACAAGGCGATTCTCTTTCCCTTCGCGTAGTTCATTATTCGCTCAAAAGAGGAAATTGCAGACGGATACTTAAGCTTCAAAACAAAAAGCAATTCCATTTACAAACATGTTGTTTTTCAAAGGATAAAGAAGTTTAAGCAAGATATAATTTCGTACCATCCATGAAAGATAAACGAGCTGACTATCATCAGGACCAACATCAATACTGGTATCTTTAGTCAACTTCTTGCGAGGCGGTGATGAGGATTTCATGGCATCTAGCCAACCACTCGCACGCACATCATCAAGCTTGCTAGGAATGACCTTCTTTCTAGGAATTGCTATGTACATGCCAGAAGAGAATGCTGCTCCCGGTGAGTAAGGCAACAAACTGGAATGAATGCCCAACCTTGACTTGCTTATGGGCACAGGGTCAGTGAGAACGGGAGCAGGATGGTTAGACTTTAAATCCATCGGATCCAGATTACTTTGTTGAGTTTGAAAGTTTAATGTGTAAGAGTATAACTATAGAAGGTTAAACCAAGAAACGGAAAACCACAGAGCTAGTTCGCTATATAGTTGCCGTTTAACCAACCCTTTTGTCTATGAAAAACCACCGCTTCAAAGTTTTCTTATCACTGCTGTTGTGCATGCAGTCCATCAAATGCAAACTTCCTGAAAACTGGAAAGTTCAGAGATGTCAAATGAGAAGTCCAATAAGGTAACATTCTTAAACATAAAAGCAATCTGGTCTCGCACCTTTTCATCTCCCAAGCTACACAGCATTTATATTAGGAGCCCAAACATTTTGTATGGAAAGAACTCAAGAATGATGCGCGCACAGAAAAGGAGACAAACTCCCTGGCTTCTGAATAAAACGTCACAAACGAGGGCTTGTTAGTATAGCACCACTGGAAAAAAATTCCCAGTCGCATCATTAAAGTTAAACAGTAAAGCGGAATATGGAGTAACCATAATTTGGCACAGCCAAGGCCCACTAAGAAGAAATATAGAGAAAGTTCCGCACAGAGTATCAACATTGATGCAAGATTACAAACACAATCACATGTCCACATTTCTGTCATTAAGACAATGTTCATTACGTGTTTACTTTTGCTATTAAGATTTGCGAAATATGTGTGGTTGGCTTCCTCATCTTAGAAAGGTCCATGAAACTCCAGATACACAGACCAAATAAATCAGTCCACAACAAGCAACACCGCAAAACGTTCTAAACAACGTCATTTCTTAGATCAGGTTTTACTCTGCAGGAAATGTTCAAATGTAAGCAATTTCAAGGTACCAACGAGTGAGTACTAGTAAAAAAGGAAAACAGTACACCCGTCGCTTATTAACTAGCTAAAACAGTATCCACACTGATTGATTGTTCCGCTTTTAACATTTAATTTCCTTAAATTAAAACTGATAAATGAAATAAACAGTATATACATTCGTCCTTACACATCAAATAATGTGGTATAAACAATAATGCAACAATAAAGTGTGTGTATCTTACAACCAAATATATAACACGAAAATCATATTTGTGGACTGGCCCAATATATTTTCGAAAGCAGGCATATGTTTAAAGAAATTTACAAAAAAGAGTTATGGATCGTGCCTCCACCACATAATGGAGATAACAATATATGACATATGAGACAGCAAATATGGGACCTCCATAGAAGCATGTGAAGTCATTAAGCACATGGATCTGATGCACATACATTTCAAGAAACAAGACACATACAGAAAAAAAAAACCCATTAATAAATTGCAACTACTACCCACATACAATAACAGTTTTGTATGTATTTGCTCCTCCCTATACTAGATTTCTCCACCAAATAGTATATCAATTTTGTATTTCTTTTATTATGGGGTACCGCGGTTATAGAGACAGCACGACATTTGACTTTTCAATAATAGACAAAATCACAAAACCATGTTCATTACTTTTAAAAAAAAAACATATCAATTTTTAGCTACAGCAATTGTGGGGAAGCAAACTAACATCAGAATCTAAAATAACAGGTCTTGGAAAGGAGAAGCAGTGTTATTAATGTCGGCAGCACTTACACAGGTTAGCATAATATATATATATATTACAACCAGTCAACAACCCATATTAAAGTTCCAATACCAACTTTCAATTTTTACCTAAAATAACTTACTTTATTACATCAACAAAAGTGATAGCAACATGAACAGCAACCAAGATCTCAGAAAGACAGTTCACAAAAATAAACGCTTTTAAAATAATAATAATAAAAAAAAGTCTTTTGAACAGTGTATAAAAAAGAATCAAGCTTTGATGCTAAAATGAAGAAGATTCATAACAAAAAAAAATCACTTTCTATGATTAAATGTAACAGCATTTGCTTTTAAAGAAACTAATAAATTTATACCTAGGATAAAAAAAAAGATTCGTATCAAACCTGAATCTTTCTAGACTGATTCGGAATCAGAGAAACACACCGATTTTCAAAATGTCAATAACCAGATCTCGTAAACCTGAAATATAAAAAATAAAATCCACAGTCCATCAAAAAATGTTCTATACAAAAAAAAAAGAGAGAGAGAAAATGAGAGAAAAAAAAAAAATAGAACCTTTGAAGAAGCAATGAGAGAAGAAAAAAAGAGGAAACCCTAATAAATGAGTGAATGAGAGAGATATGAAAAGGAAGGAGAAGAGAAGAGAAGAAAATGGAAAAGAGGGGTTGGGTATTTATAGAGTTTGATCGAGTCGAGAGAGAAAGAAAAAGACGTGCCAAACAAGGAAACTCGGTTGTTGAACCGGGAACACCACCAGAAATTTTACAATTTTTTTAATAACTGAAACACCGAAAAACCGACGTGTTTTTAGGCGGCAGCGATTTTTCTAGAGAGGAAATTTTTATTTCCATTCGTATACCCGTTCTACTCTTCGTACACTTGGATTCTGGCCCGAAATATATGTATGTGGACCATAGTAAATTTGTAGACCTGGCTTTTCTCTCTCTAGATATATATATATTTTTTTTTTTCTTCGTATGCCAGAGTATGAAAATGAAAGATGTGACATATACCAATATATACTAGTATATATATGGATAGTTATGGAATACAATTAATATTTGGCTGGGGATGACGAGTAGTGACTTTCGTTTAACTGATTTTGAATATAATTTTATAAAAAAAAAACTATTATTGATGTTTTGATTGACACATTTGTAAGTTAAAGTGCTAGAAACGAAAGCTAAGCAAATGCCTGTAAATTCCACCTTTCTCCTATTTGATTGGAAAGTTTAAAAAAATGCAAATGAAGAAAAATAAGAAAGTGGGTGAATGTCATTTCGTTCATTGAGGCATTGACCTTGTATTTGCTAACAAAATTAGGTACTGAACTCTATGAATGTCAGTTTAGTGTTTAACCAGAACGTACTAGAGAATAATGGTTTTAAAATTAATTGACACGGATAAAGTCTATTGTTTCTTCACTTTCTTGCACCAAAAAACAAGAAGAGTTTATCAAAGCTATAAATTTAGACAAACACCATATATGTGATGCAAGTTTTACCTAATTTCATTTGACATGCTAATTAGTAACTAAAAAAATTCTATATGGAGCTCATTTTATTTTTCTCTTTATTATTATTATTTATTTATTTATTTTAGTTGTTGTTGTTGACTGAAATATTTAGTTGATTCAATTCACTGTTTCTAATAATAAAATTATTTGTTTCCCCAAAAAAATGCTATTGGGACAAAATTAATAAAATCTATACAAACTCATTTAGATGTCATGAGAGCTACATTCATGACTCTCTAAAACCTATTTTTAGCACCCTTCTCTTTTGGTAAAAACTATTTTAGATTTTAGCTCAATTTTTAGCATATGTTATTCTATAAATTTTTTGTTTCACTCCGATAATATCATAGATCAGATTCCATGCAGAGGAAATGAATGCATTTCTTAAATAGTTAACAATATAACACTAGTTAAGTACATTAATCCATTGATTTGGACATTATATCGTACTAGAGAAGTACATTCACTTGTTGGATTGTTTTGATTCTTGCAGCCGATATTTAGTTCCTCTTTTTTATCTCCCGGCCCTCCATTTAATTTACATGACAATGATCCAAATTCGGAATCTTTTTATGCAAGTGCAATATACATAACTAATTCATTTGTTTATGTTTTTCAGCTGATAAATTAAGAATGAAAATGCAATCTGAAAAGAAGGGCAAATGAAGAATGAATGTGAAATTTACTATGAAAGAGAAACAATGTACCAATTCTAAAGGCGTTTCAAATATTTAAAAATAATTTGATGTTTAATAATAATACTAAATTTTACAAAATAGTAATTAGTCCAAAATACTTTTTCCCGCGTGCAATAAAGTACCTGGTCATATTCAAGTTAGCCTGTTCCTATCACACTACCTCTCTTGTTTTTTTCTCAAATAAATCTCGATTTGTTCTACCCAAGCTTCTCCAACAACTAGCCAACATCACTCTAAACTCGCCATGTACGTGTCGATCCATTCATACGGCAAAAAATTCGACGACACCTGTGAAGCATCAACAGTAACGAGGACCACGTGTCTACTGGACCCACTAAACTAGCGGGTGGACACGATTGTTACTCGCGTCGCTTTCTTGTAAAGCTGGAAACTGGTCCACCGTAACAATTGTTAATTAGCAAATAGTGGCGTATATAAAATCCACGTGGCGCGCAGTGGGATCAATGTCACATGCGAAAAATCGGTCGTTAAAGCGGTCCCGCTTTATTAATTTTCGAATCTTGAAACTCGTGTGGTGGGTTCGTGTGGTCCCGTATCTGAGTTGGCTGATTCGGCTTTTTCATAAGTCAAAAATGTACAAGTAATGGACGGTTCGATTTACATTTATAGAATCTAATAAGTACCTTTTAAACGGGAGTTCACGCGGTTGATTCTCTGACGTTGGCTCCTCTTAGAAACTTTTTTGCTTACTTTTTCTACTTTTTTGGTCAAGTCAATTGGCTTTACAAGGGCGTCATGAATAATTTAATTAAGCTTTAGAAAAAACGTACACTTAAATTATTAATTAAAAGTTACTTAGCTCCTAATTAAAGAAGATGTCAAAGATCTGCAGTAGTAATCTTCTTTACGCACGTGTCATTGACCATTGTTAATTGAATTTTTAATCTTAAATTACGTTTCAAACTTCTGATATTGGTTGGTACTAAGAACAAAGTGGTCAAAAAAAAAAAAAAAAACACTAGGCGATTTTTTATTTTCTCACGCTAACATGGCTCTAGGTTATTTTGTTGTTTGCATAGAACGAACACTAGCTTACTAGATTGGTCGCAGTATTGACATTCCATTTTATGGAATTGGCATTCCTTTGACCAATTCAAAGGTAGTGGCACCTCTCTATTAATCACATAAAAAAATACGAACGATAAGAAGTTGCCGCGAAATCGCATAATCCACAGTATCGGGTTGCTACGAGATCCCATATCCCACAGAAAGTTATTGTCGTAGGTCATTTTTTTTTAATAGCCACCGTAAAAAAAGTTAGTTGCCACGAGATAGTTGTGTTCATTAAGATAGAGTATTTACTTGTGTTAATTATCAAAACTCTTATTTATTAATTTGATCACAAATTTTTCTTATAGCATATGAAAATATTTACCGCGAGATAACAAAATTATGCTTCGATTGTATATTTGTGTTAATTATCAAAACTCTTCTTTATTAATTTGATCACAAGTTTTTCTTATAGCATATAAAAATATTTACCGCGAGATAACAAAATTATGCTTCGATTGTATATATATATATATATATATATATATATATATATATATATATAGGGTAGGTTCCGTTTACAACACTTTTTATACAACGTTTTATATACATTTATGGTTTTGGTGTTGTTCTTGGAATGTATAAAAAAACTTTAAAAATGAACATTAGATATTTATATGTCGTGTGTGTTAAATACGTAAAATTTGAAATAAAAAATAAATAAATAACAAAAAAAAAAGTATGGGGATTATGCGATCTCGCAGCAACTGCCTGCTGTGGAATATGGGATCTCACGGTAACCCGATGCCGTAGATTGTGCGATCTCGCAGCAACTGCCTGCCGTAGAATATGAAATATCGTGGCAACCTGATGTCGTAGAACTATCGAGCATATGGGGTGTAAAATGACATATAAAGAATAACCATTATTATTTTACTTTTTTCCAAAAAGGTGTCAATCCCATAAAGTGGGGTGCCAATACCGCGCTCCTAGTATATAACAATTAATGGCTGACAATTAAGGGGCAGCCGGGCAGGTGTTGTTGGGTGACAAAATAACAACAATATTTCACTGCAAACATAAGTAAAGTTGGAGTGTAAGGTGTAACATAATTTAGTGATACCAACCAAATTTGTGTGCAATATTAGTATTTAGTTTTAGCAGACATATCAAAAAATAACATTCTTTTCTATTTTTTACATTAAATATAATATAATGTATTTTTTTTCTTACCTCATATTTTCAAATTTTTACATACAAAATCCAAAATCCGTTAGATGTGAATAAATGGGTGTCATCAATTTACTATTAAAAAGGGTCACGTGACTTGCATGCCCCCTCTCATGTCCCCATTTGGGCATGACTTGGATAGTTCATGACAACACAGAGCAACAAATCAACATCTATCTCCATGTTAAATCCAATCTTTTGCAATTCTCCAAATCCTTCTCTAGTAATCACTTGACCTTAGTAGTTAAGAAATTTTCATTAACAAAAACCTCTTTCTCTAGACAAAAAAAAAATCAATGTAGCCTCAATCAAAAAGATCCCAACAAAACCCTTAATCAGAACAAAAGGAAGTTTCCAATTCTAAAGGCATAGATAAATCTAGAGGGTCCGTGTGGGGCGTTCGCACCTAGGGCTGTCAATGGATCGGTTTGGGTCGAATTTAGGAAAATCTAAACTCAAAGCGATAAGAAAATTGGGAACCCGAAACCGAATCGAACTGATAATGTTACATATAATTCAAAAACCGAACCGAACTAATAAGATATATTGCAAACCGAACTCGATCTGACCCGAACCGAAAACTATAAAATCAATTAAAATTAAAATTAAATTAATTAATTTTAACCACACAATTGATAAATATATACAAAATTAATCATAAATATTACTAAAATGCTATCTTATCGGTTCGGGTTCATATCGGTTCGGTGGAGGACAAACCCAAAACCAGCCAAACTAATATTTTATCGATTCGGTTTGGTTTCGGGTCAGTAGAAGGCAAACTAAATTATCAAAACCTAAACCATTTTTTATTGGTTTGGTTCGGATCGGTTATCGGGTTATCGAAACCCATTGATAGCCCTAACCGCACTCGCCCCTCCCACCCCCTCCCTAAATATTTGTAAAAGTCACATAATGTGTTTGTAATTTATTAGAAAAATGGCTAGACTATAAAGATTTGCACCCCAAATTTTTTACAAAAGCTCCACTACTGCACCCCTAGTTCAATTACTGGGTTGCATATATTCTTGCACTCCCAGACATTGAATCTTGGTTATGTCCCTGTCTAAAAAGAACCGCATTGTTCAAGCAAAAATAATAAATTGAGGGAAGGGTGCAAAATCCAAACATTGAAACCCCTCTTTGACTGTATACGGGTTTTGATATTGTAATTGAAATTGTTAACTACCTTAAAATTCTGGACCCAATACGATCAAGAACGACTACAACCCCAACCACTGAAGCAAAGAGTACGTGTTGTTTCTCAAAACTTTTGTATACTACTTTGCTGATGAAGTAGGCAGATTATAGCAATGAGGGTTAACACATCTTGATTTTTCATAAAGACTTTTGCTGAATAGAATAGTAGAGTGGTCGAACGTAAGGTTTTTGCTGAATCTGCCAAATTGCTTGGTGCCCCCACTTCGCTGATAAAATTGACGAGAATAAACAATCCCCATAAGATCAGATATAGCTAAATGTATGAACGATGATTCCATCGAATATCCCCATTTCCGCGACGCACGAGATCAAGTTACAAAGGTAGCCGGGCAACAACAATTGGTTCACGACTCGATGATTCCACCATACTAATTTGGTTAGGACCTTGGGTAGTGTTATTATTGATGCTAGCATTGTTATTTTTATTTTGAGGATAACGAGGTTTTCATGGTGAATGAGAAAAATTGGGGGAAATGAGAGGGGGTGCAACTCATGTGACCAATTTTAAAGGTAAATTGATTTGCCTCTAATCGTACCTAACATATAACATTGATTGTAAAAATTTGAAAATACAATATATTTTTAGGCAAGAAAAACAAAATATTATATTTAATGTAAAAAACAATAAAGTATGTTGTATATTTAACAGGGTCGGCTCAACCTTATAGCATAATAAGGACCTGATTAGGCCCCAACAGTCCAAAAGCCCCCAACTTAGCCTACACTAGTTTGAATAGACAATTCTATTTATTATTATTATTTTTTTAACTATGTTTATAATAGTTAAAAACTTATATAACATTTGAAAAAACATTAATTGGTATTGAACACAAAAAAATGCAACTAAATTCTCAAGCAAACCTATCGTTTCCCTCACTTCTACAATAAAAAAAGTTTTAATTTCTCCTGCAAAAAATTAGTGTAATAACTAATAAATGGTAGAAGGCTGTTTTTTGAACTTCGCTTAGAGCCCCCAAATTGCTTGAGCTGCCTCTGATTTTAAGTCATTATTATGTCTATATTCTTTTAGGATGCGACAACTACTACACTGTCAATGCTACAAAGTATTTTTTGGTTCCAACCAAAAATTCTAGCTAGTTGTTATTTGGATTTTAGATTGGAAGAGAAGCAGGAAATAGTGACCGATTCAAAATTTTATTCTACTTGTTCTTTGGCATGGTCGACTGAAAGAGAAGAAGATAGTAATTCGTCTACATGCTCTTTGGCGTTATTTAAAATGAAATTGAATGAGAAAATGGTTCTTTCATCAAGTAGTAACTAAAAGTCTATGTGGTATTTTGGCCTTTTAGAAAGAAATAGATCGAACAAGCAATTGGTTCTTTCAAGTAGTAACTAAAAGTCTCTATATATATGGTGGTACATTGGCATTTTAGAAAGAAATAGAACAAGAAATGGTTCTTTCACTAGCCAGTAACTATTCCCAGCAAAAAAGTAGTAACTAAAAGTCTATGTGGTACTTTGGCATTTTAGAAAGAAATACAATAAGAAAATGGTTGTTTCACTACAGAGTAGTCACCAAAACTGTATGATGGTACCTTGGCATATTTCATATATATATATATATATATATATATATATATTGGAGGAGGACTCTTAATCAGTATGACGCGAAGAGTAGAATTCAATCATGTCCACCTCGGACACACGGAGGTAAGTTGTGTCATGAGTGCAGAAGACAAAAATTTGCACGGCCCCACAAGAGTTGTTGATTAGCTTGGCATTTAAACTTCCAGGCAAAACAAATGGACACATGACGTAACGTTTGATGATTGTGGAGTACACATAGTGACATAGAAGATGCTGCCGTTGCAAAAACGAAAGGGGCCCATAGACCCAACATAAACAAAGCTGGATCCGTGTCGGCGATGTGGCAATGACTATAACACGGCAACCTTTGACAAGGAGATGACGAGGACAACAGACTATATGCAAGTATCTCTCTCGCGAGCCGAAAAATTAATGAAGGAGAATGCGACTATGTCTTCAAGTGAAAGGCCAAACTGGCAAAGGCTGTTTCTTAGAAGGAAAAGTCTTTCTTGTTGCGTGGAGGTTTTGTGTATTTTTAAATTGACGTAGATATTTCGTGAGATTGTGTGGATCTTTTGAAATTGAGATTATTTTTCCAACGCTAAATTCACGATGGTTCTCTCATATTCAACGGTAACTCATAGGAACAAGAAACAAAGGTTAAAAGCATCTCAAAATTAAACAATAATACTTGACAAAATTATACTTGTAAAGACAAATACTTGGGCTCACCCATTCTTTTCACAACGTCCAAAATCCAAGATTTTAACTTTCTTCTTAACAAAGTTAAAGGTATTGTTGCCAACTGGCAAGGTATACTCCTATCTCAAGTTGGGGCACCACTCTCATTAAAGTTGTGGCCTAAGCTTTACTAGTGTATATACCATGTCCTCTTTCCACATTCCTGTGGCCCTTTCAGTTAAGATGGATAAAGTTTGTAGAAACTTCTGGTGGAATAGTGGGGAAGAAGGAAAAACAATTCATCTTATTAAGTGGGATAATCCATGTTCCTAGGAAAGATGGAGGTTTAGGTTTCAGGGAAACCCATCTGTTCAACTTAGCTTTACTGGAAGACTCTCTTTGAGCAGTCTTTATGGAGCTCTATCATGCAGAGCAAATACAAAAGAGAACTTGACCTTAACTTTACTCAAGAGGCATTTTGAAAACTAAAAAGCTTATGCAACATGCTATCTTGTGGGGGTGTTGGTGATGGTTTAACACCAACTGCAAAACATCATTTTGGAAGGAGAAGCTAAGAATGTGATGTAGACCCTTATGGATCCAGATAGAAACTGGGATTTGGTTCTGAGGCGCAACCTATTTTTGAGAACATTTATCTGTCTTTGAATCACTTCAATTTCGCTCTGTTTACATTAAGTAGTGCTAAAGCCAATCTGTGGCCAAACAATTTAGCAAAGTGGGCAGCAAAATATGGACCCGTGCAATTTTGCTCCTACCCAACGGATGTAATAGTTTTTGTTTTAAGTAATTAATGAAGTTTGTTTTCATAAATAAAAAAGACCCTTATATCGAATAGGAAATCTCCTTTCTTTTAGTAAATACACAATTAGGAGTTAAAAAGCTTAAAATTGACAATGGAGTTTTTTTTTTTTTGGTAGAAAAATATCAACAATGGAGTTTTTTTTTGGTAGAAAAAGATTGACAATGGAGTTTCTGAAAACCTTGTGTGTCGTCCCTATTCTGTCCTCGAACATCTCTAAAGTAAAACATAGGTATTACATCAAGCCGAGCGCAGTGTTACTAAAATATTTAGATAGATTGTGTTGTCATGCAATCCACATTATTTTAATCATAGTTAGGCATAGTATAGATTTTTCCAAAATAGAAATATTATGAAGGCACTCATTTCATTTTCCACAATCAGCGAACAGGTGACACAACAAACTCTTTACATTTAGCCACTTCAACAAGAGCTAGTGTTTTTACTTTTTGGCGGTTAGAACCTTATTTTAAAAGGAAGAAGCGAGGATTTTCATTACAAGTGCCAAACAATACAAACACTCTAAGACCGATAGTTGAATAACACAAACACTACAATCACTACAAACATTCAATTCTATTTCTAACTGATTTCAACACGTACTCAATGCAATCTACCCATAAATAAACATTCTAAATGGAATTGAATAAAATGAATAGAATAGATAGAAAACAAACCTGTAGTACAGTGGGAATAACAATGAAGTGTTGAGAATGGTTCGCTTTCTTAACTTGTTTTTTTATTAGCTGTTATCATCAATATTATGGGCTATAACAAAATTGGAATTTGTAATTACATTATATTTGTGTTTCTTTAAAAATTATTATAAAATTTAAGAGTTTTTTTTATAAATGTTGGTGTACTTTTCATTTTATTATATAAGGTCTTTTATTATTATTTTTCGGTTTTACTGCCAAAGCTAAATATTGGAAATAATGGAATAGGATGGCAAGAAAAATATATTTATTAGGAGTGTCTCACGAATTTTTCATTGTATATATATTTTTCTTATGGAAATACAAATAAAAGAAAAATAGCACATCTCCACCGCACATCCAAAATTTTATTATCTATTGATTAACTATAGTTAATTAAATTTTAAATTTTAAATTTTGTGTTGCATATTTTTTTATGGGTTCTCCTTCAATTCATTCAATTACAACATGAATTTCTCACTTGTTTTTTTATTAGCTATTATCATCAATATTATGGGTTATAATAAAGTTGCAATTTGTAATTACATTATATTTTATGTTTCTTTAAAAAATATTATAAAATTTAAGAGTTTTTTCATAAATGTTGGTGTATTTTTCATTTTATTATATAAGGGTTTTTTTTTTTTTTTTTTACTGCCAAAGCTAAATATTTGGAAATAATGGAATAGGATGGCAAGAAAAATATATTTAGGAGTGTCTCACGAATTTTTCATTGTATATATTTTTTTCTTATGGAAATACAAATAAAAGAAAGATTTCTGGATAAAAAAGTGGAATGTTTTGGATAGAGAATAAAACTTAGATTTTAATTAACTCTAGTTAAAATAAATAGATAATAAGATCGTGGATGTGTGGTGAAGATGCGCTCAGGAGGTTTTTTGCTCCTAAGCGAATTTTTTCTCCAATTTTACTAAGGGCAACCCAACTAAAAAGTAACTACATCTCAACTAAACCAGCCATAGGAAAAGTGTACAAACGTATTGAATTAATACAGGTAGGGGTCTACCTAGCCCCAGCTTACTTCTTAAAAAAAAAACGAAACCAGCCAATTAAAATTTACTAAGGGCGACCCAAAATTCTCAAAACAAAAAAAACAAAAAACAAAATCTTTCAATTCCACCAAAACGTGTTATTTTTTACCCACAAACTATTTTCATTCAATCGTAATGTGTTCTTAGTTAATATTATTAGCTAGACTAACTTTAAACAACTGCCAACTTGATTTTGAGTTAGAAATGTATATTTGTTTAATTAATCTTGGGTGTATATATATTGGAACAAATAGATCGTCATGCAATCACTATATGAGTAGGCATAAACTTACAGGAAGTGACTCTCCAGGATAAATTAAATTGGGAGGAAAAGTAATTCTAGAGGATACTTTTTTTTTTTAATTACTGACAAAGGCTGGATAGATGAAAGGTCAAATATACCACTGGCACGAAATAATAAACGGCCCGATCCAACCGAAACGACCCGGTGTATATAGTATGAACAGTGATTTTTCATACCTATTTGGAGTATGAACAATGATTGTTCATATGAACAGTGATTGTTCATACCTATTTGAGGTTAAACAATCATTGTTTATACCTCAACATAATATATGATTAATAAAGACACCTATTTGGGTTGTTCATACTTATTTGAGGTACAAACATCACAGTTCATACCTAAACATAATGTATAATCAGTAAAAATATGACCTATTGGAATATGAACAATCACTGTTCATAACCCAAGCAATATGAGGTATAAACAATCATTGTTTATATCTATTTGGAGAATTAATAATATTCATACCTCAACATAATATATGATAAGTAAGAACACATATTGGAGTATGAACAATCATTGTTCATAGCTCAATATGAGTTATGAACAACCATTGTTCATACATCAATATATTTTATGAGGTATACGTTCACCTATTTGGGTATGAACAATTATTGTTCATACATCAATATAAGGGTATGAACACTCATTGTTCATAGCAAAACGACAGAAATGGTAAAATTGGAAAATATTTATTTCAAATCTGAACAATTTGTCTTTAAAGATCATTTTCACTCGAAAATTGGTTTTCCGGGTTATTTTCACCCAAAATTTTCCCTTAGAGCGATAAAAAAAAATCGCTGGTTTTGACTTTTGAGCTTGGTACCAATTTCTTGGCCAACTTATTCACAATTACATTTACTAATATATTGGTGCGCATCTTTTGCATGTTCGTTGCAACTAAAGATTTAGGTAGTCTGATTACTTGGCAAAATTACTTCCACGATCAACTTCCTTGAAGCTTGATTTGGGTGGAAATTGACTTGAATACTTGATGTACAATAGTTACAACTCACCAAAAGCCTTCTGAATGAAAAGCCGTAGACATAACGGCTTAGCATGATCCGGCAAGGCCAGCACCGGATCAGCCATTTATTAATTAAATTGGAAATTTTAAATTAAAATATAAAATATAAAAGAACATAGTTAAGAGTCACCCTGACCATGGTGCTAAAACCCTTTATTTTTTTCTGGGCAGCATTATTCATCTTATTTGTCTCATAACGATACGCCTATACTGCCTGGAAATACTACGGTAGTGTAGATGATCCTCATTTGATTCCAATTTAGAAACAAGGGAAATTGGATTGGCCCTGTTAGAGGGACTAGATAATACTGGTATTGAGAAACAGGGGTTCATCAATTAATTTTGTAAGCTAAATAGTCATTCCCTTCCCACATCAGCAACATACGTGACTATTAGCAAGAAACAAATATCGTCTCCACAAGTAAAACTTCTTGCTTAGGAATCCAAATGGTCTCAACTTCTTCTTTCTCCATAAGTCATAAAGGTACAACTGATCTTCATGATGCACCACCAGTTTCGTGTTTTCACGTACCTCTACCTCATCAACGTCTCTCGCTGGTACAACACAGAGTTCCGTGGAAAAAAAGGTATTTGCCCAAAAGCAAAAGTCACTAAATGGTTTAATCCACTCATAGTTCTCAGACACATACTTATTTTCATAGCTCTTCTAAATACAATTTAACCATTCTTACAACATTGTTTGTGACAATTGTGAGGAACAAGGACCCTTGATTCCAGTCAAGAGATGAAACTTATTCTCAGCCAATGGATATGGATCGACGAAAAATTGTCGGATTTCAGTGCTCCGCTTGTTCCAACATTTACTGAAACCAGGTAATACGCCCACCCACTAGAGACCCAAGCACCTAATACCAACCAAAGCAACTCCTCCTTAACCAAGATGAGTTTGTTAATGGCTCAAGTTTTGTAGTGAACTTTTAGGAATGTCTTCTTCTTTCCATTGGCGCTCAAATTTCGTGAGTGAATTTGTAGGAATGTCTGCTTCTTTCCACTCGCTTTCGCCCAGTGTAAACGCTAAGAATTTTCCTTGAGTGTAGATACCATACACCTTGTATTTATTAAGGCAACCGTCATACACTAAAGCCCAATGAACACGAGAATAGTTGGCAGGAGGAAGAGCCACAAACTGGGCAGTGATAAAGTTATATATGTAAAGCAGCTTGTTACGACACTTTACGTTTTTAAAGAGAAGCGAATAGTTACAAGAAGACCTCAATGATAAGTCGTTTGGATTTATCCCTTGTCTAGTGGAAAATATCAATTTCACTTTCTTATTCTTTTGAGAGTTAATGATGAATTACTTGAACTCGTCCTTGAACTGTTTAACAGTTTCTAATATGATATCAAGGAATCTCCTCTGCGAAAATAGAATTAGATATCAAGGAAAGCCAGGACTTGCTTACACACTTTGTTAGAATATGTCCAATATGGAAAGTCTCGTATTTCTATAAGTATGGGCATCTATATCTAGTAGTTTCTATTATCATATTTTAGTTTTAGTATAAGTATGTAATTCTGGGTAGAGAACACTCTAACCCTAATCAATCTCTAGTCTTCTCTGTTCTTCTTGGTTTCTCTAATATATTAATGTCACAACTCTCCTAGCATCACCCCTAACATATAATTCAACATGGTATCAGAGCTCAGTGGTATGCTAGAAGAGGAATCCCTTACCAAGAAAAAAAATCAAGTTTATTTAAGTTTTTCAGTATAGTATTCAAGTCAAGTTTCAAGAAGAAGAAGGATTTCTCACAAGAAGAAGTTTTTATATCTCAATTCAAGTTTCAATCTTTCTCTGGAAGGATTTACTGTTCACCGACACTATTCACCGACACTGTTCACGGTATTGTTCACCGACATATTTAAGTATTCTAATTTCCGAAATCTCTTATCTCATTATTCTCTATGGTTCGAAGTAAGTTTTCAAGATTTCGCTGGTGTTTAAAGTTTGCTTGAATAAAGTTAGGACAGAGATCCGAAGTTTCTCAGTATTGGTTTATTAGTATTGTTTCGCTTCTGTAGTCTCCTTCTTCCAGAATCTCTCTATCTTAGTATTGTAAGAGGGCCACAACCTCTCTGTATCTCGCAGTCTCTGAAGTTACTATTGGATGGCGTGCACGTGCTTAGTCTAAGCCTTCTGCTAGGCGCATACGCCAAATGTTGTTTTCAGTATAGTTTGTTTTTCATCCAGAGAAAAGGGCGTGCACGCACTCAAGTATAGCCTTGCCCAAGGCATGCACGCGCCCATGCCATAAGAAAAGGAAAAAAAAAATTCGCGAACTAACAGTTCTAAGGGCATGCACGCTCTCCAATATGCCTTGCCCAAGGCGCGCACACGCTCTAGCCTCCACTATTCAGTTTCTGAGATTTTTGAAGTATCAAGCCTTTGGAAGATAGTTTACACTCTCATCGAGGATTGGAGGGGTAGTATTGTTTGTATGGCGTTATGGATGTTTGGGTTTCTAGCTTCCGCGCAGTTGGTATTGATGCTGTCTTCTGCCTCAGTTTTTAGAACATGATCAAGTTGTTTGTTTGAAGTATTATAGGGGCACACGACCTCTATCTCACAAGGAATTATTCTTTCCATCTTCTACGGTTCCAAAAGTTCGTAGTCATAAAAAGGCGCGACCCACCCTCCACCCTCTATAGTGAGTATTGTTTGATGCATGTTTTTTTTTTTTTTTTTTTTATGAAGTATTGTTTTTTGAAGTGGGCATTGGTTGGTTGTATAAGTTAGTATTTGGTTTTCTATTTGGTTTTCTAATTCAAGTTCAAGTCGGAATAGGGAGATATGAGATAAAAACATTCAGTAGTATATGAGGGAAGGAGAATATGGAGACGTATGAGAAAGAGTACCTCATGTCTCCATATTCCGGCATGTCTTGAAGAACTCTTCATGACAGGGCATATCCACTATTTAGTATTCAGTATTCAGGTAGCAGTCAAGCCTAAATTGCAGTCTTTAGTATTCAGGTAGCAGTCAAGCCTAAACTGCAAGTATGTTTCAGGTAGCAGTCACGCCTAAACTGCAAGTATGTTTTAGGTAGTAGTCAAGCCTTAACTGCAAGTATGTTTCAGGTAACAGTCAGGCCTAAACTACAAGTATGTTTCAGGTAGTAGTCAAGCCTAAACTACTCTCATTAGAATTCAAGGTAGCAGTTAAGTTATAACTGCACCAGTATTTAGTATTTAGTATTCAGGAGTACCCATAATAGTATTTTGTTAACATTAATAGTGATATTGATAGTAGCAGCCAAGAAACGCACATCAAGTCAGTGTTATTGTTTTCAATTTATATTATGACAACCATAACAGCAAATGAAGTGAGTAGTAGCCAAGCAGCGCGCCACTAAACTGGTGTTATGATTTCAGTTTGTAACTGTGGTACACCTTCAATATTCAGGTTAGGTCATTGCCTACACCGACAGTTTCACCTCCAGAACGTCTCAACAATTGTTCGAGTTCTTCAACTAAAGACAGTTCTATGCGAAAGGGGGAGCAGTATTCTTATCTTTTGTTTTTTGGTAATCCAAGCTGTAATTTGCATAGTTTGCGTAATTATAGCTTAAGGGGGAGTATTAGAATATGTTAGTATTAGAATATGTCTAATATGGAAAGTCCCATGTTTCTATAAGTGTGGACATCCATATCTAGTAGTTTATATTATCATGTTTTAGTTTTAGTATAAGTATGTAACTTTGGGTAGAGAACACTATCTCAAATACAAGAACTCTTTAACCCTAATCAATTTCTAGTCTTCTCTGTTCTTCTTGGTTTATCTAATATATCAATGTCACAACTCTCCTAACATCACTACTAAAATAAAATCTAACACACTTAAACCTAACAAGCTCTTTTTAACCGAAAACGGATCAGAGTAAAACATTGGAGATTAGTTCTTCAGGTAAATTATCAATTCTTCTACGTGATTTTGATTTTTTTTTTTGTTATGTTCATATTGAGATGAAAAATAAGGGTGTTGAAGACAAGTGCCTCCTTCACTATCAAATTGTTTGAAACACAAAAGTTCAGCATTTACTTATATACAAAATTCGGGTATTACTAATTCTAGTATGAGTTTGGAAAATCTCTGGCTATATATGATGGCCGACCTACTTTTTCGACGTACTACTTGGATGTTTGGCATTGACATGCATGCTTGATGTAAATCACAATGTAAATTAGGTGTGACAGTTTTATAGAGTGATTTTTTGCTCCCAGCGTTGGTTCCTCCAAGCGCTCCAAGGGAATTTTGAGCAATACACGTACGACGTACGTCTCATCTTTTCCACAAAAAAAGGGAAGTTAGAACCGTCACAAAATCCTCAAAATTTCCAATTTTACTAGTTTGTCCCTCATAAAGGAGATAAAAAGAAGAAATAAAAAAAAATGTAAAGTGGAATAAACCAACAAACTTGTGTATTTCTTTTTCATCTTCTTCCCGCAAAAACGTGTTAATAACAATAATATCATCTTCTTGTTAGCTTGTTCTTAACACATCTATCGTGTTTTTCATATTTTGATTCCTATTTTTTGTTTTGTTTCCATTTCCTTTTTATTTCCTTTCTAGTTATTACTGAGGGACAAACTAGTAAAATCGAGAATTGTGAGGATTTTGTGCGAGGTGTAACTACCATTTTTTTGTGGGAAAAATGAGACGTGTGTGGGTGCTAATTCCCTTGGAGCACTTGGAGGAACCAACGCAGCAAAAAATCACTCAGTCTTATACATGACCTGCTAACTCCACACGAAATTAACGGGTTCATGTTGGGAAAAAAGGCTTTCATGTCATTTAAGGGTTGACCCGAGTAATCCGTTAGTATAGACCCGATTTGTTCTAGGGTCTAATGGGTCGAATCATCAACCCGTGATCTGTATAACCTGTTTTAAGATAAATTTCTTTATTTTTAAGATCTCATCATCTCAACTGCCTAAAATAAACAACTAAAATGAAAAAAATTAGTCGTCATATTGATTAATTTGATAAATATATGTTCGTTATTCAATTTTTATTGATATATAATTGAATAATGGATGGTTTTTGAGAATTCAACATGATTGGGAGGAGATCCTTACACCACGAATTATTTAACTAATTCTACTGCCGATCCATCACTGGATGTGGTAACCGAATGTATATTTCATATATAATTCCAATAAGTATTTCTTGAGTTTATTATTCTAACTTAAAACCAGTCATCTTTAACTAATCAATCTTTTGTTTGATGCCAAACCCAGTCATTTCGATGACTTTTTGGTATCTGACCTCAGATCATTGACTTAACTTATGGAAAAGACACGAAAAGAATAGTTGGGCTTGACAGTTAAGCTGGAATCTAGTATCAAATATTTTATAATCTTTAAAATACAAACATTCATTTGCACATAGAATACAGAGTTGATCCACGATTATATGAGGTGTTTGTTAAGGAATTGTCAAGTTGACATGGTAAAGACACTGCCCCAATCAATTAATCACATTACTGTTAAATTAGTATATTATAGTTATATTATACTACATAGTATATGCGACATCGAAGAAATCACATTTTATAACGTTGAGTGAGGTGGTATTCACATTAATTAGCAGACATCTCTCTCTCAATACTGCACTTTTAACATATGTATAGCACAATAAGTTGTCAAGTATAAAAATCGTCAATGATCAGTCAACTTGTATATGTTAATCATTTGAGTCTACCTGAATTACGAAAGACAAAGGGATTTTTATGGAAACAAAAAAAGGGATTCCAAAAATATATTGATCTAGAGCATAGAAAACAGATAAATCTCGTTGTTAATCTTTAAGCCTAATTTAGAAGTGTCATCTATAAATTCCATTTATGAGTTGGAAAATGTTTTTTAGTATTTGAGAAATTTGAGAAGGTTTCTAAAATGATTTGAAGGAATTCTCTACGAAAAACTTTCAAGGACAAAAATTGTAATAAATCATATATTATTACCAGTTAAAATTATTTTAATTTATTTTTTTAATATTTTTAGTGAAATTTTAATATCGCTTATGTTACGTCAGACTATATAAATGATATGATGTAAAAAAAAATCACCAATTCGTTCTCTTTTTTTTTACTAATTGGGTGTTTAGACCAATTTACGCCAGATTTCGACTAATTTCGGGCTCTGGTTGGTAATTCGACCGGGTACTGTCTTGCCAATGGTCTTGAGGGAATCAAACTAGTGATCATTGAGGAACAAATCCAAAACCAAACCAATTGTGCTACCCTTTCCAAAATTATTCGTACTCTTTTAGGTGCCTGTAATTTTGACTTTATTTTCATAGCGAACTATAAGGTGGGAATATGAGATGATCATAGCAATACCTTTACAAGTTTGGTATATATGGTTGATTGTATACAGTATACTTTGTGTTTTAATTAAGTTTTTTATCGATGATATGTTTTAATTAAGTTTTGACATGGTGCGTTAAGAACTGAGTATGGCATTATTATGATACCAACTCCTGATTAATTAAGCTTGAGCTTATCCACTATATATGTTCTTGTACTTTTGCATGTATATATTTAGTTCTGCATTTGCGCTCTGGAAATGATATGAGATGGACAAGGAATTAATAACATTTATCCTTCTAAATTTCTAATCCATGGAATTGTACTTTACATGATTTGCAATGGATAAGAAGATAGCTTTTGTCGTTTAACATGATTAAAAACTACATTTACATTGAAATCAGGTTCAGCACTTCAAGTGGAATTAAAAATAAAACACAGTTATATTATCTATAACCAAAATCTTAACCAGACCATAAGTGTTCTTCAAAAAACAAAACAATACCATAAGTGGACTACGACAACACCTACAGGCTACAGCTCATTCTCTTTCTTTGACGCACACGTGCTAGCCAGCTGATACCCACCTGAACAACTTTGTCTTGGACAACTATGACAGACAAACAATTTGTTTTGTGTTGTTTACGAAACAGATTCTTTGTGATTCTTGTAAGGTTTTTAATTAGTAAGACTTGAAAATTGAGATTGAGCAAACTGTAAACCTAAAGTACGCCTGAAATGTTGTCTTCAGATTTGTTGATGTTTACTCCGCTCCCAAGCCCTTTCGGCCCAAGGTAATAAATAGTTTTTGGCCCAAGCCAGTAGCCACAAGTTGGGACCAGATAAATCTTTTAAGTACCATGGGGCCACAGAAACCTGAAGCCTACATATCCAGACTCAGTATTTCCAATGCAAATCACTATGAAGGGAAATAGGAACTTGTCACTCTTACGGAGCCAAAAACCTTTGCCCAATGCAAAGTGACAATGAGAGTAACTTATAACTCAGTGACAATAAGGATAGCACTTGCTACGGAGATAGCTGCTGAGTTATGAATTTCGGACAGGACCTTTTATTCCATCTCACGTTTATTTTCGATTTTTTTTTTAGATGTTTCATGTTTCATTCGTCTTCCGCGAAGTTTTTTCGACTTTTTTCGTTTATTTTTTCTTTCGGACGAGATGTTTCATTCCGTCCGACCTTTTTTTTCGATATTTTTTTTATTTTTTACATTCAGACAGAATGAAACATTCCATCCGAAGTTTTAAACTCACCTCTACATTGGGCAACCCTTCGTAGCTTTTCACCATAAAGACAGCAAAGAGAGAAAATAGTCATATGTGGAGGTGAAAACTTGCTGCTTGCATTGGGAATGCTCTAACCAGGCGCAAAAACTTACCTCGTATGCATGCAAAACAGCAAACTATTTTGAGGGTCAAACACTCAAATGTACTTACCCCATATGTGAATCAACACAACAAAATCATCGTGGGCTGGAACCAGCCATATGGAAAAAGGCATGTGATTCGTATAAACACAAATCATCGTGGGCTGGAAGCAACCCTATGACAAAAGGCATTATCTCTTACATTGTTTTTTGTTATATAAGCTGGCATGTTGGATCCAATTCACTGTAAGCCAAATTGCCACGGACACGCTTGGACACAGTGTGAGTTGTGCGACACTTAGGCGTAGAGATCCCAAATAAACCTATTATCCGGGTGAGCAGTACTGACTAGCAGATATGTGTGTAAGCAGTAATTGAATCACAATTGTACAAAGGGAGCGAAAACAGTAAGTAAGAAGGCAACAATCCATAAAGAGGTAACGAAATACCTTTCATTCGAGTAATCACTAGTACAACTGTGGCAAGCGAAGGCAACAATCTTGGTTGTAAAGGATGTTTGCTATTCCCCTACCTATATGTTAAAAAGATATTTCCCTTATAATCAAAAGGGAACGTTGACTACACATTTAATTTGACCAGTTAATGGACAGTTGACTATTACATCAATTACATTATTATCCTAGTAACTAGTGCATCCGTCATACTCTCCTCCACTTAAGGAGTAGACGCCCTTGTCATGTTGTTGGTCTTCAAATTTTCAATTTTCTACTTGAACAAGGCGAGAGTGGAAGTTGGTTCCCAATTGGCTTCTGAAAGTGGCAAGTCTTTCCACTTGACAAGATACTCCAACTGCGACTGATCTGCTGGTGCGTGAGTGATGTTTTTGTAGGCTAGAATCTACTCTACGTTTCTGTCTGGCTGGATGGTGGCATGCTTGAATCTTCTGGTGGTGATGCTTCGACCTGGATTATCCTTGTATGCATGGTACTCCTTTAAAATTCAAACAGCTGGCATGGAATATTGGGTGCATTTTCCTAAGCCAATGTGGTAGTTAGAGCTTGTAAGAAACTTGGCCAATGAGTTCTAGAATTGTGACAAGGATGGCCGGCCCATAAAGTGTCATGACATTCTTTGACAAGATCTTTGCGCAACCCACCATTGTTTGGGACATAGAGACGTATCCCTGCGGTGTATAACAAGTCATTCGTCATCCAGAAATGATGGGTCTTCCCACTCTTTATTGGATCAAAGAGTATTTGTGCTTGAGGATCTTTGACAAGGCCCTCCTTGATGTGGCATATGAGATCATTGTTGACAGAAGATGCTGAACTCTGGCGATCAGCTTGTGTGGCTGTGAATTCTGCTTTGCGGTTGAGAGCATCAGCAACATTGTTGATTCGACCAGGATTGTACTCTAGCACTAGGTGATATTCACCCAAGTATTCTTGCCATCAAGCTTGTTTTGGAGATATAGTTTTTTGTGTCATGAAGCGACTAGTAGTAGAGTTATCAGTCTTGACCAGGACTGGTGATCCAAATACATAGTGTCGCCAAACACAAAGACAATGTATAATGGCGAGAAACTCTTTATCCTGTGTAGTGTAACGACGTTCTGTGTCATTAAGTTTCTGACTCTCATAAGCAATAAGATGTTCTTCTTGGAGTAGTACTCCTCCAATAACGAAATCTGAGGCGCCTGTTTGAATTTCAAACCGCTTGTTAACATCCGCGGTCGCGAACCGGATCAATCATCATTGCATGTTTGAGGTATTCGAAAAGGCTTCCGCCGGGACCATGATCAATTTTTCTTCAAGATGGATCGCTTAAAGGCGCTATGGCTTTTGGAATAGTCCTTGATGAACTTGCGGTAGTAATTCACAAGACCAAGGAAGGATCTCAGTTGAGATGCTGAAATGGGAGGTTTCCATTCTTCGATTGCACGGACCTTGTCTTTGTCCATGTTGATCTTTCCTCCACTAGTGACATGATCGAGGAACTTGATTTCCTTCTAAACGAGAGAGCATTTCTCCTTCTTGACATACAGTTGATTCTCCCTTAGAATCTAAAGTACCAAACCAACATATTGGATGTGCTCTCCCATGGAAGAACTGTAAATAACAATATCGTCCAAGTATATCACCACGAACTTATTTAAGTATTTGCGGAAGAGCTCATTCATGAGTGTACAGAAGGTGGAAGGAGCGTTGGTCAGGCCGAACGGCATGACTAGGAACTCATATGCTCCATGTCTGGTGGAGTATGTAGTTTTGTGTATGTCCTCCACAGCAATGCGAACTTGGTGATACCCCGATCTGAGATCTAACTTGGTAAAGTATAGAGTTGGTCAAAGTTGGTTGAAAAGATTCGCGATCAATAGTATGGGGGATTTGTTCTTGACTATCACCTTGTTAAGTGTTCTGTAGTCCACATATAATCGCAAAAAACCATCATGTTTCTTTTGGAACAATACTAGAGCACCATATGGAGATTTGACAGTCTGATAAATCCTGCATCCAGGAGTTCCTCGATTTGTTTCCGAAGTCCAGCAAGTTCAGGAGGACTCATGCGATATGGTGCTTTAGCAGGAGGTTTGGCCCCTAGTTCCAGTTCAATCTGATGATCGATGGATCTCCTTGGTGGTAACACCTTTGGCAGTTCCTTAGGCATTACATCTTGAAATTCTGTAAGGATTCCAACATATGGGGTGATTCTTCAAATATTTCGGACTTGTCCTCATCCATAGCGTGAATGGTGACCAGATATGTCAGGCATTTCTTCTGAAGTCCCCGTTTTAGCTGCTTAGCAGATAGCAACTTGTTGTTACCATCTGCCTTCTTTGTGATAGTAGGTAAGAAACATGGTTAATCATCAAACATGCACATAGAGTTCATGAGGGGCATATGGGTACTGCTTTGTTTGTGCTCAAAAAATCTAGCCCAAGGACTACTTTGAAGTCATCCATGGTGGATAGCGAGGAGGTCAATTTTACCTTCCCATGTACCAATTTGAATAGGTACAGACTTGGAGGCATTGTGGACTGGCATTGCTTTGGCATTCATAGTCTTCATTTGCCCAGCGTCTTTGGTTTGTAACTTGAGGCCAATACGTCTTGCCTTTGGTTCGGCAATAAAGTTGTGCGAAGCACCAATATCAATCATAGCTTTGGTGGGAGTTCCTTGGATAATCACATCCACGTACATAAGTTCCTTGTTCAAGGAAGCATCTTGTCCTTGTGGTCTCACACCATGTTGTTGGGTTGCTTGGCCTTTGATGGCATTCAGTAGTGCATTGCCCCCATGTGAACGTCTTCCTCTGCCTTTTCTTCCTTCTTAGGCTGCATGGCAGGCTATTGGGACGCATCATAGAAGGCATTAAGTGCTGCTATTTGAGGACATTTGAATGTGAGATGGTTTTCGCTACACAGTAAACACCAAACAGGTCGATTGTTGTAGCTATTGTTGTAACTGGAATTCTCATCTTCTCGGAGTGGCTGAATTCGTTGTTATCATTCCTGTAGTTAGAGTAATTGCCATGATTCATATTTTGATTGGTGTTGGTACTTACATTGGAACTCTCTCCCCTATTAGCTTTGTTGGGGTCGGTTAAGTCTTTGCCCTTAGGTGGAATATACTTCTTGGATTGGTCTGTAGCATAATTTGTTATAGTTTGATAAGTGCATAATTTGTTAGTCGTTCTGTAGCAGCAATAGCAGATGCCAAGTCCTTGAGGTTTTTGAGTCCCTAAGTGAAATAGAACAACTTGTCTTCTTCAGTTATGCCATGGATGTCAAGCATACATGTAGAGAACTACTTGACATACTTATGGATCGTGCCAGTCTGTGATAAATTACACAACTTCTTTCAGGTAAGTACGCCACATTTTCGAGAAGGAATTGCCTATTCAGTTATTTCTTGAGGTCTTCCCATGAGGAGATAACAATCTGGCCGTGTTCAATCTTAGCATATTTAGTACGCCACCATAGTTGGGCGTCTTCAAGCAAATACATTGAGGCCATTGTAATCTTGTCCTCTTAAGTTTCGGGTTTCACTATATGAAAGTATTGTTCGATGTCAAAGATGAAGTTCTCCAGTTCCTTGGCATCGCAAGCACCCTATATGCTCGAGGTTCTGAAATTTTGATCTTGGGACGATCACCCAAGAGTGAAGATGATTTGTGGTCATTTGAACCGACATCTTTCATAACTAGATTCAGTTTGGAGGTGAGATTCTCCACTTATTGTTGGAGGGAAACAATGGTCCCTCTTGCTTCTTCCAGGCCAGTGACCTAATAGCAAAGTTCCTCATGATCGTCCATCATGATGTAAACTTGATCTTATAACCTGCTAATTCCATCCGGAAGTTTAGCTAGTGTAGCCATTTGTTTCTCTAATGTCACCAGGCATTCCTTGTTCGAAGGGTAATCCTGGGATGCTCTTGTGCGGCAACAATCTTTCCTTTTGTCATGGTATGCAACTGACAATGGAACCAAATTTGGCTCTGATACCAACTGTCATGGACACGCTTGGACATAGTGCGAGTCGTGCGGCATTTGGGCGTAAAGATCCCAAGTAAGCCTATTATCCAGGTGAGCAGTACTAACTAGCAGTTGTTTGTGTAAGCAGTAATTGAATCACAATTGTACAAAGAGAGCGAAAGCGAAAGCAGTAAATAAGAAGATAATAGTTCAGAAGAAGGTAACGAAATAACTTTCATTCGAGTAAAGTAATCACTAGTACAATTGTGTCAAGCGAATGCAACAATCTTGGTTGTAGAAGATGCTTGCTATTTCCCTACATATATCTTAAAAATATATTTCCATTATAATCAAAAGGGAACGTTGACTACACATTTGACCAGTCAATGGACGATTAACTATTACATCCATTACACTATTATCCTAGTAACTAGTGCATCCATCACACAAAGGGCGGTTCCCTATTATGATTATGTCATTCGATATGGGCAAAATTTCTTAAGTTGGATCATAAAAGCTAGAACTCCCCAGTGATGATCATCTACCAAAGACCAATATGATTGTTTTTCATAATAAACTGATTATGGACTGTGTGTAATTTTCACTATTGTAAATCGATTACATGTAATAATTTATCTTTCAATGATTTAAAGTCAACTTATCTGTTAGCTCATGCAACAAGTTTGTCGTTGGTATAAATAACAACAACTTTCTCTAGGGACCAGTTCATTGATAACCCTACTATGAGTATGGTTTCAAACTCTCCCAGTTCAAGTGAGATTACTGTATGATATAAGCTTAGTAAAGGTAAGTGTAGTAATAGAAATTGGGCCCATAAGACAGAATTGGGTGAGAATTACATCTCTAGGCAAGTGCGGCTGGGAATTATGGTCCCAGGACAAAACCGTAAAAAGACAATTTTGCCTCTCTAAGTGTTTTGATTTAAAAACAAAAAAAAACATATGTAGCCACTCTCACTCTCTCTTTGCCTCACTCTCTCTCTCTGCCACACTTTCTCTCCTCTCTCGTGCTCTCTCTCTTCTCTGTCACGCACTCTTTCCTCTCTCTCTTCTACTTCTAGAAAGATTTTTAAAAAATTACAACAAATTTTATTTTTTTGAAAAATGCAAAAAAAAAAAAAAAAAAAAAAAAAAAAAAAAAAAAAAAATCACGAAATGAAAAAAAAAAATTGCAATTTTGATTTAATAATTAACCAAGATATTAAATATCGACACATATTTGAAATTTTTGAAATTAAAAATAATTTTTGATACAATTAAAATTTCAACAAAATAAATATAATAATTTAGAATGCAACTTTACATGTGTGTTATATACATACACAGTTAGCAATTCGTAATGCGGCAAAAATTCGATACGGAAAATATTCGAATAAAATTCAAGTTTCGATAAGAATTCGTTTTTTCAATTCGGATTAAAAAAACGGAAACGACAAAAATTCAGGTTCGTAAGTAATTCGAGTATAATACAAAGCTAAAAATAAAAAAAAAAAAAATAAAAATACGAGAAAATTTGACAGCACACTCAGCAGAATAATTCAAGAATTAATGATTTCTTGTTGAATTAACGAATTATTCTGTATCATTGAAAAATACGATATTTTTAAACATTTTCCAAATTAAACGAATAATTCACCGAATTGCTAACTATGTATACATACATAGTAGTGTTTGCATGTGTGTTATATATATACATGTGTATGTGTGGTGCATACATGCAGTACATGTGTGTTGTGCACATGCTTAGTGGTGTTTGTATATTTGTTGCACACATGCATAATGATGTGTGCATGTTTGTATACACATGCAATGCATGTCACATATGCATCGTGGGTGTTTGCATGTGTATCAAACTACTATAAACTTAAAAATATTATCGACGACAATAATATCGAAATCAAGATAAATCACACAATTGATTAACATAAAAATTCAAGGATTTGAAAAAAAAAAATCAATTATTGTTCAATTGCTTATTGAAGCGGTGCCGAAATCAACCAAATTATTCTTTAATTATCAATAATCTAGAATTGAAAAGTGAAAAAATATATTGCAAAGTGAGAAGAGTGTTTTTTTATAGCTTGTATTACTAATCACAATATACAAATCAACTAGCTCAAAGATAGAAACAACTAGATTTCAAAAATATTTTATAAGTTTCTAGTTTGAGTTTTTTTTCTAGATGGAGAAGAATGTCATAATTGGTATTAAACAAAAGTAAATTGCTGACGGTTAGCCCAAAAAAATGTCGTAAAATCGAATTATTAATGATAGTGGCTGATGTCAGCCTACTTTTGTCTTAAACCGAAATTACTGTTCATCCGGGCTTAAAACTGAAATTCTTGGTGAATTAATTTATGTGTTTGGGCCTAAATTTATGGTGTAGTAATACTGAAAAGCCCATTTTTATTTCTTGTAAGCCATCTGAAAAAGAGGGGGTATTTGGGCTTCAAGTTTGCAACTGGGCTTTCAATTCTGCCCTGTGTGTATATATAGTTAGCCCTGTGGACTCTTTTCCCTCTGATCTAATTTGCCTATCTATTCGTTCAATCTATTCTTCCTCTTTCTCGTTTTCACACCAACAAGAAGAAGAAGATGATGAAAGCAGTAGGTAAACATTCTTCTTCTTCTCTCTCTCTCTCTCTCTCTACTGTAATTTTGTATGTCTTCTTTCTTTCAATTTCTTCAAGAAACCATACTAACTCTCACCTCTGATCTCAAAACTCTTAAACAGCATCAAGAATCGTTGGAAAGAAAACAGCAACTCGCCCGTTCAAAGAATTCTACGAAGAATGGATAGAAACACTCAAGAACAAACTTCTCCCTATGCTTCAACGCTCCATGTTGGTTTTCTCAGCCAGCCATCTTTCCACCTGTGTTCAAATGCTCCATCACCATTTCCAAACTTATTACTACGCACTCGATCAAGCAGCTTCAGAAGACATTTCACAACTTCTTTATCCGTGTTGGAAAAACTCTTTCGAGAAACCCTTTCTTTGGTTTGGTGATTATCATCCATATCTTTTCACCAACCTTTTAAGATCACTACTCAATGAAGATTCTGATGATGGTGATGATTTTGAGAGGAGTAATGAAAAGGGGTTGAGTTTCCCGTTAGCTTGGAACAGACCTTCAACGAACTTGGTGAATCGAGTTGAACAGATTGAATGTGGATTAAGATCAATGGTTCCTTGTTTTGTTGATCGTGCAAGAAAAGCACAATGTGAGTTTATTAAACGAGGTGCAGTTGATTGGGTACGTTGTAAAGGGAAAGAAGAAGCTTCCAAAGTAATTGGAGGTGGTGTTGTGGCTAATAATGATGAACTTGTGAGTGTTTTCTTGGATGCTAATAGACTTAGAAGAAATATTCTTATTGAAATCATGGGTGCTACTGATCTTTATCAAGCTGCTCTTTACCTTGAAGGACTTGCTAAATTCTTTATTGGGTTTAGAGATTTTGAGTTGGTCAAGGAATTTGAACAATGCAAGATACCCCTTTCACTTGATTCTTGAATCTTGAGTCTTGTTTCTCAACGTGGGGTTTCTTTGATTCTGTTTTGGAGACTTCTTATTCTTGCATTTGTTTGAAAGGGAGGAGCACAGAACATAATTTAGTAATTATTGGTGAGTTCTCTTACATTCTCTTTGTTTTATCTGTTTTGTGTTACTGAATTCTGTTCATGTGGTCTTGCAGGGATTCTTTAATTTACCAACCTCTTCAATCATCTAATCATCTAGTATACTCTGCGTTGAATATTTGCAAGGAAACTGAGTTTTTTCGAGCGTAGTGAAGTTGTTTGTAATGCTTACATTGTTTCACATAGGATGTTGTAAGTCCTGACTCTAGACAGTGATTTTTTTTTATAAGCCTAGACAGTGATGTGATTGTTTATGTATTGCATCCTATTTTGATACATGATGAACAATTGAAAATTCACAATAATTCATGTCGTTATGTGTGTTTTTTGAATGGAATAGTTAATAAATTTGAGCCATTTTTACTATGGTTCATTTGCACTGTTATGTTAGAATTTACAGTCACACAATTAGTTAAAACGACAAGTTTTTAGGTGTTTTCGAGTTGCAACCAAACTAATCAGTGCTGTAGTTTACACTTTACACCAGCAAAAAGTGGAGGTTGTTGCTAATTCATAAACTGCAAACATAGAAGAAAAAGAAGAGTTTCTAACTCCAGCTGTGAGAAATGCAGCGGAAGTGTACTTCTTACTTGGACAAGAGTATGAAGTTCACACTAGGAGTTAATACATTTCAATCAAAGTTCATATAGGAAGAGTCTTATGTGACCAAGTGACTTGCACGCCGGAGCTCCTGAATTTGATGAACTATATATAAGTGATAATCTTAATAAATGTTATCAATATCTAGACTCTATCAAATTCATCCTCAATCCCTTGGAATCCCAGATCTCAAAGGTCTTTAGAACGTGACACATTTTCAGGATTGGTATGTTCGCTCCCAGTCTTGTACCTTCAAGGCTTCAACTAAAACGAAGAGTTCTCTCCAGTCTTCCCACCTCCCCCTCTATCAAGCAGGAAAGAAAGTGCATGAAATGATAGTAATTGTATATTTGTATGCATATCTATAAAATTATAGATAATGAAATATATAGGAAATTACTTCAGAAATTTACTTCTTAATGGATGACCTTTTACTGGTACACTACTCAATGACTCATGAATACGTCCCAAAAGCATTTTTGAGTTCATATTATTTCTGTAAAATTACTAAGATACTAAGATTTAACTTCAAAATTATTAAACTGAAAGTAAGGTTAGTACTGAGCTCTTTTCCAGACAAGAGATTCTACACAAAAGGCAGTCTCTCAAGGAAGTTACCATTGCATTACAAATACGAATCAACAGGGTCACTGTCTTATTTTATGAAATATAGGAGCCCTTTCCACCAAGTCTGGAAAATCTGTTACGAACTTTACAGAAGAAAGGGGACAAATCAGAGAATTATAAGCAAGAAGTAGTAAACAAAGACGGCCATTTTTCTAGTTCATCAAAATACATTGAACACTAAACAAAGAGTCCACTAGAGGAACATAAATTCGCTAATATATGGTACCAGAACGTACAGTTAGATATACACAATAAGTTGGTGTTTGCTAGCCAACGTTGGATTATCCACAAAACACAAGGAATGAAAGAACACACATGTTGATCTTCTCAAACCAAGTTCAAAGTATATTGAAATACAACACAGAGATTACAACAAAACCATCCCTAGACGGATCAAACAGAGTCAACTGTTTTATATTATGCAAAACGGGAAGCATTCCAGTAATTTTGGAAAATCTGTTACAAACTTTACACAGAGTTATAAAACGATTCTGTTCTTTGTTAAACCAATCAAGTCTCATTACACAACGGGGTAGGGGCGACTTGAATTCAAAATTGAGATAAGGAGTATTAGTACCTCCATCAGTGTTATAAAGTGCTAGACTGAACAACCACTCATGTCCAAGAAAGAGAATATGTGATGGATGAGTGCATCCGGTAAATTACTGATTCTGTCTTCATTGCTTTGCTTCTTCTGCTTCTTTTTTGGTCTTCTTGTTCTGATCCATGAACTCTTCATCTTCTTTCTTGGTGTGGAAGTTGCAATTCTGAAACTTTTGCGTGAAAAAAAACCTTTTTTCAGGGATTCGCTAGCTGCACAAGATTTGGGTCTGTCTGGAATTGGGTTGGGCTTGTAATTGTCTGTTGCAAAGCCTAATCCGCCAGATGCCCCAAGCCCCCACGACATTTCGACCTTGCGTAACAGCGGTTTGAGTTTCCATCTAGTGACCGTCCGCATAACCACATTGTAAATCCACTGTTTATTGATTTCAAAAACAATTGTTTCAAATTGTTAAACACCCTAGATCGCCACCTTTAGAACCCAATTGTTGAACTCATTATAAGTCCAAAAAAGTTGATTTCAAATTGTAACAAGTAAAGGGGAATTCATCAACATTTCCGTCTTTAGGCTGAAACATAGCATGTTAAATACTTTCATCCTACCCAACTTCAGTAGTTTTGTCATCAAATTTGATCGACATACAGAAAACTAAGTGGTGCTTTGAAGTCCAGTATGTAGCGATACTACTATTAAAATAGTGAGCGTGAAAAAAAGCCATATGGGCCCATGTAGAGCATGAGATATGTCACTCTTTATTGGCGGCACTAGAATATACCAAGGTTCAAAATATCATATGGGCCCCATTTTTTTTTTTGATCAGGAAATATCGGATATATCGGAAATATAATATCGGAAATATCGAAATATATCGAAAATATATTGGAAATATCGGATTTATATTAAAAATGGTCAAAAGGCGATATATATCGTAAATATCTATATCGAATATATTTTATACTATATATCGGAAAAAAGATAAGAGGATATAGAAATGATATCGGTGTACCAAAATACCGAATATATCGGCATGGATATATCGCAATGAATACTAACAATACATGGAGCAATGAACACCAATTCCCCCACTCAGTTATTAACCTCAATCTGTTCCCTCCACCGACACTCTCTCTCTCAAGAGCGTTAATGCGTTATAATTGACTTTCTTTTTAAACTTGGCTTTGTTTGTTTGTTAGCTTTGATTAGTTGTTGCCTAACTATTTATATTCCAGGATAATAGATCCTGCACACCAGGTGCTAGGTTAGTTATCTTCAATCGTAAAAATCAATGCACATATTTTGTCCTGTTTACTACGGCATTTTATCCAATGCTCAAAATTCAACCTCAGGTAAACTTGAAATGTAACATTGAGAAGTACAGGATCAACCACTTGCTAACAGAAAGATAAACAACAATATTACAGATGGCAGTCAATGGACTCAATTCTGAGTAACAAGATCTACTCACAGAAATCAGAATTTTTTTACCCCACAGTCCCACACATGATTCCCTTCTTTCTCTCTCGCCGTAGAAAACAAAACCAGCCCAGAAACGCGTAACCACGTCAAAATCATAACAATAAAAAATAGATATCACAAAACAGAACCGAAAGAGTTGGCAAAAAAACACGAAGACTTGTGACTTGTGAGAGTGTAAAATGTGATATGATTCAGGAACAAAAAAAACCCATCCTCATTTCTCACCCTTTCTATGCTCGCCATGCTTTCTTCCACTTGCACCACTATCTTGCTCATTTCTTTTTTCTTCTTCATTAATTCAGTTCATTCACAACAAACCGGGTCAGATCTTGACCCAGAACAAGAATGTACAGGAAAATGGATACATATCAGAAAACTTCCATCTCAATTCAATCTAGATCTTCTTATCAATTGTTCTGACTACCCAATTTATGATGATTTCTGTCCTTACTTAGCTAACCATGGTTTGGGTCACAAGACCCATAACCGTTCCCATAGTTGGTTTCGTACCGACCCATTTATGCTTGAACTCATTTTCCATCGTCGAATTCTCGAATACCCATGTCTCACCTCAAATCCCAATCATGCCAATGCTATTTATCTTCCGTATTATGCCGGTATTGATGCGCTTCGATATTTATATGGTCCCGATGTTAATTCCAGTGCTGAACATGGTTTACACCTTTACAAATTTCTACAAAATGATAATCCACATATATGGACTAGGAATTTTGGTCATGATCATTTCTTGGTTATGGCTCGTCCTGCTTGGGATTTTTCGCAACCGTTAACAAACGATCCGCCTATTTGGGGCACCTCGTTTTTAGAATTGCCAGAGTTTTATAATGTAACTGCGTTAACTCTGGAATCGAGAGTGTGGTCTTGGCAAGAACAAGCGGTGCCTTATCCGACTTCGTTTCATCCACCGAGTATTGCATTGATGGAAAATTGATTGAGCGAGCACTTCGTGCTCATAGGACTACTTTCATGTTGTTTGCTGGTGGTGGTGGGTTGGGTTCCTCGCCTAATATTAGGCGAAGTATTCGCGGTGAATGTGAGAATACTACTAGTAATAGTACTAGAGCTCTTGGTGGTAGTTATTCTGAGGTTTGTAAGATTGTTGATTGTTCTAATGGGATATGTGACCATGACCCGTACCGATACATGAGGCCAATGTTGAAAGCTAGCTTCTGCTTACAACCACCAGGTGACACGCCTACACGGCGGTCTACGTTTGATGCGATACTTGCTGGATGTATTCCGGTGTTCTTTGAGGAATCGTCTGCCAAGACTCAATTCGGATGGCACTTGCCTGAGAATCAGTTTGATGAATTCTCGGTGTTTATACCAAAGGAGGAGGTGGTATTGAAAAACTCTGAACATCATGGATGTTCTAATGGCAATTCCTAAGTCTGAAGTAAGAAGAATGAGAGAAAAGGTCATTGAGCTAATGCCAAGAGTTGTGTATAGAAGGCATGGGGAAGCAATGGAATGGAGGGGTGTGAAGGATGCTTTCGACATTGCGGTAGATGGAACCATATACAAAATCAAGTCCAGAATAGCAAAAACAAACAGCAGTTAAGATTATTTGATTTCTGTTCTCTTAATTGATATTTGCTTTTTATTCCCCTTACTTTTCGGCTCAACTATTTATTAGTTCCATACTTTCACCTGATAAATGTATAGAGTTAAAGAAATTAGAAATTGTACATTGTTCCATTGATAATAAATCAATTGATAGCATCTTGCTTATTCAGATTTATGTCTGCTTTTGTGGCAAGTATTTTAATTTTAACGTACGATATAAGCATCTTAAACACCTGTTGTAGTTTATAGTATAATCATTCTCAATACTGAACAGGAAAAACGAACTTTCAGTAACCAAAAAGAATCTGTAAGATAATACAAGGAATTTCAGACGCAAATAATTATAAAATCAACAGGAATAACTAGGAGATGATGTGATGAATCTTTCTCTCCCTGAATCCACTCCATTCCCCAAACTTCATTTGGCTTCCCCCTTCTCTAATATGTTTCTTAGAGAAATACTAGCTGCTATTTAGTAAGCGGGCATAGCTCCTTAGTGTTTCTTGGACTAAGGAGCTACGCTTTTAAGCACTTTCCCTTTTGTGTTGCTCTAATATGTTCCTTAGTGCTTCTTGAACTGGTTATCAGTAGGACAAGTTCTCATCCCCATTTTACAATCATCGAACCCCATGATGCCAACCTGAAAAAGCAGCAATTTTGTGGCCTGATTTTTACCTTCCTAAGTAGAACAGCTTCGTCCAAGGCCAAGGGAATTAATGCAGCAAAGTATTGCCATAACCGGGCAGATTTGGTATTAATCCATTCAGGAGGGACCTGCAGTCGTATTGCAACTGATTTACAAAAAAATCGTCAAAGGTTCTAAAGAAGTATGAATATTCACATTAAGATTTCGTGGAGCAAACATTGCAGACTGCAACTCTACTGTGGGTTCTGGATGACAGTGGTACTTGTGACTGGAAAACCAGAGTTTACTCAAACTTTGTACTTTTGGGAGTTCAAATATGGACTTTGCTTAGGTTAACAACATGAAGATGTGAATGGGTATGGGTTCATTACTGCATGGGCTTCAAGAGGTGTGGCCGAGCAGAATGTAACTAAAATGAGACGTACATACCAGGTCCCATTCGTGCCCATGTAATAGATGCCAACTGCTCTTCCATTCCACGCACAAACTCTAGAATCCACATTCTGGACTTTGGCAAAGGAAGCACACTTCAGGATCTCAAAGTCCTGCGACAGTTTCAAGACAAGGTCTTGATCCCCTCCCAGTTTGGGACATTGAGTGTCAAGCTCCTGAAGACAATATTCAGTGATCTGAAAGAGGATGTCAGGCGCAAAAGAACCAGTTAATAAGAGCCGATAAGCATGATACCTAACAAAACATGAGCACTGAGTTTTGGGCTGTGTAATGAAGATAGCATCCTGCAAAGACACCCTTCAAAGTTATTTATATATTAAACTGACTGAACTCGATTCTAATGCTTACAAAGTCGTATTACTGCCACACGCACACTGACTGATTTGGTATCAATCACTTGATCATGAAAGTCATATTATTGCAACTGTTGTCTCACAAGTACTTGCTTAGAGATAATTTTCGAAATTAGTTAAGTAAGAGAATGATAGCTTTCCTGAGCCTAAAACTTGGGCATCTGTCACCAACCTTAGACACAACTTATCCAGAAGTTAATGTTAGTGAACTACATTCGAACACCCCCAAAGAGCTTTCCGGAAATAGGGTCACACCAACGTATATGGAGACAAACAAAGAAGCTTGTGTCGATAGCAAGAGGGTACTCTAACGTAAATGTGTAAAATCAGAAAAATTGTGCACGCAGGAGGTAAGGAGAGTCCCAAGTGACACTACATTTATTGTCAAAAGCAAGCACTCAATAAAGCAAAATGCATCAAAGGTGCCACTTACAAGTGCAGAACGCAACATGCTTACAATACAGTAGCTTCATGTCTGTCAGACGGCATGAATGGAGAAAAGGATTTGATGGTGCTGGGGAATGATTGGATCATATAACTATTTGGCAATCATTCCCTTAGTGGTGGCTCCCAGAGAAGTACATGCTCTTATAAGGATATCTTATTTGTATTCACTATGCTGGACAGATTATGACATATTGGTAATGACAGAGTCCGTCTTTGAAGTTCTCCACTCTCGTTATTCGATAGGTGAACCATGACCATAACATCAAATAACAAAGTCAAGTCCAGAAACAAGGACTTGTTGCCAGAACAGCGTTCAGTAATGTGCCTGTGTATAACAGTATAAAGCTCTTTTTATCCTCAACGGGTTTAAATCATCGAAAAAAACTTCTTCACAGTTTAAACACTCTAACCATCTTCAATATCAAGACAAAGCAGAAAAAGAAAATAACAATAAAATAAACAGCTGAAGAATATCACACCTGGAAATGCAAGACTCACAACAAGAAAGTCTAGGGGTTGCTTCTCTGCACCTTCAATAGACCAGCAAAGGAAGAGCATTAGTATCGGAAAATGGGGAAACACAGATCAGGAGACGCCAAACGAAGGTTTATTTCGGTGCCAATGAGAACCAAATGATGGGCCATTATATAGAAGAAGAAACAGAAGAAAAAGTTCTCTAGCTTAGAGAAGAGAAATAGAAAAGCAAGAGGAGATATTGCCTACTGGCCAGCCAAAGTTGGTAAGAAACAGTCGGACCATTGGCTAGCTAACATCAGGCACATAGCTGCTGCCCATTAGTCTGCTCAAGGCCAAGGGCTCTCTTCCCAGGATATCCATACTGTCCGGCCTTTAACCTGGCCACTTAGTAGTTACGCTATAGCCAGTTCTTGCACTTTATAAGAAACACAAAGATGTCTAGGCACTCCATTCCTTTTTCTCTGGATGCTTCCTTTCTGTTACTTTTTTTAGCTGCAAATGCCGTGTTTTAGCCCTGTGTGTATGCAATGTAGGAGAAAGCAAGAGGAACCCTCCTCGCCAGCACATCTTCTCACCCTGATTACACTTAATAAAAAGTAACTCAGGAAAATTCACAGCATAGTATGAACAATCACCAATACTCCTTACAACTACACACTCCATCTACAAATCTATGGAAGCGAACACGATCCCTCACAATGATCTCCCCGTTCATACAATTTACTGATAATCTTTGTCACCTCATGGCAATCAGGACAAACTCTTAAGTTCTTCACCACTTTCGATCACAACTGGGGCTTTTGTCTTCAGTAGTCCATAAGCAATAGCCAACCGCTCACTATGCTCGCAAAGGGCACCTTCTTTCTCTTCATCGCCAACATCATGTAAGACAACTGATGTCCAAGGATCATGACCAACTCGACGGACTCGCTCGGCTATGTCTTGTAACACTTTCCTTATCTCATTTTCCTCAGGGTGTGACCTATCACCAACCACAAACTCATGTACAAAGCCATCAGTCTCGATCGAACTACATCCAGGAAGTGTTTTGATTCCAATTTCCTTCATCTTCATCCTCACGCAACTCACTTTCTCCCACAAAGAGTTTGCAGCATACAAATTAGACAGGAGCACATAATTTTCGGCATTGAGCGGCTCGAGTTCAAGAAGCCTACGAGCAACAATCTCCCCTTTCTCCAACATCCCTTTCTTCTTGCAACCCATGAGAAGTGTTCTCCAAACTATTGAATTCGTGAAATGTGCATTGTTTCAACAAAACCATATGCTTCTTCTACAAGTCCAGCTCGACAGAGTAGATCAACCATACACCCATAATGTTCCATTAGAGGTTCTATCCCAAACTCAATCATAATCGACCAATAACTTCGTCCCTCAGATACTAAACCTCTATGAGCACAAGCAGATAACACACCAATAAACGTAACTTGGTTTGGTCTGACATTATCCTTTTGCATCTTGGCAAAAACATCCAACGCGTCCTCCGCGAGTCCATGAATAGCCAGCCCCACAATCATTGAGCTCCAAGCCTTAGTATCTTTAACAGGCATTTCATCGAAAAGTTTTTTCGACCTCTCAATACACCCACACCTAGCATACATATTAATAAGCGCAGTAGTAAGCTCAAGATCAACTTTAATAACATGTTTATCAATAAACGCATGTACCCATTTCCCCAAATCCAATGCACCCGACGTCGCGCAAGCAGTAATCACACTAACCATAGTAACTTCATCTGGTCTAATACCAACCTTTTGCATTTCCCTAAACAAACCCAAAGCCTCATTAACCAAACCAATTCTAGCATACCCACTAATCATAGTACTCCAACCAATCAAATTCCTCTCAGGTATTTCATCAAACAATTTTCTCGCCAACCCAATTTCTTCACACTTGGCATAAAAATTCACCAATGCAGTTTGTACAAATGGACTAGAACCCAACCCAAATCTCAAAACATGTGAATGTATCTGCCACCCTTCTTTAAAACCCAACACAACAGCACAAGCTTTAAGTACAAATGCAAGTGTGTAACTATTCGGGTTCAGGTAACCCGTTTTAATCAACTTATGATATAAAAACGGGTTCTTTAGATGGGTTTTGGATTTGTGAACACCCACGAATCATGGAATTGTATGAGAATATGTTCGGGTTTTGTATTTGAGTGAAAACGGTTCGAGCGTGATTTATGTCGCCGGATGGTGAGAGTGCACAGAAGCCAACGATTTGACATAGTAAGTGAGTTTTCAAGTTTGGAGGAGGGGGATTTTAGTACGTGGGAATGGATTTGGCGTAGGTATTTCATGTTGGTACATTTTTTAGTAGTGAGGCTAAAATTGTTGTTGTTCTCCTTCTAGCAGTGTTGTGTTTGTCATATCATAATAAGAAAAAAAAAAATTCTACTGCCAAACGTTTGTTAAATCTGTTACTGCCAGTTTGTGTCACTTGTTTTAGCGGGACCTTCTTCCGAGGCAGTTTGGTGTTGATTCAGAGGCCAAGAAACAAACATTAAATAGCTTACAAGGGAAAGGGCCATCAATCAAATCGGTTACACCAGTCAATCAGTCGTACGTATATTTTAGGATTTAACTGGTTTTAAAGTGTGTCGAATTTAATTTGACTGGTGGGAAGAAATTTAGCATTCGCAATGTACCACTGCATTGGGTATTTGGGTCTAACTGTTTACTGCTTACTTTCTAAGGAAGTACACTGACCATTATAATGATCTAATTACTAATTGCTTGTCGTTAGGTATAGCACTGTTTGGTTAACTTAGATTGGAAATAGGGAGTCAATTTTAGTCTTCATTGAGTAAAATTGCAGATATCGTTGTGTGTTAGTATGTGATCCGTGATGCTACTGGTTCTTCTAAGGTTTTGATAAAATGATACATTGTCTAGTGTCTACATTCATTTTAGATCAATGTCAAGCTGATGCATAAACAATAATGATCAAGAATCGTAAAAATCAATATTGTATTTGACATTTTTCGTGTTACTATTTTGTAAAAAAAAATGTGGATAATTAAATAGGACGGAAGTGACATACAATAGTATAGAGAGGTATTACTAAATAATGAAGTATGATAGAGGTGCTTATAATTATGAAAGAATGTGTTACTAAACAATGAATATCTGGGAGAGAAAAAATACATTGTTCACTGGCTTACGAGATTTCGAAAAGTTCAGCAATCTAATAGGGTAGAGATTTTGAGTTTTTGACACCATTATAACATATTGACCGAATTTACTCATCTACATGCATATACTCTTACAATTTTCAAACCATGTTTGCGAGATCAACGTAACACCAAAGGATTTAAATAACATATTGCCCTTTTACGATAAGGAAATCGATAACGTACCACCGTATTTTTTATCCAAGGGGTCCTATGATTGGATTGGAATTCCCCCAAAACTCATGCCATGTAAGGTCTCGTTTGTTCTTTTTAAGCTTCTATAGTTCTGTGTTGACCGTGTTCGACACTTCATGTATCCTCAATTCTTTATACAAAGTTACTGTTAGGTATACATATAAATTCCAAATCACATAACCAACCCACAATACAATAGGCCAAGTCGCAGACAATGTCGCTTTCTTTTAAAGTTGTTTCGCGTCTCCGAATCTTCTCTCAAACAAATTGCAGCAAAGAAGGTGCAATCTCTATGATACAACGTCCAATCAACTAATTTCCATTAAACTCCTGCACTAGATAACAATAGAAGAAAAGCACTACACACACTCACAATAAACTTAACGGATTACCCAAGTGAAAACAATGAACTGCAATAGAAAAAAATCCACTGCCAGTTCATTTTTTTTTTTTCAGTGAGAAAGAAAATAGAAATTGGTTTTTCTTTTGTAAATGTCTATCCTTCAATAATGGGTGTATTATAGGCTAATAACCTGTGGATATTGGACTCAACATTGTTACTAGATAAGAAAAACCAAGTCAAAAAATAACCAACAGTAAATAATAGCCGTACCATAATGAACCAGGCCCATATGACCAACTCACATATTAAAATACATCAACAGTTACAAACACATTTTTTTCTCTATTTATCAACACACAAATATACGAGTCAATCAGTCGATCAGCTCTAAAACACGGACGCACCAACCCATGGGCTGTGTCTGTGTCAGACACACGTCGGACGCAGTCAACACGGTCAAGATGTAGTCAACTAAACTAGACGCGAGTCAATATGGTCATGACGTGAATTTTGACCCAAAAAAATAAAAAATAAATCAAAATAATATTAAAAAACTCAATTTTTTTATTTTTTGTTTTATTTAGACTCATGACATGTTTTTAAAATTTGATTAGAAAATATTAAACTTAATTTTGTAGCTATTTATCTTTAATAATTTTGAATTTATAAATATTGATACATTTAATTTAGTTTTTAATGTTCAATTTATATAAAATAAAATTATAAATATTAATTAATTTTTGCGTCTTTTGTTGTGTCCGCATCTTATATTTTTGAGATATAACCGAATTGCTGCGTCTGCGTCAATGTCCTCGTCCGTGCAACATAGTCGATCAGTCATTTCATCCATATCTTGATCCTTTTGGAGTTTAAGCCGATCTTAAGCCTGGGTGTATCCTCTATTTGGTACATTCTTTACCAATCTAAGAAACTAAGAAAGTTGGCCATATGCCCATATGTAAACTTCACGGGCTTTTGCAGCTTTACTCTTAATTTTAAGAGCATATACGAGTTGTACGTAAGTTGACTTGTGAAAAGTGTAGTTCATAATTACATACCAGAAATGTTCTACTTTATCTTGCTCATAGCTTAGTACAACTGCAGTAGACTAAACTAATCTCCCCAACATTGCAAGTTCACAACTGCTTCGCTGCATATCTCCCCCACTTGTGAAAAGCTATGAGTATCTGAGTATGAGCCTGTGTGAGCTTTAAAAAGCTTGAAGCACAAAATACATCGCCTGATAACTATTTTTGTTGAGCGCGCACGGCGCCATGCCATGCCTCGTGACCAATTTGACCATGGCCATATTTGGCTATTCGCGGATCCGCCTATCCAACATTTAAAGCAGAAAATGATTATATTATGTCGTCAACCTAGTAAATCGTCCATTCGTTCCCTACAAAAATCTCCAAGAGTCCTTTGTAAAGAGATACGGTTGTTGGGTGATTTGGACATTTCCATTAAAACCCACATCCACTCCTGTCATTTCAATACCAAAACGGTCACGTTTATACCCTAGTTCGCAGACCTATTATACAGTTTTTCGCCGAGATTTGAGAAAAGTCACCGTCTTTGTTTTGTCATGTTGCAGACTCGAAAACTGGGGAACTGAGAAACTACAAGACTAGAGAGAGACAGTGGTAATATTAGTAATAATAAGCCAATGGTTGAGACAATCAGCCATACTTTATGACCCCATTTGTTCCAGCTTTATAGGTAGCCTAGATTTCGCGAACCAAGAGGCCGTTTGGCAACTATGGAAAAGCCAAAAGCTATCAAGCTTAAAATTCCTTTTGATTTTTTACTTAATGTAAAGCATGTTCGGCAAAGAGATCTTAGCAATTTTCAATTTCTAAACCCAAAAAGATAAAACTACACAACCAATATATTACAAGTTAATGACATCATAAAGTGATAAAACCATGAAATAGCTTTTTGACGTGTTCCCCCCCCCAACACACACACAAAAAAGCAATCAAATGGCTGGGGAATGCCCTGCAAATTAACCAACTCATTCTGATCTAAAAACAAAGAGTAAGCAACTCATTTAGAGAGTTGCAGTTGGACAACCTCAGGTCTAAAGCCTGCATATCTCACTAGAAAGATGCTATTTGTCTTGGGATGGTAAATTCATTTTTGGAACGCAAATTAAGAGAAATAAGTCAAATGTGTCACTTATCAAAAAAAAAATCGTAATTTGAGTCACCAACGCACTGCTGAAATCTCATTTCTATGTCAACCAAAGTTCGGGATTTCGAAATTTTCGGAATTCCGATAAATATAAAACCCAAAATTTATTAAATTTCGACCCTATTACATTCAGAATTTCAAATATTTCAACTCTATATTCGGAATTCTGGAGTTTCGTTCGGAATCACGAATTATGATCTCAACAATTATTAAATTCACAACCAAAATATTGACAATTTTAGTAGCAAGTCGGACAGGACAAGTATTTTCATCCCACAAATTGGACTGGATTAGTGCCTCAGTCAATTTTCACCAATTTATTATTTTTTTTTTCTCCATATTTTTTCTTTTATTCTTCAACAAAATATCTTCACAAAGGTCTAAAAATAGAGAAAATAAGGATGGTAGATATAGCAAAAACCAAAGCCAATAAAATAGCCAACATACCTATGTCCAAGGTCGTTCAAAAAATTTCACAATCGTAGAAGATAAAATTTTATGTCATAGTTGAATTTTTATTTCAGAAGATGCAGTTGTTGGAACGAAGCAAAATAGATTTGTTTTTTTTTACAAAATTGTTGAATAACTGAACAAGCGTATGAGCCAACTTGCTTATATATGTAGGCCAACCACAAATTGGTAGATCGGTTCAAGCTTGTTTTCACCAAATCCAACATGCGGCAAGTTTATTTTAAGGCTATTATGATCAACAATCAAAAATGAATGTTAGTGGTACTAATGTGGATGATATAATGCCATTAGCTCGTACTATTTATTTAATTGTTGTAAATGAACCATTTAAATTTGAGCATTGTTATTGAGTTTTAATTGTAAGTCCAAAATCAAACTAGAAATTATAGTGGTTCAAAAAAAACATAAAACCACTTCTGTAGTGATGTTAGTGGTAGAGTCAATAGTGGATCAACCGCTAACAATATATTTCGTTAGATGATGAAAAAAGTCAACCATCAAGTAAAGTGTCCGGTTTAGAAAAAGGCCCAAAGAAAATGAAGTTTAAGAAAAAAAGATGTTAAAGTTGAACACACCAAATGACACACATTCTGGAGGAGGTCAGAGACAATCAACTTATAGCTGCAAAATATTTGCAAGAACAAACAAACCTAAAACAATAAATATTTCTCTCGATAAAAAAAAGATAAAGAAGATGAAAGATTAAGACTTGAAACACAAAAAGAACCAGATATCATGATGCTTTATCTAAGCAAGTTGTAAAGTCCTGAATTATTATTAAGGGTATTTTTGTAAATTTCATATCAACTCTAGGGCCGTTCTGTAAATTGGTCGTCGGGTTTATTTTTCACCCATACATAACTTACTGGAACTTAACTCCGACTCATAAGTCACGTTAGGTAAGCGACCATAGGCGAAAATTTGACCAAAAATGGCGGTTAGCGGTTTTCTGCGTGCGACGCTGGCACGAGTTAACAGCTTACACGCATGATTGGGTCATCATTATAGCATGCGGTGAGATAGAATATAGAAGATTAAATTTAGCGGGATGAGCCGGAAAAATAATTACGGCGCGACGTCAAATTCGTTAGTGGTTAGGAGTCTAAGTAGGACGTTAAATCTAAGTAGGATATATTGGGCTTGGGCCTAAATATATCGCGGCCCAAAAATAGAAAAACAGAAATCGCGAAATCCAAATCGCACCCATCTTCCCCAATTCGCATCTCTCAAACCCTAGGAGAGAGAAATCTCAAATCGCCCAAATTCAACCGATTCCACCCAAAAATTTAAACCCCCAATCACTAGGAACACTAAACTGAAGTGAGAGAATTCAAAATCTCTTGGAAATTCGAGCATACCGAAGCCAAATCGCGACGGCAGTTGGGTTAGTTCCTCTCCAATCAATTCAAACCAAGAATTAGAACACCCAATCCTTAGAAACTATAAAACCAAGTGTACAGCTTCGAAAATTGAGTTGAATTTCAGCGTAGTTCCGCGAAAGGTAAGTTTGAATTCGTTTCAATTAATAGTTAGCTTCAATTTCGATTTCTTGAGGGCGTGATGCTGAAATGGATTGTATTAGGGGTGTTGAAGGTCGGCAGTGGTAGTTGGAGGAGCTAAAGTGGAGGGAAACAGTGGTGGAGCCGAAAATTCTTGGAGTGCGTCGGGTTCTCGCGAAAGGTTAGTGAATTTCGCCTACAAATCGATAGTGTAAACTCGATTTCGAGTTCATTAGTGGTATTGGAAAGAAAAAATGATAATAATAATTGGAATTGGTTGTTGAATGTCGGCAGTAGCTGGTTTGGAGAGGAGTGAGTTGAGCGATATCGGTGGAGCAGCAAGCTAGGAGCGATTTTGCTGCTGACTCGGTAAGAATTTTTAATATTCAATCTATTTTAGAGCATTGATGCTAGTTCACACTTGTTTAAGAGCACGTCGAGTATCGAGTGAGTGAGAAAGAACACCCACTAGTATTATTGGATTAAATGTGAATTGAAGAGTGGAATTTGTTGTAGTGGGAGTTGGGAAAAATCGTAATAGTTAGTAGGATTGATAGATATGATTGGCGTTGACGTGCGGTCCTACAGTGGCTGTAAATGACTACAGAGCCCTGTCCGAGTAACAGTGCCAGAAATGGCCTGTAGCTCTGTTAACGGTAGTTAAATGAAAAATTATCCGAAACCCAATTCTTAACGTTGAGAATTTCTTCTCGGCTTACGCTAGATAATGATTTCTCGTTGTTCGAGCAATTCTAACAACCGACGTATATGTATATGTTATTATAGGAGTGAATTCGAGTTGATTCGGTTAAGCGAGCTTGATCCGGTTAAGTGGGATTGAGGAGAACGGAGCTTGCTAAGGTAGGAACCTACATCCCAATATATAGTCTGCTTATTTTCATGCATGATTTGAATTGTTTAAATTGGAATTAGATAGTTTGTGTATCAACCATGCATGTATATATGATATTCATGTTTTGCATTGTATTTCCTCGCTATAAACTATATATATAGATAGCTTTCGTGTGAAATGGGTTTTCGGTAAAATCGGGGTAGTGAGGGATTGTTTCTTTGTTAAAAGTGAAAAACTGGTTTTGGGAAAGGTTCGCGTCTCTTTGTCTCGATGGAGGAGACAGAGATGGGATTTTTAAATGCGGTAAGGATTACCCGGTTGTTTTATAATTAAATTTGCGAGGTTCGGATTTTTCCTGAATGGGTGTTGTTATTTATGATGATTAAGCCGTTTGGGAATCATCGGTTGTTATTTACTATGACTGACCCGTTTGGGAGTCATAGGTTGTTCTACTTCGAGGATGGGAAATCCAGGAACTCACACCTACATAATCAACAGTTTTAAAAGAAAACTACATAGGTAACTAGAGTATTTGAAAATAATCGGTAATATGAGTATATATATATAGATATTATTATGTTTATCACGAGGGATTTAGAAAAGGAATTGTGAATTCTATAAAGAAGGAACTGTTGTCGCATTTCAGGAGGCGGTTAAACTCTAGGATTCCAATCATGGTGTACACCTTTCGAGGTGGTGGGCCACCTTTAAAGGGATGCATCACTGGATGTAGTCCGGGAATTCCTTTTCTACTTTTCTAGATAATCATGCTTGTACGTGTCACGTTGTATGGTGATTAGCTTGTGTGGGGTTACATGTTACCTCGATGAGGTTTAGACGCGAGGAGTGAGAGTTTAGTCCACTCCTGGATGTGTGTCAGGATCCTGAGCAGTCTGTAGTCGTCGAACGGTTGACCACCGTAAGTTAGGTGACAGCCCGTATGGGGGTCGTGGTCACAGGGCCCACCTGAGCCCTAAAAGCTTTGGGGATTTTGTGTGTATGAACACAACAACGGCATTTCAGCTCCCTGCCGGTAAAATCAGAAAAACAACGGTGCATGGTTCACACCGGGAATCTTGAAATCCGAGATTGCTGTGGATTGGGCTGAAAATTACCGTCGTCCCTCACCATTCTAATAGGATGCACGCCGCCAATAGTTGTGTGATGGTTGTGAAAGATATATTTGAATATTAAAGAAGCATGCCGATATGATTTATGCTAGCTAGTGATGTATGTATATAGTCAAATTATTTTGATTCGTAGTATAAAAACCGCATGTTTCAAATGATTTCTATAAGTAGAATATGTATTGGTTATGTATGTTTCTCTTGGGATGTCACCCCGAGACCCAACACACATCCCGGGCGTGGAATGAATCTCGAGGCCGACACCTATCCCGATTCTACCGAAATTTCGCAGAGTTTCCTTTGTTTGATCGGCGTTAAGTAAACTCTAAAAACTGTCATAACCTTGTCATAAACCCTCGGCTCATAACCTTCGACACTTCATAATACCCTTCCAACAACCATATATATACAACCCAACCTTCTAAACAACATCACATCCCATCCACCAACTATGTAAGTGTAATCTGCTACTTAAATACATCAAATTTTACATCAAAATGAGCCTGTTCTATATATATATAACAAAAGAAGGAACTATCTCTATACATCCAAAGAAAAGAGTTATGCTCATTATCTACAAAGAAAAGAATAACCTAGATTATCTCTATCTGACCCAAAATGTAAGCTTGACTCTGTCTCTCGTCAAGCATAAGGGAATCCTCCCAAATCACCATACCCGTCATCACTAGGGTTAGGGAAACCCTCCTCCGCAACTGGCTCGTCTGAAATGTTAAGTAGGATGAGCAAACAACTATGCCCAGTAGAAACGCACATAACTAATAAATAGCTACTTATAGAAAACATTTAAAACATGCAGGGTTTCTATAATAGTATTCAAATATTGTGACTATGTATATATACATCGCTAACTAGCATAAATCATATCGGCATGCTTCATTGATATACAAAATATAGTTTTCACAATCATCATATACAACTATTGTGGCGGGCATCCTATTAGAATGGTGAGGGTCACGGTGGTACTTCGGCCGATCCGCGGCAATCTCGGTTCAATCTTCCCGGTGTGAACCATGCACCGTTGTTTTCCCCGATTTTACGGCGGGAGCTGAAATGCCGTTGTTGTGTTCGATACACACAAAATCCCCAAAGCTTTTAGGGCTCGGTGGGCCTGTGACCCCGACCCCATACGGTTTGTCACCTAACTTACGGTGGTCAACCGTTCGACGACTTGCAGACCGCCGGGATCGACACACATCCAGGGAGGGACTAAACTCTCACTCATCGCCTAAAACCTCATCGAGGTAACATGTAACCCCACTCAAGCTAATCACCATACAGCGTGACACTACAAGCATGGTTATCTAGAAAAGTAGAAAAGGAATTCCCGGACTACATCCAGTGATGCATCCCTTTAAAGGTGGCCCACCACCTCGAAAGGTGTACACCACAGTTGGAATCCTAGAAGCCGAGCTAGTCTCCTCGAATCGACAACAGTTCCTTCTTTATAGGAATTCACAGTTCCTTTTCTAAATCTCCTCGTGATAAACATAGTAATATCTATATATATATATACTCGTATTACCGATTATTTTCAAATACTCTAGTTACATATCTAGTTTTTCTTTTAAAACTGTTGATTATATAGGTGTGAGTTCATGGATTTCCCGAAATCGAGTAGAACAACCTATGACTCCCAAACGGGCCAGTCATAGTAAATAACAACCGATGATTCCCAAACGGCGAATCATCGTAAATAACAACAACCATTCCGGGAAAAATCCAGAACCTCGCACCTAATTACAAACAACCGGGAAATCCTTCCCCCGCATTACAAAATCCATCTCTGTCTCCTTACTAAGACAAAGAGACGCGAACCTTTCCCCAAACCGGTTTTTCACTTTTAACAAAGAAAACAATCCCTCTCTACCCGATTTTACAGAAAATCCATTTCACGCCGAAAAGCTATCTATATATATAGTTTATAGGCGAGGAAATACAATGCCAAACATGAATATCATATATACATGCATGGTTGATACACAAACTATCTATTTCGATTTGATCAATTCAAATCATGCATGAAAATAAGCGGACTATATATTGGGATGTAGGTTCCTACCTTAGCAAGCTCCGTTCTCCTCAAGCCCACTTAACCCGAATCGAGCCCGCTTAACCAAATCCCTCGTATTTACTCCTACACATCATATATATATCGTCGACCATTAGAAGTTATCAAACTAACGAGAATTCTTATATAACGTAAGTCGAGAAGAATCTCGACACTACTTAATTTGGTTTCGGGTAAATTTTTATCTAACTTCCGGATTAGCGAGCTCTGAGCCCATTTTAATCGCTGTAACTCGACGGTTTCTACGGCTGTTTAGGCCATGGCGTCCTCATATCGGCGCCAATCCTATTCTATCCCATTCCCATCCAAATTTCAACTACAACCCATTCTCCACTTCTCGATTAACATTAATTCTATTAATAAAATCGGTGGGTGTTCCTTATCCCTCGATCATTACTTAATCAACTCTTATACGGTTATAATTCGACATAAATCTCTTTGAAATTGTAATGAATAATCAAATTCTTACCGAAGTCGATAAGCAACAATCGCTTCCTAGCTCAAAAGGCTCCACCAAAATTGCACTCTCCTTCTCCAAACCGAAGCTCTTTGCCGAAAATGTACCACCAACCCATTCAAATATCTTTCAACCAATACCACTAATTAACTTCGAAATCGAGTTTACACTATCAATTTGTATCACGAAATTCACTAACCTTTCGCAAAAAACCCGAGCGCTCCAAGAATTTTCGGCTACACCATCGTTTCACTCCACTCCAGCTTCGTCCAATCACTCTTGCCGACCTTCAACACCCCCAATACACTCAATTAAAATCGAGATATCAATTCCATCAACAATTTAAATCAAATCAGCACATATATATATCTGAAATCGCTCACCTTTTTACCTTGATATCGGTAGCGATTCCCACAAATTCGAATCCTCACATTTGGGTTTAAGGTTTCTAAGGCTTGAGGGTGAAGATTTGAGGTTTGGATCGAGGTGAATTGAGAGAATTTTGGTTTCTCTCTCCTAGGTTTTGTTCTTGTCGAATTGGGGAAGAAGGTCGCGATTTGGATTTCGCGATTTTCGTTTTAATTGTTGGTTTTGGATGCGGTTTTTTTTTCTATTTTCGATTTCGCCGATATTTTTGGGCCCAAGCCCGATCGATTCCAATTGGACTTAAGGTCCTAATAAGCCTTAACCACCACTTTCGTTTGACGTCGTCGTAATTATTTTTCGGCTCATCCCGCTAAATTTAATCTTCTATATTCTATCTCTCCGCGATGCTATAACAATAACCCACCTGGCGTAAAGAACGGTAACTTCGTGCGTGCCGACGACGCACAACCGCTAACCGGCATTTTATCAAATTTTTGCATATGGGTCGCTTACCTAACGTGACTTATGAGTCGGAGTTAAGTTTCAGTAAGTTACGTACGTTCGGAATGTAAACCCGACGACCAATTTACATACACGACCCTAGATTTAATAGGAAATTTACGAAAATACCCTTAATAATAATTCAGGACTTTACATCCTACCCTCCTTAAAGAAAATTTAGATCCTCGAAATTAAATCATACCTTATTGCTTTCGAACAATTCTGGATATTGTCGCCTCATATCGGCTTCTTTCTCCCAGGTTGCTTCCTCTACATTGTGATTTCTCCACAAGACCTTTACCAACGGAATGACCTTGGACCTTAGTCTCTTCTCTATCGCATCTAGGATCTGAACTGCCCTTCCGGATAGGTAATGTCTTCTTCCAACTCCAACGATTCCAAATCAACAATATGTAGTGGATCCGGCTCATACTTAATTGTCGCATCGAGATATGGAACACGTTATGGACACGTGATAGCCTTTCTCGGTAGCTCGAGCTTATAAGCTAGCTCGAGAGATCTTCGAATAATCGAGGAATGGTCCCACATATCTAGGTGCAAGTTTCCTTTTTCATTCGAACCTCTGAATGCCCTTCTTCCGGAGATACTTTCGAAATACCACTGTCACCTTCATAAAATTCCAAGGGGCGTCTACTTTATCCGCATAACTTTTCGGCGACTGGGGCGTGAGCAACCGATTCCGTATCACTATGATCTTCTCGGTGGTGTCACTAACCATCTCGGCCCCAACATAATACTATCTCGGTTTTCATCCAACGGAGGTGTTACGCAAGGTCCGCCATACAACGCTTCAAAGCGGAGCCATACCAATACTAGATTGGTAATCGTTATTGTAAAGCAAACTCAGCCAATGCCAAATGAGTCTTCCAACTACCCCCAAAAATCAAACACGCAAGCCCGAAGCATATCCTCTATGATTTGGATGACTCTTTCCGATTGCCCATCGGTTTCATGGATGAAATCTTTGTCTTGAATTTCAGTTTGGTCCCCAATTCCTTTGAAGACTTCTCCAAAATGAACCGGTAAATTGAGTACCTCTATCCGAAATTATCGATAATGGTGCCCCATGCAACCTCGGTATCTCGACATGTAAATTCTACTTAGCTTTTCAGCGAGTAAAGTAGTCTTAACAGGTATGAAATGGGCGGACTTGGGTCATCTATCAACAATGACCCATATAGAATCCATTCCCTCATTTGGTCCTTGGTAACCCGGATACAAAATCCATGGTTATATTCTCCCACTTCCATTCGAATCTCGGAGGAGGTTTAAGAAGACCGGGTGGTCTATGGTGTTCGACTTTCACTGTTGGCATGTGGCACACTTCTTAACATATTTCGCAATGTGTCGCTTCATGCCCGCCACCAAAACCGGCACGCCTTGGATCTCGTACATTTTGGTACCACCGGGATGAATGGTATACTTCGATCTATGTGCCTCCTTCAAGATACTATTCCAAGGAGTGATCAAAAGGTACCCAAATTCTTCCTCACGAATCGATGCTTCCGTCTCCGGATTTTTCCCAATCAACATCCTCGGCATTATTCACATATCCTTGGTACCTAGGTCCATCCCTCGATGTATTCGGAGCATCCACAATCTCTGAACCAAGGTGTTTTACGCCACATCGTCATCCGTATAGAATAACAGCACTTCTTAGAATCTCCACTTCCATTTCCGTGATTTCAAAACCATAAGAAGCGACAAACTCCGGCCAATTGCCACTCCTTCATCATCATCCGAAAGCACAAACATGTTCTCGCTTCCTACTCAATGCATCGGCCACTACATTTTGCTTTACCGGATGGTATTGCAATGTGAATGTATAGTCCTCCATGTACTCAACCCATCTCCTCTGCCTCATATTCAAATCTTTTCTGCGAGAACAAGTACTTGAGACTCTTTGTGATCGAGAATATCTCAAACTTCTCACCATACACATAATGCCTCCATATCTTTAGAGCATGAATGATCGCCGCTAACTCCAAGTCATGAGTAGGATAATTCTTCTCATGGGCATTCAATTGTCTAGACGCATACGCTATCACTTGGCCTTCTTGCATTAAGACACATCCTAACCCGGTGTTAGAGGCATCAGTATAAATCACATAACTCTTCTCCGGATCTGGAATAGTCAAAACTGGTGCTGTTATCAATCGCGTCTTTAGCTCTTGGAAAGCTTTCTCGCATGCCTCCGTCCATTCAAACTTCACATCCTTCTGTGTCAATCTAGTTAAGGACGACGCTATGCTAGAGAATCCTTCTACAAAACGACGGTAATAACCTGCCAATCCCAAGAAACTTCGATTTCGTCATCGACGCGTCGGTCTCGACCAATTATTCACACTTTCTATCTTTGAGCGATCAACTTTGATTCCATTCTCCGATACACATGCCCTAAGAACCTCATTTCATTCAACGGAAACTCACACTTCTTTTAACTTGGCATAAAGTGATGATCAACTAATGTTTGGAAGACAATCCTCAAGTGTTCCTTGTGTTCCGCCCTAGTCTTGGAATAAATCAAGATGTCATCTATGAATCGATAACAAATTGATCTAGGTATTTCCACATCACTTTCGGTGCATGAGATCCATAAATGCAGCGGGCATTGGTCAATCAAATGGTAACACCAAAACTCAAAATGCCCTAGCCGCAGTGTCGTCGTTTTCTTATATCTTCTTCTTCTCGAATTCTCATCGATGGTAGCCGTTGCGAGATCTATCTTGAGAAATACTTGGCACCCCTTAACCGATCGAATGGGTCATTAATCCTGGGCAAGGTGGATATTTGTTCTTGATAGTCACATTATTCAAATTAGATAATCCACACATGGCCGAAATGACCCATCCTTCTTCTTCACAAATAACACCGGTGCTCCCAAGGTGGTGACTTTCCACTTATAAACCCCAATCTTTTCAATTCATCTAATTGGGACTTGAGTTCTCTCATTTCGGAGGAGCCATTCGATAAGGAATCATCGAAATATAGGACGCGTTCGGCATTAGATCTATTACAAAATCTATCTCACGCCCGGAGGCAATCCGGCAATGCATCAGGGAACAACTGCCGCCAAACTCACTAACTACAGGAACAAGCTCAGAAGATTCGAACTTCGGCCCTTGGAGACTAAGACCAACTAACAATCCGTATCTATCATACTTGAAGTCAGACTTGGCCTTCACCACTCGTGATACCGTATTTCTAATCCCCTCAAACACAACCTCGGTGTCCGTTTGCTTCTAAAGCGTCACTGTCTTGGCAAAACAATCTACATGGGCATGATGCTTCCCTAACAAATCCATCCCTACGATGACATCGAAATCCTTTAGGTCCATCACCGTTAGATCGACTATCATCTCCCTATCACCTATCTTTATCACCTGATGGTGACAAACTTCAAAGAACATAGTTTTCTTTCCTAGAGGAGTAGATAAAATGAGCTTCCTCCCGTATTAACTACATCCAACCCAAGAATTTCCACCATAGTTTTAGAAATGAAGGAATGAGTAGCACCAGATCAAACAAGACATGCACCTTATGAGTAAAACGGACATATCATACCTTCAACCACTTGATCGGTGGCGATATATCTGCCCCCATAGCATTATATACCATGGCTTCCTCTTGGGCCGGATCACGGGATCCACAACTTCTTCCTCGGCACTAGATAATACACCTTGGCACTTGTGGTCTCTGTTCCACCCTCGAAGTGGACTTGGGACAAAACCGCTTGATATGCCCGGCTTTCACACGCGAAACCATAGCAAACCACACTCTCTCTCTCCCCGTGTGTACTCTGTGGTATTACAGATTGCAATCTAGCTCTCGACCACGAGGCCTCAAATCTCTGTCTTGTGCTGCAGTGCGAGAAGGGCGAGGTACCCTCGGTGGGCTCGTGATCCACTCATCGGTCCATGAATTGGTAGACTCTGTCTTTGGCCTAACCACATTCAAACCCCTATGTACAGCTGGTGCCCTCCACTGTTGTGCCTGCTGGATGACCGGCCTATACATCTGTTGCGACCCTGAACCACTGCCTTGGTAGACCTGTCTCTTTCCCGTATCCTGCCTACCCTGAACTGTCGGCTGCCTTACCCTTCCAACCTCTTGCCTCTGTAGCAATAACTGATCATCAACTCTTTCAATTCCTTGAGCTCTTCTCACAGCCTCAGCATAAGTATCGATCTGAAGGACCGACATCTTGCTCTGCATATACGGTTTCAAACCGTCAATGAATTTCCGAGCCTTAGCTTTTTCCGTGGAAATCATCTCCTTCCCGTATCGTGAAAGAACAGTGAATCTCTCTTCATACTATCCCACGGTCATGTTTCCTTGTTCTAACTTGAGGAATTCCATTCGCTTCTTATCTCTCGCCGCCTCGGTGACATACCTCAAAAGGAAGAGTTCCTCAAACTTAGCCCAACTCATAGGAAACGTCTCCACATCCTTTACACTAATCCACCAGTGTTTGGCTTCACCTCTAAGCATGAAGGCAGCCAAAGTGACCCGTTCCACATCAGTACACATCATAGAGTCTAGCAACCAGTCTTCGGCTACTTTAACCTCAGAAGACCCCACAAATTCAGGTGGACGTAACCTGATGAAATTTGCAAGCGAAAAAACTGATGACTTTGACTTTGTAATCGGGTGGCTGAACTCCTCAACTCTCACTGTGGTTGGGGATGCTACCTCTGGTGTTACACCAGGTGGAATAACAGCGGATGCTAGAAGAGGTTGGGGCTCGTTCCGACTAGCCCTCAAACTTTCGATCTCAGCTCTCATTTCATTCTGTGCTTGAGCCATTTGATTCATCACAGCGAGGAGCCTATCCATTCGGTCCTCCCGACTACGATCCGTAGTATCATCACCACTAGTACCTTCCGGATCCATGGTAACTATTCTGCACATATACACGGAGCCAATTCAGTGCATGATAAATGAGAGAGAATTTCTCAAAATTATGCAAGAGGCGCAGGTAGAGCCCTATGGAACTCACATGCATAGAATGAGCGCGAGTAGAATTTCAAGAAATGGCGCGCTCAGTCGTTTCGGGTAAAGGGCGAAGAAGCAGTCGTGCCCCGCACCTCGAAATGAAAATTCACTCCGACCTAATGGTGTCCGATTCATCAAATTTTTCCGACACGTGTCCACGCTCTCCGCTGTGACAAAACAACTCCCCGTGCGACGTCTCGACATTGCTAAACTAGTCTTTAACGCTTTAACGCATTACTCTACTAGGGGTAATGTATCTAGGGTTTATCGGGTTTTTTTTTAAAACTTCTCCCAACACGCCGTGTGATCGAAGTCCCCACTACAGCTCCCAGACGGATCTAATAGTGGACGCTCTGATACCACGTTTTGTCACACCCCGAGACCCAACACACATCCAGGGGCGTGGAATGAATCTCGAGGCCGACACCTATCCCGATTCTACCGAAATTTGCCGAGTTTCCTTTGTTTGATCGGCGTTAAGTAAACCCTAAAACTGTCATAACCTATCATAAACTGTCATAACCATTCCACTTCATAATACCCTTCCAACAACCATATATATACAACCCAACCTTCTAAACAACATCACATCCCATCCACCAACTATGTAAGTGTAACTGCTACTTAAATACATCAAATTTTACATCAAAATGAGCGGAGCTCTATATATATACAACAAAAGAAGGAACTATCTCTATACATCCAAAGAAAAGAGTTATGCTCATTATCTACAGCAAAAGAATAACCTAGATTATCTCTATACAGCCCCAAAATGTAAGCTTGACTCTGTCTCTCGTCAAGCATAAGGGAATCCTCCCAAATCACCATACCCGTCATCACTAGGGTTAGGGAAACCCTCCTCCGCAACTGGCTCGTCTGAAATGTTAAGTAGGATGAGCAAACAACTATGCCCAGTAGAAACGCACATAACTAATAAATAGCTACTTATAGAAAACATTTAAAACATGCAGGGTTTCTATAATAGTATTCAAATATTGTGACTATGTATATATACATCACTAACTAGCATAAATCATATCGGCATGCTTCATTGATATACAAAATATAGTTTTCACAATCAGCATACAACTACTGTGGCCGCTGCATCCTATTAGAATGGTGAGGGAATGCGGTACTTTTCGGCCCGATCCACGGGCAATCTCGGTTCAGTACTTCCCAGTGTGAACCATGCACCGTTGTTTTCCTGATTTTACCGGCAGGGAGCTGAAATGCCGTTGTTGTGTTCGTACACACAAAATCCCCAAAGCTTTTAGGGCTCAGGTGGGCCCTGTGACCACGACCCCCATACGGGCTGTCACCTAACTTACGGTGGTCAACCGTTCGACGACTGCAGACTGCTCAGGATCCTGACACACATCCAGGAGTGGACTAAACTCTCACTCCTCGCGTCTAAACCTCATCGAGGTAACATGTAACCCCACTCAAGCTAATCACCATACAGCGTGACACTACAAGCATGGTTATCTAGAAAAGTAGAAAAGGAATTCCCGGACTACATCCAGTGATGCATCCCTTTAAAGGTGGCCCACCACCTCGAAAGGTGTACACCACAGTTGGAATCTAGAAATGAACTGCCGTCTCGAAATCGACAACAGTTCCTTCTTTATAGAATTCCAGTTCCTTTTCTAAATCTCCTCGTGATAAACATAGTAATATCTATATATATATATACTGATTACCGATTATTTTCAAATACTCTAGTTACATATCTAGTTTTTCTTTTTAAAACTGTTGATTATATAGGTGTGAGTTCATGGATTTCCGAAATCGGAGAACAACCTATGACTCCCAAACGGGCCAGTCATAGTAAATAACAACCGATGATTCCCAAACGGCGAATCATCGTAAATAATAACAACCATTCCGGGAAAAATCCAGAACCTCGCACCTAATTACAAACAACCGGGAAATCCTTCCCCGCATTACAAAATCCATCTCTCTGTCTCCTTACTGAGACAAGAGACGCGAACCTTTCCCCAAAACCAGTTTTTCACTTTTAACAAAGAAAACAATCCCTCTCTACCCCGATTTTACAGAAAATCCATTTCACGCGAAAGCTATCTATATATATAGTTTATAGCGAGGAAATACAATGCCAAACATGAATATCATATATACATGCATGGTTGATACACAAACTATCTATTTCCGATTTGATCAATTCAAATCATGCATGAAAATAAGCAGACTATATATTGGGATGTAGGTTCCTACCTTAGCAAGCTCCGTTCTCCTCAAGCCCACTTAACCTAATCGAGCCCGCTTAACCAAATCCCTCAGATTTACTCCTACACATCATCATATATATCGTCGACCATTAGAAGTTATCAAACGAACGAGAATTCTTATATAACGTAAGTCGAAAGAATCTCGACACTACTGATTTGGTTTTCGGGTAAATTTTTTATCTAACTACCGATTAGCAGAGCTACTGGGCCATTTAAACCCTTTGTAACTCGGCGGTTTCTGACTGTTTCGCCATGGCAGGTCCTCATATCGACGCCAATCCTATTCTATCCCAATTCCCAGTCCAAATTTCAACTACAACCCATTCTCCACTTCTCAATTAACATTAATTCTATTAATAAAATCGGTGGGTGTTCCTTATCCCTCGATCATTACTTAATCAACTCTTATACAGTTATAATTCGACATAAATCTCTTGAAATTGTAATGAATAATCAAATTCTTACCGAGTCAGCAAGCAACAATCGCTCCTAGCTCGCGGCTCCACCAAAATTGCAGCTCTCCTTCTCCAAACCGAGCTACTGCCGAAATGTACCACCAACCCATTCAAATATCTTTCAACCAATACCACTAATTAACTCGAAATCGAGTTTACACTATCAATTTGTATGCGAAATTCACTAACCTTTTCGCGAAAACCCGACGACCTCAAGAATTTTCGGCTACACCAATCTGTTTCCTCCACTCCCATCGTCGGCATCTTTTGCCGACCTTCAACACCCCCAATACACTCAATTAAAATCGAGATATCAATTCCATCAACAATTTAAATCAAATCAGCACATATATACGAAATCGCACTCACCTTTTACCTTGATACGGCGCGATTCCCACAAATTTCGAATCCTCACATTTGGGTTTAAGGTTTCTAAGGCTTGAGGGTGAAGATTTGAGGTTTGGATCGAGGTGAATTGAGAGAATTTTTGGTTTCTCTCTCCTAGGTTTTTGTTACTGTCGAATTGGGGAAGAAGGTGCGATTTGGATTTCGCGATTTTCGTTTTACTGTTGGTTTCGTGCGGTTTTTTTTCTATTTTCGATTTCGGCCGATATTTTGGGCCCAAGCCCGATCGATTCCAATTGGACTTAAGGTCCTAATCGCTTTAACCACCACTCGTTTGACGTCGCGTCGTAATTATTTTTCCGGCTCATCCCGCTAAATTTAATCTTCTATATTCTATCTCTCCGCAGGCTATAACAATAACCCACTCTCACAGAACCGGTAACTCTTCGTGCGACGCCAGATAACCGCTAACCGCATTTTATCAAATTTTGCATATATGGGTCGCTTTACCTAACGTGACTTATGAGTCGGAGTTAAGTTTCAGTAAGTTACGTACGTTCGGAATATAAACCCGACGACCAATTTACATACACGACCCTAGATTTAATAGGAAATTTACGAAAATACCCTTAATAATAATTCAGGACTTTACATGGGCATAGTTGTTTGCTCATCCTACTTAACATTTCAGACGAGCCAGTTGCAGAGGAGGCTTTTCCTAACCCTAGCGATGAGGGTTATGGGGATTTGGGAGGATTCCCTTTACGCTTGACGAGAGACGAGTCAAGTTTATATTTTGGGTGATAGAGATAAGCTAGGTTATTCTTTTGCCTTTGTATATAATGAGCATAGCTATTTTCTTTTGGTTGTATAGTAAGAGGCTAGTTCATTTGGTTGTATATATGGTGAGCTAGGCCATTTTGATGTAATATTTGATGTATTTAAGTAGCAGTTATACTTACATAGTTGGTGGATGGGATTTGATGTTGTTGGAAGGTTGTAGTTAGGATTTCCGGTTTTATGACAAAGTTATGACAGGTTTATGACAGGTTTTAGGGTTTACGAATGTCGATCAAACAAAGGAAACTCTGCCGAAATTTCGGTAGAATCGGGATAGGTGTCTGCCTCGAGATTCTTTCCACGTCCTCGGGATGTGTGATGGGTCTCGGGGCGTGACACAAGTTTAGCGATATTCAACTTATATTTTGGGAAGCCAAACAAACAACTATCTATCATAAGTGGGTTGAACGAGAACAAGGTATTCATGCTGCTCTTTATGTTCCTCATTCTCCAAATTTTCCAACATCTCCTAGTCCATACATTCCAACCCCTCATAGTCCATACATTCCAAACTCTCATTCTCAGTAGTTTGGATCGTTTTCTTCTTCTAGATCAACAAGCAGTGTTAGTTAGTCTTGTGGTATGCGAACACGCTATCCCAATCCATTTATGATGAACGAAAATGAAGAATATGAAGCTGATGATTTTTAGTTATAACATTTTTTATTTGAAGTTGTATTTTTTTTTATTGGCAAACCTGCTTTAAATGAGATCAGTAACTATTTGATGCTTGCGGGGTTCGAGCCCCAAACCTCTTGTATCATCACCCAAATATTTTACCGACTTTGAAGTTGTATTGATTTTAATTTAAACAATGTGCAAATTTCTACCAAATTAACAACAATCTTATTTAACAAATCACAATTTTATTTAAACAAAATAAACTTGGTGAAAACACACTTAATAGAAAATACAGTTAAGACAGATCAAACTTAAACAAACATATTAGTTATTTATTTGGTTGTAGCGAGCACCATAACGTGCCTAATGATGTTGAACCACATCATTCTTCAATTGTTTATTAGTAGCTCCATAATGAATACTTAATGTCTTGACTATCATGTTTTGCACAAACACATGTTCATTACTCTACATCTCAACTTCGTATACATTTCAACTTCATGCCACAATCGTTCATCTGAAGGTGGTTTACATTTTGGAAGTTGTACATTACGCTCGTTCTCAACAATTATGTTGTGAAGTATAATATATGTCTAAATTATACGAGATAGAGCTCTTCTGTCCCATTGATGAGCAAGTCTACTAACAATTGCAAATATAGCTTGTAAAATACCAAAACCACGTTCCACATCTTTATGAGCTGATTCTTGCGCTTTTACAAAGTTAATATCCATGGAACTAGTAGGAAATGAAATTGTTTGAACCAGTGTAGCCTATGGTCGATATATTCCACCAACAAGGTAGTAGTCCATGTTGTAAGAATTGTTATTGACTTGATAAACACAAGCTGGAGTTGTTTATTTAACTAAATTATCAAATAAATGATAATTATCTAACACATTAAAATCATTACACGATCCAGCCATTCTAAAGTTTGCGTGCCAAAACCATAGCTCTTAGTCAACAACAATTTCCAAAACCATAAACATTCCAAAGTATCTTGTGAAACCTATGACAAAATTTACCTTTTATAATTGGGCCTACATCAAATAATCAACCACCAACTTGTTCATGCTAATTCAACACGATCACGGTTAGTATATTCTCTACCATCAATAGATCCATCCCATTTTAGTACATATAAAATGTTGATAGCCAGAATCATTGACATCACTACAACTATATCATTTTGCATTTGTTAAACGATTGCGACAGTTTCATCATCATCGTCGAAAATCAGTTCACTTACTCTTGCACACAAATTGTTACTATTACTACTAGAACCCATGACAAAATATAAAAAACTTATGACTAAAAACTTAAACTGATAAGAGAAGAAGAAGAAAGATACAGATGAATGGTGTTTCACTGTCATATAGCCTAAAAAATGAAGAGAAATGATGGACACCAAGAAAATAGAGAGAATAATGGGTGGGACAAGCTTACTCGTGTAAAAAAAATTTAAATTTGAATGGGACAAATATTCCCCGTCTGAAATATAAACCAAGAGTTTGGAGAAAAATGCGTTGGTGATTTTAACAATTTTTACTGACACAAAAAGTTGATGTGTCACAATTTGTCTAGCAACACATTGAAGATGTTGTAACAAAAGCATTAATTTTTTTTGTAATTCTAATTATTTTGGCTAGATTTTTTTTTTCTGGAATGCTAGAATTCATAATAGCTCGTTTGTGAAGTGTCTCGATAAAATAGATTAGTGTCAATTTGACCCCAAAAGCGTATGTGCACAGTACACACAGGCACACATTAGTTGATCGTTAACTCATTATCATTATACATTAAAAAAAAACTACACGTTTTGAAAACTCTAACCTTAATTAAGGTTGGACTAGCTATTTATCTGGTGGTAGTGCTCGTGATTTCGAACGGAATGTCAGAATTCCAACTAATATTTTGTTTTTTGAAAAAATTGGAAAAAAAACATAGGGTTGATATATTGTTAATTACGAAATAGTCGAAATCAAAACACAACACAGGTCACAGGGTCGATATATTGTGAATTCCGGTTTTTGAGATATTCGAAATTCCAAATATTTCGAAATCTCGAACTATGATCTGGTGATGATTGGTGATTTGGTGAACACACTCTCGGACGCTAGAAAGACTGTTTGCTTGGCTCAATAAACTGGACAACAAGAGCCTTGGTTCCTACACATGTCGTACAGGGTTGCGTTGGTGCAACTCATGGAAATGAGGATGCATGTCAGCATATATTCCTCAGTATGTATTAAATTGGTTCAAAGTTTAGAAAATCTATGAACCCTCTTTAATAAATGAACCCAACCTCTCAGTTCCTGTTCCTTCATTGCTACAGAAACAGTGTGGCAGCACAGTTGCAGGCGCCGTTTCCTTTTTATACACTCTACTCCCTTTCTCAATTTTCGTTTCTCTCTCTTTCTCTTTGCAACGAAGTAGAAACTCTGATGCTGACTCTCTATCCTCAACTTCTCAAGTGTTTATCTAATAAATCTTGACTACAATTCAACTTTCACTCATATTCTTCACTGAAAAACAACTTCAAAATAATGGTGAGTTAATTAGTTTTCTTCTTTACTTGAGCTACAGTGCTACACAGATTGAATATTCTTTGACTTGTTTTCACTATAACTAATTGAATTCTTGACGAATTATTATTATTTTTTTATCAGGCGGGTTCTTCTTGTCTTCCTCAATGGCTTTCAGCTATTCTTGGAGAGAAGTTTTTTAGCCCATGTATGGTTCATGAAAATGTGAAGAAGAATGAGAAGAACATCTTCTGTTTTGATTGTTGCACTAGTATTTGTCCTCATTGCTTACCTCCTCATCGTTCCCATCGACTGTTACAGGTAAGTAAACCTTACAAACATTCATTACTGCATGAATTTTACTCTTAATTCTCCCATTTATCTCTATGTCCAAAGTTCATCCTTATGTTCTGTTTTGAATTTTTGTCCAGATTAGAAGGTATGTTTATCATGATGTTATAAGACTAGACGACTTGGAGAAGTTAATTGACTGTGATTTTCTTCAAGTAAGTGAACTTAACGCACTTCTCTCTCTCTATCTCTCTATGTTTCTCAATTGTTTGAATACTAGTTAATAAGTTTGGTTTGTTTTGGCAGTGTTACATTACGAACAGCGCAAAGGTGGTATTTATAAACCAAAGGCCACAATCAAGACCCTTCAGAGGTTCAGGAAAAGTTTGCAGCACCTGTCGCAGAAGCTTGCAAGATCCTTATCGCTTCTGTTCTCTTGCTTGCAAGGTCCAAAATCCTTAAATTCTATTCTATATTTTCTACCTCTCTCTCTCTCTCTCTTTTTTTTCAAGAACTCTCACGTGGCCCAAGTCTTATTTCATGATTTCTTACATACCCGATTTTGATTTACAGGTTTCTCATCTAGTGAAACGTGAAGGTGGAGTTGCAAGACATCTATATGAATGTGAATACCTTCCATTATCTGAAGAAGAAAGTCTATGTGACAATGATGTTGAACAAATGACTCCCGACTCGGTCCTTGAATCGCCAACTTCGATGCTAACTTCTTCTGGTTCAAGTGGAGGTGGTAGTGTTGGTTGCAGAACTCTTGCATGCACTGCAACTACAGACTTCGTGATAAAAAAGAAACGGAGTAACTTATCGGCATCTAGGAATTCGTCTCGGCCGACATGTTCACCAGCATCCGAAATTGCTCTCACCTTGAACAAGCGAAAGGGCAATCCGAATCGGGCTCCATTTCATTGATTCTGTTACGGAATCGAGAATTTCGGATATAGGTGGTATTTCTGTATTTGTTCGTTTCTGACTGGTTATTGACGGTATCATATAGGGAGGGAGGGTTGAAAAATAAAGACGAACCCTCCCAATTTTGTAGGTTTGTTTTTTCAGGTCCCTATTGAATTTTAATTTACAAGAAAGGTCTCAGAAGATGAGAAGAAGGAAAATATTGAGAAGGGGACCTGTCATGCTGATTGTATTTCTTTTATTTAATTAAACTATTTATAATTAACAAACCTCTCAACTTTTACATCGAACTTAATTTGTGCATTTTTTCTTTCTTTCTAGGGATATGGTCAATACTCAATAGACTGTGAGACGTTTTTCTTATTTTGACTGAATTGCTCAATTTTAATTAGTTTTAACTATTGTTTCAACTTCCAAAGATGTGCGAAGCTAAAACTGAAAAGTTTGATTTCGTTAGAATGAACCCGTAATTTTCAAGCTTTTATTATTTGATTCTTCTAATATCTGTCTAGATTTCTTAATTTTCCGTTTTGTAAAATCTGGAAAGATAGACTGATTTTTCTGGATAACATTTTCAGCAAGTTGGAGAAAATAGATTGATTGTGATTTGTGAATGATTATTTACGGGACAATACCTCAAAATTTTAAAAAGTTCAGGGGGTCAGGTAAATCGTAAGCCAAATGCTTCTGAGAATAGGTCTTTGGTTGGGAATTGGGAGGGAGAAATAATGGACTGGTATTTTGAGGCAAGTACTTTGTTCATTTGTTGGGGTTGGAGGGTTTTTTTGTGTTTACAGCTGTAGCAATATGCGGGGAGAAGTGGGCCTGTAATCTGAGAACAAGAGCTCGGTTGGGTTGGAAATTGGGATTTTAAAATCTAAAGAAAGGCAGATATATGGTCCACCACACCTGAGTGAAACCCTAGAATTGCTAACCCATGGGTCACTCTCACTTTCTATTTTGGTTTTTTCATTTTTTTCTTCGGTTCTTCTGTGGAATATATCAATCGTATCAGTGACCAAGGCACAAAGCAGAAACTGTATAGTCAAGTGAGGTGGAGCGAACATTCTGGCTGGGAGGGGTATGTTGCTAAAATATTATTTGGTTGGTTTTTGTCTATTTTTATCTCCTCTTTATCGGTAACCTCTTATCTCACCCTCTTCACTCTCCACGTCTTTTCAATCTCTCATTCTCTCTTTCTACTCTCTATACTTTTCTAATTTTCCATTCACGCCCCTACTGTTATGTAGCATATCAGTATATATAAATTTTATAATATCGTTAAATGACTTAACTCTGTTTTCTCTAACACACATATTGAGTTTTCGATACATTTGGGAAACAAAACGAAGTGTTTATTTGTAAAAAAAATTCTTCAAAAGCATTTGCTATTTTGCCATAGACAAAATATCGAGAAATACAATGTACTTTTTGAAATATTAACTTTACTATATTGTATTTTTTTCGTGACAATAACATACAAGCACTGTTTGGTTCAAAGAATTTCGAATCTTAAAGAAAGTGAAAATCTATAAACGAACTTATCATAATCTATTTATGAAGAATGTGTTTTCTAATTGTTTGGAGTCACAATTCAAAAAACTGGTCCACTGGATTAAACCCTACCAAAAATTTCTCAGTCTCTATATACGAGTGACTTTCTCGGTTTCTCTTAGCGTTAGCGACGGAACTGCTGCAAATCTTAGGGTGTGTTTGTTAAATTTTAACTCATGGAAAGGAAAGGAAATAAAATGAGTGGTCCACTATGGAATGGAATGGAATGGAATGGAAAGGAAATAATTTTAAATGGTATGTGTTTGGTAAACTGGGAAAAGAAAAGTAAAAAATGGGGAAAAGAATAATCATGTTTGTTTGCAAAAGTTATGGAAAGGAATAATTGTATTGTTGGGTTATAGGTGTATTAGTAGTAAGTCCCTATCTATCTATTTCCTTTCCTTTCATTTCCTTTCCTTTCCACAAAATTTTGGGGTTAGCTAAGGATACAAAACCTTTTCCATTTGTTTTCATATGGAAAAGCCCATTTCCTTTCCATGGGTAAACAAACGCCTTAAAAACTATGGAAAAGGTGGACTACTCTTATTTTCCTTTCCTTTCCTTTTCTTTCCATAGTGTTTCCATCATAACAAACACACCCTAAGTCGAAAGAATAAGGAAAGCAACTTCTTTCTTTTTTGGTAAAAAAGGATGTTGTTTTCTTCAATATTAACCCTAAATGGAAAATGTTTTCAACGTTAATCACTTTTCATGGTCTACCAAACACTAGGGGTGGAACTTGGGTCGGGTTAGTCCAAGTCTGCAGAGTGAATATTTTAGGCTGGGAGGGAGTATGTGGCCAAAATGTCATTTGGTTGGTTTCTGTCTGTTCCCACCTCTTCTCTTCGTCAGTAACTCTTCTCTCTCTCTCTTCACTCTCCACGCCTTTTCAATCTCTCCCTTTTCCCTCTCCACTCTCTATGTCCTTCCAATTCTCCGCTCATGCCCCCACTGTTATGTAGTATATTAGTATATACGAATTTTATAATATCGTTAAATGACTTAACTCCGCTTTCTCCAACAAACATATTGAGTTATCGACACATTTGGGAAACAAAATGACGTGTTTATTTGCAAAAATAATTCTTCAAAAGCATTTGCTATTTTGCCATATACAAAATACCGAGAAATACAATGTACTTTTCGAACTATTAACTGTAATATATTGTATTTTTTTCGTGACAAGAACATATAAGCACTGTTTGGTTCAAAGAATTTCAAATCTTAAAGAAAGTGAAAATCCATAAACGAACTTATCATAATCCATTTATGAAGAATGTGTTTTCTAGTTTGGAGTCACAATTCTAAAAACTGGTCCATTCACTACTACAGAAATGCCCATTTATCACGGTTGGTCAGCTGGTATATACCACTGTTCCCCTAATAACAATGGTTTATAGTCATTTACCACGGTACAAAACAGTTTTCTAGTTTTGGAACAAGAAAATACCACTATTTTTTTATAGCAAGACATATACCACGGTACTATCAAATATTAGCCTAATTATTTTTTACTATACGTATACCCCACATTTCCTTAAAACCAGTGGCTTATATTTTGGGCATAATTACACCTACCGTAGCAAAAGCAAACAAGCGGAGAAAGTAAAAAAAATTAATTAAGGGTCGAAAATTAAACACGAAAAACATAAAGAAAAAGAACAAATGGGTGAATGAAAACACATAAGATAGAAAACCATCGTGAGTACAAAAAGTGAACCGTCAACATAAATCAGACCTAGCACTGGGCTAAAGGGCAAAAGAGCAAATCGTTTTTCTCTTATTCAGAATATCGAACAAATCTTAAGGTGAAATTTCAAAAACACTTCTCAGCTTATCGACTTAATTCCCTTCCTGACTTCCTTCCTGAAAACCTTTATTGTTTCAGTCCATCTTCATCTTCTTACACTTGATCATATTCCTCTCTCAAACTCTAACTGAAGACCTAGCAAATTTTGCTAAGGAAGGATTCCTTAATTAATTTTCTATGAACGACTAAACCATAATCATTTTTCTTCAATTTGTGAATCTAAAGCTTTTTAATTTGAGAATGGGCGGGATGAGTGCGTTTGGTGGAGTAATGACGGATTCTGAAATTGATCGAAAAGTTTGAAAAGTGGGATGCTTTTGTGTAGTTCGTTTCCATTAACAAAGTTGAGAAAAAGTACAAAATTTGTTCTGATCTCTCGAGCGGAAATAACAAGGTATTTTGTATTCACTCGCTTAATTAGGTGTTCTGAATTGAGTTTGTTGGGCAGCCTATATAAGACAAGGGTTCTGGATTTTTTTAATAATCTTATTATCTACCCTGAGGTTGTTCTATTGATTTGCGATTTCTTAAATTCTTACTTTTGACGTCTACAGTTCTATATATTTTTTATGTCCAATTTAAAATTTCTAATTTCCCCATTTATATTAGCATTACTGGCCTTAAATTTGATGATCTCTGATATTGTTATTATGTTTGGCTGCAAAGCTTGACGAGGAAAGGGTATAAGTAGAATCAGTGAACATCTGGTGTTTGCAAATATGGAAAAGTGGAAGTTTGTAAAACCCAGAACGTTGATATGATATGGAAGATAGATGGGAAAGGTGGGATCCTTGTGCCTTCATCTTTTTTCGTGATTTTTTTTATAGGGTTTTAGTTTTATCTTGGCCTGAGTCTGTTTCACAGTTTAATTCACATTGTCGAGGGTAATATATGTGACAACAAGCCAGCAGTCACAGTGAATGAAGAGTCTGGGAGGAATCTATTTTATTGGTTCTTAGAAGCTGTCGAGGACCCTTCTCCAAAACCTCTTGTTATTTGGCTCGAAGGAGGTCTGTTTTTGCTCTTCTATACTGTTATAATTTCTATGATCATGCACTATAGTGGAAAAAACCTTAGGTGATTAAATGAGATGGATCAGAAAACTAAAATGCACAACTTAAACTTGCTTTCTTATTCTTTTAGTCTTTGCAGTACAAGTATAGATCATTTTCCTGAACAACATTTCTAGGCCTACCTAAAACATACTACCAATTATGTTTACATAAATTTCCTCACAATTATTTGTTGTGCATTGTACCTACTATCTTTTGTATATTATTTTTGGTTCTGATCCAAGAAGATTCTAATCTTTAGGACCTGGGTGTTCGATCCAGTTGGTTCGAAAAGCAGAGAGAATAGGCCCTTTTAGTATTAATCCTGATGGAAAGACCCTCTATCTCAATCCTTATTCTTGGAATCAAGGTAAGCACTTTTCGTATAGTTCACTAAGATTTGGTTAGCATTTTCAAAGATGGTCGTTTGTCGACTGGTTATTTTTGTGTACCATCTGCTCTGGAACTTCTTCAAGCTTTTCTTTCATTGCATCTAAGAGATCTTGATGAACTTTGCTCTAGTCAAATTCATTCATCATGTTCTTCAAGCTTTCCTTTGATTGTATATAAGGCTAAAGGCTGTGCTTGATGGGTAGTTTTGTAACAGAGAAGACAAAAATGGTAATTGTGGGTAGATTACTTTGAAATTCGATTTTTTTTTTTTCGCTTCTAAGGGTATCTATTTTTGGGAAGACAACTTTCTTTCTTAAAGAATGGTGTTTAATTTCCTTAAACTGGTGGATGTTCTCTCCGCCATTAGCTGTAAGTTAATACAGCTACATATATGATCAAGGATGCCAATAGAATGGTGTGCTTTGGGTTTTCTTACCAATAAAATCTGATTTTGGGGTGGGGGAGGGCAACAAAAAAGGTTATCAAATTTGAAACCATTGCTATTAGGAAAATCATATCTAGTTTAATTATCATCCCACAAACTCTCTTATGCAATTCTTACTGTGAATCCAATGCATCTTTTTTACAGTGGCCAACATCATATTCCTTGAATCACCTGTTGGTATAGGGTTCTCCTATTCCAGCAATCCATCTGAATATCTGACAAATGGAGATAAAAGGACTGGTATGAGTCCAAATAATTTAGACCTGAAAATGCTATATATAGGACTTTAAACTAACATAATCTCTTTTACTATTATCAGAACTTACATGTTTACATCTGATGACTCGTTAGTATTCTTACTCAGGTGGTTTGAGAGATTTCCTCAATATAAAGGAAGGGATTTCTATATAACCGGCGAAAGCTATGCAGGTAATGAAAAGTTTAACTGGTAGTTTTATTCTATAACAGTAAGTCTTGGCACACAAGTAAGCTAAGTAACTGTATTTGATTTTACCCCTGGGTAATTTAACTAATTAATCAATCATAAAATTATGAAAAGATGTTGGTAGAACAAAGATCAAAGTGTCTTATAGACTGGAATCCTTTTTGTCAAGTCAAGGTGGCCTAGCTGTCATAATGAAGCGGACTCTGTTTTGGAAAAGAATAGCACACTTTTTTTGGTAATAGAGAGTGGTTTAAGGCATATCACAATTGCTTTTGTGATGGCAGGACTCCAAATGGCATAGTCTCTTTAGTGTGGAGACTTGATCCCTTAATGTCTTTAGATGGAAAACAGAAAACCACACCACAGCACTAGGGTGTCATTTTCATTAGAAACATAGAGTCGTTGCGTTATCAATATCTGACCATTTTTTACCCCCAATTGAATCATTAAGTAAATAGAAAGGAAACGTTTAACTAACATGATTGATTATTTTTCTACTATTCCATTAAATATTGGCATATTTTGTTTTGTCATAGGACACTACATTCCTCAGCTTGCCCAAGCCATTATGAGGTATCAGTCGTCTACAGGGCAAAAACCAATCAATCTCAAGGGCTACATGGTATGTACTCAGTTCCTTTTTATTCTTATCTCTTGATTGTGCACCATGGGAACATTCAAACAGTTGAAAGAAGAAACATATGTAATGCAGGTGGGAAATGCTCTAACCGATAATTTCAATGACCAATTGGGACGTTCAGAATTTTTGTGGTCCACTGGTTTGATTTCTGATCAAACCTACAAGCTTCGCAACATTTTCTGTAGCCATGCTTCTTTTGTGCACAGCCCAGAGAATTGTAGTAAGATTTCTGATGTAATTACTCTCGAGCTTGGGAACATATATAGCATCTATACTCCTGCCTGCACTAGCAATGTCAGTGATTCGGATAAACCCCCGAAAAGGCGATATGTAAGTAGTTCTTCCTGAGATCGAGTTCTAATTCATACCGTAATATGTTTAACTCACAGCTAAGATCACTTATATATTCCCAGAAAAACATAATATACAGGTAGGTGGTAGCCAACAAAAACAACAAATGATGGAAGTATGACCAATTTCATTCTAGCATCTAAACTGATTTTTATGTCTATATATATCTAGCAACATGACATGTGGCCGGTGTGCATTTTTGTTCTTTCAGTGTGTATGCTTGTGTGTCTCCATGTGTAGGTGCAGATTCAGGAGGTAGTAGGAATATGCTTGAGAAGCAGTGGGAACCATCTGTGGAGAATATTGGAGGATGGTTGAGAAGCCTACTGAGGAGATTGAGGTAGGATTGGACAGGTGATTAATTATTTGAAGAACATTTGTCTCTTTTTTTCTCTTAATGAAACTTTGTTTGTGCTTGTGATGCTTTGTAGGTTCTTTATGGAGCCGATTTGGAAATTGGACTTTTTGGAAGTAGGTTTCCAAAATAGTCCTCTACAATGGACTGCTCTAATTACAACAATAAATATTTGAACTCGAGTTGGAATTTGAATAATTTTGCAAGACTCCCAGGCTCAGTGCTCTCTTTTGAAAGTGGGGACATTTCAGGTGTGATGGTACCTTGGTTGTATATAGGAATGTGCTTCTCATCATTCTGTTGGGTAATACATTTTTTTTTTTCTTTCTTTTCATTTTCTTGATTTTTTATGCTTATTTTGTCATCTAGTCTTTTTCTCTTTGAGATTCCTTTGGTTATATGATCTATATATTCATGACTGTACATTTCTTAACCGAAATAATGGTTTATAGGTTTCCAGTTTAGAATTAAATGAGACTTTATAGGTTTCCAGCATGTTGAGGACCACCACTTCTACTCAATGAATTACATGCACTTTGGGGCTCCTAAAATTTGGTATGGTGTTCCTGGAGAAGATGCTGTCAAGTTGGAAGTGGCTATGAGAAAGCATTTACCAGACTTGTTTCAAGAGCAGCCTGACTTACTTCATAAGCTTGTGAGTAATTATCTTTTTGTATTGCCACTTTTTAACATGGAGGCTTTTATGCAAGTCGTTTTTACAACTATGTAAAGTCAAATTTGTAATGACCTAGTAACACAAGACTATTGGTATGGTCGTTACTATCTTCCTATACAAGTGAATTACGAGTTTGTGCATGTGGAAGATGCAGTTGGCACACAAGTTCCATGGCCAAAAGACCTTGTTCTTTTTAAGGACGACATTGAGGTAAAAGAGCATTTTATATGCAATTTTTTAATTTCCAATTCGCTATGATTTTAACGCCTGGTTGGTTTGAATTTTCAATAATTTAGGAAGAGACAAGTAAAAGTATCCTACACATTATTGTCTTTTTCTTTGAAAAGTATATGTTTACATATGTTGTGAGTCTATATGTTAGGGCCCATATCAACCAGGTGGCACAGAGTGTGGGTATTACACAATGAAGTTTATGAGGAAAATAGTAGAGGCTTGTTCAACTGGATCATTTGAAAATAAGGTATTTGAAAGTTTTGACAAACACTTTATTTGGCTCAAAGACTTCGCCTTATTCTTATATAGTAACTCTACATGTTGTGCCTTGACTCATCAAGATGACAAATTTAGAACTGAAGGAGACATACACGCAAGATGAACTTGACGGTGTTCGGCTCGATATTATTCAGTTCATCCAGAAAAATGGGGTGTTTCAGCTGGAAGCGAATGAGAATGAGTTTTAGCTATATTCGGACCCCTCCAATTTAATTTATGAGTCTTACCTTTGTAATTTATGAAAAGGAATTTGAAGTTTGTTTTCTTAGTGCACTCAAAAAATTAATGGAAGTTTTTTTATTATTATTATTATTATCTTTTTTTGCAATATTTGATAGTTTAAAATACCTAATGGAATTTGTTGGGAAGATGGAAATGTTGTACGTAGGTAGGCTGTGTAAATTTTGCTATGCAGGTTCGGTTTTTAAGTGGAAGACTGTTACTAGTATTATATATATATATATATATATATATATATATATATATATATATATATATATATATATATATATATATATATATATATATATATATATATATATATATATATCGGTTTGTCTAGGGTGCATATATATATATATATATATATATATATATATAGTTATAGTTATAGTTATAGTTATATACCACGGTTTGGCATAAACGTAGTGTTTAGTATAACTATATACCACAATATTATAACACATACACTAATATAAACTACGGTTTCAATAGCTTATATGCCACGGTTCTGTTGACAATCGTGGTATATCATGGGCATACAAACCACGGTTCTTTGACAAACCGTGGTATCCGTTAAACATATATACCACAATTTTGCTATTATTATATACCACACCACCTATTGTCCGCGGCATAACAAATGTAAATATATTTATACCACACTTAAAAAACAATTGGTATAAGTGTCATTCTCAGAGTAGTGATTGGATTAAACCCTACCAAAACTTCTCACCGATCTCTATATAATGAAAGACTTTCTCGGTTTCTCTTCCGTTAGCGGCCGGAATCGCAACAAATCTTAGTCGAAAGAATAAGGAAAGCAACTTTTTTCTTTTTTGGTAAAAAAGGATGTTGTTTTTCTCAATATTGACCCTAAATGGAAAATGTTTTCAACGGTAATCACTTTCCATGGTCTACCAAACACTAAGGGTGGAACTTGGGTCGGGTTAGTCCAAGCCCGATGGGCTAAAACCCGATTTTTGTTGGTCCTGGGCTAACATTTCAGATTCGTGGTTCGGGTTTGGTCTTGTAAAATCAAAACCTGACTCAGTTTCAGGTTGGGCTCAGGTTAGAATATCAAATAACTGAAAACCCCGAGCCCGTCTACATATATGTACGTATATATTTCATTATTTATATTATGTTATATTGTTTCCTTATAAGGATTTATTCTTGTAAAAAATAAGATTGAGAATATTAAATTTAGAGATAATAATTGAATCAATAAGATTAGTTTCCTTTTCAAATAATCAAATCAATTTTTTTAGTTAGAATATTGAATTTTTGTGTTATTTATCTCTTAATTAATTTATTTAACAGTGAAAAGGCGTTGAGTTCTTCACTGCTTAACATTGAAACCCAAGAAACTTGACCAACCCGAGTTGGGCTTGGGCTGAAAATTTAAGGACCGACTAGGACTTGGTCCCGAACTTGGGTTGAAACCCTTGTTAGCAATTCACCGAATTATTCGTGAATAATTCGCGAATCGAATTTTTGAAGGGCAATACGTATAATACTTTTGAATGTTTCAAAAATTCGGAATAATTTGTGATTTTTTGCTTTGAAACGAATAATTCAGTTTTTGGCGAATTTTTAAAAAATTCGGCTCAAAAAAAAAAAAAAAATGAATGAAAATTCAATTGTGCTTTTGTTATATTTTTTATGTATTTTATATCCTCACTCTTATTTTATTAAGTGCCTCACTCTTACATTCTTAGTGATAAATTAATAAAAAAACTTTGCTTTTATACTTTTTTGATAATATTTAAATTGTCATGTCATGGTGTGTGTATTTTGAAGTTTGAATTGTAATTTCAATCCAATAACAAATAAATGAAGGTACCTATGTAAACCATTCAATTGGTTTCAATGTTTTCGTAGCTAAATTGTTTGGATATGTTTGTTATATTGTAAAGAATGACAATTATTATTAATATTTACTAATATTATGAATTTTTTACTTTCGAATTTTTGCAACAAAATGTTTAAAACGCGTATTAATTAAACACCACATAATTGCCGTATTGCGAATTTTTGATTGTACCGAATTTTTGCCATATCCCGAATTGTTAACAAGAGTTGAAACATTTGAAACTCGGGTTGGGTTTGGGTTAGACCTCAACCCGACCCAATTTGGCTGAGTTCCACCCCTACCAAACACCGAAGAGAATTTATAATCAAGGAAAACACTTTCTTCTCTCCCATTATTATCTGTCAACCAAACGCAGCCGCAATATACATTTGCATTTAGTACAATGACTACAATAACTAGGATTCCGTTCAATTTCCTTCACTGGATTCAGCCCAAAACATATCTAAAACATGCACTTGGAGGACCTTTTGCCACTGGAATTCTTTGTCCACTTTCATCTCCAACCCTAGAATTATTTTTGAGAATATTTTGGCTTGAATCAGGTACAATGACTACAATAACTAGGATTCCGTTCAATTTCCTTCACAGGATTCAGCCCAAAACATATCTAAAACATGCACTTGGAGGACCTTTTACCACTGGAATTCTTTGTCCACTTTCATCTCCAACCCTAGAATTATTTTTGAGAATATTTTGGCTTGAATCAGGTGAAAAGTTTTGGACAGAATGCTCGACATTGTAGTAATTGTGCTAAACACAAAAGTGCATTGCATTTCTTTGTCATAAAAAAATACAATGCAGTAAAATTAATATTTTGAAAAATATTGTATTTCCATTGTATTTCCCGATATTTTTTGCCTTTTGTCATGGGTTCAACAAACATCTAACTTGTTATTTTAACTGGATTGAATGTTTGAAACCAAAGAAATCATGATTTTATTGTTTTTGAGTACCTACCCCATACATTTGAATGGAGGGTATATGAAAGATCCTCAGCCGAGGGTCAGTACTCTGTACTCAGTAGCATTCTCCATTTGGATACGATAATTAGAAATGACCCTCCTTTTCTCTTGTGATTGGAAGTAGCCTCCCAATTTGACTAGTGACGTACACACTTATATATACGGTTCGGATAAACGAAAGATCATCATACATACAAATTTTCTCTTAAACGGACATGTTATGTAGTGTCATCTTGAGCAACTTATATAGTGTTTTGCACAGTTTATATAGCGCATATTAAAAAGTCTGATATTGTACAATTATAGCGTTGTCCATTACTCCATTAAACATGTTAATAAATGTAAATTAAAAAACCGTTCAAAACACTATCTAAACTGCCCTCATGAACATGTCCGTTTAAGAGAAAATTTGACCATACATAATACATCAATTTTACTCCAATTTAAAGAGAAATTTAGAAAGTTCATTCGCGATATTAAAAAGCTGTCAAGAATCATAAATTTCAATGTAATTTGAAACTTCAAATCTTATTTTTATTATTATTTTTTTGATAATCTAAACTTCTTTGAATGTTGATGGGTGAACTTATGCAAGTAAGGGGATTATGGCTACACTGTGGAGAAGTTGATGTTCGAGAAAAATGAACTGAACTCAAATTCTCCTTCACTCTAGAACTTATGTGTTTGATAGGAGTTGTGGCAAAGACAAATTTTGTCACCATTTGCAACTGGCAAATTTACTATGTGACAATTGCAAATAATTTGTGACAAATTTAAATTTGCCACTATTTGATGATACTGTAGTAAATATCATTTGCCCTGATTTACAACTATTTGCTGCTGTTTGATTGTCTAAATTTGCCGCGACAAATATTTCATTTTTTGTGCTTTTAAAATATTTAAGATTTAAAAATTATAGCTATTCTTATTTGTATATGGTTTCACCTATATCACACTAAACAAAAGTATAAAAAAAACAAAAAATAATAATAGTAAATTAGTAATGAAGTATAAAAAAAGCAAAAAATTAAATACAAAATAAAGAAAATTAAAGACAATACAATTCAACATTAATAGTAATAGTATGTCTTTTGAAACAACTATAAAATAAAGTCAAAGTGCAATAGACATTAACAACCATTGTTATCCAAACACATATAAAATGTCATTGTGCCTTGAATAAATTCTATCTCGTTGCTAGCTATGATCTTTTGTTATTCATAACTCCATTCAAACCCTTGTTGCATAGTTACACTTGCAATACCACGTGCTATCCATCGTGAAGGTCTTCACTTTCATTTGAAATACAAATTAAGTTAATATACTTAAAACAATAACGAAGTTAAGAAAGTTCAAAATATATCTTGTATATCAAAACAAATATATATAGTGTCCTATAACCAAACTAGCGACAAAACAATCAAAAAAAGAGGTTGTACTAACATATGGAGCAACTTATTTGTTTCCATTGTAACTGCCTCAAATTCATAAACTACATACTAGCTAGCACACACACAGAGGCATCACATACACACACACGCACACCTACACCACACTCCACCAAAAATCACAACAGCACACACATGCACATAAAATCACAACGCATGCACACACACATACACTACCTATTGCACCAGCAGCGCACCTGGAAGTAGGGGTGATAATTTGGCCCTCAGGCCCTCAACCCGGCCCTAAAAAATGCGCGTCAAAACCCTCAAAAGTTGGCCCTCACAGATTTGAGGGGCGGGCTGGCCCGGCCCTCATGCTTGTTTAGGGCGGGCTAGGGTCTAGGTTCTGGAGCATAGGCCCGGCCCGCATTTGGCCCTTCCAAGCCCTCACTTGGCCCTCAGTATTTTTTTTTTCGATAAGATATATTTTATTTTTTTACATTATATATGTAAGGTACCACAATTATCCCTATTTGAACTAAATATTTTCACTACAAATAATGTTTAATAATAGTAGTTTACCACATATCATATGAGGTATTTTGTAATTTGAGTAAAAGAGTTCAAATATAAAAAGAAAAGTGAATTATGATTATTTTGTATAAACCCAAAATAGAGGTGATAATTTATGTATTATACTATATATTTGTGTAAACCCTAAAAGAAAACCATATTTTCTTGTTATTTTACATTATATTTATGTATTATACTATAATTATCTAAATTGTATAAAAAAAATTTATTAAATTAGTTTTCAATAGGGGATAAATTATAACATAATATAATATATGCACTTTTGTAATTGATTTAATGATATGTATATAAGTCATACATAAAACAAATCCAACCTAACAACATAGTTAAGTATTAAAAATGTAGATATTTTAAGAATATCATCTCTTCCACCATCTCTATCTATTTTTTTTCTAAAGATATAAGAATTAGTTTTGTATACTTATATACATATCATTAAATTACAAAAAAAAAAAAAAAAAAAAAAAAATTACAAAAAAAATAGTAAACTAGTGAAGTATAATTAGACCGGGCCCGACCCGGCCCTCATTTGGCCCTCAAAAATGAGGGGCGGAGGGCTGTTAAGGGCTTGAGTTTTCATGCTTGACCCTACTCGACCCGCTCTCAATATCAAATAGGGCGGTGACCCGGCCTTCAATCATGAAGGCTTTTATGGTTTGAGGGCGGGCTAGCCCGGCCCGCCCTTTTATCACCCCCCACCGAAGTAGTAGCAGCAGCAGCCACCACCAGCAGAGGCAGTAGCAACCACCAGTAGCAGAAGCCACCACCACCAGCAACACCTAGAACCACCAGCAGCAGCACTACCTGCAACACCAGTCTACACTACCACAACACACACACTACACTACCTGCAGTAGCACCACCACACTCACACACAACCAAATTTCCATCAATAACAAAGAAATGTTACAGCTAACAACTACAAAGAAATTTTACAGGTAACAATCACCCACAAAGAATGTTTCCCCTATCATAGTTATGAACCCAATTTCAAAGCAAACCCAATAACAATTAACTAAGTCGACTCCCAAAAATTGATTCCGCAAACTGACTTCTATTTTTATTTCAATGCAACCTATAGGAACCACTAAGAAAGTCAGTCATTGCAATGGAGCATTGTGAAAGATTAAAGGACCTTAGTGGATTTGAACCACCATCTTTTGGGACGTATGTAATACATTACAATCCCAAGTGCTCTACCCTTTGAGCTAAAGATCAACAGTTAACCACCCATCCATTCTATATGCATTTACCACACACACACACATCTGTGTACATAGTTGCACTAACTCTCCACTGACCTCCTTGCAATTCAAACGTCTCCTTCGACATTTGATTGGTTGAAGTCTCCAAGCAAAAGGAGTCCAACATCAAACTTTGGTACGGTACTCACTTGAGTTGATCACTTTAACTTCAATCATTCAAGTAAATAATAAAATCAGACCCATGTTTATTGAAGATACAAACTTCAGCAAGCCAAAATAATCCTCAACACCAAATTGAGATGCCAATAGTCCCTACTAACAATTATATGGTAACCTCCTTCAACCTCTAACTACTAACAACAAACAAATTTTCAATAGCCTATCTAAAGCTTTTTAAAATAATAGGGTATTAACTAAGAAGGTGAGACAATAAAGATATATATAAAAGCCACAGTTAAAATATGTTGGAAAATAGAAGAGATGATGTTCATCACCACTTCACCCTTAGTAATTTTCTCATTTCTTCCTCTAATTCCCCACATGATAAGAACAAAAGAAAACCAACTCGTGTTAATACAAACTTCTAAAAATACAGGAAGTTCACAAAAACGGGACTCCAATAAAAATAGCAATAAGTCTAAAATTGATATCTTGTAAATTCTAGAAGGAAAGAATATACCAAAATCAATTCGTTCTCTTCCTTTCTTAACTAGTTTCTAAAATGGGTAGTAAGATTCCTTAAATTTTTATGTACGCCAACAAGTGTGTCAAGAGCTTCCTTCCCTAAACAATGGTTTTTAAACTTTCTTATGACCTGTTTCTTTCAATTCAATAGTTCACAAGAAACAAAAGCTAGCCTATGCTAATAAACCACAACGTACAATTGCATAATAGCAGACCAATTTACCCATCACAACAAAGTAAAAGCTAGCTTGTAATAAGCCAGCAAACCAATCAAACACCAATTAGTAGTCACTAATTCGCGGTCACAAAGAAAATAAATTCCAGTACTCATGTATTAACTAAGAGAGAGAGAAAGAGTAGAGAGAGAATGAGAGATGTTACCGAGTTTTTGTTTTTTGTTTTTTGGTGGGTGGCAAATTCATAGTAAATTTGTGTGTTAATTTATTGTGGCAAAATTTACATACTTTCTCTTAAAATAAATTTTGCTATAAAAATTATGACAAATCTCAATTTATGACAAATCCAAAAAATATTTGCCATGGATAAAAAAAGGCTAAATCTATGGTGCGCCATTACATCTCGGCCACTCATACCAAAGAGTGCGTGTGTATTTAATGACAAAAATACTGATCCAAAGGCCCATATTACCTGCGCACTATACGACCTGCACACTGAAGACATGCTCATAAAAAAAACACACCAAACAGTAACAAACAAATGAATAGTATTATTATTTGCATTTGCCATGACACCAATAAATCGAGATTCTGGCACGACGTTATAAGTACTTGTACTGCAGCCACATGAATATATGATACGGATGGAAGTTGGAGCAGTCAGTAACACACAAAAAACATGTTTGTTTAAGTGTTTAACTAGTGAAAAATTATTCCAAGTTTGCAAATGTTTTGATCTAAAAGGAATAGAAAAAGTTATGGTTATTCCACAACTCGCCGTCACATTGGAATTAACTATCTTGTAATGAGGCGCATGCAAGTGAGCCGTTTGGGCGGGGCAAATCCGTTCACACCACTTCGGACGGTTTTGTCCCCAGTTTCCATTTTAAATTAAAAATAGAATCAGTTAAATGCAATTGTAATATTTATTGTATTTTAGGGGTTAATATGTAATATACTATAAAGATAAAGCTGACTTTATTGGTTAGGTGGGCCAAATTTTGAATTGAGTTGTTTCTATCAAATACAAATTATTTAGACAATTGTGTCCCTATTTTGCATCTTAAATTACAAAATAATTGTTTTTATAACATTTTAATAATTGCTATACTTTAGGGGTAAAGAGTATTAAGAGTATTTTGAAAAAAATTGTGGCATAAACACGTGGCGTAGCCCACGTGCTCAAAACTAGTTGGAATTAAAGGATGGTTGTTTTATGATTTGACGTTTCGGAAGCAATAGTTAAATTTAATAAGCATTACCATTTGTTGCATCGAATTCCAACGTGTCAACAACTGTAGGGTAATCAGTGGGTAATATATCCGATACAGGTTTCAAGATAACGTAAAAGAGTATCCATTATTTTTGGAAAATTCTTGTTGTTAAATTGTTGTGATAGTATGAGAATTGTGACATTGTTCTAATAGAATAAATAAATAAATAAATAAATAAATAAATAAATAAAATAAAATAAATAGAAATTAGAATAATAAGATTAGCCAGTGGTAACACATACTAGGGGTGTGCAATAAACCGGCCTAGGGCTAGTCCGCCCTAAAAATTTAAAGTCTTTCAGTTATTAAGGTTTTGCCAAATTTGGCAGCCCCCTAAAGTCTCCATAGGACTGGGTCGGGCCGGGTCATAAGTATAAATTTCAAGCCCTGACTCTATCTTAAGCCCTCTTTAACAGTTTAGAGCCGGGTCGGGTTGGGCCTATATATTTTCTTCTTTTTACTGCATCAGTTTTAAAACTCATTTATATTACAAAAAAGTTTAAAAGATTTGCAAACTCAAAGTCCCACCATTTTGAAATTTGAATAACAACCAATCTAGTAATAATTCTTGATAAGTCCAACAATTTAAAATGCATATCCACAATCTAATAAACTCAAGACATAGAGACTCATATTTATATTTCAAAATTACAGCTTAAAATGCACAAGACACATTTTGGAATGAGCTTTCAATCGACATAAATCCATTATTTCTTGTACTCAAATCTCACCAAAATTACATTTAACATTAAAGAACACAAAGACAAATAAGAGTATGGAATGAGTTTTTTCTTGACGCCAAACTATTTTTCATTAAAGCTAGTGCCAGTGCTCATTATTGTTCTTGGCTTACTAGGTTAGGCGACGGAGTTGTGAGGTGTGCGTGAGTTGTGAGATAGAAAACATTAGGTTTACAAGTTTTTATGATATAAGACAAGTTATTAAAAGTACCCATACGGTAAAAGTATCTCAAGTAGAAACCCTCTCTCCTGAAAAGCGAGCTTCTTTCCACCCTCTCTATCAATCCCCATTTGCCCAAATCCGTCCAATCTTAGTAGATCTAACCCCTCGAGCCATGAAGAAGAAAAAGAAGAAAAAACTCTCTTTTCTCCTTTCTCTTCTTAGTTTCCTCGCTCACAGTCCAAGATCTATGTGTTTTTGACATGATTGGAGTTATGGAGGAGGGAATTCTCCTAATCCTCTTCTTCTTTTTGCAACTCCATCACTTTTTGTAGTAGATATAATAGATCTTGGTCTTTTTAGTGTTGGTGTTTTACTGGTGGCTTCAAGCCTACTCCTTGTTGTATGATTTCCCTTTTTGTGATCTTAAATCTCGGTTTGATTCGGCTTGGGTTTGTCTCGCTTTTCCTCTATATTTTGTTTATCAGGGGATCCAATCCTTCCTACTTCCCCATCCAATGCTATGGTGTATTGATGCTTTAGTGGATTTCTTGATCCCGCCGCCGCTTGAACAACGCATTACATGGTGGGGTGTTTCTTTTTGGGAAATACTAATCGATTATTTGGACCTTCGGTTCTTGTTATGGACCTTCGGTCATTGTTCGGACCTTCCGTGTCATTGGTCTGGAAGGAAGAGGGTTGTGGTTCTTGTATCGACGGAGTTAACGCAATTGAAGTTTGGTGGAGACAGTGGCGATTGCAGTGGATTCAAGATTCGACAGGGGATTGAAGCTGCCTGGAGAAATTGCTGGTTTTAGTTTGGTTATTATGTATGCAATGTATTTGCTATCTTTCCTTGTAATTTTCTTTGGCTGTGTGTTGTTTGTAAGTTGTGATTCTTATGAATAATATAATAGCAGTTCCTATAAAAAATAAAAAAATAAAAAAACCCATACGGTAAGTGATAAATTACAAAGGACAGTATTATTTTAATTGAAAATATATAACAAGGAGTTGGATAGTTTTAGTTGTGTATTTTATAGTGAAATTATAACTAGGGCTTGGTTAGGGTCGGGCCTATATTTCAGAACTTTAGCCCTGACCCTGCCTTAGAAGGCATTAGGGCCGGGTCGGCCCTGCCCTAAACTCTGTGAGGGCTTTAGTAGTAAGGGCTTTATAGGGCTTAGGGTCGGGTCGGTCAGGGCCGGGTTAGGGTCATTAGGGCCAAATTCCCACCCCTAACACATACTCTATCCAGATTTTATATATATACTAGCCACTGTGCACGTGGTACTCACGTGGACTCTATTGAATTTAAAAAAAAAAAATTATAAACATTAAATTACTATTTTATCTATCTAATAGAACAAAAAAAACTGAAAATTACCAAATTACTTCTGAGACGTATACCAAAATACTGTTACTCAACCCCCACATTTTTCTATATATTAAAGATTTAATCTACCTTGATAGAAAAGACTAGATACGGTTTTGACAAACTGATAGTCTACACTTATAGAAATAATATATAAGAAGTAACAGTATACAAGGAGCAAATAAAGGTGCACGCCCTCATACTCCAACACCCTTCAATCTACTAAAGGATTTTTTTTAACATCATACATCGCAATACGGGGAACGAACGATTTAAAAATCAAAACGGAGCGAAAGATCAATATTCCAATTTATTCTACGTGTTGGACTCGATCGAAACTCGTTTTTCACTCAAAATAATGCTTCTTCTACCACAGCTATTGCTTGCACCACCTCGAGCTGGGAAAGCGTTGGAGATTAATGGATATTGGATTTTATCTGCCCGTCCACGTCATGTCACGTACGTGAAATATTGATTAACCTCAAGGTATACGAGGGGGCAATAGGACATTATCCTCAAAAAATTTAGGAGGGCGAAACCTTATATATTGAGAAATTTTTATACTAATTGTAGACTAATTTTTTGGTTTTCAAAAATTTGGGAGGGAGGGGATCCGCCCCTTGTCTCCATCATTGGTCCTTGGTAACCTCGATATGTTGTTATGTCTATAACAAAAAAAACTACTTTGATTTTCCTTGGCAAGAAAGCTTGACAACTGAGGGAGAAAATTCGCTGAAGAAAATGAAGTGAACTTCTGCTTATACGTGTGGGTTGAAGTTGATGAAAATATAATTTACATGTATGGCTATATGTTTCTTATTTTTTATGTATGCACGGGCACAAAAAAGATGAAACAAAAGAATAAAAATATGAAGTCTCTCGATTGGTCTTTTTGTTTTTGATAAATTGGCATCTTATTCATATGAGAAGAAAGAAAAAAGTGAGCAAGAGACTCACCAATACAAAGAAGTCTTGAAGAAAAAAGAAACATAACAGTAAAAAAATACTAGCTAAGCTACACCTGAAATAGCAGATTCCCAATCTCCACTCTAACATCAAGTTCCCAAAACAGTAGTCTCTGAAATAGATGCTGGCTTGTTGTTAAAGATGCTATCGTTCCCTCTTGGTCTCTCAATTGGTATTTTTATCGTTTGATTTCCTCCAATATCGCAACACCTCCCACTTGTGACACGAGTTTTAGTATGAAAGTCTGCGGAAGCTTTGAAACGGAGTCGCTCTTATTTTCCCTCAAATTTAAATCATTAAACTTTGATTCCGCGAGAAGTACACCCTTGCAACACCTAGTTGGGAAAGAATGATAGACTTTCAGCTACATTTATATTTGATGTCAAATGAAATGGGGATGAAGAAAACAATCTTTAAAATACAAAACCGTGACTTTAGCTTAGTAGAAGACAATCGTGTTAGAAGTTAGAACGCATGGACGCATTATTTTTTCTTGGAAAAAATATAAAAAGGAAAAAAACTGAAATCAAGTTACTATCCAAATTTTCTTCTGGAGTCTTTAAGTTTAGTTTATTTTGCTATTATTCCCTAAGAGACTTTCAAAAGATATTATACGCGGACTGAACTGGAGAACCAACTTCAGTCCCAAATGTACATCCACTAGAAACAGAGCAGTAACCAGCACGAGGGCAAATTTCCTTTTTGTGCATCGACTCCAACAGGCAACAGCCTCATAGTGGCATTCAGTTGATTTGAAACTGGGTCTGACGCCCAGAGCAGAAAGATACGATGAGCATAATAATAAGAGGCCTCCAATAATAAATAGTTAAATACTAGTTACTACAAAACATTCTTTCTTAGCTAATACAAAACAAGTCCCAGAACATCAAAAGTCCCAGCTCAAACATCTGGGCCTACAAACTGACAGAGACCACACAAAAATAGGTCTTTTACCACCACATGGTTCGATAGATCAAGGTGCTTGGTAAAACATAATAGCTAAATCCTTCCTGTTAACGTAACACAACATGAAAGTAACACAACATTAAGCTAAAGCTCAAACATCTGGGACTACAACTGGAAGAGACCACACAAAACACGAAGTCTTTTACCACCACATGGTTAGATAGATCAAGGTACATGGTAAAACATAATAGCTAAATCCTTCCAGTTAACGTAACACATCATGAAGCTAAAGCAAGGGGTTATTGGAGTCTTGCAGAGTTCTTCACAAGCAGACCTCAAAGGTATTGACCCCATTCTTCTCATCTTGATCAAGCATTTGGACAACCTCCGCCACTCCGGCAGCAATTTCCCGCTGAATACCGCCCTCAGGAAGGTCAAAGGTCCTCCTTTTCATTGATCCCAATCTGCCAGCAGGCTGGGGATCTACCACATCTAGCATGGCCTCCAACTCATCCACCATCGATCTCCTTGCAGCTCGAACCATTAGATCAGCTCCCTGTAATGAAGCACCAAAGATTCAAGTCAAAACAACGACCTAATTTCACTTGCAAACCTAATTTTACTTGCAAATGACGGAAATAAATTCATTTGGATATATGCAGGTCGTCAGATGGAAGCGTCCAATGTTTTAACATTGACCATACACCCCGAAAGCTTTTGAACATCAATCAATACACAAAAAGGATCGATCACAAAGAAGAATTGGTATACAAATACTACATATATGTAAACCAGATGTGTGTACTAACTAGTCTTTCTTACAAATTTGCTTGTCCATCTACTACATCCCATAACTTATAGCATCTACAATACACAGGGTCGTGCATCCTAAATATACTGACTAGGTATCATACTGCTCAAGTCAACTCATCGACGATGTTATAAACACATTTACATACAGACATAACTTTATCAACCTAAAAAAAACACCTCCACCGAAGAATTTGTATTTTGGATCTACAAAGCACCTCCACTATCCATCCTTAAGTTAAAATGAACGTATAAAGAACGAAAAAAATCAGTTATCTTGATTACCCGCCTTCACATTTAATCCGTGACGTTAGTTATCTTGGAATCATTAGTCAGATCTTCACTGATGTTAAAATCAGTAACAATTAGCCAAGTTCAGGCATTTTTATTAATATATACTAACGTTATTGACTAAATTCGATTAAATGATCAAGTTACCTAATTGATCTGAAACTGGATGGGAAATAGGACTAAATAGCATAATCATTAGAAACCACACACACAGTCAATACCAGACAATTCCTAATTTAACATAATTTATAGATTAATTTCACTAAAAAAATATCTTAAAATCATAAAAGCAAATTCTAATTTAATTTCTCCACTCATGTAAAAAGATCAGTCATATCATACCTCTATAGCATCAACAGTAAGCAAAAGAACAATAATCCTCTCAGAGAACTTCTGTTTTTCCTCTGCATCTCGAGTTAAAGCGACGTCGATAAGAGAAGTTTCCAAACAATGCCCTGATCTCCTTCAACTTAGCTTTCGCCACAGCAAGCTCACGTAGTGCCCGAAGCACCTGAGATCGACGAATCAGATAAGCCCTAAAGCTAATCTGAATCATCATAGCCGCATCTTGAGGCGACAATTCCTTCTTCTTACCCTTCACATTACTAGCTCCAACTCTCTTAGCAAATGCCTAGAAACATAAAATGCAAATTCAAACACCACTTCATTACTAACTCAAATGTAGATTAAACACAAACCTGTTTAAGAACAACAGCACCATGATCCACAGGCTCTTCGATCTCGACAACCCGCAACGGGGTTATAGCTTTATTATTCTCTTTCTTCTTCACCACTACTGAACATTCCTTCTTTTTAACAGGAACAGTTGATGCTTTGAAAATATACTTTCGATCAATAGGTGAATCTTTCGCTTTTCCTTTAAACTCTGCTACATACTTATAATTCTTCTCTTCTTTTTTCCCACCTTTGATTTCAGTAACCCATTTATACCTCTTATCAATCCCATCTTTTTCTGAACTTTTAATCACACTTGTCCATGAATACTTTCTATCTAATAGAGTCTCAGTCTCATTCTTCTTTTTTGCCTTCGCTTTTGTTATCTTTTCAAGGCCTAGTTCTAGTGCAGATACTCTATCAGATAAAGTCATTAACTTCATATGTGTGTCATCTCTTTTGTAATAAGTTGTTGTAAATGGAGTTTTCTGGATCTGGATGATATCAGTAATGGTGTCAAAGGGGAAGCAGTGAGGGGAGAAGTCAAATGGGATCTCAATTTCTTCACAAAATGATGGAAATGTTAATGGTTTGGGTTTGATTATGGACGTTTCTGTGATGAACATTGAGGATGGATCAAAAATCTCAAATTTTCTTAACCCACTCATGATTAGAGATTGCAAAATGTGGAAGGGTTTGGAGAATTTATTGATGGAGAAAGAGAGATAATTGTTTTTCAAAAAGAAATTAAAGTCAAAAGTAAGCTGACAAGGGTAATATTGGGAATTGGAGAGTGGAATCTGGTAGAGGATGTTTAAGATAAGTAAAATATTCTAAGTATCGCCGCATACGGAATGCTATTTAGTAGGTGATGGTGACCTTCATTTTGGCTCAAAATTACGTAATGAATGTGTTCAAGTGCCACTAGCATTATTCGCCAATCTACTTAGTTAGATCTGGCAACGCATGGTGAATACGAAACCACGTGTCAGATTTCACGATTCTGTGTGCTTCGCAGGTGCATGAGAAAGGTTGGTTGTAATTGTAAAGCACAAAAGCTGTATTATTGGCCGAAAAATTAAACAGGACAAATGGAGATGAGTCATGGGGACAGGAAAATCAGATTAGCTTGTTTTGTAGTGGATGTTAAAAGCCAATAAATTAGCAGCGAATACGAGGTGATAAGAAGTAGGTCAAATTCGAAGACAAAAATTTGTGTTTGCACGTGATACACATATCTTTGACATATATATATGATAAGAAGTTGGTTATTAGGTTAAAAGCGTGTTTGTTTGAAGCAACTCATGCTTGTATACGAGGATTCGGAACTCTGACATATATATATGCTAGAATATACCCCGTGTCTTAAAGACACTCACCGGCATGCCTTCGGCACATTTCACCTATGCATTAAAGGCATTCGGCACTGGTTGCAATTATGCTTGGGCATGCATACCATACCTCCATGAGTAAATTCTAAGACAACGAATAGGATGACTTTACTCCAAGATGGTTGCATCAGTGAATATTTAACACACTGGTTTGACTGCTAGCCTTTGGGAACTGGTTCCCGAGTTCGATTCACCTGTTGGCGTTACAGCCGTTTTGGCTCATGGATCAACTTTGCGACACATTTAGTTAATAGCTGCCAACACGTATCTCGGAGAAAATAAGAGCACAGTAGCCGTTTGATGGTTCTAGATTCGATCTGGACCGTCCTTTATTATAGTTTTGTCCTGTAGTGAAAAAAAAAACCCTATCTTATTAGATAGATATATATTCAAGTCTAACTGTTTGAGTATGACATAAAGCTACAAACAAAAAACACTTCTAACATCAGTTGCACCAGTGGTCTAGTGGTAGAATAGTACCCTGCCACGGTACAGACCCGGGTTCGATTCCCGGCTGGTGCACTTAGTTGATTCTTCAATGTCACTTTTTGACTTTTGTGATGTACTCATATAAACTATTGATTAATATTTGGATTAAAAATGTCATTCTTTCTACCAAGACAGCTAGATCAATGCAAGCTCAGTCTCAACCATTAAAACAACAAACTGCGGGTATTTCTTACACAATTCTGATCATATTATTGTAGAGCTCGTTTTATACATAGAGTTCAGAACAAGAAAGGTACTGGATCTACATTTAATTGATCCGCATCAAATAAATTAGAATAAACAAAAAATGCCAACGGACTAGAGAGACATGTGAACATGAGGGAACAACTCGATTGTAAAAAGTTTAATTACACAGGATTCTTTAAATGTATATATGAAACCCCTTTAGCTGCGATCCTTTAAATCAATTTGCTATAGGATTCTGTTTGTACCTGTCCACGCTACTTATACTAGCTGCAGGTATATATTGGAGGAAATCTTGATGTGCTTGCCAGATCAAATTTTGATCTTCAAAATCATCACGGGTATGTTTCTGGTCGAATGGCCCTGTTCATCCTGTTTGCTGCGTACATCTGCTTTCTCCACTCTTGTGAAGGTGATGACCGACACTCAGCAGCTAGCCAATCGTTGTACTCAAACTGAAACATATGAGCAACATTTTTGAATGATGACATATCCTGGTCTAGCAGAAATTTTATCAACGGCTCCAATTACTAGTACAATTCCTTTCTGATTTTCAATTCAATCGTTTATCATAAACTGAATTCTATTTTGGTGTTCAAAGAAGAAAAATGTGTCCTGAATGCCATACACTCCTCAAAACTTTCGAGGAATGGCAGTGCATTCATGATTTTAGGATAAATATTTACTGTTACGTAAACCAAGCGACTCATACATCCAATCAATTTTGGACATACTTTAGATTAGTTTCTATTATTGGTTGTCAATAAGTTTTCAAGTGGTAAAGTTGATAAATGAGAACAAATAGTGGCAGACTAATTTTACAAACATGCATAGTACTAAGAAGACTTTTTGGGTTGAAACAATTTACCTGACAATTGCCCAAGTTATGAGTGTATCTTTTGGGAACTCCCGCTGCTTCAAGTGTTAAGTAAAATGCTTCCACATCTGACATCATCTCTTCTTGTGACGGAAGAGAAATTCGTCCGTGATAAAATACCGACCACCCACTTGCTCAGTAGTTCAACCAATGGAAAAGGAATAACCTCGGCAACACATACAAAATCATATTATCAAGACCAAGTATAAACAGATATACTAATAAAATGAGATGAGCACCATGGATAGAGATAAACCTTCCAAGGTAACCCTATGAAAGAAAGCCATGGGGCCAATTGTGGAGGAAAGACGTCTTTGGTATAGTGGAGCAACACGATTATCATCGACAATCACAATATTACCGATCTCTAGGAAAGGGAAATCATACTTGTATCCGAAAAGTAGTTAGTAACAAAGTATCAAACATTTAGTGTAAGAGACTATAGATGTGCTTGTTTGAACAAAAAAAATTTGGAAACATCTTCGGCAACATTTGAATGCAAACAGAAGATGAGTCAAACAATTGGTAGGTGTTCCCACCATAACAACTCTTACCAAAGTGGATGAAAATGCAATGAAAACTTTCTGCCTTGTCAAAATTGCACAGTTTTAACAGTATATGCATCCCTTTAGGTAGGATATTAGTGGTGGACAATACCAGCCAACTCCTCAACTCATTCCCTGTGCCATTGAAAATTCTTCTTGGAAAGTTTCCAAATTTTGCAAAAGAACTGGTGGAAGTGAAATCGACGTGTTTCTATATTGAAGTGCTCAAGGCAATCGAAGCACGTCATAGATCTGTATGTATGTGCAGAGTAAGTTACCAGGTGCAAATAATGTATACTGACACTTAACAGATAAAGTAAATCAAGGAGATAGACATTGTGTAAAGTATACAAACACAGCATCATATTGTAACTACCTTATGAAAAAATAAGCTCTCAAAGCAATTAAATGTTTGTCAATCCCATGAAGTGAAAACTAAGGAATCCAAAGTAGGTTGAAGGGACTCAGGGAGGAACTTCTTGAATAGTAGTTATATTAAAACAAAGGACATCGAATGTAGGTGACTGAAAAGTGAAAACCCAAGCAGTCGTCTTATTTTTCATTAAGTACTTCCTGTTATTTATATAATACTACATCAATTCTCTTTGGCACATCTCCTTTGAGAATTATGAACAGAATTAAAGACTAATATGGAGAACATAAAGATTAAAGTTCTGAAATATTACGACATCTAAGTAAACACCAGATTGTGATTAAAACTCTAAAAATTACGACATCTAAGCAAATACCAGATTAGATGTTGTAAAAAGAAAGTTTCAATCATATTTATTTCGTTTTCTCTTTCATGAAAAAGAATATCAATCGTGAGATTGCAACTATGCAAGTTTTCTTTGAGCAGTCCTACTCAATTTTGACTTGGACAACTCTCTTACACGACTTAGAGACTCCAAAGTTTTATGAGCTGGTGTCAGTCTGTCACTTCAACTCAAAGACAAATAACTTGAAACATACCCTGTGCAGTGTAAAATCACATCAACAAGGAGCAAACTTCCATCTTGAACAGCCGCGGTACCATCTTTATGGGCACTCTTTATCTGCATTTTATTAAAATTAGCATATCATAACAATCAGAAAATCGCAGAAATTTTTCTTCAGAAGTTTATGGTGAGTACCGTATGCTATGACTTGGCATAATAGAGTTACCTTACCATAGAATGCGTCCACAAGTTATTGTAGCCAACTAGCTTGGTTGGGGTACCATTGGTAGTAGATCTAGCTGCAACATGAACTTCTTTAGCAACTGTTGCGATTTCTCTGGAGATATCATAAGCACTAGCAGAACTCCCAATCAAAACCACAACCTGTTTTAGAAATAGACCTCTAATCAACATTAATGAGTTGGAACTATGTTTACTAATACCCAGTCAAACCAAGCACATATTCGAGGTTATTAAAGAAAAACAGGGCCGAATTTAACTCCACCAAATCAATGTAAGCAGGTATGCAGACCAGAAAATGATTTAGAAAAAAGAAAAGCAGTTAAAAATTCAATGGATTGTCTTATATTGTGCAAAACAAAATGTATCCAAGCCATGCAATATGAATCTACAATTTAAACTACAAGATACAGAATCAGGAAGAACAAAAATACGATAATAGCCCGAAGCATACTTTCTTACAAAAGGGATCAGGAACACGATAGTTGTGGCTATGGATTTGTCTCCCAGGCCATACACCGATACCTGGAAAGAGGATGTACAAACCATACAAGGATCAAAAGAATATTGGTTCCAAACAACGAATCATGTCATTCCATTTAGAAAGCTTTATCAGATCAAACAGGCTTAATTTGTACAAAGAAACATCTCTTATGGACAATCAAACATGGTCCTTAGTCCCTACACCACCGATGTTAAGACTACCAAGTCGAATGGGTGATTTAGAAGGCATGCAAACGGTTCAATTAAAAAGGTAAGGAGTGTAACCACACAAGTACATAGCACGTTTACGGGTCGAGGTTGTTCTAAATCACATTCATGAAATTTTTACTCCTACAGTAAAACCTTGTCCAATTTGTACTGTATTGACATTTGCTCATGGTCGTAATTAATTGGCAAATCGTCATACACTAACTCAAATGCTTACATGGCTTTCTAGACTTAGATGTTTACACCATAACCTCCTTCACTTAAGGATCTTTCTCATCCAAAATTTATTTGTAAATTCTTGCTTGCTATGTATATGCTCAAACAAGCACATCTTAATCGATCAACAATGATTGATGATTGTATTGGGTTAATTTGAGGAAACCCAAACCTCCGGTATGGTTTATCGAGGAACCAATGACCTCCTAATTCACACTAATGTGCAAACTACAGTACTCTTTGATGTGATCTAATCGGCAGAAGCTTCGATTAATTGATCAAACATCATTAGAATAGATAGAACCCTAAATTACAATTAGGGGAAACATGAATAAATCATAAAAGCCTCACTTTTTCATTACAATAGGCTCATTGCTATAGAATCGTAAATCGTATCTTAAACCGTAGAGGTTAAGAGTCAGATTAAATCTTAAACCGTATTGTAAATCATAAGATTTTTTATCGAAGTATTTTCGACTTAAAAAAATATATGTATGATTAGAAACCAATACAAGTTACAAGTATGAAGTTTATGTGAATTTTTCAATGATTTCCAAATTTTCTTAAGTAAATAACATAGAATGACTTTCAAATCCAATTTAAATTCAACTACATTTTCAGTGAATCGCAAATCGTATCGACTCGTAAATCATAAGATTTATAATTAATTAATATATATATATATATATAGAAATTAATTAATTTATTTATTTACTTATAGTAACTTTGAAGGCCTACATATTGTCGTGGACAACTTGTTGTAATAAGATTGGCTCATGTTTAATAAAACCCATTCACAACATGTATGTTAAATACAGGGCCCATTTGGAAAAAGCCCAGTAAACTATGTTTCATGAATGGCCCTAAAGTAGTCAATAATATCATGAAAATAAAACCCATTCACAACATGTTGTTTAAATACAGGGCCCATTTCGAAAAAGCCCAGTAAACTATGTTTCTTGACTAGCCCTAAAGTAGTCAATAGACACGTGTCACAAGTTAAAACTTGGTCTTCTTCTTTAACCAAAAACCCTAGATCTGGTTTTTCACAGTTGTGGCGGCTCAACACAGCCTCCAAACACTGGAATTCAAGACAACCTGGGAACACCTGCAATGAAAGTAAATAGACTTGAAAGTAGATCTGGATTTCTAGTTATCTCTCTCTCTCTATTACAAACAACAAACAGTAAGATTCTGATTCTCGAAAAAAAAAACAAAAACAAAAACGTAAGATTCTAGTTCTAAACTGTGATTTACGGTTTCTACACAAAACGCTTCCGATTCTGTACGATTTTGTGAATATCCGGTTTTTCTAACGAGTTATCTCGATTTCCTTACGGTTCGAGTTGAATCACAAGTTAAGCCACGGTTTTTTACAGTTCCTACAACATTGAATAGACTAATGACACGTGGACCAACATAATTAAAATAAATAAGACTTAGGGCTTGAACTTCGGACAAGTCTACCACATCATTTTCCTGACTTTGAAATCTCGTCCCTCGAGATTATAGATCAACAACTCCATCGGAAACATACACAATGAATGAGCGGTCCCAGAGACATCTCCCCAACTTTCAAGTTAATTGGGTATCCTGCCTCGATATTCCCTTGTAGCAACTTCCATAGTACAAAACAAGCAACCAAAAGATGTGGACTGAAACCAACAAGACACAAAAGTTGCAAGTATAACATATGACCCTGTGGTGCAACACAAAGAAGATAAGCATCCCAAATCGAATACAATAAGTACGTGTTTAGGTGTGACCGCGACATCTAATACTGCATTTCCAACAATTTCTTCACCTTTAGTGTAACTTGGGAAAGTCTACTCACTGAGTTCAAAAAAATTAGAAGGGTTACTCAAATCAATTGCTTTAGTTTGATCCACCACACACGTATCAACACTAGGTGGGGAATCAAGAGGAACAAAAACATTATCTTTCTCGAGATACTCATCATAAATAGGAGACGCTAAACTAGCCACCATAGTATCATCAACAAGATATTCATAAAAAATGGGTGAAGAATTAAAATCAACAAAAAAATCATCCTCCTCTGGATAATCATCATAATCAGGAAAAGTAGTAGCATCAACGAAGTCATCCGTCTCACAAAATTTGCAAAAACATCAGAAAAAGTTATCTCAACGTGGCCACTATCAATCATCAATGGAAGTAACTTTTAGCCAGCTTGGAGACAACACAAGATTTCTTCAATCAAAATGGAGTTTTGAGACATAAGCTCCCTACTTTTCTACAAACCTTCAATAATTTTGTGAAATTCGATGGTCTTTCGAGGTGGAATGTTTTTTTGGACGAACAGTAACCGTGAATAGTATCAACGAACACTTGTGGTGAACAGTAGACTGTGAACAGTTCCACAAAAATAGTGCGTGGACAGTGCACGGTTAATAGTACCGTGATAACTAGTGAAGTAAACAGTACACAGTTTTTTTTAACCCTAAAAAAACCAAATTTTTTTTCAGAGAAAACAACAAACCAATTGATCTGCCGTTATAAATGCTTGAAATTTGCAATACCCTGCGATTCACAAAACGTTTCTCGAACCAGTAGATTGGCGAAGTAATATCCTGCAATTCAAGAAACCCAAACTCTTCTTCCTCTTTCTTTTCTAACCCAAGAAAGAATGGTAGTGATACCATTTTGATATGACCTAATCGGACATTGATGTGACCTAATCGGCGGAAGATTCGATTTTGATCCAACATCATTAGAATATATAATTGATCCAACATCATTAGAACATATGGAACACTAAATTACAATTAGGGAAAACAAGAATAAACCCTAGAAGCCTCACCCCTTAACACTTTTTCATTAATCCAAAATCAACCAACCTTCTAATCTATTACAAGCCATTATTTATAATTTAGGGCTTGCTTAACAACAAACCAAACCAATAGACTAATGACACACGGACTGACATAATTAAAATAAGTAAAATAATAATAACAATAAAATAAAACTTAGGCTTGAACTTGGACAGGTCGACCACATCATTTACACCAGTATTCTTCTCATTTCTAAGTTAGTCCATGGTTACAACTATTTATAAGACTTACATACTAATTTATGACTGCCACTAAACTACCCAATAACACTATAATAAATTAATGACCATAACCAGCAAGTATTACCCACGTCCACTAACGTCTAAACATTACCCCACTATAACCAATTACTCTAAAAGCAACATGTGCATACACGCACAAAACAGTTTACTCGTTAAGCAATTATTGGATTTTCAAGGTAGTCATGTTCACTCCTCCAGAAAACTCTATGAATGTAAATAGTTCTTATTTTCTTAACCAACCCAACATATATTGAATCTATTAAAACGAGCAATTAGAAGAAGAACAGGACTTGATACCTGGAATTTCCGCAACACGTGGCTTTGTATAATGCCCATTACAAACAACCACCGCATTAAAAACATCATCACCAGCCACATTTCTATCTTTCTTTCGTGATCTCACTACCCATTTCCCTTCTCCCATCAGCCCAACGTGAACAACTTCCGTCTCCAACCGAATCAACTCACTTATTCCAAACTCGCTCATAAAATCTTCCAAGTACAATAAAACCTCCTCGTGATCTGGAAACCTTCTAGAATCTCTACGCTTATCATCTTTTTTAGCAACAAATGGGTAATCTCGAAAACCCATTACTTCTCTAGGAAGATTAGTGCGAAGAGATTCGTAAAGGCTAGCGTGAACAATGGTTCGTGATGGGTAGAGGCCCAATGGGTCGGATTCTGTGTTCGGGTCATATACCCATGTTCCACCAATTCTGTTGTTCCGTTCGAAAACTACGACTTGATGACCTTCTCGGCGGAGTTCGCGTGTAGCTACTAAGCCGGCTGCACCTGCACCAATAACAGCTACTTTTTGGGATTTTTTTGTTGGGATTATTTGGGGCTGCATGGTTGGTTGGGACAAAGTTGTTGGAGGAGGAATTGTGGGAGAAGGAAGTATTATTATTGGAGACATAACCAAGAGAGAATTTGAGGTTGTTGTTTCAACTTTCAAGGGTGAGAGCGAAAAAGGCGCTGATTGTCACAAAATGGGCCCAAAAGGCTGGGTTTATGGGCCTCAATATTGCAATTTCTCTCGCAATGCCTCTTAATTTTGTTTTTTTTTTCGTTTGCTGAAGATCGGTAGTATTATAAAGTGCCTGAAAATTTCAATTGTACCTTTTCTTTTTGGAAGATCTGTTGAAAAAAACCAAATTAATCGATTCTTCAAATTTGCTCAGTTTCAAATGCACGGAAAAGAATGGAGAGGATATGATTTATTTTTATTTTTATTTTTTTCGGTAATATGTGAATTTGGTTATTCACAAGAAATGGGCCCCAGCCCCCCCCTCATTTCGTTCAGTTACATGTAAACCCAACGTATCTATAAAACTTTCCTATTATTCACGTCCAACCAATTAACCTCTCTGCTTTCTATAATGGACGCAAATCTCGCTCTAATTTTTATCTTCACACTTATCTATTTCCTTTTTTGCCCTTCTCAACAAATAACCACCGTATATTTTTTCTTTGTTGAGTTTGCTCTAACGAAAAAGCCAACGAAAACACTGATTTTAACTTCGTTTCTTTTCCATTGAAGAGAGCCACTAGTATTTGATTCTTATGTGAAAATACTCTTTACCACATACATCTTCATGATGATATTTATAAGCCAATGAGGGACTTTAAACTAGGGCGTTATTATCACTCGATGATTGATGAGAGATCAGTAGATTGAGTGGAATTTGTTTGATGAAATGTTTGTAGGAAATAAGTTGGATTTACGTGATTTGAAGAGGTTAGTCAAGTAGGAGATCTTGTATGGGAGAGAATGATCACTTTAATCTACTAAAAAATAATGGGTAAGGAGAAACCAAAGCAAATGCAGAGACAAAATTGGAGAGTTGAAATTGTCTGATGCCTTGACAAAATATATGTAAATATATATTTATATAGTAACTTGACATATGTAAATACAAATTCATATATGTAAATGCAAGTTCATATATGCAAATACAAATTTACATAGTTTATTTAATTTATATGCAAATACAAATTTGACATATGCAAATTTGAATTTATATATGAAAATTTAAGTTTACAGAGTAGTTTGATATAAGCAAATTGGAATTTACATATGAAACTTTAAGTTTACATAGTAGATTTGTGAAACAAAACAAGCCTGATGAAAAAATGTATGGAAATTTTATATTTTCATAATTGTTTAACCTATGCAAATTTGTATTATATGAAAATTTAGATTTTCGTAGTAGATTACTAAAATAAAACAATTCTAATATCAGATGTATGCTATGAAAATCTTAATTACACAGAAGATTAACCTATGAAAATTTTAACCCGCATAAGATGTAGAAGTTCTTTTTGTTCAAGATTAACATGAATTTTCACAAACGTTTGTTTTTGTCATCTGACAAGTGCGTGACACAGTCTATACAAATTGGAATTTACATGTGCAAATATGAATTCTCATAAACTTTTTTCTAACATGACTATATAAATTTGACAAACTAACAAACGCATCAAGCTCATTTTTTGCATTACATCCAAAATTCAAATATCAAAAATTCAAACAAAAATAGTATCCAAAAGTTACATTCAGAATTCCAAAACAAACTGACATTACATAAAAGATCAAAGATTTACATCCATAATTCACTTTCCTTGCTTTATAGAATAGAAAAGCATTCGACTGATGCACCCAAGCAAGGCATGGATCATGAGCTCTTTGAACCGCTTTTTGATTCCTCGTGCCTGCTACATACTTCGGCTAGAAGCACATAAATAAGGCCACAAGCATAGGGATCCTATTAACTTGTTCCGACACACCTAAGACAGAAGAATAAGCTTCTTATCTTAGTCTTACTTCACCGGGAAAGAAGAATTGGCTGCACTCTCCCTCATTGACTTGAGTAAGAGATCGGAAAGATATTCTTCACTAAGTATTCGGAATCGGTATAACCCAAATCTTCAAGTCAAAGTCTTGCTTATGAGTTTCTATATTCTTGTTGATTGAGTTGCTGATAGTAGGGAATTCCAGTAAAAAGAAAGTCCTTTGAATCATAAGCATTAAGTTCTTGGCTAGCTGCTTTGCCTTTCCAAGAATTCAATCTCGCCTTGTGAAAGATAGTCGGTCGAGGGTTGTCAACATCCGCGAGGCTGGCCATCTTGCTAATTGACTTCTTTGCTGATCTGGGATTGGACGTGGGATATATTTCTTCTTTCCCTCTCGTCTCTTTTCTGGATCTCACTGTCGAGAAGAGAAATTTGAGATCTAGGGTTTTATGTGTGGAGGTATTTTAGTCAGGTTGGATATTTTAGAAAAATAGGGAGTTTTTATGAGTTAGTACGTAATGAAGGAGTTTTTATGCTGGGTATGTATCAACGAGGGAGATTAAACCCAAAATCTGTTCCTAGTTCATATAACCAGAAAGTTACATATAGACTGGCCAGTAAAACTTTTATGTCAAGGTCTCCAGGAAGCACCTTAACTTTTGATTATTTGGTGCAACCTCTCCTACCTAAAGTGAGAGATTGACTGTGGCGAACCGATAAAAATGGAAGGATTTTTCGGAATAACCTATAAATATGTTACCAACTAACTGTTAGTCGCTCACAATGAAATCAATCTGGGTCAAAATATATGAGGACCTAACCTCTAATCCCTATAAGTAAGGAACCACATTCATAGGCTCATAGCTTATATGTTACCCTTTCAACAAGAGAGGAGTCATAATTTATTTTATGGCATGGAATGTCTAAATAGGTAGATATAATGATCTATTCTCTCAAAGGTGCACATTAGCATTGCAATTGTGAAATTTTAGACGTACACTACTTGTTCATATATTGAAATGGCACAATGAAGAACGGTTGTCTCACACGAGGTAAAATCTGCCCAAAAAGTGCCCATATTGGGATAGATTACTGTGTTCTATATTGTTGGGGCAACTAATGTGCTGTTCTAGGGTACACAAAGGGTACTTGTGGTACCACTGACTACTTTGTTAGGGATGATACGAAAGGGTACTTGTGGTAGCACTGACTACTTTGTTAGGGATGATCTGGGAAAGTGATTTGTGGTTGTTCAGGATTGTCAGTTGGTTTTAAGTAGATTTAGTAGTATATTAACACTCCAGACAATATGTTTTTTTTTTTTTTTTTTTTTTTTTTTTTTTTTTTTAAATCATAACACTGAACACAAAATGAGAAATTTGAAATTTCATTTGCGAGAGTGGTGGAATAGTTATCTTGTTTTCAATTTTTTTTTTCTTAAGTGAAGATTTGCAATCGTATTTCTATTAGTAAAGTCAATTAGAGATTGCCAACTTTGAAACTTTGAATGCTAAGCCATAGCTTTATATTTTTTCTAAAGATATCTTGACTAAATAAATTAACTCATTCTTAAAAATTGCTCTCTTTTCTTGTAGTTAAAAGAAAAAAGGTCAGATTTCCAAGGAATTCAAATATAAACAAAATTGAATATAGACAAAATTGATAAGTGAACGCAAAAATTTGGGCCAGAAGCAAACTAACCTTTAGCTAAACTCCATATATATCTAAACACCTTTAAAATAGCTTACCCGAGTTAGCCCATGTAGCTTGAGCCGCCAGCACATAGAGGCGTGGGCAAGCTAGCCGTGCACCGCCCTTTTTCTCCTCAGCCCATTCGCCATCTGTCCTTTTTTAGTCGCTGACTCTATCAGTCCCGTCCGGTTTTTCCTCCAAACACCATTCAACACCTACGTTCTCCTAGCTAGCTGCTCAACTCCGAGCCATCATCCTCAGCTTCCACCGCCTGCTTCACCCAATCAAAACAAGACTCTATCAAACAAATTAGTTCTTATCGAATTAAATCAATTCAATCAGTACTTTTTGTGTTCTCAACAGAAAAAATAAACCCCCCAATCATTTGCTTAATGTCTTCTTCCCATCCTACCAATTTATCTTTTTCAAATCGCTAAGAAGAAGAAGAAGAAAAAAAAACAATTAATAAGAGGTAAGAAGACTGCTTCTTTAATTACTTTTTGTTATTTGATTGATTCTTTCATGTTTGTCAATTGGGATGTCATTTTTTTTCATGGATTTTTTTTTATTGAGTTGGGGTTCGAAAATTGGATCAAACCAATGTTTTGATTTTGTTAGCTAACTTGATGAATTTGGCAAACAAACTTAGCAATTGTACCCCCATGCCGGTCTAATTGTCCTGACATGCATCCTCGACCAACCGTCAAGCATTAGAAATCATAATATTCTTTAGACCACATACTTGACATCCAATTAATTTACTCCTCAGCCGTCGATCTATATATATGGTGGTTGAATGGCTGGCATAAATCACGGTGTTGTTATACAATTATTGCACCGTCGAAACTGTTAGCAAGTAGGACTAGAATCAATCTCGTGTAGAAGAGAGGACTCAATTTGCAAGTCCACTGACCTGTCTGGGAATGCAGGAGCCACAACAATCTCCAAACTTTTTAAGTAGCGCATACAATTCTAAATGCTGTCCATTGGGTTCTTAATTCTTATTACCAGTTGGAGTAGTCATAGCGGCACATCAGATACAAATAGTTGTGGGTTTTATATTTCTTTGTACACATGCTGATTACTGCACTTTTGCTGGGGACTTTAGGTTTTGCAATAGGAATTTAACTAGGTGATTTCTAACCGGCCTAAATTCCAAGCATATGTTTATTAGTAGGCAGTTATACAATAATCCGATGCTTTATTACTTAAATTGTTTATTAGTAGGTCTAAACATGCTGTCAATATTTGCTAATGTCTCTGCGCCTTTATATAACTTGCAAATGTAAAAGTAAGGACTAGTCCGTATTTTAATATTGACTTGCGTGTTAAAGTCATTCTCTTACTGCCGCCTTGAACTTACGTAGAGTAAACTACCAGTTGTGTTGTTTGTTGGAAGTCTTCATTTTTAGAACTGTGTAGCAGCCCCTTCCCAGTATATACTTGTTACAATGTGAAGTTTGTAGGGTTATGGTTGGCTTCATACCCTTTTCATCTTAAAGTCTTAACGCTTAAGGGTAAGATGTCCCCATGAACTCACTTGAAGAGACAAGCTACAACTAAGATTTCAACATTCAGTATTGAAATTCTCGAAGAGGAGCTACAGAGAGGTATATTGACCTCTGGGACCTTAGGACACTCTAGCAGATTGATGAATGTTTTAGCTTTGTAAAATCGTTTTGTTTGAGAATTGGATAAAACTAATTTCTGCATATTGTCGACTAATTAATATTGCGCTTCGCAATTGAATTTCTATCGAGTCTCCAACTTTCATACTTGGAGTGCGATACAATCAAAGCCTCCTCAAAACTCTTTTCATGCAGCCTTTTAATCCATAGTGAAAATAGAATGTATTAAGAATGTCATTTGTAAAGATTTTTTAGATCACTTATAATATTTCAGATAGTTTTGTGTTGCACTTTTATTGGTGAGTCAAACTTCTTCTCTTTATACTGCTTATATATGTATGCAACATATTCATTGCGTCCTTTATTAACACTAATTTGAAGTCTTCGATTACCTAATTTCTACATTGCTAATGGATTGATCACATGTTGTTTTTCTTTCGGTTCTACATCTCACTATATTAGCTAAGTCGTCAACCTTGCTTGCTTTTTGACTCTTTCTTGGATTTCCTTGAAGAAGAAGAAGAAATAAGGTTAGACTTTACAACAACTTCAGTCCTTTATTTTCTGATTGTCCAAGGCTTATAATTTAATTTACTATCAAAATATGCTATGAAATGAGTGTGGAGCGTTTATGAATGTCTTTAGATATGTTGCTCAGATTGACGTTGATTAATTTTTTTTATGGTTTTTTTAGGGGTAAAAGGAATAGGATGATAGTAGAGGATTTCGTCTGACTGCTCCAGCACAATTTTCTTCATACGAGTTTCATCGAGCAATTCCTATTTGTAGGTAAATTTTCGATATACCACTTTACAGTGTTATCATGGTTTTGATTTTTGGGATTATTCATTATGTTTATTTTTTATTTGTAGAAGACACTGTAGAATATCTAAATCTAAACACCTTTAAAGAGGCGCACCCGAGCTGCCAAGCTTAGCTTTAGCCGCCATCACATAGAGGCGTGGGCGAGCTAGCCGTGCACCGTGCTTTTACCTAACCCGATTCACCATTTGTCCTTTTTAGCCTCCTAAGCCTATCCGGCATCCGTCACGGGCTTTTTCTCCAATCACAATGCAACTCCCTTTTTCTCAACTTAGGCCGTTTGCAACTTCCACCGCTTTCTTCACCCTATCAAAATAGAGAAACGAACAACAAAGTGCGAGGTTTTCTTCCGGATCAAAAATTAAATGCGGTTTTTCTTCTCAATGATTCAAACAAAAACCCAAAAGAAACAAAAAGACATTAATTCATTAAATTAGCAAAAAAAAGTGTATTAAAAAAACCCTCTCTCTTCATCAAATTCTAATATTGTCGGGTTCAAAAGAATATCCTAAGCCATATTGTCCTATATTATCGAAGCCATATTGAAGAATCGAAGCGAATCACAACAGTTGGTGATACTAATGGCGGTGATAAGCGATCTTGCCTTCTTTGTGAATCGGTATGTTTCAAATTTTCATATTGGGTTTGATGTGAACAAGCTCTGTTGAACTTGGAAATTGAAATGAACAAATATCTGATTTCATTGTTGGTCTGCGGTTGATTTATTTTGCGATATGGAGGAGATGGGTCCTGCAAATGTTGATTGAAGGATTAGTACAGTTCAACCTGTTCCTACTAATGCACTTTTCACACCCATCTCATCATCTATCTACCAACAAGGTCATCACTTTCAAACCATTCAACCCAAACTTACATTTCTCGGTTAGTTTCTAAATACCAAGCAAAGGCCCAATAGAAGAGAAGTAACACTCTCTCGCCGGTATTGCGGTTGAAGTTCTTGAAGATGTAGAAACGGATAGTGCTTGAAAAGAGGTATTCACTCAATCCCTCGTGTTTGTCATTTTTCCCCACTTATTTGTTTAATATTTATTTATTTAGGCATTTTGTTTAATAAAAGAAAAGACGTATTTCGATGGATTATTGCATACAAGGAAAACCAGCATCATCGTTTATGAGATGGAAAACCCCAAATAAGCAAACTCCTTAGTTCTCGCCTCCATTCTTCAAAGAAATATATTTGTTTGTTTGAAGGACTTGCTGTTTGTTTGAGATTAGCTATATTTTCATTACCATCATGTTTGTAGTATTTAGGGATTGAGTGCTTGATTTGGATTAAAAAACCTGAGAATGTAAATTTTTTATTACATAAAGTTAAGGTATAAAAAACTGTTTTGTTTTCTTTTAGTGCTTCAACTATTAAGTTTCGGCAAAAAAAAAATAGGGACAAGCATTTAAAGTGTGCATAGGTTTTCATAAATATGTAAATATTGTTCTTGAGGAGTTTATGTTGTTGTGCGTGAGAAAATTTAAAGCTACCAAAGTTGGAGTTCAGGCCATATCAAATCTTTTTTTTTTATCATTTTGAAATTTGAGTGTTTTTTTAAGCGGGGTTGAGTTCTTTAATTTTAGGTACTAGGACTACCTTTCAATTGTTATTCACTTGGTTTTACTTTGTTTTGCTTTCGATGCTAATTGATTCGACATCAAGCTATGGCAAACAAGTGGATCATGAGTAGGTACATGTCGATGAATAAGATATTAGCATTCTAATGAGTTATGTACTTGTTCCGCCCCCACAAATGTGGCCAATAAAAGCCCAATTCAATATAAAGCTCATGCTTTCGAGTCCATGCTACAAAAAAAAGCCCGTTCGAGCTTATCTACAAAAAGCTCACTTTCGAGCCCATACTTTCGAGCTTATCTACAAAAAGCCCATGCTTTCGAGCTTATCTACAATAAGCCCACTTCGAGAAATTTATCTACAAAAGCCCACGCTCAAAGCCTATGTTCAAAGCCTAGCCTACATACCTACCTACGTAAAATCAATTGCGCACATGTTTTGCGAGTCAAACAACTTCCATAACCGTCCCACAACCGTCCACATTCAAGCTTCGATTCCATCAACTTCATATCGTGTGACAGTTCTTCCGCCAGTTCTCCAACTTCATCCCACGATTAAACAATTCTCCTGTCAGTTCACCAACTTCATCCCACGATTGGACAATTCTCCCGCCAGTTCTCCAACTTCATCCCACGATTTGATAGTTCTCCCGCCAGTTCTCTAACTTCATCCCACGATTGGAATATTGGAGAACGAGGAAATAACTATCACCAATCCTACCTATAAAATCCAACCTTCGTCATTTTTCCAGAACTACGCATCGAGATTTGATCCCAAACAATACATTTGGGTACGTAGGCAACTTCAAAACCGAAGTCTAGTCTCATCTTTTCCCAACCACCATCTCCTTCACCATCTCCAAAAAAACATTACTTCCGACCCTCAACTGCTGTGTTTTAGCAAATCTTGCTGAAATATATTTGGCGCCGTCTGTGGGGATACCCTCAACCACAAAACAAAAGTTACGTCAATGGCTTCTCGAAAAACAAACAACGGTGAAAGTATCCCTTTTACCGCTCAAGTTCAGCATTCACCTTCTGCTAGGAATTCACTTTCCAAGTCCGATAGTCCTCGACCACCTGCGACTGAGAGAGTGGGTATTCATGTATCTGATCCATCAACTCGGTGTGGTATCAGTCTCCAGAGCAATTGGAGAGCAAGAATAACAATCTGAAGAAACAGTTGCGTCAATTTCTTTAAAATGATTCAGGGTCCACGGCAAAAAGTGTTTGAGATCGTTTGAACACTGAAGCATCTCTGTCAAAGACTCTAAGTACAAACTCCCGCACCAAGAGAAACCGTCGCGAAGTAAACTACGAAAGGCTTCAAGCGCCAAACGTAATGTCCTTGGCGAAAGCCTACACTTTCGATGTAATCGTAAAGCAAATCCACAAACTCCTCATCGACCTTGATGCCTACCACCACCAGAGGGATCACCAACTCACAAAAGATCTCATGGCCCGAAAACCGGTTTTGCGGTTCGAACCGTACTAAGGGAGATCGGCAAAATATCTATATAAGTCGGCAAGATAGATTACCCAACCAACGAAAAACCAATGAAGTTCCTACCCCAAGCTCTAGAAGGGGTAGGCAAGCCACTACTGAAGTCCTTGTCATGAATAAAGATGTATGCCCGACCTCGATGATATTATCGCCGACCTCGACAGCAGGACTATTCACCAAGCAGTTCCAATTCACAACCTAGCCGCTCAAGTTGTAGTCCCAATCCAAGAGCTCATTGTCGGCCAAAGTATGTTGACAATGGTAGCCATGGAGATGGAGACTCACTTGCATCAGGTCAAGAAAATGGTTGTGACAGTCCAGCACTCCGTCCGTATTCTCCCGATGTTCACCATAGGAGACGAAGGAACCGAACTCTACTAATGGCTCAGTCACCTTCACCTGCATGGATGGGTCGACGAGAACTCAGTCCACCTCCTCCGAAGAAATCTTGGCCAAAACGACCACAGTTCGGTCGTGACCATCGTCAAGAGAATGTTCCATTTTCTGAACGACGTCTCCACGAAATGATACTGAAGGCTGTTAATGATAAGGAGTCACAAGAAAACAAAATACAAAATCTCGCTATAGATAGTGGTATCGATTCTCCTTTCTCTCTCCGAATCCAAACAACCGTTCATCACAAAGACTTCAAAGCGGCCCGAATTTGAAAGTATGATGAGATTGATGGAGATCCTTTGATGCATCTTGTTAATTACAGAAACAAGATGATCTTATGGACTTTCGACGATGCTCTTCTTTGTAAGTTATTCCCATCCACACTCATTGGAATTGAGTCGATGAGATGGTTTAACATGCTTCGGAAAAAGATCCATCCACAATTTTCTTGATCTTGCATATAAGTTTGCGAACATTTTAGATCCGATTGGAAATAACCGAAAAATATTGATTCTTTATTCAGTATAAAACAACAAAAGGATGAAAAGCTCAATAAGTTTGTTGTGAGATTTCGGAAAGCGGCTGTTGAAATTCCAGATGCATCTGATATTCTTGTCATTTATGCTTTCAAGGAATGCATTAATTATGATAGGGATGGCGTTTACAACTCTATAGTAAAAGACGTTCCAACAACTCATTATGAACTTTTTGCTCGAAGTCAACAGTTTATTCAAGTTGAAGATGATGCATCGGCACGAGTTTACAGAGATAGGGATCGGATAAACAAGTCGCAGGAACAAAGTCAAAAACCGAAGTTTCAGCAAACAACCGATCAAAAGTCCAAGAGTGATGGTAGGCCACAACAATGGGACTGCAAAGAACAAAAGAAACTTCCCGAGTTAAAGCTTACCACCCTCAATGAGAAGTATGCTGTTATCTATGAGAAGATTAAGGGAAAGAATATCTTATCTCCACCTTTTCCTCTCTCAGAAGATACCAAGGCTACACGTGACAAATCACTATGGTGCAAATTTCACGATGATTTTGGTCATGAAACTGAACAATGCCGATCTCTAAGGGGTAGAATCCAAGGTTTGATCGAGAAAGGTATGCTTTAGGATTACGTGCTGGGTAAAACGAAACAAGCTTTAGTCGTGACCGACCGCACACAATGTAATCAAAATTCGGTCATACGAGTTGATTCAATGTCTAACACCCCGGTAAAGAATTTCAATCACTCCAAAAGCGATCTCAACCACCACTATGTTTATAGTGGATATGATTTTCTCCACGGTATGGGTACTAAGACTTATGAGGAAGGACCTCTCGTTGGGTGACAATGATCGATAGGAGTGCACCATCCTCATTATGATCTTTGTTTTCATACAAAGCTTTTGTTGGAATTCATCGTGTGTAGAAAATCATGATCGATATAAGTAGTTAGGCAAGTGTGATCTACAAAAGCGTTGTTACAAAGACTCAATCTCCCGAAAAATGATAGTTCTCGATCCAAATCTAATCATTGGCCGATGGGACAGCCCGAGCAAAATCAATTGGTAGATGCTCTCTTTTCGGTGACATTAATGAACAAAGGAAGTTACAATTGATTTTCTTCTCATGGATTGTAACTCCTCCTACAATGTCATTATGGGAAGAGATTGGATCCACTCAATGGGAGCATCATTTCTACTTTCCATCGGGCTATCAAGTTCTGGTGTGATGGTACGGTATGCAAAGTTGGTGATCGATAGCGACTTTGAAGTGCCATGATGCGTACTTTCGAAGATTATAAAGATTCTAAGTCAAGGGCAACACCATCCTAAATGTCGATGGGGTAAAATAGTAATTACAAATTCCATTGGTCGGTAAACGCTATGGAGCGGCGTTTAGGTGGCCCCGACCATCGACAAGCTCCTCGAAGTCTGGTCGGTAACAAGGAAGAAGAAACCACTTTTATTTACGTGGAAATTTCCAAGAAGGAAGGGATGAACTCATTGAGCTTTTGAAGAAAAATTGCACGGTGTTTTGCGTGATGGTCGAACAAATGCAGGGATTGATCCTTCACTTGCATGTCACAGGTGGATATCGACAAAACACAAAAGCCGATTATGTCGGAAGCCTCGCCGAATGGCTCCCGATCCCGAGCTCAAAGTGAAAGCGAGATCGACAAACTTCTAAGTGTTAATTTTATTAGGCATGTACTATATCCAAATGGATATCCAATGTAGTAGCATCCCTAAGAAAAATGGGAAACTTAGAATGCAAGTTGATTTTACTGATATCAATAAAAATGTCCTATTCACCCAGATCCCTTTGCCTCGTATTTACGAAATGGTTGATGCCACTTCAGGGTTTAAACGAATTTCTTTTATGGATGCCTCAATGGGATTTTATCAAATTGCATTAGCTGAATATGAACAAGAACTTACAACTTTCATAATAGACCAAGGCTTATTTTGCTATAAGGTAATGCCTTTCGGTCTAAAAAATGCACCGGCAACATATCATAAATTCATAAATACATCATTTTCAGACTTCTTAGGCAAGTTTATGGAAGCTTATACTGACGATATGGTCATCAAGTCGCATGAAGAGTCTTCTCACCTTCATCACTTGCAAAAATTCTTTGATCGGCTTGTGCATATTTGAATGCGTCTAAATCCAACAAAATGCGCATTTGGGTTAGCATCCGGTAAATTTCTTGGATATCTTATGACCAAACGAGGCATTGAATCTAATCCTGATCAAATCCATGCAATTACCGAAATGCCCTCGCCAAAAACAAAGAAGCAGATACAACAACTTACGGGTAGGATAGCCGCTTTGGGTAGATTTATCTCAAAATATTCAAATCGGCTCCACCCCTTTTCAAGTCATTAAAGGGATCCCCACAATGGATAGGATGAGTGTGGCGTAGCTTTTCAAAAATGAAAGAATACCTAATACGGCCGCCAATTCTTGCTAGTCCGACCAGGACAAACAATTGACATTTATTTGGCAGCATCAGAAATAGCTGTGAGTGCCGTCTTATTCAATGATGATGAAAATGAACAACCAATTTTCTTCATAAGTAAGACCACTTTACGACTCGAAGCAAGGTATTCACAGATTGAGAAAATAGCTCTCTCACTTGTCCATAGTGCTCGAAGATTGAAGCCTTATTTCCAAGGGCGTCATCAATGTCTACATCAATACACCTTGAGAAAAGTTCTTGAAATGCTGATTCGAGTAGATTAGCGAGAATGAGAAACATATTTGAGTGCCTCTGAAATTATCTACAAAGCCCGATCATCGAGAAAAGGCCACCACAATGGCATCACTTATGGCCGATTTTCCCCGTCTGTCGATGACATACCGACCATGGAAGAGCGGTTTGAGGAACCTCCTCCTAATCCACAACAAGGATTGGCTAATCCATCCACAAGTGCCGACCACTTCTTTATGGATTCTACACATGGGCCGGTTCCAAGAACAAATCGAGGTTAGTCTTGGTTGTGTTTTGATCCGACGATGGCGATGGAAATACACAAATTTTTATACTCACTAAAAATTCAAAGATACTTTTTCCAAAATCCAGATATCCACAAGCAAATGGACAAGCGAAGCAATCAATAAGATGATTCTCTTGACTTTGAAGAAGAAGCTTAATGAAGCAAAAGGAAATTGGGTCAAAGAGTTGCCAGCAGTGCTTTGGGCTTATCGCACAACTCCAAAGCATTCTACCAACTATAAGGACAGAAGCAGTACAAACTGGAAACAATGATGCTGCTCTAACTTTGGTGGCAGACTCAATCGATAAAACTCGAGAAGAAGCTTTACAATGTTTAATAAAATATCAGGCAGACATGAAACACAAATATGATAGAAAGCATTCGCCTCAAGAGTTTTGAACCAGAAGATTGGGTACTTAGCCGAAAACAGAAGCTCATTAAATCTGGGAAGCTGTCAGAGAATTGGGAAGGACCGTTCATCATTGATAGGCCAGCATCTAAAGGGTCTTATTTCCTTCGAAGAATCACTAGAGAAAAATTTGCCAAGCCATGGAATGCTTTTCATTTGAAAAAGTTTTATCATTGAATGTTTTGTTCTTCATTCATTGTAATCATTTCATAATTCAATAAAATTCGATCCATCTTTCGTTTTAACTAGGAATCAAATACCCCAAATTTCATTACGTTATCATTACACTGTGGGGGCGGCGACACCCCAAATTTAATTACGTTATCATTACACTTACACTTTGACACCCCAAATTTAATTACGTTATCATTACACTTGTGGGCGGCGGCACCTAAATTTAATTACGTTATCATTACACTGTGGGGCGCGACACCCCAAATTTAATTACGTTATCATTACCACCGTAGGCGACACCCCAAATTTAATTACGTTATCATTACACTAGGGGGGCGGCGACACCCCAAATTTTATTATGTTATCATTACACTTTGGGGGCGGCGACACCCCAAATTTCATTACGTTATTATTATATTATGGGACGCGACACCCCAATTACGTTATCCTTAATACTTATATCTATTTTGCCGATGTACCTCAAGGCGGATTACCCAACTCTTATATATTTTGACCGACCTATTACGATTGCCAATCTAATAAAAATAGATAAAATCCAATAATCATGAATCTGATGGAAAAATAAACATAATCGAAAAGAAAAACCGTAACCTAACCTCACATCATCATAACAATAAAAAACAAAAACTTCACTCAAGAAGTTGCGGCATAATGCTATCCTCCACTGGAACTGGAACATCTTTTAGATCCGATGGTGATACATCTTCCACCTTCCTATAACACAGTATAATAATCTGACAGCTGCTGCAATTTTCTCGTTTCTTAGAATCTCTCGATTTCCAAAGTCCAACATTTGTCGATGCTTCACATAACAACGCCCCAGATTTCTTAGTTTCAATTGCATGCTTCTCAATCATATCATCCTTCTCTTCACACCCAACCCTAAAATTTTCCACCCTCTCATGATATTCATCTAACTCATTTTTCAAAAATGCATTCTCTTCCAATAGTACCTTGTAGTCTCCTCTAATCCCCTCGGCCTTTCATAAACTCGTTTAGCCAATTCCAATTTCTCACATTTTAAATCTCAACTTCATCACTCAAAACCTTAACGCTTCCCGAGAATAACAATTTCTTGATTACGTTTTACGACAATTCAACTTTCATGATATTCATTTTATCTCATAGTCATGCAAAACTACTTCATTTCTCATAAGTACTCATCTCAATCGTTCATTCTCTGAAAGATGAGCTCTCTCCTTCCAAATATTTCTCAATCTCGCGATATTCATTGGTTTTAATCTTATAGTTTTATTTTGCTTCTAAGATTTCTTTAGCACAATCCCCAAGCCGGCCTAAGAGAACAAAAATAATGTGTTACTCAAAAAAAAAAAAAAAAAAAAAAAAAAAAAAAAAACACACACACACACACACACACACAAAATTACCTATGCAAGCTTTGAATTCAACATATTAGCGGTTTTACAAAATCTACACTTCATTGATAATCCAAATACAATAACTCGGATCTGAAATATCGACAAAATGATTTAAAATAATAATATATAATAATAAGTAAATACTATAAAATAACTATTCAACATCTAACCTTCAATTGCCAAGGCTTTTGCGTGCGGAGTGATGAGCACGGCGTTGTAAAACTGCCGCTCATCCCTAGGCTGCATTGAAGAAGGTGCGGTTTGAGCCAACAATGATATTGGTACTAACCACGATGACACTTCGTTGACAGCGCTGCATCGGTGTCGTAGAAGTCGGCAATCCAGCACTAGTGCCAACAACAGTTGATACTAAACTCGACACACCAGCAATAGTGCCATCGGCAGAAGTTGCTACACCAGCAATGGTGCCATCGGCAGAAGTTGCTACACCAACATTGGTGCCAACAACAGGTGTTGGAACTCCAAAACTACTCCCACCAAAAGGAGTTGGCACTCCAAAATTGATCTTGACAACAGAAGTTGAACCCATTGTATCTCCACTATCAAAAACTTTTTCAATCTACATTACCAAAAGAACCATTAAACAATCAATAATGAATATTATTCAAAATCACAGAAACAAGATCAACACTAACATCAAGTCCAGATATACTGTTAGTCATCGCTTCCCAATCGATATCATCATCATCATCAATATCATGCACATCGGGTAGTTTTGTGTTGGAAGACAAAAACACGTCATAATGAAACATCATTCCAAAACATATTATAGGTATTACATATATGATATTTTAAAAGAAATATTATATACATACCATTTCTCGACTCTCAATCCCTTCCTCAATTTTACTTGAGTTATTCCCAGTTTTATTTTTCTTCTTTTTTGGACGTATGCTTCTTTTCTTCTTTCTAATATTTTCTTGTCCACTATCTTCAGAGTCATCTCCTTCTACTTCTTCGTCATCTTCACTGCTATCATCTACAATAACATTCTTTTTCTTCTTTGAGCCACAATAAGGTACTAATTCCCTAGGCTCATTAAGCAGTCCAGTTTCTATATCATGATAATAATCTACAAAATCGTCTGGAAACGACAGATCATAGACATCTGCATTATGACTAAACAAACTAATAAATTTCTTTTTATCATCTACATTTGCTAAACAATGATATATTTGGAAACTTCAGAATATCCCCTATAAAAAAAGAACAAGATAATCATAATGTGATGCTAACTATTTAAAATAATTATAAGAATATTAAGTTAATATCTTACCTAATATATTGTTAGGATAATCAATATTTTCGAACCTCCAATTGCCTTTGATCTTAAAACCATACAATTTTGCATTATTGTAGTTCAAGGCATCCCATAAAACCGATAATTCTGTTTGTGATGGTTATGATATCCCAACGCATAACTTTTAGAAGAAGCCTTTTTAAAAGGAAGAAGCGAGGATTTTCATTACAAGTGCCAAACAATACAAACACTCTAAGACCGATAGTGAATAACACAAAACACTACAATCACTACAAACATTCAATTCTATTTCTAACTGATTTCAACACGTACTCAATGCACCTACCCATAAATAAACATTCTAAATGGAATTGAATAAATGAATAGAATAGATAGAAAACAAAACCAGTACAGTGGGAATAACAATGAAGTGTTGAGAATGGTTCGCTTTCTTAACTTGTTTTTATTAGCTGTTATCATCAATATTATGGGCTATAACAAAATTGGAATTTGTAATTACATTATATTTGTGTTTTCTTTAAAATTATTATAAAATTTAAGAGTTTTTTTATAAATGTTGGTGTACTTTTCATTTATTATATAAGGTCTTTTATTATTATTTTTCGCTCTTACTGCCAAAGCTAAATATTGGAAATAATGGAATAGGATGGCAAGAAAAATATATTTATTAGGAGTGTCTCTACTCTAATTTCATTGTATATATATTTTTCTTATGGAAATACAAATAAAAGAAAATAGCAATATCGGAATCGGCATTAATCCAAAATTTTATTATCTATTGATTAACTATAGTTAATTAATTTTAAATTTTAAATTTTGTGTTGCATATTTTTTATGGGTTCTCCTTCAATTCATTCAATTACAACATGAATTTCTCACTTGTTTTTATTAGCTATTATCATCAATATTATGGGTTATAATAAAGTTGCAATTTGTAATTACATTTATATTTTATGTTTCTTTAAAAAAATATTATAAAAATTTAAGAGTTTTTTCATAAATGTTGGTGTATTTTTCATTTTATTATATAGGGTTTTTTTTTTTTTTTTTTTGGGGTTTTACTGCCAAAGCTAAATATTTGGAAATAATGGAATAGGGATGGCAAGAAAAAATATATTTAGGAGTGTCTCATTTAATTTTTCATTGTATATATTTTTTTTATGGAAATACAAATAAAAAGAAAGATTTTGGATAAAAAGTGGAATGTTTTGGATAGAGAATAAAACTTAGATTTTAATTAACTCTAGTTAAAATAAATAGATAATAAGATCGCGGGATGTGTGGAGAGAAGATGCTCAGGAGGTTTTTGCTCCTAAGCTAATTTTTTTCTCCAATTTTACTAAGGGCAACCCAACTAAAAAGTAACTACATCTCAACTAAACCAGCCATAGGAAAAGTGTACAAACGTATTGAATTAATACAGGTAGGGGTCTACCTAGCCCCAGCTTACTTCTTAAAAAAAAAACGAAACCAGCCCAATTAAAATTTACTAAGGGCGACCCAAAATTCTCAAAACAAAAAAAACAAAAAACAAAATCTTTCAATTCCACCAAAACGTGTTATTTTTTACCCACAAACTATTTTTCATTCAATCGTAATGTGTTCTTAGTTAATATTATTAGCTAGACTAACTTTAAACAACTGCCAACTTGATTTTGAGTTAGAAATGTATATTTGTTTAATTAATCTTGGGTGTATATATATTGGAACAAATAGATCGTCATGCAATCACTATATGAGTAGGCATAAACTTACGAGGAAGTGACTCTCCAGATAAATTAAATTGGGAGGAAAAGTAATTCTAGAGGATACTTTTTTTTTTAATTAATTACCACAAAGGCCGGATAGATGAAAGGTCAAATATACCACTGGCAATTTAATAATAAACGGCCCGATCCAACCTAAACTAACATCGCTGTATATAGTATGAACGCTGATTTTTCATACCTATTTCGGAAAGATTTAACAATGATCGTTCATAATATGAGCGATTGCTCATACCTTAATCATCGCTTATACCTAAACAATCATACGTTTATAAAGACAACATAATATACAATTAATAAACACACCTATTTGGGTTGTTCATACTTATTTGAGGTACAAACATCACATTCATACCTAAACATAATGTATAATCAAGAAAAATACGACTTATGGAATATGAACAATCATCGCTCATAACCAAGTTAATATGAGGTATAAACAATCATTGTTTATATCTATTGGAGAATTAATAATATTCATACCTCAACATAATATATGATAAGTAAGAACACATATCGGAAGCATTTAACAATCATCGTTTCATAATTAATACGAAGTTATTTAACAACCATCGTTTCATACATCAATATATTTTTATGAGGTATACGCTCACCTCTATTTCGCATGAACACAATTATTGCTCATACATCAATATAAAATTATTTAACACTCATCGTTTCATAAAGAAAACCACGCAAAATGTAGAAAATTAGGAAAATATTTATTTCAAATCAACAATTTGTCTTTAAAGATCATTTTCAATTTAAAATTGGTTTTCCCGGTTATTTTCACCCAAAAAATTTTCCCTTAGAGCGATAAAAAAAATCGCTGGTTTTGACTTTTTGAGCTTGGTACCAATTTCTTGGCCAACTTATTCACAATTACATTTACTAATATATTGGTGCGCATCTTTTGCATGTTCGTTGCAACTAAAGATTTAGGTAGTCTGATTACTTGGCAAAATTACTTCCACGATCAACTTCCTTGAAGCTTGATTTGGGTGGAAATTGACTTGAATACTTGATGTACAATAGTTACAACTCACCAAAAGCCTTCTGAATGAAAAGCCGTAGACATAACGGCTTAGCATGATCCGGCAATAGCATGATCCGGCAAGGCCAGCACCGGATCAGCCATTTATTAATTAAATTGGAAATTTTAAATTAAAATATAAAATATAAAAGAACATAGTTAAGAGTCACCCTGACCATGGTGCTAAAACCCTTTATTTTTTTCTGGGCAGCATTATTCATCTTATTTGTCTCATAACGATACGCCTATACTGCCTGGAAATACTACGGTAGTGTAGATGATCCTCATTTGATTCCAATTTAGAAACAAGGGAAATTGGATTGGCCCTGTTAGAGGGACTAGATAATACTGGTATTGAGAAACAGGGGTTCATCAATTAATTTTGTAAGCTAAATAGTCATTCCCTTCCCACATCAGCAACATACGTGACTATTAGCAAGAAACAAATATCGTCTCCACAAGTAAAACTTTTGCTTAGGAATCCAAATGGTCTCAACTTCTTCTTTCTCCATAAGTCATAAAGGTACAACTGATCTTCATGATGCACCACCAGTTTCGTGTTTTCACGTACCTCTACCTCATCAACGTCTCTCGCTGGTACAACACAGAGTTCCGTGGAAAAAGGTATTTGCCCAAAAGCAAAAGTCACTAAATGGTTTAATCCACTCATAGTTCTCAGACACATACTTATTTTCATAGCTCTTCTAAATACAATTTAACCATTCTTACAACATTGTTTGTGACAATTGTGTGAGGAACAAGGACCCTTGATTCCAGTCAAGAGATGAAACTTATTCTCAGCCAATGGATATGGATCGACGAAAAATTGTCGGATTTCAGTGCTCCGCTTGTTCCAACATTTACTGAAACCAGGTAATACGCCCACCCACTAGAGACCCAAGCACCTAATACCAACCAAAGCAACTCCTCCTTAACCAAGATGAGTTTGTTAATGGCTCAAGTTTTGTAGTGAACTTTTAGGAATGTCTTCTTCTTTCCATTGGCGCTCAAATTTCGTGAGTGAATTTGTAGGAATGTCTGCTTCTTTCCACTCGCTTTCGCCCAGTGTAAACGCTAAGAATTTTCCTTGAGTGTAGATACCATACACCTTGTATTTATTAAGGCAACCGTCATACACTAAAGCCCAATGAACACGAGAATAGTTGGCAGGAGGAAGAGCCACAAACTGGGCAGTGATAAAGTTATATATGTAAAGCAGCTTGTTACGACACTTTACGTTTTTAAAGAGAAGCGAATAGTTACAAGAAGACCTCAATGATAAGTCGTTTGGATTTATCCCTTGTCTAGTGGAAAATATCAATTTCACTTTCTTATTCTTTTGAGAGTTAATGATGAATTACTTGAACTCGTCCTTGAACTGTTTAACAGTTTCTAATATGATATCAAGGAATCTCCTCTGCGAAAATAGAATTAGATATCAAGGAAAGCCAGGACTTGCTTACACACTTTGTTAGAATATGTCCAATATGGAAAGTCTCAGATTTCTATAAGTATGGGCATCTATATCTAAGTAGTTTTATTATCATATTTTAGTTTTAGTATAAGTATGTAATGGGTGGGTAAACACTCTAAACCCTAATCAATCTCTAAAGTCTTTTCTCATTGCTCTTCTGGTTTTCTCTAATATATTATCGTCACAACTCTCCCAAGATCACCCCTAACATATAATTCAACATGGTATCGAGCTTGGTATCTTTAGAAGAGAATCCCTTACCGCAAAAAAAAAAATCAAGTTTATTTAAGTTTTTCAAGATAGTATTCAAGTCAAGTTCAAGAAGAAGAAGGATTTCTCACAAGAAGAAGTTTTTATATCCTCAATTCAAGTTTCAATCTTTCTCGGAAGGATTTCATCGCTCACCGACACTATTCACCCATTAATCGTTCACGGTATTGTTCAACGACATATTTAAGTATTTTAATTTCCAAATCTCTTATCTCATTATTCTCTATGGTTCAAGTAAGTTTTCAAGATTTATTTGGTGTTTAAAGTTTGCTTGAATAAAGTTAGGACGGAGATCCGGGTTTCTCAAGATTGGTTTATTAGTATTGTTTCGCTTCGTAGTCTCCTTCTTCCGTAATCTCTATCTTAGTATTGTAAGAGGGGCCACAACCCTCAGATCTCGCAAATCTCGGTTACTATTGGATGATGCAGGGTGCTTAGTCTAAGCTCCTTCAGGGCATATTCAAAATGTTGTTTTCAAGATAGTTTGTTTTTCATCCAGAGAAAAGCGCATGCACGACTCAAGTATAGTTTTGCCCAAGGCATGCACGCCATGCCATAAGAAAAGGAAAAAAAATTCGCTGAACTATCAGCTTCTAAGGGCATGCACGCTCCAATATGCCTTTGCCCAAGGCGCCAAGACACGCCTAGCCTCCACTATTCAGTTCGAGATTTTTGAAGTATCAAGCCTTTGGAAGATAGTTTACACTCCTCATCGAGGGATCGAGGGTAGTATTGTTTGTATGGCGTTATGGATGTTTGGGTTTCTAGCTTCCGCAAGCAGTTGGTATTGATGTCGTCTTTTCTCGGTTTTAGAACATGATCAAGTTGTTTGTTTGAAGTATTATAGGGGCACAACGACCTCTATCTCACAAGGAATTATTCTTTCCATCTTCTACGGTTCCAAAGTTCGTAGTCATAAAAGGCGACCCACCCTCCACCCTCTATATAGTGAGTATTGTTTGATGCATTTTTTTTTTTTTTGTGTATGGAGTATGAAGTATTGTTTTTGAAGTGGGCATTGGTTGGTTGTATAAGTTAGTATTTGGTTTTTCTATTTCAAGTTCAAGTACTGACTTGTCTATTCATTTGAGAGGAGGAGAATAGGGAGATATGAAAACATTCGGAAAAGTATATGAGGGAAGGAGAATATGGAGGCGTATGAGAAAGAGTACCTCATGTCTCCATATTCCCAAGATGTCTTGAAGAACTCTTCATGACGGCATATCCACTATTTAGTATTCAAAAGATTCAGTAGCAAATCAAGCCTAAATTCAAATCTTTAGTATTCGGTGCTAGCCAAGCCTAAACCGCAAAGTATGTTGTTTGTATGATCCACGCCTAAACCGCAAGTATGTTTTAGGTAGTAGTCAAGCCTTAACCGCAAGTATGTTTCTGTAGCAAATCGGGGCCTAAACTACAAGTATGTTTCAGGTAGTAGTCAAGCCTAAACTACTCTCATTAGAATTCAAGGTAGCAGTTAAGTTATAACTGCACCAGTATTTAGTATTTAGTATTCAGGAGTACCCATAATAGTATTTTGTTAACATTAATAGTGATATTGATAGTAGCAGCCAAGAAACGCACATCAAGTCAGTGTTATTGTTTTCAATTTATATTATGACAACCATAACAGCAAATGAAGTGAGTAGTAGCCAAGCAGCGCGCCACTAAACTGGTGTTATGATTTCAGTTTGTAACTGTGGTACACCTTCAATATTCAGGTTAGGTCATTGCCTACACCGACGGGTTTCACCTCTTTAACGCCGCCTCAACAATTGTTCGAAGTTCTTCAACTAAAGACAGTTTCTATCGAAAGGGGGGAGCAAGTATTCTTATCTTTTGTTTTGGTAATCCAAGTCGTAATTTGCATAGTTTTATGCAAATTATAGCTTAAGGGGGAGTGTTAGAATATGTTAGTATTAGAATATGTCTAATATGGAAAGTCCCATGTTTCTATAAGTGTGGACATCCATATCTAGTAGTTTATATTATCATGTTTTAGTTTTAGTATAAGTATGTAACTTTGGGTAGAGAACACTATCTCAAATACAAGAACTCTTTAACCCTAATCAATTTCTAGTCTTCTCTGTTCTTCTTGGTTTATCTAATATATCAATGTCACAACTCTCCTAACATCACTACTAAAATAAAATCTAACACACTTAAACCTAACAAGCTCTTTAACTGGAAAACGGATCAGAGTAAAACATTGGAGATTAGTTCTTCAGGTAAATTATCAATTCTTCTACGTGATTTTGATTTTTTTTTTTGTTATGTTCATATTGAGATGAAAAATAAGGGTGTTGAAGACAAGTGCCTCCTTCACTATCAAATTGTTTGAAACACAAAAGTTCAGCATTTACTTATATACAAAATTCGGGTATTACTAATTCTAGTATGAGTTTGGAAAATCTCTGGCTATATATGATGGCCGACCTACTTTTTCGACGTACTACTTGGATGTTTGGCATTGACATGCATGCTTGATGTAAATCACAATGTAAATTAGGTGTGACTTAGATAGATAATTTTTTTTGCTCCCAGTTGGTTCCTCCAAGCGCTCCAAGGGAATTTTGAGCAATACACGTACGACGTACGTCTCATCTTTTCCACAAAAAAAGGGAAGTTAGAACCGTCACAAAATCCTCAAAATTTCCAATTTTACTAGTTTGTCCCTCATAAAGGGAGAAAAAAAAGAAAAAAAAAAAATGTAAAGTGGAATAAACCAACAAACTTGTGTATTTCTTTTTCATCTTCTTCCCGCAAAAACGTGTTAATAACAATAATATCATCTTCTTGTTAGCTTGTTCTTAACACATCTATCGTGTTTTTCATATTTTGATTCCTATTTTTTGTTTTGTTTCCATTTCCTTTTTATTTCCTTTCTAGTTATTCTTGAGGGACAAACTAGTAAAATCGAGAATTGTGAGGATTTTGCGAGGTGTAACTACCATTTTTGTGGGAAAAATGAGACGCGTGTGGGTGCTAATTCCCTTGGAGCACTTGGAGGAACCAACGCAGCAAAAATCACTCGGTCTTATACATGACCTCGCTAACTCCACACCTAAATTAACGGGTTCATGTTGGGAAAAAGGCTTTCATGTCATTTAAGGGTTGACCCAGTAATCCGTTAGTATAGACCCGATTTGTTCTAGGGTCTAATGGGTCGAATCATCAACCCGTGATCTGTATAACCTGTTTTAAGATAAATTTCTTTTATTTTTAAGATCTCATCATCTCAACTGCCTAAAATAAACAACTAAAATGAAAAAAATTAGTCGTCATATTGATTAATTTGATAAATATATGTTCGTTATTCAATTTTTATTGATATATAATTGAATAATGGATGGTTTTTGAGAATTCAACATGATTGGGAGGAGATCCTTACACCACGAATTATTTAACTAATTCTACTGCCGATCCATCACTGGATGTGGTAACCGAATGTATATTTCATATATAATTCCAATAAGTATTTCTTGAGTTTATTATTCTAACTTAAAACCAGTCATCTTTAACTAATCAATCTTTTGTTTGATGCCAAACCCAGTCATTTCGATGACTTTTTGGTATCTGACCTCAGATCATTGACTTAACTTATGGAAAAGACACGAAAAGAATAGTTGGGCTTGACAGTTAAGCTGGAATCTAGTATCAAATATTTTATAATCTTTAAAATACAAACATTCATTTGCACATAGAATACAGAGTTGATCCACGATTATATGAGGTGTTTGTTAAGGAATTGTCAAGTTGACATGGTAAAGACACTGCCCCAATCAATTAATCACATTACTGTTAAATTAGTATATTATAGTTATATTATACTACATAGTATATGCGACATCGAAGAAATCACATTTTATAACGTTGAGTGAGGTGGTATTCACATTAATTAGCAGACATCTCTCTCTCAATACTGCACTTTTAACATATGTATAGCACAATAAGTTGTCAAGTATAAAAATCGTCAATGATCAGTCAACTTGTATATGTTAATCATTTGAGTCTACCTGAATTACGAAAGACAAAGGGATTTTTATGGAAACAAAAAAGAGGGGATTCCAAAAATATATTGATCTAGAGCATAGAAAACAGATAAATCTCGTTGTTAATCTTTAAGCCTAATTTAGAAGTGTCATCTATAAATTCCATTTATGAGTTGGAAAATGTTTTTTAGTATTTGAGAAATTTGAGAAGGTTTCTAAAATGATTTGAAGGAATTCTCTACGAAAAACTTTCAAGGACAAAAATTGTAATAAATCATATATTATTACCAGTTAAAATTATTTTAATTTATTTTTTTAATATTTTTAGTGAAATTTTAATATCGCTTATGTTACGTCAGACTATATAAATGATATGATGTAAAAAAAAATCACCAATTCGTTCTCTTTTTTTTTACTAATTGGGTGTTTAGACCAATTTACGCGTATTTCGACTAATTTCGGGGCTCTGGTTGGTAATTCGACCGGGTACTGTCTTGCCAATGGTCTTGAGGGAATCAAACTAGTGATCATTGAGGAACAAATCCAAAACCAAACCAATTGTGCTACCCTTTCCAAAATTATTCGTACTCTTTTAGGTGCCTGTAATTTTGACTTTATTTTCATAGCGAACTATAAGGTGGGAATATGAGATGATCATAGCAATACCTTTACAAGTTTGGTATATATGGTTGATTGTATACAGTATACTTTGTGTTTTAATTAAGTTTTTTTATCGATGATATGTTTTAATTAAGTTTTGACATGGTGCGTTAAGAACTGAGTATGGCATTATTATGATACCAACTCCTGATTAATTAAGCTTGAGCTTATCCACTATATATGTTCTTGTACTTTTGCATGTATATATTTAGTTCTGCATTTGCGCTCTGGAAATGATATGAGATGGACAAGGAATTAATAACATTTATCCTTCTAAATTTCTAATCCATGGAATTGTACTTTACATGATTTGCAATGGATAAGAAGATAGCTTTTGTCGTTTAACATGATTAAAAACTACATTTACATTGAAATCAGGTTCAGCACTTCAAGTGGAATTAAAAATAAAACACAGTTATATTATCTATAACCAAAATCTTAACCAGACCATAAGTGTTCTTCAAAAAACAAAACAATACCATAAGTGGACTACGACAACACCTACAGGCTACAGCTCATTCTCTTTCTTTGACGCACACGTGCTAGCCAGCTGATACCCACCTGAACAACTTTGTCTTGGACAACTATGACAGACAAACAATTTGTTTTGTGTTGTTTACGAAACAGATTCTTTGTGATTCTTGTAAGGTTTTTTAATTAGTAAGACTTGAAAATTGAGATTGAGCAAACTGTAAACCTAAAGTACGCCTGAAATGTTGTCTTCAGATTTGTTGATGTTTACTCCGCTCCCAAGCCCTTTCGGCCCAAGGTAATAAATAGTTTTTGGCCCAAGCCAGTAGCCACAAGTTGGGACCAGATAAATCTTTTAAGTACCATGGGGCCACAGAAACCTGAAGCCTACATATCCAGACTCAGTATTTCCAATGCAAATCACTATGAAGGGAAATAGGAACTTGTCACTCTTACGGAGCCAAAAACCTTTGCCCAATGCAAAGTGACAATGAGAGTAACTTATAACTCAGTGACAATAAGGATAGCACTTGCTACGGAGATAGCTGCTGAGTTATGAATTTCGGACAGGACCTTTTATTCCATCTCACGTTTATTTTCGATTTTTTTTTCTGACAGGATGTTTCATTCTGTCCTGCGAGTTTTTTCGACTTTTTTCGTTTATTTTTTCTTTCGGACGAGATGTTTCATTCCGTCCGACCTTTTTTTTCGATATTTTTTTTTATTTTTTACATTCAGACAGAATGAAACATTCCATCCGAAGTTTTAAACTCACCTCTACATTGGGCAACCCTTCGTAGCTTTTCACCATAAAGACAGCAAAGAGAGAAAATAGTCATATGTGGAGGTGAAAACTTGCTGCTTGCATTGGGAATGCTCTAACCAAATAAAAACTTACCTCAGATGCATGCAAAAGCAAAGAAACTATTTTGAGGGTCAAACACTCAAATGTACTTACCCCATATGTGAATCAACACAACAAAATCATCATGAAATTTTGGAACCCGACCATATGGAAAAAGGCATGTGATTCGTATAAACACAAATCATCGTGGAAATTTGGAAGCAACCCTATGACAAAAGGCATTATCTCTTACATTGTTTTGTTATATATCGGCATGTTGGATCAATTCTTTGTAAAGCCAAATTGCCACCGGACACGCTTGGACCACAGTGTGAGTTGTGCGACACTTAGCGTAGAGATCCCAAATAAACCTATTATCCGATTGTGAGCGATCTTGACTAGCGGATATGTGTGTAAGCGATGAATTGAATCACAATTGTACAAAGGGGAGCTTAAATGAAGAAGTAAGAAGGCAACAATCCATAAAGAGGTAACGAAATACCTTTCATTCGAGTAATCACTAGTACAACTGTGGCAAGCGAAGGCAACAATCTTGGTTGTAAAGGATGTTTGCTATTCCCCTACCTATATGTTAAAAAGATATTTCCCTTATAATCAAAAGGGAACGTTGACTACACATTTAATTTGACCCGGTTAATGGACAGTTGACTATTACATCAATTACATTATTATCCTAGTAACTAGTGCATCCGTCATACTCTCCTCCACTTAAGGAGTAGACGCCCTTGTCATGTTGTTGGTCTTCAAATTTTCAATTTTCTACTTGAACAAGGCGAGAGTGGAAGTTGGTTCCCAATTGGCTTCTGAAAGTGGCAAGTCTTTCCACTTGACAAGATACTCCAACCGCGGCCCGATCCTGGCAGTGCGTGAGTGATGTTTTTGTAGGCTAGAATCTACTCTACGTTTCTGTCTGGCTGGATGGTGGCATGCTTGAATCTTCTGGTGGTGATGCTTCGACCTGGATTATCCTTGTATGCATGGTACTCCTTTAAAATTCAAACAGCTGGCATGGAATATTGGGTGCATTTTCCTAAGCCAATGTGGTAGTTAGAGCTTGTAAGAAACTTGGCCAATGAGTTCTAGAATTGTGACAAGGATGGCCGGCCCATAAAGTGTCATGACATTCTTTGACAAGATCTTTCGCAACCCACACCATTGTTTGGGACATAGAGACGTATCCTGCGGTGTATAACAAGTCATTCGGGTCATCCGAAAAATGATGGGTCTTCCCACTCTTTTATTGGATCAAAGAGTATTATTTGTGCTTGAGGATCTTTGACAAGGCCCTCCTTGATGTGGCATATGAGATCATTGTTATTGAGAAGATCTTGAACTCTGGCGATCGGCTTGTGTGGTCGTGGAATTGCGCGGCTGCGGGTTGAGAGCATCAGCAACATTGTTGATTCGACCAGGATTGTACTCTAGCACTAGGTGATATTCACCCAAGTATTCTTGCCATCAAGCTTGTTTTGGAGATATAGTTTTTTGTGTCATGAAGCGACTAGTAGTAGAGTTATCAGTCTTGACCAGGACTGGTGATCCAAATACATAGTGTCGCCAAACACAAAGACAATGTATAATGGCGAGAAACTCTTTATCCTGTGTAGTGTAACGACGTTCTGTGTCATTAAGTTTCTGACTCTCATAAGCAATAAGATGTTCTTCTTGGAGTAGTACTCCTCCAATAACGAAATCTGAGGCGTCTGTTTGAATTTCAAACTGCTTGTTAACATCTGGCAGTGCGAGAACTGGATCAATCATCATTGCATGTTTGAGGTATTCGAAAGGCTTCTGGCCAGGACCATGATCAATTTTTCTTCAGTAGATCAGTTAAAGGCGTTGCGCGCTTGGAATAGTCCTTGATGAACTTGCGGTAGTAATTCACAAGACCAAGGAAGGATCTCAGTTGAGATGCTGAAATGGGAGGTTTCCATTCTTCGATTGCACGGACCTTGTCTTTGTCCATGTTGATCTTTCCTCCACTAGTGACATGATCGAGGAACTTGATTTCCTTCTAAACGAGAGAGCATTTCTCCTTCTTGACATACAGTTGATTCTCCCTTAGAATCTAAAGTACCAAACCAACATATTGGATGTGCTCTCCCATGGAAGAACTGTAAATAACAATATCGTCCAAGTATATCACCACGAACTTATTTAAGTATTTGCGGAAGAGCTCATTCATGAGTGTACGAAGGTGGAAGGAGCGTTGGTCGGCCGAAGCGGCATGACTAGGAACTCATATGCTCCATGTCTGGTGGAGTATGTAGTTTTGTGTATGTCCTCCACAGCAATGCGAACTTGGTGATACCCCGATCTGAGATCTAACTTGGTAAAGTATAGAGTTGGTCAAAGTTGGTTGAAAAGATTCGCGATCAATAGTATGGGGATTTGTTCTTGACTATCACCTTGTTAAGTGTTCTGTAGTCCACATATAATCGCAAAAAACCATCATGTTTCTTTTGGAACAATACTAGAGCACCATATGGAGATTTGACAGTCTGATAAATCCTGCATCCAGGAGTTCCTCGATTTGTTTCCGAAGTCCAGCAAGTTCAGGAGGACTCATGCGATATGGTGCTTTAGCAGGAGGTTTGGCCCCTAGTTCCAGTTCAATCTGATGATCGATGGATCTCCTTGGTGATAACACCTTTGGCAGTTCCTTAGGCATTACATCTTGAAATTCTGTAAGGATTCCAACATATGGGGTGATTCTTCAAATATTTCGGACTTGTCCTCATCCATAGCGTGAATGGTGACCAGATATGTCAGGCATTTCTTCTGAAGTCCCCGTTTTAGCTGCTTAGCAGATAGCAACTTGTTGTTACCATCTGGCTTCTTTGTGATAGTAGGTAAGAAACATGGTTAATCATCAAACATGCACATAGAGTTCATGAGGGGCATATGGGTACTGCTTTGTTTGTGCTCAAAAAATCTAGCCCAAGGACTACTTTGAAGTCATCCATGGTGGATAGCGAGGAGGTCAATTTTACCTTCCCATGTACCAATTTGAATAGGTACAGACTTGGAGGCATTGTGGACTGGCATTGCTTTGGCATTCATAGTCTTCATTTGCCCAGCGTCTTTGGTTTGTAACTTGAGGCCAATACGTCTTGCCTTTGGTTCGGCAATAAAGTTGTGCGAAGCACCAATATCAATCATAGCTTTGGTGGGAGTTCCTTGGATAATCACATCCACGTACATAAGTTCCTTGTTCAAGGAAGCATCTTGTCCTTGTGGTCTCACACCATGTTGTTGGGTTGCTTGGCCTTTGATGGCATTCGGTAGTGCATTGCCCCCATGTGAACGTCTTCCTCTGCCTTTTCTTCCTTCTTAGGCTGCATGGCATGGCTATTGGGACGATCATAGAAGGCATTAAGTGCTGCTATTTGAGGACATTTGAATGTGAGATGGTTTTAAGCTACCACAAAACACCAAACAAGTCGATTGTTGTAGCTATTGTTTAACTTGGAATTCTCATCTTCTGAATTGGCTGAATTCGTTTGTTATCATTCCACAGTAGTTAGAGTAATTGCCATGATTCATATTTTGATTGGTGTTGGTACTTACATTGGAACTCTCTCCCTATTAGCTTTGTTGGGGGTCGGTTAAGTCTTTGCCCTTAGGGTGGAATATACTTCTTGGATTGAGTGCAGTAGCATAATTTGTTATAGTTTGATAAGTGCATAATTTGTTAGTGGATTCAGAGTAGCGGCAATAGCGATGCCAAGTCCTTGAGGTTTTTGAGTCCCTAAGTGAAATAGAACAACTTGTCTTCTTCGGTTATGCCATGGATGTCAAGCATACATGTAGAGAACTACTTGACATACTTATGGATCGTGCGGTCTGTGATAAATTACACAACTTCTTTCGTAATTAAGTCGCCACATTTTTGGGAAGGAATTGCCTATTCGGTTATTTCTTGAGGTCTCTCCCATGAGGAGATAACAATCGGGCGTGTTCAATCTTAGCATATTTAGTGCGCCACCATAGTTTCACGTCTTCAAGCAAATACATTGAGGCCATTGTAATCTTGTCCTCTTAAGTTTCGGGTTTCACTATATGAAAGTATTGTTCGATGTCAAAGATGAAGTTCTCCAGTTCCTTGGCATCGCAAGCACCCTATATGCTCGAGGTTGAAATTTTGATCTTGGGGGCGATCACCCAAGAGTGAAGATGATTTGTGGTCATTTGAACCGACATCTTTCATAACTAGATTGGTTTGGAGGTGAGATTCTCCACTTATTGTTGGAGGGAAACAATGGTCCCTCTTGCTTCTTCGGGCCGGTGACCCTAATAGCAAAGTTCCTCATGATCGCCCATCATGATGTAAACTTGATCTTATAACTCGCTAATTCCATCAGGAAGTTTAGCTAGTGTAGCCATTTGTTTCTCTAATGTCACGGGCATTCCTTGTTGAAGGGTAATCACAGGATGCTCTTGTCGCGGCAACAATCTTTCCTTTTGTCATGGTATGCAATGACAATGGAACCAAATTTGGCTCGATACCAAACTATCATGGACACGCTTGGACATAGTGCGTCGTCGCGGCATTTGGGCGTAAAGATCCCAAGTAAGCCTATTATCCAGGTGAGCAGTACTAACTAGCAGTTGTTTGTGTAGCGATAATTGAATCACAATTGTACAAAGAGAGCGAAAGCTTAAAATAAAATAAAGAAGATAATGGTTGAGGAAGAAGGTAGCGAAATAACTTTCATTCGAAAGTAAAGTAATCACTAGTACAATTGTGTCAGTTTAATGCAACAATCTTGGTTGTAGAAGATGCTTGCTATTTCCCTACATATATCTTAAAATATATTTCCATTATAATCAAAAGGGAACGTTGACTACACATTTGACCAGTCAATGGACGATTAACTATTACATCCATTACACTATTATCCTAGTAACTAGTGCATCCATCACACAAAGGGCGGTTCCCTATTATGATTATGTCATTCGATATGGGCAAAATTTCTTAAGTTGGATCATAAAAGCTAGAACTCCCCAGTGATGATCATCTACCAAAGACCAATATGATTGTTTTTCATAATAAACTGATTATGGACTGTGTGTAATTTTCACTATTGTAAATCGATTACATGTAATAATTTATCTTTCAATGATTTAAAGTCAACTTATCTGTTAGCTCATGCAACAAGTTTGTCGTTGGTATAAATAACAACAACTTTCTCTAGGGACCAGTTCATTGATAACCCTACTATGAGTATGGTTTCAAACTCTCCCAGTTCAAGTGAGATTACTGTATGATATAAGCTTAGTAAAGGTAAGTGTAGTAATAGAAATTGGGCCCATAAGACAGAATTGGGTGAGAATTACATCTCTAGGCAAGTGCGGCTGGGAATTATGGTCCCAGGACAAAACCGTAAAAAGACAATTTTGCCTCTCTAAGTGTTTTGATTTAAAAACAAAAAAAAACATATGTAGCCGCTCTCACTCTCTCTTTGCCTCACTCTCTCTCTCTGCCACACTTTCTCTCCTCTCTCGTGCTCTCTCTCTTCTCTGTCACGCACTCTTTCCTCTCTCTCTTCTACTTCTAGAAAGATTTTTAAAAAATTACAACAAATTTTATTTTTTTGAAAAAAAAAAAAAAAAAATGAAATGAAAAAAAATTGCAATTTTGATTTAATAATTAACCAAGATATTAAATATCGACACATATTTGAAATTTTTGAAATTAAAAATAATTTTTGATACAATTAAAATTTCAACAAAATAAATATAATAATTTAGAATGCAACTTTACATGTGTGTTATATACATACAGTTTAGTTATTAAATGTAATCGCGGCAAAATTCGATCACGGAAAATATTCAATAAAATTCAAGTTTCGATAAAATTCGTTTTTCAATTGGATTAAAAAAAAAAAAAACGACAAAAATTGAGGTTAAGTAAGTAATTAAATTATAATACAAAGCTAAAATAAAAAAAATAAAAAAATAAAAATCGAGAAAAAATTTGACAAAGACACTGAGAATAATTCAAGAATTAATGATTTCTTGTTGAATTAACGAATTATTCTGTATCATTGAAAAATACGATATTTTTAAACATTTTCCAAATTAAACGAATAATTCACCGAATTGCTAACTATGTATACATACATAGTAGTGTTTGCATGTGTGTTATATATATACATGTGTATGTGTGGTGCATACATGCGGTACATGTGTGTTGTTGCACATGCTTAGTGGTGTTGTATATTTATTTGTTCACGTAATGATGTGTGCATGTTTGTATACATGCAATGCATGTCACATATCATCGTGGGTGTTGTTTGCATGTGTATCAAACTACTATAAACTTAAAAATATTATCGACGACAATAATATCGAAATCAAGATAAATCACACAATTGATTAACATAAAAATTCAAGGATTTGAAAAAAAAAATCAATTATTGTTCAATTGCTTATTGAAGCGGTGCCGAAATCAACCAAATTATTCTTTAATTATCAATAATCTAGAATTGAAAAGTGAAAAAATATATTGCAAAGTGAGAAGAGTGTTTTTTTATAGCTTGTATTACTAATCACAATATACAAATCAACTAGCTCAAAGATAGAAACAACTAGATTTCAAAAATATTTTATAAGTTTCTAGTTTGAGTTTTTTTTTTTCTAGATGGAGAAGAATGTCATAATTGGTATTAAACAAAAGTAAATTGCTGACGGTTAGCCCAAAAAATGTCGTAAAATCGGAATTATTAATGATAGTGGCTGATGTCAGCCTACTTTTGTCTTAAACCGAAATTACTGTTCATCCGGGCTTAAAACTGAAATTCTTGGTGAATTAATTTATGTGTTTGGGCCTAAATTTATGGTGTAGTAATACTGAAAAGCCCATTTTTATTTCTTGTAAGCCATCTGAAAAAGAGGGGGTATTTGGGCTTCAAGTTTGCAACTGGGCTTTCAATTCTGCCCTGTGTGTATATATAGTTAGCCCTGTGGACTCTTTTCCCTCTGATCTAATTTGCCTATCTATTCGTTCAATCTATTCTTCCTCTTTCTCGTTTTCACACCAACAAGAAGAAGAAGATGATGAAAGCAGTAGGTAAACATTCTTCTTCTTCTCTCTCTCTCTCTCTCTACTGTAATTTTGTATGTCTTCTTTCTTTCAATTTCTTCAAGAAACCATACTAACTCTCACCTCTGATCTCAAAACTCTTAAACAGCATCAAGAATCGTTGGAAAGAAAACAGCAACTCGCCCGTTCAAAGAATTCTACGAAGAATGGATAGAAACACTCAAGAACAAACTTCTCCCTATGCTTCAACGCTCCATGTTGGTTTTCTCAGCCAGCCATCTTTCCACCTGTGTTCAAATGCTCCATCACCATTTCCAAACTTATTACTACGCACTCGATCAAGCAGCTTCAGAAGACATTTCACAACTTCTTTATCCGTGTTGGAAAAACTCTTTCGAGAAACCCTTTCTTTGGTTTTGGTGATTATCATCCATATCTTTTCACCAACCTTTTAAGATCACTACTCAATGAAGATTCTGATGATGGTGATGATTTTGAGAGGAGTAATGAAAAGGGGTTGAGTTTCCCGTTAGCTTGGAACAGACCTTCAACGAACTTGGTGAATCGAGTTGAACAGATTGAATGTGGATTAAGATCAATGGTTCCTTGTTTTGTTGATCGTGCAAGAAAAGCACAATGTGAGTTTATTAAACGAGGTGCAGTTGATTGGGTACGTTGTAAAGGGAAAGAAGAAGCTTCCAAAGTAATTGGAGGTGGTGTTGTGGCTAATAATGATGAACTTGTGAGTGTTTTCTTGGATGCTAATAGACTTAGAAGAAATATTCTTATTGAAATCATGGGTGCTACTGATCTTTATCAAGCTGCTCTTTACCTTGAAGGACTTGCTAAATTCTTTATTGGGTTTAGAGATTTTGAGTTGGTCAAGGAATTTGAACAATGCAAGATACCCCTTTCACTTGATTCTTGAATCTTGAGTCTTGTTTCTCAACGTGGGGTTTCTTTGATTCTGTTTTGGAGACTTCTTATTCTTGCATTTGTTTGAAAGGGAGGAGCACAGAACATAATTTAGTAATTATTGGTGAGTTCTCTTACATTCTCTTTGTTTTATCTGTTTTGTGTTACTGAATTCTGTTCATGTGGTCTTGCAGGGATTCTTTAATTTACCAACCTCTTCAATCATCTAGTATACTCTGCGTTGAATATTTGCAAGGAAACTGAGTTTTTTCGAGCGTAGTGAAGTTGTTTGTAATGCTTACATTGTTTCACATAGGATGTTGTAAGTCCTGACTCTAGACAGTGATTTTTTTTTATAAGCCTAGACAGTGATGTGATTGTTTATGTATTGCATCCTATTTTGATACATGATGAACAATTGAAAATTCACAATAATTCATGTCGTTATGTGTGTTTTTTGAATGGAATAGTTAATAAATTTGAGCCATTTTTACTATGGTTCATTTGCACTGTTATGTTAGAATTTACAGTCACACAATTAGTTAAAACGACAAGTTTTTAGGTGTTTTCGAGTTGCAACCAAACTAATCAGTGCTGTAGTTTACACTTTACACCAGCAAAAAGTGGAGGTTGTTGCTAATTCATAAACTGCAAACATAGAAGAAAAAGAAGAGTTTCTAACTCCAGCTGTGAGAAATGCAGCGGAAGTGTACTTCTTACTTGGACAAGAGTATGAAGTTCACACTAGGAGTTAATACATTTCAATCAAAGTTCATATAGGAAGAGTCTTATGTGACCAAGTGACTTGCACGCCGGAGCTCCTGAATTTGATGAACTATATATAAGTGATAATCTTAATAAATGTTATCAATATCTAGACTCTATCAAATTCATCCTCAATCCCTTGGAATCCCAGATCTCAAAGGTCTTTAGAACGTGACACATTTTCAGGATTGGTATGTTCGCTCCCAGTCTTGTACCTTCAAGGCTTCAACTAAAACGAAGAGTTCTCTCCAGTCTTCCCACCTCCCCCTCTATCAAGCAGGAAAGAAAGTGCATGAAATGATAGTAATTGTATATTTGTATGCATATCTATAAAATTATAGATAATGAAATATATAGGAAATTACTTCAGAAATTTACTTCTTAATGGATGACCTTTTACTGGTACACTACTCAATGACTCATGAATACGTCCCAAAAGCATTTTTGAGTTCATATTATTTCTGTAAAATTACTAAGATACTAAGATTTAACTTCAAAATTATTAAACTGAAAGTAAGGTTAGTACTGAGCTCTTTTCCAGACAAGAGATTCTACACAAAAGGCAGTCTCTCAAAGGAAGTTACCATTGCATTACAAATACGAATCAACAGGGTCACTGTCTTATTTTATGAAATATAGGAGCCCTTTCCACCAAGTCTGGAAAAATCTGTTACGAACTTTACAGAAGAAAGGGGACAAATCAGAGAATTATAAGCAAGAAGTAGTAAACAAAGACGGCCATTTTTCTAGTTCATCAAAATACATTGAACACTAAACAAAGAGTCCACTAGAGGAACATAAATTCGCTAATATATGGTACCAGAACGTACAGTTAGATATACACAATAAGTTGGTGTTTGCTAGCCAACGTTGGATTATCCACAAAACACAAGGAATGAAAGAACACACATGTTGATCTTCTCAAACCAAGTTCAAAGTATATTGAAATACAACACAGAGATTACAACAAAACCATCCCTAGACGGATCAAACAGAGTCAACTGTTTTATATTATGCAAAACGGGAAGCATTCCAGTAATTTTGGAAAATCTGTTACAAACTTTACACAGAGTTATAAAACGATTCTGTTCTTTGTTAAACCAATCAAGTCTCATTATACAACGGGGTAGGGGCGACTTGAATTCAAAATTGAGATAAGGAGTATTAGTACCTCCATCAGTGTTATAAAGTGCTAGACTGAACAACCACTCATGTCCAAGAAAGAGAATATGTGATGGATGAGTGCATCCGGTAAATTACTGATTCTGTCTTCATTGCTTTGCTTCTTCTGCTTCTTTTTTGGTCTTCTTGTTCTGATCCATGAACTCTTCATCTTCTTTCTTGGTGTGGAAGTTGCAATTCTGAAACTTTTGCGTGAAAAAAAACCTTTTTTCAGGGATTCGCTAGCTGCACAAGATTTGGGTCTGTCTGGAATTGGGTTGGGCTTGTAATTGTCTGTTGCAAAGCCTAATCCGCCAGATGCCCCAAGCCCCCACGACATTTCGACCTTGCGTAACAGCGGTTTGAGTTTCCATCTAGTGACCGTCCGCATAACCACATTGTTTTTTTTTTTATGGTTCGCATAACCACATTGTAAATCCACTGTTTATTGATTTCAAAAACAATTGTTTCAAATTGTTAAACACCCTAGATCGCCACCTTTAGAACCCAATTGTTGAACTCATTATAAGTCCAAAAAAGTTGATTTCAAATTGTAACAAGTAAAGGGGAATTCATCAACATTTCCGTCTTTAGGCTGAAACATAGCATGTTAAATACTTTCATCCTACCCAACTTCAGTAGTTTTGTCATCAAATTTGATCGACATACAGAAAACTAAGTGGTGCTTTGAAGTCCAGTATGTAGCGATACTACTATTAAAATAGTGAGCGTGATATGGTCACTGAAAAAAAGCCATATGGGCCCATGTAGAGCATGAGATATGTCACTCTTTATTGGCGGCACTAGAATATATATACTAGATAAGAGGAATAGATGGCGCAATACATGGAGCAATGAACACTAACAATTCCCCCACTCAGTTATTAACCTCAATCTGTTCCCTCCACCGACACTCTCTCTCTCAAGAGCGTTAATGCGTTATAATTGACTTTCTTTTTAAACTTGGCTTTGTTTGTTTGTTAGCTTTGATTAGTTGTTGCCTAACTATTTATATTCCAGGATAATAGATCCTGCACACCAGGTGCTAGGTTAGTTATCTTCAATCGTAAAAATCAATGCACATATTTTGTCCTGTTTACTACGGCATTTTATCCAATGCTCAAAATTCAACCTCAGGTAAACTTGAAATGTAACATTGAGAAGTACAGGATCAACCACTTGCTAACAGAAAGATAAACAACAATATTACAGATGGCAGTCAATGGACTCAATTCTGAGTAACAAGATCTACTCACAGAAATCAGAATTTTTACCCCACAGTCCCACACATGATTCCCTTCTTTCTCTCGCCGTAGAAAACAAAACCAGCCCAGAAACGCGTAACCACGTCAAAATCATAACAATAAAAAATAGATATCACAAAACAGAACCGAAAGAGTTGGCAAAAAAACACGAAGACTTGTGACTTGTGAGAGTGTAAAATGTGATATGATTCAGGAACAAAAAAAACCCATCCTCATTTCTCACCCTTTCTATGCTCGCCATGCTTTCTTCCACTTGCACCACTATCTTGCTCATTTCTTTTTTCTTCTTCATTAATTCAGTTCATTCACAACAAACCGGGTCAGATCTTGACCCAGAACAAGAATGTACAGGAAAATGGATACATATCAGAAAACTTCCATCTCAATTCAATCTAGATCTTCTTATCAATTGTTCTGACTACCCAATTTATGATGATTTCTGTCCTTACTTAGCTAACCATGGTTTGGGTCACAAGACCCATAACCGTTCCCATAGTTGGTTTCGTACCGACCCATTTATGCTTGAACTCATTTTCCATCGTCGAATTCTCGAATACCCATGTCTCACCTCAAATCCCAATCATGCCAATGCTATTTATCTTCCGTATTATGCCGGTATTGATGCGCTTCGATATTTATATGGTCCCGATGTTAATTCCAGTGCTGAACATGGTTTACACCTTTACAAATTTCTACAAAATGATAATCCACATATATGGACTAGGAATTTTGGTCATGATCATTTCTTGGTTATGGCTCGTCCTGCTTGGGATTTTTCGCAACCGTTAACAAACGATCCGCCTATTTGGGGCACCTCGTTTTTAGAATTGCCAGAGTTTTATAATGTAACTGCGTTAACTCTGGAATCGAGAGTGTGGTCTTGGCAAGAACAAGCGGTGCCTTATCCGACTTCGTTTCATCCACCGAGTATTGCATTGATGGAAAATTGGATTGAGCGAGCACTTCGTGCTCATAGGACTACTTTCATGTTGTTTGCTGGTGGTGGTGGGTTGGGTTCCTCGCCTAATATTAGGCGAAGTATTCGCGGTGAATGTGAGAATACTACTAGTAATAGTACTAGAGCTCTTGGTGGTAGTTATTCTGAGGTTTGTAAGATTGTTGATTGTTCTAATGGGATATGTGACCATGACCCGTACCGATACATGAGGCCAATGTTGAAAGCTAGCTTCTGCTTACAACCACCAGGTGACACGCCTACACGGCGGTCTACGTTTGATGCGATACTTGCTGGATGTATTCCGGTGTTCTTTGAGGAATCGTCTGCCAAGACTCAATTCGGATGGCACTTGCCTGAGAATCAGTTTGATGAATTCTCGGTGTTTATACCAAAGGAGGAGGTGGTATTGAAAACTCTGAACATCATGGATGTTCTAATGGCAATTCCTAAGTCTGAAGTAAGAAGAATGAGAGAAAAGGTCATTGAGCTAATGCCAAGAGTTGTGTATAGAAGGCATGGGGAAGCAATGGAATGGAGGGGTGTGAAGGATGCTTTCGACATTGCGGTAGATGGAACCATATACAAAATCAAGTCCAGAATAGCAAAAACAAACAGCAGTTAAGATTATTTGATTTCTGTTCTCTTAATTGATATTTGCTTTTTATTCCCCCCTTACTTTTCGGCTCAACTATTTATTAGTTCCATACTTTCACCTGATAAATGTATAGAGTTAAAGAAATTAGAAATTGTACATTGTTCCATTGATAATAAATCAATTGATAGCATCTTGCTTATTCAGATTTATGTCTGCTTTTGTGGCAAGTATTTTAATTTTAACGTACGATATAAGCATCTTAAACACCTGTTGTAGTTTATAGTATAATCATTCTCAATACTGAACAGGAAAAACGAACTTTCAGTAACCAAAAAAGAATCTGTAAGATAATACAAGGAATTTCAGACGCAAATAATTATAAAATCAACAGGAATAACTAGGAGATGATGTGATGAATCTTTCTCTCCCTGAATCCACTCCATTCCCCAAACTTCATTTGGCTTCCCCCTTCTCTAATATGTTTCTTAGAGAAATACTAGCTGCTATTTAGTAAGCGGGCATAGCTCCTTAGTGTTTCTTGGACTAAGGAGCTACGCTTTTAAGCACTTTCCCTTTTGTGTTGCTCTAATATGTTCCTTAGTGCTTCTTGAACTGGTTATCATTAGGACAAGTTCTCATCCCCATTTTACAATCATCGAACCCCATGATGCCAACCTGAAAAAGCAGCAATTTTGTGGCCTGATTTTTACCTTCCTAAGTAGAACAGCTTCGTCCAAGGCCAAGGGAATTAATGCAGCAAAGTATTGCCATAACCGGGCAGATTTGGTATTAATCCGTTCAGGAGGGACCTGCAGTCGTATTGCAACTGATTTACAAAAAAATCGTCAAAGGTTCTAAAGTCTAAAGAAGTATGAATATTCACATTAAGATTTCGTGGAGCAAACATTGCAGACTGCAACTCTACTGTGGGTTCTGGATGACAGTGGTACTTGTGACTGGAAAACCAGAGTTTACTCAAACTTTGTACTTTTGGGAGTTCAAATATGGACTTTGCTTAGGTTAACAACATGAAGATGTGAATGGGTATGGGTTCATTACTGCATGGGCTTCAAGAGGTGTGGCCGAGCAGAATGTAACTAAAATGAGACGTACATACCAGGTCCCATTCGTGCCCATGTAATAGATGCCAACTGCTCTTCCATTCCACGCACAAACTCTAGAATCCACATTCTGGACTTTGGCAAAGGAAGCACACTTCAGGATCTCAAAGTCCTGCGACAGTTTCAAGACAAGGTCTTGATCCCTCCCAGTTTGGGACATTGAGTGTCAAGCTCCTGAAGACAATATTCAGTGATCTGAAAGAGGATGTCAGGCTAAAAGAACCAGTTAATAAGAGCCGATAAGCATGATACCTAACAAAACATGAGCACTGAGTTTTGGGCTGTGTAATGAAGATAGCATCCTGCAAAGACACCCTTCAAAGTTATTTATATATTAAACTGACTGAACTCGATTCTAATGCTTACAAAGTCGTATTACTGCCACACGCACACTGACTGATTTGGTATCAATCACTTGATCATGAAAGTCATATTATTGCAACTGTTGTCTCACAAGTACTTGCTTAGAGAGAATTTTGAAATTAGTTAAGTAAGAGAATGATAGCTTTCCTGAGCCTAAAAACTTGGGCATCTGTCACCAACCTTAGACACAACTTATCCAGAAGTTAATGTTAGTGAACTACATTCGAACACCCCCAAAGAGCTTTCCGGAAATAGGGTCACACCAACGTATATGGAGACAAACAAAGAAGCTTGTGTCGATAGCAAGAGGGTACTCTAACGTAAATGTGTAAAATCAGAAAAATTGTGCACGCAGGAGGTAAGGAGAGTCCCAAGTGACACTACATTTATTGTCAAAAGCAAGCGCTCAATAAAGCAAAATGCATCAAAGGTGCCACTTACAAGTGCAGAACGCAACATGCTTACAATACAGTAGCTTCATGTCTGTCAGACGGCATGAATGGAGAAAAGGATTTGATGGTGCTGGGGAATGATTGGATCATATAACTATTTGGCAATCATTCCCTTAGTGGTGGCTCCCAGAGAAGTACATGCTCTTATAAGGATATCTTATTTGTATTCACTATGCTGGACAGATTATGACATATTGGTAATGACAGAGTCCGTCTTTGAAGTTCTCCACTCTCGTTATTCGATAGGTGAACCATGACCATAACATCAAATAACAAAGCCAAGTCCAGAAACAAGGACTTGTTGCCAGAACAGCGTTCAGTAATGTGCCTGTGTATAACAGTATAAAGCTCTTTTTATCCTCAACGGGTTTAAATCATCGAAAAAAACTTCTTCACAGTTTAAACACTCTAACCATCTTCAATATCAAGACAAAGCAGAAAAAGAAAATAACAATAAAATAAACAGCTGAAGAATATCACACCTGGAAATGCAAGACTCACAACAAGAAAGTCTAGGGGTTGCTTCTCTGCACCTTCAATAGACCAGCAAAGGAAGAGCATTAGTATCGGAAAATGGGGAAACACAGATCAGGAGACGCCAAACGAAGGTTTATTTCGGTGCCAATGAGAACCAAATGATGGGCCATTATATAGAAGAAGAAACAGAAGAAAAAGTTCTCTAGCTTAGAGAAGAGAAATAGAAAAGCAAGAGGAGATATTGCCTACTGGCCAGCCAAAGTTGGTAAGAAACAGTCGGACCATTGGCTAGCTAACATCAGGCACATAGCTGCTGCCCATTAGTCTGCTCAAGGCCAAGGGCTCTCTTCCCAGGATATCCTTACTGTCCGGCCTTTAACCTGGCCACTTAGTAGTTACGCTATAGCCAGTTCTTGCACTTTATAAGAAACACAAAGATGTCTAGGCACTCCATTCCTTTTTCTCTGGATGCTTCCTTTCTGTTACTTTTTTTTAGCTGCAAATGCCGTGTTTTAGCCCTGTGTGTATGCAATGTAGGAGAAAGCAAGAGGAACCCTCCTCGCCAGCACATCTTCTCACCCTGATTACACTTAATAAAGTAACTCAGGAAAATTCACAGCATAGTATGAACAATCACCAATACTCCTTACAACTACACACTCCATCTACAAATCTATGGAAGCGAACACGATCCCTCACAATGATCTCCCGTTCATACAATTTACTGATAATCTTTGTCACCTCATGGCAATCAGGACAAACTCTTAAGTTCTTCACCACTCGAATCACAACTGGGGCTTTTGTCTTCAGTAGTCCATAAGCAATAGCCAACCGCTCACTATGCTCGCAAAGGGCACCTTCTTTCTCTTCATCGCCAACGTCATGTAAGACAACTGATGTCCAAGGATCATGACCAACTCGACGGACTCGCTCGGCTATGTCTTGTAACACTTTCCTTATCTCATTTTCCTCAGGGTGTGACCTATCACCAACCACAAACTCATGTACAAAGCCATCAGTCTCGATCGAACTACATCCAGGAAGTGTTTTGATTCCAATTTCCTTCATCTTCATCCTCACGCAACTCACTTTCTCCCACAAAGAGTTTGCAGCATACAAATTAGACAGGAGCACATAATTTTCGGCATTGAGCGGCTCGAGTTCAAGAAGCCTACGAGCAACAATCTCCCCTTTCTCCAACATCCCTTTCTTCTTGCAACCCATGAGAAGTGTTCTCCAAACTATTGAATTCGGTGAAATGTGCATTGTTTCAACAAAACCATATGCTTCTTCTACAAGTCCAGCTCGACAGAGTAGATCAACCATACACCCATAATGTTCCATTAGAGGTTCTATCCCAAATTCAATCATAATCGACCAATAACTTCGTCCCTCAGATACTAAACCTCTATGAGCACAAGCAGATAACACACCAATAAACGTAACTTGGTTTGGTCTGACATTATCCTTTTGCATCTTGGCAAAAACATCCAACGCGTCCTCCGCGAGTCCATGAATAGCCAGCCCCACAATCATTGAGCTCCAAGCCTTAGTATCTTTAACAGGCATTTCATCGAAAAGTTTTTTCGACCTCTCAATACACCCACACCTAGCATACATATTAATAAGCGCAGTAGTAAGCTCAAGATCAACTTTAATAACATGTTTATCAATAAACGCATGTACCCATTTCCCCAAATCCAATGCACCCGACGTCGCGCAAGCAGTAATCACACTAACCATAGTAACTTCATCTGGTCTAATACCAACCTTTTGCATTTCCCTAAACAAACCCAAAGCCTCATTAACCAAACCAATTCTAGCATACCCACTAATCATAGTACTCCAACCAATCAAATTCCTCTCAGGTATTTCATCAAACAATTTTCTCGCCAACCCAATTTCTTCACACTTGGCATAAAAATTCACCAATGCAGTTTGTACAAATGGACTAGAACCCAACCCAAATCTCAAAACATGTGAATGTATCTGCCACCCTTCTTTAAAACCCAACACAACAGCACAAGCTTTAAGTACAAATGCAAGTGTGTAACTATTCGGGTTCGGGTAACCCGTTTTAATCAACTTATGATATAAAAAAACGGGTTCTTTAGATGGGTTTTGGATTTGTGAACACCCACGAATCATGGAATTGTATGAGAATATGTTCGGGTTTTGTATTTGAGTGAAAACGGTTCGAGCGTGATTTATGTCGCCGGATGGTGAGAGTGCACAGAAGCCAACGATTTGACATAGTAAGTGAGTTTTCAAGTTTGGAGGGAGTGGGGATTTTAGTACGTGGGAATGGATTTGGCGTAGGTATTTCATGTTGGTACATTTTTTTAGTAGTGAGGCTAAAAATTGTTGTTGTTCTCCTTCTAGCAGTGTTGTGTTTGTCATATCATAATAAGAAAAAAAATTCTACTGCCAAACGTTTGTTAAATCTGTTACTGCCAGTTTGTGTCACTTGTTTTAGCGGGACCTTCTTCCGAGGCAGTTTGGTGTTGATTCAGAGGCCAAGAAACAAACATTAAATAGCTTACAAGGGAAAGGGCCATCAATCAAATCGGTTACACCAGTCAATCAGTCGTACGTATATTTTAGGATTTAACTGGTTTTAAAGTGTGTCGAATTTAATTTGACTGGTGGGAAGAAATTTAGCATTCGCAATGTACCACTGCATTGGGTATTTGGGTCTAACTGTTTACTGCTTACTTTCTAAGGAAGTACACTGACCATTATAATGATCTAATTACTAATTGCTTGTCGTTAGGTATAGCACTGTTTGGTTAACTTAGATTGGAAATAGGGAGTCAATTTTAGTCTTCATTGAGTAAAATTGCAGATATCGTTGTGTGTTAGTATGTGATCCGTGATGCTACTGGTTCTTCTAAGGTTTTGATAAAATGATACATTGTCTAGTGTCTACATTCATTTTAGATCAATGTCAAGCTGATGCATAAACAATAATGATCAAGAATCGTAAAAATCAATATTGTATTTGACATTTTTCGTGTTACTATTTTGTAAAAAAAATGTGGATAATTAAATAGGACGGAAGTGACATACAATAGTATAGAGAGGTATTACTAAATAATGAAGTATGATAGAGGTGCTTATAATTATGAAAGAATGTGTTACTAAACAATGAATATCTGGGAGAGAAAAAATACATTGTTCACTGGCTTACCCCTGGCTAGATGAGATTTCGAAAAGTTCAGCAATCTAATAGGGTAGAGATTTTGAGTTTTTGACACCATTATAACACGAAACAGCACTTGACAAATGTAACCAAACCAATATTGACCGAATTTACTCATCTACATGCATATACTCTTACAATTTTCAAACCATGTTTGCGAGATCAACGTAACACCAAAGGATTTAAATAACATATTGCCCTTTTACGATAAGGAAATCGATAACGTACCACCGTATTTTTTATCCAAGGGGTCATATGATTGGATTGGAATTCCCCCAAAACTCATGCCATGTAAGGTCTCGTTTGTTCTTTTTAAGCTTCTATAGTTCTGTGTTGACCGTGTTCGACACTTCATGTATCCTCAATTCTTTATACAAAGTTACTGTTAGGTATACATATAAATTCCAAATCACATAACCAACCCACAATACAATAGGCCAAGTTGAGACAATATCAAGTTGAGACAATATCGCTTTCTTTAAAGTTGTTTCGCGTCTCCGAATCTTCTCTCAAACAAATTGCAGCAAAGAAGGTGCAATCTCTATGATACAACGTCCAATCAACTAATTTCCATTAAACTCCTGCACTAGATAACAATAGAAGAAGAGCACTACACACACTCGCAATAAACTTAACGGATTGCCCAAGTGAAAACAATGAACTGCAATAGAAAAAAATCCACTGCCAGTTCATTTTTTTTTTTTCAGTGAGAAAGAAAATAGAAATTGGTTTTTCTTTTGTAAATGTCTATCCTTCAATAATGGGTGTATTATAGGCTAATAACCTGTGGATATTGGACTCAACATTGTTACTAGATAAGAAAAACCAAGTCAAAAAATAACCAACAGGAAATAATAGCCGTACCATAATGAACAGGCCCATATGACCAACTCACATATTAAAATACATCAACAGTTACAAACACATTTTTTTCTCTATTTATCAACACACAAATATATGAGTCAATCAGTCGATCAGCTCTAAAACACGGACGCACCAACCCATGGGCTGTGTCTGTGTCAGACACGCGTCGGACGCAGTCAACACGGTCAAGATGTAGTCAACTAAACTAGACGCGGGTCAATATGGTCAGGACGTGAATTTTGACCCAAAAAAATAAAAAATAAATCAAAATAATATTAAAAAACTCAATTTTTTTATTTTTTGTTTTATTTAGACTCATGACATGTTTTTAAAGTTTGATTAGAAAATATTAAACTTAATTTTGTAGCTATTTATCTTTAATCATTTTGAATTTATAAATGTTGATACATTTAATTTAGTTTTTAATGTTCAATTTATATAAAATAAAATTATAAATATTAATTAATTTTTGCGTCTTTTGTTGTGTCCGCATCTTATATTTTTGAGATATAACCGAATTGCTGCGTCTGCGTCAATGTCTTCGTCCGTGCAACATAGTCGATCAGTCATTTCATCCATATCTTGATCCTTTTGGAGTTTAAGCCGATCTTAAGCCTGGGTGTATCCTCTATTTGGTACATTCTTTACCAATCTAAGAAACTAAGAAAGTTGGCCATATGCCCATATGTAAACTTCACGGGCTTTTGCAGCTTTACTCTTAATTTTAAGAGCATATACGAGTTGTACGTAAGTTGACTTGTGAAAAGTGTAGTTCATAATTACATACCAGAAATGTTCTACTTTATCTTGCTCATAGCTTAGTACAACTGCAGTAGACTAAACTAATCTCCCCAACATTGCAAGTTCACAACTGCTTCGCTGCATATCTCCCCCACTTGTGAAAAGCTATGAGTATCTGAGTATGAGCCTGTGTGAGCTTTAAAAAGCTTGAAGCACAAAATACATCGCCTGATAACTATTTTTGTTGAGCGCGCACGGCGCCATGCCATGCCTCGTGACCAATTTGACCATGGCCATATTTGGCTATTCGCGGATCCGCCTATCCAACATTTAAAGCAGAAAATGATTATATTATGTCGTCAACCTAGTAAATCGTCCATTCGTTCCCTACAAAAATCTCCAAGAGTCCTTTGTAAAGAGATACGGTTGTTGGGTGATTTGGACATTTCCATTAAAACCCACATCCACTCCTGTCATTTCAATACCAAAACGGTCACGTTTATACCCTAGTTCGCAGACCTATTATACAGTTTTTCGCCGAGATTTGAGAAAAGTCACCGTCTTTGTTTTGTCATGTTGCAGACTCGAAAACTGGGGAACTGAGAAACTACAAGACTAGAGAGAGACAGTGGTAATATTAGTAATAATAAGCCAATGGTTGAGACAATCAGCCATACTTTATGACCCCATTTGTTCCAGCTTTATAGGTAGCCTAGATTTCGCGAACCAAGAGGCCGTTTGGCAACTATGGAAAAGCCAAAAGCTATCAAGCTTAAAATTCCTTTTGATTTTTTTACTTAATGTAAAGCATGTTCGGCAAAGAGATCTTAGCAATTTTCAATTTCTAAACCCAAAAAGATAAAACTACACAACCAATATATTACAAGTTAATGACATCATAAAGTGATAAAACCATGAAATAGCTTTTTGACGTGTTCCCCCCCCCAACACACACACAAAAAAGCAATCAAATGGCTGGGGAATGCCCTGCAAATTAACCAACTCATTCTGATCTAAAAACAAAGAGTAAGCAACTCATTTAGAGAGTTGCAGTTGGACAACCTCAGGTCTAAAGCCTGCATATCTCACTAGAAAGATGCTATTTGTCTTGGGATGGTAAATTCATTTTTGGAACGCAAATTAAGAGAAATAAGTCAAATGTGTCACTTATCAAAAAAAAAATCGTAATTTGAGTCACCAACGCACTGCTGAAATCTCATTTCTATGTCAACCAAAGTTCCGGATTTCGGAATTTTCAGAATTCCGATAAATCTAAAAACCGAAATTTATTAAATTTCGACCCTATTACATTCAGAATTTCAAATATTTCAACTCTATATTTGGAATTCTGGAGTTTCGTTCGGAATCACGAACTATGATCTCAACAATTATTAAATTCACAACCAAAATATTGACAATTTTAGTAGCAAGTCGGACAGGACAAGTATTTTCATCCCACAAATTGGACTGGATTAGTGCCTCAGTCAATTTTCACCAATTTACTTTTTTTTTTTTTTTTTTTCTCCATATTTTTTCTTTTATTCTTCAACAAAATATCTTCACAAAGATCTAAAAATAGAGAAAATAAGGATGGTAGATATAGCAAAAACCAAAGCCAATAAAATAGCCAACATACCTATGTCCAAGGTCGTTCAAAAAATTTCACAATCGTAGAAGATAAAATTTTATGTCATAGTTAAATTTTTATTCCAGAAGATGCAGTTGTTGGAACGAAGCAAAATAGATTTGTTTTTTTTTACAAAATTGTTGAATAACTGAACAAGCGTATGAGCCAACTTGCTTATATATGTAGGCCAACCACAAACTGGTAGATCGGTTCAAGCTCGTTTTCACCAAATCCAACATGCGGCAAGTTTATTTTAAGGCTATTATGATCAACAATCAAAAATGAATGTTAGTGGTACTAATGTGGATGATATAATACCATTAGCTCGTACTATTTATTTAATTGTTGTAAATGAACCATTTAAATTTGAGCATTGTTATTGAGTTTTAATTGTAAGTCCAAAATCAAACTAGAAATTATAGTGGTTCAAAAAAAACATAAAACCACTTCTGTAGTGATGTTAGTGGTAGAGTCAATAGTGGATCAACCGCTAACAATATATTTCGTTAGATGATGAAAAAAGTCAACCATCAAGTAAAGTGTCCGGTTTAGAAAAAGGCCCAAAGAAAATGAAGTTTAAGAAAAAGAGATGTTAAAGTTTAACACACCAAATGACACACATTCTGGAGGAGGTCAGAGACAATCAACTTATAGCTGCAAAATATTTGCAAGAACAAACAAACCTAAAACAATAAATATTTCTCTTGATAAAAAAAAGATAAAGAAGATGAAAGATTAAGACTTGAAACACAAAAAGAACCAGATATCATGATGCTTTATCTAAGCAAGTTTAGCGATATTCAACTTATATTTTGGGAAGCTAAACAAACAACTATCTATCATAAGTGGGTTGAACGAGAACAAGGTATTCATGCTGCTCTTTATGTTCCTCATTCTCCAAATTTTCCAACATCTCCTAGTCCATACATTCCAACCCCTCATAGTCCATACATTCCAAACTCTCGTTCTCAGTAGTTTGGATCGTTTTCTTCTTCTAGATCAACAAGCAGTGTTAGTTAGTCTCGTGGTATGCGAACACGCTATCCCAATCCGATCCATTTATGATGAACGAAAATGAAGAATATGAAGCTGATGATTTTTAGTTATAACATTTTTTATTTGAAGTTGTATTTTTTTTTATTGGCAAACCTGCTTTAAATGAGATCAGTAACTATTTGATGCTTGCGGGGTTCGAGCCCCAAACCTCTTGTATCATCACCCAAATATTTTACCGACTTTGAAGTTGTATTGATTTTAATTTAAACAATGTGCAAATTTCTACCAAATTAACAACAATCTTATTTAACAAATCACAATTTTATTTTAAACAAAATAAACTTGGTGAAAACACACTTAATAGAAAAAATACAGTTAAGACAGGATCAAACTTAAACAAACATATTAGTTATTTATTTGGTTGTAGCGAAAGCACCATAACGTGCCTAATGATGTTGAACCACATCATTCTTCAATTGTTTATTAGTAGCTCCATAATGAATACTTAATGTCTTGACTATCATGTTTTGCACAAACACATGTTCATTACTCTACATCTCAACTTCAGATACATTTCAACTTCATGCCACAATCGCTCATCCGAAGGTGGTTTACATTTTGAAGTTGTACATTACGCCTCGTTTCAACAATTATGTTGTGAAGTATAATATATGTCTAAATTATAACGAGATAGAGCTCTTCTCGTCCCATTGATGAGCAAGTCTACTAACAATTGCAAATATAGCTTGTAAAATACCAAAACCACGTTCCACATCTTTATGAGCTGATTCTTGCGCTTTTACAAAGTTAATATCCATGGAACTAGTAGGAAATGAAATTGTTTGAACCAGTGTAGCCTATGGTCGATATATTCCACCAACAAAGTAGTAGTCCATGTTGTAAGAATTGTTATTGACTTGATAAACACAAGCTGGAGTTGTTTATTTAACTAAATTATCAAATAAATGATAATTATCTAACACATTAAAATCATTACACGATCCAGCCATTCTAAAGTTTGCGTGCCAAAACCATAGCTCTTAGTCAACAACAATTTCCAAAACCATAAACATTCCAAAGTATGCGCGCTGAAACCTATGACAAAATTTACCTGTTTTATAATTGGGCCTACATCAAATAATCAACCACCAACTGTTCATGCGCACCAACACGATCACGGTTAGTATATTCTCTACCATCAATAGATCCATCCCATTTTAGTACATATAAAATGTTGATAGGCAAAATCATTGACATCACTACAACTATATCATTTTGCATTTGTTAAACGATTGCGACAGTTTCATCATCATCGTCGAAAATCAGTTCACTTATTCTTGCACACAAATTGTTACTATTACTACTAGAACCCATGACAAAATATAAAAAACTTATGACTAAAAACTTAAACTGATAAGAGGAGAAGAAGAAAGATACAGATGAATGGTGTTTCACTGTCATATAGCCTAAAAAATGAAGAGAAATGATGGACGCTAAGAAAATAGAGAGAATAATAGGTGGGACAAGCTTACTCGTGTAAAAAAAATTTAAATTTGAATGGGACAAATATTCCCCGTCTGAAATATAAACCAAGAGTTTGGAGAAAAATGTGTTGGTGATTTTAACAATTTTTACTGACACAAAAAGTTGATGTGTCACAATTTGTCTAGCAACACATTGAAGATGTTGTAACAAAAGCATTAATTTTATTTGTAATTCTAATTATTTTGGCTAGATTTTTTTTTTCTGGAATTCTAGAATTCATAATAGCTCGTTTGTGAAGTGTCTCGATAAAATAGATTAGTGTCAATTTGACTCCAAAAGCGTATGTGCACAGTCCACACAGGCACACATTAGTTGATCGTTAACTCATTATCATTATACATTAAAAAAAAAACTACACGTCTTGAAAACTCTAACCTTAATTAAGGTTGGACTAGCTATTTATCTGGTGGTAGTGCTCGTGATTTCGAACGGAATGTCAGAATTCCAACTAATATTTTGTTTTTTGAAAAAATTGGAAAAAAAACATAGGGTTGATATATTGTTAATTACGAAATAGTCGAAATCAAAACACAACACAGGTCACAGGGTCGATATATTGTGAATTCCGGTTTTTGAGATATTCGAAATTCCAAATATTTCGAAATCTCGAACTATGATCTGGTGATGATTGGTGAACACACTCTCGGACGCTAGAAAGACTCTTTGCTTGGCTCAATAAACTGGACAACAAGAGCCTTGGTTCCTACACATGTCGTACAGGGTTGCGTTGGTGCAACTCATGGAAATGAGGATGCATGTCAGCATATATTCCTCAGTATGTATTAAATTGGTTCAAAGTTTAGAAAATCTATGAACCCTCTTTAATAAATGAACCCAACCTCTCAGTTCCTGTTCCTTCATTGCTACAGAAACAGTGTGGCAGCACAGTTGCAGGCGCCGTTTCCTTTTTATACACTCTACTCCCTTTCTCAATTTTCGTTTCTCTCTCTTTCTCTTTGCAACGAAGTAGAAACTCTGATGCTGACTCTCTATCCTCAACTTCTCAAGTGTTTATCTAATAAATCTTGACTACAATTCAACTTTCACTCATATTCTTCACTGAAAAACAACTTCAAAATAATGGTGAGTTAATTAGTTTTCTTCTTTACTTGAGCTACAGTGCTACACAGATTGAATATTCTTTGACTTGTTTTCACTATAACTAATTGAATTCTTGACGAATTATTATTTATTTTTTATCAGGCGGGTTCTTCTTGTCTTCCTCAATGGCTTTCAGCTATTCTTGGAGAGAAGTTTTTTAGCCCATGTATGGTTCATGAAAATGTGAAGAAGAATGAGAAGAACATCTTCTGTTTTGATTGTTGCACTAGTATTTGTCCTCATTGCTTACCTCCTCATCGTTCCCATCGACTGTTACAGGTAAGTAAACCTTACAAACATTCATTACTGCATGAATTTTACTCTTAATTCTCCCATTTATCTCTATGTCCAAAGTTCATCCTTATGTTCTGTTTTGAATTTTTGTCCAGATTAGAAGGTATGTTTATCATGATGTTATAAGACTAGACGACTTGGAGAAGTTAATTGACTGTGATTTTCTTCAAGTAAGTGAACTTAACGCACTTCTCTCTCTCTATCTCTCTATGTTTCTCAATTGTTTGAATACTAGTTAATAAGTTTGGTTTGTTTTGGCAGTGTTACATTACGAACAGCGCAAAGGTGGTATTTATAAACCAAAGGCCACAATCAAGACCCTTCAGAGGTTCAGGAAAAGTTTGCAGCACCTGTCGCAGAAGCTTGCAAGATCCTTATCGCTTCTGTTCTCTTGCTTGCAAGGTCCAAAATCCTTAAATTCTATTCTATATTTTCTCCCTCTCTCTTTTTTTTTTCAAGAACTCTCACGTGGCCCAAGTCTTATTTCATGATTTCTTACATACCCGATTTTGATTTACAGGTTTCTCATCTAGTGAAACGTGAAGGTGGAGTTGCAAGACATCTATATGAATGTGAATACCTTCCATTATCTGAAGAAGAAAGTCTATGTGACAATGATGTTGAACAAATGACTCCCGACTCGGTCCTTGAATCGCCAACTTCGATGCTAACTTCTTCTGGTTCAAGTGGAGGTGGTAGTGTTGGTTGCAGAACTCTTGCATGCACTGCAACTACAGACTTCGTGATAAAAAAGAAACGGAGTAACTTATCGGCATCTAGGAATTCGTCTCGGCCGACATGTTCACCAGCATCCGAAATTGCTCTCACCTTGAACAAGCGAAAGGGCAATCCGAATCGGGCTCCATTTCATTGATTCTGTTACGGAATCGAGAATTTCGGATATAGGTGGTATTTCTGTATTTGTTTGTTTCTGACTGGTTATTGACGGTATCATATAGGGAGGGAGGGTTGAAAAATAAAGACGAACCCTCCCAATTTTGTAGGTTTGTTTTTTCAGGTCCCTATTGAATTTTAATTTACAAGAAAGGTCTCAGAAGATGAGAAGAAGGAAAATATTGAGAAGGGGACCTGTCATGCTGATTGTATTTCTTTTATTTAATTAAACTATTTATAATTAACAAACCTCTCAACTTTTACATCGAACTTAATTTGTGCATTTTTTCTTTCTTTCTAGGGATATGGTCAATACTCAATAGACTGTGAGACGTTTTTCTTATTTTGACTGAATTGCTCAATTTTAATTAGTTTTAACTATTGTTTCAACTTCCAAAGATGTGCGAAGCTAAAACTGAAAAGTTTGATTTCGTTAGAATGAACCCGTAATTTTCAAGCTTTTATTATTTGATTCTTCTAATATCTGTCTAGATTTCTTAATTTTCCGTTTTGTAAAATCTGGAAAGATAGACTGATTTTTCTGGATAACATTTTCAGCAAGTTGGAGAAAATAGATTGATTGTGATTTGTGAATGATTATTTACGGGACAATACCTCAAAATTTTAAAAGTTCAGGGGGGTCAGGTAAATCGTAAGCCAAATGCTTCTGAGAATAGGTCTTTGGTTGGGAATTGGGAGGGAGAAATAATGGACTGGTATTTTTGAGGTAAGTACTTTGTTCATTTGTTGGGGTTGGAGGGTTTTTTTGTGTTTACAGCTGTAGCAATATGCGGGGAGAAGTGGGCCTGTAATCTGAGAACAAGAGCTCGGTTGGGTTGGAAATTGGGATTTTAAAATCTAAAGAAAGGCAGATATATGGTCCACCACACCTGAGTGAAACCCTAGAATTGCTAACCCATGGGTCACTCTCACTTTCTATTTTGGTTTTTTCATTTTTTTCTTCGGATCTTCTGTGGAATATATCAATCGTATCAGTGACCAAGGCACAAAGCAGAAACTGTATAGTCAAGTGAGGTGGAGCGAACATTCTGGCTGGGAGGGGTATGTTGCTAAAATATTATTTGGTTGGTTTTTGTCTATTTTTATCTCTTCTCTTTGTCAGTAACCTCTTATCTCACCCTCTTCACTCTCCACGTCTTTTCAATCCCTCATTCTCTATTTCTATTCTCTATACTTTTCTAATTTTCCATTCACGCCCCTACTGTTATGTAGCATATCAGTATATATAAATTTTATAATATCGTTAAATGACTTAACTCTGTTTTCTCTAACACACATATTGAGTTTTCGATACATTTGGGAAACAAAACGAAGTGTTTATTTGTAAAAAAAATTCTTCAAAAGCATTTGCTATTTTGCCATAGACAAAATATCGAGAAATACAATGTACTTTTTGAAATATTAACTTTACTATATTGTATATTTTTCGTGACAATAACATACAAGCACTGTTTGGTTCAAAGAATTTCGAATCTTAAAGAAAGTGAAAATCTATAAACGAACTTATCATAATCTATTTATGAAGAATGTGTTTTCTAATTGTTTTGAGTCACAATTCAAAAAACTGGTCCACTGGATTAAACCCTACCAAAAATTTCTCAGTCTCTATATACGAGTGACTTTCTCAGTTTTCTTTGGTTTTTAATCGGGACGAATTGCAAATCTTAGTCGAAAGAATAAGGAAAGCAACTTCTTTCTTTTTTGGTAAAAAAGGATGTTGTTTTCTTCAATATTAACCCTAAATGGAAAATGTTTTCAACGTTAATCACTTTTCATGGTCTACCGAACACTAGGGGTGGAACTTGGGTCGGGTTAGTCCAAGTCTACAGAGTGAATATTCTAGGTCGGGAGGGAGTATGTGGCCAAAATGTCATTTGGTTGGTTTCTGTCTGTTCCCACCTCTTCTCTTCGTCCGTAACTCTTCTCTCTCTCTCTTCACTCTCCACGCCCTTTCAATCTCTCCCTTTTCCCTCTCCACTCTCTATGTCCTTCCAATTCTCCGCTCATGCCCCCACTGTTATGCAGTATATTAGTATATACGAATTTTATAATATCGTTAAATGACTTAACTCCGCTTTCTCCAACAAACATATTGAGTTATCGACACATTTGGGAAACAAAATGACGTGTTTATTTGCAAAAATAATTCTTCAAAAGTATTTGCTATTTTGTCATATACAAAATACCGAGAAATACAATGTACTTTTCGAACTATTAACTTTAATATATTATATTTTTTTCGTGACAAGAACATATAAGCACTGTTTGGTTCAAAGAATTTCAAATCTTAAAGAAAGTGAAAATCCATAAACGAACTTATCATAATCCATTTATGAAGAATGTGTTTTCTAGTTTGGAGTCACAATTCTAAAAACTGGTCCATTCACTACTACAGAAATGCCCATTTATCACGGTTGGTCAGCTGGTATATACCACTGTTCCCCTAATAACAGTGGTTTATAGTCATCTACCACGGTACAAAACACTTTTCTAGTTTTGAAACAAGAAAATACCACTATTTTTAAAAAATAGTGGTATATAGCAAGACATATACCACGGTACTATCAAATATTAGCCTAATTATTTTTTACTATATGTATACCCCACGTTTCCTTAAAACCAGTGGCTTATATTTTGGGCATAATTACACCTACCGTAGCAAAATCAAACAAGACGGGAGAAAGTAAAAAAAAAATTAATTAAGGGTCGAAAATTAAACACGAAAAACATAAAGAAAAAGAACAAATATCTACACTATATGATAGCCGGGTCTTTAGGAGTCCCACTTCTCAACCGAACAGTGTATTTCCAATCTCTCTATTTTAAGATTTTAGAACTACCTCCCTTAATTATTCTAAATTCTAATCAGTTCTTTTTTTTTTAAACAATTTGCAAAAAACTCTCCCACTTTACTGAAATTAGAATTAATTTCATATTATTTAAAATAATTTAAAAAACCTCCTTCACATTACTAAAATTATATTCAACCCCTCCTAATATTTTTATAAAAAACTCTCCCACTTTACTGAAATTAGAATTAATTTCATATTATTTAAAATAATTTAAAAAACCTCCTTCACATTACTAAAATTATATTCAACCCCTCCTAATATTTTTATATTATTTTTTAGATTAAAACTAAAATTCAAAAAATCATACTATCGGAGAAATAGGTTAGAACGACAAAAATCATACTATCCGAGAAATATTAGAGCGACAAGTTTAAAGGCTTGAAAAAACACCGATGCGTAGCACGGTTCGCATACTTGTGGGTGAATGAAAACACATAAGATAGAAAACCATCGTGAGTACAAAAAGTGAACCGTCAACATAAATCAGACCTAGCACTGGGCTAAAGGGCAAAAGAGCAAATCGTTTTTCTCTTATTCAGAATATCGAACAAATCTTAAGGTGAAATTTCAAAAACACCTCTCAGCTTATCGACTTAATTCCCTTCCTGGCTTCCTTCCTGAAAACCTTTATTGTTTCAGTCCATCTTCATCTTCTTACACTCGACCATATTCCTCTCTCAAACTCTAACTGAAGACCTAGCAAATTTTGCCAAGGAAGGATTCCTTAATTAATTTTCTATGAACGACTAAACCATAACCATTTTTCTTCAATTTGTGAATCTAAAGCTTTTTAATTTGAGAATGGGCGGGATGAGTGCGTTTGGTGGAGTAATGACGGATTCTGAAATTGATCGAAAAGTTTGAAAAGTGGGATGCTTTTGTGTAGTTCGTTTCCATTAACAAAGTTGAGAAAAAGTACAAAATTTGTTCTGATCTCTCGAGCGGAAATAACAAGGTATTTTGTATTCACTCGCTTAATTAGGTGTTCTGAATTGAGTTTGTTGGGCAGCCTATATAAGACAAAGGTTCTGGATTTTTTTTAATAATCTTATTATCTATCCTGAGGTTGTTCTATTGATTTGCGATTTCTTAAATTCTTACTTTTGACGTCTACAGTTCTATATATTTTTTATGTCCAATTTAAAATTTCTAATTTCCCCATTTATATTAGCATTACTGGCCTTAAATTTGATGATCTCTGATATTGTTATTATGTTTGGCTGCAAAGCTTGACAAGGAAAGGGTATAAGTAGAATCAGTGAACATCTGGTGTTTGCAAATATGGAAAAGTGGAAGTTTGTAAAACCCGCAACGTCGATATGATATGGAAGATAGATGGGAAAGGTGGGATCTTGTGCCTTCGTCTTTTCGTGTGATTTTTTTATAGGGTTTTAGTTTTATCTTGGCCTGAGTCTGTTTCACAGTTTAATTCACATTGTCGAGGGTAATATATGTGACAACAAGCCAGCAGTCACAGTGAATGAAGAGTCTGGGAGGAATCTATTTTATTGGTTCTTAGAAGCTGTCGAGGACCCTTCTCCAAAACCTCTTGTTATTTGGCTCGAAGGAGGTCTGTTTTTTTTGCTCTTCTATACTGTTATAATTTCTATGATCATGCACTATAGTGGAAAACCTTAGGTGATTAAATGAGATGGATCAGAAAACTAAAATGCACAACTTAAACTTGCTTTCTTATTCTTTTAGTCTTTGCAGTACAAGTATAGATCATTTTCCTGAACAACATTTCTAGGCCTACCTAAAACATACTACCAATTATGTTTACATAAATTTCCTCACAATTATTTGTTGTGCATTGTACCTACTATCTTTTGTATATTATTTTTGGTTCTGATCCAAGAAGATTCTAATCTTTAGGACCTGGGTGTTCGTCAGTTGGTTCCGAAGCAGAGAGAATAGGCCCTTTTAGTATTAATCCTGATGGAAAGACCCTCTATCTCAATCCTTATTCTTGGAATCAAGGTACGCACTTTTCGTATAGTTCACTAAGATTTGGTTAGCATTTTCAAAGATGGTCGTTTGTCGACTGGTTATTTTTGTGTACCATCTGCTCTGGAACTTCTTCAAGCTTTTCTTTCATTGCATCTAAGAGATCTTGATGAACTTCGCTCTAGTCAAATTCATTCGTCATGTTCTTCAAGCTTTCCTTTGATTGTATATAAGGCTAAAGGCTGTGCTTGATGGGTAGTTTTGTAACAAAGAAGACAAAAATGGTAATTGCGGGTAGATTACTTTGAAATTCGACATTTTTTTTCCCTTCTAAGGGTATCTATTTTTGGGAAGACAACTTTCTTTCTTAAAGAATTGTGTTTAATTTCCTTAAACTGGTGGATGTTCTCTCCGCCATTAGCTGTAAGTTAATACAGCTACATATATGATCAAGGATGCCAATAGAATGGTGTGCTTTGGGTTTTCTTACCAATAAAATCTGATTTTGGGGTAGGGGAGGGCAACAAAAAAGGTTATCAAATTTGAAACCATTGCTATTAGGAAAATCATATCTAGTTTAATTATCATCCCACAAACTCTCTTATGCAATTCTTACTGTGAATCCAATGCATCTTTTTTACAGTGGCCAACATCATATTCCTTGAATCACCTGTTGGTATAGGGTTCTCCTATTCCAGCAATCCATCTGAATATCTGACAAATGGAGATAAAAGGACTGGTATGAGTCCAAATAATTTAGACCTGAAAATGCTATATATAGGACTTTAAACTAACATAATCTCTTTTACTATTATCAGAACTTACATGTTTACATCTGATGACTCGTTAGTATTCTTACTCAGGTGGTTTGAGAGATTTCCTCAATATAAAGGAAGGGATTTCTATATAACCGGCGAAAGCTATGCAGGTAATGAAAAGTTTAACTGGTAGTTTTATTCTAAAACAGTAAGTCTTGGCACACAAGTAAGCTAAGTAACTGTATTTGATTTTACCCCTGGGTAATTTAACTAATTAATCAATCATAAAATCATGAAAAGATGTTGGTAGAACAAAGATCAAAGTGTCTTATAGACTGGAATCCTTTTTTGTCAAGTCAAGGTGGCCTAGCTGTCATAATGAAGCGGACTCTGTTTTGGAAAAGAATAGCACACTTTTTTTGGTAATAGAGAGTGGTTTAAGGCATATCACAATTGCTTTTGTGATGGCAGGACTCCAAATGGCATAGTCTCTCTAGTGTGGAGACTTGATCCCTTAATGTCTTTAGATGGAAAACAGAGAAAACCACACCACAGCACTAGGGTGTCATTTTCATTAGAAACATAGAGTCGTTACGTTATCAATATCTGACCATTTTTTACCCCCAATTGAATCATTAAGTAAATAGAAAGGAAACGTTTAACTAACATGATTGATTATTTTTCTACTATTCCATTAAATATTGGCATATTTTGTTTTGTCATAGGACACTACATTCCTCAGCTTGCCCAAGCCATTATGAGGTATCAGTCGTCTACAGGGCAAAAACCAATCAATCTCAAGGGCTACATGGTATGTACTCAGTTCCTTTTTATTCTTATCTCTTGATTGTGCACCATGGGAACATTCAAACAGTTGAAAGAAGAAACATATGTAATGCAGGTGGGAAATGCTCTAATCGATAATTTCAATGACCAATTGGGACGTTCAGAATTTTTGTGGTCCACTGGTTTGATTTCTGATCAAACCTACAAGCTTTGCAACATTTTCTGTAGCCATGCTTCTTTTGTGCACAGCCCAGAGAATTGTAGTAAGATTTCTGATGTAATTACTCTCGAGCTTGGGAACATATATAGCATCTATACTCCTGCCTGCACTAGCAATGTCAGTGATTCGGATAAACCCCCGAAAAGGCGATATGTAAGTAGTTCTTCCTGAGATCGAGTTCTAATTCATACCGTAATATGTTTAACTCACAGCTAAGATCACTTATATATTCCCAGAAAACCATAATATACAGGTAGGTGGTAGCCAACAAAAACAACAAATGATGGAAGTATGACCAATTTCATTCTAGCATCTAAACTGATTTTTATGTCTATATATATCTAGCAACATGACATGTGGCCGGTGTGCATTTTTGTTCTTTCAGTGTGTATGCTTGTGTGTCTCCATGTGTAGGTGCAGATTCATGAGGTAGTAGGAATATGCTTGAGAAGTAGTGGGAACCATCTGTGGAGAATATTGGAGGATGGTTGAGAAGCCTACTGAGGAGATTGAGGTAGGATTGGACAGGTGATTAATTATTTGAAGAACATTTGTCTCTTTTTTCTCTTAATGAAACTTTGTTTGTGCTTGTGATGCTTTGTAGGCTCTTTATGGAGCCGATTTGGAAATTGGACTTTTTGGAAGTGGGTTTCCAAAAGAGTCCTCTACAATGGACTGCTCTAATTACAACAATAAATATTTGAACTCGAGTTGGAATTTGAATAATTTTGCAAGACTCCTAGGCTCAGTGCTCTCTTTTGAAAGTGGGGACATTTCAGGTGTGATGGTACCTTGGTTGTATATAGGAATGTGCTTCTCATCATTCTGTTGGGTAATACATTTTTTTTTTCTTTCTTTTCATTTTCTTGATTTTTTATGCTTATTTTGTCATCTAGTCTTTTTCTCTTTGAGATTCCTTTGGTTATATGATCTATATATTCATGACTGTACATTTCTTAACCGAAATAATGGTTTATAGGTTTCCAGTTTAGAATTAAATGAGACTTTGTTTGTTTATCTTCGTTTTTTTTCCTCTGATAAACAGCATGTTGAGGACCACCACTTCTACTCAATGAATTACATGCACTTTGGGGCTCCTAAAATTTGGTATGGTGTTCCTGGAGAAGATGCTGTCAAGTTGGAAGTGGCTATGAGAAAGCATTTACTAGACTTGTTTCAAGAGCAGCCTGACTTACTTCATAAGCTTGTGAGTAATTATCTTTTTGTATTGCCACTTTTTAACATGGAGGCTTTTATGCAAGTCGTTTTTACAACTATGTAAAGTCAAATTTGTAATGACCTAGTAACACAAGACTATTGGTATGGTCGTTACTATCTTCCTATACAAGTGAATTACGAAGTTTGTGCATGTGGAAGATGCAGGTTGGCACACAAGTTCCATGGCCAAAAGACCTTGTTCTTTTAAGGACGACATTGAGGTAAAAAGAGCATTTTATATGCAATTTTTTAATTTCCAATTCGCTATGATTTTAACACAGTTTGGTTTGAATTTTCAATAATTTAGGAAGAGACAAGTAAAAGTATCCTACACATTATTGTCTTTTTTTTCTTTGAAAAGTATATGTTTACATATGTTGTGAGTCTATATGTTAGGGCCCATATCAACCGTGTGGCACAGAGTGTGGGTATTACACAATGAAGTTTATGAGGAAAATAGTAGAGGCTTGTTCAACTGGATCATTTGAAAATAAGGTATTTGAAAGTTTTGACAAACACTTTATTTGGCTCAAAGACTTCGCCTTATTCTTATATAGTAACTCTACATGTTGTGCCTTGACTCATCAAGATGACAAATTTAGAACTGAAGGAGACATACACGCAAGATGAACTTGACGGTGTTCGCTCCGATATTATTGGTTCATCGAGGAAAAATGGGGGGTGTTTAAATTTAGGAGTTTAATGAGAATGAGTTTTAGCTATATTCGGACCCCTCCAATTTAATTTATGAGTCTTACCTTTGTAATTTATGAAAATGAATTTGAAGTTTGTTTTCTTAGTGCACTCAAAAAATTAATGGAAGTTTTTTTTTTATTATTATTATTATTATCTTTTTTTGCAATATTTGATAGTTTAAAATACCTAATGGAAATGGAATTTGTTGGGAAGATGGAAAATTTTATGGTTCGGTTTTAAGAACATTTGTAAATTTTAAATATATATCGGGTTATATATTTTAAGTATATATATATATATATATATATATAGTATTATATATATATATATATATATATATATAGTTATAGTTATATACCACGGTTTGGCATAAACTGTAGTGTTTAGTATAACTATATACCACAATATTATAACACATACACTAATATAAACTATGGTTTCAATAGCTTATATGCCACGGTTCTGTTGACAATCGTGGTATATCATGGGCATACAAACCACGGTTCTTTGACAAACCTTGGTATCCGTTAAACATATATACCACAATTTTGCTATTATTATATACCACACCACCTATTGTCACGGCATAACAGTGGTAAATATATTTATACCACACTTAAAAACAGTGGTATAAGTGTCATTCTGTAGTAGTGATTGGATTAAACCCTACCAAAAACTTCTCAGTCAGTCTCTATATACGAGTGACTTTCTCAGTTTCTCTTCACGTTAGCGACGGAACTGCAACAAATCTTAGTCGAAAGAATAAGGAAAGCAACTTTTTTCTTTTTTGGTAAAAAAGGATGTTGTTTTTCTCAATATTGACCCTAAATGGAAAATGTTTTCAACGGTAATCACTTTCCATGGTCTACCAAACACTAAGGGTGGAACTTGGGTCGGGTTAGTCCAAGCCCGATGGGCTAAAACCCGATTTTTGTTGGTCCTGGGCTAACATTTCAGATTCGTGGTTCGGGTTTGGTCTTGTAAAATCAAAACCTGTTTCGGTTCAAGGTTGGGCTCGAAAGTTAGAATATCAAATAACTGAAAACCCCGAGCCCCGTCTACATATATGTATTATATATTTCATTATTTATATTATGTTATATTGTTTCCTTATAAGGATTTATTCTTGTAAAAAATAAGATTGAGAATATTAAATTTAGAGATAATAATTGAATCAATAAGATTAGTTTCCTTTTTCAAATAATCAAATCAATTTTTTTAGTTAGAATATTGAATTTTAGTGTTATTTATCTCTTAATTAATTTATTTAACAGTGAAAAGGCGTTGAGTTCTTCATTGCTTAACATTGAAACCCAAGAAACTTGACCAACCCGAGTTGGGCTTGGGCTGAAAATTTAAGGACCGACTAGGACTTGGTCCCGAACTTGGGTTGAAACCCTTGTTAGCAATTCGCCGAATTATTCGTGAATAATTCGCGAATCGAATTTTTGAAGGGCAATACGTATAATACTTTTGAATGTTTCAAAAATTGAATAATTTGTGATTTTTGCTTTGAAACGAATAATTCAGTTTTTGCTTAATTTTTAAAAATTCGGCCCAAAAAAAAAAAATGAATGAAAATTCAATTGTGCTTTTGTTATATTTTTTATGTATTTTATATCCTCACTCTTACTTTAAGTGCCTCACTCTTACATTCTTAGTGATAAATTAATCAAAAAACTTTGCTTTTATACTTTTTTGGTAATATTTAAATTGTCATGTCATGGTGTGTGTATTTTGAAGTTTGAATTGTAATTTCAATCCAATAACAAATAAATGAAGGTACCTATGTAAACCATTCAATTGGTTTCAATGTTTTCGTAGCTAAATTGTTTGGATATGTTTGTTATATTGTAAAGAATGACAATTATTATTAATATTTACTAATATTATGAATTTTTTACTTTCGAATTTTTGCAACAAAATGTTTAAAACGCGTATTAATTAAACACCACATAATTGCCGTATTGCGAATTTTTGATTGTACCGAATTTTTGCCATATCCCGAATTGTTAACAAGAGTTGAAACATTTGAAACTCGGGTTGGGTTTGGGTTAGACCTCAACCCGACCCAATTTGCCTGAGTTCCACCCCTACCAAACACCGAAGAGAATTTATAATCAAGGAAAACACTTTCTTCTCTCCCATTATTATCTGTCAACCAAAGGCAGCCGCAATATACATTTGCATTTAGTACAATGACTACAATAACTAGGATTCCGTTCAATTTCCTTCACTGGATTCAGCCCAAAACATATCTAAAACATGCACTTGGAGGACCTTTTGCCACTGGAATTCTTTGTCCACTTTCATCTCCAACCCTAGAATTATTTTTGAGAATATTTTGGCTTGAATCAGGTACAATGACTACAATAACTAGGATTCCGTTCAATTTCCTTCACTGGATTCAGCCCAAAACATATCTAAAACATGCACTTGGAGGACCTTTTACCACTGGAATTCTTTGTCCACTTTCATCTCCAACCCTAGAATTATTTTTGAGAATATTTTGGCTTGAATCAGGTGAAAAGTTTTGGACAGAATGCTCGACATTGTAGTAATTGTGCTAAACACAAAAGTGCATTGCATTTCTTTGTCATAAAAAAATACAATGCAGTAAAATTAATATTTTGAAAAATATTGTATTTCCATTGTATTTCCCGATATTTTTTGCCTTTTGTCATGGGTTCAACAAACATCTAACTTGTTATTTTAACTGGATTGAATGTTTGAAACCAAAGAAATCATGATTTTATTGTTTTTGAGTACCTACCCCATACATTTGAATGGAGGGTATATGAAAGATCCTCAGCCGAGGGTCAGTACTCAGTAGCATTCTCCATTTGGATACGATAATTAGAAATGACCCTCCTTTTCTCTTGTGATTGGAAGTAGCCTCCCAATTTGACTAGTGACGTACACACTTATATATACGGTTCGGATAAACGAAAGATCATCATACATACAAATTTTCTCTTAAACGGACATGTTATGTAGTGTCATCTTGAGCAACTTATATAGTGTTTTGCACAGTTTATATAGCGCATATTAAAAAGTCTGATATTGTACAATTATAGCGTTGTCCATTACTCCATTAAACATGTTAATAAATGTAAATTAAAAAACCGTTCAAAACACTATCTAAACTGCCCTCATGAACATGTCCGTTTAAGAGAAAATTTGACCATACATAATACATCAATTTTACTCCAATTTAAAGAGAAATTTAGAAAGTTCATTCGCGATATTAAAAAGCTGTCAAGAATAATAAATTTCAATGTAATTTGAAACTTCAAATCTTATTTTTATTATTATTTTTTTGATAATCTAAACTTCTTTGAATGTTGATGGGTGAACTTATGCAAGTAAGGGGATTATGGCTACACTGTGGAGAAGTTGATGTTCGAGAAAAATGAACTGAACTCAAATTCTCCTTCACTCTAGAACTTATGTGTTTGATAGGAGTTGTGGCAAAGACAAATTTTGTCACCATTTGCAACTGGCAAATTTACTATGTGACAATTGCAAATAATTTGTGACAAATTTAAATTTGCCACTATTTGATGATACTGTAGTAAATATCATTTGCCCTGATTTGCAACTATTTGCTGCTGTTTGATTGTCTAAATTTGCCGCGACAAATATTTCATTTTTTGTGCTTTTAAAATATTTAAGATTTAAAAATTATAGCTATTCTTATTTGTATATGGTTTCACCTATATCACACTAAAAAAAAGTATAAAAAAAACAAAAAATAATAATAGTAAATTAGTAATGGAGTATAAAAAAAGCAAAAAATTAAATACAAAATAAAGAAAATTAAAGACAATACAATTCAACATTAATAGTAATAGTATGTCTTTTGAAACAACTATAAAATAAAGTCAAAGTGCAATAGACATTAACAACCATTGTTATCCAAACACATATAAAATGTCATTGTGCCTTGAATAAATTCTATCTCGTTGCTAGCTATGATCTTTTGTTATTCATAACTCCATTCAAACCCTTGTTGCATAGTTACACTTGCAATACCACGTGCTATCCATCGTAAGGTCTTCACTCGCTGAAATACAAATTAAGTTAATATACTTAAAACAATAACGAGTTAAGAAAGTTCAAAATATATCTTGTATATCAAAACAAATATATATAGTGTCCTATAACCAAACTAGCGACAAAACAATCAAAAAGAGGTTGTACTAACATATGGAGCAACTTATTTGTTTCCATTGTAACTGCCTCAAATTCATAAACTACATACTAGCTAGCACACACACACAGAGGCATCACATACACACACACGCACACCTACACCACACTCCACCAAAAATCACAACATCACACACATGCACATAAAATCACAACGCATGCACACACACATATACTACCTATTGCACCAGCAGCGCACCTGGAAGTAGGGGTGATAATTTGGCCCTCAGGCCCTCAACCCGGCCCTAAAAAATGCGCGTCAAAACCCTCAAAAGTTGGCCTTCACAGATTTGAGGGGCGGGCTGGCCCGGCCCTCATGCTTGTTTAGGGCGGGCTAGGGTCTAGGTTCTGGAGCATAGGCCCGGCCCGCATTTGGCCCTTCCAAGCCCTCACTTGGCCCTCAGTATTTTTTTTTTCGATAAGATATATTTTATTTTTTTACATTATATATGTAAGGTACCACAATTATCCCTATTTGAACTAAATATTTTCACTACAAATAATGTTTAATAATAGTAGTTTACCACATATCATATGAGGTATTTTGTAATTTGAATAAAAGAGTTCAAATATAAAAAGAAAAGTGAATTATGATTATTTTGTATCAACCCAAAATAGAGGTGATAATTTATGTATTATACTATATATTTGTGTAAACCCTAAAAGAAAACCATATTTTCTTGTTATTTTACATTATATTTATGTATTATACTATAATTATCTAAATTGTATAAAAAAATTATTAAATTAGTTTTCAATAGGGGATAAATTATAACATAATATAATATATGCACTTTTGTAATTGATTTAATGATATGTATATAAGTCATACATAAAACAAATCCAACCTAACAACATAGTTAAGTATTAAAAATGTAGATATTTTAAGAATATCATCTCTTCCACCATCTCTATCTATTTTTTTCTAAAGATATAAGAATTAGTTTTGTATACTTATATACATATCATTAAAACAATTACAAAAAAAAAAAAAAAAAAAAAAAAAAAATTAAAAAAAATAGTAAACTAGTGAAGTATAATTAGACCGGGCCCGACCCGGCCCTCATTTGGCCCTCAAAAATGAGGGCCGAGGGGCGGGTTAAGGGCTTGAGTTTTCATGCTTGACCCTACTCGACCCGGCTCTCAATATCAAATAGGGGCGGGCTGACCCGGCCTTCAATCATGAGGGCTTTTATGGTTTGAGGGCCAGGCTAGCCCGGCCCGGCCCTTTTATCACCCCTACCTGGAAGTAGCAGCAGCAGCAGCCACCACCAGCAGAGGCAGTAGCAACCACCAGTAGCAGAAGCCACCACCACCAGCAACACCTAGAACCACCAGCAGCAGCACTACCTGCAGCACCAGTCTACATTACCACAACACACACACCACACTACCTGCAGTAGCACCACCACACTCACACACAACCAAATTTCCATCAATAACAAAGAAATGTTACAGCTAACAACTACAAAGAAATTTTACAGGTAACAATCACCCACAAAGAATGTTTCCCCTATCATAGTTATGAACCCAATTTCAAAGCAAACCCAATAACAATTAACTAAGTCGACTCCCAAAAATTGATTTCGCAAACTGACTTCTATTTTTATTTCAATGCAACCTATAGGAACCACTAAGAAAGTCAGTCATTGCAATGGAGCATTGTGAAAGATTAAAGGACCTTAGTGGATTTGAACCACCATCTTTTGGGACGTATGTAATACATTACAATCCCAAGTGCTCTACCCTTTGAGCTAAAGATCCAATTATTGTCATCGAATAAATATATAACATGCAACCCTGCTGAAATATGACTCCGACCAGCTGCAACCGCAGTGAATGAATGAATCACAACACCCTACCCCCCACCCCCACATTGAAACACAACAGTTAACCACCTATCCATTCTATATGCATTTACCACACACACACACATCTGTGTACATAGTTGCACTAACTCTCCACTGACCTCCTTGCAATTCAAACGACTCCTTCGACATTTGATTGGTTGAAGTCTCCAAGCAAAAGGAGTCCAACATCAAACTTTGGTACGGTACTCACTTGAGTTGATCACTTTAACTTCAATCATTCAAGTAAATAATAAAATCAGACCCATGTTTATTGAAGATACAAACTTCAGCAAGCCAAAATAATCCTCAACACCAAATTGAGATGCCAATAGTCCCTACTAACAATTATATGGTAACCTCCTTCAACCTCTAACTACTAACAACAAACAAATTTTCAATAGCCTATCTAAAGCTTTTTAAAATAATAGGGTATTAACTAAGAAGGTGAGACAATAAAGATATATATAAAAGCCACAGTTAAAATATGTTGGAAAATAGAAGAGATGATGTTCATCACCACTTCACCCTTAGTAATTTTCTCATTTCTTCCTCTAATTCCCCACATGATAAGAACAAAAGAAAACCAACTCGTGTTAATACAAACTTCTAAAAATACAGGAAGTTCACAAAAACGGGACTCCAATAAAAATAGCAATAAGTCTAAAATTGATATCTTGTAAATTCTAGAAGGAAAGAATATACCAAAATCAATTCGTTCTCTTCCTTTCTTAACTAGTTTCTAAAATGGGTAGTAAGATTCCTTAAATTTTTATGTACGCCAACAAGTGTGTCAAGAGCTTCCTTCCCTAAACAATGGTTTTTAAACTTTCTTATGACCTGTTTCTTTCAATTCAATAGTTCACAAGAAACAAAAGCTAGCCTATGCTAATAAACCACAACGTACAATTGCATAATAGCAGACCAATTTACCCATCACAACAAAGTAAAAGCTAGCTTGTAATAAGCCAGCAAACCAATCAAACACCAATTAGTAGTCACTAATTTGCGGTCACAAAGAAAATAAATTCCAGTACTCATGTATTAACTAAGAGAGAGAGAAAGAGTAGAGAGAGAATGAGAGATGTTATCGAGTTTTTGTTTTTTGTTTTTTGGTGGGTGGCAAATTCATAGTAAATTTGTGTGTTAATTTATTGTGGCAAAATTTACATACTTTCTCTTAAAATAAATTTTGCTATAAAAATTATGACAAATCTCAATTTATGACAAATCCAAAAAATATTTGCCATGGATAAAAAAAGGCTAAATCTATGGTGCGCCATTACATCTCGGCCACTCATACCAAAGAGTGCGTGTGTATTTAATGACAAAAATACTGATCCAAAGGCCCATATTACTGCGCAAGACTATACGACCGCATTAACTGAAGACATGCTCATAAAAAAACACACCAAACAGTAACAAACAAATGAATAGTATTATTATTTGCATTTGCCATGACACCAATAAATCGAGATTCTGGCACGACGTTATAAGTACTTGTACTGCAGGCACATGAATATATGATACGGATGGAAGTTGGAGCAGTCAGTAACACACAAAAAACATGTTTGTTTAACTAGTGAAAAATTATTCCAAGTTTGCAAATGTTTTGATCTAAAAGGAATAGAAAAAGTTATGGTTATTCCACAACTCGCCGTCAAAAAAACTCTTTGAAAATGGCGGACAACTCTCCTGCGGCTTAAAGCAGCTACCCTTCCTGTGGGAAAAGGATCTCTCCACTTCCCCTTTCCCCCTTCTTCTCCTTTAAACTCTCTTCTCCACCTAGAGCTACCCAATTTAATTAGTTTACCACAATCTAAACCCTACCATTCACGGCCTCCACAACCCAAAACTCTTTGATTCGGTAGATCTACTAATTGGAAGTGATGAAGAAAAAAAAATAAGAAAAGCTTCCTCCTTTTCATTTGGTATGTAGGAGAGTTTATATCAACCAACATTGGTCTCTATCTTGATGGATCGGAGGTGGGTTTTGTGGTTGTCTCCTTTGGTGCGACCACCTTCCCACATTTTGCGGATCTTACACTATCTCAAGACCTTAAATAAGTTGGGTTTAGTTGGTTTTGGTATGCAGGTGGTAGTGGTAGTTTCACTTTGGATTTTACTTGGTCCAACATCTCTCTATCGACGCCAAGGCCATGGGTTGACCCTTTATGTCCGGATTTCTGGTTTGGCATTATGATTTGTTTGTTCAAAGCCATGGCTCTCTCCCATTTTCTACCCCCCTCCGGATTCTTTGGTTTGGGTTTCTTCGTGGGTTTGCCACTTCACTGAATTGGGTTTTGGTGGGGCATTCGGTTTGGAATTGCTAATCCGACTTTGTTGTTGTGGAGTTTTATGTCAGACGACGATGACTTCGTGAGTCGTCACCATGGGAGATCCAACACGGTGGAAGAAGGAGCAACTATGAAGTGACCAAGAGAAAAGGATGGGGTTTCCAATGTGATCGAGGTGTCTGCTGGTGGTTTTGAGTCGGTGGAGTCTATGTCGAGAGACTACCATATATTTACTACTTTGTTGGTTTCAAACTGTTTTAATTTCAGTTTTTTTTCTTGTTTTCAGGTTAATGTTAATTGTTTTGATTGTAAGAAGTTATGTACAAATTAATACAATCAGGGCAGTTTATCAAAAAAAAAAAAAAAACAACTCGCCGTCACATTGGAATTAAAGGATGGTTGTTTTATGATTTGACGTTTCGGAAGCAATAGTTAAATTTAATAAGCATTACCATTTGTTGCATCGAATTCCAACGTGTCAACAACTGTAGGGTAATCAGTGGGTAATATATCCGATACAGGTTTCAAGATAACGTAAAAGAGTATCCATTATTTTTGGAAAATTCTTGTTGTTAAATTGTTGTGATAGTATGAGAATTGTGACATTGTTCTAATAGAATAAATAAATAAATAAATAAATAAAATAAAATAAATAGAAATTAGAATAATAAGATTAGCCAGTGGTAACACATACTAGGGGTGGGCAATAAACCGGTCGGGCTAGTCTGGCCCTAAATATTTAAAGTCTTTCAGTTATTAAGGTTGGGCTAGCCCGGCCCTAAAGTCTCCATAGGACTGGGTCGGGACGGGTCATAAGTATAAATTTCAAGCCCTGACTCTATCTTAAGCCCTCTTTAACAGTTTAGAGCCGGGTCGGGTTGGGCCTATATATTTTCTTCTTTTTACTGCATCAGTTTTAAAACTCATTTATATTACAAAAAAGTTTAAAAGATTTGCAAACTCAAAGTCCCACCATTTTGAAATTTGAATAACAACCAATCTAGTAATAATTCTTGATAAGTCCAACAATTTAAAATGCATATCCACAATCTAATAAACTGAAGTACATAGAGACTCATATTTATATTTCAAAATTACAGTTAAAATGCACAAGACACATTTTGGAATGAGCTTTCACTGACATAAATCCATTATTTCTTGTACTCAAATCTCACCAAAATTACATTTAACATTAAAGAACACAAAGACAAATAAGAGTATGGAATGAGTTTTTACTGACGTCAAACTATTGTGCCCAGTGCTCATTATTGTTCTTGGCGACTAGGTTAGACGGGGAGTTGTGAGATAGAAACAATTAGGTTTACAAGTTTTTATGATATAAGACAAGTTATTAGAAGTACCCATACGGTAAGTATCTCAAGTAGAGAAACCCTCTCCTGCGGGGAAAAGCGACTTCTTTCCACCCTCTCTATCAATCCCATTGCCCAAACCGGGTCCAATCTTAGTAGATCTAACCCCTCTCGAGCCATGAAGAAAAAAAGAAGAAAAAACCTCTCTTTTCTCCTTTCTCTTCTTAGTTTCCTGTTCACAGTCCAAGATCTATGTGTTTTTTGACATGATTGGAGTTATGGAGGAGGGAATTCTCCGGAATCCTCTTCTTCTTTTGCAACTCCATCACTTTTGTAGTAGATATAATAGATCTTGGTCTTTTAGTGTTGGTGTTTTGGCTGGTGGCTTCAAGCCTACTCCTTGTTGTATGATTTCCCTTTTTGTGATCTTAAATCTCGGTTTGATTCGCTTGGGTTTGTCTCGCTTTTCCTCTATATTTTGTTTATGCAGGATCCAATCCTTCCTACTTCCCCATCCAATGCTATGGTGTATTGATGCCTTAGTGGATTTCTTGATCAGGCCGCCGCGCTTCAACAACGCACATGGTGGGGTGTTTCTTTTGGGAAATACTAATCGATTATTTGGACCCGGGTTCTTGTTATGGACCTTCGGTCATTGTTTCGACCTTTCGTCCGTACGTCTCAGGGAAGGAAGAGGGTTGTGGTTCTTGATCGATGGAGTTAACATAATTGAAGTTTGGTGGAGACGGTGACGATTGCCGTGGATTCAAGATTCGGACAGGGATTGAAGTCAGCTCGGAGAAATTGCCGGTTTTAGTTTGGTTATGTATGCAATGTATTTGCTATCTTTCCTTGTAATTTTCTTTGGTGTGTGTTGTTTGTAAGTTGTGATTCTTATGAATAATATAATAGCTAGTTCCTAAAAAATAAAAAAAAAAACCCAAACCCATACGGTAAGTGATAAATTACAGAAAAGGGCCGAGATTATTTTAATTGAAAATATATAACAAGGGAGTTGGATAGTTTTAGTTGTGTATTTTATAGTGAAATTATAACTAGGGCTTGGTTGGGTCGGCCTATATTTTGAACTTTAGCCCCGACCCTGCCTTAGAAGGCATTAGGGCCGGGTCGGCCCTGCCCTAAACTCTGTGAGGGCTTTAGTAGTAAGGGCTTTATAGGGCTTAGGGTCGGGTCGGTCAGGGCCGGGTTAGGGTCGTTAGGGCCGTTAGGGCCAAATTCCCACCCCTAACACATACTCTATCCAGATTTTATATATATACTAGCCACTGTGCACGTGGTACTCACCTGGACTCTATTGAATTTAAAAAAAAAAAATTATAAACATTAAATTACTATTTTATCTATCTAATAGAACAAAAAAAACTGAAAATTACCAAATTACTTCTGAGACGTATACCAAAATACCAAAATACAAGGAGCAAATAAAGGTGCACGCCCTCATACTCCAACACCCTTCAATCTACTAAAGGATTTTTTTTAACATCAGTACATCGCAATACGGGAACGAACGATTTAAAAATCAAAACGGAGCGAAAGATCAATATTCCAATTTATTCTACGTGTTGGACTCGATCGAAACTCGTTTTTCACTCAAAATAATGCTTCTTCTACCACAGCTATTGCTTGCACCACCTCGAGCTGGGAAAGCGTTGGAGATTAATGGATATTGGATTTTATCTGCCCGTCCACGTCATGTCACGTACGTGAAATATTGATTAACCTCAAGGTATACGAGGGGGCAATAGGACATTATCCTCAAAAAATTTAGGAGGGCGAAACCTTATATATTGAGAAATTTTTATACTAATTGTAGACTAATTTTTTGGGTTTTCAAAAAATTTGGGAGGGAGGGGGATCCGCCCCTTGTCTCCATCATTGGTCCTTGGTAACCTCGATATGTTGTTATGTCTATAACAAAAAAAACTACTTTGATTTTCCTTGGCAAGAAAGCTTGACAACTGAGGGAGAAAATTCGCTGAAGAAAATGAAGTGAACTTCTGCTTATACGTGTGGGTTGAAGTTGATGAAAATATAATTTACATGTATGGCTATATGTTTCTTATTTTTTATGTATGCACGGGCACAAAAAAGATGAAACAAAATAATAAAAATATGAAGTCTCTCGATTGGTCTTTTTGTTTTTGATAAATTGGCATCTTATTCATATGAGAAGAAAGAAAAAAGTAAGCAAGAGACTCACCAATACGAAGAAGTCTTGAAGAAAAAAGAAACATAACAGTAAAAAAATACTAGCTAAGCTACACCTGAAATAGCAGATTCCCAATCTCCACTCTAACATCAAGTTCCCAAAACAGTAGTCTCTTTTCTCTGAAAAATTCGCAATTTCGCTTTAATGTTATGAATTATGGCTTCAATAGATGCTGGCTTGTTGTTAAAGATGCTATCGTTCCCTCTTGGTCTCTCAATTGGTATTTTTATCGTTTGATTTCCTCCAATATCGCAACACCTCCCACTTGTGACACGAGTTTTAGTATGAAAGTCTGCGGAAGCTTTGAAACGGAGTCGCTCTTATTTTCCCTCAAATTTAAATCATTAAACTTTGATTCCGCGAGAAGTACACCCTTGCAACACCTAGTTGGGAAAGAATGATAGACTTTCAGCTACATTTATATTTGATGTCAAATGAAATGGGGATGAAGAAAACAATCTTTAAAATACAAAACCGTGACTTTAGCTTAGTAGAAGACAATCGTGTTAGAAGTTAGAACGCATGGACGCATTATTTTTTCTTGGAAAAAACATAAAAAGGAAAAAAACTGAAATCAAGTTACTATCCAAATTTTCTTCTGGAGTCTTTAAGTTTAGTTTATTTTGCTATTATTCCCTAAGAGACTTTCAAAAGATATTATACGCGGACTGAACTGGAGAACCAACTTCAGTCCCAAATGTACATCCACTAGAAACAGAGCAGTAACCAGCACGAGGGCAAATTTCCTTTTTGTGCATCGACTCCAACAGGCAACAGCCTCATAGTGGCATTCAGTTGATTTGAAACTGGGTCTGACGCCCAGAGCAGAAAGATACGATGAGCATAATAATAAGAGGCCTCCAATAATAAATAGTTAAATACTAGTTACTACAAAACATTCTTTCTTAGCTAATACAAAACAAGTCCCAGAACATCAAAAGTCCCAGCTCAAACATCTGGGCCTACAAACTGACAGAGACCACACAAAAATAGGTCTTTTACCACCACATGGTTCGATAGATCAAGGTGCTTGGTAAAACATAATAGCTAAATCCTTCCTGTTAACGTAACACAACATGAAAGTAACACAACATTAAGCTAAAGCTCAAACATCTGGGACTACAACTGGAAGAGACCACACAAAACACGAAGTCTTTTACCACCACATGGTTAGATAGATCAAGGTACATGGTAAAACATAATAGCTAAATCCTTCCAGTTAACGTAACACATCATGAAGCTAAAGCAAGGGGTTATTGGAGTCTTGCAGAGTTCTTCACAAGCAGACCTCAAAGGTATTGACCCCATTCTTCTCATCTTGATCAAGCATTTGGACAACCTCCGCCACTCCGGCAGCAATTTCCCGCTGAATACCGCCCTCAGGAAGGTCAAAGGTCCTCCTTTTCATTGATCCCAATCTGCCAGCAGGCTGGGGATCTACCACATCTAGCATGGCCTCCAACTCATCCACCATCGATCTCCTTGCAGCTCGAACCATTAGATCAGCTCCCTGTAATGAAGCACCAAAGATTCAAGTCAAAACAACGACCTAATTTCACTTGCAAACCTAATTTTACTTGCAAATGACGGAAATAAATTCATTTGGATATATGCAGGTCGTCAGATGGAAGCGTCCAATGTTTTAACATTGACCATACACCCCGAAAGCTTTTGAACATCAATCAATACACAAAAAGGATCGATCACAAAGAAGAATTGGTATACAAATACTACATATATGTAAACCAGATGTGTGTACTAACTAGTCTTTCTTACAAATTTGCTTGTCCATCTACTACATCCCATAACTTATAGCATCTACAATACACAGGGTCGTGCATCCTAAATATACTGACTAGGTATCATACTGCTCAAGTCAACTCATCGACGATGTTATATACACATTTACATACAGACATAACTTTATCAACCTAAAAAAAACACCTCCACCGAAGAATTTGTATTTTGGATCTACAAAACGCCTCCACTATCCATCCTTAAGTTAAAATGAACGTATAAAGAACGAAAAAAATCAGTTATCTTGATTACCCGCCTTCACATTTAATCCGTGACGTTAGTTATCTTGGAATCATTAGTCAGATCTTCACTGATGTTAAAATCAGTAACAATTAGCCAAGTTCAGGCATTTTTATTAATATATACTAACGTTATTGACTAAATTCGATTAAATGATCAAGTTACCTAATTGATCTGAAACTGGATGGGAAATAGGACTAAATAGCATAATCATTAGAAACCACACACACAGTCAATACCAGACAATTCCTAATTTAACATAATTTATAGATTAATTTCACTAAAAAAATATCTTAAAATCATAAAAGCAAATTCTAATTTAATTTCTCCACTCATGTAAAAAGATCAGTCATATCATACCTCTATAGCATCAACAGTAAGCAAAAGAACAATAATCCTCTCAGAGAACTTCTGTTTTTCCTCTGCATCTCGAGTTAAGCGACGTCGATAAGAGAAGTTTCCAAACAATGCCCTGATCTCCTTCAACTTAGCTTTCGCCACAGCAAGCTCACGTAATGCCCGAAGCACCTGAGATCGACGAATCAGATAAGCCCTAAAGCTAATCTGAATCATCATAGCCGCATCTTGAGGCGACAATTCCTTCTTCTTACCCTTCACATTACTAGCTCCAACTCTCTTAGCAAATGCCTAGAAACATAAAATGCAAATTCAAACACCACTTCATTACTAACTCAAATGTAGATTAAACACAAACCTGTTTAAGAACAACAGCACCATGATCCACAGGCTCTTCGATCTCGACAACCCGCAACGGGGTTATAGCTTTATTATTCTCTTTCTTCTTCACCACTACTGAACATTCCTTCTTTTTAACAGGAACAGTTGATGCTTTGAAAATATACTTTCGATCAATAGGTGAATCTTTGGCTTTTCCTTTAAACTCTGCTACATACTTATAATTCTTCTCTTCTTTTTTCCCACCTTTGATTTCAGTAACCCATTTAAACCTCTTATCAATCCCATCTTTTTCTGAACTTTTAATCACACTTGTCCATGAATACTTTCTATCTAATAGAGTCTCAGTCTCATTCTTCTTTTTTGCCTTCGCTTTTGTTATCTTTTCAAGGCCTAGTTCTAGTGCAGATACTCTATCAGATAAAGTCATTAACTTCATATGTGTGTCATCTCTTTTGTAATAAGTTGTTGTAAATGGAGTTTTCTGGATCTGGATGATATCAGTAATGGTGTCAAAGGGGAAGCAGTGAGGGGAGAAGTCAAATGGGATCTCAATTTCTTCACAAAATGATGGAAATGTTAATGGTTTGGGTTTGATTATGGACGTTTCTGTGATGAACATTGAGGATGGATCAAAAATCTCAAATTTTCTTAACCCACTCATGATTAGAGATTGCAAAATGTGGAAGGGTTTGGAGAATTTATTGATGGAGAAAGAGAGATAATTGTTTTTCAAAAAGAAATTAAAGTCAAAAGTAAGCTGACAAGGGTAATATTGGGAATTGGAGAGTGGAATCTGGTAGAGGATGTTTAAGATAAGTAAAATATTCTAAGTATCGCCGCATACGGAATGCTATTTAGTAGGTGATGGTGACCTTCATTTTGGCTCAAAATTACGTAATGAATGTGTTCAAGTGCCACTAGCATTATTCGCCAATCTACTTAGTTAGATCTGGCAACGCATGGTGAATACGAAACCACGTGTCAGATTTCACGATTCTGTGTGCTTCGCAGGTGCATGAGAAAGGTTGGTTGTAATTGTAAAGCACAAAAGCTGTATTATTGGCCGAAAAATTAAACAGGACAAATGGAGATGAGTCATGGGGACAGGAAAATCAGATTAGCTTGTTTTGTAGTGGATGTTAAAAGCCAATAAATTAGCAGCGAATACGAGGTGATAAGAAGTAGGTCAAATTCGAAGACAAAAATTTGTGTTTGCACGTGATACACATATCTTTGACATATATATATGATAAGAAGTAGGTTATTAGGTTAAACTAGATTTTTGGACCCGTTCAACGAACGGGGACCGTTTTTATATAATTTTTTTCATTTTATTATTATATATCAAAAATCTTATTTCCAAACTATATAAAAACTCATACATTAAATTAATTGATCAAAGTTCCAGGGCCAATTATTTGCCAGATTTTGTTCTAGACTTCAAACAATAAAGAAAATGATAAGCAATAAATAATTATGCAAGACATTTATACTATAAGAGATGAAGCTCTTTAATTGATCTATCCATATTCTCCTCATCTTGAACTTAGCCATAATTTCTGCCGTTAAATAAAATAATTTTTTTTGCTAGACATTTTGAATTTACTTAAAATTTTCTGCATAGCATGAATTAAAAAAATTCAAACAACAAAAATTTAAACAATTTCATTCATGGGAGTAAGATTACCTTTCTCCGGCAATGAATCTCTTCTTAATAATCATTTTTTTTTTCTTTTCTCGATTGAACATACTCAAAAATAAATAATCGACATGAAGCCATAATAATACAATCATGGTTGCTGAATGTTCCGAAGTATTTCATCTTAATTAACGTTTGCAAAAAATTACCCATTAACAAATAATAATTTGGAACGTGGTCGGCCTGGTATACTTTCAAAATTTAATAAACAAATTATATCATAAACGGTAAATAAACTTTAGTTTATGTATCTACTCCAAACTATATATTATTTTGTAACATCCAAGAATTGCATTTTTTGTGCATGGTCACTTGGCCTTGAACTTTAGTTGGCTATTGTTTTTAAGAGTTCTATGTACGCCGTATTTATACATCAATTATAGTTGGTAAAATCTTAGCACAATTGATGAAAGTCTACATCTAGATATGTGTTTACACTTGGTAGTGGAGCAGTTAGTTGGAGAAGTGTAAAACAATAATGTATTGCAGATTCGACTACAGAGGCAGAGTATGTTGCAGCTAGTTAAGCAGCAAAAGAGCTAGTTAATCGTTTACTTCCATAGTTTCGCCTAAATCGATCAATTTTTTTAACTTGGTGACATATCAAACCAAAAAGAAAAATTCAATAAAAATCTAAGAGAAGAAGAAAAAGAAAAAGAAGTAATATAATACAATAGCTATAGAGAAGATAAAACTACAAATAACACTCATTACCATGTGATATCAGGAGACATGAAACTAAACATAAAATTGAAAACTATAACTAAAAATATGATAGATCAGTAGGAAAACCAAAATTTATTTAATGAAGTACCTGAAAACTAAAGATGTTAATGAAAGCATCCATTGGTGGTCTTCTTCAAATCTTTCTAACAGAGAAGTTCAATAAGTGAAAAATAAAGTAGGGAAACGTGAGAAAGATATGATGCCTTTGTAGGGATTGCAATATATCTTTCTAATATTTTTGAAACTCATTGTAAGATAGCCTAACTATGGATTTCCAGAAGAGAAATACATCTTGATGACTTTTGCACTTCCTCTCAAAAAAGCAATGCACTACCGAGTAATGACAATCAAAGAATATAATTGATGCTTTGTGTTTTATATTTCCCTTTACCTCTTAACATTCCACCAACAAATTTGCTGCCACTGTGACACATTATCATTATCAGCAACCACAACCAAATCTCACAACAAAACACATAGTTTATCCAAACATGGATTGTAAAAAGCACATATATTTTCGAGATTTCCTCCAGGAACAATAACCCAATCAGGAACTTCCCAATCAAATTGTTCCAATATCTCAATAGCAGCAGTTTTCTGCCCTTCAAGCCTCAAACTATTCAAAGAATTCGCAAGATATATGGGAACCTTAGTAGTTATCTCATTTAACCAACTGCATGCACCCATCGAAATCGTGTCTAGACTCAAAACCAATGCACCATTTGAAATTGCTTGAACCAATTGGGCGGTGAAATTTTATTAGCAGGAAGAAACACAATAGTCGATAGTTTAATGCAGATGTGTCCCCAAAGCGCAAGCAAAGCGGCAACAATCTTGTTTGGATTCAATTTCCGTGATTCGGTTTACTTGACTAACCAAAACAGTCATGCCCAAGAACGTCCTTAAACTGCCAAGATGACTAATAATCCCACAATTCTTGACCCACACTTCATTCATACCTAAATTATCTTTACCAACTTTGGCGACCCAAAATCCTGTGTTACCTTTGTTTCAGCAGCATCTATATGACATTTAATTGTTTTCACAGTCCCACTTCCAAAACAAAAGGAAGTGTTTTTCGGTTTGGGAGAAGACGAACAGAGGGAATCACGTATGATTTATGACTGAAATAGGAAGATAAGAAGTTTGCTTGAAATAGAGAGAGGGCAGGGGAGAGAGGAAATCAGACCTTCTCTTTTGCGTTGGATTTGTTGGTTTAGGTTTTTTTGTTATTTTGTTTTGTTTTTTTTTCTGTTTATAAAAATTAGAATTTGGGGAGGTTATAATAATATAAGAATAAATTAGGGAGATTTAAACAAATCTGAGGAGGTATCACTAATTATTATCCAAGCCGATTTTGTAGGAGGCAATCATATTGCTCCGGGTACAAAATAGAGTGATATGGTGAGGAGAGAGAATGTGCGCGAGCTTTTATATATATATATATGTGAATCTATTTAAAAAGAAGAGACATCTAATAACAAATACACATTTCTCAGGATTGTACATAGCATTGACTTGCACACATCTTTTGTCTTAGAATCTTTGATAAATAGCTTAAATCTCCCTGTCTCTGAAGGTTTGAAGAAAAGAGACATGCTCTCATCTATCCTAACATCATCTTCTCTTCATTACTTTACCAACCCCCTCAAAGGTATGTTTTTTGCCAGCTCCTTTTATATGTTTTTTCTTATCCTTCTGACTTCTTGTTACTATGATTTTTTTTCTTAAGTTTAATTTAAGTGATTAGCATGGTGCCTTTTCTTTCGGGTTGCTTCTTTTTTAAAATTTGAAGTGATCCATTGTTTGATATGGCGTGATCATTGATCAAGGCGTGCTAAGATTTGATGGTTTTATTTTCTAATTGTATTTTATTGCTTGTTATGTTTTCTGTCTATATCCATCTCATTTTTAACCATTACCAAACACCAGAACAAAATGCTTCCCAGGACTTTGTTTATATCCTCACCAATTTGTGCAAACTAAACGTAGACAATAGTAAAACAAATTAGTATAGACCAAGAGTTTTATTGGTTGTTGGCGTCTTCAAGATTTCTTACTAAGTTGTGTTTGGTACACATTTGATCAATTCTATTCAGTATTAAGCTTTTAGGGCATTAAGGATGTTGTTGTGTTTTGGTATAGTTCCAACGCTAAATTCGCGGCATGGAGTCTAAAGTCGATCCCTTCTTTCTTTTTTATACATGTAAATTGAACGGATAATGAAGTATCCAAATGCAACGTTGATATAGCAAGAAGTGAGGCATATGATCTTCAAATGTGTCGATTTCAGATCCGGCCTAGTGTTAAATATGGAGTGTTGATCCAAGCAAGAGGTATGTACTAAGTTTCCTTTATTTATGCCACCAACTGATGGCTTACTAAACTGGTAGATTTGAAAATCTATAGTAGGTGCAAATTGACTCTTTGAACTATAACACTCTTTCTTCATTCTAAGTTTCCCATTATTCCAAATATTTTTGGGTTAATTATGTATGAACTACTATTATTGAAATGTATATATACATGTTCGTTAATCCCAAATGGAACTACGCTTATGCATTTTATAAATTATAGGCAAAAGAATTAAACATAAAGTCTGACCTGCCCAAGCTTTTTACCAAAATGTTTACGCCAAGGTTAAATCGATCATTAACTCATGCAATTTTATTTTGAATACCCGAGCAACAATTTCAGGGGCATCTTCAGGTTTTAGTCCCTTAGAAACCTTGTCCAATGCCATTTGAATTTCAGGCCATTTGGGGTTGCAAGTAAATGTGGTGAAAATATCAGGAGTTCCAGCCCATCTGGAAATGGCTATGGCATCCTGATAATTTTGAACCATATATCTTGGACCGCCTATAAAAAACAATTGTAAAATTAATCATTTGTCATTATATATTCATTTTCAAAGGTTCCAAGTGAGTATTTGGGATTTGATTGAACTTACCTGTAAAAGACGATGGTAAAACTAATCGCCTACCAACAGATGCAGGTTTAGGGTCCCCATAAATAACAGCATCAACCAAACCTTGGTATAGTTCAGCACGAATCGTATGTTGGTTATTTCTAACCCACGAAAGCCTCATTTCCTTAGCAGCAGTGTATGCATCAACCCAAAATTGTTGCTTCAATCGACCACCTCTAAATATTGTTAGTCCTTCATTTGCTCTCATCTGCATTCTAAAAGCATAATACTCTCTTATGGTAACATGTTGTCTCTTACCAAATTTACTACCCTATACCCATTAGCTCTATCAGGAAATAAGATAGGGTATTGCATTGACATAAAACTTGGAAAAGTCTCATCGATCCTCTTCAAGCCGTATCCTTTCTTGTCGACAACAACGTGACGGTTTCCTTGAGATTCATCTTCATTACCAACAATGAGACCAGCTACCTCATTAGAAGTTGGCATATTGTATACTCTTCCGTCGATGTCTTGTACTAATGAGTCTTATACTAACATCAGCGATTTCAGATTCTATAAATCTATCTCTCGGCCATTATGTAACTCTCGGCTATTATGTTGTTTTCATTTAACATTTCAATGAGTCCCGCTATAATGTTTGGATCTAACGGTTTTTTTTTTTTCAATCTTTTACTAAAAGAGTTCAATTTGTTTTGCACTTCATTGGCTGTAACATATCACATATAATGGCCAAATTTAGGAATCGACCTGGCGAAAGAACAAAACAAAATTAGCAATTAAATGACATGTAATCACAAAATTATTAAGAAAAATCAAATGTCAAATTATTTTCTGCATTGTTCATTAAAGAAAATTATACATACCTAAACAATCTAATATTTTGCACTTCATTTGCTGTATATATGTATAACTGGCCAAATTTAAAAGCTAACTTGGAATTGGTAGCAAGATTCCAATTTTGTGATGATTCTGCTCACTTATCTTATAAACATATGGCCCCTTTCCGTTGTTTATTTTTTTATCAATCACTCCTCCAGTTGATGTGAAAGCAAACATCGAGTTATACGCCCGTATATTTTCTCTATAATTTGCTGACCTTGTACCACTTTCATGATCTAGTAGTTGGTTTAGGAATGGAGGTGCATTAGCCAAAACAGGAAGTTGAACTTTTCCATGTAGGCAACATATTCCAAACTGTGGTTTTTTGGTTTGTCTTGTTCGCCCAACCCTTTCTTCATACCATAATATTGCTCCACAAAAAGAACACACACAGTTTGGTTCTCCAAAATTCCATGCTTCTTGAAAATTTCCTGTGTAAAAAAATAACAAAATAACACAGTTAAAATTTTTACATTCTAAATATCAAAATAACATATTTTTAAATTCTCACTTGTATGTTCACTTTCTCCAAGCATCATGTCTTCATATGAATTGCTTTCTTCATCAACATCTGATTCACATCCACTGATTTGTGAATAGTAATCATCATCTCTGAGCGAATCAAAACAGTTTCTTTTTCTTTTGAGGTCTGTTTTTTTTTTTTTTTGGGAATTTCTTTTATTAAATCCTTCTTTAACTGATTTTGCAAATCACCAACACCTAGAGGTCTATTCCTCTTTTTTGCTAAAGAAGACATCCGATTAGATCGATTAAATTTACATTCTTCTTTACTTAGTACTGGAGTACTAAGAATTGGTTTTTTTGCCAAACAATTTTCAGGGTCAGATACGTTTGTTCTTGATCTTCTTGCAGCTCTAGGTTTAGTTGTACCATGTGCTGCTCTAGCACTATTTGTAGTACGCTTTGTTGTCCCTCTTGCAACCATATTAGAACTGTAAGTTGCATAAGACATAAAATTAGTTTGTTTGTTTATTGTCTATCTCGATGCACAATCAACCTTGGTATAGTTTAGCACGAATCCAAGCAAAAAAAAAAAAGAATCAAACATAACATAAACAGTAATAAGAGTACCTGATTTGGTGAACAATGTACAGATATTGGTTGAGTATAAAGACGGTAAGGAGGTGTTTTGGTTGAGTTTGGTAATAGGTTTTTGGTTGAATGTATAAGTGAATAGTAGATTATGGAGAATTAACCAAATCTAGGGAGGTATTTATAATTATTTAGCATTCCTTTTTTTTTAGGAGTTGCTTCAATTACTACGTGATTTGTATAGATATAGGAGATAAGGCATGATTTGTATATATCTTAGATAAGATTTTTTAATTTTCCAATTATCTTAAATTAAGCAAATCGGCCTTAGTTTACTTGCTGGGTCTGCTGAAAATCTCCATCACCACAGCAGTTGTGAGCGAACCATAGGGTTGTGTTGAAACCACGTGATTGCCACTCATTGCATATTGTTCTATCTCCCAATCATTGCATCTTCTTCTCAGAGATAAATTCCATGCCTCTTGTTTTCCGAGACTTGAAATTGAGTTTTTTTCTCGTGTTTATCTATAAGTTCCACTAATCCACTCTTGTAAATATAGTGGTCATCTCTCAATCAATTATTTGTTATTAGCATTTAGCTCAACTGTCCTTTTATGTTTTCACAATACTTAATCAAAACAATATTTATCCAGGAAAAAACGTAGGCAAGGAGCCAAGGATTGAAGCCAAAGTAATTCACCTAATATAAACAAATTCATGAAAGCTATAAAAAACAGAACAAAGTAAACTGAAAGCAATGGTTCCACATTCACATTGGACTACTTTAAAGCATGAGAATTCCTATGGAATAGCTGTACAAAACTATTTAAAGAGAAATAGCTACTGTGTCTCCTTCGGTAAGTACTGTCATCTTGTCCTCTAACTTCGGCTAATAGTATCTTCTCTTCTGCCTCTTTGGATAGTGGTTGCATACATATTTTACCATCCCTTTGACTGGAACCATCAAGTAGCCAACCAGGGTCATCTTCAGTGTACTTAAAACCCCAAACCACCTGTTCACGGACGGGAATCTGCTGCCCATCCAAGATTCTCAGTCAATGCAGAGCTGCACATGAGAACCAAGCAAACTTCCTATGCTACAAAACTGAGACAATCAATCGATGGCGGATGTAACATTTTTTTGAACTTCTTCTTATTCTTTCACTAAAACCCATTAGGTCATTACTGCTAGTCTATTATTTGACTCTTCACTGCTGAAACTGATGCTGGGGCTGCCTGCTTCTGCGCAAATGCCACACCCTTCTCAATGCTTGACTTAAGCTCTGGCTTGAGAGCTTCCAGAGCCTTTGCCTCATATTTAGTCAACCCTTGGACATCTGAAGATATCACTGCTTCCACCCCATTTTTACCGAGCTTAATCCTAGATGCAAAGAATGGCAGCTCTGTATGCTCTGACTGGACGAATGAGCACTCATAGACATCCGTATCTCCATCCAGAGCACGGAGAGATGATTCGACAAATCTAGCAGCTGCATATGCCATAGAAAGTGTCGCAGAACCCTCACCTGCCTTTGCTTCTACAACTTCTGTCCCAGCGTTTTGGATCCTCACTGTTAGCTCTTCAATTTCTTGACCTGTAAAGTTTGCAGCTGGTCTTGTCTTCGACAACAAAGGTTGAATAGTAATTCCAGCATGTCCTCCCACAACTGGGACATCTACATCAATGAGCCGCAGGTTCTTTTTCTGTGCAACAAAAGTGTTTGCCCTAACAACATCTAGAGTTGTAACACCAAATAGCTTCTTTGGATTGTAGACACCCTTTTGCTTGAGTATTTCCGCAGCAATTGGTACTGTGGAGTTGACTGGGTTGCTGATGATGTGGATAAAAGCATCCGGACAGTTGTCCGCAACAGCCTCAACCAGGGTCTTCACAATGTTGGCATTGATGTTGAAAAGGTCATCACGGGTCATACCTGGTTTTCTTGGAACACCTGCGGGTATGACAACCACGTCTACACCTTTCAAACAGTTGCTCAATTCAGACGGGCCTGTAAATTCCAGGACTTCAGAGGGAGTGTTGCAGTGGCTAAGATCAGTGGCAACTCCCTTTACGTTCGCAACATCATAAAGATGCACTTCAAACAATATGATTGGCTCCTAAAAATTGGATAGAATAATAATTAGTACCACCTCCTAGATTTGTTTAAATCTCCTAATCTATTTTTAATTTTCTATAGACTACAAATAGATTTAAAGAGATTTAAAGAATTGACAACCTATCAATTAAGTGTAACATGCATGCATATCATGCAAAGACTATTATTTATTAGGGCTCCTTATAATTTGACTATAGTAAGGGAATGCATGTATTTCAAGTAAATGCATACTATCAAACACAATGATTAGTATCAATTCCATACTATTAATTGTATAGTAACATGAATTTCCTTGCATATAAGTGTGCTTACAGGTGATATATATTAGAGGTGCAAGGACGTACTTAACCCTTCATAAATAATTGGGATACTGCTTGGATTAATTTTCTAATATCAAGTTTGGTCACGCTAATAAAATTTTATACAACGTCCAATATACAAAATTCAGGGAAAATTATAGGAGCTAAGTTTGGTCACGCTTAATAAAATTTTATACAACGCCCAATATACAAAATTCAGGGAAAATTATAGGAGCTAAATAGGAGAATCGAAGTGATAAAAAAAAAAAAAAAAATTAAAAAATTGAAAAAGGAAAATTAGCTTTCTTAGTTGTATTTGCCTGCTGAATGTGTTGCTCATGTACTGCCAAGAACACAGTTGACCCTTGGATATGTTTCCTACTCATCAAGATACTTTCCATACTTTATGACCATACCTACATCACTATAGCCATTAGCAACATTCAATAGACAGTAGTTTTCCACATTAATACACAATAAAAGGAAGACCTCAACCCTATAATCTTTAGAAATATGAGTGGCTTATTAACACTAAAAAATTACATGAAATACAGTAGAATAAGCTCTAAAATTTACCCCTCTCCAAAAAATCAGCTCTATAGTTTCTCTCACTCTCCGTGTTTATTCTATCTATAATGCTTTGGCATGCTCTTTTCCGTATAGTCATTAGAATTAATCCACGCTTTCAAAGTTAAGTACCATGCTCCATTGCCATGACAAATAACACCACATATATTCATAACTGAAACTCTTTAGATGAGTACATACTTCTAACAGAATAGTTATATATTGAAGCATACCTTATTTCATAACCACCTGTAATTTGCTAGGTGAAATTTTCTCTTTCCTGTCACCATCTTTGTTGATCATCCGGGTAACTATAACTTGGCTGGGCTTGCTACATTAATTAGGAGAAATGTAAAATAAGTATCTGAAATTATAGTAAAAGTCAAAAACTATATTTATTTGGGTCTTTTTATCTACAACCCCATTGATATACCAAAAAAAAACACCCAACAGGTTAGCCCAACTGGTAAGGGAGGGCGTGGACGTTAGTGTGTAAACCAATCAACAATTAAAGCATTGCTATAGGAGTAAGCTTACCTGACTGTGTAAAACCAATCAGCAATTAAAGCATTGCTATAGGAGTAAGCTTACCTGATCGTTGAACTGACGTAGTATGCACTTCTCACAAATATAAAAGAAAATAGGGTAAATATGCCACACTTTTTGAGGTGAAATTTCCTGTCAACTTCATTTGTCTTATTTAAAATAGAAAATTAAATATAAAAAAAGCTCCTCATAGACATACCTTCAACCCATGATCCAAAACATTCCAATTAGCACTCCTTGTAGCATGCATCAATATTTTCAAACAGCGTATTCCATTGTCATGAGAATCACTTTACTTATTGTTGATGTGTTGTTGTACTATTAAAGGCTTAACAAAAATGCTGAAATAGAGAATCCTTGTGATGATGTGCATCTCTTCAACCCACAACCAAGTATGTTGCTTTCATTACAAAAATGTCAGGCAGACTGCACAGAGCACGCATACACAATACATCAATTTTTTATTTATTTATTTATTTATTTTTATATCTTACAAACCTAATGGGGGAGAGTATGTCAATGCAACCACATCCAGTGAGCACGGATTTTGTTTTACTAATATGCTATTTGTTTAAATCAATGCATGTTTTTTTACCACAATCTTAATCATCTATTTCTTTGTACCAACTAAACTTAACATCATTGGTTCTATTACTGAACCACATAATAGGAAACCATCACATTAATCTACATTAGCTTACTTAAAACCACCAAAATTTGACACTATTCGAGGTTAAGAACATGGTAATGTAAACAATCATCACATTAAGGTAACTTAAGATGCATATATGCATATGCATTATCCCATATCCAAGCCTAACCTTTCCCCCATCGACGACTACATCATTAGCACTGAAGTTGTCAAACACCGTAAGAAAAAAATAATACAAAATGCATCATATATGTATCTTCATCACCATCAAAAGTTAACATTTTCACCACTCGACAATTAAGGCTTCAAAAGGTTTAGGTTGATTAAAACATTCACCACTCAACAAAATGTAGTGTAATTAATTCATTATGTTGAACAAACTTCATACTTCTCTACTAAAATCTAGTCGTCTCATGGTACTTAACTTCATATTGGTGCTGTAACTTCTATGTAGGCAAACCAATTACTTCCTCTTTTTTCAGTCATGCATCATATATCCTAATGAATTAATAGAGTGTACCAAACCTAGTAGTTCATTTATCCTAAAACCAACAATATGTTCACCTTCGTGTTGTAACTTCCATGTATGCAAGCTTAACACTTCCTCTTTCTTCAGATATGGAATCATTTATCCTAAAGAATGAATAGAATGTACGTAATGTATTAGTACCTAACTAACTAACTGCACACTCAGAGTTTAATAATTGTGCCTATGGCAGTCCATTGCTTAAATATTTAATCAAAACATATATGAATATTCAATCTACCAGCTCAAAAGTGATTATGTCAAGGAATATAAGTACCTCCTAGCTCCTGAAGCTGCCAGTTTGTATGCTAATATCTATCTAGTTCTAGGAATATTTGGCAACCTAACCAAAAGATTTAATGTTGGCATATAGATTTAATGTTGCACTCTATTCCATGTGTACTCTAAATCCAATAAGATTTTTCAATGCATGTGCGTTCCTCAAGCTGGTGAACATGATTCAATGTTAGAGTTGCACAAACATGATTCTATGGAGTATGTACCCAATTTTTCGAGAATCAACTAATTATATACATTTATAATAATAGAAATGAAAACACCGTGCAGGTGTGACAACAATCTGTTTGAGGTCCATGACTATGCCATCAAATCTATACAATGGTTGCCAAATAAAATTTCATAGTAATTGACATCATAAAAACCGCAAGGGTATACTAATGTGGTGAGGCATCAAGCATACCATTGTGTCCAAATTATTTATAATAAAAAAATATATAATATTTCTTTTTTTGTTTCATTCAAGAAGTTGGACTTTGACCCCCCCAAAATTTTTTTTTTTTTTGACTCATCTTATATTATGGAATATATTCTGGAATTTTAATGTGTCTCACAACACCGAAGGGATTCGGGGGGGGTTCGTTTTCTTTTTTGATCTGGGAAATACTGAATCGGTTCAAGAGATGAGAGAATTAAGGATAGCTACTTTGCAAGTAGGAAGCTCTTAACACTTTGAACTATTCAAATTGTTTCTTCATCAAAATCACATCCTAAAAAAAAAGATGAAATCAATGAAGCATCTTGAATTAAATGCAAATGGGAAAACATTGAAAATAATTGGTCTAGGGCAAAAGCTTGCAAATGAAAATATGAAGAACAATTTAATTGTCGTGTGCAGTGTGTGTGATTTTTTTTTCAAAGCACTACTGCAGCTACCCGGTTCGAGCTAGCATGCAAATAGAACCGTACCCATACAAATGTCAATGAAGATACTTACATGACCTTGTGAACAATTAAAAGTGTAGCTCAACGTGGCATAACTTAGACTAATGTGATCTTTAAATTTAATGAGTCACTAAGAAGGTGGATTATAAATTAAGAGTCAATTAAGAGAGCTGTCGATATTTAAATGAAGCACAAAAAAAAAGGGTGGACCTACGATTTAGTATGAATAATAGCCTAATATCTTAGCTACATCATTGGGTTGACCGTGTTTTTTTGTGTGTATTTGGGGGGGAGACCCTAATTGCCCATCTAGGGGGGAATCCTAATTGGCTCATTAGGGGGGCGGGGTAATACTCGTTAACCCTTGACTACCCATATTTCTATCATCTTGTACTTCTGAGTACTGTGTGATTAATTAAAGGAAAACTGAAGTTATCTATGATTTTTCAGTTATCCGTAAAAGCCTTTCTCCTTGTCAACACGACTGAAGTGTTCATTTCCAATCTAGCTAATAGAGTTTCAAAATTAAATCTTATGAGGGATTTAGGAAAAATTCTTCATTATTAGTAAATGATATGGTTGTTCGAATCCGAAAACAAAGAAGTAAAAATTGCACCACGCCAAAGGACAGAGAGGGGTGTGAGTCAATAACAACAATACTATACTTTGTTTCTAGATTTCCATGTATGAAACCATTGAGGAAGAAAATTAAACATATATCAAGGAAGACGAAATTGACGAAATTACATGATTAAAGGATAAATAAAGAGGGAAGGGCCGGGTACCTCGGATGCTGGGTGTTTTTTACCACTTTCTGGCCATACTTATTTTGTTTATCAGCTTTCTGGCCATACTTCCTCCACTTACATCCATCATCCAAGACATCGACATCACTTAGAGTCTTGAAACAAAACCTTGGCTCTTCCTCCTTGTCTTCACTTTCTTCATCTTCATTGCACCAACCCCAAGTTGATTATCTCCTTCATATCTCTTTTTTCCTATGCTACCATCCATTTCTCCCCATGGCCTGAAATTACAATAATTACTTTCTCATTAGTGTTTAGAATAAGCTGTTTTTTTTTTTTTTTTTACAAACTGTTAACCCAAAATGAACACATTAGAAAAAAAAAATAAAAAAAAAATATTAGTTATAATAAGAGAATGGGAAGAGAGGGAATATTTTTTTTTTTTTTTTTTTGCTCATCTGGGTCGCCATGATGATTGGAGGATGAGATTTAGTGGTGGTGAGGTTTGTTAGCAGCCGGTTGCGCATTTGGTTTATTTAATCAGTTCTCTGTGTAAAGAGGATGATACTGTGAAGTTAGCTTTGGAATTGCTGAATGATTTCTCAGGAGATGCGCGCAAGTATGCAATTAAACACTTCTCTTGTGTTATTCGTGGTCTTTGTAGAATTAAAGACATTGAAGAAGCAAAGAAGGTGTTGTCTAAGATGATCGACGAAGGCCCACCACCAGGCAGTGCAGTATTCAATTCGATCATTAATGGGCTTTCGAAGGCTGGAGGTTGGATGAGGCGATGGGGTTGTTGAAGGTGATGGAGAGCAGAGGTCTCAGACCAGATGTGTACTTATAGTGTACTCATGAGTGGTTATGTGAAAGGAGGTCAAATGGATGAAGCGCGTAGCCTTTTATCTGGAGCAAAGAAGAAGCATGCAAAGCTTTGCCCTGTTACGTTCCATATACTTACTTGGCTGTCGAGTTATTGAATGAGATGAAAGACTATGGTGTTTATCGATATGCTGATGAGTATAATAAGATGATTCAATCTCCGTGTATTTTGGTTTCTTACTCGTGGGGTTTTTTTTTTTTTTTTTTTTCTTTACTCGTGGTTTAAGACTTTAGGTTTAAGTTGGAGACCCCCCAAATATAAAATTTGAGGAGGTCAGAATAATACGAAATTAAATGAAGGAGATTTAAACAAATCTGGGGAGGTGTCACTAATTATTAGTACCTCCGATTTTTTAGGAGCCAATTATATTGTTTGAGGTGTAAAATGGAGCAATATGGTGAGGAGAGAGAATGTGCGCGAGCTTTTATATATATATATAGAAGCGTGTTTGTTTGAAGCAACTCATGCTTGTATACGAGGTTCGCAACTCTGACATATATATATATATATATTCAAGTCTAACTGTTTGAGTATGACATAAAGTTACAAACAAAAAACACTTCTAACATCAGTTGCACCAGTGGTCTAGTGGTAGAATAGTACCCTGCCACGGTACAGACCCGGGTTCGATTCTCGGCTGGTGCACTCTGTGACTGTTTTTCCGATTTAATAGCAACAGCAATATCCCTTCCTGCAGTTGATTCTTCAATGTCACTTTTTGACTTTTGTGATGTACTCATATAAACTATTGATTAATATTTGGATTAAAAATGTCATTCTTTCTACCAAGACAGCTAGATCAATGCAAGCTCAGTCTCAACCATTAAAACAACAAACTGCGGGTATTTCTTACACAATTCTGATCATATTATTGTAGACCTCGTTTTATACATAGAGTTCAGAACAAGAAAGGTACTGGATCTACATTTTATTGATCCGCATCAAATAAATTAGAATAAACAAAAAATGCCAACGGACTAGAGAGACATGTGAACATGAGGGAACAACTCGATTGTAAAAAGTTTAATTACACAGGATTCTTTAAATGTATATATGAAACCCCTTTAGCTGCGATCCTTTAAATCAATTTGCTATAGGATTCTGTTTGTACCTGTCCACGCTACTTATACTAGCTGCAGGTATATATTGGAGGAAATCTTGATGTGCTTGCCAGATCAAATTTTGATCTTCAAAATCATCACGGTATGTTTCTGGTCGAATGGCCCTGTTCATCCTGTTTGCTGCGTACATCTGCTTTCTCCACTCTTGTGAAGGTGATGACCGACACTCAGCAGCTAGCCAATCGTTGTACTCAAACTGAAACATATGAGCAACATTTTTGAATGATGACATATCCTGGTCTAGCAGAAATTTTATCAACGGCTCCAATTACTAGTACAATTCCTTTCTGATTTTCAATTCAATCGTTTATCATAAACTGAATTCTATTTTGGTGTTCAAAGAAGAAAAATGTGTCCTGAATGCCATACACTCCTCAAAACTTTCGAGGAATGGCAGTGCATTCATGATTTTAGGATAAATATTTACTGTTACGTAAACCAAGCGACTCATACATCCAATCAATTTTGGACATACTTCAGATTAGTTTCTATTATTGGTTGTCAATAAGTTTTCAAGTGGTAAAGTTGACAAATGAGAACAAATAGTGGCAGACTAATTTTACAAACATGCATAGTACTAAGAAGACTTTTTGGGTTGAAACAATTTACCTGACAATTGCCCAAGTTATGAGTGTATCTTTTGGGAACTCCCGCTGCTTCAAGTGTTAAGTAAAATGCTTCCACATCTGACATCATCTCTTCTTGTGACGGAAGAGAAATTCGTCCAGATAAAATACCAGCCACCCACTTGCTCTGTAGTTCAACCAATGGAAAAGGAATAACCTGGCAACACATACAAAATCATATTATCAAGACCAAGTATAAACAGATATACTAATAAAATGAGATGAGCACCATGGATAGAGATAAACCTTCCAAGGTAACCCTATGAAAGAAAGCCATGGGGCCAATTGTGGAGGAAAGACGTGCTGGTATAGTGGAGCAACACGATTATCATCGACAATCACAATATTACCAGTCTCTAGGAAAGGGAAATCATACTTGTATCTGAAAAGTAGTTAGTAACAAAGTATCAAACATTTAGTGTAAGAGACTACAGATGTGCTTGTTTGAACAAAAATTTTGGAAACATCTTCAGGCAACATTTGAATGCAAACAGAAGATGAGTCAAACAATTGGTAGGTGTTCCCACCATAACAACTCTTACCAAAGTGGATGAAAATGCAATGAAAACTTTCTGCCTTGTCAAAATTGCACAGTTTTAACAGTATATGCATCCCTTTAGGTAGGATATTAGTGGTGGACAATACCAGCCAACTCCTCAACTCATTCCCTGTGCCATTGAAAATTCTTCTTGGAAAGTTTCCAAATTTTGCAAAAGAACTGGTGGAAGTGAAATCGACGTGTTTCTATATTGAAGTGCTCAAGGCAATCGAAGCACGTCATAGATCTGTATGTAGGTGCAGAGTAAGTTACCAGGTGCAAATAATGTATACTGACACTTAACAGATAAAGTAAATCAAGGAGATAGACATTGTGTAAAGTATACAAACACAGCATCATATTGTAACTACCTTATGAAAAAATAAGCTCTCAAAGCAATTAAATGTTTGTCAATCCCATGAAGTGAAAACTAAGGAATCCAAAGTAGGTTGAAGGGACTCAGGGAGGAACTTCTTGAATAGTAGTTATATTAAAACAAAGGACATCGAATGTAGGTGACTGAAAAGTGAAAACCCAAGCAGTCATCTTATTTTTCATTAAGTACTTCCTGTTATTTATATAATACTACATCAATTCTCTTTGGCACATCTCCTTTGAGAATTATGAACAGAATTAAAGACTAATATGGAGAACATAAAGATTAAAGTTCTGAAATATTACGACATCTAAGTAAACACCAGATTGTGATTAAAACTCTAAAAATTACGACATCTAAGCAAATACCAGATTAGATGTTGTAAAAGAAAGTTTCAATCATATTTATTTCGTTTTCTCTTTCATGAAAAAGAATATCAATCGTGAGATTGCAACTATGCAAGTTTTCTTTGAGCAGTCCTACTCAATTTTGACTTGGACAACTCTCTTACACGACTTAGAGACTCCAAAGTTTTATGAGCTGGTGTCAGTCTGTCACTTCAACTCAAAGACAAATAACTTGAAACATACCCTGTGCAGTGTAAAATCACATCAACAAGGAGCAAACTTCCATCTTCGAACAGCACGGTACCATCTTTATGGGCACTCTTTATCTGCATTTTATTAAAATTAGCATATCATAACAATCAGAGAATCGCAGAAATTTTTCTTCAGAAGTTTATGGTGAGTACCGTATGCTATGACTTGGCATAATAGAGTTACCTTACCATAGAATGCGTCCACAAGTTATTGTAGCCAACTAGCTTGGTTGGGGTACCATTGGTAGTAGATCTAGCTGCAACATGAACTTCTTTAGCAACTGTTGCGATTTCTCTGGAGATATCATAAGCACTAGCAGAACTCCCAATCAAAACCACAACCTGTTTTAGAAATAGACCTCTAATCAACATTAATGAGTTGGAACTATGTTTACTAATACCCAGTCAAACCAAGCACATATTCGAGGTTATTAAAGAAAAACAGGGCCGAATTTAACTCCACCAAATCAATGTAAGCAGGTATGCAGACCAGAAAATGATTTAGAAAAAGAGAAAGCAGTTAAAAAATTCAATGGATTGTCTTATATTGTGCAAAACAAAATGTATCCAAGCCATGCAATATGAATCTACAATTTAAACTACAAGATACAGAATCAGGAAGAACAAAAATACGATAATAGCCCGAAGCATACTTTCTTACAAAAGGGATCAGGAACACGATAGTTGTGGCTATGGATTTGTCTCCCAGGCCATACACCGATACCTGGAAAGAGGATGTACAAACCATACAAGGATCAAAAGAATATTGGTTCCAAACAACGAATCATGTCATTCCATTTAGAAAGCTTTATCAGATCAAACAGGCTTAATTTGTACAAAGAAACATCTCTTATGGACAATCAAACATGGTCCTTAGTCCCTACACCACCGATGTTAAGACTACCAAGTCCGAATGGGTGATTTAGAAGGCATGCAAACGGTTCAATTAAAAAAGGTAAGGAGTGTAACCACACAAGTACATAGCACGTTTACCGGGTCGAGGTTGTTCTAAATCACATTCATGAAATTTTTACTCCTACAGTAAAACCTTGTCCAATTTGTACTGTATTGACATTTGCTCATGGTCGTAATTGGCAAATACGTCATACACTAACTCAAATGCTTACATGGCTTTCTAGACTTAGATGTTTACACCATAACCTCCTTCACTTAAGGATCTTTCTCATCCAAAATTTATTTGTAAATTCTTGCTTGCTATGTATATGCTCAAACAAGCACATCTTAATACGATCAACAATGATTGATGATTGTATTGGGTTAATTTGAGGAAACCCAAACCTCCGGTATGGTTTATCGAGGAACCAATGACCTCCTAATTCACACTAATGTGCAAACTACAGTACTCTTTGATGTGATCTAATCGGCAGAAGCTTCGATTAATTGATCAAACATCATTCGAATAGATAGAACCCTAAATTACAATTAGGGGAAACATGAATAAATCATAAAAGCCTCACTTTTTCATTACAATAGGCTCATTGCTATAGAATCGTAAATCGTATCTTAAACCGTAGAGGTTAAGAGTCAGATTAAATCTTAAACCGTATCGTAAATCATAAGATTTTTTATCGAAGTATTTTCGACTTAAAAAAATATATGTATGATTAGAAACCAATACAAGTTACAAGTAAGAGGTTTATGTGAATTTTTCAATGATTTCCAAATTTTCTTAAGTAAATAACATAGAATGACTTTCAAATCCAATTTAAATTCAACTACATTTTCAGTGAATCGCAAATCGTATCAACTCGTAAATCATAAGATTTATAATTAATTAATATATATATATAGAAATTAATTAATTAATTTATTTACTTATAGTAACTTTGAAGGCCTACATATTGTCGTGGACAACTTGTTGTAATAAGATTGGCTCATGTTTAATAAAACCCATTCACAACATGTATGTTAAATACAGGGCCCATTTGGAAAAAGCCCAGTAAACTATGTTTCATGAATGGCCCTAAAGTAGTCAATAATATCATGAAAATAAAACCCATTCACAACATGTTGTTTAAATACAGGGCCCATTTCGAAAAAGCCCAGTAAACTATGTTTCTTGACTAGCCCTAAAGTAGTCAATAGACACGTGTCACAAGTTAAAACTTGGTCTTCTTCTTTAACCAAAAACCCTAGATCTGGTTTTTCACAGTTGTGGCGGCTCAACACAGCCTCCAAACACTGGAATTCAAGACAACCTGGGAACACCTGCAATGAAAGTAAATAGACTTGAAAGTAGATCTGGATTTCTAGTTATCTCTCTCTCTATTACAAACAACAAACAGTAAGATTCTGATTTCGAAAAAAAAAAAACAAAAACAAAACGTAAGTGGGTGTTTGGTTCTCATTTTTCAAAAAGTATTTTTTCTTAAAAACACTTTTATGAAAAAGTATTTATTCTAAAAGCAGTTTTTCAATAAACATGTTTGGTTGTGACTTTTCTTAAAATTTATTTTATCAAATCGATTTCACACTATGTTTTACCGATATATTTTTAAGTATATCGCCAAGATAAATCACTAAAGTCCAAAAACATCCAGGGAGTTCATTTGCGCCAAAAAAAGTGTTTCCTTCAAAGAAAAATAGTTTTTTAACTTAAAAACAAGTTTTACCTAATTATCATAAAAACAAGTTTTGGAACCAAAAGTGTTTTTGGATGAAAAACTATTTTTTTTAAATAGAAACCAAACACATTTATTTTTTCAAAAATGTTTTTTATTTAATAAACACTTTTAAAGAATAAATAAATAGGATCCAAACACCCCCTAAGATTCTAGTTCTAAACTGTGATTTACGGTTTCTACACAAAACGCTTCCGATTCTGTACGATTTTGTGAATATCCGGTTTTTCTAACGAGTTATCTCGATTTCCTTACGGTTCGAGTTGAATCACAAGTTAAGCCACGGTTTTTTACAGTTCCTACAACATTGAATAGACTAATGACACGTGGACCAACATAATTAAAATAAATAAGACTTAGGGCTTGAACTCGGACAAGTCTACCACATCATTTTCCCTGACTTTGAAATCTCGTCCTCAAGATTATAGATCAACAACTCCATCGGAAACATACACAATGAATGAGCGGTCCCAGAGACATCTCCCCAACTTTCAAGTTAATTGGGTATCCTGCCTCGATATTCCCTTGTAGCAACTTCCATAGTACAAAACAAGCAACCAAAAGATGTGGACTGAAACCAACAAGACACAAAAGTTGCAAGTATAACATATGACCCTGTGGTGCAACACAAAGAAGATAAGCATCCCAAATCGAATACAATAAGTACGTGTTTCGTGTGACACAGACATCTAATACTGCATTTCCAACAATTTCTTCACCTTTAGTGTAACTTGGGAAAGTCTACTCACTGAGTTCAAAAAAATTAGAAGGGTTACTCAAATCAATTGCTTTAGTTTGATCCACCACACACGTATCAACACTAGGTGGGCAATCAAGAGGAACAAAAACATTATCTTTCTCGAGATACTCATCATAAATAGGAGACGCTAAACTAGCCACCATAGTATCATCAACAAGATATTCATAAAAAATGGGTGAAGAATTAAAATCAACAAAAAAATCATCCTCCTCTGGATAATCATCATAATCAGGAAAAGTAGTAGCATCAACAAGATATTCATAAAAAATGGGTGAAGAATTAAAATCAACAAAAAAATCATCCTCCTTTGGATAATCATCATAATCAGGAAAAGTAGTAGCATCAACGAAGTCATCCGTCTCACAAAATTTGCAAAAACATCAGAAAAAGTTATCTCAACGTGGCCACTATCAATCATCAATGGAAGTAACTTTTAGCCAGCTTGGAAGTAACACAAGATTTCTTCAATCAAAATGGAGTTTTGAGACATAAGCTCCCTACTTTTCTACAAACCTTCAATAATTTTGTGAAATTCGGATGGTCTTTTCGAGGTGGAATGTTTTTGGACGAACAATAACCGTGAATAGTATCAACGAACACTTGTGAACAGTAGACTGTGAACAGTTCCACAAAAATAGTCGTGGGCCGATTAACGGATAATAGTACCGTGATAACTAGTGAAGTAAAAGCGATATTTTTTTTTTTTAACCCTAAAAAACCAAATTTTTTCGAGAAAACAACAAACCAATTGATCTGCCGTTATAAATGCTTGAAATTTGCAATACCCTGCGATTCACAAAACGTTTCTCGAACCAGTAGATTGGCAAAGTAATATCCTGCAATTCAAGAAACCCAAACTCTTCTTCCTCTTTCTTTTCTAACCCAAGAAAGAATGGTAGTGATACCATTTTGATATGACCTAATCGGACATTGATGTGACCTAATCGGCGGAAGATTCGATTTTGATCCAACATCATTAGAATATATAATTGATCCAACATCATTAGAACATATGGAACACTAAATTACAATTAGGGAAAACAAGAATAAACCCTAGAAGCCTCACCCCTTAACACTTTTTCATTAATCCAAAATCAACCAACCTTCTAATCTATTACAAGCCATTATTTATAATTTAGGGCTTGCTTAACAACAAACCAAACCAATAGACTAATGACTCACGGACTGACATAATTAAAATAAGTAAAATAATAATAACAATAAAATAAAACTTAGAGCACCTCTAGGTGGACGTATCCGTAGTCGCATTCTTCAAATTTGAAGAAATGCGTCGGAATTTCAACTCTAGGTGGTCGCATTCGTGGTCGCATCACCGCAAACGTTATAAATTTGGCAATTTGGATGCGGATCGCGGGCGACATTAGTAATGTCGCTAGCGCCATTGCAAATGTAAGCCCCAAGTTTTTTTGACTTTGACTAGCACCAGCGCCCGATGGCAAGCGGGCGCCACTACTAATGTCGCAAAAGTTTTTTTTTAATTTTTTCAATATGGTGCGACATTAATCTTGCGCCAGCGTGAGTTTTTTTTTTGAATTTGGGGCGACGGTGGTAATGTCGCGACATTACCACTGGCGCGCGCCAGTACTAATGTCGCGTAGGTGGGTCCCCAATGAATTTTGCGACCACGAATTTGCGACCACCTAAAGTTGGTCGAAATTTGCTATCAGATTCTATGGTAGCATTCTTCAAATTTGAAGAGTATGCTACCACCACCTAGAGATGCTCTTAGGCTTGAACTTGGACACGTCGACCACATCATTTACACCACTATTCTTCTCATTTCTAAGTTAGTCCATGGTTACAACTATTTATAAGACTTACATACTAATTTATGACTGCCACTAAACTACCCAATAACACTATAATAAATTAATGACCATAACCAGCAAGTATTACCCACGTCCACTAAACGTCTAAACATTACCCCACTATAACCAATTACTCTAAAAGCAACATGTGCATACACGCACAAAACAGTTTACTCGTTAAGCAATTATTGGATTTTCAAGGTAGTCATGTTCACTCCTCCAGAAAACTCTATGAATGTAAATAGTTCTTATTTTCTTAACCAACCCAACATATATTGAATCTATTCAAACGAGCAATTAGAAGAAGAACAGGACTTGATACCTGGAATTTCCGCAACACGTGGCTTTGTATAATGCCCATTACAAACAACCACCGCATTAAAAACATCATCACCAGCCACATTTCTATCTTTCTTTCGTGATCTCACTACCCATTTCCCTTCTCCCATCAGCCCAACGTGAACAACTTCCGTCTCCAACCGAATCAACTCACTTATTCCAAACTCGCTCATAAAATCTTCCAAGTACAATAAAACCTCCTCGTGATCTGAAAACCTTCTAGAATCTCTACGCTTATCATCTTTTTTAGCAACAAATGGGTAATCTCGAAAACCCATTACTTCTCTAGGAAGATTAGTGCGAAGAGATTCGTAAAGGCTAGCGTGAACAATGGTTCGTGATGGGTAGAGGCCCAATGGGTCGGATTCTGTGTTCGGGTCATATACCCATGTTCCACCAATTCTGTTGTTCCGTTCGAAAACTACGACTTGATGACCTTCTCGGCGGAGTTCGCGTGTAGCTACTAAGCCGGCTGCACCTGCTCCAATAACAGCTACTTTTTGGGATTTTTTTGTTGGGATTATTTGGGGCTGCATGGTTGGTTGGGACAAAGTTGTTGGAGGAGGAATTTTGGGAGAAGGAAGTATTATTATTGGAGACATAACCAAGAGAGAATTTGAGGTTGTTGTTTCAACTTTCAAGGGTGAGAGCGAAAAAGGCGCTGATTGTCACAAAATGGGCCCAAAAGGCTGGGTTTATGGGCCTCAATATTGCAATTTCTCTCGCAATGCCTCTTAATTTTGTTTTTTTTTCGTTTGCTGAAGATCGGTAGTATTATAAAGTGCCTGAAAATTTCAATTGTACCTTTTCTTTTTGGAAGATCTGTTGAAAAAAACCAAATTAATCGATTCTTCAAATTTGCTCAGTTTCAAATGCACGGAAAAGAATGGAGAGGATATGATTTATTTTTATTTTTATTTTTTTCGGTAATATATGAATTTGGTTATTCACAAGTAATGGGCCCCAGCCCCCTCATTTCGTTCAGTTACATGTAAACCCCCTGTGTACGGACGTATCTATAAAACTTTCCTATTATTCACGTCCAACCAATTAACCTCTCTGCTTTCTATAATGGACGCAAATCTCGCTCTAATTTTTATCTTCACACTTATCTATTTCCTTTTTTGCCCTTCTCAATAAATAACCACCGTATATTTTTTCTTTGTTGAGTTTGCTCTAACGAAAAAGCCAACGAAAACACTGATTTTAACTTCGTTTCTTTCCCATTGAAGAGAGCCACTAGTATTTGATTCTTATGTGAAAATACTTTTTACCACATACATCTTCATGATGATATTTATAAGCCAATGAGGGACTTTAAACTAGGGCGTTATTATCACTCGATGATTGATGAGAGATCAGTAGATTGAGTGGAATTTGTTTGATGAAATGTTTGTAGGAAATAAGTTGGATTTACGTGATTTGAAGAGGTTAGTCAAGTAGGAGATCTTGTATGGGAGAGAATGATCACTTTAATCTACTAAAAAATAATGGGTAAGGAGAAACCAAAGCAAATGCAGAGACAAAATTGGAGAGTTGAAATTGTCTGATGCCTTGACAAAATATATGTAAATATATATTTATATAGTAACTTGACATATGTAAATACAAATTCATATATGTAAATGCAAGTTCATATATGCAAATACAAATTTACATAGTTTATTTAATTTATATGCAAATACAAATTTGACTTATGCAAATTTGAATTTATATATGAAAATTTAAGTTTATAGAGTAGTTTGATATAAGCAAATTGGAATTTACATATGAAACTTTAAGTTTACATAGTAGATTTGTGAAACAAAACAAGCCTGATGAAAAAATGTATGGAAATTTTATATTTTCATAGTTGTTTAACCTATGCAAATTTGTATTATATGAAAATTTAGATTTTCGTAGTAGATTACTAAAATAAAACAATTCTAATATCAGATGTATGCTATGAAAATCTTAATTACACAGAAGATTAACCTATGAAAATTTTAACCCGCATAAGATGTAGAAGTTTTTTTTTGTTCAAGATTAACATGAATTTTCACAAACGTTTGTTTTTGTCATCTGACAAGTGCGTGACACAGTCTATACAAATTGGAATTTACATGTGCAAATATGAATTTTCATAAACTTTTTTCTAACATGACTATATAAATTTGACAAACTAACAAACGCATCAAGCTCATTTTTTGCATTACATCCAAAATTCAAATATCAAAAATTCAAACAAAAATAGTATCCAAAAGTTACATTCAGAATTCCAAAACAAACTGACATTACATAAAAGATCAAAGATTTACATCCATAATTCACTTTCCTTGCTTTATAGAATAGAAAAGCATTCGACTGATGCACCCAAGCAAGGCATGGATCACGAGCTCTTTGAACCGCTTTTTGATTCCTCGTGCCTGCTACATACTTCAGCTAGAAGCACATAAATAAGGCCATAAGCATAGGGATCCTATCAACTTGTTCCGACACACCTAAGACAGAAGAATAAGCTTCTTATCTTAGTCTTACTTCACCGGGAAAGAAGAATTGGCTGCACTCTCCCTCATTGACTTGAGTAAGAGATCGGAAAGATATTCTTCACCAACTATTCGGAATCGGTATAACCCAAATCTTCAAGTCAAAGTCTTGCTTATGAGTTTCTATATTCTTGTTGATTGAGTTTCGATAGTAGGAATTCAAAGAAAAGAAAGTCCTTTGAATCATAAGCATTAAGTTCTTGGCTAGCTACTTTGCCTTTCCAAGAATTCAATCTCGTCTTTGCGAAAGATAGATGGTCGAGGGTTGTCAACATCCTTGAGGCGGCCATCTTGCTAATTGACTTCTTTTGTCGACGGGATTGGACGTGGGATATATTTCTTCTTTCCCTCTCGTCTCTTTTCTGGATCTCACTGTCGAGAAGAGAAATTTGAGATCTAGGGTTTTATGTGTGGGGGTATTTTAGTCAGGTTGGATATTTTAGAAAAATAGGGAGTTTTTATGAGTTAGTACATAATGAAGGAGTTTTTATGCCGGGTATGTATCAACGAGGGAGATTAAACCCAAAATCTGTTCCTAGTTCATATAACCAGAAAGTTACATATAGACTGGCCAGTAAAACTTTTATGTCAAGGTCTCCAGGAAGCACCTTAACTTTTGATTATTTGGTGCAACCTCTCCTACCTAAAAAGTGAGAGGTTGATCGTATTTAACCGATAAAATGGAAGGATTTTTCTGAATAACCTATAAATATGTTACCAACTAACTATTAGTCGCTCACAATGAAATCAATCTGGGTCAAAATATATGGGGACCTAACCTCTAATCCCTATAAGTAAGGAACCACATTCATAGGCTCATAGCTTATATGTTACCCTTTCAACAAGAGAGGAGTCATAATTTATTTTAGAGTGCTGTATTGGGCGCCACTCAAATTACATCGGGCAGCCTCCAGCCCAAGTCCAAACAACAAAGCCCAAACAACAAAGCCCAATACACCCCCCACCAAATTGAAACCGGAAAAACCTATCTTTACCGCTCATCTCTTTCGCCCAAACCCTTTGAAACCCTAACAAAAAAACTCCAAATTCGAACTTCAATTCGTGTGCAAACCTTCGAGTGCCCGATTGAATTACCACAAATCTCCAACAATTCGAGTTTCTCACCGTTAAAAAACCCCAAATTGAAAGTTGAAAGTTGCCATTGAAAACTAGATTCGATTAAGTTAGTTGGGTAGACACATCTGGGGATCGGTTTTCAATCTAATCAAATTAGATCGGTTTTCAATCTAATCTAATCTAATCGAAAATTGGGTAGACACATATTGAAAATTGGGTAGGTAATTGGTACATCAATGGAGTATTGAATTTCCCGAGCATCTACAACACGCCGATTGTGGGGCTTGTTTTGACTTGGTTCCCTAACTCTCCAACCTGCCATTGTTAGCCCTCCGAGGTAGCCCTTTTGAATTTTGATCACAATATTTTAGTGGTTTTGAATTTCTCGAGCATCTACAAATGGACTTCGAAATCATGTTTGTTTTGTGTGTTTCTTTTTAGATTAGTATGTTTGGAACTATCAAAAAAATCTTGAGTTCTTAGTCCATTAAGTTCTTGGTATATATCTTGAGTTGTTCATGTTCATGTTCTTAGTTGAAAATGCACTTGTGAGTATGTATTGAGTTGTAGGTGTGTATGCAAGTTATGAAGTTGCAGTATGTATTGCGAGTCGCAATACATATCGTTTGAGTGTATTGCGAGTTGCGAGTATGTATGCAAGTTGTGGGTGTGTTTGGGATTCGGTGAGAGTTTTTAATGGTATTGCGATGCCTGAAAGATTGAGTTCAGATACTCTGTTTCTTTCTTGATTTTGAAAGATTGAATTTGTTTTATGGTTTGGCTTAATTCAAGTGTCACTTGGTAAAGTGGCCAATATACCTCCTACTTGGTGTTTACATAAGGCGGCTTATAGTTTTGATCAGGATAGAAGATCAAGCTACTAGCTAGGTGTCTCAAGAAGAGAGTTAGAAATACACCTCCTACTTGAAGTTAACGGGGATCATCTCATTTTCGGTTCTATCCCTCGAGATAGAGAATGTGAAGATGGTAGGTCGAAGAATCACAAGATAATTAACTATCTCACAAAGAATTAACTAACCAAACTATGAGCAGAATTCAGATTTTTTTTGGGTGAATATAGAAATCTGAGCGTGAAAAAAAAAAGAGAAGGATCATGATTCATGAACATACTAAGCTAGATTGGCCCGAGTAGACAAATATTGTATGGGCTCTTCTTGTGCCATTGGCTCGACGGGAGGCTCAGGCACACTAACTAAAACTTATTGATTAACCGAGCTTGTACTGTTGTACATATTGAAGTTCAGTTGGCTCGAATCGAAGTCTTGACAGTTGATACTTGATACTAGCCTTAGTCTAGGTTGGGGCCAAAGGTTATTGCATCCGTCTGTTGGTCTGCATGAAAGAATAAAGTAGCTCCGTAGCTCCATTAGTTAAAAAAAATCTCAGGACACATAATTCTTTATTTAACGTATATATAAGATAAAGAAATCATATTGCACACAGTCATGATAAAGAAAGCACCCAGTTGAATTTTTATGACGAGGAAGAGTAATGCTATTCTAACTGTTAAGTTAACAGGTAAGTTATACAAGCTAGTTTTCAGTACCCTAGGTTTTTGAGTAGTGTTATTTGTATAGTGGTTATTTAACGTATAGTTTGTTTTTTTTCGACCAATAGAAATGATATCAGTGTATATTATTATCTTTTTTTATACATTTTGATGGTAATAAGTAATAACGATGATGGTATAGTAGAGTTTTTGTTTAGTTTAGCACCATTCACTGTTATGATGATAAATGGTATCATTAATTTCCCTTTAGTTGCATTTAATCGAAAATCATTTGTTTTACCAATTTAAAGAATTTCGTGTATTTGGGATTTGGTATAATGTATGAGGCAATTATGATAAGGATGACTATAGAGTAAATAAGGATTAGGAGGTATATCAACTTGTTTATCAATTGGTTTGAGTGTCTCCCTCGCATTTTCAACAGAGTGAGTTTAAAAGGATTGAAGGAATTGTGAATATGTCGTAGTCTTGATTGCATTATTGAGTGGCGTTAGAATCCTTTAGAGTTGTAGCTGATAACTCCCTGTACTTGATTTATGCAGAGTTTCACCGGATCTTGACTTACATCTTCTCACAATCCAATCGTCTCACAATCCGGTATGGCGACTAGATATAACTGTTATTTTCCTCTCACATTGCACTTTCTCGAAGTATGTCTTCTACTCACATTTTTCTGTAATGTTTCTATTCTTGTCTTTGGGTTCACCAATTTTTTTGGTGTAGAAACTGAGAATCTCTTATTAGCTTCTACAAGATTTTTTATTTGCTTTGAAAGATTAGTTTTTTATGTGTGAGTGGTAACGTGAAATTAAGAAATGGGTTGTTCACCATTTTATTTTTTTGTTTTTGTAGTTTTATAAGTGTGTGTTAGTAATTGAGTTTGTTTGAGAAGTAGAATATTTGTTCTGAAGCTCAAATGAATTTGCAGTTTATACAAGTGACCCAACCATGTACTATAAAGCATTACATTATACATTGCATATGCCAATTAAACTAAAGAAAGCTATTGTTTTGTTTTTTCGGATGTTGATGGAATAATGACAATTGCAATTTGGCACATGCCATTGTGTTCTAAATAGTATTGTTGTGGCTGAACAGTTATATTTGAACTAGATGCTTAATTAGCCCACGCCCATTCCGTGTGGGTTATATTGAAACAAATTTACAAATGGTAGACCGGAGGACTGTAGGCGAAACAGGAGTCCAACAAACCCACACCCACTTTCTCATGAGTTAGGACACAATGAGGTTTTCAAAGCTTTAAGACCTATAGACCATCCAACATGCTCGACCTTTAACCCTCTCAAAAAGCAACCAAGTCGGCTGTCATCAATTTATCGCGAGAATTCTCTGGTTCTGTACATTTCGTACTACCATATGATGTTTTTTGCTCGAGTTAATATGTGTCTCTTTGATTCTTTGTTATGTTTGCTGGGTAAATTGGTGAAGATGATTGACGGGGTGCATATTAGAAATGTAGTACTAGGGACACGGAGAAAATTGTTTCTCGCGTGCATAACTCGGAAACTGTCTATGTGATTTTTTTTTATCATGTGGATTTTGATTCAATTTTTCTTTTCTACTTAGTGTAAGCATCGGTTAGTCATGCGAGGCTTGTCGTGATCTGTTGGAGCATGTGTGGAAGTGAATGTGTCAGATGAGCAGCTAGCAATATTGCTTTCCAAGCTTTGAAGCCTTAGTCGTAAAAGCTATATTCTGCATTTTTCTCAAAGGTAACTACTAACTAAACTAATAATTGAAACTGAATGTTTTAAATTATGAGGCTCATTATTTTAATTCTGACCAATGGACTTCACTCACTTTGTATATTTCTCTCTTTATTGTGTTTATGAATTCTTTAGCATGCGTTTTAAAATGTAATGGTTTGTGTTTCACATATAGGATTTAAAATGTACATATATTTAGCTAAGATTGATCTATACTTGGGTGTCGGCAGAGTAGTTGGCTTCTCTTTAAGGAGAAGTTAAGTAGCAATTCAAAAGCCGAGCTTGAGATATTATAAACACTTACCTGTTTTACTACCTCTGCCAGTGTAGAATGTTAGACCCAAAATCACATATGACAGCATTAGGCTTTGATTCTATCCAAATTGATGTTAGCAATGCCATATAACTAGACCCAAAAGCCGAGTGTGTTATCCCAGGGCATTGTGGTGTTTTTTTGACTGTTTGCCCTTCCTTCAAACTTACTGAATGTATGTTATCAAGGTGGTTTCCCCTATGCTTGACGAGGGACAGAGTCAAGTTCATTTTGTTGCAGAGAGAGTCCAGTTATTTTGTTGTAATACTTGAGTCCTGAGATGCTGCAAGAAGTCTGATTATCAAAAACTTAAAACCACTATCACATTGCAATGTTTTGATTCAACCATTAGATAAATAGACCTTCAAATTCAGGAGTTGACAGCGCGCGCATATGGCATTAGCCTAGATGTGGTGTTTGGTCCAATAGTGATCTGGTCTCTAATTTAACAATATTCATCGTCAACAATCCTAAGTACACTAAAGGTGTTCCAATGGACAGTGAGGCTATAGCCGATGAAGCGGAAGAGGCTGACCTCAATACGCCACGTTAAATAACAAAATCACCACCTAAATTGTCATGCGAGAAAAGTTACAACTTCTTTTCTGATGTAGAATAAGGATTTTGGTTCTAACCCAATTTTTTCCAAATCTTTTATTTTTGGGTCAATAAAATAACATTTTTACTATAATATGAGTGTGAGAGGTTCATAGTAATAACCATAATAAGCTACATCAAAGTTGTACTATAGGTCCCAATCCATTACAACTTAATCAAAACTCTAAAAAGAGTCTCACCTCATTTCCAAGTACAGGCCATACTTATGATTAACATCCCTACAATGAAACACCACAACCTTTAAAGCGTGTAGTCATGACTTATGAAGCAATGGGCCATAAACTAGGATGGCTGAGTGTTTTTTCTAACTCTAAATGGCAGCAAAGTTAGGAACTTCCCCTGTGAGAGTATTGAATGAGAGATCAAGTGTAGCATTTGAAAGTATTGAATGAGAGATCAAGAAACTTTCTTGGTGCAATACCAGTAATGTGGTGGCGTCATGGGTTCCCAAACGACTTTAGGATAGGTCTTGGACATAGCTCGAGTTAGAGCCCCGACTACTTGGATCTCTTGGGGGTAGCGAGGTTTCCTAAGACAAAGTTCTAGCGTTTCACGCTATGCATAGGCTTGGTCTTTGTGCCATCAATATATTGCTTGTCTGAACTCCTTATATAGGTGGAAAACTATATTTCCACTATAAACTTAAAGGGAACACTAGAAATTCTTCTCTAGAGACTGAGTATAGAAACTAGTCTTGGTCACATCCGTGACAATCGTGAGCTCAAATGACTGAAAAATTTATTGCTTCGCGCTCAATAGACTCTAGACTGCCTCTAAAGTATTCAAATTGCACGGTGACTCTTGAAGGCTTTTTTTTTTTTTTCAAGCATAATCCTTCTTCGGAGATGATTCTCATCAATCTTTTCTTTGTGATATTTGTAGTCGGTGGGGAGCTTTAACTCACGTTAAACTATGTTAGCCAGAGTCTATACTTAGTAAGAACAAGGCTCATAATATTTCGTGTAAACTTACGAGTTCTTGTCAACAAAAAGGAAATAAGTAGCAAAGAGAAGATATACTATGTCAAACTGTACTTTAGAAAATTCATTTTCTCGTAAACTTATCAGTTGGATAGTAAAGTGAAAGAGGTCATTTGTTAGTGTAGCAAATATCATTATAAAGTAACAGCAGTGTAAATTTTATTTTTCTCTTGTTTGGCACCGACTAGTTTAGTTATATAAAAACATGTTGAATATTGCTTTGTAAAGTAGCGTGAATAAGTTCTTTTTTCTTTAAAAACTTGTGAGTTTGAAGACCATCTAAACATGTAGTTTGATGAGTGATCGTGATCTTAGCCATGTTTGGGTATCATCTGGACTTGGGGTTGTTGTTTTACTAACTAGGATGCTATTAAGTTGGTCTATAGTATGATCGAAAGTAAATGACCACGAGGAGTCATATTGCAAAGATAAGCTGTAATATGACTTGGACTGCATTTAATTTGCATAAGTTGAAGACTTGAAGCTACTTTTGTTAGAGATTATTTTACATTCTATAAAGTTCTCCATTTTAGTAATAATACGCTTAGAGAAATACTAGCGATGCTACCCCTTAGAGCTTTATAGAATGGTGATACCCCCAAACATGTGATTTAGAGCCCCGTTTGAAAATTAAAAAATGAGTTGCTTTACATCTTGTTGCTAAACTTTCATAGTGCTCATCTTTCATACCTAGTATTTTCCTTTAGGGCTTGATGTTATAAGAGAAGATACTTTTACCATTTTATGATTAGTGTCTCTGTACATTCTGTTACTCACCTTTTATATTGCTTATGTTCTTGAGTCTTGACTAATGAGTAATGACCTTGATTACATGCAGCTTTTACGAGTACTTGCTTAAGGTCTGGATACAGGGGAACAAAACTGAAGCGGTAAAGCATTATAGGTGAGAAGCTTTTTCTTTGGTTATCAAATTTACTGAATGTACAATCAAGGTGGTTTTTTTGGGTGGTTTCCCCTATGCTTGACGAGGGATAGAAATTGTATTGTGGGTTGAATATTTTATATAGGGTGTTATGTACATATGGTTGTTGGAAGGATGTCATTATTGATTTCCAGGTTATGACAGGTTTAAGTATACGAAATGTTGACTAAACAAAGGAAACTCTGCCCAAAATTCGATAGAATTTGGATAGTGTAACGCCTCATTCTATTTATTCATATATACTTGGAGTTATCATAGCAAGCTTATAAGTACATGTGTTTTACGACTGGGATGATCTATTTTTTCTAATGGTTTTCTTTGTACATTGTTTATTTAAATATGGTTTACTAATACTTATTTTATTTTTCTTTGTAGCGATGGGTCCTCGATCAAAGAATGTGAAGAATGTAGCAAAAACTACATTGAAGGGTGTTAAGAAATTGTTTGGTGGCGGTTCCTCTAGCGGTGATGCAGTTGGAAGAAAAAGACATAGGGCAGACGGCTTAACGGCATCAGCGCGTAGAGGGGACCATTTGGAAAAAGAGGTTCCGAGGTTCCTGAGGTTGATTCGTTTAGTGAAGATAGTGTAGATAGTGATACTAATGTAGGTTTAGATGTAGGTTTAGATGTAGGTTTAGACAAAGGGAAGAGTATAGTAGAAGAGGAGAGTGAGAGTGAGGAGGAGAGTGAGGAGGAGGATGATGAGCGCGGGATGATGATGTTGAAGAATATGTGGTAGAAGGCGTACCACCCGGTGGAAGAAGCACCTCGGTATTGGATTTCGTAAGAAAATCCAATGATGATTTGGAGTTTCAAAGAGGTGTGTATGGGGGAGGCCCGTATGATGAGTCGAGTTGTTGTATGACTATGCGGTGCATGTCGCATTTCGCGATGTTTGGGGAGAGAAGGGTAATATTTTGTTTTTCTTGTGTACTTTGATTTTCTTTTACAAAATCTTTTGTTTCGTTCATATATATCTAATGCATGCTTTCGGTTGTTTTGAGGAGGATCGCGGAGCGTTGAAGTGTGTTTCACACTTAGCGAAGTTATCCCAATGGAATTTCAAAATGAATGTGAAAGGTCTCCGAGATTTTTGCCGTGCGATTGAGAAGGATCGGGTTGTTTGATCTCGTGGAAGGTTATCACGAGCATATGGATCCACCATTGATCTCTGCGTTTGTGGAGAGATGGCATCCGGAGACCAACACCTTCCATATGCCGTTGGGAGATGATATTTGTGACTTTGGACGATGTTGTCCAAATCTGTGGAGTCCTGATTAGAGGAAGAGCGGTCAAGAAGGGGACATGTGAGTTGAACTTACAACAATCGATAAATCTCTTACATCTTGGTGCCGGGGCTCCCTATTGATTTGATTAGGCGGAGATGGAAGCTAGCAAGTTCACTTCAAAAGTAAGGCTAGAATTCATCCGGAAGCATTTTGCGAACAAGGTTCATGATAGCCCTATATGTGACGCTACTTCGCTGGGAAGGTGGTGGAGAAGGCCTCGAGTTTCCAAGATGTTCAACGGACTGTTAGAGCTTTTATTCTGTTTTTCTTTGGATGTGCCGTTTTTACTGACAAGTCTGGGATTGGAGTGCCTATATGTTATCTGAGGCCGTTGTTGAAATTCAGTGAGATAGAAGAGTATGCATGGGGTGCAGCAATTTTGGCGTTTTTATATAGAGGTCTCGGGGCTGCCACATGTGCGAAGGTGAAAGGGGTTCTGAGCTATATGACTCTTCTACAGGTAAAACTTGAGTATTTTAGAGTTTATTTTTTTTAATGTTAATTTTATTACTCTATCAATATGTTAACTATTTGTATATATCTAGGCATGGATCTATGAGTATTTTCCGGTATTCATGACAGTCCCAAACTTCAACTATATCTTGTCTCGGCCAGCGTGCTCCACAGGACACATCCCGGGCCGCTCCACACTATTACGACACAACGTATGCATTGCAGTTTTATCGAGCGATAATTGATGATTTGAATGAGTTCAATGTAAGTATTAAATTCAATGACAATTTGGTATTTAAGTTTCTTTATATTTATTTTTTAGTAATTGATCATTAGAGTTGTTAATGACACATTTGATTTTGTTTCAGGTTGTTTGGCATCCCTACAAAAATATCAGAGATACAAACCCGATCGATGACATTGCATTTTTTGAGGGATTGCTATGTTTTTTCAACATTGTCGAGCTTTACGCTGTCGCAAGGGTGGTGCGTCAGTTGGGTCACGTGCAACTTGTACCTAGAGATCCTCCAATGCCAAATTGGAGAACAAGAACTGTGGCAGGACGCGGGTATGAGGTGAGTTGGACCAATATTGGGCCACTTTACTGGGAGTCGTGGCAGAATCACGTGATTCAACTCTGCAACCGAGGACCTATTTCGTCTTATCCATGGGAGTGTCATCAAAACTACATGACTTGGTATGCGAGGAATTCTCATGTAGTTTTGGTGAACCCTGAGCTTCTTCCTATTCATCCCTCCCTGGAGACACTGCCTAACTGTTCACCGATTGTAAGTATTGTGATTTTTAATTGAGTTTTCTCTAACTGTGATTTTTTGCATTCGATTGGTAACTTATCTTGATTTTTCTTTTTTCATTTAACGGCGTCATCGATGAAACCGGTCGTTTGCTAGAGAGAGTTTGCAATTGGTGGGAATGATCCGCCAGAGGAAGCAAGGTCCTCCTTGAACAGCGCACAACTTGACTAGGTGCAAGTACATTGGTGGCTTATAGTTGATTTGTTCGGTTTAGGGTTTGTAACTTTGTAATTTAGTTTGATAGATGTAATTTGTTTTCAGTTTAGGGTTTGTAATTTTGTTAACTTCGAATGAATTGATGGATATGATGTTTGCATGAATGTTTGAATGGAATTTAATGTTTAGGATTTAGGGTTTAATGTTTGAATGGAATTTTATGTATGGATGAATTTGATGAATGAGAGTGTTTGATATCTGATGTTTGAGTGAAAAAGTGGAATTTGATGAATGAGAGTGTTTGATATTTGATGTTTGAATGGAAAAGTGGAATTTGATGAATATGAAAGTGTTGTAAAAACAAAGCGAAATTTTTGAAAAATTTTTTCTTCCAAACGACCCACCGCATCGTTTGACATAAAGGCCAAAAGCAGATCGTTTTCCTTTAAACCAAACGACCACGGCAGATCGTTAAGCTTTTAATCTCAAAGCGACCCGGCCGGATCGTTTGGTATAAAGGCCAAACGACATGGCCACATCGTTTTGGTATAAAAGGCCAAACGACATGACCATCGTTTGGCCTTTAGACCAAACGATCCGGCCGGGTCGCTTTTGTATTAAAGCCAAACGACTTCACCGTGTAGTTTGGTCATTATTGACAACATCACGAACATTATTTCAAATCACTTTCGATTGCGGTCGAATCAACTAGTTGATCACTTTCGATTGCCATCCGAATCAACTTAGTTGATCATTCGATTTCAAAATCACTTTCGATTGACGTCGAATCAACTTAGTCGATCGCTCTATTTCCAAATCACTTTCGATTGCCGTCGAATCAACTTAATCGATCACTCGATTTCCAAATCAAATCAAATAAAAGCCCTAACATTATTTCCAAATAACAAAAAAATAAAATAAAATTACATTTGTTCCAAATTACATCAAAATATCAAATTACATCAATATATCACTTAGTCGATCGCTCGATTTCAAAATCACTCGATTGCCATCCGAATCAACTTAGTCAATTACTCGATTTCCAAATCAAATCAAATAAAAGCCCTAACATTGATAACATAAAAATCAAATCAAATTACACTTGTTCCAAATTACATCAAAATACAAATTACATCAAAATATCATATCGACAACATACAAACAACTTAATCGATAACATGTACTGTTGGGTCTTCAACAAGCTCCTTTTCCCATATTAAATTGGGAATATTCAATGCCATAAATTGCAATTGCCTTACTGTCAAGGCCAAATTCAACTTTCAGCAATATCATATCGAGCTCTAAGCCATTATCATGACATTCTTGGAGGAACGGACAATCTTCAACAAGTTCAATATTGACAAAATGATTTCCACCAACATGTGCGCTACCCAACACTTGGGTCACTCTCGCAGGATTTGCTTGGGTTCTTAGCGGCATGAGAAGGAAGCACTGACAAGCTCCTAAATGCATAAGGACAACATTAAATCTTGAAGCAAATAAGTATCCAGCAAAAGGCATGCTCATCCACTTATTTAAGGGTGCATAACCTTCTTCATGTAGGATTTCCTTCATCGAATAAAAAACCTCACTTTGATTGTACAAAGTACAATAAAGGGGGAGGTTGTCAGTAAGCTCTTCGTACAACTCCCTTCTCATCTGTGGCCATTCTTCTTGACTTCTTCCTAATGCAATGAAAGCTCTATAACCGTTGATTTGCCATCGCCAACAGGGTCATGGACTCTAACAATGTATTTATGCATTTCTTCAGGAATATCCAACCCGTAATCCTTAGGACCCCTCGTCTTTCCAAAGTCTAAGCCATCTCTCACATTTCGTGGTGTGACTGTTTTTGGAGAAGGCTTATTTCGTGGTGTGGTTGTTTTTGGTGTTTTGGGAGAAGGTTTATTTCTTGGTGTGGTTGTTTTTGGTGTTTTTGGAGAAGGCTTATTTGTTGGTGTGGTGTGGATGTTTTGGGTTGGTAGTTTTGGAGAAGACTTCTTTCTTGGTGTAGTGTGGGTGTTTTGAGTGGGCGTAATGTTTGGTTGTGACGAGACCCACTCTTCATGGTCGCGTTGAGAATGTTCAAAATGAGATGGATCTCGCTTTGAAGAGTTATCATCTCGGTTTGAAGCTTTACGCTACAGCTACCTTTCGGCCGACCTTTGGTTTTGCTTCCTCACAAGGCGGTACTAGCCATGTACTTTACGTGCGGCAATCTCCATAAGCTTCCTAATCATAACCCTCGCTCTTCTTGAAACCATTGCAAACCTATTCATGAACAAGTCCATCGAAGGTGCAACATTGGGACCAACACCCCGACACATTGGGAGAAGCGGACAATGTTTTTCCAAAGGGATCGATAGCGATCAAAGGGATGGACCGCTCTTGCTCTTCAAACTCAATTAATTCATGAGCACATGGCGGTCCATGGCTCGTCGCATAAATAGCACCAACACCTTATCTCTCCATCTTTAACACGCTTTACGCGGGTATCTATTTCTTCAAATAACAAGTCTAAACACTTGCGTGAGACAAGGCCTCCGAGTTCCGCGAAACAAAGGAATCCGGTGGTGGTCTTTGAGTTACAATCATACTTCTCTCGAAGGTAGCTCTAATCTCGGACATCCGGATCTCTAGAATCGGGTGGATTAAGCTAAACATACTCAAAAAAATCATGGCGGTTTGCATTTCCTAGTACACGCTTCACCGAGCATGAGACCCTTCAACTCTATTGGTCGTTGTACTCCCAAAGTGAATGTGTTGGTCGGTCCAACAACATCACGAATCGATCCTGAGGAAACCAAGTCTCGCCAAATAGCAAACAAAATTGGAGTACTCAACCCCCGTAATATTTTTCCAAATCATCCCATCTGTTGGAAAATAACCTCTGTCTTCGATTTGACTACTGATGTTCCATGAGAATGGGCCTTCTCTACAAGTTACGTAGTTGGAAAAATATCGTAACATTTTGAAAGGGCCTTGCGTAGCGATATGCCATCTACATAGATGCTTTGTGCGTTAGGAAAAAAAACTCTGTCGGTGGCACTCATCGTGGCTATGTCCTGTCGGACCACGATCCGCGGATGGGCTTATGTCACCAAGCAAGCCACTAAAATGATCGGGGGCCCACTCATAGTCATTTGTTGTTTTGGTGACCGGCGGCACGACACCGCGGTGAAAGATTTCCACGTTGAAGTCACCCCAACAACATGCGAAAGGCCACCGATGCATACGGTTAGTTTTGTAGGTAGCGTCTAACATGAAAAGCTGTTGGAAAAGTCCGAGCCAACTTAACACCTTACGGATGGGCCCATAACAATCCGTTATCTCCTCGGTATTCTCATCTGTCTCAACTCCTCAAAATAATGTTCTTTTGCTAACAACTCACGCGCCAATCTCAGTAATTGTGTGAGACCGTTCATATCCAATTTTCTCACTTTACGCCTTGCGGTGTAGACTTAGGATATACTAGAGATGTTATCATGATACCTATTCTTGATGGAATCCAATATTTGTTTAGGTTTTATTCCACACTTACTCATCTCGACAAATACTTTCGAACTCTGGAGCGGTTAGTCGAGTAGCAAATGCATGTCCTTCAAGGGTCTTCGCCAATGGATGGTTGTGAACACCATTAAGAGCGACAATTTTCCAACTATCGGCGGTGCGGCGTTGGAAAACACCTTTTAACTTAAATGGACATCCCGATTTCTTGGTTCCCGACCTTCTCTTATTAGCCTTCTCTTAGCCTTCCTTCTTGTGTGACCGATACACACCCGAGCACTCATAAGCCAAATTCAATCTTGCTACTTTCGGTTTCCTTTGGCACACTCAGACTTTTCAATGACCACAACAACATTAACTTGTCTTCCTCTAGCGGTTGCCCAATCGATTGCCTCGCTACGTGTATGAAAGACCTAAACACATAAAAAACAACAACTATTATTAATACACTAATAAAATTATATTTAGAAAATTAAAAAAAAATTAAATCAATGCCTACTCAATCATACCTCTTCCGTAGTAAAATTTCTGTTGTATCACTTAAAATCGGTTGACAATCCACATCATTCGAGTTTGCAGAAGATCGGTTCCCGGATAGCGGCAAAGAATTCTACATATAGAAGAATAAAACAAGAGTCTCAAACAATTTGCATTTAGTTTCAAATGACCCACCCATGTAGTTTCATCAAGAGTCCAAACGACCCGGCCATGTAGTTCTATAGTGTAATGAAACGACCTGGCCATGTAGTTCTATAGTGTAATGAAACGACCCAGCCATGTCGTTTTCTAGTGTTCTCAAACTACACCGCTATGTCGTTCCGTAGTGTTCTCAAACTACATGCCCATGTCGTTTTATAGTGTTCCCAAACGACCCAGCCATGTCGTTTGGGCTCGGGTTTTGCATTAATTCATTTTGCATCCATTCATTCATTCATTCAATCAATCAAGTGTTTTGTATTCATTTTAATCAAGTGTTACCTCATTATTTAGGTTTGCATTTTGTCGTCGACGATTTCTCGGAATTTCATTTGCTCGACTTGTCGCATCTTCAAATTCTTCACCTTGACCTTCAACATTTTGTTCCACTTCTTCACTTTCAACATATCTTCTATTTTCTCCTTCTCTAATTTGTTGTTCTTCTCTAATTTGTTGTTGTACCTCAAACATTACCTCAAATACTTCTTCTTCATCTTCATGTTCCATTTAGAGAAACTTGAGTGTAGAGAAACTTGAAGATGTAGAGAAACTTGAGTATTCTATGTAAACCCTAAACTCTAAACTGAGTGAATGAGTATTCTATATATATTTGAAATTTTGATATATTTCGAATAATTGAGTGAAATATATTTGTAAACCCCCCAAACTAGTTTATTATTTACAATTGAATAAAAAAAATGGAAAATAACAAGTTTAGATATAAAACAAATTATTATTTTAGATTTGGATAATTTAGTGAAATATGTTTGAAATTAAATTTTTTTTTATGTCGGTACGAAATTTGTAAACCCTAAACCCTAAACCCTAAACTCAAACCCCAAACCCCCAAACTAGTTTATGATTCAAAATTTGAAAAAGAAAATAAAAAATAATAAGTTTATAAATAAAACAAATTATTATTTTGAATAATTAAGTAAAATATGTTAGCACGAAATTTGTAAACAACTCTAAACCCTAAACCCTAAATCTCAACCTAGTTTATGATTCACAATTTTAAAAATAAAATAAAAAATAACAAGTTTAGATATAAAACAAATTATTATTTCAAATAATTAAGTGAAATATGTTGGTACGAAATTTTTAAACCTTGAACTCTGAACTCTAAACCCCAAACTAGTTTATGATTCACAATTGAAAAAATAATAATAATAACAAGTTTAGATATAAAACAAATTATTATTTTAGATTTTTATAGCATGTTTGATTACATGTTTTAACTTGGTTATAAAGATACTATGTCATAACAGATAAAGAGTGTAGAGTGCATGTAGTTTTATTGATGTAATTGTGTTGTTTCTAACCCAATTTTTTAAATCGGATTTCAATTTTTCTAATTCAATTGAAATCGTTTGAGTGCATTTGGAATCGTTTGAGTCGTGTCCCGCGTCGTTTGAGTGTACACTCAAACACGTGACCAAGTCGTTGAGTGTATACTCAAATTACATGTCCAAGTCGTTTGAGTGTATACTCAAAAACTACATGGACAAGTCATTTGAGTGTTACTCACACTAACACACAAACTCACTGCCGCCATATCGTTAAGCGGCCATGTCGTTTGAGTGTACCCTCAAACTTCTGCGGCCATGTAGTTTGAGTGTACACTCAAACTTCGCACGCCATGTAGTTTGAGTGTACAATCAAACTACTCGGCCATGTCGTTTGAGTGTATACTCAAACTACATGAACCCGTCGTTTGAGTGTTACTCACACTAACACTCAAACTACACTGCGGCCATGTCGTTTGAGTGTATACTCAAACTACATGACCGCGTAGTTTGAGTGTACACTCAAACGACATGGCCGCAGTAGTTTGAGTGTACACTCAATCGACATGGGCAGCAGAGTTTGAGTGTTAGTGTGAGTAACACTGAAACTACTATGGCCATGTCGTTTGAGTATACACTCAAACGACTGTCATGTAGTTTGAGTGCATACTCAAACGACATGGCCGCGTAGTTTGAGTGTACACTTAAACGACATGGCCGCGTAGTTTGAGTGTAAACTCAAACGACATGGACACGTAGTTTCAGTGTTAGTGTGAGTAACACTCAAACGACTTGTCCATATCGTTTGAGTATACACTCAAACGACTTGGCCATGTAGTTTGAGTGTAACTCAAACTCAAAGTAACACTCAAACGACTTGGCCAAGTCGTTTCTGTTTACACTCAAACGACATGGCCATGTCGTTTTACGCTTACACTTTCGGATGACACAACCATGTCGTTTGAGTGTAAACGAAACGATTTTGGCCAAGTCGTTGAGTGTACACTCAGACGACATGGTCGTGTCGTTTGAGTGTAAACAGAAACGACTTGGCAATTTAGACATTCCATGCCAATATGGGCACTTTGAATGCTAAGCCATAGCTTTATATTTTTTCTAAAGATATCTTGACTAAATAAATTAACTCATTCTTAAAAATTGCTCTCTTTTCTTGTAGTTAAAAGAAAAAAGGTCAGATTTCCAAGGAATTCAAATATAAACAAAATTGAATATAGACAAAATTGATAAGTGAACGCAAAAATTTGGGCCAGAAGCAAATTAACCTTTAGCTAAACTCCATATATATCTAAACACCTTTAAAATAGCTTACCCGAGTTAGCCCATGTAGCTTGAGCCAAAGACATAGAGTGGGCAAGCTAGCCGTGCACCGCCCTTTTTCTCCTCAGCCCATTCGCCATCTGTCCTTTTTAGCTGCCTGACTCTATCAGGCGTCCGTCCGGGTTTTTCCTCCAAACACCATTCAACACCTACGTTCTCCTAGCTAGCTGCTCAACTCCGAGCCATCATCCTCAGCTTCCACCGCTTGCTTCACCCAATCAAAACAAGACGTACTCTATCAAACAAATTATTTCTTATCGAATTAAATCAATTCAATCAGTACTTTTTGTGTTCTCAACAGAAAAAATAAACCCCCCAATCATTTGCTTAATGTCTTCTTCCCATCCTACCAATTTATCTTTTTCAAATCGCTAAGAAGAAGAAGAAGAAAAAAAAAACAATTAATAAGAGGTAAGAAGACTGCTTCTTTAATTATTTTTTGTTATTTGATTGATTCTTTCATGTTTGTCAATTGGGATGTCATTTTTTTTCATGGATTTTTTTTTATTGAGTTGGGGTTCGAAAATTGGATCAAACCAATGTTTTGATTTTGTCAACTAACTTGATGAATTTGGCAAACAAACTTAGCAACTGTACCCCCATGCCGGTCTAATTGTCCTGACATGCATCCTCGACCAACCGTCAAGCATTAGAAATCATAATATTCTTTAGACCACATACTTGACATCCAATTAATTTACTCCTCAGCCGTCGATCTATTTATATGGTGGTTGAATGGCTGGCATAAATCACGGTGTTGTTGTACAATTATTGCACCGTCGAAACTGTTAGCAAGTAGGACTAGAATCAATCTCGTGTAGAAGAGAGGACTCAATTTGCAAGTCCACTGACCTGTCTGGGAATGTAGGAGCCACAACAATCTCCAAACTTTTTAAGTAGCGCATACAATTCTAAATGCTGTCTATTGGGTTCTTAATTCTTATTACCAGTTGGAGTAGTCATAGCGGCACATCAGATACAAATAGTTGTGGGTTTTATATTTCTCTGTACACATGCTGGTTACTGCACTTTTGCTGGGGACTTTAGGTTTTGCAATAGGAATTTAACTAGGTGATTTCTAACCGGCCTAAATTCCAAGCATATGTTTATTAGTAGGCAGTTATACAATAATCTGATGCTTTATTACTTAAATTGTTTATTAGTAGGTCTAAACATGCTGTCAATATTTGCTAATGTCTCTGCGCCTTTATATAACTTGCGAATGTAAAAGTAAGGACTAGTCCGTATTTTAATATTGACTTGTGTGTTAAAGTCATTCTCTTACTGCCGCCTTGAACTTACGTAGAGTAAACTACCAGTTGTGTTGTTTGTTGGAAGTCTTCATTTTTAGAACTGTGTAGCAGCCCCTTCCCAGTATATACTTGTTACAATGTGAAGTTTGTAGGGTTATGGTTGGCTTCATACCCTTTTCATCTTAAAGTCTTAACGCTTAAGGGTAAGATGTCCCCATGAACTCACTTGAAGAGACAAGCTACAACTAAGATTTCAACATTCAGTATTGAAATTCTCGAAGAGGAGCTACAGAGAGGTATATTGACCTCTGGGACCTTAGGACACTCTAGCAGATTGATGAATGTTTTAGCTTTGTAAAATCGTTTTGTTTGAGAATTGGATAAAACTAATTTCTGCATATTGTCGACTAATTAATATTGCGCTTCGCAATTGAATTTCTATCGAGTCTCCAACTTTCATACTTGGAGTGCGATACAATCAAAGCCTCCTCAAAACTCTTTTCATGCAGCCTTTTAATCCATAGTGAAAATAGAATGTATTAAGAATGTCATTTGTAAAGATTTTTTAGATCACTTATAATATTTCAGATAGTTTTGTGTTGCACTTTTATTGGTGAGTCAAACTTCTTCTCTTTATACTGCTTATATATGTATGCAACATATTCATTGCGTCCTTTATTAACACTAATTTAAAGTCTTCGATTACTTAATTTCTACATTGCTAATGGATTGATCACATGTTGTTTTTCTTTCGGTTCTACATCTCACTATATTAGCTAAGTCGTCAACCTTGCTTGCTTTTTGACTCTTTCTTGGATTTCCTTGAAGAAGAAGAAGAAATAAGGTTAGACTTTACAACAACTTCAGTCCTTTATTTTCTGATTGTCCAAGGCTTATAATTTAATTTACTATCAAAATATGCTATGAAATGAGTGTGGAACGTTTATGAATGTCTTTAGATATGTTGCTCAGATTGACATTGATTAATTTTTTTTATGGTTTTTTTAGGGGTAAAAGGAATAGGATGATAGTAGACGATTTCGTCCCTAACCGCTCCAAAGACAATTTTTCTTCATAATGAAGTTTCATCGAGCAATTCCTATTTGTAGGTAAATTTTCGATATACCACTTTACAGTGTTATCATGGTTTTGATTTTTGGGATTATTCATTATGTTTATTTTTTATTTGTAGAAGACACTATAGAATATCTAAATCTAAACACCTTTAAAGAGGCGCACCCGAGCTGCCAAGCTTAGCTTTAGCCGCCATCACATAGAGGCGTGGGCGAGCTAGCTGTGCACCGTGCTTTTACCTAACCCGATTCACCATTTGTCCTTTTTAGCCTCCTAAGCCTATCCGGCGTCCGTCTGGGCTTTTTCTCCAATCACAATGCAACTCCTGCTTTCTCAACTTGAAGCTGGCGTTTGCAACTTCCACCGCTTTCTTCACCCTATCAAAAATAGAGAAACGAACAATAGGTACAGGTTTTTCTTCCATATCCAAAAATTCTGTCTGGTTTTTCTTCTCAACAGATTCAAACAAAAAAACCCAAAGAAACAAAAAGACATTAATTCATTAAATTCGCAAGAAAAAAAGTGTATTAAAAAAAACCCTCTCTCTTCATCAAATTCTAACATTGTCAGTTCAAAGAATATCCTAAGCCATATTGAAGAATCGAAAGCGAATCACAACAGTTGGTGATACTAATGGCAGCTGATCGCATACTGCCTTCTTTGTGAATCAGGTATGTTTCAAATTTTCATATTGGGTTTGATGTGAAAAAGCTCTGTTGAACTTGGAAATTGAAATGAACAAATATCTGATTTCATTGTTGGTCTGCAGTTGATTTATTTTGCACGATATGGAGGAGATGGGTCCTGCAAATGTTGATTGAAGGATTAGTACAGTTCAACCTGTTCCTACTAATGCACTTTTCACACCCATCTCATCATCTATCTACCAACAAGGTCATCACTTTCAAACCATTCAACCCAAACTTACATTTCTCGTCGTTTCTAAATACCAAGCAAAGGCCCAATAGAAGAGAAGTAACACTCTCTGCTTCAGCTGCTGCAGTTGAAGTTCTTGAAGATGTAGAACAGATAGTACGCTTCGAAAAGAGGTATTCACTCTATCCCTCTTTGTTTGTCATTTTTTCCCCACTTATTTGTTTAATATTTATTTATTTAGGCATTTTGTTTAATAAAAGAAAAGACGTATTTCGATGGATTATTGCATACAAGGAAAACCACTGTCTTCGTTTATGAGATGGAAAACCCCAAATAAGCAAACTCCTTAGTTCTCGCCTCCATTCTTCGCAACGAATATATTTGTTTGTTTGAAGGACTTGCTGTTTGAGATTAGCTATATTTTCATTACCATCATGTTTGTAGTATTTAGGGATTGAGTGCTTGATTTGGATTCAAAAACCTGAGAATGTAAATTTTTTATTACATAAAGTTAAGGTATAAAGAAACTGTTTTGTTTTCTTTTTAGTGCTTCAACTATTAAGTTTCTCGGCAAAAAAAAAAATAGGGACAAGCATTTAAGTGTGCATAGGTTTTTCATAAATATGTAAATATTGTTCTTGAGGAGTTTATGTTGTTGTACGTGAGAAAATTTAAGCGCTACCAAGTTGGAGTTCCAGGCCATATCAAATCTTTTTTTTATCATTTTGAAATTTGAGTGTTTTTTCTGACGGGGTTGAGTTCTTTAATTTTAGGTACTAGGACTACCTTTCAATTGTTATTCACTTGGTTTTTTACTTTGTTTGCTCAGTGCTAATTGATTGCTGACATCAAGCTATGGCAAACAAGTGGATCATGAGTAGGTACATGTCGATGAATAAGATATTAGCATTCTAATGAGTTATGTACTTGTTCCGGCCCCCACAAATGTGGCCCAATAAAAGCCCAATTCAATATAAAGCCCATGCTCAGAGTCCATGCTACAAAAAAGCCCACGTTCAGAGCTTATCTACAAAAAAGCTCACGCTCAGAGCCCATCCGTCAGAGCTTATCTACAAAAAAGCCCATGCTCAGAGCTTATCTACAATAAGCCCACGCTCAAAGTTTATCTACAAAAAGCCCACGCTCAGAGTTTATCTACAAAAAGCCCACGCTCAAAGCCTATGTTCAAAGCCTAGCCTACATACCTACACGTAAAATCAATTGCACACATGTTTTGCGAGTCAAACAACTTCCACAACTTCGTCCAAAACTTCATCCACATTCAAGCTTCGATTCCATCAACTTCATATCGTGTGACAGTTCTTCCGCCAGTTCTCCAACTTCATCCCACGATTAAACAATTCTCCTGTCAGTTCACCAACTTCATCCCACGATTGGACAATTCTCCCGCCAGTTCTCCAACTTCATCCCACGATTTGATAGTTCTCCCGCCAGTTCTCTAACTTCATCCCACGATTGGAATATTGGAGAACGAGGAAATAACTATCACCAATCCTACCTATAAAATCCAACCTTCGTCATTTTTCCAGAACTACGCATCGAGACTTGATCCCAAGCAATACATTTGGGTACGTAGGCAACTTCAAAACCGAAGTCTAGTCTCATCTTTTCCCAACCACCATCTCCTTCACCATCTCCAAAAAAACATTACTTCCGACCCTCAACTGCTGTGTTTTAGCAAATCTTGCTGAAACATATTTGGCGCCGTCTGTGGGGATACCCTCAACCACAAAACAAAAGTTACGTCAATGGCTTCTCGAAAAATAAACAACGGTGAAAGTATCCCTTTTACCGCTCAAGTTCAGCATTCACCTTCTGCTAGGAATTCACTTTCCAAGTCCGATGGTCCTCGACCATCTGCGACTGAGAGAGTGGGTATTCATGTATCTGATCCATCAACTCAGGTAGACTGTCGTCTCCGACAATTGGAGAGCAAGAATAACAATCTGAAGAAACAGTTGCGTCAACTTCTTGAAAATGATTCAGGGTCCACGGCAAAAAGTGTTTGGGATTGTTTGAACACTGAAGCATCTCTGTCAAAGACTCTAAGTACAAACTCCCGCACCAAGAGAAACCGCGGCGAAGTCGCTAACTTAAAGGCTTGGCAAGAAACAGAATGTGTGCAACGCTGAAAGCCTACACTTTCCAGTGTAATCGTAAGCGAATCCACAAACTCCTCTGTCGACCTTGATGCCTACCACCCTGTGAGGGATCACCAACTCACAAAAGATCTCATGACGAAAACTGGTTTTGCAGATTCGAACCGTACTAAGGGAGATCGGCAAAATATCTATATAAGTCGGCAAGATAGATTACCCAACCAACGAAAAACCAATGAAGTTCCTACCCCAAACTCTAGAAGGGGTAGGCAAGCCACTGCAAGTCCTTGTCGCAACAGCAGTATGCGCCGACCTCGACAGCAGGACTATTCACCAAGCAGTTCCAGTTCACAACCTAGTCGCTCAAGTTGTAGTCCCAATCCAAGAGCTCATTGTCGGCCAAAGTATGTTGACAATGGTAGCCATGGAGATGGAGACTCACTTGCATCAGGTCAAGAAAATGGTTGTGACAGTCCAGCACTCCGTCCGTATTCTCCCGATGTTCACCATAGGAGACGAAGGAACCGAACTCTACTAATGGGTTAGTCACCTTCACCTGCATGGATGGGTTGACGAGAACTCAGTCCACCTCCTCCGAAGAAATCTTGGCCAAAACGACCACAGTTCGGTCGTGACCATCGTCAAGAGAATGTTCCATTTTCTGAACGACGTCTCCACTAAATGATCTTGGGCGTGTTAATGATAAGGAGTCACAAGAAAACAAAATACAAAATCTCGCTATAGATAGTGGTATCGATTCTCCTTTCTCTCTCCGAATCCAAACAACTGTTCATCACAAAGACTTCAAGCAGCCAGAATTCGAAAAGTATGATGAGATTGATGGAGATCCTTTGATGCATCTTGTTAATTACAGAAACAAGATGATCTTATGGACTTTCGACGATGCTCTTCTTTGTAAGTTATTCCCATCCACACTCATTGGAATTGAGTCGATGAGATGGTTTAACATGCTTCCAGAAAGATCCATCCACAATTTTACTGATCTTGCATATAAGTTTGCCGAACATTTTCGTCACAATTGGAAATAACCGCAAAAATATTGATTCTTTATTCAGTATAAAACAACAAAAGGATGAAAAGCTCAATAAGTTTGTTGTGAGATTTCGGAAAGTGGCTGTTGAAATTCCAGATGCATCTGATATTCTTGTCATTTATGCTTTCAAGGAATGCATTAATTATGATAGGGATGGCGTTTACAACTCTATAGTAAAAGACATTCCAACAACTCATTATGAACTTTTTGCTCGAACTCAACAGTTTATTCGAGTTGAAGATGATGCATCGGCACGAGTTTACAGAGATAGGGATCGGATAAGCAAGTCGCAGGAACAAAGTCAAAAACCGAAGTTTCAGCAAACAACCGATCAAAAGTCCAAGAGTGATGGTAGGCCACAACAATGGGACTGCAAAGAACAAAAGAAACTTCCCGAGTTAAAGCTTACCACCTTCAATGAGAAGTATGCTGTTATCTATGAGAAGATTAAGGGAAAGAATATCTTATCTCCACCTTTTCCTCTCTTAGAAGATACCAAGGCTACACGTGACAAATCACTATGGTGCAAATTCCACGATGATTTTGGTCATGAAACTGAACAATGCTGATCTCTAAGGGGTAGAATCCAAGGTTTGATCGAGAAAGGTATGCTTCAGGATTATGTGCTGGGTAAAATGAAACAAGCTTTAGTCGTGACCGCACACAATGTAATCAAGGTCGGTCATACCAGAGTTGATTCAATGTCTAACACCCAGCGTAAGAATTTCAATCACTCCAAGAGCACTGATCTCAACCACCACTATGTTTATAGTGGATATGATTTTCTCCACGGTATGGGTACTAAGACTTATGAGGAAGGACCTCTCTGTTGGACTGACAATGATCTGATAGGAGTGCACCATCCTCATTATGATGCTGTTTTCATACAAGCTTTTGTTGGAATTCATCGTGTGCAGAAAATCATGATCGATATAGGTAGTTCGGCAAGTGTGATCTACAAGCGTTGTTACAAAAGACTCAATCTCTCCGAGAAAATGATAGTTCCCGATCCAAATCTAATCATTGGCTTCGATGGGACAGCAGCAAAATCAATTGGTAGATGCTCTCTTTCGGTGACATTAATGAACAAGGAAGTTACAATTGATTTTCTTCTCCTGGATTGTAACTCCTCCTACAATGTCATTATGGGAAGAGATTGGATCCATTCAATGGGAGCTGTCGTTTCTACTTTCCATCAGGCTATCAAGTTCTGGTGTGATGGTACGGTATGCAAAGTTCGAAGTGATCAAATAGCAGCTTTGAAGTGTCATGAGTCTGTACTCGAAGATTATAAAGATTCGGAAGTCAAGGGCAACACCATCCTAAATGTTGATGGGGTAAAATAGCAATTACAGAATTCCATTGGCCGGGTAAACGCTATGGAGCAGCGTTTAGGTGGCCCCCCGACCATCGACAAGCTCCTCGAAGTACAGATCGGTAACAAGGAAGAAGAAACCACTTTTATTTCTGTGGAAATTTCCAAGAAGGAACAGGATGAACTCATTGAGCTTTTGAAGAAAAATTGCACATTGTTTGCGTGGACGGTCGAACAAATGCCTGGGATTGATCCTTCACTTGCATGTCACAGGCTGGATATCGACAAAACACAAAAGCCAGTATGTCAGAAGCCTCGCCGAATGGCTCCCGATCGAAAGCTCAAAGTGAAAGAAGAGATCGACAAACTTCTAAGTGTTAATTTTATTAGGCATGCACTATATCCGAAATGGATATCCAATGTAGTAGCAGTCCCTAAGAAAAATGGGAAACTTAGAATCTGTGTTGATTTTACTGATATCAATAAAAAATGTTTTATTCACCCGTATCCCTTGCCTCGTATTTCTGAAATGGTTGATGCCACTTCAGGGTTTAAACGAATTTCTTTTATGGATGCCTCAATGGGATTTTATCAAATTGCATTAGTTGAAGATGAACAAGAACTTACAACTTTCATAACAGACCAAGGATTATTTTGCTATAAGGTAATGCCTTTCGGTCTAAAAAATGCACCGGCAACATATCAGAAATTCATAAATACATCATTTTCAGACTTCTTAGGCAAGTTTATGGAAGCTTATACTGACGATATGGTCATCAAGTCGCATGAAGAGTCTTCTCACCTTCATCACTTGCAAAAATTCTTTGATCGGCTTGTGCATAATTGAATGCGTCTAAATCCAACAAAATGCGCATTTGGGTTAGCATCCGGTAAATTTCTTGGATATCTTATGACCAAACGAGGCATTGAAGCTAATCCTGATCAAATCCATGCAATTACCGAAATGCCCTCGCCAAAAACAAAGAAGCAGATACAATAACTTACGGGTAGGATAGCCGCTTTGGGTAGATTTATCTCAAAATATTCAAATCGGCTCCACCCCTTTTTTCAAGTCATTAAGGGATCCCCACAATGGACAGATGAGTGTGACGTAGCTTTTCAGAAAATGAAAGAATACCTAGTACAGCCGTCAATTCTTGTTAGTCCGACCACCGGACAAACAATTGGCATTTATTTGGCAGCATCAGAAATAGCTGTGAGTGCCGTCTTATTCAATGATGATGAAAATGAACAACCAATTTTCTTCATAAGTAAGACCCTTACAGCTCCAGAAGCAAGGTATTCACAGATTGAGAAAATAGCTCTCTCACTTGTCCATAGTGCTCGAAGATTGAAGCCTTATTTCCAAGGGCGTATCATCAATGTCTACACTGAATACCCCTTGAGAAAAGTTCTTCGAAATGCTGATTCGAGTAGATTAGCAGAATGAGAAACATATTTGAGTGCCTACGAAATTATCTACAAAGCCCGATCATCTGAGAAAGGCCACACAATGGCATCACTTATGGCCGATTTTCCTGTCGATGACATACCGACCATGGAAGAGCAGTTTGAGGAACCTCCTCCTAATCCACAACAAGGATTGGCTAATCCATCCACAAGTGCCGACCCTTCTTTATGGATTCTACACATCGGACGGTTCCAAGAACAAATCAGGTTCAGGTCTTGGTTGTGTTTTGATCCGACCTGATGGCGAGAAATACACAAATTTTGCGCCTCACTAAAAATTCAGCATACTTTTTCCGCTCCGTATTATCCACAAGCAAATGGACAAGCAGAAGCAATCAATAAGATGATTCTCTTGACTTTGAAGAAGAAGCTTAATGAAGCAAAATGAAATTGGGTCAAAGAGTTGCCAGCAGTGCTTTGGGCTTATCGCACAACTCCAAAGCATTCTACCAATCTTTCCCCTTTCAACCTAGCTTATGGCATGGATGTTGTCCTCCCGACATAATTAATTGCACCAACTACAAGGACAGAAGCAGTACAAACTGGAAACAATGATGCTGCTCTAACTTTGGTGGCAGACTCAATCGATAAAACTCGAGAAGAAGCTTTACAATGTCTAATAAAATATCAGGCAGACATGAAACACAAATATGATAGAAAGTTTCGCCTCAAGAGTTTTGAACCAGAAGATTGGGTACTTAGCCGAAAACAGAAGCTCATTGAATCTGGGAAGCTGTCAGAGAATTGGGAAGGACCGTTCATCATTGATAGGCCAGCATCTAAAGGGTCTTATTTCCTTCGAAGAATCACTAGAGAAAAATTTGCCAAGCCATGGAATGCTTTTCATTTGAAAAAGTTTTATCATTGAATGTTTTGTTCTTCATTTATTGTAATTATTTCATAATTCAATAAAATTCGATCCATCTTTCGTTTTAACTAGGAATCAAATACCCCAAATTTCATTACGTTATCATTACACTGTGGGGGTGGCGACACCCCAAATTTAATTACGTTATCATTATACTGTGGGGGCGGCGACACCCCAAATTTAATTACGTTATCATTACAGCGTAAGGCGGCACCTAAATTTAATTACGTTATCATTACACAACGGGAAGGTGACACCCCAAATTTAATTACATTATCATTATCGTGGGGTGACACCCCAAATTTAATTACGTTATCATTACACTAGGGGGGCGGCGACACCCCAAATTTCATTATGTTATCATTACACTTTGGGGGCGGCGACACCCCAAATTTCATTACGTTATTATTATATTATGGGGGCGGCGACACCCCAATTACGTTATCCTTAATACTTATATCTATTTTGCCGATGTACCTCAAGGCCAGATTACCCAACTCTTATATATTTTGACCGACCTATTCTGATTGCCAATCTAATAAAAAATAGATAAAATCCAATAATCATGAATACAGTGGAAAAAATAAACATAATCGAGAAAGAAAAAACCGTAACCTAACCTCACATCATCCTAACAATAAAAAATAAAAACTTCACTCAAGAAGTTGCGGCATAATGCTATCCTCCACTGGAACTGGAACATCTTTTAGATCCGATGGTGATACATCTTCCACCTTCCTATAACACAGTATAATAATCTGACAGCTGCTGCAATTTTCTCGTTTCTTAGAATCTCTCGATTTCCAAAGTCCAACATTTGCCGATGCTTCACACAACAACGCCCCAGATTTCTTAGTTTCAATTGCATGCTTCTCAATCATATCATCCTTCTCTTCACACCCAACCCTAAAATTTTCCACCCTCTCATGATATTCATCTAACTCATTTTTCAAAAATGCATTCTCTTCCAATAGTACCTTGTAGTCTCCTCTAATCCCCTCAGCCTCGCAAACTCGTTTAGCCAATTCCAATTTCTCACATTTTTAAATCTCAACTTCATCACTCAAAACCTTCTGCTCCCTGAGAACAACAATTTCTTGATTCTGTTTCGACAATTCAACTTTCATGATATTCATTTTTATCTCATAGTCATGCAAAACTACTTCATTTCTCATAAGTACTCATCTCAATCGTTCATTCTCCTGAAAGATGAGCTCTCTCTCCTTCCAAATATTTCTCAATCTCGCATATTCATTGGTTTTAATCTTATAATTTTATTTTGCTTCTAAGATTTCTTTAGCACAATCCCCAAGCTTCGACGCCTAAGAGAACAAAAATAATGTGTTACTCAAAAAAAAAAAAAAAAAAAAAAAAAAACACACACACACACACACACACACACACACAAATTACCTCTGCAAGCTTTGAATTCAACATATTAACGGTTTTTACAAAATCTACACTTCGTTGATAATCCAAACACAATAACTCTGGATCTGAAATATCAGACAAAATGATTTAAAATAATAATATATAATAATAAGTAAATACTATAAAAATAACTATTCAACATCTAACCTTCAATTGCCAAGGCTTGCACGTCTGGAGTGATGAGCACAGGCGTTGTAGAACTGCCGCTCATCCCTGGCTGCATTGAGAAGGTACAGTTGAGCCAACAATGATATTGGTACTAACCACAGTAGACACTTCTGTTGACACGCCTGCATCGGTGTCAATAGAAGTCGGCAATCCAGCACTAGTGCCAACAACAGTTGATACTAAACTCGACACACCAGCAATGGTGCCATCGGCAGAAGTTGCTACACCAACATTGGTGCCAACAACAGGTGTTGGAACTCCAAAACTACTCCCACCAAAAGGAGTTGGCACTCCAAAATTGATCTTGACAACAGAAGTTGAACCCATTGTATCTCCACCATCAAAAACTTTTTCAATCTACATTACCAAAAGAACCATTAAACAATCAATAATGAATATTATTCAAAATCACAGAAACAAGATCAACACTAACATCAAGTCCAGATATACTGTTAGTCATCGCTTCCCCACCGATATCATCATCATCATCAATATCATGCACATCAGTAGTTTTTTGTGTTGGAAGACAAAAAACATGTCATAATGAAACATCATTCCAAAACATATTATAGGTATTACATATATGATATTTTAAAAGAAATATTATATACATAACATTTCTCGACTCTCAATCCCTTCCTCAATTTTACTTGAGTTATTCTCAGTTTTATTTTTCTTCTTTTTTGGACGTATGCTTCTTTTCTTCTTTCTAATATTTTCTTGTCCACTATCCTCAGAGTCATCTCCTTCTACTTCTTCGTCATCTTCACTGCTATCATCTACAATAACATTCTTTTTCTTCTTTGAGCCACAATAAGGTACTAATTCCCTAGGCTCATTAAGCAGTCCAGTTTCTATATCATGATAATAATCTACAAAATCGTCTGGAAACGACAGATCATAGACATCTGCATTATGACTAAACAAACTAACAAATTTCTTTTTTATCATCTTGCTGCTAAACAATGATATATTTGGAAACTTCAGAATATCCCCTATAAAAAAAGAACAAGATAATCATAATGTGATGCTAACTATTTAAAATAATTATAAGAATATTAAGTTAATATCTTACCTAATATATTGTTAGGATAATCAATATTTTCGAACCTCCAATTGCCTTTGATCTTAAAACCATACAATTTTGCATTATTGTAGTTCGAAGGCATCCCATAAAACCGATAATTCTGGTTGTGATGGTTATGATATCCCAACGCATAACTTTTAGAAGAAGCCTTGTTTTGTCGTAGAGGCTTCAATAACTCAAACAAAAGGTCTGACGACATACTCCTTTGATAAACCTTACAAATCCTCACTACACGGGCAAAGATAACCCAATAGCCAGGGGATAATTGTAAAGGATGTAATCTCCATCGAGCTAATAACTCGGAAACTGATTTCCGGAATGGAATACTACAACCAAGCCAAAAATGTGAAAACAATAAAATTATCTCATCCTTTTAACATTTTTGGTCGATATCGCTACCAACATACTCAATAGAAACATCATCTCCAATATCATATTGTGCTCTCAAACTATCTGCATTAATACCCTTCGCCACCCTTTTCATATTAAAATCCCCCTTATCACCCATCTCCTCTTCAAGTTATAATTCCTCTCCATTAAACAAATATTTTCAATACTGTAAAAAACTAAACAAAATAAAAATCTGGCCTTTTCGCAAACCTCGATTCAATTGATCGAACCATCAAGCCACGAAACCACCTTGGTAAGCACTAGAGTCTCCAACGTGCAAACCTTATTGAGCAAGACGAACGAAAAAGAATTATAATATCAGAACTTTGTTTTGTTTTTTTCTCAATCAGTTTTATGACTTATGGGAGCCGACTTGGTTTCTTTTTATATCCAAGAACTCATAAAGAAACGTAAACCAATAGGACTCTCTATTCACTACTGGCCCAAAATATCAAACACTTAGTTTCCAAGTTCGCCTCTGATTAGTGAAAATCGGCTTCTCCCAACTTCTCCAGATGATCCTTATTCTATCCGCTCCTAATCCTCTTAGTATTCTACTGTGTCTAACCCAATTGATTAACAAACCAAAAATTATATAACAACTGCCGACCTATTAATTTTCGGAACACAAATTTAGCCGCTAGTAACATGCCGATCATTATTTTGGAAAACAAAGTTGCGGAATTATATGATTGCCGACCCTAAGTGTTAGACATGCCGCTCGATCTCTTTGAGCAGTTGCTTCGATCACTCTTGCTGATCCCATTGAACAACCAATGCCGAATCTTTGAACTGCCGATGCCGCTCGATACTTTAAATTGCCCTGGTGTGCTGATCCATTTGAATAGCCGCTGAATGAATTGACGCTGCTTGATTTGCCGCTTGTTGAATTTTCGATAGCAACTGGGACATCTTCTTTATTTGCTTTTATCAAAAATTCAGCCAGTTCTTTGACCTTTCCAGCTTCAAAGAAGGACTTAACCAGTTTGGCGTAAATTTCCTCAGTTGGCCGAAGTATACCACATTCAGAAGTAAATTTTCTCGCTTCTGCAAGTTTTCCAATAAAAGATCAAGTGTCTCTTTTGCCTCAGCCTCTAGGCCTACATAATTTCGATCTCTACAGAACTCTTCATACGACAAGTCTGAGCTTTCAACAAATTTAGGCTGCTTTAGAACATCAGATTTTTTAAGGCCACGAGCTTGTCTGGAATTTACTGTGGGCGAGGAGAACTTACTAGTACCAGCAGCTTCAAGTGTAAGTGTTGCCGAAGCAAGATAATTTCGTGCTTTCTTCGCCTTAGAGAGCATTTCCAAGACCATTTGTGATGCAGAACTAAGGTCACCAAAGTTCAAATGACACGTCAGCAAACAGTTATAGAACTGTTGATATTGTAAGTCCCCCAAGTTACAAGTGTCATCTATGTCTCTTAAGCATCTTGAGTTCATCTTTGTGTCCATTTATTTCATAGATATGTGCCATTGTAATCAGTAAATTCGAGTCAGCCTTTATACCAACTCGAGGCATTATTTCCATAAGTTGTTCAGCCTTCCTAGTTGTGCCAAATAACAAACAGCCAGCCAAAGCAAGGTTGAAGACAGTAGTGTTAGGCTTCATCGAAAGCAAAGGCCTGTTAGTCTTCTTCCGTGGATCTACCCTGTTATCTTGGAACAAGTATCCTATTTCTAGAATTAACTCAGCAGCAAGGTATGCACCAGAGGCTGTCCTTGACATATGAGCCACAATTGCCGACCATGCCGTTATCGGGGGATACTTTTCTGTTTCAACCATTCTTCTTAGCACAGTCGATGCAGGTATTGGCAACCCATACTTTGCAAGACTGAAAGAGAGGTATATTAGAGTTTCAAATTTTAACAATTCATGCAAGCCACTGAAGGTCACGACTTTCTGCAAGACCAGTAAGAAGATTATTTAATATGGATTTTCTAGGAAATCCTTCCATCTCCTTATACTGTTGATATAACTTCCATGAATCATCAAATCTGCATTCAACAATGGAATTTTCTAATTCTACACTTAGGCGAGATGGGTCACGAGCCTGCACTAATATCGTTTCAGCCATGGTCGAAAAGGAGAGCCTCCACGAATTAGTACACACATTGTTCAGCTTCCCAAGAGGACTGTCCTCGTTTACATCATCCAAACTACAAGCAGAACTTTTCTTGACGTTGAAATGGCTGCCACCGAGCAAGGAAAATGAATAAAAAAGACTTGGAGTAAACTTGTGGTGAAGCCTCTTGATTGATAGCATTTTTTCCATCAAAGTATAAACACCACTCTGCAGTGGTAGCCCAACAGACCAACTTCAGCAATACGAAGAGCACCTTCTTGAATATACAAGAATTTCATGACTTAAAACTAGATGTTCGTTCAAGTAATAACTGTCTTTGGCATGAAGAAAACTTGGTTGTAACTGGAAAGCGCTCTACAGAGTGGTGGCGAGCACCAAATGCCTCGAAAGATTTGATCCTAAATTATCACAAGATCGGCGTTATACAAGGGCCATTCAAGATTGTTTGGCCGCTTCCAAGTAACATGAACAAGGATCTGGTCTCAGCTGAGTTCGTGTAACCAAGTTTTGTTACAACTACTTCTATCAGTCTTTTGGAACATACATCAACATGCATTGCCGAGCCCATCTGTATTTCTATTGTCTTTTTGCCGATCTGAATATTGAAAAATGCCGCTCGCATTGCCGATCCAATTGAATTGCCAATCCAATTGTCCAATTGTCGTTCAAACATGATTTGCCGATCCAATTGCGGTACGAATATGATTTGCCGATCCTATTGTTGTTCAAATATGATTTGCCGATCCTTCAGTATATTGACATGCCCATATCAAATACATCCAACTAAAAAGCCAAGCCAATACCTTCATAGCCCAGCCCTTTATATTTAAGACTAAATAGTTTCATCTAAAAAGCCCATGAACTCCTTTTTATGGTCTTTTTAACTATAGTTTCAATTCTTAACTGCCGACCATATATTTATTTTGTTATGTTTCTTTCCTAAAGTTTTTATACCAAACTACCATCACTCACCAATATTGAAACTACCGAAACCTTTACTCTTTTATTCTTACCTACAATTTACCAAATTGCCTTTACATTTGATCAAATAACTTTGATTTTTTACATGCCAATTTAATATCTTTTGTTCATGATATTTGCCCACCCCTACTACTTCTATTTTACCAATCAATATAACAGTTTACAAACTAAAAAAAAAAAAATCTTTGCCACACACAGGCTTTTGCCCGTAAAAGCGAAGCAGATGTTCAAGTTTGCCCCCAAATGTGGCCCCAATAAAAGCCCCATTCAATATAAAGTTTATTCTCATGCCCTATATATGTGCATTTGAGACCCTTTTGCTTTTCAAACTTAAGCATCCACGTGAAGTATATATTTTTTGAGTTTCTAAAGAAGTAAATTAAATGTTTAGGTACAGTCTATAGTTACATCTTTATCCTGATCGATGTTCCCTTAATCCATATGCATAATAGCAGTATTATTAGACTTTGTTACGTATACATGCCTTTCCAATATGATACTCAATACTTCCCAAAGCTAGCATTACCTGAACTAAATGTACTTTTTTGTTGCATTGAATTAAAATTGTATTTGTTGATATTATATTGGTCATTATTTTGACTTTTGAGTTTGTGTTTTAAAAAAAGTGTTATACACCTTTTATGTTTGATAGAAACTTTGCAGAGTCTTATTTCAGGTTGCAAGATGGTATAAGTTTAGATTTTTGGTGCTTCAAGTTCACTAAAGGTAGTATTGATGCTAACCCGCATAGCTTTTGAAATGAAATATGCACTTGGTGGATAGCTTTTGTGGCATATATATGCAATATCGACTACTTCAATGAATATGACGTTGGTGATCTAGACCCCTTAACCTCCCGAGTTTATGTGCATTCAATTGGTTTTTCTTTGTTCTGATTTAGTCGTAGGCCTTTTCATTTATACATATACAACCAAACATGCCAAACACTGCTAACTAATGATATGTTGTTCCAAATTCAAGGCACAAGTCATACTTGCATAGAGTGTTGTGAAAGACTGTATGGACTTGGTGGTCAAAGTCCTCACTGGAATTCCTATTGTACTATTGAAAATAACACTTTGAAAGCAAAGGGTAAGTGTACGTTGGATTGTGTTTTCAGGTCACTACGTACAATTTGCTCTCGAACTTCTTCTCATGGTGCCTCCTTTTTTGGGGTGAAAATGTTTCATTTCTTCCATTTACTCTTGTAGTGAAGAGGATGTACTAGCCAAGACCTCTACTCCAATTCTAGGTGATTTGATGGGATTTTTACATTGGTGTTGGTTGAGTGACTGTGATATTGTTAGTTTTGAATTTTTAGGGTTACAGGTCATAACTTAAGTATATTATATCGACAAGGACTTTGGACAATTTGTAACTTGGATAGTAAGTTAATGCGTTAAACGTTGTAGTTTATTTTTGTTGAATATTTGTTTGGTGAAACAACTCTGTTGTAATATTAGTTAGTTACCAAAGAAAGTGAAGGCATGGTGAAACTTTAGGAATATTATTATTGATGGTCAATTTATATGTTTTTCATTTGTAAATTTCCAACATAGTTATTCGTAAAATGTATTGTTTATTATTTTTATTTTTTAATTTTATGTCTTTTATTTTCTTGGGATTTCTTCGACACTCCTATTTTTCGACACTACCGGGGAATTTCCTATTCTTCGACACTCCTATTTTCATCGAGTTGTCTACTTATCAATTTTTATTTTTTGGCTCTATAAGGGAATTTCCTATTCTTCGACACTCCTATTTTCATCGAGCTACCCACTTATCAATTTTTTTTTCCCATCACAATAAATAGTAAATGCATGTAAAATTTTAAATTACATTATTTATGATGTTTCTTCATGAAATCCGTGCCGAAGGCATGGGGATTAACTAGTAATCTATATAACAAAGAAGGGAGGAGTGGGACGACAAATTCCACCTCACAAGGTGATATTTGGTTGTGCCACAACACCATAATGATAATAGCCACTAGATTGTGTTTCATAGGGTGAGTTAACAAGTTTTTTGGGATTAACTAGTAATCTATATAACAAAGAAAGGAGGAGTGGGAATACAAATTCCACCTCACAAGGTGATATTTGGTCACCATAGCCACTAGATTGTGTTTCCTAGGGTGAGTTAACAAGTTTTTTGGAGTGAGTTTAAAAAAAATCTCACCTCACCCACCCCACCCAAAAAAAAGTGTGGATTGTTTTTGGATTGAACTTTTATAGGATGTTGGGCTCTAGAAACATGAGTAGAGGGGGGGGGGCGTGGATGTGCCAAAGGCACGATATATCTTTATGATCGGGCGGATGTGCGTCGAGGGCACCAAAGTGTATCAGATTGCGGCCGTATATGTGGGGCGGATCGCTGGGCGTTAGAGGTGCGAAAGGTGCACGTATTTATGTAATAAATCTTGAAGGGCGGATGCACGTCGGGGATGCCGAAGATGCGCATATCTGTACCGTACGAGAGGATGCAGATGTGTGTCGGGGGCGCCGAAGGCACGCGTATCTGTGCCTTACGGAACGAGCAAATACTACACGACCAAATACTAGTACAGTAACAATACATTTCACAACATTCAGACAATCTCCCTTACAGATAACATGTAAAATATCTTGTTGACAAGTCAACAGGACAGATAGTTTGGCTGCATGGACAACTGATTTTACAACACATACTTTTAGCCATTACTCTCTTAGTGGCATCAACTGCACGAGTCCGAATTTGTTCACCAGCGGCTATTGCTGGTGAAATCTACTGGCTCTAATAAGAGCCCACGTGTGTCTACCAAACAATTATCATCATTATTTTTTTTTGTTCCAATCAATTAGTTAATAATTGAAATAAATAGAAAATTAAGTTTTCTCTTTATTCTCTCCAAAAAACCTTATGGTTCTCTTACTTCATTCTCTCTCTCTCTTCCTCTTCTCCACTTCTATTTCTCTCTCCATTCCTCTATTTTTTATCATCATTTCTAACAAAGTCTCTGTTTATTCATAGTGATGACCAACATGTGGATAAAAAACAGCTAGTAGCATACTGTAAATGAAAGCTCAGAGAACTCGCAACATAATGAATGTTTTTGAGGCATGATGAGTACGGTATGTTTGTTATATAAAACATTGAAACCAGAACATTCACAAAACAATTGGACTGCGACTTCGTCGTAAGGGGAAGTTGGCAATTCCAATGATTGACTTGAGCCGGCTTGGTTCAGTTGCATTACTTATTGTATTGCTATGTTGTTATGGATAAGCTCTGAGCCGGCTCTGGTTTTGTTATTAATTATTGCCATGTCTTTTGTTTTTTACTAAATTGTTCCCTTTCTTTAGCAGTTCAGAAGGTAGCTTGGATCTCCACTCATCATATGCTTAGAGCATTGTGTTGTTGAAGCCCGTGAACTCTTTTATTGTTTTCAATACTTTCTTAGTTGAATAGAAATAGCCGTGAATTCCACTCTAGTTACAGAGGATAAACTTCAAAGGTCACCACGACGTCCATGAGTATTCAACATCACTACATCAATTTGAACCTTTGAACATTCTATTCCAAATTCAAACTCGCTGACATAAGAAAGTAAGAAGTATATCGGAATATCAACACACACTTGCATGTCATCGACTTTTAGTATTTGTCTGTAAGCAATGGAATTATGCCTAGTGGCATGGTATAACACCCCGTTTTTTTTTTTATATATATATTTACTAATACAATAAAAAGAATAACAATAATAATAATAATAAATAAAATAAAAATGATAAAGATTAGAAAGAGATAGGGTAAAGAGAATAAACCCCATTTCTTATTTTCGGGGGTTTAAAAAAAAAAAAAAAAGAGATAGGGTAAAGAGGATATTTAGGGGTTAAAAAAAAAAAAAAAAAACGTAGAGTTTTATACGGAGAGTTTTAACACAGAGAGAGTTTTACACAGAGGAAAAAAATGAGAATTTTACTGAGAGAGGAAAAAGGAGGCTTCTTGGTGGAGATACTGATAGAGAGTATAACCGGTGAGTAGATATTTTTATCTTTTCATTGAACTCATAGATTTTATTCGTTACTAATAGTCTTTTTAAATTTTTACGAACTTCTGTCACTGCTCATAAATTTTTTGTTCATTCTGTGTCGTTCTATGCATGCTCTGTAAACTTGTCTGCGATATGTCTGCATAGTGATTGAACAACTGAAAAGTTGTCTACGATTTGTCTGCGCACTGATTGAACAAAGTGTATTTATAATAATTCAAATTATTGACTCTAATCACATGGTTACATACTGTCGAAAATTGTTAGATTATAGTGATTGAGTTTTTCGCATATTTTATATTGCCGGTTGTTTTGGTTGTGAGAACCAATCCTTTTTGGTTGGTTGAAGGGGTTGTTAGCTGATGTCGAGTGATGGGTGTAGAGGTTGGTGGTTTGTTTGGAGTACTGTGTGAAGTCGTCGGACGGTGGTTAATGGCGTCGAGGCGGATTTAGAGAAGTGGGGGATTTGAGTTTTGTTTATACTAAAAGGTTGGGTTTTTATGGGGAGCAAAACCGAACCTTTTGGTGGTGTTTGGAGTGAGATTGGTGGTGGCTGATTCGGTGGTGATGTTGGCTATTGAGGAGGAAGAAAGAGGTAGAAGACGAACTCTTAATTGGCTGGGCTTTAGTTTCTTTTAGTTGGGCTTGGGCCGAAATTTTAGCTTTTGTTTATTTTGGCAAGTCTTCATTTTAAGTGGGTTGGGCTTTAGTTTCTTTTAGTTGGGTCTTGGGTCTTAGTTCCTGAATTGTGGGATTAGAGTTGTGAGGGTTGGATCGGTTTATAAAAACTATTTCTAGTTGGGCTTAATTTGTTTATGGGTTGGGTTAAGACTTAAGTTATTTAACCGGTCAGACTAGCCAAGTCGGTTTAGGACTTATGAGTCACTGTTTAGTTAATCGGTTATGGGATGAGTTTTGGATTAACTGATTTTGGGAAATAACTTTTTGACTGTTGAACGTTGGGCTTGACCGATGACTTTTTGAATGTTGACTTTTCAGACTTTTGACATATTGAACTTTGTGGACAAATCCAATAATAGGATGTTGTCGAAACTTATATAAATATGTTTTAAATTATTTAATAAAGATTGGACATGGTATATTATGCAAATATATATATTGCCACTAATGGATTTTGACTTTGACTATGTGGCTGATAAGAACTACGAAGACTTGATTCAAATCTTTAAAATTTTTGGATACGTAGGCAGTTTTGAGCAAAAGTGCAACCACTACACTATACTATACTATATTATATATTATATATTATATATTAGTTATTGTGATAACTATATGTGAACAATGTTAGTATTTAATTGTGTACGTGATTGTGGTTGTTTAAAAGGTATTCATGAGGCATTTAATTAACATGTTAATCATAATTGAGAATTTTGATATCTATGATTTATATAATTGATAATGAGGTGAGTTGATTGGTTATTGTGTTTGGAATATTTAGTAATGATTCTATTGCTTGAGATGATGTTTAGTTATGATAAAAATATTTTAATAAATGAAAACTCTTGAGTGTTGAAATCCGGTCTAAAAGTGTCCGGTGAAAATTTAATGTGTCGCCCACATCTTTAGATCTCTCAACGCCTATTTGATGAAAAGAAATGAAATGAAATGTTTATGACTAATAATGTCATGTGAAAAGCCGCCTTAAAGAGGAACTAAGACATTCGCCTTGCGGGTTGGCTGTATTCTTTGAATGTACGGGAATGTAGGTTTGTATTCCTTGAATGTGGCAGGAATGACCTAAGTTATTAATTGAATGTGCCATGAATGACCTGTTAGTGTTATGATGGGTATTCCTTGAATGTGGCTGGAATGACCTAAGATATTCATTGAATGTGCAATGAATGACATATTTATATTATGATGGGTATTCCTTGAATGTGGCGGGAATGACCCAAGGTATTCATTGAATGTGCTATGAATGACCTGATATTTTGTTATGCCCAAAAGAGGCTTTGTGATTATGTGTGAGATGGCTGTGACTCACAAGTTACGAGTTTACAAGATGGAAATATGTTTCCTGGAGGCGATATCCCCGCTTGGGACATATGTCTTGTAATGGTATTCGGTGTGAGTGATGCACACAGATATGTGTGATTTTGCAAATGAGTGAAGTGCAAATCGTGAAGTAGGAACTAAATGTTGGGCTGTGTCTTTTAATAAATGAGTCAACAAGATAATTAATAAGCAAAATAAAATATTGATTTTACGTGTGGCTGAGTTATTGTATATAAATATTTATGTGTTATGATGTACATGATTTCTTACAAAAATATATATGTGGTTGGTGTGAGTTGATACTCACGAGGAATGAATGTACTCTCTAGTTGTGATATTTTCCTCGTTCTCACAAGTAGACGAGTGGTTAATTAGTAAAATATTGATTTTAAGTATGATGGAATTATTGCATATGAATATTTATGTATTATGATGTACATGATTTCTTCTGAGAAATATATACGTGGTTTGTGTGAGTTGATACTCACAAGGGATGAATGTACTCATTGGTTGTGATATTTTCCCCATTCTCATAAGTAGACGAGTGGTTTTAAGTAAAATATTGGCTTTATATATGAGTGAGTTGTTGGATATGATTGGTTGTGTATTATTATATGATACATATAATTTCTTACGAAGGAATGTGACATGAATGTTAATATTGGTGATGTATTATGCCAGATTGTGTATTCTCATAGTTGTTGTGAGAGTGAAGTATATGCATGAATTAAATGTTTATGTTTGGGAAACCTAACTTTGTTTTGCAGGAGGGTAGGACTTATTAACATCTTATGCAGGGACGTTATCATATCTTATTACATAAGCGGATATAGGTAAGATGTTAATTAAATTAATTTACTAGATAATGGAATTGAAATCTTACTTGGGAAGAAACTATACGCCGTTTTGAAAAATGGAACTATCTTGTCTTCCAAGTTGAAATGGTTGGTAATGTTATATTTATTTATTTGAAAGATTGAATGTAGTACTGTATATGTTATTTTAGTCTTACTCATACCAATAAATTCAAATTGCTGACCTATGTTTGTTTTATTTTGCAACGTGGGTGTGTTCTTAGAAACATAGATGGTAGAATACAGTAGATGACAACGTTTGATTTGGATTCGCTTTTGGAGTCTTACTGATTTAAGTTTTTCTGAAGTGGAAAATTTTGATTTGAAACAGATATAATATAGTTGGTTAGTAAGAGTTTTTTTTTTTTTTTTTTTTGTTTTAATTTGATCTCATTTTTCTATATCGTGTTTAATAATGGGTTATTATGGTTTTGTTTTATCCTGGGTTTTCAGAAGATAGAATAGGGTGATGATTGAGATAATTATATCTTGAATAATTTTCTATTTTAATTTTCTAAAAATTTGGAGTATGACACATTGGCTTGTATTTTGCTCTCTGGCTGATATAGTTTGCCCAAGGACATAGGAGATACGAACAAACAAATGGAAATACATAGTCAGTGATAAAGCTCCTGCTAATGGCTAAAGACTTATACAATGAAGACAATATTCTAATGGATCGCAGGTGCCGACTATCAAAGTCGGTAAAATCTTTGGGTGATGATACCGGAGGTCTGGGGCTCGAACTCCGCCAACATCAAAGAATTACTGATCTTATTTTAAAACAATCTTAAAATTAATGGATCCTTACCAATAAATAAATAAAAAAAATTAATGGATCTACTTGGGCATTTATCCATTTAATGGAGAGATTCAATTATTAACTAATTGATTTGTCGGGCTCCAACTGCACAACCTCCATCAGAATCTTTCACCTCCATCTCTGCTGAATTTCCGTTGTTCCAATGCTCTGCAGTACCTAGTGTGCATGCTACATAGGTGATTAGTTTAGCTTCCAATCATGTTGAGACACTGCCATTATAAATAGTTGATGAACATAGCAAATGATTGTGGGGGGGGGGGGAGACCTAAACCAGTCAAAAAAAAAAAAAACAAGGACAGAGAGAAAAGGTGTAGAACAGTAGAACAGATTCAGGTTCTTGGCCACAAAATACACAGGTTGGGTCAACATTTAAATGGCAATCAGAAAACTCTTTTTGCAGTACGTACGACATACATTTAAGGGTTTTCTATACAAACATCTCCAGACTCCATAAGTCCAGAGTAGGTTGAAATGACCATTACACCAAGGATCAACAAGATGTTTCGCAAACTTTCATATTTTCATGGACTTCCTTTTCGAAGAACCAAACACAGACCTAGTCAAAGAGATCCCAAAGCTCAGTGATTCATGCTCTAATTAAAGATTGAATGGATCAAATTCGTCCCTGTCTCCACCTTATCCAAGTTCTCTATGATGGTAAATGTTATCAGGGGTAGTTTGAAGGTGAGAGAAGATATCTCAAAGAAGGCCATCCACTCTATGTTGTCAAAAACACATACCCTTCAATCATAACACACTAAGCTCTATCATAACCGTGAGAGTATATATCGATTTATTTCTCAATGCGACTACGTCAAGATATATAGCAACATATGTACTACGACTGTGGTGCCAATCAATCTAAGAGGTGTCAAAATTCATAATGCATATCACAAATGAATATGAAAAATATGACATAATAATATATATCTGAACAGAAACAAAATTTGTCCACATGTATTTATGGATGTATTTATCATCGTGACTGCCACGAGATATGTAGCAACATATGCATTGTGGTGCCAATCCATTTAAGGGGTGTCAAAATTCATAATGCATTTCATGATACCACATTAAGAATTCAATCTACACTTAATGAAAAAAAAACATACGCCTAACCAAGGAATATGAAAAACATGCATGACATAATTTCTGAACAAAGACAGAATTTGTCCACCTGTAGGAAACTAATCTTTGTACATTTCCACTTCATTGTCCCCAACTAGATAAAGAGTCAGAGATTTTATTTCTAAAAGCAGTTATCTTTTTCAACCTTCTACGCAAATCAAATATAATGGATACAACAATCTCCAGTCTTTTCCCATGCAAAAGAATTACTTACTATATGATTCGTATTAGGATTTGGACCATGTTTTTATCACTTAATGTATGCTTAATCCACTGTTTATCACATCATAAAATTTAAAGAACATCATTTCTTGCAACAAATCGGCCTTTTATGGGTTAATTTGCTCGAAGTCCAAACCTCCTATATTTGTCACCAGTTAATAATAAATCCCTCGCATTGGCAAATATCACAATTCCCCCGTATGACTTTCATCCTAGTTCTGCACTTGGCATGGCTTGGTTCGAGCTGATTTAGAAAGCAAGCCTTTAAACATTTTAAGATCCCATGGTTGTTTGATAACAACTCTTTTTGAGGAGTATTTTTGGTATTAGGTAAAATACCAACGGAACTGAGATGGAAGTCAGATGGCGTGGAAGAAAATCGTGATGTTTACAAATGTGGAGAGTTTATTATAAACTAGTGACAAATGTGAGGGATTTGGACAAATTAACACGCCTTTTATTTGGTTAGAGTGTTAGACTAGTTCGACCAACATAGACGAGAAAAAATCTTTATTTTATTACCTTTATCCAACGGCTGCAGGAAATCGTCATGTGCTTGTAAAATCAAGTTTTGATCTTCCCACTCATCACGATAAGCTTCTGGTCTAACATTCCTATTCATCCCATTTGCTGCATACATTTGACTTCTCCACTCCTCAATTGGTGGAATTTGACACTGAGCAGCCAACCAATCATAGTACTTAAACTGAAACAAATGATAATATCTGTGACTAACATAATATCCTCATTTTGTGACATTATAATGCAAGAATTTTATCATTTAGTCCAAAGAATGTAAGACAACTGTTGATTTCCTCAATTTTAGAAATACAATATTAGGCTATGTTCTCATTTCGCATCTCCAACCATTTCCAAATTACCAGTCGTAAATGGATAAAGGCGAATTAATGCTGCTAAGTATGAGTTAATTGTGGCCTGTCATTACAGTCTATGTACAAAAATAATCCTTGGCAAACCCAATTACCTGATAATCCCATATGTTATGAGTGTATCTTTTAGGAATTCCGTCAGCTTCAAATTTTAAATAAAAGGCTTCCACATCTTTTATCATTTCGTCTTGTGTGGGAAGTGAAATCCTTCCTGACAAAATACCAGCCACCCACTTACTCTGAACTTCATACAGAGGAAAAGTAGAAAACTGGAAACATAAACAAAACCATGTTAACCCACGAAAGAAAGTGTAACAAAATAACTTCACGAATAAATAATAATAAAAAAGCATGAAGTAAATAGGGATAAACCTTCCAAGTTAACCCAACAAAAGAAAGCCATGGGGCAAATTTTGGTGGAAAGATGTGCTGATACAACATACCAACACGATTATCATCGACTGTCACAACGCCTTTGTCTAGGAAAGGGAAATCGAACTTGTACCTGAAAAACAATTTCTAAATGAACGAGTTTATAGCTTCAAAAGTCGACAGTGTATAACAATAAATTGCAATTATATATACATATATACAATTCAGAATAATAACAAGCAAGAGAAACCATCCCAAAATTGTCCACACATCAATTGAAAAGGAGGCAATTGAGCATCAAATGTTTGGTCAATACTAACGCTGGGAGTTATGAAAATATGGTGTCAAAAATTTATAAAGGTGTTAAGGGAAGAAGCCCAAATCGAGGGCTGCGCCTATAAGCAAGTCACATTTATATTCCTATAAGGTGTTAGTTATAAAGTGTAACACTAGATTTGCCTATCGGGAGACAATCTCCTCACGAAATGTAAGTATATATAATTTGACGTATTTGCCCGTTATATGAACTCCACTACCAAAAGTGGATTTATAAGATGAATTGAGAGCTGATTTTTTGTGAAGATAGTCTTCTCATAATGGAGAATATAATAGGCTATTTGAATATAAGCCTTTAAACTCCAAAAATATCATCTTGCAAAAGAATATATTCTACTGGGTCCTCAATCGTGAAATTTAATCGGTTCGAGTCTTTAAACACTTCAACTCAATTTAACGTTGGAGAACTTTTATATTCCTTTTCATCCCGTTGTATGAACAGAAATATACCCGGTACAATGTACAATGACATCAGCCACAACAGAACTTTCATCTTGGAATATTATAGTACCGTCTTCATGGGCACTCTCTATCTGCATCATTTTGTTTGTATTAGCATATTTGACCAATTAAATTTACAGAATTAAGTTCAAATACATATCCTCAACAAGTGACAACTTACAATCTGAGCTGCCATTCAACATAAAAGAGATACCTTACCATAGAATGAAGCCACATGTTATCGTAGCCAAGTTGCTTAGTGGGGTTTGCATTGGTAATAGATCTAGATGCAACATGAACTTCTTTAGCAACTCCTGCGATTTCTCTGGAGATGTCAAAAGCACTAAAAGCACCACCTATTACAACCACGACCTGTCGATTGCAAAAAAATAATCAGAAAATTTTCAATTAAGAGAGAGGACCTTAACACAATCCCTATGAATTTTGAAACACGTACAGGGTTACCATATAGCCTTAAGGCCATTTCCACATTCATCTTGGTTAAAAGAATCCTACATCGAAAATCATAACTTATGGAGGAGTGGAGGACTGCATCTCTAATATGTGAAACATTACGCCATCACCTATTAGTTACGACTGTTGAACCTAACTAACACACTCAAATCAACCTGACTTGTATGCATACTAAACCTCATTCAATAATGTTAATTTTCAGCAACTTCAAAGAAAATGAATCTAAAGGTAGCCACTATCAATGTAATCCAAATCTCAAATGAAGAACATGGGAATAGGAAAATATAAGAAGGATAATAATCTGAAGCGTACTTTCTCCCTAAAGGGACCAGGAACACGATAATTGTGGCTATGAACTTGTTTCCCGGGCCATACATCGATACCTGGAAAAAGATCATACATAGACGTGTGAGCGATGATCACAGAAAGTCAGAAGCGAATTTTTACTACTTAATAACATAAACAATTTTTGATGAATTGTGTCATTTCGTTTCCTATCATTAAACCGTGTAATTTATAAGTTGAATTAAACTTCGCATGTTGACATTTTACTTGTCACAAATCTACTTGAGGGAAAAATGTGTACATGGAACTTCAGCGACATTAGGTACTGTATGGTGCCCATTACAAACGACCACAGCATTAAAAACCTCATTATCCACATTTCCATCTTTCGTTCGTGATCTCACTGCACATTTCCTTTGTTCCATGAACTCAACATGTACCACTTCTGTCTCAAACCGAATCAACTCACTCAGCCCAAACTCACTCACAAAATCTTCCAAATAATGCAGAACTTCCCTGTGACCCGGAAACCTTCGTGGGTCTCTATGCTTATCTTCTTCTTTAGCTATAAATGGGTAAGCTCTAAAACCCAATGCTTCCCTGGGAAGATTGGTGCGGAGAGACTCGTAAAGACTGGTGTGAACTATGGTTCGTGATGGGTCTAGACTCAATAGATCGGAATCTGTGTTTGGGTTATATACCCATGTTCCACCAATCTTGTTGTTCTGTTCAAAGACTATGACGTGATGACCTTCTTGGCGGAGTTCGCGTGCAACTACTAAGCCTGACACGCCTGCTCCGATCACAGCTACTTTTTGAGATGTTATGGGTTGAGTTATTTGAGCTTTCATGGTGATTTGGGAGAAATTGTGAAGATCTACATTGTGAAGATCTATAAATGTATAAGGCAATTAGGCAAACTTGTGTGAATAAAAATTGAGTCCGGATCCATACCTTATCCATACCTTATCCATACCTGATCGTATAATACCTTATGGATCTATGTCTCTATGTCTCTATGTGAACTGAAATTGCTCCATGCTTTCAATATGAATAGAAATTGAATCTGGATTCAGAGAGGGTGCCCCACAAGGCAACATGTGATGTTTATTTCTTTGTTACCGAATATATAGGCTGTCAAATCTTTTATTTGGGTAACTAAATCCAAACAAATCGTACAGAAAGAGCGAGAACGTGTTAATTCATCCAGCGAAAACTCATCTTCTTCCTTTCGTCCTTCCGTCTTATTCCCGCCAATCTTTTTTCTTTTTAATTCTGTGGAAGAGAGTAAGAGACACAATAATTATTGGTCATATGGATGTGGTCCAATAAAACAAAAGGTAGGCCCAATAGTTATTGGTAATATGGTCCATACAACAAAGAACCCGGAGGTCCAAGAACCCAAGAAGTCTGTTTTATGGGCTTCTGTCAAACATATACGGATGTACCCAACACTCACAAAAATTTGATACAGGTCAAAGTTAATTATGATCATCTCTATTCTCTAGAACCAAGCTAAAAGAAACATTAGACACAATCAACCAGTAGCTAGCTGCAACAGAACTCATAGGTTATATATGCTTTATATGCATAGCGAGAAGATTAAAATTAGTAGAGGTTGATGGGACATACACGAAGTACGTTTTCATCGAGTCTTGAGGCTCAATCCAGTCCACTATGCGTCTTAATCCTGAAGTCAAATGATTTTATTTCCCCTACTAATTGATATATATTCTCTTGAGATGAGATCATCTTCACTTGGAATTAGTGTTGCATGTTTGCATCCATCATCCTTCATATGTATTTTCAATGCGAAAATTCCTTATTCTAATTAACCACCCATTTTTAAACAATTTTATTACTTTTATACTTTTGACAGCGTAGGTTCACACTTCATAGTGACACTGCGTTATTGAATCACTTCAACCTCCCCAGGGACAACACCACGTACATTTCATGGAGATCTGAACTTTCATTGCAACAAACGACTCATACCCGTTCGCGACGCCTTGTGTTTACCAAACCCCCATGTGTAGGTAAACTAATCACAATATTAAACCAAAATAAATAATCAATTATTTGCTTATGGCTTTTCATCCACGGATGCACCAAACAAAGCGCGCCTAAACTGGAAAAGCTGATAAAGACCCTTCCTCACTCTCGTCCCCAGCTGTTTTATTATTCCTCCAGTCCAGTTTCCATCTCTCTCTCCAGTTTTCATTCTTATCTCTCTCTCTCTCCCCGTTCTAAAACATACTCTTCTTTTAACTTCTACCAAGCATAGTACAAAATATCAGGATTTGACAAAATATCGATTCCTGATTTATGAGGATCAGGATATGTATGAGGATATACTCCCATGGAGATATATTATAGTGGGGAATCTACAAATTTCATAGATATATTGATAAATATCCATAAATATCGACCAACTATGTGTGGGTATTTCTGACTGCAAATATCATGGATATATCGACAAATATCCATATATATCGCGCAAATATCTACAAATCATCTATATTTTCTTTGAATGTGGTAATTACTTTTAATATGAACTAGATTTTTGGACCCGTTCAATGAACGAGGACCGTTTTTATGTATTTTTATTAAATTTGGAAATAAATTTGTTTTACTAAACAATCCACTAATGAAAATAGTTAGAAAACATAATAACTTTCCATATTCTCTAATCATGTGTTGTTAAATTCGTGTATAAGACATTACATATTATCATATGAACTGGTTTGGCTATACTAAAGAATATAAATAATGGTTTGTACTTACGACTTGGTAGGCTAAATAAAGGAGTGGACCTGAATTTATGGGCAATAGTTGTTCTTGAGCATACAATACATTTTGACCAAAGACATTTGGGAAAAGATATAGAATTATGTATACCCAGAATTGATCAGAATGACATCCATTTCATTCCTATCTAAGGCAATTAGATGATGACTTTGTTCCAAACCCTGTTTAGGTAGCAGCGAGATTCGCTACAGAGACATGGCCAAAGTCTCCTTAGAAGTTAGTTCTTATTAATTACGTTTTCAGGAGTATAGAGGTTTGGTGTTTTGGGGTGAATGACCTAATGTTCTGTTTGATAGGGAATGGCTTCACTCTTCTTGGGACAAGAGCTGCCTATGTATCAAGTTTATAGGGGTAAACTTGAATCAAGCCTTACGATGTTCATCTCTATCTACTTATAGATGTTTGAGCCGACTTTTCTTATTTGCTCCAGGCCATTGTCAAATGTAGATCCATATTTTATATTTTGTGGTATCTTGATGATTTGACATTACTCCTAATGTTACAAAGTAAATGTCTCCTTGATTAGTGCGTTGACTGAGCTCCAAGATTGCGCTAGATGATGTGCTTCCATCATCTAGATTGTGCTAGATGATGAGCTCCAAGATTGCGCTAGATGATCTCCTTGATTGGTGCGTTGACTGTAACTGCTATTGGGACGACTTGGGTTTGGGTCGTTGGTACGTTCTAATTTCTTGGTACGAGCTGGTGAGAAACGACCTGGTGTGTGGACACGTGTGCTGTAGTGATATGAAATGTAGAATGGAGGACACAACCCCGTTTGTTTTACTTATTGTTCGGACAGCTGTGGTGTGAAAATAAAAGTTAAAACAAAGCTTTTTAACACGTGTCCGTCTGATGGGTTTTTTTTGTATTTTGGAAAAATGTGCGGGAACAATTGGATCTAACCCATGGGCCCAAAATTGCGGTGGTTTGTGGGCGAGGTATGATTGCTTTCGTGGGAATACGAAAAGGTTTTGTCAGTTTTCGAGGTTTGTGCGGCTAAGGGGTTTTGGTTTGCGAAAGGTTTTTCGTCTCTTCATTCTACCAACAAAGGAAAAGCAGAGTGATAAAAGCTCAAAACTGCAGTTTTAACCCCTTAACAATCGTACTTTTAGACCAATCATGTGAATAATAAGTAAGAGTTAATACTGATTACGTGTTTTTATGCATTTCAGGCTTCAAAGTCCATTATGTGCCGAAATGTGCCACTTTAGCGAGATAAAGGAGCAAAGGTCGGTTCTAAGGAGTTACGTGATTAAAGGCCAATTTTCAAGAAGACAAAGCCTCAGAAAAGCACGGTCAAAAGATGAAAAGTCAAAGTCAGTCGGGGCATAAGCGATCTTTCAAAGTCAATGAGAACCGAAGACCATATCTTTTGACTCAGACCTCGGAATTAGGCCTACCTTACATCAAAACGACCGGCTCGGAAAGAGCTTTCCAATGGTCCAAGCCTTGGCCCAATCAAAGGAGCAGAAGTGGATGAAAAGTCTGTCGAAGTTAACTGCAGCTGAAGAGGCCTTTTTGGACTAAAAGTATTGGGTTTTGGGCCTGATTCTCTGGCCCGAAACATGGATCCAAGCCCATGCACGATTTTTGGATCTGAACATATAAAAACCAAAGCTTAGCTCTTTGTTAATGGTAGCTAGTTAGACCTAAAACTATAGATAATTCTAGATCTAGTTTTCATTTAATAAAATTAAGTTTAGTTTAATTTCAATTATTGTTCTAGATTAATCTTTAGAACCATTGTTCTTCATTAGTTTGATAAATGAAATAGCTAGTTTGTCAATTTCGATTCTTGTCGTTTACAATTGTTTAGATCTAAATTCCCTTATTACGTAGATAGCTAGACCTAGATTAGTTAGATTATTAATTTAGTATTTGAATCATTGTTTTATTATTCATTAGATTAATAAAATAGTGTTCTCCATAATCTAGTTTAATTTCCATTGATTGTTTAGTTTCAATTCGTAGATTTAATAATTTGTCAGTATTAGTTTAATTCAATTATTGCATGAGTAGTTTTGAATTGAGTTTAAACAAGTAAAGTTCAAATCTTTATATTATGTCTTGTTTGAATTCCATTGGGAATGATAGCGTGATGATTCCCGGCTAAACCTCCATTTGAGGGGGTTGAGAAGCCTTGATGAAAGCTTGATCCCGATTATCGCAGAGTCGTCGTAATTTCCTTTCCACTGTAGAAATGATTAGTTCACCATGAGAATGGGTGTAATCGTTCACATGCTAGTTATGAATTGGTAGAAATGCCATGTGTAATTAGGGATTAGGAGTAACCAGATTGTTCCGCGGAGCAGTTCAATTTGGATTACGACGATTCGTCGTTAGTAGGTTTAAGTCGAGTTAAGGTGGAATCAATCCCCCTCAACTCCTTATCATAGAATCGACGTAGTATTCCCATAGTTGTTCTAATAGTCGACTAGTTGCATCTTGTGGGTAGTTGCATCGTAGTCTAGTTGCCATTTTGTAAATCTCTCATTAGACTTTAAGACCGATTATTTATACGTAGAGAACTCAGTATGCGGAAGGACTAGGAGTGGAACGAATCATCTACTCCACTATATCTCATAGGATTGAGAGTAGAAATCTTTGATAAATCTTAGGCACATAAAATAGTTTTAGTTTACTTACGTTTTGAGTTTCAATGTTCATTTCGTAGGTAAACTATCATTTTTATGTTTTATCACAGAGCCAAAGAAAGAAAGAAAAGAAAAAAAACTTTTCCACCCTTTGTTCTCAAGTTCGTCTTTCTATCTAAAAAACTTGATCTTTTGTTTTGTTTTTGTTTTAGTAATGTCGATCACTAGTGATAGCTTGAGTGGGGAAGTTGAGGTTGATCAGTGGAGAGAGAGAACTTTGAGTGAGGATGATGATGTTGTTAGGGCATGTAGTAGAGGTGAGGCGTCATTGTCCTCTTCATTGGAGACGACGACTGACGTGGTGGTGTCTAGGTCGGTGTGGGATAACTTTGGGGATTTGAGAAGGGAGTTTGGGATTGATAGCCTCGACCTGATGATATACGACTTGAGCGGTGAGCAGAATGTGTTTGGATGTAATTATGTGCCTCGAGACGGTGGGGTTGTAATTACGTATGGCCAACTGAAGGCGGGGTTGAGGTTGCCGTTCTCATGTCTGACCTTGGACGTTATGAACTTCTGTGGTAAACCACCCTTGCAATTTGTGGGAAATAGTTGGAGGGTGCTACACGTTCTGGATTTGTTGAGACTCAGAGGTTATAACATCTGTTTGTCTGATGTGCTGGAGTATTTCACTATAAAAATTTCTTCTACTTTGAATTTTGGTTTTCAAGTGATGAGGGATAAGTCATCGGTGATTGTTGGTGTAAGTAAAGAGGAGTGGTGGCGTAGGCCTCTGTTGATTGTGGGGAATTATTGTCCTCCTGGGTGTGAGGTGCGGAATCATAGTGTGAGGACCGATGGTAGGTCGTTTATTTGATGTGGGTCGTTTTTACGTTGTAAGGTGTAGGTTTTAAGTCGTTTGTTTTGGTTATAAGTTTGATATGATGACGTTCTGATGTTTGTTTGTTTTGCAAAGGTCATAGTTCGGAATCGTACGTCCTCGGGGGCTATTGAAGAGTTTGCTAGGCTAACTTTGGAGGAGAAGGCATCTTTGTTGGGGAAGGTTGTGCACTACTTCAAGAGACGAGGCGGTGCGAAGATTAACAAGAAGAAAGCTGAACAGAAGAAGAGGGCTCATAAGCTTGTTCTTGATATCTCTGATTCTAGGTCGGACATTGGAATGGAGAGGGGGAGCCAAAGGAGGGCACCTGTTTCTAGAGTGAGAATGGCTGGAGGAGCTGCTGATAGCCGTTCTGCTCCTAGACGTGCTGAGGGGGGGTGATGGTGACCGATCTGGTCGTGGTGTAGGTGGAAGTGTTGGGGGAGTGGTGATGCTCCTGCTCCTTTCCAGAGGCCTTAGTTGAAGAGGCGCTTTGAGGGGGTGAAGAGGACCCAAACTGAGTCTGAGGAACACCCTGGTATGGTGGAAGGTCGTACTTCTTCAGGTCGGGCTCCTTTGAAGAAGATGAACCTGAAAGAGCTGGCGGTTGATGTGGGGGTAGCTGATGCCCGGGGTAAGAAGAAGGCTAGTGAGACTGAGCATGTAGCCCAAAAGTGCAAGGAGTTAGGGAGTGCGGCCCCAAGTGACAAGGCTGCTAAGTCTGACGTCCTGGACCGGTTGGTCAGCTGCTACGACCCAGTGAGTGGGTTGACCAAGCTAGTGAAGAACTTGGATTGTAGTTTAAAGTCTTCACTAGTTGTTGGAGGGCTGCTGGCGAGTATTGCCCTGGATGGGGACATGCTCCAGCTGGAGACTGGGAAGGATTTGGGGGGCGAACCTGAGTGATATGGATCGCTCCTTGTGCTTCATAAGTGTCCATCGGCTTTGTGTTTGTGCTTTGCTAGTATCTTTCAGATCTGACTTATTTTGTTGGTTTGTCAGGTTCTGGCCATGTGCAGGAAGCTGAGGGAGATGGCCATTATCTTCGACCTGTACAAGAAGGAGTTGGATGCTGCCAAAGAGGCCTACGACAAAAGCCGGGTGGCGGTGCAAAAGCGGTTAAAGCGTCGGAAGTTGAGAGGGTCGAGGGGGGAGTCGGGGATTTTGGGAAGGTGACTTTGCTGCAACCAACACTTGATGTTTCTAAGGTGGAGGTTCAACATTGGGTTAATGAGACCAAACAAGCGCAGGACGTTGCTGAAAGAGCTCAAAAAGAGTGTAACGACTTGGTCGATTTGGTAGAGAGTGGGGATGTTTATGTTCTAGTGGATGACTACATGGAACTTGAACGTAAATACAAAACCCTCAAGAGGTTGGTTGAAAGTGGGGTTGCAACAGTAGCTGTGAATAGTGTTGTTGTAGATGCTAATAGATGACCTGATCTATCATCCGACCTTGGTGCTGCTCCAGCCATTCAGCTAACTAAAAAGGTCTCCACAGAAGTTGTGAATGCAAGTTGTGATCCAGCAAGTGGTCTTGTTGGTGAAAAGGGCTGCTCACTGGATCCTTTGAATGTGGAGAATCTTCCTTGTGTGAATTGATTGTGCTCCGCTTGTAATGTGTTTGATTGATGATGAACTATACTTTCTTACTTCGATTTTTAATGGGGGTACTAAGGTCGTTTTCTCAGGATAACCTGGGGGCCTCTAGTACCTAACCAAATTTTGTAAGAAGTAAAATATTTAAAATATTTACTTGTTCTGCATTGATATTGCCTTTGAATTTGCATGCGTGTGATTGTTTTTCCTGTGTTTTAACTTATTGTTTGACCCTCTATGCTACATAGCAGTAGAGTTTGACGACCTGTTGAACTATGGTAGATCGTCTAATGTTCGAAGGTCATAATTGTTTGGTTCACGACCTGATTAGATGAGCGTAGTTGTCACCTAGGTTTCCTCATGTGTGTTGATTGGGTCATTCCTTTTGGGGGAACTTCTAATTGACTGATAACTAGCCTTTGAATGGCAGTTATAGTTGAGCCGAACTTAACCCTTTTCCAAGGCCTTAAGTTGGCTTTGGGTCTTTTTGGGGGTCCCCTATGTTTGTATTTGACTGATAATTGCGTGGCAATTACAGTTGAATCATGTTTAACCCTGGTGTTGGTGTTAAGTTGATTTAGGGTCCTTTTAGGGGACCTTGGGTGGATTTGATTGGTAATTAACTACTGCGTGGTAATTATAGTTGAGTCATTCTTCACTCCGTCTTTGGTATACGACCTGACATTTTGTTGTCCCAGATCGGGTAGCTAGTGCAAGATGCATGGTACTCATGTAATGCAAAGATGACATTTGTACGCGAAGCTGATGAAATTTTATTTATATTGGCTGATATATTTGGAGAAAAACTTATTGATAAAAATGCTTGAGGAGAGCTGTATTCCAAGGTCGAGGAAGCATATCACCGAGATGAGTTTTGATCAAGTATGCTCCATTGCCAACAACTTTGTCAATAATATAGGGTCCTTCCCATGTTGGGTCGAGCTTGGTTGGAGCTAATGTCTTTTTGAGGACTAGGTCGCCAGCTTGGAAAGATCTTGGGACGACTTTCTTGTTGTAAGATCGTTGGATTGTTTGGTGGTACCGAGCTAGAGATATTGCAGCTGTTTTCCTTCGCTCTTCAAGGAGATCGACTTCTTTTGCCAAGATGTTGTCGTTGTCTCCTGATTCGACGATGTTAGATCGTGTGGTTGTGATTGTGAGTTCTGATGGTATGACTGTTTCTGTTCTGAAGCAAAGTGTGAAAGGAAACTCATTGGTACTGGTTCTTGCTGTTGTTATGTATGCCCATAGAATGTTCTTGAGTCGTTCTGTCCATTGGCTTTTCTTGCTCTCCAACTTCTTTTGGAGATTTTCTTTGATTGATTTGTTGGTAGCCTCTGCTTGACCATTGCTTTGTGTATATCTAGGTGTAGAAAATGCTTGAATGATGCGCCATTTTTGTAGAAATGTCTTAACTTGTGAGCCAGTAAATTGGGTTCCGTTGTCCATGACAAGGGTGTGGGGTAGACCAAATCTTGTGATGATATTGGTCCATATGAAGTTGATGATGTGGACTTCCTTAACTTGGACTAGTGGAATGGCTTCCACCCATTTGGTGAAGTAATCTATGGCTACTAGGACGTATTTGAGTCCTGTTTTCTTTTGTGGGATGAATGGTCCCATGATGTCTAGCCCCCACATATGAAAGGGTTATGGGCTGGCTATGTTGATAAACTCTTGTGCTAGACTTAGATAGTTATGTCCAAATATTTGACATTGGTGGCATCTAAGAACATACTTCTTTGCCTCGATGTGCATGCCTAGCCAATAATACCCTTGGGCGATTGCTTTATGAGCCATAGATCTTGCTCCTGCATGGTTGCCACATTCACCTTTGTTAATTTCGTCGAAGATGAGTTGGCCCTCGTGTGGAGTTATGCACCTTAGGTGGGGTCCTCTTGTGGATTTATGGAACAATCTTTCATTGATTACGGTGTATCTGGGAGCTCGAAATTTTATGGCACGAGCGTTCTTTGCTTCTGCTAGGAGCTCCCCATGTAGGATAAATTTAAAAAATGGGCCTATCCAAGATTGAGTGATCTCTTCTTTGGATGAGGGCTGAAAATCTGTGAGACTGCTGGCACTTTCTTGCTGGTAGGCGGGCCTCTCCAGGATAGGCAGACCTTACTTCACCAGGATGTCAATGTAGACTGTGCTGGGACATGCCTCTTAGGTTTTCAAGGCTAAGAAAGGTAAACTGTCTGCATGTCTATTGTCTTCTCGGGGAATGTGTTCCAAGGAGAATGTTTTGAACGAGCTGATGATGTCATTGACGACCTGAGCATATTTGGCTAGGTTTGCTTAGTTTGTGACATACTCCTTGGTGATTTGCTTGACGATTAGCTGTGAGTCACTGTGAGCTTTAAGTTTCTAGACTTGTAGCTGTTGTGCCATGCGGAGGCTTGTGATTAATGCTTTATATTCCGCTTCATTGTTGGATGTTGCAAAATCGATCTTGATTGACTTCTGTAGTTGTGTTCTTTTTGGTGAAGTTAACACAACCCCCAGTCCACTACCGCAATTGTTGCATGATCCATCTACGTAGAGGTGCCATGTGTCTAGGGTGGTTGGTTGATGAAATGAAGTAATTGGCTCGGGTTCCCAGTTGACATCTTCGACGGGGAAGTCAGCAATGACCTGGCTTTTGCGAGACGTTATGGGAATGAATTCGATGTGATGCTCATCAAGTTCTTTAACCCATTTGGCCATGCGGGCTATTTTGTTGTTGGAACTCAAGACCTGTTTGATGGGTACATCTGTGATGACCTTGATGCTGTGAGCCTAGAAGTAAGGTCGGAACGTTTGAACAGAGTACATCAAAGACAAAATCTTTTTCTCCATCGGAGAGTAATGTTTTTCTGAATCTGCCAATGTCTTGCTGGTGAAGTAGATTGGCTTTTCGATTCCCTCATTTTCGCAAAAGAGAACCGAGCTGGTAGCAAAGTTGGCAGTTGCAAGGTAAAACCCCAGTGTCTCTCTTTCAGTTGGTTTGGACAGGACGGGAGGAATGGATAGGTAAGCTTTCAAGTTGTTAAAAGCTTTGTGGCATTCGTCTATCTATGTGAATGTTGCGCCTTTCTTCAGTATTTGCAGGAATGGTCTGCACTTGTCAGATGCACGTGAGATGAATCTGTTGAGAGCTGAAACCATGCCAGATAACTTGTAGATTTGTTGTTTGGAAGTTGGTTCTGGCATTTTAAGGAGAGCTCGTATTTGTTCTGGGTTTGCTTCGATGCGCCTTTGTGAAACGAGGTATCCTAGGAATTTCCCCGAGGCTACCCCAAATACACATTTTGCTGGGTTGAGCTTCATTTTGTCTTGGCGTAATCTTTCAAAGGCTTTTTGTAGGTGAGAAATATGATCTCTAGACTTTTTGCTTTTGACTACCATGTCGTCTATGTAGACTTCCATGGTGTTGCCCAGCAAGTCTTTGAACATCTTTGTGACCAGTCTTTGGTAGGTTGCACCTGCGTTCTTCAAGCCAAATGGTAGGACGTTGTAGCATAACGTTCTTTGTTTGGTTATGAAGGACGTCTTTTCCTGGTCTTTCTCTGCAAGTGGTATCTGATTGTACCCACTATATGCGTCCATGAACGATAAGAGTTCGTGTCCGCAAGTTTGATCTACCAGTATGTCAAATCTTGGTAGGGAAAAGCTATCCTTGGCACAATGTTTGTTGACATTTGTGAAGTCTATATAGAGTTGTACCTGGCCGTTCTTCTTAGGAACGGCTATGATGTTAGCTAGCCAGGTCGGGTATTCGACTTCTCTGATGAATCCAACATTTTGAGTTTTTCTATCTCTTCATTGATGGCTTTTTGAAATTTGAGTGCTAGTTTGCGAGGTCGTTGTTTGGTAGGCTTTACAGTTGGATCTACATTTAATTTGTGGCAAGCGACCTGTGGGTCGATTCCAGGCATATCGATATATGACCAAGCAAAAACATCTTTATTGAGAGATAGAAATTTGATAAGTTGTTCCTTGAGCTTGGGGTCTAGATCAACCCCTACATAAACAAACTTTGGGTCATCATTTGTGCATAAATTGACTTTTTCTCCTGGTTCTATTTGTGTTTGCTTCCTCTTGAGCTTGTCTGCTTCTGATGTTAGAGGGTTGGAAGCTTGAGGATCTTGCAGCTTTGGGCTTTCTTTTGCTTGGACGACCTGAGGTTTGGCTGTGGTTGTTGTGCTAACCTGATTGCATCAATGAGCCCCTAGTTGGTTGCTTCTTAGCTCCATGATGCCTCGGGGTTCGGGAAACCGCAACACTTGGTGCAAGGTGGATGGAACTGCTTGGATCTTGTGGATCCACCTACGTCGTTAGGATGGCTGTGTAGGACGACTTGACATCAATTATGCTGAAACGAGTTGAGGTCTTGACTATGTCCTCTTTTTCTCCAATAGAGATTGGTAAGATGACGTCTCCAATGGCATTTGTGCGATCTCCGTTGAATCCATAGAGTGGTGCATTTGATTATATCATCACCGAGTTTGGCAGGTGCATATCCTTATAGGTTTGATAGAAAAAGATGTCGCAGGAGCTGCCTGAATCGATGAGGACCCTTTTGATTTTCCACCTGTTGATTTTAACATGCACTACTAGGGCATCGTTGTGGGGTAGGCACATCTTGTCAAGATCTTCCTCTGTAAATGCTATGGAGGTCGTTGATTGAGAGCTGGTAGGAGTGATGACTTCAGCTCTGTGGGAGTGGTGATAGATTTCTTGTAGTGCTCCTACACGTTTGCGCTTTTCACGACCTGAGGTGTCATTGTTGGAGGTGTTTGTAATCATGTTGATTACCTTTTTCTCATCGTGATATGAGGAGTGCTGTCTCCTGTTGTGCCTCGACTGATCTGGAGATTTAGATTGTCGGGCTATTTTGCTCCTGCTCCTTCTATGAGCAGGTCATTCATGGCTTCGACTCCTGCTTCTATGGCGATTGGCATTCAGCTTGTGCCTGAGTTCCCTTTCTGGCAGGAACTCTTTCAGTTTTCCCTCTTTGACTAAGTCTTGGAGGTAGTGCTTGAGACTCCAACATTCATTGGTGTCATGGTGGTGGAGTTTGTGAAAATGGTAGTATGGACGTTCTGGTATGGCGATCACCTTGTTGATGTTAGGCTTGGAGTATGATGTTGTATATATTTTCTTCAGGATTTGGCTTCGCGTCCTGGAGAAGTTAGAGAATTCCCTTTTGGTGTATGAGGGCTTGTGGGAGCTGGAGCCCTTGTTGTTGTTATTGTTGTTGTTGTGGTTGTTTTCTTTGGGTCCTCGTTTGTCGCTTACTGCGAGGACTTCTTTGCCTTTACGCTGGGCCAACCATTCTTCGTACTTGATGTACTTGTCTATTCTGTGGTATAGGTCATCTAAGCATTCTGGCTTGTTGCGCATTAAAGATCCTGCTAGGTCGGAGTCGTCCAGGAGAGCATTGGTGAATGCAGAAGTTACAAAGCTGTCCTTTTAGGCTGGCTCCATTGAGAGGAGTTCCTTCTTGAAACGTCCTAGGAAAGCGCGGATCGTTTCGCCATATGCTTGCTTAAGTTGAAACAAGGAGTCCAGATCGGCTTGTTTCTTCCTGTTGTGGACGAACTCTGCTGCGAACGTCTCAGCTAGCTTGTCGAAGTTGCTGATTGAATCAAGAGTGAGCGTGTAGAACCATTCTAAGGCTCCTTCCTTCAAGCTGGTTGGAAAAAATTTGCACTTTAGGTAGTCGTACTCTGGAGCGCTATAAAGTGTGAGGGTCTGGCTGAAACGAGCTACGTGCTGGCCTGGACACGAGCTACCGTCGTACAGCAAGAACTTTGGTTGGATGAATTCTGAGAGAGGTTGCTTGTCCCTGATTTCAGTGGTGAATGGTGACGCCTTGTATGTCTGGAGTATCTTCTGAGCGATCTGGATCGCGCTGACTTTGTCGTTTGACTTCTCCAACCTTTGGGCGAAGTCATCTAGTCTTTGATTGGTGGTGGTGGTGAGGGCTATGATGGTGTTGTTCTCTAATGCGTCTGGAGTGCCGTTGTTGGCGTTAGAGGTGGCTTGCTCGCGTATCATTTGGCTTTCTTGTTGCAGGGTGATGAAGGCCTCCTGGAGCATCTTCATCTGGTCTGCTAACATTTGAAGTGATGGGTTCATGGTGGTTTTTCTGACCAGCTTCGTGGGCTTGAGAAAAGAGTGTGTTTATAACGCCCCGCTTTTTCCTATTTTTCTAGTATAATAAATAATAATAATAATAAGAATAGATAAAATAAAAAAATGATAAAGATTAGTGGAGATAGGAAAGGAAAAGAGATAAACTTTCATCCCTATTTTCGGGGGTTTTGAAAAAAAAAAAGAAAAAGAAAAAAGAGTTTACACATGGTTTTAACAGAGAGAAAGGGAAAGATTATGGGAATTGCTTTCTGACGATTGTTACGGAGCATTATTCATTCTCAAGTTTTTATTCCTTCACGCCGCTTGTAAACATAATAGAGGTGAGTAGATATATTTTTTTTTATCTTTCACTGAACCTAGATTTTTACTTCTGTTTAAATATGGTCAAATATATATAAGGTTTCGCTTTCAAGATTCTTCTACTCATTTTAAGGCTATATCTTTGTCGAATTTGAAATACGTATTGTTGATCGTATGGTCGAATATATGGTTTAAATACTGTCCCTGTTACCATTTTCAAATTGTTATAAATTGTTAATGGAGATATACTGCCCCAAAATTTTTATATTATATGAATTTCGCAGGTTATTATACTGTCTTTAGTTGTGTTAGTTGTGTGAACAAAATTGTTTGGATGATCAAATGGGTTGTTGATTTATGTTGGTTGGTTATTGGTTGTTGATTGAGTTGGGTGTTTTGAATTTTGGTGTGGTTGAACTGTTGAAGTTCTGTAAAGGTGTTAATGGAGTCGAACTAGATTTTGGGTAAGTGATGGGAATCAAGTTTTGATTATATTATAGTGTGGGGTTTTATTAGTAACCCAAAACCGAACTGTTTCGGTGGTGTTTGGTGGTGTGTAGAGGTGCTGTTGAAACTCCCCAAGGTTTGTTAATGGCGTCAAAAGCGATTTTTGGAGCAGTGAGGGATTTAGGTTTTGATTATACTAATAGGTTGTGTTTTTGAGGGGAAACAAAAACTAACCGTTTCATGGTGTTTGGTGATCGCGTTGTGGTCGTTGATTCGGTGGAGATGAGCTGATGAGATGAGGAAGAAGAAGGAGACTACCTCCAGTGGCGATTATGTTTTTTTTGGGCTTAGGCTTGGGCCGAAATAAGACTTGTGGGCTTGAGTTGTTTTAAGAAATAGAACTTGTGGGCTTAAGTTTGTTTAGACTTTTGGGCTTGGGCTGGAGTAAAAAGTCTTTTGTTTCTTTGGGCTGGTTTTAAGTTTTTTGTGGGCTGGGTCTTTAATATTTTAAAGTGGGCTGGTTCTAATCTTTTTTAGTTGGCCGGTTCTATTCTTAAGATTTGGATATGTTTGTATTTGAATGATTTGGCGTGCTTTAGATGTCTTAGTGCTGGTCTGATTTCGAGCTAAATTTTGATTTAGTTAGGGTTTGAACTAGATTTTTATGAAAACATGAAAAAGTAAGATTTGGAAGTCTTCTTTCTATTCCAATTGGCCTCATTACATTCCGAGGCCCGTGGAATTAATTATGGTGTCTAGATGTTTGACTAGCAAAAAATAGTGTGTCAGAAATCAGTTTCTGCGCACTGTGTTCGAGCCTAGTTTTTAAATATTTAGAATGAGATTGAGTATTTTTGTAAAACATAAGAAAGTAAGTTCTTTGTGTTAGCTTTTCAGTGCAAAAAGCCTCGATGCATTTGGACACCTGTGGAAAACGTTGTGTCATTCAGACAATAGTCTGTCAGAAATCTAGTTTACTGAAAATTAGGATTTTTATCAAGTTTGAACTATTTTTATTTCGAGATAAAATGACATTGGGACTTTGAGTTCTACATGAAAAAGTAATTATACCTATCCTAGTTTACAAATAATCAAGTGGTGTATCATTTGGATGGCTATAGGAAACTTTATTGTTTTGGCAAGTTACCTAGATAATGTATCATGTTTTCTTTTTAGGGGAGCTCTAGTTAACTTTTCTTATTGTAATGAGATAAATGTTTTTACTTAGACATTTGAGTGTCTTGAATCTTGATTATTTAATTTCACATTTGTATTATATTCCAAGTACAATTGTTGCATATACACTAAATGTTAGTATAGATTTATGTTATATCACTGCATGTGACATGTTACATTAAAGTTTGTGTTTATATATATATATATATATATATATATATATATATATATATATATATATATATATATATATATATATATAATATAAAATTGGGAAATGAAGTGTGCAACCTTAAAGCATGAATTCTTATTGTTCTTTGACTTTGACAATGTGGCTGATAAGAACTACAGAGGCTTGATTCCAATCTTGAAAGATTTAGATACGTAGGCAGCTTTGAGCAAAAGTGCAGCCACTACACTATACTATATTATATATTATATATTATATATTGATTCAATTATTGTGTTTGGAATCTTTTGTAATGATCATAATGTTTGAGACGGTGTTTGTTTTGTAATGAAAATATTATAATAAATGAGAACTCTTGAGTGTTAAAATCTGGTGTATAAATGTCCGGTGAAAATTTAATGTGTCGCCAACATCTTTAGATCTTTCCACGCCTCAAGATTTGGTAATGATATATTATGACTTGAGATGTCATGTGATAGGAATGTATTCATTGAATGTGCCATGAATAACCTGTTAGTGTTATGATGGGTATTCTTTGAATGTGGCGGGAATGACCCAAGATATTCATTGAATGTGCAATGAATGACCTGTTAGTATATGATGGGTGATAAAAGGGAAAACGATAGTTTTACTTACGAATAAGCGACAAAACTCAAACGTAAGTAAAACTAAAACTATTTTCTTGCTTAATATTATCAAAGTTCTACACTCTCGATGCTATTGCAATAAGTGGAGTAAAGAATTCGTTCCACTCATAGTTATTTAGAATTAACGTTAACGATGATTATCAGTTCTATCAAAGTCAATGAGAGTAGGAATTAATGAAATTATGCTAACAACGAGGGAAATAATGTAATGAAGACACGATAATTCGACTACCGAAATACTAAATTGACAATATGATAATGAATTAGGAGAATTTGATTCCACCTTAATTCGACTTAATAAACTAACGAAGAAATGTTGTAATCCGAATCGCAATACTTTCGCATAACAATTGGGTGTTTATAATCCCTAACTGTTCATGGTAATCTCCACCAACTAACAACTAGCACGTGAAGCAATCAACCCATTCTCATGGTGAACTAATTACCTTCTAGAATGGAATAGAATATTACGAACTGTTTTACGCTAACAACAATCAAGTTTTATCAAGGCTTCTTCAAACCCCTCTAATGGAGGTTTAGCCTTGAATCATTATACTATCATTTCTAAAACAAGAACAAATAGAACAACTCATCATTATTGAATAAATGATTAAACTTATAAATCTAATTGAACAATAGTCTAAGATTCAAAATGAATTAAAACTGGATTTAAAACTAATTTAGAACTAAGATTATGATTAACTAATTATCAAATTAAGACAAACTAATTATGAATTTAAGACAACTAAAGCTAAATAAGAATTGAATCATAAACTAAATTGAAATGAAAAACTAATTCTTTATTATAAAACTAAATATGATTTTAAATAATACTCATTCCTTGTTCTAAAACTAATTTATTGGAATGAAAACTAATTCTATGAAAAAATAACTAGATCTAAACTAAGTTCTTGGATAATTGTTAAATAAAAAACTAGATACTTAAGAGCTAAGTCTTTGTCTCCCATATGGAGGAGACAAGATCCACAAATTCATGCATGGGCTGAGGAGCCATGTTTTGGGCCGGAAAATCGAGCCCAAAACCTTATTACTTCAGTCCACAAAGGGGTTTTCAGTTGGAAATGACTTCAATAGTCTTTTCGTCCACTTTTGCTCCTCTAATTGGGTCAAGGCTTAGACCATTAGAAAGCTCGTTCTGAGCCGGTTGTTTTGACATAAGGTAGGCCCAATTCCGAGGTCTGAGTCCAAAGATATAGCTTTCGGAAGTTCTGGTGACTTTTGTGTGCTATTTCTGCCCGCGTTGACTTTGACTTTTCAGCTTTGACCGGGCTTTAAAAAGGTTTTTTCTCTGAATCTTGGCCTTTTATCATAGAACTTCTTAACAACCAACCTTTGCTTCTTTATCTCACAAAAGGGACGTATTTCTGCACATATTCGACTCCAATGCCTGAAATACACAAGAACACGATAACAGTACTAACTCTTACTTATTAATCACATAATTGGTCAAAAGCGATATTGTTAAAGGGGTTAAAACTATAGTTTTGGGCTCTTATCAATGGGTATTCCTTGAATGTGGCGGGAATGACCAAAGGTATTCATTGAATGTGCCATGAATGACCTGAGATATTGAATGCCCATAAGAGGCTGTGACTATGAGAATGGAAAGCCCAGAGATGTCTGTGACTCACAAGTTACGAGTTTGCAAGATGTAAATATTTTCCTAGAGGCAATATCCCCGCTTGGGACATATATTTTGTAGTGGTACTCAGTGTGAGAGAGACATACGGATATGTGTGATTTGGCAAATGTGTGAAGTGCAAATTGTTGAGTAGGAACTAAAGGTGAGGTCAGTAAATAAGTGTTTAATAAACAAGATACATTGTGGAATTGAATAAAATAAAAGTATGTAAATTTGTGTGATGTTATGGATGTGAAGTGTGACTGTGAATAATATTAGTGAATGCTTGTGATCTTTTATGTGATTGTGAAATGACTATAACTTGATATGTTATTACGAAAATATTATTAACTTGTGATAGTCTGATATCTATGGTTATGCACGCAGAAACTTTATGACATAATGATGTCATGTGAATGACTACCCTTGATATAGGTATTATGATAAGTGGTATTCCCTGAATATGCGGGACGAATCAAGTTGTATCAATTAAACTTAAATGTCTTAAATGAGGTTTGATTATGAATGAAAATTTGACTGGCTTAGATAAATCATTTTATTGTGATGTCTAACTCTGTTTTGCAGGAGGGTAGGATCTATTAATCTTTTATGCAGAGACGTAAATATCCTACCCTAAGATGACGTGTTGGCTTAAAGGTAAGGTGTATCAAACTCATATTTAATTAGGTTATTATATGTGCATTTAATAAGTGGAATGTAAGTGGTATTTATGTTGTGAGTTATTTTAGAAAGTGGGAATGATGAATACTGTTATATGAGATTCTTGGAATTGTATATTGGGGGTGAAATCTTACTTAGGAAGAAACTACATGCCGTTTTGAGAAAACGGAACTAACTTGTCTTCCAAGTTGAAATGATTGTAATAGCATATTCCTTTATTTGAAATATTGAGCATATTGTTTTTATTTTAATCTTACTCATACTAGCAATTTCAATTTGCTGACCCATGTTTGCTTTCTTTTGCAACGTGGGTGTGTTCTTGGAAACATAGATGGTGAAGTGCAATGGATGAGGACACATGATTTGGATTTGCTCTTGGAGTCTTCTGGTTTAAGTTTTTCTGAAGTGTACAATTTTTTTTTGAGACAGATGTAATAGAGTTGGTTAGTCTCTTTGTAGTTTAATAATGTGATTGAAGGATTGTTCCTTTTGGTTTTAAATTTGATCTCAGATTTTAATATCGTGGTTGATAATATGTTATTAGGATTTCGTTTCATCATGGGTTTTCAGATGATTGAGATAATTATATCTTGGATAATTCTCTATTTTAAATTTTCTCGAAATTTGGGGTGTGACAGTGTTCTTTTCTTAAGGAAAAGAACCGGCAAATGGCGCCAATGTAGAGGTTTGGTGTTTTGGGGTGAACGACTTGATGTTCTGTTTGATAGGGAATGGTTGCACTCTTCTTGGGACAAGAGTTGCCTACGTATCAAGTTTCTAGGGGTAAACTTGAATCAAGTCTTACGTAGTTCATCTCTCTCTACTTATAGATGTTTGAGCTGACTTTCCTTATTTGCTCCAGGCCGTTGTCAAGTGTAGATCCATATTTTGTGCTATCTTGATGATTTGACATTACTCCTGATGTTACAAAAAAAATGTCTCCTTGATTGGTGCGTTAACTGAGCTCCAGGATTGCACTAGATGATTTGCTTCCATATATGGATGTATCTGCTGTTGGGACGACCTGGGTTTGGGTCATTGGTACGTTCTAATGGCTTGGTACGAGTTGGTGAGGAACGACCTGGTGTGTGGACACGTGTGCTGTAGTGATATGAAATGTAGAACGGAGGGTACTTACATGTAGTTATATTTTCCTAATTCCAATTCCATGCAATTATCAAAATAATCAATGTCATGGAGTACACAACTTTTAACTTATGTCAACCCAGTTCAAAAATTATATGGGCCTATAAGGAATATAAAGATGGCAATGCACAAATTAAGTTCTTTTAGATGTGCTAAAAAAAAACTTACCTGAGTCATTAAACCTCAAAAAATAGGATAGAGGCTCTTAATGGAAAATGAATTGCTATAAACCACAAGGGAATGGCCAGTGGTAGATCCCATAGTGAAAATGCCAAACCCCATTTAAGCACACATAAACATTAGGTGTTGGGGGATATGTTGAGTTGTTCTTGCATAGGTTGTCTAGATGATCCGCTCTATATGATGTTCTATTTGATTTAGTTTTTATGCAAGGTGATTCATGTCATTTAATTGTATTTCATGCTAAGCTCATGTCTCGTGCGCAATCAATATACATTTTATTTTTCCAGTCAATTATGGTTCTTTTTCTCAGCCTTACCCCTAATCATTTACATTAAGCTAGGCCAACAATCAAAAAAATCTTATAAACAAATTGGTTTTCAAGCAACCTTCTAGCATTGCCCATGTTATAAAGTTCAAGAATTGTTGGGCTAGTTCAATTTTGTTGGTGCGTAGAAGGTACCTATTTTCAACAAAGAACAATCAAACTATCAATACACCATATATATCTTCATCACCATCAAAATTTAACACTTTGACCTTTTGAGCTATTGAGTTCCTCTATCTTAAATAAAAAAAAATGGTAAGCAGCAGAGAAAAATATTGAGCTCATCTACCTTCAATGAAGAGAAAAAGCGATTGAAATAAATATTTAGCTCTATCCTAGTTATAGCATCATCAAATTGTATTAGTCAAACCTATGTCTGAGGCAATTTAAAAAAGTTAAAATGCTAAGCAACATACAAAAAAATATTGAGTTCCTCTAGCTTCAATAAATAAAATGTTAAGTAGATACAAAAATATTGTGTTCCTCTCTACCTTCAAGAGTGAATGCCATTGCAATAAATATTTAAGCACAGTTATACAAAAAAAGTTTAAGTGGAATACCGTTGGTCATGAATCGCAGTTTGTCCATTAGATAAGTTGAACTTGCATGTCATATTCTACCTATATTACTCTGAAAGTTTTTTTTTAAAAATGATAGGGAAGATTACTCAGGTTTATCAACTATAAATTAATTACCGTGATGACATTTTGATGACTTTCAAGAACTGAATGTTAGAAACTGTGACCCGTGACGACATTTTGATATGACTACAGTGTCATGTCTAGAATTAATTAAAGATGATTAATGTAAAAGAATGGTTCCTATCAATGAGAAATGCAAAAGAATGGTTCCTAATGCTGCCATCAATAACTTGGTCAAAACAATGAATATATCAACACATTCATTAGTAGTGACTTTGAAGTACATTCATTGGAAAAAAAACATGCATTCATTACATAGAGCTTAGCTTCCAAAAGAGTCATGAACGTAGTTTGTCCCTTGGATAAGTTGAACTTGCATGTTATAAAAAATGCATTCATTACATAGTGCTTCGGGGGAGATTCATCAGGCCTGCATTTGAACTTGCAACCTCTGCAATTGTTAGTAGTGAAAATCGGCTACCTTGAACTGAGAGAGGAGAGGTGTTCATTTGGTTTGAGTATTTGAGAGTACCTGCACAATAGCGAAAAACGAAATATTATTATGCAATGAAGAAAAAATCTTGGACTATTTCTTTTATTTATTTTCAAAACACTACAACCGTACACGTTGCTTGACATGAAGCTAAAAAAGTTGATCTATAATGATCAACCATAAAAACTTAGAGAACATACAAGATCATTAGGAAACAAATGAACAAAATCCTAAGTATCAGTTCTACCTCCACAACTTTAGATCTTACTCATTCATCCATGTCAACACCTTCTCAACATGTAAATGATTTAGTCGTACAACAACTACATTTAAATCTAGAACGTACACCACCTTATAATCAAATAAAAAAAATAGCCAATAAATAAAATAATAATATAAGATAATAAAATATTGCAACAATAGTACACAAAGATCGCGAGCCACCATTAGGGGAGGACGGTTTGGAGGCAGAGGATGTTAATCCTTTCGTCGGCCTGGAGGATGAGGATGATCTATTGTAGGGGTGGGAATTTGACCCTAACGACCCTAACCTGGCCTTGACCGACCCAACCCTAAGTCCTATAAAGCCCTCACAACTAAAGCCCTCACAGAGTTTAGGGCAGGGCTAGGGCTAAGGTTCTGAAACATAGGCCCAACCCTAATTCAGCCCTAGTTATAGTTTCACATTTTCACTATAAATACACGTACCATAATTGTCCAACCCTTTGTTAAATATTTTAAATTAAAATAACATTGTCCTTTGTAATTTATCACTTACACCCAAGAGTACTTTCAATAACTTGTTTTATATAACAAAAACTTGTCAACCTATCTAGCAGCCATGAAGAACAATAATCATTAGCCTAATAAAAAAATAAGACTTTATTCCTTTGACCATCAAATCAAAGTCTAGAACTTATTATTCTCAATTTATTTTCCCACTTACTTCTTATAAATTATATTTTTATTCACATCCAAACCAAGTCTAAAACTAAAGGTTTTCGTCCACACCATTAAAGCGAAATACAGAGCAGAAATTTGTAACACAGAAACAAAAAAAACAACCTTTGTCTGAAAAATGGCATTTGTAAAACGAAGAAAATATATAGGCTCGGCCCTAAAACCCGGCCCTAAAGCCTTTAAAGAGGGCTTAGGATAGGGTCAGGGCTTAAGATTTAGACTTGTGACCCGGCCTTACCCGACCCTATGCTGACTTTAGGGCCGGGCCGACCCGACCTCAATATCTAAAGGGCTTTTAAATGTTTAGGGTCGGGCTAGCCCGACCCAGCCCATTGCCCACCCCTAATCTATTGCTTGTTCCACTGCCCAGAGATAACAGGCGTTGGGAATCTGGTCTAAAAATTGATTTGCCTGAGTTTCATGGTAACTTGCAACTGGATGATTTGATTGATTGGATCGGTACTGTGGAGGAGGTTATGGAGTTCAAAGAAATGCTAGACAACAAACAGGTGGCCCCTGTGGCAACTCGTTTTCATGGTCGTGTTATGGCTTGGTGGTAACAGTTGAAGGCGACTTGTCACAGAAGAGGTAAATCTAAAATCGTGGCTTGGAGAAACTTAAAAAACATCTTTGTGCCGATTTCTTATAACCATTCAATTATACACGTGAACTATATCAATGCTTTTAGAACTTGCGTCAAGGTTCCAAATCTGTGGATAGCTATACTAAGGACTTTTATCAGTTATTGTCTCATGTAGAACTAACAGAGTCTGATGATCAGTTGGTGGCTCGTTATATTGGAGGTTTTCATTCTAATTTGCAGGATGTATGCCTTGAACCTGTTTGATGTTTTTTGGTCTCTGAGGCTTATCAACGCGCCTTAATTCTGGAGAAACAAAAGAACTGCAGGGGTAGTGGTAGTGGTCATGTTCCCCGCATTCCCAATGTTCCTATCACTAGGCCACAGGGTCTAGAAGCTATAGGTCGTGGCACTAATGCGGTTAAGTGTTTTCGTTGTGGTGAGATTGGTCACTATGCTAACAGATGTTCAAAACCACCTGCTCCTGGTAAGGTTTTGTTTGTTGAGAATGAAGATATTGATGATGATCCCGTTGGTGGTCTTCTTGGTGCTCCCATATTTGATGTGGGATCAGGGTCTAGTGGTTTTGTTACGTGTTTTTTCCCTTCATTCGTTTTGGGCCTTTTGTTTGAGCTTTAGTTTTGTATCTGTTTTTGGTTGCCTATATTAGGCTAATTGTAGGGTTTTAGAAAACACTTCTTGATTATTAAACTTTGTTCAATAAACTCTTGGTCAGAGAGTGATTAATTAATATATTTTCTTGGTTAAAGGAGAGGTATTTGGATTGTTTGCGAGCTAACGTTCTTAGTCATACATTACATTGCAACAACATTACAATTCAATTTGGATGTTATAAGCTTATGAAAAAAAAACCATATTACTTAAAAAAAAAACAAAAGATAAGATATAAGACGACTCACTCTTAAGTCTCAATAACTTGGTTGCCATTTTTCTTCCACTTGATATGTTCGTACTATTCAAACCCCATTTCTGAGCCTACAAAAGAAGATCAAGATGGATTATTTCAAAATAAGCGAATGAATGGAAAGTATAACTCATTTACAACTAAAAGTATATTTTAATTATCAAAATTAAAATATGTGAACGCGAGTGATGGTTAATAATAAAATTTTAATAGTTGCTTACGACAACAAAACTAAACTCTGGTCATCTATCTTCATATCCATATTGTCATAACCACCTTTAACGTCAAGAAGAGGATAATCTCACCCTTAATGTCGACAACCTTTAATACAATATAACTGCCAAAAACCAACCCACCAGGGATAACAAAACATATAATGGCAAAAACTTAAAGTCAATGAAAGAAGATGATTACCTATAGTTCAAGTTAGTGCTTCGAGCTCTACTAAACATGCTATTCATCAAAGTCACTTTTGTGTCAACATGCCAATGCCTAAGGATCACTCTGCTTTTGCTTGCACATTGCTAAATAAAAGTTTTTGGTCCTTGATATCCAAAAATAATGAGCATTTCTTCATTATTACAAGAGAAGAAAAAACACACTATAGCATGTATCCACAAACCTATTGTGAGGTACTAATATACTCAGGCATATTATCCACGTACGTGTCCCGCACATACCAAGCTATATCTTAACTAGTTCGTCATAATCCATAGTATCGAATCTCGGGCTACAAGACGAGTCGACCATCAGTGCTCACTCTCGATCTGATAAACAACCTCTCGATAGTTCGCCACCCCTCGATTCGCAGGTTGAATCATCTACCAGTTCGCTCAGCTACATATCCTTGAACTGAAGACTCTTCTCATATTTGTAACGGCACGTAACACTCGAGCACAACTGCCCCCATCAATACCGTTATTTCAGGGACGCTCATCAAAGAGCTCTTATAACTCACCATCATGGCTGATTGCGCGCATTCAAAACTTGATCTTGACTTAAAGCGGGAGAGGAGGAGACGCGGGCATCTCGCCTATATAAAGAAGAGGAGGAACTACGTCTGACCTAATTCAAGTCTCCCCCCAGTAGAGAGAATTGATACGTAGGCAGTTCATCCAAACGAACTCAGTCAAACCCAATCAATCAACCCATCTCTCCCAAATTGCCTACTCCGGTAAGGTTAAAACGAAATATAACCTTTACATTGGCGCCGTCTGTGGCTTGATTTCTTGAGTTCACAAACCTTCAAACAAAAAACCCTCGAACATAATCTCAAACCCATGAAGCATGGAAAGCCTCCAGGATCAACTGAAGATTATGGCCACCCAGATGCAAGCCATGAACGGTAGCATCACCTTGCTCCGACAAGAGAACGAAGCACTAAAAACCCAGGTTGAGTCCTATAACCCGAATGGAATCACCGCTGAGGACAGAATTAACAAGGTCAACCAACAAATTAACAACCTCTCCCAGCGGATCAAACAAAGCACTAGCAAAAAGGAGGCCACTCAAGTCATTCAAAAGATGTTGAAGACGTATCGAGCATCCCCCTTCACAACTGAGGTACTCAATAAACCCTCCCCCTAAGATTTCATTCATCCTCGGTTCATAATGTACGATGGCAGCACGTGCCCTGGTCAACATGTAACTTACTACATTTAGAGCTTCGCGCTCTATAGTGCGCAAGAGTTCGACCACCTACAGTGCTGCTTGTTTTCGGCAAGCTTAAAAGATGGAGTTCTCGATTAGTTCTACTCGCTGGGACCAAACTCAATCGACAACTTTGAAAAACTAACTGACCAGTTCGCCAGCCAGTATCTCCACTGATAAGTGCTCAAAAGTAATGATTTATAACCCCAATTATGTGTATGTTAGTCTCCATTTTATATTTAAATATTCTAATATGATGCAATTTGAGTTTTTGCAGGTCAAAGAACCTAAATATGAAATATGGAGGGAAAAGAAGTCAAACAAGTAAAAAAAGAGTCATTGAGAATTACAGCTAAAGGCCTAGGGCAAAAACATCATATTTGTCTCCATAAGTGTCAAGCCTAATGGGACTCTAAAAGAGGATAATAATTTTGTTAGAAGAGTCTTAAATATAATCTCAAAGCCTTAATTTCAACTTCATAGGAAGAGAAGATCAACATGGAAAAGAAGTCAGAGTTTCACAAGAATTAGGAAACTAAAAGCTGTAAGAAGCTGCAACTTGCGAAATAGCATGCAGGGAAAAATGGGACACGTCTCACTTTTGCGCAAACGAATCTAGCTTTTCCAGGATTTCTTCTAGAAAGATTACAGAGAGTTTGACACAAAATAAACATAGGATTTGGATCTCTATCCAGACGAGCATGTAAGCCAATATATAAGGCACAAAAACCTCAGTTTACATCATCTAGGAAATTTAGTATTTGAATCTTAGATCTAGAATTAAGAGAGAAGAAAGTTCAGACCTTTTCACCTTTAATATCTATAAAGATTATTCCTTTTCATATTGTGTTCATAGCATAGTATGAAGAGCTAATCTCCCTTCTCTTGGGAGGGGAGATGAAGCTTTTTTCGTATGTTTTAGTTTAGTTCTTCTTTTATCATGTTTTAGTTTAAATCCCTCATTGAGTTTCTTCTTATTCATCCATTGATCTAATACTCCTGTGGAGGTTAGGAGGTCTTAGGGTAATTCATAATTGTATAGAGCCAAATACCACAAACCTTAGATTCTTTTCTTCTAGTTTTTAGTGTTATAGTGTGATGATTGGATTCTTTATGGCACCTCAATTAGTTGTATGGTTAATACCACATGTGGATTTTCCATGGCACCTAGAGTTGTATATTGAATGTCACTTAAAGCACAATTTGGTTAGATAGAAGATATCATTAGAGATTGAAGAAGTATTTGATGGAAAGATAGAAAGCACGTTGAAAGCCACATATTATCATCATGGTTATGAGCATAAGGTTTGTAGGTATGGTGAGTTTCTATTGGTGATTTATATTAAGCATGATAGGTAGATCTATTAGACTAATTCTATGATTTTGGTGGATTCATCTCTCCCAAGATATTCTCTCTTTTGATTCATATTCATATATTTAATTTAGTTTAGTTTACGCATAGTTTATATCTCAAATCAAATCAACTATATATTCTTCATTACTTAGCCACATCTTTTACTTGCATCCATTAGAGTAACTTAGATTAGGAATTTATATTATCATCACTTAGTTATTTAGAGTAGGATTGATACCTTGCCAGCCACTATACTAATCAATATTTAATAGGCTAAGTAAGATTTGCAAAAGATACATGACACAAATAATTATGTGTTTCGTGCTTTTTCAATGACAACAAACGTAAGAAAGCCGGCCTTAATTCACCCTTCCAATTGTCTCAGAAGAGTGATGAACCAATTCGTACCTTTTTGGGGCGTTTCAAGACAGAGCTAATGTCCATGGAGAGCGACCTCAAGGAGTCGTTGGCCAAAGTGACTTTCACCAATGCGATCAGGAAGAACACTGATCTGTCCAGGTCGCTCATGAAGGAACACCCTGAAACACTGGCCGAATTGTACACACGTGTAAAGAAGTACATCAAGCTTGCAGAAGGCCTTGAAAAAGAATGACTGAAGGATGCAGGCGAGGTCGCTACGATCTTAGATATCACTCCATCTTCTAAGAAGCGACCCAGGCAACAGGGTCAGCAGACCAGCACCCGAACCCAAACCAAAAGAGAGTTCACTGTGCTTACAAGATCGCCATGTTACATACTGTAAAATATTAAAAAAAAATGACTTATTACCGACCTGAGATAAAACGGCCAGAAGACACACCAGAAAAGTTATACTGCACTTTCTATACAGCAAAGTGCCATGAGACCAACGAATGCCAGGGACTCAACCACTACCTTCAAGACCTCATTGAGGCAGGGCATATCAAGCATTGTATTGATATTTCCAATGGCAACTTGCACCATAAGCTCATGGATCGCAGAGATCGAAGCCGAACTCCACCACGCAACCACAAATCGCTCCCTCGCTCGAGGACGCTCAATGGACCGATCTTGTCATGAGAGCCACCAACACTCATCTTACAGAGATAAAAACAGAATGATTGATAAGCACCCAAAAGTGTATTATGAAACCCCATTGAGACATATAAATTTGGTTCATTATGTGTTTAATAATCATGAAATAAATATGTTTTCATACTTTTGCAGGTATTTGCAATAAACATGGAAATATTGGTTAAACCTGCAATAAAGCACGAGGAACGGTATATATGAATTCTCCCAAATCCACGTAGAAGCATCAAACTTCCAAAGCTCCTACCTCTCGAACCAGGGACTCGAATCGCGACAAGAGAGCTCGCTCGGACAATCGCAGGCGATGAACTCTACGATAAAGCGGGAAGTTAAAACGCCCAAAATACCGGATCGCCATTGATTGCACATGGACCCACTATCTTGGGGCCACAAGATTGGATGAGTCATCAATCATGGAGCATGTCAAGACAAAGATAACAAATTATTGGTGCAAAGTTGACACCTTGCATGTAATAAATTAGATTAGGTGTTAATAGTGAAAAAAGGCAAGGTGTCACTTTGTTTTAATGTGGTAGATAAAAATGAATCAATGTGATTTGATAATTCACGTGGGAGGAAATGAGATTTCTCTCAAATGGAGAAGAAATTAGACAAATGTGGGGACACTCCAATTACTCCCTTGACTTATTTTCCTCACATGACATTATTTTAGTTCCTTAGTGAAAATGAGAAGTTAGTTTTATTTTGATTAAAAAAAAGCTTGTAATAGTTTTAATGGAGGAACACTTGTTCTTCTAAGAAATAATAGAAGTGAGTTTGGTTGTGGATTTTCTTCTTTCTCTTTCTCTTTCTCCTTTGTGTTTTTATTAGTTCATAAGTCCTTGTCCCAAGGATCATGAGCTAACTTCCCTTTTGGGGAGTTAGTCTAACTCATGTGAGGGTAAACCAATTGTTGGTTTGGTAGGTTTAGGAAGAACAACTAACTCTACATCCTACCCCAAAATGGTAGTTGGTGTAGAGTTTAGTTAGAAATCAAGCAATGAGCTTAGAGATAAGTCATTGTTTGGTTTCACTTGCTAGCATGTATGAGCTCTTTAGTGAGCCATGCATGCTAGGGATCAAATCTATTTTTCCGTTAGGGACTTGTCTATGAGTTTAGGAAGAATCAAAACCTATTTCAAATCAACACTAATGGTAGTTCACATGAGGAGGATTAACTCTCAAATTTCTCTTTCAAATTTCCATTTCGGTATTAAGTGCATGTTTTCATTATTAATGTTTTTATTAATGTTTGTGTAGGAAGGAAAAATCTAGAATTAATAATTACTCCTTACTCTTTAGTTCCCTTATTGTAAATTCCAATTTGTAGTTGTTCTAAGCTTTAGTTTAGTTCGAATCTTTATTCCAACTCTACGAAACGAAGATCGTGAGTAAGAAACCTTGATTGCTTTTGCACCAATTTAGAGAGTTCAAAACTCTAAGTAGTGTTCTCCAAGCATATATATCAATGATCAATATGATCACCTTCCAAGACGACTCTGTCACGTCCACAAGGGAGAAAATGAGACGGGTAGGCGCCTTACAAGAAGTCTACCAGTTCTCCTCACAAGCGTCTCTTGCCCCACACACAACTGGCCGCAACTCAGGAGACGTCACCTTCACTGAGGCCGACCTCAACAAGGTGTGCCTCCAACATAATGACGCTCTGGTTGTCCATGTCAAAATCAGCGACTAGACTGTTAAGCGCGTCCTCATCGACTCAGCCAGCTCATGCAATATTTTGTTCTACCAAACTGTCAAGGAGATGAACCTGCCCAATTTGGTTATGATTGATCCAATAGCTCCCCTCTATGGCTTCAATGGATCTCAAACTGACCCAATTGGAGACATAATTCTACTTGTCTCAGTTGGGTCACGCGAAGATAAAATCAGCATCAACATGTGCTTCAGTGTTCTGGATGTCAACTCATCCTATACTGCTATTTTAGGACGTCGTTGGATCCACAAGATGCAAGCAGTGCCATCAACACTCCATCAGATTTTATGCTTCCCTGGCCCCATAGGCATGATGGAGCTCAGAAGCAACAAGCTCGATACCCACAATTGCAACCAGATCCTCTCAGTTAACAAGCCTGTTGGGGCTTCACTCAAAAATAAGGGAAAGATCGCCAAAACCAAGCTGGCATAAGACTTCATCTCTGAGATCAAGACCTTGACCAAGACCCCCCAAAGCGAACTCACAAAGGAAAACACTAGGGACTCGATCAAAAACTTCCCTCCAGAAGCCCAGACCCCAGAGGTCGCCCCACCACTTCAGGTCAAAGAGACACCGTAAGAGACCAAGACCCCAGAGGTCGCTCAGCCCACTGAGGTGGCTGCTATGACCGAGCTGAAGGAAAAGGTCAACCTAGGAACTGAGGATGACCCCAAGTTCGTTTATGTAGGAGCTAACCTTGATCCTACTCTTAAGGCACAACTTGTAAGCTTTTTATCATTAAATAAAGATATTTTTGCTTGGTCGTACATCGATGTGCCTAGAATTGATCCCAATTAATATTGCATGCCATAAGTTAAATGTTAACCCAAATGCTAAATAAGTTCGCCAACGACCTCAAAAGTTATCCCTTAGATTCTAAAAAGCAATCAATGAAGAGGTTGAAAATCTCAAAAAGGTTTGCTTCATTAGGAAGGTTGATTACCCTAAATGGGTGACCGCTAACATAGTATCAGTCCCAAATAAAAAATGGCACAGTTCGCCTTTGCGTGGACTTTACCAACCTAAATCAGGAAACTCCTAAGGATAGCTTCCTCTTACCAAGAATCGACCGACTTGTGGACCAGACCTGTGGCCACAAGCTATTGTCATTCATGGATGCCTACAGTGGCTACAACCAAATCCCACTAGCAGAAGATCAAGAGAAAACCTCATTTGTAATAGATCAAGGAATTTACTGTTACAACGCCTTCCAGTTTGGCCTCAAGAACGCTGGAGCAACCTACCAGCAACTCATCACCGATATGTTCCAAGACATGTTAGGTGACACCATGGAAGTCTACATATACGACATGGTCGTCAAAAGCAAGAAAGCTGGAGATCACTTAGATCATCTTACACAAGCGTTTTCTAGACTTCGGCGAACTCAGATGAAATTTAACCCTGAGAAATGCCTCTTTGGAGCATCCTCTGGGAAATTTCTGTGGTATTAGGTCTCACAACGTGGGATAGAAGCTAACCCAGATCAAAGTCAAGCGTTCTTGGACATGCCCGACCCAAAAACAAAGTAGTAGATACAGAAACTGTCAGGAATGGTGGCAGATCTAAACCAATTCATATCGAGAGCATCAGACAAATGCCGACCTTTTCTACAAATTCTCAAGAAGGGTGAACAGTTCTCATGGAACGAGCAATGCCATCAAGCGTTCTCTACTTTCAACGACTATTTGACAACACCACCTGTGCTGGCAAAACCGATTGATGACGAAACGTTGGGGCTGTACTTAGCAGTGTCTAACTTCGCCATCAGTTCAGTTCTCTTCAAAGAAGAACATAATGTAGAGAAGCAGATTTACTTCACAAGCAAGACGTTGTTGCCAACTGAGAAGAATTACTCCCACATTGAAAAGGCAGTACTGGCACTACTCTATTCAGTAAGAAAATTCATGCCCTACTTCCAAGCACATCCAATCAAAGTACTCACCGACTTGCCACTAAAGAAGATCCTTCTTAAAGCTAACAAGACAACTCACATGGCAGTATGGGCAGAAGAACTCGGTGAACACCACATTGAGTTCACCCCAAGAACCTCTCAGAAGGGTCAGGTCGTTACTGATTTCTTAGCAGACTTCCTAGTTGACGACTTGAACTGGGAACCAGAAGACATCACCCCGACCTCTAAACAACACAACCCGTCAGTATGGTCACTCTACGTAGATGGAGCTAGCAATCCAGGTGACAGCGGAGTCAGAGTAGTCCTAATGTCACCAGAAGGCACGATGGTGGAGAAATTAGTTCGCATTGATTTTGCGACCTCTAACAACGAAGCTGAGTATGAAGCCCTGATCATGGGGCTTTGCATGGCATTAGAATTCAAGGTTCAGGAGCTCAAGGTCTACAACAATTCACAACTGGTCGTTCGCCAGGTCACCAATGAGTAATGAAGGTAACCTTTCTAAGTACCTTCAAGTTGTAAATCAATTACTGCCTTCTTTCCAGAAAGTCACAATACACCATTTCCTACGGGAAGAGAATCGTCACGCAGACAACTTGTCGTCTCGCGACCCAAACACCAAACTGTGACCCTAGGAAACTACTCATTGAAGTCATTGATAGACCTGCTTACTAAAATGAGCATGTCCTAGAAATCAGCGACCTATGCTCACTCTCTGACACTCAGATGAGTTAAACATGGATGCAACCCATCATAGATTATATCCAGCTAGGCAAAGGTCCAACAGATCGCACCAAGGCCAGATAGGTTCAATACCAGTCAGGTCGCTACTGCCTAGTAAACGACAAACTTTTCAGAAAGTCTGCCAGAGGACCCCATCTGAGGTGCATAAGCCCAGAACAAGGTCAAATGATTTTCTCAAAAATCCACGATTGAGAATGCGGAAACCACGCAGGAGGTCGCTTTTTGGCCCATAAAGTGATCTCATAAGGATACTTCTGGCCAAGAATGCAAATCGACGCCAAGAAGTATGTACTCAAATGTATCAAGTGGCAAACATTTGGCCACAATATCATCCAGCCAGCTCGAGAACTCATCAGCATCGCCAGCGCTTGGCCATTTCACATGTGGGGCTTGGACATTATGGGTCCATTCATTCTGCATAAAAGCACAAGCTTCTGGTTTGTCCTAGTTGTGACAGATTACTTCACCAAATGGGTGGAAGCGATCCCCCTTGGCTTATGTCAAAGAATCTAATGTCAAAAACTTTATTTGGACCAACATCATTACCAGGTTTGGCCTCCCCCACACATTGGTGATGGATAATGGATCTTAGTTCAAGGGAAACAGTCAAGGAATTTTTAGCTAAGTGGAAGATCGTTCATACATTCTCCACCCCCCAGTACGCCCAAAGCAATGGTCAAGCAGAAGCCAGCAACAAGGCAATCCTAGAGAACTTAAAGAAGAAGATTGAAAATAACAAGAGCCAATGACCAATGTAACAAGAAAACATCCTATGGGCTCATAGAATGACAGCTCATTCTAGTACAGGTGAGTCACCGTTCTCACTATATTACAGTACTGAGGCTGTCATTCCTACTGAGTTGACAATTACAACGACTCGATCTGAGATCGTCAAATCTGGTCAGAACAATTCCATTCTCGCTTGAGAGGTTTACTTACTTGAAGAACGATGCGACCTCGCAGCCATTCGAGTGGGCATCCTACCACCAAACTCTGAAGATGACATACAACAAGCGAGTTAACCCTCGAAGTTTCCAACCAGGCGACCTAGTCTTGAAAAAGACTAAGGATGCCTCGAAACTGGCACCAACATGGGAAGGCCCTTATATAGTGGAACGAGTCGTTGGCAATAGAGCATATTGGATCAAAACCCAAGATGGACAGGCATTACCACGTCCTTGGAATACTTTCTTGTTAGAGAAATTTTATCAATAAAAAATTCTATTTCATGAATTCTTACTCTTCAAACTATACACATAGTTTTTATATTGCATCAATGCACTGTAGTCTCTCTATGTTATTAAATAGATGCATAGCTCGCTCTCCAAGAGCAAAATGCTAACTCAAACTTAAACACTCTCTAAAGCTTAAACATTCTACACACTTTGACGCTCACTCGAGCTCAGGGCTACATGGCTCACACACTTCTCACTAGTTGGATACCTACACTCTAGGGTCAACTCAGTGCAGAACACTCTCTAAGAGCAACACATTCAAACGAACTTAAACGCTCTCCAGAACTCAAACGTTCTCTACGATCAAACGCTCACTTGAACTCAGGGCTACATAGCTCACACAATTCTCACTAGTTTGAGACCTATACTTCTAGGGTCAACTTAGTGTAGAATGCTCACTCGAGCTCAAGGGCTTCATAGCTCTAACACTTCTCACTCGTTGTAGACCTACAACTCCAGGATCAACTTAGTGCAGAAGGTTCCCTGGAACACTCAAAATGCTCTCCTGAGTAGTACGCTCAATCGAGTGAGAAGTGCTTCATGACACTCTAAGTCTTCCTAGACAACGGGATATACATCTCTAGGTCTAATTCCTACTTAGATGTCAAGACAACACGCAACAAGCATTCAGACAAAAATAAGTTAATTTTCAAAGCAAGCAAGCATTTCATAAGTGCAAAATGTGAACCGCCTGAACAAACTCAAGAAACCGGTTCATAATCTAATCAAGCCGCCAGGGACATCCCAGGAGACCAGCTTGATTAGAACACAACAAATAAACACAAGAGAACTGCCCAAAACATTCTAGGAAACCAGTTCGGCAAGTGTTCACTACAATTAAATAAAGCGAACAGACCAGGTCACCCTAGTTACCAGCTCTTAATGTACTTGGCCCATGCCACAACAACAGAAAAGACGAGCTGCCCAAGCAAGCCCAAGAAACCAGCTCTATTGTATAAAAACAACCCCAGCCTCTAAAGACAAAGCAAAGATGAACAGACTTTCAAGAGAAACATTCACTCACAACTGACAAGATTCAAGAAACATTCGGCAAATTCTCCGTGGCTAGGGGCTCCAGTACGCCTTCCAAAGCGGGCTACATCCAAGGCTAGATCCGAGGCAGCGTCATTCACAGGAACAGGACCTTCAAGTATAGGAAGAACGGTACTAACATCTCTAGGTGCGCCTAACACTGTTGCACCTCGAGCCCCACGTTCTGGTTCCTCCTGTACATCAAGATACTTTTGTTCCAGCTCGTTATAATCTTTGGCCAACTCAGTCGCCTCTCCAAACAGAGCCTCATAGGCATCCTTTGCCGTATTGGCCGCCGCTGTGGCCTTCTCCACGTACCCCGTGTACAATGCCACCTCGTCATTAGCTTCCTCCGATGCCCCAACCAAGACCATTTTCTCCAAAGTGACCTGATCGTGCTGCTTCTTATTTAGTTCGTCATAGCTAGCCTGGAGTGAGACTTTAACTATATGAACGTTCTCCAGCTCTTCTTTCAACTTTTCTCGTTCACTCTTCTCAGCCTCAGTGATCCCGGCTAGCTCTTTTAGTTTCTGGTACCCAGAAAGTACCTACATAGCAACAGTATACGCACACATCAATACATTGGTCTACATATACACAGCTAAAATAACACAAACACTTACCAGGCAAAACCCAAGATCCATTGCCCTCACGTTCGCAGCAAAGCCCCCCATGGCATCCAAGTTCTGCCGATCTCTATCAAGAACAATGCTACCTAACAAAGAACTCGCAATTGGAGCCGACTGGAAGCTACAGTCAGACCTTGTAACGCCCATATTTAAAATACGTATTTATTTATTAATTAATTAAATTATTTATTTAAAAATCGGCTGGATTGGATTTGGGATACGCGGGCCTGATTTCTGGGACCGAGTCTGTGTTGGGTTTGGGTTTCAGACCCAAGTATATAAACACATTGTTCTAGAGAATATGGTTCTTGGAGAATAAAAAAATAATAAAAATGGAGGCAGAGATAAAAGCTGGATTGCCGGAGGGTGGAGCGTGATGGTTCGGACTACGAGGGATTCGTGAAGCTGTTAATTAAGGTGAGTAGTTTAGTTTCATTTTTCTTGTCTATACAAAGAGACGACTTTACTGTAGTACCACGTTTACTATATGTTTTCGGTTCATTTTTCATTTTCTGCTCATTTTCTGTTCAGCAACGTTTCTTCTCGTTAATGTTAAAACTTGTTAGAATTATAGAATTGTCAAAAACTCGTTAATGGTTGTTCATGGTGGCGCGAGCCCAGTGAACAGAGAAATCATCTCTGTACATTGTTGAACCTTTTATTTTGGTATTATCGGTTGGTTGACGTTGGGGGTTAAGAGGTTGACAGTGGGGTTGTTGTGTATGGAGAATAGGGTTGCTGTTGGAAGCCTCACAGAAGCTCTGTCGAAGCTCTGTTAATGGCGGCGCCCAGTTTTATTTCGAACTTTGTTGTTGGTTGGTGGGTTTGGTTGTGTATTTGCAGGGATTGATTGATGATTGGGGATGACTTGGTGGTGGAGAAATGGCTGCCAAAGCTTGGTTGGAGGCGTTAATGGCGCCGGTGGTTGGGATGTTTTGGTTTAATTGGTTGTGGTGTTTTGTGGTGATGTGTTGTGATGTTGGTTAGTGGTGATTAAGTGGGTGAGGGCGGTTGAATATGGTGCTGTTGGAAGCTTGAAGGAAGCCATTAATGGCGGTCCGAAATTCCTTCCAGATCTAGTTTTGAGGATGGGTTATCGAGTTAGTGAATGGAGTTTTTGCTTTTGTTAATGAGATAGGGTTTGTAACAAGGATTAAAACCGCGGGGCTGTATTGGGTGGTCGTGTGGAGGATTGTGGTGGCCGGATTTTGGTGGCTGGTAGAGCTGCTGGAGGAAGGAGATGACGACTTGGGCTTGGGCCTGGGTAGGTTTCTCTTGGGTTTGGGTTGTTTTGTTTGGGCCCGGTTTGTTTTAGTTGTTTGGGCCAACCTTTTATTTGTTTGGATGGGCCGGATTCTATTTTAGTTGGTTTGGTCCATTTTCTTTTAAGTCTTTGGGCCAGAACTTAGATTGTTTTGTTGGGCCGGTTTCAGTTTAATTTTCAGGCCGAACTCAGTTGTGTTTTGGGCCAGTTTCTAATATTGTTTGGGGCCAGCCCATAGGACTTAATAGAGATCCAAATGGGTCTTTCAATGTTTAGACTTCCGGGTTTTAAGGTTTGGGCTTGGCCAGTTGGGTCCGAACCATTACCTTGGTCATGAGCCCATGAGCCATGCGTATTGCCCTTAGCCATGAACCATGGCGACGACCCTGAACCTGTTGAACTTGGAAACGATAGTTTGACTTTGACAATAATAGTTTGACTTCGACCATGATGTGTTGACTTTGACCATTGACCGTTGACTTTGACTTTTTCCAGTTTTTATCATATTTAAGAATATGGACAAATATAGTAATAAAATATTGTCGAAATTATATAATGTTGTTTGTCATTATCTAATTAAGATTTGACGTGAGTAGTGTGTAAAGCATATATATATTGGGCTTTGATGGTGGGCTTTTGACTGTTTAATTGTGCTACGTTGTATGTTGTAAATTGTATGGACAAATCAAATGTTAAAATGCTGTGGAGGCTTGTATAACTTTGGTTGTCAATATCTAATTAAGATTTGACGTTGATATTGTGACATTATATAATATGTTGGGATATATATATTAAATGCAATAGTTTTGGAGAAATAAATGTATAAACACTCCATTATTTTATATGTGAGATGCTACTATGAGGTAGTATAGTATGTGTGGATATTTTCCCACGGGATTATGGCTTAGTGCAATAATATATTGGCACGTGAAAGAATGAAAGTGGTTATGAGATATAATTAAGATATTTCTAAATATTGTGGCTTAGTGCAATAAAGTATTTGACTTGCACGTGATATAGTGGAATGATTATGAGTCATAAATGTATGACACCTGAATAAATTACGTAACGAAAATCCTAGAACCTGACTACCACAACTCATGTGATTTGCCCTGTGTGGGCGTATGTGATGTGATTGGCCCTTCTGGCGTTTCAGTGAATCTGAATGGCCTTCGGGCGTAAGTAATGTGATTGGCCCTTCTGGTGTTTCAGTGAATCTGAATGGCCCTCCTGGCGTAGCCGAATAGTGGCTTGATTATTCCCGTTTGCAAAATAGAACGAGACGCTAGCGATATTTTATGCCGAATAGTGGCGATACTTACATAATGGCTTCCGTGTGAGGGTTACCGGTGTCGCGCATCCCGCCGTGGTAGTTACGCACGCGGAGTGGTACATTATGTAAGGGGAGGCATGGATGGATGTACACGTTTGTTGGGTAGCGTATTGATTGGTAGCCAAGGAAATTAGGTAAGACATAGATACGACGTGATTTTAGGGACACGCAAAGAAAGCCTGAAATAATATAATTATGGTAATATGTTGATTATTTGTTTAGTTAGAACCTAAGGCGCCTCGATGGAGGAACTACATGCCTTATTTATTATGCGTATAGTTTGTTGTGTGGTTAGTGGGAAGTTAAGGCGCCTCAGTGGAGGAACTACCTACCTAACTTATTGTACTTAAGGATGTTGTATTAGTTGTTAGAAGTTAAGGCGTCTCGGTGGAGGAACTAACTGCCGTATGGATTGTGTATATATTTGGTATAAGTATATGTTGTATTTTAGAGCTACTCACACCAGCATTTTTATAATGTTGACCCGATTTGCATGTTTGCTTATCGGGTGTGTTCATTAAATGAACACAGTTGATAAGTCTTGACAGGTTTAGTGTTGAAGAAGATTGGTTGCTGCTTGTGGTTTGCGTTAGCGTCGCATTTCAAGATAGGCCTTGTTTTCCTTTGAGGTGATATAGATTTTCAATTGAGATAAAGTTATTTGCATTTTCATTTGTTAATTTTTATAATGAATATGACTTTTGTTAATTTGAAAATTTTATTGATTTTTAATTATCCGCATATTTAAACTGTTTATGGGTTTTTGGAAGTGGAGAGTGCGTCACACCTCGGAGATCGAAGAGTCGGGAACAAATTATGTTTTTCCGAATTCTGTCAAAATTCGGGGTGTAACAGACCTCTTCACACAATGAGTTTCACTAGTGTCTGGATCGACATAGGTAACCCCGTTCTCAAGAGCACCACCCTTTCCTTTACCCAGACCAGCCTTGACATTAACCTTGCTAGAAACCTTTTCTTTCCCTCTCCCACCAGGAGCAAAAACAGCAATAGTATTCTTCCCTTTCTAACGAGGGTCCAGGTCCAAATCGCTTAGATCGACTCTCTGTATTGACCTCAACCGGCCACTCGAGCTCTCGCCAGTACGTCTACCCGACCTACCACCACGTTGGTGACTCAAGTCACCCCTCACAATACTCTCCGAATGAGTTGCCTTCGACGCCCTATCATCGGGAACGTCACTATTTCTTTTCAATAGGCTTTCGGGTTCACGAACCACCACACTCATCTCCTCCACATCCATCAACACCGGGCCCCGCCTCAGAGCGGGATCCCTAGAGCTTGGTTCAGAACCAGAGTGGTGACCATTCCCACCAACTCGTTTGGGTGTACCACCATCACCACCCCCGGACCCATCTGCATTACCATCAGAGCACAATTGGCTAGGACGCAGTTTGCTCCTTTGTTCCCTGGTCATTATACCACTATCTTCTCTATCCATCTTAATTTCAGAATCAGAAGTACTATCGACTAGCCCATGAGCTCTCTGTTTCTGTTTCTTCCTCTTCGTCTTTATCTCCCTCCCACCTCTCTTAACAAAATATTCGACGATCTCACCAAGCAGGTTTCTCTTCTCAGACTAACTTAACCGGGCGAATCTCTCGATCTCACCCCTACGACCTTGATGAGTGATAGCGGCCTCTGTAGAGAACAAACAATCAAGATTAATACAAAACTCAGTACATCAAAAGTAAAACTACCGAACTAAAAACCTACCATTAAAGTTACAGACTCTAGTCTTCGCCCAACTTCCACCAACACAAAAGTTACCAATAACAAGCAATGGCGTCCTCTCCCACAGTTTGTTACTGATGCCATCTAGAACCGCTGACTTCTTAGTCAAAGTTTGGAGGCTAAAATTGTTCGCACTAGATCGCTTCACAGTGAAGTGCTCAACAATGTCCTCGACCTTAATCCTATAAGAGCCAGACTCGTTCAACAGGTCAAAAACCCTAAAAAGACACTAGCTATTCCCAAAGAACTGGCAGGGAGCTATATCACAAAAGTTTAAGAATTTGCATGTCAACTTTGACAGAGGCAAATGCAAACCAACCCTCATCTGACCATGGCAAACAACTATTCCACCACCACGAGGAACGTAATCCTCACTGAACACATTCACATCCTCACCTATATCATGAATTTCCAGGTCAGGTATGTCTATGTCATACCTCAACCTTAAGTCTCCAAAGCTCTTAACAGCCAACCGATCTATAACCCCTAGCATACCGCTCGACGACAACCCCTCATCACCAACATCAATCTCCACAACAGACTCAGAACTCTGAACCTCCTCTGAACTCTCTCCTCTCACCGACCTTACAACGACCTCCTCCGATCATGTATCATCAGAGTCTGACATACTACAAAACAACCAGACACCACTACACTAAAAAGACAGAAATGCAAGAAAGAAAGAAGATGACTAACCTGGAGTTTGAGAGACGAGAAACAAGAGACAAGCAAATAATTTTTTTTCTCTTTCCTAATCTCCAAAACCCTCTTAAACAAACCACCGTTCCAGTTCCCAAAGCGATGAGAAATGATTGTTCATGTTCCCAAAATGACATGTCTTGTTAAGCTGAATAGCTACCTTGATTTTTGCTAGCACAAAATCCGAAGCAGTTCCAACTTTTCAAATAACCTACAGCTAGCATCTCACTCGCCGGACACGTGCATGCCAACGGAGGCTCTTACCAGGTTGTTTTCCAAACACACAACTGATAACCGACCTAGTAAGAGGGGGCTATGTGAGGTACTAATATACTCGGGCATATTATCCACGTGTACTGCACATACCAAGCTATATCTTAACCAGTTCGCCATAATCTATAGTATCGAATCTCGAGCTACAAGACAAGTCGACCATCAGTGCTCACTCTCGATTTGATAAACGACCTCTCGATAGTTTGCCACCCCTCGACTCGTAGGTCGAATCATCTCTAAGTTCGCTCAACTACATATCCTCGAACTGAGGACTCTTCTCATATTTGTAATGACACGTAACGCTCGAGCACAGCTACCACCATCAATACTGTGATTTCAGGGACGCTCATCAAAGAGCTCTCATAACTCACCATCATGGTTGACCGCGCGCATTCAAAACCTGATATTGACCTGAAGCGGGAGAGGAGGAGACGTGGGCATCTTGCCTATATAAAGAAAAGGAGGAACTACGTCTGACCTGATTCAAGTCTCCCCCAGCAGAGAGAACTTGATACGTAGGCAGTTCATCCAAACGAACTCGGTCAAACCCAATCAATCAACCCATCTCCCCCAAATTGCCTACTCCGGTAAGGTTAAAACGAAATATAACCTTTACACCTACCAATGTTGCCATGTTGATAGCAATGTACCAATCTAGAGGTGCAAGTGGATATCTAAATATTCTAATTCGTATTCGAAAAATCGGATATTATCCGAAAATTTCGGATTTGGATTTGGATTCAGATAATTTTTTATGTCCGAACTGATTTCGAATACGGATTCGGATACTGCCATATCCGCATCCGATAATATCCGATTCGATTTAAAAAATTAATAGTTATTATATATAATTAATTTATTCATTTTCTATTGTATAAAATATTATATAAAATCATAAACTAATAATATATAACTATAATAACAAAATAATAATAATAAATGAATATATATATATATATATATATATATATATATTCATTTATTATTATTATATAGTTATATAGTTATTATAACTATATATATAGTTATTATATATAACTATATAAATATATATATAGTTATTATATATATATATATATATTTATACTAGTTTTTATAGTGGTAAAATGAATTATTCAAAGCAAATAAAATTTTAATTAATTTTAATTTTCGGATCGGATATTATCCGATTCGGATAAATTTTTTAATATCCGTCGGATTCGGATTCGGATACGCCTCCGAACCTATCCGTTTGCACCCCTATACCAATCAATATGTTCAAGCATGTCAATGTTTGGCTAAATAATTCACTTATGTACGTGACATGTTAGAAAGAGATTTTTTTTTAATATTTGCAGTTTTTCCATTGATTCTGCCTTAGCCAATCCCTTAATATAAAAGCTAGAGAGGTTGCAAATCATGAACTTACATATGCATCCAAAAACCCAAAAAAACAAAAACCCCAAATATCTATCTATTTAGTAATCACAGACAAAACACAACATTTATTAGTGAACCATCATTTAAACTGGGTTGCTTGCAGTCGGAACATGTTGAATAAATCAATGTCATGTATAATGTCACGAAATAAGCAAGCTCCATGATGAAAAGCCTAACCAAAATTGTACTCAACTCCAAATTAAAGAAAAAGAAGGAATAAAAAATGAAGTAAGCAAGTTAATGTCCCATGTCAGATGCTAGTAATGCTATCGTAGCAACTCAATCTAATAGAGGCAGCGAGCTATTGAAGTGGTATTAGTCGTACGAACATCATAAACAAAAGAACACATAATAAATACTATGGTGAATGCAATATTAATGACATTCTATATTCTTTCTGGTTCAAACCATTAACAAAACTTAAACTCCAAATGGAAGAAAACGCAAAAAAGAAAAACAAATTAATTACCTTAAAATGAATGCTAATGTTGGTTCTTTCCAGAATCATGTTGTGCCCATGGTTGAATTGAGTATCTAACTATTTGATAAAACCATATTTGTAAGGAGTGTTCCTACCAAGAAGAGAGTAAAAATATATAGAAGAGGAAGAAAGTCAAAGGTTGAAAACAAAAAATATTATAATAGAGTTTTCATATAAAAGCAAAAAACATGTGTGTACTGGTTAATGAACCGCCTTGAAAAGCCAAAATGTTAGAATAGAGTGTGTATCATGAAGTGTTACAGATCACCGCCCAATATACCACTCTCATCCTGAGTATCATATTATATATAGACACTTATATACGATATCAAATATTTATCACTTAACTTGATATGCACTACTAATATTCTCAATACCGTAACTCCTAAAACTATTTGCCATTCATATAAGCTAAGAAGATGCATCCCTTACAAATTAGTCGAAAACACTTTTATAAATAAGTCAGTGAAGGATAAAGTATGAACACTAACAAATAAGCTTTGTAGCAAACTTGGTTGATAATAAGTAGAAAAATCTTAAATTATAGAATCCAAGTTCCTAACCAGCCACTTTAAACAAACATAAAATCTCAAAGTCACATCATACTCTAATTGCAAAGAAAACACATGACATCCAACAACTCGTATAGTGGACATAGTGGGAAGAATCACTATATATTAAACATCATTGTAATAAGCATTGGTTGTTTATCAAAATTTGTAGCCATCAAAATTTGTTAGTTTGTAATTATTTTGGCAAGCTGGTGTGGGAGAGGGTAGTGTAAGAGAACACCTTTTTTTCTAGCCTTCAGAGTTCGTTCGTCGGTTTGCAATCAACTCTCCACTTTCTTTCCAATCGCCACTAGCACCACCAATTATATCCAAAAATTTCATGGATTAAAACAAAAAACTTGTTATATTATCGAAATATCACGATATATCTACAAATATCATCGATATTTACACTGGTATTTATCCAAATAAATATCGTGATATTTATATGCCCATATCTGATTTCTCCATATTTATGGCGATATTTTGTACTATGCTACCAAGTTCGAAGTACCAATCAACTACCAACACACCATGACACCAAGTTCTTAAATCAACAAGCAACTTGCGAGAGAGAGAGAGTTTCCCTTCTGTCTTAGTTTATACTTTACACTTTACGTCAATAATGTCGAGTTGCAAGTGTGAAGATTCTCGTATTCACGATATCAAAAACAGAATTCGAGTTGTTCCCAATTTTCCCAAATCAGGTTTTCTACATTTGTTTTTTCCTCTCCTTAAGTTTTTTATAAATGCAAATTTACTTGTAAACTTTGTTAATATTATTTTTTATTGTGTTCAGGGATTATGTTTCAAGACATCACTACTCTTCTTCTCGATCACGAAGTTCCGAACACAGCTACCTTTTGAGATCTTTTTTTTGGTTGGAGTTATTTGGGGTTGCATGGTGATTTGGAAGAGGATGAAGTTTGGCTTGTTTTTTTTTTTTTTTTAATTCTTTCAGTGCGAGGGAAACTGGTGGGTCCATGTCCAGTAAGTGTTGAATTATAGGCCTCCGATACTTAGAATATGGGTATGAGACGTCCGTTTTATGGGCCTCTGTTAGGGGTGTGCATATAAAACCAAGTTTCAGATCGGTTGTGAAATTGCAAAACTGACCGGGTCGGTTTGGTGCTCGGTTTAGATGTGGGATAACCGACAATAACCGACCCGATCCGCAATATCTCAATATACTTAGAATTAGTATAATACACTCAATAGTCAATATACGATACGTGCAATTACAAAGATTATGCAATAAAACTAGGGATGTCCATTCTGCCCGAAACCCGAAACCCGAAAAAAAACCCCGCACCGAACCCTGCCCGAGCCCGACAAAACCCGAACCCGAACCCAGACCGAAATACATAGGGTCGGGTTTGGTCACACTATCTAAACCCGGACCGACCCGAACCCGACCCGATAATTTGGCCCTAAACCCGTTAAAAGGGTTAAAAAGCCCGAAACCATATCTGGACCGAACCCGAACCCAAAACCCGGTTATAGAGGGTAAAAATGCCCGACCAAAATCCGAACCCAAACCAGACCATAATTCCCAACAGCTCTATTTTCATTTATTATCTATTTATCTTCAATAAACTTTTGGTGTTTTGCTCATTACTATTTACTTTTGGTCTTCAAGACAAATTATCTTTGGACCGTACCTTTACTACTCTTCTCCTCTTCCCTCCAACAACTCCAAACAAACAAGCAACAAACCCAATCACACGTTCCTAATGAAGAGATTGGTGGGTTTGATGGTTATCTTAAGTTTGCATTCATTTCGAAAATTTATAAAGACCTCTCTCAAATATCTCATTTTAAATGTGGTCATCAAGATCGAAAGAAATCAGCGGTCGGATTCACACCACCAAGAAATTGAAGCTAAACTCCTAAAAAGCCATCAATCTTATTGTTAAATCAACAGGTCGGATTCACACCAACATAAGAAGCCGAAACTCCCAAAAAGTCATCAATCTTATTGAGTTATTGTCTTGAAATTGCTTGCCTTGCTTGGTCTACTTTTGTTTTCTTCTGCTTTTCAAAAAATGCAATCCTGTGTGTTTTGAATCTTTGATGAATGTTGGGTGGCTTTATGATGTTAAAGTTAAACAGATCAAATCTAATAAAATAATATGGCTTTTGATTAATTAGATGAAAAAGAGGTTTTTCTTGAGATATTGAGATCTAATAGCTGAAAATGACGTTCCTGATGAAGAGATCTAATATTTTTTTGTTTCATATATTTCGGGTTTTATCATACCCGAACCCGAGCCCTACGGGTACCCGAAATATAGGGTTAGGGTAGGGTTTGGTCACATGTATCCAACAAATACCCGAACCCGAACCCAACCCGCAAAGAACAGGGCCGATCTTGGGTAACCCGATACCCGTTCAAAACCCGAAAAATTGGGTTCGGGCCGGGTCGGGTACCCGTTTGGACATCCCTAAATAAAACAAAACAAAAACTATTAACTAGGGCAGATCTAGGTGCCACCCCTCTAACCAATTCTTTATTTCTTGCTTTCTCTTCCATTTCCCACCACCATTCCTCCACCCCTCTTCCATCAGTCATCACCATCAACAAATGTAGTTGTAATTTATTTTTCTCTTATATTTTTGTTTATTATATTTCTTCTTAACATTTTTTTTTTTATCTCTATCTCATTTTAATTATTTTGTCCTTCATTCAGTTTTCTATTCAACTTTGAACTTTCCTTATTTGCGAAATTCATCGACAATATAATGAACTAATCATTTGGTTTTTTCTTCTTATTCTTTTTTTGTGTTTCTCTCAACTGTTTTTTGTTGAGTTAATAGTAGAGAATAATTTTTTAAGTTATCTTTTGGCACATGTAGCAAAAAGTATGATTTAAAATTTTAAGGTGGATGTTGTTATGACATAGATTTCTCAGTCATACTCTTTTTCTCTTAATCCCTTTTTCTTTTCTTCTTCTCGTCCTTCTCTTTTCTTTATACTCATTACACCGTAGTCTCCTCTCAACTATAGATCATGTTTTCCCATCTTGCCGTCTCTAGCACTCTCCCTGTTCCACCAAGCATCTTACTGGCTTCTATCATAGTCCACTTTGGGCCAGACCCATTAAGCTATCATTCCACAGATCAGTGGGCATAACTTAGATTATAACAGTTAACCCCAATCTTTATATATTTCGAACCTATGGGCCTCATAGGCCTAAATGGCCATAACATATGTGAAAGTATTAATTAACTAGTTGTTTTGGCGCCTTAGGGGTATTATTTTTGGGTTAACTAGTATTACCCCCACTAGATGAGCCAATTAGAATTTTCCCTTACTAGATGGGGAAATTAGGGTATTCCCCATAAGTACACAAAAAAAAAAAAGTGAATTGACCGTGTTTTTTTGGAGCGTTTTTTTTTTGTGTGTATTAGGGGGGTGACCCTAATTTCCCATCTGGGGGGGGGGATAATATTCGTTAACTCTTATTTTTTTATGAAATCAAGTGTTGGTCATTGATCATTGAATTCTAAGTTGGTTTATTAATATCAAAGTCAAGACAGAGCTTTTTGTTTTCATTTGAGCTAGTTTAAAAACTGGAGGTCATATTGTCACTTTAAATTTTTAAAGAGTTATTATTCTCTTTTCTTTCTTTATGAAATAGTGGCCCTTTCTCATTGACTACATATCTTGATTCAATTTATTTTAGTTTTATGGGCCTCTGTGAAACAAGTATGCAATACACAAACTTTCACACTTTGAGGACAGTGCAAACTTTCTATTTTAACGAAAACTCAGACAACATTGAGCCAAAAGTTAGCAACTCAGCATGAATAGTAGGGGGCAAATCTTTTTTTTATTTTCTATCTAATAAAAAGCAATGGTATGGGGCCCATAGGGCCTCCATCCAATGGTTGTCATTATCTTTTATCAAGTTGTGACATGGCATAATCAGCCGCTCCTAAGGAGTATGCTTCCTTACATCCAATACTTGGATCTACTAGATCTTCTTTCCTCATATTCTTCAAGCAAAACATTTATGCCCAATACTTCTTCCTGCCGCCGTCACTCCTTCACCAACTGCGGTCGGAGCACCAACCACCAATAGTCGTGCCTCCACAACCAATGCTTCATCTTTGTTAGGTTCCACAAGGGTCCCCAATGCCTTCAAAATGTCTTTCTCAGCAACAGAAGAAAACCGAGCACAGTAAATTTTTCTCCCATATGCTTTTCCAATAAATCTCGTACACTCTATAAGCCAGCAAGAGTGGGCTCAAAAGGTTCTATCACCTTAGTTGCTTACCACTTTCAGAGGCAACTCTGCTCGCACAACGCACAAAGGAATTTCCTCAAAAGGTTATTACCTGATTGTGCCACTCATTTTTTTTTTCTTTCAGAGCTCACTCTCAATGGCTAAAGCAAAGAATACCTTCCAAACTTTATCGAAGTCAATGTCTACTAAATGTTTTTGGATACATCTGCTCTTATTTTGATATTCAGGCTAAAGCAAATGTTTTTTTTCCTTTCTTTTACTTTTATATACATGTGTCATGATCAAGAACATACCCAACAAATTCACGTATGAGTTTACTCAATTTGTATGTTTTTCTTGTTTAATCTGTTGCACCTTATGAAGGGATGGGAGAGATTGTTGTAGGGTTTTATGGTTAGTGTTGATGTGGTTAAAAAGGGCTATTGTCTTTTTCCTTCAAATGGATCGGATGGGTCTCTTTCTGTTTTTTCTTTTTCTTTTTTTTCAATCTCCCTTTTGAAAAGGTTTCGCCAGCTTTCAATCTGAGATCTCTTGGTTCCATTTTCCCTTGAAGGTTAATATTTTTTGGTGTCATTTTTCTTTTGCTCAAATTCAAAACACTTGTGTTTTTTCATTTTTTGTTTTGGTGTAAAGTTGGGGTTGGGGCGGGGAATGGGGAAGAGGACCTCCACTACCCCACTACTTTTATATATGTGGTCCTTTCGGCTTTTAGGCTCCTCCCACTTACAATGTTGACTTGTACAAGATTCAAAAATCACCAGGATTTTTAGAGAAACTTCTGTCCTTCAAAAATGAATGAGGATATTGGATTGTCTTCCAAATGCTCTTCTTTGGGGTCCACCTTTTAAACTCGAACAAATGGCAGTGATTTTTTGTCTAGCTTGAAGATTGGATTGACTTTTGAGTATAGTAATCAAAGTTCTACTATGTGTATGCTGAAATGTTAAAGGCAATGTTAAATATGTATGTATCCCTTATAGAGTGGACTTCCAACTAATAATTGTTCGGAAAATATTCTTTAACGTAATGTGTGAGTATTTTGTTTTCCTAATTTATTTTGTTTTATCAAACCTGTTCAACCCTTTGTAGTTTGGGACTTCAGCTCATTATACTCACCGGTTCTCCAAAAAGTCTCATGGGTGCATAGGAGCTAGAGTTGGAAGGTAAGCAAGGAAACCTTTTAGAACCTTTAAATGGTCAACATTTATGTTAGTTCTCCTAAAGTTTGAAATGTATTTTTTTTGTCTTTGGTTAAAAAAAATGAAACTTTGAGTTGGAGAAAAGCAAAATAAGAGCAGATGACACCCTGAATAGTGTCCCGTGTGTGTTATATGTTTTTAGTACTCAATTTAGTCGTATTTTAAATGTGTTAATTCTATTGTTTTAAAATATAGGGGGTTAGATGTCACTCAATTAATCTAAGTAAAACTCTTTCTTTCTTATGGAGGGAAAAATTTCCACCGAAATGCGATGTGATTGATTGAAATTTAAAAGCATGAGAGAAACTTGACAATTCTGATGGGTCAGGTTATGATGAAGCAAGTAACTTACATGGGATGTTGATGGACTTTTTCCTGAAAAATTTGCCCAGGCTTAAGCCCAAGTGCCAACTAGCCTACATTAATTGAGCTTTACAACCGGTGGAGTCCAGGTGTCTTTGTTCTATATAAGTTAAGAAGCTTACCCTGTAGAGGAATGTGACCGTGGGTTTGGATAGGGGCCACAATAATTCCACTCTACTCCTTGGGGGGTGTCTCATGGTGGAGACATAGGTGTTAACACTATTCGATTGCAATATAAGAGATGATGGTTATGAACAAGAAAATTCTTTTCGTTTATCTATGATTGTTCCGGATAGAACATGTATTAATCAATTTACTGATTTAGTGTGTTTTTAAGTTGCCTTTAGGTTTTGATTAAGCTGATCAAGTACATAATCACTGTTGTTTTGTCTTTTTTTTAGGCACTATTTTTTGTTGCAGATTTTCCTCTCAATGGTATGTTATCCCTACCCATCCTTTTTATGTTTGTTTCTACAAATTTTATTGAGCATCTAGCTATTTCTATTTGTTTCTACAGGATCCCATAGATAAGGGTAAACGTCCAATGGACCCTTATAAGGACCCTTGCAAGAAAAACAATAATTATGTTCCAGTTCAAGATGGACTCTACCTTCAGCCACCTACTCTTCAACGACCTGCTCGCTCCCAGGTATTACAATCAACAATATACATTATTGATAACTTCTATTAACATACTTTGAGTTACCCAAATTATATTAACACTTTTATTGGTTTCACATCACGTTTTTGAACTCTCTTTCAAATATTTATAGCTTCTTACGCAACCAATTCTTGACAAAGGAAAACGCCCTATGGACTCCTTTAAGGAACCTTCAAACCAAAACAAACATGTCTTTGTTGCCCCCCAAGATAGGCTCAATCTTCAACCGCCTCTTGGCTTCCAGGTATTTCTTGCTTGCATTGTCTTATGCTAAGTTGCATTGCCTTATTTATTTTTCTACACGTACTGTTGCTTATGTATATTGCATTGTCTTATTTCTTCTTTTGCTTTATAAATGTGCAGCGCCCATCAGATAGTATTCCTTTATCTCATCTCCCGCCATCCGGTTCTCATGTAAGATGAGCTTTAATTAAAATGTAATGCTATAATTGCTCATGCATTGTCCAAAAGGTGTTTTTGTACACTATAATTGTAGTAAATTCACTGCAATTTAATGCCTGCTTATATGTATACTATTTACCCACTAACTATGTTGCATGTGGTCATCCATCTATTCATTTATAATTTGCTTTTGTTTTTGGGTCTTCGATCACTTATTATCCTTGACTACTTTATTCATATATTTACATTCCATTAATACTAATTGCCATATTTGCTATTCGGTTTATTATACTTATAATTAGGTGCAGATAACAAATAGAATGCTAGGACAGTGTGCTCGAAGGGAAAGAGAAAGGAGCACTAAACTAATTGGCAACTCAAACTTCACCATCCAAGGTGCACAAGTAGTCACATGTCATGTCATTGACCACCAACTAATGGGTTCAACATTGAACGACTCTCCTTCACTTCCACAGACTCCACTTCAAACATTTCTCCCGCCATCCGGTTCTCATGTAAGATGAGCTTTAATTAAAATAATACTATGATTGCTCATGCATTATCCAAAAGGTGTTTTTGTACACTATAATTGTAGTAAATTCACTACTATTTAATAACTTCCATTTAATGCCTGCTTATATGTATAATATTTACCCACCAACTGTGTTGCATGTGGTTATCCATCTATTCATTTATAATTTGCTTTTGAGTCTTCGATCACTTATTACCTTTCACTACTTTCTTCATATCTTTACATTTCGCGTTTTCTAATTTTAATACTAACTGCCATCTTTGCTATTATCCATGCATTCCTCTTTCTCCCAATCTATTCGGTTGATTATACTTATAATTAGGTGCAGATAACAAATAGAATACTAGGACAGCGTGCTCGAAGGGAAAGAGAAAGGAGCACTAAACTAATTGGCAGCGCAAACTTCACCATCCAAGGTGCACAAGGTTCAACATTGAATGGCTCTCATTCACTTCCACAAACTCCACTTCAAGCTGACAAGCATCAAACACATAATAGTCCAGTTACACCTCATGCAACACCATACCGACGTCTTTCTTCTTCAGAGTCTCTTCAGAAATCTCTATCATTCCTTAATCCCGTAAGGCTATTTATGCTCCCCGAAGAACGTGTCACATCAAGTACCCATGCTGATTCATCGGATCAAAACAACACGTGAGTACTTCACTTAGCGGTTTTCCTTAATCAAAATCTATATATAACTCACCTGTGCAAGTTTCATTGCAGTACATGTATCTCTTCTGCTTCCTCATCCTTACCTCATGCAATTCCACATTCAACCAATGAGAACTTTGTACCAACACCGTCTCACCAAAATGCAAGGTTAGTACGTGGTTTATTACAGATTTCTCTTGGTTCTTTGTGGTTTGGTTACCATAAGATCCTACCTAACATCACAAGTTTCTTCGCAGTACGCGTAACTGTAGGTCTTCTACCTCATCCCTTGTCCATCCAATATCACATTCAACAAATGCAGCTTCTGCATCATCATCAACTAACCGAAATTCGCGGTATACTTCTTCACACTTATTGAAATTGGAATACCAAAAAAATGACACCTTTGTTTAAATATATACAATTATTTCTCTTGTAAACAACAACCATTTGGGGATCCTGCACAATATTGTGAGGAGGTTCACAATAATGGTTTTGACAGTCCAATTTCTGCTAATAATGCTGACATAAATGATGATGAAGACGAAGTTGACAATATTGTTTCTAACCATCTGATTGAACAAGGAAGACACTCCTTGGGGAGAATGGATGTTCAGTGTCCATTTTGTAGTGCACTCCATTGGGTGGATGAACAACTAAAAGATTCATCATTATCACATCCTCGATTCGGGACTTGTTGTTTGCAAAGGAAAGTCAAATTGCCTCCACTACGGCCATTACCTCCAGCCCTTAAAGCTTTATATGATGGAAATGATCGCAAGTCAAAGTCATTTCGGAAGTACATGAGACAATACAACCAAGCTTTCGCATTTACGAGCCTTGGAGGAAATGAGCGTGTCTTCTTTCTTGGACGAGGTCCAAGGCCTTTTACTATACATGGTCGATTCGCCATAGAATTGGATCTCTAATTTCTTGACGGGCGGCGCAGCCAACTTACTCTCGACTTTACATATATGATCCCAAGATCGCATTGGATATCGTCAATTTCAGTAATCCCCATTTGAACACGATGTTCAAGATAATTCATGCAACTATGCTCCAAAGATAATTGTTTTCTGCTGCTTTTTTCACATTGGATCTAAGAACATACGATGTTCTTAGATCTGTCTCTCTTCAACATGGTGAGAACTTCAATGTACCTACTTATTTGAATTACGGTGCTACTAGAAACAGACGTGTTACAACTTGCCAACTGCGGATGAGATTGTCGTCATTTTACCTAGAGATGGATGGCGTGGAAAGGATAATATGAGGGATATTGTGATATATCTTAAAGGAGGGCAAGAATTCATGCAGATCGATTGAATGTCATCCAAATTACTTACTTGCCTTTGCATTATGTGCTAATGTTTCCTTACGGAGAGCTTGGGTGGTCACCGATATAAAGGCGTTCAAATACTAATGACCGATTGACACCGGATGGATTTCTACTCTTATCGATATTTGAGCGCCTCGGAGAATATTCTCGCAATCTTCTTACGGGCACAAACTGTTTCAAGAGTTTTTAGTGGATGGATGGGTAATGACTGAACAGAACAAAATGAGATATTATAGGTTACAACAAGACAAGCTTTGGGCTGAACTTTATCAAGGTATCACTGATGTTGCAGCTGAAGCTTTCGACCCAAACCAGATTGGAAGACAAGTGGTCTTACCATCATCTTGTGTCGGCAGCCCTAGGCACATGTTCGAAATTTTTCAAGATTCAATGGCCATCACATGTTACAATAAGCATCCTGATATATTTCTCACAATGACTGCAAATCCGCACTAGGACAAAGTTGTTGAGGCATTGTCTGAGCACCAAACTGCAACTCATCGACCAGAGGTCGTGGCCCGTGTCTTTGAACTAAAGCGAAGGGACTTGATGAAGGAAATTAAAAAGAAAGGTGTGCTTGGTACTTCCGTTGCACTTGTCTACACCATTGAGTTCCAGAAACGCAGGTTGCCCCATATGCATGCACTTATATATCTTCGACATTCCGACAAGATTCGTATACCTGCTCAAGTTGATCGCATTGTATGTGCAGAGTTTCCTGATCCAGAAACTGGACCTGAGTTATTTCAGACCGTCCTCACATGTATGGTTCATGGTCCATGTGGACTAAACAATCCTAACTCTCCGTGCATGGTAAATGGTAGATGCAAGCATCACTATCCCCGGACTTTTGCAGATGCTACCACCATGGATAAAGATGGATATCCTATCTACCGTCATCGTGACAATGGTAGATCATATATTGTGAGGGGGCATACAGTTGATAATAGGGATGTTGTTCCTTATAATCCTTATCTTTCTAAGATGTTCAACTGCCATATTAATGTCGAAGTTTGTGCTGAGATCCGTTGTGTTAAATACATTCACAAGTATATATTTAAAGGGCATGACATGACAACAATAGTGTTGAATGAGTTGGATGAGATCCAACAATACTTGGATGCGAGATACATTGGCCCACCGAAGCAGTTTGGAGATTATTAAGTTTCCATCTACATGAGGAGATTCCCACAGTTGTGCACTTGGCACTTTATCTCCCTGGAATGCGCCGCATAGTTTATAAAGCTAATGAACCAATACATGATATACTATCAAGGGCGGACCGCCAAAAGTCAACTTTGACTGCCTTCTTTGATTGTTGTGCATCAGATTTAAGAGCAAGAAGCCTCACTTATCAAGAGTTCCCCGAATACTATGTCTGGAACAAACAATTTCAGACTTTGACAAGAAGGATACGAGAGGGAAAATTTGCTATTGGTAGAATGTATTTCGCCTTGATCCTAATTCGGTGGCGATTTTACTCAAGCGCTTACTTCTGCATTGTAAAAGGACCTCAATAATTTGATGATCTGAAAAGGATTGGTAATGGTCCTCCACTTCTAACTTTTAAATATGCATGTGTTGCATGTGGACTTCTAGAAGATGACAGTGAATGGGTGCAATGTCTACAGGAAGCTTCAGTCATGCAGACTGGATATCATCTTCGCCGACTATTTTGTGTTATTCTTGCAGAGTGCAATCCTTTGCAACCCCAAACATTGTAGAATGATTTTTGGAAAAATATATGTGATGACTTTCCACATAAGCTTCGCACAATGTTCAACATTCCAGAACCTACCTCTGCTGAAGTGCAAGACTATGGTTTATTTATCTTAAATGAGATTTTGATAGAGTCAGGTAAATCACTGGCTAATTTCCCTCTAATGTCGCTGCCTCTGTTAACTACAAGATGGAACTTAGTTGTTGCAAACTGACTCATATGGGACCAGCGACAATTTCAGTTTGATCCTCAAAATGCAAAAGCACATGGCAACAGGGTTCTCCTAAATGCAGAGCAACGCTTTTCATATCAAACAGTGATAGATTCCGTTTCCCATTATCTAGGGAAACTCTTCTTTTTGAATGGAGCAGCAGGAACAGGCAAAACTTTTGTTTACAACACAATCGCCGCTAATGTCGTCTTTGAGGGGCATATTGTTATTATGGTCGCTTCATCGGAATAGCTTCATTACTATTGGTCGGCGGTCGCATCGCTCACTCGACCTTTAAGATCCCACTAGATATTTTTGATACCTCTGTTTGTGGGTTTAGTAAGAATTCAATGCATGCCGAATTATTCAGGGAAGCTAAACTTATTATTTGGGATGAAGTCCCAATGCAAAATAAGTTTTGTGTGGAGGCAGTTGATTGTACACTTCGAGATACTCGCGACAATAATAAACCTTTTGGTGGAATAACAGTTGTACTTGGTGGTGACTTTCGTCAATGCCTTCCAGTTATACCCAAAGGGGTTCGATAATAGATTGTGCGTGCTTCCTTGCGGTCTTCCTTCCTCTGGAGTCACATTCATGTTCTAACTCTTGCCCAAAACATGCGATTGGAAAATGGAAACTCTGCAAATATTGTGTTCGCAAATTTCTTAATGGAGGTACCAAACTATGTATTTTTCTTTGTACTATTTTGCTTAATGTTGATATTCATTTACATCATTCTTTGTACTATTTTTATTCGTACTAATATTCATTACTATTTTCTGGTTAATTAGATAGGAAGTGACCCAAGCGAGATAGTTGAACTACCATCAACAATTCATCGATGTGCAAATCTTCAGGATCTCATTTCTACTACATATCCTCAGCTAAATCAACCTACCACAGTTAATCGAATATTTAACCGAAAGACAATTCTATCTGCATGCAATGATGATGTCAATGATATTAATGCAGCAGCTTTAAATATGTTCCCAGGGGAAAGTACTCTCTTTCTAACTTCAGACAAGATGGCAGACGAGGATGCAACAAATCCAGCCAATATTAATCAATACCCAAATGAGTACCTAAACTCACTTGACCCAGCTGGTTTACCACCGTTTCGTCTCAACCTAAAAGTTGGTTGTCTTATAATGTTGTTGCGAAATATTGCTCCCAAAGATGGATTATGCAATGGAACCCGATTGATGGTGGTCCACTGTCGACCTCACGTTCTTTTCGCAAGAATTTTGACTTGTGAAAAAGCGGGTAATCATGCATTTATTCCAAGAATATCTTTGTCACCGCCGTCTTCTGATTTTCCTTTTCATATGACAAGAAGACAATTTCCTGTGCGTGTTGCTTATGCAATGACTATAAATAAGTCACAAGGACAATCGGTGAAATATGTGAGGATTGACCTTCGCATTGAAGTTTTCAGCCACGGTCAATTATATGTTGCACTATCAAGGTGCACTTCTTCAGACAGAATCAGTATTCTCCTCCCTCCAAATTCGGAAAGTCACACCCCAAACTTTGTTTACCCAGAAGTCTTACTATAATCCGTAAGTTCTTTTCATTTATAGTCACGTGTTGCGTAGTTAATCATTGAATTTATAGTCATCAAATTGATACATTTGTATTTGCTCTTACTTGGTTAATTTGCTTTGTTCAAATTATGTAGGTTTTGCGAATTGGTGTGTAATTACATTTTGTCAGTATTGCGTTGAAGAACTTTTTGCGAACCTTGGTTAGTTTTTTTTCCCCTAATTTCTTCTTTTTGATCTTACAATACCTGAATATATAGTTCTATACAAATCTATTTCAATTCCTACTAAATGGTGACGTCTGTTTATATGGTATTTAGCTGAACGAAGAAATTTCAATTCTCATATCTTCAAACTTAGTGATCTCTGCTAATTCTCAGGTATGTTCCTTTTCATTTTTTCATTTTTCCTTCCCTGGTCTTTCTCTACTTATTGTGTTGTTTAATTTTTTCATCCATGAACGTGGTGATGGGACCTTGGCCAATTATAACTTAGTGATCTCTGCTGATTCACAAGTCAAGTGAAACAGGTAACATCTCTTCTCTTATAACTCAATCTCTTTGATTTTCCATGTAAAGATTCAGTTCGTTTTAAAATCGTTTAGCCAGAGATGAATTATTTGTTTTCTTCTATGTAAAGGTTTAGTCTAAGCTTCTTCTGGTGTTGTTACAGGTATTTACTTGCTTATTTATTAAGGGTTCTATTTTTTGGTTTTGGGTTTGTCGAAAAGTATTAATTTTGATTGATCTGAGCTTTGATTTGGTTATGCTGCTTTTATAGGTATTTTAGTGCAAGTAGCATTTCGGTGGCTATTGTTTGTTTTTTGATTTATTAGTGTTGTTACAGAAAGTCGCGTTTATGGAACTACCCCAATGGAAACTTTAAGAAATATGGTATATGTATACATTGTAAATATCATTTGTTAAGGGTGTATACCTTTTGATAGTTATGGGACTCAAATGTATGTATTTTACTTGTGTTTTCGGTAATGACTTTGTATGAGGTGCTTTGATGATCTGGCATTAGTCGAGACATTCAAATACTTTGGCGTACTAAGTCATAATGTTGAAGTGGTCTCATTTTTGTAAGCCAATTATTTGATCAAGCTCGGCATCTGTGAGACGGTTAAGTAACCTGGATTAACCAATAAGAAATATATGATTGTGATTTTCAGGTTATGACAGTTTATATTTATGAAATGTCAAAAATACTGAGGAGAGATCTTTGCCAAAATTTTACTATAAAAACCACGTGTCATAGGTTTGTAATTGTTTGAGTTTTGGGGCGTTACATATTTGCTTGTTCCAAAACTAAAAAAGAGTCTAGAGGTGAATACAATCGTTCATTGTTTCACTTCTAAATTGTCAATTTCTTCTTCCCTTCAGTATATATAGTATTTCCTACTCACTCTATTTAACGAATTTAAAACAGATAATTACATATTTCTTCGATGAAGTTTTCTTAAGGCTTGGGATTTATGATAATGGCCTTGACATTGGCGAATGAGGATGGGTGGAAGAGTTATGATTGTCAACAATGTTATATGTACTTTCGCTACTTTTTTTTGTATTTGGCGTACTTTTGTGGGTGCTCTTTTTGGTACTGTTTTGATGTCCTCATTCAAACCACTTGTGGGAGTCTGATTATGTATCTGTTTCTCATATTGTTCTTATTTCATTTGGTTTAATTGGTGTTCTTCTATGTTTAAGTCCATTTAGATGAATGAGTCTAGAGCATCTATGCAAATCACTATCGGATTTATTGAATGAGAATTGTCTTTGCAGCCTTTTAACATGATCCAAAACATTGGAAAGTCATAAAATAATGGGGAGGTTCTATCCAAATTACCCCTCAGGTGGTTCAAGCTAGTGTGATGTCGAGTTTCTCAGCCTAATAATCATTCTTGACTATAAATGGAACAATAGCCAGTATAATAGAATCAAAACGAGGGAGGGGGGTGTGTTCAAGTTCAGGCTGCTTCTACAAAGTTAGAGTCGCAGCTTAATTCTATCAGTGTCGTACGGCACGGGCATACCCTAGATCTAATAAAACAGAACTGTGTGGGCTTGAAAGGCCCCATCCAATGGTTGTTATTCATTTTCAACAAAATATGACATGGCGGAATCTAGGTGTTTGAAGAGGAGTGCATCCAATTTGATATTCCATTCAACATCCAATTTACTTTTTGATGGGACAACACATTGATGGGCTATTTGGCTATATGAATTAGTCAGAGGTGCTGGGTTACAGGCAATCTAAACAAATTTCATTACTAATTCAAAAGTTCATTTACCAAATGATATTGTAATCAACATAGAGGACCAGGATTCTCACGAGTTCAAATACAATAACAATACACTTCACAACATTCAGACATTTTATATTTTGATCTGTACACAACATTCAGACAATCTCCCTTACAGATAACATGTAAAATAAACAGGCAGATAGTTTGGCTGCATGGACAACTGATTTTACAACACGTACTTTTAGTCATTATTCTCTTAGTGGAATTGAAGCAACTGCATAACGTCCATCAGTATCTTTCGCCTCCATCTCTGCTGAATTTCCGTTGTTCCAATGCTCTAGCAGTACCTAGTGTGCATACTACATAGGTGATTAGTTTTGGTTCCAATCATGTTGAGAGACTGTCATTATAAATAGCGGATGAACATGGCAAATGAAGGAACCAAAAAAAAAAAAAAAATCCTTGTACCCTTACTAGGTTTATTTGACTAATATAATTCGGATCATTTCAGAATAATAAAGGAGGCCTAAACCAGTCTAACAAACCAAGGACAGAGAGAAAAGGTGTAGAACAGTAGAACAGATTCAGGTTCCTGGCCACAAAATACACAGGTTGGATCAACATTTAAATGGCAGTCAGAAAACTCTTTTTGTAGTATACATTTAATGGTTTTCCATACATACATCTCCCGACTCCAGAAGTCCAGAGTAGGTTGAAATGACCATTACACCAAGAATCAACAAGATGTTTCACAAACTTTCATATTTTCATGGACTTCCTTTTCCAAGAACCAAACACAGACCTAGTCAAAGAGATCCTAAAGCTTAGAGATCCATGCTTTAATTAAGGATTGAATAGATCAAAGTCGTCCCTGTTTCCACCTTATCCAAGTTCTCTATGATGGTAAATGTTATCAAGGGTAGTTTGAAGGTGAGAGAAGATATCTCAAAGAAGGCCATCCCCTCTATGTCGTAAAAAAACGCATACCCTTTATTACACACTAAGCTTTATGATACATGGGCATGGAATTAATAGTATTTAGTTTAGTTAGTTTCTATTTTTATTTGTTATGTTAGTAGTAGTTTCCTATTAAGACTATGATTAGAATTAGGAACATGATTTATTATATAAAGACATCTAGGCCTTCATTGTTAGGTTGGTTGTTTTTGGATTGTTTAATTAAGATATAAGGAAATTCGTTTTCCCTTTGAAACCCTAGTTTTGTTGTGTTTATCAATTATATTCATAGGTGTTATTGATTGATTTGATTCGAAGTTGCTTCTGCTTTTGTATACATCAAATTGGTATCATATTTTTAGGTTTTTTCCCTGGTTTGCTCGTCATGAACACTCAACGAAGAGCCCAGTAAATACATGACTACACCATGTAGAAGAAGAACTACAAGGTAGCAAGATAGAATTGCGAGATTAAGATGTTGTCGAAACTCGTACCAAATTATCGACGCACCACAACTGTTGAAGAGCAACTCGTGCCAAGGGAAGAAGACAATGCCCCTAGTGATCACAGTTTGCATATTCTAGTTCCCATGTCAAAGTACGCGACCCTCCAACACCTCGCCCACGTAGCCACGCACCTTCTAGACCACATTCACCAACAAACTCTCGCAATACAGAGAAGCGTATTGCATAATGGATGGCTGCTGCAGACCCCCACAATCGCAGCTTATCACACTCATCGTCTCCAGTTCGTCCATTGCGAACTCCAGACCCTAGTGATTTTGGAGAAGATCACAGAACTCTACACCACCAAGTTCAGAATTTGGTTCCTCCACATCAAGTTGGCAACCACCACCATCAAAGAAATCAAAGAGATCGATAAGGCGATCAACAAGCTTACCACACAGATCGAGTATTTGCTCCCCTTGCAGTTCGTTTTCCACAACCAATTTGTTGGGGAAGAAGACCTTTTCCTTCTATTTATGATGGTGACATTGAAACCCCGCACTGGGCTTCTACTAACCAAACCCAATATGCTATTAGCACTGGACCAAGACCAGGTCCTAATTATGTTGCACCTAATTTCCAACTGTGGGCTTATGCAGACCAGACCCAAGGCCGAGAACAACATGTTTTCAGGCCCAATCCTAATGGTCACACCCACTAGCATTTTAGATGCCACCTTGGTGCTCCCATAGCCCGTGGTCGACGAGCTTCACCCCCAAGTTCTCCACGACGAAATCACCGATAGCCACGCCGGTTAGCACCATCTTTTGATCCTCTAGATCCTTCAGATTCTCCATCTAGTCCTTCTCCACCAAGGCGTAATAACCACAATGGTTGCAATCAAAGGCATGGGCATCAACGACATGTGCACCATAACGCAAGTAATTTTGATATTAATCGTTTATTGCACATTTTAGAGAAGAATCAGATGGGTGACATTAAATTAGACTTGCCTGAATTTGATGGAAAATTACAGCTTGATGTTTTGGTTGACTGGTTAAATAAGATTGAAAAGGTTTTTTATTATAAAAATTTGGAGGATCCTAAGTATGTTAAATTAGTTGCGACTAAATTAACGGGCTATGCACTTGTTTGGTGGGATGAGCTGCAGTTGACTCGTGCAAAATTGGGTTATAGGAAAATTACCACTTGGGATAAGATGCACCGAGAGCTGAAAAGAGAATTTATACCTCATGATTATGCGAGAGATTTATTTATGGGCCTCCAAAATTTAAAACAAAAGCTTAAGAGTGTGATCGAGTATACCGAGGTATTTCTTTTATTGGCCACCAAGGCTGATTTATTTAAGACTATGGAACAAAAGGTAGGAAGATATTTGAATGGTTTGAACCAATCAATATAGAAAGATTTGGCATTTAAAGATATTTTTGATATGTCTGACGCTATCAAATATGCTCTTAAGGCTGAAGAACTGCATAAAACATTTCTTTCTGCTGCTATACCACCTCCAGATATTGTTTCCAAAAGGGCTCTTGATGATGCTATATGTTTTGAGTGTGGCAGAGTTCAACATAAGAAAAGTGATTGTCCACAGTTAAAGAAAGTGGTGTTAGTCCATGATGATCATAGTGTGACTCAGCCTGTTGTTGTTACACCTCCTAATTATGGTGTTCCTGCTTTGATGATCCGTCAATCCTTGGTTACATCTTCTACTGAAAAACCTTCTTGGCATCATTTTGCCATTTTTGAAACTCATTGTATTGCAGGAGGTAAACTTTGCAATGTCATTATTGATAGTGGTTCTAGTGATAATCCTGTCTCGCAAGAAATGGTTGATAAGCTCCAATTGAAGACTAAACCGCTTCCAGAACCATACAAAATACAAGGCTTGAGCAAGGGTAGTAAAATTGAGGTTACTCGTCGTTGCTTGGTTTCTTTCTCCATTGACTCCATATACCAAGATGCAATTTGGTGCAGTATCTATGATTCCTCTAACTACTGTTTGCCATCTATTATTGGGGCGACCATAGCAATATGACCGAGACACAACTTATGATGGCGCTGCCAGTACCTATTCTTTCATTTTTCAGTGCCAACAGATTGTATTGACTTTACTTCCTCCTACATCTACTGTTCAAGGTCAACCACAACGTTCTGTATTTTCGTCTTCTTAAACTCAAGGATGAGTTTGTTTCTAAGCCGGGGAGTCTGATGCATGGGCATGGAATTAATAGTATTTAGTTTAGTTAGTTTCTATTTTTATTTGTTATGTTAGTAATAATTTCCTATTAGGACTATAATTAGAATTAGGAATATGATTTATTATATAAAGGTATCTAGGCCTTCATTGTTTCATTGTTAGGTTGGTCGTTTTTGGATTGTTTAATTAAGATATTGAATTAAGGAAATTCATTTTTCCTTTGAAACCCTAGTTTTTGGGTGTTTATCAATTATATTCATTGGTGTTATTGATTCGAAGTTGCTTCCGCCTTCGTATACATCACTCTATCATAGCCGTGAGATGTATATATCGATTTATTTCTCATTGGGACTACATCAAGATATATAGCAACATATGTACTACGACCGTGGTGCCAATCAATCTAAGGGATGTCAAAATTCATAATGCATTTCACAAATGAATATGAAAAATATGTGACACAATAATATGAAAAATACGACATTATATATATATGCAAAAACAGAATGTATTTATGCAAAAACAGAATGTATTTTGCATATATATATATGCAAAAACAGAATGTGTCCACATGTATTTATGGATGTATTTATCATCGTGATTGCCACGAGATATGTAGCAACATATGCATTGTGGTGCTAATCCATTTAAGGGGTGTCAAAATTCATAATGCATTTCATGATACCACATTAAGAGTTCAATCTACACTTAATGAAAAAAAAATACGCCTAACAAAGGAATATGAAAAACATGACATAATTTCTAAACAAAAACAGAATTTGTCCACCTGTAGGAAACTAATCTATTAATATATGTACATTTCCACTTTATTGTCCCCAACTAGATAAAGAGTAAGAGATTTTCTTTTTCAACCTTCCACGCAAATCAAATATAATGGATACAGCAATCTTCAGTCTTTTCCCATGCAAAACAATTACTTACTATATGATTCTTATTAGGATTTGGACCATGTTTTTATCACTTAATGTATGCTTAATCCACTGTTTATCACATCATAAAATTTAAAGAACATCATTTCTTGCTGGGTTAGACACTTGGACTATAAAATATAGATCATATTCGCCTGACCTCCCCTTGAACATACTAGTTGCCTATAGCCCTATATCAACAAATCGGCCTTTTATTTGGTTAGAGTGTTGGACTAGGTCGATCAACAGAGAGGAGAAAAAATCTTTATTTTATTACCTTTATCCAACGACAGCATGTAATATTGCAAGAACTCGTCATGTGCTTGTAAAATCAAGTTTTGATCTTCCCACTCATCACGATAAGTTTCTGGTCTAACATTCATATTCATCCCAGTTGCTGCATACATCTGGTTTCTCCACTCCTCAATCGGTAGAATTCGACATTGAGCAGCCAGCCAATCATAGTACTTAAACTGAAACAAATGATAATATCTGTGGCTAAAATAATATCCTCATTTCCTGACACTAATGTAGGGATTTTATCATTTAGTTCAAAGAATGTAAGATAACTGTTGATTTCCTCAATTTTAGAAATACAATATTAGGCTATGTTCTCTTTTCACATCTCCGGCCATTTCCAAATTACCACTTGTAAATAGATGAAGGCGAATTAATGTTGTTAAGTATGAATTACAGCCTGTGTACAAAAATACTCCTGGGCAAACCCAATTACCTGATAATCCCATATGTTATGAGTGTATCTTTTAGGAACTCCGTCGGCTTCAAATTTTAAATAAAAGGCTTCCACATCTAATATCATTTCGTCTTGTGTGGGAAGTGAAATCTTTCCTGACAAAATACCAGCCACCCACTTACTTTGAACTTCATACAGAGGAAAAGTAGCAAACTGGAAACATAAACAAAACCATGTCTCTAGCAAGTGTAACAAAATAACTTCACGAATAATTTTATTTATTTTTTTTTTTTTTTAAAAAAACATGAAGTAAATAGGGATAAACCTTCCAAGTTAACCCAACGAAAGAAAGCCATGGGGCTAATTTTGGTGGAAAGATGTGCTGATACAGTAGACCAACACGATTATCATCCACAGTCACAACGTCTCTGTCTAGGAAAGGGAAATCGAACTTGTACCTGAAAAGCAATTTCTAAATAAATGAGTTTATATGCTTCAAGGTTCAACAGTGTCTAACATTAAATTGCAGTTATATACATATATACAATTTAGAATAACAAGTCAGAGACGCTCATGGAAGACCATAAGGGTAACCATCCCAAGTGTCCACACATCAATTGAAAAGGAGGCAATTGAGCGTCAAATGTTTGGTCAATATGAACGCTGGGAGCCATGAAAATATGGTGTCAAAAATTTATAAAGGTGTTAAGGGCAGAAGCTCTGATCGAGGGCTGCGCCACCTATGAGCAAGTCACATTTATATTCCTGTAAGGTGTTAGTTATGAAGTCTATCTAACACTAGATCTGCCTATCGGGAGACAATCTCGTCATGGAATGTAAGCATATATAATTCGATGTACTTGCTCGTTATATGAACTCCACTTATATAAACGGCAAATGAACTCCACCTTCAAAAGTGGATTTATAAGATGAATTGAGGGCTGATTTTTGGTGAAGACAGCCTTCTCATAATGGAGAATATAATGGGCTTGTTCAATGTGAGCCTTTAAACTCCAAAAATATCATCTTGTAAGAATATATTCTACTGGGTCCTCAGTCGTGAAATTTAATCGATTCGAGTCTTTAAACACTTCAACTCAATTTAACGTTGAAGAACTTTCATATTCCTTTTCATCCCTTTGTATGAATAGAAATATACCCGGTACAGTGTAGAATGACATCAACCACAACAGAACTTTCATCTTGGAATATCAGAGTACCGTCTTCATGGGCACTCTCTATCTGCAATCATTTTGTCTGTATTAGCATATTTGACAAATTAAATTTACAGAATCAAGTTCAAACACATATCCTCAACAAGCTGCAATGAGCCCATGCGTACAATCTGGCTGGCATTCACCATAAAAGAGATACCTTACCATAGAATGAAGCCACAGGTTATCGTAGCCAAGTTGCTTAGTGGGGTTTGCATTGGTAATATATCTAGACGCAACATGAACTTCTTTAGCAACTCCTGCGATTTCTCTGGAGATGTCAAAAGCACTATAAGAACCACCTACTAAAACCACGACCTGTCGATTGCAAAAAAGTAATCAGAAAATTTTCGATTAAGAGAGAGAAACTTAACGCAATCCCTATGAATTTTGAAACACGTACAGACATTTCCATATAGCCTTAAGGCAATTTCCACATTCATCTTGGTTAAAAGAATCCTACATCAAAAATCATAACTTATGGAGGAGTGGAGGACTGCATCTCTAATATGTGAAACATTACGTCATCACCTATTAGTTACGACTGTTGAACCAAACTAACACACTCAAATCAACCTGACTTGTATATGCATACTAAACCTCATTCAATAATGTTAATTTTCAGCAACTTCAAAGAAAATGAATCTAAAGGTAGCCACTATCAATGTAATCCAAATCTCGAATGAAGAACATGGGAATAGGAAAACGCAAGAAGGATAATAATCTGAAGCGTACTTTCTCACTAAAGGGATTAGGAACACGATAATTGTGGCTATGAATTTGCTTCCCGGGCCATACATCGATACCTGGAAAAAGATCATACATAAACGTGTGAGCAATGATCACAGAAAGTCAGAAACGAATTGTTACTACTTACTAACATAAACAATTTTTGATGAATTGTGTCATTTCATATCCTATCATTAAACCGTGTAATTTATAAGTTGAATTAAACTTCACATGCTGACCATTTTACTTGTTACAAATCTACTTGAGGGAAAAATGTGTACCTGGAACTTCAGCGACATTAGGTACTGTATGGTGCCCATTACAAACGACCACAGCATTAAAAACCTCATTATCCACATTTCCATCTTTCGTTCGTGATCTCACTGCACATTTCCTTTGTTCCATGAACTCAATATGTACCACTTCTGTCTCAAACCGAATCAACTCACTTAGTCCAAACTCACTCACAAAATCTTCCAAATAATGCAGAACTTCCCTGTGACCCGGAAACCTTCGTGGGTCTCTAAGCTTATCTTCTTCTTTAGCTATAAATGGGTAAGCTCTAAAACCCATTGCTTCCCTAGGAAGATTGGTGCGAAGAGACTCGTAAAGACTGGTGTGAACTATGGTTCGTGATGGGTCAAGACTCAATAGGTCGGAATCTGTGTTTGGTTCATATGCCCATGTTCCACCAATCTTGTTGTTCTGTTCGAAGACTACAACTTGATGACCTTCTTGGTGGAGTTCGCGTGCAGCTACTAAGCCTGACACGCCTGCTCCGATCACAGCTACTTTTTGGGATGTTATTGTTGGAGTTGTTTGACCTTGCATGGTGATTTGGGAGAAAGTTGAAGGAGAAATTCTGAGAGCTGATCAAAGGAATGAATGATCATTAAGCATGAGATTATTGACTTAATTACATAGTAACAGGAGAATGATGAGATTGTTTTTTTGTTTTTTTTAATTCTTTCTGGAATAGAGGGAAAGAGGGTGGGTGGCAGTGGGTCCAAGAATACGAAAGGTATGCTCAATAATTATTGGTAATATGGTCCATACAACAAAGACCCGGAGGTCCAAGAGCCCAAGAAGTCTGTTTTATGTGCTTCTGTCAAACATGTACGGATGTATCCAACACACACAAATGACACAATTACACATTGAAATTTTTGAGACCTACAGAAATTTTGAAATTCCAATTAGAGGTTTTAATTGGTGAAATACTATACTACTATGATTAGAGGTTATTGTAAGTTGGGTATGATTGAAGATGCGAAAAGGGTGTTTAATGGAATGTGTTGTAAACCGAATGTGTTTACGTATAATACTTTTGTTGCCGGGTTATGTAGAAAAGGCGAGATGAAGTATGCTAGGGAGATTGTTGATGAAATGATAGTGGGTAAAGAATGTTTGCCTGATACATTTACGTTTACTACATTGATTGATGGATATTGTAAACATAATCAGTTAGAGGAGGCGGAGAAATGCATGGAAGAAATGGTGCGGAGGAACTGTAAGCTAGCCGAATGTTTATACTTACAATGCATTTATTTATGGTCTGTGTATGAATGGAAAGGTTGAAGAAGCAAAAAGGATGATGAGTAAGATGAGGCTGAAGGGTTTGAAAGATAATGTCGCAACACACACAAACCTATTGAAGGGACTTTGCATTATGGGGAGGTCTGATGATGCTGCCAACCATCTAAAGGAAATGATTAGCCTTGGGTTGAAACCTGATGTGAAGGCATATGCCGTGGTAATTCATGACTACTGTAAGCTGGGAAAACCGACCAAAGCAATAGTCCTTCTGGATGAAATGAAGTCTAGAGGTATGAATCCTCATGTTTAATTTCCTGTTTCAATTCTTTGTTTAGAGCACTCTGTGATTTGGGTGAGAATGATCGTGCAATTCGTTATTTAAAGGAGATGCCCCAAAGAGGTTCTTCTCCGAATTTTATATCTTATAGCACAGTGATCTGTAGACTCTGTAGTGTTAGAGGAAGGTACTTCTTCCCCACAACGAATCTCCACCACTCCAAACCCTTTTTCATTATTTAGCGAAAAAAAATCAAAAAATCCCAACAAACAAATAAAATAATTCTACTAGAGATGGAGGTCGGGATTCCTTTTCTCAAGGCAGCACCGCGGCAATTCAATGAGCGAAACTTGCCCTCAATAGTAGAACAATGAAAGCAGTAGTGGCTCTCCCCATACTTAGATGGTCCGGCTACGCCTGGTCCTCCCTTTTCTCTTGATTTGCTTGCTCGAGGAAATGTATTCTGATTCCCCTTTCTTTTATTTTCATTTGTTTTAGGGTTGGGTCTGGCAGAGAGGAAGTACAATCAGCTACAGAAAGAGTAGACGGTTACCGAGAGTGAATGAAATAGAATTGTCTTAAAAATAGTATAATTATGATACGAGCTACGATCCCCTATAAATGGAGTGAAATCAGGTATTATTGCATCTCGATTGGGAATAAGATTTGATAAATTTGTGATACCATTTTGTTATGTGTTTTCGAGGACTCTTTTAACTGTTGGCTTTGAGGGAGTTAAAATATGGATGTCATACTCATGCAATGTAAGTTCCATGCATAGTCCTTCAATAATACTGCTTGATTCAATGAAATATGATTTAGTTGTAACATATATTAACCTATTCTTGATAATAATTTACATTTTATCATAGTGTGATGATTAGGTCGTGGGAAAAATATTATTGAGAAGGAGAATTCCAATCTCATTGCTATTCCCACTCAAAGAAGAGATCAAGGAGATTCGATTCTTCCTCTGCAAAAAATATTTGATTTGTCACCGCTGTCTTTTATGCGATTGCTAAAGGTAATGATAAAGGGGAAGAACTTATGAGAAGACCAATTTTTTTGAACTTATTGGATTATTTAACTAATAGTATGTTGTTGTTATTGCATGTTTGGAAACCATGGTGTTAGGTATCTATATGTGTGGTATAGATCGATCAATTAACAGGTGTTGGAATCGACAAGGTATGTCATAATAATCCATTCAATTCGGAACAATGGCTAAACATAGTAATCCTTTGAAATCTCCATTACTGTTAGGACATTTTTCTTAGTCTTTATTTCTCATTGTACCTCCTCACATGTTAATAAGCCAGCTTGACCCTTGCTTCTGGAGATCGAGTTATTTATCTTTTTATTTCGCAGCTGGCACATCAATAGTTTTTATTTCGGACATTTTGGTGTGTTATCCTGGAACTTATATACTACCTTTAGATCAACTTAGTCAATCATATCAAACTGAAAAACATGAATAAGCTTAAACATGCATGGAGATAGTAGTTAGAGCTACTCATCATCTTATTTTTCTTATTTTAAATTATTTATAGCTTATTGATCAAATTTGTAGTTTGGTAGGAGTAGCTAGGTTTTTTCTGAATATTGCGTCTTCTCTAATCTATTCGGTCGCCTGCTAAGTTCCATTAAAATTATTAGAGTACTAAATGTGATTCATACTTGCTCTTTATATCAAGTTCGTCCATATTACAATGTTGTGTCTATGTGTGGTTCATTGATGAAGGTTGTGCCACGTAACGTCTATTGTTGTTTTTGTTCTATCATTTTCTTTCTCAACGATTTATTCAAACAAATATTTCAAAATAATAGTTACTTCTAATTGTGTTCAAATTATATGGTCCATTTATTTCAAGTCTCCTTTGCCAATAGAATTTAAACTATTTTTCCATATTCTTTGTTGATTTGTTGTGCTTTATTTATCTTAGAGTTGGTTTATGAGTTGCATAAAAATGGGTTCATGGCTGGACTAAGGGTAAATGGGCCTTGGATATAAGGAGAAAAGTCCAAAAACAGATATAGTTAAGAGTTTATGACTATTTATTACCACGTATTTTCATTTTTTTCCCTAAATGGTACCTATACTTTTTTTTTCACCTATTAATACCACGAACTCTTAATTTGTGTCAATTTAGTACCTCAGTCTCTTTTCCATCTCAATCTGTCAAATTTTGCTAACGGCGAGCTCGGTTTATAACACTCAAACTGGTCCAATCCAACTAACTTTTAACCCGATCCAGATCATATAAAACCGGATGCACCTTTCTAACTTGTTGTGGGGAGCATGGTATCCTCATCACCTTCATCTCCCCCAACAGCACAAAACCTCCACCGATCAACCACACAAAACTTCTTCACAACCACATGACTCCCAACTCAATAGAAATACAATCTATGTTCTAAACTCTAAAGTTCTATTACTTTTGGGATTCTAATACAACAGACCAATTCAAGTACTATAAATATATTGCAAGGATGTGCATTAGACATTGGAAGCAATCTTTTTACTTTGTTCAAATTAGAACGCCATGGAGATCGCTGCTTCCATCAAGAAATTTCATTTTAAATTGCTTAGAAAGAAGTTTTGTTTCACATCAGATGAAAAGAAGAAAGTAGTAGCGAAGTCGTCTAATCCAGAATTTGGAAAGAAGCTTTGTTTCACATCAGATGAAAAGAAGAGAGTCCTAATGAATCCGTCGTCTACTCCAGAATCAAAAGTAATTATCGATGTTAGAGATAATCAAGAACATTCGAGAAGATTTAATGCCAAAGAAACAAAAGATACGTTGTTGAAATTTGACGAACTTGTCCATGGTGGTCTGCTTGATGTTGTGTGTGAGCATTATAAACCCAAGTTACTTCAGAGGAATAAAAGTTCTCCGTCTTCAATACCATGTTGAATCAAGAAACCTACGTTTTCAGATTACTTTTGTTAGCATGTTTTATGTTTCCTGCAAGTAAGATCTCTTAGTTTATATTAAATAGAGAATGGCTAGTTGAGATTCTTATAAATATGTAAGTAGCTTTCTTAATGAATCTCTCAAATTCAAGGTACTTGTGATTCGATCTGATTGTATTCAGATTGGTGTTTGATGGTGGTTGATCAATGGAGGTTTTGTGCTGTTGGGGGAGATGAAGGTGATGAGGATACCGTGCTCCCCATAACAAGTTAGAAAGGTGCATCCGGTTATATTTGATCTAGATCGGGTTAAAGTTAATTGGATTGGGCGGTTTGAGTGTTATAAACCGAGCTCGCCGTTGGCAAAATTTGACGGATTGAGACGGAAAAGAGACTGAGGTACTAAATTGAAATAAATTAAGAGTTCGTGGTATTAATAGGCAAGAAAAAAAGTATGGGTACCATTTAGGAAAAAAAATGAAAGTATGTGGTACTAAATAGTCATAAACTCATATAGTTAATTAAGATAACGCTTTTAGCAGGATTTAAATTCTAACATGATTTGCAAGTGTACAGTTTAGGAAGAGCATAAATCGTTCCCAATTTCTTTATTTATTTCTATATTTGGAATGACATACATTACCTACTAATAAGTGTTTTACACCACGCCGTTTGTCATAACTTAATTAAGGCGTGGTATATTATGCCTCAAGTGTTGCGGTGTCGATCAACATGAAAAGGAGGTAAACCTTTTTATGTTTCCAAACATGCACTTCTCCCATGGTGCATCTCTTTACATCATTGATTCGAGATTCTGTAATGATATGATGACTGTAATTGATGATATCTCATCATGATTTTCATTTTTGTGTTGTTTTAGTGATTATTTTTTGGTTTGGGGAATTGTTATTTGCAGAAAAAGGGATTATTATACAGTAATCAATTCATTCAAGAGGTGGGTTTTCGTGGTCTGATTTTTCTGGGAAGCTCAACCTCTTCTTCATCGCCAGGTATTCGTGCCTATCAACCTATTATGTCTTCATCTTCTGTCAAGTAAGATTTTTATCTTCTGTCAAGTAAGATGTCTTCATTGTTTTCTTATCTCCTCATGGTTGATAAGCTTTTTCACACGAAATGTTCATTGTCTTCTTATCTGTTTCGGGTTTTTGAAGTTTTTTATTTTTATTTTTATGTGAGGTTTAACCCAAATTGTTGATGGGGGTTCTTACTTTCTTATTTTGTGTGTCAGTTCTTTTAAGAAACTGAAACAACATGATGAAAATAAGTATGGGAATGGTGGAGAAATTTACTGACCAGTCCAAGTGATTAATACTAGGGACTCAGTTGTTTGTTGAATTATTTATGTTGGTGAGAAGAACAAAAATAAAAGAAAAAACATCACTATTAGTTTTGTTGGTCATCGTTATTGTTGTGCTTATTTAAGCTTAACTCGGGTGATGGAAAAAGCTTTGTATTATTTTTTAGTCTCGGAATTGAACCACTAATGGCTTTTAGCGTATGTAATTTTGGTTTGTGCCAAAATGAACTACCCTTAGGGTATTTGTGTCACCTTGATTAACTTCAGTGACTGTAAGGTATAGGCAAAAGATCGAAAGTTGGTAGACTAAGCTTTTTTTGGGTACAATAGATTCCTTCTTTGTTTGTTATTAGGTTTTACATGCAAACGTGCTATCATTGGATGACACCCATTTTAATTGCTATTGAGATTGCATTTAAGATCCAAGTGAAACTCTTATTAGTTTTGTGTTTCTATGGTTCAATGTTTACAATTTTTATGACTGGAGCTTACCTAAATCATGTGTAACAAAATAATGTGTAGTATAATCCGCTTGGAATTATATGTTGATTTCTTCAGTGGTCTCTCATTTTATTCTCTTTGGTGTTCTTCTTGTCTTTCATTGTTAAGCTTAGATTAATAATTACTTTGTTTTCTGTCTGGGTAGGGGAATTCCTTTGCAATGGATAGTAAGGTTTTCTTACCATCTGATCTTTCACTCTAAGCCTGATCAAGTTGAGTAGCTTAATGCGTGTTGGTCACTAATTGATCATTGTTGAATAATAATTTTTGAAGCATGCAAAAAGTATGTAATCCCTTTCAACGGATTGGTTTTACTTTGTCATAAGGTTATTTGGTTTCATCTCAATCAGCACTATGCTAAGTTGAAACTAAAATTGTAACATTATGCTTATTTCTTCTTTTAAGCATGTGTCTAGTAGTTATTTGGTTGTCTTCCCTTTTAGGCATTATGTTTCGTGGGAAAATAAATAAAGTGTTCACAAATTTAGGAGGATACTATGGTGCATATCCATCTATTAGTGTTCTCAAATTCAGGGGAATAGTATGGTGCATATCCACGTAATAAGGCAATTATCGCTTATACATGTAATAAAGATCACTTCGGTTAACTTTAGTATATCATTTTCTAACCTAGACTCTTTGATAAATGATACCTCTTATGCAAATATTGATACTGATAGATTAGATTTGACAGTGTTACTCATACATGGAAACAGGTTTTGGTTGTCTTGATTTCTATATATTTGAATAGGTCATTGATTGCTACTCATTCAAATTCCATTTTGTACTTAATTAAATAAGGCTCATTTGATTTAAGGATTTATTTTTTTGTTTCCAGTTAAAGATGCACCAAAGTTATTTGAATGTGAAGGATCAATGTCGTCCACTATTATTTAGGTATTATCTCGCTTTTTGCATACAGAACAAATGGCTTTTCATGCTGTATTTCTTTTTGTCTTTTCTTTTTTCTCATTTATGTGTAGGAAGATTATATAGTCTACAAATTGGTAATTTGTGCATCGAGCTAATGTCTCTACTTGCTATAGTTCGTCATAAAAACACATAAATGATTGAAATAATCGAAACTGCGAGATCCCCAAGCCAGTGATATGATTCATCAAGATTGAGCTTCCCCGGAGTGGCGGAGTGGCAACAAACCGTTATTCCCCTTATGTATGCTGTTTTCGCTTACCCAGTACAAAAGGATCTAGAATTCCAGATTTTGTTTTTGGCATTAGTTACGAAATGGTGGAAAATTTCTCCTTCCATTATAGAAATATGTATTTCTGTTTTCAAAAAAATTGAGATATGCTTTAGTAAAGATGATAACTATACTTAACCAACAAAGTGTGTCTTGCCCCTTCTCTTGCTAAGTATATCTTCTACTTTATCCGTGTTTTTTTTAGGGTGTGTGGATTGAAGCTCATCTTCTTATATAGGTTTTTGTTTATGGTTCGATTATGAAGGACTATCAATTTAAGCTTATTGTTTTGATAAGCTAGGTATAGTTTAATGACAGCGGAGACTTAATTTGAAATATTTGTAGGATGTTAATTGGTACATCAGACTTCTGTGTAGTTCAAATACAAAAAATATGCTTTAGTCCTAGGATTAGTCAGCGTGGTTAAAAGCAACAACCGTAGGCTGTGTGAAAGTCGAAGCCTACATTAACTTGCTTATGAATCCAACACACTCCATTGCTCTTTATTATCTGTAATTTACAATAGGTGCATCTTTTGAAAAATACTATCAATTTTTTTTATTTATTATTATTATTTTTTAAGTGGTAATTTGTTAGCATATCTTATTACACGAAAATAAAGACAAAGAAAAGAAGTGAAGTCTTGGATTTAATCTACGTGAGCTAAGAGGATGAAAAGGTGCTGAGATGGTAGGATTGTAGGATACTACTTGGGTTCCTATAAACTTATATTTTATGCAAAAGATGCTTCTGAAGAGAGTATATGTTTTGTTGGTATTCATGTACATTGTAGGAGTCTTATATAATATGTTGTTTAGTTGGTGATTATCTAGGAAGCACGGAAATGATACAACACGACACGGATCCCACATTTTTCCGTCATGGATTGTTTGAATAATATATATATATATATATATATATATATATATATATATATATATATATATATATATTTCACCAAATTCAAATTAAAATGGCAATTCTACTTCATAAAATGACCAATTCAAACACATTGACAACTTTGTATAAGTTTTTGCAAGCAAATGCCAACAAAAAGTTCAAAACAATACAATGGATTTGTCAATCAAGTTGTCCAACTTCAACTAAGTCATTTTCCACATCTTAATTCACTTCATCTTTATTCTCTTGCATCTCTTCTTATCTTGGATTTTATTTCACTTTTTTTTTGAGTTTCAAAAAAATTTGTGAAATTACTATTCCAGCAGTATCCGCCACGTATCCCCAGCGTATCCCCACGTATCCCCAGCGTATCCCCACGTGATCGGAAAATACCCATTATCCGGCGTATCGGTATCCGTGTATCCACGGATGTCATTATTTGATTATTCAGAAATGATTCCCAATTTCCTTTTGTTGTAGTTGACCTCCATGTTTCTCCAAGAATCAGCAGTAAAGTATTTCATTGACACCCATTTTCAGGTTTGTTTTAGTGTCATTATTTGTTACTTTTAGTTTCCGGCTTCTGTGTAGTTGTAGTTTAGATTTGTTAGAAACAACTTGATGTCTCAATATGCGCTTCAAGTTTAGATTTAATGTTATAAACTGAAAGGTACAACCAAATCAAAATTACCATGCAACACTTGAATAAAATCAAGATGCATATGAACAAAAGTTTTACTTTTGATACGTTGGTCATGAGCATAATTCCTTTTGATCATATGAATAATACATTTAGATTTAATATTTTTTTCCTTGACAAGGCTAGCTACTTCCAGGTTGCTTTATATTATCTTGCAAACTTGCTTATTGTTGTTCTTAAAAGAAAACTTTAAGAATATCTTTGTCAGATTTTCTTTCTTTTCATGGACTTCCTGTGGAACATTTAAGCCTAAAAGTTGGAGAGAAACTGGATGGTAATAGTTTGAGTAGGTGCAAGGGATTAAAGTTGGTTAGACTTGGTTGCTTAACAGCATAGCTCGCAAGGGGATTGTTTGTTAGAGTAGCTGTCTTGACTATATAAGTTATCATGGTATAGGTGAAGGCAACATGCCAAGGGGTACAAAGGGTCCGGGACGCGTAAGAAGGGCACTTTATTTTAACTGTGGAAGATTGGGATTAACATTTTACCATATAGGTTTGGACTAAAAACTATTTAAGTTATCATGTTCTTTTGTCCTTCATATGTCTTTGCTCTTTTTGTGTATATATACAGTTACATCAAGTTAACTAAGGTAGGCTTCTTTCGAACTGATGTGAGAAACACTTAGGTTTGGTTATGTGTCATAATTAAGTTTTCGATAAAATCAACATTTATGGTACATGTATGTGTCCCCTATTCTACTTTATGACCAAGTCTCTCTTAAACTTTCACAAATTCGACACGATTGTTTAAGAATGACAGATAGACATCTATATGTAAAAGCTTTATGATCTTTGAATTGATGAATAATAAGAGAAACAAAAGCAAAATTGTAGAAGTGTGCTGATGAACATGGAGATGGCTTCACAATAAAGTCCATTCATATTAACATACATAGCATGCATGGGCAAGAGTGGTGTCTATGCAGACATGGCCATTCAAGGGGACTTAGCTGCGCTTTAGAATAACAATACAATAACTTATATGAACTGCCTATAGTTCTTAAGAAGCTCTGCCTTCTACTCTATGTGACTTACCTTTCTAATTTCTTACATATTTTTTGTCTATATCATTTACAATTGAAGAATTTATTCTAAACAATGGGCTGAGCTTAAAAATCTAGACTAATAATATGCTTTGTGAGTGGGCATAAATGACTCTCTCTCCATTGTTGAGTGTTGAGTGTTACGTATGATTTTCTTGGATGTAGAGGAACTACAAGTTTGGCCTGCATGTGCTTATTGGTCAAGAAAACCCAGTTTACTGACAAATTTAAAAATTATCTACTTATCAACATTAGTTGTTAGGTGTTTCCATTGATAAGATGGTCAACGTACATTTGTTCTAATGGCATACATATATTTTTCGCAATATAGATGATTTTTTTAGAGAATTCATGTATTTGTTTCCATAATTGGGCAACATATTATGTACTGCACATTAAGTATGTATCTTATGTGTCAAGATTCCAAGTTTTGCCAATTCCATAGAGACACCTAAGTCCACCTTAGCACTCATATATCTCCAAAATATTATTCTTTTACGAGGCGGATGCTGCATGCTTTCTTTATGCACTCACTTCTCATTATGGTATATATTTTGTGCCTTAAGCGCAGTCGAATGGAGAGACTCAAACCTCTGTAGAAATTTGAACACCCAAATAACATCTAATTATGCATCGTGATATATGTAAACTCATATTTAGGATCTTCGTATCCCTACGGTTTGCATCGGTTAGCCTCTGCTGTGCTCTATGCTTAGCCCATTGCTTGATATAACTTGGATCGTGGAAATATTTGTCAATTGCATGTTGCTGCTTTGGATTCCAAACCAATTATGTACATTTCTAATTGGTTTTGCTTTGTTCCATGGAAATGATGTTGAACCTCAGTTTATATATCATTAGGTTTGCTTTGCTCTGCAAATGGACTAAGCCTCAAGTAAGTGAAGTAATGCTAAACTTTGATGGCTCAGTGGTCTGACCAGAAATGCATAGGGAGAAGTTATTTTTGCTTATTGTGGCCATTCAAAAAGTAACTCAGTGATGGATACTTTAATTTTTCCCAGCTAGCATTTATTGTCTATGGTTGACTTACACAGTTTGATCTTTTACCCAAGATATTATCGAGGTTTGCCCAGAAAAATTGCCTAACTATGAGGTGAAGATCAAAAACTTTTTCGAAGAGCATCTCCACACTGATGAGGAAATTCGCTACTGTGTTGCAGGAAGCGGTAGGAGTAGTTCTGACTTACTGGTTTAATATTGAGATGTTATTACTTGATACATGTACCAATTCTTTTGAGGTCTTCTCTGATTGCTATTTATTTTTGTGAAGGGTATTTTGATGTGAGGGATCGAGATGAACGCTGGATTCGTGTGTGGGTAAAGAAAGGAGGTATGATTGTGCTTCCGGCTGGAATTTATCACCGTTTTACTCTGTACACTAACAACTACATAAAGGTATTACGTCTTTAACTTTTTGTTTTTCTAGTATAATGCACTTAAATCTACAAGAGATAATTAGAAATAATCTTTCCTGCTTGATAATGCAGAAGAGCAGATGAATTCAAATAGGTGGGTAAATGGGGAAACCCATGTATTGCTTATAGTAGTCTTCATACTTTGGGCCTTTGTTTCTTATTAAGTTTTCCTCGTCTTTTCTTTCTTCTTCTGGCTATATCTGCCTAATTGTAAACTATGCTCTGCCTTTTTTTTAACATTTGTCAAACATATCACAGGTTGCAATTTTTTCTTCTGGCTATATCTCCTCATTCCTTAATTAACATTTGTCAAACATATCATAGGTTGCAATTTTTTTTATTAACGTGGTTTTTGGTTCTCTGTTGGTTGTTACTCAGCAAGGAAGGGGATTCTGTTTCGGATTTGTTGAGTTTGAGTCATTGGAGCCCGTGAAAAGTGCACTAAAGGTAACTTTCTATGCTTGTCATTATCAAGTTTGAGTAGAATGTAGAATAAAAGGTTTGGCTCTTTTACTGATAAAGAAAGAAAAAATCTGATTGGAGAATAGAGTAAAAGATTACAATTTTACATTTTACTGGTAAGTTAAACCTAAAACTACTGATCTTACGTTCTGCGTTTAGAGAAAACTGAACCGAGTATCTTATCCAGTCAATTTTAGAAGTCTTTCTATGTGTAAATGTTCGGAAGCTTATCTGTATAAGGAGCATTAAGTTGGTTAGTTTGAAGTGATAGAGCTTTCGAATGAGTTGCAAAGTTTTGCTATATTTGTTTTCCATTGAAGTCAATTTTAGAACGTCAACTATGCATGGGAACTTATTCTTTGGCTGCTATTGCAGGGGTTTAAGGAAAAACAAGAAATATGGTGCTGCTATTGCTACAGTTGCAGCAGCATTTATGTTGTGCACCACTGACACGTGTTATGCTCCGTTCCTCATCACGCACCATTTGTTCTCTTCCTACAACGCTGTATCTGTTCCAAGTAGTAGTAAAGTGTTAACTCATGTAGACCCACACGTGCTCCTGGGCATGTCTCAACAAGACCTACAACAACTAGCTATTGACTTTAGTCAGCAAAGCTACCGAGGGAAAATCATCTTTTGTACAAGACTAAAGCTAAAGAGATTCAAGATTTTAGTCACTGTGAGTCCTGACCTCTTTCTTGTTTTATTTTAATGATATTGTTTTTGTTACTGATATTGGATAATGTCAAACACAGTGCCACAAGCATTCAGAAATGACCTTCAGGAAGCTGGATATAAAGTCGGGAGATCGCCTATTCCTCAAGTTGTTACTGCTGCTGATGGCACTATTAAGGTTTGGTTTATTAGAAAAGTTATGGTGGATATTATTATGTTTTTTTTTTGTTGAATGCCTATCCATAGTCATGACGAATCCATGTTGTGTCCATTGATTACAATTTACAAGTAATGGCTCTCCTAGCAAGATGTTATACAAGACCCCACCTACAACACACAACACCCTCAATTACGTTACAAACATATGTCAATTTATATATAACCACTTTAAGGTAGAATTAGCACATGGAAGTCATAGAGCTCCTCGTTGATTCCACCACTAACTTGTGAGTTTCTTCCTACTTATGTTTCTATCCACCTTGCGTTGCTAGAGAGTTGGAAATGTATGATCTTACTACTTGAAGCTTCTTTGAAGGTTTAGGGGGTACACATGGTATCACAAGAACATATTGGTATATTCTATTGCTAATCTTACTGAGTCGTTTATAGTTCAGAGTCGTTGGTTGGCCTGAGACATAGCTCATGTTCAGTTGCCCCACCCTTTCTCCCCTTCATGCATGAACAAATGATCTCCAGTGTCCAAGTGGACTGCTGCTTTTATTCGTAACGAAAAGGAGTGCGCTATACTATAAAGATCTAGTGCGCATTAATCTGGGGACGTGCTACTGTTTATGAAAGTAGACATTAACCTGAGTTTGTGATAACAGCTAGTATTTGATGGATTTAATGAAATGCACTCTTAGGCCTCTTCTTCTTTTCCTCTCATTTCTGATCCTTCAGGCACTTATAAAATTGGAGGATAATAGGCTCATTGAAACTGTTGGTATACCTATCGAAGATAGTAAGGTTCTTCCCGCCTCACTGCCTGCGTCTCATTTCAGGTATAATGAACACAGGTCAGGGCCGGAACCCTGCCTGTTTACTTGATTTCATAAAATTATATTTTTTATTTGGTTGCTGTATAGATGAGGTAGTTTGTTTAATTGTTCCCTTGAAAGCATGGATGCAATGCCTTATTTTTTCAACGGAAGATTATCCAGAAATTGCTGTAATACAATACATCTGTGCATTGTCTTTTTTTCCTTTCGCGGTTAATATTGGGATTCTTCCCCCTCTCCGTAATCAGTATTTGATCCCATGCTTATCACACAATGCTTTGCCAGGTTTCTGATTTTTATAAGCATCCAAGTTCGGAATTAATTCCTGCAAAAGCTGCAATGGATGAAAGCTCTCATATGTTTGAGAACCGTGGTGGGCAGCTGTTGGGGCAGATAAGGCATGATTCATGTCGTTCCCGAGCTATCCTGTTCAAAGTTCTTGTAGATACTGTGTGTTACTAGACCATGATAAGACATGTCCCTTAAATTACAAGTTTATCACAATTACACATAAAGTCCGTAAAGCCCACTCTCTGAAAGCTTGCACACGCACTAGCCAAATGAACAAAGCCTCTTTTACCTCTTTCACTATCTTGTGAGATTTAGTCATCAAACCATGATACAAATGTTCCTGTTTTGATTAATTTCTTTCGTCCTAGCTAATCTGTTAGCTCTTATCGTGTTTATTTATATTGTTAGGGTCTGCCTAGTGATGGAGCTATTGAGCGCGCAGATTCTTACAAGCATATGTCTGTGATAGTTGTACTGAAGTCTGTCGAACTACTTGTTGATCTTATGTGGTTCCCTGGCCAGCTAATACTCTGTTCAACCAGGGCAATCTTCATGTCTCATATTGCTGCTGCAGGGGAAAGTGACTCTGCTGAGAATGACTCCTGTGATTCTCCACTTGAACCGAACAGTCCCCTTTATGGATATGCAGATAGAGCAGACGCCGAATGGTACAAATATTATACTCCCTGGCCTTTTCTTCTATCAGAATATGAGTTTAATCAGCAGTTCATAACCCAAAATAGAAAGAGAATGGTCAGAAACCTTCTTCAGTGGAACCCCACACACAAGACAATAACACAAGAAACCCTACCTATAGAAGGACTCCATCTCCTTGCACTAGGCAAACAACTTCGAACAAGAAAATCTAACTTGCAAAATAAAAATAACTGCCCTTCCCGGTTTATATCTACTCTTTGTTCTGAGATGCTTGTTCTCTTTATCTTTGTATCTTCTGGCCAAAATATGTCCATTTTATTGCAGTCTTGAACAAGATGAGGCAATTCAACCCTTGCACCAACGGAGACTAGAAGCATCTTCAAATGTAGCAGGTCCTTCATTACGTAATGTAATGTTGCGGCCCACAACTTCTTTGGACCGAAATCTAAGGTAGGGTTACTCTTAATGGTTGCACATCAAACCAGAAATAATTTTGAATTACCCTTGACACTCTGTTCAGTCTTTCTGGACTATGTTTCCAGCTTAGTGCATTTGTCTATTGTAGTGAATGGTAAAGTTACTTTTACAAGACCGTAACTTAATCTTTTTTCACTGAAGCAGTTCATCACATAGTGAACCCAATATTTCCAACACTTTTTGGCGTCGTAGTCGGAGGAAAGTTGTTGCGGAACAACGGACCGCTAGTTCAAGGTCTATCTTTCTCACCCTTTTTTTTTTTTTTCATCATTATAATTACTTTGTTAAATTTCTCTTAGTACGAGTCTATTTGCTTTGCTTATGTAAGTTATGCCTTGATACATTTGAATACTTCAAGAAATATTGGAAGTTACGTCCTGTTTTGCTGTATATGACAAGAATTTTAGAACTTCCATTTCAAACTGTTGTGAGATAAACAATTGGTATAAATCCTGGGGCCCTTCCACTCATTTCCAATCGGTTTTCAGTTGGCTGCTCCAAAGTTTGTATGGTATGAGAGCAGGCTATGTTTGCTAAATGCTCCATGTCACACATTAGAATAAAAGTCCATGTTTTAGGCTCAAGTCTCGCCACACATGAGGGGGCGTGTTGAGATAAATAGTCTCACATCGGTAATTTAAAGCCGTGTATCAAAATATAATATAAGTATGCTGATTTACAGAAAAGTTTATTCATCATTTGCATCAACACTAATTATTCCTTCAAATACTAATCACCGTTGGTTATTTGGTGATATTCAATGGTTAAGTCTTTCTTTTGGCTAGATATGACCTATGAGAAGTTATGTTTGAAGGTAAAAAGTGGTATGTTCTAAATATACAATGAGTCGTTGATATAGGAATCTATTTGTTTTTGTGTTCTTTTCTCCTGATTTGTTTATAAAGTGGCTTGAGAACTAGGGTGTGTTTGATTGCACGAGAGAATTTGCACCACTGAATCCCACATTTTAGTGCAATTCTCAAGAGATAGGAATCATATATAGGTAGGTATGGGAAACTTTTGACATCCTCAAGAACGTCTACGGAGTTGTATGGGAATTCTTACATTAAGAGGGCATGAAAGACTTTTCTAAAGAAAATGATCCTTTGATTGGTAATCTCCCATTTACTTGTTAGTTTTTCTTTTTTGATCGACAAAAGTCCTATATGTGAATCACTATTGAATCAGGTTCATTTGCATATCTGATGAGATTTGCATAAGTGAACTAATTCATAATATATTTATGTGGACTTTCGGAAATCTATTTTTGAGTCATGGGTACAGGATCCTTTACATGTAAGACTTATCACTCGTGCAAGTTCTTTCTTAGCTTGATAGATCATTTTGTTGTCGTTCGGTGTATTGTGTAGGGTATCAATTTTATGAAGGGAAAAACAAGAAGGCCAAAAAATTGCTTCCTAATCTGATGAGTCATGCTCACCTCAAGCTCCTTGTTAAGGTAAAAATTAAAACCCCACTCTATTTTCAACGCATCAAGTTACTACAAGATTTTCTTTTTATGCATCGATTTTATATAATCATTGTTTTATGTCGTCGAGATATGGGAGTAGACAACAAATGGTCTATCTTTGTGGGGGGGGCAAGTAATTTAATTAATTGCATGAATTTAATTAGTATGATTGTATTTCTAAGTTCATAATTTGTTTTGTGATTTTTTTTGGAATTAGATAGACTTTGTGGAGCGGCACTAGGATTTATATTGAGTGAAGCCATCGTCACTAATGTTTGTTATTGCATTTTGAAGATTTGGAATTGCTTGGAAAATCGTATAGAAATTTGTAACCCTTAGAAAATCTAAATTTGTAACCCTCAAAACTCTTTTGAAGTTATATATACGGTTCAATGAATATAATATTTTTTTCAGGTGTTTATTTTACTTGGCAAATGGTATGAAAAAGCATTGGTAATTTTATTGGTTTCTATATGAAACCAAGTGGTGCAGGTTTAGGGCAGGAAAAAAATTAAAATAATTTTTTTAACCATCTCAACACATTAGTAACGGTTGTAAACTGTTGCAAAGCAAAAAATAAATATTAAAGCATCATCAATAATCGTTACAAATCAAACTATGCAATGCTTTTTAACCGTTAGTAATAGTCACTATGCAACGGTTAATAACCGTTAGAAAATTTGGTTTGCAACGCTTTTTAACCGTTAGTAATTGTCACTCTGCAACGGTTAATAACCGTTGGAAAATTTGGTTTGTAATATTTTTTAACTGTTGCAAATATTTCCAACACTTTACCCACATCCTATTTGCAATGCTTAAAAAGCGTTGCAAAAATTATTCACAACGGTTTTTTGCCGTTAGTAATAGCCTGTTATGGTGTAGTGGTATCTTATGCGTCAAGATTCCAAATTTTGCCAATTCCATAGAGACACCTAGGTCCACCTTAGCACTCATATATCTCCAAATTATTGTTCTTTTACGAAGCAAATGCTACATGCTTTCTTTATGTACTCACTTCTCATTATGGTATATATTTTGTGCCTTAAGCGCAGTCGAATGGAGAGACTCAAACCTCTGTAGAAATTGGAACGCCCAAATAACATCTAATTATGCATCGTGATATATGTAAACTCATATTTAGGATCTTCGTATCCTTACGGTTTTCATCGGTTAGCCTCTACTGTGCTCTATGCTTAGCAATATAACTTGGATCGTGGAAATATTTGTCAATTGCATGTTGCTGCTTTGGATTCCAAACCAATTATGTACATTTCTAATTGGTTTTGCTTTGTTCCATGGAAATGATGTTGAACCTCAGTTTATATATCATTAGGTTTGCTTTGCTCTACAAATGGACTAAGCCTCAAGTAAGTGAAGTAATGCTAAACTTTGATGGCTCAGTGGTCTGACCAGAAATGCATAGGGAGAAGTTATTATTGCTTATTGTGGCCATTCAAAAAGTAACTCAGTGATTTGGCAGGAGCTAAATGCAATTGAAGCATGTTGGGGATGAAAGAAATGGAGACTAGAGAACAGTGCTTGTGGGAGAGAAGGCCCCCTCGGTAGTGTTGTAATGTAGTAGTAGCATTACAATTTCACAGAGGATTGAAGCGGAGCTAACTATAACACACACCTATAGGGAGCGAAACCAGGCAGCTGACTACCTGTCAAGTGATGTAATGCACAAGATGATATTATAATTTTTTTGCTCCCCCTCTAGACTGCAGATTAAAATACTATAGTAGTGGGAGATAGGAATGGTACCATGTATCACAATTAATCTAATACAGGTTGACATCTGGCCTAAACTTCTAATCTTCTCGAAGAACAAAACTACCATAGCTCTCACCAGACTGTGCTTCTCTTAATAGATGACAGATTGACAGCTTCACACTTTGAAGGGCAACCATTGCAGGAAGCAAACCCATCAAAGCAGATTCAGTAGAGGAAGCCAAATTGCTTGCGCTAAGATAGGGTTGCAACATGTATCGCAACAAAAAATTGACAAATTAAGTGGTGGTATGCTCAGCCAACAAAGCAATTGTTAATGAGTTGAACGGAGGAGCTTTAGAAGTCTCATGGAGTCTGTTAAGTCTTTTGGTGGAGGTTCAACATCTCCAGAAATCTTTTAGGTTTTGTAAGGTTGTCTTTTGTCCCAGGGAACTGATCCCTCATGCACATCTTATGGCCGAATCAACCAAGTTTAAGGTTCAATTAGTTTGTAATGGCTTGGTGCCTACGTCTGTAAGGGCAAGTTTTAGTAGAGTCCAGAACGAGTTGCATAACATATTTGCTATATGTTGATGAAACTGTCTTATGTTAAAAAAAAGGGCTAACCAATATTACCCCCCACTAGATGAGCCAATTAGGATCCCCCTAGATGGGAAATTAGGGTCTTCTCCCTAAATACACATACAAAAAAAAGTCAAATTGGGTTGACCAAAATTTTTTTGTGTGTATTTAGGGGGGAAACCCTAATTTCCCATCTAGTAGGGGGAAATCCTAATTGGCTTATCTAGTAGGGGGTAACACTAGTTCACCCTAAAAAAAAATACCCTCTCAAAGAAGAAAGTCCCAAATATGTCATTTTTTGCTTTATACAAATTATCTTGGGTACCCAATTATCTTTAATCTCACCGTTAGTATTACATTTACTTAATCCTGATTTATTTTCTTTTTCTAGGATGCGATCTAAATGAAGAAACAATTTGAATACTTTAATAGTATAAGAACAAGAATCGGGCTGAGATAATATGAAGAGAGAAATGAAATCTCACATCGAAAAATCAGCTTTCACTGTCAATGCTGGAATATATAACTTTGTGGACAATTATTTTGCTATTCCAATTCAACGTAAACAGCACAATATCACTGAATATCATAACTACTTAATTCAGCATACTCAAAATTTCATGAAGGTTTGTTTTAACTTTTTCATGATTTATGTTAATTAGCCACTGTGACCTTGCTTAGGCAACGTGTCATACATAGTAAGTCCTACAGGCAACTTTGTTTGATAAATAATGTCTCCATGATTGTATATGAACAAGTATGGATATGGTTTTCAATAGTTTCATTCTTTATATATGGTCCAAATTCTGGAATTTTTCTCAAAGTTCGAAATTCACCCTATAGAATATAAGCATTCTTCATACATGGCCTGTTAGTTCTTTTAGTGTCATGCCACATTATTTTTTTCTAAATAGCATTAGCAAAAAGAGTTAATGTGGGTTGTATTGCTACCAACACCTTTTGATGTAGGCAATTGCAATTTCAATTTAAAATTTTCATTCAACCTCTCAAAACCAACAAAAACTTCTGTGTGCATCTTCATGTTTGCGTTGGGCTGCTGCAAGTCGGCAATGTAGATCATCTTGAAATGAATATTTTTAAAGTAGAAAATAGTTTTCATTCAATGGATTGGGGCTGTGATATCCATTCGACTATTTTTAGGTTTATTAGTATTAGTATATTATTATTATGACGTAAGCATCAATGGGATATCTACTTTTCAAATTACTATATTATTAATTATTCAAAGTCTTCATTGCGATTGCAAGGACATATTACAAGTAACGGTATACTCAATCTATTTGTCTCCTTCTCATTTTTTTTTATAGAATATCAAAAGAAAAATCATACAGAGGTAGTATGGGACAAGCTAGCGCGCCAGAAGTTGCTATTGAAACAATAATTGTATTAGTGCACTGTGCACAGATGTTGTGTACTCGGTATGAGAAGAAATTATCAGCCATAACTCACATTACGTAATCAAGTGTATACCAGTTTGGAAGTCCTAAAGTTTCATAATTATACATACAAACATTTGAGCTTATATTTTGTAAAACCAATCACCAGCTTAGCAAACAATTTTAGTGGCATTTCACATTGGGCTCATCTTAGAGAACAATGCATTCCACATCAAATAGGGAAAAATATTCACAATGATTATCTTATAATTCTAGCATATCTTACTTAATGTTTCTACTATACGTGATCTTTAGAGACATTGAAGTTACGTTGAAATAACCTAACCCGCCTTCGCCGCTCCTCTAATGGTAGAGACAATTTCGTAATTTCATGCTTAATAATTGCTTGCATTTTTTTTTTTTTAAAAAAAATGTTATTACAATGCATTTATCACATCATTATCTAGGAATAACCAGTTTTTTATTAGCGACAATAATGTAAAATTACGTACAATGTGTTTAACGTAATTTTATCTCAAGACAGGGTAAATATGAATAGGTCAGTGAAAGTTCTTTCTTGGTTCACATTGAGCTTATTTAGTAGTTATTATTGGTGAGATGGCTCTTACATTTAAGGAAACTACTTGTCTATTAAACAATGCAAACCGATTTAAGGAAATTGATGTTTCACTACACATAAACTCAAGGTAGCTAATTTTCTATTCGCTTTGTTCTTCCATCATTAGGTTTATGGAAGAAATGCATGAAATTAGCTAATTTTCAAGTTCATTTTCTAACTCTTCTCATATATAGCCTTTATGATAATTAAGTTCTTACAACATGATTAGCGATTATGTAAATTGAAAAGTTATTATGTTTTCTAACTATTTTCATTAACGGGTTACGGATTGTTTAATAAATCAATTTTATTATAATTCAAATATAATAAAAATACATAAAAAGGTACCCGTTTGTTGAATGGGTATGAAATGCTTAAGTAGCGCTCTCAGATTGCATAATTAGGCAGAAAGATATGTGTTTGAGAAATTCCATCTATCTCAAGTTTTTTGTGCTTTTAATCTTGGATAATTTTGATTATTTGAATTTTGATTAATTTATCTACTAACTCTAGAAACATATCAAAGGTGTATCCACTGTTAATATGTTGAATGCATGTTAGCTAACATGCTATATTAAAAAGGGTAGAAAAAATGTATCACATGTGTGTGAGCATCAAAAGTTTGCATTCTGAGCTCCATAATCTGTCTAAAGATTATTTGATTTTTCAGATAGTGTCCAATTTAAACTTAGAACGGTCTATACAAGTTCCGGAAAAACAGTGCCACAAGACTACATGAGCCATGAATACATACACATAGTAGTTCTACAAACAAAAAAAAAACAGCCTTTTAGTTGACAGCCCAAAATTTGGACATCATAAGGCACATTGATACAAAAAAAAACTTTTTAGTCTAACAAATTATTGGGCACTGGGAACTTTGATAAATTAATTTACTGTATGAGTTTCACTATAGTTTGAAAATAAGATTTTTGATACATAATAAAAAAAATTATATAAAAAAGGTCTCCGTTAGTTGAAATACCAAAATATGGGTTTATGCTTTAAGAACAATACCAAAAAAAATAACATGCCCAAACCCAAACATAATGGGTTTTAACAAAACAAGCCCGACGACATTGAATGACTTTAAAAAATTAAAATCAACTTTGGAATATATAACAATTAACAATCAAAGTAAAAATATTATTTTCTTAACTAAAATTTGGGAATTTAAATCATTTGCTATCAAAGACAGGAAAAAAAATATATATATAGGACACATTGAATATTTCAAAAAAAAAAAAAAATTGTTTTGATCAAAACTAGAATCATTAAAATATTTTGAACGAAAATGCTGCTATGGAGGGGAATTTATGCAACTTATGATATCACCAAAGATGCATTTTATTTTCATGCACCAATACCCTCTTTCTTCCCAACATGACCTTCGGTTTTCAAGTCAGGAACATGTTAAATCATCAAACTTGGAATAAAACTCGGGGATGCCAGATTCCCCTCTTTCTTCCCAACATGACCTTGGAGGGTTTTCAAGTGGGGGTGAGAACATGTTGATATGGATTCACAAAAACTTCTAAATTCTTGGATCTTTTTGTGGAACCATGAGCATGATCAATTAGGTCATATATCAAAATAAAGCTTATTATGTTTGTTGAGCTATTTTTTCTTTAATTAATAATATAGCCCATGCAGAATTGTAATATTTGTATTTTTATAAAAAATTTAAATCATTACCATATTCTATAGTTAAAATTTTATACGAAAACAAATTAATTACATGAAAATGGGACGAGAACTAGTTGTGCCAAAAGCCAGCACGGACGAATATTTAAAAAATAATAATAATAATATAAAAGCTCATTTAAAAATCAAGATGATCAACATGCATAGTCATTTAAAAAGTGTACGCTTTTCCTGATTGGAAACCGTGAAAGAGCGTGATTGTCTGGTCCCAAATTGTAAGGTCCACGAGGTCAGTCATGGGCCTCCATACCGTATAGTGTATACTGCGGTCTGGAGAGATTTTGTGATCTCTATAAAACACGATTTTTCTACTAATCCTGCAACAAGCCAACAACGTCACAAGTTTAGAACTCACTCACGACTGACATAATGTTTTGTTTGTGGAGAAGATTAAAATTAGTAGAGGTTGATGGGACAGACACGAAGTACGTTTTCATCGAGTCTTGAGGCTCAATGAAGTCCACTACGCGTCTTAATCCTGAAGTCAAATAATTTTATTTCCCCTACTAATTGATATATATTCTCTTGAGATGAGATCATCTTCACTTGGAATTAGTGTTGCATGTTTGCATCCATCATCCTTCATATGTATTTTTCAATGTTAAGATTCCTTATTCTAATTAACCACCCATTTTTAAACAATTTTATTACTTTTATACTTTTGACAGCGTAGGTTCACACTTCATAGTGACACTGCGTTATTGAATCACTTCAACCTCCCCAGGGACAACACCGCGTACATTTTATGGAGATCTGAACTTTCATTGCAACAAACGACTCATACCCGCCCGCTACGCCTTGTGTTGACCAAACCCCCTTGTGTATTGTGTAGGTAAACTAATCACAATATTAAACCAAAATAAATAATCAATTATTTGCTTCTGGCTTTTCATCCACGGATGACGGATGCACCAAACAAAGCGCGCCTAAACTGGAAAAGCTGATAAAGACCCTTCCTCACTCTCGTCCCCAGCTGTTTTATTATTCCTCCAATTTCCAACTCTCTCTCTCTCGTGCAGTGAGCCCCCTGCCTACCTCTCCCTTTCATTCTTGTCTGTCTCTCTCTCTCCGTTCTAAAACAGACTCTTCTTTTAACTTCTACCAAGTACGAAGTACCAATCAACTACCAACACACCATGACACCAAGTTCTTAAATCAACAAGCAACGTGTGTGCGAGAGAGAGAGAGTTTCCCTTCTGTCTTAGTTTATACTTTACACTTTACGTCAATAATGTCGAGTTGCAAGTGTGAAGATTCTCGTATTCACGGTATCAAAAACAGAATTCGAGTTGTTCCTAATTTTCCCAAACCAGGTTTTCTACATTTTTTTTACTCTCCGTAAGTCCTTTATAAATGCAAATTTACTTGTCAACTTTGTTAATATTATTTTTTTATTGTGTTCAGGGATTATGTTTCAAGACATCACTACTCTTCTTCTCGATCACAAGGCTTTCAAGAACACTATCGATTTGTTCATTGAACGATACAAACACAAGAACATATCGGTTGTTGCAGGTAAAACAGTAAGGGGTTATCTAATATTGATAAAACTAAAACATTGTAGCGAAATGATTTTTTTTTTTCCTTTATTATCATTACAATGTAGAAAGTTCATTTTTACCTTTTTGAAAGTTCGTAGAAATTATTTTTGTCCTGTGTGAGTGTGTGCGTGTAAATATTCTAAGTTATTCTGTTTGACTAATTGTTCTGTTAGTGGGATGTGATATCAAGTACTAGTTTGAAGCTCATCAATGGTGCGAACCTATTGTACGTCTTGATCCCATTTGCACGTTGGGTGTGACCCAACTTCTAAAACTGACCCCACGTAAAAAGTTCTTTTCTGTTTATTATTTCGGAAGATGATTACAATGGGCTTTATATTGTTTTTGTTAATCTTTCATTGGTTTTTAGTAGAATTTTCATGGAATGAATATTGTTTTCTAGTACGAAGTACGAACAAAGGCTAAGTGAAGTGGTTCACTATTTCTTTTGCTCAAATAAAACTGAGGAATTATTGGGAACTACAAAAGGAATCACATGATATTTCGATTGAATGAGATGAACTCTCAAGAGAAGAGTACGAAAAATTCTGTAAGGATTCACATGTTCGAAAATATGATCGGCCAGCTTGTTGCATCGGTGGTTGACCGTTAAACCCGTCACCTTAGCAGGTTGTCTCAACATTGACCTGGTACTGTCATGCAATCTGCCTGATCCCGTACTCAGAACAGATCATATCCTTGTTGCTGGTTAACGGAAACTTATTTCCACTTCAAACATATTAATCACACCACCATAACTATCACTTGGGTTTTAGTCAACCTGCTAATGTCCTATAGGCTTACAATTAGTTTCGTGGTCAGAGTATAGGTGTATACCGTATATGACACATAGACATTGATGCAGGAAGAACGCCAATTGGAAATTCAAGCTTGTGTGTATCTTATCTGGAAAAACAAAAGGGAAAATTATAATATATATATATATTGAATATCAAAATATCGATAACATTTCGAAGTAAGGAAAATTTTGTTTGATACTAAATGAAGCATTGCATGCACATTTGTTTTAATTTACACTTTTGATTCATAAATAGTTTGATGTATGCATATAACCTTCTTTTTTTTTTAGGAAAAATAACCAAATATGGTAACGAACTAACCCCTAAATTTCAATTGAGGCAACACATTTTTTTTTTGTCAATTTAGGTAACCAATTTATAGGATTGGTCAATAAGGGTAATTCATCAATTTGCCATTCAAATTCGCAGTTATTTATTAATAATAAAATAAATAATCAATAAAATAAATATTTATCTAAAAATAATCTTTAAATAAAAATTTAATATATTCTTTTAAAAATTATATTATTTATAAAATATTAATAAAATAATTTATCCACAAAAATTATATTCTTAAAATTATATTTATTTATTTATTTATTAAAGAATATATAGTTTCCATTCCTTTTTCTTAAAGATACATTTTTTTAAATAATATTTTTTTGGATAAATATTTGTTTTATTAATTTTTTTAATGATTTTTATTATTTTTTAGATTTTTTAAATATATATTTTCAATATATATATATATATATATATATATATATATATATATATATATATATATATATATATATATATATATTAACTTAAAATAAGTAGCTTAACATTAAAACTTAAAATACAAAATGAATTAAAAACCTACCTACAATTTTTATTTTTTTTTTTATTTTTGTGGTTATGAAGTACTCACCATAATGATTATCTTCCCAAAATTTCAGCTCATTTGGAAACCTCTAACATAGATAAAAATTGTTGTCATCTTTAAAAAGAAATTTAACGGTCTAGAAATGTAAAATTTTTGTAATTGTTTTTTGCCAATGTTAGAGGTTTCTAAATTAGCTAAAATTTTGTAGAGATAATTTTAATATTGAGTATTTCATATAAAAAAAAAAAAAAAAAATAGGTTTAAATTCATTTTGGTGGTGAAGTTTTACTTACGTACTTATTTTAAAGTTAACTTAAATAGTTACTTTTTAGAGAAGGACAAATATTTTAAAATATATATATATATATATATATATATATATATATTAAGAATATTTTTTTGGGTAGATATTTGTTTTTCTGATTTTTTTTTGAGAACATATTTTTCTAAAAGAAAATAATATAAATTTGTACTTTTATTGATTTTTTTTAATTAATAATAGATAACGAATAATTTGGGATGGCATGTTAACGGATTACCTTTATTGACCAATCCTATAAGCAAGGCCGACTAAACCCAAAGTGTGGCCTAAGGCGGATTTCATATCGAGGCTTTTTTTCTCAAAATTTTAATAAAGAAAAATAATACGTACAGCATAAGAAACTAGGAATTGAGCCCTATACATTTTGGGAATTTTTTTTTTTCCCCACATACTGTGTGTGGAGTAAGGGTGTCAACGATCCGATTCTAGTCCGGTTCTTAGTGTTGTAAGAATCAAGAACCATTTAATTTTACAGTTTTAGTTTTGGTTCCGATTCTTCACGGTTCTTAAAATTGTTGAACCATACCCATAACCATAGGTTTCTAGCGGTATTCCCGGTTCCGATTCTTTATTTCGGTTATTAAGATATTCATTATTTACACACATTTTTTATTGGTCTTATTAAAAAAAGTGTACTAAAAATACAAAAATACCACGTAAATGAGTCGCTTTTTAAATATTGATATAAATAATGATGTCATTCAATAATAAGTTAAATAAAACCATATATTTCAGGTTGTAAACTATACATTTATATTATTTATAACATTAAATACTATAAAAACTACATATTATACTAATAAATAAAATTCAGTAATATATAAATGAACATTTTGAGTTTTTATATTCTTTATTTCAATATTTTTTATGTTAAAAGTACAATAACGTTTGGTTCGGGTTCTTGTCCAAGTTTTTTTGTTTAAAAAACCATTCGGCTCCGGTTCTATATGGTCTGGTTTGTTTAGTATCCATTTTTAAATGGTTCCTAAAAATAGAAACCGGAATCATGATTTTTTCTACGGTTCCAGTTCCGATTAAGCGAGTACCCATCGACACTCTTAGTGTTGAGGCCTTTTTTTCAAGAAGGGATTTACATGTTTAGAGTCCTAGTTTTAGAGAAAAAAAATTTGGATTTATGATATTAACAAAATTAAGGCCTATTTTTAAGGTGAACTTTGGGGATTTTCCAACAAACTAGACAACTTACCAGGCCTTTCTCAGAGAGAGGCCTTAGGCGGTTGTCTTTTTTCTATAAAGGATGAGTTGGCACTGCCTTGCTATAAGTTGGTTACCCTAACTAACGAAAAAAAAAATTGTTGCCTCAATTGAAATTTAGGGGTTAGTTCGTTATCCTATTTGGATATATTTCCTTTGTATGGATAAAACTTATTTATTGGATTTGCATATACGTAGTGTCCTTTTAAAAATGATGTGTAAGGGAATATAAGATTTATGTACAAAACACCCTAATCGCGTCCAAGCTTGTAGCAAATAGCAAGTCATGCACTCATCTCTTATGCCCCATCCATGTCAATGTCCTTATATGTAACCAATTATCCTAGTCACAAGCAATTCCCTCACACCACTTGCGAATTTATATTATTCTTCTTAGTTCTCGAGATGTGAAAGTCTCAAATAGAATTTCTTAGTTGCATGGTGTCGTAGTTCTAAACCTGAGTTTTTGAAATTGTCTGGCAACATTTTGAACTCTAGGAAGATTTTGCTATGATAATATCAAGTCTAGGCATTTATATATATATACAATAAGTTCAAACAAGTATCAAAGGCGAATGAGATAAAGCAATGTTGGTTTGTTACGTTGTGCAAACTATCTCATGTTTTTCCACTTTCGGTGCTATTGTCATTAGCAGCTTGACTCACCTTAAAAATACCACTGCCAATCCCCACCATTTAGGATACTCCTATTACATTGACACATGCATGTTTACCTTCAGATCAATTGTAAATTAATACATATGTTGGTCAGAGGGTTGATCTTCCTTTACTATTATTGGGGTCAGTGAGGAAATTGATAGGGTTTCTTTTTTCCCCTTTTCCTTTTTTTTTTGTTCAAGTTTTATTTGTTTGTTGTATGTTTTTGTGCATTTTCTTTCTTTCTGATGCCGTTTCTCTCATTTTTATTCTACTATACATATTGTTTTGACTATTCCAGGAATTGAGGCTCGTGGTTTTATCTTTGGTCCTCCTATTGCACTGGCCATTGGAGCAAAGTTTGTGCCAATGAGGAAACCAAGAAAGTTACCTGGTATTTATTTCACCCTTTAGTACTTCCTTCCTACTTCGAGTAATTCATAAATCCATATATATATATATATATATATATATATATATATATACAAATTGAATTAAGCTAGAATGATATCCTTATTGTACATCCTATTGGATATCCAAAAAATGCATTTCAACAATATATATATATGGCTGATTTTTGTAGATTAGTGGCTGATTTTTCTACCCACCATGGATTATATCCCTACAAAAAATTAGCTCAATCCAATATGTGGAACTTTGTAAAAAATAGTGTTTTAAGTTTGCAATTTTATCTAACGGTCTAGAAATAATTTTAAGTTTGACAAGGTTAGAAATATCGAATTGAGCTAATTTTTTGTAGAGATATAATCCATGGTGGGTAGAATATATCTACAAAAAATCAGCCACTAATTCATTGTTGAAATGCACTTTTTGATAGGATGTACAATAAGGATGTCACTCTAGCCAAGGCGATATATATATATAGTCATTTTCTAAAAAGTAGTTATTTAAGTTAAGTTTAAAATAAGTGCGTAAATAAAACTTCACCTACAAAATGAATTCAAATCTATTTTTTTGTGGATATGATATACTCAATATTAAGATCATTTCTACAAAATTTTAACCCATTTGGAAACCTCTAACATTGACAAAAAAAACAATTACAAAAACTTAACATTTCTGGACTGTTAGATTTTTTTTTAAAGATGTCAACAATTTTTATCTATGTTAGAGGTTTCCAAATGAGCTGAAATTTTGGGAAGATAATCATTATGGTGAGTGCTTCATAACCACAAAAAATTAGATTTGAATTCATTTTGAAGGTGAAGTTTTATGTACGTACTTATTTTATGTTAACTTAAGTAGCTACTTTTTAGATAATTACCATATAATATATGGGGTGGGGGGTAGAGCCACATTCTTATCCGCACATTATAACCATATTTTCGACATACAAATGAATTAAGGTCTGGTTTTTTGTGGAGATGATCTCCCCACCATGAAGATCATTCTCATAAAAAAATTATAATATTTGGATATGTCTAACAATATAAAAATTAGTGTTCATTTTTTAACTTTTCATCTAGCAGTCCAAAAATTTTGTGAGCATGTTCTACTTCTAAGATTAAATTTCTTTGAATGAGCTGAATTTTTGTAAATATGTTCTCCATGGTGGAGAGATCATATCTACAAAAATTCTGTCTTTAATTCAAATTTTAAGTCCACTATTTTACATGTTCTTTTCTTTGCATGACTTTTGACTATTCTTAATTTTTTTTTTAGCTTTGTGAATGATTATATATTATTAGAGCATCTCTAGGTGGTTGTAGTATCACCTCCAAATTTGAAAGCCAATTTTGAAGAAATTGGACGCAAATTTTGACCAACTCTAGGTCATATATAAATTTCACCCCTCAGGCGCCATTATGGTGATCGTGACACTCCCCAATGTAAGCCCCAAACAAAAAAAAAAACACAACAACAACATGCAACATTTCTACTGTCGCACTAAATTGAAAAAGTAAAAAAATAAACCCCACGCGACCTTTGCATTGGTGCGTGACATTACCACTGTCGCAGCTGCATCTGCATCCGAAATTCCAAATTTGCTTCCAAGGATGCAGCTAGACAGATGATACGACCGAATTTGCTTCCACCTAGAGGGCAAAATTCCGAATTTTAGAAGCAAATTTGGAAAATTTGGATGAGGTGATACTACTACCTAGAGATGCTCTTGCATTTTTTACTAATACTCTTGATTGTGATCGACTTATAATGTTGCTTATTATAAAAGGAGAAGTTATCTCAGAAGAGTACATCTTGGAATATGGAACTGATTGTCTTGAGATGCATATCGAAGCTGTCAAACCCACTGAACGTGCCCTGGTAGTGGATGATTTGATAGCTACAGGAGGTACTCTTTGCGCTGCTATTCGGTTACTTGGTAAGTTTCATAAGAATTACTTGTTTTATGAGCATTTAAGTGCATGTAAACGCTAACAATCACCTTGCGGGCTTACTGGCTTAGACTTTATATCTACACTGAACAGGGTATTTGCTCTTTACATGCTTTTTAGTTTTTCACGTTACAACCATGCGGCCATGCCCTTTAGTGAAGATTGTTTTCCGCGATCCAAATTCCAACTCGGTAACCACCACATTTAGGTTATGCTTTCCCATAGGCCATTAGGCCCAGAGCCAACTGATGCAATAACTAGCTGAAGATTAGAGCCTCTCAAAATATCATTCTATCTTAGAAGACAAATAATACGGGTTTAATTTTGTCTAGCTTGATGGACAATATAGACTCTTGATAAAGCTATAGCATTTCGAAACCCAAATGAAGTTGAATTGCACTAATCACATCTGTCATGTTGGGATTTAGTTAACATGGTCGATTCTTAAGTCCAAAAACCCTGTGCTTTTGATCACAGAGCGCGTTGGAGCTGAAGTGGTCGAATGTGCGTGTGTAATTGAACTACCTGAGCTAAAGGTATGTGCATTGCATTTGTTTTTTATTTCTGTAATGCACATTGCCTATGCTTAATGTTACGAAACAGTGTGACTATTTAACCAGGTACATCTTTTTCAGCCTTTTGCATACATCTACAACTAAATATAAAAATCCCCTCTGCGCTCCACTTGCATTCGGCACTTTACTAGGTGCCTTCATATGCATATGCCCATGGCCCTTTAAGTTCACAAGTTGATAAAATATAAGATAGTATGAGGAGAATTGAATCATTGTGACGGCTTTGGCAAGAATGGAATGGTGGATATCTAATTATATCATTTTAGGAATATCTTATCTTCTAGATTAGGCAAGTTTAGATTAGATGGGATTTTATTTCTATATCAGTCAATGCAATTCCCAATAAAATCCCTACAAGGGTTTATGGCTTATTACATCTTGAATTAATCAAATTCATCCTAAACAACTGATATTATCATTTACATTTTAAACTGGAAGAGTAAGCATGTAATGAAGTGCATTTAATTATAATAGGTCAGAAAGATATACAAAAAGGTAACACTATATCAGAAAAGAAAGTGTGAACGATCAAGATGAAGAATATATAGACTAGCAGATCCTATTAATTTGGAAAAGAGGAAAAAAAAAAAAAGTAAATGAGACGCCATATTTTTCAAGTTCACTCCTGCCTGTGTTTTGTGAACTGCATATTTCTTCCAGTATCCAGCATCATATTAAATTTGGTTTGTGTATACTTTAGGCTTTCTTTTAAACGGACTATCCGTTAAGGGACATGTTATATAGTGTCTTGAGCAGTTTATATAGTGTCTTATATAATAAACCACCTATGAACAAATTAGTAAGTGTAAATTAAAAATTGTTCAAAGCACTATAAAAACTGCCCCCACAAACATATCCATTTAAGAGAAAGCCTCTACAATATACATTTTCCTCTTTTCCAATGACAGGCAATCCTTTGGAACTTGTATATCTGGGATTTGGCAGTTCTTAGTTAATTTTTCCTTTGTGACCATAGGTTCTATGCTTGAGATTGCAGGGTCGAGAGAGGCTAAATGGCAAGCCGTTATATACATTGGTGGAATCTTACTAAGGATGGTGCAGTGCGACATCTCAGCTGTAACGGACGGAGAGCGTGACATCCTGTATGTTTAGTGGGCTTCTGTACGCTGTTTTTTTTTTTTGTATCTTTTCGAAATCAACATTCATTTTCAGATGAAAGCCGGTGTCTGTTTTAATCGTGCCTGCCTGATTCTGATATTTACGCAGTAAATCCCACCTTGCTTAAAACAATAGCAACTTTAGGGATCTTCTTTCCCTCTCAACCGGAATAGTTGGGAAATTTACACTCTCTTTCCAAAAAAGATATTTAGAATCGGAGGTGAAACCGTATATATTTGTCTACTATCTCTATATACTAAAGGACATATCTCTAAAAATTTTTCTCTTTCTAGGTGGCATTCTAATATAAAAGATAATATTTTATCTTTCCTACGTGACTTTTACAATATTTTCTTCCATGCCACATGGACTTTTAGAGTTTTATTCAATTTCCACTTTCAAAAAGTCCCTTTTGGATAGAAACCAACTCTCCCAACTCCAAAATAGAATTTTTTTCAAATAACTATCAATTTTTGGATAGAAAATTTATCCAAAAAGAATTTTTTTTTTTTTACTAACTATCAATTATTTCCTCAAAAATAGGAAAGAAATTATCACATAAATTTTGTACATATAAAGAATATATCAATTATTTCCTAAAAAATAGGAAATATGATCTTATTACCCCCAAATTATGTACGTATAGATTTTTCTTCAATGTTGGAATTAAATATCAACATAAGCTATTTAACAAGAGGTACTATTTTAGTACAACTCTCCCAACTTAAGTGCAATTCAAATTAGTATGTACAATTATTTCCTAAAACATAATCATTTTTCTAGCTATTATTTTCTCAAAAATATAAAAGAAATTACCCCACAAATTCCGCAAAAATAATTATGTTTAACTAACAAAGAGGATGTCATTATAAAATTATAGGCATTGACACCACCAAAATAAATGTGCATAATGGGACTTGAAATGAAACACTCATTAAATTCAAAGTTGTAAAATAATGACCACCCTTGCATTGAATTAAGCAAAACTTGGTGCACCAAGACATCTCTATCCGCCCCTGTGAATAGATTTAGGTCTTTCATGTTGGAATTAAAGAAAATAAGATCATTATTGTTGTGGCCAAGTAACCTCATTGCCAGTTAAGTAACCTTTTGATCGGAACCAAAAATTAAACAAATGAAGTTGTGTTGCCTAGCGTATAATTGAGTCCCGTTTTGTGTTTTCCTATTATATAAATTCTCTAATTGACTTAGAGAAATTGTGTTTTTGTCAAAAAATCATGAAAAAAGTCTAGAAACTATATTCTGTACCTGTCTAGGTTCCATCTTAACATAGAATCCATTTGACATAACATTATAAAAACCTTGATTGGAAATGGGGCTTTTGCTTGTACTTCAAAGGGGCTTGGGGAATGGGACATATGGGATAGACTGATGATCGGCGCATTGGAGCATAAAACACACTTAGTCCAAATAAATACCTATTTAGAAATATTGACAGGTGGCCAGAATACTACTAGGGATGAGATCGACTAACTGTAACTTGAAAAAAGACCATAATTTATTCAAAATCTATAAGAAAAAATAAAGAAGAAGATAAATTGAGTAGGGCAAATACACAAGGAGACTCTTAATTGTTGAGATGACCAAAAAAATTCAAATTAAGCTATCAAGTTTAATATTAAGGGGATTGGGGAAATAAAAAAACTTGAATATATATTTTGTACTTATAACTTATAAGTGTTTGCTACAATTTGTACCTACATAGATTAATTGTAATGTATTAGTTAGGGTGTTCACGTGTGGTGTCAGGAGTTTCTACCAAATGCATAGTTAAAACTTTTTGTATATTAAAGGGTTTAACTAAAGTATCACATTTTGTATTTGAATTAGATCGTAAAAATTTTAAACGTAAAATCTATCACAATGAAGCATTTCCTATTAGGAAACTCTCGATCTATAGGGAAAGTTTAAATCTTAAATCTTATTAGCCTTAGGGATAAGGTGGATGCAGGTGCCAACTAGCAAAATCAGTAAAACCTTTGGGTGATGATACCAGAGGTCTGGGGCTCAAACCCCGCCAGCATCAAAGAGTTACTGATCTCATTTAAAACAGGCTTGCCAACCAAAAAAAAGAAAGGGATAAGGCGGATAAAAAAGAAACAAAAACAAAATCGACCGTTCAAGTAATAAAAAATTATAGGGAAAAATTAGAGTAAAAGAGACATATATATGTGGTATATATCCATCCATATTGAATTGCGGATACATCAATGATAAAATCATTTTTTATTGGACTAAATACAAATATAGGTCCTCTAATATATGAAATACAATAAAATAGAAAAGAAATCAAACAAGGGAGACAGATGACTACGGATTTTGCTCAGCATGTTCTATTCGATATGAGTAGGAGAAGAACCCGACTCGGTAGTCATACAAATTGGTTGATGATTTTGAAAAATTGGAAACTAAAGAAAAGTCAACTGAGGATCATGGTAGTCGTTCACGAAAAGCCAAATTTTTAATCATTTTTAATGATAACTAAGTTATAAAGTCGGTTGTTGAATTGGACTCCTTATGGACATTACCTTGAGTATCAATTCCCAAACCAATCTTTTGCAATACCTTATCACTCAATGCATCAAAATATTGTCATATAACCATGCATTTTGTAAGTTTACAGTTACTTCGAAACAAAAAAACAAAGTTAATATATAGTGTCTGACCACCACATCAAGACATAAATAGTACTACCTATTACGACATACGTAATTTTGATGTCTAGAAATTATAGATTAATTTTATGAACAACACCACGAAAAGCACAACCGAACAAGTAGAAGACGAGTCAATAAGCACAAGTGAATAACTAACATATTGGGATCCTATTTCCTAAATAATAAAAAATAATAAATGGTTTCAGATCCATAAGTGGACAACATGCAATGATTGATTAAGTGTAGTCAAAGTACGCTAAGAACAAAATCTACCTACAATTCCAGAAAAGTATTACAAGAGATCAGTTATTGCCTGTTCAATTTCAGAGAACTTCACAAAAGAGTCCTCAGGAATCGACCAATCAAAGTAGTAAAGATTCTCCATCATCCATGCCTCTTAGGCAACACATTGTTACCCATTTGGAGTCCCCAACTAAGAGCAATTTGTGCAGGAGTCTTCAACAATTTCTCTGACACCATACTTAATCTTAGATGCTTACGCACAATACTCTTTATCCATGCTGAACTAGGGAAACCTAATGGTTAATATCCCTGCAAAGTGAAGGCCATGAGATATGGAAAAAAGCTCTGCAAAGAGGGATATAATACTAAACTTAGAAGCTTAAGTTCCTTAAAACTTATAACTAGATGTACTCGCGGCATGGCTGAATCCCATTTGTTGCCAATTTGGGTGGCATTCCACGATTGGCATGATAAGGACACACTTGAAACTTCCAAAAGCTCTCCCAACTTTTTTGACAAAAAAATTATAATACCAATAGCACAAGACTTGCCAAAATCATAAAGACCCTCCACTGCTTTCTAAGGTATTAGGAAATTCAGGTTGGAAATTTATGTGAATCAATTATAGTTTTCACACATGGGCAATTGTATGTGGCGGTTTTAAGAACAACATCTAGACAGAGATTGAGATATATATATCTAAATTATCTTGACAATGTAGTTGAATCATTAAAATGTGAGAATAAGACTTCATTAATGATTTGACCTTATTTTGGATGTAGAAACTGGAGCATGTATACTTGTATACTGATTACTCAAAGCAGCATACATGCAAATATACAATATAATGATATACACTAATACAGTGATACACAATTACACATGACCAAGTACAATAAAGATTGGAGAACAAAATTTTTTTCTCTAATATAATAGGCCCACACAGGAACACAAACAACTTATCTGGCCTATTAGTTTAAAAATCTCAACAAAAAAAGAATGGGCTTCTCAGAACATCCCATGGCATCAATGTTACTTAAACAATTCAACAACCGAACCATTACTTATATCACATTACTGTGAACTCAATTCTTGGTTTAGTTGTTAATGGGGACTTCTAAGGGGTGATTATTAACCTTAGGGGTAGTTTAGGTCTTTTTACACAAAAAACAAAAAAACATGCAAAAAACAAACGGTTTAGGTTCTTTAGAGGCAGCAAACCCTAGCACACCAACACGAGAGGAACAAGACAAAGAGGATGGAGAGATACTAGCAAGGAAGTTCGAACAACTATGTGGAAAGGGATCAATGGAAAAACTGCTGACACACAGAATGTTGAAAATACACCAAGATCTGCTGGTCGGAGAGGGGGATGAACCAACAAATCAGGAAGAAGGACAGGAGATAGCTACTAATGATCAGAGTAAGGTTAGCGAGAGAAAGGAACAAGAAAAGATCCCACGAACTGAAGTTGTCACCTTAGCGTTAAATTCGGATCAAGAAAATACGGCAGCAGAAGAAATAAAAGGAAAGAAAAGTTATGCAGAATCCCTAAGAACAAGTTCATGGGTGGAGCGGATGGGAAGGGAAGCAGTAGGTAAGGAAAACCTCAGATATATACCTCCTACTATAGTGAATGGGAAGCCGGTGGTTCATGTTAAGTCATCTCAGTTCAAGCATGTTCATAAGAAATATGAAGAACTGGTGGTAGGGTATTTTATTGGCGAGGCATACAGTTATGGGTATGTTAAGGAGACCTGTTGGGAAGACACGGAGGTGCGGCCACATTTCACAATGCAAACTTATGGTGAAACCATGTTCACTTTCAAGTTTGACAGTGAAGATGATAGAAGAAAGGTACTTGACATTGGGTCATTTCATATAGCGAGCAGATTGTTCGTTATTAGACCATGGAAACTTTTCATAGAAGCAGAAGTGACAGAGATGAAGACACTACTAGTGTGGGTCATAATGAAAAGGTTTCCGATGGAGTTATGGGATAAGGAAGGATTTAGTTTGGTGGGCGGTTGCAATCGGTGTACCAATGTTTTGCGACAAGTTTACTGAGGATAAGAAGAGAACGAGCTATGCAAGAGTATGCATAGAAGTGGATGTTGATTGCAAATACCCAGATGGCTTAACAGTGGTGGTGGATGAGGTGAGGGCCATTGAGATTCAGTTTGAGTACAACTGGAAACCACCTCGATGTCTAACGTGCAAGATGTTTGGACACACAGATAACACTTGTAGCAAGAATGTGGGGAAGAGAGACACCCAAATAACAAAAAACGAGGTGTGGCTAAAAAAAGATAGAGCAAAAGAGAAAATGATGACAGGAGAAGCCAATAAGTCAGAGATCAATGAAGATGGGGATCAGACATTGAATGATGGGACTGAGGATGGGGTATGGGAAACACCCACAAAGAAAACTAAGGCAAGTACCAGTCACGCAGGAATAGGAGAAGAGGAGAAAGCAAAAACACAAGGAATAGAAAAAGAGAATAAGGCATGAGCTGAGGTACAGCAGCTTCAAAGTGAGAAAGAAGAAACAGAGAATAACTCAAAGAAGATTCAGAAGCAAAGCGGCACTGAGAGTACAAGCGCAAGTTTGAAAGTGCAAGGTGCAGTATTGAGCGGGAATAATCAAAAACCAAATAGAGTTATAAACATACTCAAAAGACCTGACAATGGGGGTAGTCTTAAAAAGAGCACAACACAAGGAGGGTCTCGATTTGGACCCTTGACGACTCAAAATCCATCTTAATGATTGGTATAGGATGCTGGAACGTTAGGGGACTCAATCAAGCATTTAAGCAGTTTGAAGTAAAGGAGATGATCAGACGATATGAGTTAGACATTTTTGGTGTGGTGGAAACAAAAGTGAAACAACGAAACATGCAAGCAGTTCTTAATAAGTGTTGCCCAGGATGGCTGGCAGAGCACAACTACGAATATAGTGAGCTGGGCAGAGTATGGTGTTGCTGGAATTCCCAGAAGTGCCGTATGAAGATCATGGAGAAAGATGAGCAAAGCATTACTATGGATGCTGAACTGCTAAATGGGAAAACATGTATAGTAACAGTGGTATATGGATCCAATGACAGAGAGAGAAGGAGAAAGTTATGGAGGAAGCTGATTCAGCTATCTTGCACGATACAAAAGTCGGGCTTGTTCTGGGGATTTTAACTCAATATTGAATGCGCAAGAAAGAGTAGGAGGAGATGAAACAAGGGTATACCATTTTCAAGATTTGCTTCATTGTGTAACAATGGCGGGGTTGGTGGATTTGAAATATTCAGGGAATATCTTAACATGGAGCAATAAACAAGCTGTTAGGAAGTGGAGAAAATTGGACAGAGTAATGGTTAACGCGGAATGGAGCAATGAGTTTGGAGACACAGAAGCAACATTCTACAACCCAGGAGCAACCTCAGATCACTCATCCATGGTGGTAAAAACAATAAGAAGTCGAGGTATGACCAAAAAATCTTTTCGATTTTTTAATTATTGGATTGACAAGGAAGGATTCAATGAAGTGATACAGGAAGCATGGAGGATTCCAGTGGTTGGGAACCCAATGTACACGTTCATGAAGAAGCTAAGGAGTGTCAAACATGCGTTGATCAGTTGGAATAGAGACAAAGGAAAGGCTTGCACAAGGAGAAAAGAGGCTGAGAAAGAGTTACATGAGGTACAGACGCTGCTACAAACTCAACCTTTGAACGTAGAGTTCATCACAAAGGAAAGAGTGGTTACAAGAGAGTATATCACAGCGGCAATAAAGGAAGAGAAAGAATGTAAACAGAAATCCAGAGAGCAGGTCGTAACTCTTGGGGACAGCAATACAAAGTACTTCTTCAACTCAGTGAGGGAAAGGAGGATGACCAATAAGATCACATGCCTCAAAGATACACAGGGAAAGGTTTTGGAAGACATTGAAGAGATTGGAGAGGAATGTGTGAAGTTTTATAAAGACTTATACAGCCCGACACAGATGGAGGATATGGATTTTAGCATGATGAATGACATTCAAGTAGAGCAAATTGATCAATTAACTCAAGCAGAGCTGATCAAGGAAATTACTAGAGATGAAATCATAGAAGTTTTGGCCAATATAGACAGTGATAAAGCTCCAGGAAGTGATGGGTTCTCGTCTTTATTCTTCAAGGCAGCATGGAAGACTATTGGGGATGATTTTGTAAAAGCAGTGAAAAACTTCTTTCGTTCAGGCATGATGCTACAAGAAGTGAACTCCACATGTATTACCTTAATACCAAAGGTACAGAAACCAAACTCTCTAGGAGACTACAGGCCCATTGCATGTTGCAATGTGATATACAAATGTATTACGAAGATTATGACGTGCAGAATGAAAGCATTTATGCCTCAGATGATTTCTCTTAATCAGTCTGCTTTTATCTCTGGAAGGAGTATTCAGGATAATATTCTGCTTTCACATGAGTTGTTGCATAACTATCATAGGGACAATGGGCCACCGAGATGTGCAGCAAAAATTGATCTAAGGAAAGCCTATGACTCTGTAAGATGGGAAGCGGTCAGGTTTGCGTTAATCAGAATTGGGGTTCCATTACAGTTTGTGAAATGGATTCAGAAATGCATTGAAACACCAAGGTAAGCGAGGGATTCGACATGATAAATGCATCATGATAAATGGCACACCTTTTGGATATTTCCAAGGTAAGCGAGGGATTCGACAAGGAGACCCAATGTCCCCGTATCTTTTTGTCTTGGTGATGGAGTTCTTCACACAAATGCTAAAAAGAAGAGTGGAGGAAGGAGAGTACAAACTTCATTATAAATGCATAGATCCACAAATCACTCATTTATCATTTGCGGATGATCTAATTGCTTTTATGAATGGAGATCTAAATACAGTGAGGACATTGAAGGACACCCTTACAAAATTCAAAATGTGCTCGGGATTACAAGTAAATTTACAGAAAAGCAACATGTTCTATGCGGGTATGGATGCTACTAGAAGTGCTCAAGTGAAGAACATCATCCAGTTTCAAACAGGAGAGCTTCCAGTGAGGTACCTCGGGCTGCCATTAATAACAACAAGATTGAAGGCTACAGACTGCTTGCCATTGATAGATAGAGTCAAAAACAGGATACAAGCATGGAAATACAGAGCATTATCTTACGCAGGGAGAGTGCAGCTGTTGAAGGAAGTTCTAAACAACATGAGTATCTATTGGACGGCATCTTTTGTTCTTCCGCAGCAAACAATAGATCATATAAATTAGTTGTGTCGAAATTTTATGTGGTCTGGTCCTGAATGTGCAACGTCCCATGCTCTTATTAGCTGGGAGAACATGTGTGTCCCTTATGAAGAAGGTGGACTTGGAATTCGATGCCTCAGAACAGCAAACACTGCAGCAAACTTGAAGCATGATTGGAATCTGGTAAGTGGAAAGGATAATCTGTGGGTACAATGGATTAAAAGGAACTTGATAAAAGGAGAAGAATTTCGGCAGACTAAAGATACGAATGATTGTAGTTGGGTATGGTGAAACATATTGAAGAACAGAAAAAAGCCAAGCTGATTGTGCGACACCAAATCGGAAATGGATTAGACACAAAATTCTGGTTGGAACCGTGGCATCCCATGGGTATACTCAAAGAACACTTTCCCTTTGTCACTTCTATATGATTCAACATGTAATCTCAATGCCCCGATTCTTAATTTGGTCGAAAATGGGAAATGGAGCACTCCTTGGCATATTCGCGAACACATGGAAGACATTGTTATGAGAATGGAAGGCGAAATCAAACCAGGTAGAGGGAGACGATTATACTATGGACTGCCTCACAAAAAAGGGGATTTCAACTTGAAAGATACATATGAAATGATCGGAGATAGCAAATCTGAAATAACTTGGAAGAAAATTGTTTGGTTCCCGAACAAAATACCGCGTCACTGCGTTCATAGCATGGTGACATTCAAACAAGGACTCAAGGCGCTAGTCGGGATGAAGGAGTGGAACCAAGTGCAAGATGATACTTGCGTGATTTGTGGGGATGGACGAGAGGCAGAGAGACTCACCTGTTTTTGAATGTACATACTCACGGTTTGTGTGGATGTATATTCTCAAATTCGCGAGGTTATAATAGATCGAGAGCGACAACTTGGGAGTTAGAAGTAGAGTGGGTGATGCAATCTTCATCGGGGCGAGGCTACAAACAAGATGCACTAAAATTAATTCTAAATGGCTTTATTTACAATGTTTGGCAAGAACGGAATAGGAGGATTTTTTGAGTATTCAAACATTGGCGAAACAGTGGGAAAAATAATTATTCGAGATGTACGAGACAAAGCTGCAATCACCGAGCACAAAAAATGGAGGAAGGGCGAGAGAGGAGATTTATGCAAATATGGAACATTCATGTGGGGATTAAACACACACGATAAAGAAGTGCATTTGGGAGAAATTTGGTGGAGGGTGGCAAATTTGAACACGAGATGGAACTCTTCAAGGGAATCAAGGAGGATGGGCCGCAGTGAGTAAGAGATGATAATGGGGATGTACTAAGCGGTAGCAAAAGGAAAGGCAAACTACAACTCAATTGACTTGATTGAGTTGCAAGGATTGGAACAGGGACTGAGGTTAGGAGTGAGTAAAAGGGTGTAAGAGAATCAAGGCACAAAACTGACTCTAAGACTGCCGAGGCATACATGAAGAACAGAGGACAACATCCATGGCGAGCAAATCATATGATGGAAGAAATACTGAGGAACCGATAGGACAGCTAGAGTTTTTTCCATTGTTCATGTATTTAGAGAGGCAAACCAATTAGCGGATATATTAGCATCTACTATACCTACAGTTAGCTACATAGAGTTTACGCTTAGTTCTTTTTCGGAAGATGTAAAAAAGATAGTATATGATGATGCCATATGCAAAGAGTATGTACGAATGTAACCAGGAAATTATTTATTTTCAATAAAATAGGGGTAAGGGACCTCTCAAAAACCCTGCTTGCCTTGCAAAAAAAAAAACATTACTGTGAACTAAAATACTGGACAGGTTAAAGAGGTGCTGAGGTGGGATGGTCAACGAAGTAGTATATTTCCAAGGAAACAATAAACAATGCAACAATATACTATACATTACTACAGATTACTACAGATTTAATCAATTGCCAATTCTCTAGAACGAATTTACTCATTGCACTAAAAAATGTATTTAAAAACAAATATATCAAATAAATATCTTCAACAACACTGTCAAGAACAAAGAAGAATTGTTAAAAGCGACGAATGCAACTGATGAAGAACATAAAAGGAATTTAAAAATCCAAAAAGAATATAATAACTTCAAATTAATTCAAAGAGAAATGAAGTAATAACTTCATTCTCAGTTTCAAGTTTCAACTAAAAAAAGTCAAAATAGGAGACACCAGGACACATGCTCTAACTCAAGAGACATGTACTCTTCACTTTAATAACAACTAAGTTTGGACCAATTACAATAGCCAAGCCCAAAGCCCATTAAAGTATAAGCTATTAAAGTCGGTTTATATGTAAGTCGAATCCAATATGACTCTCAATAGTCTCAATCAGTGGCGGAGCCAGAAAATTCCTCCAGGGGGGCCTAGTGTAAAGTGCTAGGAGGAACCCAGTTGAGGTAGTGACCGAATGACCTCCACTACAGACCTCTACAGGCGGTGCTTCTTATTTTGCCTCTCTTCGATTCAATTTTGAGTTATGCTTATTCCAAAAATTCTTTTAATTTTTTTTAGAGCACGAAGGCCTTTGTTTAACTTTGTAAAAGTATTGGGAAAAGCAAGCCTTAGTCCACTATTTGTCGACGAGCAATGACAGCAGCAAATACATAAATAGAGTCACCTGGGCAAACCAAACCTCTTCCTAATGCCTAGGTCGGTATGAATAGTGTTTTTTTTTTTCTTCCTTTTTTAAGTACTAGATGGGCTGAACAAATACTACTAATTTAGTTTTTGTCCCAAGTTCGATCGGGGGGGGGAGCCTATGCCCTACCTGGCCTCTACATGGCTCTGCTACTGGTCTTAAATTCAATAAAACAAGTTGGCAGTACTAAAAAACTGCAATTGGAATAATATATACTTGCAATGTTTTTGGGGTTGGGAGGGATGACATATCTAGTTGCAAACTATCTTTCCAAACAATATAAGTCACAAGAATAAGCATAATGGTTTTAAAAGTTTATTTTTTTGGTAAACTCAACTTCAAGTGATGATAGTAAAATTAGTAGTGGATCACTGCCTCATTGGTTGGGTTAGTTGCTTATACTCTTAGAAGTCTTAACTGAAATACCCCAATCCCAATGAAGGTCTGTGGTGGAATCCACGTTAATGAAATTGCGTTAACCTGAAACAGATACCAGAGGTCTTCTACCCATACACTCAGACTTGCAAGACTGCTCTAACCATCGTGGACCTAGAAAAGTAGAATAATATCTTGGCCAGAATTCATCCAGACCAGGGGAAGGTGCAATCTAAACACCGTACACTGTTTTAGTTAAGTAATTGCATCCATCAAACAGAAGATGTGAATCTCTATTGGTCCGTTTGGGTTTTATTTCACCAAGAGCACAGTCGAACTAACATTTAACTAAATTGTGATTTACCCACACACCTTTCCCGTTTTGGTATGCAGACTTCCGAAAACATCCATTCTTGTAAGTTTAACCAACTACGAATGATGATGTTTTCCAATTAATATTTCCAATTCCATCAGCCATTCGCAATAATGAATTGAAACCCTGAAAGCAACAATACATGAATATGCACCAACTTTTACATTACCATAAACAAGAAATCCTATTACTTAGTTTCAATAATATCTAAACAACTAAATTTTCGTGTCAGAATAGTGGCCGGAAAACTGGGAGATTGTTGAGACCCCTGTCTTATGTTTTCTTAACAAGGTAACCAACCAGAATGCCCAAGAGACCAACCAGCACAACAAATAGGAAGGAGTAGCTACTAGAGCGGCGTTTGCTAATCTCTTTCCTCATTAACTCCTGTGTAACATAACAATTGGCAGAGAAAAAAGAATAATAAATAAATTGTAACTTAAGCAAAGAAACAAGTTATCAGTCACAGTATATATGCTATTTAGAGAGAAGACCAGATTCATAGAACTGAATAATCACCATATGATGACAACCGATCACAATTATAAATTAGCTGATCTTTGATCAGCATAAATCTTATAAGTGCCTATTTTCTCAAAACACAGCACACTCATTAATAGTTGGAGTTTTTGTTTCTCTTCGAAAAATACAACTGATTTGACCAAATGTTTATGTGTATAGGGTTAAACGAGGTCCCTATACCAAACAAGACCAGCTGAAACCCATTTCATGGAGTAATATACACAAGTACGTTTGCGAAACATGGGGAAACTGACTTTCACATATACCCTGGGTAAGCTTTCACATGCTTTAGCCTGGACAGCATAAATAAATAGTATGCAATAGTAAAATATTAAGATGCTCATTTATAAAGTTGCTGTAGATCCGGATGTTGGTCATGATGTTGACATGGAATTAGTGACAGAGCAGGGAAAAGACAAAGTTCGACATCAATAAGCTTTTTAAGAAAATCTATTGACTCAGATTTTACTTCCATCTATTTTAAAGTTTACGCTTGACTAAATCGGAACAATAAAATGAACTATCCATGCTCCAATAGACCCCAACTCGTACTGGATTATGCATGATTCCTACTTCCTCAAATGATACAATTTGACAGAAGGAGACCATCGGATTAGGAATTCAAGGGTTAAAAAAGCCAGTGAAAATGGTTCCGACATCAAAGAAGATCAATAATAGTAAGAGCAGGTAATGTCAACGAGCTGCGATAATATGTCAAGATAAACGAAACATTATTCAGCTAAGATGTGCCGAAAGAGAGATTTTTACTGTAATAACTGGATTCACATGTTCCTACTGAAATAAGGAAGATATGATGATCACCATGATGATTACCAAAAAGCTATGTTACATGGACACCATATTTTAAAAATGATCCGTGCCGGATACATATACACGTGTCCGGTTCGGACACATTGTATGTGATATACCTCAATTTTTTATATTTCGCCACGTCAGACGCTCTGTATCCGTGTCAATGTAACTTAGCTAAAAAGATGTGCCTAAAGAAAGTATGTAGAAGTAAATATGTTGATCACATAAATATCTGAATGCCTCAGAAGTTGGACCATTTCAGGAAACAATGAAATGTACAAGTCAAAGATGACTTCGTAGACGTGGAATCTACGAAAGTCTTGGCTTAAAGGAAGTAAGGAACTGAGAACAAGTACCAAACATCAACAAATAAAATAACAAGACACACCCTTCGCAAAAGACCATACAATTTTTTTACAGAATTACAGGGCTTCAACAAATAAAATAATCAAACACATCCTTTACAAAGAGTAATTGGACTTACCAACTCTTGACGGAATTTCTGACTTTGTAACATAGCAGAATTTTTCTCCTCGGTCAGCTTCGAGATTGTAGCCCATGCCTGCCAAAAAACAAAACATATACAATGATATATCCATGATAAAAGGCAGATATATTACAGAACTAGAAATCATGGAGAACCTAATGGAACTGTTGGCCACTACATTAGCCAATTCATTTTAGAATAACCATCCACTTTGAACCATAGAGTGCCAAATACCAAACAACTGTAAATAAGTCTGACAACTGACGTAACAAATCAAGTAGAGACATCCGTCCAATGGTGTTCAGCTTCACGTATCAGAGAATAAAAACTTCATTTACGCCTCGCAATCCTCTTTCTTCTAAAGAAAAACTAATGTGTGAGCCAGTGATACAGTGTTACGTTCAAACAACACACTCAATCCTCAGCCTATCACGTAGGCTCTAGGCTCATCACCCTTTGCACCTTGCGGCCCTAGTGTCACAGGCTTGCGCCCTAAGCTCATCCCCAGTGCCGAGAAGGTTCAACAAGTGTTATGTTTTGTAATTCCCTTCTTTCACTTAAACTATAAAACTCCCACAATGTCATATATACAAGCCATTTGTTTCAAAGTTCAAACCATCAAAACATGGCATCGTATCTAGAAATCAAAAGTGCAAACAACTCATCTTTGAGAGATCTTTCTTTAAGATACACATACTACTCAAAAGCCTCCAATATATGAATCATGTATCGCATCTTGCCAAGTTAACAAAAAAAAAAATCCCGAACCAATTTTTATGGGAAGTCATAGCTTCCAATAACTCAAGAATCTACCAAATCTGTCCATGCCCTCTTCCTATGTCTTCTACTCTCTACAAAACATCAGCCAGAACCTATACACATCTTCCAACTACAGTTGCTCACAATTCACACCACACAGACACCTGACCAAGTGGGGATGGAGTTACTTTCATATTTTTAAACAGGGACTGATTCCTAATCCTATACTTCTCAGACTTACTACTGATGCATCTATCTGTAATTATTTACACTACAATAAGTCTATAACTCTATGTACATGTTTCCTAATGGCTACTAAAAGGTGCATGCTGGCCTTTCTGTTGGTCTTAAAAATATACGCTTTTCGATTTCATCAGAATGCTAACCTCCTAGCAAACCCAAAGCACACCTCAATATTAACCAACCAACTCAGTTCTAACTAACATTTTCTTCAGATCTGAAGATGTTAGCATCCCTAACTTTTATGATATCTGGATGTTATCCAACATCTCATCCATATTCAGTTAATGTTGCTATACCATGTTCACGAAGTTCCTCCTCTACTACATAGAAGTCTTCCTGAAAAGCAAATCTTTCGATACTGCTCAGAGGCAGCCAAAATTCTCGCTCCCATCACATAAAATATTTATACCAAGCAGCTAACCATAGACTATACCCATTCTTATGAAGTATCAGATTCTGTAGAGCCTGAAGAGAACAGTACTGTAATAAAATCTCAGTGTGTTCAGGGAGTTTAGTGATTATAATTAAAACTCTGGCACAGATCATGAAAGAAATGTCAATTCTTAAGAGAGATCCTAACGTCAAGCACTAGAAAGTAGTTATGCCCAATGTGCTTGAATGATCCAAACAAATTATTATGCGCCAGGATTGCACACTTAAAACTTCTTATAGATTCTTGACATGCTGGAGCTACATGTGAAGTGACCTAGGCTATTATATAAAAGCTTCTAGAAGCCAGGCATAGGGGAATAATACTTCAAAAATGAAAGAAGAAAAATAAAGAACCAAATGTGAAGAGCCCTAGGTGTCTCATCTATAAACAGGCGAAGAAATCAAAGACTTCAAATTTATGTAGGTCCGTTTATAGATGCCAACATACATGTCCACATCTCTTTCTTACATAGCTTGCAAATTGATATTTACTCACCTCCGACGATTTCTCCTTTGGCTCTTCAAAAGATTTCGACACCTGAATTTCAGAAACCAATCAGTTGTTAACAATTTTCTTCATCAACATTATACTAAATGAGTTCGTTTACACATATGGTGTATATAAACAGTATAGTTCGAAGGCAACCAAAAAAGAGAGAACATGGGCAAAAAGACACTCACAGCATCAAACAGTGAACTGTTTTGATTCCCGTTATTTAACACAGATGCCCTAGGAGAAGTTCCCTCTTCAGATTCTTCGGGTACTGGAGAGGGTGGATTAGCTGGAACATAAACAACCCTCAATTTGAACTCCTCAACAACCTTCCCAGCTTCTTTGTTAAACTACAAAACCAACTCAATCAGCAAATTAACACCATAACACCTTAGAAAAATATACAAAAAAAATAGCCAACTAACCATTTCGGAGGATATATCCTTTGTAGTTGTACCATTAGGTACAGTAACACTCTGAAGAAGGAACTTGTCTTTGCAATTCAAATCTGATGGCGCCTCTCTTTGCGCCTGCATCGTCACTATATAAACAACCAAACCAGCTTCTAAGCAGAACCTCAATCAAGCCATCACATAATTAACATAAAATTTGCTCTGCATTATACAAAACAAAAGATGAAATCTTTAATACCTGTAACATCACATGTCGATCCAGGTAAAACAATCCCAGCATTAGGACGAACACAATATTTCTTCGGATTTGTAGTTTTAACCTTCAAAATAAAAAAACAACACATAAACTCAAAATTCAAACATATGAAAAGAATTCAAAAGTTTCTGCTGTCGTCAAGTACCTTAAAAGCTACGTATTCTTCTGTCTTGTTAGTTAGCTGTAGAGAACAAGAACTCTGTTTCTTCAATTCAACTACAACAAAAAAAAACACACACACACATTTATTAAAAAATTAAATAGAGGGTTAACTAAAGAGAGAGAGAAAAAAAAAAGTTACATGGGAATTTAAGTTCTGAAGGATGAATGCTAAGAAGATCTCTACTACTCATCTTGTTTTTCCAGGTGTGATGAGATCGAAGAAGAAGAAGAAGAAAAAGTTTGGTTTTTGCTGCTTTTGTTTTGTTTACGGTTCTTTTTTGTTTTTGGTTTTGAAGTTGACTAAAGTAACCTTGGTGGGGGATGTGATGTTTGGGAGATAAGTGGTTGTGTTTGGAGGGTGAAAGAGTAAATGTAGATTTAATTGTTTGGAACTTTGGATGCTATGTTGAGCAAACAGGTGGGCGCTATTAAGTTTGGTAAGAATAAATTTTATGCGTAGTTCGAGGTGGTCCCCACAATAAAGACCGTCGATTCTTATCTAATTCAACCGAACTTATTTATTCCAACATCGGTAAAAGTACGAATATAAAAGACACGTGGATTTCTTCTTTTCTTTTAAGACCGGTCTACAAAGACTCAAAGTACAAGACGCTGCAGCAACTCCGAGCTTCTGGGGAGATGTATTGCTGTATCACTGCAGTAGTTAACGACTGGAGCTGGCATATGGTTCGGTGTATATATATGTATGAGACATTTTCCAGTGCAATTTGAGTATGAGACATTTTAATATTTTATTCAGTAAGCAAATCGTGTCAACATAGACATAGACCGCATTTAGACAGTTCGTGTTGATTCTTATTGTGATCTTGGTTCAACATATCATTGTGGTGGTTTTCACTTTTCACTACCCCACTCTTTGTTTGATCTCATCGTCTGCTTATAAGTTATAAAAGTGAGCGACCACGAATGAAAGCTCCATAGAAGATAGGTAGATTAAGCTCGACTAGCCACTAGTATAGGAGTCGACTCGTTCAACTTTCCATGAAGCACCAATTTTGACCAAATTATGACTCCATATGAGAACTCGGGGGGGGGTATGTTGATCCACCCAAACTTTTATTTAAACAAATTGATACACTTTGTCGAAATCTTGTAAGTTATGCGTCTGCGAGTTGCACTGTATATTTGTAATTTCATTTTATTTCACAAATTACAAATGAAGTGTTAAACAATTGAACTGGTGAGAAAAATGATAATACAAAAGAACAAATTAACCCCTCACACATGAATCAACTTGAAAGATTGTTCTATCATTACACAGACTACAAAAGAATATTCCAGGGGTCACGCTATGCTCAAAACTAGCTTTGTCAACTTTGGCTTCCAACTTTTTGGTAAGAAGACCGCAAGGAAAAAAAGAAAGGGAAAAAAATCCGCAATGAGCAGTGAAGAACACCTGACAATCAGAGCAGTCTCCTGGACACTTTTATTCCACTCTACATTTATCTGCAAAATCATGTATGTCGTCATAAAAAAGATGTCCATTTGCAAACCTACTAAGATAAACATTGGGTCACATACTCTATAAGCCTCCATTAGGAAACTAGAAAATTAACAAAAAAAAACATTACAAATGCTATGCAGAACACATGTTAATTGAATCAGGGGATCCAGCAGGGATCGCTACATGGAATTGCCGAAAGCTGCCTTTGAAGTTGTGGAAATTCTTCGTTGTGGCAATGTTTCATTATTTTTCAATCACATACGCATAAAAGGTAAATAAGCAAAGCCATACATATGTTTCACTAAATTTTAACGTATGCAATATCCTCTGACAGACATATCAATAATTAATGCAACTTGCAAAGAATTTAAAATTAATATTTTCCACAAAATTGAGGACTTGATTCATCGGCATATTTGACACAAGCAAAACTAGGGGTATAAAGTCTCTGAAAAGGTCAACTTGTATTTAAGGATTATCCAATAGTTTATCAATGTAGCAGTACTGGCATATCTGTACTCCGTTCTGTTTCTTTTCCCACCCCTGAGTTCATAATCGATACACCTTAGTGGAACTAAACGATAAAATGATGAATAAAAATTCTCTTTTTTTAATAAAGAAAGTAGCATCGACAAATACGCACCTGTCATAAGGCTTCACATGCATTTCCTACAAGAATTCACCAAAAATTTGTGGGCATTCATCCCATTCTCTACGCTCTCTTGCCTCCCAGTACCCACCAATGTATCGGAATGATCCATTGTCGGGATTCTTCTCAAACCATCTTGGCTTCCATCCATTTTCCTGCAATTTCCTTGACTGCACAAAGATGACAACCATGTGATAAAGCCTATGCGATATAATCTTAACTCTGAATGTTAAAGTTCACATATAGATTTTAACTTAGATACCAAAATTTAGAGAGGGCCCTAATATCACAACACAAGTGTTGTAAAAGGGCCTACTACAAGTTAGTTGGATACAATAATCATTCAGATCTCAGCCAGGAATCTCAACCTCACAATGGCCATGACAAAAGTTTCACAAACAAAATGTGTAACAAATCCATTTTTAAGTCCTTAACAGATAATGGTTTGTCGAATTTTAATGGACATATGCATATCCAACATTTCATGCAGTCAGTGCGTTCAATATAAGTTTTAGCTTAGACTCCCTTCTGCAAGAATTATGGCTTATAAATGAAGTAAAACATGGCCAAATTAGGATGTTGCAATATCTTCTAACCCAAAATGGTGTTCACTCTTTTGCAAACTTTAACTGTTCTAGAAGGAAAGAAATATAGAAGATGCAATTAGCAAGGAAACAGGTAAAGTCAGGTAAATATATTTTAAATTAGAAGCTCAATATCATTAACGCATTTGCCTATAGTTTTAATGGTTTCAGTTTTGCCTCGAGAGTTCCCTTCCTCACAAAATTGAGATGGAATCTCAGTTGGAAAACATGTATTACAGGGGGGGAAGGACAATTTTGCATGCGCGCAAAATATGGGGAACATTGATGCTAAAGACAGACACATTCTTTATTTAGGCTAGCGACCAAAATATTTCATTCCTATCAGGTAAAAGACAGACAAATGAGGCTAACTATGGGTAGTATAAAGCAGAAATCAGATATGTATTTTATGAAGCCACATTGACACGGATATGTGTCGTTGTCTGACACGTGACCTATATGAAGTAGGACATTGGGACACAGCTAATTAAAAAGAAAACTATTACTATTCTTTAGTTACACAACTAATTTTTGAGCTCAAGACCTTACAAAGAGTCTCCCTACAATAACATAACAATAAAAGTGGCATATCATTGAATTGCACCTATGTTTATAAATTATTTTCTTAGTCATTTACAGTATAGAAAAAACCAATTTGGAAATCTGTGCACAACGTGTCCATGTGTCCGACACGGATTTTTTAAAGAATATGAAGTGTCCATGTTACCTAGGTATTTTGACTATTTTCAAATTTCAACAAAGCTCCAGTTTCAAATAAATCATGCAGCAAGTCCCTCTTAGATTTTATACCTGCCCTATCCATATCTCTTTTAACTAAGAACTTTAGTATATATATCAGACAAAACCACTCTTCGACAAGAAATAAGTGTCCACATTTGAACATCTTAGCATCTCCGTGAATGGATAAAAGCATTTCAGTTTGGTGAACAGATGCAGCTTTTAAAGGTTGTATGGTGCTAAAGCAAAATAATAATGGTAGTGAAAGGTATTGAATGGACGACATCAATTTTACTCTTTCTATCTTTCTTTCTTTTCTTCTTTTTTGTTTTTCTTTTCTTTTTTTTGGATCAGAAACATAATTATAATTGACTTCTAATCAAAGAGTACAACATGGGCATTTATGTTGCATTGTTGCTACCAAAAAAGACACGAAGTGAGGGAGATCCTAAAAATACACAATCCCACCAGTTTGCACTAGAAAGAGCCTTATAGAGTTGGAAGTCCAATGAGAAAGAAAGAATGAAACACGAGTAGGCAGTACTATATAGGAGTTGTTATAAAAACAGAAGATATAAACATACCATCCTTTGCCTCATCTCTAGACGCAACTTCTCTGCATTCGCTTTCTCGTATTCCCCATTCTCCAGATGTCTCTGATCTGGTCTAAGTCTTGAATCTGTGGGCGGGAGTTTCTCCTTAACCCATTCGAAAAACACGTATCAGAAAGTCTAAGAACAGAGGATTGAAGATGATAAGAGGAAACATAGACTTTGAAAATAACTTCAGTTAAGTAAAATCATTTCTACCTGAAGTCCCGCTGTAAGCTCATTTAGGGTTATCGCGAAGGACGTCAAATTATACCGAGTAAGATTAGGAGGGGGCTTATTCCTCTTCCACAATAGTTCGGCATTTGTTAATGGATTAGAATTCTTGTTCCTGGCAGAACCATCTCCTTTAGTGTAATACATGCTGTCATTCCACTTTCCAAACAAAGATGCAACCTTGTTTCCCATCGCATCTTCAACAGAACCCTGTACCTGAGTAGCACAACAAAATTCAACTATTCACTTTTATTGGATTTAGCCCTGCCAAAAATAGATATTGCATTAGGTTACACCAGGTAGAGTTGAAATTGGTTAAGTGGGTGTCCCCTAAGAGTTGCATTACATAGACACACTGCCATTCAGTTCCATAATTTATTTCAACAATCTTAACATGAAAATTTTATTTTCAATGGTCAAAAGTATCTGCCAGGTTATTCACTCCTAACTGATTCAATCAACTATTAGCTGGGTTCAACAACATAAGTATCCTCTAAGATTATTTTCTAAATGAATGGTAATCAGGTAAGATGGCATGAAGTCTCGTGCTTGGTGAATCAGGACATCTTGGGTTTTAAAATATATTTAAGCACCTGATGCGGGTTCCGTTCGAGGATGGACTGCTCTTTGAACTTGAGTTTGCATGAATGTTGACGGTTGCCCCTTATGTGCATTGTTCCATGATGATCACAATATATTTTACCGAGGATTAGATTATAAATTGCTGTTGTAACCTGAAGATAGATGAACAAGTCAAGGATAAAGAAAAATAATAAAATAAGCAAATTAAAAATGTTATAGATAAAAGATTCTTTGACATCAGTAGATGTCCCGTGTATGCACTTGCAAGAATCACCCACCTTATTCCACTGAAAGACCTCTCCATCATCAAACTCAAGAGTCAGGACCCCAACAGGATCAAGTTGTATAGATCGCCCCCAAAACTTAGTCCTCAGATTGCTGTCACCAGAAAATTTCCAGCCTCTACCTTCACAATGGCAGGCAATGAGCGTGGGATGGTGACTTACCTGTTTTCAAAAAGGTTAACTTATGAATTGACAGTGACATACAATGGCTTTTTTTTAGGTTTTGGTGTTTTACAGATCTATAGTTAATGTACTTTCTATAGCAATAGCTGCCCAATAAAAGATTTGTGGAAGTCAGTATTTGAACCTAAATTTCAGCTTAATAAATAAATGATGCCCCTTTACCAATGTTACAGGTACCTAAAATCTAGGACATATCCGTTTAAGAGACAAGACACGACAACTCATGATTTCAAGTAATTTTCCCACAGAGAACAAGAAATAAAGGAAAATAGGGACAAAGAAATTTGTTTACCATTCAATTAAATTAATCAATCTTATCAAAGACTAACTAATTTTAGATTCAAAAATAGGACGGACAATACTAAATTCCCAAATCCTCTGACACACTTTTAGAAGAGACCAATTCACCCTGGGATTCTGGGAGAAGATACCGACTGCAGCTTTCTCTCTGTTACACACGTACACCATCTTATGCATCATATGACGCTTTGAATTGTTGTTTTTGAGATGTAACAATGAGGAAGCCAAGCTTTGATCTCTGTTCCTCAAGGTGAGATCCAATCTCCTTGAAGATACCTTAAAACTTGTGAAGAGTTGAGCACTTTTCTAAAAGAGGGAAAAATAGGAAAACTAAGAATGGCAAACTACAAAATGAAAATACTGTGCATCTTGAGTTCTTGACCCTAGAAAACCTCTGCATATCGGAAAACTGACAGCACTGCTTTTTGTGTAAAAATAAAAAGATCTTGCTAACGGTTGCTTATGCATAAATGATGTGTATACCCCCAAGTTAACGCTGCAAAGTTACAACCGCTTAAAATCAAAATTACGTAGTTGATCCAAAAGGAACTTTACTGAGTTTATTCGATTAAAATGTCCCATATACAAAAAAAAAGTTAACTTCTTATTGATGAATGCGCAACAAGGGGAAGTCAGCTACACTTCATGGTACGAATAAGTAACCAAACAATAGATGTACGACAGACGTCAATAATATACAGTAACACGTGTGGAAAGATGAATATCATCCCTTACATAAGGACAAAAAGTTTGTTAGAGCATCAAAGTGTTTCTGTACTCTAGTGGTGCTTTACTCATCCATACTGACCTTCTCAGAGAAGAAGCGGATCCCTTTATCTGGGTAGTCGGCCTCATAGGTCTCCCCTAACAAAGGGTTGAAGGGTTTACAGTGCCTGCCCTCAGAGGAAGCATATCCAGAGACCGCAAAAGCAGCTACATTAAGTATTCTAAGTAGACTGTTTCCCTAGAATTGCAATACCAGCATAGTGTTAGCAAAGATAGTGACATGAACACCTAAACAAGTAGGATCATACAAGTGTTGTATGAGTTATGAGAATGCAATTCCAGTTAAAATGACAAAAGGGCGACCTGTAACAAAAATATCTTGATCAAAGAGCTTTCAAAACGGTAAAAACTAAAAACTCTAAAAAAATCTCTCAACCCTAACTACTAAATAAGAGAATAAGTACATGTGAATCTGTGAGGAAAATATGTAGAGAACTATATGATGTATCTTGTTGGCGGAAGCTTCAACAATGGTTGTACATCAATTATGATTAATGGAAGAAACACCTAAATCTAGGGTTTAAACCTTCAAACATGAAGAATGAAATAATATTCATAAACAACATCTAACAATGAAGGCCTAGATGCCTTTATACAATGCCTTTATACAATAAACTATATTCTTAATTCTATTTAGAAACCAAAATAGAAACCTTCCTAAATAACCTAGATTCTAGAACAAATAAGAAACTCTACTAATTCAACAAGACTACTAATAATATAATTAGAAGCTTCCATGCCCATGCATCACTATACCTTCTTTCCATGTTCATATGCTCGATCTAAGAGATGGGAATACTCCAAGTCCTCAAAGCATTTCTGAAGGGTTGATATTGGCTCATTAAAATAAACTGGAAGACAAACTTGCGTCAGATCCTTTCCTACATTGTCTTTGATCATCGACCAAAGGCTTACACCTTTTTCTTTCTCCATAGGATCAGGAAGTTTCTTCCGTCTCTCAATGTGTGGATACCTAGAGTTACTTAATTCTGATTCAAAATGCATCTTCTCAGCAGTATCTATGTGATCTTCAGCTTCTATACAATTATTTACATGGTGTGTAACACCAATTATAGACCCACAATTAGCACTGGAATCAGTAAAATATTCGTTTGTATCAAAGAAGGACGCCTTGTCTTCATCTGAACTCTCTTCAAGCTCTTGCCTTTCGATATCATCAGAAGATTCAGTTGTGCTGCACTCTAAATACCATAAGACGATGTTATTGGAATTCACAACTTCAATTATTCATCACATAGATGAGATGGAATAGTCCATATATAACCAAATATGTCTAGTGTAGCCAACATACATAATGAAATATGACTTCAACTAAAGAAACTACGTCCTAAATTGCCCAAGATGGTAAACCTACAACTCAGGTCATAACGTCATACAAAGTTTGAAAACTGGGATTCTTAACTTGGACTACGCTATAACACATTTTCATGTGAATATTTGTTTGGACCTCATATGCCAATGTCCTCATCTAAAGCAAACCCAACAGGACATGGATAGAGAAGTGAACCCATACCACTGAACTTTCCGCGCCCAGAGCTAGTGTATTCCTGTTTTGTCAACTGAAATTGGTTCTCATTTATTCCAGAAGCTTCGACTTCAGTATTAGCTGCCTGCACATGCAGTATGGAGTTCTTAATATTCGCAAGATGAATGACACCTTTAAGAAAAACTATAGTTTCGTGCTATTAAATATCTCATGTAAGGATTGACCCATTATAAAGATCCATTCTATAAATCCACAATGACAAATTGTTAAGGTAATACCTCCAATTGCCTTAGTGTATCAAGCAAGTTGGATCGTTCTTCGCAAAGAACTTTTAATTGTCCTTGTAACTCTGAAAATTCTGAAAGCACAATCTGTTCACAGTCCATGACAAGTACCTCACTGATTCCCTCTTCGAGTAGGCGCTTTCTGAGCTTTTCTGTTGATATAGATATATCATTAGGAATGAGTGAAAGCTTATCATCATTCAATGGACTCAAGGAAAATAGATTTCGTGTAGACACCAAGGCCTGGATCCAAGCCACACGGTCTTTCTTTGAATCAGTTCTTAGATGGAGCGTCTTTGTGGCAGTAAATATGTAGAACCGCCTATCGTCTGATTTGCTCTCTCGAAATGATGAGATCTGGATGAGTATACAAACTTACTTAGCTTATACATCAATTAAGAACTATATCAGCTGATGTTATAAATGATTAATGAAGAAATAATCTTGAAAGATATCAAAATATTTGAACCAACCATGCAACCAACAATTGATAGCACCCAATTATACAGACTCAGACCTATACAGACCAGCTATATCAACTATACTTGCAAGACAAACACTATACTTGCCACCTTGTGTTTCATCCAATTCTCTGCAAATATATATATGCATGCATAGCAAAGTAAATTAATATAAACCATCTTTGTACAGCAAGTATAGGGCTGATAGTGTCATTAAAATCTTATTTCCAAGACATACAAATATCAACCAAATATGTTTGCGAACAATTCAATCGCAACAAATTTAATAAATAGAATCAGTAGTCATGCCAATGCTGCCAAAAAATTTTACAGACTCACAACATAGTCAGTTAGTTACTCGGGGAATATAATTCTCATTACATATTCTATAGTCCCAGAAGCAATATAAATAATAAGGTCAGTGAAACACTACCAAACAAAAGCCAATTACATATATAAATGATATGAATATTTCAAAGCTTTGAATTCCAATCACCAACTTTTTATGCTACATCCGAATATCCTAAACCAAAATCCATCCATATGAACCTTCCACAAAATGCGAATATTCAAAACCAAATTCTATCAATAAGATGAACCTTCTGTGCAAATTCACATTCAGGATAAAATGCTATAATATGTTCGATGACAGTGGACGATTCCCTTCACCACATTTATTATTATTACTTTTCACTCAAATTATTATTTTGCTGGGTCAAAAAAATTGGTGGACACAAACAGCTTCAGAATTTTTCCAACTTAACAAATAAACTTAATCAAACCCCAATCATTCAACATCAACTTGAGAACATAGGGACTTGACTTCTGTTTAAGAAGAAATAATGAAAACCTTTGATAAACCATCAAAAGACTAAAAAACAAAAACAAAAAAAAGTAAAATACAACCAAACAAGATGCTTGCACAACCACTAGCATTTAAAATAAAATGGCTGTGGCTATACTCGTTTCTGCCTATTTCCAAGAGGCAGCAGAAGGAAACAGTAAAAAAAAAATACGAATAAAAAGAAAACCTACCAGGCTACCAAGAGCACTAAAACTAATAAGAAAGAAAAGAACCCCACCTGAAGCTTTTCAGCTCCACAAGATTCCAAACCGAATCACCAAGTAAGTGAACAGAAAAAGTTGTCAAAGTAGACAGAAATGACCATAGTAAAAGTTTCACAAACATTAGATCCACCCATTTTCATCATCATCATCATCATCATCATCACCAACTTGAAAAACAAGGAAGAAGAAAACCCTCAACTTAAGACGAAAAGATAAGAAGCAGAAAACTAGAGGTGGAGGAGAGAGAAACGTGAAGGTGAAAAACAAAGAAAGAAAACGAAGCAGTGATTGTGACTGAGTGACACACAACCCCTAAAGAAGAAAGCAAAAGAAAGAAAAAATAAAATACCCTTGAAACCCCTACAACCCCTACAGTATAGCCCCTAGGCTTGTATACCCTACAACCCACCTGCTGATGTGACCCACTTTCAGATCAAAGTCATAAAACAATCAGTCTGTAAAAATAAAAAAAAATAAATAAAAAAAAAAAAAGGCAGTCAATAAAGTAAATTTGATTCCCCCTCTTACCCTTGAGAATAAACTCATCAGAATCAGATTGATTCCAGAAAAGAAAAAAGAGGAAAATCTAAGTGAATGAATCAAATCTACAACCGAACCGAAAAAATAAAAAAAACAAACAACACACTTCACTATCACTTACAGATTTCCAAGAAGAAACACCCAAGTGAGTAAGTAACTTTAGGTCTTCTTTAAAGCTCGGTTTTCCAAGAATTCTTTTTACTGAATTTGGACTGGTTTTAGTTGTCTCTTTAAATTCAAATTTTTTTTGGCTTGTAATAGAAAACTATTCTGGCAACACATCAAATCAACTTGTTCATTCGTACCTTGAGATGAACGAAACCAACTGATGATTTGTTATGCTGCTCCTGCTTTCTTCTTCTACTACTACTACAAACTCGAGTAAGTCTAACATCATCTCCAATAACTCTAACATCACTATCAAAGTTTTCCGATCTTGGAATTTTTGAATAAGAAACAACTCCATTTTTTACTAGAAACCATCTAGATCTCCATCCTTTAGAAAAATTAGTCCATTTGTATAAAACTCCAGCAACATTGTTATTAACTGCATTACCTTCAGATCTTGTTGGTGGAGAAATTCTTGGTGATTGATTACTTTCCAGTGTTATGCAACATAATGGATGCATTTCTTTGACCCGCATTTTTTTTTTTTTTTTTTTTTTTCTGATCTAGAAAAAAATGGGCTGGAGCTGGAGAGAGCTGGAAAGCTTTTGAAGATAGTTTAGGGTTTTATAGTAAAAAAATCTGGAAGAAAGTTTGTTAATAATGAATTAATCATATGTGAATGGTGGTCAGTGAAGGATTAAGTTTGTTAATTTGATGTGAAAATCTCGTGAGATTTTGATAATGATGAGATATTGATAGGGCTTTAAATAACTAGTCAAGGACTGCAGAAGGTTAAAAGAGTTATAAATGAGACATTTACTGCGTAATGATGAAAATTTGTTGGGCGGGAAATGTTATATCTCTAGTTCTTGGTGTTGTCATAATCATTTTCGTGTCACGCGGGTTTGGATCCATGATTACGAGTTTGTCCCAGTTGTTCGTGTGATAAATGGACTTTGGGCAACTTGGTTCAGGAAACCAGAACAAGGGTAACATAACAACGTTGTGCAGGGTCAGCAGGGATGAATGATTGGTATGGATTTTTGTTGACCTTTGACCTCATCTGTTCAGCTGTTTTTTACTCTGTTTCTTCACGTATTCGTCTTATGTATATATGTCATCAGAATTATACTGTAAGAGGTATAATACCGGCCTCTTAATCTAATAATCTATCCGCCCTTGTACTTGTGAAAACTGAAGAATAAGATAAGAACTGTACATGTCACTAGCGTAGGGTGCAGAAAAACGTATTCCTATATTATTATATCCTCTTTAGTCGGTCGTTTATTTTTAGCAAATTTATAGACTTGTTTCCTTTAGCCAAATATATATCCACAACCACACGAATAACATATTTATATGTTCTACTTTTACGCGTCAATTACAGCATTAACTTCAGTAAAATTATCAAGTAATTCTTCGCTACCAAAGAATCAAGTCCTTTTTTAAGTCCCTGGAACACACACCTCATCGTACTTGAATTTTCACTTGGTAAGAAAAAAGCCACTATAATAGGAAATTAAAAGTACAACGGAAAAAAAACTAAAATAGTCAGCCAAGGAATATGGTGATGTATGCCGTATACGTAGTTCTATACTTCTATCCTACAGTATTTTTCAATTCCCCAACTTGAGTAACAAGATCATCAGATGTCGCTGGTTGAGGCTCACATGTGGCACGCCGATCGACTACCAACGCTTCGCATACGTAATTTTCCCTTGTGAGGAAATTCGTGATATAAAATTTCTGGAACACAAGCTTCGCCCAGACTACAAAAGACTCTAACCTTGGTTATAGCCCAGCCGTGGGCCTGGATACTCATATTTGGATTTGCAAAATGAATTGGTGGATTTGGAATCAGTGTACTGTGCTAATGTAACTTCTTGTGGATTCGGTTTGTATCATCAACTTGTGAAGCTACATGCTAATATGCTATGGCTATACATTTTGAGTTTTTTAACACTTTTTTGTTACTAAATTGCCGAAAAAGAAAACGTATAACCCAATGAAGGGGTGGGCAATGGGCTGGGTTGGGTTAGTCCGGTCTTAAACATTTAAAGCCCTTCAGATATTAAGGTTGAATTGGCCCGACTCTAAAGTCAGCATAGTGGGTCTGGCCGGGTCATAAGTCTAAATCTCAAGTCCTAATCCTACTCTAAGTCCTCTTTAAAGGCTTTAGGTCGGGCTTTAGGGCCAGGCCTATATATTTTATTTTTTTTACTATATCAGTTTTAAAACTCATTTATATTACAAAAATGTATAATAATCTACAAACTCAAAGTCCCTCCAATCTAGTAATAATCCTGGATAAGTCTAACAATTTAAAATGCACATCCACAATCTAATGAACTGAAGAACATCGAGAGTTCGGAATTTGTTCTTCATTGTACTCAAACCTCACTAAAATTATATTTAACATTGAAATACATAGACAAATAATTATATTATCATTTTAAAGGAAGAATAAACATAATAGTTTTGGTTAAGGGTCAGGAAAATTGTTAAACTGTTTCTAATATCATAAATTGTTTCCATAATAAATTCAAACAAATATAATATTATCTTTATTCTAATTTAAAAGTGATTCAAGTTTTGTATGTGGAAATGAAAACATTGGCTTTTGAACAAGTGATGGAGAAAGGTTTTAGATTACAAATGTCATTTTTCTAACAAAGGTTGTTTTTTTGTTTCTATGTTACAAATGTATGCTCTGTATTTCGTTTTAATGGTGTGGAAGGAAACCTTTAGTTCTAGACTTGGCTTAGATGTGAATAAAAATATAATTTATAAGAATTAAGTGGAAAAAAAAAATTGATAATAATAAGTTATGGACTTTGACTTGATGATCAAAGGAATAAAGTCATATTTTTTATTAGGCTAGTGCTCATTATTCTTCATGATTGCTAAGTTGACAAGTTATTGGAAGTACCCTTGAGTGTAAATGATAAATTACAAAGGACAATGTTATTTTAATTGAAATTATTTAACAAAGAGTTGGACAATTATAGTATGTGTATTTATAGTGAAAGTGTGAAACATGGCGGTTAGGGCTTGATTAGGGCGGGGCTAATGAGGGCTGAATTAGAGTTGGGCCTATGTTTTAGAACCTTAGCTCTAGCTTTGCTCTAGAAGACATTAGGGCCGAGTTAGCCCCACCCTAAACTTTGTGAAGACTTTAGTTGTGAGAGTTTTATAGGGCTTAGAGTCGAGTCGGTCAGAGCCGGATTAGGTTTGTTAGGCCAAATTCCCACCCCCATAACCCATCATCTGTTTTCTTAATGAATTATTATACAAGAATATTCTATTATCATTTGACACTTTTTATTTCAAGTTGGAGATTGGGAATTTGGGATCACACAAGCATATCCAGCCGTGTCCAAAAGTATAGCCCCGTGATAACTTGCTTGAGATAAGCAACATATTTTCTTAGTGAAGTGTCCAATGAAGGCTTTTCTATCTTATGTCATACTTAGAAATTAGAATTATATATCGTGAGTTTTGTAGAGGATAATCCTAACCTCACGGAGGTCACTATCAAAATATTCAACTCGTTTGAAATTTCTGAGCTTATGAAATTATCTACAATTCTAAATCATTTTAATTTAAAAGCAATTGATTTTGCAGAAAATCCTAATACTCGTTTGGAAAGTGAAAAAAAATTTAAGTGTTTTTTTGGCAAGACTACAGTAGTATAGTCTCCATAATGTCAATATTGTCCTTAAAAAAAAGGCTAAATCTATGGTGCGCGAGATATATGGTGCGCCATTACATCTCGGCCACTCATACCAAGGGTGCGTGTGTATTTAATGGCAAAAGTACTGATCCAAAGGCCCATAATTACCTGCGCACCATACGACCTGCGCACTGAAGACATGCTCTAAAAAAAATGTAATGATTTAATTCTTACTTAGCTAGTTTGTAACATCACTAACATGCATATAATCCATCAATGAACACGCTTGACATCTGACACTATTTTCTTTCTATATTTTATTTTGTATTTTTTTGCTAATTGGCGTCTGGCTAGTTGGAAATTCAACTAAGTACTGCCTCACGTCATGAGGAGAATCGAAGTGGTGGCTATTAGGGAGCAAACCCAAGGCTAGACCAGCTATGTTACCCTCAAAGTTAATATTTATTCCAAAAAAAATAGAAAATAGAAAATGAAAGAGAAAGAGAAAGACGAAAATGATATTTGCTTGCATGAACCCCAAAAACAAAAATAATAGGCTTTTATACTCCCAATTGTCTTGGCCCCCAAAACAATTCTCTAAAGCTGAGTCCAATGGCTCTCTACTCCTCTACAAAAGTGGTGTCCAAATAGGCGGATTTGACTCTCTATCTCAATTTGACTCTATTTATAGAGAGTAATATTGAGGAATAGAGAATGTGTTCTGCGCGAGTTGAATTGGCGCTGAATGAATAAAGTGTGTTATGCACGAGTCGAATTGGCGCTGAATGAACAAAACCAAATTGTTTAAACTTTAAAGTGTTGTCTAAGTGTGTAAAGTGTCTGTTCCAAACCATTGGATCCAATTTTGCACTCCTTATCCTTAAAACAAATTTTTTTTCTCAGTTTTGCATAATACAGAGTTTAGACCATGGCCTAAGTAAAACAATTACTAAAAATGTTTCAATATTTTTTTTAGTTTTAAGTGATCAAGCAAGTTGTATTTTTACCATCTCTACACTATATGATAGCCGGTTTTGAGGATCCCGTTAAACCACAATAGCATAGTATACCCACTCTCCACTATCGAAAGTAGGCAAATTGAAATCTCTTTATCAATGGTTTGTCATCCCATCCCCTTAAACCACAATAGCATAGTATATACTGATTAAGCGGCTTAGCGTTTCCCAACCCAATTTTTTTTTTTTTTTTTTGGGACTCAAATTTGAAAAATAAAATAAAAAATCTCTTGGCGGGTAGGATTTTTTTTTTTTTTTTTTTGCTCAATTTATAAACACTTCAATTCCCTAGCCGCCACAAAGCGTGTGGTTTAGATTTCTTTTACCCCCACTTTTATTAATATCCCGTTAAAAGCGACGCTATATAAAAAACCCTCCTAATATAATTGGACCAAAATTATATAATTTTTCTCCATTTTTTATAAACACTTGGATTTAGAACAAATCCTCTTTTATTAATAATTTAGAAAAACCCTCCTAAAAAAAAAAAAATCTCCCGGATTTAATGTCTCTTAAATTTAGAAAAAAAAACATAATTATCTTAAATAACATAATTATCCCTTATATTAAATTAGATATGCCTCCACTATGTAATTACAATTAGAATCCAAAAAAAAACCATGCTAATTATCGATCTCGAATGACGGGTTTTAAGATTTTAGGGAAAAAAAACCTCTTAACACGGTTTGCATACTTTTAATAAAAAAAAGATTACCATTACATTTCCCATACATGCAAATAGAAAAACAAACTAGCGAGAGCTTCCTTTGTCACGTAAAATACTTTTCCCTAAAATGATTAATTTGCCACGCAAACAAATAATTATGTTGAGAATGTAGCAAAAATGCAGAACCATTGGTTGGGATAATTCATAATCTGACTTGAAAATTGAAACTGAATCAAGTTACAAACGACTTACCTAATATTATCTCGGAAATTATTGTTCAACTAACTCACTTAGGTTAGACAACAAATGAAAAGTGATCAGTTGAAGATAAAGATAGAAGCCTTCTCCATGTGGTTGTCTGAGAAATGATTGAAGTGATTTGAAACTTCGGAGTGAAAAGTGAATGACTCTCTAACAACTTGTTTAAGCCAAATACAGTTAATGTCTCAATGATGCTTAAGCCAAATACAGTTACAGTTAATGTCTCAATGATGCTTACCTCCACAATTGATCCATATGTTGGTATTGTTGGTATAGGGCAGTACGTGGTATTGGATCTAATTTGTATTTTTCCAAATTAGAATTGGAAACAAGTTGAAACTAGAAAATCGCACTCACGCATGTTTCAATTTGGAAATTCAACTTGGTTTAGGAAACTATTTGTTGTGAGCCAATCCCCAGATTTGCAAGAGTTTCCTAATTCTTTTAGGAAACCGAATTGGAGTTTACAAATACTCCATTAGACTTGGAAATCTGTAAGTAAGAGAGGAGAGCTAAAAACTGTAGAAAATTGGTGAGAATCAAAATTTGTTGTGAGGAGAAATTGGTGAGTTTTTTTTGTTTTTGTTTTTGTTTTTTTTTTTATAAGTATATTTTATTGATAGAAGATGCAAAACACAAAAGTTACAAGATGAGATCCTCACACAACTAAGCTAAAAAACAACATACAAATTTTTTTTTTTGGGACTCTTCAACCGCCATTCCAACTCAAACACGGGGTTTTTTTTTTTTTTTGAGACTCTCCACGTCAACCCACTCCTGTGATTTTTTTTTTTTTTTTTTTTTACATCGCCCCCAAAGGCGTGGTGGTTTAATTTCTTTCAGCACCTAAGTAAAACCGACGCTATATATCTAAATTTAAAGATAAGCGTTGGTATCTCCTGGATCAAAATTTTGATATTTGGTGTGCTGGACATCTAGTAAAAACAACCATCCAAAAACCCTTTTCTGTGATTACAGAAGAATTGATTTTCTGAGACATCTAGTACCATGGAAGAATTGCCGCATTATTAAAGACATGATCGTTTCTTGTCTTTAAAATTGCCCATATAGCAACATAAGAGCATCTTTAGGAGAGACACTATCCTAGCACTAAACACCAAAATTTCAATAATTTGGTGTTTTTTCATCTTTATGAGACACATGTTAATGAAAACACCAAAAAAATACCAAAGCAAACACCAAATTGGTGAAAATTTGGTGTTTGATTTGGTGCTGTATCAAATCTCTCTCACGGCTTTGGATAAACCGCAAGATTTTGTGAACACCGCGTGGGCTTTGGTGTTAGTTTGGGCCTCTGTCTCGTAGTGTTTCGAACACCAAATTTTGATGTGCCGCAGTTTACCAAAAACCGCATGGGCTTGGGCTTGGTCTCTTGCGCTATTTTGTGAAAGTTGTGTGTGGTTTGGTGTCGAATATTTGATGTTTCTCCTGAAGTTGTTTGGTGTTGGTTTGGTTTGGTATTTGGCTTGGTTCAAATATTTGGTGTTTTTTAGGTATTTCTCCTAAAGATGCTTTTTTTAGGAGAGATACTTTCCTAGCATCAAACATCAAATTTCCATCATCTTCAGGAGAGTCACATGTTGATGAAAACACCAAACCAAACACCAAATCGGCCAAAATTTGGTTCCAGCTTTGGTGTTGTATCAAATCTCTCTCGCGGTTTTTCTAATACCGCGTGGGCTTGGGCTACACAGTGGGTTTCAATCATGTGGTTTTGCAAAAACCACATGAGAGATTGGGAAAGAAAATAAAGAAGAAAGTTAATGTGCGAGACATCCTGCAGTTTTTGGAAAACTGCATGGGCTTGGGCCTATCAGATGGGCTTCAGTGACGCGGTTTTGGGAAAACCGCGTGGGCTATATAGCGCGGTTTATCCAAAACCGCGTCATTTGATATCGAAAATTTGATGTTTCTCCTAAAGATGATTGGTGTTTTTTTGGTTTGGTGTTTGGTTTGGTTCAAAAATTTGATGTTTTTTTGGTTTCTCTCCTAAAATGCTCTAAGGTACCAAATTCCACATTTTATCTCCAAGACTTCTCCCTCTCCTTCTTGGCCAAATTGACAACATATCCGATAGAGAATCCACTTGAGCTAGCAGTGGGAAAGCCCCTGCCATTGGCATCATCAGAAGAGTCCACACCTCCAAGGCAAAATGACAGTGCAATAACAAATAGGTTATGTTCTCCTCAAGCATGTTACACATTGTATAGGTACGAGAGATAATGGTACATCTATGGATAAGAGTATCATCATGCAGTTAAAATGCTACCTAAAACAGCCTCCCAAAACAAGATTTGAACCTTAAGAGGTAATGGGACTTTCCACACTAGATTAAAGGGGAAAGAAGTGAGCGCATCATCTGAAATTTGACCTCAGTTTGAAAGTTTTTTATAAAAGGACCAAACGACTAAAAATGGTATCAAACTTTACACATTTTGATAATATGGGGACCAAACTTATTTTCTTGACAGTTTGGAGACCAAAATGTTTATTTTTGCAATATAGGAACTTCCGTCAAATTTCTCTAACACCGTTTATAATTTGTATTAATTTTTATTTTATAAATTAATAAAAATGAAAATTAATTTTTAATGTTGAAAAAAAAAATAATATAAATTAATTTGTAATGTGAAAAAAAAAAATATAAATTTTATAATTTGCAATGTTGAAAAAAATAATACAAATTAATACAAATTAGAAATGGTGTTAGAGAAATTTAACGAAAGTTCTTACATTGCAAAAATCAAACAGTTTGGTTCCCAAATTGTCAGGAAAAAAAAAATTTAGTCTCCATATTGTCATGAGGTGTAAAATTTGATATCCTTTTTAATCGTTTTTCATACTAAAAAAATTGCGTCGTTTTTCATACTAAAAAATTGCCATCCTTTTCCAAACCCACAAACACTCATCCATCTGATCAGTTAAAACTACTGATTCCAACAACATGGCCATGCTTGTGTATTGCTGCAACTCCCAGTTGTTGCTACATCTTCCCATAAACAGATTCCATGTGACGTGTCCATTGTTGTAATTCATGAATATGACCTTTTTTGTTAAGAGAAACTTGGAATATCAAGAGGAATTGGTCTGTCAAAGGCGTATCCCCAACCCAAATGTCTAGCCATAAAAGACATTTGTTCTTATTACCCACTTGTATTTTGACACCGGTCTTAAAATTGGCCAAGACATTTAGAACTCCTTTCCATATGCTACAACCATAAGGATGAGAGGTAGGTATTGCCACAAACTGTTAAGGTCACTTCTGTGTTTAGCTTTGATCACAGCACACCACAACACACCACAAAGACCCTTCATCATTAGTGTATCTCCACAACCATCTGCCTAAAAGAACTTGGTTCATGAGGTACTAACTTCTGGAGGCCAAGGCCGCCATACTCTTTAGGAGAGTAAACTTTTTCCCATCCTACCAAATGATATTTCCTATGATCCCCGGTTGAATCCCATATAAAATCTCGAATCAATCGCTCAATGGCTTCAGCCACACCGATAGGGATTGTAAATAACGACATACAGTAAATGGGTAGATTAGCTAGGACATTGTTTACCAGAGTTAGCCTAGCCCCTTTGGAGAGTAGTTTACTTCTCCATCCTCCCAATATTCTCTGGACTGTTTCAACGTACAATCGGCTCCCATACGTTCTTATTCTTATAATTGGCACCCAAAGGCGACTACGGACAAGGTAGGCTATCAACAGTACACCCCATATCTTGTGCAAGAGCATCCATGTTATCAACATTTCCCACTGCAAAAATTGACGTTTTGGTCGTATTAGTTTTCAATCCAACCACCGCCTCGAAGATGAGGAGTATTATATTGATTTTACTACCAGCAACTGTGAGATCGAGGCTTCCAACATGAAGAGTGTATCATCAGCAAATTGAATCACAGTAACTTCGGGACCATTTAACGCCACTTTAATATAACCCAAATCAACTACCTTCAAAACCATTTTACTAAGAGCTTCCATTACAACATTGAAGAGGATCGGAATGGAGATAAGGATCTCCTTGACGCATGTCCCGTTGGCTCTGAAAAAAACCTATTGGTGACCCTCCACAAGCACCAAAAATGAAGCTGAAGTGATGCATGTGTTTAGGGGTGACTTCGGATCGGATTAACCTCCTTTGGAATTTTTCCAAATTTTTTTCGGAACCTAATATGCTAGCCAAATCCGATCCAATTTTTTTGCGGATTCAAAATATATTTCCAATTTCAGAACTTTCGGAAATTTCGGAATAACTCGAAAATTTTAAAATATTTGGTAAATTTTCAAAGATCTCTTTACTTTCAATTATTTTTGGAATATCATACACTAATGTTCATTGTAGGGAGAGAAAATCATGTCCACAACACCAATGTACCAACAACAATATGCACTTGTTTACTGAGAAAACTCATTTTCATTCAAACAAGTGATCCAAGAAAAAACGAGAAAAATAACCTGCAGCCACCAATAGCAAGCATTGCATTCTGTTAAGGTCTGGGTATTTGTAATGTTTCAATTTTTTTCGTGTGGAAATTGAAGCGTGAAGTGTCCGAGATAAATAATGGATTATGGTCTTGGACTCTAAGTAGCTTTACATAATATTCTATCTATTAGAATTTGGCTTTTGGATTGGTCTGGAAGTCATTGTATGACTCAATGACATTTTTTTTCATATCATTGTTGTTATGGCAGACGATGTAATGACAGTAAAGTGGTCCAATTCAAGTGGGGAAGTAGCTGCCTATGTTATGTTTTGTTTTGTTTTGGAAGTAAAAACTAAAAATGAATGAACGGTCGAGATCTAATCAAGTGGATAGTGAGAGAAGTATATATTTTCGGAATAAATTGGCAATAATATCAGAAATTTCGGAATTTTCGGATCGGATCGGATTTTAGAATTATATCCAAATCCGATCCAATTTTTTTTCCGAATTTTCGGAAATCGGAAAATCGGCCCATGAAAACTACACCCAGAGCCAGACCAATTTCGGGTCGGATTTCGGAAAAATCAGAAATTCGGCAAAAAGAGACACCCCTACATGTGTTAATCCACTTCCTGTATCTCTCAGCAATGCCCACCCTTTGTTGTGTTATTTTGAATAAATCAAGAGGTGAACTTGGGCTTGGGCTCTCTTTGATCTCTTATATTCTTTTTGGTAGACCATTTTTCTTAAACTATTTCCGGATAAGTTTGGAAACAGAATTGGATATGGATTGGAAAACAGATGTGATAGACTTGTAGAATCCCATCCTTATCGGGAAACTGGATCAGTTTCCTATCCGAATCTACTAAGTGCTCCTCGATTTTCCTCTATAAATACTCCTAGAGCAGCAGCTAATAAGATATGCAAAAAACTATTTCCTATACTAAGTTGAGGGCTATCATAAGACCAGTATGGTGGTTCTTCTTTTCTTCTTTGGTTTATCTGCAGTAAACAAAGGAGAGTCTATCTAGCTGTTATATCCTGGAGGTTGACGTGTTTTGTCTGCATAAAGAGGAACATATGCGAAACAACCTCAAAGAAAGCGTTTGATCCGTGCCTTAGCCAGCCTTCTTATTCACAGTTTGTTCTTGTTGCAGCAATTGTTACCAATAGTTTTAAGGTTGTTTGACAGTAAATACGAAAAAAAGATTAAAGTTTGTTTATCGGTTTTCGTTTATGGGATAAGCGATTAAGAGTTGTACCATCTTATCTGATGAGGCCGGTTGGTTGGGGTTATGGGGTTATGGGGTTACTGGTATGTGACTTCTTGATTCAGGGAAGCTATGAGGATCATGATCCTCGACTACCACTGTTAGGGGGAGGAACAAGTGAAACTATAGCTTCGACAAACCTGGTCTGACTCTTCTAACTTATTAAAGTAAGGGTGCCATCTAAGATGAGCAATGGGAGAATTATTCTGAACTTCAACTGTGACATGTACGGTGGTATGGTCATATCCTCATATAATAATAATAATAATAATAATAAAAAAAACCCTCAATCTTTGGTCGGTTTTTAGAAACTGGTATTATGAATCTTTGGTCGTTGAAGACAGAAAGATAAAATTGAATCTTTAGATAAGTTATTTTGGACTCTTCTTTTAGCGATACAGAAAAGTGTTTCATATAGATATTTATATAGGCTCTTCAGCTAGCATGGTGATGGTTACATCAGGAGCTTACTAAGCAAGGAATAACGAATGAACAAAATCTGATTTCGAGATTTGGAGATTATCGAGAAGAAAAATAGTTCGAAATTCATAATTGGAGATTATCGGGAAAAAAAAAGAAAAATAGTTTAAAATTCGGAATGATGGGACTGTTCTGACGAAAACGGCTATAACTTTTCGCTCAATGATCGGATTCATAATCCACTTTTTGCGTTAGAAAGCTAACTCAGAGATGTTTCCAACGGTGTATGGCTTGAAGCCTAATTCGTTCAGAGCTGATTCAGTTTTACAGTTCTTTATGGGACAATTTCTCGTCGAATAGCGAATCGTGGTAATCCAATTTTTCAATCGGATACGATTTTTCAATCGGATAAGTATCGTATTCCTTACCAAATCTATACAGTTCTTTGTTTTATATTGTGAGATGGATTAAAATATAGAATTACATGCTAGGTTTTTTTTAAGAAAATTTAAAACCTAAGTCTATATGTTATAGTTATTTATCTAGTCAATATGTTGTGGCATTGGGTGTTGATTAACATGCATTGAAAGTTTTTTCATTGACTAGATATAATTGTTTGAGATTAATTTCTCATTTGTACATATATGATCACCAAGGTTGGTGTATTTGCTGGTAAGAGATATGCATGTAAGGAGATATTGAAGTTTGTTGATCCCACATTTAGTAGTCATGGAGCTACACTTCTATTGATATAGAACCCCACACCTTAGATGAGGTCCAACTGAGGTTTGGGCCAAGTGATGGCTAAGGTTGGAACAATATCAGTTTTGGGTGAGACATCTGTGAGGGTACCATGGATGGTCCCTAGGCTTGGCCCTGGTCATGTCTGACTGGTGAGACAAAGCCGATGGTTCGGTTAGACCAGTTTCGGTCCAAGGTGGAGATTGTTAGGTATATGGACCGAATTGGATGTTGTTAATCTTAATAATCTTATACATTTACTTACATGATTTCTTGTTCTGTTAATGTTGGCATTGTAGATTATGTCATATTAATAAGAAATATGTTAAGAACATGAGCATAGTTGATTTAATTTCTTATTTGGATAATGATGATTTTGTAAACGGTGAATCTTGCACTAAAGCCAAAATCACAAAGAAGCGTCACAAATCAGTTGAAAGAAATACAAATCTGCTAGACTTGGTATACACTGATATTTGTGAGTTTGAAAGTGTTCTGACTAGAGATGGTAAAAGATATTTTATTATGTTCATTGATGGTTGTTCAAAATTTACATATGTTTAATTGTTGAAGATAAAAAGTGGTGTTTTTTATGCTTTTAAAGCTTATGTACTTGAGGTTCAAAATTAGCATGATAGGAACATTAAAGTAATTCAAAGTGATTGAGATACTGGATATGCATGGTTATGCTGATTTTAATCTTTTTATTGCAATCACATGGTATTATTCATGAGATGATAGATCCTTATTCACCTAAAATAAATGGAGTAGATGAACGTAAGAACAGAACACTTAAATGGATTAATTGTTGATATGTTACTTAGTTCTGGAGCACCCTTAAATTTGTGGAGGAAGCTGTTTTGATTATTAGTTATATATGTGTTGGATAGAATTGTTAATTCTAATACAAAGGTTACACTTTATGAGCTATTGAAGAACAGGAAGCCTAATTTGAGTTACTTCAAAATATGGGGATGTTTGGCTTTTGTAAGGAAGCATGATCCCAAGATCTCAAAGCTTGAGAGCAAAGCTTATGAGTGTGTCGTTTTAAGCAATGCTATGGAGAGCAATGCATACATTTTTCTAGATATGAAGAGTAATATTTTTGTTGATCATCTTATATTGAGTTTCTTGAAGATAGATTTCCATATTTATCTATAAATAGTGTGGGTGCTAGTGGGGGTAGTATCCTCCAAGGCCCCTAATAATGATGTTTTTGACACTGACATATCTAGATTGCATAATATAATCATGGACACAGAAAATGAACCTAGAAGATATAAAAGAGCTTAGGGTCACTAAGGTTTTGGGACCCGACTTTGTCACTGTACTTTGGAAGGAGATCCCTCCTCCATTGAAGAAGCTCTCATATCTTTTGATTTCGAGTTTTGGAGAGAAGTCATGTAAAAGAGATTGGTTCTCTCATGGAAAACAAAACTTGGAAACTTGTTGATTTGCCTATTGGTTGTAAAACTATAGGAATCAAATGGGTTTTAAGAAGAAAGTTTAAAACCAATGGTTCAGTGGATAAGTTTAAAGCAAAACTTGTTATCAAGGGTTTTAGACAGAGAGAGAACTTGGTTTCTTTGACACATATTCACCTGTTACACGGATAACATCCATTAGAGTATTATTTTCTGTTGATGCTATTCATAATCTTGTTATTCATCAGATGGATGTTAAGACAGCCTTTCTAAACGGGGATTTAGAAGAGGAGATTTACATGGATCAGCCAACAGGTTATGTGGAACCAGGTAATGGTAAAAAGGTATGCAGATTACTTAAGTCACTTTATGGGTTGAAACAGGCACCTAAGCAGTGACATGAGAAGTTTGATAACTTTATAATTACCAGTGGGTTCAAAATAAATGAAAGTGACAAGTGCATTTATCATAAGTATTCTGATGGGATATGTGTTATTATATGCTTATATGTTGATGATCTACTAATCTTTGGTTCCAATTTATATGTTGTGAAAGAAACCAAGAGCTTATTATCTTCTAACTTTGATATAAAGGACTTAGGTGAGGCTAATGTAATGTTGGGAATCAAAATTACAAGATCGTGTGATGGCATATGGCTGGATCAGTCACACTACATTGAGAAAATGTTGAATAAGTATAACTACTTCGATTGCGTGACTGTGAGTATTCCTTTTGATCCCTGTGTTAAATTATTTGCGAATAATGGTGAACCTGTGAATCAGAAGGAATATGTAAGTATCATTGGTAGTTTGAGATATACTACATAGTGTATAAGACCTAACATTGCCTATGTAGTAGGTGTTATTTTCAGGTATACTAGCAGGCAATAGATTCAGATTGGAACATCCTTTCAGAAGACTCTGAGGTCACCAGTGGTTATGTGTTTAGCATTGGTGGAGGTGTTGTATCTTGGAAGTCCAAGAAACAGACCATAATAGCATAGTATGCTATGGAGTCTAAGATTATTGCTTTGGCAAGTACGAGTGAAGAAGCTAGTTGAGTACTAGGCTTTCTTACTTATATACTAGTCTAAGATAGACGATATTAGTTACAATGATACTTTGTTGATAACATTACAACTATTACTATGAGAGTTCATATTATTTTGATTTTGTGAGATCTGAAGATAACTTTGCAGATTCACAAACCAAAGCTCTGGCCAGAGATACAATGTGGATTGTTCTACTAGCATAGGACTGAAGCCAATTGAAAGGTGAACATCTATGATGGTAACCCAACCTAGGGACTGGAGATCCCAAAAACTAGGTTCAAAGGGAAGAACAAGTCATAGAATGTTGGTTGTGAGACATACATTGTTACTTATCTGTCCCGTAGTTGGATAGTAAAATGTATGAAATCCTGCAGCGATAAATAGAGGTTGAGGTTTTCTGCGAAAAACTCTTAATAAAGTTCTATGGTCCTTATGGGCGGAGTGCATAACTACAGGAGCACTCTTGATAGACTCACCTAGTGAATGTGAAAATAGAGGCCGCTTTCTATGAGAATGAGGGCTGATTCTCTAGATAAGAGATGCAAAAAACTATTTTCTATACTAAGTTGAGGGCTATCATAAGACCAGTATCGTGGTTCTTCTTTTCTTCTTTGGTTTATCTGCAGTAAACAAAGGAGAGTCTATCTGGCTGTTGTATCCTGGAGGTTGACGCATTTTGTGTGCATAAAGAGGAACAGACGCGAAACAACTTTAAAGAAAGCGTTTGATCCGTGCCTCAGCCAGCCTTCTTATTCACAGTTTGTTCTTGTTGCAGCAATTGTTACAAACACCCTTGTTAACAAATATTCCAAAAAAACCCAATTTACATTATCGTAAGCCTTCGAGATGTCCACCTTGCATAGAATACCATTCTCATTGTTTTTCAAAAAAGTGTCGATACATTCAATTGCTACCAAGGGACCATCCAGAATCTGCCTCCCTCCTATGAACGCACTCTGCTGACTAGAGATTACGGTTGGTAGAATACCACGAATCCATGTGGCCAGAACTTTTGAGATAACCTTGTAGACACCCCCAACCAAACTAATAGGCCTGGAATCCTAATAAGCTAGGAGATATGAAAGAAGATGTTGAATATGAAAGCATGTGATGTTGTCCGGTATTATCTCTTAGATGATTTGGAAATATTTTGTCGCTTTGGAAACCGTGACTAAGGATATGTTAAAGACATTGGAAGACATGTACATGGAAAATAACGTAGAGAACTGGCTCTATTCAAACGCTGGTAGATTGGTTGAATCTCGATCTAAGTCGAGAAGTGAAAGAACTCTTGGAAAGAATGACTGTGATTATGTCGTTGTTGGGGGAATTGGAAAAGGTGATATCATAAATTGAAGAAAAAATTAAACCATGCACGTTGTTGTAAATATGAGAATTTGGTTGAAAATTTGTCACTGTTTGTTATTGCTTCAATGGTTGGTAGCTCCAACTAAGTTGATCATGGATTCTGGTTGTTCTCAACATGCGTGATTTGTTTACTAGCTTAAATGAGTTAGATTGTGGAAACGTTATGTTAGGTAATGGCAATACCTGCATAACATCTGGAACGGGGAGTATTAGGTTGAAGATGTTTAATGGAGCAGTTACATAATTGGTTGATGTTGGGTATGTACCGGATTTGTCGAAGAACCTCATCTCATTAGGTGTTTTAGAATCTAGTTGTTTGAAAATTGTGGAACTTTAAAAGTTGTTGAAGGTGCACGTGTGGTAATGACAGGCACAAGGAGAAAGAATTTGTACTTTCTAACTGGAAGTGTGGTTGGTGCAGCCATGCAGGTGGAGGTTGTTCTCCTTGTATGGTTGTTGGAAACTCTACCAGGATAAAAGATCGTGGCTTTGCAAATGAACAAAAGACCGTTTCATTTAAGCATTTTGAATTGGATGTAGAAAAGATATCTCAAAAGGTGGAGATTGATACCGCTCTTTGTGATGAAAGTTTGAATCGGTACGCAACTAATAATGAAAGATTAGAAGCGACAATTGTTGTTGGCAATAATAGTCAAGCCTATGGGTATACTATAGTTGCAAAGCCACTTGTTGTTAATGAGAACCATATGAGGTTTCAAGGTATTCGAACATCTCCAAATCCTAGAGAAGGAATTGGAACATCTCATAATCCGAGAGATGATATTGGAACTTCTCTAGTTAACACACAAGTTTGGAAGTGGAGATGGTATTTGGTAGTATGAATTCCATATTGCTAAAATTGGTTGGTGATTCCTTAGGCACTCACGCCCTTACGGGCATTGATGGGATTTGTTGTTGATTGAAGATGGAAGAACTACAATAGCTTGATCCCTTGGACGAGTACATAGGCAACCACTATGTGGTGCAACTTTGTTGGTCATTCGGGACATTGGTTGGTTGTTGTTTGGCATTTTCTCATTAGTTAGTTAGATTGTTGGTGGTTGACTGGCTCAGATTTGCTGTGGAAATATTCATCGAGGTGGAGAATTGTTGGTATATGGAAGCTCGTGGGATTGGATCTAATTTGGTTGAAATTGGAAAACTTTCACTCACATAGGTTTCGATTTAATTTGGAAATTCAACTTGGTTTATGAAACTATTTGTTGTGAGCCAATCTCCACATGGATTTGGAAAAAAATTCCTAATTCTTTTAGGAAAATGAATTGGAATTTGGAGTATATTAATACTCTACTAGACTTAGAAATTTGTAAGCAAAAGAGAAGAGCAAAAAATTGTAGAAAATTAGTCAAAGCCAAAATTTGTCATGAGGAGAAATTGGTGAGTTCTATTGGGGCTCTTGGGTATTGGTGAATGTTTGTAATTTGTTATCTCTATTGATAATTGAATCTCCTTTCGTTGGTGGACGTAGGCATTGTCAAATCACATAAAAATCTTTGGTCTCTTATTCTTGTTGGTTGATTATCTTGGTAAGTAGTTTAATCTTATTTACTATTTTTAGTTAAGAGCTTAGTTGTTTGTTGATTTCATACACCATTATTATCTATTGAACACTTCCACTACACTTGTTGTTGATTTATCATTTCCATTGCATTGGTACTAGCGTGTATCACTCGTCTTGGGGCACACCGGCACAACACTATCAACTTTGTTTCTTCTCAAACACAACTAGTAATTTCTAAATGGTCAATTTATATTTATTTTTGTTTAATTGGAGGTCATTAGCAAATTTTCTAATACATTTTAACTTCTAAAATACACTTAAATTGTTATATTTGGGCAAAAGAGCACAAGCGTATTACTTTAAAAAAAAACTAGTGTTGCCTCTTTCTGAGACAAAAGTATCTTGCTTACTTCCCCAACCATGTGTTTTATTATATCTACATTTTATTATGTTAGCTTAACATAGTCCTAATGTCCGGCCTACATTATAACTGCTTTCATTGACTCTGAAAGACAAACAATTCTCTTAAAATTAAGAACTATTTCTAGTCACTTCCTACGTTACAAGCATATAATTCGACCAATATATGACTAACAATCTTTTTTTTTATTATTTAAAAAGGAAATATGTAGTATTATTAGTAGTCATTAATTCGTTCAATCTTTTCAACCCAAGTGCCCAACGTGCCCTGTGGAAATGGATTTTACCTGTTTCAAAAAGAGAGGCTTGTAACACAATGAAGACGAAGGTGGGATAATCTCCATAGGTTGTAAAGCGTTAGCCGTCAGTAAAGTACTTAAATGGAGTTTAGTGTCAGTAAAGTACTTAAATGGAGTTTAGTGTTTTATGTGTCTTTAAGCGGGTGGCAGGTAATGCAAACGCATAAATGCGTCGCCTTCTAGAATTCCTCATAGGTCATAGTCTAATAGTTATCAACTTTTTAGTTTTATTCCTTAAAAAAAGCATTGGTATGAAGATAGACTGGGTTTTGGCGATCTAATAGTGTGAAAGATACTAGCCACTTCAACTGATTTAGTTTAAAACTTATTTTTTTTTTCAATAAAAAAAATAAAATAAAATAAAATAATAATAATAATAATAATAATAAAAATTAATAATAACTATTCTATACCACTTTAAATAGTACCAAATGAGACATTTTTATTTTTTAAAGTGGCGCCATTTGTATTATTTTCATGTACTTCACATTTCTCAAAAACACTTTCTATATATAGAGAATAAAATCCAGATAAAAGATAATTTCCACCATTTCTCACTCTACATTTAGTAGGATGTGGAGCCATTGAACTCAGCCTAATAAATAAGTATTGGATAGGGTCGCATGATTCATAGATTTATGCAATCATGCAAGATATTTTTTTGGCTAGAGTCCACATTGTACGAGTCCACATTGTACACACCTACACGCCTTGGAGGATGGAAATTAAAGTTATTATATCCTACTTTTTTTTTTTTTTTTTGGTAACTTATTAAATCCTACTTGATATTATTAAAAAAATAATCGAAGCCAAGAAAACACAGCTTAATTAGATGCTGAAATAGTGAAATGCACGCTTTGAAAATCTCTGAAGGGTTTGCGTACGGTATTCCTAATTAAACAGAAAGCGGATTGGAACTGGACCTTTCTTATTTTTTATATTTTGCTTTTACTAATGTGTTCTTCAAGAAGGATCGTCTAATATGAGATGATCCAAAACTAATAATATTTGTTCATAAAACAAAACAAAGTAAGGGGGTCTATTAAATAGTTGAATCGAAAACTCTCCAACCCGAGGAATTTGGCAGTAAATTAATTAAGTTTGGTTCCTCACTTTCATGAGCAGGGATTTAAAAACTAATGCAAGTACATGGGGACAACTTCTTAATGGGTATCTCGGCCATTGATTCATTTTTGCTAGTTTATATAGCTAGCTTTAAGTGTGGTAGAGCATCATTTCCTAGAGTGATGGCATTATACATTATACAATGTGTGGTTTGTTGGGCACCAGGTGATGGACCTCACGTCTCACGTGGGCTGCACTCCTAACCAGTGCCATCGATAAGCCTGATGTGGTGAAGAATTCACAAGGCCACGTTGCTTCTTTTGCAGTAAATGGAATAACTCTCATGTACGCCTTACGTTTTTCCATCTTGGGAGTTGGGACATAAAGGGTCCAGGCGTCCAGCTCTGTATAATATCAATTTGAATACGACTATGGTACTAATCTAAATCTCAGTCGAAACCAGATTTTCGTAATACCTTTTTTTCTCAGGTAAAATTATGAAAACTAATTTCTGTCTAGGGTCCTCATTGTATTGAAATAAATGGTTTGTAAAGTGAAAGGTGTGAAGTGGAAATGAAGTACAATATTGAGATTCAAATTCTTTTGAGTCGCAAACAAAAATAAAATGAATACTCGCTAACTCGATTTCTCTGGCTTCATTATCACTCACAGTATCGTCTCATCTAAATTGAATCAAACTAAAGACCTAAAATTGCCGGAGTACCAATCGTAGACGAAACATTGGCGTGGATTATTGTTCGGTGGCTATCAAATCTTTGTTGCACAAGTACTATAGTTTTGGCAGCCTCTCTGGCAAAAGCTCACACCCCTGGTAGGGGGCACTCTTTGGAGAGCAGAGACAACTCATTTTTTTAGTACGCCGTGGCCCAACACATCTTATCTTGTCCTCTACATTATCAACAGTATTTTCTATTCTTCGTACTCTCGTGAGTATATCCTACTAGATGTGTCTCCTAACACAAGAGAATCTTTTGAAAAAACACGCACACGCGCGCGCACACACTTACAAGAGAAGCTAATAATGAGATGAAGATTGGTAGGGGTATGCTAAGGCACATTCAGTGACTGACCCAGAAAATTTATTAACGGTACTTTTTTTTTTTTTTTTTTTTGGTTAGGTAAATTAATTGTAGAATTACTAATAAACATTAGGGGGTGCCAGGCCCATGCAATAGTGCAATATTGACGGTACTCAACTGATTTGGATAGAGAAAATCTCAGCAGATAGTATTTTCGAGCAGGTCGATGGGTTACGATTTTCAAAACTTTTCATATTTAGAAACATGAAAACTAATTTAGAAGATATAAAATTTCAAGTCTAGAGGTAGTAACTCTAATGTATTTAAGCAGCAAGAGAATATCATAGGTTTACAGCATGTTTTTTGTCGATAATAGGCTTATAGCATATCTAGTTGTGTCATAATTGAGGGTATTCAGCCCTACCGTCCGTCCCTGGGCACATTAATGCTTAGTGCAACGACAACCTAAAAGCATTGTCATTTTGTTTTCCGCTTTATTACCGTGCCGCTACTTAGTTTATGTGTTCTGCCGAAGCTAATTTATGTGTTTTGGACATTCATTCAGTGAGACAATTCCTGGGGCTGTATGCCTGTATAGTTTTTGTTAGCGAAGCAGGTATCACTTATTAATCGGGTTCTTGTGCGTAGTGGAATTCTTCTTCTCAACTGTTATAACAGTAGCACATTAGTAACTGTTATTTTGTAGTGCCACATCAGTTGGAGACATGGAGTAAAGTAGGATGTGACTAACATAGTAACATGTTTGCGTTACTTCTAAGAATCCAAAATGAATTCCACACTATCCTGATTTTCTTTGATATGGAAGTACATTGCTTTATGTACTGAATTCACCAAAGCGTTGAAAATCTTAGTTTATTGAACTACTTGTATCGTCATCTTCTGAAGACTTTCAATCACCATCTTAAAATGTTGGATAGATTTCCTATGATTGTTGTTTCACAAATAATTTACCAAATCCGATCCTTATAAGCCAAGGAATAAGTATAGAATATATACCAAAGAGTCTTACAAGTTGATTGAAAGGAAGGCGCCCTTTATTTGAGTTTGCTAGGGTGGAATTTGGGTTGGATTAGCCCAAGCCCGATAGACTAAAATCCGATTTTTGTTGGTTTTGGGTTAACATGTTAGATTTGTGGTCTGGACTTGGTTTAGTAAAATCAAAACCCAACCTAGTTTTGGATTAGGCTCGGATTAGAATATCCAAAAATTGAAAAACCCAAGCCCATGTACATATATTATATACGTATATATTTCAATCATTCTATTCTTATAAAAAATAAGATCGAGAATCTCTATTTTAGAGAGAATAATATAATCAATTCCTTTAAAAAAATCAAATCTCTTTGATTTCATTAGAAGATTTTAATATCGGTGTTTTTTACCTCCTAATTCTAAAATAAACTTGAGAAGTTTGACCAACCCGATATACCCCGACTCGACTCGAATTGGTCGGGCTAGAACTTGGGTTGAAAATTCAAAGACCGACTAGAGTTTGGTCTCGGGCTCGGGTTGAAACATTTGAAATTCAGATTAGACTCGGGTAGGAGTGTAAAAAAAAACCGTTGACCCATCATCCGGTAGGGTACCCGGTCTTCACCCGCCACCCAAACCCGCACCGACCCAAAAATAGACCCGCCCCGCCCCACCACCGTTTTTATGTGGTCGGGCTATGGGTGTAGGTTCTATGTTCAAACCCAACCCGTCAAGCCGCCCAACCCGCACCGTGTCAAAAGCCGTTGACCCGCACAATTTCAAGACTTTAACTCTAATATTTTTGTATTTTGTTTATAATTTCTTTTAACTTTTGTAGAAATTTGAGAGATATGAATACAAACTTATGAGTTCAATATTAATTTCACATATTCAAGTTTGAATATTGGAAAAATATCAAAAATTCAAATTCAACTTTCGAATTTTGGAGAAGATAAATCATTCATCCTTATATTCATTTTGAATTCTTTTAGTTTATATTTTATTGTTTTGTATCATAGATCCTCGCTCCCATCTTCATTTTATCATGTTATGGAAAATAATCAATTTACAAATGGTAAATCACGATAAATAAGTTTCAAATTTACAAATATGGTTTTGGATTCAAATTCAAGTTTTTTTTATTTTTTTGTTTATTTTTTATTGATTGATTCATTTTTTTTCTATGTTGTGAATTGGAAATATATTACTTGCAGAATTAGAAAGTTTTTTTTTTAGTGAAATTGGGTTAAAATGATAATTTCCACCTGACCCAGATGACCCGCCCAAACCCGCCCAAAAGGTGACCCAATGGGCCGGGCGATGGTACTAAGACATGGCACTTCAACCCGCCCCATCGGAGACCACTGGATTTGTATCCCCTAACCCCGCCCCGCCCCGCCCCATCACTATTTGACCCGCGGTTGACCCGCCCCGCCCCGTACTACACTCCTAGACTCGGGTTATACCTCAACCCAACCCAACCCACCCGAGTTCCACCCCTAGAGTTTGCCGAAGCCATTCTCCACTTTTTGCAAAATATATGCAATATGTGGTTCGAAAATTATAGTTCAATAAGGGGTAACAGTAGTTCACAATTACTACTTAGTCGGTTGGAAAATGCAAAATGCATCTCCCATCACCATTTAGAACCCCGACCTGCCATTGCCTCCAAGCGCAATCTATAGTCTGACCAGTCGCTAGATCTAAAATATGATCACTTGGGTCTCAAACTCTCAATGTCTCGTAAGCCTAGATGAAAGGGCAGTGTTTGCACGATACTCGGTATTCCTACTTTGTTCAGTGAAAGATTAACGTTGGTACCTGTGACCAGGGGCGGATCTAGGATTTTAGATAAGGGGGGGCTGCCATGGAGTTAACCTTTAAAGATTTTTTTAGGAACCAATACCAATAAACTAGCATTGATAAACAAAAGAATTATCGCTTTTATTACCTTACCCAAAATGGACAAAATAGTGTTTTCACTATAGACCTAGACAAATATAACAAAGAAATGTGCAAGAATAACATAGCACATTAGCATCACACTAGTGAAGTTTTGACCTGCGTGGATTCTTATCAAATACATCTATTATTACATCCAAATCAACTTCTTTAGCAAATTCCGTTCAATGTAAATAGTCATGCAATCTGCAAGAAATTCATCCCCCATCTTCTTGTTAAGTCGTGTTTTGAGCAATTTCATAGTTTGAGAATGCTCGATTCTCAGAAGTTGCGTGGAAACGGGAAGTGTCAAGACAAGGCGAATCAATCTATCAATCAAATAATAGATATTGATCTTTCTTGTTTCAACTAGTCTTTGACATAATTCGGAGATGGTAGACAACTTCGAAAAAAAGAGGATGCTTGAGCACATCAAGTTTGTAATGTTGCAGTTGACTTCTCAAAAGATGTATCTCTTGTTTCATGAAGTCTCCACAATAAAACTTTTCTGCGAGTTTGCAAATGTCATCAATCAATCTTTGAAGGACTTAAAAGCATCTTTCGGATCCAAAGCGTAACTAAGATAAAGAAGCTCTATTGTTTCTTCGAAATCTGTTATTTAATTCCACCAACCGGTAATCTATTACAAAGATTAAATAACTTCGACGCGGTAGTGGTGCTCAACTGTAATGTAATCTTTTTGCTGGCAAGAACGACCTGTACCCGCCATGTGTCGAGCACCCATATCAGGCATATCAATGTCATGTTTTTTGCAAAACAAAATCACATCACTAAGGAAAGCGCCCCAAGAAGATCCTCTTAATTCTTGAAGAAGTGCTTTACCAGATCGAGACTAAAGGCGATAGCATTTAAAATGTCTTGGGACTTTTCTTGCAGGGCTTTACACAAGACATTAGTAATTCCCATAGTCTTATGCAATAAATGAAAAAGAAAGACAAACTCAAAACTTTTCATTGCAAGAATAGCACCTTTAGCTTCTCCACGATAGGTTGCTTGACCCGTTCTTCATGACGCTTTTCGAACTATACAAATTGAATCAAACATCTCTTTCGGACTACAAACCGGAAGCAAAATGAGAACTCCATCTAGTATCTCCTCGCTTTCGTTGCAAAGTAGAAACTTGATTAGCTCCTTTTCCAAGTAACAAGTTCACCACTAGCTACCAAGATATCAATTTCATTTTTCCGAGTATCTTCCAACTCTGTTTGCGGCACGCCAGCAACATGAAGATTAACAATAGAAGCCAACTTGGAAAAAAATAACCAAACATCGAAACATCTTTAGAAGCCTAACTAGAGCAAGTTGTAGGCGATGTGCAAAGCAATGCACATAATATGCATATGGACACTCCTTGAAACAATGCACGTAATCCATTCCATTGATCACAAGATATTGCTAGCACCATCATAACCTTGACCTCTCATATTTATAATATGCAAATTATGGCGAGCAAGGATATTGCATATAGCTTCTTTCAAAGTTAAAGCACAAGTGTCTTTAACACTAACAATACCAAGAAAATACTCTCTAACAAAACCACCTCTATCAACAAATCTTAGGACAATCGCCATTTGCTCCTTGTTTGAATTATCTTGTGCTTCATCAACAAGGACACAAAATTTTGCATCACCAATTTCCTCACAAATTCTCTCTCTCACTTTATCGGCATAGATATGCAAAAGTGTCTTTTGAATTGAATGTGAGGTATATGTGGCATTTCTCGGAGCATATTTTAATAATTCTGCAACCTTGTCATTCAACATCGCTGCAAATCCCAACACTCCCTTGAAATTTCCACCATTTTTTGACTTTTTGGACTCGTCATGGCCTCTAAAAGAAATCCCTTGTAGTGCAAGAAATTGAATACACTGAAGAATAGCTTTGACTAGCAAACGGTTCTTAACAACCTCTTCTTTAGATAATGTATTTAACATATTATCTATATGTCGAGAAGGATTCATGAAATTTTCACAAGCTATCATCGCCGACCTATGAGGTGAGCATGGACTTCCTTCATGTTGCAAAAAGGAACACTTCTTTCCATTATTAATCTTCTTCCAACATTTAAAACCTTCAACAGTGAATGCAGGACGCTTCGGCGGATTTGTTTCAAATATAAAACATGGAAAACAATAAGCTCTATCCGTATGGAGTGAGTACTCTAGCCAAGGAAATAGTGTGAACCAAGAGGAGTTGAACCGGCGAGTTTGCTTTCCGAATATGGTGGATGGATACTCTTTCTCACTGAGTTCAAGTAACCAACGCCCCTTTCCAAGAAAAGCTCGTCGAACATCATCTTGTTGATTAACCGGGTAATTATATATTGGAGTACGTTTACCCGGATCACGTTCAAATAAAGATGTGGAGTCAACTTCTTCAACACTAACTCTTTGGGCTTGAGGAGAAGGTTCAACTTGCTCAATTTCAACAACTTGAACTTGTGAAGGAGGTTGGCCATCTCTATCAAGTCTTGAAATATCAAGACTAGATGATGTAGAAGTTACATCATTTTTCGGGGTGACATCTTTGGGTTTAAAGAAGGAAAACATGGTTTTCATTTTCTTACGAGCTTGATGTTGGACATTCTTACCTAAGATAAATCATAATAATTTCATAATCAATAGTTTGCTCTATACTAAAAACAAAAAAAAAAAAAAAATATCACAATAATAACTACAATAATATTCAACTAATTAAATAAGACAAAAAATTAAATGACAATCTAATACTCCAATATAAACTATAAGTTAACAAGGCAATAAGTCAAATAGAGAACACATTAGTATTTGAAAATTGAAAACAATAACGAAATAAAAAAATATAGGCATAATACAAAACAATTTACCTTAGTCCTTAGCTAATGAATAGCGAATATGAAATAAAAATGATAAATAGATTAGGGCTGAATTGGAACTGCCATTTGGAAGAAGATAATAATATATAACAAAATTTTCTTTTGTGAATAGTACCGTCTGTACGAGTGTGCGACACAAAGTAACGAACTTTCAATTTTTTTTTTTTTGGTTGACCTTTCGGTTTCTTTTGTTCGGTTTTACTTTTTGGAGAATCTCTTATTGTAAATTGTGAGAAACTGGAATAGACAGATAGTGATGGGCGGTGGGCCTCTATTATGAGTTGTGATTTCTTTTTTTTCTTTGTTTTCGCTAATAGAAAGTTGGGAAGTGGGAACAGCAAACAAACAGGACGGTCAAACTGGAATTGTGTGTGTTTGTCACTTGTGGGCCTATGGCTAGACGGCTAGTATTCCTACTACTACTTTTTTTTTTGGGAGAAGTTTGGGGGGGGCTACAGCCCCTGTCAGCCAACCTTTACATCCGCCCCTGCCTGTGACTCTTTGAGATTTTTTTTTTTTTTTTATAATTGTTAGAGTTCTTGTAAACCGTGATAGAAGGGAAACGGAGCCAGCAAAAGCTGGCGGAATGTCCCCCAGTTTGTAGAGGGTCTCTTAATCTCCACAAACCGGATTTTTTTGGGCTTTCTATAGTGTAAACATACTATTTTTCTATATAAGAAAAAGTGTGAGGAGAGACTGAAACTCAACTAATAAGTTGTCATCTTTTCTCTCTCAACTTTCTTTTTAATTAACTACAATAAAATTTCACTATAATTAAATTTTATTGATAAAAAGAACATGACTACAAAGTGAAATAGAAACATAAGAGTGTTGTGAGGGAGATCCTCACAGATAGAGATGCAAGACAAGACACCATAAAAACATGAGGAAGACTAGAAGAATAACAAAATTCACTACTACAGAAATGCACATTAGCCATGATTGATCAAATGGTATATACCACTGTTTCCCTAATAACGGTGGCTAATAGCTACTTACCACAGTACATATGGTTTTTCTAATTTCGGTACAAGCAAATACTACTGGTCTCGTAAAACGGTGGGATATAATTGTCATATACCACGGTACTATCCAATATCGACTAATTTTGGTTTTTGATATTCATATACCCCACTGTTTCTAAGAAAAGGTGGCGAATGTTTTGGAAAAATAGCCCTATCATGGATAAAGTAGTCATCATGCAATAGTAGTCACTTTTCTTTAAAAAAAAAAAAAAAAAAAAAAAAAAAAAAACCTTTAGGAATTTGAGATTGGGCAACCTTTGCTAAGAATTTCCTGGCCTTGAATCGATATGGACCACCAAAGTTCTCTAAATTTGTTTGAGATACATCTCCCTCTCTTCCTTAATCTACTTGTATCGCTCTGGGTTGCAGCCATCCTTAATCATCTTGGATTGAGACTTTCGAGGTTCGAGGTAATTAGTAATTTTATGTTCAATATCAAATCCTATTCAATTTATTGGGGTTTTTGTTCTCAGTATTTTTTTTCTGAAGGTTTTGTTCTCTGAAATTAAAACCATTCAGTGCATTAGGGTTTATTTGTTGTTCGTTTGGGTTTGAATTTTTCAATTTTGCTCTTTTTAATCCCCGAAAAAGATCATTCTTTTATAATTTTTTATTGTTAACAATGGATTTTTATTATTTTTATTATTATTATTTTTTGCTTTGATACTTCCTTCACTGGTTTTGTTTTTGGTTGGTTATTAGTATTGTTGTAAAAAGCACTTGAATTGTTTGAATGCTTGTCTATGTGGGGTTAGGTTATGTTTGAAGTTTTGAAGTGTTAACGAAAATATTCAACTATGTTGAAGTTGAAGTTGTAGCATAATTGGCGTGTGTGGTGTTTATTTAATTTGATGGTCTGTAAAACTTCTAGTCTCAACTAACTCGCACATCCTTTTTTTTTTGTTAAGTTATGTTGTCTTGTGAAAGCAATGGATGTTGAAGTTGTCGTGTGGGTACTAAAGAGTAGAAGACAAGCAAGGTACTTGAATTCAACACTGGATTTGTAATATAACTAGCACTATAAGATTTGCTGGATTATGCCATTTGGTAATGAGTCTAAACCCATTTTTAATCTGATGTGGAAACAAGATAGTGGATACCCATCAATTGTTTAGACTCAATGTTGGTTTTGTGTTTGGTGATGCAAAGATTATGCACTGGAGGTTTTACTAACACAATTCTTCTCTAAACATTAGATTTGAATAATGAGGCCATAGCCTTTAATTGAACAAGTTCAATGTTGCTTACTTTGACTAGTCTGTATAAGCTACTTAGAATATAATTGATGCTTCCTACTTGTGTGATGGGTTTGTTGTACTTTTGAGTTTTGAAAAGTATAGGAATTAGATAAGTAGAAACCCTTTGCCTTTGAAAAGTACAGGAATTGCCCTTTTTTTTTGCCTTAGAGGTAGAGCACATTTGAAGTGGACATTGGATTTTGATTGTCATCAATTTATTGCGGATGACTTTTAATTGGTTGGATTCGAAACATAATCTACCATCTAATGATATGAATATCTATTTTAATAGGTGAGTCATGGGTGTATATGTATATGTAATAATCTGTTACATGCTTATCTTTTACTTGCATTTAATTAAGCTTTACACATTGATCTTACTTTGAAGTGCGGTCATGACAATACAAATACTTGAAGGGAAAAGATGTAATATAAAGGTCCGGTGAAGTGGATGAATTTCAGGTATGAATTGAATTATTATTAGATTTTTATGGTGTATGTTTTCTTCAATTTAGGATGTAGAGTAGCTATGCTATGTACTTCCATATATTTTTATGTCAACATGAGCTGGAGGAAGGAGGGGTGATAAGTTCTAATTCTTGCAATAGTTATTGGTTACTGAAATTCATTGGTGATATATAGATTAGGACATGTTAAGTGTTTGCAAAGCTATTGTTGGCTTCATGACTTTGATAACCATTGAATTGAGAGTCCTGCTGGATGGAGACTCAAAGGTGTAGTGAGTGAACATTGGGAGTAAAGAAGATATTATTCCCTGTACATCTCTTGGCATCATCCTACTTATGGTTTTTCTTTAAACAATTAATTATATATTGTTTTTGGGTTCTTGTACTATTGCAACTTAGGTGGATATTCTCCTGGTATGTGGGGATGTATGGTCTTATCTCACTTGATTAAATCCAAATAGTTTTGAGATGCTGGTGTGGGTATCCTTGCCTATTGAGACCATAGTTTTAAGTGGCTAGACCAAAGGTTGAGTTTTCTGTATTTGTCAATCTATAATATTTTAAGTAATTTGGTATGTATTTCCAGCACTGTAAAGTAGCTATTCTACTCTTTTTTCATAATTCACTACTACAGAAATGCACATTAACCACGATAGACCAAATGGTATATACCACTGTTTTCACAATAACGGTGGCTAATAGTCAATAACCATGGTAAGGAAGGCTTTTCTAATTTTAGTACAAGCAAATACCACTGGGCTCGTAAAACGGTGGGATATAATATGCCATATACCACGGTACAACCCAAAATTCCTAATTTGTTTTCTCACATTAATATACCTCACCGTTTCTACAGAAAAGGTGGCTAATGCTTTGCCAAAAAATAGGCTTACCGTGGGTAAAGCAATCTAGCAAAACCCGAAAATTTGTCTCGTGCTAAAACATAGTCTTTTCAACTTCCAGAACTCTTCTCAAGTCTCAACTTCTATCGGTTTCTCTTTTAAACTAGGGATTTGTACAAAGGTTTGAAGTAGTGATTTTGTTCATCTCTCCCCAATTTCGACTATCAGGTATTTGTGTTATTTTTTTTCTCTCTCCCGATTTTGGCTGTAATATAATTAGTTTTGATGTTAATAGGGTTTTCTAAAAGTTTGATTTTCTTCTTCAAGCATAGAATTTTTATAAAAAAAATTGGTTCTTGTTTTGTGTTAGTCCCGAACGAAGTGAGTATTACCGCAAGGAAGGATCAAACCAGCCCACTTTTGTCGTTTGTCTACTACACAAAGGTTACTTGTTGGCAGTTGCTACTACTTCCAGGTAATCCTCTTATATAATCCTTTATGTAGGTTTCTTGTTTGTTTGTTTGTTTGTTTGTTTGTTTGTTTGTGGTTTCTTTATCTTCTCTTCTATTAGATATTTAGAATTTTGGAAGAATAAAGCTAGATGTGTGTTTGTTGTTTTCTATAGAATAATTTGTTATTATTATTATAAGATGTGTGTTTGATTTATTATGATTGGATATATAATTCCCTATGAGGAAGAGTTTGTAATGTTGGCTAAAGTGGTTCATCACTTCAGTGGAAACAATGTAGATCTCGGAACTGCCTGCAGGAAACACTATCGAGTGTGTTGTCTCAGTATCATCGACCCAGGTGATTCTGATATCATTAAAATCCTTCCAGGTGATCAGTGAAGATAAGAGACAATTAGATCAACTCCTTGTTTTGATTTCCTTTCATCATAGCAGTTTATTTCAGTAGGGGGTTTACTGAGTATGTGACCAAACCTTCAGCGTATCAGCCCAAGAAGTTGAGGTACATATCGTATGTGTGGCCTGCAGTTGCATTCAAGATCTAAGAAAACCATACGTTCTCCGTTCACACTACCTCCCCTTCCAAGAAATTTGACTGAGACCTGTGTGGTGGGTCTTCAAGTCCATAGGCCCTCATCATAAAATTTGATTACAAGGTATACTGCATAGGTAGTCTTTGGCGAAAGGATTTGAGTATCTATGTTCACTTTGATGTCAAGCTAACACACATTTATAAGTTCAACAGCTTCCCCAAACTTGTAGTATTATCTGACCGTAAATATTTAAAGAGGTAGAAACGGAGCAAACCTATAATATAGTATTTGTTTAAGTCATCAAAACTAAATAACAAAAAAGATCGAAAGGGACACAGAAGAATGCTAGTGATGTTAGCAAATGGAACAATGTGAAGAAATGGAATAAGAAAGTTATGTCGTTGATCTCAAATAATTTTTCTACTAAGAAATCAGAGGAAGTGTCTGATGTTATAAGTGCTAAAAAGGCAGAGAATAGTTATGCTTGTGATCGACAAGATAGTCTTTTTCCTAGAAGTCGTAATGTTAGTAACCTGATGACTGTTAGTAGCCTGATGATGGATAGGACTGGGGAAGAATATGGTACTCAGCGCTTGGAAATAATTGGTAGTATGGTCTTGTATAATACTGGAAAAAAATTTTTTTTTGGAGAATAGATATAGGTTATGTTCTATTGTGGTTCAGGTTTAACTTTGCTAAATTTTTTCTTTTAATGCTTAAAAAAAAAAGATTTCCCTCGCTATTCTTCTTCACCTGTTTAGTTGATGTTTATTTTATATTTTAATTTTCCTTTTGTGAATTTGTTGAAAGGAAAGTAAGGTTTTAGTTCTCACCAAATACTTGCCTTTTAGTAGCCTAGTAAAACTTGTAGTGGCCTGGTGATGGCATGTAGTTACCTATATAGTGGCCTGGCAGTTATGGTTTTTCTTAGTGGCTTAAGGTGTTTGATTGAACAAGTAAGAGATGGAGACTGTTCTCGTACATAAACTAGCTTTAGAAGTTCTTATGCCTGTTGTTTTACTATTAGTTTGCAAGTTTGCTTATTGTTGATTGATATATTGGGCAGGAATGCCTGGCTGATCGTGATTTGAGCTGACAAATAGATAAACACTTAATGGTAAAAAGATTACTAGCTTTCAATCTGGTCTAGGAGAGGTAAGTAGTATTTTACACGTTATATATATAATTTTAAAATGGTTCTAAGATTTATACTTCAATTGTAGGGCCTACAGTGTAATTTGGCTCAATTTGATCGTGTGAACAAGGCAAATAAGAAAACATGGGATCAAACATTTGGTCTAGGGGAGGTAAATTGCAGTTTACACGTAATATGTTATTAAAATATAATGTCGTGTGTTTATTATGATACTTAGATATTTATATAGGAAAAAAAAATGTTATTTGGCTGCGGTTGGCCGATCAAATATTGTTGCTGAAGGCTTGGTATATGAGTGAAATAAACGAAAAGAAATTCACGGTTACCCTTTGGGACTCAATAATGTTCGTGTTGCGGTTGTATCGCTTGTTTCTGAAAAAGCTGGCCATCTTGCTCTTCCTATACAAGTGAATGAGGAGCTTAGATATGTCGCAAATGCTCTTGGCACATAAGTTCCTTGGCCAAAGAACCATGTCTATTATAAAGACAACATTGAGGTAAATAACAAGATTCTTTTATATGAAATTATATAATCAATTTCTTAATTTGGCTTCTCTTTTAAGAAATGGTTGTTCTGAATTTTTAATTTAGGGAAGTAAAAATCAAACTAGTGATAGTTATAATCAAGGTGCAATATATTTGTTTGTGGGATTCCTCAATATGGCACTTCCAAGGGACCAAGGTTCGATACATTTTCCAGTAGGAGGAGAATTGTTTGGAGATAATATGGGTAGTTTCATTATGGAGAAAAGCGATATAATAAATATATGTAACATGGGTTGGTTAGATGCTGCTATTTTGGCGGTATACATGAGGTTAAAAGATCTACAAAATTTCATTGTTGGTGTTATCGTAAATCTTAGATATTCATATTTAGCTTTAGTAATTATGATTGTTTTATTTTTCTTTCTCTAGGATTCTTTATGACGAATTTGTGAGTTGTCATGATGTTGTCGGATTTGTAAACCCTTTATCCTTCACAAGAGCTAATGGGCATGAGAAAACTCAAATGATTGTGGAGAGCTTGCAGAATACAAGTGGAAAAAGAGTTATTCTTATCCCTTACAATCCAATGTGGGTATTACGTAATGAAGTTTATGAGAGAAATAATGGAAGCTTGTTCATATAATTCTTTTGAAAATAAGGTTAAGTCGTCATACACTAGAATTCTCTATTTTGTGTTACTCTTCATTTTTTAGTTATTATATTACTCTATGATCTTTGATCGTGCAGATAACAAATCTATCCCTCAAAGATACATACACACAAGAGGAACTTGATGTTTTTCGACTTGAAATTCTTCGATTCATCCAGCATAATGGAGCGTTCAGCTAAGCGTTGTGTCTTAGCTAGGTTTTGACCCATTCTAGTTAAGGTTTGGTGTTTGGTCTCACTATTTTTTTATATTTAGATGGAACAAATAGATTGCTCTTTTGACTGATGGAACAAGTTATGTCATTATTACTTTGATAGAACAAGTAAATTTGAATGTTTATTTCATTATTTATGACTCAAAAAAGTTCAAAACTCTTTTAGCAATTCAATGTTTTCGTATTGGATGTCTAAATTTATTTCTTTTGTTCGTGTTGCACTATGATTGTTTATTTGAGCAATGTGTTTTTAAATCCAGTGTGGATATATATGGTGAAAATGGGCAGGTTGCATATTGAATGAATATGATTAGAATCAAATAATTAGGGGCTTTTATTTTTAAAAAAATGACTATAAACCACGGTTTGGTAAGAAATGAGGTATAAGCATATTATATACCCCCACGGTGTTTATCCAACCGTCGTATTTATCATTGCTATTCCCCACGGTTCACATCGAATAGAGCATATTGTTCATACTATTAACCATGGTTTGGAAATCCTAATACCACAGTTTGAGTCAAAACCGTGGTATATAAGAGGTATTTTTCCCCACGGTTTTGCTAAAAGTATTTGTCACGGTGGTTGTTACCACGGTATGAAAACAGTGGCTAAAGGCTTTTTACCACTATAAATAATAGTGGTATATGAGCTTTTCTGTAATAGTGATTCTTTGTCATGAATTTGCTAGCTGTCGTGATATCGTCGGATTTGTCAATCGTATATTTTTCGCAGAAGCTGATGGGACTGAGAAGAGTCAAATTATTATAGAAAGTCAGCGGAATGCAAACGGAAAAAAAGTTGTTCTCATCCCTTGCAACCCAGGATAAGGATATTGATTGGTTGTACACGACTACACATGTTTTTGAACTGGTCATTTCTTTTTGCTTGTTAAGTTAAAAAGTTATATTAAGTTAATTTAATGTGGAGTGTAGTTTCTTTTTGCTTGCTAATTAATTTAAAAATCATATCAAGTGCAAGCCAAGTAATGGCTTGTGTTTGGGTGGAGCAAGAATTACTGAAGCTCATGCCCCAAACATCAAGAATGTAGGCTTAAAAAATAACCATGCCTGGTGAGAATTGTTGATCAAAATTCTGTCACTAGTAGCACCATCCCTTGCCATCTACTAGGCTTAAACAATAACCATGTGCTAGGGTTGTTGTATAAGGTTAAATTTTTTATTTCTTCTTTGCAATGGACATTGCATGGGTTTTTATTGTCATTAACTTAAAATCCTATCTTGATCTTTGACTCATCCAGATGACAAATTTAGCCCTTAAAGATACATACACACAAGATGAGTTTGATGTTGTTCGACTTCATATTATCAATTTCAATTCATCCAGCAAAATGGACAGTTTGAGCCAGTTGATGATAACTTTGCATCTTAGCTGCTATGTTTGGAACCCCCCTTCTATTTAGGTTTGGACTCTGCTTTCTTTCCCCTTAACTTACACTTTTTATTTCCACAAGAACAACTGAAATCAACTTGAAACTAGCTCTAGGAATACATGTATATACACAGAATCTTAGCATTTGTTTATTGTTGCAGGTGAATGCTCAACAAGGGATGACAACCCTTGCACAAATTGAATGATCATATTATTAGCATAATCAATTAGATTACTATTTTAATTTGTACAAACTGGAACACGTAGATTTGAAAGATTATTTTCTTATTGTACTTGAAATATTAGTCTACAATGGTATTTCATGCTTGGTAGATGTCAATTAATTATTTTCTTTCTTGTTAGTTGCCCTATGTTTTACTTTTAAGTTGGATGTGGAATGTTCAAAATTGAACAAGATGAAAAATGGGCTCAAAATCTATTTTGCAAGTTGTTAATGAGATGGTGTTTTGATTATTGAATTAAATGAGGTTTAATTTCATTTATTTTTAAAAAAAACATATACTATATACCACGGTTTTGCAAGAACAGTGGTATAAGAATACTATATAAGCCACCACAGTGTTCGAAAATATAATACTACGGTTTGTTCTAAAACCGTGGTAAATAATGAGCACTTAATACCACAATTTTGCTAGAAGTATTTGCCACCCTAGCTGATACCACGGTTTAGAAACATTGGTTAAAATGTTTTTACCACTGTATATAACAGTGGTTAATGAGCTTTTCTGTAGTAGTAATTGTCCTACACCTAGAACACAATAGCAGATTATGGCCAAGCAACAAGGTCATTCTAATTGAGCACCAAGTCCCTGAAGCGGTAGTTCCTCCTCTCACAAGATACTGACATCCAATACTATAGAAAAGGACTTCACCTCCAAGTTAGCACAATCCACTCTAGCCTCGTTTGGGTGAGTTGGAAGACGTGGAATAACAAAATCTTTGGGAGATATGTTTTAGATGAGTTTTCTTTGGAATTTTTTTATTTTTCTCAATGTGTACTATGTTGATGAAAAAATTCCAGTAAAAAAATAGTTCAGAGGCAAAATTACAAACCAAATTATGTACACAAACAAATTTTGGTAAGCCAACAATAGTAGCAAAAAGAAAACATGATTAAAGATAAATGTCACAATCCAGCGTTCCCATAAAGACATTTATCAGTTTAAAATACTTGAAAAAATAATACACGCCTTTTCAAAAACAGGTATAATAGAAAAACGACAATTTTTTTTTTTAAAATGTGTTACAATATATAATATATATATAGGAATAGAATTCACACTTGTTGGTATCCAAAAACAAAGCCGGCCAATATCTTCAGAATATACACCAATTTATAACCCTAATTTATGTTAAAACGTTTATTGAGGGTTGTGAACTGGGTGTTTGGCTGGACGAGACATTGGATGATTCAGCGTGTACAGTTACGTTTCTACATCAAAATTAAATCAACACAAAAAGAAAACAATGGCAATGGGTAAGTTCACATTCTTCTACTCCATTCTAATCAAGATCGAGACAAAAAACTTTATGATATTTCTTAATCTATGTTCGATCAGTCAAAAACACAATAAGGTTCTCGGGTTTCAAAGAGTAATGGAAAAAGTTAGGTTTCAAGGCATAAAAAAAAAGCTTACAACAAATTCGTTGGGAGAATCAAATGATGATTGAGTAGCTAACCGCTTTCTTCTTTCCTTTTTATCGTCATCTTTGAATCATGATTGTGTTGTTGTTGTTTTGAATTGGCAATCGTATAAAAAAAAGATTGCCAATTCAAATCAGATTGTTATGATGATTTATGTTATGATGATTGTTGTTGTTGTTGGATGAAGGACTTGAAGAAACTAACCTTTCATCCAAATCAGTGAGTTATAGGTTTCTTCCTCACGCTGAAGATCTTCTCTAAATTAGATTCAAAGAGTTGGAGTTATAGGTTTTGGAACAAAATCGAGAATGAGAAAAGTAGTTGCAGTAAATAACTAATAAAACTATAAAACAAAAAAAAAAAAAATGTGTAGGGAGACGGAAAAGGGAAAGGAGTAGTGTATTTATGGTAATTAAATTTTGTATTAATGGTAAGGGCGTCCCTCACGTGCGTGTATTTTATTTTTGACTTGAATTTACACAAAAATCCTTAAAGGGGAATTTTCATAAAAGTCTTTCAAAGTATTCTTTCAATTTAAGGGCATACACGGAAGTAAAAACTGAAATGACAAAGTAGTCAATTTTAAAGTGCAGTGCACAATTTATTTTAATATTTCATCAATGGTATTTTGCGGTAGAAAAAAGGCTGGTCTAATTTAAGAGGCCAGGTTAATTATAGTGTATTTAGTAACAGATATACACGATTATTTCCCTTGGTTTTTCATGTAATTATACGTGAACGAGTCATGCATTTTGTACTGGGGTCACCCCCCTTAATGGGCCTAATTCGCATAGTAAGGGGTTTGACTTGGCCCGTTGGACAATCATCCAGCCCAAGTTTAAGAAACCATCTAAACGATGTCCTTGCTCGAGCCCAGACCAAGTCAATTTGGCAGGCCCAAGTACTAGGCAACAGTTTATAACTTTATATCAGGCAATTAGGGTTAAGGTTGGTCTTTTTTCATTGCTAACCCAAAACCATTTCTCCTTAACAGAGTTTATTGACAAGGCCGTTGTTGCAATTAGGCTTGATCGCTGGAAACGGCGCTTATTATTATTATTTTTTTGGTCTTGTTAAATGCAATTGTCCAATGCAATTTTCTTCAGAAGAACAAGCTAGTAAAGTGAAATGGTATGAAATACATTTTGTGTGCTTAATTAGTAATTTTTTTCAGGCAAAATTAGTGTCCATGAGATTGAAGCTTATTTTAGGGCACCTCGTGGGTTCTATGCAACATTGCCACCTTGAAATGAAAACACACAATGATTACATTTTTTATAAACACATTGAACGGGTTCAAATAACGTGTCTTAGTGTCTACAAAGTACAAACAGAATTTTTGGTGACCAGAAGCACTGAAACGGAGACATCATTCAATTAACACATAACGACTCAACAGAATAACGTTACACAAGTAGATGCATAAGTCATTGATAAGTGACTTAACATTTGAAACCATCAGGGATCTTCTTCCCACATGCACTAACTAGCAGACTAACAGCGATGGGCACATCAAGCTTAATAAGACCCAAAACATTGGCTTTAATAGCAGTGCAAAGGCACAATGCAGCTTCAAGATCAGCAAGACCTGACAGCAAAGTACAACATGGACTAGATGCTGGAGTACCAACAACTAAGGTCACCAATCCCCCTAGTAAATCAGCACATACCCCTAACTTAAGGGTATCCTTAGGACATTTTGCAGGCTTCACAGGTGTAGGTGAAGGAGTCTTAGGTGCTGGAGGACATACAATCTTATGAGATGAGACACAAGAAAAGAAGAGAATGTTGAGAAAGAAGAAAAGACCTACAACCTTGGAACCCATTGGAATAATTTATACACAAAACACACACTATAAACTGTTATTGTAGGGTGTATTTATATACAGAGATGATTTGGAAGTTAATAGGCTTGTGAGTTGTGAAAGGTCCAGCCATGTGAAGGTGGTGGCCAAGAACATGTAGAAGGGGGTTATAACAGATGGGAGATTGGTGCAAGCCTAGACAAAGTTGATGAAGCTGTATTGTAACCAGGCAAATTAAATGTATTGTACGTGGTTGATGGTAATCTTCTAACGAATGAAATATCTCATCTTCCTTCCTGTTTTGGAGTTTGTCTTGTGTGGAATTGTGGATATGGCACATGCATGCACCTTCCTATACATGTCTCTATGGGCAACAGACCCACTTGCTTCTTCATCATCTTTGTAAATTAGACTCGTTCTATGCTTTAATTTCAATGCCAGTAGGACCATTTCTGGACATTATACAACCCGTGCTACGCACCAGTGCTTGCCATTTACTGCATATACTAAACAGTTTGCTTGCGTCTGGTTTGCTAAGCAGTGTTCGCATTTGCTGTTACATGTATGTCATTTATTCAAAAAAACAAAAAGTGCTAATAAACAAAAACGGGGCCGGGCTACATTGGGGACGAGAGGGCACTGGCCCACCAACTTTTGCAAAATAAAACTTACTGATGTATTTCATAGGCCCATAAGCCACAGTCGAAGGACAAAATTAGTTTAGAAGAATGGCCCAAGTGACGAAGTACCTAATTAATTAAGCTTGCCTATTTGAAGCATTTTTCTGGAAGAAAAACCCACAATTTGATTTACAAATTTCAAAAAAATTATTTGTTTTTTATACTTATCCAAATTCCAAATTTTGCTTTTATGTATTTACACCTTCATTTTGGAAGAAACCAATAAACTACTCAACTGGGCAACTCCCAGCCACATCTAAGTTCTTTAACAAACTAAAATGGAAATATACCTCAACTTCATGTCTCTTTACATTATTGAGTTTTCTTCAAATCTTTTAAAACTCCATATTTATTCTTTCTCAAAATTATTGGCTACAAATTGCGCAATTTATTTTTTGCCTTTTGATGTTATATGCTTACATCTACTTTAAATATATGTTTTCTTAACAATCATTTTTATATTAAAATGTTATCACAGTGAAATTGTCGAAAAAAAATTATTGCACGGAAACAAGAAAGCTGCTAGGATATTATCCCTAATTAATACAATTTTCGTGTGAGGGAGTGGCTCTAGAAAGTTTCAATGATGCATGTGAGTGAAGTGGTTCTAATTAAATAACTCAAAAATAATGGGAAAAAAAATACACCACTTGAAAAGGGAGGGTTCCGGGAAATCAGGCAATCTAATAATGTGGAGGATCCTCACTGAAAAACCATAATTGTAGGTGCAAATTATTATAGCTATGGGTTCTAAAAACATATTTTATCTTGACACGTAAACAAACTCAAAATCGTTAGGGCATTTATAAGTTTCGGATTAGGTTAATATTTTGTAGATGTGATCTCCTAACTATTCTAAACGTTGTTACAAATAATCAAAAAATTTCAAACTTACCAAATGTAGTTAACAATTTACAAAATTTGGCTAATTATAGACCGTTCATTTTCACCATTTTTTATACTATATTTGGCAAATTTAGAAATTTTTTATTTTTTTAATTATTTGTGACAATATTTAAAATAGTTAGGAAATTATATCTACAAAATATTAGCCTAATCCGAAATTTATAAATATCCTAACAATTTTGAGTTTGTTTATATGTCAAGATAAAATATGTCCTAGAACCCCTCCCATTATTATAATTAAGACACAAATTTCTTTCCCAAATTTTGCAAACCATATTGTGTGGCAATGTGGAACCGACAATGTTAAAATGGATGACTGATAATATGAAATGAGTCCGGATTCAGTGAGGGTACCCGCACAAGTCAACTTGTGTGGGCGCAACTAATCCCATTAGATTAACTTTGAGATTAAGATTAGATAACGAATGATTAACACCGTTTTCTATTACGTTAGTTGTCCAAAAGAGAGCCCGCGAAAAACTCATCTTCTTCCCTCCTATTTTCTTACCTCTATTCTCCAATTTGAGTTCTTCCTTTCATGTAGGAGCAATCATTATGAACAATGAATTGCCCACCACAATCTGAAGAAGTCGTCCCACACTCTTAAGTAATTTGTTTCAATGTCGTATTAGATTTTCTTAGACTTTTTCTTCTCCGCAGCGATTCAATAATTTAGTACATGATTCACTTAGACCCATTCATGTTTATTTAGAACACGGCCTCTAATAATTATTCGGATGTTCTACTGATTTATTGATGTAATTGTGCTTAATTAAGCTTTTGCTAGATTTCAATGTCGTCCTTGTCTTGCTTGGGTTTCTTCATAACTTCTTTTGTATACGAACTTGGGCAAATACACAGATGATTAGTTTGAAATAATGCATGTTGCCATAAGCATATCACTTGTTTACATTTACAGGAAATCCCGATAAGTGTAACCAAACAAATCGTACAAAACTGATCATATCTACTTGCCCGTATAAGTTATTAAATGCTGGCCAAATATCAGTAAAATCTCACATACTAAGGTGTTGCAACTGTGAATTGTCCCCTAACTAGAAGAGAGTCAACCCGTAAATAACTAGCACAACATGTAATCCTGTCAGAGAGAAGCTTCGCCCATAGTTCATGTTGTCGAAATATTTCAGCACTCTTCCCTTAATGTCAATTCCTTCACTTCTAACAACTTTGCTTTTTATCAAAAGGACCAAAAGTGATTATTGGAAATGCTTCACGTATATAACCAACAATACTAGTTAAGTTCTTAAACTTTCTAGAAAATGAGTCCCTCTTCTTTAGTTCTTCTCTACGATTTAATGTAATGCCTAATTCTTATGCCAACAGATTTGAATCTCTTAAATACAAATCAATCAATCAACACTGCCATACAAAAAGGTAGAATCAGCATGTTGTCACTGACCTCCTTTGCTATCCAGTATTTCCATTTCCAAGCTGCTTCAGAGAAGTGGGGGCGAAGAAGTTCGGCGGGAAGAAGATGGGTATTTTATATTTTTGTTAGGAAATTGAGTTTTCGGCGGGGTTGAATTAACACGTTCTCTTTGACTTTAGGATTTGGTTAGATTTAGTTCCTCAAAAAATTAAAGATTGAAAGAAAAATTGGAGAATAGAGGTAAGAAAATAGGAGGGAAGAAGATGAGTTTTTTGCGGGCTCTCTTTTGGATTTTGGATTTGTGTCGATTGGTTTAGATTTTGTTACCAAAATAAAAGATTTTGATAGCTAAGGTAATAGAAAACGGTGTTAATCATTCGTTATCTAATCTTAAAATCTCAAAATTAATCTAAGTGCCCATACAAATTGACTTGTGAGGGTACCGGATACTTAGTGAATCCGGACTCATATGAAATTAGTGTAGAAAGCTGTATATATATTCTAAATAGGAAACAATATATTTATGATATATTTATATAAGAAACAATATATTTAGAATAGTGTGTCTTGGTAGACAAGAAACTAACTTGTATATAAATCCATATTATAGGATGAATCAAAGACCACTGAATAGAATTGAAGTATTTTATTCTACAATTAGAAAGACGATCTTAGTCCAATATCAACATTAAGTAATGTTAGCATTTTAGTCGAGTATTGGAGGCAGGGGCGGATCTATGAGTTGGCTAACCCGGGCTGTAGCCCCCCGTACAGTGATAACTGTTCACTCCAAAAAAAAAAAAAAAAGGAGTAGTGAGAATTATATTAGTATTAGTCCCCCCCCCTATATTGTTGAATCCTGCATCCGCCTCTGGTTGGAGGATTAATTTTAGCCATTTGAATTTGCGTACAAAAATATTAATAAAATACATAAAGGATATTTCAATGCAGCTTAGCTGCCTCAACCCTCATGAAGCATTTCTCACCGAATGAGAGATTTGGATCTAGAGACATGCATCAAGGGGAGGCAATGGTCCGGTTATGGTCTAGTTCTTCAAGAACCAACATAAATAAGATTAGTCATCAGAGCTAGAGCACTAGCTAGCAACCTAAAACTTAAACTCACAAAGTCCAAGGTCTATAAACTTGTTAATTGATCAATTGTGTATTTATATCTTTCTTATTAAAATTGTCCTTAATAAAAAAAAAAATGTGTATTTAGCCATAAAAGCGTAGAAGACGAAAAATATATTGGTAAAGGTGAAACCTTGGTCCATCAATCATTCGAAGACTATAAATCATTCACTATACTAAATAACTTTGGGAACCAAAACTGTAATCAGCTAGAGCTTTAAACAATCAACATCATAGGAAAAAATCAATCAACTGTAATAAGAAGTTATTAAGTTTGTCGGCTCATCTAACCATAGTTGAAAATGTCATATTTCTACTTCAATATAGAGATAGGAGTGTTGTAGAAATTCTATTTGCCTATCTCCCCATATTTGACATAGTGATAGAAATTTAGAGCAGATTCCGTTTACTATACTTTTTATACCATAGTTTATACTATATCCTACAATTTTACCTATAACGTAAATTATAATCTAGTTATTTGTGGATGTATTCAACTAATTATGAATATCACCTCTATAAAATTTCAACTCATTTGATAATATTTAAATATGTCAAAAGATAATTGTAAAATTGAATAATCTGAGCCGTTAAAAAAAATTTAAAATTGACAATAATTTTTAACTAGGTTAGAGATTTCCAAATGAGATAAATTTTTGTGTAGATGTTATCTATGATTAGTAGATCATATCCACAAATTATTAACCCTTAACTCATTTTGTAGAGAAGTGTGGTATAAAAAGTATGGTAAACGAAACCTGCTCGATAAAGTAATTCATGTATTAATAAATCAATCTTTGCAAATGCTAGATAGTTTTTACTGACGAAGTTTTACTCTCCATTATCATTCTTCGATCGTACAATTTTTTAAAAAAGTTAGCTGCTTTGTTGTAGTAGAAATCATCTATAAAAATATCTCTCTTCATTAATCTATTCTTCTTTTCTCTTATTTGGTTTTTCTTTGAGTTGTTTGAAGGTAAATTTGATATCTTTATTCACATATAGTACATAAAATATTATTAAAGGGTAAAATATTTTTATATGCAGTGTTAGAATTTGGTGCATTAGGATTAGTTCTTTATGCATTACAATTTTAACGTCCCATAAGCACACATTGCCCATTATAAGCAAATGCTTATTTTGTATAGCCAACTCGACGACATACTCTCCCGTTTGTTCCTAGTAACGTTCAACAGAACATTGTTTGACTGGTACTAATACGAGCTACCATAAGACAGCCATCGAAGATTTCCCCACATGTAAATGTTGATAGGGAAGTTTGCATTTGAATTTTGTAGCAGGAAAAAACTGTGTCTATAGTAGGATGCTAATAAGAACCAATTGCTACTATCGTCAAGTATGTATGTTTAGGAGAAAGTATATAGAGAATCTCATTATATTTTTCTATGAGATACGTCATTCCTTAATACTTATCCTTATATTGTTTAAAGTGCATTAGTTAAGAAGAAAATCACTAGCTTATTAGTTGTTAGGCTGAAGAAAATAGTTGACATTGCAAAATTGACCTATTGACCGTATTTGGTGGTAAAATCAATAGCAAGCATAGAATCATAATAGCACTTAGGGGTTGTTGTTGTTTTTTTTTTTTTTTTTTTTTTTTTTTTAAATTCAACATTTAAAGCCTCTTAAACATAAGTTTTAAGCATTTAGAAGCTCAAAACTTGTTTTTTGTTTTTTAAAGTAGTTTAAGCATTCAGTGGTACTTTCAAGATTCAACCAATCACACCAAAATTTCTTACGAATCTTTGAATTAATAATTAAAAGCGAAAAAGTTTCTTTTTGCACTTTTTTAAGAACCCAATCTCAAGAACTCATCTATTTTCTTACCTTGCCATTTATGGCTTCAAAATAGGTACTTGGCGTCACGGGTTTTTTCATTTTTTTTGGGTGAATGATATCCACTTTATTAAAAATAGAATTACATATATATTTTCTGAAAGTAAACAAAATATGAAAATAAACCGTTAAAATATATTTGTGAAAGCATATTTTAAATAAATTTATTTATCATTTTTTTTCTTCAATAATCCATCTCCCTCCTCAAATATAATATATATTTTGTTTTACAAGAAATCAAATTAGTGTTTAAAATAGATAACATGAGTAAAATTGTCCGAATGATTTATATTCAGCCTTCAGAGCCAGGTTATTCTAATATAAAACAAACATGTTTTTTAGAATTCAGCAATCAATATTTAGCATTCAGAAGATGGGCCATTTAGCATCCAGCATTCAGAGGCTCAGAAAAAACTAACGACCCCTTATTGTTTTTTTCGATAATGAATCATGCATGATAGCACTTCAGTGTCATTGCATGTTTAGATGTTGGTCTATATGACGTAAATAAAATAGTAACACCTTTAAATCGTACATATCAATGAGCCATGTGCAATTTTTAGACTGTTCTAGATTAATATTCAGATTTTTAAAAAAAAAAAAAAAAACCTAACTTCGAGTTAGCGAACTCAGAGTCTAAATTTGTTCACCAACGGCTATTGGTGGTAGAATCCATCGGCGCCAATATTGCGCCACGTAGCACCCAAACAGTTAGCAATTTTTATTGGCAACAATTTTACATAAAAAACCAGCAAAAAATGTATTTTAATAAATAATAAATATGAGAAAACATAAATAAGTCTTCTTCTCAGTTTCCACCGCCGCCGGCAACCACCATTCACTTTTCCTTCCAACTAATGAAATAAGTTTTATACAAAGTAAAAACCCAAACAAGATCAATTTGCAACAAGATTTTACTAATTAGAAATTTTCTTAAAGTTTTAAAATTGTAATGGATTCTGTGTTCTAAAAAAAACAATGAATTAATTGAAACATGATTCAAATTTCAAATTTATTACACTAATCAAGTAGAAGTGGGTGGTATAGTGAGAGGCAAAAATGAGTTTAAAAGAATAGGAGAGACAGAGATAGAGAGATTGTCACACCCCGAATTTCGACAGAATTCGGAAAAACATTATTTGTTCCCGACTCTTCGATCTCCGAGGTGTAACGCACTCTTAACTTCCAAAAACCCATAAACAGTTTTAAATATGCGGATAATTAAAAACCAATAAAAATTTCAATTAAACAAATGTCCTCTTCATTACAAAAATTTACAAATAAGATTAAGTTACAAATCTCTTTTCAATAACTCTTTATTTAAAATTACAAATGAAAGTACAAATACATTGTCTAGGTGAAAAATCTATATCACCTTAAAGGAAAACAAAATACATCCCGAAATGCAATGCTAACGCATAAAACCACACGCAGCTGACCAACCTTCTTCAACACTAAACTGTCAAAACTTATCAACTATGTTCATTGAATGAACACACTCGATAAGCAAACATGCAAATCGGTCAACATTATAAAATCTTTGGTGTGAGTAGCCCTAAAATACAACATATAATTATACATATATATACACAATCCATACACGGTTAGTTTAGTTCCTCCATCGAGGCTACCGTGAACTTTCAACAACTAATACAACATCCTTAAGTACAATAATCTATCGCGGTGGTAGTTCCTCGAGGTTTTAACTTCCAACAACTAATACAACATACCATAATGCATAATAAAAGGCATTTAGTTCCTCCACGAAGTTTTAGGTTCTAACTAAAACTACTAACCAGGGCAAACATATACACTCATCTATCTAGAGATATATCATTTACCAACATATTACCATAATTATATTAGTTAAGGTTTTCTTTGCGTGTCCCTAAAATCACGTCGTATCTATGTCTTACCTAGTTTCCCGGCTACCACAATCGCTACCCAACGCCGAACATGTACATCCACATGCCTCCCCTTACATAATGAACCACTCCGTGCGTAACCACCACGAAGCGGGATGCGCGACACGGGGTAAATCTTCACACGGAAGCAATTATGTAAGTAATGCCACTATTCGGCGCAAAAAATCGCGTCATCGTTCTATTTTGCGAACGGAATAATCAAGCCACTATTCGACTCGTCGGGAGGTCATTCAACTTTTCTTGAAATGCGGGAGGGCCAATCACATTACTTACGCCCGAAGGCCATTCGGATTAAGCGAACGCCCGGAAGAACGCCCGAAGGCCATCATTCGGATTAAGCGAAGCGCCGAAAGGCCAATCACATGAGTTGTGGTAGCTAGGTTTTAGGATTTTTAGATTCGTAATTTATTCAAGTGTCATACATTAATGACTCATAATAAATCCTACTATATCACGTCTTGGTCAATTACCTTTATTGCACTAAACCATAATATTTAGAAATATCTCAATTATATCTCATAACCACTTTCATACTTTCACGTGCCAATATATTATTGCACTACACCACACTCCCGTGGGAAATATTCACAAATACTATGCTACCTCATAGTAGCATCTCACATATATAATAATGGAGCGGTTATACATTTATTTCTCCAAAACTATTGCATTCAACATATATATCCCACATATTACATAGTGTCACAATATCCACGTCAAATCTTAATTAGATAAATGACAACCAAATTTATACAAGCTTCCACAGCATTTTATTACTACATTTGTCTATATAATATACAACATAAAACGTAGCACAATTAAACAGTCCACAGTCCACAATCAAAGCCCAATATATATATGTTTTACACACTACTCACGTCAAATCATAATTAGATAATGACAACCCACGTTATATAATGTTCGACAACATTTTATTATTATAATAGTCCATAAAATCAAATATGAGAAAAACTGGAAAAACCGGAAAAAGTCAAAGTCGGCGGTCAAAAAGGTCAAAGGTCAAAGGTCAAAGGTCAAAGTCAACACGTCATGGTCAAAGTCAAAGTCAACACATTATGGTCAAAGTCAAAATCAACCCATCATGGTCAAAGTCAAAACCAACATCATGGTGGTAAGGTAAAGTCAAATGGCATTGTCAAAGTCAAACTATCGTTTATGTTTCGACAAGTTGAGGTCATAGCGTGGTTCATAAATTTAAGGTTAATGCATGGCTCATGGGCTCGTGATTCACGGAAGCGGTTCGGACAACTAGCCGACCCCAAACCTTAGAACCCGGAAGTCTAAAACCAACTCATTTATTCCACGACCAATTGGGATCTATATTAAAGTCCATGGGGGCCCCTCAAAACAATATTAGAAATGGGCCCAAAACTTATCTTCGACCGCCCCAAAACACAACTGAGTTCGCCCGAAAATTTAAACTGAAACCGGCCCAATCAAAACAAATAAAACGGGCCCCTAGACTAATATTAGAACTGGCCCATACAAAACAACTAAGTTTTCGGCCCCAAAAACTAAAACTGAAATTTCGGCCCAACTAAACAATAAGAGGTTTGGGCCAAATAACTTAAACTAGAATCCGGCCCAAACCAAAACAACCTAAAATCGGGCCCAACAACAACCAAGGCCCAAGCCCAACCCGACCTACAGGTCTTCTTCTCCAACTGCCACCACCGGCCACCAAATCGCCGGCCACCACTAATCCCTCCTCCCTCATATCGGTTTGACTCATTATGACAAACCAAACCACTTTAACAAAGACAATAACTCTAATCTCAGTTAATCAACCTCTTCCTCAAACTAGATCTACAATTTCGGACCGCCATTAATGGCTTTTCCAAGCTCCAATCGACAGCCCCCAACCGTCCCCACTACCACCAAACATCATCCCATCAACCCACCATACAAAAACACAGTTCAAACACAACCAAATAAACCCAAATTTCAAAACCTTCAGTAGCCCAGTAATGGCAGTAACGCCATTAACGATGGTTCAAGCTTTCTCCAAGCTCCAACAGCCCAGTAAACTAGCCACTCGATCCCCCTCACGCCTACTACACTACTCCCTCACCAACAATCCATCAAACCCACAAATTTCCAAACCAAATCAAACCACTAAGAGTTCACACAATCATCATGCTAGGCGACGCCATTAGCGCCTGTTCAAAGCTTGAACAGAGCTTCCACAGTTCAACAACAGTTCAAAGTATAACAAAATACTAAACATTCAAATAGAGAGAGACTGAGCGATTTCTTGTTGTGGACTCGCGACGCCGCCATTGACGTCTGTCGAGCTTCAACAGTTTCAAGTACAAAATCTAAACATATGGACAGAACTAAAAATTTATATAAAAATTGGTCGGAAACACTCGACAGTAAAATACGTAAATACTAAACCGACGAAAATCATAGTTTTAGTAGTGGTGAGAGATAAACTCTACTCACTCGACGGCGTATTTCGACGAATCCTCCCGGTCGAATCGTCGGCTCAACCTTTCGAGCAAACAAGCCGCCTCCATTTTTAATATTTTTATTCTCCCAGAACCCTATTCTCTAGAACAATGTGTTTATATACTTGGGTCCGAAACCCAAGCCCAACACCGACTCGGCCCAAAAACCAGGCCCATATGTCCCGAGTCCAATCCAACCAATTTTTTTAAAATAAATTATTTATTTAATTAATAAATAAATAAAAACGTATTTTAAAAATACGGGAGTTACAGAGATAGTGGAGGAAGAGAGTGATGGTGGTGGCGGCTGTTGTGGTGGCAGTGGGGGAGCACCCAATACTAAAAACTTATTTTCAGTTATTTTTTCAATTTTTTGTGGTGTTTTAATTTCCTTAGAGAAAAGAGATTATGAATTAAAAATAAAATTAAATGTGTCAATAATTGTTTGGGTGTTACGTGGCACAATATTGGCACTGGTATATTCTACTAGCAATACCCGTTGGTGAACAAATCCGGACTTGTGAACTCCTATTCTCTAATGACTATCGAGGCTATTTGCGCATAGCTCTTGGGGGTTTGACCGGGGCAACGCTTTCGTACACGTGGTAATCTATTTCTATTCTATAAGAAAGAGTAGCGTGGGGCCCATAGGGCCTGATCAAACAATTCAAAATCTTCCTCCTGTCTTATGACGTGGCAGATCCAACATTGTTCTAAACTGGTATATCCAATTTGTTGGGACATTCAACTTTTAAGTCAGGGGAGGGGTTCTAGGGACATATTTTATCTTGACACGTAAACAAACTCAAAATCGTTAGGACATTTATAAGTTTTGGATTAGACTAATATTTTGTAGATATGATCTCCAAATAATTCTAAACATTGTCACAAATAATTAAAAAAATCAAAAAATTTCTAAACTTGCCAAATATAGTATAAAAAATGGTGAAAATGAATGGTCTACAATTAGCCAAATTTTGTAAATTGTTAACTACATTTGAAAAGTTTAGAAATTTTTTTTTTATTATTATTTGTGACAATATGTAGAATAGTTAGGAGATCATATCTACAAAAAATTAGCCTAATCCGAAACTTATAAATTCCCTAACGATTTTGAATTTTTTTAAGTGTCCAAGATAAAATATGTTTCTAGAACCCCTCCCTTAAGTCAGTGGTGGGTCAGTGTCCCCCCTAAAAAAACCAAAGTCAACCTTAGTTGTTGGGTATTTTTCTAATGGGTTTGGTTCTCTATAGACCGTAGAGTCAAACAAGTGTTGTTGGGGTCCGGGCCTCTGGCTGTAGGCACAGGCAATTCCTAGTTACAAATAACCTAGAGTTCGTCTACCCCGAAAATATCCTAAACCATTGGATGTGTGATCCAACAGTCCAAAAATCAAAAACAAACTCACATTCTCTATCTTTCTTTTTGGTTTTGATTTTCGGACCATTGGATCAAACATACAATGGTCTCAGAACCCTCATCCGTATGAAGATATTCTCGTGGTTTCCCTAGCCAATAACCTAAACCAAAATAACCTAAACCAAAATCAAATGGATATATTAACAGTTTACCAAAAAAACAGTGGATATATAATTATATATTAACAATTTGATAGTGCATAGCTAAGTCCACGTGTAATTTGTGTTACCAATGCAAGATTTGATTGGGATTGGACCTCGCTGCGCAATCTGTTCCACCCAGAAGGCCAGAACAATGCTATGAAGTGAACTAACAATTCGTTTTCAATTCTACTTACTTCGTCTGAGACTCTGGGCAATCTGGAATAAATTTTATATCCTACTAAATAGTAAATACAGTCCACCAAACGCTGATCCTGAATTTGGATTTCTTCAACACGTCGTAGTGGGGATTCAGGGAAAGGGATCTGTAGTAAATTATCAACTATTTCGGCTTGGCACTGAATTTATTATAACAGGTTCAACAATTGAATACTTGAAAGGAATTTGTTTGCCTTAGGGCCACTGACCTTGCTGTTGCTACACCATCTTAGTCTGGCATGACGTCTTTTGCGTGGATTAAGCTACAAATCATTCGTGTCACATTGTGTTTTGAATAAATAAGGTATAAATTTTAATTCTGGATGCAAAGCAGATGATCAATCATTTTCTCGTCACCTAGAACTAGACCTACGCCCAACAGGAAATCTATTCTAAATCCTGCTCATTCTTTGACTACCCAATTGATTGGGCGTTTGAGATGAATAATTCATTTGTATCTTTTTTTTTTTTTTTTTCGATAAACAATAATTCATTTGTATCGCAATGGCATAACTTCGACCAACACTACTATTTAACTGGAAATAAATAAATAATTACATAAATTTATAGTGAGCCTTTTGTTGGGTGGTCCCTGGCAATGTGAATTCGGTGCTGAATTTGTTGAGATTAGACAAAGGCCGCACGCTTTTGAACTTGCCTTGTGTGAGGGCGCAGGCCCTCATGAAGTGAGTAATTCAAGACATGAGTCCTGACTAATTGTTCACAAGGGGTGGACACCTTCGAATTTGTTTGGCTAGAGGGGCGTGCGCCCCCATGCCCTTGCATTGCACACATAGAGTTTTGATTTTTCGCAGATAAACCAAGATAATTCGGAATTTCATTTCACCTTGAAATTTCAGAATAATATATATATATATATATATATATATATATATATATGTGTGTGTGTGTGTGTGTGTGTGTGTGTGTGTGTGTGAAACTAATTTTGAGTGCAACTAAAATTGAAATAAAACTTGTAAGGAGAGAGATTAGTGAAAAGATACCTAATAAGTGTTGGAGATACTTGAGAGGAGTGATTGTAATCTTCCTTTCCACTTTTATAAAAAAATTGACTCTTGTGGAAGTAGCATCATTGGCTGAACCACGATATATCTTATGTCTCATTCAGTGTTCGTGATTTTGAACGAAACCTCGAAATTCTGTCAAATATTTCGGTTTTTCAAAAAACCGAAATTCCAAATATAGAGTCGAAATATTGATTATTCTGAAATCAATCGAAATTCCAAATATGATAGGGGTCGAAATTTGATGAATTTCGGTTTTTGGATTTGTCGAAATTCCGAGAATTTTGAAATCCCAAACTATGGTCTCATTGTGTTATGTTTTTACTTTACATTATTATTACTTGTTTGTGATAGTTAATTTTATAACTTAGGTTTGTTGTTGTTAGTTGTAGTGAAAGCTTAGATTTTGATCGGAGTTTAGAATGTTCATATACAAACTATCTTAACGGGAATCGATTGGTATCGTTTTCCCCAACAAGTGGTATCAGAGCCAGGTTAAATCAATCACAAAAGTTATTATTTCAAGCTTTGCTCGAAATGTGTTTGATTAAATTTCTAAGAGGAGGTTTGAGTTGAAATAGTTTGTTGAGATGAATCATTTTATAAATACTTGCATGATTAGTATAAATAGAAATAACTACACAATTTGGAAAGCTAAGATAAAATACTTGCTTTTATTACAATGACTTGGCACAACCCATTGAGAATGGAGGAGTAAAATCGGATGCAATATATGTGGTCGATTGGAGCAAATTTGATAGAAAAACTATTGGGTACATTCGACAATGGATTGACGATGATAATATATTCCACCATGTATCCCAAGAGACTACCGTTTTTAGTTTGTGGAAGAAATTAAAAGACCTCTATGAGAAGACAAGAAATAAAATACAGAATACCTCCAGTCACTCAAAGATCCAGCTTGTCATAGAAAGGCAAGAAAGATTCAACATTGATCAAGCAAAGCCGATGAATTGTGCGCTTGGTGGCCAATTCTGCATGACCAAAGGTAAGTGTTTGAAGGGTGAGCTTGAGAAAAAAAAATACAAAAGATTCCTTATGCATCCGCATTGGACAGTTTGATGTATGTAATGATGTCTACAATACCGAATATTATTTTCGCCATTGGTATTGTAAGCTGTTTTATGTCAAATCCAGGTAAAGAGTATTAGAAAGGTGTTAAGTGGATATTGGGATATGTCAAGGGTACTTCCAATGCGTCTTTGTGTTTTGGTGGGAGTAATACCTTACTTGAAGGCTACACAGATGCAGACAGGTGATGTCGACTCAATAAAGTCCACTTCCGATTATATATTTACATTTGTAGGGGGAGACGTATCATGGCAATCGAAGTTGCAAAAGTGTGTTGCCCTCTCCACTACAGAAGCCGAGTGTTGCAAAAAGATGTTATGGATGCAAATGTTTTTCTGTGAACTTGGGCTAAAGCAGAAACAGTTTGTGGTACTATGCGATATTCAGAGCGTCATCCATTTGAGCAAGAATCCGAGTTTTTATTCTAGATCCAAACACATATATGTGCATTATCATTGAATTAGAGAAGTTCTCGAAGAAAAGCGATTGTGCATTGAGAATATCCATATTGACAAAAATGGGTTGAATATGATGACCAAAATTTTGTCGGAAGGCAAGTTTGATGTTTGTTGTGCTACCGTTGGATTGGTAACACACTCCTCCTATTGATTTGGGAATGTGTAGAGGTATCCCCACTTATAGCTCGGGAGAGGGAGATTGTTGGATGGTCCCTCACCATGTGAATTCGGTATCGACTTATTGAGATTACACAAGGGGCGCACGCCCTTGGATTTGGCTTGTGTGAGGGGAGCACGCTCTCATGAGGTGAGTACGCCTAGACTTGAGGCGAGTACACCAAGACATGAGTACTGACTAATTGTTCACAAGGGGCACACGCCCCCATGCCCTTGCACAAATATCGTTCTAATTTTTCGCATATAAACCAATATGATTCAGAATTTCATTTTATATCAAAATTTCGGTATACTATATATATGAAGTTAGGGTTTTGACCCATAACATGAGAGAGAGAGAGAGAGAGAGAGAGAGAGAGAGAGAGAGAGAGATGATTGTAATATTTTTTTCCACTCTTATAAAATGATTGGCTCTTGTAGAAATAGATATTATTGACCGAATCACGGTATATCTTGTATCTCATTGTGTTATGCTTTTATTTTATTTTGATATTGCTTGTCTGTAATAGTTAATTTTATAGTTTAAGTTTGTAGTTGTTGGTTGTAGTGAAAATTTAGATTTTGATTGGAATTTAGAGTGTCTATATAGAAACTATTTTAGTGAGGATCAATTAGTATCATTTTTCCCAAACACTTTTAAAATATAGTAAAAGGAAAAGAAGAAAAATGTAGCGGTTAGAAATAACAAGGCTAGTGGGGAAATAAAAATTTGACAACGTTTAGATATAAAAGATGAAAAACATTCGTTGTTTTGCTGCACAAATGCCCATTTTACCATGAGTGATTTCCAACAGGAGAAGGTAGGTATTGGCCAATAGAATGTTATAGGGTGTATCACCCAATTTTGTGCCTTTGATAATATAACACCCCGTTTATTTTTTTTATTTTTCCCTATTTATTAGGATTTAAAAAATAATAATAATATTAAAAAGAAAAGAAAAGGATAAAGATAAAATAAGATAAGATAAAAACGTGGGAGAGTTAGAGGGGTTTGGTTACAACCAAACTCTCCCTTTTTGTTGGTATTTTTCTGGTTTTTGAAATACCAGAGAAAAACAGAGAGAGATGTACAAGAAAAAAAAGAGAAGGAGCGTTTACTGTGGGAGAGTGCTTGAGTGAGAGAGACAGAGATAAAAGTTGGAGGAAGAATGAATAAGCTAAGGAGTATTGGCGCGACGGTTTTTCTAGTTTTCTCTAGTAGATACAATCTCAAGTTTTGTGATATCGGTGAGTAGTCTAAACTTTTTTTTTATATATATATAATTGATTTATTAAGTGTTTTCTTTAGTGCATTAAATATTTGCCTCTAAAACTTCTAGAGCCAAGTAAATTTGTCTCGTGTGTGTGGCTATTTGCTTGGTCTGTGATGTCTAATTGAGTTCAAGCAGTTAGACAACTTTTGTTCTCAAAATCTTGGAATTTAAAATTAAGAAACAATCCCATTCTTGTTACACAATCTATAAATAGTTGCAGCATATGAATCAGAACATAATGAGTTGAAAGGGGTATGAAATTAAAGTATTATAGAAAGGAACAAAACACATAATCTAGTCATCCTTTTTCCTAGTGAATCTAGCTTTCACTATAGCAGGAGAAAATCATATTTTCTCAAAATATGCTATAAGTTCAAATGATTGGAAGCTGAATAGCATTAATTTTTATGCTTCGGTCTTATAAAACAAACAAATGTAGAGTCAAGGTGTAACTCTAAGGTCATTTCAATTTTTGTGTTGTGCCTCCCTTATTGTTTTATAATACTTACTTGTGCCCCAAAAAGTGACATGAAGATTTTGTTCAGCAAAACAATGCTATAGAGTATTATTTAAATCATTTGCTTATCTTAATGAGATGCAACAAGGTTTACCTTACACAAAGCTCCAGAAATAGACGGTGATATGCATCTTTCTTATTACCTTGAACTGTTATGCACTTAGATTAGATAATTGGGTTCTATTGTTTTGAATGAGTTTAGCTACTGGTGCAAGTTATCTTTTTGATATATATATATATATATATATATATATATATATATATATATATATATATATATATATATATATATATATATATCAGCCCCACTCCTAGACGGACGTCCGTTTACGGACTTTAGTTAAAAACCAAAATTTCAAAATATTATCTCGCGAAGGGTTTTCTCAAAACTCTCACTCGCTTCCTCTCTCCTATTCTCTCTCCAACTTTTTTTTCAGAGACAGAGAGTTGAGAGTTGACAGAAAATAGAAAAGAATCCCAGTAAAGATTTCTTTTCTTAGTCACATACTCATATTCCTTTCAATCTCCTTCGTTTTTCGTTAGGAGATCTGCTATGACGAATTCACCCGTTCGAATCGGTACCGTTGAAGGGGATTTGGTTAAAAGAGCTTTAGCCGCTTTGATTCAAGACATTACTGCGCGCATAAGATGTCTCTTGGTTGCTTTTGGAGTCCTAAGTGCTAACAGAGGAGAAATCTGACGATTCGTATTTGTTTTTAATGTGGGGGAAGAAGCTTAGATCAGGTCACCCTTCAGAGCTGCAATTTTTTTCCTTTCCTCCAAAAGATTTACATTTAACTGGATTATCACTTGTCGGTACAACATTGCTAGAAAAAGGAAGCTTGACATGTTCATTGCATGTGCGCAAGAAACTGCAAATTCCAAGCAAATCTAATAGATACTTTGGTGAATCATGTAGAAATACCAAACAGCCGCAAATCTGATTTATTCTAGAACATAGCGCCATAAAATATGAGTTCAACTACCGTTTGCTTACTCTCTTGTAGTATTAAAGTATAAACTGCAAAGGCACTTCCATTTGACGCTCAAATACAATACGCTTGAAATTTTAAACCATTGTCAACTCATGACTAGCCATGCAGACATGCAGTTCGTGAGAATTCTCACCATAAAATCTTTTGTATCACCAACAACTAACAACACTTTTACAAGCTGCTGAAAGTTTCTGGAAGTGTGTCTCTAACAAGGAGAGTTGTATGAAACAAATTAGTAAAGTTTAACACTCTGACATTGTTTCAGAAGGCTTTGGGAATGATTATCCTAAATAAACGTTTCTCAAGATGAGGTCGTTGTTAAAGTACCCTACAAGTTTAGTATCACAGTGCCTTACTTTTTCTGGTTGAAGCTATGGATATGCTCATATGCATACTTCTGCTTCTTCCAAGGACCAAGTCAAGAAAAGATCACCTTGACGAAGTTTATGACATACTACCAAACACCACAAATTCCATTCTATGTTAGCAATTATAGCTCAGGTGCGCAACTCCACTTCAAATTATCTCTTTGCAAATTTATAGTTCAGGGACTTGAGAACCATAGCTTCAATCACTTGTTAGTGTGGAAGGGACTTGAGAACCTAGCTTCAATCACTTGTTAGTGTTAGTGTGGAAACTCGATTCTAACTGAATTCTGTTATGTTTTGAGACGGCATATTGTTTCATTTACTTAGATTGGAAATAACGCCAGAAATAGTGGAAAGAGAACATTACACTTGTGATTTGTACGAAAGATGAATGCCAAAACTCGTATGTACAATTTGAGTGCTTTAATAAATTGAATTTTCTTTTCAAAGAGTAATAACAGCAGAAGTGTTATAGAAATACAGAGCAAAAATTGCTAACTCTAGAACGGATACATTGATCGAACCAAACTATTGTCATCATATAAACAAAGGAATAAGAATACCAAGATTGGGATATGCTGAAAGGTGTTCTCTTTCTTTTCAACCTTTTGAGTCATAGCAAAGCCCCAACTTATGCAGCATGGTTACCGATGCCATGTCATCATGGAGTTGAGCCTTAGTAGATATTTGCTTCTGCAGCCACCAGCCTTCTATTTGATGAGAGTTACTACCAGATTTGTAAACTCCTCAAAGTTTAGCCTCGCTCAGACACTCATGAGGATTTGCATAGAAGTATTCTTCCTCCTTGGGCTTGTCTAGAATAACTTTTCAAGGACTTGGCATTCCCAACCTTTAGTGGTGTGCCGATCGGACATCAACTTTAAACTCATCCCAAGAGAGTGTCTTATTATGATACAAATCAATCAACTCTACAAGCTTTCTTCTATCTGGTACAATAGTTTTTCTGAACCCATGATACCTGCAGCAAGTTAAAACTTCGGCAGAGCTCATTGATGTTGTTTTCTCTCACAAACCCAGGGATAGCGTAGAAGCGTAAAGCTTATGTGCAAAATTTACAAAGCCAACAAAGTACAATTCAAACCTGCGATGACCTTCAACTAATTTAGCCATGTTCCCATCATAAGTAGGAATGAATATGTTGCTGGCAAATGTAAACGGTGAAGTCCGGGGCTGCCATTTGAGATGAGTGGTTATGAAATTGTTGCAAATCCCTCGGATCGAGCAACATCTCCTTTTTCACCTAAAATGATAATAGGCCATCGAGAAATCAAAGTAATCGAACACTGGTACATAAGCATCCATAAATTTTAGCTGGTTGAATATGATGAAGGTTTAAAAGACTCACAAGCCACGGAAATGCAGCTCTTAATGCCATAAGCCTCCTTTCACTGCCATATATCTCGCCAGAGGCTAAGGGTGGAATTCGAGCTAAACAAGCCGAGTTTTACCATGCTCAATCTCGGCTCGCTAATTACACAAGCTTTAAATTGAACTCGAGCTCGGTTCATATAGTTAAACGAGCGAGCTCGAGCCGAGCACAAGCCGAGCCCGAGCCGCTCGGTCATTTTACACTATAAATATGTTATTTGAGCTAAACGAGCCGAGCTTTATCAAGCTCATTTTTTACACGAGTTTTAATTTGAGCTCGAGCTCGGCTCATATAGTAAACAAGCGAGCTCGAGCCGAGCTTAAACGAGCTAAGCCCAAGCCGAGCTCCGAGCCCTCGGCTCAAATTCCACCCTTACCAGAGGCTATATATATCTGAGTGCTCTTCCCAAACCCATTAGCTTGTAAAACTAATGTCGTCTCCTCTGGTGTGAGGACATGTGCCTTGGGATCTCCTTTCCTCAGAAACCAGCTCTTTCTCCCTCCACCAAGGATATGCACTGATCATATCCATTTAACACAATCAAGCTACAAGTGTTCTGTTAATTACAGACAAAATCTAGCAGGAATCACATGTATCCGCAACTATCTATATAATAAAAAGACCGTGGAAAGCAATTTGAATTACTTTCAATCAAAAGCATGCCTTAGAAGTCGGATAAACTAAGGCCACCACAACAAAATCAACCTAATCAAAAGAAAACTCTCCATCTACATTGGATGCTGCTACCCTCTTGGCCAAGACAAAGACAATAAGAAAAGATTTCTCTATCAATTAATAGCATTATAACAACTGATTGACTACAACAATTGATCGAAGACTAGCGCAGATGAATCAACAAATAAATGAGAAATTCAGATTGACTTAATTAATCAACTCAATTATATAATGTCAAGCAATCAAGATCAGATATATAAATCTTTCATTTCAATATCTCATATAAAAACCATATTCAAAACCAAGCATTTTTCAATACAGGGCAATCAGACTAACTGAATCAAATCATACTCAAACAAACCTCTACCATGCAAAAGTAAAGATACAATATAACCCCATTCATCTTATTATCAGAAAAGAAAACTTCAATACATCTAAATCAAGTGCACATGCAAGAAAAATAATAATTTGGATACATAACTAAAAGAGAAATCGAAATAAACAGAACTCCATTAGTTTTTGTAGGGTTTTACTGATATCTCATCCATGATTCCTACGATATGTATAATTACACTATATCACATGCATAAAATAGCGTAGTGGAAACAGAAGATCGTACCTTGGTCACAACTTTCAATTTGAAGTTCCAAGCTTTGATCTACAGGAGAAGATGATGTTCTTAGCACACTCAAGATCTTCTTCTTCTTAACTTAGCTAGAGTCAAGTTCCAACCACGAACGGGAAGCAACCTTTGTTCACGAACCAAGAACCGACAATGGCTAGGGAGGTTACTATAAAGTCCTGAATTATTATTAAGGGTATTTGTGTAAATTTCATATCAAATCTAGGGTCATTTATGTAAATTGGTCGTCGGGTTTATGTTTCAAACGTACGTAGCTGGATGAAACTTAACTCCGACTCATAAGTCACGTTAGGTAGCGACCATAGGCTTAAAAATTTGACCAAAATGGCGGTTAAGCGGTTTTTCTGCGTCGGGCGCACGAAGTTAACGAGTTAACACGCATGATTGAGTTATTATTATAGCCTGCGGAGAGATAGAATATAGAAGATTAAATTTAACGGGATGGGCCGGAAAAATAATTACGACGCGACGTCAAACGAGTTGGCGGTGAGGAGTGTGAGGACCTTAAGTCTAATTGTAATATATTGGGCTTGGGCCTAAATATATCGGCCCAACTAGAGAAAAAACGAAAATCGCGAAATAGGCCCAAAAACCAAAATCGCGAAACAGGCAAAAATCGCACCTCTTCTTCTTCCCCAATTCGCACCTCTAAAACCCTAGGAGAGAGAAACCTAAATTCTCTCAATTCCCATCGACCCAACCCTCAATTCTTCACACTACCACCTAGAAACACTAAACTGAAGTGAGAGAATTCGAAAATCTCTTGGGAAATTCGCGCATACCGCAACCAAATCGCGGCGACAGTGAGTGAATTCCTCTCTAATCAATTAAAACCCACGAATTCGAACAACCAACCACTAACAACAGTGAATTCAAGTGTGGAGACTCACAAAAATTCGGATTTTTGTCGTAACACAGCGGAAGGTGAGTTTTATTTTCGTTTCAAATAATTATTTAGACTCGATTTAGATAGCTTGGGATTGTAATGCTAAAATTGGTTGTATTGGGGGTGTTGAAGGTCGGCAGTGGCGGTTTGGAGGAGCTACAGTGGAGGGAAATAGTGGTGGAGCCGAAAATTCTTGGAGTGCGTCGGGTTTTCGCGAAAGGTTAGTGAATTTCGCCTACAAATCGATAGTGTAAACTCGATTTCGAGTTAATTAGTGGTATTGGATGAAAGATATTTGAATGGGTTGGTTGTATACTTCGGCAGTAGCTCGGTTTGGAGAAGGAGAGCTGCGATTTTGGTGGAGCAGCGAGCTAGGAACGATTTTTACTGTTGACTTGGTAAGAATTTGATTATTCATTACAATTTCAAGAGATTTATGTCGATTTATAACTGTATAAGAGTTGATTGAGTAGTGATCGAGGGATAAGGAACACCCACCGATTTTATTAATATAATTAAGGTTAATTGAGAGGTGTAGAATTGGTTGTAGTTGAAATTTGGGATTTGAATTGAGATGTGATAGGATTGGCGTCGATACGAGGGCCTGCCATGGCCGAAATAGCCGTAGAGACTGTCAGAGCATCAGTGCCAGAAATGGCCTGTAACTCTGTTGACAGTAGTTATAGGAAAAAATACCCGAAACCCAATTCTTAACGTCGAGATTTATTCTCGACTTACACTAGATAAGAATTCCTCGTTGTTCGATCAATTCTAATAATCGACGTATTTGTATATGCTATTATAGGAATGAATTCGAATGGATTGGGTTAAGCGGGATTGATTCAGTTAAGTGGGCTTGAGGAGAAGGAGCTTGCTAAGGTAGGAACCTACATCCCAATATATAGTCTGCTTATTTTCATGCATGATTTGAATTGCTTAAATTGGAAATAGATAGTTTGTGTATCAACCATGCATGTATATATGATATTCATGTTTTACATTGTATTTCCTCGCTATAAACTATATATATAGATAGCTTTCGTGTGAACTGGGTTTTCTGTAAAATCGGGGTAGCGAGGGATTGTTTCTTTGTTAAAAGTGAAAAACTGGTTTTGGGAAAGGTTTCGCGTCTCTTGTCTCGAGAAGGAGACGAGAGATGGATTTTGAAATCGCGGGTAAGAATTACCCGGTTGTTTTGTAATTAGGCTAGAGGTTTGAATTTTTCCGGAATGGGTGTTGTTATTTCGATGATTCGCCGTTTGGGAATCATCGGTTGTTATTTAGTATGACCGCCCGTTTGGGAGTCATAGGTTGTTCTACTCGAGGATGGGAAATCCGGGGAACTCACACCTACATAATCAACAGGTTTTAAAAAAAAACTACATATGTAACTAGAGTATTTGAAAACAATCGGTAATACGACAGTATATATATATATATAGATATTACTATGTTTATCACGAGGGATTTAGAAAAGGAACCGTGAATTCTATAAAGAAGGAACGTTGTCGCATTTCGGAGGCGGCAGTTAAGCTCTAGGATTCCAACTGTGGTGTACACCTTTCGAGATGGTGGGCCACCTTTAAAGGGATGCATCTTTGGATGTAGTCCGGGAATTCCTTTCTACTTTCTAGATAACCATGCTTATGCGATGTCATTTGTATGGTGATTAGCTTGTGTGGGGTTACATGCTACCTCGATGAGGTTTAGGCGCCAGAGTGAGAGTTTAGTCCACTCTGGATGTGTCGTCGGGATCTGGCGATCTGCGAATCGTCGAGCGGTTGACCACCGTAAGTTAGGTGACAGCCGTATGGGGAATCGTGGTCACAGGGCCCCACGAGCCCTAAAAGCTTTGGGGATTTTTGTGTGTACGAACACAACAACGGCATTTCATCTCCTGCCCGGTAAAATCGGAAAACAAACGGTGCATGGTTCACCTTCAGGAATCTTGAACCGAGATTACTGTATTGGGGTACCGAGTACGTGCGTACCTCACCATTCTAATAGGATGCAGCGGCCACAATAGTTGTATGATGGTTGTGAAAGATATATTTGAATATTAAAGAAGCATGCCGATATGATTTATGCTAGCTAGTGATGTATGTATATAGTCACGATATTTTGATTCGTATTATAAAAACCTGCATGTTTCAAATGATTTCTATAAGTAGAATATTTATTGGCTATGTGCGTTTCTACTGGGCATAGTTGTTTGCTCATCCTACTTAACATTTCAGACGAACCAGTTGCAGAGGAGGCTTTTCCTAACCCTAGCGATGAGGGTTATGGGGATTTGGGAGGATTTCCTTATGCTTGACGAGGACAGAGTCAAGTTCATACTTTTGGTTGTATAGAGATAGTCTAGTTCCTTCTTTTCTTTGTATATATTGAGAGCTAGCTCATTTTGATGTATTTATTTGATGTATTGGAGTGTAGTTAATCTTAAACCTTTTGGATATGTATATGGGTATCACAGTGGTGTATAGGGTGGAGATTTTGTATATATATGGTTGTTGGAAGGGTATTATGAAGTGTTCGGGGTTATGATGAGGTTTATGATAAAGTTATGACCGGGTTTTAGGGTTTCTAACGTCGATCAAACAAAGGAAACTCGCCAAATTTGGTAGAATCGGGATAGGTGTCGGCCTCGAGATTCATTCCACGTCCTCGGGATGTGTGTTGGGTCTCGGGGCGTGACAGTTACCACCTATGGAATCTCCACAAATTACTAGCTTCTTCTTTAGAAAATGTTGGAGGCCACCATTAAAGGAGAGAGAGTTTTTCTTTGTTGGGATTAGGATGATCAATATGTGAGGGGTGGGGGGGTCTATTTATAGAGCTCTCCCACCTCCTCAATATTTGATAGGATAGAGTCTTATACTCATCTAATATCAGATAGGATAGAGTACTATACTCATCTAATATCAGATAGGATAGAGTCCTATACTCATCCTAATACCTGGTGGTTATCCTTAAGGGTGGAATTCGAGCTAAACAAGCCGAGCTTTACCATGCTCAAGCTCGGCTCGCTAATTACACGAGCTTTAAATTGAGCTCGAGCTCGGCTCATATAGTAAACGAGCGAGCTCGAGCCGAGCTTAAACGAGCCAAGCCCAAGCCGAGCTCCGAACCCTCGGTTATTTTACACTATAAATATGCTATTTGAACTAAACGAGTCGAGCTTCATCAAGCTCATTTGTTACACGAGCTTTTATTTGAGCTCGAGCTCGGCTCATATAGTAAACGAGCGAGCTTGAGCCGAGCTTAAACGAGCCAAGCCCAAGCCGAACTCCGAGCCCTCGGCTCAAATTCCACCCTTAGTTATCCTTATCTTGGTGGTTTATCCTTATCCTGGTGGGCGTTTATCCAGCCTTATTTCCAACAGTTTTAAACTCATATATTACCAATGCATGTTTTTCCCCAGCTTCAAAGATGTACTAGTAGATTGAGAGTAAAGTTGAGAAAGAGAATTTGAAGTAGTTCTAAATGTTTAATGAAGATCTCTGTCTATCTCTTCAGCAAAAGAAAAATCATTTCTTCTGTTACTATCCATAACTTTTTTTCAAACTTTATTTGTTCTTTCTCTCTAAGTACTTTGCGACTGTGAAGTTGACTAAGATGAAGAAGAAGACATCGTTATTAACATTTTAGTAGAAAAAAAAAGCTAGAGCTGAAGGGGTTTGTTGTTATTGGACAAATGACAAATTTGCCTAGGTGGATTGAAACGAATATGAGTAGGTGACTAAGAAAATGTAATTATTCTTTTGCTGGGATTTCGGTGTTGAAACTGAAATATTTACTGGGATTCTTTTCTACATTCTGTGAAACTCTCTGTCTCTGAAAAAAAAAAGTTGGAGAGAGAATAGGAGAGAGAGAGCGAGATAATATTTTGAAATTTCGGTTTTTAACTAAAATCCGTAAATGGACGTCCGTCTAGGAGCGGGACTGTATATGTGTGTGTGTGTGTGTGTGTGTGTGTGTGTGTGTGTGTGTGTGTATGGATGGGTCGATCTAGATGGTATAGTCGGTATTAAACCCTTATACCAATTGACTTGTAGTACTTTAGATATTGTCTTTTAGATGTCAGAAAGTATAAGCTTAGCTCTGGTCTGATTTCGAGCTCAATTTTGGTTTAGTTAGAGTTTGAAATAGTTTTATTTTAAAACACGAAACAGTAAGGTCTGGAAGTCTGCTTTCCAACCCAATCAACCTCGTTGCATTCGGAGGTTTGTCGATATGGTTATGGTGTTCGGAAGTTGGCACGTCAGAATTTTCTGATTTCAGAAATCCGGTCTGTGCCTGGTTTGGAATTGAGTTTTCACATAGTTAGGGTCATATTCAAACTCTTGCCAAAACATGAAAAAATAAGTTTTATGTGTATGCTTTCCAACCCAATTGGCCTCGTCGCATTTCGAGGTCTGTGGTGATAGATATAAGGTCTGGAAGTTTGGTTGACAGAAAGCAAGTCGTCATAAATCAAGACTGCTGTGTTCAAGTCAATTTTAAAATAGTTAGGGTGAGAGTTAGAATTTTTAAAAAACATTAAAAAAAAAAAAAAAAAAGGATTTGGAAGTCTGCTTTCTATTCCAATTGGCCTCATCGCATTCCAAGGCCCGTGAAATTAATTATGGTGTTTGGAAGTTTGATCAGTAACTTGATCGTCCAGAAATCAGTTTCACAAGACTGTGTTTGAGCTTAGTTATCGAACATTTAGAATGAGATTGAGTATTTTTGTAAAACATAAGAAAATAAGTTTTGTATGTTAGATTTTCAACGCAAAAAGCCTCAATGCATTTGGACACCTGTGGAAAGTATTGTATCATTCGGAAGATAGTCCGTCAGAAATCTAGTTTGCTGAAAAATTAGGATTTTTACCGTTTTCAATTTAAGTTTTCTTCTAGATGGGCTGAGGTTGGGACTTCAAGTTCTACATGAAAAAGTATGTCTACATACCCTAGTTTCTAAATAATTAAGTTACATGTCATTTGGATGAATGTAGGAAAAACTATAGCATTGACTATGTGGCTGGTAAGAACTACGAAGGCTTGATTCCAATCTTGAAAGATTTGGATACGTAGGCAGCTTTGAGCAAAAGTGCAACCACTACACTATATCTATAATATATATATATATATATATATATATATATATATATATATATATATATATATATATATATATATATATATATATATATTAGTTTGTGTGATAACTATGTGATTGTGTTAGAAATTACTATTGTTTTGAGACTACATAAATATATATGTGTGAGATATAAGTTGTATATGAATATAGACTTTAGTATATGTGGATCTGTTTTGGACATTAGTGTATGTGGACTTGAATTTGGGCTAATGAACTATTTGTTTACGATATTGTGTATATGAGTGTGGTTATGCAAATTGTATTTGTTTGATTATAAGTCTGTTTACATTCAATGATATTTAAGTGCTTGATTTGCCTTGACGCGCGAAAATGACTCTCTGCATGTGTGGTACGTTTTGACATGAGTAATGCTAGTATAATTATAAGTGATAATAATGTTTTAATGTGTTGCCCACTGATAAGCACCCAAAAGTGTAATATGAAACCCCATTGAGATATATAAATTTGGTTAATTATGTGTTTAATAATCATGAAATAAATATGTTTTCATACTTTTGCAGGTATTTGCAGTAAACATGGAAATATTGGTTAAACCTGCAATAAAGCACGAGGAACGGCGATATATGAATTCTCCCAAATCCGCATGAAGCATCAAACTTCCAAAGCTCCTACCTCTCGAACCAGGACTCCGAATGCGACAAGAGAGCTGCTCAGACAATCAGGGCGATGAACTCTACGCATAGGCGGGAAGTTGTAAAACTGCCCAAAATACCGGACCGCCACTAGACTGCATATGGACCCACTATGCGGGGCCACAAGATTGGATGAGTCATCAATCATGGAGCATGTCAAGACAAAAATAACAAATTATTGGTGCAAAGTTGACACCTTGCATGTAATAAATTAGATTAGGTGTTAATAGTGAAAAAAAGGCAAGGTGTCACTTTGTTTTAATGTGGTGGATAAAAATAAATTAATGTGGTTTGATGATTCACGTGGGAGGAAATGAGATTTCTCTCAAATGGAGAAGAAATTAGACAAGGGTGGGGGACACTCCATTTACTTCCTTGACTTATTTTCCTTACATGGCATTATTTTAGTTCCTTAGTGAAAAAAAATCATAAGTTTAGTTTTAGTTTTTATTAGAAAGCTTGTAATAGTTTTAATGGAGGAAACATTTGTTTTCTTCTAGAAAATAAATAGAAGTGAGTTTGATTGTTTAGCTTTCTCTCTTCTCTCTTCTCTCTCTCTCTCTCTTTTTTCTTTCTTTTGTTTTTTAGTTTATAAATCCTTGTCCCAAGGATCATGAGCTAACTTCCCTTTTGGGGAGTTAATCCAACTCATGTGAGGGTAAATCAATTTTTGTTGGTTTGGTAGGTTTTTAGGAAGAACAACTAGCTCTACACCCTATCCCAAAATGATAGTTGGTGTAGTGTCTAGTTAGGAATCAAAGCAATGAGCTTAGAGATAAGTCATTGTTTGGTTTCACTTTGCTAGCATATATGAGCTCTTAAGTGACCCATACATGCTAGGGATCAAATCTTTTATTCCATTAGGGGCTTGTCTATGAGTCTAGGAAGGATCAAATAACCTTTTTCAAATCAATAAACTAAATGTTAGTTTCACATGAGGAGGATTAACTCTCCACCTTTTCTTTCAAATCTCTATTTTGGTATTAAGTACATGTTTTCAAACTTTAATGTCTTTCTTAATGTTTGTGTAGGAAGGAAAACCTAGCATTAATATTATAACCTTACTCCTTAGTTCCCTTTATTGTAACATCCAATTCGTAGTTGTTCTAAACTTTAGGTTAGTTCGAACCTTATTCCAACTCTACGAAACGAAGATCATGAGTAAGGAACTTTGAGTGCTTTTGCATCAATTTGGAGAGTTCAAACCTCTAAGTAGTGTTAAAGAAGCATATATTAAATGGTGCCGCTGCTGTTCTAAAGCCATAGAACTTGTGCTACAGATCGGAAGTTGCATCAAGGGGGAACCCCCATTCTCTTCCTTCATTTCCTTTTCGTTCGTTTATGTTTTTTTTTGGTTAAAATTCAGATTTTCCCCTCGAAATAGACTGTAATCTCACAAATTTTTCGTTCCACTTCGGTACCAAAAGTTAGGATTTGGAAACAACAATTCAAAGAGATTATAAGACTTCCATAAAAAGTTGAAATCATTGTGGATTACTTGACACGGCGATGCCAGATCGTGTGTGTGTAGTCGTCTTGTGAGTGTGACCAGCGTCAGCGAAGTCAATTTTCTTGTTTTCTTTGCTCTGTTCAACCACCGGCATCTCGATCAACCTTGATCCATTTAGGGCCTAAATATCTATTTTTGTGACTTGAAAAATTCAATAATCCTTTGGGATTAATCGCGTCGGCAATTGAAAGCGTTTGTTTTGAGTTCAAAGCGGAAAAGCCGGAAGCTTTCTGAGGGTTCTAAATTTTCAGTATTATTGTAATTTTTTTTTATTATGTTTTTCTGCATGTATGCCATGTATATAGTATTAGGAAAAATTTATGGATTATTATTTAAGTTTTAGCCTAGAATTATGCATGAATCAAGTCCAGTATACGGTAAATATTTTATCACGATTACTCGGACATGAATTGCATATTAATGTATATTTACATATTAATAGTACTGTTTTGCATGGGTATATGTCTTTCTACGTATAAATGTTTCTTGTTACATGTTTAACATTTCTCATTATCATTACCGCGGTATTATCTAATAAGTCGATTTTGTCAAGAAAGAGGAGAACATTCCAACGAGGGTTAAAATCTGAGTTGGGTAAGTTGTTTCTAAACCCTACGAGGAGGTAAAAGCCGCTCTCTATGGGACATTTCTGAAATCTCAATGAGTATTGTCAAAATCGATTTATTATGCAATACAAGAGTCGTATTTTAGTTTAGGTATAATACTTTGTATGTTTAGTTTTGTCGTGATCTATTCTCTGCATTATGTATACTATATTAGGTATGCTAATGTATTTAGATCATTATGAGTTATTCAAATTTGCACATTCTTGTTGATATACATTTACGTAATATCGATTTACAAATTAAGCGTACATATACATATTCTTGATGTATATTTGCAATGCGTATGGAAGTATTTATCGATGACACAAACTTGCCTATTCGGTATAGCTATACGTATGAGTAGAGTATCTTCACATGCTACTGCACCTAGTATTGTATGAGTAGATCGTATTTGCATGTTTGTATTTTCACCCTTGCATAAATCTTTAAAAAAAAATAAAAAATAAAAATAAAAAATAAAAATAAAATAAAATTAATTAAATTAAAATTAATACCGCCTTGCATAAATTTTAATTCCATAAATCTTAATCATATTCCGACGGTGTCTAGGAAACTTGAAAGATTGAGGTTACTTCATTAGAACTGTGCTTGCACGGAAAGCCTCCCTCATATCTCTCTTGTGACTGGCTGTTGGTTTATCCACCGCGTATTCTAGCTTCACCGCTTCGTTAGCGGCAGCTTAGGCATATGTTGTTAAACTCTAATGCTTAAGATAATAATAAAATTCGAGTCCTACTAAATTCCTTACGTAAGTTAGATCTAATTTTATGCTTGCATGAGATTAAGGTGCGGTTCCACTAAAGAAATTGAACATACCTATCGTCGAAAAAAAAATACGATAAGAAATTGCGTAAGTTTTCACCTAAAAATTGTTCTTCTTCGCTAATTACCTTAATCAAATCCTTCGCCGCCATCAACTTTTGTCATTATGACCGACGCGATCCTCCACCTGAGGAGAAGCCCCTCTCGGACTTCTATATTGCATTTGGGGAAGGACCTTCTTCCTGCATCAAACTTTGAGGACATTGTCGGTGATTTTCAGTATCCCACCAAACGCGTTCTCGGTTTGTTACCTATATATCATGGTTTGGAGCACGAAAAACCTTACAATCATCTTCGTGAGGGCTTCAACAAGTGGCAACAACATTTCACCATCCAGCAGATCTCTAAGGAACAACTCTTGCTTTCGATTTGTTTCCATTCACTTTAGCGGAAAAAGCGTCAATTTGGCTAGCGGGACAACAACCACGATCCATAGATACATGGAATAAACTAGTTCAAGCTTTCATGCTTCAATTTTACACTCGGAAAAAACAACTAAAATGCTTGAGAAAATTCAATTCTTTTCGTCAAAATCCTCATGAATCCTTCTGAAGCATGGAGTCATTTTCTCGTTCTTCTGTTAGAATGTCCTCATCACTGGCCCTGGAAAAAGCTGTCCTTGTTCGTTCATTCTTTAATGGTCTTTTCGATCATCAAAAGAAACTCTTGATATAATGAGCGGTGGTTGCTTCATGGACAAAGGAGCTCTTGAAGCTTATACTTTTCTTGAAAAACAAGCGAAAAAGGTACCTTGGGGGTAACACCGAGTCGCCTAGGTCATCAAAGGACAATGTTACAAAGGCCACATCTATTTTTGAGGTAAAACCGATCCCGAAATAAAAATTTGATAGAATCCCTAACTAAAAAGTAGATGCCCTTGCGGTTCAAGTAAGCGATCAACTACCAAAACCGGTCATGAGCGTTGACACGCTCCTTGTGTCCTTTGTCTTAGTCGACCATCCCGATGCATATTGTCCCTTGTTATATGCTTCCCCTACTCAACAATCGGAGGAGGCATGTGCATTCAACATTCCCAATGCACCGTGGAGACAACATCGAATTTTGCTTGGCCAAAATAACCAACAAATGGGGGCTCCTCCGGGTTTTAGCTAATCCACTGTTCGACCTACCAACAATTTTATTCCATACCGCCAAGGAAATAATCAACAATACCAACAAGGTCAATTTCAAAATAATTCCAATGCTAATTATCAAACCAACCGCAGACCTTGTTCCAACTAATCCGGATCCCAACTATAATCAACAACTTCTAAGCAATAATCGAGAACTACTACATTTGCCACAACCTCACGCCAACCATTACGGATAGGACAAATGAGACTTTCTTGGCTTACATGAACCAATAGTCTCAAATTTTAACGCGTCTATCCAACAATCATTTCAAAGAATTGGCGAAGAAAAGAGTCGAGAAGGCGTGTTTTCTGCACATTGCGGTTCAAACCCTAAACCGGCAAACCACGACCTTTGAACTCACCAATGCTTACGGTACAAGCACCCCCAACCAAGGTGAGGTGCATGCAATCACTACTCTACGATCCGGAAAAGCTGTAGACAATTAAATACATTATGCGGATGATCAACCAAAGGAAAAGAGGGTTCCAAGGAATCTATTTCTAATAATGAACCTACGAAAGATTCCCCAGATTCAACAAAGTCAACACCTCCGAATGTAGGAAACAAGCAAGTAGACCCTTTGCCAAATTCGCCCTAAGGCACCGTTTCTGCGCGGCTTGGCAAAGAATTAACGATGAGAATTTTCTTTGAAATTCGGAGACTTTTCAAAATTTAACAATCAACTTACCTTTTCTCGATGCCTTAAAATTATTACCAAAACATGCAAAATTTCTGAAAGATATGTGCACCACAAAAGGAGAACTAATGTTCCTCAACAAGCGTTCCTCCTTGAGCGGTTTCCTCCATCACGAACCACGATGGTATAGTAAAATACAAGGACCACGGTAGACCCGGCGGTTCCATGCACCTTAGGTGACAAATACACGACTACTACACTACTAGACCTGGGAGCTAGTGTGAACTTACTTCCATATTATTTATTTAAACAACTAGGTCTTCATGAGCTCAAACCTACCACCATGACTCTACGGTTAGCGGATCGTTCCATAAAGTATCCAAAAGGAATTGTGGAAAACGTCCCTTGTAAAAGTCCAAGATTTCTTCTATCTGTAGACTTTGTTATTTTGGATACATAAGTTGCATGTGATTCCATTCCTATCATTTTAGGACGTCCGTTCCTCGCCCTTCGCTAATGCTCTTATTAACTGTAGAGATGGTTCCATGACCATGTCCTTCGGAAATCTTTTCGGTCGAGGTGAATGTGTTCAAGTTGATGAAACAACTTTCGAGCGACATTGATGGTGAGGTTCAGCGGGGTTGGTGACATTCAAGAGTATTTCACAAACTCTTTTCACGAAGATGAAGTGTACCAATTTCTTTCCTTTAGCGAATCGAGTTTGAGGATGATGATTATACACAAGAAGTAAATGAGTTATTAGAGTCGGTACCATTATTTGACCTACTGGCGGTGATGTCAAGTAACTTGGATGATCATCAATCGTTTTCTTGCATGGATGATGACCTTCCTCAAGAATCTTTAATACCCCTCCGCCCCCTACGATTTAAAACCTCTTCTTCCGAATTAAAATACGCATGACTTGATGCGATGGTCGTCACCCGGTTATTATTTCTTCACAATTAACGTGATCGGGGAAGCTCGTTTAATTAATGCCATTCAACAACATCGTTCTGCTATTGGATGGTCCCTCGATGACATTAAAGGCATTGAACCTAATGTGTGCACCCATCGCATACACTTGGAAGAAAATGCTAAGACGTCGCGTGAACCACAGCGTCGCCTAAACCCTACCATGAAAGATGTGGTCCGAGAGGAAGTATTAAAATTACTAGATACGGGTATTATTTACCCTATCTATGATAGTGTTTGGGTGAGTCCTGTACACGTAGTTCCAAAGAAATCTGGCATTACAGTTGTGCGAAATGATAAAGATGAATGCATTTCGCTCAGTATCGATAAAATGGTGAATATGCATTGACTATCGCCAAACTTAATGCCGTCACTCATAAGGATCACTTTCCACTTCCATTCATCGATCGGATGCTCGAGCGTTTAGCCGGTCATGCCTATTTCTTGTTTTCTTGATGGTTATTCGGGTTATTTTCGGATAGTCATAGACCTTCTGGCGATCAAGAAAAGACAACGTTCACCTGTCCATTTGGTACATTTGCATATAGACGAATGCCATTCGGCCTTTGCAATGCACCTGGTACTTTCCAACGCTGCATGCTTCATATTTTCAGTGATATGGTTGAACGGTTTATGGAAGTATTCATGGACGACTTCTCAATTTATGGAGATTCTTTCGATAGCTGTCTATCAAATCTTGAAAAGGTCTTTACACGTTGTGAAGAGAAAAACCTTGTTCTTAATTGGGAAAAATGTCATTTCATGGTTACTAAAGGAATAGTTTTAGGACACATCGTTTCAAAGGACGGAATCGAAGTCGACAAAGCTAAGATAGAAAAAATTGCTTCACTTCCTATACCAAAAAATAGTTCGAGACATTGGCAAGCATTCTTAGGACACGCAGTTTCTATAGGAGATTTATTCAAGATTTCTCAAAGGTTGCTAGACCTTTAACCAATCTCCTGCTTAAAGATGCCATTTTTTATTTCAGTTTCAGTTGCAAACAAGCCTTTGAGATATTAAAAACCGCATTAACTACCGCTCCCATAATTCAACCACCTGATTGGTCTAAACCTTTTGAATTAATGTGTGACGCGAGCGACTATGCTATAGGAGCTGTACTAGGGCAACGCCGAGAAGATAAGCCAGTTGTCATTTACTATGCGAGTAAAACCCTTAATGAAGCTCAACGTAACTATACCACCACTGAGAAAGAGTTTCTCGCCGTTGTATATGCGTTGGATAAGTTTCGTCCTTACCTAGTGGGTTCTCCAACTATTGTCTACACTGACCATCGCACGCGCCGTTATCTATTAGCAAAAAAAGATGCAAAACAAAGGTTGATCCGATGGATTCTCCTTTTGCAAGAGTTTACTCTCGAAATTAGAGATAAAAAAGGTAGCGAAAATGTGGTTGCAGACCATTTATCAAGACTTGTCAGTGATGTTGATACTGATACCGAACCTATCTGTGATTCCTTTCGGATGAACACTTGTATTCTATTTTTTCGTCCCCTTGGTGCGCCCGACATAGTAAATTACTTAGTTACCGAGGAAGTCCCTTTATCTTGGTCTCGTAATGACCGGAAAAAGTTTTTATCCATTTGTGAAATTCTATTTACGGGATGATCCCTACCTCTTCAAGTATTGTTCGGACCAACTAATCCGCCGTTGCATTCGGGGAACACAACGATGTGTTATCCTTACGCCATGAACAATCTTGTGGTGGTCATTTTAGTGGTAAGAAAACTGCGGCCAAGGTTCTACAATGTGGTTTTATTGGCCAACCTTGTTTAGAGATGCACATGAGCATTGCAAAGCATGCAATCATTTGCCGGCCGAGTTAGGTCGCATTACTCAACGCAATATGATGCCCTTAAGTCCCATTCTAATTGTGGAAATCTTTGATGTATGGGGCATCGACTTCATGGGTCCATTTCCAAATTCTCATGGCTTCCTATACATACTTGTAGCAGTTGACTATGTGTCAAAATGGATTGAGGCATTGGCATGTCATGCTAACGATCATAAAGCGGTCGTTTTGTTAAGTAAAAGAAAATATTTTTCTCGATTTGGTGTTCCAAAAGCTATAATTAGTGATGGGGGGAAAGCATTTCGCAATAAAATTTTTGAATCATTAATAAAGAAATATGGAGTCACGCACAAAGTAGCAACTCCGTATCATCCTCAAACCAGTGGTCAAGTAGAAGTCTCTAATCGAGAAATCAAATCCATTTTGGAAAAAACTGTCAATCCATCTAGGAAAGACTGGTCTCTACGATTATCGATGCCTTGTGGGCATCTGGAGCGATCTTTTAAGACACCTATAGGGATGTCTCCGTATCGCCTCATTTTTGGAAAACCTTGTCATCTGCCGGTTGAACTTGAGCACCGTGCTCTATGGGCCATCAAAAGCCTCAATTATAACACTAACGTGGCAGGCAAAAAGAGAAAATTGCAGTTAAATGAGCTTGAGGAAATTCGGAGTGATGCCTATGATCTCTCAAAATCCTATAAAGCCAACATGAAAAGAGTGCATGACAAGCACATATTGAGAAAAGAATTCAAAGTCGGTCAAAAAGTTTTGATGTACAACTCAATATTACATATTTTTCCAGGAAAAGTAAAAACTCGATGGTCTGGTCCTTTCACTGTCTCTGTTGTCACCCCTTATGGGGCTATCTCTGTGAAAAACGTAAATGATGGTAGCGAATTTCAAGTAAATGGCCAGCGCCTTAAACATTATCATGAGTTGCGCTCTCTAGATGTCGAAGAGACTCTTCTCAATGATCCGGTCTACTACGGACTAATAGATTATTTGGTGTACTTCTTTCCATGTATTTAAACAAGAAAAGTATGCCATTAGGGTAGCCGGGCCCTCTCTATTTTCTTTTCTAAAAATCCCTAGAGTGTGTGGTTGCAAGCACCGGAACCTTAGTCCACAAAACTCTACTTCAGAACTGAGTATAAATGTCTTCTGATAATCGAGCAAACGTCCCTTCTGGAAAACAATGGGTACCAAAAATTTCAAATCCTTCTTTTTCTTCCCTTTTCTATTCTCTTCCTCGCGAACTCCAACTCATCATTTGGTGTAAATCTCACCCATCTCGAATTGGTAATGGTCGTAGTACTTTTGCTCGAAAGCGACGTGCAAAAAGGATGGGGTGGTGTATGAACTGTCAAACTCCTTTCTATCCAGGTCTTGATCTTCTATCCGAGATGAGCTGATATAAGGTATATTATTGTCTGACACCAGCTCAGCAAGATAAACTTTGTCGTCGTCCCGTTATTCCCACAGGTTGGGAATCGTCTTGAGGATCTGACGTTAAAAGACTCACAATCGTCTTGCGGATCTGACGTTAAAAAACTCACATTCGTCTTGAGGATCTGACGTTAAAAGACTCACAATCGTCTTGAGGATCTGACATTAAAAGACTCACATTCGTCTTGAGGATCTAACGTTAAAAGACTCACAATCGTCTTGAGGATCTGACGTTAAAAGACTCACAATCATCTTGAGGATCTGACGTTAAAAGACTCACATTAGTCTTGAGGATCTGACGTTAAAAGACTCACAATCGTCTTGAGGATCTGACGTTAAAAGACTCACATTCGTCTTGAGGATCTGACATTAAAATACTCACAATCATCTTGAGGATCTGACGTTAAAAGACTCACAATCGTCTTGAGGATCTGACGTTAAAAGACTCACATTCGTCTTGAGGATCTGACGTTAAAATACTCACAATCGTCTTGAGGATCTGACGTTAAAAGACTCACAATCGTCTTGAGAATCTGACGTTAAAAGACTCACATTCGTCTTGAGGATCTGACGTTAAAAGACTCACAATCGTCTTGAGGATCTGACGTTAAAAGACTCACATTCGTCTTGAGGATCTGACGTAAAAAGACTCAACATGTATATACTCGTTTTTTTTTTATTAGCAAAGATGGTGCTCAAAAGAGTCGTGATATGCACCATCGGACATTTCCTAGTTAGATGCGGGCAATGGATTCCACCGGACCAACCCGATCGGTTTTCTATGACTGTTTTGAGGCGGTTTGAGGCTATACCATATGTACTAAGGGTAATATTATTATTAGACCATTGCACATTGGTCAAGGATGGTACCGTCCTAAACCCTAGGCCCCCAAAACATAAAGGATAAGCCACAGTCTGGCTGGATTGGGTTCGCTCAGAGCCGACATGAAAGTTGCCTAAGTTAAGCTGTTTTGATGTGTTATTTTATTTGGACTTCCGGTGTTGTTGACACGTTCTTCTCGACTTGTACATTTGTATATAAAAGTGTAAATAAATAAAAACCAAAGTTAAAAATGTTTAGTTTTAAAAAAAAAAAAAATTGTTTGAATGTGATTTTTTTCATATTCTAGTGGATGGCAATTTTAATGCCGATCGTTTTGATATCTCATCCGTTCAATTTGGAGTTGAAACGAATCGAATTTCCATGTTTGAAATTTCGGAACATTTCGGGACATAAGGGGAATTTCTGTTATTCATTTGGGCTTGGACCAAAATTTTGACCCGACCCAAAAATTAAAAATCCGGGTACAAAGCCCATGCGCGAGGCACCCACGCGTCCACCCCTCTCATTTCTTCTTCCACAAAAATCAGATCTTGGTCCCCCCACACATCACTTTCTCAGCGACGACTAGGCAGAGGTGAATTGACAAGACGCTGGCGCCAAAGTCCACCAAACTCAACCCCCTTCCTCCAGCACCATCTCCTCCACCTCCTCTTGCTATTTGCACCCTCAAAATATCCTCTACACTGCGCTATGGCAGCACGAAGGCGAATTACAGTTGAGAGGAATTTCGCAAATCTACACAATTCCAGGATGTTTCACCCATTTTTCGATGAAGAAATTGCTAGTAGAGAGTGGGAATATCTATTGCACCGAATTCCAGCTCAGTACTCCGAAGATTTAGTGTTGAAATTTTACAACAATGGAGGTTTCCGGGGTGACGAATTTTGGATTACGGTGGATGGGTTGGAACGTGAACTCACGCTGGAGTTGATTTCGAATACCGCATAGATTCCGATAAACTCTGATAGTCCGACCCTGTTATTGTCAGAGTATCCGACCACGAGGGATTTGATGTTTGACACGCTTCTCGAGGGAGAGTACAACACTGGCTCGAACTGCGTGTACCAGCATTCGCTCAGACGTAACCAATTAGCCGTCACTCAATGGCTGGCGTACAACGTCATTGGAACTTCAAAGACGTCTGACGTGAACAAAACTTTCTTGCACCTGCTATGGATCCTATAGGAGAGGAAGACCACTTTCTGTATGGTCCATTTCCTGGGCCATATTCTTACGACCGCGTCAAATAGGTCAGCTCCTCTTGTTGTACTTGTTACTCAGCTTATGTTTAACTTAGGGTTCCAGTCTGCTACTCCTTTCATTGAAACAAGGTCTTTCGAGAATTTTGGAATTTTTGAGACTTGTGTTTTAGACCACTGGGACCCAGTAGCTAGAGATGACATTGAGCATGATAACGTACCTCCTCCTCCTCCTTCACCACCGGATTGTTTTAATGAAGATACCATCGCCCGAATCAATACTCCTATGGATGCCTTGAGGCACATGAATACTAGTATCGTGGGATGTTTCTTCGCGGGGAAGAGATGCTTACTTCCCGAATGACTTCCAAAGAAGAAATGAGAAATCGCCAAGGCCGTTTCCAGAGAATGATGATGGCAACTCAGCAGCAATTCCAAGATCAGTTGTTACAATCTATAGGCCACATTCGCACGGTCATTTCGGCTGAAGTTAGTGGTGGCGAAAGGCGTAGAAACCGGGTTCATCTTACGCTAACCCGAGGATTCCCGATATTTGTTTATTTCCCTTGGTTTAGAAATGACTATGTCATTTATTTCCCTTATGCATTGCATTTTTATTTTTTTAGTGCTAAATTATTATATATCGGTTGATTTCTCATAATTTTGTATCTCCAGACAGTTTGAATGAGAAATTATTTATGTTATGCGAATATAGTACTTTCAAAAATATGAGTTTGCTCCTTGATTCATTGGGCCTACTCTCAAAGCCCAACAGTCATAACCCAACGGACTGATCCAAACGGTCAGATGCCCAACGGTCAGAAATCAAGTTATAAATACAACTCTCCTTTCCACTTTCACTCATTCCCTTCTCTCACTCTTCACAAATTCTTCTTCACAAATCCTCAATTTCTTGAACATAATGAATCAAATAGACCGATGGAAAAAGGAGCAACGCGAATGGGCTATCACATTAATCGTGATAACAGTGTTTATCATTATTCTCTTGTCACTCATGCATAACATGATCCAGAACATCTAGATCTATGTAACCGTTTTTTTTTTTTTTTTTTTTTTTTTGATTTTCATTTTGTATATTAGTATGGTGTGTTAAATAATTCTCACACATTTGTACGGGTTACGTATTAAATGGAGAAGTTCCGTATTAAATATTTGTGTATATTAGTTGTCTTTTCCTCTCTAAAAAAATAAAAAATAAAAATATATAAAAATATATAAAAATATAATAATAATAAAAAATAAAAATATATAAAAAATAAAAATAATAACAAAAATAATAATAAGTAAATAAATAAACAAACCATAACAAAGAAAGGCCATCCAAAACTCACCAAAATAATTAATGGATACACATGGTGTTCAGAGAAAATCGCGCACGCTACAAGGTACACATAACACTTGTCACACATGCAGCTCGATTATTCTATCCATATTCTATTACTGAGTTATGATCATCATTTCTGAAATTACGTGTAAGTCTAACTACCCTGTGAAACTTTCCTCCGTATTTTCTAACATTAAACCATCTCATTAATTGTATTTGGATATCGACATGACAAAGACTTCTTTGTGGATCCCCTATGATGTTTATAATCACATGGGTCATTACCTACACTTGGACTCAGATTGGTATAGACTCATAGATTGGCTATAAATCTCTTCTTTTTTCAGCCATTCTTATTCAAACAATTTTCACTATCCTTCCCTCGAATGGCTCAACCAAGAAAAATAACGGCAGAGAAAGACTACACCGAAAACTTTCAAAGAGGGCGGTTTTCTCCTTATTTTTGACACGAAATCATCGTCGCGGATGGACGCCTCTTCTATATCATTCAGCAGACTAGTTATTCCGAGAATTGGTTTTGATGTTCTACCAATTTAGCGGATATGAAGATGGAAAATTCTACTTCAATGCCTATGGACAACGATTGGAATTGAATAAGGAAATGATCTCGACATACTTCAAATCCCAATAAATACCGGGGAGTCCCTTTTTCAAGAGTCATCATTTGATTCAAAAAAAACTTTTCTGCGAGCTACCGTATCTCATGGCGGCGTCGAAAATACACATCACATTGTTCTTCAACGCTCTTTGAAACATAATCAAGCGTGTTGTGCTCCTTTGGTTGGGACATAATGTGGTAGGTACATCACACCAATCGAAGTCACAAAGCCTCAACTTCACCTACTTTGGATTTTGCAAACTCAAAGAGATGACTTTTGTCCGATCCAACACCTTTGGAGCGTAATCACCAAGAAAACAAGAAGGTCGACCTACCCACCCACTTTAGTAACGCAGATTATGATGCGTTGGGGTTATCAATAATTTCTCGAGACACCCCTTCAAAGAGCATATATAAAGGTACTCCAAACGGACTACTCCGTTGGTTTTGGACCCCCGATACTCGATAGATGAGCGAGAACAACCCAAGCTCAAATTCGACCATTTATTTGATGAAAATGCCATCTTTGAATATTATTAATCCCATGGAAGGCATTAAACTTCTTCATCGGGGTTTGAGGAAACTACACTTCGTCATAATATCATCATCACAACTCTTCTTGATTTCCAAGATCGTCAAGCAATGCATGATGTTGAGCGGAGGAGGAGATCTTGGAAAATCATTCTCAATCCTTGCAAAATCACGCTCTCTAATGGAAAATCAAAGCGTACTCTCTGCCAACCAAAGGGACATTCAGGATCATTTCGGCCAACAAATAGAAGACCTAAACAGTCTGGTGCAAAATATGCATCTCCAAGATCAATATAAGAATCCATGATATTACTAAGTCAATAAGTATATAATCATATATGTTATTACATTTTTCCGTCGTACTATATATTTTGTCTTATCTTTTTGTCTTCTTTTGTATGCAATGCTTAGTAAGATTGTCATCATTTCCGTTGTGACTAATATAATTTTAACATGTGCTACAGGAGGGTCTATTTTCTTACATACTCATTTTTCCATCCAGTTGCCGGTATCGTTACCCATTTCTTTACTTCACCCACCATGGCATCTTCATCAAACATTGCATCTTCATCATCCATGGTACCTCCCAAACTCATTCCTGAGCAATCCTTTCAGTTTATGATGGATTCCAATGCCTATGGCCATCTCTTCCATGATTACATCACAAACATTGGGTGGTCTTCCCTAATTCTTCAACCTGACCAAACTTATTCCCCGAGTTTAGCTGCATACTTTTATGCTAATATGGAAGACACACCAGCATTCAACCATGCGCATGGTTTCTACTTAGACGGGTTCACAATCCGAGTTGGTGACACACCTCATATCTTTTCTGAACAACAACTTGCCCTAACTTTGGACCTTCCATACCACGAACCTGCTGCATCTTGGCATTACATCTATCATAATTCTTACCGTTCCTTTCAGTGGCAAGCCTTTCGCGACTCTTATGGTGATGGTCTTGAGATCAAACGAGAAGGAGATGGCCATGTGCCATGGCGCAACATCACCATTCCATTAGCAAGCATGACCATGAACATGGGGACTGCAATGTTATTTGTACTCCTAAACATTATGGGAGATTGGCATTTTTCTCGCCAATGAGGTCGCTGCGTTGTATTCAGTGCACTAGCTCAGGGTCATGCATTATTTAACATTTTAGGTTGTGTTATCTCCAGCCTAAAATGAGCTCGCACTTTTCAGGATCAGTATATACTTTTACCAGTCACCGCTTGCTGGATCATGAAGACACATTTCCCACAGTTTGCAGCCACTTTTCATGACTGGGTCAAGGTGGATTCCATGTGCCCAGCAAACAGAATCATTCGCTCATTGAGGTTTCATCAATGGAAGCGTCCCGCTCGATACCTGAGGCATGTTCGATGTTACCCAAAGGACAAAAAGATGAAGACCAATTTGAGGGAATCTGGAGACAAAGAATGGGCTGAAATTTGGCAGACTATGATCTATTGGCGCGATGCTAAGGAAATGCATTTCCTTAAAGAGGGACGCGGAGACCTTCACATCTATTTGGATGGTAAACTTGAGTTTGCCATTTTACATATATCTAGCTAAACCTTATGCTTGGTGTGCTATTGTTTTTCATGTTTCAGTATGCTATTGTTTTTTTATTTAGGTGTGCTATGTTTAGTGTGCTATTGAACATTTTCTTGTTCTTTTCGAATAATATATTATGCTCTCCAACCTTTTACGATTTCCGGCAATCTAGTCCTAATTTTGCTCCACGGTTCTCGGTACTTTCTCTCTTTAATTATTGATACTTCGAGGACTAAGCATCATTACGTTTGGGGGTGCTTTTAAACACGTAGCAAAAATTAGGCATCTTGTAGCTTTGTATATAGTTTTATTTTCATATTAATAATTGTACTTAGTGACAAAGTCTTGTTTACTTTTCAATGATGAAAATTGTCTAGAAATCTCACATTAGTATCCGAATTAGGATTTGTTTTAAGAAACTTTAGATAATCATTATGCAATAGTTTATACATCTTTTCATGAATATTCATGTACCGAAGTATCATCAATTGTACATAGTAAGTTTCGGAACCAACGGTTAGTTACTTAAACTATAAATCCTGTGAGAATCTAACCAAAAGCCTTGACATAAGTGATTTGTGTGTGATGACATAGAGGAGTAGTTTTTTCGATTAGAGGAAATCACGATCTACTTACTTGATCACCACCGAACCCTAGGAGAATTTAGGCCTTCTTTGGATCGACATAGCTAAAAATTCTTACTGTTACAAATATTACCGCTAGTCCTCCAATTGAACCTTTCATCAAACCTTTCGCTTTCACCACAAAAATTCCTTACCCATCTATTAAACCAAATAAAAGAACCTACCTAAGTGATGAGTAGTATGAAATAGGATGAAATGTGGAAGAATAAAGAGAAAGACTTGTCCTAAATATAAGTCAGTTACTTGCTTCAGGAAAGAAAAATAGAATCATGTTCTTAAGCCATATATATATATATATATATCATCTGCATCTAGAAACTTAAGAACAAGGTTATAAAAATCAGTTAGAAGAAGGAAAGAAAACAAGGATTTCTCTAGTGTAAATATATGAAGACCCTATTCTCTCATACTCGTAAATTTTGATTATCCATTTCCATTTTCTTGTACACTATCCACCTAAGCCCCACAATACCTAATAAAGACCTCTAGCTCAATTAGGAGTAGGGTGGTGTGATAATAAGTAGTAGACGTGATTGATCGACATCGGCTCCTCTGACTGTCATTGAGATGTGAGGAAACGTGTGCCCACTGTACACTGGAGTTAGCAAAACCTGAGTGGTAAAATTTTGAGTGAAATTGTGTTTCGACACATACCTGTAAGAACCCATTTAGGTACACTCTCCTAGGGATCCAAAAACAACCCTGCTAGTATATTTCAATGAAAAGTTCACTGCATGAATAATCATATGTAGATGTTTTAATTATTGAATACATATTAACTTAAGTTTCAAAGAAATCAATCCTCGTTCCCTGCTAAGGAGATGTATGGATATCTGAGATTAATTTAGGAAACGAGTCCCTGTCACTGAGTCGTTGTAGTATAAATGAAGTTTGTGAGTATCTTTTCTGGAAAATTCTCACGAGGCTATAACTCGTCCACTAGGGAATTCCTAGTGGTTTAAGGCCTTGTTACATATGGTCAATGCAACCGCACTCTGCGAAACGAGAATTAGTTTAGGACTACACATTTTTGGCCACTTATCTATTTTAGTGTCTCTTCTTTGCTTGAGGACAAGCAAAGTGCTGTTTGGGGGTAGTGTGATAAGCACCCAAAAGTGTATTATGAAATCCCATTAAGACATATAAATTTGGTTAATTATGTGTTTAATAATCATAAAATAAATATGTTTTCATACTTTTGCAGGTATTTGCAGTAAACATGGAAATATTGGTTAAACCTGTGATAAAGCACGAGGAACAGCGTATATATGAATTCTTCCAAATCCGCACAAGAGCATCAAACTTCCAAAACTCCTACCTCTCGAACTAGGACTCCGAATGCGACAAGAGAGCTGCTTCAGACAATCAGGGCGATGAACTCTACGCATAGGCAGGAAGTTGTAAAACTGCCCAAAATACCGGACCGCCACTGGACTACACATGGACCCACTATGCGGGGCCACAAGATTGGATGAGTCATCAATCATGGAACATGTCAAGACAAAAATAACAAATTATTGGTGCAAAGATGATACCTTGCATGTAATAAATTAGATTAGGTGTTAATAGTGAAAAAAAGGCAAGGTGTCACTTTGTTTTAATGTGGTGGATAAAAATGAATTAATGTGGTTTGATGATTCACGTGGGAGGAAATGAGATTTCTCTCAAATGGAGAAGAAATTGGACAAAGGTGGGGGACACTCCATTTACTCCCTTGACTTATTTTCCTTACATGGCACTATTTTAGTTCCTTAGTGAAAAAAATCATAAGTTAGTTTTTAGTTTTGGTAAGAAGCTTGTAATAGTTTTAATGGAGGAAACATTTGTTTTCTTCTAGAAAATAAATAGAAGTGAGTTTGATTGTTTATCTTCTTCCTTTTTCTCTCTTTCTTTGTTTCTCTAGTTTAAATTCCTTGTCTCAAGGATCATGAGCTAACTTCCCTTTTAGGGAGTTAATCCAACTCATGTGAGGGAAAAACAATTGTTCTTGGTTTGGTAGGTTTTTAGGAAGAACAACTAACTCTACATCCTATCCCAAAATGATAGTTGGTGTAGTGTCTAGTTAGGAATCAAGCAATAAGCTTAGAGATAAGTCATTGCTTGGTTTCACTTGCTAGCATGTATGAGCTCTTTAGTGAGCCATACATGCTAGGGATCAAATCTTTTTTTTTTCCATTAGGGACTTGTCTATGAGTCTAGGAAGAATCAATAAACCTTTTCAAATCAATAAACTAAATGTTAGTTTCACATGAGGAGGATTAACTCTCCACCTTTTTCTTAGTAATTTGTATTTTGTATTTTGTTTAAGTGCATGATTTCAAACTTTAATGTTTTTCTAAATGTTGTGTAGGAAAGAAAACCTAGCATTAGTATTATAACCTTACTCCTTAGTTCCCTTTATTGTAACAACCAATTTGTAGTTGTCGTAGACTTTAGGTTGGTTCGAGTCCTTATTCCAACTCTACGAAATCGAAGATCGTGAGTAAGGACCTTGAGTTGCTTTTGCATCAATTTAGAGAGTTCAAACCTCTAAGTAGTAATAAAGAAGCATATATCAGATTGTTCTACTCTCGATCTATTAAACAGATATAGTGGAGTAGGAAGTTCGTTCCACTCCTAGTCCTTCCGCATGCTGTGTTTTCTAGTCTAATTACTCTACTCTAAGTCTAATGAGAAATAACTAGACTACGATGCAACTACCCACAAGATGCAACTAGTCCACTATTTAAACAACTATGGGAATACTACGTCGATTCTATGATAAGGAGTTAGAGGGGGATTGATTCCACCTTAGCTCAACATAATCCACTAACGACGAATCGTCGTAATCCGAATTGAACTGCTTCACAGAGCAATCTGGTTATTCCTAATCCCTAATTACACATGGCATTTCTACTAATTCATAACTAGCATGTGAACGATTACACCCATTCTCATGCTAAACTAATCATTTCTAGAGTGGAAAGGAAATTACGACGACTCTACGATAATCGGAATCAAGCTTTCATCAAGGCTTCTCAACCCCCTCTAATGGAGGTTTAGCCGAGAATTATCACGCTATCATTCCCAATCAAATTCGAACAAGACATGATATAAAGATTGAAACTTTGCTTATTTAAACTCAAATGGAAACTACTCATGCAAAAATCTATTCAATCTAATAAAGACAAATAATTGAATCTAAGAATTGAACTAAATAAGTAAATGGAAAATGAAACTAGATTACCAAGAACACTATTTTATTAATCTAATGAATAATAAAACAATGATTCAAATACTAAATTAATAATCTACTTTGTTCTAAAGTAATTAATTAAACATGAAACTAGATCTAAAACAAGATATGAAAAACTAATTAATTAACTAATTAAAATCTAAAACTAAGTTCTAAAACTAATTAATGGAGGCTAACTAATCTAATTTTTAATCTAGGTCTAACTATCTACCTAACCTAATTTAACTACCTAACCTCCTCTTTTTTTAACAAAGAGTCAAACTTTTGTTTTTATACTTTCAGATCCAAAAATCGTGCATGGGCTTGGAGCCATGTTTTGGGCTGGAAAATCGGGCCCAAAACCCAATTTCTTTAGTCTAAAATGGGCTCTTCAGCTGCAATTGGCTTCGATAGAAATTTCGTCCACTTTTGGTCCTCTGATTGGGTCAAGGCTTGGACCATTGGAAAGCTCTTTCCGAGCCGGTCGTTTTAACATAAGATACTCCCAATTTCAAGGTCTAAGTCTAAAGATACGACCTTTGGAAGTTCTGCTGACTTGTGCACTATTTCTGCCCGTGTTGACTTTTCAACTTTTGACCGGGCTTTACAAAGGCTTTGTCTCCTTGAATCTTGGCCTTTATTCACATAACTCCTTAGCAACCGACCTTTGCTCCTTTATCTCGCTAAAGTGGCATATTTCTGCACATAATGGACTTTGAAGCCTGAAATGCATAAAAACACGTAATCAGTATTAACTCTTAATTATTACTCACATAATTGGTCTAAAAGTATGATGGTTAAGGGGTTAAAACTACAGTTTTGGGCTCTTATCAACCAGCTTCCACGAGGTCCTGGAGATAGTGCTTAAGCCCCCAGCACGCATTGGTTTCATGGCATTTTGCTTTGTGGAGTGCGTAGTAGGGCTTGTCAGGTCGATCTATTGGTTGCCTCACATCTGGTCGGGAATATGAGGCTCGCTGGATCTTGTCCAGTATGTAACTGGGGGAGCGTGTCAAGACAGCGAACTCTTTGCTGTTGTCCGGTCGGGTACCTGCCTTTGGTGCAAGGGACCTGGATCGCTTTTGGCACCTTAGGGTGTGATCGAGAGATCATTTGCCACCTCGGTCCTCGGCTAAGCCATGGAGCTTCAAACTTTCTTGCAATTTAATATACTTGTTTACCCGGCGTCTGATTCGCACAGGCGTTTCGGCGTTCTTTCATCAATGATCTGGAGAGGTCAGTATTACGCACTCGACAGGCTTTAGAAAATTCTAGTGTGGCAAAAGACTCTTTCAGGCCGCTTTCCATACATAATAGTTCGGCCTTGAACCGTCCTAAGAATTGGCGAATGGTTTCATCTTCCCTGAATGATAGCTGGAACAGTGAGTCAAGATCCACTTTCTTTCGTCTGTTATGCACGTATTGACTGGCAAACAGATCAGTAAGCTGTTCAAAGGTTTTGATAGAATCAGACTCAAGTGAGAAGAATCAATCAAGTGCGCCATCCTTGAGACTGGCTGGAAATAATCGACAGTGAAGGTGATCAAACTCGGGTGAACTGTAGAGCACCAGACTTTGAATGTAGCGAGCCACATGCTGACCGGGACACGTGCTGCCATCGTACATTGGGAAACGTGGCTGGATAAAATCTTGAGGAGAGGGTTTATTGAGGACCTCGGCACTGAACGGAGACGCGCGGTATGTCTTTAGCATTTTTTGAACAATCTGGGTCGTATCCTTTCTTACTACACTCTGACTGATCCTTTGCGATAATTTGTTAATCTGTTGATTAACTTCGTTGATGCCGTTCTCAGTGACGTTACCGACTGGTTGTTGTTGGTAAGCATCTACTTGTGCTCGTAAAGCAGCATTTTCTTGCCTGAGCAAGGAAATGCTCTCGTTTGTTAATCCCAGTTGGTTTTCAAGGTTTTGAACTTGAGCTTCGAGGCTTGCCATGCTTCGTGGGCTTGAGAATCGTTGGTTTTTGAATTGTGTGAGAGTGGTTTCTCAAGTAATCGACACCACAGACGGCGCTAATGTAAAGGTGGGTTTTGGTTTTTCTTTACATGCAATGGAAGAGAGGATGATGGGTTTGGGTTTTGGAGAGACCGAGTTCGCTAATGAGCGAGCTACCTACGTATCTTCTCTTGATTTTAAGGGGAGAGAAGAATCAGGTCTCACGTAGTTTAAGTAGGTGGTATTTATAGGCCTAAGGGAGTGTTGATCCTTGAGACACGTGTACCCTCTTGTACATATGTAGGGTGGAGATTATGAATGCGTGTTGGGTTAGTTTTAGTAGGAATTGTGTGTTGATTGGGAGTTGGTGCGGTAGTCCATATTTCCCGGTGATGGGATGTAAAAGTAAGATTTTGGTGATGATTACATCTGGTGGTGTGTGTTTTTATCTGAGGCGTTCTGTCTCCAGTCTTTTATTCGTCTTGAGATATCCTTGAACGAGCTTAAGCGTACCACCTACATGAAGGGAGCTGCTCACAGATCGGTCTTGGAGGTCGATGTCCTGAGTCCGCTTATGCTTCGCACGTGTGCAATATTCCTTAATGAGGATATTACTCCCCTACACTTGTGGCACATGCTAATTTCAACTTGACTTGCCTTCATTTGGCCTTGGAATTTTCTTGTATTCGTACTCGTTTATATTAACATTCTCCTGCAAGGCCTGTGGGGAACCAGGAGCAGTTTGTTAAGCACTTATTCTTCCATTTTGAATTTTTTGGGGAGGGGAGGAAGTAATACCTTGAGCTCCTCCTCCAACAAAATTTTCTTGTGCTTGTAAGCATTCACAGGCCATGTCCTTGATGATTGCTTTTGTAGTTTCTATTATCTCCCACTCTGTTCATCCTTCACTTTTGCCACATCTTTACTTGCACTACATAATTCCGGATATCAAAATATAGAGAAAGATGTGCAAGTGAGGAACCAAGAACCATGAAGGGACCATTGATAGTGAGAGTGGGATCCCAATCCCCAAATTATGAGATTTTCTCACCACGTTCAAGTTAAAATGACACACTATATAAATTAACTGAGATGGGGTGTTGAGGTTTTGCTCCTTGTATATAATGTGATATTATGGTTTGGCCTTCCTCTAACTTGTTTTGGGTTTGTCCCTTCTAAAAACAAGAACTCGTCAGTCGTCACGTATTTTTATAATGACTCGCATGCATCTCTGAAGGGCCAAAACCTAAAATAGTAACTTAGAGGAAGGATTAAAAACTGTGTTCAAAATAGCCTTTTTTAAGGGAAAAAGTTCCAAAACCAAACAACTCAAATGCAATAGCACTTCATAGTCGAAGAACTAGCTTGTATATATAAAATTTAAGGGTTGTCCACATATCTAACACACATTTGTTATAATACTAACTGTTTTATTTTTGGGTTATTTAGGGATTGGTCCTACTTATTTAGGGGTATTTAGGGATAGATCCTAAAATTATCGATTATTAGGCTTTAGTCCTACTTTTATCGATTGACCTTGAGTCAACTCAGTTGACTGTGGTCAACCCATTTTATAATAATATAATTTTTGTCTTTTATAAAAATGGCCAAACTACCCTTTCTTTCTTCTCAAACTTTTCTTCTTCTTCTTAATTGACCCATTAATTAATCAATGATTCTTGAACCCACCAGCAAACAAAGCAGCCAAAAGATTTTGAAAAGTGATTATCAAAGCTTTGCACTCTCGCGTTCGAGAAAGACGTTGATTGGAGTAGAGTGTATCCAAAACGAGAATCTAGTGCAAGCACAATAATGGAAATGGAATTCAAGGCATCAAAATGCTTATTTTTCTTTTGCCGGGCAGCTTGTTCTCTCCAGTTGTCAAGTGTTTTGGAGTGGTGCCTTCTACATTCGATGTCTATTTGTGATGCCATTGACAGCATGTTCAAAGAAGTTTCTATGGAGTGGTACATCATTTGTCGTCCCAAGATGCATAGCATAAGTTGGAAAAGACATATGTTGCCCGGTCTCAGAGGGAGGTCTTAATATCCGCGAATCGAGAATGGGACGGCATGGGCAGGTTAAAGCAATTATGGTTCATTGCCGGGACATTCTTCTCCTTGGACAAGATGGATCAAGAGTCGCTATCCGAAAGACAATTCGATATGGACTGCAGAAGTGAAACCGATGCATTTCGAAGCTTTGGAAAAGGATAAAAAAATCCAGAGATATTGCAGCTAAGCACATTCTCCACTTAATTGGGGATGGAAACCACACCAAACTATGGTCGGACCCGTGGCATCCGCTTGGTATCCTTCTCAATCATTTTGGAAATAGACCGAGAGAAAATATCAGCCCCAATGCATACGTTAGCTCTCTTATTTCAGGTCCCAATTGGTCTCCCCCTGTCGTTACTTCTAGAGATCTTATGGAGATTTTGACTCAAGAAGTCAATGAGAAAAGAATTTGATTCTCCAAGAGGTCAAGGACAAGTCCAAGAATGGAAGAAAGAAAGGGCCCTTCAAGCGTGACAAACAAATGTGTAAATGATATGGCCCAAAATGCCGATCAATGATTGCTTTCAAGCCGAGGCGAGGGACAACAACCCGGTGCCGGGGATGATGGTTTTGGGTGTTGAAGTTGGGTTGTTGTTTTTGTTCTCTTTTGGATTGTATTGCTAAAATTTGATTCGACTCATCATTATACCGCAAGTAGTCTTCTATGTCTTTGTTGTTGTCGCACTTCGATTTGGATTGGATTGGATTGATGTTTTCATTTTCATTTCACTCTTTGAATTTGATGTTTGAAGGTTTATCATTGATTAATTAATGGGTCAATTGAGAAAAGAAGAAAGAAAGGGTAGTTTGGCCATTTTCATAAAAAAAAACAAAAATTATATTATTATAAAATGGGTTGACTACGGTCAACTAAGTTGACTCAAGGTCAATCGATAAAAGTAGGACTAAAGCCCAATAATCAATAATTTTAGGACCTATTCCTAAATACCCCAAAATAAGTAGGACCAATCCCTAAATAACCCTTTATTTTTTTGTGTGTGCAAGTGTTTGTGTAAGCCCTTACTTATACATTGGTCTACAAAGTACAAGTGTATAAGAATTACACAGATAGGTTCTTCCAATGTTTTAAACTCATATTATAAGTGTGGTGTACTCTTTAGCCAATCTCTACACTATATGATAGTCGGGTCTTTAGGAAGCACCCTTATCAACCGAATAGTGTATTTTTAATCTCTCTATTTTAAGATTTTAGAACCACCTCCTTTAATTATTCTAATCAATTCCCTCCTTTTTAAACAATTTACAAAAAACTCCCTCACTTTAGGGAAATTAGAATTAGTTTCATATTATTTAAAATAATTTAGAAAACCTCCTTCAACCCTTCCAAATGTTTTTATATTATTTTTTAGATTAAAACTAGAATTCAAAAAATCATATTATCCAAGAGATGTTAGAGTGACAGGGTTTAAAGACTTTAAAAACACCGATGCCTATACGGTTTTTACTTATATATATATATATATATATATATATATATATATATATATATTATTTCGATGGTAGCGACTCACGATCGTAACTTCGGATGATCATCTTATACATAACTCAATATGGATACTCCTCAACGGCCAACAGACTCAATAAAGACAATGGATATATATATATATATATATATATATATATATAATTTTATATATATATATATATATATATATATATATATCTTATTCGATGGTCCCGAGATTAAAGATCATCTTATACATAGTCTCATGGCAAATTTTGTAAAGGGGAGCTAATGGTTTTAAAGACAATCTATTCATGATTGTTAAGACTAATGGTTTTAAAGATTATGATTTTTAAGTTAGGGAGTAAACATCACATGTAAACAATTTTTCATTACTCTATATTGTCTCTCGATTTTTAAGTTTTTTTTAACTTTCTTTTCGTTAGGATTTTTTTCTTTAAATAGTCTTTAGTCATTCCTGTAAATTAGTATTTCAGTTTTGGCCCTTCAAAACGGCCGAACACAAAATAAATAAAAAATATTAATTAGAGGAGGACCAAATCCCATTAAAAGACAGTAAATAGTAAATTTTTGTTTTCCCATCATTTGTAGAAAATAGATATTGATAAGTAAAAGTTTAGATTAGTATGACTAACCTTCCTTGCAAGAGATGGGCAAGGCCAACTGCTCCGAACACAATAAGCTAAATAAAAGGGAGTCCATATCTAAGAAACGGATATTTCCTGCCCCAGCTTCCAAACTGCCGAATCTTGAAAGTAGTAACTGCAACTAAATTCAGTTTCTCATAATGATGATTCATTCCCTTACAAAATAACCTGCATTGGGACAATTAAGTTGAATCTCATTCACAAAAACAAATTAATCTCCTTTTCTCTTTTTTTGTCTTTTTTTGTAAAGATCAGTAATCGAACCTTTAAGAGATAAGTATGAATGAGAAATGTCTTTTGTAATTTCTAAGAGAGAGAGAGAAATGCCTCGTTGGGCCCTTACCGATCTGGGCTTCAAGCCTTTCAAAGGTGACGTGGACCTGGCCTTCGATTTCAAACCTGACCTTTCGTAAATCGGTGTGGTGTGTACTCAAATCACTACTGTTTTTCATTTCATTCGGTTCTTGAAAGATTCACTATTTACACACATTTTTTACTAATATACTCAATGTTATCAAAGTCGTACGATTCTCGACTTGAATCGTACGACTCGAGTCGAGTCGTAATAAAAAGATCATAATCGTACCAGTAAATCGTTAATGACAGGAATCGTTACAAAATCGGGATTCGAATCGCAAAATCATAGGAATCGGAAATAATAACGATTCCTTCGATTAAAAAAAACAGCAACAGGTACAGATCAAGAACAGAAGAAAAAAGAAAAGAAAAAATAGAAAGAAATCAGAGAACTTACAGGTAAGTTTTCATACATTTTTTCTTATTCTACTACTTTTTCTTCTTCTTCTTCTACTTCTAATTCTTTTTCTTCTTCTTCTATTCTCCTTTCTTTTCTTTTCTTTTTTTCGATCTGAACTCTCCTCCTCAATCTTTTTTCTTTTGTTGAGGAAGTCACGAAGGATTTCTTTTGTTTCTTTAAGTTATATGGACCTGGTTAGGTCCAACCCAACCTAATAAGACCTGGGTCAGGTCCATATAATTTTAGCCCATAGTCTATTTTGAAAATTAGACCAATTTCAATGAAATTTCAGTTTTTTTCAGAAATTTCGACCATTATGTCTCCATTTTTTCAGAAATTTCAAAATTTCAAAAATTAGAGTATATTTATATATGTAAAAAATTTACAACCCCTATATATAGTATGGCTTGAATCTTACGATTTATGACTCGATACGATTTACGATTCGGTAAAAATGGAAAACGATTCCCGTTTCGATTCAGGAGTTGACAACATTGAGTATACTGCATTGCAGTGGGGGCGTGAGCGTAGTCAGTGGAGTCATACTGGTACAGTTGCTAAAGTGTGTGGAGTCAATAGAGGAGCAGTGCATTTCGTAATCATGTTTATGGAACATATGAACGTTCCCTTCAACTTCTAAAGGGACAAGCAGTGAAGTATAAGAGAGAAGTGGAAGTGGAAGTGGAACATACGTGCATAAGAATTGAAGCACCAATCTGAGGACTATTTCCAAGCTAGAATAGTGGAAGTTTCAATTTTGCAGCAAGTTCATCTGCCATAAGAATTAAATCATAACCAAGCACATAACAGAAACCAATAATAGGAAGTAACCAACACTCTAGACTTAATTGAAAAAATGTGGTAAAAACATATGTACATATAAGAGAACTAAACTACCTTGAAGATCATGGATAAAACATCTTGATGAAGTGTATTCGCAAACAAAATAAATAGAAATAAAGTTACAAAGATGAATACTACATACTGAGATTAAAACCAAAAATTAACATTTCAACGATCAGATTTTCAAAGAAGAACATCAAATGCTTGAAGAAGACAAGTATAACAAACAATTCTCCTCTTGCAATCGGCCTCTAAGACCAACACATTTGCCAATCTTGTGAAGTCTCTCCAAAACAATGTGAAAATAACAAAATTACACTGGAGATCAGCACCATCCATAGCTGTAGTGTTAACACAAGGAGATTATACCGGGGCCATTGACTCTATTGTTGTCATGAAAACACAACCTTTCATTACCTAATGCTCAAACCAAAGTTCCCTTGATATACTCTATAAGCATCTAAATAGTGGCTAACTTGCGAAAATAGTGTTTAGATCATCCTTTAAATCCCTTAATCGAGACACACTTTTCCACAAGCAATTTAATGGCTAATCTGTGAAGAACATCAGAACACGTCAGGGGCATACAGAAAATAGCAATCCAATATATTGACAGACAAACAAGCTATGTCAACTTGAGTCATCATGGGCATTTCATATTAACTCAAAAGTGAAATGCCAGTTCATTTTTGTTCAAGATTAATTTTAGCTACTAATTTGCTCTAAAGCAAGTTGACCAAAATGAAAGCTCAATTACACCGTGAATGAATTGGTCCCCATCCATGACCAACTTGCTCTAAAACAAGTTTACCAAAATGAAATCTGAATTACACCGTAATAGAATTAGTCCCCATCCATGACATTAGGAATTAACTAACAATGCATTAATGATGCTCAAGAATGGATTTGAAAGATTGCTACGCAAAATATGTGAGTCTATTCTAGATAAATCAAAATTCACATCAAATTAAAACACCCCCAAAGCTTAAAAAAAAAAAAAAGGTAAACTTACTTAGTCTATTTTGCCCTTAAAAGCCGAAATTGCTCTCAGAGACAAAATAATCGGCCACTCCTCTTATGATTTCTGCACATGACCATAACAACACCACTTGTTCTTTCACTACACAAACTTCATCATCATGAAAAAAAATCAAACACCCCAAGTTCTAAAACTATAAAAAAAAACATCAAGTATCACTAAAATAATTATACCCCATCAATGGATACTTCAATTCAAAGAACTCCAACTTATTAAATTAACTGAGTAATCAGTACACTGAATTGAAGAGTTTGTAAGAGGAATAAAATTTACACAAAATCTGCCTTCTTCTTCTTTGTGTTTTCTAGGTCTGTGTTGATGAATTTGGAGTGGGTTAGAGAGATGAGAGTGAGAGATTAGTCCATGATGAGAATGAGAGAGAGGAGTTGAGGGAGAAGTTGAGAGACAAATGAGGTATCGGCAGGATAGGCAGGAGAGATTTTGGAGGCGAAGAGAGGGAAAAACGAGAAAAGAGGGGAGGATGATATGAAGCAAGTGGTTTTTTGGGAGACTTTTGAAAACCAAGAAATTGGGCCGAATTCAAACCCATTTTCCTCGTCTAAACAACTCACGGACCCAATTTTTCTATTTTAATAACCCTCAAGCTCAAGGGCATATTGAGTTGGCCCAGTCCATTATAATTTTATTAAATACCCCTTTTACCCTTTTGTGTGTTAATATATAAATAGAAAATGTTTTCAAAATTAGAAATAAACAACGCGCTCTGGTTTCAATCGATTACTTTTTTGTCTCAATTGAAAATCGAGTGGGTTCCTCAACTGAAGGTTTTAATCCATAGTTTCTTCTTCTTGCCGTCTAAAAAGGTTCTTTTTCAAACTTTGTATTTATAACCTATATGTTTATAGTATTTTGAAATCTTCATTTGATTTTGTTTTGAAATCATCTATTGTTTATAACAATGATATTATGTGTTGTAATGATGTCTAAAAACGTTAGTTTTTATATCATGTTTTGTTTGTTTATATTTTAGATCAGATCTGTGATTTTGAGATATAATTTGTTTATAGCAATGATATAGTTTTTATATCATGTTTGTTTTGAAAATGCTATTTTATGTAATTTTCTTAATTGAACTTTAGGTTTTGATTTTAATTTTTGCTATGAACAATTATTGTTCATACGTATTTGTTGTTTGAACAATCATTGTTCATACACAAACAGCTATGAACAAAATGTTCATAGTAGTTGTAAATACATTTGATGATGAATCTTTTCTTAATTAAACTTTAGGTTTTGATTTTGCTTTTTGCTATGAACAATTATTGTTCATACGTATTTATTGTATGAATAATCATTATTCATACACAAACAGCTATGAACAATCAATATTCATAGTAGTTGTAAATACATTCGACGATGCATTTTTTTATTATGATTTTGTAGTTTATAGTGTGATTGGAGTTTTTTGTTACAATGATGGTAGTCTTTCCATTTGTATTAGGTTGGATTCTTCTATTAATGGTGTTGTACAAGAGTTACATGGGAAATGGCCTGATTTGGGATTAAAATGCTATAATTTGTGTTTCAACCGTAACGAGAAAGATAACCTGATTGAATCGATGGGGAGTTGCATTCTTTGGTGTGTTATTGTTTTGCAAAGAAGATTGCAATTGTTGAGATCAGAGTGGTTGTTTGTGTCACTTCGTTGATCCCTCTAGTGATTTTATTTCTGCAAGTTCTTCAAGTTCATCAAGTTCTTCAGTTGGTGGTAGTGGTGGTGTGGTTGTTGTTCATAAACCTTACAAGTCTGATTTTTGGGCAAGAAACGTTGATAGTGGTGTTAGGCAGCGATTTGCTTTAGGTGCGCCTGAGTTTCGCTATAAATTGATAGAGTATTCGATTGTCAGTGGTTACAAATATTAATTAATAAAGAATGACGAGTTTAGAGTGACCGCGATTTGTGAGAATAAGAAGGAGGAAAACTGTGAATGGTGTATACACTCTTGCGATACCTATGGAAGTTTTGAAATTAAGAAGATTAATCTCACAGACACTTGTGGTTTTGCATTTAAAGACTACAACCATCCTCCTCTCACTTCTTATCTTGTAATGACTCATATTTTGGATTTTGCTAGAGATAAACCATCTTTGTCATTGGGAGATATTACTTCTTTTTATAGTTATGAGTATGGGCTAAAGATTTCTAAACATATGAGTTATGCGAGTAAGAAGTTGGCATTGACAGAGTTGTATGGTGATGTTGCTTTATCCTATAATGACCTTTTGTGGTATACAAAGGAGTTGAAGCGAAGAGATCATGGAAATTGTGTTAATCTTCAGGTGAATGAAGAGAGTGGGAAGTTTGAAAGGGTGTTTGTTGCTTCTGAATCGAGTATTAATGGTTTTAAATACTGTCGAGCAATGGTGTATTTAGATGGAACTTTCTTGAGATCAGAGTATAAAGAGTGCTTGTTGGTTGCTACTGCCAAAAATAAAGATCAAGGTGCTCCTTTATTTTTACTTTCATGTTTTATTGTTGAACATGTATTAGTGTTCATACTCCAATAGGTATGAACAATCATTGTTCATGTTTGTTGTGGGTATGAACACTCATTGTTTATATCTGTTTTGGGTATGAACATGTATTGTTCATAACTTTTCAGTTATCTCATATTTGGTTATTTTTTGTGGTTTTGTAGGATTATTCCCTCTTGTTAACTTGGTGTTGTTGATATTGAAAATGAATCCAATTGGTTTTGGTTTCTCAATATGTTTAAGAAGGCTTTTGGGTATGAGAGAAGGTATACCTTTTTGAGTGATAGACATCATGGTTTGCTTGTGAACATTCCTCTTGTATTTCCTACTTCATATCATAGTTTCTGCTTGTGGCACATAGAGAACAACCTAGCTTCGAACAGCTTTGTTAAAGACATGTGGTGTTTCAAAAAATTTGGTGTGTTTATTGAAGAAATGTGCTTATGCTTCCACACATGAGGAGTTTCAGGAGCACATGGCTGAATTGTTAAATATATATGGAGATGCAGTATCTAATTTTCTATCTAGGGCACCTTATGATAATTGGGCTAATGCATACTTCTGTGGCGCCCGATATGGTGAGATGTGCTTTTCTTTGGCAGAGTGTTTCAATAGCTGGATAGACAAAGAGCGCCATCTTCCCATCACAGCAATGTTAGATGAAATTCGCATGAAGATGATGAAAATGGCATCGGACCAGAGGATGGAGTGCAAGAATTGGAAAACTATTCTTTATCCTAAAATGGAAGTTAAATTGGCTGAGAGGATCGAGGAGGCTCGTTCTGTGACTGTGGCAAGGTCAGATGAGCACGTGTTTCGTGTTTCAAGTTGTTACGGAGAAGTATGATTATCGGGTTGACTTACTTAGTAGATATTGCACTTGTAACAATTGGGGCATAGACGGGTTTCCTTGCCGGCATGCAATTGCAAGTATTTATTGCAAAAGGGATTCAATGTATTCATACATTGAAATTGCATTTCTCGCCACTTCGTTCAGCAACACGTACTCTCATGGCATCACTGCAATTAGCCGCAATGAGATCTGTTCGGATGTTTCTGATGAAGTAGAAATTCTTCCACCAGATGTGAAGAGGGCTCCGGGTAGACCACGAGTTAAGAGGATTGAGAGCATGGGTGTTATACGTTATACTGTCCACAAATGCAGAAAATGCCACAAAACCGACCGGCACAACCGAAAGACTTGTCGTGGGAAACCTTTTGACACTGCTGATGTGGAATCTAGAACAATGGATGAGTTGGCTAGTGCAAGAGATGAGTTGCCTAGTAGTAGTGGTGATATGGTATTAAAGTCTTGGCAATTTTTTGATGTGGGAAGCACTAGTGAGTAGGGGTGGGAATTTGGCCCTAACGACCCTAACCCGGCCCTGACCGACCAGACCCTAAGCCCTATAAAGCCCTTACAACTAAAGCCCTCACAGAGTTTAGGGCAGGGCCGACCCTGCCCTAATGCCTTCTAAGGCAAGGTCAGGGCTAAGGTTCTGAAATATAAGCCCGGCCCTAACTAAGCCCTAACCAAGCCCTAGTTATAATTTCACTATAAAATACACAACTAAAACTATCCAACTCCTTCTTACATATTTTCAATTAAAATAACACTGTCCTTTGTAATTTATCACTTATCGTATGGGTACTTCTAATAACTTGTCTTATATCATAAAAACTTGTAAACCTAATTGTTTCTATCTCACAACTCACGTACACCTCACAACTCCCTGTCTAACCTAGTCGCCAAGAACAATAATGAGCACTGGGCACTAGCCTGATGAAAAATAGGTTGACGTCAGTAAAAACTCATTCCATACTCTTATTTGTCTTTGTGTTCTTCAATGTTAAATGTAATTTTGGTGAGATTTGAGTACAAGAAATAACGGATTTATGTCAGTGAAAGCTCATTCCAAAATGTGTCTTGTGCATTTTAACTGTAATTTTGAAATATAAATATGAGTCTCTATGTACTTCAGTTTATTAGATTGTGGATATGCATTTTAAATTGTTGGACTTATCAAGAATTATTACTAGATTGGTTGTTATTCAAATTTCAAAGTGGTGGGACTTTGAGTTTGCAAATCTTTGAATTTTTTTGTAATATAAATGAGTTTTAAAACTGATGCAGTAAAAAGAAGAAAATATATAGGCCCGGCCCTAAACTGTTAAAGAGGGCTTAGGGTAGGGTCAGGGCTTGAAATTTAGACTTATGACCCGGCCCTATGGGGACTTTAGGGCCGGGCTGACCCGGCCCTAATAACTGAAAAGCTTTAAATATTTAGGGCCGGGCTAGCTCGACCCGGCCCATTGCCCACCCCTACTAGTGAGGCTGTTTGATGTTTTTGTATTAAATATTTTTTGATTGAATGATAGTTATTAATACAGTTTTGGAATCCATTTTTAAAGTCTCTTATGATTTCATTCATTTATTTAATTTTGATTGAATGATACCTATTTAGGGTATGAACAACCAATGTTCATACATGAATAACTATGAACAACCAATGTTCATACCTATTTAGGGTATGAACAATCAATGTTCATACATGAATAGGTATGAACAATCAATGTTCATACCTATTTAAGGTATGAACAATACATGAATAGGTATGAACAATCAATGTTCATTTATGGTATGAACAATTAATGTTGATATATCAATTCAAATTTCAATGTTCATTCATGGATATAACAATTGGTGGGTATGAACAATCAATGTTCATACATGGATAGGTATGAAGAATTAATGTTCATACCTATTTATGAATAATGAACTTTGATTTTTTTATACATGGTGGTAATGAACAATCAATGTTTATACCATTGTTTGGGAATGAAACAGTGAGAAACACAGTGATTGTTTGGGTATGAACAATAAGTGTTCATACCTATTTCATTGTTCATACCCACCAAATTTAGGGTATTACGTGTCACGTCCTAAATAAACGGTTTCGTGTCCACTTCAAATACGATTCCTTTTAAAACTAACTTCTCATTTTGCACACATTTCCAAAAAACAGCGAAAGCAAAAAGAAAACTACCACAAAAACAGTAAAACCCTAGATTCCTTTTTAAACCAAAATTGTCTCCAAAATCAAAATCAAAATATATCAAATGGACGAAAATTTGTGCAATACTGAAAATTGCAAGAACCCTAGGCATGAGAACGACATTTACTGTGAAGAACACAAATAAGAAATATCAAATGTTGTATAAAGTATTGTAAATGATATTGTTGAAGAGCAAGGTGGCCGGAGGAGGATAAAACAAAAGGAGTTGTTGAGAGTGAAGATGACGAGAAAACAGATACCGATGATGATGATGGAAATGCAGAAAAAGAAGAACAAGGAAAAGAAGAAGAATAAGAACAAGAAGAACAAGGGGAAGAATATGCAGAAGATGCAGAAGAATAAGAAGATTTAGAGGTTTTTTTTTTTAAATTATTGATTTTATTTTTTGCAAGAAAGTGGTATGAACAATGAGTGTTCATACATCTATTTTTGCATGTTAGGATTTGAATATGTTAGGACCGCGTAGAATAGGAAATAGGCATGAACTTATATTGTTCATACTCATATTAGACTATGACATATTCATGTAGTATGGCATGATAGTAAATATGTATGAATACTGATTTTTCATAACTTTGCTTTGCATGTTAGGATTTGAATGCTAGAAATCAAGAAGCATAACAACAAGAAGATGGAGGAGAAAATGATTTGGAGGTTCCATTAAAGGTACATTTACATTAGTGATTACTAATAACTCTGTATGAACAATAATTGTTCATAGTACACTAGGTATGAACATTAATTGTTCATAATCCACTTGGTATGAACATTGGTTGTTCACTATGAACACACTATGAACAATTATTGTTCATAGTCCCAGGGTATGAACATTGATTTCATACCTTTACAATAACAAAACTATGTATAATTTGTATGTCTGACCTTCAATTATTTGGGTCCTTAATCGAGGAAGGAAGAAAAGCAATATGGAGAAGAAGAAGAAGAAGAAAGTCGATAAGTCCCATGTGAGTAGAAGGTTATGTTTAAGATATGACACACCAAACAAAAAATTATGTTTGAGATCTGCATCCAAAAAAAGGAAACCGGAGTCAAGCAAAGACTACCGCCAATCTAAAAACTTAAGACAAAGAATACTAGTAAAAGGGAAGTTGGTGGAAGAGAAAACTAGTAAAGGAAAGGTTGTGGTGAAGAATACAAGGGAAGGGGGAGCTGGTGGAAAGAAAACTAGTAAAGGGAAGGTTATGGTCAAGAATACTAGGAAAAGGAAGGTGGTGGAAGAGAAGGAAGATGAGGAAGATGAGAAAGAGAATGTTAAAGGTAGCAAGAAGAGCTTTGTGTGTAGCTGCGAAAGTACCTTCTCACACATGATAAGTTTGGTACAAAAACTCAAAGAAGTTGGAATTCCAAAAAACATGTCGATGAAATGAAGAAGACACCATTCGGTTTATGTTTTATCGCTATACAACAATGGGATTGTTGAAGGAAACAAATTCAAGCCAAACAAAGAAATATTCTATCTCTTGGACAATTTCAAATCAAATACCGAGGAGGCATTTGAGATTGGTAAAAGAATGGTAAAGCTCATTGTAGAGGAGGTTAGTCTCATGTTTGGGCTGCCTATCCGAGATACTTTGGTACAGGTTAAATAGGACTGTTGGAGATGATGAAAAGAAACCCAAACTTCATTAAAAAGTACTTTGGTGATGCCAACACCGGTATTCAAGTCTCATGTTGAAGATGGCATAATGAGGACTTTGGCAACCAGCGATGAGCAATCTGCGGTGAAGATTTTGCAAGGTCGATGTCGCTTTTCATGTTGGTTACATGTTTCTTCAGCAATGCCAATTACAGAGCATCATGGCCATTAATCAAGGCTGTTGACAGCTTGGATACACTTAGAAGTTTGTCTTGGCCAACTGCCATACACAAGGAGTTAATTGATGCTGTCATTGAATACAAAGAAGAAGAAAAAACAGACGATCAATGGATGCACTATAATGTTTTTGATATATTTCTTTAACTCAATATCATTAATTTATGGTTGTTTGTCTATTTTTATAACAATTTGTGGGTATGAACAATAAATGTTCATAGCTATTGGTGGGTATTGACAAGCTTCTTTTTGTGTGTAGATGAGATGTGGATGATGTAGATAGATGATGGTCATTGAACAAAATAGAAGCGTATCAAAAACCTAATTATCCCTCAATAAGTAAAGGATGAGTAGGGTATCATTCCACTTTTAAGTGTATGTTTATATGAAGGATAGGAATGGAAAGGGGGTTTGAGGGATTAAAAACTATTATTATAGATATTGTAGATTCTAATGCTAAACTAAACTAAACTAAACTAAACTAAACTAAACTATTAAGAATTTATAAGAGAGGGAATTCAAGAGATTAGAATCCACCAATACTTTTGATTCAATGACCTTTTGCTTCATGGTTGTTCTCACAAGTAGACTACAATTAGGCAATTGAGCGAGTGTCGATGCCTTCTTGGACGAAACATCGTTAACGAGTAACTCTACTTAAGGTTGTTCCTATGTTCATGTTACTAGTATCTTCTTTCCTTTTATGTGAGCTTGGGCAGCTATTCAATGAATAACCACCTAAGGCAAACACAAGGAATACTTTCCTTACTCTAAAACACTACACAACAAGAAGAAAAGTAGAGAATAATAGTATAACATTCAGTTACAATAAATAAAACCCTATTCTAGCATTATATTCAATTGTAATAAATAAAAGCATGTCACTAGCAAATATTCAATTGCAATAAATAAAACCCTAAACTAGCATGATATTCGATTGCAATAAATAAAAACCTTAATCTATACTTCCATCCCCTGGTGTGGGCAATGGAACTAATAACTAAAAACATAAAGAACTAACCTGATTGAAGAACAACATGAACCAGAAGAATCATGAAACCCTAAGCACTAGCTTCATCTTCTCCCTTGAAGGAGAAGATTAGCCTTCCATAAAGAAGGAAGAACGAGAAGAAGAAGAGTTGAAGAACATAAGACTAGAAAGACTAATTTATTAAGACTCAGCTAGTTAAAACCGATCTTTTATTATTAATCTCTCTCTGCCTCAAGTTCTGGAGACAAGAGTATAAGTGAATTGGCCAATTACATGAGGCACTTAGGTTCTCTATTTATAGAGGTTACAATGAGCTCTAGAAGCATTCCAAACCGTCATTTGTTTCCTAATACAAATAGACTTCTTTTAGAGTCCAACTTCGTCTCCAAAACTGAGAAGGAATTGGCTACAGTGTCGATTCATGTGTCTGGACACACTATTCATACGTCTCAGACGCAAGCAATGCGTCTAGACGCTCGATCCATCGTCCGAGGACGTTAGCGATTTTGTCTCTTCTCGCTTCTATCCTTCTATCCTCTTTTTGTGGGCTTTGGTCTAAGCAACTAATCCTTTGGCCTTGGGCTTCCAAATAGGCTTTAAAATAGGTCCAAGTCGCATATTTAATAGCTCCAATTCCTTAGCCTTCTCCATGATTGTCCACGGGCTTCCCATGTGATCCTTAATGCTCCAAATTGCTCCGTTTTACCCCTTTTTCTCTAATATTCTACAAAACTCTCTCTTTGACCTGTAGAATCATAAAACATCACTTACAAACACTATTAGTCCACTAAGATGGCTAAACAAGAGGCATAATTGAGGGTTAAATAGCATTTTTTGAGCACTTATCGGTATGAACAATGAATGTTCATACATGGATACCTATTGGTGGGTATGAACAACCAATGTTCATAGCTAATCACTACACCAAAATGGCCATTTTGTAACAAGGCAAATTTTCCATGTGTAACACTTATATCCGTTACTAGCCTTCTAACGGATAAAAGCGTTAGGCATTACGGTATCCGTTACTGTACATCTATTTTCCCTTTTATTTATTTATTTTCTAAGGATTTTTTTATTTTCTAATTTTGGGTAACAATTGTATCCGTTAGAAAAGCCCGTAAGTGGAAATAAAATACACTTAAAAGAAATTAAATAAATCCTAAAATCCGGAAGGGTACATTTCTCTTCTCTCAAGCTCGTCTCCCTTCACTCTCCTCCTCTCAAGCATTGAAGTCTAGGGTTCCAAATCTAATTGTCAAAAAGGAAGGCTGACCCGGTTAAATTTGAAATTTCTCTCTTTCTTCTATGGTTTAGGGATGACGAATCGGACAAACCAAATCAAGGAGGATAGCTTGAAGGAGGAAGACAAATCAGGTATTGCCCCTTTTTCAGTTTGATTTCTCTCTCCTCTAATTTGTTTGCGCACAAAATTTTAATTATTTTTCTTTTTGGGTTTTTCAATTTGGGGCAGGTAAGTTAAACACAGAACTATTTCTAGTGTGCATCTCTCTTCCTGCGAATCTCAAAAGAAAAAGAAAAAAAATGGAAGCTTTCGTTGATTTCTTCGTTGATGAGAAGGTCGTTAGTGTAGAAAACATCTTCCTTGATTTCCTAAAGAAGTAAGTAACTTTCCATTTAAAGAGATTCAAAAATGATGGCTCTTATGTTGAGAAGATCGACAAGTATGTGGAGTTCCCACTAGAACTTGATTTGCAACCCTTTAGTGGAAACCAAGAGAACGATAATGTGAGTTCTGGAACTTTCTCACTTGGAAAATAAGAAATCAATTAAGACCTCAACAATATTTTATATCTAATTTCATACTTGGAACTTGGAACTTGGAACACACAATCTACATTTAGAAATGTGACCTACCTATATGCAAAGCTTTGAGTTAATATTGTATATTTTAAATAGTTTTATAAAGCCGGTCGATCCTTTGGACATAGATTTTTGTTACATTAGTGATGGCCTTCCTCCATTTTGGATTTGCAGTATTTACTCTGGTACTGTTGCGGGTGCTCGAGAGGCTTTCTTCAATGGTGTTCCTTCTTTGTCCATATCATATGATTGGTATGCCAAGATATTTTATTATTGAAGTACCTGCGCATGTTATGGAACTTGAGTAGTGTTTCAATCTGTCTATGTTAGTTTGCTTGTACTTACAAGCACCCTGATAAGAGCCCAAAACTGTAGTTTTAACCCCTTAATAATCATCTTGTTAGACCAATTATGTGAATAATAAGTAAGAGTTAATCTCGATTACGTGTTTTATGCATTTCGAGGGCTTCAAAGTCCATTATCTTGAGAAATGTGCCACTTTAGCGAGATAAAGGAGCAAAAGTCGTGAGAACTTCGAATGCCATATCTTTGGACTCAGACCTCGGATTGAGGCCTACCTTATGTCAAAACGACCGGCTCGGAAAGAGCTTTGCAATGGTCCAAGCCTTGACCCAATCAGAGGAGCAGAAGTGGACGAAAAGTCTATGGAAGCTAACTGCAGCTGAAGAGGCCTTTTTGGTTGAAAGAATGGGTTTGGGCACGATTCTCGGCCCAACTCATGGCTCCAAGCCCATGCACGAATTTTGGATCTGGATGTATAAAAACAAAAGCTTAGCTCTTTGTTAATGGTAGCTAGTTAGACCTAAATTAAGATATAGAATTATAGATCTAGTTTTATTAATTAAATTAAGTTTTAGTTCCATTTAAATTCTTGTTTTAGATTAAATCTCTGAATCATTGTTCTTGATAGATTAGATAAATAAAGTAGTATTTTTTATCAAGTTCGAATTTGTCATTTCCATTTTTAGATCTAAATTCAATTCTTGTCATTGTTTTATTCCAGCCATTAAATTAGATTCATTATTGCTAAATTAAGTAATTCTCAAATTCTCACATTATGTTTAGTTTAGATTCAATGGTAAATGTTAGATTGATGACTCAAGGCTAAACCTCCATTAGAGGGGTTGATGAAGCCTTGATGAAACCTTAGTTGTTTAGTATAGAAACGTTGTAGCATCTATTCCACTCTAGAAGGTCGCGTTTCGCCATGAGAATGGGTGGGCGACCTCACATGCTAGTTAGTACTTGGTAGAAATGCCATGAACACTAGGGATTAGACTCGGAATTCTTGCCGTAAGAACGTGAGAATTGAGATACAACATTCACAGCTAGGTTGTTAAGTTGGATTCGAGGTGGATTCAATTCCCTCTAATCTCTTTATCTAGAGTCAAACAATAGTATTTCCATAGCATTTGTAGTTAATTTCTAGTAATCATCTTAATTAAGTATAAGTAGTATAATATTTAGTAAAGCTCTCATTGACTTAAGAGCGACTAGTTAGACTAAGAAAACAATCCATGCTAGGGAACTAGGAGTGAAGCGAACCGTACTCCATTTAGTGCAATTCGCATTGAGAGTAGAAGCTTTGATAATAGACTTCGTAAAAAAGAATAGTTCTAGTTTACTTACGTTTTGGATTAAGTAGTTCATTTAAATGGAGGTAAACTACTCATTTTACATATTATTATCAAATGCGCTGCCATCTTAGTTGCACTTTAGCATTGTTTTCATAATATAATTAGTTATTTTTAAGTCCCATTTCACCCACCCACCCTTGTTTGATTCATTCATCTTTGTGGTTGCCGTTTCAGTTTTGGAAAAATTCAGCGAGAAACGCGCCTTTGGCCCAAAGAAGACCGCGACCAGCTATCTTCTTGGACTTTCGTTTATACACTTTGGCCCGGCAACAAAGAAGAGCGACCAGCTATCTTATTGGAGGTCGACTTTACCTTGGCCGGCGCGGTATAGAGATAAGCGGCCAGCGCCTCCTCTCGAAATTCGGGATTTCCCGGTTGATTTAAACTTGGAATTGTCAAGTTTTTTGGTGTTCTAATATCTTATTACCTGCGAACAGCGCATACACAAGGCGCTATTCATAAAGCGAAGCAAGGACGCTATCGGTATTCCTTTCTTCCATACCTCGCATTTTTCGGTTAGAGGTTTTATACTAGTATATCAGAATTGTTTGGAGTGTTGCATGTTAGTTAAGCTCAACTTAGTCTTGCATGAGATTAAAGTGCGGTGAAACAAAACAACAAACATAATCACACCACAACAAACAAGTCTATCTAGTACACCACCCACGACACCTCTAACTACTATCACACAAACCATACGACATAATGGGTGAAGAAAGAGACTCCTCTCTCCGACTTCTACAAAGCTTTTGGCGATAGCCCTAAGTCTTGCATCGTTCTAGCGAGACCCGATGGGGGATTTTGAATTCCCCAAACATATTTAATCTGTTACCCGTTTTTCCATGGTCTAGACCATGAAAAACCTTACCAACACATCGTGGGATTGAACAAGTCCTTACAACATTCCATCATCCTACGGTTGGTGCGGAGCAGATTAAACTAAGTGGTATTTCCTTTCACCCTAGCCGATAAAGGCGGCGTCTTGGTTAAGCTGCCCTTGGCCTAATTCGTGGACTTCGTGGGCTAAACTTGTTCAAATTTGTTTATGGAACATTTTACCCACCCCTAAAGACGGATGAAATGCTTTCCAAGATTCATTTCTTCCGGCGGAACCCTCATGAATCATTTTTCGAGGCATGGAATCGTTCACCGATCTCCTTATAGAGTGTCCACACCATAACCTAGCAAAGACCGTTAGTTAGTGCCTTTTCAAAGGACTTCAACATCACCATAAAGAAGTCCTTGACATAATGATGGGGGGTAGTTTCCTAAGTAAAGGAGCCACGGAGGCTTACAAATTTTTAGAGGACCAAACTAAAGCGAAATAATAATTGGGGGTAGTGATGATATCCCCATTTCGCTAGTTCTTCTTCAACGGTAAAGGCCGCGGTATATTTGAGAATAAAACCGATCCGAACTTAAAATTCTTGGAATCTCTAACTAAAAAGTAGAGGCTATTTACGTTCAACAAAAGCCTATCCCCGTCATGAATGTAAATTCCAACCCATGTACTTTCTGTTTTGAGTCAGAGCACCACGACAATTATTGTCCTCTAGCTTATGAACAACAACCACCGTAACGGGATAATGTTTACTCTATTAATAACTATCCTATTCCTAACGCCCTTGGAGGCGACATCCCAACTTCGGTTGGAGAAATAATCAACAAGTAACACCTCCGTGGTACAATAATCAAAGCGTTAGGCAAGCAAACAATTATAACCAAGCTTCACTTAGACAAGGACAAGGACAAAGTCAAAGGGAATTATAATAATTATAACACCCAAGCTTAACCTAGGCAAGGTCAAGCACAAGGTCAAAATAATTATAATAATTATAATACCAATAGAGGTATCGTTTGGTTAATAATAATAACTATCACAACCCACCCATAAATAATCAGCGAGAGATAGTTCGGTCGCACCCCGTGACTACTACACCTACACAACCGGATCGTGTCGGCCTTTATCTGAGGTTACCCAACAACTTTTCCAATCAATGACTAAATCAAAGCGAGCGAGATCTTACAATCAATAAATCGGGGCATACAACGGTTAGCCCAAGAGAAAGCCCAACCAAAAGGCGTGTTTCAGGTCAAGCTATACCAAACCCAAAACAACAAACACGACCTTTGAGGTAAGCGGTAATTCTAAATGCGGACACTACAATCGTAGGTGACCTAAATGCCATCACCACTCTCCGTTTGGAAGAGTGGTTGATAACAAAGTAATTGCTCTATAGTTACCCCATTACTCCCTACACGGATATCGAACTAGATACGAAATAGGCGAGGAGCCTACCCGCGGTAGAGGTACCGGTTAAACCACAACCAAAGAAACCAAAAGCCAAGGTTACGACAAGTAGAGCCATATGCGCGAAATATAGAAGCGAAACCACCGTTCCTCAAAAATTAGCCATGCTAACTAGGGATACAAACTTTGAGGAAATTAGGAGCGTTTTCAAGAATCTAACGATAAACCTCCCTTTTCACCGAAGCTATTAAAAAGCTTCCTAACCACGCTAAGTTTCTTAAAGAGTTGTGCACTACTTACTAGGCGTAAAGGCGAACATACCCAAAGGCGCCTTTTTAAGCGAGCGGTTCCCAACTTTATCGAAAATAATGGAATTGTTAAGTACAAGGACCCAGTCGATCCTCTTGTAAAATGCACCTTAGGAGATTCACACCACGACGACCGCTTTATTAGACACGGGCGAAGTGTTAACTTACTCCCGTATTACTTGTATAAACAAATAGGTCTACAGAAATGCAACCTACAAAATAGCGTTGCAATTAGCGGACAGGTCAATTAAGTATCATAAAGGTGTAGTGGAAAAGCGTGCTTGTTAAGGTTCAGGATTTCTACTATCCTGCTGATTTTGTTATCCTCGATACAGAAGTCGCTAATGACTCCGTACCGATCATCTTAGGACGCCCCTTCTTGGCAACTGCCAATGCACTTATAAATTGTCGCGATGGAAAGATGTCCTTATCTTTTGGCCATCTTTTACCGAGGTAAATGTTTTAAAATGATGAAAGCAGTTACGGATTAAATCTATAGATGGGGAGGTTAGCATGATCGAGAGTTTAGCTCAAGATTATTTTAACAACACGTTTCCTGAAAACAATATGTACAAATTCCTTTCTTTTGGAACTTCTGATTTTGTAAATGACTCCTACTTAGAGGAAGTCAACACCATCCTAGAGTCCACACCAATTGTAGACCGATTCGGTTGCTCCATACATCGATTATGAAGACTTGCTACTGGCCGGTATTCATTATGCAAAATGAGGACCCGGACGAAATATCTATTGATTTTCCACCCACCCGGTGCTTAAACCTCTTCCGGAATTAAAATATATACAACTTGATCCGGATGGTAGTCATCCGGTAATTATATCTTCTTTGTTATCTAAAGGCGAAGAGACATCTTTAATAAGGGTGATTAGGGAACATCGGTGCGATTGGTTGGTCCTTAGTTGACATTAAGGGCATCGACCTAATAATGCGCACTCATCGTATCCATTTGGAGGATAACGCGAAGACTTCTGAACCGAACCTCGCTTTTAAAACCCTGCCATGAAAGAGGTGGTTAGGGAAGAAGTCTTGCGATTACTTTCGATATGGTATTATATACCCAATCTCCGATAGCGAATGGGTAAGTCCCATTCATGTAGTTCCTAAGAAATCGGGAGTTACCATGGTGCGTAGCGGGAAGGGTGACTATGTTGTCACTCAAGGTCCTATGAAATGGAGAATGCGTATTGATTACAGGCGTTTAAATGCTATGACGAAAGGATCACTTTCCCTTACCATTTATAGATCGGATGCTAGAGCGTCTAGTCTGGTCATGCCTTTTATTGTTTTCTGGATGGCTACTCGGCTATTTTCAGATTATTATTGATATTGATGACCAAGAAAAGACAACTTTCACATGTCCCCGGAACATATGCCTATAAGCGAATGCCTTTTGGCTTTTGTAATGCCCCCGGTACCTTCGGTGGTGTATGCTTCATATATTTAGTGACATGGTGGCTTTATGGAAGTTTTCATGGATGATTTTTCTATCTATGGAGACTCCTTCCGCAATTTGTTTGTCTAACTTTGTCTCTAAGGTTTTGACGCGGTGTGAAGAAAAGAGCCTCGTTTTAAATTGGGAAAAGTGTCATTTCATGGTCAAAAAGGGCATAGTACTAGGTCATATATTGTATCTAGTGATGGCATCGAAGTAGATAAAGCCAAACTAGATAAGATAGCGACCCTACCTAAACCCCGGACTGTCCAGGTGAGATTAGAACCTTTCTAGGCCATGCGAGGGGTTTTATAGCGTTTCATCAAGGATTTTTCGAAAATAGCTAGGCCTTTAACTAACCTCCTTTTGAAAGATGCCATCTTTGATTTTAATTTTAAGCGTAAAAATGCTTTTGAAACCTTAAAAGCCAGCCTAACCACTTGCACCTATTATCTGACCTCTGATTGGTCTAAACCATTCGAACTCATGTGTGATGCTAGTGACTATGCGGTTGGTCTTTGTCTTAGGACAGAAACTAGATAATAAGTCCCTTTTGTTATTTATTATGCTAGTAAAACTTTAAAAGCGATGCTCAACGGAATTATACAACTACTGAAAAAGAATTCTTAATTTGTCATTTATGCTTTAGATAAATTTCGTCCTTATTTGGTTGGTTCTAAAACTTTGGTTTTACGGACCATGCATACTTCATAGGTACCTTCTTGCAAAGAAGGATGCTAAGCGAGATTAATCCGATGGATTCTTCTCCCGCAAGAGTTCACATTAGAAATAAAAGGACAAAGAGGGTCGAAAACGTAGTTGCCGACCACTTATCTAGACTTACAAATGGCGATAGTAGTGATTCCGAGTCCATACGACTCTTTTCCCCGATGAACATCTGTATGCTATTTTTTCATCACCATGGTATCGCGGACATCGTAAATTATTTAGCGGCTGATGTTATGCCTCATAATTGGTCAAGAAATGAGCGTAAGAAATTCTTGGCGAGTGAAAGTTATACTATTGGGATGAGCCCTACCTTTTTAAGTATTGTGCGGATCAGATTATTCGTCGTTGCATTCCCGGTGGGAATATAATGAAGTCCTATCGTTCTGCCATGACAAAAGTGTGGTGGCCACTTTAAGAATGAAAACAGCCGCTAAAGTTCTTCAATCAATGGATTTTATTGGCCTACCCTTTTTAAGGATGCCCAAGTGCATTGCAAGGCGTGTATTAGATTGCCAACAACTTAGGCCGAATCCGAAGCGTAATATGATGCCTTTAAATCCAATCTTGATAGTAGAAATTTTTCGATGTTTGGGGTATTGATTTCATGGGCCCTTTCCCTCGTTTCCCACGGTTATATTTATATCTGGTTGCCGTGGACTACGTGTCTAAATGGATAGAGGCCCTAGCTTGTCGTAGCAATGACCATAAGACCGTTGTATTTTTATTAAAGAATATATTTTCAGTCGGTTTGGCATTCCTAAAGCCATCATTAGTGATGGTGGAACACATTTTTGCAACATGAGTTGTGGCATCCCTAGTTAAAAAGTATGGAGTTACACATAAAATAGCAACTCCTTATCATCCACAAACTAAGCGGACAAGTAGAAGTTTCTAATAGGAAATCAAAAGATTTTAGAAACAACGATGAAATACGATAGGAAAAGACCGGTGAAGCGTCTATCGGATGCCTTATGGGCATATAGAACTGCTTTCAAAACTCCTATAGGTATGTCTCCCTTTAGACTTGTATTTGGGAAACCATGTCATTTGCGGATTGAATTAGAGCACCGTTGCTCGTGGGCTATAAAAAGCCTTAATTTTAATATTGAAAAGGCCAAATGAAGTTACAATTAAATGAGCTTGAAGAAATCGCTAAAATGATTCTTACGATCTCATGAGAAGGATTATAAAGCCAACATGAAAGCGTGTTCATGATAAGCATATCTTCGCATGAAAGAGTTTGTGGTCGGACAAAAGGTTTTGCTTTACAACTCGATCTACATATTTTCCGGGGAAACTAAAACCCGTTAGTGCGGTCCTTTTAAGTTATCGAAGTCACCCTTACGGGGCAATTACCTTGGTAAAATCGATGACAAGCGGTACCTTTCAAGTTAATGGTCAGCGGTTAAAACATTTTCCGCGAACTTTGTCCCCCGATGTGGAGGAAGTCCTTTTACGAGGACCACTGTCTATGAGGATCGACCTTGTCATTTTGGTGTACTTACTTTCATTTCCATATCTTGATAAGTACACCATTCAGGGTAACGGGCCCTCTCCTTATGGAGTGTGTGGTCATGAAATCGCGGATCCTAAGTCCACAGTTCACATAATTCACGTTTTCCACTTTACATGTTTTTTCGATTTTTGAGTCATGTTCCTCTATGGAGTGAATTATGTATTTATTGTTTTTCGTGTTTCTTATAGTAAACAAATAAAAATAAATTAAAATTCATAAAATCATAGACATAGCAATCCAACAAGTCTTGGGAATCGACTTTAAGCGACCAGACGTTGTAAACAAATTTTGTGGTTAAAAATTTGTTTGAAGGGAAATCATCTTTCCATCCGGATTGCTCGAACTTTTCTAGTTGTGTTTGTGTAGGTCCATTAGTATAGTTCATTTGGGTTGGCGTTATCAAATTTAGTGTTCATTCGTCGCATAACTTACGTCATGCACGCACTCTACGAGGCGTTTTCCACTCTCTTATTCGTCACCCCGGTTGGAATCGAGTGTTTTATGGATCATTGGATTGGAAATTCTCTCCGATCATTTCCATATCTCATTTGCAAGAATCGGACCGATAACGGCGGGAAATCTAGTTTGAAATTGCGCTTAAAATCGACAAAAGTCGAAAAATACGAATGGGCTTGGGCCTGGGCCTTTATACACCGGCGGCCAGCGCTAATCAATCATAGCGAGCGACCAGCGCTCAAACTCTGTAAGTCCAAAATCCAAAGCGCGACTCACGCTCTATCTGGAAGCGTTACCCCTTTCCAAAACCAGATCGCGATCTTCTTCTTCTCCAGCCGCTTGACACAAAGTATAAATCCAAACCCTAGCAACCTAAAAATAAAAAAAAATAATAATAATAAATAATAGAATATATCCAAATAGAAACACCACCCACGCCCATAATAGAAACTCAACACCAATCTTCCACAATCTCCAACCGATCCCACCATCGAAACCACCGACCAATTCGAGTTTCGAACCTGCCGCCGAACCTACCATAACCACCACTGTTGGTTTGGTTAGTTTTCATCAAACTCGCATCCACCCCCATCTACAAACCCCAAATCAGTAAATAACTTCAATGGCGCAACGACGTAGAATTCTGCCGGAAAATGCGTTTGTTTTGAGCCGATTTTAGCGCCATTTTATGCGGGGAGATGTTAAAGAGACATTGGCAATTTGTGGTATTAAACGATGAGGATTTCTATCACTATGAATTGGTAGAACAGTTTTATAAGAAACGAGAAGTGGAGTGGAAATAGGATTTTCATTAGGATAGCAGAACGGAAGGAAGTTACGAGGACGGTTGTTGTCGAGCTATTAGGAATCACCCCGTAACCAACCTAGATCGACCATTCAGAATCCAAGAATCTGCGGTTCTGTTTTTGATGAAAGATACGGTCATAGAGGGTGAATACAATACGATATCTCATTGCGCTCCGGGCGACCACGAGAACCAATCGGCCGCCGCCGGTGGATTGGTAGAACGCCTCGGGGAAAGACAAAGTCGCGACATCGGACTCGATTAATGCGCGTTCTGCGGAATTTGCAAGCGAAGGAGTATAATTTCTGCATCCTTGATTTAATTTTGAATGTGATTAGAGGTGGGAAAGAGCCTAGCGCTCTTCCGGTATTGATCACTCAAGATTATGCTCTCATTTAGAGCCGCCGCTAGATCTCGCTCCTATTAAGATCAAATTGCCTTCTAATGCAAGTATTTATAAAGAATGCATTCAAAGACTTGGCCGTTATTGTCTGCCAGAGAAGGAAGTTGAGTCGGATAATGAAGGGGAAGATATGACATGGTTGGTTGAGGATAATTTTGATACCGCTTTGGTAGCGGATTATGATCGTTAGGGGTTATCGATGAATTTCTCGGAGACACCCTTGAAGAGCATATATAAAGATATGGCATTCGCCGTTGGATTTTGGACCCACGATACTCGATGGATAAAGCGGGGAACTTAATCAAATTAGATGACCATTTATTTGATGATAATGCCATGTAATATTAATGAAATTACATGGAAGGCATTACAACTTCTTCATCGAGTTTGAGAGGAACTACGCTCGTCGAGAATATCATCGTCTGACTCTTGGGATTTCAAGATCGTCCGGCATGATGTTGAGCGGAGATCTTGGAAAATCATTCTCAATCCTTGCAAAATCAGCTCTCTAATGGAAAATCAAGCGGTACTCTCGCGGCCGAGGGACATTAGGATGCAGCTCGTAACAAATAGTAGACCTAAGCGGTTTGGTTCCAAAATATGCATCTCAAGATCGATATAAGAATCCATGATATTACTAAGTCAATAAGTATATAATCATCTGAAATGTTATTCGTTTTTCGCCTTTACTATGTATTTTTTGTCTTATCTTTTTTGTCTTCTTTTCAGATGCAATGCTTAATAGGATTGTCATCATTTCCATTATGACTAATATAATTTTAACGTAATATTTCTGAGGGTCTATTTTCTTACATATTCATTTTTCCATCCAGGTTAGCGTGATCGCTACCCATTTCTTTACTTCATCCACCATGGCATCTTCATCAAACATTGTGATCTTCATCATCCATGGTACCTCTTAAACTTATTCTGGAAGAATCCCTTTCGATCACATGATGGATTCAATGCTATGTACGTCTCTTCCATAATTACATCACAAACATTGGGTGGTCTTCCTAATTCTTTAACCTTAACCAAACTTATTCTCGAGTTTGGCATACTTTATGCTAATATGGAAGACACACCAAAGATTCAAACCTATCATGGTTTCTGCTTAGGCCAGTTCACAATCGAGTTGGTGACACACCTCATATCTTTTCTGAACAACAACTTGCCTATCTTTTGGACTTCCATACCCCGAACCTGCTGCATCTTGGCGGTACATCTATCATAATTTTACCGTTCCTTGGCAATGTTTGCTTTTAGCGACTCTTTATGGCGATGGTCATGAGATCAACGAAGAGACGCATGGCCGTATGCCATGTATAACATCACCATTCCATTGGCCATGATTTAATGGACTTAAATAGGAGGCTACCAATGTTATTTCAGACTCTTAAACATTATGGGAGATTAGGCATTTTTCTCTGCCAATGAGAACGCTGCGTTAGATCGATTGCGACTAGCTCGGGGTCATGCATTATTTAACATTTTAGTTCAGTAATTTCATCCTCCCGGCACGAGCTTGAGCTCGCACTTTTCGGGATCGGTATATATTTTACGGTCACCGCTTGCGAATCATGGAAGCCACATTTCCTACGGTTCGCGACCACTTTTCATGACTGGGTCAAAGGTAGATTCATGTGCCAAAGAAACGTAATCATTCGGCTTCATTGGTTTTCAGTCAATGGAAGCCGTCCTTCGATAACTGGGCATGTTCGATGGTACTGAGATCTAAAAAGATGAAGACCAATTTGAGGGAATCGAGGAGACAAAGAATGGGCGTGGCGGACTCATTATCTATTGCTAATGCTAAGGAAACGCATTTTCAAAGGGGCCTTGGACGCTTCGCGTCTGTTGGACGGTAAACTCGAAGTTTGCCATTATCACATATATCTAGCTAAACTTATGTTTGGTGTGCTATTGTTTTTCATGTTTGGTGATGCTATGGTTCATTATTTAAATTATGCATGTTTAGTGTGCTATTGAACATTTTCGCTCTTTCCGAGATAATATATTATGATCTCCAACCTCTCGTTCTCAAATCCTTTAATTTTGCTCAACGGTTCGTGTGCATTTTATCTCTTTTAATTCATCATCCTTGAGGACTAAAGCATCATTCCGCTTTGGGGTGCTTTTAAACCCTGGCAAAAATTAGGCATCTCAGTGAGTCTATATATAGTTTTTTATTTTCATATTAATAATTGTATTTAGTGACAAAGTTTTGTTTCTTTCAACGATTGAAAATTGTCTAGAAATCTCACATTAGTATCCTAATTAGGATTTGTTTTTAAGAAACTTTAGATAATCATTGTGCAATAGTTTATACATCTTTTCATGAATATTCATGTAATTGAATATCATCGACAGGTACATAGCAAGAAATTTTTGGACCAACGGTTAGTTACTCAAACTATAAATCCTGTGAGAATCTAACCAAAACCTTGACATGAGTGATTTGTGTGTGATGACGCAGGAGTAGTTTTTCGATTAGAAATCGGTTTACTATACTTGATCACCACCCGAATCCTAAGCGAAAGAATTTAGGCCTTCTTTGGATCGACATAGCTAAAATTCTTACCTATTACAAATTTTACGCTAGTCACCTTAATGAACCGTTTCATCAAACCTTTCCGCTTTCACCAAAAATTTCTTACCCATTTATTAAAACCAAATAAAAGAACCTACTGAAGTGGATTGAAAATGAGAAATAGATTTAAAATGTGGAAAAGAATAAAGAGAAAGACTTTGTAAAAAAAAGATATAATAATAAATCCATTAGAGGCTTAAGAACAAGGTTATAAAGCTCGGTTAGAAGAATGAAAGAAAACAAGGATTTCTAGTGTAAATATATGAAGTCCCTATTCTCTCATACTGTGGAGATTTTGATTATCCATTTCCATTTTCTTGTACACTAACCACCTAATCCCCACAATAATAAAGAAAGAAGCTCCAATTAGGAGTAGGGTAGGCGTGATAATAAGTAGTAGACGTGATTGATCGACACCGGCTCCCGACCGGCCATTGAGATGTGAGGAACGCGTGTGCCCACTACACACCGGAGTTAACAAAACCACGAGTGGTAAAATTTTGAGTGGAATTGTGTTTTGACACATACCTGTGAGAACCCATTTAGGTACGCTCTCCAAGGGATCCAGAAACAACCCTGCTAGTATATTTCAATGAAAAGTTCACTGCATGAATAATCATATGTAGATGTTTTAATTATTGAATACATATTAACTTGAGTTTTCAAAGAAATCAATCCTCGCCTCGCTAAGGAGATGTATGGATATCCGAGATTAATTTAGGAAACGAAGTTTACGTCATTCGAGTCGTTAGTAGTATAAATGAAGTTTGTGAGTATCTTTTCTGGAAAACTCTCAATGAGGCTATAACTCGTCCACTAGGGAATTCCTAGTGGTTTAAGGCCTTGTTGCATATGGTTAATGCAACCGCACTCGCTAAACGAGAATTAGTTTAGGACTACACATTCTTGGCCACTTATCTATTTTAATGTCTCTTCTTTGCTTGAGGTGAAGCAAAGTCTCAAGCTTGGGGTAGTGTGATAAGCACCTAAAAGTGTATTATGAAACCCCATTGAGATATAAATTTGGTTAATTATGTGTTTAATAATCATGAAATAAATATGTTTTCATACTTTTGCAGGTATTTGCATTAAACATGGAAATATTGGTTAAACCTGCAATAAAGAACACGAGGAGGCAATATATATATGAATTCTCCCAACCGCGACGAAGCATCAAACTTCCAAAGCTCCTACCTCTCAAACCAGGGACTCGAATCGCAAGAGAGAGCTTTCGGACAATTAGGGCGATGAACTCTCTCGATAAGGAGGAAAGTTGTAAACCGCCCCAAAATCTGGGACCATCTTTCGATTTGCATATGGACCCACTATCTTGGGGCCACAAGATTGGATGAGTCATCAATCATGGAGCATGTCAAGACAAAAATAACAAATTATTAGTGCAAAGTTGACACCTTGCATGTAATAAATTAGATTAGGTGTTAATAGTGAAAAAAAGGCAAGGTGTCACTTTGTTTTAATGTGGTGGATAAAAATGAATTAATGTGGTTTGATGATTCACGTGGGAGAAAATGAGATTTCTCTCAAATGGAGAAGAAATTAGACAAGGGTGGGGGACACTCCATTTACTCCCTTGACTTATTTTCCTTACATGACATTATTTTAGTTCCTTAGTGAAAAAAAATCATAAGTTTAGTTTTTAGTTTTTATTAGAAAGCTTGTAATAGTTTTAATGGAGGAAACACTTGTTTTCTTCTAGAAAATAAATAGAAGTGAGTTTGATTGTTTGATTCTCTCTCTCTCTCTCTCTCTTTTTGTTTTTTTAGTTTATAAATCCTTGTCCCAAGGATCATGAGCTAACTTCCCTTTTTGGGGAGTTAATCCAACTCATGTGAGGGTAAATCAATTTTGTTGGTTTGGTAGGTTGTTAGGAATAACAACTAGCTCTACACCCTATCCCAAAATGATAGTTGGTGTAGTGTCTAGTTAGGAATCAAAGCAAATGAGCTTAGAGATAAGTCATTGTTTAGTTCAACTTGCTAGCATGTGTGAGCTCTTAAGTGGAGTCATACATGCTAGGGATCAAATCTTTTCTTCCATTAGGGGCTTGTCTATGAGTTTAGGAAGGATCAAATAACCTTTTTTCAAATCAACAACTAATGATAGTTTCACATGAGGAGGATTAACTCTCCACCTTTTCTTTCAAATCTCTATTTTGGTATTAAGTGCATGTTTTCAAACTTTAATGTCTTTCTTAATGTTTGTGTATGAAGGAAAACCTAACATTAATATTATAACCTTACTCATTAGTTCCCTTTATTGTAACATCCAATTTGTAGTTGTTCTAAACTTTAGGTTAGTTCGAATCCTTATTCCAACTCTACCTAAACGAAGATCGTGAAGTAAGGAACTTTGAAAGTGCTTTTGCATAAATTTTTAGAGTTCAAACCTCTAAGTAGTGTTAAAGAAGCATATATCACCCACATCTTTAGAACTCTCCACGCCTCAGGATTTGGTAATGAGATATTATGGCTTGTGATGTCATGTGATAGATGGGTATGCATTGAATGTGCCATGAATGACCCTGGTATTCATTGAATGTGTCATGAATGACCCAATAGTTTGACCGCCCTAGAGGAACTAAGGATTCGTGATTGCGCTTGGTCGTATTCCTTGAATGTACGGAATGTAGGTTTGGGTATTCCTTGAATGTGCTCTGGAATGACTCGGGGCATTCATCGAATGTGCCATGAATGGTCCGTTAGTGTTATGATGGGTATTCCTTGAATGTATGGAATAACCCAAGGTATTCATTGATGTGCCATGAATGACCGAGATTATATGGCCAAAGAGGCTATGATTATGTGTATGGAAATCCTAGAGATGGTGTGATATAGTGATACTCGGTGGGAGAGAGGCACGTGTATGTGTGATTTGGCAAATGTGTGGAGTGCAAATCGCGGGAGTAGAAACTAAAGGTTGGGTTGAGCTATTTATAAATGAGTCAACAAGATAATTAATAAGCAAAGTGAAATATTGATTTTACGTATGAGTGAGTTATTGCCTATGAATATTTATGTATTATGATGTATATGCTTTCTTACAAAGAAATATAGAGGTAGTTTGTGTGAGGTTATGGATGTGAAGTGTGACTGGGAATAATATTATTGAATGTTTGTGATTTTTTCTGTGATTGTGGAATGACTCTAAAATGATATGTTATTATGAAAGCATTAATGACTTGTAATAGTCTGAGATATATAGTTATGTACTTGGAAACTTTATGACGTAATGATGTCATGTGAATGACTAACCTTGATATAGGTGGTATGATAAGTAGTATTCTTCGAATATGCGGGACGAACTATGTTGTATTAATTAGACTTCAATGTCTTAAATGAGGTTTGATTATGAATGAAAATTTGACTTGCTGAGATAAATCTTTTTATAGTGCTGTCTAACTATATTTTTGCAGGAGGGTAGGATCTGTTAATCTTTTATGAGGGACGTAAATATCCCACCCGAGACGCCGTGGTTGGCTTTAAAGGTAAGGTGTATCAAACCAATATTTAATTAAGTTATCGATGTGTATCTAATAAGTGGTATTTTGTTGTGAGTTATCTTCTTGAAATGTATATTGGGATTGAATCTTACTTGGGAAGAAAACTACACCATTTGGAAAACGGAACTAGATTGTCTTCCAAGTTGAAATTGTTGGTAATGTTATATTTATTAATTTGAAAGATTATTATATATATTTTGTTGTTAGTCTACTCATACAAGCAAATTCAATTTGCTGACCCATATTTGTTTTATTTTGTAACGTAAGTGTGTTCTTGGGAACATAGATGGTGGAATGCAGCGGATGAAGACGCTTGATTGGGATACGCTCTTAGAGTCTTATTGGTATAAGTTTTATGAAGTATAAAGTCTTGATTTGAAACAGATGTAATAGAGTGGTTTAGTAAATTTTTGAATTTGTATATTAAGAGTTGTTCGTTTGGTTTTAATTTGATCTCATATTTTAACATTGTGGTTGTTAATTGGTTATTAAGGTTTTGTTTTATCCTGGATTTTCAGAAGATGGAATAGGGTGTGGATAATTTCCTATTTTTAATTTTCTAGAAATTTAGGGTGTGACAGATAATAAAATCAAATTGCATGGATCCATGATATTTTGACATTATAATTCGACTGCATGTGGTAATTATAGTTGGCAAGGTTTCAAGAATATTTCTTAGCATAACGGACTTATGGAGCCAAAGATTATGTAGCTGAAAATTGGTACATACGGCGCAGGCATTGAATTTACTATAGTGGACAGTGGACTAGTGTTTCTGCACATGGGGTGAAGCCCAATTTTAAAAGCACGAGTAGAATTGACTTCGTGTCAATGATTTTGTTTTCAAGAAAACAGAATATACTAGGTACAGAAACAGAATACAAACAACCGGAGGTAAACGGCAAGATGACCACGCCATGGTAAGCAACAAGAAACAAATTATGTGTTCTGAAACCCACAAAATTTGATTTAAACAGTTGTTTGGAAAGAATACGCGACCTGGCACAGTGGCACACCTTGTGAGTTGCATTCGCTAAGCGCACACACGGGAGCGTTGCCTGCTAGGTTCCTATTTTACCTGGGAGTCTACAACAAAAGATATCTTCCATACACATACTTGGGGAAAGAGTGAGATTTGTGAATAAGTCAGTGCTCATGTTAGTGTAGATTCACATCGATGGGTAGGTACAGGGTATCTGAATTCATATGCAGTGTTCTTTTCCCATAAAAACAATCTCCAATTTGGTAACTCATGGATAGTCTGAGACACTCTGTATGATATTTAATCTTGATCATTTTGAAATTTCAACTTGAAAGAAACCTAACATGAAATCACACTAGTGGTAAATTATATCGCCTGTTATCGACAACAAGAAAGGGACCACACACCGTCTGCACCAAACCCGTCCTTAATTCCAGGAGAAGCTTGTTGTTAGAACATACAAGTACCACCAAAGAGTTGTAATTGCACAATATACTGTTCATATATACGATTACCTAACAACCCGCTAAAACGACATCGAAATGGGACCCTTTGCACTCCTTTGCACTTTAACACTTTTGTTTCTTCAAATAACCCAACAAAATGGCATCATTGGTCGTTAGTGAAGACATCGTACTGAAAACCAAAAGGTGATTAATAACTTGTAGACAAATCTCAAAAAGGGACAAAATTAAGATATATACATGTGAATGACATTAAGGAGATAAAAATGAAACCATCTATATTATCTCAGTTAGTCATCTCCAATGGAGTATATAGTATATACAACTCCACATATGTGTCACATAGGTGCCACTAGGATTTTATAACTTTTCTTACACACTAATAATTTACACACTCAAAATGGTATCCAATGCAATAATGAAGTTTAAAAGTTTGTAAAATTAAAAAATTGAGAAAAAAACGACAGTCAAAGTCCGTCACAAATGGTTTAACTAAAAAATAATCACTTTGAGTCCGTAATTTACTAAAACTTACCCAACCCATAAATGACAGTTTTTGCCCGTCGCAAACGCTATAATTCTCAAAAAAAATAAAACAGACGTGAGTGAGTTTATGTGACGTCCGAATTCCTTTTTAGTTGGGACGTTACTTCAAGTGACGCCCAAGATATTTATTAACTAATAGCGGGATAGAGAATTCCCCCACTCTCTATTAACTATTAGCTTATCACCTGGGATTTAAACCCCCTATTGGAAACATATTTTTGATATTTAGAGTGTAAATTTTACATTTTAAACAATTTACACCTTTCATTGGAGATGTCCTTAGTCAATTTTCTTTTTTTGCTTACAATTAATGCATATAAAGAAAAATCAGGCCACAGCTTAATTTTGACTATACCAGATATTTGACAATTTGATTGATCAAAAAATGAAAAGCTAATATTCGCAAACATATTAAACTCGAACCATTTTAAGCTAGTAAGTTACATTCACCTGGAATCAAATGTACCAAAATTTAAAAGTTGAGAATAATAATTGATAAAAATTTTTTTGGCCAAAAAAAACGGAAATGGAAAATTGCAGAATTGGAGCAGTAGTAATACATACAAATTACACAATTTTATTTCCCTCTAACTCCTATGGTTTATAGATGATAAGAAAACAAGGCAATACAGCTCTTGAATCAAATACAAAAAGTTCACCATTATCACCACTAACTGAGTCAAACCCAACTCGGCCTTCCAAAAACGACTCAACACCGAGTCGTTTACACACTCTACCCGCAATAACTCGACAAACCAACATTGCTCTTCTTCCTTTCCCACCACCAAAACTTTCATGTGCCCTACCACTTCCAGAATAAGTACAAATCGTCCGATTCTTACCCGAAAACTCACAGAGTCCACTCATATCATAAATCGCTCCTGCTGTGGGTCCTACACAGTAGAATCTCATAACCTCATTACCATCAGCAAGACATCTACCACCATCACCCGAACCTACCCGACACTTGACAACATGTCTGTATTCTTCAAAACGAGTAACGGTCCTTGGCGGGTTATTCACCTTTAAAACCATCTCGATCCGACCCGAAAAAGAGTTCACTGGTGACCAGCTTGTGTGAAAAATTATCCGGACAACATTATGAGAAGGGTTTTCTTCAGGAAGTTCAGTTAAGGTAGGGAAAAATGGGTCACTACTTCTTTTATTGGTCCGGACTCGAGGTACCGAGTCTGAATCTGGGGTGTTGGATTTCGAATGGTATCTCGAGGTGGATTTCGTGGAAGAAGCAGGTGATGGGGTTTGAGATTTTCTTGGGTTCTTCTTCTTTTTGTTCTTGTTTGTTTCAATAACGTCTTTGAGATTTTGAACACTTTTATACAACTTGCAGAAGGGAGAAGATGGGTTGAGTGTTTTGCGTTTGGAGTGTAAACGTCTTCAAGTGCATTGGACTTACACTGTAAAGACTTAACCCAACTAGTCGACATTAACAACGACGAGCCAAAAGAGCTTGAGAAGGTGAGGTTTGAGGGTTTCTTTTTGCTTTCAAAGACAAGTTTGAGTACTTGTCTGTTTTTTTTCTTTGTTTCTATTTTCTCTCTCATTCATTCAAAGGAGATATAAATGGAATGGAGACAGTTGCGTCGTTGATTTAGGGAAAAGAAGAGTTATAGTGTACGACAAGGTTTGAGATAAAATATGTAAACGGGGTTGAATTTGGGACACGTGGTATAGGTTTGGTGGTCAGAGGCAAAGGGGATAATTTTTTGTTAGATAATTATTATTTTCGTTAAATTTGGAATGATTACATTTCTAGTGGTTTTCATCATAAGGATTAAGGATCTTCCAAAATATAATTATCTTTTTTTGAAAAAAATATAAAGCATCAAAACATTATAATAATGAAATATTGTCATTGACTTGTTTTGTGTCTTTTATCGATGATCAAGCTTTTACAATTTGCGAAAGTTTCAACTTTGAGATTGTGCATCATCAACGCGTTGCTATATTTTTTTTGTAATGGACACGGCTTTTAATGATCAAAATTCATAAAAACAAGTCAAGCACTAAAGCATTTGGACAAAAATTGAGGTTTTTATTTCGGATGGAAATAGTTGTCACATTCTAATTTTCTTTTTTATTTTTTGGGCCCAACAGTAGAAAAGGCCAACGATACAAAATTGAGTCATTTTGATTTTTTATTAAAAAAAATAAGAAAATGTTGGACAGCAAAACTTGTCCCGTGCGACTCATTTCTATTTTTCTCAATATTTTAGTTTGGAATTTGACAATTGTTAGAATAAAAACTGTGTTTTGGTAGCGCGTTGGGAGTCAAAATTGCCAAATTCATTTCCATCTGTCACATTAGAAATGAGATTTGGCAATGTGTTGATGATGCTCTAATGGTCTTGTCGCATAGACGGCCTAGTTTGTGATTCCAAACGGAATCTCATAATTCCATCGAATATTTCAATTTTTGGAGAAACGGTAATAATGATGTAAGGGTCGAATAATGCAAATTTCAAATTTTGGAATTTTGGTTTGAAGTGATTGAAATTTTGACAATTTCATTCAAAATCCCAAACTATGATCTTACATAATATGTTCTATTGGTGTTTTTATTCCACCATTTGACGAATCGATTGTACGGACCTAATATTTTTAAGATGTTAATAAAAATGTACACGCATTACTATATGATGTTATTTTAAGTCAAGGTCTTCATGGAAAAAGAAAAAAAAAAGAATATCGTAAGTGGAATAGTGAAAATGTAGATTAAAATTTACAGCCGATGCTATTCAGCTCATAGTTTACGATTTTGGAATTACTTGAATTCTAAAACTGGAATTCCAACTAGAAATTCGACGCAATCCAACTAAATTCCAGAATTAATATTTTTTTTCCGACCATATATTGTCATTTCGATACCATTTGTATTTTTTCAAAAACCAAAATATTTAGCAACATTATGAAATTCCGTTTGAAACTATGATTCATTCGAAACTATGATTCAATGGTTGCAATTTCTTAGATGACCAAAGAAAATGTATTTGTGTGGTGGAAGTATTAAAAACCACATAAAAACTTGTAAGAACGCTCAAGTTGTTCTTACAATACTTTGAGAATTCACCGTAAAAAAACCCATGCTTTGAGAATTTGCATGTGAGAATTTGCATGTTCTTCCACATTGAAATCACTTATTTTATATATAATGCATAGACTACAGTATGTATGATAGTAACACCCATGTTATTTGGATCATGGCATAAATGGACATGCATTGTCACACTCCCGCCCGAACCAAATGTCGGAATTCTAATAGATATTTCGGTTTAAAAAAAAACATAAAAAACAACATAGGATTGAAATATTGATGATTTCGAAATTAATTGAAATCAAAATATACATGGGTCAAAATATTGTAAATTTTGATTTTTTAGATTTTTAAAATTCCGATAATTCTAAAATCCCGAACTATAGTCACACTCGAAAACTTTGCAGAATGACATAAGTTTTGTTCTAGTTAGATGGACTGTTAATTAATTCAAATTGTAGAAATTGTAGATTGAATTTCTTATCAATTATTTTTTCTGCCATTGCTAATTTGCTATTACCATTTTCTACTTAATATATTATTATTCTTATTATTTTTCAGACAAGTTAACTTTTCCAATTACTTCTTAGTATATATATTCACTTAAAGTTCTTGATATAGATTTAATTCTAACATACAATTCAACTTAATTGGGAGCATGGGACATTGAGATCCTACAAGGCCTACCACATATAAAAAGTTGATATTTGGTAGTAAGCTAGCATGCAATGCAGCCTGGTTCCCAGGGATCGAGATTCTTCAGGCGTGGGGGCAAAGTCTGGCAACTTCCTTAGAACACAGAGAAATGCGAGTTTGATTTCTTTAGAATTCAAATTCTGTTAATTAGCTCAATATTTTGGAGACTTTTTACGGTTAAGTGCAGGTTGTGTTTAGCATTTGGCATAAAAAAGATTTAACTTTATTGCTTAAACATAGATCAGGTTGTCTTCTTCTGATGGTTTTGTCTCCTTGAACATTTGTTTGGGATAAAAAAAGAGTGCGAGATGCTCACTTTCATAATTAGAAGTCTCACTACAACTAGGGAAAAGTAAAAGAAAAACTGTCGTTTTCTAAAATTTCAAATTCAGTGCTCTTTTGACAGGTTCCATTCTCCTTCTATTCTATTCTCATTGCTCCCACAGGTTCAAACTCCATGTATTGCCACCCAAAGTAGCTCCTGTGCCGACTTATTCTTGGAAGATGAGTCACTAATTAAGGTACTAATAAAGTAATTAAGGTTTTCTTAGCCACGGACTTGTTTACAAATGAGGGACATATTTTTCAATGGATCTTTAATTGACTATTACTAATCTACTGTTATATGAGTAAGTAGGCCATCGTCTTGGTTTAGTAACCTACGATTTTCTCTCTTAAATGTCATCCAACCATGCCCATTTAATGCTTGAAAATGTCACTTAGGAAAACATTTTCCCCATATATATATGCTTTGGAATTTAATCTCGTGCAGGATACAGCCTTCCGTTCCTTCAAGGTGGGCCCAAGAAATCTAAGTATCCCAAAAAAAGATCGACAATCCAGGTATCCAACAAGTTGAAATCATGACTTCTTGACCGCTTTTAATATCACAAATTGACTACTAAAATCTTCGAGTCTGGTTGGTGTATTCCTTACTTTGAAAGAGTTCTCAAGTTTGAGTCTCTTATCTTGTGTGGGATGATCATATGGAGTTCCTTTCAGGGGTAAGGGTGGAATTTGAGCTGAGGCCTCGGAATTCGGTTTGGGCTTGGCGCTCGGTTCTAGTTCGCTCGTTTAACTATATGAGCTGAGCTCAAGCTTAAATTAAAGCTTGTGTAACAAATGAGCTTGATGAAGCTCGGCTCGTTTAGCTCAAATAGCACATTTATAGTGTAACTAGTTTTCGAACCCGTCCTACGAACGGGTGCCGTTATATTAAATTATTCTAAAAAATATTAACAATTATACATAGCTATGAGATATATATGATAATTATATTAATCACTCATTCAAATTTCTTGCACTACTCTCAATAAAAAAGAAAACGCCAAACCTTGATAAAACTTATTGACTTCTTTTAGTTGTTAGGTTTAACAATTGAAGTTTGATTGAAGTTTTATGAGAATGCTCAATGTGGCGAAGATGATATTGAAACTACTTGAATAGTAAGACACTCTCAATCATAATAAAATAATTATGATAAACATTATTTAAAATGCAAAATTATACTTGTTGAGACATTATATTCCCCCTACAAATAATACAATTATGTTTCGAGGTTAGTTCAATGCATTTGCATCAAGTTTTCGATTTTCTGTTAATTATTCATTGAGGTTAGTTCAATGTAGTTATTGCATCTAGTTTCTAATTTCCCATAAATTATTCTTTGAGGTTAGTTCAATGCAGTTGCATCAAATTTTCGATTTCTCGTTAATTATTCTTTAAGGTTAATTGGTGCATTTGCATTAAGTTTATGATTTCGTTAGTTATTCATTAAGGTTAATTTAGTGCGGTTGCATCCGGTTTTTCGATGTTTTTTAATTAGTTTTGATATTACTTTCATTGCATTTCCATCTAGGTTCCAATTTCTCATTAATTACTCTTTCAGATTAGTTCAATACATCTGCATCCAGTTTCTGATTTCTAGTTAATTATTTTTAGAGGTTAGTTCGATGTTCAATGCATTTGCATCTAGTTTCAAATTTTGGGTTATTTATGCTTTGAAGTTAGTTCGACCAGTTACATCCGATTTCTGATTTCTAGTTAACTATTCTTTGAGATTATTTCAACGCATTTGTATCAAGTTTCTGATTTCCCGTTAAATATTCCTCAAGATATTGCATCCATTTCGATTTACCGTTAGTTAATATTTGATTTTAGTTTTATACAATTGCATCCAGTTTCGATTTTTCATTAATTATTCTTTGAGGTTAGCTCAATGTAGTTGCATCAATTTTTCGATTTCTAGTTAATTGTTCTTTGAGGTTAGTTCAATATCAAGTTTCCGATTTCCCATTAATTATTTTTTGAGGTTAGTTCAATGTAGTTGCATTAAATTTATACTTTCTTGTTAATTATTCATTGAGATTAGTTCAATGCAGTTACATCTATTTTTTTCGATATTTCTTTTAATTAGTCTTTGAGATTAGTTCATTGCATTTGCATTTGAGGTTTCAATATAGACTTCCGTTAATAACTCTTTGAGGTTAGTTCAATATAGATGCATCAAAAACTATATATATATATATATATTATATATATATATATATGCATCAACCAAATGCATTCAATATATATTTTTTGATTATTTATGCTTTGAGGTTAGTTCGATGCAATTACATCCGGTTTCTAATTTTTTGTTAACTATTCTTTGAGGTTATTTCAATGCATTTGCATCTAGTTTTACGATTTCCGCTAATTATTCTATGAGGTTAGTTCCTTGATTTATTCGATTTTTTATTTTATATTAATTATTTTTTAGATTAGTTCAATGCATTTGCATCCAGTGTTCGATTTCCCGTTAATTATTATTTGAAGTTTGTTTGATGTATTTGCATACCGTTTCCAATTTCCGATTAAATATTTTTTAAGGATTTGCATCCAGTTTCTAATTTATCGTTAGTTATTTTCTGACGTTAGTTTAATGCAGTTACATCCAGTTTCTGATTTTTAGTTAATTACTTTTTGAGTATGGTTTATTGTATTTACATTAAGTTTCCAATTTCCTTTTAATTACTCTTTGAGCTCAGTTCAATGTATTTGAATCTAGTTTCTGATTTTCTTTTAATTATCCAATGTGGTGTGTAATATTAACTTCAAACAGGACATAAAAATAAATTATGTTTGATTTACTATGTGGGATCATCAAAAATTATCTAGTTCCCGATTTCCAGTTAATTATTATTTAAATTATATATGACTCACTATGTGGGATCTTCAAAGATTATCTACGAACGTGTGATGTTATATTAATTATTCTGAAAAATATTTGCAACTATATATGCAGAACTATTATATATGAATATTATATTGATCACTCATCCAAATTTCTTATAACGTGAAAACCCCACTATCCATTAAAAAAAAAATAACTCACCCTTGATAAAACCCTTCAACTTCATTTTGTTGTTTAATAATAGAAGTTTGATTAAAGTTTTGTGAGATTGCATAATAAAGCGAAGTTCATATTGAAGCTACTTGAATAGCAAGGCGTTCCCAATCATACGAAAAGAGATAAGATAAATACTATTTTAAATGCAAAACTATACTTATCGAGACATTCCTACAACATATAACACAACTATGTTTTGATGTTAGTTTAATGCTTCCTCCAATTGGTGATCAAATTAAGGTCAACATAGATGGGGATTCTAGAGGGAACCCAGATCCAGCTAGGTTGGGTGGATCCTTTAGAAATGTTTATGGTGATTTTGTCTTACTCTTGAGCAAAGGGTATCGGAATTGCGGACAACAACTATCTGGTAGAAGTACATGGTTATATTGGAGAGTGTGGAGCTTGCCCTTTCAAAAAGGATGAAGCAATCTCTTGGTGGAATCATATTTGGCGGAAATCCACGACTTTTAACTCATGGGGCATCCCTTGGCAACTCCTATGTAGATGGAAAATTTGCACGAAGGTGCAAAGTTTGAAAGTGTAGCACAATTTGGAGAGAGGCTAACCTAGTCTTGACCCGGTGACAAAATTTGGATCTTTCTTAGTTGAGAATGAGGCTTTTGTATCAAATGGCAGACCCCCATGGTTATATGAATGGGAGGTTCCATATGGTTGCTATTTTAGAATATCTTGAACCTACATCGTATAGCATGTAGGTTTCACCACTCCTGTACAATTCTTTTATTTCGTTTCTTTCCTTAATTCAATTTACACTTACTGAGAAAAAAAAAGGTTAGTTTAATGCATTTGCATCCAGTTTCTGATTTTCAATTCCATTATTTATTTTTTGATGATAGTTCAATACAGTTGCATTTAGTTTTCGATTTTGCGTTATTTATTTTTTGAGGTTAGTTCAATGCATTTGCATCAAATTTCCTATTAATTATTCTTTGAGGTCAGTTCAATGCATTTGCATCTAATTTCCGATTTTCCGTTAATTATTCTTTGAGATTATTTTAATACATTTGCATCCAATTTTTGATTTCTCGTTTATTATTCGATAAGGTTGCATTTGCATTTAGTTTCTGATTTTCTATCACTTATTGTTTGAGGTTAGTTCAATGAATTTGCATCCAGTTTTTTGATTTTTTCGTTAATAATTTCTTGAGGTTAGTTCAATGCATTTGCATCCAGTTTATTTTTGAGATTAGTTCAACGGTTGCATCCGGTTTTCGATTTCCATTAATTATTATTTAAAATTAGTTCTACGCATTTTCATCTTGTTCCCAATTTATAGTTAATTTTTCTTTGATGTTAGTTCAATGCAGTTGCATCAAGTTTTTGATTTCCCATTAATTTAATCATTGAGGGTTAGTTCAATGCATTTCCAACCAGTTTTCGATTTCTCGACAATTTTTTTTTTTTTATGTTAATTCGATATATTTGCATCAAAGTTTTGATTTTTCGTTAATTATTCTTTGAGGTTAGTTTAATACAGTTGTATTCATAGTCCGATTTCTCATTAATTACTTTTTAAGACTAGTTTAATGTTTGCATTTGCATAAAGTTTCCGATTTTCGTTAAATATTATTTGAGGTTAGTTCGATGCATTTGCATCGGGTTTTCATTTCTCATTAATTGTTCTTTGAGCTTAGTTTCATGTAGTATTATATATATTTTAAAATATTTGTCATTATTGGTTTGCCGTTATTTTTATTTTTATTTTTTATATATGTGAGCTTGCATTAATTATGTTTTAATATATAATATAATGAATAACATTGCATCAAATAATATAGCTATAATAAATTTTAATACATAGCTATAAGAGTAGAAAGCTATATTATTTAGGAAAAGTTGGAGACTTTGTGAAACTCTATATGGGATTGGTTCTTTATTTATGTCCTACTTTTTCGTAATTAGTAAATAGTAATAAAGTTTGGAAAAAACTGGAGTCTCTGTGAGTGTTCCAAAAAATAGATTGGTGAGGGGTATAGCTATAACTAGATTTTGGACCCGGGCATACGCCCGGGATCTATTAAATATTTTGTTTGCTAAAAAGGCTTTACAAAATGTCTCACACAAATTTTCGAATAAGAATATATTTTTATTGATAATAAACCGAAATACGTTAATGAGCAGCGATTATGATGCATAAGTACTTGGAAACTAAGAGATCAAATTGAGATTGCCTCTTCACTTTGTGGTTTAAGATATTAATCCATAATTTTCAAATATAATTATCTTAAACTCGATTTAGCTTGTATAATAGTTTTCTTAGATTTATGGTGATTTAGAGGCAAATTTTCGAATCAGAATATATTTTTATTGAAAATAAACCGAAATCGTTAATGAGCAGCGATTATGGTGTATAAGTACTTGGAAACTAAGGGATCAAATTGAGATAGCCTCTTCACTTTGTTGTTTAGGATATTAATCTGTAATTTTCAAATGGAATTATCTTAAACGATCTAGCTTGTATAATAGTTTTATTATATTTATGATGATTCATGTAAATCATCACCTTTCAAAGATATACTAATGTGTACAAATCACTAAAACAGATTGATTGTTTCCATATCCTCAAATAATACACTACTCCCACTTGAAAAATTTATCACATGAGCGTGTCCTACAAACGGGTGTCGTTATATTAAATTATTTAAAAAATATTAGCAACTATGCATAGCTATGAGATATGAAAATTATATTAATTACTCATTTAAATTTCTTGCACCACTCTCTATAAAAGGAATCATCAAACCTTGATAAAACTTATTTTTTTATTGTTAGGTTTAACAATAGAAGTTTGATTGAAGTTTTGTGAGAATGTCCAATGTGGCGAAGATAATATTGAAGCTACTTGAATAGCAAGGCATTCCCAATCATAATAAAAGAATTATGATAAACACTACTTAAAATGCAAAACTATATTTGTGGAGACATTTATTCCCCCTACATATAATACAAATATGTTTTAGGGTTATTAGTTCAATGCATTTGCATCAAGTTTCTGATTTTCCATTAATTATTCTTTGAGGTTAGTTTAATGTAGTACGTTGCATCCAGTTTCCAAATTCTCATTAATTATTCATTGAGGTTAGTTCAATGCAGTTGCATCAAGTTTCTAATTTCTCGTTCATTATTATTTGAGGTTAGTTCAGTGCAATTGCATCCACTTAATGATTTCCCGTTAGTTATTCATTAAGATTAATTCAATACAGTTACATCAAGTTTTTCATGTTTCATTAATTAGTATTTGAGATTAGTTCATTACATTTGCATCCGGTTCCAATCTCCGTTAATTACTCTTTGAGGTTAGTTCAATACATCTGCATTCAATTTTTAATTTCAAATTAATTGTTTTTTCTAGGTTAGTTCGATAGTTTACAATTTCTATACAAATTGCATATATGTAAGAGTCTATTTTTATAAACTCACTTTTTGTTTTGGGTTCCTAATTACTTGTAATTACTCATGTGAGAAGGCTAAAAAAGCGGACATTTATGCTTTGAGGTCAGTGTGATCTGATTACATCCGACTTCGATTTTCAGTTAACTATTTTTTGAGATTATTTCAATGTATTTGCATCAAATTTCTGATTTCCCGTTAGTTAATCTCTGATTTTAGTTTAATGCAGTTGCATCCAGTTTTTGGTTTTCCATTAATTATTCTTTGAGGTTAGTTCAATGTAATTGCATCCAATTTTTGATTTTATGTTAATTGTTTTTTGAGGTTAGTTCAATGTATTTGCATCAAGCTTTCGATTTTTCATTAATTATTTTTTAAGGTTAGTTCAATGCAATTACATCAAATTTATAATTTCCCGTTAATTATTCATTTAGGTTAGTTCAGTGTAGTTTCATCTACTTTTCAATGTTTGGCTAATTAGTCTCTTTGAGATTAGTTCATTGCATATGATCCAGTTTCTGATTTCTCGTTAATAACTCTTTAAGATTAGTTCAATACATGCATCTTGTTTCGATTATTTATGCTTTGAGGTTAATTAGATTTGCAACTATATATGATTTTTTATTTCCCGTTAATTATTCTTTGAGATTATTTCAATGCATTTATATTTAATTTCTGATTTTCCACCAATTATTCTATGAGGTTAGTTCAATGCAGTTGTATCGTTTTTTTTTTTATTTTATGTCAATTATTTTTTGAGTTTAGTTCAATGCATTTGCACCCAGTTTTTGGTTTCCCATTAATTATTATCTGAGGTTTGTTTGATGTATTTGCATATTGTTTCCTATTTCTCGTTAAATATTTTTCAAAGATTTGCATCCAATTTCTAATTTCGTGTTAGTTATTATCTGACATTAGTTTAATGCAATTGCACCCGGTCAATTTTCAATTTATAGTTAATTACTTTTTGAGTTTAGTTTATTGCATTTGCATAAAGTTTCCGATTTCCCGTTAAATACTCTTTAAGCTCAGTTATGTATTTGAATCCAATTTTCAATTTCCTTTTAATTATCCATTGTGGTGTGTAATACAACGCGTCATCGATCTATCGTAGTGTCCTTGCAAACATGACATAAAAAGTAAATTATGCTTGATTTACTATATGTGGGATCATCGAAGATTATCCAGGTTCGATTTCCATTAATTATTTTTTAAATTATGCATGACTCACTATGTGGAATCTTCAAAGATTATCTCTGAGCGGTGTTGTTATATTACTTATTCTGAAAAAATATTTGCAAATATGCATAACTATTATATATTAATATTATATTAATCACTCAACCAAATTTCTTATAACGTGAAAACCTCACTCTCCATTAGAAAAAAAGAACTTACCTTTGATAAAACCATTCAACTTCATTTTGTTGTTTAATAATAGAAGTTTGATTGAAGTTTTGTGAGATTGCCTAATAATGTGAAGTTCATATATATATTGAAGCTACTTGAATAGCAATGAGTTCCCAATCATACGTAAAGAGATAAGATAAACATCATTTTAAATGCAAAACTATATTTATCGAGATATACCCACAACATATAACCCAACTATGTTTTGAGATTAGTTTAATTCATTTGCATCCAGTTTCTGATTTTTCGTTATTTATATTTTGAGGTTAGTTCAATGCGGTTGCATCCAATTTCAATTCCGTTATTTTTTTAGATCGGTTCAATGTAGTTGTATCCAGGTTTCGATTTTCGTTAATTATTCTTTTCGATTAGTTTAATACATTTGCATCCAATTTCCAATTTCCTGTTAATTGTTCTTTGAGGTCAGTTCAATGCATTTGCATCCAGTTTCTGATTTCCTGTTAATTATTATGTGAGATTAGTTTAATGTATTTGCATCCAGTTTCCGATTTCTCGTTTATTATTTGATAAAGTTGCATTTGCATCTAGTTTCCGATTTCCCATTAATTATTGTTTGAGATTAGTTCAATGAATTTGCATCCAATTTTCGATTTCCCGTTAATTATTTCTTGAGGTTAGTTTAATACATTTGCATCAATTTTATTTTGTGAGATTAGTTCAGTACAATTGCATCCGGTTTTCAATTTCTCGTTAATTATTTTTTAAGATTAGTTCCACGCATTTGCATCGTGTTTCCAATTTATAATTAATTTTTCTTTGAGGTTAGTTCAATGAATTTGCGTCCAGTTTCCGATTTCCCGTTAATTATTTCTTGAGGTTAGTTCAATACATTTGCATCCATTTTATTTTTGAGATTAGTTCAAAGTGCGGTTGCATCCGGTTTTCGATCTCCCGTTAATTATTTTTTAAGATTAGTTCCACGCATTTGCATCGTGTTTCAAATTTATAATTAATTTTTCTTTGAGGTTAGCTCAATGCATTTGCATCCAGTTTCTGATTTTCCGACAATTATTTTTTTATGTTAGTTTGGTGTATTTGCATCCAAGTTTAGATTTTCCATTAATTATTATTTGAGGTTAGTTTAATGCAATTGTATCCATATTCTAATTTTCTATTAATTACTTTTTAAGATTAGTTTAATGCTTGCATTTGCATCCAGTTTTTGATTTCCCGTTAACTATTATTTGAGGTTAGTTCGATGTATTTGCATCCAGTTTTCGGTTCCCTATTAATTGTTTTTTTACGTTAGTTTCATTTAGTATTATATATTTTTTAAAATATTTGTCATTATTACTTTGCCGTTATTTTTTTTTTTTTCATTTTCTATTATATATTTTTGCGAGGTTATTTTTTGTATAATTGTTTTAACTATGTTTTGAGGCATTATTAAGGATATATTGAAATAAGTTGGTGTTTTATTATAGACACTAAAATTGTATGATTTGTAATAGGGAATTAGTTTATACAAATCACCTATTTTTAGCAATTTTTTTTTTTATTTGATCAAATATATAAGAATTGGAACACTAAAAGTGTTTGATTCGTAATAGGAAATTACCTTTTACAAATCACCTATTTTTTAATAATTTTTTTTATTTGATAAAATATATAAGAATTGGAAATACAATCAAACTCTCTAAATATAAGAATTAGAAATACACTCAAACTCTCAAAAGAGGTTCAATGTACGTGGGATTGTAGGCTATTAGAAAATATTATCTTTCATATTATAGTGACACATGGGAGAAAAAACTATTTCTCATATTAGAGTGCCACATAGGAGAGAGAAAATCCTTCATTAGAGGTCCACATAGGAGAGAGAAAATCCTTTTAGTATATAGATAATAGATATATATATCTAAGGATTTTTGTTTTTTTTTTTTTTTTTTTTTTTTTTTTTGTAGTTAGTATTAGAGTTTACAAAAAATTTGAGACTCTGTAAAGCCTTGAAAAATAGAGACAAGAGGGTATAGCTATAATATATATCTAAGGAAAACACCGAGTGGCTCGGGCTCGACTTGGGCTTGGCTCGTTTAAACTCGGCTCAAGCTCGCTCATTTATTATATGAGCCGAGCTCGAGCTCAATTTAAAACTCATGTAATTAGCGAGCTGAGCTTAAGCACGATAAAGCTCGACTTGTTTAGCTCGAATTCCACCCTTAGTCCAGGGTGCCTAGTCCAAGCCTATATCTTGGTTACGTTAAGAACTTGAGTCGTGCATTGCGGGGTTTAATAACAAACCCCAGTGACACAATATATTTAATTTGTTCGGCTTTAAGATGTTAACATGCGATTGTTTATCAGGTTATTGCTCCAACGGATTATTCAACTAAATGTTAGACCTGTGATTGACTCGAGTTCCAATCTTTCAACACCCTCGTTATGCTCTCTACTATACCTAAAAAAAACAAGAACTGCAACATGTGCCACTGAGATTGAGCCCATTTTGTTTCTTATTGGACGGACGCCCTGGCCCAAATTGTTCTCTAATAAGTGTTGTGTGAACTATTCAGGATTCAGGAGGTTTGTGTTACGCCAATGACAAACTTTGGTCTTATTATGCTGGGTGCATGGCTTTCCATTCTCTCAAAACTCAAAAGCGGAGAGAGTGGCGGTGGGTTTTCCCCTTATTTCTATATAACTCTCTCTATATAGAGAGTATTATTAAGGAATAGAGAGTGCATTCCAAGCGAGTTGAAATGACATGGTTTGTAAAAACTCAAATGGCGTAACTTGAAGTGGCGTGGAATGCAAAATACAATTTCATACCGCGCCATTTGAAATGGCATAGGATGGTTTTTTTTTTTTGGTTTTTATTCTATGTTGGTTGAAGTGGCATGAAAAAAAGTGGGTTTCAAACCACGCTAGTTCAAGTGGCGTAGGATTGTTCAAACCATTGCTCACCCAAACCTACTCTCTATCCGTATAACACTGTTATTTTGAGGGATAGAGATAGAGAGTGGCAGACCATTGGACTCAGCCTTACACGCTCAAACAGTATCTATTAGGGGCGACTTCGGATCGGATTAACCTCCTTTTGAATTTTTCCGAATTTTTTTTGGAGCCTAATATGTTAGCCAAATCCGATCCAATTTTTTATCGGATTCGAAATATATTTCCAATTTCGAAACTTTTATAAATTTCAGAATAATTCAGAAATTTCGGAATACTTGGTAAATTTTCAAAAATCTCTTTACTTTCAATTATTTTTAGAATATCATAAGTCAATGTTTATTGTAGGGAGAGAAAACCATGTCCACAACACCAATGTACCAACAACAATACACATTTGTTTACTGAGAAAACCCATTTTCATTCAAACAAGTGATCCAAGAAAAATGATAAAAGAACTTGCAGCCACCAATAGCAAGCATTGCATTTTGTTGAGGTTTGGGTATTTGTAATATTTCAATCTTTTTTCGTATGTGGAAATTGAAGCGTGAAGTGTCTGCATGCAGTGGCGGAGCCATGAATTTATTCCAGGGTGAGCCGATTAGCACTACAAATTTACAAATTTTCAACGCAACTCAATTAGAGAGTACACGTATTTTTCTTGCTTTTTTCTTTAGTTTAATATTTGTTAGTCTCTCGCTTTTTTTAAATGCAAACAAACAATTGCTAGTTTATTTTGTCAATTTTTAAAAATCAAATCATATTATAGTTTAGGTAACGATTTTTTTTTTTAATTTGAAAAAACGATCATATATAACTCACGCCTATTGTAATTCATAGGAGTAAACAAGATTATGAATTGCAAAGGTTAGTTCATTAATTTGTTTGTTTTGTTAATTGATAATTTCTGTAGTTAAGGTGCATCTAATTGTCTATATTTTCTATTTTATTTTTTATCATTTTTGTTTTTCTTTTGCCAGGCTATAGACCATATTTTGAACAAACTTACAGAACTACACCATCCATCTTCACTTGAAGCGCAAGTGTGTGCAATCATAATCTATGTGCACTTGTGTTTTCAAAGCTAACTAATAAATTTAAGTACAAAATTAGTTTTAGACCCTTAGCAAATCTAACTAGAGAGTAGAGACACTTACTCTATTTTCTTTTTTATAGGCAAAATTGACAATACAAAGAATAATGATATGCTCAAGCCCTTAGGGAATGAGAAAATTTCCAGTTATACCAAGAGTCGAGTGGAAAGGGTGTGGTTATTCAATTTCTTATATTGTCATTTATTGTCATATGTTGTCCAACCATTGGTTACTTATTCAAGAGTGTGTGAGTATTGACTAATTTCTTTTTGTACCAAAACTCAGGGTGAGCCAGGGTGTACCCTGGACCCCCCCTGGCTCCGCCACTGTCTGCATGAATAATGGATTATGGTCTTGGACTCTAAGTAGCTTTACATGACTTTCTATCTATTAGAATTTGGTTTTTGGACTGGTCTAGAAGTCATTGTATGACTCAATGACATTTTTTTTCATATCATTGTTGTTATGGAAGACGGAGGAATGACAGTGGAGTGGTCCAATTCAAGTGGGGAAGTAGCAGCTAGGTTATGTTTTTGTTTTGTTTTTGGAAGTTAAAAACTAGAAAATGAATGAACGGTCGAGATCTAATAAAGTGGATAGTGAGAGAAATACATATTTTCGGAATAAATTGGCAATAATATCGGATCGGCTATATATCGAAACTTTCGGATCGGATCGGTTTTTAGAGTTATATCCGAATCCGATCCAATTTTTTTTCGGAATTTTCGGAAATCGGAAAATTGGCCCATGAAAACTACACCCAGAGCCAGACCAATTTCGGGTCGGATTTCGGAAAAATGGGAAATTCGGAAAAAAGAGACACCCAAGTATATATCAACCATTTTCGCCCAAACAGTTGAGTGTAAGGTGCAGTATAGGTTTTGCGACCATACCGGCATTGAGTCGGGTTCGAATACAAACCAGGCCCAAAGCAGAGTCAGCGGTAAGTTCAAGTTTGAGCCCAATACGACATAACTTGTTACTCAAGCTTAACTCTTCCCGCTCTTTTTTTTTTTCTAATCTTGAAGTAATTGCTCATTTGCTTACCGGGGCGTAAATTGATTACCACAGAGAAATAGAATTCAAGGTGATTCTCTAATTTTTCGCGTTTATTCACTATTTTTTTCCTTGATGTTGTTTGTTGGTGAATAAATTGCTTTAATTTGGGGTTTTAATAGTCAAGATTGGTATTGGACTTTTGATTGAATTGACTCAAGGGTTCCAGTTTTTGACAGCCGGGTAATTTTTTGTCATTGTTTCTTTTGCTTTTTAATTGTGTTTTTCGTAATTGCTTGCAATTAAGTAAGTATACTTGACTTGACTTGCTTATATTTTGTGTGTTTGAACTGTTGCAGGTCCTAAACTTTGAGTTTGAGAGTAAGTGTTCTGGATCTATTCGGAATCTTGATGTGTATGCATGTTTGGTGTGTGGTATTTCCAAGGAAAACGTAGGGGTACTCCTGCATACAAACATAGTCAGTACCACCATGTTTTCATAAACCTTCAAACCGAAAAGATTTATTGCCTCCCTGAAGGATATGAGATTGCTGATCCATCATTAGACGACATCCGGCATGTTCTAAACTCGAGGTGAAGCGCTTGTTTTTCTTTGTGAAATAACTACTTATATAAACTTTATTACTTATGGACATTGTTGCTGATTCTTTGGTTTGGTGTTTACAGGTTTAATAAGGAGCAGGTTTTACAACTTGACGAAAATAAGCAATGGTCAAGAGCACTGGATGGATCGGATTATCTTCCAGGAATGGTTGGCTGATCTTTGTTATTTTCTCTACTACGTTACCTTGATATGTAAAAAATGGGTGGATGATTCTGATACGGTGTTCAATTAAGGTTTTTTTAATTCCTTGTTTCAGGTGACCCTTAACATCAAGGAGACTGGTGCAAATGTCATAATTTAATCTCTAATGCGAGTTAAACCTCTAAGGAACTTTTTTTCCTCATTCCGGAGAACTATCAGAACTGCAAATCACCTCATGTTCATCGATTTGGGGAACTCACCCGAAGGATTTGGCACGCAGGGAACTTTAACGGACAGGTATTTCTTTATGATCTCTATGCTTTAGGCTTTGCCATATATGTTTGAAATGTGAAATTGATCTTTGTGAAACTTGTTTGCAGGTTAGCCCACATGAATTTCTGCAGGCAGTCGCGGTAGCTAGTCAGAATAAGTTCGTCATACGTACACAGTCAGATCCAGTTGAGTTCATGTCCTGGCTTCTCAAAAAACTCCATGCAGATCTTATAAGTGCAAACAAAAGCACAAGCATCATACATACATGCTTTCAGGTAGAAATATAGCTGTTTTTTTTCGTCCTTGCTTTAGTTCTTTCTATCTGACATTATTTTGCTCTTTTTTATTATTTTGTATCCTGAAAATACTAAGTATCACAGGGAGAGTTAGAAGTTGTGACGGAAATTCATAACAATTCTTCCACTGAGAAGCTAGAAAATGGTTATGATCCAACAAAGGGGTCTGTTCAAGATTATGGAATTGAAAGTAGCAATGGTGCCTTGGAAACTTATAGAATGCCGTTCCTGATGCTTGAACTTGATTTGTTGATTTGCCACAGACACCACTTTTCAGGGATGCAATGGGAAAAAATATAATACCACAGGTACCATATATTTTGTGTATTGTTATCGCAGCTGAAAATTTTCATATCTGTGTTTCTTCTTGTAACTTGACCGAGTAAACAATGTTGTTGAATAGCAGTCATTTTTTTGGTAGTTGCAATTTATACTCATAAACCTTTAAATCCCTCTTTCCCAGCTAAATGTGGGATTTGATCCCAAAACCTTGCGCCACTGGAGTACTGGACAGTAGGCCACGATAGTACTGGACACCTCTAAAAAGGACAATGGAAGTAGCACTTCAATATCTTGGGATTGTTAATAACTATTTCTGTTCAACGACTCTTTTACTATATCTAATTATCACATTGAACCTTTGTGTTCAATCTTCAAATGACATGGGCTTTTCCATACAAAGAACCATTGTTTTCAAAGGCATTTAAGGCTTATGCCTTCTGGTTTGGCCCAGGGTAATGCTGTTGAAAATTTTCAGACTCAGGGCTTATATTGAAAATTGAAGTTTTGATGCACAACTGAACAAGTTAACTTAAGTTAGAGGTTTTTGATATCCTTAGTAGGGGATGGGACTGTAAATAGTGTTCGTGGGGAACTAAGCATTGTAGTGAAAGATGTCAAATTAGTTCAAGCATCAAGCTGTATAATATTTTTGTATGTCTCATTGTCTGTTAATTTTGGGGAATAAAAACAAAGCGAAACACAAGAAAAAGAAAAGAAAACACGCATGCCCAAAACTATACCTTTTCCGTTTCATCCATGGGCTAACACTTCCAAGACGCTTGGCTAGTGGATTCAGAAGCACTGAGTTTCTATCTTATTTTTTTTACCTAATAGTGCTAGTTTGTTAGATAGGAAATTAGAAACCTTTGATTCCAAAAAAAAAAAAATAGAATATTAGGTGATATTTGTGTATGTGGTATACCTTTTAATGTTGTAAGATACTTTTTCTATTGGGTGCTCTAATTTTAAGACACTGGTTGTTTTGGTGCACTCTAACAATATTTTGCATGCTACTGCATTTTTTTTTTAAAATTATTTATTTTAATCTTTGCAAATTTAAGCTGAAATACCTGATGTACTCTTGATTTCTGATTTTTCTTTCTTTGCTATTTAGGTTCCGCTTTTTAATATACTGAAGAAATTCGATGGCGAATCTGTTACAGAAGTTGTGAGGCCTTCCATAGCAAGAATGAGGTATCGTGTCACCAGATTGCCACAATACCTGATTCACCACGCATGCGTTGGTTTACAAAGAACAATTTCTTTATTGAAAAAACACTACAATTGGTGAGTATTTACCCTTCTGATTGTTGGATTTTTCATTTTTAATAGGTTGAGCTTATTTACCCCTGCCTCACGGCTAAAGCCTTCACAGAGTTTAGGGGCGGGGCCGACCTAACCCTAAGGCCTTCTCTAGGAGGGCTAGGGCTAAGGTTTTCAAACATAGGCCGACCCTAATTCAGCCCTAACCAAGCCCCTAGTTATAGTTTTACATTTTCACTATAAATACACGCACTATAATTGTCTAACTCTTTGTTAAATATTTTAAATTAAAATAACATTGTCCTTTTGTAATTTATCACTTACACTTACAGGTACTTCCAATAACTTGTCTTATATAACAAAAAATTTGTCAACCTATATAGCGACCATGAAGAACAATGAGCACTAAATTTAATAAAAAATAAGACTTTATTCTTTTGATTATCAAATCAAAGTCTAGAACTTATTATTCTTAATTCATTTTCCCACTTACTTCTTATAAATTATATTTTTATTCACATCGGGCCAAGTCTAGAACTAAAGGTTTTCCGCCCACACCATTAAAGCGAAATCTGAGCGGACATTTGAATACGTAAAACCAAAAATACAACCTTTGTCCGAAAAATGACATTTGTAAAACGAAGAAAATATATAGGCCCGACTAAAAAAACCCTAAAACCCAAACCCTAAAGCCTTTAAAGAGGGCTTAGGGTAGGGTCGAGGCTTGAGATTTAGACTTGTGACGGCCCGACCCGACTCTATATCGATTTTAGGTAGGGCTAACCCGACCTTAATATCTAAAGGGCTTTTTAAATGTTTTAGGGCAGGCTAGCGACCGACCCATTGCCCACCCTATTATCCACAAACAAAGCGGCCTTCTCATTGGTTCAAACCATTTTCGAGCACATAAACAGTTTTTTCACGCACCAACTCCACCAATCAGCATTTGCTGTCTTGTAAACAGCAAATAGTGTAGCCTGTCCACAAATTTATTCTGGTAAAGCAACGAGTTAAATGAACTTGCACTTCATCTAACAAATTTTGTTGGTTAGAACAAATCCAATGGGGTGCCATATTGACTGCAAAAGGGTCATATAACACCCCAAACGCCAAAATGTCATTTCAATGGGGTTGTTAAAAGAGTCATAAATTTGGTTGGTGTGATAAACCCACCCAAATTTGTGGCATTGTCTAGCAGTTGCCATAATAAATTTCGAGAGACGGATGGCAAAAATCGTGTTGTCTGTCAAAAAACAATTCAACTTAAGTTTGTAACTAATAGACGAACGACATAAATTGTGTACTCCATATCCCTTTAGCACCTCCATTGAAACCTCTGAAATTTAGTTGGGCAGCCAAAAATGTTAAAAATCTTGCGTGGCGTGATATAGCAGCCCTCCATTGGATTTGCTATTAAATAGAAACTTGCTCTTAAATAGAAAATCTCACCGTCTACTGATTACGAGCAGAGCCTAAACATACTGAAGCTGGACTGGGTCCGAGTAAGATATTAGCGTAAGTAGTAATTTATCTGGGCCGAAACCCTATTAATCATCATGATTTCAAGGTCATAAGGCCATTTTAGGCCCCCACTCTTTGCTACAAATTTAACCGTTTTCCAACCCAACTCAAAAAATCCCCCGACCAAAACTCATGGAAGAAAAAGAAGCAACCAAAAAAAACCACACCACCACCAACAAGACTCTAATCACCCGATTAATCGACCTAGACACCACGTGGTCACTCCACATCCATCAGATATGCCAACCCATACCTCGATCTCTACTAAAACTCCTCGAGATCTCCGGAGACGGCCGGTTCTGGTTTCCAATCCCCATAGCTCTTTTCTTATCTTCTCTCTCCTCAAAGTCTCACCATCTCCGCTCTCTCCTCATTGGTCTTCTAATCGGATCTTTCCTCGATATTCTCATTGTTGGGTCAATCAAATTTCTAATCAAACGGCCTAGACCCGTTTACAATAAAGGAATGCATCTTACGGTTGCACTAGATCATTGGTCTTTCCCTAGTGGTCATTCTTCTAGAGTTTGTTTTATTTCTTCCTTTTGTATCTTTCTTCTGAATCAATTGTTCAGTCTTTGGTTCATTTTGGGCTTAAAGGAAGTAATTGGATTGGTTCTGATGGTATATTGATTGTCAGGAATTTTGTGTATTTAGTTGGTTTGTGGTCTGTTGCGACGTCCATGTCTAGAGTTTTGTTAGGGAGGCATTTTGTTTTTGATGTTATTGCTGGTGCTTGTTTGGGTCTTGTTCAAGCTCAACTAGTGTTTCGTTTTTATATGTATTGTGTTGTATGAAGATGTAATTGTGTGTTTTTTATTCATGAAATTTTTATTATTGTTAAATGTAAATGAATCAGAGTGCATGGATTACGATATTATCTATGTTGGGTATTGAGGTTTAAGAGCATATACACATTACCTCAGTGTTCCTGTCATTTCATACTGTGCACAGTTGCCAGAATAGTGCGGCATAACAACAACTTGGAGAGTCAAAAACTGTGCACATCAATAGATAACTGCCATTAGAATTTAGAAAAGGTAGCAAACAATGTGTTGTTGAGCAACTAGGGGACGCTTGAGAAAGTGTTTATTTGCAGTTTCTATACATGCACCTTCCAGTGGAGTCTGTTTTTCTGGGAATTGCTAGTAGTATTAATATGCAGAATGCACACACACAGGTAATCCTTGTACAGATTCTAGCGTTTTGAGGCTCCTACTGAATGAACATAGGAACCTTGTTTACGCCAGTTTGCTGACTCAAGCCTTTCACAGTTTCACTACAATGTACATTTTTATACAGTAAGGAAACAATGATATATGATCCTGTAGGCTAAGAGTGGTAGCTGATATTTTCACCGTCAAAACCCTGCCGAAAACGTAGTATGAAGAGCATTGCTTAGAAACGCCATTACTCATTTACTCTGGTGGTTGACAAAGCGGCAGTAAATGTTTTCCATTTTGTACGACCACTCATGGCGGACATTTGGGTAGAGAGCATATATTATACATATGTTGTCTAATGGAAGGTACGCTGCTACCCTTAATTCAGGTGACAATTCCGTGTCTGCTTTGTAGAGAAAAGAATTTAGATGTTTATTCTTCTCATTAAAGGAGGTATAAGTGCGACAATTACAAGCCTAATAAAGGAAACCCACCTGCAAACTCGACTGTCCTGGAGAGGCGAGGTTGGAGTGTAGAAGTTGAAAACGAGGCTTGTGTAATCTTTTAGTGAAAATTTCAGCTAGTTGATAAGAGGAAAGAACGAAGTGGACTTGAGTCCCAGTAATGAGACATTCTCGAATGAAGTCATAGTCCAACTCAATGTGCTTGGTTCGGTTATGAAACACTGGGTTGGCAGCCATGTAAGTAGCACTTATGTTGTCACAAAAAAGAGTGATAGATCCCGAAACAAACAATTGGAGCTCCTGCAGTAGGTGAGAGACCCAAGTAGTTTCAGCACACACATGAGCAAGAAATCGATACTTAGTCTCAACACTAGAACGCGAGACGGTATGTTGCTTCTTTGTAGTCTAGGAAACCAGGGTGGAACCCAAAAAGACACAAAATCCAATGGTGGAGTGATGAAAATCAGGACACCTGCCCAATCAGCATCAGAATAAGCACGAACTGCCAGAAGAGTAGGAGAACGACGAATCAGTAAGCCACACTCTAAAGAACTCTTAAGGTATCGGAGAATACGATTGGCCGCAATCAAGTGAAGAGTATGTGGAGCACTCATAAACTGGACAACGTGATGAACTGCATATACAATATCAGGGTGAGTAAAAGCCAAATATTGAAGAGAATCAACAAGTTGACGATACTCAGTCGCATCAGGTAAGGGATCTCCGCTCGAGACAGAGAGCTGAGACTTGGCACACACAAGGATGCCATAAGGTTTACATTCCGTCATAGAATAACGCCGAAGTAGACCAACGATGTACTTGGTCTATGACAGATGGAGACCAGTGGGAGTGGAGGTGATATCAATACCTAAGAAGTATGAGAGAGCTAAGGTCCTTAATCTCAAATTAAGCTCCAAGAATAGAGATAAAAGAGGATAGCAGAGATAGAACATTTTCAGTCGAGAATAATGTCATCAACATATAGTAACAAAACCATTATCTCACGATGAAGCGGCGAAAAACAAACATAAATGGATGCTGCGGCTTTGAAGAAAACCATAATGAAGAAGAAATGTGCTGAGACGTTGAAATCAAGCTCGAGTGGCCTGCTTAAGACCATAAATAGCTTTATGAAGTCGGCATACATGATCAGGACGAGCAGGATCAACAAAGTCAGGGGTGACTCATATATACTGTATCATCAAGAAGCCATGGAGAAAGACATTCTTGACATCCAACTGTCATAAGGACCAACTATAAGATACAACAAGGCTTTAGACTGTCCGAATAGTAGTGGGTTACATTTCACCACTGGACTGAATGTCTCGCCATAGTTAATGCCAGCTTGTTGATGAAAGCCTTTAGCCACTAAACAAGCCTTAGATTGCTCAATAGATCCATCTGATTTCAACTTTAGTTTGAATACCCATTTGTTTGGAACAATATATATGTTGATCTCTGGGGGGAAGGACAAGAGTTCATGTCTTGTTCTTCAGAAGAGCGATCATCTGTCATCGCCTTACGCCATTCAGGAAACCGAACAGCCTGTGAATAACAAGTGGGTTCCACAGTGGAGGAGGTAAGTTGGGCAGCTAAAACATGAGGAAAAGGGTACCGAATGGTACCATTAGTGCGAACTTTAGGTCTGTGAATGTCACCCCCTGTGACGAGTGAACATAATATGTCCCATGGAGGGACCCAGACCCTGGATCAGAAGAGTACCCATCTGTAGTGGCGATGAATAGTTGAGAAGAGCTTGAATTAGAAGAATTACCAGGCTCAGAAGATACTGGCGGTGGTGCAGTCACTGTAGGAAGATCATGAGCAAGTATTGGCCCTGTTGGGCAATCACTGTAACAGCAGAATCAATCGCTGTATTGGGACCAATAGCAGGAGTGCTTAAAGGTACCTATTGAGAAGATTATCCAATGGTAGGATTAAGTACTGGAACTATAACCCAATCTGTAGGAGCAATAAAAGAACCCAAAGGCGAAGACGACTGAAAAGGAAAAGTCTGCTCATCAAAGCGGACATGCCGAGATATGTATACTCTGCCAGTATAGCGGTCAAAACACTTGTACCCCTTGTGCTGCATGCTATAACCTAAAAGACACAGTATTTCTTGGCAAAAGTTTGTTAGTCATATAAGTTCATAAGTGTGGATAACATGCACAACTGAAAAACACGTAACTCAGGGTAAAAGGAGACTTCCCATAGAGGCGAGAATAAGGTGATGACCACTGAAGAATAGAAGACGGGAGGCGGTTAATGAGATAGACAGCAACGGAAACAACATCAACCCAATGAGTCAAAGGAACATGGCTAGTAAATAAGAGAGTACAAGCCATGTCAGCGATGTTTTCTTTCTGCCAAACCATTTTGTTCTAATGTGTGCGGACAGGAAAACGATGGTGAATGCCAAAGGAGGAGTAGAGTTGCTTGATGAAGTTACCATTATCAAATTCCCTCCTCCATCACTCTGGAAATTTTGAAGTGTAGAGGAAAACTGAGTTTTGATATGGGCATGCAAAGGAAAATTTTAAAATGACTAAACACCTCGATTTATGTTTCAAAAATACAACCAGGTAAAGCGTGTAAAGTCATCAGTGAATAAAATATAGTACTTGTAGCCAGAATGTGAGACGGTAAGAGATTGCCAAACGTTAGAGTGGATAAGAGTAAAAGGTGAAACAATACTTATATCGTTAGAAATTTTAAACTAGAGGTGTGTGGCTTTACCCATGGCTTAACATTTACAAAATGATTGTTTATACTAGAACTCAGATGACAATAATTTATTCGACCCTAAAAAGACATAACTTTGTTAGATGGATGTCCTAACCTACTATGCCACAATGATGAAGATTGGTGAGACGCATGTAAAGCTTGGAATCAAGCGCTGAAGCGAAGGTAATTTGTAGAGACCATCTTTACATTGGCCTTGAAAGAGGAGACAACCATTAGTTTTATCAAAACATAGAAGTGGTGGGAATCAAATGCACACAATGCATTATTATTATGACAAAACTGAGCAATAGATAATAAGTTTTTGCGCATATAAGGGAAAACATAAACATTGTTAAGACGAAACTGAGAGGAGCCAATAGGAAGTGTCATGTTACCTGTATAAGTAATAGAGAGCTGGTCACCATTGCCAAGATGTACAGAGTCATGTATGGTGTACGCTGGTGAAGATAGTTCGGATTGCCAATCATATGAGTATAGGCACCCGTACATCCGAGTAGTAATAATCATGATCATAGGACTGTTGTGGAGTATATCCAGACCGATTACTAGAAGAATAAGCCTGCTGGGGAACATACTGAGCAATCTGTTGACCATAAGAGATGGAGTGTAGAGATCCCGAGGCCCGAGATATAGCAAAGTGAGGCAACAAGAGACAAGTGGGGAGCAAGGTTCCCAATGCCATGACACAGCTGGCAATTTCTAATAGCAGAAGGCACCCCAAGAAGTCCGCCATAATGCTGAGGCATAGACATAATTAATTAATCTCCGTATGATATATATATCATTGTATCAAAAGGAAAATCAGATATTGTCGGCCTCTAGATGAAAGGAGAACAGTAGAAACTGGCGGCTTTTAACCAAAGAAAAGAAACTGGCGGCTTCTTTGCTGCTAGTGGCGAACTTGAAAGTAAAGTGAGATAATGATGACTTGTGAATCCAGAACAAATAAAACAGGTGATGCCAAAAGCACCCACGTGAGCACTAGACCCTTGTTGTTACAACAGAAAATGCTCTTAAATTTTCTTTCACCAAAGTACCAAACCAAGAACTGTTCAGCGGTTGAAAAAGAATAATGATTGAACCAAAAGTGAGAAGACAGCCCAACAGTTGTTTAATACTTTAATGTTCAGCGAGAGTCGTTGCCTAGTGTAGAGAAAGAAAGAATCAAGCAGGGAGATACAAAGGCCAACAGAAAATGAGAAAGAACTAACCAGCAGACTGAGGGGCTAGGGTTTGAATAGTACCGAACTTTAGTGATACCTCGTAAGACAATTACAAGCCTAATACAAGATCTATAGTAATACGGAAACACTATTCATGGTTTCACATGCTTAACTCTTTAAGAAGTTTGAAAAGTTCAAGAAAATTCTAAAACAAAATGAAATTGTAGCCTTAGTTGTTCTTCTTCACTGAATCACAATGATTGATTTGATTGTCATGCTGGTTTGGTTTTCCTCTGCGGATTAGACTCATTTGACTTGAACACATTTTGCTAATTTGAAACTCAGAGTATATACGTAAACTAAATCTTTTTTGTAAATATACTCTACTCGTGGAATAAAGAAGTTATCTGCCATAGCCGGTGTAAACTGAGATTGTGGATTCGATTTCTTAGTAAAGCATTTAGCTCAATCAAGGGCTGCAGAGTGCAGACATTCTATTTAGAACTTATTTACATGAAAAGAGAATTGGAAACATAGGAGTACTTGAAAAGTCTACTTAATAATATGTGACAACAACAACCCGACCAAGTTTCTTTTTTCAAATTATACTCAACTGCACATGTCACAACGACACTTATTATTGAGGACACAACAGTCATGATACACTTCAGAAAACTAACCCTTACAAAAGAAAGGAAAACTAGGTACGGCTAGTTACCAACACACAGGAATAAAAAGACTAACAAACGAGTTCTTTTGTTGTTCTTTAAACAATCATGTAAGAGGAGGACAAATGAAGCCAGGTGGAGGGGTCTTCCCACAAGTAATAAGAGCTTGAAGAGCAAGGGGAATGAAGATATTAAGGTTGAGAAGCTTAAGCCTTAGTGTGGTGCAAAGACAGACAGCTGCTTCAAGTTCTAACAATCCTCCAAGAACTGGACAGCAAACGTTCTCAACTGGATCCCCTAAACCAATGTGAATCAATCCTCCAAGAACATCAACACAAGCTCCTAACTTAAGAGCGTTTATAGGGCAAGTCGGGTAAGTTGTTGGAGGGCTGACAAATGGCGGTGAACCACCACCACCGCCAGGTGGGCCGGTATATGGTGGATAGGTAGGGGAAGGTGGTGGGAGTATAACTGGAGGAGGAACAACAACCGGTGGTGGAAACACTATTGGAGGGTTTACAACCGGTGGAGGAAACACTATTGGAGGGTTTACAACCGGTGGAGGAAATATTACTGGAGGACCAATGACTGGTGGCCTTGGTGGTTTGTGATGTGGTGGAGATACTTTGGGGTGGCCACCAGGTGGATGACTGGTTCTTGGTGGGCTAGTTCTTGGAGGGGTAGTTTTTGGTGGTCCGGTTCTTGGTGGGCTTGGCCGGTACTGCGGTGGCGGTTTGCAGTAGCCACACGAATATATCGGCGGCAACACCATTGACAAGCAAATCATAAATATGATGAAGGTCGCCGACACCCGCAAACCCATCGTGCCGAACTATCGAATGACTATGGACTTGTTTTGATAACCATGATATGTTAGGAACTGCTATTTATACAGAATGTGAAGATTAGCCCGTGACTATACTCAATGTATCATTTGAATGACAATACTAAAAAATGAAAAACTACAACATGGCATTTTGGATATACTCCCACGCTTAGCTGCAAGAGTTTCTTCTCAGAGCAATTGGAGAGTTTGGAATGTAGTCAGAATGGAGTTATCCCAATACCAATCCGTGAACTCACTGAATCCGTGACCTGTTTTCATATCTAGATTCTCAGTTTCACAGATTGCCATGGTCCTCTCTTTGGTTCTTTCCCTACAAGTGATTTGGTTTTTGACTGTTTGTGGGGTTCATATCATTCAGTTTGCGGGTACATGGATAGATTAGTATTGCATATTTGCATAGTTGTGTGGTTTTATTCAGAATTCACAGAAAAGTCAGTAATGCCTCTCATTTTATCCACGTTGGTCACTGTTTAAATGATTCTTTGCTAAATAACGGAGAAAGAGCATCATATTATCCGGGTTGTCCATGCGAACTCCTTTTTTTAGTTTGAAATCTATTGGGGACAATATCTTTTCAGATATATATTATAGCTATACCCTCTTGTCTCTATTTTTCAAGTCTTCACAGAGTCTCTGACATTTACAAAACACTAAAACAAATTATAGAAAAATAGGAGACAACCTAAATTGCTAAAAATAGTCTCTCAAAAAAGTGAAACACTTTGCCGGGAAAATAAGCTCTTACTAAAATATATCTTCTTTTTTTCAGTCGAACAAATAAGTAAAGAAAAAATATATAACCCGGAAGCAGCAGGCAGATGATGATTGGTGAATGCCACTTTAAGCTTATGTTTGCACTGAAGGTTAAAGAGAAGTCTTCACTACCCTAAAGTTTGATATTGGAAACTCAGTTGAGGATTGCCATATATGGACATTGCCGACACACTCACCTATCTATACTTGGCCAACTCCAAAACCATCATCCATAGGCACATATCATTTTCTTGGACCAACATTTTGGTGCAAAATTGTCTAATTTTGTTCTTTCTAAATCAACTCCTTACGGAGAAAGGCATGTAGATGCACAAGTCGTAGGTACTTTTGGATTTATTGCGCCAGAATGCATAGCTACATGGAGATATATAGAGAAGAGTGATCTTTTCGGCGAATTTATTCTACCAAATGCAAGCAAGCACTCTTTTAAAGTTTGAGGTGCCCTCATCTTTAACTACTTTGGCCTCTGTATTCTCGCACTCTGATCCTTCAAAGTTTCCAGAACTCTTTAAGCCAACATTTGCAGGTCGGCAACTTTGCAGTACCAAATACTCCTACAACCTGCAGCAAGGTAACCAACAAATCAATTTTATGGGTAGCCTCAAGACATGATGGAAACCATCCTCTATGAAAGGAAATGCTTAAGCTCATGAATTGTATTAATACATGGATCTAATTGCAGACAAACAAAACAAAATCCTTCCCACATAGTCTAATAAGAATGGAGAAAAGCAGTCAACATGTGTTTTTTTTAACCTAAATTCAACTAATTCAATCAAGGACTTTGGTGAGGTGCGGGAAAAGAGACAACATGCACACATTTTGTTGGAAATGTGAATGAATTTGTGTCCTCATGGGTTTGAACCCATGACCTTTTGTATCTACTACACTCTAATGTGGGGGGCTTTAGTCCCACATTGGTTACTAAACTTAAGACTCTTAAGTTTATATTGGTTGTGTCCTTATGGAGGGATAGTGTAGAGAGATATAAGGAGGTGCTCGCGTGCACACAAGGCCTCCTGGGTTTGGGGGCTCTCGGGAGGTGGGAGCTCCAGAAAACCTTAGTGCACGTCGCGCGCAGGGGGGGGTGCAAATCCACCCAATTGGGCTTCGCGTGGGTGCGAGTACTGGGCTTGTTTTTTGGTCTTCTTTCCAAAACCGTAACAGTTACAAAATCTTTAATCTTTCCTTGATTCGAGTCAAACCATAAATCAGGCAATAACTTGAGTTGCGTTTTTCAGATCTATAAAACAAAGGTCTCTCCTGTTTATCAAAAAACGAAAAAGACAAACATTATTTTCCTCTGATTAAAAACTGGTCTGGAGTATGCTGAGAGTTCCTGCAAAGCTGGTCATTGGCGGGTGACACGCTCATCCACTGTTGTATCCTGGGAGACGTACGCTTGAGGCTGGCAGCAACCACACCGGCGGCGTTTTTCGTCTTAAGGAAATTGTGCCGAGCACAATCCTCAGTGATAAGTTTTACTTGCATTCTTATTACTGTTTTTGATTACTAGACATAACAATCTTAAGACGAAAAATTTTTAGATTGTCTAGTATTGTGCTCGCTTGTTGTTTATACTGCTAAAATGGAAAAACCTAGTGGTAAGTCTGTCAAACCTGAGATTTTTGATGGCAAAAATTTTAAGCGCTGGCAGATGAAAATGAGATTTTATCCGACTACTCTAAACGGGTTGAATGGATTTCGATTGAGAAACCCGTTTACAATGAAAATGAAGATGAACCGGTCGATTACGGTGGTGTGGAGAGATGGGAAAAGAAAGATTATTTATGTAGAAATTATATACTTGATTGTCTTTCCCTTGATTTGTATGATGTTTATCTTTGCGGTGTACGACCGCTGAGTAATTGTGGAGTTTACTTGATAAGAAGTATGCTCTCTTGAAGATGCAGGTTCTAAGAAGTTTCTTGTAGGAAAGTTTAAGAATTCAAGATGGAAGATGGGAAATCTGTTGTTTCTCAAGTGGAGGAGCCGCAAATAATTATTCATGAGATTTTGCGGGGAAGGTTATAAAATCTGCAAAGGCTTCCGGGTTGCTTCCATCATTGAGAAACTCCCTTCCTCGTGGAAGGAGTACAAAAAATGATCTCAAACATAAGAAAAAGAAAGAGATGACACTAGAAGATCCGATCCCAACCTTCGGATCGAGGAGGATAACAGAAGGCTGAAATCAATGTGGAGACTTGAGAAATGAAGGCTAAGGCTAACTGGTTGAAGGTAACGCCGCTAGTTCTTCTAAGTCTAAATCAACTAAATTCCTCAGTAAAAAGAAACCATATGCGAACAAGAATAAAACCCCAACCTCACTTTAAAAAGAAACCTTACAATCCTCAAATTCATTGCTATGTGTGCGGATCTCGAGGTCATATAGCCCCGGACCAGACGTAAATTCAAAAAGGTCCGAATGATGGGAAGAAAGACAAGGCACAAGCAAATGTAGTTCGGGATGGTAACTTTTCTCATTGTGTGGTTCTTGAGGTTAACTTGGTGAGTAACATGGTGACCGTGGTGGGTAGACACCGGGCTACCAAACACATCCGGTGGCACTAAAAGTGCATTTCGCCCTTCACTCCTCCTCGGGAGAAGGAGAAAGTCTGTTCATGGGTAACTCATCCGCTTCTAGAGTTGAAGGAAAAGGGACTCATTAATTTGAAGTTCACTGAAATGTTCTTAATTTGAAGGATGTTCTTTATGTTCCCCGATATTAGGAAAAATCTGGTTTCTGGTTCCCTTTTAAGTAAGAAGGGGTTCAAACTTGTCTTTGAGTCAGACAAATTTGTTCTGACTAAGGGGGGAACCTTTGTGGGTAAAGGTTATTTAGATGAAGGCTTGTTTAAGCTCAATGTAACTGATTTTGAATTTAATAAAGCATCTACTTCTTCTTATATGGTTGAGTCTTTTGATCTGTGGCATAGTAGACTTGGACACGTTAATAATGTTTCAATTAAAAAACTGATGCATCTAGGTAACATATCCAAGAATACTATTTCTGAAAATAAGAGATGTGAAGTATGTGTAGAATCTAAATATGCTAGGAAACCTTTCAAAAAGGTAGAAAGAAACACTGAGTTGTTGGCATTGATTCACACTGACTTATGTGATCTTAAAGGTTACATGACTAGAGGAGGTAATAAATATTTTGTTACATTCATTGATGATGCTTCACGTTTCTGTCATGTTTATCTTCTTAAGAGTAAGGATGATAGCTTAGCTAAATTTATTTCCTTTAAAACTGAAGTTGAGAACCGGTTAGACAAGAAAATAAAAATAGTTAGGTCCGATAGAGAGGAGGTGAATATTACGGTCCTTTCAATAAATTTTGTGAAAATAATGGTATTGTACATGAGACCACTGCCCTTATGCTCCCCCAATTCAATGGGATAGCAGAGAAAAAAATAGGACTCTCAAAGATATGATCAATTCAATGATCAATAGCTCTCGGGGCTTCTATGAACCTATGGGGGAGGCTTTGCTAACGGCTGTTATATTCTGAATAAGATACCTTTTAAAGACATGGATAAAACTCCATATGAGATGTGGAAAAATAGGACACCGACTTATAGATTCTTTAAAGTGTGGGGGTGTTTGGCTAAGGTATCTATACCAACACCCAAGAGGACTAAACTTGGCCCTAAAACTGTAGATTGTGTCTTTATTGGGTATGCAATGAGGGAATAGCAAAGGCCCTCTGGGTTTTAGTTTTCAAATCTAAAAATAAATTTGTTGATGATAATACCATTATTGAGTCTAGGGATGCTGTCTTTTTTGAGGATAAATTCCCATTTATTGAGAGATCGGGAGGGACTCCGAGTTCTTCTACACTTGCTCCTAGAGTTCGAGAAGATTCTTCTGCTGAAGATGAAATTGAACTCAGGAGGAGCAAAAAGACCTAGGACTAACACCTCTTTTTGGACCTGATTTCCTTACTTTCTTAGTAGAGGGAGGATCCTCGGACCTATTCAGAGGCCATGTCATCTTCCTCGATGCGATTTTTTGGGAGAGGCCATTCTAAGTGAATATGAGTCCATTATAACCAATAACACTTGGGAGCTGGTTGAGTTGCCCCCGGTAGTAAAACTATTGGAAATAAATGGTTATTTAGAAAGAAACTTAAAGGCGATGGATCCATTGATAAATATAAAGCGAGATTAGTAGCAAAAGGCTATAAACAGAGAGAAGGGTTTGATTTCTTTGATACCTACTCTCTGTGGACGAGGATTACATCTATCGAGAATGTTAATAGCCTTTTCTACTCGTAATCTCGTAATTCACCAAATGGACGTTAAAAGCGGCATTTCTAAATGGGGAATTACAAGAGGAGATATATATGGATCAACCCGAGGAAGGGTTTGTTTTAGAAGGCCTTGAGAGAAAAGTTTGTAGGCTAAAGAAATCTCTTTACGGTCTCAAACAAGCTCCTAAACAGTGGCATGAGAAATTTGATAGTGTGCTAATCTCTAATGGTTTTAATATTAATGAGGCAGATAAATGCATTTATTGTAAATTTGAGAAACAATCTGGTGTAATTATCTGTTTATATGTGGATGACATGTTGATCATTGGAACCAGTTTAGAGACCGTCAATAAGACTAAATCTTTTTTGAGTAAGCATTTTGACATGAAAGATTTGGGTATTGCTGATGTCATTCTTGGCATTAAGATTGTGTATAATTCTGATGGAATTACTTTGTCTCAATCTCATTATGTAGAGAAAATGCTTAAAAGATTTAATCAATTTGACTGTGTACCTGCCAGAACACCATATGATCCTAGTATACATTTGACAAAAAATACTGGATTAGGTGTATCTCCTTTAGAGTTTTCTAGGGTTATAGGCAGTCTCATGTATCTTATGAACTGCACTAGACCCGACATAGCTTACGCCGTAAGCAAACTTAGTAGATACACCATAAATCCCAGCAATGGGCATTGGGATGCTCTTATCAGAGTATTGAGATATTTGAAATATACTTCAAATTATGGTGTTCATTATGGCAGATATCCAGCCGCGGTCTTTGAGGGTACTGATGATGCCAATTGGATTGCTGATTCTCAGGAATCTAAATCCACTAGTGGCTATGTGTTCACTATGGCAGGGGGTGCAGTGTCTTGGAAATCATCTAAGCAAACTTGCATTGCCCGTTCCACTATGGAATCTGAGTTTATAGCTTTAGACAAAGCTAGTGAGGAAGCAGAATGGATCAGGAATTTTTTGATGGATATCCCGCTTTGGCCTAAACCTGTTCCACCTGTCTCTATTCATTGTGATAGCCAAGCTGCTATCTTGAGGGCCAAAAATACTTCCTATAATGGGAAATCTCGACATATTTGTCGAAGACATAACACTATGCGACAGTTGTTAAGAGATGGGATCATAGCTATTGACTTTGTGAGGTCAAAAGAAAATTTAGCTGATCCTTTAATTAAAGGCCTGGCTAGAGAGCTGGTTTTTAGTACATCGAGGGGGATGGGGCTAAAGTCTATTAAAGACTAATTGCCTATTTAATTAAATCACCGATAACTGACACCCAACCTTCGTGAATGGAGATCCCAGGATCAAGGTTCAATGGGGAAACAAGTTATCTGCGTGATTTGTGGGGGTACTACACCTAGAGTGAAAACTCTGTACCCATCCCTATGATGTAGTAGTACCTTCTGTATCATTTAAAGGATGAGTGAATACTCTTAATGCTTTCTATAGCTGGTTTTTCCAGTGGGGTGTAAAGATACAGTACACTCCTGATAGAGGCACCTATATGAGTGAGGAAGTAAAGCCGCTTCCTATGAGAACTTATAGGCTTGTTCTCTAGAGCACTCATGAAACCTGGGAAGCTCATGGCTATACGAGCATAACTGAGGGAACTCTATGATGATTTTTGAAGTTATGTGTGTTTTACTATTGACTTGGCTTACATATATGTTGAACAGTTCAAGACTAAGGTCACCGGGTCAACTAGTAATCCCGACGGACAAACACCAAGCGAAGGTTCAAGTCGTATGACACCTTCACCCATTCATAACTTCTTCATACTCCAGACATTCTTGTTTTGTTTTTCTTTTCTTCTGTTTCTTAATAATTCCATTCATGTGGGGGATTGTTGGAAATGTGAATGAATTTGTGTCCTCATGAGTTTGAACCCATGACCTTTTGTATCTACTACACTCTAATGTGGGGGGCTTTAGTCCCACATTGGTTACTAAACTTAAGACTCTTAAGTTTATATTGGTTAATGTCCTTATGGAGGGATAGTGTAGAGATATAGGAGGAGGTGCTCAGCACACAAGGCCTCCCCGGGTTTGGGGGCTCTCGGGAGGTGGGAGCTCCAGAAAACCTTAGTGCGCGTGTGCCCACACACGTCGCGCGTAGGGGGGGGGGTGCAAATCCACCCAATTGGGCTTCGCGTGGGTGCGAGTACTGGGCTTGTTTTTTGGTCTTCTTTCAAAATCTTTAATCTTTCCTTGATTCGAGTCAAACCATAAATCAGGCAATAACTTGAGTTGCGTTTTTCAGATCTATAAAACAAAGGTCTCTCCTGTTTATCAAAAAACGAAAAAGACAAACATTATTTTCCTCTGATTAAAAACTGGTCTGGAGTATGCTGAGAGTTCCTGCAAAGCTGGTCATTGGCGGGTGACACGCTCATCCACTGTTGTATCCTGGGAGACGTACGCTTGAGGCTGGCAGCAACCACACCGGCGGCGTTTTTCGTCTTAAGGAAATTGTGCCGAGCACAATCCTCAGTGATAAGTTTTACTTGCATTCTTATTACTGTTTTTTATTACTAGACATAACACATTTTAGTGGGGATAGACACCTCATTTCTGCACATTTTCTTGACAGCAGACCACCTGCTCCACAGCCACACTATTTATTCTATTTTAGAAATACACTATGACTCATAGTAATTAGAACCAGTCTGTGGATACAGGACTTAAATGGAGAAACTATTTATTTATAGTTAAGTGTTAACAAACACTTTGCTCCACCCTAGCTGTTCGGTCAGTGATACTTAACATTGTATATCAAATGGACACAATTCTAGCATAGTGTAGGCACATACCTAAGAACACACAACGCTTTTGCCACATGTCCTCATAAAAGTTATACGTATATGAACAATAACACCTAAAGTTTGAATTCGTGGGACTTTAGTTAATTAGTTATAAGACAATCCATCATTATCTCCTCTATGATCAATAGTTCAATAATCTGCCCATGCATATTTTCCTTCAGTGTGCAGTGCATGCTGAACTTAATAATGTGCAACAATCAGAGTGTGATCTTTATTTTTTGATTGTGGAGTCAGAACATTTGAAGAAAGCTTTGCTTTAGCAGTAAAATGGGCTTGTTTGACAAAAAATTTCATAGCAAGAGTCAATAATACCCGTCTACTAGAATCTACTGATAAATACATCCAGTGACAACGTAATGACCAAACGTATTTACTTTATATAAAATGAGGTTAACAATGCATATGGTTCACATTGTCAATACGAATTAGAAGTACAATAGTAACCTGCCAACTTTGATATGTATTTATCATGTCCATTGCTAAAACACCATGCCAATATTTTGAATTGCATTCTAACATAAACAAACTCATAATCTATGTACTCAGTCTCAATTGGTCAAGATTTTACGTACCTAGAACTTTGTAAATTTATCATTGCTATTTAATGGATTTATTATCTACATTGAGGAAAAGATGCAACCATGGAAATCGTAAGAATTACCCTTTTTAACCATTAAATAAAAAAATAAATATAATTCCGTTAATTCTTAGTTATATTATTAGCATTCAATTACAATTTTTATTCTTAGTTATATATAAATCTTTGATGATCCCACAAAGTGAATCAAGTATATTTTTTTTTATACATGCCATGTTTGCATGGACACTACAAAAGGATCAATAAGATAATTAACAAGAAATCAGAAACTTGATGCAAATACATTGAAAGAATAACTAACGAGAAATCGGAAACTTGATGAAACTGTGTTAAACTAACCTCAAAGAATAATTAACGGGAATTGGAAAACTTGATGCAAATGCATTGAACTAACTTAAAAGAATAATTAATGGGAAATCGGAAAATAGATGGTATTGAAATAACCTCAAAAAATAATTAACATGAAATCATAAACTGGAAGCAACTGCATTGAACTAACCTCAAAGAATAATTAACAGGAAATTGGAAATTTGATGCAAATGCATTGACCTAACCTCAAAAAATAATTAACAGGAAATCGGAAACTGGATGCAAATGCATTGACCTAACCTCAAAGAATAATTAATGGGAAATAAAAAATTGGATGAAAATACATTTTAAACTTAAAAAATAAGTAACGGGAAATCGAAAAATTAATGCAACTGCATTGACCTAACCTCAAAGAAGAATAAGTAATGAGAAATCAAAAAATGGATGCAACTGCATTGAATTAACCCCAAAAATGAATAATTACAGGAAATTGTAAACTGGTGCAACTGTATTAGACTAACTTCAAAGAATAATTAACGGGAAATTGAAAGAATAGCTAACGAGAAATCGAAAACTGGATACAACTACTTTGAAGTAACCCAAAAAAGAATAATTAACAGAAAATCGGAAACTGGATGCAACTGTGTTGAATTAACCCCAAAAAAGAATAATTAACGAGAAATCAAAAACTTGATGCAACGAACTGTATTAAACTGACCTCAAAGAATAATTAATGAGAAATCGGAAACTATATGCAAATCCATTAAATTAACCTCAAAGAATAATTAATGAAAAGTCGGAAATTGAATACAAATATATTGAACTAATCTGAAAAAATAATTAATGGAAAATTGAAAACTGGATGCAAATGCATTGAACTAACCTCATTGAATAATTAGAAGGGAATCAAGAGCTGGATGTAAATGCATTGAACTAACCTCAAAAAATAATTAACGGAAAATCGAAAACTAGATGTAAATGCATTGAGCTAATCTCAAAGAATAATTAACGGGAAATCTGAAACTAGATACAAAAGCATTTAACTAATCTTAGAGATTAATTAACGAGAAATCAGAAACTGGATACAAATGCATTGAACTAATATCAAAGAATAATTAATGAAAAACCATAAACTGGATGCAAATGAAATAAACTAAACTCAAAAAATCAGAAACGGGAAATCAGAAACTGGATGCAAATTAATAACTACATTAAACTAACCTCTAAGAAGAATTAACGCAAAATCGGAAACTAGCATAGATGTCAATGCATTAAACTAACCTCAATGAATAATTTACGGGAAACTTGATGCAAATTCGTTGAACTGGCCTCAAAGAATAATTATTGGGAAATCAGAAACAAGATGCAAATGCATTAAACTTACCTCAAAGAAGAATAATTAACGGGAAATCGGAAACTTTATGCAACTGCATTAAACTAATCTTAGAGAATAATTAACAGGAAATCGGAAACATAATGAAAATGCATTAAAAAACCTCAAAGAGTGATTAACAAGAAATTGGTAGATGAAAATGCATTGAGCTAACCATAAAACATAGTTGTATTATTTGTAGTGGGAATGTCTTGACATTTGAAATGGTGTTTATCATATCTTTCTTTCGCATGATTGAGAATGTTTTGCTATTCAAGTAGCTTCAATATGATCCTCTTCTCATTTGGTATTCTCACAAAACTTCAGTCAAACTACTATTATTAAACAACAAAAAGAAGTCGAAAGGTTTTAACAAAGGTGAGTTCTTTATATATTTCTATGGAGAGTGGGTTTTCAGGTTGAAAGAAATGTGGATGAGTGATCAATATAATATTTATATCTCATAACTGTATAATTGCAAGTATTTTTCATAATTGTTTAATAGTTAGGAGAAATAATTAGAAGCCTCAAACTATAAAAAAGGAAAGATAAACCCAATAGCTTCTACAAGTAAAACCCTTACATTCCCTTCTTTAAATTCGATATTTCTTGCAATATATAAGAAGAATAAGGAGAGTAACCATGGTTAATCCCACCAAGTCTTGCAAGGCTAGAGGATCTGATCTACGTGTTCACTTCAAGAACACTAGATAGACAACACATTCAATCAAAAAGATTTAACTGGGGAAGGCAAAAAGGTATTTGGAGGATGTGCTAGGACACAAACTAGAAAGAGGTTGGGCGTACTGCCCAGGCAAAGAATTGCCATTCAAATGGGCAAAGGCGCTAGCCAGTGAAATCTGCCAAATTCATTCTTGACTTGCTGAAAAATGCAGAGAGCAATGTTGATGTGAAAAGACTGGATGTCGATTCATACATCGTATGTTTCACACATCCAAGTAAACCAAGCCCAGAAGCAAAGGCATAGGACATACCGTGCCCATGGACGAATCAACCGTACATGTCATCTCCTTGCTATATTGAATTGACTTTGTCTCAGAAGGAAGAACGGCTCATTGTAGCTCTTTCTAGAGATCAATTGAGTGACTTTGCTAGAACTTCTTAATATGATCTGCATATAAGAAATTCTTAATGAAACTTGGACAATATAGTTAGTATTATGTCGCCATATCATAAACAAAAACATCGCTAAAAACCAGTACTTTGATAAGGTTGGGCTGCCAACTATGTTTCATCAAATAGTGTTGAAACAACTCTGTACAAAGTACTGCTTTTGTAATACTGACTATTGTCACGTGTTTCGTCAAGTGCTGATGAGAGAACTCTCTACAAAGTAATTCTTTGTATAATTTTGTAATGCTCGATTGTCTGCTCATTCTCTCCCCTTATACCCTATACCTGAAGATGATCGCCCAGAGAGTTTCTTTCGTCGAATTCACCTCTCCCACTCCCAATCTTTACATCACTGGATGGTGTAGACATGATTTGACAAAAGGATCGAGATTCGAAAGAATAAATAGAATCCACAGAGTCCAAGTCTGATTAGCCTGATCCACCATCTTGAAATGGAGAATATGAGAAACCACTACATTTTCTCTCTATTTTGCTCTTTTAGAGCCATACAAAGTTCGTTGGTTCAAGGACGATGTTAATAATGTATGTATGGCCATGAAATAATACACTAGAACTTAGACGGGAACCATGTGAAATGAATAATTTCAAAACCTCTAAGTATAATTAATGGGAAATTGGAAATTGAATTTCTTAAAAAAAAAAAGGAAACTAGATGCAATGCAACTACATCAAACTAATAACCTCAAACAATAATTGACGGGAAATCAGAAACTAGATGCACATCCATTGAACTAACATCAAAATATTGACATCTGGATCAAATATATTGAGCTAACCTCAAAGAATAATTAATGGGAAATTGGAAAATATATGCAACTGCATGGAACTAACCCTAAAAAATAATTAATAGATAATTATACTCAAAGAATAATTTGCATCGGAAACTGGATGCAAATGCATCAAACTATGCTCAAAGAATAATTAACGGGAAATCAGAAACTGGGCAACTGCATGAAACTAACCTTAAAGAGAATCGGAAATTAGATGCAAATGTATCGAACTAACCTCAAAGAATAATTAATGGGTAATCGGAAACTGGATGTAAATGCATTGAACTAACCTCAAAGAATATTTAACGTGAAATTGAAAACTAGATGCAAATGCATTAAACTAACCTCAAAAGATAATTAATGAGAAATCAAAAACTGGATTCAAATGTATTGAACTAACCTCATAGAATAATTAATGGGAAATCGGAAACTTGATGCAAATGCATTCAACTAACTTCAAAAAATAATTAACAGAAAATCAAAAATCGAAAACTGGATAATCTTTGATGATCCCACATAGTGAATCATATATAATTTTATTTTATACCATGCTTGCAAAGAGGCTTTAGAAGGATCAATAGAAGTTGGTATTACGCACCACCACCTTGGATAATTAACGAGAAATTGGGAACTGGATGCAAATGAATTCAACTAACCTAAAAAATAATTAACATGAAATCGTAAACTGTATGCAACTACATTGAACTAAGCTCAAAGAATAATTAGCATGAAATTGGAAACTAGATCCAAGTGCACTTTTTAACTAATTAAACTCAAAAAATAATTAACGGGAAATTGTAAACTGGATGGAATTGCATTGAACTAACCACATAGAATAATTAACAAAAAATCAAAACATGAATTCAAATTTAATGAACTAAACTCAATGAATAATTAACGAAAAAATGGAAACTAGCATATATATACAAATGCATCGAGCAAACTAACCTCAAACCTCAAAGAATAATTGACGGGAAATCGACAATTGGATGCAAATGCATTAAACCAACCTCAAAGAAAAATTAATCAGATATCGGAAACATAATGCAACTACACGGAATAAACCTCAAATAATAATTAACGGAAAATTGAAAACTAACATCAAATTAACATCAAAATATAATTAATGAGAAATCGGAAATTGGATGCAACTGCATTGAACTAACCTTAATGAATAATTAACGGGAAATTGGACATTAAATGCAACTACATTGAACTAACCTTAATGAATAATTAACGGGGAATCGGAAATTGGATGCAACTACATTGAACTAACCTCAATGAATAATTAAAAGGAAATCATAAACTAAATGCAACTACATCGAACTAACCTCAAAGAAGAATTAACGGAAAATTGAAAACTAGATAGAACTGCATGGAATTAACCTCAAAGAATAATTAACGGAAAATCGACAACTAGATACAAATCCATTGAACTAGCCTCAAAGAATATTTAACAAGAAATCAGAAACTAAATGAACTAACTTCAAAGAATAATTAACGGGAAATCAGATACTGGACGCAACTGCTTGGAACTGGTCTCAAAGAATAATTAACGGGAAATCAGATACTGGACACAACTGCATGGAACTAACCTCAAAGATTAATTAACGGGAAATTAGATACTAGACACAACTGCATGGAACTAACCTCAAAGATTAATTAACGGGAAATTATAAGCTGGATGCAACTGTATGGAACTAACCTTAAAGAATATTTATCGAGAAATCAGAAACTAAATAATTAACCTAAAGAATAACTAACATGAAATCGAAAACTAGATGCACAATCATTGAACTAACCTAAAAAAATAATTAATATGAAATTGGAAACTGGATGCAACAACATAGAACTTACCTCATAGAATAATTAATGGAAAATCAGGAACTGAATACAAATGTAATGAGTGGGTTATTTTAATGGAGAGTGAGGTTTTCATATTGCAAGAAATTTGAATGAGTGATCAATATAATAATCATATCTCATTGCTAATATTTATCTCATAGAAATTTGAAAGCTAGTATTAAGTTGATGTATGGATGATGTAAATTCTGTAGGAAACTCTTCCTAATTTTTGAAAGTGTCTTTCTTTTATCTAAAAAAAACTATTTAGCCTTGGGTCGTGATATTTACAAAATGGTATATGATAGTATGATAGTTCCACAACAGTGAGTTGTCGTGAGATCCCATATTCTACGACATCGGGTTATTGCGAAATCCCACATTCTATAGTGGCGAGTTTCCACGGAAGATTTTTTTTGTTATTTTTTTTTCACTTCAAATTTTGAACACACAACACAACCATACAGATACGGAGATACCTCATCTTTTTCTTAAGAGTTTTTTCATACGCTCCAAGAACAACACCAAACCCATGAAAAAAAATATATACAATCGAGATATAGTCTTGCTATCTCGCGACAAATTTTTTCATATGCTCTAAGAAAAACTTGTGATCAAATTAATTAAAAAGAGTTTTACTAATAAATATAAGCAAAGACTCCATTGTAGTGAACACAACTATCTCAATGCAGATGACCTTTTTAGCAGTGGCTATCAAAAAAATTTTAAAACAAAAAAAGACTCACGGCAACAACTTTTTTATGGATTTATCATCTCGCGACAACTCCTTATTGTGCCACGGGTGATTTTTTATATGATTAATAGAAGTGTGTCAATACTTTGGAATTGGTCAAAGGGGTGCCAATCCCATAAAATGGAGTGTAAATACCGTGACCCCTGGCCTATCTTTTGGAAGCTTTGTTACTTACATAATAAAACTTGTCCAATTGAAAAGAAATTAAAACAAATATTTTTTGGGAAAAGAAAAGCATTACCTATCATGCATGAAATACCTCTTTAGTTGCTTATAAGCAAAATGACCAAACTTTATACGTTTTTGACTCGGATAGCAAGATTAGATACAGAATCCAACTTGTTGCAAAATACAAAGCAAGTATCAAAGGTCCATCACCGAATTGCATTATTTTTTCTAACTATTTGAGTCAAAGAAGTTGACAGAAAAACACATTGCTTGAAAAATTACACAGATGCTCTGAAGAAAGCCCTTTCAGATAACCAACCAACAACATCTATCTATGGGTCTCCACCGAGCTCCACCCGCAGGTTGTCATATGGATAAACTTTCGGTGTCTAGTGGCAAAACAAGGATAAAGTATCAGTAAGTAAGCAGATAAGGAAAAAAAACTAGAACTTGCAGTTAGCATAGAGACCTTACAACATGTAAAACACTTTTGCAAATGACCAAATCAATTCGGTGCACACTTAAAATGTTACTGTTTTGGTTCATCAAATGAATAACAGCTCTTTCGTGGAAAACAAGTCTCAATAAGGAAAACAAAAAATCTGAAACGAAGGCAAACATTGTAAGTTTACTGACCATAGGAATGATAAAACTGTAGGAAGCTTACTCATGCTCGCAACTGGATTCTTCCATAAGTACCAATCAAATCAGTAAGGATGGTTCCAGTCTTGGTCTCATTAGAGCAATCCACATTCACATTCCATCCATCATATGGGATTTACTGATTTAGGCAGGGTCGGTGATGATCATGATGATATACATAGTTACATACTATGATGCATGGATACGGGTATGGGTACCGATACGGCGACACCGGTATGGAGTACAATATGGCCTTTTTGAAATATTAGGATACAGGTACGGCCTATGGGTACGGCTAATTAATATGAATATTTTAAAATATGTGTATTCTGCAAATTATGTTAGTAGTTTTTTGAGTAAAGTTAGTCGGGAACATGTGAAAAACTATTATAACACCTGTCAAAGTCAATACAGCTTGAAGCCTAGAAAAATTTACATTTCAATAAAATAGAACTATCAGATCAGGTCTATTTCAAGGATTCCAGTACCCCATAAGTATTCTAGAAGTATCCAGTACCCATATCGGTCATTGTACTCGACCGATACGGGTGCAATGACATTTTAGGAGCATCCGTGCATCATAGGTTACATACACTCCATGGATTCACCTAGATTATGTTTCTTCAGACCTTTGTATATGCTATAATATCACAATACCGGAGTTAAAAATTGACGTAAATCCGAACAACAAAAAAACAGCAGATGCTCTCTTCCGGTTATTTCCTTCTTGAAAAGGATAGGGCACTTCAGATGCTAAAAAAATGCTTTGTAGTTACAAGTTATAAGTTCTTCCAATACACTCGAACAGGTAAAATATGCTATCTACTACAGTACGACGCAGTATTCCACACGAGTTTGTGTTATACCACAACAGTATGAACACTTTACCACCTAGATAATCTGGAAAATGAGGATTGCCTCCAGGGGAATTGACTCTGATGACCTGGGGTGTAAGAAACAAAGGATCTTAGCACAGATAAAGGTGGTCTGAGGGAGTAAGTGCCAACCTTTACTTTTCTCCTCCCCAAAAAAAAAAAAAATCTGTAAAGGACAAAATTTTCATTTCAACGTAAACTAGCAGTGATGCTAATTATTTTTTTGTTAATTAATTTCCACTAATCTATCCAACAAGATAGAAGACTCCTTTGGACATTCAACCAAAAGAGTGTATACCCCTGTGAGCTAGCTCATGCGGAAGTTCCAATTCTCAGATTTTTGGGCCCTGACCGTTAGACTGTTTCCACCCATTTCTTCAGAGATGATTAAGTTACGGAGTACAGTAGCCACAACTACGAGCACAAAGCTAAGAGTGGAGACATTCATCTTCACATTTAAGGCATCCCCGTTTTCGTGATTGTAACCCTATATAGAATGCTAATGTCACCTTCAGTAGCAAACTCCATCTGCTACTAGTTCCTCCAATTACCTTTCCCCCTAGGAGCGGTCCAAAGCCTCACCACATATCATTGCACCATTTATTTCTACTATATACATCCTCTTTCATTAAGATATATAAATTTATACTAAAATACAAGCTACATGTAATATAAAAACTATTCTCAACTCTTGAACAAGTTCCCATGACAATGGACAAGCCAAAACATTGAAACTCTACAATAGAAGAACTTCATTAACACGAAATGTTGTCTAATAAAAGTAAAGGAATGCATATGAACATGTACGTAATAACCTTGGGTAAACAATTTGCTGGGAAAATGTAAAGATAACGCATTGCAAAGAAAAAAATGGAAGCTCCAACTCTTAAATATTGTTCAAAACATCCAGTTGACTATCGTTCTCAAAGTCTGAAAACTACACTCACTAACAAACTAAACAATCCACTTGAGATAAAAGCACACATTTATAAAAAGAAGGCAAACTTACAAAGGGTATCTTAGAAGCCTTATCATTCCAAACAGCCAAAGCACCAAGACCCACAAAAAAACTCAAACCTCCACAAAGCCAAGCCAATGCTTCATACTAGAAAGAAGCAAAGAAACAATTATTTCTGCACAGAAATGAATTTAATGAAGAAGAACATAATAATACCTTGCCAACAGTGTCAGCGATTCGATCAATACAAGGTTCAGGAAATGATGTCCCGTTATCCCAAACAAGCTCATCATTCACTGGAAGCTGAAAATAACATAACAATCAAATTTTATAATTAACCAATAGAATTTGAACATAACTTACGGGTTTGTTTGGAACGAGGTGTCTGCCAACAGGAAGACCCATGCCGGCACGCAGGCGGAGTGAATTTGTGATTGATCTACCAATCACCCCATTTCCTCCTGTTATTTTAGATGCTATCTTGCTCAATCTTCCAGCCATTTTTCCACGACCTCTTTTTTGTTTCTAAATTTTTAATGGAAAGTTACGTTAAGGGGCAACTCCTTTTGACAGAGTTGCACATATGCAACCTCCGTTCCCCACGCATAGTTATTCTCTGAAACATTGTCAACATTTCAGTCTGGATCGTGATTTATTGTGTCAAAATATCAATCTCTTCCAATTCTTGTTTCTTTTCTTGGGTCCTGTTAAATACACGCCCCGGTTCCTAAGAGGGCACTCTCCAACCCGGAACCGGTTCCTATTACCAGAAAATATATCCGGTTCACTAAAAAATTAGAGGGCACGCTCCTTGTAACTGGGCGACTTCTTTTCTCGGTTACCAACAGTTCTAACTCATCTAGAGCAACGCGAAGAAAAAAAAAACAGTCGTAACTCACAAACAAACTCGCAAACAGGTAACCTCTCTCTCTCAAAAAAAGGCGCTACTTTCTTCTCTTTCACATCACCAATCACCAAACCCGTCTTCTCAAATAATTTGTTTGCTAATAGTTCGAACTTCATTCCCATTAAAATTTCGAACTTGATATAAAAAAAAACCAATTAATTAACTTGATTAATGGTTTGGAATTTAGGATTTCAGTTGTTTAATTTTATATTGTTGTGTTTGGAGGTTTTAAGCTTGAGATCTATGTATATAACTCTGTTTATTTATGCACCAAAATGCTACTCTGAGTTTTGCACTATCTGTAAGATTGCAATTATGACTTGCAAAGGCACCACCGCACCATATGGGATTCTAAATTGAAGACATTGTATTTACTGTTCAAAGTTTAGTAAAGTGGTATTTAGTTCGACAATTACTCAAAATGTTGGTATTTAGTTCTTTGAAAAATGTTGGTATCTAGTTCTTTGAAACTTGTAAGTAAAGTGGTAACTAGTTACCAAATTAAAACTCAATTTCGGTATCCAGTTGCTAATTTGATAAATGGTATCTAGTTGCTAAAAATTTCTCAAAATTTTGGTGTTCAGTTGCTGAAAATTGTATTTGTAAAACGGTAACCAGTTACTAAAAATCAATTTCGGTCTCCCTAATTTGAGAAAATTGCTCAAAAGTTTGGTATTCAATTGCTGAAAATTGTAATAGTAAAATGGTAATAAGTTACTGAAATTAAAACTCAATTTCGGTATCCAGTTGCTAATTTGACAAATGGTATCTAGTTGCTGAAAATTGCTCAAAAGTTTGGTGTTCAATTGCTGAAAATTGTAATAGTAAAATGGTAACTAGTTACCGAAATTAAAACTCAATTTCGGTATCCAGTTGCTAATTTGACAAATGGTATCTAGTTGTTGAAAATTGCTCAAAATTTTGGTGTTCAGTTGCTGAAAATTGTATTTGTAAAACGATAACCAGTTACTAAAACTCAATTTCGGTATCCCTAATTTGAAAAAATTGCTCAAAATTTTGGTGTTCAATTGCTGAAACTTGTAATAGTGAAGTGGTAACCAGTTATCGAAATTAAAACTCAATTTCAGTATCGAGTTGCTAATTTGATAAATGGTATCTAGTTGTTGAAAATTACTCAAACTTTTGGTGTTCAATTGCTGAAAATTGTATTTATAAAAGTAATGTCGCCATCGAAATTAACATAAGATTGGGAAGATTACAACATTTTACATTCTACAATTCCTCTTTTTTTCCCTTCCCTTTAACAATAACTTTTGTCCCAAACCCATGACATATGTTGTCAACTTCCACTTCCACTTCCAATTCCAATGTAAGCTTTCAATGTGCTTAAATTAGACTTAAATTCAACAAAAAGGAAATAGTTAGACATATACCCAACTTAAATAAAATAATTGAAGTGGAGAAGAGAAGTCCTTGTAAGTGTGTGGATTGGGTGAGTTTTCTCCTATAGTTTTGAATTTTTGTAAGTTTCTATATTAGGAATAGAGAAGAAGTGTTTAAAGAGAAGTAGATTTGAGGGTAAGGAAAGAAAGAGAGTAGAAAAAAAAGGCTAAAATTTGGGTTTGAATTTCAGTTTGAATTTGAGGGGGAAGCAAAAAAGTTGAAAATGAGTTTTGAGTTTGATTTTGATAGGGAAATTCAAATCAACCTAAAAAGAGAATAAATTGATTTCGAAATTTCATAAAAACAATTGGACAAAATATTGAAATAGTATTGAATTATTGAATAATTGGTCGAAATATCAAAATTGTTTTGAAATATTGAAATAATTGGTTGAAATGAAAACTCAATTTCAGATGTTGAGATATCGAAATAATTGAAATATTAAAATATCGAGATGTCTAACCTTAAACCCTAAACCCTAAACTCTAAATTGGGAATATCGAGGAATCTCAAGTTTTGATACTATTACAAATTGAAAAAATAATAATAAAATAGGTATTAGATTAGATAATGAATATTAACTTCCAAATGTATTAGATGTTAGATACTAGATTCAAAATATAGTTAGAACTGTATTGATTTTTTTTTTCGAAATATAATTCTATTATTGTTAGAACTGTATTGGCTAAACCACAAACATATGTACAATTGCTACATATCAATTCTGAAATCATAAATAATAACCAAAATGTTTTATTATGGAATGGAAAATAGGTTTAAATTATATCATTTAATCAAACTTTAATTTGTTGGTAAAAATTTAGATGTTAAATCGATTCAAATAAAGTCTAGTTAGAACTAGGAGTGACAGTTTTGTACACGACACGCTAACCGATTACCTAATCCGACCGCTAAATTAGCGGGTTTGGATTAGGAAAAAAGGCTTTTGGGTCATTTAAGGGTTGACCCGCCTAACCCGTCAAATAAATGGGTTGGGGGGTCACATATGTTAACCCGAGTTACCTGTTGGTAGACCCGATTAGTTCTCGGGTCTAATGGGTCAGGTCATCAACCCGTGATATGTATAACCTGTTTTAAGACAAGTGAATTATTTTTTAAAATCTCACTATCCCAACAACTTAAAATAAACGACTAAAATGAGAAGGATTAGCTGTCATATTGATTCATTCGATAAATACATGTTTCGTTATTCAATTTTCATTGATATGTAATTGAATTATGAATGATTCTTGAGAATTAATATATATTTTTTTATATATTTTTTTGATAAATAAAATCGTGAAATACTAAATATTTTGCATATAGGTTGTCTGTGAATCCGATCCGAAAATGATTTGAAATTGACCCGTTGGCTTAGCGGGTCACATGTTGGGTAACCCATTATATAGGCGGGTTGGGTTTGGGTTTAACAAACTCGACACGATTAATAATTGGGTGATTTGGGTTTGCTCTCCTAACACGTGACCCAGATATGACACAACACGAATCCGACCCAACACGTACGACCAATTGCCACCCCTAGTTAGAACTGTACTGTTTCAAACCTTAAATCCTAAACATAAGTAAAGTTGCTACTAATTCTGAAATAAAAAATTACAACCCAAACGTTTTATTATAGATTGGATAATGGGTTAATTTAAATAATTATATCGTCTAATCCAATTTTAATATGTAGGTAAAGTTTTAAAGTGTAGTTAGAACTGTACTAATTCAAACCTTTTCCAAAATAAAAAATTATAATATAAACGTTTTATTATAGATTGGAGAATGGGTTTAAATTATATTATATAATTCAATTTTAATTTGTTGATAAAAATTTAGATGTTAGATTCAAAGTCTAGTTAGAACTATATTTATTCAAACCCTAGAGACATGTACAATTGCTACCAATTCGAAAATAAAAAATTATAACCTAAATGTTTTCTACTAAGTTATCACCTAAAACAACTACAAATAAGTTAAAATATGCTAATTATTAATCAAATTATTATCAAATAGATGATGAAATATTTAAATATTAGAATTTGACAACACAACAACAAGATACCGAATGGTTTAAGAATTTTAGGTGTCTATTTGTTGTATCTTTACTTGGTAAATGGTAACCCGAATAATCGTAATTTATGGTTATGTTTCAAAGAACCCGCTACGTGGTTTATAATATTTTACGACAATGTGCTACCGCTCATCAAAATAGCACATACATCAAGATTACACAAAATTTATTTTGAAATCTAAGATTCAAACTATCATAATTCATTTAGTTTCAATTCCATTAGGCAATTTCAATTACATTAATCTCCAATTTATTTATTTTTCATGTTCAATTGATTCTTCTAACATCATATGATCTTCAATTTATTCGACATTGAGATGTGGGTATTTGTAGTACGATAAATCGTTCATTTGAGAGTTGGATAATGATACATACTTCATTTTAGAGTTAAAATATAGAGGTATTGAGAGTTGAGAAGTAGAGGGAAATTGAGTTGAGTTGAGTCAAGGAAAATTGAGTTGAGTTGAGTCAAGGAAAATTGAATTGGATGTAGATAATTGGAGAAAGAGAGTGTATTTTGATAGTGTATAGAGTTGCACAGTGCAAATTAGTTAGTTAAGGGCAATAGGAGGTTACCATTATTTTTGATGGAGAGTGCCCTCTTAGAAAACATGGGTTTTAAGTTGGGACACAAATGTAATAATAAATTCCGGGTTGGAGAGTGCCCTCTTAGAAATGGAGAGTGTATTTAAGAATAGCCTTCTTGGTTTTATTATTGTATTTCGCAGATGATGTTTAGGTTCTGTTTGGCCGTACAATAGAGAGTTCATATTCAGGAATTGGTGATGTGGCAGTCATGTTTACTTTATATAGGTGTTTGGTCTATCTAAAACGTGGATACTCTAGTAAGCCCCTTGAATTGCGGGAACACAAAAATGTGGATAAGCAAATCCAAAAAAAAAGCCCAGATTCGCTAAAATGTGTTTTCTATCCATGAAAGAAAAAAAAAATAAGAAAAAGAAAAATACTTAAAGAATGCTCTCATTCTCTCTTTCTCCCCCTCCCCTCTCTATCTCTCTTTCTCTCATTCATGTGAATCATAATAATTGAACCATAAAACTTATGTATTTTCTCTCTCTCCACCTTATTTATTTCCTCTCATTAAAACATTTTTTTTCTTTTATTTTTTTATCCAAAAAGTTGTGTTTAAATCTTCACATTATTTATCAAATTGGGATTTCCCTTTTTTTTGGGATGTTTTTTCGTATAAATCAATTGGGTGCTTATGTATTCAATATTTAATTAGAGTTTTTTTTTCCTTTTATTTGTTTATGAGTTTTTATTTGTTTATAAGTTTTTATTTGCAAATTTTGTTTTTGTTTTTGTTTTTTTTTATATGATATCAAGAATGAGTATATAGGTCTAAATGTAAACCAAACAGTAGCGAAGTAAAACATGTGACAGGATAAAGGGCAGACACACAAGTAATTCATCTCATGACTTGTATCACCTAATCATAGTTAAGTAATACAATATCTTTTGCAGCCAAACAGAGCCTTAGGCGGTTGATATTATGGAAATGGATATAATAAAACCACGTATTGTACACCATTTGACATGGTTGTGGTAATATTGATGTTGTTGTCCAATTATTGTTTCTATTACACACTGTTTGGCAGCATGAATTGCCCAACCCTGTAGAAGGAATAAGATCTTGTATACCAGGTCTTAGTGTTTGGTCCCGTCTATTTTATGAATTGGGGCCACAACTAATGAGTATGGTATAAACCAGGTAGATTGTGAAACTAGAAAAAATGTGTATAGTGGATCTTTGGGTTTAGGTGAGATAACGTAATACACAAGAGAAATACAGGAGAGAGAAAACATATTTTTATTATTCATTCAAGTTATACACTCAAAAAATTGAGTCTTCTTCTTCACCCACTCATTTTATTCTCTCACAAATTTCTCCCTTCACCTTTAAATTAAAATTAGAGATCATATTTTCTTCTCTCACAAATTTCTCCCTTCACCTTTCCAAATTAAAATTAGAGATCATAAACAGGAGGAGCAAGCAACAAAAAAAAACATAAATGGTCTATGGTTTCTTCCTCTTCACCATCTTTATTCCAATCGACCGACCATCACTTTGATTCTTCAATGAAATTATGTTGAATTGAAGTTTGGTTTTTCTTTTTGAAGTTATTGATACGGGTTTTCTTTGGTTGATTTGTGTGTGTGTGTGTGTGTGTGTGTGTGTGTATTTTTTTTTTTGAATTTTTATTTGATCTATTGAGGGAGTTGAAAAAAAAACAATGAAAAACAGCACGAGACAATCTCTCTAAAGAAAAAGGGACCAAACAGTTTATAGAGTAACTACTTTTTGAGTATCCACCACTTGTTTTCCATACCCTAAACATGGTCGAGTACTACCCAATTTCACATGGCCAAACAGTTTTCGGATGGTGAGAAAATTTGGGCTAGGATGGAAGAGTGGTGTTGTTCCAGATATAATAAGTTTTAACGCGAAGTTGAAGGGTTTAGTTAGTGGCGGAAACATATCAGGAGCAGTTGAACTAGTTGAACAGCTGGGGAGTAGTGAAGTTAAGCCAAATCATTTTAGTTATAATGTTTTGATAAAATGGTATTGCAGTAATGGGAAACTGGATGAAGCTAAAAAGCTGTATGATTATATGTTGAAGAATGATCTTGTCCCGGGCTGGGTCACTTTTGAAGCACTCATTCCATGTGTTTGTGAGAAAGGGGACTTGGATCTTGCTCTTAAGCTTTGTGAAGTGAGTCTTAACTCTAATTGCCATATTTCCGCGGGCACAATGCAGGTTGTGGTCTATGGGTTGGTGAAAGAGTCGAAGATTGAAGAAGGGCTTGTGGAGATTGCATGGTCAAAAACATATTTTCATTCGAAGTTGAAAATGCCAAAGGAAGATGAGTGACGCAGTTCTTCTTTCTATATCTTCATGTTGCATGTTTTCCATTATTGTCATTTTAGTATCTATTTTGGTTAGTGTTATTAATGGATTAAAGATCTGCATCGTATGTCCTTTCACAAGCTGAGAGTGGTGAAAACTCTGCATCGGGACAGCACAAGAGTTGTTGTTGTTGTATGCAGATAAAGAAAACAATAAAGAGACAAGGATAGAATAACAGATAATAACCAAGGCGCGGATTAGGCTGTCCTTAAGGAAAGATTTTGCCCTTTCCAATGGTGCAGAAATGCAACAGTGGCGTCTTCCTCACAGGATTCAATGGTTAACAGCAGCTTGACTTTGCACTAGAACAGACTACCCTCTAGAACAGCAATATAACTCTCTCTGGCGGCTGACAGGAAGAAGAGAAGAAGAATAAGATGAGAATTTGTTTCTCTGTAGGGTGGGTGAAGGTCTGGTATACACGCACGAGTTCTCTCTCTACGTCTGTAATCGATGCTTCTCTATGGACGCACAATGCAGTGTTTATATAGAGGAAGGCAGCCGGTTACCAGATGGGAGAAGGACTCAAAAGTCGGTTTCACAAACTGATAAGGTAAGGTAGCAGAAACCAACTCGAAGTAGGACACCCACCGAAACTTGCTGCAAAAGCAAAACAAGTTTAGGCAATTGGTAAGCCACTACCCACTAGACAGAAAGCCCAAGCCCAACACGACGCGACTCGGTTCGGTGCGGGGCGGGCAGGAGCGCGCGCGCGTGTGTGGCTTTGGGTGAGTCCTCCCTCCTAACACAAAAGCATTTGTACCCTAAGGGCACGCCCTTATGGTAGAGGAATTCCTCATATACCTCACTTGCTAATGGTGGTTAACCAATGTGGGACTAAACACAATGCACTAAAGTGGAGAGAACACACATGGTTCATCTCCTCCACTTTGTACACACACACACACAAGTATTTCGAAATACACTTAGAGATTCCAACAATCCCCCACTATTTCAAAATACTAATAGTCCCCCACTATTTTGGAATAGGATATTACAAAAGAAATGGGTTAACGAAATGCCAGAGAGAATCGAAAAAATAATGCATAAGATACTAGTGCTTTTTGGGCTTGAATCAGTCATAGGATAACATGTTTTATAATACGTGAAAGTGGTGGATTAAAAAATCTTTGAACCAACATTCCCTTGTAGTAAAATAGAGCACATGCACCCACATTGCTCTTTCATTATATGCTTGTTCTGCAGTGTTGCGCTTTTTGGCCCTTGCGCTGCCTGTGTTCCATGAATGCTCTAGAGTACGTGCCTAAATACTCATAAGAACCGACCCAATTCTACATTCACGTAGGTAGATATCCATCAAGTGTACATTGCAGTTAAAATACACTATCTCATAAAAAATAATGGACTATGGATTCCAATAAGAGTAAAATAACTCATCCTTTCTCATTGCAATTCAAGTTATACAAAGTATACAGAAAATGCTATCTAGTCATAGGGTGGGTCGTCTCAAAGAAAGACAATAGCATACCAAAGCGACGAGGTGATTTGTTTTTCCCTTTGAACCTACTTCATGGGATCTCCAATCACATAGGTGGGGTTGCTGTCAGTGTCACCCTCTATCTAAGGCAAAAGTCTCATCCCCCTCGACGTTTCAACCACTTGTCTCCTGTTAAGCGGTTTTGTCAGAGGATCGGCCAAATTTAACTCTGACCTCACATAATCTAGAGCCACAACTCCAGATTCCAGCAGCTGCTTTATAGACTGTAGTCTCAAACGAATATGCCTGCTTTTCCCATTATACAATTTGCTCTTTGCCTTTGCTATCGCTACCGACAAATACAATGCATGGTGCAATTTGGAGGCGGTTTTGTACCAATAGGAAGATCGCCAAGAGGTTTCTAATCCATTCAAACTTCAAGACTTGCTTTATCTAAAGCAATAAGCTCGGACTCCATGGTTGAACGAGCTATCAAGGTCTGCTTAGAAGATTTCCAAGCTTAATCGCACCTCCACCTTAGGGTGAAAATATAACCACTAGTGGACTGATATCATGAGAATCAGATATCCAGTTTGCATCACAATAACCCTCTATCACAGGTGGAGTTTGTCTAAACCATATGCAGTAATTCATTGTTCCTCTCAAGTACTTGGCTAGTCTCTCTAACGCACTCCAATGTTCATGGCTAAGACAATGAGTGTATCTGCTTAACCTGCTAACTGCATAAGCAATGTCAGGTCTAGCGCAATTCATCAAGTACATGAGACTACCAATAATTTGGGCATATCTAGTCTGGAGGACATCATGTTGAGCATTTTTCTGAAGTTTACTAGTTGCCTTATAAGTTGTCGACACAGGCTTACTATCATAAAAGTTAAACTTCTTCAAAAACTTCTTAACATAATGCTATTGTGAAAGCGTATAGTTATCACTGTTTCTGATGATTTTGATTCCAAGAATCACATCAGCTTCTCCCAAATCCTTCATTTCAAATTGGGAGGATAAGAACATCTTGGTATTTCTCACAACATCAAGGCTAGGACTCATGATTAACATGTCATCCACATATAGACATATAATCACATATGTATTTACATCAAAAGATTTAAAGTAAATACATTTATCAACATCATTTATGTGATATCCATTAGACATCATGACACTATCAAACTTTTCATGCCATTGTTTTGGCGCTTGTTTCAACCCATATAAAGACTTAACCAATTTGCATACTTTTTGCTCATTCCCTGGTACTATCGTACTCTCAGGCTGCATCATATATATTTCTTCATTAAGATCACTATTCAAAAATGCAGTTTTTACATCCATTTGATGAATAAATAAATTATGAATAGCAGCGAGAGCCATTAGAACTCTTATAGAAGAAATCCTAGTTACAGGAGCATAAGTATCAAAATAGTCAATGCCTTTTTTCTGGGAGAATCCCTTGACTACTAGTCTAGCCTGCTTGTATTTCTCAATGGAACCATCTAGCTTCAGTTTCTTTTTGAAGATCCACTTGTAACGTATAGGTTTTGCCCCAAGAGGTAGATCTACTACCTCCCATGTGTGATTAGCTATAATCGAATCGAGTTCTGAATGTATAGCATCCTTCCATAAAGGTGCATCTCAAGAACTGATTGCTTCATTATACGTCACAGGATCATCATCAAGAAGAAACGTGTAAAAGTCATCACCAAAATTGGTGGATTTTCTGTCTCTTCTACTTTTCCGAATTTCTTGTTCAGAAATTCCAGGATCTGTTAATTGTTGTTCACTAGTAGCAACCAACCTCTCAATGCCAATTTTCAAAGGAAACACATTCTCAAAGAAATCGGCATTTTTACTCTCTATAATAGTGTTTGCATAAACAAGGTTATTATCAAATTTTACTACTAAAAATCTATATGCAGCACTATTATGAGCATAACCAATGAACATACAATCAACAGTTCTAGGTCCCAATTTTCTCTTTTTAGGTTCGTTCACTAGAACCTTTGCAAGACACTCCCATATTTTGAAGTATGTCAGGTTAGGTACATGACCCTTCCATAATTCATATGGTGTCTTATTCCCTGTTTTCTTGTTGGGTATCATATTCTGTATATGGCAAGCAAATATGATTGCTTCCCCCCACAAGTTCAGGGAAGCTCCAAAACTTACAAGCATAGCATTTATCATCTCTTTTAGTGTTCTATTCTTTCGTTCGGCTACTCCATTAGACTCAGGAGAGTATGGTGGAGTAGTCTCATGAATAATGTCATTCTTGTCACAAAAGTCCTGGAAGGGGTTAGACTCATATTCTCCACCCCTGTCAGACCGAAGTCTTTTAATCTTACAATCAAGTTAGTTTTCAACTTCAGCTTTGTACTTAAGAAACATCTCACCTACCTCATGCTTGTTTCTAAGTAAATATATCATTGTGTACCTAGAGAAGTCATCTATGAATGTAATATAATAAAACTTCCCCCCTCTAGACATGGTACTTCTGAATTCACCTAAATCCGTATAAATAAGAGTTAATAATCCAGTTTTATCTCTAGAAACAGTTCTGCATGGTTTCTTTATAGATTTAGTCTCAGCACATATCTCACATTTATCATTAGAAAAATCAAATATATCAGACAATAAACCACATGCTTTCATCCTTTTCATATACTGAACATTCACATGTCCTAGTCTACCATGTCATATATTAAAAGAGTCAAGCAAGTAAGCAGAAGCAGATTCATTCTTATTAATAATAATGTTGTCAAGTACAATAACCTTTCCCAACAAAACTCTCATTCTTCGTCAGAATGAACTTGTCACTCTCAAAAGTCACCTTGACTTGACTTTTCCCAAGATGGACCGCGAAATCAGATTCGATTAATCTGGGGAACATGAAGAACATTACTAAGTGAAAGAGTTTTCCCGAAGTTAACCCCGGGAAGAATCTTGCATGTTCCCTCAACAGAAACGCACTTGAGTCACCCATATAGACATTTTCATCTTTCACTAGTATGTAGTCCGAGAAGGCTTCAACATCACCACAGACGTGGCGGGTGGCACGAATCTAGTACCCGGTTCTTTCTTCCCGGTGGCCATGAACACTTGTGACACCACAAAGAACAATAATATCATCTCCTCAACTATATTAGCATTGGGAGGATCATCGGTGTCTTTCTTGTGCACTTGACTTTGAAAAACCCTATGTCGAGGTTTACCCTTAAACATAACAATTTCCATTGCCATAACCACTCCTTTTAAAAGAAGTGTCTTTGACCTTGAAATTCTTATTTTTGTTGTATACGCTTTTAAAGGTTTTGTTAGATTTGCTGGGATTACCTTCAATGATATTGGCTGTAGAATGGAATTCCTTAGACAACATATCATCCCGAGTCTTGTTCTTTTCCTCTATGCGAATGTGAATGATCACATCCTCAAGAGTCATCTGCTTGCACTTATGCTTCATACTATTCTTATAGTGTTTCCAAGACTCGGGAAGTTTCTCAATCAAACATCCAGCTACAAAGGTTTCAGGTAAATTAATACCCTCAGTTTTCAAATCATTAATCAGCACACCTCATGGATTTGAGACGTTACATCTCTATCCTCTCTCATATGGAACTTTAGAAAAGTCCCAATAGCATATTTCTGAGTACCATCATCCTCTATTATGTATTTCTTGTTCAAACTTTCCCATATATCATGTGCATTCTTATTCGAACAATAAATATCAAAAATTTCATTGGACAAGGTACTCAAAATAGCATGTCGACATACCTTATTCCCATTGAGCCAAACAGCTTGATTTCTTTCGAAATCATTAGAACCTTCCACGGGTGTTGTATCAGTGAGATACTTTGCATAGTTGAGTACATCTAGGGCTGTGAACACCCTTTCTCTCCATCGCTTGAAGTGTGAACCGTTGAAGGATTCAATCTTTGACACATTGGGTAAATTGCGAGCATTCAATAGAGGTGTAGCATCTCGCATAGTCGAAGTAACTTCCATGACTCCAAAATTGGTTTCTTTGATCGGCGTGATGTCAACAGGTGGACATCTTGATCTTTCCTTAAGATTGTTGTATGCAGATAAAGAAAACAATAAAGAGACGAGGACAGAATAACACATAATAACCAAGACGCGGATTAGGCTGTCCTTAAGGAAAGATTTCGCCCCTTCCAATGATGCAGAAAGGCAATAGTGGCGTCTTCCTCACAGGATTCAATGGTTAACAATGACCGACTTTGCACTAGAAACGCACTACCCTCTAGAACAGCAATGTAACTCTTTCTGGCGGCTGACAGGAAGAAGAGAAGAAGAATAAGATGAGGTTATGTTTCTCTGTAGGGTGGCGCATGAGTTCTCTCTCTCGTCGTCAGAATCGATGCTTCTATGGATGGACACGCTGGAAGTTGTTTATATAGAGGAAGGCGACCTGTTACCGGATGGGAGAAGGACTCAAAAATCGGTTTCACAAACCGATAAGGTAAGGTAGCGAAACCAACTCGAAGTAGGACACCCCACCAAACTTCTGCCGCAAAAGCAAAACAAGTTTAGGCAATTGGTAAGCCACTACCCACTAGACAGAAGCCCAAGCCGACATTAACCACGCGGTTGGTCTTGGGGGGGGGCGTGTGGCTTTGGGTGAGTCCTCCCTCCTAACACAAAAGCAAAACAAGTTTAGGCAATTGGTAAGCCACTACCCACTAGACAGAAAGCCCAAGCCCGACACGACGCGGTTCGGTGCGGGGCGGGCAGGTGCGCATGTGGCTTTGGGTGAGTCCTCCCTCCTAACACAAAAGCATTTGTACCCTAAGGGCACACCCTTATGGTAGAGGAATTCCTCATATACCTCACTTGCTAGTGGTGGTTAACCAATGTGGGACTAAACACAATGCACTAAAGTGGAGAGAACACACATGGTTCATCTCCTCCACTTTGCGCACACACACAAGTATTTCGAAATACACTTAGAGATTCCAACAGTTGTTACATACTTACATATGCACGTCGAGATGGGGAACAGAATGCATATGAGCCTAAGAGTTGTGAAGCACGAATGCACAATAGGTGATGGACTGCAGTCACCTTAGGATAATAGTAATAGCATGTCCGAATAAGTTATACTAGTTACATCAAGAACGAAAAAAGAGGCAGGCAATAAGATGAAAGTCATGAAACCCTCCTCCAAATATGCTTTGGATTGCTGGTCTGCTGGTTCATAATACAATCTGTTCGTGAGCTTGGGCTGAACCAAGAATTTTTCTTGAGACTAGAAGTAAACTAAGATTAAAATCAACTTTGAGATTAAACTTGCAGGTGAAGTGATAATATTGAAACCAACATTTGAACAAAATGAACCCAGTATGGCGTAGTTCAGAACTAATTGTAATACTACAAAAAAGATTAATATCAATCAAATGGATTTGTTACAAATGTATTAAAAAAATAACTGAATAGCAATAAGTGTTAAGGAGTACTTTAAATGCTGCGCTGATCGAGCCAAGTTATGATATCATCAACAACTTGAAATATCATCTCATCAGGTTCCCCTTCAAGAAGAGCATGACAAGCATCTTTATAAAGGAGGATCCTCTTGTCCGAACTGTTTGCCTTCTCATACAATGTCTTACTCACTGATGGATCAGTTACAAAATCAGACTCTCCTTGTTGTATCGACATTGGCAGAGAAACCTGTATCATTTTCTCGTTATTATTTTCTAAAATCACTTAATATCATGCAAAATTCCAATCGACACTGAAACTAAAAGCACAAAGAATAAAGCAGGACGTACTTCTTTCAGTCGATGTTCTAATTCTTGAGCGGTGTTGAGCAACTCTATGGCAGTCTTCAAACGGGGATTATCCCTAAAAGCAAGCACATTGTATGTATCCTGCAGTATCATCGAAGAATAGAATGGGTCATATGTCTAGATATCGTTTCAAGACAAAAACAACAAGGCTTGGCTACAATTTAACACACTTAGAAAGTAATGCACATTAACATTCATTGTATCCTATGAGCTTAATTATGATGTATAATTCCTCTATGCAAATGAAGCAAATTAATAGCACCACCAGTAGGTGAACCTATTAAATCCTCTTTGGAAAGGGCACTCTTACTGGCCAGGACGAAAAAAGCAGAGTTGCGTGAAACAATGTGTGCTATACAAAACCTTGGCATTAAAAATAGCATAAAACTGGAGAGAGATGTTACATTTAGCTTCCTCTTTCTCAAGTCTCTGTATGCCAACTTCTGCAGATTATTTTGTGGAACTAACTTTGCCGTGGGAACTAACTTCGCTATACCAATTAGAAGCTGTTTCACTATCCAATGTGGAAGAATATCATCGGCAATCTAGTAATAAACATTTTAGTTGATTAGATGCACATATGCCAACAGACAAGCTCTTTTTGAGTTCTGGTCCAGGCGAATACCTTGCACATAGGTGAAAGCAGAACAGCACCATCCCAGGCATTAGGTTGTTTCAAATGGACCTTCAGAGCTACTGCGCCACCCATAGAGTGCCCAAGCAAAAAGCTTGGGAGGTTTTGGCACTTCTTTGTTTCTGTTAACCAGCAGTGTTTATAAACAGAAATTACTAGATCTCATACTTCGTAGCACCAAGATCATTCAAACTTATGTGCATATTCACGAAAATGACATATACTAAATAAGACATAATGACCACTTGTTACTTTCATTGATACCAGGAATAGAACTAATCAATATATAAACAGTAGTCATTTACATCAAACATTCTGGTTCAAAATAACAGTAATTATTCCCAGTGTGAAGGAGGCAGTAAAATACCTTTGACTTTAGAGAAATGTTCGATAACATCGTCAACAAGCATGTCAAAGTTGGGGATATAGTTATTAAGACCTTCTGAGAGACCAAATCCAGGGTAATCCAATGCAAAAACTCCATAACCACATGATGCTAATTTTTTAGCAGTTCCTGTGAACAGTACATATGGATGCTTAATTCTAGCAATACCAAATATAATTAAAGATGAAAAATAAACTTTCTAGTGCCAACTACATGCCTTCCCATAAAAATGTGATGTGATCTGCATAACCATGACAATAACAAACCACTGCTTTTAGTGAGGTCTTTGGAAGCCAACTTTTTGAGAAAATCTCCAATCCTTTAGAGTTCTTCTCATAAAACTGCATAGAAGCATGTAACATGAGTATTATTATCACATAACTATTAATTGGAAGTAATGGCATCAGTGATCAGTCCACTCTCACCCAAGCACAACGAACAGAAATTGCAAATATAAATACCCTGTTATGCTTCCCAAACAGTGACAATGAGAGAATGAGTCAGACAAGTTTTCTCCGGTTGCTAGTGCATTTTAGTTTGGGATTTGAAAGCCAAATGCTTGCTAGACTTAATAAAATCAAGACGATCAGGTACAACTTGTGGGAGGAGGAGTAAAAATGCATGTCTAAGAAAAATGAAACGCTATATGTGAAGAAAAAATAAGCAACATGAATGACTTTCAAACATGAGTCTGGTCTATATACACAAGTGCGAGTTTTGATTTTATAAAAGCCACACGTTCATTCCATCAAAGAAGCAGGTCAAAGAGATAACATCAAATACATTGAACTGCATTAGTACCTCCTCCACTTCTACAGAATCATATGACATCTGCAACACAAGCAAAAATTGTACAATAAGTATCTCATTTTGCAGTCAATGAATGTTCTGTATCAAAATACTCAGTGAGTGAAAGTAAGTGACATTCTATCCGAAAATACTCAATGAAAACATACATTCGCAGAAATAACTAAGACTGTGCTCTGTGAATATGTAAATGAATTTTTCCTGGTTAAAATCTGAACTGAACTAGGGGGGCAGATAAGAATTGTATTTCAACTGTCGTTAAAGTTAGAATTGGATTTGGATCAGGGATTGGAGCTAAACCACCTATTTAGCCCTTGCATCTGATTACCAAGTTCAAAATCTGCCTCACAAACTTCTGTCATTTTGTAGGGTAAACTAGCACAACCTAATAAAATGACAGGTGCACCGAGTCACTGCACACAGCAGCTAATGTGGGTTGCTTGCTAACATCCTCCTCAAACTACCATATTTACATACAAATTAAGACAGTGCCACTTTCAACTCCTAATAACTCCATTAGAAATTAAAACCAGTCTACTATTTTCTTCAGTTTTACCTTTAGCATGCAATGATCAATTCCAAGTATGGGTTTCTTGAAAGCTTCACGGACACGACGCCTGTTGGGTGCTTGATCCATGTTTAAAGTTGTCATCTTCTGTAATTTATAATTAAGATCTTCAAACCTTGGATGAGCCTTTTTTCTTTTCCTTTTGTTTCCATACACGAATGCTAATCCTAAAATTAAACATAGGCTCAGAATCAAGAATTGCCCTGCAACAGCATATGAACAGGTGAACATTGTTTAGAACAAATTCAACCAAAAAATTATTTATTTGGTCTAAACTAAAGAAAAATGGTTCAAGGCCACGATGGTGGTGGTCTTAAAGTATGCATGGGAGGATGACAAAATGTTGTGGTCTGGACTCTGCACTGTTTCTTGGAAAAAAGAGATGATAAGACTTTGGCTAAGGTAGGGAGGTAGCCATGATATTATATTCTCATCACGCTAGAAAGCGAAATAAATTATTTGAGGGGCCGTGCATAATTGTTTCCCGGGGTAGCTTCACAAAGAGCATGACAACCGGTCAACCAGCTACCCCTTTATAAAGTAGGGTCTTCTCGTCACTGTTACAGCATCAGCCTCTCCTTGCAGTATCAACAAACTTGAAAATAACTTCAAAAGATGAATGTGGTACTGATACACAATTGTGAGTTGGAACTTGGAAGCAATAATTAGCAAAAACCCAAGAAGAAGGCAGAAAACATTTTCAAGCCATATATTAATTAATTAATTCAAATGAACAACTGTAGTGATGTATACTGGACTGATTCAAAACAACCACAAATTGAGAAACTAGACAAAATATTTCACCTTTAGCAAGCAATGGCCAATACAACAATACCAAGCTGAACATCTTTAGTATGAGATTATGATCTTTATCTTTAGTAATTAACATTATTACGATGTTTATCAGATGCCAAAATAAGTTTTACCATCTGTTTGTTGTAAAAAGTGGAAGGGTGATCAAGACTTTGAGAGTGACAAACAAATTTATCATTCTTTAGTTAAAACGTTGTAATACTCGGTACTTCATCTAGGTTTGTATCTAAAATTTTCTGTAATTCATTTGTAATGACTTCAAATCTCACTGCAGTAGCCATTCTTCCTCCCCTACGTTCTGACAAAGGTTCAGAATAAGGAAATGCCTCTGTAAGTGATTGAAGAACAATTATTGAAGATACAATAATAATGTACGAGAGATGATGACAAAATGACGAAAATCCATAAATATAGATTGTTTTTTGTTTGTTTATTTTCATTTTTATAATATTTTGTCTCGATAACAATTAACAAGGACAAATGATATGGACAATTTATTTTCAAATTTGTATTCTTGCCAACGATAAGTTTAGAATTTAGAGGTTTACTAGTATGTGTACCCGTGAGTTTACTAGTGCGTATACCCCCTATACTAATCAACTTAGGGCCATTTGTTTTTGCCTCTTATAAGACCTTGAGGTCTTAGAACATCTTTAGCAGTGCAACCAAAAAAACACTAAAATTTTGAACCGAAAAAACACCAAACCAAAAAAACACCAAACAACTTCAGGAGTAACATCAAAAAAACATAACTACGGCGGTTTTGCAAAACCCAGCCATATAAGCCCATGCGGTTTTGCCAAAACCCGGTGTTCGTAACAATCAAGGCTACTTCTATATAAGCGGCTCTTTAAAGCCGTGGTTCAGTCATTTTCACCTCTTCTCACAATCATAAAACCCTCTCCTTAATTAAAAAAAAAACAAAACCTACCTAAACTCTTTGAAATTTTATATGGATCCTTTTGAACCTTTTCGACGATGATAATTGGCGCATTACACACATGACATTCGTGATGATGGGGAGAGCGATGGGGAGAAGAACCCGAGGATGTCGCTACCGATTGATAGACATCCCATGCGTCTTCGGAGTATCGGATAAACGACTTCGATTGGCAATTTACACCGAGAAGCACTTGATATGGAAGTTGTGTCTTCTACACGTGATACAAAACACGGTCGAGTCGCGATTGGCTAATACTCGAGGGTAATTAATTAGTTTTGATTAAATATTTTGAATATTAATTAGTTGAGTTGGACCAATTAATTATTTATCTTATAACGATTATTTTTTTTATAATATCAAAGATGTTGTTGACTCACCGAAGTTAGATCGGCTTTACTTGGTGTTAGAGAGTGGTGGAAGGTAATTAGGAGTTTGGATGAGTTTGTACATATTAGAGATAGTATTTTGTATACACCTTTGGGTATTTTGATTGATACTGATTATGAGAAGGCCGACAGGCGTGGTCATAGCTTTAGTAGAAAGATGGTGGAGTAGAACTCATACATTTCATTTTCCCTCAGGCGGAGTTAGGGTTCACACCACTAGACTTCACTATGATTTACGGGTTGAGTATCGATAGGCCAACCGATACCTTTTCATACACATTATGAGAATATGAATAGTATGCTTATGAGTTTTTTCGTTTGGGTAGCGGATGCTTATGATTCTTCTAACGATTAAGCTATCTCATATTAAGATCAAGATATATGGAACCCCTCTTTCATCCCGATACACGGAGAGTTAGCTTTTGATCGTTTCTAAGGGTAGTGAGGGAGGGTGCCGACAAGATGTTAGGGCTTTTTTATGTTTTTATTGGGCATGTTTTGTTTCCCAAATGGTCATTCTACTCTGACGACCGCGGATATTATGCTTATGTATCCGATTTGCATATTATGAGGGATTATGACCGGTAGCTCAAGATATGCCACATTGATATCGGCGTTAGATGAAGCTTCAAAGACATTGAAGTAGAAGTCCTCGATTGCGGGATTCACGGGACTTTTAGAGATTTGGTTTTATGAGTACTTTCGATGTCTTTGTCCTAACATAGACATGATTGCCGATACTTCGCCTCTAGATTTGCTAGTTGGTCGGGGCCTCACTTGACTCGTGAACAGAGGGCAGATTAGGATTAGGAATATCCGTATGGCTCGTGCTCGGATTGATATTAGATCATTGTCATCTATTGAGTGGAGACCTTGGCGTTTGTCTACTGCCTTTGAGGATCCAACTGTACAGCATGTTTGTGTGTTGTCACGTCATAAAGTTGTTTTGCCGCGACGGTATTTATTAGGGTTTGGTAACCGTGGCGGCCGGATGTTGGAGGCGAGATGATTTGGACGTTATGGAGTTCCATGTGCTCCCATGCCAGATGTTAGTGATGCAAAGTCGTGGGGTAGAATTCAAGTTCATGAAGTTCATGCCAGTGGTGGTCCTTGGCCAGATGCGTCTTCTTTTGTTGTTGAGCAGACTGCTAATCAGTATTATAGATGGTGGAACCGTGTCTCCATGGGTCCGTTGTTGCCTCCGTTGGTCGGGCTAGCAACTTCGAGTTTGTGGGCCTGGAAGGGATGAGACGCGTGAGCTACGTATTCCTCGTCCGCCACGGCGTGTTTATTAACCCACAACCTCTACGAATGCATATCGGCCGACTCGTGGTTCCGCCAAGTAATCCCGGATGTTTGCCGTGTGTGGACGATGGGGAGCCTACTTATATTTCCATTCCCGAGGTGCCTCATGATCGTTTCTCCGAAGTTAGAGCCGCGATATTGATCAAGATACCATGGTAAGTTTAATTGTTTTATTTATCTTCTTCATTATATATATAATATGTACTCACATTGTATTTTTTGGATTTTCGGTGAGGTTGGGGAAAGATATGAGAACGAGGTTCTCATGTTTGATGGGATGAGGGCGCCCTATATCATTATAGCCAAGAAAGAGAGGAGGGATATTCTCGGACATATCGGCCAATCCCAGCATGCATTATGATGACGAGACTTCGAAAGCGTATGAGGATATGCGCAAGTGTACACGCAAAGAACATCACGGATATGAGGAACTTCAGTGAAGTAGTTAATCTCCGCATGCATCTGAGAGAAGATCATCGATCCCCGGATTAGGAACTTAGAGGAACAACGGAACGTCCAAAAGAGAGAGGAGAGAGATCGAGTGGTAAGGGGCGTAAGAAGAGAGCTAAATAAATTTGATGTAATATGATAGGTTTTGGATTATTTTAGATATTATATGATTGTATCATAATCATAGATTTTGGCCTGCATAATCATAATCATAATCATAGGTTTTTAATTTCTTTAATTTTTTCGATTTTGAATTACAATTCTTAATTTCTTCAATTGCACAATTGTTAATTTCTTAACTTCTATGCACAACTCATAATTTTTCAAGTTCTATGCACCACAGTTCTAATTTTCATAAAAAACGCATGCGGTTTTGGCAAAAACGCACGCGGTTTTGGCAAAACCGCACCCATTGAAGCCCAAGCCCATGCGGTTTTGCCAAAACCGCGCCATAGAAGCCCATTTAGCAGCCCAAGCCCACGCGGTTTTGCCAAAACCGCGCGGTGTTTCTCAAACCGCGTGAGTGATTTGATACAGCATCAAACCTGGAACCAAATATTAGTCGATTTGGTGTTTGGTTTGGTGTTTTTTTGGTGTTTTCATCAACATGTAAGTACTGCTGAAGTTGAAAAACACCAAATTCTTGATGTTTGAGAATTTGGTGTTTGATGCTAGATTGATATCACTGCTAAAGATGCTCTTATAACCTCTTATAAGATGTGACCCAGTGATTTTGGACATTTTTTTAGTTTGTTTTTTGCCTCTTATAAGAGGCATTCTACTAGAAATGTCTTATAAGAGGCTCCAATTCTATAAGTATCAAACTTTGATCTACTTCAATTCTATAAGTCTTATAACTTGAAAAATGAGTCAAACACCCCGTTCATATACCCCTAGCCTCATTTCTCTCTTCTTCCTTTTTCATTATCTTATTTTCCAAATAACTTTATTACCCTAGCCACCACCGACTACCACCACCACCACCACCAAACTATTAAAACCACCACCACCACTGCCGCCACTACCACCACCACCATCATTAGCTCCACCACCACCACCGTACTATTAAGACTATCACCACCACCACCACCACTGTGCTATTAAAACCACCACTACCACTACCACCATCACTACCACCGTACTATTAATACCAATATCATTACCTCCACTACTACCACCACCGTACTATTAAGACTATCACCACCACCACTACCGTGCTATTAAGACATCCACCACCATCACCGTGCTATTAAAACCAATATCATCACCTCCACTATCACCACCACCGTGCTATTAAAACCACTACCACCACCACCGCCAATTAAGGTAGTTTTCTAAAATCGATATTCTAATTATCAAAATTGATTTGAAATCGAAAATCAAACTATACGTTTGTTTCAAATTAATATATTCAAGTTAAATGTGATGTAAAGTAGGGTTATATTTGTCAAATAACCATCTATAAGATGTCATATATTTGTTTTTTCTATTTTTACAAGTACTTATAAGAGGAACTTAAAATAAAAAACAAACCACTTTATAAGACCATCTTATAAGACCCTCTTATAACACATGGTCTTATAAGACCCTCTTATAACTTAACCCAAAAAAACAAATAGCCCCTTAAATTTAACAAACTCGGTGTAACTCATCCGGGTTGGGCTCGGAATCCCTACAGTTGGTGTAGCTACCGGTTAGGCGGGTTTTGTATTGACCCTGGTTGAATGGGAACTACTAGGATTCCTCCAGTCTCCATGATGCTAGGAGCACTTCTTGTTCACACTTAAATGGAACCAGTGCAACTTCTTGTTCAGACAATGTTAATAAGGTCTCTTTTCAATACAGTTCCAAGGTTCTAAAGAGGGAGATTAATAGACCAAAGACTACATCACAAAGGTAAAGAGAAGTCTAACAGTAGAATCAGACCCAGATTGGAAAAAACCTAAAAAACACTTTGTACCCTCACTAATTATCCATAACGACAAGATTGATTACCAAAAGGAGGAAAAGTAGAAAACTTGATCGTTCAGCATATTCTGATCAAATAAAATTGTTGATAATCTGTGAGACACGCACCATCATTCTCTACAGATCCTTGTATCAATTTTGCAGATATACAATACAGATATACATCAGCTCATAACAAAACTTTGCATCTAAGGTGTGCTGCTGACTGTGAACAATCTTTCAAACAAATTTGCAGAGACATTTGGGGGTGTGTTCCACTCCCCAACTTGCTAATTCGCATGAGTTACAAAAGAGGCCACAAGAGAAGGACTATATAATGTCTGACCAAAATTGTCAGTGTCTTGTTATGAAGGCTATTGACTCCCACTCCAAACTACAGATGACATCCTGTATTAACATTCAAGCAGCATAAACATGTTACAATATAGTATTAGGTCATAGACCAGAAAATCTAGTTCCTCACATAGCTCAGTAAGGTGGTTCAAACTCACCGATGGGTTCTGCGGGTTGATGTCTAAGCTGTTGATTGCACAAGGTTCAGCCAAAACCTCAAAATGTTCCTCACCTGTCGGATAAGAATACTCAGCAATAAACTCTGATTAAAGACATTAAAAGCTATCAAATATTCCATTAACTGGACTACCTTGCTCAACAACCGCAAGAATCCCATCTTCTGAACACATCAAAACGGATAATATCTGTGCAGAAGACATACTGTTAACATTTGTAGACTGCTTGTAACAATCATATTGGACCTCCCAAACCTCACTTTCAGAGGGTGAATGTGATGCAGTCTCACTCGATCCAATTCCGGAGAGAAGAATTGGTTGCTGTTGCCACCGTAGATCCCAAGCAAAAACTGTACCTAAAGAGCCTCCTGCCTTAATCACATGAGAACAATCTTGCTAAGAAATTCCTGGGATACTTAAGTCGGGTTCATATTTGTATTAGACATTGTGTGTATCACATGCATACCATATTTGCAAATCCATAACAGATGAATGATCCATGATAATAGATTAAGATATTTGAGGTCTCAAATGAACAAATTTTATCAGTAAGCACCTTTAAACCCTGGAGCTCTACTGACTTCACCATGAATGTTTTCCTTGCTTGCTAAGAAGAATCCTTCTCAAACAAGTATTGAAATCAAATTTGACTTAAAGACTTCTGTACAACAGAAATTACACTGGCTCTGCCATCATAAACTGTAGTAAAATGTATGTGCATATCATTTAGGTGTTAGAAGGAACCAATCTGAACAGTTTACCAAATCAGTATATAGAACGGGATTGAATTCGAACACCAACTAATCTCTCCATACACAGATCTCTGTGGTTGTCTAGCCGCTTCCAACAGCCAACTATCCGTTCCCAATATTTGACACGGTAAAGGGAGTCACTAGGACGAGAATGTCAAGAAAAAAAATAATAATGGCTTTATCAAGTGTGAAGAAAATGTATTGAAGATGGCGCTTATCAAGTGCAGTTCTTTAGGAAATCTGTTATTCAGGGGTTTACAAGTGTGGGAAAAAAAAATACTCCCTATTAAACCAACAAATGCAAGGAACAAAAATAGAAGAATCAGAACCATTTTGCAGGTACTCTACCAAGAATGTAGTTTACGGCTCATATCAAGTGTAGTTTTTTGGGCAATCCGTCATTGTGGGAAAAGCAAATTAAAGATACCTAAGCCCTTCACTGTCAGATGAAGAGGTGGCACCTTTATCCCCACTCGAGCCCTCTCTCTTTCAAATCATTGCCATGACTAAATTCATTTCCAAGAACAAAGAACAGACACAAAACTAACTACAAAAACAAGATACACACCAAATCAACTATTACAACTTGAAAAATAACTATATTGGGTTACTGAATGTGGGTCGAGTACGTAGTGACCGATATATACAAAACAAAGTTAGCATCTAAGGTTTCCAAGATCAAAACAATGCCTCTGTACAAATTGAAAACCCAATTTCCTTTTATTACTGATTGAATCCTCAAATATATCCAATTTGAACTACAGGAATGGTCTAGGAATTTTCTATAATAAAGTACCAATTTAAGTAAATTCCCTCAAAAAACCTAGTTGCCTTCGTTTTCTCATCAGTGAAAACAAGAGCCAATTAACACACACAGAGATAAAAGCTTTAGTTCTCAAAGAGAATAAACCATCATGGTTAAAAAAGGATTAGAGAGTATTGGAAAAGCATACTATTCAACACAAATAGTTACACTTTGAAGATTAATTTAGAGAAACAGAGTAAATATTCACAAGATCAAAAAATGATACGAACATTCCACACTATTTTATAATCATCCTAGATATCCCATGGAAACCATTTTATTAGAGACCTTATAACTAGCTTTTAAAACAAACATGCTGACATGGATCATAATATTTAATCTCTTAATGAATGGTTTATGATATTTTAACATAATTCTTATATTGAAAGCTATTGCATTGCACGTCCAATTATATTTTAATTTCTTTTTTAGATAAAAGTGTTGTGTTACTCATTGAAAAAGAAAAATCAACACAGAGAGAGACTGACAAAAACAACATAAGCTGGAGCTATATCTTTTGTGCATGAGGATTACCAACATGAGTACAAAGAGTCTTACTTATCTAAGAAAATTCATTCAACGAATTACTCAATATTTCTTAATTGAAAAAAGAAAAGAAAAAATGATTGCGAGCAAACAATAAAAGTTTATGCTCACTAACTCGGGTGGCTTTAACTCGGGTGGCTTTGGAATAAAAATCTCACAGTAATTGCAGGTGCCGACTAGCAAAGTCGGTAAAACCTTTGGGTGATGATACCAGAGGTCTGCATTAAAGAGTTACTGATCTCATTTAAAAACAGGCTTACCAAAAAAAATATATATATATATCTTACAGTAGTGACAAGGTGCATACTCGTTTCTTTTTAGTCTAGTATAGAGTGTTGTAGATGCCACAACTATAACAGCATGGCATCTCAATAAAAGGCTATAATGCCAATGAAGGGGGTTTCTTGAAAACCAACACGCCTATCTCCATATACATATAACAAAGAAACCGTATGAGGTCTTCAATAAAATAGGTTCTTCCATCAACGTAAGCAGCAGAAAAAATAAAAAATAAATTAAATTTAAATAAAAACATTCATCGAAGTATACATGAACACCAATTAAAAATATATATATGTAAAAGATTAACAAAGCCTTATCTTAATGTCTAACTTGGCAGAGATGAAATTGTACCTTCGTGCAATTTTGTTTGAAAAATATACTTCATGGCTTCTCAAGTTTCGTCATACATGTCCTCAAAACTATAATACATGTCACCTTAGTTTGAAACCCTCAAATTCTACTTGTAACTAACGCGTGAAGGTTTTTGCACTGAACACATCTCAACAGAATTCCCTTGCACTTAATTCCTACGCTCTCGAGAATGCAATCACTCCAAATCTTACTACTTGCCAATCTCACTACCACATTTTTGCTACATCAAATCTATAAAAATGTCCGTTGGTAGCCCAACACTCCATATAGAAAAGGTGGTGTTGATCAGTAGCATTATCGTAAGCAGATTATAATTGAAAAAAAAAAAAATACTTCTATGTGCCAGATTTTCTCTTTACACTAGCGACAACTGTGTTATACATGTTATTAACTATTTCAACCAATCCTCCACTTAATCCTTCATTTCTCAAAACCAACCATTTTAACAACATAAGCACTTAATGGTATGCCTTCTCTAGGTCAATGAAGAACCATATTAAGATATTTTTCCGTTTTATCTACACATCTCTAACATTAGACAAAGTAAGAAAGCTGCCTCAATTTCATAAACTGGATCATTAATTCACTGCACACAAATTGATTTTGGAACTGTATGTCTGCCTAGTTCTTGTATATAGGATTATAGGTGTAACAATACTTAGTCTTTGAATTAATACACCAATACACCACAAACATTAATCCTAGCTAAGTGAGACAAGCCAATACATCACAACCAGATATGGTCCGAAAGCCTTCACTATACAGAAATTGATCCCCCATTCTTTATTCTAGTTACATTTACATCACAATTACCAGAGGCACATCAAAGCAGCTATCTAGGCACTTTATCATATCTTCTCTAAGTCAATGAAATCCATATGGTGTCCTATTTCCTGTTACTCAACCATTGATGAAGTAAGAAAGCCTAATGGAGTGAGAGTAGACAGAGTATCCTTCCTCAAAAAACAGATGCATCATCCTCTCCAAAATCCTTCCTGAGTAGACAGAGTAGTGCAAGACTGCCAAAGAGTTGAGATTGCTACCTCATAGTCTGATGGTAAAGCGGGTTTTCAACGTAATTAAAACATGATTTTTTTCTGGACTTCTGAGGTAGAATGGAGGCTTCAATCCGCATTGAGGCAAAACATTTCATCTTCCAAACTCTACGCAGCTTGTACACTTACAGGGTTGTGGAAGAAACTAGGAAGAGGAAAGGTGCAATAGTTTTTAAACTTGACGAGGTGATATGGATTCAAAACTCAGCTTTGGAAGGGTGCAGCTGGTATCAGAAAAGATTCAGAGGCAGAGTTATCACAATCAGAAAGAGGTCGAACAGATCAGGTAGATTTATTAGCATCAAAACGGGAGGGGATGGTTGGAATTCACACGGATGTCAGCAGGTCGAGGATACCAGATTCCTACCGCTCAAAACCACACTGTTCAGAACACAAATACACAGTGTAACCAGAGTTTAAGGAATGAAGGTATATCCTACGCAGAAATGTTGAGAAATGGGTCGCCATCAAAGATCAGAGATGGGTATCCATTTGGGGGTTAAGTAAAAAAAGTGGAATCCTGCAACCTTCACCAAGATCACGGCCAATGATGTTCCCGTCGAGAATATTTGTGGTTGTTGGTCAACAGTGGGCAATGTGGAGCCTCATGATTCCAACACGCTGAGAGAGAGGATTGGCAGTCACGGAAGCAGAAGGCCTGCATCTGCAACGTGGCAATATAGGGTCTACGGGATCAAGATATGAAGTTCTACGAAGGCAAGATAGTCAACAGAAGTGGGCCGGTTAAGAACTCCCATTTTATTTCCTAGGACTCAACATCAAGCTCCACAGGATCAAAACTTATCCTTGGTGAATCCACAGCAGAATATGACGGGTGGACCTGAACAATGTCTCTGCTAGGTACCAGTTCAATCCAGCCCACAATCATATCTTTCCAGCCAGGCCCACAGATGCACAAGACAGTCACTTTTTAGGCCCATATGCTTCTAATAGGGCCCAATCCTCTTTATCTAATTCAGTTCCTGAGTCCAGCTTTGTTGGGCCTCATGATGCGGGCTTAAACATGTCAAATATACCACCTGGGCTACATGATGCGGGATTAAACAACATAAATACATCACCCATCTATCATTTCAACCAGTGCAACCGTTCTTTAGTCTTTACAAACTGGAAATGGTAGACAGAACGAGTCTATAGAATCACGAGATGGGCTTGGTGCCATTCTTACTTTTAATACCCATCCAGCTCCTCCAATAAATGGAAATGATAGCAGCAGTGATCAGCCTGACAAGGGCCACCGCCAGTCTAGTGATCAACCTTGGCAGGAGACTTCTCTGAGGCCGATATAGGTGGATCATCCTGCACATCTCCGAGTGAGAGGTGTCCAAATCCTCAATCTCCTGGTCGAAATGTTTTGAATATGAGAAGGTCCATGGGGGCAGTAGCACTTCTTCAGTCTGATATAATAACTCGGCATAATACATCGAAAGATTCTAACCTGTCTGATTTGACATGGCATCCTGCTAGTGCTACTGGCGAGGTTGGGGTGAAAGGGTTTGTCAGGAGTTGGCCATTGCAGAACATAGTTTGGAGAGTCCTTTAGAAATAGAACCCATTAATGTGAGTGAAGGCGTTGGAACTATTGAGTTAGCGAGTGCCAGTTGGTTAGAGAGTCATTGAGAGGAGTTTGCGAGGTTAGCTGGTCTGTCTTTTCAAGGGCGTTGGGAAGACGCCCTTAATATCTTTAGTGACATTATGGGATCACAAAGCAGTCGTAACACACCTCTGAATAATGGTAATGATCTGGTTTTGTCTGAAAGGAGAGAGGAAACTTCGTCGGTTATATTCCCTAACGACAACCGTAAACTAGCCAAGGAGGTTATGAGGTTATCGTCTACTGTGAATTATAGGGACCCACCCAGTGGGGGCAGGAGGAGTGTGAGGGGTAATAAGAATAGGGTAATAAGTTTTCTTAATGACACCAAAGATCTTGTCTTGGAATGTTAGAGGATTAGGTGATATGGATAAAAGAACTCTTGTCAAGGATTTTATACGTCAATTTGGGGCTTCGATTGTTACTCTACAAGAGACTAAACTGGAAGTGATAGATAATAATGTGATTCAAGATATTTGGGGTAGGAATAATTTGGGGTGGATTGCCACTCCAGCTTTAGGTACCCAAGGTGGGGTATGTGTGATTTGGGACAAAGATGTGATTGTTGTAGAAGATTCCCTTATTGGGGCATACTCTGCTACCATTTTGTATTATAAGATTGGAATCCTTGATAAATGAATGTTTTTAGGAGTACATGGTCCATCTAATAAGAGTGATCTCAAGGATCTCTGGGAAGAGTTAGATAACGTTCGAGCTTACTCTGTGTTGGCTTCGTGGTGTCTTGCAGGGGATTTTAATATGATAAGATTTTCTGAGGAGAAGAGTGGTGGATGCGCCATTAACTCGGGTATGAGGACATTTTCTGACTTTGTTAATCGGCACGATTTGCCCGATTTGGTGGATCTGCCGTTTGTTGGGGGTAATTTTACTTGGTCAGACCACAAAGTGGACCCTATACTTGTTCGTCTTGACAGGTTTCTCATTGATACTGGATGGGAGGATAAGGTCCCGAACTTGATCCAAACCATACACTCTGCTCCTATTTTTTACCATCGGCCCATCACTTTGGAGTGTAGAAAATCTTCTAAGAGACCCTCTCCTTTTCGGTTTGAGTTAATGTGGCTGCTTGAACCGTCTTTTGAAGAGTTGGTGAAAACTTGGTAGGGTGAAGGAGTGTTTGAAGGACGGCCTAGTTTCATTGTCGCAAAAAAATTGAAGTTTGTTAAATCTAAAATCAAAGTGTGGAGCAAGGAAGTCTTTGGGAGTATGGAGATACGAAAAAAGAATTCCCTTCAAGAACTTAAGGAATTGGACACCGTGGAGGAGCGTAATCTAACAGAAGCTGAAAGGGACAAGAGGGAGGTGGTTAAAAGAGAGTTAGAGAGAGTGGTCTTGATGGAAGAGATTGTGTGGAAGCAAAGATCAAGGGATAAGGAGATCCAAGAAGGAGACCAGAATACGAAGTATTTCCACAGCCTCGCAAATGCTAGGAGAAGAGTTAATTCGATTTCCAAGTTGAACATAGGGGGCTCTATGGTTGATGATGAAGAGGCAATCCGTGAGGCGTGAAATTTTTACAATGTAATTGTACAAAGAGCCTATGAGATACAGACCTCAACTTGACAATCTCGAAGTTAATCAAATTTCGGTGGAAGATAAGGAGTGTTTGGAGCAACTGCTTATGGAGGAGGAGATTTTTGGAGTTCTGAATTCAATGGATGGAGACCGCGCTCCAGGCCCTTATGGGTTTCCTGTTGAATTTTTTAAAAAGTTTTGGACTACTATTAAAAGAGATTTTTTGGAGATGGTGAGAGATTTTCAAATGAACTGTTTTTTGGAGCATAGTTTAAACCATACTTTTCTCACTCTTATTCCTAAGGTGCATGGGGTAGTGGACATGGGGGATTTCAGGCCTATTAGTCTTGTGGGAACTGTTTATAAAATTATCTCCAAGGCTCTTTCTTTGAGGTTAAAAAAGGTTCTTGACTCGGTTATCTCGTAGGAACAAGGAGCGTTTATTTCCGATAGACAAATCCTTGACGGTGTTCTAATTGCTAATGAAACCATTGATGATAGGATTCGTTCTTAGACGCCTGGGATTGTATGTAAGGTGGACATCTCCAAAGCCTATGATAATGTGAGTTGTTCCTTTTTAGATTATATGTTGAGGCGGATGGGTTTTGGAGAGATTTGGAGAAGTTGGGTCCGTAAGTGCGTTTCGTCTGTCTTTTTCTGTCTTAGTGAACGGGTCTCCCGCAGGGTAGTTTAAGAGTTCTATGGGTTTAAGGTAGGGTGATCCTTTATCTCCCTTCTTTTTTCTCATTGTGGTGGAAGCTTTGAGTGGAATTATTCAAAGAGCCAATGAGTGGGGTGTTTTGTCGGGGTTTTCTGTAGGGAGACACTATTAAGATCACTCATTTACAATTTGCATATGACACAATCATCTTTTTGGGAAATGAGGGGAATCAAGTTAGATACCTTAGAGGTCTTCTTGCTTGTTTTGAGGCGGTATCAGGCTTGAGGATCAACATTGCTAAGAGCACGGTGTATTGTGTAGGAGGGAGTAATAGTGCAGTTCAGCTTGCTAGTGTCTTGGGGTCGTGTTCTTCCGGCGTCTTACTTAGGTCTTTCTTTGGGCGCTGCGAATAGGTGTGTTTCTATTTGGGACCCGGTGATAGAGAGATATGAGCACAAGTTGGCTTCTTGGAGAGGTTGTTACCTCTCGAAAGGGGGTAGAGTGGTCCTAATTAAGAGTTCCTTGTCTAGTCTACCCGTTTATTTCATGTCGCTCTTTTGAGCACCAGTGAGTGTTACTAAGTGGTTGGATAAGATTTTGAGAGATTTTTTATGGGGTGATTCCGAGGAGGCACATCACTACCATCTTGTTAGTTGGAATAGGGTGTGTACTTCTAAGGATCAAGGTGGCTGTAACGCCCGTATTTAAAATACGTATTTAGTTATTAATTTATTAATTAAATTATTTATTTAAAAATTCGTTGGATTGGATTTGGATATGTGGGCTGGTTTTCGGCCCGAAGTTCATGTTGGGCTTGGGTTTCAAACCCAAGTATATAATCACATTGTTCTAGAGAATAGGGTTCTTGGAGAATAAAAATAATAAAAATAGAGGCAGAGCTAGAAACTCGTTTGCTAGAGCGTGGGCCAGCGATTTTAATTCGGACTTCGGAGGAATTTCGCCGAGTGCATTCATTATTGTGAGTAGATATTTTATAGAATTTTTTATTAAAGTCTCATTCTATCGGTTTCTTTCAGGTTGAAATCTATGTGTTTATTAAACTTGAAACTCGGAAATTTTATTTGAACTGTTGGAACTGCGGATATCGCGGCCTTTAAACCGCCGAAGCTCGAGAGAAGTTAATTAATGGCGCAAGCCTCACAACAAGATTTCGGCTTGTGTTTCGTTTAGACTCTTTGTCACAGCCCGAATTTCTAAACAATTAAAAAAAAATGAATATTTGAAATATAAATATCTCAAACATCACTTGGTTCAATTGTCTAGAAACCCAGGCTATGACGGGGTGGATACTACACATGTCAAAACCCGAAAACCCACATCATAAAGAATCAACTTAACAACAATAGTCCCCAAATTCCTCAACTATCACTTTATTAAAAACTTTCTTCCATCCCAATACAAACATAAACAAACTTTAAGAATAACAGGTCTTCAACATTGTATTTCATGTCATATGAAAATGTAACCTACGTTATTACATCCTTCCAATAAGATCAGACCTAAAAGAGAACTAACGGACTGCTCTAGGCAAGAATCCCAAATCAAACGCCGCGGTTCCACTGCCTTCCACCTATGTTCCCAAGAACACACCCACGTTGCCAAAACAAAGCAAACATGGGTCAGCAAAATGGAATTTGCTGGTATGAGTAGACTAACCACATATAACCATTATCATACTTTAATTATTCAAACAATCACTTTATTTTATCCCATAACTCAATCATTCACGGCTTGGAAGGCAGGTAGTTAGTCATTTTAACCGCATAATTTCTTCCCAAGCAAGACTTCCATTATATAACTCATTATAATACCTCATTTTAATATCTAAACCATTGAATTAAAACTTACCGATATCCACTGCTGTATAAGGGTAGGACCGCGTCCCTGCACAAAATATTATTAAGTCCTACCCTCCTGCAAAAGAAAGTTAGAACTTGTATATATAACATATGTAAATATCCTATATGCATTCAAAAGTAAGCCCAACACACTCACATAATCAAATCAATTTCTCTTGTAAAATTAATCAATTACTTTTCTTATACACCCACCCTTTAGTACCTACTCCACGATTTGCACTCCACACATTTGCCAAATCACACATTTCTATGTGTCTCTCTCCCACCGAATACCACAATCTCATAGCCATCTCTGGGCTTTCATACACATATTTCATAGCCTCTTTGGGCACAAAAACTCAGGTCATTCATGGCACATTCAATGAATACCTTAGGTCATTCCCGCCACATTCAAGGAACACCTATCATATCACTAACGGGCCATTCATGGCACATTCAATGAATGCTTGGGAATACAACTAACCCGCAAGGCCCTGGGTATTCCTGCCACATTCAAGGAATACCCAATCCTACATTCCCGTACACTCAAGGAATACAACTAACCGTTAATAATACCTTAGTTCCTCTTTAGGCAAATAACTATAATCGGTCATTCATGGCACATTCAATGAATAACGGGTCATTCATGGCACATTCAATGAATAATAATTTTATATAACACTAACGGGCCATTTATGGCACATTCAATAAATGCCCACCTACATATGACATCATCAGTCATAAAACTCAATTCCAAAACTTGAGGCCTGGAGAGTTCTAAAAGGGTGCGGTAAATTTTGTTTACGCATTATTGTACTTTATTGCATAGATTATTTCAGAGAACGTAGGAATATCTTGATTCAAATATTTTTGGTGTACGCGTTATTAATTTCATGAATGTATAAGTGTCGTAACGTTGTATATCGCAAAAGACTGAAAAAATCACAAAGCAGTAAATACACGTACACAAGTATATTTATAAAGGTCCTAGCCTAAGATCAAGTATGCTAATAGTCCTAGACCTATCTTAATAGCCCAAATCATAATCTGAGTTAAAAAGTCAATTTGGGTCAACTGGTCAAAGTCAACTCTGGTCAAAGTCAACCATCATGGTCGAAGTCAAACTGTCGTTTCCATGTTCAACAGGTTCGGAGTCATAGCCATGGTTCATGGCTAAGATCAACGTGCATGGCTCATGGGCTCATGACTAAGGTAATGATTTGGACCCAACTGGCCAAACCCAAACCTTAGAACCCGAAAGTCTAAAAGTTGAAAGACCCAAGTAGATCTATTTTAAGTCCAATGGACTGGCCCCAATCAATATTAGAAACTGGCCCAAAACAGTTAAGTGGTTCGGTCCAAAAATTGAACTGAAACCGACCCTAAAACTAAAAACTGAAATTTCGGCCTAGCCACTAAAAGAAATCGGCCCAAGACAAAACACTTAAACATTTCGGCCCAACAACTTAAAATAGAATCCGGGCCCAAACAAAACCAAAAGGTTTTGGCCCAAGGCCCAAAGCCCAAATCGGCTTGGTACTGTTCATCTTCTTCCCTAGCTACCACCACCAGCCGCCACCAAAATTTTCCGGCCACCCACTCCCATTTCGACAAGTCGGTTGGACTCACAAACAAAAACCCTCTAACATTAATTAAGGCATAAACCTCAATTCCTTAAATCTAACCTTCCCCAAAACTAGATCTGGACACAAATTTCGGCCACCATTAAAGCTTGTTCCAAGCTCCAATCGACAGCCCCCAACCATCCCCACTACCACCAAACATCATCAAACCCAACCAACAACAATATCAAATGATTCAAACAACGAAAATCACCCATCAAAAACCCAACCCTCAGTATCACAGTAATGGCGTTCGGCGCCATTAAAGCCTCCCTCAAAGCTTCCCACCGCCCTCACTCGACAGCCCCACACACACAACCAAACAATCCATTCAATCCGACGAAATTTAGAATCACAAGGACAAGGTTTCAAACCGCATCAGTACCGGCGATGCCATTACTGCTGGATACAAAGCTTCGACAGTTCTATCAAACCCACAAATCTCCAAATCAAAACAAACAACATGAGTTCACACAATCATCATGCTAGGCGACGCCATTAGCGCCTGTTCAAAGCTTGAATAGAGCTTCCACAGTTTAATTACAAAAAACGAAATTCAACAAAGTTAAATTATACAAATGACACGAAGTCCAATACAACAGGTTTTAACAATGCTACAGGACGCCGAGTAATGAACAGTAAAAATTTAGTGAAAACATTGGACAATAAAATGGTTTCTGTATTCCGGTGAAATAGCAAAATAGCTACTCACCTTAACTAACAGCTCGACGAATTTTCCTAGCCCGAATCGTCGTGCTCCACCTCTCCAGCAAACTAGCTTCTTTCTCTGCCTCCATTTTTTTTTATATTTTATTATCTTCCAAACCCTATTCTCTAGAACAATATGTTTATATACTTGGGTCCGAAACCCAAGCCCAACACCGACTCGGGCCCAAAACCAAGCCCACGTATCCCGAGTCCAATCCGACGAATTTTTAAAATAAATAATTAAATTAATTAATTAAATAGAAAAATACGTATATATAAATAAAACACGGGGTGTTATACTCTTTTTGTTTGTGGTTTTGAAACTTTGAACTTAAACTGTCGAAGCTCTGTCAGAGCTTGGAGGCGTTAATGGCGTCAGCCTCAAAGAAATCATCCTACATAGTTTTAACTCTTTGTTTTGTGTGGGTTTTAAACTCCTAGTGTTATGAAGTGTTGGGTATTTGTATTGAATGTGGATTGTTGGTAGATGATGGGCGAGGTCGGGTTTGAATTTGGTGGAGGCTGTCGAAGGTGAGAAACAGTTTTTATGGTGTCGCCTGTCTGGATTGGTGGTTGAACTCTTGTGCTATGACTTTGTATTTCTTGGTTTGATGTTGGTTGTAGTGGGAGGGTTGAACGATAGATTGGGTGGGGCTGTTGAAAGCTCCAAGAAGCCATTAATGGCGGACGGTCCAGATCTACTTTGTAGGAGTGAGATTGAGGTAGCAAATCGAGGTGGAGCTTTCATTAAAGTTATAGGGTTTTTGATTTGGGTCAAAACCGATTTGATGAAGAGGAGAGTTGGTGGTCGGAAAATTTTGGTGGCTGGTGGAGCTGCTGGAGGAAGGAGATGACGGCTTGGGCTTGGGTCGGGACCAAGTGGGTCGGTTTTGGTTTAGGCCCGATTCTATTTTAGTTGTTGGGCCCGATTTTATTTGGTTTAGTTTGGGCCCAGTTTAGGTTAAGTTGTTTGAGCTAAAACTAGTTGGTTTTGTCTTGGGCCTTAGTTGGTTTTGGGCCCGATTTTATTTCGTTTAGTTTGGGCCAGTTCTATTAGTTTTCTTTGGGCCGGTTTCTAATTTATGTGGGCTGGTCCTTATGACCCCAATTGGGTCAGGTTGAATAATAAGTTGGTTTAGACTTTTGGGTTCTAAGGTTTGGGCTTGGCCAATTGGGTCCGAACCATTACCTTGGTCATGAGCCCATGAGCCATGCACCTTGACCTTAGCCATGAACCATGGCTATGACCACGCACCTGTTGAACATAGAAACGACAGTTTGACTTTGACATTGACCGTTGACTTTGACCGTTGACCATTGACCGTTGAACATTGACCGTTGACTGTGGACTATTGACTTTTTCCAGTTTTTCTCATATTTAAGAATATGGACAAATATAGTAATAAAATATTGTCGAAAATTATATAACGTTGTTTGTCATTATTTAATTAAGTTTTGACGTGAGTAGTGCAATATAATATTGGCACGTAACTAGAGGGGAATTCTGATAATAAGAATTTGATATATATGTTTTTATGAGTATTAAATTATATACGAACTTAAATTCATGGACTTTGATTGTGGACTGTTGACTGTTTAATTATGTTACGTTTTTATATATTAAATTGTATGGACAAATCCAATGCTAAAATGCTGTGGAAGCTTATATAAATTTGGTTGTCATTATCTAATTAAGGTTTGACGTTGATATTGTGACATTATATAATATGTTGGGATATATATATTAAATGCAATAGTTTTGGAGAAATAAATGTATAACCGCTATATTATTATAATTGTGAGATGCTAGTAGAGTATTTGTGGATATTTCCCACGGGAGTGTGGCGTAGTGCAATAATATATTGGCACGTGAAAGAATGAAAATGGTTATGAGATATATTGAGATATTTCTAAATATTGTGGTTTAGTGCAATAATGTATTTGACATGCACGTGATATAGTGAAATGATTATGAGATATTTATGTATGACACTTGAATAAACTACGTAACGAAAATCCTAGAACCTAGCTACCACAACTCATGTGATTTGCCCTGTGTGGGCGTGTGCAATTTGATTGGCCCTTCTGGCGTTTCAGTGATCGAATCTGAATAGCCCTTCTGGCGTAAGTAATGTGATTGGCCCTTCTGGCGTTTCAGTAAAGCTGAATGGCCCTTCTGGTGTAGCCGAATGGTGGCTTGATTATTCTGTTCGCAAAATAGAACGAGACGCGCGATATTTGATGCTGAATAGTGGCAGTACTTGCATAATGGCTTTCATGTGAGGGTTATCTAGTGTGCGGCATCCCGCTTAGGGTAGTTACGCACGGAGTGGTTCATTATGTGAGGGGAGGCATGTGGATGTACATGTTCGGCGTTGGGAAGCGATTGTGGTAGCCAGGGAAACTAGATAAGACATAGATACGACGTGATTTTAGGGACACACAAAGAAAACCTTAATTAATATAACTATGGTAATATGTTGGTTAATGATATATCTTTAGACAGATGATTGTATATGGTTTGGCATAAGGGTGGGTCAAACTAATTACTTGGGCAGAGACGACCCACTCTGTAATTGAGCATGAAATGCGGTACGGATATAATATGCTTGGTTGGTTATTTGTTTAGTTAGAACCTAAGGCGCCTCGATGGAGGAACTACATGCCTTATTTATTATGCGTATGGTTTGTTGTGTGGTTAGTGGGAAGTTAAGGCGCCTCAGTGGAGGAACTACCTGCCTTACTTATTATACTTAAGGATGTTGTATTAGTCGTTGAAAGTTAAGGCGCATCGGTGGAGGAACTAACTATCTTATGGATTATGTATATTTTTTGTATAAGTAGATGTTATATTTTAGGGCTACTCACACCAGCATTTTTATAATGCTGACCCGATTTGCATGTTTGCTTATCGGGTGTGTTCATTAAATGAACATAATTGATAAGTCTTGATAGGTTTAGTGTTGAAGAAGATTGGTTACTGCTTGTAGTTTGCGTTATCGTTGCATTTCAAGATAGGCCTTGTTTTCCTTTGAGGTGATATAGATTTTCAGTTGAGATAAGGTTATTTGCATTTTCATTTGTAAATTTTTGTAATAAAGATGACTTTTGTTTAAGTTGAAATTTTTATTGGTTTTTAAATTATCCGCATATTTAAACTGTTTATGGGTTTTTGGAAATGGAGAGTGCGTCACACCTCGAAGATCTAAGAGTCAGGAACAAATATTGTTTTTCCGAATTCTGTCGAAATTCGGGGTGTGACAGTGGCATTGGTATAAAGAAGACCCGGTTTATGAATTGTGCCCTTTTGAGTAAGTGGTTGTGGAGGTTCAGTATTGAGAGTGAGAGACTGTGGAGGAGAATTATTGTCTCCAAGTATGGTTTGAGTCCTTTTGGGTGGGAGAGCCGTGATATACGATCCCCTATGGGTGTGGAGTGTGGAAAGGGATTATGAAAGAAGTTGAGGACTATAGGAAGAATATTTCCAATAAAGTCAACAAAGGGGATAGAGTCAGATTTTGGGAGGATGTTTGGAATGGGGATAGAGCCTTGAGTAGGGATTCTGGGATCTTCTATGCCATGTCAGACAAGAAGAATCAGCTGGTTAGGGATTTTATTGTTATGATAGATGGTACTGCCTCATGGAACATTGATCTCAGACATACATTCAATAACTGGGATATTGATGATTTGGCTAACTTGATGGCGAGATTAGGGTCTCCGCCTAATATCACTCTCGAAGATGATCAACAGGTTTGGGCCCATGATGCCAAAGGTATATTTAATGTTAGATCTTGGTATTCAGCCCTCCTTGTTGCCTCACCTAACCAACCTCATATCCTATCATACCTTGTTTATCCTTGGACTTTCATTTGGAGGGCTAAAATTCCGTCTAGGGTTTCTTTCTTCACTTGGTGTTCGGTTTTGGGTAAAATTTTAACCATTGACAATCTTCAGAAAAGGAAAATGATTATTGTTAATTTCTGCCCTTTTTGCTATGATTCAGGAGAATCCGTTGCTCATACTCTTATCCTTTGCCCTTTTTCTTATACCATTTGGAACTATTTTATTCAATCTGGTTCAATCTCTTGGGTGTGTCCTCGATCTGTTTGTGATCTTTTGATGATGTAGTCTAGTCTATGGTCCCCCACCTGTACTAAGAGAAAGTTGTGGAGTATCATTCCCTTTGTGATACTATGGGGTATATGGTTGGAAAGAAACCGGAGACATTTCAAGGATAGAAGCCTTGACGTTGCACATTTGATTCTTCACATCAAAGGATTGCTTTTCCTTTGGTGTAAGCGGTGGAAGGAGTTCAAGGAGATACCATTCGGGTCATTTGCTTTTTCTTGGGAGGATATCATCCGAGATGGCTAATCACTGTTGTATTTCTGCGTTTCCTTGTTGTTGTCTTTTATTTTACGGTTTTTAGTAGGATATCTCATCCTATATTGTAATTATCTTTTATATAGTTTATATATATATTGATCGTTTATCTCAATAAAAAAAAAAAAAAAAAAAAAAAAAAACAAAAACAAAAACAAAAACTAAACTAATATATTAGGTAAGTAAAAATGATATAGGTTCATAGGAGGGTAATCAGGAAGGCTTCTCAAACAAGCATACAAGCAAAACATGTTTTCAGCAATAGAAACAGAAGAAGGATATTGTACTTCTATGCAAACAAGCACAACATCCAAAAGTCGAATTTCTAAAACAACAACGCCGACAATACATGTATAATGTATGTTGATAACTGGAGTAACCGAAATGTTAAGACTAAGTGAGTATTTTATTGGGTACTTATACACATTTTTAGGTGTAAATTCTTTGTTTTTGGATGAGAAGCAAATGTCATGTCAGTGCAGTTTGGGGTCCATATCTAGATATCCTGTTCCATCTGGGTAGCAATGTAACATAGATAGATACACCTAGTCCAATTAAGCGAAACTATATGAGAGTCTTTAGCCTGAGGGCAGGAGGTTCAACTGTACAACTACATTGTAGGTTGTCCATACTGCAAGGCACTCCCAAGCACCTATACCAAATTATGTTTTGGATCATCTGATTCATGCTCACTAGCTAGGGCAGCTTCAAAATAAAATCTAAAAGTACTGATAAGGGTGCATACTCAGTGTAGAATATACGCCGTTCCACATATTTCTCAAAAATATCAATGAATCTAGGATTCTAGGTATAACAACCATTACAGTATGGGCATCCCCATGAAAGACCATACGCTAATAAAGGGGGCTTATTACAAATTAACACGACTGTCTCCACCCATATAACCATGAAACCATAAAGTGTCTCCCATAAGAGAGATTCTGTCAACATCGTAAGCAGCAGAAAAACTAGAAAATAAAAAATAAAAAATAAACTAAAATAAGAACATTCATAGAAGCTTGCATATATGAAAATCAATTAGAAAAAGCTCATACAAGAATCACAAAGTTTTATCTTAACATCTAACCTGGGGGAGATAAACTTGTACATCCATGCAATCCTTTTATTCCATAGCTTCTAAAATTTCGTCGTACATGTCCTCAAAACTAAAATACTGAGGCTTCAAGCCCTCAAATTGTACTTGTAACTAGAGTGAAGATTTTACACTGAACAGGGAAAATCATCTCAATCGACTTCCACACTTCCGTTGAACTTAATTCCTATTGAACTGCTTCCACACTCTCCATAATAGAATCATCCCTAATCTCATCCTTCAAATCTTTACTTCTAGCCAATCTCAAAACTACGCTTTTGCTACATCAAATCTTTACACATGTCTGTTGGTAGCCTAATACTCCATATAAATTGTATTGTTGTTAAGGGAGAGGAAATTTTGGAAAAAGGGGATACAGTCTCAAACTCGACAAGAAACTCATAATCTTTACTGCACTTAGAAAATTTAATTACGCTATTTTTTATAGTTATGATCTCTCACTAAACACAAATAGCCTTAAGAAAATATCATATTACTCCAAAATTTCTAACCATGCCAAACAAAATCTCAACTAACGCTAGCAAATGAACAGTCTACAATTCTTCAATCCATCTGGGGTAGAAATTTCGGATTCGAATAAACTCTTGTGCAATTGTTTTAGATTGTCGTAAAAAATAGCCTAATCTAAATTTCTAAGTACACTAACGATCACAAGATTATTATTATTATTATTATTATTATTATTATTATATATATATATATATATATAATAATAATAATAATAATAATAATAATAATATATAATATAATTTTTTCCTAGTCAAATTCATGTCCCTATAAGCCTTCGGAATAGATACTTGGGATTACTACAATCGTAATATCTTATATATATGATCTTTCAATTTGACTAGAGTCCACCATTCACATGAAAATTTAGGTGTTCTCATGTCCATCAACTTTGTTTATCGTTTGACTAGGTAAACTATTAGTATGTGCTACATATATATTAACAAAAATGTCAAGTAACATGGACGCTTCATATTCTTAAAAATGTCCGTGTCGGACACACAGACACGTGCATACCATTTCAAATTTAGGTTTCATCTACACCCTAAAGACTAAGAAAATAACTTATGAAAATAGTTACAACTCCATGATATCCCACTTTCATAGTTATTTATTTATAAGGTTGCAATTTGTAAGGTCTTGAATTCAAGATTAGTTGTATAACTCTAAGGAATAGTGAAAGTTTTCTTTCTAGTTAGTTGTGTCCCCCGTGTCCTACTTCATATAGGTTGCCATATCGAATACTCTGTATCCATGTCAGACACCGACACGCATATCCCTGTTAATGTGACTTAGCAAAATTGTTGTTAGTACAAAGTAGGATGACTTTGTCCTGCTATGACAAAACAAGAAATGGACCACACACAAGACATCATCCTATGAACTTTACCACCAAAGTTTCGCACTTGCCCTCGATAAACCCTATATTTTCTTGTCATTTAAACACCCATAAAATCCAAAAATACTCAACAAAGTTTTAAATTGGAATTGATGCTTTCTTACAGAAAAATGCACACTAAGTTCTCCGCAAACATCAAACTCCAAGGTAACTCTACGTGGATGTGAACAATCATTTCACTCATCCCTAAAGCAAATAGGAGTTGGTGTCAACCATTAGGGTATGATGGTTGCAGCAACGATCGTAGCGTTTTCATTGTGACCAGGCCACGTATATAATTGTTACAATTGGCTACACCAGCACCCTGGTATGGCCGGCCTCCTTTTTAAAAGGGTTTATGGAGGGAAAGATTGAAATATATATATAGTCCTTTTCTTTTCCTATAATGAAAGACTTCAGGAACTCGCTTTCTCAATCCAGAAGAAACATATTACAACTACCTGTCATATGAGGATTCCTAGCGTCCTACTTTTTTAAGAGGATTGATAATTGTAACCATTTTAGTTTAAACTTGGTTCACCTTTATGCATGAAATGTTCACTTCCAGAGTGGCTTCCACACATAATTGACAATACATAAGTAGATGGTACGTCGTAAAAACCAACATTGAAAACCTAAATCATATTCTATGGCAGTATCAGCTGGTTGACAAGATGTGGCTCGGATTTTTTTTCTCAAGGCCGGTGCACAGTTGTTATGTAACAATGGACTACCATTCTACCAATGAGGCAGTGACTTCCACCGAGGAATCTTAGCAATGGCTGTGACCTTCTTGAAAACTTGAGAAAATTTTGAAATCTTCGTAGCTGTGGACTGTCTTTCTATGGCCTTCTTCGCATTGGCAGCTTTCTGCACACTGATTATTTTCTTCTGCAGCTTGTCCAATGCCTCCGTTCTTTTTCTTTCGAACTTTTCCTGATACACAAACACACATTCTTAGACAGCATTATAATTTGTAAGGCAAAGAATATGTTCTAATGAACTTAAAACAATTCTTTGTATCAATCGCGAACTTGAAGTCTTTTTTTTACTCATATTCACAAATCGCATTATGAGAAACCATCTATTCCAGAGAAGCTTAACAAAAGTGTGTAATCTGGCATATATTGAACAAGCACAATTACTTTTAAGGCTATATATAACTATGAAGAGGTGATCTCCTTGTCACAAAGACCTCCACATAATAAGTAGTTAGGAATTGAAGCCTTGCATAGTTGCATTGCATGGGAAAGAAAATTGAAGTTTGGAAATTTCCCTAGTGAAGAAACCGTATACTTTAAGAGCTTTGTATCGGAGGAAGGCTAAACAACGTATATATAAAATCAATACTACGAAGTGACGCCCGCGTAAATTTGATAGGACTAGTAGTTTCGTAACCATTTCATTTGAGGAAAAGCTATGGACAACAGTACCAAAGCACGTCTCCAATAAGTTCAGAGTTTTAAGACACCAGTGCCAGTTCTGTTAGATGTTAAATTAAACTTAACGTGGCAACCAGTATAACTAGTGCAGAGGAGGGCTCAAATAGCAACATCTTGGAGGGATTTGACCAATAGAATATCTCAAGCAAACCAACAAAGAATGGTAGTTCGAATAACAAGTAAATACCTCGAATTCCTTTAACTGCATACTGGCTCTAGTGATTTCCTTCAGCTCCCAATCATCAATCTCAGCTTCTTTCCTTCTCAGACTGTTCATAAGAATAGGAATATAGGATTATCTACACCCACATGCGAAGGTCACATATTTGGTAATATCTAAATTAGGAGTCCTATGTGTACAATTAGAGAATTTTGAGTTCTCATTAAGCAATATGCATATGCCAGGACCCAGCACACCCAAATTTAAATTTGATCTACACCTCCGACTACAACCAAAAAACGGTTTGGGAAAAAACAGAGTAAACTCAGAAAACAAAATTGGGAATACAAATGTAATTAGGACACATTAGCCTGAACTGAAAAATGGATGCCAAAACGACATATAACTGATGAAAGCGGTAAAAAAACATGTAGAGAAGTCAGACATAGGATAATGCATGCAAATGAAATATGCACTTGCATTCAATTTCAAGAAGTTATATAGAATACTAGGAAGGATTGAACCACACTTGTTCATCAGCTCGTTGGATTTAGGGTCCTTCCATTCCTCAAATCTCGTTTCAATCTTATCCTTCTTGATTCCAGATATGAAGTCATAAAAGTATCTTTCAACTGATTGAGAAGTTGAATTGGCTTCATCAACATCGAAATCATCTCCACATGCACTGACCATGCTGCCTGCGAAAATCACAATGAGAAAAGATTACATGATAGTATGAGACTATGAGAGTACGAGACTTATACATCTACTCACATAGGTAACAATGCCACAAACAAACTGAACTAGATCATATATCGCAATAAACAAAAATAATAGTCGGGTGTCTCAATAGACCGTTAAGTAAGGGTGGAATTCGAGCTAAACAAGCCGAACTTTACCATGCTCAAGCTCGGCTCACTAATTACACGAGCTTTAAATTGAGCTCGAGCTCGGCTCATATAGTTAAACGAGCGAGCTCGAGCCATAGTTAAACGAGCCGAGCTTAAACGAACCAAGCCCAAGCCGAGCCCGAGCCGCTCGGTTATTTTACACTATAAATGTGCTATTTAAGCTAAACGAGCCGAGCTTCATCAAGCTCATTTGTTACACGAGCTTTAATTTGAGCTCGAGCTCGGCTCATATAATAAACGAGCGAGCTCGAGCCGAGCTTAAACGAGCCAAGCCCAAGCCGAGCTCCGAGCCCTCGGCTCAAATTCCACCCTTACAACTAATTATAGGATCAGAACACGGAACATTAAAACATTTCCACACGGGGAGTTAGTGGAAATAAATTTAGATCAATAGGAATAGAAGAAAGAAAGGACAAAGGGACATTTGCAACTGAATTCTGAAACAGTAAAACTTCAGTTAGAGTGAAGACCTCCAACAGAATGGTGAGTCCCCTTAGTAACTTCATGCTGATTATCCATGCCAAAGTCTTGAAGGATGCAAGAACTAGTAAGTTCTCTGCTTGCGGGCAAACTAACTGTCCTGTTTTCGGATAGAATCATCATAGGCTTCCGATACGTTCTAACTGATTTGGCTTTTCCCACATATTTGCTCCTATTATAATAAGATTTGTCTTCTAGTTTCTCATCAGCATCTGGGGAAACATATGAATTGAAAACAGAAACAAATTAAAAGTTCAGTTCAATTTCATTAGAGAACTTCAAAGGTATAAGCATAAAAAAACACACATACAATCGACAGTAATTATCGATTCAATGTAGCAGGAGATTGTGATGGCCCTCCAGACTTCCAACTATTTATATCTCAAAGTAGCATAAAAAGTATATATAGAAACACATTCACTATGGTCAGATCATGAATATAATTTCAAAGGTTTAGAGTCTCCTCTTGACTATGCAGACTATTCTAGTTTCCAGAACTTTAAAAATAGAGATCCACTAATTTATAAAGAAAAGTAGTATGCGTCAGTGCAGTACCTTTTGAATATAAACCTGAGTTGTCCACATTCTTTGTCTCCTTTTCTACTTCATTGCAGCTAAAGTATGATATGCTTCCACCGTTAGAGGTACACCAAGAATTCTAAGAAAGAAGCACCACCATGCAAAGAAAATAAATATTGAAATCAAATATAAGAAAAAAAAAAGACCTTGTAGTCCAAAAGAAAGAGCGTACTCATCATATGATTCAAGAAACAGATTCTTGAATTGTTACCTGGTGCAATGGGGTGGAAAACTCTGTTGATGCGTATGAAGGGCAGTGTTCTGAAATGTTAGAGTACGAACTAGTTCCTTCAGGGCTGTCGATGGAAGATGGAGAAGGTGGTGGTATTTTGATGAAGGACTTTGTTAGCTGTAATTCTTCCATTAATGACGGCTTATAGTTCTTGGCTTCTTAAAAATGGGATTTCTCTCTTTGGTTCTTGAAGTTCTCTTTCTCTTGAACTATTAGTGAAGCAGAGTGTTTGTTTGTACTATGTGAAACAGAGAAGCATACATGTTAACTCCGCTGTTTCAAGCAAGAATTTGTTGAATGTAACGTGGAATAGGTGCCAGATGGAATTCTCTTCTGGGTCCATTATATAGAGACTCATCATATTGTAGGTTTTCCTTTTTCTTTTCTTTTGCATTTTCCTTCTTAATTAGGATATTATAAACTAAAACTGAGCCAAAGAAGCAGTCAAGTAGGTAAAGTAATTGGTTTATAATAGGGAACAAGTCAAAAGGAAGAGAAAATGATCTTTACCATGGGAAAATAAAGAAAATGATCATCCAAAAATGGAGTGTATTAAGAAATGTTAACTGTGGCCGAAAGGCCAGCAGATCCCAAGTTTCCATGTCTTTCCAAGCCATTTATGGTACAATATAGTCTCTTGTGGGCAATGATCTTATCCGCAGTATCCTATTTATCTTATGCTGGATTTGACAGTTCCTTAAATTGGAGACGATGGAAAATGACAGCAATTCGACTTAGCACCCTTCTTTATGTACCATTTGTTTTCTCTATTTTGTAGGCAAATGCCATGCTAAGAAAACTATAACAGCAACATTCCTTGATAGTAAAAGAAAACATGAGCTTTGTTGTAAAAATGAATACATCACAGTTGTTAAAATGCTAAAGAAAGTTGGGAATTACTGGAGGCCATATTTTAGGACAACTTCGCATTGCCAAGGAATGCGTTTTTTCCAACTTTAACAGAGATTTTAAGGTGCTTCTCGATAAAGACAATGGACTTAAAAAGTAAATTAAATAAATGAAAGGTGGATGAGAATCCATACCCAACTTCTTGCGTATTAGGAATTTCGTAGAACAAGATAACAAGTCTAAACTCTTGTCCCATGTTCCAATTAAAAGCTGTAAGATAGTTGAGACCTTTCATCATATTTTATACTTTCGTAAGTTCGAAGTCACAGTCGTCTACTTAACCATATGTGCTTTTCAATAGAACATACATGAGATTAACAAGGAGTAGAACAATCACTAGGGCTTTGTAAGAGTGATCACACGATGTTGCCGAATTCGAGTCTCATTTATACGACCAAGATGGCGAAGGACCTGTCAATATCAGATTAGAAAAAGTTAGGACATTGTGACGTAATAACAAACGAAGAACACAAAATTAGTGCTCAATCATTTTCATTCACTTAATTCATGTTAATGTTACTTTAGTTCTCATGTTGCACCAGTACAATAGATATGCCACACCAAGGAAGTCTAATAAACCTTCATTTGGGAGTTGACATGGCCACAAAAAGTTCAAGGGCTTCGGATCACAGAAAGAACTACATTTTTTCATCAATGTGTACATACTCAGCTTACATACTTTAGAGTAACCACTAGCTTAGATACTTGGCATGTATCTGATCTAAACCTATAAACATATGTGATACAGCTAACTAGTAAACAGGCACTCACCGTGAGAATAGCTTTCCCAGTATTGTCAAGCTTCAGTGCGGGTCCTTTTATGTCAGATTCTAGGAAAAAATGTTTTCCTTTGACTGCATCGTTCTTTAAAATATCTCTCAGTTCCTGCATGTTTTTTGTCACCGTTAATAAATTAATTCTATAACAAGAATAAGTCCTCCATTTCCAGGAGTCTGTCTGAAACTCAAAGCTTCAAACGCTCTTGATATCGCAAAAACTGACTGTGTTCTCATTACTTTTAGTTAATGGAACACTTGGGGCACAAGGAGTTAAGGTACTGGAACTTAAGGTACAGGATTCTTACATATTTTTCAAATAGTCATATGCGTCATAAGTGAATGAATATTATCAGTGAATGAATCACAATTGACATATTATGTATGGGTTTCAGGACCATTGTTCATGGTCGGATTGTATTGAGACCCTCGAACCCACTATTAGAAACTTCACTTAAAACAGTTTATGGTGTTGAGAACCAGGATAACATAGTGAAGATGTCCTGAGTGCTATATATCCAATTTTTCAGATAAATATCATAAGAAAATTCAGACATTATGAACTAGTTGAGTTTACTTACAAGAGCTTTTTCCCAGGCATTCTCTGGCAACTTCAATCAAGATAATCTCATCAGTCAACTAAATACAACAGGAATTTGAACTAAAGTTAGAGCAGAATTTCAAAACAAAACGGGGAGAAGACCTTATGTTTTGGAGCTGAAATTAGCTGTGCGCTTGTCTCTGCATAGGCAGCCATGTCATTGATTGCTGCATTCACCTTGTCCAGTGTAAGTCTGCCCTTCATGTATCTGCAAAAGGAGCCAAAGTTAGAGTTGCTAATGGAATACAGATACAAGGTAAAACGTTAAACTTCATGTTCAAAACACTTGTGGGAAAACATAATTGGGGTGGCGATACTTTCTTAACCAAGAGACAACTTAATCAAGAAAAAACTGAATGCATGGCAACTCTTAAGTATATAGCTCCTCTATGCACAGGGCTCCTCAATCTCTTCGAAACTTTTTTAATTTCAATTGATATGTAAAGGAAGATTTACTTACGATGACAATGAATCAAGTTCGTCAGCAGTAACATACCACAACGGTGGAGAGCTACGACTCTTTTTCTCCTACAGATTCAGTAAACAAATTATATGAGAACGTCAAATGCTTCAACCATTATATATCAAAAGTTTGCATCTTTAAATTATCACCACACAGAGCATTATCCGGTATGACAGTCAAACAATTCCTATATCCTATTCACCAACTACAGCCATTGTTCTCAAATTAATTTAACACTTATTTTCTTTTACCATTTTCCAAAAAAAAACTACAACTGATTTCTCTTAATAACACGAATAGCGCTTGAGACTAACTATTGGTACTTTCCTTTGATAGTTAAAGGCTTAGACTTAAATGGGCAAAGCCACAAATTCTTTTGCAGATTGACAATCACTCTATTAGTCAGTGGCCTAGTCTGTCACAGAAGTACAGAACATGTGAAGGGCAGATTTATTTCCACTGAATGTATATCTCAAGCTCTAAACCACGGGGATTAGATCAAATGCTATTTTAGTCTTAACTTAAACACAATAACAAATTGTACCACAACGAATGAAAAGAGAAAGCTTTCCATTAGTGGCGACGAGAAACTAAGCACATGTGACCAAAGAGATATTGTTCTTGCATTTATTGTTACTGCTGCAACTTTTAAACAGCAAGATGATGGACACTGTGCATTTGGCCAAGTTGAAATAATAAACAACAAAGAATCCTTGCCATCGTATCAAATTATCAATATATGAATATTGCATTACTAATGACTTAATGCTATTACATTATGTTTAACGCAACGTTAGCTATAGATTCTAAAGGTGTCTTCAAATTTTCAACGAAAGCACATATTTTCTTGCAATGCTTCCAGGCAAAAAAAATTCCCCTCGACTCAAAATTGTGCCCCCTCATCCACCCTAAAGAAATTTTTCCATATATTTTCCAACAATCCATAAGGAAAACGGACGCCATACACACATTTCAGTCCTTAAGCCAAACATGATACAAAGGTGAGTCCATACTCCAGACCAATGTCACAAATTTACTAATTCATACCTTGGGCGGTGGAGCAGGCTCTTCCTCAAGTGCCAAAGACCCTAAACCAATATTTTGGTTATTAATTTCCTGCACCAAACTGAACCAAATGCCATTACAAAACTCCTTTATATCCAACAACAATAAAACAAACCAATAAAAAAAATACCCATTGCTCGCATTTCTAGTAGAAACAGCAGCCAGGCTTGTGTGCATTCCAGAAGGCATATGAGTCAACATAGACTTCAACTTAGTTTGCTGACGCACAGACATTTCAATGAGTTTCTGATAACATTAAAAATAAAACAGATTAATTACAAATAAAAAAAATGTTTATAAAACGGTTAAAATGTATATAAAGCTACTTTGGCTTTTGGGATTGCTTCAGTTTCTTCACGCAATCTGTCTTTAATTGATTGCATTTGAAACTCTAATGCCTTCACTTCTGTGTCAATTTCGGATAAATCGGTAACAATTGCGGCACACGGCAAAAAAAAAAAAAAAATGTAAATTTTAAAAAAAAAAAAAAAAAAAAAACAAGGGAGAATTGTGGATGGGATCTTACTGTTGCGACCGATGACTAATTCTTGAAGCTCTTTAATTCGAGTGTTGAAGGAAGATATTAGTGTATCAAGTGATGCACCAGCTTGCTTCACATCCATCTCTCTCTCTCTCTCCAACTTATTTTTGAGGCTCTGCATATTTTTATTGAAATATATTTTTGGCGGGAAAGATGTGGGCTTGGACTTGGTTGATTGGGCCCTACTACTGGATATTTTATGAAACCCTACTTAAACAGTAGAGAAATTTCCAGTTAATTAGACCAAAGGTACAAACTATTGTTTACATCAAAATAAGTAAGCTTGTGGATGGGCAACTGTTTGCTGTCCACAAAGACTTCAGCTGCTGATTGGTGGAGTGGCTGTCCGAAAAAACTGTTAAACTGCCCCGTCGTTCTCTTATTTACATCTACTTTTCCGTTATTCAATAATACCAACAGGTCGGTTTTGGCTCGGGTTTTAGTGGTTTCGGTTTGGGTTTTACTATTTGCGGTTTTATCGGTTTCGATTCCTAACGGTTTTAGTATGAGAATTATAGAACCCAACCCAAAACCATAAAAACCTGGGGATTTTTATCGGTTTCGGTTATAATTCGGGTCTTTATTATTTATTATGACTAGATTTTTGGACCCGTTCAACGAACGGGGACCGTTTATATATAAATTTTTTTTCACTTTATTATTATGTATCAAAAATCTTACTTCCAAACTATATTCACTCAGACAATAAATTAAAAGATCATCTTGTATTTGGCAGTAGAATACTGAAGCAGAAACTCATTATCTCATTAATATTGTCCAGTATTTACATTGTAGAATGTTCAGGGCATCGACTTATTGCAGTATGGAAATAGCTGATTACCTATTATCCTTTACTTATTTTTTTATCGATATTTGTTAATTGTTATCTTATTTTGCTAAATTCGTTTGTAATAATAGTAAGGGAGGATAAGTAATGATTACATTTACTCACTTGTTTTTGAAGGTCAGCAAACAAAACAATGCTATGATATGAATACCTACTCCAAAGGTGACAAATATATATATTTTTTTTCAATATCGAACACAATATAACTTGAATTAGTCGAATTGGAAAAGTGAGCGTGCTAATATTATAAATTTAAACTAAAAATTAAAGGACTTAATAGTGACAAACTTTCATAAATAAGAAGTGTTAAACCTCGGCCATTAAAAAAATACTATGTGATTAACATACTAAAATTTTGGTATTAAAGTACTAATCCTCATGGTTTTCTTTTCTTTATTATGGAACTCTCCGTGTCCTTCATTCCTTTAATTTTATCTTTGTTGTGTTTATCATCAACCAAACAATCTAGCATAATATTTTTGAGGATCTCGAGTTGATTTTGTTTCTCTTCAACTTGTATTGTTTTCTTAATAAATTCTTTGAAATTGAAGTCTTCAATTTCCATATCACGTTCATCATTTATAAACTGTATTGTGTTAAAAGCTGTTGAATCCTCTGCTTTTGCAACAGAATATGTTGGTCTTCCATTAATTTCTTTAACTATGACGTTTTCACCTTTAATGTTACAGTGTTTTTGAGTCGTCCTCTCTCTAATTCTGTGTTGTAAACCGGATCTTGTTGAATGTTAAGTCCTTCTTCTAGAATTTTCTTTAACATTTTTTTTTTTACATAAGCTGTAATTTTCATACGCCATTATCTGCAATATACATAATAAAATGAAGTCAATAAATTATTGTAAATAATGGTGAAGAGGAAGAAAATAGGCTACCTTGTTTTTCGATATGTGTAGTTAAATTGTTTTTTTTTTTAAGTTAATAGATTATGTTTTACTAAGTGATTGGAAGTTCACTTTTCCTAGGTTTTTAGTTTTGTATATCTCTTAAATTTTGATATTTTGGAACAGCGAGCTTCTCCTTTTTTGCAGCCACCACTCTATTAGGAGCATGGATTATGACACGTGTCGGGTAATTTGAAATTTGGATTTTGAGTTTAATGGTGTGGGCACGTGCAAAATGTGTGAGGGGTAGTTGTTGCATTTTGAAATGGCATAACACCAAACACACCACAATAGACGGTCAAACTTGGTAAATGAATCGTTAACTAACGATAGGATTACCTAAAGCTAAGAAATGTAAAACTTTGGGTTCAACGCAAATACCCATATTTTATTTTAAATTAGATTTTTTTATTTTTTTTAATTAGGTAGAATCTATTGGGTTTAGAAACCTCTAAGTATAACATTTAAGCGGGTATTGTATCTCAAATTCAATTCAAATTTGAGTTGCTACCTCTTATGGAGATATTGAAATGTCTTACACCTAGGTATTCATGCTGATTCATAGCAATATATTGAGAGTTGGCAACGAACAGATGGTTTCTCAACTTCAGAGTTTAGGAAGTGCAGAATACAATACCAACTTATTGAAGTGGTCTGCGTATAGGAGAGAATAAAGCAAACAGTCGAGGTAGGTATGGTCTTTTTTCTCATTTGTCTAAGAAACTTATTAAGGTGTGGTTTTGACTTCCAGTTGGATAGTTGTGTTGTTTTGAAGTTTTGTATCTTCCTGTTGGTAACTCGATTTTGGACGGTTAAAAACTTCGGATTGACTATATAGACCTGTGGCATCTATTGATATCTTCGTGTTTTCACTGGTTAAACTAAATTTTTAACTTGCTGTGGATTTTTAACCTACCGATGTCTTTAAATGTATGAAAATTTGTGTCGAAGTAGGTTTTCTGTGCTAGATCAGTATATTTCTTGATCTTTCTTAGTTCTTGTTTCCCAAATTTCAGCAAATTTTGGAATTGCTGCTATATCTGCTATGAGAATGCTTGGGGTTCGGTCAACTGGTCTATCACTTTTGCTTGAGAAAGGGTTTTTTCAACATACCACTTGATTTCACGTTTAAATCTCTTAAATTAAATACAGATGTGGATATGGACTGTGCTGCTGTAAACGAAGGTGAAGCTCTTGTATTTGCTTTGTAATTATAACACAGATATGAACTTATTTTTGGCGTTTCTCAGATATGAAATTATAACACAAATATGAAATTATTTCTATATAAATAAAATGACCACATGCATCCTACTGAAAATAGTTTGCACTACTTAAAAGCATATCCACTATTATGATGGGAGAATCTCTCTTATAAATAAAATAAATACAAATTATTCGCCCTTTAATCAGCAATATGATTTTTCTGCATGTACATTGATAGACACATTGAAGACAATGTCAAGGTTGTGGAAATGGATTTTGGGCAATGTAGAGGGAGTACAAAGAGCAGGAATGGCTATTTAACAAATGTTCATGTTGAAAGGGGAGATCAAAGATATTGACCACATTGTTATGCAGAACTAAAGCAAAACTGTCTCTGCCACATGTTATTAGCAAATTAAGATGAGCCCTAATGCTTGCAGTAGACATTTTGATGATAATTCAAAGTGAGATGTACGAGCGAGCAGTTCCTGTCACAACTTAAGTGTGTCAAAACCTGATCCAAGTTTATTAAGTATCTTTCAGTTTTGGTCAAAGCTATTATAATAAGAATGCTTTCTAGCTCACCATTTTCATAATTGATTGTGCTCTTGTGGTAATTTGTGGTGATTTAGGAGAGTTTATATAATGGAGTTGCAAAACTGCCTCGATAATACTAAAAAAATCTAGACATCTGAGAATGTTGCTAACCGCCTAATTATTTCACACTACCAATGGTGTGTTTTTTTTTAAAGTTCATCTGGTATTTGGCATTAGAATACTGAAGGAGGAACTCACTATCACATTAATATTTGGAAGACATTGTCCAGTATTTACATTGTTGAATGTTCAGTGCATCCACTTATTTACAATTACTCACTTCTTTTAGAAGGTCAGCAAACGAAACAATGCTATGATACGAATATCTACTCCAAAGGTGACAAATGACTTATATTTTTTTCGATATCGAACACAATATAACTTGAAGTAGTCGTATTTGAAAAGCGAGTGTGGTAATATTATAAATTTAAACTAAAAATTAACGGACTCAATAGTTACAAACTTTCATAAATAAAAAGCGTTAAACCTCGGCCATTAAAAAAATACTATGTGACCAACATAATAAAGTTTTTGTATTAAAGTACTAATCCTCATGGTTTTCTTTTCTTTATTATGGAACTCTACATACCTTTCATTCCTTTAATTTTTCTTGAGATAATATATTTTATCTTTGTTGTGTTTATCATCAACCAAACAATCTAGCATAATATTTTTGAGGATATCGAGTTGATTACGCTTTTCTTCAACTTCTATTCTTTTCTTCATAAGTTCTTTGAAATTGAAGTCTTCAATTTCTATATCACGTTCATCCTTTATAAATTGTATTTGCATTGAAAAGTGCTGAATCCTCTGCTTTTGCAAACAGAATATGTTGGGCTTCCATCAATTTCTTTAACTATGACGTCTTTCACTGTTAAAGAATAAGTTTTTGGTACCTTTAATGTCACAAGTGCTTTTGAATCGTCCGCTCTCTAATTACGTATGTTGTTGTATTTGGATCTTGTTGAATGTTAAGTCCCGCTTCTAGAATTTCCTTTAGCATTTTTTTTTACATAAGCTGTAATTTTCATACGCCATTATCTGTAATATACATAATAAAATGAAGTCAATAAATAATTGTAAATAATAGAGAAGAGGAAGAATGAAATAATTAGTTAAATAATTTTTGGGTTTTATGGTGTGGGCACGTGCAAAACGTGTGAGGGGTAATTGTTGCATTTTGAAATGGCATAACACCAGACACACCACAATAGACGGTCAAACTTGGTAGAAGCTATTTGGTTTAGAAACCCATAAGTATACTATTAGTGTTGGGCCTGGGCCGAACAAATTGCGGGTATTGAATCTAAAATTCAATTCAAATTTAAATCGCTATCTGTTTTTACCACGCAGCTTCCTTTCAAAAGCGCCAGATGCAATTGCTGTAATTAATGAAGCTTTGGCATTATCATAAATGTCATTGAAGTTTCTTGGACCCTTAAGAGTAATGCTTTAAACATCATACCATCTTTGTTAGCATCGTAATTATTGATGCTAACTGTCTCTCTGACATTGTTTTGTGCTCTACCAGAGTGGTGATAGATTTGTAGTGAAGGTGAGGATCTCGGGATCCTCAGCTGCTAGGATATTCTTTGAACATCCAGTTCGCATTCAAGCCGCTCCAGAAGTCAGGAGAGAGACCAAAAGATAAATAGTCGCAGGTGTTCAACCACGGGGTCACCAATTACAGAGGGTGGATTTTGGCCTTGACTTATGGGTATTGTTTTGGAGTGGAATCGACGGTGGACAACATAATTGCACAATACTTTTATGACAGGTTCAATCTAAAGCTCGAAATTGCCGGAATCATTGCAGCAAGTTTTGGTCTAGCGAATTTCATTTTTTGACCTGGTGGAGGATTAATCTCTGATATGATGGCTAAGAGGTATGGGATGAGAGGTAGGCTCTGGAGCCTCTAGGTGGTGCAAACAATTGAAGGTCTACTTTGTGTGTTGCTTGGTAGAGTGACCACATTGGAGGCTTCAGTAACTATGATGATTGCTTTTTCTTTGTTTGTTCAAGCCGCTTGTGGGTGACATTTGGAGTAGTTCCTTCGTCTCCAGAAGGTATTTGTTATTATTCATCATATATTTTTAGTAGCATCAGGACAAAACAATAAACTAAAGTTTTGGAGAAATACCTATGTTCATGTCGATTTTGACTATGTGCCAAATGATGTTGTTGAGAGTACAACCAATATTTGGTGTCATTTCACTTAGAAGATGCACCCAATACCCACTCGTCTTGCAATACCAAAAGAAGCTTAATATACCACACCAATTCAAAACTCAATACAAAAACCTAAGCTATATGCAATAGACGACAATTCCCAGACAATAGAGATAGTACCCATGAAACTGAAGATATGTAGTAACTATTTTATAGAAACGGTAAATACCTATTGTTAATTTGAAAGGCAAATCATAAGAGTTTCGAATTGTGTTCTAATTTATGCCAATTGATCGGCAATGTTGTTATTTACATAGATCATGTATCTTACACATTACGGACTCTATTTACATAGATCATGTAGCAGTGAATGAGATTTTTGGTGGGAGAGTTATTGGTGGGAGAGTGGTTTGGGGTCGAAAGGGCGAATCTTCTTTGCCGCACTGTAGTGTTTAATGAGATTTTGGTGGGATAGTGGTTTGGGGTTGAGTGGGGCGATCTTTCTTGCGCTTCTGGTTGTAGTAGCTATGAATGAGATTTTTGGTTGGAGAGTGGTTTGGTCTCGAGTCTTTGCGAGTCTTCAGAATTTGTGAATGAGATTTTTGGTGGGAGGTTAATTGTTCCTGATCTTGTTCATGCTGGGTTGCTGTAGCTGTTAATGCGATTTTTGGTGGGAGAGTGGTTTGGGGTCTAGTGTGGCGAGTGCTGCTGCTACAGCTGTAGCTGTGAATGAGATTTTTGGTTGGAGAGTGGTTTGAGCTCGAGTGGTGCTGCTGCAGCTGTAGCTGTGAATGAGATTTTTGGTGGGAGGTTCACTGTTCCTGATCTTGTTCATGCTGGGTTGGATTGGAAGTGAAGGTTTTGGGTTATCATGCGGATAATGTTTGCATTTTTAATTCCATTATCTGTAAAACTGTCATGCTACCAATACATACATAAAACTGGCAATTATGTATCTATGATTGCAAAGACTGACTTAGGGGGTCATACATATGGGGGTAGGCTAACACGTGAGGAGCAAAAGGTTTTGTTTCAGATGACCTTAGGTGGATTCAAGCCAAAACAGGTTCTTAATGTCATCAAAAGAAAATTCTGAACTACTCTGTATATGTCCTAAAATAAATATTTCATTAAGTTATGATGAACTATAGAAAATTCAAATTGAAAAAACAAAAACATAAATTTGATGGATCTAACACTGTGCTAATCCTCATCCAATATAGAATTCAGCTTGAAAAACACTACACCAATCCTCATCCAAATCTGATGAATTATTTGGGATGCTTAGGTAGTCCATATCCCAATTTGGTCCTCCTATAAGCAATGCTTCATTTATTGACTTCAAATAGGCATTTTCTTTTCTCAAGTTTTCAATATCTTGATGAAGTTGTTTTTCTCTAGTATTTGCTTCATGTAGCTCTTCACGTTTAGTAATGACTTCTTTGTGGTTGATGTCTAAAACCTCAAATTTGTATATATATCTTTGTAGGAAGCGGATTAGTTTCCGCAGCCGCATTTTCTCGAGTCCACTTTCTTAGTTTGATACGTCCCCTAAATGATTGGCTTATAGGATAATTGAGATTTTTGAAGATTTCTCTCATTATCGGCAAATCTATTATGACATCTGCAGCCACATCGGTTGTTTTCAATCTTTGATATGTAAACTGGTTCTCCCTGAATTTTTTCCTTGATTAGAATTTCTCTCAACGCTGTCTTGAGTGAAATTTTGTGTTTGGTTTCATACTCCATGAGCTGCATTTTAAAAATTACATTAGTTTATATTATCCAGAAATATACAGTCTCACATTCAAACATGTAAATTTTAGGTTTTGTTTTATTGATGGATCTTTTACTGTTTTGTAGGCTTTGTGGGAGGATACCAAACGTGCGTGTGTCAAAGTGGACTATAGTGAATAACTGCAGGTATATATATACCACTAAACTTGGTTCCAGCATTACATAATTTTGATATAAAAACATGCATTTTCTTATACTCTAGTTACATATATATACTATACTGTACCTTATACACACACACATTTCCCCCTTGAAATATATTTTAAAGCATATGGATGATTTGAAAGTTGATATGTTCTCATTTTGTATGCTCTTATATTTCATATAATTTCATCAATAATTGTTGTGTTGGATTGATTGACTCAATAGCTTCAACTCGAGACTTGTCTCTCCCCCAGTCCCACTAATTTCACAATATTGAGAAGAATTATAAAGAGGAGGGGTAAGAGGGGTTCCAGGAACAGTTAATAGTGAGTAGTTGTTACACTAATACAGGTCTTAAGTTCAATATATTTCAATATAATTTTGAATTAAAAGAAACATAAAAAACAAACCGTTACAAGCTTACGCTAATATCTCATGTGTTTAAACTTTAATATTATCATCAGTTGAATCATAAAAGAGAAATCAACAAAATTATTAAATAAGATATTGGAAAAGAAATAGTTTACCTTATCCATTTTTGTTAACTCTTTCTGAAGCCTTGATTGAATATCTTCTATTGCATGCAATGAAAAAAAAAGAAAAAGAACTCAGATATATATGTAAAACTAATGTAAATCAGACTAAAAGAAAAAAAACTGAAAGTTTACCTTTGTTTTTTGTTTTGTGTTAGGAGGATCGTGGGGGTTTTTTTTTTTTTATATATATAGGTTGTTTAGGTTTTATTATGTCATTAGAAGTTTAGTATTAATAGGATTCTTATTAGATATGTTTGTTTAGGAAGTTAAGTATAGATAGGATTCTTTTGGTAGAAGAAGTCGTTATGTAGGTCTGGGAATTAGACCGTATACTTCCTTGCTATTCCAGGAGATCTTCCTCAGGCAGTGAAGTTCGGGTGCCTCTTGGAGTAGCTGCGCTAGTTTTGCTCCTGACCACCCTGATTAACCAAAATGTTAGTTTATGTTTAAAATTGGCACTTCACCACTGAAATGGATATTATTGCATTAACTGTAACCTTCTATGAAGGACAGAGTGCTGAACCAAAGCGTGAGATATATAGCTATCAAACTTAAATTTAACAATCCACCAAATTGAAGGACATAAATACTGTATGCTAAACTACACTGATCAAAGGAGATGTAAATACAACGTACAAATATAAACCTATGGAGAATCTATTCACCTTCACAGCTTGGTAAAGTACATCAATAAGGGGCCATACCCCTCTGTATTGAAAAAATGTAACAGCCTTATGAAGTTGCAAGCTGTAAATAATTTAAAATTTGTACAATGATATTAATGTTTTAAACCTTTTTGATAACCACATGGCAAACACAATAATTGGACAACCATGACTTTGAAGCAAGTCAAATGAATATCAACTTTTGAACTTTTTTACTCATCTTCTGTTGCAACCCATCAATTAATTTGACACAGATGGAACACTGTATGCTTATGAGCTTAGCTCTCCTGCTCAATAAATGTTGGTTATCTTGTTTATGCACCTAAGTGCATCTTTTGTTATGATCTGTAGGCTTAGGTCCTGGGACACTTGTTGGTTCTGCAGCATTCGATCTGTTTCGTATAAATGCTGTGTGAGTAGTAGTTCCAAAAATATGAGGGTTCTCAAGTTGATCTTTCCTTAAGATTGTTGTATGCAGATAAAGAAAACAATAAAGAGACGAGGACAGAATAACACATAATAACCAAGGCGCAGATTAGGCTGTCCTTAAGGAAAGATTTCGCCCCTTCCAATGGTGTAGAAAGGCAATAGTGGCGTCTTCCTCACAGGATTCAATGGTTAACAACAGCCTAACTTTGCACTAGAACAGACTACCCTCTAGAACAACAATATAACTCTTTCTGGCGGCTGACAAAAAGAAGAGAAGAAGAATAAGATGAGGTTCTGTAGGGTGGGTGAAGGTCTGGTATACACGCACGAGTTCTCTCTTTACGTCTGTAATCGATGATTCTCTATGGACGCACATAGCAGTGTTTATATAGAGGAAGGCAGCCGGTTACCAGATGGGAGAAGGACTCAAAAGTCGGTTTCACAAACTCATAAGGTAAGGTAGCATAAACCAACTCGAAGTAGGACACCCACTGAAACTTGCTGCAAAAGCAAAACAAGTTTAGGCAATTGGTAAGCCACTAAGGTAGCATAAACCAACTCGAAGTAGGACACCCACTGAAACTTGCTGCAAAAGCAAAACAAGTTTAGGCAATTGGTAAGCCACTACCCACTAGACAGAAAGCCCAAGCACGACGCGGTTCGGTGCGGGGCGGGCAGGTGCGCGTGTGGCTTTGGGTGAGTCCTCCCTCCTAGCACAAAAGCATTTGTACCCTAAGGGCACACCTTTATGGTAGAGGAATTCCTCATATACCTCACTTGCTAGTGGTGGTTAGCCAATGTGGGACTAAACACAATGCACTAAAGTGGAGAGAACACACATGGTTCATCTCCTCCACTTTGCACACACACACAAGTATTTCGAAATACACTTAGAGATTCCAACAGTTGTTACATACTTACATATACACGTCGAGATGGAGAACAGAATGCATATGAGCCTAAGAGTTGTGAAGCAATTTAATGCACAATAGGTGATGGACTGCAGTCACCTTAGGATAATAGTAATAGCATGTCCGAATAAGTTATACTAGTTACATCAAAGAACGAAAAAAGAGGCAGGCAATAAGATGAAAGTCATGAAACCCTCCTCCAAATATGCTTTGGATTGCCGGTCTGTTGGTTCATAATACAACTGTTCGTGAGCTTGGGCTGAACCAAGACTTTTCTTGAGACTAGAAGTAAACTAAGATTAAAATCAACTTTGAGATTAAACTTGCAGGTGAAGTGATAATATTGAAACCAATATTTGAACAAAATGAACCCAAGAAGGCGTAGTTCGTAAGTATAGATCGAAAGGCCTAACTAATTGTAATACTACAAAATAGATTAATATCAATCAAAATGGATTTGTTACAAATGTATTAAAAAATAACTGAATAGCAATAAGTGTTGAGGAGTACTTTAAATCCGCTGTATTGATCGAGCCAAGTTATGATATCATCAACAACTCGAAATATCATTTCATCGGGTTCCCCCTTCAAGAAGAGCATGACAAGCATCTTTATAAAGGAGGATCCTCTTGTCGAACTGTTTGCCTTCTCATACAATGTCTTACTCAATCGATGGATGGGTTACAAAATCAGACTCTCCTTGTTGTATCGACATTGGCGAGAAACACGTATCATTTTCTCGTTATTATTTTCTAAAATCACTTAATATCATGCAAGAGAGGAGAGCAAGATATATGGAGAGAGAGAGAGAGAGAGAGAGAGAGAGGAGAGAGAGGAGGAGTTGTAAAATGGTACAAGGGTATAGCCATGTCCCATTTTACACCCACAACAATAAAATGGTGGAAGGGTAGAGCCATGTCCCGGTTTACAACCGCAGAATGCACGGATAGAGATAGTGAAAATAGAGAGGCATTACTTATATTCTAATCTAGATTTAGGGTTTGAAGGTAGAAGAAAATCAGATCTATCAGGTTTTACTCTTTTGTAGAAAAATTATGATGCAATGCGACTTGAGTGTACATAATTATTATTAGGGCATAATTTATAAATTTCTAATCTGAATTTTAAATATGGCTCCATCATTGGGTTCTTTAGAAATTGTTCTAATCTGAATTTATAGATGCTCTATCATTGGCCTTGTTCAGAAATTGTTACAAACATAAAGTGTACTTGTATAAAGAGTGTTAAACTGGGAATTGTTACAAAAAAGGGTAAATCTTTAGGGTAACAGGCTTTGTTCGATGCATGGGCCTTAAGGTCAAACTAGAACTATCAATATAGTTAAATTACGATAAATCTTTTATTTTTAACTTTTAGTTGTGACCGCTTGCTATAATACATAACATTTGCAAAGAGAAACTTTGATAATGCATGTGATATTGATGCATGATTTCTTTGACATGATTTCTTTTGAAGGCGGATGAAAAAGATGTGTATGTTTATCCACTAGAATTCTTAGCAAGAACAGATTATTTGGTTACATTAAGCAGAGTTTGGAAATCTGAGAAGTGTTATGGAGATGTAAGGAACCTCCAGTTTTTTCCTATTTTATTACATTAACATACATGTGTAATGTTTCGAACCAATCTAACCATGCTATTATATTGTAGAGACACGTCGGAAAATCAACTCTATGGTCAAATTCCTCGGGGAACTTCGGTCACCACTCTTGAATTTGTTTTCCTTTGTGAGTTATACTTCCGATGTTTAATATTAGAGAATGAATCCGAATTCAGCCTCGGGGGAAGAACCTCAGGTTTTAGACTTTTAGGACATTGGCTCTGTGACAAATGTGTGTTGAGTGCACCTTTGACAGATCCCCTAGCTGATGCTGTCCGACCGGTCATCCTTCTCATGATCTTAGTGGCAGCATGCAGACCGCACAATCCACCTCCATTTTCTGAAGGAGCTCTGGACAAACCAGGTGCGTCCCCACTCCATATCTACTCGAATAGTTGTTGTGGCAGGTGCAATATTTGTTGTGGCAATATCCCATAGGAATTGTTGTTGTTGTGGCAGGAATAGTTGTTGTGGCAGGTGCAATATTTCAAATTTTGAAAGCGTGAAATTCTATCTTAAAGTCTTTTGATGAAAGATTCTTTCTGGGGTAGTAATTATTTGTTTCCTTTTGTCTAACATTTTATTTTTTGGTGGTTTGTTTGTGGAAGCTTTTGGTTGTTAGACCCACAATACTTCAAGTGGATTCTCTAGTTTTCACCAGAATAGCGGCCATACAATTAGAATTCACAAAGACATTTTATTTTATTACTTTTTCATTAGGGACTAGGTTATGTAAATTGGAACTTGAAATCTCAAGTATGCTTGTGCATGTTTGATGGGCATTTTAGCCAATTTTGGTAGAACCAACTTCATAGTTTCAGAACACTTAAGGATTAAGAACAATTGCAGAATTTTTGTAAATTTGTTAAAACTAGCGCATTAGTTCCATTGAAATTGATCAAAAGTGGTAGGAATTGTTATATTAGTTCCATAGTGCTATCTGACCTTTGAAAGGTTGCACTATAAAAAACTTGTAATTTTTATACTTGCGATTATCTTGTTGGTAATCATTCTATTTTTCTTATTTTCTAGTTTCCCATTTTTTTTATTTACGTGGGATATCTCATCCTACATTTTGATATTATAGTTATATATAGATATACACCCTATACCGATAAAAAAAAAAGGATACTTGATCTGTTATTTTTGCTATTGGTTTGTTGATTGTGTGTCGTGGGTCATCTCGTGGTGGGTACCGCCTTTTACTTGATTCGTTTACCATATATAGAAGAAGATATGTTTGCATTACTTGGAAAATAATTGACCGGGCAGTTCTGATTTTTCGTTCTCTTATAGGGTGTGGGAAAAGGACGGTTGTAAGATATGTTGCTTTCGCCGCTTGGGTCCACTTGACGTAGTTGAGTATAGTTGTTATGATATAATGGGATCCTCTCGAGAAAAAGGTTTACGTGCGCTTAGCACATGCTTTCAAAGCGGTGAGAGGTATTTGAAGCAAGTGAGCTTTGTTTATGACCGACATGGCTTGTTTCGGTTCCCGATGTTGTAACTAATACATGACATTTTTCAGCTACTCTCTAACAATACTTCTTCTCCGCCATTTTTTGAGGTTTTCGGGAAAGTTTCTTCTCATGAGGGATCATCGATCAAGTTGGTCTTACCACGAAGTTGCATCTGTTATCGGGGAGTTGACTCACCGCTTTTGATGATCAAGTATCTTGCTCTGGAGGACAGTGGTGGCTCTACTTCTCTACTTCCTATAGGCATCTGTTAAAAACTTGTATAACTTTGTTATTGTCCTTCTTGTATCTTTCATAAATACACAGTACTATCTCTTACACTTCTCTTGATGAATATTGTACTTTAACAGATCTATTATGGTTCTTGACAAATTTCATAAAAATAAGATTACTGGCTGATCATGATTATTATTGTCAAGAATCTGATGTTTTAATCTTATCTTGCCAAATCAGCATATGAAGGATGCTTTGAGGATACTTGGACATAGGGTACTATTAGTTGCGATTCTTTGCCGATTCGGAAGGTCTTCGGCTCCTATTAGATTTGCCAGTCATGAGATAAGCATCGTTAGTTAAGTGAAGACCGTGAGAGTCGATATGCTTTCACGCCATTCAGACCGCGACTGAGTCTCAAGTGATGTGAGTGAATTTTGTTGAGTTTTTTATAGTGGTATGGTATGAAAAGCACATTAATGCAGTCCTTCTTTGGATATTGATAATAATCTAGCTAGCTAGCTTGGCTTATTTTTAAGCCATTTTGTAGGTGCGATGGTAGGTGATATTGATCGATTTAGTTAGGTTTGATGGGAATTATAAGATTTAGGGCGTCTTTGTGCTTTATTAAGTTCACATACATTTTATTTCCTTGTACATTGTGCTCGAGGAGATTGAATGGTTTTATTCATTTCCATGTTAATAAATGGATTTTATAAAATTGAAATGAAAATAAATTCTGTGTTACTTGGATCGATCTATAAACTTTTAAAGCGAAGCGACATCATAGGCTGCCTATGGACCCATTATCTGCAATTACATTAATCACTTTCCTTCTAACACTCAAACAAAAATCTAATTCAATTGTTGGCTTACAGATCATGAGAAAGAAAGAGGAGAGTAATTTGATTTCATCCTTAGAAATGATATAAATATATTCATCATTTGTTTTGTGCTCTTTCTGTTTGGTGATTTCATCATTATATATATTACGTAAAACTGAATTGTACATGAACTTTTGACATCCATAGTGTTAGGTGTTTTGTCCTTTGCCTCTGATTAGTACAGGTGGAACTCAATATTCTGAAGAGACTTTGCCAATGCTACTCTTAGTTTAATATCTGAAATGGCCATTCCTTGTGAAGAATGGGCATTGAAGAGTCAAACTGCGGCTCTTATTGCTGAGGTAATTTTGCTAATAGTTTATATATTTTAATCATTCTGGGACTCATTTCTATAGTCACGGATAATCGAGAAAGGAAGGGGTAAAATCTCGCAAGAACTCCTACCATCTCTAGTTTCCTTATCTAATACGGGTCCTATTCAGGGTACTCTTCATCCATTTTATTGTCTTTATTACTCAATATTCGGTATTGATGATTCGATTTCTTTTAGGTCGAAATGGTTTCCATGTTCTTGAGATGGCTTCACGAAGACATTACAGTTCATAATGAAGACCTTGAAGGTTTATTATAGCGTAAATGAGTATAGTTTAACCTTTAAATTATCACCTTTTTTAATTGTGCACCTTCTTTTTTATATTATATTATTTATTTATTTATCATTCTTTGAGAATATCCTTATGGACAAGGGTAGAATTCTTGAGTTAAATAACAATCATAACCTTGGCTCCACCAAATATTATTCCTTAATTATCTGCATTAGGGCATTATGAGTGTGAGACCATACGCCCCCATTTGGAGATAAGCTCTAGTGCCCAAGTTGATGAATAAGCGCTAATGTTCAAGGCACCTTCCGGCTTTGGTAGCCTTATTTGGTGTTGTTAAAATTGGATCTCAAACTTGAAGAATCAGTTTTATATGTAAATTAGTTTCACTTTGTTCGATCTAGTAATTTGTGACGCGCAGAAATTCAAAGTGTCCATTCATGTCTTTTCATTTATATCTAATGTAACACTTGCGGAAAAGTTGAATATGACTTATGACGAGGCTAAAAGATGGATAGTGAATCTTGTCGCGAAATTCAAAGCTTGACGCAAAGATTGATTCCAAGTCGGGAATTGTTGTCATGGAACCCAATCATGTGAATGTGTAAAGTGTTCAACTAGTGTTCAATTTCTCTGTATGTCTCCATTGACCTTGTTCTTTTACTTTTTAAGTAGAATAATTTATATGGAAATTTATGCGCCTATGCTTGACTTAATTAAATGTTCTCAGGATGCTTTTTTTTTGGACTCTATGAGCTTCTTTAGTAATAATCAATAGAACTGTTCTCTTACTCTTCCCATGGAATTAATAGAGTCCGTAGGGTTGTATATGAGGCGAGAGAACACCTCCTTGTGTCAAATATTTTTTTCGGAAGGCACAAAACAAAGGTCAAAAGTAGGATCTTTGAAGACCGCTCAAGTGGAACAGTTTATTGGAGTTTGAATTGCTCATATTGTTAGGAGTATGAGACCTGTTGCCACATTTTTTGTGAGTTTGGTTGTTGGACCCGTTGAAAATAAATCTTGAACTTTCCGATGTCTTGGAAGGGACAAAACATATCGCTACTTAAGAATTATGCTATCATACTCTGTTTTTCTGAATTCCATAGTTTGAGTATAAGGAGCTACTACTTAAGAATAGGATATAAGTATATATCTATATATACATATTTGTTTTCTCTTGCTTTCGACTCTTTTTATTTATTTCTATTGGTGTATAGGATGAAAGGGACTTTTCTGATGATACCATCCCAAAGTCATCCCCTGATGCTTACAACTACTGAAGGTGCTAGTTTTGTACAAATGATGTGAGAGCTTGAGTTTAAGGACAAGTCCTATTGATTTGGAAAACAATGTGTATTTCATTCGTGGCAAGTCTTATTTATGAAAGACGTTTTGGTGATGTTATTTTAATAAAAGATTATGTGATTGGATGTACTTGTGAGATTTCTTGTTTATATTATGGACGATTGTAAAATACCCAATAAGTGGGGGCATCTTTATGCAGGTTAAGTAGTCTCCCAAAAAGGGGGGGGGGGGTTTGGGGGATTTTTGTTTTTTTTACATATGAAATAGTTTTGTAACGGTTCTTCACCGTTACTAAGCTTTGCAATAAGTAACACAAAAAAGCGTTACTAACTTTATAAAAGCATTACTAATGTTAGAAAAGAGTAACACAAAAAAGCGTTACTAACTTTATAAAAGCGTTACTAATGTTAGAAAAGAGTAACACAAAAAAGCGTTATTAACTTTATAAAACCGTTACTAATGTTAGAAAAGAGTAACACAAAAAAGCGTTACTATTTTTATAAAACCGTTATCGATGTTAAAAAGAGTAACACAAAAAAACGTTACTAATGTTATAAAACCGTTATCGATGTTAAAAAGAGTAACACCCAAAAAGCGTTACTAATTTTATAAAATCGTTGCTAAAAGTATCTAGTTGAGCAAAGAAAACCGTTAGTAAATATTTTAGTAACGGTTAGAAACCGTTACAATAAATAATTATGTAACGGTTATAAACCGCGTCTGAATATTAATAAATCTAATTAGCAACGCTTCAAATCTGTGGACGCATAAAACCGTTACAAATATTTTCAAGAAGCGGTTTTCATTTATTAGGGATGTCTGTTTTTTGGTATAGTGATATATAAGCGGTGAGTCATTTACATCAAACATTCGGTTCAAAATAACAAGATAATTATTCCCTGTGTGAAGGAGGTAGTAAAATACCTTTGACTTTAGAGAAATGTTCGATAACATCGTCAACAAGCATGTCAAAGTTGGGGATATAGTTATTAAGACCTTCGAGAGACCAAATCCGGGGTAATCCAATGCAAAAACTCCATAACCACATGATGCTAACTTTTTAGCAGTTCTCGTGGAGCAGTACATATGGATGCTTAATTCTAGCAATACCAAATATAATTAAAGATGAAAAATAAACTTTCTAGTGCCAACTACATGCCTTCCCATAAAAATGTGATGTGATCTGCATAACCATGACAATAACAAACCACCGCTTTTAGTGAGGTCTTTGGAAGCCAACTTTTGAGAAAATCTCCAATCCTTTAGAGTTCTTCTCATAAAACTGCATAGAAGCATGTAACATGAGTATTATTATCACATAACTATTAATTGGAAGTAATGGCATCAGTCCACTCTCACCCAAGCACAATAACGAAATTGCAAATATAAATACCTGTTATGCTTCCCAAACAGAGTCAAATGAGAGAATGAGTCGGACAAGTTTTCTCCGGTTGCTAGTGCATTTTAGTTTGGGATTTGAAAGCCAAATGCTTGTTGGAATCTTCATGTGTATTTCAAATACTTGTGTGTTGTTTAGTCCCACATTGATGAACCACCACTAGCAAGTGAGGTATTTGAGGTGAACCTCTAGCATAAGGCGTGCCCTTAGGGTACAAAGGCTTTTTGTGTTAAGAGGGAGGACTCACCCCAAAACCACACACGCTGTGGCGCCCGCCATCCCGACCGAACCGAGCCGAGTCGTCGGCCGTGGCGTGGGCTTGGGCTGTTAGACTAGTGGGTAGTGGATCATCAATAGCCTAAACTTTTTTTTGAACAAGTTTTTGGAGGAGTTCCAACGGTTGAATTCTCAGTATCGGCTTGAGAGTTCTACTTTGATTTGGTTTTGTGAAACCGAATTAGAGAGGTGTCCTTCTTCATCTATGATTCGATCATACCTCTATATAAACACAGCTGTGTTCATTAGAGGGATCAATCACAGAACAGAGAGAGAGAGAGGACGCAGAGAGATAGAACTCGTGTGCTGCTGCTGCTGTATCGACTAAGATATAAGTTGTGCAGGTAAGCCGCTACTACTGAACCAAAAAAGTAAACAGAACTTCGTCAGCTTCGTATCCCTATCCGCCCTCATCATACCCGAAACAGATAAGTCTATCATTGCTTTCTTTATTCTCTTCTTCCTGTCAGCCGCCAGAGAGAGTTATATTGCTGTTCTAGAGGGTAGTCTATTCTAGTGCAAAGTTAGACTGCTGTTAACCATTGAATCCTGTGAGGAAGACGCCATTTTTTGTTGCCTTTCTGCACCATTGGAAGGGGCGAAATCTTTCCTTAAGGACAGCCTAATCCGCGCCTTGGTTATTACCTGTTATTCTGTCCTTGTCTTCTATAAGTTTCTTTTATCTACATACAACAATCTTAAGGAAAGATCAAGATGTCTACACCTGTTGACACCACGCCGATCAAAGAAACTAATTCTGGAGTCATGGAAGTAACTTCGTCTATGAGAGATTCTGTACCTCTACTGAATGCTCGCAACTTACCTAATGTGTCAAAGATTGAATCCTTCAACGGTTCCCACTTCAAGCGATGGAGAGAAAGGGTGTTCACAGCCCTAGATGTACTCAACTATGCAAAGTATCTCACTGATACAGCACCCATGGAGGGTTCTAATGATTTCGAAAGAAATCAAGCTGCTTGGCTCAATGGGAATAAGGTATGTCGTCATGCTATTTTGAGTACCTTGTCCAATGAGATTTTTGATATTTATTGTTCAAATAAGAATGCACATGATATTTGGGAGAGTTTGAACAAGAAATACATAATAGAGGATGCTGGTACTCATAAATATGCTATTGGGAATTTTCTAAAGTTCCATATGAGAGAGGATAGAGATGTAACGTCTCAAATCCATGATTTTCATGTGCTGATTAATGATTTGAAAACTGAGGGTATTAATTTACCCGAATCCTTTGTTCTTTGGATGTTTGATTGAGAAACTCCCGAAGTCTTGGAAAACACTATAAAAATAGTATGAAGCATAAGCGTAAGCGGATGACTCTTGAGGATGTGATCATTCACATTCACATAGAGGAAAAGAACAAGACTTCGGGATGAGGTGTTGTCTAAGGAATTTCATTCTAAAGCCAATATCGTTGAAGGTAATCCCAAACAAATCTAACAAAACCTCTAAGAAGTAAGTCCAACAAAAATAAGAATTTCAAGGTCAAAGGCACTTCTTTTAAAAGGAGTGGTAATGCGGCAATGGAAATTGTTATGTTTTGTGGTAAACCCTGGACATAGGGCTTTTCGGTCTGCGACACAAGAAAGACACCGATGATCCTCCCAATGCTAATCTAGTTGAGGGAGATGATATTGTTCTTTGTTTGTCGTGTCACAAGTGTTCATAGCCACCGGGAAGAGGAACTGGGTACTAGATTCTCGTGCCACCCGCCACGCCTCGTGGTGATGTTGAAGCCTTCTCGGATTACATACTAGTGAAAGATGAAAAGGTCTATATGGGTGACTCTAGGTCTGTTCCTGTTTGAGGAACAGCAAGGTTCTTCCGGTTAACTTCGTGGAAAACCCTTTCACTTAGTAATGTTCTTCATGTTCCGAGGTGATTCGCCGATTTTTGTGTCCCCCTTGGGAAAAGTTTGGCGTCAAGGTGACTTTTTTGAGAGTGACAAGTTTGTTCGACAAAGAATGAGGGTTTTGTTGGTAAAGGTTATTGTAATAACAAATGGTCTTTTCATGTTGAATGTACTTGACAACATTATTATTAATAAGAATGAATGAATACCTTATTTGCTTGACTCTTTTTAATATATGGCATGGTAGACTAGGACATGTGAATGTTCAGTATATGAAAAGGATGAAAGCATGTGGTTTATTGTCTGATATTTCTGATTTTTCTAATGATAAATGTGAAATATGTGCTGAGACTAAAGCCACGAAGAAACCCAATAGAAGCGTGTCTAGAGATAAAACCGCATTACTAACTCTTATTCATAATGGTTTGGGTGAATTCGGAAGTACCATGTCTAGAGGGGGAAGTTTTATTATATTACATTCATAGATGACTTCTCTAGGTACACCATGGTATATTTACTTAGACACAAGCATGAGGAGGGTGAGATGTTTCTCAAGTACAAAGTGAAGTTGAAAACAAACTTAAACTGTAAGATTAAGAGACTTCGGTCCGATAGGGGTGGAGAATATGAGTCTAACCCCTTCCGGGACTTTTGTGACAAGAATGGCATTATTCATGAGACTACTCCACCATACTCTCGAGTCTAATGGAGTAGCCGAACGAAAAACGTAACACTAAAAGAGATGATGAATGCTATGCTTGTAAGTTAACGGAGCTTCCACGAACTTGTGGGGAAGCAATCCTATCTGCTTGCCATATCTGAGAATAGGATACCCAATAAGAAAACAGGGAATAAGACACCATATGAGTTATGGAAAGGTCATGTACCTACCCGACATACTTAAAATGTGGGGTGTCTTGCTAAGGTTCTTGTGATCGAACCTAAAAAAGAGAAAATTGGGACCTAGAACTGTTGATTGTATGTTCATTGGTTATGCTCATAATAGTGCTGCATATAGATTTTTAGTAGTAAAATCTGATAATAACCTTGTCGATGCTAACACTATTATAGAGAGTAAAAATGCTGATTTCTTTGAGAATTTGTTTCCTTTGAAAATTGGCATTGAGAGGTTGGTAGCTCCTAGTGAACAACAATCAACAGATCCTGAATTTTCTGAACAAGAAATTCGGAAGAGTAAAAGAGACAGAAAATCCACCAATTTTGGTGATGACTTTTACACATTTCTTCTTGATGATGATCCTGTGACGTATAATGAGGCAATCAGTTCTCGAGATGCTCCTTTCTGGAAGGATGCTATACACTCAGAACTAGATTCGATTATAGCTAATCACACATGGGAGATAGTTGATCTACCTCCTGGGGCGAAACCTATACGTTACAAGTGGATCTTCAAAAAGAAATTGAAACTAGATGGTTCCATTGAGAAATACAAGGCTAGACTTGTAGTCAAGGGGTTCTCCCAGAAGAAAGGCATTGACTATTTTGATACTTATGCTCCTGTAACTAGGATTTCTTCTATAAGAGTTCTAATGGCTCTAGCTGCTATTCATAATTTATTTATTCATCAAATGGATGTAAAAACTGCATTTTTGAATGGTGATCTTGATGAAGAAAATATATATGATGATCGAGGCACACGATAGTACTTAGGGAATGAGCATAAAGTATGCAAGTTAGTTAAGTCTTTTATATGGGTTGAAACAAAGCCAAAACAATGGCATGAAAAGTTTGACAGTGTCATGATGTCTAATGGATATCACATAAATGATGCTGATAAATGTATTTACTTCAAATCTTTTGATGTGAATTCATATGTGATTATCTGTCTATATGTGGATGACATGTTAATCATGAGTCCTAGCCTTGATGTTGTGAGAAACACCAAGATGTTTTATCCTCCCAACTTGAAATGAAGGATTTGGGAGAAGTGATGTGATTCTTGGAATCAAAATCATCGTAAAACGATGATGGCTATATGGCTTTCACAAGAGCATTATGTTGAGAAGTTTTTGAAGAAGTTTAACTTTTATGATAGTAAGCCTGTGTCGACACCTTATGAGGCGAATAGTGAACTTCAGAAAAATGCTCAACATGGTGTACTTCAGTCTAGATATGCCCAAATTATTGGTAGTCTCATGTACTTGATGAATTGCACTAGACCTGACATTGCTTATGCAGTTAGCAGGCTAAGCAGATACACTCATTGTCCTAGTCAGGAACATTGGAGTGCGTTAGAGAGATTAGCCAAGTACTTGAGAGGAACAATGAATTACGGCATAAGGTTTAGACAAACTCCACCTGTGATAGAGGGTTATTGTGATGCAAACTGGATATCTGATTCTCATGATATCAAGTCCACTAGTGGTTATATTTTCACCCTAGGTGGAGGTGCAGTCGCTTGGAAATCTTCTAAGCAGACCTTGATAGCTCGTTCAACCATGGAGTCCGAGCTTATTGCTTTAGATAAAGCAAGTGCAGAGGCTGAGTGGCTTAGAAACCTCTTGGCAGATCTTCCTATTGGTACAAAAAACCGCCTCGAGCTGTACCTATGCATTCCATTGTCGGGGTATAATAGCAAAGGCAAAGAGCAAATTGTATAATGGGAAAAGCGGGCATATTCGATGCGAGACTACGGTCTATAAAGCATTTCTTTGGAAACGGAGTTGTGGCTCTAGATTATGTGAGGTCGAGTTAAATTTGGCCGATCCTCGACAAAAGCCACTTAACGGGGAGACAAGTGGTTGACACGTCGAGGGGATGGGACTTTTGCCTTAGATAGAGGGCGACATCGACAACCCCACCTATGTGATTGGAGATCCCATGAAGTAGGTTCAAAGGGAAAAACAAGTCACCTAGTCGCTCGATATGCTATTGTCTTTATTTGAGGCGCCCCACCCTATGACTAGATAGCATTTTTGTATACTTTGTATAACTTGAATAGCAATGAGAAAAAGGATGAGTTATTTTACTCTTAATGGAATCCATAGTCCATTATTTTTATAAGATAGTGTATTTTAACCGCTATGTACACTTGATGGATATCCACCTCTACGTGAATGTAGAACTGGTCGGTTCTTATGGGTATTGAGCAAATACTCTAGAGCATTCACTTAACACAGTAGTTAAGGGCCAAAAAAGCGCAACAACCTTGAGAATAGGCATATAATGAAGGAGCAATGTGGGTGCATGTCCTCTATTTTTACTACAAGGGAATGTTGGTTCAAAGATTTTTAATCCACCACTTTCCGCATTATTATAAGACATGTTACCCTATGGACCGGGTTCAAGCCCGAAAAAAAGCACCAAGATCTTATGCATTGTTTTTCGATTCTCTCGGCATTTTGTTAACCCATTTCTTTTGTAATATCCTATTCCAAAATAGTGGGGACTATAAGTATTTTGAAATAGTGGGGGATTGTTGGAATCTTCATGTGTATTTCAAATACTTGTGTGTTGTTTAGTCCCACATTGATGAACCACCACTAGCAAGTGAGGTATTTGAGGTGAACCTCTAGCATAAGGGCGTGCCCTTAGGGTACAAAGGCTTTTGTGTTAGGAGGGAGGACTCACCCAAAACCACACCTTGTAGCCTTCCCCAGACGCGAGAGACCGTAGTCGCCGTGTGGGCTTGGGCTGTTAGACTAGTGGGTAGTGGATCATCAATAGCCTAAACTTTTTCTTTTTGAACAAGTTTCGGCTGGAGTTCCACTAACAGTTGAATTCTGTATCAGCTTGAGAGTTCTACTTTGATTTGGTTTTGTGAAACCGAATTAGAGAGGTGTCCTTCTTCATCTATGATTCGATCATACCTCTATATAAACACAAATGTGTGTTCATTAGAGGGATCAATCACGAAACGAGAGAGAGAGAGGACGCAGAGATAGAACTTCGTGTCTTTGCCGGGCCATATCGACTAAGATATAAGTTGTGCAAAGCAAGCCGCTACTCTGAGAAATAAAAAGTAAAACGAGAACTTTCGTCGCGGACTATCCCTTCGTCTCATCATATACCCAAAACAGATAAGTCTATCATTGCTTTCTTTATTTCTTCTTCTTCCCGCCGCCGTAGGAGAGAGAGTTATATTGTCGTTCTAGAGGGTAGTCTATTCTAGTGCAAAGTTAGACTTTGTTAACCATTGAATCTGTGGAGGAAGACGCCAATGTTGCCTTTCGCACCATTGGAAGGGGAGAAATCTTTCCTTAAGGACAGCCTAATCCGCGCCTTGGTTATTACCTGTTATTCTGTCCTTGTCTTCTATAAGTTTCTTTTATCTACATACAACAATGCTTGCTAGACTTAATAAAATCAAGACGATCAGGCACAACTTGTGGGAGGAGGAGTAAAAATGCATGTCTAAGAAAAATGAAACGCTATATGTGAAGAAAAAATAAGCAACATGAATGACTTTCAAACATGAGTCTGGTCTATATACACAAGTGCGAGTTTTGATTTTATAAAAGCCACACGTTCATTCCATCAAAGAAGCAGGTCAAAGAGATAACATCAAATACATTGAACTGCATTAGTACCTCCCCCACTTCTACAGAATCATATGACATCTGCAACACAAGCAAAAATTGTACAATAAGTATCTCATTTTGCAGTCAATGAATGTTCTGTATCAAAATACTCAGTGAGTGAAAGTAAGTGACATTCTATCCGAAAATACTCAATGAAAACATACATTCGCAGAAATAACTAAAACTGTGCTCTGTGAATATGTAAATGAATTTTTCCTGGTTAAAATCTGAACTGAAGTAGGGGGGCAGATAAGAATTGTATTTCAACCGTCGTTAAAGTTAGAATTGGATTTGGATCAGGGATTGGAGCTAAACCACCTATTTAGCCCTTGCATCTGATTACCAAGTTCAAAATCTGCCGGACAAACTTCTGTCATTTTGTAGGGTAAACTAGCACAATCTAATAAAATGACAGGTGCAACGAGTCACTGCACACAGCGGTTAATGTGGGTTGCTTGCTAACATCCTCCTCAAACTACCATATTTACATACAAATTAAGACAGTGCCACTTTCAACTCCTAATAACTCCATTAGAAATTAAAACCAGTCTACTATTTTCTTCAGTTTTACCTTTAGCATGCAATCAGGGCCGGCTCAACCCAAAGTGTGGCCTAAGGCGGATTTCATATATGGAGGCCTTTTTTCTCAAAAATTTAATAAAAAAAATTAGTATATAAGTTGTAAGAAACTAAGAATTGCTTTCCCACGTATTCTGTGTGGAGGCCTATTTTTAAGGAAGGGATTTACATGTTTAGAGTCTTAGTTTTAGAAATTTATTTTGGGTTTTATGATATAATCGAAATTAAAATCTATTTTTAAGGTAAACTTTGGGATTTCCCAACAAATCAGGCAATTTACGAGGCCTTTTTCAAAGTGAGGCCGTAGGCGGTTGCTTTTTTTCCATAAAAGACAAGCCGGCACTGCATGCAATGATCAATTCCAAGTATGGGTTTCTTGAAAGCTTCACGGGCACGACGCCTGTTGGGTGCTTGATCCATGTTTAAAGTTGTCATCTTCTGTAATTTATAATTAAGATCTTCAAACCTTGGATGAGCCTTTTTTCTTTTCCTTTTGTTTCCATACACGAATGCTAATCCTAAAATTAAACATAGGCTCAGAATCAAGAATTGCCCTGCAACAGCATATGAACAGGTTAACATTGTTTAGAACAAATTCAACCAAAAAATTATTTATTTGGTCTAAACTAAAGAAAAATGGTTCAAGGCCACGATGGTGGTGGTCTTAAAGTATGCATGGGAGGATGACAAAATGTTGTGGTCTGGACTCTGCACTGTTTCTTGGAAAAAGAGATGATAAGACTTTGGCTAAGGTAGGGAGGTAGCCATGATATTATATTCTCATCACGCTAGAAAGCGAAATAAATTATTTGAGGGGCCGTGCATAATTGTTTCCCGGGGGTAGCTTCACAAAGAGCATGACAACCGGTCAACCAGCTACCCTTTATAAAGTAGGGTCTTCTCGTCACTGTTACAGCATCAGCCTCTCCTTGCAGTATCAACAAACTTGAAAATAACTTCAAAAGATGAATGTGGTACTGATACACAATTGTGAGTTGGAACTTGGAAGCAATAATTAGCAAAACCCAAGAAGAAGGCAGAAAACATTTTCAAGCCATATATTAATTAATTAATTCAAATGAACAACTGTAGTGATGTATACTGGACTGATTCAAAACAACCACAAATTGAGAAACTAGACAAAATATTTCACCTTTAGCAAGCAATGGCCAATACAACAATACCAAGCTGAACATCTTTAGTATGAGATTATGATCTTTATCTTTAGTAATTAACATTATTACGATGTTTATCAGATGCCAAAATAAGTTTTACCATCTGTTTGTTGTACAAAAAGTGGAAGGGTGATCAAGACTTTGAGAGTGACAAACAAATTTATCATTCTTTAGTTAAAACGTTGTAATACTCGGTACTTCATCTAGGTTTGTATCTAAAATTTTCTGTAATTCATTTGTAATGACTTCAAATCTCACTGCAGTAGCCATTCTTCCTCCCCTACGTTCTGACAAAGGTTCAGAATAAGGAAATGCCTCTGTAAGTGATTGAAGAACAATTATTGAAGATACAATAATAATGTACGAGAGATGATGACAAAATGACGAAAATCCATAAATATAGATTGTTTTTTGTTTGTTTATTTTCATTTTTATAATATTTTGTCTCGATAACAATTAACAAGGACAAATGATATGGACAATTTATTTTCAAATTTGTATTCTTGCCAACGATAAGTTTAGAATTTAGAGGTTTACTAGTATGTGTACCCGTGAGTTTACTAGTACGTATACCCCCTATACTAATCAACTTAGGGCCATTTGTTTTTGTCTCTTATAAGACCTTGAGGTTTTATAACTTCTTATAAGATGTGACCCACTAATTTTGAACATTTTTTTAGTTTGTTTTTTTGCCTCTTATAAGAGTCATTCTACTATAAATGTCTTATAAGAGGCTCCAATTCTATAAGTAGCAAAATTGGATCTACTTCAATTTTATAAGTCTTATAACTTGAAAAATAACTCAAACACCCCGTTCATATACCCCTAACCTCATTTCTCTCTTCTTCCTTTTTCATTATCTTATTTTCCAAATAACTCTATTACCCTATTAATTATACCCGAGCAAAGGCCACAACTTGAGAAGAATTGTTCGACCTACCTAAGGTGGCAAATGAACTCAGCTATTCAAATTTTGACTGGATAGCGGCAAATGCAGGATTGCATGCCTTTCTTGATCCAAACCCAAACTTCTTTCCCTTAGTTTCAGGTTGTTCAGTAGCTAATCTTTTCACAGACCGTCTTGGCTATTCCTTTGCTCGAGCATAACTTATGTTGCGCTTTTCCCTTTTTGCGTTCTTGAATTTATGCCTTGGGTTTAGCATATTGAGGAAAGATCCCTGTTAATACATTTCAAGTATAACTGAGAACCCAAGAACTAAAAATTACCAACTGCCAAGTACATATACAAAGAGTATATAAATAGAGCAGAACTTACGTTGCAGTTTTTTTCCTGAAAATAGTGACGGATACACATACACTATAGATATTAGTAAATGAATAACCAAGTTTATCTTCCGAAGACGGAATCCGTAGTACTACAGAAGAAATATATGTTCTAAGTTTTAGTAGTTCTAAGTACCATAGATAATGCAGTTTGCTCATCAGAAAATACTACACCGTTTAGTCGGGATGGTATTAAGCAACATTTCTTAATACAATATATAAAAATAAATAAATATATATATAAATATTATTGGACAGTGAACATGACCATCGCCTCAATATGGCTCATACATCTTCCACTCAATTGGCTTACAATAACTTCCAATATAACTCATATCCGGATTACCTATGACCTTCTTTCTAGCTTAACTTCTGCTCCCTCTCACCTAAACCTATCGACTATTGTATTGTTCTATGATAACCAAATGGTTAGTTTGATCCAAGTGAGCTAGCAAGAGGTAAGCACAATATCAATGGACAAAAGATAGTATATTATTCTCACCAGAAGGAGGATAACAATGAAAACAAATCTCTCAGTAAATATAATCCAAAGCACAGGGGGAATAAGTTCAATACCAACTTACCACAGATCACATTATGTCGCAAAGAATTGGGCTTCAAACTTACAAACAGATGAGAGTATATATATATATAAAAGCTCGCGCACATTCTCTCTCCTCACCATATCGCTCCATTTTGCACTTCCAACAATATGATTGGCTCCTAAAAAATCGGATGGAATAATAATTAATGACACCTCCCCAGAGTTGTTTAAATCTCCCTAATCTATGCTTAATTTTCTATAAACTCCTCAAATTGATAAAAAAAATAAAAAATAAAAAAATAAACCTTATCCAAATTCTATCGAAATCCTAACTTTTCTCCTCAAAATTAGGATTGTCTATTTATCATTTTCCCTTTCCCTACCAACTAAACACTAATGAATGAGAAAAAAAAAAAAAGATGAATACACTACCTCCCCGGTTACACTATTTGTACTAGACAAAGAGTTAAAGGAAGCTGCTTCCAGTGATGAAGTAAAGGCTGCTATTGCAGATAAAATCAGTCGAGAGAGAATCGGTCATGAAGTATGTTTACACTCTTCTAGATGTTTAATATTGGCATGGAATGCATCACCTATTGCTTTAAATTAAACTCCTATTGCCATTTCTGTATGTTTCATCAATAGACATTAGTTTAATTTCTTTAACTCTGTATTCTTGGCCTCTTTGCAGATCGATATCATGATCTCTGGAAACGAACCAGTTAAAGCGATTGCTTACATTTGTGAGTTGCAGTTAATTTGGGTTGTATTTAGTCTTCCATGTCTTCCTCATGAATCTGGGTCTCCAAATTTTGAAGACAGGTTTTTCTTTCCTCGCGTCGTGAGACAACCTCTGTAGTAGTACAGAAAGAAGAATCTCCTGCTGGCAAACAATTTCAGATTTCTGAATTCCTGGAAAAGCTCAATTTAAAGGTAAAGGAATGATGAGAGTCATCCAAACCAAAATGTTTAGGATAAGATTACGTAGTTGCTAATGTTTACACTTTAGAAGTCCTCTATATATGTTTTATTTTCATAACAGAGTAGTATGCTTTGATCAATGAAATCCCAACTTTATTAGTTCCAGTTCATTGTTAAGCATGACCTGAAAATTTGTTAGCATTGAGCATACTTTCCTGGTGCTGTGAGTGATGCTCAATTTCATGGAGTATGAATTGAAAATTTGTTAGCATTAGGCATACTTTCCTGGTGCTATGAGTGATGCTCAATTTCATGGAGTATGAATTGCGCTCAATTTCATGGAGTATGAATTGCATCTTCATAAGAATTGATTCAGTAAAATAGATCTAATTTTTGTAATGAGTAGTATCTATCTATAAACCATATCAGTGAAAAGATGCCCATTGGTTTTTTTGTATTGTGTTGTTTAGTAAACTTCAATCTCATATTTCCTGTTGTTTTCTAGCATGAACTGAAATGTATGTTGGCATTGAGCATGCTAACATGAAATTGTGAGTTGTGGTGGATGTCATTGTCTTAACATAATGTTTATAGAATAGATACAGGATATTAAAAAGATGATCTTGACATGGTGTAGTGAAAAGAATGTGATGCCACTATTAGTACTACTAAATATCTATGGTACTTAGAACTACTAAAACTTAGAACATATATTTCTTCTGTAGTACTACGGATTCCGTCTTCGGAAGATAAACTTGGTTATTCATTTACTAATATCTATGGTGTATGTGTATCCGTCACTATTTTCAGGAAAAAAACTGCAACGTAAGTTCTGCTCTATTTATATACTCTTTGTATATGTACTTGGCAGTTGGTAATTTTTAGTTCTTGGGTTCTCAGTTATACTTGAAATGTATTAACAGGGATCTTTCTGAATATGCTAAACCTGAAGGCATAATTCAGCAACGCAAAAGGGAAAAAACTGCAACATAAGTTATGCTCAGCAAGTGGAACCAAGACGGACGGTCTGTGAAAATAATAGTAGCCAACAACTGAAACTAAGGGAAAGAAGTTTGGGTTTGGATCAAGAAAGGCATGCAATCCTGCATTTGCCATTTGTCCGATCAAAATTTGAATAGCCGAAGTTCATTTGCCACCTCGTAGGTCGAACAATTCTTCTCAAATTGTGGGAGTAGAATCAAAGTTAGACAGTTGTTTCATCTACCGCAGATTCTCGAACATGGAAAAAGAGATTAGCCGGTGGAAAATTCAGTTTCTCATGAACCAAGATTCCATATTGGGGTTCAGATTGTGGCAATCAACTCTCTATCACTTCCACACTTATTCACGGATAGATCTAAAATGGTGTGGTATGGGCTGAAACTATAGTTGCGAAAACTTTGGTTCTAAACCACATAAAACAACCGATAATGGTATCGTGGATTTTTTTTTTTTTTATATAGTAGTGATTGATTGGTGAGCTAAGATCGCATCTCTTTAGTCGATTTCCTAAGAGCTTATTATATAATAGCAGTCCCATTAAATTAACTGCGCGACCTTTTTTTTATTGTCTATTCGGTGATCGGGTTCATAGGATTGCAAGGCAACCTGGCTAAATCCCCTTCTATTGTAAGTTGCAGGTGGTGATAGTATTAAGAAAACGGGCTTTGTTAAGGTTGATGTTATTTCGAGATTGGTGTGAGGACCTTAGGAAGACCAATTTCCCTAAAGGAAGAATTTTCTTATCCGGTGAGATGCTTTCACAACTCTACTTGATCGCTTTCGAGATCCCCCGAACGCGTTACGGTTTTGTTCCTACCATTGTTTGTTTCTTCACCGATTTGAGGAACTCAATTAGCTTGGAGCGATCCCCGTTTCTACTAAGTTTAAAGTCGAGAAGAAAACAAAGGGTGGTGAAAGAAGTCTTAAAACTGAAAAACCATCCAACGCCAAGGTCATTTCAACCGGAGACGGATGACTATGTTGTTGTGAATGACTATTATTGATTTGTCGGGTAATCCAAAGTAGTCCGAAGAACAGTTATCACACAAGAGCGGGAAGAAAAAAGTGAATCTTGTTTCAGTTAAGGATTGATGATCGGAGGGAAGTAGAGGTGACATTCGAGGATTCCGAGTCGGAACAAATATGGTTGGGAACCGTGGTTCCTCATTTTGGAAAGATTGTCAACCCTATGTACAACTCACGGGCGAAGCGGCGATCGAATCAGGTCGGGAATCGAAGAATTTGGATTCTCGATTATAAAAGTGATGAAGCGGTCCAAGAAAATAACTCTTTGGATGATATCAATGGTAGGTTAGTGATAAACGTAAAATTGAATAGTTTTACCTACTCTAAATAAAGCGATGAAACTCTATCACTAAAGTAAAACTAAAACTATCTCACGTGTCTATATTTATCAAAGAATTCTACTCAATCCTATGAGATATAGTGGAGTAGAGTGATTCGTTTCCACTCCTAGTCCTTCCAAGATGTTAATGTTCTCTAAGTATAAGTATTCTAACTCTAAAGTCTAATGAGAGATTTACTTAAAAAGGCAACTAGACTATGATGCAACTACCCACAAGATGCACTAGTCGACTATCGTAACAACTATGGGAATGCTACGTTGATTCGATGATAAGGAGTTAGAGGGGATTGATTCCACCTTAACTCGACTTAATCCTATTAACGACAAATCGTCAGAATCATAATTGAATCGCTTCAGTAACAATTGGTTCTTCCTAATCCCTAATTACACATGGCATTCCTACCAATTCATAACTAGCATGTGAACGATTAAACCCATTCTCATGGTGAACTAATCGCGTTTCTAGAGTGGAAAAGGAAATTACGACGATTCTACGATAGTCGAATCAAGCTTTCATCAAGGCTTCTCAACCCCTCTAATGGAGGTTTAGCCGAGAATCATTACGCAATCATTTCCGATTAAATTTAAACTAAACATGATATAAAGAATTGAAATTTACTAATCTAAATTAAATAATAATTAAAATCTAATTAATAACTAAGAATTGAATAACAAGTAATAAATGAATCAGATCTAACACAAATGTAAATGACAAGAATCGAAATTTAACAACTAGCTATTTTATTAATCAAACTAATTAAGAGTAATGATTCTAATAGTTTAATCTAAAACAAGAATTGGATTTGAAATTAAACTTAATTAAAATAATTAAATCTAGATCTAGAAGCTATTCTAATGGCTACTTTCTATTCTAAGCTACCTTTTATTTTCTAACCTAATTCTCTACTCTTATCTCCACTAAAAAATCTACCATTAACAAAGAGCTAAGCTTTGGTTTTTATACTTTCAGATTCAAAAATCGTGCATGGGCTTGGAGCCATATTTTGGGCCAGAGAATCAGGCCCAAAACCCAATTCTTTCAGTCCAAAAAGGCCTCTTCAGCTACAGTTGGCTTCAACAGACTTTTCGTCCACTTATGCTCCTCTGATTGGGTCAAGGCTTAGACCATTGGAAAGCTCTTTCCGAGCCGGTCGTTTTGACATAATGTAGGGCCCATTCCGAGGTCTGAGTCCAAAGATATGGCCTTCGGAAGTTCTGCTGACTTTGTGTCTTTGTTTACGCGTCGACTTTTCAGCTTTTGACCGGGCTTTAGAAAGGCTTTGTCTTCTTGAATCTTGGCCTTTAATTACAGAACTCCTTAGTAACGGACCTTTGCTCCTTTATCTCGCTAAAGTGGCACATTTCTGCACATAATGGACTTTGAAGCCCGAAATGCATAAAAACGTGTCGGTGTTAACTCTTAATTATTACTCACATAATTGGTCTAATAGTATGACATTCTGAGGTTAAAACTACAGTTTGGGCTCTTATCAAACCACCCCAAACAGCATTTTGCTTGTCCTTAAGCAAAGATGAGAAATTAGAATAAGTGACCAAAAATGGAGTTCTAACTACTACCGTTTATTTGAGTCGCAGACATTGACCATATGCAACAAGGCCTTAAACCACTAGGAATTCCCTAGTGGGACGAAGTTATAGCCCTCGTGAGAGTTTTCCAATGGAGGTACTCACAAACTTCATCTATACTAGTATACTACAAACGACTAAGAAATAAAACTATTGTTTCCTTATCCATGCTCTAAATTAACTATACCTCTCACTAGCAATGCATATAGAGTAATCAAGTCGAAAACCTAAGCTAATATATGCATAATAATCAATCATCTACAATAAACATATATACAATGAGTAATACTATGAAATGCCTAGCAGGTTAAGTTGAAACTTAGAATAGCGTCCTTAAGTAGGTTCTCACAATAATAGTCAAGATACAACACGATTTTTCCACTCAAGTTCCATTTACTCCGATTAATGGGCACACTTTACCTTACAATCTCAATGACAACAAGGAAGTTCTGAGTCGATCAAACACATCTGCCAATTTACTATCACACTAACATATTCCTAATTGAGCTAGAGGAGGTCTTTATTAGGTGTTCAAGGGATTAGGAGATGGTTTAAGAATGAAATGGATATTCAAAAAAGGACAAGTCCGAGATAATAGAGTCTTGATTATGTAACTAGAGAAAACCTTGTTATTTACTTTTGCTTCTACACTTTGTTTCCATCCTTAGCCATTTTTTTTTTCTTTTCTTTGGCTTTTGACTCCCTTTTATTCTATTTTTGGAGTTTTTATTTTATTTCTATTTTTATTTTTCTTTTCTTTTGATGGAAACTTCTTTTCTTTATTTTCTGAAGCCATTAACTAACCTTTGTTTACACAAGTTTTTCTCTTCTTCGTTCTTCCTCATTCTATTTTCAGACTTATCTAAATTGGGTAGGTTGAATTTTTTATTTTGTTTTGTTTTGTAACAGGGTAAAGGATTTGTGGTTTATGAAAGGCTAAAGAAAGGCTTAGAGGGGCTTACTAGCGGAAAATAATTCATAGGTTTGAATTTCGGCTATATCGATCCAAAGAGGGCCTAAATTCTCGCTTAGGATATGGCATAGTGATCAAGCAAGTGGACGTGTGATTTCTCTATCCGGATTTTACTTCTCCCTTGTGTCATTTCTCAAATGTTTTCGGCTCATATAAGGCTTTAGGCTATATTCTCACGGGATTTGTAGAATAAGTACTCTAGCCTAGATTTGAGAAACTTATTGCTAACAATCATGAATACTCATGTAATATATTTATAGATAGATGCAAAGATTATTACCTACATATTAACCTAAGTTTCTAACAATTATTCTAATGCAAAAGCTACATTGAGACTTCTAGATCGTTAAGAGCATAGAAAGAAAACAATACCACTATTCCTAAGTGTATAGCATAACTTATTTATTTATATTTTTGAATTTTGAAATTTTAACTAGAAAACAAATGCATATTATACATATCTATATCCTAACAGATGCCTTAATTACACGTGTTTCTATGCCCCCCAAACAAGAAGCATGCTTTGTCCTCAAAGCATATAAATAAAGAGGGTAGGAAAATTACCATTGAAGCGTGGAAATTCGTGAACATCCGCAAAACAAAGTTAGAACGTACTAATATAGGAAATAAAAACTGACTCAACTCTATAAGAGTTCTACCCATTATGGGGTTAACAAGAATGAAATTGCTTGGGACATAAGCAGACACTAAATAGAATGAAAACTTACCTTATCTCCGGCATTACTCATCATCTTCCTCATCCTCTTCTTCCATAAAGAAGTGAGGTTCCTTTGCGTCCTGCCATGCCATGATAATTTGCCAGGCTTCCCGCCATTTATCATCTATTATTGCTAACCTATTAAGAACCACTTGGTCTGACGGGGTGTAGGGTGCAACCTGATGAGGTTGTATCCTCCACCCTTGCCAAGTCATTGCGGAAGGATCAAAAATAATATTATTGGTCGGTGCGATTAATGCGATTAACCGTAATCTAATCCGTGAAACGTGTACAAAAAAGGAAAAAAAAACATAGCATAATCACGGGAAACTAGAACAGGCATAAGAAGGAACTTATGCCTCATGCTATGGATCGAGCTAAACTAGACATCAAGGTTCCGGGAAGGTCATGACACATACGCCCCGTGGCTAAAGCAAGGAAAATGCCGCAAGTGGCATCATCACGTAAGAAAAACGCCATTCCCCTAAAATGTTTAGCATGATCCAAAACATAACAGTTCCTATGTTCATGGACAGGCTACCAAAAGTTTAATGCGTTATAGTCCCCTTGGTCCTCGATACGGAAAATGCCCTCCCCATAACGACTCATGCAAAACTCATAAGTGTAGACATACATATTATCTACCCAATAACACCATGGGTCTTGTATTTCAAATGGGCATAGCAAGTCCAATAACAAATGCTAGCAAGAACCGGTAATTTCCATTGGTTCATTATCAATGTTGATGGAGAACACTTGTTCTCCATCCGGGTCTTTCAAAGAAAATATAGTTATCGTGTAAAAATAAGATGCTAGTGTTGGAGAATAAAGTGCATCAGTCTTACCATAAGCGGCTCCCCAACCAACGATGTGATCGCCACAAAACCAAGCACCATAAGTAGTGCTTTGGAACAAATCTTCGAAGACTGTTCGGTATCAATGTTGGAGATGTCATCTCAAAATTACGCCTGGAATAGCTGCGAATGATTCGGATACTACCCATGAAAACTGAAAAATTTTACGGTCCAGGGAAAGTCGTATGAGAAAGCTCTGAATAGTGGAATTTCCGGTGTTTGGCGGTGGTCGCTCACCTCAAGCGAAGTCGCGCTCGACAAAAATCTGAAAAAAATGCGAGCGCGAAAGTGCGCCTATAGAAGCGAAAGTGCGCTTTCGGAGTTCTTGAAACTTCGGAAAATGAGCCGAAACGTGGGAATCGCGGGAGTGAAAGATGAGTGATGGAGGTTAGGTGTAGTGTGAGTTGTGAGTGTAGAATGTATGAAGTTTATATAGGTTTTAAGTTGCTAAAACGGATCGGGAAGTTGCCAAAAAGTATTTACGGCAGTTTCCGGAAATCCTAAAATTTCCAAACCCGAAAACGGAAACAAATCATTTTCTTGATTCTAAATCAAACCTAGTATCTTTTAGGTTGAATTTATGATAGAATCTACCTATTTAATCGATATTTCATCCTACCATGATACTTATTCATAGATATGCCTAAACGGCCATATTTTCACCTTGACTCCGAATAATAAATTCTAAGACGTGGTCATATAAAAATCATGCCGAATAGATAAAACCACCCCAAACAATTTGGGAAGGTGGGATCAATATTAAACAACCACGCATAATGAAAATAACAGCATTATATTAAAAATTTCATTCGAAGTACATTTCACTACAAAATTCAAATTACGGAAATAAAACTTACATTAAAATAAATGACAATAATGAAACTACAAATAAACATAGAAACATCAAACGATGCTATCCCTAACCACTCCGTGATCGGTAGCGGAGGGTTCACTGATCGAAGATGGCTCCTCGGGCTCGATGGGCCAAGACACCATTCGCCCTCGCCGGCGATGACGCTCGTGCCTCGATGGTGTGTCCTCGGAAGAGAGTCCCCGTGAGGTGGGAATCGTGCAAGCATGTCACCGAAACCGGGCGCCGAGCTTCTAGCTCGGCCCTCATCTGTTCCCACCTCTCATCCTCTCTCGTAACGGATCTCGGTTATGATGCATCGTTGCTCGCCGAGTCCGGAGGTCTTCGCAGATAGTGTTGAGCTTAACGCGATGCCACGATGAATCACAGCCATGCGTTCGCTGCGTCGACCAAAGACCTCTCCAAGGCATCCGCGAGATCAAAACAAGTCAAATCCTCCTCATCCTCCGAGGCATTGATTTTCCCCATCCTCCCCGGCATTCTCATTTCCACCGCCTCCTCCTCTTCTTCTTCTATCCTCACCCAACCTCCAAACTCGTTGGACACACTCCCTATAGATCGTGGGTTTCGGTGTAGGGTGATGTAACGACATCTATCGACGCCTGAGCCGCCGCCTCAACTTCAAAGATGATCTTGGTTATCAACACGGGGAGAGGTGCAACGGACTTCCTACTACTCCCCTAATCATGCTAAGTAAAACTCCAAGATCAGAACTCATACTTACGCCTCCCGAGTATCCATAAGATGTGGAGGCGATTCAGCCGATGTCGCCGACCTTCTCCTTCCCGGGGCGTTCCAATTAATCCACCGAAGTCAGAATTACCGGTTGGTTCTGGGTGGAAGCTCGACGAACACAACGCGACCTCGCATTGTAGTTCCTTCAAGAATGCTTCTCGTTCATCAATGGCTCTACCCCGTTATGTTGGGACTTAGAACGTGATATCAAATGGATTCTAGGCGGAATGCCTAGAATCTCAACCAACAACCGATCGTCACTTCCTTCCTCCTCTTCGCCACCACAACAAAAATCCTAGTCCCTTCCAACTCCTCAGATTGAGAAGAACCGTCGGACTAAGTCCACCGTGGTAATAGGCTTCGGTCGAGTACCACAAGCTATTCAGATCTCGACCGATCATTTCGTCACCGTAAAAGCGGCGAAGTGGTCGCCTGTAAAAGCTTGCTCTCGTAAAATTCGGCGTTGTTGAGCCATTGGTGTTTGGAATGTAGTGGGGGGTTTAAATGGGATGTGGTGGTGGGATTTGAATCGACCGAATCGGGCAAAAAGCGGTGGTGGTGGTGGAGTGGAGTGGTGGCTATGGGTTCAAAAATTTGATATTTTCGGTGGTTTTGGTTATTTAATTTGGTGGAGGTGGTGGTGGAAAGCTTTTAGATTAGATTTGAAATAGATTTGAACTGTAGGCGTAGGTAAATTTAGTTTCCTTTTTATTATTATTATTATTATTATTATTTTTTAGGTTTTGTTTGAAGCTTTGTTAATGGCGGTTTGTAAAAAAAACAATGAACTGATGGTGAAGGTGGGGTGGTGCGTCGATGAAATTGGGTTGGCGTGGGTTGGGCCCAAGCCCAAATTGAAATTTGTGAATTTTTCGGTTTTTTCGCGAAATTTCAAATCAAAATTGCCGCTTCGTTACCGGTCCGATTTTTGCGAATGAGATATGGAAATGATCAGGAGAGAATTTCCAATCCAATGATCCATAAAAAAACTCTATTCCAACTATGGATGACATATAAGATAGTGTAAAATGCCTCGAAGTGCGTGCATGACGTACGTTATGCGAACGACTGAACTCTACATTCATAGATTGTGTCAACCCGAATCGGAATACAATTAAACGGCCTAACCAATTCTAATGGGACATAAAACATTTTAGGATCGGAAATCTTAACACTTTATTCCCCAAACAAATTTTTTACAACGAAGCTTAAAAAATTTGTTTTATGAGCTGGTCTTTTAAAGTCGATTCGAGACTTCCTATATTACTATGTTTATTCTTTAATATATATTTATATATTTTAATTTTAAAAAGAAAAACAATAAACAAGAAATACATAATTCACCCCATAGAGAAACATGACTCAAAATCCGAGAAAACATGCAAAGAGTGGAAAACGTGAATTATGTTTAAATGTGGACTTAGGATCCGGGACTTACTGACCACACACTCGTAGGAGGGTCCGGTTACCTTAATGGTGCACTCACCAATATATGGAAATGAAAGGAAATGCACCAAACACAAAAAGTTGAGTCGTTTATAGTCGATACTCGAGACTTTATCTAAACATATGTATGAACATGCGGTTTATCATATATTAACAACCGAAATAATTGTGGATCATTCCATAAATAAATATCAGAGAAAATATATCCAAACACAATCAAGCACCAAGATTTCCTATGACGCGAACCTAGTGAAATGAAAGCTTAAGTCGGATAACCCTAGTACATAACATTAGCATGCACCTTCTTTTCATTTTTGAGCGAGAGGGTGTCCTAGTGAATAAGTGTGGAAGAGTGAATGGTTGTGGAGAATATGGTGGATATGGGTAAGTTGTAGAAGGAAAGCATGTAAACAATGAGGATGTGGGTTTAGCACAAAACTCATTCATGGTGTAGTTAGGGACCGCCCTCAAGTCCTGAAAATGAAGGTGTCAAATGCTTTTGTCTTTAAGTATTTGTTTACTAGGTGAATTTAAAAAATTATGAAGCACGGAAGAAACAATGGGATCGAAAGTGCAAACTCGAGATTCCTTTGAAAGGGTGGAAGGAGGGGAGTCGAGGTGGATGTTGTGCAAAGTAGTTCTTGATAGGGTGAATCATCACCTGCTCTAAGAAACTCATCGAATTGCTCATCTAGATTGGTCATAGTCCTCTACATCTTTGAGAAAGTCATCTATCTCATCCTCATCTGTAATATGTGTATCGACTAGTGTAGGGATGGAAATGTTGGAGTCTGAACTTCCAAAGGAAAGAAATTTGGGCATATGATTATCAGGGAACGTGTTGTTGAAATAATCTCTAGCAAAACTCTCCATCATGCTAACCTCTCCATCCATAGACGAATCGGGTAACTGTGTCTTTGTTTTAAAAACATTGACTTCAATAGCAAGATGGCCAAAAGACATGGACATTGAACCATCGCGGCAATTAATGAGCGCATTGGCAGTTGCTAGGAAAGGACGCCCTAAGATGATCGGGACAGAGTCGTTAACGACTTATGTATCGAGGATGACAAAATCAGTCGGATAGTAAAAATTCAACAAAATCAGTCGGATAGTAAAAATCCTGAATTTTTACCAGAACATTTTCGACGACTCCCTTAGGATACTTAATAGATCGATCGCCTAATTGCAACGCCATTTTAGTGGGTTGCATCTCGCCTAGACCTATTTGTCTATACAAATAAAGCGGGGAGTAAGTTAACACTAGCCCCCAAGTCTAATAACGCGCTGTCGTCCCTATAAGAATCTCCTAAGGTGCATTCAGACGATGGGGCGACCGTGGTCCTTGTAACTTAACAATTCCATTATGTTCAGGATAGAGTTGGGAATTGTTCGTTAAAAAAAGGCCGTTTGGTATATTGGTCTTACGCCTAGTAGTACACAATTCCTTAAGAAACTTAGCATGGTGTGGTAGCTTTTTAATAGCTCGAGGAAAGGAAGGTTTATAGTTAGATTCTTGAAAACGCCCCTAATCTCCCTCATAATTAGTATCCCTAGTTAACACGGCTAATTTTTGTGGAAACGGTGGTTTCGCTTTTATATTTAGCAATGGTATCACCGGATGTTTAACCGTGGCTTTCGTTTCTTAGGTTGTGGTTTGAAACCGGTACCTCTACAGGTGGTAGGCTCTTGGTTTCTATTTCAAGATCTAGTAAAATAGCGGTGTAGGGAATATCTTGGTGGGGGTAACTATAGGCATAGTTACTTTGTTATTAACCACTCTGCCCGAATCGAGAGTGGTGATGGCCTTTAGCTCACCTACATTTTCATATTCATTACTAGTATTATCGGTTACCTCAAAGGTCAGTATTTGTTGTTTTAGGATTAGATATTTCGTGACACGGAAACACACCTTTGGGTTGGGCTTTATCTTGAGCAAACTATTGGGTTAAATTATTAACGGATTGTAGAAGTTGGTTAGATTGAGCCATGGTTTGGAAAAGTTTTGGCTCACTTGTATGAAGGTGTCAAGACGGTCCGGTTATTGTGTGGGTGTAGTAGTCCGTGGTGGTGGACTGGAACTATTTCACGTGAATTATTTATGGGTGGATTTTGATAGTTATTATTTACCTAACGATACCTCTATTAGCATTTATAATTATTACAACCTTGACTTTGTGCTTGACCTTGTCGAGGTTGGCGCTTTAGTTGTTATAATTATTAAAATTACCCTCCCCGTCCTTGTCGTGGTGGAGCTTGGTTAAAACCTTGTGTTGGCCTAACATATTGATTATCATTGTACCGGAGGTGTGACGTGTTGGTTATTTCTCCAACCGAAGTTGGGATTTTGTCTCCGCGGGTTAGGTTCACTATTAATGGAACAAGCCTGTTCATAGGCAATAGAGACGCTGTGAGTCGGGATGCTCGTGGTTCCAAACAGAAACTACATGGATTTGAATTTACATTCATGACGGGATTGGCTTTTGTTGAATAGAAATGGCCTCTACCTTTTTAGTGAGTGATTCGATTAGAGTTTTAAGCTCGGGATCGAAGTTTAATTTCAAACATACCGCGGCCTTAATCAGATTTGATGAACTAGCGGAGCGGTGGATATCATCACTACCCCCAGTTGTTATTTCTTTAGTTTGATCCTCTAAAATTTATAAGCCTCAGGGCTTTTGTCACGACCGAGATTTTCTAAACAATTAAAATAAATGAATAATTGAAATATAAATATCTCAACCATCACTTGGTTCAATTGTCTAAAACCCGTGCTATGGGGGGATACAACACATGTCAAAACCTAAAACCCACATCACAACAGGATCAACTTAACAACAAAAATCTCCAAAATTTCTCTTTATTACTTTATACAAGTCTATCTTCCATCCAAAATCATCAATATAACATTTAAGAATAATTGTCCTCAACATCGTGATTCTCATGTCATATGAAAAGAAAACTACGTTATTACATACTTCCAAAAGATTAGACCTAATAAAAATAAACTCCCTAATGCTCGGCGAGAATCCTAATCACGCTGGCGGTTCATCGCTTCCACCTATGTTCCTTAAGAACACACCCACGCTTGCCAAAACAAAGCAAACATGGGTAAATGAATTGAATCAATTTGGTATGGAGTAGACTAAATACATATAAACATTTCAAAACTTTCCTTATCCAAACAACCACTTTATATTTTTCCCATAACTTAAGCATTCACAACTTGGAAGACAGTAGTTCAGTCATTTCAACCCAAGATAGTTTCTTCCCAAACAAAAACTTTCATTATATAACTCATTATAATAACTCGTTTTAATATCTACACCATTAAATTTAAAACTTACCGATATCCATTCGTATAAGGGTAGGACCGCGATCCAAGCACAAAAATATTATTAAGTCCCCCCCTATGAAAAGAAAGTTAGCAATTTTATATAATATGTGTAGATATCCTATAGTATTCCAATGCAAGCCCAAATACACTCAAGATAATCAAATTATTTTATCTTATTAATTAATCAATTACTTTTCTTTATACACATATTTCACAACCCATGTATCTTAGGTCATTCCCCGCCACATTCAAGGAATACCCAACCTTACATTCCCGCATACACTCCAAGGAATACAACTAACCCAAGAAGCGAATTAATACCTTAGTTCTCAGGGTAGTTCAAACAATCCTGGTCATTTATGGACATTCAATGAACCCGGGTCATTCTGGCACATTCAATGAATACCCCTATATAACGCTTAATCGGCCATTTTGGCAAGACATTCAATAAATGCCCACCTAACATATGACATCATCAATCATAAAACTCAAATATGAAATTTTAGGTGGAGAGTTCTAAAAGAGGGGGTAATCTTATTTTACGATTATTGAACTTTATCAGTGTATTATTTCAGGAACGAAGTAGTATCTTGATTCATGTATTTTTAGTTTACGCGTTATTAATTAAATTGATGTCTAAGTGTCATAACGTTGTATATCATAAAATACTGCACAATCACATAGTAGTTAATACATATACACACGATATATATAGAGGTCTTTAAATTTTTAAAATCAAGCATCTTAATAATAGCCCAGACTATCATAATAACCCAAATCATAATCCGAGTTAAAAGGTCAAAATGGGTCAATTGGTCAAAGTCAACCCTGGTCAACAGTCAACTCTGGTCAAAGTCACCCTGGTCAAAGTCAAAGTCAACGTCGACCTGCCAAGGGTCAACAGCAGTCAACCAGTCCAAACTTATCTAACCCCAAAAGCCCAAAGTCAAAGGCCCAAATTCTAAAATTAAAAAAAAACCAAACCAAACATATAGCCCACCACGATTTGGCCCAAGCCCAAATCGTGGGTCACTGTTCACCTCCTTCATCATCAAATTCTCCAGCCACCACCGACCACCACAACAGCCACCACCGGCCACCTTTACACAAAAAGAACCCAGCGGTTTGGTTCTCTGTAAAAACCCCTATCCACCGATACCCTCAAAACGAGATTTTGTTATACTGACAAAATCGAGGTCGACGCCATTAATGGCTCCTCTGGAGCTTCAACAGCCCCAACCACAACCATATCAACCTCAAACACACCCCCTCACACCCAAACATCAACCCAATCATCCACAAAAAAAACACAAAAAACCCAACAATAACAATTACTGGCGATTTCTTGGCTGCCATTGATGCTCTCTTGAGCTTCAACAGTTCAAAAACGCACCAGTCCAATGAACTAATGCAAGAGCAGAAGACATCAGCTTGGATAGGCCATCCAATCCGTCCCGCCAAAAACAACAAAAGTGTCTCAGTGATAATGGTTTGTATTCAGGCTTTAGCAGTGCTGCCTGATCATCACCGTGGTCTAAACCTCCAAACTCCTTTCTTTTCAAGCCAGTAGCAATTACTGATTCCAAAAAGCAAAGTTCTAGCTCATCATATTCGCGTAATGAGTCTTCAAAAAGATAAGCCATCTCAAACATGAAAGCTAAGCTTTCCTTTAAAAAAGAAGAAATTACAGAAGTTCCACACTGGCATGAATCTCTGCTCACTGAGCTTGCGAATCTCGTCCTCATAGAACTGAAGACGCCTATCCAACGTATTCCTGATGGATTCCACAATCTTAGAGTCCAAATCTTCCTAAAAATTTGCCTCTGATCCATGTATATCTAGTTTGCAGCACCTTTCTCTCTTTTTAGAGTTAAAGTCAACTTCAAGTTTGGCATATATTTTTTTTTAGCCAACTTGGTAACCTGGTCATTGTTGGGGTGAGCTTTCGACACAAATACAAATCCGAATTTAACAAAGTTTACTAAAACCAATGGCACAAAATCCAACACCACAGTATAATGAACAGTATCAATGCACAGAAAACCATAAGTTCGGTGAAATAGCAAAATAGCTACTCACCTGTATGAACAGCTCCTACGAATTTTCCTAGCCCGAACCGTCGTGCTCCACCTCTCCAAAGAAACTTCTTTTCTGCTCCATTTTTTTATATTTTATTATCTTCCAAACCCTATTCTGTAACAATGTGTTTATATCTTTGGGTCCAAACCCAAGCCCAACACCAACTCGGGCCCAAAACCAAGCCCACGTATCCCGAAGTCCAATCAACTAATTTTTAAAATAAACAATTAAATTAATTAATTAAATAAAAATATTATAAAAAACACGGGTGTTATACTCCTTTACTTAAGAAACTACCCCCATTCATTATGTCAGGACTTCTTTATGGTGGTGTAGAAGTCATTTGAAAAGGCACGAACTAACGTGTCTTTTCGCTAAATTATGATGTGGACACTCTATAAGGAGATCGGTGAAACGATTCCAAGCCTCGAAAATGATTCATGAGGATTTTGTCGAAAAGAAATGAATCTTGGAAAGCATCTCATCCGTCTTTAGGGGTGGGTAAAATGTTTCATAAACAAATGAACAAGTTTAGCCCACGAGTCCACGCAGAAAGGGCGTTTGGGCGCTTAACCAAGACGTCGCTTTATCGGCTAAGGTGAAAGGGAATACCGAGTTTAATTTGTTCCGCACCAACCGTAGGATGGTGGAATGTTGTTAGGACTTGTTCAATCCTACGACGTGTCTTTGATAAGGTTTTTAATTAAAAATATTTTAGGGGATTCGGAAACCCCCCACTGGATCTGCTAGAACGATGCAAGATTTGGGGCTATCGCTCAAGGCTTTGTAGAAGTCGGAGAGAGGAGTCTCTTCTTCTTCGTCGGGCATCAGGTCGTGATGTGTGTGAAATAGTAGCTAGAGGTGTGTGGGTGGTATACTAGATAGACTTGTTTGTTGACGTTGTTGTGTAATTACGTTCGGTGTTTTTGTTCGGCCAGACCTTAATCTCATACAAAGCTAAAACCAAATTTAGCTAAACACATCAACACTCCAAACAATTATGATATACTAGTATAAACCTCTAACAGGAGATGTGAGGTGTGGAAGAAAGGAATACCCGACAAGGTCCTTGCTTCGCTTATGAATAGCGTCTTGTTTACGTGTTGTTAGGTGTATATAACAAGTTAGAACACCGAAAAACTTGAAAAATCAAAGTTCGAATCAAAACCGTAGAATTCTGGAAAAATTAGCAAAGGGCGCTGGTGGCCTCTCATAGGACCCGGTCGCCACGGGTAATTTTCAAATTACAAGTGTTTTAGGGCGTCCCCTCCACATGGGGCTGGTCACGAAAGAAGTATAGGGCTTCTTCGCTCTTTCGGCGAGTGCTTCGATGTAATTTCTTGCTGAAATTTTCAACGATGAAACGGAAAGCCACAGTATGAATCAAACACGGGTGGGTGGGTGAAATGGGATTTTTAAGAAAAGTACTTACACTACGAAAACAATGCGAAAGTGCAACTAAGATGGCAGCGACACCATTTGATAAAACATAAAATTGAATAGTTTTACCTACGAAATAAAGCGATGAAACTCTATACGAAAGTAAAACTAAAACTATCTACGTGTCTATATTTATCAAAGAATTCTACTCTCAATCCTATGAGATATAGTGGAGTAGAGTGATTCGTTCCACTCTTAGTCCTTCCGCATGTTAATGTTCTCTAAGTATAAGTATTCTAACTCTAAAGTCTAATGAGAGATTTACGAAAAGGCAACTAGACTACGATGCAACTACCCACAAGATGCACTAGTCGACTATCAGAACAACTATGGGAATGCTACGTTGATTCGATGATAAGGAGTTAGAGGGGGATTGATTCCACCTTAACTCGACTTAATCCTATTAATTAATTTAATCGTCGTAATCCGAATTGAATCGCTCAGCAGAACAATTGGTTCTTCCTAATCCCTAATTACACATGACATTCCTACCAATTCATAACTAGCATGTGAACGATTAAACTCATTCTCATGGTGAACTAATCATTTCTAGAGTGGAAAGGAAATTACGACGATTCTACGATAGTCGGAATCAAGCTTTCATCAAGGCTTCTCAACCCCCTCTAATGGAGGTTTAGCCGAGAATCATTACGTAAATTATTTCGATTAAATTTAAACTAAACATGATATAAAGAATTGAAATTTACTAATCTAAATTAAACAATAATTAAAATCTAATTAATAACTAAGAATTGAATAACAAGTAATAAATGAATCAGATCTAACACAAATGTAAATGACAAGAATCAAAATTTAACAACTAGCTATTTTATTAATCAAACTAATTAAGAGTAATGATTCTAATAGTTTAATCTAAAACAAGAATTGGATTTGAAATTAAACTTAATTAAAACAATTAAATCTAGATCTAGAAGCTATTCTAATGGCTACTTTCTATTCTAAGCTACCTTTATTTTCTAACCTAATTCTCTACTCTTATCTCCACTAAAAAATCTACCATTAACAAAGAGTTAAGCTTTGGTTTTTATACTTTCAGATCCAAAAATCGTGCATGGGCTTGGAGCCATGTTTTGGGCCAAAGAATCAGGCCCAAAACCCAATTCTTTCAAAAAAAAAAAAGGCCTCTTCACCAGAGTTAGCTTCAACAGACTTTTCGTCCACTTCTGCTCCTCTGATTGGGTCAAGGCTTGGACCATTGGAAAGCTCTTTCCGAGCCGGTCGTTTTGACATAAGGTAGGCCCCATTCCGAGGTCTGAGTCCAAAGATATGGCCTTCGGAAGTTTGCACGACTTTGTGTAATCTTGTTTCTGCAAGGCGTCGACTTTTCAGCTTTGACCGAAGCTTTAGAAAGGCTTTGTCTTCTTGAATCTTGGCCTTTAATCACGGAACTCCTTAGTAACCGACCTTTGCTCATTTATCTCGCTAAAGTGGCACATTTTCGCACATAATGGACTTTGAAGCCCGAAATGCATAAAAACACGTGTCGGTGTTAACTCTTAATTATTACTCACATAATTAGTCTAATAGTATGACTGTTACAGGATTAAAACTACAGTTTTGGGCTCTTATCAGTTAGAATTGGGAGATTGTGAGAAAGATGGTGATGATGTACAAAGTAGTCCGCCTGATGTGCCTGTTGAGGACATGTTGTTTGATGATTATTATGAGCAAGATGGTGATGGCCGAGTGATTCTTTTCATCACGAGAAATTAATCAGCCCATCACTTCCAATTCAAGAAGCTATCGAGGCGTTTCATTTAAAAGAATGTTCAAGAAATCAAAGAGTGGAAATGGTGATGGTGATTATTATGACAACGATGAGGAAGGCGGTACATTTTTTTGGAAGTTATTTTCCTTTTAATAGGTTAACAGATTTATATGCACACATGTTATAATAGAAAGTCTTTGAATGTGGAGCTATTCACGCCATTTATCTTTGGCACCATTTCTTTTACTAAGTTACAATCATCACCATTCATTATATTATGTAGAACTCAACCATCGATATATCAACCCAACTTTATATTTTTATATTCTTTGATTTTTTTAACGAGAACTAAGAATTACCATGATTGTGTGAACTATTATCATTTTGTTTTTCTATCTAGGATTAGGTGGATGAAACCATCACAAGTAAGTATAGGGATATAGGGTTGGTAACTGCGAACTAATGAATTACCTTGAGTATGTTGAGATTCAAGGTGTCGTAGAATGTTCAAATGGACTAAAGTTTTTGGAAGTTTTGGCTGAAGAATGCGTTAGTATTGGAGAAAATGGTTATTTTCACGTCTAAGGATATTACATGTAATAATGAGAAAAGGTTGATGGACTTTTGCGAGAAGGTACATGCAAGAAATTCCTCGAGCATCAACAAATACTGCAATCTTCTTCTTTTGATACATTGATAGCAGACTTTTTGGACATGACATTAGGTTCCTGAAGTATTCTTTAGTTGTATTTTGGTTTTTTTTTGGAGCCATACTAGAGGGCAGAGGCAAATCTGCAATATCCATGAGATTAATGCTTTGCAGAAAGTAAATTGTGCCAATGTGAACTATGTTTCGTTCCTTATTGGAATCTTTGAACAGTATATGTGTTGGCTTCTTTTTAGATATTCCCACCGATTGGGTGCACCATGGTTGAAAATTTGAAATCTTCAACTTAAATGTGTTCAGTTTTTGGTATAACTTGAATGTGTTCTATTTTTCATCTCAACGAGGATAGTTTAACCATTGAGATTGATTTGGCAAACCAAAATACATGCAAGGTTGCTTTTCGAGTAGATTGAACGACAACTATTTGTCTTGTCTGTCGGGTTAGAGATAAACAATACAAATGACTTGAACCATTTCGTAATCGGATCAAGGGTGAGTCAAGAATTGTCCCATGATGTGCTTGAGTTCACATTGTTTGTTTGTTTTAGAAAAAGGACGAATATTACAAATATGGTTCGCTCACAACTGATGTGGACCAAGGCCGATTTGCTTAATTTAAGATAATTGAAAAAAAAAAATCTTATTTAAGATATATACAAATCATGCCTTATCGACCAAAGTAAACCAAGGCCGATTTGCTTAATTTAAGATAATTGAAAAAAAAAATCTTATTTAAGATATATACAAATCATGCCTTATCTCCTATAATTGAAAAAAAAAAAAAAAAATCTTATTTAAGATATATACAAATCATGCCTTATCTCCTATATCTATACAAATCACGTAGTAATTCAAGCAACTCCTAAAAAAAAGGAATGCTAAATAATTATAAATACCTCCCTAGATTTGGTTAATTCTCCATACTCTACTATTCACTTATACACATTCAACCAAAAACCTATTACCATACTCAACCAAAACACTTCCTTACCGTCTCTATACTCAACCAAAACCTATACATTGTTCACCAAATCAGGTACTCTTCTTACTGTTTATGTTATGTTTGATTCAATTTTTTTTTGCTTGGAGATGTGGACTTAGAAATGCCACAATACTGTTTAGGAATACGTAGGCATCAAGGGTAGAAAGTAGGACTAAAGCCTCTTTGCCATTATTTTGTTGCTTTGGAAATTGAAAACCCTTGAGATTCAGCGTGCTGAACTGTCCTCCTAAATCATCATAGTGTGTGCTTGAAGGACCTAACGTCTCTACCTATCTAAAAGAATGGTCACCTAACTTTAATAAAAAAACAAACCACATTACTCCTTCACTAGCGGGAATAGACCTCTTGCTTTATTGATAGCTATTATATTTGTTTTAGTAAATTTTAGTAGTTCTTAATAATAATTTTATGTCTTATGCAACTTACAGTTCTAATATGGTTGCAAGAGGGACAACAAAGTGTACTACAAATAGTGCCAAAGTAGCACATGGTACAACAAAACCTAGAGTTGCAAGAAGATCAAGAACAAATGTATCTGACCCTGAAAATTGTTTGGCAAAAAAACCAATTCTTAGTACTCCGGTACTAAGAGAAGTAAAGAAGAATGTAAATTTTATCGATCTAATCGGATGTCTTCTTTAGCAAAAAAGAGGAATAGACCTCTAGGTGTTGGTAATTTGCAAAATCAGCTAAAGAAGGATTTAATAAAAGAAATTCCCATAAAATATAAAACAGACCTCAAAAGAAAAAGAAACTGTTTTGATTCGCTCAGAGATGATGATTACTATTCACAAATCAGTGGATGTGAATCAGATGGTGATGAAGAAAGCAATTCATATGAAGACATGATGCTTGGAGAAAGTGAACATACAAGTAAGAATTTAAATATATGTTATTTTGATATTTAGAATGTACAAATTTTAACTGTGTTATTTTGTTATTTTTTTACATAGGAAATTTTCAAGAAGCATGGAATTTTGGAGAACCAAACGTGTGTGTTCTTTTTGTGGAGCAATATTATGGTATGAAGAAAGGGTTGGGTTTAACAAGACAAACCAAAAACCACAGTTTGGAATATGTTGCCTACATGGAAAAGTTCAACTTCCTGTTTTGGCTAATGCACCTCCATTCCTAAACCAACTACTAGATTATGAAAGTGGTACAAGGTCAAAGCAAATTATAGAAAAAATATATGGGCGATAACTTCGATGTTTGCTTTCACATCAATTTGGAGGAGTGGTTGATAAAAAATAAACAACGGAAAGGGACCATATGTTTATAAGATAAGTGGGCAGAATCATCACAAAATTAGAACCTTGCTACCAATTCCAGGTTAGCTTTTAAATTTGGTCAGTTATACATATATACAGCAAATGAAGTGCAAAATATTAGATTGTTTTGGTATGTATAATTTTCTTTAATGAACAATGCAGAAAATAATTTGACATTTGATTTTTCTTAATAATTTTGTGATTACATGTCATTTACCTGTTAATTTTGTTTTTGTTCTTTACGCCAGGTCAGATTCCTAAATTTGGCCAATTATACGTATATGATACAGCCAATGAAGTGCAAAACAGATTGAACTCTTTTAGTAAAAAGATTGAAAAGAAAAAACCGTTAGATCCAAACATTATAGCGGGACTCATTGAAATGTTAAATGAAAACAACATAATAGCCGAGGGAGTTGAGGAATGGCGAGAGATAGATTTGAGAATCTGAAATCACCGATGTTAGTATAAGACTCATTAGTACAAGATGATCGATGGAAGAGTATACAATATGCCAACTTCTAATGAGGTAGCTGGTCTCATTGTTGGTAATGGAGATGAATCTCAAAGGTCACCGTGGACGTTGTTGTTGACAAGAAAGGATACGACTTGAAGAGGATCGATGAGACTTTTCCAAGTTTTATGTCAATGCAATACCCTCTCTTATTTCCTGATGGAGCTGATGGGTATAGACCTGAAATAAAATACAGAAATTGTAGTAAAGTTGGTAAGAGACAACATGTTACCATGAGAGAGTATTATGCTTTTCGAATGCAAATGAGAGCAAATGAAGGACTAACAATATTTAGAGGTGGTCGATTGAAGCAACAATTTTGGGTTGATGCATACACTGCTGCTGAGGAAATGAGGCTTTCGTGGGTTAGAAATAACCAATATACGATTCGTGCTGAATTATACCAAGGTTTGGTTGATCTTTGTTGTTTTCGGGGACACTAAACCTCAAGATCGTTGGTAGACGATTAGTTTTACCATCGTCTTTTACAGGTAAGTTCAATCAAATCCCAAATACTCACTTGGAACCTTTGAAAATGAATATATAATGACAAATGATTAATTTTACCATTGTTTTTTATAGGTGGTCCAAGATATATGGTTCAAAATTATCAGGATGCCATAGCCATTTCCAGATGGGCTAGAACTCCTGATATTTTCACCACATTTACTTGCAACCCCAAATGGCCTGAAATTCAAATGGCATTGGACAAGGTTTCTAAGGGACTAAAACACGAAGATGCCCCCTGAAATTGTTGCTCGGTATTGAAATAAAACTGCGCGAAGTTAATAACCGATTTAAACGGCGTAAACATTTTGGTAAAAGCTAGGGCAGGTCAGACTTTATGTTTAATTCTTTTGCCTATAATTTATAAAATGCATAAGCATAGTTCCATTTGGGATTAACGAACATGTATATATACATTTCAATAATAGTGGTTCATACATAATTAACCCAAAAATATTTGGAATAATGGGAAACTTAGAATGAAGAAAGAGTGTTATAGTTCAAAGAGTCAATTTGCACCTACTATAGATTTTCAAATCTACGGTTTAGTAAGCCATCAGTTGGTGGCATAAATAAAGGAAACTTAGTACATACCTCTTGCTTGGATCAACACTCCATATTTAACACTAGGCCAGATACGAAATCGACACACATTGAAGATCATATGCCTCACTTCTTGCTATATCGCCGCGTTGCATTGGATACTTCCTATCCGTTCAATTTACATGTATAAAAAAGAAAGAACGGATCGACTCTAGACTCCATGCCGCAAATTTAGCATTGGAACTATACCAAAATACAACAACATCCTTAATGCCCTAAAAGCTTAATACTGAAGACGCCAACAACCAATAAAACTCTTGGTCTATACTAATTTGTTTTACTACTGTCTACATTTAGTTTGCACGAATTGGTGAGGATATAAACAAAGTCCTCGGAAGCATTTTGTTCTGGTGTTTGGTAATGGTTAAAAATGAGATGGATATAGACAGAAAACATAACAAGCAATAAAATACAAGTAAAAAATAAAACCATCAAATCTTAGCACAGCTTGATCAATGATCACGTCATATCAAACAATGGACCACTTCAGCTCAGAAAAAGAAGCAACCTAAAAGAAAAGGCACCATGCTAATCACTTAAATTAAACTTAAGAAAAAATCATAGTAACAAAAAGTTGTAAAGGATAAGAAAAAACATATAAAAGGAGCTGGCAAAAAACATACCTTTGAGGGGGTTGGTAAAGTAATGAAGAGAAGATGATGTTGGGATAGATGAGAGCATGTCTCCTTTCTTCAAACCTTCTCTCTCTGCTCTCTTCTCGATATGATATCTCCTTTTCTTGACTTTGCTGCTGCTGCTGCTAAAACACCAGCCCTTTGTTCAACGAGATATCTGCAGAGACAGGGAGATTTAAGCTATTTATCAAAGATTCTAAGACAAAAGATGTGTGCAAGTCAATGCTATGTACAATCCTGAGAAATGTGTATTTGTTATTAGATGTCTCTTCTCTTTAAATAGATTCTGCCTTCAGTATTTTTTGTAAAATAAGGTTAACCTTTGAGAAGCTTCCTTTCATCAGACAACTGAGATATAATGTAAATAATAGCTGCCGCCACTGATATAGGGCTCCTCCTGTATCCTCATTCTCTTATTAATATATTCTATTTACCAGTTATAAATAAAATAAAATAAGAAAAACCAGTGCTACCTTATATCAAGCTCCTCTGATTTCTGAACTACTTCTTGAGCAGCTTTAACAGATTGATTTGCCATGCCAAGATGAACTACCTCAAATAATGTAGGTAGAGTTGTCTGTATAGTCAGAATAGGGGCCAAGCAAGTCTAACTAACTCACTACCATAAAAATCTAAATCAAACCCTCAAGCTTACAGTAAACTACTTTTTCCTAACCGTTAGCATCTTTTTACATCTCCTTGGATCCGACCAAAGAATGGAAGTCATTCTTTTCCCCTTAACCATCCGCAAGCCCATCCATTCCTACCAATGTTTAAATATCCTTACATAAGAAGCATGAAGTGGTAGCCTTTATGCATGAGGTGGTAATTCATACCAGGTAAGGTAAGGTAAGGCGAGGCGTCATTTTTTTTTCTTTTCTGTTCCCTAAAACTTAGACTCTTCTATATTCAAGAAGGTGTACTCCCCTTAGATGGACACCTCCACCTTAATACCAAATGTGAGCTGTAGGCCTAACTCTTTCTGCTTACATCAAACTTGTACGTCACCTCATGGTATACATGCATTAGCATGTTAAAAATTAACCAAAAATGCAACAACGAAATAATATAAGCTAAGGTGGTCTGATCCCCAATGGCCATACAATGTTCTGATGTTCAATTAACTAATAAAAGAATAACCATTTTTAAAAACTTCAAAAACCTAAACATCCACCTAGAGTCAGAACAACAAAGAAATGAAGTAAATAAAAGAAAAATTATGACAAATGGTTTGATGTTTTGTGCAATTTGGGATTCCACACTTACTAAAAAAACGGCATTAGTTTTTACGATACATCCTGAACACAGCCAAAAAACTAAGGCAGAAACTGTGGAAGAAACAAATCAAACATACAATATGTCTACAAGTACCATCATCTACAATAAGAACATTTACCCATATGTATGTAATCACACAAATCATGAAATTATTTAGAGAATTTGGACAAATTCTAATGAGCAGATGATAAGAAGAGGACATAAATTTCAAAGAAAAGTTGTGCGTTGGACAAAGTGACAAACTAAGACATGATTATAACTGTACTCAAGTTACTAGACATCTTAGGTATCGCAAATAAGATGAATTGATATCAGTACAAGAACAAACAGATGAGGGATAAGCCTTGAGGTGACCTCTCAAATATAGGTTTATCAGATGTAAGTAAAGATGTCACTCCACCAGTTGCCCTGGGAGCAAAGAAGACAAACATTCCAGGTAGAAGCTTTGGATGCAGATCTTTTGCATTGGCTTTCTCCTCCTGAAACGAAAGGCGATTAGATATAAGAATGAAACTGGAACTAAATGACAAAGTTATATCAAGAGCTGATGGTGACCGATACAAAAAATATGTACAAATACTGGACGACTTACCACATCATCTGAATACCGTATCCGGAACCCTAAATACGTTCCATAACCACCCAACTAAAATTAGTTAGCAGTTGTCTAACGAATTCAAAACTAACATGACCATCATAATAATCACTAAGCCATGTCACTAAGCAATGTCAGTAATAATGACCATCAAAAATTAGTTAGCGCATATAATCTGTTCCGAAGCAATAATAATATTCTTTTGTACACCAAAGTTTCTACTCAATTTGTTTTTCCAAGTTTTGACTATGCCAGAGAAATAATACTTTCCAACTTTTGTTATGCAGCAATATACACAATAGAGTTTCAGAAGAGGGGTTTACCACACGGCTCATATATTGCTTTTCTTGGATAATGGTGCCAAGCCAAAGACCCTACTCGGATCAATAAGTTAATATCGTGAGCTTCGGACCTAGAAGATAAAGTTGTATATGAAGCAGTCACACAGTTTATGATACATGGGCCCTGTGGAGATTTAAATTCAAGATCGCCATGTATGTTGGACAATAAGTGCTCTAGACACTATCATAAGGCCTTTTGCAGTGAGACTTCTATTGATCACAATGACTTCACCGTTTATAGGAGAAGAAACAATATATGGTCATAAAGTCACTATTAAAGTTTTTGATAAAATTGAAGAACTGGACAATAGGTGGGTGATACCACATAATGTCGATTTGTGTGTGAAATTCCAAGCACACATAAATGTTGAGCACTGTAATAAGGTGAGGTCGATCAAATATCTTTTCAAGTATATTAACAAGGGCAAAGACATAGCCACTGCCATTATTGTCGAAAATGTCGCGACAGATTTAGGCACAGGGAAACAAACCATTAGAGATGTAGACGAAGTTGAACATTTTCTTGATTGTCGTTATCTTTTTTTTTCAAGAAGCATGTTGGAGGTTATTGAATTTTGAAATTCAATACAGAAACCCAAGCGTAGAAAGGTTGCCATTCCATCTTGAAGGAGAGCAAATGGTCTATTACGATTGATAAAGATCTACCAGAAGAAGTCATAGAACGCGAGAATGTATCAAATACAAAGTTTACAGAGTGGCTTAAAGCAAATGTCATGTACCCGTCTGCTAGAGAACTTACTTATATAGATTTTCCAACTAAATGGGTTTGGCAAACCAAAAGTAAAGAATGGACTCCAAGAAAAGGTGGTGGTAAAAAAAAAATCGGTCGTGTCTACTATGCTCACCCTACATCAGGAGAAAGATTTTACTTGCGTATATTGCTTAATATTGTCAAAGGCCCTAGAAGCTTTGAAGAGATCAGAACAGTAAATGGAACTACTTATCCTACTTTTAAAGCGGCATGTCAGGTAACTTATAAAATGAATGCTCCAAAAAATTTAAAAGATTTTCATAATTAGTGACACATCTATTATGCATGTATATTATTTGATTTCATTTAGCACATTTTTTTATGCATATATATTAAATTAAATTTACCTATTAGGCACTAGGTTTGCTTGATGATGACAGCGAGTGGGATGATGCTCTGAAAGAGGCCAGCGGATTTCAAAGCCCTAAAGCGTTACGTGAACTGTTTGTGACATTAATGTTGAAGTGCGAGATATCATTTCCTGAAAAATTATGGGAAAAACATCACCATGCTCTTGGAGAAGACATCTTATATCGGTATAGAAGAAACAATGCATGGGAATCAGACATTGAATTTATCAGAAGAGAAAATAAAAAATTACACTCTTTGTGAGATTGAAAATATCATGCTCAAAAGAGGAAAAACTTTGGCAACTGTGAAGGACTTTCCATTTCCAGATATGAAGGACCAAATGCCAGCTGGGAATAAAATAATTGCAGAAGAACTTGATTATAACGTGCGTGCATTACGTGATGAATCGTTAAATTGCATGAAGCCCTTATCTTGAGGCGGCGGGAAGTTTTCCAATCAGTTACAGAAGCAGTATATTCACAGAATGGAGGTGTATTTTTCGTTTATGGCAGCGGTGGGACTGGAAAAACGTATTTGTACAAGACTATCATTTCAAAGTTAAGATCAGAAGGTAAAATTGTACTTGCAGTTGCTTCTTCAGGAATAGCATCACTCCTTTTACCGGGAGGGCTTAATAAAGACATTCGAGGTTTAATATTCAAATTCCTACCAATGAAGATTCAACTTGCAACATCTCAAAACATGAAGCACTGGCGAAGCTCATACAGAAAGCCGATCTTATTTTATGGGATGAAGCACCAATGACTCATAGGCACGGTTTTAAAGTTTGTAACTTAGTAAAAAGAAATGGTCCAAAAACTGAACACATTCAAGTTGAAGATTTCAAATTTTCAACCATGGTGCACCCAATCGCTGGGAATATCTAAAAAGAAGCCAACACATATACCTGTTCAAAGATTCCAATAAGGAACGAAACATAGTTCACATTGGCACAATTTACTTTCTGGGGCATTAATCTCATGGATATTGCAGATTTGCCCTCGCCTCTAGTATGGCTCAAAAAAAACCAAAATACAACTAAAGAACACTTGGGGAACCTAATGTCATGTCCAAAAGTCGCCGCTATCTGCTATCAATGTATCAAAAGAAGAAGATTGCGTATTTGTTGATCTTTCGAGAAATTTCTTGTACCTTCTCATAAAAAAGTCCATCAACCTTTTCTCATTATTACATGTAATATCCTTAGGCGTGAAAATAACCATTTTCTCAATACTAACGCATTCTTCAGTAAAACTTCCAAAAAAACTTTAGTCCATTTGAACATTCTACGACACCTTGAATCTCAACATACTCAAGGTAATTCATTAGTTGCAGTGCCAACTAGGGGTGGGAATTTGGCCCTAACGACCCTAACCCGGCCCTGACCGACCCGACCCTAAGCCCTATAAAGCCCTTACAACTAAAGCCCTCACAGAGTTTAGGGCGGGCCGACCCGCCCTAATGCTCTAGAGGCGAGGGGCTAGGCTAAGATTCTAAAACATAGGCCCGACCCTAACCAAGCCCTAACCAAGCCCTAACCGGCCCTGTTTCATACTTTCACTATAAATACACATACCATAATTGTCCAACTCTTTGTTAAATATTTTCAATTAAAATAACATTGTCCTTTGTAATTTATCACTTACACCCAAGAGTACTTCCAATAACTTGTTTTATATAACAAAAATTTGTCAACTTAGCAGCCATGAAGAACAATGAGCACTAGCCTAATAAAAATAAGGCTTTATTCCTTTGATCATCAAGTCAAAGTTCATAACTTATTATTCTCAATTTCTTTTCTCACTTATTTCTTATAAATTATATTTTTATTCACATCCAAGCCAAGTCTAAAACTAAAGATTTCCTTCCACACCATTAAAGCAAAATACAGAGCAGACATTTGTAACATAGAAACCAAAAAACAACCTTTGTCAGAAAAATGACATTTGTAATCTCAAACCTTTCTCCATCACTTGTTCAAAAGCCAATATTTTCATTTCCATATACAAAGCTTGAATCACTTTTAAATTAGAAGAAAGGTAATATTATATTTGTTTGAATCTATTATAGAAATAATTTATGATATTACAAATAGTTTAACAACTTCCATGACCCTTAACCAAAACTATTATGTTTCTTCTTTATATATATTACTTCTTCCTTTAAAATGATAATATAATTATTTGTCTATGTATTTCAATGTTAAATGTAATTTTAGTGAGGTTTGAGTACAAGGAAGAACAAATTCCGAACTCTCGATGTACTTCAGTTCATTAGATTGTGGATGTGCATTTTAAATTTTTGGACTTATCTGAGATTATTACTAGATTGGTTGGACTTTGAGTTTGTAGATTATTGTACATTTTTGTAATATAAATGAGTTTTAAAACTGATGTAGTAAAAAAAAAGAAAATATATAGGCCCGGCCCTAAAGCCCGGCCCTAAAGCCCGACCCTAAAGCCCGACCCTAAAGCCTTTAAAGAGGGCTAGGGTCAGGGTCAGGGCTTGAGGTTTCGACTTGTGACCCGGCCCGACCCGCCCTATATCGACTTTTTAGGGCCGACCGAATCCGCCCTAATATCTTAAGGGCTTTAAATGTTTAGGGCCGGGCTAGCCCGACCCGGCCCATTGCCCACCCCTAGTGCCAACCCTATATCCCGGTACTTACTTGTGATGGTTTCATCCACCGAATCCTAGATAGAAAAACAAAATGATAATAGTTCACACAATCATGGTAATTCTTCGTTCTCGTTAAAAAAATCAAAAAGAATATAAAAATATAAAGTGGGTTGATATATCGAGAGTTGAGTTCTACATAATATAATGAATGGTGATGATTGTAACTTAGTAAAAGAAATGGTGCCAAAGCATAAATGGCGTGAATAGCTCCACATTCAAAGACTTTCTATTATAACATGTGTGCATATAAATCTGTTAACCTATTAAAGGGAAAATAACTCCAAAAAAAAATGTACCGTCTTCCTCATCGTTGTCATAATAATCACCATCAAGCATTTCCACTCTTTGATTTCTTGAACATTCTTTTTAAATGAAACTGGCCTCGATAGCTTCTTGAATTGGAAGTGATGGGCTGATTAATTTTCTGTGATGAAAAGAATCACTCGGCCATCACCATCTTGCTCATAATAATCATCAAACAACATGTCCTCAATAGGCACATCAGCCGGACTACTTTGTACATCATCACCATCTTTCTCACAATCTCCCAATTCTAACCTACCATTGATATCATCCAAAGAGTTATTTTCTTGGACCCTTCATCACTTTTAATCGAATCCAAATTCTTGATTCCCGACCGATTCGGTCGGCCGCCCGGCGTGAGTTGTACATAGGTTGACAATCTTTCCAAAATGAGGAACCACGGTTCCCAACCATATTTGTTCCGACTCGAATCCTGAATGTCACCTCTACTTCCCTCGGCATCATCAATCCTTAACTTAACGGTATTCACTTTTCTCTTCCGGCTCTTGTGTGATGATGATTTCTTGGGGACTACTTTGGATTACGATCGGTCCAATAATAGTCATTCACAACAACATAGTCATCCGTCTCGGTTGAGTGACCTTGGCGTTGGATGGTTTTTCAGTTTTAAGACTTCTTTCACCACCCTTTTTTTTTTCTTCCGGACTTAAACTTCTCAGTAGAACGGGATCGCTCCAAGCTAATTGAGTTCCTCAAATCGGTGAAGAAACAAACAATGGTAGGAACAAAGCAGAACGCGTTCGAGGGGATCTCGGCGGTCAAGCGAGTTGTGAAAGCATCTCATTGGATAAGAAAATTCTTCCTTTAGGGAAATTGGTCTTCCTAAGGTCCTCACACCAATCTCGAAAATAACATCAACCTTAATGGCCAGTTTTCTTAATACTATCACCACCGCAACTTACAATAGAAGGGGATTTAGCCGGTTGCCTTGCAATCCTATGAACCCGATCACCGAATAGACAATAAGCGGGGAAAAAAGGTCGCATGAGTTAATTTAATAGGACTGCTATTATATAATAAGCTCTTAGGAAATCGACTAAGAGATGCGTCTTGGCTCGATCAATCAATCACTACTATAAAAAAAAAAATCCACGATACCATTATCGGTTGTTTTATGTGGTTTAGAACCAAAGTTTTCTGCAACTATAGTTTGGGGCCCATACCACACCATTTTAGATCTATCGGTGAATAAGTGTGGAAGTGATAGAGAGTTTGATTGCCACAATCTGAACCCCCAATATGGAATCTTGGTTCATGAGAAACTGAATTTTCCTTTGGGCTAATCTCTTTTTCCATGTTCAGAATCTGCGGTAGATGAAAATTTGTCTAACTTTGATTCTACTCCCACAATTTGAGAAGAATTGTTCGACCTACGAGGTGGCAAATGAACTCGGCTATTCAAATTTTGATCGACGGCGGCAAATGCAGGATTGCATGCCTTTCTTGATCAAACCCAAACTTCTTTCCCTTACTTTCGGGTTGTTCGGTGGCTACTATTTTCACGAGACCGTCTTGGTCGCATTCCTTTGCTGAGCATAACTTATGTTGCAGTTTTTTTCCTTTTTGCGTTCTTTGAATTATGCCTTCGGGTTTAGCATATTGAGAAAGATCCCCTGTTAATACATTTCAAGTATAGCGAGAACCCAAGAACTAAAAATTACCAACTGCCAAGTACATATACAAAAGTAGTATAAAAATAGCCCGAGAACTTACGTTTGCAGTTTTTTTCCTAAAAATAGTGGCGGATACACATACACCATAGATATTAGTAAATGAATAACCAAGTTTATCTTCCGAAGGCGAATCCGTAGTACTACTACGGAAGAAATATATGTTCTAAGTTTTAGTAGTTCTAAGTACCATAGATATTTAGTAGTACTAATAGTGGCATCACATTCTTTTCACTACACCATGTCAATTATCATCTTTTAATATCATGTATCTATTCTATAAACATTATGTTAAGACAATGACACTGACCACAACTCACAACTTCATGTTAGCATGCTCAATGCCAACATACATTTCAGTTCATGCTAGAAAACAACAGGAAATATGAGATTGAAGTTTACTAAACAACACAATACAAAAAAACCAATGGGCATCTTTTCACTGATATGGTTTATAGATAGATACTACTCATTACAAAAATTAGATCTATTTTACTGAATCAATTCTTACGAAGATGCAATTCATACTCCATGAAATTGAGCGCAATTCATACTCCATGAAATTGAGCATCACTCACAACACCAGGAAAGTATGCTCAATGCTAACAAATTTTCAATTCATACTCCATGAAATTGAGCATCACTCACAGCACCAGGAAAGTATGCTCAATGCTAACAAATTTTCAGGTCATGCTTAACAATGAACTGGAACTAATAAAGTTGGGATTTCATTGATCAAAGCATACTACTCTGTTATGAAAATAAAACATATATAGAGGACTTCTAAAGTGTAGACATCAGCAACTACGTAATCTTATCCTAAACATTTTGGTTTGGATGACTCTCATCATTCCTTTACCTTTAAATTGAGCTTTTCGAGGAATTGAGGAAATCTGAAATTGTTTTGCCGTGAGGAGATTCTTCTTTTCGTACTACTCTGAGGAGGTTGTCTCACGACGCGAGGAAAGAAAAACCTGTCTTCAAAATTTGGAGACCCAGATTCATGAGGAAGACATGGAAGACTAAATACAACCCAAATTAACTGCAACTCACAAATGTAAGCAATCGCTTTAACGGTTCGTTTCGGAGATCATGAGATCGATCTGCAAAGAGGCCAAGAATACAGAGTTAAAGAAATTAAACTAATGTCTATTGATGAAACATACAGAAATGGCAATAGGAGTTTAATTTAAAGCAATAGGTGATGCATTCCATGCCAATATTAAACATCTGGAAGAGTGTAAACATACTTCATGACCGATTTTCTCTCGACTGATTTTATCTGCAATAGCAGCCCTTACTTCATCACTGGAAGCAGCTTCCTTTAACTCTTTGTCTAGTACAAATAGTGTAACCGGGGAGGTAGTGTATTCATCTCTTTTTTTTTCTCATTCATTAGTGTTTAGTTGGTAGGGAAAGGGAAAAAGATAAATAGACAATCCTAATATTGAGGAGAAAAGTTAGGATTTCGATAGAATTTGGATAAGGTTTATTAATTTATTTTTTATTTTTTTTATCAATTTGAGGAGTCTATAGAAAATTAAGCGTAGATTAGGGAGATTTAAACAACTCTGGGGAGGTGTCACTAATTATTATTCCATCCGATTTTTTAGGAGCCAATCATATTGTTGGAAGTGCAAAATGGAGCGATATGGTGAGGAGAGAGAATGTGCGCGAGCTTTTATATATATATATCACTGGAAGCAGCTTCCTTTAACTCTTTGTCTAGTACAAATAGTGTAACCGGGGAGGTAGTGTATTCATCTCTTTTTTTTTCTCATTCATTAGTGTTTAGTTGGTAGGGAAAGGGAAAAAGATAAATAGACAATCCTAATATTGAGGAGAAAAGTTAGGATTTCGATAGAATTTGGATAAGGTTTATTAATTTATTTTTTATTTTTTTTATCAATTTGAGGAGTCTATAGAAAATTAAGCGTAGATTAGGGAGATTTAAACAACTGGAGGGGAGGTGTCACTAATTATTATTCCATCCGATTTTTTAGGAGCCAATCATATTGTTGGAAGTGCAAAATGGAGCGATATGGTGAGGAGAGAGAATGTGCGCGAGCTTTTATATATATATATAACTAAATACAACCCAAATTAACTGCAACTCACAAATGTAAGCAATCGCTTTAACTGGTTCATTTCCAGAGATCATGAGATCGATCTGCAAAGAGGCCAAGAATCTGAGAGTTAAAGAAATTAAACTAATGTCTATTGATGAAACATCTGAAATGGCAATAGGAGTTTAATTTAAAGCAATAGTGATGCATTCCATGCCAATATTAAACATCACGGAAGAGTGTAAACATACTTCATGACCGATTTTCTCTCGACTGATTTTATCTGCAATAGCAGCCCTTACTTCATCACTGGAAGCAGCTTCCTTTAACTCTTTGTCTAGTACAAATAGTGTAACCGGGGAGGTAGTGTATTCATCTCTTTTTTTTTCTCATTCATTAGTGTTTAGTTGGTAGGGAAAGGGAAAAAGATAAATAGACAATCCTAATTTTGAGGAGAAAAGTTAGGATTTCGATAGAATTTGGATAAGGTTTATTAATTTATTTTTTATTTTTTTTATCAATTTGAGGAGTCTATAGAAAATTAAGCGTAGATTAGGGAGATTTAAACAACTCTGGGGAGGTGTCACTAATTATTATTCCATCCGATTTTTTAGGAGCCAATCATATTGTTGGAAGTGCAAAATGGAGCGATATGGTGAGGAGAGAGAATGTGCGCGAGCTTTTATATATATATATATAGATAGATAGATAACGAAATTATCATTACAAAATATCATTAAATCAACATGTCGACCCTGAAATCTCTATACATACACATATATACATATGTGTCACTAGTGTTATTTTATATTTGAAAATTCTGATGGGGATCTGTGTTAGTATGTTTGTTTCTATGAAAACAGGCTTTGCCAGTTTGTCGTCTGTCTTCCGATTTTGTGCATTTTGACTGTGTTTTCCGATTTTGTTCAGGAAACATTCTTGAAATGGTTGCAGTCTTTGTTTCTGTTTCGTCTTAGAAACTGCTGCGAGACACTTTTTAATTTATATATATTTGAACATTGATCCAGCTAGCAGCTACTTGGTTAATGCCACGTAAGTTATTACTTGAAACAAATGAAGTAATGTATACTCTCAAACGCGCAAATAATTGATGAAGTCCCAAAACTTGTTGGAGTTTAAATTCAATATTTACTAGGACAAACTACAAACTACAAAGTACTAGTATAAATTTGTTAAGCATGATTAGTAAGCACTAAAACGGATCGGTGAGAAGAACAAACAATTCCGTTTTCGTCTTCGGGTCTATAGGATAGAATGATAGATCAGTAGTTCAGTACTGCTCATATTAGCCTCCATATAAATCGACTATGTTGTCGGAAACGATTCGACTGAACTTTTGCTCCTTGACATGTATATATAATAAGGGTACGCAATATGCTCACTAGAGATTACAATCATAGCGGCTGATTAACAAATATGTTTCCATATCATCATTGAAAAAAATATTTCCCATATATGCCATTCATAGTTAGTTTATTAATTAAGAATAAGCTCGATTCTTATTGAAATATTGTATGAACCACCGTGAAGATAATGTTGTTAAGGAAGGAGTTTGCTAAACCATCAAGTAGCAGAGAAGGGTGGTACTCCAATACTAAAACTGAGGTAACAGATTAACAACTACCCCGCACTACCCCTTTCCCATTTAAGAGGAACCCGACATATCAAACAACAGTGACCTATCATCCACGATTCTATATTATTTATTCATCTCATTAATTAACAGAGAAGCACAATGAGTGTTACAAGGGACCATCATCGATCGATTAAATCACCAGTGATTTTATTCTCACAATGTATCGTAATAAGATTGATGTTTGTATTTTGAATTTTGTAAATTATATGGGTCTTCAAATGCAAATATATATTGTAACATGCATGTTGACACGAAAGTTTGATCTTTTAACTAGGGTGCTGATAAGTTGTGGATGGGTGCTCTGCGATGCGGTGGCTCATAATCCATATCAAGAACATCTTTGACAACATCATGTTCCTTAGAATCTATAGCTTCTTCACCTGTCCTATGGGATCCCGACCCTAGAACTGTGAGTGCTCGCCTCTTCAATCCCTACACAAGCGCCAACGCCACCTATTAGCACAAATCATGAAGCCGGGATTATCCCATATATGATTGGCAAGCAATTGATTGCATGAACCTAGCTAGGAAGAATTTTCACTAGCTTAGCTACACAAATAATTGTTTTTATCAATTTATTTGACCGATGCAAGAAGATGATCAATCACCCGGAATGCTTAATATTCTCGTGGGATCGATCAATCCTTTATTTAAGGGTATATCCCAAAACTTCATGATTTTGTGCTAAACTGCTAACAGCTTCAATATCCATATATCCTTTGCATTGACTATAGCTAGCTAGACAATATGCATATATATCCATGCATGAACTCACATGCATCCAAAGCTACTGATAATTAATCGCTTTATTCTTAATTAGAAGTAGCTAGTCGATCATGAAGGTGAACGCATGTAACATATGACATCCATGGTCACTAGCTGCATGTAGGAGCAGACCACTTGTTCTTGCTATGCTCATGAAGAACATGGTGACAAGATGGGCCATGAGTCTTTGGTCACCCCTATTCCCTACACATTAAAACTCTAGCTAACAACTATAGCTTATAATTTGTATATGTACATACACCAACGTTTAGAAGGAGAAAATGGTGTAGTTTACCTCAATTAAGTTCGAGGGTCGCAAACCAACTTCAAATAACATTATAACTTCTCTTCCTGCAAGCTCCATAACTATCAATAACAATAAACGTTAAAGTCTTTGTATAAGAAGCTTCAGAGGCCGGAGGAACAAGCTAGATAGATAGAGATAAATAATAAAATTGATTTCCAAACTTGTTATATTATTTCTCTGTGAAAACCACTATCTGATATGTGATCAGCAATAAGTAGAAGTGCTGAACAGCCAAAGCATGACATGACATACATTGAATATACATATATGTTGTAAGATTTAATTTGTTGGAGATAGTTAGAAAGAGTTAAATCAAACATATATAAGGGCTTAATTTCTAGTGGTTTTCTTTTCTGTTTTAGCTAGTCCGATGCAATATATTAGAAGATCGAGATAACAAGTACTCAGAGAATAGAAGAGAGGGAAAAAAAGGAGTGGTTCAGTTGTGAGAAGGAGGGTGTGTTTCGGGTGGAGAATAATCTAAGCTAAACCCAGGATGTTCACCTTGTTTCTTCCGTGGCACCCGAAAAGAAACTGATTTCTTCGAGTGATCTCTTGGAGCAACATCTTGATTTATCAATTTTTTCATGTCTTCAAATTCCTCAGTGAGAGCCTTTAATACTTTTCGCTTCTCTTGAGTGCTTTCAGTTGCACCACCACCTTCATGACCCTTGAGTACATTCAGTTCCTCAGGTATGGAAGATTTCACCTTTTCTATAGTCTACACCAAGAAATAAAGGTTGGTATATTTGGATTAGTTTTAAATGAGATGATACATATACTTATCAAATTACATATATACTAAAAACAAATGGTTGTATAAGCCTTTGCACCAACCTTGACAGAATGATGAACTCGCTTTGCAGAATGCTTACCAAGAGGGCGACTATCGCATGCATGCATAGATAGACATAGGAGAAGAACAAGAGAAACAGAAGATGCAATAGACATTATGAGTGAGAGAAAAAGTAAATTGAGGGATAACAGTAATGAATGTGAAACTTGAAAGATATCACTGGGGTTTGAGTGTTTGGGTGTTAAGGGCAGTAGTATTTGTACTAGAATTAGGAATAAAGGACATTTAATGCAGGTTTTTGCAAGAGATGAAAGATTGAAGAGAACATGCAGATGTGTGGGATGTGTGGGATGTGAGTGGTGAGAAAGAAAATGTAGATATGGGGTAGCCTCCCTTGTCCCCTCTCTCTCTCACTCTGCAATCAAAGAGGGACCCAAAACACGTAGCCCCTCACAGCCTCACTAAGGAAGGAAGGTAAAGAGGAGCAATGTATATGGCTATATATATATGCATATGAAGATATGAGATTGTCAAGAGAGTGCAAGAAAAAAAAAAAAAAAAAAAAAAGGTTAATTTAAGTACTAAAGAGAGTGGCAGTAAAGGTAATTAAGATTAAACAAACAGAAAACTTGTGCGCATTTGTTTTTTATTTGTATTGTGGATCTCCATTCCTTGTCTTTGTGCTAGATTTTACTTCTGCATGACCTGTGGCTCCGTGTTTGTTGCTCTTGATTTCTTGAAAACTTACCATAAAGTAAAATTGTTGTATTAATCTATTCTAATTGCTAAGGGAGATTTGTAAGATGTGGGAACAATAGAAAATTGAACTTCTTGGCTATGTAGAAACATGTATTCTATATGCTCCTGCAAATAGAGTACGGATTCAAAGTCATCCGCTAAGATTTTATTTTTAGATTTATAGTTTTCTTATTTTCAGTCATGGCTAAGGCTGTGAATCTTTTCATGAAGTAAAATTTTAACATGTAAACATGTTCCATGACAAGGTTTTGTTCCTCTGTTTCAATTTTGTTCCTTTCATTTTCATTTTTCTTTTTCTTTATCTGAAGGGGCAAATTTTTTGAGACTTCTTCATATGTGTTTTAATCCTTTCATACTTTTATCTCTCACAAAATAAAAAAAGGAAACAGAACAAATAGAAATGAGAGAGTAAACAAGAATTAAGAAACTGATTAACAATGTAATTTTAAGTGTCTGTGCTTAATCACCTATTGTTACAAGCTGAATCGCATTGGTTTAACCACATCATATTTCGCGTCCTGATCTAAGAATCCCCCCACAAATTAAGGCACTGGTTTCCAAGTTTGCATTAGTTACTCCATGAAAATTCTAAAAGGTCCAGGTATGGTGATCTAGGTACTGATCTCGGCGTCATGGAGACCGGAGATTAATAAATATCATATTAAGTATCAGCTAGTTTTGAAAGTTCAAAAAACATTTAACTTTTGATAACTTGACATTCTTTCAGCCGTCAATTGTGTGCATAATAAGTCCAGTGAGTGATAGGGACTTCAACAATTCTGCGGAAGTTTATGTAATTTACAAGTTACAACATCTACTGGTTTCTCAGATACCAGAATCCAAAAAAATCCTGACTTTCCAGATTTTAAAAATTCTGAATTTTCATTATGATATTTAGATCCACAGCGTAATTTTACTAAACCTCTTCTTAAACTCTCTCTTCCCCAAATCACCTAAAACGATCATGAATCATCAGCCTCGTCTATATTTAGGAAGCACCCACTCTATTATAGGCTCACGTGGTGTGTACCATTGCACCAAGTCACCAAAGACTCCTAAGTCCTAAATGCAGGAAATTCACTTGTTAGCACAACAAACTCATTATTTTCTGAGAAACAATTGAAATGGTCCGTCCTACAATTTACAGCAAAAACAAAGATTATATTTGCCTCGAGTGTGGGCCAGGGTGGGAGGCAATTAAGCATGGCCCTCTTTCTCATGCTCCTTCATCACGCGACAAGAGTGGGGAACCTTGGTAACATCAGTAACGGTATGACTACCACGTGGCACATACTCCACGTGCAACTGTACAAAAATAGGATGCCACGTCGGAAGAGCCACGATGGCCGCCAAAGTCCGAAATATTGGTTGGTCTCATTTGTCGGTATGAGGAGATGGCACGACAAAACTCGGTCCCGAGGTTGAGTTGGGATTTGGGAACTCGGGCATTGACCAAATGGGTTGAATCTTGAATCGTGTCTAGTGAAAGTCAAACACTCATTACGCTTCTCGGCGCCGTTGTCTCTACGCCTTTTGTTGAAAGCCCAATTATCAATCAGGCCCATCATTTATATAACAAATCAAAGACTATTAATACTGAGTAGTAGAAAATGCTCCCAGTAACCCACATCAGCTCCTTTTTTCTGCGAGGACCGACACATCAGATTTTACAATAATACGGCATAAAAAAGATAAAACTACGCCTTTTTTTACACATTTCAATTGTTCGTAACCCAAAATAGTCATCCTTCCACCCCTCCATTAATTAGGTAAATAATAATAATAATAATAATAAAAAAAAAAAAGTGATCAAAAATACATGTACCGAGAACGTTGAATCTTCCTCTTTTTTGAAAGAGGATTCAAAAGATATCGATGCTTTAATGAGTTTGGAAGAAGATGAACTCGAAGAGGATGATGAGGTGGTTAGCACTGACTCATGCTCCAATTTTTGTTCCAAATCCCGCAAGTCGAGGTTTTCTTCGACTGAGAAAAGCAGCGACGGAGGATGAAGAAAATGGTTAAGGCACTGCGTTTAATTGTTCCCGATCTTGCGACCCGGATGAATCTTGCCCTTTGTTATTGATGAAGTCGTTACTTACCTCAAGTCCTTAAAGGTTGAAGTGAAGAAACATGGATTTGGGAATTTCAGTAATTGAGTAAAGCGTTGCCGCTGTAACAAAAGTCAAGTACTTTATTCTACAGATAGTATTTTTCATTATTATCTCTTTCCTTTATGTCTATTGATACACAGTTCAGTTGCAAGGAAACATTAAGGAGATCATAATGCCAATCAATTTGCGATGTCTCGGTGCAAGCCCAAAGAGAGAAATTAATGGAAGAGACCTCATCAGTGTTCAATGGGAAGCTTAACATCTTGGTGAGTTTCACACTTACACTCAAACAACTTTTTATTTTCTTTATTTATTAATCTCAAATGGCTAAATTATCAAGTGATTGAGCTTAAAGGAAATATAAGGGTTTTTTGTAGATGTAGGCCATTGAATCAGGGTGAAGTTTCAAATGGTTGTTCGTCTGTCGTGGAATTTAATTTGTTTAAAGATAATGAACTACAGATTTTATGTGGAGATTCTTCTAGGAAGCTGTTTAAGTTCGATCATGTGTTCAGACCTCAGGATGATCAAGGTAATTTTAATGTTGTCAAATTTAGTTTCAAGTGTTTGTGATTGTACTTCTTTATGTTGTGAACATGAACCTTGCGAATAATAAATGTTTCGTGTTATGAAGGTTTTATGATTAAAACTTTTTATGTTGTAAAATGTAAACATGAAAACATGAACCTTGCTTTCACTAACAAACAAACAGTTGTTCACTTTGGAGTTAGAATATATATATACTTGCAGCGTACATTTCCTAATGCTCCAAATTTTTCTCTGCAAACTATTGATTTATACTAAGCAGTAAGCACGCTTAAAACATTACTTTTGAGTTGACAAAAAGCAAAAAATAAAGATGGATATGACCACCTAACAATGATCTTCATGTTACTTTAGTTGGTGGAGATTGTTTCATCTTGAGCATGGATCTGCCGGTAGCACACTGAACTATGGAATGCGAACCAAAATAGTGTAGAAACCTCCCTTCCCAGACCAGCATGTCAGCTCTGGCAACATTATTGAAGTCTCTACATGTGAACAATTTTTTATTAGGATTGACATGGTGGACATATGTGATGGTTGCTTTGTATTTTTGAAGTGAGTTTCTGCTTTAGAAAAAGGAACAAAGATCCACATTTTTATGTGCCTAGGCCCTTAGACCCACTTGGAAACATTTGGGTAGTTATAATTAGGGATGTGGCTAATATGGTAGAATGCATGCTGGTTTTAAAGTGTAAAGGCAATATGTTGAGATATGTAGTCACTTGCATTTTAGTCTAAAAGGGATTAAGGGGACAAGTGAGGTGGGTCCACGATTTCACACATTGTGATGCCAGGCTTTAAATGCCCAATGAGGGACTTTTATCTGAAAAACATAAACTCATTTTCTAGGAGGATCTTGGGGCTTGCATGGCGAACATGCATGAAGGCTCCTCTCTGTTTTTGAAATTTTAATCTTTAAAGTATTTCTCGGATGTTTTGTGTAAATAAACTTTAATATCTAGAAGGAGCTTAATGTTGTCAAATCTTTGCTACGTTTTCCTTAATTATTTATGTGTTGTCTCCGTGATTGATTTTTTATTTTGGAATGCTTGCAGAGGTTTGTCTTTGCTCGGACATCACCCGTCATGACTTCGTCTTGGATGGGTTCAATGTCTATATCTTTGCTTATGGGCGCAGACAAGGGCGGTAAGACTTTCACAATGGAAGGAACTCCGGAGAGTAGAGGAGTTCACTATAGAACGTTAGAGGAATTGTTTCGAATATCGGAGGAGCGAAGTTGTACTATGAAATATGATTTGTCTGTAAGTATGTTGGAAGTTTATAATGAAAAGATAAGGGATCTTTTGGTAGAAGATTCTAACCATGGTGTAAAAAAGTAAGTGTTCTTTTTGCTTTCAATTAAAAAAATAGATGGCTATTAGATAGATTAGGTATGAATTTGAGTACTTAGGTATGTCGGGTATGAACTTATTTAGCCGTACATGAGCCTATAATTAATTTGTCTATAGGATGCCCACGAATGGAAAGTAGCTGTCACACCCCGAATTTCGACAGAATTCGGAAAAACAATATTTGTTTCCGACTCTTCGATTTTCGAGGTGTGAGACACTCTCAACTTCCAAAAACCCATAAACAGTTTAAACATGCGGAAAATTTAAAAACCAATAAAAATTTTAACTTAAACAAAAGTCCTCTTCATTACAAAAATTCACAAATAAGATTAGGTTACAAATCTCTTTTCAATAACTCTTTATTTAAAATTACAAATGAAAATACAAATAATATTGTCTCAACTGAAAATCTATATCACCTCAAAGGAAAACAAAGCCTATCTTGAAATGCGACGCTAACGCAAACCACAAGCAGCAACCAACCTTCTTCAACACTAAACCTGTCAAGACTTATCAACTATGTTCATTTAATGAACACACCGGATAAGCAAACATGCAAATCGAGTCAGCATTATAAACAATGCTGGTGTGAGTAGCCCTAAAATACAACATATATTTATACATATACATACACAATCCATAAGGCAGTTAGTTCCTCCACCGAGGCGCCTTAACTTCCAACAACCACACAACAAACCATACGCATAATAAAAAGGCATTTAGTTCATCATCCACGAGGCGCCTTAGGTTCTAACTAAACTAATAACCAGCCAAACATATTATATACTTACCGCATTTCATGCTCAATTACAGAGTGGGTCGTCTCTACACAAGTAATTAGTTTGACCCACCCTTATGCAAAACCATATACAATCATCTGTCTAAAGATATATCATTAACCAACATATTACTATAATTATATTATTTAAGGCTTTTTTTGCGTGTCCCTAAAATCACGTCGTATCTATGTCTTACCTAGTTTCCCTAGCTACCACAATCGCTTCCCAATGCCGAACATGTACATCCACATGCCTCCCCTTACATAATGAACCACTCCGTGCGTAACTACCCTAAGCGGGATGCCGCACACCAGGTAACCCTCACATGAAAGCCATTATGTAAGTACTGTCACTATTCGGCATAAAATATCGCGCATCTCGTTCTAATTTTGCGAACAGAATAATCAAGCCACTATTCGGCTACGCCAGAAGGGCCATTCAGATTCACTGAAATGCTAGAAGGGCCAATCACATTACTTACACTAGAAGGGCCATTCAGATTCACAGAAACGCCCAAAGGGCCAATCATATCACATACGCCCTTCGCATGGGCCAATCACATGAGTTGTGGTAGCTAGGTTCCAGGATTTTCGTTATGTAATTTATTCAGGTGTCATACATTTTTGTCTCATAAAAATTCTTGTTCAATCTCATGCCAGTATACTTAATTATACTGAAGCTCAACGTTTCTCGTTATAATACAATCCACATTATCACATGCCAATACTATTCATTGCACGATATCCAAGTATCTCTATATCAAATATCGAAACTTATTATTTCACGTGCCAATCATATATTGCACTACACCATATGGAATATCTCAAGCCTTCATACATACTACAATTCATTTAAGTAGCAACTCATAATAATAATCAATCATGAAATCTATTTGTTCAATATATTTATGTGAACTCAAGTCACCCTCAAAGGCACGCATTATTTCCATTTGTGCACAATATAAATAGTATATAAATAAACAAAATATAAGTCCGTTCCACCAAATATCAAAATGAAACGACTTTAAAAGAAAGAACAACTCAAGTCCAAATATCACGCATAATTATTCAAGTCCAAATCACAAGTCAAGTCAAACTGATCAGCCGTCAAAAGCCCAAAACTAAAGTCCATGAATCTAAGTCCGTATGTAGTTTAATTCTCATAAAAACGTATATATCTAAGTCTTATAAGAATTCCCCCATTGTTACGTGCCAATATTTATATGTTTTACACACTACTTACGTCAAATCTTAATTAGATAATGACAAACAAAGTTATACAATTTCCGACAATATTTTATTACTACATTTGTCCATATTCTTAAATATGTGAAAATATGGAAAAAGTCAACATTCCACATTCAACGGTCAACGGTCAAAGTCAAAACGTCATTGTCAAAGTCAACACATCATTATCAAAGTCAAACTGTCGTTTTCATGTTCAACAGGTTCAGGGTCATAGCCATGGTTCATGGCTAAGGGCAAAGGTGCATGGCTCATGGGCTCATGACTAAGGTAATGGTTCGGACCCAACTAGCCAAGCCCAAACCCAAAACCTTAGAACCCAAAAGTCTAAATGTTGAAAGACCTATTTGGATCTCTATTAAGTCCTATGGACTGGCCCCAAACAATATTAGAAACTGGCCCAAAAACTTAAACTGAACTGGCCCAAAACACAAATGGGTTCGGCCCAAAAATTGAACTGAAACCGGCCCAAAAACTTTAAACTGAACTATCCCAAAACTAAATAATAGAATCTGGTCCAACCACTAACTCATGTTTAGGCCCAAAACAATATGAATGAATCCGGCCCAACTAACAAAACCAAAAGGCTTTGGCCCAAAGCCCAAGCCCAGCCGGTCATGTCCCTCACCAGCTCTCTTCCTCCATCGCCAGCCACCACTAATCAGCTACCCTCAAAATTCCCAACCTAACCGAAAATGATCAGGGGAAAAACCCCAACCACTTTAACAAAAACGAAAACTTCAATTCTTGAATTCCCCATCTTCATCAAAACTAGATCTGGGAAATTTTTGGCCGCCATTAATGGCTTCTACAACCTCCGACAGCCCCATCCGACAGCCCTCACACACCCTACACTACCCCACTTCAACCCATTATCAATCAACCAACAAAATCAACCAAAAACAGTTCGAATTAGTTTACTGGAGGATGTCTAGGCGTGCCGCCATTAACAGTTCCTTCAAGCTTCGACATCCTTCAAACCCACGTCAATACCACCTACCCAACACTTCCCCACAACCACCCAACATCATCCAACCAACACACAACATATTAAATGTACTTAAAAGTTCAAGCAGTATACATGGACGATTTCTATGGGCTGGCGCCTCCATTAACGACTTCTTCGAGTCTTCCAACAACACCCACACCACCGTCAATAACCAATCATCAAGCATTTGACCCCGACATCAACCAATACAAACCCACCGCAACAGAAAAAAGTTCAAACAACAATAAGGCAGTAAGGCAGGACAATTTCCTTATCTTGGGCTCGCGACGACGCCATTAACAGGCCCAATCAAACCCGGCGGTTAAATGTCGATTTCAAAGTTTTCAACATAGTTTAACAATAACGACAAACGACGAGGAAGAACGAACAGTAAAAATGAGTGAAAAACATTGAACATTAAGGCTGTTTCCGTATACACGTGAAGTAGAAAAACTAACTACTCACCTTAATTAACAGCTCGACGAATTCCTCCTAGTCCGAGTCGTCGCGCTCCAACGCTCGAGCAAACAAGCTGCCTCCATTTTTATTATATTTTTTTTCTCAGAACCCTATTCTCTAGAAAAATGTGATTATATACTTGGGTTTGAAACCCAAGCCCAATACAGACTCGGGCCCAGAAATCAGGCCCACATATTCCAAATCCAATCCAGCGAATTTTATATAAATAATTAAATTAATTAATTAATAAATAATTACGTATTTTAAATACGGGCGTTACAGCAGCTTAGACTGTTATTATTTACCAAAATAAAATAGTCCATACTTCCATTGTTAGCTTGCTTTCATTATGCATTACGGATTATTATAATATTTTTTTTTTTCAAATTACTACATTGTTACTGGCTTGCTGCTATATATATGTTACTTGAAATTTAATATGCGAATGGTTGGTTGTCTTAGTCTTAGCGGAATGAATGTATATGAACGTGCACACTGATCTTGACTTATGTAAAGGGCGGTAATAGATGAAAACCAATGGACAATGCTATATAACATGTCTATTCACTATACCAAAACAGGACATCCCTAACGATAAAAAACCGTTACTAAAAATATTTGTAACGGTTTTTTTGCATCACAGTTTTGGCGTTTCTAATTCTTTATTAATATTCGTAACGGTTTAAAACCGTTACATAATTATTTATTGTAACGGTTTTTTCCGTAACTAAAAATATTTACTAACGGTTTTATTTGCTCAAATGTGTTACTCTTTTTTAACAACGGTAACGGTTTTATAGAGTTAGCAACGCTTTTTGACCGTTACTCTTTTCTAACAATAGTAACGGTTTTATAAAATTAGTAACGCTTTTTTGTGTTAACACTTTTTTGTGTTACTGATTTATAAAATTTGTAACGGTGAATTTTCTTTTGGTAACGGTTTTGTTGCTTTGAAAGTGTTACTCATTACAAAGCTTAGTTACGGTTTTCCACCGTTACAAAACTATTTCATATGTAAAAAAAATATAAAAATTCCCCAAAACCACCATTTTTGGGAGACTACTGAACCTGCATAAAGATACCCCAACTTATTGGGTATTCTACAATCATCCATAACATAAACAAAAAGTCTCACAAGTAAATCCAATCACATAATCTTTTATTAAAATAACATCACCAAAATATCTTTTCATAAATAGGATTTGCCACAAATGAAATACACATTGTTTTCCAAATCAATAGGACTTGTCCTTATACTCAAGCTCTCACATCATTTGTATAGAACTCCCACCTTTAATAGTTGTAAGCATCAAGGGATGATTTTGGGATGGTATCATCAGAAAAGTCTCTTTCATCGTAGACACCAATAGAAATAAATAAAAAGGAGTCAGGCAAGTAGAGAACAAATATATATATATATATATACTTATATCTTATTCTTAGGTAATAGCTCCTTATACTCAAACTACAGAATTCAGAAAATAGAGTATGGTAGCAGACTAGTAGCAATAGAAGCATAATATAGACATGAAAGTTTATGTATCACCCCAAAACCCTATAACCTTGTTAGATACCTTGACGAAAGACAAAAAAAATTCGACAGAGTCTCCTCTGTATTTTCAACATTTTATAGACATAAAACCTGTCATAACCTGAAAATCAAATAATATACAATATATTAAAACCTCATACCTCGGTCGTAAACCCAACTACTCAAATATATATTGATTTGTAGAACCGGCTACTTAACCATCTCGACCAATGCCAGTTAAGTAAAATAACCAATCCTCGAATCAAAAGGACACTATAAATTATATACCAAAATTAAAATGAAAACAATATATACATCACTTCCACTTCTATCAGTGTTATACACCTCTATTAGTTCCAACCAGAGATATCACACTTCGAATATATATACACCATACATTCACACTACTCATATGTAAGAACCCATCTTCCAAAACAAAACTCACAAATATTCCAACATCCGCATAGACTTGTCACATATGAAACGAAAGAAAACCAAACAAAGGACCTTACCTTATTTCATTAAGTGCTAGGTCTCCTGTTATTGCTCTCCATCTACATTCCAATACATCACCAAACAGAGATCTATCACTTCAAATATACAACAAGACCCTCGAATAGATCTATTATTTGACCAAAGTGAACAAAAGAAAAAGATACAAAAACAAACATTGTATAATATTACCTGATACAAGCCTTCCATGAACCATAGAACTCCAGTCTAGATCAAAACCTTCATCTTTGTGCCCGCCAAACTTCATTAACGAATCCATAGAAAATGAGCTAGAGTCTCCTGTGCTTACTTCTACTTCTGTCTCTGCTAAAGCATTTAGATGTGAGCTAAAGTCCCAGACCTGCATAGAAAAGCCAATTGAATATGCAGTTCAATGATCGGCCAAAGAAGAGAGAAAATTCTTATTTGCAATAAGCGTAAAGGTGCACCTTCTCTGTAGCAACCTTTTTCCCATTCTGGCTTCAGAGCTCTACATGCCTTGGCATCAACTAAAGCATGGTCAGCTTGTCCTAACCGGACCTAACAAAGACTCTTATTAGAGAGTAAAGCTGCATTGCTGGGATCTAAGGTCTGCATTAACAACTATAGCTTATATTAATTGTAATTAAACCATATACATTTTGGGTAGAAAGTTATAAAAAGAGAAGGTCAAATAAAAGCGTCTCTAACTGCATATATATTTGCTAACCGAACTCAATTATATATATGTAACAAAAATAAACATTCATGGCAGACATCAATAACAAGAAGAAACTCAAAACCACATAATTATTTGGTGTCTTCTCTATTACTTCTTGCGTGGTTTGGACATTGTAGATCTGCCGATTTTGTTGAATATATTATATTTTGGGTTTTTTTTGTGTTAGTAAATAATTGAGAGAGAGACTGTCACGAGGGATTCAAACCGTTTCCATCACTTCAGTAATGGGGTTTGCTTTCGTGGGAATCATTGGTGAGTGGTCAATATTATGAAGAACAAACCTTCCAACTCCAATTGCAAAGGTTGGTTTCGTCTAAGTAATTGCTTGAGAAGGGGAAGCCGGTGGTACCTTCTATCTTACAAACTCTGACTTAAGCTTTTGTTATCAACCCAAAGGTTGGGGAAGTTCCTTAAGAAGCTTTGAGTTTTTGCGGCATGGATTGAATTTTGGAAGATATTATGCTCTTCTGATCGACCGAGACAAAATAAAAAGCAAGGGTCCAATTAAAATAGAAATCACACCATGCTCAAGTTGCTCCTTTGGTTTGATTTGGGAGGATGCTTCGTCATTGAAATTAATCATAAAACCACCAGGTGAAAGATGGTAGTTGAATCTGTTCACAACTCTCTTTGGTTTGAAAGGTGACTATCGATTAGACGTTGGATTAGGAGCTGGTAGTTCATAAATTTCAGTTCGATCTCGTACTAGAAGTTTCCGGCGTAAGTACTTGCCAAAAGCAGCAGCAAGGAAGCCTTGTATAATATCACCCGAGCATATCAGCAAGGAAACATTCATGCGAGTTAATATATAACTGCAAGGCAGTACTAACATTGTAAACAAGAAAAATAAAATGCAATGAAATAAATATAGTAGCAGTACCTCAGGCATTTCTTGCTTTTGCGCTCTGGCAATCTCTTGCACATCAGCTTCTTTCACATTTGGTCTTTCCTGCACAATCAATTCAACAAAATTAATAAAAAAAACTAACAAATATATGAAGCTATAAAGAATAATGAGCATATCAAAAACCTGATCTTTGTGGCCATCAGATTGCATATGCTCAATGATTCCATCAATACTCCAGTTGGAAATAACTTGAATAGGAGATGTCACTTGTAAAAGAACTTCAACAAGTGGCGAAATGGCGATTGCTTCTTTGAGCTGCAACTTGAATAGACTTCAGGCCATCCTGTGACGACGAAACACATTTAAGTAACGCATACTAGAAATACCAATTTCATGATCCAAAATATCAAATAAATTAAAATCTATAGATTGGAAGAGATGAGTCCAAGGCACCACCATCCTCCCTCCTTTATCCGGGCTTGGACAGCCATGTAAGAGCAATAGGAACAATATTTACCTTTATCCGAAAGTGTCGCCAAAAAAGCCAAGTGACTACAAACTGTGACTTGCATGTTAAAAGCACCCCACATTAAGGTCAAATGCTACGCAAGCTTCTAAAAAGTCTAAAAGGTATGAAAAATAAACAAAAATGGATGTAAACTATAAACTTGATTACAGATGGATGTATGAATTCACCTCTGCTGAAGGCAAGTTACTGCAAGACAGCTTACTCCTGATGTATCACTTCCAAAAGACACCAAACAAACCATAAGAATAATACTGACCTAGAGGGATAGAATAACATTTAGTTCAACACGTAAAGGCTTACCTGAAATGTTAACATCCACACCTTCTTGAATAAGGAAAAGTGTGATATCCTCGTAACCATTTGATGTTGCAAGATGTTGTTGAAAACATAGGCTCCTATAAATTAGCTAAAGATGCATTTGGTTGGAGAAAATACAATAAAGAGATACTCCTAGAATCCTAGACTACCTAGGGAAAAAAAAAGTATTTTAGTCCATTGGAAAGAACAAATTTTTGAGAGAATATTTTTGCGTTTGGCGATTCCAAGTTCCAACAATCTCCTAGGATTCATCAATTATGTACCCAGGTGACACTCGTACTACCAATAAATACTTATACATGATGCATAAATTACAAAGAACCAAATAATTAAACATGATAATTAAATTAGTATTCTAATGATTAAGAAAACTTGCGTACCATTTCCTGCAGCAACCCAAACAATATTGGAACTGAAAGCTTCCCAAGCAATACTACCTTGTACCTGTCTAGTGACAATTAAGACAAACTTAGAATATTAAAATGAATAGCACACAAGAGAGAAGTAGTAATATATACAAATAAATGGAGGGCAGTACACCACACAAGACCTTCCTTTCACCAAATCCGCCAAACACATATCATAACGCACATCCGATCCTCTCAAGATCTACCACGTACTCTAGTACCATGTTAACTACCACTTCACTAGAGGTGCCCAAGAAAAACATAAGGAATACCAAGGGGTCTTCGGTATAAGATGGGGTAGGCAAACACCTAATAACAAGCTAACAACCCATATGGTGGGAATAGTCCAACAACAAAATATAATACCTACAATTATTACAGAATAGGAGAATCGCAATCCCAAATCAAAGTTTGTACACAGAAGAATATACTCATCATACCATGCTTGGATTTCTTTTCCTCGGAAAGTTTCATCCGCAAATCCATATTTACCAAATCAACTAATATGCTTGGGCAATAACAAAAACAATAAATAAGTAAATTCATGGCAACAAATTACTGTCACTAACACCAATAGTGTAAAAAACGATAAATATACATATACACCAATCGACTTTGAGACAAAAAGTTACAACATTTAAATTTTTATATCCTAATCCAAACTAGTTTCATTGTACATAAACAATTTAGGTTTTACAATAGAGCTTATGGTTATTAAAAAAGTAACAAAATTAAAAAAACCATGCGCATAATTAGAATCCTAAAAAAATCAGACTACAAGATAGTAGTTTCACTCGAAGAACACACCCAAGTTAAAATTAAAAATCGTACCTTTTTGCACCAACTCGAACTGAACTTGGACTTAATCAGACTGAGCAATCCCTACATCACAATGGAGTAAAAAAGTGAGAGAGAAGTAAGTGGTACTGAACAATTAGCAAACTCTAGGTAATTGAAAGGAAGAGGAAAGGGGAGGCGTCCTTACGGTGGCAGCAGCAAACAATAGCGAGACTGTGATAGAGCACAATGAAAATGAATGAGATTTGAGAGATTATTAAGATAGATTTGAGAGAGGTCGAAACAGATTTGAGATAGAGGGAGAGAATCGATGAAATGGAGTTTCTTTGCTACTTAGTTAAAATAGTTGAAAGAGAGTTGCAAATAATTGGGACTTAGAATAGCGCGAGTTTTTTTTTTCTAAATTCCCAAATTTCTAATTCTTTTGTTTTTTCTCGTATAATTCACAAGTCAGTAGCGCTTATTTTTCGTAAGAAAACTTACTAAAAACATTACAAATTAACTCAATTATAATAAAAAATTATTGTTACGCTTTATCATGATTTCTAACGGTAATACATCGAAAGGAACTTTCTTACGGTAAAAAACTGTTAGGAATTAAAAAAAAGTGAACGTTACTAATATCCTATTTTGGTGTAGTGATTCTTATGTAGAACTTGATTTCTTGATAATAGTATATGGAGATCAACTCATCTTATAGATAGATAGATAGTTAAAGAAAAAGTCAAACTCAGAGTGTTTTTTTACTATTAAAGTTTCACATTCATAACTTGATTGCTTTAGCTTTTGTATTTTGACACTTGCTTTCGGTGACTTGGTGTTCTAAATTTGTACGTTTCTCATTGTATTGCTGTGGAGATGAAGAAATATTGCGAAGTTTCATTTCTATTTGAAAGTGTAGTTCGTGGTTATGGTGGAGACAAACACTAAACACAATAAGAAACTTGAGTGCATTATATCAAATAGCGAGAATGCCGAGAAGTTACTACAAACTGTATATTGGTGAGGCCCTTTGAGACACAAATTATCGTGTTTTAATATTTTCTTAAGTTTGTTTGAAAGCAACATGTGTTTGAGAACTAATGTAAATAATACCGTTGTCGGCCTTGCAGGTTTGCACGATCTTCAAGCAATATAATTGTTATTTTGATTTATTCCAACATGATATTTCTTTTTACAATTTTTTTTCACACATTTATCTCATTGCTTATTATGTTTATTCTAATTGTGAATATATATTGTAGTTTGATTATAAAAGGGATAAAAGAAATGCTAGCAAGTTTCACTGTATATAGGCGTGCGCATCAATGGCGACCAAATAGTTTGAAAGGAATACCGATACTACGCCACTTGAGAAGCACATATCATTGAAGTCGTTGTCGTAATGAGGGAAGGTATCTTGGGCATGATGTTTAAGTAAATTTTAAAAATGAGGAATGAGCCATCTTAATCCATGCTTGAACAGGTTTGCAGGGAAGTGTTTTGATTACATTGGGATTGTAGAAATTTAGTTGAACTGAATAATATTTATGTACATCCACTATCTATTTTGGTCATTGTAGATAATTTGTTGTTTGTAGAAAATATCAAATGTAATATAATGTGTATGATTTTAGTGTCAAATCAATTATCTTGATTTTTTTGGTCATGATTTTCAATCATGATTTTAATATATGACACTATTAAATTTTCAATATAGAACACTATTCTCAACCAAGATGACACCAATTTAAGCACAACACAGGCAATTTGAGATTAAAGAAAAAGTAATAACTAAATGCATCTTTGCTCTATTGTAATTTTTTATTTTTCAAAGTAAGTGTCATATTTCTTGATTGTTGCGTTGTATTATATAGGTGAGTGATAAGAATTGTTATTTAGGACAATAATAACCTAAAAATATAAATAAAACACTTCGTCAAAATCCTTAAAAAAAAATTAGAAAAACATGAATCCTTCAAACAAAAAATATGCAATGAATTCTTAGCTATCAATATACATATATTATTTATTCAAGTGAATTTTAGGCTTACGAGTCATTAGCTATCTATGTAACAAGTCCGACCATGGGCCGGGCCAAATGGCTAGTTAGAAGAAAGGGAGGGGTTCTAGAGACATATTTTATCTTGCCACGTAAACAAACTCAAAATTGTTAGAAAAGTTATAAGTTTTGGATTAGGCTAATATTTTTTAGATATGATCTCCTAACTATTATAAACATTGTAACAAATAATAAAAAAAATAAAAAATTTATAAACTTAGTATCAAAAATAGTGAAAATGAATAGTCTACAATTAACTAAAATTTGTAAATTGTTAACTACATTTGGCAAGTTTTGAAATTTTTGATTTTTTTGATTATTTGTGAAAATATTTAGAATAGTTGGGAGATTATATCTATAAAATATTAGTCTAATCCGAAACTTATAAATGCCCTAACAATTTTGAGTTTGTTTACGTGTCAAGATAAAATATGTCTTTAGAACCCCTCCATTAGGAAAAAGTGGGCCCTCAAAAACAATTCCTAACTTTTGGATATGCTTATGATGAAGATGTGGCGGATCTAAAAGCTTATGGGGTGTGGAGTGTGGACAGGATAATAAGGGGCAACAAGAGTAGTAGGGAAGTTGGGCTTTTTTAGTCGGTTTCTGCTGGGTGGGCTTTGGTTGGGCTTAGGGGAGGGCACGGGCAAAATCTAGTAGTACCAAACAAATAATGGATTAAACCTTAAAAAAAAACAAGGACAATTGAACGGCAAATGGTGTTTGTGCAGCAACTGCCCCAGTGTTCAATCCAAGCAATTACCCACCACAAAAAACATAAAAACATAAACCTTTCACTTTCACTAGACGACATTCCACCAAATGCCCTCCGTAGAAAACAGAATTCAAACTGGCGAGGTGGTTTCAGCCTAGGGGTAGATTTGGGAATGTCTCGTACTGGTATTGCTCTTAGTAAAGGCTACTCAATTCGACCTCTAACGGTAATAACTAACTAACTAACTAACTTTTTGTCGAATAGAATTTGACTTTACTTTGAACTGTTTTAAGGTTTTGGAGTTAAGAGGGCAAAAGTTTGACCTTAAACTAATGGAGATTGCCGAAAAAGAGGTAATTTATTAGTTTGCTGTTGTTTGATTGATTGAGTCCGTTTTTTGTAATTTAATATATGTATAGTAAATTGTAGGAGGTTGATGAATTTATTATTGGGCTGCCTAAATCAAGTGATGGGAATGAGACGACACAGTCAAATATTGTTCGAAGTATTGCTGGAAGGTTTGCAGTTAGAGCTGCAGAGAGGTGATTTTGTTGCATATGCAGATAAATGTTTATTTTTTGTGTAGATAAAATTAAGATATTATATTTACAATGCCAGCCATTAAATTTGATCCTGATTTTCTCTATGAAAAATAAACTCCTGCATGCATATTATAAAAGGGAGTAAAATAGTACATCCTTCTCCTCAAGCTTCATCACACTAAAGAATCACAATTTAAGCAAGTTCCAGAGTCTGCCACATTGTTGTGATTAGTAAATAGTGATGCTAACTTATTGTGAAAGAAAGGGACTCGTGAATATATGCATTTTCAGATTTCTAAAGATGTTTCTGAGTTTGGCACTTTGGCACATGTAGGGTGTTCATGCTGGGTCAAGTGTTGTTCTGTGTCCCTTGATTTCCCCTCTGTGATTGTTGAATACAAGGTGTGCTACATATATCTTTTATAACTTATGTTTGTTCTGTAAAACTCATTTTATTCAGCGAGTTTCTATTTGCCACCTTGGGGACTTGCTCTTGGATATATTAACCTCTTGACAAGTGTGGAAAGTCCTCTAGGTTTTTAACCCCAAAGGAGCACCCTTATTTCATGGAAACAAGTCGGTCTCTACTTATATTGCTCCATTTGACTCAACTGTGGAGATGGTGGAGTTCAATATTTTGATACGTAGCTTGATTTCTTGCATGAACCCACATACATTCAGTAGCATGAAAGGTAAATGGAACAGATGTACACCCAAAGGACACAGACACACTGATTGACATAATAGTTATGGACTTACGGGGTAGTTTTCATTATTATTTTTTACTTTCGTTTAGTGCTGTCTTGATTAACTTATGTTAGACATGGTATATTGATTCCAGTCTTTTCTTGGATTTGTAGGGGTTGGAGAGTATACCTGCAAAATGAGCATGGGACATCAGCTGAGGCCCTTAGTTATATGATCGATGTGTAATTTTCTAAAATGCACCGCTTCATCTTTTTATAGTTACTTGATTGCATCAATCGAGTTGTATTTTCATCCGTAGTTGGCTGTGTTATTACTTAAGATATTCATCCTCTTCGTTATCGTGTTAGATCTGCTCTTTATGAAATAAACACAGATATACTCTGTCTGATTGTGCTTTTGACATATTGACTAGTGAGGACACAGAATAAAGTAGTCGTCATTATGGTCACACATTTTCGAGTTTAGCATAAACGAACATGCTTCCAATTGAGTTTTGGAATGGCTTCTTGTTCCTACTCATTGTTTACTTTAAGACCCAGCAACAAGGAGTGGTTCTGATATACTGAGTAGGAAAAAAAAATATTGGTTCTGATTGTGTAGCTGATGACTTACATGTCAACATAGATTGATGTCAGATTTTTTTTTTTAAATCTTTTTCAGACACAATAATTACTGTAATTATCCTGAACTCGACATTCTTAAATGTTGCTTTCATATTCAATTTACTGGAATTTTCCATTTTCCATTTTCTTTTATATCTTTCTGAACTGTGTTCAAGTCTCAGGTTAAGCATTGTTGTTACTGAAGTCTTTCTGTTAGCCAAAATTTTGTCATTTCTTTCCTTTCCATTTAATTCATGTCCACTTTCTTTCGTGTGTTCTGGAGTTTGGGAACCTTCTCCCAAAAATTTCATTGTTGGGCAATTATAAGTTTCTTACCTTTGTAAATGCTTTCCATGTGTTCTTGGATGCAATTATGTTGGGCAGACAACTAAACATTAAGTTTATTTCATATGAAAAGCTTCTAAGTCATGGTGCAGACCCATTGTCAGTAGAATGTCCAAGCTGGTTGAGTTTTCCGTTAATTTACAGTGTGCAGTACTTTTACGGAAGGTTGAATATGCTTGTTGATTGGTGAGGACTCCACGACAAAGTGTAGCTGCAAAGAGGGAAAAGGCTCTATCATTGAGTCCGTCTTGCTACTCAGAATTAGTTTTGCTGAATATTTAGGTCCACCGGTGTTCTGACTGCTTATTATGCTAGCATTCACAATTTGATATGCATTATCCGATTGCCCTTATTGCAATCCCATGCCTGGATTGTACTCTGTTTCCATTCTCTATAATCTTTGTGTCCATGTGCTTTCAGTGACATTGTGGATCCCGATCGCACCAAACTTAGACTCAGAAGCCTTAAGCGTGTTTCCCTTGGGATTGTAGTTTGAACCACCATTGTAGATTGTAGTTTGAATGAAAATGCATTTTATACAATTCCACCTAACTCCATTAACTCTTTTTCAGGGGACTTAAGAAGTCTTCTCGCCAAGGGAAGATCGACGCCTACGCTGCTATGGTAAGGCAAAATCATGTCAATCTCTTGATATTGCTTTTGTAACCTTGGAAAATGTTGATGTCTTAGTTAGTTATTTTGTGTTTTCGTTTGTGACCTGGAATCAGATGGTACTAGAGAGATACTTCTCCATGTCAGGGAAAGAAGTTGAGCTTGTTCTTCCTAAGAATTTAGAACTTCAAGAAAAGTTACGACAAGGGCCACTGGAGGACTTGGATTTTTTCGTGGAAGAACTTGCTGACCAAGAGGTTTTACCAGTGCAAGTATGATTCAAAATCTTCCTTACCTACCAAAACGAATGAACTTTGATTGGTTTTGTACTCTGTTTATACATGTGTGCAGAGTTGTTTGTAACAGTTACCAACTCGTACATATATGGTAATAACAGGAAATGAAATCCTACATTCCTACCAACTTCCTCTTTCTGAGAAGAATATACTTTTTGCACGAAGTATTGCTATCACTCTTCGATATATTCTTTTACTTGCCTACCAAAAAAAGATATATTCTTTTACTTTGTAATTTGTACAATTAACTATTTGCAATCATACATCAAAAAATGCTAGTACAAAAGACTGAGGAGGGGGTATAGGACTATTAACTAGTAAGTTAAGCTTTTGAGTAACAAATATTAATGAGTTTTTTCTGCAAATTCAGAGAATGATCAAATATTCCCTCTCCTATTCCGTTGTAACGAGCATCCTGCTCGAGTGAGGACCTCCCTCAACAATATCACTTTTTTGTGTGGCCCTTTAGATGGGAGCACATGCTGAGCGCTTGATGGGTGCCTTCATAGTAGGGATGCCTCAAATGCATGCACTATGATGTTTGTTTCCTTCTTGGCCTGGATTTTGTATTGTTTCTTCACTAAAGATCTATTTTATCAGAATAGAACAAAAGAATGACTTGTTTCTGTTTGTATTATATATCAAACATGAATTTCTTTGAGTACATCGAATGGGTACACAAGAAGGCCAAAATTGCCTCACTGGTTCCATAGGAATTGTGAGAGGAAGTGTCTGATCTCCTCACCTTCATATGCCGCCCCTGTGGTGAGCATGCGAATTGTTCAGTACAGCTTATTGAATCCAGGAAGCTGTGGTGATTCTCCCAATCTGGGCAGAAAGGTTTCCTTTTCAAGTGAGACATTTAAACTTGCCATAATTTTCATTAGGGAACCCCATAGTACTGGTGCACAACAGAAGGCGTAGAAGAACACTGAAAGTGCTCGAACGATCCCATTAGAGTACCAAGGGTATGCCATGACGAGAAGTGTACCAGAAATGCCCAGCCATGGCATTAATACATGAAGTGCAGGTAGCATAAATGTATTAATCACAATTGAAGCTAATGCCGATGAACCAAGCAGATACAGCATCCATCCCAGCAATGGGTGTACTGTCCGAGGGATTATAAAGAATGGTATTATGTACGTGGCTATGACCGACCATATGGCTGTCATCTTAAGTCCTGTTTGTAGAAAGAAGAAGTTTTTGTCTTGTTGTCGATAATACAGCTTGGACAGGTTGGGTCGTGCCAGCCGAGTCACTGCAATTACTATTAGGTAAATTACTGACTGGATCAAAACCACGGGTAGCTCAGAGCCATACCTGTTCAGGAAGATTAACAAATGGCCAAATAAACAATAATTAAGAATCTGAACTAAAGCTCTTAATATAATAGAACTTGTATGACATCCCCACCACCCCACATGACTCTTTGACATTGACAAGTTGATAAATCCCATACATGCAAGTAGTTTCCACATCTCTGATATGAAATTAGGCTGGCCCAGATCTAACCCATAAGAGTTGACAAAGAATAATAGTCGACAGAGTTGTAGTTAAGGCAACTTGAATTTTCTATCACAACTTTTGTTACTCTCTTGCCTCTTGTCGTTCTCCTAGTTCAAATGTCAAATTATCATTATAATAGACTTATCACGGATAACTGATGTCACAGCCTAAAATACGATAAGGACAATGACACGACAGCAACTATGGCTATCATATTAAGGATGATAATGCGCACCCGATTGTTTGATGACGTTGCTCATGCCACCAGAGTCCCAGTGGCAGTACAGGCCAAGACCACCAATACCATGGCTTCAACCACGGTGCACTTGGGAAGGTGATCACGCTGTTAGGCCCACAAGGTATGCTCCACCTAAGTTGCAGATCTGGTATGTTCACAAAAAAATATGTCATTATTATATATCCTCAAATGACACAATCGTGAATTTACATACAGAGAAAGCCCTTCAAAAGCATTTTTGTACTTACAATAATACGAAGCATCCATCTGGTATCCTAAAGGAAGTCTGTAGGTTCCCTTTAGTTTGGTACCATTGAGTGGTGGATGAAACAATGGCTGGTCAAGCAAGTCTGAAAAGTAGCTAGTAAGAAAGCCCTGGTCTGCACCATCAGGGTTCTCACGTCCAATTTCTAATTCATGAAGCATGTCTTTGAACACTTCCATTGATGGCTGCAAGATATTAAGCAAAAGTTCATATATATTGTAAAGTTGACAAATTTTAAAGATGTGGAAACTATTGCCGTGTATGGGATTTATCAACCTTGATTTTGGCTAGAGTAAAAGAAGTTATATTTTATCCTTGCTAAAAGAGGATTAGGGTATCTACCTGCAATGCAAAGAGGCCAGTGTGAAAAATGCAAGGATTGATGAAGGCAGCACAAAACTGTCCACACTGGAACAGCTCATCAGTCTTTTGGAGGAAAAGATTGTCCGAGTCAAGCATGACAACCCGATCATATTGAGTGAGGGTCCATGCATAAAGCTTGTTTAGTGTTAACTTGAATCTGTTGTTAAAGTTGTCCTGTTTCATGTAAGGGTTATTCAAGTTCTGGACCCTTACTACCTTTGCTCCATCTTCCTTTTCCCTGGCACCACATAAGCAATTGGTTGATTATACTAACTTAAAACTCTTGACTGCAGGAACTTATAATAGTCTCGAATACATGTTCGATAGAGGAATACAAGCAGGAAAAGCACATTGTGAGTTGGCTACATAGTGCAAATGGTTTCCACAAAGCATATCCTCTCTTTTTTTCCCCGATAATAAACAAAGTATATCCTTAAGGGATTGAGTAAACAAAGAGCCAAAGTATATCCACAAAACATCTATTGACAATATGAATAAAAAAAATTGCAAATGCCATTTCCGATTAAATAATGAAACCACTTTCAAAAGCTCAATTATTGATGCGTTAGGCAGCAAACTAAATATTTTGTGAAGAGTATTTCACCAAAATAGCCAATATCCATAGAAGGAAGCATATGTTAATATCATATATGACAGTCATATATCACCAAAATAGTAAAATGAGTAGCATAAATATCTTGATGAACTTAACTAAAAATGTCTCTTCATTTGGTCAAAGTTTTGCAATATCAGAGTGTCGACTAAAAATAAGTCTTAAAGTCAATAATCCCTAGCCTAAAAAACGCTTATTTTTCTATTAAAGTTCCTGCATTGAAAGCGAAAGGCAACATGTGCTCAACTCTGTTTTCAAGGACCGTTGCACGAAAGTAGTACAATTAAAGTGGGGTGCATCAAGAAAAAATAGAAAAGCGGAAGTAATATGAACCGTCCATCAAACTTTTGTCAGTATATCTTAGACCTAAAAAGACAAAACCTCTGTGTAGTACCGGGGCCCACATGATCTAAAAAACTCAAACCCAAAAATCTAGACTCTAGAGAGAGAAAAAGATTAAACAAAAAAACAAAAAACGTATGGATTGATTCAACTTACATAGTGCGAACCCAGTTAAGAGGAACATCAATGGAAGCAATGACAACGACATCAGCATTAACCTTAAGTTTCGTTAAAGATCTTAGCATCACACGTGTCGCTACGTAGAACTCATAATCTCTTGGTGTCCCCATATACATCATCGCCACGTATGCATTTCTGTGTCGTTGTTGCACCTGAGGCTGAATATTATTAACATCTCCATTAACTCGTGGAATCCATAACGTCGCAAAAACAGCTGCACCAATCAAGAAAACCATGTGTAGAAACCCTGATAGCATCTTCTTTTTCTCTCTCTCTCTCTCCACCATTGTGTTTCTTGAATCTTGAATCTGTCCAAGAAGGGGTTGTTGATGGTTCTGGAGTCTTGAAAGAAATAGAGACGGGGGAGGTCAAAAGATATTGAAATGGAGGTGTTAACTGTTAAGAAGAGTTGAGAATGAGAGAGAGAGAGTATATAAAACTTTTAATCTGGGGATGTTTTGGACATTGCGCTAAATTTATCTCTGTCTATTTTGTAGATGCTCTTTGATTGTTTATTGGGTTTTATATTTATCAAATGGAGTTATGGTCATGTTCGAGGTGTTGCGATACGCGCCCGTGCTTAACATGGGACGAGTGTACCTGAGCATGTCGGAACGAATCCATTTCATTTTGGTGGAGAGTGACTACTCGGGGAGTGGAATAAGTAGCCTCGTTTGACCGTGTGAAGAAATCAGGGGTCAAATTATTTAACGCGTGAAAACTGAAATTCTGGTCCGGTCTGGTAGACTAGAGTGAAATTGTGAAAGAAGTACTCCGCAGTCCGCACCCAGTGTACCACATAACGCAATTTACACGAGCTAAAAGTTTTGTTTATTAGGGCAGCAAGGTTAAATCTAGAAATTGTAGTCGGCTTAATTTTGTGAAGATGTTTGTATATGTTTAGGAGGCCATTTCTACAAGAGAAACGTCCAAATCTAAAATCTTTAATGTGTCAAATCTTAATGGTTCCCATATGTCAAATTTAGGGACTGGGAACCCTTCATTCATTGTGGTATATCTGTGATAAAAATCATAAAAGTATTGGTAAAAGGACCACCTACCAAAACATCAAAGCCCCTAAAACTTAGTTGTAGATTAAGACTAGATTTTGGACCCGCGTACACCAAGGATATATTATATGTTTTGCGTGCTCACAAATTTTCAAATTTAATATTTTGCGTGCTTATAAATTCTCTCACACAAATTTTCAAATTAAATTTAATATTTTGCGTGCTTACAAATTCTCTCACACAAATTTTCAAATTAAATTTAATATTTTGCGTGCTTATAAATTTTCTCACACTAATTTTCAAATCATCGATCAGAACATATATTTATTAGAAATAAACCGAAATATGTTAATAAGCAATAATTCGTATGGTGTTTAAGTATTTGGCATTGAATAGCATATTCACTTTATGGTTTATGATATTAATCCGTAATTTTTTTTATTTTCAAATGGAATTATCTTAAACTCTAACTTGTATAATAGTTTTTTTTTTTTTTTTTTTTTTTTTTTTTTTTTTTTTTTAATATGGTGATTTAGCAATCACCACATCCCAACTTACTAATAACAAATCACTGAAACATCTATCAAATCACTAAAACAGATTGATTCTTTTCCTATCCTCAAATAATACACTACTCATTTTGTGACAAGATGTCAAATACAACATATGTTCCTAAGCAATAATCCAAGTCTCCTAAAACGGAGTTTAATATTCACATGAGCATCATTAACTCTCTATCAGGGAGGCTTTTAGCTCATGATCATTAGAATATGCAGAGATTTAATTTGAAAAATTATAAAAAGAGGAGAGAATATTCTAATTTACAAAGAAATTTTTTATTAGTAATTGAGAATGAAAACTTTTACAAGGTTTAGACTTACAAAACAAACTTAGAAAAACGTGAAAGCTTGGAAAGAAAGTTAAACTTCTCTAATGGAGTAAAGGGAAAAAAAAAAAAAAAATACTAGAAAGTAAAAGCTTGTGAGTCCTTAAGGCTCTTCATTTTTAAGCATAAAGGAATGCTTCATTTTTCTCCTCACCCATATGAATCAAGCATCTCATTCAATTCTCTATTTGATTTTCAAAACACAACCATATTATTAATGCATAGTTTTGATTTTTTTTGTTCTAATCAAGAATATTGCTTCCTACCTAATCAAGACTTTTGTTTGCCACCTAATCAAGACTTAAGTGTGCACAAAAGTCTTAAGTGCAATAATGAATTTTTTTACTTGAGAGTTTGATTTTGAGAGTTTGCTTCACGTGGGCATACATGATGATAACTTGACGTGTGAGCTTGGTCATGAGCAACCAATTTCTGTAGGTCCTCATAGTGGGCCCACATACTATGTTCAGTGGTGGGTCCGATTGTTGATTTTCTGTAAAATCTGGCATTAGATAGAGCTTGTCGCACTGATCATTCTGATGGTTCACTTGTCAAAGTTAGAGTCTCTAGGTTTAGAAGATATATGTTTGTCGGAAGTTTGATGTTTTTTGGCACGTTAACCCTGTTCTGACCTAGAAATGTCATGTTTGAGTCCTGGGCTTTAATCAGGTTTCATGGAGTTTCACATGGGCTAAATCAGAATACTTCATGTAGACACTATTATGTGCTTAAGTACTTGCTTTATCCTCATTTTTTCATTGCGAAAACCTGTAAAAGCACGAAAATACAATTAATTCATGATTATTAAACACATAATTAACCAAATTGCTATATCTATACAAGGTTTTATATTACAGTTTTTGTGTTTATCAACTTGCTCCCCCAAGTATATTTTCTTTTCCTATATTGATTGTTTTTATACATATACAAAATACACTTAAATGAAAGTAACAAAACATATTCAATTCAATTACAACATGAATAGAAGAGAAGATCATGTCGTTCTATGTCTTTCGTCAATATAAACATGTCAAAGTGTTAACGTTAGATTGAGTGGGTAAAATGAGTAATGGTTCAAATTTGAACAATCTAATAATCAAATGGATGGAAGAAGAGTGTGCCTTTCAAATAACATTCCCCTTCCAAACTTGGAGCACTAACGGGTTTAGTTTATATTCTAGCACACACCTTGAACCTGCAATAAAATGTTCAAATACTCCATCTTATTCCACCTTTTACTTTCTTATAGTAGACTAATCTATTCTCAATACTTCTACAAACACATTGCAAAATGAAGTTTATAATGAAAAAATAGTACCAAAATTTTTTGAACATTGCAATAATGTTGAAAGGGTTAAGTTTGATGGTATGAATAAAGAGCCACAAAAATCAGTGTAACAATAATTCATACAAACACTATTTACTCTTTTGGACCAAAGAATTATTAGTTGCATATATAACCATCCAAGATTTCCATCTATCAATTATTAGTATAATACTCTTAAGAGATTTTAAACTTAGATACATTTTACTCCAAAATCAGTTAAAATTCCTACAACCAAAAAATGTTTAACCAAATTTTGTTGTATATTGAATAAAGATTGTTTAGCTACTGCAAGTTCAAATGTAGTTCCATCCCTCTAAAATGCTCATTCATTCTAGTTCATCAAACTTGATGTTGGTGAAGTAGTTGTCTGGTGCCAATTCCAAAAACTTATCGTACAAAATCATGAAACCCCAAGTCCAACCCAATAGACGTTTAAGTATCTTGTATTTTGGGGTTCAACGATTGCATTTCCCATAATCTTTTTTTGGCACATGCATTTACCCACTAGCACCCTCTGTGATGCAAATTCAAAATCACAGCACAATACAAATTCAATAATAACTTTCATGTGCAATACCAAGGGTAGCCCATATAGGGGGGGTACATCCACCCTATCCATATAATCCGCCCCTGCGGTGGGGACTGTATCACTAACCCGTAAGGCTGTAACACGAATATGAGTGCAATGAGTGTTTGATCTAGAAACCCTTTTCAACTTATAACAAAACAACTGCCAAGCCACCAGATTATTACATTTCTTCACATGCTCGCAATTGTTAATGTACTTCTCCATGTTTATTTGTTTAGTTTCTCTACTATAATATATAAGCAACCATAGCGAATTCCAATAACTTACATACCAATTTAGAATTTTACTATGAATTTCAAGAAGTTGTAGATTATTATAATTCATGGTCCTTCCCATATTTAAGTTGTACGAGAAATTTAGCTTATAAATGTTTTTCCTATTATAAGTACAACTCTTTTTAGAATGGAATGTTATGCAGTTTCCTTACTATCCATCGATTTCCCAATGAAAGAGCCTCCCACGTTGCTTAGGAGTGCTTTGTGAAGAGTCTTGCCCTTCCTTAAATTTGTTAAACATCCAAAACTATTTAGATTTTATATAGGAAACAAAAGCACAAATATCTTTTGCACTAAAATCAACCAATCCGAATAAGGATTGAAGCATGTTGACGGTACCTCATGCTGCAAATTCAAGAAAGGTACTTCCAATCTACTATTGTTGTGCTAAGTTGAGTCTCTTCTCTTATAAATAGAACCTCAAAAGGCTCAAATGTTTGTACTAAAATAAAATAGGAAACCATGTGGGAGAGTTATTATAATTGGAATGAGAGTTACTCTCTACTGGGAAAGCTAAATTTCCACCTAAGATATTCTCTACAAATCCAAAATCTACTAAAAAATAGGTGAGAACCTGGAAAATCTTTGAACCAATTACCGTATAAGTCCAGATGCTAAAAAATACGTTATCTCTACAAATCCAATTTAGAAACCGTACAATCTAAAAAAAAAACAATAATATGCATGATTTGAGAATGAATGAAATAAAACAGAGAAGCATATACCTTGGTGATTCCTTGCATTCATTTTCATATCTTTGTGGACCTTCACATGCAGTCAGTCCTTGTTTCGAATTCCTCACCTTAGTGAACGCTGGTGTCACCCCCACATCCATCGAAACCTAAAATTATCAAAATTCAAAAAACAAAAAGTCCTTAACAACCAGGTACACAGTATATAATGCCAACGCCTCAATAATTCATCTTAATTAACAACCAAACTCAACAAAATTGAAATTTCAAATAGGTTTATCTCCAATTTCCTGATTACACATATAGAAGTAAAAGACTACCAAAATTGAGCAAAGGCATATACATGTAAATGACGAACATGACTTAGAAAGGTGATATATGACAGTGCAAGGTTGATTATCATAGTAGAAGCGCAATGTATTTAGGAGTGATGGATGAATGTCAATCATAATTCCATCAAATATACAACAAGAGTGATAGATTAATAAAGTAACACTCACAAAAAACAAACTAAATTTCGAGTACAAATCTAAAGTGAGTACTCAAACATTAACTTTATTACAAATCTAACCAGTCGAGAAAGAGCTATATTATTTAGTAACTAAATTGGACTCACCTTCCCAAGCAAGTTGGATTGCACGAACATAGGACGCACGTTATTCTTGTTAAATCTCACAGATTAATCCAAGTTTTCTTCTCTAGTCATCAAGTTTAACTATCACTTTTATAATCAACTTTGTGGTTGGGGGTTTCAAAAGGTGGGCATTTTCGATTGTGATTTCGATATGACTCTTCAAACATACTTCACTTATAGGGTCAATTATGCTTCCACTATTTTTTGAATATTAGAGATGTTTTTAACCCGAATGGGAGTGCAATGAGTGTTTGATCTAGAAACCTTTCTCGGTTTATAACAAAGCAACTGCCAGGCCACCAAATTATTACATTCCTTCACATGCTCGCAATTGTTACTATACTTCTTAATATTTATTTGTTTAGTTTCTCTGCTATAATATATAAGCAACCATAGCAAATTCCAATAACTTACCAACTAAATATTATTATTTTATTATGAATTTCAAGAAGTTGTAGATTATTATAATTCATGGCCCTTCCCATATTTAAGATGTATGAGAAATTTAGCTTATAAATGCTTTGTTTTGAACATGAATAAAAAGCTTAGTAATCAGTATAAAAAAGTATCACTCTTATAATCCAATAGTGCAAGATAATGAAAATTGACGTAAGCAATCTGTAGCACATTAGCATGCCGACAGCTTTGAAGACATAATTAAGGAATTCAAATTTTCCAATGGACACTTCGATGGAATCTCAACTAAATATTGACGTTGAAATATGTAAGTATTGTAGCAAAGCACGTACAACCTAATTTCAGTGTACCTTTCACCATATAGATGAAGAACTTATAAACATATATGAAATGAATTGGATAAACGGCTTTGTAAAGTTGTAATTCACATTGTAAAGTTGTGATTTCCTTACTACTTTGCCAGAGAGAAATCGTCTTTACCAAGAACAGAGTGTCCAAGAGATTCTCTTAAATCTTGGGAAGTTTGAGAAGTGCGAAGGGTTTGAGAGAGTTGGTTAATGTGAAGTTAGTGAGTGAGAGAGTTGTACTGCTTAGGAACTTTCCTTAATTAAGTGATCCACGTGTCATAGCCAAGTACTAAGAAATTGCCACATAGGATAGAAACTGTCAACTTTTAATATAGAGAATTGAAGAGAGGCTATCTTTCCTATATTTTTATAAAATAATTGATATAAATTCCAAATTGAAAGAGGATTCCTTACATGTTTTGTGGGGTAATTATAAGATATTTCCTATTTTTTATGAAATAATTGCTACTTAAAGATAATCAACGTTTCTATACTTGGAATGCTTTAAGACATGTAGTTTACAGTTGATAAACTCTTATGAGAGAGTGCAAAGTAGATATCCACATCACCACAACTCTTAAGAGAGAAAAAATGATCTCTCATATTAGAGTGACACCTAGGAGAGAGAAATCTCTCATAAAGATATCTATTTTAGTATATAGATAGTAGATTATATATTCCTATTGTGCATATCACTACAAGAATACTGAGCATTTGCCACGGCCATAGACCGTGGCTAAAGCCCCCTTTGCGGTTTATGGCGTTATGGCCACATTGCCCAATCTTTGTGGCTAACCTTTTGCCACGGCTATTAGCTGTGGCCAAAGCTTGATTTTTGCCCACGGTTTTGGACCGTTCCATAGGCCGTGGCAGATACCCCTTTTGCCACAGTTGTTAATCGTGGCCAATGCTTAGATGAACCGTGGGGATTGTTTTTCTTGAGCTAGATCAATAATTTAGCCACGGTTCTAAGCCGTGGCAAATGTTTTGAATTGGGTAAAAAAAATATGATTACAGCGCCTTTATACAACACCTGTAATTCATACAAAGATATATAATTCCATTCAAACCCACAAAAATTATAATTCTTCACAATTTAACATTTCATACATAATGTGTACTTGACATGAACGTTTTTACATCATAGATTCCATTTGAAATCCAATCTAACATAAAGAAAAAAATATAGTACTCTTTAAGAAACTTGAAATATTATTAGGACTCCCCCAACAAAATGAAAACATCACCAGACATAGCGCCCAAACTCGATAGACTATATTCCTAGCCATCTAAACAACACCTTAACTTCTTTGGATCAAAGTCCACATATTCCGGTTCGCTTGCTTGTACCTCATCATGTTGGACAGTAGGACAGGCATTGAAGATATAGCTAAAACCATATAAAATCAATCATTAGAACTTGAACTACACACACATCTTCACAGTTAAGTCGATATTTAAGATTCAGTCATCATCAAATAGAAAGATTAATAATACAAAACACTAATAAATATCAGCACCAGCCTTTGCTCACTGTGAATGGTTTAGGGCCTCTGAAGCTGCTCCTGTAAAGGCCTCACATGAGTTTTATAGACATGAGCATCCCCAATAACATGGATAAAATCACCAGGAACAACATCGGGGTGTGAAGGAAAACAAAGCCAATTACAGAAGTAACTAATGAAAATTATCACATTACTAAACCAATAAAAAGTGTACTCGACAAAAGTAAAACTGGGAAAGGAGAAAAGGATCTCTTCAACCCTTATGTCTTTCTTCTCTCCTTTTCGTTAACTTGTTCTCTAGCAAAACTAACAAGTCTGCCTTTAGATGTGTGATTATTAGGAAAGTGCAAAGAGTACACAACATTACATATGCAATATCATCATTGTAAAAGAGGCCATGCCTAGCTATTCTAAGGTCGATTATTTGGGGACTCCCATAAATAATTCTTGATACTACTGATACTGTGATACATCATTAGTTATTGCACTGATCAGGAACATGCGATAAGCTTAAAATTGCTGACAAAATAAATTTAGGTTTTAAAGATGAACAACACATACCACAAACACGAGCAATCATGCATGTGAGAAGAGCATAAGATGCAATGTTGAAAGGCACACCAAGACCCAGGTCTGCAAATCTCTAATACATTTGACATGATAGCTCTCCATTAGCCACATAAAACTACAAAAAGACGAGAGAATAAAGGAAACAATAAGTAAAAATTTACATCAATGTAATAGCCTAGAAAAAATGACCAAGTCCAACAGGGATAACCTGTGCAAACATGTGGCAAGGTGGTATTTTAATAATTAAGTGATACTCTAGCATCTTCCAAACTGTAGGGTTATCTCTTAATAAGTAGGGTGAGGTGTGGTGTGAAGCAGTTCAACTTGAATGTATTTCACCACATCAACATGCTCTAATGTTACACACTTGACGTAAAAACTTACGTAAAAGAAAGCAACCTATGAAAACAGTCCTAATTCATATAGGATCATTGTTCAATAGATTTTGATTCTAACTAATGTGTTTTCCATTCGCCTTCTATTGTTTCATCTTCTGGCAAATCAATGACCTTAATTAGCCAATGTTAACTATCTTACACACGAGGGAACAGAAATGGAAAAGACTATCCACCGCCGTGTAGAAGTAGTCTATGAGATGTACAATCTGGATTAATCACATCAATGCACCTCTTAACGAAAAATCTTTGTGCTAGAATAACAACTACCACCAGAGAGAATGTTATAGAATTTAAGAAACTCGCCTTTGGGTGGACAGTTCCCTTAAGACAATATCAAGAACTTGTAGAGCTTCTTGAGGAGTATCAGCATTTCCAGCCAGAAATTGATGTAAGTGTTGTAGGTCAGCACGAGCAACAAACTTGATCGTCACCTTAAATTCCCTTTGTCTGCTTTCAAAAAAGCCTAAATTAGAACCTTCAGATGATTGTAAAGTGAACCAAAGGTCAGCAGCTTTGTATCCTTAAATGATTCCAAACTGCAAGTAGTACTGGGTCAATTAAGTTAGAGAACAGTTACTTTAATCTGGTCATATTATGGAGTAATGCCCCGCAACAACCCTAGCATGAAGGAAGCAAATTTTATCATTTTTGTAGGTAGCATAACTAGCTGCTCTAATTGTTCAATTTTTTTTTCTCTTACAACACATGGAGGAGAAAAACCATTGCAGTCTCATTTCCCATATGTTAAGGAGAGGTATTGTTACAATTACGAACAAGGTCCATGGTCAAACTAGGCTAAGAATTTTAAACTAAATTTAATAAAAACTCGTAAAGAGATGCTCCAATAAAGTGATGCAAACAATATTTATTCCTCAAGAATACTGATGTAAGGGTTCATAGTTATATATTTGCATAGATCATCAAAAGAAATGAAAATAAACTTCCTAGGTACAGCAGACTATCAAGTACCTCTAATGCTCTCTGTAGTTATTCTAATACTGCAGCTGTGATGCCAAAATAACTGTAACGATGATCCAAAAGTAGCATCCTCTATGTTGAACACTTTTATATGTTTTTCTCTGGGCTTAAACATATAATCCGGAAGTAATAAGCAGTTTCCTTTCAATCCAGGATTGTCACCAAACAAGAACACTGAATCTCCCAAGTTTTTTACCTGAATTCACTGTTTTTCCTTTTCATCCAATCTAAAAACTCGGCACCGAACTCGAAAGAGTTGACAGTCGATCAGATATAAATCCCCATTGAAACACTACATCCCCGCCCTCCCTCCCCCACGGCCCCCTTTTCCCCACTCATTGCATAAGACTTCTGTTTAGGCTAATTGTCCGATGACATTGGCTTATGGTAAGTGAAGATTACACTAAAAATGATTAGTGACTTGTAATCAGGTCATTCTACATCTCATTTCGTTATTACATTTTTGAATAATGTATAATTGGGAAAGAGTAAGTAGTAACGGGGGAAATAATGAAATTCGTTAGAGTAGAGTATTTGACAGATTGATACTAGGGGCCAATGTTATTCCTATTGGGGAAAACAATACCAATTGAACCTCACTAAAAGATAGTTTGCTCTTGCATTGAACAATCTTCTACTCCAATAAAAAAATCTAAACTTTAGAAAACTAACCTGGCATCGTTAATATTATGACCTTCATCGACCAATGTTATACGAAATTCCTTTGACGTAAAAGGAAGTAATCCAGTAGTGTAAAGGCTATTATTTCCATCATAAGCAAGAAGCCTCATACCCAAATCAGACTCTCTATAAAGCTTTACCGACTGAGCCATTATAGCTCTATTCAATCTACGTGAACTCACCACAGGCTCAGGAGTTATTGCTACCTATATATATTAGTAAATTAAACCAACAGAAAACAATAAAAAATGTTTTAACCAATTCACACAAATTTGCAACAATCATAAATAAGAATGCTACTACTAAGTACTTACATGATAATGATTCAAATCTTTGTCTGGCAACTCTACAAGAAAATGGTTGGCTTTGACAATGCATTTAGTACCCGGCTTGTCCAGAACCCGCCTACGGTGAAACGTAAGACCTTTTTTCGAAACCAAAGGTTCCACCTGAAGATCATGATGAACCCCTATTTCTTTCAAATTCTCCACCACCTGAATATCTTTGCCTTTTCCTCTACTCCTTCTATTTCTAGCTCTCTTCTTAGTATCTTTGAGACACACCGACAGAGGTTCAGTAAAGGTTGGGGCCTTGAGAATTTTGTTTATTCATGGAATTCTGAATGGTTTCCTTGAAACCACATGCTTCTCTTGAGAATCTTTCATTTGAACTTGAGGAAAGGCTGAATATAGCTACTAATAACAGCCATTAATCAAAGAATTAAGACCAAAATAAATCGAAAATACATGTTAATTGTTAATGGAAAAGCAGACAGCAGCAATGGTGGGTAGGGTGGAGGTTGCAGGTTGCATGTCATTTTGGATCCTAGTTATATCTATTTTGATATTCACTAAAACAGGTAAGTTACTACATCGTATCTCAGAAAATGTTAAAAAAAATATTTAAAACAAATGGTAGAAACATACCTCCTCAAAATTGAGATTTAATGAAATCGGTAGAATATTGATCAGTTAATCGTCCATAACAACACAAGACTTGCAGGACGCGAGAGATAATATGAAGCGCTCATTAAAGTGCCCAATTACTTCAGAATGGGATTCGGTTTGAAATCTCTCATGAACATCCTAAACAAGCAAGGTTCTATTGATAACAGTGTCGGTGGCATAAGAATTAGCATAACAACATATAGTATTCATGGCACTTATTTCATCAAATAAATAGCATATAACAACATAAACAATTAAAATTAGAAAACCCTAAATTAGCATCTAACATCAAAATAAGTAAAAACGAAAACGAATATGAGAGTGAAATTGAACCTAGTACACGTGACCCTAGTGTGTGAGAGAGAGTATGTGAGAAAAAAAAACTAAATGCCTGTCCTCGATCTTCAGCCTGGGTAAAAGAGATAGAGAGGGGAAGGGAAGATCTATTAGAGGAGAGAAGAGAAGCTCATGTTTATAAAGGAGAGAAAGAAAGGAAACAAACCGGAGAACCACTCGAAGTCTTCTTCTTCGATTTTTGGTAGTGGTTTTCATGGCTCCTCCTTATTTTTCACGAGGGTTTTCATTAGATCTTAACCCAACATCAAAACCAAGTCTAATCTAACGATGATCTAAAACGATGGACACAACCGTGGCCAAAATGCTAAGTAAACCCAAAATACACAAACAATACCCGACGGCCACTTAAAAACTTTTGTTACGACTTTGGGCGTTGGACCCCGGCAAGCGACTAATGACCGTGGCTAAACCTAGGTTGTACTGTGGTCGATAAGAGCCTAAAACTCGTAGTTTTAACCCCTTAATAATCATTGTTAGACCAATTATGTGAATAATAAGTAAGAGTTAATACCGACACGTGTTTTTATGCATTTCGGCTTCAAAGTCCATTATGTGCGTAAATGTGCCACTTTAGCGAGATAAAGGAGCAAAAAAGTCAGCAGAACTTCCGAATGCCATATCTTTGGACTCAGACCTCGGAATTGGGCCTATCTTATGTCAAAACGACCGACTCGGAAAGAGCTTTGCAATGGTCCAAGCCTTGACCCAATCAGAGGAGCAGAAGTGGACGAAAAGTCTGTTGAAGCCGAATCTAGCTGAAGAGGCCTTTTTGGACTGAAAGAATTGGGTTTTGTGAATCAGGCCCAAAACATGGCTCCAAGCCCATGCACGATTTTTGGATCTGAATGTATAAAAACAAAAGCTTAGCTCTTTGTTAATGGTAGATTATTTAGTAGAGAATTAGGGTAGATAGCTTAGAATAGAAAGTAGCCATTAGAATAGCTTCTAGATCTAGATCTAATTGTTTTAATTAATTTTAGTTCCATTTAAATTATTGTATTAGATTAAACCTTTGAATCTTGCTCTTCAATTTGATTAGATCAATAAAGTAGTATTCTTTATCAATTTCGATTTTTGTCATTTACAATTTATTAGATCTAATTTCAATTCTTGTTATCATTCAATTCTTAGTTATTAATTAGATTCCATTATTGTTTAATTAAGTAAATTTTAATGCTTTATATTATGTTTAGTTTTAATCTAAATGGAAATGATTGCGGAATGATTCAAGGCTAAACCTCCATTAGAGGGGGTTGAGAAGCCTTGATGAAAGCTTGATTCCGACTATCGTAGAATCGTCGTAATTTCCTTTCCACTCTAGAAACGTTTAGTTCACCATGAGAATGGGTTTAATCGTTCACATGCTAATTATGAATTGGTAGAAATGCCATGTGTAATTAGGGATTAGGAAGAACCGATTGTTCTCGCGTGGAGCAGAATTCGATTACTGAATTTTACTTCGTCGCTAGTGGATTAAGTTGAGTTAAGGTGGAATCAATCCCCTCTAACTCTTTATCATAGAATCAACGTAACATTCCCTTAGTTATTTCGATAACCGACTAGTTGCATTTAGGTGGGTAGTTGCATCGTAGTCAAATTGCCTTTTTCGTAAAATCTCTCATTAGACTTTAAGAAGAATACTTACACGAGAACACAAAGCATGCGGAAGGACTAGGAGTGGAACGAATCACTCTACTCCACTATATCTCATAGGATTGAGAGTAGAATCTTTGATAAACATAGTCATCATAAAATAGTTTTAGTTTACTTACGTTTTGATTTCATCGTTCATTTCGTGAGTAGACTATTCATTATTAAGTTATCAAATGGCGCCGCTGCCATCTTAGTTTCACTTTTGTATTGTTTTCGTAGTGTTAGTACTGTTCTTAAAGTCCCATTTCACCCACCCACCCTTGTTTGATTCATACTGTGGTTGCCCGTTTCAGCTTTGGAACAATTCCGCGAGAAAATATACCTGAGCGACCCGCAAGCAAGGAGAGAGGCGCGACCAGCTTAAGTTATGGAATTTCATCTACCGAAGCGCCTACGCTTCATACCAAGCGACCGCGCCAAACACCGTAATTGAATTTACATCGAGCGATTCGCTTTCAAGAGAGAGAGAGCACGCCTTAGCTGATTTTTCCGAATTTACGCTTTGATTCAACTTTGATCTTTCATATTTTTCAAGATTCTAACTCGCTTCTATACACCGAACAAGCGTAAACAAGACGCTTATTCATAATAAGCAAGGACGCCTAATCGTATTCCTTTCTTTCCACACCTCGATCTCCTCGTTAGAGGTTTATACTAGTATATCGTAATTGTTTGGAGTGTTGCATGTTTAGTTAAGCTCGACTTTAGTCTTGCATGAGATTAAGGTCCCGGGTCGAACAAAACACCTAACGTAAATACACAACAACAAAGAACAAACAAGTCTATCTAGTATACCACACACTACACCTCTAGCTACTATTTCACACACACCACCGATATAATGGGGGAAGAAAGAGAGACTCCTCTCTCGGACTTCTACAAAGCCTTCGAGCGATAGCCCCAAATCTTGCATCGCTCTAGCAGACCAAATGGGGATTTGAGAATCCCTCCAAATATTTTTAATTTGTTACCCGCTTTTCATGGTTTAGACCATGAAAAACCTTATCAGACACGTAGGATTGAACAAGTCCTAACAACATTCCACCATCCTACGGTTGGTACCTGAACAAATTAAATTAAGTGGTATTCCCTTTCACCTTAGCCGATAAGGCGTCTTGGTTAACCGCCCGCCTAATTCGTGGACTCGTGGGCTAAACTTGTTCAATTTGTTTATGGAACATTTTTACCCACCCCTAAAGACGGATGAGATGCTTTCCAAGATTCATTTCTTTTCGACAAAATCCTCATGAATCATTTTCAGAGGCTTGGAATCGCTTTCACCGACCGCTTATAGAGTGTCCACACCATAACCTAGCAAAAGACACGTTAGTTCATGCCTTTTTCAAAGGACTTCAACATCACCATAAAGAAGTCTTTGACATAATGAATGGGGTAGTTTCTTAAGTAAAGGAGCCTCTGAGGCTTTATAAATTTTAGAGGACCAAACTAAAGCTTAAATAATAATCGGGGGGGTAGTGACGATTACTCCCTCCGCTAGTTCTACTAATACGCTTAAGGGCCGGTATGTTTGAAATTAAACACGATTCGAGCTTAAAACTCTAATCGAATCACTCACTAAAAGGTAGAGGCCATTTCTGTACAACAAAATCCTATCCCCGGCCATGAATGTAAATTCAAATCCATGTAGTTTTGTTGAGTCCCCGAGCATCCCGACTCCCATCGTCTATAGCCTATGAACAGGCTTGTTCCATTAATAGTGAACCTAACGCCCCTTGGAGACAAAATCCCAACTTCGGTTGGAGAAATAACCAACACGCCACACCTCAAGGGTACAATAATCAATATGTTAGGCCCACATACGGCTTTAACCAAGCTCCACCACGACAAGGACGTGGTCGTGGTAATTTTAATAATTATAACAACCAAGTGCAACCTCGACAAGGTCAAGCACAAGGTCAAGGTAATTATAATAATTATAATGCTAATAGAGGTATCGTTAGGTAAATAATAATTATCAGAATCCACCAATAAATAATTCACGGAAATAGTTCGTTCCACACCACCCGCGGACTACTACACCCACACAACCGGATCGCTTTGACACTTTCATACAAGCGAGCCAAAACTTTTCCAAACCATGGCTCAATCTAACCAACAGCTTCTACAATCCGTTAATAATTTAACCCAACAGGTTGGCTCAAGATAAAGCCCAAACCAAAGGTGTGTTGCCGTGTCACGCAATACCTAATCCTAAAACAACAAACACAGCCTTTTGAGGTAACCGATAATACTAGTAATGAATATGCAAATGTAGGTGAGATAAATGCCATCACCACTCTCCGCTCTCGCAGAGTGGTTGATAACAAGGTAACTATGCCTATAGTTACCCCACCAAGAACCCTTACACCGCTATTTATTTTACTAGATACCGAAATAGAAACCCAAGAGCCTACCACCGTAGAGGAGGTTTACATAACACAACCTAAGAAACAAAGCCACGGTTAAACATCCGGGTGATACCATTGCTAAATATAGACGAAACCACCGCTTCCACAAAAATTAGCCATGTTAACTAGGGATACAAATTACGAGGAGATTAGGGACGTTTTCAAGAATCTAACTATAAACCTTCCCTTCCTCGGCTATTAAAAGCTACCACACCATGCTAAGTTTCTTAAGAAATTCAGGTACTACTAGGCGTAAGACAAATATACCAAAAAGCTTTTTTTAACGGAACAATTCCCAACCTTATCCGAACATAATGGAATTGTTAAGTACAAGGACCCTAGTCGCCCCATCGCATAATGCACCTTAGGAGATTCCTATATCGACGCACCGGCGTTATTAGACCGGGGGCTAGTGTTAACTTACTCCCATTTTATTTGTATAGACAAATAGGTCTAGACAAGATGCAACCCACTAAAATGACGTTGCAATTAGCCGATCGGTCTATTAAGTATCCTAAGGGTGTAGTCGAAAATGTGCCGGGTTAAAGTTTAGGATTTCTACTATCCGGCTGATTTTGTAGTCCTCGATACGTAAGTCGCTAATCCACTCCGTCCGATCATTTTAAGGCCCTTTCCTCGAAACCGCCAATGCGCTTCATTAATTGCCGGATGGTTCAATGTCCATGTCTTTTGGCCATCTTGTCGTTGAAGTCAATGTTTTAAAACAAGGACACAGATTATCCGATTCGCCTATGGATTGAGAGGTTAGCATGATCGAAAAGCGTTGCTTTCGAGATTATTTCAACAACACGCTCCCCGATAATCATATGCCCAAAATTCTTTCCTTTAGAAAGTCGACTCCAACATTTTCATTCCTACACTAGTCGATACACATATTATTGATGAGGATCGGATAGATAACTTTTCAAAGATGTAGAGGACTACCATAGTAATGTGGATATGACCAATCTAGATGAGGAATTCATGAGTTTCTTCGAGTAGGTGACAATTCACCCTATCAAGAACTAACTTGCACAACATCCACCTCGACTCCCCTCCTTCCACCCTTTCAAAGGAATCTCGAAGTTTGCACTCGATCCTTTTGTTTCTCCCCGCGGCTTCATAATTTTTTAAATCCTCCTAGCAAACGTGATACTTCCGTAAGGACAAACTATTTGACACCTTCATTTTCAGAGTTGAGACAGCCCCTACACACACAATGAATGAGTTTGGTGCTAAAACCACATCCTCATTGGTAATGTGCCGCCTTTTTCTACAACTTATCCATATCCACCATATTCTCCACAACCATTCACTTTTCCACACTTATTTACTAGAACACCCACTCATTCAAAAATTAAAAAAGAAGGTGCATGATAGGTTACACAATAGGGTTATCCGACTTCGTTTTCATTCCACTAGGGCGTCGTAGGAAATCTTGGTGCTTGATTGTGTTTGGATATGTTTTCTATGATATTTATTTATGGAATGATCCACAACTATTTTATTTGTTGATATATGATCAACTACATGTTCATACATATGTTTTAGATAAAGTCTCGAAAGTATCCGACTATAAACCACTCAATTTCTATGTTTGGTGCACTTCTTTTTCACTTTAATATATTGGTGAGTGCACCATTAAGGTAACCGGGCCTCCCTATGGAGTGTGTGGCTGTAAAGTACCGGATCCTAAGTCCACGGTTCACATAGTTCACGTTTTCCACTCTTGCATGTTTTTCTCGGATTTTTGAGTCATGTTTCTCTATGGTGTGAATTATGTCCTTATTGCTTATTGTTTTTCCTTCTAAAAAAAAAAAAAAAATAAAAAAATAAAAATAAACATAGTAATCTAGGAAGTCTCCGAATCGACTTTAAAAGACTTTATCGCTAAAACAAATTTTCTAAGCTTCGTTGTAAAAATTTGTTTGGGGTGGGGTGTTCGTGTTTCCGCACTAAAATGTTTTATGTCCCATTAGAGTTGCTTTTAGTTTAATTTAATTGTATTACGATTCGGGTTGACATAATCTAGGAATTAGAGTTCATTCGTCAAGATAACTTACGTCATGCACGCATTTCGAGGCGTTATCCACTATCTCGTATGTCATCCGAAGTTGGAAGAGAGTGTTTTATGGATCATTGGATAGGAAATTCTCTCCTGATCATTTCCATATCTCATTCGCAAAAATTGGACCGGTAACGAAGCGGCAATTTTGATTTGAAGTTCGCGAAAAAAAAAAAAAAAAAAATCAAAATTTCGATTTTGGGCTTGGGCCCTAACTAACCCGGACACGACAAGACAAGACGCCCTTTACCTTCACCTACAGTTCATCATTTCTTCTCCACACCGCCATTAACAAAGCTTCAAAACCCTAACAAAAATAAAAATTAAAAAGAAAACCAAAATAACCCACGCCAACAATAAAAAAATTCAATTCAAATCTCCTCTAAAACAATACCACCACAACCACCACCGATTTCCATCACTAAAACCCACCGAAAAATTCATAATTTTGGTGTTTGCTACCGCCACCACTCCACCACCACCACTGTTTTTTCAACCGCCTATTAAAATCCCACCACCATATCACATTTCAACCCTCACCCATTCCAAACACTAGATGGCTCAACAACGCCGAATTTTACCGGAGCAAGTTTTCATCGCCGACCACTTCGCTACCGCTTTTACGGTGATTTAAATGGCTAGTAGAGACTGGAGTAGTTTGTGGTATTTAATCAAGCCTTCTACCACTTAAGACTTGGTCCGACGGTTCTACAAACACCGGGGGAGTTAGAGGGAGTAGGATTTTGTGTTGGTAAAGAAGAAAATGAAGGAGTTGACCATCGATTGTTGGTCGAGATTCTAGGCATTCCGCCTAGAATCCATCCGATGCCACTTTTACAGAGCCCCAGTTTTGACGGGTAGAGCCTTTGATGGGCGGATCGCCATCAATGGGAGCTACAATACAAACTCCCATTGGTTCGCCAGCATCCGGGGACCAACCACCGGGCTACTGACTAAGTGGATTGGTCGGAATGTCCTAGGGAAGGACAAGGTCAGTGACATCGGTCCGACTGCGCTCCACATCTTATGGGTACTCCAGAGCGAAGTACGATTTCTGTATCTTGGAGTTTTTGCCGAGCATGATTAGGGGTCGGAAAGTCTTTGGCACCTCTTCCCGTGTTAATTACCAAGATCATGTCAAGATGAAAGCAGCTCCCGCGCCCGATAGGATTTACATTACCCCCCGACCGTGTAACCCGCTGTGATCTATAGGAGTGTGTCCAACAAGTCTGGAAATTGCCGAGAAGGGGGAACGGGATGAGGTAGAGGAGGAGGATGAGGATGATTCGGAGGAGGATGAGGAGGACGGACTTGCTTTGATACGGATGCCTTCGGAGAGGTGTTGGTCGATGCGTAACGCCACGGGCCGCTTCATAGGGGCATCGCTCACTAAACACTATCACTATGCAGACCTCCGGACTCGACAGCGACTATTCATCACAACTCGAGCCCGCACCCCGAGAGAGGATGAGAGATGGGAACAGGAGGGTGAGATGGAAGCCCGCCCGCCTTTAGAGTGGATATGCTTGCAGACGCTTCCCACCTCATACGACTCGCCTCGAGGACACAAACTCACGAGGCATGAGCGCCGCCGACGAAGGACGACTGCTGCTGGACTTCCGGGAGCCCGTGAGCCACCACTAGAGAGTGTGCCCCTCCGCCACCGCGCATGGCGAGGTGTTTAGAGAGTGTGAGGATTGATAGTGGTTGTTGTTTTATTTATTTTGTTGTTTTTATTGTAATGTAACTTTTATTTTCGTAATTTGAATTTGTAGTGAAAGGTACTTCAATGAAAATTTTAATATAAGGGGTTATTTTCAAGATGTGTGGTTGTTTCATATTGATCCCACCTTCCCAACTTGTTTGGGGGTGGTTTTATCAATTCAAGCTTTATTTTTATATAACCCTAAGTGTTAGAATTTATTATGAGTAAGGTGAAAATATGGCCGTTTAGGCATATCTATGATTGAGAATCATTGTAGGATGAAATCTAGATTAAATAGGTACATTCAATCATAAAATCAACCTAAAAGATACTGGGTTTGAATTAGAATCAAGAAAATGAGTTGTTTCCGTTTTCGGGTTTGGAAATTTTAGGATTTCCGGAAACTGCCGTTAATACTTTTTGGCAACTTCCCGATCCGTTTTAGCAACTTAAAACCTATATAAACTTCATACATTCTACACTCACAACTCACACTACATCTAACTTCCATCACGCACCCTTCACACCCGCGATTCCCACGTTTCGTCTCCATTTTCGCGAATGCAGAACTTCGAAGCGCCACGCTTCGAGAGGCCAGCGCTCAGCGCTCTACACTTCGACGAGAAAAATTTTGCTCGAGCTGGCGCCAAGTTCGCCGACTTCGTGCTCAAACACTGGAATTCCAAAATACAAAGAGCGACTCGCTTCTAGTTGAAGGCCAGCGCTCGACTTTCGTGGACCAGAAAAATTCCAGTTTTCCGCGAAGTTGTGCCGGTTGTTTTCGCAGTTGTTCCGAACGTAGTTTTGAGATGACATCTCCTATAATAATACCGAACAGTCTTTCGAAGATTTGTTCCAAAGCACTACTTTACGGTGCTTGGTTTCATGAGGTGATCACATACGTTGGTCGGGAACCTCTTATGGTAAGACCGGGTGAACTTTATTCTCCAAAGACTTGCATCTTATTTTTATAATAACTGCATTTTCTTTGAGAGACCGGATGGAGAACAAGTGTTCTCCATCAACATTGACGATGAACCAATGGAAATTACCGTGTTCTTGCTAGCATTTGTTCTTGGACTTGCTATGCCCGGCCGAGATATAAGACCCATGGTGCTATTAGGGTCGATAATATGCATGTCTACACTTATGAGTTTTGCACAAGGCTTATGGGGCAGGCATTTTCCAGATTGAGGACCAAGGGACTATAACGCTGCCCTTGGTAGCCCGGTCCATGAACATAGGAACCGTTATGTTTTGGATTATGCTAAACATTTTGGGGAATGGCGTTTTTCTTCGTGAATGACGCCACTTGCAGCATTTTCCTTGCTTTAGCCACGGGACGGCCGGTTCTATGACCTTCCTTAACTTTGATGTCTAGTTTAGCACGAGCCCATATCATGAGGCATAAGTACCTTCTTATGCCCGCTCTAATTTCAATGATTATGCTATGTTTCTTTCCCCGCTTTTTGTACACGTTTTCACGGATTGGATTAGGGGTAGACACGGTCGCGACCCACCAATAGTATTATTCGATCTTTCCGCAATGACTTGGCAAGGGTGGCGGATACAACCTCACCAGGTTGCACCCTACACCCCATCGCACCAAGTGGCACTTAATAGGTTAGCAACCATAGATGATAAATGGCGTGAAGCCCGGCAAATTATCATAGCATGGCAGATCGCGAAGGAGCCTCACTTCTTTATAGAAGTAGAGGATGACGAAGATGACGAATAACAAGCGGAGTGGAGGTAAGTTTTAGTTTCGTTAGTAATCCGCTTATGTCCCAAGCAATTTAATTTCGTTAACCCCATAATGGGTGGAACTCTTATAGAGTTGCGTCAGTTTTATTTCTTATATTAGCACGTTTCTAACCTTGTTTTATAGATGTTTCGAAATTCACGCAGCTTCAATGGTATTTTTCCTACCCTCTTTATTTAAATGCTTTGAGGACAAAGCATGCTTCTTGTTTAAAGGGGCATAGAAACACGGTAATTAAGACATCTGCTAGGATATAAATATATATAATATGCATTTGTTTTCTAGTTAAAATTTCAAAAATTTAAAAATATAAATAAATAAGTCCATGCTATACACTTAGGAATATTGGTATTGTTTTCTTTCTATGCTCTTAACAATCTAGAAGTCTCACATAGCTTTTGCATCGTAATAATTGTTAGAAACTTAGGTTAATATGTAGGTAATAATCTTTGCATCTATCTATAAATATATTACCCGAAAGTATCTATGATTGTTAGCAAAGAAGTTTTCAAATCTAGGCTAGAGTACTTATTCTACAAATCCTGGAGAATATAGCCTAAAAGCCTTATATGAAATAAACATTTGAGAAATGACACAAGGGAGAAGTAAAATCCGGATAGAGAAATCACACGTCCACTTGCTTGATCACTAAACAATATCCTAAGCGAGAATTTAGGCCCTTTTTGGATCGATATAGCTAGAAATTCTGACCTAAGTATATTTTTCGCTAGTCGCCCCACTGAGCCTTTCATTAGCCCTTCCATAAACCACAATTCCTTTTCCATGTTACAAAAACAAAACAAAAAAAAATAATAATAAAAAAAATCAACCTACCCAATTTAGAATAAGTCTGAGAATAGAATGAATGAAGAAAGAAGAAGAGAAAAACCTATGTAAACAAAAATTAGTTAGTTTCTTCAGAAAATAAAGAAAATAAGTTTTCATCCAAAGAAAAGAAAAATAGAAATAGAAATAAAATAAAAACTCCAAAAATAGAATAAAAGGGAGTCAAAAGCCAAAGAAAAGAAAAAGAAAAATATGGCTAAGGATGAAAACAAAGTGTAGAAGCAAAAGTAAATAACAAGATTTTCTCTAGTTACATAATATGAAGACTCTATTATCTCAGACTTGTCCTTTAGAATATCCATTTCCTTCCTTCTTAAACCATCTCCTAATCCCCGTAACACCTAATAAAGACCTCTAGCTCAATTAGGAATAGTTAGTGTGATAGTAAGTGGCAGATGTGTTTGATCGACTCCGACTTCCTCGTGTGTCATTGAGATTGTAAGGTAAAGTGTGCCCACTGCATTAATCGGAGTAGCTTAAACTTGAGTGGAAAAATCAGAGTGTTGTTTCTTGACTATTATTGTGAGAACCTACTTAAAGACGCTTATTCCGAAGTTCTCTAAAACAAACCCGCTAAACATTTTATAGACTACCTATCAGGTATATGTTTATTGTAGATGATAGATTATTATGCATATATTAACTTAGGTTTTCGACTTGGTTATTCTTATTCAATTGCTAGAGAGATGTATAGATAGTTGAGCATGAATAAGGAAACAATAGTTTTATTTTCTTAGTCGTTGAGTATAGATGAAGTTTGTGAGTACCTTCATCGGAAAACTCTCACGAGGTTATAACTCGGCCCACTAGGGAATTCCTAGTGGTTTAAGGCCTTGTTGCATATGGTCAATGCAATCGCACTCAAAAAAAACGAGTAGTTAGAACTCCATTTTTGGTCACTTATTCTAATTTTCATCTTTTTTGAGGACAAAGCAAAATGTTTGTTTGGGGGTGGTTTGATAAGAGCCCAAAACTGTAGTTTTAACCCCTTAATAATCATACCATTAGACCAATTATGTGAATAATAAGTAAGAGTTAATACCGATTACGTGTTTTATGCATTTCGGGCTTCAAAGTCCATTATATGCGTAAATGTGCCACTTTAGCGAGATAAAAGGAGCAAAAGTCAGTGAGAACTTCCGAATACCATATCTTTGGACTCAGACCTCGGAATTGGGCCTACCTTATGTCAAAACGACCGACTCGGAAAGAGCTTTGCAATGGTCCAAGCTTTGACCCAATCAGAGAAGCAGAAGTGGACGAAAAGTCTGTTGAAGCCGAATCTAGTCAAGAGGCCTTTTTGGATTTGAAGATTGGGTTTGGGCACGATTCTTCGGCCCAAAACATGGCTCCAAGCCCATGCACGATTTTGGATCTGAATGTATAAAACAAAAGCTTAGCTCTTTGTTAATGGTAGATTATTTAGTAGAGAATTAGGGTAGATAGCTTAGAATAGAAAGTAGCCATTAGAATAGCTTCTAGATCTAGATCTAATTGTTTTAATTAATTTTAGTTCCATTTAAATTATTGTATTAGATTAAACCTTTGAATCTTGCTCTTCAATTTGATTAGATCAATAAAGTAGTATTCTTTATCAATTTCGATTTTTGTCATTTACAATTTATTAGATCTAATTTCAATTCTTGTTATCATTCAATTCTTAGTTATTAATTAGATTCCATTATTGTTTAATTAAGTAAATTTTAATGCTTTATATTATGTTTAGTTTTAATCTAAATGGAAATGATTGAATGATTCAAGGCTAAACCTCCATTAGAGGGGTTGAGAAGCCTTGATGAAAGCTTGATTCGACTATCGTAGAATCGCCGTAATTTCCTTTCCACTCTAGAAACGTTTAGTTCACCATGAGAATGGGTTTAATCGCTCACATGCTAATTATGAATTGGTAGAAATGCCATGTGTAATTAGGGATTAGGAAGAACCCATTGTTCTGCGTGAGATTCAATTCGATTCTGACGACTTAATTCGTCCGCTAGTGGATTAAGTTGAGTTAAAGGTGGAATCAATCCCCTCTAACTCTTTATCATAGAATCAACGTAACATTCCCCTTAGTTATCTCGATAACCGACTAGTTGCATTTAGGTGGGTAGTTGCATCGTAGTCAAATTGCCTTTTTCGTAAATCTCTCATTAGACTTTAAGAAGAATACTTACACGTGAGAACACAGCATGCGGAAGGACTAGGAGTGGAACGAATCACTCTACTCCACTATATCTCATAGGATTGAGAGTAGAATCTTTGATAAACATAGTCATCATAAAATAGTTTTAGTTTACTTACGTTTTGATTTCATCGTTCATTTCGTGAGTAGACTATTCATTATTAAGTTACAAAGCTCAATTTTCTTGTAGTGTATACAAAATGATAGATCTTACAAAGAAAAGACTTAAATACAAATTCTTGACCCCCGTTAATTCTGCTAGTCTTTTTCTTGACATCATACTATCATAGTCAAGTAGTGAAGAAAGTCGGCAATTAAAATTTTAAAAATACCAAAGATCATTGAAATGTTGATCCACAATTAAAGGTGGACATTATGGCAATTATGGTCTTATAGCATCTCTAGGTGGAGGCATCAAGTGTATATTTGCCTCCACCATTCGGAATTTCGGTGGATTCCAATTCTAGTCGGAAGTATTCATAGCTGCATTCGTGGAGGCAAATTTGTTGTTTCGGATGCAGTGCGACGGTGACAATGTCACGTGTGGTAGGTCCTACTCCAAATTTGTTGGAATTGTTTGAGAATATTTGTTGTTACTCCAAATAGTGGTAATGTAGTGCGACATTTCCACTTCCCTTGCGCCATTGTCAAGGTTGTGTGTGGTGAATCCTACTCCAAATTTGCGACCGTATTTTTTTCCACCTGGAATTGGTCATTGTTTGCATATTCTTACCTCAAATATAGCCTCAAACTTGACACTTGATACCTTCACCACTTAGAAATGCTCCTACAGATAAAACTATTTTACCGAACAATAAGAAGCACGCAAAATTGCTTTTACTAATCCAACTAAGACCCCATTTGAGATTTTGTATAAATGAACATACTGTCACGCCCCGAGACCCAACACACATCCCGAGGACGTGGAATGAATCTCGAGGTAGACACCTATCCCGATTCTACCGAAATTTCGACAGAGTTTCCTTTGTTTGATCAACATTCGTAAACCCTAAAAACCTGTCATAAACCTGTCATAATCCCTGGACATCTCATAATTCATTCTTCCAACCATATATATATCCAACAACCATACATACTACTCCTAACTTTAAATACTACAGGGATATGATGGTATATCTACAAAACAAGGAGAACCATCGCTAAATACATCGATTATTACATCAAGATGGCCTAGCTCACTGTATATACAACCAAAGGAACTAGCCTCTTACTATACAACCAAAAGAAAAGAGCTATGCTCATTATATACAGCAAAAGAATAACCTAGATTATCTCTATACAGCCCAAAATATAAACTTGACTCTGTCTCTCGTCAAGCATAAGGGAATCCTCCCAAATCCCCATAACCCTCATCGCTAGGGTTAGGAAAAGCCTCCTCCGCAACTGGCTCGTCTGAAATGTTAAGTAGGATGAGCAAACAACTATGCCCAAGAGAAACGCATTATAACCAATACTAGACTACTTATAACAAAACATTTAAAACATGCAGGTTTTTATAATAATATCCAAATATCGCGGACTATACAATAAATCACTAGCTAGCATAAATCATATCGGCATGCTTCTTTAATATTCAAAATATAGTTTTCACAGTCATCATACAACTATTGTGGCCGCTGATCCTACTAGAATGGTGAGGGCACGACCGGTATTTTCACCCGATCCCACAGCAATCTCGGTTCAAGATTTTCGGTGTGAACCATGCGTTTGTTTTTCCGATTTTTACAGGAGCTGAAATGCCGTTGTTATGTTCATTACACACAAAATCCCCAAAGCTTTTAGGGGCTCGGGTGGGCCCTGGACCACCGAATTCCCCATACTGGCTGTCACCTAACTTACGGTGGTCAACCGTTCGACGACCGGCAGACCGCTTTCAGATCCTCGACACATCCAGAGTGGACTAAACTCTCACTCCTCGCCTAAACCTCATTGAGGTAGCATGTAACCCCACACAAGCTAATCACCACAAAGATGACACGCATAAACATGGTTATCTAGAAAAGTAGAAAAGGACTTCCGGGACTACATCCGGTGATGCATCCCTTTAAAGGTGGCCCACCACCTCGAAGGTGTACACCATTGATTGGAATCCTAGAGCTTAACTGCCCGCCTCCGAATTGCGACAAGCGGTTCCTTCTTTATAGAATTCACAATTCTTTTTCTAAATCCCTCGTGATAAACATAGTAATATCTATATATATACTTTCGATTTCGATTGTTTTCAAATACTCTAGTTACATATTTAGTTTTTCTTTTCAAACTGTTGAATCAGAGGGTGTGAGTTCCCGGATTTCCCATAATCGAAAGTATAAACAACCTATGACTCCCAAACGGGCGGTCATAGTAATAACAACCGATGATTCCCTAAACGGCTTAATCATCGTAAATAACACAACCATCCGGGAACCATCCAGAACCTCCCACCTAGTTACAAACAACCGGGTAATCCTTACCCGCAATACAAAATCCATCTCTCTGTCTCCTTACTGAGACAAGAGACGCGAACCTTTCCCAAAACCAGTTTTTCACTTTTAACAAAGAAAACAATCCCCGCGCTACCCGATTTTACGAAAACCCATTTCACATTTAAAGCTATATATATATATAGTTTATAGCGAGGAAATACAGTGCAAAACATGAATATCATATATACATGCATGGTTGATACGCAACTATCTATTTCCTATTTAAACAATTCCAATCATGCATGAAAATAAGCGGACTATATATTGGTATGTAGGTTCCTACCTTAGCAAGCTCGTTCTCCTCAAGCCCACTTAACTAAATCCAGCCCGCTTTAAACGAATCCAACTCCTATAAAATCATATAAGCCCAATCGTGAAATCTATTAGAACCCGAAGAAGACAATTAATATTTCCTTTCAACATAAGTAAAAAGAAATAATTACTCGTTGATTATATTAACCACTAACGTAATTATTAACGCATTACCCTTCTAGTTACCAAAAGTTTTGTTCTAGGTCGCTATAGGCCACCTAACCGTTATTGTACACCAATTTCAGTCATTGTCAGGCGCCCCGACTACGCACCATTTCCAGTTCTTACATATATTTTTCAAGAACTTAACCCCTTTAGATGCTTCAGATTCACTCTCCTCCCATCCCACACAAATTTCCATTTGTAATAAGATCCCAATCCAAGTCCAAATTTCCACTACAACCCATTCCACACCCTTTCGGTTCATATTAAATCTAATAACAATTATCGTCGTGTTCCTTATCAATCGTGCATTCTTGAATCAAATCCTAAACAAGTTTAGACTAACATAACTTCTTTAAATTAAAGTGAATATAGCAATTCTTACCGAAGTCGCAAGCAAAATCGCCCTAGCTTGTCGCTCCACCAAAAATCGCTCCACTTTGTCGCCACCAATTTCTTTGTCGACATAACAACCACCCCATTCAATTATCTTTCATCCAATACCACTAATTAACTTTCGAAATCGAGTTTACACTATCGATTTGTAGGCTTAAATTCACTAACCTTTTCGCGAAAACCCGACGACTCCAAGAATTTTCGGCTCCACCAACTGTTTCCTCCACTCCGGCTCTTTCCAACTCTTTGCCGACCTTCAACACCCCCAATACACTTTCGGTTATAATCGATATATCCAATTCCATCAATATTTAAATCAAATTATCAAATAGAATTAAATCGTGACTCACCTTTTACCTCGATACGCACGCGATTTCCGAATTTCGAATCCCCCTCGCGTTGGTGTTGACAAGGTTTGGGTGTGAGGAATTGAGGTTGAATCGATGGAAATTTGGGTGATTTAGAGTTTCTCTCTCCTAGGTTAAAAAGGTGCGAATTGGGGAAGAAGAGAATTGGGTGCGATTTTCTGTTTTCGCGATTTCTGTTTTTTTTTTTTTTTTTTTTTTTTTTTTTTTTACTAGTTGGGCCGATATATTTAGGCCCAAGCCCAATATATTCCAATTAGGCTTAAGGTCCTAATACTCCTAACCACCAACTCGTTTGACGTCGCGTCGTAATCATTTTTCCGACCCATCCCGCTAAATTTAATCTTCTATATTCTATCTCACCGCAGGCTATGACAATAACCCACTCATGAGTGTAAGCTGTTAACTCGTGCCAGCTTCGACGCGGAAAAGCCGCTAACCGACATTTTTGCCAAATTTTCGCCTATGGTCGCTTACCTAACGTGACTTATGAGTCGGAGTTAAGTTTCATCCAGTTACGTACGTTTGAAAAATAAACCCGACGACCAATTTACATAACGACCCTAGAGTTGATATGAAATTTACAAAAATACCCTTAATAATAATTCAGGACTTTACACATACCGAGCAGCAAGTACTTTTTCACAAGACTTTGAACTTGCTACGCATGCATTATCTATATATATATATAAAAGCTCGCACCTTACCTCTCTCCTCAGCTTATGTCTTTATTTTTCAAACCATGTATTTTCATTCACTCCTAAAAAAAAGGCAACTCTATATATTAGTTAGACCTCCCTAAATTTGTTACTTTCTCCTTTATTTATTTTTTATTTTTAATCACCTCCCCTAATTAGTCTCTTAATATTCGAAAACCCTAAACTCTCTCCATGATCTAAGTTGTATTAACTTACATAATAGATAATGCATAAGATACATGATCTACCTATTATTTATCTGGATAGTTTGAAACTTCAGTTGGAGGTAATCTTTCAGATGGAGCATACATGAGTAATTTCTAAAGAATACATAATGGAACGTTGATGGTCTGGAATGTCCATGGTTGGCAATCATTGTAAGCATGGCACGATTAATTTGTAGGAACCCAAGAGCCAGGTAATCTCTCAAATTTAATCTTCTAAATCAAGCCTGTTGTGGACAGGTATGGTAAAATTGATCATATTGGAAAGATTGCCAACCAAGCAGCACTTTGATGGTATATTTCCTGAATTGTGGGAACAGTTTTGTTTTGAGAAAATTGAATCCATAACTACAACAATTCAACTTGGTCACACAATTGAACACTGAAATTCCAAGCCCCAGTCCGACCGGATGGTAGGTGCCCCCTAAAACTTGCCTAACCCAATCACAAACTGATTTTACTATTGTCGCCACTAGCTAAACCTCCGTTTATTATAAGTCGCCTTCTCAGGAGCGTTCAATTGCATCAACCTCCTACACTTTTGGTATTGATTTATTTCTATCTCCTTTTTTTGTGTATAACATATAAATCTATCTAGAAATTCGTTATATCAATGTTCCTTTGAATGTTGAAGTGGTGATATATTTCTTCTGCCAGATAAAGTGTTTGGACTGTTTTACGCAATCAAGCGGTTTATGAAGAAGGTGTAAAGAATGTTGCTTTGTCGGCTTTAATGGGCATAAATGGTAACTACAAATTTGGCTTACTTTGGTTATGTATAAAGTTTTACTTATGTTTCGATGATATTTCCCCCCTTTGACTGGATGAACCTAACATTTTCCTGGTACCATTTTATTTTGGCAACCACTATATTTGCTTATGGGCAAACTAGCAGCGGAAAGACATACACCATGAGAGAAATAACAGAAAAGACTGTAAACGATATATACAATCATATTTTAAATGTAAGCTTTGGGTTCTGATTGACATTTTTGTTTTCTTGGTACTCAATTTGGTCAATATTTTTCAAAATGAAAATTCTAATGTGAATGTATTAATACTACATTGGGAAATTTAAAGTAATTTCTGATGTGATGCTGTTTGTGCGTTTGTTTTGGCATACTCCACAGACTCCGGAAAGAGACTTTTCCATAAAGATTTCTGGACTGGAAATTTACAATGAGAATGTAAGAGACCTATTGAATTCAGAGTCTGGTCGCAATCTTAAACTTTTGGATGATCCTGAGGTACTTATTACAACCTATTTGGATGTATTAGTTAAGCATTTTTCTTTGTAATGTGTTTGAACTGATTATATCGTTGACTTCATATGCAGAAAGGTATTGTGGTTGAGAAATTGGTAAAAGAAAATGCAAATGGCGATCAGCATTTGAGGCATCTAATTAGTATTTGCGAAGGTGAGAAATGAAGAACTATTAAATTAGATGCTTGGAAGTACCGAGAGCATGGACATGAATGCTTAAAGGAAGCCGAACGTGGTTCAATCCACCATCTTCTTCTTCAAAAACTCTTAATCAACTACTGACGATACAAGCTTGATAAACATGTAATTCCTTGACCCCATTTTGGATTAGAATGATTTTAAATCTCAGTATATGCATTTTGATACTAATGAGTTTTTTTATTATTCACCAAAGTAACAAAGTTGTATTTTTTTTTTCTTTTTAGTAATAATTCTCTCTCTCTCTCTCTCTCATATCCTATCACTGTATATTATTTGTTTCTTTAGTTTTTCTCAATTTATTGAATCATTGACACTACAAAAAAACAAGTAAAAAACAACGGCCCATAGCTGTCATTTACAAGAAAAACATGTGTTATATTCTGTCGTTAGGGCCGTAATAAAAACTGATGTAGTTTTTGCAAAACGATGGCCGGGGCACTTGTAATGTTTAAATAAATACGACGGCTTTTAACACTTGTAAATTAACGACGGCCATCAGCTCATGTTTCTTTTAAAATTGGTCCCATGTATATTTAAAATAGAACCACAGACTTCAACCGTCGTTTATGGGAGAGATTTTTTAGTAGTTCTCATTGTCATTTATTTATTTAGTATCATTTAATTTTTCCTGTTGTACCTGATATAAAAGCATGTATTCATATTACTATAAGGCTGTAACTAAAGAACATTAACAAAATATAAGACAAGAACTTGAATCAAATCAAAATATTTCCATTGAATACTTGGAACTTCAACAAAACAAATCCCATCCAACAATTTTGTACACAACCAAGTCTTGACGATAATTTTAAAAAATAATTTAGATTACATTAGTAAAAGCTTTAGGCCATGTAATAGTAGATCCTACATCAATATCATCAAAAGTCTGTCCTTTAGCACCGAACAACTCAGCGTTAAATTCCAAAATCTCATCCACTATGAACCGATATGCATTCGCATATACATCATTTCGATCACCAAACATTCTTCCAATGGAAACCACTCTACCCCTATGGTTTGCAGCTCACATGTTTGTACAGAATGTGATATCATTGGTCACCTAGACAATGAATGACCTGTTGTCTGCGACGAACAAGATATGAAGTAATAAGAAAATCTCAATACAACAAACATGCCAACTAGCAGATTCAAATGTAAAATCAAGAGTTGTATAACAAATTTATAGCAATATTACATATTTATAGTTGATAACTTCTTGTAGACTCAATAAGGAACACGTAAACTTGGCAACTTATATATAAGCAAGAGGGAATTAAAGCAAATAAACCAAGTCATTTACAACAACCCAAACACTAAAAGAAAAAAGAAAAAATCCAATGTACTAGACATATAATCTACCTCACCAACTACTTACCTATACTTTCTTAAACTCCTAAGATCAAACTTACACTAGTACAAGAAAAAAAAACTCACACATAAGAAAGTAAACCTTTCAGAGCATAAAGGTTTGAATGTGACTTGATGCAACATGGAGATGGATGTGACTTGATCAAACACAGAGGATCATAAATTGAGGGCCAAGGGATGGAGTCACTCACACTTTCCTCCCTGAGGGGCCTCATGCTACTTTTACCTAAGGTGCTTCTTAATCTAGCAGTACAGTAAGCATAGGCATCATGGGCTGAGGCTTAAGAAACAAATAAGGTCAAGGCATTTGAATCCAAACCAGGCGCACTAGTAGTTGTTGACCCAGTGCCAGGCGCAACTTTAGTCAATAATAAGTTTATGCGGCCGCAACATATCGAGATCAGGGCCTACCTACAACAAGAGAGAAGGTAACAAAGGCATATGTGAACTTATACAAATCAAGTGTCTAACAAATATGACAATGTGATCAGATACCAAGTATAAGAGTCTAGCCAACAAGCCTTATAATCCATATCAAACAATTGAACAAAGCTACACACAAGCTGGACAATATTATCATATTAATCTCCTAACACTAGACTCAAAAGCTTCCCTATTAACTTTAGACCCACTTCTTACAATCAAAGCATCACAAAGAAAAATCTTTGTACATAATTCTTCTTGTGTTAAGTTATATGAACAGTCCACGTCGTTGCCAAAATCCAAATGACACACTAAACTAAACCTCAAACAAATTATTTTCATCACGTATACGATACAATATATTAAACACATTATTTCCATATTGCCCAAACATTCACTACATATAGCCATAACCACTTAAATAGTTAACTACACAAACAAAAATACACTCAAACCTACTTTTACCAACTTGATGAAGGCTTCAAAATTCATAAGCAACAAAGTGATAGAACACACTTAACCTTGGACAAAAAGCACTTTCAGGCAAGAAGGCAACATAAGATCCACTGTGAAAATAGATACTATATTATATACAAAGAAATTCATGGATGCTTCCAGATACTCTTAAGCATCTTAACAAATCAGTCCACCATAGTATTAAGCTTAGCTAGAAGAGCTACATTTCACAAATCAGTCCACCATAGTATTCAATCACATACATTAATAAGTTCAATCACATTAGTAGGAAACAACAAGCAAAGCATATTGATTCGAACTATCAAACTTGAACGACGAATATTAGAAAGAGAAAACTAACATAGCTAATAATTCAAATTGAAAGTGTACACTTATACAAGCAACAATTATAATTACCATAAAACAATAATGTCATTCATAGAACAACAACAAAAATTCAAGTCTAAACAATATATCTAACTTCGAAATTCAATTCAATTCCCAATACCTGATAAGTGAAACCGAATGATGGAAGTGTTGTTGATGTTGCTTTCTTGGCTGGACTGTCGAGAGATAAATTTATAGGGAAATTTTCAAAAAAATCAAACCTTGAAGAAGAATGGGGATATTCAACTCGAACAACATGTTTGAATCCTCAACTTGCAATATCTCCAATTCAAACACACGAGACCACTTACACAGTTCCGAACATATACTTATCTGAGACCTTAAACCAAGCATCAAATCTTTTGCAACACCACTCCCTCCAGAAAACCCACTCTCAATATCATTAACAACAAGTGAATACACATATCATAATTTCTAGGCAAAAACGTCAACAAGGATATCGGTTCAAAATAATTGACACTATCACCACTAACCACACTATCTAAACTCCCACAAACCAAACTAGTAAAAACAGTCGAGTTATTCAGATAATTAAGTTTAAAAACGACAGAAAGATCAAGTAAATTACCTTCTTTTGAATAGCCTACACCAATTCTAACCATTATTCAGATAATTAAGCTTAAAAACGGCAGAAAGATCAAGTAAATTACCTTCTTTTGAATAGCCTACACCAGTTCCAACCATTATTCGGATAATTAAGCTTAAAAACGGTAAAAGATCAAGTAAATTACCTTCTTTTGAATAGCCTACGCCAGTTCCAACGATTATTCAGATAATTAAGCTTAAAAACGGCAGAAAGATAAAGTAAATTACCTTCTTTTGAATAGCCTACACCAGTTCCAACCATTATTCGGATAATTAAGTTTAAAAACGGCAGAAAGATCAAGTAAATTACCTTCTTTTGAATAGCCTACACCAGTTCCAACCATACAAAGCTTTCTAGAATCATCAGACCAAAAGCCATTCAAGTTAATGCTCACTCTATTCCTCCTAACAGTAAATCTATGTCTTCTAGTCTTAAATCGACTCGACTTTGTTCCTTCAAATGAAACTTTTACTTCCCATAGGAAACATACTACCAACTCTAAACACCAAAGACACTTCAACATATAAAACACCATCTAAGTCAGTTTTATAAACATTTTGTGTACGGAAAACAAATGATTCTGGTGAATTTTTATGAGTAAAGGTAGTATTTTTAACTAATTTTTTTTCTCCACCAATGAAATAACCAGTTTTTAATTGTGAGAAACTTGATTTAGATAAAAGTGAACCATTTGGTGTAGATTTTCAGTATGACAGAACAACACAGATAGAAATTAAACATACCTTTGAAAGCACTCAAATTCGAAAACATACCTTTGAACTCAGCTACAATCCTAAATCAAAGAATCAGGCCACAATTGAAGAAGAAAAGAAATCCTTATGAAAATTTTATGAATTTCTTAACAAATAAAAGAAAGGTTACCAGAAGAACAAGAGATTTCGTCACTGCAATCGGGTGCACCATAACAGCAACAAAAAATTATTTTTTTGACTAATACTAGCCATTACTCAAATAAATAAGAAGAAAATGGGTTTAAATTACCTGTTAATTTGACACCTTATCAAGAGAAATCCACTAGAGACAATATCCAAATGAAGAACTGAAAGCAAAAAAGAGAAAAGAATGAGAAACCACCTGAAACCCGAGTTCTTGATACGAAGGGAAGGATAATTTACCTGAAACCCTAGTTCTTGATGTGAAGGAGAAGAGAGAAAGAACTTAAACCCTAGTTTTCGAAGTGAGGTGAAGAGAGATCGAGAACTGAAATTTTGAGTAGTTTTCTCTAAAATTTTTGGTTGGCCTCGAAAAATCGAGCGGGACAACTCAATATTTCACTAAAGTCTACAGCGGGAATGAGCCCAATTTTTCAGAGACACGCTACGACGGACTTTGAGTTACACTATGACGGCTATTGGCCTTTGTTCAATTACTACAGCTATTAACTGTCGTTTATCGCCCTTTGTTGGTGTCGCTCTTTGGCCAATTTGGTGTAGTGTGATTTATTTTTTTTCCTGATTTCATTGTTAATTTGGTCATTTTATTGATGAACACTACAAATTATAGTAATTTTAAAACCATAGCCTCGACTTAATATATTTGCTAATACAATATGTTGCTTCTTGTAGAGGAATCATTGACGAATACCAAAATCAGTATTTTACACGCTTGTGACCTAAGACACCATAGTACAAGTATAGTTGTTTGTAAGCTACCATTGGAAGGCAGTGTTCTTCATGCTTAGATTTTTGTGTGCATATCTTGCAGTCAAGAGACCTACTATCTACAATTAATCTGAGAGGACATAATGGGAGCTTATTTCTACTCGCGGAGGTGCTCTCTATCTATCACCAGATCACTAATTTATACTCTCTTAGTACATTAGGCTACCAAGGGTTAACAGTAAAATCTCAAGTTGAGATATATCATTGTCCGAAATCTGGCCATGTTTATTCTCTTTTAAACAGATAACAATGCATTTTTTTTTCTTTCCTTTTTACTACTCTTATTCCAAAGATGAATGATAAATAGATCGATCTGTGTTGCAAATATCAGTGAAGGAGAATGATAAATCTCACTTTTAAGCAACATCCGTAAGTAGAAATAAGCTCCAATAATCTGCAGAGGTGTTTACGCCCAATTTTATATTAGTTAGTTAATTTATTTAATTTGTTTGATTTAGTTAGTGTGTTTTTGGTGATTTTGCAGAATTGGATTTGAGTTGATTAAAAGTGCCAAAACTATTGAGATTCGGGATGTTAGTACATGAGTTCGTGGTTAGGTCGCTTGGCATTGGTTATTCAGTTATGGAAAAGTGCCCAGTGGTAGTCAATATATTGTTTGCGTGCATTGGGTTTGGTCTTGGTATTTGGTAATGAGAATTGAGAGCCAATGGAGTCATTTTTTATTTGGACTTGGTACCTTAAATTAGCACCTGATCAGTAACAGAGAAACAAGGCTATAGCTATGAATACAAGGCACATAAAGACGAAACATAAATAATTTCATTGGCACAAATAACTAAATTGGGATGCCGTATATTTAATAGTGGTCCTTCTGAATTGGCACAATTTTGAATTGGGATGCCCTAGGAATAAAGGGTTTCATATATGTTCATTTCTCCTTCTGACACTTAGGGATGGGGTTTTTCTAACGTTTTCCTGCTTCAGTCCTAATACACCTCTTGCAGTTGGAAGTATACAGATGCAGGTGGAAATGTTCAAAATGGATACCCGTGCTACTGTTATTTTCTAAGAAACTATTGATGGAATAAAAAAACAAATGTATTCTCTTAATTCCATTTTCTAGCAATTATTGAGTATAGTTTTCTTAGCCTATAGATTTTCAATCGCAGTAACAAGGATTAGTATTAGCTAGTTGTTTGCATGGCATTGTACTTAGCAATTATAATTTTAATCCCATTTTTTTTCGTAGAAACTGATGAAACTTATTAACATTAAGGTCACTGATTAGAGCTCATTTTCTACAATATATAGCACGGTTAAGTAAGATAGCTCTGACTTCAAATCCCCAAGAGATTGTGAGGGACATAGATTCCAAGCTGCTCCAGCTGATGTAAGAAATTTTGTGAAGGTTAGTTGTTGCTGTTAGAAGTAAAAGATTTCATATATGCTAGTTGTTTTCGACAATGCAATAAAGGATGCAGTTGACTTCATAGCAGTATTGTTGTGTTCTATGAAGGACCCATAGCAATAGGTTTTTTCCATGTAATGAGTGCGATTTCCTTACTTTTCATTTGTGATAGGAAGTCCGAGACGCCTGTCAATCATATATTTTCATTCAAATAAACATCTTCCCTTTAATATATTTCAGCAATTGAATAATTTTTTCCAAGTTATCATTCACAACATAGTAGTTGCATAATTGCATCATTGATTGGCACAACGCCCTAGCAACATAGATAATAGAAGAACTGCATGTTCTTTAATCTGAGTGAAGATATTACCAACAACGTTTGATTCTATGTCCTATCGACCAAGTGTTAAGGGCAAACTTAATGCACTTTAATTACGCTATTCTTAATTAAACATTAGTTTTCATTATGAAAACTAATTTGTATGAAGCGAAATACCCTGGCTACAAAGTAGTTTGGCATAAATTTTCTTGCTAAAGTGCTCCAAATTGTACAAGTGTATATATACAGTAAATAAAACGCCCAATCATTAGAAACTTGAATCTTTAAGTTACAATCTATTGAAAACTACATATTATTTTATCAAACATGCATGTCTATTGCGATACTCAAACTATTGCGAGAATTTATTAGGTTCATCAATAATCCTTGCAAGAGCAGACACCATCCTTGAAACTGTGAAACATGTTGTTATCCCTCACAATTATTTCCCTTTTAGTCAGCTTTTAAATCACCTTAATAGTAGCATGGCAATCTACACACACCCTGAGGTTCTTCACCACCTTAATAACTAACTCTGCTCTACTCACAATTAGCTCCAAGTTCTGTAAATCGTATGCCTTCTCTAATAATAATTTCCAAACTATTTTCACTCAAGGTACATGTATTTGATCTCTTTCTCAGTTTCTGATCAAAATATGTATCTGCAAGCATTCATAGAAACATAAAAAAAAAATATATATATATATATATATATATATATATATATATATATATATATATATATATATATATATAGAGAGAGAGAGAGAGAACTATAGAGCAAAGAGAGAGAGACTAACCTTAGAAACAATATATGCAAATGATTCAAACTAACCTTAAAAAACAATTAACGATAAATTGAAAACATGATGCAAATGACTTGAACTAACCTCAATGAATAATTAACAGAAAATTAGAAAGTGGATGCAACTGCATTAAACTAACCTAAAAAAATGATTAACGGGAAATCGGATACTAGAGCTAACCTCAAAGAATAATTAACGGGAAATCAGAAACTAGATACAAATGCTTAACCTCAAAGAATAATTAACAAGAAATCATAAACTATATGCAAATGCATTGAACTAATCTCAAATAATAATTAACAGGAAATCAGAAACTAAATACAAATGCATTAAACTAAACTCAAAGAATAATTAACGGAGAATTGGACACTGGATACAATTGCATTGAATTAGAATAATTAACAAGAAATCGAAAATTGGGTGCAAGTGCATGGAACTAACCTCAAAGAATAATTAACGGGAAAACGGAAACCGGATGCAACAGCATGGAACTACCCTCAAAGAATAATTAACGGAAAATCAAAAACTGAATGCAAATGCACTAAACTAACCTCACATAATAATTTACGGAAAAGAGGAAATTGGATGCAAATCCATTGAACTAACCTTAAAAAAATGGAAATCGAAAACTGGATGCAACTGCATTGAACTAATGTCAAATAATAATTAATGGAAAATCAGAAACTGGATGCAAATGCATTGATCTAACCTTAAAGAGTAATTTACGGGAAAAATAATAATTAACAGGAAATTGGAAATTAACCTCAAATAACAATTAACATGAAATAAAAAACTGGGTACAAATGCATGGAACTAACCTAAAAAAATAATTAACGGGAAATCAGAAACTTGATAATTTTTTGATATGATGATCCCACGAGCCATGTATAATTTTTTTTAAAATACCATGTTTGCAAGGACATTACAAAAGGATAAATATAAGTTGGTATTATACACCACCTCGGATAATTAATGAGAAATCAGAAACTTGATGCAAATGCATTAAACTAACGTCAAAGAATACTTAACATGAAATCGAAAACTGGATCCAACTACAAGGAACTAACCTCAACTAATAACTAACGGGAAAATAGAAACTAGATGCATCGAACTAACCTCAAATAATTATTAACAGGAAATCGGCAACTGGATGCAATTGCATTGAACTAACCTTAAAAGATAATTAACGAGAAATCGAAAACTAGATGCAATTGTATTGAACTAACCCCAAAGAATAATTAACGGGAGTCAGAAACATGATACAAATGAATGGAACTAACCTCAAAGAATAATAAATTAAAAATTGAAAATTAATTGGATGCAAATGCATTAATATTAAACTAACCTCAGAGAATAATTAACGGGAATTCAAAAACTGGATGCAAATGCATTGAACTAACCTCAAAGAATAATTAACTAGAAATAGAAAATGGGATGCAATTAATAGAACTAACATCAAAGAATAATTAACGGGAAAACGGAAACCGGATGCAACAGCATGGAACTACCCTCAAAGAATAATTAACGGAAAATAAAAAACTGAATGCAAAATGCACTAAACTAACCTCACAGAATAATTGACGAGAAAAAGGAAATTGTATGCAAATCCATTGAACTAACCTTAAAAAAATGGAAATCGGAAACTGGATGCAATTGCATTGCACTAACGTCAAATAATAATTAATGGAAAATCGAAAACTGGATGCAAATGCATTGATTTAACCTTAAAGAGTAATTAACGGGAAATCAGAAATTGGAAAACAAATAATTAACGAGAAATCAGAAATTAACCTCAAAGAATAATTAATAGGAAATAAAAAATTGGGTACAAATGCATAGAACTAATCTCAAAGAATAATTAATGGGAAATTAGAAACTTGATAATTTTTTGATGATCCCACGAGCCATGTATAAATATTTTTTTAATGCCATGTTTGCAAGGACACTACAAAAGGATAAATAGAAGTTGGTATTACACACCACCTAAGATAATTAATGAGAAATCAGAAACTTAATGCAAATGCATTAAACTAATGTAAAAGAATACTTAATGGGAAATCGGAAACTGAATCAAACTGCAAAGAACTAACCTCAACTAATAACTAATAGAAAATCAGAAACTAGATGCATTGAACTAACCTCAAAGAATTATTAACGGAAAATCGGCAATTGGATGCAATTGCATTGAACTAACCTTAAAAGATAATTAACGAGAAATCGGAAACTAGATGCAATTGCATTGAACTAACCCCAAAGAATAATTAACAGGACTCGGAAACGTGATGCAAATGAATGGAACTAACCTCAAAGAGTAATCAACAGAAAATTGAAAATTAATTGGATGCAAATGCATTGAAGTAACCTCAGAGAATAATTAACGGTAATTCGAAAACTGGATGCAAATGCATTGAACTAACTTCAAATAATAATTAATGAGAAATAGAAAACGGGATGCAATAAATATAACTAACATCAAAGAATAATCAATGAAAAATCAGAAACCGGATGCAAATGTATTGAGCTAATCTCAGATAATAATCAACGGGAACTCGGAAACTGGATGCAAAATGAATTGAACTAACCTCAAAGAATATTAACAGGAAATAGGAAATTGGGAACAAATGCATGGAACTAACTTAAAAAATATTAAATGCAAATACATCGAACTAACCTTAAATAATATTTAACAGAAAATCGGTGGATGCAAATGTATTGAAATAACTTCAAAGAATAATTAATGAGAAATTTAATCAAAAATAATTAACGAAAAATCAAAAATTAGATGCAACTGCAAAGAACTAACCTCAAAGAATAATTAACGGGAAATCGAAAACTGGATAATCTATGATGATCCCACATAGTGAATCATGTATATTTTTTTATGCCATGTTTGCAAGGACGCTACAGAAGGATCAATAGAAGTTGGTATTACACACCACCTTGGATAATTAACGAAATATTGGAAATAATTGGATGTAAATGCATCGAACTAACCTCAAAGAATAATTAATAGGAAATCAAAAACTGATGCAAATGCATCGAACTAGCATCAAATAATTATTAACAGAAAATCAGAAACTGAATGCAAATGCATCATACTAACCTCAAAACATAGTTACGTTGTATGGTATGTAGTGAGAAAGTCTCGACAAATATAATTTTGCATTTAAAATGATGTTTATTATATATTTTTTTTGTATAATTGGGATTGTCTTGCCATTCAAGTGGCTTCATTATGATCTTCGCCTCATTCGACATTCTCACAAAACTTTAATCAAACTTTTATTATTAAACAAGAAAAAAACAGTCAAAGGGTTTTATCAGGGTGGGGTTCCCATTATATTATTTAAAAAAATAATTATATGAAAACGGTCCCCGTTTTATGAAAGATGACGATTTATGTAATTTAAGTAAATAATTTAAAAATATAAATAATTCCGTTTTCACAAAAAGTGAACTGAACATGTTTTGCCTATGAATTAAAGTGTAAATTAAGGGGGCAAAAATTACTGGTTGTCAAAATATAATCATTTAAAAAATGTCATGCAACAGTTAAATTTTGAGTTCAATGACTTTTCAAATTTTAAATATTAGGATTTGTGCATTGAAAGAAAGATAGATTCTACTTTTAAATTTTAGGATTTGTTAGTGGTTTGTTCATAAAACAAATTAATTATGTTTGTTGAATTATTTTTTTCTTTTATTAATACTATATTATTATGCCTCAACGCCCTTTCTACGAATTATTACAATATTCTATAGTTAAAACTTTTTGATACATAATAATTTAAAAAATATTAAAAAAAATCAAATCAATTTTATGAAAACTAGTCCTTTCTAATATCAAACATGAAGTAAGGTGGAAGACCTATTTGACGTTGCTAAAATTACGAGGGGCATCTCAAAAAAGATTTCCAGCCTGTAATCTACTATCTATATACTAAAGCAGAGACCTTTAAAGGAGGATTTTCTCTCTCCTATGTGTCACTCTAATATGAGAGTTAACATTTTCTCTATCATATGTGGCACTATAATATGAAAGATAGTATTTTTTAATAGGCTATAATCCTACGTACATGGAACCTCTTTGGAGAGTTTGAGTGTATTTCTAATTCTTATATTTGGAGCTCTTTGGAGAGTTTGAGTGTATTTCTAATTCTTATATGTAGAGAGTTCAAGTGTATTTTCAATTCTTATATATTTGATCAAATAAAAAAAATTGCTAAAAAATAGGTGATTTGTAGAATGTAATTTCATATTACGAATCAAACACTTTTATTGTTCTAATTTTTATATATTTGATCAAATAAAAAAAATTGCTAAAAAATAGGTGATTTGTATAAACTAATTCCATATTACAAATCATACAATTTTAGTGTCTATGAGACTATGATAAAGCACCGACTTATTTCAAATATATCTTTAACACGTAACAATTATACAAAAAATAACATCACAAAATATATAATAGAAAATGAAAAAAAATATAATAACGACAAAGCAATAATGACAAATATTTTAAAATATGTATAATATTGAATGAAACTAACGTAAAAAAAAACAATTAATGGGAACCAAAAACTGGATGCAAATGTATCGAAATGAGAGTTAACATTTTCTCTATCCTATGTGGCACTATAATATGAAAGATAGTATTTTTTTAATAGGCTACAATCCCTATTTACATGGAACCTCTTTGAGAGTTTGAGTGTATTTCTAATTCTTATATTTGGAGCTCTTTGGAGAGTTTGAGTGTATTTCTAATTCTTATATGTGGAGAGTTTAAGTATATTTTCAATTCTTATATATTTGATCAAATAAAAAAAAATTGCTAAAAAATAGGTGATTTGTAGAATGTAATTTCATATTACGAATCAAACACTTTTATTGTTCTAATTTTTATATATTTGATCAAATAAAAAAAATTGCTAAAAAATAGGTGATTTGTATAAACTAATTCCATATTACAAATCATACAATTTTAGTGTCTATGAGACTATGATAAAGCACCGACTTATTTCAAATATATCCTTAACACGTAACAATTATACAAAAAATAACATCACAAAATATATAATAGAAAATGAAAAAAATAATAATAACGACAAAGCAATAATGACAAATATTTTAAAATATGTATAATATTGAATAAAACTAACGTAAAAAAAACAATTAATGGGAACCAAAAATTGGATGCAAATGTATCGAAATGAGAGTTAACATTTTCTCTATCCTATGTGGCACTATAATATGAAAGATAGTATTTTTTTTAATAGGCTACAATCCTACGTACATGGAACCTCTTTGGAGAGTTTGAGTGTATTTCTAATTCTTATATTTGGAGCTCTTTGGAGAGTTTGAGTGTATTTCTAATTCTTATATGTGGAGAGTTTAAGTATATTTTCAATTCTTATATATTTGATCAAATAAAAAAAAATTGCTAAAAAATAGGTGATTTGTAGAATGTAATTTCATATTACGAATCAAACACTTTTTTTGCTCTAATTTTTATATATTTGATCAAATAAAAAAAATTGCTAAAAAATAGGTGATTGGTAGAAACTAATTCCATATTACAAATCATACAATTTTAGTGTCTATGAGACTATGATAAAGCACCGACTTATTTCGAATATATCCTTAACACGTAACAATTATACAAAAAATAACATCACAAAATATATAATAGAAAATGAAAAAAATAATAATAACGACAAAGCAATAATGACAAATATTTTAAAATATGTATAATATTGAATGAAACTAACGTAAAAAAAACAATTAATGGGAACCAAAAATTGGATGCAAATGTATCGAAATGAGAGTTAACATTTTCTCTATCCTATGTGGCACTATAATATGAAAGATAGTATTTTTTTAATAGGCTACAATCCTACGTACATGGAACCTCTTTGGAGAGTTTGAGTGTATTTCTAATTCTTATATTTGGAGCTCTTTGGAGAGTTTGAGTGTATTTCTAATTCTTATATGTGGAGAGTTTAAGTGTATTTTCAATTCTTATATATTTGATCAAATAAAAAAAAAATTGCTAAAAAATAGGTGATTTGTAGAATGTAATTTCATATTACGAATCAAACATGTTTATTGTTCTAATTTTTATATATTTGATCAAATAAAAAAAATTGCTAAAAAATAGGTGATTTGTAGAAACTAATTCCATATTACAAATCATACAATTTTAGTGTCTATGAGACTATGATAAAGCACCGACTTATTTCGAATATATCCTTAACACGTAACAATTATACAAAAAATAACATCACAAAATATATAATAGAAAATGAAAAAAATAATAATAACGACAAAGCAATAATGACAAATATTTTAAAATATGTATAATATTGAATGAAACTTACGTAAAAAAACAATTAATGGGAACCAAAAACTGGATGCAAATGTATCGAAATGAGAGTTAACATTTTCTCTATCCTATGTGGCACTATAATATGAAAGATAATATTTTTTAATAGGCTACAATCCTACGTACATGGAACCTCTTTGGAGAGTTTGAGTGTATTTTTAATTCTTATATTTGGAGCTCTTTGGAGAGTTTGAGTGTATTTCTAATGCTTATATGTGGAGAGTTTAAGTGTATTTTCAATTCTTATATATTTAATCAAATAAAAAAAATTGCTAAAAAATAGGTGATTTGTAGAATGTAATTTCATATTATGAATCAAACACTTTTATTGTTCTAATTTTTATATATTTGATCAAATAAAAAAAATTGCTAAAAAATAGGTGATTTATAGAAACTAATTCCATATTACAAATCATACAATTTTAGTGTCTATGAGACTATGATAAAGCACCGACTTATTTCGAATATATCCTTAACACGTAACAATTATACAAAAAATAACATCACAAAATATATAATAGAAAATGAAAAAAAAAAATAATAACGACAAAGCAATAATGACAAATATTTTAAAATATGTATAATATTGAATGAAACTAACGTAAAAAAACAATTAATGGGAACCAAAAACTGTATGCAAATGTATCGAACTAACCTCAAATAATATTTAACGGGAAATCAGAAACTGGATGCAAATACAAGCATTAAACTAATCTTAAAAAGTAATTAATGGAAAATCGGAATATGGATACAACTACATTAAACTAACCTCAAAGAATAATTAACGGAAAATCAAAACTTGGATGCAAATACATCAAACTAACATTAAAAAATAATTGTCATAAAATCGAAAACTGGATGCAAATGCATTGAGCTAACCCTCAAAGATTAAATTAACAGGAAATCGGAAACTGAATACAACTGCATTGAACTAACCTCAAAGAAAAATTAATTATAAATTGGAAACATAATGCAAATGCGTGGAACTAATCTTAAAAAATAATTAACGGGAAATCGAAAACTAGATACAAATACAACTTTATCAAATAATAAACGATAAATCAGAAACTGGATGCAAATACATTAAATTAATCTCACATAATAATTAACGGAAAATAAAAAACTGGATGCAAATGCATCGAACTGACCTTGAAGAACAATTAACAGAAAATTGGAAATTGGATGCAAATGTATTAAACTAACCAAAAAGAATAATTAACGAGAAATCAGAAACTGGATGCAACGGCATTGAAATGATCTCAAAAAATAAATAACGAGAATTGGAAATTGGATGCAACTGCATTAAACTAACCTCAAAATATAAATAACGGAAAATCAGAAACTGGATGCAAATGCATTGAACTAACCTCAAAACATAGTTGGGTTATATGTTGTGAGAATGTCTCGATAAATATAGTTTTGTATTTAAAATGGTGTTTATCTTATCTCTTTCCGTATTCAAGTAGCTTCAATATATATAAACTTCGCCTTATTAGGCAATCTCACAAAACATCAATCAAACCTCTATTATTAAACAACAAAATAAAATTGAATGGTTTTATCAAATATGAGTTTTTTTTTAATGGAGAGTGAGGTTTTCACGTTATAAGAAATTTGGTTTAGTGATCAATATAATATTAATATATTATAGTTCTACATATTTGTAAATATTTTTCAGAATAATTAATATAACAACACCCGTTCGTAGATAATCTTTGAAGATCGATTCCACATAGTGAGTCATGCATAATTTAAAGAATAATTAACGGGAAATCGAAAACTGAATAATCTTCGATGATCCCACATAGTAAATTAAGCATAATTTACTTTTTATGTCATGTTTGCAATGACACTACAGATGGATCAGTAGAAGTTGCTATTACACATCACATTAGATAATTATAAAGAAATCAAAAACTGGATTCAAATACATAACTGAGCTCAAAGAGTAATTAACGGGAATTGGAAACTTTATGCAAATTGCATTAAACTAACGTCAGAGAATAATTAATGGAAAATTAAAAATTGGATGCAAATCTTTGAAAAATATTTAACGAAAAATCAGAAATGGTATGCAAATACATCAAACAAACCTCAAATAATAATTAATGGGAAACCAAAAACTTGATGCAAATGCATTAAACTTAACTCAAAAAATAATAAACAAAAAATAAAAAACCGAATGCAACTATATTGAACTAACCTCATAGAATAATTGGTGAGAAATTGGAAACTAAATGCAAATGTATTGAAATAACCTCAAAGAATAGTTAACGGGGAATCAGAAACCGGATATAATTGTATCGAACTAACCTCAAAGCATAAATAATCAGAAACTAGATGCAGATGCATTGAACTAACCTTAAAGAGTTATTAACGGGAAATTGGAAACTGGATCCAAATGCAATGAAGTAATCTCAAAGACTAATTAACGAAACATTGAAAAATGGATGAAACCGCACTGAACTAACCTAAATGAATAATTAACGGGAAATTATAAATTTGATGTAACTGCATTGAACTAACCTCAAAAAATAATTAACATGAAATCGGAAACTTGATGCAAATGCATTGAACTAATCTCAAAAAACAATTAACATAAAATCGGAAATCGGATGCAACTGTATTGAACTAACCTCAAAGAATAATTAACGAAAAACCAAAAACTGGATGCAACTGCAATAAACTAAAATAAGATATCAACTAACGGGAAATCAAAAATTGGATGCAAATGCATTGAAATAACCTCAAAAAATAGTTAACTAAAAATTGGAAGTCAGATGTAACTACATCATACTGATCTCAAAGCATAAATGTCAACTTTTTTAGCCTTCTCACATGAGTAATTACGAATAATTAGGAACCCAAAACGAAAGTGAATTTATAAAAACAGACCCTTACATATATGTAAACTATATAGAAATTGTAAACTATCGAACTAACCTAGAAAAACAATTAATAGGAAATCAGAAACTGGATGTCGATGTATTAAACTAACCTCAAAGAGTAATTAACGGGAGATTGGAACATGGATGCAAATACAATGAACTAATCTCAAATACTAATTAACGAAACATCGAAAATTGGATGCAACTGTACTGAATTAACCTTAATGAATAACTAACGGGAAATCATAAAGTGGATACAATTGCACTGAACTAACCTCAAATAATAATTAACAGAAAATTGGAAACTTGATGCAATTGCATTGAACTAGCCTTAAAGAATAATTAATGAAAAATTAGAAACTGGATGCAACGTACTACATTAAACTAATCTCAAATAATATATAATTAATGGAAAATCAAAAACTTGATGCAAATGTATTGAACTAATAACCCTAAAACATATTTGTATTATATGTAGGGAGAATAAATGTCTCGACAAATATAGTTTTGCATTTTAAATAATATTTATTATATTTTTTTTATTCAAACAACTTCAATATTATTTTGGCCACATTGGACATTCTCACAAAACTTTAATCAAACTTATATTATTAAACCTAACAATAAAAAGAAGTCGATAAGTTTTATCAAGGTTTGGTACTTTCTTTTTATAGAGAGTGGTGCAAGAAATTTAAATGAGTAATTAATATAATTTTCATTTTTTTCATAGCTATTCATAGTTGCTAATATTTTTTAGAATAATTTAATATAATGACACCCGTTCATAGGACACGTTCATGTGATAAATCTTTTCAAATGGGAATAGTGTATTTTTTGATGATATGAAAATAATCAATATGTTTTAGTGATTTGTACACATTAGTACGTAAGCTGAACGATGATGATTTACAGCTAAATCACCATAAATCTAATAAAACTATTATACAAGCTAGATTGAGTTTAAGATAATTCCATTTGAAAATTACGGATTAATATTCTAAACCACAAAGTGAAGAGACTATCTCAATTTAATCCCTTAGTTTCCAAGTACTTATGCACCATAATCGCTGCTCATTAACGTATTTCGGTTTATTTTCAATAAAAATATATTATGATTCGAAAATTTGCCGCTAAATCACTATAAATCTAAGAAAACTATTATACAAGCTAGATCGAGTTTAAGATAATTCTATTTAAAAATTACGGATTAATATTCTAAACTACAAAGTGAATATATTATCTCAATTTGATCCCTTAGTTTCCAAGTACTTATGCACTATAACCGCTGCTCATTAACGTATTTTGATTTATTTTTAATAAAAATATATTCTGATTCGAAAATTTGTGTAAAACATTTTGTAAAGCCTTTTCAGCACACAAAATATTTAATAGATTCCGTACGTATGCCCGAGTCCAAAATCTAGTACACATACTATCTCAATCCCTAATGTCAAAATTCACGTTTTCTACTCCAAGAGTTCAAGGAGCGACAAAACACGCTTCAGTCGTATTAAAACCAACAATAACAAAATTGCAACTGCACCCCCAACAACTTGTATTAACTTTTAAGAGGATTGTGAAACCCATAAAGATTGGGCTGGGCTTCTAATACTTGGGTCGAGATGAGCAGGTTTCTTATTCTCGAAGAAGAGGCTACCCCGCTCAAAATCAGGAACTTTCTTGAACAAGTCTACAAAGTACAAAGAGACCTCCCCAATATATTTCAGCTCTCTCTTCCACATTCTAGAATACAAGTCTCAAAATCTCAGTACCTTTTGGAAGAGCAGAAGAATGGGAATAATAAGGAACAATTTCATATTCTTGACGGGAACAGTGTGTGGAGTTTACATTGCACAGAACTACAACGTACCCAAAATTGCTGATGTCACAAAAACTATTCTCGAGACTTTGAAGCAAATGGAAAAGACTTATCGGAAAGACAAGAAGCCTGGAGATGAGTGAATTAACTATCAGGCTCCTTCTTTTTTTATACTACTTTTTAGTAATACAAATTAGTGGAATTTTTTTCTTTTTACAATGGGTATTGTGACTTGCCTCTTTTCTTCTCACTGTATTAATTAAAGATTAAATTGACATGCATGATCTCAAGTTCTTAACTGTTTCTTCATGTGAATACAATTGAAACACTTCCACTGAAATAATTTTGAGTTTGGAGTACAGGATGTTCGAGTATGTTTCAGTTCAGCTAAGTAAAGTAAGTTTATTTAGCTAAAATTTCATGTATGCTACTGTGAAAACTAAAATATTAGTAGTTAGTTAATCACTAAAGAAGTCGGGGAGATCTGTGTACCTTTAGGTTATATGTATTGTTGCAGTCACCAACTCAAAGTCTCAAACATTTGATTTTCTTTCGGGCGTGATGATGTATAATTGCAGACTTGGGATGCAATGTTGAGAATATACGTATTTTTTACAAGTAGTGGCTATTGTATAGATGATAACAGTAAGCTCTTATGCAGTTAAAGGCGCAAGCGCTGTCTAGTGGGGTCATGCCTAGAGGCTAGGCGACATTAGGTTACAATTTAGAATCATAGGAGTCGGGATGGCACTCTGCGTATTCAATTAGGTCAGGGGATTCTTAATCCTAGGAGTGAAGCACTTTGGCTACTGACTCAGAAGCCATTTCTCTAATTCAATTAGATGAGATTAGTAGTTTCAACCTTATCCCTTTCTTAGGATGCTTTTGAGTTCTATTTGGGTGCCATATTGTCAGTTAGAAGCAGTAAGGTGCTGTGGAAGAAATTTCATCTAAGACATGTCTAGAGGGTAAGAACGCACTCAAAAGGATTGGAAGGAGTGGTAGTCTGGTAGAAACTGGTTGTCAGGATTTGGATTTGGAATACATATATTGGCTGACCTTGCTGCAACTTTGGGGTGAGAGTTACGCTAGGCAACTTTGCTAGTTATCACAATCCTGTATTCAAAACTTGCCAACAAGGCAGCACTATTTAGGGTTCAAACTACTTCTCTTCAGTATATCTAACTGTAAAGCCAATGATGATGAGAGAAATATAGAGTTTTCCCTTCTGAGATTACTTGGAGCACAGTTACTAGATGTATCTCTATGCAAAAGTGGTTTTGATCATCATGACCCAAAGAGAAATACCTAGCGGGTTAGCTGGTTAAATCCAGATTTATGTATTGGCAGTTTGGCACTAGTTTCTTTGAGCGAAAATGAGTTGTGTTTGACTATTGAAACCCATGGCTCTACATACTTCACCATTATAGGTTGCAAACTCCGAGAAACTTATATAACTGAGTAAAGCTATCAATAAATAAATGATGGATATGAATTTTATAACCTTGTACTTTGAGAGCTTGCTTATCAGGTGTATACTTGTACTTTGAAAGTTGTGGAAATTGACCTGGACTAAAAGCTTAAATGAAACAGTAGTGGAAATATGTTGAAGAGCTTATCAAGTGAACGTTTTTGGGAGGAGTGGGGTTACACGCCCCACAGCTTAGCAATTATCTAGTTAAATGAAACATTTTTTTCGGTGAGATGAGCTCATGAGCTGGTTATCTTTAGGGGCCCAATTAAACAGGCCCAGAAGTCCACTATAAAAGTAAAGTCTTATTAATAACTGAAATATCAACCGCCAAAAACTGAGATGAGTTCAACGAGAACAAATTTGTACAAAAACCCGTCATTCTCTTACAACAAAGACTTGAGTCTCTCTTCCGTCCTTGAAAACCTCAAAGGTGTCGTCTCTATTTCTTCTTCTTCTTCTACTTTCACTTTTATTTCTCTCTTCTCACCTATGCTTTTCCATTTCAGCTTACAATGTTGCTACTGCTAATACTCCTGCTCCAATCGAACAATCACAATCACATTCACATTCAATTCATCAACACAAAATATCAACACCCAAACGGAATCCAGATCATCCTTCATACGATCTTGATGGACCACTCACTCACCAGAATTTCATCCAAAAGAGAAGGTAAGATGATTTAGGTTAAATATTTATTAGTTTTATGCATTTTATTTATTTTATTTTTTCTGTGCAGGAAAGAGATTGGCTCATCAGCTCAGTTTATTCAAGAATTGTCTCCAGATATTTTGGTAATTTTTCGCCGTAATTTTATGAGTTAATATTAATATTGATTTAAGTTGTTGTTGTTGTTGTTGTAGGGAAATCCAATTCAAGTTTTCAACCTCTGGTCCAATATGAGAGTAATGTTCATTACTAACTTCTTTGCCCATTTTGAAAACTGATTTCCCTAACTAATACTGGATAATGATATAATAGGTGATGAAAGCACTTCATCTGAAGAACATGAAGATAAACATGATGCTCCAAGTTCTGGTTAGTTTCAGGATTCCCTTTGTGTTTTTTTTAAGCTTAATTTCTGTAATTAGCATCTCTCTCTCTCTTTCCTTTTGCAGTCTTAATATTAATTAATGTTGTGTGTTACACATATTATTACTTGCACACATTGATATAACTTTATCAGTACTAGTCACTCCCCATGAAATTGTATCCTCATCAAAACAAATTTCCACGACAAAATAAAATACAATCTTCGAGGTTTTTTTTATTTTTTTGTTTAAAATTTTCTCTGTCCTGACCTGACTATGTTGCTTCATTCAGATCGTTTGGATGAGATAGCTGGTGTTAAGAGAAGATCTGAGCAGCGGTTTCCAGCTCCTGGCGAACCTGTTTGTGTTGTATGTGGGAAATATGGAGAATATATATGTGATGTGGTAGGATATTCCATCAATTGGGTTTTGTGTTGATCATGACCCTGCCACGTTTTAGATAACATGATTTGTATTCCTACAGACTGGTGACGATGTCTGCAGTATTAATTGCAAAACCAAGCTGCTCAAACCTAAAAAACTGAGGTCTCCTGAGGTTTTGACTACTTCATCTGCTTCAAAACATTCAATTACATAATTTATACTTTACTGCTGGGTCTTAACCTATCTTTTGTTAACCTTGCAGAGTGAATTGGTAAAAAAAAATTCTTCCATTATCTTGTCACAACCTGAGCCAAAGGCTTATGCTTGGGATTTCGATCAGCGTAGTGTATGTCCATATAAATGGTAAATCATTTACAGCTTTTATCAGAAGAAAAAATGACATCTCCACCCGTTCTTGATTGAGTTAAGAGAGTTTCTAATGACAGTAGTCTTATCATATGGACGGATGCCTGTATCGTGTCCCCTTAAGTGAAATCCTTGTCGTAATTCATTGTAGATATTTTTTTTATAGGGAATTCACTTGTAAAGAACCTTTTGCATTTTGGAATCAAATTTCTTTTAATGAAATCTTGATTTTTTTATTTTTATTTTTGTAGTTGGAAATGTAACAATCCTGGCCATCTTGCAGAGGATTGTCTGGTAATTCTCCCTACAGAGTTCCAGTTCTACATGCAGTCGGATTCTTATTTTCATTAAACTAAATTCAAGTTGTAACTTCTCAATTCACTAAAATATATTTGATGTCTTCATATTTTAATCAAACTTTCGTTTTCTTTACATAGGTGTCTTCTGGAGCTCAATCTTATAGTTCTATATCCAGAGATCTCCGTGCACTCTATAGAAGGTCATTAATTTCTCATTTCTCTCATATTACCTTTGTGCTAACTTTGCTATTGCTCTTTCATGTTTTCTGACTTCATACCTGATAGGAAGTGCTATTTTCCTGGAATCACACGAGAAATGTTACTTGCAAAGTTGCAAGGCATAAGTCGATGCTAAAGAGAAATATGTCTTAACGTGATTTGCCTTTGAATCTTCAACTTCTTTTCAGTATTAAGCCCAGCGAGGCAGCGATTATTCACCTATCTAATTAAATTATAGTTTGCATTCATTAGTCAAACCAGTTTATATTTTGCAATTATTTCCACAGAAGTTTCAAACTTGTTAAAAAACATGCACTGAGCTAACTTTCTGATCTCACTGGATCTGTAGATCAATTGTATGATAATTGTCTGTGGCATATCTGTACTTTTCACACCTGAGAATGATTATCAATAATGTGCCTGTCATTTTTTGCAGATGCCATCAGATAGGCAAGAGCTCGTCAGATTCAAAATGCAATACATGCCAAAGCTCATCAAGTTTGTCAATGTGCCTTGATTGTAGTACAAACTATTGTGACAGGTTTAGCAAACCTTATGCGCTTGATCATTTAAACCTCGTGGTGAATTCATTCATCATTTTCAGTGTGGTATAGAATGAGCTAATACTAAAGTGTTTCGTCTGTGCAGTTCAGGTCATCTACATGAGCATATTGTGGCACATCCCTCACACAGACAGCTTTACTCATATAAACTCCAGCGTTTGGTAAGAGTACACCTTTCTCATTATAGATCTGTTGAAAGGAAACTTATTACTACAGAGTATAGATCTGTCAAAATGAAACTAATTATTAAAATTATCTAAAGAAAGAGTATGCATAAAATTTTGTTATAATTAAACAAAACAATTTAATCAAGGCTTCCCTGGTTGCGTTTTGAGGTGATTGAACTTGGGAAGCAGGATTCTAATTAGGCTAGGTGAAACAGATGCCCCTATTGTGACAAATAATACTGAAAACTGACAATATTCTGAACAGGAATTGCCAGGTGGTTATTCCAATACCTCTGGTTGCCTGCTTCAAGCATTAATTTTCCTCTCTCCATGGATCCACGATTGTTTGATTTTATATTTGCGTATAATAACATTTAGATCTTGACAGGTGAAATGCTGTAAATCGACATGTGATGTTACTGACATCAATGATCTATTATCTTGTCACTATTGCATTGACAAAGCCTTTGAAAAATTCTACGACATGTACACTGCCACATGGTAAGTAAGGTTTTATGTATTGCATATATTGGTTCTGAAATACCTTCCAGTAATGGAGGTCACAGTAACCATTTTTTTTCTTGAATTAACAAGATATCATTATTAGTTTTGGAATTTACGTGTTTGTTATGTCAGTGTCTCTTGGTTAAAATAAGATATGAAAAAGATATCCTACTAATAAAGGAAGAATTTTTTTTATAGTGTCACATCAAGTATAGTTTGCTTTTACCTGAAAATACAGACTTCCTATTTTCTGTCGTTTTTTAGTACCATTGAAAAAATATCTTATTCAAATAATTACATGGTCTATTACAAATGTTCGTTCTCAAAGCTTTCATAACATAACTAAAAATAAGTTGCACTGTGTTGGTTTTATGGGTTTCTGACAGACCCCGAACGCTAGTTCACACAACATGGCCTAGTTTGAAACTTTGAATGGACTGGCCATACAGACATGGATTTTGGTGATTCGATACCCAAAAACGGATTTTTTGGTTTATCATGTGCTTTGATTCATTTGGGGATTCTTGTATATTTGTGTGTGTGCACGCATTTTTCTCTAATTATTTGCAAGATCATATTCTAGAGACTAGAATGAGTATTTGGACTTTTATTTATGGGTCCATTGAAGAGGGTCACCTCATTACAGATAGCTGAGTCTTGGAGTTGCATGGTATGATGTTGTTTGGCATTGAAGTTCCTTACCGTCATGCAAGTTTAACTCTTGCAGGAGTAGGCTTGAACTGCCAAGCAAGGTCTAACCAATTTCTTTCACAAATCAGTTGGACCATCTGTGCGATTTACTATCCAAAATATATTATCAAATCCGGTTATGAGTGCACGTTCTAAAATAGAATGCTGCCTTCATCCTTTTTCAGCCATCCAAATGTGCAGAATTTAATTTTGTTTTGTTTGCTTGAAACAGGAAACGCGCTGGAATTTCAATCATCTGGAACTCGATTTGCTGTGAAGAACACTTCAGTTGGTAAGCTTGCTTATTCTCATCACCTCCATTTTTCAGTCCATGGTCCTATTTGATTATCAGTTGTGCATACTGATGATTTTAAATCCAGGCACAGGATGAATTGCATGAGTGCCGATGTAGAAGGTAGTGCATATGTTATCAGGCCACACTCTCAGAGAGACAAGCGTATTCAACTCAGCGACTTCATCTTTTGATAGGTTGAATCTCCGTTTGTATTCCCAATTATTTGATTCTTAATACTTACTTGATATCAGTTGATCTGATCTTGTTATCTCTCTGATTGCCCACTCATCAATGTGTCCTGAAACTGCATTTGCCTTGTTCCCGTATGACTTGGAAAAGTGATTTTATGTGATGAGAGGAAAATAGAAATGTTTATGTAATGCAGTCTTGAAGTGCTTTCTTCTAATAACGGAAATTTTAATGTTTGATTTATACTAGATCTATCTTTAAAGGAATATGATTTACTGGGGAAGCTTGTCTTGGTCGATTTGGAAAAGGAGAGCAAAATTTTCTCATCCGCAACACATGTACATTTAAATTTTTTCTCTGCCATATATGAACATAGTTACTTTAAAGTTTAAACTCGGAGATTGGGTGGGTGTAGCAGCCTAGCAGGGGACCTGATCTCATCTTTCTCATTATTCTTCTTGTTGAGTGCATTGAATGCATTGTGATCCTTCATGCCCGCTTCAGTGTTGTGTTTGATTGGTTCAAATTTGGCTTTTTCTTCATAAATAATAATCTAGGAAGTGATTCAATCTCTTTGAATAAGTAAGTAATACACTTGGAATTTATTTGATCTGATCTGAAGTTGAGTGAAAAATAGTGCGGATTCGAGTCACAAGCAATGTCACGATTATCGTAGACAGTGACGTGTGGTGCTCAACCAAGGGAGGTTTACGCCATAGTCCATAGATTCTTGATTTTAATAACAAAAGCTGCTTATCTAAAAGGATTTTACTTTTCATTGAGGTGTTGGATGCTTAGGTTGGTTGCGTGCGACCCAATTGAGCTGCATTTGCACGAGTCAAGATTCCATTTCATTCGTAGAGTATACGTAATGAAAGAGGACTTGTCGTTTTGAGGTGGCACAGCTTAGTTGGGTCGCAACTCGCAAGCAAGACTTTCTCCAACAAATAATTACGAATGATGGACAATTGCATTTGATTGGAGAATTGAGATCAATTTGCTCAGATCAAATCCATTCATTCAAAAGTTTCATGAGCCTATCAAATGTGCTGTTTTAATTTTGTGAGGTTCTAGTGACATACATATTTTTTATTATGTTGCTTCCCGCCCATTGAGATCCATTTGTTTTGCAATATATGAATAAATGAGTACGTAATCTTTCAAGTGGTCGGAGAATATGCTTTGGACGGTCAAATTATTCCTTTGTCCCCATCTTAAAATAGAAGGTTTATGCTTCGCATATTCGAAATCAACTAATTAGGTGCGAATATACTATGCTTTGCACCGCCACATGATTGGATTATGGAACGATAAAATAAACGATTATAATATGGCTCCATCCAAGTTTGAAAATTACAAAATAGACCTTCTATTAAGGCTCAATATTTTAGATACTTTGCCCTTATAATTTTCGTGAAGTATTTATTTATCAGGCTGCACCTGCACAATATTTCGTGATGAAATCTGGGTCCCGTATTTTTGGTACTTCATGGTCTACATTAAATACTCCCGATATTAGATTTTATCTTTATTTATTTAAAATTTTTTAATTCAAATAAGCCATTATTGTAATAGCAGTTCTAAAGTATACACACTTCACCTGTACTACGTAGGTATGAGAGACTTTGATTGCAGTATTTCTTGGGACAATATAATTTTCGTGCACATCTCTTCTTGTAAATACATGCATTAACGGATGACTATCAGGACAACGCATATGTTTGCGGTTTGCCGTTGCGAACTGAAAGTGTGTTGTAAATAAACTTGTAAAGTTGCGCATTACTCTTTTCTATGTATGGAACACCTGAGGTAGAACGTAACAACGAGATGCTGGTATTTGAATGGTGAGAAACTCGGGATGTCCAAAAGGTAAATGGAAGGGGGGGGCAGCATCGTGATTAGCAAGAAACTCGTAAAGGGTAGTGTAGTAATTTAAGGAATTTGAACAGTTACTGGTCTGATAATAATAATATAAGAGTCCTCACGTTAGACGTAACAACGAGAGAAATAGAGTGAGAGAAGGAGAACATTCAAAGTTTGAGTCAGAACCACACAAGTAAAACGAAACATATCATTACAATTTATAAGCTAAGGTATTAATGACTCTGTTTTTGCAAATAAAATTTTGTTTCTCTATTTTCATAATATTATTAATTTTGTTTCTACGAGTTGGTTTAAGGTAAAGGTATTAAGGAATGTGTTTTCGAATACTTTATATGGTTATGAATGCATTATAAGAAAAAAAAAGTCATGGGATGTATTTGCATATAACTGTTTTGTTTTTGAGCTTAGCTTAGCTGATTATGAATGCGTTTGTGTGGACGAATTTACTGTTAAGGCTGTTCCAGATTATATCTCTAAATTCATTGGAGAGGATCAATGACTTCTTCCATTGTGGCACTGTACTGGATACTTATTTGATTCCGGTGTTTGGCAGACTGAATACTAATGTCACTTTTAATGCACCATGAAGCTTTAGGGATCAAATTAAGTATGGGTGCTGCACTGCTGCAGGGGGTGGTCCTAGTATCTTAATGTACAGTTAAGGAGATTATTTATAACTATGGTTAGGACTGGTTGGATTTCAGCATGCATATATATGGAATGGAGTTACAAGAGATTTTCTTAACGATTGATCTGTGTTTCCTTGTCCATTGCCAAGTTTGCTTGATTTGTTTATGATTGTGTATTAGAGGACCCACAGTAGATTGAATAATTTTTTTTTACGTTTTTCTCTGTGTGTTGGCAATCGGTCTAACTGTTAATGGATCTCTTCTCTTACTTGGTTTCAGGTAGCACAATTGTTCCTGCAACAGAAATTCTAGTCCTTGGTTTGTCTACATCCCTGTTTAGAGTGAGGTTCCACTCATGGGTTCATTAGGGGAATCAATATCTGAAACAAGTTGTAGTAAGCCTTTTGGAATTAGATTCATAGAATATCTAAAAAGTCTTCCATCTCCTTCAGAACTTACCAAGCTATTGTTTTAATTCTAACATTTCTTGCATATGCGAGTTATCACGCCACAAGGAAGACAACAAGTGTTGTCAAAAACGCCCTTGATCCAGCATCGTCACAACTTGGTCTTAATTTTGGGTTATTTAAATTGAATAGTGGTCATTCTGTTGACTCTTCTGATAAGAGATATAGTACAAATGGTTGGGCTCCATTTAATGGAACAGATGGTTCTGCAATGCTAGGAGATCTTGATGTGGCTTTCCTATTATGTTACTCGTTTGGAATGTACTTTGCTGGACATTTAGGAGATCGATTAGATTTAAGGATTTTTCTTACCATTGGAATGGTAGGAACTGGTCTATTCACCTCACTATTCGGACTTGGGTACTGGTTCAATATCCACAACTTCTCCTATTTTTTGATCTTTCAAATGTTAGCAGGGTTGTTTCAGTCAACTGGATGGCCTTCAGTGGTAGCAGTTGTCGGGAACTGGTTTGGGAAGAGGAAACGTGGTCTTATTATGGGAATATGGAATGCACATACTTCTATTGGGAACATCTCAGGTTCTTTAATTGCCTCAGCATTGTTACGGTATGGTTGGGGATGGTCCTTTGCTATACCTGGTCTTCTTATTGCACTTGTTGGGTTGGTTGTATTTCTCATTTTGCCAGTTAGTCCTGAATCCATGGGATGCATAACAGAAGATGAACAGAGGTTCCCAAAGAAAAGTGATTATTTGATCACTGATCCTTTACTTGGATCAGAAAAGGGTGTGAAGGAAAAAGCAGTGGGATTCGTGGAGGCATGGAAAATTCCAGGGGTAGCTCCTTTTGCTATGTGTCTGTTCTTTTCAAAGCTGGTGGCCTATACATTTCTCTATTGGCTTCCTTTCTACATTAGCCGTACAGGTATACTTTTTCAACTTACTAATGCATATAATTAAAAAAGGTCAGAAACAATGTGGGAAATTAGATTTAGAAGTTCCATTATTATTAGAATTTTGGACATGATGATCTCCATGAGGAGGTAATTCAATTGAAATCCTGAGACCTGAATCAATGCCGCACATCCAGCTTTCCTATCAGAGTTCTTTTCTGTACAAGTTTTACCTCTTTTTCGTTTTCCAAGGAATATATGTCACCAAAACCTCAGTGTATTTTTTTTTCTTCTTAAATCTAAATGAATTGTATTATCACTGATATATCATGAGAATTCTCAATTTAATGTGGTCCTTTTCCATCTTGCAGCAATCGACGGGAAGTATTTCTCTAGTGAAATAGCTGGGAGCCTATCAACGATGTTTGATGTTGGAGGGGTATTAGGCGGAGTCCTGGCAGGCCACATTTCTGACCGTCTCAATGCTAGAGCCACGACAGCAGCAGGTTTTATGTACTGTGCAATCCCAGCCTTGTTTTTCTACCGGATGTATGGCCACATATCCTTGTGCTTAAACATAGGCCTCATGTTTCTCACTGGCATGCTTGTTAATGGTCCCTATGCCCTTATAACAACTGCTGTATCGGCTGACCTGGGAACACATAGCTCCTTGAGAGGGAACTCAAGAGCATTGGCAACAGTGACAGCAATTATAGATGGAACAGGCTCAGTTGGTGCTGCACTTGGGCCATTGTTGACTGGGTATATATCTGCCAAGAGCTGGAATGCAGTGTTTGTAATGTTGATGCTAGCAGCTCTTGTTGCAGGGCTGCTTCTAACTCGGCTGGTAGTGGCAGAAGTGGCTTCCAGAAGTGAAACATCAAGTTCACTACCAAGTTCTTTGCCAAGGTCTGGCGGAGAATCTGAAGTATAGTTTTGTTTGGGATCAATTGAGAGTTTATGTTGATTGTATTACTTAGAGGTCTGTATCTGCATCTCCGAGATGAAAAGGAGGAGTGAAGTGGAGCCATTCTCCCTGTGGTTATAAAATGGGAAAGGGCATCGATTTTTTTGTATATACATTTGTTTGTAAGGTTTCAGCTAAGTTTGGTGATCGAGAAAGACAGCTCATTGAGCATAAAAGAGAGACCATGTTTTCTTCTGGTTTTCCATTCCTCTTGGCAAGGGAAACGAGTAAGTCTAACCGTATAACAATGCTAAGTTTAGATTTCTTTTGCTTATCATGCTAATCCATCTCTCATTGTTCTTAGAATACATAGAAATAAGAAACGTCCCTTTAGTACTAGTCATCTTTAAAGCTAAAAAGGTGGCAGAAACATTGAGGTTTATGCTAACAAGCCTCTATTTTCCACATGAGGAAAGGTTAATGCTCCTAATTGTCAAGTTCCACATGCCTTTCGTACTTGCACTCATTTGGTCAGGCAATGAAAAATAAGTGCCTTTGCATCCCTAATGTTGATCTTGTAATCTATCATCATCATTCATATATCTGTACAGATTAGAATTAGTACATCAATCCAACTTTCCTGCATGTTTCCTTCTTATTTTCACTACGGTTCAGTAAGTTTAAGCAGACTTTGGTTCATTTGTTTATATCCAATTTTATGGTTGCATATGATGTGAGCACTTCTTTATTCAACTATAGGATCACTAAGTTTCAAAAGTATGTACTTAGGTATAGCCTTGTGCTTTTACGTAAGCCAAACATACTATGTTACTTTTATCTTGGAGTCTATAGATTTCACCTAAGACTCATGGACACCTCAAAGATAGTTTATATCGTGTCTGATACTGTGTTAGCACTTGGACAGTATGTGTGACGTCTGATACCGTGTCAGATACTCTAAAACTGTAAAACACATATCCTAGTTGTTTACAAACCTAGGCGCACCCTACTTCTAGAACACTTCAGGGATAGGACTTCAGAGACACAATAAATATGGTACATTAATTAGAGGTAACAGAGAACTGACAATATGTTTGGGTCTATTACTGTGAGTTGTGAGATATATTATGGGATGGTTTAACGACATTTTCTTGGTTGCTTGTAAATAAGTGGAAAATTTAGAGATATTATTTATACATATTGTATACTAAGAAGAACAACCAATACATCGATGTTTTATTTTTATATATGACCCATAAATACAACTACATATTGTTTTATTGATGAGTCCTACTTAAGAAGGAAAACTTTACCCCCTGTTTCCTTCCCAACCTCCTACTTTCCGGAGCTCAACAATTTCCCTAGTGGTTTATTCTTGGTGCACTCCGGCAAGAACAAGCATTCTGTCTAGAGAGCTTCCTCAAAATAAAGTGTAGTAGTTTCATTCTGTTCAGCCAACATCTTTGCGCCGGCATAGAAAAGATGTAGCATTTAGTTGATCTTTAGTAAACGCTTCTTTTTGGGAAAGGTGAAGGGTTGAGGTGTGGCAATTTGCCTGCCCTATCATTGCCTTGATTTTCCGCGTCGCCATGTCTATGTCCGTGTCCTGTCAGACACGACTAGTCATCGTGCTTCCTACCCTTCAAGGAAGGTAGACAAGTGACATGGCTGCTTAGGCGGCGGACCAACGAGAAAGTGAGTCTCCGTAGAGGTGGATCTTTTGCAATGGGGAGGCTATGAAATTTCGTAGGTGGCAACTACATGTCAGGTTTCATTGTTTGACACGTAGTTGCTTGGTGGTAACGTGTAGCAACAATTTCTATATTGTAAAAGGTGTGTTGGGTGCCTGTGTTTGTCATTTGTTAGACCCATGGTTCCCAATGATATATATTGGCATGCCACTCATATTCACCTCGGGCTTTTGAAAGTAATTCTAATTTTCTAAGACACGGTGACAATAGGTAGACCTATGGGAGAGACAGGTCTAGTCTTCTATGCAACCTGACATGAGTTTAAGTGTTATGGTCTGTGTGTTTTCCATCGTGCTGTTGTGGTCTGTCATCTGTGTGCTTGCCTCTTGTTAGATCTACAGTTTCTTTGGTCTACATGTAATCTCCTTCCAGCAGCTCAGGATTTTGAACCAAAGTGGTTCTCAACAAAGTAGATACTCGTTTGCCTGTACTTTCTATTTATAATATATCCGTCTTTATCCCCATTTACGTTGTATACAGAGGGGCAGAAGGGTGGTATGCAATGTGGATTTGAACATTGAATTGTAAAACAAGGGACGGTATGTCCTGAAAGACGACTAGAATTATATTTTTGAGATTCATATCTAATAGCTAAATCAATTCAAATGAGAATCCGTCCAGTTTAGATTGTGTAAAACACGTGGATTACAGTTTTTACACGCGCTTCATAAGTAAACAACTCAGAAAGATACACCTTGACCATAGAAGGGAAAGAAATCTTTGTTTGATTTTCTCCTGCATCTCGAGGTGGTTTTTATTCATCAGTCACCAGGTGCCATTCGATGAAAATCTGTGAAGATTTCGCCATTAAACACTTGGAATGGCGTTATTCCCCTTCGTGGCTTATATAAACCAAGTGTAAGGTCACACATTTGCATCAGTCCACACAGAGCGTCCAGGTATCTTCAACTGTGTTGCTTAGGTGAGTCTCACCTCTATCAAGCAAATTGGGGGATGAAAAGGAGGAAGGGTTTATGTTTTTAGTGATTCCGATATGCTGCAAATGTGACTAACTACCATTTCAGATTGTCAATTGATGGCTATATGCATGAACAACTTTGTTACTAACCTTATAGGCCTCACAATATTTTTGGAAGGATTTATCTCAATTATGTCTTGCTACTTGTTGTTTTGAGAGCTTGCTTTTAATGCTAGCATGTCATATATGAACTTGTGTTGGATGACTTTAGCTACTTAGTACTCCTAGCTACTCTGTCTGTGTTAGTTAATCCTTTTGCTTCCAACATTTCATCTTTCTCTTTTTTGTATAAATTATTATCATCTACCAGAAATAGTCAAGTTCTTATAAGGAATATTTGTATAGAACCTTTCAGAATGGGCTCTACGAGGGTGGGGGACGGTATGACAGCACTGACAGCCATGGGTTTCCATACACTACCATCAAGATTCCTCAGAAACTGTCTCGGAACTCTTGGTGCCCAGGTTCATGAAGTTGAGGATGCTGTTGGTGTCATTAACTTATGCGAGTCTGGCTCAACCTATGATGCTATATTTGTTAGCATGGACTTGGCTGCAGGTGCTGGGCCCCAGGTACAGTATTTTATCTAATTCTGAATTTTCAGCATATATACTTTAGTATTTTCAGCATATTTAAAGTTGTAAAATTTGTGATATTGCTGTCATTATTTGGATACTCTTGCCAAAAAAACTACTTCCATAATATTTGAACATGGTAAATTCTCCACCAGTTTGTCCTTTAATTTCTTGTCACTTGTCTTTATGTTTCCACACTTCCTAGTTTTGGCGTTCTTTAGTCATTTCTGACATTTTCAATTTTTTTCCTTGTACAACAAAAAACTATTACAGTGCTTCTAACTATTATTTATATATTTATTTGCAGGCTATAAGGTATCTGCGTGAAATGGGAGTTGATAGTAAGCTTATTGGTGTGACAACTGAAAATGGAGAAAAGATAATAGAATTCATGGAAGCAGGTCTTGATTACTGTCTGGAGATGCCTTTTTACCTTCGACATATTGCTAGGATCCTTGAAAGTGTCTAGCATAACCATTATGTATTAATCCTTTCACCAGTATATTCTCCTGGATTGTAGTATCAAGACATGAGAATTCTATCTAATCTAAATAAAGAAAGGATGCTTTATTAGTATACTCTGTCTCTTCATATGTGCCATTTAAGTTATTGTTCTTGTGATGGACACTCTAGCCGTCAACTTAATTATTAGTTGATTAAAACTTGCAATCAATTTTATTTGTTATTACCAAATCATCAATTATTAGTTGATTAAAACTTGCAATCAATTTTAGTGTACCAAATCATCAAGAGAGTGGAGCAAACCTTCTGGGAAGAAGGCGCGGACAAAAATGTCCCTCTCAATCTCCACTCCTCCCTCTCCGTTCACACCCCCACTGGTTAGCCACTCCGCCTCACGCCCCACTGTCTTAGCAGTTTACTAGTATATATTCATTAAAAAGTACATATTTCTTATGCAATCGTCCACCGATATTTACAGAACAAGTCACATTTCGCGATTTGAAGTTTAAGCACACATGAGACTTTAAACGCGAAAACAGGGCACACCGCCCACGTGTTTATTAAATGATTGGGGGCGAACAAAGAGTTTTAGTGGGTGAAAATAACGAGTTCACTTGACAAAACCAATGGAGATAAACTGAAAAAAAAAAGCAGTTCCCACTCTCTCTCTCTCTCCCTCCATACCATTCCTCAAAAATCATGTTACCACTTTAATTTTTTCAAAAAAAGATGACATCTTGTATTGAAATTGACCGTTGCAATGTAATTCCACTTACACTAACATCACTTTGTGGTTGCAAAAACCGTCCATTATCAAACACTCTTTTCTTCAAACGCCAATCTTGTACAACTAAATTCAACCTCAGATTAGTTTCCAATGTCTCAAAACGAAGAAATATACGATTTTGCATTGCCACTGATGGTCAGATACTTGAACCACTTGAACCAGTATCCGGTAACGATGAAAATGAGGTAATAATATAGAAAAAAAGCCCATCATGTTTATTTTTATTATATGGACTTGTTTTTTTAATGTTTTGTATTTTTTTAGGAAGTGAGTGGTAGTAGTAGTAGTCATGGGTTGGAAAAGAATGAGGAGAAGTTGCAAGGGAGTCAGTTGAAGAAAAGGGTGGTTTTTGGACTTGCAATTGGATTGGGAGTTGCTGGTGTTGTGTTAGCTGGTGGATGGATTTTTACTGTGGCTTTAAGTGCTACCGTGTTTGTTGGGGCGCGCGAGTATTTTGAGCTCGTACGGAGTCGTGGTATTGCTTCTGGAATGACTCCGCCTCCTCGATATGTTTCTCGGGCTTGTTCTGTTATTTGTGCTCTCATGCCTTTGTTAACACTGTAAGGATTTTTTTTTAATAGGTTTGCTTTGTTATGGTTTTGATTGCATTTTGACTTTTATGTAAAATTATTTTGGAAAATTGCCTATGTTATGAAATGGTTTTTGTCAGTGATGGTTGGGCTAATTATTCCATTTTTGTGGATTACGTGTTGAAATATAGTAAATGTAGGACATAGTGACTGAGTGTTTCATTGGATGTGGATGAAACTATGAAATGGAGGATAATAAGTTAAGCAAACTCGTAAATCTTGCCCGTTATGGGTTGTTAACTTACTCCCTCCCTTGCGGAGAAAGCCCTGCTGAACCAAACACTTTGACTGTAATGTGTTTTAACATTTGCATAGGTGAACGGCATTTCTGAAGGGTTAATATGTTCAAAATACTATGCATATTTCTCGCATCCGCTCTGCTTTTTTTGCTTGATTAGTCTGAACAAAGTTAGTTAAGGAGAAATATGAGTGGATTTCTATGAAATTCTGTCATGTGTTGTCTTTGAGGGTTTGTTATTCTTTAATGTCTTGTATGCAAACAGATTGCTGACCAGTGTTTGTAACTTGCTTTCCAGGTACTTCGGTCATATTGACATTTCTGTGACATCAGCTGCTTTTGTTGTTGCAATGGCGTTGCTTTTGCAGAGAGGAAATCCTCGATTTTCCCAGCTTAGTAGTACCATGTTTGGGTTATTCTACTGTGGATATCTTCCATGTTTCTGGGTTAAACTGCGATGTGGTTTGGCTGCTCCAGCATTGAATACCAGTAAGCCGTCATTCCTTTGACTTGTCACTTTCTTTCACGATATATGCATGGTGCCATTGTCTTCTCTGTGAGCTGTAGTAAGAAGGAAAGTCAATAAGATGAAAATCCTTGTTGTATAGATGGCTGTGTGATGCATGGCCATGGAAACTTTTAATTATATTATTAGTAGTCTTATTAAGTTAGAAGAGTTTCCTATTTGTTTTAGATCTAGGTTATTTAGTAAGGTTTCTATTTTGGTTTCTAATTAGAATTAGGAACATGATTTATTATATAAAGGCATCTAGGCCTTCATTGTTAGGGTTGGATCTTCATGTTTGTTTAAACCCTAGATTTTGTTTGTCCATTAATCATAATTGATGTTCATCCAACAAGATACATCAAATTGGTATCAGCCATTAATTTCTTGGGAGATATTGTGATGGATCGAAGAAGAGGTAGAAGAGAGTCACCACCCGCCAAAGTCCCCATTGGGTGGATTTGAACAAACTACTTCAAATCACCAGGCAAAATTTTGAGCTTAAAGATTGTATTTTCGTAATGAATCCGACACGATGATGAGGAATCTTTTTTGATTTGAAGGTGATGGAATATTCTCCCAAGACCATCGAGATATACTACCCATCCCAACAACACCTCATTGATGAGTTGTTATCTTGTTTTGATTCTAAATTCAACAACAAAGAAAAGTCCAATTGGGTGGGCGTTATGGATCTGTCTTTGGTAGCCAACCACAACAGCATAGTTATGTTTGGGTGGCTGAACAAACTACTCAAATCACCAGGCAGCAACGTTTATTTGATTTGGGTGATGAAGCCCCACCATCTTCAATTCGACAACAAAGAAAAGTCCAATTTCGGCGTGATAAAAAGCGGAAAATCAACAAAGCAGAGATGATCGTGGAGGCCATCTTCGTCATCTTTCTTTAAATTCCCAACACACTGAGCAGGGACATGGAAGGAGAAATAGTCACCAGGGTCATATTCCTCTGAACCAGTGACACGATGACAACTTCCAGCCTCACAATCCTCTCCTAAAGCAGAAGAAGAGTGCACCACTACTTCAAAAGCCTCAAATTTTAAATTTTCATACTGTAGATCACCGACATAGTCGAGAAATCCAACACCACCGTGATTCATCAATTTCAACAGCACTTCAACCTCTTAATGTTGCTACACAACATGAAACAATGGTGGTTGCACCTGTAGCAGACGCAGAAGAGGAGAACACCACGGATCAACCAACCCCATCTCAGGTTGAAGTTTGTACACCAAATCAAAATCAGGAAGAAGGTGCGGATGCTAAGCCCACTCCACCTCCACCACCACCTCTTTTTCCACTTTCGCTACCTCCATTGATCAGAAACCAGATAAGGAAAGTGAGTGAGAAGAAAGCCCTCGAAAAATCAGTTGGGGATTTTTGCTTCATGACTCTTCTTGCCTTGAACTTGAGAATAGGTTAACAGTGGCTCCAGAGACTAGGATTGACTGTCACAGTCTTGTTTGGCATAAGTTAGCTTCCCCATCGAGAGATTTTATAAATTTTATGTTTGCTTTGAAGCTGAAATTTTTGGGAAAAAGCTATATACGAAGGGTGACTATTTTTGGGGCAAATCCTGCATAACCGTGGGCCTGGATTGAAGCATGGCCTGGTGGTGGCCCAAAGTCAGAACTTTGTTTCTGTTATTTCTGACCAGCCAAAGGTTATAGTCTGGGCAGATTTTCTTAGTAGTGTTCCTTTCATTACACTCAATCAACCTTTCTTAGTTTGGAAAGGTTGAACTGGTCATGCAGTCATGCATTGCAACAATATCGAGGATATGTTAACAACCATGGCATAATCGATAGAGATTGGGTCGTACAATCATGGGGTAATGGATCACTTTTGAATTCCTCATCCAAACCTTCTTTCCGTCAAGGTAATCCACAAAACCTGATTGCACTTCATAACAACTATGGAGCCAATGATCTTGTGATTGGCAAATCTGTTCCATCGAGGCCAAGATAATTTAGATACTTATGTGGATCCTTTTCTTTCCAAATCGAGAAATAAGTGTTCTTCTTGTTACAACAAAGTCTTCCGATATATTATCAATGAACTACCAATCTGCATTTATTCTCGATGAAATTATCTGAATGGTGAAGTTGTGACATTGTGGTACTTGGTTTGTTTTGTGAGTAATTATTTGAGCAAAATTCGAGGCGAATTTTCTGCAACCTAGGGAGGGTGGCGTATACAACTATGAAGAGCTTTTGTGCATTGATGGATTTTCATGACTCCACACTCGATGTCGAGTTTCTTTCAAGCGGGGAGTATGATGCATGGGCATGGAAACTTTTAATTATATTATTAGTAGTCTTATTAAGTTAGAAGAGTTTCCTATTTGTTTTAGATCTTGGTTATTTAGTAAGGTTTCTATTTTGGTTTCTAATTAGAATTATGAACATGATTTATTATATAAAGGCATCTAGGCCTTCATTGTTAGAGGGTTGTTTATGAATATTCCTTCATTGTTAGAGGGTTGTTTATGAATATTATTTCTTTCTTCATGTTTGAAGGTTTAAACCCTAGATTTAGGTGTTTGTCCATTAATCATAATTGATGTTCATCCATTGTCGCCAACAAGATACATCACTGTGTACTTAAAATGTTTATATTATAGTATCAGAAGATTACATAGAATGGTTTATATACGTATTACGCTCTTTTACGTTATCAAAAAAGATCCTTATTCTCTGTGTTTTTCCAGCAATTGGTGCAACATGGCCTATTCTTCTTGGTGGCCGAACCCAGTGGACTGTGGGTCTTGTTGCAACCTTAGTTTCTTTCAGCAGCATAATTGCAGCAGATACATATGCTTTTCTTGGTGGAAAGGTATGCATTTATCTATGCTCTGTCCCCAATTCATTATGTCTATATGTCAGGGGTTTCAGATAGGGATATTGCTGATAAGGACTTCTGTTATTCTATGCAGACATTTGGTCGGACACCACTTACTAGTATAAGTCCAAAGAAGACCTGGGAAGGAGCAATTGCTGGGTTAAGTGGCTGTATAGCCACTGCACTTGTGCTATCAAAAATTTTTTCGCTGGCCAACAAATTTACTGAGGTACGGAAGGATAGTTATTAATCAGAAGCACATTGATATAACTTTTTCTTGAGTGATCAGTCAAACCATACCTGAGATTGTCAACAGTAAGAATTATGCTCGATGGTCGAGGAATTGGTTAATCATGTGCTTTTGCATTGTCCTTTTTCCGGGACAATTTGGTCTTGTTTTCATTGGGAGTCTAGTATGGTTTGGGTCAGTCCTAGTCGAGTGGTGGATCTCCTTACTCAGTGGTACACAGGGCCCTTTTCATCGAGAGGGCAAAGAATATGGAACATGTTACCTTTTGCAATTATGTGGGGTATTGGGTTGGAACGGAATAGTCCTATTTTTGAGGGCAAAGCTATGGTGATCCAGAAAGTTGTACTAGATATCAAAGGGCTCCTTTGTTATTGGAGTAAATTTTTTGTGGACCTAAGAAACATTCATTTTGAACAATTTGTAGCTAGATGGGAAGATATTATGTATAGAGAGTCTTGAGGAGGGTGGTTGGTTTATTTTTGGGTTGTTTTTATATTTCTGTTGTAATGGTAGGTTATCTCAACCTACGTTTTCTTTGATTAATACAATTTAACTTTTACCGAGCAAAAAAAAAAAAATCAGTCAAACCATACTTGATGTTTTAAAAGGTCACGGTTCATTGACTCTCTTCACTGGTGCTGTTGCAATAATTTCAGAAGCCAATTTTAGTCTTTTGCACACCCTAATCTACTTCATCCTTTACAAGAACCATTCACACCATGATTTCACAATATCTTTGCATATGCTTTAGTCGAACCGGAACCAACCTCATATGCTCTCTTAGAATCAGCTTGGGTCTTTTGTGCTCATAACCCCGCCGTGTGTGGGCTTGGCTGCCAACTCAAAGTTTTCTCCGGGTGGTCTCTGGCTCAGGCCTTAATTTTTCAATCGCAAAGTTTGACCAATTCTTAACACAACCCTGTTGGACTGGCCTGAAGCTCCCACTCTTGTTTAGCTCTTTCTTGCATAGTTGCAAAGAAAAGTGTTCAAAAATGCTAAGTAACCTCTAGTACGTAATCAAAACATAAGCCCAAGTGCTCCATGGGCTCAGTATCCTTTGGTTAAATCAAACAACATCCAAGGTCTCAACTTGGTGGTTTCTTGACCTAATACAGTGAAACACAGTCAAGAAAAAACCCTACTTGAACATATTCTTCTTTCCCTTTGATGTCATCTAAACATTTGCATATTTTCTTCAGGGGTTACATATTTTCTTCAATGAATTTGATGTTATATAAGTACTGACACATGATTTGATGACTATCAGTGCAGTGACTTACGGATTTCTAAATTTTGTGGGATCTCTTCTTGGTGATCTCATTGAATCACTGATCAAACGTGATGCTGGTGTCAAGGACTCTGGTTCCCTCATACCTGGACATGGTAAATTACCTCCTTCCATTGTTAATTTCTGAAAAAGCAAATTATATTTAGGAATTTGGAGACCTGCATATTTGTTGTTTTCCCAAGGTTTGTGTTACTTGATCTTGATATTTCTTAAAGTTGTATATAATATTCTGATTGAACATCAATGAAGTGAGCTCTTGACAGGTTACCATTATAAACTCAGAGTATATGGACTTTATCATCATTTTAAATGAAAATTCTTGCACCAAGTGTAGAATTCAAAATGGTAATAATCTGATGTATTCTCCCTGGTTTCGTGAAATAAATGGGGAACCATGCCAATACTTGAAGGACATTGTTTTCTTTGTTTGTTGTTACTAGTCGACTAGTAGTGATGCTATCTAAATGTGGACTTGTGGTCCAACAAGTTCATCACAATGTCACTCTGATGAGTCATTAGGATTTTGAGCTGGGGTTGCTGGTAGAGACTTCAATAATATTGTGGATATACTGCATATAGATAATTACCTATATTTGTATTCCATGGGAATATATGATTTCATAAATGTTATGTTAATTTGTTACAGGTGGAATACTTGATAGAGTTGACAGCTATATGTTCACGGGCGCTCTTGCCTACTCGTTTGTCAAAGCCTTCTTACCGCTTTATGGGGTTTGAACTAGATATCACCACCACCTGCTAAAGGTAGAATTTTCTGGTTGTCCCTTTTCTGGAATTATGGCATAGCACCATAGCTACAAGGACAAATGCAACAAACAGGAGTTGGTGACTGATAAAGCGTGTTAAACATGTAACTGCCATCTCAACATAGGAAATGAAGTTCTTCCCTTCATAGGGTTTCCCTGAAAGCGATCAAATCTATTTTTGTCTTTCATAAATTGAGAGGATTCCTTTGGAGAGATGGTGCTTATGTGCCACTTTCAACAAAAAGAGTGCTATCGGAGGGGAAGAACACTCCAGGACTTGTCGTCTTTACTTCTTTACTACAGAAAATAGATGAATAACAGAGCATTTGTATTTCATGATTGTAATTTCTGTTAGTTTCTTTTATATAGTTGGTCCATCAAGGTTCGCTTTTATAAGTGAGACAATACTTGTACAATTTTTTTTCCTGAGGGTAATGATTATTGGACAGTACCCCTCTCCCCTCTCCCTTCTATTTTGTATTGGTCATTTTAAATGTAATACTAATAAAATTCTTCTTCTATTTTGTGTTGGTCATTTTAAATGTAATACTAATAAAATTCTTCTTCCTATGCTGTGAGTACATATATAAACAGTTTGCTTTGTGCAGAGTACAAGTTAACTTTTGCAGAACCACACAAAACTTAAATGATTAATATCATTCACATTTGTTTTTGGCTCAGTAATGTAAAATTACATCACAGTCACCAGAATGCACATTTTAAACTGGAAAAAGGGGTTGTCATTTGCACCTTCCCTTCCACCCAAAAGCTATGCTCACTCAACTTTGAAGGATTATTGAACCCATCCACAATCTAAATTGAGCATAGAAATCTAACTGGAATAGGATTCAATTAACATAATTAGTTATTTGGGTTAGTTAGTGTTACCCTCCTATTGGATGAGCCAATTAGGATTTCCCCCTAGATGGGCAATTAGAGTCTCCTCCCTAAATACACACAAAAAAACACGGTCAATCCAAAAAAACACGGTCAATCCAAATTGACTTTATTTTTGTGTGTACTTGGGGAGAAACCCTAATTTCTCCATTTAGTAGGGGAAAATCCTAATTGGCTCATCTAGTGGGGGTAATACTAGTTAACCATAGTTATTTTGAAAAACATTTTTAAGTACTCGTATGCTTTCTTGTCACATTCAGCAAATTCATAACTAGAAAAATCAAACACCATCATTATAACTCTATTACATAATAAGCTACCAAATTTTTGAATGTCAACGACATCTAAGTCCTAATTATACCATCAGTACCAGCCAACATCCTGTACTTGTCCCTTCGAGTTAAGTTCGTGCACTCGAATCCAAGAGCATTTCCAATCACTTTTTGCACAAGATTGGCCAAGTCGTAACTAGATTTCTCTGAAACACAAAAGCCTGATAGCTTTTCCAAGAATTGTAGATTATAATCAGGATTAGGATTCATGAGGAAGAAAAATGAGTCCAACCACTTAAATCCCCTAACTGTAGTACCATAAAACATACTCGATTTTGCCTCTACAGCCACTGGAACGATGTCATCTGCAATTTCAGCAAATAATGGACTGAACCGAAGAAGATACGGCTCACGACACGTTGTCCCCTCAGGGCATACAACCAAGTCGCCTTCCTTCAGCAAATTTTGCATTGTTTTGCCATCTTTAACACGATCACGACTTAATCGAACAGTTCTTATTGGTGATAACAACTCTGAGACCCTACTAACACTATAAGTAACTGCAGTTACAGGACGTTGCAATGTTGTCGCTACAATCACAGGATCAATTAGTGTCCTATGTGAGCACACATATAGTGTGTTTCTACCCCTACCGTGCACATTGCCAACTAATGAACCTGATGCGTTATATGCGCCAGGATCACATGATTCACACCTGCAACGCGAGGTTGGTGCATGTGTTTGACATGTCTTAGGTTTGGAGGGTAGTTTTGCTCGGATTTTCATACCAGTAGCAGCAGCAGCCATTAATCCCAACTTGTAGGGTAGTAGCATCCCAATCAGCAGGCGAGAAATAGCTAAAAGGATTCCCAAGGGAAGCCACAGGAAAACTGCAAGGGAGCCCATTGGTGTAGGTCTTGCGACGAGCCGTCCATCATGAAAAATCAAAGGCTTCGGATATTTCTTTTTTGGCATTGGTGATGCTTCATGGTCTTCGGGAAGAATGTACCCTTCCTGGATGATGAAACTCATTGAGGTCATTTATATCAGCATTTCATTACAATCAAGTGTATCTTATCACAAATGAAAGCATTTTATAGGTTTCTTGAACTGTCCTCTTGAGAGAGACTCCTATGTGGTTTGCAGTATTAAGTTTGAACGTTTCTGATTGAGACAGTTATTGACTCACAGCAATGAGGCGTGATAGTTACGCTCTGCCTTCACTTGGAAATTGCCAAGTACAGTTACATGCATGTGATACTATTTTATACTTTCAGTTTTATCTCAAATTCTATCTTCAAGAAACTTCACCACCACAATGACCGCTATAGTTATTAATCATCACCAACTATGCGAATTATTCATGCATTCACATGTAATAATAGAGTACTATACAGTTCAAACTTTACACAATTTTTTGTCTTCACTTTACCACCACTTTGATGTCTAATGCTATATCTATATACTCGTTTAATGATTAATGGACGGGTATCCCTAACTAACCCATGATTAATTAGTGTTAAATACCTATCCCTAGCTAATTACTGGCTCTATCAGCAACAAGGCTTATCTGATGCATGCATATCAGTGTCCACTGTACGTATACAGAACTATTATTTTTTTCCGATAATGTATACAGAACTATTCGTGACCATAAATCGATCATGTTATGCAGCGTGTGTGTGACACTTTGGGCAAGTGTTAAAATGTAAAAGGACAATGGTAATTAATAAGTACATACTTGGCAAGACATAATGATGGACTGCTCTACCGATGCATCCCCAAGGCAAACATCAATCTGCTTAGTATCACTGAGAACTGTTGTGGGCATTTTCGATTGAGAGCCTTGGAACATCAGCTCTGGTTTTGCAACTAGTCCAAGACAGTATTTACCAATGAATCTCAATTCCGTGCCAATGACGCAATCCACGTTTAAGTACTCTTGAAGAAAAGTTTCTACCATGATCCTAGGCATGAAAGTTACCACATATTTCTTTCCTCCACAACAAGAGAACACTTTGTAAGCACTTGTACGGATATCGTCTAGGTAGAACCTAGGGAGCACAGATTTTGCAACAGACTTAACATCGGGCACCTTAAGGCCTCCTAAAGCAATAAATATCATAACTTGAAGGGTTATAGTCTCAAAACACAACCATTCTAACAACCAGAAAACAGGGGAAATAAGTAACAAAATAAGAGCTCTTATAGGACCACCTGCTTCAAAGGCTACAAGAAAGAAAAATGGGAAAGTATTCCTTGAAATGAGAAGGTTTCCCTCTAACTTAGTGACAATGCTATGGGTCTCTTTACCTTCAGTAGAAAATCTGGACACTGGAGTAAACATGATGATGAAGGCAGCAAGAGTGTAGAGTTGAATGAACAATAGGAAAAACAAGTTAAACTAATTAATGAAGAGGAAGGAGCTCTTTATTTGTACATAAGATTGTAGCACAAATAGGTGAAGACGGGCAATAAGCCTATATAAGCTCTCCCAATATTTCTTTTGAGAATAATATATTATTTACTCCAAAAGAAGTAAAATAATTTGGGTTTCTCCTCATTCACTCTCTCTAGTCTTATTCTTAAAATGCTTCCGTATAGCATGTGCCATATGGGTTGTATAGCTATGATTTCTCATATATATATATATATATATATATAGCAGTGATTTCTCTTCAACTTTGAAAATAATATATCATGTGTTTTTCACCTCACCTACAATGTTGAATGCAACAGGGCACCCTTTTCATGTCACCGTAACACAGCACAAAAGTTACATTTTTACCTGTAGTATGCTACAGTATAATCACAAAAATCACATTTAAGATATCTGAGATAACTGCTTTGAATTGGTTGATTAATAACTAAGCACATATATGCAAGGGAAATGACTGTAAGTTAATGCACATCTAGTGTGATTTAGATATCGACATGCAATGTGCAAACAATATGAGCCCCAGTGGTCATGAGAAAATAAAGTTGGCCACACGCGTCCAGGGCGTTAGAGTTTGGTGTTTCATTGGTTCATAGCGAGTTCATGAGATCTTCAATAGGAAGTCTGCCTATTAAAACGATAGCTCATATAAAGTGGTTCTAAATTTTTTTGCAAATAAAACACAACACATGCTGTTTTCATTGAGCAACTCTAAATAGTACCACAGCACCCCATACGATTCATGCCGGTATGATCATTCAATCACCCTTTATGTCAGGGCAAGGGACTAGGATTCTGGTATGTACTAGCCGTGCGACAAATTCTGTTTTACTGCACTCTGTACTCAAAAGTTTGGAGTGCTAATTGGATTATCTCCGCATGAGATGTATGTGGTGATTAAGGGGTTCTATCACATGGTGGATGCACGTACATGCACCTTACCCACATCAAAGTCCACTCAATTATGTAAGACTTACCTACGTTAGGTAACTTCAAACGTGCATGCATGTACGTCTCCCTCTGAAACCCTAGGCCGATCTTATTCCATAATTCTAGCTCTCCATCTAGAACAACACAGCTGCAAAGTGCTTGAGGACGTCTATATTCCACCTGTTAGTGTTATCCCTCACATGAGAAAGAATAGAAAAACATGTACTGTTCGTGTGAAGGAGTTAGCGCGCACGCTCGATTTAGCCTTATCCAAAGCGCGCCCGCGCTCTTGCCTGGAAAAAGAAGATAGTTTTTAATGTAGATTGAAGTGGCGGAAGCAACACTTAATCAAAATCACTCAATAATTCATAACACACATAAACACAACTACTAAAACCCTAACTATAAGCCTTTATTTATACTAATCCTAGAAAGCATAAACCAATAGGAATAATGATCTATATCAGTTTTTTTTTCCAGCACTTCATGAAACATGTCTACTAGAATTCTGGATGTTGGAATAGAAGGAGGCGCGTGCGCCCTCCCTATTCCAGAGCGCACCTAAATATACCAGATTCTGATTTAACCAAAATTAAGAGGAAATCTTTGCAAAGAGAAAAACTTGTAAGGAAAAAAGAGAGATCTAGTAAATTTGGAGAGACTTGAGAGGAGTGATTGTAATTTTTTTTTTCACACTTATAAAAGGATTAGCTCTTGTGGAAGTAGGCATCATTGGCCGAACCACGGTTCATTTTGTGTTGTGGTATGCTTTACTTTTTTGCCTTATTATTAGTTGTTTGTGATAGTTATTGATTGCTTAAGAAGTAGGGTTTGGTTGTTGGTTGTAGTGAAAATTTAGATTTTTATTATAGTAGTAGATTATCCAAGTGCAACCTATCTTAGAGGGAATGGATTGGTATTGTTTTCCCCAACACCACCTGGATGCTTTTGCTTTCCTAATTTAGTTCAAGCTAGATGGGCAGTGAAGAAAAAGTAGGTTAATTGGTTAGACATTCCATCTGAACTTCTACAACTCATATCTAAAAAATTACTTCACATCAAACACTACGTCTGGTTTGGCGCTGTTTGTCACTTATGGCGATGGGTTTTTATCGAAAATTTTAACAACTTACCACGTCAACTTCCAATGATCATACCGGCGAAAAAAAGAACTCTAGAGAACACCTTTTTTTTTAATCACTCATAAGGAGGGTAGATGAAAATTCAAGTTTACCCTTGACGCGAAATAACAATGGCTCGGGTAGATGAAAAGTCAAGTATACCTTTAAAGAAAAAAAAATAAACAGTCCAACCCAACCGAAACAACCCGGTTATAAACATTGATTGTTCATACCCACAATAGATATGAACAATGAGTGTTCATACCTATTTGAGCTATGAACAAGCATTGCTTGTTCATACCTATCAATGTATGAATATTGATCCAATTATGAACATTGATTGTTCATACCTACAATAGGTATGAGCATTGATTGTTCATACCTACTCATGTTGAACATCAGCTATGAACATTGATTGTAGCTATGAAAACATGAACCCAAACAATTATTGTTTATACCTCCAATTATGAACATTAGCTATGAACAATTAGTGTACATACCTATTGGACTATGAACAAAACAGATATGAACATTGATTATTCATACCTTCTTTAGGTACGAACAATCCGTATTCATACCAAAAAAAAACATGAACCCAAAACAGATATGAACATTGATTGTTCATACCCAAAACATATATGAACAATAAATGTTCATATCTGTTTTTGGATATGAACATTGATTGTTCATACCCAAAACATATATAAACAATAAATGTTCATACCCAAAATAGATATGAACATTGATTGTTCATATATACCTACTTTAGGTATGAACAATCCGTGTTGATACCAAAAAAAAAACATGAACCCAAAACAGATATGAACATTGATTGTTCATACCCAAAACATATATGAACAATAAATGTTCATACCCAAAATAGATATGAACATTGATTAGGATTTAGGGTTTTCTCTCTCGTAATTTCGTTTGATTAAAAAAAAAAGGATAAAAATGTGATTTAAAATAAAATAAAAAAGAACACTCTTTGGGTATGAACAATCATTGTTCATACATCAGCAAAAGGTATGAACACTCATTGTTCATAGTAAAATGACATAAATAGTAAAATCGGAAAATATTTATTTCAAATCCGGGCCATTTGTCTTTGAGGGTTATTTTCATCCGAAATTTGTCCTTGTGAGTGATTATAAAAAAAAAACTGTCCTCTAGAGTTGTTTTGAATTGAAATTGGGCCTTGGGACCAATTTCTTGTTTATTTAATCCGTTTTCTTCAGTCAATAACAAGATCAGCCTCCCACCTTTGACCACTTTTGCAGTAACTCTTATGACAATTTTAAGATTGCTTTATCAGTTATGGTAGCTTGTCGTAAAATTTGCAAGGTGTCCTTTTACAAGGCTAGCGACAGTGCCTGGATTCATATAGATTCTAGCTAATTGCCAGTCCATGAGTGATATAATACATTGCATAGATCGGTTCTACACTCTACCTATATGTGGTGAAATTTGGGCTTGTAACATGTGTTCGCACCGCGTATTGCAGATGAATTACTTTGGACGAAGAAGCGAAAGAACTATATAGTAGAATTGTCCGGGACTTGGTTCAAGTTATAATGAGCTGGGGTTGGCGAAATTATGGGAAGGCTAATATTAGAACTAGACTTCCCTTTGATGTTTATTTTCAAGTCTTTAAGGGTGTGTTTGTTAAATTTTAACTCATGAAAAGGAAAGGAAATAAAATGGGTGGTCTACTATGGAATGGAATGGAAATAAAATAATTTTAAATGGTATGTGTTTGGTAAACTAGGGAAAGAAAAGTAAAAACTGGGGAAAAAAATAATCATGTTTGTTTGCAAAAGTTATGGAAATGAATAATTGTATTGTTAGGTTATGGACTCATGGGTGTGTTAGTAGTAAGTCCCTAGCTATCTATTTCATTTTCTTTCCTTTCCACAAAATTTTCAGGAGTTAACTAAGGACACAAAACCTTTTCCATTTCTATGATTTTGTTTCCATATGGAAAAACTCATTTCCTTTCCATGGGTAAACAAACGTCTTACAAATTATGAAAAAGGTGGACCACTCTTATTTTCCTTTCCTTTCCATAATATTTCCATCATAACAAACACACTCGGATCAGGTTGTGAATAATTGGGTGAAGATAAAAGACCTATGGCGGAAGAGTTTTGTTTTGCAAAATTCAAAACAACTATAGAGGACAAGGTTTTTTAATAATCACTCTCAAAACCATTTACATACGAACCCAATTTTTTTATTTTAATAACTCTCAAATACAAAATAATTTTGACCCCGTATTATTATTATTTTTTAAATACCACTTTCACCCTTCTATTTGTTTTATAAATAACCCTTCGTCTTCTTTCTTAAGAGTGAGTGTGAGAGAGGGAACCAGCGAGCATCCCAAGGAACGAGTTCTCGAGTGTTTGTTCATCCTTAATCAAGTGGATCCATACAAGCAGTGCCGGCTCGTCCATAAGGCGAGTTAGGCAATTGCCTAAGGCCTCGAGTGAAAAAAGGCCTCAAATTTCCACAAAAATCGTACTATGCAACATAAAATTCCTACTAAATAGCTAATAAATCTTACTAAAAGATTTTTGGATACTACAAAACATAATACATATCCCATACAAGTCTCCTAATAAAAGGTAATAATTCTCCTTCTCTTATGTTAAAAAGAATTTCCGAAAATATCTCAAATTTCAAATGGTTAAATTTTCAATTTTCCATCTCTATACTATATCTCCACAAATGATAAGTCTAACCAGACCTATGAGAAACAAATTAATCAAAATAAGCATAAATTTCAATTCTATTAGGCAAAGAAAACTTGCTATGTAGTGTAGAATTGCAAACAAAAAAATGGAGTAACTGACTTAAAATTTGGTTTGGAAAAAGGCCTCGAGTTCTGAGTTTCGCTTAAGGCCACACCGAAGCTAGGGCCGGCCCTGCATACAAGGATCCATTTCACTACCTCACTGAAAGCGCACTTGGTTTTTTTTCTTGGATGGTGCCAACAACTCCACAAATGAGTTTGGGGCTCAAAAGCAGTCATCTACTTGAATTACTACGAAATTCTCTTCTTCCCTCCAATACTGCATTGACTGCTATAGAAGACAGCAATCAACATGCTGTTAAGCCTTGTGCAATGACACTACGACAATTTGGAATCAAGTTCAAGAAGGATGAAGATGACAACCTTTGCAGCATGAAGTTGAACATGAAGATACAAGGAGCAAGTTGGGAAGAATGTAACAAATAGAATCAAGGCGCGTTTCTAGATGAGCAAGTGTAATGGCAGGGTTCGATCGATTCCCTTAATTGTTTTGGTGTTTCCTATTGTTTATTTCACTAAGGTCTCTGCTTTATGTTGGCTTTGTTGTTTTGATTCAATTTATTATTCTTCTCTGCAAATCAAATTATTTTTTTCATTCATGTCCTTCATACTTGCCAATGATATAAAAACATAGTCCTTTTTTCTTATTCCTTGTGGTCTGGTGTGGCAAATGCTTTGAAGTATAAACTATGACGATGTTGGAGTTGGAGTAAAATATATATGTCGTTTGAACTTTGGAGTTTGGAGTGAGGTTTTGGGTATCATGAAATATAAAAATAAGATTTTTATTATTTTTTGGAAATTAGAACCATTGATTGTTCATAGTTCACAATCAATGTTCATAGTTATTGTTTATAATTGGGGGTATGAACATTGATTGTACATAGTTCGGTAGTTATGAACTATATATGAACAATCAATATTCATAGTCATGAACTATGAATATTCTTTGTTCATACCACATTGGACTATGAACAGTGATTGTTCATAGTCACGAACTATGAACATTCTTTGTTCATATCACAATTAGACTATGAATATTGATTGTTCATAGTTTGGTAGCTATGAATACTCGAGCTATAAACAATGAGTGTTTATAGTCCCACATGTACTATGAACAATCAATGATCATAGTCATGAACTATGTATATTCTTTGTTCATACTACAATTGGACTATGAACATTGATTGTTCATAGTTCGGTAGCTGAGCTATGAACAATAAATGTTGAAATGCTTGTAATCGTTTTGACTTTTGACATTCCATGTCTCTTGAAAGATGCTTGTATTCCTTATCTTATTAACGGAATTGGGATTGATTGACGTAAGATGTTATTTATGGCGTTTATACAGTCATCTGGTTAAGAAAAGAAGTTTCTTCCGGGCTTAGTATAAATAACCGGCTGAGATTCAATAATAATCACGATTTTAACCGAGTTGTTCAACTGCACTAAAGTTGGCAAGATGAGGAAATTAAAATGGCGGGTAAACTGATTTAGAGTATGATAAATCTCGACTTAGTATATCAATTCTGTGATTCTGTCATGTTTCCCATCAACTGGCAATACCTTAATAATTTGGTAAAATCATCGAAAAAAACATAATTTGGTAAAGGAAAGGGACATGCAGACGAACTGTAATGACCATACACAAAGTTCCATACTCCGATGAATACAACCATTACTGGGGATTTCATTACTCATAAGAAGCATAAATCAGAAAGATAGATGCATTCATTCGATATTTTCATTTTGACATATGCAGCATATTGCAGAATCAACCAAGGTTCCATATACCCTCTAAAAAAACACCACCAAATGCGTTTCTTACTTTCCCCGCAAAGATCCCATTTTTATGGCTTTTGAAAATAAGTCAACCTTTCTGGAGAGCAAATTCATATCAAACGTTTCAGCACCAAGTTAAGGTGTTTTTCAGAATTTTGGGATGTGCGCTTGCTTTTTTCAAAAATTCTTTAGCAAAATGTTTGGTTTTTATAATCTTTACATATTTTCAAAGAATTTGCAAATCAAGGTTTCAGTTGTGTTCACAAAATTCGGTTCAAAGTGTGTGTTGCTGTACAAACACTCTTGCTTTTTTGGCTGTTTGGTTTTTTATAATCTTTACATAATTTTTAAGATTTGGGGTGGTTTTCAGTTGTGCACTCAGTTTTTTGGAAGTCTGTGTTTTGAAGAACCCAAGTGATGGTGGGCTGTTTTTTTTGCTTGAAAGGGTATACTTAAACTTTCCACATCTCTGTCCTTGTGGCTGATTATAAAAAAAGTTTGGTTTTGTGAGTGATTTTAGCAACTGTTTTGTTCTTGACAGTCACTCTCTGTTTGTTTTTAGGTGATAATTAAGAATACTTCCTTTTCTCTGTTGGCTTCAGATTTTCCTGTTTGCGAACCGAATTGTATCTACTTTATACACAAAGGATTTACTACTGAGAGTCGAAATGTTGCTTATGGCATGGGGGGCTACAACTCGAAAGATGGGAGTGTTAAACCGCATTACCCAATGATATATGTGGATGGGGCTTCTCTAGGTAACCCTGGACCTGCTGGGTGGGGTTCTACCTTCAGAGATCATTGTGGTGCATTCTTGTTGACTGCTTGGAAGGGAATAGGAGATTAGGAGTTGCTACGAATTATCAAGCCGAGGTTCTAGGCATAATTGAGAGTATAGACATTGCGTTACAAAAAGGGTGGAGAACATTGTGGGTTGTATCTGATTCAGAACAGGCTGTTCGTGCATTCAATTCTAACAAAACTCCTTGAGGTCTAAGTACAAGATGGAAGCTGTGTCAGAGGAGGCTCTAACATTGTTTGATATCACATAGTTGGAAGGAAGCCAACTTTGCTGCAGACTTGCCTGCTAAGCAAGGGGCCAACCTACAGAAAAATGCCTTGTTCATGTGTAGTAGGAGAGCACCACAAATTTATTAGTCGGAGAACCCAACACAAATTATTCCAGATTTGCATGAACTCGTGATGGATGTCCTGTAAGATAGTGTTACTAAACTTGAATGAGGAATCTGGCGGGTATAGCGGGATACTTGTAACACTTTTTTTTTCTATATTTAGACCTTATATTTAATAGAAACTGCATCTTATCTGGCAAAAACAAAAAGGCTCTTGGGGAATACCAAAATTGAATCCTCTGTTCTCTTTAATTAACAAGTTCCCTCTAATATTATCTCGTATAAAATATCAGAGCCTATAATATATTACAAAATGAGATGAAACTGCTAGGTTTATCTTAAAACTAGTGTCTACCTTTGACTTATAGGTTGCTCGCCATCATGCACTTGACTGTGTCTAGGATTCGGTCGAATTCAAAGAAAAGAACCGAGTGCTCCCCTTTCAGCCCATTTCTATGGTGGAAGTTGCTACCTGTCAGATTGTTACAAGGACTACCTCCAACAACCAAGTCAAATCCACCAAAAGAAGAGATATAGATCTTCAGCTTATCTTCACTCAGCAGTTGCACATCTTCAAGTTCGATGAGATCACCCGTCTGGTTGGTCTGTTCCCACCAACTCCGAAAAATGCTGCGGCTGACTTCTGATACTTCTACAGACACGACAGCCTTTAACGGAATACCCAGTCGGTGAAGTGCAATCTCAGCACCTCCAATCCCAGTAAAGAGAGACAGGACAGTGATGCCATTGGGGAACATTCTCTTCAAAACCGAAAAATGGTAAGCCACTGTATCAACCTGCAACAGATATGTATGTAGCTAGGTAAAGAGTTTGGACATTATATGCTATATCTTATATTGCTAAGTAAAGAACTATGTGACCCTCTGTGCATCGACAAGGCTACATCTCAGAAGAAGAGAATGTCCTTTGCAGAATTTGTGTTAGGATAGCAATAAATTACAAGTTTCCTTATTCTCTCAAGTTGAAAATTAGTAGTAATGAGGTAGATGTGGGTGTAGAATACCCTTGGAAACTAGCTTTCCTGCACCAACTGCAACAGATTTGGGTATGGGACAGCTAAATGCCCAAATAAGGTTGCTTAAACTTGGAAATTTAAGCATGTTCAAATTGATAGTGAGAATTGAAATTTCTAAACAAGGAATGCAGCTGATATGCCGAAGCACCAGCTAGTATTGAGCCTCAGGTTGTAGCTGTTATTCAAGAGCAAATGATTGTTGTGGATAACTCAGTTCAAGAGCTACAGGGTCACAATGTAGGAAATTGTAATGTTAATTTGTCGCACTTGTTTGTTCTGTTGTAAAGATATCAATGGGATTGTCTTCTCAGGTTAAGGGGTCCAATTCTGATTGGTACTATATCCCAAGAAAGTGCTGAGGAGACACGACATCCTGAGATCTGGAGGGCAATGGAGCATGCTGCCGTCCATGAAATCTGGAGTTAGAGAAACAAGAGAAGGATACAGATCTGAAGCCAATCTCGTACTGTTGGAATCTAGTTGCATCGATTAAACATGATATGCAACATTTTAAGAAAACTGCTTTCATGCATACAAAGATGTGCAAGGAAACTGATGAACATACTTGCATACTATGTCCTCTGGATAGAAAAGAATGTGATTGTTGAGGTGGATATTAACAAAAATGTATATGAGATCTTAAATTTTATAGAGTCTGGGGCTTTCCAAACCCCTAGCCATTTGCCAAAAAAAAAAAATAATAATAATAATAAAATCTACATAATTGAAAACTAGAAGGAGAAGACAGAAGCTGGAAAGAGGAGAGTGCGAACCTGAAAAGAGTTGCCAAGGGTTTTATATCTCTCAGTTCGACTCGCTCCCCTAGTATGGTTCTGCGGATATCCCATAAGCATCTCTTGCTCATCAGGCTCAAGAGGTGTTGCTTTGTTCTTCCCAGTCCACACCAAGTTCCATTTTTTGCACTGATAAAGAACATACTTTTGAGTCTCAAGAGGGGGGTCGCCATTGCAGCGTTCAAGAGCTTCTTTAATCCTTTCTGTAAGTTTTGCACTTCCAATACGAGTACGCAAGCATGTGAACTTGTCTCTACGGTCCCAAGAAGGCCACCATTTTTTAGTCAGTGGTAAGGCCGCCTGAATCGTAAGGGGAGGAATTGGTTTGAGAGGGAATCTATCGCAGATTGGAAGGTTGTGAACATACCCTCTCTTCCTTGCAGCTGGGCAAAAATGAAGTGAGTCGACAAACTCAGGCTCAACTTCATAAAGGGAGCGAGAAATGGTGCTCCAAACCCCTTTTGGAGCACAAGCCACATTTTCAAAATAAAAGTAAGGTGGTCCAATTGCTGCCTCCGGGAGCTTCCGCTGAACCTTTAATCTTGGCTCATTTGGAACCCCAAACCCGATCATGTGCTTGGGGATATGAACTTGGTCTTCTTCTACCCGTACTATCTTATGATTCTTCCCAGATTCTTTTTGCTGTCTTCTTCCAATTCCTGCTTTCCTTTCCACTCTCTCCTCGGCATTAAAGAGTTGTTTCCTTTTCTTGAGTGTAGAAGGACAGCCACGGTAACCAGGACTCATCTGTAACAGAACAGTAAAACGAAAATGAAAAAGTTATGAGCAACAAAATCACTCCATGCACCATCCAGCAGAAAGGAATAGATGATAGGGATATTTGACGATCAGTTATGAAAGAAAAGCAGCTATAGATAGGTTATTTAGAAAGCGTATACATCCATATCATACACAAAAAGTGCATCTCATCATCATCATCAGGAAGCGGATGATGAGCAGGAAAACTATAACAGAAACAGTAAAAAGAAAAGAAAATAGGGACCAAATTTTCTTCATCATCCAAGACCAAATTTATTCTTGTTTTAGTAGCCACCTTCCTCACTTCCTTAGCAGGCACCCGATTTAAATTCTACCAGTACAGCAGCACAAAACATTAGGTTTACTCATGACTACATTGTGGCAATATAAAGATACATTGCAGTACACATTACCATAGTTCGTTGCTCCACATGACCACTTGCAATATTATGAGATTGTTGTAATAACAAAGCCTGGATTACGACCTGCAAATACGAGATCATAGATGACAAGCTTTGTCAGTGCTGAAATTTTCAATATCAATAAAAAGTGCAACACGCAAAAATTTAACCTCATTCTGCTTCTTCTGTTCACAGAAAATGTCCAAAGAAAGATGCTTGTGATCATCAGGATCTTGCTGTAACAAACCATGAAATTCAGCAATAATAATAACAGAAAAACCATCCATCAAATCCAAAGTAGCAAGACTTATAAACCTTTAGCGCCTTTCTGTAGACTCCCTTTGCTTGCACCGTCGGAGGAATATGTAACTTATCCAGCACAGTCAGTTTCTTGGGATTGTTTAATTTGCACTCCCAAGTTCTCCCACAGGTGGTTTTCCTAGGGAAACCCACCCAACATCGAAACCAGGGGAATATCTTTTCATCCACCCGATGGACATTCAAAGTGGGCACATGAAGGAAAATCCAACACTCAAATGCTAGTGCACACCCATATAGGGTGTGTGTAAACGGCTTTTCCGGTTGATCCTGAAAGTGCTTATCCATATCTTTATGTAGAACCTCAACACCATCACGAATGCCTTCAAACGTTAGATACCCCCAAGGAAATTTGTCAAACTTCGTCAAATCAGCTGCAATATCAATATATTTGACATCAATGCCCTCCGAACCGCTTGGCAAGAGAAAAGCCCCGAGCACAAACAAACGGTTAAGTCGGTGGATGTCGTCACAGGTGTTCGGATCGCTACGTACCGAAACTCTCTTAGCTTTTTTCCTTGCTGCCGCAAACTCGGTCAGCTGAAGCCAGAACAGCCCCAAGCGAAGTCAAGCGTCTTCCCTCTGGCTGAAAATACCTTAGACGAAAATCAGAAGAATCAAACATGTCCATTTTGTAAAACCAGTGAGGTGGTGGCTCTGTGGATAGACCGGTAAGGAGGGCCACATCGGAAGGATTAAAAGTTAAATATCGGTTTCCTACGTTGAAAGTCATTGACAAAATCTTCTTTTTCAAAACCTCAACAATCAAATTTGGGTGAGTAACCAAATGAGTTTTCTCACCGCCTTCCACATCAATTGAATTCATATCAAGAAGAAAACCAAATGGAGACTTTTTAAAATGTTCGGTTTCATCTTTGTCGAATGTTGAAAACAGTTGCTCTTCCAGCATTTTTGGAGAACATCGACAAGTAACCTTTATGTTTCTTCGCGGAGGAGGTTTCGGCTTTTCCTTCTTCTTCAAAATAACCTTTTTGTTCACCTCATTTTCTTTCTCCACATAGTTCCAATTTGGTACTACTTTCTTCTTGCCCCCACCCTTTTTCATTCTACAGAAAGAAAAAAAAAAAATCAATTTCAAAATCTAAATATGAGAACGACTCCTATGATAATTTCCAAAATTAAAAGTAGTAACGGAATATTCTGTTTTGAATATTCAAGTCAATTACAAATTTTCAACTATAGAAATTAGAGTACAATTAAGGAAAACGAATATGGTGAAATTAACCAATATAGTTCAATAAAGTTCATACCTTTAAGTAAAAACCAAATCACGTTGTTCTGAAATTTATAAAGTTCATACCTTTAAGTAAAAACCAAATCACGTTGTTCTGAAATTTAAATCCGATTTAAACGGTAGAATTTTGAATTGAAATGTTAGTTGAAAAGTTGATTTTAATATTAAGCTTTCGATAGAGAAATTACAAAAAGACATATGGTGAAAGGAACATAAACATTTTGTTTACTCTCGTTTTTCTACTACTTTTCTACTCATGTTATTTGTCGTTGGACTAGGAGATCTAAAGGCTGAGAAACGTGGCTGACATGGCATCTTTAATAAAGCAAAATGTTGATAGTATGGCTTGGCTCCAGCTTGGCTATGCTGCCACAATCATCATAGAGTGAAGCCTGACCCGCATTTCACAAACAAACCCGTTCCACTCTCTCTCTCTATTTACTCTTCAATAGTTCAATCGGACATCAAGAAAACCGTAAAAGATAATGAAATGGAAATAATTTGGGTATGTTTGAGAAGGCCGACCATCTGAAATTTAGTTGAAGGTCTGGATTTATTGGAATTGGGTTTTGAAGAAGTGTTGTCAAGATTTGGAACAAAGTCTATAACCAGTCGTTTTTTGTTCTTCTCGATTCAACTTTTGCCCTTCAACCTCAAATATACCCACTGTAAATTGTAATTGTTATATACAAACCGGAGAAAAATGATTCCCAATTTTACATCTCAATTCTCACATGTTATGGTTGTTATGGTTGGAGGGCACTAGCAATCCTCTTATGGTTGGCCTTGCTGTTTATATCTTTTGTTTTTTATACTGGGTTTTAATGAAAAAGGATTCAAGTATCTTTTACACAATATCGAAAAATAAAAAATAACAGTTATGTCTTGTGTGCGGGTAATTCATCTCCATGGACGTCATTATTATCTCGATGACTCGGTTGATTGATTCTTTTCGGCACTCTCCCTGGGACTCTCCGTAGGATTCTCCCTCTCCCCCCCTCAATCCTTTTGTATTATGAACAATCAATGTTCATAGTCATGTGAATAGTTTTTGTTCATACTACAATTGGACTATGAACAGTGATTGGTCATAGTCATGAGCTACAAACATTCTTTGTTCATATCACAATTGGACTATGAACAGTGATTGTTCATAGCTTTGTGTTATAAACAATAAGTGTTTATAGTCCATACTGTGCTATGAACAGTTATTGTTCATAATCATGAGCTATGAACATTCTTTGTTCATACTACAATTGGACTACGAACACTCATTGTTCATAACTATGAGTTATGAATAATGAGTGTTCATAGTTTATACTGTATGAACATTCAATGTTCATAGTCATGAGCTATGAATATTCTTTGTTCATATCACAATTGGACTATGAACAGTGATTGTTCATAGTTCAATAGCTATGAACACTCATTGTTCATAACTCATGACTATGAACAATGAGTGTTCATACTGTACTATGAACAATAAGTATTCAATAGCTATGAACACTCATTGTTCATAACTCATGACTATGAACAATGAGTATTCATAGTCATGAGCAGTGATTGTTCATATCAGAATTGGACTATGAACAATAATTGTTCATAGTCATAAGCTATGAACATCCATTGTTCATAGCTCCAATAGGGATGAACACGCTTTGTTCATACTCTAGTATGTATGAACAATCATTGCTCATACTTTACAATAAGTATAAACAATGAGTGTTCATACTCCAATAGGTATGAACAATGAGCTCGCATATTTTGTATATGAACAATGATTGCTCATACTATATACACTGGGTCAAGGGTATACTTGACCTTTCATCTATCCGACCCGTTTTTTATTTCTCAAGAATATACTTGACATTTCATTTACCCGGTCTCTTTGAGAGTGATTATGAAAAAAGCTTAAGTTTGGGAGTGATTATTTCACTCGATTTATCCTTAAGAGTTGTTGATTTTTTTTTTTTTTTGTGTACTTGGGTAGAGACCCTAATTTCCCCATCTAGTAAGGAAGAAATCTAATTGGCTCATCTAGTGGGGGTAATACTAGTTAACCCAAAATTCTTCCTATGCTATATGAGTACATATATAAACAGTTTGCTTTGTGTAGAGTACAAGTTAACTGTTGCATGCATAACCACACAAAACTTTAATGATTAATATCATTCACATTTGTTTTTGGCTCAGTAATGTAAAATTACATCACAGTCACCTAAATGCACATTTTAAACTGGAAAAAGGGGTTGTCATTTGCACCGTCCACCCAAAAGCTATGCTCACTCAAATTTCAAGGATTATTGAACCCAGAATATGTTTGTGGACCGGTATTTGTTTACTGTCCACAAGATCTCAGCTGGTGATTGGTGGAGTGGCTGCTGAAAAAATTGTTAAACTGTCTGAAAATGGTTTTGACCAATAGAAAAGTGATGTTTGTCAACAAATCAAATCAGACTCTTATTGAACCCATCCACAATCTAAATTGAGCATAGAAGACATAAATCTAACTAGAATAGGATTCATAACATGATTAGTTATTTGGATTAGTTAGTGTTACCCCCACTAAATGAGCCAATTAGTATTTTCCCCCCACTAGATGGGCAATTAGGGTCTCCCCTCTAAATACACACAAAAAAACACGGTCAACCTAAGTTGAATTTTTTTGTTATGTGTACTTGGGGTAGAGACTCTAATTTTCCCGTCTAGTAGGGAGGGAAATCTAATTGGTGATCTAGTGGGGTAATACTAGTTAACCCTAGTTATTTTGAAAAACCTTTTCAAGTACTCGTATGCTTTCTTGTCACATTCAGCAAATTCATAACTAGAAAAATTAAACACCATCATTATAACTCTATTACATAATAAGCTACCGAATTTTTGAATGTCAACGACATCTAAGTCCTAATTATACCATCAGTACCAGCCAACATCCTGTACTTGTCCCTTCGAGTTAAGTTCGTGCACTCGAATCCAAGAGCATTTCCAATCACTTTTTGTACAAGATTGGCCAATTCGTAACTAGATTTCTCTGAAGCACAAAAGCCTGATAGCTTTTCCAAGAATTGTAGATTATAATCAGGACTAGGGTATGCCCGTGCCTACTGCCCACGAGACCTCGCCGCGTCTGCGGCGCTACCCGAAAAATGAACAATCATGTTCATATATGTTTTGGGTATGAACATTTATTGTTCATATATGTTTTGGGTACGAACAATCAATGTTCATGTCTGTTTTGGGTATGAACATTTATTGTTCATATATGTTTTGGGTATGAACAATCAATGTTCATATTTGTTTTGGGTTCATGTTTGTTTTGGGTATGAACAATCAATGTTCATATCTGTTTTGGGTGTGAACATTTATTGTTCATATCTGTTTTGTTCATACCTATTGTTCATAACCATTAAGTATGTGGTACACATATCAATCTTTGTCTATCCATTGGTTGCCTAGGTGTGTTTACCAGAACTTTGTCATATCTCATTTCTTAATTTTCAATTCCATTGTTTTAAAATGTGTCCACCTGCTACAAAACAGAAACGTCCACCAAACTTTGCAGTTATGTGCAGTAGCTTTTGATTATCTCTTCTTAATCCCAAGCAAAGAAAATATTACTTTGTGAGTATCCTATATATGTTTGGGAGCTAGAGTGTGTATGAGTATCTAATTACCCGAAACCGAATCGGAATTAAAACTGTTTATAGCGGTTATGGGTTTAAAAATGTTAATAGCGGAATTAAAACCGAACCGGAATTAATTAATACAATGTATATGTTAAAATTTAGTGTGTAATATATATTTATATAGATCGTATGTATGTATGTATAGTATAATGTACTCTTGTTCGATTTAAAATAGAAATTAATATATGCACGCACAATTTATGAGTTGTACTTAAAGTTTTTCTAAAAATTCAAAGATTATCGAATTTATGACCATTATAAGTGTTATTGTCGCACTAAAACTAACTTTTATATCTGTTACGTAATTAAAAGCGTAATTTTAGTAATAATAATATATAACCCAAGAAAAACCGAAACCAACTTAATTAATGGGTATAGTTTGGGTTTTCTTAAAAATAAAATAAAATAACCAAACCTGATAGGAACCATTAAAAATAGAATAATGCAACTCGAAACCAGTAAAAACCGACCCATGAACACCCCTATTTGGTACCATGATCAACTGATCTTTGTTTAGCCTTAGGGTGCCCAGGTGTGTCTACCGCAAATTTGTCCTATCTCATTTTATTATATTTTTTATTTGAAAATGTGACCTCATGTTATCAAAGAAAAACGTCCACCAATCTTTGAAGTTATGTCCGCTTCTACGGCCAACGAGACCTCGACGCGCCTGCGGCGCTACCCCGAAAAATGAACAATCAATGTTCATATATGTTTTGGGTATGAACATTTATTGTTCATATATGTTTTAGATATGAACAATCAATGTTCATGTCTGTTTGGGGTTCATGTTTTTTGGGTGTGAACATTTATTGTTCATACCTATTGTTCATAGCCTCTAAAAAGCACGGACGCACCTCCTAATAGGTTGTGTCCGGCGTCGATTTGGACGCGGACACGGACGCTAAAGATGGACGCCGCCGGGGTCGTGGTCGGGTCAACATGGGGACATGATCAACATGGTCGACGCCGGATTTTGACCTAAAAAAAAAAAATCAAAATAATATTAAAAACTCAATTTTTCATTTTTTTGTTTTGTTTAGACTTATAACATGTTTTTAAAGTTTGATTAGGAAATATTAAACTTAATTTTGTGGCTATTTATCTTTAATAGTTTTGAATTTATGAATGTTGATACATTTAATTAAGTTTTTAATGTTTAATTTATATAAAATAAAATTATAAATATTAATTAATTTAATTTCCTTTGCCCGTCCGGCGTCCTACTTTTTGAGATATAACCAAGTCACGCGATCGATTAATGCGTTTGCGTCGTTGTCCGCGTCCGCATCCGTGTTAGGTGCAACATAGTTCATAGCTAATGTTCATAATTTGGAGTATGAGCGGTTATTATTTCATATCTGTTTTAATAAGTAGTTGATGAAGAACAACTATATAGTTGATTGAGAAGTTATATATGTGATAAAATATATGAAGAAATGGTCACACACCCCATGCTTTCCAACGACAAATATTCCTTATGAGCTTATTAGCGAGTAAAGTGTGTAGGAAAAGACGAATTTGGATTGTGCTTTTAAACAGACTTAAAGATTACAAGAACTTGAAGGAGAAAAGACAATGGAATTAGAAAGCCTGAAATGAAGTGCATGTCATGTTCAAGTGAAACGTTCAAGTGAAACGTATCAGGGATGGTTAAAGAAGTTAAATGGACTTGTATGCAAAAGGGTATGCCCGCGTTTGCCTACACGACTGACTGGGCGGGCTTATACCCAAAAAATGAACAATCAATGTTCATATATGTTTTGGGTATGAACAATCAATGTTCATGTCTGTTTTGGGTATGAACAATCAATGTTCATATTTGTTATGGATTCATTTTTTTTTTTTGTATGAACACGGCTCGAATCCAAGAGCATTTCCAATCACTTTTTGTACAAGATTGGCCAAGTCGTAACTAGATTTCTCTGAAGCACAAAAGCCTGATAGCTTTTCCTTGTAGATTATAATCAGGATTAGGATTCATGAGGAAGAAAAATGAGTCCAACCACTTAAATCCCCTAACTGTAGTACCATAAAACATACTCGATTTTGCCTCTACAGCCACTGGAACGATGTCATCTGCAATTTCAGCAAATAATGGACTGAACCGAAGAAGATACGGCTCACGACACGTTGTTCCCTAAGGGCATACAACCAAGTCGCCCTCTGAAACCCTAGGCCGATCTTATTCCATAATTCTAGCTCTCCATCTAGAACAACACAGCTGCAAAGTGCTTGAGGACGTCTATATTCCACCTGTACTGAGCTTGTCATATGAAAATTTTAACAACTTACCACGTCAACTTCCTATGATCATATTCATACCTGCTGTAGAGCTTCATTACCCTTACTGTGGTTAGTTACTACGATCTTTCTGAGCAAAAATATTACAATTTACCATCACGTGAAGTACCACAGGGGATGGCTAGTTTATGGTGATCATTCACAAGCTCTTTTATGACAGTTTTAAGATTGCTTTATCAGCGAACCCTAACTATCTAGTTATGGTAGCTTGTCGTAAAATTTGCAAGGTGTCCTTTTACAAGGCTGGCGACAGTGCCTGGATTCATATAGATTCTAGCTAATTGCCAGTCCATGAGTGATATAATACATTACATAGATCGGTTCTACACTCTACATATCTGTGGTGAAATTTGGGCTTGCAAGCTATAATGAGCTGGGGTTGGCGAAATTATGGGAAGGCGAATATTAGAACTAGACCACCCCCAATACACAAAAAAAAAACACACGATCAACCCAATTACTAGTTAACCCTAAAGATAAATGTGGATGGGGCTTCTCTAGGTAACCCTGGACCTGCTGGGTGGGGTTCTATCTTCAGAGATCATTGTGGTGTATTCTTGTTGACTGCTTGGAAGGGAATAGGAGATTAAGAGTTGCTACGAATTATCAAGCTGAGGTTCTAGGCATAATTGAGAGTATAGACATTGCATTACAAAAAGGGTGGAGAACAGTGTGGGCTGTATCTGATTCAGAAGAGGCTGTTCGTGCATTCCATTCTAACAAAATTCCTTGGGGTCTAAGTACAAGGTGGAAGCTGTGTCGGAGGAGGCTCTAACATTGTTTGATATAACATAGTTGGAGGGAAGCCAACTTTGCTGCAGACTTGGCTGCTAAGCACGGGGCTAACCTACAGAAAAAAGCCTTTGTTCATGTGTAGTGGGAGAGCACCACAAATTTATTAGTCGGAGAACCCTAACACAAATTATTCCAGATTTGCATGAACTCATGATGGATGTCCTGTGAGATAGTGTTACTAAACTTGAATGAGGAATCTGACGGGTATTGCGGGATACTTGTAACACTTTTTTTTTTCTCTATATTTAGACCTTATATTTAATAGAAACTGCATCTTATCTGGCAAAACCAAAAAGGCTCTTGGGGAATACCAAAATTGAATCCTCTGTTCTCTTTAATTAACAAGCTCCCTCTAATATTATCTCGTATAAAAGATCAGAGCCTATAATATATTACAAAATGAGATGAAACTGTTGGGTTTATCTTAAAACTAGTGTCTACCTTTGACTTATAGGTTGCTCGCCATCATGCACTTGACTGTGTCTAGGATTCGGTAGAATTCAAAGAAAAGAACCGAGTGCTCCCCATTCAGCCCATCTCTATGGTGGATGTTGCTACCTGTCAGATTGTTACAAGGACTACCTCCAACAACCAAGTCAAATCCACCAAAAGAAGAGATATAGATCTGCAACTTATCTACACTCAGCAGTTGCACATCTTCAAGTTCGATGAGATCACCCGTCTGGTTGGTCTGTTCCCACCAACTCCGAAAAATGCTGCGGCTGACTTCTGATACTTCTACAGACACGACAGCCTTTAACGGAATACCCAGTCGGTGAAGTGCAATCTCAGCACCTCCAATCCCAGTAAAGAGAGACAGGACAGTGATGCCATTGGGGAACATTCTCTTCAAAACCGAAAAATGGTAAGCCACTGTATCAACCTGCAACAGATATGTATGTAGCTAGGTAAAGAGTTATGGACATTATATGCTATATCTTATATTGCTAAGTAAAGAACTATGTGACCCTCTGTGCATCGACAAGGTTACATCTCAGAAGAAGAGAATGTCCTTTGCAGAATTTGTGTTAGGATAGCAATAAATTACAAGTTTCCTTATTCTCTCAAGTTGAAAATTGGTAGTAATGAGGTAGATGTGGGTGTCCTTGGAAACTAGCTTCCTGCCACCAACTGCAACAGATTTGGGTATGGGACAACTAAATGCCCAAATAAGGTTGCTTCAAACTTGGAAATTTAAGCATGTTCAAAGTGATAGTGAGAATTGAAATTTCTAAACAAGGAATGCAGCTGATATGCCAAAGCCCCAGCTTGTATTGAGCCTCAGGTTGTAGCTGTTATTCAAGAGCAAATGATTGTTGTGGATAACTCAGTTCAAGAGCTACAGGGTCACAATGTAGGAAATTGTAATGTTAATTTGTCGCACTTGTTTGTTCTGTTGTAAAGATATCAATGGGATTGTCTTCTCAGGTTAAGGGGTCCAATTCTGATTGGTACTATATCCCAAGAAAGTGCAGAGGAGACACTACATCCGGAGATCTGGAGGGCAATGGAGTATGCTACTGTCCATGAAATCTGGAGTTAGAGAAACAAGAGAAGGATACAGATCTGAAGCCAATCTCGTACTGTTGGAATCTAGTTGTGCATCGATTAAACATGATATGCAACATTTTAAGAAAACTGCTTTCATGCATACAAAGATGTGTAAGGAAACTGATGAACATACTTGCATACTATGTCCTCTGGATAGAAAAGAATGTGATTGTTGAGGTGGATATTAACAAAAATATATATGAGATCTTAAATTTTATAGAGTCTGGGGCTTTCCAAACCCCTAGCCATTTGCCAAAAAATAATAATAATAATAATAATAATAATAAAATCTACATAATTGAAAACTAGAAGGAGAAGACAGAAGCTGGAAAGAGAGTGCGAACCTGAAAAGAGTTGCCAAGGGTTTTATATCTCTCAGTTCGACTCGCTCCCCTAGTATGGTTCTGTGGATATCCCATAAGCATCTCTTTCTCATCAGGCTCAAGAGGTGCTGCTTTGTTCTTCCCAGTCCACACCAAGTTCCATTTTCTGCACTGATAAAGAACATACTTTTGAGTCTCAAGAGGGGGGTCGCCATTGCAGCATTCAAGAGCTTCTTTAATCCTTTCTGTAAGTTTTGCACTTCCAATACAAGTACGCAAGCATGTGAACTTATCTCTACGGTCCCAAGAAGGCCACCATTTTTTAGTCAGTGGTAAGGCCGCCTGAATCGTAAGGGGAGGAATTGGTTTGAGAGGGAATCTATCGCAGATTGGAAGGTTGTGAACATACCCTCTCTTCCTTGCAGCTGGGCAAAAATGAAGTGAGTCGACAAACTCAGGCTCAACTTCATAAAGGAAGCGAGAAATGGTGCTCCAAACCCCTTTTGGAGCACAAGCCACATTTTCAAAATAAAAGTAAGGTGGTCCAATTGCTGCCTCCGGGAGCTTCCGCTGAACCATTAATCTTGGCTCATTTGGAACCCCAAACCCGATCATGTGCTTGGGGATATGAACTTGGTCTTCTTCTACCCATACTCTCTTATGATTCTTCCCAGATTCTTTTTGCTGTCTTCTTCCAATTCCTGCTTTCCTTTCCACTCTCTCCTCGGCATTAAAGAGTTGTTTCCTTTTCTTGAATGTAGAAGGACAGCCACGGTAACCAGGACTCATCTGTAACAGAACAGTAAAACAAAAATGAAAAAGTTATGAGCAACAAAATCACTCCATGCACCATCTAGCAGAAAGGAATAGATGATAGGGATATTTGACGATCAGTTATGAAAGAAAAGCAGCTATAGATAGGTTATTTAGAAAGCGTATACATCCATATCATACACAAAAATGCATCTCATCATCATCATCAGGAAGCGGATGATGAACAGGAAAATTATAACAGAAACAGTAAAAAGAAAAGAAAATAGGGAGTCAGGAAGAAAAAAAATTACTCCCTGCACCATCTAACAGACGAACATAAAAAATATTATCACAGAGGTGAGCTTTTAGTTTGGAAAGAAAGCAGTGATGCAGAGGTTATTGGAAAGAAACATACATATTATACACAATTACAAAGTCTAACAAACAAACCTCATTATAGTCAGGAAGTGGATGAGGCAATTCTCGTAGAGGAAAGTCACTTCTCTTTGACATTCGAGCAGCACATATATAATCTATTAGGTCTGTAATTGAGGTATCAGGACCTGCAAAATACATAAAATTTGACAATATAAGTGAAAGGAAAGGAAACAGCTATATAGTTGCAGTAGTTACTTTAAGACTTGGATAAAGTGACAGTGAATTCATATCAAGCAGTTCACAGATTCTAAATATAGCATAACTATTCATTATTAAGTAGATTTATGCAGTTCAAAGGCATGGACATCTAACAGAAAGAACATGGGATCGATGAGTTTCATCCTCATCAAGGTGACATGGAAATTTCTTGTTTTAGCATGCTGATATTCATCGTAGCATCATGCATGGATGGAGGAGCATGATAATTAATGAAAACTTGTTTTTGGAGTATAAAGAAGAAGACTTGGTGAATCCTTAAAGGGTGAGTTTACATGCCATAACTCTTTTTTTCGAGTCCAAATCCGGGTAGTCACAGACCTCTAGAAAATTCGACCAAAAGAGGCTTTGGACATTAATTATTAGTCAGGACCTACATAGATTTATCTTTTTGCTTCTAAAATAAGATGGACACACAGAATAAATGTTTTAACTATAAAGAGGCATGGCATATTGCTTGAGCATGACTGGAAACAAGAGTGTCTATAGTGATAGCATAATTGTTAAGATAGTTCGAACTATTTATTGCGGGGAGAAAAAAAAATAAGAGTCTAGTTCTATAAGAAAAAACTCAAAAGTGCAATGTCTATTTTAATGTGTAAATAACCCTTTCAGGATTTTGGCCATGAAACAGGGACATATAACAATAACATCCTAATACAAGAGGGGTATTTCATACAAGCCCTGAGGAAAGTTTGAACTATTTATTGTGGTAAAAAATGAAATAAAATAAGAGTTTGGATTCGTAAGAAAAACTCAAAAGTTCAACCATTTTTTAATATGGAAATGAACCTTTCAGAATTTGGCCATGAAAACAGGGACACATGACAAAGCACATCCTAACACAAGGTATTTCATACAAGCCAAGATATGTCTTTTGGGCCTCTAGAAGTCAGGCAACTGATATCCACCTCATACACTCAAATACATTCCCAAATGCTGGTCACATTATTTGGGAGAAATCTTAAAAATTGGCTTATATAAAACGATAAAACACTAAGTGTCTAAAATCTCTATCATACAAGTAGGAACACAAAACACAACATAGGTTTTGTATACCCACCACACACATCAATGGCAGAAGAAGCCTCGTCTACATGGAAATCCATATCAACTAAGTGTAACAATTTTTTCTCCTTGTCTGGCAGATCTCCATCCTCCTGGCACAAAATCAGTTAGTTAAAAGAAAGAGTTCATGGTCTGATCAAATGAACTACAGGTTTCACTGTAAAGGGCTTAACCTACATGAGTGGGTGGCCAGCTGCAAGCAGCCATAAACACAATCAATCAGAATTTACTTGTTCTTCGCATATATGTTGACATTCAGAGCTCTAATTTCATGTGATTGGATGATGATAAGTCTATACTGAAAGATAGATTACAACTTCTTCCAGTAAATCCACTTTTCTCTATATATCAAATGCCTCCAATTAGTGCATTCACTTCTCAAGGTGAGCAAAGGTCAGAATCCTCCCACATTATTGATGCCTTGCACCCTTACAATAGAACAGTCATCAGGCTGTATATGCATTAATACTAGCATCAAAGTTCAGAAAGGCAGGAGCACTAAGTTAAGGGTTTTTACATTTTAATTACTATATACAAATAAGAATTTCACTATCATAATAAATTTTGAAAGTTTTCTGTGAAGCGATTATATCAAGTACAAATGTTAGCGTAAACTAAACACATTACTATGTATGAGCGCTGTACTATGATTTTATAATTGCTGCTATAAAGTTGAAATGCATGCTTTCCATTCCGCCAAGTATACAAAGAGTCAAAGGTGTATACGTCTCAAAAACTATGAGAATACCTTACACCAAAATATCAGAGTGTGTAACTTTGTATTATTTCCTAACATACTTACAATGCCCAAAACAAATAAAAGCAGTTTATGCGTTCAAAACATGATTTCATGATGGCACAAGCATTCAATGTAAATAACTACCTCGTCACCTAGACAACTTTCCAAATCTGACATATCATCCCAAGGATCATTCTCATTTTCTGAAGATGATAGAGCATAAACAGGTTCCTTTTGTGAGGGGTAGTCATTATGAGCCTGCACTGGTCAAAAAGTTACAAATCAAAAGAAAAACCATTTCACATTACAAGAGCAAACATACCATAGAATACATTTAAATTCATGACCACTTATAATATTGGTAAAGAACACACTACCTAGAATAAAAAAGTCCTTTTCAAGAGTCTTAGACTCATAACCATAATAAACACATTCAAAGCCAAATACACATAAAGGCTTGGCCATGCATAGAATCTCAGAAAACTAATACAAACATCATATAAATCGATCTGTAATATATAATCGAGTGGTATTAGCTCACCTTGTAAGTCAAAAGGGCATCAAGTATTCGCTCTTCGTCATGTTCTCCTACATAAATATAACAAAACCATACAAAAAAAAAAAACAGAGCCAAACCAATTTAACTAAGTAAAGTAACAATGTGGGCTATATATATATATATCATACATACCATTCTCCTCAATGGCTTTCGCCACCATGTACTCAGGGTACCCCATCTCAACAAAGTGACGAATCAAACTATAGCTAGCAGAAGGAACTGCTGATGTACTTGCCTAGAACAAGACACTCAAAATATTATCACCAAACAAATATAGGAGTTTTTGTTGATGATCGATGGGGAAGGTGTTTACCATGTCACTGCTGCTTGCACCAGAAAAGTTGACCATTGTTTTTTTTTTAATATTTAAGAATGTCCTAAAACAGAGATTTTTTTTAGTATCAGTAAATAAATGAGAGTATGTTAGTAGACAAAAAAGTTGGCATTACTTGAAACATAGTAACCCTAGCTAGTACGGAACAAATAAGATTGTTATTATGAATGAAAAATATAAATAAAGAGAAAAAAAAAATGTACCAGTAAATATAGTGAAAAAAAAAAAGGAAAGTGAGAGTAGAAGAGTCAGCTCTTTGTTTGTTTTTTAATGCATATATATATATATGAGTCATAAATGGCTGGTTGTAAGGAATTGTGGAGAGATTTTATTGGCAGCAGTAGAGAGAGTGTAGCAGAGAGTGTTTAAGGTGGTCAGTCAGGTGGTGGTTTTGTTGTGTTTAACAAGTAATCTTCAATGTGGGCCGGCCCATTGGTAAAATTTCTGAGTCACACTAGTTTTTATTTGTTTATACATCTACAAAATTGTTAATACATCTACTGTGGGAGAGGAAGATTGGAGAAGGAGGAGTGGAGAAACTAAGGCAGTTGGTTTTGTCCACATAACCCCCCCCCCTTCTCCCAAAATGTTCGTTCCGCTCACGGATTAGGGAGAAACTAAGGCAGGGTAAATCTTTGCTGCCAAACATGAGAAAAGATTCTATAGATGTAGCGAGGGACGGTTAATACTTTATAAGTTGTTTTATTTAATTACTAGTATACTGCGTGGCAATGGGGAGTGAGCGGAGCTGTGGGGGAGAGAGAGATGGGTGAAGGAGAAAGGATATTGGAGGCGAAAAAAAAAATGAGAATAAAGTTGAGGACAGATAGGCATAAACCAACCAAGTTGGTTTTTGTCCACAGCCCCCTCTTCTACCAAAATCGTTCAGCTCCGCTCACTCGATTAATCCATTCTTTAATATGGGAATGCAGATATATTAGGAATAGTAGTGTTATGGAGCATGAGATTAAAGAGAGCAATGTAACTCAACAACAAACAAACAATTGAAACTTATATTAAAACTAATATGTAATCTCTGTGCAATGTGTCTGACGTGCGTAATTATGTACAAAATGCGTCTGACGTAATTTTATCTCAAGACGGGGTGAATATGGATTGGTAAGTGAAAGCGCTTTCTTGGTTCACACTGAGTTTAAGTATTAAGTGGTTACTATTGGTGAGATGGTTATTACATAATCTATAGGGCTGATTTAAGGAAATTGCGTGTCTATTAAACTGGAATCACTGCACATAATTAGCTCAAGGTAGCTAATTTTCAATTGCTTTGTTCTTCTATCATTAGTTTTATGGAATGAGTGCATGAAATGAGCTAATTTCCAAGTTCATTTTATAACTTTTCTAATATAGCCTAAAAAATAATAAAGTTCTTACAACATGATTAGAAATTATGTTAATTGAAAAGTTAATATGTTTTCTAACTATTTTCATTAACAGGTTATATGTATTTTAGTAAATCAATTTTATTATAATTCAAATATAATAAAAAATACATAAAAAGGGCACCCGTTCTGAACAGGTACGAAATCTAATATAAACATATCAATAATAGAGCGCCTATAAATAATTACCTGGGCTGGACTTTCTTCTTCTATTTTGTTTTCAGTCTCCCAAGTCCAAACTCTTCAATCAATACTTCAAATGGAGTTCTAAAATCCGGGTCAAGAGATTTAGCAATGCAACCCGATAAGTCAATACACAAGTTAAGACAAGAATCCATATCTTCCACCCCACGCTTGTTGTTTCTGACACAGTTCACTCAATTTCCCCCTTTGTCGCTATATACGACTCATACATCATTGAACAAAATTTTATATTTTTTGAGAGTTTTGCTTCACTTCACTATTTTTCATCCTAACCAAAACCACGGTGTCCTCCACTCTTATGTTCTTATCATTTGTGGCATTTCCAGTCATACTTAATCTACTTGTAAAAAATAGGTTAGAGTATGGATGCCGCCTTAGACACTTCATCATTTACATCAAGATGAGAAGAAATTGGTCACACTTGCTCGGCGGTGTCATTTGAGAGTCACTCTTGTGGGTCCTCTTTAACAACAAGATGGTTTGATCTTTAGATAACCCCGAACTAATCAAAAGATGGTTTGATCAATGGGGGTGTAAAATTTTAGATAACCCCGAACTAAAATCAAAACAAATGGAATAGTGTAAAAAAAATAGTTTGCCTAATCGTGACAAGAATACTTGATCCTTAAAAGCTTTGGAATTAAGTCAACATTGATTACGGTCTTCTTTGGTATTTTTGTGTTTTTGATATTTTGAAAGACCATCAAGCTTGATCCTTAATCCTTCAATATTGATACCCTTTGCTTTTATACGAAAGACCATCAAGCAACTCCTTCAATATCCCAATATACGAAGCCGCACATGCTTGCACGTTCGACAAAGTTAACAAAACATACAAAAATAAAAATACAGTCGACATGACACATTCATCTTCGAGAGTCTCGTTGTATGCTTCCGAATTTAGTATCGTCTTATTCATATATATTGGCAACAATTATGGAGAACCTAGAGTTAGCTATATCTTCATATAGTGTAACTTCACACAAATTATTCACTATTGGATGTAGTTTAATAAACCGAGATAATGATGGCTCCCTTTAAAGCACGGACGCACTAACCCATAGGCTGTGTCCGAGTCGAACACGGGTCGGACACGGACGCAGTCAACTAAACTGGACGCGGGTCGACATAGTTAGGACGCAGATTTTGACCCAAAAAAATAAAAAATAAATCAAAATAATATTAAAAAACTAATTTTTTTTCATTTTTTGTTTTATTAAGACTTATGACATGTTTTTAAATTTTAATTATGAAATATTAAACTTAATTTTGTGGCTATTTATCTTTAATAGTTTCGAATTTATGATTGTTGATACATTTAATTTAGTTTTTAATGTTCAATTTATATAAAATAAAATTATAAAATACTAATTAATTTCCGCGTCCTTTGTTGCGTCCGCGTCCTATATTTTTGAGATATAATCGAATCGCCGCGTCTGTGCAACATAGATGGCTCCTCTTCCAATGACGCAGCCATGATGTTTGGATTACCTAGTAAATTGATATGTATGTTTGAGTTATGCAACTTGTGCAAATTATGACTATGAATATCCATCAATGTTGTAGGGTTTGTAATATCATAAGAGAAAAACTCATGCAAAATTTAGGGTTTGTGCAATCTGTGAGAGAAATTTTAGTATTTTCATATACCAAAATTGATTCAGTTTTAGGCTTTAATGCGGCAAGGTTCCATAATTGTTTCCTAAGTTTTATTTTGCAAGTGATTGACTTGATTTGGACGTGGAGTTCTACCGCTGGATGAAATCGTTGTGTCCTATTCAGGTACATTTTATAAGGCGTACGTGGTCTTGAATCTTTTCCCCCCACCAGTAGTTGCAATTAGGATTAACCCCCCCTCCTTTATAACTTGAATTAGTGATCCCTCCCAAATTGACGGTCAAACACAGTCTACTAACTTTTTCCATCATTTTACCAGTCAAAACACATTAAATGACATTGATACCCTTTTACTTTTCCATTTTTTATTATTTTGTAGACCCCACAAAATTATTAAAAAAAATGATTTCATTTTTATTCACTTATTAAAAAAATTGAAAATATTTGTTTTTTTGTGGGTCCTACAAAATAATAAAAAATAAAAAAAATGAAGTGAGGACTTAGTGTTTGTGTGACCCACATTGTTTAGAGATTTTTTTTATTATTATGATGGGGCCTACAAGAAAAAAAATTTAGTGTTTGTGTGACCCACTCATTGTTTTCGCCTAAATAACCCCTTTTTTTATTATTCCAATCCAATGGGGCCTCACAAAGAAAGTGAAAAAAAAATCCAATTTTATTCTCAACCAAAAATTAATATATATATTTTTTAATTTGCGGTTATTTGATATTTTTTTAAATTTTCATGTGGCCCACAAAACAAAAAAAAAATATTTTTTTTGTATTGTGAGCCTCACTTATTTTTTGTTTTATTGTTTTCTAATCATTTCATTTTTTTCGTTTTTATTCACTTATTAAAAAAATAGGGAACATTTGTTTTTAAAAAAAAATGAAGTTAGGTCTTAGTGTTTGTGGGACCCATATTTTTTAGAAATTTATTATTTATATTATTATGATGGGCCACAGGAAAAAAATCAATTTTAAAAATATCAAGTTAATTTAGTTTTGACTGGTCAAAATGACGAAAAAAGTTAATTGGACTACATTTGACCGTAAATTGGGGGAATCACTAATTGCATTGGTGGGGAGTATTTCAGTATAACCCTTTTTTTATAAACTATTATTGAGTTGTATGATTAGTAAAATGGACATTTTGGCAATGGTATCCTGGTCATATTGCAAAAACGGAACAACTCAAATTGATGGATGTTGTTATAGAGTTCGAGATGCGAGAATCCCTTTACTCACAACTCACCCTAAGGTAGTTTTTCTGCTAACTCAATATTTAGCAACCTAGTCGATCACCCTCCATAAACTTAACTGTGATCTTAATCTATTGAGTGCCTTTTATTATCTATTGGGCAGATGGATTCCTGGATTGGTAATAAGGAGAGGATGTTAGTTTTGAATAGAGAAGACATGTATCACTGCAGAGAAAAATGCATGGGCCACTTATTTTGCAAAACAGGGAACCAATGTGGTCTTCTCCAACGGTCAACTTGGAATGATATTTGGATTTAAGTTTTTCTATTAGTTATGTAATTATTTCTACCCAGTCCTATATTGTATGCCAATTTTCAGGGAGCCTTGAAGCTAGGGAGGCTAGCCGAGTCTTTAGATGTTGGTATTAATGCCAAACGTAGAGCAAATGGACTTCTTCCTCGTGCGGTAAGGGTTTTCTACATTTCTTGAACTTCATCATGTTATTTCGGCAATTAGAGTATGTGAACCCCATATTTGACCACCCCAAGTATGTAGTTACTGTAACTTGTGATCATCGTCGTTACAAGTTGGCATTATTATACAGGTCTGACAGTCTGACCACAGCGCATGAACTTTTTTAGGTACTGAGTGCAACTTTATTATTGATATGATATACTACAAAGATCGGTTTTATGCACTAGACATGGATGGAGAAATTTGGGCGTGTAAACGGTGTTAAAAGTTGCACCACGTATCAGCAAGATGGGTTCGTGGAGCCATAACTATATAATATGAACTAGTAAGTAGTAATATGAGATGGGAAAAAAAAAAAAAAAGTAGTAATATGAGATGTGGTGTGAAAAGAATACGACCTTGCCTTGGTCTCACGCTGAAATCGTACTAATTTAATAAAGATAAAGACAAAGTATGTCTCAAAGTTTCAACTGAAGAAATATATCGGCATAAACGAAATATATGGTGAAATATAGCGACATCTTCTGCTATATAAATAAATAAATCACGTGTCCCCCAAAATCTCGTATATAAAAAGAGAGAAGACCAATCTTTTCTCCTCAGCCCAAAACCGGTACGTATTTTTTTTTTTTTAATTTTTTTGTTAATTATATGAATTCCAGTCACAATTTTATCTAGAATTAGTTGATTGATTGAATTGTTAATCCATGATTTGAGTTTGTTGTTTGTTGTCTGATTGATTAATAAATTATGTTGTTTTGAAGGTCTGATTTGTGATTGCAGCTGATGAGGTTGTGTGTGTAATGCATACAACTAACAAGTTGTAGGGCTTCGATATGGGGTTGTATTTATTACCTATCTCTGCACTTTGTACAGTGGCAAGTCTTGTAGGGCTTCAATTGTGGACGGTAGTATCATTGGAGAAATTCAACTTGGATGGCTCGATTGCTGAGAATGTCATTCATTCAGGGAATGCTAGCCATGTACTCGATCTACTATTGGGTTCTCACGTTACAATTGCTTTGCTGGCGAATTTTGTTCTCAATGTATTTATCTTTATGATTTTGTGTTTAAAGGTAATCTATCGTCTTTCATCCTAATTTTTGGTAGCTCAAAATACATAATTAAAAATAAATTCATGACTTTGTTTATAAGTTTAGATCGGAACGTTAGCTTGCTTAGTTACTTTACAATGGTATCCTTTTTTCGAGGAAAGCGGCTTCCTGTATGTGGTGCTTTTCTTCTACTCCAACTATCGTTCATAAGTATGTATGTAATTTTTCTATGTGAGTTTGTGTGAGTCAATCTTCATGAAATCTGAAGCTAGTTCTCAAAACTAAATCTGAAGTTAGTGATACGACCTAGAGACTGTTCTATGCCCATTGTACTAGGCCCACAAACGTTTTCATCTATTTAACTTGTGGGACCAATTTCACCTTGATTCCAAAATGAATTAAGGGCTAATTTTTTGTGGATATGATCTCCCCAACATGGAGATCATCCTCATAGAAAATCATCTCATGTGGATATGTCTAACCATGCAAAACATCGTGCCCAATTTTAAACTTTTATCTAACAGTCCACAATTTTATGATTTCATAACAAGTTTTGACAAGGTTAGACTTCTTAGAATGTGCTGATTTTTGGGGAGTGTGTTCTCCATGGCGAGGAGATAATGTCCACAAAAAATCACCTTTTAAATCATCTTTCAAGTCCACATTTTCCTTGAATGTGTACACAATGTGGCCGTCAGAGAATGTGGCTCTATCGGTCTATCCCTCCCCATCTCTCACCAACAAATTCTCCAAAATGTTTCCGTTTTTGAAACGTTCATGTTTGCCTCATTTTTCTCTAGCAAAGTATTAAGGCCTGGCAGTTAAAAATTATTAAATAAATAATTAAACATGCATACAACTATACAAGGCTATATTGGTGAGACAAATTATTTTCATTGTTAAAGTGATCATTGTTTTGTTTTAATTGACATTGCTTGAACATTGATTAATGTATCTTTCTTCTGCTTGTTACATGCAGGCTATATTTTTTGTGAAACTAAATCAAACGGAGTCTCGAAAAGTGCTGGAACGCCTTATAAACTATCTTGTATACAAGGTAATTATTGTTCTTATCTATCCAACTATAGATTTAATATTTCATACCTAGTCAGCAGTAGGAAATTTTTATCAACATTGCATCATGTCTTTCTCTTTTTACCAATGTGTGCTTGTTAATCATGAACATATATGTGTCAGTAGTATGACCAGGAATTCAGGCTTTGTAATATGCTTTTCATGTAACAAGCCATTATTTAGTAAAATCTACTTTAAGTAGTTGCTTCTGCATTTGTGCGTCCTGCATTCCTGGTCATGTTATTTGCTACACCCATTGGAACTTTCGGCTGCAACTACTTTACAACAGTAGCATACTGCATTTGCTGGTAGCTGGTAGAACTAAAACATGTGGATGAATTTTGACATAAAATGATGTTCCATTATAAAGATAATTTGACAAAGGCTGTTGCTAGATATCTGTGATCGAGTGCGATGGTAGCAAGGTCTTTGTGATAGAACACAATATGCTGGCATTGGCTGAGTTTGGTGATCCCAACCTTTGATATAGCAAACCTTGTAATCAAGCTTAGACATGGTTCTCTAGATAAAATCTTTTTCTTCAACTGATAATTGCCTAGACATAAGTTGCTTTTTCAGTTTTCATAAATACTAGACTTGCTCTAATTGGGGATGTTCCAAGTACCACTACAATATCGATTTTGTCCTTCGTTGGAAAGGTGATGTACTTGGTAAATCAAAACCCCCTTTTAAGATTGGAAGAAGTTTGGAGTCCGAAAATGCAGAGACACATATTGTGAGTGAGAGAGATTTTTGTTATGCTGCTAATTCTGAAGGTACTTCATTCCCAGTGCGCTTCAGTAGTATTTAGTGCCTAAATATATCCATGCTAAACAGGGTGCTTTTCTTCCATTGATATTGCCACCGACAATCTTTCAAGCTGTGACTTGGACAAGTTGGTTAACAGTTCTTTGCACCTTAAAGGTATGCATTCGTTACTTCAGTACGTTTGGATTGTTTCTGGTTTTATGCAGATTGCAAACAACATGAATAGTTTCCTATCCATCATTACCATTAACTGCACCTCATTCACAGATGTTTCAAGCATTGGCTAGAGATCGCCTTGAACGGTTGAATGCATCTCCTTCTGCAACTCCATGGACATATTTTCGAGTTTTTTCGGTGCTATTATTTGTTTTGTCCATCGATGTCTTCTGGTATTACTTCATGACTTTTACTTACTATACACAAATGTTTGCAAGTGATGATCTTTCTTTAAATATATATTTGATCATACTATACGACTTAGTAGAAAGTAATTTGCTGTCTGTTTCATGAAATCTAATTGTCTTTTGTGGTACTAGTTTATTTTTTTGTTTTAATTAGTTGGATTAGTGTCTTTGATGCCTATCTCGTTAGTATGACAGGTCGTCCTACATTGTGCTGTTTACTCTTTCCTTATATATAACACTGATCTTCCACATATTGAAGAAACGAATGACTCCATTGAAGTCAAATATGAGACAAGGATGCAAATGGTTTGAAAGTTTTTGTAGAGGAAAATATTGAAGAAAAGGCCTTGGTTTCCAGTCTTATTTGGGATGTGGCTTCATTGTTAAACAAACATAAACTTTGTTTATTTGTATGAATTAGAGTCGGGAGTTGGGCCTGGTGGTCATGGGATCAATTCCCATCAAGGGTCTATATAGAGCTTTTATTTCAATCTATAGGCAACTAGCGACCTAATCTACCATATTCTTCCCTATAGTTTTGATGATTTCCACAAGACACAATGCCATATACTGGTAGGGATGGTGTCCTGTGTCACGGGGTTCGGGCCCAAATTATATGGCATTATTTCAGGTATACCTTAACATGTTGGAAATTAATCCAGAAATTTTTGTGATCTCTAAACTGTGAGATCTCCAAGATTCCTAGTTGTGAATCCATGAATTCAAGGAAAAGATGTTGTGATATTCGGGAGGGGAATTTGGTCTCACATACTTGGTGGATTGTTACTAATTTGGTATCAAAACCGAGGGTGGCTCGCTCCTAAGGTTGTGGAATTGTGGTACTTGATGGGAGTTTAGTCCCACCTCTGATGGGAAGCCATCTTAGATCCTGGATAAATTGTAAGTTCTACCACTTACTAGTGTTGAGGCCTTTTGAGAAAACCCCCACCCATAATTAGGCAAGCTTTGAGGTTGGGCCATTTTGTGGCCAAGCGAGGACAATATTGACAGTTGGTACTTGGTGGTGAGTTAACAAATGTCACCTGTGAATTTTGTAGTCTGTAGCACTTTCTAGTGAAATTACATATATATATATATATTTTGCTTGGTAAAGATGAAATCTCATTAAATATGAAAAGAAAGTAGGCCGAGAAAGCCCTACTATTACAAAGAAACAACATAAAACTAAAAACATAGCTACAGGAGGCTAACCCGAGAACTACAAATTATTCTACTTCTAAATACAAAAGTCTATCCCATCTCACCACAAAATACTCAAAAGGGATACTCCTAAACTCTTTAAAAATCTTAGACCACTGAAATAATAGAGCCTTAATAGATATGATAATCTCCTGCTTAGATGCGGAAACGCCTTCAAAGTGTCGACGATTTCGCTCAATCCAAATACCCCACAGAATAGCAAATGGTAATAAGCTCCAAAGACGATTGCCTGATGAGGTAAAAGGACCATGACCCCAACCCTTCAACGAATCCACCACTCGCCCAGGACTCACCCAATAAATACAAGACTCTAAATGGAAAGAAGACCAAATGTTCCAAGAAAAATGACACCCCAACAAAACATGATTTACAGATTCACCATCTTTCCTACACAATTGACAATAGTGTAGGAACAAAAAATTATATATTGGTAACTTTCTTTCCTCATACAAAAAATTCAGAAGTGAAATAATTGGTTGAATTCCGCTGGCTTGATATGACTTTAGCTTTATGTTGATGGTCTACAGGATAAGAATATGTATGCTTATATACAGATCTTTGGGTTCAACTATGTTTCTCCTGTTATTCTTTGAGCCTCTCAGTATTGCTTTTGAGACGCTGCAGGTAATTCTTGCAATAAATAAAATCTTCATACCAGCTTTATGTCTTGAAGCTTTATTTGGGGACCCAATATACATTGGCCACACTAAGACTTGTGCACTCTGTAGGCTATTATGGTCCATGGATTCCAGCTCCTTGATATGTGGCTCCGTCATTCCGCAGAAAGCAACACAAGTTGTGAAAGATCCCATCTGTTTGATAAATTAGCAGCAGGTATCTCTTGAAAGTTCACTATCTCTATTTCTTGCACTCAGTTAATGAGAAGGGTTAATACTCTATTTACAGTGTTTCTCGTCTCTGTTGTTTTCACCTCTTTATTTATAGAATGGTAGATTTCAGTTTGATACAGAAAATAATGAATACAAAAATGTCAAGTGTTGAGTGGATTGGTTCTGTATAGGCATTGAGTCACTTCCCAAATGCATGTATAAGAAATTTTGGCATAAGTAAGCCATAGCATGCAATAATCTATGCTCTCATAGAATAGAGTACTTGAGGACAAAACAGAAAAAAAGGCGTTGAGTTGTCTAGTGTTGAGTGATAGAATGGCTAATAATTTACTTCCTTGAGCTTTCTGTGACATCTGCTGACAGCGAAGAACTTGGTGTGGCAAATGTTCCTGCACATGCTAATGGCATATTTTGTGGAAAGCCACGTATGCAGTTAATCAATGCTCGAATCTATTTACAGGAAAACCTAGTGTAGAACATTTGTTGCTTTGGCTCTATAACCTACTTTTATTGAGCAGTCAGCCATTCATCGACTTGCCTTTTTACTGTTTTTCCATAAATATCGGATCATTTCTTGGATTTTGAGTGTTATCAATCTTGAACTGTTGTGTCATACAAACATTTCTTAGGATTTTGGAAACATTTCTTAACTGAGAATGGGTTATTTGGAAGATGGATATCAATTTTTGGATCTTGGATTGATAAGGTGCTTCAGTGGTATAACAATGGGCAGCACTATCACAAAGGCTTGTTCAAGCGGTGAAGTGCTTATCGACCAAAAATTGAGAGATGTGAATCTTAATATTTTAACAGGCCTTGGAAAAGAATATGGAGCTATCTGCATGCTATTGAAGTCAGTTTTGGTTGCTAATGAGCCTAGAAGCCATTAGGGATTAATAGGTTAATCAGGGGTTGATTGGGGATTAAATTGGATAATGCTATATCACAACCCTCGAGTAACACCTCAAAAGTAATAGAATAAAATGGTCCTTACAAATATTATTAAAGTCTATCTAATAAAAAAGTTTGGTGTGGGGCCCACAGGGCCCCATCCAGCGGCTACAAATCCTTCTCACAAGTTACAAGTTATGACATGGCATATCCAAAGTTTTATAGAGTATGTGCAGTTTAAAATGTTAATTTGAAAGAGTACTGGATCATTGTTGATTTGGTCAACAATGGTTGCTTTGTGGGTTGGGCTTTTATCATTTGGTTGGTTGGGGTTTTTTGGGTCTAATTTGAAACAGTGCTGTGGGCACAGGCTATATACTAGTATTATAAAAATTATATCAGCTCATGAGCTTATTTTTATGTCTTCAACATTCTCTTGTGATTATTGAGAATCCTTTTAACTCTGCGCTAATTGTACGGCTAGCTAGCAGTAGTAGGGCAATGGTTTAGTCCTAGACTTACGGTTTCATCCAATTAACCCGGACTTGGTGTTGTATCATTGTAGTTTGCTTTCGAGATTTGTGCCTCGCCATATAGTTTTTGATACTCTACTAAAATCCATGGCCTCACTCTTAGTAGAACATTCTAGAACAGAATGAATATGGTCGCTTGGTTTCAGCTGATGCTTTTAATTACTATGTTTTATTTGCAGTAGTTCGTATTTCATTCTATTCTGGTTTTCCTGTAGGTTCTCTGTGGGAGTGGAAGGGAACACTTATTCGGAATGTTGGTTTTTTCTTGGACATAATGACCTTGTTGATGGCACTTTGTCATCACTTTAATGTATGGTGGCTTCATGGCATGGCGTTCCATCTTGTGGATGCAGTCATATTCCTAAATATCCGGGTATCTATTCTTATGCATTGTTTATCTTATCCTAACAAAGTTTGGTGTTGGGTAGACGGCAGACACCCTACTGGCAATTATTCTGAAAAGACAATAGCACTGAGATCATATACCAACTATGGTTACATAACTTTAAGCTCTGTTCCCTCTTTAAGCTTCAAACCTAACAAAAAGAACTATTCTCCACTTGGAGTTTTTATTACGCCATATAGGGGATTTACTTGTAGAACACAAGCAACAAAACCAGAAAATAAACCTGAACAACCTACATACTAATTAATCTCTTTGTGCAGAAAACAACCCCACCACCTTAAGATTTACAGCTCTTGGAGCACCTGAGAGATGAATACACAAGCCATTGATTAATAACAAGTTTGGGGCTATGACTAGATGCAATGGAGATCCATTGAACATCATATTCTCTCCAACAGCTCTATTTTCACTATTAGTCCACAGACAACTAAGTGGCTTTGAGTGTACAACTTATTAAACTAGCAAACTAACAAAGAGGAAATTTATATGTAACTTCATGTTGCTTCCTTGTTGGGTTAGCCTCAAAAGCTCAAACTTCCAAAGTACTCATCAAAGATGCGTTTCCAGCCTAAAGTAGAAGGCTTTACCACTGCTGCACCAACCCATAGTCATCAGCAACACGCATATATCGGGTACGGTTTGCAAGAAAGTTCAATCTAGAGCTTGATAATCCCGACTAAGAGGTTGGATCTCTAGATCTTTCAAAGAGGTGATCTGATCCGACACTAGAGCTCAATTTGAGAAGCTCTGAACCAACCTACCAACACCAAGAAGGAACGGTTGGTCTCCATCTTTTGATTGTAACTCTAAAATTTGAAAGTTTGGATAATTGTGGAAAATGCGAAGGTCTAAGTAGAAGGGAGAATAGAAGCTCTTAGATCTGAAAATTTTGCTTTAGATGATAAATAAAAGAGGATAAGAGAGGAAGACCGTTAAAATTCCAATGGAGCTTCTCTCCAAAACCAATCTTAAATGATTAAACCTATTAATGGTTGCAATACAGAGACATTTTTTTAATAAATTCTTATCAAGTCCTAACTGGCGTGCGTAACGAACAGGCTTTGGGCAGTGCTATCATAAAGAGAGTCAGAGGATTTATCAAATTGACTAGAGCTTTACGTACTCTTCATGGGGCACTTCCTGACGCCACATCAAAAGAGTTGGAAGCGTATGATGATGAATGTGCTATTTGTAGGGTAGGCCCCCCTCTTTCCTTACATTTTTTTTTTTTTTTTTTAAATTTCTACAGTATAGAGTAGCTTTTCATGTCTCTGACAAAGTGATGTATTGTGAGAATATCAGGAACCAATGGCCAAGGCTAAGAAACTGTCTTGTAATCACCTCTTCCATCTAGCTTGTTTGAGGTCTTGGTATGATCTGCATCCTTCTCGTGTATTGGAACTAATGCTGTTACTTTTGCTCTTCTGCTTTTTACATTACAATTTGTCTCTATTACATTTTGTTGGCATTTCACTATACATTGCCAGATTAACTTGATCTAATGATCCAAACATCCTGTTTAGGGGCTTTTCGTTGAAACCAATGTCTGAGATTTTGAGTGGAGAAAGAAATAATTGGATTGGAAATACAAACAAACTGAATGAAGTAATTAGTTAGGACACTCCTCTCTTCTTCTTTTGTTTAATAGTTAATTAATTAGGACACTCCAAAGTCTAAACATGCAAAAATGCATGACATCATCTTCTTTTGTTCCTGCGTCAGATGGTTTATTTCCTACCAACACAAAAATACAAACAGAAACATGTGTAGAATCTTGTAAATATCAATTGCCACCATCTTTTTCTTTTATTTTTTTATTGCACTTCTGCACGAATTCCTCTCCATTGATGTTGAGGTTACTGTGTCAGGTTGGATCAGGGTCTAAGTGAGATCTACTCATGCCCGACTTGCCGAAGACCACTTTTTGCGAGTAGTGAAAGTAGCCCGCTTCCTCATCCTGGAGAGGTGTTAACTGATGATCAACTTGCTCATCAAAGAGGTTCTGGATTGGACCGCACACTATCACCTGGCCAAGGCCTGCCTGTAGGAGCATTCCCTGACCAGATACAGACCCCTTCGGAGAGTATGCCTTGGAGGTTTTGTTCCTTGCATCCTACTATTGAGGCCATTGTATTTTACTCAAATTCCTATTACAAGCTATTGCATCCCTTTTTTTCTGTGTTGTAGAGGGGCTGGGCTGGATTCAAGGTGGACACATCCCTGGACAAGCCAGGGTCTTGATGGTGCTGGTCCATCTAATGCAATTACATCAGTTGGGTTGGGCAGAGTACAAATGATGATGAGACAGCTTGCTTCTGTGGGTGAAACTTATGCTCAAACTGCTCTTGAAGATGCTCCATGGAGCCTTTGGCCTATGACACACCCTCCGACTGTCCCAGGTTCCTCAGTTCCTACTCCAGCAGCAACTGCTTTGAGATTTACTGGGAGAAATGGTGGTTTGCGTTTCAGAAATGCACCGCCATCTGTGAATGACAACATATCAAATATCCTTTCCATGGCAGATACTGTACGAGAGGTGCTGCCCAACATTCCGGACGAAATAATTTTCCAGGTATTTTTAGTTAGAGTTTTATTTCCATATCCGGTTTCTTCCCAAATCTGGTCATTTCCCAAATACAGGATATTGTGCCACGAGGTGGGAAATAAAGTATCTCTTTACTGGAATGTCTCTTTGCCCCTCTTGCCAAACCAAGTTAAAGTAGGAAAACAGACGTTGTATCAAAATTAAACTCTAAAAGAGCAGGTCTAAGAGTGTTTGTGTTGACTTCATCTCCCATGAACCTCCGGTGCCAACATTTGACCTGCTTGATGAATTAGACTCATTTGGAGGATATCTCATCCTTATGTACCTATCTTTAATTATATTAATAAAGTTATACTTTACCGATCAAGAAAAAAAATTAGACTCATTTGTTGTGAGAGATATCCCTACATAGAAATCATCCTCACAGAAATTCAGAAAATCAGCAAATTTGGATAGGAGGGTTTGCAAAGGATAAGAAGCTGTGAAGCTTTCATTCTTTCACACAACTTGACGAGGTAAAAGATATTCAAGAATTGATTACTTGGAGATTTATTTTGTCTTCGCTAGATTCATGTAGTATTCAAGAATTGATTACTGGAATGTCTCTTTGCCCCTCTTGCCAAACCAAGTTAAAGTAGGAAAACAGACGTATCAAAATTAAACTCTAAAAGAGCAGGTCTAAGAGTGTTTGTGTTGACTTCATCTCCCATGAACCTCCGGTGCCAACATTTGACCTGCTTGATGAATTAGACTCATTTGGAGGATATCTCATCCTTATGTACCTATCTTTAATTATATTAATAAAGTTATACTTTACCGATCAAAAAAAAAATTAGACTCATTTGTTGTGAGAGATATCCCTACATAGAAATCATCCTCACAGAAATTTAGAAAATCAGCAAATTTGGATAGGAGGGTTTGCAAAGGATAGGAAGCTGTGAAGCTTTCATTCTTTCACACAACTTGACGAGGTAAAAGATATTCAAGAATTGATTACTTGGAGATTTATTTTGTCTTCGCTAGATTCATGTAGGTAACACCCAAAAAAAAAAAAAAAAAAAGTATATGTTCACAGAAGTATATGTGTACTTGCACAGATGCTGCCATATTAGTCAAAGTTCTGTTCTGTGGGAAGAAGTTTCTTAGAAACAGAGAGATGCGAGAGGGGTCCCCAAACAAAGGCAAATTTTCTATTGTGCCCAGCAAGATTTTTAGGTGACTGTTTGAGGCACACCTAATAAGACATGTTCAAACTTTGCAGGAGTTGCAGCGGACAAACTCTGTTACTGTAACGGTGAACAATCTGCTTCAAATGTAACTGGAAGTTGGATTCTCGTGTATAAATGAAATGAATAATTAAGAGGTTCGTCAATCGATAGAGGCCTTCCCCTTTTCTACCTTCTCTTTTTTCTTTTCTGTTATTTTGCAAAAAAAATTCATTACTAATTCACTTCATACAGAAATATGTACATAAGGACATGTTATCAAATCAGGAGTTACAGGAAACATAATACAGTTGTAAACTCTGTGTGATCTCTGGTTAAGATAAAGACATTAGTATAGGCGGGCAACCTCAGGTGTCCAGTCTGAGTTTCAAGTTGTGTAGTGGAAATATCGTCTGTAAACTATACACTCAGAATATGATACATGGAATTGTAGAGTATTTGTTTGTTTGTACTAGAATGGAGACTGTAGCTGATAATATGTGCTGTCCAGGGAACAATATTTAATTATTTACCATTCAAGGAACATGTACACTTGAAGAAAAATCCATCTTGCAGGTTTAGGAAGAACTTGCAATGTCTTTTACACTAAATCATTTTTTGAAGAGGCTTGAAACCATAAGATGTTATTCGTTTAAAAACAAATTGAAATTTATCGGATACAAGAACTGGGGTTTCAATTTGTTTGTGCTCCTCATTTGTTTATTCATTGGCAAGGCATTTAACATCTTTTTGTTAAAAAATGTAACAGATGGAAAAATGTAATAAGCCTACAAAACTGCCGTCAAACGCCTCGAAGCCGCAAAATGAGAAATGGCCAATTCAAATGCACAGACCTTGGGGCACGTGACTAAGAAATGAGACTGTACTGTACTTATCGAACAGTGAAATTTTACCACATGTAAATGATGTAATAGGCGATTCTAGATTTCTAGCAAACAACATTTTAAGGAGTAGCAGTGTTTGAAGTTTGAACTGGAGACAGCTCTCCCCTGTTCAACACAAAACAGGTTTCCCCAATTCAATTATTCAAATTAGAAATTGGTAAAGTCAGTGATTCAAGCGTAACTTTGTTGAAAAAATTGGTACAACTCGGTGGTTTTACTCAACCCAGCCGAATTGACTCAGCCCAAACATTAGATACTTCTATAGTTTTTCAGATTTTTCTTAACAAAAAAACCCGGACGGGTTATATTTGAAATGGGACGAGTGTGGTCCGATTCAGTTCAGAAAACCAGAGGCTGAGCTCCACATATTCTGTACAGTCAAAGTGGAGGATCAATTCGGTGAAAGATGACCCCCATTTTGCTCCTGCTCCTACAGGAATGGCTTTTGTTTTAATTTTCTATCTGCTTTTTTAAGTCGATCCTCGAGAATAATGACAGTTATATTGTAAAACCAAATTGTGACGAATTTGGCAAGCAGATAACTCGTTTTGAAACCTCTGACACAATTTACAACTCTTGATAGTGGGGATTTAAAAAGCGGATTGTTGCAATACCGATTTGAGGAATTTGCCAGAGTGATTCCCAGAGTACAGATAAACTTCAATTTATAGAATAACTACAAAAACCCAAGTATAAACTTTCCAAATCAGCTGAAGGATTATTAAAGTAAGATCAGTAAACTCCCGACCGTAATGCCTATTTCATCCTCTCACTAATATTTACTACTTGCAACAGCTATACAAAAGCGCTGGAGTTCAAACTCCTAACCACACTTGATTACGATCAAAGTTTCAGTTTGCTCCCAACAATAATAATGACTCTTGATTACGACCAGAGGTCAGAATTTCTGATAATTCTATGAGCTGTATTTAAAAAGCAATTTTAATAACAATAATAAGCTACATGCCTACATGGCAGTGCTCAGCTAAATGGTGGATTCATAATACGAAAGTTACCCAGTCTATTCGAGATGTTCTGCAGAATTTTCTGTGGGGGCAGCAGACCATATCCAAACAGGTGTCACTTGATTCTCTAAGCCTAAGGATTCACCTTAAGTTTGCCTCTGCTGATGTAGTAAACCCTGTCATATCAAAACGGTTGGTGATGCACAGCTTTCACTCTATTGGAGATTCATTTCATCTGCAACGCTAGCGCTGTAATTTCCAGCACAAAATTTGGAAAATTTGACCTGTTGGGAAGTTAACGAGAAACTGAGGCAGCCAATACAGAAACTAATCCCCCAAGACAACATACACTGCTGTATAGCAAAAAACTATAATGCCAATCTTGGGACAAGTAGAAACTCGGGTTATTTTTGAGATTAGTAGTAACTAGTAAGTTTTCGAAGGAAATAGCAAATATCAAAGTCTAGTGGACCATTACTTGTCATATGCTCCTAGAGCAACTTGCTCCGCATTATATGAATATTTCATCTCTCAGTAAACGAGAAAAAGAAGCCCTCTGGCATGATATATCTTAACAGATTAAATACTCCAACCTTCAAATCATGGCAAGCTCAGAGCGCCTACTTTGTTTTCTGTCACAATAAGTATTCCATGCCTTTACCAACACTGAAGATAGATGTTGCACAAGGAAAGAGAGTTAAATTGGGACCTGCATTACGATACATTCAAAGACATTTATACTGAATGATGATCACACCATTAACTTGGTACTTATCTTTTCATACAAATTAGCCCAGTGTCTAACTCTAATTCCAACAACTTTTGTGAGCAGTGATTTCCAGATATTACATCAGCCACCTGTAAATAATGTCTATTACTTCATATTATAAATGAAATTATATTTAAATCTAGTCATCACTTTTGTAATTTTACACATGTGACGCGTTAAATGTACTGATAGTTGAAGACAAGTAAAGTCATATGTAAGTTTTTCCCCCAGTATATCATCATTTTTGGTTTAGTAAATGGTGTTTACACACAAATATATAATAGGGGCTGAACAGCTAGCCATCCCTGCTGGACACCCCAATCCAAAAGTGTACTAGAGAAGGAATTACCGGCTGATTTCTTGTGGATATGATCTCCCCACTATAGAGATCTTGCACACGGAAATCCACTCATTCGAATAAGTCTAACCTTGTCAAAAAGTGTTGCAAACTGAAAAATCGTGGACCCTTGGTAAACCCTAAAACTTGAACACATCCTTTGACATGGCTGTGCATGTTCAAATGAGCTGATTTTGTGTGTGGAAGATCTCCATGGTGGGGAGATCGTATCCACAAAAAAGTCAGCCATTATTTCAGTGGGTAGGAATACTTTTGGGTTGGGGTGTTTATTTGGGATGGCTAGCTATCCTTCCCCTTAATTAGTTCACTACAAGAAAAAGAAAAGTGTTGCCACCTACGACTCGATGAGCTTAAGGTTACAAAAGGCACAACAGGATAAAAGAAATGTGTGTGCATGAATATCATGTACCCCTATTGGCTAACGTCAGGATATTATAAGTTGTCAACTCGTTGCATATTCTGCCATTTAAACCACGCTTCCAGTGGCAGATAATTGTCAGGATTAACTTATTGAAACCCTAATATCCTATGTGATGCATACAAGTAAGGTTTGTTCAATTTGCATGGATATGACTCAAAGACTTTGATCCACAGCTTTGGATATGAAGTTGTGAAATTCATATGTTACCTTGAATCGTTGAGAACGATCATCATCTCCCTCAAGCAGCTTCACTCAAGTTAATTTAAGGGATCTGTCATCCTAATTACTCGACAATAAGTAATATGCACACACCCAACAGACGTTCACAAACAATGCATAAAACAGAAATTTAACTTCATGTCAGACCTTAACTAGATACTGAGATGTTACAGCAACATAAAAATACCTACCTCAATATTGATTGACAGAGTGATGGTAGTACAGTACTAGTCTCAACAGAGCTGTGAAATGACAGAAAAAAGCTTTACTAATGAAGACATTTTCACTTGGGGATTCCAGATAATCACAGTTCTGAAGTGTCAGATAGAAAGCTACCTCATATTTTATCCCAAGCTCAGTCGAATAGTTACTTCCGCCCTAATACGGGCGCACTGGGCTTTTTGATAACCTCCTGTGACCATGCCTAACAGGGGATCGTGACCTGCTCCTCCCACGACCTCTTTCCCGTGTCATATCTATGCTCCCATTGCGATCACGATGCCTGTCCCTCCCCCAGTCCCTTCCATTCCTGTAGTTGTTGTTCTTCCAATCACGGCTTCCTCTGCCACTCCTCTCACGAACCCTTTCACGTTCCCAGTCACGTTCTCGGTGGCGATCGTGATCTCGCTCATGATGCCTATCTCTCTCCACTGAACTACTTCTAGCTCTGTCATTAGTTTCCTTCTCCCTTTGCTTTTTACGTTCTTCTGCTTCCTTTTCCCTTGCAAGTCTTTCCTCTTCCCTTGCTTTCTCTTTAGCTGTCTGCAAAACATATTTCAAGTTATATATGACCCATTTGGATGACGCCGAACTCTGCATGTAGAGAAACCATTTACCTTATGTTCACTGATGAAATCGCGGACCATACCATACCCAATATGTTGTTTTCCTGTCACATGAGACTGTGTCCTCTCTGCAGCATCATTTGCCACAAGGAAAGAGCCACAGATCTCGCAGAGTGCCATCTTCTTTTCCTGAGTGAGCAAGAGTTTATCATTCTGAGGTAGAGTCAAGGCCGTCTTCTCCACATTTAACATGTCAACCTGTAAAAAAAAAAATTAAAAAAAAAGGTCATAAGTATTCCCAAAAGAAAATGTAAAGGAGTTGGTAATTGCCGCAGCACCTTCCTCATGAGTGCCTCAGCTTCATCAACTTTGCCTGCTTCGCCGAGAGTTTCGACTTGCTCTAGCAGTTTCTTTATCTTTTCTTCCAAAATGGTTAGCTGCTCAGATTTCTCACCTAAAGCTGGAGCAGCTGGTGGTACTTCAACCTCCTGCGCTAGGCGATTCCGACCACGCCTAACTTTCCTGTCTAAGTCCATCACCTGCAAAGGAGTAATAAGCATTAATAACCCAAGTAACAATGAGAAGCGTTTAACAAGATGGAATGAAACCCACCAATCTCTCGCAAAACTGTGCGAGCTCAGCTTCGAACTTGGGCACATGCGCATCGTGTCTAGGGGACTTCTCGAAACTAAGAAGAAAACCAAAATGAGTCAATCCATAAAACCCATTTCGCAATAAGAAGGAATATTGTGAATTTTACCTCTCTTTGAGCTTGGGATCATGAATTTTAGGGCAAGGTCCTGACACACCAACAAATGAAATTAATTAAACACAATTATAATTCAATAATTGAAGAAAAAGTAATTAAAAAGAGTGTAACTGACCTAGATCACTTCTGGTGTTGACGAACAAATCGTGAGGGCAAAACCGGACCATATAAGATCCACAAACATCTCTATCATCCCAACATATTTCCCTATACCCTTTTTTCTCTTCATCCGTCAGATTCCGAGCTATTAATTTAAACACACAACCAAAACTAATGATTAAATTAAAATAGAAACAAAACAGAAGTTAATTTAGTAAAAGATAAAGTCATACCTGCACCCATTAGTTCATCAAGTAAAGCTCTTTGAGCATCCATCCGTTGAGATTCCAAGATCAAATATCAAATCTTTATAATTTTTTAGGGTTTTCGCAGAAACAAATAATATTATCCCCCTGCGCGAGATAATATAATTAAGCTTTTAAAGAAACCAAGCTTTTTTCCAGCTTATTACACTAGTAGAAACCAAATATATATATATATATAGGGCTGTGGGCCACCTTACCCACTTTATGAGCCCGGCCCAAGCCCAAGATTGGTAAGAATTCGGGTTTTCTTATTATTTCTCACTGTTCTAAAAATCGGCAGACCGACTAGGCACTAGTGGTTTAAAAAACATTTATTTGCATTTTTACATTTATTTGAAAAGTCCCAAACGACGGCCACAACCCAAAAGCGGTGATTCAAAACGAAAATGATACGCCGTTCGGGATTTGGATTTTGAAAAATATAAAGTTATTTTTGGGCTCTTGACCAGGTGTGGGAATATCGTTTAGACTAAGTCCCAAATGGTGTGGCAAGTCGTTCGTTTGGGACTTAGTCAAAAACTCCAGACCTAGCCAGGTCGTTTAAGTTTGGGGTTTTCGAATCCAATTTTTTGTGACCAATGGCATACTTGTAATAATTGTTTTTTTATAAATTTTTTGAGACTAATGACACACTTGTAATAATCGTTTTTTTTTTGGAGTCTGCCCAACACAAATTGGGGTCCGTCAGTAACAAATACCTTATAATATAAGAGTTAGTCTTTTCTCTATCCTATGTGGCACTCTAATATGAAAGATAATATTTTCTAATAGCCCATGTACATGGAATCTCTTTGGAGAGTTTGAGTATATTTCTAATTCTTATATTTGGAGAGTTTGAGTATATTTCCAATTCTTATATATTTTATCAAATAAAAAAAAAATTGCTAAAAAATAAGTGATTTGTATAAGGTAATTTCCTATTACTAATCAAACACTTTTAGTGTTCCAATTCTTATATATTTGATTAAATAAAAAAAATTGCTAAAAAATAGGTAATTTGTATAAACTAATTCCCTATTACAAATCATACAATTTTAGTGTCTATGATAAACCACCGACTTATTTCGAATATATCCTTAACACGGCCTCAAAACACAGTTATTAAAAACAATTATACAAAAAATAACATCACAAAATATATAATAGAAAATGAAAAAAAAATAACGGCAAAGCAATAATGACAAATATTTTAAAATATGTATAATACTGAATGAAATTAACGTCAAAAAATAATTAATGGTGAACCGAAAACTGGATGCAAATGTATCAAGCTAACCTCAAATAATATTTAACGGTAAATCGAAAACTGGATGCAAATGCAAGCATTAAACTAATCGTAAAAAGTAAATAATAGAAAATCAGAATATGGATACAAATGCATTAAACTAACCTCAAAGAATAATTAACGGAAAATCAAAACTTGGATGTAAATACATCAAACTAACATCAAAAAATAATTGTCAAAAAATAAGAAACTGGATGCAAATGCATTGAGCTAACCCTTAAAGATTAAATTAACCGGAAATCGGAAACTGAATGCAACTGTATTGAACTAACCTAAAAAAAAAAAAAATTATAAATTGGAAACATAATGCAAATGCGTGGAACTAATCTTAACAAATAATTAACAGGAAATCGGAAATCGGATGCAACTACACTGATCTAATCTCAAAAAATAAATTGGATGCAAAACTTCAAGAAATAATTAACAGAAAATCAGAAAATGGTTGCAAATTCATTGAACTAATCTCAAACAATAATTAACATGAAATCGGAAACTAGATGCAAATACAACTTTATCAAATAAAAAACGAGAAATAAAAAACTGGATGCAAATGCATTAAACTAATGTCACAGAATAATTAATGAGAAATCAGAAACTGAATGCAAATGCATTGAACTGACCTCGAAGAATAATTAACAGGAAATTAGAAATTGGATGCAAATGTATTGAGCTAACAAAAAAAAATAATTAACGAGAAATCAGAAACTAGATAGAACTGCATTGAACTAATCTCAAAAAATAAAAAACTGGGAATTGGAAATTGGATGCAACTTCATTGAACTAACCTCAAAATATAAATAACGAAAAAATAGAAACTGGATGCAAATACATTGAATTAACATCAAAACATATTTGGGTTATATGTTGTGGAAATGTCTCGATAAGTATAGTTTTGCATTTAAAATGGTGTTTATCTTATCTCTTTTCAGATTCAAGTAGTTTCAATATACATGAGAACTCGCTTTATTAGAATTTTGAGTCCATGGCTCCTCTATCCCTTTAAAAGTAGAGCTAAAGTCAACAGATTTTACTCTTTATCATTAATTTTCTCTGTATATATACAAATGATTTTACTCTCTTTCCTTATTTTACTCTCTATATATAAAAAGTAAAATAAAGATAGAGAATAAAATCCTTTGTATATATACAGAGGAAATTAATGATAGAGAGTAAAATCTGTTGACTTTAAATCTACTTTTAAGGGGATAGGGAGTCATTGGACTCAGCCTTAGGCAATCTCACAAAACTTTAATTAAACTTCTATTATTAAATAACAAAATGAAGTTGAAGGATTTTATCAAATGTGAGTTTTTTTTTTAATGGAGAGTGAGGTTTTCACGTTATAAGAAATTTGGTTGAGTGATCAATATAGGGGGTGTCCACGGTTTGGTTCGGTCCGGTTCTAGGTAAAATTGTAGCTCAAACCAAAGTAATCGGTTTCTAACATTTAAAACCGAAACCAAACCGTCCACTTATAAAAACCGGTTTTAAACCGAGCTGAAATTTCGGGTCGGTTCGGTTCTAAATTTCAGTTATGAAATTTCCCATTAATATTATGTTACAACTACATGGGCCTCGGAAAACAAGCCCATCTAACATCCACTTTAGACAAGTCTTGGACTGTAACGTTAAATGAGAAACTAAGGCCCTCAATATTTATAACTACTTGTGTTCTAGTGTTGTCTTTTTTGAGAATGTGGGACTAAAGTGAACCTGAGCAGCTGAGCTCGGCTTTGAAGTTTATGAGTGTTTTACACTTGCTGGAAGTGTCAACCCACATCTAGTACTTTATAATTCAATTATCTCTTTATCTTCTTAATACATCAATCAAACATTCATTCAATTATAATCATTGCAATTGAACCAACTTATTAACCAACCCCATTTTTAACATAGTTTCTATTGTTTCTTTCTTCCACCTTCAATTTCAATTACATACACAATTTTATTGTTAACACTGGGTGATGGGTCTTGTATGAGTTTGGGTTTTGCTCCAATTGATTCAATTCCATTAACCAAATGGTAATTTGATGGTGACGAGGAAAAAAATTATTACATGCATTGAAGGGGAAACCCCAAAAAACCAAAGCTTCAATTGTAGAACCCATTAATTGGCACATCATTTCTAGCAAAAGTAGACACAACTATTGCCTAAAGAAATGAACTAATAGTGTGAACTTGAGAGCTACTGAGCTTCATAATGAGAATATTGATAGTCTACATTTGTTTTGAAATGTTATAGAGACTTTGAGAGAATGTGTTTGTTTTGGTTCAAGTCCTAACAAAACTTCAATGGCGGATTATAGAGATGGAAATATGGAATTAACTTTAGTAGAACGTAAATTTAGTCCCACATGGGAGACATATGAATCCATTAGAGAATAAAGTCTCAATAAAAATGTATCGATTCAAGTTATTTAAAAGGGTTGTCACGTGCTAAATTCTGAAATTGGTTAACCAACTATTCATTCAGCAGGCTATAAATGGTAAAATATGTTTAATATATGTTCGGTTCGGTTTAAGTCGGTTAACCGAGTCAACAAACTGTAACCGAACCAGAGTAAGTCGGTTCTTATTTTACAAATCGATAACCGAACCGGCTATGTTAGAAACCAACCGAACCGGCCAGTTCGGTGCGGTTCGGTTCGGTTTTCGGTTTTTCGGTTTTTGTGAACAGTCCTAGATCAATATAATATTAATATATAATAGTTATGTATATTTACAAATATTTTTCAGAATAATTAATATAACAACACCCATTCATAGATAATCTTTAAAGATTTCACATAGTGAGTCATGCATAATTTAAATAATAATTAACGGAAAATCGAGAACTCGTAGATAATCTTCGATGATCCCACATAGTAAATTAAGCATAATTTACTTTTTATATCATGTTTGCAAAGACACTATAGATGGATAAGTAGAAGTTGGTATTACACACCACATTGGATAATTATAAGGAAATCGGAAACTGGATTCAAATACATAACTGAGCTCAAAGAGTAATTAACGGGAAATCGGAAACTTTATGCAAATTGCATTAAATTAACGACAGAGAATAACTAACGGAAAATTAGAAATTTGATACAAATCTTTGAAAAATATTTAACGGAAAATAGGAAACAATATGCAAATACATCAAACAAACATCAAATAATAATTAATGGAAAACCGGAAACTTGATGCAAATGCATTGAACTTAACTCAAAAAATAATAAATAGAAAATAAAAAACTGAATGAAACGACATTGAAGTAACCTCATAGAATAATTGGTGGGAAATCGGAAACTAAATGCAAATGCATTGAAATAACCTCAAAGAATAGTTAACGGGAAATCAAAAACCAAATATAATTGTATCGAACTAACCTCAAAGCATAAATAATCAAAAACTAGAAACAGATGTATTGAATTAACCTTAAAGAGCTATTAACGGAAAATCGGAAACTGGATCCAAATGCAATGAAGTAATTTCAAAGACTAATTAACGAAACATTGAAAAATGGATGAAACTGCATTGAACTAACCTAAATGAATGATTAACGGGAAATTATAAATTTGATGTAACTGCATTGAACTAGCCTCAAAAAATAATTAACGAGAAATCGGGAACTTGATGCAAATGCATTGAACTAATCTCAAAGAACAATTAACATAAAATCGGAAATTGGATGCAACTGCATTGAACTAACCTCAAAGAATAATTAACGGAAAACCAAAAATTGGATGCAACTACATTAAACTAAAATAAGAGATTAACTAACGGGAAATCAAAAATTGGATGCAAATGTATTGAAATAACCTTAAAAAATAGTTAACTAGAAATCAGAAGTCGGATGTAACTGCATTGCACTGACCTCAAAGCATAAATGTCCACTTTTTTAGCATTTTTACATAAATAATTACGAACCCAAAACGAAAGTGAGTTTATAAAAACAGACTCTTACATGTATGCAAATTGTATAGAAATTGTAAACTACCGAACTAACCTAGAAAAACAATTAACAGGAAATCAGAAACTGGATGTAGATATATTGAACTAACCTCAAAGAGTAATTAACGGGAGATTGGAACCTGGATGTAAATACAATGAACTAATCTCAAAGACTAATTAACGAAACATCGAAAACTAGATGCTACTGTATTGAATTAACCTTAATGAATAACTAACGGAAAATCATAAAGTGGATACAATTGCACTGAACTAACCTCAAATAATAATTAACGGGAAGTCGAAAACTTGATGCAACTGTATTGAACTAACCTCAAAGAATAATTAATAATAAATTGGAAACTGGATGCAACGTACTACATTAAACTAACCTCAAAGAATATATAATTAATGGAAAATTAGAAACTTGATGCAAATGCATTGAACTAATAACTCTAAAATATATTTGTATTATATGTAGGGAGAATAAATGTCTCGACAAATATAGTTTTGCATTTTAAATAGTGTTTATTACAATTCTTTTATTGTGATTGAGAATGTCTTGCTATTCAAGTAGCTTCAATATTATCTTTGCCACATTGGACATTCTCACAAAATTTCAATCAAACTTCTATTATTAAACCTAACAATAAAAAGAAGTCGATGAGTTTTATCAAGGTTTAGTGCTTCTTTTTTATAGAGAGTGGTGCAAGAAATTTAAATGAGTAATTAATATAATTTTCATATCTCATAGCTATGCATAGTTGCTAATATTTTTAGAATAATTTAATATAATGGTACTCGTTTGTAGGACACGTTCATGTAATAAATCTTTTCAAGTGGGAGTAGTGTATTATTTGAGGATATGAAAACAATCAATCTGTGTTAGTGATTTGTACGCATTAGTACGTAAGCCGAACGGTGATGATTTACAGCTAAATCACCATAAATCTAATAAAACTATTATACAAGTTAAATCGAGTTTAAGATAATTTCATTTGAAAATTACAGATTAATATTATAAACCACAAAGTGAAGAGGCTATCTCAATTTGATCCCTTTGTTTCTAAGTACTTATGCACCATAATCGCTGCTCATTAACGTATTTCGGTTTATTTTCAATAAAAATATATTGTGATTCGAAAATTTGCCGCTAAATCACTATAAATCTAAGAAAACTATTATACAAGCTAGATCAAGTTTAAGATAATTCTATTTGAAAATTTTGGATTAATATTCTAAACCACAAAGTGAATAGGCTATCTCAATTTGATCCCTTAGTTTCCAAGTACTTATGCACCATAATCGCTGCTCTTTAACGTATTTCGGTTTATTTTCAATAAAAATATATTCTGATTTGAAAATTTGCCGCTAAATCACCATAAATCTAAGAAAACTATTATATAAGCTAGATCGAGTTTAAGATAATTCTATTTGAAAATTACGGATTAATATCCTAAACCACAAAGTGAAGAGGTTATCTCAATTTGATCTCTTAGTTTCCAAGTACCTATGCACCATAATCGCTGGTCATTAACGTATTTCGATTTATTTTCAATAAAAATATATTCTAATTGAAAATTTGTGTAAGACATTTTGTAAAGCCTTTTCAACACACAAAATATTTAATAGATCCCGGGCGTATGCCCAGGTCCAAAATCTAGTTTGAGCAACTACAATATGATACTAACAAGATAGTGGAAGGGATCAAAGAGGAGCCATATTATTATTGGACATGTACTAATAATTCTTGCTTCAAAGGGATGACCTACCACCACTACATTTTTTAATTGGGATATGCTTGTCTCACAAGATGGGTTTATAACCGGGAAGAGAGGTATTGCCTTGTACCTCCTTGCTACAAGGCCTATTTCCTGTAAGCTGTTACTGCGTGCTTCATTCACTCTCTTTTCTCTCACATTTCTTTTTCGTTAGCAATACCAGGGCCGAAAATATTGATCGAAAAATTGATTTTTCGTCGATATTTATCGTTTTTTCAACCTACCGACTTTGAAACATTTGAAATATCGACTCCAAAAATTAAATTAATTTTAAACCGATATATATTGGTAAAATCGATATAAAGATATATATAGGCGATATATTCCGATATATATCGTTTGGCTTAGTTAGACAGTTTGACTTTTGACCGATTTTGTTGACTGTTGACTGATATATCCCGATATATATCGTCATATATCGGTGATATTTCCGATATATACCGATTTTTTGATTTTTTGAATATTATCACTAAAATAGGCAAAAACGATATATCGATCCGATTTTTCAATTTTTCCAATATATATTGGTTTTGGAAGGGTCCGAAATATCTTCAAATCCCGAAATTTTCGGCCTTGAGCAATACTAAAAAAAAAAAAAAAATTATTATAGAGGAACATATCCATGCATGGGTTTTACGAGAATACCACGTACAACTCATGTGATGTGCTTTCATTGTAGAGGGGTGAACCTTGGAAGGTATGTAACAATTTTGAGGTGTGAGCCACTGTACTGTATTGTCTTAGAATTATAAGAATCTTTAAATAATAATAATAATAAAAATGCATATTTAAGTGATGAAGCGGAAACTAAACCGAGCGCAGAAGGTGTAAATAATGTATTAATTTATATTTTAATACGTTCTCGACTCGAAACAAGCAATGACGAGTTGGAGTGAGGGGTCTTATGTTTGAGCCTCCTCTTCGACACCTTTTTTAAAAAATATAATTATATATACGGGCGGGCTACATTGACATACGAAAAAATCAGTTCAATTGGATGTCTCTAGTCTTGTCAAAAAGGTGTTTAAATTCTGAATTATCATGTTCAAAGGAGCTGATTTATTGTGAAAATGATCTCTCTATGTTGTGAAGATCATATCCCCAGAAAATCAGCTTTTAGTTTATTGTGTAGGCAGGTAGGATTGTGTTTGTTATTTTCGTATGTTGACGTAGCCAGCCCGTTATATATACTAGCTAAAATGCACGTGCTTTTGCACGTGAATATTAAACAATTTTTTTAAGAAAATTTTGAAAATTTTAATGGTAGCTAGGTTGTGAAAATGATGATTAAGACTTAAGAGTGAAACACATTAACTCTCCGTTGATTAAAAATATAATCTATTCCAACCAGCTTAAATCTAAGCTCCATAGAGGAAAAATAAAAAATAAATAAATAAAATACAGTTTTTTTTTTTTGAAATTGGAAAGACAGATTGCATATTTGCTAAAAAATACATCAATCCATGGAAAGGCAAACAGAAGAGAGAAATCCTAGTTCAAATCAGAACGTCTCTAAGAATTGAAAGTTAGAATAAAAACACATAGCCTAAAAATATTCAACACCATAACATTTACTGAGTACCTAAACATACAACCAAGCGACGCTTCCGGCTCTGTCGGTGCTTCAAACAATTTTGTCTTCTCCATATTACTATATCTCTAGAGTCAATAAAGGCCAATGCCTGTGAAACAACAATTAAGCCTGATGGAAAACTTAGCAAAGAACGGTTTATTCTTTGGTTGACTTGTTGATGAGTGACTTGTGGATGTGAGGGATCACACCACCACTTGCAATTGTTCCCTTGATCAACGTGTCAAGCTCCTCATCTCCTCTGATAGCTAGCTGCAGATGCCTTGGGGTGATACACTTCTTCACTTTCAGATCTTTGCTTGCATTGCCTGGCAACTCCAATACTTATGTTGTTTGCCCTATCTCTACTTATCCTAAAAATGGTTCGCTCTATCTCTCTTCCTATTACTCAAGTCTTAGTTTATATGAAAGGAAAGTGCGAAAAAACTAGATTTATAACTACCACAAATATTCCACATCTCATAGAAAGTAATACACAAAGATGTCATTGCTAACCTGTCAATGCTAACCATTAAATGGTAGGCCTCGGATACTCGAGCTACAATCGGCAAATAAGTGAACCATTTCCGTCTCTAGTAATATCACAACATCTTGAACTTGAATGGTACTCTTTTTGGATAGCTTAAGAAGAAGATTATTACAGGAACGACAATCTCCAAACGCATGATGGGAGTATATATGGATCTTCAAGTCGGAAATGAAGTTTATGAGGTTTCGATAGTGAAGCGCATGCCTATATTAAAAATTCGAAAACCCCACATGAGCAAAGAATATTACATTCACAATTATGGTCATTATGTTAAGTGTAATATACTAATAAATGATATATCGTGTAGCAAAAACTAAAATAAAAAGGTGTTCTGTACATTTTATCAAACAAAAACTACTAATACTTTTTAAATAAATTAAAACGACTGTAGTTGTAATGAAGTAGGAATTCGTTCAGACAACTTACTTGGTTTGATTTCGGAAATCAACTCTATTCTAATTTGAAATCTCGTAAGATGAAGAAAAGTGTTATTTTCGACCGAGAGCAAACAAATGTTTAGATTGAGTTTCTTATTTGCTTCTAAGACTTTCAGTGCAACAAATTATTACATTTTTTTTTAAAATAAAGCCTCAACCAGGATCGATCCCAAGACATATGCAAAGAGGGAATTTGAAGGCATCTACTAACACTACTACGATATTATGTTTGAAGGCATGAAAGAACTGATCAAGAAGTACAAACTTTAAATATTGTTGTCATAACACACAGAAAAATCACTTCCAAGAAAGATTCAAATGGTAATAGGAGAAGTGAAATAATACAAATTAAGGATCAGGAACTGTCACTCAACTTCGTATTGAGTGCACAATTGTAAGTACACTGAGTAACATCCTCTTCAACCCATTGGGAGTCGAGACCTATATGTAACTTCGAGTCAAACTCCAGCACATTCTATGGCACGAGAGTTGCACCTGCCGGGACAAACGCCAGACAATAAGAAATTTAACAACATAATAGATTCCATTAAAAAGCAACAAAGAACCTTAGTCCTAAACATAAGTCATGCACTGTCAATAAAACATTGTAGGATCATAGAGGAAGGCAGAAAACAAAGATGAAGAAAAGTGAAAATAAAAATCTTCATAACAATTGATGAATTAAAACATTTTTCTTCAACATTGTGTCAGTTGATCGAGTAAAATGGATATCCAAATTGTCAAAAGTTAGTAAGAGAAACAACAAAAATTTATGCACCATATGGATTGTGTCTCAATTTGCACTAAATGGCAAAAAAGTTATTAAACAACTATACATTTCGCTTGCACTAAATGGCAAAAGTGAATTGTTTGTTGCAGCAATTTCATGTGTTAACCATTAGGCATAAGATCGGAACTCAAAAGAGACTTGAATCGTTGATTCAGATTGCATATTAATATATCAATTTGGACCTATGATAGAAAGAAAACCAATTCATGTAGGCCTTGATGCCCCTTTTTCCGGTTTGCCCGGCATTGTGCAAATAAGGTTACTCAAAAGGAAACTCCAACCCTTTAAATTTTCTTTAGAAAAATGATATGGTTGGTGTTATATCACAACACCCGTTAGTTATAGTAGTGATTCACTGAAGTTTTCTGAAATAAAGTACGCCTTACAAAAGAGGAAAAATTTTTTGGATGAGAATTCTACATTAAAGGCGTGTCAGAGAGGTGAAGTTTGTGTTCATTGGGGCTACTACTTTGTTTTGTAAGGGTAAAATTTCTTTAATTTAGTGAAGCACTTAAGCCAGTAGCCTTTCTGAATGTGATAACTGAGAACTGTGATTATTCGCTCGATCAACTCTTGGCATCAACTCATTTTGGATGATAACTGGATCATAATTTTCAGATTAAGAGGAAAAAAGGAAAATATCACGTCAATTCATTTTGCATGGCATCTGGATTAAGACATGCGTGAGGCAGTTTCTGTGGGAGTCATCTAGAGTGTGGGGAAGGACTGTACTCTAGGCAAGGTAACCAAGTATGTGTTGTACTTCTACCTCAAGATGTCAAGTCATGGGAACTGGGAAGTAGTAATTACCGGATGCTGAGAAAAATCCAGAATTGGTGGAACATATATAAATCATAGAATGGTAGTAAGAATAGGAACTCACTGCAACAACCCCAAATACACCATTTGGAAAGTGATCACAAGTGTGCAAACAAAAATTAAAACATCAAATACTAAACACTGTATAATCCTCAAAAACGGAAGTTGGATTAAAGAAAATTTACAAATGTTAGCACAGACGCCCCACCCACAAACACACAAAGAGTATATGGTCGAACAGAAAAAGAAAATTCAGCCAACCACATCACATGTAGTAGACTTACATACGCAAAACCAACCACCTCATTCGAAATAAAAAATCAAATGAATCAGTCAGAAAACATAGTACACTTGCAGCAAACATAAAAAATCTGAGAACTAAAACCGCACCTCAATCCCTCAAAGACTTTGGCTAACGGGGATATATAAGTGAGTTGCTCCCATATACATCAACTGTTCCACATTTGCTCGCTTGTTATACATCGCCGAAAACCTCAGACAGCCCAACATTTCAAAAGAAATTAATTCCAGTTACACTTAGGAAGTACGAACCCTACATATCGTAGTTGAAAAAAAAATATAGCAGTTGAAAAACATAAAACAGTAAAAATCATTCAATAAGGGTAGATAAAGTTAAAAGCAGTGCATATCAATGATCTAAGGGTAATGGATTCAGTGTGAATAAGAAATAAAAGAAAATATAGTTGATAAAACAGTAAAAAACCCAGTTTCTGGTGACCTTAGGCGATATCCACTTTGCACCATGCAGTAAGCAAGACTACCCATAATGAGGCTCTCATAGGAACAACAAATAATTTTCTCCGACATTAAACATATTTCGATTAGAAGGCTAACCATAATGAGTCAACGATTTAAGATCGGTAATAGGAGTAGGACTTGGCGGAGAACAAAAATAAGAAGAATGCATTTGAAATAGAAATTGTGACCGAAAAGGAATAGGAAAACTGGACCGAAGTCCATTCCTTCTAGTCCTGACAGATTAAACACATTAATTTAGTTAAGTTATTCTTAAAAAGATATGACAGTTGAACATATTGAAGATCAATGACAAACAAACCAAATTAAGAGTGTAAGACATGTTGATAGAAATCCCATATAAACCATATATGACATGTGCAGAATGTACGTGATGTATATTTGATCTTATAATCATAATTCTGCATTAAAAAGAAATATATAAGGAAAGACTTTAGATGACTACAGTTAAGCAATCATCTCGAGAATACACAGGCATAGCCTAGGAGCAAAAGTGTATTAGCTTTTTTGTGACAGCTTAGCTTGAGCTATATCAGACACGCTATCATTGCACCACTTGATGTTCTCAATAATCAGTGGCAAGAATATATAATACCACTTGTGGAATAAGTTAAAGGCCATCACCAACTTACTTAACATTCATTAAGTTTTGAATAGAAGAATTAGCATGTTCTTGATACAACTCTTTGCACCTACCACATTCCTACTCATCACAATCAAATCTATAGTATGCATTTGTGAAAAGGATGGTCACACTTAAGAAAAAATCAAATCTATAAATTAGAATTGAAACGTTGAATGGTACTCTGAGCATAATGAATGACAATTTTATCAATAAAAAAAAAACAGGTAGAAAAAATAATAGAAATAGCCAACTACTCAAATACAGCCAAATATATTTTCTGAGGCAAAACTCCCATAAAACTTCCAGGGTGACTATCAAAGTAAGACAATGCTATCGTTATTTCAAAGTCATTACAATATCACCTCAAACTACGACACCGGTTTCTCAAGATTAGATCTATGATTTTTTTAAATGAGATTTGTGTTCATGTTACCGATTCATAACAAACAAACAAATAATAAATCACAAAGCTAGAATATATATAAGAAGAAATGGGCTATAGGAAGTACTTGCGTCAGTGACAACGATTTCATAGCTTTGCTTTGTTGTGCGTCAGCCATGCTAAATTATTGATTTTAAAGTCTAACCATTCTATTGAAAGCAAGGTACCACCATTGGAATATCGCGGAAAATCTATACAAAAGCAAACACAATTAGTAATTATTTCAATTAGATCAAATCTAATATCCGATCCGATAAAGAAAAAAGAAGACAAAGATTGCACACCTGTTACACGAAAAACACATGATATCTTTTGTTCTTTGAACGTGTTATACAAACTTCTACCTCAGAGACTTTGAAAAACAAAAATAGCAACCACGTCACTTGCGAAACTATCAGTTCATTAATAGCCAAATCTGATATTCATACACACCATGGAGTATCAAAAGGGGGAGCCAACAAATATCCACAGTTAACAATTCAAATCTTAAGAATGAAATATTACTAATTGCATCCCAATCTATTCATTTTCAGAGACAATTACTACATTCGAGCCTATTTTGTGAGAAAAACAAATTCGTAAATCTGACAAATTACTACCTTCGGACCCCTATTTTGTGAGAAAAATAGATTCCTAAATCAACTTTTGTAACAAAAATACAAACTACATTGTATAGAATTGAAAATGGAAAAGAGATATATTATTAATTGAGAGAAAAGAAAGGGAATGACAATGCCAGCATGACCGCCAAAAAATGGAGCACTAACACACGTAAATCACCGAAACGAATTGACAAAGCAAACAAATCTAAGATCGCCACTTCAACAATCCAAAGAGAGCTAGAAAAACAGATCAAACATTTAACTAACAAAAACACGGATTTACACATACCAAAAACATTAACTTTCACCAAAATGACAATATATAGATCACATAGATGATCAAGAACCAAGACCATTAGTATTCCTGATCAAATGCTTTATATGAAAACTAAACAAAACACAGAAAATAAAAGAGCCTAGACTCTTTCAATAAGAAGACACTTATAAACCTTAAATCTCTAAGATAAGCACATTACAATAGCTTGTTAAATGAGTAGGTAGCTAGTTTATTGCATTTATGTTGATATTTGGATTCCCCCATTTTTTGTTATGGTGCATATAGTAATCCGTGGCAACCGCGTGATCGTGTTCCATAAATCAAAGCCCAAGTCTTTATTTTTAGAAGTTGTTACTTCTTTTTGTTTTGTTTTTTTGGGTTTTCTTAATTTGTTTCTTTGCTACTATTAATTTAGATATGGTCCAAGTAGATTAGTGTAGTAGGTATTTAGTTAGCATCTTCTTTGTGTTGAGTTGGAAGAAAATTGATCGTAGGATGTACCCCACAACATTTTTGTCTTTTTAGTGTCAAATCAATTAATAAAAGCTGTGAATCTGCAAATCTTTGCAAGGTGTCGTGATAAGAAACTTCTTTTAATGAAACCCTAATTTACTTTCGAATATCCACAAAACCTCCTTTGACAAAACCCTAATATACTTGCTTATTTGTTGTGCAGTGGTTGAAGAATCACAATGCATATTGGAATGTGGGTGGAGAAAGGTATCGATTGGTACATGACTTGTAACTTTCTTACGGTTCTATCTTGAAGATGTTCGATCAGAATTTCGATTGTTTAACTTGTTTTCGGTGCAGTAATTATATAGTCCTATCAATATTTTGTAAGTTTCAGTTGGAACAATACTTTTAAATAGGTGGTTTATGAAACTATTAATTTACTTGAATGTCTTTTTGTATGTTATTTTTCGAAACTTGAGTTATTTAAGAAGCTTTTGGAACTAACTTCGGCATGTTCAGGGAAACCTATCAGTCCTTAAAAAGTGTCAAAAGCGTTTTAGCTTTAGACCTAGAGATGTTTTGTTAGAAGGCGATAGAGACTGTATACCTTCAATTGGAAGAAATATTGTTGGTTGATAAAAGAAAAGCAAGGAATGGCTAGGTGATGGAGACAAACAATTGAATTTTCATTCTCTACTTGAGCTAAGGTATGAGCGGAACATGATACCACTTTTCTGAGAAGTTGGGAAGTGTACTTTATTCTTTAGGTTTCTAATTTGTGACCATGTTCCTTTTTTCCTCATTTGCTTTCGGAATCATTGTTTTTATTTGTTTTTGTATTTGTTTCTCTTATTTTTTGTTGTTGTTATTATTACTATTATTATAATTATTAGTATTTATTATTGTTATTATTATTACCTTGTTGTCAATATATTTATATTTGTGTGTGTGTGTGTGGAAGGGGAGGGGTGTAAGTGAAAAGTATAAGTAGTTCATGAGAAAGTGAAGCCTAAGAAGGAGTATGTGATACGGCGGGGGTCAATTGTGGAAGCTTGACATGCTTATTGTTGTTTAATCATAAATAATATCGTGCTACTACTCCCCAACCATGTTGTTAGCCAAATCTTTGACTACTATAAGATTGGTAAGAAGTGTTAAAAGGACAATTATCAAGTGTTTGAAAAACCGGTTAAGTAGTGATTATAAATATCTAAATATGTGTTCAATCTTTGATTAATGAAGGGATCCCATAATGAGTACACAAATTTCTCTTTTAAACAATTTTTTTTTTTCTGCATCGATCGAATGTCCTAGTGGACTGATGATCCTTAATATTCTAGACATCACGGTTTAATATAGATCGACAATAACTATAGCTGACAAAGTTGTCAATAAAGTAGATCATCTTCACTCCCAATATACAAAATAATGTTCCACGGATCTTGATTTCAAGTACACATAATAATGTTTGTTTCAACCTCCCATGGCCATAGATACTAAATGCTCCCTTATCATTTCGTGTTTGTTTTCACTGGGCTACCACGAGAATAGATGAGGGTTCTGAGACCGTTGGATGTGTGATCAACGGTCGAAAAGTATATAATAGATTTTCCATCAACCTACAAGTACTTAGAAATAAAAGAAAGAATACAAACCAAAGCAAAGCGAAAAAAAAAAACAAAATCTAATGGTTCGGGTAGTACGGGCGAGGACATATTGAGAAACACGGAAATCCAACATCCTCGGTGAAAACCATGTATAACCAAGCTGCTAACTAATACAATTGTTGTAAGGCGAGGAGAGCATGTATATCAAATGTGGCGAGGTTATCTCGGCTGAATTTAAAATATGTCCCTATAAAAATTTCTGTATTTAAAATAGCGGTGGCTGAACTTCTTTGGCCGAAAACCATGCAAAAGCGGGAAAACACACATATAAATAAAACAATAGTCAAGTAGTCAACAATGATTCACAAGCTGCATTGCCTAAACCAAATGATACAATATGCACCTTTGAAAAGTGGAGTCAAATAATTCATATTCAATAGTCCCTTAAGAATGCTCCAATATCAATCACAAATATAGTTAGATCACAAGCTCCTGCATACTTTTCTGTCTTGAAGATTAAAAAAAAAAAAAAATAGTGTTGATCATATATTATCACGTCGATAAAAGTAAAGTTTCTCTCTTGGTCTAAAGAAGTGAGGAGGATCTGAGGATAATTTAATAGTTAATAAAATGTTGAGGTACATATCTGATTATATGGGACATCCAACAAAATGTAAAGGCAGTAAGAGGTAAGTACATTACTTCCTCGGTAAGAGTGAGGTACATATTACTTAATAATTAATTGCACACCTGAAAAATGTTTAGCCAAGCCCCAATTGTTATAGAAGCCACGAGGTATAGGCCTTTTCAAAGATAGCAAGCGGTTTTAATGCATCCATTCGATCTACGTGATATTATGCTCTGAAGGAAAATGAAGTCTAACCATATCATTGAGGAAGCAAACCCAATAATATACTAATACAATGTCAAAATTAAGCGATCCATCATAAGCGATACGATGATGGGTGTTGGGCAAAAGCAGAAAAGCATTCTCATGTATAATGAACTATAATAAGCGACTCGAAAACCAATGGCTGAGAAGTCTTACTTCCATTTAGAAAATGATGATATATCCAATGGGCTTTACAAGACTATAATTAGGATTTCACTGATGCAGTTAAGGATACCCAGGCAATACTCCATATCAAAATACAGGGTAAGAGGCACATAGCTCACAGATCAATTATAGTCATGCTAAAATAATAACTATTTTTTATCATTGTTTCCATGATGTCATCTAAGAAGCATACCAATTTCTAAACTAACACCTTCTTACTATTCACTTAGTTAGTATAGGACTCATGGGAGTCTTGGGATGCAAGAGGTGGAGAGGCCCTCCATAAAGTGCATGAGCATAAAAATTGTCCTCATGTGGCAAGGAATATCCATGTGGAGGCGATTGGCAATTGCTCAAACAAAATCCTTTGAGTTACCTCTTGAAAAGAGTCCTCCAAAGCTACGGGGGGAAAACATCTGAACTAATGTAGTAACATCACGGACATCTGAACAACTGAACAAGCTGAACTCTTTCTAATTCAAATTTGAGAACAAAGACTAGTTGATACGGTTCTATGAGACATTCGACATGTTCCCCACACTAAAGGCTGCACCTACTCATTGTGAGACTTAGAAGGTATACTTCTAATCGCACACATTGAGCCCCTTACCCGTTTTTATAGTGGGCAAGTCAAACCCCTAAGAACATGACTAAACAACTAATAGTACCGCCACCTTCCACTGATTTACACGCTTAATGTGTGTTACTATGTGTGTGTGCTTAATGTAAAGAACATAATAACCACAATAAAATAAATTTCCCCTCACCTTCAATCCATGTACATAATCACCGCTTATAATAAGCGGACTCTTAGCAGACTCTCCATTCCAGTCCCCATTCCATCTACAAAACAAAGACAAACCCAAATAAAAACACATAAACCACAATGAAACAATCCAAAAATCCAAAAATCATCCAAACTAATACTAACAATGATTATTCTCGCAAACCAAAATCACAGGCAAATGATTTAGTGTTTGGAAACAAAAAGGCCTACCTGAATTGTCTTGACCGTAGGCTTTTGATGGGTTCCTTCCTCCCATGTCGGCGACCACGCTTAGAAACCACCACGCATAACATCGAAATTTGTCGAGGAAGTCTTTCTTTAGTTACATTTCAATCTAACCGAATTGGAAGCATAAAGCAAAAACCGATCTTGGAAATTTATCGGCATACCTTACTCTGTCATCTTTGTACAACAATAACAATAAGGTAAAGTCAAATCAAACTCGAAGTTGGGCTAGATCGGTCTCGTTAAGAGCCATTTGAAGATCGGATCGAAAATGGCGAGGAATTCTTGGATCGAGCTTCGGCTAAAAGGAAGTATGTCGTCTCCGGCTCTCCAAGGAAAAAGGTAAGCTAACCGCCCGGCTTATTCTCTTATACCTAGCTCGAAGTGGAAGCAAGCAAAGCAATGCCGCTCGCGATCAAAGAGGTGCTTTTTCTCTATCTTATCTCTTGTTTTTCACTTAATCTTTCAAATTATGTAAAATAGAAACGCGATTTGAAATCAACAACTTAAAAAATCTATCTCGATTGCGGAAGAAACCGGCCGAGGAGGAGCGAGTGTCAAAGGGTATCCGGATTTGTGTTTGGAAACAAAAGGCTACCCGCCCATGAAGAAATGAGAGGAAGTTGGAAGAACTTCGGTATTAATGATAGTTAAGTGGGTATTAATGGTAATTGAAGTGGGTATTAATGGTAGTTAAGTGGCAAAACCGTACATGTCAATATAAGTGGATTTGGTTTTGCCCTTAATTTACATAAAACTCCTTTTGTCGTATGTTGTAATTGAAGGGTATAAATGGAAATACAAAGTTAAATGATGAAATAGTCCTTTTTAAAGACATTGAATAATATTTTTTTGTATTAAATTAGGGGTATTAGGTGGTAGAAAAAAGGCTGGTCTAATTTAAAATGCCAGGTTAATTATGGTGTATTTTACTAATAGAGATACTGAAGGAAAGAAACACTAATTGGGCTCGGGTCAAAACTTGGCCCGATCAAGTTTAGGAAGCCAACTGTAACTGGGCTCCTTCTGTGGGCTGGCTTTGTCCTAACCCGAATCGTACTGAGGCCCGATCAAGTTTAGGAAGTTAACTGTAATTGGGCTCTTTCTGTGGGCTGGCTTTGTCCTAACCCGTATTGAGTTCAGTCCTACACGTAAGATGTTATACATAGAAGGATATAGAGGGGGGGCATTAGAAAAGCTCCACTATCACATAACTAATTGCCTAGAAAAATCTTCAAACTATAAAGATTTGCACCCTCTAATTATTTTAGCAAACTTCTACTACCACATAACTAATTGCCTAGAAAAATCTTACTCGCACCCCCAATTATTTTAGCAAATTTCTACTATTGCTCCCTCAAATTTTTCACAACTATAGTGAAAATATAATCAACAAAAAAAAATAGTACGAAAAAAAAAACTAAAAAACGTTTCAATAAACCAATGTTTTTTTTTAAAGGGAAAAATGTGTCTTTAAATGTTTGATGGGTTAATGAGATCAAACAAATAGTGCCCAAAGCCCAACCGGTCAGTTTGTATAATTCTAATCACCTAACAAATCCGTAAGTTCTCCCTCATTTCTTTCACTCTCAATTATTAAACAAGCGTCACACCTTAACACAAAACACAAAACACACAAAAAAACAAATTCATAAAGGAATTGCAGCGCAGCTTGTTGCATGCTTGTTATAATTATTTGTAAAACTGGTTATCATTATCAATAAAAATTTTACTTTTTAAAAAAAAACAAAATTTTTATTTTTTTATTTTCAATGTTAATCTTTTATAGTTTTCTCTACATGATAGTAGAGTTATATAAATTTATAACATTATACGAAATCAACAATTTCTTAAATTGTTGTAGACTTGTGGAATAGATTATGTATATATATATATACATAGTAGTATCAATTAATAATTTAAGTGCTTAAGTAGTTAACTTCGTCAATCCATACTAAATTCTTAGTAGTCAACAAACTCTAGTTTTAGTTTTGTGAATTGAAATAAATGTATATTTTTGTTGATCTTTATTGTTTAAAAATTGGCTCATAAAATTTTGGTTTGTAACACATCTTCTACGGAGAGACGAAGCACAACCACTTGACTCGCCGACTGGAGACAAGCGGACTTCATCACTGGCTCCAATTTTACTTGGAAGAAAACGAAATTACTTACACCAGAAAGAATTTCGTCAAACCCAGTGGTAAAGTTTAGTTGGTACAGGAGACCACCCATATACTCAACCCTGTTCCTTGGGACAAGCATTGAACTGGAGATGGCTTTATACATGCTAATAACGTTATCTTAACTATGAGAAACGAATCCGTGAAGGTGGAGTACAATTCAAGCGGTTTTTAACTGGAGATGGCTTTATGCATGCTAATAACGTTATCTTAACTATGGGAAACGAATCCGTGAATGTGGAGTACAATTCAAACGGTTTTCAACTCAGTCGTGCCTATCCGGCGCCCTAAGCTATTTTTTCAAATTCTAGTATTATTTATTATATTGCACCTTGTTAGCAATTCGGGATACCGGCAAAAATTCGGTACAGAAATAATTCAATAATTATTCGGTGATTCAAAAAAACGGTACGGTCAAAAATTCGCAATACGGCAATTATGCGGTGTTTAATTAATACATGTTTTAAACGTTTGGTTGCAAAAATTCGGAAGTCAAAAATTTGTGATATTATGTTAGTAAATATTAATAATAATTGTCATTCTTTACAACATAACAAATATATCTAAACAATTTAGCTACAAAAACATTGAAACCAATTGAATGGTCCATATAAATACCTTCATTTATTTGTTATTAGATTTAAATTAACGTTCAAATTTCAAATTTAAATATTGTCAAAAAAGTATAAAAACAAAGCTTTTATATTAATTTATCACTAAAAATATAAGAGTAAAGACATAAAGTACATAAAAAATAATAAAAACGCAACCGAATTTTCATTATTATTATTATTATTTAAAAAAATTTGGAGCCGAATTACACAAAAATTTGACAAAATCCGTATTATTTGTTTCACGGCAAAAAAATCGTGAATTATTGCGAATCTTTCAAACATTTGGAAATATTATATGTTTTGCCTTAAAAAATTCGATACGCGAATAATTCCACAAATTGCTAACAAGGACTGCATAGATAAGATAAGCTGTATTCTATAAAGTTATGAATGTAGTAGATTCATAGGCTTGTAGGGTCACTGTATAGATATAGGTAAGTAGAGTCTAAAACTGTGTTTTATAGCTTAAAAGAAGAAACCATAGAGACTTTTTAGAAATGGTGTACACAATGTCATAATTCTGTATATGTTGTGTCGTAGTAACTATATTGTGTCGTAGTAAGGCTTCTTGCTACGTTATCATTTCATTAATCAGATTCCAAGGCATATGGATAAATGTTCCACTTCGTAAATGCATTCCATCTAAAATGATGGAGTTTGGTGCTTAGTATAATTGACAGATAACCGTAGAATTCTTCCTTGCAACTTAGAGAGGTATATTGTGATTACATAGGTGATAGGTTCTATTTTGTTCATATTAAGAAAGCTTGCCTGGTTTTTGAAGAAGAATGGTTTAACTCCTGGAGTTCATTGATAGGTTGGTGGCAAAAATTAACGGAGACATTTTGCATGACTATGCATCTTTTTTTTTTTCAAAATATAAACAATTATTGTTGTTATTATACCGTGTATAAACAATTATACTAAAAGTTTAAAACATGTACTATGATTATCTGGACTCTAATAAGCATTTATCTATTACGGTTTGTTTGAAATATTTGCTCTACTAGTATAGGAATGTTTTTGATGCAGCTTGACACCACCCTACCTCAGGCCTTGGAATTGTTATCATGTCATCCATATTTGAATATCTGTATAATTCTTAAAGTGAAAGAATCATTTCCATGTATTAGTCACATTTTCTGGGTGTTTATGCAGAACGTTGGAAGCCTGTTTATGAATTTTCTCTACTTCTTTGGGTATGTTTTATATTTCGTTTTGAAAGCGGAATCTATTTTTTATTACAAAATTTAATTGATGTTCTTAACTTGTCTTCATATCGAAAACTCCTTAGTATAGTATAGTCAGGGGGCTGATGGCCTGAGAATTTATTGGTTCAAATAAATTAAAGCTTTCTTTTGTGTGGCCCTTGTTTAGAAATGTGTGTTCGATGACTTCGACTCTGGGACTCTGAGGGAGGTGGTTTTTTCTCAGAGCCTACTCCATCTATTGGGCTTTGTGCCACATTTTGGCTATGGATGTGGAGTTTTATCTTAAAAGGTCTCGGTATTAGTTAGTGATCTTCCCACTTTATCAATCAATGATGAACTCCTTTCTTGTTCAATGTGAGACTATTTCTCTTTTCGGTACAGACACTCTAAGTGAAAGAATTGCTTCCGGATACATCAATGTATCAAGGTCAGCCTTCAATCATCCCCGTTGGACTTTTGTTTTACTTCGCTTTTGTTACGGCTGTCCACTTCGCTTTTGTTTACATTCAATATCAACTGCTTCACCATGTACTAAGTCTAACAGGCTTCAACAAATATGTGATGAACAGATATTCATTTTCCACTTGATAAAGTGTTCTTTTTATCTGCCCCATTATCTTCTGCCAAGTTTTAAGTATGTTTTCTGCAGGCGTTTGCAGATGCTTATACCATTCTGGAGAATGAACTTAGTTGTATATCGTACTGGTGATTCAAATTCAAGACCATCTTATAGACTTCTTCAGAAAATTATTCCAAGAATTGATCATGTGTAGGAAGTTTTGAATATCTCTTGGTGGGTACTCTGTGTTAAGCGTCATATCCGCACACAAGGACACGTACACACACTCACACCATTTTATTTTCGAACGCCCATGAACATCTAACTTTTCAACCACTGAATACATGTTTAGGTGAGCACATATATTTGAGCTGATACTTTCCTCCCAAAAAATCATGCGTGCTGCCTTGAGAACCACTAATTCCAGAAAACGGCAGGTGATTAGGTCTGGCCATTTCTAGTTTTTCCCCTCAAATCAAATTTCTATCAATAACATAATTAGACTTATGGTTCGCTCCCTTATATGTACTGGTCCTGTCAGATACTGGAATGTATTATGAAGCAAGAATTCTGGCTTACTGATTAATTTTGTTGAGAAGGTCTCCCTGCTTTGCATGTTACGGAAGCGAAAGCTTAGATGCAAGTGTGCACACAAGTGTTTACACTGCGTATGAACTCTGAGAATTACACCCACTAAACGGACATTTATTTTTTATTCATTTATTTCTTTTACAGGTTTCTTGGTGGGCTGTGCAATGTCTTGTGTATGTGACTTGATATCTGTAGGAACTAGGAACCTATTAAAGAAGCTGGGATTCTGGAGGGACATAATGGAATCAAAGAAACTTGTCTTCAGGTCTGATGGCATTTGATTTACTCCAACATTCTTGACACTAAATTTGAATTGTGGATTCTGCCAAATTAGTTCATATACATGTTTACCACTGCCCAGATGACTAAATAAATTGTCTTTTCCTCAGTGGTGCTCTATGCTTTTGCTATCACATCATTCGTTCAGTATATGTGATTCTTATATCTTTCAGATTTGAGGTGCACATCTTGGTCTACGCATACACAATTTGGTCATGCCCGTGAATTGTCCTTTCAACATCCAATCAAATTTTACTTTGGTAAGAGTGTACTTCTACTGTTTGTTTCCAAGTAAACTTAAAATAGCTGTATTTCTTAGTTGTTCCGGTATAGATTTTATATGGCACAACAATCTCCTAGACTCCTCGCATATCTGTCATAGAAATCACTCATCGGTTTTAGCGTGTCTCTAGGTGACTTTATTGTACACGAAACCTGTTCTGCAATATAGGCTAAGGTGATTTCTTTGATAGGCACTTTAGGAGATCTCTAGATTGAGTAGTCGACATTTCGCATGTTTAAGTTTCGTGAATTATAGTTTAAATTCTGGTGATTTGTTTTTTAAAAGTGCAAAGTTTGGTTACTGCCGAGAAGCCCAAAGATTCGAGTTTACAGAAACGGGTACCTCATATGCTTTTTCTTGTTTTCTTTGATTGTTCATATCTTCTATAACACATGTTTTCGGAACACATTCATATCTTTTGTTTCCTTTCTAAACAGCATCTGCTGAAACCGTCAGCGTATTGTATATATCTTCTAACATTTCGAATGTTTCTTGTTTGCTAGTCATTTGGTTATTGAGACATCACAGGAAATAGGTGATGTGCCTTATGCAGACTACTTCCTTGTTGAGGTATCATTCTGTAATCTGCCATGTATTGTTTTTCTATATTGATGCTACAGCTTTTGGGTGCGCTTTTATGGTAGGATATTTTTGCGGACATAGTATGTAGAAAATTTAGTTTAAAGTGCATGTTACTTAATTTTTTTGTCACAACATCTGCATCTTGCGTACTTGATTTCTTAACTTGGTGCTATGTGGACTATGAATACTTAGTGTGGTTGTGGTTGTGGTTGTAGACACATTAGTAGTTATATATTCGTTTGTGAAATTACCATACTCTTTTTATACTGTTAGGCACCAATTTTATTCCCAATTGCATCTGTTGCTATTTGATTTTAATACAATATTTTTATAGTCCTTTTTCTCAGTTTTAAATCTATCCTTATTTATGACTCTGTTATTCTATGTTTTATTTTCTTACTTTTCTGGTGATGAGTGTTTCAAGCAAAACTCAAGATGTTGCTCTGATATGTAAACAATTGAGCTACTTAAACTATAATAGCTTTTTAATTATAGAAGATATAATTTTAAACATCTAAAACTTGAGGATTCACATTCTTGTTTTTGGTCATCCTAAATCATATGTGGGTACGTCTGTTATATTTGTTCTTCATCATTATATGTTATACTGGGGTACTTCTTCCTCACTTAGTTGATTGACCACGATAGTTTCTTTTATTGAAATAACTTTGTAGTTTGTATGTTCAAGTGGTCAGCTAAGCCATTGTTTGTGATAAAGCAAGAACCGCTTCAACACAACGAGAAGAAATGGTAAAAGTTAACGCACTAAGAAAAAGAGAAATTTGATGTTGGGGAGATGAAACCGAACCAAATAATGGTCGCCTACGTGCCAAGATCTATTCTCTAGGGATCAAGTTTCAACGTAGTTCCTTATGAAAAATAGTTTGGTATTTATATAGGTAGAGTAGAGAATCCTCAGAACTCAAGTAATCTTGTTGCTTGAGTAATTGTGATAGAAATATTGTCGGCTAACCGATAATTATCTTTTTGATAAGAAATGAATCCGGACATAAATCAATGTACATTAGTGGCAAGCCACGTAGCTAAGGTTGACCTTAGACACATGAGTTAATGGGCATGTATATTGATCCATGATATTCTTAATTGGGCTTTAGCCTGTTGATTAAATGAATAAAATAGAGACCCCTACTAATGGGCGTTTGCTCACGTAGGTGGGGGTCAAAACACCCCCTCTTTTTCATCACGCGAACAAAATTCACATGGCAAAGAAGAAGAAAAAATCAAGAAAAACTTGGAATAAGAAAAGAGTAACCGTAGTGTATAACGAAGTATCATGCAAAAGAAAATGATAGAAAAATGGAATGTCGAGAAAAATGCCTGAAATATTGTGTGTTAAATAATTTTAAACTAATTTATATGAGGCTACAATGTAATTAATTGATAGAGGGTGAAGCGAGAATTAAAATAGGTGACAAAAAATTGATAAAGAAAACCAATTTTTAATCAGGATATATCAACCTTAGCATTAATAGAAATATGCAAAAAGATAAAATCTATTCAAAATAGTGATGGGGCTATACTGGCAGACCCATTAGTTGGTGAGTGGAGTAAAAGAGGGTCGAGTCTCTAGTTTTCAAAGATTGTCAAAATTGGGTAACTAGGTCGGTCCAGTATGGAGAAACCGGGGTCACATTAGATTCACACGAGTGACCAAAATAGTTGGGGTCACATGATGACAAAAAGAGATAATGATAGTTGGGTTCGCATTAGATTCATAATTTGACAAAAAGAGATTATATTCACATGGCATGAGGACCGATTGGATCCACATAAAGACAAATTCCTTGTCAAACAAAACTGTGCACACTGTGCACGTGATACGTGACGGAATTGAACACCAAAGATTTGAAAAGGAAACGGAGATAATATATTAAGAGCTGGAAACGTGTGATGGGAACTAATAACAAAATAAACTCAATCGAAAAACAGTAAGAGAGAAGTCCAGACCTAGCACAAATCTTAGAGAAGAAACGAGAAAAAAGAAGTCACGATCTAGTACTGATAAACACGAAAACAAAAGTCCGTAACGTGCCTTCGTTGGTTTCAACGAAGCGGGTAGATGAAGCATTATCGTGTTTGCTGTTAAACCGATTCATGGCATTATCGTGTTCTCTTTTCCCTGTCAGATGAAGTAGAGCGTGGTTTTACAATAAAGTTTCTTGGAATCTCTCTTTATTACGAGATGTGGTAATTTCAAATTGGATATGCAACTAAAGATTGACCTACATAATCTAGGTCAAGATTGATCAGTTTCAAATTGGATCTGCTAGGATATTAAGTTCAAATTGTTGGATTTCGATCAAAATTGAATTTGGGCTGCCGAAGAAGACGGAGAAAAGTCCGGAGAATATGAAAAAAGCGGTGTCAAAGAGTTGTGACAGCATAAAACAGGTATGTTAGTATTTTTTTTTATCAGTTATCCTAAAATTTTGGTTAAGTCTAAAAAATTGACGAAAAGTTTAATTTTGTCGTCGCAGGTAGAAACGGCGGAATTACGAGCAAAAGATATTGACGAAAAATATCGAGCGGAAAGATTTCAATGCCTTAGAAAAAAATAAAGAAGCTGAAGAAAGGTTTTGCTCAGGGTGACCGCACCGCAATGCCGTAGAAGAAAATAAAAATAATAATAATAATAAAGAAGCTGAATAAAGTTTTCGCTTAGAAAGTTAACATAATGCGAATTTTTGCCGCACGGAGAAACGACGGTTGTACGAGCCTCGAAAAGTTTCACTCAGAAAGTTCAGCTTAATGCCTTAGAAAAAAATAAAAAAATAAAAAAATAATGACGCTGACTAAAATTTTCGTTCGAAAAATTTATCGTAGAAAGATCTGCGAATGCCTTAGAAAAATAACGACATCGACGAAAAAAATTTTCGGGAAAATTTTTTTTATAGAAAGATCGCACAATGCCTTAGAAAAAAATAATGAGTTCAACGAAAAATTTTCGCCGGAAAATTTTTCGTAGAAAGATCGGCACAATGCCTTAGAAAAAATAATGAAGTTGACGAAAATTTTTGCTCGGAAAATTTTTCGTAGAAAGGTCGGCACAATGCCTTAGAAAAAATAATGAAGTTGACGAAAAGTTTAACTCGGAAATTTTTTCGTAGAAAGATCTGCACAATGCCTTAGAAAAAATAATGAAGTTGACGAAAATTTTCACTCGGAAAATTTTTCGTAGAAAGATCGGCACAATGCCTTAGAAAAAATAATAACTGCGGAAAATAGTTAACCGAAAGTGCTAAACGAAGCGAACGCAGATTTCGAAGAAGAAAATGAAGATTTAATCGAACAACCGTAAGACAATTAACAGAGATAATTGATTAGGTAATTGTGTGAATGTAATACCATAGAGCTAAAACTTCTTTTGATGAAAAATAAAAATAAAGATGGGTTTGTTATTGAATATTGTTGTTGTGTCAGATAATATACCTGCGGAAAACTGACAATGTTGTAGATTTATGCAGTTGAAATGAAATAGAACGAGACGCCCCCAATGCGTACTTAACTTTGCAAAATTAGGCTAAGCGGGCATAAAAGCGTTCAAACTTAGGCTGACGAAGCTAAACGTGGTAATCTCGTCAGATTTTGTCGGAACAATAGTAATGGACTAAGCGAGCGTAAAAGCGTTCAAACTTAGACTGGAGAAGTTAAACGTAGTAACTTCGTCAGATTTTGTCGTAGCGAGCGTAAAAAGTGTTCACACTTAGACTGACAAAGCTAAATGTGGTAACTTCGTCAGATTTTTTCGTAATGATAGTAATAAACTAAAAGCGGTAAAAGCCGCGTTCAAACTTAGACTGACAAAGCTAAATGTGATAACTTCGCCGAATTTTTAAGAATGATAGTAATGAACTAAGCGGCGTAAAAGCCGTTCAAACTTAAGCCGACGAAGCTAAATGTGGTAACTTCACGATTTTTTCATAATGATAATAATGAACTAAAAAGCGGTAAAAGCATTCAAACTTAAACTGATGAAGCTAAATGTTGTAACTTCGTCAAATTTTTTCGTAATGAGAATAACGAACTAAGCGAGCGTAAAAACGTTCAAACTTAGATTGACGAAAAGATGATCGCCAAAAATGATGTGCCTTGACCCTTCGCCTAACAACAATGCGGCGGAGATAAGCCAATAAATCGGCATGGACGAAGTCATTTCGGTCTTTGAGTGATAGAGATGCAATCAAATTGTCGAGCAAGACTATGTATCAAACTAAGATAAGCCGCCATACGCTCATCTCTTGCTTCAAAAGACCCACCAAACCGATTGGCAACAAAGGCGAGAATCACAGATAACCGAGCTTCGCGACCCCGATGTCAAAGCCGTTCTCAAAGGCACAAATGGCGACCTCATACTCGGCTTTGTTATTTGAAGCGGCGGCCAAGTCGCACTGATTTCCCAATCTTTTCTCCCGTAGGGTTTAACAAAAATGCATCCATTCGGACCATTTACTATGGGAGCCATCCGAGTAAACAATCCATAGGTCAATGGGATTAGGAATTGAGTTTTCATGTTGGTCTTCGTGAGCCCCCAGCTTATTGGCGTGAGAATGTCTTCCATAGATTCTTCCGGCAAAGAAATCGTCAATAGGAGAATCATCAATCATCAATCAGCTTTTACAAAAGTTAGAGATTTTAGGCGGTACACACGTTGTCACACTCCGAATTTCGAAAGAATTCGGAAAAACATTATTTGTTCCCGACTCTTCGATCTCCGAGGTGTGACGACTCTCAACTTCCAAAACCCATAAACAGCTTTTAAATCGCGGATAATTAAAACCAATAAAAATTTCAATTAAACAAATGTCATCTTCATTACAAAAATTTACAAATAAGATTAGGTTACAAATCTCTTTTCAATAACTCCTTATTTAAAATTACAAATGAAAGTACAAATACATTGTCTAGACTGAAAATCTATATCACCTTAAGGGAAAACAAAATACATCCCGAAATGCAATGCTAACGCAAAACCACAAGCAAAGAAACCTAACCTTCTTCAACATTAAACCTGTCAAGACTTATCAACTTTGTTCATTTAATGAACACACCCGATAAGCAAACATGCAAATCGGGTCAGCATTATAAAAATGCTGGTGTGAGTAGATCTAAAATACAACATATTCTTATACAAATAAATACACAAACCTTACGGCAGTTAGTTCCTCCACCGAGGCGTCTTAACTTTTAACGACTAATACAACATCCTTAAGTTAAATAACTAAGGCGTGTAGTTCCTCCAATCGAGGGTAGCCTTTAACTTCCCACTAACCACACAACAAACTATAATGCGATAATAAATAAGGCATTTAGTTCCTCCACGAGGCGCCTTAGGTTCTAACTAAACTATAACCAGCCAAGTATATACAATCATCTATCTAAAGATACATCATTAACCAACACATTTCCATAATTATATTAATTAAGGTTTTCTTTGCGTGTCCCTAAAATTCACGCCAGATCTATGTCTTTACCTAGTTTTCCTGGCTACCACAATCGCTACCCAACTTAACATGTACATCCACATGCCTCCCCTTACATAATGAACCACTCCGTGCGTATGTGAACCACCTCGAAATGGATGCCGCGACACCGTAAATCCTCACACGAAGCAATTATGTAAGTAATGCCACTATTCGCATAAAATATCGCGAAGTCATCGCTCTATTTTGGCGAACGGAATAATCAAGCCACTATTCGGCTACACGCCAGAGGGCCATTCAAATTTTATCAAAACGCCGGAGGGCCAATCACATTACTTGCTCGAAGGCCATTTAGATTAACTGAAACGCCGGAAAGGCCAATCACATGAGTTGTGGTAGCTAGGTTCTGGATTTTCGTTACGTAGTTTATTCAAGTGTCATACATCTATGACTCATAATCATTCCACTATATCACGCGTGTGTCAATTACCTTATTGCACTAAGCCACAATATTTAAATATTTCAATTATATCTCATAACCACTTTTATTATTTTCGTGCTAATATATTATTCAGACTACGCCACACTCCCCGGGAAAATATTCACCAATACTATACTACCTCATAGTAGCATCTCACATATTACATAATGTCACAATATCCACGTCAAATCTTAATTAGATAAATGACAACCAAATTTATACAAGCTTTCACAGCATTTTAGCATTGGATTTGTCCATACAATTTACAACATAAAATATAAGACAATTAAACAAATTCAAATCCACAATCAAATCCCAATATATATATCTTTTTACACACTACTCACGCCAAATCTTAATTAGATAATGACAAACAACGTTATATAATGTTCGACAACATTTTATTATTACAATAGTCCATAAAATCAAATACGAGAAAAAACTGGAAAAGTCAACATTCCACTGGCCAACGGCCAAAGTCAAAGTCAACCCATCATGGTCAAAGTCAAACCGGCTGTTTCCATGTTCGACAAGTTCAGGATTATACCGTACGGTTCATGGCTAAAGTCAATGCAGCATTTGGCTCGTGGGCTCATTGGTATATGTAATGGTTTGGACCCAACCGGCCAAACCCAAACCTTAACCCGAAAGTCTAAAACCAACTTATTTATTCTACGCGGACCTAATGGGGATCTATATTAAGTCCCATGACCGCCCCAAAGAATATTAACCGGCCAAAAACAGGTTAAGGTTCGGTCCAAAAATTGAACTGAAACCGGCCCAAAAACTTTAAATTAAACTGGTCTACAAAATAAGAGAAAACCGGCCCACAATTACAAAAATTAGAACTGGCCCATAACAAGTTAACAACAAATAGGAAAAGGGCCCAAACAAAATAGAAATGAACTGGCCCAACACTTTAGAACATAATCGGGCCCAACTAATTAGGCCCAAAGCCCAAATCGAATCACTGTTCATCTTCTCCAAACTCTGTCCTCCAACAGCCACCACCACCCCCAAAATCGACCACCACCATCTCCACTCGACCACCCAATACAACCCCGCGGTTTCCCTCCTCATCACCAACCAAACAAAATTAATTAAAACAAAAACCCCAAATCATACAATTCATATACTCCCTCAAAACTGGATCTAGGAATTTCGGCCACCATTAATGGTGCTTCAAGCTCCAATCGACAGCCCCCACACCCACACTACACTACCCCATCATCATCAAACCCAAACAACAACAATATCAACAAAAAAAACGCATACAAACCCAAGTCCCAGTATCACAGTAATGGCAGTAACGCCATTAACGACGGCTCAAGCTTTCTCCAAGCTCCAACAGCCCCCTCCCAACTCTCCAAATCATCAATCAATCCCATAACACAACACAACAGTTGAACATCACCAAAAACATAGTTTAAACAAAAAAAGAACAGGACGATTTCTGTCTGCCATTAACGACCTCTACAAAGCTCCAACAGTTCCCAAGTTTTCCATCCCGACGTCCAACGTACATCCACAACCCATTAAATTTTAACATCACAGTGTATAAACAAAAAAAAGAGTTTAAACAAAACCATCAGGACGATTTGTCCCTGTGGCTTGGCGACGCCATTGACGTCGATCTGTCGAGATTCAACAGTTGCAAATACAAATTTCAATTTTTAACAAAGGTTAATAAAACGACATGCACGACGTCGAATAAAACATGATAAGAGGCAGTATCAATAGGCAGGAATCTTAGACAGTATCCCCGATACACGAAAAATGATAAATCCGGTGAAATAGCAAAAATAGCTACTCACCTGTCTTAACAAATTAATTCCTCCGAAGTTCGAAGTCGTCAGACTCCACCCTCCAAAGAAGAATCGCTTCTAGCTCTGCCTTCCATTTTCATTATTTTATTATTTTTAAAACCCTATTATCTGTAACAATATGTTTATATACTTGGGTTCAAACCAAGCCTCAACACCGACTTGGGCCCAAAACCAGCCCACATGTCCCGAAGTCCAATCCAACAAATTTTGAAAATAAATAATTTAATTAATTAATAAATAAATAAATACATATTTAAAAATACGGGCGTTACACACGCTCGTGTCCGACCGAGATTGTCTTTTTCTTTTGCGGTAGTGTAACCGACCTATCTAGATTCGGTAGTTTGTTCAGGATTGTGGTCATCCCTCTAGTTGTTTTTCGTGACACCTTCTCTCCCTCGCTCGGTCGGGCAATGCGGGATGGCGCTTTTTCTCAAATCAAGGAGGTCGGCCTTCCCCGTCGGTCGGTTTAGTCTAGGATGAAGGTTTCTCTTATACTTTCTTCCGCGGACCTTCTTTCCCTATCCGGCCGGACTGCTCTAGGATGGCGATTTTCCTCAAATCCGCGAGGTCGGCCTTCCCCGTCGTCCGGTCGGTCCGGGATGAAAGTTTTCCTTATTTGTCTTCCGCGGACGCCTTCTTTTCCTGCTGGTGGGACTCGTCTAGGATGACGATTTTCCTCAAATCTGCGAGGTCGGCCTTCCTCGAGGTCGGCCTTCCCCGTCGAGTTGGTCCACCGGGATGAAGGTTTTCTTATAATCTTCTTCGTTCGCTTCTTTCCCCGCTGGCCTCGGACCGTCTAGGATGACGATTTTCCTCAAATTTATGAGGTCGGCCTTCCTTGTCGCCGGGCCCGATCCAGGATGAAGGTTTTCCTTATAATGTCTTCCGTGGACCTTCTTTTTCGGGCGTTTGTACCGTTCGCGGTAGGGTGGTCGGCGATCTTTACGCCTTCCGGAACCTAGTAACAAAAGTACGTAAGTTTTCATCACGCATTTGCTTGATGTTCAGAAGTGAGTCGACATCCTTTGGCGTCTTGGAATTGTGGCGGAAACGATTAACAAACTGATTTTCTAGTTCATTGAATTGGTGAATTGATCTTGAAGGCAACTAACTAAACTAGCTTAATGCTTCTCCCTTTAGAGTTGATGGAAAGAGCTTACACATGAGCGGATCATCTCCACCCCATAACACCAACTTATTTTTGAACGATAGAACATGCAAGCCAGGATCTCCTTCCGACTCATTATAAAGTTCAAAATCGGTTTGTTTGAAGTCAGGATGGTGGTAAGCTTCTTGAATGTTGAGCGAAAACTTATCAAGTACGCCATCATTGATTGTCAAGTTTTTCATTCTTACATCCCTTGACTCTCTATCGTTAAGTTCTTTTGCAATCAACTCTTTCAATTGTTGTTCGCTAGAGTTAAACTATTGGCTCGAACAACCGGGGCCGCCGTGCCCTTATGGGAGAAGGATACCTTCCATTATCTCTTATTGGAGTTAGAGATCTTTGGCGGTATGCACGATCTCTAACCCGGTGATTGTCTTTGTCTATCCTTGTAAACTGCCTAGGCGGTAGTCACCCTTTTGGCCGGGTGGTCGGTATAATTATACCACTTTTCCATGTTTTGTTGCTTTTGTTATGCGGGATGCCCGCCTTCCCGGGTCATGTCGGACATATCTCGGATGGCGGTCTTCCCCGAAATTGCTTCTCGAGGTAAATCTTCCATTTGAGATTGGACATGTCTAGTGGTAGTAGTTATCCCCGCCAATCCGATTCTCCCATAAACGGGTAATAGAGTCATTACTCTTAGAGTGTGCAATCGGTTGATTGTGTTTGAGAAATAACACGTTGTTGAGGGCGATGAAGTGGATCTTCAAGATGGTCCCATACACCGAATGCCCGTCTCTTTATTGGTCGCCGATGTTGTTGAATTTACTGACAAAGATCGCCCACCGCCTTGCCTCTTTGCCGCCTTCCTTCTCAAGTTTCTATTTAAATTTTTGACTCGTCGTGAACTTCGCGGCCGAACCAGATTAGGGGTGAATTGGTCGCTACTATCACCTTTTTCGTTAGTTGGTGTGAGAGTAATGTCCATCGTCCATATCCATGTCAACTAAAAAGATTGACATGGATGACGATAAAGCGGACCGCATGGAGGATTCTTGACTTGTCGGTTTTTGTTGCAAGACCTGTTAGGGTTGGTGCGGCGGTTGTCTTGCCTTTGGCGGTGGCGGTGGCGGTTGTGGCCGCTTCTGATTGGATGTTGAGAATTAATCCTACCACTAGGAGCAACTTGATTGTTCAACGGTTCTTACGTTGGCGATTTGAATTTCGAGGGTTGCAAGTCTTATTAGCGAGGAGGAATATGTCGACTATTTGGTCCGCTTCTTGTGCTTACCATCTTAATTGTTTCAACGATAATGAATTCTAAATTCCCACGACGGGCGCCAATTATGTTTCGCGCAAAGAACCGCTTCAACACAACGAGCAATGGTAAAGAACGCACTAAGAAACAGAGAAATTTGATGTTGGGGAGATGAAACCGAACCAAATAATGGTCGCCCACGCACTCCAAGATCTATTCTCACAGGGATCAAGTTTCAACGTAGTTCCTTATGAAAAATAGTTTGGTATTTATATAGGTAGAGTAGAGAATCCTTGTAACTCAAGTAATCTTGTCTTGAGTAATTGTGATAGAATATAACCGCCAACCGATAATTATCTTTTGATAAGAAATGAATGCGGACATAAATCAATGTACATTAGTGGCAAGCCATGTGGCTAAGGTTCAGCCTTTAGACACATGAAGTTAATGGCCCTGTACATTGATCCATGATATTGCGAATTGGGCTTTAGCCCTGTTGATTAAATGAATAAAATAAAGACCCCTACTAATGGACGTTTGCCACGTAGGTGGGGGTCGAAACAACCATCTTTTTGGAAATCACTATCCTAACAACTTCTTGTAGTGTACTCATTCCAACGATGAGTTTTTTTTTTCCTATGTTCATATTTTATCAACTTTCAGGGATTAACTGAAAATGTTGTTTTTTAAAATGGTTTAATTTTGGTTAGTTTTTTTTGTGTAATTACTCTGTTAATTGCAACTTTGCTCTGGATTTGTTCTGCAGCGGAGTATTATTGTCCTACTCACAAGATCTCCGCAAGTTCACCTAATATCTGTAAATGAACCACATGAATGGTATTGGAACTAGTAGAAACGATATGGCAGAAGCCGAAGCTTGGTTGGGGAAACGGGTTCTCTACCTGAAGGATGAAATGCACATGGTAGAGACTCGACTGGAAAGGAGGCATCATTTCCTATTAAGAATATCATCAAATTCAAGTCTGTGTGCAAGTCCTGGCTTTCTTTGATCACTAATCCTATTTTCGCCAAGGAGGTGCTTTCCCGTTCTCATCAGGAAGCTGAATATGGAGGAGATATTATGTTGAAAACTACCTGGAGAAAGAGAACATATATTGAGTGGAGAAAGAGAGGAAAAAAAAATACCCGCACCCATTACCATTACTTCATCAAGTAAAGCTCGTTGAGCATCCATCGATCAAATTCTAGGTGAGATTCCCAGATAAACCCTACTACTACTAGTAATAATAAATATCGAATCTTTATGGAATGAAACAAAGAAATTATTATGTGTATGCACGTGTACACGAGTTAATACAAGATAACAAATTTGGGGTTGATTATTTGGTTATTTTCTATATCAAAACTTGAAATTATTACATAAATGGTAATTTTTATTAATGTGTGATTGATATATGCCTATGGAGATGTAAAGATAATTGTTGTCTCGTCATTAGTTATACATAAAATATTATCATGTAGAAAAATTTTAAAAAAAATTAAAGATATCCTCAAATTCAAGTCTGTGTGCAAGTCCTGGTTTTTTTTTTTTTTTTTTATTACTAATCCTATTTTTGCCAAGGAGGTGCTTGCCCCTTCTCATCGGGAAGCTGAAAATGGAGAAGAGATTATCTTGAAAATTGTTAATAAACAGTCCAGAGATGGGATCAACAAGTGTGAGTCCAATTATTTTTGTATCAACTCTCAACAGAATACGAGACCTATCATTGTTAAGGAGTTGTTATCTACTATCTATATAGTAAAGCAGAGACCTCTAATAGAAGATTTTCTCTTTCTTATGTAGCACTCTAATATAAGAGTTAGTTTTTTCTCTCTCTTATGTGAAACTCTAATATGAAAGATAATCTTTTCTAATAAGGCTTTCTCACTTGAATCTGCAACCCATAATGCGTAATAAGAGTTATGAAACTCTGAAGGCAATGCACTAGTTCTCACACCATGTCACCTAAATCTTCACATCTCAAGATTTGTTTTGGCAACATTGTCCTGATGCTTATTTCTAACTAAAGAAGAGAAGGTAAAAAGACGGAGGAGGCTAAACCATTGTCCTCCACACAAATTACAGAAAGATCGCGGCAGGAAAGGGAAGGGAGAGGGGCCGAAAAACTGGATGGGTGCAGAGAGTGACACAAGATTCTCTAAAAAGCTCAGAATGATAGAATATTAGAAGAATTAATACTATTTTGGGTTAGTTAGTGTTACCCCCCCTCCCCCACTAGATGAGCCAATTGGGATCCCCCCCCTCAACTAGATGGGCAATTAGGGTCTCCCCTAATTGGCTCATCTAGTTCAGTAATACTAAGCTAACCCTACAATTTTTCAAAGAAGACTAAATACTGAGCAAAGGCGCCCATCCACCTGGCTTAATTTTTGAGAAGTGGAGGTAGTTGTAAAGGCCATTGTGGCGTCCTCTTTACAACAAGAAACGATAAACTGAACATAGACAAAGTAATTGTAAGAACAATACAAAATATGAGTGTAATATTCTCACCTGCAAATATGAAACAACTCTTGCAAGAGCTTTTACCATGCCCTCCCACGACATTTGTGTTCTTAGGGTTCCTAGATGACAATCAAAGCAAAGTAACAAGAAGGAAACTTTAATATCTTCACCTTTGATTTTTGACTTGGACATCGTACAAGTGGAGCAATTTCAATTTTAAGATTACATAGTCATGGACCACTTGAGATGTTGGACAGCAAGGGCTTGAGTACCCATGCTATCTAATATTGATATATGAAATAGGAATATGGGCACTACAGTACAAGAAACTGTCAGAATTACAAGCACTGATCCAGTACACTATGTGGTGTGAATTATGCTGCATCTCAAAGCGACAAAGTATCAGTTGTCCGATTGGACCATATCCCAATGAGAATAATAGGGCCATTTTGGTGTCAAAATTAAACTCATTTTTTCCATTGTTTGTCTATTTTACAGGTATAGACGATTACACAGTTAACAGAATAATGTGTACATAAAGTTAAGCAAAATTAGTCTGAGACTGAACCCATGACCTCTGTGTATATGCATCTTCTCCCCATCTCCCCCAACTCATCCCTGTTTTCCACGAGCTATGCAACAAGGAATGGCGTTCCGTAAAGTATGCCCTCGGCCCTTCTGACAACTAAAATGGTCAGCACCAAAGACTTTTACAAAAAGGTCACAAGTCTCAAAAAACAATAGTGTACAGTGTATGTACTTATAATAAGAAGCAATGAAAGCCCTTCTTAATGCTGAGTTCAAGATACAAATCTCAACCACCATATAGAATGCCACAGTTATTGAAAACCAAAAGAATGTACAGTAAGGAAAGGTTCCATACCACATTAGAAACTTGAAAAGGGGCACACTGTAAGTTGGAACAGTATTGAACTAATTTATAGATTATGATACAGAAGGTTAAGACATATTACCAATCACAATAATAGTTGAAAAAAGGCTTAGCAATTATATATCACTACTCACTAGCAATCAACATGTATCAATGAAACTAAAAAAGTAAAAATATATGAAAAAAAATGGACCAAACTTGATAACTTACATGTCAAAAGTCTGAAAAGAAGGCGAAAGAGTTAGGTACTTCAACACAGAAGCCCTGACATACAGAAAGTTCAAGTATCATTTACTTGTGCTGATACACCTACTACTGAATAGTTTATGATAAGTAGATCATTAGCAAATTGGGTAAGCCTAGATGTGACCATAGTGCTTCGAATTTGATTTTCTTTCCTTTGTGTGTATATTTACATTAGGTCTAATTGCCACTGATGATTCCAGTAAAATAGACTTTGTCTGTTGCCTATAACCTCAAACAGTCATGGCATCATGAGTTTGTCTTTCTATATGAATATGCGATCTACCTTTACACCTTTGGAATGATCAATGAGACTTACTGGATTCAACAATTTCACTAACTGGATTGTTGAAGTACCTAACTTTCACGATCAGACTTACTGGATTCAACAATTTCACTAACAATGACATATACATAGTGGGTACTGAGAACATTACCCTCAACACTTCAAGAACAAGAATCTGGTGCCACAATGGCAAATCCAAAGTTGTAACCCTTGTCAACATACTGAGGAAAACCTGCGCACGAAAAACCAATACGAAAAGGCACAGATCATCTACACAATACAAGTTTCTAAATGGTATCTACACAGTTACATTTAGTAAAGAATAAAATAATTCAGAGCCTACTTCACATTTCTAAAAAAAGATGCATTGGTTACTGTTATGTTATCAATCCTAAGAATTCATTAATTAAGAAATAAAACTTAGAGGAGATGAAGCGGCAGTGATAGAAACAGTTCAATAGAACATTAAAAGGATAAATTTGAGAAACAGTCTATTAATAATGCGGAGAATTAATAACAATTTTCGTCCTAGAAGCTTTTTTCATAGAAAACTCTTTCAAAACATCTTAGAAACTTTCGAAAACACAAAAAAAAACACTTTCCTAGCCTATCTATACAAACCTAATAGAAAACAAAAACAAAAACAACAAAAATAAAAATAAAATAAATCTAGACTTATAGACATTTTCTAAATATTGCTTAAATAACATAAATGAGATTTCCTTATTTTTAGTATATTTCGTTGACTAAAAAACGCGTAAAAGTAGTTAAACCATAATAATGCAATAAACCATAGGCTCTTTGTCCTACATTATCAGGGGTATCCAACATCATAAAAAAAAAAAGGCCCAAATGTAGTTAAGCAGTGGAAAACGACAGTTTACCAAGTCAAGCATGCAAAGTCAGATAGTAAACCAAAGTCAGGAATCACAAGCTACATATTAGTAAATGTCTACAATGGAACAGAGTCAAGACAGCAGTTTGAGTATTGCAGTGTGCATTCTCATGAGCAACAAATTACAAGGATTGTGATAAAAGCTCAACTACAATAGCCCTCAAAAGCCTTAAAAAATACCACTGAAGATTCAGTATGCAGAGTATAGTCCGAGAACAATTTCAATAAAACTGTAAAGACAAACAGATGTTCACTCCTTGGTGAAAAATTGCATAAGGAATACAACTGTTCAAGGTTAAAACTGCAGTCATGCAACTTTCCACACCACTAGAGTTATTCATTAATCATTATTGAAAAATACTGATGAATAAGTTTCAGAGGGTGGTCTTTTATGAATACTTGACAGAGAAAGGGTTTATTAACTGGTGAAGCTATTTATTTAAGAAAATTACTTTAGTCATGAAACTAGCCAAACAAAGACATTATACATATAATGACTAGAAATTGCCATGACTTTGTCACACCATTTAATTTGGTAATCTAAGTTGGTATCTCATTTTAAATGTTAACTTACACATACATGGTAATTAATTTGATGTACAATTCCATTTAATTTGTTTTGGCTTCTTTCAGTCGCCTTTGTTCAAATGATCGAGTGTTCAATTTGAACATATTGAACAAAACATTGCATAATTGTCAAAAATGTATGTTTTAATTATCTAATAAAATTCATATTTGTAGAGCTACCAATTATCATGTGATTATGTGCTTCAATTGCAACTGTTTTTTATGTGTTCGAAAAAACCAATGGTCCATAAGGAGCTTCATATATGTGTTTCCTAAAACCCAAACCGTGCATTAGCTCGTCGGTATTACTCTAATTTTGATCCTAGCTAACAAAATTTATAAAAATTGTCTTTACCTTTGATATTTTTTATTAAATTTTGAAGAAAGCTCCATATTACCTTATATATTAATTAAGCTGTTTCTTGACCCTCTCAGTCCGTCATTCAAATTTGATTAATCTATTGTTTGAATTTATCTAAATCAATCTGAACAGTTTCGTGAATTACAATTACTACAGTATAAAGGAAAAGACTCTTCACGTGAAGCCTTAAATTTGGGATTGAAGAGGGATTTTATTTCCTTAATAGTTGAAACTTAGCACAATTGTAGTGCCGTTATTAATTATGAGTTTGTCTCCTATATAAACTTCGGACTGTTTTATCCCATTTTGAATCCTCAAACTTTGGAGTCCTAAATTATTTGTATACATATTTCGAGGCATTAAATTAGATCTAAGTCATAAGTTAACTTTGGGAGTTTCAATTAGGCCACTACTTAATACTCAAATTCCTCGAGATCAATCTGCTCTATTATGTTGGATTGATTTTAGTGGACCTAGTGAAGTGTGACTTTTCAGAATCCAAAGAATGAGCAACACATACCTCACATTCTGTGACAAGAGATGAACTGTATAGCCTGATGACATGGGCAACAGACCGTGAAGACCAAGCGACGGAAAGAAGGCTCTCCTACTTCACCATCAAGCTGAAGGACATAATAGGCAGGAGGAAGTCATATGGCAATTCCTTTTAAAATAAATTATTAAAAAGAAAAGAAAAAATATGCCCATCACTGCTTTTACAATTTGATTATCATAAATGCAATTTTACCTCGACATTTGTCCGAAGCGAAGTCATGAGAAGTGAGCATATTTGATGACGCAAGATCTGACAAATTTTCAGAAAGCCTTTGTGATTGTCACAACTAAATTGACATGTAAAAGAAAGAAAGTTTTGAAATGCAGAGACATGGATCAAGGAGTTTCAATGTCCAAAAGCCCAAAATTGCTATGTTACATGGACACTCCATATTTCAAAAATAATTTGTGTCACATACGTATCCATGTGTCTGGGGCAGACACACACACATATTGTATGTGAAATACCTCAATTTTTTATATTTTGCCTTGCCAGACACTTCGCATCCGTCTCGGATACAGACACATGTACCCGTGTCAATGTAACTTCGCAAATTTGTATAGAGTAAGATAATCTATACCACCACAATGTATAAAACCAAAGGAAAGGATATTAGCTATATTCTACATCAATTTAACACGTGGCATTGTAAAGAAATATAGGGGGCAAGTGTTCGGCCATTTACAAATGATTTGAATCTTTAGATTAAGTGTTTCCTTTATAGAGTGGTTCCTTTTTGCCTGCTTCAATGCACTTTAATTTTTAAACAAACCCACCTTTCCCAGTGTGAGCCTGCCTAAGACCATGTGTTTAAAACCACTGAACACGAGATCTTAACAAGGAAAACAATTTTATCAGCCTGCCTCCAAGACATTACCAAATTAAGTAATTTGAGAAATCACCTGTTGGTATGACGCCAAGGTCCTAAAGATAGCCACATAATTTGATAGAATGAACCTGCAGAAAGCAAGCACCCATGACAATCTGACCAATCTTGTTTAAAATCAAAATGTAGGTCAATATAAAGAAGCATGAACCTTCCCCACTTTGAAAGTATTTCTCCTCCCTCTCTTCACACTTTAGATCTCTTTTGAAGGAGAGTTATGAGAGAGGGAGGAGATCATCCAGTTTTTGTAGTGTTTCTCTACAACTCAACCCCCTTTTTTATGCAAAAACAAGGTACCTAGTTGTTTATCTCTCAAACTCTTTCACCTAAGATTTGCTTTGATTGATTTAACCTTACATAATCAGCAGGAAACTATATCAATCTAAATAATGATGATTGAATACTATTAAAGTATTTAGCTTTCGTTAGTCCACTTCTGGATGTCTCAGATCAACATCCCCACTTCGTCCAAAGTGGGGCAACAAGACTTCTTCATTTAATTATTATATCTCCTTATTTCATACTGAGAAATAAAATGTGCGCCAACGAGAGCTTGTGATTTATAAAATCCAATTGTTGCACATAGACCGCAATTATATGTTGACATGACACGTGGTTTAACGCCACGGTCCACTAGGACAGATTTTGTATTAATAGATGTGTATAAGATGTTATTGCATTAATAATGACAGTACATGACTTATAATCATATTCTCCAAATTATTTCCAAAAAATCATTTTGAATCATTCGGTTCAAAATATTGTTTATACTTTCACCATTTCAATTTTGAGTGTGTATATTCATTATTCGAGAGAACTGGTTGTATTATATATGTATATATGTAGGACGCAGCTTAAGATAAGGTCAACCACAAAATTTCCAACCATTGAAGATTACTGTCAAAATCGACAATCAACTAGACACACCAATTTGCAATAGCTTGAATATCACATATGATGGGACCAAAATAATATTTTTTTTATGAGGCCCGTCTATAAGAGTAGAACTCATACAAACTTAGTTGTCCTAACTTAATCTTTTATGGTAAATTTTCAAGACAAAAACAACATATGATTTCACGGACCACATTGCATGTTAAAGTGTAAGTCTGTAACAAGAGAAGAGGATTCCTCACTCTAAAATATCAAGTGCAAACGTCCGTTGAAGAGAACTGACCCGTAACCAAATTGCCTGGCATGATGCAAAGGAAATGTTAATCTTCGGTACAACTTTTACAAGCAGACTATGATACCTATCTATAGAATCACAATTTTAAGAGATCGACTGTGAATTGGGAAGTTGGGAAAGCATAGACTTCAATGTAATGTTCCAAAAGCTAACATCAATGATACAGGGATATGGATATAATCAGCAAACACAGTACTAGTTTCAAAACAGCACATACAGATCCACCTGCAGCTAGAGCTGTCAGGTCTTCAAGCAAACGAACACCAAGCTTTCCTACTTTAGTCAGACTCTCACGCTTCAGCGATGACCCTCCAGAGACAAATTCACTCTCCAATGACCTGTCAGTTCTTCTGTTAGTTAAAGTGACAGACGAATGGACTGAAAGTGCAAATTCCATATTTCCATGCATTTTGAAAGAGTACCCTACACAACTTATGAATATGTAGGGTGTTGACAGTAACGGATTTGCTGATCTGCATAGTATATAGTATTAACGTACATTCTCATGTAAACTCATTGCAAAAACACCCCCTTACGTGTGGTGTTCCTTGAGCCCAACACGTGGACCAACATACTTGGGTGATGTGGAGTAAACGAGGCCTTTGGGGCTTTGGGCCAAACACACTACCCTACTCTGATACCACGTTAAACCTTGGAGCATCCAACCCAAAACCAACTGGTGATGAGTGGAGCGACCCACCCCAGGAACTATATATTTTTATGCAAGGCTATAGTTATCCCTTGTGGGACTATACTAACATCTCAACAAACACGAAAGTGAAATTACTGAGAAGCAGTAACTAAATGATGTCTTAAAAAGTACTTACTCTGAGCGGTTGATACTGCGATTAACATCTCCACTGACAGAACTGGATCTAGATACATGACTTGAAGAACTCATCTTACCAGCAGGAAGTGACTCAGCAGAGATAACATGATCAAAATCAACGCAAACCGCTTGCCTAAAGGTAGCAGCAGCGTACTGTATAAAAAGTTCACATGGCTAAGAAAATCTGGGGTGAGAAAGGTAAGAAAGCATCTACCTTACATCAAATAATCGATCAAAGGTAAGAAAGCACCTTACCTTACATCAAAGGTAAGAAAATCATCATTAACTTACTTGTGCACGTTATCAGAGGATCGATTATTTTCAAGAAGCCGGAGACAGATGCCAAGTGCTTGAGACGTATTTTCCTGACAAAATCAATGAAGATTGCATTCTAATGTTAACTGATCCTTTTCTTTCTTTTCTTTTATTCCACAAAACAAGATACTTCCACTTTGGCATTCACAAGATAACATAACATACATATAATTAATGCACATCTATCAAATTCAAAATGATGACATGAAAACCTTTTCCTTGACAAAATTAGAAATTTTTCCAAATCACACATTGCTATATTAGAAATTTGAAGCATTCTAGTTCAAGGAAGAAGAAGTTACATTTCCCAGCTACTAATTATTTGGAAGAAAGAGTTCTTTGGAAATCAAGTTAGACACTTGGACAGGTGGACCTACTATATGGCTATACATCCTATAATACATTTTCAAATGCAAGACTGCATGTTGTCTTGGATTTGTCAAAAAGGAATGGAAAAGGAGAAACGATACTTTTGCATTCTAGTAAGTCGCAGGTGTGGGTCTCCTAGAAAACAAAATAAATTTTTTTAAAAAATATACAAAAATGAAAAAAAAAAAAAAAAAAAAAAAAAAAAGGACAAGGAGAGAAGGCTGAACCCTTAGTTATTTAAAAAACATATAAATAATGAAATACGAAGACATCCTCTGCACTTAAAAAAAAACAATGAGCAAGACAGAAATTTTGTAAACCTACTAATGTAGTGGACAATTGGCAAAGAAATATAGGATGCCTCACTAGAACGTTCAAATAAAGGGTCCAGTTCGGTTAGGCAAAATTTGGTTCTATGATGATGCCTTTAAACGAAGGCTGTCCGTTTGGATGAAAACAAATCCAGCGGAAATTATTCTGCAGTATTTCTTCTTCTTCTTTTTTTTTCTTTTGGCACAAGTGATCTCATTAATTTATCAACGACTTACAAGAGGTTTTCAAACTATGGGTCCTCGTAGATGCTACTTGGCCTACAACCCACCAACACCACGGATACAAAATAATCCTCAGATTACCAGCATAGATCATTTATATATAAGGTCTTGAAAATTCAGACCTGGGCATATTGATGTTGTTAGTTTGCTACTCTTATTATAATAATACGTGAAAGAAAAGTAAAACTTTAGACACAATGATTCACATTTCACAATAAATGTTTCTTTGCAATTCCATTCCAAATGCCATACAGACACTGATTAATAGTAGTGCATAGAGCAATATACATTTTAATCCCTATTATACATGTGAACTCTGTTTCTACTATTGTAAATAATGGTTTACATGGCGTACATATTTAACTACATAAAGCAACTTCAGTAGAAAGAATCTAAGAAGACATTAAAGATGTACAGTTCAAGAGTACCACGATCATATGAGAGGAAAAGGAAAAAAGAGGACATTACTGGCCATTTCTATAGAAAGCAATCAGGAAATAGAAAAGGCAAAGAGCAACATAACATCACAAAGCAATTACCTCATTTTCAGGATGAAGACGGACTGAAAGATTATAAGTATAGTCTGTAAGGTCTTAAGCTGAACAGTCTCATCAGCAATTTCAGCATGCTGAATAAATAAAACCATAAAAATATATCAGCTTCAAAATGGATATGATCATCATTCAGTAAAGAGAAAATAAATTAACACAAAGATTATTGTACAACAATGAAGGAAACAAAATCAGAAAAGATATACTACTTATAAGTTATAAGTACTAAGACTCCGACATAAAAATTTATCAACCATAAAGCTTTATCACTTGCTGCATACACTCATCTTACAGCGTATCGCTGGCCTGGTGCTACAAGTGCCAACCCCACTCTCTATTACATTGCAAGCTATCAGCACACGTTGCTGTGCCTGTAGGTGCCTTGTCTGTTTTTCCCCATAAACCACAACAATGGTGAGATACCACTGGATTGGTGTAACAAATTACTGATTATAGAATCTGATACAATCTCGTTAGTAACCAAAATCACTAGCCTCCTAACTAACCCACTAATATTAACTACGCCGATATAATGCCTAGATAATAGGAGATACTAACTAACTCAAATCAGGTATTCTAAATATAATTATCCTATGCACCTCAGTTATATATTCCAACAAACAGACACACTCTAATACACCTCAATAATAATTTGACTGCCACCAAAACTTACGTCTTTCAGAGTGTGCAATATCTCCTTCAAAGCCGTGGGTTGAACAGCATCATGAGAAATAAGCTTTTGCATACAAGAAAGTCCAATCACACTCAACTTTACAGTTTTAACCTCACATGCCATCAGAAAAAACACGTAACACATCCTCATTATGAGATATTTCATCAGGACTAGTCATTAACCGTAGCTGCAAACAAAGTTTATAATAATCAGTAAACAGATCTAATAAGGTTTGATATTTCGATATATATAAATAAATAACAGATCTCATTTTTTAAGTAAGTGATTTGAGTGTTTAAATGGACCTTGAGAATAGCGTGTTCGGCTCCGTCTTTGATAGCGGGGTATCTGCGACGAGCTTCGGCTGATAAAGCTCGTAGATCTGATTCGAGGACTGTCATGAAAGCCATTTATTCAAAATGAATTTTTTTTTTTTTCACGATTTCAGCATTTTGAGATCAGAGAAAGAAATGAGAAGTGAGACTTTGATTGAATGAATGAGAAAAAGAGTATCTGTCTGTTTTTTATGTATATATATATATATGACCCGGTAGAAATTAGGCGGGTATATATTCCCCTAAAGCCCATAAGTAATACAGGCCTTCCGTACAAAAACCGAGAATGGGCCCAATAAAATGTCAATTGCTAAAATGCTCATCTCATTTGCCATTTTTGTGGCCAAATTTGGGCAAGGGAAATAACCGATGATTTTGTGATAGTTTTTAGACACCATGGTCGGAAGTGTAAAGAATAAGAAGATGTTGCGCGCTGTTGAATTGCAAAAGCATATTTTCGAGTTTTGGAACGAAGATAGTATGCGTGGAGCACAACAAAAGGCTGGTGGTTTTGGGGTAAAATTACTTTTTAATAAATGAGTGACTACAACAAGAGAGGCTAAACAAGAATAATTCAATCTCAAAGCGGGACAAATGCAGCTGATATGCTGAAGTGCTATGACTATGTTTAAGATCGATATCGAAAAGATTCAGTATGCGTAGTCCAAAATGGAAGCAAGAGTATTTAGTATTTGGCTAGGCAAGAATCATCAAGTTCTAAGCAGAAGTCAACTGGGCAATTCAGTGGAAGTACTTGTGAGCGAGGTCAGTAATCCCATCACAACAAACTCCTACCTCATCTGCCGTGCCATCATATATAGTTTCAAGCTTTCGAGTATAAAGATCCAAACAATATGGCATAGGCCGGATCAGTCTGGAACAGAATTTAGGTCTGCTGGGCCAGAGACGACAAAGTACTAGCTGAAACGTATGCAACTATGCAAGTCATATATATATGACACAACCATTGGGGATGCTTTGGCTTTGGCCAGAGTGCGAAGGTGATGGGGCGGACTGTATGCATCAAATGAAGTTATGCGCTAGGGCTGTCCCTCACTGCCCTTAGCTTCATATACTTTATTCCAATTATTTGGACAACTTCTCCCTCTTTAGCTATCTAAAACCTACTGGAAATGTCTACAGGCAAACCCGACCTAACCACACAAGTAACATGAAAAGCTCAACAACTATTTTCACTTTGTTAAAAATTACTGAACTCATCACAAGAGCATCCAATGATCCAAATTCATATAAAATGAAGGAATAATTGAAATCTGATGAAGGATATATACACTTTTTTAAATATTAACTTTGTAAATGAAAGATTTTACTCTTGGTCGATCAGCTAAAGCATCTAAATAATTAATTCACAAAATGTTCACAGAAAGAAGAGTAAACAAAAAAAACCATATGGTGCATATGCTACTATATAATAAAAAGTTTGGCTGTCATTGCAACTAAACTTCCAAACAAGGACAAGCTTCTACAGCTATGATCTAAGATTTCATGTCTGAAGATGCTCTGCATGGGGCCATGGGCACACTGACGACGGATCTCCTTGTGCCTCATTACTTTTCTACTCAGATCAGTCCTTGGAAGCAAGTACAAAACCAAAATTCAATGTTTCGGGTGCAAAAGTATTGCAATCCAGTAATTGAACTAGGGATAGGGTAGTGGATTGAGTTTTTGTAAAAAAAATTAGGAGTGCGAATTTTTATAGCCTAGTCATTTTTCTAACAAATTACCATCACACTATGAATTTTACAAATCATTAGGAGTGAGACCGCACCTACATCTATACTGGAAGACGAAGCCAAGTTTTGTTCTGTGTCTACTAGTCAAGCATAGTCAAGTTAACGTGCTAAGGTTTGCATGCAATGCCAAAACTAAACTATTTATCATCTGCCACATATCAATCACATGAGTTAATATATTCAATAAATTAAGCTTCACGGTACACGTGCTCTGCAATCATGTGATATTAATTCAAAAGATAATATCAACTAGACAATAAAGATTTCATTCACAAGATATTGAAAAGCTGTTTGTAGGTGTTTTCCCAATAATAACAAACCTATCACTTCCATTTTTTTTTATTGATGTCGTTGTTTTTACTAATGTATCTGTATTAACTGTATTAACGTACTATATATGTTGTATAGACCATAGTTAGCAAACAGCCAAACATTACCTTGTAAAATATATTACCCGGGACAATTATAGATGTATCATGTATGTATGCCAAACTTCTCATAGCATGTTATTGGGTCCCAACTCTGTTCAACCTGTCATGTAACTACGTAGCCAACCACAATGTTTGGAGAGTACATTCACTGAAATTTTTATTGAAGTCACAAGAGAAGGTTGGAGTTGGGGTTGGAGGCTGGAAAGTAGGACCGTCTAGTACTTTGCTTAAAGGAGGACATGACACCTTATGGTGAGGTCTGTGTTGAAGGACAATCATGCAATCTGCGCGCAGGTGACGTTGAATAATCATCATTCCAATATTCCAATACAACGCAATTCGTTGTCAATGCAATCACGCTTTATTCATCTCAATGTTATAAATTCATCATTAGAATCTCCTGACTTCTTGAATGATAAATAAGAAATATAGAATTGGAATATTGAATAGTCGTTTGATGTATCAGGCATATTCTAGCACAGCGTGCAGCTTTTATGTTCTAGTACTAACTATTTTGATTCGATGATAATCATACATTATGTATTTCGTGCCCATTATCTATGCTCTGACTATTGCGTGCTAGCTTGATTTAGGTGTTTTCCAAATGTATATATAGGAAAACGAAAAGCGTGTATTTTAGCAATTAAATTAAGGGTGAAATTACCTATTAGATGTGGATGTAAGTATGGTATAAAATATCTGATATTCAATTTCTTAATATGTATTGCAAATATATTATCTTTTTTGGAAATATTTTACATTGTTTCATATGTAAATATTGTTAATATATCTAAAATATCAACAAATATCGTGAATATTGTAGATATTTTTTGACATATCATGATATATTATTTATATTTATTTAAAATATAATGATAAATATTAAATAAAATTGTTATATATACAAAATATCATTAAATATCATAAATATCACCGATATTTATAGTTTTATATATCTTTAAACATATCGATATTTATATATCTCTTCTTAAAAAATCTCGATAAATATCGCGATATTTTATACTATGGATGGAAGATCATATCTAGCTATTCCATTCTATTTAGGAGTCAGGACAATGTTTATCGCTCAGATATTAATTATTGAAGGGTTAACTGGTATTACCCTAAGATTATATGGGAAATTAGGATCTCCTCCCACGGTTAATTGGTTTATCTAGTGGGGGGCAATACTGCTAACCCAAATCCCCAAATGATTGAAATGTATATATTTGAAGGCCACTAACATTGTAATCAACCTAATTCATTCTCTTTTTATCATAATTAGATCTAATTCGAAGTGGCTATCTTTTCTTACAATGTGTAGACACTGAGAGATCGGTGACTCAATTTGTGGTTAAAAGTTGGAATACACTTGCTTTGAAGGGCACAACAAATTTTTGGATCATTGGTATGTAGGTCCTTAAGTATGTACCACCAATCTATAATTAGTTAGATATACCATAAATACAAAATAAATTTTCATTATGTGGGTCTCTTTTTCCTGTGGTCATCAAATGAAACAATATCGGTGGTTCAGGTACTCGGAAAGATAGGATCAACTCATCAACATGATCATATGACTTGATTATTAATATTATACATGTATCATACACCCTGTAGACAAAGGCAGCTTATTTATCAATCAATACTGAAGATGTTATATGAAGGAAACGTTGAATTAAGGTAGCTCCTACATTCCTTAATGTTGATGAAATGTCAATTGAATACAACTCTCGTCGGTGATTGCGACTAAAGTTCTTCATGGAATAATAGAGAGACGATTAAGACTGGGTCTATGATCTTCTTGTTGTTAGTTTAGGAGTGAGATTTATCAATTCGATTTAACCATTTGAACTACAAATATACCAAACAAATTGCACCGTTTCCATTATTTGTCATCATTAATTGAACTACATTTCGAAAGAAATATATTGTTAATTAAATTAAACAGATTTATCCGTAGGCTTGATGATCTTGTCAATTTGGATACATCGCCTTTTAGCATTTGACTATCCGAAAAAGAATTTAATTATACAACCTCTAACTTGTCGAGAAGGGTACTTAACCGCCAGGACATTGGCAGATCCCTGCTAGTGAGTTTTTTTTTTTTTTTTTTTTTTTGATAATATAACCCCTGCTAGTGAGCTAAACACTTAATTTTATCAATTTATGTTGATATATACATTGAGTAATCACTCAAGTCCTTCGATCAATTTACCCAAAAAAAGTCCTTCGATCAATACATAGTCGAAATAAAGTTTAATTAAAAAGAGAATGATGTACCTCGCCATGTCCAATCCCATGTTTCATCGCTGCAACTTACTTATAACTTCATAAGATGTAGATATAACCATCACAATTAAGAAAAATATGATTTTGCCAAAAAATAGTATAACTTCGAAAGGCTATACTGATCAAATGCTTAGAATGAAGGAAATTGATTTATGTCGTACATAGAAAGTTCATTTGTCCAAGGCTCTAAATCCCCAGCTTTGTGACTTGAGCAAAAAGGAATATTACCTTTTTCCTGATGATGGGAGTATGGGACCACAAAAGGAAACCATAACTTTTCGGCCTAAGATGAAGTGCCCTTTTTTGCTGGGAAAATGGGCATTGGCAATAGTTGATTACAATCACTCTTGGCGCTTCTGTGCGTTACCACTCAAAGAAGAATTGATTCACTTCCTCCCAACTATATGTTCTGTCAGTGTTCAACAGTGCTTCACTGGAAAAGAAAGTAATACACTCAAAATCATCAACAGTACTTTAAAAGAAATTAACTAAGTAGATGAACGTGACTCAGTTTCAAATAGTTCCCAAATTTAGTGGACATCAAGCATTTGCATGGGCACCTGTTGCTGGTCACGGAAAGAGACTACTGCATGTTCATCTTTGTTGCTGATTGCTGTTGCTGGATAATTGACTTGTCTCTCTTTACTATAAGATCACGATTATTTGAGTGCTTTGTGGTCCAAATACTGTAATCTCCAAGAAAATGACCAAGCTTCTGCTCTGCTGTCCACATGGCGTAGAAAGAAACTGTTAATGAATCAGCATTTGAACAGCTCAATTTGTTTAAGCTTGCTGAAGTTTGTCTGGATAGATGTAATTAATAGATTGATTTCAAGCCTAGGATATTTCTGTTCATTTTAAGGTTGGAGTATAATTATTTGAAAATATGAATTTCAAATAACTGAGAACCGTTTTCCTGTTTTTATTCTGTTATAGGACCACATTATCTCTGTAACTCAAGGGCCCTCATGTACACAAATCTTGTTAGCTAGAATGAAAATGTAAATTCCATTGTTTCTTGGAAACAACGATAAATGTAACAAATATTTGCTATTGCTAGGGAAATTTTGAATTCTCCTTATTTTAGATTTTAGATTGACATATAAAAATGACAGTGGGAATCAGGGTCTTCTCTACCTTAGTTGATACTCATAACAAGTCTAATGGAGGGCTGCTAAAAGGAGTTGCTAATCCTTGCCACATAGGATTTTTATTTTGCCCGACCAAATATGGCTGACCAAACTTGAATTTCATTCCAATCGCTCTTTTGTGTTTTGAAGTGGTAAATGATACGGACGGCACACTTTCTGCCACCCCGTTCATTAGTTTATAACTTTAAGTTGATTTTTTTTTTTAATAGTTGGCACAATTTTTGTCGTCCATCGATATTTAATACACAGACGTCAAAAATTGTGTCGTCCGTCACCTTAAACTTATTATGGCAACTGCGAGACAATGCTACAAATTTTACTTGGTTTATCATACCAACCCAATTTAAGAGCCTTCTAGCAATCTATTGGAATGAATTTTTGGTGTTTGAGGTGCTATATGGCTTTTAGCAACCCATTGGACTTGCTCTCATAAGATCTTCAATTATGTAAATTTGGCCTTTAATTACCACATATTATTCCTTAAAAATAAAAAAAATAAAACAAGACAAAATTAAATGTCTACTTAATTTTCAAATTTTATTTATTGTTCGCCACAAATCCCACAATATAATAACAATTGTTCTCCAAAAACTTTACAATACTACTATATATCAAAAAGTATTGTAGCAATCAGAGTAAATTTTCTATTTATTTTATGTTTTGATAAGGTTTTATGAAAAACAAATATAGTAATAGTGATTTTTATGCGCCTTGATTCAGAAAATTTTGAGATTACTTAAAATGTTTTAATTGGACTAATAAACTAGTTGAGACTTAAAGGAAGATGCGCCAATGCACTTTTATTCGATAATAAGCTTATTTGTTTGAATTAAAACCTTGTGTAATAAGGAGCGAAAAACAAGTCTTTATGGATAAGGTGGAGGTGGTTGGGTCTATTCAAAATGACATATCAGTGAGAGCTTCGGATTAGGTTTCTTTTGGGGTTGATGAGCCTTCGGTAATGTAAGCTTTCGGGCTAGTGTCTCCTGGATTGATGAGTCTTCTGACAATGTAAGCTATTGGACTAAGATTTTTCGATATAACCGGTGTGGATCAATTTTAACCCTCTAAATATTTCAAATAAATAAATAAATAAATAAAAATTGTGGAATATGAGAGGTGTCTTTTACCTTCGCATAACAAATCAAGAAATTGGTATTAGCTCTTTTCCTGTTTTGACTGTCTAGGCATGCAAAAATATAGCCCATGGAAAAGTTAACTTAATGGGACGACTTAATAGTAAGTCTTCGTTTAGGATCCCCTAGGGCAATAAGGATGTCGGAAACTTGGATAAGCGAAATTGATTGATGCTACATAGGCCGCCTCCTACTTCGGTTCCAACAAAGCGGAAAGTTATTGATGCTACAACGCTAGTATGCTACATTGCCAACCAATTCATATAACTTGTAAGTACACAACATGCCAATTGATTTCGTGACAGAAGGGTATAGGGTATCGAGAGAGGGATACGACACTAAAAGATAGAGATATAGGTTTGTTTCGGATGCTCTAATTATGACTTTGCCTTAAAAATATTATTTTTTGAATGCATTTGCATGTTTTATTTTTGAAAATGATGATCGATCACTTCATTCACTTGTACAAGCAAAAGAATTGAATAAAAAATGTACCGTTTTGACGTACACACAGTATATATATATAGTTAAGAGGTACATACTTACATAGTTACAGCATGAGTTGCATACACACCAATTATTTAGTGGATTTGCGCCGATACCAAAATGACTACACATATACAAAGCACGTACTCTTGAGTTGTTTATTTAGCATTTCTTGTTTATATTCCAACGCCAACTACATCGAAATGAGTGCACTAAGTGCTGATCTAAATTGGATTGTCCCAGACTCCCAGTATCCATTTTACTAGTTACTAGTACATAAAATCTCTGCTATTACTAAAATTGCTCAATATATTGTTTTTTTTTTCTAATAATGAATCCATATCCAAATTTCTTCACATCTAAGGTTCAAAATAACCACAACAACAAGTTTCAAACACCTTACATGGTCCTGACTCCAGAGTCCTAACCATGCATGGCCCTGAGCAACCCATTGTCAGCCTAGGGTCGTAGACTACAACTTTATCCCCTTATTACATATTTATATTAATGTCGTTTACGGCTGTCTGGTCACTGTTCAATCATTCAATGCAAACAAACACAGCACCAAAAGCCCACCATCCTCCTCCCCCATCTCCCCACACACACTCTCATATAAACACTGGCACACAATACCATCCTCATTTTCCCCTCTCCCCACAATGCTAACTACATTACCCAAAACCTCCACCTCTGTTTCACAAAACCATTAACACCTGATTCCTCACCACCCCAAGAATCACAGAACCACATGAAAAACTTCAACTCACTTTACGACCACACACCAGAATCCACAACATCAAAATCTACAACCATTTCAAGAACAAGTGACGACTTCTCCACATCCGAGTCCGAACCCGAATCCACCACACCCGACTTTGCCACCATTTTAACATCCCAACGTTTCTTTTTCTCATCACCTGGTCGTTCTAACTCTATCATAGAATCTTCCACCTCATCTTCCAGTACTACCTCATCATCAGAATCTGATAATAATAGTACATTAGTTGGAGGGGTGTACCATTATCTACATATTCACCAGATCCATATAAAGATTTCAGAAGATCCATGCAAGAAATGGTGGAATCTAGAAAGTGTTCAGATGTTACCAATGATTGGGATTTCTTACATGAGTTGTTACTTTGTTATCTAGCTTTAAATCCCAAACATGCTCATAAATACATTCTTAGTGCTTTTTGCTGATTTACTCATTTCTCTTGTGAAGACTCAAGATGATGATCAAGATTGCCGGAATTCTGATACTTCCGATACTGTTTCGTTCCGACAAGTGTAATGTGTAATGTTTTTCTTTTGTCTCATTTTGGATAAAGTTAGCATCAAGGGAAGTACTTTCTCTTTTTAAGTGTATGTTTGTCTGTATATAGATATTTTTTATTCAGTTTTTTATTTATCTCGTTGCTTTTTGTTGTTATTTACTTTTGCTTGGGAACCAAACAAGATCCTAGAAAGATATTAGCTACTACTATTTTGTCTTTGAGATTCAACTACAGTTAAGATATGATAGTTGGTCTAGGCTGGAATGGATTGAGGGTTGAGATTATTGCTATTTTATTTTTTAATTATCGTTCATCTGATATGTGAACTCAATGAGGACTGAGGAGTGAGGACTCATATATATTGCATAATAATGCATACTACATATAGGGACCATGATAATGTAAACGCATAGGGATATGTTAGTAACTTTTTGCATTGAGTAGTTTTTTTGGTCTAATTGGAAACACATTCATATTATCATGGTTTAATTGGACAATTACCCTAATGCATATTTGCTTGCTAAGTATGTAGTCCAAATGTCCAATGTTTAAAATTTCGGTGATCACTATATTTTTAGTTCAGATTCAATGATATGCAATAGGAATCTTGGGATGATATGGTATGATGTGTACTGACGGTACCGTGTACGAATGATCAAATAGTCAAATGCAGGAAGGTACATATGAATTATGTAGCACGCTAGCACCAGTGTTGCTGTTTCATCAAAATGTTCGAAACCATGTCAAAATTGAGTCAATTTTGACGTAAGTGGTTATTCACTTATTTGCAACTAATTAAATTATTCAAAGGCTAGAAAAGAGAATAATTTGGCATTTGTGATGAACTGGGCAAGTTTGTTGATTATTATGGGGATTGAGATGGTTGCTGGATTTCCTACTGATAGCAACTTTGTGTCTACCCGCAAGCAACACATGTTGCGTGTAAATATAGTCATTGATCGAGCCGGCATATGCAGTTTGAACAATTTGTTATTTTATTATTAAGCATCCACAAATGCAATTCGATTAGACTAAACTTATTGGAGAATGGAAATTTTCTTAATTAGACCTCCTTTGTAGGAAATCGAAATTGATTGAGTTCACTGTGATTACAACATTTGGATTTTGGACCCTCTTGCTAATTACTCAGAAAGTTGATCCAAATAAACGTAACATTTCTCTGTAACTATGAGGCTTTTTTATATGAACAAGTTGGCTAGTTACAAGTCACAACTTACATTTTTTTTTTACTAAAGGGAGTTACAACTTACATAAACATTAGTAGGGAATCTTGTTTTCATCCGATCAATAAAAATTATTTCAAGACGAGTCGGCCAAATTGCCAAAATAAGAAGGAAATTGATATCAGTTAAAAGCCTATTCTTATAATTACAGCATTTGGACCTTTCTGCATGCTTACTGTTAGCAAATTAAGTTAAGCCAAACATAAGACGAATGTAACCTAGGAATCTTAATTTTTGTCTCTGATTTACTGATTCAATGCTCATTTATATATAATCTTGTAAGAAGAATCAGCCAAACAAGGAGGAGGCTGATTTGAGTTCAGGATTTATTAAACTGCAGCACTTGGATCAATGTGCATGCTTACTTCTAACAAAGTTGAGCCAAAACACACATCAAACTTGGAATCTTGATTTTGTCTGTGATTCATATTTAATGTTGTTGTGATTGTTAGTTTACATGTGAATTACAATTTTACAAAGAGTCTTTCACAAATGCCAAAGAGGGGAGTTAGTAAACTAGACTCCAGATTAACTTGTAATTTATTCATATTGGCTAGTTTGGTCATGGGATCAAGTCGTGGTGACTTAAAAAAAAAAACCACCAAAAAAACAAACCCATATTCTCTCTCTTCTTTTTTGTTTTTGATTTTCGAACCGTTGGATCCAACGGTCTTGAAACACTCATTCCTATAGGGATATTCTCGTGGTAGCCCAAATCCCAAAAAAAAAAAAAATACTTGTAATCAGACTATTAGAGTGGTATTTATGAAAAAGCAAAAGAATAATGTAGTATAAGATTGATTAGAGGTAAATATCATGTCAATTACTTATCATTATCTTTTACTAATCTTGATCCTGTAGGTTTTTGGTCTATATTTCTTCTGACAGTTTTATTTTTATTTAAATTATTAAATTTGAATAGTTGTTTTGTCAAAATATGGTAATAAATGTTGTGTTGCAAGAATATAAAGAAAAATCGAAAAATGACCGTAGCTGCTACATGCTTCCTGCAAAAAAAAAGATTATGGGCTCCATATCACACACGTGCGTCTGCACGTGCATAATACTAGTATGTTTTTTTTTAATGAATATCATGTCAATTACACATTTACTGATTAAGTTGGACTGATAAGGTCTGATCACTCTGACCAATTATATCGTGAAATTTCTCAATCCAAAAAACCAAAAAAAATGTTTGATCAGTGATCACTCTGATAATTGAAGAAATACAATCTGGTTCACTCCAAGATGGCAAGATCAATTATAGATTTAAACAAAAATGAAGACCAGCATGACAGATAATTAGTTATACTGGCAATTAGAATCTTCTCACCAGTCACCACTGCACTGATAAAAAAAAAAAATCTTTCTACCACAACATTTCTAAGCCAGATTGCAATGTATACATGGATATTAGCTGATTATATGTATACATATCCTAAGAAAACAAATGAACTAAGAGAGGTTATGTGAGTATCTGACCAACTTCATTCATATCGTGGGATCAAAGGATAAATGATGAGGATCCAAGTGAGTTAACTGGAAGATCGACACAGGGCATCATTATAATGATGTGCAACATTCAACATCATGATGTGCAAATTTTCTTTTTAAGTCAAAACTCAAAAGTTAACCCGAATTATTATTTGAAAACCAAAATGTATGAAATGCTAAAGCCAGTCAGCACTTTAAAAGGTTTATCAGCATTCGAAATTTTGGTCCCATGGATTTATTAGCCAATCTGATATTTTTTAAAATTTAGTCGGTACAAACTAAAGACATGCACGCTGAATGTTCATGGCAGAGGAACCCACCAAAAACTTCATTGTTCATCAAGGAGACGAGTGATTAAAAAACTGGTACGTATGGAACCTCTTTATCTCAGTATCATTGCTGATAAAATGAGTAAAATTTATTGTGGATGACATTATAATATGTACATTGTCTACATGATAATAGGAATTTTTCAAACACATGCTCACATGCACATCACTTCATTCCTCTAAAAAATGGGCCTCACCAACCTGATCAGTTATTGTTATATGTTTTTGCCACGCCAGGGCCACATCTACAATCTCAAAAGGCCTTTTAAATGATATCGTCATAATGTACATCAATTTCATTTGTTCCCAATATTTACCTCTTTTCATTAGTAAACTAGGGTGTTAAGGAATAACCATTCCAATCGATCTTCACTATATAGATAATTTGTAATATGAACACACTACTACTCTGCACTTCTAAATAAATTCTTAATATCCACAACTCTCTAAACAACTATTAATAACAAATAATAATGCAAATAAAATATAAATCATACAACAATACAAAAGATGTCTTGTAGTTTGCCGATGATATATACTTCCACAAGAGCTAATTCTTGTATAACGTGGGAAGAAAAAATTATAATCATTCCTCTCAAGTCTCTCCACCTTACTAGATCACTCCCCCATTTACATGTTTTTTTCTCTCGCAGGTTTTCTCTCAATCTTAATTGCTCTCAAAATTGGATTTCAATTTCATGACTTATTGTGTTAGGTTTTCCAAAACCTTGTTTTTGGTTTATATCCCAAAAAAAAAACACATTCGCGGTTATTGTAGATAGAAACTTGTGAAAATAGTCATGGGCGCGGGCGTGCTCTTGGCAAGGCCAATTTCGAGTGCACGTGCCCTCGAGTGCATGTTCCGTTTTCCAGTAACAAGGGTGCGGGAGCGCCTTGGGCTAGACCAGTCTGAGCGCGCGCACTTAGACCTCTTCACGCGAACAGAATTGATTTCTCTCTTCTTCCTCATTCTCACGTAAGGGACAACTCCAACAATCTCCCCCTCCTGAACAGTGAGGAGGGATACCTCCATGTATTCCCAAATCAACAGGAGGAGTCTGCTACCATTACGGCGATAGCACAACAAACATCAAACTTATCTTTTAGTAAAACTTTGGTCATCATATCCGAATCGCTCTTCTTGTCGGTATAGATCTTCTCAATACACAAATTCTTGTCTTCGAAGTATTTCTCTAATCCAATGATAACGCATTATATATATGCTTAAATCTAGAATAAAAACTTCGGATTCTTGCTCAAATGGATGGCGCCGACCGCCACATAGAACTACAAACTGTTTTGCTTTTTTAGCCCTAGTTCATCGAAGAACCTCTTCATTTATAACATCTCAACACTCGCGGATCGCAATATACTCGGCCGTGGTGGAGAGGGCAACACACTTTTGCAACTTAGATTGCCAAGAAACCGCTCCCCGCAAAAAAATAAACAGATAACCGGAGGTAGACTTTATCGAAATCAACATCACCGCCATGTCCGTGATCGGTGTAACCTTCAAGTAAGGAATTACTTCCACCAAAACACAAACACGCTTTTAGAAGTGCCCCTTGAGATATCTCAATATTTACTTAACGCACACTTTTTCCAATGCTCCTACCCCGGATTTGACATAAAACGCTTACAACACCAACGGCAAAAAAGCAATATCCGGGTCTTGTACACATCATTGCATACATCAAGTCGCCATTCCATCGCAGATGCATAAGGAATCTTTTCCATCTGACTCTGCTCATGCTCACCCTTTGAACACATCTCTTTGGTAATGCGAAACAGGCCACCAAGCGGACAACTGACTGGCTTCGCTTGATCCATGTTGAATCTCTTCAACACCTTCTCAATATAGCTTTCTTGAGAAAACCACAACTTTCCACTCTTTTTGTCACGAGTGATTTGCATCCCAAGTATCTGCTTTGCTTGACCAAAATCCTTCATCTCAAAGGACTTACTCAAGTTTTTTCTTCAGCTTGGATATCTTGTTGATGTTCGAGCCAACTATCAACATATCATCCACATACAACAAGAGCAATATGAAATCCCCATCTAGAAATTTCTGAACAAACACACAATGATCGGAAATAGACTTCTTTTATCCTTGTTTCACCATAAAGGAATCAAAATTTATGTATCACTTTCTCGGTGCTTGCTTCAACCCATACAAACTCTTTATCAGCTTGCATACTAGGTGTTCTTTGCCGCTGACCTCAAACCCCTCTGGTTGGTCCTTGTAGACATTTTTTTCAAGGTCTCTATAAATAAAAGTTGTCTTGACAACTAGTTGATCAACCTCTAGGTTCATACTTGCGGTCAGACCCAATACCACCCTGATAGAAGTCATCTTGACTACAAGAGAGAAAATTTCATCAAAGTCAATACCTTTCCTTTGACCAAAATCCTTCACAACAAGGCGAGCTTTGTGCCTTGGGTGTGGATTATTCTCCTCGTGCTTGACTTTGCAGATCAACTTATTATTGAGAATTTTTCTTCCTTTCGGTTTCTCAACTAACTCATAAGTGTGATTCTTATGCAAAGAATTCATCTCATCATGCATGACCTTCAACCACTTCTCTTTGTCTGTACCTTCAAGAGCATCTTGATAGTACATAGGTTATCCACCATTAGATAGTAAAACATATGTATGTGGTGGATACCTGGTTGAAGCTTGTCTCTCTCTGACGGACCTCTTTACCCTATTTTCTTGTGCCTCAGGAGGATGCACTTCTGCTTGCTTAGGTGGTGGTTCATGTATTTCATCTACATCTTCTATATCAATAGGGTTTATCCCATCATGAGCAATAGGATCATCATCATGAGCTTCAAACCCATGGTTCTCGGCATTCTCAATGCCTTCTGCACGTTCCACAGTAGGAACTTTTGGTTCTTAATCAACAAGATCATTAGTAAAAGCTTCTAGCTTCTCACCATCCTCAATGCTTGCTATGGTTTGGTCTTCCAAGAACACAACATCTCGACTTCAGATTAATTACCTTCTTGTTAATCGGATCGTAGAATTTGTAACCAAATTTCTCATCCCCATAACCCGTAAAAATGCACCGCTTTTTTTATTATCAAGCTTGGATCTCTCATCCTTGGAAATATGAACAAATGCCCTGCACCCAAATACCCTCTAGTATCCATAATCAACATCTCTACCTGACTATAATCTCTCTAGATAATCGCTATTCAGAGGCTTTGATGGCGATAGGTTGATCACATGCACGGCGGTATGCATTGCTTCTACCCAGTAACTTCTAGGTAACTTAGAGTGAGACAACATGCATCTCATCCTCTCTACAATGGTATGATTCATCCTCTCGGCTATACCATTTGTTGTGGTGTCTTGGGAACGGTCTGCTCATGATGAATCCCATGACTCTTGTAATACTCTTCAAACGAACCTATGTACTCACCCCTATTATCTGAGCGAATACACTTTAAAGGCATCCCTGTCTCTCTTTCCACCATGCTATGGAAAATCTTGAACACACCAAATACTTCATCCTTAGTCTTCAGACTATATGCCCATATTTTTCTTGATGCATCATCAATGAAAGTCAAGAAGTACAAAGCTCCCCCGTGGGACTTTAATTTCATAGGACCACATAAGTCAGTGTGTACTAGCTCAAGGACATTGTCCTTTCTGTGAGACAAAAATCTTTGAAAAAACACCCTGTGTTGCTTTTCTACCAAACAGTGAGTGCATCTATTTAAATGCGTACCTTTGATGTCTGACAAAGCCTTTTGCTTGGCAAGAACTTCCATTCCTTTTTCTCCCATATGACACAGTCTTTTGTGTCATAGTTCAGATGAAACTTCTTCTTTTGTCGCATTTACTTCTGTTTTACACAAACTAGCTTGTGTCTTGTAAAGAGAGCAAATTTTATTCCCTTTGGCTGTTACAATGGAACCTCTCCTCAGTTTCCATACCCCGTTACCAAATGAGTTTAGAAAGCTATCATCATCTAACTTCCCAGCAGAAATTAGGTTTAGCCGAATTTCAGGGACATGTCTTACATCCTTAAGTGTCAAGGTGTATCCGACAATGGTTTCTACACGAACATCACCAATGCCTACAATCTTTGAGACTCTACTGTTACCCATCTTTACCTCACCAAATTCACCACAGCTGTAGGTAGTGAAGAATTCCTTGTGTGGTGTGACGTGATAGGATGCTCCTGTATCTATCACCCACTCTGTATCCTGACATGAGGTACTAAGACAGCACACACCACATTCTGACACAATTCCCACTAGACCATCGTCGACTAGTGCGGTAGTATCTCTGCCTGTGTTTTCGTTCCTCTTTACCATATCTTCATGTACACAGTTATTCTTCTCATCCCTCTTCAGTGTTCTGCACTCATACCTGAAGTGACCCTTGGTGGCACAATAGTAACATTGTCTCTCTACCTTAGGAGTTCTAGCTTCACCCCTAGATTTGCTTCTATCATCACCTATAAAATGAGATGGTTTCCTGCTTTTACCTCTCCCCCGCTTCTCTGTGACAAGCTAGTATCTTTAAGTGAGAGGAGCTGCTTCGTGAACCACTTCTTGTCTCATCATCCAACAATGCCCCGGTAGCCATCTCCATGGAAATAACTCCATCCTTAGCGGCTCTGTTAAGAGAAACTGCTAAAGTCTCCCAACTGTCGGTTAGAGAGTTTAATAGTAACAAAGCCTCAACTTCGTCACCCATATCAATCTTCATCAAATGCAACTGATTGATGATATTATGTACTTCTTTAAGATGCTTAGACATTGAAGAACCTTCTTTGTGCTTCATGTTGGCAAACTTCTTAATGAGCAGTACTTTGTTTCTGACCAACTTTCTCTCATAGAGGTCTTCAAGTTTATTCCACAAGCCAAAAGTCAGAGTCTCTTGGGATACATGGTGGAAGACAACGTCCGAATGTACCCAATAGCTTTTCAGTCAAGCTTGCTCCACTCAGCCACAACAATCGTTTCTGGTTTTTCTCCTCTATTTTCAATGGGTTGTGCCAAGTCCTTGCAATAGAGCAAGTTTTCCATCTTGGCCTTTCAGATAGTGTAGTTCGCTCTATTCAGACTAGTCTTGTGAGTGTTCACTGAATTGTCCATATTTACAAGTTATTTAAACTCAAATCTTCTCTCAAAAATTTTGTCAAATACCTTCCGAGCAAAATTCGGATAACAACCTAGGTTAATCCAACCTGGCTCCGATACCACTTGTTGGGGAATAACAATTTTAATCGATCTCCACTACACAGATAAGTTGTAATATGAATACAATACTACTTCAGACAAATTCTAAATATTCACTACAACCAACCTAGCATGCCCAACTCTCTAAACAACTATTAACAACAAATAATAGTGCAAATAAAATATAAAGCATACCACAACATAAAGATATACCGTGGTTCGGCTAATGATGCCTACTTCCACAAGAGCTAATCCTTTTATAACGTGGGAAGAAATATTACAATCACTCCTCTCAAGTTTCTCCACCATACTAGATCACTCATCTCTCTTTACAGGTTTTTCTCTCTGCAAAGGTTTTCTCTCAATCTTGATTGCTCTCAAAATTGGGTTTCAATTTCGTAACTTTTTGTGTTAGGTTTTCCAAAACCTTGTTTTTGGTTTATAAAAAAAAAACTGATTCGTGATTACTGTAGATAGAAACTTGCGAAAATAGACATGGGCGCAGGCGCACTCTCGGCAAGGCCAATTTCGAGCGTGCGCCCCCTAAAGTGTCTATTCCATTTTTCAGTAACAAGGGCACGGGCGCGCCTTGGGCTAGACCAGTCTGAGCGTGCGCGCTTAGACCTCTTCATGCGAACAGAACTGATTTCTCTTTTCTTTTTCATTCTCATGTAAGAGATAACTCCAACAAGAGGTATATGTGTATCTAGCATGATCGACTGGTCCTATTTTCTGTTAATTTTGAGAAGTCTTCGTCTCGATATTATGGCGGTGATTTATAAGTTCCAGGACTCTAGATTTTTAGATAGGAAAAACAATGCCACATATATCACTATGCTTCCTAAAAAAGAAGGATTCATAGTTGCATATAGGCCTATAAGCATTATTGGAGGCATTTATAAATGTTATTTGTGTTGTGGTTGCTAGGAATGATACTGTAGCAGTTTTGGGAGCAGCTACCCATGCTCAACATGTTACTTCAAAGGACCAGGCAAAGTTGATGGCAGCTGAACTTGCAGCTACTTTTGGTAGACAAAAATGCTTCACCAATGTAATTTTGGAAAGAAATTCAAAACTAATAAGTGATATCTTGGGGACTACACAATTGAACTATAACTGGCAGTGGAGATCCTTGGTGGAGAACATCAACGTGGTCACTTTGGGTAATAGTAAGGCAAATGGGTTAGCCATTTTGTCAAAAGAACAAGGTTTAAGTGAATTATGTATGTTTGATGGGCATCCAACACCATCAGGTTTAGATTAATGAAATGAAGAATTTTATCAAAAAAAAAAGATTCTTTCCTCTATGCTCAAGGAAGCTCTTCCGTGTATCATCTCTGAATTTCAAGGTGCTTCAGTTGCGGATAGGCAAATTTTGGACCAAGTTCTCATTGTTAGCTAGCGAGTGTATAGACAGGGCCGGCTCAATCCTATAGCCTAATATGCGGCTGCTTATGGTCCCACAGTCTAAAGCCGGCTCAATCCTATAGCCTAATATGCGGCTGTTTATGGTCCACAGTCCAGATCCCCAATATAATTTCGCCTACTATTGTTTTCAGCCCACTCTTTTAACGGTTAAATAACGTGTTTTTTCTACGTTTTTTTCTCCTTGCAACAAGCAAAATGTTTCGACTTTCGACTTTCGACTTTCGACTTTCGACTAGTGTTGGGAGTTGGAAAACTGGAAGTATTTGGCAGGAAGCTTGTTGCCACGTACCTTAGATTCTCGGGTTTATGTTTCGTTCCACCACTTAGGAGTTAGGACTAAGAAATCTTTAAACTGGACTAAATTCGATAACTATAGAAAAAAGGGCACTCCTACAAAGCTTGTCCCATCAAATGCCTTGTCTACTCAACAGAGAAAATCACTGAAGTAGTGAAGTTGACAGGGCTCCGGAGTAGAGTAGGTTCCTATTGGATGATGGGATCTCGTCAAAATATTCTTATAATTAGTGATATATTTGACAAATCGGCTTGTTTGGAAGATATGAGAATCACTTTAGAAAGGCCCGACCGTCCGTGCCCTCAGAATTCTCCTTTAATGGTTTATTAGATTGAGCGAATAGCATCATCCAAAAAACAAAACGATTGTGCGAATAGCAACTATACGTTTGTTATGCCCATGCAAGGCCCAAAATATCGATATCGATCAATATATCGGTGTATCCAAAAACCGATATATATTAGATATATCCATTATTTTGGTGACTATTTCAAACTATTTAAAATATCAAAAATATCGGATATATCAGACATATAATATCGGAAATATTGGAAATATATCGGAAATATATTGGAAATATCGGATTTATATTAAAAAATGGTCAAAAAGTCAACCGATATATATCGTAAATATCGAATATATCGATTATATCGGCGATATAAAGTTTTATATCGGAAATTCCGATATATATCGGAAACAAAAATAGTTCTATATTCGGTGGATATATGTCGAAAATATCGATGTCGGTGTACCAAAATACCAATATATATCGACGATATTTTGGTCCATGTGCCCATGTAAAGTTTGTAAACCACATCTAGATTTTTGAATAGGAATAATTCATTCATTCAAGAAACGAAATTGATATTTTCTTGTGTGCAGGGTTCAAGCCTCAAACGAATTGAACGTCTATCTTATTCCTATTGAAATGATTTCGGAAGAGAGGAGGAGCCACTAATAATTTCCAAAGTATCTTTCTCAGTATGCACCATCCGGGATCCCATCCAGTCGAGGCTTCTTCTCTTTACCGAGATAAATTAATATGTCCTATGATTATAATTATGACAAGAACTAAGGCTCTGTTTGGCCGCAGAAGATTTTGTATTGCTTAACACTGATTAGATTTTCCAATTCTGCAGATGTATTACATAAAAATGATTAATCTGAAAATTGTTTGATCCTCAATTATTCTGTCACGGTTTAAACTTGTCCGGTGTTTGGTAGACCATGTATCTACACATTTGTAAGTTATAATACTTTGACACTTAATAAATCTCAATTAGAATACATTGGAAATAAATAAAAAATTGCATTTAGTTACATAAAACAGTAATCATCACATCCAAAATAAATTGTAACTTCATTAAGTCATGAGTATCAAGTCCCCACAAGCACCTAATGGGTAATGATCCTTAACAAAATTTACATTTTCATCAATATACAAAAAATGGATCATCACTCTCGTCCCCACATTCTAAATCAGACTCATAAAAAACTAAAACACCTAATAATCTCAACAAAATATATATTTTCAGCACCATACAAAATAAATCACCACATTAGTCCCCATGTTCTAAATCTCACTTATAAAAACTAAAACACCTAATGATCCCCAACAAAATACACATTTTCAGCAACATACATAAAAATGGATCACCACTCTAGTTCCCACATCCTAAATTAGTTTTTATGAAGATGAAATAGCAACCATTTTCTTCGCCTCTCCACCCTTAATCCCATGAACACCCTTGCTTTTTTCTCATCCTCAAGGAGCTCTAAAGCTTGCATGAAAGCTAAGTTATCAAGCCCAGACACATTTTCTAATTCAGCAATCAACTTTACTTCTTGTGTAAGTTCAACACTAGAATCAAGAACTTCTTTCTTCTTATTACAAGCCATTTTCAATTGCTTGCAGTTACCATGCCATGAATTGCCTCTACCATACCCTCTCTAGTGGTTTTTCATGGTTTTTTAGCATTATGAGAGCTTGATAGCGTTGTTGATCGACTTCTTTTGGGTGGTTTGGGAGTTTTAACTTCATTATCTAAGTCTATAGGTTCTTGAGTATCAAAACCTAGACCACCACTAGCAAGAATTGGACTTTAAGACCCTTCTCCATTCAAATTTTCCGCATTCATCGCACTAGATTTTTCATTGATCACATCTTTCTCTTCAAGCGCACGACTGTACTTTCCAGTAGCACCCCTATCACCAAAAACAATGCATAAGTCCTCATAGCCAGACATAGATTTAGTTCTCCACATATTAAATTCTCGGTGGGCCTGCATAATAATAAGTATATAAGGGTCCCTAATTATTTTTTTGCTAAGAAAAAATAGTAGGTTCTTATATTGAATTAAAGGACCAGGAAAGTACCTTGATATAATCATCCCAAACATGATCATGATCAGCATAAACCATTTCTCTCTCATTATCCCAACCAAATCCACTCTCACTTAGAAGAGTCTTTATACGATTGTAGTTTTTCTTCAACGCTCAATAATGATTTTTTAGAAGTTCAGTTGTAAAAGAAGGCCCAAATTTAGCTTTAAACTTCTCCTCCATTTGCCTCCAAGCATGTTTGCTAAATTGACCATCAAGGTATTGCCCGTTGTGCACTTGATCCACCATCAGCTTAACAAAATATCAATCCATTGGTGCTGTCCAATTGGTCCTCTTACTTGAAGGGACTTGAAAATTCTTCATCTCATTTTCCATTTGTTCTAAATGAAAGAAATATTTATCATATTCATAACTCCATAAACCAAAATCGATTTGAGTACAAGATGCATGATGCGCCGATAAATGAGCGAACCGCCAATAAGTTATAGTATAATCAATAACTAAATAAACTATACATGTAGCAATAACACACATAAAAGTAAAGTGATAAGGTTCTAAACAATCTGCTAAAAAATAAGAATAATACTAGCTAACTCCATGTGAGACTAAGATAATATGTGATCACCAAAAGTCCAAAGCAATGTGACACAATACCAAAATATCAATTTTCTTTGTCAATACAAAATGAGAGAGCTGAGTGGCTGTTTTAATTACATACTGTCTTTAGTGAGTATTCTTTAGTTTTTTACTACAATATGAAAAGGTACGGTGTGATGTCCAAACCATATTTGATCGCCTACAGCCTTAGCAACTTTCACCAAGAGCCTTTCTAGTGTCCACAAACAAATTAAACATTTCAAAAATATAGCACACTAAAAAACCCCAAGGGTGGGCACAAACTTCACGACGTGTTCATCACTCATCATACTATTCATGGGTATTGTGACTTTGTGAGTCACTTTACGCAGACATGGCATCAAAGAGAAAATATATAATTATGATTTTGCTTGAGTAGTAGAACACAGAAATAAAGGAACAACCAAACATGGATTGAAAGAAGAAACACAATATCAAGATTTAGAGGTTGCATGTACTTGGTAATTGACAGCAGATATTTTGTGATTACTGAGTAGTGCATATAATGTAATACCCATAATTAGGCAAATAATAGCTTTAAAGAAATATAATGATAGGAAAAGCTCCCAACCCCCTAAACAGACGAAGAGAACTGTACACCCAATCCATGTGGAGCACTTCACCCCAAGCATGCAAGATTGCTTGACTTATTCAAAGATTGCTCGACTTATATATATTATGAGGAAAAGATGAGGAGTATGGAAACAAAGATTTACCTAAGAGGATAGAGTTGCAAAAGATGAGGGCAGCTAGTTGGAAGTGTGGAGAAGACGACTAGAGACAAGGGTTTCCACTTTCCACCAAAAACCTTTCGTTTCTTTTACTTTGTTCTTTATTTTACTTTCTCTCTCCGAGTTAGGGAAACAAGATTAGCCGTATCTCTCATATCCCCTTTGATTCCTATATACCTGCTTTTGTGTTTGCGCAATCCACCGGGTTATATATGGTATTCAAGTTTGTTACCAACCAAACACTAGATAACTAAAACATGTATACCACGTCACCTATTTATGGATATGGACTCCTTGTCCACACTGCCAAACAGAGCCTAAGGCAGATGCAAGATCGACATGCTGCCAATTACATAATTTGTACCTCAATATGATTTGTATAATATTTAGCAAATTGAAGTGCTACATAAAACATTCTTTCAAGGAAATATATGTGAATAATGGCTTAAATTGCTGTTAGAATATGTTCAGTATTAGAATATATCCAATATGGAAAGTCCCATGTTTCTATAAGTATGGACATCCATATCTAGTAATTTCTATTATCATATTTTAGTTTTAGTATAAGTATGTAACTCTGGATAGAGAACTCAAATACAAGAACTCTTTAACCCTAATCAATCTCTAGTCTTCTATGTTCTTCTTCTTGGTTTATCTAATATATCAATGTCACAACTCTCCTAGCATCACCACTAACATAGAATTCAACATGGTATCAGAGCGAGGTTCAGTAGTATGCTATGAGAGGAATCCCTCACCAAGAAAAAAAATCAAGTTTATTTAAGTTTTTTAGTATAATATTCAAGTCAAGTTTCAAGAAGAAGAAAGATTTCTCACAAGAAGAAGTTCTTATATCTCAATTCAAGTTTCAATCTTTCTCTGGAAGGACTTACTGTTCACTGACACTATTCAATATTATTGTTCACTGACACTATTCACATGCACTGTTTGCAGTACTGTTCATCAACATGTTTAAGTATTTTAAGTTTCAAAATCTCTCATCTCATTATTCTCTATGGTTCGAAGTAAGTTTTCAAGATTCCACTGGTGTTTAAAGTTTGTTTGAATAAAGCTAGGAGAGAGATCCGAAGTTTCTCAGTATTGGATTCATAGTATTATTTCGCTTCCGTAGTTTCCTTCTTCCAGAATTTCTCTGTCTTAGTAAGAGGGGCACAACCTTTCTGTATCTTGCAGTCTCTGAAGTTAGTATTGGACGAGATGTGCATGCGCGAAGTCTAAGTCTTCTGTTACGCACTCATGCCGTGAAAAAGAAGTAAGTTTTCTATGTACTGATTTGTTTTTCCAGTGAAGAGGGCGCGCATGCGCTCAAGTATAGCCATGCCCAAAGGGCGCACGCGCCCATGCCATGAAAGGAAGAAAAAAAAAACTTTTGCGAAATAACAGTACTGAGGGCGCTCACGCGCTTGAAATTGGCCTTGCCAAGAGCGTGCCCGCGCCCATGTCTCCACACATCAGTTTTCGAAATTTTTGAAGTATCAAGCCTTTGGAAAGTAGTTTGCACTCTTATCAAGGATTGGAGGGGTAGTATTGTTTGTATGCCGTTACGGATGTTTGGGTTTCTAGCTTCCGTGCAGTTGGTATTGATGCTGTCTTTTGTATCAGTTTTTAGAACATTATCAAGTTGTTTGTTTGAAATATTATAGGGGCACGTGACCTCTATCTCACGAGAAATTATTCTTTCCATCTTCCACTGTTCCAGAAGTTCGCAGTCATAAAAAGGCGCGACCCACCCTCCACCCTTTATAGTGAGTATTGTTTGATGCATGTTCTGTTAGAATTTTTTTTTGTGTATTGGAGTATGAAGTATTGTTTTTTGAAGTGGGCATTGGTTGGTTGTATAAGTTAGTATTTGATTTTCTTTGTTTCAAGTTCAAGTCGGAATAGACAAGTCTTTGTATGTTCCTACTACTCGATTATATATTCCAACTTGAGAGGGGAATAGGGAGATATGAAGACATTCAGTAGTATATGAGGGAAGAAGAATATGGAGACATATGAGAAAGAGTACTCGTGTCTCCATATTTCGGCATGCCTTGACGAACTCTTCATGACAAGGTATATCCACTACTCAGTCTTCAATATTCAGGTAGCAATCAAGCCTAAATTGCATGTATGTTTTAGGTAGCAGTCACACCTAAACTGCAAGTATGTTTTAGGTAGCAGTTAAGCCTTAACTGCAAGTATGTTTCAGGTAACATTCAAGCCTAAACTGCAAGTATGTTTCAGGTAACATTCAAGCCTAAACTGCAAGTATGTTTCAAGTAGCAGTCAAGCCTAAACTGCACTTATCAGGATTCAAGTAGCAGTCAAGTTATAATTGCATCAGTATTCAGTATTCAGGAGTACCCATAATAGTATTTTGTTAACATTAACAGTGATATTGATAGTAGCAGCCAAGAAGCGCACATCAAGTCAGTGTTATTGTTTTCAATTTATATTATGACATCCATAACAGCGAATGGAGTGAGTATTAGCCAAGCAGCGCGCTACTAAACTGGTGTTATGATTTCAGTTTGTGACTGTGGTGTACCTTCAGTATTCAGGTTAGGTCATTGCCTACACTGACAGTTTCACCTCTAGAACGTCTCAACAGTTGTTCGAGTTCTTCAACTAAAGACAGTTCTATGCAAAAGGAGGAGCATTATTCTTATATTTTGTTTTTTGTAATTCAAGCTGTAATTTGCATAGTTTGCATAATTACAGCTTGAGGGGGAGTGTTAGAATATGTCCAACATGGAAAGTCCCATATTTCTATAAGTGTGGACATCTATATCTAGTAGTTTTTATTATCATGTTTTAGTTTTAGTATAAGTACTAGATTTTGGACCCGGACATACGCCCGGGATCTATTAAATATTTTGTGTGCTGAAAATGCTTTACAAAATGTCTCACACAAATTTTCGAAACAAAATATATTTTTATTGAAAATAAACCGAAATATGTTAATAACCAATGATTATGGTGCATAAGTATTTGGAAACTAATTAAGGAATCAAATTGAGATAGCCTCTTCACTTTGTGGTTTAGGATATTAATCCGTAATTTTCAAATAGAATTATCTTAAACTCGATCTAGCTTATATAATAGTTTTATTATATTTATGGTGATTTAGCGGCAAATTTTCGAATCAGAATATATTTTTATTAAAAATAAACCGAAATACGTTAATGAGCAGCGATTATGGTGTATAAGTACTTGGAAACTAATTGATCAAATTGAGATAGCCCATTCACTTTGTGGTTTAGGATATTAATCCATAATTTTCAAATAGAATTATATTAAACTCGATCTAGCTTGTATAATAGTTTTCTTAGATTTATAGTGATTTAGCGGCAAATTTTGAATCGTAATATATTTTATTGAAAATAAACCGAAATAATGCTAATGAGCAGCGATTATGGTGCATAAGTACTTGGAAACTAAGGGATCAAATTGAGATAGCCTATTCACTTTGTGGTTTAGAATATTAATCTGTAATTTTCAAATGGAATTATTTTAAACTCGATCTAGCTTGTATAATAGTTTTATTAGATTTATGGTGATTTAGCGGTAAATCATCACCGTTCGGCTTACGTACTAATGTGTACAAATCACTAAAACAGATTGATTGTTTCCATATCCTCAAAGAATACACTACTCCCACTTGAAAAGATTTATCATATGCACGTGTCCTACAAACGGGTGTCGTTATATTAAATTATTCTAAAAAATATTAGCAACTATGCATAGTTATGAGATATGAAAATTATATTAATTACTCATTTAAATTTCTTGCACCACTCTCTATAAAAAGGAAGCACCAAACCTTGATAAAACTATTCGATTTTTTTTTTTTTATTGTTAGGTTTAATAATAGAAGTTTGATTGAAGTTTTGTGAGAATGCCTAATGTGGCGAAGATAATATTGAAACTACTTGAATAGTAAGGTATTCCCAATCACAATAAAAATAATTATAATAAACACTACTTAAAATGCAAAACTATATTTGTCGAGACATTTATTCCCCATACATAAAATACAAATATGTTTTCGAGTTATTAGTTCAATGCATTTGCATCAAGTTTCTGATTTTCCATTAATTATTCTTTGAGGTTAGTTTAATGTAGTACGTTGCATCCCATTCCTAATTTCTCATTAATTATTCTTTGAGGTTAGTACAATGCAGTTTCATCAAGTTTTCGATTTCCCATTAATTATTATTTGAGGTTAGTTCAGTGCAATTACATCCACTTTATGATTTCCCATTAGTTATTCATTAAGGTTAATTCAGTACGTACAGTTGCATCCAGTTTTCGATGTTTCGTTAATTAGTCTTTGAGATTAGTTCATTGCATTTTCATCCAGGTTCCAATCTCCTGTTAATTACTCTTTGAGGTTAGTTCAATATATTTGCATCCAGTTTTTTATTTTCCGTTAATTGTTTTTCTAGGTTAGTTTGATAGTTTACAATTTCTATACAGGTTTGCATACATGTAAAGAGTCCTGCTTGTATAAACTCACTTTCGCTTTTAGGTTCCTAATTACTTGTAATTACTCATATGAGAAGGCTAAAAAGTGGATATTTATGCTTTGAGGTCAAGTCGATGCGCTTACATCCGACTTCCGATTTCTAGTTAACCATTTTTGATGTTATTTCAATGCATTTGCATCCAATTTTTGATTTCCGTTAGTTAATCTCGATTTTAGTTTAATGCAATTGCATCCAGTTTTTGGTTTTCCGTTAATTATTCTTTAAGATTAGTTCAATGTCATTTGCATATAATTTTCGATTTTATGTTAATTGTTCTTTGAGGTTAGTTCAATGCATTTGCATCAAGTTTATGATTTCTTGTTAATTATTTTTTTGAGGTTAGTTCAATGCGCTTACATCAAATTTATAATTTTCCGTTAATTATTCATTTAGGTTAGTTCAAGTAGTTTTCATCCATTTTTAATGTTTCATTAATTAGTCTTTGAGATTAGTTCATTGCATTTGGATCCAGTTTTATTTCCGCTAATAACTCTTTAAGGTTAGTTTAATACATCCATCTAGTTTCTGATTATTTATACTTTGAGGTTAGTTCGATATAATTATATTTGGTTTCTGATTTCCCGTTAACTATTCTTTGATGTTATTTCAATGCATTTGCAATTAATTTTTGATTTCCCACCAATTATTCTATGAGGTTAGTTCAATGCAGTTGCATTCGGTTTTTGATTTTATGTTAATTATTTTTTGAGTTAAGTTCAATGCATTTGTATCCAGTTTTCAGTTTTCCATTAATTATTATTTGAAGTTTGTTTGATGTATTTGCATACCGTTTTCGATTTTCCGTTAAATATTTTTCAAGGATTTGCATTCAATTTCTAATTTTCCGTTAGTTACTCTCTGTCGTTAGTTTAATGCAATTTGCATAAAGTTTATGATTTCCCGTTAATTACTCTTTGAGCTCAGTTATGTATTTGAATCCAGTTTCCGATTTCCTTATAATTATCCAATGTGGTGTGTAATACCAACATCTACTGATCCATTTGTAGTGTCCTTGCAAACATGACATAAAAAGTAAATTATGCTTAATTTACTATGTGGGATCATCGAAAATTATCCAGCTTCCGATTTCTCGTTAATTATTCTTTAAATTATGCATGACTCACTATGTGGAATCTTCAAAGATTATCTACGAATGAGTGTTGTTATATTAACTATTCTAAAAAATATTTGCAAATATGCATAACTATTATATATTAATATTATATTGATCACTCAACCAAATTTCTTATAACATGAAAACCTCACTCTTCATTAAAAAAAAATAACTCACCTTTGATAAAATCTTTCAACTTCATTTTTTTGTTTAATAATAGAAGTTTGATTAAAGTTTTGTGAGATTGCCTAATAAGGCGAAGTTCATATATATTGAAGCTACTTGAGAGATAAAATAAACATCATTTTAAATGCAAAACTATACTTATCGAGACATTCCCACAACATATAACCCAACTATGTTTTGAGGTTAGTTTAATGCATTTGCATCTAGTTTTTGATTTTTTGTTATTTATGTTTTAAGGTTAGTTCAATGCAGTTGCATCCAATTTTCAATTCCCGTTATTTATTTTTTGAGATCAGTTCAATGCAGTTGCATCCAGTTTCTGATTTATCGTTAATTATTCTTTTCGGTTAGTTCAATACATTTGCATCAAATTCCCAATTTTCTATTAATTGTTCTTTTTCGAGGTAAGTTCAATGCATTTGCATCCAGCGATTTCCGTTAATTATTATGTTAGATTAGTTTAATACATTTGCATCTAGTTTCGATTTCTCAGATTTATTATTTGATAAAGTTGCATTTGCATCTAGTTTCGATTTCCACTTATTGTTTGAGGTTAGTTCAATGAGTTTGCATCCAGTTTCCGATTTTTCATTAATTATTTCTTGAGGTTTTGCATCAAATATATTTTTTGAGATTAGTTCAATACAGTTGCATCAGGTTTCCGATTTCCCATTAATTAGTTTTTAAGATTAGTTCCACGCATTTGCATTATGTTCCCAATTTATAATTAATTTTTCTTTGAGGTTAGTTCAATGCAGTTGCATCCAGTTTCCGATTTTCCGTTAATTTAATCTTTGAGGGTGAGCTCAATGCATTTGCATCCAGTTTCTGATTTTTCGACAATAATTTTTTGATGTATTTGTATCCAAGTTTTGATTTTCCATTAATTATTCTTTGAGGTTAGTTTAATACAGTTGTATCCGTATTCCGATTTTTTATTAATTACTTTTTAAGATTAGTTTAATGCTTGCATTTGCATTCAGTTTCCGATTTTCCGTTAAATATTATTTGAGGTTAATTCGATGTATTTGCATCAAGTTTTCCGTTCCCCATTAATTATTTTTTGTCGTTAGTTTCATTCAGTATTATATATATTTTAAAATATTTGTCATTATTGCTTTGCTGTTATTTTTTTTTCATTTTATATTATATATTTTGTATAATTGTTTTTAACTATGTTTTGAGGCCATGTTAAGGATATATTCGAAATAAGTCGGTGTTTTATCATAGATACTAAAATTGTATGATTTGTAATAGAAAATTAGTTTATACAAATCACCTATTTTTTAGCAATTTTTTTTATTTGATCAAATATAAATTAATTTCTACAAATCACCTATTTTTTAGCAATTTTTTTTATTTGATCAAATATATAAGAATTGGAACACTAAAAGTGTTTGATTCGTAGTAATAGAAAATTACCTTATACAAATTACCTATTTTTTTAGTAATTTTTTTTTATTTGATCAAATATATAAGAATTGGAAATACACCCAAACTCTCCAAATATAGGAATTAAAAATACACTCAAACTCTCCAAAGAGGTTCCATGTGCGTGGGATTGTAGGCTATTAAAAAATACTATCTTTCATATTAGAGTATCACATATGATAGAAAAAAGGCTAACTCTCATATTAGAGTGCCACATAGGAGAGAGAAAATCCTCTAGGTCTCTGCTTTAGTATATAGATAGTAGATGTAACTCTGGGTAGAGAACTCAAATACAAAAACTCTCTAACCCTAATCAATCTCCAGTCTTCTCTGTTATTCTTATTGGTTTCTCTAATATATCAATGTCACAACTCTCCTAGTATCACCACTAACATATAATTCAACAATTACTTATCAGAACTTGTTAGCAATCTCATACATTTGATTGTTCATTTCAAACTAAACTCGATCACTTTGTTTGTTTATGAGATTATTATGCATCACTAGTACAAAAATGGGTTTTTGTGACTGTTTTTATCGAGTATTTATCACGGGGGTAATGTAAACAGTGACAAATGATTTTTTACAATATACATATAAGTCACTGTTTTTAGATAAACAGTTACAATAGGATTCAGTAGATAACTACCCACATTAAAAAAAACTAAAAAGATAACTACCGAAATTTACTCTGTCCCGCACCATAAGTCCCCGACTCTCCCGACTCCACTACACAGTTAGCAAAAACAAAAGTTGAAACAAAAGACTCCACTTCGGTAACACATATCAAAATATCAAATCAATTATTCCCTTAGGGCTTTCAAGATTAGTTGGGGTTTCCAAAATCCAGGTGCATTTTAAGTCAATTACAATGTGGATAATCAACTTTGATCGAACTCTAGTTTGGGTGGGTCTTCGAATTTCAGTGGTAATTGACCTCGACTGCCTTGAATTTTAATTGTCCCTCCCTTTTCTCTTTCGTTTGTGAAACTCTTCTATTCAATCTTCACCAGCACCAGGCTTTCAAGGATTACGAACTCGATAGTTGGTGGAGGCAGGACTTGTAAGTAATTATTCCTATTACATTTTGTAAACTCTTTCTTTCCTAATTTTATTTATAGACAATTTTTTTGTGACACATAAATTCTTCTTGGCCTTAACATCTTTCTTGTACAGTATTTTTCAATGCTGATAAACTCCAGTAAGTTATTTTCTTCCATTTATTTATTGACATTAACAAACCATCTGATTCTTTAGTGCTTAACACTGCAGTCGTCTTTGCGAGGAGTCAGGTGTGAAGTATATTTCACACCATAGTCATTCATAAGAAAATGATACAATAATAATTATGAGCCTGCCCATTTCAATCCACAGCTAGCATCTATCTATTTATGTGCTCTTTTAAGGTGGATTAACATGTGCTCTAGAACATAAATTTTATGGCAGAAATGGGGTGTTGGTATTATTCGTGAATTTTGGTTGTCTCGAATTTACTGGTATATCACTCTAATTGCAAGTAATACAATGAGTATTTGCTTGACATATTTCATATCTTAATTGCGATTTTCTTTTGTTTCCTTTTGGTTATTGTTGTTGTTTTGTTGTTGGTAATTGGCATGAAGTGAAGAAACCATGAGTAATGACAGACGACTATCCTACGTAGTAAAAGATTTTGCTAGTGACTTGTTTTCATCTTTCGTACTCTTGAACCAACTGGTTAAGTTCATGATTTGATTTCTCCTGCAAAGATGAAATCTTAGTTTAATCGAATATGGTGGCCTTGGTTTTCAATTGGTCAGTTAATTAGCAACTATGAAATTTAGACGTATTAGATCATGGGTCTTAAGCCCTAGATGGCTAGGATTGACAACATGAAGTTGTTGTTTATTTCAGTAAACAACAAGTCTTTGTTGCTTGTTTAAAATTCAAATATTTCTATAAATGAAAAATGAGAATATATGTTTAGACTATATTGAGTTCATCCACTAATATATATATTTTTTGGAACGCTGAACAGAATGAGAAAGGGAAGTACGTGAATGTGTTTATGAAGAGCCTGGTCTCATGGCATGTGGCAACAATGTGAATGGCTCGGGCAGAAGCCTTTGTCAATTTAGAAGAACCAAATATTCATGTGGCTTGAGGTGCTTATTGTTTTTTATTTTACCCTTAGAATATAATTTGTGGTACAAAGCAAATTTTGATTCGCTTGAGAACATAATTCGTAGGAGCAATGTGCACCTTTATTAGTGGATCTGTTGTGTTCCAACTATTAATTTATAAACTCTAGCAATAATTATGATGATATTGGCTTTTGATTTTTTGCATATAATACGAGTTGGTCCATCTTTGTAGTCTAGTGTTGGGCCACTATAGATGCCTTTGAATTGATTCTATCTTTTAGGTTAATGAACAAGGTATAGGAAGAAGAAGGGCATGTGCTTGTGGTGACTTGCTAAAGGTATATATTTTCTTTAACCTTTTTTTAGTCCATTGAAATTATTTGTTGTTTTGTCTATAGTTTGAAACTTGCACAATGTTCTCTTAGGGCCAAACAACGCACGCGTATCAGTTGATAAGATTTTGGAAGGTAAAGATCGTGTTGCTCTTCCTATACCATTTCGCGATGAGCTGGTAATTTTGAAAGATGCTCTTGGATCACAAGTTGCTTGGCCAAAACACTCAGTATTGAAAGGCATTGAGGTAATTTCATTAAGTTTTAATTTATTTTGAAGTACTTTAAAATATTTTTTTCATGTGTGTCTAGTTTTTTTTTTTATTTTTGTTTTTGTTTTTGTTTTTTTTTTTGTTTTTGAGTTTTAAATATTCTCACCTAAAAATAGTTAAAGACCAAAAAGGCTAATTCTCCGATACCAGCAAAAAATTCTAAAAAAGGAAAATGCTGAAGTAACTACAAGTTGTCTGAGAAATACTGAAAATCATACATTGGATCTTGGAAATGTGAATAGTAATGCTCGAATTCTTATTTTATGTTGTATTTGCAATTAAACCCATTATGACTTTTACAATTCATCTTAGGGCCGAGTCGCGGTTTTTGTGGATTTCAAATCCAATGTTGTTGCTAAGGTATAGTCTACCTTGGAGCTAGGACCTAAACCGAAGTTGTATAATGTTCCCTTAGGACAATACAACACACATGTAGCGCTTGGGAAAATTTTGTAAGGTAAAGATCAAGCTCTTCTTCCTGTACTAGTTGGCGATAAGTTGAAATTTGTAATGTTATCCAAGAATGTATTATGAACTATCCTTAAGACGAAGATTAACCATAAGACTGAAGACATATATGTAGTTGATTGATTTTGACGAGATTAGGTTAGTTTTTCATTTGGATTTGAATTAGGCTGATTATATTTATATGAATTAGATTGAAAATGTGTTATTTATTTAATTACATTTTATGATTAAGTACAAATGTATATTGATTATCTAAAGAGATTGTTTCAATGAAATTAGCAATATATATGAGTGGTACTTGAAATTTAATGGATCATATTCGGTATGTAGTTTTTAGGTGTGTAGTTTATTGCACGTCCCTGAATTTTATGAGTTTTCATATATATATATATATATATATATATATATATATATATATATATTTTTTTTAAATAAAAAAAAATATACATATCACGGTTTTATCCAAACTGTCATGACTAATGGTATTTTTTATGACCCTTCAAAAGGATGAATGCATAATAAGTTTATTTAAAACCGTCACAAATGATATGATTTGTTGTGACGGTTTTGAGCAATTGTTACCATTTTTATGGTAGAGATAGACTAGTTTGGAACAAATATTTGTGACGGTTTTGAGAAAAAAAAATGACTCACTCCGTCATGTTTTGGAAAAAAACAAATTGACAAAAGACTTTTTTATCACTGCTTTTAAACAATGATATAAAACCTTTTTTTTTTTTTTTTTTTTTGTAGTAGTGGATATATAGACTATATATATAAAGAAACATCCTATGAAACCACCACCAGGCATATGTGAAATGAGTCAGCCATTAATATTTTTTATTCTTTTTATTAGATTACTAGACTTTAACCCGTATGCGATGTCACCATTGTCATTATGAGTCAATTTAGTGAAATAAATAAGAGCACTATTTCGATTGTCATTATGAGTCAATTTGAATAAATAAGAGCACTACCGGTCTTGCCGAGATGTATCGTGTCTGCGGAAGTGAGGGGTCAGATCAATACCTCTTGATACAATACACACGCACCCCCTTTGATTTGTGAGGCATAGCCTACATCTCAAAAGATTTAGCCAATAAATAATATGTCTAAAATTATCATATTACACCACCAATCTTTTTGCAAATATGAATTTTTTGTAAAAATTCAAGGATTAAGGTTTTTCTCTTTTTTTTTTTGTCATCTAAATTGGACTTGTTTGCGTTATATTGATATTTGACATCATATGTAGGGGTGTTCATAGGTTGGTTATGGTTTGGTTATTACTAGTTCCGAGTTCAATTTTATTTTTAATAGTTCCTATCGGGTTCGGTTATTTAGTTGTTTGTTTGTTTTTTTTTTTTTAGAAAACTCAGAACCATACCTATTAATTAAGTCGATTCCGATTTGGGTTTTGGTTCCTTCTCAGATTATATATTATTATTATTATTATTAAAATTGCGTTTATATATATACATACGTGCAATGTACTATATAAAGCACGTGCACTTATATAAATTATCATGTACACATTTATTAGTTAATATATACATTAATATTAACTAATTTATAGTATACATGGGGCAGTAGTCGTTAACATTATTATTAATATTTATAGTACACATGCATGTTCAATGTAATGTAATGGTACAAAATATGTATTTAATAATATACATTCACTATTGTGCTACATACCCCTGTATAGTTAGTAGACTTTTATACTTAAAAAAAATACTATATATTATAATATTTGGGTTTATATTTATTTAGTGTAATATAATCTATAAACTTTATATATCAAAATCATAATAATCGATTTTGGTTTCGGTTCGGGTACCCACTGGTTCTTTTACCATTCAGTTCTTTCTCAGTTCGGTTCTTGAAGACCCACTATTAATGGGTATAATATTTTATAAGGGCATCTCCAATGGAGGGTGTAAACCGTATAGAGTGGAAATTTTACACTCCAAATATAAAAAAACTCTCTCCAATGGGGTGCTATACCGTAGGTAATAATAGTGTATTAGCTAATAGAGAGGGTGGGGAATTTCCCCTCTTGCTATTAGTTAATAAAAATCGAGGCGACACTTTAACCGACGTCCGAGTGAAATAATTTTTCCGGACGCCACTTGGAGTAACGCCTCTTTTCTAATTCTAAAGTAATTTTTTAACTTTCGGACGCCACTCAAGCCGACGCCCCGTCCCGTTAAGCTATACAATCTATTTTTTTTTTACACTCTTCCATTGGAGAGTATAGAGTGTGGATATTTATAAGCTATACAATACTATACAATTAGTGGTGTAAAATCTTAATGGGACTTACGTGGAGTCTAGGTGGAGGTGTAATTTTACACTCTCATTGGAAATGCCTTAACACAACTGCTATAAACGATTCCGGTTTCGGTAATAGGATACCATGCACATCCCTACCCTCATATGTATCATATATAACTTTACACGTGGCTACGCCACTTCTTGCCTTAGAGAACGCGTCCTTTTGGATTGAGCACTTAAGGAGCTTAAGGAATGTCCTATCAGCATCAATAACATTTTCTCTTACGAATTAATTAACTCGATAACTTTGTTTGTTTGTGAGATTATTATGCATGTAGACTATAAAGAAAATCCTATGAAACCACCACCAGGCATATGTGAAATGGCCCGGCCCATTAATATTTTTTCATCTTCTTTATTAGATAATGCTAGCAGGCTTGGGGAATGAGAATTTAAGAAATGCTGAGCGAGCACCACTATTGATTACTAGGCCCATGTACAGCCATTCGAGTTTCAATGGCTATGTCGTGTAATTGGTTTTTGTTGACAAGATTGTTGTTGAATATGGCGAGTTGAATGGATTTAGAGAATTTGGTAGAGGCATTATAAACAGATGGATAATGTGCTTGGCCAGTTGGGCCGATCTTCCAATTATTGTAACAATATATTGTTAATACTGAAATATTTTTGTTATTGTACATATGAATCCATAAATCTAGCATATATCTATTTCATTTGATAATTGTTTAGGGTAACATAATGCTGGACAAACTCATCTTCAAAATTGTAATTTGTTGGATGATTGATATTTAATTATTTTTCCATTTTTAAGATTTTCTAATTTTAAGAGAGTCAAATTAAACAATAAAAAGTGGAGCTGTCTTGTTGAGAAAGATGTATATAGACCTAAGTCAACTATTTTTAACCATTTGTTACCAACCAAACTGTCCTTCCGGGGGAGAGACAGTTGAAGAAAGAACATATAAATACGTTTTCTAGGAAATGTTGAATTCATTGAGTCATTATGTTTCTCCATCTCTTCATTCATCAGTAATTCCGATGGCAAATACCAGAGATAGGATGGTGTTTGTTCTAGGCATTGTTCTCTTTGCTAGTGTAGTTCAGCTCGAAGCATTATCACTTAATCAATGCTCAGGTTGTCAAAGCCAGTGTTCCGCCTCGGCCATAGACTTATGGGAAAACACTCGTTGCCGTTTTACGTGCTTTGGTTCTTGTTTCCGGATAATCAATTGGGTAAGAAATCTTTATGCTTGATTGATTTAAATAGAGAGAGAGAGAGAACTCCTTGAAGCAAACTTTTAGTCGATTGAAGGAGCAAATGAAATATTGGAACCTCTCTCACCACGCCATCTAAAGAGTGCGGTCAGCCCAACATAAAAATAACTTATTAAGTTGACATGGCAGGCTGCACACGGTAGATTCCAATCATTCCATTGGATCGTCTCCTCATTGTATTGTTAGTCTGAAATAGATTTCCTTTTTTTTTTTTTTTTTTTTTTTTTTTTTTTATATAAATATAAATTTAAACGCAACTCTTGAATCACTTTAGAAAGATCAATATTGGTTACAAGGTTGGGGCGTTGAAGACCAAGGTATGAAGTAGATATCCACATTGTGGTAAAATTTCAACTACACATACATTTTGGCACTTCAATTCATATTCGTCATAGGGTTCATCCATTTCTGACCCGAAGGAGTTAAGATGACATGCACAATGGTGTTGAAACTTCAACTAAATACCTGCAAAACAGTGGTGCAATTTCACCTACGTTTCATTTTCTTGGCGCCAAAATTATTCAACTAAATTCAAACACTACGTCATCACCGTCTTATTGTACATCATACTTTGTTGGTGAACTGAAAAATGACATTTTCCTGTGCAGGGTGGCCGAGGACGTTACGAAGGTGCCCAATTGGGTAACAGGCATGAAGAGGCTAAGGCACCCGCACCAATGGCCACGGATCTCTCAAAGCTTGCACCATCAAAACCCCCATCTAGACCTTATTCAAGGAAGATTAATCCTTGGCAGGAGTTGTTTACCCTGCATTAGGTTGTTCATATACAATGTATAAACAAGTTTGTAGATATATGAAGAACTCAAAACCAGTGTGGAAGGTGTTTGGTATCATTTTGTTGTAAATCCACTAAAAAACAACCATTGAAATTGAATCACGGTAGGATCAAGAAATAATATAAATTTATCAAAAAATTCACCATTTGAAATTGCATATACTAAAGCATTCTATCCATCACATTGATAATTTTACATTTTAGAATTCTAACTAAAATTCAATTCAAAAAAAAAAAAAAAAAACTAGCCAACTTTTACTACTCAAACGAGTATGTTTATACAAGTGAGAGTTTCTATATGAATACCCACCCTCCAATTCATCCAAATCAGCTAAACAAATTAAGATATAACATGGCTTCAAGAACCTCATCCTCCTCAAGAGTTCTTGACCAAAGATATTGGGAGAAAAAGGAAAGGTGATGGATAGAGAGAGATGGGTTTAGAGAGATTGTGACTGTTTAAATTTTCGTGGGGTTCAGAGCTTAATGGCTGGAGAAGAAGAATAAATGAAGAAGCCACAGTATTTTCTGTTTTCTTATTCCTTATTTTTGAGTTTTAATCGATGATTTTTATTTTAGTTTTACTACTGAATAACGGAATCAATAGATACCGATATACAGATTTTTTGAATTGGGCCAACCAACTAGTAGCCTAAGGTCCATAGTATATAATCCAAAAAAATATATGAATCAAACAAAAAAACCCAGATAGTGCACCCTAACCCATGTACAGGTTGGCCCATTCATGCTGCCAAATAGGCTTAACTGATAGTTTTGTCCAAAGTTATTGTAGATAGAGCATCGACAACACATTACTCTTTGACATGCTTCAAAATTCACCTTAGTAATGATTTGTATAATTTGTGAGTTTGTGATTGACTGATCGAAGTGCTAAATAATGTTTACTTTCAAAAAATATTCAAATTATGGAATACAATTATGAATTGGATGTTATTATTTGCCATTTATACGTATGATTGATCAACTAAAACCTTATTATAGGATTTTAAACCGGTTTCTACAGCAACATAAAATTTTACCGAAACCAACTGCGTCGCAGGCCTTACCACGTGCTGGATATCATTTGATACCAACTTTCTTTTGGTAATTTCATTTGATACCAACTTATTGTGTAATACATTTATATATGATACCAATGAGATAACGATTGTGAAATAAAATCAGCGATGAATATGAAATGGTTACAAACCCAATTATCCTTCTCGAAAAAAAATGAATAAAAATAAATTATCCATTTCTCGATCAACCATATCATTTCTCGCATGTGATAATTAAGTTCGCTATTTTCGGAGGATCAACTTGTTTGTTGCTGTATTAAAAAAACCCGTAAAAGTGAATATTAAAAAACCAAAAAGAGTGAGGAAAGCATGTGAACTACTGATTGCCATGGTTCATCTTTGATATGGTTCGGTGCAACACTACTTCAACTTGTACGTTGCTTGAGATATTTTGCTTCACATAAGTACATAATAGCTTAATTTCGTCTTAACTGTTAAATCATTTTAATTATTTTGTTCCTTTTAGGTCACATTTAATTCGTAATTCTCTTAATGCAATTAAGTTTTAATTTTTGAATAATATCAACAAAATCATTTATTTTCTGAAATGGAGAACATAGTCTTTTCTCTGTCTCAATAATACTTCAGTTTATTGAGTTTTTTGCCCTTTGTTTTGAAAAAAAACTAACCAATCACAATTTTTCCAGTTTATGATAAACGTACAATTAGGTTAGGCAAACAAATTTTAACTGTTATAAGTAATTTATTCCGATCCCCAATACATCTATATATATGTGTGTCATTTTCTTTTCCACTAAGCCTCTAACAATTACAAATAAATTAAAACTGAGAATACCATCAAGGCACGGCTATTTCCAGTTTCTAATGTGACAATTGCAATTTTTTTTTTTTACAATTTCAGTCTCCAATGCACTTCTATTAGTTCTATAAGATTAACAGTTTTCTAGTTTTATCCCCCTACAGTTCTTTCATCTAAAAGTTTACTCCCTTCCAAAATCACATCACATCCAAGTCAACTGTTATCTTTTTGCTCAATGTATATAAAAAGACTTCATTGCCTTTTGCTTTTTGCCCTTTTAAAAGTTTTCTAGTTTTACCCCCTCAGAACTTAGGCCAATTAGCTTTATCCCCATAGTTCTTTCATCTAGAGGTTTACCCCCAGAACTTAGGCCAATTAGCTTTACCCCTTCAGTTATTTCATTTAGAGATTTACCCCCAAGACCACAACACATCCAAGTCAACTGAGTTTGACCGTAATTTATCCTCATAGTTCTTTCATCTAGAGGTTTACCCCCAAAACTTAGGCCAATTAGCTTTACCCCCTCAGTTATTTCATCTAGAGATTTACCCCCCAAGACCACAACACATCCAAGTCAACTGAGTTTGACCGTAATATTTTTGGTCAAGATAAATGAAAAGACTCTAATGCCCTTTTCTAGGTATAATTATATAAATACCATGTGACTTTGGCAAAGACAAAATTAGAATTCAAATCATCTAGGACACATGTCATGATCTTGTGAACTCTTTCCGACAACCATACACCATCACTACTATAACATCCCGTTTTTTTTTAAATTTTCCTAGTACAATAATAATAATAATAATAATAATAATAATAATAATAAGACTAATAATAGATAAAAACCAAAAATATATGATAACTATTAGTTAAGGATAAAAGCCCCGTAGATAAATAGATAACTTTCATCCTTATTTTTTGGTGGGGGGTTTAAAACAAAAAGGAATTCACACGTAGAGGTTTTTACCAATAAAAAAATAAAAAAAAATAAACCCCCCGCGGAGAGTAACATCGGTGAGGGGTTCTTTGTAAGAGAAAAAAAAAAGATTTCGAATCGATGAAGACCATCTTCTTCGTCTTCTGATCGACCGGTCTTTTCGGGGTTTTTCCACTTTCGGAAATCTAGCTGTTCGGTTTACAAATAGTGAGTAGTATGAACATGTTCTTTTAAATTTTTACTGATCATATCTGTTAATGATTTTTCTTATCTGATATTTTGGAACATTGTGATAAAAATGTTGATTTGATAAAAAAAGATGTATGGCCATTCATGCGAACTCAAGCCTCACTTTGAGTAGGCATAAATAGGATTCCTCGCATGTTCTCTATAGTCAGAATAATGGTGGCGCTTTTATAATTTTTGAAATAATCGCATCTACGCCAAATTCTTATTTTTTCCTAATTGTTATCTTTGGGATGATGATGAGTATGTTGTATTAGTAGATGTTGGTTGTTGTTGGGTATTGTTGAAGTTAAAAAGAAAGAAATGGCGCTAACTTCGCGATTTAAGATTTGGGGAAAATCAAGTTTGATTATACAATAGTGTTGGGCTTTTGGTTGGGGATTGAAACCGAGTGGTTTCGGTGTGGTTTGATTGTTGTTTGAGTGCTGTGAAGCTTTGACAGGAGCGTTAATGGCTTCGAAACACGATTTCTGACGAGTGATGGAATTGGGTTTTAGTGGTGTCAAACTATTGGGTTTTTTGTGAGGAGTGAAACCGATGGGGTTAGAGTGGAGGAGGGTTAGTGGTTTGTGGTGGCTAATCGGTGGAGGTGGCGAGATGTGAGGAAGAAGAAGAAGAAGGTAGTGATCTGTTTATTTTTATTTTGTGGGCTTGGGCCGAAATCAGTTATGTGGGCTTGAGTGTTTTATTCTTTTTTAGATTTCACTTATGGGCTTAAGTTTAGTTGGGCTTGGGAAAGGCTATATACATTTGGGCATTAGTCTTTGGGGTTTTGGGTTAGATGAGTTTAGGTTGATTTGGTTTGATCCTATTGACCGAATTAGGGTTGACTTTGACTAGTTGACCAAATTTGACTTTTAACTCGAATTATGATTTGGTCTATTAGTATCGATCTAGGGCTATTAGCGTGCTTGGCTTTAGGATAAGACCTTTATATATATACGTGTACGTGTATTAACTACTATGTGATATTTCAGTATTTTATAATATACGACGCTATGACAATTAGACATCAATATCATTAATAACGCGTAAACAATAATACACGAAAGAAGATACTCTTCCGTTCTCTAAAATAATATATGCAATAAAGTTTAATAATGCATACACAAATTTACCACACCCTTTTAGAACTCTCCACGCCTTAAGTTTTGGAAATGAGATTTTATGACTGATGATGTCATATGTTAGGTGGGCATTTATTGAATGTGTCATAAATGACCCGTTAGCGTTATAAAGGGGTATTCATTGAATGTGTCATGAATGACCCGGGTATTTATTGAATGTACCATGAATGACCAGTTTGTTTGGACTGCCCTAGAGATGAACTAAGGTATTAAGCCAAGGGTTAGTTGTATTCCTTGATTGTACAAGAATGTAGGTTTGTGTATTCCTTGAATATGGCGGGAATGACCTAAGGTATTCATTGAATGTGCCATGAATGACTTGAGTTTTATGCCATAAGGGCATCTCCAATGGGGGGTGTAAACCGTATAGAGTGGAAATTTTACACTCCAAATATCAAAAAATTATAACTTTCGTATTTTAAAAATACGTTTTTATCTATTTAATTAATTAATTTAATTATTTATTTTCAAAATTATTTGGATCGGTTTGAGACACATGGAGCTTGGTTTTAAGGGCCGAAGTCGGTGTTTAGGCTTGGGTTTAGGACCCAAGTATATAAACACACATTGTTACGGAAAATAGGGTTCGAAGAATAATAAAATAATGAAAATGGAAGCGAGCTTGAAGCTCGTTCTTTGGAGGGTGGAGCCCACGAATCGGGCTAGGAGGATTCGGCCGAGTTGTTCGCTGATTGAGTAGCTATTTTGCTATTTCACCGGTTTGTAGTTTTACATATATATCGGCATATCTTGTTTCGGTTTTTATATCTTGTTCATTATCCCATTGTATTGGACTTAAGTGCCATTTGTTTTATTAAATTTTGTTAAATTTGGATTTGTAATTAAACCGTTGGGTGAGGTTCGTTAATGGCGCCCATGAAACCTATTAACAAAAACAAAACAATGGTCCCCAGATATGTTTTGGAAGTGTTTGTATTTCATTTTTCGTTATCTTGTTGTTGTTGTGTGGATAGCTTTGAAAGAAATCAATGGAGGTCGAGTTGTTTCTTCGGTGGTGGTGATGTTGGAATCGAGATGGGTAGTATAGTATAGTGTGGGTTTTGGTTGGGGATCAAAACCTAATTGTTTTGAAGGGTGCTAATGGTGATGACGAAGCTCCCAAATGGCGTCAATGGCGGCCAGAAATCGCCAGTTTAAATTAAACTTGGTGTTTGGGTTTTGGTTGGAACTTGTTGTTGGGGGATTGATTCTTTGGTTGTGTAGTGTGTTGTTGGAAGCTTGCAGGTCGCGATAAGGGGTAGCGAGGTTGATCTGGTGATCTTGAGGGTTTGGAATTTTATTTGTAATTTTCGGTGTTGTGAGCTGTTTTGGTTGTGGTTGTAGTTGGATTTTGAATGGTGGTAGTGGGGTAGTGTAGTAGAGAGGGGGCAGCGGTTAAAAGCTTGAGGCACCATTAATGGTGGCGAAATTTGGTCTCGAGATCTAGTTTTGGTCGAGATGTAAATTCAAGAATTGAGGCTTTGGCATTAATTAATGTTAGAGGGTTTTGTTTGTGAGTCCAACCGACTTGTCGAAATGGGAGTGGGTGGCCTAAAATTTTTGGTGGTCACTTTGGTGGTGGTAGCTAGGGAAGAAGATGAAACGATGCCAAGCCGATTTGGGCTTTGGGCCTTGGGCCAAAACTTTTGGTTTTGTTTGGGCCCGGATTCTATTTTAAGTTGTTGGGCGAAAATGTTTAAGTGTTTTGTCTTGGGCCAATTTCTTTTTAGTGGCTAGGCCGAAATTTCAATGGTGGTTGGGCGAAATTTCAGTTTTAGTTTTAGGGTCGGTTTCAGTTCAATTTTGGACCCGAACCACTTAACTATTTTGGGCGGTTCTATATTGATTGGGGCCGATCCATTGGACTTAAAATAGATCTACATGGGTCTTTCAACTTTTAGACTTTCGGGTTCTAAGGTTTGGGTTTGGCCGGTTAGTCCGAACCATTACCTTAGCCATGAAGCTATGCACCTTTGCCATAGCCATGAACCATGGCTATGACCCACCTAACCCCGTCGAACATGGAAACGAGCAGGTTTGACTTTGTAGGGACATGTTGACCTTTGACTATTGATGGTTGACTTTGACTTTGACTATGACATGTTGACTTTGACCTTTGACTATGAAATGTTGACTTTTCCAGTTTTTCACCTATTTGATTTGTATGGACAAATATAGTAATAAAATATTGTCGATATTATATAACTTGGTTGGTCATTATCTAATTTAGATTTAGCGTGAAGTAGTGTGAAAACATATATATATTGGGCTTTGATTGTGGGTATGGACCGCCTAATTGTGCTTCGTTTTATGTTGTATATTATATGGACACATGTAGTAATAAAATGCTGTGGAAGCTTGTATAAATTTGGTTGTCGATTATCTAAGAAAGTTTGGACATTGATGTTGTGTATTTTTGACTCGTGGACGATATTGAGATGTTAGGAGGCGTTATATTCCCTAATACGCTATACTAAAATGTATGCGATACGTTGAAGTAATTGTGACATGATATAATATGTTGGAGTATATATATTAATGCAATATCTTTGAGAAATGTATATAAAAATTCCATTTATTATATATGTGAGATGCTTCTTATGAGGTAGTATAATATTGATGAATATTTGCCCACGGAGTGTGGTGAAGTGCAATAATATATTGACCGCGTGAAATAATGAAAGTGGTTATGTGAAATAATTGAGATATGTCTAAATATTGTGGCTTAGTGCAATAAGGTAATTGACCTGCACGTGATATAGTGGAATTTTATTATGAGTCATTAATGTATGACACTTGAATAAATTACGTAACGAAAATCTTAGAACCTAGCTACCACAACTCATGTGATTGGCCATTCTGGCGTTTCAGTTAATCTGAATGGCCTTCGGTGTAAAAGTAATGTGATTGGCCCTCCGGGCGTTTGATTAATCTGAATGGCCTTGGTAAAGTAATGTGATTGACCTTCCGGGCGTTTGATAAAAGTTGAATAGCCCTCCGCGTAAATAGAATAATAGTAGCTTGATTATTCCGTTCGCAAAATAGAACGATGACGCTATATTTTATGCCGAATAGTAGCATTACTTACATAATTGCTTCCGTGTGAGGATTTACGGTGTCGCGGCATCCCGCCGTCGAGTGGTTTCGCATGAGTGGTTCATTATGTAAGGGGAGGCATGTGGATGTACATGTTCAAGTTGGGTAGCGATTGTGGTAGCCGGGGAAACTAGGTAAGACATAGATCTGACGTGATTTTAGAGACACACAAAAGAAAGTCTAAATTAATATAATTATGGTAATATGTTGGTAAATGATATATCTTTAGATAGATGATTGTATATGATTTGGTAGGTTAGTATTTTTTTAGAACCTAAAAGCCTCGTGGAGGAACTAAATGCCTTTTATTATCGCATATGGTATGTTGTATTAGTTGTTGGAAGTTAAAACCTCGATTGGAGGAACTACCTGCCTAGATTATTGTACTTAAGTATGTTATATTAGTCGTTGAAAGTTAAAGGCCTCGGTGGAGGAACTAAGCGCCATTATGGATTATGTATATATTTGTATAAGTATATGTTGTTTTAGAGCTACTCACACCAAAGATTTTTATAATCGACCCGATTTGCATGTTTGCTTATCGGGTGTATTCATTCAATGAACATAGTTAATAAGTTTTGGCGGGTTTAGTGTTGAAGAAGAGTGGTTCTTTGCTTGTGGTTTTAAGTTAAGCGTTAAATCTTAGGATTTGTTTTGTTTTCTCTTGAGGTGATATAGAATTTCAGTCTAGACAATGTTTTTGTATTTCATTTGTAAATTTTTATAATGCTGACCCGATTTGCATGTTTGCTTATCGGGTGTGTTCATTCAATGAACATAGTTGATAAGTTTTGACAGGTTTAGTGTTGAAGAAGAGTGGTTGCTGTTTGTGATTTGCGTTAGCGTTGCATCTCAGGATTTGTTTTGTTTTTCCTTGAGGTGATATAGAATTTCAGTCTAGACAATGTTTTTGTATTTCATTTGTAAATTTTATTAAAGAGTTATTGAAAGGAGAGTACAACCTAATCTTATTTGTGAATCTTTGTCATGAAGAAGACTTTTGTTTAAGTTAAAATTTTTATTGGTTTTTATTATCCACATATTTAAACTGTTTATGGGTTTTTGGGAGTTGAGAGTGCGTCACACCTCGGAGATCGAAGAGTCGGGAACAAATAATGTTTTTCCGAATTCTGTCGAAATTCGGGGTGTGACAAAAATTCTCTCCAATGGGGGTGCTATACCGTAGGTAATAGTGTATTAGCTAATAGAGAGGGTGGGAATTCCCCTCGCTATTAGTTAATAAAAACCGGGCGACACTCGATCCGACGGCGTCCGAGTAAAATAATTTTCGGACGCCACTTGAGTAACGCCCCTTTCTAATTCTAAAGTAATTTTTTAACTCGGACGTCACTACAAGTGACGTCCCAGTTTAAATTAAAGAGGGACGTCACTTGGAGTGACGTCCGAGTTTAAAATCTTTTTTTTTTACACTATTCCATTGGAGAGTATAGAGTGTGGATATTTATAAGCTATACAATACTATACAATTAGAGGTGTAAAATCCTAATGGTACCTACGTGGAGCCTAGGTGGAGGTGTAATTTTACACCCCCCATTGGAGATGCCCTAAGAGGCTTGGTTTTATGAGCATTAAAAGTCTATAGATGGCTGTGACTCACAAGTACGAGTTTACAAGAGGGATATATGATATTTATGCGAGACAAATAAGACTAAGAACTACGAAAGGCTTGATTCCAATCTTGAAAGATTTGGATCGTGGCAGTTTTTTTGAGCAAAAAAGTGCAGCCACCATATTACATATTATATATTAGTTTAGTGATAACTATGTGGTATCAATTAGACTTCAATGTCTTAAATAAGGTTTTGATTATGAATGAAAATTTGACTGGTTTAGCTAAATCCTTTTATTGTGATGTCTAACTCTGTTTTTGCAGAGGGGTAGGATTCGTTAATCTTGTATACAGGGACGTGCTGGCTTAAAGGTAAAGTGTATAAAACTCATATTTAAATAAGTTATCATATGTGTATTTAATGAGTGGAATGTAAGTGATTTTTATACCGTGAGTTAATTTTGGAAAAATAGGTTATTAGGGTTTCGTTTCATCCTGAGTTTTCAGATGATTGAATAGGGTGACAATTGAGATATTTATATCCTGGAAAATTTCCTATTTTAGATTTTCTGAAAATTTGGGGTGTGACAACTACCATCACTGTAGAATTATCTTCTCCAAGTCATACACCACTACCACATAAAAAGACTCCATTGCCCTTTCACGGTTGGTTTTCTCCTAATATACGTGTAACTTTTAACAACCGTGAGATTAATTATGTAATTTTATAATATTAAGGGTGTGGATGTCATTTGATAATGATTGGTGGTAGCCATCGGATAGAGTTCACAAAATCATGACTCGTGTCCTAGATGATTTGAATTCCAATTTTGTATTTGCCAAAGTCACGAGTATTTATGTAATTATACTTAGAAAAGGGCATTAGAGTCTTTTCATTTGTCTTGACCAAAAACATGCATTCAAACTCACCGACTTGGATGTGTTGTGGTATTGGGGGGTAAAGCTAGAAAAACTATTTAAAAAGCAAAGGGCAAAAGGCAATAAAGTCTTTTACATGCATTGACAAAAAGATAACAGTTGATTTGGATGTGGTGTGATTTAGGGGGGAAGCTAGAAAACTCAAAGATTTAGTACCCAGTTGTTGGTGTTCACTTGGCACTTTTGTCGGAAACTGTGTTTGGATTGCCCAAACTCAAACCATTCTTTGTAATTTTTTCACTTTTTTAATACATTTCAACTTACCTACCAAAAAATAAAAATAAACTCATATCTATCGCAGTAAGAGCATCATCAATGCATTTTCATTTTTCGTTGTGACACCTCAATAGTTTTGGTACTTTAAAATTTCTAAAACGAAGAGAAGAACTAGTGCATTTTGGGCAAAATTTGCTTTTTAATTTTGGACGGAAATAGTTGTCCCATGCCAAATTCCAAAAGCCCAACGGTATAAAATCGAGCCATTTGGAATTTTTTATTAAAAAAAAACGAAAAAAATTCTGGATGGCAAAAGTAGTCCCGTCTCACTTTTGGACGAGACAAGTTGTCCCGTGCAAGTCATTTCTATATTTCTAGATAATTTGGTTCCGAATTTGACAATTGTTATTATGAAAACGTTGTTATAACAGCGCGTTGGGGACAAAAATTGTCAAATAAATTGTCAACTGTCACATTAGAAATCAAATTTAGAAATGGGTTGATGATGCTCTAATTGATGTTAAAATTGAAACTATTTTTGTGAGAATTATAGAAATGGTTTAGACGAGACAAGTTTAGCCGTCTCCTTTTTGGGAATAATACAAAAAATGAAATTATTGTATATATGTAAGAAAATATTTTAGAAATCACTTTAGAAAAGGAAAAAATATAAAATAAAAATAGGATGACGCTACTTCTCCCGTCCAAAAAGATTATTATTATTTTTTTTCAAAATCGCATTGAAGCTTAACATAGAAATTGCACTTTTTGGGTTCTAAAAAAGTTGATGTGTCGAAATCAATTTAGAATTGCGTTGACGATGTTTTTAGAAATGGGAAATAGCAGTGCATTGATGATGCTATAAGATGATGATAAATCTCCCAAAGCAAAGGTACAACACATGTGGGATTACGAAAGGAAAGCACTTTCGTGTGCGTGTGATAAGTCTAAGCAGTATACATATCCCAACTTGCTATATTAGTTGTCTAGCTAGTCGATATATATGTACTACCTCAATTCGAGGTTGAGTTCGCGCGCCATTTGAGTTTGAGCCTTGCTTGTGCAGAATTATGCCAAGTTTTTCTTGGACAGGTATGGCCATGAGGGTACGGAGCTAAGCTCCCAATCGGCCAATCCCAAGCTACTTCCGCCCGAGCATGTAGTGCTTTATTTTTATGTACAAGCCATAAAAAAAACCCTCTACGCGTTACACGGAGTAATTTATGTGCAAGAGATTGTTGTGTTTTTACATTTCTAATTTCAAATCCCAGACCTGGAGGTGTTGGTGGTGTTATTAGAGATGAAAATGGGTGCTTTATAATGTGTTTCTATAAACACTTTGGTGTAGCGAGTAATAATTTGGCAGAATGTATGACTTTGGTTGAGGATATCAAGATTTGCAGTACAAGGGGGCTTATGAAGATACAAATTGAAGTTGATTCCAAGCTTTTGGCAAATTGGGTCGGTGGTAAAACACATGTGCCATGGTACTTTTGCAACATTGTGACTTTTGTTAGAGACTTTATGTCTTACTGACTACTGTTATTCATGTTTATAGAGAAGCCAATGTTCTTGCTGATGCTCTAGCAAAATTAGCTAGTATGAATCGAGGGTCTGGTGATTTTTAAGCATTGAGTGAAGTGCCTAACAACACCAGATCTTTGTTATAGTTGGATAATTATTGTGGATTAGGGAACCTACGCATTTGGCCACTAGATAGGTGTAGTTAATTGTTTTTCTTCTTCGAATGTAAGTTTTGAGCAGGGGTAAAAGTTGATGTCTCCTCTTATAATCCATTACTAGTTTGTATTATTTTAATAAACTGGTAGGGGGCAGGTCTTGCCAAACCCCCACCCTCCTCTTGGGTGATTTCTTAAAAAAAAAATCTCGTGACTTTGATTCATAAGATGTTTGTGAATCAAATATAGAATCAAATTTCACATGATAAATTAAAGAGTGTGTTCTGTGGTTCTTTGGAGCCTAGCCAAAACATGCCAATGAGAGTGTCTTTCCGCATCCAAAACACGTACCCATAATGCCATAATTGACATTAGCCGTGAGCGGTGCTACTTTTAAATTGGTCATCTTTCGGGGGAAGACCGGAAGACGTGTTGTGATGGACAAACAATTCAAGGATCGATCATCACAAAGACACAAAGTAACTTTAAGTAGAGTTCATATAACCATCCCCTTTTTTAAATCATCAAAATGAAGATAACTCATTCCACTTAAATCAATCCAAATAAAGTCAATAAGCAGAACCAAATTTCGATTCATTTACAGTGTTCGTACAAATGCACCACTGATTTTTGGTTCTTTTAGTCACATTTCTCAAGCATAATACCCATGCATATTCCATATATAGCAGTCTTTTGGTTGGATAATACTGGTTTCTTCTTTTTGAATCTCTTATTTATATTGTTTTTATGCCAAGTCAGACCAGCCAACTACAAGTCGCATTCTTTGTCAACTATCAGTATTTTTATTTTTATTTTTTCTTAATAATAGTGTGTCAAACATAGAAACATACAAGGTTGGCGCTTGTCAACAAATTAAACTAATTATACCAATATAAAACATTATCTAAATGATAATATTAGCCATCTATTCCAACTAAATTGAATATATATATATGCGTCTTTTTTCCCCTAGCCTCTACGTTGAAAGAGTGAGAAAACTAAAGGTAAAGATAATGACGAAGAGAGTCGCTCTGCTGTTTGTCTTCTGTATTATTTTAATTACATTTTTTCAACCTCTTGAAGGAGCAAACCTTCTCCCTTCTCCAGCAGCTGTAGGTTTTAACAAATGCAAAAGAGATTGCTATTCGAGATGTGATCACCTAGTATTGTGGAGGATACCTGTATAGGACGTATACATGACCTAGGAGGTTAGTGGTGATAAAGGGACGGATGCGGTATAGCGTTAGAAGACAGGGTGCATAGGATCAGATCCGCGGTATCCCAACCGCTCTGGAACCGGCTGCGCGTGGAACGTGGGAGTGGGAGAGGCACCGAACTGCCAAATGCAACCGCGATGCGTGGAAAGAAAGAGGATATAAGAGAGAGTGAGGAAAGCCAGAAAAGGAGGTCGATACGTTTAAGATTAGAGGTTGTAATCACAGTCTATACATTTTGGCGCCGTCTGTGGGGAAGAGCGAAATAAAATGGCCACCATAACAAAAAAGGGGGTAGGAAGACCTAGGAAAGAAGTTGTTCGAGAGGTAGTAGAGGAAGAAGTGAGGGAAGAAAGAGAGGTGAGTAGAGAGGAAGACATATCTGATGTGGCGGCAGACGCCACCAGACTTATGCAAGAAGAAATAGTCAGGTTAAGAAACGAGAACGCATTTTAATTGAGAAAGGAAAGAGACACCGCACAAGATGACATGGAAGATAGGGATCGCCGGGGCAGTGAGATGGAAGGGGAGAATGAGGTATACCAGTCTAGGGGAGCGGAATCACGGTAGAGGGGCATCACCGGGAAGTGGTACAGCCATGATCGAGAAAGATAGAGAAGCTAACCGCATTTGTAGAAAAAATGAACCAAAGTGCCGCCAAAAAGGAGGTTGCTAACCTCAACAAGAATCCACTGGCGGATTCGGTCTGGAATTCAGAGGTACCTAAGAGATTCAGTCAGCCAAGATTCGAAAGGTATGATGGGAAAGGTGACCCAACTGATCATTTGCATCATTTTAGACAACGATGCCACCGCGGGCGGAAAAATAAGTATGACGGTCATACCGCATGATGTTCCCCGCAAGCCTTAAGTGGGGGGCGCTCGGATTGGTATTACCGCCTATCTTCGCGAGCATCGGTAGATTTGAAGAACTAGAGAGCGAAGCCATGGACCATTTCATCCACCGAAACGGAGAGTAGTGGATATCGCGGCTCTGGCTTTAACATCAAACAGAGGTCACGGAGTCGTTAAAGGGAGTTTAAATGCGTGTTCAAAGAAGAGACCCCCCGGGTAGAGAATCTGGAAGAGCATACAGCTGGTCATTGCATTTCAAAGACGGCTTGAAACAGGGACTAGGGTGCACGAATCGTCCAAAATCGAAATTACCACTCGCGATGCTCTGTACCCAAAGGTAGAAAAGTATATTCGGTAACGCGAAGATATAATGCAAAGAAATGCGCGAGGGAACAAAAAGATCGGGGAAGGCAAAGGCAGGCGGGGATAGAGACGACGGGGATAGGGTAAGAGAGAAGAGAGAGAAGGGGGATCCAACAGAGGGGGGAGACGGGACCCGGCGAGATCGGAGATCGAAAACAGGGGGATATTCGCGGAAAGAAAGCCGCACTGGAGAGATAGAACAAACACCTCTGAATAGGCCATTAGAGGAAATCTTGCCCCCTCATCAAGGGGCGCAAAGATTATGAAGGACCGCTGAACACCCCCCGAGAGATTGAGGGAAACCATTTTGTGCCTATCATCGATTAGGAACCACGCCACTAACGAATGTTATGCTTTGAAATGGTTGGTGGAAAGAATGATTGAGAAGGGGATGCTTAGAGAATATGTCGCGGAGGTTCATCATGCCGAGAGGACAGTGAGCCCCGCTAGGATCTTGGGTACAATAAATGTCATTTACAAAGGAGAGACACTCGAGGAATGCCCACCGACAATATGAGAAGGACAAATGAGCTTACAACAAAGTTAATGAAGTAACAAGCATGACGCTAGTTTCAGAACCGCGATTGCATTAAGGGGAAACATAACTTTCACTCGAAGACTTGAATCGCTGATTTCGCCAAGATGAAGATGCGTTGGTGATTACCATAGCAATGGGTAATTACCTAGTGAAGCGAGTGTTGATAGACTGCGGAAGTTCAGTAGACATGTTGTTCATAGGGGCAATGGAAGAGATGAATATAGATAGGGATCAGTTGAGGGTTTCTCAGACTAATTTGTACGGCTTCAATGGAAGTATGACAAAGCCTATAGGGAAATAACGCTGCCGATAACTGCAGGGCCGACGACGGTATTCACCAGATTTATGGTGGTAGATACGGGGTCCCAGTATAATGCCATTCTGGGAAGAAGATGGATTCACGAAATGAAAGCTATTCCGTCGACCTATTATCAGGTCATCCGCTTCCCGCCGAAAAGGGGGGTAATGAAATAAAGGGGGACCGTGTCGCTCGTAATATACATCAAGTGACGGTAAAAGGTATGGTCCGTGGAATAGAAAGTGACAAGCAGAAGAATGACAAGGGAGAAGCGTAGCAATTACAGAAGCCGTATCATCGAAGGATCGCTAATCTCATCGAGGCCAAAAACTCGGGCGAGATTGAGATCGCGAACTCAGGGGGGGGGAGGAAGAAAAATTTACTTCAGTGGGGTCGGACTTGCCAGAAGAGTGGAAATTCAAACTGACACAATTATTAGCAGAGAATGTTGACATATTTGCTTGGGCGATTGAAGATATAACAGGAATAGATCCAGAGTTCGCTTTTGCCATCACTTGCACATGAAGCGAGGGTGCGAAGCCTATAAGACAAAAAATGAGAAGCCGTAAGACCCAAATACGCTGAAGGGATTCGGGAAGAAGTTATACACCTTTAGGGATGCGGGTATAATCGGGGAGCGTAGGATGTACAGAGTGGTCATCCAACGTGGTCGCGGTTTCCAAAAAGAACGGCAAGGTTCGAATGTGTGGACTTTACGATGTAAATAAAGAGTGTCCTAAAGATCAAGTATCATATGCCGCGGGTGGATGAGTTAGTAGATAGAACAACCGGTTTCAAGTTATTCTCTTTCATGGATGCTTCCATGGGATATAACCAGTCGCGATGTTTGGCCCGTGATCAAGAAAAAAAACTACCTTCGTGGTAGAAGGAGGTAATGTATTGTTATACAAGAATGCCTTTTGGTTTGAAGAATGCGGGGCTACATTTCAGCGGTTGGGGAAAAATGTTCCGTGACAAGATTCAAAAGGTATGGAAATATACATTGATGATATGGTTGAGAAAAGCATGTCGGAAGAAGAGCATTTGAAGGGTCTCCGTGAAACTTTTCACATACCGCTGGAAGCATAGTCCGTTTCAACCCGCAGAAATGCACATTCGGGTATCATCGGGAAGTTCTTGGGTTATATAGTCACATATCGTCGGAATTGAGGCCAATCCCGAAAGCAGATTAGATCCCTAATGGAGATGCCGCCCCCTCGAATGTAAAGGAAGTGCAACGGTTAGCGTAGAGTCGCGGCATTGAACAGATTTATATCCAAATCCTCGGACAAGTGCAGACCGTTGTATCGCTTGCTGAGAAAAACGCCAGATTTTCGATGGACCACCGAGTGTGAGGAAGCCTTCCAAGAATTAAAGATTTATTTAGGGAAAGCCCCTTTACTATCACGCCGCAGAAGGAGAGATATTGTATCTATATTTGGGGTATCGTGAGTACGCCGATAAGTTCGGGCCAAAAGCCTTTGTAGACAAAACAGAGAAACCAGTTTATTTTCAGAGTAAAACCATGCTAGCCGCCGAGTCGCGATACAGTAGAATTGAGAAGTATGCTTTAGCGTTGATGTTCTCCGCATTAAAACTGAAACCCTATTTCGATGCACACTCAGTGGTAGTGATAACAAATTTGCCTCTCAAGCAAGCGTTGAAGGCAGAAAAGTCAGGGAGAATGCTGAAATGGGCGGTGATGCTTAGTTGTTACGAAATCAAATATCAAGTTAGAACAAATGAAAAGCCCAAGCCATGGCGGAGTTCCTAAATGAATTTCCAGTAGGATCCCACTTGGGAGAAGAAATGGTTATGGATCGAAGAAGAATCGGGTCGTCGATTCCTTGGACCCATGGGATACACGCAATGGTTGGAGATTATTCACGACGGATCACCTACGCATTAACGGAAATGGGATTGGCGTGGTGTTGGTGACTCCGCATAACACAAAGTTGGAGTTATCAATGAAACTAGGGTTTGCGGCTTCTAATAATGAGTCCCAATATGAAGCAAAGTTGATAGGTGTTTGAATATGGCACGATCCGGGAGTAAGCGAAGTTATCCGTGGTTCTCGGACTCCAATTTGGTTATTTGTCAGATGAATGGAGGATTTGTGGCGCGTTGTCCAAGAATGGCACGATATTTAGAGGTTCTCCGACAAAAAGCCAGTAAGTTCAAAAAGATTCAATTTGCTCATTTCAGCCGCGGTGAGAACAGACATGCTGACGCTTTAGCATTTGTGGGTCAGCGTACTACCGTGAAATCGGGTCGCTCTATTGAAATAAGAGTATTAAACAAACCAAGTACATCTGAAACTGAGAGTGGGTGTTTCACCGTTGAAAAAGAGGTAGGATGGATGACGCCCATTAAAACTTTTCTTATGGGAGCAGAGATAGAAAATGCGAAGGAAAAGACGCCGATGGAAATGTGTTAGCCAAAGATATGTTTTGTTAGATGGGGAATTGTACAAAAAGAGTTTTCAGCCGCCCCCTACCGAGATGCATAGGTCCACAAAGCAAGAAGTTTTGGCGAAGACATGAAGGTGATTGCGAAGTCACTCAACGGTCGAACCACGACCCATAGATTGATATCGCAGGATATTTTTGGCCTCATATGAAAAAAGGATCGCACAGAGTATGCAACAACTTGTGATAAATGCCAAAGATTTGCCCAACTAATCCATTCCCTGCAGAGCCACTCCATAATGTGTTTAGTCCGCGGGTCGTTAGCCATGTGGGCACTCGATATAGTGGGGCCGTTGCCACCGCGCCGCAAGAAGAGAAGATTTATGTTGGCCGCCACCGATTATTTCACCAAGCTGGGTAGAGGGAGTGGCGCCCGGCAGAAGTCAAAGAGGAAAATGTGAAGAAGTTCCTCTGGGAGAACATAATATGCAGATTCGGTTTACCCCATACAATCATTGCAGATAATGGAACACAATTTACTGGAGGAAAAGTACGTCAATTTCTTCAGGCCTACAAGGTGAAACAGAAGTTCTCAACGCCATATAATCCGGAAGGGAACGGCCAAGCCGAGGCATCAAACAAGATCATCATGGACAATTTAAAGAGAAAATTGGAAGACCGAAAAGGAGCGTGGGCGGATGAATTGAATCATGTGTTATGGGCTTACCGTACTACACCGCGGACTTCCACAAAGGAATCACCATTCGCAATGGCATATGGCATAGAGGCTGTCATACCGGTGGAAATGATAGAGAAAACGACAAGAACCAGAGCCGTGGAAAGGGGTCTTAATGAAAATATATTGGCTACTGAGTTGGATATAATGGAGGAAAAAGATACAAATACGAATCACGACCGAGGAGTATCATAGAAGGTTACAAATACAGATGACAAACGAAAGTGAAGCCGCTGAAATTCATGGTTGGGGACATGGTGCTGCTGGGCGGTTACACCTGCCACAAAAAAGGAGAATGACGGCAAACTGGGGCCCAACTGGGAAGGACCGTATGTCGTGACGGACAAGGGAAATTCGGGTACTTACAAATTAGAGACCCCGGAAGGGGTAACTGTGGAGAAACAATGGAATATAAGAATGCTAAAAAAATTCCATGAGAGGAGCAGTGTGTAACTTTCATTGAAACAAGCATCTTTTCTGTAATGTATATATGTTATGTGAGGAATTCTAAGTCAATGAAACAATTTGGATTCCTGGCTCAATAACTTCACAAGCATCTTTCATTGATCAGATACAACGTAAGTCGTGATCCCTTCGCGGGCAACATTCCCGAATCCATCTGGGCGAAATGAAGTCCGCCCATATCAGCTCCACATACCGCTTAAAGACAAACATGAGTTCTTCGCGACTACACGTCCCCGAATCTAACAGGGGCAACCGAAAAGCCTCTATCAGCTCCAAAGCCATTGGAAGAGAGCGGGGGGATGAGCCCTTCGCGGACTTTGAGTCCGAATCAAACCGAGGGGCAAAATCGCCTTATCAGCTTCACCGCTCGCTCAAAGACAGCCGGGGACGAGCCCTTCGCGGATCGGTGGAGTCCGAATCGAATCCAACCGGGGCAAACCGAAATGCCTATCAGGCTCCAAAGCCGTTGGAAGAGAGCGGGGATGAGTTCTTCGCGATCGTTAGTCCGAATCAAACCGGGGCAAACCGAAACCCCCTATCAGCTCCAAAGCCATTGGAAGAGAGGGGGATGAGCCCTTCGCGACCGTGGAGTCCGAATCAAATCCAACCGGGCAAAACCCGAGTTGCCTATCAGCTTCCACAGCCATTCAAAGAGAGCTGGGGACGAAGCCCTTCAAGGGCCGTGGAGTCCGAATCAAACTCGGGGCAACCCCGTCCACCTTTCACAAATTGCCCAAAACAACGCTGGGGGACGAGACCTTCGCGGACTATGAGTCCGAATCAAACAAGGGGCAACCCTGACCAGCTTCACAGCTGCCCAAAGCGAGTGCAATGGAAGCAAACCTAACTTGGAAAAAAAAAAAAAAAAAAAAAAAATTATTATGCAAATGTTAAAGGCAGGAGGAAGAGAGTTCTTCACCTACAGTACATACAACTGACAAAAGACCATCATATCTAATGTCCAGCTAACGGAGATTAGGAATCCAAATGAAAAAGGGTTGAGTCAATGGAATATATTGATTAATAGTTATATGCATAAAGAAGTTAATGTACGGTGTAATCAAACACAACGAGAAGTGATTTACTTTGCAAAAGGAGATACAAAAGTACTAGTTACAAACAACTTGGTTCCTGACAAAGACAAAGATACTTGTTTAATTATTACAAAACCAAGGCCATCTACAAAGAAAGTAAGCCGAGATAGGCTACTACTGAGGCGCGGTAGTCGGTTCTCCAGGGGAAGCATTTTCATCTTCACTGATTGGGATGCTGACATCTTCATTCGCCGGTATTGGAGAAGGGACCGCGCTGGGGATTGGTGTGACGTCCGTGGTAGGCGTCTCCACGGCTTCAGATGGTTCTCCAAGAGATGATGTCCCTGCAACAAGAGGAGGAGGTGGGCAGCGGCCGGCCGGCAACCGCTTAAGTCGATCAAGTTGTCGCTTGCGGTTAAGGGCGATCTTTTTCAGAAGCGAAATAAATCGATCCAGCGGCCTCTTGACGTTTTTATCCACAGCAGCTTGCGTAGCAAGCCTCTCCGTCTCTCGGAGGCTGTCCATTTTGGAATTGACACCCGCTACATAATCGCGGTGTCTGTCCTCAGCTACCTGGAGCTCCTTATAAAGCTTGACTGCCTTGAGCCTATTTGCTTCCCCCTCCTTTTCCAGCTTAGCGTACCTTGCTTTCCAGCCGCCGTGGCCGCGGTATCTCGTGCTTCGCAAGATCCGTTCTCTCCACGGTGCTGGTCAGGCCACGCAGCACATAGCCGATGTCTAGACTCAGCTGCAGAGACACAAGGGGTATAAGAGTGGCACAAAGAATGGAGAAATACCATTAAAACTGGGTAGACACAACCCACTAGCCCAAGACATACCTTTTCCCATCCAGTGTAAATGGAAGCCCTGTGGGAAGCAACGGTTCCAGCATCTCCATAAACTTGATCTCGCGGCAGGTGAGAACTGAAAAATATAGAGGCGGCAACGGCTGGGTTTTCCAAAGCCGAGTCTCTTGTCGTCACATCGCGGTCCCTAGCCTTAAACTTGGGGTGCCACACCTCGGCAGGCCCAGAGGTTACCGGACCAGCTGAAGACGAATCCTGTCTAGGGCGGCGGGCAGATATAACAGACCTCGGAGGTTCAGTACGGCCTGTAGTTTGGGAAGGAACGGCGGCGGAAGTTTTAGCCCTTTTGGCGGGAGGGCTCTTATTTGACAAGTCAACAGGAGCGTCCCCATCAGAGTCGCTGTCCCAAAGCTTGTATTTGTTCACATCCATGGCGGGGGCAGCAGGGGGAGCGGTATTAGCAGCAAAATCGTCCTCCCACTCACCACACGAGAGTAGGAAGGAGGAAGGTTTTCGCGGCGGTCGCCTTGTTTTTAGTAGCCGCTGCTCGTTGAAATGGCGGCCGTGAATGGGAGATTTTTTTGGTATAGTTGAAGGACTTGTAAGATCTAACGCTGTCTTTTGAGGTGGGGATGGTTTGGGCTTCCTTTCTTTGGGGCGGCAGCGATAGAGGGGCCTTGGTATTTGCCAATGTTTTTAGAGAAGGGTCAAGTAGCGTAGGGGTGGCTTTTTCCGATCAATGCCAAGGACTTCACACCGAACTACCGAAGCTCGCGGAGGGATTGGAAAATTTCTCGAGTAAACACCGTTGTATATTTGGGATCGCTAATCGGTCTCCAACCTACATCACCAAGAGCAAAACAAATTAGTGATAGGGAGAGATAAATACCGCGACTTCTAATGGCTTACTTACCACTTGTTAGGAAATGGAGATGCCTCGGAGAAACTTCCGGGAGGAGGTCCGCTGGACAAAAATTTACCGCATTACATACAACGGTAATCGATGCCACACTTTGTCGAAGTGGTAATGTGAAGAAGGAAAGACTTCTTTTGAGGACGGTGCAAAAGATCGGTATCCCACACCCCCAAGTGCTTTTCTTTATGTAGAAGTGGGCAAGGATATCACGGAGTTGTATTTTGGGGAGTGAGTCTCATTGTAGTGGTTGGCGGCATACATAACACGCCGGTTACCTATGCCCCGACACGGAGGAATGTTGAAATGGTTACGCACTGACGCCAAGGGGAGTCAAAGGAAACGTGGGCCGGCCGCTATCCGTCCTCTACAAGAGCTACTAAATAACCGTATGGCGCGATACTAAGTGAGGGGAAGTGGGTGACGCCGCATTACATGTTCGAGATTAACGCCACCGAATGCCGTAAGCGGCCCTTAACGGCATCTAGATTGGGTCTGCGTAATAGGGACGGCGATGACAGAGAAGGTATCCTACCGGAAGTAGGGGAACAAATGGGATCGGTAGAGTTTGAAGCCGGGGATTCAGATCTGTCCGCGGATTGATGGCTAGACCTAGGGGTCGAGGATTCAGATGGGCCTGAGGTGGTGGCGGAGGATTGGGTGGAGGAGATGACCTCACATTCCGATGAAGGCATAATGGAAACAGTGCAAGGAGGGAAATTCAGAAAAAGATGGATGCGCAATCTAGGAAAAGAAGATAATGAGGAAGCACTTCCAAAATAAACAGTGAATGCACAAATTACGAGAGGAAAGGAAATGAAGCTAAAAGACAAACCTGTAACAAGAGGGCCAAAGCAAGGGGAGCGTAACCAAGACGTGCCGGAGGTTGCGCGAAGAAAGTGACGACTGGAAAGGGGGAAGAGGTTGAAGAAGATGAAGTGAAGGTTGAAGAGAGAAATGGCGAGGGTTTACTGTTGAGGGTTTTTGAGGATTGTGAGAGGAGCGAGAGATTTAAGCGGGATTTGAGGGGGCAAGGGCAAAAGCATAACTGACCGACAGAGAACCAAAGGAATAGGGACGCGTGTCATCTCGGTTTTCGAAGGGGCAACCTACGAGGCGCGTGCGCCGTATTTCGCCGTATTTCCAGTTGGCAATACAGAGGAAGCACGTGGAACACGTCTTTGGAAAAAGAGAGATATGTCGGGCGGGAGGATCAAACAAGAAGAATTCAGCAGGGGTGTACCTGAAAGAAAAAGGAGTTCTCGGACCATTACCGTCCGCGACCAACAATGGGGCCGAGAGGGCATCCAGATAGGACGTATACATGACCTAGGAGGTTAGTGGTGATAAAGGGACGGATCGCGGTATAGCATTAGAAGACGGGGTGCATAGGATCGATCCGCGGTATCCCAACCGCCTCGAACCGCAAAACGTGGAGAGTGGGAGAGCGCACCGAGAACTGCCAGTAAAACGGCAAGCGATGCGGGAAAGAAAGAGGATATAAGAGAGAGTGAGGAGGGCCAGAAAAGAGGTCGAGACATTTAAGATTAGAGGTTGTAATCACAGTCGATACAATATTCTAATTCAAAAATTTGCCGCTAAATCACCATAAATCTAAGAAAACTATTATACAAGCTAGATCGAGTTTAAGATAATTCTATTTGAAAATTACGGATTAATATCCTAACCCACAAAGTGAAGAGGCTATCTCAATTTGATCCCTTAGTTTCCAAGTATTTATGCACCATAATCACTGCTCATTAACTTATTTCGGTTTCTTTTCAATAAAAATATATTTTGAATCGAAAATTTGTGTAAGACATTTTGTAAAAACCTTTTCAGCACACAAAATATTTAATAGATCCCGGACAGCTATATCACTTCGCACTTTGTGCTTCTTCCTCCTGCTAAATATGATCGAGTTAGTTTGGCTTTAGTCTCCGACCCTCGTATCCATAAATACAAGGTGTATGGAATCTGCATTCTAGGAAAATTCCTAGCGTTCACACAGGGCGAAAGTGATAGAGTGGAAAGCAGTAGACATTCCTACAGAGTCATCCGCGCAACTTCATACATTAACAGAACTCATCTTGGTAAACAAGGAGTTGCATTGGTTGGTAGTGGATGATGATACCTATTACTTAGTTTCTTTAAATGTTGAAACCGTCAGAAGCACGAAAATCGACCCATATATCGCGAATCCAGATCCAAGGGAGGAAGAACAAGAGCGCCGTCATCTCTTGACAGGGATCAAAGCCTCGTTGTGCCTCACAATTTTCAACGAGGAGGTACTATCAATTTATATATTACAACTAGAGCACGGAGATACGACTGAAGATTGGATTGGCAGATTTATTGAAACAGATGTTGATGATTACTTGTTATGGGATAATCCTGGTATCAGATTTAATGAAACAGCTGTTGATGATTACTTGTTACGGGATAATCCTGGGAAATTTGTGTTCACGGACGTCTGCATCATTGCACCGAGAGAAGTTGATATAATTGAGGTACTTAATAACTTGAAGCTTGTGGTGCAACACAATGATCAGTTGTTCTTTTGTGACATGATGAGAGAGGAGTGGAGGCCAATTGCATCCCTAAGCAAAGAGCAAAGCCTGTGTACACAATATGTGTTTCGCACTAATAGTCATGTCTGTTGGCTCTAGGTTAATTTTATAGGAAAAGATATTACAGGAGGGTCGTATTGCATTTATCATTGTTCGCAAGTTGTTTTTGTTTTTCTTTGAATGAAATTTAAATGAAGTTCGGATTCAAATGAAATTTATTTGAATTTATCATTTATTTATTTTATTGTCAACAGAAAAAGTTGTCGTTTAGGGTAATGAACTTGAGTGTATTTTACAAATACAGTACCGTACAAATTTTATTGCCAAAATAGAGCACAGCCCTTTTACAACAGACTTCGGTTCCAAGTAAACTCTTATACAATTTATATAGACAATTGTGACATGACCAGGTTCCACCATGAATGGGGTAATTGGCTTTTGAACAGATAAGCATCTGACTTTCTCCCTTGAGAAATTCAGAAACAAAACGAATACTGTTCTCATTTCAGTTAATAAATTGACAACACTTTATTGTATATATGATGTTTACCAGGTTTCCTTCACTGTTGGTGCAGACTGCAGACCAGCGATACCCTGAAGTCCTGAACCCACCTAGATATTCTTTTCATATGTACCTGTGGATGCAAGTGGAGCTTCATTTGAGTTAAAATGCAACCAATATACACAATACATGTGAAAAGTATACAGATTTCAATGGAACATCCATCAATGGCAAAGTTTAAAGCTGTACCCAAAACTAGATATAGATGTCAAACCACATTAAACTAACTCTTCCTTCTTGCAACCAACAGAAGCACTGAGACTCGTTTAAACTTCGAGGGTGATGTTGTGTGCCAGTTCCGTAGTGTCAGCCACATACACGTTCAGGGGCAGAATGACAAGTCAAACACAAGTGCACAGCCCACCAAGAAACCTGTAAAAGAAATAAAATAAATCTCTGTTTAGTGAGTGTAATTCTCAGAGTTCATACGCAGTGTAAACACTTATGTGTACATACTTGCATTTAAGCTTTCGCTTCCGTAACAAGCAAAGCAGGGAGACCTTCTCAACAAAATTAATCAGTTGTAAACCAGAATTCTTGCTTCATAACACATTCCAGTATCTGACAGGACCGGTACATGTAAGAGAAGAAACCATAAGTCTAATTATGTTATTGATAGAAATTTGATTCAAGGAAAAAAACTAGAAACGGCCAGACCTAATCACCTGCCGTTTTCTGGAACTAGTGGTCCTCAAGGCAGCACGTGTGATTTTTTGGGAGGAAAGTACCAGCTCAAATATATGCACTCACCTAAACATGTATTCAGTGGTAGAAAAGTTAGATGTGTACAGATGTTCATGGTGTTCGAAAATAAAATGGTGAGTGTGTGTATGTGTGTCCTTGTGTGTGGATATGACGCTTAACTGAGTACCCACCAAGAGATATTCAAAACTTCCTACACATGATCAATACTTGGAATAATTTTCTGAAGAAGTCTATAAGATGGTCTTGAACTTGAATCACCAGTACAAGATATACTACTAAGTTCATTCTCCAGAATGGTATAAGCATCTGCAAATGCCTGCAGAAAACATACTTAAATCATAAAAGAAGATAATGGGGCAGATAAAAAGAACAATTTACCAAGTGGAAAATGAATATCTGTTCATCGCCTGGTAGACTTAGTACATGGTGAAGCAGTTGATACTGAATGTAAACAAAAGCGAAGTGGACAGCCGTAACAAAAACTATGTAAAACAAAAGTCCAACGGGGATGATTGAAGGCTGACCTTGATACACTGATGTATCCGGAAGCAATTCTTTCCTACATTATTTGTTGGGTAAAGAGGGTCATCAATGTGAATTGGGTCGATGCTGCGAAAACGGCGTAAAACCATTAAGTAATAAAACTTAACATATACTTTACTGAACAAAACAGCTAGGCAGAATATCAAGTTACCTATGCCCTCTTTCTCTATTTGCATAAACTCCACTTCCTTGGATGGATATACGCATTTGGCGTGGATCGAACACATTTCTGAACAAACCACACAAAAGAAAGCTGTAATTTATTTGAACAAATAAATTCTCAGGCCATCAGCCCCTGACTATACTACGGAGTTTTCGATATGAAGACAAGTTAAGAACATCAATTAAATTTTGTAATAAAAAATAGATTCCACTTTCAAAACGAAATATAAAACATACCCAAAGAAGTAGAGAAAATCCATAAACAAGCTTCCAACGTTCTGCATAAACACCCAGAAAATGTGACTAATACATGGAAATGATTCTATCACTTTAAGAATTATACAGATATTCAAATATGGATGACATGATAACAATTCCAAGGCCTGAGGTAGGGTGGTGTCAAGCTGCATCAAAAACATTCCTATACTAGTAGAGCAAATATTTCAAACAAACCGTAATAGATAAATGCTTATTAGAGTCCAGATAATCATAGTACATGTTTTAAACTTTTAGTATAATTGTTTATACACGGAAATATAATAACAACAATAATTGTTTATATTTTGAAAAAAAAAGATGCATAGTCATGCAAAATGTCTCCGTTAATTTTTGCCACCAACCTATCAATGAACTCCAGGAGTTAAACCATTCTTCTTCAAAAACCAGGCAAGCTTTCTTAATATGAACAAAATAGAACCTATCACCTATGTAATCACAATATACCTCTCTAAGTTGCAAGGAAGAATTCTACGGTTATCTGTCAATTATACTAAGCACCAAACTCCATCATTTTAGATGGAATGCATTTACAAAGTAGAACATTAATCCATTTCATTTATTCAATCGAAATAACCGTCCATCTAAACTCACAAGAAAACTGAATCAAGCCTTATGTATCAGCCAGTGTACCAATTAGGAAACCTCTATATGGACGACTCTCATACCCGGACACCGCTACCAAATGCTTCAGATTAGGTAAGCTTGTCTTGGCCAGCCTCTGTAAAGACATATTTTCCTTCAATAAATTTGTAGTGTGTAACCTGATAGTTTTATGGTTTAAATTTCAGATGATTCATGATCCCTTTGTCAATCAATACCTTTACATATTTATAATTAATGCATTGACATATTTATAATCATGTTCTCAAAAGCTACCTTTAAAATCCACAATACCCTGAATTCAGTAGTTCCATACTCCAGGTCATAAATTTTACATTCTTCCTACCAAAGTTTCCCTCTACAACACCTTTTCAAGAATCAATCCAGATGGTTTCCTAAACTATCAACTGTAGTGATTCTCCAGGATGGACAACATGTTATGGCTTATAGGCAACCATCCATTAGCATCTATTTCTCCTCTTTCGAGATCGGCTGCTCCATCTGTCAATCCCAGACACACTCTTCTCTTAGAAGATGGTACTCCAATCCAGGACAAACTAACATGTCTTAAGCCTGAGAGACTACCCCACACCAGATTACAAGACTTATCATTTTACCTTGGAATCTCATCAACGATTTCCTGCCCATTTCAAAGATTTCCCTTTTCCCATTATTATTTCCACGCTATGAGAAACCTATGATGCAATTGCGCTTAACAAAAGGAGGTTGCCAACAATAGAACTTACATACTACTACAACAGTTCCATTTGGTGCCTTATATTTTGGGGTCGATGTAATTTATCTTCAGAATCTTCTCATTCTATAAGATTTTCTATTATTTATCATATCATGTCCTAATGAATCATGGCTGCAGACTTCAAGGAAGTAAAGACGCATAAAATTTGAAAAGACCAGCAAGGATACCAGGATTCAGATGACCACTTGTAACAGAGATCAGGGCATTACAAAAAATATGTTGGTACTACAGAACTTTCTTTTAAAATGTTAAAAATCCAAAATAACACAAAACTAGCATATTAGAAGACAGTAAGCATATTATACTGTTAATTGCATGGGTTTGATGACGCAAAAGAGGTGTTGAGCAGTTAAAGTCAATGAGGTATATTGACCGAAATCACCAAATCTTTAAGATATATTAAAACTCGGCAGTTTGCCAAATTCACAGTTAAAGGTTCACATAAAACTAGCACCAATTTGCAATGAAAATTCAAGATTTACTTGGTTAATAGGCCGCCCAAGGTGATATTCATGCTGAAGAAACCGTGCAATCAATAAAACCTGCACAATAAAATGAAATAATAAATACTGCAGTTACCTATACAAACTTATTTTCCTTATAACAACAGTCAATAGAAAATATAGCAGTAGCTCCACAGATTGAAAAAGCATGGCATTGCATTTTTCGAGATTAAACTAACACAATTACTAAAAATCCACCCTATGTATCAAGTTTCCATGAGTGCTCCCTTTAGCATGGGAGAGAGTTGCAGAAAATGAATATCCTCAAGAAAGAAATAGACGAGCATTACTGGTTCAATAGCATCAAGTAGAACTTGCAGAGATGGATGCCAAACTGCACATAGTTTAGGACTTTTACTATAATTATTTGCAATAACAGGATGAGTTATAAGTTTATAACCAAACTATCCGATTTTGTTCAAAATGAAAAACATAGCTATTTGTAATGTTCGTCCTAGAAGCAGCAAGAAATCTGGAAGGATGAGAAGATAAATAATCCAATTGGAATGAGCAATATTACAATGAATTGCCAATGCAACAATATTTTCTTGTCAAAAGATCCATTGCATCACGCACAAAATAGGCAACACAATTTTTATTTTTGTTTGATGATTGGAATTTTGATCTTTACTGATTATCATAGTGAGATGTCTTTCTAATGTAAATCTTACTGGCGGAAGCTTCAGTTTAATTGAATCTACACTTTAATTGAAACACAATTAAAAGACGACCTAAAAATCACTCTTTTATTGAATCTCTCAATCACAAATCACACACATAAACACAATTACTAAAACCCTAACTACAATCCCGTTATTTAAAGTAAACCTAGAAAGCATAAACCAATAGGAACACGACATGTGTCCAACTAACTAATGGACTCGAACCATGGGCTTGGACTCAACTAAGGAGCTCACGCCCATAACATGTAGAGGGAACATAGGCGCACACCTATGACACTGACATACTCATCTAATGTTCTACATCACTCTCCCCAACCGAAAAAATTCGTCATCGAATTTCTAATCAACAAAAACTTCAGGTAAAGAGAACCACGTCTATAAGCTTTAGGAAATCGGTCAATACCCCAGCTGAAAGGAATCCGACCATGAATTTTTCCTTTGTAGCAGTTTCCCTTACTTAAAATCAGTAACCCACAACATGCTTTTCCACACAGATTATGAAAACAATAACCAGAAGATACACCAAAAAATTTCAGTACCAATGGCTCGTCTTGAAAACTTGTAACTTCACCAATATATATGACTTTCTTTAAGGAAATCCAAATCTGCAATCGTTCTTTTTTGAAAAACAAATCACTTCGTTTGTCAAAGTGGATCACAAAATTTTCCCAAATCAGATCTATGTACTTATCAAAAAGAGACTCATCTTCATATTTATCAAAGATTGGTGGAGCGCCCAATAGGGGGGCTTCAACACCTGCCGGCAGTCGAGCGGCGCCATCATTGAGGAGTACACCCTCACGTTTCTCATTGAGATGAAATTTTCTGTTGGTGTTATCTTTCATGTCAACTCTATTCTCTCCGTTGTTTTCTAGATCTGTAAGCGCAAAAGAGTTCAGAAGAGGGATTGAACCATCAACCTGAGATGAATCATCAGTATAGCCACTGAACCATTATTCTGTGGTGGTGGAGGTGGTTGTTGCACCTCTCGTTGGACTGGAAATTTTGCTTCCATCAGGTTCTAGAACATTTGTGTCATGTTCTTCATGCTTTCTTCTAAACGAGACATGCGAGTATCCATGGATGGAAGACGACCTCGAGTTGCTTTGTGATTCATCATAACAACACAAAAAAAATTGACATTTCGAGAAAAAAAAAAAAAAAAAAACTACAACTACACGGGTGAACAAAGACGCGGTGAATAGTGCCGATGAACAATGTTTTCACTGAAACGGTTTTTCGGTGAAACGATGACGTGAATAGTAACCCCGGAATTAATGCGCTCGATACCAAATAATGTAGATCTTCTCGGCGTAGCTTCAGTTTAATTGAATCTACACTTTAATTGAAACACAATTAAAAGACGACCTAAAAATCATTCTTTTATTGAATCTCTCAATCACAAATCACACACATAAACACAATTACTGAAACCCTAACTACAAACCCGTTATTTAAAGTAAACCTAGAAAGCATAAACCAATAAGAACACGACATGTGTCCAACTAACTAATGGACTCGAACCATGGGCTTGGACTCAACTAAGGGGCTCACGCCCATAACATGTAGAGGGAACATAGGCGCACACCTATGACACTGACATACTCAACTAATGTTCTACATCACTTTCTGTACGATAAGGTTTAGTCCATACTATAAGTAATCAGAATCAAAATACAGAGAACTCAATAAAACAAAGATAATATTTGCACCTGGAAACATCAAATAAACATTTCTATAACAATTGACAATGACAGTATAGTATGTCCATGAAATGCAGCACAATTACCAAGCAATATGAACTTAAACCGCCTGAGTACGAGTGATCCAGGCTACGATCTGCCAAGAACTGTTTTAGTACCAGAGCAAGGGGTGTGGCTGCAGGAAACTGCTCAGTGAGCTCCCTAACCTGAATATACAAAAACCGAAGAAGTGTAACTAAACATGCAATGATACAACATTGAATTTTATAAAATTTGGAGAGTCGATGTTACATATGAACTAACACTTTTTGCAATAATAAAAAAGCTATCTCCTTTTAGTTATTAAAATAAGGAATTCGTGGTGGAAAGGGAGGAATGCAAGGGTATTTGAGCAACTACAATAGCATACTAACAAGATAGCGGAAGGAATCAAAGAGGAGCCATATTATTGGACATGTACTTATTCTTGCTTCAAAGGAATGACCTACCACCACTGCATTTTTTTAATTGGGATACACTTGTATCACAAAACAAGTTTATAAGCAGGAAGAGAGGTATTGCTTGTAGGTCGTGTAGCTCCTTGCTACATGGCCTACTTCCTGTAATATTATTCTTTGATATACTAATGAGTCAATATACCAATCAAACAAATATATATATACAATCTCAAGGACTTACTAGTTCTGTAGTTTGAAGTCCAGTATGTGAAGGCGACTTAAAACTGATATCTAGGCGAACTGATTTTAAGCCCACGCCCTCCTCTTTCTTTAACTCTGAGCACATTTTCCAAGAACAATCTTCTATAACCACCGTATCAGAATTATCACTGCTGCTTTCTTCACCATTTATCTGGGCTGATTTCAGCTTTGGTGTTTTCTCGTTGGAAGTATTTCCACTAGAGGTGACAACATCTTGAGGAACTTCAACCTCAAGCATAATAATAGGTATCTGAGAACAAAAATATGAGAAGAGTAAATATACGAATCTATACGAGAGAGAGAGAGAGAGAGAGTCATCAGCTGTGTTGCCAGAAAAAGAAATGTTACAGCTGTATTTTCCACCGTCTTTAAAGAGTCATTTTTCACCCATTCCTGGTTTGCAAGGTACCTCGCTGCATGCTGCAATATAGTAATGGAACGATGTCAATACTACCTTGAAACAGTGGCAGACCTTTAAGAGAGTTTTCGTCCAGAAAAAAAAAATCAAAAAATCAAAAAATCAAAAGCAAATAAATCAAAAGTGAAAATAGAAAATAGAAAATTTCAACTATAGCGTAACAATGACTCCAAGAGATCATGGACCAACATGGTTTAGTAAATGTGATACATGGGTGATTATCGTTCAAGTACAGCTGTACAACTGTACAAGTCTACAAGAAACAAGGAAAGTTGTCACTACAAGAGAGTACATACGAGACAATATGTATAACAAATAATATCAGTGGTCCAACTTCACAAACACCGACAGAATGGATAAAGGAAAATACCAATTGCTATGAATCCTACGATCTATAAGATATATGTAACAGTGTTGCTCACTTTTTGGACCAGAAATCTTTCTGTTAATTATGAATTTTGTTGGGCACGAAGTGAACCAGAAATCTTTCTGTTAGTTTTCAATTATGGTACCTCCTCATACTAATCTCAACAAAAAATCTGTGACTCCCTGGCAAGAAATGAGCCTCTGGAATAAACCATGGCACAAAACCCATAAAAAGACAAAAAAAACAAAAACAAAATATAATAAACGGAAATGACAATATATTAATGCTTCCTCCATACTTGAGCATTGATAGAATGAAGTTCCGAACTGAATAGAAAGAATGCACAAAAAGAGACATTGGAGTAAATCAAATGCCATCAGACCTGAAGACAAGTTTCTTTGATTCCATTACGTCCCTCCAGAATCCCTGCTTCTTTAATAGGTTCCTACAGATATATATTCCCATGAAATTCCAGACTATTTAGTTTAAAACACTACAATAACAGGGAAGTAAAACTGAAGAGTTTTATCAAACTTTGCTTACCAAATTCCTTACAGGAGGAAGACAAACCACAAGATCCACATCACTTGTCGGAAGGGACAAACCAGTCACATTTGAGCCAAAAATGTTTGTCCTCGACCGTGGCCACAAGACTTGGAGAGATCGTGCGACCCTCTTGACAGCCCAACTGATGCAGGGCTTCATAACAATATTCTTAGCAGCAACCTTATAGCACAGATTATAATATGAATTAGGAGATATCTGAGGAATACTCGTAAATAAATACAAGGACAAAACATACTAATTAGAAATCACAAAGTCGAGCACATAAGTCGTAGAACTTTATCCAACATCATACCTGCTTGCAGAAGGAATCGATTTCATCATGAAGAAGACTATGCATCACTGGAAGTGACGCCTGACGAGAAGGACAATTTAGTGAATCCTGAGGTTGAAGAGGGAATGCAGCATCCGGCTGTGGTATATCATTTCAGTATAAACTAAGTAATTGCAGTAGAGAAGCAGATGACGTAATATGCTTAGCATTTCACCACTAAAATACTTACGTGTTCCTGATCGAGAGCTAGTTGGGAGATCGCAATCAAGCGATCCTGAAGCAAAGACCCCGGTAGAGGCTGAATCATTGGAGTGGCTGAAAGGCCCTTGCTTCTCCAGGAAGGCCAAATAACTTCAGCACCATCCACACAAAGCCCAGCTCCCTCAGAGTTGTTTCCATCATGGTACCAACTTCTCAATCCCCAGTGTCTCGGGCTAGAGCTACCAGACCTCACTGTCGAGAAGCCCCTCTTCTTTCTTGACTCAACAACAGAAGAGAATGGAGGGGGGCATGGAGCTCGTGGAACGCAGAGTACCACAGGGGAAGGTGGTCTTTTTATCTGAGGCTGGTCGCGTGTAGGAAGAGGGACACAAGGGCTCCTATGATGATGACTAACCTTGAAATCAGATATAGATCCCTTTCTCGACACATTCGGAATGATAATTGGTCGTAAAATGGGGTATGGAAGTAAATCTCCATTCTGTCTTTCACCAACACTACCAGATGAATTCGTGAAAGATCCAGAAACTTTCTCATCTTGAATTCCATCTTTCTGGGTCGAGGAAATATGACTCACTTTTCCAGTTACATCGCTTCCAGGCATAACATAACCAAGGGCCTGTTGCCCAGGTCCCAAAGGATCAAAAGGAGAGCAAAATGTGCCAGAAGGTGGAGAAGTCAAACCATTATTGTTATAAGTAGAAGGGATCCCAACCATGTCATCGATAGATCTATTCAAATCTGCTTCGTGCCATGCCCATGAACTATCCTCAGAACTAAGAGAAGGAGGACGAGAACAACCCGTGCCTCCAAGGTCAGAAGTGTTCCAGTACATCACCCCACCACCAAAGTACTGACTATAGTCTCTTTCGGAAAAGGCGTGCACCTCAAACTCTTCTTCTGATAGCCAATGGGGCTCACCATCTACAACGTCTGCTGCATTCATAAAATCGCAGGACTCCATAGCTTCCTCAGAAAACTTCCTTTCATCATCTGATATTGTTCCATTAAACTGCAGCCTGTGAGGTGTGAGTCCCTGCTGGTATGTGGACTGTAGCCTTGGCATGAATCCAGAATCATAGCTGCAACTTATAGATGAAGTCAATCTACTAGCACTTCTTACCATCGGGGGCCAATCTACACTCAGAGGTAAAGTTCGAGGCATGAGGCGCTTGCCCCCACCTTCAATTGATGGACTTATTGCCTGATGCCTCGTGGATACAAAGGATGGGTGAAAACGATTACGCCAATTGCATCCAACATCCAGATGCAATCTATCTGTCGCAGCAGGGAGATGTTGTGAATTAACAAAAGGTATATTACAATGTGCCACACTAGGCCACTCATAGGATGTGCTTCCCGCGAAACTTCTGGGCCATTGTGCACAAGAATTATCCATTTCATTTCTCTGAAAAGAAACAGTTTCTTCTTTAGAATCAACACCAAACAATGTTGGAGCAACATCACTCAAATTTTCAGAGTTGTCATTCGTGAGATCTGTTCCGAAAATATCATTATTATCCAACCCCACCACAGACATAACAGGCGTTCGAATTTCAGAATTTAATGTACAAGCTGAAACCTCAACTCCAGAAGATTTTTTGCAACAACCAGACTGAAGGCTATCTTCTGTAAAACTAACCACAGATTCCTCTTCGGACTCCCTGGTAACCTCACTGCCAAACTTTGAATTATGTTTACTTACTGAACTATCAAAACAAGTATCTGGAGTCCAGCCATCACTACCAATTGAAAGATCATTCAGTAGGTCATGAACACTTGAATCACAAGGTGAAATATCAGAGACTGCCGCATCTCTTTGAAGAGAAACACACTGTGAAGCTGCTAGTGTGCTTCTAACTTCGGAGTCCTCAGGTGTAACTACTTCCATCACATTTGAAGCATCAGTCTTCACATGTTTTTTCCTACTCTTCTTCTTCTTCCCGGTAGTTTGGACCTTCTGATCAACCAATCCTTTCGCATGATCCTACTGACAAAAAATTATTATGAACAACTGCGACCATTCATAAAAACTGGTTAGAAAAGAAAGGATTAGCACTTACCAGCACAGCCCTGGACAGACAGGTACTTGTTGGAACGTCCTTTGCCTTTGATATATATGGGATTCCTTTAGCCTTCAACATTGCAGCTTCTTTTTGTCCCAATCCGCATCCATGATCCTGGAAGTGAGGCTTTAGATCAATCAAAATCATGTTCTATCCAAAACTTTACATCTACAAACAAGAAAGGCTTTCAAACATCTGTGTAAGGGAAACAATACCTCGCAAGAATTCTCCATCGCATGATTAACTCCTGATGACTTCTGCACAGAGTTCAACTTTTTAGGATTACGACTTCTACCCCTTCCTCTCCGGCTACCAACACAAAGCTTGTCTTTGGATTTGCTCAATGGGGACGTCACATTCTCACCAGCTAGAAGCTCATGTTTTATACAATCACTAGAAACAACCATTAGTCTACCTCGAAATCTCCTCAGTATATAATCAGAAGTGGTATGGAGAGAAGCCAATGTACTATAAAATAGATTATCTCTGTCATGGCCACTTTGCTGAAATTCAAATATCATGGCACATATATCCTGAAGAACAAACAAGCTGGTGAAAATATTGGACAGTGAAACTGGTCGTCCAGAGATTGGAGCAGGGCGAATAGATGCAGAGAATTGCGCATCAGTAGCTGAGACTGCAAGGCTGGGGATCTGACGGGATGAGGGACACTTCCCGCCAACCAAAACGCTAATTTCAGCCTTCACAATCTCCTTTGTCTGCAAATTTACAATTTCAACTTTCAGGACGCCTAAGCACTGAAAAACTAGATGGTCGCAAAAAATTGAAACAAAATCACTATCAGATAATAAAAGATAGACTACGCCATAAACATAACATGCAGGGCTTAAACAACAAATTAAGACAGTACCCGTGTTGCTTTTGTGTGAGCTAATAACCAAGATGTCAAGACTCAAGATCACAAGTACAGCTCAAGTAGGTATGACTCCAAACCTTATCACAGTCCATAGCTAAATGGACTTGAGTTTGATGCTTAATTCGTTATGTGTTAAGTCAGGACTTCTGTTCAAGTAATTTGCAAATATCCTTCGTCAAAGTTGGACATTAAATTCCAAAAAAGATTCAGTTGCCTCCAAAATCCAAATACAAGTAAACCTACGTCGTCCCTGGAGTCAAAAAAAGGTTTCTTTTTAATCAATAAAAAATTTGTACTGGCTTTTTTTCATGCCAACAATCCATCTCAACATCAACCTTTGGCATTAATAGTAAATTGGCCACTTGACTGTGTGTGAGTCCATTGTCCACACGGCATAGATTGTCTTTTCTTTTACTACAAGTCTTTTTCTGTTAAATCTTCGACTACGGCCCAAGGAAAGATACAAAGTATGGGTACAGACCCCAATTAAAAACTCGGGAATCAGGCTTAGGCACTTCCATGAGCTAGTATTTAGTGCTTCACTCATAGTACATTTGCCAACATTTGTTAACAATAAACCCACTGGACTAATCAAATGTGACACTAGGACCAAAATGAATAGAATACTAATAGACATTTCTTTCTTAAAAAAATAAGCATAACAATCATTACTCCACATAGTATTTGTTTAGTGTAAGTGCCTTCTAGCTTAGTTGGTAAAACCTTTGGGTGATGATACCAGAGGTCTGGGGGTCGAACCCCGCCAGCATCAAAGAGTTACTGATCTCATTTAAAACAGGCTTGCCAATCAAAAATATATATATATTTGTTTAGAAATCTAAGTTTTCAAGACATTGTAGTTAATTGATACTTACGTTAGTGTGATAGCTACTCAAATAAAACACTAATTACTTCACATAATATTGCTTAAAGGGCTAGGTTTTCAATACATTGTAGTTAACTACAACTCATTAGTCATGCTGCATGCTATTGTACATGTATAGCTTACATTAGTGTCTTATTAGTAACTACTTGAAAGAAATGAAATCAAAATCACAACACTAAATGAAGTCTAAGATAAGTACCGTAGATTTTGCCGCTTTGGCTAAGACAGTCCGAAAAATAGTTTTCTTCATCCCAGGATCCAAAGCAGCCCACCAATCCAAACACCCTTTCTTCCTCCAAAACACATTGGCCGCAATCCCCGCAACACTAACCTTTTCTTTCAACTTATTATTATTACTCCCCCCTTTCTTCTTCCCACCGTTACAATTCAACCAAGATAACCTCAGCGTTAATTCCAACTTATTGGCAAGAAATTCCCCAACACTATAATACCCTTTCTCTTTCAACCAAAACAACTCTTCCCACTCACAACCCTTGACAGTCTCATCTCTCAAAAAGCCGTTACTGGAAACCCCATCCATTACCCTAACAAAAAATTGAGAATCCCTAACTAAGTCTTCACTAACAGTGAATGTATCAAGTTTTTCCTCATCCTGAAAACCAAATAGCCTAACATTTTCACATATTGACTTTTCAAACTTGTTTGAGTCACTAACCCTAGCTAATAAACCGTTATTAGTTTTCCTAAAACACAGAGTTGGTAGTGAGGGGTTCGTGTCCGATGGAAGATCAGGTAAAATGATGAATGCACCGCGACGGGTATCGAGGTGTTTTTGCATTTGTATGAGTATCTCGAGGAATTTAGAATCGACGACTGTGAGGGCCCCTGACGTTGGGGTATTGTTAGGGATGTGAACCACCGGATAATTGTGTTTCTACTGTTTTGGTTGTTGTTTAATGATGATGATTGCCTTTTTGAGTGGTAAACTGCGATGTGTGAAGTCAGTGAATCGATCAGTTTTTTGGTGGAATCCATTTTTTTCAGTTTTTGCCTGTTTTTTTTTTTTTTAAATGGTTTTCTTCATTTACCGTTAAAGGGCATCGAGATATGAGTTTTGGGTGGGAGTCTAGCGTCACTTAACATGCCCTTTTTTTTAATGTCTCGTGTGTATGTCCACAAATTCATTCTCTTCTCATGCGAACCATAAGAGCCTTTGCAATGCTGGTCGATAAGGCGGGTTTGTGACTATTGTCACCAGATTTGTTGAAAAAAAGATGTACAATGTAGAGGTGAAAAACTGGTGATTAGTTGAAATCAAGGTGAAATCTTCCACTGAGATGGTGGCTGTCTTGTTAACTTCGGACGGGATGTTGGATTCTGTCTCATGTGTTTTTTTCAATTTTTTTTATTCTGTCTCGCGTGTTTTTTCGATTTTTTTTTCAGTTTTTTTTAACTTCTGACAAAAATACTGGACAGGATGTTACATTCCGTCTCGATCAAAAAACCTCCATACGGAAATCTAACATTCCGTCCGAATTTTTTTTTTCACATTTGCATTGCACAGCTTCACTTTGCTTTTCACCGTTTTGGTGAAATGAGGGGGAATAAGTGCCTACATAGAAGTGAATAGGGGGGGGGAGAGATTATTTTGACTTGCATTGCAAATGCTCTAAATTCACGATGGGTTTTATAAGACATGCCGCCTCTACAAAAACCCACCCCCACTGCCCTACACATTTTTTCATCACTGATCAGCCCATATGACAAAATTGGCATAGAATTATGGTTTTAGGACAAAAACACAAACTTAGATAAGAGCATCTTTAGGAGAGAAACCAATAAAACACTAAATTTTTAAACCAATCCAAATACCAACCAACTTCAGCAAAAATATCAAATATTCGACATCAAATGGTGCGGTTTTAGACATCAAAACCACGCCATATAGCCCATGCATCTTTTTCAAAACCGTGCTACTGAAACCCATCTTAAAAGCCCAAGCCCACGCGGTTTTTCAGAAACCGCGCGATGTGTCACACATCAACTTTATTTTTTTCTCTCTTTCCAAATCTCTCTCGGCGGTTTTTGCAAAACCGCGCCATAAAAGCCCATTTAGATGCCCAAGCTCATGCGGTGTTAGAAAAAACCGCGCGTTTTTTCCAAAATCGTGAGAGAGATTTGATACAGCACCAAAATTGAAACTAAATTTTGGCCGATTTAGTGTTTGGTTTGGTGTTTTTTTTATGTTTTCATCAACATGTGTTTCTTCTGAAGATGAAAAAACACCAAATTATTGGAAATACCAAATTATTGGAAATTTAGTGTTTGATGCTAGGATGGTATCTCACCTAAAGATACTTTAAGTAACATATACACCTGTTTGTATTTAAACCGAAATTATTAATGATAGTTGTTGAGGTCAATCTGTTTTTGTCCTATAAAACCAAAGTTATTATTCACCCCGAAATTCCTATTCAATTGATGTGTTTGGGCCTAACAAAAAACACAACTCAACCCTTGATAATGGCGGATGAAACGTTGTTTTTGATAAGCTTTTGATGTGAAAACGAGATGTTTTTTATAAGCTTTTGATGTGAAAACCGAGAGAAGAGAACAAATACTAAACTATTATGGTTATACCAACCTTTGTTGAAGTTTTGAACATAATGAAGCAAAAAGATTGGATAGAAAATACGAGTGCGCTCACAAAAGGTACTATTTAGAATATACTAAATTACTAATAAAGCAACATAGATTTATGCAGCGGGTTAATACAAAATGATTCCAGTTAGAGAACACCATGTAATTCTCGCTCTCCCTGGTAAAAGATCCCGAAGGGCTGATGATTTGCCAGCGTACGGTTAAAAGACGTGTGGTGGTTAGATCCGTGGCATGGGAGATCAGTGGTGGGATGAGCCTGAAGTCACATACTATGTGGAAGTGCGGTGTAAAGGATCGTATCGCAGACTCGTAGGCATAGTACAAAATATCAGGATATGGGTATTTATCGATATTCAATTTTTGGATATGTATCGTAGATATATCTCCCTCTTTAGGGATATTTGACAATGTTTCATATGCAAATATCGTGGATATATCTAAAATATCGATAAATATCGTAGATATTGTGCATATTTCTTGATATATCATGATACATTATTTATATTTATTTGAAATATAATGGTAAATATTAAATAAAATTATTATATACACAAAATATCGCCAGATATCACAAATATCATCGAAATATTACCGATATTTATAGTCGTATATATCTTTGAACATATCGTGATATTTATATATCTTTCTCTAAAATCTGGATAGATATCTCTAAATATCGCGATATATCGGGATATTTTGTACTATGCTCGTAGGTACAGCATGGAAACCTTACACATGGAGAGATTAAGACCGGAAGATGGAGTGCCAGGTGGACGGTTAGGAGGAGAATGGAGTGTGGTATAAAGAGGAAAGATAAGGAGATAGAAGGGAGACTTTATTATTATCAAAAGAGGGTTAGACCTAGGAAAAAGAAATAGGGAAGAATGTAGTAGTAAGTGAGATACAACATTTGGCGCCGTCTGTGGGGACCGAGAGATTAAAGCAACGCAAAGATGGCAACAGTAAGGGAGAGAGGGATAGGCAGACAGAGGAAGGTGGTGGTGCAAGAGCTTGAGGCGGAGGTAGTAAGTGATAAAGGGGGAGATCGAGAAGAGGAAACAGCTGCTGGTTCAGCTTCAGAAGAGACACAGCTGATGCAAGAGGAGATTGCGAGATTGAGAGAGGAGAATGACGCACTCATAAAAGAAAGAGAAACGGCGAAGGAGGAAGCGAGAGCGGAAGCAAGTGAGGAATCTAATAATGAAAATTAAAGAGGGTCCGAACCTCGTTGAGAACCCGATGACCGGCCTCACGATGGAGCAAGTTCATAAGATGATAAACAACGACTGGGAGACGAACCATTAACAGGCGAAAGCCCAAATGGGAGCGACTAGCCAAGTGGTGGATGGCCTGAATAGTAACACGTTGGTAGACGTTATATGGGCCTCAAAGGTGCCGAAACGATTCAATCAACCCAGGTTCAAAATGTATGACGACAAAGAGGACCTAGCAGATCACATTCATCATTTTCGACAACAGATGCCTCTCTGGCAAAAGGCTCGGTATGATGGGCTGCGGTGTATGATGTTCCCAGCTAGCCTTAAAGGGGGTTTTCGGTATTATCATTTGCCGTCGAGGAGCATAAATAGTTTTCAGGAGTTGGAGCAGGCGTTTATAAACCATTTCATACATCAGAAAAGGCGAGTGGTAGATATCGCGACCTTGTTCAATGTCAGTCAAAGATCCGCAGAATCAGTAAAGGATTATCTATGCCGATTCAAAGCCGAGACCTTGAAGGTAGAGAACATGGACGAAATGACAGTGGTAATAGCATTTGAAAGAGGTCTGTGATCAAGAACGGGAGTACATCAGTCTGTGGCTAAAAATGAGATCGCGACCTTGCACGAGTTGTATCCACGGGTTGAAAATTACATAAATTATGAGGATACTATGCAGAAGAATTCCAGAAGGTCAAGGAAGGCAGTATTGTCTTTATAGAAAGGTGGGGATCACTGAAAGACAGAGACATCAGATAGAGAAAATGGTGGGTATCACGGATATTCATCGCGATCGGAAAGAAATAGGGAGGGAATTCGAAGGGAGAATAGGGATAGAAAGCCATACTACGAACCGGAACAGACGCCATTGAATAGGCCACTAAGTGAGATCTTACCGTTGATAAAAAATCTTCAGGGATATGAAGGGCCGCGAAGCACACTGATAGAGATGCTTGGGCAAGCCGTACTATACATATCACCAAGTTAGAAATATAATCACAAGACTAATGATTGCTATGCGTTGAAATGGTTGATTCAGAGGTTGGTAGAAAAGAGAATGATGGGAGAGTTTATAGCGGGTGCCCCGAATGAGGTGCAAGTACCGGCTCAGGGTATGATATTAGGAACCATCAATGTTATTTTCACGGAGCTTCTGAAAAATGGTAGATGTCACATCGGCGTAGATGCACGACTTCGAGTATGTTCTCCAACCTATACAAGGAAATCACAACATTAGATCTCATGCCGCAGGCATACAAAGGAAAGGATGAAAAGGGGACGTACTAGCCACTGGGTAGAAAGGCAAGATGATTAAGAGTCAATTCAGGTGGGAGATCTGCATATAGAAACTTTCCAAATACATACAGTGGATAATGGTGTCATGTCTTGTCCGAGGTGGTGATACGAAGGACAAACGATTGTTTTTTAGGACGGATACAGTAGGAGTGGTAACCCACGCTGACATATTTGGTGCTCTTCTTTATGTAACAATGGAAGGGAAAAGTGCTGAAATCAAGGGGGCACTAAAAGGACCTAAAGAAGGGAGACACGTGGATGCACAGAATACGAAGAGACGCTGACCTCATGCACGTGTCGAACCTGTGAGGCAAGTCACTATACCAAAACAGGACATCCCTAACAGTCAGAAACCGTTACTAAAAATATTTGTAACGGTTTTATATATCCACAGATTTGGGGCGTTGCTAATTAATTTATTAATATTAAGTAGCGGTTTATAACCGTTACATAATTATTTATTGTAACGGTTTCTAACCGTTACTAAAATATTTACTAACGGTTTTCTTTGCTCAATTGTATTACTCTTTTAGCAACGGTTTTATAAAAAATTAGTAACGCTTTTGGTGTTACTCTTTTTAACATCAAGAACGGTTTTATAACATTAGTAACGTTTTTTGTTTACTCTTTTTTTAACATCAATAACGGTTTTATAAAAATAGTAACGCTTTTTGTGTACTACTCTTTTCTAACATTAGTAACGGTTTTATAAAGTTAGTAACGCTTTTTATGTTACTCTTTTCTAACATTAGTAACTTTTTTATAAAGTTAGTAACGCTTTTTGTGTTACTCTTTTCTAACATTAGTAACGCTTTTATAAAATTAGTAACGCTTTTTGTGTTACTTATTGCAAAGCTTAGTAACGGTGAAGAACCGTTACAAAACTATTTCATATGTAAAAAAAAATCCCCAAAACCACCCCCTTTTTGAGACTACTTAACCTCGCATAAAGATGCCCCCACTTATTGGGTATTTTACAACCGGCCCATAATATAAATAAGAAACCTTACAAGTACATCCAATCACATAATCTTTTATTAAAATAACATCACCAAAACGTCTTTCATAAATAGGACTTGCCACGAATGAAATACACACTGTTTTCCAAATCAATGGGACTTGTCCTTAAACTCAAGCTCTCATATCATTTGTACAAAACTAGCACCTTCAGTAGTTGTAAGCATCAGGGGATGACTTTGGGATGGTATCATCAAGTCGACTACTTCAAGTGATAACTCATGGCTCTGTTCCACATAATTATGATGCATTATATTAGGGATCTCAAAGGCAAAAAAGTTAGAACATAAAAGAGTGATACTTTAAAATTCTGAGCTAGAGGCTATTACTACCACGTACCACAAGAACGGATCGTTTTCCAGCTATATTGACTAAACTTGCACCAAACACAATAATCGAAAAGAGCATAACAAAATCTCATTTGTATGTTTAAGCTACTAAGCATATCAAAATGGTCTTTAAAAAGCACATTTCCAGATGGATTTAGTAAGCAAACAAGCATGCCTCATGGCGTAGCGAGGAAAGAATTCATTCAAGAATAACGGACGCCATTACTATTTACTAGTCTAGAATATGTTGTTTCAAAGAAAGAGATCATTCTAATACCATTCCATACCCCTAACCAGAATAAGATCTCGATCGACTCACACTTAAGGAAACCGGAATTTCAACCAATCAGAAGTTCATAGACTAGTTGGCACTGAAGGATTTAGCTAGTAGCTTATGTTTTAAATGTCACCGCAATTTCCAAATTTTACAGACAAGATGATTTAAATATACGATAATGGAGTGTTAATAACTTAAAAAAGAAAGCAAGGAAAAGCACCAATTACCTCCTTCCATTGGCCACATCTGTAATTTCAGCTCTAGTAGGCAGACCTGACTTGACAAGTGACTCCAAAACCTCGTGTTGCCCGGATGACTGGAATGTGAGCAGCTCCACATATAGATATAATTTCTTCTTGAATGTCCGCTAGCCTTACCCATCCACATTCTACAGCAAGATCACCTCTGGCAAAATAAAAATAAGAGTGAGAAATTAATTGTCATAAATGCTTCACCACTGCAGCATGTACAAGGCGATTAGAATAGACGATAAGCTTTTATTACGGCCACATATAACCACGACTTGGCCAATTGGACGCCCCATCGATTCATCGAATAGTGCATCTCCTAGAGCCTTGGCGTTTTTTTTAACAGGGACCCATCCCTTCACCGCCTCCCATTAGCGTAAACTGCGGGAAGTTTTGGATCCATCTCTAGCTCGCCTCTTTAACTGATCCCTGCTCGATAAAATTGGGTTGGAATACATTGCTGTTGTTAGTTATAAGAAACCAGGTTATATACTAATACATTACACAAAACCAACCTTCGAGATTATTCTTAAGCAACAAAAAGAAGGCCCGATGGGCAAGCCAAATACTTCGAATCTGAGAAGACTCTAGGCCATCTAATAAAGCCCTCTTGGCTCCTCCGAGGGGCAATAGCATCTCGTCACACCAAAGTTGAACCTGGATAGAAATGTTTCTTTATTGACCGACTCCACCAAAGAAAAAATAAAGGGGACAAATAAAAATGAAACTTGAAATTAATATAACCAACCAATGCGGTGGCGGGGTATTAAGGTCCGTAATGATCAGAACAAAGACTGGTTTCTTCAAGGCCCCGCCACTTGAGCACCCACAAAGGAATATGTTGCATGAGAGGATGAACACTAATGATAATGTCCGCTTGTACTCCATCGGACCGCCTCCAACTCTCTTTCAACACAACAATAACAAAATGTTAAAAATGAGAAAAGAGCATACTTGAAAACACAATTAAGATTCAAATAGATTGACGTTAAACTTCTGCAGTCTTTCTAACAACTAAAGCAAGGTCAATAATCAAAGTGTGAGGCGTAACCTTTACATTCGGATGGTTGAGTGAACTGGTACCCAACAAGATATTCAAGGTTCTCCGCCTGGGATCAAAAGCGAGTGGCACTGTGGCACTATCTCCGCTTCTTAGAGAAGGTTAATTTCTTTAACGCACAGGTCATAATAGAACTAGGACCAGGAGTGATATCTATCACCTTGCCACGCTCACTCAAATTTGGCTCAAAAGTTGACCAAGGGATCCCAGTCGCACAGTGTATCACTGCATCATACTTCCTAATTGTTGAGCAGAGATCTTAATCGATAATTGTGACTCTTAGAAGAAATATAATCATAATTAATAACTAAATCATAAGCATCAATATCATTTTTCTAAAAATAAAACTTCACAGGAACAAAAGACAGTGACGAAATCAGAATAAAGTCCTGAGCCATAAAGGGTTTCTTTTTAGCATTTCTCACGCTTTTATTGTTTCTAACTTCATTAAGTCTGTACCAACCAACTTCCAAAGATATAAGTTGAGAGATAGTACCAAGAAACTATAAACTCCTCTTTATCTTAAATGTTCAATTGACATCTTCTCCTGAAAGCCTTCCTTGCTCTATATTGATAGTCGCTTAAACTTGGTGCTAGAGTTTGTTTAGTGTCCCCGCTAGTAGCATTGGAAATTTGGAACTTTCAAGAAACCAAGTAGAAGACAAGTAAGCTGCCACCTCTCCAAATCACACAAGGCCATGTTCCCTTTCACCCTTTAACTTGGGGCCAACCCGCCCTTGCCACATTCACTATGTCGACCAAAGCCTCGTGAAGAACTTAGGTGAGTAAGGCCAGGTCAACTCAAATATCACACTTCAAGCAAACAAAACAAGGATTCAACAATAGAAACAGGCTTGCCACGAAAGGATTCAACCCGTCCTTGCCACGAAAGTATTAACACGTTTTTTTAAGAAACAAATGAATACAGGCTTCTAGCATCTATATACCCTTTATATATTGTTCTATAGTATTGGATACCGCATACCTTTATATACTTGACATTATCTGAAAATTGAAGGTATTCAACTGAATATCCTAAGACCCTCCCGGGTCCGTCCCCTCGCTTATCCATACACAATACCATCCTCATTAACATAAAATGGTTTGACTACCCAATATTTAACTACGAAAACATAGTCTCGAATTCATGTTTGTATAGCAAAATCTCTCGCCTAGTTTGATTGCTATAGTCAAAGCGATAATAATAATAGAAACCCATGATACTTTAGAAATGGATCCCATCCTAGTTTTTACCGGACAATTTTTTTGTCATTCACGCCCGACCAATCTCCCATAAGATTTAACAATTAACAGCCTACCTTTAATAGAAAAGATTTTAGTAGAAAAGTACTTACCCCAAACATTTCAATCGTTGGTCTCAAGTGGGCTAGATAGTTTGAGTCATAATACAAAATTCATCAAACTATCTAGAACCTATGCAATATCGCCCAATGTTCCATTGTACCAAGATTCAACATTTTGGCAAAATATCCCGAATATTGGGTTGTTGGTTTTTCAGATACCGAATTCCCTCCAAAACGAAAGTTTGTACTACGGTTTCATTTGAGCTCATCTATTTGAGAAAACTATAGAGTAGCGGATGTTCACTCTATGTAACCATTTGATGTGGATGATGATAGTGGAAAGGAGGATGTTAATGTAGTGGTGTAGCAATGACTAACTATATTGTAGCAATACTAGCAGTGTATGCACCATGGTCACTCTTTGTATATCATAAAAAATTAAAAGATTGAAGAGAAGGAACACCTACGGTTTCATGCTTCTCACGGCAAAGAAATAAAATTTAATGAAAGACATATGATATTCTAATACTAAGACGCGGCAAGGCAATATTCTAGTTCCGATTATATAGATCACAAAATTAACTAAATAAGTCATACTATCAACATGTTGGCAATGCCAAAATCGAATCTCAAAGGGTAGAAAGAGCAATACTGAAGAAGCCGTACATTGTCGTCCCAAATTTCCGAAAGATCTCCAAAACTTATATTGCGTGCTCCTTTCTCAACAAAGATTTTGAAAGACACCTACAAATAATTTCCAAAGATTACAAAGAAAGAAAGAAAACTAAATAACTTAAAGCCCATGCAGAGTTACAAGAGTGAGAAAAAGTAAGATCTATACAAATTCTATTTAAATAGCTTCAACAGAATTTTAAAAGATGAAAGAAAACCCTGTTAATGCCTTTGTTGCGAAGATCCTTCGAATCAGGTTGGAGGAAGAAGCCCGAGAAGCATAATAAGACCTGAATGAATGGCATTATTAGACCATAAATGACTCTTTTGAAATAGTTCTGATTCTTTATTAGATAGAATGTAAGTAAAATACCCAAGAGTAACAAAGTCCTCGGCCAAGGCATCAAAGTCGCGGTTTATAAGATGGATACAGGCCTCAATAAATCCATCTCGGAGTTCCGATCTAAATTCACCCATCATACCAAAATCTGGCGGCCAAAAGAAGCAACAATTAGTTCAATAATACATACATACATACATACATGCAGCTCCCATTGAACTAGAACTCTTCATACCTCTATAAGAACAAGAGAACAAAATTACAGAAGTGGTTAGTAGACATGCAAACCGCAGTCAATTTAGACTTGTCACATTTACTTCAAAGATATTGAGATCCTAGATAACAGTCTTGTTCAAGGTGTTTAATAATCTGTTTAGGTTGAATAACTCGTTTGAACATCTGTAGTGACAATGGGTGGGGTGGGGTACCTAAGAATCCATCTTATTATTAATAAGTTAGTGATTGAAGAGGAATTTTGTTCCCGATGTCACTTTTACAATCAAATGAAAAAGAGAAAGAAGCTTGAATAAATTGCCTCATATCAAATACTATATTAAGTGCATGTGCTAGTTATCTAAATTAAAAATAATGAAAATAGAAACTAACTTTAGACATGCGGCACATGCATATCATGGACTTCTTTTTTATGTTTGGAAAATTAATGCCGACTAGTTTTTTGATACATGTGCGGTTAGTTAATATTAATTACCTTTGTTGAAAAGAAAGCATACCCAAGTAGGCCCGACTTCCCGTCAAACCATTTTCCGTGGTGAGGATCTGCATGGTAGAAACCATTTTCCAAAAGTAGTAAGTGAGCAATACACTCCAACCCTCATCATTTATAAGAAAGAACAACATCGTTTAGAGGTTTTGCAAAGCATTGAAGTAAATGTGTGTTTTAATAAGATGAAGGGAATGTATTAAAGCAATGGTTTCACGATTTTTACCTCAACCAAGTAAAGATCATTCACTTCGACAACTTCGCCCTGCGCAGAATGGAATAACATGAGCAAGTAATCTAAACCAGAACTATGTGCCTCGGTAATACCATTCTATTATCAATATCCGGCAAAGGATCGTTATTAATGTGCTTTTCATACCATACCACTATAAAAAACTCAACAAAATTCACTCACATCACTTGAGACTCCAGTGTGTCTGCGATATCGCGGAAAGCATATCGACTCTCTCTCTTCACTTTAACTAACGCGATGCTTATCTGATGATCCCTCATGAGAAGAAACTTTCCTGAAAACCTCAAAATGGCGGAGAAGAAGTATTGTTGGAGAGTAGCTGAAAAATGTCATGTATTAGTTACAACGTCGAACCGAGAAACAAGCCATGTCGGTCATAAACAAAGCTCACTTGCTTCAAATACCTCTCAGCTGCTTTGAAAGCATGTGCTAGCACCACAGAAACCTTTTTCTCAGAGGATCCCATTATATCATAACAGCTATACTCAACTACGTGCAGACCCAAGCGGCGAGCAACATATCTTACAAACCTGTCCTTTTCCCACACCCCTATAAGAGAACGAAAAATCAGAACTGCCTGATGCAATTATTTTCCAAGTAATGCAAACATATCTTCTTCTATATATGGTAAACTAATCAAGTAAAAGGCGGTACCCACATAGATGACCCACGGACACCAATCATCAAAAACCAATAGCAAAAATAACAGATCAAGTATCTTTTTTTTTTTTTTTCTCGGTATAGGGTGTATATCTATATATAACTATAATATCAAAAATGTAGGATGAGATATCCCACGAAATAAAAAGAATGGGAAACTAGAAAATAAGAAAAATAGAATGATTACCAACAAGATAATCTGCAAGTATAAAAATTACAAGTTTTTTTATAGTGCAACCTTTCAAAGGTCAGATAGCACTATGGAACTAATATAACAATTCCTACCACTTTTGATCAATTTCAATGGAACTAATGCGCCAGTTTTAAACAAATTTACAAAAATTCTGCAATTGTTCTTAATCCTTAAGTGTTACTGAAACTATGAAGTTGGTTCTACCAAAATTGGCTAAAATGCCCATCAAACATGCACAAGCATACTTGAGATTTCAAGTTCCAATTTACATAACCTAGTCCCTAATGAAAAAGTAATAAAATAAAATGTCTTTGTGAATTCTAATTGTATGGCGCTATTCCGGTGAAAACTAGAGAATCCACTTGAAGTATTGTGGGTCTAACAACCAAAAGCTTCCACAAACAAACCACCAAAAAAATAAAATGTTAGACAAAAAAGAAACAAATAATTACTACCCCGTGAAAAGAATCTTTCATCAAAAGACTTTAAGATAGAATTTCACGCTTTCAAAATTTGAAATATTACACCTGCCACAACAACTATTCCTGCCACAACAACAACAACAATTCCTATGGGATATTGCCACAACAAATATTGCACCGCCACAACAAATATGGCTGCAATATGAATCCCTTTATCTCCGGAAAATAAACTCTTGGATACTTTCAAATAAAGTAAACGAGAGCAAATCAAAAGCGAAATTTTGAGAGTGCCCGTCACTCCTATCCTATACATATTAATCCAGATACGATGATTCATAAGATGTTACCTGTGGTACCCATCTCTTGCCTATTGTCATCAATTCGAGATATAAACACTTACAACCCCAGGATAGAGATGACACCACAAATTTACATCAAAGCGAGCCAACCAAAGTGGTCAAGAAAATGATCATAGATCAACTCTACGAGGAGAAGAAATGCATGCCTTTATGATCTTGCGATATCCATTAGGTCTCCCACGAGCTTTTGTTGTGACCTCTAACAAGGAGATGTCGAAAAAGAGAACTTATTGCTTCACCTCGAAAACCAAAGTTTTCGGCAGGCACATCCAGTTCACCCAAGCGTGAGTGAAATTTTGATGTTGTTGTCTGTTCACATCCAACACAAAACTCATTACAACAAGGAATAGCAAACGAAAAACTAACCACATTGGACTAATCATTGCAGTACCATTCAGCCTTTAAAAAGAGAAATTGAAATGTAAAATGGCTCCAACTTGTGGGTGGGTGTCGGTGTGTGTGTGTGTGTGTTTGGGGCAGTCTTAAACACGGAGTAGAGGATCGATTAGAAAAGGGGAAGAGGAGGAATTTGGTACATTACCACCACACTTCCTTTCATTCTCAAAGAAACCCTTTTCTTCTCATATTAGAACCTTTGAGACCCAAGCTCGATTGCTTCCCGCCTTAACCGAGAAGAACTACACTTGTAATTGGATTATATGAGGGGGATATTGGATTAAGTCGAGATTTTGTATATATTTTTTTATTTTGAATTGTAGATCTCTACCGGAGAAAGAGAAAACTGTTCACTATTCCTTCATTCACCCTTTCTTTGCCCTTTGTCATCACCCGGCCCGACAAGGCATTTCCTTTAAAACCACGTATTTGTGTAACTCATGCCGCATTGAATAACTTGATTACTTTTCCAAGAAGACTTGCAAAAACTAAAGTAGCATCTCCAATCTAGAGGGTGACTCACAAGTTTTGACATGAAATTCAGGTATCACCCGAATAGGGCATCATAAATCCTATTGGCATGCCCCCGCATTATCAAAATCACAGATTCGGGCACATCGCGTTTGCTTTCGCAGTTGTTGTTTGACAAGGATTAGAGAACCCGATCATTCCTTCCTAAGCTAAATTCGGTAACTATCAAGACATTCCAACATATCACTAAGCATGATAAAGTTTAAATTTAAGCCGGTTTGCTTCATGTGGAGTATAGATCAAGCCAATTCAAGCCCGAAATAAACCCCGGATATTTAGCGGTTTTAGACACTATCGAAAAGACAAACCCAAATTGTACTTGAGCTATATACACGGGATTATCCCTATTCTCATTGATACTTGGCCTAAAGAGTGCGAAGTAATAAGTGAAGAATGTATTGAAATAAATATCTAAACATAGTTACCGTATCTTTCTCCTAACAAAGACCCCATCACGAGTAATTCCACATCCCCGCATCGAATGCACAATGAATGCAACATTATTATAGTTTAACATATGCATGAGTGATCTAAACAAGAAAAGAAAATGAATGCTCACCATCATCCTCTACTTTAACATAACTTTGCCAAGAACACTAATAAATGACATTTACGAAAACAACATATGCCACTTGATCTTATAGGAGGGAAAATAATAGAAACCCTCTCGCAAATTAGAACTCAAAACACAAAATGAAGCCCTAATACTACCACTAAACTTTCTTTAGAAGTACCTTGGAATGTTTTAATGCATTGAGATTAAAGATACTGACTGATAAAAGCTTACTAGCAAATAATCAAGTATAACAATAAATATTATAAAAATAATGTGTTGTATAAATAATAATAATAATAAAGTCGTAACATAATAAGTATAATGAACTATGATTACGATAATATGCTATTATGTACCAATTCTTGGGTTTATTTTATACCTTGGTTGAAGCCGTGCATCTATGCTATTATATACCAATTCTTCAACGACCCTTGTCAAGTCAAACGAAACAACATTCGAACGAAGCGGAGCTGTAAAGAGCCTTCTTCGGTAACCGCTTTATACTTGTCATTTGCACCCCAAACCTGACAAAATGCTAAAATGTGGCTAAACCAGTAAAATTGATCGCAATCTGATCCTTTGATCTCGTTCTAGATCAGCCTCGCCTCCACTCCACTTCTTCCTTCTTCTCTTTATGGCGTTTGCAGGAAACAGTCCAAGGCTCCACCATCCTCCCTCCTCCTTTATCCGGGCTTGGGACCGGCAGTGCAAACCAATTATATTGATTTGCATAGGCGGAGTTAAAAATGGGTTAGTACTTTCTTCAACCTGCTAAGCAAACAAGCATACATATACTGCAATCAAATTTAATAAATAGATATAGTACGAACATATTAAAGTCAATACTCATCCATACCAAAAAAAGACCATAAGTTTGTCAAGTCACTATGACATCCATATTAAATAAAAAACAAACGACATTCAAAACATAAAGTAACCAAACCATACTGAAAAATTCCAAGTTCAGAAAGTTTGCATCCTTGACTCGAGCCAAATTAAAGGACCTCCTGCACTAAAGCCATCCAAAAATCTAACTCCATCTTGGGGCCCATCGTAAACAAGAGCATCACCAACCAAGACTTCCTCTATGTAGACCTTTTTTTTCACTGCGAGAACTTTTTCTCGCCATTGCAATCTCCAAATGCCTCTCTGTCATGACATACCCCTTAGCAACCACTACACCATCCCTATCTAATAAAGATACATTTGGTGAAGAACCAAAGCGTCCCGAAGGAGGATTCAAATTTGCAAACATATTCATCAAGTTTTGTTGAGTCGAGTGACGAATAGAACTGAACCGACTTCGGTTTACGGTGTTGTTTGGTTGCCGGTGGTTGAGCGAATGGTGTTCCATTGCTTTTGACAACCTTTAAGTACATCCCCCTGATTTATAGTAACAATTAGTTATACATAATGATATTGTATGCAATAAAGCACAAGTGCAAACTGCAAACTCACCTTTAACACGCCCATGACATTAACTAAGGAAGACTTCATCTCATTCATTTCCCCGCTTCAACTCGTGAATTGGATGAAGAGTTTGCTTGTTGCAATAATGCCTTGGCAATACAGACGTTGCAATTGCTTCTTAGACTTGTTGGAGCTGATTCCACGAGTTCTACTCCCTTTGTCGGCCCAAAGACTTGAGACAACTCATCATTATCGGGTCTACTTCCATTACACCCCTCACCAATTCAGCTTTTTCTTTTTTTCTTCTTTTATGAGAAGCCTCCACTTGTTCCTACAATATTAACCACCGATATGAGTAATACAATATGCAACATAGTCTATATACAATACCAACACACCGGTAAGTTCAAGCTTCAATGTTATTAGAACTTACATAATGGGTCCGAGCGCTCGCTAATATAGTTCCATCACGACGCTCATGTCCTTTTTTCCAACTATCTACCCGTCCATGTTTTCTGCTAGGATCTTCTTTATCCTACAAAAAAATCCTTAATAGTTGTTAGCATAACGTGATAAGAAATCATTAGTGCAAGAATAGACACCTACCATTTTATCCAAATTATGGGCATATGTGTCCCCCATTAGTATGTCGATATATATTCTTTTTTGGCATTCTCTGCATTCTTTGCGTTTCTAGCTCTCACTTCAGTAGGGTACTCTCATTTCTAACAAACACAGCCCAATGATTTGGGTCCTTACCATCTGGCATGCTGCAATAGCTTCTTCCACGCTCCGCTTACGCCAAAATTTCTTTCCATGGGGCATACTTTCTTGATCGAACTTTTGGGGAAAGTCCTTTTCAACTTCTCGTGCTATTGCTTGGGGAACATTAGGCTCAAATTCTTCCTACATGAACAAAGTGACTTTTGTTTATTTTATATTAAGTAAATTTCCATACATAGGGCTGGACAACATGTAGATATAGGACTTGAAAAACATACTAATATTCAAGAATAATGGATGCTATCATCGAAATTAAAGTACATGTAAATCTTACCATTAATTTATTCCGACATTATCCTTGAAGCTTCCATCTATTTTCCTCCAATCCTTGTAATGAATTGGAATACGAGATCGAACATAAATACCAACCTGGGTATTCCATTTGGCATGGTTAGGACCCACAAATGACGCCATCCTCATCGAACTCTATAGGTAACTTGGTAATCATTGGTGAGTTTCCGGCGCCGAGATGTGTGAGAGTCCGAAGTTGAATTATGAGATGGAAGTGGGATTGAACTTCGATGGTCGAAAGCAATAGATTGAGATTGACCTAGTGCCATTATTAAATAGCCTACTATATGACAAAAAAAATGTTAGAACAAATAGGTAAAATTAGGATACCACAAAAAATGACAAAGTTCAAAAGTATACATTTATAGAGACTATTCTTGATTAAAAAAAAAAAAAAACAACTCAAACACACCTTTCACCCAACCGCATTGCGGACAAACTTAAAATAGAAAGAGTTTATATATTTAAAACTAGAAAATGAGAAGTTTGCATGCAACTAAAAATCTCACAATATGAGAGTGCAACTATTACAATCGAGGTTAGACTTTCCATCAACGGTGCAAATTAGGTTGGTCCTCAAGAATAGATTGGAAGTCGGTTGGTGCATCTAGTTCATCAACTCGACTTGTCAATCGCCTAGGCTAATTTATGACTACCCACCAGTTAGGATTTCTCAAATCCTCCGAAAGTAAAACACCCGACTAGCCTCGGAAGCAAGAATCACCGGCTCATCAAAGTATTGATCAACACTCTTTAGCCTATTGAGATTAACCATCACTAAATTAGAATCTGACAAAGTTTACAACCATTGGTCTTGTCCTCCACCCTCACCCAATTACGAGTAAAAGACAACATCTTTGGAAAGTCGTATAGTCCAACTCTATTATCTGTTCGATAACCCCATACCACTTAGTCGATGAATCAATAGGATTTTTGTCTTTCCTACTCGGCGTAAACGTAGTGATTGCTTTCATGCAAACACCACTATCTTGTGTGGAAACTGTTTTCATCATGCGACCTAGTAGAGAACACAAAACCATTAACACGGTACTTTTATATGTTTTAGCTTTGAACAATGGTCCTTGGACAAATCGCCATAAGTCACAATCATGTCTTTTGCAACCAACAACCTGTGAAGTAAAAAAAATGACAATTAGAAAGATAAAATTAAAATACTAATTGTAATATCCTACTAAACTAAATTATATATAAAACAATACCTTGTCATATAACCACACAATAAACTCGGTCAGATCTCCACTTCGCTTTTGCTACCCCTTTTCTTCCGCCCGTGCAGTTGCTTTGCAAGGCACGATATTCACTACAATTTGTTTATACAGTTTTGACACGACTATTTATTACGACTTTTTAGACTAGTAAATGTTTGAGTCAAATCTATCAAAACAATCAAACCTGTAATGTTCATCAAGCTTTTCGATGTCGAGAAAAAGAACCCACCCCACGGATTTGTATCCATTGTTCCTTGCCTAGGATCACAGTTTTACCCTCAAGTATAGGCCCCTCATCACTATACTCTCCATCTTCATCTAGAAATGCCTCACGAGTAGCTTTGTGATTTCCATCCCGAATTTGGCATGTACTCCATAGCATACCTAACAGACTCGAAAACAATATAGGACTCCAATGGAGCCTTCAACATAACGTTTATTGCTTCGGAATATTTTTACACTCCTTCATTGCCCTATTAAAATAAACAAAACCAAAATTGTACTTTGTAGTTTCACGATAATAATTGCCACTAAATAAAAATAAAAGTAAAGGCATTTTACATACCGCTCAAATGGATACATCCACCTAGGATACACAGTCCCACAAATCAGCCCTTCATCGACCAAATGCACCAAGAGGTGGATCGCGATATCAAAAAAGCGGTTGGAAAATACTTTTCCAATACACACAATGCCTCTCTGCAACCATGTATTTGGCATCTTGGATTTCCTTCGGATTAAGACTTTCGAACATAGAAGATTAAAAATAAGCTAATCGATGAATAGCTCTCTACGCAAATCGCGGTGTTTTGGAAAAGCATCTTTGAAGCAAAACGGAAGCAAGTAACACATAATCACGTGATAGTCATGTGATTTCATTATAAGCAAACCCAGAGGACTCAAAGTGACAATGTTTTTTAAGTTCGATGAAAACCCGTAGGAAGCTTCAAATTCTTCAAGATTGTGCAGAACTCAAGCTTCTCATCTTTATTCAAAACAAATGGGGCCTTTGGTTTAACAGATCTCCCTGTGATTGGGTCTGTTTGCATCCATTGACCACTATGAATCCCCATTTTCTTCAAATCCTCTCGTGCGTTACGAATCAGATCCTTTGTTTTGTCTTTCTTGTCAAGAATCGCATTTATTATGTGTTCTGCCACGTTCTTCTCATCGTGCATCACGTCAATAACATGTCGAATTTTATGCTTCGCCAATATTCCAGTTCAAAGAGAATAAACCTCTTATACCATGCTTCAGTAACTTCATAATCTTCATCATCTTCATCATCTCCAATAGCAACCACATCCACATCATCTATACTCCGTTTGGTACCTTTTAATACTTTCCCGTACATAATGGACCGCGACTTAACATTTTCTCAATTACTTCTCCCTTTAACCTTGGCGGAGGAGGGTTTAACTCTTTTGTCTTAACTCCTAAGTACTTGCCTTGCCTAAATGGGTGATCGATTTTAAGAAACATCCGGTAATTTGTATAAACGATCTTCCTTTATTTGAAGATGCATAGGCGGAGTTTCATCACCACAAATATAGGGCGGGCTTTGTAACCATGTGTTACACGTACCGATAAATTGCCATCTGTTGGTAAATCATGAATGCCCCACATCAACATAGCCCTCAAAGTAAAATGTTCCTGTTTGTGCATGTCATAAGTCGCCACCCCTTCTTTCCATAACTGTTGTAACTCATCAACTAGTGGTCTAAGGAATACATCGATGTTTTGACTCGGTGCCTTCGGCCCAGGTATTAACAACGACATCATATGGAACTCAGATTTCATGCACAAAGACGGTGGCAGATTATAAGGCACCACGAAAACAGGCCAACAACTATAACCAGTGGATTGAACACCACGTGGATTGAATCCATCAGTTGCAATGCCAAGCCAAACATTACGCCCTTCCTTAGCAAAATCTGGCCAATCATCTTTACATGTCTTCCACTGAAGCGAGTCGATTGGATGCCTCATATAATTCCAAGAAGGTGTCGCTCTACTGTGCCACGTCATTTCACGTGCTATCCATGATATAGTGTACAACCTTTTAAGTCTAGGAATCAAAGGGAAATGTCTCAATACTTTTCTCGCCTCTTTTGTTTCTTTCTTTCCAGATTTCCCCTCCTTTACTTTGTACCTAGGCGTTTCACATTGAGGACACACTGTCAAATCAGCTTCAGTCTTATAATATAGCATACAATTATTTTCACATGCATCTATGCACTCAGCTTTCATTCCCAGATCTTTCAACATTGCCTTCATTGCAGGATACTTAGAAGGCAAAGTGTTTCCATCTAGCAACCACGTTTTCAACAAAAGACAAAAGCGCGGTCACACTATTTCCCGACCAATTATATTGCTTCTTCAAGTTATGGAGGTCCACAAAAAAAGGGTTGTGGCAGGGAGCCTCACATGAGGGGTATAATTTTTCTTCTCTCTTTTTTTCTTATATTCATTGTACCTCTTTACCCAAATCAGGTTCTAGAACAATAGGTGGTTCAACATCTTCACTTGACTTCCATCGCCTCCACTCAAATCACCCACTAATTCTTCATGCATGCCATAAGCAACATCAACAAAATTCCCTATCCCTAGTCCTTTCTCACTATTTTCTTCTTCAACTTTCGGTTTACCATTCGATCCTTATATGGGTTCTCACCATGTAAAACCCATACACGATATGTTGATTCTATACCGTTATGAATCAAATGTTTTCTAACTATATCATATGCAAACCTTTTCCTATTTCGACATTTGTTACATGGGCAAGGACACGGTCGACGACGTTTAGCCTTTGCCACTAGCTTAATAGAATAAAATCGAAAACCCCACGCCTATACACTCCCAAGTCCGCATTTTTTCATTCATCCAATCTTTTGGAATCGGTTGAGACATTCTCAAAGTAGCACATCAAGTAAACACAAGGAACAAGTGATAGGGTCAATGTCATTTCCTATTAGCCCGGCTTTTAGCACTATCTTTTATGAAAATTTGATGCATAACGTTCTATAAATATTGAACTATCTCGGTAAACAAGCTAAACGGTGCCTACATTTTAACATTGAAGGCATTATAACATATAAGCACAAAATGCAAGACAAAATAAAAGACTTCTCATTCCCCCAACATGCATTACACTCTACTCAAGATAATTGCCGAAATTCAGTCTTAAAAAATATAAATATATGCTATCGGTTTGCACATATATACAAACTCATGTAGTTCATTATAGATTTTATTCCAAAGGCTCGACCAATAGGATGCGGACTGTCAAATCACTTCGATACAAGTTTGAAAATTTTGAACTTGCTTCAAATATGAATCTGAATTTCAAAAAGAGATACTTTGTGTACTAGTTCAGATTTTATCTTTTAAAACCCACGCTACGAGAAACAAGACATGGGTTATTCTTTGTTTAAATATTCAACCCATTCCAAAGATGAACTCTAGAAAACCCTATCCACGCTTATCAAACTAAAAAAAGGAGTTAGATACTACTAACAATCGCTGATTGTGAGCCGAGGATTTTGTTCCGGGGTGAGCCAATGAATGCTACAACTTCAGAGACAAATAACTTGTAGGAAAGTAGAAACACAATTCATAGACACACGACTACTAGTTATCTCGGTTTAGAGTCGGATGGTGTGCATCATGATTAGCTAGTTCGATCTACGTAGAGACCACATCTATTAGATCGAACAAGAATACAAAAATAATATGAAAAAATGCCAAAAATAGAGAGCTCGTGGCTCTACTATCTCTCCGTCAGATCTTTGTTTTCTGTTTTCAAAGAAATTATTTTGTTTTGAAAGTTCTTTCTAATTTTGCATTTCGATCTCTTCTTATGATAAACTCAATTAACCCCGAAATTAAAGGTGTGTCTATGACCACTGAAAGATCCAACCATTAGTTAAATTTCTCAATTTCCAAAGATCCAAAGGTCACATTTCTCAATTTCGAAGGCAACCTCTTTTTAATCAAGTTATCGCCATTATTTCAAAATTTTGAGAGAGATGAATAAGATGGAAATAATAAATACAGAGATGTTAATGAGAGTTCCACCAAAATAAAACGAAAAATACTTATATAACCCACCACTTTGTTTGTTGATTCTCCACTCTCATTAATATTTCCACAGTCCAATCTTTTTCTTTCTTTTATTCAGTTGTCACTCCATAGAAAAGAGAGAGATTGATTGAAAAAAATATTTCTAAAACATGCCTACTGGTTTTCTGGATTTCAATGTAAGGTTTGATTGAGTTTAGGGAGTTTGAATTAAAGAAATGGAATTAGATTAGATTAGAGAAGCATTTGGGTTCATTTTTAATTCACTACCAAATTACTCCCTCAAACACAATATACGCCATTAAATTTTTTGCTGAAAATGAAAATTATCTTATCTATAAGTGAGGGAAGTTATGGAGGGGTGAAACTGGGTTTGTTTTTCAAATCACTGCTTTTTCGGGGCTGAATATATGGAAAGTAGTACTCCAAACAAAGTAAATAAGTAAAGTTAGGCCTTCTTTGTCTGCGCATTACCCTACTTCCTTAATCCAAATAGCCATAGGAGAAGCTGAGCTAGCTAACCTAAGTCCGTAGCTAAAGTTCTCAAACAAGAGTTCCATTCCCCTTACTCGTATTGCAGGCAAATCCGTTACTAGTAGTTCGTTTAGCCCACTTGCCCGAAAGCACACTCTCAACTTGTAGATGCGCCAACACCCCACGAGAATAGAAAACCAACGGACCACGAACACCAGCACGCATGAAAACAGCCCTTTTGAAAGCATACCCAAGGAGCGGGCATCCATCCAATCTTCACTTATAGACATCAAATGGCCTTATTTCCGTTCGTTAACTACTTCTAACGAGCAAGTTAGTAGCCTACCTCGGCTGGATGTTGGGACAAACAGCAATAACCGTGCTTATCCTTCTAATAAAGAAACTAAACCTTACCTAAGAAACCGATTCACCCACTACTACTAGTATAGAAGAAGATCTATTAACACGCACGGCTACCTATATAACAAGTTGCCTCTGACCTCTGTCTCACGACCGCAAATAGAACCTGTAGCTTCATGCCCCTCGACTGACTGAACTACTACTGCCTTAGCTGCCTAGCTACTAATAACTTGGCACCCGTCCTGCCAATATAGTAGAAAGAGTATAAGTAGGATTCCACTCAGGGCACACTTGTTAGCTACAGTTCCCATCTGTCTTGTAAAGAACTTCGAACGCCCGCGATTCTGGGACTAGCTCCACGGCGTAGCAACTTCTGATTACTCTTGCTCCCCGAGCTTCAAAATCCTTACCGGGGATTAAGGTAAATAAGTTAGCTACTTACTTGTATTAGAGTAGGACAAGGCCTTTATCCTTCCTATTTCATATCATACTTGGGAACTACTATCTCTAAGGCGCCGAATAGCGGCCTTGGTTCAACTCCTAGCTCGAACGCTGCCAACTCCTTACTTAGATTTCGGGGGTTAAGGTAGTTTACTTGTCGGGTCGATAAGTCGGTAGCGGCCCTAAGATTATATGACTGATTAGATTACTAGTTTGTTTAACCGAGGTTCCCCGCCTAAGTCCCATATCTTAAAGACTATAACTCAACAAAGAAGTCTGCCTTTACTTGGCTTCAAGTCCCATAAGAGAAGGAAGAATAGCCGGAAGCTAGAGAGTAGTGCCTAGCTACAAACTCAAAAGCCCTGGATTTGGCTATTAGTCCCTATTATTCTTATTCTAAAGTACCATTAGAGCTCCTTTTTCCGACAACAGATCGGAGATCTTACTTTCTCAAGTCATACGCCTTTTGTTCAAATAACAAGGTTCCGCTTCTACTTATTATTACTTACTAGCCCTTCACTTCAACTCATACTACTTTACTTCCGGCTTATTCCCAAATCAAAGCTACTTGCTTATAAGAGCAAGGTGCGTGAGTGGGTTTGTTAAAGCATGGAAAGGTATCCGAAAAACAAAGAATACACTATGAGATAGGCCCTCTCACCTAATACCCGCTACTAATACTAAGGATTAAAAGTAGAACAATCGGCTATAGGGCGTAACTCCGTGATCCACAAATAGCAGCGGGCAAGCACCTTTAACAAGCAAGTAGCTAGCTTCCACCTTACTTAACAAGAAGGCGCTGAAAGCGCGCTATAGCTTCTACTTCTACTTAGCAGCCCAAATAAAGTACTCCTTTAACACACAAGTACGCCACGCTAAAAAGTAAGTAAACAACCTGATCCTGCTCCTTTGCCCCGTTCTTGATCTCGTTCTCCCTTTAGGTGGCATGAAAGCTTTGGAACAAAGAGACTAGACCGCCTTGCTCTTAAAAGCGGCAAGTAAGTAAAACCACCTTCTCATGTCTCCGGACCTTCTATGAACGGGGCTTTGAACTATAGCAAATAGCCCATTGGTTGAGCTTTGCTCTATCTTTAACTTCGTTCCTATGCCCTTTCGAACAGGGAAAGCCTAACGAGCAAATAAACCCGTTAGCCCGATCCACTTGTTGCCCGCTTGCTTTCACACCTCGCTTACGATCTACTTAGTTAGCATCCCAAATCAGCGTTACCCACAGCTTCCTTTAACAGGCTAGTACACAAGCTACTAAAGCTAGTAAGCTAGTATACTAGCATTTGCCCGATTGCTTTAACAGAGGGCTTTACCTCCCGGTTCCCACCGTCTCCCGTCCCAAAACTATGGAACTCATCCGAAAAGTCGATTTGCTAGATCGAACGTGAACTCGATAATAGGGGTATAAAAGTTCACCACCTAGAATCGATCCATGACCGCTAAACTAAAGGAGTCCTTTACCAAGTAAGCTACGCAACCCGTTAACCGCCTTTTGTCCACACCCGTATCTTTCTTGGGTCTGATATTTAAACCGTATGAAGTTGAGTTTGGGTTTGGGTTTGTCATCAACGGATTTGGTGTATTCATTATCTGACACCGCGTGTGTGTGTTTGCTAGCATGAATATTAATCTAACAATCCACAAACCAGGAAAAATATAAATCATAACATAACTAAAATAAGTAATTACTAATTACATATAGAAGAGCAAAATCAAACCACAAAAATCGAATTTTTTAATGAATAAAACAAGTAATAAAAATCGCACCTTTGGTTATAATCAGAGCCAACCAACACCCAAGTTAATTTCAGTTGTGATATCACCTAGTAGTAGAGTGAAAAATTGAAAAAGAGATGAGATGATGAAACATACAAAATCGAGAAGAAGAAGGCGCCAGAAAGTAACCTTACCTAATAAGCGGCAAAAATAAAAGCGACCGCGGTCTTGACTCCCAAAACTTGTTGAAGGATGAACTTGTTGAAGAGAGAAGGATGAAAATAGGGCTGTTCATTAGTAATCTTAAATAGGGAAAAGAGCGCGAGAATTTTGGCCATTCCCTCTCACCGAAATTTCTTTCCTCTCACCGAAAATTTTAATTTAGAAATTTTAAATTCTAATTTTTAGCTATTATTTTTAATGTTATATTTAATATTTACGATTTATTTACGCTTTTTGGTCCAAACAAACAATTTTAAAACGTAACAAATTAATTCTCATATTTGGCAAAATTAAAGTAACACTTTATATATAATTGTAACGCTTATAAAACGTTAGGAACCTAGTTACACTTAAAAACTGTTACTAAGCAAAAAACTGGAGCGTTACTAATATCCTGTTTTGGTGTAGTGAGTGATAGCATACCGAGGGATAGACCGCGGCCTAAAGATAAAATCAAAGTAGGGACTCTTGAACCCCCGATCGCAACCAGGATCGCGGACTCGAGAGGGGGCATCTGTGGTGGTAGGATTTGCGGCATGGGAGATCAGTGGTGGGATGAGCCCGAAGTCACATCACGATCTTGGAGGTCGCGGTTATCTGAGGATCGTCTGCCTGGACTTCGTAGATCTGATGGAAACCCTACACGTGGAGAGAATAAGACCGCAAGATGGAGTGCCAGGTGGACGACTAGGAGGAGAGTGGAGTGTGGTATAAAGAGGAAAGATAAAAAGAAAGAGAACGGAGGTTTTTTCATAATCAAGAGAGGGCTAGACCTAGGGAAAAAGGAAGAGGGAAAAGAATATAGTAGTAAGTGAGATCTTAGTGACACAAACCGTGTACACCCTACCTCGCTCTTGCTCTAAAACCGTGGTTTGGCGATTTTTGACCAAAGGTTTCTGCAATCCGCACTTTGAGATTTTCAAAACCGCGCTCTCATTTTTTTGAACCGTGCTTTCAGTTTTCAAACGCGCTCTTCATGTCAAATGGTCATACATATCAAATTTCTACTGAAATAGATGTTTGAACATAGACTTTACAAATTCTGAACCCTCAACATAATAAATTAAAGAAAGAATACCCAATTAGAACAAATTTAGATATGACTGTTTGATTGAATTGGTAAAATTTGTCTCTTGAATTTCCTTTCAATATCCTATAGATTGATGAAATCAATTGGGGGCTCTTGTGGGCTTGTATTTGATATGTTGGTTTTCAAAAGGTTTCCAAAGAAAGAGAGAAGAAAACCTTGAAATTCGTATAATACTAGGGTATGCCATGCCTACGGCCCGCGAGACCTCGACGCGCCTGCTACATTACCCCGACAACTCATCGCCTTCGCCGCAAGGCGCATACACATCTTAGGCGTAAAATATTCCAAGACAAGACCAAATAAACAACTCAATTTATAAATACGGCCCATGAGGCCATCCCAATTACCCATTATCTATAAGCCCAAAATCAATTGGAAGCTAATAGGTTTATAAAATTTGACCAACAATTTATAAGTCCAAATTTTGCGATTGTTGACTTTTGGTTGATTTTTGGATAGATCCCATAGTATTTATTACACTTAACAAAATTACACAAACTCTCCAAACACTTAGATCTGCCATGTCACAACTTAGAAAAGACAATGACAACCATTGGATGGAGTCTTTGTGGACTCCACACCATTACTTTTTATTAGATAGATATTGTGTTCATCTCTAGGTAGGCAAGCAGGCAACAAGTGTCCTACTTTGTAGCCAACTCTTTACAACTGTCAATTTCTCAAGTAACACTCTGTAAATACGAGATATAGAAGTACATTTTATTTTCCTTGAATATATTTCCCTTTTATCAAATAGGTCAAGTTAACTTCAATACCAAAGAAATTATGAATTTTTTTTTGTTCAAAACCAAAGATAACTAATAATATTATTAATACTTTATATGTTAAGTTGTATTAATTAATATCATTTTAAATATTTTATATAGTAAAATATTAATTAATTAATTAATAATATAAGCACTCTAGACCCGCTCTGAAAGTGGGAGCTTCTCGCTCTCGCTCCCGCTCAACGATTTGGTGACAACAAGACGAATGTGTACTTTTATTGCAAAAGCAACATTGGGATTATTTGGGAGTATTTTCTGAGCAATTCATAGAAAATGTTATGCAACTTCAAAAGTTCAAAGATGTTAACACTTGGCAACGTCATTAGCGGTATTGAGAGAGTATTTTGGTCGATTTCATGTAATCTGAAAACAAGTAATGTCCTAATTTTTTAGATAATAATTCAAATGTATCAACGAAGACCACACTATCTGTCTTTTCTAGGAACCAAAGTATAAGAAGATATGATTTCAAATTTTGACTCCTGCTACAAGGTACATATACATCATTTTGAGTACAGGAACCAATAAGAATGGGAATCAAGAGGCAACAGTAATGGTGTTTTGGAAATATCCATTATACATTTTGCACGAACTACTACTTTGGGAGATTACGTTTGTTGGTGTTGGAAGTGAGGTAGACAAAAGCATTTTACAGCTGTGGATAGGACTCAAATTGAATAAAAAAACAATAAGGCTCTTGGTGTGGCGTTATGTAGTGGCGTTGCCATCTTTGGGTTGGCAGCAGACCCAGCAGTCAAGCAAGAAAAGGCTGGGAGAACCTCACGAGAATCTTATTAGTATCAACTTTCAGTCCACCAAACAACTTGGCCCCCACACTACTCGACCACACAAAAATTAAGCAAACAAACAAAAGCTCTCTTCTTCCTTCTTTACGTTGCTGCCACTTTGGCACGAACTACAAGACTAATGGCTTTCTCAATTGAGTACTCTTCTCAATTGCCACACGGCATTGTTGCTGTTGCCCAAACAGCTGGCCAAGTGATGAGTGAATACTGAATACCTTGTTGTATAATTATTTGATGTTAGGACAGCCTTCTTTTTGATGATAAGATATTTGAGCAGCTGAGTCGAACAGAAACCATTACCAACTCGACCTTGTTGGCTTGCTTGAGTTGACTATTGAGTTGATATATAGATCTTGTGGTCCAATAATTGGCTGTATCCCACTCGAATGTAGTACTCGATTCAATACATACAGAACGTCTGGGGACACAACTCAAAAGTAAGTTCAAAGCTCGGAAACAGCCTCATTGAAAGTGGTCGAGGCCTCGAGGGTGTTAGCCCAAAATAATGAAAATATAGTCTACTGCGCCAGATAGCTCGATTAATTTTCCACGATAGAATGCTATTAGTAGCCAAGTCTGTTCACTGTCTGATTTGGGTCGGCCGAAATGAGTTTACCTACTTATTAAATCGGGACCATTGCCTCCGAATATGAGTTTGACTACTCGAGGTCACAAAGTCACAAGTTTTTGAACCAAACAAGTCTGACTACAGTCTCTCTATAAAAACTCAAAACCATCACAACGTAAAGAGAAAGAAGTTTCGTCCACCTGTGTCTCTATTACTCTATTCTCTACCGACCTCTTTAATATCCCCTTTCTCTTTTTGAATACACACTTTCTCTTCTCAAACTCTGAAAACTCATTTCCTAATACACCCTAGTTACTTCATTCACTCATGGCTTCATTTCTCTCTTTAATCTTCTTTACAACTCTCTACTTCTTCATTTATTTTTGTTCATGTCAAATAGTTCTACCTCTCATACACTCACTATCAAAGTCCCATTTCACTAACAACACTCACCACCTTCTCAAAACTTCTTCTCTTCGTTCCACCAAAAGATTCAATCACCACAAACAAAAACACCAGCAGCAACGTCGACAAATCTCACTTCCACTCTCTCCTGGTAGTGATTACATTCTCACATTCTCATTCGGTTCTAAACAGAAGCATCAACAATCCATTTCTTTGTACATGGACACAGGGAGTGATCTTGTTTGGTTTCCATGCTCACCTTTTGAATGCATTCTATGTGAAAACAAGTATGATAGTAACATTCCTTCAACCCCTTTTAATGTCTCCTATGCTTCTCATGTCCCCTGCCATTCCCCTGCTTGTTCTGCTGCTCATTCTTCTGTTCCTTCTTCTGATCTCTGTGCTATTTCTCATTGTCCATTAGAAACTATTGAAACATCTGACTGTTCTTCCTTTCACTGTCCGAACTTCTACTACGCTTATGGTGATGGAAGCCTGATTGCTAAACTCTATCAAGATAAGTTATCATTACCCTTTGCTTCTTCTTCACTTAATCTTCCAAATTTCACTTTTGGGTGTGCTCATACTACACTTGGTGAACCAATAGGGGTGGCTGGTTTTGGTCAAGGTGTTCTCTCTTTACCAGCTCAACTTGCTAAACATTCACCTCAACTTGCTAATAGTTTCTCCTACTGTTTAATATCTCATTCCTTTGATGTTAAGAAAGTTCACAAACCAAGTCCATTGATTCTTGGTCGTTTTTCGATCGAAGATGAAGAGAAGAAAGCTTTTGTTGATGGCGGAAGTGAGTTTCTTTACACACCAATGCTTCAAAATCCCAAACATCCTTACTTCTATTGTGTTGGACTTGAAGCTATATCAGTTGGAAATAAGAGAATTCCAGCTACGGAAAGTTTGAAGAGAGTTAACAAAGAAGGTGATGGTGGTATGGTAGTGGATTCTGGTACAACTTTCACTATGTTACCAACCAAGATGTATGAAGCAGTAGTAACCGAGTTTGAGAACCGAGTTGGACAAGTATTGAGTAGGGCGAGTGAAGTTGAAGGTCAAACTGGACTCAGTCCATGTTTCTATTATGATAATGACTTGGTTAGTTTATCTAAAGTGCCTAGATTAGTGCTACACTTTATTGGCAACTCTAGTGTTATTTTGCCTAGGAAAAACTATTTTTTCGGATTTACAAACGGTGATGATGTGAAGATGAAGAAAAAAGTAGGCTGTTTGATGCTGATGAATGGTGGGGATGAAGAGGAATCAGGTGGACCAGTAGCAACGTTAGGGAATTATCAACAACAGGGTTTCGAGGTGGTTTATGATTTAGAGAAGAGAAGAGTTGGTTTTGCAAAGAGACAGTGTGCATCACTTTGGAATTCTTTGAACAACGCTAACGTACACTTGCGATGAGCTGGCTGATTGGCGGCACTGGCTTTTGACTTTTCGAATCCAAGCGTGCAAGCAATTTGACACACGTGAACTGCATTGAAGAAAAACGTTGACCAATGAAAGATAAGAGATAAATGATGTTTATAGCTTTGTGCATTTAATGTAAATAGAGTAATAATAAATTTGTAATTAAAGTGTTTTAATGGTTGTTTGCTTATATACTGGTAGCTGAAGTCAGGATTAGCTGTAAAGGGAGTAAGTACTTGTGTTTGATATTATGCGTGATGTCAACTCTTTGTACTGCGTAGTGCTCAAATAAAAGAGACGAGATTTGTAGGATCTGCTACTGAGACTCGGACCAAATTCTTCTTCCATGTGGTGAAGTTCCCAATAGACTGTAGTTCGACTGTAAATTTGCATTTGTGAGATATAAGATGACCATCGAGGCATCGAGTACCATTGACAGAAACATAAAATATAAGTAAATACATGAAATGCTGTGCAAAGATACAGATGATACTCCAGATTCTGGCAGTATCACGAAAAGAAATCTGCAATATGCTAGTATTTCCAAGCATACATGCCGAAGTTCAAATATTATTTGAGCTACTAGGATTTTGAGGAAATATGAATTCTTGGTGGTTTTGTCATTTAATTGATCAAAATCAGTGATTCTTGGATAATACCTTGATTAAATTATCAAAAATAAATACCACATTCCAATTTATACATTCATGAACTAGGATCCACCTTTTCATGGGCATAAAAATTAAAAATGGGAGATAGAAGTCGCTTTTAAAACAACTGTATATGAGACCGGCTCTTTCATTCACAGCTGGACATAATCTACATCTACATTGGCAAAAATCATGGTAGGATGGTACCTAGATTTCCTTTGATTCATTCTGAAGCCTTAACACTGACGTGATATCAACTATGACATGATTTTAAGCTTATCATGAGTTTGAACTTGGCTACTTGGCTAGACTAGCCTGAACTCTAAGCTTCAAAACTCGATTGATGCCCGACCAAAAATGTCAAACGTCTGAAACCTCAGCAGCCTATGTCGTTGATATATCACCAACTTTGTTAGCAGGGTATAATAATAACAAAGGAAAATGGTTGATGCGGTCACAAATTCAATAGATAAAATGCCGATAAATTCAGCGGCATTTTGTACAACGAGCATCTGTACTCAACTTCCAAAATTTTATTGTAACATTTAGATATTGTTATCACTTCTATGTCAGTCTTGTCTAGACATTACACAAGTCTCGCCAAAAGTTCCATTCCCCAGGTAGATCAAGTACCGGATTTGTAGGGAGGGTACTCCTTTGTCTATTCTGTCTTCTAAGAGGTGCCCATGACCCTCAAGTTGTCTGTATGTGCGTGCCTCTACTTTCTGTTTGCGATTTCAAAGAGGACTCTTCTCCCATTGTCCCAGAAATCAGAACTCATGGGACTTGCTTTTTTGGTACTGTTCTTTTTATAGAGAGGCTGTAGAAAATGGACTAAAATATTTCTGGGCAGAATTAGAGAACTGACTCACCACCCAGAACATCTTATAAAATCCCCGCCAATCGCAATATAGTAATGTGGTCCTTATATTCCAGAACAAGTGGCAACACCACAGCACATTCTACTTCAAAGAAGATGAGGTGTTGGCATTCAACTGATAGCCATTTCTATCAGAGGGTAAAAATTTGTCCATTGAATGCCAGATGCACCTACGACTGCACAAGATAAAATGATAATTCCAGCCTCTGTTTTCAAGAAATTTTTTTACCAGCCAAACAGCTGATCTGGTGTACACAACTCACTTGCCTAGACTATTGGAAGCATGAATGTATAATACAGCCCAATAAGCACAGAAATGTAAGATCTGATGGCGACAATCCAACTTTGAATTACCCTTGTTCAGTGTGAGTTTCTGAATGTCGTGTAAGGACCATACTTCCCAACTCAAACTGCTTAATGGAACTTGGACTCGGGTTTTAATAATCCCTTTAATTTCATCATTAGTTACTCCATGAACTTAAATGGTGATGATAAAATTTTAGGGGGCATGGGGGGATAGGAAAAGGTGGTGTAGTTTACTATTGTACAAAAACTACTAATATGAGCAGATAAGACTTCATAACTCAAAATTTTACCTTGACAACCAAAGAGCTAGAGATGTGAATCTTCTATTGGTGGAACAAGTAATTTATAGTGAGTTCACCATTTGATGGGTCAAAAGATGTCTCCAAGTCCGCAGAAGGACATTCACTGGAACTGCACACTCCATTAACATCTACTACTACAGGCTTGCTCAAAAATTTGACTCCTTGTTTGTAATATCTGCAATCTGAATGCCAAGATGTTCCAGTAATTAGAAAAATTGAGAACATATCCCATAGATTTCATCATTGGGAAGAAATTAGTGGTCTAAAGAATTCTAAAGTTTAAGAACAACTACTTGCATGCAGTCATTCATAATTTCTTGTCCATAAAAGAATACCTGGCCCTGTGGATAAAACAGTAGAGCTCTTAGCGTCCATTACCCAATCAATCCAGAGTGTGAATCCATGGCAAATACCAGTTACGTTAAAATTAACCTGCAGTACACAAATCATCCTCAATATATATAATATCTTAGACAGGTACACCGAAGGGCCGAACATGATAGTGAAACTGGTTACCATTCGTTTTAGTGAACGAGTCAGCAGCAATCTCAAGCCAACCCCAAAAAATATAATCTAACGTGACACATGATCCTCCAAAATAAGGCCATCAAGACACCACCAAATACTAAACTAGTTAAAATATGTTTTAGTTATTGATTAAGACACAAAGACGAAAATCTGGAGAAGAAGAGAGAAAATAACATATGGCCTTAACTAGTTCTGGAGAAGAAGAGAGAAACCAGTATACGGCCTTACTAAGTTTCAGCCTTCTCTTACACATATCTATATATAGGGTTTACTACGACATGACTTGTTCTTACCATGGTTGAAGGAGTATAAATGGGGAACAAAAACAGTAACCATAACCTTGGTTGTAATCACATATTGCCGCAGCCAATTATATTGAATAAATGAATCCACCACGTGGAATGTGGTGATTTGATAAGGTGTGTGTCATTACTTCTTCAGAGGGGGAGTACATGGCATAATGTAATTGGCATGTTTGGGTGACTGTCAGTTAGGGCAGGGATCGGGTCGGGTTCGGGTCGGATATGGCTATATCTGAATCCGAATAGTTTCATAATATCCGAACCCGACTAACCCGATCCGATAACACTAAAAATTCAAAAAAAACCCCCAAAAAATATATCCGAACCCGAACCCGACAGACCCGAACCCGAACTATTCAGGGTCGGGTCAAACCTGACCCAATTCCCTGCCCTACTGTCAGTCCATGGAAAAGTAAAAGCAAACTAACACAAATTCCAAGAACTGACAGCCACAGTGGCACATCCACAAAAACATGCCATCTGCTCCTATCGAAATGTGCAAGGAGTACTTTATTAGGGCATCATTCAACTAGAGACCTAATTCACGAACATATGTGAATTTGATAATAATAATAATAATAATAATAATAGTTATTATAATAAATTAATAATAATAGATCATTAGAATGATTAAGTAAATCATAATACCTTTGCTTTCCCAAAACATGGACCTATTGGTTTGGTAAAATCAAACTCCATTACTGTGAATATCTCACTAAGTTCCTGAAACATAAAATGCATGTCTTGATAAATATTTGTAAAAGCTAGGTTACACGAAAAATACCCCTACATCTTGCAGAGACTACATGTAGAGTGATAACCTTGATCTCACCACACTGCCAAATAAAATAGGGTATGCAGGGAGCTTCATGTGAAATTTGTCCATCACTACAGGCTCCTAAAGTTGCATTTACAATTGAATGGTTAAAGCCTTCAACCCTTGCAAGGCAACTGCGACTTTTCCACAAATCCTGCAGTGAAAATTTTGCAGTGTCATAATATAGAGCATAATACGCTCAGCACATTATCAATAAGAAAAGAAGAAGAGTGGTAGTGTAGGTGCACTGGATGGGAGGGTTTGGGGGGAGGAGAGACCACTCACTGGGAGAGACATGGCACAAGCCTTTAGAACTCCTTTACAGGGCATGATAACTACATCTTCTGACAATACTGAATCAAACATCGTCCTTTCTTTCCTATATCCCGTTCACAAGAAGAAGAGAGGCACAAACAAATTGTTATGGTCAGTATAAATTCCAAAAGGACTTAAATGGGAGAAAAATGCAAAATGCATATGAATCAAGTCTGGAACCATTAATACAAGTTGATTAGCTTAAAGCAAAAAAGAACAATATTCATTTATACATCCAAAACAAGTTTTCAATCAATAATCTGGAGAAAGTAAGGCTAGCTACCCCAGAATCAGTTAAATATACTGGTTGATTGGTTATTTATTTGCAGAATCATACACCTGCTTACAAATGTAACTCTTCCAGTGTTAGGTGAGTTTCACATTCCTATACTAGTGAAAGGCTCAGTTTTTGGTCTGTCAGAACCTTCTGGGGCTTTTCTTAGCTACTATGAGAAGCTAGGTTATGTTTCATCCTTTGTGTCCTTTTGTGTCTTGAATGTACTTTGTTCCCCTCAAATTTCTCAAGCTACTTGTGTTAGGTGTTATTCACAGATTTCTCACTTGACCAAAAACGAAATAAAGTTACAATGCATCATCATGGCGTATATTCAGAGAATCGGTAGGAGTAAGTTGGACTCCAGCATTATCAACCAAGAAAGTTGCTTATTAGAGAGCACCCTGAAAAAAATAGTATGCAGAAGTTTTACCAAAACCGCAGGTTTTGCCACGGAAGCTTTCCTTCATTTTCATAGTAGAATGGCTCTCCAATTAGCAGATCGACCTACAAAAGAACAAAAAAGTGGAAATTGTCAACCAATTCAATCAGCTTATTAGTCGATCACCAAATGTTAACCGCAAGATGGTAGATAGTAATGCATGATGGCATTTTCTTTGAAATGTACACATATATCATATTCCCCTTACACGAAGGATATTGTTGCCGAAACAACAGCTATTCATGATTTTCAACCAAAGTAATGCCATAATGACGTGGGCACAGGTTCCTATGTACAACATTTGTTGGGAGTTGCGCATCATGACTTTTCTAAAATAAACACGAACCACGGGTGATGTATCATGTGTGCCGATGTGTTTGACAGTCAGGTAACAAATTGCAGCGACAGCTGTTTAGGGTGCGGGTGCAAAGCATTAAAAAATGGAATGTCTGTGCTATGCAAGTAGTAATGTAGGGTTCTTCACAAGAGCCAATGTAGTATGTCCTTCACAACATTTGTTTGTGAGGTGTGAGTGGTAATCAGTAAGATAATTGATTGGATAGCTAATAATCAATTATGGATAGCTAATGATGTTAGGTAACACCACCAGTCACCACCACTCTGAAATATCATAACAAATTGTCCTATTTCGGCTGCTGTCTCGGCTGAATACCTTTTTCACAAAGGAAAAAATAGATGGTGACAAATGTTTTACAGGATAAATATTGACTGGCGATATTTAAATGCTGATTCCTGGAAAATCGACAAAATTGCAATATTTGAGGAATTTTTTTTAAGTCACCACCATAGTTCAATACCCTGGATGAGACAAATTTCAACACTGAAAGATTGAAATATGCCTGAAAATATAGCCAAAACTTTGTAATACTTCGAGATTTACTAGTACAAGTCTAGAAACATTCAATCTATTTCAAACTGGTATTATGAAAACCAAACTCTTTTGAGAGAGATTACAAAATTCGTTTTACAGTCACAACCATCCTATGGGAACTCCCACACCCTCCTTACCACTACCATGGGAGTCCCACACCTCCGTAGTGAACACTGACCACCACCCTTATGGCAGCTCTACCCCTCACAACCACTGTACCAGTGTACCACCGTCCACCAACACCATGGAAACCCCAATATCACAATAATTTAAAGCTTGAAACCTCAAGTCGGCAGAAATTTTGCATTGCTGTAAAACTGAATTTTCAAAATATATAAACAACAAAACATGTATTGGTAAAAACTGTCGAACATTTGATATATTTTGTATCGTATTATATATAATCAAAAACTTATACTACGGTCAGCATCACCCTCTCCCCAAAACCACCAAGGAACCTAACCACCACACCTCCATTCTAGTTGAAACCGTGTAATGATCCAATTAACAAGAACTCTACCACATCCATCGTCACCACTGCCCCATGGAAGCCCTAGCTGAATTACAGTCCCCCCCCCCAACACATACACACATGACAAACCTCCAAAAAAAATGAGAATCCCCACCATGGAAACCTCCATGGCTCCATCACAAGTTATTATCACGATGAAAACCGTGAAATGGTTGCTTCTCATTGATCTGCAAACCTATTGTTAACCCCCCTACTCTTGATGATGTTACTGGTGCCTTGGGTATTTTTGAATCCTGCGTCTCTGATCAGGGATAATGCTTCTCTTGTTGTTTGTCCTGATGGAGAGGAGATTAGAAGGGTGGTGAAAAAAATGGGGAGTTTGAAGGCACCTGGTCCAGATGGACTGCCAGCTCTTTTTTACCAAAAGTTCTGGAATATTGTGGGAAAAGACCTTGTGGAAGTGGTGCAATCTTTCTTTACTTTGTTAAGTACCTAAACCAAACTTTCTTTGCTCTCATCCCAAAATCATCTACTTCTCATTATCGACCCATTAGCCTTTGCAATGTCTCATACAAGGTCATCTCCAAAATCCTAGCCAATCGGATTAAAGGTTTTCTCCCTAGGTTCATCTCACCTCCATTGCTCCATCAACAAGTTAACAACCATGGAAACTGTTTCGACCCCCACCTACGTGGCAAACGTCCATTAGTAGGGGTCTCTATTTTATTCATTTAATCAACAAGACTAAAGCCCAATTCGCAATATCATGGATCAATGTACAAGCCAATTAACTCATATGTCTAAGGCTGAACCTTAGCCACATGGCTTGCCACTAATGTACATTGATTTATGTCCAGATTCATTTCTTATCAAAAAGATAATTATCAGTTGACAGTTATATTCTATCACAATTACTCAAGCAACAAGATTACTTGAGCTACAAGGACTCTCTACTCTACCTATATAAATATCGCATTATTTTTCATAAGGAACTACGTTGAAACTTGATCCCTAGAGAATAGATCTTGGTAATGAGGGCAGCCATTATTTGGTTCGGTTCATCTCCCCAACATCAAATTCCTCGTTTTTAGTCGTTATTTACCATTGCTCTCGTTGTGTTGAAGCGGTTTATTGCCGAAACATAATTGGCGCCGTCTGTGGGGACTAGAGAATTCATTATCACGTAAAACAATCAAGATGGTAAGCACAAGAAGCGGACCAAATAGTCAACATATTCCTCCTACTAACAAGAATAGCAACCTTTCAAATTCAAATCGGCCGATGCATGAACCGTTGAACAATCAAGTTGCTCCTAGTAGAATCAATTCTCAACATCCAATCAGAAGCGGCCCGCCTCGCGAAAGGCGCGAAGACAAGTGCCGCCACCCTTTAATAAACATTGCAACAAGAAAATCGACAAGTCGGTAATCCTCCATGCGGTCCGTCCGGTCCATGTCGATCCTTCCGGTTGACATGGATATGAACGTGGACATTACTCTCACGCCAACTAGCGAAAAGGTGATAGTAATGACCCAATTCACCCCTAATACGGTTGGCGGGAATTCTGACGAGTCAAAAATTTAAATAGGAACTTGAGAAGGAAGTCGGCAAAGAGGTAAAGGTCGGTGGGCGATGTTGTAAATTCAACAACATCAAGGCGACCAATGAAGGGATCGATTGAGGCCATTCCATTAATATGGGACCGTCTTGGACGATCCACTTCGGATCTCGAAGAACGTCTATTTGTCAAGCACAATCAACCAAAGGTGCACTTTAAAGTAATGACCCTATTACCCGTACTTATACGGGGAGAATCGGATTGGCGGGGATAACTACTACCCTAGACATGTCCGATCTCAAAGGGAAGATTTACCTCTGAGAAGCAATTTCAGGGAAGACCGCCATCCGAGATATGTCCGACCAGACAAGAGCAACAAAACATGGAGAAGTGGTATAATTATTCCGACCACCCGGCCAAGAGTGACTACCGGCCTGCCCGGGCGGGGTTCTGAGGAATATACAAAAAGACAATCACCGGTCGAGTCGATCATGCGTGCCGCCATAGATCTCTAACTCCAATAAGAAATAATGGAAGGTATCATCCTCCACATGGGGACGACCGGGGGCGTCCAGTTGTTCGAGTCAATACTTTAACTTTGACAGAACAACAGTTGAAAGAGTTGATTGCAAAAGAACTTAACGATAGAGAGTCAAGGGATGTAAGAATGAAAAACTTGACAGTCAATGATGGAGTACTTGACAAGTTTTAAACGACATTCAAGAAGTTTGCCACCATCCCGGCTTCAAACAACCCGATTTTGAACTTTATGATGAGTCGGACGGAGATCCTGGCTTGCATGTTCTATAGTTCAAAAATAAGTTGGTGTTATGGGGTGGAGATGATCCGCTCATATGTAAGCTCTTTCCATCGACTCTAAAGGGAGAAGCATTACCGGGTTTAGTGAGTTGTCTTCAAGATCAATTCACCAATTCAATGAACTAGAAAATCGGTTTGTTAATCGTTTCCACCACAATTGCAAGACGCCAAAGGATGTCGACTCACTTACGAACATCAGCAACAACGTGACGAAAAGTTACGTGCTTTTTGTTACTAGGTTCAAAAGGCGGCCGGATGTTCCGGAAGTTTACGATGGGATGCTTTTTAGCCTTTAAAGAAGCATTATATTATGAAAGAGACGAAGTTCGAATTTCATTGTAAGAGATCTTTACCACTCTAATTAAATATGTCCCTAAAACTCGATACGATCGTATGTTAGGGCTAAACAACACATCCGTATTGAGGAGAACCTATCGAAAAAGCGTGAAGAAAAAAGATATTCGGAGTAAAGATTTTTCGGACAAAGAAGAATTTTAAAACAAGGAAGATCGGATCAACAACATAACGATGGAAAGAATGACAATCGAAGCAAGTCAATTTCAATCGTGATGAAAAAACTCTACTGAGCTAAACCGACCCCCTTCGATGCCAAGTACTGCTATATATGAAAAGTTGAAAAGTGGGAATCTTAACCCCGCCTTTATCCACTTTCGAAAGATACCAAAGCGACAAGGACAAAGCTTTGCGGTGTAAATTCCATAATGACTATGGCCATGAGAGACGAACTTTGTCGCTCTATAGGTCCGGATTCAAAAATTAGTGGAGAAAGGACTTTTAAATGAATATCTTATTAAAAACTCTCCAACGGCAATTCTTTGCGACTTATGAACATGTCATTAATGTTTCCCATTCTCATGTTGAGTCTCTTTCCAAAAGTCGAGTAAGAATCAAAAGCGTTTGAAAGTTAGTTATGTTGGTGAATTTAACCATATCAACAAAGTCGATTTTGTCAAAGGAATCGGGCGGACTTACGAAGAAGAGCCCTCCGATTTCAATCGATGATGATCTCCTTGGTGTATATCACCCTCACTATGACGCCAGCTTATAATTTACGTGTCATAGGTGCTTCTCGTGTTCAACGGGTAATGATCGACCGCGGGGGGCCACCTCCGGCGTTATTTTTTCGGTGGATGTTATTCTCGGATCAACTTGAGGGTATGATCATCGCCGAAAGACAATCCTATCATCGGTTTTGATGGACAACATCTTCACCGGTTGGAAGAATTACCTTACCAATCAAATTAATGAACAAAGAAGTTGAGCTCGATTTCTTATTGATGGATTGTCGATCCCACTATAACGATTTTGGGGCGTAGATTGGATACATTCCATGGGGTCAGAGTATCACATTTCATCGATGTGTCAAGTTCCCATTCTCTGGCATATTTGCAAAGTTCAGAAGTGACAAAGGTATCGCCCGTTCCCGCTATGACAAAGCAATGGATGACTATAAAAAATCTGAAGTTCGAGGTAATACGATCCTTGCAAAGTACCACCCTGAGTTCATTACTATACTGGCGCGTGCCTCCATCTATAATATTGAGGTTCATGTGCGAGGGGCGCTTCTGATGGATCGACTTTTGAAGTGCAAGTAGGAGATTCAAAGAAGAAACCACTTTTATTTCATTTGAACTTTTCGAACGTAGAACAAAAAGAGTTGGTTTCCACTATTCAATGAAATAAAGCGTATCTTCGCTTAGAAAATTGAGGAAATGCCGAATAGACCATACGTTTGCTTGTCATAAACTTGACATTGATCCAAGTTTCAAGCCGGTTCGCCAAAACCAAGAAGAATGGCACCCGATCGGGCTTCAAAGTTAAAGAGAGATTGATAAAATGCTACTTGCGGTTAACTTTATCCGACGAGTTACTTACCCAAAATGGCTTGCTAATGTCGTCGCGATGCCAAAAAGAATCGGACAAATCAGAATTTGTATTGACTTTACAAACCTTAACGCGGCTTGTCCGATTCATCCGTATCCATTGCCATGAATTTCGAACTAATAGATGCCACTTTCGATTCCAACGCTATCTTTCATGGATGCTTCTTGGTACTACCGGATCTCTTTGAATGTGGATGACCAAGAGTTCACGCGCTTTCATTACCGACCCAAGGCATTTTCTCGCTACTTTGTTATGCGCTTTTGGTGCTGAAAAATGCCGGTCACCTACCAAAAGCTTGTCGATACAATTTTTCCGATCTGGCGGGGATAATAATGGAGGCTTATATTGATGATATAGTCGTTAAATCGAAACTTCTTGGCGATCATCTTTCCGATCTTCAACTTGTTTTGATAGGCTTAACAAATATAACATGAGACTTCAATCCCGCCAAATGTTCTTTTGGCCTCTCTTCGAAAATTTACGGGATACCTCATGACTCGTAGAGGTATTGAGGCTAATCCCGATCGATCGTCTTGTTATTGATATGCCATCACCAAAAATAAGAAGGAAATTCAACGACTTCTTGATCGGCTTGCCGCTCTTCATAGATTTATTTCTAAATATTCCGATCGTTGTCATCCTTTCTTCCGGACTTTAAAGCGGGCGCAACTTGGAACATTGATTGTGAGATGGCATTGCAACAACCGAAGAAATACTTGGTCGGGCCCTCCTATATTGACAAGTCCTTCAACGGGTGAACCGATTGGCATGTACCTAGCAGCCTCTGAACCTGAGTTGTTGTTAGTCTTTTTCTTTTCGTCGATGATGGTAGACTTCGTCTTTTTTATCGATAAGACGTTAACCTGAGTCGAAGTCCTCGTTATTCAAAGATGGAAAAAATGGCACTTGCATTGGTTAATGTACCGCTCGTCGGTTAAAACCATACTTCGGGGGAGGTTGGTCATAGTTTATCTTCGAGTATCCCTTTACGCAAGATCTTTTCGTAATGCACGGAATCAAGCGGATTAGCCGAATGGGAAAGTTATCTTAGTCATATAGCATTGTCTTTGAAAGTCGTCATCACCGCGAGAAAGGACATGCTCTAGCTTCTTTGATAGCTGATTTTCGATTGATGATTCTCCTATTGATGATTTCTTGCGCCCGGGGAAGAATCTATGGAAGACATTACGCCACTAATAATCGGGGCGACGAACCAACTTAAAAACGCAATTCTAATCCCATTGACTATGGATTGTTTACTCGGATGGCTCCCATAATAAATGGTCCGAATCGGATGCATTTTTGTTAAACCCGGCGGAGAAAGATTGAGAAATCAGGCGACTTGGCTTCGCCAAATAAAATAACGGTATGAAGTATGAAAGGCCGTTTGTGCCTTTGAAAACAGTTTTGAACCGGAGGCGAAAGCTCCAGTTATACACAGTTCTCGCTGGTGGCCAATCGGTTTGGCGGGTCTTTTGAAGCGAGATGACCGTATGGCGGCTTATCTTGGTTTGATACATAGCCTTTCGACAATTTGATAGCAACTCTATCACTTAAAGACCAGAAATAACATACATCATCATGTTGATTCATTGGCTTATCTCTCCTCAAAAGCGCCGTTAAAGTGAAGAGTCAAGACACATCACCGTGGAGTTCGAGAAAGAGCCAAGCATTGACTTTTACCGAAAAAGAATTGCATGACTTGTATGTACATGAAAGCAATTACTTGTTTCGCCTTGTCTGCCAAAAAAAAATCGACCACGATAATGTCACCAATCATGACTTCGGAAGCGGAAAAGGGAGATGGAAAATATCTGACATGGCCATACTTTGGATCTTCCATTAGAATCTATAGATCCATTTGTTCCTCTGAATTAAATCCGAAACGGATAGTGAATTGGTACATGAAGCGGATGATAGTCCCGAAGTTCCCGATATGATACTATCGAGCGATGATGATCTCCGATGAGCAAGATTGGCGTCTTCCTTATATCCACTATTTGCAAGTTTCTTCTTCCGCCGAACCAAAACTTCATTTGAAAGAATCAAACGCCGATGCATGGAAGTTTTGGTGATATCATTCTTCGACGGAAGTTTGCACTTATATCGAAAGGCTTCGGACTTAAACCCTATGTTGCGATGCCTCTCCAAAACGGGAAGGACTTCAAGTTTTGGAAGAGATTCACTCCGGCTTATCGCGGGAAGCCACTCGAGGGCGAAGTTTAGCTCATAAAGGCTATGACCGCGGACGGCTATTGGTGGCGAGAGATGCAAAAGGATGCAAAACACCTATCCGAGGTGTGAGCCATGCCAAAAGCACGATAATATGAGTAAACTACATTCTTCGAAGTGCATCCCATGCTTAGCCCATGGCCGTTTGCCAATAGGGCTTAGACATTATTGGCCCTTTACCTAAAGCTCCGGTAGTATACGATTCCTTAACGTGGCAACCGACATTTTACGAAATGGGTAGAAGCAAAGCGCTTTGGTCCAAATCCATGCTTCCAACGTCAAAATGTTTTATGGAGAAATATTGTTTGTCGTTTTGGCATCCCCGCGGCATTTGTGTCGGATAATGGTAAACAATTTGATCTTTGAAGAAATTAAATCGGGTTCAATCTTAATTTGAAGATACGGCATAACTTCTCCGCGACTTTATCATCTCAGAAATTAACGGGCGAAGCCGCTGATAAGGTGATTTTGGCAACTAAAAGAGGCGTTTGACTAAGCGTCAAAGGAAATTGGGTCAAGGAGTTACCGGTATCTTTGTGGGCTTATAGGACAACACCAAAATATTCAACCGTGATATCACCTTTTAACCTTGCGTATGGTCTTTGAAAGCGATTTTACTCTGAACCCGATTTCGATTACATCTCTCGGTTGAGTTGTTGAAACAGTTCCAATGACACTACTTTGGCTCGGTCAAAAGCTCTTTATTGATGAGGTTCACTCGAGGGACTACAACGACTTATTAAGTATCAAAGTGACATGAAACGGAACTTCGACAAGAAGATCCGTCCTAAGTCTTTGCTCTCAAGACTGGGTTCTCTGTAAAACCAAAGCTTATAGAATTAGGAAAGTTTGGGGAAAATTGGCAAAGGACCACATCATAGATCGTCCAAAGATCTAAGGGGTCATATTTCCTCCGTACTATTTCGGAAGAATAATAGAAAGCCATGGAATGCTTACCACCCCATGAAGTTTTACCGTTAGGAAATTTTTTGCAATTTTACATTACTCCATCAATAACAAATCTATCCATCTATGTAGTTCGTTCTATTTTATCCATCAATAAAGACATTTCAACTTCCATTCTCTTTAGTTTGGTTGTCATTTTATATTTCTCTCTTCTTACGTACTTTTACTTTCAACAATGTCATTCATTAACGTTCATTCTAGGGAGGTCATTCATATTATGCCTTTTTCGTCCAAGTAAGTCCCATTCATGCCTACTTGACGGAAAATCCGAAATAATAAAATGGTTATTCTTGCTTTCGGAACAATTATTGCAAATACTCACAATCTGATATCCGTGCTAATTCCACTACTAAGGTAATGGCGTTGTGTTTTAGTTTGGTCCCGATTACGGGGTGGCGACTTTGAACCCGTGACAACTCCAACCGGTTATCGAGCCTTGCTTCACGTTCGGTACAAATATTTTAACACTTGAATAGCTAGGTTCATTGAGGGCGATCATGTCCCTTTGCGCTTTCAATAACTTTCTCCAATGGTTCTATATTGAGAGGTTTTCTCTCTCACGGGCTGCCTCTCGTTCTTTTACATTCATAAATCAACAACACTAAGTTTTATCTGGATATGTTATCGACATCACAATGATGATATTCAATAGCCAACACATACTTTATTTTTTATTTTCATAAAAAAATTTTTTAGCTCTACGGTATTACATACTTTCGCAATCACATGATCATTGGTTTGGGAAAATCCAATGGTTTCTTCCCAAACTTTTTCGCGTATACAACTTCGTACAAATCTTTGTAATTCATCTTCTCACGTTCTAGTTCATCTCCGTTTCTATTAAAGTCTGCGTCGGTTGTGCTTCGGACGATTCCGCGATTCAATGCCATTTGCCGCGTGATCTTGGCGAGCAGCTTCGTTTAAATCTGTCATTAAACTTGTTATTTTTCTCTGCCTCTTTTTGCGACGTTTAAGTTCCTCGATCTTTGGTCGCCACGGTGACTTCATTCTATCACATCTGCTTTTTTAAGTGTTTGTGTTCCTCCATTATCTCACAGGCTTTTCCAAATTCTTCGTACGATCTCTCCTCTGCTTCTTCCGTCCGCTCGGTTAAGTTTTTGTTTTCGTCTTCTAACTCTCTGATGGTTTCACTTAACGCTTTGTTTGCCTCTTCCAATTTTTGGTTGAGTATCTTCACTTTATCTATTTCTTCTAAGGCATTGACTTCATTCGGAACGATATTTTTCTTCGCGATTTTTTCATGAATTTCTTTGTCCCGTACTACCGCCGTTTTAACCAACGGCAAAAAATATATGATATCATCAATCTTTTCGGACTTAAACCTGAAGTTTGCAATAACCGATAAAAAATACTATCATACACGGTTTATACTATCGAAAATCATTGACAATCGCTCTGTCATATTCTCCGATTTTCGGTCACATTTTTATATTTTTCGAGCCCCTCTCCGAAGCGTGGTCCTTTGGCGATACCTTCCTTCGCCGTCTTCCGGACTTGAACATCTTTGCTTCATCTACCAATTTCATCGGTTTAGTGTTGGACACAAATTTCTTTTTACGAATCTAACGATATAGTAAAAATCAACGGTCGACTTCTTTGTTAATAGATTACGTGGTTTTTCTCCATGAGTAGTATTACCCACGGCGACTTGCCGCGTGGTTGTTGGATTCTTTGCTCCCCGCATTTTGCTTTGCCGTTTATTTTCTTTCACCGACTTTGTGTTCTTGTTTGCACTATCTTTTTTGTAAGTATCATCTTTGTTTCGTTCTTTTCCTGTATATACCAAACCGGGCGAGATATTACATCTCTACACTTTTACATATCTATGTTTTCTCACGGTATATACATTTTCCTCTTTATGTTGAGAATGTATTATTTTTCGTCGGGCTGTTTTTGTGCATTGTAGTCTCGCCCCTCGAGGCATCATACATTAATGGCGTTGGTTGTCTCTCGTAGTCTCCATTAAGCCCGTTTTCTTGTGGAACATTTTCTTTTGTACAATTATTATTTGTATTTGGCAAAAGCTCGGCACTAATTCTCGTTTGTGTTAATTCCGTTCCATCCTCTTTTTTCACTATCGCTATCGCCGCCAAATATTGCATTTCTTCGACTCTTTATTCTTCTTCGCCATTTCACTATGTGTATCCATGGACCTATCGGTAGTTGTTCGATACCCCCAGTGTTGGAAATCAACAATATCATCAAAGTAGCTCAAATCTACCAATCTTTCGTCAGAACATTCATGAAAGAAGAAACGAAGGTTGTTCTCCACTTCCTTGTCCAATTCAATGTCTGGGAATAACTCACGTTTTCTGTTAGACACAAAAATAACTCGTGTTAGTCAACAATTTACTCATAGTACAATTTTCAATACTTATGGTTTGGCTTACCTCGAAATTTGTTCGGCACTTTAAACTCTGTCGGATTCCACTTCCTCCATGGCGGTGCAAATCTATCCCATCCGTTGTATACTTTTTTTAGGACCCCTTTTTAAAACTTCGTTTGAATCCTTGAATTCAATTTCAAATTTTATGTACCTTTTCGTCGATTATGGCTTTCGGTCGTTATCAACGCGAAGATTTCTTAAGCCCCAAACCTTTAAATTCATTTTGTAAACGGTCGCTTTCGAGTAAAGACTAACGAACGATATTGGCGGTTGTCCGAAGTGCGATTTGCCACCACTCCAATAATTCGCCAATTTCTTTGCTTTCAGGAATTGCATTCCCCGCAATTTAATTGTATTGTAAGCCATTACTACTTCATCTTCTTCGACTTTTCGTTTCAAATTCGTTACACTTCATCCATCTCAATTTCTCGAGTCCTAGTATTTTTTGTATTTCCTTAAGCGACCATCGGCGTGGTTCCGTGTAGTCGGTATCAGACTGCCACACCTTCTTTCCACCTCACCAAGTCTGCGATTGTCATACGAGTTTCCTTCTCGGTATTTTTAAGCCCATCCGTGCGGTAGTTTTACTGCACAAAAAGAAAAGGATAATCGGGTCGGTTGCTCGAAAACCGGATTCACCGAGTCCACAAGGACGAACCAAAGCCAACTTCGATGGGACCGCAGTGCGATGCCGCTTCCTCGGAGGCGTTTCACCGTATCTTGTTTGTTACTAACTCTTACGAATGCACCGGGCGGTTTATTAAGAGCGGTTCTTATGCCGCTTCCTTAGAAGCGCGTTGCACCATATCATGTTTGATTCATATTGGTTTGGATCTGGCGCCATTATCGTCTTCCCTCTTCGCCAAATCATGCCGAAGTCGCGCCAACACCAAACCGTCTTCTTTTGTGGTCGCCACCACATGTTCCGTCTGGTGATTCCCCGAGGAAGGAGTTCCACAGTTTCAACGCCCATGCATAAAAATAAAAAAAAAAAAAAAAAAAAGATAACGCATGAAAAGGATGCTTACTGCGATATCCTCCGGAATCAAAGGCTGACGGGGGTGACTATTTTGCGGGGCACCTTACAAAGCCCAAAGATCTTCCCATGGGCGAGATGACATGGTCTTCCACCGAAAAAGTGATGGACGATGACCGTGTTAAGTTTGTTGGATCACTACATGCCGACGAAGCGGATTCAGCTGAAGAGCGATAAGGTAAACGACGGTTCGCGTTCAAGTTCCTTAAGAAATATGAAGACATGGTGCTAGGTTCTTGCTTGCCACCGTACTTTCAAGCAATGAGACATCATGAAAGAAGAAGATACAGCATATATTCCGGAAAGATAACGCACCTGACTTTTTTTACTAGCGAGCTTGAAGCCCTCTCAAGACTTCGTAACCCACACCTTGTTTCTCTGCTAGTTTACTCCTATGAAAACAGCAACCTTTGTTTCGTCTGCTAGTACTGTTTTACTCCTAGATCTAGTTTGGTCTACGGATACGGTTTTATACTATTTCGTCGATAAGTTTTTCGGGGTGGATTCTTATCTAACCTAGATTCTTATCTAGTTCGGGGTGAAATCTGGGTTTAGTCGCCCAAGTATTCACTTTCGACTCAACTTCGTATTTTTATTCTTTTTTCTTCATATTCTTACTAAACGCCCTACGTTTAATTTTCAACGGTATAATCCAAGTATCGCTATTCCGTTGGCACGCCTTCATCAATTCAAATTTCATAATTATCACGTGGCGCGATTCGGTACATTTTCGCCAATCAATTTCTTTTTTGCAATTTTATTTATGTGCATCTTTTATTTTTTCGTACATTTTTCGCCATTTTTTTTTTTAACTACGCGTCATTGCTTCCGCCTACATTTATTTGACATTATTTCGTTTCCGCTAATTCACGAATTTTTCCCGATTGTCCATTTTCTTATCGTTTCGTTCACACGACACTTTGTTATACACTCCGCTTTTACTCTTTTTATTATTTCAGTTTTCCTTGGTTTTTTCTCTTCTTTGCCATGTGAACTTTGTTCGCATGACAAAAAGAAGCGATGTTCGACCCCACACCTACGGCAAAAACGCCCCATTAGTAGGGTCTCTATTTTATTCATTTAATTAACAAGACTAAAGCCCCAATTCGCAATATCATAGATCAATGTGCGGGCCCGTTAACTTCATATGTCTAAAAATTTGAACCTTAGCCACATACGGCTTGCCACTAATGTGCATTGATTTATGTCCGGATTCATTTCTTATCAAAAAGATAATTATCGGTTAACGATTATATTCTATCCGCAATTACTCAAGCAACAAGATTACTTGAGCTACAAGGACTTCTACTCTACCTATATAAATATCACATTATTTTTCATAAGAAACTACGTTGAAACTTGATCCCTAGATAATAAATCTTGAGTACGTAGGCAGCCATTATTTGGTTCAGTTTCATCTCCCCCAACATCAAATTCCTCTGTTTCTTAGTGCGTTCTTTACCATTGCTCTTGTTGTGTTGAAGCAGTTTACTGCCGAAATAGAAACAGTGTAATGGTTGCTTCTCATTGATCCAATCAAACCCAAACTCAGTGCTTCTTTGAAAATGACATCTAACATAACCAAATTTTAAAATGGAAAATACTATATTAAAAATAGTTACCAAACAGTCCCTAAGTTGGACTGCAAAGTATCATCAGTAATCATTATTATTAAAAAGTTCAAATCCCCATTTTCTCATATTAACACCCTTCTCTTTGTTTTCAAACACTCTTCGATTTCTTCCTTTCCACCCACAATATTGCCAAAACAAAGGGACAGCAATCAACAATGACATTGTGCCCTTTCCCCCAAGTTATTGATGGTTGAAATGTGGTTAAGGGTAGCACCCAAAGTAACCTTCTGCCATTTCCCCCGGATTAAGTCTATTAAGGGCATGGTTTTCAAAACCAGTTTTTCGAACCAACTCGGACAAGACCAATCCCACTTCAAACCAGTGGTTCATGTTTGAACCGACTGGTTCTTTGTCAGGAAACTCGTTCACATTGAATCACCGATCACGGTTTGAACCACCGGGATCGGTGATTCAAACCAGGATATTTTTTTTTTATGGAAATTTATGCAAATCTATTTCATTAATAATATCACAAATAGATGATTGGTGGTTCAAACCAGGATATTTGTTTTTGATGAAAATTTATGCAAATCTATTACATTAATAATATCACAAATATATGATATTTGTTTCTTTATCACTACAATGTTAGTTTCATTAAAAAGTGCTTAAATTCTTTTTACAATTGAGAAAATATTTATTTTATACTTCAACTCTTCCTCTTGAAGAATCTTCAATTTCTAAAAAAAAAAACTTCTTATCTGAAACTAAGGATTAATTTCGAAGAAATCCTACTTTAATCCTTAATTATTGTTGTTTTGTACGGATTACAAGTCCTAATAAAGCAACATTTTAGTGAAAAACAGATGGGCCTCTATTATAGACAGACTGATGCTTTCATTACTGTATTTACGTACTTCCATGTATTTTCCAAATTTGATTATCTACTTATACATGTAAGACATGTCATCCTTCTCTACTTTTGATTTAATTCATATCAATAAGCATTATTCACCGATCTCCGAGAAAAAACAAAAACACAGAAACAAAAAAGGGGAGAAGGCAACCTTCAACAAGTTCTATAACTCACACACATAACCATCTGGGAAGCCTTGAACAAGTTAAATAGTGTTGTTGAAGACGATTGAACATGTGAGAAGTAAAATGACCTGGCAAAAAGAGGTCATTCATGCACATGTCTAGGCCCTCTTAACTAAATATCCATTTCAGAAAATACTTTGTCAAGAGAATTAGGAAATTGTTGAAGTAATAGCTTGTACTAAAACATGAAATAGCCTCATGAAAACAAACTAGCTTGTTGAGGTAGAATATCATACCTCCATATATGTATCATACTATCATGTAATTTATGTAACGAACAGTTTACACTTTCTAAAAACTCTTTTGCAACTCAGAATTTGGAAACCATGTTTCTTCATACCCACTTGACAGAAACACTTCCGTAACCATCCCATTTCTTTCGAATTGACTTCTACACAAGTTCTTACTGAAAGCAAAACATACATCGGTAAAGAACTTAAAAACGATGAAAGTTACCTTTTCCCCGTTGGTGTCATTCATGGTTAAGCATGTCCTATGAATCCTGTTATTACCAAGAACCTTCACACGATCCATTGAGAACCCATTTGCATTAGCAATAGATTGCAAATATTTCGCGCCTTTCTCTTGCAACCCTGGGAATAATGAGATTACACGTGAACTTGTAGAAAGATGTGCAACAAGAACTGTCAAGAACACACTGTCATCCGCAACAACACAAACACGACATACTTTAGCCTGCAATTACAAGGAAAAACCAATCACCAATTAATAGCATACACACAGAAAAGAAAATCATAAACATATGCATACATCCACATAATTACATACATAATCATATTATGTAATGCTTGTTAGGGTCTGAGAACCTTGCACAAAAGTATATAACTTCCAGGGCCTCTCCACTCATTACCAATTGGTTCTGACTTGGATGCCCCAAAGTTAAAGATACATATATGAGTATCATGGAAGGTCGTCCAAACTATGTAATATATTCTTCCAAAAGTGTGGCACACACTTGTCAAATACTTGTCATGGGTCAATACAACAGAGACACTTGGGTAACAAAATAACAACTTTAAAGACTATCATCCTAATTGCAAGGCACCTAATAGGCTTTTATCACATATATCATGTCCCTATCCCATTCCAATCAAAGTTTTTTCTCCATAACAAGTATGATTGAAACTATCTGTATAGCCACATGCCCATACCAACAAGCATTTGATATACTTCTTAAGATTGAACCAGAAGAAAGTTCTTACAGCATCTCTTGTAGCAGTAAACACAGTATATCTCCATTCTTTGTCTCCGTAAACAGCTATTCTTTCTGGGGATAGTGTGAGTTGATAGCCTCCAGAATACAATTCATAATGCGCGGACTCAGTTCTTAGGTTATGGTTCTGGAGATTATATGAGAAGCTAATATCATCATGACTGGCTTGGAGATGAACCTGCTCATGCTGCAATACAGGCACTCCCATCCCCGGAACAAACCAGACACACTGTTTCCAATGATCACACCAATCAGCATTACCTAATTAAGAACAAAATCACTTGACCACATGAGCATACGATTCATTCTCCTTGCAGCCAAGTCTTTCTGTAATGTGTAACTTTGGGTGTATCTGTTGATTCTGTAATTTGTCTTAACATTTTTCTGCGATATTCAGTTTGTGCGTGTATGTGTTTGGGGGGTGGGGGTGTTCAGTGACTCTGTCAGACAGAGAAAGTGACACGTCTGTGTATTCTTGTTGTTAAATAGTGTCCACAACTTTGCATAGTACATTCAGTACCATTATTTTGCCCAGTGCCAAAGCTACTCTATGGTCTGCCTTACAACCAAGAAGGCTGAAGCTGATGGAAAATGTATGGGCTAGCTTAGCGCACTTGGTTACCCATAGCACACAAGCCCAACTATGTTGGATACGGTCCATTAGGATGAGGGGACACAACTGAGTTCTTGATTGAAACTGTAAGGTAGGTGTTTTGCAAGACAAACTACTCTCAAAAATTAAAATCCAGAATTCTACGAATATCAGCCAAAATAACTTGACGCATGCACCTCACTCACAAGAAAAGTGTGTCCACAACTTACTAGTGTTGAAAGGTGAACTTATCCATCTTGGAGCTGTGGAATAGAAGACTGTTCCTTCAAAATCAAGTTGAAGCACCCACCTGAAAAAGAAACCAAAACAATTGTGAAATATAACTCTGCGAATATTATGTAAATCATTATAGCCGGTCAGATATATTTACCATGAGATTACAGCATGAACTCTACCCTCAGCAATGGTACTTACGTATACCTCAGTTTCTCCACGACTGTCTGGTCGTTTCCAAAAGTCAAATTCAAACATTTTGAAAGGTTCTGAGAGCTGGATGAGTACTAAACTGTGTCCAAATTAGATTATATGCCATTACCAGGGAAACAGATAGCTAAAGACTAAAATCATATACAAACCAATCTAATCTCTTCCAGAATCGCGTCACAATGCATGGCATACTGTTGTGGTTTGACATGAAGAACAGTCTCCAACCCAACTGGAGCAAGATGCACGCCGTCCATGGTCTGAGCTTCATTGTTGTGTATATCGTGCAGCTTCCACAGGTATTTGCTCTCAACCAGCTGAGACACCACAAGTTTTACACATGGGTGAGCCCTAAAATGATTGAAAGATTATTCTTTAAAAACTCAAAGAGACATAAATTTACTCACTGGAAACTTACAAGTACTAAAGAGGAAACTATAACTGATACAAATGAAGAAGTAAAATGAAAAATGACATTACTTAATTTTAATCTCAAGTTTGACCCTATGACCAGACGATCTTGCTTTTTGACATGATGAAGAGAAACCCCAAACACTTGAGTCAAGTCCATAGTTGTGTGCACAAAAAATGCAGTCACACACCACACAGTGAGTACAAAAGAAACACCTGTGTGTATCACTTTATATGAAATCTAAAGAGATGGAATTACACTTGGTAAACCACAAAATAAGCTATTTCTTGAACATCATATAGAGAAAATTTCCGATGGATCGTTAAACAGTTCAAGGACAAGTCAGCTTTGGAATTGAAGTGATGCAGCTATCTAAACACCGAAGATGAGTCAAAAAAACTAATCTCACATATGAAATGCTGTGGGAAAAACAAAGGACAATATGGCTGTAGAAACAAGGAGAAATTCTTCAGTTGCTTATTTTTTATTGATTTTCTATACCTATTATGCAGATGGTGAATCATCTGACTTCAAAAAACTTACTACGAGTGTTGCAGGGTGACCCTGCCGTCCTCACTGACTTCAGGCTCTCTGCATACGTTGGCAGGCCAACAGACCGTGAGGACTAGAGCAAAACAATAGAACAGCTCATTGTCAAAGATTATTGACCAATCTAATTGGCTTGAAGGGCAGGCACCATATTCTGATTCCTTACTAGAAGAAGCATAACTCTTAATTTGGTAAAACATTTTTATTAGAAATATCCTAATAAACAACAAAGTCAAGCATGGTTAAACACCTGGCCATAGGTAGTCGCTCGGTATGGTACTGTCAGTGGATTTTCCACCAATAGCTTATCATGTGCATTTTGTAGAGTAGGTATTAACCCTTCACCCAATAACTCTGAATCTAGTATCTCACTAACCTGCATTTGGAAGTAAAAAATGGAACTATTCAGTCAAACGATATAAACTAGAGAAAGTAGAAAATAAAAAAAGAGATGTCATGGCTGGCCCTTACTAGAACATCGGCACGTGAAGCAATATCTACACCAAGTTGAAGTTCATCAGAGCGCTTATTAAAGATGTGTACGTTCTTTTGCATACCATTAAAGTGTAAAACTTTCCTCATCAACTTAAACATGGGCAGGTAAGACTCACATGCAGATACCGTCCCCTTCTCACTTGAAGATTCAGCCATAGTTCTGGCAGCCATCATTGATAGCAATCCAGTTCCAGCACTACACAAACAAACAAACAAGTTTAAAACATTAAAAAAAAAAAATTAAGTAAAGAGATTTGCATATACCCAATGTCGAGAACGTGACAAGGTTTGTTAACAGTCTTTTCAATAGCTTCACGATAAGCTTTATTCCTTTTGGAGTCATTAAGCATGTCGAGATACGAGGTTGATGATAAATTAACTGTTTCTTCTTCTTCTTCTTCTTCTTTTACTACTACCCATTCGGAGATACCAGTTAAGGGATTCACTTTTAACTGGAACATTCTTTCACTTTAATCTCATACTCTTTATTATTTTGAGCTCATATAGGGAAACATGTATAAATGGGTCTGGTTTCGGATCGGGTTTGATCCGTTAACATATTCAGTATTTCAGACTTCACAGTTCAGAGTGGGGTGATAAGTTGGCCCTTAGCCCCCTCAACCTGCCCCAACCCGGCCTTCAAAATTGCATGTTAAAGCCCTTAAAATTGGCCCTCACAGATTTGAAGGGCGGGCTGGCCCGGCCTTTATGCATATAAGGGGTAGGCTAGGGACTAGGTTCTAAAGCATCAGCCCTCACTTGGGACTCATACGTTTAGGGGATACTTTAATTACATTACATTACATTTATGTATTATACTTTAATTATCTAAGTTGTATAAAAAAAAAAATCACTAAATTAGTTTTCAATAGGGGATAGATTATAATATAATATATGCATTTTTTGTAAGTTATTGAAGAATAGGTATATAAGTAATACATAAAAACAAATTCAACCTAACAACATAATTAAGTATGAAAAATGTATATGTTTTAAGAGTATCATCTCTTCCACCATCTCTATCTCTCTTTTTCTAAATACATAAGAATTAGTTTTGTATACTTAGTTAAAATTGATATACATAATCAAAATATGATAAAAATAAATAAAAAATTACCAAAAAAATTAAGTAAACTAGTAACGTATAATTTGACCAGGCCCTCATTTGACCCTAAAAACGAGGGGCGGGTTAAGGGCTTGAGTTTTCCTATCATAACCTTACTCAACTCGGCCCTCAACACAAAATAGGAGTGGGCTGACCCGACCCTCAATCATAAGGGCTTTTATGGTTTGAGGGTCGGACTAGCCCGCCCCATCCCTTTTAACACCCCTAAATTTTCGTAGAGTCTTTCCTTTTTGGGTGGGTTAATTAGTGAATTTATGACATGCATTTTGTTTACCCCCCAAATTCTGAATCATCACAAAAGTCTCCCCATTCAGAATAAGTTTGTGGACAGGGAACTGTTTGATGTCCATGAGACTTTAGCTGCTGATTGGTGGAGTGGCTACCCAAAAAAACTATTAAACTGCCCGAAAATGGATTTGACCAATAGAAATGTGTTGTTTGTGGACAAGCCTGTCCACAAATTAGGACCCATCCTGGCCCCGTTCAGAAATCATCCATATTTGCTCTATTACCTAAAATACCCTTGGGGGTAAACATAAATTATTGCAAAAAAGAGTCGTTGGTATATGTCTGTCGTTGGCAGTCGATTGAAATACCTATTTTAGCCCTTTTGACTTTGACAAATGTTGACTTTATCGTGAAAAACCATATTTAACCTTTGTAACAACGGAAAATCATTATATTTCCCCCCAATCTCTTAATAGTATAAAACCCCCCGAATTATTACAACCCTAGTTCTCATAATTGCTACTGTCGTGGACACGGATCTAGCTGTTTGTGCAACACTTGTTCTCGTAATTTCAACCCTAATTAAGAAACCCTAGTTCTCATAATTAGTACCCAATCTAGCTATTTGTGCAACACTTAAAGTACGTTGTTGAACTTTTACTTAAGCATTTGAAGTTTTGTTTGTAACCTAGTTCTTGACCTTGTTGTATTTGTTAATAATGTTTGTACTATCACCTCGATCTCACCATTTGTACTTCATTCCACTAAAACATGTTGCTTTTTTGTGCATATTGTTTCCTTGTTTGTCTGCAGGACAAAAATGGTTGTGTAAGATGATAGAACTTTTAGATTTAATTATGGTGGGAGTTTTAAAGTAACTAAGAGGAAGCACAATATTGAAGTGTTACATTATGATGGAGGGGATATTGTGGATACTGACTGTTTGGATGCTGAAGAAACAACCTTGTTGGGATTGGTTTCTTGGGTGACAAAGACAATTCCATGCCCTCCTATTCCTGCGATTGAAGTCAATTGGATTGAAGGTCATGATGTTAGAGTTATTACTTCAGATGCAGAATTGTTGTATATGTGGTCTCATGCTATGAATGATAACGAATGATACACTCACTTGTATTTGAAGATTAGTGAAACAGTTGTGATGAGTAGTGATGAGGATGATAGTGATGAGGACGATGGTAATAAGGACAATGACATTGACAATGAAGGTGGATATTTTAGTGCTGGTGGTGGGGTACTATAATGGAGATTATGATAGTGAGGGTAGAGATTCAGGTAATGGTTGCCCTTACAGTGATGATGATAGTGTGCATGAGTTTGGAGGATATACTAGTAGAAGCTAGAAAATATAAGGCGGGGAAGGTGTTTGACTTAGCTTAGTGGCTTGATATTGAAGTATATGGCAAGCTGGACAACATGACAAAAGACAGGTTCCAAATGAAACACAAATTGTTGGGATATAATATTGAGAAGGGTAATGGGGTTAGGGGGCATGAACCAAATGGAGGGGACCACTTTGTTGAAAGACCATCAATAAATAAGAGTAAAAGAGGATCTGCTAGTTCGACCAACCAAAAGGGAAAGACTATTCAAGCTGAAGGTATTTTTCTTCTCACACTGCTATTTTCATAAGTCATTTTTGTTACATTTGATTTCTAAACTTTCTCTTCAATGATTACAATATTGCAGAGGATGATGCAGCTAATGTCAATGCTTCAAAAGGTTTGAAATGTTTACTGATTTACATATGGGGTTGAAACATGTATTTGTGTTTCCATTTATTTTTATTTTAATATGTTGATTTGTTTATATTCATTTATAGATGGCCCTGTGAGGGTAGAGATCAATTTTGATCAAATTGATGCATAAGAGAGATATCATAGTGATACTTCATCAGATGAGGATCATGTGCCTATTAAGGGTGAGTTTGATAGTGATAAAACTGTTGGGGGTTTTGTAGATGAGACTAAGGTGCATCAAACTAGGAATGTTTAGAACCAAGCTGATGTAGATGATGATCTTGTAGACAGTGTGATACATAACACATTTTAGATACCAACTTATGAAGGTGTGACTAGTGAGGAAACAGGGTTAAACTTTTTGTTGGGCAGAGGTGAAATGATAGATATGAATGTAGAAAGTATGTGAGATTGTATGCTATTAAGAATAAGTTTGTAATCTAGTTTAAGAGGAATGACAGTGAGAAGATAGAAGGTATTTGTAAGAACAAGGGCAAGGAGCCTTGTAATTAGAGGTGTTACATCAGGGTAATGACAAATAAACATACCGTGAAGCTTAGAAAGGTTGACAATGAGCATACATGTGAAGCTGATGCTGAAGATAGAAATTTAATGGCTAATGCTACATGGATTGCAGAACAAGTTGAGAATGACATGAGGTTACATCACAAAAGTTTTAAGCCTACTGACATAAAAAAAAAAATAGTCATGTATAGGTTCCAAGTTAGAATTAAGTAATGTAAAGTTTGGAATGTTAGGAACCTAGCCATGGAGAGGATACATGGAAACTATGATTTGTCATATGCTAAAGTGGCTAAGATGTGTAGGCAATTGCTAATTTCTAATCCTAGTAGTATTGCTAGATGTAGTAAGGATGCAAGCTATATGAGTTTCACAAGTTGTTGTGTATCTTTCAAAACTTGCATAGATGGTTTCATCAAAGGGTGCATACCTCTTCTTGGACTTGATGGATGTTTTCTGAAAGGGAAGCATGGGGGAGTTTGCCTCTCAATCATTTATTTAGATGGTAATAATGGGATGTTTCCCCTTGCATTTTATGTCTGTGTTGCAGAGAACACTGAGACCCGGAACACTTTTTTAGATATTATGGCATCACATCTCCTTAATCACCCCTGAGAAGCTAACCATTATATTTGATATGCAGAAAGGTTTAGTGAATGATGTTGGAAACTATTTCCCCAACTGCAATCACATATTTTGCTTCAAGCATATGGTAAAGAACATGAAGCCAAATGGAGGGGCTTAGAGCTTGAAGCTTGGAATGCTGTTGTGTAGACCCTCACCTTGTGGCTCATTAAGCCCATGAATTCAGCCCAAGGGCTTAATCCTAGCTACACCCAATAACTGGTCTATTTATGAATATGTCCAAGTTCATTATTATAAAAAAATAAAGATAAAAGTTCAAAAAGATAACAATTCTTGTGACACAAACAAACACAATCCTCTTAAGACTCAACCTCTTCATTCATATAAAAACCATTTTTTCTCATAATGTGAACTGTGTTGAAACTTGATCCCTAGGTAATAGACCTTGGGTACGTAGGCAACCATTATCTTGGTTCAGTTTCATTTCCCCCAACATCAATTTCTTATATTTCTTAGTGCGTTCTTTATAATTTGCTCTCGTTGTGTTGAAGCAGGTTATTGCCGAAACATTACCTATCAACATGCAGCGAACAACACAAGATCAAAAACAAGAAGTGATGTTGCATTTCCATTAAATGTTGGTATTATTTTTCCTACTTTTATTACACAATCAACGTTCTATTACTTTCCATCTGGAAAATGCACACATTTCGGAGCAACTTTTAACAGTATCCATATACAAACTTTCGCTAATTATTTCCGCCATTAACTTCTGCCAATTATTTTCACTAATTATTTCCGCCAATTTTCGCCAATAACTTCTACCAAAAAATTTCGCTAATTACTTTTAACAATAATTTTTACCTCATTTCGCCAATAACTTTTGCCAATAATTTTCGCCAATTATTTTCGCCAACTATTTTCGCCAATAATTTATGCCAATAATTTTCGCCAATTATTTCCACCAACAAACTTCCGCCAATAATTTTTGCTAATTACTTCTGCCAATAATTTTCGCTAATTATTTTCGCCAATAAACATCCACCAATAACTTTCACTAATAATTTATGCCAATTAATTCCACCAATAAACTTTCGCTAATAAACTTTCGCCAATAATTTTCGTTAATTACTTTTGCCAATAATTTTCGCTAATTATTTATGCCAATAATTTTCGCTAATTATATCCGTCTTTTGTCGCCAATAATTTTCGCCTCCTGTCACCGTCTACTGTCGCCTTTAACAATAACATCACGTACGCCAATGCTTGGTGACATTTTATCTATTTTATTTTTTTCTTTTAAGTCAATGTTCTTCTTTTTTTTTTTCTATATTAACTTCTTTGCCACATGGGCTTTGTCCATCCACCAAAGAGATGACAATGTGTAGACCCCCACCTTGTGGCTCATTAAGCCCATAAATCTAGCCCAAGGGCTTAATCCTAGCTACACCCAATAACTGGTCTATTTATGAATATGTCAAAGTTCATTATTATAAAAAATAAGGATAAAAATTCAAAGAGATAACAATTCTTGTGACACAAACAAACACAGTCCTCTTAGGACTCAACCTCTTCATTCATATAAAAACCATTTTTTCTCATAATGTGAACTACGTTGAAACTTGATCCCTAGATAATAGATATTGGATACGTAGGCAACCATTATCTTGGTTCAGTTTCATCTCCCCCAACTTCAATTTACTCTATTTCTTAATGCGTTCTTTATCATTTGCTCTCGCTGTGTTGAAGCAGGTTATTGCCGAAATATAATTGGTGTCGTTCGGTACAAATATTTTGAACACCTGAATAGCTAGGTTTATTAAGGATGATCATGGCCCCTTTGCCTTTCAATCACACTTTTTCCAATGAATTTTATATTGGGGGCATCTGTTTTCACCTCATTATATCGCTATCATATTTTTCTATCCATACTACATCTCGACATGCAACAAAGAACGCAAGATCAAAAGCAAGATGATGTATTATTATCAAATTATTGCCGACAATGCATGTTCATTTAAGGTTGGTAGTATTTTTATTACATTTATTTCAAAATCAACAATCTCTTAAGTTCCCTCTGGAAAAGGCACACCTTTCGGAGCAACTTTAACAATCTCCATATATATACATTAGATATAATTTATTATAGGTTTTTTTTTCTCTTCATTCGCTTCTAGAACATCTGCCTTTTGCATAACTATTTGCATCATTTCCATCTCCTTATTTCCTATCTCTAAAGAAGCTTGTTAACAATTTATTGTTTTCCACATTCTCTTTCTTAGCAGCACTTAATTATTTTTCTAACCCCAACACTTTTGCAGTCATCTTTTTGTTTTCTTCTTCCTGAGTTTTCACCCGGGATTTCATATCTTCTAATTCTTCGGTCCTTATAGCGGCGTTCCGCTCCTGTTCTTCCATCTCATTTAATTTTTCCATTATTCTCATTACCTGAAACATTAATGTAACCTTAAAATGCATGTTACATATAAATAATAAACAAATAGAAACATAATTTACCTCGTTCCTTTTCTCTCGTTGCATGCTAATTGTCACATAGATTAAATTGTTGGATTCACCTTGCGTTTTGTGATTTTCCTTCAGTACTACAATGCCAAATCCAACATGTACAATATCGACTTTCTTCTCTAAATTTTTAGCCACAGTTTTCTCCTTTTCTTTTACGCTCTCTTCTCTCCCATAACCATCTTCTAAAAATTTATAAGTTTCACCGTCGTCCTTCAACTGTAACTCATAATTTTTATTCCTCAACGTTCTCCTCTTTTTTGTAGTATTCAATTCTTCCTCTGTCTCACTATTACTATCTTCATCTTCTACGATTATTCGTTTATTTATAATAATATTGTTTTGGTATTTGATCTTATTTTGTTTAATTAATTGTCCACTCATAACTTCAAATTCGTTAGTTCACTTTTTCTCCACACCTCTTTTATTATTTTTCCTTCCTACAACTTTACAACTCTCAACTTCATTCTCTCCTTCATTATCTCCTTTCTTCTTCTCCCTCATCACTTTCTTCTTCATTCTCTTACCCTTCACTCTCATCCTCTTTTTCCACCTCTTCCTCCACCTCACATAGGAAGTCTACAATATCATCTAAGAAACTTAGGTCAAATACTTCAACTGGTATTTTCCCATGGAAGTAAAATTTTAAATTATTCTATGTTTTGCTATCCATGTCTACCATATCAATCAGCGGAATTTCATCTACAAATACAGCCACCAATAAAAACACAATTAGTAATTAAGTTATTACAAAATCTTTCTTTCCTAATACAAACATAGTATCGACCTATGCGTAAACACAATACAGTTTCTTACCAGTAAAATTGTTTGGAACGTCCCTTCATATCGTGTTCTACTTCCCTTGTATGTGATACGGATAATCTTCCCAATGTTTGTAGCTATCAGGAAGACCACTAAACCTCTCTCTTCTTTTTTTAAAGTGCACACCGAGCATTATGAAATTGTCTTTCGGAGTGACACGAGGCCTTGCAATTAAGTAAAGCTCTTGACACGCTTGTACCGTAGTTGTAATCTTCGCATCCTTAAAACTATTAACCAAAACGGAATTGACATCTGTGCAGGTGTAACATGCTACCATTCTAAGATCCTTGCAACGGTATTATCCAAGGAAAATTTCAACCCATATGATAATTGGTGCCATGTTGCTACTACTTCATCTTCTTTGGTTTTTTGTAAAATATTTTTCACACTGTTCACATTGAATTCTTGTAATGCAAAACGATTCTTCATCTCCGTTATTGGAGTCTTCCCTAGTTGACCTCGTATGTATATAGTATCCTTTGTCTTGGTCCATCTTCGTTGAAGTTGAATTCTCGCTATTATCGTATCAAATTATCGCTTTTAATTTGTTAAATCAGATTGCTTAATCTCGCTTTCCTGTTATTTCTTCTTTCCTTCACTATGTTTTATCCATGTGTGTTGTGTCTTGTTATTTATAATAATGAACTCTTTTGTTTGAGTTGGATTAGAACTGTAAGTTTATTTCCCTCGAGCACAGGGACTCTACTCTAAATTCGAATAAGTTCCGAAACTTTATTTTATTTGTTTCCTTATACTACCGTGTTTGCTTTTCACATGTTTCAAAAGGTCAAATCGCAAGATTGTTTAGTTTTGTCTAGTGCGTTTTGTCTCTTTCTCAAACCTGATGGTCTAATGCGTTTTGTCTTTTTCTCAAACCAAAAACAACACCAACATAGATAAGGTCGGCCCTACGTATTCACAAGGGCTATTTTTTTGTTGTCTTGGTAATATCTATCTACGACTAACTCAATAACCAAGTACTAAAACAAATTCTATTCCCAAGACTTTTAGCCGGCCCTATCCATTATCAATACTTACATCCTATTAAACCGACCAAATTCCATGAGCTTAAAATCAGCCAAGCATTTTTACTTCATTAAAGCCAGCCAAATCCCATGTGCTTTTTCAAGTTCCAATTTGGCCGGTCCTACCTTGTTATTACTTTTACCACTTTATTATTTTTAGGCTTTTAGCCAACCTCACACAATCTCTTAAGTTAAAATATTATTTCCGTCAATAACTTCCGTCCTTCCGCTAATAATTTTCGCCACTAACTTCCGCCAAAAAATTCCGCCAATTATTTCCGTCACTAATTTTCGCCAATTATGTATGCCCACTTTCACCAATAACTTCCGCCAAAAAAATCCGCCAATTATTTCCGTCAATACCCTCCGCCAATAATTTATGCCCTTCCGCCAATAATTTTCGCCAATAACTTCCGCCGTTCCACCAATAATTTTCGCTAATAATTTCTGCCAATAATTTTCGCTAATTATTTTTCGTCTTTTGTCGCCAATAATTTTCGCCTATTGTCACCTTTGACAATGAGATTCCGCACGCCAATACTTAGTAACATTTTTTTTTTATTTTTTTTTTATTTATTATTTATTATTATTTTCTTTTAAATCGATATTCTTCCATTTTATTTTCAATATTAACTTCTTTGCCACATGGGCTTTGCCCATCCACCAAAAAAGGGCGATGTATAGACCCCCACTTTGTGGCTCATTAATCCCACGAATCCAGCCCAAATCAATTAAGCCCAATGGCTTAATCCTAGCTATACTCAATAACTGGTCTATTTATGAATATGTTTAGGTTAATTATTGTATAATATAATGATAGAGGTTCAAAGGGATAAGAATTATTTTGACACAAACAAACACAATCCTCGTAGAACTCAATCTCTTCATTCATATAAAAACTATTTTTTCTTATAACGTGAACTACGTTAAAACTTGATCCCTAGATAATAGATCTTGGGTACATAGACAACCATTATCTTGGTTCAGTTTTATCTCCCCCAACATTAATTTTCTATGTTTCTTAGTGCTTTCTTTATCATTTACTCTCGTTGTGTTGAAGCAGGTTATTGCCGAAACAGCTGCAAATACTTTCTCCCCAACAAAATTTGTGAAACTCATGGATGTGCTTGGGAAGAGAAAGAAGAATGCAAAGCAGTATTTGTTGACTGAAGACATTACTCTTTGGGCAAGATCACATTTTGATCAAACAACCAAGTCAGACCATCTTTCTAACAATTTTACAGAAGCATGGAATAGTTTCATATTGGAAGCTAGGGACAAACCAATTGTGAAGATGGTGTCCTATATAATGATTTTATATATTAAGTTGTTGTATGATAGGAAGGAGAAAAGTAAAGATTGGAAAGCAAAAAGCAAAATTCAATTAGAGAATTCACTATTGCTCCAGCAGATGACAATAAGTTTCTTGTGAGAAATACTTATGGAAAGTGGTGGGTTATCAGCTTGGTGAACAGGACATGTGAATGCAATGAATGACAAGTTACATGGATCCTTTGCATTTATGTTGTGGCTGTGTTAAAACCAAAGAGATTTCAATATGTTGAGTAAGTAGTTATGTTTTGTTTTCAAAATTATTAAATGTGTTTTACTCATTTTTACTGATTTATATATTGTTTTATTTGTTGTTGGGGTTTTGAAGGTACTGTAACCTTTACTTAACTGCCAAAGCTTACAAAGCTGCATGTAGTGGTCATATCACACCTTACTTGCATAAGGATGAGTAGGAGTTAGTTAGTTTATGGCTAATTGTTTTATATTTACTTGTTGCTGGCTATAAATGCTTATTTGTTGTACTTACTTGTTGCTGGTTTTATACTTACTTGTTGCTTGTTACTTACTTGTAGTGTTTTATAGATGCTTATTTGTTGTACTTACTTGTTGCTGGTTTTATACTTACTTGTTGCTGGTTACTTACTTGTAGTGTTTTATAGATGCTTATTTGTTGTACTTTTATTTTATAGCCTCAACCAGCTGAGTACACTTACCCTATAGTGAGACAAAGACAACTAGGGAGGCCTAGAGTCAACAGAAGGAGAGCTAATATAACACCCCGTGTTTTAATTATTTTATTTTTCTAATAATAATAATAATAAATATAATAATAATAGATAATAGATAAAATAAAATAGGATAAGTGTTAGTGGAAATAGGAGACGTGGGTTTATGGGATAAACCTTCTTCCCTATTTCGGGGGTTTTGTTTTGAACAGAACAGAAAATAAAATAGGGTTGGTCAAAAACACCGCGAGAGTTTTACAGAAAAGAGAGAAGTTTTACTGACAACAGAAAAGGAAGATTTTTCCTGGTAGCTGGTTGATAGTCGGAGCGCGTTAAAGGTGAGTAGCTATTTTTGCTATTTCACCGAAAGTTATAGTTTTCGTATATCGGTGTATAGGTTTCTGTTTTTATATATACTGATCATTATCCTGTTGTATTGGACTTCGTGCCATTTGTATTATTAAACTTTGTTAAAATTGGGTAAACTGTTGAATCTCGACAGACGTTAATGGCGTCAGCCCACAGAAATTGTTTTGTATAATTTAACTATTTGTTTTGGTTTGTAAACTCCTATGGTTGAAGTGTTGTGGTATATTGGGTTGTGTAGTGCGTGATGTCGGGTAGTGAAGCTCGGAGGGAGGCGTTAATGGCGTTATTGCCATTACTGCGATACTGGGACTTGGGTTTTTATGCGTTTTTAAAATGGTTTGAACGGTTTTTGTTTGATTTGGTGGGTTGTTGATGTATGTGTGAATGTTGGAATGTGGATGGGGGCTGTTGAAAGGTGGTGGAAGCCATTAATGGCGGCAGTAAAAGTTTTAGATCTAGTTTTGAAGGAGATAGGGATTGAATGATTTGAGGGTTTTTGTTTTTATTAAAAGTGCTTGGTTTTTGATAAGGAGTAAAATCGGTTTGATGAAGTGAGGAGTGGTGGCCGATTTTTGGTGCCTGGTGGTGGAGGAAGAAGGTTGGAGAAGATGAACAGTAAATCTCGGTTGGGCTTTGGGCCTAAACCTTTTGGTTTTGTGTGGGCCGAAATCTAATTTAGTTTGGGCCGGATTTTAGTTAAGTTGTTAGGGGCCTGACCACATTAGTTATGTTGGGCCATTTCTATTTTTGTTTTGTTTTGGGCCCGATTTTAGTTTGTTTTGTTTGGGCCTTCTCCCATTTGTTTTCGGGCCGAACTCAATTGTGTTTTGGGCCAGTTCAGTCTGAAGTATTGGGCCAGTTTCTAATATTATTTGGGGCCAGTCCATAGGACTTAAAATAGATCTTTTTTGGGTCTTTCAATGTTTAGACTTTCGGGTTCTGAAGTTTGGGCTTGGCCAGTGGGGTCCGAATCATTACCTTAGTCATGAGCCCATGAGCTCATGAGCCATGCACATTGACCTTAGCCATGAACCACGGCTATGACCCTGAACCTGTTGAACATGAAAACGACAGTTTGACTTTGACAATGACGTGTTGACTTTGACAATGATGTGTTGACTTTGACCAGAGTTGATTGTTGACAAGGGTTGACTTTGACCAGTTAACCCAATTTGACTTTTTAACTCGGATTATGATTCGGTTTATTAGGATAGGTCTAGGGCTATTAGCATGCTTGGCTTTAGGCTAAGACCTTTCTATATATACATGTGTACGTGTATTAACTACTCTGTGATTTTGCAGTATTTTAGGATATGCAACGTTATGACATTTAGACATCCATGAAATTAATAACGCGTAAACCAAATATACATTTATCAAGATACTCATTCGTTCTCTGAAATGATATATACAATAAAGTTCAATAATGCGTAAATAAATTTACCGCAACCTTTTAGAACTCTCCACGCCTCAAGTTTTGGAATTGAGTTTTATGACTGTTGATGTCATAGGTTAGGTGGGCATTCATTGAATGTGCTATGAATGACCAGATTCTTTGGACTGCCCTAGAGAGGAACTAAGGTATTCGCCTTGCGGGTTAGTTGTGTTCCTTGAGTGTACGGGAATGTAAGGTTGGGTATTCCTTGAATGTGACGGGAATGACCTAAGGTATATAGGCACTAAATGGTGAGTGTATAAGAAAAGAAATTGATTATTTGATAAGAGAAATTGATTTGATTATGCGAGTGTATTTGGGCTTGCATTGGAATACCTATAGGATATCTACACATGACATATTATATAAAATTGCTAACTTTCTTTTGCAGGAGGGTAAGACTTAATAATATTTTTGTGCAGGGACGCGGTCTTACCCTTATACAGCAGTGGATATCGGTAAGTTCTAATGCAATGATTTAGATATTAAAACGAGTGATTTGAATGAGTTAATGGAAGTTTTGCTTGGGAATAAACTATGCCGGTTGAAATGACGGAACTACCTGTCTTCCAAGCTGAAAAAAATTAAGTTGTGGGAAATATAACGTGATTATTTGGATAATTAAAGTATGATAATATTTATATGTGGTTAGTCTACTCATACCAGCAAATTCCATTTTGCTGACCCATGTTTGCTTTGTTTTGGCAACGTGGGTGTGTTATTGGGAACACAGGTGGAAGGCAGTGGAACCGCGGCGTGTGATTTGGATTCTTGCCCGAGCAGGGAGTTTATTTTATTAGGTCTGATCTTTTGAAAGTATGTAATAACGTAGTTTTCTTTTCATATGACATGAAAATACGATGTTGAAGACCTGTTATTCTTAGAGTGGTTTGATGTTTTATTGGGACGGAAGATAGACTTTTTATAAAGTAATAAAGAGAATTTTGGAGATGATTTTTGTTGTTAAGATTCTTTATGATGTGGGTTTTAGGTTTTGACATGTGTTGTATCCACCCCGTCATAGCCTGGGTTTTTAGACAATTGAACATAGTGATGTTTGAGATATTTATATTTCAAATATTCATTTATTTTAATTGTTTAGAAAATCGGGCTGTGACAGCTGATGATGAAAATGTGAACTCAACTAGGTGTTCAAGGTGTGGAGTGATTGGGCATAATGTAAGGGGGTGCCAAGGTGGTGAGGTGGGTTCAAATCTACCTTCAAAACCAAGGGGAAGAGGTGGGAGGCCTAGAACTAGATCACTTCCAAACCCATACCTGACTAGACCACTTGACCCTGAAATTGGGTTACAAGATCTTGAAGGTACTGAACCTGTAAGAGGCAGAGGAAGGGGCACTAGGGGCAGAGGAAGAGGAGCACGTATAAGGCAGTCAAACTAATCAAGTTCCTGAAGGTACTGAGGAGGCTACCCAAGCTGTGAGAGGCAATGAAACTAATCAAGTCAATTAAAGTGTTGAGGTGTTGAGGCTATGAGAGGAAAGGGAAGAGGAAGGGGCACTAGGGGAAGGGGAAGAGGAAGAGTCAGTGGTCAAGTGATTGAAGCTAACACAAGCAATGAGGGAAACCTATGAGGGGTAGAGGAAGGGGCAGTAAGGGTGGCAGGGGAAGAGGAAGGGGTAGGGTAAATGCAGAAAACCAAACTGAAGCATCTTATGGTGATGGACAGACTTAGCCACCAGCTCAGCCAAATACTACAACTGTCACAGCACCCATGCCTCCACCAAAGAGAAGAAGAAAATAAGCTTCCTTAAATGATATATCAAGTCAAGCATCTTGCACTGGAGGTGTTTCACAGCCAACTTCACAACAAGGATGACCTAATATTATGCTTGGTATTTTGGAAACATTTTGGAAATATGTTGTTTGTTAGACAATTGGTTATTGTCATTTGCAACTTGGTTATTGTAATATTTTGGTGTTTGGTTATGCTGTCAATAATTGTGTTGTAGTGATATAGTTGTAGTGCTATATTTGGGCATGTACTTATGTCTGCAGTACTATGGTTGTTTTGGGGACTTATGTACTTATGTATGCTATTAGTAATGAATGTGTGTTTCTTAGATTTTGAATGTGGTTAATAATGTTGCAGACATGTCTCCAAATATGAAATGTCATCCATTAATTTAGGGAACATTCATATAAATTATTTTGGAACTGATAGCTTATTGACAGGTTCTGCTACATTAGATACATTGCTCTCTATTTGCATCTTAACAAGGCCATCAATACATAGCTTTAGTTTACGCTATTCTTCTGTTGGCTTTTCAGTTTGCACTCTTCTTCTGTTGGCTTATTCAGTTTACCATTTTCTTCTTTTTGCTTCTCCAGTTCCTTCGATCTCCAGTTCATCAAACCACTTAAAGCCACTGCATATTGCTAATCCCTTACACCTAAGAAATATTTTCCCATGTTGTGCTCCTGGCCACTCTTCCTAACTGCCATGGTTAGCTTGCAACCAGGGTAGACACATGGATAATCTAGCCATTTGCACTGGTACTTCCAATGATCCGATTCTCCACAGTTAAAACAACCTCCAAAACCTTCATTATTGCCACCTGATGCTATTCCTCTATGATATTAACACAAAAAACCAAACAAAAACTTAATTTGTATAAACCCCCCATTTTTTAACTTTCATTTGTTTTAACTCCTAATTTGGCAGAGGCAGACTTCATCCACAAAAGGAGACGAGGAAGATGAGGAAATCTGTTATAACTTATAACATATACAAAACAAGTTCAAAAATTACTAACCTGACTTGATGAGGCACTTCCAGAACCACCACCACCTATCTTCTCCGAAATATAAAAGAAACAAAATTGGAGGTGAAAACAAGAAAATTGGAGACTAATGAACCCAATTTATAGTGGTTACATTACGAAGGGTAAAATTGGTATTTCACGTATAGTTAAACTTGTTAGAGCCAACTTAACCCAACGACTCTTTTTTAAGGGTATTTTAGGCAATAGAGCAAATATGAATGATTTCTGAACAGGGCCAGGATGAAATGGGGGGACTTTTGTGATGATTCAAAATTCAGGGGTAAACACAAATGCATGTCATAAAATGGGGGGTTTTCACTAATTAACCCTTTATTTATTTATTTCTTTTCACTCACCAATAACCCACATTTAGAACCTGATCTAAAATCCGAGAGACTTCAATGACTAACCCCTATAATTTTAGGCTGTGTTTGGAACAAACCCCCACATGGTAGAATACTAGAATCTACCAGCGTGCCCAAACACTTAACATCCTTGACCATATATTTAATTCCCAATTTCTAATATTAAATACAAAAAATTATATTTGCCGTAAAAATCAGAAATAGGAGAAGTGGTCTTGCTTTCAATCTCCATCAACTCACAATCACATGTAGCATGCCTTTACAAGTTTTTTGCAATTTCAGTTTGCCTCCCACTTAGAGTTGTGGACAGTTTGTGAACAATCATTCACATTCTTGTTCACAAACTTTGGGGATTTGCCTCCACCACCTAGAGATGCTCTAAGTTCTAAACATAAATCATATTTTGCCCCTGGCATTGCCTATAAAAATTATACAAATTTGAATTAAACATCATTTAAAATTAGATTTCGAATTCATCTTACATAGTTAATATATTTAACAAAATATGACATCATTTTATTTTATGTATATATTATGACATCTTTTACTAAAAAAAATTACGTCGTCTATTATACGTTGATGTTGTGTGAACTTCCAACTTATCTATCCTTATAGATCAAGAGAAAACAAAGTGCATCGACTGTAAAAGTATTGTAAAAGCACAATGGTCTAACACTGGACACACACAACAAAAAGATGTGTGTTTTTATTGGAGCATATCATCCCAATGACTGAAATGAGAATTCAAAAACACTTTCAAATGTAATGTTTTAAGGTATTATTATTTGTACTACTGTACAAATACATTTGAGCAATTGTAAATGGTAAAAACTCTACCACAATAATTAAAGTAGAATTGAATAAGATTTAGTAATGGTTGCACTCAGTAAGATTAAATTGCCTAATGCCTAAGTATCAAGTTCGTTTCTAGGCAAACTTGAATCAAGCCAACCGTACATAGTTCCTCTGTCCTTCTTATAATAGTAATCTTTATAACCTCTATTTCCTTTTCACTTTCCGCTCTAAAAGTTGTGTTGAATGTTTTTATTATGCGTGAATGCATGACTGATCATTGCATATATTGCCTTGTTATGCTCCCATTCCTTCATTCTGTAACGGTTGCTCTATAATAAATGCATGTGACTTGGCTGGCGTGTCCTGTGTTGGTCGATCTCTTTAAATCCCCCTATTGGACTAGATTCGACTTGACATGCATACTTGGCTTTAGGTTGTTGTGATCAGCCAAAAGTGAGAACCACTTACTTTAATAATTAATGCTTTTACATATTAGTGTACTATATATTAATGATATAAATGCATGTTTGATGTTTGATTTTTTTATCTGGTTTTTTTCTATGTTAATTTGTTTTTTTGAAAAGTGATGATGAAAAGGAGCATGTGACGGTTTCAATGGACGCCAGTGCAAGTAGCGGAATTTGCTGCACAAAAGAAGATGAAATGATAAAAAAAAATTACGAGGACATGATGAAAAAAAAAATCCGATATGGAAAATGAACTCATTGAAAATTATGAGTGTTTAGAATTGATAAACCCATTAGATGCAGTAGGTGATTGTGTTAATTTATATTTTGTACATTATTTATTTTTTATTATATATTAATTTTTATATAGATGATTGCATTAAATTGGTATCACAGCTGGAATCCCAACTCTATCAAGTTGCTACATATATCGTAGAGTTCGAGGTATGATTGTATGAATAATTATTTAATTTTTTTTATAATATAATAATTACGAGGCCCATCATCTTACTATATACTTACTATACTATAAAGAGAATGAATCAATGAAGTGTTAGTTCCCAATTTTACCCCTACTAGAATTCAATTATTACGATCATGGTTAAAATGAAAAATATGTAATAGTTTATGTGACAGAAGGGTAAAAATGTAATTTGGATGCCTCATGAATAGTATAAATTTATATGCCTCATATTTAAAATTACCATATTGCCCCTTTATTACTTGATATTTATTGAAATGCCCCTATGCTTAATTAAATTACAAAACGGTACATATATTTTACTTCGTATATATCTAAACCATTTTAAAAACCGCGACCCTCATCTACAATCCCGCAATAGTAAAATATTATTTTGTTATATATCTCTAAATCGTTTCAAAATTTTCTCTAAACTATTTTGCCCCCAATGTATTTCTAAAGTATCGATGGTAGCCTCTATAATATAAGGTAATAATAGTTGAACTAGAGAGATGAATATGAAACTAAAAAAAACATGTTACTAATCACAACTTTTTTTTTTTTTTTAACTTTTTGTTTTGGGAGGATGTGTTTATTCCATCCATTCCCATGTGCATATTACTAGTAGTTTGCTAATTTGGTGTATGACGCAAATATCCATGACATTGGATTTTCCGGTCTCACTTACACTTGGTCTAACAATCAACATCTCCTAAGTTTAACAAAATAGCCGCTGGATAAAGTCTTTTTAAATGAACATGCTTTTCAAAATCTTCCAAATGCTAGTCTATTCACCTTTCCTATTATTCATTTTGACCATAGTATGATAATATTTGACTCTAATCCACAACAACCTATAATAAGAAAACCCTTTTATTTTCAGAGTGCCTGGACATATGATCCTTTTTACAAAGAAATCGTGCAACAAAACTGGTCTCAGCTCCTATAACCCAGCCATCAACTTTTCTCACTAACCTAAATTATGTGAAGAACGGATTGTTAAAATGGAACAAAACTCATTTCAATAAATTTAATTTCGAAGTCCAACATCTTTTACAAATCTTGAGTCAAATTCAGTTAACTAATCCTTTAAATAATACTATTGCTCTGGAGAATGAGATAAAACACAAGATCAGTGAGATTAATCATAAACAAGAAACCTTTTGGCGTGATAAATCTAGGTTTTTAAAGCTCTATTTGGGTGATAATAACACAAAAAAAATTCATAATGTCGCCAACAGTAGGAGAAATCAAAATAAAATCCTTATGCTAAAAAATGAACATGATATTTGGTTAAATAACAGGTAGAGGACATTGGTACTCACATTGTCGATTTTTATCAAAAACTTTTTTCCTCTTCTACTCTATCCATCCCTGACCATATACCCTATATAGAAAGTATGATCACTAACATAGATAATGATATGTTAACTCAAGATATTACTATATTGGAGATTCACAATGCTCTATTTGGTATGGACCCAGGTAAGGCTCCTCGCTCTAATGGTTTTACTCCATTAATATTCTATCAAGATAACTGGGATTTGCTTAAAAATGATTTACTGCATGTTATCAAGGATTTTTTCATTAATAATAATTTGTTACAATCTTTTAACCATATCGATATTACTTTCATCCCTAAGATACCACATCCTAACAAAGTTAGTTCCTATCATCCTATTAGTCCATATAATATTGTATATAGAATAATCTTTAAAATTCTTGCTAATAGGCTTAAGCCTATTTTAGGAAAGTTAATCTCTCCTATGCAGTCTTCTTTTGTTAAACAGAGGTAGATTTTTGATAACACTATTATCTTACATGAGATTTTTCACAAACTCAAAAGGAAAAAAGGTATTCATGGTTGTATGGCCTTGAAATTAGATATGCATAAAGTCTTTGATCAACTAGAGTGGTTTTTTATTATGAAAATGATCGAGCAATTTGGGTTTTGTCGTAAATGGATTAATTGGATTGAAACTTGTTTAACCTCTACTTCCTTTTCCATAAACCTTAATGGTTCCTCTTTTGGTAAATTTAATGCATCTAGGGGTATTAGATAGGGGGACCCCTTTATCCCCCTTTCTCTTTATTTTATGTTATGAGTTTTTATCTAGGAAGATTTCATCATTGTTAAATTCGAAGCATATTCATGACATTAATATTTCTAGGTCTGCAGTGCCTGTTACTCATCACCTCATGTTTGTTGCTGATTGTTTCATTTTCATGAGAGCTAACATTGATGAAGCTCATCATTTTTTAACTAGTTTAAACCAATACTATGCTATGTCTGGTCAATATGTAAATTTTAGTAAATTTGTTTTGATTTTTATCCATAACTTGCATCACAAGCATAAAAAGATTATATCTAAGATTTTCAAAATACCTTTAGTTAATACTAGTAACTCTTATTTAGGAATTGATTTTAACCTTGTGAAGCCTAATCATATTAGTACCTCTTGCATTCTGAAAAATGTGCTATCTAAAATTAACAATTGGAATAACAACTTTTTGTCTATGGCTAGTCGAAGTACTCTCATTAAAAGTGTAGTGTTTGCTATCCCTATTTACTATATGCAAACTAATTTGTTTCTTAAATCCTTTTGTCATAATTTAAACATTATCAATGCTAATTTCTAGTGGGGGCATAATGAACATGGTAGTAACAAGTTGCATATGTGTAAATTGGTATGCATGTTGTAGTAAGAAAAGTATGGGTGGTGTAGGATTCAAGCAATCTTTGTTTCAAAATAAAACTCTTATAGCTAAGTTATGTTGGAAGCTCATGACAAAGCCTAATTAATTTGTTATGGGTCAAGATTATTAAAGCTAAGTATTTTCGCAATGTTCATTTCTTGCATGCTAAGAAAAGTAAACCGGCTTCAAAATGGTGGAAGAACATCATCAAGGTACGAAATGATTTATCTAACCTTCATTGCTGGCGAATAACTGATGACCACAATATTAATATTTGGGATGATAACTAGATCCCATCTCTCCCTTTTAAGAAGTCATACGGACCTAAGCCCAACCCTTTGACCTCTGTTAGATACGCTTTTGAGTTGATTGATAGGGATACACATTCTTGGACCATTAGTTTGTTAGACAAGATATTCACTAAAAATATTATGGATGAGATCTTGCAAAATAAGATATTTCCTTTGGATATAGAGCATACATTTTTTTGGCCTTTAGAGAAGAATGACGTGTTCATAGTGAAGTCGGCATACAGTTGGTATCTTAGCCAATCTAAGGATTGTAGTCCTAGCAGGTTTTTGGGTTTTGTTAACTCTATGTGGAATCGTGTTTGGAAAATTAATACCCCCCATCATATTAAGCTTTTCACGTGGAAGTTGCTTAATAATATTTTGCCAACTCAGAAATTGTTGTTTGACAGACATGTATGTAATGTTTCCCTCTGCTCTCGTTGTCAGTTTGTGAGTGAGAGTATTGAGCATGCTATTTTTAGCTGCCCTCTTCTTGATAAAATATGGTTTGCTTCCCCCCTTGTCATGCATTTTCAGTCTTGGCCTCAGATTTTTAGTGTCTATGATGTGATTAATAAAATTATCTCGAATTGTAACTCAAAAGATAGTATTAATCATAACCTATCTATATTAGCATCTATTGTATACATGATTTGGTTAGATAGAAATTTTATAGTGTTTGATCCCAATTATAAGTCTATTAATCATACTCAGGTGCTTGAGCAAGCACGAAAGAGTATTATTCCTCCTGCACCTCCTATTGCTTTGAAGTATCTGATTCCAACATTTCATGTTTAAGAGCTTTTTGTGGTTGTTTGTGAAGTTTTGGTCCCATTTCTTTACAAGGTAGTGTTGGCTACACTGTGAATACATGGAATTATGATATATGCCATGTAGGAAACAAGCACGTCTCAGACTCTCAGTAGGATCAGTTGAAGAGGTAGAGCTGCAAGCAGTGAAAATAAGATTGGAACAAACCCGCCAACTAAGTGTTAGCAGAGTGGTGGTTTGTTTTGATAACAAGAGCATTGTTCAAGAGTTGAATGGCGAATCTGTAGTTGTATCTTGGTCTTTTGCAAGAGATTTATCATCTCAAAGCTAGTTTTAGTTTATTTAAAGTTGTCTTTTGTCCTAGAGAGCTGATCAAACATGCCCATCTCACTACAGCATCAGTGTAGTATGTGATAGCCAAGTTACTATGGCAGTCAAACTTGGTTTCTATGATGTTTAGTCCGGTCTGTATGAACTTTTTGCTCTATGTTAATGAAATGAAAGGTTTGTGCAAAAAAAAAAAATATAAAGAATGAATCAATAGTGTCAGTTTCCAATTTCACCCCTACCAGAATTCAATTATATGTGAGTGTGAGAGAGGACTGACGTTGGGGAATTGATGTGCAAAACTTTTCTTGCTCTCCACTCCCTCCACAGAGAGACTATCCTCACGAAAATTTAATCAACGACCATTCGTCTTGCATCGAGATACCATCCGTCCAAATCCTAATCTCGGGGGTCCAAATTACAACCTCACCCTCTCCGAAATATTTTTTCTTTCTTCTTTCTTTAAACCCAAAACCCCTAAATAATAAAACCACAGCACAGGCAAACCCTCAAAACCCCAAAACAAAAAATGAACAACGAAGAAGATAAAAAACAAGACGCCACTCAAAATAGACAACTCTACGCTTTACTCCACATCTCTCCAGAAGCTTCTGATGAAGAAATCAGAAAAGCTTATCGTCAATTTGCTCAAATTTACCACCCCGACAAATACCAATCCAACGAGGTACTTAACCACATCCTAATTATCTAAAAAAACGAATCTTTTTTTTTTCATATTTACAATTATTTTATATTAATCTATTTGTGTTTATTTTTCAGATGAAGGAAATAGCTACTGAGAATTTCCAGAGAATATGTGAAGCGTATGAGATATTGAGTGATGAGAAGAAGAGAATGATTTACGATATTTATGGAATGGAAGGATTAAATGCTGGTATGGAACTTGGTACTAAGTTAAATAAAGCTGATGAGATTAAAGAAGAGATTGAAAGATTAAAGAGATTAAAGGAACAAGAGAAAATGTTGAATCATGTTCAACCGTCTGCTTCCCTTTTTGCTAACTTGTCTTTGCCCGAGTTTTTGCATGGCAATGGCATCATGAAAGGGTAATGCTTGTTTTTCCTCTTAAATATTGTATTGAAGTGCATTTTGAAGAAACTATTGAATACGCTGTCAACTTTCTGTGTTTGTTTGCTTCTACGTTATCTAGTTTTGAAGAGTGTCACTTATCGATTACTAAAACCTTTCTCTGGGGGACAATACAGTGTTTACGGGGCGTGGTTTCTTGATTTATGGAGACTTGGGTTTGGCTGTACTAGTGACCCTCCCTGGTATAGTTAGGGGTTTGGTGTGTGGAGAGGCATTTTGATAGTCATTTGAGCTCGGGGTAGGGATGATTCATTTATATTGTATTCAGATGGGTTTTGAATGAGCTATTGAGTGCTCTGTCAACTGTTCCTGTATAGTTGTTTATATACTATATATAGTGCAAACTGCAAAGAGTGTGACTCACATTGGTGGAGTCACCATTACAAACTTTCATAGGGATGAGGAGAACATAGATTCAACTTCATGAGTTGCTACGCTTTTTTGAGTTGCCCGATTTTAATCTGGTCCTGTTGGCTAGATTGTTATGGAGGTTTGGTGAGGACAAGGAGACCGTGGTCTCTAGATGATGGAGGCTTGGTTTGGCTGGACTAGTGACCTTGCCTACCTGGTCTAGGTAGGGGTTTGGTGGGTGGAGTGGCATTTTGAAGGTTTGAAGACACTCTCAAATTTCTGGTTATAATGAAGAAATATTAGAGTGGAATGCAAATACACTCTCAAATTTCTAAATGCAAACACTGTGTTTATGTACTTAAAGAAATTGTTGTTTTATTTTGCTAACAATCCTTCTATCTTCCATCTGCATATAACTTCTGTTAGATTACTAATTTTTGTTTATTATGTTCAAATATTAGAATGGCAATTGCAAGTGAATTACCGACTCAAGTCTCGAAGCGCACTACTATTGCTATTGGTGGAAATTTGGCAGTTAATGGAGATTCTGGTGGTGGGTCTGCTACTGTTGTGTTGAGGCACCAGGTTTCGTCTGTTTCCTCAGTGGAGTTTATGGCTTCAGCTGGTTTACAAGCACTTTTGGGGGCACAGATGACTCGGTAGGGTAATTGCATTTGTAAGTTACTTTGATGGTTTGAAGTTGATACCAGTATTGTTTTTCTTCCTTCTAGCTTTGGTATGGATTCTTATTGTCAATTGTTTTCCCTAGCCATTTGTCGCGTCATTCAACTGCTACCAGTGGAGTTGCAATATCACTGAGGGATGGCTCGATCAATCTTTCCAATGCTTGGACTCGTCAACTCTCAGAGGCGTCTAGAGGAAATGTAAGCTATCTAACATCACAACATGGTTCTTTTTGCAGTTATTTATAATAGAAAAACAACGTTTAGTAACTATTATCTTTGGTAGTTAATAATGCAACCAGGACTTGCCTCTTTTTGGGATTGTGCTTGCCACAAACACGCAACCTTCACCCAAACATAACATGTTCCGTGCCATCCAGTGACTAGTGAAGCTCATTTTTCATTCCGGTTGGTAGTGCAAGACCAAACTTTTGTATTTATTAGACAGATCTGATCTGCCATAGAAATTGGATAGTTTTGGATTCACGATAGGGGGTTTAGTTTTTTACCTATCTACTCTGCTTGATTCATGAGATCATGTTATTATTTTCCAAGTTTGTTACATTTTTTCTTCGTGGGAGGTACTTGCCTAATAGGAATAAAAACTAGCAAAACATGCTCATTTCCGATATGCTTCTTGATTTTTATTTTTTTGCAAAACTTGATAACAGTTGTCACCTTTTCTTTTTTCAGATACAACTGAATTTAGGTGTTGAGTCATTTATTTCTGTAGGATGGCAGCAAAAGAATCAGAAGACATCAGCTGCTGGAGAGCTGAAGGTATATCTATTGTGTTTTCAAGCATGTATAGGTGTTCTTTCTCATCCCTCCATTATTTAAGTTGCATGCATGGTGAAGCAAGCTCATAATCTTTCTTCACAAATTTATTTCGAGCTTCAGTGGAACTGTATATGAACTAGCACAAGGATTAAGAGAACTCCTTTAAGCCTCGAGACTTAAGGCTAGGCTAGCCTCAGAGGCGTAAACCTCAATTTTTGAAGAAGAATCTAGTTGAAAATAATAAGTTACATTGACACGGATAGGTGTGTTCGTATCCGACATGGATACGAAGTGTCTGACCCGGAAAGAAAAAGAGGTATATCACATACAACGTTTGTCCCATAAGTGTCTGACACGGACTTGTGGATATGTATCTGACATGGAGTATTTTCAAAATATGGCGTGTTCGTGTAACATAGGAAAATATTCTAGGGAAAATATTCTAGGAAAAAATAGAAAACCTCATGTCATATGAACACTTTTACTTAAACTAGCAAAAACATTATCGAGGCTTTAAGTTTTACCTTTGAGTGACATTGATGAGCTGCACATGATGAAGCTTGAACAAAGCAGGAGACATTGTTTTAGGGCTGATTGTGTGCTGACTAAGGTTTTTAGGCTTTTAGCAAATATTTCCTATATATATATATATATACAGCCCGGTTCCAAAAAGGATCTTAAATAAGGACTAAATCTAAAACAACCACAACTTCACCTACAAAATGATTTAAAACCTAATTTTTTGTGGATATGATCTACTAACCACAAATAATATCTCTACAAAAATTCAATTTGTTTGACAATTTTTAACATTGGCAAAAGATGATTGCAAAAACTAGACATTTCTAGACCGTTAGATATTTTTTCAAAAGTGGACAACAATTTTTGGACCGTTAAAAATTGTCAAACAAGTTGAATTTTTGTAGAGATATTATTTGTGGTTAATAGATCATATCCACAAAAAATTAGGTTTTAAATCATTTTGTAGGTGAAGTTGTGGTTGTTTTAGATATGATCCTTATTTAAGATTCTTTTAGGAGCCGGGTTGTATATATATATATTGGGCCCCTTTAAATATATTTGGATAAGTTTGTCTTATTAACATTAGGAAACATAAAAGAAGAGCTGAAAAAGGGCGGCGTTGAGGCTTAGCCTTGAGGCATATGTATTGGAGGTGTACGCCTTATTAGAGCGAGGCGTAAGCCTTTTCAACTAACAAAGAGGTTATAGCCTCCGTTCATTTATTTGTCTACGAGGCTTGAGCCACGCCTTGAGGCAAAAGCTTCAGTGCGCTTAAACTGTGACACTAGTATTTCAGGTTGGGTTCGACCCATCTTGGGCTAGATATTCATCACTTTGTTTAAACTGTACTGTTGTGGTCAAAGTCTTTTGCTCCTTTTCATTCGAAATATGAAATGAACTTTTCAATAGCAAACTTTTTCCCACTTACAATGTTGACTTGTACAAGATTCGAAAATCACCAGGATTTTTGGAGAAACTTCTGTCCTTAAAAAATGCATGAGGATATTAGATTGTCTTCCGAATGCTCTTCTTTGGGGTCCACCTTCTTTTAAACTCGAACAAATGGTAGTGATTTTTTGTCAAGATTGGATTGTCTTTTGAGTATAGTAATCAAAGTTCTACTATGTGTATGCTGAAATGTTAAATATGTATGTATCCCTTATAGAGTGGACTTCCAACTAATAATTATTCGGAAAATATTCTTTAACATATAGGTAATGTGTGATTATTTTGTTTTCCTAATTTATTTTGTTTTATCAAACCTGTTCAACCCTTTGTAGTTTGGGACAAGTTCTTTTGGGGCTTCAGCTCATTATACTCGCCGGTTCTCCAAAAAGTCTCATGGGCGCATAGGAGCTAGAGTTGGAAGGTAAGCAAGGAAACCTTTTAGAGAAATTCTGTTTGGATATGGCTTAACCTTTAAATGGTCAACATTTATGTTAGTTCGTCTTCTCCTAAAGTTTGAAATGTATTTTTTTTGTCTTTGGTTAAAAAAATGAAACTTTGAGTTGGAAAAAGCAAAATAAGAGCAGATGATACCCTGAATATTGTGTCCCGTTTGTAGTTATATGTTTTTAGTGTTCAATTTAGTCATATTTTAAATGTGTTAATTCTATTGTTTTAAAATATAGGGGGTTAGATGTCATTCAATTAATCTAGGTAAAACTCTTTCTTTCTTATGGAGGGAAAATCAAATTTCCACCAAAAGCGATGTAACAGTTGAAATTTAAAAGCAGGAGATAAACAGTAATTCCTGATGGGTCAGGTTATGATGAAGCAAGTAACTTACTTGGGATGTTGATGGACTTTTCCTGAAAAATTTGCCCAGGCTTAAGCCCAAGTGCCAACTAGCCTACATTAATTGAGCTTACTTATTGCTATTTCAAAAAGATCCTACCACCGGTGGAGTCCAGGTGCTTGTTCTATGTAAGTTAAGAAGCTGACCCTGTGGAGGAATGTGACCGTGGGTTTGGATAGGGGCCACAGTAATTCCTCTCTACTCCTTGGGGGGTGTCTCATGGTGGAGACCATAGGTGTGAACACTATTTGATTGCAATATAAGAGATGATGGTTATGAACAAGAAAATTCTTTTCATTTATCTATGATTGTTCCGGATAGAACATGTACTAGTACATTATGCTCTCTGGGTGTTTTTTATAGGTTATGCAGTATTGTTGTTTGAAGTGGGCATTGATGAATGCAGTGTTGTTGTTTGGTGAATGCAGTATTGTTGTTTGAAGTGGGCATTGATTGGATGAATTTGGGCATGGTCAGTTTATTTGTTGCATTAGTAAATGGTCTTATGGACTTGGCAATGCCAGTAAGAGTTGTATGGTAGTGGCATGGTAGTTGATGGTGGTGACAGTGGCATGGTAGTTGTCGGTTAATGGCGATGGTGATGGCATTGGTATTTTTAGTAGCAACGGAAATGGCAGTAGTAGTAGCGTAGTGACAAATAAATAGTGTCTTTTATAGAATGTATGTCTTGCACAAGTTGAGTATCCAGACTCAACTTGAGTGGGGGAGATGTTGATGGATTGGTATTGATAGCATTTGGCAGTGGTAGTAATTGGTCTCGACAGTTTGGAGTCCTTGGTTAGTTTGTTTGTCGAAACAATGGCGTTGTATTGATGGATTTTTTCATGTATGGATTGCATCTTCTTCTCTTTGCAGCCGGTACTTTGTGTGCGACATTTGGTTCTCTTCTCTTTGTTTGCAGCCACTACAGTGTAGGGCATTTGGATTGGCACCTTCTTCTATATGCATCCAGTACTTGATGTATGGCATTTATCTCTTCTCTTCTCATTGCAATCATGACACGAGCATATCCTAAAAAAGTAGGACGCGGACATGGACACAGCAAAGGCGCGGATATTAAATAACATTATATTATTTTATATTGATGTAACATTAAATTTTAAGTCATCAGAATAATTCAAGATTCATAAACATAGGACCAATAAAAAGGGTCATAAAGGCATCTCACATACTATATAAAGCATGTCCGCGTCCATGCCATGTCCAAAGTTCCGTAGCTCGTGGGACACGCATGTGCCGTGTCGTACATGTGTCCAAGCCGCGTCCATGTCCACGTCCGTCAGTCATAGTGGAATTTTAGAGGTGTCCGTGCTTTAGAGATATTTGGTAGCTCTTCATTGCACAGTGGTATGGTTTGGCTTGGCATATTGCCATGAGGACTTCACATTGGCACACCATTGGTGTTAAGATTTTGGCTCAGCAATGACAAACTCTTGATGTTACTCATCGTGAGTTTGAGTTGGGCGTTAGATATTAGGCTAATATTGCAAGGGTACTTTAATATATTACTAAGGGTTTAGGGTTTACCTGTATGGTATAAATAGAACCTTGAAATAATTAGGTATTATCATATTGGACAATAGTAATTTACTACAATGCCTTAGAATGTGCTTGTTTTCTAGTAAGGATCTTTTGGTTGACAATTGTTTAGATCTCATAGTGTCCATGCTTAAAAAGAAATTTGATGATTGGAAAATTATGAGTTCATGGGGCAGGTGGATGGCCCCTGTTTAGTTGTGTGGCATGCAGATGAAGAGTCTAGAATCTAAAATTGGACAATTCTCAATGGTTTCCGTTATCTAGTCAGTTCTTCGAGGTAGACTTTCTGATGCTAAACACCTATGAATATCATGCATTGGCTGGAGCCTCATTCTCTAGTCTAAATCACTTTTAGGCTTATCTAGTGCTTATTTTCACTTGGAACCTTTGTTTTCCATTAAGTTATGGCATTGTTAGGTTTAGGTGTTTCAAATAGTTTTAAGCTCTTTTGTTTAAGCTCCCTGTAAATAATAAGGCAAAACAAAAATGGTAATTCTATCATAGCCAGTGGCGGAGCCAGGAATCGTCTCCAGGGGGTGCCTAGTGCTTAGTACACTGCAGAATTGAACCTAAACAAGTATTTGTTTTTTTTCCCCCACTGTGGAACAATATACAGTGAGAAGGCATGGTAGGCAAAATAGCTATGCATATGAGAAGGCAAAAACCCCAACAAAATAGCACTGTGGGCCTAAACAAGTACTACTACTTTTTTTTTGTCACATGTTCAGGGGGCCTATGCCCTACCTGGCCTCCACATAGCTCCGCCACTGATCGTAGCTCAATGAAATTATGAAGTTTATTTTCCCTAAGGTCCTTTGACTTTAATAGTCTTATGATTTAGTGGGTCAGTGCCAATTTTCAGTTTTAAAATGCGTTTTGATGTTTCCTTGGTTGATATTTTTCAGTGCCTGTTGCTCCCATATTTTTTTGGGTTGTTTTTCAACTCATGTACTCATTAAGAAGGTGGTAGTATTTTCAAGCTAAGTCAACTGCATTTGTAATCTGCTTGCAGCACTGCTCTTGATCTTGAAATTGGAGGTGGAAGAAAAGTATCGGATTTCAGCTCCATTCGGATGCTTTATTCAATTGGGATCCAGGTGATTGCAGCTATCCAGAATTAGATAATTTGGAACTATTTAATACTTGGTTCTGTGGCTCTTTGAGTAGGGTTGTCAATGGATCGGTTTGGGTCGGATTTTGGAAAATCCAAACCCGAACCGATAAGAAAATTGGGAACCTGAAACCGAACCGAACCAATAAGAAAATTAGGAATCCGAAACCGAACCGAACCAAACCAATAAGATATATTACAAACTGAAACCGAACCGAAAACTATAAAATAAATTAAATCCAAAATTAAATCGATTAATTTCAGCCATACAAGTGATAAACATATACAAAATTAATCATAACTATTACTAAAATGTCATCTTATTGGTTCGGGTTCATATCGGTTCAGTGGAGGGCAAACCTGAAACCAAACCAATATTTTATCAGTTTGGTTCGGTTTCGGGTCGGTGGAGGGCAAACCAAATTATCAAAACCCAAACTGTTTTTTATCGGTTTGGTTCATCGGGTTATCAAAACCCATTAACAGCCCTATCTTTGAGTCTTCTAAAGGCGAGTGTGTACCCAGCGGGCAACATGTCAAAGGGTTTTGGGTGATCTTAATTTAGACCTAAAGAACCAAAAGTTGCCTTACATTGTGAGACCTGCCGACAGATTAGCAAAAACATGTGGAGTTTAATCTTTTCAATCCCCATTTAAAAACCAAATTAACTGTCAAAGGGTTGTCTTTTGTGTGTAATGCTGAGGACCATGGCAATATGGTATTTTATAAATGTAAAAGCTAAAAAAATTTACATGTCAAAGGAAAAAAGAAGAAGCGAAAGATTGATGGTTAAATGGTAGAGTGCTAGAGCTTTCGGCACTAGTTTGTTCAATGATTTAGTGAACACATTAGTTTCCCCAATAGCTTTGTGTTCTTTTAACCATATTATTTTTTTTATAAAAATGTGATAAGTATATAACAATTTAGGGTATAGACCATCGACGGTGTAAAGCAGAGTCCACCTTGGTCTTCAAAACTTCTTGTTCAATGAGCTTTCCATGAGAAACGAATTGAACCGTTAGCTTTTTGAAGCAAATGATGCTTTTCTGAAGGCTTTTTGGCAGTTTTAGTCTGAGAGTGATTATTATTGTAAAGCCATGCAAGAAAAGGAATACATCAACATTTTGGGATAAGAGTTGGTGACGCGAGCTCTTCTGGGAGTATCTTCAAATTTTTTAATTTAGACCTAGAAACTACTTACTAGAAATTGTACTTTTCTGTATTTCATGTGGTTCTGATTTTTTTCTTCATTGGCAGGGGATCTTTTGGAAGTTTGAGTTCCATCGTGGAGGTCAAAAGATAATCGTTCCAGTAAGTTGAATCTAATCTTTAAAAACGTATGGAACCTTGTGTATGCAAGTTGACTATCCATATTATTATGGACTGGTAACTTATGAAATAACTTGTATCCAATTTTGGGGGTGCTACCAATGGTTTTAAAAGCAAAATGCTTGCGAGTTATGACAAAGTGGTATTAGGTGCTCAAGATTAGCAAAATGTGACAAGCACCATGATGTTGCCTCGACGAAGCTGTTGTGCTTTTGGCGGATTCCCCAAATGCCAACTACGTGAGACTTGGACAATAACATAGAATTATCATGCCAATTGAGCTTTCCATCATCTTTGAGATGGCAACTTATTGTGGCTGCGGTGGGGTTAATGGTTTAATGCTGAAAAAGTGCCTATTCCAGAGCGGGATGATGGTTGCACTTGCCACTAGGTACTTTAGAGCCACGAGTTTGAGGTCTTTGGTTATGGAAGTGGGCTCTAACCCAAGCCGATACTAGTGTTGATACCTTTTTTAAATTCACTATGCTTCTGTAATGGTAGCTAAAGTGGGGATACCAGCGACCTAGTATGTGGTAAATTGTGACAGATGCTATTGGAGCCAATAACACACTTGTGAGGGGCAATCGAAAGTGCCTGTCCTAGAGAGGGGTGACTGTTGCGCTAGGTACTTTATTCCCACTCTGACAGGAAACTTTCGAGGGCCTCAGTTATCACTTATCAGAATAGGTTGAGTGCCTGAGCTATACTAGTTTTGGGACCTTTTTTTGGAAACATTATACCTTTGTTAGGGTAGCTAAAGTGCTAAGTAACATTCACACAATGAATTATACAGTTATATCAAGTACGAAATGGGACAGCCAAGTAAAACTGAAAGACCTTACAAAGCGCACCTTACAAATAAACTATCATGCAAGTAGGGGAATTGTCAGGATATTGATTATGGGATGGTTGAGGTGGTCTGAGAATGGATCAAAATTTCAATTAAAAATCCAAGATGCAACAAATTTTTTGGATTTTTTAACCACTTTGAACTGTATTTCAAAATGAGTTAATTATAATTAACGGTCCAAGTAAAGTTGCTAAAAACTGCTTTGGAATCGTAAAAGTGTCAAGATTCTTTTTGAATTTGGGTATCCCAGCTACCCGACTTTCTCTTTGGCATTTTGATCCATGGGCATATGGTAGATTTTTAAAAAAGAAATGAAATATGACATAGTTATTACTAACTTTGAATCTACCCCACCGTGTGCAGTGACATTCCTAAATTGAGGGGGTTTAACTGGTTAAACTTGGCGTTGTTGCTTCCAAAAGTTTATAGGAGTAACACACACATGTTGGATGTCCTAAATTTGAGGGGGGGTCTTACCCATCCTGGTCCCAATGTAGCTCCACCCATGTATGCAAATTGCAAGGAGTTACGAATATTTTGATGGAAATCAATCTCAGTCTTTTAGGGTTTGAAATCGTATGCCTACTGCCCTACTGTGTCCGATACGTGACTTCTGGAGAATATGAAGTCTCCATGTTACATAGCTAAAGTGGGAACACTATCATGGCCTTGTACGGGGTGGTTTGTTACAAATTCTATTTGAACCAAGGATGGCTCACTTGGTGGTGGTGGAAGGGTCCGGGAAGAAATGCACCCCCTAAGCTAGAGAGGGATAATGGTTGCACTTATTATTTTAGTCCCACTTCTAAGCGGTGCATTTGAGGACTTGGGATATTTGGATGGCTTGAGCCTATACTAGTGTTAAAGACTTTTTGCGGAACACATACAAGTTACGAAGCAATTTTTTACAAAGCCACTACTGACCAATTACAATTTAGGGCTTAATTTTAACATCCTATTATCCCACCTGGCTCATCCTTTGGAAATAACGGGAATATATATTATACAAGATTTAACTTGTGAATGGTGCTGGTTTTCGCGTTATCAGTCTCACGTTGCCCACCCTTGGGTACTTGTGAAACACTTAATCTGTCCTCATATATATATGGGGTATATGTATATGTAGCCCTTGTTAGACCCGTGGTTCCTTTGATATACACTTTTATGCCTCTCTCCTTCAGCTCAGCTTTTGAAGCAAAGTGCTCTGAACATGTTATTAAAGTGGTAGATCCTAGGAGGTTACTGGCTCGAAGTCTCCTGTTCAGCGCTAGCGCTGGGAGGGAGTGGCGTGGTTTGTGTGTTTGCTTCGTTATGTTGTGGTGGTGTGTTCATCCTACGATCCCTTTGATTTACATTGTTGTGCCTATCTTTGTCAGCTCGGGCTTCTGAAGAAAGTTGTTCTCAACACAGGGAACTATAATCTCGTAGCCCAACCCAATCTCCCTTTGTTTACTCATGCAATTCACGACATGATAGTGGTACTCTTGGCCATGATCTCTCTCTCCCCCTCCTCTCCTTAGATCAGCAACTTAGTAGAACATGACAATGGGTCTTCTTGCTAAAATCGCTCTCTGATACTTGCATTGAAATAAAGCCACTGAAGTGATTATTGCTAATTTTTGTCTGTCTTGTAGATTTCCTTTGTATTTTTTGTGAACTGATACTGGGCTTTTGTAGATATTGCTTTCTAGGCAACTGGATGTCACAATTGCTACGGGGGCATTGTTAGTTCCAACATCGCTCTATTTTCTCCTTAAGGTTTGCATTAAAGTCTAACTGTCTTTTTGTTGTTCCGCTAGATACTTAATGAGCATTTTTTCCTTTGTGGGTTATCCTTATCTAAGGTCTCCTTGAAAACTGCTATAAACCAATAACTATATCTTTTTTATGGATATAAGTCTATGACTAATAATAATGTATGATAGATCATAACTTGTTTCCATACAAACACTCAGTCATCAGACACCCTTTCATGGCAAATATTAGAACATGAAGTAGCCCACATCTGATCATCTCTTATCACGCGCGTGCACGCACACACTAACTGACTTATACACAAACACACTCACACATCAAATTTGGTTGGCTCTGGAGAAAAATGGAATTTCTTATTGGAGCTCAAGTTGAGTCTAGAGGTAGAGACTATAGAACATCCATTGGTGGTGGAAATTGGTTTAAGATTGCATGGCATGGTGTGTAAATAAACAATATTTGAAAGGAGAAAGTCAAAAGTAGCAAGCTTAAAAAGTCAAAATGTGTAATAGGCATACTTTGGGATTCTTGGAATCCAGCCAGCAACAAAAACCGGAATTCCCCAGCAATATAAACTGGAAATCCGATGAAATTCTAAAATTTCCAACAACGATTAGAAGGGAATCCCTACTCTATAGTGTGATTCCGATGCCATGCCAGTTTTTGAAAAACCGAAATAACTGTTGGAAATCCGACATCCCAAACGGAAATGTGTATACTGGTAATAGGTAAAGGAATCGTTGAAATGTTCTGTTTTTTAATGAAAAATGTTGTTACTTTTGATCCACAAGTCGGTATTCAGCAAGATTTATATTCTTAGAATGCTCTCGAGGAGACCTTTTAAATGAGACCAGTAATGGACATCAAATCCTGGAAAACAACATAAAAGAGTAAGTTTTGGTGCTTTGTAGGCGAGCAGAGTTTTGCTGAGTGTCTGGGATCCCATACTGTCAAGAGTTGCATAGCCACGGATTACTGCTAGTGTGTATGTAGTACCTAATAGTGCTTGGTGACTGAAGTACCTTTAAAATGTTGACAGATGTAGATATTTTTGTTTTGTGAATGAAGAAAACAAATAAATTATAAACATGTGTGATTTTGGTGGGCAATCTTAGAGATATTGACTAGCTACATGGCATGATGATATGAGATTATCATCCATGTTGATGGTAAAGAAAGTAGAGAGGGTTGCAGGATTTTTGACCGTGATTCAATGAGAAGTCCAATTTGTTGGTAGAACTGTGGAAGGACAATTAACAACTTTGTTACCATACTCTGGTCATGCTCAATCAGGTTAGAGCTTGAAATGTTTATCCAAGCTCATCTTGCTGTCCAGATGGGGTGGATGATCACATAAAAAATCCCAAGGTCCTTGAATATGGAAAGTCGACAAAATCTCCTTAAAGAGAAGTTGTTAACAATTAGATCTGAATGTAAATGTGAATCGAGATGACTGATGCTTTATGGATTTGAGTACTTTAGGCCTACGTAGCGACAGGAAAATCAAGCAATTAAATTTGTAACAGTCAGTCTACTTTTCTCTCTTTTTTTAAAAATAAAATAAAATAAAATAACTATTGTTATTATTGTTTATACTATTATTTTTAATTTTTATTTGATCAGTGAGATGGTGAGAATCATTTACTTCTCCCGGATGGTTTTGTACTCCGTAGTAACTGCTACAGAGGTGAGGTACTACCAGCATCCATATGGCAGAAGTTTTTAATCAGATGAGATAATAATGCTTTCGTCCATTTGGATTTTATACCTCTGTTGGCTACATAATCATGATAGTTCACTCCTCAGTTATCCAGATAAATCTCTTTCTTGTTTTTTTGGTTTTGGTTTTGTTGTTGTTTGTTTTTGGCTTTATTAAAACTAGTCTTATTTTTGTATGGTTATATGCTACACTTCTTCATCGGAAATGTTTGGCCTGTAAGGATTCAAGTTCATGGTTCATTTCTTTAGTTGGCCAATTATCTTATATTAAAGAATGTTGAATTTGCTTCTCCTCTACCCAGATTTTTGTTGTCAAACCTTTCTACCTTAAGAGGGAGAAGCAAAAGGCATTGGAGAAGATGGAAAAATCTTCAGCTCAGGTAGGCGGCATATTTGTATTACATGTTTTCTTCTTTTCTCCTAAATGATGTAGTTTTTTTTTCCTGCTTATTGTTTGGTACACCCACTCTGTGTTTATGGTGTTTTTCAGACTGTTTGTTTCTTTTCGTTCAAATATTATATTAGGGGAAAAAAATGTAAAAGTGCAAAACTGTTCATGCTTAAGTACCTCATGCAACTGTGTTTGTACACAAGTCTACAAAAATAATTGTATCTACTTGCACTTTGTAGTTTGTAAGTATTTTACATAAGAGAAACATTTTCTTATAAACTTACACCATATCTGAATATTTGTTTTGTTGATATAAGCAACAAATAGTTCATAACCCGACCCAAGTAGTTGAAAAGGAAACATCCATAAATCCAACTTTCACAGTCCTCACATTTCTTAACGTTTTCTTAGTACTTGATTGAAGGGCCATGGACCACTAAACACTTTTGTGTGTGATCCACACTGTCAACAAAGCCTTACTCTTTGGTGAAATGAGACAAAAGGTACAAAGTGTACTTAGGTGCAAATCCTTTTACAAACATTTCGATCAAGTTGGTCTTTTCTGTATTGCTATAAATAATTTGCATACTATTGAGAGAGTTTCCTTCTCAGTAGTGGTTATTATCTTTTACATACTGATGGCATTGTTAACTGACTTTTCTCTTATTGGAAACTGACCGTACTTTAACTTTAGTTGGAGATACTAATTTTATATCTTTTCAAACTTAGACATTTCGTGCTATTTTTGGTTTATGCAGGTCCAGGAGGCAAGGGCAGCAGCTGAAAAATCTCAGCAATTGTTGCTTAACGTGGCCAATAGGAAGAGAAATAAGCAACTAGAAACAGATGGACTGGTAATTATGAAGGCTGTATATGGTAATGTCAAAGCTTATAAGAAAAGGAGTGAATCAGGACAAGAGGAAGATGAATTGGCATCACAAGTCCTGGATGTCACTATACCTCTGAACTTCTTGGTGAGCGATTCTGGGAGTCTCAAGGTATTCTTTCTATGCTTGCACACATCTTTTGCTGTGATGTGGTCTGATTTTTTCCTGATGTTCTGCATTGCGTTAGGGTAATGATTTTCTTAATGTTAACCAACTCATGCACTCTTATCACCAAGCATACATACTAAATCATCAACGTTTGCACATTTCTCATTGCTCAAACCATATTTCACTAAATGTATACCTCCTATTTTTTTTAGGGTTAACTAGTATTACCCCCCCACTAGATGAGCCAATTAGGATTTCCCCCCCACTAGATGGTCAATTAGGGTCTCCCCCCTAAACACACGGTCAACTTGGATTGACCGTTAAATTTCAAGTCAAGCAACTGAAAATTACACAAATGCCCTCATTATTTTCAAAAAACAAATGTTCAATTTTAATTAGGTGGGGGCAATTGTGTCATTTTCAACCATTTGACTTAAAAGTTAACAGTCAAACCAAGTTGACCGTGTGTTTGGGGGGGAGACCTTAATTTCCCATCTAGTGGGGGGGTACTACTTAACCCTTTTTTTTTTGAAGAGAATGAATCTTTTTTTATTGAAGGATCAAACAATTGGTCCGGATATTCTGCGGGAATGCTTTGGAAGATCCAAAAGAAAAATAGTGGTCCCTCTTTTGACTTGTAAAATCTCAGTCTCCTCAATTGACGATGATATCATTGTACTGTGATACAGACATACAGTAGTGTTAACGTCTCAGCAGAATTTAAAAATATGTATTTATTATGGACACTCACAACTGAATGTATTGAGCTCTCCTCTTCTTCACTCATAATTATTAGGAATGCTAGCAGGCAATCCACTTCGTGAATGGCATACATGCTACTTCACCAGAGGACACACTTTATGTATTGGAATACATAACATCAGATACATTGTTGATTAACATGACAAAAAACGCTGTTTTTTTAATGAGGCATGTATGCAACTCACGAGTGAGTTGTCTTATTGTTATGATTATTTTGTCAGTCTCGCTCTTTATAAGCTAAGTTTGGTTTAGCAAAAGTGTTTGATGTGCTATATTCAAAATTAGTTTGGCGTGGGATTTGTTTGTCGAGACAAAATTGAAAATTTTCACTTCTGAAAGTAAAGGTACCCTTTTCTCTGTAATTTCTTTCTTCCTCGATTGATAATAGCTGGTTCTACATGCATATAATTTGTGGAACATTGGTGCATCTGCACCAGTTCAAGGCTTTAATTCAAAAGAACTTTGTCTTGGTGATATTGAGTTGAAACTTGGGAAGTAGCTAACTCAGATTTATGACTCAAATGTTCTTTATATTAACTCATACAAATATATGACGTACAGAATTTCCTGAGCTAGTTTTTTGTATTATTAATTATATCGTAATATTACAAATCAATGTTATCTAAAACAAAAGTAATTTAAAATATTGAGAAATCTTCTAGTAACATATTTGAGTATAAAATTACATGTTAATCTATACATGATCTATTGTTATGCGGATCACTGGAAATTTGTAGCATTTGTACCTCTTGTAACGTCGTGCTTGCCTAGTACAGTAAACATACATTAAAGCATGCCTAGTAAAGCAGTTGAGTCTGATTGATTTATATGAAGCTTGATGATTGCGCACCATGTTTTGTGACTCATAGAGGACTCACAATTATGCTGTTCTTTTTGTTTTCAAAATGTCATGATTACAATACATAATCATCACTTTGCTTGAATAGTTGACATTATTCTGAATATGATTAGAAATGAGCACGATTTTGCATCTTATAAACTTAATATCTGTGCCGACTACACATGCATGTGCTCATATGCATGTATTCCTGATGAAATTTAAGGTGCCCTTGCTAGATTCTTCACCCATCAAAGGTATGTTACAAAGTCCCTAGAAATGTATCATTTTAGAGTTTGATACGCAGAAGCCGCAAACCTGGTTAAGAGTCCGTTGATTATTCCTTTGACAACCATTTCATCTTGATTTGAAACCAGTGGAAACCCTATGCCAAGTCATCTGCTTTAAGGTTTTGGTATTACATTCGTCTTCCTCTTTGTGGATGTGTTGGTTAATTTGATATCATTTTCTTGGTGCAGCTTCATGAAGGCGTAAAGAAGTCGGGCATTATGGGTTTCTGTGATCCTTGTCCTGGAGAGGCTAAGCAGTTGTATGTGGAGTATGATTACGGAAGCCACAGATATTCGGTATATCACTGCCCTTTTTTTGTGGCCAATCCTCTATTTTGCTATTTGTAGTCTTATATAGGTTCAATAATACACAGGTGTCAGTGGATGACTATGAGGAGTTAGTGATACCTCAGGAAAAACATAGACACTGAATGACGAGTCAGAAGTTTTCAGAGCAGCATGATGACCTGCAGCATTTTTCTCCTCAAATTTTATTTCCTTGAGGAACTTCTGAAGTTGCGCAGAGAAATAGTCCGCCCACGAGGAATTTGTTTGTTTTGGCCTATTGATGTGCCTAATTTTTCTATTTTTCTATTTTTCTTTTTGTATTTCATTTTGTAATTTATGTCAATAGTGGAAAATAATAAAACAAATAATTCACCATAAAAAAAAATAATAAAACTTTCATTCATTGTTCTCCTTTCAATCATTGCTATTTCTTTTTGTGTAAGACAACAATGCTGCTGACTTGTAGCATTCCATGGAATTCTGCATGTGTTCGTTTTCAGATTGTGGTTCAGAAGGCTATTGATGCATCTATTTACAGGCTCATTCATTTACTCTTTTTTTGGAGATTCATTGAATGCTGGAACCTAGTAAGGGTTCTGCTTTCTGTAAAAGCATCATAAATTCATTAATGGAGTCACGTTTCCGGATAATCTTCGTAGCTAAATGCATTAGCGAACTTGTGATCGTATCTTAGAAAGTTGGAGATCGACGAAGAAAAAGAACCTTCATTGAGTGCAGTTCAGCAAAGAGAAAAAGGCCCACTAGAACTATGTCTGTGGAAAGTCGAGCGTGGTGTTCTAATTTGTTGAAGAAGGTAGAAATGTTCTGTGCTATTTTGTTAAATCATGCTAGCTTAAAGTACTATGTCTATAAACAAAATTTAGATAGGGCTTGGAGATGTGTATATGAAGAGATTAAATAGTGCTGCTTAGTTTGGTCTGGTATAAAATAAGTCAATAATACAAGGCTTCCCCAAAGATGGGGCGTGGAATCAGCAATTCAGATTCCAAGCAGTTGCTCTGGACCATTTAGTGTATATGTATATTGTTTTCCATCACCGTAGAAAGGAATGTTTCATTACTTTCATGACGTTTTTATTTGATCGTGAAAAATGATTAAATAGTATGTACCAAGATCAATGATGCTAATATTACTCGGGTTTCTTTTACATTCCTCATAATCTAACCAACAGGGGCGACATATTCTCATTCATTTATTACTTGTACCTTCTTCTTTTTTGGTTTCTTTTGGAATAATCTTAACCATGGCCGAATAAGTTATGGCTTGTTCCCTAAAGTGCCTAAAATTTCATGCAAATATAACACTGAAAGACAACAATCACCAAAAGGGGGCAAGGGGTTATGAAAAGTCACAAGATTGTCAATGTTGTGTATTGACAAAAGATGCAATCCTGAATTATTTTGGAGTCTTTTGGGTCTTATGGAAGTGATCATCTCTCTTAAGCAGTCCCTAGTCTTTTTCAAAGTTGTGTATGGTCCAAGGTCGCTCATTCAACATGCTCATATCATATCATGGCTGAATCAGCAAAGTTTGACAGTGACTTGGGATGTAATAACTTAGTTCCTATGTCTGTTTTAATATAGAGTCGGGACTCACATGGATGATCTATTTGCTTATATTAGTGAGAAGTCTTTTGTTGTAAAATGAAAAGAAAAAAAACAGAAACGTCACAAGAGCAGGAATTGAAAGGATATGAAAACTCACCATTCTTCTGATTTGATTTAATAGCACGTTCTGAGTTTTTTTCACTGCTAAGTGACGGGGGTAGGAGGAAGGAGGGCATATACAGCTATTTATGCCAACTATACAAGATCCATAGCTAGCTAGCTATTGCAAGTTTGCAACTACTGTATCATACACACGTTTAACACGTTCAGTTGTGGCTTCAGGAATGTAAGAGCAACATTCATTTACAGAAGTAAACACTTATACACGAACCTTTCTCTGGTTCTAACTTACACAACTCTTCGCAACTCGTAACTGAAGTGCTTTACTACGGTAAAGATCAATGGCCACACGACCTTGCTTGGTAACTGTGCTGTTTGCTTTCTTGGTCCTCTCATGCTCTACAATTCACGTTAAGAGCCAACCAACACCATGCATTCAGGAATGTATTTCTGCCGTAAACGCATGCGGTCGGATCGTGCCGTGAAGTGTTCTCTTGCATCCAGAGTTGCTCCTCACAATTCACCACTTGTACCGGGAAATGTTAACGAAGTCCTTGATCTATTCACTCCTAAAGTGAAATTAAAATAAAGGTGGTTCAAATTGAACTCTATCACGTATGATGCATTATTATCTATTAATAAATAGAAATTACCCGTGTCTTGGACACGGACGGCATTACAAGTTGTTGTTTCGACTTCAGTATGCATATGCTTGTGCTAAGGAAGATTGGCAGAAGATGTTTTATTCTATTGTACGTTATTCTGCTAAGTGAGTTCTACCTATGAGTTTATTGACATGGTAATGGTAAGGGAGTGAGTCAATCCAAGCAATGGGTCGGGTAAAAAAGAAAGAAAATGGTGACTGACAATTGGTAGCTCTAGCATGGAGGGGCGTGCCTTTTGTTATCAAGAAATGAGGCTCAGTACCTTGGTTTTAACTCAGTTGAGTATAAACTCCCTCCCATCGGCCCATATCATATAACTTTCCCATTATTTAGGTCTCGTTAAATAATCTCCCTGTTTTCTAAAAAAGAGAAAAAAATCTAGTATGTTTTTATTTACCATTTTATCTTATTTCTTTTTTTACCCTTTTGGGATTGAAAATTTTCTGACTATATATAAATATATTTTTATATATATATATATATATATATATATATATAACTATATTTGCATAGTCATTGGAGTTATAAAAACTTAAATTTACATAGTAACTTTTGGGTTTGAAAATTTTCCTCACAGAATATATGTAAATTTAAATTTAAATAGGTTAAGAAGACTGTGTAATTTTATAGTCTTATGTAAATTTACATTTTCATATGAAAACTTAAATTTACATATGTAAATTTAAATTTTAATATGTAAAAATACTATGCATGTAAATTTAAAATTTTCTATGAAAAAAAAATTCATATGAAAATTTAAATTTAAATAGGATAAGAAGACTGTGTAATTTTATATTGTCATATATAAATACAAATTTACATAGGATGACGTCAACCCGGTTTGTCCTTAAACCGAAATTATAAGTAAAGATTGATGACGTTAGCGGTCAGCCTGGTTTTCACAGGGGTATTTTGGTCTGTTTTGACTTTGATGTTATGTTTTAAATAATAGGGAGATTTTATACATTTGTTCGCTTCCCGGAGATTTTTGTGTAACAATTTTTTGGTGAGGGAGATTAAACCCAAAATCTGCTTTTGTTATGGCCCAATTTAGACCTATCTGACCCAGTGGTCTAAGGCGGAGTAATAGATAGGCCTGTTGGACTACAGGACACAAAAGAAAGTGACATAATGTGTGGTGCAGGAAGTAATCTGGGTTTGGTATTCTTATCGATCTCTAGCTATTCCACAACCGACTACACACTCTCTGGCTTCTGAAAGTTTGTCGTTCCAAACTTCCAACAGCAGATGTTCAATGTACCAATGGTTTGTTAATGTAATAATTTATCTATTTAATTAAATCAAGAAATTGGTCCAAAGCCCAATTTCGATTCAAAACGATTTTAGAGGACAAAGTTTTTTTTATAATTACTCACAAGGACACATTTTGGGGTGAAAATAATCGGGAAAACCAATTTTCAAGTGAATAACCCTCAAGGACAAATGACCCGGATTTGAAATAAATATTTTCCAATTTTATCATTTCTGTCGTTTTGCTATGAACAATGAGTGTTCATACCTTATGGGTGATGTATGAATAATAATTGTTTATACCCAAATAGGTGAACGTACCTTATACAATATATTGATGTATGAACAATGATTGTTCATAGCTCATGTTGATGTATAAACAATGATTGTTCATACTCCAATAGGTGTTCTTACTGATCATACATATGTTAAGGTATGAACAATGATTGTTCATACCCCAAATAGGTATCAACAAATAAGAACAATTATTGTTCATAACCGAAATAAGTATGAATAATACTCCAATAAGTGTTTTTATTGATCATACATTATGTTTAGGTGTGAACACTGATTGTTCATACCCCAAATAGGCATGAACAATAATTGTTCATATGAATATTGATTGTTCATACTCCAAATATGTAGTGATTGTTCATACCCCAAATATGTATGAACAATAATTATTCTTCATATATGAACAATGATTGTTCATACTCCAATAAGTGTTCTTATTGATCATACATTATGTTTAGGTGTGAACATTGATTGTTCATACCCCAAATAGGTATGAACAATGATTGTTCATAGCTTATGTTGATGTATGAACAGGGTTGTTCATACTTTAAATATGTATGAACAATGATTATTCATACTCCAATAAGTGTTCTTATTGATAATACATTATGTTAAGGTATGAACATTGATTGTTCATAGCTCATGTTGATGTATGAACAGTGATTGTTCATACTCTAATAAATGTTATTATTGATCATACATTATGTTGAGGTATGAACATTGATTGTTCATACCCAAAATAGGTATGAATAATAATTGTTCATAACTCATGTTGATGTATGAACAATGATTGTTCATACCCCAAATATGTATGAACAATCAAATGATTTTTCATACTCCAATAAGTGTTCTTATTGATCATACATTATGTTTAGGTGTGAACATTGATTGTTTATACCCCAAATAGGTATGAACAATAATTGTTCATAGCTCATGTTGATGTATGAATAATGATTGTTCATACCCCAAATAGGTATGAACAGTGATTGTTCATAGCTTATGTTGATGTATGAACAGTGATTGTTCATACTCCAATAAATGTTTTTATTGATCACACATTATGTTGAGGTTGAGATATAAACATATTCATACAATATGTGTTTTTCTTGATCATACATTATTCATATTGCTCATACCTCAAATAGGTATATATATGAACAATTATTGTTCATACCCAGTATGAATGTTTTTATTGATCAAACATTATGTTGAGGTATGAACAATCAATATTCATAGCTCATGTTGAGATATAAACAATGATTATTCAATAAAAGCTTATGTATGACAATATGTGTTTTTGTGCTTAAGCGGGAGGGTCCGTTTCATTAAAAAAAAAATAGTATCATACATTAACTTAAAAAGCCCATGAAAAAAAAAAAAAAAAAAAAAAAAAAAAAATGAATGTAAATTCTTTCTCTCGACTATGATTGTTCCCCCCCCAAATAGGTATAAACAATCAATCAATTCTCGGATTATTATAAGGCTCAAGCTTTTACACATTGACAATGAGTGTTCCACTTCATTATTATTATTGTTAATTTTGAATCAATTAGTGATTTATTCATACAACTATATAAACTATTCATGGTGATTTTACTATTGAGATTGGCTTTGGTAGGTAATTAGATTTGTTGTTCATTTGTTATATTGGTTTAATTGTTGTTTTGATAGATTTGGGCATGATATTTTATAGACTTGCCATAGTATAATCTTGTTATGGTTGTTTGAATTAGAATTGGGTGAATAAGATATTTCATGAATTGCCCAAGCCATTTTGCCTCTCCATGGGTAGTTTTAATTTTTTGTGCAAGTGTATTCTTTGGGTTTTACTTCGAATTTCGGTGATCAAGAGTTACTTATATTGAGAACTCAGCTGCAGCACTATGAGATTGATGTTTGTCATAATTCGGTTTTCCATAATATGTCCATGATGTCTGAGCTGTGTAGAAGATTAGTTGAAACTGGAAAGTCGAAATCCTACCACTTGATTGATAGATTGGTTCGTCTTGTACTTACTCTTCCCATATCTACATCAACTACATAAAGGGTGTTCTTAGCCATGAAACCTATCAAAACACAACTTCGAAACAAGATGGATCACGAGGATGAGTTTCTTGCAGATTCAATGGTCATCTACATTGAAAGAGATTTTGCTAATGATATTGATATGTATTTGGTAATAGATGATTTTGACCCCCGCAAGACACGCAAAATACCGTTTAAGTAGTTTTGCTTTTTAAATAGATTTGTAGTAGAATTTGATTAGATATTTTGATGAATTAGTATATATATTTGGCTACTTGTGAATTCTGGTGTTTCATTTGTTTTTTAGGAATGTGTATATATATTTTTTTTGTTTGAGACTTTGGTTATCGTTGTTTAGCCCGGAGAGAGTTGAAATGCTGAGCCCGCCCTTGAATATACTGCGACCAATTAAAACTTATTTACCCCCTGCCAAGAAAAAGAAGAAACATAAACAGAAAAAGAAATTAAATGAGCTTGGACCTTTTGGTGTATATGTTAATACGTAAATTGTTTTCATCACCGTAGAAAAGAATGTTCATGACGTTTTCATTTGATCGTGAAAAATGATCAAATAGTATATAGTAAGAAAAATGATGCTAATAGTATTCATCGGTTTTCTTTTACATTCCTCATAATCTAACTATTCTCATTCATTTAGTACTTTCACCTTCTTCTTTTTTGTATTTTTTTTTTGAAATAATGTTAACCATGTTAAGTTGTAACTTGTTCAATTCTTTCAAGTGCCTAAAATATTCATGCAAATATAACGCTGAAAGACAACAATCACCAAAAAGGGGCAACTAACATGGGGTTATGAAATATCACAAGATTGTCAATTTTGTGTATTGACAAAAGCTGGTTGTGTTCAAATTGTGGTGACAGCTATGAATTATCTTGGAGAGAGTCTTTTGAGTCTTATGCAAGTGATCATCTCTCTTAATTAAGCAGTTCTTAGTCTTTTCCAAAATTGTGTATTGCCCTAGGTCGCTCATTCCACATATGCCCATATCATGGCTGAATCAGCAAAGTTGGCATTCAATTGGGATTAATAACTTAGTTCCTGTGTCTGTTTTAATATGGAGTCAAGACTAAGATGTATGAGAAGTCTTTTGTTGTTAAATTAAGAAAAGTAAGGTGACAACTTACAAGATGAGGAAAGGATATTAAACCATTTAAACGTAATCACTCTTACACTTCAACTGCAAATTCTTATTTATTTTGTTTATTGCCGAAGTGATGGCTGCAGGAGGAAGGAGCTAGCTGAGCGAATATACAACTATTTATGCCAACTATATAAGATCTACAGCTACATACTGCCAACTACAGTATCACACACGTTAACACATTCAGAAGTAAACACTTATATATACAGACCTTTCTCTGGTTGCAACTCATACAACTCTTGGCAACTCATAGCCGAAGTGCTTTGCTACGGTGAAGATCGATGGCCTCACGACCTTTCTTGGTACCTGTGTTGCTTGCTTTCTTATTGGTCCTCTCATGCTCTACAATTCACGTTAAGAGCCAAGCAGCATGCGATAATCGCTGTTTATCTGTGAATTCCAGATGCTTCACAGGGTGCGGCGGAGTGAGCACTTGCCAGCAGAAATGCCAGCTACACTTCTACGCTTGTATTGCGGTATGTGACGGCAATGGTCGTGGCAAAATACCAAGACTTTGATCTATTCACTCCTAAAATAAAGTGGGTTCAAATTGAACTCTATGATGTATGATGCATTATATCTATTAATAAACAGCAATTATCCGTGTGTTCGATTCCCATATTCTGGTTCTCTCATCAAATTCCTTTATGTAAGAATTAAAGGCTCTATTATTAAAAATGTATATTATATTTCAATAGTGAATCAAATGTTTGCTGCTGCTGCAGTGTGTCAAATTATAATTACTTGTGCAGGTGATGTAATTTTTATGAAATGATAAAATAAAATAAAAATACAAAGTCGTTTCTTCAAACAGAACTTGAAGGTATTTAGAAATGTTACCTTTATTGGTAGAGTACTTTCGTTAGCTGGCTGGCCCGGCGACCAGTTGTGAATCGCTAAAGTCGGTTAAGGGGGCTGCCATAGAACCTTTAAAGATTTTTAAGAACCAATAAGCTAGCATTGAAAATAAAAGACCTTTTATTACCTTATTCAAAATGAACAAAATAGTGTTTTCTCCCCGAACTTTGAGTTTTTAGCATCATATATGGAGCCCCATTATTGATCAAATCAACTTCAAACCAAACCCGAGGCCTACTCAACTTCATTGTTGGAGGTACATATGCCTCTAAAATCAAAGGAGGACTACGCCAACAAACGATTTTTCAATCATAGTGCCATCTCAATCATAGTGCCATCTTTTCAAGAATCGGTGATACTAGGACTATTCGATTTTGCTACCACGGATTGCTAGCTCCATCCATGAAGAGTGACCCGGCTGATCCTTGTTGTTTTGTGGTCGGGATCCATTTGTCGACCTCGACTCCCATATAACCTTTTCGGTTCAGTCATCAACCGGAAGTGTCGCTAAGAAATCTGCAACGACTTGACCCATAACGAGATGTTCTATTGGTGAACTCAATGTGGTGTTCACCTAGTACATATGCCCATATTGCCATCGCGAGGAAGTTGTTTTGTTGGCTTTTAATCCATGAAGAATAATCTTTAGTGGGAGGTCCCATGATGAGCACTTTGATTGGATGTGCTTTTTCAAGTATGGCCTAAACTTTCTTCTTGAATAAAGTAATGCCACCGATCTTCCATTTTCAATGTGGGAGTAGTTCTTTTCAGCTAGCAATAATGTCTTGCTTGTGAAGTAGATCGGTTTTTCTGCGTTCTATTCATCTTTAAAGAGAACTAACTAAACTTTGATTGGATGTGCTTGGAAGTATGGCCTAAACTTTCTTCTTGAATAAAGTATAGCCCCGTGGGAGTGTTTTTTCACCATCAATTGGTTTTGCCGGCTATTCCTCTTTAAAGAGAACTAACTAAACCGATGTTGACATATAATCCTTGAGAGTAGAGAATGCTTGGTAGCATTGCACGTTCCATGAGAATTGTTCACATTTCTTGAGGATCTGTAGGAAAGGTCGGCATTTGTCTGACGCTCTCGATATGAATCGGTTTAGAGCTGCCACTATTTCTGATAGTTCTTTGTTTTTGGGTTGGGCATGTCCAAGAATGTTCGAATTTGATCTGGGCTAGCTTCTATCCCACGCTGAGACCTGACACCCCAGAAATTTCCCAGAGGATGCTCCAAAGAGGCATTTCTCGGGGTTCAGTTTCATCTGAGTTCACCACAGTCTGGAGAACGCTTGTGCGAGATGATCTAAGTGATCTACAACTTTCTTGCTTTTGACGACCATGTAGTCTATGTAGGCTTCTATGGTGTCTCCTAACATGTCTTCGAACATCTCGGTGATAAGTCGTTGGTAGGTCGCTCCAACGCGTTCTTGAGGTCGAACGGGAAGACGTTGTAACAGTAAATTCCTTGCTCTGTTATGAATGAGGTTTTCTCTTGGTCTTCTTCTGCCAGTGGGATTTGGTTGTAGCCATTGTAGGCATCCAAAAGGGAAACCTATGAAGAAGGTGTCGACTTTGAAGGAGGTACATTGTGCTGTCAGAGGTTATTTGTTATTTTTCTTTGGATGTACTCTCTTCCCCGACAAGTTTGGGACTGCAGTGCCTATTTGTTACTTGACGTTGTTGTTGAGGTTTAGCGAGATCAAAGACTATGCGTGGGGTGCATCAATACTTGCATATTTGTACCGCGGTCTTGGTGCTGCCACAGGTGCCAAAGTGAAAGGCATTTCATACTATTTCACTCTCCTACACGTAAATCTTTAGTATTTTCGTGGATCTTTTCAATGTTAATTTGATCTATTTATTAGTATCTTAACTGTGTGTATATAAATCTAGGCATGTATCTACGAGTACTTCTCATGCTTTAGGCCAATCCCAAACTTGGAGTATGAGTTGGCCCAGCCTCGATGTCATAGACACTTGATAACTAAGATTAGATAGTGTAAAAACAGTATTTAGGCAGTACTAAATAATGCTTATCAAGTTGTTATAATACTCTCAACATCATAGGATAAAGGGAGTAATCGTGTTCTCCACTCTTGTTTGCACATACTTAAAATGAATCTAGACTAAACAACTATTCACTAATGAGAGAGTAATATGAAATATGAAAACAGTAAATATTTATGCTAAAACAGTGAATTGAATGATGAGAGAAGGATATAAAGAGGGGTAATCCACCACACGATTCGATTGACTATTAGTTTAGTCATCGAATTGATTGCTTGATCTCTAGTAAAGACCAAGTCATCTCTGATCATGGCTTCACTAGCATGAGAGTTTGGCTCCCCCACAAATCTCTTTGATGGTGGTTCTAAACTTTAGTTTATCGTTATGAGTTCTATTTCTAGAAACTCACAACGAAGAACTTGAAGTTCTATTCTAAACAACAACCAAACTACTAACAATCATCCTCACGTGGCTTCATTAACCCCTATAATGGAGGTTTTAGCCTTGTGTCATTGGATTAATTAAACTAAAGCAAGAAGAAAAATACATAATTATAAGACAAAAATTGAAATTGAACTAAAGTTTTATTGAAGAAGATTTAATGGAGGCTACAAGAATAAACTATAATTACTTGACCCTAAACTAAACTAACCTACTTTATACTAAAGAAATGGGTGCTAGAAGAGGAGTATTAAGTTTAGCCTTAATCCTCTTTATATAGGAGAGGGTTAGGGTTACATTTTCGTGCATGGGCAAAAAATGGGGACTTTGGGCCTCTAATGTGAGCCTAAAGTCCATTAGGTTAAGTCTAAAAAGGCCACAGCTGTTGAAAATTACTTCAGTACCCTTTTCGTCCACTTTACAGCTCTAATTGGGACAAGGATGGGTCTATTGGAAAGATTATTTCGAGCTGGTCGTTTTGACATAAAGTAGGCCCAATTCTGAGGCCTGAGTGCAAAGATACGTGATATGTCTATTTGAAGTTCTGTTGACTTTTCTGTTCTTTTTCTACCCGAATTGACTTTGATTTTTCAGCTTTGACTGGGCTTGAAAAGACTTTTTCTTCTTGATTCTTGGGCTTTAAATATAGAACTCTTATAACAATCATCTTGACTCGTTTTCCATGCAAAATGGCGTCTTTAAGCACATAAACAACTTCAAGACCTAAAATACACAAAAACACATAAATAATACTAACTCTTATTTATTATAAATATAATTGGCCTAAATATAATACTATTAAGGGGTTTAAACTACACTTTTAGGTGCTTATCAACACTCAATTACCGCTCCACACTATGTTAACAAACATGTGTTGCAGTGTTATCGAAAGTTTCTTGATGATACACATTTTTTCAGTGTAAGTATGTGTGTTTGTTTAATATTTTATTGATTAATTGATCATTTGAGTATGTGATTAATGGTGGATTTTCTCATATGACAGTTTGAATGGTGGCCTTACAACAATGTCAGAGCTACACGCTCGATGGATGAGATTGCTTATTTTGAGGGATTTATATGTTTTCTTGGTGTCGTGGAGTTTTACACTGTTTGTAGGGCGATGCGTCAGTTGGGTCACGTGCAATTTATACTCGCCAATCCTCCACAACCAAATGTCGCGATGAGAACTACTTGTGGATGCAGGTTCGAGGTGAAATGGAATCTTGCATTGTCATATTGGACCACATCGTCAGTTGGGTCACGTGCAATTTATACCCGCCAATCCTCCACAACCAAATATCGCGATGAGAACTACTTGCGGACGCAGGTACGAGGTGAAATGGAATCTTACATTGTCATATTGGACCACATTGAAGAATCATGTGATCCAACCCTAAAATCGAGGACCTCCAGCTACTTATCCATGGGAATGTCAGTTTGACTACATGGATTGGTATGAAATGAATACTTACATTCAAATGATATATCGTGAGCTTCCTATTCATTTCTCCCTCCAGACACTTCCTAGTTCCAGTACTCAGCTGGTGAGTTTTGTGATTTGGTACTTGTAGTTCCGCTCTTTTAAAACTATAAATACTAAATTAGTTTTGCATTTTTTTTTACAGAGCAACGTCCTCGATGCTAGAGAGAGGACTACAATTGGGTGGGCCTGCAATTCCCGATGAAGCAAGGACCGAGTTCCTCAATATGGAAAACTAGATCTGGTGCAAGTTTATTGGTGGGTGTTACCATCGTGATTGTGTCTGATGGATTTGGTATATGGATTAGGGTTTGGTGTATGGATTAGGGTTTATTGTCTAATTTGATGGATTTGGTGTATGATTTTAGTGGAAATCTAGTTTGTGAATGGTATATGAATGTATGGAATTTGAAGTTATTTGTATATGAATTATTAGTTTTTATTTGGATGTATAGTTAGTTTTTATTTGGTCGTTTGAATTTAGCTTGGATATGAAGTGAACAAAATAATTTTTTTTTTTTTTTTTGCTTGGATTTTGGTCTAGACGACCTAGTCAGGTCACACAAAACCATAAAAAATGGCATGACCATGACGCTACCCGAGATTTTGTGCCTTAACGACCTTGACAGACCACTTTTGGTCCCTCAACGACCTCTTCAGATCGCTCAAGTATGATCTAAACGACCTCTTCACATCGTCTATCTATACACCAAAACAACCCAACCATGCCGTCCAAATATTTGCCTAGACATTAGGTCGACCTTTGGTTTTCGCCTTCTCACAAGGTGGTTTTAGCCATGTACTTTTTGGCACGACAATCTCCATAAGCTTCTTAATCATAACCCTTTGTTGTTCTTCAGAAGCCATTTCATATATTTTCATAAACATATCTATCGAAGGTCTACAATCGGAACCAACACTCACTGTCACATTTGGAGAAACATACAATTTTTTTCCAAAATAGCATTTAAAGGGATGGGCTGCTCTAGTTTTTGAAGTTCAATGATTTCGTGAGTACATGACAATCCATGGCTAGCTAGTGCGCAAATAACATCCACAAATGAACTCAGAGTCCTTAGTAGCATGACTTACACGGGTATCCAGTTCTTCGTAAAGCAAGTCCAAACATTTAATAGAGACCATGTTTATGAGTTCATGAAATAATGGAATCTGGTGGTGGTGCTGGCTTACAATCAGACTCTTCTCGAACGTACCTCTAATATCAGACATCTGGATCTCTAAAATTGGATGGATTAAGTAAAACATACCCAGAAACTCATGCCTGTTTGAGTTTCCTAGAACACGTTTCACTTGAGCATGAGACCTTTCAACTCTAGTGGTCGTTGTACTTCAAAAGTGAAAGTGTTGGTCAGTCCAACAACATACGAATCGATCCCTAAAAGTTCACCAAGTCTCTCGCAGATAACTGACAAAATTAGAGTAATCGGCCCTATAATGCTTTTCCAGGGAATCTTAGTCCTCGATTTCACTATAGTATTATGTATAAGTTCTATGGTTGGAATTTTTTTTTGGCATTTTGCAAGGACGCACATAGCTGTAGGAACCGTTATTCAGAATGACTATTTCTACAAACCGCGAACACCACGCGCAGCGGAATTAATGGGTGTCCACGATTTGTGATTGGAAAACATACCTTTTAGATCCAGTTTTGATAACTCTAAGAATCCAAGCTTTGTGAATCCGAATCAACAATCAACCCCTTGATCTTCTGTTGTATTCCTTTAGAATAGATTGGTCGTTGTGTGGACAACGATCTACCAATCCCCTTCTTTCTCTCAAGATCAGAAACGAATTCAGATCTACTTTTTTTGCCTCTTTTTCAGAACAATGAATAGTTAATTTCGGCCAGAGAGAAAAATTATTCTATTTATAGGCTACAACAGGGACCATGAGAAGAAATTAGGGTTGGGCCTCCTGACGGGCATTAGGCTTCCCATGTTTGCCCCGAACACACGACCCAAGTCCATCAACAAATGGCTTATTCCACTAAAGGCCATTGTTGCACTATCGCCTTAATCCCAAATTACGTGTCAGCGTTTATGAGCTCCATATTATATGCTCGTTGATCTCCCCGTGTTTAAGATATCGAATGTCCGTTGATTAAGTCAAGTTACTGACAACTACATTAATAAACTTCTTATGTCCTTGAGTAGTACCACTCAACCTCATTGTCATGTTGGAATAATTCCACCTGCAGGGTTTACATGACAATCTTTTTGAGCTCCTCAAGGAGACATCATCAACCCGACTTCTTGCGGGACACGGATTCCTTCTATAATCAACAGTACACCTTACATACAATGTCATTACCCAATCCATCGAGTTTGTTGATTCACAAATGAATCTCACTCATTGATGATTTAAAGCAATGTACAATGCATGTAAGTGCCCGTTATTATATCCGGATTAGGAGGACAAGCATCCATAATAACAGAGGTGTTTGTTCTCTTATATAGTCAATATAAGGAGAAACAACCTCACTTGGTCCTGTTCAATACACACAAAGTGTACTAGTGTAATCCTATAATCAAGATAGACTAATATCACATTATAGTACAACCGTACCAATGGTTTGTCCAAATCCATCTAGGTTGTGAACGATTACTTATACTTTATAAGGTACTGATGATATGATCTTCTGTGTGTTCACACCATATCATCTACAACATAAAATATTAGACACATGCATATAACTAATAACATATATAATATGCATAACATTTGCCCATATGATTCTCATTCAAAATATAAAGAATTAGAGTTAATACAAAAGTAATGCTTTTAGTATATAACCCTATCAATCAATAGCGATATGCTATCTACAGAGATGCTTGTGTGCATTAGGGAACACAATATCAGCGGCACTCATCAGGGCCAAGTCCCTGTCAGACACGATCACGGATGGCTTTTCGTCACCCATTAAGCTGTTAAAATGACGCAAAACTTACTCGTAGTCTTTTGTTGTTTTGGATTGAAGCAACACTTGACATACTGTGAAAGACTTCCACATTGAAGTTACCACCACAAATTGTACGAAAGGCCATCGATACCTATTGGTTTTGTAGGTGGCATCTATCATGAAAACTTTTGGAAAAGTCCGAGCCAACTTAACACCCTCTGGATGGGACTAGAACAGCCTCGTTACCTCATCCGTATTTATATCCTTTCTCACCTCCTCTAAATACTTCTGTTTTGCTAACATCTCACGCAATCTCTGCATTTGCGTGCGATCATTCATATCCAACGTCCTCACCTTGTAGACTTGTTTTTATGCTGGATATGTTATCAGAATACCTATTTTTGATGAACTTTAAAACTTCTTTAGGCTTAGCTCCATTTTGAGTCAGCTCTGACACGTACTCGAATTGTGGAACAGTCAGACGAGTAGCAAATGCATGTCCTTCAAGGGTCTTCGGCAATGGATGATTGTGAAAACCATTAACAACGACAATTTTCCAACTATCGATAGTATCGCCCTAGAAAAAACATCTTAACTAAAATGGACATCCACATTTCCTGTTTTTTGTCTTTCTCTTATTAGCCTTATTTTCACTTATCTTCTTGTGTGACCGATACACACCCGTACACTTGCAAGCTAAATCCAGTTCCCATCAACATTCTGCGACTTCTTAATTAACACAACCACATTGTATTGTTTTCCTCTAGCAGTTGCCCAACTAATTAGCTCATTACGTGTATGAAAGACCTAAATACATGAAAAAGAAACTAGCAATCAATGCACTAATATAATTTCATTTATCAAATAAGAACAAATGAAATCAATGCCTACTCTATACCTCTTCCTTAGTAAATATTTCTCTTGTATAACTTAAAAGCGGTTTAACATCATCCGCGTCATTTGAGTTTATAGGGTTCTCGGATTGCAACAAAGGATCCTACAAGAATATTGATTGGTTAGTGATGTAATATACTCCAAATGACCCAGTAACGTCACGTGTAAAATGTTCTAAACGACCCAACCATGTTGTTTGGTATATAGCCTAGACAATTTGATAGGATCGTTAAGAAATGTTATGAACGACCTAGCTAGATCATTTGGTATAAAGTTGGGACGATCTTACCGAGTTGTTTAGGCCAATGTATTGGGTGTTTTACTTTTTTTGGCTACCTAGAGAGATTCAGTAGTACGGGAGATTTCAGAGGCAATAACAATTTCTATACACATAATGTAGTAGTATGTTTACTTTATTAATTGGTTGTCTTGGTCGTCGGCGATTTCTTGACATCTCATTGTTTTGCTTGTCTACTTCTTCAATTTTCATTGCACCTTCTTTAGTTTCCATTGCAACTTCTTCCACTTTTCATATTTCTTCTCATTTGGTCATCTTCCATTTGTTGTTGTTGTTGTACCTCAAACATTTGTTCTTCAAGTGGTTCATCTTTATGTTCTAAAAAGTTGGGGTGATTATGTTTGATTGATTGAGTTGTTTAGGACTTAGGGTATAGTTTTTAGGGATTGGGGTTTATGACTTGTGAGTTTTAAATGGTGGGCAGAAAAAGTTGAGGGAGAAAGGCTATAAGAGGTTTCCAATATGTTAACTTGATATATTTGGGTGCCTAACATAAAATATGTCAATGCAAATTTGTAATAAACTAGAAATTAACCCGTGGCGATGCCACTAGATTGCCATTATAGGTAAAGTTTTTAAATTAAACACCATGTTTAAATATACCATTTTACACCCATTAAAAAAAAAAATTGGTTGTGGTTTTCCGTATTCTTTTGGCATCTAAAATGAACATGTATACGTCATATTAATATTAGACATGAAATGTAGGAAGAGGAAAATATAATTGTCTAACAATTATTATTCTCTCAAAAATATATCTTACATATAAAGTAGAGAAATGACAGTGACAATACTCGTAAATACATGCTACTTGCCAAATTTTTAAAAAAAGCATCTTCGACTTGTATAACTAATCACGAAGTTGGACATGGTTCATGGAAATCAAATAAACCTTCAGGTTTGTAACCAAGTTTATTACGATTTTTTTTTTTCAAATGCAGGTCCAAGATCACATTAATACAAAGAAGAAACACGCACTGCCGCAATTTTTAGATACAAACACTACTTGCAGCTTTGAGAAAATCTAAAATTCAGTAAGAAGCCTGAAAAAACAAACATAAAAGATACATTTTAGCTAAAAAGCAAACATGTCCTTAGTAGTATTATAGATGAAAGTTCTTTTATATAATCTCCCCACATATATAATTTTCTTTGATATATAATTTTTTCTGATAGTGGTACCTACATATGCTATTTTTAAATCAAACCCATTAGAAGTCACATATTATGACCTTAGACGAAGAACCAATGGTCATGTCATACCTTGTACTCATGTCCATGCCCATAATCACCATGACCCTCCCAAGGATGCCTCCAGCCCTATGAACAAAAGCACCATATAATATAAGAACTCAACCCAAACAAACAACATAAAAAAGAAGGCATAGGCTGGCAGTCATTAACAAACTAAGGAAGTTTACGAAGACCAAGACATTGAGATACTATCTTCTAGCCATTACCATAAGCCAAGACATCATGGATATGTCTTATGAAATCCACAAAAATGACATAATTTCATATTCATCGGTCTAATGTCATAGCCAACAATTTCAAAATTACTAACCGTTTGACATTAGAAAAGCTCAAAATCTTTATGGAAGTTTTGTTGTTTTTGCGTGTCGGGGTGCAATGTGTTTCCCACTTTCCTAGTAGTTAAAAAACCAAAGATTGTTTCAAAATATCACTCTATTTGACGAAATTGATGTGATATGTCTGACAATACTATACACAACACAAATGTACTCGGAAAAACATTCCATGAGCTAATTTTGAATGGGAACACTATCTGGAACTTGAATCATAAAAAAGTTGATTTTGAATAAGATCTTAAATTGTTAGAATGAGGATATATACGTATATATTAACAACACATCTAATATATACTCAAGACAACTAAGTTAGTATCAGAACAAAAAATTAATAAGCATCTTTACAACAGATCAAAGGATCTTGCTCATATTATTATAAAAAATATATATATTTAACCGTTGAAGGACATCATTTACTAACATAATTTTAGTAAAAGAAAGGATTTCATGACACGTCAAACAAACCATTTAAAGTTGGTGCATTTAGAAAATTCAATACATTTAATACACTTCATAATGTTTCATAATCATTTTTTGCCTAATAATATACTGGCCACTACCTAGATTCGATACGTATGGGGGGATCCCATCTATTGAATTTACTTCAAAGTGTAGCAGTCCTCACTCATCACACTTTTCATTCATTACCAAACACATTAGTTTTATAATTTGACTATATTAAGTTCATAATACATCACTAAAATTTCATTAACTACAGTGGCTTCACAGCAAGTAAGATTTTGAACCATTAACACATGCATTCCACAAATAATGAATGTAAATAGTTGTGCTTACCGTAGTAGGTTAATTACCTTCAAAGTCGCTAATGATCTAGCTTAATAGGATAATTCCACTGCAAGAATAATATATATTAATAACTTTAGAAGTAATTTTGTATAAACTTTAAATCTTGTATAAAAAGAAATTGAGAAATAAACAACAAAAGTTACAAATTGAGAAATTCAGGGGTTTTTTTTTTTTTATGACGTGAAGAGAAGGAACATGGATGAAGTGGCGAAGGAACGAACTTTGTAAACTATTATTTTATTTCGCTGGTTTAGTGTACAAATATCTATTAGCTTTTTTCGTTTTTGGCATGTTTTGTTTTATAGTAAGTAGGACTTTATTTCGGTTTTTAGCTAGATGTTTATAGTAAGTAGGACTCTTATAAGAAATTGATTGTTTACCGTAAGATCTTCCAAAACTATTTTCTTCCAAAACTGTTTTCTCCACATCAAATCTACCTTGTCATAAAACACAAATTAAAACATGCATATGTTGTTATGCTAGTACAAAGTTGAATACTTGAATAGGTAATTGCTAATTTACAAACTCTACCACATGTACTACCATTCCGTGTTGCAATAGCCAGAGACACATACTACCATTCCGTGTTGCAATAGCCAGAGACACATACTACCATTCCGTGTTGCAATAGTCAGTTAGTATGGATTAGATTTATATAACGTTGGATCAATTAGTATATTTGAGTAGTAGTTTTCTAATTGGAATCAACTTAGATTAGATTTATATAGATATCATATATAATTTAATATATATATCTATGAGGATTAATATCAATGGAATCAAGACATACTAAAAGATAAAAGATAAAATTATTTTTATCCTTTATAATTAATAGCTTACCCAATTTAGTTTAGTTTAGAGTAAGTAGGACTTTTAAAATAAATTGATTTATGACCGTAAGATCATCCCAATATTTCGGTTTTTGGCTAGATGTTTATAGTAAGTAGGACTCTTATAAGAAATTGATTGTTTACGTAAGATCTTCCAAAACTGTTTACACCGTCTATCACACCAGAACGTGTCGTCATAGTTTGCAAGCTAAAGTAGTTGAAATTACCAGATTGCCTTACAACGAAATGCTCAGTAATGTCAGATACCCCTATGTGGTATTCACCACTCGCATTCAGTAGATCGAACACCTTGAACAGCCGCCAAGTGTTACCAACAAACTGACAAGGGGATTTCCAACAATGAGTTAAAAAGTCACAAACCAGCTTTGAGAACGGTATTTGCATATGCGCTTTCAGCTAACCCTCACAGATTATTACCCCACCGTTCGGCGGGTTGTACTCCTCACTTTGCACATTTTCACTCGACCTTGGTTCGTATATCTCCAGGTCGGGTACGTTTATCCTGTAAGCTGCCCTCAGTTCGGGGAAAACACTCGCTGCAAGATGATCCAATGTCCTAGGGGGCAACCCACTTGAAGACAACCCCTCATCATGACCTGACGTGCTAACCACAGCACCAACAGAGCCAGATCGTATACTACCCTCATCTTCCCTAACTTCAACCTCACCATGCTCAGACTGATTGCCAAGACCCACCGACTCTTCCTTATCTTCCTCATACTCACCACAACTTAAAGAGACCTCCCGAACCTCTTCAGATCGAGTATCGTCAGAGTTAGACATTTTAATGTTTTCTTCTTACCAAATACCCAAGCTTAAACAATAAAACCTAACACCGACCTACCTACTAAACACACAACACTTGAACAAGAAGAAAGAAAACTGAAAATGGAAAGGCAGCAGCAGCAGAAACACTCACCTGAGAAACCCTAGCTTGCGGTTTTGCTGAAGAAGAAAACAGGAAATAAATTTTCAGTTGTCCCAAATTTGATTTTGTGTAACCGCCCGTTCAGTTACCAAGGAGTTATGATTACAGCCTACGCCCTAGCTCGCACACGTGTCTCAAGGACATATCTTTTCAAGATTCCGGAAAATGCGGTGACACGTTTCTTTACCAACTTATATGATTCTGTCACGTGCCAACCACGTGCCAACTCTCATTTCCCACCAAGTCACCATACAACACGACTCGAACTTTATGGCGTGCTAGTCAGATCTGTTTACACCAGCCCACTTTTCCACTCATGCTCAACACGTACTGCCATTTTCTCTCAGCAGATCGCTTCAATGTACAACACAATCTACTGAGAGGGGGCTGTGTAAGGGAGTAATATTCTCATTAAGGAATATTAAGCACGCGTTAAGCATAAGCAAAGATCGTAACAAACTCATAACATCAACCTACAAGATCGATTTGTGAGCAGCTCGCTTCATGTAGGTGGTACACTTCAGCTTGCTCAAGAATACTTCAAGACAAATGAACGACCTAAGGCAGAACGCTTCGAATAAAGACACCATCCCTAATCCAGATGTAATCATCACCAGAGCCTTACCTGTACTTCCAATCACCGTGAAATATGAACTACTGCACCCACTCCCAATCATCACACAATTCCTACCAAAACCAACCTAACACACATTCATAATCTCCACCTTACATATGTACATGTCAGTACACGTGTCATATGGATCAACACCCTCTAGTGCTTATAAATACCACCTAGATGAACTACGTGAGACATGATTCTTCTCTCCCCCCAGAATTAAGAGAAGATACGTAGGTAGCTCGCTCATCGGCGAACTCGGTCTCTCCAAAATCTAATCCCATTCTCCTTCTTCCTTCGTATGTAAAGGAAAACTAAAATGCACTGTAAAGGTGCGTTTTGGTGTTTCCTTTACATACACAGGGACAGGGAGAACGGATTAGATTATGATTGAGACCAAGTTCGTCGAGGAGCGAACTGCCTACGTATTTTCTCTAGATTCTAGGGGGAGAGAAGGATCAGGTCTGACGTAGTTCATATGGAGAGTATTTATAGGTGATCCAAGTGTATCCTCACCCAACACGTGTAAAGGATAACACAGATGTAGGGTCAATATTGCGGAGGCGTGTGAGAACTGTGTTTATAGGTCTGCTGTAATGATGGGGATTAGTAGCCTGGCTCAGTAGCTTGCGGCGGTGGTCAGTAGCTGGTGGTAGTGATTTGCACGCGTGTAGATTCCCTCATGATTGCTTCTAGAAGATAAGATGGATCATGCTGTAGGTCGGTCTGTATGATGATACGAACTATTATGGAGCGATCTCATAGCATGCGGATGCGAGCTGGTGACATAGGTTGGCGAGGTGTAACAGAGATCAGTGTGGTATTTCCACCATGCTGAGCACGTGCTTGATATTCCTGAAGGAGAATATCACTCTCTTACATAGCCCCTTCTCAGTAGGTCGCGCTGCTCATTGAAGCGAGCTGCTAAGAGAAACCCTTAGCGCCGGTGGAGCATGGCGGCAGAGCGAATCTGGTGGAATTGGAAATACCCAGCGAACTGTGGGAATCGCTCCGTAGTATCTGGTGATCTGACGGGCAAAACATCTGACACGTGGACAACATGTGAGCGGATCAGAGCAGTTGCAGAGAAAACGTGCCGCCCTATTTTTCGGGATTTGAAAACACAAGACAGCTTGTTGGAAGCCGTGTGCGGCTAGGGCTAGGGTGCCATCATAAGGCCTTAGGAACTGGAGGGGCGGTTATACAAAAACTACGCTAGCTCTCTGAAACACCATTTTGTTGCTTCGCTCTACAGAAAAACTCCCTACACTCAGTTTGTTCAGGTTAGTTTTCTGCCATTGTTGATCTTCTGCTCCTTGTTACGCTCTTGCTTTTAGATATTAAGTTGTTAGGTCGTTTGTTTAGGTGTTTGTGGTTAAAATTGTGAGAGTAAAGAGAAAAAATGTCTGACTCAGAGGATACGCGATCTAATGAAGTTCGTGAAGTTTCTCTTGGTTGGGATGAGACTGAGGATGAGAAGGAAGAGTTGGTGTGTGGGGTGAGTGAGGGTGGTGATGAAGATGAGGCAGTTGAGGAGGCTGGAAGTGGGGAAGATGAGGCTCGATCTGCGTCTGTGGTTGCTGAAGCTAGCACTTCACCGTGAGAGGAGAGGTCTTCTTTAAGGCTGCCGCTGGTTGATGTGGACGGATTACGCTTTTGAGGCGTTCCCCTATTTAAGGGAAAAAAAATGGGATAACAATAAGCGGTCTGGAGATCCATGAGCCCGATCAGAAGGCTTTGGTCTATAATGATAGGTACACCCCACTAAACTATGGGGTTATAATTTGTGAGGGGCAGCTGAGGGCATACATGACGATACCATTCTCGAAGCTGGTTTGTGAGTTCTTGAATTGTTGTGGCAAAGCGCCTGTTCAGCTTGTCGGTAACACGTGGCGGTTGTTCAAGGTGTTTGACCTGTTGAACGCCAGCGGTGAATACCGGATAGAGGCCACTGATATTATTGAGCATTACTCATTAAAGCGATCTCGGTCGCTTAACTTTAGCTTGCAAACCCGAGCTAAGCTGTCGAGCATTCTGGATGGTGTGAGTAACGAGTCTTGGGATAAAAGACCGTTGCTGCTTGTTGGAAACTACTATGCGAGTGGGTTCAATGTGGAAAATAAAATATGCGACTTTACTGGTAGGTACCAGTACACTATCTGAGAATCTTGATCTTGCGTTAGTTGATTTTGTATTGATATTACTATCTCTTTGTCTGTGCAGATCTCACTCTAGAAAAGGAGACGAGCCGAAAGGTGGTTGAGAAGTTCGCTAGGTTGACTCGGTGAAAAACAAAGCGAAGCTTCGAAATTTCTTTATCACACCCAATTTCGATTGAATTCGGAAAAACAACATTTGTTCCCGACTCTTCGATCTTCGAGGTGTGACGCACTCTCAACTCCCAAAAACCCATAAACAGTTTAAATATGCGGATAATTAAAAACCAATAAAAATTTTAAACTTAAACAAAAGTCATCTTCATTACAAAAATTTACAAATAAGATTAGGTTACAAATCTCTTTTTAATAACTCTTTATTTAAAATTACAAATGAAAATACAAATAACATTGTCTCAACTGAAAATCTATATCACCTCAAGGGAAAACAAAACCTATCTTGAAATGCGACGTTAACGCAAATCACAAGCAGCAACCAACCTTCTTCAACACTAAACCTGTCAAGACTTATCAACTATGTTCATTTAATGAACACACTCGATAAGCAAACATGCAAATCGGGTCAGCATTATAAAAATGCTGGTGTGAGTAGCTCTAAAATACAACATATACTTGTACATATACCTACACAATCCATAAGGCAGTTAGTTCCTCCATCGAGGCGCCTTAACTTCTAACAACTAATACAACATTCTTAACTACAATAAGTAAGGCAAGTAGTTCCTCCAATCGGTAGCCTTTAACTTCCCACTAACCACACAACAAACCATAATAATAATAAAAGGCATTTAGTTCCTCCACGAAGCCTTTTTAGGTTCAAACTAAACTAATAACCAGCCAAACATATTCTATACTTACCACATTTCATGCTCAATTACAAAGGGGTCATCTCTCTGCTGAAAATAATTAGTTTGACCCACCCTTCTGCAAAACCATATACAATCATCTATCTAAAGATATATCATTAACCAACATATTAACATAATTATATTAATTAAGGCTTTCTTTGCGTGTCCCTAAAATCATGTTGTAACTATGTCTTACCTAGTTTCACTGGCTACCACAATCGCTTCCAACGCCGAACATGTACATCCACATGCCTCCCCTCACATAATGAACCACTCCGTGTGTAACTATCCTGAGCGGGATGCCGCACACCAGGTAACCCTCACACGAAAGCCATTATGTGAGTACTGCCATTATACGGCATAAAATATCACGCGTCTCGTTCTAATTTTGCGAACAAAATAATCAAGCCACTATTCGGCTACGCCAGAAGGGTCATTCAGATTCACTAAAACGCCAGAAGGGTCAATCAAATTACTTACGCCCAAAGGGCCATTCAGATTCACTGAAACGCCAGAAGGGCCAATCATATCACATACGCCCATCACTAGGGCCAAATCACATGAGTTGTGGTAGCTAGGTTCAAGGATTTTCGTTACGTAATTTATTCAAGTGTCATACATTTATATCTCATAATAATTCTTATTCTATCCCATGCCAGTATACTTAATTGTACTGAAGCTCAACGTTTCTCGTTATAATATAATCCACATTATCACGTGCCAATACTATTCATTGCACGATATCCAAATATCTTTATATCAAATCTCGAAACTTATTATTTCACGTGCCAATAATATATTGCACTACACCCTATGAAATATCTCAAGCCTTCATACATACTACAATTCATTTAAGTAGCAACTCATAATAATAATCAATCATGAAATCTATTCGTTCAATATATTTATGTGAACTCAAGTCACCCTCAAAGCCCAATACTAAAGTCCATATATCACGCATAATTATTCGAGTCCAAATCACAAGTCTTATAAGAATTCCCTTCTTGTTACGTGCCAATATTTATATGCTTTACACGCTACTCACGTCAAATCTTAATTAGATAATGACAACCAAGGTTATACCATTTTCGACAACATTTTATTATTACAATTGTCCATAAAATCAAATATGTGAAAATTTGGAAAAAGTCAACATTCCCCAGTCAACGGTCAACTGTCAATGGTCAACGGTCAAAGTCAAAGTCAACACGTCATAGTCAAAGTCAAACTGTCGTTTCCATATTCAACAGGTTCATTGTCATAGCCATAGTTCGTGGCTAAGGTCAAAGGTGCATAGTTCATGGGCTCATGGCTAAGGTCATGGTTAAGGCCCCCTAGCCAAGCCCAAACCAAACCTTAGAACCCGACCCCAAAAGTCTAAACCAACTTATTATTCAACCTGACCCAATTGGGACAATTGGGGACATAAGGACCAACCCACATAAAATTAGAAACCGGCCCAAAGAAAACTAATTAGTTTTGGCCCAAACAACTTAAACTAAACCGGCCCAAAAACTTTAAACCAAACTGTCCCAAACATAACAAATAGAACTGGCCCAAAATAACTAAGGTGGTCCGGCCCAAAACAACTTAAACTAAATTCGGGCCCAAAAACCAACTAAAGCCCAAGACAAAATAATAGACTTTTTGGCCCAACCCAACTAACAAGCTAAGGCCCAAGCCTCAAGCCCAAGCCGACCAACAGTTCTTCTTCCTCACCAGCTACCACCACCACCACCCCTCACTTCATCAAATCGGTTTTGACCCAAATCCAAAACCCTCTAATTTTACTAAAAGCTCTCACTAGATTCCTCACCTCACATCCCCTCCTACAAAGTAGATCTGGACCGTCTGCCATCAATGGCTTCTACCACCTCCGATAGCCCCACCCAAATCCAGCAATCACTCAAACCTCAACAACCAAACTCCATTTAAAAAACACAATTCAAAGAAGACATTTCCAGTCATAAACTGGGAGTTTTTAAACTGGGCGATTCTCTGGCCGCCATTAACACAGTTATTCAAAGCTTCCAACAGCCCAGTAAACCAACAAGCCCAAATCGATATCCCGACCACCGTATTCCATCCAACAACCAATATTATATATGACTAACACCATATATTTAACCCAATACAAGTTTAAAAAGGTAATAGAAACGATCTCTCTGTCTTACGCCGCCATTAACGCTCCTCGAAGCTTCGACAGTTCAATAATGAAGCAAACACTATACTAACATTAGCCCATTTAACACTTCGACATTATAGCAGAATAACTACAGAACAATGAACGAAACCTTAGACAGTAAAATAGGTCGGTATACACCGATACACGGAAAACTATAGCTCGGTGAAATAACAAAAATAACTACTCACCTGTATTAAAACTCGATAAATCCCTCATCGTCCGAACTGTCGCGCTCCCACGCTCTAGCAATCCAGCTTCTATCTTTGCCTCCATTTTTATTATATTATATTCTCTAAAAATCCTATACTTTAGAACAATGTGATTATATACTTGGGTTTGAAACCCAAGCCCAATATAGACTCGGGCCCAGAAACCAGGCCCACATATCCCAAATCCAATCCAATCAAATTTTAAAATAAATAAATAAATAAATAAATAAATAGATAAATACGTATTTTAAATACGGGCATTACAGTTGCGCATTTCTTTAAAGAACGGGGATGACCCGCGATTAGAGAGAAGAGGGAGGTGCAAAAGAGCAAGGCATGGGGTAAAGTGAGTGGGAAAGCGTCGAGAAAGTCTGTGATGGAGAAACGTAAGAGTGATTTGGTGACGAGGGAAGATAAGAACCGAGGTCGTACTGGCGTGAAGCAACCCGCCGGAAGTGTTGGTGCGTCTGGGCCTGGAGTTGGGAAGGGTCAAGAGGATGCTCTGTTCGATTTGGATGACGTTCTCTTTGAAATCCTTGAGCCTCACTTGCCGACGAGGAAGGGTAACGATCCGGAGTCTCAACCTTTCAAGGTCGCGAGAGTAGCTGAGACCGCGCTGGGGGGTGGTGAAGGTCGAACCGGGGGAAGGGCAGCTCGTAGCTCGAGGGCGATGCCGATACCCGACTTCAGCGTTCTAGGTGAGGAGGCTATGGAGGTCGCTCCGACCAGGGTTGTTGGAGATACTTCCGCAAAGATGAAGGGGAAGGCTGGTATGAAAGAGACTGGTAAAGGGCGCTCCAGTGCTGGGAAAGACGAGTTGGAGCGTAATCTGATGTATGTGGATGAGGTGTCTGGCAAAAAGTGCTATGTGAAGAGGTCAGACTGTAGCTACAAATCCGCACCCATTGCTGCTTGTTTGCTGGAGGGAATGATGCTGGACGGTGATAGGAAAGACCTGGATTCGAAGGAGCTAGAGTCGAATCTAAGGGGGATGGATAAGGTGATGTGCATGGTGAGTAGCTCTTGTGCTATGAATTGTCTGCTTTACTGTGCTTTATGTTATTATTTGATTCTAACGTGATATACTGTGCGAGTTGTCATAGCTGATTGCTGGGTATCAGAAATTGAAGACGGCTGCCTAGATCGTTGAGCTGGAAAAAATGGAGGTCGAGTTGCTCTGAGGGATGAGCTCTTGACTCTTCGAGTAGTGGCGCAGTCGGAGAAGAAAGAGTCGGATGCTGTGAAGGCAGAATTGATAACATTGTCGTTGGAGAAGACGTCAGCTGTCAATGAGTCTATCGGGCTGAGGCATGAAGTGGACGACCTGAAGAAGAAGGTAGCGACCGCGAATGCTTATGCTGAAAGGTGTAAAACTACGCTTGCTACTTGCAGCGGCGGCCGCTTTATCTTACTATCCGTGCTGAGATAGAGGAGCTGGAGAAGAAATATTATGATTTGTAAGAGGAACAGGAACGCGGGGCTCTGGGCAGTCATGGGGTGAGCCGCTCGAAGATGCGAGTATTGTTCTTGAAGTGGTGCTTCCTTCGTCTACTGATGCGGTGATTGAACAGCCTCCAGTATCACACGAACTAGATATGACCGTGACTAATGCAGCTGGAGCGACCTCTGGTGACCCGGGCTCATCGCAAGTTTTGGATGCTCTTGTCAGTGAAAGTTTTGACCATGTTGTTTAAAAATGGTTGTATAAATTGGTGTTTGTATGTGGCCTTTGGCCTGAAACAATAGAGCTTGTTTCCTAGGGTAACCTAGGCAGTTCGCCTTTTGGTTCAGATATTTGACGAGCTGGTTTCCACAAAAGTGGCAGCTTGATATTTTTCAACACATATAAGAACTACCAATCTGAATTTCCTGGGTAAACCCAGCAGATCGGGGAATGTGCGAACTAGTTTTCGGGTTTTGGGATGGCGGTACTTTTGACGAATATGTATGGAATGCATGCTTTTGCTTATGCTTGATTTCTTGTAGCTAGTGTTTCGTTTATAATGTTTGTTGTATATAGTGGTTATGGAGCCTGAGATGTAGTTTAAGAAAGCGTTATGTTTGTTAAGTATTGCTCAAGAGAGCGATCTTACTGAGTTGAACCTAGAAGTATAGGTCCTCGACTAGTGAGAATTAGGGAGTCCTTGAAACATGTTAGCTCGAGAGAGCGTCTTGCTTGCGAAGAGCGTATAGCTCCCCGAGGCGTTACGCTTATGAGGCGTATTGATGCTTTCGCAGAGCGTATAGCTCAATCGAGAGCGTTACGCTTTCGAGGAGAGCGTATTCTATCCTCTGAAGGCGTATTGCTCACTGAGAGCATTCTCACGAGGTTGATCCTAGAAGTATAGGTCCTCAACTTAGCGAGATTTGGAGAGGCTAGGAGCCTGTAAGCTCCTGAGAGCATTCTGCTCGCGGAGAGTGTATTTAGCCTCTGAAGGCGTACTGCTCACTGAGAGCATTCTCACGGAGTTGATCCTAGAAGTATAGGTCCTCAACTTAGCGAGATTTGGAGAGGCTGTGAGCCTGTAAGCTCCTGAGAACGTTCTGCTTGCGGAGAGCGTATTTAGCCTCTGAAGGCGTACTACTCACTGAGAACGTTCTCACGGAGTTGACCCTAGAAATATAGGTCCTCAACTTAGCAAGATTTGGAGAGGCTATGAGCCTGTAAGCTCCTGAGAGCGTTCTGCTCGCAGAGAGCGTATTTAGCCGCTGAAGGCGTACTGCTCACTGAGAGCGTTCTCACGGCGTTGATCCTAGAAGTGTAGGTCCTCAACTTAGCGAGAGTTGGAGAGGCGATGAGCCTGTAAGCTCCTGAGAGCGTATTTAGCCTCTGAAGGTGTACTGCTCACTGAGAGCGTTGGATGCTATGGGAGTCTGGAAGTGCGCCTGTACTGGTGGTGCACTTGGTGCAAGTGCGGTTTTGTCGTAGATGTAATTGGATAGAGTGATTGGCAATACAAATATAATTAAACTACCTGAATTGACAAGGATTAAAAAACATGACTATGTACAAGACTGCATCTTTATTGATAAAATCTCTTTAACAAATAAGTGTTCCAGGGGCGTGGTAGTGGTTTCCCTTCTTGCGTCTTGATCCAGTAAGCCCCGTTGCCAACAACTCGGTCTACTATGTAAGGTCCTTCCCATGTTGGTGCTAGTTTGGAGTCATCCTAAGTCTTTTTCAGAACTAGATCACCAGGTTGAAAGGATCGAGGATGTACTCGTTTGTTGTAGGACCTCTTTAGAATCTGTTGATACGATGCCACTCTGATAGCTGCCAGTCGTCGGCGTTCTTCTAGCAAATCAACCTCACGAGCCAGGACGGAGTCGTTGCATCCGGATTCGACGAGTTTTGAGCGAGTCGTGGTGACTGTCAGCTCGGTGGGAATAACGGCTTCGGTGCCATAGCATAGGGAGAATGGTGACTCCCCCGTGCTGGAGCGAGCTGTGGTGTGATGAGCCCACAGAATGTTCTCTAGTTGGTTTGACCATTGGCTTTTATTCTTTTCAATCTTTTTCTTCAAGTTTTCTAAGATTGCTTTGTTATTGGCTTCTGCCTGGCCATTGCTCTGAGCGTACTGGGGAGTGGAGAATGCATGGACTATCTTCCACTTGGCTAGAAATTCTTTGACTGCTTTGCCCTTGAACTAGGAACCATTGTCCATCACCAGGGTGTGCGGCAAACCAAATCTGGTGATAATGTGAGTCTAGATGAAGTTTCTGACATCTGACTCTTTGACATGTGCTAACGGAATTGCTTCGACCCACTTTGTGAAATAATCGGTTGCGGCTAAGACAAAGCGAAAACGGTGCTTTTCTGTGGGATGAATGGTCCCATGATGTCCATTCCCCACATGTGAAATGGCCAAGGGCTCGCAATGCTAATCAGCTCACGAGCTTGTTGGATGATGTTGTGGCAAAATGTTTGGCATTTGATGCACTTTAGGACATATGTTTTGGCGTTGATCTACATGCGGGGCCAAACATATCCTTGGGAGATCACTTTGTGGGCCAAAGAGCGCCCTCCAGCATGGTTTCCACACTCTCCTTCATGGATTTCTGCAAAAATTAACTGACCGGCCTTGTTCTGGGCTTATGCACCTTAAAAGAGGTCCGCCCGCGGATTTGCCGAATAACTTGTTATTAACCAAGCAATAACGGCGAGCCATATATGGGACCTGTCTGGCTTTGGCACGCTCTTGTGGGAGTGTACCGTGCTGAAGGTATTCTATGATGGGCTGCATCCACGTCTGCCTCATCTGAGTCTCAGAGAGTGGGCATAGGTCGCTAATTTCTAAAACATAGTACTTCTGGTATGAAGGTCGGTCAACTACCTCAATCAATAGTTGTCTCGGGGCGCAGTTTGGTGTTTGAGTAGCCAAGTAAGCTAAATTGTCTGCGTGACGGTTCTCATCACGCAAAAAGTGGTGTATGGTGGCTCTCTTGAAAGAAGGGAGTAACTGATTAACAACTTGAAGGTATTTAGAAAGGTTACCTTCATGGGTAGTGTACTCTTTAGTAATCTGGCGAATGACCAGTTGCGAGTCACTAAAGACCTGCAAATCTTGTACACCGAGCTGTAGCTCCATTCTAAGCCCCATGACTAATGTTTCATACTCCGCCTCATTGTTGGAGGTCGCAAAGTCGATGCGAACGGATTTCTCCACTATTGCTCCATCTGGCGATACTAAGACAACTCCTATTCCACTCCTTCCGGAGTTACTAGAGCCATCCACAAAGAGAGACCAGATGGTCTTGTCGTTTTGCTTTGAGGGTAAGATGTCCGCCTTTGGTTCCCAATGCAGGTCGTTGACAGGGAAGTCGGCAAGGAAGTCTGCCACGACTTGTCCTTTCTGCGAGGTGCGTGGGACGAACTCGATGTGATATTCCCCAAGTTCTTCGGCCCATACAGCCATGCGATTTGTCTTGTTCTCCTTATGAAAGATCTTCTTCAATGGGAGGTCGGTGAGTACTTTGATTGGGTGTGCTTGGAAATAAGGCCAAAACTTTCTTGCAGAGTATAATAATGCGAGTACTGCTCTTTCGATGTAAGAGTAGTTCTTTTCGGCCTGGGTTAGCGTCTTATTTGTGAAGTAGATAGGTTTCTCGGAGTTGGTATCGTCTTTGAAGAGAACTGAACTGATAGCAAAGTCTGAGATTGCGAGATAAAGCCCCAGCGTTTCTCCATCTGTTGGTTTAGCTAGGACAGGAGGTGTTGTGAGATACTCTTTGAGGGTGGAGAACTGTTTCGGCAGTAAACTGCTTCAACACAACGAGAGCAATGGTAAAGAACACACTAAGAAACAGATGAATTTGATGTTGGGGGAGATGAAACTGAACCAAATAATGGCTGCCTACGTACCCAAGATCTATTCTTTAGGGATCAAGTTTCAACGTAGTTCCTTATGAATAATAATTTGGTATTTATAGAGGTAGAGTAGAGAGTCCTTGTAGCTCAAGTAATCTTGTAGCTTGAGTAATTATGATAGACTATATATAACTCTCATCTGATAATTATCTCTTTGATAAGAAATGAATCTGAACATAAATCAATGTACATTAGTGGCAAGCCATGTGGCTAAGGTTCAGCCTTAGACACATGAGTTAATGGCATGTACATTGATCCATGATATTGCGAATTGGGCTTTAGCCCTGTTGATTAAATGAATAAAATAGAGACCCCTACTAATGGACGTTTGCCACGTAGGTGATGGTCGAAACACCGCCCCCTCTTTGTTATACGAACAAAGTTCACATGGCAAAGAAGAGAAGAAAAATCATTGAAAACTTGAAAGAATAAAAGAGTAAGCGAAGTGTATAACAAAGTGTCGTGCAAACGTAAACGATAAGAAAATGGACAATCGGAAAAAATTCGTGAATTAGCGGAAATGAAAAAATGTCAAATTAACGTATACGGGACGCAATGACGTAGTTAAAAAAAAAATGGCCGAAAATGCACAGATAAAATAAAAGATGCACATAAATAAAATTTCAAAAGAAATTGAGTGCCGAACACTGTACCGAACGCATTACGTAACAAAGCGAAAGTGATGTCGACGACGCGGACCAGCGGAATAGTGATACTAGGATTAGACCGTTGAAAACTGTGGAGAAAAATTTGCGAATTATTGTGAACGAAATAATTGGAATTCGAAAAATGTACAAGAGTCAAAACTTTGTTCCGAAATATGAACACGAGTAGCGTGATAAATGAGCATAAAGAAAAATAAAAGAAGTGTACATCACATAAAACTAGGACTCCAAAATTCAATCCGGATTGGATAAAGCTTAGAATTGCGTCACCCATCTTAAGTCGGTTTGTATAATAGACTTACACAAGGACTTAGATACTGGACCATCGAAAGTTTCGGAAAAAAGCTATAAAAACAGATGGTTTTCGTGAAAAAAAAGAGAACATAAGTAGAGAGTTCTGAAAAACAAACCCCTACGTACTACAAACCTCAGAGAGAGATAAGTGTGATCGAGCTAGCAGTGTTAACCGAGAAGAAAATACAAATAAACTACGGTGAGAGTGTTCGAGTGTCCGTACTGTGCCGTTGTTGGTGTCGAAGACGAAAAAAGGTTAGTACGGTGTTTGTTTAGTTTTATGTTCCTCTTGTTGTCAGGTAACTCGTCTTCTCATCTTCATCCCAACTGAAGAAACACAACTTGTGTCACCCCTTTTCTGTGTTCACCATTCTGAGTATTGCACGAAACTTTCGGTTTTTGGGAGCAATATCGTGAAGAACTCCATTTAATACGACCCGGCAACAATAGTACCAATCGTAACAACGAAAAACACGATTGGGTTTGTTGGGTGTTGTGGTCGTCGTTGCGGATGTAAAACGAAAGAAAGAAAAAAAAAACGAAACTCTGAGGTGCGAGAGGAAGGTGGCGCCAGTAGACAAAACTGGTTTTAAGTTTTAAACCAAAACATGATACGGTGCAGCTCCTACAAAAGAAGGGCACCGTACCTGTGCCACATTAACAGAGTGCGATACTGGTTTTAAGTGTTGAACCAAAAACATGATACGGTGCAGCTCCCACAAAGGAAGGGCACCGTACCTATGCCACATTAATATGGCCCAGTGAACCCAGTTTTTGTGCTCTCTGACCCGGTTTTTGACATATCTGACCCGTTTTGTTTTTTTTTTTTTTTTTTTTTTTTTTTGTTTTTTTCTCCAGGTAGAAACTACCATACTATCTGAAAAACACTTTGGTAAAAAACACTTGAGAAGAAAACTTCGATGACGATCGCAGACTTGGTGAGGTGGAAAGAAGGTGATAGATATAGCGGCGACACAGGCTAGCGTCGATGGTAAGGAAATCTGAAAAATACTAGGACTTGAAAAATTTGAGATGGATGAAGTGTATGCAATTTGAAACGAAAAATATCGTCGAAGAAGATGAAGTAGTAATAAACTTACACACAATTAAATTGCGGGAATGCAATTCCGTTGAAACAAAGAAATTGCAATTATTGAAATGGTGGCAAAAAATTGCACGGGACAACCGCCAATATCGATTATCGGTTAATCTTTACGAGCGCACCATTTACAAAATGAATTTAACGAAGGTTTGGGGCTCAAAAAAATCTCTTCGATATTGATATTTCGAAATATTAAATTATCAATTGGTCGAAAAGGGTACATAAAATTTGAAATTGAATTCAAGGATTCAAGCGAAATTTCGTTTTAAAAAAGGGTTCCCAAAGGATATATCACGGATGGGATAGATTTACGATATATCGGCTATATCGGATATCTGGAATCCGGTTTAGCTCAAAATTTAGAGTCTTGTGAAAACAAATTTTGAGGTAAATTCAAGGAAAACATAAGTATTGAAAATTGTACTATGGGATAAATTGTTGACTAACACGAGTTATTTTTTGTGTCAAAACATAAGTATTGAAAATTGTACTATGAGTAAATTGTTGACTAACACGAACATTGAATTTGACAAATTGAGTGGGAGAACAACCTTCGTTTCTTCTTTCATGAATGTTACGACGAAAGATTGGTAGATTTGAGCTACTTTGATGATATTGTTGATTTCCGACACTATGGGGTATTTCGAACAACGGCCCGATAGGTCCATGAAAACACATAGTGAAATGGCGAAGAAGAATAAGAGTCTCGAGAAATGCAATATTTGGCAAAATAAGCGATAGTGAAAAAAAAGATGGAACGGAATTAACACAAATGAGAATTAGTCTTTGAGCTTGCCAAATACAAATAGCGAATTATACAAAAGAAGATGTTCCACAAGAAAACGGGCTAACGGAGACTACGAGACAAACCAACGCCATTAATGTATGATGCCTCGAGGGACGAGATTACAATGCACAAAACAGCCCGGGACGAAAAATAATACATTCTCAACACAAAGAGGAAAAGGTATGTACCGTAGAAAACATAGATATGTAAAAGTGTAGAGAGATGTAATATCTCGCTCTGGTTTGGTATATCTGGGAAAAAAGCGAAACAAATTGATACTTACAAAAGATAATGCAGCCGAAGAACACAAAGTCGGTGAAAAAAATAAACGGCAAAGCAAAAAAATGCAGGAGCAAAGAATCCAACAACCAGCGGCAAATGCTTGGCCGTGGGTAATACTACTCATGGAGGAAAACCACAGAATATGTTAACAGTAAGTTGACCGTTGATTTTTACTATTGCGTTAGGACGATAAAGAAATTTGTGTCCAACACTAAACCGATGAAATTGGTAGATGAAGCAAAGATGTTCAAGTCTGGAAGATGAAGCGAAGGTATCGCCAGGGACCACACTAATGGAGGGGCTCGAAAAATATCAAAACTGTGACTAGAATACGGAGAACATCGGAGAATATGACAGAGCAGTGTCAATGATTTTCGACAGTATGAACCAGGTATGATAGTATTTTTTATATCAGTTATTGCAAACTTGTGTTTAAGTCTGAAAGATTGATGAAATCATATATTCTTCATCGCAGGTTAAAACGGCGGTAGTACGGGCCAAAGAAATTCATGAAAAAGTCGCGAAGAAAAATATCGTTCCGAATGAAGTCAATGCCTTAGAAAAAATAGAGAAAGTGAAGATACTCAACCAAAAATTGGAAGAGGCAAACAAAGCGTTAAGCGGAACCATCAGAGAGTTAGAAGATGAAAACAAAAACTTAACCGAGCGGACGGAAGAAGCAGAGGAGAGATCGTACGAAGAATTTGGGAAAGCCTGTGAGATAATGGAGGAACACAAACACTTAAAAGCAAATGTGATAGAATTGAAGTCACTCGTGGCGACCAAAGATCAGAAACTTAAACGTGCGCAAAAAAAAAGTAGAGAAAAATAGCAAGCGAATGACATATTTAAACCAAATGTTTCGGCCAAGATCACGCGTAAATGGCACACTTGGAATCGTCCGTAAGACAATTGACGACTTTAATAGAAACTTTAATGAAAGAACGTGAGAAGATGAATTACAAAGATTTGTACGAGTTGTATATCTTTAAAAGTTGGGAAGGAACCATTGGATTTTCCCAAACCAATGATCATGTGATTGCGGTATGTAATACCATAGAGCTAAAAATTCTTTTTATGAAAATAAAAATAAAGTATGCGTTGGCTATTGAATATCATTGTGATGTCAGATAACATACCTGCATAAAACTTAGTGTTGTTGATTTATGAATGTAAAAGAACGAGGCGCCCATGTAGAGAAAAACCTCCCAATATAGAACTATTGGAGAAAGTTATTGAAAGGCAAAGGGGACATGATCGTCCCTCAATGAACCTAGCTATTTAGGTGTTAAAAATATTTGTACCCGAGCGTGAAGCAAGGCCTGACAATTGTTGGAGTTGTCACATGTTCAAAGTCGTCACCCGTGCACTGAGACCAAACTAAAACACAACGCCATTGCCTTAGTAGTGGAATTAGCACGGATATTGTACTGTGGGAGTATTGCAATAATTGTTCCGAACAAGAATAACCATCTTATTGACTCGGATTTCCGTCAAGTAGGCATGAATGCGACTTACTTGGACCGAAAAAGGCATAATATGAATGACCTCCCTAGAATGAACGTTAATGAATGACATTGTTGAAAGTAAATTTACAGAAGAATAGAGTAATGTAAAATGACAACCAAACTAAGAGAATGGAAGTTGAATGTCTTTATTAATGGAAAAAATAGAACGAACTACATAGATGGATAGATTCGTTATTGATGGAGTAATGTAAAAATGTAAAAAATTCCTAACGGTAAAACTTATGGCGGTGGTAAGCATTCCATGGCTTCTCTATCATTCTTCTAGAAATAGTACGGAGGAAATATGACCCCTTAGATCTTTGGGCGATCTATGATGTAGGGTCCTTGCCAATTTTCCCCAAACTTTCCTGATTCTATAAGCTTTGGGTTTCTCTGAGAACCCAGGTCTTGAGAGCAAAAGACTTAGGGCGGATCTTCTTGTCGTAGTTTCCGTTTCATGTCGCCTTGATACTTAATAAAGGTACATTGTAGTCCCCCTCGAGCGAACCTCATCAATAAGAGCTTTTGACCGAGCCAAAGTAGTGTCATTGAACTGTTTCAACAGCAAATCCGACGAGATGTATTGGAAATCAGTTAAGTAGGTAAGATCGCAACACCATATGCAAGGTTAAAAGGTGATAATGCAGTTGAATATTTTGGCGTTGTCCTATAAGCCCACAAGACGGTTGGTAACTCTTTGACCCAATTTCCTTTGGCGCCCGATCAAACGCCTCTTTAGGTTGGCCAAAATCACCTTATTGGTGGCCGGCACCGCCCGTTGGCTTCGCGGATGATAAGGTCGCGGAAAAATTTTATGCCATATCTTCAAATTAGCACAGAACTCCGGCCAATTTCTTGACATCAAATTATTTACCATTATCCGGATACAAGTGCCAGCGAGGATGCCAAAACGACAAACAATATTTCTCCATAAAAACATTTTGGCGTTGGAAGCATGGATTTGGACCTTATTCTTATTCATATAATATGTTTATGGGGAATATAATGCTTGTCCGGAAATGCTTTGCATACATTGCATTGGGTTAAAACTCCTTACTCGGAAAATAATAATGATTTCATACTCAATAATACTTATTTGGCACACAAGACTCTCCTCTCTCCTGGTAGTAGATACCTTGAACAAGGAACTCTCTCTCTATGTTGTAAATAATTCGATGGTACTGTGACAAAATGGGCCTTATTAGTGAGACCAAGATTAATTTGGGCTTATTAACCCAACTTCGATGGTTGACTTGGTTGAATAATAATGAAGATTAGTTTAAACCCAAATCCCATAAAATTCCCGTGAAGCCATCTATATTTATTATTAGGCATTTAGGCCTCTCCTCAAAATGGAATGGAAACGTCTCAAATTGGGAAAAGAAACGAAAAGACTTTACAATTTCTCAATGGCCAAATCAACCGACGAAGACCAAGAAAAAAACAAGAAGACATGAAAATCAAAAAGAAACCCATAACCCATCTAAGCGATGACGTCATGATTAAAATCCTTCCACAAGATTACGAGCAAAAGAATTGAATCAAATAAAGGTACGTCTGCAAGCAATGGAATAACATAATTCAGTGACCCTTATTTTATTAAACAACACAGCCTTAATTCTGAGTATGGTGTAATTGTACAAAATAAGTCCAGGGACGATGTACGTTTTATTAATATGAAGGTGGTAATATTTATGAATATAATATTGATACTATTCTCAAAGGTGGAGGTGTTGCTACTTGTGATGGTTTTAGTACTATTGCAATTAAGGATGGGTTATGAATGAAAATTTTATATTATTAATCTGACTACACGTGAGAATTTGGAGCTTCCGCGCATGTAGTGAGAGACCTGGGAGGGAGTTATGCCATTGATTATATTCCGTCTAGGAATAGATATAAGGTTAGCATGATTACTTGGAGGAGAGGGAAGGAGATTCAGAAATGGGATCTTTGCGTGTAGTACTTATAGTAAATGGTTGTGATAAATTACAATGGGAAGTCAATTGATGCCCCTGATGTTGATATGACAAAATGTTTGGGTATAGGCCCATTTGGTTAATGGGGTTGTTTATTGGGTTGAGTATCCTCGTCATATGGTTCTTTGTTTGGATCTTAGTGATGACAAGTTTCATCAAACACCTCTTTCGAAGATTAGTTTGTCAAAGGGAGGATTTATTGGAATGGGAAATTATTTGTCTTTTCTTAAATATACAGCCAGAGGGACTTGATGTATGGGTTTTGAAGGACTTTGCAAGGAGAGTGGGTGAAGCAGCAGACCATTTCTGTCTTGCCAGTAAGATCATTGAGTGTATGCCCATTTGCAGTTTTGAAAATGGTGATGTGATTGTGTTCGTAAGAGGAAAACGTTGTGGGCTTACAATGCCAAACTACAAATGTGGACCAAGTTGGGAAATGCTGAGCGGAGAGAATCTACTTCTGGGGATCTCATATGAGTAGCATTGTCTTTCAAAAAAGCTCAGTGTACAAGGTCAGTGATGTAATTACTACTGGTACAACTCTTTTTTCTGTTTTCAAATAATTACATATGAACACTAGCAATTACCTACCTTCGCCGGTGTTCCACATAATAATTTGACGAAAGTACAGATTTCTTCTCACATTGCTTGTGCTTTCTGGAAATGTATCTTTAATTATTGCTTTGGTTAACAAGTATCACTTATGAATTTTTTCTTAATTAGTTGTATTACAAATCTTTTTTTTTTATATGGTAAACAAATAAGTTAGAGAATTAGGTAATGAACTGTTGATTATGGATACTTAGGAGTAAGGACATTTAAAGGTACTGTAAGGTATCCTTTATCCTATTTTAAAAAAATAGTATAGTAGATTTATTACTTACAAATTATACACAAGCGAGCGAGAGGGGAAAAGAAAAAACAAAAAGGTAATTTTTTTTGGTGAACTCAAAAGCAGCAGAAAGAAAAATCTGGTCTAGAAGGGAAGAAGGACAAGCATATAGTTTTCCCTATTTGTTGTCCAAAACTAAGACAAAGAGACATCTATGAAAGCTTATGTCTTGTCTTTTTGCCCTTTTTTAGTTATGATGCACTTTCGCTTCTCACAACAACTTTAACGCTTTTTAGGACCCAAGTATCAAGGCAATTGTTGAGGCAACACTTTTATACAAGTTCATGCAGACATTTCAGGCTGAGGGCTCCAAAATTAGCAACACCTATGCAAGGGGAAAATATCTTCTCAACGAGGGAAGGAGGGAGGTAGTTATTCCAAGGTTAATTTAGAAGATCTTCTTAGAAAGAATTCTACTAGGGAGAGCCATTACTATAATTTGCTCAAACCAAAACATGAGATTTAATGACCTGTACAGGCAACAAGAGTAAACAACCAATCTGTCGAGATATTATGAAAGCCCCTAGATTCCTATTAAGTATTAATAGAACCATAAACTTTAAGGCTAAGTCCAATGGTTTGCGTGTATCACACCATAGCAGAATAGCACAATGCATAGAATTAGCGGGATAGCGTGCCTAGGCCCAAATAAGAAAAATCAAAGGAAATTGGTGGATGCCACCACTAGTGAAAAAATCCAAAGCAAATTTTGTAGCCGCCATTGATATAGGTGTGTGTCAAATGGTTTTGATTTTCCTCCCCATTTTCCCCTTTCTTCAACTCTCTCTCTCTACCACCTAAACCAAATGTAAAAGACTATGGATAGAAAGGTATTTAGAAAAACTAAATTTTTGAAAATGAATTTGGTCAATTCTCAGGGACACATTTCCAAGCCACTATTGTGAGTGGCGTGTGGGGAAATGTTTTTTCAAATTATGTCCCACTCCTACTGGGGTGTGGGTGGATTTTTCTACCTGCTATTCCTTTTGGTGTGCAAATACATGCCATCTCGCTAAAACTGATGGTATAAATAGCTAAAAAAAATAGCAATAAGCGTTGGTGGGTTAGTGTTTTGACGAACCATGGGATTATAATTTGCATCATATTTGTTGGGATGTGGGATGGCACCATTGGACTTAGCCTAAAAGAATGATCAGTTGATCACCTATGTTATTGGTCCGCTTATATTTCTAGCGTTGGATTCTCCCCCCCAATGGGAGCAGAGGAATATGTCTTTTGGATCCCTTCCAAGAAGGAAACAGTTTCCATGTGAGTTCCATGGAATCCATATTAGAGATGATTAAAACCAAAGGCTTAATTGGGTTTTTCTGTCTTGGAGGTTCTCTTAACCAAAGAAATTGGAAAACTCAAATTTCTGCATTTTTAAATTGGCACAAAAGTTATGATTGTACATTCAACATTTTTGGAAGAAATTTGGTAGCAGGGTCCGATAACAAGAGAACTACAGCCCTACTAAAGTTCATTGATAGCCAGGAAAATTTTAGTTTAACTTTTGTGCAGGGTTACCAAGGACAATTAATGTGCTATATCTGCTCCTAATCCTGATATGGAGTTAGAAGTCTCTCATGGAAGTATGGAGGTCCCATTTTGGGAATTTTAGAACTTTATTCAAGAGACTACTTTTATTCAACAACTAAACTAGCTATAGTCTTAGATCACAGAATTATTCTGTAGTCTCCCAAAAAGAGCCTGTAAATTGCCAGGCATGTAAAATTGACAACAAAATTCAGTTTCTATTCTCAAATTTTTTGTCATTTTTTTGTTTGTGTGTGACTGTAGGGGTGTTTAAGGGGCCTGAGGGGCTAATATATAAACTTTATGTTTATGATATTGAGTTTTCACTATAAATTCATAACTTCATTGCTTTACTGTCATGCAAAAGGTTCTATGCTCATAAATTTGTAGTCATGTAAACAGATTTTTTAAAAAGCCAGCTTGAGGAGCATCTGTCTTCTAGGACATACATTTCACACTCTATAAACAAATTGTTTGATATATTTTGTGCTCTGGGTTTTTCCACATTTGGATAAGCAGACTACAGTTGGTGATCAATTATAAAATATTATTTTAGTTATTTTTTTAAAATTTAATATTTGACTCAGTGTTTTCATTTCTACTGTAGAACTGTTTTGTAAACTTGGTCTGCATTCAGAATAGTTGATGTTTACAGAAATCTGTATTAGGAGAAAAAAATTGGGTTGTGTTTCCAATTATTCTATGAAGACATATTTTGTACAATATGAACTGACAATTGGTTTCTGTCTTCAGCCCAATTCTATGCAATGTTTATTTACATCTTCAATACATTTTGTTCTAGGTTAGACAATGACTTTTGATTAGAGTTCTCAATAAATTAAAGTAAGTAATGTCGTCTCGAGGAAAGCCTATCGTAATTGATTTGAGCTTGAAACTTTTTTAAATTTTGGTTCTTATATAAGCCTAGTGCAGCACATGCAAACCTATCGGTGCTTCTGACACATACTTCCGTACAGATTAAAAAAAAAAAAAGAAAAAAAAGTAGAATACAATTCATGGTTGTCGAAGTTTGTGGGTATCTTTTTTTTTTTATCTAGGAAAGCCTAATTAGATTACTAGATGGGAATATTCAAGAATAATCAAGATAAAGTTTATATCAGAGTTGGATGGTGTTGTAGAAGTTCTTTTAGTTTTAGCACAAGAACTAGGAACACAGTATTGTACATCACACCCTTTTACCAACTTCTTGTACTTAAATACAGATTTTGCTCATTGGGAAAAAAAAAAAGGATAATTTTGTTGTTTTTGTATATTGGAACCTGAATCTTTGTCCTCTTATATGAAGTCACGTAGAGGAGCTACAGCAGCAAGATTTATCGGAGCTTGTAGAAAGCTACCTTTATAAAAGGTTTAAGGCGCAATTTTCGGCCCAAATTTAAGGTGTGTAGTGAGTCGGTGACAATAAAGAGGCTGGATTGCAGTTTGCTGCATAGTAAATCGGATCAAAGCTATGTTCAATTGTAGTGCTTTTATAAGAGATAAAGAAGAGACCCGTGTTGGTGATGGTCCCTTAAAAGTATGCTGGTATTGGGCCTTCCTCTTTGTGGTTATTTATTATTTATTGTTACGATATTTTTATTTTTATTTTTATTTTTATTTTCATTTTCATGAGCCTTCCCCCATTAAAACATCTAGGTATCCAGTTAAAGGTAAAATTAGGAGAGAGTTCAAGACTACCTAAAATAAAAGCATCTATATATACTATATACTAGCTGGCTCGGAAAAGGTTAGAGACTGAATGTACAGCACTCTGTTATCTCCTTCATTGCATACTTTGTAACTCCATTATCCTAGCCAGAATTGCCGCTTCTTCAGCTGCCACAAGCTTTAGCTTCATCTGCATTCCTCCTCTGAATTGATAAATGCATTCTTGTCCCCATGTATTAAGTTAGAATTCTCATGTTGCATCTCTTAGGCTTTCTTGCATCTTTCCCATTCATTTGTTAGCTGAGCACTCCTGTCTATTTGGCCAGCTTGCATCAAACTTCAAAGTTCAAACGTGACAAAGGTTCTCCTGCGTTTCCACAGTATTCACAAAGTAATATGTAAGCATATGAGCCTAGATAGCTAATATGGTTATCATCATTAGCCGCCTAGGTAAATATATTATATATCCAATCAGTTTCTGACGTTTCAGTCAGTATGCTATACCATATATAGTGCTAATGTATGGTCACCGTGAAGAAAAAGACAAGAAGAGAAAAAACTACGACCATCCAACATCTCGTAATCGACATTATGGCCGAAACTCTTCTAGGAGTTCCAGCTAAATCACTCATAAGTTGAGGTACATCAGCAAGCAAAGGTTTAACATGATATCTGATCCATTTTTCATTAGCCTTCGTTCTGAATATGGTTTAATGTTTTTGCTAATTAATTGGTAATTTTGATTATAACTGGAAAAATGTACAAAGAGGTAGAAACAAAAGGAAAATAAAATGAAGACTAAACCGTTTTATATTTTAGGTCCTTGGAATGGATTTCCAGGAGCTACGACACTTAAAAAACTACTAAACTTGTCTGTAGTAGGTGGCTGATGCGTCTTCAATTCGCGTTAGGGAGAGTGGTTTGTCATGCCACCAAGTTTTAGTCCCTGTTGCCAATATGCATCCTTGTCGAGCACTTGTCTCCGCTGATAAATTAATCTCCTTCTAAGTATGAGTGATGTTCAAGCATTCCACTTTACTCTTTGTTTTGTGTCATGCACTTTTGATTCTCTAGTGGACTTTATCCAACTGAAAAGCATTAATTGCACTTTTGATTGGGATTCAACCCATATATTCTTCCAACCTATACTGGTGGCTTGTGCAACTCCCTCAAGAATAGCTTGGTAGTTAGCATTATGGGTTGTATCCACACCCATTCCTCCAGCTCCAACACCGTGAGACAAATCCCCATTCTGTAACGCCAAGACTACCTTCTTGTGGTTCCAACTGCACTAACATTTGACACTCCAATGGGTGGTAGAAGCCAATAAACTCTAAAGTCAAAAGAATTGATGGGTTTGACTTTGAAGTAGGTTCTTCATTTTTTTCTTTTCCCCAAAATTGATGCCTTTTCTAATTTCTTGACAAACATATGGGAAGTTAGGTTTCCTCTCTTCATAAATCATCTTGTTCCTATTTCTCCAAATAGCCACGCACTAGACACGCGAGATAGATCTTGCTCCCCAAGAGCCATAACTTATGGATCAAGGTTAGCCCCAACCTCTACAAGCTTAGTGTGACTACTTGGAATCTATTTGCCAATAAATGTGTTTGTAGCATAATTCCAACATCGCTTAGCAAAGCCACACTCATAGAAAGTGTGTGGATCTGGATCTTCATTCGTGCTTTCCTTACATGTTATACATCTTGAGGCCATTTTGAATTTCATGCTTTGCATCCTATCATTAGTATTAATCGCACCGACAATATCCATCCAATTGTCGCGGGTTCTTGGATTTGATTCCCAAAGAAAACTTGCCTGCGCCTCAAGAAGGCTTATCTCCTTTACTTCTTATTTCCTTGTGAGTGGGAAGCAACGAGATGTTTGAAAGTTGGTGTGTGCATCCAAACTAACTCATCCTCACTTTCTTCATTGGGTTGTTGCAAGTTGTGAGATCTCAATTCCAAGTATATCCAAGATATCGATTGGGATGGGAGAAAGTTCCATCTATATACTCAATGCAGCACTCAAAGTGGCACTATACTCTTGCCAAAAAAGCTTGTTTCCATTGGCAAAACTCCATGATAACTATAGTACCAATCCAATTGTCCCTCCAAATGTTAATGCTTCTCCCATTTCCAATTACCCAACTCAATGTATACCTTCATGGCCCATTTAATGCCATACAATTGAAGTCATGCGTGTAACCCAAGTTCCACTTCTTTTCTTATATTTACATTGCATAAATGTTGATGAATTGTTATTCTTTTTTTAACATAGCCCTTTTCTTCTTAGCATAGAAAGGTTGATGTCATTCAACAAATAATGCCAATTCCTCCCTCATCTTTAGGCCCTGCATGTTCTCCTCCATGACGTAGTGACTACCTTCTTGCAAGAAGGATTGCCCTCGACTATACAAAGTTTTCGTGATAATATGCTCACATTCCTTTACGACCGAGGTGCCATTTATAGATAGCCATGTTGTGAAGTGGCATACTATTCAAACATGTTTTGCAAGTAGAACTCTCCCTTGAAGTGATAACAAGTTGTCATCCTGGAAGCTTTAAGTTTGATTTTGTCCACCATGGGTGCTAATGTGGCCCTTGTGACTCTTCCCTGTTATCAAAGAGACTCAAGATAAGTTTTCGAAGTACACCAATTGTGATTCCAAAGAGTTCTTGTATTGTATTCCTCCTTTCTTTAGTCGTAGGGCTAAGAAAGATCTTGCACTTGTCCTTATTGATATATTGACCAAGCAACCAAGGAACAAAATATCGCCGATATATCCGATATATCACTGATATATATCATTTTTTATAATAACCGACATCAATATATCTGATATATATCCACTAGAATATTGAATCCTTTTTTCCGATATATATCAAAATTTCCAATATGACGATATATATCGACCGATATATCTGATATATCCAATATAAATTGTTGACTTTGGATGATATTGTTGACTTTGACCAAATATTGTTGACTTTTGATATATTGTCGATATTTTCGATATAATAGACAATATTTCGATATATCGACATGCAAAACAAAATTTTGACTGGTCACAAAAAAATTGGATATATTGGATATATATCGGTTTTTGGGTACATCGATATATTCACCGAATTCGATATTTTGATCCTTGCTTGCAACAACTTTATATCTATCCAATACACTCACGACATTCGTGATGTATCTTTTGTTAGCATTACGAAAAATAAATATATCATCTGGAAACATAAGATGAGTAGGACTAGAGTAGCTAGATTGTATGATCATTTGTTTTATGCATTTTTTTATGACCATAGTTTCAATACATTTACTAAGACAATCCCCAACAAAAGCGAAAAGTAAAGGTGAGAGAGGGTCGCCTTTGTCTCAACCCTCTCGACTTCACCAGCTATAAAGAAACCTCTTGGACCTCTATTGAGCATACAAAGATTTAGGCCCAAACACATAAATTGACTAATAATTTCGGTTTTAGGCAGGGTTGACTAATAATTATGGTTTTAGGACAAAAACAGGCTGACATCAGCATCTATCATTAATAATTTCGCTATAACGATATTTTTGGGCTGACGTCAGCAAATTATTTTTTATTAATACCAATTATGACCTTCTCTGATATATATGCAAACACCATTATGCATGTATGATATGCACTGCATGTGAATATCAACATGCACACACCATTATGCATGTGTATAATACACATGCAAACATCAATATGCATGTGTACGTATATATGTGTATAACACACATGCAAACACTACTATGCATGTGTATACCACACATGCACACACTATTATGCATGTGTGTAACAAACATGTAAGCACTACTACCATACATGCACACACCATTATGCATGTGTCCAACAAATATGCAAACACCACTATGCATGTATGATATGCACTGCATGTGTCCAACAAACATATTAGTTTTGGTGCTCAGGCATTATTGCAGTTATTTTGTTGTTGATTGTCATCACTTTCTTCACCATCATGGTCTTCTTCTTCATGCTCATAATCAGTTTCATAATTCATAACTTATCTTGACGTGTCATCATTATTCAAAATACTATGTGCATGCCAATAATCATCATTCGGAGCACAGTTCAACTCTGTACAGTGAGTTGTTTTTCTACTATTATAGCAACATCGTAGGCTCGGATCTATGTCTTCTTCATTTTGTTCTCTAGAAACTTTGGGTTTCAACTTCCTCTGACGATATGTCTACACCAACAAACAATAATACGATACAAATGATTGAAAACTTCTCAAAAATTAATAAATTTTTTTAATGTAATAACCCTAAAAATTAAGCGGATACTTCATTAAGCTAATTTTCGCCAAATACAACACACATGCAAATAAATTTATGCATGTGTGTTAGAACATGCAACCAACTTTATGCATGTAAATTCGTTGCTCAAATTAGTTGTAAATAAAAGTAAAAATTGAATAACAACATGCCAATTACATACATATTTACATACAATAAAAATGTAAATAAGATAAATCACAAAAGCTAGGGTTTTACCTTTAATGGTAATTCATCTTTTTCATTGTATGCATTTTTATTTCTTCCCAACTCTTCATCACTATGTTGATCCGAACTTCTCATTCTCAAATTGTTAGAAATTAGGGCTTTCAAATTTCTTAAATTAACAAAGGTAGATGGTGAGATGAGGTACGATTGTAATAAGAATCTACAATACTAACAATGGTGGCTTATGAGCTTTCATTCGCTGAAGAAGAAATAAAAGAGTTTGTAACTGTTTCAAAAGAATTGGGTTTAAAACAGAAGGGGTTCAAAAGAGAAAGACAATACCGTTCAAAAGATTTGGGTTCAAAAGCAAAAAAGGGTAATACCGTTTTTGCAACCGGGTTTGTCGAGGCATAATTATTTTTGAGAAACCAAACTAGAAGCGAAATTAAAACGCATTTTGTCCTAAGGCGGATTTTCATTGAGCATAATAGAGGATCGAGTTGTTTGGAAGTGCCCTTTGAATCCAATTAATTCAAGATCTATATATTGAAGCCAAATTGCTTCAGAACAGACCATAAGAATCTCCAGTCAAGAGTGTCGAACGTCATATCTTTTAGTCTTAAGCTCTTTAATAAGTTATGATGCTAGGCCTATAGCTTCATGAGAGTTTTTATTGGCAATGAAGCCATATTGTTCTTTAGAAATGACTCTTGAGGCAATAGGGGCTAGTCTTGCTACAAGAACTTTAGTAATAACTTTATTGGCAAAATTAGACAGGCAAATAGGTTTGTACCTCCCGAGAGAAGAAGCATCTCTCCTTTGGAATGAGCACCGGAAAAACTAGCATTGAAGCTAGGCGGATTTCGCTCGATCTTAACTTGTGAAGAAGTAATTCACCACCTTAACAAGATCGGATCCTACAATGCTCCAGCAAGTTTGATAAAAGTGTACATTAAATCTATCGGGACCTGGGGCACTGTCAGGGTTCAAGGGTTCAATGCAAATGCCGCCATCTTAATGTCCTCTAGAGATGAAAATCTAGCAAGTGTGAGATTTCCAGCTGCTGTTATCTGCATTTTTATTCCTTTGTGCATTACTAATATAACTTGTAGGAATTTTTTGTGAAACCATCATGGAGAAGATGCTTCTGTTTATTTGTGCAAGTGGGAGAAGATTCCTAAGGTTGAAAGTGGTTTAGAGTTTAGAGACTCATCTTTTCGACCTTGCTCATTTGGAGGGCTATTACTGAACAGTCCATTTGGAGTAGAGGGCTTTCCTAATCCTAAATGTAATGTCTCCTTTATCGATGTGTAGAAGTATATGTCGAATGCATGTTTTGTGATGGAGTGAGTATTCGTGATGCATGTTTGTCGTACGTAATGGGGAGCACATACTAAAAGAACTGAAAACTCGTGCAGAGGTGTAAAAGCCTTGAATCTCTGCACAAGACAACGTTGCATGTATTTATTTCTTAGTACTTAATTTTATTTCTTCAAATCTATATTTTATTATATCTCAAAAGTAAATTGTTATAACTCAAATGATATCGCAAACACTCTTCACTCACTCTCCCTCAAAGTGATTATCACCCCTCTCTTTTTCCTCTCCTCTTAAAGCCCTCCTTCTCCTTTCATTCTCTCTCCCATCTCTTCTCTTTTATATCCCTCCATCTCTCATCTCAACCCTCCACTGTCCCTCTATCTCGCGCGGTCCCCTCCCCAAGTGTAGGGTTTCCGTGCGCGACCACGTCTTTGTCATCATGATCAGGTCTTTGCTTGCGACCTGCGCGTGTTATGTTAAGTCCGCCCCTTTTTTCCCGTGATATTACGGGATGGCATCATGCCACTCTGGATGCCCCCTCTCGAGTCCGCGATGATATCTCAATCGGGAGTCGAGAGAGTCCTAACTTCTTCCTCCTTCCGGCCGTGGTCTTCCCTCTTCCCCTCACAATTTGGGTTCACGAGTGTCCATGCAATTTTCACTTCGCCCCTCGTTTCTTGTGCCTCCGCGTGTTTTTTCTTTGGTGGCTCTTTTCGGTGTCTCCTCGATTTCAGCACCCTGCGGTTACCCTTTTGCCCCACCTCTTATAAAAAGCCAGCTTGATTTCTTTTCTCTCTCTCACTCGCCTTTCCTTTGCCTTTCAGTTCCCCCACTCCCTCTTCCTCCACCTTTCTTCTGTCTTGTAGCTCCGGTCGCTCGCTCGGTCGTCTTCTCCGGGTTCCTTGGCTGACATTCTTGCTCCGGTTGCTCTCTCTTTTCTTCAGGTTGGTCTCCTTTTCTCTCTAGTTCCCTTTAATTGCTATATTGCGCATTTCTCCTTTGTATTTGGAACTGTTCATCTCCACTTCCTTTTACGCCTTGTTGTGGCTGTCGTCTTCCACCACGTCCCGATGTACGTTTCTAGATCCGCCACCTCCTCCTCCTCCCTACACCGTAGCCTTGCCTCCCCCCTGACTAGGCCGGGGCCCCATCTACCTCCGGGCAAGCTTTTGCCCTTCCGCCCACCACCACGTGGCGTAGACCTAATCTTGAGGCCGTTAAAGCGGCTTACGGGATACCGGCGTCACCCCAGAGCGCGTGCGACTTAACTTATTTCCCCACTTGGTTCCCCACAAGCTAGGGTGTCTTGTAGCCCGCGGTGGGAACAGATTATCGCCCGGCCGATTGCCCCTCACCCGTCTTGATTTCGGGTGTGTAATCAACTTCAACATCCCACCTGCCAAGGTATCGGCAATTCACGGAGGGTCATGTATGCGCGAACCACTGACAACTCGCTCGAAGTACCGGGATAGCGGTTCGCGACATGGCGCTCATTTCTACCTCAAGAAGAGCACGAGGAAGTCGATTGTGGGCTATCACTCCTTTTGCCTCCACCCTAGAAAACAACACTTTATCCTCCGCATCACCTCACCGGACAAATTGTGGCACCACTACCCTCTTTATATCTCGGAAATTTCCTCTCGCGGATCTTCCACGAATTGAATCTCAATCACGGCTTTCCTCCCGATTGGTGAGTCCGTTCTATATCTACCCCCATTGAAGTAGATCTTTTGGTTTCTCATCTCGACTTGTCGTTTATTTATTTCAGGTTGGCGACCCGACTCAAAGTCGCGCCCTACGACAACATCTTTTCCACGACCTTCCGGAGGATTAAGTGATGCGGGTCGCGGCTTCGATGCGTGATACTTGGGATTGACCACGCCACCGCTTACTCCCCTACTATCCGATCTCGAATGGCATCCATAGGAAAATATAAGCCCCATTTTTCCGTCCTCCTCCCCCTAAAGAAAGAAAGCCCGTGTCACCCCCCCCGAAAACGCCCGTACCCTTGACTCCCCCTCCGCCCTCAACTTCCATTCGCCATACCACTCATCACTCCAGCCCTACTCCATACGGCTCCAGAAACTTGGGAAGACCAATACTCCACATCTCGTTTCCCCCCTCCACCACTTCTCCCCGCTTCAAATATGGCTTAACAAAGCGTAAACTCTTGACGGTGATTTCGGATGAGGATGTTGTTGCCGTTGCCCCGGCATCCGCTGCTGCTCATTCTTCTCCTTCCCCGACCTCCAAGCGTCCACGGCCCTCCGTTCTGGAGAAGGCCCCCATCTAAGGGCGTCTGACCTACAGCGCCTCCTCGGTGGAGACGGCCGGAAGGGGAAGGAGGTGGCGCTGAAGCCCGACAAGGAGGCCGATGAACCATTCCTCCCTTTTGCCGCCTTCAAGCTCGGGGCCCGCGCTCTAAATATCAAGGACTATGCTTTGAAAAACCGGCGGTGGCTTCTTCCCTGTTACATGGGTCTCACCTCCCGAAGACATGGCATCGCCCGAAGGTGGTTCCTTTGAGTCTCGCGGACTTCCTTTACTTTCGAGGTGGGAGAAGGTACCCTTCTCTTTGCATTTGATATCTTTCTTCTCTCTCTCACGAATATTCTAACTTTTGCTCCGCTTCTTCGGATGAGTGCGGATATCTCCTTCATGATCAGCGGCTTTGTTTGGTGCGGTGGCGGATTGATGAACTTGATAAGGAGGTGGCCCATCTCGAAGAAGAGTGCGACGCGGACCTAAACAAGCTCAAAGGCCAAGATGAGCTTCGGGGACGCGAGGCCGCTTCGCGGCTTATATGGACAAAGGTCGATGACCGCTGAGCAACCGGTAGCGAGACCGCTTCAAAGAGAAGCATCTTTGCGCTCTGGACTCCCTTTCTCGAAGCACCAAGAAGGTTGTTTGCGGCACTCAAGCGCAGACATGAGGCCGACATGGCGAGCTCCGGGACATCTATCGGACTGGCCGAGAAGAGGGTGGCTAAGAAGATCAAGGAGGAAATTGATCGGCTTACCAAAGAAGGCCGCCTCCTTCACGGAAGCTGCCATTTGCTCGATATCTGAAATCGCATTGCCCATCGGGAGTCTATTTACGCGAAGGAGCCGCCGATCGATCGCGAAATTCTATAGGCTATATGGGCTGCGGATGTAGTTATAGAAGAAAGCGCCGCCGGTGATCCTCGAAAATAGCGTGTCTTGAAAATAGCTTGTTTGCATGCCCTGGCTAGGCTTCTTTTGATGCTCCTTTGTCATACTCTTTATGCTACTTTTTCTTGTATTTTTCACCCCACCCGGTTGGGATGTTCATATTATGTTTGCCCCCTTTTATTTTTATATCGATTGTTTACGTCAACCATCTTTTCGTGTATTTGATCCATCATGATGGTGGCATCTATTAGTGTATTCTGGCGTCGGTTGGGAATGTTTGATTTACTGCCCCGCGTCTAGATCGGGACTCGCTACTCTCTCTATTTCGGCGGGCTCTGCGCCTTGGCGTATGGAAGCCTCTTAAGCTCCGTTTGCCCTATCTCCCATGGGTCGGGGCAACTCCTCTCACCCGGCCTTGAGAGACCTCATCTTAGTCGCGGCAACTCCTTTTGCCCCACAAGGTTTGGACCTCTCGATCCTTGGGGGCTCATCCCCCTTCCGCTTCACTCGAGGGGCAATGAAAACTCAAACAATAATATTCACCTCAAAGTGCTCACGGTTTTATATATGTACAAATAGCTCATGCGGTTTTCAGTTTCTCTCATTACATTTTTTCGTGAAATATTTTCAGCAACCTTACATTCCCGGCCTATCCATTTCTTTGTTCCCTCAAGGTTTGTAACTTTTTGTAGGTGCGGTTCCCCTACCTCGACCACCCGTAAAGGCCCTCCCCGTCGGCTGACTTCCCTCGCTTGCTTTTTGGTCTTTGGGAGTCACTTTCGCGAAAACACCTTGTCTCCACCTCAAATCTCCTTCACTCTCGGCTTCTTGTCATCTGCCTTTGTAGGCGGGTGATATTCCTCAATTTGATCTTGATTTGTGTCTCTCTTTTCCTCTGCTAGGTTCATGTCTCTAGCGAATGCCCCGGTTTGACCCATCCTCGACGGTAGCGGTCCTAGTGGTCGCCCGCCACCATCTCTCGATGGTATCGCCTCTACTCCATATGCGATGCAAAGGGTTTCACGGTGGATGTTAGGTGGGGTTGTCCGATAGGCCCAAAGCACCCGACTTAGTTCATTGACCCGGGATCCCTTCTTGCCCTCCGGCTTCCTCTTGAGATTGCTAAGTATGGTTTTGTTAGAGGACTCCGCTGTCCGTTTCCCTCGGGGTTGTATGGGGCCGAGAATCCCTGTTTGATGTGATATGCTTGCGAGAAAACTCCTCACCTTTGAACGTGTGGCTGGGTTCCATTATCGCGATAACGGAATAGGGTGACCGAAATGGCAAATGATATTTCCCACAAGAACTTGATCACTTGCACCTCTTTCACCTGCTTGTAGCGATGCGGCTTCAATCCACTTGGTAAAATAATTCGGTCGCGACGATAAGAACCTCTTTTACCACCGCGGGCCATGGGCGTGGCCCCTATATCAAGGGCCACATCGCGAATGGCCATGGGCTGAACACCTTTGTCGCGGCTCTTTGGGGCCCATATCAAGCTGGGAAAATCTCGACACTTCTCATTTTTTTGGAGAATTCCGCGTCTCTCTCTTCATGTGAGGGCGGAAGTAACCACAGTGTCGACAGCCGGTTGCATTGTTGTTACGCCCGCTAGAGTGGCTCCCACGATCCCTTCATGTAGCTCAGGCGCCTCTCGAGCCGGTCCGGCCCCAAGCATTTCAACAAAGGTCCCTTGAAATTCCTCTGTATAACTCTCCTCCGGTAATGTGTATCTCCGGCGGTGCGATTTCGACCGCCATCTCTCCACGGGACCAATATTCTCCCCTCTGTCAGAAGCGCTTGATGGCGGCATCCATCAACCGGTGCTCTCTGTGGTATTCATTATTCCGATGATTCCTCGGTGCTTTCGGTCATCGGTCTTCTCACCTCTATAGACCTTTCTTCGGACCCTGGCATGGCTGCGGCCACATATGCCAGAGCATCAGCGTGACGGTTCTCCCCACGGTTCAAATGTACAAACCGAATCATTTGTGAACCCGCCGCCCGACCCGGAGGACCCCAAATATCTTGCCATCACGGGACATAGTGCGTGAACCCACCATTAAGCTGCACCGCGACTAAATTGGGTCGAGATTACCGCGGTAAGTTCCTTCACCCTGAGCCTTACGCCATTCCATGCCCGCAATTACGCCTCATACTGCCTTTCGTTATTGGATGTCGCGAACCCTAATTTCATCGTCAGCTCTGGCATTTGTTATGCGGCGTGACGATACTACGCTTGATTCAGCTGCACTGCATCCGTCGCTGACCCATCGGTAAACACTCTCCAACCGTTACCTTCGTCCCATGGATCCGAGCTATCTCGCTCTTTTTCTCCCTCACTTTCCAAAACCATCTCCTCCCCCCAAGTAGGGTCCTCTGCGGGGAACTCCGCCAAGAACTTCGGCCCGGGGCACGAGCTTTCTCTTTGTCCTAACACGGTATTGGATCTCGTATGCTTTCGGCATCGGCCCATTTCAACATTCTCCTGATTTTTCTCGCCCCGAGCACTGCTTAAGGGGCAAGTTAAGTGACCACGATCTTTGAGTGGGCTTTGAAATAGGGCTTTAGTTTGAGGCAGAAAATATCAAAGCGGTACTTCTCCCATAGCGGCTATATCTGGTTTCCGCATCCAACATCGTCTTGCTATGAAAGTACACTAGTCTTTCTATTTTATCCACTATTCGAACGAGGACCGAGCTGATTGCGTAATCTGTGACCCCGGATCTGATCTGACTTTTCTCCCTCTTTTCGTCGCGACAACAAGGGCATCTCCCCCAAATAACTTTTAAGCCCCTGGAATGCCTATTCACACTCTGCCGTCCATGCAAAATCCGCGGTTTTCCTCGGTGATCAAATGCGGTGACTTTTGCATTTGTCCGGATGACCGATATGAACCTATTGATAGCAGCGACCCTTCCGATGACGCGCACCTCCTTTCTTTTATGGCGGGGCATCTCTACCCGATGACCCTAATCGCTCACGGGTTTGCCTCGATCCCCATTTGTGTCACAATATACCCTAGAAATTTCCCTGTGGTTACCCCAAATGTACATTTTCGGGGTTGAGCTTCAAATTGTGGGTTAGCGATATCGGAATGTCTCCTCGACCCTCAAATGTTCTGCTCCGACATGCTCTTCTCCACCGTATCATCGATGTATATTTCAATGCGCTGCGAATTTTGCCCTCGAACATCTTCTCCCCGAGGCGTTGAAATGTGGCCCTGCATTTTCAACCCAAATGGCATCCTCATTATAGCGGTATGTGCCTCCTTCCACCGAAGGAGGTTTTCTCTGATCGGACCATACATAGCCACAGTTTGTACCCGTAGATCGTCCATAAAGCGAGAACATCGCGGAACCCGCCCGTCTGTCTACTGACTTCGTCAACTTTCAGCGGCATTGGATAATTGTCTTTCGGGCACTCTAAATTTACATCCGTGAAGTCAACACACATCCGGACCTTCCCATTTTTCGCCGGGACTGACTATGTTGGATGACCGGTCAGTGAATTCCACCTCCCTTATAATCCCGCATTCTTTAATCACGGAAACTTCTTCAGTTCATGCTGCGTATTTGGGTCTCATACCCTCATCTTACGTCTCGGCTGGCCCGGCGTCCTCCCTCGTATGCGGCGATGACATGCGAACTCGGATCTAAACCCGGTGATATCCTCTATCCCCCCAAAGGCGTCTTTGTTTCTCGCCCAAACATTGCACTAAGCTTCTCCCTCCATTCCCCTGCAATACTTTCGACCTATCGATGTGAACTTCTCTTCCTCTCCCTCTCCCGGGTTTACCATCTCTATCTCATCAAAGTTTTTGGGACCACAGCGGCTTGCTCCCCCTTCCGCGGCCCCTTTGTAATTTACTCACTTTGGGACCTTTTCACGGGCTTCGTCGGCTTATCCTGCGGTCAGCGGGACATCCTCTTGATTTACTTTCGGTATTTGTTTTGGATGCCACGACGATCGCCCCGGACCTCGTATGTTCCGTTGGGGTAGGGAATCGAATAACTTGATAATGCGTCGGCGGCACGCCCTCATCTCATGTATCCATCTCCTCCCGGGATGGCGTTATCTTGGGGCTGGAATCGACCACCATAAACCTTGAGAACAACATCGCGAGGTCCGTTATTCTTGGCGGCGGGGAGTTCCCCATAGGCTCGGTGACACTTCCATTGAATCCATTACAAATTTGTCAGCGGAGGTCTTAGTTGCCCGGGTTGATCCCATCTCCTCAAGAGCCCCTACGAGCGGCAAATCCGCAGCTATTTACCACGATCTATCGGGACCCTTTTGACCCGCATAATTACCCGTATGATGGTAATGACCAGCGCGTCCTCATCGCGGTGTATCCGCGGCTTCGGAGTCTGCGCTTGGAGAATGTAATTGTCTCTTCCATTGACTCCCTCTGTATCTATGTCCTCGGTGTGACTCGTTGACCTCTTTGGATACCATTCGTCCCGACCTTGTCGGTGGGCATTATGGCTCGATCTTCCCAGCTGAAAATAACATTTATAGTTCGATATTAAGCGGCGGCTTGCGCCCTGCTCCCTGTTTGGAGGCTCCCCCACAAATTCCCTCAGCATCCCCTTCTCCACCAATCTCTGGACTAACCATTTTAAGGCATAACAGTCGTTGGTTTCATGATTGTGCACCTAGTGGTAGTTGCAGTATGGCTTGTTAGGCATTTCGCGGAATGGTTGCGACCTTCATATCCTTGCAAATTTTTTATCAACGGCAATATCTCACTCAGCGGTCTCACCAGCGGGACGGACTCTAATTCGTGGTATGGCTTCCTCTCCCTCTGCTCTCTTCGCGCTACTTCCCTTCCCCTTTCCGGCCTCGATGATTGTCCGCGGTATCTCTCCTTGTCTCGGTCCTTTCCCCCTGTCTTACCGCGCTCCCTCCCTTTCTCCGCTTGCGATCTTTGTCTTGACTCCCCTCTTGATTCATATGCATGGTATCCTCATTATCTAATGTACTTTTCTATCGCGGGTATAATTCGTGCAAAGGTCGTAATCTCATTCTTAGCCGCGGTGATGGACCGCCGTCGGTCGCGACCCCGCTTCGAATGCTATTACGCCGTCCTCTCATCAGATTTTCCACCTTTAAGGTCTCGCCAGGCGACCACGGATACTCTCGGCGGACTCAGCGGACCTTTGTTTAACATTAAATAAGGCGCGATATCTACCTTTCTCCTCTTGATGTATAAAATGGTGACAAATGCATTTCGGCTCTTGGAAATTGGTTATGCTCTTTGAGGGTGTCGATAGTACCGGTCGGAAGCTCCACCCCTTAAGGCTAGCGGGAACATCATGCGCCATGAACCATCATACCTCGCCTCTTTGCGAGAGGCATCTGCTGTCGGAAGTGATGGATGTGATCTGCCGGGTCACCCGATGCCGTCATATCTCGAATCTAATTTTGGTTGAAGCGTTTTGGTACCTCGGAAGTCCATATCAGCGTCCGCCCGAAGGTTCGCGATTCAGCCCGCCACCACTTGGTGGCGGCGCCCGTTTGGGCCCTTATGCGTTGGAGGTTAAGCCTCTCTGTCATTTTGTTAATCATTTGCCGAACTGCTCCATCGTTAACCCGGTCACCGGATTGTCCACCAAGGTCGGTCCTTGCTCCTCAGCCTCCGTCTTTTCTTTCTCCGCTTCCTCTTCTGTCTCGTCCCCGGATTCTTCCTCCATTCTCTCTTTTTCTCTTCTCAGCTCCTCATTTTCCTCCCTCAGCCTCCCAATTTCTTCTCGCATGAGCCGCGCCTCCTCCTCTGCTCTTCCCTCCTCTCGTCCCTCTCCTTCTTCCACCGCCGCTTCCGGCATTTGTTCCGGGATTCTCGTCTTTCGGGGCCTACCCACCGCCTTCTTTGGTGCCATTTCTACCTTGCGTTCCCCACAGACGGCGCCAAATGTTATAACTCAAATGATATCTGCAAACCTCTTCTTCTTTCGCTCTCCTGCAGGCGATTATCACCCCTCTCTTTTTTCCTCTCCTCTTCCGCCCTCCTTCTCCTTTCATTCTCTCTCCCATCTCTTCTCTTTTATATCCCCTCCATCTCTCATCTCAACCCTCCACCTGTCCCTCTATCTTGCGGTCCCCTCCCCTCCAAGTGTAGGGTTTCATTACCGACGACCCGCGTCTTTGTCATCATGATCAGTCTTTGCTTGCGACCTTAGCGTGTTATGTTAAGTCCGGCCCCTTTTCCCCGTGATATTACGGGACGGCATCATGCCACTACATAAATCATATTCACAAGTGTCGTCACATATTCTTTGAAGTTTGAACATGACCCAAAACATCCCCCAAAAGATCAACACATTTCATTTTCACTTCTCTTTTTCACAACTCGTACCATCAGACGCTACTTCAGGGAAAAGAAAAAAAGGAAAAAGAAAAGGGTCTTGCATTGCAGCTTGTAGCCCACCGCTACCTTCGTATCGAGTACTAAAAACACTGCAATGAAAACTTCAAAGGTTCGATTCGATTACAGCGTAGATTTTACTTGAATATACCAATACAAAATCTACACTATTTGGTTTTAAAATATTTAAATTTAAAAGAAAAAAAATATTAAAAAAAACCCAATTGAGCAATTTAGCAAAAGTCCCTAAAAAAACCTAACTAATCTGTATTGGCAACACGTATATATTTTGGGTCATTATTTTGGGTCATTACCTTTTCCTAGAAAAAAATTCTAGAGCATTATTTTGGCAACAAGTATATATGGCGAAGAGTGCTTTCAATCATCGGTTTTCAAATCTTTAAACCTGAAGCTCTAACATCTTTAAAAAATAATATAAAAATATTAGGAGGGGTTGATTATAATTTCAGAGTGACGTGAATGAGATTTTCTAAATTATTTTAAATAATATGAAAACTAATTCTAATTTCGGTGAGGTGAAAGAGTTTTTGTAAATTATTTAAAAGCGGAGGGAGCTTATTAGAATAATTGAAGAAGGTGTTTCTAAATTGTAAAATATAAAGATCGAAATAGCCTATTAGGTTTGAAGTGTGGTTCGATAACCCAACTATCATATAGTGTAGAGGTAGTCCGATTCCTATGGAAATACTTGTATCTGTATGGAAGCGTGCTAAAAGGGACAAAAAGTAAAATGAGTCTTACTACATTCACGAATCACTACAAAAAAATTGAGTTTAGCTAACGGACCCAAGAGGTACACCGGCGGCTATAATCTGTTGGTTTTTCGATGGTTTTATCTCGTTGGCGCCAAAAAATATCACCGTCGGATTAGTTATTTAACATATCGATAGATTTTTTTCTTCTGTGACGGATATCCCACTGTTTTAAGCCCGTCGATATAACCGGCCGGTTAATATGATTGGACATTTCGGCCGGATATTTTATGTGTACCGAATTTGTTTTTAGAGTTGGCCAACCGGTTGGAATGAAATCTTGCTGAAAACATTCAAGGATTTAACATAGTCACGAAAAACATTTCAGTTCCACCCAAAATAATAGAAGGAAATATAGTCTGAAAATAGAAGGAAACATAGTCTCACACTACAACAACAAACAACCCGGCAACAAAAGGTATTCTCTCTCACTCCCTTACACACTTTTGTCTTAAAATCTCTCACCCCAATTTTTTTGCTCTTTTTTGGTAAATCCAGCGCCTTCTCTATCTTTTCAACGCCTTCAATCAAAGGTAATTTTCTTTCTCTAACTTCGTTTTTATTTTGGTTTTAAAGGTAGTATTTTTTTTTCCTCTAACTCATTTCGATTGAGCTCAAATGAAGTAACTTTATTCATTTTTTGATATTGATATGAACAGGTTTGATCTGCGTTCTTACATCAAGGTGCGTGTTTATTTTTTCCCTCCTTCTTTGGATTTGTGTGGGTTTCTCATTCTAAGCATCAGGTTATATATAAATTATGTTGATTTTTTTTATGTGTAGACTATGAGTCTGTTTTGAAGTGTGGGCTTGTTAATTTACGCCAACTATTTGCATGATATTTGATGAATTGTCTTAAAGATAAATCTTTGCAAGTTGGGTGCTGATTAAAATTTGGGTTTTGGGGTGTATTGGGTTGGAGGATAGTGATACATCTCTTATCTAACAGTGTATGTGAATGGTGAATTTTAGTATTGATTCCTTGTTTCTAATCTGATGAGCTTAACTCACTAACCTGAACTATTAATGAAATTAGGCGAAAAAAATGAAATCTTGAGTTTGGATGCTATGTTTGGGTGTGAGTGGTTATAAGATACATGAATATATATATGTCCTTATTTTATTTTTTTTGTTCTGAATTCCTCTATTTTCTATTTCTTTTAGAAGTTTATTAAGTTATAGAGTCAATGAGTTTGATAGACAAAGAGTTGGATTAACTTGGACAATTTTGAGATCCACGTTTTATAAAAGGTGTTGAGGATTTTAGTTCCTTTTGGTGGAACACCATCACAACAAGAATGTTATACCATGTCCTTATAGAAGTGTCAAAACCAAGGCCTGACAATGAGTCCGCGATGATGTTATGATACATTGTTTTAGCCATGGATTTGACAAGGCGATATAAATTCTGGTTTTGCGGCGGTGAGAAAGAAAGGGCGGAACAACTCAATGAAAGTGGATCAAGTTTTCAAACAAAGCGTGCGTGGTGGACATGAATGCAACATTCACCATTCTTGCGGAAGAACTTAGTCTTGATAACTTGGGCCCCGTTTTTGGGTGAGGATCGGGCGCTGATTTGAAACCCCTTTTTAATAATATACACTATTTTCACTAAACATTGTTGCCTTGAGCGCTTTGGACGGCATAGGTGCGGTGGAGATCGGGTGATTCCGCGAAGTGCATGTTTAAACATGCTTTTACACATATCTACTAAATTAGTGTCTATGGTGTAGTTTGAGAGCATGGATGCTTTTACACAAATCCTTCCTTCGGTTGGTTTACTAGGGGAATCACGAAATCGTAGGCAAAATTTTTTTTTGTTAGATGTTTGATGGCATGGTGATTGGTGAAGTTCTTTGAAGTCATGTTACACAATTTTAGGGAGCATGAACTTGTTGGGTTCATTATAGCAATTATACACTTGCAACTATGCAAGTCACATATCTTGCGATGGCGAGAAGAACCCTTTTAGTGCATAATCTAGAATATTCAGTTCCTAATCATGATTTTTTAGCGTCGGGGCTAACCGGTGGCAACACATGATTTTTCGCTTTGAGGGTGCAAATTGGCAAAGTAAGTATGAGTCACGGCCTTAATCGGTTTCATGCAGCTTCATTACTATTGTACAATTGAATTCAGGGTTTCTTGGGGCGCTATACTCAAAAAGTATGACTCATGGGAGCCGATAGAGAACCTTGGGTTTGCTACACCTTATATATTTAACTTTTTTTTTTTTTGTAATTCTTATACATGTGAATGTACTGGCTATTCATACTTTTGCTCTAGAAGCTGTGAGGGAAAATTATGGGAGTTTGTAACTACTTAAAGCATCTTGCCTTTACCCGATGGGTTATCTTTTCCTTTTCCTTTTTTTAAGAATAGTTTATATCATTTACTGTTCCTAAAATGGTGGTGTAAACATTTATTCTTGATTGTATTTTGTAAAATTTTGTTTATTTATTTATTTTTAAATTTTATCTTTTAAAGGGTAAAGTTCATGTCATTTGTGGTGGCCCTCCTGCCAAGGTATTAGTGGATTCAACCGTTTCATAACAAAGATAACCCTTTAGAGGATCTGAAGAACAACCAACTTGTTGTTTTCATGGACATCATCCAGTACTTGAAGCCAAAATATGTGCTCATGGAGAATGTCGTAGATATCGTAATCGTAAAGTTTTCTGGTGGTTACCTTGGTCGCTTGGCGCTAGGCCGTTTGGTTGCCATGAACATGCGTGACTAGGACTACGTACTAGTTGTCGGATGTTATGGGCTGCCACAGTTTTGCATGCGTGCATTTTTTTGGGGGGGCATGTTCTACTGAGGTAAATCCACAAGAAATCAATAAATAAAACTAGTTTATCATGTAAAGGTCGTTTATTGACCATTGTTTTCTTTTTGAAGCTTCCATGAGTTCCATTACCAACCCATAGGGTGGATGTTAGGTAGTCAAGTCCTAAAAAGAGTTTAAGGTAGTTTAATGTATTACTTGCTATTTGCTATCAATGTCTTGGAAAGATTACATCTTAAGTTATGACTACTATTTTCTATCAATTTCTTGAAAACATTACAATAAATCGTTTTCACAACTACTGTAATAATGTTGTTGCCTATGGTGAAAATGACCCTTGCATACTAAGAAGAGCTAACACGTATACTAGTCTGATTTCCTAGGGCTAGCTATATTATCAGCTGCAAACAAAAAACATGGCTGTAAAATGGGGAGACCCAACCTCACATGAATGCGCTTTCAACCCAAAGAAGGTGAGTAGTTGTATACATTTTATCATTTGTATAAACAATTAAACTAAAAGCTTTGAAATATTAAATTGTCTTTGCTTGAACATAATATGATGTTTGGATCTCATACAAATATCTCTTCTTAACATAAAAGATTTATATCTCTTACGCTTTGTAGTACATTCCTAGAACAAATATGGTTTTTATGGACTTAAGAAGGCTCATGAGCGTGCCGATCTCATTGCATACCTGAAATCAGCAACTTCATCTTAAGCTACTCTCGGCCTTTGTTTATTTGATGCTGCTTCAACCAACGAGCAATGGGTAAAGAAAGCACTAAAAAGCGAGAGGAATTTGATGTTGGGGAGATGGCTGAACCAAATAATGGCTGCCCTCACGTACCCGATATCTATTATCTAGGGATCAAGTTTCAGCGTAATTCCTTATGAAAAATAGTTTGGTATTTATAGAGGTAGAGTAGAGAGTCCTTGTAGCTCAAGTAATCTTGTAGCTTGAGCAATTATGATAGACTATAACTCTCATCGATAATTATCTCTTTGATAATAAATGAATCACGGACATAAATCAATGTACATTAGTGGCAAAGCCATGTGGCTAAGGTTTGACCTTGAACACATGAGTTAACCGGCTTTGTATATTGATCCATGATATTGCGAGTGGGCTTTAGCCTGTTGATTAAATGAATAAAAATAGAGACCCCTACTAATGGGCGTTTACCGCGTAGGTGGGGGTGAAACACGCCCCTCTTTGTCATGCGAACAAAGGTCACATGGCAAAGAAAGAAGAAAAAGTCAAGGAAAACTTGAAATAATAAAAAGAGTAAAGCGGAGTGTTTAACAAAGTGTCGTGTGAGCGTAAGCGATAAGAAAATGGACAATCGGAAAAAATTTGTGAATTAGTGGAAATGAAAAATTTCAAATTAGCATTATCACGATCACATGGGGCGTAGTTAAATAAAAAATGTCGAAAATGCGGATAAAATAAAAGATGCACATAAATAAAATTTCAAAAGAAATTGAGTCTTTGAACAACATGCCGAGCATTGCACGTAACAATCGCGAAAGTGATGTCGGCGGCAGCGTGCCGGTGGAATATCGATACGAGGATGTGACCGTTGAAATTAAACATAAAGGGCAATATAGTAATAATAGTAATAAAAGGAATTTAACTTCTGAATTGGATTCAAAGGTTTCAGATTAGATAATAATGTAGAGTAGATAAGAATTGAGAGTAGAGATGAAGTTGGAGTTGGAAAAAGAATTCCACTAGCAATGGAAAACCCGGTAGCGGAAACCATATATAAGCGGTGGCTATCTTTGCGCTTTTCCCAATCCATGAAAAAACATGTAAGCTCACCAAAGCGAGCTTGACCAAGGCTCCCATAGGCAAATACTTCGTAAACAAGTATCGTCGGTTCGTTGTCAAAACAAAACCTTTAACCGTATAGATTCCTATGTGGGCTTCGGCAACTAACACTACTCGACTTTGTCTTGCGTCCTCAGCAAAGCGTATTTCGCATGTCCTTCTATTTTCGCCGCTCACTACAGTGTGCTTCCCATTAAATAGCCTTGTAAACCGATCCAAAATCTTCCTCTCCAACTTTAAGTAAGATAGAGAAAGGAGTCGTGGTGTAAAAAACGAGTGAAGCGTCTGCTGCAATATCGCCAACAACTTTGCTTTTGTATAAGCCATTGTGATCCTTCGCCGTGTCGACTAGCAGGTACGTCTCTTGCCATTAACCTTTGTTTAGATATAGACTTTGGTTGGTTTGGATAAAGTTAGTAAATTGTGGTTGGTTTGTAAACGAAACATAGTGAAAAAACGATGTAATGGCGAGACGGATAGGCCGATTCAAAACCTGTTTTAACAAAAACATTATACGGTATAGCGCCATCTAATGAAGGGCACCGTACCTGTGTCCTCTTATTTGAAACTTGTTTCAATAAAACATGATATCGTGCACTACCAGTAAAGGAGGGGCACCATACCTGCGCTCCTTTAATATGGCCCAGTGAACCCGGTTTTGGTGCTCGGACCTTTTTTTTTTTTTTATAGGTAGAAAGCGGCCGTACTATCTTGGTGAAAAACACTTTCGAGAAGAAAACTTCGATGGCGATCCCTTGATTTGGTGAGGTGGAAAGAAGGTGGAAGATATGGCTGACTACACGGAAACGGCGTCGATGGTAAGCTTAAGGAAATTGATAAGAGCCCAAAAGCTGTAGTTTTAACTTCTGTATGTGATCATACTTTTAGACCCGATTATGTGAGTAATAATTAAGAGTTAACAGCGATTCGTGTTTTTATGCATTTCAGGCTTCAAAGTCCATTATGTGCGAAATGTGCCACTTTAGCGAGATAAAGGAGCAAAGATTAGGTTACTAAGGAGTTCGTAACTAAAGGCCAAGATTCAAGAAGACAAAGCCTTTCTAAAGCCCGATCAAAAGCTGAAAAGTCGGCCTTGAGGCGAAGCGATTGCACACAAGTCAACAAAACTTCCGAAGGCTGTATCTTTGGACTCGGATCTCGGAATGGGGCCTACCTTATGTCAAAACGACCGGCTCGGAAAGAGCTTTCAAATGGTCCAAGCCTTGACCCAATCAGAGGTGCAGAAGTGGACGAAAAGTCTGTTGAAGCCAACTGCAGCTGAAGAGGCCTTTTTAGATTGAAAGAATTGGGTTTTGGGGCGATTCTGCGGCCCAAAACATGGCTCAAGCCCATGCACGATTTTTGGATCTGAAAGTATAAAAACAAAAGCTTAGCTCTTTGTTAATGGTAGATAGTTAGACCTAGATTAGAATTAGATTAGTTAGCCTCCATTAATGAGTTTTAGAACTTAGTTTTAGAATTTCATTTTCTTGTTTTAGATTAATTTCTTGAATCATTGAATATCATTCATTAGATAAATAAAATAGTGATTATTCTTGTCATTTTGATCATTTCAATCTATTTCAATCTAGTTTTAATTATTGTTGGTTACCATTTCTTAGTTGTTAATTATAATTTAATTATTGTTTAATTAAGATTAGTAAATTTCGAATGTTGATATTATGTTTAGTTTAGATTCATATGGAAATGATTGCGGAATGATTCAAGGCTAAAACCTCCATTAGAGGGGTTGATGAAGCTTTGATGAAAACTTAGTGGTAGAGTGTAGAAGCATTGTAGAATCTATTCCACTCTAGAAGGTCATGATTCTCTATGAGAATGGGTGGACGACCTCACATGCTAGTTAGTATTTGGTAGAAATGCCATAAACACTAGGAATTAGAACTCGAAATTCTTGCCGTAAGAACGTAAGAATCGAGATACAAGAATCTATGCTAGGTTATTAAGTTGGATTCAAGGTGGATTCAATTCCCCTCTAATCTTTTATCTAGATTAAAAAACAATCATATTTCCATAGCATTCGTAGTTTAAATTCAATATAATCAATTTCATATTGTATCGTAGTATAACACCTTTAAGTAAAAGCTCTCATTAGACTTAAGACCGACAAATTAGACTATAAAACATTGCATGCTAGAGAACTAGGAGTGGAGCAATTTGTTACTCCACTCTATTTCTATAGAATTGAGAGTAGAAACTTTGATAAATATAGACACATAATCTAGTTTTGGTTTACTTACGTTTTGAGTTCATCGTTCATTTTAGGTAGGTAAACTATTCATTTTATGTTTTATCAAATGGCGCTATATATTAGTTTCACTTTAGCATTGTTTTATAGTATAATTAGTCATTTTAAATCCCATTAAACCCACCACCCTTGTTTGATTCATCTCGTGGTTGTTCGTTTTCAGCATTGAAAAGTTCGCGAAAAATTACAAAGGACCGGCGACCGCCCAAAGTGGCTTTACGCTAAGCGCTGGAACCTTGGCGTGACCAGCCCCCCCGGCGACCAGCTAAGTTCTTGGAACATAGAAAGCGACCGCCCCATACCGGCGGCGACCAGCTAAGTTCTTGGAACACGAACGCGACCCCATGGCGGCGCGCCCACATATAAAATTTGAAATTTGCGGATTTCCACGGGTTTGTTTGATTTTCGATTTTTCAAGTTTTAAGTGTTTTAACTTGTTATATACATTGAACAGCGTAAACAAGATGCTATTCATAAAGCGAAGCAAGGGACAATCAGGTATTCCTTTCTTACACACCTCGCATTTCGGTTAGAGGTTTCTACTAGTATATCAGAATTGTTTGGAGTGTTGTATGTTTAGTTAAGTTCGACTTAGTCTTGCATGAGATTAAAGGTGCGGTGAAGAAGAAAAACAACAAGCGTAATTACGGCAGCGTCGACAAACAAGTCTATCTAGTTTCCCACCCACTACACCTCTAGCTACTATTTCCACACACGATTTGATATTATGGATGAAGAAAGAGGACTCCTCTCTCGACTTTTATAAAAGCCTTGGTGATAGCCCTAAACCTTGCATCGTTCTAGAAGGACCCGATTGGGGATTTCGCATCCCCAAATATATTTAATTTGTTACCCGTTTTGCATCGTTCTAGCATACCATGAAAAACCTTATCAGCACATTCGTAGGATTGAACAAGTCCACAACATTCCACCATCCTACGGTTGGTGCGGAACAAATTAAATTGAGGGTATTCCCTTTCACTTTAGCTGATAAAGGCGGCTTCTTGGTTAGCGCTTGGCGCCTAATTAAATGGACTTCGTGGGCCAAACTTGTTGAGTTGTTTATGGAACATTTTACCCCTAAAGGCGGATGAAATGCTTTCCAAGATTCACTTCTTCGTGAGAATCCTCATGAATCATTTTGGAGGCTTGGAATCGTTTTCACCGATCTCCTTATAGAGTGTCCACACCATCACCTAGCAAAGACCGTTAGTTCATTGCCTTTTTCAAAGGACTTCTACACCACCATAAAGAAGTCCTAGACATAATGAATAAGGGGTAGTTTCTAAGTAAAAGGAGCCTCGAGGCATATAAATTTTTGGAAGATCGGACTAAAGCGTAATAATAATGGGGGGTAGTGGCGATTACTCTGCTCCGCTAGTTCTTCTTTCAGTTCGGGGCTACCCGGTATGTTTGAGGTTAAATCATATCTTGAGCTTAAAACTCTAATTGAATCCCTCACAAAAAGGTAGAGGCCATTTACGTATGCAGCAAAAGCCTATCCCCGTCATGAATGTAAATTCAAATCCATGTAGTTTCTATTGGAGTCCACGAGCATCCCGACTCAACGTCCTATAGCCTATGAACATTCTTGTTCCATTAATAGTGAACCTAACGCCCTTTGGAGACAAAATCCCAACCGGGTTGGAGAAATAACCAACAAGTCACACCTACGAGGTGCAATAATCAATATGTTAGGTCGGCCATACGGTTATAACCAAGCTCCCCACAACAAGGGCGAGGATCGGGGTAATTATAATAATTATAGCAACCAAGTGCAACCTCGACAAAGTCAAGCACAAGGTCAATGTAGTTATAATAATTATAATGCTAATAGAGGTATCGTTCGGTAAATAATAACTATCATAATCCGCCCATAAAAATAATCAGCGAGATAGTTCGGTCCACACCCACCGTGACTACTACACCCCACCCTGACGGATCGTCTTGACACCTTCATACAAGTGAGCCAACAACTTTTCCAAACCATGGCTCAATCTAACCAACACACATTACAATCCGTTAATAATTTAAACCAACGGTTAGCCCAAGAGAAAGCTGACCAAAAAGCGTGTTTCCGGCCAAGCGATACCCAACCCAGAGCGGCAAACATAGCCTTTGGGGTGAAGCGGTAATACTAGTATGGAAACTACATCCGTGGGTCAGCTAAATTCCATCACCACTCTCCGTTACGGAAGAGTGGTTGATAACAAAGTAACTATGCCTATAGTTACCCCATCGATACTCTCCTACGCGGATGTCGAACTAGATACCGATATAGAAACCGAAGAACCTACCTTTGTAGAGGTACCGGTTAAACCCACAACCTAAGAAACGAAAGCCAAGGTTACACATCAAGTCGAGGCCCTTACGCTAAATATAGAAGCGAAACCACCGTTCCCTCGAAATTAGCCATGCTAACCGGGGATACTAACTTTGAGGAGATTAGGAGCGTTTTCAAAAATCTAACGATAAACCTTCCTTTTCACGAAGCTATAAAAAGCTACCTAACTCGCTAAGTTTCTTAAGGAGTTGTGCACTACTAGGCGTAAGACCAACATACCTAAAGGCGCCTTTCTAAGCTGAGCGGTTCCCAACTTTATCCGAAAATAATGGAATTGTTAAAATTACAAAGGACCACAATTAGATCCTCATGCAATGCACCTTAGGAGATTCTCACAAGGCGACGGCGCTACTAGACACGGGGGCTAGTGTTAACTACTCCGTTTTATTTGTATAAACAAATAGGTCTAGAGGAGATGCAACCTACTAAAATGACATTGCAATTAGGCGATCGGTCTATTAAGTATCCTAAGGGTGTGGTTGAAAAGCGTTTGGTTAAAGTCCAAAATTTTTACTACCCGGCCGACTTCGTTATCCTCGACCACGAAGTCACTAACGACTCATTACCTATCATTTTAGAGGCGTCCCTTCTTGGCTCTGCCAACGCGGCTCATAAACTGCGAATGATGGTTCGATGTCCTTGTCCTTTGGCCATCTTTACGTTGAGGTAAATGTTTTCAAAGCGAGGACCGCGATATCGATTCATCTACAAATGGCGAGGTTAGCATGATCGAGAGCTTAGCTCAAGATTACTTCAAAACATGTTTCGGAGAAATAGATTAACAAATTCCTTTCCCGGAAATTCGACTTTAACAATGACTCCACACGGTCTTAGGCGAAATCGAAGAAGAATTCACGCAACTCTTTTGCACGCTTCTTTTACCAGCGAGTCCCCCCTTGCCAACAACCATTCATCCCTTGATGCTATGGCCGGAAGATGAATTTTTCAATCTCTATCCGGTGATCCTTTTGACCCACCTATTGAGGAATGTCTTGCATATATCAAGATTTCGATGATATGGACTTGAGAGCTCTAGCTGAGAATCATTCACCTTCCATCACTAATATTCCCACCCTCCACCCTTTCAAAGGAACCTCGAGTTTGCACTTTCGATCCTTTAGTTTTTTCTGTGCTTCATGATTTTTTAAATCCACCTAGTAAACAAATACTTCCCAAGGATAAACCACTTGACACCTTCATTTTCGGACTTGAGGCGGTCCCTAACTACACCATGAATGAGTTTTGTGCTAAACCCACATCCTCATTTTTCCATGCTTTTTCTCTAAAACTTATCCCAATCCACCATATCTTCCACAACCATTCACTTTTCCACACTTATTCACTAGGACACCCCTCGCGTTCAAAGATGAAACATAAGGTGCATGCTTTCGGTTATGTTATAGGTCTATCCGACTTCGCTTTCATTCCACTAGGCTGCGTCGTAGGAAATCTTGGTGTTTGATTGTGTTTGGATATGTTTTATGTGATATTTATTTATGGAACGATCCACAACTATTTCGGTTGTTGATATATGATAAACCTGCATATTCATACATATATTTAGATAAAGTCTCGAAAGTATCGACTATAAGCGACTCAATTTTGTGTTTGGTGCATTTCCTTTCATTTCCATATATTAATGAATGCACCATTCAGGTAACCGGGCCCTCCCTATAGAGTGTGTGGTTGTAAGTACCGGATCCTAAGTCCACGGTTCACATAATTCACGTTTTCCACTCTTGCATGTTTTCTTGGTTTTGAGAAATGTTTCTCTATGGTGTGAATTATGTCTTTCTTGCTTATTGTTTTCCTTTATATTAAACCTAATTCATAAAAAGTAAAAAGTTTAAATCTATAAAAATAGTAATCTAGCAAGTCGGGAATCGACCTTTAAAAGACCCCGTTTTAAAACAAATTTTTACAAACTGTTTTCAAAAATTTGTTTGGGGTGTTGTGTTTTTCCATTCTTGATCACTCAAATTCCTATTCTTACCCCACCTCGCCTTGAAAAAAAAAAAAAAAAAAAAAAAAAAAAAAATCTCTAAAAATTGGAATCTTGCGATGATAATACGACTTTAAAGTAGACCCGGAAAATTTCAGTTTTCTGCGGGTTGTTCGGGTCATTTGCAGCTGTTCAGGCGTAGTTTGAGATGACATCTCCTACAATATACGGAGCAGTCTCCTACAATAATGCGGGTCATTTTCTACCCTCTTTATTTAAATGCTTTGAGGACAAAGCATGCTTCTTGTTTGGGGGTGGGCATAGAAACCGCGTGTAATTAAGGCATCTGTTAGGATATAGATATGTATAATATGCACTTGTTTTCTAGTTAAAATTTTATAAATTCAAAAATATAAATAAATAAGTTATCTTTATACACTTAGGAATATTGGTATTGTTTTCTTTCTCTATGCTCTTAACAATCTAGAAGTCTCCGTAGCTTTTGCATTAGAATAATTTTTTAGAAGCTTAGGTTAATATGTAGGTAATAATCTTTGCATCTATCTATAAATATATTACATGAGTATCTATGATTGTTGCTTGATGAAGTTTCTGAAATCTAGGCTAGAGTACTTATTCTACAAATCCCGTGAGAATATAGCCTAAAGCCTTATAAGAGTGAAACATTTGAGAAATGACACAAGGGAGAAGTAAAATCCGGATAGAGAAATCACACGTCCACTTGTTTGATCACTAAACCATATCCTAAGCGAGAATTTAGGCCCTCTTTGGATCGATATAGCCAGAAATTCAAACCTATGAATTATTTTTACGCTAGTAAGCCCCTCTCGAGCCTTTCTTTAGCCTTTCATAAACCACAAATCCTTTACCTGTTACAAAAACAAAACAAAATAAAAAAAAAAATCAACCTACCCAATTTAGAATAAGTCCGAGAATAGAATGAGGAAGAAAGAAGAAGAAAAACCTATGTAAACAAATATTAGTTAGTTGCTTGAGGAAAAAAAGAAAAGAAGTTTCCATCCAAAGAAAAGAAAAATTAAAATAGAAATAAAATAAAAACTCCAAAAAATAGAATAAAAGGAGTCAAAAGGCAAAGAAAAAAAAATATGGCTAAGGATGGAAACAAAGTGTAGAAGCAAAAGTAAATAACAAGGTTTTCTCTAGTTACATAATATGAAGTCTCTTTTATCTCAGACTTGTCTGTTTTGAATATCCATTTCCTTCTTTCTTAAACCATCTCCTAATCCCCGAAACACCTAATAAAGACCTCTAGCTCAATTAGGAATAGGTTAGTGTGATAGTAAGTGGCAGATGTGTTTGATCGACTCCGACTTCCTTGTGTGTCATTGAGATTGTAAGGTAAAGTGTGCCCACTGCGCACTAGAGTAGCGAAACTTGAGTGGAAAAATCAGAGTGTTATATCTTGACTATTATTGTGAGAACCTACTTAAGGATGCTATTCCGAGTTTCAGAAACGGACCTGCTATTGCATTTCATAGTAGTACTCATTGTATATATGTTTATTGTAGATGATTGATTATTATGCATATATTAGCTTAGGTTTTTGACTTGGTTATTCTTGTTCATAGCTAGTGAGAGGAATAGTTAATTTAGAGCATGGATAAGGAAACAATAGTTTTATTTCTTAGTTGTTGTAGTATAGATGAAGTTTGTGAGTACCTTCACTGGAAAACTCTCACGAGGCTATAACTCGTCCACTAGGGAATTCCTAGTGGTTTAAGGCCTTGTTGCATATGGTCAATGAAATCGCACTCAGCGAAACGAGAGTAGTTAGAACTCCATTTTTGGTCACTTATTCTAATTTCTCATCTTTGCTTGAGGACAAGCAAAATGCTGTTTGGGGGTGGTTTGATAAGAGCCCAAAACTGTAGTTTTAACCCATGTGATCCATACTTTTAGACCAATTATGTGAGTAATAATTAAGAGTTAACACGGATTACGTGTTTTTATGCATCTCAGGCTTCAAAGTCTATTATGTGCAGAAATGTGCCACTTTAGGGAGATAAAGGAGCAAAGGTCGGTTACTAAGGAGTTCCGTGACTAAAGGCCAAGATTCAAGAAGACAAAGCCTTTCTAAAGCCCGATCAAAAGCTGAAAAGTCAACGCGGGCAGAAACAACACACAAGTCAGCAGAACTTCTGAAGGCCGTATCTTTGGACTCAGACCTCGGAATGGGGCCTACCTTCTGTCAAAACGACCGACTCAGAAAGAGCTTTCCAATGGTCCAAGCCTTGACTTAATCAGAGGAGCAGAAGTGGACGAAAGGTCTATTGAAGCCAACTGCAGCTGAAGAGGCCTTTTTAGACTGAAAGAATTGGGTTTTGGGCCTGATTCTCTGGCCCAAAACATGGCTCCAAGCCCATGCACGATTTTTGGATCTGAAAGTATAAAAACATAAGCTTAACTCTTTGTTAATGGTAGATAGTTAGACCTAGATTAGAATTAGATTAGTTAGCCTCCATTAATGAGTTTTAGAACTTAGTTTTAGAATTTCATTTTCTTGTTTTAGATTAATTTCTTGAATCATTGAATATCATTCATTAGATAAATAAAATAGTGATTATTCTTGTCATTTAGGTTTTGTTATTTCAATCTATTAGATCTAGTTTTAATTATTGTTGGTTACCATTTCTTAGTTGTTAATTAGAATTTAATTATTGTTTAATTTAGATTAGTAAATTTCGAATCTTGATATTATGTTTAGTTTAGATTCATATGGAAATGATTCAAGGAATGATTCAAGGCTAAAACCTCCATTAGAGGGTTGATGAAGCTTTGATGGAAACTTAGTGGTAGAGTGTAGAAGCATTGTAGAATCTATTCCACTCTAGAAGGTCGTGATTCGCTATGAGAATGGGTGGACGACCTCACATGCTAGTTAGTATTTGGTAGAAATGCCATGAACACTAGGGATTAGAACTTCGAAATTCTTGCCGTAAGAACGTTAGAATCGAGATACAAGAATCTATGCTAGGTTATTAAGTTGGATTCGAGGTGGATTCAATTCCCCTCTAATCCTTTATCTAGATTCAAAAACAATCATATTTCCATAACATTCGTAGTTTAAATTCAACATAATCAATTTCATATTGTATCGTAGTATAACACCCTTCGTAAAGCTCTCATTAGACTTAAGACCGACAAATTAGACTATAAAACATTCCATGCTAGAGAACTAGGAGTGGAACGAATTTGTTACTCCACTCTATTTCGATAGAATTGAGAGTAGAAACTTTGATAAATATAGACACATAATCTAGTTTTAGTTTACTTACGTTTTGAGTTCATCGTTCATTTCGTAGGTAAACTATTCATTTTATGTTTTATCAGAAATACAGAAAATATTAGGACTCGAGAAATTTGAGATTGTCACGCCCCGAGACCCAACACACATCCCGAGGACTAGGAGTGAATCTCGAGGCTGACACCCATTCCAATTCTACCGAAATTTCGGCAGAGTTTCTTTTGTTTAATCGACATTCGTAAACCCTAAAACCTGGACATTTCATAATACCCTTCCAACAACCATATATATATACAAAATCCACTTTCTAAACAACCGAGATGTATATACACATATCCACCAAAAGGTTTAAGGTAACTATTACTCCAATACATCGGGTATTACATCCAAAATGAGCTAGCTCTCAATATATACAACAAAAGAATGAACTAGACTATCTCTATACAACAAAAAATATGAACTTGACTCTGTCCTCGTCAAGCATAAGGGAATCCTCCCAAATCCCCACAACCATCATTGCTAGGGTTAGGAAAAGCCTCCTCTGCAACTGGCTCGTCTGAAATGTTAAGTAGGATGAGCAAACAACTATGCCCAGTAGAAACGCACATAACCAATACTAGACTACTTATAACAAAACATTTAAAACATGCAAGTTTTTTATAATAATATCCAAATATTGTGACTATACAATAAATCACTAGCTAGCATAAATCATATCGGCATGCTTCTTTAATATTCAAAATATAGTTTTCACAGTCATCATACAACTATTGTGGCATTTTGCATCCTATTAGAATGATGAGAATGATGAGTACTTCGACCGGATCCGCAGGCAAATCTCGGTTAAGTACTTTCCGGTGTGAACCATGCACCGTTATTTTCTGATTTTACCGTGAGGAGATGAAATGCCGTTGTTGTTGTTGTACACACAAAATCCCCAAAGCTTTTAGGGCTCAAAGGGCCCCGGTGGGCCACTAACCCACGACCCCATATGGGCTGTTACCTAACTTACGGTGGTCAACCGTTCAACGACTGCAGACTGCTCAGGATCCTGACACACATCCAGGAGTGGACTAAACTCTCACTCCTCGCGTCTAAACCTCATCGAGGTAACATGTAACCCCACACAAGCTAATCACCATACGCAAGTGACATTGTCTGCAAGCATGGTTATCTAGAAAAGTAGAAAAGGAATTCCCGGACTACATCCAGTGATGCATCCCTTTAAAGGTGGCCCACCACCTCGAAAGGTGTACACCACCGTTGGAATCCTAGAGCGAACTGCCGTCTCTGAAAATACGACAACAGTTCCTTCTTTATAGGAATTCACAATTCCTTTTCTAAATCCCCTTGTGATAAGCATAGTAATATATATATACTCGTATTACCGGTTATTTCCAAATACTATAGATACATATTTAGTTTTTCTTTTAAAACTGTTGGTCCTGTATATGTGAGTTCCTGGATTCCCCCCCCCCATCGATCACATACAACCTATGACTCCCAAACGGGTCAGTCATAGTAAATGACAACGGATGATTCCCTAAACGGCAAATCATCGTAAAATAACAACTAAACTCTATCCAGGGAACAATCGGAACCTCCACATATTTACAAACAACGGGTAATCCTTACCCGCATTACAAAATCCATCTCTCTGTCTCATTACAGAGACAAGAGACGAGAACCCTTCCCAAAACCAGTTTTTGCTCTTTTAACCAAGAAACCAAATCCCGCTACCCCGATTTTTTTTCAAAAAAACCATTTCACACCTAAAGCTATCTATATATATATAGTTTATAAGCGAGGAAATACAGTGCAAAATATGACTATCATATATACATGCATGGTTGATAATAAACTATCTATTTACAATTTAAACGATTCAAATCATGCATGAAAATAAGCAGACTATATATTGGTATGTAGGTTCCTACCTTAGCAAGCTCCGTTCTCCTCAAGCCCACTTAACCGAATCAAGTCCACTTAACCAAATCCAACTCCTATAAAATCATATAAGCCCAATCAGAAATCTATTAGAACCGAAGAAGACAACTAATATTTCCTTTCAACATAAGTTGAAAGAAATAATTACTCGTTGATTATATTAACCACTAATGTAATTATTAACGTACTACCCTTCTAGTTACCAAAAGTTTTGTTCTAGACTGCTATAGGCCACCACAAACCGATTCTGAGAACACCAGACTCTTTGCCGCGAACAATCGACTTCTGAGGCCATTTTCAGTTCTTACATATATTTTATTAGTAACTTAACCCCTTCTGATGCTTCATATTCACTCTCCTCCCATCCCACACAAATTTCCATTTATAATAAAATCCCCATCCAAGTCCAAATTTCAACTACAACCAATTCCACACCCTTCGATTCATATTAAATCTAACAACAATACTGTCGTGTTCCTTATCAATCGTGCATTACTCAATCAAATCCTAAACAAGTTTAAACTAACATAACTTCTCTAAAATAAAGTGAATATAGATAATTCTTACCGAGTCAGCAAGATCCCTCCTTAGTTTTCGGCTCCACCTCTATTTCACTCCACTCCAGCTCTTCCAAACTGCTACTGCCAACCTTCAACACCCCCACTACAATCAATTTCAGCAATACACCCTCAAGCTATCGAAATTGAATCTAACTATTTATTTGAAACGAATTTAAACTCACCTTTCGCGAAATTACGACGCAAATTCCACTAAATTTTGAATCCCCACACTTGATTTGAGTGTTGTTAGTGATTGGGTGTTTGAATTTTTGTTTGGATCGATCGAATTTGGGAGAATGAATTTTCTCTCTCCTAGGTTTTCAGTAATAGCAAAATTGGGGAAGAAGGAGAATTGGGTTTGTGCGATTTTTGTTTGGTTGGGCCGATTTTTGGTTTAAGTTATTAAGGCCCAAGCCCAATATATCCCAATTAGGCTTAAGGCATAATTAGACTTCGCGTCGTGATTATTTTTTCGGCCCCTTTCGCTGAAATTTAATTTCCTACATTCTATCTCACCGGAGGCTATAACAATAACCCACTCATGTGTAAAAGCCGTTAACTTCGTGCCCTTGACGCAGAAAACTGCTAACCGGCATTTTGTCAAATTTTCGCATATGGGTCGCTTACCTAACGTGACTTATGATTCGGAGTTAAGTTTCAGTAACTTACGTACGTTTGAAATATAAACCCGATGACCAATTTACATAAATGACCCTAGATTTAATATGAAATTTATAAAAATACCCTTAATAATAATTCAGGACTTTACAGAGATGGATGAAGTGTACGAATTTGAAACGAAAGTCGAAGAAGATGAAGTAGTAATGGCTTATACACAATTAAATTGCAGGAATGCAATTCCGTTGAGCAAAGAAATTGCACAATTATTAGAGTGGTGGCAAATAGCACCGGGACAACTGCCAATATCGTTCTGGTTAATCTTTACGAGAGCACACCGTTTACAAAATGAATTTAACAGGAGGTTCGGGGATCAAGAAATCGGCGTTGATCTGACCCGAAAAGCCATCTTAACGAAAGGGTACATAAAATTTGAAGTTGAATTCAAGGATTCAAACGAAGTTTTAAAGGGTTCCCAAAAGTATACACCGGATGGGATAGATTGCGTACCCATGCGAAGGGAAGTGGAATCGACAGAGTTTAAAGTGTCGAACAAATTTTGAGGTAAGCCAAAAAATATAAGTATGGAAAATTGTACTACGAGTAAACTGTTGACTAACACGAGTTATTTTTGTGTCTAACAGAAAACGCGAGTACACTACCAGATATTGAATTGGACAAGGAAGTGGAGAACAACCTTCGTTTCTTCTTTCATGAATGTTCTGACGAAAGATTGGTAGATTTGAGCTACTTTGATGATATTGTTGATTTCCGACATTATAGGAGTATCAAACAACGGCCCGATAGGTCCATGGAAACACATAGTTAAATGGCGAAGAAGAATAAGAGTCTCAGAAATGCAATATTTGGCAGCGATAGCGATAGTGAAAAAGAAGATGGAATGGAATTAACACAGCGAGAATTAGTGCTGAGCTTGCCAAATACAAATAGCGAATTGTACAAAAGAAAATGTTCCACAAGAAAACGGGCGAATGGAGACTACGAGAGACAACCAACGTCACAATGTATGATGCCTCGAGGGACGAGACTACAATGCACAAAACATCCCAAACGAAAAATAATACATTCTCAACACAAAGAGGAAAATGTATGTACCGTAGAAAACATAGATATGTAAAAGTGTAGAGAGATATAATATCTTGCTCTGGTTTGGTATATACAGGAAAAGAACGAAATAGTGATACTTACAAAAGATAGTGCAGCGAAGAACACAAAGTCGGTGAAAGAAAATAAACGGCAAAGCAAAATGCAGGAGCAAAGAATCCAACAACCACTGGCAAGTACTGTCAGGGGTAATACTACTCATGGAGGAAAACCACAGAATCTGTTAACAGTAAGTTGACCGTTGATTTTTACTATTGCGTTAGGACGGTAAAGAAATTTGTGTCCAACACTAAACCGATGAAATTGGTAGATGAAGCAAAGATGTTCAAGTGTGGAAGACGAAGCGAAGGTATCGCCAGGGACCACGCCACTGGAGGGGCTCAAAAAATATCAAAAATGTTACCAGAATACGGAGAAAATCGGAGAATATGACAGAGCAGTGTTAATGATTTTCGATAGTATGAACCAGGTATGATAGTATTTTTTTATCAGTTATTACAAACTTGTGTTTAAGTCTGAAAGATTGATAAAATCAGATATTTTTTGCCATAGGTTAAAATGGCGGTAGTACGGGCCAAAGAAATTCATGAAAGAGTCGTGAAGAAAAATATCATTCTGAATGAAGTCAATGCCTTAGAAGAAATAGAGAAAGTGAAGATACTCAACCAAAAATTGGAAGAGGCAAACAAAACGTTAAGCGGAACCATCAGAGAGTAAGAAGACGAAAACAAAAGCTTAATCGAGCGGACGGAAGAAGTAGAAGAGAGATCGTATGAAGAATTTGGGAAAGCCTGTGAGATAATGGAGGAACACAAACACTTAAAAGCAGATGTGATAGAATTAAAGTCACTTTCGTGGCGACCAAAGATCGAACTTAAACGATGCGCAAAAAGAGGTAGAGAAAAATAACAAGTTTAATGACAGATTTAAACCAGCTGGGCTAGGCCAAGATCACGCGCAAATGGAACACCGTGAATCGTTAAGTAAGACAATTGATAGAGACTTTAATAGAAACGGAGATGAACTAGAACGTGAGAAGATGAATTACAAAGATTTTGTCACGAGTTGTATATGCGAAAAGTTGGGAAGGAACCATTGGATTTTCCCAAACCAATGATCATGTGATTGCGCAGTATGTAATACCATAGAGCTAAAAATTCTTTTTATGAAAATAAAAATAAAGTATGTGTTGGCTATTGAATATCATTGTGATGTCGATAACATACCGTATAAAACTTAGTGTTGTTGATTTATGAATGTAAAAGAACGAGACGCCCCATGTAGAGAAAAACCTCCTAATATAGAACCATTGGAGAGAAAGTTATTGAAAGGCAAAGGGGACATGATCGTCCTCAATGAACCTAGCTATTCAGGTGTTAAAATATTTGTACCGAACGTGAAGCAAAGGCGACAATTGTTGGAGTTGTCACATGTTCAAAGTCGCCACCCGTAATCGAGACCAAACTAAAACACAACGCCATTGCCTTAGTAGTGGAATTAGCACGGATATTGTATTGTGGGAGTATTGCAATAATTGTTTGAAAGCAAGAATAACCATCTTATTGACTCGGATTTCCGTCAAGTAGGCATGAATGCTAATTTACTTGGACGAAAAAGGAATAATATGAATGACCTCCTAGAATGAACGTTAATGAATGACATTGTTGAAAGTAAAAGAAATGAGAAGAATAGAGTAATGTAAAATGACAACCAAACTAAGAGAATGGAAGTTGAATGTCTTTATTGATGGATAAAATAGAACAAACTACATAGATGGATAGATTTGTTATTGATGGAGTAATGTAAAATTGCAAAAATTTCCTAACGGTAAAACTTGAGAAGGTGGTAAGCATTCCATGGCTTCTCTATTATTCTTCCAGAAATAGTAACGGAGGAAATATGACCCCTTAGATGTCGGACGATCTATGATGTAGGGTCCTTGCCAATTTTCCCCAAACTTTCCCCGATTCTATAAGCTTTGGGTTTCTACAGAGAACCCAATCTTGTGAGCAAAAGACTTAGGATGGATCTTCTTGTCGAGTTCCGTTTCATGTCACTTTGATACTTAATAAGCTGTTGTAGTCCCTCGAGCTTAACCTCATCAATAAGAGCTTTTGACCGAGCCAAAGTAGTGTCATTGGAACTGTTTCAACAAAGAAGAATCGACCGAGATGTAATCGGAAATCGGTTTTGTAGGTAAGATCGCTTCAAAGACCATATGCAAGGTTAAAAGGTGATAATGCGGTTGAATATTTTGGCGTTGTCCTATAAGCCCACAAGACAAATTTGGTAACTCCTTTGACCCAATTTCCTTTGGCGCCCGGTCAAACGCCCTTTAGGGTTGGCCAAAATCATCTTATTGGTGGCTTCGCCTGCCCATTGGCTTCATGGATGATAAGGTGTGGAAAATTTATGCCGTATCTTCAAATTAGCATTTAACTGACGAATTTCTTCAAAGATCAAATTGTTTACCATTATCCGATACAAGTCTTGAGGGATGCCAAAACGACAAACAATATTTCTCCATAAAAACATTTTGACGTTGGAAGCATGGATTTGGACCAAAGGCTTTGCTTCTACCCATTTGGTAAAGTAATCGGTTGCCACAAGAAGGAATCGTATACTACCTGGAGCTTTAGGTAAAGGGCCAATAATGTCTAAGCCCCATTTGGCAAATGGCCATGGGCTAAGCATGGGATGCAACTCAAGAATGGTGTAGTTTACTTCATATTATCGTGCTTTTGGCATGGCTCACACCTCTCGATAGGTGTTTTGCATCCTTTTGCATCTCCGCCACCAATAGCCCCCGCGGTCATAGCCTTATGAGATAAACCCCTTGAGTGGCTTCCGCGATAAGCCGAGTGAATCTCTTCCAAAACTTGAAGTCCTTCCTGTTTTGAGAGGCATCGCAACATAGGGTTTAAGTCCGAGCCTTTGCGATATAATTGCAAACTTCCATCAGTAACGGATATCACCAAAAACTTCCATGCATCGCGTTTGATTCTTTCAAATGAAGTTTTGGATCTGGCGGAAGTGAAGAAACTTGCAAGTAGTGGATATAAGGAAGACGCAAATCTTGGCGATCGGAGATCATCACTCGCCTCGATAGTATCATATCGGGGAACTTCGGGACTATCATCCGTTTCATGTACCAACTCACTATATGTTTTGGGAGCAAATTCAGGAGGAACAAATGGATCTATAGATTCTAATGGAAGATCCAAAGTATGGTCATGTTGTGAATTTTCCATCTCCATTTTTTGCTTCCGAGTCATGATTGGTACGATTATACGTGGGTCGTATTTCACTGTTGCGTACAAGCAAAACAAGTAATTGCTTTCATGTACATATAAGTCATGCAATTCTTTTTCGGTAAAGTCAATGCTTGGCTCTTTCTGGAACTCCACAGTGATGTGTCTTGACTCTTCGCTTCTAACGGCGGTGGAGAGATAAGCCAATGAATCAGCATGACGTATGTCATTTTGGGGTCTTTGAGTGATAGAGATGCTACAAATTGTCGAGCAAGGCTATGTATCAAACCAAGATAAGCCGCCATACGATCATCTCTTGCTTCAAAAGACCCACCAAACTGATTGGCCACAAGGCGAGAATCCGTGTATAACTGGAGCTTTCGCGCCCCCAGTTTCAAAGGTGTTCTCAAGGCACAAACGGTAGCCTCATACTCGGCCGTTATTTGAAAAATGGGCCAAGTCGCACATATTTCTCAATTTTCTCTCCACCGGGTTTAACAAAAACGCGATCCAATTCCCACCAGATATTTATTATGGGAGCCATCCGATTAAACAATCCATAGGTCAATGGGATTAGGAATTGCGTTTGCAAGTTGGTCTTTATTAAGCCCCCAGTTATGGGTGGCAGAATCGTCTTCCATAGATTCTTCTTGGCGCAAGAAATCGCCAATAGGAGAATCATCAATCGGAAAATCAGCTATCAAAGAAGCTAGAGCATGTCCTTTTCAGCAGGTGGACTTTCAAAGACAATGCTATATGCACTAAGATAACTTTCCCATTCGGGCTAATCTGCTTTGATTCTTGTGCATTACTTAAAGACCTTGGTAAAGGGATACTCGCAAGATAAACTCGACCAACCTCCCTCGAAGTATGGTTTTAACCGGCGGCATGAACCAATGCAAGTGCAATTTTTTCCATCTTTGAATAACGAGACTTCCCCGTTAACGCCTTATCTTCTCGATAAAAAGATGGGTCTACCATCATCGATTTAAAAGAACAAAGACTAACAGCTTGAGTTGTAGCTGCTAGGTATATGCCAATAGGTTGACCCGTTGAAGGACTTGTCAATATAGGAGGATCGACCAAGTATTTCTTCAGCTTGTTGCAATGCCATCTCACAATCAACGTTCCAAATTGCCGCCCCTTTAAAGTCCGGAAGAAGAGATGACAACGATCGAATATTTAGAAATAAATCTATGAAGAGCGGCAAGACGACCAAGAAGCCGTTGAATTTTCTTTCTTATTTTTGGTGATGGCATATCAATAACGGCATCGATCCGATCGATTAGCCTCAATACCTCTACGAGTCATGAGGTATCCTTTAAATTTTTCGTAAGAGAGGCCAAAAGAACATTTGGCGGATTGAGTCTCATGTTATACTTGTTAAGCCTATCAAAACAAGTTGAAGATCGGAAAGATGATCACCAAGAAGCTTCGATTTAACAACTATATCATCGATATAAGCCTCCATTATTATCCCCAAACAGATCGAAAAAATTGTATTGACAAGCTTTTGGTAGGTTGCACCGCATTTTTCAGACCAAAGGCATAACAAGTTGTAGCAGCGAAAATGCCTTGGTCGGTAATGAAAGGTGGTGAACTCTTGGTCATCCACATTCAAAGAGATCCGGTAGTACCTCGAAGAAGCATCCATGAAAGATAGGCGTTGGAATCCGGCGGCATCCACTAGTTCGGAAATTCGCGGGCAATGGATACGGATGAATCGGACAAGCTTCGTTAAGGTTTGTAAAGTCAATACAAATTTGATTTGTCCGTTCTTTTTGGCAACTTCGCGACGACATTAGCAAGCCATTTTGGGTAAGTAACTCATCGGATAAAGTTAACCGCAAGTAGCTTATCAATCTCCTCTTTAACTTTGAGCTTCGATCAGGTGCCATTCTTCTTGGTTTTGGCGAACCGGCCTGAAACTTGATCAATGTCAAGTTTATGACAGCAAACGTATGGGCCTATTCCCCGCATTTCCTCAATTTTCCAAGCCGAAGATACGCTTTATTTCACAGAAAGTGGAAACCAACTCTTTTTGTTCTACGCCGAAAAGTTCAGCGAAAAATAAAAGTGGTTTCTTTCAATGAATCTCCTACTTGCACTTCCAAAAGTCGATCCACTCAGTAGGCGCCCCTTGCACATGAGCCTCAATATTATAGATGGAGGGCACGCTTGGTAATCAGAACTCTGGGTGGCACTTGCAAGGATCGATTACCTCGAACTTCAGATTTTTATAGTCATCCATTGCTTTGTCATGACAGGCATGGCAGAGACACCGGGTTACTACTTAACCTTGCAAATATGCCCGTGAGAATGGGAAATTGACACACCGATGAAATGTGGAGACTACTGACCCCCATGGAATGTATCCAATCTACGCCCAAAATTGCGTTATAGTGGGATCGATACCTATCAATAAGAAATCGAGCTCAACTTCTTTGTTCATTAATTTGATTGGTAAGGTAATTCTTCCAACCATCAAGATGTTGTCCCATCAAAACCGATGATAGATTGTCTTCGGGCGATGATCATACCCCCTCGGTTGCATCCGAGAATAACATCCACCGAAAATGACGCTGAGGTGGCCCCCGTGGTCGATCATTACCCATTGAACACGAAGAAGCATCTATAGACACGAAATTATAATGCGTCATAGTGAGGGATGATATACACCAAGGAGATCATCATCGCTGAATCGGAGGGGCTCTTCTTCGAAGTCTCGGTCCGATTCCTTTGACAAAATCGACTTTGTTGATACGGTTAAACTCACCAACATAACTAACTTTCAAACGCTTTTGATTCTTACTCGACTTTTTGGAAAGAGACTCAACATGAGAATGGGAAACATTAATGACATGCTCATAAGTTGCAAAGAAACTCCTGTTGAGAGTCTTTAATAAGATATTCATTTAAAAGTCCTTTCTCCACTAATTTCTGAATCCGACCGGAGAGAGCGACAAAGTTCTGTCTCATGGCCATAGTCATTATGGAATTTACACCGCAAGGCTTTGTCCCTTGTCCCTTTGGTATCTTCTGAAAGTGGATAAGGCGAGGAAAGAAGATTCCCACTTTTCAACTTCTCATATATAACAGAGTACTTGGCATTGAGCGGGGTCAGTTTTAGCTCAGGTAGAGTCTTTCCATCACGATTGAAACTAACTTGCTTCTGATTGTCATTCTTTCCATCGTTATGCTATTGATCTGACTGTCCTTGCTTCGGCTTAGAATTCTTGCTGTCAGAAAAATCTTTACTCCGAATATCTTTTCTCTTGTTGCTTTTCGCCCGATAGGTTCTCCTCGACACGGATGTGTTGTTCAGCCCTAACATACGATCGCATCGAAGTTTTAGGGACATCTTTGATTAGAGAGTGGTAAAGATCCCTTACTATGAAGTTCGAACTTCTGTCTCTTTCATAATATAATGCTTCTTTAAAGGCGAAAAGAAGCATCCCATCAGAAACTTTTGGAACATCTGCTGTTGCCTTTCCGAATCTAGTAACAAAAGTACGTAACTTTTCATCACGTTGTTGCTTGATGTTCAAAAGTGAGTCGACATCCTTTGGCGTCTTGCAATTGTGGCGGAAACGATTAACAAACTGATTTTCTAGTTAATTGAATTGGTAAATTGATCTTGAAGGCAACTCACTAAACCAGCGTAATGCTTCTCCCTGTAGAGTTGATGGAAAGAGCTTACATATGAGCGGGTCATCTCCACCCCATAACACTAACTTATTTTTGAACGATAGAACATGCAAGCCAGGATCTCCTTCCGACTCATCATAAAGTTCAAAATCGGGTTGTTTGAAGTTGGGATGGTGGTAAGCTTCTTGAATGTCGATCAAAAACTTATCAAGTACGCCATCATTGACTGTCAAGTTTTTCATTCTTACATCCCTTGACTCTATATCGTTAAGTTCTTTTGCAATCAACTCTTTCAACTGTTGTTCTGTTAGAGTTAAAGTATTTGCTCGAACAATTGGACGCCCCCAGTCGTGCCCATGTGGAGAAGGATACCTTCCATTATCTCTTCTTGGAGTTAGAGATATTTGGTGGTACCCACGATCAGCTCCGACCGGTGATTGTCTTTGTCTATCCCTCAGTAAGAACTGCGTTTAGGCGGTAGTCACCCTTGGCCGGGTGGTCGGAATAATTATACCACTTCTCCATGTTTTGTTGCTCTTGTTTGGGATGCCCGCCTTCCCAGTCATGTCGGACATATCTCGGAGGACGGCGGTCTTCCCTGAAATTGCTTCTCAGAGGTAAATCTTCCCTTTGAGATCGGACATGTCTAGGGTAGTAGTTATCCCTGCCAATCCGATTCTCCCCATAAGTACGGGTAATAGGGTCATTACTCTTAGAGAGCGTAATCGTTGATTGTGTTTGAGAAATAACACGTTCTTCGAGGACGATGAAGTGGTTCTTCAAGACGGTCCCATAATCGAAAGGCTCAAGGCCCTTTCGTGGTGGTCACTTTGATGTTGTTGAATTTGCAAAGATCGCCCACCGCCTTTGCCTCTTTGCCGCCTTCCTTCAAGTTCCTATTTAAATTTTTGACTCGTCAGAACTCCGCCAACCGTATTAGGGGTGAATTGGTCGTTACTATCACCTTTTCCGTTAGTTGGCGTGAGAGTAATGTCCACGCCCATATCCATGTCAACTGAAGGATCGACATGGACAGACGTGTAAAGTCCTGAATTATTATTAAGGGTATTTTCGTAAATTTCCTATTAAATCTAGGGTCGTTTATGTAAGTTGGTCGTCGGGTTTATATTTCAACCGTATGTAACTTACTAAAACTTAACTCCGACTCATAAGGCACGTTAGGTAAGCGACTATAGGCGGAAATTTGGCAAAAATGTCGGTTAGCGGCTTTTCCGCGTCGAAGCTGGCACGAGTTAACAGCTTACACGCATGAGTGGGTTATTGTCATAGCCTGCGGTGAGATAGAATATAGCAGATTAAATTTAGCGGGATAGGCCGAAAAATAATCAAGACGCTAAGTCGAATTAGTGGGGGTTAGCGTTGATTAGGACCTTAAGCTTAATGTATTGGGCTTGGGCCTAAATATATCGGCCCAACTAGAAAAAAAAAAAAAAAAAAACCGAAATCGCGAAACCGAAAATCGCACAGACTCAATTCTCTTCTTCCCCAATTCGCTATTACTAAAACCTAGGAGAGAGAAATCTAAAATCGCCCAAATCTAATCGATTTCACCCAAAAATTCAAACACCCAATCACTAACAACACTCAATCAAGTGTGAAGAGTCAAATTGATTGAATTAGCCCACCGCCACGCCAAGTGAGTTTAACTTCGTTTCAAACAAATTTTAAAACTTATTTCGATAGTTTGTGATGTATTAACAAATTAATGGTAGGGGAAAGTTTAATGGCGGCAAAAGAGTTTTGTTTGGAGAGGGAGAGCTTGCTAAATTGGTGGAGGAGAAGCTAGAGTGGGAGCGATTTTGGTGGAACGTTAAGCTAGAGCGATTTTGGTTTGCGATTCGGAAGAATCTTCGCCTATTCACGGTTTTGAGCAGTTCATGCGGTTTATAATTGTTTAAGAGTAGATTAAGTAATGAACGATTGATAAGGAAGACAACGGTAAATATTGCGCAGAATTTAATGTGAATGGAATAGTGGAATTTGTTGTTGTTGTCTGAGTCGAGAAAAATCTTAATCGTTATTGAACGCGATATAATTGGCGTTGTCGTGCAAGGCCGCAAGGTGGCTCGAAATAGTTCAGAGAGACGGCCGAGTAATAAAGCGTTTAAATGGCCCTCAGTGAGCTCGTTAATCCGGTAGTTAGATAAAAATTTACCCTAAAACCAAACCAGAGTGTCGTAGATTCTTCTCGACTTACGCTATATAAGAATTCTCGCTCGCTTGATAACTTCTAATGGTCGACGATATATATATATGATGTGTAGGAGTAAATACGAGGGGGATGGTTAAGCGTGCCTCGATTCGGTTAAGTGGGCTTGAGGAGAACGGAGCTTGCTAAGGTAGGAACCTACATACCAATATATAGCCCGCTTATTTTCATGCATGATTTGAATGGTTTAACTAGGAAATAGATAGTCACAGATCAACCATGCATGTATATATGATATTCATGTTTTAATTGTATTTCCTCGCTATAAACTATATATATATATAGCTTTCGCGTGAAATGGGTTTTTTCAGAAACGGGGTAGCGAGGGATTGTTTTCTCGTTAAAAGTGAAAACTGGTTTTGGGAAAGGTTCGCGATCTCTTGTCCTTAAGCAAGAAGGAGAGAGAGATGGATTTTCATAACGCGGGTAAGGATTACCGGTTGTTTGTAACTAGGTGCGAGGTTCTCGATTGGTCCCGAATGGTCAGAATATTTTACGATGATTCGCCGTTTGGGAATCATCGGTTGTTATTTACTATGACCGCCCGCTTGGGAGTCATAGGTTGTTTCGCTTCGATTTTCGAAATCCGTGAACTCCCACCTATATAATCAACAGTTTTAAAAGAAAAACTAGATATGTAACTAGAGTATTTGAAAATAATCGATAATACGAGTATATATATATATATAGATATTACTATGTTTATCACGAGGAGATTTAGAAAAGGAACCGCGGAATTCTATAAAGAAGGAACTGTTGTCGCGATTCGGAGACGCGGTTAAGCTCATTTAAGATTCCAACCGGGTGTATACCTTCGAGGTGGTGGGCCACCTTTAAAGGATGCATCAATCGATGTAGTCCGGGAATTCCTTTTCTACTTTTCTAGATAACCATGCCAGACGCGTGTCCGTATGGTGATTAGCTTGTGTGTGGGTTACATGCTACCTCGATGAGGTTTAGGCGAGGAGTGAGAGTTTAGTCCACTCGGATGTGTGTCGGGATCCCGGCGTACAGTTATCGTCGAACGGTTGACCACCGTAAGTTAGGTGACGTACCGTATGGGGTCGTGGTCACAGGGCCCACCCGAGCCCTAAAAGCTTTGGGGATTTTTGTGTAATTAACACAACAACGGCATTTCATCTCCCCGCCGGTAAAATCAGGAAAACAACGGTGCATGGTTCACACCGGGAAGCATCGAACCGAGATTGCCCGCGGATCGGGTCGGTACCGCACCCTCACCATTCTAATAGGATGCGCCGCCACAATAGTTGTATGATGATTGTGAAAACTCTATTTTGAATATAAATGAAGCATGTCGAGATGATTTACGCTAGTTAGTGATGTATATATACATAGTCACAATATTTGAATACTATTATAGAAACCCCGCATGTTTTAAATGTTTTCTATAAGTAGACTATTTATTGGCTATGTGTCGTTTCATTGGGCATAGTTGTTTGCTCATCCTACTTAACATTTTCGCATTTGAGCCAATTGCAGAGGAGGCTTTTCCTAACCCTAGCGATGAGGGTTATGGGGATTTGGGAGGATTCCCCACGCTTGACGAGACGAGTCAAGTTTATATTTTGGGTCATGATAGAGATAAGCTAGGTTATTCTTTTGTCGTATATAATGAGCATAGCTCTTTTTCTTTTGGTCAGATAGTAAGAGGCTAGTTCATTTGGTTGTATATATGGTGAGCTAGGCCATTTTGATGTAATATTTGATGTATTTAAGTAGCGATTACACTTACATAGTTGGTGGATGGGATTTGATGTTGTTTAGAAGGTTGGTTTGTATATATATGGTTGTTGGAAGGTTGTAGTTAGGATTTCCGTGTTTATGATGAAGTTATGATGGCGGGTTTATGACAAAAGTTTTGTGGTTTACTTAATGTCGATCAAACAAAGGAAACTCACTTGAAATTTCGGTAGAAATCGATAGGTGTCGGCCTCGAGATTCATTCCACGCCCCTCGGGATGTGGTTGGTCTCGGCTGACAAGACGGCGGATCGCATGGAGGATTACCGACTTGTCGGTTTTGTTGTTGCAAAGGTCTGTTAGGGTGGTGCCGGCGGTTCAGACGGCTTTTTATGATGGCGGAGGCGGTGGCGGTTCATACCGCTTCTGATCGGATGTTGAGAATTGATCCTACCACTAGGATCAACTTGATTGTTCAACGGTTCTTGCATTGGCCGATTTGAATTTCGGAGGGTTCGCAGTATTATTAGCAGGAGGAATATGTCGACTATTTGGTCCGGCTTCAGGCTTACCATCTTGATTGTTTCACGTGATAATGAATTCTAAATCCGAGGACGGCGCTAATTATGTTTCAAAGAAGAAACTACTTCAACACAACGAGCAATGGTAAAGAACGACTAAGAAACGATGAATTTAATGTTGGGGAGATGAAACCGAACCAAATAATGGCTGCCACGCACTCCAAGATCTATTCTCTAGGGATCAAGTTTCAACGTAGTTCCTTATGAAAAATAATTTGGTATTTATAGAGGTAGAGTAGAGAGTCCTTGTAGCTCAAGTAATCTTGTAGCTTGAGTAATTATGATAGACTATAACTCTCATCTGATAATTATCTCTTTGATAAGAAATGAAACGGACATAAATCAATGTACATTAGTGGCAAGCCATATGGCTAAGGTTCACCTTAGACACATGAGTTAACGGGGCATACATTGATCCATGATATTGCGAATTGGGCTTTAGCCCTGTTGATTAAATGAATAAAATAGAGACCCCTACTAATGGACGTTTGCCACGTAGGTGGGGGTCGAAACAAGAACGTTTGGTGACATTGATCGTTCCATGAGAACTGCTCGCCTTTTTTAGAAGTTGTAGGAATGGTCGGCACTTGTCTGAAGCTCTGGATATGAACCGGTTGAGTGCAGTGATCATGCCTGACAGCTTCTATATCTGCTTTCTTTGTCTGCGGGTCGGGCATATCCAAGAACGCCCTGATTTGGTCTAGGTTAGCTTTGATTCCACGTTGTGAGACTTGATAGCCTAGAAATTTCCAGGAGGATGCTCCAAACAAGCATTTCTCAGGATTGAGCTTCATTCGAGTACGGCGTAACCTGGAGAACGCTTGTTCAAAGTGAGTGAGATGGTCACCTGCTTTCTTGCTCTTGACAACCATGCCATCAATATAGACTTCCATGGTATCCCCTAACATGTCCTGGAACATGTCAGTTACCAGTCATTGATACGTTGCTCCAGCGTTCTTGAGGCCAAACAGGATGACATTATAGCAATAAATGCCCTGCTCTGTAATGAAAGACGTTTTCTCTTGATCTTCCTCCGCAAGTGATATTTGGTTGTACCCACTGTATGCATCCATGAAGGAGAGGAGCTCGTGGCCACAGGTTTGGTCCACCACTCGGTCGATTCTAGGTAAGGGAAAGCTGTCTTTAGGTGTTTCTTGGTTGACATTGGTGAAGTCAACACAAAGGCTTAACCGCCATTCTTCTTTGGAACTGCCACTATGTTAGCGATCCAATCGGGGTAGTCGACCTTTCGGATGAAACCGACTTGTTTGAGCTTGTCGACCTCGTCATTAATTGCTTTCTGAAATTGTAATAATAGTCTCCGAGGTCGCTGTCAAACTAGTCAAGCATTAGGATTAACATTTAATCTATGGCATGCAACGCTAGGATCTATACCCGCATATCGAGATATCTAATTGCCGAAAACATCTTTATTCATGGATAAAAAATTTACAAACGGGCTTTTGAGTGTGGGGTCGAGGTTAGCCCCCCTACATAGACCTAACTTAGGATCATCACCGTTTGTTCACTTTCCGCCTTCGCCGGGCCGGACCGTGTGGCATGTGGTGGGTTAACGTCCTGTGGGAGACTGTTCTCTGTAGTTGTTTTGTCGGCCTGATGAGTAGTGGGAGTTGTTGTAGGAACCGGAGCGTCTTCTGTGGGTACGACAACAGGGTCAAAGATGACTTCTGTGGTCATAACAACAGAGGCTGGAGTACGTGTCTGAAGCTGTATTGGTTGTATGTGATTTGGATGGGCGACCTCTGGGGCCTGAACAAGTGGAGTACGGATTGCAGGAGCGACCTCTGGGGTCCTGACGATTGGATCGGTAACTGCTTTAGCGACCTTTAGGGTCTGGATAGATGGATAGACCTTCTTGCTGGAGCCCCCGTTCTGAGTTGGTGTGTTGCCTCTGACTTCAGCGACCAAGTCTCTGGCCATGGTGTAGCTGGTGGGCTTGTTTCTTATGCTGACAGGGGGTTCGACTGTTGTATTCGCTGAGAGGATTTGATTACAATGATAAGCCTCAAGTTGGTTGCTGCGAAGCTCCATCATGCCCTTGGGGCTTGGAAAGCGAAGGACTTGATGCAGTGTGGATGGTACGACCTGCATTTGATGAATCCAACGCCGTCCTAGGATGGTGTTGTAGGACGACTTGATGTCTAAGACGCTAAAACGCGTATTGAAGCTGACTTTATCCTCTCTTGATCCCACTGAAACCGGGAGTATAATATCACCGATTGGGTCGGCTCAGGAGCCATTGAACCCATAAAGATGAGCAATTATGTGACCATATGAACTTCGCGGGGCAGGTGCTGCTTGTGAGGTGAAATGGTAAACTTCTTGAAGGGCACCCACGCACCTTCTTTTTTTCTCTCGACTAACTAATCGAGTCGTCAGGGAAAGTGACCATATGAATAGTTCTTTCATTGTCGCGATCTGATGAGTGCAAGCAGCGCTCGTGATGAGAATGGTCTCTGGGACGTCCTCTGCTGCGAGATCGAGTCTGATCGTTGTGGCGATCAAGGCGAGGTGGAGTTCGGCTGCGCAACCTGTGAGCCATCAGTTTATGGCGCAAATCGCCATCTGGTATGTTTGTGTACTGCTTGATGTGTCTGGATTCAATGAGGTCTTGCAGGTAATGCTTTAGCCCCCAGCATGCATCAGTCTCATGACATTTTGCTTTCGGTAAAAAGGCTAAAGATGGCTTGTCATGTCGACCGTTGGTTGTTTGACATCGTCGGTAGTATGCAACTCACTTGATCTTTTCCAGTATGTAACTGGGAGATTGTGTGAGGACAGCGAACTCGCGATCATTGTTCATCCGGTTTCCTGGCTTCCGTTCGTGCTGTTGTGGCTACTGTCGAGGTCGCTTTTTGGATGCTGAGGGGAAATCTGAGATTGTTGCAACCTCTTCTTCTTCTGGTAGGCCTTGGCGCCTCAGCCCCTCTTGTAGCTTAATGTACTTGTCCACACAAGCGTATGGCTCGGACATCGTTTCAGGGCGTTCCTTCATCAACGATCTGGCAAGTGCCATGTTGCGCATGCGACAGGCGTTGGAGAATGCCAAGGTGGCAAATGATTCTTTCAGGCCGGCTTCCATACATAGTAGTTTTGCTTTGAATCGGCCCAGAAACTCCCGAATGGTTTCGTCTTCGCCCAGTGAGAGCTGGAACAACGAATCGAGATTAGCTTTTTTACGTCGGTTGTGGACGATCGACTAGCTTAACAAAGTCGGTGAGTTGCTCGAAGGTCTTTATTGAGTCGGACTCGCGAAAAGAACCAATCGAAAAGCGCCATCTTTGAGACCGGGCGGAAACGCACTACGCTGAAGGTGGTCATACTCAAAGGCTACCGTAGAGTGCTAGACTTTGAATGTAGCGGGCTACGTGTTGGCCAGGACATGCGCTGCCATCATACATCGGGAAACATGGTTGTATAAAATCTGGAGGAGAAGCTCTGCTTAGTACTTCGACAGTAAACGGGGACGTGCGGTATGTTTTGAGCATTTTTTTGGACGATTTGGGTGGCGTCTTTCTTGACAACACTCTGGTCGATCCGTTGTGACAACTCGTTAATATGTTGATTAACTTCGTTGATGCCATCCTCTGCTAAGGGAGGAGGTGGAGTTTGAGTGTCGACTTGCGTGCGAAGTTGAATGTTCTCCTGCCTGAGCAGGGTGATTTGTTCGTTCATCGTTCCTAGCTGACCAGCTAAACTCTGGATTTGAGCTTTGAGCTTTGCCATGCTTCGTGGGCTTGAGACTTTTGGTTTCTGGAGTTTGGATTTGTTAGGTGGTTTCTCAAGAAATCGAGACCATAGACGACGCCACTGTAAAGGTGCGTTTTGGTGTTTCCTTTACATACACAGGGACAGGGAGAACGGATTAGATTATGATTGAGACCGAGTTCGTCGAGGAGTGAACTGCCTACGTATCTTCTCTAGATTCTGGGGGGAGAGAAGAATCAGGTCTGGCATAGTTCATATAGAGAGTATTTATAGGTGATCCAAGTGTATCCTCACCCAACACGTGTAAAGGATAACACAGATGCAAGGTCAAGATTGCGGAGGCGTGTGAGAACTGTGTTTATAGGTCTGCTGTAATGATGGGGATTAGTAGCCTAGCTTAGTAGCTTGCAGCGGTGGTCAGTAGCTGGCGGCAGTGATTTGCGCACATGTAGATTCTCTCATGATTGCCTCTAGAAGATAAGATGGATCACGCTGTAGGTCGGTCTCAGATGATGATACTTAACCGTTATGGATTTATCTCAGAAGCGTCATGGATGCGAATTTGGGTGACATAGGTTGGCGAGGTGTATCAGAGATCGGTGTGATATTTCCATCATGTTGAGCACGTGTTTGATATTCCTGAAGGAGAATATCACTCCCTTACACGTACATTTACAAATACTATCAGAAAAGAGCTCAAAATACAAAACTTTCGAAAGTTGGGATTTTGGGTTTCAAAATACCCAACAGAAAACAATTCTTGTTTTAGAGAAATGAATCTCAAGAGTAGGCCGGAAAAAAGAAGAAGAAGAAAAAGGTGTGAAAATGCAAGAGAGAAATCTGTGTTAGACTCTTAGGTTGTCAGTTTTAATTTGTCATGCCTAAAGCGTTTTTCCAATTCTTGGCAGGGACTGATGCGGGTTTCTGGCAATCTTCCGGCAATCTTAGGAAGGGAGAAAAAAGAAAAATGGTTAATATGATTTCTACCCCTAATAATTTGAGTACTGAGTAAAGTTAATTAAGAATTTGTTTAGTTGTCCAAGGACACTTTTGAGATGCAAAATGGCAATGGAAAAGACATCCGCGTCACTGTTGTAAGTTGTAACTCTGTCTCCATTACTCCACACTATAAGTAGTAGAGACAATTAGTGAGTCCGAACTCTGAAGAGTAGCAACTAGCAAGAATGGGTGTATTCAATACTAGCACTCACACATTTGTACTTTTTTTGGTGGTACTCCTATATTACTGTTGTTATATTGTAACCAGCATACACATCCCTCCACCCGATCTATACAGACATGTGTATGTACACAATGACTTATTTCCCGGTACACCATTAAAGCTCCACTGTGCATCTGGGGATGATGATCTTGGTTTTCACTCACTTAGATATAAACAAGAATTCCAATGGAAGTTCAACATTAATTTTTGGCGATCAACACTTTTCTTTTGTTCGATGATGTGGAGGGATGGGAAAGGTCGTACACTACGTATATCTTATGACATATTCGATGCTTCAACAATTATTGGCTCCAAATACTCCAATAGTACGAGCGACTGTAAATACTGTCATTGGTCTGCTCGCTGGGATGGGATTTACCATATTTTCCCAAATGAGCATGATACCAATTACCGATTTGTATTTGGTTGGTCCTAATCCTAGACAAGCGCCTATGCTAGAAATAAAGAAAGATCTAGCTTCTTAATTTGTGCTTATAGGATTGACTTGTTATCTATCTAATAAGATAGGGTTTTTTTTTTCACTAAAAGACAAAACTATAATAAAGAACGGTCCAGATCTGTTTGACCAAGATCTAATGGTAGAGATGCGGGTTTCCAATGCAAGTAAAAGTATGAATAAAAGTATGAATCCTAGGCCTCTTGGCATACTTAACAGCTTCCCAAGCAGCATCAATATCAGCTTTATTACATCTAGCAAGACCACAAATAACAGGAACATGCCCATCATCATCAATAGCATTACCGACTTCTTTGGCAATAATCTTAACAGCTTCAAGATCATCATTCGATGAAGCAGGAAATCCAGCTTCAATTATATTAACCCCGAGTTTCGACACTTAATGAGCGGAGTAGACGGCTTGAATTATTATTAGTGTTGTTTCTAGAAGAAGATTGAGAAGATGAAGAGTTGGAATTACTGCTCCTCTTGGTAGTCGATTTGAATGCCCGCGTGGCCATTTCTATTTCTTATTACCTTTGAAGAAGAGAAGAAGAAAAAATTCAATTTTTCATGAGGAATTTGGCGGAGAAATCTATTCTCTGTCTTCATTTTGAATGTTGAATAATTGGCCGCTGGTGGACGTGGACCTACCTCCTACGACGTCATCCTCATTTTCATTTCCTAAATATCTTTATTCATTATTAATTTCGTGATGCAACATATGATTTGCTCACTTTTTCACCGCACCAATCCCAAAGGAGAACAAGACGAATAATGTCAACCATTGGACGAAGTGCTAATTAGCCACATTGCATGTAATTGTGGTAGTAAATTCATTAAGTGTCATTTTCATGAACGGAGTAGATTATTTCATGAAAATTTCCAATGCAAACCCTAATTGGCGGGGAAATTAAAGATGCGCTCAAGGAACACCGGACGACACTTCGCCTGAAATAGTTGCAACGGGTATTCGAAATGAAACGAAAAGCAATTATGAAAGAAATCTTGAAGAATGATATCTTCGGCCGGTGGTTGCATATGTCTATACCATTGAATTTCCCCGTAGCGGTCTTCCACACATGCATTGCCTTTTATTTCTCACGCATGATGACAAGATCCAAAAAGTGAGCAAGTGGATAAATTTGTATGTGCGAATTCGCACTCGACACCCACCCCCGCATTGTTTGAAACAAAGTGAAGAAGTGCATGGTTCATGGCCCCTGCGTGGTGATCGAGATCCGAAGTGCTTCATGTATGGAAAATGGTCGATGCACCAAAGCCTATCCAAAAGAGTTTGTGGAGGAAACAATTATGGATAAAAAAGGGTACTCCATTTACCGGCTAGCGAATTAATCGGCAAGAAATATTTTGTGAAGAGGAGGAATAAAATGGTTAAAGTTGATAATGGAGATGTTGTTCCCTACAATGCATATCTGTCTAAAATGTTTGACTGCCATATCAATGTTGAAGTTTGTGCATCGTGTCAAGCTGTTAAATATATTAACAAGTACATCTACAAAGGCTATGACAAAGCAACAAAGGGGTGGCGGGGAACAAATGATGAGATTCAGCAATATATCGATGCAAGGTACATTGGACCAACAGAAGCTGCATGGCATCTATTTCAGAATCCAATGCATAAAGAGTTTCCAAGTGTCCAACGATTGGCGCTTCATTTAGAAGGCATGCATAGGGTTGTTTTCAATAGCAAAGAGCCCATGGATGTAATTCTTGCCCGAGCCAGAGACCAAACCTCAACACTGACAGCTTTCTTTAAGTGTTGTGCTAAAGATCCAAATGCACGAGCATTTACCTATCAAGAATTTCCAAGACACTATGTTTTTCACAAAGACTCTCAAGAGTGGACTCCTAGGACTCAGGGACCTTCCATTGGTAGGATGTATTTTGCAAGCCCCAATGCCGGGGAGAGGTTTTATCTACGTTTGCTACTTACTGTTGTAAAATAGCCTACCTCCTTTGCATATCTTTATAAAGTTGGTGATACCGTGTACATCACATACAAAGAAGCATGTATTGCCCGTGGGCTGTTGGAAGCTGATGATGAGTGGATACAATGCCTAGAAGAGGCGGCGATAATGAAAACTGGATATCAACTACGGAGGTTGTTTTGTGTAATTCTTTTAGAGTGTCATCCGTTACTTACCCGGATCTACTTTGGAGCAAATTTGCATCGAAAGTATATGTGATGATCTTGGACACCGCTTCGAACAAAGCACGACATCCCGTGATCCAACTCGATGAGCAAATAACAGATTACGGCTTAAATCGGTGGAACAAATCCTTTTAGAATCTGGGAAGACATTGGAAGATTTCCGCCCATGCCAAAGCAAAAGGAGGATTGAGCAAAATTGTTGGCAATAGGCTCATTTGGGAGCAACGCCAACTTCAAAGATGAAGGCATAGGAGAAGAGGTCGCAGTTGATGTGAGTCGCCTTAATCTTCGAACAACTTCATGCTTATAATCGCGGATCGATTCAAGATATGGTGACAAGGGCAAACTTTTCTTTTTGAATGGAGCACCGGTACAGTGGAAAACTTTTTGTATAATACAATTGCAAAGGCCTGCCGAACACGGGTCTTATTGTCATCATGGTGGCATCATCGAATTGCATCTGTTATTATTGTCCGGTGGACGACCGCCATCATTCTACATTTAAAATTCCAATTGATGTGATGGATACCACTTTTTGCGGCTTTACTAAACATTCTGACCTTGCTGACCTATTTAAAGAAACAAAACTAATTGTTTGGGACGAGGTGCCCATGCAACATAGATACTGTGGTTGAGGCTGTGGATAGAACACTTCAAGATATTTGTGGAAACAAGAAGATATTTGGTGGTATCACTACAGTTCTTGGTGGTGATTTTCGACAAACACTGCCTGTTATACCGTTAGGCCAGAGAGAGCAATTTGTTGGTGCATCACTACGGCGCTCTTTCCTTTGGAGTTATTTAGAAGTTTTGCACTTGGTACAGAACATGCGGCTTGAAATGGCAGAGTCCGAGAATGTCGAATTCGCCGATTTTTTGTTGGAGGTGTGCTACTAATGCCTTCTAATTAGAATTTTTTTTCTCCATTAGTTCCATATATAAACTAACTATTTTAGAAACTAATGAATTCATTTTTGCTTTGATTCATTTAGATTGGTTCAATCCCAAAGAACGCGCATACAATTGCGAATGGAATACGCGAAATGTACTAATATCCAAGAACTCATCTTCTCGTCTATCCCCAATTGGATGTTATGGACACACCGTCTCCAAATTTCTTAACCGATCGCGACTATTCTTGCTCGCCCGTGAATGATGATGTGAGTGCAATTAATGAGGTTGCACTGAATTTGTTTCCCGGTGAAGCTTTGAGTATTTGGCGGCAGATAAAATCATCGAAGATGATATTGATAATCCAAGTGGGGCTCACTATCCCACCGAAGTTTCTGAACTCCCCTCGACCCCTTCTAGCTTACCACCTTTCAATCTCAAGTTAAAACCTGGATGCCCTATAATGTTGCTCGGGAACATAGCACCTAAAGATGGCCTTTGCAATGGGACACTAACTTATGGTGCTTCAATGTCTTGAGTAAAGTCCTTCAAGCTAAAATTTTGACCGGAGAGAAAGTTGGAAATTCGGTACTCATCCCAAGAATATCTCCGCTCCCTCAAATGCAGAGTTGCCTTTCAAACTATCAAGACGACAATTCCCTGCTCGACTAGCTTATGCCATGACAATTAATAAGTCGCAAGGCCGCTGAAATTTGTTGGCATTGATTTGAGGACACCGGTTTTCAGTCATGGGCAACTCTATGTGGCCATGTCCAGATGTACTTCTTCAAAAGAATATCCGATTTTTTCTTCCACCTAATGCAAGAAATTGTACTACAAATGTCGATACCCGTAAGTTCTTCTCTAAGGACATCGATACCAATGAGAAAAGGCAAGTGAGAAATTAAAGAATGTTACTTTTATTGGTTTAGAAAATAAAGAATATATTGTATCCATATATATGCTATGTAAGTTTTATGATAGTTTTTTGTTGATGATAGCGTGGATACTTAAAAATAAGAATAGAGATTATTTTATTTTGAAAACCATCTCTTTTGTAAACAATATGCTAAATGTATCAAGTCTAAAAAATCATGTGTATGTAGTTTGTTTTATGTGTACCAAGTTAAATTGCCATAATTTTTCAGCGACATGATTGTAGTCTTTGCTCCATGGCGGATTTATCCATATGGTAGCAGAATGGTGTGAACAGTATGCATAGAGAGGAGAATGAGAGAAATGAGGAACTCGATAAGTGGGCGTGGAGTATTTATTTTATTTTATTTTTCCTTTCGTTACTAGAATTAGCCCCAGGTGAAAAATTATGCAAAGTCTTCTTTAATGTTTAATGAGTTGTCTTTTAGTTTTAGAAGTAATTTGTGTTATGTATAAATATGAAGTTATATATTTTGGTATGGTTGATCTATGAGAATTGTATTGTTTGATTTTCAGGTTATGACAGGATTTAGGTTTTTGAAATGTTGAAAATACAAAGGAGACTCTGTTGGATTTTTTTATTTTTTTTAAAAAAAAATGATGATGCTCTTAATTGAAGACTCTCTCCCTTTATTTTCATCATTCTCATTCTGATATGTATTAAATTAATGAATGTATAAGAGTATGTGTAATGAGTTGGTTTGTGAGAAATGAAATGCATAGAATTGCAATAATTAAACTCACTTGAGTATGTGTATGAAATGATTATGAAGTATAAAACTGTTGGAAATGGTTATATCATCGATACAATGCTACCATAGAGATGGTCTCTTTTGGGGTGTTGTTCAAAAGCAATGTGTCTAGAGTGCCGACTGGCACGGGCATTCACTAGTCTATCTAATAAGATAGGGTTTTTTTTTTTCACTAAAAGACAAAACTATAATAAAGAACGGTCCAGATCTGTTTGACCAAGATCTAATGGTAGAGATGCGGGTTTCCAATGCAAGTAAAAGTATGAATAAAAGTATGAATCCTAGGCCTCTTGGCATACTTAATGACTTCCCAAGCAAAGATCAATATCAGCTTTATTACATCTAGCAAGACCACAAATAACGTGAACATGCCCATCATCATCAATAGCATTACCGACTTCTTTGGCAATAATCTTAATGACTTCAAGATCATCATTCGATGAAGCAGGAAATCCACTTCAATTATATTAACCCCGAAGTTTAGTTACACTTAATGAGCGGAGTAGACGGCTTTGAATTATTATTAGTGTTGTTTCTAGAAGAAGATTGAGAAGATGAAGAGTTGGAATTACTGCTCCTCTTGGTAGTCGATTTGAATGCCGACGCGTGGCCATTTCTATTTCTTATTACCTTTGAAGAAGAGAAGAAGAAAAATTCAATTTTTCGCGAGGAATTTGGCGGAGAAATCTATTCTCTGCCTTCATTTTGAATGTTGAATAATTGGCCATTGGGTGGACGTGGACCTACCTCCCCTACGACGTCATCCTCATTTTCATTTCCTAAATATCTTTATTCATTATTAATTTCGATGCAACATATGATTTGCTCACTTTTTCACCGCACCAATCCCAAAGGGAGAACAAGATTTAATAATGTAACCATCGACGAAAGTGCTAATTAGCCACATTGCATGTAATTGTGGTAGTAAATTCATTAAGTGTCATTTTCATGAACGGAGTAGATTATTTCATGAAAATTTCCAATGCAAACCCTAATTGGCGTGAAATTAAAGATGCGCTCAAGGAACACCCGGACTTGACACTTCGCCCTGAAATAGTTGCACGGTATTCGAAATAAAACGAAAAGCAATTATGAAAGAAATCTTGAAGAATGATATCTTCGGCCGGGTGGTTGCATATGTCTATACCATTGAATTTCGAAGCGCGGTCTTCCACACATGCATTGCCTTTTATTTCTCACGATGATGACAAGATCCAAACAAAGTGAGCAAGTGGATAAATTTGTATGTGCGAATTCCTGCACCCGACACCCACCCTGCATTGTTTGAAACAGTTGAAGAAGTGCATGGTTCATGGCCCCCGTGGTGATCGAGATCCGAAAGTGCTTCATGTATGGAAAATGGTCGATGCACCAAAGCCTATCCAAAAGAGTTTGTGGAGGAAACAATTATGGATAAAAAGGGTACTCCATTTTACCGGGCGCCGATTAATCGGCAAGAAATATTTTGTGAAGAGGAGGAATAAAATGGTTAAAGTTGATAATGGAGATGTTGTTCCCTACAATGCATATCATGTCTAAAATGTTTGACCGCCATATCAATGTTGAAGTTTGTGCATCGCGGTCAAGCTGTTAAATATATTAACAAGTACATCTACAAAGGCTATGACAAAGCAACAGGTGGTGGCGGCAGGAACAAATGATGAGATTCAAAGAATATATCGATGCAAGGTACATTGGACCAACGTGTTTGCATGGCATCTATTTCAGAATCCAATGCATAAAGAGTTTCCAAGTGTCCAACGATTACGCTTCATTTAGAAGGCATGCATAGGGTTGTTTTCAATAGCAAAGAGCCCATGGATGCAATTCTTGCCCGAGCCAGAGACCAAACCTCAACACTGACAGCTTTCTTTAAGTGTTGTGCTGAAGATCCAAATGCACGAGCATTTACCTATCAAGAATTTCCAAGACACTATGTTTTTCACAAAGACTCTCAAGAGTGGACTCCTAGGACTCAGGGACCTTCCATTGGTAGGATGTATTTTGCAAGCCCCAATGCCGGGGAGAGGTTTTATCTCGTTTGCTACTTTCATGTTGTAAAAGGGCCTACCTCCTTTGCATATCTTTATAAAGTTGGTGATACCGTGTACAGCACATACAAAGAAGCATGTATTGCCCGTGGGCTGTTGGAAGCTGATGATGAGTGGATACAATGCCTAGAAGAGGCGGCGATAATGAAAACTGGATATCAACTACGGAGGTTGTTTTGTGTAATTCTTTTAGAGTGTCATCCGTTACGACCGGATCTACTTTGGAGCAAATTTGCATCGAAAGTATATGTGATGATCTTGGACACCGGCTTTCAACAAAGCACGACATCCCGATCCAACCGATGAGCAAATAAACGGAAACGGCTTAAACGGTGGAACAAATCCTTTTAGAATCTGGGAAGACATTGGAAGATTTCCCGCCCATGCCAAAGCAAAAGGAGGATTGGAGCAAAATTGTTGGCAATAGGCTCATTTGGGAGCAACGCCAACTTCAGCATGAAGGCATAGGAGAAGAGGCTGCAGTTGATGTGAGTCGTCTTAATGCTGAACAACTTCATGCTTATATCGGCCGGATCGATTCAAGATATGGTGACAAGGGCAAACTTTTCTTTTTGAATGGAGCAGCTGGTACAGGGAAAACTTTTTTGTATAATACAATTGCAAAGGCCTGCCGCAACACGGGTCTTATTGTCATCATGGTGGCATCATCAGGAATTGCATCTCTGTTATTGTCTGGTGGACGCACTGCTCATTCTACATTTAAAATTCCAATTGATGTGATGGATACCACTTTTTGCGGCTTTACTAAACATTCTGACCTTGCTGACCTATTTAAAGAAACAAAACTAATTGTTTGGGACGAGGTGCCCATGCAACATAGATACTGTGTTGAGGCTGTGGATAGAACACTTCAAGATATTTGTGGAAACAAGAAGATATTTGGTGGTATCACTACAGTTCTTGGTGGTGATTTTCGACAAACATTGCCTGTTATACCGTTAGGCCAGAGAGAGCAATTTGTTGGTGCATTACTACGGCGCTCTTTCCTTTGGAGTTATTTAGAAGTTTTGCACTTGGTACAGAACATGCGGCTTGAAATGGCAGAGTCCGAGAATGTCGAATTCGCCGATTTTTTGTTGGAGGTGTGCTACTAATGCCTTCTAATTAGAATGTTTTTTCTCCATTAGTTCCATATATAAACGAACTATTTTAGAAACTAATGAATTCATTTTTTGCTTTGATTCATTTAGATTGGTTCGAATCCCAAAGAATGCGTACAATTGCCGAATGGAATACGCAAATGTACTAATATCCAAGAACTCATCTTCTCTGTCTATCCCCAATTGGATGTTATGGACACACCGTCTCCAAATTTCTTAACTGATCGCACTATTCTTGCTGCCCGTAATGATGATGTGAGTGCAATTAATGAGGTTGCACTGAATTTGTTTCCTGGTGAAGCGCTTGAGTATTTGGCGGCAGATAAAATCATCGAAGATGATATTGATAATCCAAGTGGGGCTCACTATCCCACCGAAGTTTCGAACTCCCTCGACCCTTCTAGCTTACCACCTTCAATCTCAAGTTAAAACCTGGATGCCCTATAATGTTGCTTTCAGAACATAGCACCTAAAGATGGCCTTTGCAATGGGACACGACTTATGGTGCTTCAATGTGCGAGTAAAGTCCTTCAAGCTAAAATTTTGACTCGAGAGAAAGCTGGAAATTCGGTACTCATCCCAAGAATATCTCTGGCTCCCTCAAATGCAGAGTTGCCTTCAAACTATCAAGACGACAATTCCCCATTTCGACTAGCTTATGCCATGACAATTAATAAGTCGCAAAGGCAGATTGAAATTTGTTGGCATTGATTTGAGGACACCGGTTTTCAGTCATGGGCAACTCTATGTGGCCATGTCCAGATGTACTTCTTCAAAAAGAATATCCGTTTTTCTTCCACCTAATGCAAGAAATTGTACTACAAATGTCGATACCCGTAAGTTCTTCTCTAAGGACATCGATACCAATGAGAAAAGGCAAGTGAGAAATTAAAAAGAATGTTACTTTTATTGGTTTAGAAAATAAAGAATATATTGTATCCATATATATGCTATGTAAGTTTTTATGATAGTTTTTTTTTGTTGATGATAGCGTGGATACTTAAAAATAAGAATAGAGATTATTTTATTTTGAAAACCATCTCTTTTGTAAACAATATGCTAAATGTATCAAGTCTAAAAAATCATGTGTATGTAGTTTGTTTTGCGTGTACCAAGTTAAATTGCCATAATTTTTCAGCGACATGATTGTAGTCTTTGCTCCATGGCGGATTTATCCATATGGTAGCAGAATGGTGTGAACAGTATGCATAGAGAGGAGAATGAGAGAAATGAGGAACTCGATAAGTGGGCGTGGAGTATTTATTTTATTTTATTTTTCCCTTTCGTTACTAGAATTAGCCCTAGGTGAAAAATTATGCAAAGTCTTCTTTAATGTTTAATGAGTTGTCTTTTAGTTTTAGAAGTAATTTGTGTTATGTATAAATATGAAGTTATATATTTTGGTATGGTTGATCTATGAGAATTGTATTGTTTGATTTTCAGGTTATGACAGGATTTAGGTTTTTGAAATGTTGAAAATACAAAGGAGACTCTACTGGATTTTTTTATTTTTTTTAAAAAAAATGATGATGCTCTTAATTGAAGACTCTCTCCCTTTATTTTCATCATTCTCATTCTGATATGTATTAAATTAATGAATGTATAAGAGTATGTGTAATGAGTTGGTTTGTGAGAAATGAAATGCATAGAATTGCAATAATTAAACTCACTTGAGTATGTGTATGAAATGATTATGAAGTATAAAACTGTTGGAAATGGTTATATCATCGATACAATGCTACCATAGAGATGGTCTCTTTTGGGGTGTTGTTCAAAAGCAATGTGTCTAGAGTGCCGACTGGCACGGGCATTCACTAGTCGATCAATAATATAGAGTCTGTGTTTCATTTAGGTATGATCTATCCTTTGCCAAAAAAAAAAGATGCTGTTACGACAGAAAATCGTTCGGTCCCAATGATGAAGTCATTTTGTTTTATTTGTTCACAAATATATGCAAATCAAATTACCGTATACACAGATTAAAACTGGTTTTAATTATGACAGATAACTCAGACCCAGCCAGTACATTTTGGTAAATGGTAACTAAAACCATTAGTCCACTGATGAAGAATGTAACACGACTAGCTATTCTGCCCGCCCTATGGCCGGGCTTGTTAATTTAAGGCTTGTAAATTTGATGCCCGATGCTTAATTTGGGTACTTCTAAGTTATTCAGCAATGTGGTATTGTGGTGTACTACAAATGTTAAAATTAAAAAGCTTGAGAAAGGGGAGCAAAGGCGCCTCTGTGCAAACAATTCAATATATATAGAAATGAAGTACAAATGAGTTGTTAAGAGGGAAAACAAAAAAAATGGCATGGATAAAACTAATAGAAACTTATAGCCAAATTATGCTCGAGCATACAAAATTTTACTCAGTGGAACTTCAATTCCATTTGATGACCCAGGAAATGTCTTAAAAAGAAATATATATAAGTAATATACTAATAAGTTGATTTCCAAATCACACGTAATTTGAGCCTTTCAATTATGTTTGTTAGACTTATCTTAGCAAGTGCATGTTGTAGTCATAGATGAGAAAGAAAAAATGTTAGTGCATCTCTGTAACAATGGAAAAACCTTGGGCATGGACTTGGATTCAATGGGTAAAACTGAAATAGAAAATAAAATCTCTTAAATTTCTAATAATAGTCAGCTGGTTGGTCAATCATTCATCGAAAAAAAAGGAGTTACAATAGCATCTGAGACATATTACCTAGTTACCATGTATTACAAAGGGTCATATTGAATCTACATAAGAGGTTACATCAATAAGAATTAAAGTACACCCCTTAGTCACTATATGTAGTAGGTCACTCTGACTTGTCCTCATATACAGTAGCAATGACATTGTTATCTAGTTCTTCCTGGCTTATTAGCTACTTAGCTCTTCCCTTCACATTAACTCTTAAAGATGATGGGCATGATATAAGTTGGATTAGCTCACAGAAACATGAAAATAGAGGTTAATGAGATATAGAACTAAATCAGAAAGAAAACCAAACCTTACCTGCTAATGTCTTCACTACTAAGGTGGAATTCCAAAAGAATTGTTCTTGCATACAAAAAAAGGATAAAAGAATTGTTCATAATCATTAAGCTTATGTGCAACATATAAATATATATATACACACACGTTACATTGTTGATATCATATGCATCTAAAATAACATAATTAAGATACTCACCTTTGAAGCACTTAGAAAATTCCATAAAACTAATTGAATAGTAGCTTTTGCATAATAAGAATTCACCAATAAACGAAACATGCAAGAGTTTAAGTTTGCCCTAGTCACTTGAGTTTTTTCATATTTTCTAAGATCCTTCTTAAGAGTGCCAAACCGACGGGTCAGTACTCGACTCTTTTAGTTGAGATGAGAATAACCCAATTAGTAGCCAAAGTCGTGGCTATTAATCCACATCTCTTATCGTTATCTCTTGTGTGATACCCTCAGTAACAATGGAAAAACCAAATGTGACACTTACTTATTTTTCGAGACTCATCCTTGGGGTCTTAATTTCAACTGACAACTTCTTGCTAAAAATATAAGAATCTCCAATTTCATGCAAAATATATGTTTTCTGCAACATATTACCATTTCAATATTTAATCCACAACTTACAACAACGAATAATAACAAAGGGCATGCTAAAAAATAAAACAGATGATAGATTTGAAGAATGACTCCATCAAATTTTCATGATACAATTGATCTTTTTATTTTTTTTCCAAAAAAAGTATTGTGCACCACATGTTACTTGCAACAACCACCATGTGGTAGGATACAAATTTAGTTTCTCATCAACTCACCAAGTACAACCAATAGAACATATGACAATCCTAATTAGACGACTTTAGACTCTTTGATTTGATATCAAATTTCACCAGTTGAATGCAACCCTGGGTTAGCTAATAGAGCAATAAATATGTCCTATACCATTTTTTTTTTTTCTCTACCAATCAATGACCCTAAACTTTTCAAGGTCTTAAGACTGGGCTCAAGGCTAGAAGAAGCAGGTAGCTACTGGTTTGTTATCACCAAAGACACAAAAACAACAGCAATTAAAGGAAATAATAACTTTGCAATTAAAACTATAAAAAACAACATACAATTTTCAAAGAGAATCCAAAAGCAACCACATGCAAACCTCCTAGATGAGCAATAAGCTTAGGTAATGTGCAGGAAGTAAAGCTTTTGTTTGCTTTAACTCTCTAGCCGCTGTGTCTGTCAAGCACCAAGCCACCTCAAGCAACTACACAATTTTAAAAAATATATATCAGAAATCTCTTTCAACGTATATGGACTTGATTAACATAGCGGGTAGCCTTTGGTGAAGAAGGTGGTAGCCTTACGGTTTTTGACGTGGGAATAGAGAAACAATATTGACTTCTCAAGACAGGGACAAAGATACAAACATGCTCAAGCTCAGCAGAAAACTCAAATAAAGAAAAACAAATCATGTCTGTCATAAGGGAACTACACACAATCATTCATTTGGTTATTTAACACGTTCTTGGAAGTCATAGGGGGATAACAGCCAAAAACTATTTTCACTGATCAAGCTATGGCCATTTCTAATGCAATTGATGATGTATCCTCAGATAGTAGTCATCAACTTTGTCTTTGGCACCTACGCATGAATGCTCTAAAGAATATGGCGAAAAAGTTTGGTCAATACGAAAAAATTTATACGATGTTCAAGAAATGCATATATGAGAGGAGATGAATTTGAATTTGAAGAGAATTGGGAAGCCATGCTTAAAGAATTTGGATTGGAAGAAAATAATTGGTTGAGTACTTTGTACAAGTCACGTGAAAAGTGGGCCCAAGTTTATGCACCACGTTTTTTTTTTGTGCTGGGATGACAACAACTCAAAGAAGCGAGAGCATCAATTCATTGTTGAAGCAATACTTTGGGAGTACTATCATTCTTCAACAGTTTGTTGACCAGTACTCAAAGGCTGTGGACCATTTGCGCGAGAATGAAAGAGCAGTCAGAGACCAAGTCTAAGGAAATTGCACCCAACTTAATCTTTACTTGGCGTGTTGAGAGAGAAGCGTCAAAAAAAATATACAAAAAAGATATTTAGCCTTTTCCAACAAGAGTATACAAAACTTCTTAATCTTCATTTACTGCAGGAATCGGGAGACGAGAATACTATTATTTACAAAGTTATAGAAAGGGGAATGGACAAAAAGGATCGTACAGTGACATATGTTCAAGCGGAACAAACAGTGCAATGTTCGTGTAGAAAATTTGAATTCCAAGGTACTTTATTTTTCGCTAATATTTTTGTTTTGCTTATCATTTGGATTTATTTTGAAAAAAATTTATTGGTTTGAATTCTAAGGTATCCTTTGCTCTCATGAGTTAAAATTGTTCCATGAATTGGAGTTTACAAGTCTGCCTTCACATTATTATTTGAAGAGGTGGTCGAAGGAGTGTATAAATGAAGTTGTCTATGACGCATATGGTGATGCAATTCATAGTGACTTGGATCCATTGTCAATGACTCGTTACAGTGAGTTGTCACATAGTTCACAAAATGTTATTGCTATTGGTGCAAAGTCATTCATTATGTGCCTATGCAAACTCAAAGTTACTAGAACTCCATAAGGAATTGATAGCCTTAGAGATGCTTTGGAGAAAGAACGAGTTGTGGGAAACTCAGAAAAAATCACATTAGATACTTATGATAATTCACCACATGACTCTTATGATGATGTGCAATTGAGAACCCAAAAGTAAAGCCAAGTCGAGGCTCGTCAAAAAGAAAGAAGGGTGTTCTGGAAAGGATCACACAAAAGAAGACAGTTCAATCCAAGCAAAAAAGGTTTGTACTTGTATTTTTTTCTTTTGAATACATTGTTTTGTCACACGTACACTTACAATTTTTGTGTATGTAGGTGCTGGAGATGAAAATGCAACCTGGTAGACAAAATATCAAGTAACCCAATTGATATGGGTGATAATTTAAAAGTGAGTGGATGAGCTTCATCTAAGATTTACAAACAAATTTGTTTGTTTTCCTTATTATTTTGAAATAAGCTCAAACCTATACATGATTGTGCCTCTTTACTTTGCAACAGTCAGGTCCTTCGGCAAGCGAAAATAGGAACCCAAACAATTTGGATGCTCATCCTAATACCCGCAATGCTACTAAGGTGTGATACCAAAAAATTATAGAACCCAAATTAAATGGGGCTGGGATTTCTTCTTGTATTATCATATCACAGTAATTATAATTAGTTTTATTTTCATTCATTGTTGTGTAGGAGTTTTTTACATACCAACCACCAAATAACTCAAATCAAGTGCCTCTTATGCAGCAAATCATCTATCCACCAACTTATATGACAGGATACCCGATGATGTACGACACTGATGGTGCTCCATAAGTGAATCATCAACAACAAAGTGATGGACCATATTCTTTTTAACCAGTGACGAGGATAGGAATCAATCGTTCGTTTCAAGCGACTGCCCTGTACCTATGTTTTACATGCTAAGTTATCCAGGAGGTCCGGTCCGAATGCTACAATTTCAAGACTCGTCAAGGGCTTAGTAACCTATGTTGCTGTAAATAAGAAAAAAAATCAGCTCTAGAGAAGAACCATTAATAATGTCAAGGCTAGCAGGTTATGTTTGGCCCGTTTGGGATATAATATATTGTTTTGTAACACGGTAGTTTTATTGGATGTTATGTTTGGGACATAAAGCTTAATTTGCTCTCTATTTTGAAAGCAATATTTTGAAAGCTCTTTATTTTATTGGATGTTCTGTTATGGTTGTGAGATAACCTGACAAAGTTTTCAACCAGTGGTATTAAATCAGAATAGAACCGAGTAAGAGCTCGCTCCCTGTCAAGGATTAGTATGCTTGTCAGAATAAAACCTGTAATAAGCTAGGAACAAGTCATGCATATAGTGCAGGAATGCCTCTTTGTTCCACTATCTTGGGGCAAGTCGCCAATATTAATGCGCTTAACTTTGTAGCTTGAACTTGCATTTGGAGATGTCTCCTCACAACTTCAAATGGATAAGTGGCAGCTTCAGCACAAGTGCCAGCAATAGCCCCATAGAGCAACGTTCTCATGGGACCCAACTCCATTTGTTCAGGTGAGCAAAGTATGGTAGCAGTAATCCCAGCAGCAGCTCCAGCAAGGAACCTTTCAAAATTTGTGGTTTCCTCATTCCTAGACACTTTGAGTAGCTGCTTTCTATATGTGTCATAAGCATAGAAGTTTACTGCTTTGAATGGAGCTGTTCGAAGAATGTTGACAAAGTTTCCCTTCCAGAAACCTTTCAAGCCTTGATTAGCTGCAATTGTCTTGATGAGCTCACATAGATTCTTCTTCTCCCCAAGTACTATATATTCCAGCTTAAGTCTCTCAAGCAGAGCAACAATAGTTCTTGAAACCGCTGCAGCTATGGCTCTACACCATAGATGCTTTGTGGTGCTCAATGCACCATGTGATTGAAGTTGAACTCGTATTCGGAAGAAAATAAATCATGTTAGAAGGCAAATAATATATTGTATAACTAACATTCAAATTTTTGTATAACGTAAGGCTGAACATGACGTATTTTGGTAAGAACAATCAAGAAACCAAGAGTTGCTGCCATAGTTCAGGTGAGTTGTGATTGAATCAACTAGTGCTACCATAGGTATTTGGTGTTGAGATAACTTGACAAAGTTGAACTCGTAATCAGAAAATTATAAATGCAGAAGACAAATAAAATATGCATGGTATACCTAACAGTCACATGGCTGAAAAAAAAAGCTAGGGCTACTGTCGTAGTTCAGTTCAGAGCACCAAACATAGTATGACTTTGGCTCAACTAGTGCTATCATAAGCTATTTGGAGATGGAGGTATTGGCAACAAATAGCTCTAAGCTTGAGCACTAAGAATATTCAAATGGGGGCTACTGTCGTAGTTCAGTTCAGAGCACCAAACATAGTATGACTTTGGCTCAACTAGTGCTATCATAAGCTATTTGGAGATGGAGGTATTGGCTACAAATAGCTCTAAGCTTGAGCACTAAGAATATTCAAATGGGGACAAATTCAAGAGAGTTAAACTGATTGTGAAGAGAACTAACACGACTTGGGGGACGTAGAAGACACAAGAAATTAAACCAAATACATGGAATCAATACTAATTTGCATATGTTTCAACTCTAACGATCTTAGTGGTTTCGAACCACAAACTCTTGGGATATAAATGTGCCACATTTTGATCCCAAGCGCTTTGCCTTTTAAGCTAACGATCCATTTAAAAATCACTATTTAAATCACATAACCAATTCCAAGAATTTAATATCATGGTGAATTATCGAAACACATGCATACGGGCTGCCATGAACAAGCTTTTCAAAGAATTTCAGAAGACCAAGCAACAACATTTTCCACTCATTTCTTGGAAATTTAAAACAAATAAGCTTTTAAAATTATGCACTGTTAATAAAAAGAAAATTCAAGGTAGCAGTAGTTTCACCAAAAACTCCATGAGCAGCATTGTTAATAAATATAATAGTAAGAAATCAAACAGCAGCATCATTAAACTACACCAAGTTGTAAACAAATAATTTAAAATCACTCATTGATAATCATATTTTCCTTTTGAATATGAAACCATCCAATTGGTGTCGCATTATTCCCAGAAACAAGCATCAGAAAAATTGATATCATAAATTCATTACAGGTATACTAAAACCCACCAATTATTAACAATTTCTAAATTTATAGACCCTAACTTACAAATTCAAATTAATTCACACATTTACAAATTAGTTGTACCTGAACTATTAACCAAATATCAATGAGCATCAACAAGCAGCACCAATAAAGAGCAAAAAATAGAGAATGTAGAAAATAACATCTTGGTGACAGAGAGAGATCGAGAGCACGAAATTACTTAATAAAGAGGTTTCTCTTTTCCGTAACAAAATTGGGTCCTCTTTGTTGGAGAAAGAAGATGAATCGGAAAGAGAGAGAAGTTTGAGGGAAGGAGGGAAGGAGTAGAGAAGTGGGAGAGAGACATAGAGTACGACAATGTTGGGGAGAGAATTGGGGAAGAAATAGTTTAATTCATTTTTTGTTTTTTAGATATATTATTTTTGTAAAAAACAAAAAAAGAAAAAACGGAGAGTTTTAGTAATACACGTGGGCTTCAATTAGCGCTGGTGGATTTCACCAGCAGTAGCCGCTGGTGAACAAATTCAAACTCTAATCTTTTTACAATATATAAATAGTCTGGTTAACTAATAGCAATTGGTATCTTGCACCATATATTTGCTATTGACAGTAACGAAATCCATCAAACCAACATTGGATTAATAAGGCCACCCAAAAAAATCCCATAATGGTTGGATTGATTGCATTTTTTAACTTTCGTTATATGAAGGGGTTTGGTGATTATATGACACTATTGACTATTGTTATATAGTCAATACTATCCATTTACACCATTAAATTATGTTTCGACCAAATATAATCAAAACACTAAGTGGTGACGAAAGAGATGAATAACGTAGAAAAATAATAAGAAAAGTGATGGTGATCGAGAGAATGATGAGACTGTACATTTCGGTTGCTTACATATCCAAACTATCGATATGATCAAGTCTCAGAAACGTAGTTCTTTATGAAAAATAGTTTGGTATTTAAATGTGTAGAATAGAGACTTCTTGTAGATCAAGTATTCTTGTAGCTCAAAAAGTTGTAATTGAATATAACTCTCAACTGATAATTATCTCTTTGATAAGAAATGAATATGGACATAAATTAATGTACGTTAGTGGCAAGCCATGTGGCTAAGGTTCAGCCTTAGACACATGAGTTAATGAGCCTATACATTAATCCATGATATTGCAAATTGGGCTTTAGCCCTGTCAATTAAACGAATAAAATGGAGACCACTACTAATGAACGTTTGCCAATGTAGGTAAACAAATCCCACTAAAATTAGAAAGTTTTGGAAAATTGGAAATTTGTTTTTTTTTTTTGGGGAATTTTGACTTAACTCCCCAAAACTATGTAGCATTTTGACTAAACCCTCTATTTTAAAAATCATTTGAGTTTCTCTCTTCAAACCCCCCCCTTTTAGCAGGCGTTGGTAAAAATAACATTTTTTTTTGAAAAAAAACAAATAAAACAAATTAAGTTTGAAGTTTATTATTAGTTAGTATAAATACCCCAAAGACAGACGTTGGTATTTTACATATTGACCATTTTGCCCTTTCTGAAAAAAGAACATTTTTTTTTTTTTCGTTAAAACAAATTAAGTTTGAGGTTTACTATTAGTTAGTATAAACCCTCCAAACGTTAATATGATATTTGTATAAACCCCCCAATTTTTTAATTAACAGTAAACGAAAAAGAAGAAAAAGAAGAAGAAAGAGGTAATTAAGGAAGAAGATGAAACTGGTACCTCACCTTTAGTCCACCTGCCCGTCGCTTGCTCTATAGAAGTAGGACGTGGGTTCAACTCTAGATATAAGAGAAATAAGTTAGTTCGTGTGGGTGAAGTCTCTCATATCTCCGAACAAGACAAGCAAATCTACTGCTATGCAATTCTACTGTTTTCCCGATTGTAGAAACGGTAGAATCGGTAAATTGGCAGAACGAATGGGACTTGTTGTTGTGAGCCTTCGGCGATTGAGAATACCCTCTAAGAAAAAAACGAAACTTACCGGACTCAAAAACATACGTCCTTACTCAACTCTTAGCTAGTTAAGGAATGATGCTTTAAGCAAGCGCGAAAGCCGTTGCTTGTTGGAGAAGAGAAGATACTAAGACTGGACTCGTTTCTTGGGGCTGCAAGTAGTGGTGGGGTTGGGGCTGCCATTCGAATGCTAAGGGTGTCAAACTTCAAAGGGGAACACCAGAACTGATCCAAACGTGCTATGTGATTCTTGTTTTGGTTCTTCGAGTGACAATGCTAGAGTTTGGAGCTATCATCATGAATTGGAAATTGTCAAGGTTGTTACTGATCAGGTGGCCATAGCTCTCTCCCATGTAGTATGAGTCTCAGTTGATGAGAGAGAGGCTGGTGGAGCAGAACCGAGCATTGCAACAGGCTAAGAAATATGCTTTGATGGTGAGTCAGGCAAGGAACGCCTTTCAAAAAGTGATGAGCAAGGGGATGAGGAGGCCAACACATTCGATATCAGGATTGCTTTCAATGATACAACAAGAGAGTTTGGGCAACAAACATCAGATTGTCGTGGATACAATGGTGAAGACAAGCAATGTCCTCTCGACTTTGATAAATGATGTAATGGAGATATTTATGAAGGATTCATGGAAGTTTCCATTAGAGATGAGATCCTTCCGGCTTCATTCCATGATAAGGGATTGTGAGGGAGTAATATTCTCATCCAGGAATATCATACACGTGTCCAGCATAACAGAAATACCACACCAACCTCAAGACCTCGTCCTCCGAGCTGGCTACATAGCAATTCACCATATGCAAGTGGTATATTCAACTCGCTTCAGAGCGACTCGCATCATCAGCTCGCACACCCGATCTATGAGATCGCTCTAGAGTAACTCAACTCGCACATTTTCACGCAGAACGTTCCATCTACTGACATCATCCATCATCCAAATGCAATCATTACCAGAGCTATGCTTACACAATCCATTACCGCAAATTACGAACCACTGTAACCACTCCCCATCATTACAAAATTCCTACCAACACCATTCATACACTCCTCAATCTCAACCATACATTTGTGCTTGTCAGTACACGTATTGCGTGGATCTTCATGCTCAACAACTATAAATACCCCCTGCATGAACTACGTCAGACCTGATTCTACTCTCCCCTAGAAATGAGAGATAGATACGATATAGGCAGTTCGCTCAGAACGAACTCGGTCTTTCCAAACCCTTATCCCAATCTCCTCCACCTTAATCACAAATTGTAAAGCCCAAACTAAATAACACCTTTACAGGGATGTCGCTTGTCTTACAAAGTGCTTATGTGTTTCTAAGTGGTTTAGTTTTTCTATTTAAGTTGGGAATGCACTGCCTGATCGATTGATGGGTGATGAGAGAAGAGTTTTTTAGGTCATACTGCATATGGTTGGGAATCTGTTGAACGGGTGGGATCGAGCAGGGTCTGTAACTTTTGAACTTCCTTAGTGGGTGAAAGTGAAGGCATGAACGATCAAAGATGGGCAATTTCAGTTCATCTGATGGGTGTATTTATATAATGTTTAAAATTGGTATTGACAGTGGTTATTCCCGATTGGAGGGCGTGATTTCTTAATTACAGCTTGTTAGTAGGAAACACAACAGTGATGGAATTGAGGGTGGCCTAAGCTTCAGCATGTGCAAAAAAGCTTGTGCAGATGATGCAAGGGAATATTAGGGTTGTCCCGAATTCTCAAGGCCTTATGCAAAGCATGACCCTCTTCTTATGAAACTAGCATCAATTGGTGCTAGTTTCATTGAACCTGGAGGATTATCAGAAAACCCACACCCCAACTCTCTTCTTAGAGGCATTCCTTACCTCCTTCTTCTTCTTTACCTCTTTCTTCTTCTTCTTCTTCTTTTTCGTTTACTGTTAATTAAAAAATTGGGGGGTTTATGCAAATAGCATATTAACATTTGGGGGGTTTATACTAACTAATAGTAAACTTCAAACTTAATTTGTTTTAACGAAAAAAAAAATAAAAAAAAAATGTTCTTTTTTCAAAAAGGGCAAAATGGTTAATATATAAAATACCAACGTCTGTTATACACAAATTTGACGGAGTGGGGAGAGACTCAAATAATTTTTAAAATGGAGGGTTTAGTCAAAATACTACATAGTTTTGGAGGGTTAAGTCAAAATTCCCTTTTTTTTTTTCAAGATTGCGGCCCCAAGGACAATGTCCAATAATAGTTTCGCAATAAGTCAAAGACCAAACTGAATTTCAGCTCTAGGACAAAATCGGGCTGACGTCAACAATCTTCATTAATAATTTCAATTTTAGAACAAACTGGTTTGACATCATCATATGTAAATTTGTATTTACATATGACAATTTAAATTTACATAGTTTTTTTTACCTATATAAATTTAAATTTGCCTATGCAAATGTAAATTTACACAATATTTTACATATTTACATTTTGTATTTACATATGACAATCTACATTTACATGTGGAAATTTAAATTTATACAATATTTTTTGCAATTGAAGAAATCTGTAAAATTATATTTATATAGTTGTTTTAAATAAATTTAAATTTACATAGGTAAACTTAAATTTACATTGTTGACATCCGCACGTGTTTTTGTTCTAAATCCGTAATTCAAAATTCAGAGCTGACTTGGGGCAAAAGATATTGGAAAATTGGGCTCTCAGCCCAATTACTTGTTCACACACAACAATTTGGCGCATAATATGGGCCCTCGAAACCAATGTTTAAATAGCATTTTTTAGGGCGATTTTTGATGTGAAGTCATGTTTCCCCAACTCCGTTTTAGAAATATTTGGCAGTGCAAGTTTGCAAATCACAAAAACCGATTTTTAACCTAATTGGCTAATTTTAAGGGGATGTTTCTACTTCCATTCAAGAAATACTTATACCTGATTTTTACTGCAATCGATCATGACGGTCAAATAAAGTGACTCCGGGGCTGTGTTTCTTTTGAGTTTTTGTATCACCGCAACTTTTACGGGTAGCTTTTGTCACATTGGACCATAGTACAAAATATCCCGATATATCGCGATATTTGGGGATATCTATCTAGATTTCAGAGAAAGATATATAAATATCACGATATGTTTAGAGATATATATGACTGCAAATATTGGTGATATTTCGATGATATTTGTGATATTTGGAGATATTTTGTGATATTTGGAGATAATTGGCAATATTTTGTGCATATAACAATTTTATTTAATATTTACTATTATATTTCAAATAAATATAAATAATGTATCATGATATATCAAGAAATATCCACAATATCTACGATATTTGTCGATATTTTGAATATATCTACGATATTTTATGTGAAACAATGTCAAATATTTCTAAAGAGAGGAATATATCCACGATACATATCTAGAAATTGAATATCGATAAATACTCATATCCTGATATTTTGTACTATGCATTGGACTATAGCACACTGACATCCTCAAACACCTTGGACTTATATTAGAAATCAACACCAATTACTGAGATGTGGTTTGACAAAATATTCATCTTATTAATATATCAACTCCAATTAGAGCAACATAATATGACAAACCGATATTAGCTTTACGTGGAGTTGGGATGGGAAATAGGATACATTGAGCCACACCGACGTGATGGAGGTACAGAGGAGATTATAAATTTGATCATCAGTTTGCTAGGCTAGATTTCTTTGCCAAAATCAAGTTACAATTGGTGGTTCATTTAATCAATCAGAATCTAATATTCAGATTCAGGGATCCCCCATTTTTTAATGCGTTCGGAACCTTGCAGTTCGTCATTGCAGACCATCGACGATGACTGAGGGCTCATGCATTGCTAGAGAACAATTTACACTCTCGTCAGCATAGCCACGTAATATTGCATTCTTCTCGATGTTGCAATTATGTATACATTATTCAACAACTACTTAGTCGTCACTCGTCAGTGTCCATCTCACTGAATGGCAATGGAACTGTCTTCACTGCCCTATACGGCTATACTTAACAACATTGTTTAAGTGCTCATTCTCCACCCTGTTTGATTACAATGGATTATTGTCACAAGAATGTCACTCTGGCTAATACTCAAAAGAAAGAAATGAACTTTAAAAAAATTCACCTGTAAAAATTCCAATGTCCACGTCGAATTATTTCCAATGAAGCCATGAAAAAGTCAAGCACTCGATACTCAACTGTCCCCATATTAAAGCACCCAAACAAGTCTAAGAACAAAGTTGAAAGCCTACAATAACAAGTATTTTTTGTTCATCGTTTAGATATAGTAAATAAGTCGAGTTCTTAGGGAAAAACTCAAAATGGAAACATAGTAAATGCTCTTTAGATTAGATCATCTCTAAGCAAAGAATTCTTGGATTTTGTGTTCAGGACTCCCCAGTCTTTAACAAAATCCCAGTATAACTGTACACAATTGCAATTGAGGATGTAATAACCACCATAGCCTGCCCTCGGGCTGCATAGCAAACGTCAACCTTGCACCTGCTGCTAGCATAGTGGAAACATACTTCCCCATGTTAGCCAGATGATCGTTCTCACCATCTTCTTGCACACTTTGTACAGGAAAACAAACACGTAAAATGTTAGTCACCTATCGGCTAGAGGTTACTGAAGGCCCTAACTTACATACGAAGCAAAGTTGAATATTCTTTTAAACGTATAATGTGATTGCCCCGAACTGGCCAAGTTCCACAGTAGTTGATCACAAAATACAATTATAGGACTTGAAGCTTCATATTGGTGTGTCTTGAAGCTTCCGGCTAAGAAGTAACAGGCTGTAGACTCCATATGCCTCAGCAAAGGAATCTTTAAGAAAAAGGAAAACCGAAATCAAAATTGTATGTATCAAAAGATATGTACCACGTGAATATAATATTACATTTCACATCTCCTCTTGATGATATGAGTCAGTTTTGCGTTTAAAGTAATACTACTGGTTCATTTTTTCACACTAACATTTTAGTTAGGGTTAACTAATATTACCTCCTCTCCCACTAGATGGGAAATTAGGGTCTCTCCCCTAAATACACACAAAAAAAAGTCAAATTGGGTTGACTGTGTTTTTTTGTGTGTGTATATGGGGAGAGACCCTAATTTCCCATCTAGTGGGGGGGATCCTAATTGGCTCATCTAGTGTGGGGGTAATACTAGTTCACCCTTTTAGTTATGCCAAAAGATCGAGAATAGTAGAACTTGTATACATTAAAAGTAGCATAAGTTTTACCAAGTATCAACTTAATTGGCACAATGTTCTTTGAGGTTAAATGGAAGTTTATACTGCGTTGCACAATAAGGGTAGATTACCTGGCTGGTTAACTGATCAGCCATGAAAAAGTCCACCAACACTACCTGGAATATACAATTTTAGATGCATTAGGTTTGTTTGGCTATATGGCTTGTGTCAGCCACAGTCCAGGATATACAGCAGCCTGGAAAAAGAAAATTACCTTGTAAAATGGAGAACAAGTGATGTTACGGATAACCTGAAGGAAACAATAGCGAGTAGACCGATAAAAGATATTGAATGGGCAAATGAGCAATCCTATAGAGACCTGCAAATGGTTCAGGTATGTTAGCTTTTCAAGCCCTAGAAATTGCGTTAATCTGAAAAATGAATATGACATAAATTCAGTTATATCCTTTGTGCCTAATTATACTAAATTATAGGATACTAAGACAAAACTAAATTACCACAAGGAGAATCCCTGGACTGGCATCAACATGATGCGGCGCAATATGACTAGATCTCAAGATAAGGTGAATGACCATGGCTCCTACAACTGCTGTCATGAAGGAGGTGCATATTAAGAAAACATCCCTGTACAGAGAATTCAAATATGAAATTGTAGTTGATCCTGGTGCTCTTCCACATGAAGAGGTTGCATCCATATAAGAACAAGTGCAAGCTAAGCAAAGCAAACATGCTACAAAACAACAGGAAATGCTTATATTAACCATCTGAGAATCTTTATCGTATCCCTTTGTTAATATAATGTACTATTATCTGAAGGATCAACAAACAGGGTAATTTTCTCACATGCTAACTATACTAACATGCGAAAGTCGAAAAATAAATGTGAAGGTAATTAATAAGCTCAACCTGAATAGTCAGAGCCCCGAAGCGATGATGAATTCGAACGAGGAAATGATTCTCTACTGTCAGTTCTTAAGAGATGATTTTTTCGTCGACATTCATTTATAATTTGCTTGAGATCAAGCAAAATTTCAAGCTGTTTATTGAGAGTTTCACCTCTACTAAGAAATTCACTCTCTCACCCTATAGAAATGATTTACTTTGTTTAGTTCTTCATCCAATTTCTCAAAAAACTCCTTCACCTATATTTTAATTCACAAATAAACATAAACTTGGATCAGATTAAAAAATTTGAATACCAAAGGCCACTTCAATAAATACTATTCATATTCTTTTTACCTCATCTGCTTTTGAAAACAACTGACCAAGTTCAGTTTGATACATGTCCTCTTCATTTTCTCCAACAATTGTGCTATTCACCTGTCGTAACAAAGTGAACAAAATTAATAGTAAGCACATACACTAATACAATTCCTTTCCAAAACATCCAATCTCAAAGTGGCAATCGACTTATTATTTACCTTCTTAATCATCCAAAATTTCACACAAAATGTGTCTTATACAAAATTACATAAAAAATGTTGTAGATCACTAGAGTACATACATACATATACTACAAACGTTTTATAAATTTTATATCAGTTCAGTTACAAAATTTCTATAAACTAGCTACTGTGCACGTGGTATCCACATGAGATCCACAAACTTTTTTTTTTTTTTTTTAAACTTCTAAACGTTAAATTACTATTTTGCCCATAAAAAATTAAAAAATAATAATAAAATATGAAATTACTAAAATACTTCTACATCCACGCACATTCACTATTCCCTCGACCCCTCGTTTTTCTATATATTAAAGATTTACCAAGTACCCTTACTAATGCAAACACATTTTTTTTTTTTTTTCATTATTTCAAACTCTCGGACCCTTTTATTGGTGCACATTCACGATGGTTTCGTGAATAAAACGACAACCATTTTTCATGAAAAATATAAAATAAATATCATATTATAAGTAAAATTTTGGGGAAAAGAAATAAACCCTAGATCTAAAAACTAGCTATACACATTCAATTATATCTTCATATATAATCAAATTCAAACGAAAAGAAAGAAAAATCACCCGAAAAGAACTTACGATCTTGCGATGGAACAATTTCTTGCCAAAAACGCTTTATCGTCCTCTAGATCAGTTCGGGACTACCAATCGGCGAATACGAGGACGACGACGGCGAAGAAGATTGTTTTTGCATGGCTTTAGTTTCCTCTTTTTTTAATACTCATCTTCCCTTTTTCATCTCTACTAGTTTAACAACAAATTTTAAACCTACAAAATAAATCTAAAACTTGAGCAGCTCATAAATCCATGATTCATGCATGTCCATGCATAACTATCATGAAAATAAGATGGAAAAGTATAAACCAAGTACGTTATATATCGTTCTTTCAGAATGTAACTTACAGAGTTACAGAAGTAGAAAAATGAAAAATGAAAAAAAAAAAATGAAAGTGAAAAAGATGAAGCTGCGTAGCAGAATCTTAAATGAATGAAATAGAAATCAAGTGTTTCTTCAGGCCAATAATACCCACTGTCGAAGTGTTGCGGAAGAGCACTTTTGAACGGACCATTCCTATATTCCTCTGAATGCATCAATTACTCATTTGTATTGTTAAAGCTTCTCATTCAACATTCACATAACTGCAATGTCGGCAATTCAACTTGTCATAAAATCCAAATAATACTCGTGGTGTGCTTGTAAGCTTTCCTACTCAATTAACTAAGGTCAGCGATATTATTAATAATAGATTATATCAAACCATGTAGGCAATGCCACCTGAAGAAGGTGCTTTGCGCACAGTTTTTTGTACCTGAGAAGTATTCTTGAAGTCAAATGAAATCATACACAATCCGCTTAGGAACTTTCAGTCACACACACACACACAGCACAATTGACTAATTGATGTGGTTGCTACTTGATAGTATCACATATTCAAATACAGGATCACAATGGGAATGTATTACCTTTGCCTTAGTCTTCTGGCAAGAACTCACGAAGCATCTCCGCACCTTCGTAATTTGGTTCCTCTTTTGCAAGAAGCTCCTCTAACATAGACGTAGTTGGTGCAGTCACTGAAAAATCCCTCCCAACCATTTCGTTTAGAAATTGCGCTGCTTTAGGAATATCTCTTTCCTTGAGAAATCCTTGAATAATGATATTATATGTGAGAACGTCTGGAGCAATACCCTTTTCATCCATCTCTATAAACAAACTTTGAGCCTCATCTAGCTGTTGGAGTTATCCCTCACATGAGGAGAGAAACTGGAGCGGATTGAAGAACGGGCAAATTCAAAGCGTCGCAGTCGAGAAGTCAAGGCCAGATGAGGGATGGCGATGAAAGCGCCAGCCGAAGAACATAACATAGAGGCGACCCGCTCAAAGTGAAAATGGCCAGCGCTTCGGCTTCAGTCTTGGTAGCGACTTCGCTCGTGTCTATTTTTCGTGGGCTTGCTACAGTATCCGCGAAATTTGGTTTTTGGAGATAAAACCAAAAATCAAGGTTTTGGAAAACCTAACCAACAAAACCAAAACAAGTCAGAAGGATTGGAATCGGACTAAAGCAAAAGAGATAACCTTTCTGAGAGACACAACCCTCAGAAAGAGATAAGAGTGATCTAGTAAGGTGAGAGGCCGAAAAGGAGAGATTGTAATCTTCCTTCCCATTTTATTAAGAACTGGCTCTTGTGGAAGTAGGCATCATTGGCGAACCACGGTAAATCTTTGTGTTGTGGTTTTGGTTTTTATCGCTTTTACATTATTATCCATTGTTAATAGTTGTTTAGCGAGTTGGGCATGTTAGTATAGGTTGTAGTTGATATTTAGATTTTGTCGGGAGTTGAATTGTGTTCATACAAGTTATCGCGTGTAGTGGGGAACCGATTGGTATTGGTGTAATCCCCAACAAGTGGTATCGAGCCTTGGTTAGAATAGCTTTAGGGTGTTATCGAATCTTTGTCGAAGGTGTTTGTGACGAAATTCCCGAGAGAAGATTTGAGGTTAAATAACTTGTAGAGATGGACCATTCCGTGAACACTTCATTATGATGAGTCCGAATAGGAAGAACTACACCATCCGGAAAGCCAAGATGGAAGACTTGCTATATCTTGCAAGGACTTGGCACTTCCCATTGAGAATGAGGGAGTAAAACCGTAGAAAAAACCGATGAGGCCGAGTGGAAAAAGCTTGAGAAAAGCTATTGGGTACATTCGACAATGGATAGGCGGCGGTGTCTTTCACCATGTGGCCTAAGAGACTACAACCTTCGCCTATGGAAGAAACTTCGAAGACCTTTATGAGAGGAAGTCGGGTGGAAACAAAGTGCTAGTCGTTAAGAAGTTTGCGCATTAACCGAGAAGTACCAAGAAGGTTCTTCAATGTCCGAGCATCTTAATGAAGTACGAGAATATCATCAATCGGATGCATTTGATGAAGATCAATTTGGGAGACGAAGTTGAGGCTTTGTTTCTATTAGGCTCTCTACCCGAAAAGTTGGGAGACATTAGTTTTCTACATGGAGCGCCCAAGGATGGAATTGTTACCATGGAGATGGCTACCACGTCTTTGTTGAATGAGGAGACTAGAAGGAGTGCAAGAAGCGGCTCTTCTAACTTTCGGAGGTCCTTTTCACGAGAAACGGGGGGAGAGGTCGAAGCGAGAAAACCATCTCGTTCTAGAGGTGATGATGTAAGTAAATCTAGGGGTGAAGCTAGAACTCCTAAGGCGGAGAGGCAATGTTACTATTGTGCCACCAAAGGCCACTCCGGATATGAGTCACGAGAATTAATCGAAGAGGGATGAGAAGAATAAGCGTGTACATGAAGACATGGTGCGAGAGGAACGGAAACACGGCAGAGATACTACCGCACTAGTCGGCGACCCAAGTGGGAATTGTGTCGTGTGGTGTGTGGCCGTCTTTTAGTACCTCATGTCGGGATACTGAGTGGGTGATAGATCTGGGGAGCATCCTATCACGTCCCACATCGAGGGGGATTCTTCACTACCTACAACCGTGGTGAATATGGTGAAGTGAGGATGGGTAACGATGGAGTCTCAAGATTATAGGCATTGGAGATGTTCATGTAGAAACCAATGTCGGCTACACCTTGACACTCAAGGATGTAAGACATGTCCCCGACATACGGTTAAGCCTAATTTCGCTGGGAAATTAGATGACGATGGCTTTGTAAACTCGTTTGGTAACGGGTATGGAACCGAAAGCGAGAGGTTCCATTGTAGCATTTGAGGAAAGAAAACTTGCTCTCTTTACAAAACACAAGGCTAGTTTGTGTAAAAGGTTTAGCGAATCGCGTAAGAAGAAGCTTCATCCGAATCGGGGGCAAGAGATCGCGGTCACATCGGGCATAAAAGGGATGGAAGTTCTTGCTAAGCAAAAGGCCATGCCAGACATTAAAGGTACACATTTAAGTACATGTACTCATTGTTTGGTAGGAAAGCAACACAGGGTGTCTTTCCAAAGATTCCCGTCTCACAGAAAGGACACTGTCCTTGAACTAGTTTTACGGACTTATGTGGTCCTATGAGAGTGAAGTCCCACCAGGGAGCTTCGTACTTCTTGACATTCATTGATGATGCGTCAAGAAAGATATGGGCCTATAGTCTGAAGACCAAGGATGAAGTACTTGGCGTGTTTGAGAAATTCCACAGCATGGTTGGGAAGTTGTTGAAGTGTATTCGCCGGATAATGGGGGTGAGTACATTGGGCCATTTGAAGAGTATTGCCGAGTCATGGGATTCGCCATGAGCGCACCGTTCCCAAGACACCGCAAATGAATGGAATAGGAATAGAGAATGAACCGTACCATTGTAGAGAGGATAAGATGCATGCTATCTCACTCTAAGCTACCTAGAATTTTGGGTAGAAGCACGCGCGCATACCGTGCATGTGATCAACCTGTCACCAGCAAAGCCTCTGAATAGTGATTATCCAGAGAGAGTATGGTCAGGCAGAGATGTTGATTATGGATACTTGAGGGTATTTGGGTGCAGGGCATTTGTGCATATTCCGAAGGATGAGAGATCCAAGCTTGATGACAAAGCCAAGCAGTGCATTTTTTTGGGTTATGGAGATGAAAAGTTTGGTTACAAACTCTATGATCCGATTAACAAGAAGGTAATCGAGGTCGAGATGTTGTGTTCTTAGAAGACCAAACCATAGCAGACTTTGAGGAGGGTGAGAAGCTACTGGGCTTTCACCAATGATCTTGTTGATTGAACCGAAGTTCCTACCGTGGAACGTCGCGAAGGCATTGAGAGAATGAGAGAACCATGAGTTTGAAGCTCATGATGAGAATCCTATTGCTCATGATGGGATAGAACCTATTGGAATAGAAGATGCAGATGAGATGCATGAACCACCACCGAGCAAACAGAAGTGCAACCTCACGAGGCACCGCCAGATGGGGCAAGGAGGTCCAGGAGAATAGCTTCAACCAGGTATCCACCACATACGTACGTGCTACTATCGGATGGTGGAGAACCTATGTACTATCAAGAGGCACTTGAAGGTACAGACAAAGAAAAGTGGTTGAAGGCCATGCATGACGAGATGGATTCTTTGCATAAGAATCACAATTTATGAAGTTAGTTGAGAAACCCACAGGGAGAAAAGTTCTCAAGAATAAGTGGATATACAAAGTCAAGCATGAGGAGAACAATCCTCACCCAAGGCACAAAGCTCGCCTTGTTGTGAAGGGATTCGGTCAAAGGAAAGGAATTGACTTTGATGAGATTTTCTCTCCTGTAGTGAAGATGACTTCTATCCGGGTGGTATTGGGTATGGCCAGCAAGTATGAACCTAGAGGTTGAAAGCGGCCTAGATGTTAAGACGACTTTTCTTCATGGAGACCTTGAAGAAGATGTCTACATGGACCATAATGAGAGAGGGTTTGAGGTCAAAGGCAAGGAGCACCTAGTATGCAAGCTGATAAAGAGCTTGTATGGGTTGAAGCAAGCACCGAGACGATGGTACATAAAGTTTGACTCCTTTATGGCAAAGCAAGGATACAAGAAGTCCGCTTCCGATCATTGTCGCGTTTGTTCGGAGATTTCGGATGGAGATTTCATCAGGCTATTGCTGTATGTGGATGATATGTTGATAGTTGGCCCAAACATCAACAAGATATCCAAGCTGAAGAAAGACTTGAGTAAGTCCTTTGAGATGAAGGATTTGGGTCAAGCAAAGCAGATACTTGGGATGCGGATCACTCGTGACAGAAAGAGTGGAAAGTTGTGGCTTTCTCAAGAAAGCTACATTGAGAAGGTGTTGAAGAGATTCAACATGGATCAAGCGAAGCCAGTCAGTTGTCCGCTTGGTGGCCAGTTCCGCATGACCAAAGAGATGTGTCCTAAGGGTGAGCATGAGCAGAGTCGGATGGAAAAGTTTCCTTATGCATCCGCGATTGGGCGGTTTGATGTATGCCATGGTGTGTACTAGACCGGATATTGCTTTTCGCCGTTGGGGTGGTAAGCGATTTCATCAAACGGGTAAAGAGCATTGGGAAGGTGTTAAGTGGATATTGAGATATCTCAAAGGCACTTCCAAATCATGTTTGTGCTTTGGTGGAAGTAAGCCCTTACTTGAAGGCTACACGGAACATGGCGGTGATGTTGACTCGATGAAGTCCACCTCCGGTTATCTGGTTACTTTTGCAGGGGGAGCAGTTTCTTGGCAATCTAAGTTGCAAAAGTGTGTTGCCCTCTCCACTACAGAAGCCGAGTATATTGCAGCCACTGAGTGTTGCAAAGAGTTGCTATGGATGAAGAGGTTCTTGACGAACTAAACTAAAAAAGCGTAAAGCAGTTTGTAGTTCTATGTGACAGTCAGAGCGCCATCCACTTGAGCAAGAATCCGAGTTTTCATTCTAGATCCAAGCACATACACGTGCGTTATCATTGGATTAGAGAAGTACTCGAAGACAAGCATTTGTGTATCGAGAAGATCCATACCGACAAGAACGGGTCGGATATGATGACCAAAGTCTTACCGAAGGTAAGTTTGATGTTTGTTGTGCTATTGCGGAATGGGCAAAAGACACTCCTCCTCGTTGATTTGGTAATTGCATGGAGGTAGCCCCCACAATTCGGGGGGAGATTGTTGAGTTATCCCTCACATGAGGAGAGAAACCGAGTCGACAAATTCAAATTCAGCGAAGTCGAGGCCGCCGCCGGATGAGGCGCCAGCCTTCGAGCTCCAGTAGAATATAGGCGACCAGTTCAAAGTGAAGCGCCCGTGCTCGGCTTCAGTCTTCTTCATCGAATATCAGAGTGCCAGCGCTCGCCAGTCTATTTTTCGTGGGCTTTGCTACGATTATCCATTGAAATTTGGTTTTTGGAGATAAAACCAAAAATCAAGGTTTTGGAAAACCTAACCAACAAAACCAAAACAAGTCAGAAGGATTGGAATCCAGACTAAAGCAAAGAGAGATAACCTTTACAGAGACACAACCCTGTAAAGAGATAAGAGTGATCTAGTAAGGTGAGAGACTGAAAAGGAGAGATTGTAATCTTCCTTCCCATTTTATTAAGAACTGGCTCTTGTGGAAGTAGGCATCATTGGCCGAACCACGGTAAATCTTTGTGTTGTGGTTTGCTTTTACTGCTTTACATTATTATCTGTTGTTAATAGTTGTTTAGCGAGTTGGGCATGTTAGTATAGGTTGTAGTTGATATTTAGATTTTGTCCGGAGTTGAATTGTGTTCATACAAGTTATCTGTGTAGTGGGGGAACCGATTGGTATTGGTGTAATCCCCAACACTAGCAACCGTCTCTTGCAAAAACCATTGATCAACGAGTTAAAGGTTATGGTGTCAGGTTGCACATTTTGGGTAGATAAGCTGCAAAAGAGCTCCTTTGCCTCGTCGAGTTTCCCTGCTCTACACATATTGTCGATAATGCTATTAAGAATCACAACATTGGCTTTCAATCCATTCTTCTCCATCTTATGAAATAGTTCCATAGCTTCTGAAAAACAATCATTAGCAAACAATCCGTTTATGAATGCACCATGTGAGATCACATTTGGACTGTTCCCACGAACTCGGGTATCCCTAAAAAGTTTCCGTGCATCCTCAACTCTCCCAACCATGCATAACCCAGCAATAACGGTGTTATATGTACAGTTGTCAGGCATCAAGCTCTTTGATCTTATATCTTCAAAAGTTGCATAGCCTCATCTACTCTCTTAACTTTGCAATAACCATTAATCAAAGTATTATATATAACAACATCAGGATGCTCACCTCTTTGCAACATCAACTCAAAAACCTTAAACGCGTCATCCATCCTCCCCTCTTTACAAAGAGCATCGACTAAAACATTATAAGTCACAACATCCGGCGTGACTTCACTCTTCAACATCTCATTAAACAAACTCACAGCTCCCATTCGCTTCCCAATACTACACAATCCTCTAATCAAAGAAGCATAAGTATATACACTCGCCGCAATCCCTCTACCAACCATTTCTTGAAACAAACTCATATTGCAATCCCTGTAATCAATTTGATCAATCTATATTTGAAACGAATCACTATTAAAAAAAAAGATACAAATGGGAAAAGGTATGTGTAAAGTATTGATTTATACCAATAGTGTAGAATTTAATGTAATGAAATAATAAGTAGGAGTATAAATGAACTGTACATGTCATATAAACAAAATTATGATGGTAGTACAATCTACAAAGACGGAGACTAGGACATGGATAGTGTAGTAACCTGGAATGAAGATTCGAATGACTGCGTGAAACAACAAACTTTAACTATTTGGAGAATCACACCACACAGCTTTTTCAAATAAAACGATTGGGTAATCTCTAACCATTTAACATTCAAAAGTAGTTTAAGAATGGGCAAGTTCCGAATTGTATTAGACACGAATGCAAAACTAAATTAGGTACCCATGAAATTTGAGTACATTAGAAGTTTAGAACAACACTATCAATATTTATATCACAAAAGACGTAAATTAGGTAGGTGGGGGACTTATAAAAACTCAATTTATGATTTCAGGAAATAAAATGTACGATTGCAAAATGGGCAAATGAATAAGTGGGCAAATAAGGCCTCACCGTTGCCAACACGTTTGGATTCCCATCATTGTTCTCTCCCATCCTTGAGCAAAACCTGATGGTGTGCAACACAACAAAATTGATAAAAACACGATAAAAAAACTACACCTGTACTATAACCAAGGCTGGTTTCTAAATAGAAAATCAAATTTTCATCTACTCAAAAGCATATTAACTAATCAAAGAAAATAAAAAGCAAACCTTTTCATGTATGACAACAATTCGTTCGGCAAGGCGAACGTGCAACTCTTATAGATCATACCTCTTCAAGCTACTGCCTCCAAAGTTCAATCGATCCAACATAAGCAGCGAGCACAAATTCAATTCCCCCAAGGAACTTATAGTTGATAATAGTTTTTATTTGTTTCTACTAATGGAGCATTTGACAACTGTCAGGATGCTCCTGTCGCCAGATAATGGAATTGTATTGTCCAATGCTCGGACGCAGCTCCTATCCAGGCTCACATCTCGAAAGTAGATCGACATGCTTCTTGAGACATCTGGTTTTTTGTTATTAGATTAATACTCAAAACACTTGGGATCCTAAACTGATACCTTGTGGGTAGCTTATGTTCAATGATACGGTACTAATCCATTATGATTTTATAGGGCTTAGTCTTATAGAATGATATGTTTCACTTGGAACTGTCAAAATCTTTGGTTAAGCGATGAAATTCGTTCTTAGGTTCTAATATTAAAATCAATATCTTCAAACTTTCCTTGTAATATATATATATATATCTATGAGGATTAATATTAATGGAATGACGTACTAAAAGATAAAAGATAAAATTGTTTTTATCATTTATATTAGCTTATTCCTCTTTAGTTTAGTTTAGAGTAAATATGACTCTTAAAATAAATTGATTTATGACTGTAGGATCATCCCAAAACTGCTTTCTCCCTGACCGCTCGATATAATATCATAAAAAATCAAGCTGCTTTATTATATACCTCTACCACATGTACTACCATTCCGTGTTGCAATAGTCAATCAGTATGGATTAGATTTATATAGCGTTGGATCAATCAGTATCTTTGAGTAGTAGTTTCCTAATTGGAATCAACTTAGATTAGATATATATATATATATATATATATATATATATATATATATATATATATATATATATATATATATATCGGTTTGTCTAGAGTGCCACTCTTATAGTGACACCCTTATCTCACACTTCTCTTGGTCCGTCAGATCTGTTCTTTAGATTATCAGATCTAATTCACTAAAAAATCGCGAAATTTCAAAATTTCACACTATTTCAAAATCGAAAAAACGAAAAAATAAGAAATTGGTTTGGAAGGTCTTCTTCTTCTCCACCCCAGAAACCAAGCTTCTCTATCGATGACCAAGCACCACGCGATGACCAACTCATTGAAGAGTATCTCATTATGAGAAATCAAAATCGACCATTACCCGTCAACAATATCAAACAAATCAATGTTTATAAGCATAATCCATATGACCTTGCAGGTGCGTTTAATTTGTTTATTATCTTGGGGTTTTTTTTTTTTTTGTGAACATTTGTTTAGTATATTAATGCTTAAGTCATTAGTTTTATTAGCAACACAATTAATCTGTGGATTGAATCTAGTCGATTTAAAAAAGAAGGAAAAAAGGAAGAAGAACAAAAGGTTAATTTTTTAAGAAGTACACCTAAAGTATTCTAACATACAATTTCTACTTTTATATCATCGTATACTTTATTAGTTTATTTATTTTTTTGCTAGAGGTCGTTAGATTAATTATTTCTGTCTAACGCAATGAACGGACTTAGTTTATTTATTTTCCATGTCGATTCTTGTTTATGTTGTAGAGATGTTCAATTTACACGAAGAGGTTGATTAGAATGAGGTTTTTTGATGCCTCTGTTCAGAGTGACATGAAATTGTGGTCATTCAAGGTTACGCCTGGGCTGCTGACAAGCCTGTGTGATTAATGTCAATTACAAGGGTGAGGAGAAGACTTTTGCTGCTGAATAAATTTCTTCTATGGTCCTTCTTTGCAGTATTCGAACTGTTGGTTCCTTCTTTGCAGAGCAAATTAGAACGATGGAACTTTGTGCCAAATCAAACCACCTCCAAATTTAGTGGTTTAGGCTTTGGCACATCCTTTTTTATTGTTTTTTTACACAAATGCTCTTATATTTTTTGCTACCCTACTGTAAGGTTGCTTCAATTCTAACTTTGCTGTCGTTTATTATCTTTGATGCTATACTGTATAGGGTTTTAATAGAAATTTGTATGTCTGCAGAACAGAGAACGAGCTGATGATTGGCTTATCATTGAAATGCTTGGCAAGATCCTTACTTTTGCCAAGGTCACGATATTTCAAGATGGTGCTATAATATATCCGATACTTAAAGTTACCGAACCGATATCCATTTTGTGTTGTTGTGTCTGGTGACATAGCTAGTTTGGATTTATGTTTCACTCCGAGATTTGTCGATTACCATCTACACCTTTCTTCTTGTTCTTTTCTACTTCATGTCTTTTCCATAACAGTAAGTCAAAAAGCCGGAACTTAGGGAGTGTTGCATTGGGATTGAGATCGAGAGAATTGGATGCGCAGGTAATCTTGATGCTTACACTTAAACAATAAACCGGTTAATTACTACATCGTTATGTCTCGTTGTTACTAAACTAACGGTAATTTATCCCTACCACTTCTTTCGAAGATCTATTTATGATGATATTTGTTTCCCCTTTTGAGATCTCAATTTTCTTGTACAATCTGATAATTGCGGTCATTGTCCACATGATGAAAGGCTAGAGGAAGTGAATTCCTTTATATGTGAATGGAACATTAACATGGAAAGAAGCTTACTACCCTGTTGATTTTCCAGATCATTATATTGTCTTTGTGTACTATAGCTTGCCGATGTAAACTTTTTAGTAGAGTAATCACTATTGTATCCTATTGATTATAATGTTTTACTACACTTTTTACACTTCATTAATTATAATGTTTTACTTGCTCCTTCTGGTTTTAACTAGATTCAGCCTGCATTAAGGTTAAAGTAGCATATAATACACTATTAATTTTGTTAATGTTTTAGCTGTCAGAGTTTTGTATGATGTGTTTGTATCTCTGCAAGTTTTGGTGCAAGTTTTGTATCTCTGCATACATAATTATTTTTACTTGAGAGATCGCCCAAGTGACTCAATAAGCTAAAACCCGTCGAACAAGTTCTGTAAGAGAATCAATAAGATGTTGCAAGTTCTGTCAGAGAATATAGAGACTAGAAACTGATCAGACCAAGTTCTGTTAGAGAATCAATAAGATGTTGCAAGTCACATAGCCCAAATTTCATTTCGCATGATTACTATCAAAGTTTATTTCACGCCGAGTTTATTTTTTTTTTGAATGAATGATCACGAAGTTTATTTGGTGTGCTAAATGATCACTGAAGTGGTGAGAGAAAAGATGCTTGCAGCAGTCGATCAAGAAAAACGAAATGGCATGGTTTTACAAATCATTTAATCTGTGAGTTTTTTCTGTCGAGGAATTTATTTTTAAATCAAAGTTTATTTCGGTCAAGGAAGGGCAAACAATAGACAACGCAATATCCATTCTCACCACCTTTAATAGAAACATCCATTCTTCTCATTTAATCGGTAGAATTTCAATTAAAGTTCATCCATTCATATTATAGGTCAAACTAAAGTTCATTTCAATTTACGGTACATATCCAACCACTAAAAAAAAAAACTAAACATTATCCATAAGACCTAAACCACCAATCCACCAATCAAGATTTCTTAGGAGACTTTTTTTTTAGGGTGAGAAGGAATCTTCTCACCACCTTTATCAATCTTCTTTGGCAACAAAACATTATGAATATTAGGCAACGGTCTGACATCGACCAAGCAATTTCCCCAATTCATCATCATCATTCCTAAGCGCCAACAACACATGCCTTGGAATAACTCATCATCGACAACGCCACCACGACATCCAAAGCAACTTAAGCCAATAACACCTTAAACCAGCCCTTGATAATACACAAAACCGCTAAGAGAAGACGGACCAACAACAACTTAAATATTAACATTCCGATTGAGTGAATTTCGAATCGGTCGTTATCCTCCTTGTGCAAATAGAAGCTCGACTCGGTTAGGGGAAAATGTGGGAGCTCGACTCTCATTTATATTCAACGACGACGAGCTTCCACAATTATTTTCTTCATCCACCCACTTAAAATACCTACATTTCTTATCCTTAGGCAAACGTTTTTGTCATTTTTTTAAAAAAACGGAAAGATCGTCCGGGATTCATTTGGGTATTCGAGACTCTATTAAGAACTGAGCTTCCACAATAAGGGCACCTCATTTATAGATCGAATTTCTTTGTAGAAGGAAAAAATTAAAAATTAAAAAAATATCAAAATATGCAAATGTAAAATCACTTGAATATGTAATAACTATGGAACCCTAAACCAATAACATTAAAAACAAATGAACAAACAAAAGTTAAAGCGAATATGCTAGTTCAAAACTTTAACGAGTTCAAAACTCGTGAGTTCACCGAATATGCTAGTTCAATCGAACTCGACAGAGTTCGCCGAACTCTGGCAATTCAAAACTACGAAGAGTTCAAAACTCGACGAGAATTCAAGAACTTCGACGAGTTCAAAACTCTGACAGAATTCAAAACTCTGACAGAATTTAAAACTCTGACAGAGTTCACCCTTGTAATTGACATTAATCACAGGCTTGTCAGCAGCCCAGGCGTAACCTTGAATGACCACAATTTCATGTCACTCTGAACAGAGGCATCAGAAAACCTCATTCTAATCAACCTCTTCGTGTAAATTGAACATCTCTACAACATAAACAAGAATCGACATGGAAAATAAATAAACTAAGTCCGTTCATTGCGTTAGACAGAAATAATTAATCTAACGACCTCTAGCAAAAAAATAAATAAACTAATAAAGTATACGATGATATAAAAGTAGAAATTGTATGTTAGAATACTTTAGGTGTACTTCTTAAAAATTAACCTTTTGTTCTTTTTCTTTTTTCCTTCTTTTTAAATCGACTAGATTCAATCCCAGATTAATTGTGTTGCTAATAAAACTAATGACTTAAGCATTAATATACTAAACAAATGTTCACAAAAAAAAACCCCAAGATAATAAACAAATTAAACGCACCTGCAAGGTCATATGGATTATGCTTATAAACATTGATTTGTTTGATATTGTTGTGGTAATGGTCGATTTTGATTTCTCATAATGGGATACTCTTCAATGAGTTGGTCATCGCGTGGTGCTTGGTCATCGATAGAGAAGCTTGGTTTCTGGGGTGGAGAAGAAGAAGACCTTCCAAACCAATTTCTTATTTTTTCGTTTTTTCGATTTTGAAATAGTGTGAAATTTTGAAATTTCGCGATTTTTTAGTGAATTAGATCTGATAATCTAAAGAACAGATCTGACGGACCAAGAGAAGTGTGAGATAAGGGTGTCACTATAAGAGTGGCACTCTAGACAAACCGATATATATATATATATGAGGATTAATATCAATGGAATCAAGACGTACTAAAAGATAAAAGATAAAATTGTTTTTATCTTTTATAATAGCTTATTTCTCTTTAGTTTAGTTTAGAGTAAGTAGGACTCTTAAAATCCCAAAATTGTTTTCTCCTCGACCGCTTGATATAACAGCATAAAAAACCAAACTGTTTTATTATATAGATAAATTTTTTTTATCCTTTATAATAGCTTATTCCTCTTTAGTTTAGTTTAGAGTAAGTAGGACTTTTAAAATAAATTGATTTATGACCGTAGGATCTATAACACCCCGGCTTTTTCTTTTGTTTTCCTAGTATAAAAAATAATAATAATAATAATAAATAAAAATAATGATGAAAATAGATAAAATGGATAGATGATAACTATCAGTTAAGGATAAAAGTCCCGTAAGTAATAGATAAGGGTTGTCCTTGTTTTTCGGGAAGTTTTCTCATGTAGAGTTTTTGGAGAAAAACACAGCGAGAGTTTTATACAGAAAAAACGGGATTTTACTGAAAGAAGAAAAGGAAGGTTTTTCTTGTAGCTAGCTGATAATCGGAGAGCGCTACAGGTGAGTAGATTAGTTTTCTATTTCACGTATAACTTTATTGTCCAATATCTCCACTCACTTAGACTGCTCACCTTCTTTCGTTATATTTTTGGACTGTCGAAGCTGTTACTACTATTATATCAATTTGCTTAATAATTATTGAATTCTGAAATTTGTTGAATTATTGAAACTGTTGAAACTCTGGAGAGGGGGATGTTGAAGCTCGAAGGAGCATCAATGGAGGCGCGAGCCCCCAATCCTCGTTCTAGCCTGGATATGTTTGAACCGTGATACTGTGGGGCTTGTTAATATATATTTTTTTGAACTGTTAAATTGTGTTTTTGGTTGGTTGATGTTGGGGGGTAAGTATTTGATGTTAGGTTGGTTGATTTAGTGTTGGAGATAGGTGCGGTCGAAGCTTGGAGGTCATTAATGGCGGACGACCCACTGTGGAAGAAGGGTGATCGAGATTAATTATGTTGTAGTGTTTGATTGATTGGTAGATGGTAGTGTGTGTACTGTAGAGTGAGGGGGCGGCTGTTGGGAGCTTGAAGACGCATCAATGGCGTCCGGTCGAGTTTTTCCCAGTTTAATAAAATTGCGATTTGTTGGTATCATTGGGTAGGGGTTTTCAGCAGGAACCAAACCCCTGGAGTCAAAGTGGTGGATTAGTGGAGGCTGGTGGTGGTTGATTGGTGGTGGAGGCAGCTGGATAGTGGAAGAGAGGAGATGAACAGTGTCGGGTTTTTTTGTTGGGCTTGGGCCGAATTAAAACGTGGGCTTGAATGTTTTCATTTTTTGAAACTTCAATTTGGATTTTTGTATTAGACTTTGGGCTTTTGGGTTAGAGGATTTTGGGGTTGGTTGACTGCTGTTGATCCTTGGCAGGTCGACTTTGACTTTGACCAGAGTTGACTTTGACTAGTTGACCCGATTTGACTTTTTAACTCGGATTATGATTTGGGTTATTAGGATAGGTCTAGGGCTATTAGCATACTTGGCTTTAGGCTAAGACCTTTATATATACGTGTGTATGTGTATTAACTACTATGTGATTTTGCAGTATTCTATGATATGCAACGTTATGACACTTATACATCGGTATATTAATAACGCGTAACAAAAAAATACATGAATCAAGATACTCTTTTGTTTTCTGAAATAATATATGCAATAAAGTTCAGTAATGCGTAAACCAATTTACCACCTCTTTTAGAACTCTCCACGCCTAAAGTTTTGGATTTGAGTTTTATGACTGATGATGTCATATGTTAGATGGGCATTTATTGAATGTGCCATAAATGGCCCGTTAGCGTTATATATGGGTATTCATTGAATGTGTCATGAATGACCCAGGTATTCATTGAATGTGCCATGAATGACCAGATTGTTTGGACTGCCCTAGAGAGGAACTAAGGTATTCGCCTTGCGGGTTAGTTGTATTCTTTGATTATGCGAGTGTTTGGGTTTACTTTTGAATACCTAATATAATATCTACATATGTTATATAGAAGTTCTAACTTTCTTTTTTGCGAGAGGAGGTAGGACTTAATAACATTTGTCTTGAGGGACGCCTTGTCCTACCCTTTTATACGATGGATATCGATAAGTTTTAATTCAATGATTTAGATATTAAAAACGAGTTATTAGAATGAATTAATATAATGGAAGTTTTGCTTGGGAAGAAACTATGCCGGTTGAAATGACGGAGCTACCTGTCTTCCAAGCTGAGAATGATTAAGTTATGAGAAAAATATAAAGTGATTGTTTGGATAATTAAAGTATGATAATGTTTATATGTGGTAGTCTACTCATACCAACAAATTCCATTTTGCTGACCCATGTTTGCTTTGTTTTGGCAACGTGGGTGTGTTCTTGGGAACATAGGTGGAAGGCAGTGGAACCGCGGCGTGTGATTTGGATTCTTGCCTGGAGCAGTCCGGGAGTTTATTTTATTAGGTCTGATCTTTTGGAAGTATGTAATAACGTAGTTTTCTTTTCATATGACATGAAAATACGATGTTGAAGACCTATTATTCTTAGAGTGGTTTGATGTTTTATTGGGACGGAAGATAGACTTTTTTATAAAGTAATAAAGAGAATTTTTGGAGATTATTTTTGTTGTTAAGATTCTTTTATGATGTGGGTTTTCGGTTTTGGCATGTGTAGTATCCACCCCGTCATAGCCTGGGTTTTTAGACAATTGAATATAGTGATGTTTGAGATATTTGTATTTCAAATATTCATTTTTTTTAATTGTTTAGAAATGCGGGCTGTGACAGGATCATTCCAAAATTGCTTTCTCCCCGACCGCTCGATATAACAACATAAAAAACCAAACTGCTTTATTATATAGACTAGAATTTAACCCGTGGCGATGCCACTCGATTGTCACTAGGGTAAGTAGTTTAGTGAAATTAACGCATGTCCAAATTTATCATTTTATTTACAGTAAAAATCTAACAGAGTTTCCACTTCTTTTTACATCTAAATTGAACCTAAACTATTTGCGTCATATTAATATTAGACATGATATGCATTATAAATAACTTCACACGATAGTGTGCCATACAACAACTTAAAACATGTCTATAAAGATAGACAATGGAATTACCAAGCAATACAATGTGGTGTATTTATTGAACAAATAAATAACAATGTTTCGACCAAATATGATCAAAACACCAAGTGTTGATGAAAAAGACGAAGAACGTAGAAAAGTAATTAGAAAAATGATGGTGATCGGGGGAATGATGAGACTGTACCTTGCGGTTGCCTACGTACCCAAATTATCAGTGGGATCAAGTCTCAAGAACGTAGTTCTAAATGAAAAATAGTTTGGTATTTATATAGGTAGAGTAGAGAGTCCTTGTAGTTCAAGTAATCTTGTAGCTTGAGTAATTGTGATAGACTATAACTTTCAACTGATAATTATCTTTTTGATAAGAAATGAATCTGGACATAAATCAACGTACATTAGTGGCAAGCCTTAGCCACATGAGTTAATGAGCCTGTACATTGATCCATGATATTGCGAATTGGGCTTTAGCCTTGTCGATTAAACGAATAAAGTGGAGACTCCTACCAATGAACGTTTGCCACGTAGGTGGGGGTCGAAACACCGCCCCCTCTTTGGCATGCGAACAAAGTTCATATGACAAAGAAGAAAGAAAAATGAACGGAATTATAACGAAGTGTCGTGCGAAAGGAAATGATAGGAAAATTGACTGTCGAGACAAAAAAAAAAATCGTGAATTATCGGGAACGAAAAAATGTCAAACTAACGTATACGAAACGCAATGTAATTAAATAAAAGATGGCCGAAAATGCATAGAAAAAAATAAAATATGCACAGAAATAAAATTGCAAAAGAAATTGATTGCCAAAAACTATACCGAACGCATCACGTAAAAAGACAAAATTTGAATTTGACGACGCGTGCCAGCGGAATAGCGATACTTGGATTATATCGTTAAAAATTAAATGTAGGGGCAGTTTAGTAATAATAGTAATAAAAGGAAGTTTAAATACTAATTGGACTCAAAGTGTTCGGATGAGATAAGAATTGAGAGTATAGATAAAGTTGGAGTTGGAGAAGAATCCCACCAGCACTGGAAAACCCGCGCGTAATCCTATATAAGTGCTGGGCCGCATATCCCAATCCATAAAAAACATTGTATTCTCATCCAACAGAACAGACGCCGCAAGAGAAGTTTTGAAGCTTGTTCCGTCTACGCTTTGACTAGCCAGGTATGTTCTCTCACCATCAGCTCGCCTGCATCGATTTTTCCCTCGCGAATACCGCAAAAGTTGATGAAAAATTCAATAACATGAAGCTTTTTTGTCTAGCATCTGTGGATATTTTGGATTAATTTCTGGCGATTCCTGCTCACACTACTTTTCGGCTACTACTTGTTGTTCGACGTTATCGTTGTGAAATCCATTAATAACTAAAATAACTGCGGTGTACACGGTCATCGTTGTATACGTGTATCGCTGATCATTACCGTTCTAGCACTAAGGAAAACATCCAACTTCCTGATCTCATGGACACGTATACTTTGGTTTTTGTGTGAAAAGAAAGGTGGTTTCGGATTATCATCAAGAAAAGACACAAGTTTGTAAAATCTTATACTTTTGACTTTTCCACGATGGTGTTTTTGTTTTGGGATGGGTAAAAGGTCGTTTTGCGTCCATATAGCTTTGTGCCTTGTAGTAGCTGACACAAGAAAACTTTTTATCTGATTTGACTTTAAAGGAAAAAGAAAGTTTGTATGCTCGGTTTTCTCCTTGTACTTGTAGATTTTTGTTTAATCATTATTTCAGTGAGTAATTGGTATACGGTCCATACAATTTTTTTTTTATTTTTTTTTTGCGTTTTTTTGCGAAGACAATTTTTTTGACCAGACACAGTTGATCCTCTTTTTCATTTGTCGGTTTTTGGTTGAGAATTTGAGAAATAAACACAGAACTTGGTGTTTTCTATCCCAATGAGGTTGAAGAGGAATCACGTGGAGGATAAAAACAGCAAAACCAGAAAATAGTTCATCTCGATCAACACTTTATACAAGCTCTGTTAGGAGTTTCATGGTGGAGGGTGCTGGTGATATCTTATCATTCTTTGTCGATCATGAAGGTAAGCCAGGTCGGGCTCTCTTCACGAGCTGCTGTAGAGATGGTGAAGAGATGAAGGCGTGTAAAGAATTCAAACCGATACTAACAAAACACGATACAGTGCAGCGCCCTCTAAGGAGGGGCACCGTACATGTGTCCCATTTATTTGGCTTGGTTCACCATTTTGTACTTAGTGAACCCGGTTGTTGAGCTATCTAACCCGGTTTTTTTTATTTTTTATTTTTATTTTTATTTTTACAGGTAGAAACTACCATACTATACGGGTGAAAAATACTCAAGAAGAAAAGTCGATGACGATCGCAAACTTGGTGAGGTGGAAAGAAGGTGACAGATACAGCGACCACCTGAAACCGCGTCGATGGTCGCTTAAGGAAATACATAAAATACTAGGACTCGAGAAATTTGAGATGGAAGAAGTGTACGAATTTGAAACGAAAGTCGAAGAAGATGAAGTAGTAATGGCTTACACACAATTAAATTGCAGAAATACAATTCCGTTGAACAAAGAAATTGCGCAATTATTGGAGTGGTGGCAAATTGCACCGGGACAACTGCCAATATCGTTCTGGTTAATCTTTACGAGAGCGCACCGTTTACAAAATGAATTTAACAGAAGATTTGGGGCTCAAGAAATCTTCGCGTTGATACGACCGAAAGCCATACTAACGAAAGGGTACATAAAATTTGAAGTTGAATTCAAGGATTCAAACAGAACTTTTAAAGGGTTCCCAAAAGTATACACCGGATGGGATAGATTTCTGTACCGCTTGCGAGGGAAATGGAATCCGACAGAGTTTAAAGTGCCGAACAAATTTCGAGGTAAGCCAAAACATAAGTATTGAAAATTGTACTACAAGTAAACTGTTGACTAACACGAGTTATTTTGTGTCTAACAAAAAACGCGAGTACACTACCAGACATTGAATTGGACAAGGAAGTGGAGAACAACCTGCGTTTCTTCTTTCATGAATGTTCTGACGAAAGATTGGTAGATCTGAGCTATTTCGATGATATTGTTGATTTCCAACACGATGGGGGTATTGAACAACAATTCGATAGGTCTAAGGAGACACATAGTGAAATGGCGAAGAAGAATAAGATTCTCAGAAATGCAATATTTGGCAGCGATAGCGATAGTGAAAAAGAAGATGGAACGGAATTAACACAGCGAGAATTAGTGCTGAGCTTGCCAAACACGAATAGCGAACTGTACAAAAGAAGATGTTCCACAAGAAAACGGGTGAACGGAGACCCAGAGAGACAACCAACGTTACAATGTATGATGCCTCGAGGGACGAGACTACAATGCACAAAACAGCCTAGACGAAATAAAATACATTCTCAACACAAAGAGAAAAAGGTATGTACCGTAGAAAATATATATATGTAAAAGTGTGGGGAGAGGTAATATCTCGCTCTGGTTTGGTATATACAGGAAAAGAATGGCGGGGAAAAGAACGAAACCGTGATACCTACAAAAGATAGTGCAGCGAAGAACACAAAGTGGGTGAAAGAAAACAAACGGCAAAACAAAATGTAGGAGGAAAGAATCCAACCACCACTGGCAAGTACTATCCGGGGTAATACTACTCATGGAGGAAAACCACAAATGTTAACGATGCGAAGTGGACCGTTGACTTTTACTATCGTTAAGGCGGTAAAAGAAATTTATGTCCAACACTAAACCGATGAAATTGGTAGATGAAGCAAAGATGTTCAAGTCTGGACGACGAAGCGAAGGTATCACCAGAGACCACGCCAATGGAGGGCTCCAAAAAATATCAAAACTGTGACCAGAATACGGAGAACATCGGAGAATATGAGAGAGCAATTGTCAATGATTTTCGATACTATGAACCAGGTATGATAGTATTTTTTATCGGTTATTGCAAACTTATGTTTAAGTCTGAAAAATTGATGAAAACAAATATTTTTCGCCGCAGGTTAAAACGACGGTAGTACAAGGCAAAGAAATTCATGAAAAAGTTGCGAAGAAAAGTATCCTTCCGAATGAAGTCAATGTCGTAGAAGAAATAGAGAAAGTGAAAATACTCAACCGAAAAACTGGAAGAGGCAAACAAAGCGTTAAAAGCGGAACCAATGAGAGTTAGAAGGCGAAAACAAAAACTTAACCGAGCCGGACGGAAGAATCCGAAAGCGAGATCGTGACGAAGACTTTGGGAAAGCACGTGAGATAATGGAAGAACACAAACACTTAAAAGCAGATGTGATAGAATTAAAGGCACTTTCGTGGCGACCAAAGATCGAGGAACTTAAACGCGCGCAAAAAGAGGCGAGAAAAATAACAAAGCGAATGACCGATTTAAACGAGCGGCTTGGCCAAGATCGCGTGCAAATGGCACATTGTGAATCGTCCGTAAGACAATTGTGAGACTTTAATAGAAAGCGGGAGATGAACTAGAACGTGAGAAGATGAATTACAAAGATTTATGCGAGTTGTATATGCGAAAAGTTTGTAAGGAACCATTGGATTTGCCCAAACCAATGAACATGTGATTTTGGCGTTGGTAATACCATAGAGCTAAAAATTCTTTTTGAATAAAATAAAGTATGTGTTGGCAATTGAATATCATTGTGTTGTCAGATAACATACCTGTGGGAAACTGACAATGTTGTTGAATTATATAGATGACACGAAATAGAATGAAACGCCCCCAATGCTAACTTTAAGCTTGCAAAATTAGATTGAGCTAAAAAATGCTCTGACGCAGAACTGACGAAACGAAACGGGGTAACGTCATCAGATGATGACATAGCGTGAGTAACTAACTAAGCGAGCGTAAAATCATTCAATTTAGATTGACGAAATTAAACGTGGTAATTTCGCCATATTTTGTCAGAGCGATATTAACGACCAAGCGAGCGTAAAAGCGTTCGACTTAGACTGACGAAATTAAACGTGGTAATTTCGCCAGAGTTTGTTGTAGCGATAATATGACTAAGCGAGCGTAAAAGCGTTCAACTTAAATTTTCGAAATTAAGCGTGGTAATTTCGCCCGATTTTGTTGTAGCGATAGTAACGAGCGAAAAGCGGCGTAAAAGCGTTCAACTTAGGCCAATTTAAATTAAACGCGTGGTAATTTCGCCCGGATTTTGTTATAGCGATAGTAACGACTAAGGCGTAAAAGCGTTCAACTTAGGACCGACGAAATTAAACGTGGTAATTTTGCGGATTATGTTGTAGTGATAGTAACGACTAAGCGAGTGTGTAAAAGCGTTCAACTTAGGATCATTTTGAAATTAAACGTGGTAATTTTGCGGATTTTGTTATAGCGATAGTGCGACTAAGCGGCGTAAAAGCGTTCAACTTAGACCGGCGGCGAAATTAAAGCGTGGTAATTTCGCGGATTTTTTGTTATAGTAATAGCGAAAAGCGTGGTAATAAGACTAAGCAAAAATAAAAGCGTTCAACTTAGACCTGACGAAATTAAACGTGGTAATTTCACCAGAGTTTGTTGTAGCGATTATAAGGTTCGCTAAAACCAAAATCATACCATTGGAACTGAAGTGAAATAACTGCTTCTTTATTGATTACCGAGTCTTAAAAAATGTAAAGATAACAACGGAAATTACATGCCTGAAATGGAAACAAACTAAATATTGTATTATTTTATTTCTCCAGGATAACGGAAAAACACAACTAAAATCTACTTATAGAACTGCGCGAGATGAAACGATTCCACGGCTTATCGAGAACATTCCCATCTAAATCTCGGAGAAAATAAGATCCTTTGGTGGCGAGGCGATCTATGATGTATGGACTGTCATCCGGTTTTCTCAAATTTACGGAATCTATCAACCTTGTCTTCGACGAGAAGTACCCGATCATCTTTCTCAAATACTTTAAGTCGAACTTTCTTATCATATTTTCGTTTCATATCTTTGATACTTAATTAAGCGTTGAAGACCAACATCTATTGTCTCATCTATCAAGGTTTTGGCTTGAGCAAGTGCTTGATCATTCGACTCAATTCCACGTTAGAAGTTTGTGTGGTTGGTGTCATCAACTCTGTAAAGGCAAGACCGCTTCCATGCGTAAGCAAGATTAAACGGAGAAAATCCGGTTGAATGCTTAGGTGTGGTTCGATAAGCCCACATAACCGCTAGGAAGTTCCTTAACCCAATTTCCTTTGGCTGTTGAAGTCGTCGCCGAGGCATTGCAAGAATGGATTTGTTAGTAGCTTCGGCTTGTCCATTAGCGAGGATGGTATGGTGCCGAGAAATTGTGATTAATCTTCAAGTCGAGAACAAAATTGTCGAATTTCTTCAAACATCAAATTGTTTGCCATTGTCGGAAGTCAATGATGTTGGAATACCGAAGCGACAAACAATGTCTCTCCATAAGAATTTTTAACATCGGAAGCATGGATCCGGGCTAAGGGCATAGCTTACCCACTTTTGGTAAAATAATCGATTCGCGACGAGTAAGAAACGAACACCGCCGGGAGCTTTCGGAAGAGGACCGGCGATGTCAAGACCCACTTTGCAAACGCCAAGGGCTCAAGATTGGATGAAGTTCCGTTCTTTGGAAGATTTCCCATATTAGCATATTTTCGACAAGGAACACACTTCTCGGACAAACGCTTAGCATCCTTTTTGCATAACGGCCACGGTATCCTTGTGTCATTGCTCTATGGCGAGACTTCGCCGGAGTGGTTCCCACATAGGCTGAATGAATTTCCGCCCGGGGACGAGCAAACCTTCACTCTTTGAGACAACGAAAGCATAGGGTTAAGACTTGTGCCTTTGCGATAAAGTTGCAAATGAGGCCGTTCGAAGTCGATATGAGACAATATTTCCAAGCATCGCGTTTGACCACGATCACCCACTTTATGATGGGAGGCAAGATGTGATCATGTAAATATGCGATATAAGGAAGACGCCAATCATCTTCGTCACAAGGTGTAAGTGGAAAACTTAGCTCTATATCGGGAACCTCGGAGCATTGTCGACTTCATGATCGTCATCGGTATGGACCCGAGACAATATCATTGATGAGGATCATTGTGGTCATCATCGATAGCATAAGTTGTGGATCAAAGCGTTTTCTCGCAATGATATCTTGATTATCAAGATCACGCTTGCGCTTCCGAGTCAGCACAGGAGATATCAAATTGGCATGACGTGATTCCTCAGAAAATGTCTTGATGAAAAAACAACTCGAGTGATGTACATATCGGCGCACATCCTCGATGGACGGATCAATACTTTCGGTTCCTTTTGAAATTCAATGGTAATCTGGCGAGGCTTATCTGACTTAACTGCCGCGGATAAATATGCGAGAGAATCCGCATGTCGCACATCATGACGCGGACGCTGCACAATACTGATAGAATCAAAATTTCGAGCAATCCGATGAATTAAGTCCACATAAGCCGCCATTCTCTCGTCACGAGCTGCATACGATCCACCAAACTGGCTAGCGACTAACTTAGAATCGTGAATAATTGTAGCTTAAGCCCCGAAGAGAAAGAAGCGATCGCGCAAACCGCAAATGACAGCTTCGTACTCGGTCTCATTATTTGAAGCGTCAAAACCCAAACACACTGACTTCTCAATTTTTTCTCCATTCGGTTGCAAGATTACACACCCAATACCGGAGCCATACTTATTATGTGAACCATCAGTGTAAACAATCCAACAATCAGCAGATACATCTGATAAGTTTGGCAAATCATCATCCCTGAGAGGTAATGGCGTGTTGTCGACGACATTCTCTTCGTCTAGTAATGCGTCAGACATAAGAATATCCTCAATTGGAAAATCAGCCATTAGCGAAGCCAAAGCTTGTCCTTTCTCAGCTGTGCGAGTTTCAAACACAATGCTATAAGCGCTAAGGTAACTTTCCCATTCTGCAAGGCGACTTGATTCCTGAGCATTACGAAAAAGCTTTCGCAGTGGATATTCCGTATAAACTTTGACGACTCGTCCCTGGAAATAAGGTTTAAGACGTCGGGCAGCATGAACCAAAGCCAATGCAATTTTCTCCACTCGAGAATATCTTGTTTCAGCAGTTGTAAGAGTCTTGCTAACAAAGAATATAGGACGCCCATCGCCACCGTTGACAAATAAGACGGCACTTACGGCATGATCAGTGGCGGCTAAATACAGACCTATAGGCTGCCCCGTTGCTGGACTGGCAAGAACTGGAGGTTGGACTAAGTATGCTTTCAAATGACGAAATGCAACTTCACAGTCCTCCATCCAAATTGCTGCATCTTTCAATGTTTGGAAAAAATGACGGCATCGATCAGAATACCGAGAGATAAAGCGATTTAGGGCAGCCAAGCGTCCTATAAGTCGTTGAATTTCTTTCTTTGACGTCGGAGAAGGCATTTCAAGGACAGCTCGAATCTGATCCGGATTTGCTTCAATTCCGCGTCTAGTCATCATGTATCCTAAGAATTTACCAGATGATAAACCGAAAGAACACTTAGCCGGATTCAAAGCATGTTGACATTGGAGAGTCGTCGCAAAAAAGCTTGCAAATCAATAAGATGATCCAGGTGCTTTTGTAGATTTGACAACCATGTCATCGATGTATGCGCCATTATCTTTCCAAGTAGGTCGAGAAAAATAGTGTTGACTAGCTTTTGATATGTGGCTCCGTTTTTTCAGACCGAAAGGCATTACTCGGTAACGATAAATGCCTTGGTCCGTAATGAATCTGATGAACTCTTGGTCCTCAATGAATAACGAATCGATGATAACCAAAACAAGCATCCAAAAGACAAGCGCTGAAAACCGGATGTTGCATCGACCATTTCGGATATATACGAGGCAATGGATACGGATGAACCGGACAAGCCTTATTGAGATTTGTGAAATCGATACAAACACGTAATTTGCCATTCTTTTTAGGCAATCTGCGACAACATTTGACATCCATGTTGGATAAGTCGCGGGCCTTATAAAGTTAACGGACAAAGAGGCGGTCGATTTCGTCTTTCACTTTCATCTTTCTATCGGGGCCATCCTTCGGGGCTTTTGTCGAACTGGTTTTGCATTAGGATCAATGTCGAAGTTTATGACAAACCACGAAGGATCTATACCGAGGCATTTGCTCTATTCGCCAAGCAAACACATGATTATTCTTCCGCAATAACAAAATAAGCTCTTGTCTCTCCTTTTCCGGAAGTTAAATTTGAAATAAAAGTAGTCTCTTGAGGGAGTTGGCCAATTTGAACTTCTAAAAGTGGATCGACTGTCGGGGTCCTTCAATATTTCTATTGGCGAGTAAACGAAGGTCCCGGATCTTTGTAATTGATATTTGGCGGCATTGGAACTCGAGAATAGTTCGATCCAACAACTTCGGACTTCTTATAATCATCGAGAACATTGTCGTGGCAAATTAGAGATGCCGGTTGATCATTGCGCACCTTTACGGACTTTTTATTGAATGGGAACTTGATGGCTTGATGATATGTTGAGACGCGCGGCTTCCATATAATGAATCCAATCTCTACCAAGGATGACATTGTAAAGGGGATTTACAATCCATCAATAAGAAATCAATATTGACTTTCTTCGCATAAAGTGGACGGGAGAGACACCTTTCCAACGAATGATGAGTAGCGGTACCATCAAAACCAACGATAGCGCATTTTCGGGGGTGACCAAGTTATCAATAAAATGAATCTTGCGATAACACCCGAAAAAACATGGCTTATTTGAACTACCGGTGTCAATCATTATATCGTTGTACACGATACAAACGGATATATATGCGCAGTTATCCGCGACAAAGATCATAATGAGGAACATGCATGCCCATTAGATCTTAGTCGATTGAAACATAATGGTTCATCTTCAATAGTCTCCGTGCGAAAACCTTCCACCGAAATTGATCCGTTAACCGTACAAATTAGACGGATATTTGACTTTAGAGCGACGAGCGGTTTTTTCTGAGTATTGGACAATGAATCAATGATGGCATGTCCAACCTTAATGACATTGTGATCGATGATAGTTAAAGTTTGAGTTGTACTTTTTCTTACGCACATATTGATCAAGTTTCCCATTACGCACAAGCTTTTCAATTCTTCCCCGTAAAGACCGACAATTCTCCGTCTCATGACCATAATCATTATGAAATTTGCACCATAACGATTTATCGCGAGTTGTTTTAGTGTGTTGTAAGGGAAAAAAGGAGTAAGCAGACTCTTATCCTTGATTTTGTCGTAAACTACGATATTTGGTATTAAGCGCGGAGTTAATTCAAAATCGATAAAAGGCTTTTCGGTCTGCTTTCGTGGAGTCTTCTTTCTTATACGGAGGCTTTCGATTTGGATTGTTGTTGATCAAAAGTCGGATTCTTACGTTTATTTCAGCTGATCATTGAAATCTTTTCCTTTATTATCTTTGTCACGAGAAGTTCGAGCGTACCCGTGTCGTCTTTAACATTGATAAATTGTTGAACTTCATTTGGTATAATACACGTCGGGAAGATGGAATATCGAACAAAGAGAGTTGTATAACCCATCTTTATCAAACAAGATAGCTTCTTTAAAAGCGTAAACCACCATTAGATCGGATTGTTCGAAATCTCGGTTGCGGCTTTGGCTTAAAATGGCGATAAAACTACGGAGAGTTTCCCTCCGCGTTGTTGTTTGATGTTGAAAAGAACTTCGGACTCCATTTGGACGTTTGAGATTATGATGAAAACGTCTTGAAAACTTTTCAGTTAAGTCCTTGAATCGACGAATAGAGCGCGGAGGTAATTCGCTAAACCATACCAACGCTTCCCCTTTTAATGTAGAAGGGAAAAGTTTGCATTTTAAAGCATCATCACCCTCGATAAAACCCGGTTTGTTTGTGAAATTAATCACATGAAGCATAGGGCAACCCTCGACATCATCATATTGATCAAACTCGGTTGTTTGAAGTCTTTGTTATGAGTAGCCCTTTGAATGGTGAGAGAAAATTTGTCCAAAATACCATCTTCATTTGCCAGATTTTCTAGTGTCGATTCAAAAGGATCATTTGTCCCGTAAGAGCTTTTTAATCATTTTCCGACACGTTGAGGAGTCATTAGATCCATTATCTGTTGGATCGTGATCATAGTCGCGATGGCGCCTATGGGGAAGCGAACGAGAAGAAAAAGCGGCGAAGATTCATCGTTTCCGTGTCGAGATGATTGTGGATGGTATGTTGGGCTTTTCGAGACGATAATGTGTTGAATGATAAGAAACGCGTTCTTTGAAGTGTTTCACCATACCGATGGTTCCGATCATGAGTGCGATCATTATTACGTTCGCCACTCGAATTTCGGGACTTGCCGATAATTTGTAGGATCGTGGGGTCGCGATCGGACGATTATTAGCGATTACCTTGCCTACCGAGAACGCGTGACCAAGTGGGTGGAGATTTCTTGGTGGAGGTCGGGAATTAAATTCCGCCCATTACTCTTAACTTCGTTGATGGATGTTGCGAATATCATTGAATCTCATCCTCACCACTTAAAACGATCCCACACACTATTATGTCGTTGGCGTGTGTGGCGTTGTGGTGTGACAGATACAACATCATCTGCGAGTGGGAGCGTCGTTTAAGATGGCGCTGTAGTAATTAATTACGTTTTTGCGGACAGTCTTTAACTTTTGAAGAAGTGCTTCTCGAGACATATGACTTACATTATCGCATCGAATCTTTGGAGAATCGTCGAGGCAATAACCTCACGCTGAATAATTTGGCACATTGGTGGAACAGCGGTATTAGAAGGTATTATCTTTGTCGCCAAGTTGTCCTTGACCATCATGTTCATGATGATTGTCAATAATCACATCGGGGCCTTGAGCTCTTCGAGTATGCGTCATAACTTTCGCAGAACGTGATCGAGGGTGTAGTATAAGAACCGCAGACGGCGCCAATTATGTTTCGACCAAATATGATCAAAACACCAAGTGTTGATGAAAAAGATATAGAACGTAGAAAAGTAATTAGAAAAATGATGGTGATCGGGGGAATGATGAGATTGTACCTTGCGGTTGCCTACGTACCCAAATTATCAGTGGGATCAAGTCTCAAGAACGTAATTCTAAATGAAAAATAGTTTGGTATTTATATAGGTAGAGTAGAGAGTCATTGTAGCTCAAGTAATCTTGTAGCTTGAGTAATTGTGATAGACTATAACTTTCAACTGATAATTATCTTTTTGATAAGAAATGAATCTGGACATAAATCAACGTACATTAGTGGCAAGCCATGTGGCTAAGGTTCATGATATTGAACCTTAGCCACATGAGTTAATGGGCCTGTACATTGATCCATGATATTGCGAATTGGGCTTTAGCCTTGTCGATTAAACGAATAAAGTGGAGACTCCTACCAATGAACGTTTGCCACGTAGGTGGGGGTCGAAACAAACAATATTTACAATAACTACTCGATTGATAGCCAAGACATTAATTATCACTTAATCCTTTAATCAAAATTTATATATGTATAATTCTTTCTTCATCATTCTAAAATCCAGCTTCCACTTCAGTACATATGTAGCAGTCCATTAACATCCAAAAATTAGCACAATAGACCAATTCATCCAACCTCAGAGAAAATAGTACTGATCTTCTCTTAGGGGAAAACATCATTTTTTTTTATAATAAGCACAAAACATCGGGAATACAATTCCATAAAAAATCAGTCAAAACATTTGTCTCAAAGCAATGGTGTATGTATGCCTTGGTGAAAATAACGGATCCAATCATACTAAAGATTATAAAACCCCGACATCATAATTTGTTACTTCAGCTTTATACCAACCTTGAATCAGACTTAATGGTAAGAGTTAGAGCTGCACACCTTCATCACAGTATAGCTTTGAGTATTATTTGACTAACTCATATCCTCCTCTATCCTTTTATATGCTAACTCAAAAGGTTTAATTTCATTACAAAAAGAAGTAGTCCCCTGTGATTCAAAATAACGTAATCCACACAGCATCTGACTTGCGCGCCCACCTAGCAACGTATATTAAGAAATTTTGAAGTAATTCAAAATAATTTAATCCATTGTATATAATTACTAAAGGCAATATATATGGTACACAGTAGCAATATTACTGAAGGCACACAGTACACTCAAACAATTGACCATGACATACAACTTAGACAAACCATGTAAAAATATTTTGATATGATGAAAAGATGTATATCAAGAACAATTAAAAACTAACAAATCTTAATATCTCTCTTATGGGTGCCACGTGTTGCCCCAACCAATCTGTCTTGTACTCCCATCTTTCTTTTAATGAAATTCAAACTTACCCAGCAAAAAAAATCTTAATATCTTAATATGACCAAAACCTTCCAATAAAGTGAATAAACCAGTCTAGACCCCTATTAATCAACAACCATTGATTGTAAATTTAAAGGTATTGCTAAATCAAAAGAAAAGCATACTATCTATTTCACATTCTCACCTTAAAAAGAAACCAAATAGGTGATTGCAAAATTTCATTCGTTGGTCATTGTTCTCCCACCTATTTGAGGGTTCAAGCGAGAGGTTTTTACGCATTCACATGGGAAGAAAATCATTCCAATTCTTACATGAAAAAGGAATGTTTCTAAGGAATAGCTAGGTACTCTAGTAATAAAGATTTCTAAGAAAGTATTTTCTAAATAAGTTACTAAGTAATAAATTAATAATTATTACCCACTTCACCACCGTAGGATCACACCAAAATTGTTGATGTTCCTGGATTACATTATTAATATTTTGGACCATGACCATGTTTAGAAATTCAAGGAACAAAACCAACATTATTAGTCACCCCTACCGAAACCCTCTTGGTATAATGAACACACAATATAATTCTGCAGTTCTGCCACATACTTAGCCCATACTTACCGGACTGATGATTTAGCTTGGGCACTGATGATTTAGATTGAGCCCTTGCCATCTAAAAAACCATGTGAAATGAACTTCTTAATGCAGGTAATGCAATTATACAAAGCAAAGCAATGCCCATTACCATGATTCCCTTGAATAACACACTTGTTGCATTAGTGAATATTATCTAGTTGAATAACCTGTTGACCCGAAGATAAAACTACATACTCTAGAGAACATTTAAAAGAGAGAGAATATGTATACCTTCTTTATTTGATGAAGTTCCATGTATGTTCTTAAAAAGAGAACTATATATGGAGTTGTGATTTGTGAAGAGAGAGCTGAGATGGAATCTAGTTTTTGAGAACGTAAACCTGAGAAAACCCTTTTACGTTTCTTACACATCTCTTCTTTTTCTAGTGTAATATATAATTTACTGGAAACAAAACTCTTAAATGATAGAAATTGACTATTCCGCCCATGCATGTTTGGAAAAAAAAATTATCACTGTTAGATCTCACCAGAAATTGTTTTCTCCCTGACCGCTTGATATAACAACATAAAAAACCAAACTGTTTTATGATCTCTTAACCGTTCGTATCTCAGGAGCCTATTTCCTTCAATACTTAAGCATTAACAATGGAGTATATATGAGACTTTTAATCCAACCAATTCAACACTTAACAAATCATGTCAACAATACTTAAGCATTAAAAATTATCTATGACTCAAGAACCACTATAATTAAAAAATAAAAACAAATAGGGTATCTATTATCTCCACTATTTGAAGAAGGTTATTGAAGAAGAATTGACTTGAGCTTACTTTTTTTTTTTTTTTTTTTTGGGTGTGAAGAGGAAGGGGTTTTCTTGCCGTGAAGAAGGAAAAAGCGGGGGTTTTATTTTGGTGGTGATTTTGTTGGCAAATTTTTTTAGAATAAGTACGACTCTTTAGTTTAGAATAAGTAGAACTCTTTATTTTAGAATAAGTAGGACTCTTAAAAGAAACTGATTTATCAGCAGAGGGTTTTTTATTTCGGGTGGTGATTTTGTTGGCAAATTTTTTTAGAATAAGTACGACTCTTTAGTTTAGAGTAAGTAGGACTCTTAAAAGAAAGTAGGACTCTTTAGTTTAGAGTAAGTATGACTCTTAAAAGAAATTATGACTTTTTATTTTAGAGTAAGTAGGACTCTTAAAAGAAACTGATTTATCATCCTAGGATCATCCCAAAACTGTTTTCTTTCCGACCGCTCGAAATAACAGCATAAAAAAACCAAGCTGCTTTATTAGATAGACTAGAATTTAGCCCGTGGCTATGCCACTCAAGACATAATTAAATGAATACATGTAAATTTAACTTTTACAGCATAATTACCATTTTTTTTTCTTTGCCATTTAAATTGAACTTGTTAGTGTCATTGTAATACTCTTAACTAAATATGCCTTAGAAAATCATCCTGGCCGAGTATATGTATTGAGAACAATATAATTTGTTCATCCAGAAGCGGAGTGTATGTAGACTCGTTCACTCATGTTATTATTGATAGCATGTCTAATTAATTATTTCGACAAACACATGCCACTTAAAAATAACAATAAATTGGGCCTAACACCCAATTTTGGAGAAAATGAAGTCTAGAGGACACGGTTTTTGGTGAGTTGATAAGCACCCAAAACTGTAATATGAAACCCCATTGAGACATATAAATTTGGTTAATTATGTGTTTAATAATCATGAAATAAATATATTTTCGTACTTTTGCAGGTATTCGCAGTAAACATGAAAATATTGGTTAAACCTGTGTTAAAGCACGGGGAATAACGTATATATGAATTTTTCCAAATAAAGCCATATAAAGCCCAACAAATCCGCCATGTAAAGCCCAACAAATCCGCACAGAAGCATCAAACTTCTGAAGCTCTTACCTCTTGAACCAAGACTTCGAATGTGACAAGTGAGCTGCTCAGACAATTAGGGCGATGAACTCTACGCATAGGCGGGAAGTTGTAAAATTGCCAAAATACCAGATCGCCACTGGACTGCACGTGGACCCACTATACGGGCCCGCAAGATTTGATGAGTTATCAATCATGGAGCATGTCAAGACAAAAATGCCAAATTATTGGTGCAAAATTGACATCTTGCATGTAATTAATTAGATTAAGTGTTAATAGTGAAAAAAATGGCAAGGTGTCACTTTGTTTTAATGTGGTGGATAAAAATGAAGTAAATGTGGTTTGGTGTTTCACATGGGAGAAAATGAGATTTCTCTCAAATGGAAAAGAAAACAAAACAAGGGGGGGACAATCCATTTACTCCCTTGACTTCTTTTCCTTTACTATGTATTATTTTAGTTCCTTAGTTTTGGATAGTTTTTTTGGTTTTGGAAAAAAAAGCTTGTAATAGTTTTAATAGAGGAAACTTTGTTTTCTTCTAGTGGAAATAAAATCTAAATGCAATTGAGTTTTTATAGTTAGTTTTTTCTTTTTGTTCTCTCTCCCTCTTTTTACATTCTACATTAGTTATCTTTTAGCCTAAAGACCATAAGCTAAACCTCCCCTTTGTGGGAGTTAATAATACTCGTGTGAGGGAAAATCTTTGTTATTTGGTTTAGTGAGTTGTTTAGGAAGAACAACTAGACCTACATCCTATCCCAAAATGATAGTTGGTGTAGTGTCTAGTTAGGGATCAAAGTGATGAGCTTAGAGATAAGTCATTGATTTGGTTCTACATGCTAACATGTATGAGCTTAGAGATGAGTCATATATGTTAGGGATCAAGTTTTCTTTTATTAGGACTTGTCTAAGAGTTCTAGGAAGATTAGATGCACTTACTAAAATCAAATAACAAAAGTTATCTTAACATAAGGAGAATTAACTCTCCACTTTTGTTTTATTAAAATTTTATCTTGTCTTAGTTGCATGTTTACGTAACTTAATGTTTTAAATTTTTGTGTAGTAAAGAAACCAAGTATTTAGTATTTATAAAATCATAGCTAAACTTACTCACTAGTTTCCTAAAAGAGTAAAACCAAGTTGTAAGTGGTCCTACAATTTAGGTTGGTTCGAATCCCTACTCCAAACAATATAAACACGAAGATCATGAGTAAGGAAAAATATCTTTGAATTCGCACTTTGGCCAAAGAAGATATTCAAATATCTAATATAGCAAAAAAGTGAATATCATGAGTAACTCACAAGGACAAATTCTAGCAATTAGTAACTCACGAACCCATGATTTCAAATTTTGTAACCCTCAAGGACAAAATAAGTTGGCTCGACCATTTTATTTTTTTTGAATGTCAGTTATACCCTTTCATGAAAATAACCCTCCAAGGACAAATGGCCCGGATTTAAAATAAATATTTTCTAATTTTACCCTTTCTGTCATTTTACTATGAACAATGAGTGTTCATACCCTTCTGCTGGTGTATGAACAATGATTGTTCATATCCAAATAGGTGAATGTACCTTATACAATATATTAATGTATGAACATTGAATGTTCATACCAAAAGGACTATAAACATTCAATGTTCATACCCAAAGACTATGAACATTGAATGTTCATACCCAAAGGACCAAGGACTATGAACATCGAATGTTCATACCCAAAGGATTATGAACATTGAATGTTCATACCCAATCAATGTTCATACCCAAGGTCTAAGAACATTGAATGTCCATACCCAAGGACTAAGAACATTGAATGTTCATACCTAAAAGACTATGAACAATGAATGTTCATACCCAATCAATATTCATACCCAAGGACTGTGAACATTGAATGTCCATACCCAAGGACTAAGAACATTGAATGTTCATACCTAAAAGACTATGAACAATGAATGTTCATACCCAATCAATATTCATACCCAAGGACTGTGAACATTGAATGTTCATACTCAAAGGACTATAAACATTGAATGTTCACTATGAACATTGAATGTTCATATCCAAGGACTATAAACATCGAATGTTCATATTCAAAGGACTATGAACATTGAATGTTCATACCCAATCAATATTCATACCCAAGGACTGTGAACATTGAATGTTCATACCCAAAAGACTATGAACATTGATTGTTCATACCCAATCAATATTCATACCCAAGGACTATGAACATTGAATGTTCATACCAAAGAACTATGAACATCGAATGTTCATACCCAAAGATTATGAACATTCAATGTTCATAATAAATACACCAGGTCATTTCGTCTGGGCCGGGTTGTTAATTATTTCGCGTCAGGGGTATACTTGACATTTCATCTACCCGATCCATTTTTATTTCGCGTCAAGGGTATACTTGAACTTTCATCTACCCGGTCTTTGAGAGTTACAAAAATAAAAAGGTGTCCTTAAGAGTTACTTTTTAAGTATTTTTGTCCTTCAGAGTCACTCCCTATAAAAATAATACTATTAAATCATATTTGTGGTGCTCCTAATTAGTTTCAATGTATTTTTTGCTCTTTTGATATTGATGTTCTTGTCATGGTATTGAGAAACCAATGATCACTTGGATAAAATCGATTTCCTGGAGAGTAATAGTTTAATGGGGAATTCGCAACCTTCTTCATTGCGTGGATGCCACTTTGAAAACATTGATCTTTTAATAAGTTCAATTGTGGTACTACTTCAATGTGTTTTGATGTTGACGTTCATGCCTTGGCATTAAGAAACCACTTAATAGAGAATATGCAAGTTACATGATTCCTTATATATAAGCATGTTTCTAGGAGCAACAGTAGAAACACCATGAATCCATGATTCCTTGATATGCAATTTGGACGTTGAACACCAGTGATGGAGAAAAGGTGAGGTGAAATTCTTGATCTAATTAGGCAAATTCAGTCAAAAGGAAAACATATATACCTTAACTATAAACGATTTTGTTTTTGAAAGGAAAATCAAATATACCTTAACCAAGCTTCAAACAAAAATTACATAAGCTAATGTATACCATGTTTACCACTGGTGCAATTCTATCATTACCATTAAGCTAATGGATACTAGTGGAATTATCTATTGAAGTGTTGATGTAATGCCTAAGATCATTTAGTTCTCTATATGCAACATTACTGGACGTACATATCCGAAACAATTGTTATACTCACTTCTCCCCACCTACGCTGAAGTAGCACTGCACATGTGTGGTAGTGGGCTAGGGTTTCCGCATCCCAGATACTACAAATCTCAAGTATATGGCCATTTGTTATCCAGAGCAACCATTGCATGTATATAACAGGCCCAATTATAACTCTCCCAGCAGAAAGCATCCTCTATGCTGACCATCCTCTACCCTAAATGTGATAGAAGATATACATGCTTCTGCTCTGGTCAAATTCAATTGCCTCTCCCATTAACAAAGTGATCCCGCCGTCCTCTATGGGATAGGTGCCACTGAAATACCCTCTCCAACTACCAATAAGTCTAGCATCAACATGAGGCAAGTTGGGTAAGGGAAAGACATTCCAAGTCTTCAGGTGTAGGTAAAAGATGCTACGGTAGTTTCTTCTGGCAAGCAGGACCCAACCGTCCTCGTTAGACCAGAGGATAAAACACTCACACCACAATTCGTGTTCAAAGGAGGAGAGGTCCTATCATCTAAATTATATATGGTAGTTCCAGTGTTTGCTGAGCAATACCCTTCTCGCGGAAAGTTCGACAATGCCTCCAGAGTTTTGGGGTGGTGGCATCAAGAAGAAAGGATCAGGTATATGTAGCACACACAACTGGGAAACCATATCAACTCCGCCAGCTACTTGTAATATAGACGTGTAGATTGTTATATTGGCCTGTAATACTTAGTAACTGCGAGACAATGATCACCATTGTTGTGATTGCCGACTATCAAAATGGAATTTTGTGATACCAAATTTGTCAATACACCAAGAAAAAAGTAAAAAAAATAAAAAATAAAATAGCCATCATACCTTTTTTTTCTAACTTATATAGAAAAAATAATGGAAAGAAGATTAATACAATAACAAAGAAGTTCAAATGAGCAGATTCATATACTTCTTATCCTAATTATACATATATCTCTTATCCTTTTTAGGTGTATAAAGTAAGTAGGACTCTATTTCGGTTTTTGGCTAGATGTTTATAATAAGTAGGACTCTTATAAGAAACTGATTGTTTACCGTAGGATCTCCCAAAATTGTTTTCTCTCTCGATATAACAGCGAAAAAAACCAAACTGCTTTATTATATATATATATATATATATATATATATATATATATATATATATATATATATATATATATATATATACTAGCAAGATGCACAATGCAATGCACTTGCGATGTTAAAAAGAAATTGGCTTAAAAGTGTAAACATAATTTTTTACCCAGCCATTTTTATTAATCTTCAATTTGGGTTTTTTGGAAGCTAGCAAATGTTGGGAGAAAGCACACAATTTTTTTTTTGTAGGAGAGTGTGTATGTACGTGTGTTGTGTCTTGAACTCTCAATAATTAGGCCACCTAATTATACGGGAAACCTGATTCTACTAACATGTTGTGACAATATATGAAACTTAAGGATCTCTCGATTAACGAAAGAGGCTAATTGATTTAGATGAAGTATAGTAAAAAAAAAAACAGTTATAGAAAGGCACAAAGCAATGTACGCATGATTCAAGTATGGAAGAGATTTCTTGATGAGTAGCCGAGTAAATGTGCATACGTGGTTGGGCTTTGTAGCGAGGCCCCTGCTTGCGGTGTGCTAACTCTTCCCAATCCGATGGGGACTTGACCGAGAGTTCACAAATGCGTAATTGTTTTCCATAAGTAATTACCCGTTATGTTGGCTCTCCATGTGATTTTTAATACGGGAGGGAAACCTTTTACAAATGATGCATCTTTTGTTGGTGCTAGAGAAACCGGTTGAGGTCCAAAGATAATCGAATCCTGGAACCCATTAATCATATTTTTGACTCGTCCTTAACCAATGCTCATGAAACCCCATCGCTACTTTCTCTGTCACCTCCAATTCCACTACCACCCCGACGAAGTCATGTCCCGAACCGAAAAGAGTTTGCAAAAGCTGCGATAGAAGATGCATGTGTTAAAACAACCAAGAGAATTTCATTTTTAATCTTGCTTCAAAACTAACATGGAAGAACCTAAGATTTGGAATTTGCTTCCAAAAGTTTTAGTGTAGCCACCATGAAAATATTCAAAACTACAACGGATACGAGGAGGTTTGAGTGATTAGTAAGAATCCCTTTATCCTCTTTTTATCTTTATTGATAGATGTCGCAGATGTTAGTACCTCTTTTGGCCTGCCTATAAATAAGTGGATAGCTCTTACGGTTGTCACCCCAAACCATATGGAAATCAATGCAGAATTGCACTTTAAAAGGAAAAGATTTTTGGGATGGCGGATAGCCGCATCGGCACTCAACTTGCCTTCATACGGACACCTTTAACCTAACCTACCCCCAATAAATATTAACTTGCAACTGTGTTTGTTTACAACCAAAAGACGATATCAAACCACCATTCTGTACGTGTCAGAGTTGAGTGTGTTGAAACACAGATAGTTCAAGAGATTTCTGTGTTCAACATTGTTTATTCTGGACATTTGAACACACTATGGAGAACTCTTCGGCTTTTGTTGCTTCCATGGTAATTAGTGTAGTTATAGTGTTGGGCATTTTTTATCCTCAAGCAGAGGCGCATGCATTTTTTGTATTTGGCGATTCACTTGTGGATAGTGGCAACAACAACTATCTGTTAACAACAGCTCGTGCTGACGCTTATCCATATGGAATCGACTATCCCACTCATCGTGCAACTGGCCGTTTCTCCAATGGACTCAACATCCCTGATATTATCAGTAAAATAGCTCTCATTTTTCATGTGTTGCATTTTATATTTTGAGATTCTTTTGATTGGAGTACATTTATAGTTTGTGTCTATGCTCTATATTACGCAGACTGTAAAGTTAATGGAAGTACTGCTCCATATTTGAGCAAAGGCCAAGTACTTTAGTAATTTTTTGTTTTCCAATTCCCTTTTTAGTATAATTTATTTGAAAGGGCTTTATTACTTAAATTTAGAACTATGTTATATATACTAACACATGCCATAATTATATATGTAAATTAGGGCAGTCAATTGGTGAAGAACCTACTATGTCATACTTAAGCCCATAGCTAACTCGGACGGAGACTCTTGGTTGGTGCTAACTTTGCCTCTTTGGGATTGGAGTCCTCAACGACAATTTGGAATCCAATTTGTAAGAAGCCTCACATTTCAAATTCTAATACCCACACCACCTAACCTTATCTAATAATACTAATCCGAAATGGAACTGTACTTAGTGTATTTACATTATAAATTAAACTTGCTCACTTAGCCAAAAACCTATCTAATAAATACGTAGAATGGATGACACATTATTATGCAGGTAAACATAATCAGGATTGGCCAGCAAATTAAGTATTTCCAAGATTATCATCAAAGAGTGGGTGCACTCATTGGCAATTTTTCAGCCAAAAGGCGGTGAACGAAGCACTTGTTCTCTTCACTTGTGGTGGAAATGACTTTGTTAACAACTACTATTTAGTCCCATTCTCTGTAAGATCTCGCCAATTTTGGGTCCCGGATTACGCTTCGCTATGTGATCTCCGAATATAAAGCATGAAAGAAAGAAGAGTTAACAACACAAATAAAAGAAATGATTGTTGCATTTCCAGAAAAATGAAGACGACGGCGTCAAGTATAGCTGCATTTAACCGGATATTGGGAGCAAATCCACCTTCATCACCAACATTGGTTGCATCGACCATACTTCTTTTTATGACACTCGTGGATAAATTGTAATATAATCATTAAAACCAAGAAAACATCTTTACATACACTTAGGCATAAATCTGAAAGAAAAAATATTATAAGACAAACTTAGGTAAAAGAAAGATAAGAGCAAAGATTCATACATTGATTTTTGTTACTTTTTGTGAAATATTGGTCATATGGGAATTTTATGGATAGTACTCAAGATTGTGTTTCAGACAAACTTTGGCAAACACTTGGCTTGCTTCCTTTGAGAACAGGCACACCTTTGATAGACATTCCTACGAGAATTCTCAGACGGTATTCAAGTAATACCGAGGCTAAAAATATTCCTACCCAAACAAACTCTCATAATTACTTTTCTGTCTTTGACATCAGATTCGTGGTTAGCTTCGATGTCCCGGTGCATCCCGGTCTACATGGCTTCCCCCTTTGTGCATTCTCGTAGGTGATCCCCTTGCTAGTATCTCGGTCCAAAATTCAAGGTGCATGTCCATGGAGCCTTGGCTTTATGAATGGCTTGATATCGAATGATATTCCTATTGGAAACTAAATTACCTATATAAGGTTGAATCCAAACCCAAGACAACATGTATAAGCTGACAATGTTTTAAGAGGAAGTTCATGAAAAACAATAAGAGCGGGGGCATATAGTTGAGCTGTTATAGTGTCGACGTAAATGCAAAGTAAAAAGGAAATCACCTTACGTTCGATGGAGTCACCATGATGTGGAAATAACACCGACGCGCGGTGATTGATCCACCACCCTTAGCCGAAGTCTTGTATGCTTAGACGTAGAATGGTTTTAGGCGGGGGGCATGGCTTGATTGCAATCGGTGTTATGGTCCTTCTTCACTAAACTATTTTGCCTACCCCCTACCGACCCCTTCTTCCTCTTGCTCCCCCTACCTCGGCCTCTCCCATTGTCATTACCTTGCGGTGGCTGGTACATATTTACTTGGCGTGGTCGCTGCAGATTGAATTGTTGATCTTTGCTACCACACATTGACACTTTGTTGTTGTTGTATTGTACACATTTAAATTAACACCCAAATTCGGAGGCGGAAGAAGACAAAGAAGTGATAACATCAAAGAACAGAGCGGCCCAACACCCAATTAGCAGACTTTACACCACCACCACCTCACTACCATCCACACACACCACCACTAGTCACTACACACACCACCACCACCACACAGTTAGATCACCACCGGTTAAAACACACACCACCACCGTGCACTACCGGTCCACACACACCACCACCACACACGCTAGTCACCACCGGTTGACACACACACACCACACACACACAGTGAGTCCTCACCACACACACAGCGGTCACCACCACACACACAAAACGGTCACCACCCACCACCACCACACACAACAAATCACCACCCGGTCCACATACACACACACACACACCACCACTACACGCCTCACACACACGCGACACCATTCACCACATACACGGACCAGTCCACACAACACCCACAAGAGTCCACAGTCCACACTCCCATAATCATGCAAAATGCAGAACCACATGCACGATACAACCATACACAATCACACTACCATAAACAAACCTATGATAAGAAAGAAAAAGGATCCCGGTGGATTTGAACCACCATCACGGGATGCATGAAGATGGCACTCCAACTCCCAAGAGCTCTCCCATTTTGAGCTAAAGATCCATTATGTATTTTCTAAGTTAAGTACAAAACACACCACAGACTAACCCAACAATTGTTATTAGATAAATCCATAAGCGCATCTCACAACACGGTATGTCCGCCTCCCACCATTATGTTCACAGATCACACCCCTCTTCTTCTTTAAACCACGAGACTACCATTTAAGTTATTTACACCAAAGTAGTACCAAACCTCTTACCCGTGCAATGCTCCATATCAAAATCTGAGGGTAAGAGGCACATAGCTCCACCAGATCAATTATAGTCATGCTAAAATAATAACTATTTTTTATCATTGTTTCCATGATGTCATCTAAGAAGCATACCAATTTCTAAACTAACACCTTCTTACTATTCACTTAGTTAGTATAGGACTCATGGGGAGTCTTGGGATCGCAAGAGGTGGAGAGGCCCTCCATAAAGTGCATGAGCATAAAAATTGTCCTCATGTGGCAAGGAATATCCATGTGGAGCGTTGGCAATTGCTCAAACAAAATCCTTTGAGTTACAATCAAAAGAGTCCTCCAAAACTACGGGTGGGAAAAACATCCGAACTAATGTAGTAACATCCGGACATATGAACAACTGAACTCTTTCTAATTCAAATTTGAGAACCAAAGACTACCGGTTGATACGGTTCTAACAGACATTCGACATGTTCCCCACACTAAAGGTGCACCTACTCATTGACGGACTTAGAAGGTATACTTCTAATCGATTACACATTCAGAGCCCCTTACCCGTTTTTATAGTGGGCAAGTCAAACCCTAAGAACATGACTAAACAACTAATAGTACCGACACCTTCCAATCGATTTACACGCTTTAATGTGTGTTGTGTTACTATGTGTGTGTGCTTAATGTAAAGAACATAATAACCACAATAAAATAAATTTCCCTCACCTTCAATCCATGTACATAATCACCGCTTATAATAAGCCGGACTCTTAGCATGACTCTCCATTCAGTAAATTCCCATTCCATCTACAAAACAAAGACAAACCCAAATAAAAACACATAAACCACAATGAAACAATCCAAAAAATCCAAAAATCATCCAAACTAATACTAACAATGATTATTCTCGCAAAACCAAAATCACGGGCAAATGATTTAGTGTTTGGAAACAAAAAAAGGCCTACCTGAATTGTCTTGACCGTAGGCTTTTGATGGGTTCCTTCCTCCCATGTCGGCGACCACGCTAGAAACCACCACGCATAACAGTGAAATTTGTGAAGTCCTTCTTTAGTTACGTTCGATCTAACCGAATTGGAAGCATAAAGCAAAACCCGATCTTGGAAATTTATCAAAGATACCTTACTCTGTCATCTTTGTACAACAATAACATTAAGGTAAAGTCAAATCCAATTGTCTTGACCGTGAGGCTCTTGATGGGCTCCTTCCTCGGCGACCACGCTTAGAAACAAATGGTTTTCAAACCTTCCTTAAGGTTAGAATCGGATATTTGATTGTTCCAGAACATATATCAACAACTTAACAACATAAACAAATAGGCAAAAGAAACTACACACGGGGCATAATACAATTAATTACCAACATGTTTTTCCAAACTTCTAAACCATTAGAAGAATCAAGATTTGGCATTATGCCCGGTGATAAACACCTAAATTCAATGACCATAGTTTGCCGTGAAGAAGCGGCGTGAAAAGAACAATGACCTCAAATAACTCACTCATGCCTATATGGAGAAACACCAAATCAGCACAATGTTATTTTTTTAAAGGCGAGGATCGACCTATAAACCTTTATCCTGAATAACCGAAAACAATATTAGCGATAGTAGGCCATGTGCCTAGATGATCCGAAAGGAGAGTTATCAAAGGCGGAAGCCTTTTAAATTGGGGAGAAGCGGCTACAAGTTTATTTTCCGCTTGGTTTGAGAGCGGAGCGGGGACTCAACCACGTAAAGAAGATTTCGGCATTCTTCAATTCAGAAGCTCAACGAGCTTCGCCACCTTCTCAATTCTCCATCCCGGATGTACGCTACATCGTGGCCCATGTCTCCAACCCATCAAATATATGTGTTGCATAGACAATTGTTGCTCCTCTCGAATGGGAGTTAAAACATCCAAATTAAATGGGAAAGAATTTACTCAATTTAGCAATCAGCATTTCAGGTGTTGGAACTTATTACACATACCTGTTTCACACTCTTCCTTAAAAACTCAAGCAAATCCATCCTTGCAACAACATCAAGATCAATCAGAACCTCATCTAACAACAACACCTGAAATTGGGGCTTGGCAATGGTCATAATCACTGCTGAATTAAATTTGAAAGAACATTACAAAACAGCAGTATGTACATAGAAGCATAGATTGCCACAATACTAAAGTTAAATGTTTGTAAACCACAGCCATGTTCTTGGACACCGATCATACAAACAATGTCCGCTAACACCAAAGAAAAAGAGAAGCACATCCTGAAGAAAGAAGTTAGGACATGATTTTCCATCAAATTGATGATAGCGAAGCACGCGCACCTGCCCTAGACTAACACATATGAACAGCCTCCTATTATCAACGCATCAGATGAAGTGAAAACTACTAAGATATATTTATTTAAGCCGGGTAGACAATTACATAGTCACTTGCAATGCGGCTATCATTGCTGAAATGTGAACAGAAATAATAGTCAACTTTATGTTGAATCATATTTATAAAAGAAAAGCAGGGTGGTGGTGGTGGTGGTGCGTGGTGGGAACCGACTGCCAAGGTCCAGACCTTTCCATATTAAAATAATACAGTATTTCATCACCTAAAGTGTATAACACCAAGAAAATCCCCAAACACTTGACATTTTCTCACCACCAGAAAGAAAAACCGCTAAATTAGGCATCACATAAGGAAAATAATTAACTTTTTGATAAAATACATCACACACCTCCCTCCAAGAGGAACAGAGTGTCAAGGATATCCGGATTTGTGTTTGGAAACAAAAAGGCCTACCTGAATTGTCTTGACCGTAGGCTTTTGATGGGCTCCTTCCTCCCATGTCGATGACCACGCTAGAAACCACCACGCATAACTGTGAAATTTGTCTGAAGTCCTTCTTTAGTTTCTGTTCGATCTAACCCGAATTGGAAGCATAAAGCAAAACCGATCTTGGAAAGAGTTCATGAAGAAAGGAGGGAAGTTGAAAGAACTCAGTATTAATGGTAGTTAAGTGGGTATTAATGGTATTTAAGTGGATATTAATGGCAAGGCAACACCGCGTACATGTCAATATAGGCGTGGATTTGGTTTTTGCCCTGAATTTACATAAAACTCCTTTGTCTGTGTGTTGTAATTGAAGGGTATAAATAGAAATAAAAAATTAAATGACAAAATAGTCCTTTTTAAAGACATTGAATAATATTTTTTTGTATTTAATTAGGGATATTAGGTGGTAGAAAAAAGGCTGGTCTAATTTAAAAGGCCAGGTTAATTATGGTGTATTTTACTAATAGATATATATATATATATATATATATATATATATATATATATATATATATATATTTTTTTTTTTTTTTTTGGTCTGCCCCAACACGAAAAATGGAAGGTGCCCGTAACCGAGAGCCTATTTCTGTGGGTCCGTCACTCCTCGTCAATATGTTTTATAGGTAAGAATAACAATATATAACTGAAAGAGATTGTTATTATCTTATATATAAAGCGGATACCAGATTTCCCAATTAGTTCCGTATTCCCGGTTTTATGCCAAAGTTTTAAATGGAAAGGGTACCGGAAAGTTAGACAACCACTTATTTTTTGTTCTAACTTAAAAGGATAAATTTGTAATTCTCTTATATTTAGCCGAATAATAACCCGAAACAGACACACCGCTTCGGGCACTTTACCCGCAAATAAAAAAAACAAACGCTTAACCTTCGTCTTATTATTCTAACTGTCCATCTTCTTCGCTACCAAAATAATTAATTTCCACCGCTGCTGATAATATTATTCGCTACCAAAATAATGAATCTCCACCGCTTCTGATAATATGGTGAAATGGGTTTAAGGTACTTTTTGTTTCTAATTCGGTCAGATTTTATTTTCGTTTACTTTTTTAATGCCTTAATCACTTTTCATAATCGAACTTCCCTTTTATTCCTTTTATTCCTTGCTTTAATCAAGGTTCCAATTATTTATGTTGGTTCATTTAATCTACCTTTATTATGTTGCAGGAAATTATGTGCAACGGAATCACTACTGTGCAACTTCAATACTTCAATGGAAGAGGTGAGTTCAACGAAGTTTTTCTTCTTTGTTCATAAATTCAACCTTCGATTTATCAAACTGGATTGTATCACTATCGTTTTAGATAGTGAAGCATTATCATTTGCAGTCTCATCTCTATTTTATGTTTTTCCATTTCGTTTTTGGTTCATGGAAATTCCATTGTTTGATAAATTACCTCTTTATTTATAGTGAAGCGTATCATATGCCTTATTTTTATTTAATTTTTCAGTACGAGTTGAGGTGTGAAGAGGCACAAAGTAGCTGTCTTCTTTTCTTACAGATTTTTTGAACAAAGTATGTTTCTGGACATTTAAGTATTTTTATCTAGAAACCCACACTACTGTATGGTGAGTTTTGGTGCTTTTTTTAGATATACCAAACGGGGAGACACTATACCATTTTACATGTTGTATAGTTTCGACACCAATCTAATATTTATGATTTGTTGTGTTTGTGCATCTTCTTAGAAGAACTCATTTTGGGAGAGTTTCCTAGACACAAGGTTAATAGTAGACAGTCATGGTTAGCTTTTTGTCCGCCCTTTTCTTTTTAACTTCTAATTGTTTGAAAAAAATGCCTGATAACTTTCATCCTCACTTTTATGTTTAGTTACAATTGAGTTTTGAGGCTTCACAAAACAGGATTGTTTAATATCAATCAGTTTGCGCTTCACAAAATCGGTTTGAGGCTTTTGTATTTTTGCTTCGCTGTTTTTGGGGTGTAATGGCTTTGTCAAACACAGTCATTTATTTATTAAATTTGTTTAATTACAATAGTGTCATTCAAAATGAGATTCTGGACAGTGGATCATAAATTTGCAAGTAATGATGACATAATTCTTTTTCTTACAAATAAATTAAATTCTTTTTAGATCAAAGAGTCCCACATATCTGTATAAATGAAGACCAAACGTATTCAATCTTTCTAATTTATCTTATTTTTCAAGTTTGAGCTGCTGTTAGTATATCAACATTATTCTAGATTCACTAGAAATCTTTAAGGTGAAATAAATCTTTATGAGGACCATGTGAGTTGGACAACAATGTCCAGGGTAGCTTTTTTAATTATGAATTTAGATTTTATTTACTTTTAATGGAAGAGGGACCTTTCCAATGTTTCATTTAGTTGATAATGTTGCTGGCATAGCATCAACATCACCAACGACTTTGGTTTTATTTTCTTTAACAAGCTTCCAAAACCACCCCTTTATAAGTACATTTTTCCATTCATTGTTCTCCTCAGTTTTCCATTCATTCACAACTATTCATCGATCTCTCTTTGATTCTTCTAAAATAAACAAGAGCATGTCAATTGTTGCGCCTCTTCTTTTGTTCTTTACTGTCATCTATGGCACCCTAGCTGATCCTGACATGCTCCAAGATATCTGTGTGGCTGATCCCTCCTCTGGTTGGTAACTTAATATTGTCTACTTTTCTTTCTGTAAGTTTTTGTAGTACATAATGGATTGTTTGTGGAGATTTCATGTGATTTGTGTATTTCTATGCCCAATTAGTATATTCCCCTGACTCCATCTAACCATCTAACAAGACTGATCTTCTTGATTACGAGAGCCTTTGCGAAGCTATTAAAGGTTGTCAGGGAGTTTTCCATACAGCTTCTCCTGTTACGAATGATCCTGAACAAATGGTGGAGCCAGCTGTGAATGGTACCAAGTTTGTAATTGACGCACTGCGAAAGCCGGTGTTTGTCGCGTTATGCATGCGTCTTCTATTGGTGCAGTCACTATGGATCCTAATAGAGGGGCTGATGTCGTTGTAGACGAAGTCTTCTTTGGAGTGATCTAGATTTTTGCAAGATGACCAAGCTAGGTTCATTTCCATCAGAATTTTATTATTAACTTAATCATTTTGTAAATGAAATTATTTTTATCTAACACTTTCAGTACAATTGAATATGTAGAATTGGCAAAGCAGTGGCCGAGAAGGCAGCATGGGAGATGGCAAAAGAGAAAAGAGTAGATTTGGTGGTGGTGAACCCTGTGTTGGTGGTGGGTCCATTACTTCAACCAATCGTCAACGCTAGCATCCTTCACATACTCAAGTACCTCACTGGGTCTGCTAAAACCTACGCCAACTCGGTACAGACTTACGTTCACGCGTTCTGGGGCGTGGATTTAGCTCACATACTTTCGATTCACGACTCCTACTCGAAGGTATCTATGTGCCAAGAGCTGCATCGCGACCGCAGTTGATGTTCGGAGATACCGGACAAATTCTTCCCTGAATACCCCATCCCTACCAAGTAAGTATAGTATATTAATACGTAACTATGTATGTATTTGTACGTAATTAATTACCATTCGCTATCTAGCCAATCAGATCAGAACACCATGCCCACTATTGAGTAGGGGCCAAAATATGAGTAGATAGTGTCATAGTGGCCCAAGTTCCACTGAGGCAGTAAGACTGAATCTGCAACTTTCTACGCATGCCTAATTGTGCTAATGGACAGGCTCAGGTGCTCAGCAAATTACAAACCGGCCATAAGATTACCTACTTAAGCGAAATAGACAATTGAGGGGTGTAGTAATTTATTTGTGTTAACATTTTTTTCCTTAAGATATTAGAATCTTATGGACACGTAGCAAATCCATACTTAGTATCATGCATAGCATGCTGAATTTTCCTTTTATCCACGTGTCGACTGATGTGGGTTGGTGGTGTTGGAACTATTCAGTTTCTTACGCATCGAAAGAGGGACCATTGAAGAAGTCTATAGATTCCTTTTTTCTTAAGAAAAATGCTAATCAGCTACCTTAATTAGTCATCAGTGTTTCCCCTAATTATCCTGAACAACACGTTTATATCTGTTTTTGAACATTTATATAGCCATTGTCTATTTTAGTTAGGGTCATCTTTTGATGCCTATTAAACATGGTTACATCGTGATTCTCCCCGTGACAAGCTGACCATATTTTACTAGATATTGTTTTAGATGATTGCCGAGGAATTCAGCATGTACTATGTGAATGTAGTTGTTTTGGGTTTATCTGCCACTTGATATTTAATTCATGGTTTTCAGCAAATCCGAAATTTGAAAGCGCCATGATTAAGAGAACCGCTGCTGCTCAAAAAAAATACAAGTGAATAATATGGTACAACTTCTACTGTGATATTCATTGGTGAAGTTATGAAAAACTCAGAGCGTTGTATTTACAAAGGTGAGTTGGTTTTAATTCGATGCCCTTTACCGCTTATTAGTTGGTTCCAGAATGCTATGTTAATTGTATTGATGAGTTAGGATACAATGACTTGGGTTTTCATGCTTTAGTTAATTGGTTTCTCCACGAGCATCTAAAAAAGTCAAATACCTTTTTGTTCATCATGTGTTCGTGTTGATAAATCTGACTACGTTCTTATAACTGCACTCAAGTAATTTGTAAATATGTGCAACTAATACTTTGTGGATTTGGAATGACTCAAATCTTTGTTCTTTAATTGAAATCTTTGGGTTTGGGAATTTAGTTACGCAGTTATCAAGAATATAAAAGTAATAAAACATTAGTTAGTTTGCAATCTATTCTTGAAATGGTGGTATTTTATTGGGATATTGTCTTTCTGCTCTCGTTAGGACAACTTTGATTTTTGATGTATTACCAACAGTACTACCATTGCTACCATTGCTGTCAGTTAATATACATCCTATGCTCCCAAGGATGAGGTCCTGAAGCCATTAGGTTTTAGTTTCACCAATTAATGAGGTGGAGAAGTCCGTTAAGTAGATAGCATTTCTCCGATTAAAGTTCACATCAGAGTCAACCTTGATTATATACCACAATGCCTCCAGTATGATTTTCTTGCTACCTTACGCTATTACTTCTCTGACCCTTTTAATCAAGGAGGAAGCTGGGACTGATTCTGTTCTATGATAACTTTTAGTTGACATAACGCAGTCAAAGATTATTACTCTTCCCCTTTCCGTTGTGCGGATAGAGTATGTTATGAAGTTTTCTATGATCGAACCTCTAAATTCTAATGTAACATTACCACGAATGTCTACAGCATGGTTGCCGATGTCCACCGCACATTACTTTATGGAGGCATATTTTTGTAACCTGCAGATAAGAAAAGTACAAATGGAAAACTACGGTATGGTATTTGGAACATCCTATTCTCTTTTTGATATGCTCATCAAATTTTGATATGTCTCATTGTAATAATTTGGTGGCATATGAGATATTTTTGAATCCTTTTTTTATGAAGTTGTATCTCTTGAAACATAGTTCTCTATGAAGTTTTCCCAATGTCTTTCTTGATGGAACAACAAGGGGAGGGGGCATTTCTGAGGGCAAAGAACGGTGAGGACTAGAGAACATCCTCGCTTTTCAAAGTGGATGATTTTTTCGCTTTTTGTATCAATAGTTGAGACATTCTACCATGTTCTTTATCGTATGTATGGTTGGCGTTGGTTCCGTTGGCATCATCTGTAGACCTGTCCATTACTATTTAGGTTCATATTAATTTTCTTTTAAAGATATGCTTTTTATCTTTGAGGGAAAAACATTCACGTTAGGGTTCCCGTAAGTTAGGATACCGGAGAGACAGAGAGAGAATTGTCAATGATTCGCTTCTAATTGATCTTTGTTAATTATGGAGGATAACGTTTTTGGTCTTGGCAGGCACTTGATTTGGTTCCGATGAAGATCCACGAGCAGTCCCCAATATTTTTCGGCAGCTATGATGATGTTGAAGAAATCAAAGCGCTTTATGCTGCTGAAGAAAAGAAAGCATGTTTATGCAAATCCTAAATATAGTCTTTTAACTTTCCCCATATATTCTACTTTCTTATAATACCCCTTTGTAATTTGAGGATACAATTAGTGATGAAAAGAAGAAAAAACAGTTATTAGCTTCATATTCTCGATTGGTATCATTCACTAGGAATTCTTCTTTGTGCATAGAAGCATGCATTTGATGGTCGTTTTTTTTTTGGCATTTGTCTCAAAGAATGTGTTCAAGATCCGACAACACAACGTATTACCGATCAATCACATTTAAGGATCCCCTTCTTTCAGCTTATCCACCCGAAGCCATCAATGTCAAACATTAAGCGATTCTCACTACGTAGTTCAAGAGACATCTGAGGTTTGGAACCACCATGCTCGCTAGTTGATCACGAATGGTTAAGTTTAGTGAAACAAAGCCCATATGATTTTCACTCATATACTCACTTTCAAAGTTTCAATACAAAAAAAAAAAATGAAGAAATTTCCTACTCCTTTCTAATTTAAAAAAAAAAGGTTTGGAACTAGCACCGGAAAAGAACCCGACCCATTCCATTAATAATCGCAAACAACCTATTATCTTATATATAATGCGGATACTGGATTTTCCAATTAGTTCCCGTATTCCCAGTTTTACACCAAAGTTTTTAATGGGAAGGGTACCGGAAAGTTGGACATCCACTGGTAAATCGGTAATTTACATCATTTCCCAGGACTATAAAACTCAACGCCTTCAGAAAACAGATAGAGACACCGTTTTGCGGTTTCACAATAAATAAAAAAAACCATTCATTTGTCTTCTCTGTTCATGATATTCCCAATTAAAAGCCGTTAAGATCGAAAGTTCAAATCAAACGGGCCGCGTATGTTGGTCATTTTATGTACAACAATTTTTTGCAACCATTTATAATCCAAACATTGCGTCTCCTCCGTATTCCCAAATTCTTCCCAATAAAATTTACGAGAAGTCATTGAAAATTGAAAGATTCGATTGCTCTGGTTATCCGGATCAAGGGTTCCAATTGTAAGTCGCAAATCAACTAAATATTTTCCCTTTCCACAATTTCTAGATTTTTGGATCAATCAGTAGTCTAAATTCATGCTATTGAAAAGGTAAGATATTTCCTCCTGCAGTATCTAAAAGTGGTTTTCTAAAAAAAAAAATCCCGACTCTTCACTCCTGTAGTACCAGTTCTTCTGATTTGTTTTAGAAATGTGATCTATAAGAAGTACAGTTATGCTATTTCTCATATGTTATTGCATTTGAGTAACTACAATTTGGTTGTTTGTTTTGTTTAAACTTTTGTGTTTTCTTGCAAGGTATACCACCTATGTACTTTTGCTATGAATCTTTTTTTGGGTTTTACAGTATCTAACATTGGACGCAACTATTCTCTTAAAGCGCACGAAGCAAATGTGGTGAAGAACAACAGAGTATAGCAAAAAATATCATTTTAGATAGTGAAGCGTATCATTTGTAGTCTCATATCTATTTTATGTTTTTCCATTTCGCTTTGATTCATGGAAATTCCATTGTTTGATAAATTACCTATTATATAAGATATGCCTTATCTTTATTTAATTTTTCAGTACGAGTTGAAGTGTGAAGTGTGAAGAGGAAAAAAGTAGTTGTCTTCTTTTCTTACGGATTTTTTGAACAAAGTATGTTTATGAACATTTAAGTATTTTTATCTAGAAGCCCTCTTTGCTATATGGTGAGTTTTGGTGTTTTTTTTAGATATACCAAACGGGAAGAAACTAAACCATTTTACATGTTGTATAGTTTCGACACCAATCTATTTTTTTTAAACTAAACCAGGCTTATTATATGATTTGTTGTGTTTGTGCATCTTTTCGGGAGAGTTTCCTAGAAACAAGGTTAATAGTAGACAGTCATGGTTAGCTTTTTATCCGCCATTTTATTTTTAACTTTTAATTGTTTGAAAAAAATTCCTGATCGATAACTTTCATCCTCACTTTTATGTTTAGTTACAATTGATATTTGAGGCTTCACAAAACAAGATTGTTTAATATCAATCAGTTTGCACTTCACAAAATCGGTTTGAGGCTTTTGTATGTTGGTCTTTTTTGGTTCTAAGTCTTTGTGTTTCTCGGAAAAATTTGAGTCGAAAAAGGTATGTCTTCATTCGAATTTGTTAATGATGTAAACCTTTTGATAGCTATGGGACTCGAAAGTATATATTTAATTTGTGTTTTCGGTAATGACTTTTTACGAGGTGCTTGATTGATCTGGCATTAGTCGAGACATTCAAGTTCTTTGTTGTACTAAGTCCTAATGTTGTAGTGATCTCATTTTTAAACAAGTTATTTAACTACTCTGGCATTCGTCGAGACGGTTAAGTAGTTAGGTTAATCAATGAGAAGTATATTGTTTTAAATTTTCAGGTTATGACATGTTTTATATTTATATAATGTCGAAAATATAGAGGAGACTCTGTCGAAATTTTTCAGAAAAGTCACGTACTTTAGGTATATAATTGTACGAGTTTTGGGGCGTTGAACTTGAAAGTATATATTTAATATGTGTTTTCGGTAGTGGCTTTGGACGAGGTGCTTGGATGATCTGTACCAGTTTTGCATACTGACCTTAATCTCCAAGTTAGTGCATTTCGTTTAATTTTATTTTATTTCATTTTTGTGTTTGTTCATGTGTTTCGACGAACAACAGAGTCGGCCAATCAGGTGTACACAACGAATGATTGATACTCGAAGAAGACATATTCATAGTAGGTCCCAGTCTTAGTATTTCCTTCTTGCATGTGTAAGTGTGATGTAGTTTTAATTTTTTTTGCACTACTATAAAAAAAAAAACTAATTTTTTGTACTACTTTTTTTTCCTAGATTGAAAATTTCTTCAAAAATGGAATCAAACGATGGGAAATTATATCTATGCCGAAAAAGATAAAGCATGATATAGAAGACAGAATAAGTAGTTTACCTGATAATGTTCTTCACAAATTTTCACCTTAGTAGATACAAAATACGCTGTGCAAATGAGCATTTTTGGTTTGGGCTGAGTGTGCACAATGGATCACACTTTTAATGCCTCTGAACTCCTTCATTATGCACTCTGTCAGAGTACTAAATGTGGAGTTGGGTGATAATAGCATTTTCAGAATGGGAACCACTAACCAATGCAAGAATTGATCAAAGGATTGTCCGACTAACGACAGGGTGAAATAGATGTAATTCAGCGATGCGACTAGCATCCATAGTTTCTTTTTTTTTCCGCCTCCATACAGATGATTTGAAAAAAACACTACTCCGTCATTTGAATCATTCAATCTCTATACACATGAAATGAGATCTACAATATATTGAAAGTTTTTAAATGGTAATTTTGCCACATAGACATCTTCCAGAAAGTTTTTACTTACACATTTAATTCACTTCACATATTATATCCGACTTAATAGCTCTATAAAACAACTATCAATATAGGCCAATGTATTTTTTCTAATTGTTTCTCAATGTGATAATTTCTTTATAAAAAAAAAAAAAAAAAACATTTGTTAGCTAGCTACAACTTCTTTCTCTATCCAAGCTACCTGCTTATTTAAACCAACCAAAATATATTATATTTAAAGTTTTTAAATTGTAATCTTGCCACAAAGCCATCTTCCGAAAATCTTTTATTTACACATTCAATTCACTCCACATATTATATCCGCCTTAATTGTTTCCAATGTATATAGAACAAATATATCCACATATTATAATAGATCTATGTATATAACAAATATTTACAGTGTCCAATGTATTTTTCATAATTGTTTCTCAATGTGATCGTTTCTAAATAAATAAATAAATTGTTTTTGTTAGATAGCTATAATTTATTTCTCTGTCCAACCTACCTACTTATTTAAACCGATCAAAATATTTAAAACGACAAAAAAAGAGCTGGTGGATTCGCTAGATCATTATGAAGTCAATGATAAAAAAAAAGGTTATTCTTCTTGCATTTTTTTTAGATATTTTATTCTCCAGTGTAAAATAACAATTATGTTGCACACCATAATATAATATTCTTATATCTTACAGATAGTATATTCATATGAATCCAACAATGTTCCTCAATCACATATAAATGCTCGACAAGATAATTACACAACCAACAACACAAATGTTGATGAAATACCTATTTTTTTTGATAAATTAGTTTGTGGCATATGTACTGATTTTGACTAAATTACAGGCGGTTAAATACCTCTTCAAATATATTTTTAGCACCATGGCAGAGGGCAAAGATAAAGCAAATCGGACAAAGAACACAACTAGCGTATTGAAGTGTTCTTTTCTTATTTAAGTTTTTTGTCAGACCTCGACCTGTATTAATCTAAAACATATTACATAATATATCCATTTAAACAAATGTAGTATGTTAATTTTCTAATTTACATGCATTCATTCTTTTGATTTTCTCCACCACAATTTCCTTTCCTAGAACGTGCAACGCACGTACCCGTTTACTAGTTCCAATAATAATAATAATGTATCAACTGTCTTCTGCTGCGGTGACCATGCATGTATAAGAAAGGTCCGTTTCTTTCAAACAATTTAACGACGATAGTATTAAAATTTTCCCCAACCACACGTGCAGAATTCTATAATTAATTTCCAGATTCTTTGTTCGTGCAAACCAGATCTTATTATTATCGAAAAAAAAAATGAGTTGGGGAGAACTTCTTAGAGTGGACCCACAAGAACTTAAGTTCCCATGTAAGTTTTTTTCAAGTAGAAAATTTTATTCTTTTTGAAGTTTTTTTAATTTGTCGTTTGTTTTGGTGAAGTGGAATTGAAGAAACAGGTTTCATGTTCGCTTCAGTTGTCTAATAACACTGAAAACTACATTGCTTTTAAGGTAATAATCTTCAATAACGAACTTATTACTTATTTAATTTTGCTGTAATTTGAATGTGGACAAGGGAATGTAGGTCAAGACTACAAATCCGAAAAAGTATTGTGTTCGGCCCAATACTGGAATTGTACTGCCTCGTTCCACTTCTGATGTTACAGGTCTGCTTTTTCTACTTCAATTTATTTGCTTACAAATAGGAAAAAAAATGTTGCTTGCCACTGAAGAATGTTGGTTTATTAGTTACAATGCAAGCACAGCGTGAGTTTCCATCTGACATGCAATGTAAGGACAAGTTCCTCTTACAAAGTGTGACTGCAAGTCCAGGAACCACCCCGAAAGATATTAATGCCGATATGGTATTTGACTATGTACCACAAACTTGTGTTTCAAATTTATTTTGATTTTGTTTGGTTTGACGTTTGGTGATGTTATTCATTTGCTGAAATGGGATTGGGTAGTTTAACAAGGAATCGGGGAATCTTGTGGAAGAGTGCAAGTTGCGAGTTATTTATGTTTCTCCACCTCAACCTCCATCGCCAGTACCTGAAGGATCTGAGGAGGGTTCCTCACCAAGGGGATCAGTATCAGAGAATGGGAACTTTAGTACTTCTGATTCTGCGTTTGTGAGTACTTGACTCGAATATATATTTAAATCTATTCAATACTTTGTTATATAAGAATATGATCAGTACTTGGCTAACTGTATAGTACTCACAGGTTCCGAGAATATATGGCGATTCACAAGAACAATCTTCGGAGGTAAGTTATGATTAATATTTCTGTCGTTTCTGTTCCTTAACATGACAGTTGCCTAATTTTACTGTTCACATGCATCTGTTTTGTGGGGTCTATGTTTATTGTTTACTAAATGTTGGTAGTAAGACTAGTACTTTTAACATTTTGAAAGCGTAGATTATATGTTACCCATCCATGAATACATACATATGAAGAAGATGACTATTCTAGGTAGGGTGTGCTAGATACAAAGACTTGAAAGCTTTACGAATTAATTGGTCTTTTTTTTTTATGCGTTTCAGAACCCCATTCGACATTTTGACTTTGGCAAGATCCTTGATAGGCTTCTTTTTGAAAGGGAATTGATCTACATTCATTAACACGACCGTAAAATATTGCAATGAGTTGTATACACTGACACGCTTTGCTTTTTATGACGGGCACAACCTTAAACTCTGAATAGAGTGCTCCAACTTGGCAAGAGAATGGTGCCTCAGTTTGATGCAATGCCCACTGACAATTGATGTAGTGCATGATTAAAGTAATGCTACATTAGATTTTGAATATCCTTCGACATTATAGTGGTCATCTTCTTGATGACTCACCAGCCATCTCTTTCACCGTGATTTGAAGTCTAGAACTAAAGAGGATAGAAGGAGACTGGACTTGAGATGTTGGTTGTACAGTTGAACACCAGGCATAATTTTTATCCTTCCGTTTTTAGGACATACTTGTAGATTGATATTTAAGGTATCTTATTTTCTATAAAACTATGGGTATTTAGTTCAAAGATTACATTTTCAATTTTCAGGCAAACTCCCTTATATCGAAGCTTACTGAGGAGAAAACTTCTGCCATCCAACAGGCTAACAAACTGCGTCAGGAGCTGGTGAGAAGTTCTTATACAGTTTTGATAAGTTTGTAGTTTTTGCTGACTTTGGTCTGCCATTTTTCTTATTTCCGTTTAATATTATTATATTCCGATAATAAATTAATATTTCTATATCGAGGTTTGTATGCTTTTCCCTTTAAAAAAAAAAATTAGAGTTTTGATTTTAAACATGAGAAGGTTGTGTTTTACTAAAGGTCTTGAACTTTTAAGATAACGTGTAAGTAGGCATATCAGCACCTTTCCTTTCTTGTGTCAGGCTCTTTGGGGACGAGAAAGTAGTTGAGGCCTCAAGTGTTTGTCTTTTGTGGTTTAATTATTTTTTCCTTAATTTGGTCCAACATACTTCGTCATATGGTTATGAAAATAAAGTGCTTCACGGTACGTCAAAAAATCTACTGCTTAAAAAATGATGCCTTTTTTGTCCCATACCTGTGGGCTGCATAGTATTTAATTGTTTCTTTAGTTTTGATTTCGTCATTACTCAGCGTAGGATGCTATAGCTTATTCTGGTATATCTTCATTCTACACCAGCAGCATTTGTTAAGTAGTGACACCTGTTAACCTCCCTCTTACCTGGTGTCATGGTGCGGAGATCTCCCAATCTCCAAAAATTTCCAGTTCAGAAGAATGAAAGGGAAAAATAGTGTTTGAGCATATACCCTTACTCCCATGTCATAGTCTTGGCAGTTATCAGTCAGCACCAGAACTTATTGTTGTACTGAAAATAGCTAATCTGTGCATCAGAAGACATAATCTAACTAGTGTGAAACTCAGGGTGCAACTAAAGAGCACTGCAGTGCAAACGTATGCAGTTAATATCGGTTTTCAGACCTAATCGGTCAATGGCAAGGATCGGATGATTTAATATGGTGGAGCCTTGTTTTTACACTCTTTTCTACTCTCTTAGTGGCAAGGGTCGGATGATGGAACTGAAAGTTCACATTGATTAACTTGTATCCCAATTTAAGAAAAAGACCTTTAGAGTTTAGACTGAAAGCTTTAAGAGTATGAGACACATGTCTATCATTTTTTATTTATTTTTAGTTAGAACTTATTCCCTAATAGGATACTCCCTCAAATCCCCTTTTTCTTCGGAGAAAGGTGGGGAACGAACCGGCAAACCCAAAACCTTGCGCCCAACCTCCCAAGTCTTGACCAGTTGGCCACTGGACACCTTCATGTCTATTAAATTTGCTTACAATGAAATATGGACACATACCCTCTCTTTTCTGTTTTTTGATAAAGGCTCCTCTCTCTCCTTTCTCACCTCGTCTCTCTCATCTCATCTCCTCTCGGATGAACGTAAGAAATAACCAGAGACTTTCTTTCATTTGATTACATCTTTCTCTTTGAAATAAGAATAAACATTTTTATCTTCATCTTTTTGTTAAGATACAAGAAAAGCGGCTGGATGTCAAAGTGAGTATTGACTCTCTGAAAATTGGTTATTGGGAGGGGAGATGATTAATGTGGGGCAGTTTGAATGAGTTGCTTACAATACTTTAGTTCAAAGTTAAGAAATTGCAATAAACAATTGATAAGTTAACAAGTATTGTTCCCATTTTTTGGACTCTGATTTGTCAGTGATCAGATTTTGATAGGGTAGTGCGAGAAAGCGGTCGTCTTGGTGATAAATCGGCTAGATGACCTGATCAATTCAGGCACTGAGAAAAGACTGAGAAAGTGTGAAAAACTTCGTCACGTTAGTGCCGATCGCCGATGCATCAGCAATTTTATCCGATATTAGCGGCTTGGTGCAAACGTCAACCCTAGAGGCCAAGGATTAAGGTTGAACTCTGATTAGGAGGACCTTCTCGTGTATACTCCAAAATCACTGCAATATCCATCTTTTAGTCTAGGATTTCTTCAGTTAGTTTTTTTTCGGTTTGCCAGTCACTTATTTAAATATTCTTTTAAATTTCCCACTAATGGGATTTTAGAGATCAGGACTGAGGACATCTAACTACATTAATAAGAGAGAGAGAGGGTGAATAGTGTAATTTCAGACGGCTCCTACTTGAAATTACGAAATTCCCCCTCTGTTTTACAAGCAATTGTGAAATTACCTATGAGCTTTATATAAAAACACTAGCCTCATGCCATGTTCCTAGGCACATGGAACAATTCCAACGTGGGTGAGCCCCACCACTTTTTTTTTTTACAATCGAAATGGAATTATTATTTTGCTCTCATATGTAAACCTTTTTCTAACACAGGACTCCACCACACCGACATGTTTGACAGGAACCAAATTTTGCCCCTCAAAAAGACAAAAATGAAATAAACTAGATAACTGCTAAGCAGTGGGGGCATGAGCGGAGGGTGGAGAAGAGAGAGGGAGAGATGGGTTTGTGGGTGGGGGGAGAGAGAGAGTTAGGGTTTGGTTGAGAGGGAGAGGGAGAGGAAAGGAAGGAGGGAGAGAGAGGGATAGGTGAGGACAGACAAACAGAAACCAACCAATTTAGTTTTTGTCCGCATAACCCCCCCCCCGTTTCTGCTCAGATCGTTCACTTCACTCACTTGAAAAAACGAAATAAACTGCAAAAATTACGATTTTGCTCCTGTGATGTACACGAATTTACTGTTCATCGACCCTCACATTTTTCTATATAGTAAGATGTAGTTGGGCTTTTTTTATGGGCGGAACGAAAAAACTGATTGGTTTTAATTTTAGCTTGATGGGCTTTACCAGAAACAGGCTGGGTACACGTTCAATTGAACGTGCAAGTGTACTAGTATTTGTAAATTCCACTGTCAGGTCTGCCGTCCATTGAATTTGTTTCCAGTCATTCTGAACTGCTGAACTGGGGTTACTGACCAGGATATTTGCAAGTCCAAGACTGTAGACTAGTAAATCCTTTTCGGCTTGGGTCAGCTATTTTTATGCGCTTACAAACTATAGAACACATTTTTGAGATGTTTCCTACTTTCCTTGGAGGCTTTCTGTTATATAAGAAGTTCTACAGTATATTGGTCTGAGTCATCTGTTGGCCACCAAGGGTCCAGAATGACTTCAATGCTTGTGATATTCAAGTTATCTAAGAGCCCCCTCCTCCCTCCCCAACACACACACCACCCTAACATCACAGTATGTGAATATTCAATTTTACCGTACCAATAACTTGTTCTCCAGGTGTTAACTGTTTTGATTTCTGTTTTAAGGAATAATGACTGATTGACATGGTACGGTGCAGGAATTGATGAAGCATGAAAGCAACAAAAGCCGTGGTGGTCTCTCATTCCTTTTTTTCGTGCTGGTTGGCTTGTTTGGAATCCTTCTAGGGTATATTTTAAAGAAAACATGACCAGGTGACCAATTTTTGGATTTGATCCTTTGCGTTGTTTTCTCTCATCTTCATCCACCACCATGGAAAAAAGAGGAGTAAACAAAAGAGTTGTAATTTATTTCGTTCTGCTTGTTGATTGAGAAGGAATGTCTTTATCAAAAAAAATGATTGAGAAGGAATGTAATCTTGGTTGATGGGTTTGTAATTGTTGAAACAGGAATTCTTTGGTAGTACTTCTCCTGCTTTGTAATGCAATCCACTATGATCTTTTGTTATATTCTTGTGTTGTGCTCTTACGGTTTGAGGTTGTTTGTTACTGCTCTGATCCTGACAGATGTGTTGGGAAAATCGGAAGTATGCCTGTTGAGTATTTTTGGTAGGACTAATAATTGGATGCATTGAATGCATGTAATAGTTTGCACGCTATGTGCATTTATCGTGCAGTCATGATATTTCGACGAAGTTTATTAAAGCGTTTGGGAAGTAAAAGCAGAAAGTGGTTTAATTTTTCCAATGATCGTGCAGTAGAATTTACAGTAGCTCAAGTGGTTCGTATAATCGTATGTACTACGTAGTATGCTGTATGCACCTTGCTCAACCGAGAAAAGTAGATTCCCTTACCTGGAGGCAGAATTACAAAGAGATTTATATTAAAACTTTAAATGAAGTACATATCTCCCCTAAAACTGAATTCATTCAAATCACTGGAGGTTGCTCATTTTTAAGTGATGCCATTTTCAGATAGCTGGAAAACCAGATTGTATCCCAGATAAACACTGGACTCACTCTTTGCTGATACTGTTGGAAAACCGTAATTGCTTGGTAGTCCCCATAATTAATAAATGCTTCGGCGATGTTAGTTACAAATCGGATTCCAGTTTAGCCGAGGTGAAGTCGGTGCCAACAAGTAGTTTTAGTCCCTTGAGGGACGTAATTCTGAATTCATGCAGCGGAATTAGCACTTTAAGCTTTTGCCCAGTTTTCTCTTTCAGATACTTACTCTTATCTCATTTCTGAATATAAGGAAATTCCTCAAGGTAATTGGTAATTAGTTCTCCATATCTTTTCTATATTATTATGCTAACTTTAGAGGGTAAGTGAACGAAGGAGCACGACTTAGAATCACCATTATGAGATGATATATAGCTTCTAAATGACCACGCATCAAGTGAACCTACCATATAGCGTGGCGCCAGCAAAAATTGATTTAATTTGTGCAAGTGTGAATACTGAATAGGGGTTTGAATTGGTATTCTTATCGATCTCCAGCTGTTCCAAAACCGACTACGCACTCTCTGACTTTTGAAAGTTCGTCGTTCCAAACTTTCAGCAGATATTCATCAATACACCATTGGTATGTTAATGCATGTAAGAATATCTATTTAAATAGTGAAAAACTAAGGTAAGAATATGACTATATATTGTCAACAAACAAAACTTATTTACCCCCTGCAAGAAAAAGAAAAAGAAGAAATTAATTGAGCTTGGACCGTTTGGTGTATATGTTAATATGTATATTGTCCTAGATCGCTCATTCAACATGCCCATATCATGGCTGAATCAGCTCAAAGTTGACATTCAATTGAGACTAATAACTTAAGTTCTTATGTCTGTTTTAAGTTAATAGTTTTGAAATTCGGACTCGTTTTGCCGTATAATAAGGACAAGTCTTTTGTTGCTTGTAAAACATAAATAAAGAAGAAATTAAAGACAAGTCTGTTTGCCGATCGAAGTGAAGGTTGAACGTGGAAGAAGGGAATATATAGAAATTAATGCCCACTACACAAGATCTACAGCTAGCTATTGCCAAGTCAACTACTATATCCGTACACACGTTATCACGTTCAGTTCAGTTGTCAGACGTTTACAGAAGTAAACACTTACATATACGAAGTTACAAACCTTTCTCTGATTCACTGGTTGCAGCAACTTATTATATATACAGCTCGCCTCTTTGCAACTCGTAACCAAAGTGCTTTGCTACGGTGGAGATGAGATCAATGGCCATACGACCTTTCTTCGTAACTGTGTTGCTTGCTTTCTTGGTGCTCTCTACAATTCTCGTTAAGAGCCAAGCATCATATTGCACTACACAATGTGCTTCTTACCTATCCCCATGCTACGCATGGTGCAACAGCAGAGCGGATTGCGTCGCGGATTATTGCTCCTCAAGAGAAAGGGCTTGTATCTCGGCATGTACGTGTTGTGGTGCGACAAAATGAAGTTAAACTAAAATAAAGCGGGCTCAAACTTCAAACTGAACTCTATGATAGATGTATGATGCATTATTATCTATTAATAAATAGGAATTACCCGTGTCTTGGACACGGACGACATTCCAAGTTCTTGTTCTTTAATTGCGAGCTGATACTTCAGTATGCATTTCTTTGTGCTAAGGAAGGAAGAAGATGTTTTATTCTATTGTTATTCAAGTGGTAATCTATCTGTATCTTTGGCATAATAATTCTGTGTTATCGTCTAAGTTTCACGTCGTAGATATTTGGGGAATCCGCCAGAAGCACAACAGCTTTGTCGAGGCTACATCATGGGGTTTGCTAATCTTAAGCACCTGATACCACTTTGTCATAACTCGCAAGCATTTACTTTTAGAACCATTGGTTTGCACCCCAAAGTTGGATACAAGTTAGCATCACATTTTTATTGGCCTAGAAATGGCGGTTGTGACGATACAGAGCGGCGATATTGGCCCAGAGCGTCGTTGGTTTATTCCGTTCTGGTGTAGTGACATAAAAACCGAATTCTAGGAATTGTATTAAGCACGTTAGGATTAGGAACGACTGCTTTTGCTCACTATAGGGTCTATGTTATGTTCCATATTAATTCCATGCCTAGTTCCCCGGTTATATGTATGTACGATTGCTGCAAAAGTTAAACTGCATGGCTTCACGATCTGTAAGCCCTTAGAGTTCTTGTGACTTGAAGTGCACCATTGTGTTAGGATGAACTAGCTCAAAGGAGCACAAATGGTGGTTGCTATCTCTACTGAGCTACAACACAACCCCCAGCTAGTACGAATATAAATTCCTATGCGTTCGTTGCAGCCAGTATCAATCAAATGACTTTGAACTTTATCACTAGCCCTCAATCCTTTGGTGAGTTGACGACTACCTATGCTATTTGATATTTTCTTGATAAATTTCTTATGAACGTCTATTTACTTTCTTCCACGGGTTGTTAGGCTCTGTTACATCAAGGGTACCAGACTACCAGGCTGTGGACCAGGACCATATAATGGGGTTCGACTTTGCACCACAGCTTCAATCTTATATGTCCTGTCCCAAGAGAAATTGATATGCTTTTTGGGATCCATTTCATTCTAGAGAGAAAGCAAACAGGATCTTTGTTCGACAAATCATGAGGGGATCAAGTGATCTAATGCACCCAATGAATCTCAGCACCATCATGGCCTTGGATTTAAGAAATTAAGAAGTCCTGCAGTCTGCAGGAATTCTTCCTTAATTTCTCTTTCAAGTCAGTAATACCATGATCACAGTTTTATTTGTTTCAGTTTCGAGGTTTCCTTTTTCTCAATAAATTACGAACAAATAATATATAAGTCAGAAGACCTTGTAATTAGATCGTTACTTGCTCCACTTCACCTAAAATTTGGTAGATAATCTGTTGTCTAAACGGCATTTGGTATTAATCCAGAAAGCATGATTAAAGTATGAATAGAAAACTACATAACTTATCAAAATTAAAAGAGAAGATAATTGGACTTGGCAACTGTGCTACTGATTTAAAATAACCTAAATTTTTTCATATAGAAGAAAAGTCTGTATTTTCTGATAGGAAACTGTGACTTTGCCCCAACTCAACCACATTGAGGGGAGTAGTGCTATACGGACCTACTTTTTAGACTTACTATTGCGACTCACTATTTGGAATAACGTTGGTTTGCATTGCAATACACACGGACACGTATCTCTATGTAAATCAATGATTATGACTTTTGACACATCAATAGGTCCAAATAGTAGGTCAAATAAATGAGTGCCATCCGGAACATGTAATGATTGCAATCGGATCTGAAAAGATGATATTAGTGCTTTGACACCGTTTTATAAAGTCGTGAAGTCTGGTTATGGTTATACACAATATCGACAATAACAGATGACAACACTAATGTGGCAATAGTCCACATAATCACAGGAAACATTAGGGAACAGAAACGCATAGGAAACATTAATGCTCTGTTTAGACAAATTAGAGAAAAGTATAGAAGACTGAATGAGGGGTCCCTTAGGAGCTCATTTAGACAAGTATAACAGTTGAATCATATGACATACCAATCTACACAGCTACACGCAGTAGGTCTACCCAAAGAGCACATTTAAACAAGTATAACAGTTGAACCATAAGACATACCCAATCTACACTACTACATACAGTAGGTCTAAATTCTTTTACTTGTACAGAATGATTACAAACCCTTACTTCAGCTCAAAACAGACGGTTGATGGGCACCTGCATTTAAAGAAACCAAAACAGTAAAAACGAAAGAAAAGGAAATATAACCTTCCATATTTGATTGCTGATTACTTACTGCATGCCTTTGTAATCATATATCCGAGATAGGCAGCATATGAAACTCCCAGAAATCCAGATAATACAACAAATTCTGACCTTGTAAAACGTAAGTAGCCCCATCCAATTTCAAATGATTGTTCTTCCTCTCTTTGCATAATGCCATCTAGTTTTAGAACACCACCAAAATTTCTATCTCCGTCGGGAGATAGTCTTAACATATAAACACCCACCTCTTTCATAGATGCATATCCCACATAAGTGGAATAGAGAAGTATGAAAGCTCCGCTGACTACTAACTTCATTAAAGCCGAACTCCCGTCACATGAAAATTTATAGTTGTAAAGGACGGTAAGAGTCCCTAAGATGAAACCCATTGTAAGTATTAATCTTTTGACAATCTGCAAAGTTCTTTTCTTTAATATCTTGACCGCTGCTTTCCTCTCAAGGACATTCAGGAGTTGCCTCAATCGTCTTAATTCTGCCATACTCTTCAATGCCTCCTTAACAAACTGATTGTCAAAAGATGACAAAACAATGTTGTAGAAGGAATCAACAGAATTTATAAGCTCTTAAATGTCTAAATCTTGATGAATTATACAAAAAAAAACCCTATAAAGTAAGACATTTCCATAGTAATCTCTGAATAACAACACTATGTAAGACATGACCATGGAAACCATGTACTGGTTGCTGACACAATGTGTATATACTATTGCATGCAATTGCTAAATAGAACTTGGACGTTAATTCAATAATAATCTGTAACAAGAAACAAAAAACAAAAACAAGAAGCTAAACGCATTTGAGTAAAGGCCAATTCCTTATTCAGTAAATGGAATCGAACCTGTAAATTGAACTGAGCAGCTGCTTTATGAATAGATGAAGAAGAAGTATAATCTAGAAGAAAAGAATTGGCAATTGGGGAAACCCCTCTTTCTTGTTTCAGTTCTAAAACCCCCCATCACGTGACGTGCACGTGGTCAACGACGACTTTGTTAAAAAAAATGGGATGGATGTCAACCGGCATTTTTATCCGGTTGAACAGACATTATTATTATCCAAAAAAGAAATAAAGAAAGATGTCTCTCTCTCTCCCCAAAGCTGTGCCTCAATACCCAAATATAAATACTCTCTCACCCAAAGCTCTCCCTCAACAACAACGCTTCCCTAATAAGGTAACAACTGTTTCTGTCTTTTCTTTTAACTGCTTACTAGTATATAATAGTTGGTTAATCAATATTTGCAGATACTTGCTGGAAAGACTCCAGGTTTGTCCTCTAAACAGACGATAACTACCTACCAAGAAGAACAAAATGACTGGCTTGATCTGGACGCTGAGTTCTACCGCTGGACCAAATCCTTGCGTCCTGTTCAGGTGCATTTTATTTTATAATAATAAGCTATTTTGAACTTGTGTCATTAGTAAATTGGACCTTTTGGCAGTGGTACCCGGGTCATATTGCTAAAACGGAGAAGGAACTTAAAGAACAACTTAAATTGATGGATGTTGTTATAGATGTTAGAGATGCGAGAATCCCTTTGGCCACAAGTCACCCTGAGGTACTACTTCATAAATATTTACCAAGATTGAGTCACCCTTTAAAAGTTTGACACCCTTTTTTTTATTATATCTATTGACCAGATGGATTCCTGGATTGGTAATAAGAAGAGGATGTTAGTTTTGAATAGAGAAGACATGATATCCACTGCTGAGAGAAATGCATGGGCCACTTATTTCGCAAAACAGGGAACCAAGGTGGTCTTCTCCAATGGTCAACTTGGAATGGTATTTGGATTCAACTTTTTCTATTACTTATGTAATTATTTCTACCCACTCCTATAATGTATGTTCATTTTCAGGGAGCCTTGAAGCTAGGGAGGCTAGCTAAGTCTTTAGCTGTTGGTATTAATGCCAAGCGTAGAGCAAAGGGACTTCTTCCTCGTGCGGTAAGGGTTTTCTACATTTCTTGAACTTCAATATGTTATTTCGGCAATTAGAGTAGATTCGACAATGTAATTCTTTTTCTATTAGAAAATGCACAGGGAAATATATGTTGTGGTATTAAAGGTTCCATTTCATTTTCGCGTGGTATAAATTTCTTATACTTGTCATTTCTTATGATATAGTCTATTCTCTCACCATTATCCTATCATTTGCAAATCAAAGAAGCCGATCTATTGTTATACTATCTCATCTCTATATCTTCTGTTCCTTCTAATTTGATTTTTGTATGAACGCATTTCATATTGGTGTCATCTATATTTTTCTACTTACACCCATACACTGTTGAAACTGGTTTCTCCATGTTAGTTTCTCGATTTTTTTTCCCCTTAAATTTGAAATGATATCATATTACATGTTGAATAAAGTGATCTTTGGTATCGACATGCTACTAGGCCATAAGTAAAGTATTTGATTTTATCTGTATATTGGCCTATTTAATTCCCCCCTCCAACATCTGAATGGCCTCAGTGGATTCAGCGTTAGAAACATAATACTGAATGCTTGTGTTCTTGGAACTATAGCTTTATGGGGATATTTGTTTGTAGAAACTCTTGTTTTATGTGCATGCTCTTATGTCACAGGTTCGAGCTGGAATTGTGGGATATCCAAATGTTGGTAAATCATCTTTGATCAATCGTTTGTTGAAGCGACGCATGTGTCCGGCGGCTCCAAGACCAGGTGTCACAAGAGTATTGAAGTATGTATAACATTCATAAATCATATGTGCAAGTTGTTGTATGAAGGTTTCCAGTTAAGATGGTTATGATCATTTACTAATTACGGTAAATGATTCAAGACGGTTGAGAAACAGTATCTTCTGTAAAATTGGTGTACTCATTTTATCCTTTTTCCTTCTTGAACAGATGGATCCGTTTCGGGAAAGATCTAGAACTGCTGGACTCTCCTGGCATACTTCCAATGCGTATAAGTGATCAAGGAGCTGCAATGAAGCTTGCAATATGCGATGACATTGGGGAAAGATCATATGATGTTGCCGATGTGGCTGCAATTCTTGTACAGATGCTGACAAAGCTTCCAACAGTAGGTGTGTTATTTCTCTTGTATATCTTTTTGTGCTTCTCCAAACTGTAGGAGATGTCAGTTTTTACATGACAGAAATAGATCAATGTGCTTTTCTGTTTACTCTAAGAGAACTAGCTATTGGACATCGAGTTAGTTAATAATTAGCATGGGTCAAATCCATAGCACCATGTATAAAACTTTTTCGACCACCCATTGCCGAAAGCCTGATTTTCACCCGATTTTCATGTCATTTAAAGCTTGCTAAAGAGGTTTCTTGAAACAATCCACCACATCGATGCTCAACCGTGTCTAATGAAAAATTTTAGTCAGTAAATCTAATATATGACTGCATAGCATTTGTAACTGCAACGATTAAGGTATTTGAATAAATGGATACTGTGTGGAGAAGGCAAGTTAAATAATACATATACATTTTTGTGAATAGTTATAGTTATGAGTAAAATTGTCTACAACAGTGAATGAAGACTTGAAGGATTAAGTTGTTAATGCTAACAGAATAGGTAATTGACTACTAGTTGTATGCTTGTGCTAACGGGAAAATATTGATAGTTTGATACAGCTAGTGCGCCTACGAATCCCAATTGGAGTGGGAATCTATTAAAAGATGTTATTGGGAAGATGTGGATGAAGTTGTTCATAGTCTTCTTAGGCAGCATTTTATTCAAGTATTACAGTAGTAAGGTAGACAAGATTCCCATGCTTTCCAGGTACTAATGTATTATGGCTATGAAGCTAAGTAAATAGTGATTTCCTCGTTGAGATTGCCGAGTCTGGACTAGTGGTAAGAATGTGAGATTCTTATCCAAATCATTCTACTCTGCACTTTTTTCTCATCTCCCGGTGACACATCAAGGCAAACCTATACCAAACTCCCGTAGTACCTATATTTGGAAAGCTAAAATTCCTTGTCAAATCTTCTTCATGTGACAACAAAATTAGTACAGTAGTTGACCTTGATAGAGAATGGAAATCATTAGTAACTTCTGTCATTTGTAGATGTCAGCGGGAGTTAGTCACACCCTTGTCCATACGTCTTGGAGGTTTGGTATAACTTTATCTGTCTGACTCTGTCAGTTGCAAGTGCTTTGGGTAATTCCCCATTCCATGAAGGAGTAGTTAGCATTGTAGGTCATGAATGTTCATTCATTGGAGTGGTGCAGGCTATGGAGTATTGTTCTTTTTGCTAGCATGTGGGGCCTTTGGATGAGGAACTCGAATACTTGACACACTTTGACGATGTCGTTGAGGGAGGTGATTATCTCGATCAAATATCTCATCTTCCTTTGGTTGAAATATGGAAGGAATGGTGTGTCACGCCGTTTGAGCCCTGTTTCTCCAAATGAGATTCATTGATGGGTATTGCAAAATGACTCTTTAATTTGTCTTGGAATTAATATTGTAACTGTTTGGTTTGTGCTTTATTCTTGTACTTGTACCGCAAGATATCTCATCCTATCTACTACATTGTATTTTTGTTGATTCTAAGATAACAATTCGTATCCAAAAAAAAAGAGAGGAAAAGAAACAAAAAACAGTTGTCACTTCTAGTTGCTGCATGGAATTTGAGTTTGATTTATGTGAGAAACACCAGGCTGGTAATAGGATTATCAATTTTTGGCTGAAAATTACACTTAACCTAACTTAGGATTAAAATGTTTCTCAACAATCAACATACACGTGCTTTTCTTATCTTATGAATGCTAGGCTTTTACTGACCCAAATTTTGGCATTCTGGCAGGTTCAAAAGCTCTGTATAATCGTTACAAGATTCATGTTGAAGATCATTGTGGTAAAACGTATGTTTCTTTTTGGTGCTTCATTAACTTTTAATTCTCTCTGCCTTTTAACTCTTGATTAAGCTAAATATTTGATTTGTTGCAGATTTCTTGAGAAATTGTCAATGGAACTGTTCAATGGAGATGTTAATCAAGCCGCATTTCGTGTCTTGACAGACTTCCGGAAAGGGAGGTTTGGTTGGGTTGGATTGGAGATTCCACCCAAGTAATTTTACCAGGCAAAATGATATTGGGGTCCCATGTTTGGCATATATGCCTATTTTCTCAGTCATGATGCAGATGAAGTTTGAGGACAACATCCAGAGAATTGGAAGTTTGAGGACTACATCCAGAGAATTTCAATATCGTGGAATAGGAATTATATAAGATAATGAATGTTCTGTGTGAAAATCTTGGAAGAGAATGCACCTATAAAGGAGAAAGCATAGGTATTGGATCTTCAGAGTTGGCAAGATTTTGCAGAATTCTATGCAAGGATCGTACCTTATTTACTGTATTGCAACATTAGGTATGTATATATCTTGAAAATTGCCAATTATACTTGTAATGTCATTGTCTGAGTCCGCAAAAATTTCCATTAAATTTATGATATGGCATGGTATGGTTGTTGCCTGTTCTAAGTAATAAACTGTTTCCCTGCTAGTGAAATGAGAAATTGAAATGAAGGGATATTAAACTGGAATAATTGGAACAAGTGCATTTCAATTTTCTTAGCCTGGTGCATTGCTATCAATTTACAGTTGAGGGTAAACCCTGAACCCTAAACCCTGAAATCGCCCTAAACCCTATATCCAAAACCCTAAAATGCCCCTGAACCCCTAAACCCTATTTAAAATCTTGAAGCCTTGGGTTTAAGATTTGTACAAGTTTATAAAAGAAATTTGTTCTGGTTGTTTTCACAAATATGCCTGACATTAAAGAAAGAGGAAGAGGAATGCTTTTGGGAAGAGAATCAATCCTGGAACGTGAGGATTTAATCTTGTACTGGGTAAGAATGTAAGATGCAGTTTTCCTTGGATTCAACAATCTTACAGGTTACAACAAAAAAGAGTGGAATGTGTCAGCATTTTATTAACTAAAACAATATTACAGATGATCAACTAACAATGACAAAATGAATGATTGATTTACAGTTTACCCAAAATTAAGAAAAAAAAAAAGAAAGAATGAGTGTTACTAATCAGCAGACATGTATATTTTTTTTAAAATTTACTACTTTTTTTTCCCTTTTTTCTTGGTCAAGACTAGGAATTATTTTTCCATCAGTTTTCTGAAAACTTTAAATATGAATGAATGGATGAATCAATGATATATGTGTTGGACAATAAGGCATGCATAGATTATGCATCTGAAGGTGCAATCCAGTGTCTTCCATTGACGAAACTTTTCACAAGGAATGGATGCGCCGAATCGTAATCAAGTTCACGAGCCCACGATGCACCACCACGTACTGCCGCAGCTCCAGGACCCGAGCAGTTGTATGCTCCAAAGAACACAGTCCTGTACGACAAGATACAAACACTTGATAAGAATAATATGGCTTTTACGTATTTAGTTCAAACTTGTGAAGAATTGGTTGTAGTCTTGTAAAAGTATAAGTACGATGGAAATGAGCCATAGGAATTACTTGTTCTTATTGCTAGCATGGTCCCAATCATCCCAGCCACCATGAGCAACAATATCATCAAAATAAGTGTAGGAGAAAATGATCCTGGAGTATTGTCCCATGGCCCGGCCCACATATAAAGGCCCAGTACCTGTAACTTTGCAGTTTACAAAAGCGAAGCCAGTTCTCTCATTAGGAGAGTTCCTATCTTGAGCTGCTATGGAACCAAACCTCGTTGCTATTGAGTGTAGCTCACAATCCTGTTCAGACCAAAAAAATACAATGAGAAAACAAAATACCTGAATAATAGAATTATACCCATATATGTAACATTATTAATGTGGATTACGTGCCTTATACATGGATCGTCCATTGCCAAAAATGAAGTCAATTGAACCCTCAATGTAGCACTCCTTGAAGTAATGGCGTCCAGCATCATCACACAAAGTATCTTGAGCTCCATAGAAGCCACACCCAGAAAAGTAAGCCTTGTCGCCTGATATGCGGAATGCTGCTGCTTGCCAGCCTTCCATCCCAGGCATCGGTGCTGGTGCTGTGTTCTGCATTTGTTAATCAGCAATTACTTCTATGTTGTACGAAAAGAAAAATGAAAAACCAAAATCAAGTATAATGTTGCCCTCCTGTTGTAGGAATGTAACGTACCTTGAAACTGATATTTCTACCAGAAAAATAATTTGCAAGAACAGTAACAGAAGCAGTATGATAAGTTCTTAGTTGCTGTCCATTCGGTCCTCTATCACCCGCCCTATCGTGCCACTCTATCACTGTTGATTCCCTTCCAGCACCTTGGAATGTGATGTATGGCTTTGTCCTCGGCACCAGAACCTTCTCTCTTCACCACCAAAAGAAATAATGAATATTTATGCAAGATAAGAATTAACTGTTCAAATAGAAGTACGTTAAAAGTAGATGATTGTTATCCACGTAATACAATTTTGAATCTAAAGTATTTGATCGAGTGCCATTGGCAGATGATGCTACACATATTGTATTCATCGTGAATAATTAGTAGAAAGACAAGAAGAAGAGTAATAAGTATATACACATAAAACCCGGCCTTAATCTGAATCACGACGTTCATATTATTGTTATCTGGAACAGCATCAACGGCAGCTTGTACTGATAAGAAATCACCATAACCGCGAGCATCCACAGTAATGGTGCGATTACCGGTTGGTCCAACCCATTTGTGGTGATGCTTGCTAGTATTGTTACAAGTAGGTGAAGTAGTATTTGGATTGAGATTATATTCATGACTACTTGTAACCATAACTGTTGAATTCAGCAACAAGATAAAAAACGTACACAAGAAAGGGTTGTTATGAAAATAGCCCATTGAACTATATTGAAATTGATCAAGAGAAAACAAATAGTGACACAGAAGTCTATGTTGAACTAACTGAAAGAATTTGGTTGAAACTCTTTTATTTTAAAAACTTCGTAGAGAAGAGAGAGAGATAGAGGGAGAGAGCAGGGAGGGAGAAGTGTGACAGAGATAATATGCAAATGCTTGAATGTGTTCTTCTATATATCTTGATTATATTTTGCCTCCAACGGTCAAGTTTTCTGTGAGTGAGAGTGACATGGCTTGGCTTATATATAACTAAGCTAAATTAGGAGTAAATCGTTCAAGTGGAGACATTATGGGTCTACAGTATATTTGTGCACTATACATTTGTAGTAATTATTTTTTGCTAGCTACCATGATTGTGAGTGGGATGAAGTAGTTATGGTCGATCAGTATCATATAGAATAATACAGATTCCATAATATCAAGGGCATATGATTTTTATCGTACATTCGTACCTGAAAAAAAAAAGAGTTACTAACATCCACAGTCCAAACTACCCGTGTTCAAAACTTTAAATGTGCAGCAAGATACATCCTAATGTAGGATTACTATTTACTAGCCACAAAGCAGCATGGAGGTAGTGCAAAATTTTGATCAAGGAGGGTGCAAGTGTTCAGTTAGTTTTGTCCCTGAAGCCTAAAAGGGTCTTGAAAATAAAACTTCTAGAGTTATAAATTGCTAAATTCAACTTGATTCCTTAATTCGTGTCATAAACAAATCAGCCTACATTGTAACTTGTAAGAGCACTTCTTGAATGGATAATCTAAACTATTGATGTCCCCAGTTTTCTATTCTCTTTTCACTATCTCTTCTCATTTTTTTTTTTCATTTGTCCCTGTTCTCTTCTTCTGTATTGTTTTGTTCTATTTTCTTGTCAATTGTCCTGTTGCCGCTCACTTCTGTCCTTAAAGTTGACAATAAAAATGTTCAGAATTTTTCAATAATATGGTTGGAGTCAACTGATAGATAAATACGTTCATACAGGAAATGCATATAGGTTCTTTCATGTGCAATTGGAGAATTGATCGATAAAGTTCATTATGAACTTTAATTCTTTAATAGATGTTTATAGTTGAAAAAAGTACTCAAGGACTCATCTCAGTGAAAATAGACAAATCTAGTAGACTAACATCCTACATTCCTACATGATTTTTCACTCTAAAGTTACTGAATCATATCGTTGTAGAGTTTAGCTTGGCAAGGACAAGGTTAGGATCTAGATTCCTTACTCAACGGTCATCTTAGAATAGAATGGCAAGAAGTGATGAACAGGGTGGAGAAGAAAATGAGTGGTGGTAATGGAAAGTGTATGATAGTGATGGTCCAAGTATGGACAATACAGTATTTTGTAAGAGTACTCATTTTGTAATATAGCTTGAGACTCAGATCCCCATCTGTTAAAGTAACCGTTTTAAAACTTGCTGACAAAGCCAGCTGAGGAAACAGAAGAGATAACAACAAATTCCATTAATCACATGCAACAGTAACACTATATTATGAGATTTTGGCATATTGCCCTTCAATCTGACTTTTTTATCCGTGACTGGCGATTGAAAACACATTCCACTTTTATGATTCGTGAGTGCCTTTGCCTTCACCTTTTATGGATTCAACTTTAATCCATTAATCATAGCATCTAGTTGGATTGTTGAAAGAAGCTCATCTTATGCTTCAGATCTTAATTAAAGATGATAAAGAACAAAAACAAATAAAACGAGAGAGAGAGAGAGAGAGAGAGAGAGAGAGCCTAATAAAAGACTATGGAAGGTCACAGTAGATTCCTGTCAAAAAAGAATATGACTCTGAAGTCTGAACTTGAACGTCTTAACCATACTCCAATATATTCTTCTAATACAGCATGGAACAAAATCTCTTGCAAGAACAGAAAACAATACTGCGCAGCACCTACCAAAATATCATTTAAGCTAATTCATTCTTCATTCTTGGACGTTGCATCCTGCATTTTAGCATCCAATCCTGGCAAAATGACATTACCAAATGAGGTGGCAACTCCATAATCAGCCACTGAGAGTAACATCCTTAGCTGGAGCAACATGTTCAGAATTCGTCATATAGTTTTCAGGGGGTTGTGTGATGATGGACTGTTCCAACCGATTGTCAACAACCCTTTCTTCAGATTGGTTCACTACAGCTAGTTGGCCTTCTTGACCTACTACATGCATTCGTTGCCCTTCAGATCCCTGCACCACATCATTTTGGCACCTATCCCAAGTAATCGGAGCTCCATAACTTTCATGGTTTTGTTTCACTTGGAATTCAGAAGCTGTTGAAGCTTGTTGTGTGTGATGAGGTACATAAGGTACTGGCTGATGAAAAGAGCCATGAGGGGGGTACATTGTACGTTGATGTACTTGAGGGATAAAAATTGGTTGGGTATTTGGGTTAGGAGGGTAAAGAGCTTGTAACCCAACTGGGCCAAACATAGCTTGATGGCCTTGGAACCGCTTGAGCTTAGAAATGTGCTTTTTACCAGCTAGATGGGTCTCAAAAACAGCCGCTGTATCACACTTTAACATTGCACAAGTCACAGATTATTGGTACCACCTCTTTAGGCTTAGGAGGCTCGACCGGCCTTGTTGGTCGATCAGAAGTCCTTGTTCTCTTACTACCACGGCCACCCCTCATCTTCCTGTTCGTACTGCGCTTTCGAGCATCGACACGATCAAACCTTCGCTTATTTCCTGATGCATCAGTTGATTCCCCCTCTGCAACCTCAGCCTGCCCCGCCTTGTCATGTTGCTGGTCAGATTCCAGTTTACTTTCATCATTGGTGACTCCAGTGAAAATGTTTTCTGAAGCTTCTGACTTGGCTGTTTCACCCCCCTCGACATTTTCAGGTTGAGCTATGGCTTCTGACTTGGATTCAGACAAGGGTTTATCCTGCATTTCAGGCACAGGTGCTGTTGTGACTTCAGAAATTGAAGTTGAAGCGAGGGATGGCATGGAAACAGCAACAGGGGCAGGAGCAGAACCAGGACTGGGGGTGGGGTTGGTCACAAGAACAGGAGCAGGGACAGTAATAGAGGAAGGCATGCCGGGGTTCCCAGCCTTCTGTAACTCTTCAAACCTCTGCAAGTTCTTTTTATGTTTCTTTCCGTTCTTGTGTTGCTCAAGGATATCCAAACTGGTGCAGTCAACCCTACAAAGCTCACACCAGGCAATCTGTGGCTGTTTTCGGGTTGAAGATGCCTTTCCAGGAGCTGGTGCTTGCCCTGGTCCAATAGCTGATGGAGGTACTGGTACTGATAGTGACGTCTCTCCCTGCACAACAGCCAATGCTGCCACATCTCCATGTTCAGACTCCAAAGCTGGTTCTGTGGTTTGTGCAGCTTCTGGCTGAAAGGATGCAGCACGTTGAGGGAAACGCCGATTGCCACCCCGACCACGTCCCCTTCCTCGAAACTGGGAATTTGAGCCATCTGTTCTTGGGGGACGCTGACCAAAGTTCCCTCGACCACCACCACCTCTGTAGGGACCCCCATTTCTCCTACCACCACCCCTGTATGGAGGTCTTCCACCCTGCAAAAAGCTCTCAAAGACAATAGATATCGGAATGCTAGCTGAATACTGAGTTGCTAGGAAGGGGAAAAAGAAAAGACAAATGCTTTTGAAGCTAAACAAAAAGCATACAATTGATAATACAGTCACAAGGAGTTTAAATTACAATCATTTAATGTTAAGCAGACGTGGCAAGATATACATATAGTAGAGTAAATAAACACTACTCTCGTTACAGACGCAATATGCACACAACTTTGTTGGTAAACCCGTTCAGACCACTCAAACAACTTTTACGTTTAGCACAACATAACCCGGTGATTTTTATTTTTTATTTTTTTGGCTTTCAAAAACTAGACCCTATTATATCCTACACGCATCACTGATTTATATATACGTAGATCACATCATATTGAAGCAAACTCAAAACAATGGGAGGTCTTCCATTCCATAGGAGATTAAATTTGACTTTTTCCCCATTGATCATCTATGTGCGACTTCTTCCCTCTTTTTATCGGTGCGGATTGGGATTCCAACTGAGAATGCTCTTTTCTGTTTAAGGTCCCACCAACGCCTTGTTTTTGGCTCATTTTCCCTATTGATGACCCAAAGGCGTTTTATAAAGCACTGTCATAGTCGAAAACTCACAAGAGTTAAGTATACTAGATTCAAAATGCCGTGTTCGGCAAGTCTAAGCGTGTATGCGTGCGTACATACAAGAGTTAGATTATTTATTATATTATTTTACTATATTTTTCATATATGTATATATATTGTGTGTGCGTATGTGTGTGTCTATCTTTTATTTTATTTTTATCTTTTTACAAGGGAGAACACGAAGCGTATTAATCAAACAACCTTCTTCATTCTAATAAGTTCCTGAAGTAAGTTTTCAATTCAGATTATATTCATGAGTGCAGACTCAACCTCTTCACAACAACATTCTTTAAGTAATTGATATAACATGCTTCAACATTCAAAAAAAGAAAAATGATACAATCCTAAAGCTTTCTCCAATATTTGCAATATCTGATCAAGCAAAAAAGTTTAACATTAATAAGTTTACAGAAAAGTATCAACAAACCAAAAATACGAAAATGCTAAAACAGAGCCTAGTTTGGGAACCACAGCATTCATTTTTTCCAAAAACAATATCGATAGTAATTATTAAACATAATGGAGACTTTACCAAATTTTAGCTTATCACAATTCATTAACTTGCCAACAGGAAGCCCTCAAGTCAAAGGAAATACACATAAATGCATTCAGTCTCATGTAGGCAATACAAGATAAAACAGCATAGGCTTTCATGCATTATAAGTGTATACAACTAACTGAACCTTAATGCATACTGCTTTTCTAAATACGAACAACGCAGAATCCTCGTTGTCCCAAGGCAATGAATGAGTGCAATTCCACTATCGACTACAAAGAAAAATTTCTAGACAACATAAATAATTCCCACGGGGTATTGTCTCAACATAAAAGTTGCTGTAGGATTGAGTCTTGATATAATTTGAAAAAGCAAGCGGCTAGCTCTCCTGCTGAGCCAACTAGCCGCCTACTGCGAGAGCAGTCTTCCAGCTCTAGTTCGCCACCGTAGGGCCTTTCTAGGGGTAAAGAGTGCTTAGTTGCCTAAACGGCTAAACCTCCTCCATAGCTGTTTTGTCCATATTGAGATAGATTCAGTAAATTAAGCACACAAAAAACGTCAAAGAAGACCCAAATAAGTATGGGGAGGGGTAGAGCTAGTCCACTCCAAAAAGGGACCTATAACATGAATTGAGGGTAGATTTTTGGTGGAGAGGATCTCCATAGTCCATACTATGGAAGTCATCCTTGCTAAAAATCAGTACCTTTAAAAATGCCTAATCATTCGAAAATTGTTGTAATATTTGGATTTCATCTAAGGGTCCACATTTCTCCCACTCTTTTGACAAGATTAGACATTTTCAAAGAAGCTGATTTTATGTGAGGACGATCTTCATGGTGGGGAGAAAATCTCCACATGAAATAAGCCCTTAAGTATATAAACAAACAAACATATAAACAGACAAACAAGCCCTTAAATATGTTTGTAGACCATATAAAACTGCAGGACATATACTTCACCTAGTGTAAACCAAAAACTATGTAGTGATGCAAACTAAGTGAAAAAACACCTGGTACACACCACACCAATGTAAACAAACAGAAAGAACATATATAAACGGTGGCATAAGTCTGAGATATCACTAATATTTCAATCAATGCAATAAAATTACATTTATTCATACACTGAAATTTACGAAGGCACTAACAGAACATTCTGCCAAACAAGCCCCTAAAAACATGCCCTCTTATTATGTTTAGACAGACCGCATACAACGAAAGAAGATGTAAGATTACCGTACATGTCGTGAACCTATTTTCTTCTTTGATGCTCTATTTCTCCTTTCATCTTTTGTTCAAAGAGGGCTAGGTACAATAAAATGGTAAAGAAACACTCTTCTCGAGTCTCTTAAGCTTTGATGTTTTGACACAATATCTTCCTTTCATCTTTCATTGAAAGAGAAATCAGGAAAATACAATGACAGAACATACTTATCTCTGCCTCTCAATTGTTACCTCTGTAAATTAAATATGAGCATTAAGGAGAATCACCCAATTGGTAGGATCCCATAATACTCATACGTTATGGAACATGGTTGTAAAACCATACAGTAAATAGAAGTCAAAGGAGTGAGAAGAAAATGAACCAACCAGATGTTCTCCATTAAGCATCCTTGATGCATCGCTCTCCATACCAAAAGTGTACACAGCATAACATCCATACTGGTCTAGTGCTCCTCAAGAACTCTCGATAGCCAATATCTTTACCAGACCCGCACCTAAGTTCGAAAGAGAGAAGAACGCATCTCATTCAAAAGAAAATCCTCTTATAAAATGGTCCATGAAAACGTCTAATGGAGAAAAGGATGAGGATGAAGTCTGCTCATAAAGAAGGTCGAGTTTTAATCTATGAGAGGTAAAACCTTCATTTCTACAGAAGCACTTTAGTCACGTAAATGTCGTGAGGCAACTTTATTGTGAAGCAAGTGATACCATGTAACGGGGGCACAAATAAGTCAAATAATAAGATTCTTCCAACAACGAGAGTTACCAGTCATCCTGACAGTCAACACAACCCAATTTGCTACCAAAAGAATATCATTTGATTTAAATGTGCAGAGTAAAACTCTGGTGCCAACACACCCTCCATTAAATTTATGTATGACAGAGCTCGAGCATCATATGATGTGATATACGGTTAATAATGCACCTCGTTGATTTTAGACAATGACTCTGCTTCTCAAAGTAGGATTGGGAGGTCACATTTTTCCAAACATATCCAGGCTTAAAAAATTAAAGTTTTCACTTAAGGGTGACTGGGCAGTAGCGCTGATGGTTGAAGATAAATCAGAACTACTAACCTAGCACCCTTCCATATAAAAAAAAATAAGAAGCACTGTTTGTTTGTTTCAACTTACAGAATTATTATTCACAGCTTACAACTAGTGATACCGCTAATTGCCAGCACACCTCTTTCTCTAAAGGAAACAAACATCTTTAGGTTTGGCAACTCATAGCATCCACTACTGAAGTTTAAAGCTCCCATAAAAGAGACAATCAAAATGGCTAAACAGTAGAGGATGAAATGGGTCACCATGAATTTAAGGAGGTTTATTTCTTCGTGTCAAGGTATGAGATATGTCGAAACTTAGACCACCTCCAAGTGCAGCACAATGTTCCACCTAAAGGAAACAAGCGTCTTTAGATTATGGCAACACATAACATCCACCACTTCAGTTTAGTGCTCCAGTAAGCAATTATCAAATGGCTTCATAGTAGCGGATGACATGGGCCACATACTGAACCAAGGACGTTGATTTCTTTAAGTAAAAGCATGTCTGCTAAGAGCAACCGATATCCAAAAGTCTGGTTGTAGAATCTAGCGGAGGGTCTCAACTTCATTTTGCAGATGTAACCAGAATTACTGTGGGAAGGCCCAGTCAGAAGAGACATACCAAGCTATATAAGGTCAACCAAACAGACAGCGGAGCAGAAGGCTTCTCTTGCCACAGCAACTCTTTTTTCTATTCTCCACAATAGCATGAAATGGGAACAAAAACATGCACCAGACACTTCTGTCCCAATCTTACATTCTCCGTATATTCAAACACGTCCCACTTGCACGAATGATCACAACTAGCAAACCTAAACATGTAAGAAAAGGGTAGAGGAACAGAAAACAAAAAGGGAAGAAAAAATTTCCTACATCAATTGGCACAATCAAAATTCATGTTGTTACCAGTAGATGATATGCTGTTTTGGTAGACAAAAGAGGAACAACTTACGCATATAGAAGAGGTACAAGCACCTTAGCATGTGGAAGCCTCAAGTAGAAAAGGAAAAGGATCCCACATGCTTAGATATCAGATCCTCTCCCAACAGGGAAAGGTAGTTAGTGTCCATCATGTGTGATGAAAAATCCAGCTTATTCATCTTTTTCCTACACAAAGTTACTATGTTTATGATCTTCTATTCAAAAATAATGATAGGGTTATATGGACTTAGTATACCAATTCAGAGGATCCCATGTAAAATTGATGATAAATTAATATGGACTTTGGTTGTTAAAATCAACCATCAATGGGAAATTTTTATCAGCTTTATTAACTGATAGAAACTATCATTACACAGAAAATAAAAACAGCTCTGGAAATCGTCACTTTATGTTTACATATATGTAGGGAAAATTTGAAGATAAAGACTTAGAACAGAAAAGGTCAAGGGTAAAGATAGCAGAGAAGACTAGGCTTAGGGCTTCGAGGAAGCAGAAGCCTCATAACAAGACTGAAAGATTCTTAAGGAGAAAAATCAGTCGCTTCTTCCAGGCAAGCCACGGTACACAAACTATGGCCAAGGTTGCACCAAGGAAAGGACTTGATTCTACAAATACTGGCACATCAGAATTCCACCAATGTCAAGTTTATGACACGAGAGTTTCTGAAGCAACTCTGCGCATGACTCTCCTAGACCTACCATTGACTGCCAAAACCATCATCAGTGTTGAACAAGAGTTGTACCTATGATCAATATGCAGTGAAACTTGGTACCTAGTATTGTGGGCATCTCTTGTCATTATGCAATATCTAAGCAGTGAACAATCCAGAATCTAACTTAACCATGATGTAGCTATACTGGCAAATGTCATTACATCCTTGAATATAGCATAATAAAAACAAGTAATATAGATTGCGAAAATCAAGTCAAGTAAGAAACAAACATTATTATGCACACCCAAAGACACCAACTCGTAATAAGACATTACCTAAACCTTAAAGTTGGTTAAAAATTAAAAGTAATAATTCAAGAAACCCCTAATTAACAAACAAAAACAAGAAATATAAAAGTCATACCCATTGAGCATGATGAATAGTAGGTGGCATCTCCATCGTCATTGCAGGACCCCTTCCTTCCCAATGCTGCCTATCCGCCATTGCTCTCTCCGCCGCATCCATATTTCCCGCAAACTGGGTCAATTGTGACAAAGCGGCCACCGCCGCAGCTGCAGCAGGATTCAATCCCGGGTGTGGGTGTGGTTCTACAGGGGCAGGAGCAGGGCAGAATAATAGGCATTCTGATAATGATACCCTTGCTGGGGTGCGGCGGAGATACCTGGAGGTTGAATTGGAGTTGAGTCATTTTGAGTGTAATCAGGTTGTGGTTGATAATAATAAGGTGGTTGTTGGTATTGAGGATAAGAATGGTAATAATAAGATGGGTCATATGAAGAAGATTGGATTACTACTTGTTCTTGTTCTTGTTGGCTTTCTGTTAATGATGAAATATCCATTATTATGAATGAATTACTAACCTTTATTATTAGGGTTTTCTTGTTTTCTTCTCTCTCACTGTAATTAATTGTTTTCTTCAGTTTTTTCTCATCAAGATAAATTTGTGTTTTATAGGTTCGTGTAATTTACCCAGAGTATTTTACTTTTTAACCTTTTACCGGGGCAAACTTCCAACTATCACTCAACCTAACTGCTCACATATATTGGTCAAAGGTCAAACTAATAAAGTTGTGATCTCAATTCAAAGTTTCTCGATCACATAGTATATTACTGTACATTGTCCAATTATGAATTATCTTATCAACTTTCTTCTCTATCTTCACTTTTGTGTATCTCTCACCATTTGATACTTTGTTACTCATATTTTGCTTACTTTTGTTTCTACGTGCCCTTATTTTTCAAACCAACACTCCTCATATTCCAAAACAGTTCACCAAAAAAAAAAAAACACTCCAATTTTCATCTCGCGCTAAAATTTCAATATCTTTACTACAAATTCAATCTTGAAAATGGCCTTATTTTTATGTAAAGAACACTCTTTTCGTGATCATCAATCTCTTTCTTAACCTATACCACTATAGTCATTTCAATGATGAACGTTGAAGCTTATATTGAATTTCCAAATATTTATCTGAACAAATACTAGGAATACTAGGAGAGAATTGAGATAGAAGGTAGTGAGGAAATTGAAGAAATTGAGTATATTTATATTTTTTCTTCTTTAACAGGTGGTAGATGTTGAGGAATACCGATACCAATCGATCTCCACTACACAGATAACTTATAATGTGAACATACTATTACTTAAGACAAATTCTAAATATCCACTACAACCAACCTAGCATGTCTAACTCCCTAAACAACTATTAACAACAAATAGTAATGCAAATAAAATATAAAGTATACCACAACACAAAGATGTATCGTAGTTCGGCCAATGATGCATACTTCCACAAGAGTTAATTCTTTTATAACGTGGGAAGGAAGATTACAATCACTCCTCTTAAGTCTCTCCACCTTACTAGATCACTCCTCTCTCTTTACAGACTTTTCTCTCTGCAAAGATTTTTTCTCAATTTTGATTGCTCTCAAAATTGGGTTTCTAAGACCTGTGTTAGGTTTTCCAAAACCTTGTTTTGTTTTTATACTATCCCCCTTCCGAACAGTGAGGGGGGATACCTCCATGCAATTTCCAAATCAATAAGGAGGAGTGTGCTACTATTCCAGCGGTAGCACAACAAACATCAAACTTACCTTTTGGTAAAACCTTGGTCATCATATCTGACCCGTTCTTGTCGGTATGGATCTTCTCAATGCACAAATGCTTGTCTTTGAGTACTTCTATAATCCAATGATAACGCACATGTATGTGCTTGGATTTAGAATAAAAACTCGAATTCTTGCTCAAATGGATGGTGCTCTGACTGTCACATAGAACTACAAACTGTTTATGCTTTAGCCCTAGTTCATCGAAGAACCTCTTCATCCATAACATATCTTTGCAACACTCAGTGGCTGCAATATACTCGACTTCTGTAGTGGAGAGGGCAACACACTTTTGCAATTTAGATTGCCAAGAAATTGTTCCCCCTGCAAAAGTAAATAGATAACCAGAGGTAGACTTCATCGAGTCAATATCACCTGGCATGTCTTCATTAGTGTAACCTTCAAGTAAGGGCTTACTTCCACAAAAACACAAAAACTCTTTGAAAGTGCCCTTGAGATATCTCAATATCCACTTAACACCTTCCCAATGCTCCTTACCCGGATTTGACAGAAATCGGCTTACAACACCAACGGCGAAAGCAATATCCGATCTTATACACATCATTGCATACATTAAGCTGCTCACTGTGGATGCATAAGGAATTTTTTCCATCTGACTCTGCTCATGCTCACCCTTTGGACACATCTCTTTGGTCATGTGGAACTAGCCACCAAGCCAACAACTGACTGGCTTCGCTTGATCCATGTTGAATCTCTTCAACACCTTCTCAATGTAACTTTTTTGAGAAAGCCACAATTTTCCACTCTTTCCGTCACGAGTAATCCGCATCCCAAGTATCTGCTTTGCTTTACCCAAATCTTTCATCGATCTCAAAGGACTTACTCAAGTCTTTCTTCAGCTTGGATATCTTGTTGATGTTCGGGCCCACTATAAACATATCATCTACATACAACAAGAGCACTATGAAATCCCCATCTGGAAATTTTTGAATAAACACACAATGATCGGAAGCAGACTTCTTGTTTCATTGCTTTACCATAAAGGAATCAAACTTTATGTATCACTGTCTCGATGCTTGCTTTAACCCATACAAACTCTTTATCAGCTTGCATACTAGCTAGGTGCTCCTTGCCTTTGACCTCAAACCCCTCTGGCTAGTCCATGTAGACATCTTATTCAAGGTCTCCATGAAGAAAAGTTGTCTTGACATCTAGTTGCTCAACCTCTAGGTTCATACTTGCGATCAAACCCAATACCACCCTGATAGAAGTCCTCTTAACTACAGGAGAGAAAATTTCATCAAAGTCAATACCTTTTTCTTGACCGAATCCCTTCACAACAAGGCGAGCTTTGTGCCTTGGGTGTGGATTATTCTCCTCATGCTTGACTTTGTAAATCTACTTATTCTTGAGAACTTTTCTTCCTTTCGGTTTCTCAACTAACTCATAAGTGTGATTCTTATGCAAAGAATCCATCTTATCATGCATGACCTTCAACCACTTCTTTTTGTCTGTACCTTCAAAGGCCGGCCTCTTGATAGTACATATGTTCTCCACCATCAGATAGTAAAACATACATATGTGGTGGATACCTGGTTGAAGCTAGTCTCTCTCTGTCAGACCTCATTGCCCCATCTTCTTGTGGCTCAGGAGGATGCACTTCTGCTTGCTCAGGTGGTGGTTCATGCACTTCATCTACATCTTTTATATCAATAAGTTTTATCCCATCATGAGCAATATGATCATCATCATGAGCTTCAAACCCATGGTTCTCTGCATTCTCAATGCCTACTGCATGTTCCACAGTAGGAACTTTTGGTTCTGAATCAACAAGATCATTAGTGAAAGCTTCTAGCTTCTCACCATCCTTCAAAGTCTGCTATGGTTTGGTCTTCCAAGAACACAACATCTCGACTTCGGATTACCTTCTTGTTAATCGGATCATAGAGTTTGTAGCCAAACTTGTCATCCCCATAACCCAGAAAAATACACTGCTTGGCTTTGTCATCAAATTTGGATCTCTCACCCTTAGGAATATGAACAAATGCCCTGCACCCAAATATCTTCAAGTATCCATAATCAACATCCCTACCTGACCATACTCTTTATGGATAATCACTATTTAGATGTTTTAACGGCGATAGGTTGATCACATGTACGGCTGTGCGCATTACTTCTACCCATTAACTTCCCGATAACTTAGAGTGAGACAACATGCATCTCATCCTCTCTACAATGGTATGATTCATTCTCTCGGCTATACCATTTTGTTGCAGTGTCTTGGAAACGGTCTACTCATGACAAATCCCATGACTCTTGCAATACTCTTCAAATGGCCCTATGTACTCACTCCCATTATCTGAGTGAATACACTTCAAAGGCTTCCCTGTCTCTCTTTCCACCATGCTATGGAAAGTCTTGAACACGCCAAGTACTTCATCCTTGGTCTTCAAACTATATGCCCAAATCTTTCTTGATGCATCATCAATGAGAGTCAAGAAGTGCAAAGCTCCCCCGTGGGACTTTACTTTCATAGGACCACATAAGTCAGTGTGAACTAGCTCAAGGACATTGTCCTTTTTGTAAGACGGGAATCTTTGGAAAGACACCCTGTGTTGCTTTCCTATCAAACAGTGAGTGCATCTATTTAAATGCATACCTTTGATGTTTGGCAAGGCTTTTTGCTTGGCAAGAACTTCCATGCCTTTTTTGCCCATTTGACATAGTCTCTTGTGCCATAATTCGGAGGAAGCTTCTTCTTCTGCTGCATTTACTTCTCCTTTACACAAACTAGCATGTATCTTGTAAAGAGAGCAAGTTTTCTTCCCTTTGGTTGCTATAATGGAATCTCTGCTCAGTTTCCATACCCCGTTACCAAACGAGTTTAGAAAACCATCATCATCTAACTTTCTAGCGAGAATTAGGCTTAGCCGAATGTCAAGTACATGTCTTACATCATTGAGTGTCAAGGTGTAGCCGACATTGGTTTCTACATGAACATCACAAATGCCTATAATCTTCGAGACTCCACTGTTACCCATCTTTACCTCACCAAATTCACCACAGCTGTAGGTAGTGAAGAATCCCTTGTGTGGTGTGACATGATAGGATGCTCCTGTATCGATCACCCACTCTATATCATGGCATGAGGTACTAAGACAGCACACATCACATTCTGACACAATTCCCACTAGATCGTCAACTAGTGTGGTAGTATCTGTGCCTGTGTTTCTATTCCTCTTTACCATGTCTTCATGCACACAGTTATTCTTCTCATCCCTCTTCAGTGTTCTGCACTCATACTTGAAGTGACCCTTGGTGGCACAATAGTAGCATTGTCTCTCTGCCTTAGGAGTTCTAGCTTCACCCCTAGATTTGCTTCTGTCATCACCTCTAGAATGAGATGGCTTTATGCTTTTATCTCTCCCTCGCTTCTCTGTGACAAGTATCCCTGAGTGAGAGGAGCTGCTTCATGAACCCCTTCTTGTCTCCTCATTTAACAATGCCCCAGTAGCCATCTCCATGGAAATAACTCCATCATTAGCGGCTCCGTTAAGAGAAACTGCTAATGTCTCCCAACTGTCGGGTAGAGAGTTTAATAGCAACAAAGCCTCAACTTCGTCACTCATATCAATCTTCATCAAGTACAACTGATTGATGGTATTTTGTACTTTATTCAGATGCTCAGACATTGAATAACCTTCTTTGTACTTCGTGTTGGCAAACTTCTTAATGAGCAGCACTTTGTTTTCGACCGACTTCCTCTAATAGAGGTCTTCGAGTTTCTTTCACAAGCCAAAAGTTGTAGTCTTTTGGGATACATGGTGGAAGACACTGTCATCAATCCACTGTCGAATGTACCCAATTAATTTTCTATCAAGCTTGCTCCACTCAGCCACAACAATCATTTCAGGTTTTTCTCATCCATTTTCAATGGGTTGTGCCAAGTCCTTGCAATAGAGCAAGTCTTCCATCTTGGCCTTCCAAATAGTGTAGTTCGATCTATTCAGACTAGTCATTCGAGTATTCACGGAATGGTCCATCTCTACAAGATATTTAAACTCAAATCTTCTCTCAAGAATTTTGTCAAACACCTTCTGAACAAAATTTGGATAACAACCTAAGTTAATCTAACCTGGCTCTGATACCACTTGTTGGGTAAAACCGATGTCAATCGATCCCCACTACACAGATAACTTGTAATATGAACATACTACTATTCCAGACAAATTCTAAATATCCACTACAACCAACCTAGCATGCCCAATTCTCTAAACAACTATTAACAACAAATAGTAATGCAAAGAAAATATAAAGCATACCACGTACAACACAAAAATGTACCGTGGTTCGGCCAATGATGCCGACTTCCACAAGAGCTAATCTTTTATAACGTGGGAAGGAAGATTACAATCACTCCTCTCAAGTCTCTCCACCTTACAAGACCACTCCTATCTTTTTACAGGCTTTTCTCTCTGCAAAGGTTTTCTCTCAATTTTGATTGCTCTTAAATTTGGGTTTCTAAGAGCTGTGTTAGGTTTTCCAAAACCTTGTTTTATTTTTATACTAAAAACAAATTTCACGATTACTGTAGCAAAATAGAAACTGCGAAAATAGACATGGGCGCGGGCGCAGTCTCGACAAGGCCAATTCGAGCGCACGCCTTTGGTCTAGGCCAATCTGAGCACGCGTGCGCTCAGCCCTAATCACTCGAAGATCACTTCTTTCTCATCCTCATGTGAGGGATAACTCTAACAGTAGATTCATTATTGTATTAGTTTTGCAATAGTAGTGTTCTGTTCTTTAATAGTTGATGAAGTTTGAATTTTGAACCTTTCTAGTACCAACATATACAAATAATCGACACAACCACGACAATCACGATATTAAATTTTGACAAGGATGATTACAATCACTATAAAATTCCAACGTCAATTACAATCGTAGTGTTGAAATCCAACAATGATGACAATCATTATACCGAATTTCGACGACAACCATAATCACTATATCAATATCCGACAATGTCTATTCTGTTGGAACCACACTTCACCAATATGGAATAATTGAACAAAACAAAATTTTATAGATAACAATATAAATAAAGAAGATGATGTTTTACAGAATAAAACAAATAACAATAAAAGAAATTATTCTTGATGATTGAGGATTGCAAGTGCAATGTCCTAAAGACGAATTTCATTCACCCATGTCCGAGTGCTCATAGTTCTTTTAAGTGTCGTCTTCCTAGAATACAACAATCAATTATTTCGAAATCATAGCACCACAACTTCGAAGCCCTATCGAACCTTTTAATGAATTTTTGTACTCTTAATAAAACTTCAGAAATCAACAATGAGAAAAGATATAGACGTTTTTATCACTCTCAAAAGTTTTTTTTATCTTCTTTAGAGATCTTTCTCAAGTGTTTTTTGAAATAACAAGACAGGGGTTTAAATAAAATGAAAGTGTCTCTTCAAACAGCCACAATGTCTGTTCCAAGAGTCACTTTGTCTCTTCAAACATGTTTTTCCAAGACAATGTTTAAAGAGTTTTATAACAGACAACAAATAGAATGGCAGTTATCCAAAAAGTAAACGTTAGTAACTTCTTGATGTCTATGAAATCCAAAAATAAAAACTAAGTCCCAAACCATATAAGTCCAAGACCCCAAGGCCCAATCATAGATCATAGAATATTCAATATATTCCTATGTCTATTTTGTTGTTGAATCCTTCACATCTAACTTGGATTCCAAAATGTGTACCACTAGACCAACTTATTAAAGTTGTTCAAGTACATCATCTTTCATATATGGGACTAATTTCTACTCACACTTAGATTTCCTAACATATTTCATTTCTAAAGACAACACCGTTGATGGTGAAAAAAAACTAGATGAAAATTAAAAGTAAAATTTGTAGAAAAACTACTCTTGAATTTACTTTGGCGACTAATGATCACGTATAAACCTAATTGATTTGATTGTTGACGACCAGAGCAATATTTACTTTTGGAATAGGATGCTAACAGATTTAGAGATACACATGGACTAATGGAGAGAGAGAAAAAAATGGGGGTTACGCGCCACGAAAAAGAGCAATTTTTTTTTCGATTTTTTTTTTTTGGGAACTGTTTTGCAATTTTAGGAGTGTTGTAGTTAAGTAAGGCACGTGATGTTTGCCACGTCAGGTTGTTCAAGAAGGTTTGTTCAAAAGAGTTTGTTCATAAAGAGAATTTTTGAAAATATAGATTTCTATCCATATTAAACTTACAAACCCAATCATATAGGCCCACACTAGATATATTTCTCATATAGTCATATACTAGATTTTGGACCCGGGCATACGCCCGGGATCTATTAAATATTTTGTGTGCTGAAAAGGTTTTCACAAAATGTTTTACACAAACTTTTAAATCAGAATATATTTTTATTGAAAATAAACTGAAATAAGTTAATGAACAGCGATTATGGTGCATAAATACTTGGAAACTAAGGGATCAAATTGAGATAGCCTCTTCACTTTGTGGTTTATGATATTAATCCATAATTTTCAAATATAATTATCTTAAACTCGATCTAGCTTGTATAATAGTTTTTTTAGATTTATGGTGATTTAGCGGCAAATTTTTGAATTAGAATATATTTTTATTGAAAATAAACCGAAATACATTAATGAGCAGTGATAATGGTGCATAAGTACTTGGAAACTAAGAGATCAAATTGAGATAACCTCTTCACTTTGTGGTTCAGGATATTAATCAGTAATTTTCAAATAGAATTATCTTAAACTCGATCTAGCTTGTATAATAGTTTTTTTTAGATTTATGGTGATTTAGCGGCAAATTTTCGAATCACAATATATTTTTATTAAAAATAAACCGAAATACGTTAATGGGCAGTGATTATGGTGCATAAGTATTTGGAAACTAAGGGATCAAATTGAAATAGCCTCTTCACTTTGTGGTTTAGGGTATTAATCCGTAATTTTCAAATAGAATTATCTTAAACTCGATCTAGCTTGTATAATAGTTTTATTATATTTATTGTGATTTAGCAGTAAATCATTTCTCACTATTTACTAATGTGTACAAATCACTAAAACAGATTGATTGTTTCCATATCCTCAAATAATACACTACTCCCACTTGAACAGATTTGTCATATGAGCGTGTTTTCTTAACGGGTGCGTTATATTAAATTATTCTAAAAAATATTAGCAACTATGCATAGCTATGAGATATAAAAATTATATTAATTATTCATTTAAATTTCTTGCACCACTATGCATAGCTCTATAAAAGGAAGCATCAAACCTTGATAAAACTTAATGACTTCTTTTTATTGTTAGGTTTAACAATAGAAGTTTGATTGAAGTTTTGTGAGAATGCCCAATGTATTTAAGATAATATTGAAGCTACTTGAATAGCAAAACATTCCCAATCACAATAAAAGAATTATGATAAACACTACTTAAAATGTAAAATTATATTTGTCGAGACATTTATTCCCCTACATATAATACAAATATGTTTTAGGGTTATTAGTTCAATACATTTGCATCAAGTTTCGATTTTCCATTAATTATTCTTTGAGGTTAGTTTAATGTAGTAATGCATCTAGTTTCCAAATTCTCATTAATTATTCTTTGAGGTTAGTTCAATGCATTGCATCAAGTTTCCGATTTCTTAATTATTATTTGAGGTTAGTTGATTGCAATTGCATCCACTTTATGATTTCCGTTAGTTATTCATTAAGGTTAATTCAAGAAAGTTGCATCCAATTTTTGATGTTTCGTTAATTAGTATTTGAGATTAGTTCATTGCATTTATGTTCCAATCTCCCATTAATTACTCTTTGAGATTAGTTCAATACATTTGCATCCGGTTTGATTTCCCATTAATTATTTTTCTAGGTTAGTTCGATAGTTTACAATTTCTATACGGTTTGCATACATATAAAGTCTGTTTTTATAAACTCACTTTCGTTTTTGGTTCCTAATTACTCATGTGAGAAGGCTAAAAAACAGACATTTATGCTTTGAACTGATGATGCGCTTACATCCGACTCGATTTTCGCTTAACTATTTTTAGGTTATTTCAATGCATTTGCATCCAATTTCTGATTTTTAATTAATCTCTCGATTTTAGTTTAATCGGTTGCATCCAGGTTTTTAGTTTTCCGTTAATTATTCTTTGAGGTTAGTTCAAGATTTGCATCCAATTTTCGATTTTGTGTTAATTGTTCTTTAAAGTTAGTTCAATGCATTTGCATCAAGTTTCCGATTTTCCGTTAATTATTTTTTAAGGTTAGTTCAATGCAGTTACATCAAATTTATAATTTCCCGTTAATTATTCATTTAGATTAGTTCAATACAGTTTTATCCATTTTTCAATGTTTAATTAATTAGTCTTTGATATTAGTTCATTGCATTTGGATTCAGTTTTCGATTTCTTGTTAATAACTCTTTAAAGTTAGTTCAATGCATCTGCATTTAGTTTCTGATTATTTATGCTTTGAGGTTAGTTCGATGCAATTATATCAAGTTTCTGATTTCCCGTTAATTATTCTTTGAGATTATTTCAATGTATTTGCATTTAGTTTCCGATTTCCCACCAATTATTCTATGAGGTTAGTTCAATGCATTTGCATCCAGTTTCCGATTTTCTATTAATTATTATATGAGGTTTGTTTGATGTATTTGCATACCGTTTCCGATTTTCTGTTAATTATTTTTCAGGGATTTTCATCCACTTTCTAATTTTCCATTAGTTATTATCTGACGTTAGTTTAATGCAATTGCACCCAGTTTCCGATTTTTAGTTAATTACTTTTTAAGTTTAGTTTATTGCATTTGCATAAAATTTCCGATTTTTAGTTAATTACTCTTTGAGCTCTATTATGTATTTAAATCCAGTTTATGATTTCCTTTTAATTATCTAATGTGGTGTGTAATACCAACTTCTACTGATTCATCTGTAGTGTCCTTGCAAACATGACATAGAAAGTAAATTATGCTTGATTTACTATGTGGGATCATCGAAGATTATCCAGTTCCTGATTTTCCATTAATTATTATTTAAATTATGCATGACTCACTATGTGGAATATTCAACGATTATCTATGAGCGGTGTTGTTATATTAATTATTCTGAAAAATATTTGTAAATATGCATAACTATTATATACTAATATTATATTAATCACTCAACCAAATTTCTTATAACATGAAAAACCTCACTCTCCATTAAAAAAATAACTCGTGATTTGATAAAATCCTTCAACTTCATTTTGTTGTTTAATAATAGAAGTTTGATTGAAGTTTTGTGAGATTGCCTAATAAGGTGAAGTTCATATATATTGAAGCTACTTGAATAGCAAGGAGTTCCCAATCATACGGAAAGAGATAAGATAAACACCATTTTAAATGCAAAACTATACTTATCGAGATATTACCACAATATAACCCAACTATGTTTTGAGGTTAGTTCAATGTATTTGCATGTAGTTTCTGATTTTTCATTATTTATATTTTGAGGTTAGTTCAATGTAGTTGCATCCAATTTCCAATTTTCGTTATTTATTTTTTGAGATCAGTTCAATGTAGTTGCATCCAGTTTCTGATTTTCGTTAATTATTCTTTTCGATTAGTTCAATACATTTGCATCTAATTTTCAATTTCTATTAATTGTTCTTTGAGGTCGATTCAATGCATTTACATCCAGTTTCTAGTTTTCCATTAATTATTTTGTGAGATTAGTTTAATGCATTTTCATCTAGTTTCGATTTTCGTTTATTATTTGATAAGATTGAATTTGCATCTAACAGATTTTGATTTCCGTTAATTAATTTTTAAGATCAGTTCCACGATTTGCATCATGTTTCTAATTTATAATTAATTTTTCTTCGAGGTTAGTTCAATGCAGGTTGCATCCAGTTTCGATTTCCCATTAATTTAATATTTGAGGGTTAGCTCAATGCATTTGCATCCGTTTTTCGATTTTCGACAATTATTTTTTTATGTTAGTTTGATGTATTTGTATCAAAGTTTTGATTTTTTTAATTATTCTTTAAGGTTAGTTTAATGCGCTTGTATTCATATTCCAATTTTCTATTAATTACTTTTTTAAGATTAATTTAATACTTGCATTTGCATGGATTTTTTAAATATTATTTGAGGTTATAGTTTGATGCATTTGCATCCGGCTTTCTGGTTCCCCATTAATTGTTTTTTACATTAGTTTCATTAATTATTATATATTTTTAAAATATTTGTCATTATCGTTTTGCCGTTTTTTTTTTATTTTATTTTTTTTAAAAATTTTCCATTATATATTTTGTGATGTTATTTTTTGTATAATTGTTTTAACTATGTGTTAATGATATATTCAAATAAGTCGGTGCTTATTAAAATTGTATGATTTGTAATAGGAATTAGTTTCTACAAATCACATGTTTTAGCAATTTTTTTTATTTGATCAAATATATAAGAATTGGAACACTAAAAAATTTGATTCTTAATAGGAAATTACCTTTTATAAATCACCTATATTTTTTAGCAATTTTGTTTATCGATCAAATATGTAAGAAGTCGTAATACACTCCAACTTTCCAAATATAAAATTAGAAATACTCAAACTCTTCAAAAGAGATTCTATCGATTGGGATATTAAAAGATTATCTTTCATATTAGAGTTTCACATAAAGAAAAAAAACTAACTCTCAAAGTGCCACATAGGAGAGAGAAAATCCTCTATTAGAGGTCTCTGCTTTAGTATATAGATAGTAGATATATTACCTACCTGCCTCTAGTCATTCTACAGTTCAACTTCATAATAGCCCCCCACTTGAGTAAAATCCCAGTTCTGCCAGTGGACCCTGATTACATGAACTGATGAACATACCAAATGTATGCCATTAGGGTAATACTCGTAAGCAAGCAAGACCTCTCCAGAGTTCAGACTCAGCAATACGCCAATACATAGATGTAACTCCCAAGGATACACACTTTCTGTGTGCCCATAAAATTGACAGAATGTTCAAACTTCAAACCAGCGCAAAAGATAATAACTAAAAAAAAAACGGCGATGCCCTGATAGTGGGCATCTTTTCTGTTTTTCTTGCTTGGCTTTTAAAAACGAACCTTGTCTAACGCTCTAACCAACAGTATCAAAAGCAAATGCAGTTCAATTAAGCAAGCGTAAAGGACTGAAGTATCCCCCCAGTCCCATTAACAATATCTCACCCAAAATAGTACATGGAAAAAAGGTATAAAGAAAGTCATCATATTTCCAAGGCCTGCCACTGTAAAATGATCCTCTGAAAGACTGACTTACTGTTACAGTTATTCTCATTTATTGTGCTTTTACATCGGTGAAATGCAAAAAGTACAACTATTACGTATGGAGATCATATTTATTGTATTATATATATACACACACAATACAAATGGGTGAGTGGAGATGGGTTATTGTCTAGACTTTCTAAGTTGTTCAAGGCCCTTAAAATGCTCTTTCAACATTGAATGCTCATGCTGCATCCTTTCCAGCCGAGCCTCTACCATGTGCATTTCATCCTTCAGGTAGTGAACCCGTTTCTCCAACCAAGCTCCGGCCTCTGCCATATCGTTTCTACTAGTTCCAATACCATTCATGTGGTCCATGTGAGATATTAGGTGAACTTGCGGAGATCTTGTGAGTAGAACAATAATACTCAGCTGCAGAAAATCCAGAACAAAGTTCAATTAACAGGGTAATTACACAAAAAACCAACCAAAATTAATTTTTTTGAAAAAACACGCATTTTCATTTAAAAGAAAAAATAATGATCACTGGAAGCAGATCCTTTTGTGTGAGTTTCCTACCCCATATTCCCATATCATGATGTTGAGGCCTCTTGAGAAACGACACAACAAGTTAACCCTGAATATTCTACTTGAATTAAATCAACTAACTTGAGAACAATTATCACTGAGAGGGATTAGGACATTAAAAAATATTAACTTCACGATTTAGGTCCTTTTATTTGCATCAGATCTCATCTTTTACATTTAACGCCATTCATTCTTACAAATTACAATTTGGTTTCTTCTGATTATTTCTTACCATTGTATACAATTCCTAGATTTATATCATCTTGACACTGAACTACTTTCTAAGGTCATGTAATAGAAAACCATACTTTAGATTTATGACATGGAATAGAAAACTTAACGTGCAGGTGACTAGGGCGTCAAATATTCGAGATGCTTAAAGCAGAAGTTGTGGCTCAGCCGCTGAGGCAATCAGGATATAAAGACACAAAAGTTCACTGGAAAACTTTTGGACGGGATACTTTTGCTGCAAATCTAAGCAAAAGGAATAGTAAAAAAACACACCTATAGGCATGTACGTACCTGCATAAGAAGGATCAAGACAGAGGCGATGACCAGAAGCAAAGGAATATGATTATGACTTTTAAGATACATAGAGAATCTCATGAATGATTCTCTAAAAAAAGATGCACTAAAGGATGCCGCACTTAAACCTCCATGAAGAGAATTCTCAAATGCTGGATTAACATGCTTGGTATCAGATGCCACTGACAGGATCTGAAGTACATCACTAGTAACAGGCAATCTTTGCAAAGGACTCATTACTCTTTCACACTCTTCAAATTGAGCATCAATTGGAATAATATTTGGAGCAGAAGTTTCTCCTGCATTAAGCAGATCAATAGCATGTTAAACAATAAATGGTTTACATACTTCATAAGCGCCACTTCTAAGGACTTCACAGTAAAAAGGATATTGGTTGATGAATATTTCTTATACTGCAGTTTAAGAAACATACCATCTATCTTTTCAAGGCTATTTTGCTTCAAAAATTCATGGGCCTGAAACAAGTACAGAAATCAATCGCATATGTGATATAACTGTAATAGCTCATAGGGAAACAAGAGTATTGCAGGAAGAAATAAGGTTACATTGTCGAGCCAAGCAGAATAAGCTTCCCGGCACTCTTCAATTGTGGACTGCTCAATTTTTCCTGTAAAAAAGGTTCAAGCAATTCGGTATTGATAACATTTCCAGTTCATGATATTTCGATAATAAATAAAAAAAGTTCACATGGCCTCGAGCAAATATTCTGAAAGACATGCATCAAAAAGAATGCGTTAAAGCTGGTCCTTACCTCTAAAGAGAATCCAAGTTTAACAAAGAAATGGCAACCTTTTCTATATTGCAGGTTATCCTTCTATTATATATTTTTGTTTCTAACAAATTCAAAATTTTCTTTTGTTTCTTGGGTTTGTGTATTATCTATTTGATTTAATTTTTTTTTTTTTTTTTTTTTTAAATATTGGGGATTGTTGGGGCCTTGGGAGGGGGAGGGAGGGGAACACCCCTTAACCATCCACAGATTTGAACATGTAATTTCTCATGAACAGTTCTAATATTTTTAGTGGTCTCGTGAATAATCAACAACTCTAATTCCAACATTTGATGTCCAACAAATTGTGTGGATAACTTTAAATGAAAAGTTCAACAAATTCAAATTTTCATAAAATAGCAGATGATATAGAAAGTACACATTCGTTTTACGGGATTCAAGGCAATTAAACCTGTGTCAATATTCGAGGGACATTGCAACAGGTAAACAGGGCTATCAGAGTTGAAATCTTTCCAAAGATGACCACTTCTTGATCCCTAGCCTCAAAGTGCTTGAAATCACGTGTTTCTCCCATCGTTTATTTGCAAATAATGTACTTGAGTGCCAGTCTACTATTTGCAAATACTTAATTAATTGAGTGATCAAACAATGTGTAAACACGTAGCTGATTGATCTTTCAGGGGTAGCGTAGACAATATAGTCCCAAGTCTGGCATTTAAATTCTTGCACCCTAATATAAAAGATCCTGGGGCTATCACACTCAAAAATGATTTAGTTTTGAGTGGAGTTGCCAAGATCTTACAATACTATGCCACTGTAAATTAGAAGTCTGGACATACCTTTCCAGATGGTTTTCTTCGAAAAAGCCACATTCACATAAACCCGCAATATGCAACATTTGTTTGTCTCAATAACATCTTTTTGTACCACCCAACGTCCCTGAAAGTCGATAAAATGAGAACGGAGAAAAAACAATCATGGTTGGAATGAGTAGTTGAGTACACTACAAGAAGTTTTGAGGATGCATGATTTCCAAAAAGATGCCCAATACACAGTTATTTTCATAAAAGAAACTACCATGGTCAATCAACTAAGGAAGAAGTTACCCCAATATCGCATATAATGATGAAGAACAAACATAACAGACATACTCACATAGGATTTAGGAATTAGGATGACCGAAAAAAAGAATGTGAATCCTTAGCTTTTAGATGTTTAAAATTATAAGTTCTATAATTACAAAGTTATAATAGTCTAAGTAGCTCAATTGTTTACCTATTAGAGTGTCATTTTGAGTTTTGCATAGAACACACAACACCAAAAAAGTAATAAGAAAATAAATCATAAAATAACGGACTCGTAACTAAATATAGCTTCAAAATAAGAAAAAACACTACGAAAATATTGTATTTAAATCAATAGCAACAAATGCAATAGGGAATAAAATTGGTGCCTAACAGTATAAAAAGAATATGGTAATTCCACAAACGAATATATAACTACTAATGTCTCCACAACCACAACCACAACCACAACCACAACCACACTAAGGATTCATTGTCCACATAGCACCAAGTTGAGGCATCACGTATACATGACGCAGGTATTGTGACAAAAACATTGAGTAACACGTACTTCAAACTAAATTTTCTACACAGTATGTCCGCAAAAATATCCTACACTAAAAGTGCACACATAAAAGCTGTAGCATCATATAGAAAAAACAATACATGGCAGATTATAGAATGATACCTCAACAAGGAAGTAGTCTGCATAAGGCACATCACCTATTTCCTGTGATGTCTCAATAACCAAATGACTAGCAAACAAGAAACATTCAAAATGTTAGAGAGACATACAAAATAAGAGATACATATAATACGCTGATGGTTTCAGCAGAAGCTGTTTAGAAAGGAAACAAAAGATATGAACATGTGTTCCAAAAACATGTGTTACAAAAGATATGAACAATCAAAGAAAACAAGAAAAAGCATATGAAGTACCTGTTTCTGTAAACTCGGAATCTCTGGACTTCCCGGCAGTGACCAAACTTTGCACCTTTAGAAAAACAAATCACCAGGATTTAAACTAGAATTCGCGAAACTTAAACACGCGAAATGTCTAGAACACTAACATAGAGATCTCCTAAAGTGCCTGCTCAAAGAAATCGTCTTAGCTTATATTGCAGAACAGGTTTCGTGTATAATAACGTCACCTAGAAGCACGCTAAAAGCCAAGAGCGATTTCTATAGATTGTTGTGCCAATATATAATCTATACTGGAATAACTAAGAAAGTTTAATTGGAAACCTTACCAAAGTAAAATTTGATTGGATGTTGAAAGGACAATTCACGGGCATGACCAAATTGTGTATGCGCAGACCAAGATGTGCACCTAAAATCTGAAAGATATAAGAATCACATATACTGAACGCATGATGCGATAGCAAAAGCATAGAGCACCACTGAGGAAAAGACGATTTATTTAGTCATCAGGGCAGTGGTAAACATGAATATGAACTAATTTGATAGAATTCACAATTCCAAATTAGTGTCAAAAATGTTGAATATCCTACCTTTGTCCCCGCATATTCTATGAAATGTGTCAACAAAGGTAACAGCCTTATCCGAAAAGAACAGGTTAAAAAAGTCTTCCACCTGAACCTGTGTGTTGGAAATGAAGGTCTTAATAAAACTTCAGTATCCTACACAATATAAGTGAAAGTAGTGAAAATATAAAGCTTATGCGACTACTGATGATGAATTACATGCCACAAAAACAAGAATATATAGTGGAAAAAAGATTCTTTACCTGAAACTTCGATTCAGCGACCTTGGTAAAATAATCAGGTACTGCACAAAAAAGAGGTAATTAGCAAAGTGAGTATCAACTGGGCTAAGATCTTAACAATGTTAGCTGAAATCAGTAGAAACAAGGAGATAGTACTAACTGATTTTCCAAAGAATGAAACTTCTGTAACGAAAAACATTTTTACACTCTTAGTTAGCATAAATTTAGCAGTGACTCCCTCTGCACGGTTGTTTTCTGCTTGCTGCAATTATTCGCATCATTGATTGTGTAGAGATATTTATATTTGATTGATGACACTTTTTTTTCTGCTTTTGATCGTTTATTTGATCAATGAGGTTAAGATTCCTTCAATGTCAGAAACCATGGGAACATAATCTGCAGCACTGTAGTGTACCACTTCCAAAAATTTCGGTATGCCTGTTGCCCCAAATTTTGGGGAGAGAAAAATTATTGGACAACTTCAAACGTACAACTCTCATACTTCCACCGTCAGCAATGTATAATCCAAACTACTGGTAATTGGACTTTTGGAGGCGTACATCAAACGCTGCAAGGCCTAAGTGAATTCTAGATATCGGTCAATTAAAGTAGACATAATGACCTAAAAATACAACGCACTTTACAGTTTTTTACATTAAATACAATGTATTATTTTTCTTGCCTAAAAATACAAGATACTTTTAATTTTTTACAATTGGTACCATCTGTTAACTAGACCTAAACGGAATACGATTTGACCGTTTAAAAAAACCACGTGACTTGCACGCACCACGTTTTCTCAATTGTTTACAAAATGAACACGCAACTAAGCACCAAACATTTGCCACGTTGCCACTCAATTCTTCCCATTCTACCGTTTTTCTAAATCTCGATCCGAGCCAACAGTAAGCAGGAAATAGCTCGTAAGCAATATCCTCTCACTAAGCAAGCTCTTTAACTTCACTGCTCTCTCCCACTCTGGAAATTTTAGCTATGCTCGTAAAATCTTTGATTCCCTCCCACGTCCCAATTCATATTTCTGGAACACCATCATCAGGGCTTATGCAAAAAGCACAGAACCAGAACAAGCTCTCCATCTATTCCTTTCAATGCAACATAAAGACCATAAACCAGACAAATTTACTTACCCTTTTATTCTTAAATCTTGCGGTTGCTTGAGCAAGGTCGATGAAGGAAAAAATTTCATGCATTGGTGTACAAGACTGGCCTTCAATCTGATAGATATATACAAAACTCTCTCATTCATATGTACTGCTATTGCGGTGAGTCAGATTGTGCGACACATGTTTGAGCAAATGTCGAACAAAGACGTTGTCACCTGGACTTCGATTATTGATGGTTATGTAGACGACAATCGCTCAACAATATGATTTGGAATAAGACTCACTATTCAACACTACGGATGTATGGTTGATCTACTCGCTCGAGTAGGGCATCTAAAAGAAGCAGAACTATTTATCAAAAGGATGCCCATCGAACCTGACTCAGTGGTCTGGCAAAATCTCATCTGGGCTTGTAAGATGCATGGAGATCATTATCGAGGTGACGGTTTAATGAACCAGAATCAGCTTCTACAAATGGAATCCAGTGATAGTGGAAGTTATGTCCTTTACGGAAATGTATATGCCTCAAATGGAAATTGGAGTGAGAAAGCAAAAGTAAGAGATTTGATAAATAAGAAAGGACTTACAAAACCAAAAGGATCTAGTAGGATTGAGGTCAAAGGTATAATCCACAAATTTTTTGCTGGCGACACGGAGCACCCACAAGCAGAAAAAATATACAAGAAACCGGACGAAATAGCAGATCAGTTGAACACAGTAGGTTACCAACCAAAAATTTCAGAAGTTATGTTAGATATTAAAGATGAAGAAAAAGCTTTTCAGTTACATCACAATAGTGAGAAGCTTGCTTACTGTTGGCTCGGATCGAGATTTAGAATGGGAAGAATTGAGGGGCAACGTGGCAAAGGTTTGGTGCTTAGTTGAGTGCTCATTTTGTAAACAAGTGAGAAGTGGTGCGTGCAAGTCACGTGGCCTTTTTTAAACGGCCCAAATCGTATTCCGTTTAGGTCTAGTTAACAGATGGTACCAATTGTAAAAAATTGAAAGTATCTTGTATTTTTAGGCAAGAAAAAAATAATTGTATTTAATGTAAAAAGCTCCAAAGTACATTGTATTTTTAGGTCATTATGTCATTAAAGTATTTGGATTTTTAACCTATTATCACCAGCCATCTTCCAAGAAAGAATAATAACTTAATAAGATTAAAAAAATGACAATGCTAACAATTTCAATAAATATGAAGATCAACAAAAGTATTTACTATTAGAAATACCCTCACATATGGACCACAGAGACTTGCCAAAGTTTATGCATAGGTAATCTTGCTATATTAACACTCTGTCACTAATTTCTCCTTGCCCTCAGTCCCTCCCACCCCGTTTTGGAGATGTTACCTATTTTCTCCATTATTTTACTGGGCCCTATATTTACACATTCTTTGACCATCAAATACATCAAACAACCAAACAGCTGTGAGAACAATCATAAGTCATCTAACCTTCAGGTGCACTAACATCCTCCATAGTCCAAACCAAAGGTTTTCCAGAAGACAAATGCTCTGCATTGTCAATCGGTTCTGCATCTCCCTCTCCATTTTCTTCTGCTTCCAAAGGACTGCTCGGTACACTAATGTCATCTTCACCATTTGATAAAAGCTTACAATCTCCTGAAAGATCGCCATCTTTATTCCTATTTCATAAAAACATATTAAAAGATGCATATAAAAGGATAATCCATTAGAAGAATAGACAAAATCTAGCTTAATGAAAAAGTTATAGATGAAATACCTGTCAAATGGATTCAACTCATTTGTCTGTTGTTCAGATCCCACGGGTTTTTCATGTATGACACGCACACTGCTTCCACTCAATATCTCAGACTTGAAGTCCTAAAGAACAAAAAAATTATTAAGAACATGACCAAGTCTGACATAATACCATCCGCATCTATCAAAAATTGGCATCCTAACAAAATTAACATATTGCACTTGCTCATCCCCTTCATAAATTGAACGCACAAATTTATTAATCAAAACTAGATAAATACATTTATAACAGAAACAATTATGTTTCTTTGGACTATGGAGCTTCTTTTGTATGCAGCAAGTATAAAGACGCAAACATGAGGTAAGATGAGCTATGCTTCAATAAGTTATTATTTCCGATTCCAATCATCTAAACAATTTATGGCAAACAACCCACAATATGACTCCATTGGGATCTAAATCCATCGCAGAAAGTTTCTAAATCAATTTGCTGTTGATTACTTGGGCTACAACCTCTAAGCTTAAACAGCATTGGTAAAACACAATAGGTATAGGACTTCAAAAAACATAACAGCTAGTCACAAAAATAAATAAGAATGAGTGAATGTGACAATGTAAAAAATGTAATCATAATCAAACTTTGATTTTTTTTATATCAAAAAAGTAAAGCGACTATAATATTCTATGTCATAGAAAGATAAAATCACTGTGATATTCCCAGTTTAAATCAACCAGGAAGTCTGGAAAGAAAAGAAAATTTACCTGATGATCTATAAGGACTTCAGTGCCATTAAGATATTGGGACCAGCCATCAACAATAAGACGATAAGCTTCATCACGTGACAGAAAAGATGCAAAGAAGTTCTGTCACTTCAAAGAAAAGTGGATTAAGACATTTATGGATGACAGAGAAGTCACCTAAGAACGTATCAGTTCACAGGAAGTGCAGCAAAAGCTCACTGCCATATTTCCTAGAAAGAAAACTTGATGCATGCACAAACTGAGGATAAGATACCAAATATTACCTTTTTCCCGCCAGCTACAATTTCTATAGCATTAGGAAAAATTCCTGCAGTCTTTGCTTTCCGTACACAAGTTACTTCATTGAAAGGGATAGTCTTCTGCAATATAGAGTCATTCCAAATGAGGTCCTTGCCCAATTTAAATTAAGCATAATATATTACCAAGTAGACTGAAAAAAAAAAATGGTATGCTTAGCACAACACACTCTGCTTCTAAAATAATATCTAAGTTATATCTGGAACCCCAAGTATATCAACATCATCAGGCAAATAAGTCTAATCTAGTATCATGCATCTAATACTTACTTATCAGTGTTCTAATGGCATGAACATTAGCAACTTTTATACATCAGTTGTCCAAAATACTTTTATCGACTTTTTTATGGCATGAACATAAGTGTCTTTTATATAGATCAGGTGTTTAGATAAACAGTATAATTTAGCGCACCTTTGTTTCAAATCCAAAAATGTTTGAGTAGAAACATATATGACGAACAAACAAGTACATATGACCCTGTAATACACGAAAAAAGAAATAAGCAATGAGAAAGTTGTGGGAGCAAAAAGAAGAATTGAAGAATAATAAAATTTTACCTGAAGAAGGATACTCTCCTGGAATGCACAGTTGAAGTCTTGAACAAGAATCTGGTGGCATACAACATTTATTATATCAAAACTAATTGTTAACTACAAACACTAGAAGAAAATATATAAACTTACTTCATCAGGTGGAAGTCGGAATAAAAGCCGATACTCTTCACTCTTCAAATAAGCCGGTGACTGCTACACATAAAAAAAAAAAAAATTAAGTAAAACCCATTATTAATTACAGTAAAAATATATAGACATCAGACCTGAACTTCGATACTTTTACGGGAACCAGATTCAGAACCAGAGTGATTATTATGATCGGAAAAAGAAGGATCTAATTCCCAACCATTAGTAGATTCTAACTCGGGATTTAATGATATTTGTGATGATAAATGGAATGCTTCTTCTGTTAATAATGTTGATGATGCCATTTTTATTTGGTTTAAAAATTATTCAGGGTTTTTATTTTGGTTTTAAAACAGTTTGGTGGAGGAGAGAGAATGTGTCGTCTGTCGGTTGGAACTCACCTTCACTTTCTTCGTCGGGTCAACTAAAAACACTCCTTTCTTTTCCTACACTCCCGTTTGCAAACGACTAAAATAACACCAGAGTCAATAACGATGTCGGCTAACTGGTTAAGGAATATAAATAAATAATAATATAAGTTGTCAATCTTTCCATTGGGCCTCGATATTTTTTTTACAATAAATTAGCCACAAGGCCCAATTCATTTCAAAACAATTCTAGAGGACATCATTTTTTTATAATCACTCACAAATCCAATTCTCACGACCCAATTTTTAAATTTTAATAACCCTTCATGACAAAATAAATTGGCCCGACCCTTTTTATTGTTTTTAAATCCCACTTTTACTCTTTCTTCTTAATAAATAAAATTACCGGTGAGAAAACCCAAAACCCCTTTCTTGCGTGTGGAAATGTAAGTTGTAACTTAATCATGGTCAGACCAACTGCTACACAACTATACAATACATGAGTAATCCCAAGAACAAACAGAAAACGATAAAGTTGTTCCAGAGCTTCTTGGGAACCAAATGGTTCGCGACCCTGCAAGAAGAAACTAGTAAACCAAGCAGAACTTGCTTAATTGAATCAACGACCAACTACAGTAGAAGAAAGTTAATAGTTATCTTTGCATAGATGGGATGACAAATTCTTGGGAGTAAAAGTTGTAGCTGTATGATTTGAACTAGATAACTTTGAATTAGTAATAAAGAAATGTTCAGTAAGGCCAAAATCCTCCTCTGAACAAATATATAATAGACTATTGAAAAGAGAATAATCAATACAAATCTCATAAATTGATTTTGCCTATTGTCCCAACATTAAAAATATAAGTCCAAACAACATCAGTTCTGAAATCCAAACAAAGCAAGTTTCAACTTTCTCTACTAAAACTTCTTAAGAGCTATAAATATTGGGGAGTTTCCAGTTGAGCTATGAACAATAAGATATTGGACCATGAACATTGATTTTGGGGAGTTTCCTTTGAGCTATGAACAATGAGATATTAATGGTATCGTGAATGTCGGATGATAAAGATGGGCCTATTCAAGTCCATGCTATTATTTTAGAGTGATCCTAACCATCAAGATTTAATCAGATCCAACGACCACTGTTAATTGATACCTACGTCTTCCCAACCACCACCACTATTGTAGTATTGTCGCCCCCCACATGTTAATATTTAACTAATTAAGTTGATCTAAGGACAATCCATTACTTTCAACTACTAAACATCTAATTCAGTCAATAACACGTGTCTCTTTCTCTACAAAATTATTTAAAGCAAACATTTCTCTATATACAAATCTCTCCCTTGACATATCTATTATATTAACTAGTTTTTGAACCCGTTCTACTAACGGGTTGCATTTTTTAATATTGTTTTCATAAAAGGTTATTTTTAATTATTTAATTAACAAATAATCATTAACATAATCTTCTTTGATTTTTTGTTTTCTTACAATATTATTTAACTAAAATGAAAAGAAAACAATTATTGTATACAACACACGATTCATTAGTGGTAGAATACTTTAGTTTGCATGCAATTAATTCCATTAGTGAGTTTTGTCCCATGATCAGAATGAGCTTGTTGTCATGAAGAAATGTGCATGAAAGGTATATATGTTTAATTAAATATGTTTAGACACTTGTTAGTGTGTTTTGCCTGTGAACTGCATTGTTTATTTTATTTTATTTATTTCTACTATTTATTCTGTGTTATCTAATAGCATTTTTTTTTTTCATTATGGCTTTGCCATTATTATTTTTTATTTACTTTCTATTATATATTTTGTAACGATAATTAAAAATACAATTTATTTTATTTTTTTTTGGTAAAATTTTAAAAATACTTATAGGTCGGCCTGCTACATTGATAGTTAACAATCCAAAGCCCCCAAAGTCCACTTGAAAAAATAATATATGTACATTGATTGTTAATGGTTCAAGAGGCCAAAGTCCAATTGAATTAATAATCTATTTATTGATTTTTGAAGTATAATCCATTGCTTGGGTTTTTGGTTTTAAAATTATTATTGTCTTTTAAAATTATTTTTGAAGTACAATGTGGTAAAAGTGCATGTTTTATTTCAAATCTATTATTTCTAGGCCCTGTTAATTTTTAGGCTTTTAATTTTGTTTGGTGTGCTTAATGCATAAGCACATTTGTTTGTATAATGAACACGTGGTAAGATTTGATTTATTTTACAGAAAAATAACACGTGTAAACTCACACTTTATTCTTAAAAAAAAATCACTGATAATACCTTCATCTGCATCTGCCCATTGTTGATTGTACTGCAAATTTCCTTGTTTGCTTTTTACAGAGTTATTTTATTATGTTTTTTGTTTTTATTTATTTATTTATTTTATGAATAATTGATTTGAGTGTGTAGGAAGGATTTGCTTCTGTCAATAAACCTTTTTTTTTTCTTTTGTAATGCTTGAAAAAATTGATCGTTTAACAAATGACACTTTTACTAAATGTATTTTCTTTAGTTGATTTTGAAATTGTATTTTAACGTTGTATGGCAGACTTAAAGTAATTTATTCGAATACTTTCACGTTGGTTCCTAATTGATGGGGGGTTTTACCTTTACTCACCGTAATGTCTTTTATGTAATAGGTGGATTTTTTCTGTCTCAATGGTTGATTGCCTGTGTCAGCAATGAATTTTATTCGTCACATGAACTTTTGGGAACTTAAATAAGTATCCTAAATCATCGCGTCCAAGGCTAGTGGTATCTCTATTGCATGTTTATGTTAAGGAATATTTACCCATTGAGGAGGCTCACCTGTTGTGTAGCTTTGCAATACTATTTTCTTTTTTTTCGAAGATTCGCATGTCGTAACTCATAAGCTATCACACAACACTCCCTGAACACTGAAAAACTTGATTTAGATATAGAACACTGAAAGTAGCTCAAGGTTAAGAGTAGGTTAAGAATGAATTCGAATACTGAAAAACTTGATTTAGATATAGAACACTGAAAGTAGCTCAAGGTTTCAAGAAGACTTGTTCAGATATATTTGCTATATTCAAACTGCATCAAACCCCTCAGTTTTTATTTTTAGGAACTGAAAACCGAACCGGGTCTCTCATGAACTGGAAAAAAATAGTCGGTTCGGTTCAGTTCAGCAATCTCCCAGGGGTTGATGAATGTGCTTAAGTTTATGGAGTTAAAATGGTCAAATTGGTGGAATTATACTTAAGTGTAGTTTGAAGGATCTTACTATCCAGAGAACTACATGTAACTCATTACACGGAAACAACCTAAAGGAACTCATAGGGAAGCTGTTAGAATTCATATTTAGCATGTTCAATATAATTAGTCACCACCGTTACAAAACGACCCAGAAAAGGATTTTTTGCACACAATTGACCTGAAGCTCTCGCAATTGAAACAAATTTATTTATTTCTTTCCAAAGTCTCGACTCAAGTTTCACATACTCCGCAGCAACAAAGATCCTTTATATGGAGGACCTGAATGCCTTACCCTTGTCAATTTTGGGCTTTACATTGTTAATGACAAATTGGAAGTTGAATAGGTTACCTATCCATCTCCATAGCTTCACACAAACCTTGCAACCCCACCAGTAGTCTCAACTGCCTTTGTGCACATGTGGCATCTTGATGCCAGTCTGAAGCACTTATTAAGTATCCCTAAATTCACAGGAAGTCGGCAACTTTTCAATGCTAATCACGAAAGTCTGGAACAAACTTTTTATTTCCACATGGTGATAGTCCAATATAGATTGGAATAAATTAAGAATATAAAACTGAATTGTTGCAGCAAAAAGTGAGAATTGAAAGAAAGAAAAAGCTAGTAGTTTTATATAGACATGACAGAGACCAATCTCCATAACAGTGAACACAATCAGGACGAAGAAATGAAATAAAACCCATTATGTTTCAACGCCATAAGCAGGAAAATACTCGAAACTTAATTCACTCATGTAGAGGAACATATTCGACACTTCATATCACCCTTGCAATTACAGAAAAATTGAAGTTAGCACATAACAATAACATAAACAATGTAATGACGGACCGAATAGTTACCGAAATGTGATGCTCTCTCTATTCAATCTATTCCTACAACTGTTTAATAGGGATTAGTCCTCTCACCTATTTAGAATTGTTTTGGCCTTCAGGAAATAAATTCAGAAGCTATGTCATTCTAATAAGAAAATTAGGACTAACAACGATGAAACAATAATAAAACCAAATAAACCAAGAAGTGAAGTACAAAATCATTCATAGTAGGCGAAGCATCGTTATAATACTAAGTATGATAAAATAAACATGCAAATGAGCTAATTGGTGCAATTCTTTCTTGTTTCATTGTCTCTTAAAACTATTACTCCGAATGTCATGCTCTTTTATAGATTAAAGTGACATTTACTTCACATGCTTCACCTGATAACCATATTCTTGAATCAAATGAAATCATACCCATTATGTTTTTTGCCCTAATAAAGATTAATAAAAAGATAAAGAAAAAAAAAAGAAACTATCAAACACTCAAATCAAATGAAGTAAATGTGGTAGAAGTTATCAAGTATCAACTATCTACAAAAAGACCTAGCTTAAAGAACTCTAATTTCCCAATAGGCAATCACTTAGAGAATAAGTGTGAGAATGAAGCAATGTGGTACATGCCTAATGTTATGTATTTCTTTTTTAGTGTAAAGACGTCTTCGGTGGCTCCAATAGTATAATGATTCCCATACTGGAGCATCTAAAATTCATATGCTCACTGAAAAGTTTTTTTTTAAATGATTAAAACCTTGGTATTGTACACCATAATCCCATATAAGTAAGGCCTGCCGTATACATGTACTTAGATATATAACTAAGAAATGGGTTATGTAGTCAAAAAAAATTTAGGACCACTTAGCCTCTAGGCTCACCCCTATCACCTAACAGCCTAAGGGTGCCTATGGTTGCCTCGGTGACAAATGGTAACACCTAGGTACACTTGCACCTTTAACTGCATAGGATATGACTTCGACTACCTCCTATGGTGCTTGAGGTAAGTTTCAACGGAAAATGGTATCAATTGGTGTGCATGCCCCAACCTTATAAGATGAGTGGGAGCATAACAACAATAGAAATATCCTACACTAAGAAAACACAAAAATAACAAACCAAAAACTCGTAAACTTATAACTCCAATACAATTAATATATAACCACCCATAAAATCAAATAAATAGTAGCACATGAGCGGAGATAACTTGAAAGAACAAAGAACAAAGAACTTTACAAAGGTGTTGTTCCATTTGTTCATCCATTTAGCTAGAAATGCGGTAAGCGTGTGAGAGCAATCATCTTTCATGAAAGTATGCATTATTCTCTAAGAAATTATCTTCTCAACTGCCTTTCTTATTGGAAAACCAACAAAAATTGAATATGTAAAAAATAAATAAATAAATAACTTTAGCAAATAAAATTGCTACAGACAAAATTTTTCTTTACAAATAGCATGAATGGGCTTCCATCATACAACCCGTCATCCCTAATCCATAAATGCTCTAATTTGCTTATTAAAAAGTGATTGTTGTAGGCAGAATATAATTTTAAAGCACCAAATAATAAAAATTAAGACTGCCGCCACACTATTTGATTTGGACATATAAATAGCAAATCAGAAAAGCCCAGCACAAACAAATTTGTATAATTAAGTTGATGCATCATCTTTGTGGGGTTTTTCTCATGGCCTAGAGAAGTTTTGGTAATAAATAAGAAAAAAGGCTAAGGAAATACCTATCTCAGTTATAGGGATTTCAACAATAAGCTTAACTGCCAATCAATAACTGCATCAGCAACACCAAGTTTTTGATCACCCTTTGTTTTTCAAATCACTAAATTGAGCTGGTACTTGCTTAGAAGCAATTTATCAGCAAACACCCAATAGACAACTACATGATCATTAGTCAAAATATTTAAAATCCAGAAAACCACCAAATCAAATCAAATTTTAAACACAATCAAGATTGTTTAAAACAAAACGTAGTCATGTATTAGTTCACCATCAAATATCACAACATATATTAAGACCCTATCAACTGCACTCATACTTAGAGTTTTACCATGATCTACTAAATCATGTCCTGCATAACACTAATACATAATGGAAAGAAAGAGTTTGAAAGAGGTGATTGTACTAAATTCGAATGTATCTGCAACAATATCTCCATATATATACCTCATCCTATATTTGGTCTGCCCTATGGCCGGACTTGCAATTTTTTAAAGTTGGCTTTGGGCTTGCTATATTTTTTAGTTTACTATTATTATTATTATTATTATTATTATTATTATTATATGATGAAGTAGAAATGGATATTATATGATATATTGTTAAAAGAGATTATTAAAAACCAATTGTGTGTGGCTGAGAAGTGGAATGAGTGCAGCTTGATGCATTGTCTTCGTGTCATTCAAAAAATTGTGGTAACATGTGATTTAAGCTAGATGCTTAAAACCACCAAAGGTAACATGTGCCAAAACTTCTGCAAGGACATGATGAATTAGCAAGTGAAGAGCATACATACATACTAATCACCCTAAAGAGTGTGGCAGAGATGCCAAAAATATGAAGAAGTCAAAATGAAAAAAAGGTAGAGAAGAAATTAAAGAACAAACTTGCAAACCTAGGAAATTCATAACTTAGTTATTTCAAGATTGGAAAACCCGCATTTAAAAACTTTAGAAATCACCCGGCGCCTTCATGGCTAAACATCAAAAATATAATGAACAAATTAATAGATGTCCAAAACTTAGTTCTTTGAGGATTTAAAACCTCGCATCTTACAATTGAAATATTGGATTAAAAGGATTTAAAAAAAAAGGACCTATTGAAGTAAAACAATATAAAATTTGAAAAAAAAAACGTACCTTTAAACTTTGAATAAGTAACGTCCAATACTCCAGTGTTCATCTCAATGTATAGTAGAGGCCTTCCAAGTGAGAAATGATGACATTGTGGTTTTGGAAATTAATACTCTTCAAAGATAGCTTGAGAAGGTAGTATATAACTTGTATGGGAGATGGAGGAGAGACGGAGATGGGGGCTATAATTTGTATTTATCAAAGCCCTTTGCAAGTAAAACTTATGTATCAGCCATAACTCCTTGCAGTGGAGGCTCGGTCTAGCAGATACAAACCACGGGGAGAGCCCACTGGTATGAGGTCTATACATCAATATGTGATCAAACTTGCAACAACTTTAAAGTCATTTAAAGCGAAAACTGATCCAAAATAACATTGATTACCGTATGATTACAGCTACCATGTTAATATGAGTTTAATAATGTGAGCATGCAGATAAAACCATACCCTATAATATATTGAACTTCTTATTACTTTTCAGGACTCCAAAACCCACGCAATGATTCCAAAATTTGTCAAGTAAAAAAAAAACATATGATTTAAACTATGATTATGGTATGAGGTCTATACTTCATGATCAAACTTGCAACAACTTTAAAGTCATTTCAAGCGAAAATTGTTCCAAAATAACATTGATTACCATATGATTACAGCTACCATGTTAATATGAGTTTAATAATGTGAGCACGCAGATAAAACCATACCCTGTAATATAATATTTGAACTTCTTATTACTTTTCAGGACACCAAAGCCCAGACGCAATGATTCCAAAATTTGTCAAGTAAGAAAAAAAGTTGGTTCAGCAAAATAGATTAGCCTGCCTTAATAATCATGCATGAACACATCCACAAATTCATATGATGGAAGTAACAATTCATCATGGCAGTATGCAAGTACAAAGCTTGAAAGTGAAATCCTATCAAATAATAAACAGTTAAAAACTCAAATAAAGAAGCGAATTCTGCCAAACAATCAAATACAATTTTGAAAATTTTATATATCGAGAAGATAGTTATGTAGTGAGAAAAATTGGCAAATAAATTCTAATGAATTAAGGGGAAAAAATTGAATACCTTGATGCTAGACGCCTAGACCAATATAATCATCTGAACCCATGACCGTAAAACCGCGTGTCCAGCAACACCAGATCTTACTATCGTGTCCATCAGCAGATCTCTTGCTTTCCACCGGGAACTACTTTTCCCAAATTAGGCTTAGGCTGTTTAGGTCTTCTACGCGCAAGCATACCCTTTCTTTCTTCTAGCTAGGGTAGAGACAAAGACTTGTACATTATTAGTATACCGACCACTCCCTTACTCAACAACCCCTCATTAAGAACACTTCCTTAAGTAATGTACACTCCCCTTTTTTTTTTTTGGAATTGCAATTTAAAAAACTCGGAAGAAGGCCTACTTATCACTCGAACTTGCTGAAACCAAAGGCTTGCTTTTTCTAGGCCCTCGTCTTCATGGCTTCACTCTCTCTTGGGAGAGCGCCACCTAGGATAAGACCGCCACTTAGGATGTCTGAGAATGACGATAAGAATTAGAAATATAACAAAAATAAGTTAATTCACCTACTTTTTTTGATTTGTTCTTTATGGTCATTCTATTCCTTCTGAGTACATCCCTCAACCTGTGCAATCAGTAGACTACGCTTATGGTTTATGCAAAATATATACATATCGTCACGATATATAGGACATTGTCAAAAACTCGATACATATCTTTGCTAATGCCAAATGTTTTATAGTAAAATGATGGAAAATACTAAAAAAAAAAAAAAAGATTGAAACAGAGGCAATAGTCACTTAAATATTTAATTCACTTCAAGAAGCAATAGGAAGATAGGGAATGCATGTATACTATTTATCTATTACCTTCTAATTGGGTGCGTAGCCTCTTTTCCATGGCAAGAGCTTCCTTTTCACAACCTGGGAATACAAAGGAAGCTACTTTTGTGTTATCAAAGCCTATTTGTCCATGAGTTCGCTCAATTGCTTTGCACATAAGCTCCCTAGTATTCAATGTCCCAATTTTATCAAATGCAATAGTAGAGCATCTAATACATGGCCACCATTCAACAATATTCCTTGAAATGACAAACTAAGAATTGTCATGGGCGACTTGCGGATGATCTTGAAAATTAGAAGACAGTATAATCGTCCTCTCACTTATCCTAGTTCTAGTTCGAGTGTTTGATTTCATAGTAAGGGACCTGTAAAGTGTAAAGTATTATGAATGAACCTTAAAAGAAAGAAGCATTCAAAATCAAAAGAATATTTAAACAGGTCTATATAACAATTAATGCACGCAAGTTTGTAAGTCCACATATCTGTCCCCTTGCTCACTGTGTTCAGCAAAATCAAGATTCCACTTTGTGACTCTTTGCATAGCTACACATCCACCAGTGGCAAATGATTTGAGGAGGTTCAAACTTCAAAGTAGACGCGGACTGCACATAGGCTCGAAGCAGCCTTTAGGGATCAGGTGTTCTAGATTTCTCATTGAAGGCATCACTATTGATATTGTCCCCCTGATAGCTGGGAAGTTTTTCCCCATTCCTGACCTCAAATGGATTGGACCTTGGTTTAGCAAATTGTCTTGCCATCCTTCCTACTTGTTTCATGGTGAATGAAGAAACCTTTATCGTAGACTAAATTCAAGAGGTTATTTCTACATTATGGCTTGTTCGGGTGTTGATACTTATTTGCATGTGTGATGCACGGAGATTTAGATAAAAGATTATGATGCAATTTAATGACAGAGGTGCTTTCACATATATACACCTATCTTGCAAATAATAACATCTCTGCCAAGGGTGTATCTCAGTGACATGCTACACAAACTTCATCATTGTTTAAACATGTCTAAATTACACCGATAAATGATTAGAAGAATGTCTAAATCACTGAGCTCAGTAATGGAGATTGTGTATACAGCCTAATCATTGAGTGAAAGAGTGTGTGTTCAAGGTTTCTGTGTGACGATCAAATCATTCATATCAAGCCAAATATATATATATCAGTAGATGGCGATAACGGCTTCACCCTCAGTTCCTCCAGCTGATCTTTATTTATACAAAACATCCCTTGCCCATCCGCATTAGTTAAAACCAAATTGTTAAACGTCTGATGCTCAACAATTATAGGCTGTAGCAAATAATGCCTAGCCGAAGCAGCAATCAAAGAGCTAATAGTCCAAACCACTCGCAATTTCAAACCCCCATTTGTACAAAATGATTCAGGAATACTCCCATTATCATCTGAACTATTACCAACAGCCCTAGTAATATTATTCTCCTTAGGAATAACTGACGACACGCCTAAAATGAAACATTTATCAAGCGATGAACCAAAATCCGCTCGCCATTTCAATAAAACAATATCCCCTATCTCCAATTCCTCACTGGGTAGCTCAATTCGAAGACTACGAATCTCGTTAAAATTCTTCAACACTTGTGTGGGTGAATGGTGAATCACACCACTTGATGATGATCCAATCTCATCGTCCGACGTGGAAGCAGTAGTCGAATTTATAACAACAACAACTACGCTTTAAGCCTTTCAATAACTTATCACCTTGATTTAATCCAAGACACAAATTTTCTTTTCGGTTATTGTTAAACTTAATCTTTTGACATGAATATTTCACGAATTTTAGCTTGAAGAGAAGTTTTGGTTTATTCTTATTAGAGCTTTGTAGGTGAACCAATGTGAAGTGAAGGCACACTCGCCACTTTTTTTTTTGTGCTTTGAAAACAAAATGTGAACAAATTTGTATCCGGTAGAAGGATTTATGTCCACCCCCCACTTTTTTGTAGTGTAATCTTGGCACAGTTTTTGAAAAAATTCAAATTTAAGGCTTTCAAACTTCAAAGTGGTAAAATCAAAAGGCCAACGTCCATGCTTGGCACTAAACTACTTTCATATTACACCTATAATGTCCTCACGTAGGTCCACCCCTTGATGACATGCACTGCTTTGGGTATGATTTCGTTGTTGTTTTTGGTTTTAAGGGTTTGCATACTGACAAAACCTTTTAGCTAGTATTCTAAGTTCTCTTTGTTTTGTTAGTTTCTTCGTTAGAATGAAGAATTTATCTCAGCTCTACCTTCTTCCATCTCCCAGATAAAAATTTTGATTGATTCAAATGGTGCAGCCTACTGCATGATATGACTCACTTCTCAAATATAATGCTTTTAAACATGGAGAGTTAATAGTCCTTATATCATTTATTGCATTTGCGCTGGAAATGCTTCAAATCTTTTGGAAATAGATGTCTGGGGTGATGGTTGTGAGCCCTTTCCTTACATATGGTTACTGTCACTTAGACCAATAAAAGATCAAGGAATTTTGTCCTTTTCACATGAGTATACCTATCCACTAATATTTTGCTCACATTAGTGGGTAAGAAAACTTGGAATGTCTAACTTTAATCTAATTTCTCTGCAGCTTCCGAAGAGTTCTTGGAACTCACCAAAAGTGCCTTGTTAGCAGCTTTGGAAGGTACTTGATGGCTTCCTTTGTATGATATTAGATTATACTATATCTGCTATATTGTTCAAACAATAAAAGGTGTGCTTCAAACATTACAACTCTGGCACCAGGATCATTATTCGGTCTTGCCATATTCAGCCATAAGCTAGGAATCTATGATGTGCAAGGGCCTATACCAGTCGTAAAAAATGTTTTTATCCCCTCAGAGTCAGATGGCACGCTATCGATTGAGCTCGAAGCTGTCATGCCATTGTTATCTTTTTTGGCTCCTATCACTTGTATTTTGTTTATAGTTAGCAATTTACTATATTGGAGGCAGCAGATCCTGATTCAATCAATTCATTCTATTTTCATCAACTCCAAGTTGTTTTTAAGGAGTTCTGGTCATGTTTTATAGACAAAATCCAATGACTGAAGATTTCAAATATTACCTTACTCTATGTATCCTTAGCTTAAAGAGCTCAATGCCTTACTAAAAAGCTGAGAAGTTTCAACTAAAAAGGTTGGACTCAAGAATCATACAATTCATACAGGATGCAAGTAAAACTGTTTCTTTTCACACCAAGAGCTGAGCAGCAGGAAGAACATATACTCGATAGTTTCATCAGATTCCCATGCAGGGTGGTTATGATCAACAATTCATTTATATTATAAAAAGTTATGTGCACTGGAAAATCTTGACCATCCCTGACTATCATGTTCTACTGTTGTTTGACGTCCCTCCACACGCACACAAACACTCCCTAACCTACCCCACCCATCTCTCACAAAAAAATTAAAAGTAAATGCATAGATGACTATATAATCTGCAGATATATTGTCTTGATGTTCATCATGAATCCCAGTAAAATACTTTTCAACGGAGCAACAATCTCAGTTCAGTTTAATGATCTATATATTTTCATCCTAAACTAAACACATTCTTATCAATCAGTCGGCAACAACCCAAAAATAAAGAGACAACCAGTCGGCAGCAAATAACCAAAAATCAAGTACTAAAAGAAAATAAAGAAATCAGTAGCAAAATATCAATCATCAGCAAACCACAACAGTCAATAGAAAGAAATTGAAAGAAGAGAGACAAAATTTCAGCGAGAGAATCTCTAGGGTTGTTTTTAATTTTAGTCTGAGGGTTTTTCTTTTTTTTGGAATAGTCGTGGGTTTTTTTATTGGTTTCCTACGTGAAGAAGAAAGTCGGGTTTTGTGGAGTTGAGTTAAACTTCCCTTTTTTTTCTCCAAATTTTTAGTAATCTCCCTGTTGACGTGGACACCTTTAGAGGGCTTGAAAAGGGACTGCTATTATATATATATAAAGATTAATAGTGTTAGCTAGTGACATTCAATATATATCTTCAAAGTAATTGATGAAGATTACTTTCAACCTGCTTATTTGCTTCTTGATTTGTGAACGGTGCTCATTGATTAAGTTTTCGAAGATTTGATTTGGACTTGCAAAGAAATTTGAGAAAACACGGAGAAGAAGATGAAGTAATTGGTTTGTTAAGCTTTACCAAAAAAATAAAAATAAAAATGGTCTTTGTGTAGTTTATGATCATATCCATATAACTAGGAATTGTTTAACAATTAAGTTACACTATTTTAGAAAAAGTGTATTTTTTTTCATTAGAGTAGTAACAGAATTTAGTTTTTATTTAGTTTAAACATTTTTTTTGCCACGTGTCTTTTCATGGTCCAAATGATCTATTTGATAAACACGAGGATATCCCTATAGGGACGCCAGCCGAGACCGTTGGATCCGAGATCTAACGGTCCGAAAATAAAAAACAAACCCATATTCTTTCTCTTTCTTTTTGTTTTTGATTTTCGGACCGTTGGATCCGAAACACTCATCCCTATAGGGATATCCTCGTGGTAGCCCAGATCTTTGATAAAACACACTAGCATATTGATAAATTTGGGAATTTCTCTAACAGTCCACGTAAGCATGCTGGTAGATTAATTAGACCGTATGTATCAATTGAAACTTTTGGAAAGTTCAATGTTTTATCGAATAAAAAAATAGTTTGTTATATTTTTTGAAGGACTCGAGATCTCTACAACCGGGTACATAGATTATCTCTGTAACCGTGCTATCTCGCTGTTGATCCGAATCCGAGATGTGTGTGTATGCCTCGATACTGTGTGTGTGCTCCGAGATGTGTGTGTGTGCCGAGATACGAGATATGTGTGTGTGTGGTACATAGATCAATTTATGTACCCGGTTATAGAGGAACCAGTCTCTTTTTTGAAACCAACATCAAAATTTGATGTATTTTACGGTAATTTTCTCCAAATGAAAGCAAATATGAACAAGAAAAAAAATCAAGGACTTGTTTTCATTTTGGGTGCATATCCAGAGTCTCTTTTCACCTTGTTTGGCAATTTTCTTTCAAAAACCGGATAACTTTCTTAATCCAAGTAGACGTGCTAAAATTTCAACATACGATTATTGCACCAATCTCTTTTTTTTCTTTTCGATAAATGATTATTGCACCAATCTCAAACAAGCTGAACCACACTTTTCTTTCAATTCAATGAAAAGATAATAAGCTACCTAGGCATTGAAAGACCAAAGAACATATTAATACACATTATACATCAAAGACTAGTCATGCCCATCAATAGATTATCAGAGCAAGTCAAATGGAGGGCTGCCTAAAAGGAGTTGCTAAAACCTTGCCACATATGATTTTTAGGATTTTTACCTTGTCGGCCAGGCCAAAACCTTGAATTTCATTCCAATATTCCTTTATGTTTTGAAGTGCTAAATAGATAAGACGGCATAACATGTCGTCTTTTAAACAAACGACAATTTATGCCGTCCGTTGAAATTTAACACATGAATAGCAAAAATTGTGTCGTCCGTCTCCTAAAACTTAATTATGGCAACTGCTAAACAAGCCACAAATTTCACTGGGTTTATCACAACAACTAAATTTAAGACCTTTTTAGTAGTCCTATCAAAGACCATTAATACTGAGTAGTGGAAAATGCTCCTATTGACCTACGTCAGCCCCCATTTTTTTTTCTAAGACTGACACATCAGATTTTACATAAAAAAAAAAAAAAAATTATACGTTATTTTTTGCCGATTTCAATTGTTCGTGACCCAAAATAGATAAAAACCTCTTTCTATATTTTTTTTCAATTCTACAAAACACTCCCACTAAAAAAAAAAAAAAAATCATCTCTTCAAACCCTCTCTCTTATTATTCTCTTCTTCCAAAATTAAACGAGGTCAAAACGTATGATATGGCTTCCTAGGACAAGGGATTTTTAGTGTGTCATTGGTATGCGAGAGTCACTGAAGGTATAATGGCTGAATCTTCCCCATTCTTTTTCTTTGCCATACTCTCTGTATTGGTCGCTTCCTTCAATTGAGAGAAGAACATAACTAAAGGCTTGGAGTATATTTTAAATCTAACTAATTGTCCTTTTGCCGATACAAAACCATTTACTAATTGTCCTTTTTTACTGATTAACTGCATGTGCATCTTTCTGCAGATTGATATGGTTGGTCTTAAGTACTTTACTGATGAGGATTTCAATGCTTTAAATATTCCTTCGGTAAAATTTTCATAAATTTATTGTTACTGCCGTTGTTTAATGTATTCACTTACTTCTATTGTGACTATCTATGGTACATTAGTACCAAACTGTGCTTGATTTTGTTAACTACTGGAAAAACATGTAGTTTGTCGTCTAGCTTGGTGACCAAAGTACTGAGCGCACTAAGATTTGAATTTTGGCAAGGGTTTTCTTACCAAGATTATACTCTCCAGGAGACCCTTTGTTCACCCCTCAACTCTATGCAATAGCCTGAAAGTTACGCCATGGTGCGCTGCAATACAGGAAGCAGTAAGAAGGAAGGGCATTCACTTAGTGTCAAAGTGTTGCATCTGTCAGTCAAAAAACGAAAGACTTGGAACATCTACTGTGGACATGCCCCCTTGCCAAAGTTATTTGGAATTGGATTTCAAGCAAATTCAAAACCACAGCAAACTTTCGAAACCTCAAAGAAGCATGTGCGAAAGGGAAGAGTTTCCCTCTCATAAGTAATTTGTGGTGGGCAGCAATTCGAAGTGGCATGGTTGCCATTTGGACACACCGAAACAGAGTATACCTTTCTGTCATAAATTTATATATGCGCATATTAACACAACTGCTCACCTATCTAACGGGTATACTTATAATTCCACGCATGATAAACACATCATGAAAACTTGGGGCCTTGACCTCAAGCCAGGACCTGCACCGAGAATTAAGCCTTGCAACTGGTTGCTACCGCCTACCTGTTGGAGATTGCATTAAGATAAACACTGACGGAGCGGCAAAAGGCAACCCAGGCCCAGCTGGGGTGGGTTCTACCTTCAGAGACTCCAGTGGATACAGGCTGAATATATGTGCATGTTAATAATGTGAGCGATATTTGATTCGCTTCATGCTTTTTCGAAGGAGTCCAATCCACCTTTGATGATATTCTAATGAAGACTTTTCGTTGCTTCGAAAGTTGTTAAGGCTGATGCAAATGGTTGTATTATCGAGAATGTTAGATCATCAGGTTAGTGTTAGCATAAATTTATATGCAGATAATGTGTTTCTTAGTTGAATGTTAGATCATAGTTTTATGTCGAGGTCTTTATGTCATGTAGGAATATCACTGGTTGCGAATCCTTCATGGGCCTAAAGAAAGGAAGAAAAAATCATCTTGGGTAGTGGCATGTAGGATGTAAATTGGTCTATGAGCTTTTCACAAGATTAGTTTGACTTCCCGTTTAAAGGTAGGATTATGGCAATGAAGAGTTGACAATTGTCGAGGTTTGTCATTGGATTTTTGTGTACTTTATTCAAACAAGTCTTCATTTGGAAACATCTTGACTTACTGAATTGAACTCTATGTCTTAGTTCTCAATTATGACTAATCATGGTATGTGAACAGAAAGAAAGGAAGAAAAAGTGGGATGAGAAAAACCAGGAAGCAATTGCAGAGGCTGTAAAAAATCTTGATCAATTTGACCAGGTTGTTAGTATTAACTGGTTTTAGTTGTCTTTGTTGTATGTATGTTTCACTTTTTTCATTTTCATTTTCAATCTCATGATTAGATCTTACTCCACTTTCATTGTTATTAGAAAAATTTCTGAGAACATGTACCGTCATATGCAATGGCAATGAAGAGTTGACAATTGATGCCGAGGTTTGTCTAGAATTCTAGATACAAAAGATAGCCTAGGCACATCATATAGAGAAACACACTGGAGAAGTAGAGTTTCAGAAAGGCGGCAACTGCTTCCAGTTTAGATGCAATTTTGTGAAAGAAGAAGCAGGTTTGCTCTACATATACCTTAGTCTTATATAATTTTAAGGTTCAAATATAGCAAGTAGGCTGATTTTGAAAAATAGCTATATTGGAATATGCGCCAAAACGCTACTTTGAGTTTTGCACTATCTGTAAGATTGTAACTATGACTTGAGAAGTGCAATGCAGCAAGTAGGCATTTGACAGACACACTAAAAACTTGTGGTGAATTTACAGAAAACCGCTATGTAGGGATGATGTTGAAGGCAGTAGATTAGTGATATTTAGAGAGCCTTCTTTATACCGGACACTGTACGGTGGAAATGAAATTCTTAGTGGGTCTCCCGATGGTATCGTATGACAGGTTCAGTCGGAATCAATGCCGTGAATGAATTAGTCAGTAAGTCACCTCTTAGTCATGTTGAATGACTGGAAACATGTGACAGGCGCCATGAAGAATTGGTTGTAGGCGGTTCTTAAATGACAACAGTTTCCATAGCATTTTCATCATTTCATCAGGTTGGATTGTGAAAGAGTTATTACCTCGAGGTGCACTGGGTCAAATTATGGACTCTACTGTCAAGTTTTCTTCTTTGATTCTGCTGTGATGATTAGTAATCTTTGTAAGTGATTCATGTCAGAATTGGGTGTGTTTGGCTGATTTTCACACTTTACTGCAAAATCCGTCCTAGGTTTTGTTCTATTTATATATTGTATACGGTTTCTGTAGGGAGTATTGCACCCATTGACATGTTTAGTTGCCGGACAATGGTACCCTACTTTTGGTCTCATCCCATATGTTCCGTGGTAATTGTCTGCATCATCTCATCCTTTTGTGACTGCAGTGCCTTTTCTCCTGCCATTGCTTTTTAAGTTTGGATAACTTATATACTCATGATTATTTATCGTAATCAATCTCACTGGTAGTGAATAGTCACTGGAGTTATATGTTCTGATGTTATAGTGAATAGCCCTCATCTGCACTATCTATGTTAATAGTTATAGGTATTATGTGACAAATGATACACTACAAAAAGATGGAGATGGTTATTAAGAACAAGTCTATCCTTTGACTTCATTAAATATTTATAGGCCAATATGTATGTATATGTATTTGCAAGTATTGCCACTTCTTATAAGTTTAAAACTTAAAAAGTATCTCAATTCTTAGGTAACTATTTATTTTCAACGGGATCAATTATGATTTGTAACTTGCCTGTTCAGAAATGGGATCAATTATTTTCAATTATGATTTGTAACTTGCAGTTTAATTTGCAATGGTGGAACGCCATACATTGAACGCCGTCTTTTACAAACTACAAGTGCACAAACGTGATATGCATAGTATAGACGTCTCATGATGTTTTCCATGATATCTAGTGGGAGATCGGGAAATGGTCTCTCTGTCACCCGTTGTTTTGTGTTAGATCTTCCACTTTTGTATTTCTTGGCCACTCGATTCTTCATCTCTCACGTTCCTTTATTTTGGGGGAGCAATAAATACAATTACTTTTTATAACTTGCAAAAGATATCTCTTTACTTTAGATTTCCATCTTTCACTAAATCTTTCTAAACGAAATTTCATCTTTTTAGGAAGTTATGTAACTGTTGAAGTTGTGGGCAGAGATTGCCATGTTTTGTTCGAAGCCAGTGTCCAAGATCATCACATATACTCGATGCAAATTTGCTCCAAAGTAGATCTTGTCGTAATGGATGACACTCTAAAAGAATTACACAAAATAACCTCTGCAGTTGATATCAAGTTTTCATTATCGCCGCCTCTTCTAGGCATTGTATCCACTCATCATCAGCTTCCAACAGCCCACGGGCAATACATGCTTCTTTGTATGTGTTGTACACGGTATCACCGACTTTATAAAGATATGCAAAGGAGGTAGGCCCTTTTACAACAGTAAGTAGCAAGCGTAGATAAAATCTCTTCCCGGCATTAGGGCTTGCAAAATACATCCTACCAATGGAAGGTCCCTGAGTCCTAGGAGTCCACTCTTGAGAGTCTTTGTGGAAAACATAGTGTCGTAGAAATTCTTGATAGGTATATGCTCGTGCATCTAGATCTTCATCACAACGTTTAAAGAAAGTTGTCAGTGTTGAAGTTTGGTCTCTGGCTCGGGCAAGAATTGCATCCATAGGCTCTTTGCTATTGAAAACAACCCTATGCATACCTTCCAAATGAAGCGCCAATCGTTGGACACTTAGAAACTCTTTATGCATTGGATTATGAAATAGATGCCATGCAGCTTCTGTTGGTCCAATGTACCTCGCATCGATATATTGCTGAATCTCATCATTTGTTCCTGATGCCACCACTGTTGCTTTGTCATAGCCTTTGTAGATGTACTTGTTAATATATTTAACAGCTTGACACGATGCACAAACTTCAACATTGATATGGCAGTCAAACATTTCAGACAGATATGCATTATAGGGAACAACATCACCATTATCAACTTTAACCATTTTATTCTTCCTCTTCACAAAATATTTCTTGCTAGTGTCGCGCTTTCGATAAATGGAGTACCCTTTTTTATCCATAATTGTTTCCTCCACAAACTCTTTTGGATAGCCTTTGGTGCATCGACCATTTTCCATACATGAAGCACTCGGATCTCGATCACCACAGGGGCCATGAACCATGCACTTCTTCACTGTTTCAAACAATGCAGGGTGGGTGTCGGGGTCTGGGAATTCAGCACATACAAATTTATCCACTTGCTCACTATTTCGGATCTTGTCATCATGCGCGAGAAATAAAAGACAATGCATGTGTGGAAGACCGCGCTTCTGAAATTCAATGGTATAAACATATGTAACCACCCGACCGAAGATATCATTCTTCAAGATTTCTTTCATAATTACTTTTTCGTTTATTTCGAATACCCGTTCAACTATTTCAGGCGAAGTGTTGAAGTTTGGTATTCCTTGAGCGCATTTTAATTTCCGCCAATTAGGGTTTGCGAGTCCTTTGTAAGAAAAATATCCGGGTGCTTATAGTGCGGGTGATAGCCATTGAATCCTAAAAATCTCGTACATGTGCCTTGGACTTCCAACATGCGAGGAAGGCAAAATGAATCGTTGGCCAATTTGATCGGGGACTTAATCCCTCAAGTGCAACATCGTCAAGCACTTGTACACATCCGAACGGATGGTGTCTTGATTTAGTCTAATGTATGGACGGTTCTGTTCATATGCAGCCCAAGCATCAACAAAAAATTCATGCAACAATTTACACCCCAGCAAGATGGATGAGTACTCTGTGGGTCGTTCAAACAAACGGTAGGCGTAATACAATAATTGGGTCAGTCTTGCATTGCTTGGAGCATTTCTCTTGATGTCCCACAACTTTAAATCAGGTGACCAACCCAAATCCCCATAAGGAAACATAAAAACATAATGCAAAGGCAAATAAGCGGGATGACATTCGCTTATCCGTTCCAACTCATGCCCTCCTCTCAAGCGAAGTACAATATCACGCATGGCATCAACCTTACTCCCATCTCCAGGCAATATCACTGCGATCTCATCAGTTGTCGGAAGATTGTACCTTCGTCTATCCGAACGCGGATCATAGTGTAGATGGACGGAACATTGTTATTTCGAAGCATTTTCGTTAAAACCTCAAATGCTTGCTTATAGATATCACAAAACTTGTGGGTCTGCAGAAGAGTTTATTGTACAATTTTCAACACTTCCCTTGACAAATTCGGGTTGCGATTGTGGCGGTGATCCAAAGCAGCTAGGGGATCATAAATATAAAGTTGCGAAAACTTAGGTTCCATCCCCGGATCAGGCAACAATGAACCGATTTGGTGTCGCAACTCCCTATGAACAGTGAATGAGGTTGGACCACGCCCATGTAACACACGATCGTTAAATTTGCAACCAAGACTGGTAAAGGCATTACACACATTGTATTGCCGAATATGCTCACGGAATAATCTTGCACGTTTATTAGATCCTTCGAATACAGATTTAAGTGCCGGAGGCAGTGGAGAAAGAAGCGGTAGCTTAACTTTTCCTTGTAAACATCAAGTTTCAAATAAAGGTCGGTTGCGCCTTGATTTCGATAACTGTTCATCTTTCCAATGAATGGCCGAACAAAATGGACAAAGAACATCCATATTTCCCAAAAAGTGACGGCGATTTGGAAATGGAAGCGCATGACCTCTATGAGGATTAAGAATTTCTTCTTCACTTTTGTCAAATACAGTCATATCATGATCACTGCAAAAATAGACCTATGATATATCATGCTTTACGGTATGTTGAAACCTAACATAAGAGTGAGAATTTAAGCACTTAACTTACATAGTGTTATCCTCACAACTTTGCATTGTTACATCTTTTGTGACTGGAGGCTGGTTTTCTCTGTAAGAGATATCATACATTGATGAAGAGGACTCAACTTCGTATGTTGACCTCGTCTTCTTAAAGGAATCTGCTATATAATCAGACATAACATCTTTTTCTCTCTGTCTCCGATTTTGTTATGCTATAGTCATTTGATCGTGATCTAGAGGCACTTGCATTTCCCTTTCTCTTCGAAGACGTTGTGCAACAAATCTCCGATTAGGAGGTGCAATAGATCTTTGACTGGGAGGCACAACAGATAACATATTGGGAACCGCAATAAAACTTCGATTAGGAGGCACAACATATAGCCTAGTGGGAACTGTAGTGGATCTTCGATTAGGAGGCACAATAGATAGCCTATTGGGAGCTGCAGTAAATTTTCGATTAAGAGGCACAACAGATAGTCTATTGGGAGCTGCAGTAAATTTTCGATTAGGAGGCACAACAGATAGTCTATTGGGAGCTGCATTAGATCTTCGATTAGGAGGCACAACCGATGGAGAAGGAGTAGATCTTCGATTATGAGGCACAACAGATGGAGAAGGAGTAGATCTTTGATTATGAAGCACATCAGATGGAGAAGGAGTAGATCTTCGATTAGGAGGCACATATACCAAATTCGAGGGCGTAGCATATCTTTGATGGGGAGGCACATATATCGAATTGGGAGGCGTAACAGGATGTCGTGCTATGGAATTGACTGTGTGAATTAACGACTCCTTTCCCCTCTCTTTCATTTCTCCAGTTTGTGGATAATGAAGTCGCGACCTAAGATACGCCCGTTAATATGTTGATATAGTTGTACTCGTAACTAACAAACAATCAATATAATGATAGATATGTAACTGGACAAAAATATATGTGTGAACAAATATATGTGTGTGATAGATATTAAAGTGGTTATGACATAAAGTGAAATCACATAATAGTATTTCATAGTGTTGCAATTCGTTCTTTCACCATGATTGCCTAGGAAGGAAATTATGCAGAAAGTTAAATGGTATAATAATTGAAATGATGGTTTAATAAGGAGAGTTCTAAGAACAAAAGCGGATGAAATATTATACCTGGAATATTGGTTTAGGGGAGCTCTAACCAACTTTTGTGAAACTCAAGAGAAGCTCATGAATATCCTCCTGAACAAAAAATCAAATTAAGTTCAAACAATATTTTAATAGACTGATTCTCATGATAGAAAATATTCAAATGACATTTCGATTCCCGTTAATATGTTGATATAGTTGTACTCGTAAATAACAAACAATCAATATAATGATAGATATGTAACTGGACAAAAGCGGGTGAAATATTATACCTGGAATATTGGTTTAGGGGAGCTCTAACCAACTTCTGTGAAACTCGAGAAGTTCATGAATATCCTTCAGAACAAAAATCAAATTAAGTTCAAGCAATGTTGTAATAGATTGATAGACTGATTCTCATGATAGACAATATTAAATTGTCATCGAAAATCCGAACTACACATGGTCATCAATCTAGAGAACTTGCTTCTTGGTAAGAACATCCATCCATCTTTTCCCAGTTAACAAATCTAAGCACGAAACAAAAAGATTATGTTCATCTAATTTGGAGATAAGAGAATCTTATAAAATGACTCATTTTGAGGAAAGTGTAGATGGATAATTGAAATATCTTTCGACGTATTGTGAAAGTGCATCGAAAATCCGAACTACACATGGTCATCAATCTAAAGAACTTGCTTCTTGGTAAGAACATTCATCCATCTTTTCCCAGTTGACAAATCTAAGCACGAAACAAAAAGATTATGTTCAGCATGATCTTTCGACGTATTATGAAAGTGTAGCATGAAAATCTACTGTTTAGAACATTGCTTGGAACTATATTTTGCTAATATTTTCATTTCCATTTTAAAATAATAACCTAGGAAGAAATTGGTCGCCTCTAATGTGAATGGTACGCAGGCATCTCCAGCAACAGAAGATCTCAGTAACTTTACTGATAGATCAATATGATCCTCTATTTTTTACAGTTGTAACACTAATGATTGTCAACCCACCCAGCTTCTCCTACCCAGCTTCTATTGACACTACATGAATGATACAGTTGTAACACTACATAAATACGGCCTTTATTTCTTCCAACAGTTGTAACACTACATGAATGACACTACATGAATGATACCCAGCTTCTAAAACATTCAATACAAAAATAGACTCACGTAATTGCTGCCTTCTCTGCTGGTAATCACAACATCAAAACCCTCTACCACTAATTGATAAACTTTGTGAAGAAGAAAGGAATCAATTCTTTCCCTCAAGTGTTGCTCCTTCGTAACTTAGTGACTGGGAGTCGTAATCGCTGAATTTTGCGGAGTGGACTGGTCAAGACTCTGAAAGCAGTTGCTTCCTTCTTCCTTGTCTAGAGCTTCAATTAGGTTGATAAGTTTGTTGCTCACGAGATGTTTTCGGCCGGGATATTCGATTGACCAGGCCTTACTATAACCAACCTCACAGATCCCACTCAATCTTTTACACCGATGTATCGTACTCCCTCGACCAGGGGATAATAGCATATCAATGAATATTCAACCCTTCATCTTTACTTGAATCGAAAAGGTTCAGTTCAGATTTTATTGTTTGCAGCACCTTGCTTTCAAAGAGGGGGAAGAGAAATTGTTGAGGTTTAATTTACGCCTGTTGGAGAAGAAAGGAAGGGGTTTCTCTAAAGAGAAATTGTTGGGTTTTGCACAGCCGTTAGATTTGTCTAAAGTAGATCTTGACTGTCCTTTGTTTGTAATTTTGTCCTGTAGTGCTAAAAAAAAACTTTAGCTTATTATATAGAAATATCCATTCAAAAAGAATGTAATATGTTACTATTTTAATTTACATGCGTTCATTCATTTAATTTTATCCACCCCAATTTTTTTTCCTAGAACGTACAACGCCGGTACTCATTCAGTAAGTTTTAAAAAAAAACTTGCAAGCCCGATGGTGTGTCTATAAAAGAAGGTCCGTCCATAATAAAACTGTGGGCATTGATCTAAAATAAGTCAAAAGTTAAAACCCTAACACCGAGACCGAGGGGGGTTTAATGGAGATAGATTTGGAAAAGCTACCGTTTGATTTGGACTTCCACCCGTCAAGCCCTCTCGTCACTGTTGGTCTCATCACTGGTGATCTGCACTTGTAAGTTGTTCTTTCACTTTCACTTTCATCATCATCATCATCATCATCATCTTCATCATGTAATTATTCAATTGAATCTTAACTACAGGTATCGGTATGCTGCCATCGGTACTCAACCAGAAAAGGTTTTCGAAATACATGCACATGAAGAATCTTGTAGAGCTGTTCGTTTTATCAATGTCGGTACCGGTATTATTTTATTTTATTTATTTTCTTCCCTAAATTGCATTCTTTACTCTTCTTCTCACTTTGGTTTGTCATTACAGTGATTTTGACTGCTTCTCCTGATTTCTCTATTCTGGCTACGGATGTTCAAACTGGAGCAACAATTGCTCGTTTGGATAATGCCCATGAGTAAGTTTTTCTTTTACTTTATTCTTGTGAGGAATTTTATTTCATTCTTCTGCTTTGTTGTCGTGCAGGGCAGCTGTAAATCGCTTGGTCAACTTGACTGAGACCACTATTGCCTCAGGAGATGATAACGACTGCATCAAGGTGCTGTTATCCACACTTTGTATATATTCATTATTATTGCCATCAAGGGATTTTCCTCGAATTCAGCATATAGTGACCTCCTTTGTGTTTAAACATACTCTGGGCTTATAAATTTATACACTTGTTTTTTTCACCCAAACTGCCGAATATGTATGGCACCTTAGGTTACTATCTGATCCCTCTAAGCTAGATGAATCTATTTGTGATATCACCATGACTCAGTTTCACGTCCTATTACTAGGAGCAATTTAATGGTTTCTCAATACGTGATATGTTAATCCCACGATTCAATTGGTAAGAAGAACCAAAGTGGAGTATCTTATCTTGTTGTTAGACTTCATCATCCAATTTAGTCATTACTAATCTTAAACTCCATTTATATGCCTGTTGATGAAATACCAGTTACTTTTCTTTATCCTAATGCTTTATAAATTTCATTCCATAGGTTTGGGATACAAGGCAACGTACTTGCTGCAATTCTTTTGACGCCCATGAAGAGTACATTTCTGATATGACTTATGCGGCGGATTCATTGAAACTTTTGGGAACGAGGTAGATCTATTTTCTTTCATATTTATGATATTACGTCACAAAGGGGGAGGGGGTACACACTTTGGGTCAGCCAATCATCATTGTCGTATCGCAGAATATATTGGTGGAGAATTGGCCTGATGTGTGCACACTAGTCATTTATGTAGTGTTAAACGGATGGAGATGATGGATAATGTAGATGAAAGATAATGTTTTCCTATTTGTTATCTAGTGGTCCTCATATATTTGCTTTCTATTTGCTAATGATGTCTTTGTTCAAATCCAGCTTGATTGGGATCTTACCCAGTAGAATAATTCAACCAATTGCTGAGCATTCTGAATATCCTGTTGAGCGACTCGGTACGACTGTGTGTGTGTGTGTGTGTGTGTGTGTGTTTAAGGTGCTTTATTTACTGTTGGTATAAGAGTCCCTTATTATTGCATTATACATAATACTCAGGGGAACCAAACCTTGAAACCTGCATTATATCTCTTCTGAACCAAGTCCCAGCTGCAAATCCATCCACCCCCACCCGCCCCCAACAGGAAAAAACTTGAACCTTTTGTGAGAACCTTAAATCTTTTTTGAGAATATTATCTCCAACCATTTGTCAGACTATTGAAATGAAAGTGGAATTTTGTGGAATCACGAGTTTAGCTTGTATTTTGAAGTGAATTCATCACTTCAAAATACAAGCTAAATATCAAAGGAGTTATTTTCGGAATAAAATGGTTAATACTTTTTTCCTTTTTTTCTTGCAAAAACTGGCCTGAAATGGATATAGGACCTATCAAACATCTTAACCTCCATGGTCCAATCCATGGCAGAGCGGTAAAAAGCAAATCGGACAAAGAACACAACTAGCGTATTGAAGTGTTCTTTTCTTATTACATAATATATCCATTCAAAAAAATGTAATATGTTACTATTTTAATTTACATGCGTTCATTCATTTAATTTTCTCCACCCCAATTTTCTTTCCTAGAACGTGCAACGCCGGTACCCATTTAGTAAGTTTTAAAAAAACTTGCGAGCCCGATGGTGTGTCTATAAAAGAAGGTCCGTCCATAATAAAACTGTGGGCATTGATCTAAAATAAGTCAAAAGTCAAAACCCTAACACCGAGACCGAGGGGGTTTAATGGAGATAGATTTGGGAAAGCTACCGTTTGATTTGGACTTCCACCCGTCAAGCCCTCTCGTCACTGCTGGTCTCATCACTGGTGATTTGCACTTGTAAGTTATTCTTTCACTTTTACTTTCATCATCATCTTTCATCATGTAATTATTCAATTGAATCTTAACTACAGGTATCGGTATGCTGCCATCGGTACTCATCCAGAAAAGGTTTTCGAAATACATGCACATGAAGAATCTTGTAGAGTTGTTCGTTTTATCAATGGCGGTACCGGTATTATTTCATTTTATTTATTTTCTTCCCTAAATTGCATTCTTTACTCTTCTTCTCACTTTGGTTTGTCATTACAACAATTTTGACTGCTTCTCCTGATTTCTCTATTTTGGGTACGGATGTTCAGACTGGAGCAACAATTGCTCGTTTGGATAATGCCCATGAGTAAGTTTTTCTTTTACTTTATTCTTGTGAGGAATTTTATTTCATTCTTTCTGCTTTGTTGTTGTCGGGCAGGCAGCCTGTAAATCGCTTGGTCAACTTGATCGAGACCACTATTGCCTCGAGGAGGCGATAACGGGTGCATCAAGGTCTTTATTATCCACACTTTGTATATATTCATTATTATTGCCATCAAGGGATTTTCCTCGAATTCAGCATATAGTGACCTCCTTTGTGTTTAAACATACTCTGGGCTTATAAATTTATACACTTGTTTTTTTCACCCAAACTGCCGAATAGGTATGGCACCTTAGGTTACTATATGATCCCTCTAAGCTAGATGAATCTATTTGTGATATCACCATGACTCAGTTTCACGTCTTATTACTAGGAGCAATTTAATGGTTTCGCAATACGTGATATGTTAATCCCACGATTCAATTGGTAAGAGGAACTAAAGTGGAGTATCTTATCTTGTTGTTAGACTTCATCATCCAATTTAGTCATTACTAATCTTAAACTCCATTTATATGCATGTTGATGAAATACCAGCAGTACTGTTTGTAGAAGTGAACTGCCATTCCCCCAAAATATTCATCAAGATGAATAACATGGTGGTGCCTACGTTTAGGGACAGGCTACCAAGGGCAATGCTATATCGCCCCTGGTCCATTACTCGAAATACCCCTCCCCCATAATACTCATGGAAATATGTATAATCATAAAGGTATGCATTATCGGTCATATATCCCCATGTGTGAACAGGATCGGTATTGGTAATCCCCAAACTAAAGCTAACTACATATTTATTGAATTCTAGTGTCGTGTCATCGACTACGACGGAGAATTATTGTTCTCCATCCTGATTACAATAGAAACTAACGTGGTCGTAGAAATAAGCAGGTGCGCTCGTAAGTGCTGAAGCAGAAGTTTACAAGGAAAAAGAAGGAAAAGCTTGGAGTGAAAGGTGAGAGATGATGGTGGGGTGTAGTGTGGGTTGTGAGTGTAGAATGAAGGAAGTTTAAATAGGTTATGAGCTTCCAAAACGAATCGGCAAGTTGCCAAATTGTTTAAGGCAATTTCCGGAAATAGAAAATTTCCAAACCCGAAAACGGAAACAAACCATATTCTTGATTTTATAACAACCCTGGTATCTTTTATACTGGATTTAGAATAGTAACTTCTAAACTCTCCTAGATTTCATGCTACCACCACACATAATCATAGATATGCCGATATCGCCAAATTCTCAACCTTTACTCCAAGACAACTTTCTGTAAGATGATCATATAACTAATTATGCTCGGTATAAATATTACCACCCCCAAACAATTCGGGAAGGTGGGATTAATGATAAAAACACGCACAATTCGAAAATAACCAATTACATTAAAAAAAATTTAATCCAAACAACATAAAACAAACAAATTAATATTTAAATTTAACTACTGAATTAAAATCCAACTAATAAAACAATAAAAATAATGAAATAACAGCGAACACAAAGTGATGGTGAACACCTAGCCATGTGATGAAGATGGACCCTGAGATGGAGATTGGTCCTGGGATGAAGAATGGATCGTCATTACGTTTTTGGCGACGACTCATGCCTCTCGGACTCATCGAAAGCGTAACCCTCCAAGGGTGGCATGCGTCGTAGCATCTCTATTCGAACAAGCTACTGCGGCTTCCATCTCGATCTTGAGTAATCGCGATAATTGGGCTTGGTGACGCTGGTGGATAGTCTCCATGTTAGACAAGATATCTTCCTGACCCCTTTCGAGCATTTCAACTCTCATCTGAAGGTTCGTTTGTTTATTTCGAACTACAATCTGTCTATCTCGGATATCTTCACAGATACCATAAATGCAACGCAAGCCAGTTTGTAACACTTGCATGCGTTCTAAATTAGAACTACAACTATCTAATGTATCTTCATCCAGACATGTCATATCTTCCATTTCATCCTCCAACTCGACTACATTTCCTTCGGACAACGGCCAAGTCTCTTGGATGCAATCCTGTATAAATACTTGCATTAGAATGCAATTTGATCTTAATAGGAGCAGATTTTGCGACAGCTCTAAAAGACAGCATGATCTTAGTGATCAATACTGGAAGGGGCGCAGTGCTTTGTCCCACTCCTCTAATCACATTTAAAATTAACTCGAGGATGCAGAAATTATACTTATTCGTTTGCAAAATCTAGAGAATGTGCAGACATTGCAGACCGATGTCGCTGACTTTTTCTTTCTCGAGGACGTTCCTACCAATCCACTGAGCTACAGTCAGTTGGTTGGTTCTCAGACTTGACTGGCGGACGCAATGAGAACTCGAATTGTATTCACCTTCCACGCAGTATCTTTCATCAAAGTAGGAACTCCAGTATACTGGGATTCTTGAATGGTAGTTTCTAGGTTGCTTTCAGGCGTAACGCCTAAAAGCTCAGCCAACAACTGTCTCGTTACTTCCCTCCTTCTCCCCTTGAACCTTAACAAAATTGATCCCCCTCCACCTCTTTCTTCATATAGAATTGTTCTACCAAATTATAGTGGTAAAATCCTCTGTTGAGTACCACGGTTTATTCCAATTTCTTCTAATCATCTCCGGCGTTGTAAAATGGCGAAGCGGTCGGCGACAAAACGCGTGCTCGGCAAAATTCTTTCGTCAAGCGCCATTGAAGTTTTTGAAACAAACAATGGTTTTGTAGGCGGAGGAGGCGGAGTTTGATGAAAAACAACTAAAAACAATGGTGGTGGTGATGGTGGTGGGTACGGTGGGGGTTGGAAGCTTGAATTGGCGGCTATTTTTCGGTGGTTTTGGAAATTTGTTTGAGAGAACTTCGGGCTGGGTGGTTAACAATGGGCGTGGTGTAAATAGGGTGTTTGTTTTTTTTTTCTTTTTTTAATTTTATTTTTAATTTTTTATTTTTGGTTGTTAGGTTTTCCTTTAAACCTTGTTAACTGGCGGGATGGAAAAGGAAACCCATTTTTGCGTTTTTTGGGAAGGAAGGAGACGACGATGTGCCCGACGCAAGCGGGCGGTTTGGGCCCAAGCCCAATTCGAATTCCGAACTTTTTCGATATTTCACGCAATTTCAAATTCAATTTGCCGCTTCGTTACTAGTCCGATTTTGGCGAATGAGTTATGGAAATGATCAGTAGAGAATTTCCAATCCAATGATCCATAAAACACTTAATTCCAACCATGTATAATGTATAAGAAGGTGGAAAAACGCCTCGAAGTGTGTGTGTGACGTAAGTTATGCGAACGAAGGAAATCTAAGTTATAGATAACGTCAACCCGAATGAACTACGACTAATGGGCCTAAGCAACACAAATGGAAAGTTCGAGCAATCCGGATGGAAAGACCGACTGCCCACCCCCAAACAAATTTTTAAACACAAAATTTGTTTTAAACATGGGTCGTTTAAAGTCAGATTCACAAGACTTGTTGGATTGCTATTTCTATGATTTTAGAATTTTTATTTATTTTTATTTTTTATTTTTATTTTTTATTAGTTTATTATAAGAAAAATGAAAAACAATAAATACATAATTCACCCCATAGATGAACATGACTCAAAAATCGAGAAAACATGCAAAAGTGGAAAACGTGAATTATGTGAAACGTGGACTTAGGATCCGGTACTTACAACCACACACTCCATAGGGAGGGCCTGATTACCTTAATGGTGCACTTACCACTATATAGAAGTGAAAGGAAGTACACCAAATGACAAACGTCAGTCCTCATAGACAGGGTCCTGTAAAAGGACTTCCTCTACATCAGGGGACAGAAGTTCATGAAAATGTTTTAACCGTTGGCTATTAACTTGAAAGGTACTGTTGTCCTTGGGATTTACCAAGGTGATTGCCCCGTAAGGGGTGACTTCAGTAACTAGAAAAGGACCAAACCAACGGGTTTTTAGTTTCCTTGGGAAAATATGTAGACGGGAGTTGTAAAGCAAGACCTTTTGACCGACCACAAACTATTTGTGCAAGATTTGCTTATCATGAACACGTTTCATGTTAGCTTTATAATCCTTCGTGAGATCGTAAGAATCGCTATGGATTTCCTCAAGCTCATTCAATTGCAACTTGCGTTTGACACCCGCTTCATCAATATTGAAGTTAAGGCTTTTATAGCCCACGAGCCGCGGTGCTCTAATTCAAAGAGGCAAATGACAAGGTTTCCCAAATACAAGTCTAAAGGGGAGACATACCTATAGGAGTTTTGAAAGCCGTCCCTATCCCCATAAGGCATCCGATAGACGACCCGGTCTTTCCTATCGGGATTTCTGATTGTTTTCTAAAATATTTTTGATTTCCCTATTAGAAACTTCTACTTGTCCGCTAGTTTGTGGATGATAAGGAGTTGCTACCTTGTGTGTAACTCCATACTTTTTCACTAGAGATGCAACAACTCTGTTGCAAAAATGTGTTCCACCATCACTAATGATGACTTTAGGAATGCCAAAACAACAGAAAATATACTCCTTAATAAAAAATACCACTGTCTTATGGTCATTGCTACGGCAAGCCATGGCTTCTATCCATTTAGACACGTAGTCCAGGGCAACTAGAATATAAATGAAACCGTGGGAAACAGGGAAGGGATCGGACCCATGAAATCAATACCCCAAACGTCAAAAATTTCTACTATCATGATTGGGTTTAATGGCATCATATTACGCTTCGTGATTCGCCCAAGTTGTTGGCAACGAATACACGTCTTGCAATGCACTTGGGCTTCCTTAAAAAGGGTAGGCCAATAAAATCCACATTGAAGAACTTTAGCGGCTGTTTTCATTCCACTAAAATGGCCACCACACTCTTTGTCATGGCAGAATGATAGAACTTCATTATATTCCCACGGGGAATATAACGACGAATAATCGATCCGACAATACTTAAAAAGGTAGGGCTCATCCAGTAGTATAACTTAACTCTGGCCAATAACTTCTTACGTTCATTTCTTGACCAATTATAAGGAATAACATCAGCCGCTAAATAATTTACAATGTCAGTATACCAAGGTGCTGAAAAAATAGCATATAGATGCTCATCAGGAAAAGAGTCCGGTATGGACTCAGAATCACTATCATCGTCGTTTGTAAGTCTAGATAAGTGGTCGGCAACTATGTTTTCGACCCCTCTTTTGTCCTTTATTTCTAATGTGAACTCTTTGCGGAGAAGAATCCATCGGATTAATCTGCGCTTAGCATCCTTCTTTGCAAGAAGGTACCTATGGTCTGCATGGTCCGTGTAAACTAAAGTTTTAGAACCAACCAAATAAGGCCTAAACTTATCTATAGCATAAATGACAGCTAAGAATTCTTTTTCAGTAGTTGTATAATTCCGTTGAGCATCGTTTAAGATTTTACTAGCATAATAAATAACAGTGGACTTATTATCTAGTTTATGTCCCAAGACAGCACCAACTGCATAATCACTAGCATCACACATGAGTTTGAAAGGTTTAGACAAATCGGGAGGCTGTATAATTGGTGCAGAGATTAGGGCGGCTTTTAAAGTTTCAAAAGCCTGCTTACAGTTAAAATTAAAATCAAAGATGGTATCCTTTAAAAGCAGATTAGTTAAAGGCCTAACTATTTTCGAGAAATCTTTAATAAAGCGCCTATAAAAACCTGCATGGCCTAGAAAGGCTCTAATATCACGGACAATCCGTGGTATAGGTAGATTCGCTATCTTATCTAGTTTGGCCTTATCTACTTCGATTCCATCACTAGATACAATGTGACCTAGTACTATGCCTTTTTTCACCATGAAATGACACTTTTCCCAATTTAAAACGAGGCTCTTTTCTTCACACCGTGTCAAAACCTTAGACAGGTTAGACAAGCAATCTGTGAAGGAGTCTCCATATATAGAAAAATCATCCATAAAAACTTCCATAAAGCGCTCTACCATGTCACTAAATATATGAAGCATACAATTTGGAAGGTACGGGAGCATTACAAAGGCCAAAAGGCAATCGTTTATAGGCATACGTTCCAAAGGGACACGTGAAGGTAGTCTTTTCTTGGTCATCAATATCAATAATAATATGAAAATAGCCTGAGTAGCCATCCAGAAAACAATAAAAAGCATGACCGCCTAGGCGTTCGAGCATCGATCTATAAAAGATAAGGGAAAGTGATCCTTTTCGTGTCATAGCATTTAAACGCGTCAGAATCAATCTGATTCTAAATTTCATAGGACCTTGTGTGAAAACATAGTCACCCTTAGCGTTACGTACCATGGTAACCCCCGATTTCTTAGGAACTACATGAATGGGACTTACCCATTCGCTATCGGAGATTGGGTATATGATACCCGCATCGAGTAATCGTAAGACTTCTTCCCTAACCACCTCTTTCATGGTAGGGTTCAAGCGACGCAGAGGTTCGCGAGAAGTCTTCGCGTTATCCTCCAAATGGATACGATGAGTGCAAACATTAGGGTCAATTCCCTTAATGTCGGCTAGGGACCAACCAATCGCAGAACGATGTTCCCTAATCACCCTGATTAAACGTGTCTCTTCATCCTTAGATAATAGAAAAGATATAATTACCGGATGACTACCATCCGGATCAAGTTGAATATATTTTAACTCTGGGGGAAGAGGTTTAAGCACCGGGGTGGAAGGAAAGTCAATAGATGTTTCGTCAGGGTCCTCATTTTGCATAATGAATACTTGCTTAGGTAGCAAGTCTTCATACTCAGTATAAGGAGAAACCGAAGGGTCTACAATCGGTGTGGACTTAAGGATGGTGTTGACTTCCTCTAAGTAGGAGTAATTTACAAAATCTGAAGTTCCAAAAGAAAGGAATTTATACATATGGTTTTCGGGAAACGTGTTGTTAAAATAATCTTGAGCTAAGTTTTCAATCATGCTAACCTCCCTATCTATAGACGATTTTGGTAACTGTTTCATCATTTTAAAAACATTTACCTCAACAGAAAGATGGCCAAAAGACAAGGACATCTTACCATCGCGACAATTTATAAGCGTTGGCAGCCAAGCGAAAGGGCTTCTAAGATGATCGGTACAGAGTCGTTAGTGACTTCGTATCGAGGATAACAAAATCTGCGAGGATAGTAGAAATCTGAACCTTAACAAGCACGCGTTTTCCACTACACCCTTAGGATACTTTATAGACTGTCCGCTAACCGCAACGTCATTTTGTAGGTTGCATTTCTTGTAGACCTATTTGTTTATACAAATAAAACGGGAGTAAGTTAACACTCGCCCCCAGGTCTAATAAAGCGGTCCTCGTGTGGGATTCTCCTAAGGTGCATTTTACAGTAGGATGATCAGGGTCCTTGTACTTAACAATTCCATTATTTTTTGATAAAGTTGGGAACTGTTCAGTTAGAAAGGCGTCTTAAGGTATGTTGGTCTTACGCCTAGTAGTGCACAACTCCTTAAGAAACTTAACGTGGTTAGGTAGTTTTTTAATAGCTTCGAGAAAAGGAAGGTTTATCATTAGATTTTTGAAAACGTTCCTAATCTCCTCAAAGTTTGTATCCCTGGTTAGCATGGCTAATTTCTGGAGAAATGGTGGTTTCTCTCTATATTTAGCGTATGGCTCATTGGATGTCTAACCTTGGGTATCTGTTTCTTAGGGTTGTGGTTTAACGGGTACCTCTAAAGTGGTAGGCTCTTGATTTCTATTTCGTATCTAGTTCGATATCCGGTGTAGGGACTATGGTGGGGTAACTATAGGCATAGTTACTTTGTTATCAACCACTTTACTATAAGCGAGTGGTGGTGATGGCATTTAGCTCACCTACGGTTGTAGTTTCCGTACTAGTATTACCGTTTTTATCTCAAAGGCCGCGGCTTTTCGTTTTAGGGTTTGATATCGCTTGGCCTGGAAACACGCCTTTTGGTTGGGCTTTCTCTTGGGCTAACTGTTGTATGCCATGATTTATGGATTGTAAGAGCTGTTGGTTCAATTGAGTCATTGATTGGAAAAGTTGTTGGGTAACCTGTATAAAGGCGTCGATACAATCCGATTGTGTAGGTGTAGTAGTCACAGGTGGTGCGACTGGAACTATCTCACGTTGATTATTTATGGGCGGGTTGTGATAGTTATTATTGTTAACCGGAACGATACCTCTATTGGTATAATAACTATTATAATTACCCTGACCTTGTGCTTGACCTTGTCGTGGTTGTGCTTGGTTGTTATAATTATTATAATTCCCCTGACTTTGTCATTGTCCTTGCCTAGGTGGAGCTTGGTTATAATTGTTTACTTGCCTAACATTTTGGTTATTAAACCCTGGAGGTGTAACTTGTTGATTGTTTCGCCATTTGAAGTTGGGATTTTGTCTCCATGGGGATTAGGAATAGGATAGCTATTAATGGAGCAAACATTATCTTGCTCTAATTGTTGTTGTTCATAAAGAGAGGACAATAGAGTCGGGGTGCTCGGGACTCAAACAGAAATTACATGGGTTGGAGTTGACATTCATGACGGGGATATGCTTTTGTTGAACAGAAATAGCCTCTACCCTTTTAGTTAGAGATTCGATTAAATTTTTAAGTTCTGGATCGGGTTTCATCTCAAACATACCGGCGGCCTTAACTGTTGAATCCACCTTAACTCGACTTAATCCTACTAACAAAGACTCGTCGTGATCCAAATTGAATGCTTCGCATATCAAAATAGTAATTCTAGTCCCTAATTATATATGTCATTTCTACCAATTCATAACTAGCATGTGAGCGATTAAACCCATTCTCATGGTGAATTAATCGTTTCTAGAGTGGAATAACTATCACGACGATTTCTAAGTTTAACAAAGATCAAGCTTCATCAAGGCTTCTTCAACCCCTCTAATGGAGGTTTAGCCTTGATTCATACAACTATCATTTTCCATTGAATTAAAACTAGACATCATATAAAAATTCTATCTTTATGCAATTTGTCTAAACAATAATTGAAATCTTAGGTAATAACTGGGAAATGAATAACAAGTAATAAAGGAATTTAGATCTAAACAATTGTAAATGACAAAATCGAAATGAACAAGAATCTACTATTTTATTTATCTAATCGATGAAGAACAATGATTTAAGAGTTTAATCTAAAACAAGAATTGAATTGAAACTAAACTTAATTAAAAATAATTAAAACTAGATCTAGAATTATCTATAGTTTTAGGTCTAATTAGCTACCATTAACAAAGAGCTAAGCTTTTGTTTTTATATGCTCCAGATCCAAAAATCGTGCATGGGGTTGGAGCCATGTTTTGGGCCGGAAAATTGGGCCTAAAACCCAATTCTTTTAGTCCGAAAAGGGCTCTTCAGCTAGATTTGGCTTCAACAAACTTTTCATCCACTTCTGCTCCTCTGATTAGGTCAAGACTTGGACCATTAGAAACCTCTTCCCGAGCCGGTCGTTTTGACATAAGGTAGACCCAATTCCGAGGTCTGAGTCCAAAGATACGGCCTTCGGAAGTTCTGCTAACTTTGTGTTATGTTTCTCCCCGCGTTGACTTTGACTTCTTAGCTTTTACCGGGCTTTAAAAAGGCTTTGTCTCCTTGAATCTTGGCCTTTATCATAGAACTTCTTAGCAACCAATCCTTGCTCCTTTATCTCACGAAAGTAGAACATTTCTGCACATAATTGACTTTAGTTTGCACGAAATACATAAAAACACGTGTCGGTGTTAACTCTTATTTATTACTCACATAATTGGTCTAAAAGTATGATTATTAAGGGGTTAAAACTACAGTTTTGGGCTCTTATCAGGGTACACACTTTGGGTCAGCCAATCATCATTGTCGTATCGCAGAATATATTGGTGGAGAATTGGCCTGATGTGTGCACACTGGTCATTTATGTAGTGTTGAACGGATGGAGATGATGGATAATGTAGATGAAAGATAATGTTTTCCTATTTGTTATCTAGTGGTCCTCATATATTTGCTTTCTATTTGCTAACGCCGTCTTTGTTCAAATCCAGCTTGATTGGGATCTTACCCAATAGAATAATTCTACCAATTGCTGAGCATTCTGAATATCTTGTTGAGCGACTCGGTACGACTCTGTGTGTGTGTGTGTGTTTAAGGTTCTTTATTTACTGTTGGTATAAGAGTCCCTTTTACTGCATTATACCATTATACTCAGGGGAACCAAACCTTGAAACCTGCATTATATCTCTTCTGAACCAAGTCCCAGCTGCAAATCCATCCACCCCCACCCGCCCCCAACATGAAAAAACTTGAACCTTTTGTGAGAACCTTAAATCTTTTTTGAGAATATTATCTCCAACCATTTGTCTGACTATTGAAATGAAAGTGGAATTTTGCGTAATCACGAGTTTAGCTTGTATTTTGAAGTGATTACTTCAAAATACAAGCTAAATATCAAAGGAGTTATTTTCGGAATAAAATGGTTAATACTTTTTTCCTTTTTTTCTTGCAAAAATTGGCCTGAAATGGATATAGGACCTATAAAACATCTTAACCTCCATGGTCCAATCCATGGCAGAGCGGTGATAAGTGCTCAAAAGTAATGATTTATAACCCTAATTATGTGTATGTTAGTCTCCATTTTATATTTAAATATTCTAATATAATGCAATTTGAGTTTTTGTGGGTCAAAGAACCTAAATATGAAATATGGAGGGAAAAGAAGTCAAACAAGTCAAAAAGGAGTCACTGGGAATTACAGCTAAAGGCCTAGGGCAAAAATGTCCTATTTGTCTCCATAAGTGCCAAGCCTAATGGGACTCTAAAAGAGGATAATAATTGAGTTAGAAGAGTCTTCAATCTAATCTCAAAGCCTTAATTTCAACTTCATAGGAAGATGAGATCAACATGGAAAAGAAGTTAGAGTTTCAAGAAGAAAAAGGAAAGTCACCATTAAAGCGGCGGCTTGGGAAGTAACTGCGAGGGGCAAAGTGGGCTACGTCCAACTTTGGTCCAACCAAATTTAACTTTTCCAGGATTGCTTCTAGAAAGATTACATAGAGTTTGACACCAAATAAACATAGGATTCGGATCTCTATCCGCAACGAGCATGTAAGCCAATATATAAGGCACAAAACCTCGGTTTACATTATCTAGGAAATTTAGTGTTTGCATCTTAGATCTAGAATTAAGAGAGAAGAAAGTTAGGACCTTTTCACCATTAATAGCTATAAAGATTATTCCTTTTCATATTGTTCATAGCATAGTATGAGGGCTAATCTCCCTTCTCTTGGGAGGGAGATGAAGCCTTTTCAGTTATGTTTTAGTTTAGTTCTTCTTCTATCATGTTTTAGTTTAAATCCTCATTGAGTTTCTTCTTATTCATCCACCGATCTAACGCTCTGTGGAGGTTAGGAGGTCTTAGGGTAATTCAAGATTGTGTAGAGCCAAATACCCAAAAACCCTAGATTCTTTTCTTCTAGTTTTAGTGTTCTAGTGTGATGATTGAATTCTTTATGGAACCTCAATTAGTTGTATGGTTAATGCCACATATGGATTTTCCATGACACTTAGAGTTGTATATTGAATGCTGGAGCAACAATTTCGTTTGGATTTAAAGCACAATTTGGTTAGATAGATGATATCATTGGAGATTGAAGAAGTATTTGATGGAAAGATAGAAAGCACGTTATAAGCCACATAATATCATCATGGTTATGAGCATAAGGTTTGTAGGTATGGTGAGTTTCTATTAGTGATTTATATTAAGCATGATAGGTAGATCTATTAGACTAATTCTATGATTTTGGTGGATTCATCTCTCCCAAGATATTCTCTCTCTTGATTCATATTCATAAATTTAATTTAGTTTAGTTTATGCATAGTTTAAATCTCAAATCAAATCAACCATATATTCTGCATTACTTAGCCACATCTTTTACTTGCATCCATTAGAGTAACTTAGATTAGGAATTTCTATTATCATCACTTAGTTATTTAGAGTAGGATTGATACCTTACTAGCCACTATACTAATCAATATTTAATAGGCTAAGTAAGATTTGCAAAAAAATCATTAACACAAACAACATCCGACACAAATAATTACGTGTTCGTTTTTTCAATGCAAGCGGAAAGAAAAAAACAAATCGGACAAAGAACACAACTAGCGTATTGAAGTGTTATTTTCTTATTACATAATATATCCATTCAAAAAAATGTAATATGTTACTATTTTAATTTACATGCGTTCATTCATTTAATTTTCTCCACCCCAATTTTCTTTCCTAGAGCGCACGGGCCACGCGCGCCGGTACCCATTTAGTAAGTTAAAAAAAAAAATTTTTTGCAAGCCCGGTCGATGGTGTGTCTATAAAAGAAGGTCCGTCCATAATAAAACTGTGGGCATTGATCTAAAATAAGTCAAAAGTCAAAAAACCCTAACACGAGACCGAGGGGGTTTAATGGAGATAGATTTGGGAAAGCTACCGTTTGATTTGGACTTCCACCAAAAAATCAAAGCCCTCAAAAATTAAAACGTCGCTTCTTTGGTCTCATGAACTCAATCGGTGATCTGCAAAATTAAAACTTGTAAGTTGTTCTTTCACTTTCACTTTTCATCATCATCATCATCATCATCATCTTCATCATGTAATTATTCAATTGAATCTTAACTTCACATATCGTATCGGTATGTTGCCATCGGTACTCAACCGAAAAAGGTTTTGAAATACATGCACATGAAGAATCTTGTAGCCAAAAGCCGCCATTCGTTTTATCAATGTCGGTACCGGTATTATTTTATTTTATTTATTTTCTTCCCTAAATTGCATTCTTTACTCTTCTTCTCACTTTGGTTTGTCATTCTGTTGATTGAACAACAGCAGTTTTGATTTCTCTATTAAAGGCAACAGAGCTCTACGGATGTTCAAAACAGTTGGACAAATGCCTCGTTTGGATAATGCCCATGAGTAAAAGTTTTCTTTTACTTTATTCTTGTGAGGAATTTTATTTCATTCTTCTGCAAATTTTCTGTTCCATTTTAATATTTTTATTATTTTATGTAGAATCGCTTGGTCAACTTGGTGAGACCACTATTGCCTTAGGAGGCGATAATTAATTAAATTAATTCATAAAAATTAAATATGTCTTTATCCACACTTTGTATATATTCATTATTATTGCCATCAAGGGATTTTCCTCGAATTCAGCATATAGTGACCTCCTTTGTGTTTAAACATACTCTGGGCTTATAAATTTATACACTTGTTTTTTTCACCCAAACTGCCGAATAGGTATGACACCTTAGGTTACTATCTGATCCCTCTAAGCTAGATGAATCTATTTGTGATATCACCATGACTCAGTTTCACGTCCTATTACTAGGAGCAATTTAATGGTTTCACAATACGTGATATGTTAATCCCACGATTCAATTGGTAAGAAGAACCAAAGTGGAGTTTCTTATCTTGTTGTTAGACTTCATCATCCAATTTAGTCATTACTAATTTTAAACTCCATTTATATGCCTTTTGATGAAATACCAGTTACTTTTCTTTATCCCGATGCTTTATAAATTTCATTCCATAGGTTTGGGATACAAGGCAACGTACTTGCTGCAATTCTTTTGACCCCCATGAAGAGTACATTTATGATATGACTTATGGGGCGGATTCATTGAAACTTTTGGGAACGAGGTAGATCTATTTTGTTTCATATTTATGATATTACGTCGTTCTTTTATGCAACTCTGGCTTGCGTATATGTTTCTTATTGAGGTTTGATGACACGTCTAAGCTTCACACTTTATTTTTTGTTGAGCAGTGGGGACGGCACTCTATCTGTCTGCGGTCTTAGAAAAAATAAAGTAAGTTGTTTGTTTCTTTTAACTCTAGAAAATTTTCTTGCAGACAGTTGGTATTATTACGCTTATTGTACTTCTCACTTCAATTTTGAATAAATAATTTTATTTGGTTGTTGTATGACGTTGTTAGGTCCTAACGTCCCCTGAATTTTTCGAGGATGAGCCCCTTTCAATAGTTCCGATGAAGGTAAAGTTACATTTTGTCCTTCAACTTTGGGTTATGTGATAGATGCATGGTCATATACTGCTCAGAAACAAGCATCTAGACTTAGTATGTCGTACAGTCAGTGTAGTTGTGTTGGATTCCGCAAGTTGATAGCATGAGTATATGAGAAACATTAAACATAGATACATCGTTGCAACAATGGACCATATATTGTTGCATTTATGTATCCATTGAAATTTTGGATATGAGAAACCTCTTTATTGGGTCAGTGAGAGGATTATGGTTGGTATCATTAAGGTTTCAAGCTCTTATCTTGTTAGAAAGGTGAATTGGGCAAACATTGAGTCTTGGAATATGGTTTTTTGAAATATGATGTTTTCCATTATTCTAGGTATTAAAAATAGTGTCGTTTCTGTCAACTCTTTTTTCATGGGTTAGGAGACGATTGGTCATGTATTTTGAGGAGCGTAGCTGTGTAGGTGTTCTTCATGGGAGTTAGCTTGTGATGCTAAATATCAAAGGAGTTATTTTTTTACTTAAGTGTGTTAATTATTACTTGATCTTCCTTGATAAGTATATATTCTTATCAGAATGGCCGAAAAGTGATATGTGGAACTCAGAATGGGGTTTTGTTACTGTATTCTTGGGGATATTTCAAGGATTGCAGGTATGTTGCTAAAAAATGTTGGAACAAATTTGAGAATCAACAGTTCATTTTCTCTTTTCACTTATAATTATATTTATTAAAATTAGAGACATCTTAACTTGAAATTTATATATATCGGATTTCAGTGACCGTTTTACTGGATTTCAGTCTAACTCCATCGATGTATTACTTAAGGTGAGTGCATTTTGCTGTAATATTTTTCATTGGATTACAAAATACGAGTTACATTATTCTAAACTATTTTTGCTTATTTTGGTTTCAGCTTGATGAAGATAGAGTTATCACTGGAACAGAAAATGGACTCATTAGGTAACTGGACTTGTTCTTTAGCGCAAAGGGGAGGGGGTACACACTTTGGGTCAGCCAATCATCATTGTCGTATCGCAGAATATATTGGTGGAGAATTGGGCTGATGTGTGCACACTGGTCATTTATGTAGTGTTGAACGGATGGAGATGATGAATAATGTAGATGAAAGATAATGTTTTCCTATTTGTTATCTAGTGGTCCTCATATATTTGCTTTCTATTTGCTAACGCCGTCTTTGTTCAAATCCAGCTTGATTGGGATCTTACCCAATAGAATAATTCAACCAATTGCTGAGCATTCTGGATATCTTGTTGAGCGACTCGGTACGACTCTATGTGTGTGTGTGTGTATTTAAGGTGCTTTATTTACTGTTGGTATAAGAGTCCCTTATTACTGCATTATACCATTATACTCAGGGGAACCAAACCTTGAAACCTGCATTATATCTCTTCTGAACCAAGTCCCAGCTGCAAATCCATCCACCCCCACCCGCCCCCAACAGGAAATAAAAACTTGAACCTTTTGTGAGAACCTTAAATCTTTTTTGAGAATATTATCTCCAACCATTTGTTTGACTATTGAAATGAAAGTGGAATTTTGTGTAATCACGAGTTTAGCTTGTATTTTGAAGTGAATTCTTCCACTGCGGGCCTTCAGATGGTCAATGCCTCCCTTTGTGTGTGTTTTTTTTCTCCATTTGTGCCTTCCCCTTTACTGCCAGTTTGTGCGTTTTAAATTCAAGCTAGCTTAGTCTTGTGTTATATCTTGCAGCTTATTCTCATGATAGGAAGTTCTTGGGCAGTATTTCACATGATCAAATGTTGAAGGTATATGATGCTCTCTCTCTCTCTCTCGATAGTATGATACATATATTTATAAGTAACGTTATATCGAAATTCAGTTTTGCACTCAATTGATGTAGTTGTTTAGTACAAATTTATGTATCTGTGTAGAGAGATGACGTACTTGCGGTTACTACTAGAATTTTTTTTTTTTACTTTCTATTATAAATATTAATTGCTATAGCTTTTGATCCACTACTCGTTGGATATACTTATTTCTGGAAGAGAAATGGAAAATCAATCAGTTCAAAGAACAAAACCTATTTGAATAGTTTAATCCTATGTTACATGGACAGGCCATATTTCAAAAATAATCTATGTTGGATACGTATCCACGTGTCCAAATTTTATTAGAATGGACTTTGCACTGTTACAGATAGTGAGTGAGAACACTACAATGCAAGTTCTGCAACTGAAAGGAAAACATACAGGGAACTGAGGGAAGTAAACGAAAATAGCATCCCTAGAATATTAACATCCTTGGAGTCGGCCATTATCACACGAGGCCAGTCCAGTACCAAGTTCCTGAATTGGTATTGTTGCCTTTCCTCATAATTAGACATCCAATACCACAACACACCTTTGATCTCCCTGACTATTTGTGAGACCGAACATTCTTTGTTCCTGAAAATATGATGATTTATGTTCTTCCATATTACCCAAATAACAACATATGACAATAGACTCCACGTGTCCGTATCGGACACTTATTGTATGTACTATACCTCAGTTTTTGATATTTTGCCGTGTAAGACACTTCGTATCCGTGTCAGATATGGATAGTTGAACACACGTATCCGTGTTAGTGTAACTTAGGTTTAATCTCTTGAGCGTTTTCCTATCCCCTTTGAGGAATCTGTGGGACTGATGAGATATATACCTATTGTTTGCAAACAGAATCCATATCCTTCATTTCCATTTCATATCCTCCGCTCCATATATTAAATTTTCTTGAGATAGAATCTAAGACATTGCTTAAAGTATTTGACATGTTGTAATTTGTCCATGTAGCTCTGGGATTTGGATGATCTGTTGCAAGGTTCTGGTGATGTTCAAGGAGCCGGTCGAAGATGGTGATAGTGACAATGATGAGATGGATATGGACACTAATCCTTCAACCTCTTTTAAAGGTATGTTGGTGTTTTTATAGAGGTAGTAACATAAGTTATTACATCTAGGGGTGACTTCGGATCGGATCGGATTGACCTCTTTCGGAAATTTTTCCAAATATTTTCGGAACTCAATATGTTATCCAATCCGATCCAATTTTTTTTTGGAATCAAAATATTTATCCAAATTAGGGATAAAAAATCGAGACTAACTATTTTAATATTGGAGATATGATTCGCTCAAAAGGATTTTCTATCTTCGAAATCAAAGTCTATTTTCTTTTATTTTCATCATTTTGCTCACCTAAATCAATTTTCACAAACATCACGTGATTGAATTAGTTTTTGTTTATACATAAACTTTTGCAATTTTATTGAAATGTGAACGAAATGACAAACCCGACCGCTGTTTTACAGACAGATCATGGAGAACTTAGTAGATCCGAATTGTAGGGAACTACTTCAGTTTCGATAAGGATTGGATTATACAAGTCCATCACGTTTCTGTAACGTTTCTATTTCCTAATCCATATCCAATTCTGTTTCCAAACTTATCCGGAAATAGTTTACCAAAAAGAGAAGATAAGGGATCAAAGAGAGCCCAAGCCCAAGCCTCCAGCCCGGCCCGGTTTGGCGCACGCGTGTATGGCTTTGTGTGAGTCCTCTCTCCTAACCCAAAAGTCTTTGTACCCTAAGGGCACGCCCTAAGTATGGGACTTTCACATCATGTTTCTGTAACATTTCTATTTCCTAATCCATATCCAATTCTGTTTCCAAACTTATCTGGAAACAGTTTACCAAAAAGAGAAGATAAGGGATCAAAGAGAGCCCAAGCCCAAGCCTCAAGCCCAGCCGGTATGGCGCACGCGTGTATGGCTTTGTGTGAGTCCTCTCTCCTCTCTCCTAACCCAAAAGTCTTTGTACCCTAAGGGAACGCCCTAAGTACGGGACTTTCACTTATAAACACTATTCACTAGTGTTTCCTCTCCAATGTGGGACTAAATAAAGTCACTCCAAACATAACCACTTGTTTTATTGAAAATAACTCAATATGTTATGATTGAGTTCGAATGATCAAATTGCCTACGTATCTAGTTCTCTGGTGAACTGAAATCAAGGCAGACATAATTCATATTGGAATTGAGTGATTGAATTAGAGATGGAGAGAATGTGAGCATGGAGCTCTCCTCCTTTGCCTAGCCTTCGATCCTCTTGCTTTTGTAGTAATATTTGAGACTCTTCCTTTTACTCTGGGTCAGGTCAAGTCCTCTTAATTGTTAGACTTTAATGAGCTTAAAAGAGTGCATGGCTGCTATTACAGAATTGCTGCTTTTCCATCTTTGAGCGTTCCAAGACCTGGCTGAGGTCTTGGTATAATCGACCTGGTTGAGGTCTTGATATAAGCGACCTGGATGAGGTCTTGGTATAATCGACTTGGTTGGGGTCTTGGTATAATTTTGTGATAAGTTGTGTTGGACACGTGTATAATATACATTGGTTGTGTATATTAGTCCCTCACACACATACTTCAATATATTTCATGTTCTATTACAATGCTTCAAGCGTTTAGGAATTCCCTTGATTTTAGTTAAATCTCTAGGGCAAGGTCTATTTTCGATCTTGATGTATCTGAACTTTGTAACCGCAATTACTTTATTTTCTTCTTTCTAAAAAAATTGTGGAACAACGGTGGTGATGCTACCGCTCTCTTCTATACTCTGCAGGTTGCCCACATTCCAGGCGTACTTTTCTTCGATGTAGATGGAATTTCAGATCGAGCTTCAAATGTATGATTTCTGTTGTTTTTTTGGTTTAACTAATTTTAGCTTAGTCTTCAGTCTTCACACGGAAGTGCAGTACAGGAGTGGACAAGGTACACTATTCTATAGCCCAGGCAAGGCCGCAAGGGCGACTCTTTAAAGTGAACAGTATGATGTGTACATTATTCCATGGGAGATGTTGTTACTTATTTGCTTTAGTTTGTCAAGTTGTAACTTAATTGTAAGTTGTAAGTTCACCAGGCAGTTCGAAATATCCACGTATTTCCCAGGATACCAGTCTTGTAAATCATGTTGGTTACTTCAAATTTGACTTCATGATCAAGTTTTATAATAGAGTTAGATTGCTAAAAGTTATGTACTTCACTCAAATGAGGTAAGGGTAATTCATTATTTTTGATTCTTTCTTTCATGCTTCAACTCATTGAATGGTTTTGTTGTCTTTTGGAATGATTTATAGTGTATGCATGAAACAAAATGAAGAAGAAATGAAAATTGGAAAAACTAAAAGGAGAGAGGCGTTATTACAGACAGTGTTTGCGGCATTTTCTTTACCGTCTATCGCTTCAACTGCTTTAGCTGAAACTGGTCATTTCTCTCTCTTATTCTTTAAGTCTGTTTTTGTTTTTCTACACAACTTATAGTAACTTTTCATTCAATTCCCTTCCTCAGATGTACAAGAGAGTACTTTTGGTGTATACTCAGATGAGACTAAAAAGTTCAAGATAGTGATTCCTAAAGGTGAATGAATATTTTAGCACTTCAAAACTCAATGTATTAGTTCAATATGAGTGAAGATAGTTCTCTAACTCACATAAGGCGCATTGTGTACTTGGAATTACATTATATTGATAGAACTGTGCCACTTTCTTGAATTGGAATGATTGCAAACTCTTTTATAATTAATATAAAATCTCTATCTTTTGCTCATATTTTATTTGAACTCTTTACAAGTTCTAAGTTAAAATAATTCCACATTTTTTCATTTGTTTTAATGAGCAAGTTTTCCTGCAGATTGGATAGTGGGTGAAGGAGAATCTGATGGAATCAGATCGTTAACAGCATTTTACCCAGAAGAGTCTACTAGTTCAAACGGTACTCATGGAGTTTTCTAATGGATCTAGTTTTAGATTGTTGTCAATTCGTACAAATGAGAATTCACTAAAACGAATTGTTCAGTCAGTGTATTAATCTCTGGGCTTGGCGCGGATTATACTAAATTGGAATCTTTTGGCAAGGTGGATGAGTTCGCTGAGACTCTGGTAGGCTATAAAATCTTGATACCGAGTTTCGTCTTCTTCTTTCACTGGAAGCTCCATTTCACTTCTACTTACACAGATGCAAATCTAATATGTCATTACTAGGTTAGTGGATTGGACAGGAGTTGGCAGAATCCACCTGGTGTTGCGGCAAAACTGATCAACTCCAAGGCTTCAAATGGTAAGAGTCTTTTTGGATTTGTCATGAAGAGTCGATTACCAAAATATGTAAGAATGATGGGTTTGAAGAAGTTCATTCAATTGCGCCCTTACCATTTTCTTGTACAACTGAGCAGGGTTGTATTACATTGAGTATTCGCTGCAAAAACCAGGCGAAAGCAGCAGACACATATTTTCAGTTCTTGGGATGGGATCTTTCGGCTGGTACAACAAACTCTACACTGTGAGAGGGCAGGTATGTGCATAGTACAAAATATCAGGATATGGGTATTTATCGGGAAGGATATGTATGCGTGGATATACCTTTTTGGGGATATTTGACATTGTTTCATTACGCAAATATCGTTGATATATCCAAAATATCGAAAAATATCGTGGATATTGTAGATATTAGCGATATATCTTGATACATTATTTATATTTATTTGAAATATAATGGTAAATATTAAATAAAATTATTACTGCAAAATATACCAAATATCTAAAAAAATTTCTAAATAAGACAAATATCGTTAAAATAGAGAATACAGATCCATATATTTTGAACATATCGTGATATTTATATATTTTTACGGAATATGGATGATAAATATCGGGATATTTTGTACTATGGGTATGTGTATAACCACTTACCACATCCACATGTATCAGCCCATCTTAGCGTGTTTCATTTTCCCAGTTTCTTTTAGTAAATGTTTTTGAAGGTTGAACTGCTACTGCAGTTTTTCGAAGACGAGTCAGAGAAATACAAGATTGTCAAGGTGAGTTGGATGATATTCTCTAGTAGAGGGCACGTGCGATGCACGTGATTGTATTCTGATACAATGTAATATCGTAGGCTCGTAGCTGATAATCTGGTATGGTGGGGGTGATAATATTGAACGTAAAGCTTACAATTTGTCAACCAAATTCAGAGTTTCCCAACACAACTGATATTATTATGCCAAATAAGTTATATTCGTTAATGACATCAAATTTTGATGTCAGTCAAACATTCAAATTGCACCATTATATTAAAAAAAAAAATTCTAATATGAAAAAATACGGAGTGGGTTTATAATTTGAAATACATTGGCTATCTAAATATGTCTTCATGGCTAACATTATATAAACTTTCTATCATGTGTGGAAACATTTTCTTTTGCTGTGAAGTTGCTCTTTACTGTCTTTATACGAAAACACCCAAAGAACAAATCCTTAACATTGACAACTTTATCGACATAAAAATTTATTGAACAATATAATGAGAAGTAACTTTTAACATATCATCTTTCGGTGTATAGAAAATGTCTAAAGTATAATATAAATTTAAGAATTTAGCTTATTATTGACCCTTAGTCTCTTCACTGTTTGGTGTTTATGCTATGGAAGTGGAATCCCTGATAGCAGTTGATTATCCCAACTCATAAAGTGAAGAAATTCTTCTATCCGTAATGTTGGCTCATTCATATACTTTCCGTAGTGTATTTCCCATTATCATATGCACTGCCACAACTCATAATCTTTAACATGGATATCAATAAGTGCAATATGTTGATACGGTTGCTATCCAACTCGAAGCATTGGTGCATGTTTCATCTGATCAAGTTCACTCAGAACACGGAAATGCTCTTTTGTACATACATGGTCACTTGATGTAATGTTGCATCTGAACCTGCTATCTCATTTGAACATTCTGTATAACCATAAATACTTGATGTCATGATATGGTGGTGTTGATCAATGAACACCCAGCCTTCTTGAAATAAAGCAATTTTCAATAAAACAAATTTTCAAGAACCTTATGTTATGCAACGTACGTAACTACGTATTAGGCTATTACCTCAGTGTAATCTTCTTGCGATCAAATAGTTATGCAAGTGCGCGCTGCAACTCACCCTAGCTAGTACTCTTAATCAGGTAAATAAGGTGACCAATAAATCTTTCATAACACAAACATTTTTTAGCATTACTTAAGGGCTTAGCATACATACATATGCTTCCTGTAAATGAGAAGGCTTTCTTTCCATTGAAAGGTGAAGATTGTTGTTTGAAGCCTGGATAGCAAGAACAACTCGTCTTTGCAATGATATCTCATTATTGAAGACACTACTATTGCAGATCATGAAAAACGAAAATCAAAAAGGAAATATAAAATAGGACTCCATTCGATTTTATATGAACCACATAATCGATATGTGATTAAGATGGTGATAAAAAATGAAAAAATTTGGAGTAATAAGTGTTAGTGATGAGTCGGCCATACCAGTAGAGATGAGAAAGCCAATTATGAATATCCTGTATAAATTCTAGGATGCTGAAAAAGTCTAATATAAAGCCACAAATATCCTATAGATGAGAAGTTATGACATAATTCGCAGATCAAATTTTAGACAATTCCATAGATTAGAAGAATACGTACATAGTAGACAAAATTAAGTTTACAATCTGCATTATATTCGTAAAAGTCAATCCCACCTGATCTCATAATATAAGGAAATAAGGAACATATAAAGGAATGCCCCTAGCCTACACATGCGGTCTTATATATGAATGTTATTCTAACAGGGAAATCTATAATAATTAGTCTTGCAAGAGAATAGTTTAGTACTTAACCTATAATGTTAGTGTTTGGTTACTCATAAAATACTAAATTTCCCATAAATGTTAGATTGATATTAAAAGGTGGGAGGTTACACTAACCATAGATATGCGGATCCATAGTTCCTATAATAGCAATGGCATAGAGTTACACATGCACTTTCATTATAAGTTGACAACTCCAAACATTTTGATGACATGACGGCAGTTGGATCACTATTCAGTTTCTTAAACACGACATGTAGAGAACGGTACTTGAGAAATCCATCACACAACTCAAATTATTCATGTTTACCAATGTAACAGTCTGGATGGAAGCCACTTGTTAATTCTACAATCTCCTTGAAGCATTGTTCCAAATAGTCCAGGTTATCTTAATTAAGGATTTATATGTGGTAGTTTGTTTCTTTACTAAAAGGGAAAAATGTTTATGGTATAGAACTTTGATATCTGCTAAGTAGTAATAGATACACCAGAAAGTAGTAACAGGAAAAAATGTAGATAGCATGGGAACATTGGAAATAAATGTCAAAGAGCATGTTAAACAAAAACAGTAATTTTACAAATGAGAAGAGAACACAAATATCCTCCATCTCGTCATTGATTTAATTCTTCTTAGCTTCATAATCTAGTCCCAACAAACTGCAAAGATAGCGTATGGACATTTTGCTCATTGAATGACTTTTAAAGCCACAAAGGTTAACCCGGTGCGAGTTCTAATTAGCAAGTTGGATATTTTGCTTTTAGGATAGAATTTTCTCAACTTATAATGGAAGCCTCGCAAATAACTCAATTAGCACTCCCTCTCTCTGCACAGAAGAAAATTGCAAGAAATGTGTTCCATATTAAACATTTACTTTCAAACTTGCATATCAAATGACATCATCACCAAAAGTAGGTAAGACATGATGAAGGAATTTGATTCAATCATACAGTAGTGACATCACCTAGCTTTTTCATCCTCCTTTATGTGGGCTTCATATGGACAAACCACGGTTGCAGGTAAGATTTGGAAACTAAGCGGAAACTAAAGAATAACCTAAAATAACTGCTGATGATCGTTGTTCTCCACTTACTATTGTTACTAATATGGATTGATTAGTAATGGACAACGCATAGCACGTTCGTGAGGTATGATTCATTTGGAACTGAAAAGAATGACTATGATAGGGAACTTGAGTTATTAATGAGGTTTTCCTTTCCTTATTTTGGTCTTTCGGTTAGTAAGGATCTAATGAATTGGTACAAAAAACCAAATCAACTCTCGAGAAAAATCACACAGAACCATTATAGAGCATACAATTATTTGTAATCCACATGACGACCAAATAACACCCAAAAAAAAAATCAAAACACAATTTATGATTAGTCATTATCCACATGACAACCAAATAACACCCTAAAAAAATAAGAACACTACAAAATTTAAATGTTAAACTCTTCAGAAGACCCTAACTCTGAGATTGAAACATGAAGTTGCGGGTAGAAAGTCTAGGATAAAATGTAGTATTATTTAAATTGAAACAATCCTTTAAAAAATAATCGCACCTTTGGGTATGATACTGAAAATGAAGTGCGCAACCATACACAGTAAGCCTATAACATGCAGAGTAGCGATATTCGTGAAAACTTAAATTTGGAAAAGAAGCAAAAAATAAAACCGAAAAAAAAAAATAAATAAATCAGAGCAGTGAAATACGTGTATGAGGAAAGCAAGATTGAATAGAGTTGTGTCCGAGAGAAACGAACATTAAGGGAGATGAATGTAGAGAATAGAGAATGTAGAAGGAGGAAAGGAGATATGGATTCCTTCAAAAAGGAGAGTGTAGATAAACATTTAAAATCAATATCAACGGTTGAACTTTTGAAGGTCCTGTTCACTTCATATCTTCTTGTGCGAATTGTTTGGGCAACTTTTTCTAAGTAGGGGGGTATAAATCTGGTACTCCTTACCAATTCTTATAAGTTGACACACACTATTCAAGACTGCTTCCCTGCTGCCTTCGATAGGCGAGGGGTTGAATCAAAGAAGGAAGAAATCGAGAGGGCGTCAGGGAGACCCACGGAATTGGATGAGCCCCCCATCCCATCTAAAACCCAGGGATAGAGACCTAGCCTATTTTAATTTACATGCGTTCATTCATTTAATTTTCTGCACCTCAATTTTCTTTCCTAGAACGTGCAACGCCGGTACCCATTTAGTAAGTTTTAAAAAAAATACTTGCAAGCCCGATGGTGTGTCTATAAAAGAAGGTCCGTCCATAATAAAACTGTGGGCATTGATCTAAAATAAGTCAAAAGTCAAAACCCTAACACCGAGACCGAGGGGGGTTTAATGGAGATAGATTTGGAAAAGCTACCGTTTGATTTGGACTTCCACCCGTCAAGCCCTCTCGTCACTGTTGGTCTCATCACTGGTGATCTGCACTTGTAAGTTGTTCTCTCACTTTCACTTTCGTCATCATCATCATCATCATCATCTTCATCATGTAATTATTCAATTGAATCTTAACTATAGGTATGCTGCCATCGGTACTCAACCAGAAAAGGTTTTCGAAATACATGCACATGAAGAATCTTGTAAAGCTGTTCGTTTTATCAATGGTGGTACTGGTATTATTTCATTTTATTTATTTTCTTTCCTAAATTGCATTCTTTACTCTTCTTCTCACTTTGGTTTGTCATTACAAATGATTTTGATCGCTTCTCCGATTTTCTCTATTCGGCTCACGGATGTTCAAACTGGAGCAACAATTGCTCGTTTGGATAATGCCCATGAGTAAGTTTTTCTTTTACTTTATTTTTGTGAGGAATTTTATGTCATTCTTCTGCTCTATTGTCGTGCAGGGCAGCTGTAAATCGCTTGGTCAACTTGACTGAGATCACTATTGCCTCAGGAGACGATAACGGCTGCATCAAGGTGCTGTTATCCACACTTTGTATATATATTCATTATTATTGTCATCAAGGGATTTTCCTCAAATTCAGCATATAGTGACCTCCTTTGTGTTTAAACATACTCTGGGCTTATAAATTTATACACTTGTTTTTTTCACCCAAACTGCCGAATAGGTATGGCACCTTAGGTTACTATCTGATCCCTCTAAACTAGATGAATCTATTTGTGATATCACCATGACTCAGTTTCACGTCCTATTACTAGGAGCAATTTAATGGTTTCGCAATACGTGATATGTTAATCCCACGATTCAATTGGTAAGAAGAACCAAAGTGGAGTATCTTATCTTGTTGTTAGACTTCATCATCCAATTTAGTCATTACTAATCTTAAACTCCATTTATATGCCTGTTGATGAAATACCAGTTACTTTTCTTTATCCTGATGCTTTATAAATTTCATTCCTTAGGTTTGGGATACAAGGCAACGTACTTGCTGCAATTCTTTTGACGCCCATGAAGAGTATATTTCTGATATGATTTATGCGGCGGATTCATTGAAACTTTTGGGAACGAGGTAGATTTATTTTCTTTCATATTTATGATATTACGTCGTTCTTTTATGCAACTCTGGCTTGCGTATATTTTTCTTATTGAGGTTTGAAGCACGTCTAAGATTCACACTTTATTTTTTGCTGAGCAGTGGAGACGGCACTCTATCTATCTGCAGTCTTAGAAAAAATAAAGTAAGTTGTCTTTTTCTTTTAACTCTAGAAAATTTTCTTGCAGACAGTTGGTATTATTACGCTTATTGTACTTCTCACTTTAGTTTTGAATAAATAATTTTATTTGGTTGTTGTATGACGTTGTTAGGTCCTAACGCAGTCTGAATTTTCTGAGGATAGCCCCCTTTCAATAGTTCTGATGAAGGTAAAGTTACATTTTGTCCTTCAACTTTGGGTTATGTGATAGACGCATGGTCATATACTGCTCAGAAACAAACATCTATTAGTATGTCGTATCAGTGTAGTTGTGTTGGATTCCGCAAGTTGATAGCATGAGTATATGAGAAACATTAAACATAGATACATCGTTGCAACAATGGACCATATATTGTTGCATTTTTGTATCCATTGAAATTTTGGATATGAGAAACCTCTTTATTGGGTCAATGAGAGGATTATGGTTGGTATCATTAAGGTTTCAAGCTCTTATCTTGTTAGAAAGGTGAATTGGGCAAACATTGAGTCTTGAAATATGGTTTTTTGAAATATGATGTTTTCCATTATTCTAGGTATTAAAAATAGTGTCGTTTCTGTTACCTCTTTTTTCATGGGTTACGAAACAATTGGTCATGTATTTTGAGGGTTTACCTACGCCGAATCCGTACTTGAAACCTGGTGTTTCATTCAATCATGGAGTGAATTTTGCGGTAGCAGGATCAACAGCACTTAAGACTTCAGTCTTGCTTCTAACGAATTCTTTTCACGGTCACCAATAGCTCTCTTCTGGTTCAACTGGATTGGTTCTTGGCTCATTACCAGAACCTCTGTGAGATTGATAAAAGTAATGAGATTTATCATACTATTGAATTTTATATGAACTTTGAATACTTGTACAGTCTCATAACTAATTTATTTCTTTTATTGGTTATTTGTAGATTGCGATGTATATGACATACTCAAAAGGTCTCTCTTCATGGTGGGCGAAACTGGAGGTAATGATTACAACTATGCCTTTTTACAAGGTAAAAGCATCGAGGATGCCACCGCTTTAGTGCCTCTTGTGGTTAACAACATCGAGACGTTGCCAAGGTAAGATTTAGTTATATATATCAATAATATTGTTTGGAGATATATGTCATTATGTATTGCTGATTTACTACATTATAATTAATTTAAGCTAGCATGCAAAAGACTAACTGAAATTGCTTTGATATTGGGTCTTTGGATGCGTAAACTGATTGACCTTGGAGCTACTCGATTAGTTGTTCACGGGAATTTTCCAATTGGATGCTCACCTATGTACCTTACGCTCTTTAAAACAACGATTCAACTTCTTACGATGACAAAGGTTGTTTGAAGGGTCTTAACACTTTTGCCATGTATCACAATCGGTATCTACAAAATGCCTTGCCTTGATTAAGGTTAGAGTACCCTAATGTGGCAATATTGTATGCTGATTACTATCAAGCTTCTGAATGGGTTCTTACCAATGCTCCTCAACTTGGTAAGTTTATACACTGAATATGTCTGAAGCAATGTCAAGTACTAATGAATTAATTCTAATATTAACTCCGTTTCTTTTTCTGAATTTTAGGATTTGAAACAAAGTCTATTCTAAAAGTATGTTGTGGAACTGGAGGTGACTACAACTTTAGTTTGATGAGTATGTACGGGATGGAAGGAGTTTTTGCATGTTCTGATCCAGATCAATATATAAATTGGGATGGAGTTCACTTGACAGAAAAAGCACATCAGAGTATGGCTGATTGGCTTATTAAAAGTCAAGTGTTCGAGTGCATTGTTTAGGACTTCAAGTTACAAAGATTTAGTCCTTTGTTTATGGTTTTAGACAATATTTAATTTACTGTGGTGTTAGGTTTTTTAAATAGGAGCTCATAGTAGTTTGCTTCTGATTTAGGCAATGATGTTTCAACTCCTGTCTACTGATTTGTTAAGGATATTTAAGACCTTCAAATTGTTTGATCTATTTTAAGAACGTATGGTTTTACATTATTAGTGATTTATATGATTTACATGGATGCAAGGGTACGTCAATTGAATTAAGGAGATGACTTTATGTTCGCAAGATTTCACAGTTCAGTAACACATTTCTTGACCATTCTACACAAAGACGTACCTGCGGTACTGGTATGAAGCTGCCAAAAGAGGTTCTTGGGTCCAAGTAGATATAATTATGATGACATGCCTGATTTCATTGGGTGTGTGAATTGCGAGTTGCGCGCCTGATATGTTGTGAAGTTGTCATGCAAGAGCCAAACTAGTTAGGATGTTGCTGCCTACACAGGCAATTGATATTAGTACTTTTGTCCATCCAAAACAAATATTCAACAATAAAGACTACATAGCAAAAGGAAATTAGTACGAGTATGTTGTTCACTAGGATTTCTTTCAAGTCATTAGTGTGGAAGAAAGTGGCATTCTTTTTTGCATTGGCCTTGCTGCTTCTTATTATAGCTCGACAATACAGCAGATGGACTTGCACATTTCGGAACACCTGAAAACAAAAGGGCAAGAAAGCAAGTTCAGAAAAACTGTGATGCTTAAAACTGGATATTTATGATTTTTGGGGTGTGATGAGAACGTTGTTTGAACTGAGAGAAAGGTGTGGAACTGGAATCCCAGAATTGAGACCGTATGGACTGGGAACACACTGAAGAAACAGGCGCCATTCTTTTGAGATTGCCTTCTTCTTGGCATCACACATCTGCTTCTGAACATAACTTATAATTTCACCCATAATATCGATAATGGATGCCCAGTCACATTATATCAGGCACCCACGCACTGAACTGTGGACACTCTTTGGCACAAATTACATTTCAGCGAATAATTTTGCAGCACTTTTCACTTTTAGATTAGAATGAAACAAACTTTGGCTACTCTACCAATAGAGTTGTCGAGAGGGTATTCGAGCCAAGTCAGTTAAACTTTAAAGTTTAAACTCAGGTTGTTCTCAAACCATGCACCTTCTCCGCACGCAGACATCTATTGCATTTGAGCTCATTGAAATTTTCTCAACTCACTGCATTACGGTCCTCGGAGGACTGAGAATTATAATTTCACACAACAGTTTCCCCAGGGAAACAAGTAAACAGCTCTAAATCATATATGCATCCACTCTAAATACCCAATCCGACCAAATCAACCATTCCATAGTTATTCAAAATCTCAACTCATATGCCTTCAGAAAGAGAATGACGATCAGAATATAATAAACCATTGCATAGATTTCCTAGACACCTCTTAAAGAAAAACCAAGGGCCACACGCAATTGTGGAAACAAACAGCTAAATTATCTTTTTCAAGGTTAATCACATACATATAGGACCTTTCTACCAGAAATATTTTCTTGTACAGAGGTACATAAGTATCATAGATCGGCAAAGAAATTGTTGGACGCATCAAGAGCTCGTTGACCTTTATTTGACTTTGAACCCTTGGTTCCTGCAGAGATTAAATGGATCAATATGTATTCACAAGTTAAAGGTATTTACAACACAGTATCATAACTAGTAGACGTGAAAAAATAAAACATGCAAAGATACAAATTCGCTGGAAGCTTTTAATATCTCCAACATAAGGGGAGAAGACTGAAGAGAGGGGAGGTGATTATACTTAAATATTTGATTGTATACAATGTAATTAGGGGTTCTCTTTTTGCCGAATTCCGACCTAACCGATTTTCTATTTTCCAAAAATTCCGAAAAATAATCGGATCGGATTCGGATATAACTCTCAAATCCGATCCGAAAATTCTGAAATATAGCCGATCCAAAATTTCCGATATTATTTCTGATTTTTTGTGAAACCATATACTTATAATATAACAAAACTCCATTGTTCATTTGATAAGATCATGACCATTCATTCATTTTCTAGTTTTCTACACTAGCAAAACAAAACAAATAACTAAACAAATCTTAGCCCGCTACTTCACTCCCTCTCTCTCTAACTCCTCTCAAACACTTCTCTCCCTCATCATGGTAAGTAGGGTTCTTAAATTAATTTTTCATAGTAACATTTCCTATAATATTTCTTTTTTAACTTGTGACATGTAAAATTTTGGTTTTTTGAAATTCCAAATTGGTTTAGTCAAATTTTATTTTCCAAAAAGAGTGGAAAGTCAAGAGATCTATGAAATATACTAAGAATTCCGAAATTTCCCAAGTTTCCGAATTTGGATAAATATTTTGATTCCGAAAAAAAATTGGATCGGATTTAGATAGCATATTAAGTTCCGAAAATATTTGGAAAAATTTCCGAAAGAGGTCAATCCGATCCGATCCGAAATGACCCCTAGATGTAATAACTTACGTTACTACCTCTATAAAAACACCAACATACCTTTAAAAGAGGTTGAAGGATTAGTGTCCATATCCATATCCATCTCATCATTGTCACTATCAGCCACTGCTGACTGGCTCCTTGGAACATCACTAGAACCTTGCAACAGATCATCCAAATCCCAGAGCTACATGGACAAATTACAACATGTCAAATACTTTAAGCAATGTCTTAGATTCTATCTCAAGAAAATTTAATATATGAAGCGGAGGATATGAAATGGAAATGAAGGATATGGATTCTGTTTGCAAACAATAGGTATATATCTCATCAGTCCCACAGATTCCTCAAAGGGGATAGGAAAATGCTTAAGAGATTAAACCTAAGTTACATTGACACGGATACGTGTGTCCAACTGTCCATATCTGACACGGATACGAAGTGTCTTACACGGCGAAATATCAAAAACTGAGGTATAGTACATACAATAAGTGTCTGATACGGACACGTGGAGTCTATTGCCATATGTTGTTATTTGGGTAATATGGAAGAACATAAATCATCATATTTTTGTATATTAAAGGAACAAAAATGTTCCCCATAAGTGATGGGGTCAAAAATCTCACAAATCGGTCGAAGTTACTCACCATAAATCGGTATATAAAAGGGAGAAATCAAAGGTGTGTTGTGGTATTGGATGTCGTCGATTTTTTTTTTTAACTATGTGGTGTATGAGACCCATGTTTTGCATTTGTAACTATGACAAGTTAAAGAAAAGAAAAGATTGAAAAACCTTTAGTGGTCAAATAACTATGGACAATGTCAACATTTCTATAGCATATTGATAGCAAAAATTTTGTACCATGTTGTATGGCCAATGTACATGCTACATATAAAAACAAAAATTAAGACATCTCGAGTAATGATAATGGCCGCTACTCCACTCGGGGGGTTTTGTTAATATTCTAGGGATGCTATTTTGGTTTACTTCCCAAAGGTGTGTTGTGGTATTGGATGTCTAATTATGAGGAAAGACAACAATACCAATTAGGGAACTTTTTCCTCGTGTGATAATGGCCGACTCCAGGGATGTTAATATTCTAGGGATGCTATTTTGGTTTACTTCCCTCAGTTCCCTGTATGTTTTCCTTTCAGTTGCAGAACTTGTAGTGTTCTCACTCACTATCTGTAACAGTGCAAAGTCCATTCTAATAAAATATGGACACGTGGATACGTATCCAACACAAATTATTTTTGAAATATGGCTTGTCCATGTAACATAGGATTAAACTATTCAAACAGGTTTTGTTCTTTGAACTTATTGATTTTCCACTTCTCTTCCAGAAATAAATATATCCAACGAGTAGTGGAACAAAAGCTATAGCAATTAATATTTATAATAGAAAGTAAAAAAAAAAAATCTCTAGTAGTAACCGCAAGTACGTCATCTCTCTACACAGATACATAAATTTGTACTGAACAACTACATCAATTGAGTGCAAAACTGAATTTCGATATAACGTTACTTATAAATATATGTATCATACTATCAGAGAGAGAGAGAGCATCATATACCTTCAACATTTGATCATGTGAAATACTGCCCAAGAACTTCCTATCATGAGAATAAGCTGCAAGATATAACACAAGATTAAGCAAGCTTGAATTTAAAGAATAAGCTGCAAGATATAACACAAGACTAAGCTAGCTTGAATTTAAAACAAACAAACTGGCAGTAAAGGGGGAAGGCGCAAATGGAAAAAAAAAACACACACGGAGGCATTAACCATCTGAAGGCCCCCAGTGGAAGAATTCACTTCAAAATACAAGCTAAACTCGTGATTACACAAAATTCCACTTTCATTTCAATAGTCAGACAAATGGTTGGAGATAATATTCTCAAAAAAGATTTAAGGTTCTCAAAAAGGTTCAAGTTTTTTCCTGTTGGGGGGGGTGGGGGTGGATGGATTTGCAGTTGGGACTTGGTTCAGAAGAGATATAATGCAGGTTTCAAGGTTTGGTTCCCCTGAGTATAATGGTATAATACAGTAATAAGGGACTCTTATACCAACAATAAATAAAGCACCTTAAACACACACACAGAGTCGTACCAAGTCGCTCAACAGGATATTCAGAATGCTCAGCAATTGGTTGAATTATTCTATTGGGTAAGATCCCAATCAAGCTGGATTTGAACAAAGACGGCGTTAGCAAATAGAAAGCAAATATATGAGGACCACTAGATAACAAATAGGAAAACATTATCTTTCATCTACATTATCCATCATCTCCATCGGTTCAACACTACATAAATGACCAGTGTGCACACATCAAGCCAATTCTCCACCAATATATTCTGCGATACGACAATGATGATTGACTGACCCAAAGTGTGTACCCCCTCCCCCTTTGCGCTAAAGAACAAGTCCTGTTACCTAATGAGTCCATTTTCTGTTCCAGTAATAACTCTATCTTCATCAAGCTGAAACCAAAATAAGCAAAAATAGTTTAGAATAATGTAACTCGTATTTTGTAATCCAATGAAAAATATTACAGGAAAATGCACTCACCTTGAGTAATACATCGATGGAGTTAGACTGAAATCCAGTAAAACGGTCACTGAAATCCGATAAATACAAATTTCAAGTTAAGATGTCTCTAATTTTAATAAATATAATTATAAGTGAAAAGAGAAAATAAACTGTTGATTCCCAAATTTGTTCCGACATTTTTTAGCAGCATACCTGCAATCCTTAAAATATCCCCAAGAATACAATAACAAAACCCCATTCTGAGTTCCACAGATCACTTTTCGGCCATTCTGATAAGAATATATACTTATCAAGGAAGATCAAGTAATAATTAACACACTTAAGTAAAAAATAACTCCTTTGATATTTAGCATCACAAGCTAACTCCCATGAAGAACACCTACACAGCTACGCTCCTCAAAATACATGACCAATCGTTTCCTAACCCATGAAAAAAGAGGTAACAGAAACGACACTATTTTTAATACCTAGAATAATGGAAAACATCATATTTCAAAAAACCATATTCCAAGACTCAATGTTTGCCCAATTCACCTTTCTAACAAGATAAGAGCTTGAAACCTTAATGATACCAACCATAATCCTCTCATTGACCCAATAAAGAGGTTTCTCATATCCAAAATTTCAATGGATACAAAAATGCAACAATATATGGTCCATTGTTGCAACGATGTATCTATGTTTAATGTTTCTCATATACTCATGCTATCAACTTGTGGAATCCAACACAACTACACTGACTGTACGACATACTAAGTCTAGATGTTTGTTTCTGAGCAGTATATGACCATGCGTCTATCACATAACCCAAAGTTAAAGGATAAAATGTAACTTTACCTTCATCAAAACTATTGAAAGGGGCTCATCCTCAGAAAATTCAGACTGCGTTAGGACCTAACAACGTCATACAACAACCAAATAAAATTATTTATTCAAAACTGAAGTGAGAAGTACAATAAGCGTAATAATACCAACTGTCTGCAAGAAAATTTTCTAGAGTTAAAAGAAACAGACAACTTACTTTATTTTTTCTAAGACTGCAGACAGATAGAGTGCCGTCCCCACTGCTCAGCAAAAAATAAAGTGTGAATCTTAGACGTGCTTCAAACCTCAATAAGAAAAATATGCGCAAGCCAGAGTTGCATAAAAGAACGACGTAATATCATAAATATGAAAGAAAATAAAACTACCTCGTTCCCAAAAGTTTCAATGAATCCGCCGCATAAGTCATATCAGAAATATACTCTTCATGGGCGTCAAAAGAATTGCAGCAAGTACGTTGCCTTGTATCCCAAACCTATGGAATGAAATTTATAAAACATCAGGATAAAGAAAAGTAACTGGTATTTCATCAACAGGCATATAAATGGAGTTTAAGATTAGTAATGACTAAATTGGATGATGAAGTCTAACAACAAGATAAGATACTCCACTTTGGTTCTTCTTACCAATTGAATCGTGGGATTAACATATCACGTATTGCGAAACCATTAAATTGTTCCTAGTAATAGGACGTGAAACTGAGTCATGGTGATATCACAAATAGATTCATCTAGCTTAGAGGGATTAGATAGTAACCTAAGGTGTCATACCTATTCGGCAGTTTGGGTGAAAAAAACAAGTGTATAAATTTATAAGCCCAGAGTATGTTTAAACACAAAGGAGGTCACTATATGCTGAATTCGAGGAAAATCCCTTGATGGCAATAATAATGAATATATACAAAGTGTGGATAACAGCACCTTGATGCAGCCGTTATCGTCTCCTGAGGCAATAGTGGTCTCAGTCAAGTTGACCAAGCGATTTACAGCTGCCCTGCACGACAACAGAGCAGAAGAATGACATAAAATTTCTCACAAGAATAAAGTAAAAGAAAAACTTACTCATGGGCATTATCCAAACGAGCAATTGTTGCTCGGTTTGAACATCCGTGATTTTAATAAGAAATCGGGAGAAGCGATCAAAATGTTGTAATGACAAACCAAAGTGAGAAGAAGAGTAAAAAATGCAATTTAGGAAAGAAAATAAATAAAATGAAATAATACCGGTACCGCCATTGATAAAACGAACAGCTCTACAAGATTCTTCATGTGCATGTATTTCGAAAACCTTTTACGGTTGAAACAGATGGCGACATACCGATACCTGTAGTTAAGATTCAATTGAATAATTACATGATGAAGATGATGATGATGATGATGAAAGTGAAAGTGAGATAACAACTTACAAGTGCAGATCACCAGTGATGAGACCAGCAGTGATGAGAGGGCTTGACGGGTGGAAGTCCAAATCAAACGGTAGCTTTCCCAAATCTATCTCCATTAAACCCCCCTCAGTCTCGGTGTTAGGGTTTTGACTTATTTTAGATCAATGCCCACAGTTTTATTATGGACGGACCTTCTTTTATAGACACACCATCGAGCTTGCAAGTTTTTTTTTAAAACTTACTAAATGGGTACCGGCGTTGCACGTTCTAGGAAAGAAAATTGGGGTGGAGAAAATTAATTGAATGAACGCATGTAAATTAAAATAGTAACATATTACATTTTTTTTAATGGATATATTATGTAATAAGAAAAGAACACTTCAATATGCTAGTTGTATTCTTTGTCCGATTTGCTTTTTGCCGTTCTGCCATGGATTGGACCATGGAGGTTAAGATGTTTGATAGGTCCTATATCCATTTTAGGCCAGTTTTTGCAAGAAAAGAAGGAAAAAAGTATTAACCATTTTATTCCGAAAATAACTCCTTTGATTTTAGCTTGTATTTTGAAGTGATGAATTCACTTCAAAATACAAGCTAAACTCGTGATTACACAAAATTCCACTTTCATTTCAATAGTCAGACAAATGGTTGGAGATAATATTCTCAAAAAAGATTTAAGGTTCTCACAAAACTACAGATGATAAATGACTAGAGAACCAAACTGGATCAGAAGGGTGAAAACCAACCATACCTCTAAAAGGGACGGATGCAATATTACCAAGTTATAAACAGAAACCAACCATATCACTAACGGCACAACATTTTCTTTTTTCCTATTGATCAGTGAATAAATATTTTACTGATATAATAATATAGAAACATAGAAAAAGTAGGATGAGGTATCCTAACAATAGAAACAACAAAAAGCAGGTACAAGTAGATAAGTAAATTATGAACCACTAATGTCTGAAAATGAGAAAAAGTTAGAAAAGGAAAATATTGTGAGCTACTAAACATGGCAATTTCTATTCACAATAATTTCTCTCTATTGTTAAACGTATACCGAGAAGGAAATTATATATCAGATTTCAATTACTACATTTATCATCATCGTGATCGTCATCCTCATTCTCATCAAAATCTTCTTTTGCTGCAACAGATGTGATCTTTCAGATAAAAAAAATCTCATTTTAACACATTTCTATTAAGTCCATGTAACCTGTTAATTCAATTTAGTCAAGTGGATAATTCAATTTTGGGTGTTGTACCTGTTACACCGTGACCTACAGCAGCAGGAGTATTTGGCACCACCCTTATCAGACGACCATGACCTGCCCAATTCTGCGAAATTAGCTATCCCACAGGAGTTAGCTAAGGACACAAAAATAAAAGGTAACAAAATGAAGATCCAACTTAATGCATACGCAGTAAGTGTTGTAACAGAGTAACATAACAGAAAAATAGCTATAAAATGAAACTCACAAACTATTAGAGGACAAAAACAAACGGCTAACACCTCAAGAGCTGTACAGCTCATTATGAAATTTCGTCAATTATGTTCCAACTATAAACTCCAAACAGCGGTCAGCCTTCACCTTCAAATGAAACCATCCATATGATTTACAGAAAATAATCCTAAATTTCTTTTGCTGGAATACAATCTGGCAACTTATACCAGTAGATCAATGGTTTATTTCATGAAAAGAGTCTAAGAGTTAAACTTTCCCCAACAAAAAGTTCTCCTACCACATTCTATCCATAGGCTCCAAAGTCTAAACAATTGAGGGGATCCACCTCCCAACAAGTTTGTCCACATTAATCACAACAGTAATCTTAACTTCTACTAGAGTACCTCTCATGGGTGTGATCCTCTACTCTATTTATAAATCATCACACAAAATAAATAAGTTAGAGCCTTAATTTATTCATCACTGGATAACCAAGCAAAGAACATTATACAATTAACCACCCCTTGAATTCAAATTAAGAAAACAAGTTTAATTACCATTACAAATACCAAAAAATTATAGATTAATCATATTCCCATGTATGTACATTTGCCACAGCAGCTTTAACACTAAGAGCAAGCTTAAAAGAAGTCATATAATAAAAACCCAACTCCAAGAAACCAATTTCAGAACTAACACACTAACTTCCTTTTACCAAACAACAGTCAAAACATTAACTTAAAGCTCCATGCATAATCAAGTTTGATGGGTGTTTAGTGAGTTCTTATCTCTTCTCACCCGACATCGGTTTTTGAGGGGTATAGGGTGGTAGTAAGTTTGTTTCTTTCCGCCGATATTTTGCAACTGTCAGCAGGTGGAATTAATTGTCTTAGTTGTATGTGATTGATAGCCTTGGAACTTTTAATACTAAATTAGAGAGGCTTAAATAAGCTAAAATTTACAAGTGTCTTGTCGATATAAGCTCTTGGTATTATAATTAATGAGGGACCCTCTTGTTTCAATCGTAGAGATTTTTTTTAGTGAGGATCGGAAGAGGTTTGAGTATCTGTCTGAAGTTATTTATTTTTTATCTACTTTGTGTTTAGCTTAACCACGAATGAGATATTTCTAATTTTTTGTATGTTTATAAATTCTTGTTTTTGAACTGATTGATGGTTTTTTTTTTCAACTAATTATGCTACAGTTAGAATCAACTGATGGATTGAAAACCATCGATGGAAAATCTATTTTCTTGGAAGTAAAATTTACCATGACTTTCATTGAAACATATTTTCCTCTGGTGAAACTCAATCCAGTTTCTTAAAAGCTTTCAGACAGTTCAAGGTCCAATGAATTTTACTGCATTATGCATATTTTCACTTCCAAACTTGGTATTATCTCACTCTATATATATTTTCCTTTATGGAACTTCAACATGGAAATTGATGGTTAGAAGAAAGAAAAGCATCCCACAATATTCATGTGCACAAATAGAGAGTTTATAACAACAAACTATGAGAAGTTGATATGCAGACCTGTAGATAAAGCAGTGGTATTCCAGCAGCAACAGACACTAAAACTTTGTCTTCTGCAAAACAGAAAAAATAAAAAAAATCTAATTAAGCTACACACTAATATTTCATCTGATTAAGGTAATGACTATGGAGAATTGAACCGTGAAATAGAATGACAGATAAAGAGGGAAATAGAATCAAAGGGAGTTCTTATTCTAATACTGAGCAAAACCCAAAACATCTAATGTTTGATTAAAAGCTAAGAAATCGAGCAAAAAAATTGAAAAATATTGGGTATTTGTTTTATCAAGGGTATTGCATTATTGTTAAATTAATATTGGATATTATAAATCAGTTAACTGTATGTATTTATTCTCTGTCGACTTCCGATTCTTTGGTTGAGAAGGAGCTTAGGAATTAAAGCCTTTTTTATATTTTTTCCTGCGTTTGAGTTGGTGGTTTGATTGGAAAATTTTTAAAATAAATATGCGTCGACACAGCTAAATAAAGAACCCACAAACGACTATAAAAAGTAGTAAATGATGAAGAACCTGTTTTTCTTTGATGATGACGATCTGTTTTCGATGATGAAGAAGAACCTGGTTTTCTTTTTGAGAAGAGGTAGGGTTTGTATGTTTACTGGGCTTGGGCCTTGTTTAATTGAGCTTTCACTTTTCTGTTTTTCAGGTAATGAAACATCTTGTACAACAAAATAAAGAAATTGCAACTTATTGATGTAATATTGCATTTTTCAGTTATTTACTTCCCTCTTAATTACAATTAAGTGGCATTTATAGTAGTTTTGGTTTAATACCGTACTAAATTTTAGTAATTTATAAATTTTATATCTATTAAAAAATTAATTAATTATTCCTAGCCGTGTCCCCGTGTCGAACTCCCACAGCTCGCCGTGCCCGTGTCAATGTAACCTACTATTTTCTGAGTTGCTTCTTTATGATGGAGCGTGTTCAGCTTATGAAAAAGTACAGGAATCACTTCAGTTTAATCTTTTTTCATTCTGTAGAGATGCAAGGGATTTAAATAGAAATTCATCCATATTCTTAGCTCTAGATTCAAAAGTTTTTTGTGCTTACTTTGCTTGGAATCTCAGAGAGTTCTAAAGCTCCATTTGAATAAATAGGTTTCTGAGGAAATTTTGTTGGTGGAGATTGATCATAAATACACTTCACAATTTAATGGGGTGTTTCTAAAAGATGGAGGGTGATGCACTTGCAATGCTTTCGCTATACCACCGAGGAACTTTTCTTCTACTGCCGGGTCAGCTGCTGTTAAAGTACCTTATCTTCCAACTGTGGAGATGCAGGGTATGTTAGAGAAATCATGAACCACTTATGAAACAAAGCATGAACCAAAGCAACAAATCTAAGAAAATACAGTATAAAAGATAAAAAAAAAAAAAAACATAAATCCCAAGTTTACCTCTGTCGTTCCTTTGCCCTCATCTCACCAGGTTTCTTTGTGGTCTCCTCTGCAAACACAACTGTCAACTTCTGGCCATGAAGAACTTGTCCATCCATTTGATATTTCGCTTCTGCAGCATCATCATGATCCACATATGGAACAAAACCAAAGCCACGTGGCTCCCTTCCGCAGAGTATAATGTAGCAACAATAGACATTATTGAATAAACAATATATATTAGCACCAAGTAATTTATCATGCTAAGTTAACCAGAATTAGCCCGGAATATGGGAGGTTCCAGAGATGCACAGTGAAGCTATTGGGTATTTTATTATAAGTCCAAAAGTAAAAGCAATCATGTACAGCTGGCCTTGCAAATGAATCGTTTTAAGATAACTTCAACTTACAGTAACATCATCTTCACATAAGTAACATCATCACCAACAGAACTCTAACTACTAAAATTTGTTGTTCAGAGTTTTATTTTAACCGATCAATCTCAAGATTTTTAAAAATGCATCCTTGTAACAACACAAAGCAAGACTTTATTTCTCGCTTTTCTTTCCTAGCAATTGACAGATAAACGGGCATAATAACGTGCAACAGTGAGACAGGGTTACACTCAACTACTCTTCACAAACAGGTAAGGGTCAGCTAAGAAGAGATGGTGATCCAAAACCAGAAGAAGAGTAATCGGACGGACCAGTACATGCATCCATTGGTGGGAATAGGGATGAATTATGATCTAAACATTTGAATAGTTTGCCCAAAATCTATTGAGGGATTTTTTTCCAATGTTTATCTTTTCGTGTCCCTCAGTTGAAGGGAGTTTGGCAGAATATTCAACCATTTTATGGATAATTCTAGGAAAAAACCTCTAATGCTAAACATTTGCTGAAATCAGTCGACATCTCCAATGAGAAGCTCCCCCTGGAGCTAAAATGGGATTTTCTGCGCCAAACCAAGTGTCACCACTATCTGACCAATATGGATAAAAACGCTGCGGGGACGTGGAGATCAATTTAAGTGACATCCATAGCAGTTTAAAACGCTGCGGGTACTTTCCTCATTCCGTATCTTGATCTTTGCAGGGATAAATAGCAGTTGACGTGTTCAAAGGCTTTTGGTTTAACCTTCAACCAAGACCCGGCAACTCTCATCTGCGACAACGAATATCCCATATTTACCTTTTGCAACATGAGTCACATGGCCTAGACCTTCCCAATTATCTATGTGGACTGTTTGTTCAAAGAGAATAGGAGGCACAATCAAGTCAATCAAGTCAAGTTTAAGCTTCATATGCTTGCTTTTCCTTACCATTTTTTTTTTTTTGTTTATGGTCTAGGTAGGGGTGCAGATGGATAGCCGAATATCCGAATCCGATTCGTATTCGTATTTGAAAAATAGGATATTATCCGAAATTTTCAGATATCGGATTCGGATTCGGATAAATTTTCACATCGAGCAGATTTGAATCTGAATCACGGATCTTTGGTACTATCCATCGGATAATATCCGAATCCGATTTAATTAATATAAATATATTATTATATTAAAACTATAAAATATAAATACAAATTTAATTTAGTTTAGGGTTTTTTTTCTTTCTCAAACAGTCAAACCTAATCTCAATTCTCAACGCCACAACCCGCAACCACCACTCAAATTCTCAAATTTCAAATTCTCAACGCACCACCAGGCACCACCGCTCCTCTTCTTCTTCCTCCAAAGCACCACCACTCTTCAATACGCAAAAGTATGTCAAATTCTCAAATCGACAATATCGTCAAAAGTGGTAGATTCTTTCACAGATACATCCACTTGAGCACACATCTCAGATTTTGTCACTAAAGAATGGCTACCACTTTTAAACTTTCTTGCTTTTGCTTGGGAACTTTTACTTGATGGAAGGCTAGTGAATATGGTGCTGAAACCAACATGGTTTACCTGCAGTATAGAAAATGGAAAAAACAACCTACGAAATCTGTTCAACAAGTATCTGTTCAGTCTTAGTAAACTTATTCGCAGTATAGAAAATGGTTTCCTGCGAAAGTTCACTCTCAGTAAATCAAGGAAGTATATGTTCAACAAGTAATAACTAACATAGCTACTACAAGTGACACTAGATGTTACTAATCGAGATTTGTAGTTGATAAAGTTTTCCTTCAATGAAATTACTAAGAACAATGCATGAACACATATAACTAACAGAGCTACTACAAGTAATAACGAGATTTGTAGTGAATATGCATTTCTCAGTAAATATTGAGATTTGTAGTTCTTCTCAATATTGTCGCTCCTTCCCCATAAAATTTTTTCTTCTCTCTCTGCAACAGATTTAAAAAAAAAAACTTGCAGTGTTATAAAAGCATATTATCAACTAATAAAAAACAACCTTCTAAGTTTGAATGCTGATACTGTAGTTGTACGAGGACTTGTTATCATCTCTACTGTTCCTTTAAAACCTATTATCCTCTCTACTGAAATGAAGAAAAGTTTAAAGTTGGTATGTTTATGAAGTTTGACAAGTTGTTCTCTCTCTCAGTATCATTTTTTTTTTGAAGAATTTTTTGAATTTTCGAATTTTGAAGAATCTAGAAGTGTTGTCTGTCAGTCTGTCTTTAATATTGACTCTATTTATTGTATTATCTAGGTAGAAATGGCTACTCCAACCCCAAGCAGTGCTGCATCAGCTCCTTCACCTAGTGGTAGTGTGAGCCATACGCCTATCAACGAGCCTACACCTATTGATGCCGATACTGCTGCTGCTAGTATATCGTCGGATGAAGAAACAACTCCCTTTGAAAGTCTTGATCCATTGAAAGGTAAACGTTCAAAAGTGTGGCTAGAGTTTGAAATTAAAAAAATTAGGAGATGGAACCTCTAAAGCTTATTGTAAACATTGCAAAAAGAGTTTTGATCATAGTAGTAAGTTGGGTACTACGCATTTGAGAAATCATTTGAAAGCTTGCAAGATAAAAAACGTTCTACTTCGGGTCAAAAGCTTTTGTGTAATTCATTTAGCGCAAATGAAGCTCCAAAATTAGCAAGTTGGAAATATGACCCACGTACAAGTAGACTTGACTTTGCACGCATGGTTGCTAAACATGATTATCCTTTTCTTATGGCTGAGCATGAATACTTTAGAGTTTTTATAAATTGTATTTGTCCTATGTTCAAATGGGTCTCAAGAACCACTGTTCGAGAGGATGTCATGCAACTTTACAATGAGTCAAGAACTGAGTTACAAGATTTTTTTGATAAGTTGCCATCAAAAGTTAGTTTTACAACTGATATGTGGACCCCTGACTATCAAAATATTGGTTATTGTTGTGTTACTTGTCATTATATTGATGATGAGTGGGTGTTGAAAAAAAAAAATCATTGCTTATCTTCTCGTTCCTCCACATAGTGGTGTTGTTCTTAGTGAGGTTATCAAGGCTCAAGCGTTGGCATGGAATGTTGATAGAAAGTTATTTGCTATAACCGTTGATAATGCTTCTAACAATAATACTATGGTAGTGGAGCTCAAGGATTGGCTTAAGAGGAAAGGGGTTTTATGTCTTGATGGTAGTTTGTTTCATATAAGATGTAGTGCCCATATTTTAAATCTTATTGTGCAAGATGGATTGAATGTGATTGCTTCTTTTATTGTTAAGATTCGAGAGAGTGCTAGGTATGGCAAGAATTCTCAGAGTAGGAATGAAAAGTTTTTGAATGCATTAGCTCAGACAAGGTTAACTGGGAAAGGGGTTTCTATGGATGTTCCTACAAGATGGAACTCTACTTATGACATGCTCTGTAGTGCCATCCGAGTGCGTAGAGCCTTTGAGCGTTTGGCAGAGTTAGCTTCCAACTATAAGCATTTACCTTCTCCTGAATAGTGGGAAATGGGAACTAAAATTTGTGAGTGTTTGAAAGTTTTCAATGATGCTACACTTCATTTCTCCAGCGTCCAATACCCAACTGCAAATTTGCATTTTAAATATGTTTGTGATATTCATCATGATATTCTTGAGTGGTTAGACTCTGATTTTTATTATATCCGTGATATGGCAAATGCTATGAAAGAAAATTTTGATAAATATTGGAGTGAATGTAATTTATTGATGAGTTTTTGTGTTATACTTGATCCTTGTTATAAGATGGAGTTTATTGAGTATGCCTTTACTATGATTTATGGTAAGGAGTCTACACAAGAAGAAGATGTGAAAAATTCTTTGAATGAGTTGTACACCATGTATGCAATGTCCGATTCTTCTATGGTTGATGTCGGATCATCTTCTAGTTTGTTGAATTCATTTTCTAGTGACCAAGGGAGTTCTAAGATGGATGAAGGTTTCCAAAATTTCACGAAACAACGTTCGGAAAGTTCAAAAGTTCCGAAAACAGAGTTGGAGAAGTATCTAGAAGAAGATTTATTCCCATTTGATGCTAATGGGAAAGGTTGTGACATATTGGTTTGGTGGAAAAACAATGGTCCGAAGTTTCCTATATTAGCAAGGATGGCACACTACAACATAAATGACATTTCCCATCACTTAAAAAGTGATGTCAAAAGTATAAGACATCACTTTCGAGAGTGTTGTGAATGGTGGCGACGTGAAAAGTCAGGGTTTTCCACATCACTTTTTAAACGATGTTCACAAGTGATGTTACTTCACATCACTTTTTAAATGATGTCCACAAGTGATGTTATAATTTTGCATAACTTTTTAATCGATGTCCACAAGTGATGTTAAACATTATAACATCACTTGTGGACATCAATTAAAAAGTGATGTGGAAAATCCTGACTTTTCACGTCGCCACCATTCACAACACTCTCAAAAGTGATGTCTTGTAACGTTTAACATCACTTTTCATTCATATTTCAAATTACATGTAAAGTGATGTGAAATAACTCTATACATCACTTTAAAAGTGATGTCCCATTTATCAAAATAATAAAAAAAATAAAAACAAAATAAAAACAAAAACAAAAACAAAATTGCCAATATCATCCCAATATAATATCATTTTCCTGGTCATTTATCATCAAATAAAAATGAAATGTATCTTTAAATCACATTTAAACAGTTATGAGGTAAACCTTAAAATAACTGAATCCAAATAACCACAAGTAAACCTTAAAACATGAAAGTCGGAAACATAAGTGTGTAAAGCAGTCAACAGAGTGTCAAAATCATAATAAAAACATATCACATGACAGCCAAAAGTACAATGGGAAAACCCCAACTTGATAATTAACACCTTATAACTTGTCCTCAAATTCGGAGGAGGTGTCATTTGCTCCATCAAGCCCTTCCTCCTACAAATCTCAGACACAAGGGTGCTTGCGACCCAGGCTCCAAAGGATCTGAGGACATCATGTCTCAGTGATCAAACAAACACTGTGGGAAGGCTTGTTCGGATGTTGCAGCTCTGAGTTGACTGGAGAACCCAAATGACTACTAGCAAATACGCTTTGATGTTATATAATGGAGTACCTGGCCTCTGCATCTCCTCAAAGACATGCCCACGATTCTGATTCAAAACACCATAAATGCCACCATGTGCCTGCTCACGGGGCACGGATCTCGACCATGTAAACAAGCTCCAACAGCCTTAGCTTGGCAGTAATCTGTGAAGCATAGATGACTCTCCTTACAGTTGGAATGACCTGACCACCACCTCTGTGATGGCATCGACAATTGCTCTGTGAATGACATCGCGTACTCTGCGGAAACTGTTGCCAGAAACAGTAAGGCCATCATGACTTAAGTACCAAAGGCTTTTGATACTTAGCCCTTCACAGAAGAACTAAACACCAAAGGCACCAGCAGCGACACCACCAGCAAGCACCAGCAGGTCCAAGGCAACAGCAGCAGGGCACCAAAGACCAAAGAACACCCACCCCGATGGGTCCATGGCAAGAAGCCGGGCACCGGTAAAGAACACCCAGCGGCGGCAAGCACCCGGTGAGGTCCATGGGCCAGCAGTGGCACCAGTGAAATGAAGCAAAAGGTACCCGGCCGCAAAGCAGCTAAAGACACAACACCACACTCACACACTAACCAAATTTCCGCGAGTCATAACTTTCCTTTCCTTCATTCTGTATTAATTGGCCCAACCCTTCAAAACCAGTAAAAAAACATATACTTAAAAACCAGAAAAACCAAACCTTCAAAGAAGAAGATGTCATTGTTATTTACATGCATGGTGCAGAATCCCAATGTCTTATTGAGAACTTTAAGCGCAAAACTCTACCTTAAACTAATAAATAGCATTTCTAATTTCCATTTTCATGACCGATCTGTTGACATGTCAAACACATGCGCACGTATTGGGAAACTCATTTATTTCTTTTCTTTTCTATTTGTGAACTCCATTAAGAGAGAGATACTAATGAATAATTCACAAACTATACTCTTGAGCCATTGGCTCAACTGTTGGGTTTGAATTTCCCCAGAATCTCCTGGAATCATGTTATAATTCAAATCCTACGGGACTTGATGATACAAAATATAATCTCATTTCTTTTCTATTTGTGAACTCCATTAAGAGAGAGATACTAATGAATAATTCACAAACTATACTCATGAGCCATTGGCTCAACTGTTGGGTTTGAATTTCCCCAGAATCTCCTAGAATCATGTTATAATTCAAATCCTATGGGACTTGATGATAGACATTGTGCTTGGTTTCTCTAGAGCTGGTTATGTCTCCACGTTGATTACCTTCCGGGGTTGGTAAGCTTCGGGCGGGCATCTGATAAAGTGGGTGCTTAGGTTTCTCTTGTGCGATGTGGAGGCAACGGGACTACGTAGGTGATGACGATGATATGTCATGTTGCATTGTTTAACAAACATTTGCTCGGGTTTTTAGCATCATGCTGACTATACAAAGAGTGTAATTTTTTTGCACGCTTTTTAATCGCAAATCAAAGAAGTTACGACCTAAATGCAAGATTGATATAGACCAATCATGTATATTAGTGACATCATAAATAAAATCCCTACCATAATAAGACTGGACTTTGTGATTCATTCTGAAACTTCAGTTCCCATTGTCTATGACTACTACCATTAGTGGCTCATCTCCATAGCTGAAAGAGGCCGATAGCCTCTACGACTTTTTAGACAACGTATACTTAGGCTCAACCTTGGACTACCCCTCCTAGTTAAACCAAGATTTCCTACTCACCCCTCCCGGAATGTGAGTATCCATAGGGTTCCAAACCCTCTAACACTAAACAGATATCATTTAAGCAAGAGCCTCGGTCTCTGTACTAGCAAATGACAGACCCACTACAGAAACTAAATCCTTCATATGCTTCACTGCCATTTGACAGTTAACTCAAACCTCATCACTTCCAATGGGGTATCCAACGTTCTACTAAGATGGGGCTTTAATGCTCTATGCAGATCTATCACTACAACACTGTTTAACCTCAGTTACTCAGTACCTGTAAAATCAGTTGCATTGTTACCAAATTGCAGGGTTAGTTGATCCTAATTAAGGAACCGTTTGGCACCTCTTGGTGACGACTAGGGACTTGAGTCACTATCGGCAACAAAGCGTTATAATGTGCACAATTTACTAAATTCTTTTTTGATCATTTCGGAAGAAGGAAAACAAGCGGTTTGACCGTTGAATGAACAACAATGTATAACCAATCGTTGCAAGAGTATCTTCACCAATGTGTAGTTCACTTTCAATTAGCCAAAGTTTCCAAACAATTCCATAAAATCATTGACTCAAGTAGAAACAATCGAAATAAATAAGAAATTTGAAAGGGTCAATCAGGAAAGAGCAAAACAAAAAAATGTTACAGAAGAAAGAGAGGTATTATACCTGTGAGAAGGAGGAGGAAAATGGATGAGAAGAAAAGGAAGACACTGGATTTATAATGCCAAGAGGAGCAGCATCACACCACGCCATTTTCATTCTCATCTCATTTGTTGAGACAAGAAAAATATTTGTTCAATAATGCCTCTCAATGCAAGTCTCAAGTCACTACTAAATTCCGTTCTTGTTAATATTGTTGTACTTGTATTTTTAGTTTGCTTTGTTGTTGTGTCATTGTACTAATGGTCTAACTGAAGATAACTGAAATACCCTTGTTAATACCCTTGTCGGCAAATAACTGAAGATAGATGGCATTCTGGAATGCTTTGTATTTAAAGTAGCCCCATCTCCAACAGCCCCAAATTCAGTGATAGAAGACGGTAAATGCTTTTTTCTCTTCTTTTTGGATCACTATGATTTCGGTCCACTACCTTGATATTCTTGAATCCATAAATACTATATTTCTTATATATCCATGTGAACTACTGATCTGGAACAAGATTTTACAAAAAACAAACTACTCATAGATCAGACGGTAAAAATAACCAAGAGTAGTTTTGCTAGTCTTACCAAAAAACTTGACAAAGGCACAGAGAGTCATCTACAAATAAGTGATCCACAACTGTGTCAATCAATCCTGGGAGAGAAACTATACTATTTCTTAGGACATCATGGCAGGCGATGATTGCCAGAATTCCCAGGCCAATCTCCTGTGAGTAGAATCAAATACTGATTATAAAAACTATTATAACTAGCTCAAATTATTAGGGCAACAATGTAGTAAATAATTCACTGCAACGCAATGCACTGTTATCCGTGAAGACTTGGAAACCGTAAGACTCCATAATAAGATGCCAAAACAAACTCAATAAACCTTTAAGCCCTAACAGTATAAAAGCATTTAATGATCTTTAAAACAACAAGTTAGAAATCAATAGCAACTGTTTTGGTGTCAACTACTGTGAAAGATTATTTGAAGCGTTAGTGTAAAAGAAACAATCTTTGATTAAAAAAAAACAAACCTCTGATATTTTCACATCGGTTATTCAAATGAGCCCAAAATGTTTTTTGAAGTTGGAGGTTGGATTGAAATAGAAGCGGATGAAGAGGATAACCAGTTTTCTCGGTTTGTATTTGGTTGGGCTATTTTTGGTGCAAGAAAAGAAAAGAGTCAAGAAAATAGTAGAGGTTTTTTATTTTCTATTTTTTGTTTAAGGGTGGCTAGTCTAGCAAACCTAGCAAACCATCTTGGGGGCCCTTTTTTTTCATTTATATTTAACATTTTAACGTTAACCTAATTTTTTCTACGGTTTTTTTTTCTAACTAATTAACTTAATTAAAAGGAGCTATATTAATAATAACACTTCTGGAAGTCATATTATAAGTGATTTCGAAAACTTGGCAAATTCACTTTTAAAGTGATGTTGAATACATAGATATTACATCACTTTATAAGTGACATGGTGAGTGACAACACATTTAAAGTGATGTTGAATACATGGATATTACATCACTTTATAAGTGACATAGTGAGTGACATAAAAAAGTGTTACTACATCACTATCACGACATCACTTATTAAAATGTTGTTGTACAACTCTACTATATCAGCTTTTGAAATAAGTGATGTTAAAAAAACATTGTGATAATTATTACATCACATGCTGAGAAAAGTGATGTCATAGCTTTCATATGACATCACTTCACTGAAAGTGATGTAAAATTAGTGATGTCATATGTCATATTTGTTGTAGTGGCACGTGACCTTCTAGCAGTTCCTATGTCGAGTGTTGCTTCAGAATCTGCATTTAGTTCTGGTGGTAGAATAATTACCGACTCTCGTTCATCATTGGGTGTTGATTCTGTGGAGGCGTTGGTATGTTTGAAGGATTGGTTGCCTAAACTTAATGGTAATTCCTTCTCTTGAACTTTATTTAAGAATATATATATATTCAAGAATTACATCATGTCTAACTTTCTTTATATCTTAATTCATTTATGCATTAGTACCGATTGTTGGCTTGGATGCTTGACTTGTGATAGAACAACTTTTAGTCTCGACACTATGAACAAGGTAAGAATAAGACTAGTAAGGTTAATTTATATCTTGTCTACTTTTTTAAGTAATTACTAATTAGTGATACATATGTTTCTTTATGTTTTCGTGAAGTATTTAATTATTTATTTTCAAATATAATCTCTAAATGAGTTGGTTGTGATTTTACCTCTATGCAGGTGTTAATGTGTTAATTGATTGGAACTATTTTGGATGCGAAAAGTGTTGTATGGGCAGGGGCCAGATTTCTATGTTTATGTAATAGAGATGATCTCTAGTTTGTAATAGATTTCTATGTTTGTAATAGGTTATGAGGGTATTTTCTTAAGTTAGAAGTATTTTCTTAATTAAGAGGTTGAACTATTGAAGTTTGTTTAACAGGTTAATGAAGCATGAACTGATGAACTGCTATGTTAATGTTAATTTAGTGTTTAACAGGTTGATTTTGATGAATAAGGTATTGCCGCAGCTTTTAACAGGTTAATTTAGAACATGATTTGGACTGTACCAAGTGATAAGGTCCATGAAATCACGAAAGCCCATCACGAAATCATGAAAGCCCATGTTTAGTGATCGGATCGGATATCGGATTCGGACATTATTTTACACATCCGGTCGGATTCGGATTCGGATGTAGGCATATCCGAATCCGAAACTATCCGTCTGCAGCCCTAGGTCCAGGTTGTTGTTTTGGTAGTGGTGGAGAACCAAGCTATAAGAAGTCCTTGAATCACATCAAAGTGTCTTTGTCAAGGTAAAATGATTTTCAATACTGTCCTCAAATTAGTTACTTCTCTCACCGATCAAAATAAATACTAATATTCTATTATATACTCATTTGTTTTTAAATGCAGAGTTGACACTGCGACGCTGCGTTACAAATTATTATTTCCTTAGGTTTGCTTCCTTCAGCTTGTTATATTTTCTTTACTAGATGGATAACATATTGGATTGTGATTCTGAGGTAGAATCTCGGTTGAACCATTCTTGTAGAGTGGGTTGGTTCTCACCCCTACTACTATACGATTTAAGAAGGTATCCATTGGTCAAAAACACCCAAGATCTTCTATTTGGAACCATTTTAATGTTAAGGCTGATAAGAATGACGATGGTAGTGAAGTAAAAAAATCTGATGGGTTTGTTAAATATAGTGTTGTTTGTTAAATTTGTGAAACTCATATTTCTACTGGGGGTAGGGGAGGGACTAGTCACCTTCGTAGGCATGCAGAATCTTGTGTTATTAGAACTTCAACTGAGAAAGGTCAAACAATAATTGGTAGAACTGAGAATGGTGTGGTTTATTCCTTTAAGTTTAATCAGATAATTGCCCGTCGAGAAACTGTTAGGTATTTTGTCGTTGAGGAATTACCATTTGTGAAAGTTGAGAAACCAACCTTTCATAGATGGATTAAGATGGCATTTGGTCCACAGTTTAAACCTCCTTGTCATTCAACAATGAGAAGTGATGTGATGTTGAGTTTTCAAGAAGAACGGTCTGCTTTGAAAGATATCTTGAGAAGTGTTCCTGGTAAAGTTTGTTTAACATCAGATTTGTGGACGTCAAATAAGAAGCTAGGATATATGTGTATAACTGCCCACTTTATAACTAAAGACTGGAAACTTCATCAACGAGTCCTTAGCTTCCCCGTGCTTCTTGCACCTCACACTGGAAGAGCGATTAGTGATGCAATGTATGCCAACTTGTTGAGTTGGGGGATATGTGATAGGATAGGAACTATAACTTTGGATAATGCGTCTAACAATGATAGTGTTGTGTCTCAGTTGAAAGATAAATTTTTTGGTGATGCTACATTAAGTAGAGAGCTGTGTCATCTTCGTTGTACAACACATGACATGAATCTGATAGTAAAAGCAGGATTAAAGCATGTTGAGGTGTCCCTTAATAACATTAGAGAGAGTGTGAAACATCTCAAGTCTTCTCAAGGTAAACTGGAAAAGTTTTTTGAGAACTGTAAATCTTTGAACATGAAGACAAAAAGATTGCCCGTTGACATTCCGACTCAGTGGAATTCCACCTTTATAATGTTGAGAGATGCAATACCGTACCAAAAAGTTATTGATCTCTTCTTTTATGGTTAGGAGTATGCAAATACTCCTACTCTTGCTGATTGGAAAAATGCTGTTGCTATTAGAGATCTTTTCAAGGTTTACCAAGATGCGACTAAGTTGTTTTCAGGGAGTCGGTATGTTACATCTAGTGCCTTTTGTTATCAGTTGAGTAAAATCTTGTTGGTCTTGAAAAAAATGTGATAGTGAACCTGCTTTCAAACCTATGTATACTAGCATGAGAAAAAAATATGATAGATATTGGAAAGATGTTCCTTTGGTTCTTGGGCTGGCTTCATGCATGGATCCCCGATACAAGTTTACAATTCTTGAGTTGTGTGTGGACCTGAATTATGAATCTGAGCCTCAAGTTGTACCAAACTCAGAACTTACATTTAATCAGTTGAAAATGAAGACTTATAAAACCAAATTGACTGAGCTCTTTGAAGAATATGAAAAGAAAATGGGTAATATTGAATTTGGTTTGAATCACCGGGTGCCTAATTTCGGTGATGATGATGACATTGTATTTGACTTGTTGTTACTGTGGAGGAGAGCATCTTCTAGTAATACTAACAAGTCTGATTTGCAACATTATTTGGAGCAGCCAGTCATTAAAGTCGACAAAGAGCCACCATTTAACGTTTTGGATTGGTGGAAAACTCAGGAAGGTACTTATCTAATTATGTCGGCAATAGCTCGAGATTTACTAACTTCACCTGTTTCTACAATTCCATCGGAATCAGCTTTTAGCGCTAGTGCAAGGGTGGTCAGCAAGTACCGCAGCTCTTTGTTGCCGGAGACTATTGAGGCTTTGATGTACTTGAAGGATTGGTTTCAAGCTGAAGAAGGGCTCCAAGATCATGGTGTGAAGGTGATGGAAGAGCTGATGCAGGATCTCGAGTTGTAACTCGATGTCTATTTTGGACAAGGGGATAAAATTTTGGTTACATTTTGCGTTCCATTATCGAACAAGTATTAAGTACATGCTTCATTTTCCTAATTCAGACTTGTAGGTAATTTTGGATAAATTTTTGGTGGGGAGATGAATGGTCTGACTAGTGACTAGGCCATTTATTGGAAGGGTACGATTAGTTTTTTCAATATCTTTTTTATAATAATTATTATTCTTTAAGTATTACTATGTCTTACTAAGTTTAATTTTATGTTTGCTGATTGTGGTGGTATAGGTATCACATTTCATATTCAGTCATATATTTTGTGTAGTGCTATGGTGGGTCGGTGACTCGGTGTTACCTTTCAAGAATAGTTGATGGTGTACAGGTGATTTCTATGTTATTTTGCTTAGTTATGTACTTATGTAGCTTAATTTCATTGTCCTGATACTTGAGATTGCCTTCACATTTTTTAGACTAGCAATGTAAATTTTGCATATTTGGTAGTGATACAATTGGTTTATGCCATCTGAGTTGGCTGCTCAAATCAGTGTATTTTACACGCAAGATTCTTTGAGTGCATTATGACTTTTGACTTAATTTGGCGGATCAATTAGCTTTTCAATCTACAAGCTTGTCTAACCATATATTAATTTTCTTCTTATGCAGTTATCTTTCAATTCCAGTAGCACTGGTCACTTGAAGAACACTGAACTCAGAAAGGTATGCCAAGTTTTGTTATTTGTTAATGTGTATGAAGTTTATTGTAACAAGTTGGTTACAGTCCACATTTTTCTTAAAAGGCATGTATATTGTCGTTGACTCGTTGTGCTGCATGTTCAGGTATGCCTTGAAGTCATGACCTGATTACTGAATCATGACAGTGGATGGGGCCATAAACCACTTGAGACTTAAACTATGTATTTGTTCCTCATTTTGTATGGTTGGATCCCAAACATTATACATGTATTTGTAACCATAAATCAACACTCTATTTTGGGTCTAAGTGTTTGTATTGTAGTATGGGATAAGATCAGTATTTCAATATTGAATGAAGACTGCTACTCTGCGAGTTTCGTGTATTTGCACTTCTGCAGTCTTTGGTTATCTTCATGTTAGGCGAGCCAAATGGTATGTACCCATGTTACCCCTTATTATGGTTAATATGCACACTTTTCGCTCTGCTGATAGGACATCGTCTGCCATTGATAGGTGCTTTCTTACAATTCCAATGTGTTTTGCTTACAAATTTTTTCTATTACAAAAGTGTCTCTTTGAGCAAGCCATCAGATAATTTTGTAGAAGCTCATCCTGTTGTTTCCCAGCAACATCAAATAGTTGCAGACGAGGCTTCGGTAAGCCTTTTGTCGGACTTGTCACCCATTGAGGAGCAACAAAGTTCTGAAATCAAGTTAGAGGGTATCCTGAAAATGGAATAGAGTAGTCTTATCGTTGTACTACCATATAAAATTTAACTTACTAGAGATACTTGTTACTTGTACTTCCTAGATATTATTATGTGTATCAATTGATTCAATTCTAATGTTGTCAGAAACTCAAAATGCATCTTATTATCTGTTTGCTTTATTTAACGCATAATTCTTTACCCGTAAGGAGTGAAAATTGTTCAACATGGAAGCCCAAATAGTTTATCCTGGCTACTGGATTCTTCTGAACACCATTTTCAGAAATTTGAATGGCCTAATATTAGCCCAGTTTGCTAAATTAGTTTGTTTTAAATATTAGTTTGTTTTAAATTGTTCTGTACCAAGCCTCTTTATATATTGGTTTTTATGTGTTCGATGCTGATGGGGAGCACCTAATTTTCTATGTTTCTGACAGGGGGAGTGTGGATTGGGAATATTGCGACAATCCGACAAAACTATGAGAGGTGAGTAGGTAACTCATCGAGACTTAAATATCAAAAACAATCTCACAAAATTGTTGTGGTGCTCCTCTATGGGCTACACTCTTGACTCTCCTGAGAGTATTTTTTTTGGACATCCTCCAAGCAATAGTCCCCAATCTGTCGCGGATGAAAGCCTTTCAGTTGAAGCAATAATTGAACGATAAGTTGATGGCCGTGTGACTGACATGTTTTTTGATGCACGTCCACAAATTCATTATGTAGGTTTGTTGAAGCAGGAAGTAGAGTATTGTTTTGTGCAATGTGACATACACAGTCTTTCAGAATTGTAGTCCACGAATAAAGAAAGTTTAGGATGTGGTGGGCTGGTGGCTAAGTTTGAGTATATGAGGGCACTAGTGTTCTTTTCAAATGTGTTGTACACTTGTACTAATTGGACATGTACGTTTTTTATTTCCTGAATTTGCTGGAGTCTGAAGTCCTTGTCTGTCTTTTGCTAACCACACCCAAAGATTACAGTGAGTAAAAAAAAGCTCCTAACCCGGCCTTCAGCCCGACTCTCTAACCCGGCCCTCAGCCCTCTATAATGGGCTGAAGGGCGGGCAAGGGCTTCATACATTTTCTATTATTCCGTTTTGGCCCGACCCTCAATTTGTGATGGTTGTAAGTTTTGAGGGCCGGGCTGGCCCGGCCCGGCCCATTTGACAGTACTAGTTACTTGCGATCTTCCACACCCAAGACCTTTTCTTTTTCAGCCCTTATATTAACAACCCCTTCAATTATACGATGAAAGTTTGAACCCGTTTTACAGGACAATAATACTCTGTCAAAGAGACATTTGTTCTCTTTCTATGAAACCTTAAACTTTATTACTTATTAGTCAGATACTCAGATGACTAAGTTTAGAGGTTATAGTTTCTTTGGTTGTTACATGGCTCTTTTCCATTAATTGCTTTGATTATTTGGGTCATTGCAATATATAATCTTTCTTACTGTAATTATTGTGTATATGTTTACTACAATGTTATAGCTATTACAAATATTTTCATAAGTATACCCGATTGTGCAAAATCAGAATATTACAAGATGACAAGATTGAACAACCCGAGTGTGACTATTCCACCGAATGGTTCTAAAGATTTCCGCCTCTTCTTATTTTGCACAATCGTTTCTTCGAATTTAGATGAGGTAGAAATCAGATTGGCAGTGTTAGTTATTTAAGATAGGAGACTCTGGAAGTGGCTTCAAATTGGTTAGTTCTTTAAGATAGGAGACTCTGAATGTGTCGTTATTTCGACCAGTTCGGAGACATCCTTGAGGCTGTCGTCATTACCGATAGGATCACTGGAAGATCCAAAGACTATGGTTTTGTCATTATTCATTCTTTTTTATTTATTCTTCATTTTGCTAAAAAAAAATTATTTATTTAGGTGACTTTTGGTGATCCCAAAGCTGCCAAGAAAGCCTGTCTTGACCCAAGTCCCGGGAGACGTGCAAATTGGAATTTGGCTTCACTTGGACGACCTCACCCTCCATCGCCTTATGGTAATCTTATTTCCTCATTATTTCGTGATTACTAAATGGAAGGCTCAAAAATGTCATTTCTGTGTAAAATGTATACGATAGGTGTTTGAGAGTCATCTCAGAACTAATTCTCTTTTTTCTATCATTTAATTGCTACCCTTATAGTAGGTGTAAAATGTATAGGTACAATAGTTTTTTTTGCATTCCGTGTGGCAAGTATAATTTTATGTTTTTGCTATTTCCCCTAGGGCATTTGAGGGCAATGACCCCTTACTTTGCAAGTGGGAAAAACTCGATCCCTTACATTGGAAGCCTGATAAGAGCCCAAAACTGTAGTTTTAACCCTGTAACAGCCATACTTTTAGACCAATTATGTGAGTAATAATTAAGAGTTAATACTGATTACGTGTTTTATGCATTTCAGGCTTCAAAGTCCATTATGTGCAGAAATGTGCCACTTTAGCGAGATAAAGGAGCAAAGGTAGGTTGCTAAGGAGTTCCGTGATTAAAGGCCAAGATTCAAGAAGACAAAGCCTTTGTAAAGCCCGGTCAAAAGCTGAAAAGTCGACGCGGGCGTAAAACAAAGACACAAAGTCGTGAGAACTTCCGAAGGTCGTATCTTTGGACTCAGACCTTGGAATTGGGCCTACCTTATTTCAAAACGACCGGCTCGGAAAGAGCTTTCCAATGGTCTAAGTCTTGACCCAATCAGAGGAGTGGAAGTGGATGAAAAATCTGTTGAAGCCAACTGCAGCTGAAGAGGCCTTTTTGGACTGAAAGAATTGGGTTTTGGGCCTGAGAATCTGGCCCAAAAACATGGCTCCAAGCCCATGCACGATTTTTGGATCTGAAAGTATAAAAACAAAAGCTTAGCTCTTTGTTAATGGTAGATAATTAGGTTATAAAATATATTAGGTTAGGATAAGAAAAGTAGCCATTAAACCTTAGTTCTAGAGCTAGTTTTAGATTAATTAATTAGTTTTTATTCTTGCCTTAAATTCAGTATTAAACTATTGTTATTGCTATTCATTAGATAAATAAAGTTAATTAGTTCTCCATAATCTAGTTTCATTTCCATTTACTTATTTAGTTCAATTCTTAGATTCAATTATTTGTCATTATTAGTTTAATTCAATTATTCCATGAGTAGTTTGGAATTGAGTTTAAACAAGTAAAGTTCAAATCTTTATATTATGTCTTGTTCGAATTTGATTGGGAATGATAGCGTGATGATTCTTGGCTAAACCTCCATTAGAGGGGGTTGCGAAGCCTTGATGAAGGCTTGATTCGTGTTAATGTTGAATAGTCGTAATTTCCTTTCCACTCTAGAAATGATTAGTTCACCATGAGAATGGGTGTAATCGTTCACATGCTAGTTATCAATTGGTAGAAATGCCATGTGTAATTAGGGATTAGGAATAACCATTGTTTGCTGGGGCGATTCAATTCGGATTACGATGATTCGTCGTTAGTGGATTAAGTTGAGCTAAGGTGGAATCAATCCCCCTCTAACTCCTTATCATAGAATCGACGTAGTATTTCCATAGTTGTTTAAATAGTCGACTAGTTGCATCTTGTGGGTAGTTGCATCGTAGTCTAGTTATCATTTCGTAAATCTCTCATTAGACTTTAGTTAAGATTATTTATACGTAGAGAACATTACCATGCGAAAGAACTAGGAGTGGAACAAACTTCCTACTCCACACTATCTGCTCAATAGGATTGAGAGTAGAAATCTTTGATAATTTAGGCACGTAATAAGTTTTAGTTTACTTACGTTTTGAGTTTTATCGTTCATTTCGTTAGGTAAACTTTTATCTTTTTTATGTTTATCAAATGGCGCCGCTGTCATCTTAGTTTCACTTTCGCATTATTTTCGTAGTATAAGTACTCTTCTTAAAGTCCCATTTCACCCACCCACCCTTGTTCGATTCTAACTGTGGTTATCTTTTTCAGCATTAAACTTCCTAACAAAATAAAAAAAAAAAAAAAAAAAAATGCACGGGCGCACTTGCGCTCCAAAAAGAGCGACACTGACTTGGCTCGGGGTTCTTGGAAGCGGCGCGACCACGCTTCAAACCGAGCGCGACCCCGCGACTCAAACATCAGAACTTGAGTTTACACAGAGCGCACCTGCGCCCAAAGTGAGTGCACCCGCGCCCTGAGCTGAATTTTGCCGGATTTCCACAGGTTTGATTCAAACTTCGATTTTTCAAGTTTTTCAGTGTTCTAACTTGTTAAATACACTGAACACGCGTAAACAAGACGCTATTCATAAGCGAAGCAAGGATGCAATCAGGTATTCCTTTCTTCCACACCTCGCATCTCCTGTTAGAGGTTTATACTAGTATATCAGGATTGTTTGGAGTGTTGACGTGTTTAGCTAAGTTTGGTCTTAGCCTTATATGAGATTAAGGTCTGGTCGGACAAAAACACCGAACAAAATTACACGACAACGTCAACAAACAAGTCTATCTAGTATACCACCCACTACACCTCTAGCTACTATTTCACACACACACCCAACCTCGATATAATGCCCGAAGGCGGAGAGCTCTCTCTCTCGACTTCTACAAAGCCTTGAGCGATAGCCCTAAATCTTGCATCGTTCTAGCAGACCCGATTGGGGGATTTCGAATCCCCAAATATTTTAATTTGTTACCCGTTTTTCATGGTTTAGACCATGAAAACCTTATAAAGACACGCGTGGGATTGAACAAGTCCTAACAACATTTCATCATCCTACGGTTGGTGCGGAACAAATTAAACCGGGGTATTCCCTTTCACCTTAGCCCGATAAGGGCGTCTTGGTTAACGCGCCCTGCCTAAGCCTAATTACGTGGACTCGTGGGCTAAACTTGTTGTTTGTTTATGGAACATTTTACCCACCCCTAAAGACGGATGAGATGCTTTCCAAGATTCATTTCTTTTCGACAAAATCCTCATGAATCATTTTTGAGGCTTGGAATCGTTTCACCGATCTCCTTATAAAGTGTCCACATCATAACCTACCTTGAAAAGACACGTTAGTTCGTGCCTTTTCAAAGGACTTCTACACCACCATAAAGAAGTCCTTGACATAATGAATGGGGGTAATTTCTTAAGCAAAGGAGCCTCGGAGGCTTATAAATTTTTAGAGGATCAAACTAAGCGAAATAACAACTAGGGGGGTAATGACGATATCCACCGCTCCACTAGTTCTTCTAATACAGTTAAGGCCGCCGGTATGTTTGAAATTAAACACGATCCCGAGATTAAAACTCTAATCGAATCACTCACTAAAAAGGTAGAGGTCATTTCTGTTCAACAAAAGCCTATCCCCGTCATGAATGTAAATTCAAATCTATGTAGTTTCTGTTGGAGCCCTGAGCATCCCGACTTCCATTGTCCTATAGCCTATGAACATGCTTGTTCCATTAATAGTGAACCTAACACCCCTTGGAGACAAAATCCCAACTTCGGTTGGAGAAATACCCAACACGTCACACCTCAGGTGGTACAATAATCAATATGTTAGGCCAACGCCACGTTTTATCCAAGCTCCACCACGACGACAGGGGGCGGTCGGGGTAATTATAATAATTATAACAACCAAGTGCAACCTCGACAAGGTCAAGCACAAGGTCAAGGTAGTTATAATAATTATAATGCTAATAAAGATATCGTTCCGGTAAATAATAACTATCAAAATCTGCCCATAAATAATGCATGCGAGATAGTTCCAGTCACACCACCCGTGACTACTACACCCACACAACCGGATCGTCTTGACACTTTCTTACAAGTGAGCCAAAAACTTTTCCAAACCATGGCTCAATCTAACCAACAGCTTCTACAATCCGTTAATAATTTAAGCCAACAGTTGGCCCAAGATAAAACCCAACCCAAAGGTGTGTTTCCAGGTCACGCAATACTTAATCCTAAAACAACAAACATAGCCTTTGAGGTAACCGATAATACTAGTAATGAATATGAAAATGTAGGTGAGCTAAATGCCATCACCACTCTCCGTTTTGGCAGAGTGGTTGATAACAAAGTAACTATGCCTATAGTTACCCCCCACCAAGAGCCCTACACTGTTATTATTTTACTAGATACCGAAATAGAAACGAAGAGCCTACCACCGTAGAGGTACCCGCCACAACACAACCTAAGAAAAACGTAAAGCCAAGGTTAAACATCCAGGTGATACCATTGCTAAATATAGACAGAAACCACCGTTTCCACAAAAATTAGCTATGTTAACTAGGGATACAAATTATGAGGAGATTAGGGACATTTTCAAGAATCTAACTATAAACCTTCCCTTCCTCGAAGCTATTAAAAAGCTACCACACCATGCTAAGTTTCTTAAGGAGTTGTGTACTACTAGGCGTAAGACCAATATATCAAAAGATACCTTTTTAACATAACAATTCCCAACTCTATCTGAACATAATGGAATTGTTAAGTACAAGGACCCTGGTCGTCCTATTGTACAATGCACCTTAGGAGATTCTTATACGACGATCGCGTTATTAGACCTGGGGGCTAGTGTTAACTTACTCCTGTTTTATTTGTATAGACAAATAGGTCTAGACAAGATGCAACCCACTAAAATGACGTTGCAATTAGCTGATCGGTCTATTAAGTATCCTAAGGGTGTGGTCGAAAATGTGCTGGTAAAAGTTCATGATTTCTACTATCCGGTTGATTTTGTCATCCTCGATACAGAAGTCGCTAACGACTCTGTCCCGAACATCTTAGGGCGTCATTTTTCGGCAACCGCCAATGCGCTTTATTAATTGCGCGATGGTTCGATGTCCATGTCTTTTGGCCATCTTATGTTGAAGTAAATGTTTTTAAAACAAAGACACATTTACCCGATTCGTTCTATGGATAGAGAGGTTAGCATGATCGAGAGCTTCGCTCGAGATTATTTCAACAACACGTTCCCTGATAATCATATGCCCAAATTTCTTTCCTTTGGAAGTTCAGACTCCAACATTTTCATCCCTACACTAGTCGATACACATATTATGGATGAGGACGAGATAGATGACTTTCTCAAAGATATAGAGGACTACCATAGTAATGTGGATATGACCAATCTAGATGAGGAATTCGATGACTTTCTTAGAGCAGGTGATGATTCACCCTATCAAGAACTACTTTGCACAACATCCACCTCGACTCCCCTCCTTCCACCCTTTCAAAGGAATCTCGAGTTTGCACTTTCGATCATTTTTATTTCTCCCTGCGGCTTCATAATTTTTTAAATCCACCTAGTAAACAAATACTTCAGAAGGACAAACCATTTGACACCTTCATTTTCAGACTTGAGACAGTCCCTACCTACACCATGAATGAGTTTTGTGCTAAACCCACATCCTCATTGTTTACATGCTTTTCTTCTACAACTTATCCATATCCACCATATCTTCCGCAACCATTCACTTTTCCACACTTATTCACTAGGACACCCTCTCGTTCAAAGATGAAAAAGAAGGTGCATGCTAGGTTACGTTATAGGTCTATCCGACTTCGCGTTCAGTTCACTAGTTTGCGTCATAGGAAATCTTGGTGCTTGATTGTGTTTGGATATGTTTTCTGTGATATTTATTTATGGAATGATCCACAACTATTTCGGTTGTTGATATATGATAAACTGCATGTTCATACATATGTTTAGACAAAGTCTCGAGTATCTGAGTATAAATGACTTAATTTTTTGTGTTTGGTGCATTTTCTTTCATTTCCATATATTGGTGAGTGCACCATTAAGGTAACCGGGCCCTCCTTATGGAGTGTGTGGCTATAAGTACCGGATCCTAAGTCCACGTTTTCTACTCTTGCATGTTTTCTCGGATTTTTTAGTCATGTTTCTCTATGGGGTGAATTATGTCATTATTGCTTATTGTTTTTCCTTATAAAAGTAAAAAAAATATTAAATAATAAACATAGTAATCTAGGAAGTCTCGGGAATCTGACTTTAAAAGACCCACTTTTAAAAAACAAATTTTCTAAACTCAGTTGTAAAAAAATTGTTTGGGGGTGGGGTGTTCATGTTTCCGTCCTAGAATATTTTATGTCCCATTAGAGTTACTTAGGCCGTTTAATTGTATTTCGATTCGGATTGACATAATCTATGAATTTAGAGTTCATTTGTTCGCATAACTTACGTCATGCACGCACTTTGAGGCGTTTTCCACTATCTTATATGTCATCCACGGTCGGAATAGAGTGTTTTATGGATCATTGGATTGGAAATTCTCTCCTAATCATTTCCATATCTCATTCGTAAATATCGGACCGGTAACGAAGCGGCAAATTTAGTTTGAAGTTGCGCTAAAAATTGAAAAATTCGAATTGGGCTTGGGCCCAACCCGCACGCACCTGCGCCCCTTACCTTCACACCAACAGTCGCGATCTTCATCCTTCCAAACCGCCATTAACGACCAACAAAGCTTCAAAACCTAAAAAAAAAAAAAAATTAAAAAGAAACCTAATTAAACCCACGCCCACAGTTCAAATCAACTTCAAATCTTCTCTAAAATCTTTCCACCAACACCTCCACCAATTTAAATCATCAAAAACCATCGAAAAAAAAAAAAAAAAAATTTGAACTGCCGATCCACCACCGCACCACCACCATTTTTGTTCCAGTGAGGTTGTTCCTCATTGCTTCCTACACCTTCTACAAACCCCAAATCAGTTCAAACTCTAATGTCTCAACAACGTCGAATTTTGCCGGAGCAAACATTTACTGGCGACCACTTCGCGCCGTTTTACGGTGATGAAATGATTAATAGAGATTGGAATAGCTTGTGGTACTCGACTGACGCTTTTACCACGAAGAGTTAGTCCGACGGTTTTACAACACGAGGGAGTTGGATGGGAGTAGAGTTTTTGTTACGGTGGCAAAGAGGAGGAGGGAAGTAACTGCTGGATTGTTGGCTGAGATTCTAGGCATTCCGCCTAGAATCCATCTTGATGCCACGTTACAGGAGTCGCAATATAATGGGGTAGAAGCCTTGATGAATGCGACTGTTACTGAAGGGAACTACAATGCGAGCTCGCATTGTATTCGCCAGGCATCCCTCAGAACCAACCAACTGGCTGCAGCTCAGTGGATTGGTCGGAACGTCCTAGGGAAGGAGAAGGTCAGCGACATCGGTCTGAACTGCCTCCACATTCTATGGATACTCCAGGAGCAGAAGTACGAGTTCTGCATTTTGGAGTTTTTGCTTAGCATGATTAGGGGAGTGGAAAAGTCTATTGCACCTCTCCCTGTTTTGATAACCATGATCATGTTGAAGTTGAGAGTGACTCCGACGTCTGATAGGATTTACCTCACCCTACACCAAAATCCTCGTATTTATAAGGATTGTGTCCAACGAGTTTGGAGGTTGCCTGAGGATAGGGAAGAGGATGAGGAGGATGGTGGAAATGAGAATGACTCGGAGGATGAGGAGGACTTGACTTGTTTTGATGCTGATGCCTTGGAGAGGTGTTGGTCAGATGCAGAACGCATGGCTGTGATTCATCGTGGCATGCGTTCACTCAATACTATCTGCGAAGACCTCCGGACTCAACAGGCTACTATCCACCATAACTTCGAGATCCGTACCCAGCGAGAGGATAAGCGGTGGGAACAAATGAGGGCTGAGCTAGAAGCTCGGCCGATTCGCCGATATGCTTGCACGCTTCCCACCTCACGGGGATTCTCCTTCTGAGGATACATCATCGAGGCACGAGCGTCGTCGCCGAAAAGGCTAATGGTGCCTGGCCTGATCGAGCTTCGAGCCATCTCCCCGGCGTGTGCCCCCGCTACCGAAGCATCAACGTGTTTAGGGATAGTATAGCTTGATGATTTTTATTTGTAGTTTTATTATTGTTAGTTATTTTAATGTAAGTTTTAATTCCGTAATTTGAATTTTGTAGTGAAATGTACTTTGAATGAAAAATTTAATATAATGCGGTTATTTTCATTGTGCGTGGTTGTTTAATATTGATCCCACCTTCCCAAATTGTTTGGGGGTGGTGTTATCTATCCCAGCATAATTTTTATATGACCCTCGTTTTTAGAAGTTATTTCGGAGTCAGGGTGAGAATATGGCCGATTAGGCATATCTATGAATAAATATCATGTTAGGATGAAATCTTGATAAAATAGGTAGGTTCTATCCTAAATTCAACCTAAAAGATACTAGGGTTGTTTAAGAATCAAGAATATGAGTTGTTTCCGTTTTCGGGTTTGGAAATTTTAGTATTTCCGGAAACTGCCGTAAAAACTTTTTGGCAACTTCCCGATCCGTTTTAGCAACTTAAAACCTATATAAACTTCATTTATTCTACACTCACAACCCACACTACACCTAAGTTCCATCACTCACCTTTCACTCCTACATTTCCCACGTTTCGTCTCATTTTTCAACCATCACCACCTCGGAGCGCACCTGCGCCCCAGAGGAGCGCACTCGCACCCTACTCATTTGTCAGAAATTTTGCACAGAGTGCATCCGCGCCCAAGGTGATCGCGACTTGCGCCCAAAGACTGGAACTCAAAAATCATCAGAGCGCACCTGCGCCCAAGTGGGGCGCACCCGCACCCTGACCTCCGTAAACACAAAAATTTCCAATTTTCTGCAGGTTGTTCCCAGATCATTTGTAGCTGTTCCAGAGCATCGTTTTGAGATGACATATCATACAATAATACCGGAACAGTCTTTCGAAGATTTGTTCCAAAGCACTACTTATGGTGCTTGGTTTCATGAGGCTTATCATATACGTAAATTTGGGAACCGCTTATGGTAAGACCTGGCTTTGAACTTTATTCTCCAACACTAGCATCTTATTTTTACGATAACTGCATTTTTTTTAAGAGACCGGATGGAGAACAAGTGTTCTCCATCAACATTGATGATGAACCAATGGAAATTACCGTGTTCTTGCTAGCATTTGTTATTGGACTTGCTATGCCCGTTTGAAATACAAGACCCATGGTGTTATTGGGTAGATAATATGTATGTCTACACGCGTATGAGTTTTTGCATGAGTCGTATGGGGCGGGCATTTTCCGTGATCGAGGACCAAGGGGAATATAACGCCGCCTTTGGTAGCCCGGTCCATGAACGTAGGAACTGTTATGTTTTGGATCATGCTAAACATTTTGGGGAATGGCGTTTTTCTTACGTGAATGATGCCACTTGCAAAGATCTTCCTTGCTTTAGCCACGGGACGTATGTGTCATGACCTTCCCTTAACCTTGATGTCTAGTTTAGCTCGATCCCATAGTATAAGGCATAAGTACCTTCTTATGCCTGTTCTAATTTCCTCGTATTATGCTATGTTTCTTTTCCCGATTTTTGTACACGCGTTTTCACGGATTGGATTACGATTGTCGACATTAATCGCGACCCACCAATAGTATTATTCGATCTTTTCCGCAGGTACAATGACTTGGCAAGGGTGGATGATACAACCTCATCGGGTTGCACCCTACACCCCGCCGGACAAGTGGCTTTAATAGGTTAGCAATAATAGATGATAAATGGCGGAAGCCCGGCAAATTATCATGGCATGGCAGATCGCTGAAGGAACCTCACTTCTTTATAGAAGAAGATGAGGAGGAGGATGATGAATAAAGCGGGGGAGATAAGGTAAGTTTTAATTCTAGTTAGTAATGCGCTTATGTCCCAAGCAATTTGATTCTTGTTAACCCCATAATGGGTGAAACTCTTTATAGAGTTAAGCGTCGGTTTTATTTCCTATATTAGTACATTCTAACTTGTTTTTTGCGGATGTTCCGAATTTCACGCGTTTCAATGGTATTTTTCCTACCATCTTTATTTAAAATACTTTGAGGACAAAGCATGTTTCTTGTTTGGGGGGGGGGCATAGAAACACGTGTAATTAAGGCATCTGTTAGGATATAGATAGGTATAATATGCATTTGTTTTCTAGTTAAAATTTCAAAAAAAAAATTCAAAAATATAAATAAATAAGTTCATGCTATACACTTAGGAATATTGGTATTGTTTTCCTTCTCTATGCTCTTAATAATCTAGAAGTCTCACGTAGCTTTTGCATTAGAATAATTTTTAGAAACTTAGGTTAATATGTAGGTAATAATCTTTGCATCTATCTATAAATATATTATATGAGTATCTATGATTGTTAGCAGTAAGTTTCTGAAATCTAGGCTAGAGTACTTATTCTACAAATCCTGTGAGAATATATAGCCTAAAGCCTTATATGAAATTTAAACATTTGAGAAATGACACAAGGGAGAAGTAAAATCCGGATAGAGAAATCACACGTCCACTTGCTTGATCACTAAACCATATCCTAAAGCGAGAATTTAGGCCCTCTTTGGATCGATATAGCCAGAAATTCAAACCTATGAATTATTTTCCGCTAGTAAGCCCCTCTCGAGCCTTTCTTTAGCCTTTCATAAACCACAAATCCTTTACCTTATTACAAAAACAAAACAAAAAAAAAATAAAAAATTAACCTACCCAATCTAGAATAAGTCCGAGAATAGAATGAGGAAGAAAGAAGAAGAAGAGAAAACACGTGGTAAACAAAAAAGTTAGTTAATTGCTTGATGGAAAAATAAAGAAAAGAAGTTTCCATCCGAGAAAAGAAAAAAAAATAGAAATAAAATAAAAACTCCAAAAAAAAAATAATAGAATAAAAGGAGTCAAAAGCCAAAGAAAAAGAAAAAAAATATGGCTAAGGATGGAAACAAAGTGTAGAAGCAAAAGTAAATAACAAGGTTTTCTCTAGTTACATAATATGAAGACTCTATTATCTCAGACTTGTCCTTCTTGAATATCTATTTCTTTCATTCTTAAACCATCTCCTAATCCCCGCAACACCTAATAAAGACCTCTAGCTCAATTAGGAATATGTTAGTGTGATAGTAAGTGGCAGATGTGTTTGATCGACTCTGGCTTCCTTGTTATCATTGAGATTGTAAGGTAAAGTGTGCCCACCGCATTAATCGGAGTAAATAAACTTGAGTGGAAAAATCAGTGTTGTATCTTGACTATTATTGTGAGAACCTACTTAAGGACGCTTATTTCGAAGTTTCGTAAACGAACCTGGCTAAGCATTTCATAGTATTACTCATTGTATATACGTTTATTGTAGATGATTGATTATTATGCATATATTAGCTTAGGTTTCGACTTGATTACTCTATATGCATTGCTAGTGAGAGGTATAGTTAATTTAGAGCATGAATAAGGAAACAATAGTTTTATTTCTTAGTCGCCAGAAGTATGGATGAAGTTTGTAAGTACCTTCACTCGAAAACTCTCACGAGGTTATAACTCGTCCACTAGGGAATTCCTAGTGGTTTAAGGCCTTGTTGCGTATGATATGGTCAATGCAATCGCGATCTCAAATAAACGAGATAGATAGAACTCCATTTTTGGTCACTTATTCTAATTTCTCATCTTTGCATTTGAGGACAAGCAAAATGCTATTTGGGGGTGGTTTGATAAGAGCCCAAAATCTGTAGTTTTAACCATTGGGAATGATAAGCCATACTTTTAGACCAATTATGTGAGTAATAATTAAGAGTTAATATCGACACGTGTTTTTTTTATGCATTTGATAGGGCTTCAAAGTCCATTATGTACAGAAATGTGCCACTTTAGTGAGATAAAGGAGCAAAGGTCGGTTGCTAAGGAGTTTCGTGATTAAAGGCCAAGATTCAAGAAGACAAAGCCTTTGTAAAGCCCGGTCAAAAGTTGAAAAGTCGACGCGTTTTGGGAAGAAATAGCACACAAAGTCGCTTTTTATGTTTGAGAACTTCCGGGCGCCGTATCTTTGGACTCAGACCTCGGAATTGGGCCTACCTTATGTCAAAACGACCGCCTCGGAAAGAGCTTTCCAATGGTCTAAGTCTTGATTCAATCAGAGGAGCAAAAGTGGACGAAAAGTCTGTTGAAGCTAACTGCAGTTGAAGAGGCCTTTTTGGACTGAAAGAATTGGGTTTTGGGCCTGATTCTCTGGCCCAAAACATGGCTCCAAGCCCATGCACGATTTTTGGATCTGAAAGTATAAAAACAAAAGCTTAGCTCTTTGTTAATGGTAGATAGTTAGGTTAGAAAATATATTAGGTTAGGATAAGAAAAGTAGCCATTAAACTTTAGTTCTAGAGCTAGTTTTAGATTAATTAATTAGTTTTTATTCTTGCCTTAAATTCAGTATTAAACTATTGTTATTGCTATTCATTAGATAAATAAAGTTAATTAGTTCTCCATAATCTAGTTTCATTTCCATTTACTTATTTAGTTCAATTCTTAGATTCAATTATTTGTCATTATTAGTTTAATTCAATTATTGCATGAGTAGTTTGGAATTGAGTTTAAACAAGTAAAGTTCAAATCTTTTTATTATGTCTTGTTCGAATTTGATTGGGAATGATAGCGTGATGATTCTCGGCTAAACCTCCATTAGAGGTTTCATGAAGCCTTGATGATGCGCTTGATTCGGGTGTTAATGTTGAATAGTCGTAATTTCCTTTCCACTCTAGAAATGATTAGTTCACCATGAGAATGGGTGTAATCGTTCACATGCTAGTTATGAATTGGTAGAAATGCCATGTGTAATTAGGGATTAGGAATAACCCATTGTAATTCTTTGGAAGCGATCAATTCGGATTACAACGATTCGTCGTTAGTGAATTAAATTGAGCTAAGGTGGAATCAATCCCCCTCTAACTCCTTATCATAGAATCGACGTAGTATTTCCATAGTTGTTTAAATAGTCAACTAGTTGCATCTTGTGGGTAGTTGCATCGTAGTCTAGTTATCATTTTGTAAATCTCTCATTAGACTTTAGTTAAGATTATTTATACGTAGAGAACATTACCATGCGAAAGAACTAGGAGTGGAACGAACTTCCTACTCCACACTATCTGCTCAATAGGATTGAGAGTAGAAATCTTTGATAATTTAGGCATGTAATAAGTTTTAGTTTACTTACGTTTTGAGTTTTATCGTTCATTTCGTTAGGTAAACTTTTATCTTTTTTATGTTTATCAAAGCCCTAGTTACCACCAGCCAATCAATTACAACTACGAACAAGGGTTTGCATACACTCAATATGGGTGAGTAATCTTCTCCCGGATCTCACACTATTCATGATTCATCAATTAAGTAGCAAAGTTTGAATTATTCATTCAATTTACTTTGATGTCAAAACTTGAATAAACATAGAATGTCTATATTTGCACATATAAATGCATTACACTATATTGTTATCGGTAACATCTATATGAAAGCATTACACTATATTGTATAGTAAGAAAGGTCAAAACAATAATGGGAAAGGTTAAAAAAGGGTGGGAAAGAAGACATACGGAGATAAGCAATAAGTTACAAGAAAATCTCTTCCTCCAAAAACTCAGGACCAACACATAACCAATACAATAATAACGTTGAAGCTGTAAAAACACTTATTTGACATTGTGGTGTCTAATTATGATTGTGGCCAAAATAAAACAGACTTATAACCTTGAAGTTTTACTACGTTGAACTATTGGTCTAAAATTGGAAGACTTATAACCAAGTAAAGAGTGTCGGCCGATGTAATTGGAGAAGCTCTCAAAGCATATGCACTCATGAAAATTCCAGGCTTTAGTAAGGGTGTCATCCAAGATTGTGATGTTGCCAAGTGCCGATCTTTAGTGGAGTCCATTATATGGCTGTTACCTATTGAAAAATTCCAGTCCCAGAAGGTGAGACAATGATGAATGATGTTGATGTAGTACAGAGTATAGTGGAAGAGTTTGTATTGCAGGAGCAAAATCTAAAGATTGATCCTCTGCCGACTGAAGAGATGTAGGAGATTAGAAGCTCAGGATTTATGTCAAATACTTCCAAGCTTACAGTGGCAAAATTAGTTGACGGATATCTTCCTGAAATTGCAAGGGACCCAAATCTTCCTCTGTCAAAGTTTATTGACCTTGCTGAGATGGTATCGGGCTTCTCAAGGCCATCTCATGATGGACTTTATCGTGCTATTGATATGTTTCTCAAGGTATGTTTCTTGATGTTTTGGTTTTGTTTAAAATTGTAACATGATTGATGACCTTCTGAACTGGTATGTACATATAGCTCAGAGATTGTTTAATGAAACCATATTAATTGATGACGTTCTGAACTATTGTGTATAACAGTTATTTACAATGTGTCAGTCCGTTATGTTATACACAATAGCACGATATATTAGTGATTATGGATAACTCACTGATTGCTCCAACTGTTCATGTTTTTGTTCAAGAGCACCTAGGTGTGAGCAAGAGTGAGAGGAAAAGGATCTGAAAACTGATGGACTGATGGATTGAAAAAAGTTAACAACAGTTGCTTGCATGCATGCTGTGCAAAATGAGCGGCTTCCTCTCCGGGTGGTGGTGCAGGTCCTCTTGTTTGAGCAGGTTAGGGCAGCCACTTCTCCTAGGAGTTCTACACTTGATATTCCTGGTAACCTCAGAGCCCTACTCCCCTGAGAAAATGGTGGTTCCCATGGGAGCTCACGGATGACCAACAATGACCCAACAACGAAGGACTTCAAGGAACTCAAGGGAGATGCTTCCCTTAGGTTTGCAACAATGGGGCGATAATAGAAGAAATAAAAGGAACTCAAGGGAAAGGGAACTTGCTTGAACCCTTAGGTTGTCAAGAAAAAAATGGACAAAAGTGACAACAATATTTGGGGCGATAATAGATGGCAAGTATTAATGAAAAAGCTCTCCAACTTCCATTTCTAATGCTTACTACTAAACTAGACACCGACGAGGGACGAAAATCAAACTCGAGTTTCTACGAGTCTTTTCACGAGAGAAGAGTTTGCAATATTCGGGTTACACTACCTCACAATATGGTCTGCCATGGTTCTAGCCATGGATGGCTGGTTATAACGGACGCAGAATTATAGAGATGTTATATTATTTAACCCATTTTTGGTTGTCAATAATGAGATTAAGCTCCCTGAATTTAAACTTGATAACTGACTTGCCTATACAAAGTTGTTTTGTCTCCGCTAACCCCCGCGTCAAATGCCAATTGTGTAGTTATGGCTGTTTATGGTGGTTGTAGTAGATTGGCCTTCTTTATGCTGGAGACACGACTTGGACTTGCAACATAAGTTTGGATGGTTACCATTTGTCCGACTATGACTATGTGTTTGAAGATGTTATATGGTATAAAGATCTACGTATGTTGTCACTTGGGGAGGGACAATCTGTCGATCTGCGGATGTGTATCGCCCTCAACCACAGTTATCCCGGGTAGCAGCTTCCCCTAAGGCTAGATTCCCTTCGATGAGGATATATCTTGTGGAGTCATCTGGAGATTTGTTGCAAGTCGAAGGAGATTGGATGATAGGGGGCTCAACTTACTTCACTACTGAGTTTGAAATCTTCAAACTACACTCGATGTCCTTTAAGTGGGATGAAGTGAAGAGTCTTTGCGGACGTGCATTGTTTTTGGGCGATAATTTTTCAATATGTCTATCTCCATCAGACTTCACTGGGTGCAAGATGAATTGCATATACGTCACAGATGATCATTTTGAAGTACATGATGTAGCGGGACCAGATGTATTTTATGATACGGGTGTCTTCAGCTTGGAAGATGGCAGTATTGAGAGACACTGTCCAATTCAAACCAATATGAAATTCCCTCCCCCATTTGGATCGAGCCAACTCTGCAGGGGCACTTTGGTTGAATTGTCCCTTTTGCATTTTGGTGCTGAGGTTTGGACTACTTTTTTTGTTGTATTTTATTGTTTGTATAATTTAAATTACTATTCTAAGGAATGTGCTTCCTGTCACTGGGTTCAGTTCTCTCTTAAATATTATAGCTTATAACTCACGACAATGGGAGATCCTTTGTAGCATATATTTAACTTCAGTTTCTTTTAACCAAATGAATATTATATTCTTGGTTCTTTGGAAACTTGCCTTAATCTGCGGAATCTCAAGAGTTCCTTTTAATAGCCGAAAGATATTCTATCCTTCTGACATGACCATGGAAGAGAGGTGACGTTGTTTATGATCTAAACTGACTTCTACCTTTTAGAATCTAACATTATGCAGTTTGCAAGACCTGCATCAATAGCCCTGAGCATGACACTCCCTTGGTCATCTATGATCATACCTCAAAACCATATCTATCAGCCATAAAAGAACCATCTGCATTCACTTTTACAGCCCCAGGTAGTAATCTTAGGTTTGAAATTTGATTGTACCCAATATCCCCAAATTATCCAAAAAGACGATACTTTAGTAGCAGCTGTGTTTGGTACTTCCTTTAGCATATTCTGCAAGTAGATCTTCATGTCCTTAATTCTGCTATAGACAATCATGTCAGCTGGTTGTGATTTACTGCAGAATCGTAAAATTTTTATTAATACACAATCATAAGCCTTCATTCTTAAATTCCATACACAGTTTTAAGGAAACACATCATTGTTTAGGAACTACTCAAAGACTAAGAAAGTACATGCTGTTTCCCAAATAAGGTCATCTTGACAAAACTTTCCTATGATTTGGGCTTAGCATTCACCATTAATGATTGCTAGAGGAGCAAACCCACATTACATCTTGTGTTGCCGTGAGTTAGGAAGTTAGGCGAGGGGGTGGATAAGAAGTTGGGAAATATATAAACCATTGAGATCAATCTTAATCACTCACACACTTTCGTTTAGAGACCATTTCCAGGTTCAATTAAGATTTTGAATTGAAAAGGAACCCCATAAGCTCTTTGTTGTCTGTGTCAATTGTGCTAGAACCATCTTCTTTTATCACCCCTCTATAATCCATTAAATTCCTGACTCTCTCCACACCATCCCACTCACCCTTTGAGGCATATATATTTGAAAGCAAAACATAGTCCCCACTATGATTCCGTCTCATTGCTAAAAGCTAATCATTTGCACGTTTCCCTAGAACAACGTTGCCTTGGATCCTACAGGCCCCAAGCAATGTTCTCCAAATGATGGGATTGGGTTCGATTTCCATCTTTTCTACAAATGCTGCTCATGAGACCCACAAAGCACATATCCAACAATCATCACATTCCACGTAACAACATCTTTCTCAGGTACCTCATTAAAAAGTTTCCTAGCATTCTCCATCTCCCCACGCTTAGCATACCCAGTAATCATGACATTCCAAGAAACCAAATCTTTAATCGGCATCTCATCAAAAAGTTGGCGAGCCATCACCAACTCACCTCTCCTTGCATACCCAGCCGTCAAAGCTGACCAAGCTACCACATCCCTCTCCACGAAACTCTCAAAGAGCATCCTCGCAACCTTCAACTCCCAACAATTTTTATGAAAATAAATAAGGGTATTCCTAACAAACGTATTCCACTCAAACCCAAACTTCAAAACCTTCCCATGAATCCCATTACCCATATTAACCCAAGTATGAGCAAAAAGATTGTCGCTAGAATAAGATTCATGCATTGGCTGTCTTTGGAACTGAACATCTCTATACAAGGACTGGCAATAAGCCAATTAAGGCATGGTCACTGCGAGGGTAATGGGAAGTGATTGAGTGTCAATTCAAACTGTTTCAACACCTATGATTCATAGTTTCCACAGAGCACTGATTTATTACTTTAGTTTGTGACATCATTCTCAAACAACGCCAAAAGACTTACTAACTGGAGCAATTACAAAATAACATAAAATCAACATAAGCTAGAAAATAATTAATTTGACTGAAACACATAAACTTGCAAAGTATCAAGACATATTACAATTCAAAATGAAAAAAATAGCTATCCAAACACCAATAAATTAACACTAACTTTCTAAAACTAACAAAACATCATGTCTTTCTTAAAAATATCCACAGCTAGCCTTTCAGCCTTCAACTTTCCTATCCATTTCTGTGTTCGCAACAGCGACACATTTGTCTTCCCTATACATACTCTGACATTTTACTCCTAACGCAGGTTAACTACCAAACATGTCAAATCAAATATAAAATATTCAATTCAACCAAAATAAAAATTAGGAGAAAAACAAAAAACGACAAGTAGATGATATAAAGGGAACAACCACTTCATCAGATTCATCCAAATCAATATACTTCGTAAGAACTTCAACCAAATATTCCATACAGTTCAAGAAACTTAATCTTTCAAAGTTTTCCCTATAATACGCGCACAAATTATCCGCTTCATTATTTACCCAGAACATCTTTATAGCATACGAATGAACACCAACACTTCACAAAATAATAATAATAATAATAATAATAAACATCAAATTAATAACATTATAAGTAATTAAATTACAAATAAAATAAATAAATAAAAACTTACTCATCTAATATATTCCTCATCCTTAGAACCGACTGATGAGTTTCACTATTCGCATAAACATTAGATTCACCACGGTGTATACAATACCTTTTCTGCATGATTTTTTTAATGAGATATTCAAAAAAACCAAAAACAGTCATGCACTCATAATTATATCGAGCATGCGATTTTGCTGACCATTTGTCTTTTGGAGAACAAAAAATATTACGAAATTTACAAGAACAATCTCTACAAAACATAAAAATAAATAAATAAGAGAAATTAGTAATCATAACAAAAATAAACATTTAAACATAAAACAAAATTAAATCAACTTACACTTCCATTTTGATAAAATAGCAAGATAACCTGGAAAAAAAAATAGTACATTCAATTTATCATGAATCAACATAAACCCATACATTTAGTTAGTTTTTTGAGAAATAACACAAAACAATAAAAAAACGATCTTTACCAAAAAAAAACGAAAACAGAAAAGAAAATTCGAACTCCATTCAAGAACAGTACCTAAAATAGGTAAACCTTGGTAAAGGATATACTGATGAGAAAAGAGAGACTCCTAACAATATTTGCATCAGACGTCAACTAAGAAAATAACTCTATCTAATGGGCTTTAATTGGTTTTTTTAAAATAAATAAACAATGAGGCCCAAACAATTTAAAAAAAAACTTCAACAACTTAATGGATTATAGGCCCAATAAATGAAATGTGAATTAGAGTCTGAAGACCAGTCAGATCCGTTTGACAATCCGTTTGACAGGATTGTCAAACTCTTACAGGAGGAAATCTTACGTGATAAAACTCCACCTTTGAGATGTCCAAATTTGGACAACCAGAAATAACTAAATCCTGTAGAGTTCCTTTATATCTCAGGACATGTAACAATGTCGTCAGGCTTGAACAATCTCTGATGCTCAATTTTACAAGAGAACTCCTTCCCACTTCTGGCAAACACTGCAACTCTATTTTAAGAGAACTTTTTAAATCATAGAATCAAATGTCACCCAGATAGAAATTTGAAAACAAGAGGATTTTTAGAACTCAAGCGCCGACTTTCCATGCGAGCCGTACAAAGTTCGATCTCCTTCGTCTCCAAGATTCAAAAGTTACTTTATTATTTCTATATATATTTATATATATATTAACTTTTAATAAGTTAATAAAAGTGGAATCCAATTAGAAAACTTACTAATAAAACTCTATTTAGTTAATGGCTTTCATAAAATACATACATACTTAAAAAAATTATTCAACCATATATTGGACTATCAAGGTAGCATGTCCGACCACAGGGCGGGCTTAATAGCTAGTTGAAATGGTCATTTGGTGTTTGGGGGTGCTATAGGCAACCCCATATAGCACTACATTGGACTTGCTCTCAAAGCCCAAACCGTAATTGATTGTTACTTGGTCTTGTTTGGAAATCAAAGCCTATTATCGCCGCTTCTTGTTCGAAATGCTAAAACAAGGGTGGGTTCTTCCGGTTCTAAATTACAGAAGTTAGACTGTGGTTACGTTAAACTGAATAATTACAAATTAGGCTGGATGCCTGTAAATCTTAGCCAGTGCAATAGAAGAGAATTTACACATTTGCCACTTCAAGTGTGCAGAGAGTTGATGCAATAGTCAAAGTAACCAAATGCTCATGGACAGTTGAATTTCTTTAACAAATAGAACACTAACATCTATATGACCTATATAAACTATGAATTCTCTGGGACACTAATCATTTGCTACCCTACCAAAGAATTTGAATTGTTGAACCATTTACGTTTCCGAAAACAAACAGGAAAAAGTTTCCGAAAAGGATATAAAAACCAAGGCCCAAAATTTCGATATTGGTTAATATATCGGTGTACTCAAAAACCGAGATATATCGGATATATCGGTTTTTTTGGTGACCAGTCCAAACTATTTAAAATATCAAAAATATCGGATATATCAGGATATATCAGACATATAATATCGGAAATATATTGGAAATATCGGATTTATATTTAAAAATGGTCAAAAAGTCAGCCGATATATATCGATTATATTGGAAATATCGATTATATCGGCGATATAAAGTTTTATATCGGAAATTCCGATATATCTCGGAAAAAAGGGTTCAATATTCGGTGGATATATATCGGAAATATCGATATCGGTGTACCAATTCTTGCCGATATTTTGGGCCATGATAAAAACTAAAATCTATGAAAAACGATGGTCGGTTAACCATTTACGTTTCCAAAAACAAACAAGGAAAAAATTGTGCTGTATATATATAGATATTTTTTTGGCTAAGTTGCTGTATAGTTTTTATAGTTTTTTTTGGATAATAGTAGATAAGAGTTTTATAGTTTTTATGTTATCTGAATGGAAAAATCAAACAGAGGGATTGGTTGCTTATTATTACATCAAGATTTAATAACAGAGATTCTGCTAAGAGTTTCTATAAAGGATATTGTGAGGGAGTAATATTCTCCTTCAGGAATATCAAGCACGTGCTCAGAATGGTGGAAATACCACACCAATCTCTGACGTATTTCGCCGACCTATGTCACTAGCTCGCAGCAACAAGCTACAAGATCGCTCCAGAACAGTTCGTATCATCATACAGACTGTTCTATAGCGTGACTCATCTTGCCTTCTAGAAGCAATCATGAGGGAATCTACACGTCACGCCAAATCATCGCCCCCGACTCTCGAACGACCCATCGCCGCAAGCTACTAAGCCAGACTACTAATCTCCATCATTACAGCAGACCCATAAACACAGTTCTTACACGCTTCCATAGTCTTCACCATACATTTGTGTTGTTCTTTACACGTGTTGGGTGGGGATTCACTTTGATCACCTATAAATACTCTCCATATGAACTACGTCAGACCTGATTCTTCTCTCCCCCAAGAATCAAGAGAAGATACGTAGGCAGTTCGCTCCTCGACGAACTCGGTCTTGACCATATTCTAATCCGTTCTCCTTCTCTCTCTTTTTATGTAAAGGAAAGACCAAAACGCACATTTACATTGGCGCCGTCTGTGGTCTCGATTTCTTGAAAAACCACCTAACAAATCCTAAAACCAGAAACCAAAATTCTCAAGCCCACGAAGCATGACAAGCCTCGAAGCTCAAATCCAGAGTTTAGCTGGTAAGCTAGGAACGATGAATGAATAAATCACCCTTCTCAGGCAGGATAACGTCTTACTTCGCACGCAAGTCGTTACTCATACTCCACCTCCTCCCCTAGCAGACGACGACATCAATGAAGTTAATTAACAGATTAATGAATTGTCACAACGGATCGACCAAAGCGCTGTAAAAAAAGACGCCACCCAGATCGTCCAAAAAATGCTGAAGACATACCGTACGTCTCCTTTTACTGCTGAAGTACTGAGCAGAGCTTCTCCTCCAGATTTCATACAACCATGTTTTCCGATGTATGATGGCAGCGCATGTCCTGGGCAGCACGTAGCCCGCTACATTCAAAGCCTAGCACTCTACATCGCACCTGAGTTTGACCATCTTCATTGTCGTCTGTTTCGTCAGTCTCAAAGATGGCGCACTCGATTAGTTCTTTTCACTTGAGTCAGACTCAATAAAGACCTTCGAGCAACTCACCAATTTGTTCGCTAGTCAGTATGTCCACAACAGACGTAAGAAAGCTGATCTCGATTCGCTGTTCCAACTCTCACTGGGCGAAGACGAAACCATTCGTGAGTTTCTAGGTCGATTCAAAGCAGAGCTACTATGCATGGAAGCTGGCCTGAAAGAATCATTTGCCACTTTGGCATTCTCCAACGCCTGTCGTGTGCGCAACACATGACACTCTCCAGATCGTTGATGAAAGAATGCCCCGAGACGTTATCCGAGCTATATGCTTGCGTGGACAAGTACATTAAGTTACAAGAAGGACTGAGGCGCCTCGAGCCTACTAGAAGAAGAAGAAGTCACAGCAATTTTTGATAACCCCTCAGCTTCAAAAAAGTGACCCCGACAACAACCACAACCGCAAGAACGGAAGTCAGGAAACCGAATGAACAATGATTGTGTGTTCACTGTCCTCACACGATCTCCCAGTTATATACTGGAAAAGATTAAGCGAGCTGCATACTACCGACCTGATGTACGACAGCCAGCAGATCGACCTGACAAGCCTTACTGCGCCTTTCACTGAGCCAAATGTCATGAGACCGATGCATGATGGGGGCTAAAACATTACCTTCAAGACCTCATCGAAGCTAGACACATCAAGCAGTACACCAACATAGCTGATGGCAATCTGCGCCATAAACTAATGGCTTGGAGGCTGCGCAGCCGAACTCTACCCCGCCTTGATTGCCACAACGATCAAACTCGATCTCTAGGTTAGAGAGGGGCGTTCGAGAGACCGTTCCGCCATATGGCGGCACGCTGCGATCATCGATTTGCAACAATAAAAGAACTATTCATATGATCACTTTCCCTGACAACTCGGTTAGTTCGCCCAGAGAGAAAAGAAGGCGCGTAGGTGCCCTTCAAGAAGTTTACCATTTCTCCTCATAAGCAGCACCCGCCCTGCAAAGTTCAGGTCGCAGCACCGGAGACATCACTTTCACAGCAGCCGACCTTAGCAAAGTTTGTCTCCCGCATAACGATGCGCTTGTAGTCCATGTCAAAATCAGTGACTGAACAGTTAAGCGTGTTCTAATTGACCCTGGTAGCTCATGTGACATTTTGTTCTACAACACAGTACAGGAGATGAACTTCCCCAAGTCAGTCTTCATATATCCGATTGCTCCTCTTTACGGGTTCAATGGCTTTAGAGCCAACCCAATTGGAGACATTATACTCCCAGTTTCAGTGGGCTCACGAGAGGACAAAGTCAGCTTCAATACGCGTTTCAGCGTCTTAGATATCAAGTCGTCTTACAACGCCATCTTAGGACGGCGTTGGATTCATCAAATGCAAGCCGTACCGTTAACACTGCATTAAGTCCTTCGTTTTCCAGGCCCTAGGGGCATGATGGAGCTTCGAAGCAACCAACTCGAGGCCTATCATTGTAATCAAATCCTCTCAATGAATAAAACTGCCAAGTCCCCTGTTAGCATAAGAAACGAGCCCACTAGATACACGATGGCCAAAAACTTGGTCGCTGAGGTCAGAGGCAACGTACCAAATCAGAACGTTGGGGGCTCTAGCAAGAAGGTCTATCCCTCTGTCCAGACCACGAAGGTCGTTAAAGCAGTTATTGATTCAATCGTAAGGACCCTAGAGGTCGCTCCCACAGTCAGCGCTCCACCTGTTCAGACCCCAGCGGTCACCCCACCAGATCCCATATATATAACCAATACATCTTTAGACAAGTACTCCAGCTTCTGTTGTTATGACCACAGAAGTCATCTCAGACCCTGTTGTCGTAACCACAAAAAACGCTCCGGTTCCTGCAACAACTCCCATTACTCATCAGACAGACAAAGCAACTACAGAGAGCAGTCCCCCACAGGGTGTTCACCCACCACATGCCACAGTACAAGCCGAAGAAAGGCAGAAAGTGAACTTAGGAACATACGATGATCCTAAGTTCGTCTATGTAGGGGCTAACCTTGATCCCACACTCAAAGCCCAGCTTGTAAATTTTTTATCCATGAATAAAGATGTTTTTGCTTGGTCATATATTGATGTGCCAGGTATAGATCCTAATGTCGCATGCCATAGATTAAATGTCAATCCTAATGTTTAACCAGTTCAATAGCGACCTAGGAGACTATCATTATGGTTTCAGAAAGCAATCAATGACGAGGTCGACAAACTCAAGCAAGTCGGTTTCATCCGAAAGGTCGACTACCCAGATTGGATCGCTAATATAGTGGCAGTTCCAAAGAAGAATGGCATGGTTCGCTTTTGTGTTGACTTCACCAATGTCAACCAAGAAACACCCAAAGACAGCTTCTCTTTACCTAAAATCAACCGACTTGTGGACCAAACCTGTGGCCACGAGCTCCTCTCCTTCATGGATGCATATAGTGGGTACAACCAAATACCACTTGCTGAGGAAGATCAAGAGAAAACACATTCATTACAGAGCAGGGCATTTATTGCTACAATGTCCTCCCGTTCGACCTCAAGAACGCCGGAGCGACGTATCAACGACTGGTAACTGACATGTTTCAGGACATGTTAGGGGATACCATGGAGGTCTATATTGATGACATGGTCGTCAAGAGCAAGAAAGCAAGTGACCATCTCACTCACCTTAAGCAAGCGTTCTCCAGATTACGCCGAACTCGAATGAAGATGAATCCAGAAAAATGCTTTTTTGGAGTGACCTCCGGGAAATTTCTGGGCTATCAGGTCTCACAAAGCGGAATCGAAGCTAACCCAGACCAAATCTGGGTGTTCTTGGATATGCCCGACCCGAAGACAAAGAAGCAAATACAGAAGCTGTCAGGCATGGTCGCTGCACTCAACCGATTCATATACAGAGCATCAGACAAGTGCCGATCGTTCCTACAACTTCTTAAAAAAGGTGAGCAATTCTCATTGAACGATCAATGTCACCAAGCGTTCTCCACCTTCAAAGAGTATCTCACAACACCTCCTGTCCTAGCTAAACCAACAGATGGAGAAACGCTGGGGCTTTATCTCGCAATATTAGACTTTGCTATCAGTTCGGTTCTCTTCAAAGAGGATAATAACTCCAAGAAACCAATCTATTTCACAAGTAAGACGCTAACTCCAGCAAAAAAGAACTACTTTTACATCGAAAGAGCAGTACTCACATTATTATACTCTGTAAGGAAGTTTAGGCCTTATTTCCAAGCGCACCCAATCAAAGTACTCACTGACCTCCCGTTGAAGAAAATCCTTCATAAAGAGAATAAGACAACTCGTATGGCAGTATGGGCTAAAAAACTCGGGGAACACTATATCGAGTTCGTCCCACGCACCTCGCAGAAAGGACAGGTCGTCGACAATTTCCTCGCCAACTTCCCTGTCGACGACCTACATTGGGAACCTGAAGCCGACATCTTACCCTCAAAGCAAAATGACAAGACCGTCTGGTCTCTCTTTGTGGATGGCTCTAGCAACCCTGGAGGGAGTAGAATCGGAGTTGTCTTAGTGTCGCCAGATAGAGCAATGGTGGAGAAATCAGTTCCCATCGACTTTGCGACTTCCAACAATGAGGCGGAGTACGAGACATTAATCATGGGGCTCAGAATGGCACTACAGCTCGGTGTACAAGATTTGCAGGTCTTTAGTGACTCGCAACTGGTCGTTCGCCAAATTGCTAAAGAGTACACTACCCATGAAGGTAACCTTTCTAAATATCTTCAAGTTGTTAATCAGTTACTCCCGTCTTTCAAGAGAGCCACCATACACCACTTTTTGCGTGATGAGAACCATCACACAGACAGTTTAGCTTACTTGGCTACTCAAACACCGAATTGCGCCCACGAGACAACTACTGATTGAGGTAGTTGACCGACCTGCTTACCAAATGGACTACATTTTAGAAATCAGCGACCTATGCCCACTCTCTGAGGCTCAGATGAGTGAGACGTGGATGCAGCCCATCATAGAGTACATCCAGCACGGTACACTCCCAGAAGAGTGTGCCAAAGCCAGATAGGTCCCATATCTGGCTCGCCGTTATTGCCTGGTTAATAACAAGTTATTCTGCAAATTCGCTGGCAGACCTCTTTTGAGGTGCATAAGCCCAGAACAAGGTCAGTTAATTTTTGTAGAAATTCATGAAGGAGAGTGTGGCAACCATGCTGGAGGGCGCTCTTTGGCCCACAAAGCGATCTCCTAATGATACTTTTGGCCTCGCATGCAGATCGACGCCAAAGCATATGTCCTCAAGTGCATCAAATGCTAAACCTTCGGCCACAACATCATCCAACCAGCTTGCGAGTTGATTAGCATTGCGAGCCCTTGGCCATTTCACATGTGGGGAGTGGACATCATGGGACCATTCATTCCACAGAAAAACACCGGTTTTCACTTCGTCTTAGCTGTAACCGATTATTTCACTAAGTGGGCGAAGCAATTCTGTTAGCACATCTTAAGGAGTCACATATTAGAAACTTCATCTGGACTCACATTATCACCAGATTTGGTTTGCCGCACACCCTGGTGATGGACAATGGTTCCCAGTTCAAGGGCAAAATAGTCAAAGAATTTCTAGCCAAGTGGAAGATCGTTCATGCATTCTCCACTCCCCAGTACGCTCAAAGCAATGGCCAAGCAGAGGCCAGTAACAAAACAATCTTAGAAAATTTGAAGAAAGAGATTGAAAAGAACAAGAGCCAATGGCCAAACCAGTTAGAGAACATTCTGTGGGCTCATCGCACCACAGCTCGCTCCAGCACTGGCGAGTCACCATTCTCCCTATGTTATGGCACAGAAGTCGTCATTCCCACCGAGCTGACAATCACTATGACTCGATCAGAACTCATCGAATCAGGACAAAATGACTCCGTCCTAACTCATGAGGTCGATTTGCTGGAAGAGCACCGCGACTTGGCAGCCACCAGAGTGGCGTCGTATCAACAGATTCTAAAGAAGTCCTACAACAAACGAGTACATCCTCGATCTTTTCAGCCTGGTGATTTAGTTCTGAAAAAGACTCAGGATGACTCCAAACTAGCACCAACATGGGAAGGACCATACATAGTAGACCGAGTTGTTGGCAACGAGGCGTACTGGATCAAGACGCAAGAAGGGAGATCACTACCACGCCCCTGGAATACTTATTTGTTAAAGAGATTTTATCAATAAAGATGCACTCTTGTACAATTCAGGTTTTTTATTTCTGTCAATATAGTTAGTTTAATTATGTTTGTATTGTCAACCACGCTTGCACCAAATGCACCACCAGTTCGCACACTTCCAGCACTCCCATAAGATCCAACGCTTTTAGCAAGCCATACACTTTCATAAGTTAAATAAACTCTCTGTGAGCAGCACACTCTCATGAGCTTACAGGCTCATAGCCTCTCGAAATTCTCACTAAGTTGAGGACATATACTTCTAGGATCAACTCAGTGAGAACGCTCTCGATGAGCAAGATTACACCTTCGAGAGGCTAAATCGCTCTCGATGAAGCGATGCGCTTTCATAAGTTAAATCGCGGCTCTGAAAGCAAAGACGCTCTAATGAGCTTACAGGCTCATAGCCTCTCCAAATTCTCACTAAGTTGAAGACCTATACTTCTAGGATCAACTTAGTGAGCAAAGCGATCATCTTCAGGAGGCTAAAACGCTCTCGATTGAAGCGATGCGCCTTCAAAGGCTAAACACTCTCGGTGAAGCGATGCGGCTTTTAGAGGCTAAGCACGCCTCGATTGAAGCGATGATCGCCCAGAGGCTAAATACGCTCTCAGTGAGCAATACGCCTTTAGAGGCTAAATACGCTCTGAGTGAGCAGTATGCCTTCAGCGGCTAAATACGCTCTCAATCGTAATGCGCCGAGGCTAACACGGCTAAATACGCCGCTAAATCGCTTGAAGCAAAGTATGCCTTCAGAGACTAAATACGCTCTCAGTGAGCCATACACTTTTGTAATCTAAATACGCTCTCTACGAGCAAGACGCTCTCTTGAGCCAACAGGCTTCATAGCCTCTCTAATTCTCACTAGTAGCCCCTATACTTCTAGGATCAACTCAATGAGATCACTCTCTTGTGCAATACTTAACGAGCAAAACATTTTCTTAAGCTAACTCATAGGCTCCATAGCCACTATGTCCCACAACCATCATAAACAAAACACTAGCTACAAGCAGTCAAGCATAAGCAGAAACATGCATTCCATACATATTCATCAACAGAACTGCCGGCCCAAGGCCGGGAAACCAGTTAGCGTATTCACCGATCTGCTGGGTTTACCCAAGAAATCCAGATCGGCAGTTCTTACAAGTGTTGCAAAATATCGAGCTGCCACTTTCGTGGAAACCAGCTCGTTAGGTATCTATACCAAAAGGCGAACTGCTAAGGCAAGCCTGAGAAACCAGCTCTATTGTTTAACTCTTTTACAGAGAGGAGAACCCATAACACATCCAAAAATTCGTTTCAACACTTACTGAGAGAAGTCTAAAAAAAAATCATCGTCCTGCATCAGCAACAACATGCTTATCCCTTAGAACGGCACTGGTAGAAGGGATATGACTCGCATCATGTGCAATGACAAGTGCGGCAGTATCTTCAGCTTCCTGGTCCTGCTTCCGGTAGCTCCACGTGCAATTCCGCTAACACAGCATGATCTTTACAAGTTCTATCATACTCCTTCTACGCTTTGCGAGCCACCATTTGACATTGCTTGGCATACTCAGTCACGGACGCCAACTGTTTTTGCAGGTCCCTCATTGCCTTAACCAGAATAGCCTTCTCCTTCAGTGTGTCCTGATGTTTGTTCCTCAGGGACGTCAGCTTCTTCTTATCGACTTCCTGGCAAAGACGCATTATCCTCGCCCATTTCGCCCGCCACCACCATCGCCGCTACCAAAGCGATGAGCGGTTAACCTATCAACCTACCTATCGTACCCCGCCAAAAACTGCACAAAGAACGTTACTATTAATAGTCCTCGTTCATGTCACAATAAAAAGATACAACTAGAAAACTCACCAAACAACAAGCCGCATCGGAGGTCTTTAGAGTCGTTTCCAAACTTTCACTCTCCAGCTCGTCTTTGTCTCCATCTAGCACTATTCCCTCCAAAAGATAGCTCGCTATAGAGGCGGAATGGAAACTACAATCAGAACGCTTCACAATGCGCTTCTTCCCTGTCTTCCCAAAGTAGAAGAAGTCGCACCCCACATCACCAAGACGCGCAGATGAGCTACCAGCCGCAACATGGTGATCTCGACCCAGGTCGTCGCCCCTTCTGCGGCTCGGGGACCTGAACACGACCCCGGTTCGCGCATCCCTCCACCTTCGCACACTTGCCTTTCCTAGTGTCAGAATCGTCAGCTTTACGCTTACCATGGTTACCAAGAGGATGAGGTCTGAATTCCATCTCCTCCATCACCAGGGGAGAAGTTTTCCTCGACCCCTCACTACCACCAGCAATGTTTTCACGACGTCTAGCCATTTTACAGTCTACAAACACAGCCAATGATCAGCGAGTTGCTACACAAACAAAGTTTTCTAGATCAAACAAAGAACCAAAAACCAAAAACACGTACCTGAAGAGATCAGTAGAGGAAAGAATGCAAACACTACCCAAAAGAACAGAGCAGCTTGAAAAAGAAGATGAGCAAATACTCTTCAGATTCTCGAAACAGTTCTATTTATGCCCAAGTAACGTCTCTTCCCAAGGCAAGTCATAATGGCATCGAGACGCCAAACGGCAGGCCACTAGGCAGCTATCATTTCGTATCTCTCGACCGCTCATATTCCTACATGTGCCATGCACGTACTGTAGCCCAGGTAACTCCAGATTATAGAACGCTCCATGCGTCCTCAAAATATGTGCAACCTACATCGCTTAAACCGAACAACAAGCAAGACAGGCCAACAATTTCACAGGTCGTTTAAACTATATCACTCTCACAACAAGTCACAACAACAGTCACACGCTTACAAAATGCAATCAGACATATCATATGCAAAGCTAATTGAACAAAGTAAAGCAACATGCTCTCCATACAAGCAAATAAGCAAACTGATGACCACAGTTAAGCCGCAGTTCGCAGACTAACCAAGCTGCTGAGTCTACTCAGGAAATCTAGCTCAGTTAACCACCAGTTATCACTACTTGAACTCCCCAATACATTCAAGGAAGCCAAGTAGTTCATCATTGTCACAAACATAAAGAAAGACGAACTGCCCAGGTTACCCCAGGAAACCAGCTCTATTGTTTCAAGACCAAAGGCCACATACAAACACAAATTCAAACGACCATCTTTAAACAACGTGATCAAAACTTTCAGTGAAGATGACATCCAAAACTTGAGAAGAGCTCGGGTCACCAGAAGTCGCTATAGCTGCATCAGTCACGGTTATATCCAGGTCGCTCAAAATTGGAGGTTGCTCAACCACCGCACCAGTAGACAAAAGAAGCACGACTTCAGGAACAGTACTAGCATCTTCAAGTGGCTCGCCCCTACGATCACCCAGAGCCCCACGTTCGTGTTCCTCTTGCAGATCATAATATTTTTTCTCCAACTCCTCTATCTCAGCACGAATAGCAAGATAGGCGTCCTTCGCCTGCAGGGCGGTAGTTTTGCACCTTTCAGCATAAGCATTCGTGGTAGCTACCTTGTTATTTAGGTTGTCCACTTCATGCCTCAGCCCGACCGACTCATTGACAGCTGGCGTCTTCTCCAGCGTCAGCGACTCAATTCCATCCTCAAAGCATCCAGATCTTTCTTCTCAGACTGCTCCACTTCTTAAAGAGTCGAGCTTCGTCCCTCAAAGAACGTAACCTCGATCTTTTTCTAGCTCGGTAATTGGGTGACCATCTTCAATTTACGGTACCCAAAGAATCAGTTGCGAAAAATCGCCGCGGTATATATCACGTTAGCATCAAGTAATAACACAGAGCACAATAAAACAGTCAAGTCATAATACATGAGCTACTTACCAGGCACAACGCCTTATCCATCCCCCTCACATTCGACTCTAGCTCCTTGGAATCCAAGTCCTTCCTATCGCCATCCAGCGTCATTCCCTCCAGCAAACAAGCAACTATAGGTACGGACTTGTAGCTATAATCCGACCTTTTCACATAGCGTTTTTTGCCAGACACGTCATCCACATACATTAGATTGCATTCTAGCTCATCTTTCCCACCACTGGAGTGACCTTTGCCAGTCTCTTTCATAACAACCTTCCCCTTCATCTTCCCGGGAGTATCTCCAGCGACCTCTCGTGGTCTCTTCACCCAACACACTGAAGTCGGGCATCAGCCTTGACCTTGAACTACGAGCCACCCTCCCCCCGGTTTGCCATTCACCACCAGCTCCTGTACCACCCCCAAGCGCGGTCTCAACTACCCTTGCGACCTTGGTAGGTCGAGACTTTGGATCGCTACCCTTCCTCTTTGGCAAGCAACTTCGCTCAGAGATTTCAAAGAGGATGTCATCCAAGTCGAATGGAGCGTCCTCTTAACCCCTCCCAACTCCAGACCCAGACGTACCAACACCTCCAGCGGGTCGCTTCGACCCAGCACGACCTTGGTTTTTATCTTCCCTCGTCACCAAATTGCTTTTACGCTTTTCCATCACAGGATTCCTCGATGCTTTACCACTCACCTTACCCCGCCCTCTTCTTTTGCACTTCCCTCTTCTCCCTAATCGCGGGCCCTCCCCGTTCCTTAAAGAAATGCACAACCTCAGGAAGCTTCGCCCGTTTCTCAACTCGCATCAACCTAGCGAACTTCTCAATCACCCCCCGATTTGTCTCTTTCTCTAGAGCGAGCTCTGCACAGACAACAAAATAGTAATGTCAGTACAAAATCAACCATCGCAAGATTAGAATTCTCAGATAGTGTACTGGTACCCACCAGTAAATTCGCATATTTTATTTTCCACACTGAACCCCCTAGCACAGTAGTTGCCAACAAGCAGCAACGGTCTTTTATCCCAAGACTCGTTACTTACACCATCCATAACGCTTGACAGCGTAGCTTGAGTTTGCAAGCTAAAGTTAAGCGCCCGAGATCGCTTTACTGATAAATGCTCAATAATATCAGGGACCTCTATCCGGTATTCACCACTGGCGTTCAACAGGTCAAACACCTTGAACAACCGCCACGTGTTACCCACAAACTGAACAGGCGCTTTGCCACAATGATTCAAGAACTCACAAACCAGCTTAGAGAACGGTATCATCATGTGCGCCCTCAACTGCCCCTCACAGATTATAACCCCATAGTTCGGTGGGTTATACCTACCACTAAAGACCCGAGCTTCCTGGTCGGGCTCATGGATCTCCAAGCCGCTTACGGTTATCCCATACGTTTCCCTCAAATAGGGGAACGCCTCAAAGCGTGTCTGTCTACAACCCTAGGGGGGATAGGAGGCAGCCCACTAGAAGACGACCTCTCACCGTGACCTGAAGTGCTAGTTTCAGCAACCACAGACGCAGATCGGGCATCATCTTCCCCACTTTTCGCCTCATCAACATCATCATCTTCATCGCCACCCTCACTCACCCCACAAACCGACTCTTCCTTCTCTTCCTCCGCGTCATCCTAACCAAGGGAAACCTCATTAGATCACGTATCGTCTGAGTCAGACATCTCCTGTCTCTCACAACTCTAACCGCAAGCAACTAAGCGAGCGACCTAACAACTTACTAACAAAGCGCAAGAACGAAGCACACAACAGAAGATCAACAATGACAGAAAACTAACCTGAAAACTCTTGGTGTAGTGAGATTTTTCTGCAAAGAGAAGCAACAAAATGGCGTTTTAGTGCACCAGCGTAGTTTTTGTATAACCACCCCTCCAGTTCAAAAAGCGTTATGATTGCACCCTAGCCCTAGTTGCACACGACTTCCAACAAACTATTTTGTCTTTTCAAATCTCGAAAAATGGGGCGACACATTTTCTCTGCAACTGCTCAGATCTGCTCACGTGTCAAATATTTTTGCCCATCAGGACACCAGATAGCACGGATCAATCTCCACAGTCCGTTAGGTATTTCCACTATCGCCAGCTCCACTCTTTAGCCATGCTCCACACACGCTAATGTGTTCTCTCAGCAGATCGCTTCAACGACCCTACTGAGAGGGGGCTGTGTGAGGGCGTAATATTCTCCTTCAGGAATATCAAGCACGTGCTCAGCATGGTGGAAATACCACATCAATCTCTGACGTACTTCGCCGACCTATGTTACTAGCTTGCAGCGACAAGCTACGAGATCGCTCTAGAACAGTTCGTATCATCATACAAACCGTTCTATAACGTGACTCATCTTACCTTCTAGAAGCAATCATGAGGGAATCTATACGTACGCAAATCACTGCCGCAAGCTACTAAGCCAGGCTACTAATCCCCATCATTACAACAGACCTATAAACACAGTTCTCACACGCCTCCACAATCTTCACCCTACATTTGTGTTGTTCTTTACACGTGTTGGGTGGGGATTCACTTTGATCACCTATAAATACTCTCCATATGAACTACGCCAGACGTGATTCTTCTCTCCCCCACAGAATCAAGAGAAGATACGTGAAGGCAGTTCGCTTCTCGACGAACTCGGTCTTGACCATATTCTAATCCGTTCTCCTTCTCTCTCTCTTTTTATGTAAAGGAAAGACCAAAATGCACCTTTACAGATATCATCAAAGTCAAGTCTGTGTGCCTTGACCTGGCATTCTTTGATCACTAATCCTATTTTTTCTAACGAGGTGCTTGCCCGTTCTCATCAAGAAGTTGAACATCGAGAAGAGACTATCTTCAAAACTGTTAATCAAAAGTCCGAAGAGTCAGCCACTTATTTTTTTCATCAACTTTAAAAAGAATACGAGACCAAAAGAGTTGTTGTTTTCCTCTAAACAAATCGTAAATCCAAACGACTTATGGTTAGTTGTTGTCGTCGTGTAATTATTTGTTCCTCTTTCAAAAGATAAATTGTCCTAACCAGCTTTACATCTATAGCTATATCACTTCACAATTTGTGGCTCTTCCTCCTGCTAAATATGATCGAGTTAGTTGGGCTTTAGTCTACGACCCTTCATCTATAAATACAAGGTGTGTGGGATACGCATTCTAGGAAAATCCCTAGAGTTCACGCAGGGTGAAAGCAAGTGGAAAGAAGTAGCTACACATTCCTTCAAAGTCATCCGCGCAATTTCATACGTTAACAGAACTAATCTTGCAGGTACACAAGGAATTTCATTGGTTGGTAATGATGATACCGTCTTTCTGGACCCAATGTATTATACTTAGTTTCTTTAAATGTTGAAACCAGCAAATTTAGAATGAAGCACGAAAGTCCCACCATATATGGCGGATCCAGTTCCAATGGAAAAAGAACAAGAGCGTCGTCACCGAGGAGGTATTATCAATGAATGTATTAAATCTAGATTGAGTACAGAGAGACGACTGATGATTGGATTGGCAGATTTAATGAAACAATGGTTGATTGCTTGTTTTGGGAAAATACCTAGTACCCTTTTGAAGAACTTGTGTACTTGTCCACAGACCATTGCACCGAGAGAACGAAGTTGATAAATGTGAGGTACATGATAACTTGAAGTAAGGTTGCGGTGCATCACAATGATTAGTTGTTCTTTTGTGAGATAAAGAGAGAGGAGTGGAGCCAATTGCATCTCTAAGGCAAAGAGTGTGTTTGGCAACTGAGACTGGAAACTAATTAAGAATAGAATGGAGTAGGAAACCATTGGAATGGAATCTATTAGAATAGATCGGGAATTTGATTCCAACTTACAAAATGTATATTTGGCAAACATTTAGAAATCATCGGAATTCAATTCCTACTTCAATTAATGCGTTTGGTTGCCGTATAGAATCCTCTAACAAACTCCAATTTTTAGTTTATTTCCCCATTTTCGGATTAGAAATAAAAAACCGATTCCCATAGTCTAGGATTCCTTTGGATTAACAGGGGTCTGTCAAAGACTTAATAAAAGGAATTGGAGTCCGTTTAGAATCCAATTCTATTGGATTCTATGTCTCCAAATAGGCCAAAAGTGAGTGGTCCACCAAGAATTCTAGTTAATTCCACTCCTCAAGTCCGATTCCTGGTAAACAAACGCACCCAAAGAGTAAAGCCCTTTGACAATGTGTGTTTCGCGCTAATAGTCGTGTCAAATAAAAATATCTATTTTTCCCTTTTAGCTAAATAAGCTGATCACGATCACTTGATCGAGACTGAAAATTTATCTTTACTCCGTTAAGTTACATGTTCCTGAGATCTTACAAATATTGATCTCAAACCTTGTCTAAAAACACTTCCTTGCAAAGACCACCACTACCAAAAATTTGGTTTTCGATCTTCTATAAAAAACATAAAAAATAATGTACAAAAAATAATTAAAATTTGATTGAGGGCGCAAGACCTTTTTTTTCCACATCAAGTGGCAACACAGTGGATCCACAGTTCCACAATGTACTTCTCCAAAAGTAAAACAAGAAAGATAATTTGATATGATCGAATATATTGGAATTCTTATTCGTGTATGTTTCGACCCCCACCTACGTGGCGAACGTCCATTGGTAGGAATCTCCACTTTATTCATTTAATCGATAGGGCTAAAGCCCAATTTACAATAATACCATAGATCAATGTACGGGCCCATTAACTCATGTGTCTAAGGCTGAACCTTAGCCACATGGCTTGCCACTTACGTACATTAATTTACGTCCATATTCGTTTCTTATCAAAGAGATAATTATCAGTTGAAAGTTCTATTCAATTACAATTACTTGAGCTACAAGAATACTTCAGCTACAAGAAGTCTTTATTCTATACATATAAATACCAAACTATTTTTCATTCAGAACTACGTTCTTGAGACTTGATCCCACTGATAATTTGGGTACGTAGGCAACCGCAAGGTCTGATCTCATCATTCCCCCGATCACCATCATTTTTCTAATTACTTTTCTACGTTCTTCGTCTTTTTTCATCAACACTTGGTGTTTTGATCATATTTGGTCGAAACATAATTGGCGCCGTCTGCGGTTCTTATGCAAAACCGACGATCACGTTCTACAAAAGTTATGATGAATACTTTCGCGAGCCTAAGTTCTCGATGCACTTATCGGCGATCATCGCGAATGCGGTTCTGTGTCAACCTAAGCGGTATCGAACTACTCCCTCCTATTCCTTTTCAACATCCGACAGATACACGACCGGCTACCGATTCCACCCGATGCCAAATTATTCAAAGACGAAGTTATTGCCTCGACGATTTTTCGTCATCGTTTGCGGATAATGTCCGTCATATGTCTCGAGGCATTCTTGAATTGAAAATATTACACTGGCCTTGTTTTATGCTGTCAGACGTCTTAAGCTTATTTCAAAGAAGGAATAGTTGAAGTTTCTACTTGTCGAATATCCGCTGCGCAAGTTTTTTCGCAACGTCTACGGATCGAGTTGCAGAATGAAAAAGTTACCTTAACGTTTACAACATTGTCTCTGACACTCATACAATTAAACAGAGACAAACTTTGGTTTCGCTAATGACTGATTTTCTTATTGATGATATTCCTATGTCGAAAGCATTACTCGATGAGGAAAATGTCGATCTCTAATTGTCATTACCTCGGGGCGATGACTTGAAATATTTATCGGATATATCGACTAATTACTAGATTTACACCGATAGTTCGCATAATAAGTCCGCCTCGGTCTTGTTTGTGTCATCTTGAGTTTGAATGAAGACATAATTGAGAGGTCTCTACATTGGGGATTTGACGTGTCAAATAATTTAAAGCGTCATTTGTGGTATCGACAACTCTTGGTGGGGCTGACTAAGTTACGATTAATTATTCTAAATTAGTCGTTAGCCAATTTGAATGATAATATCGGCTCGCAATGATAGAATGAAGCGTTTATTTAGACTTCGTTCAACTTAATTGCATGAAATTTTACATCTATCATTCGTACATTATCCGGCGTTATGATGTAAGGCATCCCGATTTTATCGCATACTTATCCGTGGAAAATCAAAGTCGTCCACTGTTATGACAACTTTGGATTAAACACTTATCTTTGTAAGATGATTCCAACGAGCTTAAGCGATAATGTCTCGGTATCTACCGATGGCGATCATCACCGACGATGCTCGGTGAATTCGATGACTAAAAACTCTATCATAGCAGCACAAGTCTCAATCCTATCCTTCGTTGTTTGGGCAGAACGAACAATTTACTAGGCCCCGAAGAAATTCATTCGGGACTATGTGAACACCACTCCGGCTTAAGTCTCTCATCGCCACATAGCAATGACCCAATGGTATTGGTGGCCATCCATGCCAAAGGATGTTAAGCGTTTGTCCGAGAAGTGTGTGCCTTGTCAAACACATGATATATGATATGGGTCAACTTCCCATGACAAAGCGTCATCCAATCCATAAACCTTGGTAATTTGCGAAATGGGGCCTTGACATTGTTGGTTTATTTCGACATGACCGACGGCGGTGTTCGTTTCGCTCGTCAACAAATTATTTTACTAAGGGGCGGACAAAATAAACAAGTTGAGCGAAAAACCGGACAAAAATTTGTTAGTCCGTTTCCATTCAATTGTTTTCTTTTACATTTATTATCTTTGCACTTTTCAAGATTTGGTGATCAATCTGATCTTTCTTTCACCGGTTATAATGGTATAATTATGTTTCCATCGCAACATTATTATCGCTTACGACATAATCGGCGACGGTTACCGCGTTTAACCGATCGATCTAAGTTGAACGCTATTACGCTCACTTAGTTTGTTACTATCGCTATCGACAAATCGGCGAAATTACCACGTTTAATTTCGTCGGTTTTAAGTTGAACGTTTTTTATGCTCGCAATTATGGCGTCTCGGTTTTTCGGACAATTGAATATTCGGATAAAGAGCTCGATCCAAATATTCAACCGCCTAATAAACCAAGGCGTGAGCAGGTTTGACTCATAATGAGTCCAAACTATAACTAAAATATAAAAACCCCCTTTGAACATCGTGTTCAAAGAAATTTAAACGAGTTTCCCTCGTATTTCTAACATTTCATAAATTTACAACCTGTTTTAAACGAAAAATCAAATAACACACTTCCATTTATCATATTAAGACCTCAACCGTAAACCCAACTACTAAAGATATTGATTCGTGGCACCGACTACTTAACCATCTCGACAAATGCCGGTTAAATCAAGTAGGCTGCAAATAGAAACAAATCTCATACCCGGATCGGTCTTTCACAATTGACGCTTAATCCCCATCCTAGTTTCTAACTAATGGATTCATTATTAAAGACAATAAAGAAATACTAAATTATTACAAAACAACTTAAATGAATAAATTTATAAACAAGAAAGAGCTAAAAGAACCGCCCCGCCAATCAGAGTGCACTTCACGTTAAATTGTTCTTAATTAGCTCGTACACCTTTTCTTGTCTTATGGGAGCACCTGTGAAGATATTCCAACGCTCAACGTTGGATACGTAGTCAATATATAATAATCAACTTGAAATGAAATTGAAAACAAAAGACGAGGTTAACACATACCTTTAGCTGCTTAATACCACTTACCGTTTCCTTATTAAATCATCGTAATTATATCGATTAACATAATCTCAAAAAAAAAAAAAAACGTTAGCATTCAATATAATTCATACTCACAAGATTTCTATCGTGCTTAACACATAGGCAAATGAATTGTACTAGAATTAACCAGTAATAAAATAACTTGAACAACCGATTTTCTTACTACAAGGGGTGGGGGTTTTCCTATGGAAGGGCGCGGTGAGCGGGTGGCTGCCTTTCACGCACCCTTTTAGGGATCAAGCCAATCGTAGTTCTCCAATTCGGTAAGGATCTATGGGAATGGATTAAGCCATTCCGATGAGGACGGCGGTATAGGCTCCTCACTCCTGTTCTAATCATGTTTCTCTGTTAACAACTATTCGCGGTTCCTCCGTAACTAATCACTAATTGAACCCACTATAACTATTTTACGGCTCCACAAAGTAACTATTCAAACCTATGCAAATTATCGCACTAATACTATTTGATTTACTAATAATAACAAATATTCTCATTCTAACGTCCAACTTTGTAAGAAACTAAGAATCATATTACCAAGATATCATTAATAATATAAGCAACTTAACCCTCTATTCATCAATCTAGTGAAAACACTATCACAGACTTTAAGTAAGTCGTTAGCTAAGTACTAGAATCCTAGTTCACTATCAAGTAAGGATACCTGAATTTATCTTATGTTAAAATGCTACTAATACAGCTATAATAATACAGCTATAATACAATGATTGTTAGCGTAAAACGTGAGACTTTCATATACTATCAGAAACATGATTCTATATCAACCTAACAAGCTAATAAAACTAACCAGCACATATAGTGTATCCTCATCAGTACCCGATAACCATATCACTCTATAAAGTACTAAGAGTGACCTACTTCAATGTAAAGACCATTAAAATAATAACTATACCCTACTTCTATCCTGTACCCAACGTTCTTCCAAATCTTTGTTCCTTCACCTCATGTGTTCAGCAAGCCAAGCAACAACTAAGCAAGACCGAATTAATCTATGGTTGATTAGTCCACCAGATTATATAAACCCAATAAATGTCGCTTAACCAACATCAATATCCAGAGCAACCACTTACATATTAATCAAGATTGTTAATGGCCTTGGCTTAAGAAACTATACTTATTATCAAGTACTCACTTATTAATATCCGCTTGACTATAACCAATCCGACCAACATGGACAAGTTAACAATTCAATGGGCGTTTTGAACCAGTTAAACATCGACTTAGTTCTTTGATGGTTTATAATGCTTTCCTCGTTCAAAGCAATTAAAGTTAGAAAAAAGTAGGAAATTAAACAACCCCAAACAATGTAACTGAACAAGTGTCTTCATAAACGAATATAATTCGAAACCCTTTTTTTGTTTTTCCATTGCATGCAACTCTCTTTATTCATAAGATACTAAAATAACTAGCTTGATCCCTTACCGAACTTAATTACCTTCGATATACCTAACAATATTTCAAAGTGAGGGCCGAGATCCCATATTCGAGAGCGATAGAGAGAGAATCGTCCCCAAAATCTTCAATGTCTCCGGTAACAGTAGATTTTTTCGGGCGGGGAGGTGTTTACGCTTATCCTTTTCGAGGTAGTGTGGAAAGTTTAGAGAGTGGTGAAGGAGATGAGATAGATGGGCACTTCAGGCGTCCATTTCCATCTGCTCCTCTTTTTTTTTTTTTTTCGTCCTCATCCCCTCTTAAGCCCTCCTGGGTTAAAGTGAAACATATCCCCTTAATATTAGAGCAGGCCCAACATAAAATAGGCCCACTAAAAGAACAGACTCCATATTCTAAACCAAGCCCAAAATAAAACAAGCCCAATATAATAGCACATGCACATTGATATTTCTACTCAAGCCCACACAATCAAGTCCAATTCAATTCTAAACCCACATAATCAAACAATTAATATAAATAAAGGCCCAACATAAAATTAACCATCAAGAAAAAAAAAAACCCATATCAATTAATCAAGCTCACCAAATGATAAAAGTTAAACCTCGCCATATAGTACGTAATTACCTAGAGTAGCACTGAACTAACACGTAAAATGACCGGTTTACCCGTAGGTAAAATTCCGGATCATTACACTTAGTCGTTATTATCGTTACGACAAAAGCTGATGAAGTTATCGCGTTTAGCTTCGTTAGTCTAAGTTTGAGCGGCTTTACGGCTTAGTTAGTTCTATTACTATTTATTCATGACATAATCGACGAAGTTACCGCGTTTAGCCGTCGGTCTAAGTTGAATCTTTATTCACATTTCACTTAGTTCGTTACTATTGCTACGACAAAATCTGGCAAAATTACCACGTTTAATTTCGTCAGTCTAAGTTGAACGCTTTTACGCTCGCTTAGTCGTTATTATCGTGACGACAAAATCTGATGAAGTTACCGCGTTTAGCTTCGTCAGTCTAAGTTTGAACGCTTTTTTTCGCTTAGTTCGTTACTATCGCTATGACATAATCTGACGAAGTTACCGCGTTTAGCTTCGTCAGTCTAAGTTGAACGCTGTTATACTCACTTAGTTCGTTACTATCGCTACGACAAAATCTGACGAAATTACCACATTTAATTTCGTCAGTCTAAGTTGAACGCTTTTACACTCGCTTAGTCATTATTATCGTTACGACAAAATCGGCGAAGTTACGCGTTTAACCGTCGATCTAAGTTTGAACACTTTTACCCCCGCTTAGTTAGTTACTATCGCTATAACAAAATCTGGCGAAATTACCACGTTTAATTTTCGTCCGGATCCTAAGATGAACGCTTTTTTATTTCGCTTTAGTCGTTACTATCGCTCTGACAAAATCTGACGAAATTACTACGTTTAATTTCGTCAGTCTAAGTTGAACGTTTTTACGCTCGCTTAGTCGTTACTATCGCTCCGACAAAATCTGGAGAAATTACCATGTTTAATTTCGTCAGTCTAAGTTGAACGCTTTTACGCTCACTTAGTCGTTACTATCGCTCCGACAAAATCTTACGAAATTACCATGTTTAATTTCGGCAGTCTAAGTTGAATGCCGTTACGCTCGCTTAGTCGTATTATCGCAACGAAAAAATCTATCGAACTTACTACATTTAATTTCGTCAGTCTAAATTGAATGATTTTACGCTCGCTTAGTCGGTTACTCGCGCTATGTCAACATCTGATGAAGTTACCCCATTTCGTTTAAATCGGTTAGCGTCGGAGGATTTTTTCGCTCAATCTAATTTTGCAAGCTTAAAGTTAACATTGGGGGCGTCTCGTTCTATTTCATTTCAATTACATAAATCTACAACATTGTCAGTTTTCCGCAGGTATGTTATCTGACACAACAACAATATTCAATAGCAAACCCATACTTTATTTTTATTTTTCATCAAATTTTTTTTTAGCTTTATGGTATTACATTCACACAATTACCTAATTAATTGTCTCTATCAATTGTCTTACGGTTATTTCGATTAAATCTTCGTTTTCTTCTACGAAATATGCATTCGCTTCGCTTAGTTTAGCGCTTTCGGTTAAATATTTTCTGACTGCTTCATTATTTTTTCTACGGCATTGCGCCGATCTTTCAACGAAAAATTTTCCGAACGAAAATTTTCGTCAGCTTCATTATTTTTTCTACGGCATTGTGCCGATCTTTCAACGAGAAATTTTCCGAACGAAAATTTCCGTTCAGCTTCATTATTTTTTCTAAGGCATTATGCAGATCTTTTTCCACGAAAAATTTCTAGCGAAAATTTTCGTCAGCTTCATTATTTTTTTCTAAAGCATTGTGCCGATCTTTCTACGAAAAATTTTCCGAGGGAAAATTTTCGTCAGCGTTGTTATTTTTTCTAAGGCATTGTGCCGATCTTTCTACGAAAAATTTCTAGCGAAAATTTTCGTCAGCTTCATTATTTTTTCTAAGGCATTGTGCCGATCTTTCTACGAGAAACTTGCGTTTAAAAATTTTCCGACAGTTTCGTTATTTTTTCTAAGGCATTTTGCCAATCTTTCTACAAGAAATTTTCCAAGTGAAATTTTTTAACAGCTTTATTATTTTTTCTAAGGCATTGTGCCGATCTTTCTAAGCGAAACTTTTCGAGCGACAATTTTCGACAGTTTCATTATTTTTTCTAAGGCATTGAGCCGATTTTTTTGAGCGAATCTTTCCAAGCGGATTGAACCTTTCCGACAGCTTCATTATTTTTTCTAAGACATTATGCTGATCTTTCTACGAGAAATTTTTTGAGTGAAACTTTCTGTTAGCTTCATTATTTTTTCTACGTCATTAGGCCGATATTTTTTAGAGACTTTTCGTCAGTTTTTCTAAGCGAAAGTTTTTGTTGGCTTCTTTTTTCTTCTAAGGCGCATTACGTCAAATTTCAAATTTTTGTGCAAAAATTTTCTCCAAGGTCTTTCCGTTCGAAACTTTTTTCGCAGACTTTTCGTCAATATCTTTTGCTCATTATACCGCCGTTTCAGGCTGCGACAAAAATACACTTCATACTTTCCTTTAGCATAAAAAATATTAGCTTCCCCAAGTTTTGTATTGACTTCAGAGCTAAGCTTGCTTTTAGACCCCTTGCGTCTGCCTCCCCTTTTCTTAGGCTTCCTTGACTTTTTTCATCTTCTTCGGCAGCCCAAATTCATACCTTCAATAATTTCCTCAATGCTCAAATCTTCATCAGAATCGATTAATCACTGCATCAAATCCTCCGTCTTCTTACCAGCAATTCTTCCTTTGGGAGTGGCTGATAACTGTGTTGCCACTTCAACCCCAATTTCATCTAGCACCTCATTGGTCAGATCATCAGTTTCTTCTTCAGCTTCGTCATCATTTACAGCATCATCAATGGCGTCTGACATCGTCTCTGTTGTCATATCCATTATCCTGCTCATCCATATTGAGAAGTTTTTCTGTTTCTGTTCAAGCAGATTTCCTTCGAGAACGAACAAACAATGAGAATTTTCTTCACACCCACAAACAAGTTGGAAAGTATGTTACTTTAAATAAGGTATGCTCGAGAATTCCCTCAACTTCCCCGAGTGCTTGGATGCTGTCGGTTATCCCAAGAATTCTCAAGATCCTCAATAGTTAAGCGTCTGTTCTGGGATTCTGGGATTGTGCCTCCTGCCTCGTCAATGCATATTCTGCCCAGACACGTTGAGATTCTAGAAATTCACTCTCCCATGGCGCCATGTAGCGGTAGAGCTTCGAAATTAGTCCTCACGTGAGGACATCCCACTGCTGGACAAATCTTCTTATTCAGAAAAAGGAATCCTTATAATGAGACAAAAAATACTTTTCAGACTCATAAGAGAAACTTAATCCTCCGCATGTTTGGCTTTTGGTTTTGGTATCATGGTCAAACTTATATTTTTCGGTTTTAGCTTTCCTTTTGAGTTTGAGTTAAGGCAGGCAGGAGATTGTAATGTGATGTTTTCACATGGATACCATTATTCACCCTTTTGTGGTTTCGCCAACCAACAATTAAGCATGCCTAATGTATTTTGGATGAACCAAATAGAAAAACACTTATCTAATCTAAACTCTTATCATCTAATCCAAACTCTTATCATCTCTTATCTAATCTAAACTCTTATCATCTAATCCAAACTCTTATCATATCTTATCTAATCTAAACTCTTATCTAATCAAACTCTTATCTAATCCGAATTCTTATCGTCTTTAGTCGCCTTCGAATTCAATTCGTCTTTTTTTTTTTTTTTTTCCTATTATTACTATACTGCCTCTACGTTTAATTTTCAACGGTATAATCCAAGTATCGCTATTCCGTTGGCACGCATCGTCAAATTCAAATTTTGTATTATTACGTGACACGTTCGGTACAGTTTTCGCCAATTGAATTTTTTTGCAATTTTATTTATGTGCATATATATATATATATATATATATATATATATATATATATATATATATATATATATATATTTTCTGTGCATTTTTCGGCCATCTTTTATTTAACTACATTCGTCCGTGATATCGTTAGTTTGACATTATTTCGTTCGATAATTCACTTAATTTTTTTCGATCAATTTTCAATTATTTCTTTTCATACGACACTTCGTTATACATTCCGCTCATTTTTCTTTCTTCTTTGCCATATGAACTTTGTTCGCATGCAAAAAGGGGGCGATGTTTCGACCCCCACCTACGTGGCTGTAACGCGTCCATTGGTAGGAATCTCCACTTTATTCATTTAATCGACGGGGCTAAAGCCCAATTTACAATAATACCATAGATTAATGTATGCGGGCCCATTAACTCATGTGTCTAAAGGCTGAACCTTAGCCACATGGCTTTGCCACTAATTACATTAATTTACGTCCATATTCGTTTCTTATCAAAGAGATAATTATCGGTTGAAAGTTCTATTCAATTACAATTACTTGAGCTACAAGAATACTTCAGCTACAAGAAGTCTTTATTCTATACATATAAATACCAAACTATTTTTCATTCAGAACTACGTTCTTGAGACTTGATCCCACCGATAATTTGGAATGCGTAGGCAACCGCAAGGTACAGTCTCATCATTCCCCCGATCACCATCATTTTTCTAATTACTTTTCTACGTTCTTCGTCTTTTTTCATCAACACTTGGTGTTTTGATCATATTTGGTCGAAACAGTGTATTTCAAATTATTTGTACCCAAGTAGAGAGAAGTAGAACAATGAGTGTTCCCGCCTACTTTATGTTTATGTGATAGTCCTGATAAACTACTACTAACTTTGTTGGTCGGATTCGGGCTTGAGTTTGGGTTTCTCGTGTGTGATATGTTAGTGGGTTTGATTAGCCAATTTCCAAATTAAAACTGGTTTTGGCTTCTTGAGCAAGTTTTGATTTCCTAATTACATTAGGTTTATAATACCAATTTAGAAACCTTTGATCTCTATATAAACATGACTCATGTCCAGATCTAGATACTCAATTAAGAAGCCCAAAAACATTTTCTTTCTCTTTTTCCTCTAGTCCCCGGAGAGAGTTGTGTTGATGTTCTAGAGAGTAGCCTATTAAAGTATATTTTAGGTATACTTTTTTCATTGAATCTTGTGAGTAGACACTGCACCTGTGAAGCCTTTTACACCATCTGAGGGGGCAAAATCTCTTCTTAAGGACAGTTCTTCCTCTGTCCTTCTATTCAATTCAATTATCTAACTTATTTAACAACAATAATATTAAGAAGAGATTTTCGTAGTAGACCGAACAAAGGATAGTGTTTTCATACGACAATAAAAAAGATAAGTCTTTTAATTATTTTGAGTTATTGAATTGTTTGAGTTATTAAGTTATGACTTTAGAAATTTTCTAATAATTTCGTTTTTGCTAGGGAAACCATTTAAAGATTGAATCTTTATTGATCTTTTGTGGTTTATCAAACCCTATATGGTTGTAGATCTTTCTCCTATGTTTGTGCAGTGGGAGTCAAATCTAAGATTTCTATCAAGAAAAACGTCAAAGTTTGTCTTTTTTACTGTTGTGTTACTCGTTACAGAAATGCCTATAACTTTCAACTCAAAGCTCGGTTTTACAACCCACTTTTATTTATATATGTTGGATAACTGATTCAAAGAGCTTTCCAGTGGTATACGGATTGATACCCAATTCGTCCTGAGCTGGTTCAGGTTTACAGTTCTTTTAATTTGCACTGTTTTTTTGGCATGAGGAAAATGTGATAATCCGGTTTTTCAATCGGTCAGGTATCTTATTATTTCACTCTTTGCAATTCTTTTGGTTTGATTATATGATGATATTCTTACCTAGAGTTGCATTATAGTTTTATTCTTAGGAGGGAAATCCCTAAGCTTAAAGTTTTTACTTTTAATAACCTAGTCAACAAGATATACGCGAGAGTTGTTATCATTAATGATATTAATTAGTTCGACTAGATATAGTTTGATATTAATTTTCTTTATACATATGAAGATGTATGTAGATGGTCTAAGAGAGACCTTAAGATAGTTGATATCAATAATCACATTTAAATCTTGGTTAGTAATTATAATGTATTCAATGCATAATTTACTTACCTTGTTTATTAAGTGTACGAGTTGTCAGACGATAATTATAATTATAATGTTGTGAGAATACTTGATAAATGAAGTAACTTATCTTGTAACTTATATCTAATATAGCATATGTTAAAGTTGTGTATCATGCTAGCTTTGGGTATTAATCATCTTGGATTTACGTTGAACTTGATGATAATTTATATGTAAGTCTTTACTAGTTAAGGACCTTAATGGGTTGATCATTAGATGTTGTGCTTGCACTTGAGGTCTTTCTAATAGGATATTCTATCTTTCTAGAACTCATGTAAGAAGAAGAGGTGAAGTCTTATGTTGTTTTGCATATTTAATGGTCGAATTTGTTTAATCTCGTATACCTTTTATTGTGAAGGGTACTAAAGTTGTACTTTTCCTGAACCTATGATACGATATTAACCATGTTTAGCCGCATGAATGCATTCTTACCATTAGCATGAAGCTTAACCATGTCATATATTTTTATGTAATGAGCATCGTTATCTGCGAGAGGAAACAATATGTGTGACAATTAATATTCTCCTAAATCTATTTTGGTCAATGAGATGTAAAGTTGTGGATTGTCTTATTAGACAATATCCTCCTATGACTATTTTAGATAAGAAGATGAAACACTTGTGGATTGTATTATTAGGCATCATCCTCCTTATATATATATATTAACCATATTTAGCCGCATGAATGCATTCTTACCATTAGCATGAAGCTTAACCATGTCATATATTTTTATGTAATGAGCATCGTTATCTACGAGAGGAAACAATATGTGTGACAATTAATATTCTCCTAAACCTATTTTAGTCAATGAGATGTAAAGTTGTGGATTGTCTTATTAGACAATATCCTCCTATGACTATTTTAGACAAGAAAATGAAACACTTGTGGATTGTTTCATCTTCTTGTCTAAAATAGTCATAGGAGGATATTGTCTAATAAGACAATCCATGCACGTATATATCAATGAGATGTATCGTGCGTGGATTGTCTCACTATAAAAGTTGGAATATTGAATGATGAAAAAAAAATTGATAATGACATTATCTTGGAGAAAACCTCTCCATATAATTCTTCTATTCCTTAAGATTCATTAGAATCATTTATGGATTTCCTTTCATATAGATAACATGAACATAATATGACTATGTTTAATATGATCCATAATCATAGACTTGAGTAATATATGTTCTTACCATAGTATAGCATATTATTATTGTAGTTTCTTTTAATACATGTGGTATAATGTGTTTTGCTTGTGAGTTTGATTAGGTTAAGTAACCATTAAACTGTGGGGGTTATGACCCATTTGCATGACACTATTTTACCATAGTTTACCTCATAAGATAATTGGAAAAACACTAGCATGCGAAGTATGGAAAGGTCTTGGGCCTATCCAAAAATATTTCAAAATGTGGGGGGTGTCTTGTGAAGGCTATTGTGAATGCATCTAAAAGAAGTCTTTTGAGACCTAGAACTATTTAGTAGAAGTTCAAGAACTATTTAGTAGAAGTTCATTGGTTAAATTGATAATAGTGTGCTTGTTTTCAGTTGTCATAAGTGATAACAATCTTGTAGATACCACACTGTTATTGAATGTCTTATATGCTAATTTAATTGAGATTGTGTTTTATGTGAAATTAGCGTTAAGGGGTTGAATGTTTATAATGAACTACAAAAAGATAATCCCATAATTCATAAACAAGAAATTTGGAAGACTATCAGTGAGTACATCCACTATTCACGGTGATGAGGTTTACATGTTTCTTAAGAAATATTTATCTATAAGGATGTTGTCTGTGTTATGATAAGTGTACTTTTTTTTTAAGGATACAACTCCTCTAAACCGGACTCTTGATTTACACAATCATTAATGGGAGGTAGTTAATCTACCTTTTAGGGGATCTATAGGTTGAATTTGGATCTTCAAGATCAAGAAACTAAAACGTGATATTTGTATTACAAAATACAAGGCTAATATAGATAGCTAAAGGGTTTCACTAATCAAAGAAAAGATTTATACTATTTTGGAACCTTGCTCATTGTCAGTACCCTCCACTCTCAACCACTCGTGGCAGACCACGTGTCCAGATTCCAATCACAGGTCGGCACCACGACCTACAAGCACTACGCTCTAAGGTCAGGTCTTCCAGACGACCTAGGAAATGTAACTGCTGCGTGCTACAATCAACAACAGCATTAATGAGAGACTTTGCTCTATAACGGTCTCCAGGCCTTTACTTCATAACAGACGCATCTAGAAAGGGAGGAGACAGCTTGACGCCTATAAAAGGGAAGCTCCATCTTCTCCACAGGAGGCTCAATCTTCAATCTCTAAGGAACTACGATTGGCTTGATTCGAGTCTAACCAAAGACTCGATACGTAGGCAACTCTTCTCTAAAGGAAGAGTGCAGCCACTTCTCTATCAAACCCAATCTCGGTTGAAGGTATAAATCCATACCTAAACATTGGCGCCGTCGTGGATCGAAATACTTGAAAATTCATCCACTCAACTCTCTCAAACTCTCTAAAATTTTCAAGCTCACAAAATGTGGTAATCAAAGGGAAAAGCTACCGAAATCATAGATTTGCAAGTGACAATTGGAGAGAAACAATCTGCAGAATCGATGAATGACAATTTAAATCTAACAACCAGGTCGCCACGTTCCAATAAGGTAAGTACTCCTTTCAAAACTCCATTACTGCTAACTTTGAAATCATTTGTTTCTGGTCCAACAAAATAATTATGTTGCCAACAAGCTGCATCAAATAAATGTTCAGATGAGTTATTTCTACTCAAGATCACTACGTATGGTTCACTTATGAATTCACATGACATTTGGTTGGTTCATTTCCTTTGGTTTGAATCAGTGACAACACAGATCCAGAAATCCAGCTTATAGGTCGCTCCTTACCAGGTCAACTAAGCCAGATCTCATGCAAAGACCTCTGCCAGGTCATTCATCAGCCAGGTCGTCATCAGTCATGTCGCCCTCAGCCAAGTCGTCCTCATCCAAGTCGTCCTCATCCAAGTCGTCTATCAGATCAGCGCATCATCAGCTCAGGTCGGACAAAAATAGAAAAAGGTGAATTTAGATAGGAAAACAGTGGATTTTGACCTCAAAAAGGCCACCACGGAGCGAATCTGAGTGGTGATAGCGTGCGCGCAGTCAAGATCTTTCCGAATTGGGCTCACACGTGTGATTCTGACAACTGTAGCCAAAGTTATGGCCAAAATACCAAAACACATACAAACTTACTCCAATTAGCTAAAGATCAGCTCATCCTCAAAATAGCTCGTCCTCAAGCCAGCTCACCCTCAGATCAGCTCATCCTCAAGCCAGCTCATCCTCAACTCAGGTCTTCATCCTCAAGCCAACTTATCCTCAACTCAGGTCATCCTCAAGCTAGCTCATCCTCAACTCAGGTCGTCCTCAACTCAGGTCATCCTCAAGCCAGCTCATCCTCAGCTTAGGTCGTCCTTAGCTCAGGTCATCCTTAGCTCAAGTCATTCTCAGATCAAGTCATCCTCAAGTCAGGTCAAAGCAGGTCTACAACCCGGAAGAAGCAACCAATATTCCAACTATCAGTCCAACTATCATAACAAACCAGTGAGTCGCTCGAATTGCAAAATGGAAGCTCACTCCCTTGCAGTTTATTGCAAGCCAATCAAGCTGGGGGCTAGCCACAACCATCTCCGAACTGGGGCTAGTCATTGCCATCTAAACATGTTCAATTCAGTTATCACGCTCTATGCACCTCCAAACTTACTACTGTTAGTTTGTACTCACTCTTTGGTGTTAGCACAAATTTTTTACAGGTCAATCAAGCTCCAAAATTGGGGCTAGCTACAGTCACGCCAATTCAAGGCTAACTATCAACCATAGTGACGCCCCCAAAAGGCTAGCTATCAACAAATCAGCTTGACGCCCTGCTAAGGACCAAGTTCGAACCACGCATTACGATGTCAAATCACAATCAAGGACGCTCAACGGGAAACAACCATAGTGACACCCCCAAAAGGCTAGCTATCAACCATAGTGACGTCCCCAAAAGGCTAGCTACCAACCATAATGGCCCCCAAAAGGCTAACTATCAACAAAAACGCCCCCAAAAGGCGTACAATCAACTTAACACCAACGCCAGGGTTAAGCTTGATTCAACCATGGTGATGCCCCCAAAAGGCTAGCTATCAATCATAGTGACTCCCCCAAAAGGCTAGCTATCAACCATAGTGACACCCCCAAAAGGCTAACTATCAACAAAAACGCCCCCAAAAGGCATACAAATTAACTTAATATCAACGCCAGGGTTAAGCTTGATTCAACCATAGTGACGCCCCCAAAAGGCTAGCTATCAACAAAAATGCCCCCAAAAAGCATACAAATCAACTTAACACCAATGCCAGGTTTAAGCTTGATTAAACTGTAATTACCACTTAAAGGCTAATTATCAGTCAAATCCAATCCACGAACTACGATCTACGCATTATGAGCTACGACATATGATTTACGATCTACGCACCACGAGCTACGATCTGCGCACTACGACATACAACCTACCACATTAACTCACAACAAAGCCCTAAACAACAAGCGACATCCAGCCTACAAAAACAGAAAACATTTTTGCAACAATCTCCATTTTTCAACCAAGTAAGACACGCGGTCTCATTTATTATCTTTCTTTACACCACTATTCTACAAACAGTGATATAAATAAAGGGGGCTGTGTTAGTACCCTCCACTCTCAACCACTCGTGGCAGACCACGTGTCCAGATTCCAATCATCAAGTCGGCACCACGACCTACAAGCACTATGCTCTAAGGTCAGGTCGTCCAGACGACTTAGGAAATATAATCGATGCGTGCTTCAGTCAACAACAACATTAATGAGAGACTTTACTCTATAACGGTCTCCATGTCTTTACTTCATAACAGACGCATCTAGAAAGAGAGGAGACAGCTTGACGCCTATAAAAGGGAAGCTCCATCTTCTCCACAGGAGGCTCAATCTTCAATCTCTAAGGAACTACGATTGGCTTGATTCAAGTCTAACCAAATACTTGAGACGTAGGCAACTCTTCTCTAAAGGAAGAGTGCAGCCACTTCTCCATCAAACCCAATCTCAGGTTGAAAGTATAAATCCATACCTAAACACTCATATAACTAGATTTTCTTCTTCTAATTTCTAAAGACTCTAGCTGAGTAGTTGTGATCCACAATTTTATTCATCAAATGGTTTTCTAAAAACTTTTCCTAATTAAAACTGCAATCTTGATGAAGAAAATTATATGGATTAACTTGACGAACTACAATACCAAGTAGTACCAGATTATGAGCTTAAGGTATACAATTTGGTTAAATCTTTGTATGAGTTGATACAAGCGCCTATGAAAAACATGAGAAAATCGACATTATATTGGTATCTTTTGGATATCAAAATAACGATATTGATATAGATGTACTGTGTACTTTATTTTGAGTAAAGCAAGACATATATGTGTTAATCTCTCTTTATTTAGATGATTTAATATCATGAGTGCTAACATTGAGAATGTTTACAAAACATAAAAATTCCTATTTGAAACACATAATAGATTGTCATTGGAGAAATGATAGTTCATTATGTTGTTTATCTCATTTTTGTATCTGCTGCTATATTCAATTGTCAAGATATTGGTGCTTGAATATGATTGTAGCACACAACGTACCTTAAACTAGACCGGCCGGATGGTATAGGGGAATTTCAGGCATTACATAATTGAATGACTTGTGAATATAGGAATTATAACTCGTGGTTATCTCATCATGCTATTAAAGCATTTTGTATAAATATTTTTCATTGAAAAACATAGGTATTATGATAGTAAGCCTATGTCGACACCTCTTATGGCAAATATCTATCTTATGAAAAATAATCTATTTGTATTTTTAATACTAAATATGTTAATATCATGGTATGTAGCCTATTGTACTTGATGGATTGTGTGAGACATGGCACTGCTTACATTAATGACATACTGAGCTGATAACTGTACCTATTGTCCTTATAAATAACATTGGATATATATTGTCAGATTATCCATGTATTATAGCGAAGCCATTGATCATGGACTTATATTTACTTGATTTCCATCATTGTTGGAAATGTAATGTGTTATAAACTGGATCCAGTAATGTTTATGTGTTTACCCTTGGTGAAAATTGAGTGTCTTGGATATCATCCAAGCTAATCGCCTTAGAAAAGGCATGTGATGATGCTGAGTGGGTTAGCAACCTCTGGGCAAACTTTCCTATTGGCTCTAAATAGCCTCGTGATGTGTATATGTCAACTATCTCACTGCAATAGCTAAGACACAAAAGAAATATGTGCACTGGTAAAAGTATACATATAATTAAGTTTGATATATAACTTAATCAACCAATTGCTAGAGATTATGTAAGGTCGGACTTAGTTTTGCCACATGTCTGACCATACCATTTATTTGGAGGCAAGTGGTTATACGTCAAAGGGGATGGGACTTACGCCCATATATAGGGCGACACTAACAACAACCTTACCTATGTGATTGGAGATCCCATGAAGTAGGTTCAAAGGGAAAAACAAGTCACTTCGTCGTCCTACAATACTATCGTTTTATATATTTATGAGACGTCACACCCTATAGCGAGATGGTATTATAGTATACATTGTATATATAACTAGAATTGCAGTGAGTTAGGATAAGTTATTAGGTCAGTTAGACTTAACCCCATTACTAGTTGCAATTAGTGTTACCCCCCATTTTCAAAAATATTAGTGATACCCTGTCACAGCCCGAATTTCTAAACAATTACAAAGTAATATTTGAAATATAAATATCTCAAACATCACTATGTTCAATTGTCTAAAAACTCAGGCTATGACGGGGTGGATACAACTCATGCCAAAACCGAAAACCTACATCATAAAAGAATCAGCTTAATAACAAAACAACTCCAAAATTTCTCAACCATCACTTTATTAAAAGACTATCTTCCATCCAAAAATCATCAATATAAAACTCTAAGAATAACAGGTTTTCAACATCGTATTCTCATGTCATATGAATAGGAAACTACGTTATTACATACTTCCAAAAGATCAGACCTAATAAAATAAACTCCCAGATTGCTCCAGAAACAAATCCAAATCAAACGATGTGGTTCTAATGCCTTCCACCTATGTTCCCAAGAACACACCCACGTTGCCAAAACAAAGCAAACATGAGTCAACAAAAATGGAATTTGTTAGTATGAGTAGACTAACCACATAAAAACAATGTCATACTTTAATTATCCAAACAATCACTTTATATTTTTCCCATAACTTAATCATTCTCAACTTGGAAGACAGATAGTTCCGTCATTTCAACCGGCATAGTTTATTCCCAAGCAAGACTTCCATTCTATTAACTCATTATAATAACCCATCTTAATTACTTAATAATTGAATTAAATCTTACCGATATCCATTTCTGTATAAGGGTAGGACATCGTCCCTGCACAAAATATTATTAAGTCCTACCCTCCTGTAAACGGAAGTTAGAAATTCTAAACAACATATGTAGATATCCTATAAGTATTCAAATACAAGTCTAAGCACACCCGCACCATCAAATCGATTTCTCTTATTAATTAATTAATTACTTTTCTTATACATCCACCCTTTAGTACATATGTACCTTAGGTCATTCCCGCCACATTCAATGAATACCCGGGTCATTCATGGCACAGTCAATGAATACCCAGTTATAACGCTAACGGGCCATTTATGGCACATTCAATAAATGCCCACCTATCACATGACATCTTCAGTCATAAAATCTCATTTCCAATACTTGAGGCGTGGAGAGATTCAAAAAGGGGGTGGTAAATTTGTTTACGCATTATTGAATTTTATTGCATATATTATTTCAGAGAACGGAGGAGTATCTTGTTTCACGTATTATTGTTTACGCGTTATTAATTAGATTGATGTCTAAGTGTCATAGCGTAGTATATCATAAGAGACTGAAATATCACATAGTAGTTAATACACGTACACACGTATATATAGAAAGGTCTTAGCCTAAAGCCAAGCACGCTAATAGCCCTAGACCTATCCTAATAGACCAATTCATAATCTGAGTTAAAAGTCAAACTTGGTCAAGTAGTCAAAGTCAACTCTGGTCAACAATCAAAGTCAATTCTAGTCAACATTCAAAGTCAAACTGCCAAAACTCAAAGACTAAGGCCCAAAGGGTTTAGTCTTTCCCAAGCCCAATCTAACATAACTTAAGCCCATAAATGAAATAGAAAGAAAAACACACAAACCCACATACTAAGTTCGGCCCAAGCCCAACAAAACCCAAAACCTCACTGTTCATCTTCCTCCCCAGCTCACCACTTCCATCGATCAGCCTCCACTAGTCTGCCACCCTCACTCCAGCGGTTTGGTTCCTTGTGAAAACCCCTACCCAATGATACCAACAAAACAAGATTTCCAATCATATGCTAGGTCATCTCTTCCACACTTCCTCCACCACTGCAAAGCTCGCCGGACCACTACTCACATCCCAACAGTTCGGTTTCGCTCCCTACCAAAAACCCAATCTAACTATAGCAACAAATCGCGATTCCCCCACTCTTCCAAATCGCGATATTGACAGCCATTAACGTTTCTTCAAGCTTCAATCACCCCTCTCCAGCACCCATTCAAACATCAAATACCAACCTCAATCACCCAAACCAAATATCAATTCAATACCCAACACTTCACCACAACAACCAAACATCATCAATCATAACCACAACAGTAAGGATTCAAGTTCAAACTAATATACATGACGATTGGGACGTCGAGATTGATATTCGGCTCTCGCCATTAACAAGCATAAGGCTTCGACAGTTCCATCACACAAAGTTTCAACAGTTTCAATATGTAGCATGGTTCGAGAATAAACAAAACAAAACTGAATATAAAACTTGTATTCTAGTTGTTTTACTTTTACAAAGAAAATTGATATAGAAAATCTAGTATAGTTCATAGGAAATGATAGGTTATAAGTCACCGGATTTGATCAAAAATCCAATAGTTCTTGTTGGTGTTCATTAAAGGTAAAATATCTACTCGTGAACTTTGTATTTCAGTGTTACTATTATTTAGCTATGAGATAGATTTTGAGGAAAAACTTCATTTTCCTCTCTGTGTTGGAGAAATGTAACTCCGTATTTAAAATGAACGTATTTTTCTATCTATTAATTAATTAAATTATTTATTTAAAAAATCGACCGATGGATTTGGGATATGCGGCCTGATTTTTTGGGCCCGAAGTTCACGTGTTGGGCTTGGGTTTCAAACCCAAGTATATATTAAAGTATATTGTTACGGAGAATAGGGTTCTAAGAAAAATAAAATAATAAAAATGGAGGCTCGAGCGTTGGAGCGCGACGACTCGGACTCGGAGAAATTCGTGTTATACGGTAGCAAGTCTTATGTTAATTGTCATGGTATATGGAGATTAATTTTTTTGAATCTTTTCACCGTTTAAAATAATTAGTAATAATAATAATAGCAATGAGTGTCGAGTATTTGTTCTTAATTATTTTGTTTCAGTCTATATGATTTTGATAGATGGATATGAAAAATTATTTTTGATACGTGCTATATTTGATCTAGTTGCAAGCATGAATTAGGATTCAAGGGTTGTTTTAAATTTAATATTTCTGAGAGCATGACTAAAGTAAATATAAAGTTTTATTGTAGTATCAATGACATGAGTGATTTTTGTTTTAAGTGTATTAGGGCACTAATTTTCTTTGGTGCATGATAATGAAAGACTCCATAATGTTTTATGCAGGGATGAACTTACCCTGTATTATTGATTAGTTACGTAGAATATTATTTCTCGTAGAGATTGCTACGTGTCAAGAAACTACATGCTAAAAAGATATGATATATTTGTCTGGTGTTTAAGTGACAGTAATAATTTGTTTTAATATAGATAGTTAACCTATAATAGATTTTGTAATGGCATGAAGACATACAATCTGAATTATTTAAAATAATTAATACAAATGTTATCTTGCTTAAGTTTAATCTACGTATATTCTTGGGTATGTTCCAAGTTAATAACCAATGTTATTTGTTCGTATAGATTACTTTACTTCCGAATCTCGGGACGAGATTCTTTTGAGATGTGTATAGCTGTAACGCCCGTATTTAAAATACGTAATTTTCTATTTATTAATTAATTAAATTATTTATTTAAAAATCGGCTGGATTGGATTTGGGATACGCGGGCCTGATTTTTGGGCCCGAGTCTGTGTTGGGCTTGGGTTTCAAACCCAAGTATATATTCGTATTGTTCTGGAGAATAGGGTTCTAAGAAAAATAAAATAATAAAAATGGAGGCTCGAGCGTTGGAGCGCGACGACTCGGACTCGGAGAAATTCGTGGAGCTTGGGATTAAGGTGAGTAGCTATTTTGCTATTTCACCGGATTTATAGTTTTCGTATATTGGTATATACTGTCTAATGTTTCTGTTTTTTTTTATACTGCTTATTGTCTTGTTTTTATTCGACGTCGTGTTTGTCGAGTTGTTAAAACTCTAGTCAAACACTGTCTAACTATAATACTATTGGGGTGGCTATTTTATTTGAACTGTCGAAGTTTCGAGGAGCGTTAATGGAGGTGTGAACCCTCTCATCTGTAATACTGTGATAATGAGGGTTGGTTTTTATGCGTTTTTAAATTGTTGGGAACTGTTAGACATGCATTAAATCTCGTTGGTTGATTAAGGGTGGGACATCGGGATTGATATTTGGGTACTGTTGGAAGCTTGAAACGTCGACAGGCGGTAATGGAGGCGCCAACTCGAGTTGGTACTGCTTTAAATTGTTGTTGTTTGTTTTTGGTGGGCTATAGTGTTGTTTTGGATGGGCTATGAGGATTGATTGATTATTTGGAGAGTTGGGTGGGCTGTTGGAGCTTGGAGAAAGCTGGAACCGTTGTTAATGGCGGCACGCCCATCCTCCAGTAAACTATTTAAACTATTTATGGGTTTTTGGAAGTGGAGAGTGCGTCACACCTTGGAGATCGAAGAGTCGGGAACAAATAATGTTTTTCCGAATTCTATCGAAATTCGGGGTGTGACAATAAAACTCTCCCTTTTTCTGTGTAAAACTCTCTCTGTTTTTAAAAACTCCGTGTGAACTCCTTTTTGTTTTCAAACTCCCCTAAAAACAAGGAAGGAAAATTTATCTTTTAACCCTACTGGGTTTCCTATCCTTACTAATATCTATCCTATTTTTGTTTTACCTATTATTATTATTATTATTTTGGTAATAGGAAAAGTAAAAGAAAAACACGGGGTGTTATATACCCCCAATTTGTAAGATCCAACGGTCATGTTTCTTCATCTGGAAAAAAAAAAACTTCATCGCATAGCCGTTGGATCTTGCAATAACTGGGGGGGTATCACTAATATTTTTGAAAATTGGGGGGGGGAGGGGTAACACTACCAACTAGTAATGGGGGGGTTAGTCTAACTAACCCTAAGTTATTTAACTCTTAATGGATTCTATAGCCCATATTTTAATGAGGTGGTATATTTAAACTGCAATGTACACCTGATGGAAATCCACCCATGTGAATGTAGAATTGGGTTAGTTCTTATAGATATTTGGGCAAGTATTCTAGAGCATTCATGTAGCATAAGTAGTGCAGGGCCAAAAATGGCAACATCGCAGAACAAACAATATAATTAAATAGCAGTGTGGGTGGACGTTATCTATTTCACTACAAGGGAATGTTGGTTCAAAGAATTTATTCCACCACTTTCACGTAAGATAAGATTTGTTGCCCTATGACTGGTTTAAGCACGTAAGACACCAGGACCTTAAGCAATGTTATTTCGTTTTTCTCTCGCACTTCGTTAACCCTTTTGTCATATCTTATTCCAAAATAGTGGGGGATTGTTGGAATTCTCCTTCGTGTATTTCAAATTACTTGTACAAAGTGGAGAAGTAGAAAAATGAGTGTTCCCTCCCACATTGGTAAGCTACCACTAACTTTGTCGGGTTCGGGCTTGAACTTGGGCTTCTCGTGTGTGATATATATGTTAGTGGGCTTGGTCAATTTCCAAAATTGGTTTTGGCTTCTTAAGCAAGTTTTGATTTCCTAATTACAGTAGGTTTTTAATACTATTTTAGAAACCTTTGATCTCTATATAAACTCGACTCATGTACAGATCTAGTTACTTAATTAAAAAACCCAAAAACCTTTTCTCCCTCTTCTTCCTCCAGTCGCCAGAGAGTGTTGTATTGATGTTCTAGAGAGTAGCCTATTGAAGTGTATCTTAGGTCTACTTCTGTCATTGAATTCTGTGAGTAGAGACGTTTGTGAAGCCTTTTACACCATCTGAGGGGGGAGAAATCTTTTTTTAAGTACAATGTTTTCACATGCCTTGAGAGTCTATTCTTCCTCTGTCGTCCTTCTGTTCTATTCGATTATCTAACCCATTTTACAACATAATATGTATGAAGTAAAGCTCGGAAATTGATAAGGAAGTTGCTTAGTTAAAGTGTAAATTGATCACACGTCATGCATGTCGTTGTTGTCACTCTATACGTGAGCCTGTGTTTTCAGATGTCGAATGATGAGATCACTCCGTGTTGTACCTGGGTTAGGAATTAGGAAAGAGACAAGGACAAAACGAACAAGAACTACCAATGTGTGTTAGACACTGTCCTTAAGGAAAGATTTTGCCCCCTTCAAATGGTGCAAAAAAGCTTCAATAGGCGTCTCCTCTAACATAATTTCAATATATGGTTCGTAGAAGTAGGCTGATATGCACTCAAACAGACTATTCTTCTAGAACGGCAACACAACTCTCTCTGGCGGCTTAAGAAAAAAGAGAAAGAACTGACTTTAGGATTTGTAGAATTGTATCTTATATATGGACGTTAGTCCTGTTTATATAGGGAATAAGTCGATTTAGTTTCCAAAATAGATTAGAAACCTACTGTTAATAGAAGACTAAAAATGTGGTGGAGAAGCAAAAAATAGTTTAGGGATTGGAATTGGCCAAGCCCACTAATATATCACACAAGAAGCCCAAGCCCAAGGCCCCAAGCCGACCCAACATGTCACGACGTGACTCGGTGTGGGCATGGTCTCCCTCCTAACACAACACAAGCACATTTGTACCCTAAAAACACCCTTTTAAACTAAGAGTAGTCTACTCACAAAGTTAGTGGTAGCTTACCAATATGGGACTATTACAAAAACACAAAGTGAAGAGAAACACTCAATATTTTTCTTCTCCACTTTGCACACACAAGTAATTTGAAATATAAAACAAGGAATTCCAACACTCCGCACATGAATGATCGAGAGCACTATATACCATATAAATCTGAACGCTTGTTGCTATAAGTCGCATGGAATCAGAATAATAATTAATGAAAACAAAGACTTATCGAGAAAGATAAGTTTGGTATTAAAGCAAGAAAAAGTCATGTCTCAACATGTCTTCCATAGTAATAACTAATAAGGAAGGTGTGGGGGAGGAACTATACATCACATATTGTTGAGCAAAGGTTGTAACGAACTTGTAAGCCTGCAATCCCTTTGTATGGATTATATCTTGTTGCTAAAGCTTTCATTTAAACATTTATATGTTAGGTACTAGTTATCTTTCGACTTTAGTACTCAAGGGCCACAACCCCTATTCGTGAGGTTGTAAAGCAGACGCAACATTAGGATTATAACTTTGAATTAAAAAATTATTCAAGACAAACTGCACTAGCTTGATCCCATCTGCCTCTCATAATTTATTTATAAGTTATAACTGCTAACAACCCGTTATGTTGTCACGTACGAGTGTCCCTCTTCTTTGCCGACTTCTTGCAGTGATATCACACTACCACGTACCCTGCGTCCCTGCATACATCCGGGCGTAGTGTACAAGCTAGGGGGATTGTGTGTTTCAGACTTTCAGTGTTTGTTTTGTTGGTATATGTTGTTATTCTCTTTTAGTAAATGGGGATGCTAGAGCAAGTGGATTAAGTGTATTTATTTTTTGGATGAAGGGATTATATAAGTGTGGAAAAGGGACAGAGTACGAGGAAGAGATATCCAAACAAGTGAGGCGAGAAAAAGGGTTATACAAGATGATAATTTCATACAACTGTCATCCAGTGTCTACATAGATCTAAAACCTAGCAAATTTTACTTCAAAATTTTGTTATGCATCGTTGGTATGTCCCGCGTCGGAATCTGCCACTATGTCTATTGTCATGAGGTAAAATCAGTAGTAGATATGTATTGAAAATATCTTATTGGTATGTCGAAACTCGGATAATATTTGGTTGAAAGCAAGGACCAAAATATTGCTTATATTTTTGAAATATTTATATTTCGGTTTTTGAGGTACCTGATATAGATATATTGTAATATATCGGATAGATATATTAACACATTTTGTATCTGATATATATCAGATTTTTCGATACATCGATATATATGACTGATATATATCTAATTTAGACCGTTGACTTTGACCAATTTTGACCGATTTTTATTAATATTTCCTATATTTTTTGGTATATCGATATATAAAATAAAATTTTGACCGGTCAACAAAATAATATATATCCACCAATATATTGATATATCCAATATATATAAGTTTTTTAGGGTCCGACATCTAAATATTTAGCCTTGGTTGAAAGTTTAGTAAGAGATCCTCAACTCAATTAGATTCTTAAAATCATTGAGCCCCTAAATACACATTATTTATTTAAAACTCCAAAAAAAAACTTGCTGCTGTAAGCCACAGTTGTAATTGTTGAGTTACTAACTACGATATGACGTGATGAGCAAAGCGGCGGGGATAGCTCAGTTGGGAGAGCGTCAGACTGAAGATCTGAAGGTCGCGTGTTCGATCCACGCTCACCGCATTATATTTTCGTTTACTTTTCAATACCATTTTCCCCTGTTTCTAATTATTATCTAACTTATCTTTGTCTTCTGGTCAGTTGGGTCAGGAACTCAAATCTCTTCATTACTGTCAGGAATTTGCAACTCAGCTTGATTGTTTCTCTCTTGAGCAATGGAAATTAACAGTACAGTGAGGCATATTAAGCACCTCCCCAGTCCTTTTACCACAAATTATTCCCTGTATAAGATTGCATCCGAGCTGAGGAAATAGCAAAGTCATTTTTTTTGGGTTCTATTACTGCCGGACCCCAATTTGTTTTTAGACAAAAAAAAAAACAATTATTACAATGTTATTGGTTTGAAAATCTAAAAAACAATTATACATGTATCTCATCAAAAAAAAAAGTTGGATTCGAAAACCTTAAACTTAACTTAATCTCGCCAGTCATTTCATTTAGTTTAAGTCCCAAACGACTCGCCACACCGCTTTGGGACTTAGTCCAAACGATCTAGCCGGATCGTTTAAGTTTGGGGTTTTCGAATCCAATTTTTTGTGACCAATGGCATACTTGTAATAATTGTTTTTTTTTAGATTTTTTGAAACTAATGGTACACTTGTAATAATCGTTTTTTTTTTTAGTCTGCCCAACACAAATTGGGGTCGGTCAATAACAAATACTTTTTTTTTTTGTCATCTCCGAGTCATAATTAGGGGTGGCAGTTTTGTACACGACCCACTAACTCAACACAAATCCAACACGAAATTAGCGGATTTGGGTTGGGAAAAAAAATTTGGGTCATTTAAGGGTTGACCCGCCAAACCCGTCAAATAAATGGGTTGGGTTAGGGTCACACATGTTAACCCGAATAACCCGTTAGTATACCCGATTAGTTCCCAGGTCCAATGTCGGGTCATCAACCCGTATGACCTGTATGACCTGTTTAAGTCCTTAAATATATGTTTCCGAATTTTATTAAATCTCATCATCCCAATTACCTAAAAGAAAATACTAAACAGAAAAAAGATTAACTTGATTTAGAAGGATCAGCCGTCAATCCAACATATAGAATATTATAGATTCATTTAATAAAATATATGATCACATACATTAACATTGAACCTTTACCCTAGTTTCAATTATATAAAGAGAACAATGAAATCATCAAAGTCACAATAATATTTACATTTATTTAATAATAGGTTTTCCCACGAGGTAGGAAAGTGGACAAACTGGACATACATGGTTGTTGTTTATAATTTGGTTATGTTTTTTGTTTGGCTAACAGGTTATTTCACTTGTTTGGTTCAGGCGTTCAGTAGATGCATGTGCTTCAACAACTCTGCGCACTTTTGCAAGTTCTTTTATTATTTAGATTAATAAATATTCTTTATCCAAAAAAAAACATAACTTACGGATTATCTGTTAACCTGATCCGAAATTGACCCACTGGCTTAGCGGGTCACCCGTTGGATAACCCGTTACATATGTAGGTTGGGTTTGGGTTTGACAAACTTGACACGATTAGTAATTGAGTCGGATTTGGGTTTGCTCTCCTAACATGTGACCCGAGTATGACACGACACGAACCCGACCCAACACGACCCATTGCCACCCCTAGTCATAATTCATAACGCATAAGCCGGCATTGCATCCAAATTAAGGGTCTTTCTTTTTGCTTTTAATCTTAGCTACAGTCTACACACATACCTTTACTCTCCACTTGAGAGAATGTGGTAAATGGCAATCACTCTCAATGTCCCCAAGTTTCATCCTTGATTCAGTTGATTGTATGTTTCTTTTTTCAGACAACTACTAGCTAGCTTAAACTATGACCATCTCCTGCCACTATCCAGGGCACAGCACTTGCATCTATCTGTACGAATAACATACTGCTTATTGGGCGATGACTCTACAAATAGTGATTTCCAGAAATTGGTATGCATCTTCAGCAACGAAGGAACCTAACAACCAAAGGGTCAGTTTCAGGGATCTCCGTGCGCAACTGCGCAAGCCTCTGTTTAATATTTAATAGTACGTGCTAATAAGCCAGTTTTCTCAAGGGAGATAGAATTGCATTCTTGAATTCTCTTCTCTAGTACAAAGCTAGACTGTGTATTCACCTTAAAACAAATCAAACACAAGACTAGAAGATAATATTTGTTTTCATGAAAAGTCTCCACAATAGTGCCACAAAGTTTCTACGAATGTGGTTACTGGTCGGTGATAAAATGGAATTAGTATAATAGTCCATTAGATGGTTTTTATTTGGATCGTCGCCCTTGTTTCACTCATTGTATGATTGTTATTGGCACTAGTTGAAGATCTCCCTCATACATAGACTTTCACCCAAGTCATAAAAAAATTGTGTTGACGGAGATAATAGCCTGGGTCCACCTATACCATCCCGACCAATAACGGGATGATGGAGATTGCATGGCCTAGGGGAGGGGTTAGTATATGCATATATTTGTTGCCCATCTTACATAGTACATATTAATGAAATATTTTTACTTTCATAAATAAAAAAAGTACAACGATGTTTATGTGAAACAAACTTTCTTCTCCAGTACGTAATGGTGTCAAATACGTACTGCTTTTGCGAATTAATTACATTCGTTCAACTAATAGAATTAGTCACCATAAAAATAAAAATAAATTAGTCACTAGAGTCCAGAGAGGTGAGTCAATTTTCAACACAGTTCACACATCGTAACATGAACACAAATCCATGATAGCTTAGGCTGCTTAGCTTTGTAATTTCATAAAGTCGCATGCTCAAGTCCTGCAGTCTTTGTTGGGTCATAACGCATGCCACAAGCCAGTCATGCCATCCATCGAAAAGTCATATGAATGATTCTGTGCGCCCAATTCCATCACACTTGTGAAACGGGAAACAGAACAATTGACTTTCTGTTTTATTTTGTATTGACATGTTTTATGAGATTTAACTCATTTACACACGCACAAAATAGAATCTATGTATTGAAAGAAGACCATGTCAAAAGTCAACGATGTCGAGACTAGTCAACTTTCCTTTCTTTTGTAAACCTTTTCCCAATTTATCAATTTTTTTAATTAACCTTTTCCTTTCGCTATTCACACTTTAGTATTATTATGATGTCGTTTTTGTGCCTCACTTGGCTTTGATGATAGTTTGATGGCTGAATGGTAATGTGACAAAACAAAAATTAATTGGGACTGCGACCAACCGATCGTTTCTCCTGAGTATTTATAAATACCTAACTATAACTGTTTTTTTTCACTAATCCCGATAGAACTGTTTGTTATGAATAAAAGGTCGCATTGATCATTGATGGTTGACATGTTGTAATATTTTTCAGATTGGTGGCAAATAAAGTCCGTTCATCTAAATTATTATAAGGATTGAAATGCTCAGCTACAGTCCCGCAACGGTGAAATAGTATATTTTTAATATAATTCTAAATCTCTTCGTCTATCTTTTGGCTATTGTACTTCCTGTTTTTTAGTCGATTGATAATATTATCCTTTAATGCTTTAAACAAAATTAGTGTTTAGAAAACCGGACTGGTAGTTGAACCGGAGTCTGATTGGAACCGGTAAATTTTTGGTTCGGGTCAGGTATAATTTGAGTTTTTGGTTGGACCATCGGTGGTTGAATCGGCAAACCGGTTGAGCTCTAAACCGGATCACCTTTATTATTATTATTATTATTATTATTATTATTATTATTTTAAGTGAAAATTTTATTGATACTGATGAAGAATTTTACAAATAATTAGGACAAGCGTGCAACAAGCTGTGCCGCAAGTCCTTTCTGAATAGCAAATTCTATCATTCTAAAAACAAACTCGTTAGAACCAGCTGTCATAACGTTATTGTTCATAACTTGAAGTCTCTTGAGAAGCTAAACAGACTATTGTTCCAAGAAATCGAAAGTGTCGAAACTAAATGGAATGAAACAATCTTTGGTTAGCCCATCTCAAGCTTCCTCACTTCACCATCTTCTTCCCCGCCGCCGCTTTTCTCTTAGTTGCTTCTCCCACCTCAAAGTCACCATTCCCCAACCCTACCAACGGAGAGACTCCAGTTATATTAACACATGCATGTTTTCCCTCAGACCAACAGTAAATCAAGACATCCGCAGGCCGAAGAGTCATCTTCCCTCATTCGGATCAGTGAGAAAGTTAACAAGAGCTTCTTTCTTCACTTGTACCCCAGCCCTCCAAAATGCATCACACAAAATGTCTCTAACATGATCATGTCGGTATTTGAAATCTGGAAAATATCGACAGTGTGTTGCATGGTCCCCAAAAGCATCCAATCTACTCTTTTTGCAAATAGGGCATAAACCACCGTCAGAGTACAAAGAAATCATGAGACGGTATCGAAAAATAGAACGATACTCTACCGGCGACATTCGCTGTCCAAGTCCCTCCATCGGAATAGCAAGTAGAAAATATTTTGCGTGCTCCGACTGCAAGCATCTCATAACCGCCTTTTGATCTAACGGATAAATCAAACTCCCTCTCGAGACCCAAGAACAATCTTACCATAAAACGCCCGCCAAAACTTTTGTGGTTTTGAGGGACGGTAGCATTCACGACCCAGAGAATTGAGGTCAAAATCGGTAGGCAAAGACTCAATGCACTGCTAACAAAGATCAAGAATCTCATCCAAAGGGACTGTACCACAACTCCTAAGAATGTGGTCCTTAAGCTCAGAAGTCTGAAAACGGGATGCCATAAAAGCAAATGTAGAGACATCAATAGCACAATAAATACCTAAACCACCCAGATGTAATGGGAGTGTCGATAAACGCTACTGTAGATCACCGAAGGCAGAACCATCAGAAACCACAATACCCTGGAGAACACTGCGGAGATGCCGATCAAAAGTCTCAGCTGCCTCTCTAAAAAAGGATGGTGGACAAGTACGAATTGCGAAGACCAACTTAGAGAGCCCAACACAAGCTCGTAAGAGCGCTAACTCACACTGTGGATCTTCTAATACAGCTAAACGGTCCATCATAGTCATAGCCTTGTCAATACGCTTGCGCGCAAGACCCATGACAAAAGATGCATCAGTGCTAACTGCACCTCTAAACAACGACCCCCTGCTGAGGATGGGACAAATCTGAAGGAAAGAGACCGGGAGTAGAGCGATGTGGATCCAGTGATAGCCAAAATATCTCAATTTTAGCTACATTAAGAACCAACCCATAAGAAGGTCCTTCTTCTTGAATCATACCCAAAGCTGTAGCCACCTGTTCTGTATCCCCAATCAAAGTCCCATCATCTAGGTACCATGCCTGTAGCAATAACTAACAACTGGACTATATCCGTAAAATTAGAGGATGCAACACCAGTGCAAATAGAAGGGGACCCAAAGGGTCACCTTGCTGGACCCCAGTAGCAGACTATATGTAACCATCCCCCACGTATAACCTCGCAGGTTGACAATACAAGTACTTGACCCAAGGGGCAATAGCTGGGCATCGGCTACGAACCTCTTTCAACATGATGGTCCGATCAACCATGTTAAAAGCATTCTAAAGTCGCTGTTAGCATACACCATACGGTTGACATTGTGTAAAATCGTCTCTGCTCCACCACCCCATACTGGAAATCCTGTAAGTATGTGGGGAGTTGAACCTAGCACCTAAACCAAATAGTCCAAACTCCAAACCAATATGCTACTATGTGTTTCTTGTATAAGAAATTTGTTTTGATATATAATACCAATTAATATTGAATTAAAACATGTATTTATTCATTTTATTATTATAATTATTAAAAAATTTGCTAAATAAACATCAATCGGTCCGACCGAGTCGAACCATGGTTGAACTTGGTTGAACCATTTTAACAAAAAATTGGTTCAATCACCGGTTCGGTTTTCAAAACATTGAGCAAAATTATTGTGTTGACTATTGTACTGCTGTTTTTTAGTCAATTGACGATATTGTCTTTCTATGCTTTAAGCAAAACGCCCGTTGTGCGTGCATCAATCTAGTACAATATAAACACATGTGATTATGTGAACCAAATCAAATCTCTACAAGAATGGGATCATGATGTTGCTACAGTTTTAAAGAAAAGCGTGATAGTGGTGTATTTAGGAGGATTGTGAATTGTGACCTGAACTTTGTGAATTACTATATAGCCAACCAAATCTTAAGCAATTTTATTCTACCACACTATTACTATATATATAAGTAAAGTAAAAGTGTGACTGTCATGGTGGCACAATTGCAATTTCATAGTTTTTTTTTATGTTTTTGGGTTTTTTAGACATACTCCAGCCTCCCCCCTCCTTTATAATTGGGAATTAGACATAACCCCCCACTCTAATTTTTTTTAGATTTGTCGGTCAACTAGATTTGACTTTAATTTAGTCTAGGTTTTCTATTTTCTTCCAATAAAATAAATAAAAAATAATCTAATACTCCCATATAAAATGTCAAATATGCCCTCAATAATTTATATTTCGTATGTAATTTCTTATTTAAAATCAAGTCTTTCTATTCTACTATTTAACAAGCATGAACCGATGAACCCACTCAACAGGTGTTTAAAGTTTTAATTTATGTACTTCATGACCATTGAGGGCATATTCGACATTTCATCATGGGAGTTTTAGATTATTATTATTATTATTTTATTAGAAGAAAATAGAGAAAAATTGGACTAGTGGTTAATGAGAGTCAAACCTAATTAACGGCATCAAGCGTTAAACGCGGGAAGAGGGTATGTCTAAAAATCCCTTTGTTTTTTTGAGTTTTTCAAGGGTAAAAATGTAATCTTGCAGTTTGTTTTTTGTCAAACGTCTCGCTGCCCCTGTTCCTAGAGAAAAAGGTTGCACTCGATGGCACTTTAGTTAATATCATCAATTACAGGGGCAAAAGTTTAAGTCTTCTTTTTTGAAAAAAGAAAAACATGATTTGCCACGTGCACAAAACTAGTGTAACTTAAAATTGTTTTGTTTTTTTTTTTTTTTTTTTATTAACTAGACAATTTATTTATTTTTACTTTATTTTTGGGGGTCTAAGGTTATAGGAAAGAAATGCATTGTTTTTATTGAAAGTACATATTGTATCACACAAAATATATATGATTGGAATATTCGAATATCCAAACCTAAGATTTTCCACTGTTGGATTATTTTTTGGTATTGTTGGATTTAGTGGTAGCTCTGTAGACGAGATGTTGGGATATGATGTATACAATCGGTATCTCAGGTGGGCGGGTTGTAATGAACAAGCAGTTAAAGGCCTCTCTATACCAATTCTAAGGTCTTCCTAACCAAGTTTGAAAGCCTAAAATCCTAATTTCCTTCTTTACGCCCTAGGCAGTCGGTTCCGCCTCTTTTCGGTTTATGATTCATTAATGAATCTGTTATTGTTGTGACTGTAAATGCCCACTTCCAAGACTTTTTATATTTTCCACTACAACGCTCTTTCTAAGATTTTTGTTTTCATATGCTGTAATAAAACCCATCCGGCTAGACGTGTTTAAAGGAATTTGAATTGGGTATTCGCAATGTTTTGTGGTTCCGAATAAGGTTTTATTAAGAAAATAAATGGTTCTTGATTCCTACACTACTACGAACCGACCTGTAACCACGCAATTCTGCAGCGCAATTCTTACCCCTACAACTAATAGCCTATTTGATTAATTATTTTATGTGGAAAATTTAGGTTTTATTTGGAAAATATTATTCACTCGTGCTTATGCATTATTCATGCAAAGTTCGTGTGTTACTTTTTCAATTTTCTACGTTCTTATAAAAAATTTCCTCTTCCCTTAGGAAAATTTTCTCGAGGGAAAATAATAATATTTTTCTAAAGTGAATAACTTGTTTTTCCGACATAAAGCCAACAAAGGAACCATTCAAACAGTTTTCCCACACAATATAATATTTGTTGTTATCAAACGTGTGGAACTAAAAATTTCAAATTATCATACGTGCAACTACACAATGACAATGCATTTTCTCGAGGAAATTTTCTTAGCAATAAAACAAGGCCTAAAATAAGTAACATGTACAACACTATTTTTAGTCAAAATGTCGTGAACTAGCTTGAAATGTTTTCCAAAAAATTCTCATAAAAGGGATTTATATACATAGAAATCAAATATTCCTTGAAATAACGTAAGAAACTCAATAACTCAACATAATTAAGAATCCATTAATAAAGATTGAAGACTCCTAAGCGAAATCTTTTCTGAGTTGCATGTATACCACCTCAAGAATCCAAAACGAAAATCGAAATACCTTTAGAAATATTTGTTTTTTAACAGAACCCCGCCAGTACACATAAAAGCGTCCATCAAGAGCTTATATATATAATCTTACAAGTGAGTGAAGTGACATGCTACAAAGATGAACTATGGATAAAATAAGAGTTATTTAGTTTTAGGTCCTCCAAATAATAGAAATATTTGCGTTGAATACAAAGTTTTTTGTTTATTACCTTTAGGTCCCCCACTACTATTAGTTGACCGCGTTGACCATCATTGATCAGGTTTGACCATCTGTTGTGGTGTGTCTGGTGTTATGCACTTTCAAAATGCTTTAACTACCCCTCACACACTTTGCACATACCCACACCAAAAACTCAACATCCAAATTTTAATTTACCCGACACGTGTCGTAGTCGTGTCTCCTCAATCCAATGGCTGCTATAAAATAATTGTTAAACACTCCATCCTCAACGATCATATGATACTTTTATAAGAATGTACTCGATTTCTCCATTTAAACACATGAGTTTTGTTAGATTTCTTCATTTTGAGCATCAACATGGGTGGAAGTCAAACTCTTATCGTTGTTGCACCAAAGGTGTTCTTGTTTCTTAAGAATTCATAGTATGTCCATTAATGGCCGTAGAAGGACCTGAAGCAAAACAAATGTATATATGGAAGGACTATATGCTAATATTTTGTATTATATTTCTTTTTTCAGATCTGATTTGTTTTTGACTTTTTGTTTTTAACATCAGTATGTCTTTGGATTAGGAACCACGATTATGACACGTGTCAGGTAAATTAAAATTTGGATTTTGAGTTTTATGGTGTGGGCACGTGCAAAATGTGTGAGGGGTAGTTAAGGTATTTTGAAAGTGTACGACACCAAACACACTACAACAGACGGTCAAACTTGATCAATGATAGTCAATGCGGTCAACTAACGGTAGGGGGATCTAAAGCTAATAAACGAATTTTTGGGATCCAACGCAAATACCCATATATGTTATTGAGATGACCTAAAGCTAAATGACCATAAAATAATCAATCCATCATAGCATTATTAAAGATCAATTTGTTTTGAAAATTTCTAATCTCATTAAAACTGCATAAAGATTATGTAAAATTGATGGCCGAAAAAGAAAGTTTAGAGGTTTTAGAGCTAGTCGATTTTGTTGTATATTAATAAGTTGTTCTCAATACTTCCGTAGCATTAAGCTCATCTTCACAAAAAAATTGACGACCCTAAGTCCATATTTCCATGGCATTTGTAAGATATGGGCTCTCGTTGGATGCTAGAAACACTTTCTAACGCATGTATGCAGGGGCGGACCTAGGAGAGGGCTAACAGGGGCTATAGCCTCCCCTAACTTCCCCACCAAAAAAAAAATTACTATATTTATAGTCCTATACTATGAAAATGCAAGTTTCTATCCATGTTAATCTGTGGGCATGTACAAATCCAATAAAATATTCTTGATCTAGTCATATAGGCCCACACCTTTCATAAAAAAAATTTATACAGTTCAACTTCATAATAGCCCCCCTGAGTAAAATCCTAGTTCCGCCCCTGCAGGTATGTACTCCACGGCACTAGTGGTGTCAAATGGGCCGGGTCGGGCTAGCCCGACCCTTAAACAATGAAGCCCTCATGTTTTGAGGGTCGGGCCAGCCCTATCCTCATTTACCTCGATGGTTGGGTTGGGTCGGGCCAATGTTTAAATCTCGAAGCCTTTACCCACCCCTCAACTCTCTCGAGAGGGCTTGAAGGTCAAACGTGAGGGCCGGATATTATATTATACATTTGATTTACAAAATAAATTTAGAAATATTAGTTAAAAATGATAAAATCGAATGCACTTTACAATTAATTACCTTCAAAGTACTAATTTTTTTTGTTAAAGTTATATTAATCAATTAAGATCATTTAAATTCATTTCATAAAATATTATAATGAAATTATAAGGTTGACAAACTTAATAGATAAACGTTCTTTTAAGTGATTTTTAGCATATTAATGTTAAAATGAAATATATTGTAAATTTTTTTATTAAAATATATGTAATAAATGTTGAAGGCCTAATGAGAATCGGCCTTAAGAGAAGGCTTAAGTTTCAAAGTCTAGGCCCTTACCCTCCCCTCACAAGCTTGAGGGCTGGGCAGGCCTATCCCATGAATGTGTAAGAGCCTCATTTTGAAGGTTTTTTTGGCCCATAAACCGGGTCGGGACTTGCGGGCTGAGGGTTTGAAGGACATTTTGACACCCCTGCTCCACGCTAGAAACACTTTCTAATGCAGATATGTACTCCAACTAATTAATAACAGGTCTTTTACTGAGGTGAATTCCTTATAATATTTCAGTTTTTGAAGATATCAAAATAACGATATTAGGATCGAAAAATGTAAATTTTAGTTGAAATATGTTGGAATTCCAATTTTCTTTTGTAACTTTGGAATTTCGACAGTTCTTAAATCGTGAACTATGGGTGATATATAAGCGACTCATAAAAGCTGTCACTTACTTAGCTTAGCATGAAGTGTTCCAAAACTTCCAATCCTTAGGCCACAAGCCCGTGTGGAAAAGAGGTACAAACTACATTTTTTTTTTCTAGGTACAAAACTACAAACTACAAAATGCACACACACTGAGAAACTTGAGGCATACAAATTACAGAGTGACACACTGAGAAACTCAAAGAAATTAATCATTATATGTCTTTATATAGATTAATCATTGAACATATTTTTTTTAGAATCTACATTACCACTTGTAACAAATTTTGACCACTTTCTTTTAACACAACTAGAAAGAAAAAAGCAAAGTGTCTTTTAGTTGATTATTGGTAATTACAGTCTTATTAGGTCTATCATGTAGTTGGCCTTGGCTGTCAAAACTGATGGTATCAATAGCTACAACTTAAAAGCATTTGAATCCTCATACTCCAATTAACTTTGTAAATAAACTGATATATTTTAGAAACATCTCTTCCTTATAAATTAAGATAATTAGCCTTTATGATTCAGACTTTACCATAATTTGGGATTTCGGAATTATCTGAATTCTGACAAATTTAAAAATTGAAATTTATAATATTTCAATCTATGTTATATTTGGAATTCTGAAAATTTCAAAATTATCAATATTTTGACTTTAAACTGTTTTTTCTAGTTTTTTGGTAAACCGAAATATTGAACAGAATTCCGATATTCCGTTCGGAATAATGAACACTGGGGAAACAAAAACAGGTGATTTATATTACATTTAATACAAATTGAATAAGAGTGTCAAATGTTCCAACAGAGAATAATTACCAGAACGCCTGCTCTTGCAAGAAACTTCGATGGTTTCAAAGCAAAATATTTGCAGTAAAAAGTGGATCTTAAAACTTCTCTTTTGTTTCCCAACTTGCTTTGTGAAAAAAGAAAAATTCTTTTGTGATAAACATGCAAGTGTTTGTTTGTTTGTTAGTTATCTTTCTCTCTCTTCATACTCTGTTCTTTTCCCTTATGTCTCTACTCTATAGCTTGTTTCATTAGTATGAAGTTTATGAACTTACTTCATTCAACAACTGTGTAGAAAGCTACCAAAGAAAGAAAAAGCTCGCATAGAAGAAAAAAGAAGGAAAGAAAGAGAAGCATCAAGTGGATAAGAAAGAATTAGCTTCTATTTCAACAACTATAGAAAGCTATGGTACTAGTGAGAGGTTGAAATTTTAAGTGTTTTTGTGCACTGTTACATTAATAGACGAATGGGCTTTTGTGTGAATTCTTTATTGAGCATACAGTGAACTCAGACCAGCTGTAGAAACAGTCAGAAACAGACCCATTTCCCAGAAATCTTCTTAAGTTTCAGAGAGAATTAGTACTAGACTACTAGTACTACTTCATCAACTTCAAACAGACAACAAACCAAAGCATACAAAACAAATGACAATTCTATAAAATATAATGTGAATTAAGTAAAGTTGTTAAAGTAACAAAGCTCATTTCAGAACAAAAGAACAAGTAGCAGCTAGCAACCCATTGTTCTAACACTTTAGGCAAAAAAAGATATATCTGTCAAAATAGGCAACCCCCATTTAGTTGAATTGCCAAATCAAGTTTTCTACTCCCATTGGAGATTGATGCAACAAGCTTTAAAAAAATGAAAATTTTCTATTTTTTTTGTTTTTTACCTTTCAATCTGTTAATATGCTTCAAAATTCGCGCAGAGTCGAACCAGGAACATATAATTCAATGCCCAGAATGAACAATTTAGTACCTGGTTGCATCAACGAATTCTGCGTCGGAGACTGCACTCATGTCATCGTCTTCCATTGGAGCAGGAAGATTAAGATCTATCAAATTATTAGGATTGGTATTTCTAATTGGTTGAGTAGGAGTTGTAGTAGTAGTAATAGTAGTTGATGTACCAGTAAGATGAGATCTCTTATGACCACCAAGAGCTTGTCCAGACCCAAACACCCTAAAACAAACTGGGCATTCATGAATTTTTCTATCAGCAACTACACTAGTAGTATTTGGTGTTGTTCTTGATCCTGCATTACCTTGTTGAACTTCATACTCAACTTCATGATGGTTGTGTCGCACCGCAGAAGGAGAAGGGGTAGTAGTAGTATTGCAGCCTCTAAACTTCTTGTGACTTGCTCTGTGTCCTCCCAATGCTTGATAAGATTTAAAAAACTTCTTGCATGTTCCACACTGGTACTTCCCTCGACTTCGATTTACGCGAATTTTAATTTGCTCTAACTCTTCATCACTCTCCTCAATTGACTTGTCTGCTTCCTCTTCCTCTTCTTCATCATCATCTTCTTCTTCTTGCTCTTGTTCTTGTTCTTCTTCGTCGCGGTATCCTTTGTTTTCTACCTGCTTATTGTTTCTAGTCCTAATACCTCTAGAAAGCATCATGAGACATAAAGCAACATCTTCTTCAGGAGTCGTATCAGATACAGAACTAACTGGCTCTGGCTCAATTACAAATTCAGTTTTAATGGGCTTACTTGACTTGGGCTTCTTCATCATCACCATAAAATTTTCTTGACTATTATTCATCTGGATATGATGCTGAACATGTTGTTGCTCTCCAAATCCAGATTTACGATTGCGTTTTGATCTTCTCCTAGATGGATTTTTTGATGACTCAGTCTCACTTTCCCTGTCTTGAACAACAACAGCAGCAGAAGTAGCATCAGCGACAGCAAATGAAGAAAACTCAGGATCTACTAATCTAAAACTCTTCTTCGGGTTCTCTCGCAATCCGTAAATTAGTCCCTTGTCTTCGTCGTCTTCGGAAGACGAAGATGTAGTTGAAACTGAGTCAGTTTCAACTTCAAGTTGATGAATGAGTTGAGTCTTTGGAGGAGCAGGAGGTGGTGGTGGTGGTGGTGTTCTTGGAGTAGTTTGAAGTGCTAGCATGTGAGATCTCATGTGACCACCTAAAGCTCTGCCATTAGAGAAAGTTTTGAAGCAGAGCTTACAAGTGCGTTTCTCCATTTGTGAGTAAAACAGAAGAACAGTGTTGGAGAGTTGTTTGTTTTGTTTGTGTGAGAAAAAAAAGAGAGTTTTAAGAGAGAGTAGGTGACAAGCATTCCTCTTCCAAAACACTCTAAAAACCAAGAAAATATATATATGTCAATTTTTATTTAGTTTTTATTTTTATTTTTTTAATTATTATTGAAATAAAGTGAATCAAATTATTAATTATGGTAAATTTAATACCCCACAAGAAATATCGTATGCATGAAGGGAGAAAGAGAGACATGTAACATGCAAATCTTGCCAGTTTCATTTTTTTAATTTTCTATACCATATATACCCATGAATATTTACTTATTAAGTTTGTACCTTAAATTGGATTTTGACCAAAAATATATATGCCTTTAGTTTTATGTGAAATTAATACGTTTTGACCCGAGTAACTGTGCCTCTGTTGGATAGCCATGCTTCTCTTCTTCACACTGCAACTTTTGCTGTGGATATAGCCGCTGTTATTCCAATGAAAAAACTTGCCTGTGAAAAATGCTTAGAGTATGTACAAGACTATAAAATAATGGGTGCATTTTACTGATCTAATTTGTTTTTCCTAGTAATATGTCTTTGAAATAATTTTGTTCCAATAAGGATACACCAGTCTTTTAATGTTCGCATATAGGGTACGTTTGTAACTTAAGAGGCATATTAAAATCAATAAGTATCTTGTTTATGCAAGTCAAGAAAACTGCTGGGGTTTGTTGTAACGACGGGGTAGTAAAGATAGAACCACATGGCTTTTATTTTAATTTCTTTTTCCCGATTTTATATTTTTTCTGAATTTCCAATTTTAATTAATTAATCAATTTATTAGGTTCTGTTACTTTGTGGGGTATTATGAAGCCAACTGTAACTGCTTCATACTTAGCTTGCCGGCCAGTGGGTTCCCTTTTCCGAAATTCATCATGTTTTTAATTCTTTTTTTTTTACGTTGACCCAAAATTTTAATTTTAATTTTTTTGTTAAGGAAAAAAAAAAAGGAATGGTGGAGAAGTAAACGAAACCAACTTTCCACACCTAGTGGAGTTTTCTATGGAGTGAAAATGCCGTTTTGTTAGGAGTTAGGACTTAAGAGTGGACCCAGTCCTCTATTTTGCTTTCATTCTCATTCTAACATGCCATAAGTAACTCTAAGATCCACATTCATCTCCATGAGATTTACATATTTCGAGAAGTTAAGTTTCAATAAAATTTTGAGAAGAAAAGGTAGTTGTGATGAGTCATTCTAATGTTCAACCAGATTCGACACACATTTGTGTTGTGTGGAACCATCATTTATACTAGAATCATTGCATTGATTATAATCTCATTATTAACTTTTTTCGGAAAAATCTTATTTTTCCATATTCATCATATTCTTGTGAGATTTCCAGTGTTGATTTGGGTTTCAATTTTCGGGATTTCATTGCCATGGAAAATCATCTTGCAAACAAATTACATACTGATTTTTTGTTTTGCTAATTTCTTAAATTTTACCCTCTAAAGTTTTTCTTAAAAAAAATAAAGGAAAAAATAATATGGTACACGCCTACTAAAATCTCTAGCAAAGTGTGATCTTCAAGATTCTTGGAGATTATTGTAATGCATGCTTGGAGACTGTTTGCTCTTAAGCTTCGAAGTGAACTTTGGCCAACACTAAAGAGCAAATATTCTTATAGCTTAGACCACTTCATCGTATATGTCAAGAATCTTTGTAAATCAAGAAAATAATTTACATACTTTTTAAGGATTTCCAAAGATTACTAGCCTGTTTGGCACTGAGGATAGGATAACATTAATCTTCTACTTTCTAAGCATAAGCACCAAGAGGAACTCTCCTAAAGAATTGTATAGGCTGTTCACTGTATTCAATGTTTTCACGGATCCATTTTCGTTATAGAATAAAACAAGAGGAAAAAAAACCCATAATTGTCACGTACATTAATTTTGTGTAAATTTGGATGCACTTAACATATATAATGTTCATCTTACTGATAATGGGATCATCAATCTAAGAAAGATAATGGTATATAGCCACATGTCCAACAAATTATACTTCAACACATTTGTCTCAATTTTCATGCAAACCAGTTCTCCACTTGTTATGGTCACTAGTGTTTCGAGGTGTTGCATCCGGGATCGTGTATCACTGTATCAACACTATACCCATATGGCCATGTCTTTTATATATATACAACTAAAAGCAAAGGCGATTACTTGAGTCACACTATGCATAGGGGTGTCAAAATGGCCCTCAAACTCTTAGCCCGCCCGCCCCGACCCGGCCCATGGGCTGAAAAAGCCCTCAAAATGAGGCCCTCACACATTTGTGGGCTGGGCCGACCCGGCCCTCAAGCCTTTGAGGGGAGGGTAAGGGCCTAGACTTCGAAACTTAAGCCCTCCCTTAAGCCCGGCCCTCAACATTTATTACACATATTTTAATAAAAAATTTTATAATATATTTCATTTTAACATTAATATGCTAAAAATCACTTAAAAAAACATTTATCTATTAAGTTTGCCAATCTTATAATTTCATTATAATATTTTATAAAATGAATTTAATTGATCTTAATTGACTAATACAACTTTAACAAGTTTTTTTAGTAGTTTGAAAATTTAATTGTGAAGTGCATTTGATTTTATCATTTTTAACTAATGTTTAAATAAATTTTTTTAAATCAAATGTATAACATAGTATCCGGCCCTCACGTTTGGCCCTCAAGCCCGGCCCTTCAAGCCCTCTCGGGAGGGTTGAGAGGTGGGTAAAGGCTTCGAGATTTAAGCATTGGCCCGACCCGACCCGGCCCTCAAAGTAAATGAGGGTAGGGCTGGCCCGGCCCTCAAAGCATGAGGGCTTCAAAGCCCATTTGACACCACTTCGTCTATGCACATATTCCAGTCGTGAGTGCTACAAATCTTGTTTCATTTTAATGGAATTACTTCATTACTTTTTTTTTTTTTGTTAATCATCATATATATATATATATATATATATTAAAGACCAAAATTTACATAAAATCTATCATAGTTCAGATTGTTACATAACCAAGGGGTGGGTTTTGAATCCATTCTGCGGAACACAGGATGGGATCTACCCCGCCCGCAAGCTGTGGAGCAACCTTATTTCCAGATCTGCTCACCCATTTTGTACAATAGCTATTTACAACGGTTATGGATCTAAGGCATCAAAAGTAATAGTTGAGAAGACCATGATATATTTGCATTCTTCTTCTCCAAAAAGATGCCGACACTTTGGGAGTCGGGTTTCCACTTCCAAGTTCTGTACTTTGAACTTTAAGCTCCATTTGATGCCTTAGAGCACTCCTCTGCGATTCTCGCTTCTTTCCGAATTGTCGTCTTCGCCATGTTTACGCCTCCTGCGGCCAAAAAACATCCATTAGCGCCCCTTAGAACAAACCCATAACATGAGTATTTTTCCTTGTATGTCCATTTTTAGAACAAACCTTGTACATGAGGCGTCAATGTTTAGCTTGACATGATTAATAGCAGTGGGCTCCAATGCATTTCCTTCTTGGGATTCAGTTGTGTTTTCGTGCAAGTTCGGGTTCTCGGTAGAATCAAAGAAAAATTTAACAAGCAAAGTGAAATTTTGAACAAATTTGGTCTTCTTTTTTTCATGAAAACAGAGCATCTTTCCAACCAAATTTTCCAATTACAAGTACAAACAGAATTTTGTCCAATTTTTTTATTTATGGGCCACTTAGAAGGTGGATTAAACCACAAGTCTATCCACTGTTTAACCCGCAAGTGCTCAAATTGAGATAATCGACACTCCGGGGATAGTTGCCCATATTTTCCTAGTGAAATGACAAACTAACAATATATGATGTACGATTCCACGGGCATACCACATAGCAAACAATATTTGTCATTGATATACATAATTTGAGCTAGATGTTCCTAGTTGGTAGAATCTCATGATAACATTTCCAAGCAAAAGTGATTCTCTTGGGCAATGTGTGTTATGCCGAAAGCAAGATTGGTTGTTGGGATGATAGGTTGTGTATTGTGAGAACTCGATAAAAGTGATACATAGACTTGACCGTGAGTGTGCACCTTTCTTTGTGAGAGACCAATGAAGTTTGTCTTCTAGTTGTGATCTAGATAGGTATATTTGTTGTATGTTGAGGTTTGGTTGGGTGATCAAAGAGTTGATTAAAAGGTTGATGTTCCGTGTTCCGTGTGGTGATTAATGAGTTCGACACACATTTGTAAGACCTGGTTTGGTATAATGAGTTTGGTACTCTCCCTTTATGCATACCGGAATCCAAGAGTCCATCCACATGTTAATATTATTGCCATCTCCAGTTTGCCAGATAGAGTTATCTTTGATCTTATTAAGAATTTTCTGCATACATACCATGCCAGAACCAAGATATATTATGTACATGTGTTGAGTTTAAGGCAGTAGATGAGTTGAAATACTTACCTTTCAGCTGCTGTGCTAAGAAGGATGAAGGGTTAGAAATGATATACCAAAGAATTTTACTTAAATGAGCTAGATTATCTAACTGTGCATCTCTAATACCCAGACCACCCTGTCTTTTAGATTTACAAATGAAACTCCAGTTTTTGAGATAAAGAGGGTGCTTCTTACCAGTACTAGTTCCCCACCAAAAATCCCTTTGAAGGGCATTCATGGTAGTAGTGACTTTTAGAGGCAACAGAAAAGTACTCATTTGGTATGTAGGAATAGCTGATGAGATGGACTTAATGAGTACAGTTCTAGCTGTTTGGGAGAGCACCTTACTCTTCCAACCTGAGATCCTATTATTCACTTTACAAATAAGACTGTTGAAGATCTCAGATTTAGGCTGCCCAAGGAAGAGGGGAGAGCCAAGATACTTTTCCCCAACTTGGATGGATCTCATATTCAGTAACTACTTAATACTATTACTTCATTTACTTGACACGCCTTTTCATTTACTTCATTTTACCCAAAAAAAACACATGTTAAACAGATATGAAAAATACCAAGGAGCAAATTTTATAAAGAGTTGTACAATGCAACCCCAGTCGTATAATTTCAAGTGGCATCCATCAGTCAACAATTAACGGTATATATACAATTATACATTGAAGAACCTAGCTACTCAACAATAGAGTGGATATTATGAACTCGTATGGTCGTAATTGGAAATGCCTTAACCCAACCACTTGGCGCGCGTTACATATCTATATTTTAAGGGTTCTGTATTGGGCACTCATCAAATTGAATTGGGCAACCCAAAAAAAAAAGAAATATTACAAGTTTGTCATCAAAGTCTAGGCCCAACAACTAATCCAACCGGTCTTGCCATAACGAAACCCTCGGGTCGTTTGAGTGTAGACTCAAACGGTCTCACCATGTCGTTTATACTCAAACGGTTTATCCATATCATTTGAGTGTACACTCAAACAGTCTCTCCATGTCGTTTGAGTGTACACTTAAACGGTCTCATCATGTCGTTTTAGTATACACTCAAGCGGTCTTCGCATGTCGTCGTTTGAGACAAAACTTTTGGTTTTTAGCTAGACGATATGGATGGAGTCGTTTGGGAAGTCTCCAGGACAACATGGCGGGGTTGTTTGGAGACTCTCTTGGGCGACATGGCTGGGTCGTTTGGACTTAAAAAATTTGGTTTGTTTGTCACGATGTTCATTTTAAAAATCAACTTCCACTTAATCAATCCAAACTCAAACTCAAACTCGAAACGACTTCATTAAGCTTGGGCAAACTCAAACTCAAGTTTAATCAACCCAATCTTCCACCCAAACTCCAAAAAAACATTAAGTTTGAAATCATCAAGTTTAATCAACCCAATTTTCCACCCAAATCAAGTTTAATTAACCCAATCTTCCACCCAATCAAATTTAATCAACCTAACCAAGTTTTAGTATATACTCAAACGGGACACGATTCGAATTGGGTGAAATTGTCAACTTCAATTCTCATTGTTGATTCACAACTCAACACCCTAAGTATGAGCACAATAGAAAACTCGAAGTTTTTTTTTTTTTTTTTGGGTTCAATCTCGCGAGAGAGATGATACTAGCTAAAAATGTTTGAAAAAAATGGTAGCCGGTATGCGTTGAGGGTGTATTGGGCTATTGTTGTTGGACTTAGTTGTTGGGCTGGAAGCTGCCCAATGCAATTTGATGAGTGCCCGATTAAATCACCTATTTTTATTGTTCGAAATGAGCACCAAAAGTATTACACATCAACCAATCGAAGTTTGCACAATGCAACTTTGTTAATGGTGTGATTCCATGTACTAAACAAAACAAATAACAATCCTTTTTGAGCTAGGATAATCTTGAATGTGTTTGGTTAAAAAAAAGTGGTGGAAAAGAAAGTGTTTTCATTGAAATTAAAAACCATTAATATTGTGTTTGGTTTGCGGAAAATGAAGGAAAAGAAAATGCTTTCAAGGAACTTGAAAACTCAAGTGCATTTGTTAATCTAAGAAAAGTGGAAAAATGGAAAACAAATTCTTCAAGCATGTTAGAATGGAAGAATCCAACTTCCTTTAAAATAAAAAAGGAAGTTGTTTTCTTTTCTTCCATTCTTTTTTGATTAAAAAAGACACATCTTTCAATCAAAATTTCAGGCAATCTCTAGCTAACTCTCTTACTCTGATTGATACTTCCAATCGATTTGGAGATCTTCTTTTGCCATTAACAGGTTACATGGAGAGAAGACAGGTAGTTAGTTGGTTTCGCTCGTTTTGAGGGGTGGGTTTCCACTTTGAGGGGTTTGATAAGGTGTTTTGTGAATTTTGATATGGTGATTTTCAAGAGTGAGATAACTTTAAGGGATTTTGATACTGTTTTAATCCAATGCTCCGCTTAAGAAATTATGAAAAGAGTTTTCTTGTTGAACCAAACAAGTTGAAAGGAAATTCATGAAATATAATTTCAAGCAAAATAAAATCTAGGAATACAATTTCTTCTTGAAAGATCGAGAAATCTGTGAACCAAACATAGCCCAAGTGTTTGGTTCATCCTAGAAACTGAAAAAATTGAAAACAGATTCTTCAAATGAGTTGAAAAGGAGGAAAACAACCTCCATTTTTATAAGAAGGAACTTGTTTTCTATCTTTGTCCCCCGTGATACTTGATGCTTCGTCCTGATTTCGTAAGCCTTGATCTAGTACTCCCAAGCTAAACTAAACTAAAACAAAATTTTCCACTTCTAACCAAACATACGTAAACCAGATTTATGTAAAATCAATTCATGGAAAAACAAATCAATGAATCAAATTTCAGCGAACCAAACACAACCCTTGAGATTTTCTATTTCCGTTTTTAAGGTTTAATGATTTAAATATCTTCTTATCAAGAAGTGATTTAAATTATATTCAGAATTCATGATTGTCATATATAAGTAATATAACTCATATAGTTCATGATTTCGAATGAAATCTCAAAATTCTATCAAATATTTCCATCTTTAAGGAAATCGAAATAATAAAAATAGAGTAAAATAATGTATATTTTGAATTTTAATCAAAATATGTCAGAATTCAATATGGAATTCCAGTTTTTGGAACTTTCAAAATTCTGACAATTTCAAAATCGCAAACTGTGTTATGACTTACTAATCATGTATATGTTTATTGAAAAAAAAAAGTACAGTATATGTTATTGGAACATAAAATGTTTAAAGATTATAACATCCTCACAAAAGTATGTTAAAAGGCAAGTCTTGACACCTTTCTTCTTCATTATGAGTTTCTTCAGAGCCATGCAAATCCATCTACGTTTGTTGTTCACAACTCATAAGAGATAATGGTTATGTTAATGTATGATGACATTATTTAAAATGGCAATGTTCCATCTTTGCTATCCTCTTTTATCTCTATCGATCTTTAGAGCATAATTTGATATTAAAGACCTTGGCTCTCTCTCATATTTCTTATATATTGAGATTATCTTCACTCCTATTAGTTTTCATCTGTCACAGACTAAATACATTGTTGATCTATTTCGTCGTTATTCTACAACAAGAAATATGTAAACATTGCAGCACTTCACCTTACCTAATTAATGTGACTAAATATCGTCAGTTTGTTGTCTCTTCACTATTTAGCATTCACTAGCTCCCATGACATTGCATATGCAGTTCATCATGTGGTCCAATTCATGAGTGTCTTGTGTACTCCTACATATATATCTTTGCATCTAGAATCGACCCTTCAAGCTCCCTATAGGATTTTCATGACAAGAGTCTCCAAGTAGTAGATGATACTGAATTTATTTACGAACTTGCTTGAAATTTTCTCCAAAAACAATGTATTCTCTTGTGATAATTATGTTTTGTTTTACAATTAGTTATTATACTTTGGTGTACTAGTTTGTGATTTCGAACGGAATATTAGATATCTGCCAAATATTTCGATTTTTCAAGAATTCGAAAGGTAAAAAAAAATACAAATCTCAAATTTTATTCGAAATATTTTGAAATTATTGCTGGAATTCTGGTTTTTGGAGATGTTAGAATTCCAAAATCCTAAATTACTTATGGCAAAGTAGAAAGTAGATTATCCTTTCATGGGCTTATTTTCCAATAAATTTAAAATCATGTTACTCAACGCAAATTAAACATTAGTTTACACTTTATAGCAGTCCAAACTTTAAGTACTATAAGGAAACATAGTTTACATCAGTTTTGTTTGTGTTTGATTTTTTGTTCCTCTCACTTTAGCAGACTCTTCTTCTTTGCCAGTGCCGGCTCGTCCTTTAAGGCGAGTTAGGCAGCCACCTAAGGCCTCCCATTTGGAAGGGCCCCAAAATTCCTATACTAGCCATACACTTTCACTAAACCCTATTTTAAATTGGGTGATATATTAGTGTACCAAGAATAAAAATGGCATTTGATCTAACTAACTAAACCTACTATGCACTATATTTCGGGAAGAGTTAATTATGCAATGTACACAATCTAGTAGTTCATTATCCAATGCCAATCTCAAAACTTATCATGAATCTAATGGTCACAACTGACTCCTTTTCTTAATATCTGGTGAGACTGAGACTGCCCTCATTTAATTAACTTTCTTTCTTACAAAAAGATAAACAATTATAAAAATTATGGGTGCCTCCCCCGTCTCTTTTTTTCCTCATGGTTCTACTCTTGTATGATGAAAGTTGGAATTCTATTTTCAATTGAGCGGGTCTAACAAAGAGTGGTCTTTGAACGCTACTACACATCCTTACTCATAGTGGTTTTTACACTTATGGGTGATTTTAAAAGAAGTTTACACTTAATGATGGTTCTCTGTTAAAGGCCTCACATTTTGTCTTTGCCTAAGGCCTCACTTTGCCTTGAGCCGGCCCTGTTGTTTGCCCTTCTCCAAATAAAATAAAGTGAAGGTACATTGTGGGGGCTGCTCTAGTGGTGAACTTTTTGTAGCAAGTTGTGGCATTTTGTTTTAGTACTTGGTAGACCCTACTCTATGGTTAGAATATACGGTTGACTCAAGTTCACAATGGACCTGAATTAGTTTGGGATTCATATGGAAGCTTGGGTATGACCACTTCTTCAAGCATTTTATTGAAGGGGACAACTAGAGAAACCTTAATTCAAGTGCCATTCTTGTAGGCTACCAAGGTTCTTATGTTCAACTAGTTCAAATGGAAAATCTCCCACTGTAACTGATGTCACTGCACTTTGAAGTCAGAAATCCATTTATCCAAAACAAATGAAATGAAAAAAAACTATGGAACGACAGCGGCATATAAACGACAGCGGCATAGGGATTATGGAAAACTGCTTATAGAATATAGACAAGACATGCATAGATGGTCAAAACAAAATGAAAGCAGGGAAAAGTTAAGCTAAATGACCATCATCCTATATAGCGTCCTGGTATGGCCAATTTCTAACCTGTTGATCTTAACTATGTGATGTTTTGTTCCGTTTGGACTATTTAATTATGGGTTAATTTGTCTAAACCCTTTACATTTGTCACTAGTTTATAATAAATTCTTCACATTTATAAATATCACGATTTCTCCCGGCACCGTCTCACACTCTCACTTTCATCCCAGTACTAAAATTACTCCTGAACCAAAAGTATAACGGGTATTTAACAATAGCTCTTTTTCATATGTAAATAGGAAAAAAACAAAATGTAATAACAATTCTTTTTGAGGGGTACTTTTAGAATATTAACGAACTAGAATGGAAATCAAACAACACTAGGGGAAATCGTGATATTTATAAATATGGGGGGTTTATTATAAACTGATGACAAATGTAAGGGGTTTAAACAAATTAAACCATAAACAACCTTTCATTATTAAGTTTATACAATTTAATAAACTTAATTTCTTCTATCTTCTATCTTTCCTCTCAAAGTTTTGTTGCTTCCTTCTTTATCTTCTTTTGGTTCCAATTTTATAAATCCTTCCTCCAACAAAAACCCAAGTTTCAAATTTAGACCAAATGTTAAAGAAATACTCCATCAACTCAACTCTATCCATCAATTACTATTAATTACTATTATGTAACATTAGAAAACAAATTTGTTAATTAAGTGAGTGCCATAGAGAAAAAATAGATATGTAAATAAATTTTAGTTTTTGTATCATCAAAGAGAAATGCCATCTTCTAAAACCAAAGAAGAAGTTGATATATACCATAAAACATAGAACAACTAAATAATGGAGAACCTCGTCTTCGAAGATGGACAACACGAGTGATTTTTGTTTCACCATTTTTTTCAGGTAATGATACACATACCTACGTAATAATTGATTTACATAGAAATACGTATCCGTATGTATTGCAATGCAAACCAACATTATCCTGAGTACTCATTTTTTTCACCCTATATTCCATTTTCTTTTTTCCATTTTCTATTTTTACGGTTTGATTTACCAACTCAGCAGTACAGGTGTTAAAAGAATTTCTCGAGATTCGAAACAACAATTTTAGTACGTTGATTAAAGGTACACGTCAGGTCATTTTATCACTCTGACCTTCAATGCCCATTTTAAGCATTGACCGATTCAATTGAAAATTTTCAGATCATCAAATACGTATTAAGACCTCAAAACGAGTTGAACAGGAGAAAAGAACCTCATATAGTCATATCACAGTATCACACTCTGAGAAAATACTTCTAAACTGTACGACTGTCACTGAATCAGAACTGGTCTCTAGGTGTGTGTTAGTATCAAATTTGAGTACCTAGCTCCCGACCTAATCATATCAAACCATGTTACACTGTGTACTTCCCCAGAGTGATATTTCATGCTTGAAACTCAATCATAAAGGGGCTGAAAAGTAACCCAAATCAAGCTCAAAAGGTAGCACTGCCCGCACTGCAGTTGTCTTACTAGAGAAGCAAACTAACCACCCATTTTTCAGAACTAATTTTACCAAGTATCCAACAAGAAAAGTAGAGAAAGACATTGTGATCCTGAGTTCCTTTAGAAAGAAGTCAGATATAGGATTTTTTGTCCAGGACCACCTGTTCTCATTCCAATACAGAAAGCCCGAAAACTATAGTCTTTAGGCATGTAACATGTAAGATTCTCGCTCATGCCTCTGGAATTCACAAGTTAACGCGTTTAAAATGATTCATTTTATAGACTCTCCATTCTCTATTGTCTTACTCTTATTAAGTCTTAACTAGAATATGTTCCTTTTCAATATTTCTTTTATGAAAGAAGGTTGCAGTCATTTTCGCACACACGATGATTGCATTTATGGTTTGTTAGAGGCACCCATCTAGGCACATGCTTTACATGCTAAAAACTTGTTGCTTTATATTTTCTCACGAGAACGGTTCATTTGGTCTTGAACTCTTGACACCATAAACCCAACTGAATACAATTTTTCCTTCTTCGGTAAAGTAATTCGTATTTATGCAAACCTATATACTGTGATCTTTTGTGCCTGTACAACATGAACGAAAAATACAACAGAGACAATATGATTTCAAGCGTTCTTTCTGTGTGCTTCTTTGGTTGGAAATTGGAATTCCTTTTCCACTTGGATTTTATCCTTCACATAGTAGCTGTCATCAGAAACTTTTAAAACATATGCCCCCAGCAACAAGGTAGCTCTGGTATCCTCATCCACAGTATTTCAAGATCTTCTTTAACAATACTGTCAAGTTTTCCTATAATGTGATACAAATGAAATTTCATAGTATTATATATATACAGCCAAAAAAAAACAAAACAAAACAAAACAAAACAAAACAAACAAAAGAAGAATAACTCTGAAGTTGCTACATCATTACCACATTCATACTAAAATGGGAGAGAGAGAAAGAGGAAATAACATATATTCCACTTCCCATATGCTGAATAGCTTAAGAAACTGGAATACAACTGTTTACAACTCGAACAGGCAAAAAAGAATCTCAAAGGAAATTATACCACTCGAATATGTAACAAAAACTGGAAGAGAATATTGTTTACATTCTGAGCAAGAACAACAGAACTTTCACAACGAAGTGACTCATCTCAATGAGTCTTTTATAGCTACTATGGCCCTACATAGAGAAAGTCAGATTGTTGAGTGACATGTTTGCAAGGGGAGTTATCCTGTGTCTTATTGAAGCATCTCGTGCCTGAATATCATCAGTTCATCATGCGTTCTTGCCTTGAAAAAAGCTACGTCCCAAAAATTCTTGCAAGGGTTTGACAGATTCAATCACACTTCTATTCCCATACTCCAAGCAAAGCAAATCTAAACCAGATGCAAGTATAAAAACATTTGTTCAACACAAACGCGCGAATAAGGATTTCACAGGCTACAACTATTAGCTAATCAAGTCTAGTTCTCCCAGAAACAAATAGGATCAAAGTTCTAAACTTCCCTATATATCACTAAACTCTAAGAGAAGCCATTATCCCTAAAAACATTGTCAACTATATCCTTGAAAAGTCGGATTCCACTACAGTGACATTATATTCACCTTTATCGTCTATTTCTAGCCTATAGAAAATACATAGGCAAAAGAAGTTTTTCCTAGATGCCTAAAGGAATTGTCAGAAATTCAGAAGTACCTAAGAAATTTACATAAACATATCAAAGCACCTTCCTAGATACACCAAGCTTCCAAATCCTAGATCTCTCTTAATACACCTACTTGAGCACCTGCACCAACATTCCATCCACTCGTGCAAGTGCATGTATGGTGCTAGGAAAGAAAGAGTATGAGGTGAAGAGGAGGAGGAGGAGAGAGAGAGAGAGAGAGGGATGAGTTGTGTATGTAGATAACTCCCTAAGCTCAGCTCAGCTCAAAAGATATAGTTTGTCGCTTCAATGAAGTACATTCCTCGGGATGCTGCTAGATCATAATGATTACTTGATATTAAAACCTTCAACCACATATCTTTGTTATCTGATATAGAAGCAATTGTCTTTCAACAGTCTCCAATCATTTAACAATACTCTGGGAATATGGAAGTTTAGCCCTGGTAGCGATGAATCACCGTTTGTTATTATTTTTTTTACATTAAGTACCACAAGGTTGAGTTATGAAATTCTAAGCATTAAGTACCACAAGGTTGAGTAAATTGAAGAAGGTAATTTAGACAAGTACTCAAATCATTTATGCTATATCAAGAAGCCGAGATCAAATGTTGATAATCATCACAGTTTTAAGCCACTATAATCAATGATTTTTACAAGGTTAAAGATGAAGAGTAATTAACAGCTCATATACGCTAGTTTTTTTCGAAGAACAAAAGAACCTGTTTCCTTGCCCATCCTTTTATCTTCCACTAACTTCAGAAGGTGTCTTCGCCACAATTGATAATGCATGTAGCCCAGTCTGTAACTCATTTTGCAATAAATCATAAACAAGCCTATGCCGCTTGACCAAACTTTTTCCCTCAAACACCTTGGACACAATTTTCACATTAAAATGTGTCTCAACTGCAGCTCCTCCAACTCCTGCATGTCCAGCGTGTTGATGAGAAATATCTTCCACTTCCAATTCAATCGGAGAGAACTCCCTCACCAACAAGTCCTTAATCCTCTCTCCTCTACTCCCCAAGCCAATGAATTTACTCTCTCGAGTTTCACTTGTCTCTGTAGTCAGGTCGTCAACAATTTCAGATGTACCCCCTGAATTCAGCTCCAGCCTGGGTTGGATTCAAACTCTCAGCCTCATTTCCAACCATAGCTCCACCACTCTCAGATAACTGCTGGGCCTTGCGCTTCATCAAGCCCAGCATGTTTACAAAACCATTGTTCCTAGAAGCCGTGAGACTCTGTTGTAGCCCAAGCGACATAATAAAGTCTTTAGAAACAGTAGTAATCTTGGACACAGGTTGCCCAGAAAGGCCTTGAACAAGCAGAGCAGCAAGTCCCTTGGTGAGAGCAGAGTCAGAATCAGCTTCGAAATACACATTCTGATCAGCATCCAAATAAGCTCTGACCCAAACCTGAGAGACACACCCCTGTACCTTATTCTCCTTGGTTTTAAACTTGGGGTCAAGCGGCTTAAGGTTTCGACCATAGAACATGAGCTGTTGGTACTTAGCTTTGTTATCGTCTACAGATTGAAACAGGTTCACAATCTCTTGAAGCTTTGGAGGAAGATCTCCAGTGGAAAGAGTAGAAGAAGAAGAAGAAGAAGTTGAAGAGGGTCTGGTGGGCAATCTCTGAATAGAAATTGAAGAGAAAAGTCGGTTTGGTTTGGGGATGTTGGGATGTAGATTAGTATTATTAACGACTCGAATGGACATGTGGGAAATCGAGGATAAGAAGAGAGTGTTCATCATATCAACCTGTACAAACAGAATATACAAACTTTATTATAAGACACATTTGAAAGCAAAAATTGTGTTGCTTGAAGAACAAGATTGAAAGAAAGAAAAAGATACTTACACCAGATTCCAAAAGTCTCTGTGCTGTTGCCGGCCAGAGACAGAGGAAAGATAGAAAGAGTCGTTTATCGGAAGTGTCGATTTTTTCTTAAATGATCGGCCTTTGGGCTTTCAATTCAATTACATTTGACTCTCTGTAGGGGCCCAAACCAAGCCCGGTAATGTTACTTTTCTTCTTTCCAAGTATTCTTTTAGTAATTTAGTGTTTCATAACATATTTCGTTTACTTCAAAATTTCTTTCTTAATTGTGAATTTAGTGAAATTAACTTGTGTACAAAAGCTGTAGGTAATGATCATACATGATGACTTACAATGCCTGCAAAAGAGCATAAAAAAACGTCTCCTGCAGAGAAACAAAATTGGACGAAACAGACAGCGATATGTTACTACTTTTTGCCTTTGCGTTTCTTCTTATTCTTCTTTGCTTTGGAATTTCCCTTCCCAGTGGTTGTTTTCTGATTCTCAGTGTTGCTTTTGGTTTCAGACGCTGGATTAACACCACCCTGCACAGCAGTTCTTACAGTGTTCTTCAGGGAATCCAACACTGGTTGTAGCCCTGGTCTGCTATCCCGAAAAGTTTCCAAAAACTCTATTATATTTCCAACACTGACATCACGGTCTTGGCTGCCACTGAAATAAATTTATAAATATATTTAGTACTTAGTTGTAGATAGAACATTTATAACTTTCGACATAGTTATACGTGAAGGTGATCTCACAATGAGGGGATCAACTTCACCACAAACAGCTTCTTACCCTTATCTATCAGAGATAATACTATTTGACGAAGAAATGAGAGGATTGAACATTTGTTTACTTTTTACTGACCTCGCTTCCAAAGAAACTGAGAGCTGCTTCAGTCCTTCCAGAAATTCCACTCCTGTGTCATCTCTGGAAGATGATTCCAGACTCACATTGGTCCTTGCGGTTGCGGCATCAAGGATACCAACGAATGACTCCAGTTCCTGCTTCACAAAAAAACAAGAAAGGGACCTTTTCAATATACTTAACCAAATAAACAAACAGAAGAGTGAAAATACAAATGTTAGTACCTTAACATTTGAAAAGTTATCAATTTTGCCAGAACTCAAAGCATCCAGAAAATCCCAAAAGCTCTCGCAAGGTTTTGACGAATCCAACTCCTCACTTCTGTTCTCATTTTCTAACAACTTCTGAACTTCCTTCCCATCCATATCTAGACTAGGTAAAAGTTTAGTGCTGATTGTGCCATCAGTATTGGTTGGAGAAGGCTCTGAAATGCTTAAACATGCAGTTTCCAATTCAGAAGTGTCTTCTTGGACTTCATCTATTGGGAACAGTATACTCACCATGTCCTCTCTGCATTGAATCGTGTTCAAGTTGATAACAAGCAATCCAGGGCATTCGGAGATTTGTCTTGCAAACTCACTATAACAAGAGGATTTTCAACTGTCCTAAATGCTTCATCTAGCACATCTCTGAAGCTGCGGTTTCTCCTTCTATGAAGTATCCCATGAAAAGCTGAAGGCAGCTCTGACTTAATTTCATTCCTGGCCAGCAGAGCTGACAGCAAATCAAAATACTGCCCCGTATTCAGACAAATCAAACAAATCATCATAATCAACCTCAACACCAGTAAAGCATAATCCTCTTTGGCATTGTTTTTAGATTTTGAAACCCATTTAAAAGTATCCTGCCTATTGAAGAAAATGTGATGAACAGTATCAGTGATAAATTTGTGGACCTCTGCCAATTGTACATGAATATCAGTTGCAGTGGAGCTGCTTGACTTGTTTCCCCAATTCTCAAATTCAAGTACTTGAACCAGAGAAAATTTTGTTGTGAAAAAGGACTTTTGGCAAGAAGATACAAAGAATAATAGGCGCTCAACAAGATATATGAAGCAATGAGGTGATATATAATCAACTTCTTTCTGCCAATTGGCATTGTAGGTATTTTCCAAAGCTTTTTTAAGCTGTGACACCAAAGAAACCTTCCCCAGGTTTGACTCTAAAACACCTTTGAGCTGCAAAATGAATAAGTTCCATGGTTGGTTTGCAAAAAAGAACCTTGCAATCTTATCATACAGTTCGTCAGCTTGATTGCCAGATGCAAACAAAAGCATCACTGTCCTTCCGATTCTCCCGTGGGACAACTTACTCTTAGATTCTATATTTTCCAAAATAGCGTCTTCAAGCAGATCCTTGTAAAGCTTGTTTTCTCTCATAAAAACCAAAATTTTCATTGCTTGTCTACAGTCTAGAGGAAATACAATGTCAAAGAAGTTTTCTTTCGATGATTGACGGAACTTGTGTAGCTTTGGCAGTGCCCAAGTTTGATATTTCCAGTCACTGAATTCCATAATAAACTTTGCAACTTCAAAGGTGTGAAGAGCGATCATACCTTGACAAAATGGTGAGAAAGAATTTTGACTAGAGAACTTATGAAGAGTATCCAAATTTTCCAGAACTTTCATACCAAAGACAAGTATTTGTGAAACCCAAAACTTCTTTGCAGCCATTGTAAATTGGCGTGTGTCCATACAAACCAAATCCCCTGTCCTTCGAAGAGATTTTTCATTGATTTCTTTAATCCAATATGCATCAGCACCTTTAGGGTAGAGAAAATAATGATCACTGTCCTGCTTTCGTACACCAAAGTAGCTCAAACAGAACTGTCCATAAATCATATGATCTTTTTCATGCAGTGTTCCAATATATTGTAGGTAATCGAGCATGCCTCTTATTTTCTCCGTCCAATGATTCCAATAGTAAATCAAAGATTCTACTGAGACTTTGTTGCAGGATATCAGCTCTTCAGAGTGCTTCATTGGATTCAAGACCACTTCTTGACCCCATTCATATTTAGAGGGATGTAACTGATGATGTGCATCAAGAATCTTCCATGCAGAGATAATTTGAATTGTAGGACTGGAGAGTCGTTTAGAAGCACTCAAAAACTTTCCCATGTCTAACAAGGTCATATCTTGATTTGAAAATAGACTAGCCTCCGAACAGACGGACTCATAGAACTCTTCTGATTCCTTCATTGCATAATTCCTGGCTCTCATTAGAAGTTCTTCCTTATTAGTGAAACACTTCAATGGCCATCCTCTGTTTCCATTTACCCAGAGAGAGTTTCCAAGGACATAAAAAAGAATCAATTTGGATGCATCCTCAAAATGACCTCCCTTTGCTAACAGATCAGCCTCAATAAGAAGATCACCTTTCTCCCTTGCAATGCTGGCAGCCTCAATATAATTCCCAGACTCTTCCTCTAACAATAAAAGCTCATTGAGATAATTCAGAGATCTCAAAAAAGAGCGTTTGGAATCCATAGAACGATACTCTCTAACAAAATTCAGCATAGCATTTTTATCCTTACGCCCATGAAAGTGAAGCGCACATCTCTCCAAAAAGTTTTGTTCCATTTCTTCCAACTTTCGACGTTCGACAACCACATCAACAGTTTGATATGCATTTTCTTTCCATTGCTTGATAAAGTTCAGCCCCATGTCAAAGAGTTCTCCATTAGTGCAAATGGCCAAACACTTTGAAAAGCAATTACCCCTGGCATACACTTCAGCTGCTAGTGAGTAACGGCCAGCGAGGGAAAAACAGTCGCCAGCATCCTCCAATCTTGTTTCTCCACATTTATCCAGATAAAGTGTACCTGTAATGTTAAATAGCAAAAAATTAAAATTACGAGCAAGAAAGTATTAAAAATTCCATAATGTTACTCCAAATATGGAAACAAAAATTACCTGCCTGGTACACAGTTAAAAAATGATTAATAGAGGGGTAAAGAACTCCTAAAATTCTAAACTATTTGTTCGTTTACGAATGTTAGACCCTCCCCCACCTCTCGAACTATTTGCCAAATGATCTACTGACTGCATGATGTATATGATGAAATTTCATACCACTCCCTGGAAAAATGAACCTACATATTTATCAAGTCGTCTTAGAGTTGAATCTGTCATCAATCAATGTGTCTCATAGGTAACATTACTATGGTCTGAAAGGAGGCACCTTCGTGAAAACAAATGATCACAAGTTCATCTTCAGAAAAATGATCAACCATTAAGAAAGTTAAGTTAGACAAGTGAGGCGTGAAGTTAAGTAAAAGACTAATTCTGATACCCAGCCACTTATTCCGAATCCAGACGAAGTGTGGCTGCCTAAGCCAGATCTTCTTATTCATAGTCATATACGTGTCCCTAAACTGTCTTCTCTGAATAAGAAATTGCATGTACTGGGATAAACATAATTTATGATAAATGTGCTTCAGGTACGCACAGACACAACAATCCTCGGGATAACCGGGAAGTGCAGGTAAGAGAGCTGGCAAAGTTTGGTTTGATGAGTTCAATATTTACCAGCACTGGGGAGGGGAGGGGAATGAAGAAGATAAGAAAAAACACACTTTAAAGGATCACTTTCTTTTTAATATGATAAAGCGCAATACGTGGAACCTAAAGTTGAAACATATCGTCCAACTTAAATAAATATGTTGCTAAAAGATTTTCTTTAGAGGGACAAACACAAACCTGCTTTTTCATATTCTTTCAGTTCGATGAAACACTTGGCCGCTAACTCAGCTTTGCTGATTTCTACATAAATCTCTGCGGCCTGTAGTAGAGCAACATGAGCAAGCTCAGCATTTGAACCACGCAGACGGTCAGCGGAAGATCGAAGGCCAGCTGCACGTGCCCATTTCTCTCTGTTCGAGTCTCCAGCTCTTTCAAAGCACATAGTAGCCATCTCAAAATTACCCTCGTTAAATAGCTGTGCACAAGTAAAACATATGGAAGATAACTTCATTAGTATGTTGAACTTCCCACCATACTAAGTATGATTGTACCAAATTGGAGAGTTCAAAACGTGTTAAAAAACCATACATAATCATTTACTCTATCGTGATCAAATTGGAGAGTTCAAAACGTGTTAAAGACCAAACCTTTATGCCACGTCTACTCCACTCTTCCTTGCTGCTCGCAACTTGCATTGCCTGAGCAAGTGAATTATCAAGTTGTCTAGTTTGTACTAGGCCTAGCTTTTTCCAATAGTCAAACATAGGCCTTGAAATCTCCTCCATATTCTCACAAATCCACAACCTTTGTCTTGTACGAGTTATAGCCACATATAGCTGCTTCAACTCTGAGCAGAGGATGCTGTGTTTGGCCTCATTAAAACTTGGAAATGATATACATCCACTGCAGTCAGGTATGTATTGTTCCATATATTGATAAACTACTCTCCATTGATTTTTTAAAGGAGACGTACCAAAAAAATTGTACAATAAGACATCCTGCAACAACATCAAAACATCAGAATCAGATACATGAAGCAATAGAATTAGACTAAGAAGTACACATATCATGTGTAAAAGGCATATGAAAAATCCCCTCATATAGAATATTCAAGATAGTAAGATATCAGGTTGAATTGGTCTTTACATCCTCCTTTCTTCCATGTAATCAATGTGATCTCTTTGATGAGTCAAAGTGTCAAGCGATCAACAAGGATACAAGTGATGATTCAAACAACAAACACTTTAGTTGTTCTCACAGATGAATCAGCAGTTATTATTATGCCTGTAAGTATTTTTCAGTCATGCCATGTTTTCCATGCTCCATCAAAGATATGACTCATCTTTAAATAATTGGAAAGGAAATAGAACATTGTTCTTCTCAGAGGTACAAAAATTTCAAAATATGTTTCCCATGGAATATATATTAACAACATCACCACCAACCTGAAATTCTAGTCCTTTGCACTCAAGTACTGTTAACACAAGGGCTTGCTTTCCAACATGACTAGCAATTTCTTTTCTTGCACTATCATCACGTACTAATATAACTTGTTCAGCGCCAAATCCAATTATATCCCCGCAACTGATTCCTCCACTATTGCCAAAGATAGTTACTAACGCATTTTCATCATTCCCAGATTCAAGCAGAACTGGTGATTCGCCATAGATTAGACTTGTTTCAGGGCTTAAGACATCAACAGAGAACGGAAAATAGTGATAAAGAAGATCGAGAACACTCTGCGATAAATTGAGAACACCAGCATGGGTACGGAAGTTTTGATTCAAATGGAAAATGTCTGAAACGCATGGTTGATCCTTCTCTTTCATGTTATCCTTATAATCACTTCCAGAACTCATGATGAACTCGTTGTAGAAAAGAGACTTTATATCTTGGAATCTAAAATCAATCCCTCTGGCAATGGTCTGTGCAGTGTCTCCTGAGAAGACAAATCCCTCACTGATATTCCCACAAATATATTTAAACAGAGCAATTTGTCTCATGGTAAGATCTTGCACTTCATCAATATAGACAAAGTCCATTACTTCACCCGCATAACAACCATGTCTCAGGCGACAATGGAGATCAATCACAAAATCGGCAAGATCAAAGTCACCATTCTCCATCTTCTTCTTCTCATAATCAAGGTAAATGTCATAGATTATCTCTCTTCTTGCTGAGCTTAAAGTGGAGACCCGACCCTCAGACAGTGAAACATAATTCTCTCGACTCAGTTTACCATCACAAAGTTTGCCTGCCTTCAGCCCTCCTTTTATGTAGGATATTATCTCTGTAAAAACTGTGGACGAATCAAGCTTCGCAGTCGCTTGAGTACTAAAATGAGGCCAGTAGGATGAATTAAATCGGTCAAAACTAACCTCCTTTGTTCTTATAAACACTTGAAAGGCAACTGAACTTGAATGTCCATTGCTACCATGCAAAAAATCCCTTAAATCAAGGAATCTATCAAAATATGAATTCTCCATACTTCTATCAAGCATCAACAAAAACTTCTGAAATGTTACAACAAGTGGATACGTCTTAGGTATAATATCGACAAAAGACTCCGGGATACCGGTTAATTGAGACGTGTCCTCAATGTCATGCATATCTATTGTGTTGCATTCTGCTTTAGAGTTACTCCCACAACTAAACCTGTACATGAAAAAGGACATAATGAAAAAAAGCAAAACTTGTGAAGTTGAGGTTAATGAAGGTTGTTCGAATGGAACATTAGGTCTATATACATGTATGAACAATCTTTTCAATAGAGTAACCCATCAAACTCAAACTTTTGAAGTGATTGAAAGGTTGTTTCAGATATGTCTTGGATGATGATCGTCGAAATTAGCGGATAGAGCTAATAACTGAATATGCATGTAATCCCGCTCTGTTGAAGTCACGAAATAAGCCCTCAATGAAGGTTCAATCTGATGCCTAATATGGCAAAGAGGCAACATCACAGGTTTGAGCCTTTTCCTACCCATTTCCATAGAAGGGGAAACTTTGAGATTTGTTATTCCACCCTGCTTCTAGGTGGCCCAACCTATTTACAATCTCTGGGACTTCTCTTGATATTCATAGTTACACCTCCTACAAGCTCAAACTTCAATAGTAACTGCTATTTAACCAAATTCACAATCCATGAGCTATCCTTCTGAAACTATAGCTCAATCTTTTGTCTGTTTTTACTTTGTTAATGTTTTCATTTTAATTCATTTAGAAACTTCTAATGAAGACTACTTCACTAAGGAGTGCACCTAAAAAAACAAATTCAACTGTCGAATCAAAACAATTTGTGAATTACTGGCAGAGATTTCAGAAGTAAGAAATGTTATCGGAAAAATAATAATAAAATAAAATAGAACTGAGATTGAAGTTTGTACACACCTCATCAAGTTAGTAATGTGGTTCTTGATAGCGGCACAAAGTTTAGGGCTGACAGTAACAAATAATTGTCGTAATGTAGTCCCCTCGGTGACTAGAGCATTTTCACTTTTCTCGTCTCTGATGGGAAAATCAACACAAGTATCACGGTGTACACCACTCAATCCTTCAGAAGACAGAAAGTATTGCTGCTCTTTCTGAATCAATTTCATGGTTAAAACCGTTGTTTTTCCTGTTCCTGACCTTCCAAGGATGAAAGTACTTCTAGGAAAATGAATTATCTCCAATTCTTTCTCCGTAACCTCAAAAGGCAGATCAATTTCTTTGCCATCGGGTCCAGAGAGCAGGTGAGCTACCACACCAGCTGACAACGAGTAAAATTTCATTAGCAACAGACTCTCGCTGACCTTAGAGTTCTCAACGTAAGTTTTGGCGATAGCTGTGCTAGTACTTGCATCACCAGTCGAAGCCTCAGTGACGCAAACATCCTTATACCGGACAATATTGGCAGAGGTTGCCCAAGTCATTGGCACTTCCAAATTCCTGAGCACACAATATACGAGAAGTTACACAGATTGCAAGCTAACACCAAATAAAAAGAGCACTTAATGAAGAGAAGTTGTGCAGAACAAATTTTTTTTCTTCTTCTAAAAGAAAGTATATGAAATTGGAGACCAATCTGAGCATGTAAGAGTCAATAAATGGATGAAACAGGTGGAAAAAAAATGAGGGTCAAAGAAGCTATTCTGGAAAAAGAGAATAGACGGACAACATGAATATCCCTCATCTATTAACAACCTAATACTAAAATATTAATAAAAATTTCTCCCACCACCACCATCTTAAAATGCATGACAGCCTGAAATGATTAAATTCACAAAGATAAGGATGACTGGACATACCCCTCGATGTGTTTCACCTTGCAGCGGCTAATAAAATCATCTGTGTGCATTGCAAAGATGTGATCCAAGCGCTTAACAAATTTTGATATCTCCTCCAGAGGTATGATATCCCATATCTTTAGCACTTGGCTAAACAATGGTTGCTTAACAATGTCGATTGTGGATATTAGATACAATCCTTCAACCTTGAATTGTTGAACAAGCTGTGCGGAGTTTTCACATTGAGACTCCACATTCCTCTTCTTTGGGCGCCAACCACCAGAAAGTTTCAGCAGAAGATTAACAACAGACTTTTGTAACTGGGAGGACTTCAGATTTCCAAATGACTTCCTGAAGTTATCACTAAACAGAACCTGTAGATACAGAATGAGGGAAATGACAAAACCTCAACAAACTTAAAAATAATATTTGTGCACAAGTGATTGACAAATGTTAGAAACAAGTAGAATACATATCTTGCTTCAATATATTGTACGATATAAGTATCTAAGTAAGCACTTTACCTTCCACCTTGCACTTTTGAAAAGTATGCTATCCCCATTAAGTAAATCATCAAGTTGATCAAGCTCTTTCTTGACCTGTATTACTGCTTTCAGAAGACCCTTATCTTCATCTGCATAAAAGAAGCACTTGCGATCCTTCGCATTGTTGACTAATGCTGCCCAGACAGAGTCACTGTTAGCCAGAGTTGTTTCATTTCCCAAAATCCAGAGACAGTGTCTGCAATGTCATCCATATGCCCGTATTTTAATATAGAAAGTTACAATATAATATATTGAATATAACAACTTCTGATCCATTAAAAACAATAGATCAACATACTTGGCCCTTGTTAAAGCAACATTAGTACGCTGGAAATTGGATAAAAAGCCGATGTGTCCACCACTGTTTGATCTGACAGTAGAGATTATAATGATGTCTTGCTCACCACCTTGAAATCCGTCAACAGACTTCACCCTTACATCAAAGTCCTCAATGTTCTGGTACATCTTTCCAAATTTCTCTTGTATTGCAGCAACCTGAGCAGCATAGGGAGATATTATACCGATGCTAACCTTATGCTTGGATACTTCCCACGCTGTAAAAAAAGCAACAATGTATGAAGTCATTCATATCAAAACTACAGGTGAATAACTCATGTATACATGTGGAGAATAATTTAGTCTCTCCTACAGTCCTAACTCCAACAATGAGCAAAGCAGGGAGGGAAAATGGTAAGTATCATGTGTAATTAAAAGAATCATTTAAAATTTTCTTTTGAACCATACAAAAGCAAGATATCTTGCAGGGAAAAAAACAGAGGGGCAGGGTAAGAACATATAATACCTTTAAAAAGACTTCGCACAATCGTGAATACAACAGCTACTTCTACCATGTTTTTCCTGCTATGACCAACATCATCAACTTCTTCTCTTCCATTGGAAATACTTATGAATGAGTAGGGACCAAACATAGGACCTGGAAGATAATGCTTTTCATATCTTTGACTTTTAACATTTGGAGCATCCAAGACCTTCTCTTGATAGAACTTCGAATTTGGGAAACAACTTATTTTAGGATGCATTCGGTACTGCATATCAAGAAGGTGCTTTGGACATCCCATTGAGCTCAATCTCTCAAATAAACTTCTTCCAAAGCCAGCTTTATCAGATACCTGATCAGTTAAGAAGCGACATTAGGGATTAGAAACTACAGAGAAAAGTGAACACACATTAGGTATATATTCTGTTGAGATCACCTTAAATTCATACAACAATTAGAAGGCCAAGTAGCATACCTTGCTATTAACCAATGCCGGTAACTGGCACTCATCTCCAATAAGAAAAGCATGTTGTATACCGCTAAGCTGTAATGGTATTGTTGACTCACACTCTTTTAGCTGAGCAGCTTCATCAATAACCACCAAATCTAGTGGCTTCATTACCACCGAGTGCAACCTGAACGAGCTAGAAGCAGTGCAGAAAATGAGAGACGAGGTTTGGAAACAAAAATCTCTTGCATCATACTTGTTATTACAATTGGGAAGGTTAAGACCGTTTAACGATTGGCGAAGTGACCTCAGAACAAAGATGCATTCATTTCTAATCTTAAACATAAGGGCCGATGCATGGCAGGAGGATAGGGGTGTACTCCCAACAACCGCTTGTTCGAAGAGTTCCTTCAGTTCTTTCTCAACGACGTCATCTCGCAACAGTAAAGACTCCAATTGTTCAAGAAGTCCAAGAAGCTTAACCAGGTTTTGGAAATTTTTTTGCAATAAGACACCTACAGGTAAATGGGTGCATAATATACTGATACATCTTTTCAGTGGTAATGCAGTAGCAGTGTATCGCTTTCTCATGAACTCGACCAACGATATGCCAACTTCTCTCCTCTTTCCAGTTTCTTTGTCAGTTTCATTATTCTTGCTTGACTCGTTCTCTAGAAATATATGATACTGAGATACACAATTTTTAAGAAAATCCATCATAGACGTAAAACAATGCTGCCAACCAGTTAGTCGTGCAAAACACTCAAGAAGTCTCTCCACACGATAGTCCAGATATATCTCCTCAAGATCCTCATCCACTTTCAACCGATCATTATTCCCAAATAAGAGTAGATCCCCCAAAGAACAAAGTGAGGTATTATTCCTATAATCCAAGCCATAGGCTTCTCTCATCAGCTTTACGACACGAGCTGACAATTCAGTAATTGCGACATTTGTTGGGGCACATGCAAGCGTTCGGCACCTCATTTCTAAGAGGTTGAAGAGCAAAGTACTTACAGTTTTAGTTTTCCCAGTCCCCGGAGGACCCCAAACAAGTTTCACAGTAGATCTGTGCTTGCACTGCATTGTCGATATACAACCACGCACAGCAGCAGCTTGAGATTCATTCAGTATGGACAATCTCGCACCCAAAGTTTCAGCATGCATGTCATCAATATGCGAACAGAGATTACAAGTACCCTCGATCTGCAATATAGATAAAAACATCATAGGAACCATCTTTTACATAGCTTGATTTTATTACTCTATGGAAAAGTCAAAATGACTTAGCAAAACAAATGCAAAACAAATCTGAGATATAAATCAACAGTGACAGGAACACCATATACTATAAATACTAGTGCAATGCCCATACAAAAGTGAGGTTAATTTAAAATGTTTCATACCGCTGAATCAGGGCACGAAACCTCCTCGAGTATCTTCACATTCCCCAACTTGTGTAAAGATTTCCATATTCTACTGTTTGTTGTTGTATTTATTAGAAAAACTGCAAAGAGTGAGTTCCTCATGCCCTCTTTTATCTCGACAGTCCTCGACGTTTGGACTTTGAAGCTCATAGGTGTGTCGTGATCATCATTTGAAACTTTCGAATTATTTGCCATATCTTCATTTTCAGCAACTTTAGTGACTGAAGCGAAACTCCACGTCCTTCCATATCTTTCAAAATCAGATACAGTTTCAGGTAGTGCATCCGATAGTATGAAAATGTCACCAGGTTTTGGTTTGTATGGTTCCTTGCCACCTGCACGTGACCTATTCCTCCAAGAATCAACCTTAACATCATAGAAGAAGGAGCCATACGGCTTACACTCCTCTAGCGAGACAACTTCAGCAACAGGTGCCATTGAAACAACCTCCATGCTTGAACATAGCTCTGCGCGAGTTTCTTCCAGTAACGGGTGAATGTAGGATCCGAGATATTGATCTACAGATTGGAAGGAATCTGGAATTTTTTGCACCTACAAAGAATAGAATGCAGTTTTAGATAATTGGTAGTATATTCTTCACTATATATAAAACTTTCATTAATACCTTATGTTTGTAAAGCTCTTGGTTGAAAACATCTTCAAGAGACCAAGAAAACACCTCGTCAACCAAACTTATGTCTTGGGCTACTTCTTTCTTCTTACTAGAACAACAAGCCATTTTATTTCTCTTCTACTTTTTCTGGCATCAAATAACCAAACTCAACATATATGGTTAAAATGAAAACTGGTTTCTTAGGACTGAAGAAAACAAGTACACACAATGACACAAAAGAGAAAGCTATTTAATTTCTTTCACCAAAATGATACTTTCAGTGTCATAGAGGAAGAACTGACACTTTAAAAACCTTAACAAGGCAAACAGATAAAAAGTTGACAACAACACAAAGGTCACGACCTTGACTACTGAAGACTTATAAAGACTACAACAGTATATATATATATATATATATATATGGACGGTACCAGCATATTAGCACAGCTAGCTTCTTCACTAAGCTAAAATGTCATTGGGATACTCAATAGATGTGTGTACTTGGGAGTTGAGACTTCACTTTCTTTTCCTATAGTGTCCCTTTTCTTCAGTACGGAAAGTTTATATTAAAAGGGTGTTATAGTAATTTGGTATATTAAAGTGAATTAAATCTGAAAACCAACCCATCTAAAAGAAAAGAATTGCTCCTGTAGTCTAAAATTTCATAAAACCAACAAATCAGGTGTGTAGCCATGTAAATATTCTCCAATCAAAATCATTTGGTTGACCGGTTTGGTACCCTAAATTTGTCACATTCGCACTATTACCTATATTTTAGCTTGGGTCGCACTAATGCAACTTTTGAAACTATAGTATACCCGTGCCTACAGCCAGCGAGGCCTCGAGCGTCTGTTTTCATTTATTTTTAACCGTTAAATAAATATTTTTACATTGTAAAGTTGAAACTATAAAATCACATTAAAGTGGTGTTAAAGTGTTAAACACTTAAACACTTAAACTCCATCCGTTCTCTTGTCTTCTCCAATAAAAAATAGCACACCTCCATAACAAATTAAAGTTCTGCATCACGACAACAATTTAATCTTACTTCTATCATTTTTTTGCCTTCTATAGTTTTTCCCTATAATCTCTATTTCTTTCTATATTTATTTTATTTAGTGTAGAATTATTTTGATTTCTTTCTCTATAATTATTTGTTAAATAAATCAATTGAAATTTCAAATTTGTACTATAAACTATTCAAGAAAAAAAATAATATTGGGATCATATGAAATAATGTAAACAAATCAATAAGATATTGTGAGAAAAAAAAAAATATATATATATATATATATATATATATATATATATATATATAATATATATATATATCGGTTTATTAGGGTGACATCCTAATAAATGACATCCTTTTGTACATCCTATCAAAAAGTGCATTTCAACAATGAATTAATGTATGATTTTTTGTAGATATAATCTATTCTTCATGGATTATATCTCTACAAAAATTAGCTCATTCGATATTTCTAGCCTTGTCAAACTTAAAATTATTTAATGTTAGATAAAATTGCAAACTTAAAACACTATTTTTGAAAAAAGTTCCACATATTGGATTGAGCTAATTTTTTGTAGGGATATAATATATAGAATATATCTACAAAAAATTTTAATTCATTGTTGAAATATTTTTGATAGGATGTACAATAAGAATGTCATTATAAGGATGCACTTTTTGTAGGGATATATATATAACAATTTTTATTGGCATATATATTATCGGTAGAAGGTCCTCTATTCTTAGGCCCAATTATCTTGAGCCGGCCCGACTGCCTCTCTCAACACCTCCGTTTATTTGAAACAATTAAAATTCTCTAACCAACCCAAAGCAAATCCGGGTAAGCCAACTCCATCATGCGTTGGGCTTAGTAAACAATCTCAAAGACACAAAACTAAAAGTTTTGCAAAGTGTTGATTTGGCAATGCCAAAAGGCGCTCCCCAGTCCCCACACGTGAACGAACCAAATTAAGTGATTTTGACTGACAAATCATAACTGAACGATTCCGGCATGACAAAGAAATTGCCAGTGAAGTTAATTAAGCATAATAATATGGAGACTAAGAGAGTAAAGCTGCAGTTGTCGAAGCACGACAAGAACAAATCCATTCTGAGATAGAAAGCTTTAAAAATTTGGGTTTAAATGTCAGCTGCAGGGCGATGGAGTTGAAGTTGGTAGAAGTGTAACGTAGTATGAGGTCAGGGTGGAAAACTAGTGCAGCAAGTTACATACGGGAATGCCGAACGTTTGTCCAAATTTTAACAACTAAACTCGGCATACATTTCCGAAATGTTTGAAAATTGATGGTTTTTATTAATGCCAAGAGGTGATATTTCGACAGATTTCCGTACAATTTTATAAATGTTTTGTTCTATGGTCGGTGCACTAATGCAAACGAGGAATGGTGCACCAGAAGTAAATCCACGGCAGAAAAATGCTAATGAGTTGAAATGCAAGAATACAAATCATAATGAACCATATGCTTGGTGGCGGACAAATGACAAACTACATATACATGCATATCAAGATTCAAGATCAACTAAGTTACGCATGAGAACTAACTGATGAGGATTTGGTGGCGTAAATCAAACGACAAGCGGCACAAGATCAACCAAGTTAATCAACTATATATTATATTATGATACACATAATAAGGACTTTGTGGTGAAATCAAACGACATGCATGCAGCACAAGATCAAGTTGTAACAGTAGCCATATGCCCATATCATGCTACATCTTACACAAGCATTAGTTGAACGTTTAACTACTGTTAAAAGAGAGATTACTTGAGCAAGAATTTAGTATACCTGCTTTTTGGGTATTGAGTGTTGTTTGTGTTATAGCACTAGACTATGGAGTCTAATGGTCCATGGTAAGGGTGAAGTGACTTGGCTCAAGGGAGTCCGCGGACCAGGAGTATGCAAAAGGTAAATAACATATATGTACGAGATGATTGAGAGTGGCAGTGATATGTACGTGGCACATTCATGATATAGGAGTGGACTATGTTGTGGACTGATTTGTATATGTACGAGATGATTGAGAGTGGCAGTGATATGTATGTGGCACATTCAGGATATAGGAGTGGACTATGTTGTGGACTGATTTGGGATTAATGGACCCAAAGGTTCAGAGGAGTCTATGAGCTGATGGGTCATCACGGACTGGGAGTAGGCAGCGAAGCATGGAGCAGAAATAGAGAGGATACCACAAAAGGCGGTGGACAGGTGTGCGAAGTTAGAGAGGACACGTGGGTTCATTAGAACGGATGGATGGAAGGAAGATCAAAGAGAGGGCGCAGACTACGGAGGAACCAAGTATAAATAGGAGGGAAACCCTAAAGAAGAGGGGAGAGAAAAAAAAAGGTTCAGACTAGAAAAGAAAGAGGTCACAACAATTGGCGCCGTCCGAGCGGACTGAACTCACGACCACGCCCGTTAAAAGCCACGGTGCTATCGAAAAGAAAAGCAAGAGAAGAGACATAAACGGAGGTCGTGGAAGTAGATAGTAGAGAAATGGTCAATCAAATAGAGGTGGTAGGAAGAGAAGCAGATCTGGCGGCAAGTGGAGAGAATGAGAGAGATGGAGGTAGAGATGGATAAGCTAAGGGAAGAGAATGGAAGGTTTAGGAGAGAGAGAGAAACGGCGGAGGCGAGCATAGAAGAAAACGAAGGGAAGGATAGTTAGATGAAGAAGACTTAGAGGGGGAACCTTTGAAGCCGTTAGATGGAGTAGGAAAGGGAATAGAGCCAGATCTACAAGTGGAAGGTGGCAGAATAACAAATGATGTCATTTTGCAACAAGTTCAATACATGTTAGAAAGGAAGAGAGAGGCCATCCAACCAATACAACAGGAAAACAGAGAAGCGGCGAACCAGATAAAAACAAGGCTAAGTCATAACCCATTGGCAGCGGTGATGAGGTCGACAGAGGTACCCAGGAGGTACACACAGCCCAGATTCGATAAATTTGATGGAAAAGGAGATCCGGTGCACCACATACAACATTTTCATCAATAGTTGGCTTTATGGCATGAGGGTAAGTTCAATGGCTTGTGGTGTATGCTTTTTCCGACAAGTTTGAAGGAGAGAGCTTCCGATTGGTTTTATCGGCTTCCAGCTGGAAGCATAGAGAAGTTCAGTGATCTAGAAAGGGCATTCGTTACTCATTACATTCATCAAAAGAGAAAGAGTGGTGGATGCGTTTGTGCTCTTTTATGTGAAATAAGAAAAGGAGGAAATGATTGTACGTCTAGATTCAATGCGGAGGCCATGAAGGTAGAGAGTTTAGATGAGAAGACCACGGTAATAGCTTTTAGGAATGGAGTCACCAAGGAAGTAAGGTACATATGTCAATAGTAAAAAATGAAAAAGAAATATCCACTTTGGTGGAATTGTATCTGTTTCGACCAAATATGATCAAAACACCAAGTGTTGATGAAAAAGATGAAGAACGTAGAAAAGTAATTAGAAAAATGATGGTGATCGGGGGAATGATGAGACTGTACCTTGCGGTTGCCTACGTACCCAAATTATCAGTGGGATCAAGTCTCAAGAACGTAGTTCTGAATGAAAAATAGTTTTGTATTTATATAGGTAGAGTAGAGAATCCTTGTAGCTCAAGTATTTTTGTAGCTTGAGTTATTGTGATAGAATATAACTCTCAACTGATAATTATCTCATTGATAAGAAAACGAATCTAGACATAAATTAATGTACATAAGTGGCAAGCCATGTGTCTAAGGTTCAGCCTTAGACACATGAGTTAATGGGCCTGTACATTGATCCATGGTATTGCGAATTGGGCTTTAGCCCTGTCGATTAAACGAATAAAGTGGAGACTCCTACCAATGGACGTTTGCCACGTAGGTGGGGGTCGAAAAACACCCCTCTTTGGCATGCGAACAAAGTTCATATGGCAAAGAAAAAAAAAATGAGCGGAATGTATAAAATTGTCGTCGCGAAAAAGAAATAATTGGAAAATCAAAAAAAAAAAAAAAAAAAAAAAAATATATATATATATATATATATATATATATATATATATATATATATATATATATATATCGTGAATTATCGGAAACGAAATAATGTCAAACTAACGTATACGGGATGTATTGTAGTTAAAAAATGGCTGAAAAATGCACAGTAAAAAATTTGAACGAAATTGATTGCTGAAAACTGTACCGAACGTGTCAATTATGTTTCGACCAAATATGATTTTGCCCAATAGCTTTTTTCTTATGGTCGTTGTTTCTGCTGGTCTAACATCGGCCCGAAACTCTCTTAGTTTCCCATCTTTCATGAGCCTGTCTATCTCTTTTAATAACTGGAGACACCTATTAGTCTCGTGGTTCTCAATCTTATGAAATTGGTAGTAAGGCTTTCCTTTCATTTCTCTAAGAGTGTATTTCGGCCACACCACAAAATCTTCCTTTGCTATTCTTCGCAAAATATCTTCTGCCATTGAATTTAGAGCTATGAAATTTCTAGGATCAAGCTCTTCTTTCAATGTTTTGTCATACCTTCTTCACTGTTGTAGCTGATTATCTCGATTTGCATAATGCTCCTGAGGGCTTTTGTTATCTGACCTCGAGGAGTCTCAACTCTCATAGCGATCATTACTATCTCTCTCTTTTTTTCCCCGCATCGGTGACCTGCAATACCGCTTGCACAGTGGCGGTTCTCAACCCCTCTTCTACTATGATATCTCTATCCACCTTATCATACAACTCTTGCAATGTTTTCACCTCTTTCCTCAAAAGATACTTATGCATATAAGATCCTGGTATTACTCCAGCTTGAAAAGCTATGACCGCTGTCATTTCTGACTCCTCCAATCTTTCCACTGACTGCGTTTCAGCCTTGAACCTTGTTAAAAAATCTTTTAACGACTCCTTCTTTGCTTGCTTCAATTGGAACAAGGCCGAAACCTGCTTTGGCTTCACCCTTTGGTGACCATAATTAGTAAGGAACCTTTCTTCAATCTCTCAAAAGCATGAAATGGATCCTTCTGGAATTGTGCAGAACCACTTTAATGTCTTTCCTTTCAAGCTTGACGAAAATGACCTACATAATACAGTATCCCAATATTCGGTGCCCTGATATATCGAGAACTGATGTCGATAACTAAACAGATGGTCCATGGGGTCCGTAGCTCCTTCATATTGGCTCAATTATGGATTATTGAACTTCGGAGGTAACGAGACCCTCTCTATCTCCTTTCCTAATGGATTCCTACCGACATCATCTGCTAGCTTTCTTATTGATGTCGAGACCTTTTCCAATAACTGATTTCCTAATTGCTTTTGCATCATTTCTTGTACCATCTCCTTCGTGACTAATGCTTTACATTCTTCTTCATTCACCTCTTTCGGAGTCATTCTCGCTACAGCTTGTACTTCCTCGACATGACTTCTTCTCCTCTCCTCGAGATGACTCTTTCGCACTATTGGAGTTCCTGAACTTGATTCCTCATCATCCTTCTCATACATAGCGTCTTCAGTACGCTTCTCCTTCTCTTCCCTTATTGATTTATTCTCAGCCATTAACATCTGATTATGCTTTTCTAACTCATTCATTCTTCTCAACAAGTCTTTCAAGGATACTTCTTCCTCTCGTATCTCCTCCACCTCTTCCAGCAATCTACTTGTTGACCTTCTAGTTCTTCTATCTGCATTCTTTGATGCTGCTTGAGATGTACTTGTTTTCTCAACCATCAATGCTTTACTTGTTGTTGCTCGTTTAGGAGGCATCTTGATTATAAACTCTTTAACCAAATTCTATCCTCTACTGATCCTATCAAAACTCTTTCCAACACCTTCACACTAGATTCACAAACTTCAAAGAAACTAAGAAAAGAATGTTCTTTCTTGATCCTTAATTCCTCACTGATCTTACCACCAGTTTCTCTTTCTCACCAAGATTTTAATCAATAGATTTGATCAAAGAAAAAGAAAAACGAAAGACAAAAACAATCGATCTTTGTCTTTGAACCCAGACGGCGCCAATGTAGTGATTAGAGAAACTAACTTCGATTGAGAAGAACTGAAGAACTAAAGATGAAGATAGAGATTGAATCAAAATGAAAAATGAAGTTTGTTATTGCTAGATAGTATCGGTTACAATTATTTTTCTCTCTCTCTCTCTCCATTCTCTTCTTCTTCCTTCATTTTCCGCCTTCTAACTGTAATGTACAAACTTATTTACCAATTAGCGATATATCACCATATTTTAGGCTGGAATATCGGGGTGACGATATTTGCCCACGACAGGCATTATAATCGCATGTAATAGTGGTTCAATACTCATTTATATTTTCATCGGAAAAAAAAATAAAAAATAAAAATGAGAAGAGAGATTCACTACTTCGATGTGTTGATGGGATTCGCAACCCATGTTACAACTTACAACACATATTGGTATGTTCAAATTCCAGTGGTAGTAAACATGACCAAAATGGGAGCAGAGGTGGCAACTATGGTCGTACACTCGTAACGTGGTAGGATAGGACCCAGCCCAGTTTCTACTTCACCAGGTTTTTTTATAAACCACATGATCCAACTAATCAAGCCTTGATTATGCCGGACTCAAGCTCCTAACCTGGTCTCTTAAATTCATCTGGATATTTTTCTTACGTATAATATCCCAATCCTACATACTATTTGGAAGGGCTACTTGGTTTTTTTAACCTTGGTAAAATTTGTGGTATCCATATTGTCTTTAACCTAAATTATTGCACAACACATTTGAATAGGAGTAATTATTTCATGTGATGCGATGGTAAATTAAAAATCCAAATCCACGCCATCATTTTTAATTGTACGCCACCATAAATGGCAATTAATTAGAAGTTTCAAAAAAAATGAAAAGACCAAAGAGAGAGTACGAAGGGAAGAAACCCAACATCTCTCCCACTCTTTCGACTCCCTAATCTCTCCACCAGGCAGTTGAAGCAAAAGAAGGGTTGCCCATTTAAAACTAAATTGTAACTCCAGTTTCCCAAACTTTGTGTTGAGCTATGTCTGCATCTTAGAATGGTGGAGTTATGCTCCTTAAGTATGTACATATAGCTGTTGCATCATCAAATATTGATTAATTTCATATAACCCAACGTTATGACTTAATCCTTACTTGAGTTATTCTGTACGTGTTCTTTATGATTCACGGGAATGTTTTAGAGTGCATTTTCTGTTCTATATTCTATATCTTTTGTCTGTGACTTCACATAAAATCTAAAATCTTTTTTGAGATTGTAGTGTGTGTTGCATGTTTTCCCAGGTAACAAAAAGGCGTCGGTTTTATTACATTTGATGATCGTAAGAGCATCTTTAGGAGTGATATCAACCTAGCACCAAACACCAAATTTCCAACAAATCGGCCAATATTTGGTTCCAGGTTTGATGCTGTATCAAATCACTCACGCGGTTTTTCCAACACCGCGTGGGCTTGGGCTTTTAATTGGGCTTATATGGCGCGGTTTTGTGAAAACCACGCTAGAGATTGGGAAAGAAAAAAGTTTATGTGCGATACATGGCGTGGTTTTCAGGGAAAACCGCGTAGGCTTGGGCATGTCAGTTAGGCTTTAGTGGCGTGGTTTTGGCAAAACCACGTAGTTGTTTGGTGAAACTTTGATGTTGCTCCTAAAGTTGTTTGGTGTTTTTTTGGTTTGGTGTTTTTTTGCTTCAAAATTTTGGTGTTTTTTTGGTAGCTCTCCTAAAGATGCTCTGAAAATCTAAGCGATCGATGACACTTCAAGACAAGCTCAATGTCATGGATTCTTTTGGAAACATTTTTAATAAGTTTTTCCTAAGATTCTAGCACTTCAAGACAAGAAGTAATAGTAATACTTAAAGGAACAGGTCATGATCTATCAAATTAATTTGTTTATCCTTTTTTTTTAATCTACATAAGAGGTGATATTGGTTGTTGTACACTTGTATGAGACTATGAGTGCATAAGCCACATTCTACAACCACCACCGTCTAATTCCCTATTAAGTGATTATGTGCTTTTTCTATACTCTGTCCAATAGCCAATTGCAGTTAAACAACTTTTAATTGTATGTTCGTTTTTAAATTTCTAAAATCGATAGAAAGAAAGTACATTATTTCTGTGTTGCTTTGATTGTTACCGACTTGTAAGTGTTATATCTTACATGTTCTAAAGTAATAGAGAATATTTATAAAAGTACTTTTCATATCTTCTTCTCTGCGTGTGTGGGGGTCGACTAGGGTATGATTTCATATACTGTAAATGACAGAGTGCAACAGAGCAACCAAGGATTAGATTCAATAGTACTTTCCGGGCACTCAGTTATGATTATTGCTTTATTCATCATAAATATATAGTTTTGGGAATGATACTTCCTTATAACTATTGTTTGGTCCAAGTGAAAAATTGTAGTTGATGAATTACTACGCACTTGTTGGCTTGGAGATAATCCCTATCTGCATTGTCGAATGAAACGAGGACATCAAGAAGATCTAGGGATAGGCTCTAGGACAATCTATATAACTGAGAGATGATTCACTGAATCCTTAATTATATGTTGTAGATAGCACAATGCCACCATGGTTTCAGGTAAGACGAGCGATCATATATGTGACATTTACGTGACATAATTCTAAGCAAAAGTGTTATTTATGTGCCTCAAACATTTTGAAAATCAACCTTCTGTCTTCTAAGAGTTATATTCTTTCGATGTCATGGAGGACCCCGTTTTTGAGGATGCCCTCAAGCCATATCTATATCAGGAGCTCAACTCGGCTCCTAAAAGTTAATTGGCTTCTTTTCAGCTGTTATATGTTGTGTTTATAGTGTTGCCCAATAAGTGACATTATCATAATTTTTAAGGTTTTATTTGGGTGAATTGAAGGAATGGTGCTACTTTGGTTCTGACTGTACTTTCTTTTAAGTTGAGGCCCTTCCTATCCCAATTCATTTATTCTCAAGAATCTCGATCTGTTTGGGTTCACTGAATGTGCATATTAGTTGCCATTTTTATTTTTTTGGTAGCAAGTATTGTGTGGGTTCCTACGTTTAGTGATCCTTAAACGGTTGTTCTTCGTGATCCAATAGGGTTTCAGCGTTTCAATAAAATCTGATCTCTTTGTTTGTAGAGCTCAATTTTAGAACTTCACCAGTTACCTAGAATATGGATTTGTTGTTTCATTTTTGTTTGTTGTCATTGTGTGAAGTGGTGATGGGTTGTTTTATGTTTTTCTTTTATTACGTACCAGATATATAGTTTTAGTTGGGTTCTAATATTATCTACGGTTTTATGTATTGCTTTTTCAGGAAGACTTACTCCCCCAATGTGCTTCTGCCCCAGGTATAACTGCGCGTGTGGCACCTTTTTAGTTACTAAGAGTAGTATTTCATGAACTTCAGTGTATTGCAGATTGTGCCTAATCTGAGGCCATTGTCTGCTATCTTGAAAATTAACATGTATTGTCTTTTTTATAATAAATTAAAAATGGGTTCGTGTTTTATTGGGGTTTTGTCGCTGGGTTGGTTATATATGGCCCCTTCTCTTCCCCTGTCTTCCATTGTGTTGTGATTTCGCTCTAAACAGGTTTGTGTCCTTTCAGTGAATTGAGCTTTGGGATTTTCAGAAAAAGTATAGTTGCTATCATTCTTGAATTCAGTTAACTCCTTTTATTTGTTTTTTATATTCTCTAATTTGTAAATGTTTTTCATTGATATAGTTCAAAATGGAAAATTTAGCAAGTATTGCATTGCATTTAAGTATGTTCTAATTCTTTACTACTGTCGTCTGTATATCGGTTGTTATCATTGTTGTTGTGTACTGCATTTAATTAAATATCTATTTGAGAATTGGAAGTACGCGCTTTTGTTAAGTACCTATTTGCTTTTGAAATCTCATTGTGACTTTGTAACAATATGTAGAATTGAAGCATATTTGAGTTGGTTGCATTGCATGGTACTCTGCAGTAATATTATATGAGTTGGCTGTGCTAATGTGTCTATTGCAGGATTTGGTAGAAGATATATTTCTCCAAATTGAAACTGCTTATCAAGTGTGTTGTGAGGGGAGTAACAAGGACGCTCCTTTTTCTTTAGTAGTTGATGGAAAAGCTCTTCATCTGGCTTTGAGAATTGACATGAACGGTAAGTTCCTACGCTTCGTTGTAATTTGTGATTCTGTTATCTGTTGCCGCATATCTCCTAAACAAAAAGCCTTGGTAGGCAACCAATATGTAAGTATTTTGCTGATCACCTTTTCGGTAAAGGAATAACTACATTTTGAACCTTTTCCATAATAAATTAGCGGGAAAACCTCCATGACGATGATGTTACTGAATTACAGTTTAACCATTTTTTTGTATATATATATATATATATCAAGTAATGGAAGGTTTATATAAATGCATTTACTAAATGATGTACTTTTTCATTATTTGTTCAACATTTTTACTATAACCTTAACAAATGGGAGTTGTAGTAGGGTTGAACTCTTTACACTTAGACATGACTATTGAAACAATGGTAGATCGATTTGTTGAGAAAAGTTTTAGACACCTATTTTCTGGCAAATTGGTGAGGTTGTTTTCAATTCTCAGACCGTTTAAATTACTTTCAGGTACAATGCATTCCTGAAAGTCTTGTTATAATATTAGTTTTGAAACTAGGGGTTATTGAGTTGTTCATAATTGGAAAGAGGTTATATATTTTTGGTGTGAAATCACTAGGCCAAGACAGGGGAGAAAATATTATTTTACCAACTTGCTATGAAATACGTATAAAAAACAAACCCACCATCTAAATGGATATATGGACGCTATGGTGTTTAATTAGTTGTTTAAGTATGTGATTGGCAGCAACTTCGATCTATTCTTTTTAGTGGTGTCCAAGAATTTTAGAGTGCTTTAGATACTTAAAGTTCAAAGCATTCTACAGGTATTTTTCCACCAAATTGTTTCTGATTTACTTTGAATTATGCACCACATATAGGTTTGTGTATGGAAATAATTTTTATATTAAAATTGTTATTGTAGGAGAGTAAGGAACTGATTTTTGCCTTTACAACTTTTTAGAGGGGGCTTTCTTTGTTAAACAATATGCAGGCCTCTGTATGTCGTGTTGTCTCAGGTATGTAGGTATGTTGTTGCTTTGAGCCAAGGTAAGTGTTATCTATTCTGTCAATTGTGTTTATGGACAATCTTTTATTCTTCGGCTATTGTTAACAACTATTTTCTGAAATGATATCTCACAAACATTTGTAAAATTGCACAAAGTTTCTAATCCTCTTCTATTACAGGAAGCTTCGCTCTTAGCGCCGATATGGAAATTTCACATACTCTGAGTGGAGCAGGAAACAGTTTGTGGGAGATGCCGTCTTTTAGAAAAATATGTCAAAGAATTGGTATTGGATCAAATCCTAAGGGAATAGACTCTCCCTCTCTTTCTATACTTCCAGTTCAGAAGAATACGAAGCAATCAGCTCCTGAAAGCCACGCTGAGGTTTCAAGACCTTCAAACAATTTAAAAGAAGCACTGAAACTTACCACATGCTTAGAAGACATCCATGAATCCGTGAAAGGGGAACATCTAGTGGAAGCCATACTTACTCGCAGAATGGCATTTCCTCCCCAATAATACAAGGTGAAAGAAGTAAGTGCGAAAATTAAAGAGTCAGAACTCAAATTTTCCCTAAAATCTCTTTAAGTTCCTACTATTATTGTAATGTTGCTCTTACCTATATTCAGATATCACAGAAGCAAAAGTCTGCGAGGTTAATAGCCTCCCTCAGCCTCATGTGCAATTGCGGAAAAAGCCTCATGATGATTAACTCAGAGGAATCTTTGTGTGGCATCGTAAGTCTATGCTTTTTTAATCCATGGTCCTTATGCATGTAAATATTTATGCTGATAATTTAAATATATACTACATGCCAAATGTTTGTTTTAGCTAACCAAGTTACTACACCATACACTTTTAACTTGAGAACCCCATAAACTTTTCATTGTTGTCACCTATTTTTCTTGAGCCCCACAAATATTGCTTCTTTGTTTGATCAGAATTATATTCATTCGTGGTTAGTCTTATCCCAATCTAATATACCACGTTCTCCTGGTTTCTTAGAAACAATTTAACCAATATCTCAAAATCAGTTGATTTTGAGGTGTTTAGATAACAATGAATAGAAGGACAATAATGGTTTGATTACACGCAACTAGAAGAAAAATGTTAGCTCAAAGATTTCTTTTTTGTTGCTCTACGTACATTCAGTGGTTGTTTTCTATTAGAAATTGTTATGTTGTTTTAACAAAATTGTTCAAAAACTTTATATCAAGGAGCTTGATATTACTTTTGTCTTTATATTTTTCTTCAGTTTTATTCCTTTTCGATTCGTTGCAAGTTTTTGGCATTTTGTAGTTTGATAGTGTTGTAATCACTTCAAAATTTGGAGATTATTGGGTTCAAGTCCTCCAATCTATTATAGGATAGATTGAAGTTGAATTTGAATGGTTAGTGTATTACTGTTATCTTGACCGTTTAGACCTCACGCTTCCATCAGAATTTGAATTATATGATAGTAGAGAACCATATATCTCATTGCTTAGATATTACTGTTTGGCTGAGGGTTCAGATTTAAATTGATTGACATATGATATAAATGGTTAGACATGTATTGCTTTTGAGTTACTCTTTTTCGTGTCATGTCTTACATGCTCTCTTTCTTTCTTTTTTTGATGGTTATGTCTTACATGCTCTCATAAAGAAACCAAGTACTATATATCTAATGCTAATGATTCTTATATATACACTTATACTTTTAAATGTATTAACACTCTTGGTAGCTTATACTTTTGTTTTGAAGCAAGTACTGAAATAGTAGAATACCGCAAAAAAATATTTTCTATTCCAACCGTTGTGTTTTGCAGGTCCTTTAAAGTTGTCATGCACAAAGTTATGCAGTTGCTCTTAAGGATCTCAAGGCTACTCCTTAAGGACCGATTATCTTTTAGTTATTATTTTTTCTCATTCCTTAATGACAATGGGAGTAGTTACTGTATCTTTCTTATTCGAATTCCGATAAAACAATTATTCTTAGACACAAATTTACAATAGACAATTGCATTTTTTTTTTCTCTCCTGTTTAATTCTTTCCACGGTTCAAATTTTGTAAAATTACAAAACCAGAAACAATATGACCGACCACGACTACAAAATTTACAAAAACAGAAAGAAACTATAAGACGTCTTCAAGTGGCAAAAACTTTTTCGGCTGAATGCAAAGGTCAATGACAAGGCTGCTTGTTGTAGGGAAGGACTCTCCACAGCATCTGTAGTATCAATGTATAACGTGACTGATCATTTATAACAATGTCCAGCTAGCTGACTACTAGCAGCAGGACTTGAGGAGGGCACATCTGGTTCTGCATATGATGGTTCGCCTACATCTGAAACAGCAGGCACTTTTCTATCAGAAGCTCACAGGATTGGAGGTACACAAACAGAAAACAAAGGAGTGAAATCCAGAAAATCAATAAATCATGCATACCAGAAGGGATGTATATCTTTGATTAGTAAAAACGGACGAGCAATTAAAAAAAAAACTAACATTGACTGCACACAGGGGCTCTCTGATACTTCAGAATCCCACTGCTCCGCCAAACTTATCAAGCATTGGACAAACAGAGAGGATATGTTGAAACTTGATGGCTGAAGATCTCAGTTCTTGCTCCATACAAGACAATGATGATCACCTCTACAGGATGCACTATCTTCATACTCTTTCTAAGATGGACATTTTTCTCCTCCTACAGTTTGCAACCCTCAATCCTCTATTCTGTTTTCAATACCCTAACCCTAGGCTCTTCTCACTAATTGGTCCCCCTCTAATAGAGCCTACAAGACCTATTTATAAATGAGGGTGAGCTTTCTCAAAACCACATAAACAAGCTTCTTAATACAACTAGGATTACAAAACAATATAAAAAATTATTCCCACCCAAACTATTCTCACAATCCAAAGTTCAAAAGAAAAAAACAACCTTTCTAGAAAGGCATAAGAGTTTTCCAACCAAACATTTTCCATAACTACTCAACTAGGTCTCCGTTTCTCGGGCTTTTTGTTGTGTTTTTATTTATTTATTGCGACCCAGCCTGCCTAGTCCGCCCAACCAATTTTCTAAGCAATTAGAGACTATGAGAGTATCCGAGGCACTGACTACGCATTTCTGAGAACACTACAATAAAAAGAAACTAATATTAAGTGATTTGTCACTATAAAATTCCCTGCCCCAAATTGTTTAATGTGGCAAGAATTGGCCTACAATTCCAAGTGAGTAGGCTCCACTTTCTCCTATACCTGTACAGTAAATCCAATTAAATATGTGTTTAATTTTTCAGACCACGATGGCCCAGATGTCAGGTATTAGACCTAGTTTTCTTTAAGCGTGGTATCTTGTTTCCCAATTGGTTTTCAGTAGATATTTTCCGGTTGATAGAATTCTAAATAATCGACTCATTACCTTGTTTTGCCATAAATTGGTCCCCACTAGGAACCCAGCTCCTTCTCCACATCAGCCATGCTAGATGGTGATACGTCAGAGTCACTCGTAATATCCTGACTTAACAGCACATTTTTAGTAGTAGCAACATCCTGGGACAATAAAAAAACAGAATGAGTGAGATACCGTTACAAAGTCCCTCATCATGTAAATGTTATGGATGTCCTAATACTACAAATGCAAATCCAGACAAAAGATAAAGAAGTAGAACGTTTGCTATAACTTGTACAATATCTTTAGCAAGTATAAAAATTACCCTCACATTGATTGGCACACAGGGGCTCTCTGATACTTCAGAATCCCACTGCTCCGCCATACTTATCAAGCGTTGGCCATCTGCATTGCCTAAGATTTTTATTCCATTCTCATTTGTTACTACTGCAAGTAGTGAACCGTCTCTGTTAAATTTCAGCTTAGCACATGCCTGCAAGTAGTATATTAAGATGAAAGTCATTTTTCCCTCTATGACAAACAAAAATTCATTGGACAAAAGAATAAGTGGTGTGTACTTACAGACAATCCTCCACCTGCATTAGAACTTGCTATCCTGTATAACTTGTCTACATCCCAGAACTTAATGAGATGGGCATCGCCAGCAGCTAAAATCTGCTTTTGGCTATGTCGAAGTGCACAAGACCTGCAGACTGGTTTCTCAACCCGATGTATGTCCTTTCCACAATGCCATCACGTTTGTTCCACTCGAGTAAACGGGATTGACCATCAATACCTGTTCCACAGGAGAAGAGCCTGTAGAAAATACAACTTGAACTTATTCAGAGGGACACAAAACTAATTACTAAGTACTCAATACCGCTTGAACATATGAAGGGAGACATTAATCGGTGAGTTACAAAGTTACAGATACAACTCAATTTTGGGAAAAGTAAGCCTCACCTGCTTCCACCTGCACTTTGTAGCATTCTTGTTAACCCAAGTGTACCTGCATCATAATCCACTCCTGATCCCAAACAATCTAACTTGCATACTTTTATCTTCCCATCAGCAGCAGAAGAGGCTATAAACTGCATAATCAGGGGAAAGATTTACTTTAAAATGTATGCACTAATAATTTGTTTAAAAGAGTGACACATGCCACCTCTCAAAAAAACTGAATTGAGTAGAAATCAACCTGGACGCCCTCTGTATCATGAGGGCAGACAGAGTGAACTGAAGCCTTGTGACCTTCAAATACGTATAGAATGTGCCCAGATGCAGCATCCCACACCTGTGACATTGTGAGAGACATGAGGATCCAAACCTCAACACACACACAACAAACAAAACTTTCGAGATTATACCTTAACCTTTCTGTCATCACCACATGTAACAACACATACATTGCTTCCACTGTACGCAAAGGCAATATCATTTACCCCACCAATATGAGCATCAATCTGCAATGACAAACAAATCAAGAACCTATATATTGCTAGACCATAAAGGAAATTTAAAGGGGCAACTTACCCTTAGCTGGTGCCTCACTTCTCCTGTTGTGCCGAAGCTATAAGTATGAAAATAGCATCTCGAAAAGGCAATACCTAGAGGACAGCAGTATAAAGTCAACTAAATAACAAATAAATGGTCCAGCAGTAACACACACACAATAGAGAAAGGTGGTGACGATTTAAGAAAGGTGGTGACGATTTAAGTTCTTACCAAAGATAGATCCGTCTGGACCCCAGACGCAGCAATTCACACGTACACGTTTCTGGAAATGCAGAAAATTGAACTATAAATAAAGCGGGCAAGTATCAATTGCTTTTTTTTTTTTACAAAGATACCAACTACAAAAACACCTGTGATGGCATTCCCCAACTTGAAAAATCAGATAGCTCGAAGGTCATCTCTTCTATGACTGAAGAAGATGCAACTTCCCATATAGTGATAACGCCGAAGCTCGTACCAACTTAAGCACAGAGCAAAAGAACAACGAGTCAGAAACACCAATTGCAATTGTAAAGACCTAAAGCAGGTATAAATCAAATAAGGCCGAGATCTATCTTAAATCACTATAAGAAACACACTCAGGTAGCAGACCTAGAAGAATTGTTGGCAGTGTTGGATGGAAGTCCATGCTCATCACAATAGGTTGCTCATGAAGATTCTGCACAACAAGCTTTGGCAGGTCATCCACCGAGTACAAATTGGGAGGATGTCCTTCCCCAGAAAAGGTCACCTACACAGAGTATCTTAAATGGTTTAAAACAAATGAAGTTTTAAATGAAGGTCACCCACACACACACACACACACACACACACACACACACACACACAATGTTTTTTATTGATAAAATTGACAATTTCAATCAAAAGTAGTAAATTCATATAATCCCGAATCTTACATGAACATACAAATATTGACAAATTAGTTCCTAGAACCACATTCCCTGACCCAATACACCCATATACAATAAGAATAAGAAACCCAAGAACTGCCACCAGCCTTGCACTCACTCAACTCAGATCGATACCATCCTGCTTCCAATCACCACCACCCTACCTGAAACAGGGAGCGGACAGGGCTAAGAGGCTATAGCCAACTTCCAAGTGTAAAATCCTTGTTCCGCCCCTGCTACCCTTCCATTGTCTACCCCTTAACAGTATATAATGAAAATGTAACGATAAAATCAGGAAACCCATGTGTCAATCTTACCTCGTCAGATGGGCAGGAACCCGTGTGCTTCAAAAGCTGCACATAATCAGCTGAATTTGGGGTACGCGAAAGAGTGTTGATGTATGTTTTAATGTAGGGTTTTGGGGTCTGTTTCTTCGAAATCTGAAGACTGTAAATGAGCATGCAAGACAAGCAAATGCAATTAAATATCATATAATTTGCACAAACATAAAAGTGAAATCGCAAAATACTTACCACGCCACTTTGAAGCTTGTTGAAGCACCGTGGAGAGAAAATTTGTAAAAGCGACTGCTATTCTTAACCATTCTCACATCAAGGGCATCATTTTTAATACTGCTTTCTATCTTAAACTTCCACACGGTGACGAGGAGTTGGTCTGACAATTCTTCCGATAACCAAACCACGTAAAAGAAAGTACCAACACGGAAAATTGAAGGATCAGTGACAATTACCTCCCCAGCTATACACAACATTTCAGGGACGAATTGAACTTCCCCATAATGTCTCTCGTTATCTTCCAGACAATAGAAGTAGAAATTTCCGTCCGAAAACGTCCAGAGCTTCCCATCATGGTAGATAGAGGCTTGGCCTCTACCCCAACCTGAACAAGGTGCATAAACACGAATTGTGTTCCAAGGACGAGTAACAAATGAATAACAATGGATTGAGTCTTGATCGTATTCTAGTGCACAATACAAAAATTTAGCAGAAGCTGCACATAAAGTTATCTCAGATGTAGGGACATTTATGGGTTTATTGATAGAGACATAAAATGGTTGTTTTAATGGATAGTAAATTTCACCAAAGTCCTCGTCTTTGTCCTCAAAAAGATAGGGTAATGCGATAACAGCACCATAAGGATATTGGGGAACATTTACATTAACCAGTAACGGCCAGTCCTGTGGACAAGAGGGGGCGGAAGGGGAAACCACAAGTTCTCAATTTCGTTATACATTTGACCTCCTACCACATCCCTTTCCCCCAAACGATTCTTTCCCATCAAATACACCCTTGGATATACTCCTACAACTGTGAACCGTATGTCATTAAGATCCACATAGCTGTTTGGGGGTTGATTCTGCATTGGATGTAAAGATAATACCTTTATTACTACTTCTTCTTCTTCGTGTACTTCTTCTTCTTCTTCTACTACTACTCGTACTTCTGCTCCAAGAAAATTGAACCCAGTTCTGAAAACTGATATCTCATCGTCAACCAAAGTAACAAAATAAAATGTTGGATTAATCTCCTCCATATCTGTGTTGATGTTATTCAAGAAAAGGTTTGGTTTTATCTGTGTTGATGTTATTCAAGAAAAGGTTTCGTTTCGTAAGAGGAGAGGAGAGAATTTTTTCTTGGTGTTCAAGAATATGAGAGAGTGTTTTTTATTTTTTACTATTCTGGTGTGCACGTGGATAATTATCGTTGGGTTCAATGATCACAAAAAAGTCAAAATAGGAAGGTGCAATTTACTTTACTGCCCATTGCAGTGCCGAGTGACGGAGCCCCTGCGGATGCCATGGTTATTCAATTGAATGTCACTCTCAGCTCTTGTTCGATCTGTCACAATTTAAAATTCTCGATCTCAAACTCACCCAACAAAAAAATGACAAACCTAATCTCAAATGCAAATAAAAAATGACAAATGTAATCATACTATCAATCTCAATCCGACTCACGATCAAGCGTGGTCTGACAAATGCAACCAATGGTCTCAACGTAAATAGTGTATTTAATCACTAAGAGCATTCCCAATGCAAATCAATATATTCTCCTCTTATCACCTCTTTGTAGGCAGTATTTCCCCTCTTAAAAAAAAACAAGGTGAAACTGTCCAATGCAAAGGTGAAAAAAAAATCTCGGACGGGATGTTAGATTCTGTCTGGAGGCTTTTTGATCGAGACGGAATGTAACATCCCGTCCAGTATTTTGTCTTAAGTTTAAAAAAAAACTGAAAAAACACGCGAGACAGAATGAAACATTCCGTCGGAAAAAAAAAATAAAAAAAAAAACACACGAGATGGAATCCAATATCCCGTCCGAAGTTCACAAGTCAGCCACTATCTCGGTTGAAGGTTTCACCTTGGTTTCAACTTGGGAAAATAGTCATCAGTTATTCACCTCTGCATTGGGCATTGGTTTTCCTCAAAAAAGAGGTGAAAATTTTCACAAACCACCCCATATTGACCTGCATTGGGAATGCTATAAAGGTGAGAAAATGAATCTCGGTTAACATCATAACAAATACAAATTGCCACACAAAAACCAAACATTTGTGTCTCCCCATAAATAATTAGATCGTGAAATGCTGATAACTTAAGTCATAATTACAGATAAACTAATCAAAGTATCAAACCAAAACCATTTCCAAACTAATCAATAACAGTGAGTTAACATAACATAAATATGAATCACACTAAGAACTCATATAAAAATTCCAACATCAAAACAACATAAAAAATAAAAAAAAAAAAAACCCCAACCAAACATACCTATCTTTTAAAAACCAATTTCATTCCATGTACAAGTAACAATATCATGAAAGGACGAAAACTTAAGTTACCCAACATAACAAAAAAATCAAAAAAAAAAAAAAAACATTCGCGTGAGATTTTCTTCAATAAAGGTGCAGACAACTTCTCTAAGAATCCATGAATTGATAACTTGGTGCACCAAACAGAGAAACAACCAATTTAACCCTCGACAAACTTTTTAAGCATCTATACAAAAAGTTAAACAATTCAATGCAGAGAACTGTGATGTTGGGGCGTTTACAAAGCAAACCCGAGTAATAGAGAGAGAGAGAGACCAACCAAATGGCATTTTGGGCTACATACCCCCCACCTGGCCCAAAACGTTCGCTCCGCTCACTTGATTATTCTCTTAGTGGACCAATAGATCACTTCCTTTCTTCTTCTACATTGTCATTACATCTTTCAGTCTTCTGCATATCGGTGATTCAAAAAATGGCACAGAAAATAGTTGAGATTGTAAGAAACACAAAATAAAACTCACAATTACAACGTTTCAATTGCATTATTTAATACTTACAAATCAAATTTACACTACAACCCCATCAAACAAAGAACCAAAAAGTATCCCAAAACAAAATTTTGTTTCAAATAAAGAGGGAAAGATGATTTAATGACAGAGCCTATAATCTTCAAGGAAAGGGAAAGGTAAATCCATCCAAATGATTAAATAGCAGGGGTAAAAATGTCAAGAAAAAGTGACCAAGAGTCACACATCACACAATAAATTAATATTAAAATATTGTTGTAGAATTGTAGGTCGAGCTAGGATTTTTAAGATAGTAGTGAAGTCTATTAAACTCAAGTGAAAACCTCGTTGCCCCTCAATTCAAATTCCTAGTCCAGCTGGTTTAGGACAAGGCCAAATATTTCGATGTCAGGCGATATATCGGAACCCCAAAAAAACCGATATATATATATATATATATCGGATATATATCATATATATCAGTAAAAACAAATTTGTTGACCGGTCAAAATTTTATTTTGTATGTCGATATATAAAAAAATATCAGAAATATTGTTGATATATTAATAAAAAACGGTCAAAATCAACAAAGTCAATGATATATATCAGATATGTCGTGTATATATATATATATATCAGCCAATCTTAACAGCTCATCATGTCCATTCAATTATACCCGATCCAACGTTCAGATCTTGTGCTAATTTCACAAAGCAAATATGAGAGGGTACAATAGTCATTTTATTTTTCTTTCACAAATTAGATTAGACAATTGGGTAAAAACTGACGCCCTCTTTCTTCTTCCTCATCCGGCCTCTTTCTCTCTCCTTACTACAATGACACCCACCACCAAGTTTTTAGAGAAACCCACCACCACATTTTTTTCATGAAAATTCTGCCTGGAAACTCATTGGAACCGGTTAACCCACAATCAAATCTTAAGAATCAAAAGGAAAATATCATTAAAGTTGAATCCTTGAAACCCAACTCAATCAAGTTTGAAGAACTCATTTGAAAATTGATTACCTCCTGCTCAACAATAGAGTCAAAGAGATACAAAAACATCAACGCTCAACAATAGAAGCAAAAGATGAAAACATGTGATGCCCATCTTATCCGCCAAGAAATAAATTTGGTCGAAATATTCTAAGAAGGATTCGATCGATTTTTTATACGAACCAATAATTTGAACTAGTAATTTGAAAAAGCTCGGTCACATCCGTGTATATTTCGAACATATAAGGCGATTTCTCAATCCAATCACCCATCAAAAGCTCACCAAGATTCTCAACTCAGCAATATCCTTAATTCCTTCAAATGGTTTACATAAAAAAAGGTTGTCATAACTATATAAGGTATTTCTTTATCAATGATTCAATGGAAGTCAAAGAATTCACTTCAACAGATAACCGGATCACCCACTTCATATTTATGAGGATAACTCCAAGGTAAATTAAACCCATCTCCAAATTGAAGAATTATACACAAATCAATACCCAGCTATGAAGTTTTGTGCAGAGATGGCTTTTGTTAGGAGGAAGAAGAATGGGGTCGTGGTTTTTTGGTGGATCTAAATTTTTTTTTGTGAATAGAAAGTCAAATGACCATTGTACCCTTTCTTATTTGGGGTATGAACAATCACTGTTCATACCCCAATATGAGTTATGAACACTCATTGTTCATACCTATTTGGGGTATAAACAATCAATGTTCATACCTCACTGAATAAGCTGTGCACAACACTATATAACAGAGAAAATTTATATACGACAATGTATAAGCTGTGCACGTATGGAAGACTACCAAAATGGTTAGATCTAATCTCGACAGTCGATCTAAAATAAATTAGATGATCTAATCTCAACCGTTGACAAAAAAAAAAAAAAAGATGAGATTATTATCGGGAAAAAACACTCCTCTCACTACAAAACAAGGGATTATCTCAAATTAACCCTTCTTTGTTCATACCACAGTCATGAGCTATGAAAATTATTTGTTCATATCAAACTATGAACAGTGAGTGTCCATAGTCCATATTGTACGTACTTTCATAATATGATTAACTCAAAATGATTAACTCTTAATATCACTGTTCATAGTCCAATTGTGGTAACTCTTAATATAATTAACTCAAAACCAAAACTGAAAACTCTAATACAGACTACCAACCTTTATATAGGCGAAATACCCTAATTACCACAAAACTCGAAATTTTCCAAAAATAGAAAGTTTTGGGATAACCACATATAAAGAAACTACTAATCAAAATAGAACTAACCCAACTAACAAAATTGAAAACGGACTCTCCTATCAAAAAATATAACAAAAACAAAACTTTCCTAAAACGGCAAAAACATGATTTTGAAGGCCTAAACGATGGATTTAGGGCCCAGGAGGGTGGTGCCCACGGCAAAGCAGTGGGTTATGCTTATTTTGTCATTTCCAATCAAATATGGCCGCGTCCATGTCTTTCCGACTTTGTTACCCGCTTTTCCAGTTCATTGACGTATGCCAACTTCATTGACATACGCATTATGCCAAGTTCATTGACATACGCATTATATGCCAAGTTTATTGACTATGAACACTGAATGTTCATAGTCAAACAAGAGTATGAACATTCAGTGTTCATAGTCCACTAGGAGTATGAACACTGAATGTTCATAGTCCAACAAGAGTATGAACATTCAATGTTCATAGTCCACAGAGTTGTTGATTTTGCGATTTCTTTATCGGGTTCGTCAATAATGGGAATTGGTGGTACTTCGTTACATTTTCTTTTTCGGGTTTGGGTGCTTGATCCTCCTCGTGTTCGTGGAGGCATGTTTAAAATGACGGTCCTTCCACACTGTAAGCTCCTAAAAAACTGGATAGTCAATTTAAAATTCAGACAATTAAAAAAAAATAAAAAATAAACACCCAAAAAAACGAGTGTAAGAACCCAACGATCCTTCCACACTCGACAAGCATGTCATTCCACACTCTTATTTTTTAATTTTTCTGGACAATTTTTGGAGTCATGCCTAGCAATCTTATTACAACTTTTACACATTCTTCCTGAATTCTCTAAGGCTTCCTCCCTGGGGCCTTTCATTCTCTCCGCTTTTTTCTTCCTCCCCTTCGTTTGAGAAATGTTGGGATTTAAAACCAAGAGCTGAAAAGAAGATTTAAGAGTTAAAATCAAATAAGATTTTTATCATTGCAAAGATAAACAACAAACTAAATAAATTACCTGTGAGGTATCAACTATAGACTCTTCAACTGGAGGTGCTTCATTATTCATTGTATCTGTTTTGCTGATAGTTTCCTTGAGCTCCGAAACTCCAATAGACATTTCACTCATCTTCTGAATAAAATATGCATATGTCTCAACACTAATTGATGCATCATAAGCTAATTGAGTAGCAACCTTGATACAATGGGCAACTCTTAAAGGCTCATGGTCTTCATGACCGGCCACTAGTCCACCATTAAACACCGCTCTATATGTGTTTGCCTTTTGCATCCACCGTTTCAAAATAAAATGATCTGGAATCTCTTCGATGTCATAACGCTAAAAAAGCTTTAAAATGTGAGCACAAAGTAATCCTTCGAACTGAAAATTCTTACATTCACAGTTACCCTCCAAGGTTCCTCTATTAAAAGTCACTTTCCAAATTGAAGTTTGCTTGATGTCCCTTGTCTTCACCGTATAAATTCCAGTTCCATGTATGTCTATCTCTTCTCCAACAATTCTATATTTCATCTTAACCTTTTCTAAATGTTTCTTGAATTTATTGAAAGCACTAATGGTATAAACTTTACCTGCATGCTTGAGGAGGAATGCATCCTTAGCCACAATGCGAGAAGTATGTTTGGTGCGGTAATCAGATTCATTTTCATTCCTGGCTATCGATTCCAAAGACCTCTCGTTACCATGGACAAATTCCATAAGTGTAGTCGTTGGACTAACGAATTGATCATAATGAGAATTCATTGATTCACTTCGCCCAGTCATATGCATACCAACAAAAAAAATGTTATTGTGATAAGCCGGAACCCAAGATGTACGGTTTTTATATATTTATGTCAACCAAGTATTTTCAGTCAAGTCATATTTCAACAGTAGTGCATACCACTTTCTTTCAAAATCAGCAATCTTATATGACTTCCAAATAGTATATGTAAGCTCTGAACACAATGTATCGAGCTTATGGTAAACAAAGGACAACTTTTCTGAATTTTTTTGCATAATGTGCCAAAGACAAAATCGATGTCGAATAGCTGGGAAAACTCTTCTAATTGCTGCAGTCATTGCTAAATCTTGGTCAGTAAGCATTGAAGTTGGTGGACGACCACCCATAGCTGCAAGCCATGTTTGAAACAACCACACAAATGTCTCTTTTGTCTCATCAAGTAGCAGGGCACAACCAAACTGAATAAACTGCATGTGGTGGTTGACTCCAGTAAAAGGGGCAAAAGGCATACTGTAAACATTAGTTATATATGTTGTATCAAAAGATACGACATCCCTAAAGTACTCATATTGGACATGGGACCTTCCATCAACCCAAAAGAAATTTACTGCAACCCACCCCTTTTGTATCTAATTGAATGACATAGTAGAACTGAGGATTTTCAGCACTCTTTTGCCTAAAATAGTGAAGTACAGCAGTAGCATCATTGTCTTTAGGCATATTTTCGTCAAACCATAATGGTGGTTCCAACAATGCTTTCTCCTAAACCCAATCGCATCCCCATGGAAAATGTCTGCCACTTTCCCTACAGGTATACCGTTGTCATGAAAAACCTCTGTCAAACACTTCGCAGCTTCAGGCATATTTTTGTTACCTTTCATATACTGCCTCTTTGATGGAGAGACCAAACTTTGGCTATGGTTGTTTGCAGCGAAGCTCACATCATATATATTTTCAAGTTTTCTTTTTGTAACTCGCATTCTAGCTTGGCAACCACACCTAACAGTCGAAATATTTCTCGAAGCTACACCTTCACTTTCTTTTTTCTTGTTATGGACCACCTCACGTGAGCAAACCAATAGACAACTAGAAGACAATTCCACACCAGTTTGTTTTTTATCTGTAGTCTGAACACGAATCTCAAATTCCTCTACCAAACTCTCTATAGTAAGTCTTTGCTTCATCAACATTAAACTTCATACCTAAGTGCGGAGCAACTAATATCTCGACATCTTTACTTTGGGAATCAGTACAACGAGAAGAAGACCCGTTAACAGCTCCAACATTCCCTTCCATTTCTAGAAAATTCAAAAAGCGAGGAAAATATCAAACGAAATAAATGCAGAGCAATAACGAAATAAATATCAAGTGACTCCCATATTAAATTTCCAATTTAAACTCTTAAAAAAATTAGACAGTAATTAAATGTGGGCGTGCGTCTATTAGTTGTGCTCTATCTATAGGCGTGTGCCTATTAAACTAACCACGCACAAACACTAGAAAAAATGAAAACCGTGAAAGGTGGGTGGGTGGCCGGGTTTCTTCCTAACATTTGATACACTAAAACAAAATAGAAATAACTCACCAAAAAGGTAAAAAGCTTCAAACTTGAATTATTTTCTTTAGGTGAGGAGAGCGGTCGAAGATTTTATGTAGAGGGAGAGAGAGTTCATCAAGCTCTCAGTTGGGATTTGTTTGGAGAGATTGATTTTGTTGGGTGGAAGGGGATGAAGAGTCGGGTGGTTTGTTTGTGAGTTTTTTTTAGAATAGAAAGTCAAATGACTAAGTTACCCTCCCTAATTCCTTTGTTAAATGAGACCAAGATCTGGACGTTGGATGGACTATAATCTAGTGTCTGTGGTGGGCTGTCAAGATTAGCTGTCAATTGGAGTTGTCAATTAGAGTTGTCAAGGTAGAGTTATATATATATATATATATATATATATATATATATATATATATATATATATATATATATATATATATCAGTTTGGCTAGGGAGACGTGAATTTCTCAGACAACATCCAAACAACAAAATTTTGGCCGTTGGATCAAAACAAATCAGCTCAAGATTAAAAAACGAAATTTCAAATTTGGCTACACAAAATACGAAATTTCAGTTCTCACAAAATACGAAATTTCTTCACATAAACTCAACTAACAACAAACTCACGATCACGAGGGTTTTGAATTCTCCAAATTCATAGAAACTCAACAAACAACAAATCATCAACAAATTCAAAACCACCGAAAAACCCAAAATTCAAAACCCAAAAACCCAAATTTCATGGGCGAAGCAATTTGTGGATATCAATTTCGATTGTATATGGTATGTTGAATTTCAATTCAGTTGTTAGCTTTGATTTTTCACTTGTTAGCTAGCATTTGTTCATAGTCTATTAGTTGTGGGTGTGCGCCTATTAAACTAACCACGCACAAATAATGTACTATGAACAATCAATGTTTATAGTCATGTGGGTGTGCGCCTATTAGTTGTGTTTTATCTATAGGTGTGTGCCTATTAAACTAACCACGCACAAATATTGTACTATGAACAATCAATGTTCATAGTCATGTGGGCGTGCGCCTATTAAACTAACCACGCACAAATATTGTACTATGAACAATCAATGTTCATAGTCATGTGGGTGTGCGCCTACTAGTTGTGCTCTATCTATAGGCGTGCGCCTATTAAACTAACCACACATTAATACTGTACTATGAACAATCAATGTTCATAGTCATGTGGGAGTCCGCCTTTTAGTTGTGCTCTATCTATAGGCATGCGCCTATTAAACTAACCACGCACAAATATTGTGCTATGAACAATCAATGTTCATAGTTGTTTCGACCCCCACCTACGTGGCAAACGTCCATTAGTAGGGGTCTCTATTTTATTCATTTAATCAACAGGGCTAAAACCCAATTTACAATACCATGGATCAATGTACAGGCCCATTAACTCATGTGTCTAAGGCTGAACCTTAGCCACATGGCTTGCCACTAATGTACATTGATTTATGTCCAGATTCATTTCTTATCAAAGAGATAATTATCAGTTGAAAGTTATAGTCTATCACAATTACTCAAGCTACAAGATTACTTGAGTTACAAGGACTCTCTACTCTACCTATATAAATACCAAACTATTTTTCATTCAGAACTACGTTCTTGAGACTTGATCCCATTGATAATTTGGGTACGTAGGCAACCGCAAGGTACAATCTCATCATTCCCCCGATCACCATCATTTTTCTAAATTATTTTTCTACGTTCTTCGTCTCTTTTATCAACACTTGATGTTTTGATCATATCTGGTCGAAACATAATTGGCGCTCGGCGTCATGGGTTCTTATACTACACCCTCGATCACGTTCTGCGAAAGTTATGACGCATACTTGAAGAGCTCAAGGTCCCGATGTGATTAATGACGATCATCACTTAACATGATGGTCAAGGACAACTTGGCACCGACAAAGATAATACCTTCTAATATCGTTGCTCCACCAATGCGCCAAATTATTCGAGGAGGGTTATTGCCTCGACAATTCTCCAAGATCGATGTGGATAATGTACGCCATATGTCTCGAGAAGCACTTCTTCAAAAGTTAAAGACTGTCCGCAAAACGGAATAATTACTACAGCTTCATCTTAAACGACTCGCTTCCACTCGCAGATGATGTTAGATCGGTCACACACCACAACGCCACACACGCCAACGGCATAATAGTGTGTGGGATCGTTTAAGTGGTGAGGATGAGATTCGCGATATTCGCGAACAGCCATCAACGAAGTTAAGAGTAATGGGTGACGAATTCCCGACCTCCGAGAAATCTCCACCCACTTGGTCACGCGTTCTCGGTAGGCAAGGTATCGCTAATAATCGTCCGATCGCACCCCACGGTCCTACAAATTATCGGCAAGTCCCGAGGAATTCGAGTGGCTTAACGTAATAATGATCACACTCATGATCGGAACCATCAATATGGTGAAACACTTCAGCAACGCGGTTCTTATCATTCCGAACATTATCGTACTGAAAGCCCAACGTACCATCCACAATCATCTCGAAATGGAAACGATGAATCTTCGTCGTTTTCTTCTCGTTCTGTTCGCTCCCATAGGCGTCATCGTGACTATGATTATGATCCAACAGATACGGATCTAATGACTCCTCAACGTGTCAAATAAATGATTAAAAAAGCTCTTCTAGACAGCGATCATTTTGAATCGACACTAGAAAATTTGGCAGTTGAAGATGGTATTTTGGACAAATTTTTTCTCGCCGTCCAAAGGGCTACTCATAACAAAGACTTCAAACAACCAGAGTTTGATCAATATGATGATGTCGATGGTTGCCCTATGCTTCATGTGATTAATTTCACAAACAAACTGGTTTTATCAGGAGGTGATGATGCTTTAAAATGCAAACTTTTCCCTTCTACATTAAAAGGGGAAGCGTTGGTATGGTTTAGCGAATTACCTCCGCGCTCTATTTGTCGGTTCAAGGACTTAACCGAAAAGTTTTCAAGATGTTTTCATCATAATCTAAAACGTCCAAATGGAGTCCGAGTTCTTTTCAACATCAAGCAACAACGTGAGGAAACTCTCCGTAGTTTTTATCGCCGCCAAGCCAGACTGAGATTTTGAACAATCCAATCTAATGGTGGTTTACGCTTTTTAAAGAAGCTATCTTGTTTGATAAAGATGGGTTATACAACTCTCTTGTTCGATATTCCATCTTCCCCGACGTCGTTATACCAGCGAAGTTCAACAATTTATCAATGTTGAGGGCGATACGGCTGCTCGAACTTCGAACGTGACAAAGATAATAAAGGAAAGGATTTCAATGATCAGTGAAATAAATGTAAGAATCCGACTTTTGATCAACAACAATCCAAATAAGCCTCCGTGATAAGAAAGAAGACTCCACGAGCGGGGACCGAAAGCCTTTTACTGATTTTGAATTAACTCCGCTTAATACCAAATATGCGGTAGTTTACGACACAATCAAGGATAAGAGTCTGCTCACTCCGCCGTTTCCCTTCCGCGACGACACTAAAACAACTCGCGATAAATCGTTATGGTGCAAATTTCATAATGATTATGGTCATGAGATGGAGAATTGTCGGTCTTTGCGGGGAAGAATTGAAAAGCTTGTGCAGAATGGGAAACTTGATCAATATGTGCAGAAAAAAGTAACAACTCAAGCTTTAACTATCACTGATCGCAATGTCATTAAGGTTGGACATGCCATCATTGATTCATTGTCCAATACTCAGCGGAAAAATGCTCGTCGTTCTAAAGTCAAATATCTGTCTAATTTTTATGAAGTTAACGGGATCAATTTTGTGGAAGATTTTCGCATGGAGGCTATTGAAGATGAACCATTATGTTTCACTGACCAAGATCTAATGGGCGTGCATGTTCCTCATTATGATGCTGTCGTGATAACTCGTGATATATCACCTATATCGCTGCATAACATATAATGATCGACACTGGTAGTTTAGCTAGCGTCATGTTTTCTGGGTGTTATCGCAGTATTCCTTTTATTGATAAATTGGTCACCCCTGAAAATGCACCTATCGTTGGTTTTGATGGTACCGCTACTCATTGCATTGGAAAGGTGTCTCTCCCGGTCACTCTTATGCAGAAGGAAGTCAATATTGATTTCCTATTGATGGATTGTAAATCCCCTTACAATGTCATCCTTGGTCGCGATTGGATTCATTATATGGAAGTTGTCGTCTCAACGTATCATCAAGCCATCAAGTTCCCATTCAATAAAAAAGTCTGTAAGGTGCGCAACGATCAACTGGCATCTCTAATTTGCCCGACAATATTCTCGATGATTATAAGAAGTCCGAAGTTGTTGGGCTTAACTATTTCGAAGTTCCAACGTCAAATAGCAATTACAAAGCATCCGGGACCTTTAGTTTACTCGCCAATAGAAATGTTGAAGGACCCCGACGGTCGATCCACTTTTAGAAGTTCAAATTGGCCAACTCTCGAAGAGACTACTTTTATTTCAAAATTAACTTCCGCGGAGAGACAAGAGCTTATTTTGTTATTCAAGGAAAAAATAGTCATGTTTTGCTTGGCTTAATAGAGCAAATGCCCGGTATAGATCCTTCGGTGGCTTGTCATAAACTCGACATTGATCCCAATGCAAAAACCAGTTCGACAAAAGCCCGAAGGATGGCCCCGATAGAAAGATGAAAGTGAAAACTAAATCGACCGTCTCTTTGTCCGTTAACTTTATAAAGGCACGTGACTTATCCAACATGGATGTCAAATGTTGTCGCAGTGCCTAAAAAGAACGGCAAATTACGATGTTTGTATCAATTTCACAAATCTCAATAAGGCTTGTCCGGTTCATCAGATCCATTGCCTCGTGATATCCGAAATGGTTGATGCAACATCTGGTTTTTAGCGTTTGTCTTTTTTGGATGCTTATTCCGTTATCATCGATTCTCATTTATTCATTGAGGACCAAGAGTTCATTGCCTTCATTACAGACCAAGGCATTTACTGTTACTAGGTAATGCCTTTCGGTCCGAAAACGCCGGAGCCACATATCAAAAGCTAGTCAACACTATTTTTCCGACCTACTTGGAAAGACACCGAAGATACATCATCGGCGACATGGTTGTCAAATCTACGAAGCACCTCGATCATCTTACCGACGATTTGCAAGCTGTTTTCGATTGACTCTCCAATGTCAACACGCGTTTGAATCAGGCTAAGTGTTCTTTTCGGTTGATCATCCGTAAATTCTTAGGATACATGATGACTAGACGCGGAATTGAAGCAAATCCGGATCAGATTCGAGCTATCCTTGAAATGCCTTCTCCGACGTCAAAGAAAGAAATTCAACGACTTACAAGACGCTTGGCTGCCCTAAATCGCTTTATCTCTCGGTATTCTGATCGATGCCATCCTTTTTTCCAAACATTGAAAGACGCATCAATTTGGACGGAGGACTGTGAACTTGCATTTCGTCAATTGAAAGCATACTTAGTCCAACCTCCAGTTCTTGCCAGTCCAGCAATGGGGCAGCTTATAGGACTGTATTTAGCCGCCACTGATCATGCCGTAAGTGCCATCTTATTTGTCAACGGTGGCGATGGTCGTCCTATATTTTTTGTTAGCAAGACTCTTACAACTGCTGAAACAAGATATTCTCGAGTGGAGAAAATTGCATTGGCCTTGGTTCATGCTGCCCGACGTCTTAAGCCTTATTTTCTAGGGACGAGTCGTCAAAGTTTATACCGAATATCCACTGCGAAAGCTTTTTCGCAATGCTCAGGAATCAAGTCGCCTCGCAGAATGGGAAAGTTACCTTAGCGCTTATAGCATTGTGTTTGAAACTCGCACAGCTGAGAAAGGACAAGCTTTGGCTTCGCTAATGGCTGATTTTCCAATTGAGAATATTCTTATGTTTGACGCATTACTAGACGAAGAAAATATGTCGTCGACAACACGCCATTACCTCTTACGGGTGATGATTTGCCAAACTTATCAGATGTATCTGCTGATTGTTGGATTGTTTACACTGATGGTTCGCATAATAAGTATGGCTCGGTATTGGGTGTGTAATCTTGCAACCGAATGGAGAAAAAATTGAGAAGTCAGTGCGTTTGGGTTTTGACGCTTCAAATAATGAGGCCGAGTACGAAGCTGTCATTTGCGGCTTGCGCACTGATCTTCACTTGGGGGCGACTAAACTATAATTATTCACAGATTCTAAGTTAGTCGCTAGCTAGTTTGGTGGATCGTATGTAGCTTGCGACGATAGAATGGCGGCTTATGTGGACTTAATTCATCGGATTGCTCGAAATTTTGATTCTATCAGTATTGTGCAGCGTCCGCGTCATGATGTGCGACATGCGGATTCTCTCGCATATTTATCCGCAGCAGTTAAGTCAGATAAGCCTCGCCAGATTACCATTGAATTTCAAAAGGAACCGAGTATCGATCTGTCCATCGAGGATGTGCGCGATATGTACATCACTCGAGTTGTTTTTTCATCGGACATTTTTTCGAGGAATCACGCCACACCAATTTGATATCTCCCCGCGGCCGTTTATTTCGAAGCGCAAAGCGTGATCTTGATAATCAAGCTATCATTGCAGAGAAAACGCTTGATCCACAACTTATGCTATCAGATGACCACAATGATCCTGTCAATGATATTGTCTCGGTCCATACCGATGACGATCATGAAGCTGACAATGCTCCAGAGGTTCCTGATATAGAGCTAAGTTTGCCGCTTACACCTTGTGACGAAGATGATTGGTGTCTTTCTTATATCACATATTTACATGATCACATCTTGCCTCCCGATCATAAAGTGGGTGATCGTGTCAAACGCGATGCTTGGAAATATTGTCTCATATCGACTTCGAACGATTCATTTGCAACTTTATCGCGAAAGGCACAAGTCTTAACCCCTATGCCGTTTCGTTCGCCAGAGTGAAGGTTTGCTCGATCCCCGGGCGGAAATTCATTCAGGCCTATGTGGGAACCACTCCCGGGGGCGAAGTCTCGCTCATAGAGCAATGACACAAGGATACTAGTGGTCGTACATGCAAAAGGATGCTAAGCGTTTGTCTGAGAAGTGTGTTCCTTGTCAGAAATATGCTAATATGGGAAATCTTCCAGCAACGGAACTTCATCCAATCTTGAGCCCTTGGCCGTTTGCAAAGTGGGGTCTTGACATCGCCGGTCCTCTTCCGAAAACTCGTGGCAATGTTCGTTTCTTACTCGTCGCAACTGATTATTTTACCAAGTCGGCTGAAGCTATGCCCTTAGTCCAGATCCATGCTTCGGATGTTAAAAAATTCTTATGGCGAGACATTGTTTGTCGTTTCGGTATTCCAACATCATTGACTTTCGACAATGGCAAACAATTTGATGCTGAAGAAATTTGACAATTTTGTTCTGACTTGAAGATTAATCATAATTTCTCTGCACCATACCATCCTCAAGCTAATGGACAAGCTGAAGTTACTAACAAATCCATTCTTGCAATGCTCAAGCGACGACTTCAACAGGCCAAAGGAAATTGGGTTAAGGAACTTCCTACGGTTATATGGGCTTATCGAACCACACCTAAGCATTCAACTGGATTTTCTCCGTTTAATCTTGCTTACGGTACGGAAGCAGTCTTGCCTACAGAGTTGATGACACCAACCACACGAACTTCTAACGTGTCATTGGAGTCGAATGATCAAGCACTTGCTCAAGCCAAAGCCTTGATAGATGAGACAAGAGATGTTGGTCTTCAACAGTTAATTCGTTATCAAGCTGATATGAAACGAAAATATGATAAGAAAGTTCGACTTAAAGTGTTTGAGAAAGATGATCGGGGGTACTGGCCGAAAGACGAGGTTGATAGATTCCGGTAAATTTGGAGAAAATTGGGACAGTCCATACATCATAGAGATAATCGCCACCAAAGGATCTTATTTTCTCCGAGATTTAGATGGGAATGTTCTCGATAAGTCGTGGAATGCGTTTCATTTGCGCAAGTTCTATAAGTAGATTTTAGTTGTGTTTTTTCGTTATCCTAGAGAAATAAAATAATACAATATTTAGTTTGTTTCCAATTCAGGCATGTATTTTCCGTTGTTATCTTTACATTTTTTAAGACTCGGTAATCAATAAAGAAGCAGTTCTTTCACTTCAGTTCCAATGGTATGATTTTGGTTCTAGCGAACCTTATAATCGCTCCGACAAAATCTGGCAAAATTACCACGTTTAATTTCGTCAGTCTAAGTTAAACGCTTTTACGCTCGTTTAGTCGTTACTATCGTTACAACAAAATCTAGCGAAATTACCACGTTTAATTTCGCCAGTCTAAATTGAACGCTTTTACGCTCGCTTAATCGTTACTATCGCTACAACAAAATCTGGCGAAATTACCACGTTTAATTTTCGATCCTAAGTTGAACGCTTACGCTCGCTTAGTCGTTACTGTCACTACAACAAAATCTGGCAAAATTACCACGTTTAATTTCGTCAATCTAAGTTGAACGCTTTTACGCTCGCTTAGTCGTTACTATCATTACAAGAAACTCTAGTGAAATTACCACGTTTAATTTCGTCAGTCTAAGTTGAACGCTTTTACACTCGCTTAGTCGTTACTATCGCTCCGACAAAATCTGACGAAATTACCACATTTAATTTCAGCAGTCTAAGTTGAACGCTGTTACACGCTTAGTCGTATTATCGCTACGACAAAATCTGACGAACTTAGCACATTTAATTTTGTCACTCTAAATTGAACAATTTTACGCTCGCTTAGTCGGTTACTCACGCTATGTCAACATCTGATGAAGTTATCCCATTTCATTTTGTCAGTTCTGCGTCGGAGCATTTTTTCGCTCAATCTAATTTTGCAAGCTTAAAGTTAGCATTGGGGGCATTTCATTCTATTTCGAGTCATCTATATAATTCAACAACATTGTCAATTTTCCACAGGTATGTTATCTGACATCACATTGATATTCAATTGCCAACACATACTTTATTTTATTAAAAAGAATTTTTAGCTCTATGGTATTACAAACGCACAATCACATGATCATTGGTTTGGGCAAATCCAATGGTTCCTTACAAACTTTTTGCATATACAACTCGTACAAATCTTTGTAATTCATCTTCTCACGTTCTAGTTCATCTCCTGTTTCTATTAAAGTCTTTGTCAATTGTCTTACGGACGATTCACAATGTGCCATTTGCATGTGATCTTGGCCAAGCCATTTCGTTTAAATGGTCATTCGCTTGTTGTTATTTTTCTCAGGCCTCTTTTTTGCATGTTTAAGTTCCTAATCTTTGGTCGTCACGAGTGACTTTAATTCTATCACATCTGCTTTTAAGTGTTTGTGTTCTTCCATTATCTCACAGGTTTTCCCAAATTCTTCGTACGATCTGTAGCGCCCGTATTTAAAATACGTAATTATTAATTAATTAATTAATTTAATTATTTATATAAAATCTGTTGGATTGGATTCGGGATACGTGGGCCTGGTTTTGGGCCCGAGTCTGTGTTAGGCTTGGGTTTCGGACCCAAGTATATAAACACATTGTTCTAGAGAATAGGGTTTTTAAAATAATAAAATATATTAAAAATGGAGGGCAAACTTTGTTTTGTTTTCGAAAGCATCGAGCACGACGATTCGGACGAGGAGGTTGGAGCTCGAGTAGCTATTTTGCTATTTCACCGGATTTATAGTTTACGAGGATTCATGGAGCATGGGATTAAGGTGAGTAGCTATTTTGCTATTTCACCGGATTTATAGTTTACGTATATCGGTGTATACTGTCTAATATTTTTTATACTGCTCATTTTCTTGTTTTTATTCTAGGTCGTGTTGTCGAGTTGTTAAAACTCTAGAGAAACTCGGATTTGATATAGAACTGTCAAACTGTAATACTGTGATACGGTGATGTTGAACTGTCGAAGCTCGGAGGCCGTTAATGGCAGCGTGAGCACGGAGGCGTCCTGTTCATTGTTTGAACTTAAAAAAAAACTGCTGTAGTTATTGTTGTTTTTGGACTTTTGATTTGTCGGATGATTAGTCGTAGTGGATTAGCCGTAGTGGGTGGGCTGTTAAAGCTTGGAGAAAAGCTTAAACTGTTAATGGTGGCCCAAATAAAATCGCAAGTCTACCTTTTGGAATTTATATTAGTTGGGTTGATGTTTGGTTGTGAGGGGGTGTGTTTGAGGTTGGAATGAGGGCTGTCGAATGGGTGCTGGAAAGGGCTGTTGAAGCTTGAAGCTTCATTAATGGCGGTTCGACCCAAACCTCCGCCAGTAAAACAGTTTGAACGGTTTGATGGTTGTTTGTGTTGGTGGATCGATGTTGGGTTGTTGTGGGTTGGTTGATTGATGAATGGGGGTAGTGAGGAGGCGTGAATGTTGATGGAAAGCTTAGAGAAGCCATTAATGGCGGCATTAAAATTTCTAGATCTAGTTTTGGGTGAGGTTTGGATTTAACAATTTGGGGTTTTCGCTTTCAATAATGTTGTTTTTTTGTATGGGGATCAAAACCGACTTGATGAAATGGGAGTGGGTGGCCGGCGCATTTTGGTGGCTGGTGGAGGAGAAAATTTGGGGAGGAAGATGAACAGTAATCGATTTTGGGCTTGGGCCTAATCGGTTGGGCCAAAAACATTAGCTATGTTGGGCCAGTTCTATTTTTGTTTTCTTTGGGCCTTGGTTGTTTTGTTTGGGCCCGGATTCTATTTTAGATGGTTGGGCTTTAGTTCTAGTTGTTGGGCCAGACCAGTTTTGTTAAGCTAGGACCAGTTCTATTTTGTTTTGATTGGGCCGGTTTCAGTTCAATTTTCGGCCTAACTTCGGTTGTGTTTTGGGGCCGATTCAGATTTTAAAGTTTTGGGCGGTTTTTAATATTCTTTGGGGCAGTCCATAGGACTTAAAATAGATCTATTGGGTCTTTAAATGTTTAGACTTTCGGGTTCTAAGGTTTGGGCTCGGCCAGTTGGGTCCGAACTATGACCTTGGTCATGAGCCCATGAGCCATGCACCTTTGACCTTAGCCATGAACTAGGGCTGTGACCCTGAACCTGTCGAACCGGGAAACGACAGTTTGACTTTGACTTTGATCATGATATGTTGACTTTGACTTTGATCATGATATGTTGACTTTGACCGTTGACCGTAGAATGTTGACTTTTTCCAGTTTTTCACATATTTAAGAATATGGACAAATGTAATAATAAAACGTTGTCGGATATTATATAACGTTGTTTGTCATTATTTAATTAAGATTTGACGTGAGTAGTGTGTAAAGCATATATATATATTGGGCTTTGATTGTGGACTGTGGACTGTTTAATTGTGCTACGTTTTATGTTGTATATTATATGGACAAATGTAGTAATAAAATGCTGTGGAAGCCTGCATAATTGGTTAGTCATCATTGATGTTGTATATTTTTGACACGTGATGAGATAGAAACTTTAGGAGATATTATATTCCTAATACGCTATACTAAAAATGTATGCGATACGTTGAAGCATTGTGACATGATACAATATGTTGGGATATATATATTAATGCAATATCTTGGAGAAATAAAAGTAAACGCTCCATTATTTTATCTATGAGATGCTACTATGAGGTAGTATAGTAATTGTGAATATTTCCCACGGGAGTGTGGCTTAGTGCAATAATATATTGGCACGTGAAAGAATAAAAGTAGTTATGAGATATAATTGAGATATTTCTAAATATTGTGGCTTAGTGCAATAAGGTAATTGACCTGCACGTGATATAGTGGAATTATTATGAGTCATAAATGTATGACATTTGAATAAATTACGTAACGAAAATCCTAGAACCCAGCTACCACAACTGATGTGATTTGTCCCTTCTGGCGTTTCAGTTAATCTGAATGGCCTTCGGGCGTAAGTAATGTGATTGGCACTTCTGGCGTTTCAGTAAAGCTGAATGGCCCTTCTGGCGTAGCCGAATAGTGGTTTGATTATTCCGTTCGCAAAATAGAACGAGATGCGCAATATTTTATGCCGAATAGTGGTAGTACTTACATAATGGCTTTCGTGTGAGGATTTACCTGGTGTGCGGCATCCCGCTTAGGTAGTTACGCACGGAGTGGTACATTATGTAAGGGGAGGCATGTGGATGTACATGTTCGGCGTTGGGTAGCAATTGTGGTAGCCAGGGAAACTAGGTAAGACATAGATACGACGTGATTTTAGGAACACGCAAAGAAAGCCTGAAATAATATAATTATGTTAATACGTTTGGTTGGTTATTTGTTTAGTTTGAACCTAAGGCGCCCCGATGGAGGAACTACATGCCTTATTTATTCTGTGTATAATTTGTTGTGTGGTTAGTGGGAAGTTAAGGCGCCTCAGTGGAGGAACTACCTGCCTTAATTATTATACTTAAAGATGTTGTATTAGTCGTTGAAAGTTAAGGCGCCTCGGTGGAGGAACTAACTGCCTTGTGGATTGTGTATATATATGTATAAGTATATTTGTATTTTAGGGCTACTCACACCAAAGATTGTTTATAATGTTTGGCCCGATTGCATTGTTTGCTTATCGGGTGTGGTTAAATGAACATAGTTGATAAGTCTGATGAGGTTTAGTGATGAAGAAGATTGGTTCTCTTGTGGGGATGTGTTTTGTTTTCCCTTGAGGTGATATAGATTTTCAGTCTAGACAATGTTTTTGTATTTTCATTTGTAAATTTAATTAAAGAGTTGTTGAAAGGAGATTTGTAAGTTAATCAAATTTGTGAATTTTTATAATGAAGAGGACTTTTGTTTAAGTTAAAATTTTATTGGTTTTTAATTATCCGCATATTTAAACTGTTTATGGGTTTTTGGAAGTGGAGAGTGCGTCACACCTCGGAGATCGAAGAGTCGGGGACAAATAATGTTTTTCCGAATTCTGTCAAAATCCGGGTCGTGACACGATCTCTGCTCGACTTCTTCCATTCGCTCGGTTAAGTTTTTGTTTTCGTCTTCTAACTCTCTGTTGGTTCCGCTTAACGCTTTGTTTGCCTCTTCCAATTTTCAGTTGAGTATCTTCACTTTCTCTATTTCTTCTACGGCATTGACTTCATTCGGAACGATACTTTTCTTCGCAACTTTTTCATGAATTTCTTTGGCCCGTACTACCGCCGTTTTAACCTGCAGCGAAAAATATCTGATTTCATCAATATTTCAGACTTAAACACAAGTTTGCAATAACTGATAAAAAAAATACTATCATACCTGGTTCATACTATCGAAAATCATTGACACTGCTCTGTCATATTCTCCGATGTTCTCCGTATTCTGGTCACAGTCTTGATATTTTTCGAGCCCCTCCATTGGCGTGGTCCCTGGCGATACCTTAGTTTCGTCTTCCAGACTTGAACATCTTTGCTTCATCTACCAATTTCATTGATTTAGTGTTTGACACAAATTTCTTTACCGTCCTAACGCAATAGTAAAATTCAACGGTCAACTTACTGTTAACAGATTCTGTGGTTTTCTTCCATGAGTAGTATTACCCCCCGACAAGATTTGCCGCTGGTTGTTGGATTTTTGCTCTCCGCATTTTGCTTTGCCGTTTGTTTTCTTTCACCGACTTTGTGTTCTTATTTGCGCCTATTTTTGTAAGTATCAATTTGTTTCGTTCTTTTCGGCCCATTCTTTTCCTATATATACCAAACCGTATTTACATATTACATCTCCCCACACTTTTACATATATATGTTTTCTACGGTACATACTTTTTCCTCTTTATGCTGAGAATGTACTTTATTTCGTCTGGGCTGTTTTGTGCATTGTAGTCTCATCCCTCGAGGCATCATACATTGTAACGTTGGTTGTCTCTCTTGGTCTCCGTTCGCCCGTTTTCTTATGGAACATCTTCTTTTGTACAATTTGCTATTTGTGTTTGGCAAGCTCAGCACTAATTCTCGTTGTGTTAATTCCGTTCCATCTTCTTTTTCACTGTCGCTATCGCTGCCAAATATTGCATTTCTGAGACTCTTACTATTCTTCGCCATTTCACTATGTGTCTCCTTGGACCTATCGGGCTGTTGTTCGATACCCCATAGTGTCAGAAATTAACAATATCATCAAAGTAGCTCAGATCTACCAATTTTTCGTAAGAACATTCATGAAAGAAGAAACGATGGTTGTTCTCCACTTCCTTGTCCAATTCAATGTCTGGTAGTGTACTCGCGTTTTCTGTTAGACACAAAATAACTCGTGTTAGTCAACAGTTTACTCGTAGTACAATTTTCAATACTTATGTTTTAGCTTACCTCAAAATTTGTTCGGCACTTTAAACTCTGTCGGATTCCACTTCCCTCGCAAGCGGTACAGAAATCTATCCCATATGGTGTATACTTTTGGGAACCCTTTAAAAGTTCTGTTTGAATCATTGAATTCAAGTTCAAATTTTATGTACCCTTTCGTCAAGATGCTTTTCGGTCGATCAAACGCGAAGATTTCTTGAGCCCCAAACCTTCGTTAAATTCATTTTGTAAACGGTGCGCCTCGTAAAGATTAACCGAACGATATTGGCGTTGTCGGTGCAATTTGCCACCACTCCAATAATCAATGCAATTTCTTTGCTTTCAACGGAATTGCACTCCCCGCAATTTAATTGTGTGTAAGCCATTATTACTTCATCTTCTTCGACTTTTGTTTCAAATTTGTACACTTCATCCATCTAAAATTTCTCGAGTACTAGTATTTTTTGTATTTCCTTAAGCGACCATCAACGCAGTTTCAGGTAGTCGCTGTATCTGTCATCTTCTTTCCACCTCACCAAGTCTGCGATCGTCATCGAGTTTTCTTCTCGAGTATTTTTCGCCCGTATAGTACGGTAGTTTCTACCTGAAAAAAAGAAAAGAAAAATCGGGTCAGATTGCTCGAAAACCGGGTTCACTAAGTCCACAAGGACGAACCAGGCCAAATCAATGGGACAGGTACGGTGCCCTTCCTTAGAAGGCGTTGCACCGTATCATTTTTTATTAATATCGGTTTGGATACAGCGCCTTCATCGTCTTCACTCTTCAGCAGCTCATGAAGAAGTCGCGCACAACACCAAAACATATTCCTTTTTGTCGTCGTCTACACATGTTCGAAACAGAGAATTCCTAAAGACAAGATGCAACAGTTCAAGGCCATGCAAAAAAAAAAAAAGGTTTGGGGCTTGAGGGTCGTACCTTTGATGTTGGCATTAGAAAGGTTCATGTGCGTAATGTAACTGCCGAAGGAGTTTTCTCCTGTGTTTACCATGCTCGTGATGATGGAGACGACTCACACAATTCTCCAGACGCACCACAAGAACAAGGCTTTCCTACCATGATCGCTTGGACCTTTAGTGGTAACACTGTTGCTATAGCTGAGTATAAGGAGTATAAGTTTAACTTACCGAGAATCCAAGATGAGCTGAACAGTGCTAGTTCGATGGAAGGCGCTACACAGCAGCAGTAATATGGAAGGAGACGAGCTTTGTGCGACGTCAAAAAATTTTCTGCTTACGCCTGTTTTGTTGGATGAGTGTAAAGTGTTTTTATGGATTGGGATGTGCGGCCCCAGCACTTATATAGGTTTACGAGCGGGTTTTCCAGTGCTGGTGGGATTCTTCTCCAACTCCAATTTCATCTCTACTCTAATTTCTTATCTCATCCGAAACATTTGAGTCCAATTAGTATTTAACTTCCTTTTATTACTATTATTACTAAACTACCCCTACGTTTAATTTCAAACGGTCTATTCCTAATATCGCTATTCCGCTGGCACGCGTCGTCGTAATCAACTTTCGTATTGTTACGTGATGCGTTCGGTACAGTTTTCGGCAATCAGTTTATTTTGCAATTTTATTTCTGTGCATTTTTCAGCCATCTTTTATTTAATTACATTCCGTATATCTTAGTTTGACATTTTTTCGTTCCCGATAATTCACGATTTTTTTTTCGACAATCAATTTTCCTATCATTTCCTTTCGCACGACACTTCATTATACATTCCGCTCATTTGTCTTCTCTTCTTTTGCCATGTGAACTTTGTTCGTATGACAAAGAGGGGGCAGTGTTTCAACCCCTACCTACGCGGCAAACGTCTATTAGTAGGGGTCTCTATTTTATTCATTTAATCAACAGGGCTAAAGCCCAATTTACAATACCATGGATCAATGTACATGCCCATTAACTCATGTGTCTAAGGCTGAACCTTAGCCACATGGCTTGCCACTAATGTATATTGATTTATGTCCAGATTCATTTCTTATCAAAGAGATAATTATCAGTTGAAAGTTATAGTCTATCACAATTACTCAAGCTACAAGATTACTTGAGCTACAAAGACTCTCTACTCTACCTATATAAATACCAAACTATTTTTCATTCAGAACTACGTTCTTGAGACTTGATCCCATTGATAATTTGGGTACGTAGGCGACCACAAGGTACAGTCTCATCATTCCCCCGATCACCATCATTTTTCTAAATTACTTTTCTACGTTCTTCGTCTATTTTATCAACACTTGATGTTTTAATCATATCTGGTCGAAACAATAGTCATGTGGGCGTGCGCCTATTAGTTGTGCTCTATCTATAAGTGTGTGCCTATTAAACTAACTACGCACAAATACTGTATTATGAACAATCAATGTTCATAGTCATGAGCTACGGACATTCTTTGTTCATATCACAATTGGACTATGAGCAATGATTGTTCATAGTTCGGTAGCTATGAACACTCATTGTTCATAGCACAATCAATGGATATTGATTGTTCATAGTGTAGTATGGACTATGAACACTCATTGTTCATAGCTATGAGCTATGAACAATCACTGTTCATAGTCCAATTGTGATATGAACAAAGAATGTTCATAACTCATGACTATGAACATTGATTGTTCATAGCACAATATGGACTATAAACACTCATTGTTTATAGCTACCGAACTATGAATAATCACTGTTCATAGTCCAATTGTGATATGAACAAAGAATGTTTGTAGCTCATGACTATGAACATTAATTATTAATAGTACAGTATGGACTATGAACACTCATTGTTCATAGCTCATTCATTGTTCACAGTCCAATTGTTCATAGCTCATAGCCAAAGATCTCTCATTACCATGCATGTTCAAACTCTATCAGCATAGTGCTTGAATTTATGAATTGGTCGTAATGAGAATTCATTGATTCACTCATTTCGGCGCCAAACCCACAGTGAAGAAAAACCCCAATTCAAATAATTTGGGGTGGTTTGATTTTTTATTTGAATTTTCAGGTGGTTTGAATTTGGAGATGATTTGGACAAATTGTATGAAGGTTATTTGATTTCGTGTTTACCTATGTTTAATTTGTCATTCGAAATTGTTTAATTTGGAGGCAGAGATCGAGGAAAGAATTCAAAACCCTCGTGAGTTTGAGTTTGTTGTTTGTTGAGTTTCTGTGAGCTTACCAAATTTTGAAATTTCATTTTTTAATCTTGATCTGGATTTGTTTTAATCCAACGACCGAAATTTTGCTGTTTGGATGCTGTCTGCAAAATTGATGTCTCCCTAGCATCAATTTGGAGATCAATTTCGCAGACAGCATCCAAACAGCAAAATTTCGGTCGTTAGATCAGAACAAATCCAGATCAAGATTAAAAAAGGAAATTTCAAAATTGACCTCACAAAATACAAAATTTCGAAATATGGTTAGCTCACAGAAACTCAACAAATGACAAACTCAAACTCACGAGGGTTTTGAATTCTTTCCTCGATCTCAGCCTCCAAATTAAACAATTTCGAGTGACAAATTAAACATAGGTAAACACGAAATCAAATAACCTTCATACAATTTGTCCAAATCATCTCCAAATTCAAACCATCGAAAATTCAAACCCAAAATCAAACCACCCCAAATTATTTGAATTGGAGTTTTATTTGAATTGGGGTTTTGCTTCACTTTGGGTTTGGCGCCGAAAGGAGTGAATTAATGAATTCTCATTACGACCAATTCGTAAATTCGAGCACTATAATGATGGAGTTTGTACATGGTAATGAGAGATCTTTGGCTGTAAGCTATGAACAATTGGACTATGAACAATGAGTGTTCATAGTCCATACTGTACTATGAACAATTAATGTTCAAAGTCATAAGCTACGAACATTCTTTGTTCATATCACAATTGGACTATGAAGAGTGATTGTTCATAGTTCGATAGCTATGAACAATGAGTGTTTCTAGTCCATACTGTATTATGAACAATCAATGTTCATTGTCATGAGCTATGAACATTCTTTGTTCATATCACAATTGGACTATGAACAGTGATGGTTCATAGCTATAAGCTATGAACAATGAGTGTTCATAGTCCATACTGTACTATGAACAATCAATGTTCATAGTCTGTGCTATAAACAATGAGTGTTCATAGTTACCGAACTATGAACAATCATTGATCATAGTCCAATTGTGATATGAACAAAGAATGTTTGTAGCTCATGACTATGAACATTGATTGTTCATAGTACAATATTTGTGCGTGGTTAGTTTAATAGGCGCACACCTATAGATAGAGCACAACTAATAGGCTCACGCCCACATGACTATGAACATTGATTGTTCATAGTACAGTATTTGTGCGTGGTTAGTTTAATAGGCGCACACCTATAGATAGAGCACAACTAATAGGCACACGCCCACATGACTATGAACATTGATTGTTCATAGTACAGTATTTGTGCATGGTTAGTTTAATAGGCGCATGCCCACATGACTATGAACATAGATTGTTCATAGTACAATATTTGTGCGTGGTTATTTTAATAGGTGCACACCTATAGATAGAGCACAACTAATAGGCGCACACCCACATGACTATGAACATTGATTGTTCATAGTACAGTATTTGTGCGTGGTTAGTTTAATAGGCGCACGCCTACATGACTATGAACATTGATTGTTCATAGTACAATATTTGTGCGTGGTAAGTTTAATAGGCGCGCGCTTATAGATATGACACAACCAATAGGCGCACACCCACCTTTAATTCACTACTAAAAGAAGGGCTTTTTGTGTCACTTTTAAAAGTGACACAAGAAGTCACTTGTGTCACTTTTGAAACTAATTTGTCACTTTTTAAGTGGGTGTGCGCCTTAAAGTCACTTTTGAAACTAATTTTTAAGTGACACATAAAGTTCTACCAAAAGTGACACAAAAGCCTTACTAAATGTGTCACTTTTTGTTAATAAAAATGACACTTAAGAATAGCCTCTTGCGTCAGTTTTAAGAAAGAGTGTCACAGTGTTTGTCAAAAGTGACACTAGTTGTATCCGTTTAGGATTTTAGAGTGGGACATAATTTCGTCAAAAGTGACACATTAAGTATACTAGTTGTGTCACTTTTGGACCAGAGAGACATAAGTACGTCAAAAGTGACACATTAAGTATACTAGTTGTGTCACTTTTGGACCAGAATGAGACATAAGTACGTCAAAAGTGACACATTAAGTATACTAGTTGTGTCACTTTTGGACCAGAGTGAGACATAAGTACGTCAAAAGTGATACATTAAGTATACTAGTTGTGTCACTTTTTGACCAGAGTGAGACACAAGTACGTCAAAAGCAACACAAAAGCCCCTTACTTCTTGTGTCACTTTTGGGAATCAACTCGATGTAACTCGTATGAAAAAGAAAGCCACACATAAGAGTGGTCAGTTGTGTCACTTTTACTAAATATTATGTTACTTTTTCCAAAAGCGAGACAAATGAAAATAATTTTTTTTAAAAACTTTTTCTCATTTTTGTATTCGATCGTATTCATTTCTCAACCTACATCCTATATGTCATAACCAAAATCCCATTAACCTGCTTTATGATAGAAACAACATCCACATACATTTATCAAAATATCACAACCAAAATAACTTTAACTTGCTTTATGATACGGAAACAACATCCACTCGAGAAGAAAAAACAACATTCAAAACAATTAACTTCTATTGATTTTATCGATCAAACCAAGTATTTATCATCTAGTTTGACTCCCAACAAAAGAAGTCATTCCAATACCAAAAGAATCACAATAAAACAATCAAAAAATAATTATATGATGCTAACGTTATCCTAGCTATATCTTAGCTTGTTGTTCGCACTTCCAACACCAAAAAACCTAGCTGCCATCTATTCATCTGTTAATCGATCCATGCATCCGCGTCATGAAGTCCTCATTCCACTGTGACTATACAAAATTAAAGAGCAAGTGAATCAAGAAAGGTACAGTATATTGCACAAGTAAGAAATCAAAATCGATAAGAACAATATACGTTAGCAATAAGTAACTCTGGTTCTACCATATCTTATCACGTTAGCAAAGGATGTCACCCATGACCTCAGTGAAATGTATTAGAATAAAGATATATACACAGAAAATACAACAAAAGTGGGTTCACTCTAACTGCCTCCAAGATGCAATGAACAGTTGTGAATCAAATTAGCTCAAATTGAGTAAACAACAAAGTCACTCCACATAAATAACCAGAGGTATATTTTCGTTCAGCTATATGCTTCACATATCAAAACATGTGAGTAATAAGTTATTATAAGAAGATGCAAACAACGAAAAACAAAATGGCATGATAGTGACTTAAGGTACCATATCAACTACTTATAGCTTGGTTAACCGAAGGCATAGTCCTTACCCGTTCTACACCAATGACATATCTTGGTTAACCTAGGATTCCATGAACTTATGAGGCCCTTTCCATGTGTTCAGCCCACTCAACAATTGGTGATGTTGTATTCTCTCCTCCTCTAGACGAGAAGTTACATTGTATCATAGAGGAAGATAGAATAGGAACTATGTATCCCCGTTTTTCTTCTTATACAGGTTGAGGTCAGCCATAACCTCTAGATTATTAAAAAAAAAAAAAAAAAAAAAAATAAAAAAAAAAAAAGCCCACTCAACAATTGTGCATTGGTCACAATCCCTTTTGCTTGGGGTATAAATAAATGGATTCTATTACCCTGAAAAAAAAACAGTACTACTTTCTGGAAAAAGCTTTGGACATATATAGGCTATTAAAATTAGTAAAGGCAAACCAAAAACTAATGGTTTTACCTTAAGAAAAGCAGTGACCATACACAAAGTTCAGGCGCACTACCCTACCCTCCAAGTCTAATCGTTATCCTGTATTTCTCTTGTGCAAGCTTAGCATCCCAACATCTTATAAACCTACAAGTCCAATCGTTATGCATGTTAAGAACATGCAAAGGCATTAAAAAGAAAAATATATATGTGGCAAGTTGCAGTAAACATGGCCAATGGAAAACTTTGATGGATGCCTTTTTTAATAACAGAGAGGTGGCTTAACTCGTCAAAGTGTTTTATTGCTAGTGTCATAGCCTGGAATTTCAGTCCGAATTTTTTTTCTACAATCACCTAAGTATCATAAATTATGGTTAATTATACATAAAGTGTAGTTGCACTAGAGAAGCAAAGAAAAATATAAAAAGGTGGCTAAATAAAGACTTGAGATACACTTCTATTCATTTTATAGCTCATTTATAAAAAACCAAGAGAGATATGCGATTTTACTATAGAAATCCGGGAACCATAACCTCAAAGGACTTAGCGCATTGGAAGGCATTACAAGACGGTGTACAACTTTTAGCACATTTATCGCGGAGCAGAGAAATTCAACTTACCTTTTCCTGGCCTAGTCGCAAAGCAAAAGATGAATAGCCAAATTTTCGATCCCTTCCACATCTAGTAAATCCTGTTGAGAATTAATATGATTAAAAGCATTAAAAATTTGGTTGTCAGTGTTTGTATATGTTTGTTGTATTGTTGGTGGTGATCATAGTTTAGTGGCGGTGGATATTATTGGTGGTTATGGTGGTCTAGTGGTTTACCTTAAACAATGTTATTACAATAGCAAAGGCGAATATGACAGGGGTTCCAACTATCCAAGACCTTGGAAATGCTACAGGCCTTCGAGATGTACATACTTCTGCAATGTAGTAACCAATATTATTACCATCAGGCAAAAGAAAGAAGCAAGAGTAACAAAGTAAAATGGGATATTATTTTACATTATTGCCTAAACCACTTTAAACATACTGGATTACTTGTCATACCTGAAAGTGTACAAAGAAACCGATAGGGATAAGCAGAGACCTCACAACTATGATGCTTGCGGCAGCAAGAAATGGTTTCTTCTTCTAGTGGAGAAGGGGGAGCTACATCAAATTGCATTAAACAAAAATCAAGGGCCATCCTCATGTTAAAATTAATAGATTGGACCTACTATATGCTTGTTCTTAAGCCCAAACAAATAAATGAATCTAACACCATGTCATCAGGCTTAGTCCCTCTGGACACCCCTAGTTATCGCACACTTTGTATTCGGCCTTTATCACTCGTTGGGGTAGAGCCACAAGTCTACAACCCCACAGCTTACGACATGAGTATGTGAAAAGGACATGGTTTGGGCATCAAATGTGCCACCTAAAAACATTTAATAATAAATAAGATTTCTCATTTTTCACATTCACAATTCAAAATTTTCAGAATCCAACTGGAAGATGAACTAGGTTCCAAATCCCAGTCTTGGAGTCGTAAGGAAGACCGATTGATACAAATTGAACCCTCAGTCATCAAAGACATGGGTATCACCAAAATTCAATTGTCAGGAATTAAAACAATGAAAAATAGTAGATACTTTGTCTCAAAGAAATCCCAACCTTAACTAGTAGAAAATTGATAAAGAGGGAGAATCGATTGAGGAGCTTACCAGACTTTATTTGAACTTCCAATTTTGAGTTGTCCACTCCGTTACTAATAACCCACTGAAATTCTAAAATAAACCAAGAGAAGGAGTGAGAGAAAAAATTGATTTTTCGATCGGTAAAAAAATTGATTAGAGATTGAAATCGAGAGTGTCTCAGTCACTAACATAAGGTTTTAGAAAGATAGACAACTGCAGAAGATAAGAAGAGAAAAAAATTAGGGTTCTTAGAGAGAGTTATTTTTTTTTTTTTTTTTCGTGTTTCTTTCATTTGTAACTAAAAAAGAGGTGAAACGGCCAATTAAGTGTTAGCCGAACAAAACAGAATGGAGGGGGGAATGAATATTCACCCGCTTCTGTTTTGTGAATATTGAAATGGCCAATTAAGTGTTAGCCGAACAAACACCCTAAAAAACATAATATTGAAAATGGGCACTGGGGTGAGATGCTAAATAAGAGTTAAGAAGAACACCGAAGATTTTGTGTTTGAGACATTTAGGAGAGTTGAGCACGAGAAATTAGAGAAGAGTTTGTGAAATATTTCTAAAACTGATTACTACCTTCGTGACAAGAGTGAGAGATTTTTTTTTTTTTTTTGTTTGTAATAAGTGCAATATACCTGTTTTTGCGAGCGTGGGAGAGGGAACGTGGGCTAGAACTTGTGTTTTGTAGGTCTAGTTGTGTCGTTTTTAAAATTTGATCATAGTTTTATTTTGTTTTTGTTTTCTCTAGGTAAAAAGTGACACAACAATGCAAATCGCTAGTGTCACTTTCAAATATTCTTATACAAAAAACTAAGTTAGTTGTGTCACTTTTCCTAGAAGCTGATAGGGTTATATACTAAAAGCATTACTTTTGTAATAACTCTAATTCTTTATATTTTGAATGAGAATCATATGGGCAAATATTATGCATATTATATATGTTATTAGTTATATGCATGTGTCTAATACTTAATGTTGTAGATGATATGGTGTGAATACACAGAAGATCATATCATCAGTACCTTATAAAGTATAAGTAATCGTTCACACTTAAATGGATTTAGACAAACCATTGGTACGGTTGTAGTATAATCTGGTATTAGTCTATCTTGACTATAGGATTACACTAGTACACTTTGTGTGTATTGAACTGGACCAAGTGAGGTTGTTTCTCTTAATTTATACTGACTATATAAGAGAAAAAACACCTCTGTTATTATGGATGTTTGTCTTCTTAATCCGGATATAATAACGGGCACTTACGTGCATTGTACATTGCTTTAAATCATCAATGAGTGAGATTCATTTGTGAATCAACAAACTCGATGGATTGGGTAATGACATTGTATGTAAGGTGTGCTGTTGATTATAGAAGGAATCCGTGACCCGCAGGAAGTCGGGTTGATGATGTCCCCTTGAGGAGCTCAAAAAGATTGTCATGTAAACCCTGCAGGTGGATTTATTCCAACATGACAATGAGGTTGAGTGGTACTACTCAAGGACATAAGAAGTTGATTAATGTAGTTGTCAGTAACTTGATTTAATCAACGGACATTCGATATCTTAAACACGGGGAAATCAATGAGCATATAATATGGAGCCCATAAATGCTGACACGTAATTTGGGATTAGGGCGGTAGTGCAACAATGGCCTTTAGTGGAATAAGCCATTTGTTGATGGACTTGGGCTGTGTGTTCTGGGGGAACATGGGAAGCCCAAGCCCGTCAGGAGGCCCAACCCTAATTTCTCCTCATGGTCCCTGTTGTAGCCTATAAATAGAATACTCTCTCTCTGGCCGAAATTCACTATTCACTGTATTAGAAAAAGAGGCAAGGAAAGATAGATCCAAAATTGGATCTAGCTTTGTGAGAAAGAAGGGGATTGGTAGACCGTTGTCCACACAACGTCCAATCTATTCTAAAGGAATACAACAGAAGATCAAGGGGTTGATTTCGGATTTCATAAAGCTTGGATTCTCAGAGATTACATCTAATCCGATTCTCAAAGGTATGTTTCCAATCACAAATCGTGGACACCCATTAATTCCGCTACGCGTGGTGTTCGCGGTTTGTAGAAATAGTCATTCTGAAATAACTGTTCCTACAGAAGCAACACATCAACCCTCATTCCATAAAAAAGTGACACATCAAACTTCTGTGTGTCACTTTTTTGTAGAAAGTGACACGAGGCCTAAAAAAAAGTGACACAAAAAGCCCTTCTTTTAGTAGTAATTACTGTCTTTGCGATATGAGCTATGAACATTCTTTAACTAAGACTAAAAAACTTTGACAGAAAAAGGAATTCAGGCTATAAATCAATACATCCTAAAGTCAATCATGCATCAGTCCACTTAAAACAAATTGCTTGGGCTTAGCACTTCAAAGTTGCTATTACAATGGTATTGCATTCGTTGTATTTGAATGGCAACAAAGATCAACACATATGAAAGGCAAAACTCTAACAGAACACACCCTTAACTCTAACAGAACTCAACATACCATATACAATCGAAATTGATATCCACAAACTGCTTTGCCCATGAAATTTGGGTTTTTGGGTTTTGAATTTTGGGTTTGATTTTGGGTTTTTCGGTGGTTTTGAATTTGTTTATGATTTGTTGTTTGTTGAGTTTCTATGAATTTGGAGAATTCAAAACCCTCATGAGTTTGAGTTTGTTGTTTGTTGAGTTTCTGTGAGTTTACCAAATTTTGAAATTTCGTATTTTGTGAGGTCAATTTTGAAATTTCATTTTTTGATCTTGATTTGGATTTGTTTTGATCCAACGGCCGAATTTTTGTTGTTTGGATGTTGTATGAGAAATTCATGTCTCCATAGCTAAAACCCAAAATATATATATATATATATATATATATATATATATATATATATCGGATGGATATATTGACACATTTTGTATATGATATTTTCCAATATATATATCAGGTCCCTCAAAAACCAATATATATCGCCAATATATCAATGATATTTTGGTCCTTGGTTTAGGAATGGTCCAAGTCCAACTTATTGATATATTTTGTCGATATATTGAAATAGGGCACGACATTGCTCACTTGCTCGTGCCTTTGGCGAAACAAATATTGCAGGCTAATGATTACAATCTTTAACATAGTACAAAATATTAGGATATGGGTGTTTATCAAATCTCAATTTTTTGATATGTATCGTGGATATATCTCTCTTTGGAGATATTTTACATTGTTTGATATGCAAATATCATAGATATATATAAAATATCGATAAATATCGTGGATATTGTAGATATTTTTGATATATCATTTATATTTATTTAAAACATAATGGTAAATATTAAATAAAATTGTTATCTAAACAAAATATCGTAAAATATCTCCAAATATCACAAATCACAAATATCATTGAAATATCACTGATATTTACAGTTATATATATCTTTAAACTTATCGCAATATTTATGTATCTTTTGTTGAAATCTTGATATTTAATGCGATATCGTGATATTTTGTATTATGATCTTTAGTACCAAAAACAAAAGAGTACCCTGTATTCTGCAACTTTACACAGGAACCAAGTTAATGATTACAATCCTTAGGGTCAATTAAATTCAGACATATGGTACTCTTATATATAGACATCTGGCTTAATAATAATTACTAGTCCGATGTAGGTGCCACTCTGGATTAAACATACTCATTTGAAATCACTAAAATTTAATGATCAATAGAGGGGCAAAACAGTTATAAAAGAATATCAAGGCAAAACAGTCATTAAATTTAAAAAAAAAATTAAAAGAAAAATCGTTACAAAAAAGGACCAAGAATCACACATAAAAAAAATATTATAGTACTACAATACTGTAGATGGGAGCCGGCAGTTTTTGGGCAGTGGCAATTTTATTTGTTCGCAAAAAAAGGGCAATGTCTCAATTTAAGATACCAGCTGTTTGGACAAAGCAATATTGCAAATATTTGCAAAACTGAGGATAACAACTGTCAACATAACAAAACCTTTTAATAATAATTGTAATAATAGGTATGTATTTGATAATTGGTCCATGTATTTGATAATTGGTCCAGTGATATGCAAAAATCATTTATCCAAGTCCCCATCACAAATATCCATGGATACTAATGTACTAAACTATGTCAGTCAAATTACCAAGTTACCAAAAAAAACATAAAAAAGATACTAAACTATGTCAGTCGTTTATATCACTAACTCAAAGCGTGAATGCCTTCAGTCACACTGACTCTTGCAATATGAAGTGATCTTCGTTAGGAGAGTAGTGAATTGAAGTATTGAAAAACATGTCTGCACACAAATATAGATGATTGAGTTGTGAACTGAACATGCGAAGAAAACATAAAAGGTAGCCTTATAATGTGAACTTAACATTTCATATTTTTTGAGAATATCAGAGCACAATAAAGCAAGAATATATATAAATCTTACTCAAAATGGAAGTATATCAATAGTGCCGAAAACATCACATGTAAAATTATATATACTAGGTGAGGGCACGTGCTACGGACGTTATTGTTAGAGTGTGTTTGGTGGTTGTGTAAATGTATAATATCATAACTGGTATTAAATATGAAGTGTAATATCATGCATGTGTAGTTGAATATCTGTATTTATTTGTTGGGCTGAATATGTCATGTTTGTAATCCGATTCAATACTTTAAAGTTATTATTGTGTTAGAGATATTAAATCCTCTCAAATTACAGCAAAAGTTGAATAACTGCATAGTGTGAAGTTTGGGTTTTGTGGGAAACGAATACTAAAAGAATGAGACTTTTTTAATTTTCAGAAATATACCTAAAAGAATGTCATATATTAAGTAACCTATTAAATTTGTCTAGATAAAAAATACGATAATATTTAAGTAATTCATGAAAACTAAAAGGTGGGGAAAAATATATATTTTTGGCCTTCATATTATATTTTCTTGATAAAACCAATGGCAATAAACCTAATTAAAATGTGTTGATCACTTAATTGCTTTAGTTAATCTTATGTATAGCTAATGGCATTCATTTTATTTCCTTCTAATTGATGGAAGATGCGAAAGAAGAAGGCAATTTGTGGGAGGGTCAGAGTTGATGATATGAAGGCTCTGAATATATGGATTGAGAGTTAAGAAATAAAATCTTAAATGATGAGAAAGGTACAAAAGTATTGCTAATTTCACTGTTCTGAATGTTTTAGTAGTGTTTGTTAACAGCTTACACTTAAAATGCAAATTACAATTCAAATGTTGATATATTTGTCAGACGGAAGTCTAAAAACATCTCAATACAAAACTTTTCTAAACTAAGCAACATTTATTTATAACTCAAATGTCAGGATTAATAAAATAAAATAAAAAAATATATATATATATTGCTCAACTTGAAAATATGTTGCATCTCTGGATTTTTTTGTATAGATATCATCCATTTGAACCTCAGTTAACGAAATTACCAGAATCAGTCGAGGACAAATATTTGAAACCACATGAATAGACTGTGCCTACAGCCCGTCAGCTTTTGGACTTGACTTCAGCACCTTGGTACCAAAATTTGGAATTTCATGGACGCCAATCTCTAGGTGCTCGTTCTTTGTAACATCCGAGTTAGGAACCCGAGATAAGAAGTTCTCGGTGCAAATAGTTGCAGAATTCAGCTCATCTGTCTTGCTAGAAAGTGTTTCTCCTCATTGTCCTAATTAGGCATTGTTCACTTTCTCCTATGTGACAATAGAACTCAAGTATGCTCAATATCCGTAGTAAAAACGCCTAATGTGTAGACTAAAACATCTAATCATTAGATCACATGCAACACAAATATCACCTAAGGTTTTCATTTGGAAAATAGCAAGCAAACTTGCTGTGACAGTGATGTTATCAAACTAAGTAGTCTAGATCGACAAAAACAGATTTGGCCAATGTGGAATGGTTATAGTATGGCCATCTTTTAGCACCTTATGCATGCCGAAGATAAATCTCGACAGTTCTCACATTTTTGGCACATATACATATAACCAAATTCAGACTGAAATACGTCAAGAAATATTGGCACGTATACTTATGCAATCTAGACGCAATGTTGTCACTGAGCAGGAGTTGATTCCAAATGCTAATGAGAGAGCCAAAGGCATTTGAGACTTGAGATCAAATTTAGTAGCAGCCACAAATCTAATGTGTCTTGACAAAGTAGGGGAGTACTTTTCTGAAGATTTGATCAAGTTGTTTAGGAACTTGGAGGTCTTAGACTTTGGGAATAATGGGATTAGAGGACAGCTACCTTCATTTGGTTCATTGTTGGTGTTTAGAGTTTTAAGAGCTGTGCCTGAAGAGTTTTTTGCTGGTTCCATTCCGGTGGAAGAAGTGGATCTCAGTCACAATGGATTTTCAGGTAAAAGGTTTTTTACATAATCCTTATTATCGGTTGAACATTAGGCATGCCTTTAAATTGTTTTTTTTTTCCCTTGTTTCTTACTTAGATGTTATTCCAAATGCCCATGCTTTCGTTTGTCATGCCATGTTCTGTTTGTAATATTTTCGAAGACCTGATTGTTAGAAGCTTGGAAACTGCAAACAATGAGTCAACTGTATAATGTGATGCCCCTAGTGTTAGTGTGTGTGTTTCCTTTTGTCTGCTATGATTGTTCTGATATGCACATTTACTTTTGACCTTGGAAAAGGATTGTTGTTGATAGCATGGTAATCTGATATACTTCTTTTATGAACACAGGTTTAATTTACAGTATCCACTCCACATCTCTTAAGGTTTTGAATCTTTCATTGAATGTGTTACCAGGGAGTCTGCCATCTACTTTGGGAGTGTGTGCGGTTATTGATATGAGCAGGAATCTGATTTCTGGAAACATATCTGTTATTCAAAATTGGGGAGTCACTGGAAGTTATTGATCAGAGTTCAAATGTTTTGTCAGGAAGCTTTCCAATGTTGACTACCCAATTTGAGAAACAAATATCTTTTAAGATTAGTAATAATTCTTTAGTGAGTGATCTGCCTGTTGCATTAGGAATTTCTTCAAGGCTTTCTGAAGTTGATCTCAGCTCAAATCAATTGTCAGGGTTTATTCAAAGTAGATTGCTCACAATAGACCTTGACAAACCTGAATTTGTCAGGAAATCAATTTAGTGGACCAATACCTTTTCCAGGGTCACACACAACTGAATTATTAGTTTTGCCTTCATCTCCCCTGATAGAATCACTTGATCTCTCGAGTAACTCTTTAACAGGTTCTATGCCTTCGGATATTGGTAATATGGGGAGGCTCAAACTATTTGATCTGGGAAAGAATGGTTTGATGAATTGAGCAATCTTAGTAAACCAATTTATCTCAGATCTAAGTGCCAGGTTCTCAACATTCAGTGAATCAATGTTGAAAGCAAGTTCTTCACTTTCCGCCTGGAGGAAGAAAATAATATTAGAAACAAACTACATATTCTTAATTTAAGGCATGCTCAAAAGGCAGATAGAAGATCTAAAATATAACTGCATTCATATATATCTTATACCTGCTTCCTTAAATTTGACCTTCGGGTTTTCTCTGTTAGATTGTTTCCTTTTCTCACGTTTAATTACCCATTCATCCTGTAGAGTATATTGCCTAATCAAAAAAGAAAATCCAAATAGGTATAGAAACCATCACTTACACAACTAAAGTTTCACACTATTTGAGTTTAAGGACATGATAATGTAAACAATCACCATATTCAGTAAAATTTTAAGATGCACACGCACTATTGGCGCATGCTCTTGCACCTCAAGAAACTCTTTTCCATTCAAATTAGGTAATAGCTAATAAGTAAGATGTACAACTAACCATGCTACACTATGTACTACCAATCATGTGAGAAGAAGTTTTGTTTTATTGTTTTTTTTTTGGGTAAAATTATGATAAGAGGCTTGTAAATATGGCTTTTGAGAATGTTTCTTTGCCACTCATTGGATCAATGGACAGGTTCAAGTTCTTCTTATTAGCTAGTTTGTGTATAACATAAGAAATGCTGATAAAAAAACATACAATATGACAGATTATTAGCACGTAGCCATGATACGTCTAGTACATAGTCACATTTTGAAGGAGAAATCCAAAAAAATAGGCAAAGGCAATATGAACTATCTTTAACTGAACAGGAGCATCTTTCGAGTCACAGTACCAATTAATATTGTCTTCTCCCTTGTTCTTTCCTTAATTTCGTTACCAACCAAACCAATTTTCTTGACAGACATACCTAAGTGTTAATTATGCCTACACTAAAAATATTCAAACAAGACCAAGTCAAATGTGTTCAGTAAGAACCTGAGTTAGTACTTGTAGGAGTGTGGTAGGATATGCAAAATCCAATAGCGTCATAATAAATCAAAAAGATAAAATGAATAATGGAATGGCAATCTAAGCTGATTTTCATTCATGCACACCCTAAACCCTAAAGACCAATTACGGGCTTAACTATGGCTTTGACTATTCCACCATTTCAAAGTGTTCAGAGAGTATGAGCATGACAGTTAACTTAATGAAACTTCCTGGCCTAAGCAATTTGAAAAGCAAGGTATACGACAATCAAGACATCTATTCATGTATGAAATAGTATAAGATATTTACTTTTCACCAAAATGAACGACGGTCATCACACCAAATATAATTGCAGTATCCACAAAAATTTGTAACATATTGATAGATGAAAACAGATGAATATAATGGGCTTTTTGAGTGTGCACCTTTGCTTTTCATTTGGTTATTTCCATCACTATTGATGAAAGCTTTGACTACGCAGATGATACAAACTAAAACAATCAACAACTTGGCGAGCTACAACCATAATCCCTTTTTCTTCTGCAAAACATCAATTCAAAGATTAGAAAATTAAACAACCAAAAGCTCGTATAAACAGTTAAAAATGTAAACTGAATTGAGAAGCTTACTTAACATATTTGCTATACAGACACCTATTTAAGTATACGTTGTGTGGTAGGAAAGCAAGCAAGATTAACAATGTTCCAATAAATGAAATATCTAGTGACCACCATCCTACATATATAGCTCCAATTGCAATTTTAATTAATATATATATAGATTGCCCACTGGCAGCTTAGGCAAGGTTAAGAGTCGGAGAACCAATATCAATGCAAGTTGAAATTGTTGTTGATTTCTCAATGATGTAAATGCCTGCCAAGCAAGCCGGTCCTTTAAGAGAACAAAGGCTAATAATTAACATTCCCTGCTATAAGTGATGATAAAAACATCATGCATGTCTTAGTCTGTGGGTAGTATACTCTAATTTTTTTTAGTTAAAACTTAACACGCAATATACATGGTCATCGTTTTTATTTTCCTTTATTGATAATTGACTACATACATGTTCCACCGCAAGGTTGTATGCGACTTTTCTATATAACATAACACCCAGAGATTGAACAAATGAAAAGAGCAAAGTTGTTAGGGTCTCGAGAATGGTGAGCATGTATCTAGCCATATAACAAATAAGCTAAAATAATAATCCCCATACAGGCCAGACCCTTTTCTCCCCTCTATGTTTGGGCACTTACAATGTCAGTGGATTCTAAGGATTATTAAGCAAACGCATGCATGCTCTCATATAGTTTTAATTCTTTTTGAAAATAAAAATTGTTGCATGGAAATGTTGTTAAATAGATACTTGTAGTTCATTTGAATAGGTCATATTCGAGTCATGCTAATCGACCAAATTCATCCGTATAATATAAAATTCAAGCCAGATAATGGCAAGTGCAGAAGCGAAGCCGACTCACCGACAATTCCAAACTGGAAGGAGATAAACTTCTCCTTCAAGAGATGCAAACAATTTGGGGAAGATCTGTAACGTGCTTCTGAACTTCATTCACCAGAAACGACAAAAAGCAAATATCAGTGAGGAACTGCAGATATGTTCGTATGAATAATCAATGATTATCTGATGAATATTCAGTAAGTAAATAATTAAAACTTAATGAGCTTTCCCGCATTGTGACCCTCAATTTTGTGAACCTTGCAATTCCATGCTTAGTTAGTTTGTTTGCCACAAATGCAACTGACATTGGGAATTTTTCAAGTGGTAACTCTATAGAGACAAATAGATACATCATTGTTGCCACCTTCAAAACACTTAGAGAACCGCATTATAGATGAGGTAAACTATAGATTAAAGATGTGTGGAGCTAAGACAACTACTAAGCGTATATTTTGTAGCATGTGGCGCTAAGACGTGGAGCTTAAAGTTCTAGCGTTGCAAAACTCCTATATCCACAGTGATTACACCAAGCCGACCAACTCTAACTATATAAGAGAAAATGTACTACACTATGAACTGGAAAAGCGAATTTAAGCCTGAAAAAAAATAGGTGTCTACTTTAATAATTCTCTTTCTAGATATATAGAATGACCACGGAGTAATCATTCCATATTGATATGAAGCAATCCATATAAATCATTATAACATGAAATCTACGATGTCAATGACAGCAGTGGAGTAGTACTGTAACTGGAGTCTGGAAATCTCTTTGGTTAAGATTTGCAATAATTCAATTACTTTTTCCAAAGTGATGTGCTTAACAGATTTACAATGAGCTTGGCCTGAAAGAGGGGAAGGAAAGAGAGTGAGTAAATGATAGGTTGATACTGCTAAACCAATTAACCCAAAAACCGAAACAATGAGAATACCCTGCAAATTAAGAATTAAATAATTGAGGTTGAAGAAGAAACTTTTACCAATCCGTATATATAACAATCGTCCAATCTTGACAGTCGAATTGAGAGAGAATGCAAGAGAGTTTAAGAGATGAAGATTTTTTGTTTTTTTTTTTGGAACGAAAGACGAATTGTTGCTTCGTTGGGTTTTGGTTTTTGGATCGGTGGAGAAGATTTTGCTGGTGGTTTCTCTGTAGATTGTTTGTTCATGGGTTTTTGGTTTTTGGTTGAGAAGATTTGTGATTTGTCTCTCTGGTTTGGATAGGGTCAAAAAAAGGCGGTGGAAGTTGCCGAGGTCGGCTCGGCGTTGAGCAGCGAGTAGAAAGTAGGTGTTGCAGTGGGATTGGAGGAAAAGCCCGGACACACAGCTGATAGGCTTACGAGGCTAAAAAGGACAGATGGGGAAGTGGGTAAGGAGCAAAAGCGCGGTGCACGGCTAGCTCGCCCACGCCTCTATGTGCTGGCAGCTCAAGCCACGTTGGGCAGCTCGGGTGCGCCTCTTTAAAGGTGTTTAGACTAGAAAAGTCTGTAATGAAGGCAGAATCATAAAGTATGTCAGACATTGAAGAACAATAATTAGAATACTAAGTAGTAACATAAGCAAATTTTGTAGACCATTACAACCTGAACATAAGTTGCATCAAGATTTTGCAGCTTTATGTGCAAGTACAATAGTGTGATACCGATATATACTTTAGCTAAGAAAATTTTTGTCAAAAAGAAAACCCATTGGCACAGAGAACTAATGTGAAGCAACAACAACTGAAAGAAGTTGGGAATAAATATAATGCAGGTTAGGCAAAGGAAGACCTGATTGAAAACTTTACATCAGCCTATCCTGGGCGACTTGGTGTTATAAGTTGTAACAGTTGGAACTTGAATCTTATCATCTATATATTCACTGATGAGGTGGCTAAGGCCCTTTCTCAAATTAAGCTTCCCCAGTCTGATGACAACAGCACACAAGAATGGATATGGACTGCAGAACGAAATGGTAAATTCACAGTAAAATCTACCTATAATTGGTTTATGAAGAACACTAAACACAATAACAACATCAACTCCAGTACTTTAAATCCTAAAATTTGGAACTGCATATGGAAAATAAAATCCCCTTCAAGGATCAAAAACTTTGTTTGGCAAGTTTTTACGGTCTATTTTACCTACCAAGTTTTTCTTGTTTAACCGACACATAATGGATGATGACACTTGCCCAAGATGCAAAAATGCTCCTGAATCTGTTGATCACGCCTTACTCACTTGTCCACTGTTGGCCAACATATGGTTCAGGCTCCTTGTCCCTAAGACCTCACCACACAACATCTTTTCGAGATATCTTCATCAGAATCATGACTGAACCTCATGATAAGGAAACCACTCTCCATAATTTAACACTCTTTGGAAACATAGCATATGTTATTTGGTACAACAGAATCCAAATCTTCACTCACACCACAAACCAACCCTGCTCGACTAGCCAAGTGCTAACACAAGCTCAGAACTCTATCCTACCCCCAACACCTCATCCTGAACCTAAATACTATATTCCTGAACACCTTCTTCAAAACCTCTATTTAATCACAACTGATGGTGGTTTTAAAGGCATAACAAATACAGGAGGAATTGGTTATACCATTGGTAAATGGTCACATGATATACTGTTTGCAGGAAGTAAGGGATGTGCAGTCTCTGGAGCCAAGGCAGCAGAATATCTAGCTCTTTCATGGGGTTTAGAAAGAGTGGTGCAGCTGCATATTGAGAAGACGGTTCTCATCACAGATTACATGTATATACATATACATGTAAATTAGCAATCAGATACGATGCAAGCATTAAGAAAATATAGAAATTTAATACGTACTCTGTGAGCAACCTCGAGTGCACATACTCTACAGCAGATAAGACTAATTTGTATGGAGGTTTTACCTGATGGAAAAAAAAATCAATTTGCTTGGAAAATCTGCATGCAGTCCTAGCACCCACCATTGACGGAACCTGCTTAAAGCGCACTTGATTACGATGTTGATGAGAAACTCAAATCAGGTTACCATACCTTTATGCTCATCAGAGCTTTAACATCTTATTTGTTCTCCCAAAAATGTTCGCCCTGTAAGTACTGTTTTCTGAATGTGATTAATAGTTGATATGTGAACATGTGCGATAAAGGATGACCTAGGTACATTTACATGTTCACGTGGATGCATGGATGCTTGCACGTTTCTTCAACACAACTAACACCGAATAAGATTTTAGAAACTGAATTACTTCTAGAAACCTGATTAGATACATGAGAGCAAAGCAAACATGATGATATAAAAACTGAGGTTCAGCATCATTTCCATGGAACAAAGCAAAGACAATTAGAAATGCAGGTGGTTTGGAATCCAAAGCTACAACATGCAATTGAAAAATATTTCCACCACAATTAGACTTTTTTAAAACAATTCCACCACAAAGTAGCCACATACACTAAGAGTGGCTCAATTAAAAATCAAGTAGCAGTCCATCAATTCACACCAATAAAAACATTTATAGTTCGAGTGCATCTCACATATTGACAGATTGTGATTTGAAATTAGGCATGTAATGAGTTAAAATCAGTTACCCAAGACCAATGCCTGCACATAAGGTTTAGGATGCTTAAACTTAAGAACGCAAGAAAGCTTACTAGCTGATGAGAATGTTGATGTAGGCCTTCCAATCTTAAAAACTCCTTAAATAATATTAAAATTTCTAATGTTTTAAAATAATAAAAATATCAATTGCTTAGATTAAGTTATCTGAAGCAAATGAAGTTAAAATTTAAACTTAGTTGAACTTGTGCCTTGTCAATATTGTTAGCCATAGTGTAAGACTGTAAGGAAGCATGATCAATGTTAAGATGGAGTGCAATGCATACACATCGTTATATATATTTTGAGGCTGCTTAGAGTTCAACTTCTCCTTGAAGTTGTTGTATTTCAACTACCAAAGCTTGCTGACAGACGTAAGAAAAGGTATGACTATAGGAGGATCTCATCTTTTTGATACATTCTTCCCCCATTATTGTTTGCTTGGTTAGTTGGTTGGGCCATCTTCTTGATTGATACCATCATAGTAACGACCCATGTTGATAATCGAACTTGGTAAACAAATCTGGCTTTCAACTATTACTTTTGGTTTTGATAAATCTAATACTAAGGCAAACTGAATGATGGGCTTGTTGGTCATACTAAGACAAATTGATGATTACAACAAAAGGCTAGGCATGTTTAGAGAGCACACTCTCATTAACTTTTCTATTAGTATGAATGAAATAAGCAACACAAATTCACGGGACCATTTAACTTCATAAAAAATTCAAACACCATACAAACACACAAACGATAAACAACACAAATGCACAACACTAATTGGGTTCACACAATTCATAACTTGAAGAACTATATACGTACTGGGCAAAAGTGTAAAGTTGTTGTTCATCTCTATGTTGTCTAAAATATTAAACCACCAATGAAAATACGAAACCTTGTATCTTGATCGATTCTGATTTCATATCAATGGGTAAGGATGAAGAATCTTCTGCAGAAGCAAAGAACATGCAGAATTCATGTACTTAATAGCAGAAAAAGGGGGGATAACAGAAAAGATGAAACCAAAAAGAAGTTGCAGTTTTATACCTCTTCTTTGCAGAATTTAAGAGACACCCTATCTAACCTTTCAAAACGGGTAACTTACAATTGAAAAATAGCATCCAAATCCAGCGGAGATAAAAATATTACGAAGGAACTTCAGTCAGAAATGATTGACCCCAATTATAGAAAAAAAAATTACCTTAATTTCAAACGACTTCAAATTCCTTGCAAGCTGTTCCGCCATTTATTCCTTCCCTCGCAAGTAATTTAACAACACAAAATCATCAAAATTTACCCCAAACACACATTAATTACAAAAAATCCCTAACTAATACATTTTTTCAATACCTTGTAGCAGCAATAGATTTAGAAGGAGTTTCACTTCTTAAAGTTTCTTCGACAACGACTCTAACTGATCTAAAGTCCTCTACAACAAATAACAAACATTAATCAGTTGAAATTTTAACTAAAAGACAAAAAAGTAACAATTTTAAAGTTGTGGAATTGAAGTCAGACCTGTAAAGGTGGAAACTGAGGATAAGGAGAAGCTTTTTCTAGAAGCTTGTTTGTTGAGTAAAGTAAATCTGTCAACTACTCATTTCTGCTTCGTTCGCCATTTTTGGAACCAAGAGAGAAAAAAAGAGATGAACCCTAAAATAAATGGAGGGAAAGTGGTGGAAGTTTCTTTTAATGGTTTGAACTATCGGTTTCGTACCAACGTGGAAGCTTAGTTTTTTTAGGACATTTTGTAGTTTTTCTCAATCTTTCGGTATATTGATATGGGCATTTTGTCTTAACGCCGCCATTTGTTCAATTTTCCGGGAGGTGATTGTAATTTTGACCAAGACGAATGAGAAATAAACAAATACAGGAAGGTGTTTATAATTTAAACATTCCCTTTTTATTGAGACTCTAATATTGCTCCATTATAAAAACAGAGCAATGTGGTGAACAGAGAAAAATGGGACCCACTGTCACAAGCTTTTATATATATTATAGATAGATGTACGCTCAAAGGTTGTAACGATTGGGCCCATAAGTTAGCTACGTGGGAAAAAGCACAAGGCCCTATTGACTTTCACACTTGTTCACCAGACATTGTACCTACTCTAGCAACAGAACATAAGTATTTCTTGTAAAAGAAAATTAAGAAAACTTCACTGCAACTGTTCAACATAAATTTAAATGCATTAACAACTAAGAGAAAACATATCTTCTAAAATACTAATTATTACACCTAAATACCTAATTACACACAAAAGTGGGGAAAATAAGTAATGCTTCAAAAGCAGGGGATGCAGGACTCACTTTATTTGCTATTTGTTTGTGATAGATGGTATCGTCTCAAACCACTGTAGAACTTGTCTGAAGCCCGTTCTGAGCTAAGCAGTGCTTCAAGTTCTTTTTTGTGCTCCTCCAGTTGTTAAAATGGTTTATAAAAGCTAAGAAACATTAATTACTGAAAAAAGAATACATATATAAAGCTTGCCACTTAAATCATAAGAGACGAATTATAGTTAATAAAGCTAATAAACTCTGCATTTACCAAAAGTCATCAGTTGCATAAGACGAAAAAGCATAATAAAATGAAATGCTTGATTCCATGTATTTACTTGAGACTACTGACTACTACTCTCACTCAAAACCAAACCCACCCTAGTACAGTTACAGTCATGGCATAATTCAACATGAAAATTCCAAAAAAAAAAGAGAAAATGAAAAAGAAAACTATACATTTAACAGTTCGCTTGCACACAACGTCACAACCTATGTCAAGCCATTCTTGACCAAGGTAACAGTCATTGCTCCGATGCATATATACCAAAACTTAGTAAACTTCAATCCTTTAATTTCCAGCTCCTTTATAAAACAAACCTGTAAACGAGCAAGGCCTGAATTCCTCTATTGCAGAGAAATTTTTATTCTCTTTTATTTTTCCTGTTTAACGGAGAAGACTTTAATTACTGAAGAAAAGAAAAAAAAAATATAGAAAGCCTGCCGCTAAAATCATATGGGACATATTATACTTAATAATGCTAATAATCTCCATATTAACCAAAAGCCATCAGTTGCATAAGACGCAAACTGCACAAAATGAAATGATCAAATCCATGTAACCACTTTATGAGAATCCTTCTCAAACTCAAAATGACAACCACGCTAGTACAGTTATAGTCATGGTATAATCAAAAGCTCATACACAATCTGTAAATCCCACCAACCCACCTACTCCAAAAAAGAACAGGGGGGGAGGGGGGAGGAATTGCCAGAGAGTCTTTCTTTCTATATTTACCATTTCAGAAGAAGAGACAATGCAATGTCAATGGCTGACCATGTCTTAATTCTTTGCAACCAAGAAGCTCCTCTGCAGTTGCTCAACCTAAAATGCAGAGGAGGATTCAAGATTCTCAACCAGGGGGAGGGGGTCGCTACTACTACTTTTATTTTTATATTCTTTTGGGGAAATAGAATACTGTCATTACTACTACATTTCTTTTCTCCGGAAAAGTTGGGGTGGGCTGCACTGCCGCAGCCCAGCCAGCCCCTAGATGAAGGCCACTAATAACTCCACCTGCCCACGCACACACAAAAGAAAACCTAACAACACACACCTGCCACACAAAACAAAAAACCTAATCGCATGCGCCCACTAATATCTGAATTCCTAACTAACCCACCTAATTTTACATTAACAAGTCAAAACAAGGAAAAGAAAAACAAATATTCACAAATATCATAAATACTTGGAGAGCAGGTGAAGCAGGAATCAAAGTCCTTGTTGCATGTTTGAGATAAATGGACCTGTTTCAAACCACAGTAAAACTTGTCTCGAGCCCCTTGTGAGATAAGCAGTGCTTCAAGTACTCTTCTCCAGTTGCTAATATTGTTGACAAAAGCTAAGAAACATGAGATGACACAACATTACTTAAGCAGCCAACTGTTGTTGACTTGTTCACAACCTATGTCAAGCAATATAAGACCAATGAAATAGTCATTGTTTGAATGCACTTTATAACTATAATAAAAATCATTCATATCATTAGCAAGGCCTTAAGTCAAAACTTGGAATATTGAGCAATCCCATTCTGATTGGATTTGTTTTGGGGGATGAGAGATTAAATTGTACCACGGGATCCTAAAAGATGTTGATATCAGTGAGATACGTATGTAAATGTATCCTGTAGAAATCCACAACACTCCATAATAAGAATGATAATGTTAATAGTAAAATCAACAATAATATATAAAATAACTACATATCAAAATTGAAATCCCCAATAAAATTCAAACCTTAAAAATCAGATATAAATGGAATCAACTAGATCAAACAGAGAGAAAGAGGTACTAAGAGATTCACTTACATTTAATCATATTTGTTTGTGAAAAAATACAGGGCAAAACAAAGACTCGCTGGGATCAACTCCATTGGACTCGTACCAATTCGCCACACTACAATCAATTTGACTGTTGAAAACCCAATACTGTGCTAAAGACTGTCATCCTGTTGAAAATTTCCGTAACACTACTCTTCAAATAAGATGGGTAGCCAACAAGGATAACAAACGCTCACTGACTTTACCCTTTTATTTCAACAAAATAAGACAAAATTAATGGCATAAAACCGATTTCGGAAATAAAATTAGCTTACCATTGATTATTAATAAGAGAGATACAAGTGGGTTATGATTACAACACTTCATACCATGCCCCTGATTCCACTCTACAAGTTAAATGAATGGCAAATTTTCGTGGATACGATCATCCAACCTGGGAGATCAACTCAACAAAAGAGATCATCCAACCTCTAACATTTCTAGCATTGCCAGAACAGATGTCCAAAATCGACACAGGCTTAAACAATTAAAAGCACAACTTCAAGCAAACAGCAAGAAGCAGCAAGAAGCAGCAGTATCTTCTTCATCTTCTTCCCACAATCCAGTTGTTTCCAACAACTTGGCCGTCAGCAACAGACCGGAACATTGCTCTCCATATAAGTCGTGATGCCATTAAACTCCTGTGGGGGGATCATGATCTCCTGTACACAATTATTTATCGTGTCATACAAATAGAAGCTCCCATCATTAGTTAGCAGTACTTCAGAACCTTTATTAATGAAGCATAATGGTACCCAATCATATGTAGCCTTGACGGGAGAAGTCAAATCCTTTTTAATCCTGAACAGCTTGGTCCAGGACTCCTTCATGCCATAGTTCTTCATTACCCACGACTCAACAAAGCTATGGTGACTGTAAAAATTTACACAGAGGTACCCGTGTAGTGTTTCAAGATAAAAATTAATCTTTTTGTAATTAGGCATTGGGAGTTCTCTAAAACTTTCCCGACTCATATCGTAAGCAAGTACTAACATAGGACTGTTAGGACTATATAGGGATTTGGTATAGTGCTTCCCCGTCCAGTGAAGAGCACCATTGACAAGTTTCCCACATAAAGGAATAATATTGTAAGGAGCGTCCTGAACCCTTCTCCATGACATGCTTCGTAAAGAGAAAACCTCCACTTCTGAGCAGCGATAACCGGTGCAATAACTTAAAACTCTTACTACTTGATAATCCTTGGCAATTGCATTGTAACCAAAACCATATCCAACACGGTGTTTACTCTTTTGGTGTGCCAATGTAATGTGTATTTGCACGCATTGACCACCTTTATATGGATTCCATACATAAATATTCATATCTTTCATTCCCCGACTACGTAAGCATACCAAACCATTACAAGAGCCCAGAAACGCAACGCTATCATTCCTTCGAAACTGGAATTGATGAGAAACTTCTGATACCTTATGATCATATGTTCCACAGTCCAGTGAATATAACTTATGCCAACTCAAAAACATAGCTTTGATGAGGTTGTTAGTGTTCTCAATTGTTTGTTTAAAGTGCATGGCAACGAAAAATGGATCAGTGATTATAGCATTCCATGATTTCGAAACACACCTGCACCGTGCAATAGAATCGAGGGGTAGTCTTGATAGTATATTTTCCACGACTGGTGTAGGAACGAGATCAGACATCCTCTCTTCTGAATAAGAAGAAACAAAAAAGATCAAATTTTTAAGAGACTGAGTGTTTCTTACCTCGTACCTAGTATTTATAGAACCTGTTGAGAAGAAATTACGAATCCGTCGAGAACAAGGGAAACTGAAATGGAGAAGAAGAAGTAGTAGTAGAAATAGAAATAGAAATTTTATAAAAATAAATAAATAAGCTTCTCTGTAACCGGGCGTAGGGATTAAAACCACTGCAAAATGGGTTCATCCACCGAGATACGTACTATTTTAAAAAAATTACCCCGTTTAGTTAGTATCTCGATGCATCTTAACGATGGGAACACTCGGTTGGACCCTATAGCCGGTTTTAGAATAGCAACATTCTAAACTAACTAACGAGAAGTTTGACTTTGGAAATTTTGTTTTTTGGGGTGGATCCTGGCCCAAGCAGAATAACTGGTCTTATTCATGTGGGCTTTTTGTTAAGCTTTAACCCTCACTTCCTACTTGATCCACCTGCTTTAATTGGCCTGATAACTTCGTCTTTTTCAGCATGTCTTCAGTGCGCGAGATGTATGGCTACGCACAATTCCTGACCATATATTTTCCAACCCGTAACCGGTAGCCGAAGTGCCCACCTAAGGGTAGCGTTGGCATTTCACATATTTTCATTCATCCCCAATTTATCGTATTTTCTATTCTTCTCAATTAGATTGCGCCCAAATCTTCTCACCCCTTTCACCTCTTCTTAAATTCATGGTCAATCATTTACTTCTTTCACTCTCTAAAGTTCTGTAAGGAAAGTAGAGCAAAAAGAGTGACAAAGAACCAACAACACTACCGCGGCTTGAATACGTTCGAACATTGAGGATTAGTTTATCATCCAATCATTTGAAGTCGATTTAATCTTTCCTCTTCTCTTTAAGGTACATTAGAATTTTTCATATTTAGGTCGTTTGTACTAAAAAAAGTTTTCTTTATTTAGGTAGGCTCCTATGGCCGAATCGAATAAGGCTCGATGATGACGAAGAGTTTCTTAGAAGTCTATGTTTGAAAGTTTTGGGTATGATGAAAGTGATTCTCTGGATGTGGAATCAATTGTTTCCACGATGGAGAATGAAAATATTGGCCGATAGTGATAGCAATCTTTGAAGAGTCCGATACATATAGGGCTTATATAGAAGACAAAACAACATTTTTATCTATGCGGTTCAAGACCGGGACGAGGCCTACACTATTTATAATGAGTATGCCAAATCGGTTGGCTTCAATGTTCGTAAGGATGTTTATAGAATTCATCCAAATGGAGTTGCTATTAAGCGGAGATTTGTGTGTTCATCCCAAGGTCGGCGACATGCGGATAAACTCAATCGATGACACCCAAAAGAACACCCAAGCGGGCCACTAGGTTCAATTGTAAAGCCTGCATTGTTGTTGTTTTTTATTCTGAAGCAAAGTTATGGACTGTGAAAGAGTTTATTGGGGAACACACACATCCACTTGTACGGTATCCGAGTTCAATGTTTCTTCGGTCACATAGAAATGTGAGTTGAGAAGCGTTGGAATTTGCTACGATGCCTAAATGATGTCGGTGTTAAGTAAATGCCAAGTGATGGGTCACTATGCACATATATTTGGAGGTTTCCTTAATGTTGGTTTCTGAAAAAAGACTTGTATAACAAAATGGGAAAAGAGAGGAGAAGTCGTTGTATTGATGGCGGCCAACACACCGCTTGCCAACTTAGAGGACAAGGTGAAGTTAGATCCTTTATTTCATTACAACTATGAGTTAAATGCGAGTGGGTTAATTTGGGTTGTTTTGGGCGGATTCCACCTCCTTTGGATTCTTGTAGCTTTGGTGATGTGTTGTTGTTTGATTCAACGTCTGAGAGCAATCGATTACCGGAGATCCGCCGATCGTTGTGTTTGCTGGAATCAACAACCACCTACAGACTATAGTTTTTGGTTTTGCTTTGATCATAAGTGAGTGTGACGACACTTATAAGTGGGTATTGAAATCATTTATTGACACAATGTGTGGTGAACACCCTAAATCAGTCATTACTGATGGTGACGCAGCGATTCGTAAAGCTTTGAAATTTATTCTTCCAGATTCGAAACACCGGCTGTGCTCTTGGCACGTATTGAAAAATTGCATCACCAATGTCAAAATCCCTGGATTTGCAACAAAGTTCAATTCTATTATGTTTATGAAATGTTCTCGGGGAGAGTTCGAAGAAAGGTGGAGACAGCTAGTGGAAAAATACGAAGTTAGTCATAACACATGGGTGATGAAGGTACAGAAGAAACGGGCGAGGTGGGCAGAATCGTATCTTCATGGTGAGTTCTTTGGCGGTTGCAGAAGCAACCAACGTTGCGAGTCTATTAACTCTGTTATAAGACATCATGTTAAACCGGGATCATTTGTTTGAGCTATTTGGGGAAAATGGAATTGGCGGTTGCAAATATCCCATCCACCGAAACCGCGAAAAGAGGTAAAGGACTGCAACGCGAAGCCTTTCATTGGTAGCCACTTGATTGAATATGCAAAGCGGCAGAATCCATCTATACTCGAAGCTGCTTTTCTTACTTTTATGAAGCGATTCTGGGGGAATCGATGTACACCGCGAGAAGATAAACGTGATGTGGGTGACAATATTCGTGTATACACCATCAGCCGTCATCTGAACAGGCAAAAAAAGACGAGTGTGGAATACAACATTTTAGAGCAAGATGCTAGATGTTCATGTGGGCTATTTCAGTCGTTTGGATTTCCATGTAGACATATCATTTCAGTTTACAAACACGAGGACCTTCGTGAAATACCCCAGAGCTGTTTTTTAAGGAGATGGACACGAGTTGCTAAATCTGTCATTCCAAATAACGATCCAAGTTTTTCTTCGCTGGCTGCTTCCATTATTCGTCATAGTGAGCTTATAGGGAAATGCAAGAAGATATGTTTGTGGGCCTCTCAAACAGCAAAAAACAGTGAAGTTTTTAAATCCATGTTATCATCTTTTTCTAGAGCTTCTGAAGGCAGTCCACAAGTTCCCTTTGAAATGCTTTATATTCCACCAGAAAGTGGTACAATGGATGGCATTCTGTCTTCTAAAGGCACCGCCGAGGTAGAGATGCCTTTCACCCCACCTAAAACCACCCATCGTCCATTTGTTAATGATCCACCACACGTAAAATCAAAGGGTAGGCCGCATAAACGTAGTAGATTGAAAGGTCAGAATGAGACAAGAAAAAAGAAATGTGGCCACTGTGGTATCGTCGGGCACACAAGGCCCACATGTCCACTTTTGCATCCAAACGATGGGGGTAAGTTTCTTATACTGTTGCCATATTTCACTTGTCTGTTAACATTAAATAGTTACAAAAGTTTGTTGATTCTGATTTGTATTCGTCAATATCTTTCTTGTGGTGCACCGTTTTACAGTCCAGTGCTAAAAGTTAACTATGTCGGCGTCTTTCGGGGAGTTGCCGATGTGAGTGAGGATGATGGCCGGGTTAAATAGAGATCTTGGATGTAAGTGATAATTTTCGCGCGTTATCTTCTTTTTATAAACGCAAGAAAATGTTTCTTGTTTGTTATTTTCATGGGGTTCAAAGTAATGTTGCTTGTTTGGTGGGCGTAGTGGAAGTTGGTAATGAAGCAGGAGGATCTCGAAAGACCAAGCAATGTAGCAAGTGTCGATCTACGATGAGCACACAAAGTGTAGGTGTCCCGATTTGGAAGGTATGACATAATTTTTCTTGGCGTAATTTTTCTAGTAGTAGGGAGTAAACTAAACTTAGATTGTACCATTAGAGTGACTATTTTTCTCCTATTGAACTTATAGCGTTTCCCGTGGATGAGGTTGGGAGGAAGGTTTCCGAGAAATTCAATGTTGGAAAGTTTTATAGTGACGACGGGAGAGTCTTTTTCCGTATTACGGATGGTTGACGTTAAGAAAGAGGAGTACAATGCTGCTAAGCTTTAGAGCAGTTGTTGCTAATCTTCTAACAAGGTTTTTGTAAGCATTTTTGTAATATCGCACAATGGTGAAGATTTCAAGATTGGCTTCTAAATTATTTTGTAGCGGTATCTATGGTGTTATTTTCTTATATTCTTTGGTTTAATCAATGAAATAGAGCAATATTCTATACGCTATATTGACAAGCATTGTTTGTATATTCTGTTGTTTCTTATTGTTGAGATGTTGGGGTTGTCCCTCACCATGAGACAAGACTATCAACAGACATATGTCAGTTCATAAATGGATCTGTTCGTTCTTACATGCCGAACAGAGGAATATGCCATAAACAGTAACATAACATTCTGGTATGACAAATATAGTGTCATATCTATCTGTGATTGTAGTATACTACCAAACGTATATATATTATAAAAAGTCACATAACATTCGAGTATGACATATATAGTGTCATATCTATCAGTGAGTATCTAAAATTATATGACATAACTCCTAGGAGGTCGCAAGATCTAAAATTATTGTGAATATACCTGCTGGTTCCTCCTCGTATGATGAGGACTTGCCTGATTAGTACTAATTACAGTAATGAGATTAAGAAACCAATTCTTGATTGTAATGCGTGGGGAGAAAGGGACTATGAACATCTCATTATTCATAGCTACCGAACTATGAACAATTCTACTTTCCGGTATGTTTTCAGATATCTTGACGCATTCTACTTAACAATCAATGTTCATAGTCATGAGATATGAATATTCTTTGTTCATACCACAATTCGACTATGAACAATGATTGTTCATAGTTCGGTAGCTATGAAAAGTGATTGTTCATAGTTCGGTAGCTATGAACACTTAATGCTATGAACAATGAGTGTTGAGCTATGAACAATGAGTGTTCATACCACAATTGACTATGAACAATGATTGTTCATAGTCATGAGCTATGAACATTCTTTGTTCATACCACAATTGGACTATGAACATAACAGAAGGTTGGAGCGCTTGCAGAGGAATATGTCATATGTTAACATAACATTCTAGTATGACAAATATAATGTTATATCTATCGTGATTCTTATGATATACTACCAAGCTAAATATATTATAAAAGCCGACATAACATTCGAAAGTATGACATATATAGTGTCATATCTATCAGCGATTCACATAACATTTGAGTATGACATATAGTATCATATATATCAGTGATTGTAGCGTTTATGACATACTACCAACTGTATAAAACTCATACTAGCATATATTATAAAAGTAACATAATATTCGAAGTATGACATATATCTAATTGTGATTGCTACACTTATGAGACCCAACGTATAAAACTCTTATTGACATAGCTTATAAAAGTGACATAACATTTGAGTATGACATATAGTCATATATATCAGTGATTGTAGCGCTTATGACATACTACTACCAAACGTATAAAACTCTTATTGACATACTATCCTCTTAAATAATTGTTTTATTGTACCATCCATAAAGTATGATATACTTTCTGTTTATAGAACATGAGTACGATATACCATAAAGTATGATATACTACATCCTATATGACATTTTTTATAACATATATCCATGCTTTTTACAATGCAATACCGGGTAGTAGGTCACGTACTCTGTACTCTATGAAATATTAACTTATGAGTAATACTCATCACACCCCGATTGTCTCTCTACACACGGCAAATTTATTCAAAAAAAAACTGGTGTTGCTCTCTCCACACCCCATTTTTTGTTAATATGACCATTATAACCTTAAATAACTCTCAACTCTCTCCACACCCCATTTTTTGTTAATATGACCATTATAACCTTAAATAACTCTCTCCACACCACACCTCATTGTAATTCAAACGAGCTCTTCACCGTACTTACTACTCCATGAACACTCCTACCACTCATGCTCTCTGAAATTTCTCCCCCTCCCTCTGTTGTTCTCTTAGGTTAGTCTTGAGTCACCTACAAAATTGTTGTTATTCCCACCAAATTTTCACTTTAAGAATGGACTCATGTGCTGGAAGCAACGTTCAAGATAAATTCTCCCGCCAAAATCAAAATGATAACTTTGATTAGTGTTAAAAGTGACATGGAGTCAGCTTTAACACTACTGCAATCAAATTATTATTTCGATGATGAACTTTACAACAATGTTGAAATTAGCTATCCCGATATGACCGAATCATTTACAACAATTGAGGTAATAATGTAATTTAAAAGCTTGTATTTTTTATTTATTTTATCAATAGCTTAGCAAAAAACAATTTTCGTCAATAGTATCTAAGATCAAGGGTTTACGCAGGTCTTTGAAGATCGTCACTCGTTGATCCGATGGTGTTCGACAGTTGGTATGACTGTTGGAGTTGTGGTTGTGATATCAAGGTCTGATAATTCGGGACTTGGGCAAAGACCTAGAGTTTTCTTGAGTTGCGAAAGGAGTGGAAAATTTAGACCATCCGTAAAGCCGAAACTATTGAACAAAAAAACCAAAGAATATAGGCAATCCAGTTCGAAGAAATGTGGCTGTCCATTTGTGTTGAAAGGGGAATTACGAAACGAAGGTGGATGGATACTGAGTGTTATGTGTGGAACTCATAATCATACTATTGGGGAGCATCTTATAGGTCGTGCATTCGTCGGAAGGTTAAAAGTTGAAGAAAAATTGATTGTTCAGGATTTGTCTTTGAGTGGGTGTTAAACCGCGTGAAATTTTATCCCTCTTGAAACAGAGAGATGACAATAATTTGTCAAACAAAAGCACTTTATACAATTATCGTCACAAGAATCAATTGGTTCGGTTGAGTGGAAGAAACCAAATGCAAGAATTTCTAAGAAATTTAGAAGAATTTGGGTACACAGAGTTTCATAGGGATAATCCAGTAACAGGTGAATGTAGATATTTGTTGTTTGCACATCCCCAATCAATTCATTTGGCAAAGTGTTTCCCGAGGTCATTGTCATGGATTGCACGTACAAGACGAATGTCTTCAAGATGCCATTGTTTGAAGTTGTTGGGTTCACATCCACGATGAAGACATTCTGTGTTGCTTTTGGGTATTTGGAGATTGAGAAAGAAGGTTCTTACCTATGGGTTTTGAAGAGGTTCGTGATATTCGGACTACAAAGCTACTTCAGTAAAGATAATTTAATGATTGTGAGTTGACACTTATGAATGCGATAGCTATAGTGTTTCTGAAGTCTGCACACTTCTTGTGTCGAGTTCACATCGGGGAGGAACATCGAGACAAAGGCCAAAAAACATTTGAGAAATTTGTTGAGTATGAACAATTTATGTTTATGTTGAAATGATTGATAACAGCTTCATCTTGAAGTTGAGTACTTGGAACACCTATGTTGTTTTAAACTTGAGTACGGAGATCATTATGGTGTTGTGGAATACATAGAAGACCAGTGGCTTTCGAAGTACAAAGAAAGGTTCGCTAACGCAAACCACGAGAAGCAACTAACCTTCTTCAACATGAAACCTGTTAAGACTTATCAACTATGTTCATTTAATGAACACACCCGATAAGCAAACATGCAAATCGGGTCATTGATTATAAACAATCTTTGGTGTGAGTAGCCCTAAAATACAACATATATTTATACATATACATACACAATCTATAAGACAGTTAGTTCCTCCACCGGGCTTTAACTTCCAACAACTAATACGACATTCTTAACTACAATAATAAGGTAGTTCCTCCATCGAGGCTTTAACTTCCCACTAACTACACAACAAACCATACGCATAATAAAAAGGCATTTAGTTCTTCCACGAGGCGCCTTAGGTTCTAACTAAACTAATAACCAGCCAAACATATTCTATACTTACCGCATTTCATGCTCAATTCTGAGAGTGGGTCGTCTCTCGCGACAAATAATTAGTTTGACCCACCCTTCTGCAAAACCATATGCAATCATCTATCTAAAGATATATCATTAACCAACATATTACCATAATTATATTAATTAAGGCTTTCTTTGCATGTCCCTAAAATCACGTCGTAACTATGTCTTACCTAGTTTCCCTGGCTACCACAATCGCTTCCCAACGCCGAACATGTACATCCACATGCCTCCCCTCACATAATGAACCACTCCGTGCGTAACTACCCTGAGCGGGATGACGCACACCAGGTAACCCTCACACGAAAGCCATTATGCAAGTACTGCCACTATTCGGCATAAAATATCGCGCGTCTCGTTCTAGTTTTGCGAACGGAATAATCAAGCCACTATTCGGCTACGCCAAAAGGGCCATTCAGATTCACTGAAACGCCAGAAGGGCCAATCGTATCACATACGCCCATCACCAAGGAAAATCCCATGAGTTGTGGTAGCTAGGTTCTAGGATTTTCGTTACATAATTTATTCAAGTGTCAGACATATATATCTCAGAATAATTTTTATTCTATCTCATGCCAGTATACTTAATTGTACTGAAGCTCAACGTTTCTCGTTATAATACAATCCACATTATCACGTGCCAATACTATTTATTGCACGATATCCAAATATCTCTATATCAAATCTCAAAACTTATTATTTCACGTGCCAATTATATATTGCACTACACCATATGGAATATCTCAAGCCTTCATAAATACTACAATTCATTTAAGTAGCAACTCATAATAGTAATCAATCATGTAACGTATTCGTTCAATATATTTATGTGAACTCAAGTCACCATCAAAGCCCAATACTAAAGTCCATGAATCTAAGTGCAGATATAATTTAATTCTCATAAAAACGTATATATCTAAGTCTTATAAGAATTCCCCTCTTGTTACGTGCCAGTACTTATATTCTTTACACACTACTCACGTCAAATCTGAATTAGATAATGACAAACAAAGTTATACAATTTTCGACAATATTTTATTACTACATTTGTCCATATTCTTAAATATGTGAAAATCTGGAAAAAGTGAACATTCCACAGTCAACGGTCAATGGTCAACGGTCAATGTCAAAGTCAACCTATCATTGACAAAGTCAAACTGTCGTTTCCATGTTCAACAGGTTCAGGGTCATAGCCCTGGTTCATGGCTAAGGGCAAAGGTCATGGTTCGGACCCAACTAGCCAAGCCCAAACCCAAACTTTAGAACCCAAAAGTCTAAATGTTGAAAGACCCATTGGACCCATATTAAGTTATACAGACCGGCCCCCAAAACAAACTTGAAACTGGCCCAAAACTTTAATTGGTTCGGCCCAAGCCCAACTAAGAGGAACAGGTCGTCCTCTTCCTTCTTCCTCACAGCAGCCTCCACCACCAGATCGACCACTGTCAACCTCCACTCGTGCGCCCATTTCAACCAAGCGGTTTCCCTCCTCCTCAAAAACCAAACAACATTAATTAACATACCACACATTTTTATATACTGTCGAGATCACTCAAACTTATATCTCGACCGCCATTAATGAGTCTTCAAGCTCCCAACAGCCCCCATTCGACAGCCCTCACACACTCAAACACACCCCATTCAATCGACAACTAACACAACTACATTATAAATTTCATTGAACCCTCCCTCCACACTAGATCAACATCTCGTCCGCCATTAACAACTTGTTCAAAGCTTCAACAACACCTTACATCACCCAAACATCAAACCAACAATCTTCAATCATACCACAACACTACAAGTTCAAACCATAGCAAAGAGTTCAAACAAATACAGGTAGGACGATTCTTGGGCTCGCGCCGCCGTCATTGACACTCTGTCGAGCTTCAACAGTCCAAATATATAACCGACTTTACTAATAAAAAAAACAGAACAATCACGAACGAGGAATAGCAGGAAAAATAACAGGAAACATTGTACTCTCGTAAAACTGTTATACTCCCGTAAAACTGTTATCTCAGTATAAACTGTATAGGTGATAGAAGAGAAAAAGGAAAAAAAAAAAGAAAAACTAAACTACTTACCTTAATTAACATCTCGACGAATCCCTCCTAGTCCGAATCGTCGCACTCCACTCCCTAGCAATCGAGATTTTATCTCCGCCTCCATTTTTATTATATTATGTTTTTCTCATAACCCTATTCTCTAGAAAAATGTGATTATATACTTGGGTTTGAAACCCAAGCCCAATACAGACTCGGGCCCAGAAATCAGGCCCACATATTCCAAATCCAATCCAGCGAATTTTATATAAATAATTAAATTAATTAATTAATAAATAATTACGTATTTTAAATACGGGCGTTACACATAGCCTTCCCATAAACCTTGTACCTAAAAGGAGTGATGAGGTTGCAGTTAAATTTTAATCCATAATCAACTCCTTGGCGCCCAAAATTTAGACAAAAGATATTTCAAGGGAAAGGAATACAATACACTCACTCTTTCGGTTGGAAGATAAGCTCTTTAAAACAAAGATATCCTGCGGCGACAGCAAAGAACACCAAGCCCAAGTATGATAAGGCATGCGAGGCTCCTTCTGTAAATGTCAATGGCTTCTCAGGAATATTGTCCGTCAGAGCATCAAAGGGTAAGGGTGGAATTCGAGCTAAACAAGCCGAGCTTTACCATGCTCAAGCTCGGCTCGCTAATTACACGAGCTTTTAAATTGAGCTCGAGCTCGCTCATATATAAAGTAAGCGAAGCGAGCTCGCCGAGCTTAAACGAGCCAAGCCAAGCCGAGGAGCTCCGAGCCCTGGGTTATTTTACACTATAAATATGCTATTTGAACTAAACGAACCGAGCTTCATCAAGCTCATTTGTTACACGAGCTTTTATTTGAGCTCGAGCTCGGCTCATATAGTAAACGAGCGAGCTCAAGCCGAGCTTAAACGAGCCAAGCCCAAGCCGAGCTCCGAGCCCTCGGCTCAAATTCCACCCTTATCAAAGGGATTATCAACTGTAGAGATGTCTTTTCTTTGCTTCTACAGGATAAACAAGAGAAGAAAATACGTTTATTAGTTCTAACTATGCAGACACCGTGTCAAATGGAACAAAAAAGAATAAAATACAATTTTCATAGAATCATCAGATCAGACTCGTTGCAATATACTTGAGGAGGACAAAGATTAGAGAACCCAAGTCACATATTACAGAACTCAGAACTCAGAACTCAGATTATTACTTGTATCATTAGACAATAATACTTTGCAAATATAATTACAAAAACAATGTATAACGAGAGGCAGCAGGCATTCTAGCTGAATGATTTAAACTCTGAAAGAAATACAAGTACAACTGTGAACAAAAATCAAACATTATCCATGCGTTAAGTTGAGTTTCATACCTGTTGTTTGGTTCGCCTAGATGATTGGGAATCTGAATTGGATGCGAAAGATTTGGTGAGACAAGGATGTCTTGGGATGCCTCCATAACATTTATTTAATTGATTTGGAGTCAGCAAACTAAGTACACTCACCTTCATGTGCCTTCCTCTAACAACAATATGGGTTCCTGCTGAGCAATCACTATCAATATGAGATAAACAAGATGAGATAATTCCCTTGCTAATTTTGAGCTCTAAAATAGAAAGGTGGAACTCACTCTCTAGCCCTTTGGAACTGCTCATCTAACCCCATAATGTATAGTGTATCAAGAGAGTCTATCAAAGTTGCTCCAAAGGCCATAAAGCTATTAACACCATTCTTCGATGCGTGGCGCAAACAAGAAGATTGAGCGTGATGAAGAAGTAGTAGTCTAAGTAACTGGAAATAAAGAAAAACAAACCTGAAGTTCATCCTGTCCCCAAGCATAGTTTTCATAACAAGTCCATGCATGAAGCATAACTTCTTTGACTTTCCCTCTCCGTTGAACATCAACCAGATCATCCTTAAAAACATTCGTAATCATAGTTTCACCTGAAGCAGATTTAAATTCTTGCAGCTGATTCTGCAGTGGAAGCAAGTCTTGAGATAATTTGGTCATCTCTGCCTGCCAATCAATAATCATGTTAATTAGTTAAAAGTATAATAATAATAATAAGGAAGAAGAAGAATAAAGCGTTACCTCGTGTTCTCTGATGAGAGACTGTCGATCCCAAACGAAGAAAGTGAGGAAAATGAATGAAATGAAAAGGAAAGCTAATCGTTTAGGGCGTTTGGATAATAAGATGAGTGAATATATCTCCAACGATTATTGGATGATGAGGAAGAGATTGATGATTTTCTAGCCATTGATTGATTTATTATTATTAGCTTCGAGCTCTGTTTTTTTTTTTTTTTTTTTTTTTTAAGAAGGCGGGATGGATTGGTTTCAACACAATCCATTTGTTGGAATTAGAAAAGGAAGAAGAAGGTAGGAAGTGATTGTTCGGGGAAGAGGAGGAGGGTTGAAGGAGAGAAAGATAAGAAAACCCTAACCTAGCGGCCGTGTGAGAGAGAAAGAGAGGTTTTCTATTTTTACATACCAAGTCGCGATTTCTTTTTGAAATTTCGATGTTGTTTTGGTTTTTTGAATTTGTAACACTTCTCAAACGATTTTCAAGCGTTAGCAATTAATTCCAAAAATTCAAAAAAATAAAGTAACGCTTTACAACATTGCTAACGCTTTATATAGCGTTGGTAACTTACTAACGGTAAATAACCGTTGCAAAGCAAAAAAGGTGTGTGTTGCAAATATCCTATTATGGTGTAGTGGTGGCAAAATTTATAGATCGGTATCAGCAGGAGATTGCTCACGATGTAAATTTGCCTTTGTCCAAGGTGATTGCACTTCTTTGAGGCCATTCCAGATTTTGCAAGAATTGATCACGATGATCTCTACAAAGTCCCACACGCCGCATTTCCTATTTCAAAACGATTTAGCAGTGTCGTTTGGGCTTAGTTTCTGCAACCCAGCTGGGTCGTTTGGGAATTGGATTCAATACGATGTCCCAACGATTTAGCAGTGTCGTTCGGGCTTAGCTTCGGTGATAAGAGCCCAAAACTGTAGTTTTAACCCTGTAACAGTCTTACTTTTAGACCAATTATGTGAGTAATAATTAAGAGTTAACATTGATTACGTGTTTTTATGCATTTCAGGTTTCAAAGTCCATTATGTGCAGAAATGTGCCACTTTAGCGAGATAAAGGAGCAAAGGTCGGTTACTAAAGAGTCCGTGATTAAAGGCCAAGATTCAAGAAGAAAAGCCTTTCTAAAGCCCGGTCAAAAGCTGAAAAGTCGACTGTGGCGTAAAACAAAGACACAAGTCGTGAGAACTTCCGAAGGCCGTATCTTTGGACTCAGACCTCGGAATGGGGCCTACCTTATTTCAAAAACACCGGCTCGGAAAGAGCTTTCCAATGGTCTAAGCCTTGATCAAATCAGAGGAGCAGAAGTAGACGAAAAGTCTGTTGAAGCCACCTACAGCTGAAGAGGCCTTTTTGGACCGAAAGAATTGGGTTTTGGGCCTGATTCTCTGGCCCAAAACATGATTCTCTGGCCCATGCACGATTTTTGGATCTGAAAGTATAAAAACCAAAGCTTAGCTCTTTGTTAATGGTAGATAGTTAGACCTAGATTAGAATTAGATTAGTTAGCCTCCATTAATGAGTTTTAGAACTTAGTTTTAGAATTTCATTTCTTGTTTTAGATTAATTTCTTGAATCATTGAATATCATTCATTAGATAAATAAAATAGTTATTATTCTTGTCATTTCAATTTTTGTTATTTCAATCTATTAGATCTAGTTTTAATTATTGTTGGTTACCATTTCTTAGTTGTTAATTAGAATTTAATTATTGTTTAATTTAGATTAGTAAATTTCGAATCTTGATATTATGTTTAGTTTAGATTCATATGGGAAATGATGGGTTGATGACTCAAGGCTAAAACCTCCATTAGAGGGGTTGACGAAGCTTTGATGAAAACTTAGTGGTATAGTGTAGAAGCGTTGTAGAATCTATTCCACTCTAGAAGGTCGTGATTCGCCATGAGAATGGGTGGACGACCTCACATGCTAATTAGTATTTGGTAGAAATGCCATGAACACTAGGGATTAGAACTCGAAATTCTTTCCGTAAGAACGTAAGAATCGAGATACAAGAATCTATGCTAGGTTATTAAGTTGGATTCGAGGTGGATTCAATTCCCCTCTAATCCTTTATCTAGATTCAAAAACAATCATATTTCCATAGCATTCGTAGTTTAAATTCAACACAATCAATTTCATATTGTATCGTAGTATAACACCCTTCGTAAAGCTCTCATTAGACTTAAGACCGATTAATTAGATTAGAAAACATTCCATGCTAGAGAACTAGGAGAGGAACGAATTTGTTACTTCCATCTATTTCGATAGAATTGAGAGTAGAAACTTTGATAAAATATAGACACGTAAATATTTTTAGTTACTTACGTTTTGAGTTCATCGTTCATTTCGTAGGTAACTATTCATTTTTATGTTTTATCAAATGGCGCCGCTGCCATCTTAGTTTCACTTTAGCATTGTTTTCATAGTATAATTAGTCATTTTTAAGTCCCATTAAACCCACCCACCCTTGTTTGATTCATCTCGTGGTTGTCCGTTTCGCCGTTGAAAAGTTAAAAAAAATACACGCGGCGACAGGCCTATCCGAGCGCTTGCGCCCAAAAGCTGGAACCTTGAGCGCGACCGCCCTAAAAACACTGGAACTTCAAGTTACCGCGGGCAGCGACCTCGGCTAAAAAATTTCGAATTTTCTGAGGTTTGTTTTGAACCCGATTTTTAAAGTTTTTCAGGTGTTCTAACTTGTTATTTACACTTGAACACGCATAAACAAGGCGCTTATTCATAAAGCGAAGCAAGGGCTATTTATCGGGTATTCCTTTCTTCCATACCTCGCATCTCCAGTTAGAGGTTTATACTAAAATATCAAGATTATTTGGAGTGTTGTCGTGTTTAGACTTAGACTTGCATGAGATTAAGGTCTGGTCGGAGAAAAACACCGAACGTAATGAACCGTCAGCGTCAACAAACAAATCTATCGAGTATACCAATCACTACACCTCTAGCTGCTATTCCACCAACCACACCGGACATAATAGCTGAAGAAAGAGAGACTCCTCTCTCCGACTTCTACAAAGCCTTGAGCGATAGCCCTAAATCTTGCATCGTTCTAGCAGACCCAATGGGGGATTTTCGAATTCCCCCAAACATATTTAATTTGTTACCCGTTTTCCATGGTTTAGACCATGAAAAACCTTATCAACACATGCGTAGGATTGAACAAGTCCTTACAACATTCCATCATCCTACGGTTGGTACGGAACAGATTAAACTGAGGGTATTTTCCTTCACCTTAGCCGATAAGGCAGCGTCTTGGTTAACGCCCAAAGCGCTTAACTCTCAATGGACTCGTGGGCTAAACTTGTTGTTTGTTTATGGAACATTTTTACCCACCCCTAAAGACGGATGAGATGCTTTCCAAGATTCATTTTTTCGACAAAATCCTCATGAATCATTTTACGAGGCTTGGAATCGTTTCACCGATCCGCTTATAGAGTGTCCACACCATAACCTAGCAAAAGACCGTTAGTTCGTGTGCCTTTTCAAAGGACTTCAACATCACCATAAAGAAGTCCTTGACATAATGAATGGGGGTAGTTTCCTCGTAAAGGAGCCTCGGAGGCTTACAAATTTTTAGAAGAACAAACTAAACGCAATAACAATTGGGGGTAGTGATGATATCCCCCTCTCGCTAGTTCTTCTTCAACGATTAAGGCGCGGTATGTTTGAGATGAAACCCGATCTAGAACTTAAAAATTTAATCGAATCTCTAACTAAAAAGGTTGAGGCTATTTACGTGCAACAAAAGCCTATCCCGTCATGAATGTCAAATCCAAATCCATGTAGTTTACATTTGGAGTCCCGAGCATCCCGACTCGGTTTTGTCCTATAACCTATGAACATTCTTGTTCCATTAATAGTGAACCTAACACCCCTTGGAGACAAAATCCCAACCGGTTGGAGAAATAACCAACAAGTCACACCTACTGGTACAATAATCAATATGTTAGGCCAACACACGGTTATAACCAAGCTCCACCACAACAAGGGCGGGATCGGGGTAATTATAATAATTATAACAACCAAAGCGCAACCTCGACAAGGTCAAGCACAAGGTCGATGTAGTTATAATAATTATAATGCTAATAGAGGTATCGTTAGGTAAATAATAACTATCACAATCCGCCCATAAATAATCAGCGAGATAGTTCGATCCACCACCGGTGACTACTACACCCACACAACCGGATCGTCTTGACACCTTCATACAAGTGAGCCAATAACTTTTCCAAACCATGGCTCAATCTAACCAACACATTCTACAATCTGTTAATAATTTAAACCAACAATTAGCCCAAGAGAAAGCCCAACCAAAGGCGTGTTTCGGGCCTGGCGATACCCAACCCTAGAAGCAAACAAACCACGGCCTTTGAGGTAAAGCGGTAATACTAATGCGAAACTACAACCGTAGGTGAGCTAAATGCCATCACCACTCTCCGTTACGGAAGAGTGGTTGATAACAAAGTAACTATGCCTATAGTTAGCCCGTGATTACTCCTACTACACGGATATCAAACTAGATGCGAAATAGGCCGAAGAACCTACCATTGTAGAGGTACCGGTTCAACCACAACCTAAGAAACGAGAAAGCCAAGGTTACACATCAAGTCGAGCCATACAATAAAATATAAAGCGAAACCACGTTTCCCTCAGAAATTAGCCATGCTAACCGGGGATACTAACTTTAAGGAGATTAGGAACATTTTCAAAAATCTAACGATAAACCTTCCTTTTCGAGCTATAAAAGCTACCTAACCACGCTAAGTTTCTTAAGGAGTTGTGCACTACTAGGCGTAAGACCAACATACCTAAAAGCGCTTTCTAAGCTGAGCGGTTCCCAACTTTATCCAAAAAATAATGGAATTGTTAAGTACAAGGACCCTAGTCGCCCCATCAGACAATGTTCCTTAGGAGATTCTCACACGACGACCCGCTACTAGACACGGGGGCTAGTGTTAACTTACTCTGTTTTATTTGTATAAACAAATAGGTCTAGAGGAGATGCAACCTACTAAAATGACATTGCAATTAGGCTGATCGGTCTATTAAGTATCCTAAGGGTGTGGTTGAAAGCGTGCTTTGTTAAAGTCCAAAATTTTTTACTACCCGGCCGACCGTTATCCTCGACCACGCGGAAGTCACTAACGACTCTGTACCTATCATTTTAGGGCGTCCCTTCTTGGCTACTACCAGCGGCGCTCATAAACTGCCGCGATGGTTCGATGTCCTTGTCCTTTGGCCATCTTTACGTTGAGGTAAATGTTTTCAAAACAAGGACCGCGATTATCGATTCATCTACAAATGGAGAGGTTATGATCGAGAGCTTAGCTCGAGATTACTTCAAAAACATGTTTCGGAGAAACAGATTAACAAATTCCTTTCGCCGAAATTCCGACTTTAACAATAACTCCACGGTAGTAGAGCGAAATCGAAGAAGAATTCCGCGACTCTTTTGCACCGCTTCTTTACCACCAGCGAGTCCCCCTTGCCAACAACCATTCATCCCTTGATGCTATAATGGAAGATGAATTTTTCAATCTCTATCCCGGTGATCCTTTTGACCCACCTATTGAGGAATGTCTTCCATATATCAAGATTTCGATGATATAGACTTGAGGAGCGCTCTAGGTGAGAATCATTCACCTTCCATCACCAATATTCCCCACCCTCCACCTTTTCAAAGGAACCTCGAGTTTTTGCACTCGATCCTTTAGTTTCTCCCGTGCTTCATGATTTTTAAATCCACCTAGTAAACAAATACTTCGAGGATAAACCACTTGACACCTTCATTTTCGGACTTGAGGCGGTCCCTAACTACACCATGAATGAGTTTTGTGCTAAACCCACATCCTCATTTTTTCCATGCTTTCCCTCTAAAACTTATCCCAATCCACCATATCTTCCACAACCATTCACTTTTCCACACTTATTCACTAGGACACCCTCTCGTTCAAAGATGAAACATAAGGTGCATGCTTTCGGTTATGTTATAGGTCTATCCGACCGTTTTCATTCCACTAGGCTGCGTCGTAGAAATCTTGGTGCTTAATTGTGTTTGGATATGTTTTCTGTGATATTTATTTATGGAACGATCCACAACTATTTCGGTTGTTGATATATGATAAACTGCATATTCATACATAGGTTTAGATAAAGTCTTGAGTATCTGACTATAAACGACTCAATTTTTGTTTTTGGTGCATTTCCTTTCATTTCCATATATTGGTGAATGCACCATTCAGGTAACCGGGCCCTCCCTATGGAGTATGTGGCTGTAAGTACCAGATCCTAAGTCCACGTTTCACATAATTCACGTTTTCCACTCTTGCATGTTTTCTTGGTTTTTGAGTCACGTTTCTCTATGGTGTGAATTATGTCTTTACTGCTTATTGTTTTCCTTTATATTAAACCTAATTCATAAAAAGTAAACAAGTTTAAAGCTATAAAAATAGTAATCTAGCAAGTCTTGGGAATCTGACTTTAAAAGACCACGTTTTAAAACAAATTTTTACAAACCTGTTTTCAAAAATTTGTTTGGGGGTGGGGTGTTTGGTTTTTCCATGCTTGATCACTAACTTCTTATTCTTATCCCCACCTCGCTCCCTTTAAGAGTAGCTAGATTTCTCCTTGTTTGTTGTTTTGATGTTGTTTTTTATTATTTTTAGTAGATAGGATGTTACGTTGTTAAATTCTGTAGTAAGCTTTGAATTTGGTAGTTAAATGTTGTTTGAATTTCAATTTTAATATAATGTCGTTCTTTTCAAATTGTGCATGGATTTTATTGTTAATCCCACCTTCCCGAATTGTTTGGGGGTGGTATTATTTATTCTATCATGAATTGTAGAAGATCCTCCATTTTAGAGTTTGTTTTGGAGTGAAGGTTGAGAATATTGTCGTAATTCATATACCTATGATTAGATGTGGTGGTCGGATGAAATCTAAGAGAGTTTAGAAGTTACTAGTCTAAATCCAGTATAAAAGATATTAGGGTTGTTATAGAATCAAGAATATGAGTTGTTTCCAAAATTTGCCTTAAAGCTTTTTGGCAACCTACCGATTCGTTTTAACAATTCAAAACCTATAAAAACTTCATTCATTCTACACTCACAACCCACACTATACCTAACTTCCATCTCTCACCTTTCTCCCCGTTTCCGTTGTTCTTCACCATTTTCACAAATCGGCACCTCGGGCGCTGCGTGATGGAAGCGCACTGCGCCCTAGCCATTTTCTGAAATTTTACAGCTTTCGCACCGCCCCCAACTTGAAGCGACTTCGGCTCAAACACTGGAATTCAAAATCATCGAGTGCACTTCGGCCCAAATGTGGGAGCGCTTTTCATACCGACTTCCGTGGACGAGAAAAGAAAAATTCGGGTTTTCTGCGGTTCGCGGTATTCTAGAGTGTAGTTTTGAGATGACATCTCCTACAATAATACCGGAACAGTCTTTCGAAGATTTGTTTCAAAGCAATACTTATAGTGCTTGGTTTTAGCGAGGTGATCACACCGTGGCTGGGAACCGCTTATGGTTCTTGCTAGCATTTGTTCTTGGACTTGCCATGCCCATTTGAAATACAAGACCCATGATGCTATTGGGTAGATAATATGCATGTCTACACTTATGACTTTTTGCATAAGGCTTATGGGGGGGGGGCATTTTCATTATCGAGGACCAAAGGGGAATATAACGCCGCCCTTGGTAGCCCGTCCATGAACATAGGAACTGTTATCACTACACCATAATAGGATATTTGCAACACGCACCTTTTTTGATTTGCAGCGCTTATTTAGCGTTAGTAATTTTCCAACGTTAAATAAAGCGTTGGCAATGTTGTAAAAGCGTTGCTTTATTTGGGTGAATTTCGAATTAATTGCTAGCGGCTTAAAAAGAGTTGGAGAAGTGTTACAAACTTAAAATTTAATGACAGAGAGAGGAAAGAAAAAAAAAATTGAAATATAAAACATAACTTTTTTTCTCTCTCTCTCTCTCTCACCGCCCCATTATTTTCGCGACTCCTCAAAACCTAATTTTCAGATTCAGATTCAATCAAAGAAAGAAGAAGAAGAAGAAGAAGAAGAAGAAAACAAGGTAATAATCTTTCATTTTCTTTCTAGTTTTTTTCATTCCTTTCTTGATTTAACCACCGTTTCATTTTCTCTTGAAACTTTTTATGTGTAATAGTTTACGTTTTTTTTACTATTAATAGAAACTCTCATGAAATCATCTCTTCGAGTTCGATTACTAGTCTTCTTGTGTTTATAAACAGTACTAGTTTGTGATGATGAGTTGTTTTGGGTTAGGTTTTCTTTCTACTTTTAGTAAAAGAAAAAATGTACCGCGGTCAGTTCTCTTTGATTTGCTTGTTTGTTTCTCATGTACTATTGTTACTTTTCCATGTTTTCAAATGTAAAAGATGGTTGTCTTGTAGCTCTCTGAAATGAGCGACTTTTTACCCACTTGCAAAACTTGATTTCTTGCCATGGATCATTTTTTTAATAATATGTATGTTACATTTTATGTAATATTATCTGTAAATCATGTGTGTGAAGTGTGTTGTTGTTCATACTTGTAACATGGCTGTTATATGTTTGATTTTGTGACCTTTATTGTAAATTGATGGGTGTCTCAGTAGCTCTGCTTTGTATGAACTTGAGTTGTTACCATCATTATATATATCTTGTTGGCTTTGTTTATCAATAATCATTTGGGAATATTTACGTTTGTTCGCTTTTGAAATTTGTCTAGTACATTGAGAATGTGGAATGTGGTTTGCATAGTGTCCTCTCACCACAATATTTTCGACCAGAAGGTCATCAGTGAATAATGCATACTTGAGAATAATGCATAGTTTCTGCTCTGTAAATTGACTGGCTAATTTAAGCATTCAAATACTTCAAGCACCGATAGTTACATTTTCTTTCTTTTAGGTATTTCATTAAGCATGGATCAGGTTTGTTTATTTTCTTTTTGTAATGCATCCTCCTTTGCAATTGCAGTTGTCTCTTGAAATTTTTGCTCACCTATTTTTGCTCATTTTGTTGTAAAGTGGAAGAATCTCCGGAAACATATGGATGCAATTGACAAAGCATTAGCTGAGAACTCTTAGGCAGTTGGTATGTCATTCCTTTATTGGGCTATAGTAGGTGTTTAATCCTGTTTTCCGGGAGCAGAGGGTTTCTGAACTATGCATTATTCTCAAGTAGATTACATTCAAATTCACCTTAGCTGCCCCTACCCACCCTATGGTTAGTTTAGTTAAGTGATAGGCTGCTTTTGTTGCACTAATGAGTATAATAAGTGTACTATCAATTTTATTGGATTTAATAAAGGCGGCACTCGCTTAAAGCGCCCAAACCCTCCTTATGTGGAGGTTTGTTGGAAAACAGAAAATAAAATTTGGAAGTATAGCTTGCTAAACTTGTAACTTTGAACTGTTACCATGCTCTCTGTATGATGTATTTTAATGAAATAATGTGCGACTATATTAAGCCTAGAAGGGCCACCGAGTTCGGTTTAAAAATATTGCAAATGAATATTTTGAATGGATGAAAAGAAAGTGTCTAATGGAATCGAGCGGCATACTTTCGGTCGAGCAAAGTTGTTCGCCGTCAAGACCTTGAAGTTGGTATGCAAATGAAGATACATCCCACTCACATGCAGATTCTGACATGGATATGGAAGGTCAGTGCCTTTATCGCAATTAACACTTTCATTTTCTTTCACGATTGCAATCTTTTTGAAAGAATTTATGAAAGATAGCATTATATGGAATTTAGACATCTAGGATTATTTTTTCTTTTCCGTAACTAAGTCAGTCAGTCTCATTTCCTGCATTTACAACGATACTGTAATATGTCCATTATATTTCATGACTCGAAGCATTTCTCTGTGTGGTTGATTTGTCTATAGATGAGAGTCAGCATCCCAATGAAGACCTTGCGAAAGCAGCCATGGCATATGATAGTGCGGCAATCCTGCTTGGATGTGCAGGTAAGGACAAGCCAAATTTATCACCGACTGAGTTCAGTGCTCAAGAACCGGCATTTCATAAGTTACATACCATGGAAGAAATTTGAAATTTTGGGTTTTACTTTCCTCGCCTTTGGCCAAAGTAGCAGATCCTTTAGGAACGACTCCATCTCACTTTGGAGCTCGGACTTCTACGTTTGGTGAGTCCCTTTCCCGTGCAATACTTGAATTTTTCAGCTTAAATTTTCCAATAAAATTTTTCAGACTTCTCTTCGGTGTTAATAATAGTGTCTTGTATAATTTTTCTCTTTGTCGTTTCCTATTAACACCCAAAAAAGGAGTAGGGGCATGGTGGTGGAGAAATATGTATCGCGAGAAATATGTATGCTGTTCTTACATTGGTTTTGGGGTCATGTGCAGGTCGCAAAGGTGCCAGAGGTGGACTGCATGATGTAATAACACCGAGATATCACCATCCATTATTTGCCAAAACAAAAGTTTCGCCCGGGATGGATCGAGCCCCACTTCACCTTCACAAAATGGTATACGCTAGTATTGTTCTCTGTGCCTAACACAAGATTGTATACCTGCTCTCTCTCTCTCTCTCGTGAGCGTTTTAGGGATTACGGAGAGTTCGAGCTAGAGCAACCTCAAACCAAAACAACGATGGCGGCATGATGAGGTTTTCTAATCGAACTATACTGTTGTTTCATCTATAAAGCGGTTGTAAACCTCATCATTTATACCATTTTCATAGCTATGCACCTTTAAAATGTTTACTTAGTTTCTTTCATTTCTAAATAAAAGCAGATCTTTGTTTCTTTCATTTCTTTTGCCCCGGTTTGAAGTTCAAAATCTCGGTAATTCAAAGAGGAAAAGCTTAGAAACCAGATTCAAAGATGCATTACATTTTATCTTTAAAGCTAGTTCCTCTAACTAAAAACGTTATTGATTTGGGTGAATACTCGATGGTCAAAGGAGCCCAATCAATGATCGTCATTGTATTTGGCTATACGGTTTTATTCAAGTCATCCAATTCCATTGGCCTACCATGTAGCTATGGTACATTACCAGTGAATTCCACTCACTACAATGCATATGTAGTAATGGATATGTACCCACTACCCACTAAGATGCATGTGTATGTGTACAATAAATTGGTCTAGAGAGTCTCATTTAAAAAAAAAAAAAACTCAAAATTCCTACCAATAATTTTTTTTGGGTTTTAATACCCCTGCATTGTTGTTTTTTATCAGCTGTAGGAACGACTCCATCTCACTTTGGAGCTCAGACTTCTCTGTTTGGTGAGTCCCTTTCCCGTGCAATACTTGAATTTTTCAGCTTAAATTTTCCAATAAATTTAGTGACTTTAGTTAGTGCACACGCCATTGCCGGCATCGGTTTTACACTTTTACTCAAATTTTGTCTCTGCTAGTAATTATTGAAGGATTCACACAAGTACTATTCTCAAGTGTTTTTACTTGTTCAAATTCATTTATAGGTCTTTATTGAAGGATTACTTACTTTCCAATAATGTGTTTTTTTTTTTTTTTTTTGGGGAAGGATGCATTTGTCTTTGTGTAGGGTGTTTAGGAAAAGTGGACCGGGGCGAAGAATGGGGAGCATTATGGTGCGCCTTTGATTGAGGAAGAGTGGGATGATAATAATGTTGTGTTTTCGAAAAGTGAATTTGATCATGATTGCACTTTGGATGGATTTGATGAATATGTTCAAGCACAATGGGGTTTGGATTTTGTTTATTTTTGAATGTGTTTCGTTTTTTTCTGCATTTTGTTGTCAAGTGGTATGTCCGTATGAGATCTTATTATTTGGGGTTATTTGGTGGTTCGGGGTATATAGCTTTGTGTATCTTTGTTGTAGTGATGATGTTGTGATGAATTTGATTTGAGCTGTAAGTGGAAATAGGCGTTGTGATAGCGGTTTGATCACAAAACTTTATTACTCCTAGGAACTGATATTAATGTGTTATACCACCAAATTGGTTTAATTTGGTCTCGCTACAAAAATGAGATTTTTTTTTTTTATTAGCAACCCATCAGCAACGGTTCATAACCGTTACAAACTAATTTTAAATTATTTTTTTTTAAATTAACTAACAAATTTGCAACGCTTTATAACCGTTACAAGCGAATTTTAAATTATTTTTTTTAAATTAATCGACAACTTTGCAACGGTTAAAACCGTTGGTAAAAATTTTAACAAATTACCAACGCTTAAAAAGCGTTTGTGAATAAAAACCGTTGCAAAGGTTTTAAATATGTGTCTGAAATAGTTATACTAAAGCGTTGGAAAGTTACGTTTTTGCAACGCTTTTAAGCGTTGAAATTTTGTTTTGCAACGCTTTTAAGCATTGCAAATATTTCCAACACTTTACCGACGCCATATTTGCAACGCTTAAAAAGCGTTGCGAAAATTATTAGCAACGCTTTTTTGCCATTGCAAATAGCCTGTTATGGTGTAGTGTATGTTTTGGATCATGCTAAACATTTTAGGGGAATGACGTTTTTTTTCTTCTGTGAATGATGCCACTTGCAGCTTCTTCCTTGCTTTAGCCACGGGACGTATGTGCCATGACCTTCCCAGAACCTTGATGTCTAGTTTAGCACGAGCCCATAGCATGAGGCATAAGTATCTTCTTATGCTTGTTTTAGTTTGCCGTATTATGCTATGTTTCTTTCCTATTTTTTGTGCCCGTTTCACGGATTGGGTTGGGGTCGAAATTGTGAGACTTACCAATTGTATTATCCGATCTTTCCGTGCAATGACTTGGCAAGGGTGGAGGATACAACCTCATCAGGTTGCACCTTACACCCCATCCGACCCAAGTGGCTTTAATAGGTTAGCAATCATAGATGATAAATGGCGTGAAGCATGGCAAATTATCATGGCATGGCAGGGCCTTGAAGGAACCTCACTTCTTTATAGAAGAGGAGGATGGCGTAAAATTTGGAGTGGAGGTAAGTTTTTAGTTTCAGTTAGTGTCTGCTTATGTCCCAAGCAATTTATTTCTTGTTAACCCCATAATGGATGGAACTCTTATAGAGTTGCGTCAGTTTTCTTTTCTATATTAGTATGTTATAACCTTGTTTTGCAGATGTTCTAGAATTTCACGCGTTTCCATGGTATTTTTTCTACCCTCTCTATTTAAATACTTTGAGGACAAAGCATGTTTCTTGTTTGGGGGTGGGCATAGAAACACGTGTAATTAAGGCATCTATTATGATATAGATATGTATAATATGCATTTATTTTCAAGTTAAAAATTTCAAAAATATAAATAAATAAGTTTATGCTATACACTTAGGAATATTGGTATTGTTTTCTTTCTCTATGCTCTTAACAATCTAGAAGTCTCCGTAGCTTTTTTGCATCGAGAATAATTGTTAGAAACTTAGGTTAATATGTAGGTAATAATCTTTGCATCTATCTATAAATATATTACATGAGTATCTATGATTGTTAGTAGTAAGTTTCTGAAATCTAGGCTAGAGTACTTATTCTACAAATCCTGTGAGAATATAGCCTAAAGCCTTATATGAGCGAAACATTTGAGAAATGATACAAGGGAGAAGTAAAATCCGGATAGAGAAATCACACGTCCACTTGCTTGATCACAATGTCATATCCTAAGTGAGAATTTAGGCCCTCTTTGGATCGATATAGCCAGAAATTCAAACCTATGAATTATTTTTCGCTAATCGCCCCTCTAAGCCTTTCTTTAGCCTTCCATAAACCACAATTCCTTTACCCTGTTACAAAAACAAAATAAAATAAAAAATTCAAATTACCCAATCTAGAATAAGTCTGAGAATAGAATGAGTGAAAAAAGAAGAAGAGAAAAACCTGTGTAAACAAAAATTAGTTAATTACTTCAGAAAAAGAAAAGAAGTTTCCATCCAAGGAAAAGAAAAGAAAAGAAAAATATAGAAATAAATAAAAACTCCAAAAATAGAATAAAAGAGAGTCAAAAGCCAAAAAAAAGAAAAAGAAAAATATGGCTAAGGATGGAAACAAAGTATAGAAGCAAAAGAAAATAACAAGGTTTTCTCTAAGTTACATAATATGAAGACTCTATTATCTCAGACTTGTCCTTTTTGAATATTCATTTCCTTCCTTCTTAAACCATCTCCTAATCCCCGCAACACCTAATAAAGACCTCTAGCTCAATTAGGAATAGGTTAGTGTGATAGTAAAGTGGCGGATGTGTTTGATCGACTCGGCTTCCTTGTTGTCATTGAGATTATAAGGTAAAGTGTGCCCACTGCTTTAATCGGAGTAGCTAAACTTGAGCGGAAAAATCAGTGGTTTTTGTCTTGACATTTATGTGAGGACCTACTTAAGGACGCTTATTCGAAGTTTTAAAACGAAACACGCTAGGCATTTCATAGTATTACTCATAGTATTTATATTTGTATCATAGATGATTGATTATTATGCATATATTAGTTTAGGTTTTGACTTGGTTACTCTTATTCATTTTCTAGTGAGAGGTATAGATAGTTGGGACATGAATGAGGAAACAATAGTTTTATTTCTTAGTCGTTGTAGTATAGTTGAAGTTTGTGAGTACCTTCATCTGGAAAACTCACGAAAGGCTATAACTTCGTCCACTAGGGAATTCCTAGTGGTTTAAGGCTTTGTTATATATGGTCAATGCAATCGCACTCAGCAAAACGAGAGTAGTTAGAACTCCATTTTTTGTCACTTATTCTAATTTCTCATCTTTGCTTGACGACAAGCAAAATGCTGTTTGGGGGTGGTTTGATAAGAGCCCAAAACTGTAGTTTTAACCCTCTAACAATCCTACTTTTAGACCAATTATGTGAGTAATAATTAAGAGTTAACACTGATTACGTGTTTTTATGCATTTCAGGTTTAGGGTTTGGGGGTGGTTTGATAAGAGCCCAAAACTGTAGTTTTAACCCTGTAACAGTCCTACTTTTAGACCAATTATGTGAGTAATAATTAAGAGTTAACACTGATTACGTGTTTTTATGCATTTCAAAGTCCATTATGTGCAGAAATGTGCCACTTTAGCGAGATAAAGGAGCAAAGGTCGGTTACTAAGGAGTCCGTGATTAAAGGCCAAGATTCAAGAAGAAAAGCCTTTCTAAAGCCCGGTCAAAAGCTGAAAAGTCGACGCGGGCAGAAACAACACACAAGTCAGCAGAACTTCCAAAGGCCGTATCTTTGGACTCAGACCTCGGAATGGGGCCTACCTTATGTCAAAACGACCGGCTCGGAAAGAGCTTTCCAATGGTCTAATCCTTGATCCAATCAGAGGAGTAGAAGTGGACAAAAAGTCTGTTGAAGCCAACTGCAGCTGAAGAGGCCTTTTTGGACCGAAAGAATTGGGTTTTGGGCCTGATTCTCTGGCCCAAAACATGGCTCCAAGCCCATGCACGATTTTTGGATCTGAAAGTATAAAAACCAAAGCTTAGCTCTTTGTTAATGGTAGATAGTTAGACCTAGATTAGAATTAGATTAGTTAGCCTCCATTAATGAGTTTTAGAACTTAGTTTTAGAATTTCATTTCTTCTTTTAGATTAATTTCTTGAGTCATTGAATATCATTCATTAGATAAATAAAATAGTTATTATTCTTGTCATTTTGATTTTTGTTATTTCAATCTATTAGATCTAGTTTTAATTATTGTTGGTTACCATTTCTTAGTTGTTAATTAGAATTTAATTATTGTTTAATTTAGATTAGTAAATTTCGAATCTTGATATTATGTTTAGTTTAGATTCATATGGGAAATGATGGGTTGATGACTCAAGGCTAAAACCTCCATTAGAGGGGTTGACGAAGCTTTGATGAAAACTTAGTGGTATAGTGTAGAAGCGTTGTAGAATCTATTCCACTCTAGAAGGTCGTGATTCGCCATGAGAATGGGTGGATGACCTCACATGCTAGTTAGTATTTGGTAGAAATGCCATGAACACTAGGGATTAGAACTTCGAAATTCTTGCGAAGAGCGTAAGAATCGAGATACAAGAATCTATGCTAGGTTATTAAGTTGGATTCGAGGTGGATTCAATTCCCCTCTAATCCTTTATCTAGATTAAAAAACAATCATATTTCCATAGCATTCGTAGTTTAAATTCAACACAATCAATTTCATATTGTATCGTAGTATAACACCCTTCGTAAAGCTCTCATTAGACTTAAGACCGATTAATTAGATTAGAAAACATTCCATGCTAGAGAACTAGGATAGGAACGAATTTGTTACTTCCATCTATTTCGATAGAATTGAGAGTAGAAACTTTGATAAAATATAGACACGTAAATAGTTTTAGTTACTTACGTTTTGAGTTCATCGTTCATTTCGTAGGTAACTATTCATTTTTATGTTTTATCATTCTGCTACCTAGTCGGGTCGTTTGGGAATTGGATGTCCCAATGATTTAGCAATATCATTTGGGCTTAGCTTCTGCGACCTAGCCGGGTCATTTAGGAATTAGATGTCCCAACGATTTAATTAGCAGTGTCGTTTGGGCTTAGCTTTTGCGACCCAGCCGGGTCATTTGGGAATTGGATTCAATACTAGACGGTGTCCTAACGATTTAGCAGTGTCACTCTAGCTTCCCCTGGACAAGATTGAGCGAACTACATAGCGGTATTTATGGCCGTCTAGATATATTTGTTTTTGGAACTTCTTGGACTAAGAATTGTTTTTGGAATTTTTTTTTTTTTTTTTTTTTTTTTTTTTTTTTATTTTTATTTATTTTTTTTTGGAAGTGGAGTCTTTTAGGGTAAGGGCAGTAGGAGGTTGTAACAAGTTACCATTGATTTGGGGGCGGGACCCAACACAAATTATGATTTTTTTTGTCAATGGCAAATTTGTAAAATAATTTTTTTTGGGGTCCGCCCAACACAAAATGGGTTGTGCCCATAGCGAGTACCTACCAATTTTAATTGGTTTCAAAATGTTTAGAATAATTAAACGATGGTGTTTTTGGAAGTTGGTTGTATTTTTCACACCTCGAAAATCAAAAAAATTGAGAACAAATATTGTTATCCAATTTTGTTGAAATTCGGGGCGTGGCAATTTTAAAAACACATGTAGCTCTTATGTGGAGCCTATGTGATGTGTTTTTTTAAAAACACATGTGGAGCCTATGTGGCTTTATATATGTGGCTTTATAAAGCCACATAGGCTATGTGATGTGTTTTTTTAAAAACACATGTGTATAAAGCCACATAGGCTTTATATATATATAAAGCCAAGCTCTCCACATGCTTTATGTGGCTTTATATATATATGACCAAGTCAAAAAAAAAAAAAAAAAAAAAAAAAAAAAAAAAAAACCCTAATTTAGCCTTGGTTGATGCAGTGCAACTATTTAAACGGATTGCTTAATAAGGCTCATCACGCATTTTTTTTTTATTGGCAATCCTGTTTTAAATGGTACAATGAGGAATATTGAGTGAGGTATTACCAAGTGGAACAACGAGGTTTATTTTTGCGCCAATTCTAATTCTTCGTACTGATGTAGTGATGGTTCGTAAAATCTTGATGAAAGTTCACATGTAAATGAAGTTTTGAATGCAAGGCTTAAGATACCCAATGTGGATTATAAATCTCAACACATCCCCTCATGTGGGGAAATATTGAGCTAAACACGTAGACAATTTTTTTAAACAAACACAATATCTAAACTTTGACGTCTGGAAGAAAATAATCTATGACTAAAACTATAATAAAAGTTTTTTAAAAACTTTCAATTGTGTCCGCAAAAATATATGTAAAAGACATATGCTACCAAATGAGAAGAGGGCCTCAAGAGTATGCTAAAATTGAAATGAAAGCCCAATAAATTAGTGACCAAAAATCCTACAAGCTTTAACGGTAAGCAGACACAAATACAAATCTTCAAAAAGACTATGGTCGTTAACACAGAGTGATTTTTTGCTCCCAGCGTTGGATCCTCCAAGCGCTCCAAGGGATTTATCAACTTTACATGTTTCATTTTTCCCACCAAAAAAGGGATGTTACAGCTCTCATAAAATTCTCAAAATTTCAGATTTTACTTGTTTGTCCCTCATAATTAGAAAGGAAATAAAAAGAAAAAAAAAGTCATGTAGACTTCTAGTATGATTAATATCAAACACGATGGAGAAAAAAGAAGGAGTTGGAAGTTGGAACAAAAAAAAAACCGCCTCGAACCTCTTCAATCTTCTTCATGTACTCTCTCTCAAAAAAAGAAAAAAATACACACATAGATTGCTCTACTATCTCGTTTATCCTTATACTAGATGGAAAATGATGGTGTTATGGATTATGCATCTGATGATGAAAGTAATGACGAAGTGGATGTGGACTTTTGAAATGAGGATAACAAATATTCAGATAATCAAATTTGATCATGCAGTTTGGATGTTATTGGATAGTGATATGGAGGCATATAGTTTTTATAACATATATGCAAAGACTATCGGATTTAGTGTTAGGAAGAACTCGATATATCGAAATGTGGCTCGTGAAATAATGCAAAGAGATTTGACTTGCTCTTATGAAGGGTTTTACAAACAGAAGACAACTCCAGTAAATAAAAGAGATGAATGGAGGAGTGGATGTGATAAGCACCCAAAAGTGTAGTTTAAACTCCTTAATAGTACTCTATTTAGGCTAATTATGTTTATAATAAATAAGAGTTAGTACGCGTACTGTTTACGTATTTTTGTGCATTTCAGGACTTGAAGTTGATTAGGTGATTAAAAATACCACTTTTGCATGGAAAACGAGTCAAGATGATTGCTGAGAAAGTTCTATATTTAAAGCCCAAGAATCATAGAGAGAAGCCTTTTTCAAGCCCAATCAAAGCTGGGAAGTCAAAGTCAATCCGGATAGAAAAATGACAGAAAAGTCAACAGAACTTCAACAGGTCGTATCTTTGTACTTGGGCCTCAGAATTGGGTCTACTTTATGTCAAAATGACCGGCTCGAAATAAGATTTCCAATGCATTCAACTTTTCCCCAATCAGAGCTATAAAAGTGAATGAAAAAGGCACTGAAGTAATTTCCAGCAGAATTGGCCCTTTTAGACCTGACCTAATATACTTTGGGCTCACTTTAGAGGCCCAAAGTCCCCCTTTTTGGCCCATGCACAAAAATGTAACCTTAACACTCTCCTATATAAAGAGGGTTAAGACTAAACACTAGAAAATCTCTTCTAGCTTCCCCTCTTTAGTTAATTTTAATTTAGTTTAGTTTAATTAGTTTTACTTTCATTAGGGTTAGCAATTGTAGCCACCATTAATTCCCATCAATAAAAATTTTAGTTCTTCATTTAATTTGTCTTTTCAATTATGTCTTTAGTTTATTTAATTAATATGATTCCAATAAAACAAGGTTAAACCTCTATTAGAGGAGATTTATGAAGTCATGTGAGGATGCTTAATCATTAGTATTTATTGTTTTGCAAGTAAGAACTTCAAGTTCTTCATTATGAGTAATTAGAGATAGAGCTCATAACGAAGAACTAGAGTATAGAGCCACTACCAAAGAGATTTGTGGTAGAGCTACACTCTCATGCTAATGGGACCTTGATCCGAGAGGACTTGGTATTCACTAGGGATCAATACAAACGATTAGATACTAACTAATAGTACCAATCGAATCGCGTGGCGGATTAAATCCTTTCTAATTCCTTTATTCATTCTCTAAATTCACTGTTTTCACCTCATATATGCTATTTTGACTCTTATTAGTGAAGCATATTTGCAATCTAGATTCGTATCCAAATAGTGTACTACTAGAGTTTGGCGAACATGACTACTCTCCTCTTTATCACATGATTTTGATGAGTTTTATCTACTGTTTTTCCACCATAATTTATTATTCACGACATCATATATTTGCTGTTCATCACTTCTATTTAAATAATATCTTATCAGGATACAAGGCAATGATGATGATAATTAAGATTGAATGATAATAAGAAGTATGTTGTGACTGATTTTGTGGAAAAGCACAACCATCCTCTTGTGGATCCAACTAATGCACACATGTTGCGGTCTCACCTTAGAATAGATCCTTCACAAAAGGACCTCATACAAAATATGAGCTCCTTAGGAATTGGAACCAACGATATTATGGGTTATTTGAGCACTGAGGTTGGTGGGGTGGAATATTTGAATTTTTTAGAATCAGATTTATATAATGTTATTTTAAGAACACGTCTCGAGTCTGTGAAGGAAGGTGTTGCACAATGCCTATTAGATTACTTGTCAAAGAAGGAAGAAGGCAATAAGTTATTTTTCTACAAGCTTAAAAGGGATGGGCATAATAGGCTTTGTAGAGTTTTCATTGTTGACGCGAAGTCAAGGTCGGACTACCATAATTTTGGAGATAGATGTGATGTCTTTCGATACAATATTTAGGACAAATGATTACAATATGATATGTGCATCACTGGTCGGAGTAAATCATCATGGGCAAACTGTTATTTTTGGATGTGGTTTGCTTGCGAATGTCACAATACCATCTTTTGAATGGTTGTTCAAGAGATTTCTAGAAGCAATGGGGGAAAGCACCTAGAAACTATTTTTACAGATCAAGCGCTTGCAATTGGCAATGCCATTAACACAGTGTTCCCTAACACCCACCATAGATTTTGTTTATGGCATATATATCTCAATGTGGGTAAGTACTTAGAGAATGTCTTCAAAAAATTCCCAACATTTTTTGCAAATGATTTTAGAAGGTGTATATATAACCCTAAAATAGTTGATGAATTTGAAGAAAGTTGGAAAAAATTACTTTCTAACTATGGCGTGCAAGCAAATGAATGGCAGAAGAATTTGTGTAAGACGAAGACCAAATGGGCACAAGTTTATGGTCACGAGCATTTTTGTGCTGGTATGACAACTTTGCAGAGAAGTGAGAGCACGCATTAACAAATTTTTTAAGAAATTTTTCTCGGGAAATCTTATTCTTCGAGAATTTGTAAGTCAGTTTGACAATGCATCATATTGAATAGGAGACGTCTGAAAGAAAGGTTAGCTGATACCAATAACAAGAAAACAAAACCTACTTTGTCTACTCTTTGGGGGGGTTGAGCGTGAAGCATCAGAGAAGTACACAAGAAATATATTAAAGATCTTTCAGGAGCAATATATGCATCAAAACCCTAGCTTGAAAGTTAGAACTACTTGGTGTTGATGGTGAGACAAGATCTTACTAAGGTTGGTTGGAAAACCAAATACTAGGAAGCAGACAATTACACATATTCTACATAACTAGTGAGTTGCAGTTGCAAAAAATTTGAATTTCAGGGGATTTTGTGTAAACACATACTAAAATTATTCCTTGAGTTAGAGGTGTTAAGTCTCCCTTCAATATATTATTTAAAGAGATGGACAATAGAAGATGCAACCAATCTTGTGTATGACTCTAACGGGGAAGTGATTTGAGATGACTTAGATCTCGAATTCTCACTACACTTTAGTGAAATATCCCATTGTGCACAAACACGTACTAGTTGGACAAGGAGCAAGGTCAAAGAAAATAAGGGATTTTGCTATGTCTGAAATTCTTTCGCGATTTCAACCCTAGAGTCTTTTTTTGATAGTGAAGGAGATACACATGGAAGCTCACATAATGTTGCAAAGCAGATTGAGGAAAACTTTACTGGAAGTCAATCAGGTGATGATGCACCCTTAGAGCATTCCCAATGCAAGTCATTATTTTTCCCCTCTTTTCAACTCCACGTAGGCAGTATTTCCCCTCTTTTCCACCATTTTGGTAAAAAGCAAGGTGAAGCTGTCCAATGCAAATGTGAATATTAATCTCGGACGGGATGTTAGATTTCGTCTGGACATAAAAATCGAAAAAATACTCTAGGCAGAATGAAACATCCGGTCTGAAATTTAAAAAAAAAAACTGAAAAAAAGTCGAAAAATCACGCGAGACGAAATGAAACATTCCGTCCGGAAAAAAAACCCATTTTTAAAATAAAAAAAACACACACGAGACGGAATCCAACATCCCGTCCGAAGTTCACAACTCAGCCACTATCTCGGTTGAAAGTTTCACCTTCGTTTTGACTTGGGAAAATAGTCACCTTGGTATTCACCTTTGCATTGGGCAAATATTTTGAACCATTTGGAAGTGGATAAAGTCACAAACCCACCATAATGATTTGCATTGAGAATGCTCTTAAGGAATCCAGTATGCAAGAAACGTTTTGGTCCCAAGGCTCGAATTAAAGACGTGTTGGAAACAAAATTGAATAAGAGTAAAATAACCGCAAAAGGTTTGTCTTAATATTATTTACGTTTGGTTAATGATGTGATATTTTAATTAATTAACAATTTAGGGCCTTATCATCTCTTTATTTTATGACAACAAGGTGACAAGAATATTGTTCAAGCTACAAGTGGCGTAGAAAATAGTCATTCTAACATTGCAGAAGAAATTGCTCCTCGATCAATACACTCAAGTATGGTTTTCTTTCACATAGATAATGCAAGCTAGCGGTTTTCATTTACAAAGTGGTTATGTGCATATTCTTATTTGTCTTGCTAAAACGTATTTGTGAATTGTGATAGGGAATTAGTGCTCTAGAAAATGGAGTCGGCATTGTAAATCGCTTTGCAACTACGTCTACATTCAGTTTTCAGCAACTATTGCCAGGTGATTCCATAACTTAATTTATACACTCTTTTTGTACCAAATTAAATTATACTAAAGTTTGAATGGCACAAAGCAGGTTTCCATGAACCATGGAGGACAACCACAATCAAGCAACTTTAATTTCGTGATCAATGATACTGAGTTTAGACAGGTACCATCTAAAATAACTATAATCTAGTTAGAGTCATGGTATTAGTATGCCAAACACTAGTACTACAACTTTAGATACTTTAATTTTTTTAGTTACAAGCTTATCATATTATCGAATCATAATAATTAGAAACAAAAGGTACACTTTATGCAGGGTTATATTACCACGTAGAAGGCTTGCTTTTAGCGAAAATGACGACACAGAAAGCAAGGACGAAACCAGGATTCAATGTTTGGGGTGCAAGAGTATATGCAACCTAGTAATTGAACTAGGGGTCTTGATAGTGGAACCTCTGTGTAAAAAACTTGGGGGTGCGAATCCTTATATTTTTGCCATTTTTCTAACAAATTACTAACACATTATGTGACTTTTACAAATCCTTGGGGGTGTGACCGCCCTCAAGACATAATACCCCATCCATCTATGCGGAAAAGAAAGCAATAAAAAAAATAAAGATAAAAAATAAAATACTAGACCGGAGATAATTTTTTAAAAGATATGGACCTCAAGCACAAGTGGGAAAATGTTTTGAACGACTTTAATCCTTTGATCTACGATATGATTGAGTCATTGGCCGAGGTAATCCTGGATGAGCATTGTGGTTATAGATCTATAGCATGGATGACCGTAAGGGGGCTTATGCTGAAAGAGCTGATGAAATATATGGATTACTATACAAAGTTGTACGGTGATCATAATGTGTTTGAAAACCACAAAAGAAACTTAGAGTGTACCAAGTCTTTTAAAATGAATGAGAAAGAATGGCTTGATCTGCCGAACATGGGTTTCTTAGTCGCAAGTGCTTTTAATGTTGCTTTTGCCGATCACTATAGCGCCACCAAAATTATGTGTTACGTACTTCCCGTTGAGGATAGGTCCAAAAGAATTGTTTCGGATAATCACCGTTTGCCACATAAACGAAGGAACACATTTTGTGCAAGTTGTGCTAAAATATATTGCTTCTCTACCTCCAGTTTAGCGAGGTTGGCAGTTTGATGGGCGCGATGTGGAGGGAATCTGTTATGCAAGAAAAATTAGGGAATTGAAATTTGGATCGGTTCCGACCAATATGCAAAAGCTACAATACATTTATCTAGAGTAGTTTTAATTGTTGGAAAGAAAAATAAAATAGTATTTGCTTTTATATTTGATTTATGTAGGAAGTCTTGATATGTAGTTAAATGAGAAAACTTACGTACTTACATTTTGTTTTTATTTGTCATTTGTATAAAAGTGAACTTGTAAACAGAGTGTTTTCACTCTAACTCGTGTTCTTGAATTATTACAATAGTATTTTGGATAAATATGACTTGTCGACGCTATTATACTGGCTTGGGCTGCTACTAGCTAATCAATATTTTTTAGCACTTGAGCTGTTACACCACATTGTCTGGGAGGAATGAAAACTGGAAAAAAAAAAAAAAAAAAAAAGTACATGTAAATGGGTAGACTAGCTGAGTTGCAGAAGCAAATGGGTTGACTAGATGCTGAATCTCCAACAGATAATGAACTCTTTGCTAAGAAAGACACTCTAATTCATTTACCTGCTTAAATAATTTTAGGCCATGAAGTAATTTGTTGATGGTATTGATAAAAGAATAAATACGTAAATGATGACTTATTTCTCCCATACTCCAGTCTGTAGGTAACCAACTTCTTTGGGTAAATTAAATATGAATATGCAAAATCATGATAAATGAAAATTCGTCTAATCAATGTGGCTGTACCTTTTTATGAGCAGAATTGTCATTGATATTGCGAGGGACATATATTGTCATCAATATATTTGCGACACGTGTCATTGCCATCAATCATATCTTGAGACTAACTTATTGGATCATTTCAATTGGTCATTTAAAGAGTCATGAGTTACCAAATGGTTACAAAATGAATATGAATATATGCATAGCTATCAATGCAATACTAAATATCATCAATGAATGGAGCACCAAAAGTGGATCTCATTCAATTGATATGAATGGAGTACCAAAGGGGGAGGGAATGCTATATATTTCCATCTCCACTCTCTAACTAAGGGAGGAGAATTTTATGCTTCTTCTCCACTCTCAATCTTCTCCATGTGAGATGCTCCATCTCTAATTCAATCACTCAATCTAATTTCTGGCCCGACTTGATTTGGTTCTCGGAGAACCGATAATCACGTAAGCGATTCGATTATTCGAACTCAATCACAACATCATTCTCCATAAATTTCCTACACATGTAAGTTACGCCCAATTATTACCTTTACATATATAATCCAATTTCCGTAACTGTTGGGATGGTTTTGCTCACTTGTTTAATTGATTTCATACTCAGCTAGTCCCAAAATCAAAGATATGTAAGTCTGTCCATTTTTGTCATCACATTGTTAATCAGTTAGTGTAGTAGGTCCCCAATTTAAATGCACAAGACGATGGTTAGAAGAAGAATTGAAGAGAATAATTGGTTTTTGCCGGAAGAAGATGATACTGCCGACAAGAAGGAATACACGTTCGTTGGTTTATTCTTGAATGATCCAACGCTGGGAGCAAAAAAAATCACTCGTCAAGACTCAAGAGTACACATTAGAGATATATATAATAGACATATACCTCGTTAGAGCATCTCTAGGTGGTGGTAGCATACTCTTCAAATTTGAAGAATGCTACCACAGAATCTGATAGCAAATTTCGAGCAACTCTAGGTGGTCGCAAAATTCATTGGGGACCCACATGCGTGCCAGTACTAATGTCGCGTGTTATGTTTTATTTAATGTCGCTCGCGACAATCGGACTTTTGTCATTTTACAAAAAAAATTTCAACTAAGTCACTCTAGTTAGTAGGAAAAAATGAGTTAAACTTTAATTTAATCCGTCTATAATAACCAAACGATGGAGTGGTGGCGGCGGGAGGAAGAAGAAAACAGTGCATACGTTTGGGATAATCCCAGTGGTGATCTAGATGATGAACCAACCACTTCCGGAGCTGTAAATCAAGGAGCTGAGGCTGACGATCCATTGCTGCTTCAATATCAGCAAGTCGATTTTGAATTTCCTGCGGATGCTATTGATTTCAGCCATCTTAGGCCGGTGTCTAAGAGGTTTCATGATAGGCATGTCTCAAGAGTTGTTCTTGAACAACAGGTATGTATTTTAATTTCATAAATTAGTAGTAGTAGTAGTTAATTTTAGTAGTTCAATACGTATATTTTTATTTTTATTTTTTTAATTTTAGTTTCATTTTGCGTACATCAGAGATGTGTTATGTATCGGGTTCGGTGCACTCCACGTGCGCTTAGGACGTGGTGGGATGATATTAAGAAAGTCGGTGCACTTGACCATGTTAGAGATGCAATTTTAGCGACTCCCTTTGCTCATCTAGTTGACATCCCTTACAATAAGACTGACATTCAGGGAGTTATTAATGGTTTAGTTGAGAGATGGTGGGATAGTACACATACTTTTCACTTCCCTCAAGGAGAGTTGGGCTTCACTCCATTAGATTTTTGCATGATATCTGGTTTGAGTATAGGATTAGGTAATCCGTTGAGATGTAACACTGAATTCGAGTTGTGCCCAAATGATGACTTTCTTCCCCTTGTCGACCGAGGAGTCGTCATATGGCCGATCTTTGGTGTTAGGATTTCGGTATCAAGGTGCATACATTACACCGTTGACTCTTGATTCGAGGATTGCAGTTTTTGATAGATTATTTGTCACTTGATTCGATGATGGTCAAACACATGTTGATGAGTATGTAAGAGCTTTACGTATGTATTTGATGGGTGTCTTCTTTTTCCTTCCGCCATTCCATGATTAACTTGGGATTTCTAGCTAACTTTGAGCACTTGCATGAGTTGGGCGGTATTGATTTTGGTGGAGCCATATGTCATTTGTCGCGTTGTTTAGATAGGGCTTCTCGTGGTGGTGTTGTCGGTAGTCCCCGGATGGGAGGGTTTGTCATTCTCTTAGAGGTATGGTTTTATGAGTATTTCCGTGCTGCAAATCCTATCCTCACAGAGTATACCGATGAGAGGCCTAGGCTCAGGGCTTGGCATGGACCTTGTCGAGCTCGTCTGACCAGTGAGATCAGTCATAACATAACTTCTGTCCGAACCCAGATCAAGCTTAGCACACAGGCTTCTATTGTTTGGAGGCCTTGGAGGACATCTGTGCACATCGGCGCGAATGACTGTAGATATGCATTGTTCATTTCTCATAGGAGGATGGTATTCACTTGTGGGAGTGATATGGAGTGGTATTTAGGAGATAGATGTTACAGACAACTCACACCATACTTTGGTATCCCTCCTGATCCGCCTACCCATGTATCAGAGGCTAAGGACATGACCTTATAGCAAGTCATCGAGAGTAACGTGCATTGGACTTGGCTCTGAGGCTTCGACCTAGTTACATTGCGGACTTATGAAAGCAAAGTACTACCGATTCTTGGTTTAGGGTGTCTATTGGTCATTTGCTCCCAGCTGTAGGGTAAATGAGGCAACATTCATACGGTTAGCAATTTGGGTGTCGAGCGTGAATTCAGTTTGCCCGGCCGTCCACCGGCCCGATGTTTCAGCTGGACTGTGCACACATTTGTTCAAAGACGAGATCCCCCGGTCAAAGTGGCCTTGGGTTTTCGGTTTGATCCGATCCGAGTGGCGGACGATTTACAAACCCATTTCTTCTATTGATGCCACTTTCGCGTCGATGCGGTTAGAGCGACCTTGGACATCTATCTCGGTAATTATTTTTATTGGTTTTGTTTTATTATTTTGGTTTATTATGAAAATGTCATAAATTATTAATGAATAATTATTTCAGGATGACTTACGCATGAGATATGAGACAAGCATTCGTGTAAATGATGGCTTGCGCTCCTCGGTATTTCTCTACGGTGTTGAGAGAGAGACTTCTTTCCGTGCTCATGTGGATTATGACGATTTGCAACGCCAGATTGATGAGTTCTGAGGTGCTCGATTGATCGCACAAGGGTGAGTTCATCACGGCATGGATGACGGAGAGTTCAAACAAAGGACGGTCGAGGAGGAGTTCACGGCAGAGGAGGCGTATGTAGGATAGTCTAGGAGGTTGTTGTATGACGATTATTATTATGTTGTGTGATTTAGAATTGTTCATTTGATCATTTTGATATGTTGTGTGATTATTATTATGTTGTGTGATTTAGAATTTACTTCCTTTGATTTAGCAAATGAATTACAATTTTTATTAATAGAACGACAACTAATACATGATTGCAAAAACATAAAATAAAAATAAATAAATAAAAGATAACTATTACATATCACCCTTATTAAATACTCTTAGAGTTACTCTAATTATCAAGCCAGTCATCATTTTCTTCATCATTGGCTTCTTTGTTGTTGGAAGCTTCTTCATTTGTACTACTTGCTCCGCCTTTTTTTTCATATTTAGCTACAATTGCATCTTGTTTTAGCTCTAAAACCCTTCGCAAACGAGGATTGACATTGTCGAGTGACATTGCCAACAACCTAGTCTCATTTTCCTCCTCTCTAACACGGAGTTTTTCTTGCTTCAAAAATAACTTTTTCTGTGTCTTCTCTTGCTTCAATTTCATCATACTTTGAAATTGCTCATTTTGAATCTCTTCTTTATTTCTTGACTTTCTTTAAAAGCTTCAAGAAAATCATCCATATTTTTAGCAATGGATGCAACATTACCCTCAACAATATAGAAGCAACTTTCTTGTTCTTCTCAATTTCTTTGCTCGCTTCCTACCCGTGACCTCTCCAAAAACCTTGATGATTGCTAGGATCGTTACTCGAAAGTACTGATGAAGGTGAAGGGGTAGAATAAAGGCGTTGAAGGGGTTGGGGTTGAGGGTGAAGAATCGAAACCTTCAACATCTCCGGATCTTGCTTTCTTCTTTGGTCTTGGAGCAAGCGTTTCGTTGCGTAACTGAGTTCTTTGCCACTTTGGCGTATTTTTGACTAGATTATAATAATCTTGCCATATCCATGGTTTTCAAAGTAGTAGCCGCGATAAGTTGTTCTTTGCGTCTGAAAGCTACGTTTATTAAAAAAAAAATCAATATCAAGTAGTATATAAAATGAAGTATAAATTAAACGAAGTATAAGCGAATCTTACAATGTCTTTCCGTCCCACCTGCTTGGAGGTTGTTCTTCAAGCTTTCTTAGTATAGCATGATATTTGTTGAAGAACGGTAAAAAATAATCGCCTAACGTTGTGAGACTCCCCTTCCACTTACGGTTCGCGGTCAAAACCTTGAATTTGATTCATTCTAGCCATAATTCGTTCCCAATAAACTTGACCCGATTGATCATTCCCTACTATAGGATCTTCTCCAATCTCAATCCATGCTCTAGTAAGAGCAATATTTTCTTCATTTGTCCAACTTGGACCCCTTCCTTGTTTTGGTTGTGACATTGAGAGTGTTATGTGTGAAAGGTTGAGAGTGTTGTGTGTGAAATGGTTGAGAGTGTTGTGTGTGAAAATGAAGAAGGAGATGAGTGTAGATATAGGAGGTAGAAATCCGGCTGTTTTTTGCCCGTTGGAGCGCGCAACATTAGAATTGGTGGCGCCAAAGATAGTAGTGGCGTAGCGACAATGGTAATGGCGCGCCTTGGTTGTGGTCAAAGTCAAAAAAGTAGCACGACATTAGTAATGGCGCGCGACATTACTATTGTCGCTCCACATCCGCATCCAAATTGTCAAATTTGCGAACAAGCAGGTGATGCGACCACGAATGCGACCACCTAGAGTTGGAATTCCGGGAAATTCCGACGCATTTCTTCAAATTTGAAGAATGCGACCACGGATACGTCCACCTAGAGATCCTCTTAGCTTTTAAACCACATGGACTACAAGACCGAGTAAGTTATAACAATAACAAAACCATACAAGATTCCGAAGATTTATGGCTTCTGTGAGTAATATAAAACTCCGTTTTTGGTGTTGAGTCTGCTTCGAAAGGAAGGAGAAAATTATTTTACTCCTATCTTCTTAATACATCTATACCATATCCACCATATTTACAACTTTTTGTTTACTCTTGCTAAAAAAAATCTAAACAAAAGATTTATCTCATTCTCTCTCCACATCATTCCATTTTTCTTTCACAAATTTTTCATTTATTTTTCCATAAAAGAATTATATATGGTGATACTCCAAATGTAATTTTATATCCCTCCTATTTCTTTTCATCTATGACAAAACAAAAAACAAAAAACTTCACACACATTTCTGAAAAAAAAAACCCCACAAAAAGGTACAACTTCTACAATTTCTGGTTTCATTGACTATTACTATCATCAATATTTTGGTTTGTAATATTGTTGCAATTTGTAATTGCGTTTTCTGTTAATAAACTCTGAGAGAATTGTAATAAAATTTAATAGTTTTTTATATTGATACATATTTAATTTTGGCGCCAAAGTTGAAAGAAGATTTGAAAAGAAAAAAAGAAAAAAAGAAAAAAAATGGAATTACTTGAAGAGAATATGCATTCGACTGGATAGTATATACGCTGTATCCTCTTAGAAATAACCTATTTGGTATTAGTATATACGCTGTTTTTTACTCTGGCACGAGTCAACTTCGATATTACATGCATTTAATCTGTTGTACGTAGTTTCTCACTTTCTCTACCATATATTTCATAGAAATTTCTTAAATAGGTCTCTTTTCCTTTGGATTAATTTAGATTTTTTATAGAACATGTCTAAATAGGAGACCAATGGATCAAACAATAAACTGCAGTTGGTCAGTATTCACAAATACAGAGTAAGTAGTCTATAATGTAGACCTGTAGTTACAGAACATGCTACTTCTTGCTGCGGCGTCTACTGTTTTTTTTCTTTGAAGGAGGATTTCCCTTCACCTCGTGTTTCTCCTTCCCTTTGTTGCTAACATGTTTTGCTGCTAGCTTAACATTACATTTCGCAGTCTGGCTACTTTCCAAGAAGACTGAATCCAGCCATTTCTGCAGCCTTGGTCTACTTACCTGCAAATTGTTAAAAACTTCTCCAATTCTTTGAGTATTACTCTTATGGTCCTTGCTACTGAAAGAACAATAAAAAGAATTTCAGCCAACACTACACTAGGGAAAAAGGTTAATACAAAAAAAAAGAATTTACTGATGAAGGCGTATATACTTATCAAAAGGAAACGAAAAAGGAATACAATTTTAGCATATATCGTAATTTACCTCACACTTGAAGAAACTGAGAGCTGCTTCAGTTCATCGAGTATGTTCTTTGCTTCTACAAAAAGGGTTCCATCATTGTCCCAGGAGGCTTCCTGATTGTACTTAGTTGTTGCAACATCAAGGATGTGAATGCAGGACTCTATTTCCAACTTCTCACAAGAAAGGAAACTCTTAAACAAGTCTGTAAGGCAAGAACACATACATAACAATCAAACTATCACACTAAATAGTGTATATGACCATTTTCTTACCTTAATATGAGGATCATCGCCAGTATCGCCCATACTGTTACCACGCGTCCTTGAACTTAAACTATCAACGACAATCCAAAACGCCTGATAAGTTTTTGTCAAATCCAAATTCTCTCTTTTGTTCTCATTCCCCATGACCTGATCTTCTTTGCCGATCACATCAGTATCGCATGGGGATGGACTTGGACTTGGAGTGCTTAACCTTCTAGTTTCCAATCCAAAAGTGTCTTCTTGGACTTGCACAGCTTTAATTGGGAACAGTACCTCCAATATTTCCTCTCTGTGTCGAATCACGTTTAAATCTATCACAAGAGCTTCGGAGCAGACAAATCCTGGAAATTCATTTTCCAATCTCACAATAATCAATGGATCCTCAATTATTTTTAGTGCTTCAGCAAGAACATTTCCAAAGTTGTCCTTACTCCCCAGAAGAAGAATCTCATGAAAAGCTGGAGGCAGCTGTGCCTTAATGTCATTCCTACCTAACAGAGTTTCCAGGAAACCAAAATACTGCCCTGTGTTTAGACAAATTAAGCTAAGTAGTATAATCAGTCGTAACACCAGCAAGGGGTTATACAGTTCTGCATTAATCTTGGACTGTTCAAGCCATTCAAAAGTCTCCTTGCTATTGAAGAGAAGCTGATCAATGATATGAACAACAAAACTGTGGCACTCTTCCATAAGCACGGGATTTTTATTTTCCATAGATCTGCTGGACATTTCGTGCCATTTCTCAAAATATAGTGTTTCTATTAGAGAAGATTTTGTTGTGTAAAAGTTTTTCTGCGAAGAAGATACCAAAAGCAGGAGGCGTTCGACAAGATAGACAAAACAATGCGGTGACATGTAGTCAGCTTCTTCCCGCCAGTTGGCATAGAAAGTATGTTGCAAAGCTTCTTTGAGCTGAAAAGCAAGAGACAGCTGCTCCAATCTCGAAACTAGATGATCCTTGAGCTTCATAATGAATAACTTCCAAGGCGTGTCTATGTTGACGAACCTTGCAATCCTCTCATATAGTACATCAGTAAGCTTTCCATAGACAAACAACAGCGCCACAGTCCATCCGATTTTCCCGTATGTCAACTTTAACTTGAAGTCGACATTTTCAATAAGAACTTCATGAAGTAGATCCCCAAAAACTTTGGTGGCTCTCAGAGACACCATATTTTTCATCATCATCTGTCGCTTGTCTAGCGGAAATACAATACCAAGAAAGTTTCTTTTTGATGTTTCAAGGAATTTTGGCACCTTCTGAAGCTCTGAAGTACCAACTCGCCATTTACTGAACTCCATAACATGCTTTGTGACTTGATATATGTGAAGAAGGACCCTGCCTTGACAAAATTTTGAGAAAGAATTCTGAACAGAGAATTTATGGAGAGCATCCAAAGTCTTTAACACTCCCAACCCAACAGAAATAACTTCTGAAATCCAATAACCCCTTGCAGCAACTGCAAGATGGTGTGCATCCAAACAAAACAAGTCTCCTGTCCTTGTAAGAAATTTTTTGTCAATGTTTTCCAACCATTGGCCATTAACTCTTACCCAAGGGTAGACCAAATAGTGATTTCCATCCTTTTTCCGTACACCAATGTAATCCAAACAAAATTGTTCAGTAACTATTATGTTTATCTTCGTTTTCCTTTCCAATATAGTTGATGTAATCAAGTATAATCCCAATCCTCTCGCTCCAAAAATTCCAAGAGGATAACAATGTATCTACAGACACAGTGTTTCTTGAAATCGAGTCTTCGCATGCTTATTTGTATTCAATTCCACTTCCAGTTCCCACACAAAGTCTCGGGCTGGAACCTAAGATGTGCACCAAGAATCTTCCAAGCAGTGATAATTTCAGCTCTGACATTGAAAAGTCTTTCTGCATTACTCAGACATTTTCCCATGTCCAACAAGCTACTTTGTTGATTTGATAATAGATCAGCCTCCAAACAAACGGACTCATAAAAACAATCTGAGACATTGATTGCAAACTTCTTTGCTTTCGCTAGAAGTTCTTCTTTATTTGTAAAATTCTTCAAAGGCCATCCTCGGCTTCCAGTTGCCCAAAGTGAGTATCCAAGAACATACAAAAGAATCAACCTTGATGCAGCCTCAAAATGACCAGCCTTAGCTTGCAGATCAGCTTCAGAAAGAACATTCCCTTTCTCCATAGCAATACTGGCAGCCTCCATAAAATTTCCAGCCTCTTCCTCCAACAGTAAAAGCTCATCGAGGTAATTCAAAGACCTTAAAAAAGTGTTCTTTGATTCCATTGAATGGAATTTCTTAACAAACTTCATCATAGATTCTGTGTTTTTCTGCTCATGAAAGTGAAGTGCACATCCTCTCAGAAAATCCTTTTCCAATTCTTCTAATTCCAGACTTTTTGTCGTCATGTCAACACCTTCACAGTCATTTCCTTTCCAATGTTGGATGAAGTTCAGCCCCATATCAAAAGTTTTCCCTTTGTGCATGCAGACAAACACTTTGAAATGTAATTACCCTTAGCGTATGCTTCAGCTGCGAGCGACCAACACTGAGCAACAGAATAAACGTCACCAGCATCTTCAGCAAGACCTCCTTTTAGTAGCAGAGCAGCCTCAGAACGATGATCCCTTTTCTCCCTCGCAATGTTGGCAGCTTCGAGGAAATTTCCAAACTCTTCCTCCAACAACAAAAGGTAATCTAGATAATTCCTTAACCTCAAAAACCCACGTATGGAATTCATTGAATGAAACTCCCTAACAAACTTCATCATATTTTTCGTGATCCTTCTTATCATGATAGTGAATTGCACACTTCTTCAGAAAATCTTGTTCCAGTGCTTGTAAACTGTCGACGTCCATATCAACACCTTCATATGCATTCACTTTCCACTGTTTAATGAAGTTCAACCCCATGTCAAAAACTTCTCCCTTTCTGCAAGCAGAGAAACACTTTGAAATGTGGTTGCCTCTTGCATATACTTCAGCTGCATGATTCCAACACCCAGCAAGAGAAAAGCAGTCACCAGACTCCTCTAGTCTAGAATCTCCACATTTCTCGAAAGTAAATAATACCTGTAGCAATAATAGCAAAATTTAAGACCAATGACATAGCATTCTCTAGAACACAAAGACCTAATTTTCCTACCAGTATACTGTACACCAATGAGAAGTGATAACATATTTAAAACAATTTAAGGTTGAAGAACTTGAAAAACTAATAAGTCCTATAGCAGAGCTCAAAGTTTCATTACTACAATGTTCAAACTCTTGAGTTATGGAACAGAACTACAAGAAAGCCAAAAATATGAAACAAACGTAATCGGTTTCCTGTCATGTAGATCAAGCATCAATCAATCTAGTCAGACAAACGATTCCAGAATTGAAGAAACATAAGCAAAAGTCAGCGTCAGTTGAAATAGAGAGTTCGAACAAAGTCACATTAAATTCTTCAGTACATACAGAATTATAGACATAGTAAAATGATCCCGTAGAAACGATTTTCATGGTTTCGTAGAAACATGAAGCATTCGACATTCTAGTACACCCAAAGCGCAAATAACATTCGACATAAGTTCAAACTAATTGCATCTTCGAAACTATGATAACTGCAATAGTTTTCCCTAAAGTCGATGTTTTTTCTTTCACACTATGATTAGAAGAACACCAGGAAAAAAAATGAAATACCTTGATTCAAAGAAAATGTTCATAAAGTAATTCGAGTCTACAGTACAAACCTGCTCTTTTATATTCCTTCAATTCAATGAAACACTTCGCAGCTATCTCATCTTTGCCGATTGTTTCATACATCTCTGCTGCCTGTGTAAGGGCAATACGAGCATGTTCAGAATTTGAACCACGCAGACGGTCAGATGAAGCTCGAAGGCCAGCTGCTCGTGCCCATTTCTCTCTATATGAGTCTCCGGCTCTTTCAAAGCACATTGTAGCAACTTCAAAGTTACCCTCATTAAACAGCTGTCCATAATATAAACACATAAGGCAATGGTACAGTTGTATGAGTCACTACATCAAAATCTAGATATTAGCTCTAGTAAGAGACTAAGAGGTCAAGCTAAACATAATGAGTATTTGTGCTAAAGCAATCCTCCAGGTCGCCAAGATCAGTAATTACATAAAAAAAAAAAAAGCTCCGAACCTTAACACCGCGTAAGCTCCACTCTTCCTTGCTGCTTGCAACTTGCATTGCTTGAGCAAGTGAGTCATCAAGTTTCCTAGTTTGAACAAGGAACAACTTCTTCCAATAGTCAAACATTGGCATCGAAAACTCCTCCATGTTCTCACAGATCCACAACCTCTGCCTTGTACGAGTTATTGCCACATATAATTGCTTCAGTTCAGAGCAGAGAATGTTATGTTTAGTCTCATCAAAACTTGGAAATGTTCTAGTTGAGGTGGATTCAAGCATATTTTGCTCATTCATGTATTCATAAACAACTCTCCACTGATTTCTCAAAGGTGATGTACCGAAAAAATTGTACAACAACACATCCTGCAAAAGCAATATAGAACCAACAGAACATAGTCAATAGTATAAAATAAAATAAGAGGTTAGAAACATATTCTAAAGATCGAACTTAGACCTTTTGCATAATATTGTAAATCGAAAACAGAGGTAATCTACTAAAGCTAACTGTGCTAACGTTGATTATTCTATCTAATAAATGTCCACTACTAGGATGAGCACTAGCGTTAAAATCAAAAACAGGATGATGAACATTAATCCAAATTGCAAGGATTCTGGTGAATAGTTATCTATGAAGTGATTATCAATTAAAACAATGTCCTTTGTCCAAAAAATGACTTATTTAAATACTAAGCATTAAAATTCCAGTAGGATGGATACAAAGAACAACAACAATGACACTAACATTTACCTGAAACTCTAGGCCCTTGCATTCAAGTATTGTTAAAACAAGGGCTTGTTTTCCAACATAATCAGAAATTTCTTTCCTTGCACAGTCATCGCGTACTAAAATTACTTGTTCGGCCCCAAATCCGGCCATATACCCCCCACTGATTCCACTATTCCCAAAAATAGTTACAATCACATTCTCATCATTTTCTGATTCGAGCAAAACTGGTGCTTCTCCATATATGAGACTGGTTTCGGGGCTCAAAATATCAACAGATAGTGGAAAGTAGTGATAGAGAATCTCAATAGCGCTCATGCCAAATTAAGTACACCAGCATGGGTACGGAAGTTCTGGCTCAAATGGAAAATGTCAGAGACACGTGGTTGATTGCCACTTTGAAATCCCACAAGGAACTCATTGTAGAAAAGAGACTTTATATCTTGAAACCTAAAATCTATACCCCTGGCAATTGTTTGTGCAGTGTCACCCGAGAATACAAAGCCCTCCTCAGTATTTCTACATATGTATTTAAATAGAGCAATTTGTCTCATGGTTAGATCCTGCACTTCATCAATATATACAAAGTCGATCAGCTGACCACCATAACATCCAAGTCTAAGGCGACGATGCAGATCATTTACAAAATCGGCAAGATCAAAATGACCATTGTGCATCTTCTTCTTCTCATAATCGAGAAAAATATCATATATTTTTTCTCTTTTATCCGTACTTAAACTTGACACCCGTCCCTCAGATAGCAAAACATAATCTTCCCGGCCCAGTTTTCCATCAGAAGTTCTGCCAAATCTAAATCCCCCTTTTATATATGATATTATCTCAGTGAAAACTGTTGACGCATCAAACTTTTTTGTAAGTTGAATATTGAAATGAGGCCAGTAAGAAGAATTAAAACGATCAAAATTGACTTCCTTAGTTCTTATGAACACTTGCAACGGAGTTGAACTTGACGTTCCACTTGTAACAAGAGAAAACTCCCTTACATCTTGGAATCTATCAAAGTATGAGTTTTCCATGCTTCTATCAAGCATCATCAAGAACTTCTGAAAAGTTACAACAAGCGGATAGGATTTCAGTGTAGCATCAGTAAAAGAATCAGGAACGTCCCTGAATTGAGTAGTGTCATCAACGTCATGCATATCAATTGCATTGTGTGCTCCTTGAGATTTACTTCCACAGGTGAAGCTGTACAAATGAAGGGACATAATTAGATATAGAAACCAGAATGTCAGCTTTACGGTTTATGTCAAATGACACCCAGATGCCAAATATATCAAAGACAACAAATGTATAAAACGAAACACACACTAACCTCATTAAATTAGAAATATAGTTCTTTATGGCAGCACAAAGTTTTGGGCTGACTGTGACAAACAATTGGCGTAATACAGACCCTTGGTACTCACTGGTCTCTCTACTATTGGAACAACGAACATCTGTATCATCCTTGACATCAGACAGCCCTTCAGAGGAGAGATAAAAATGGTGTTCCTTTTGAATAAGTTTCATGGTTAAAACAGTAGTTTTTCCAGTTCCGGACCTTCCAAGTATAAAAGTACTTCTAGGAAAATGAATGATCTCCTGTTCTTGCTCTGTAACCTCAAAAGGGAGATCGATTTCTCTACCATCACGTCCAGAGAGCAGCTGGCCCACCATACCAGAAGACAAGGAGTAGAATTTCATGAGTAGCAGACTCTCGCTCACCTTGGAATTCTCAGCGTAACTTCTATTATTACATGTTGTGATACTTGAATCGACACTTCCAGCCTCATTGCTTATAAGTTTCTTATACCGGACAATATCAGAGAAGGTTTGCCAAGTCATTGGGACTTCCAAATTCCTGTAGACACAACCAAATACGCAGAAACTTGTTTTATCAATGACAAGCTAGCAGATAATATATAACGATAAAGATTTTTTTTATCAAGAAGAGTGTCATAAAATGGACTGAAGAATTTAATGAGTTGCAAAATTAAATAACATATTGTGCGCAAAATGACATCTGCAAACTGTCATTGGCACCCACAAAAACTTAACCAGTGATGCTCATTCTACCATTTAAAATCTTGAAATGCATGCCTGACGGTGGCATTAATATAGAAACAAGATTGATGATTGACAAGGACGCTCACTCTACCATCCTACATCTCAAAACGCATGTGGGGTTATCATTACTAATGAAACAAGGTTGATGCAAAGGTTGACCACACTTACCCCTCAATATATTTCACCTTGCATCGGCTGATGAAATCATCTGTGTACATTCCAAATATGTTATCCAAGCGCTTAATAAGTTTCTGAATCTCTGCCAAAGGTAATATATCCCAGATCTTCAACACTTGGGTGTACATAGAATGCTTAACAATGTCAATTGTTGTTATTACATACAAGTGTTCGACCTTGAATTGTTTAACAAGTTGTGAGGAATTCTGACAAACACTGTCCACACTCTTTCTCTTTGGGCGCCAGCCACTAGAAAGTTTCAGCAGCAAGTTAATAACAGACTTCTGTAACTGAGACGACTTGAGATTTCCAAACGATTTCCTGAAGTTATCACTGAATAGAACCTGGAAATATAGAAGGCACAAATGACATGACAGTATCAGACGATATGACAAAAGTTTAGCAACATGACTTGCTAGATATAACAAATTGAGAGAGGCAATCACTTTACCTTCCACCTTGCACTTTTGAAAAGTATGCTATCCGCATTAAGTAAATCATCCAGTTCATCAAGCTCTTTCTTCACCTGCAAGATTGTTTTTGCAAGAGCCTTATCATTATCTGCATGGAAGAAACAATCTCGATCTTTTGCATTATTGACTAATGAAGTCCAGATGGAATCACTATTTGCCAAAGTTGTTCCATTCCCCAATATCCAAAGGCAGTGTCTGAAACAAACACCAAGAAACCAGTGATCAGCATAATTACTACACAATGAGTAGAATACTCAGTGACACGCTATAATGCATAAAGGCAAAAAGCTCGTACTTAGCCCTTGTTAAAGCAACGTTAGCACGCTTATGATTCGAAAGAAAGCCAATGTCTCCAGCTCCGTTGGACCTAACTGTGGACATTATTATGATGTCTTCTTCTCCACCCTGGAAACCATCAATGGACTTCACCTTTACATCGAAGTTCTCAATCTTCTCATACTTTTGTCCAAGTTTCTCGTGAATTTTAACTACCTGAGCAGCATATGGAGAAACAATACCAATGCTAACTTTTTCTCTTAATTTTTCCCAAGCTGTAGCACAAAAACAATGGAGATTAACTTCATGCCATCGTTTCAAAGAAATGTGAATAACTGAAGAATGTAATTAATTGAAGCTATCAATATGAAGACAATGGAAAATTGGACTACATACGGAAAACTGCTGCAGTTGTCATGAAACCGAAACAGAACTAATTAAGTACTAATCTATGACACCAATGGTCACTTTCAAACAAACAATAATTCAAGTTTGTACTGCTCTTGAAGACCTACTTTCTGTCATATTTTTCCTACATAACATGGTGCAATATGAGCAATATCAACAAAGTAAACTAAAATAGTAACATGGATCCACAATCATGGATGTACGCACTAAAAGGAAAAAAAAGCATACCTTTAAAAAGATTCTGCACTATTGTCAATACAACAGCTACTTCCATCAAGTTTCTCCTGCTATGACTCATATCATCAAATTCTTCTTTTCCATCGGAAACACTTATGAAGGAATAAGGACCAAACATAGGTCCTGGGAGATAATGTTTTTCATAGTTATGGTCCTTAACGTTAGGAGCATCCAAGATATCACCGAGATAGAATATAGAATTTGGAAAAAAGCTTATTTCAGGGTGCATTCTGAACTGCATATTCAGGAGGTGCTTTGGATGTCCCGCTGCACTCAACCTCTCAAATAGACTTCTGCCAAAACCAGCAATCTCAGAAACCTGATCATATAAGGAGAAGGTACAATTATCTTTTAGCAATTAAAGAGATGAGAGTAAACTACAGATATAGAATATTCGAAATTGAGGGGAGACCTTAAATGCTTCAAACACATATCCAAGTAGTACAACTAACTATACCTTGCTACGTATCATTGCTGGTAACTGGCACTCGTCACCAATTAAAAAAACATGCTGTATGCCTGAAAGTTGCAAAGGTATTGTTGATTCACTCTCTTTCAATTGAGCAGCTTCGTCAATAACCACCAACTGTGGTTGCTTTGTTACCACCGAATGCAACTTAAACGAACTAGAAGCAGTGCAGAAAATAAGAGAAGCGGTACTAAAGCACAAATCTCTTATCTCATCTGTATCCATATGTCCGGGAAGGTTGAGATCATTAGAAAGCGATTTTAGAAGAATGAGGGATTCACATCTGATCTTATAAAAAAGGTCTAAACTATGGCACTTTACTGTTTCATTCCCAGATAGACCCCTGGAGGAAAGTGATGCATTCTTATTTAGAACTTCTTCTGCAAAGAGTTCCTTTAGTTCTTCCTCAACCACGTCATCTCGAGATAACACACATTCAAAAGAATCAAGCAAACCGAGAAGAATGCTCATGTTTTTGTAATTATGCTGTAATAAGAAATCTGCAGTCAGACAGGTGCCTAAAGTAGTGATACACCTTTTCAGTGGTAATGCAGCTTCAGTGAAGCGTTCTCTTATGAACTTGAGAAATGAATGACCTGAACACCTTCCACTTCCACTTTCTTTCACTGCTTCACTTTCACTTTTTGACGCATTCTCTATAAAAATATCATACTGTGAAACACAATTTTCAAGAACATCTATCAAACTCATAAAGTAATACTTCCAACTATTTCTATCAAGAAACTCAGCAAGCTTATCCACACGATAATCCAAAAAAATCTCCTTAAGATCCCCATCCAGTTGCAAATATTCATTATTTCCAAATAAGAGCAGATCTCCCAAAGAATAAAGTGAATTTCTCATTCCAGGGTCCAACTCATAAGGCTCTTTTACCAGCTTCAGCACTCGTGAAGATAGTTCAGCAATTGCTACATTTGTTGGGGCACATGCAACTATATTGTAGTTCATTTTGAGGAGGACGCAGAGCAATGTACTCACAGTTTTCGTTTTCCCAGTCCCAGGAGGACCCCTGACAAGTTTTACAGTAGATCTGTGTTCGCACTTCATTGTGGAAATACAGCTAAGGACAGCATCAGCTTGAGAGTCATTCAGAGAGGTTAAGCTCACACCTAACCTCTTGGTCTGAATCTCATCCATCTGCATGGAAGAACAGAGTTTGCATGTTTCCTTAATCTGCAAGGTTATTAACACCAACATACAAATTGTCAAGTTATTAATCCTGATTACTTGCATGGAAAGCTTAATATGATAAAGGGAGAAATAAAAACTAAAACTAAATACCATGAAAGGATATTTTAATTTTGTCGTATACATCACAAACATAGAAAGTTTTTGCATTTAAATAGTGAGAGGTACAGTAACAAAGAAAAGTTTGGTAAGCCTATCTCATACCATGGTATCAGGGCTGAAAACCTCCTTGAGAATCTTCATGCTTCCTATCTTGTGCAACGAAATCCATATTCTACTGTTTGTTATTACATTTGTCAGAAAAACTATAAAAACGGATGTCCTCATGCCCCCCTCTCCTATAGTAATGGCCTTCGAAGATTTGACATTAAACTTTTTATGATTGGCATTAATGTCATCGACAACATTAGAGTCATACGTACTAAGCTCATCTTCAAGACCTTTAGATTTTTTCCTTGATACATCAAAATCAGGAACTCGAGTAACCAAAGCAAAATTCCATGTCCTTCCATGTTGCTCTAAATCAGAAGCAAGTTCCGGTACTGTATCTGACACTAAATAAATATCGCCAGGTTTAGGTTTATATGGATCTTTCCCACCTTGACCTAACCTATTTCTCCAAAAATCACCTAACTTATTTCTCCAAAAATCAACTTCAACATCATAAAAGTGGGAGTCATATGGCTTAGATTTTTTTGATGAGATTAATTCAGCATAAGGCGCCTTCGAGATAACCTCCATGCTTGAACTCAACTCAGCACGAGTTTCTTCCAGCAAAGGATAAATATAAGAGCTAAGATATTGATATTCAGACTCAAATGACTCGGGAATTGTTTCCACCTACAAAGAACAAGCAGTAAAGAGAGAGAAAAGAGTGATTAATTTACTCAAATAAATCATAAGACTATTTATCTTATAATATAGTGCAGCGCAATACAGATAGTGTACATGTATTTCCGTTCTAAGAAACCAACAAGTAACATATTTGTTTTGCATTTCACGATTTTTTAATTGAAATGTGTCAATAATTCATGGCATGCTGAATTGATCAACTATCGGAAAAATATAATGCAAAGTAATTAATGGCATTCCATAGGTTTAAGGTAGGTGTGTCAAGTGAACTCAGTTATAACGGTGACTGCAAAATGTTGTGAAAAGATTAAGGATGCACAAAATCACACTGACACACACACTGTATTTTTAAGAGTAGAAAAGCTAGCAAAGACATGGACCTTATCTCTGTAAAGCTCTTCATTGGATATATGTTTAAGAGTCCAAGAAAACAACTGACGGATCAAACCAGTTTCATGTGTTTTCATCGTTTTTCACTCTGCCTCTGCAAGCATCAACAAGCAAACAAATGAAAAAATGAGTCCCGTTAAGAGTTGTGTAAAATAGCAAAAAAGAAACAGTTTCCATCGAAGTACGTTGAAGTGAAGTGAAGTATGATACCATCCGATTAACAAAAAAAGAATACCAGCCCATAGTGATAATGCCAAGGGAATGAGAGGTGTTGTTTATAAGTTGAAGTGAAGATAGAAACGAATAAATCTTTTGACTTAAACAAAAGCATTCGATTCCTCACAACAAAAGCAGCTTTCAAAAAAGTGTTCAGCTCTGCATTTATGATAATTCCTTGAGTGTCTAGGGGCATTTCAGTCTTTAGCTCTAATCGTGGAGGGGAAACTTTCCATTTTAAATGGGTTTACCGTTTACTGGCTGTTTTAGCCGTTGACTGAGGCCTCCAGGGAAAGCCACGCATTTTTTGTCCATGGGGTAAGCCTTGGATATCTAAATGGAAGGCTTCAACTAGAACATACTTCAGATTTGACTAAGGGGAGAACTGGAGAACTGGAGTCGAGAAGTACTGATGAAGTGATATACTGGAGGGCTCCCTAGTAGGGTGTTGCAAGCTCACTTATAGATTTTTCATTTTCTTTATGTTTCTTTTATACTTTTCCTATACTTAATAAAATTCACAGCTCACTTAGCAAAAAAATCCGAGGGGTATGAAAAACGCTTACATAAAATCAAACATTTGGACAACACAAACATTCACATTACAACATACCATAAAACGCAACACTAAAGAAATCACTCCTTGATCCTCAAAGCAACCAATATAATGTGTGGAGACCGGCCTCAGTAAACAATCTTAAAGAGAGAAAACCAAAAGTTTTGCGAATTGTTGATTTGGCAATAATGCCCAGAGGCACTCCCCACACATGCATGCACGAAACATGCAAGGTGATATCAAAACTGAACTATTCCGGCATGACAAAGAAAATGCCCGTGAAGTTAAGTATAATAACATGGAAACTAAGAGAGTGAAGCTGCAGTTGTGCAAGAACAAATCCATTCTGAGGGAGAAAGATTTCAAATTTTGAGTTTCATGTCAGCAGCAGGCCGGGTGATGCAGTGTGTACAAGTGTGTAGTACGTGGTTTTGGGCTGGTTTTTAATGCCATGTCGTGATATTTCGACTGCTTTTTCTGGAATTTATAAATGTTTTTGCTCTATGGTCGGACCGTGCACCAAATTCAGTTTTAAGGTTTTTTTCGATAATACGCCTTACTTTCATCTCTACTTACTTTAGCTTCTGACCATTGCCTTATTTTATGACACGCGTTCGTTTGAGTCAATTTTGTTTTCTATTGGCCGGCTCAACCATATATATTAGCATAGTAAGCCACCGCTGAAGGCCCCGCAGCCCAAGGCCCCAATATAAGCCACCCACTCACCATTATGGCAGGGAATCGGGTTGGATAGACCCGAATTCGACCCGACCTGATTACCGAATACATCGGGTTTGGATTGATTTTTATATCCGTTTATATATTCGGGTTCAGGTATGTCGGGTTCGGATTCGGCATACTTTTGGGTTTTTTTTTTTTTTAATTTTTATTTTTAGTGTTATCCGATCGAGTTAGTCGGGTTCGAATATTAAATTTCGGATATAATCGGGTTCGGATATTATGAAACTATTCGGATTCGGATATAACCATATCCGACCCGAACCCAACCCGATCCCTGCCCTACCCACCATTGCTTTATTAGTTGGGAAAAAAAAATTAAAAAATTAAAACCAAACCCCATCATTGCTTTTCATTTATTTTTAACCATTAGATAAACGTTTTTACATTGAAAAGTTGGAAACTATAAAATCACATTAAAGTAGTGTTAAGCACTTAAACTCCGTCGGTTCCCTCACTTTCTCTAACAAAAAATAGCACACCTCTATAACAAATTAAAGTTCTTCATTACTCATACACAAAACTATATCTTAATATTAAAGCTCCCACAAATGGTATTTTTCGAGCTCTATTAAAATTCTACCTCATCTCCTATTAAAATATAAATTTTTCTCCTATTTGAAAACGGAATTTTTTTTACAACGAAAATTTTTCTCAGGAATCCATCTCTTATTAAAACAGAATCTCTCTCCCAATTGAAAAAACAGGTTTTTTAAACTTAATTAAAAACAATTTGTTAGAAAATTAAAATAGGTTAGCGACTAAAACGGTAGTTCCAATTTTCTAAAAAAAATCTAAATGTTTTCAAAAGAGCCGGTGCGTATGCACTGGCTCTTTTGAATCAAGTATAACGCCAACAATTTAATCTTACTTCTATCATTCTTTTGCCTTCTATGGGTTTTCCCTTTAATATTTATTTCTTTCTTTCTATATTTGTTTTATTTAGTGTAGAATTATTTTTTGTTAAATAAATTTATTGAATTTATTGAAGTATCAAGTTTGTGCCGGAGATTATTCAAGAAAAAGAAAATAAAATGTTGGGATCATATAAAATAATGTAAACAAATCAATAAGATGTTGTGAGAAAAAAATAAAAAATATATAACAATTTTTATTAGTATATATTAATCGTAGAAGGTCCTCTATTCGAACTTTGGTTAGTCTCGGATTATCTTGAGCCGCCCCGACTGCTTTCAACACTTCCGTTTATTTGAAACAATCAAAATTCACTAACCAACCCAAAGCAAACCCGGGTAAGCGAACTCCATCATGAGTTGGGCTTAGTAGACAATCTTAAAGAGACGAAATCAAAAGTTTTGCAAAGTGTCGATTTGGCAATGCCAAGAGGCACTCCCCAGTCCCCATACGTGAACGAAATAAAGTGATATATATTGACTGACAAATCATAACTGAACGATTCCGGCATGACAAAGAAATTGCCAGTAAAGAAGGGCTTGTTTGTTAAATTTTAACTAATGGAAAGGAAAGGAAATAAGTGGTTCGCTATGGAAAGTAAAGGAAAAGAATAGAATAGAAACAATTTTAAAATTGTGTCTGTTTGGTAAACTGTAGAAAGCAAAGTAAATTGTGTCTGTTTTTTTTTTTCCTTTCTTTTCCCTAAAATTTTTAGGTCTGGACCATAGACACAAAACCATTTCCATTTCCCTAGTTTTGTTTCCACACGGAAAGCAGTCTTTCCTTTCTATGGGCAAACAAACAACCAAAAAAACTATGGAAAAGGTGGACCACACCTATTTTAATTTCCTTTCCTTAGCATTCTCCATAACAAACAGGCCATTAATTAAGCGAAGCACGACAAGAACAAATCCGTTCTAAGATAGAAAAATTTGGGTTTAAATGTCAGCTGCAGGGCGAGGAGGTGAAGGTGGTAGATGTGTAACGTGGTACGAGGTCAGGGTGGAAAACCAGTGCAGCAAGTTATATACCGGAATGCCGAACGTTTGTCCAAATTTTAACAACTAAACTCGGCATTAATTTCCGAAATGTTTGAAAATTTATGGTTTTTATTAATGCCAAGAGGTGATATTTCGACAAATTTTCGTACAATTTTATAAATGTTTTGTTCTATGGTCGGTGCACTAATGCAAACGAAGAATGGTGCACCAAATTCAGCTGTTTTAATGAGCATACATGCATACATACACGAGGTATTACAAAATGTGCAACATGCTAAAATCGAAACCAAAGCCTTCAGAAGTAAATCCACGGCAGAAAAATGCTAATGAATTGAAATGCAAGAATGCAAATCATAACGAACTATATGTCTATATGCTTGGTGGCGGACAAATGACAAACGACAAACTACATATACATGCATATCAAGATTCAAGATCAACGAAGTTACGCACGAGAACTAACTGATGAGGATCTGGTGGCGTAAATCAAAGGACATGCAGCACAAGATCAACTAAGTTAATCAACTATATATTATATTGTGATACACATGCATGCAGCACAAGATCAAATTGTAACAGTAGCCATATCATGCTGCATCTTACACAAGCATTAGTTGGACGTTTAACTACTGTTAAAAGAGAGATTACTTGAGCGAGAATTTAGTATATATACCTGATTTTTGGGTGGTATTGAGTGTTGTTTGGGCTAATTAAGAAAGAAAACTAGAATGGACGATGGAGGAAGAAAAAACTTGAAAGCAGTTAAGGAGTTTGATGATTGAAACTAATTCAAGCTATGAAGCTATGAAATATCTATGGAGAATTCCAAGAGACAAAGTTTCTAGGCCTTTTCATATCTACTACGTATTGGAAAATGGAGAAGTAATTTATGGAGCATGCAATTTGAACGCGAGTCTCAAACTGACCACCTGCCAAATGAAAACTAAGATATGGGCTTGACCAACTACAAGCCCATAACTTGAAGGCTAGGTGTTGGACCGTCACTACGCTTACGTGTCAAAATTTGATTCGAATTCTGAGTAATTATTCTTTCTCTCCTTGAAAGACCAAACACCACAAGCATTCATCTCATATCTCATTTATGTGTGTTCGTTCATGTTCTGAAAATCTGTAAGTTTTTTATCTATATTTTTTCATGTTAATTCTCTTCCATATTTGTCAGCCCCCCGATGGATTAAATTGAAGTTACCTGTTATATCCCTCCTTTTCCCGATTATTTCGGAATTTATTATAATATTATAATCGGTATAATAATAAGATTAAGAAGCATGGCGGGGTTGTTTGCATCTGGTAACTATGAATCTGAAGGGGAGAAACTGGTTAGTGCAGTGGTGCCATTGATGAAACTATTATCATTAACTGTTATTGGTCTAGTTTTAGCACACCCCAAGTATCAAATTGTTCCTAGAGCGACATTCAAGCTATTAAGTAAGCTTGTTTTCGCCTTGTTCTTGCCGTGTCTTATTTTTACTCACCTTGGTCAAACTATCACCTTAGAGAATGTTGCTAAGTGGTGGTTCGTACCTGTTAATGTCCTCATTAGTACGATTATTGGTTGCATTCTTGGCTATATTGTGGCGATTATATGCCGTCCGCCTCCTGAATTTTTTCGCTTTACTATTATTATGACTGGGTTTGGTAATACTGGGAACCTTCCGATTGCTATTATTGGCTCGGTTTGTCATAGTACGGACAATCCTTTTGGTTCTGATTGTCATAGGCAGGGTGTTGCTTATGTCTCGTTTGCTCAGTGGGTAGCTGTACTTCTTGTTTATACATTTGTTTACCACATGATGGAGCCTCCTTTGGAGTATTATGAGATTGTAGAGGAGGGAATCGAGATTGAGGAGCAAACGAGTACAAACATTAATGATGTCAGTAGACCGCTTCTTGTTGAAGCCGAATGGCCAGGGATGGAAGATAAAGAGACCGAGCACTCGAAGACACCTTTTATTGCAAGGATTTTTAATAGCATCTCTAGTGTGTCGCAGACTAATTTTCCGGATATTGACACATTGGAGGAAGCAGGCAGCAGTACTAGTCCCAAAGGCCGCAGTGGCAGTCCCAAGTCCATAAGGTGTTTGGCGGAGCCTAGAATGGTTCGAAGGATCAGAATTGTTGTGGAACAAACTCCAATCCGTCACATCCTTCAACCACCAACAATTGCTTCTCTTTTGGCATTTATAGTCGGGATGGTTCCACAACTCAAGGCTTTCGTTTTTGGAGCTGACGCTCCACTTTCTTTCATCACCGATAGTGTAGAAATCTTAGCTGGTGCTATGGTGCCTTGTGTGATGCTTGTTCTTGGGGGAATGCTTGCTGAAGGACCAAACGATTCGAAACTAGGAATCAGAACTACAATTGGTATTACAGTGGCAAGACTTTTGATACTTCCTTTGATGGGTATAGGGGTTGTTGCTTTGGCTGATAAGCTCAACTTTTTTGATCGGCAGGATGAGATGTACACTTTTGTACTCCTCTTGCAGTACACAATGCCAAGTGCCATCTTGTTGGGAGCAATTGCCAGCTTAAGGGGTTATGCTGTTAGTGAGGCTTCAGCTCTCCTTTTCTGGCAGCATGTATTTGCTGTGTTTTTCTCTGTCGGTGTTTATTATCATCTACTTTAAATTGCTTTCTTTTTTTTAAGATATAGAACTCTCTGTAAATCATGTTATGTCATGAATGAATAGCTTGTATTGAACAAATGGCTCAACCGGTTCAGGTGTTTTTATTCTTGTTTTGTTCTTGTTCTTATAAGATGGTGTTACTAATAAAATGAAGTAAAATGCCAGATGCTTTTAAATAATATATGGATTCATTTTGTGAAATTCTAGAAGCTAGCATTTGCATTTTATACATTACATATTTGCTATTCTTTTGTTCTTTACCTCTGGGACCCAATGTTCTTCATCAATAAAATTACTGCAGAAAGATATGTACGCAGACAAACAAACCGGTCTCTGTGTTCGTCCTCAGTTTTCATCCTTCACCAGATGAACAAAATTTGATCAAAACACCCTCTGTCCTTTGATCTATTTTTTTCTCTGAGCTAATTGGGGTGGCCGGTACACGATAAGTTACTTGTCTATCTTTTCAAATTATTTTAAGTTATTTATCTATCCCTTCAAATTAATTCCACTTTGGAAATTGGCTTGCTTTAACGGCTCCAGAATATCTGGATATATTTATTTTTAAAGACTGTTATATTTTTTCGAGGGAATATATTATACTATTCAAATCAGACTACCTGGGATGTTCTCTGCCGAGCAGAACGCTAACCAGGTCAGTCTATGCAATTCATCTTAAGATTTGTTCCATGTCTTTAGGGTATTTGGTTCTGTGTGATTGATTGAGTTGTGTTGGATGCATTCTGAGAAATCTAATGATTGATGAGCTATCAGAACTCAGAAGGATTTGCAAGGGAATGATTTGGAGTGAAAATAGCAATCAATTATCTTTTAAAAAGGAAGTCAATGAGAAACCTGGCAGTGGGCCTGCTCGATCATATAATACAAGGAAAGTTTATCACGAACATTATGCAGAACTACATTCTGCTTTCCAACCGTTAAATAATCTTTTAAAACTCTTATTCAAAACAAACTGAAAAGTAAAACAAGTGGTGCAATTAAAGTCACAAACAAACCAAATAATTTAATTTTGCTGCACAATGTTAATGAACACAATTAGAATCTGTGCTGTTCTTTTGGCGGCTTGTAGTTGAGAGGGTGAGTTTGTGGAGTGGCATTGTCATCTTGCTTCCACATTTTAATTGTTTTGTCGGCCTCACACGTAACAAGCCGAGAACCAGTTACATCATATGACATTGCATAAATGCCTGCCTCACTGTCTAGAGACCCAGGCTGCGGGATAGTTTGCGCCTGTTGAAAGGGGTCCCCACTCTTCCAGTCCCAGAACCATAAACTGCCATTGTCCCCTGCTGTACTGAGCACGCCATCTTGGTTGACAGCCATTGCATTGATGATAGTCTTCTGTTGAGTTAGAAAATTATGTTGCAACTCTCCATGTGGAAGGTTGAACTTCTTTATGTTCCCGGCTGATGCAGATGCAAAAGAACGCTCTCTTGGGTGCTGTACCATTGCCCTAACACTCTTCTTATGTTGTGTAAGAGTCACCATTGGGTAAAAACTGAACAGACTGTGTCGTCGTGTCCCGAAAGCGCATACACTTGCGTCTTGCTACGGATGTCCCAGACACGACACACAGAATCACGTCCGCCAGTAAGCAGCTCTAGCCAGACAATAGACACCACTCAGATGCCCATGATAAGACCTTATAACCTTTCATTGTTCCATGTCCCAACACTTGACTTGTTTATCATCCCCAGCAGAGAACATACAAGTATGGCGATTACTAACAGCAAGACCACGTACCTGTTCAATATGCCCTATGAGTGTGACCTTTAATCTTCCACTTGCAACATCCCATATCTTTATCGTTCTATCTGCAGAACTATCTACAGAACCATGTATTGCTAGGATCAAACGCGATAGATCTCACCCATCCCAGATGACCACTTATAACCCTATAATTCTTCCATGGCGCATGCCATTCTGGACGAGGCCATTTACTCGGACTTCTTTCTATGAGAGCAGAAGTCGATATAGCGGTACTTTTGAGAGAAAGACCTATATCACCATTCTGTCCTTTCGGTTGCCCAGATGTGCCAACAACAACTAAAGCTTTCTGAACCTCTTCTTTCTCCCGATTTTTGATGCCATGTAGAGTCAATGCATTAGAAGGACTAGAATGTTGATGCACTTGAGCTTGTGGATGTAGTCTACTTTTATCTTGACTTGACGGCTTCTTTATGGCACCATACTCCATATGCGTTCTGTAATCCATACGTATCTTCTTGCTTTCGGACTTCGAAGGCACGTTATTGGTGTAAAGGAGTGTTTTGGTTTTCCTTAAGGTTTGCGAATGGAGAGAGAAGAAGGTTGAGATTTTCTGGATGGACCGAGTTCGCTTATGAGCGAGCTGCCTACGTATCCTCTTGTGGTTTTTCTTTTTTAGGGGAGAGAGGAATCAGGTCCGACGTAGTTCCAAATAGGTTGTATTTATAGGTTTGAGGAAATGTCAATCCGAGAGACACGTGTGTCTCTTGCTCACGTGTAAGGTGGAGATCGTGAATGAGTGTTAGGCTGGTTGTATTATAAGTCGTGTACTGATTGGGAGTTGGCGCGGTAATCCCTATTTCCCGGTGGTGGGAAGTACAAGTAAGATTTTGGTAATGATTACTCCGGTGGTGACTTTATCTGAAGCGTTACGTTTTACGCCATGTGTTCAGATCTTGTGACATCTTTGTTCGTACCACCTACATGAAAGGAGCTACTCACAGATCGGTCTTGGAGGTCGATGTCTTGGGTTCACCTATGCTGCGCACATGTGTGTTCTCAAGGGAGCTGCTCACAGGTCGGTCTTGGAGGTCGATGTCCTGAGTTCGCTTATGCTCCACGCGTGCATGATAACTTTATGAGGATATCACTCCCCCACCCCCCCTCTCGTTAGAGTGTTTATGTCACCGAAACGCGTTACTGAGAGAAAAAATGGAAGAACGTGTGGAGCATGAGCGAACTATGGTGGACGATCCGACTGGGATGGCGCAACTTTTAAATCATGTGGCATGATGTTTTGGCGGGAAAGGGAAGTTGTGGCGTGATTTGCACGCGACGAATAATCGTGATTGAGGAAGAAAGCGTGTCGGTAGCGTTATACCTAAACTATTTGAAAAAGACGATATCTTGGAAAACGTGTGCGGGCTAGAGCATAGGCTGTAATCATAACTTCTTGGTAACTGAACGGGCGGTTTATAGAAAATCAAATTTGGGACAACCAAAAAAGGTATTTTGTGTTTGCTTCTTTCGCAAAAACGCAAGCTAGGGTTCCTCAGGTGAGTGCTTCTGCTGCTGTTACCTTTCCATTTTCTCTTTGCATTCCTCTCTTTCAAGTGCGATTTGTTAAGTACGTAGGTCATTGTAAGGCTGTAGGGTTTAAGCTTGAGTAATTGATAAAAAAGGCTCGTTAGAATGTCTGATTCTGATGATACTCGATCAGAGGAGGTTCGAGAGATATCATTAAGTTGTGGAGAGTATGAGGAAGAAGAAGAAGTAACTGTTAGCGTTGATGCTGAGTTGGATGAGGAAGCGAGGGTAGATCATGGCGGCGCGAGGTGGCGTGCTAGATATCATGGCGGCGCGAGGCGACGTGCTAGAGGTGTTGCCTCAGGAGCTGGAGGATCGAGTTTCCGCTCTGAAGGGGGTTCGATCGATGCTCCTGTGGAATTGGAAACGGTGGTTTTCAACCCTTGTGCAAGGAGCAGGTCGGAGAAGAGGTCGCGTGATGCCTCTGAGCAAGACGCTGTCCGAGTTACGAAAGTAGCGCGGCACGCTCTTGGGGAAAGCTCCAGGGCAGGGGGTGGTTCGATGGTGGCATTTGGGGCTATGATTTCTCGCCAGAGTGGGGCGCGACCTAAGCAGGTCATGGACTTGGCCACTTTTGGGACGGGGTCTAGTGCCGCCTCGGCGGCGTGAACGATCCCCGGGCGAAGCGAAAAGCTCCGCGTAGCGTAAAGTGGAAAGGTCATTGTGGGTTAGTTGGCGACCTAGAGGACGGTTTTGTGTATCCGGATGAGTATGGGCGAATGAACCGCGGAAGCGAAGTGATTGTAGCTTCAGATCGAGTAAGGTATCGGGTTGCCTGTTAGAACAGATAGCTCTGGATGGCAACCGCAAGGAGCTGGATGAGAAAGGGCTGGCTGATAACCTAAGACGAATGGAAATTACGCAATGCTTGGTACGCGTGTTTATCTTCGTTTGATGTAACTGTTTACGTATACACGCTGTTATTTTGTGGCTATTAACCATGCGTGTGTTTTTGCAGCTGGTAAGTGTGTTTCAGAAATTGAAGGAGATTGCCCAGTTCGCGGAGGCAGATAGAGAAGCGGTGGTGAAGCTGTCTGATGAGCTGAAAAATGTCCAGGAGGCCTCGAAGATGGAACGCGAGGAACTGGAAGATCTGAAGAAAGCTCATCAAGTCCGAGTCCGCCAAGATCTTTGAAAGACACCGGGCGTAAGATCCGAGGCAAAACTACGTGGAGTGAAGAGAACGCCCCGCGGCGACCGCGGAAATTGGTAAAGTCAACGAGTATGCCTTACACTCGCAAGAAGGTTGCTTTCGGGGCCTACCAAAGCCTATGGACGTTCGGATGCGGAACCGTTGAACCGGAGGCGGATTACAACGCTTTGAAGACAGATCATGCACGCTGTACATCTCACATCGGGGTAGACCAGGTTCCGGGAGGAATTAGTGGCGCTCCTGCTACTTCAGAGGTCATGCCGGAGTTTGCGATACCGCTGAATCTTCCGCCGCCGGCGTCGATGTGCTTATGAGTTTAGACTTGGATGGAGTATCTGTTATGGTGACTGGGAGGGATGCTGAGATTGATGAATCACTCGTGCCTGGAGAACTAATTGTTGAGCCCAGAGATGGCGAGTTGTAAGTTTGTTGTGTTATCTTTGTCACGCTTTTATAAGCCGCGGATACAATAAATTTGGTTTCTGGGGTAACCCGGCAGGATTTCGTCTTTTATTTGTATGTGCTAGCATCAATGCGAAAGTGATCCGGTCCCCGTTACTTTTTGGGGTACTCATGTGAGGACGAATATTGCTTAGTCGGGTTGGATTTCCTGAGTAGTCTCAGCAACCCAGCTAACGTACTATGTTTCAAGCTTGTTAGGACAAGTCGTTGTTTGTTAATATGCCACGCTTGTTATTTGTTCCCTTATTATGTGTGAGTCGCTTGCTTGATAATAGTTGTGTGTGATCATACTACGTATAACCAAGCATGGCGAGTGTATTGCAGTGACAACTTCCCTGCACATGACTGGTAAGCTTGTTGGAGCGTCTTGTTGTGAAATTGCTTTCGATTCATGGCAGGTATTGCTCGTGATCGAGGCCACCGAATCATTTGGACTCACGGTTCGTGAAGTAGGTCGAATCGTGTTGTTTTCAGTACCGCTAACGGCAGTATTCCCTCGCGTGCGGGACACGTGTAGGGAGACGAGCGGTTCAAGGAACATAATGATGGCGGGCAGATGGCGTTTGGCGTTTTAAGGTAATTATGAGGCGCTTAGGAAAAGACGTTTTCTATGGAATAAAAACTGCTCATCGAATACCAAAAAGGTAATTGCTCATCTTCTTGCCTAAGCTTAACTCTGTCTTCTCGCTCTGCCCTTTGCTGTGCACTACCTTCGTTGCTGCTTCGTAAGGTATGTTCAATCTCACACTACACCATAAGGGCCAATTTGTAACAGACGATATTTTCGATTTCTAATGGATATATCCATAACCAATTAACTAACGGATATAATTGTTACTTATCAAGTTCTGCATTAGTTTATTTCTTTTTATATTCTGAATTGTTTTTCAATTATTTTTCTAGCAAATAAAAGGCAAAAAAATAAAGGAGTAATTGTTCTACCCGACTAGAACTCTCTCAAACCCCGACTCTCTCCATGCTATTCAAACCTAGGGTTCCAAAAATATCACCTGGATATGAAGATGAAGACGACGCATCTGGTTCGATTTTCGATTAAAACCGGAGGTACACCGTTATTTCTCTTCCTCCCTTGAAAGTTTTTCTACTTATTGTCACTCAGTTTGGGAATTTTATTTTGGATGATTGAATTGAGGAGCTATTGTTGCAGAAGTCAGTTTTTCAAGTGTTGGGTTTCATGTTTAGGATTTTTGTTAATAAGTCTTGGAAAATAATAAATCTTGTTACTTTGTGAAGCTGTTGTGTCCGTCTATGTCGAAGCAGTAGTGGTGTTGGAAGATGAGAAGGTGGACATGGGGTTCATCTCTCGTTTCTTCGGTCGGGACCCTGCTACTGTCAAGCTCAACAGACACTTAATCGGCAGTGTGTCGTCCTCTTCTTCTTCCCTCACTTGGAAATTCCTACTCTCCTTCTTCGCCTCTCGCGGTTTCCCCACAAGCTCGACTGACAATGATCTTATTATAGTCCATGGCCAGCTCTGCAACTCCAGAACCAAGAGTAAGTACTACTATCGTTATTCACTCTAGTTTTTGTTTCTTTTCTTACTACTTGTTAATTTGCTTCTTCTGTTCTGGTTAACCTTACTGGTGAAATCGGTTGTGCGAGTAAGTATTATATATATATATATATATATATATATATATATATATATATATATATATATATATATATATATATATAGTGTTAAACTCATTTTATTAAATTCTCGAAAGTATTATGTATAAATAATAATAATTATTATTAAAGCATATGATGGTCAATGTTATCAGATCCCGACCGAGAAAAAGTTGTTGCTCTAGTGGTAAGACTTAAGGATGTTGATAAGTTGACTAGTCCATCTGCGGTTTTGGTGTCACAAGATGAAATGGAGAACTTCTTTAACAGGTATGGATGTTCTTGTTTTATTTATTATTATAGTAGTTCATGCTTCGCCATTGTGTTACCGCAGCCTGTGGTGTGATATGGAAGATGTGTAAATAATAGTTTCTTTGTAGCTTGTGCTAGAATTTTGTGGTTGAGTTAGATGTTTATTGGTTTTAAATTATTCTTGGTGTGTAACATAAATCACATTGATGTTGTTGTGCAACACGACGAAATAGCAAATGCACTTTTCAATGGCACTTTTACAATTGCATAACCATCTCGACAATGTTACTTCTTGTTATAACTTCTAAGCTACCAATATATATTATTCATGGTGCTCAATATTGCTGATGTTTGATTTGAACAAATTCTTTGCACTTAACAATGTTAAGTAATATATGTTTTTATTTTAGTGTATTAAACGATCACCACTTTGCAAAGAAAGTAGCTGGTGTTTTGGTTGAATCTGGAACTGAAGTCCCAACCGCGGAAAGAGGTTAGCTCTGTAGTTTTTTATCCTTATTTTCAATTTTCTATCTGTTTGAACAAAGCAATTAATAGTTTTCAAACTTTCTCTTCCTCATAGGATTTTCGCCTGTTGAAAAATTTCCACAAGTCAAATTTGCACCTTACAAGAACGTTGATTATATATGAAATCCAGCTGTAAGTCATGAAGTGCATGAGATATAGGGAGGTGAAGTATATGGGGTTCTACCTTGGTAGCCGGAGATTCCTAGCAGAAGTAGATAAGCATTCAGATGTTGTTCATGGCCTTAACATGACTCTAATCGAGCTGGTATTCTTCTATTTTTGGTATAGACTACTTTCAGGAACACATTGAGCATAAAGACCGTAGTCGGGTATTATCTATTGTAGTGCTTTCTACATCCCAATTTTTAACATATTTTATAATAGGTGTAATATGGGATAAATTTACATAATGGGATCATTGTATGTTTCGGTTGTTCTGATATGGGTTATCACACTTCACGTTAAGATTCCAGGAAGTGCTAATTTTTTTGTAAAGAAAAATCATCATCTATTGCAGATTTAAACTTTTGAGCTTAGTTAATGCTTATTACTGATAGATATAAATAGTGTATATGAACTGGTAGTTTGAATGTTTTGTTATGGAACAAGGCTTTCTTCACTAGTAGGATCATGTTGTTGTCATGTTGGTACCGGTTAATACTTATTTCTTAATTAGATTGTGGAATTAGATTGTGGTGTAACAGTTTGTTACTCCTTAAATTTAGAATGATATTAGAGTTTCTGTTTTGTGCATTGAAGTTGCTAGGATTTCGTTGAAGAAAGAGGGCTTGACTTGAGCTGCATAATTCAATTGCAAAGTGATGAAACTGCTAGTGGTGCAACGTTAGCATCCAAAAGTTTAGAAAGTACTATTATTTCTTGGGAGGGCCATGCGAAGTTACCAGTGGTATTAGGGAGTGGATTGTGTATATTGTTAGTAAAAATTTCGTCACTTTCACCATTTGAAACCTCATTCTCTTACTTCGAGTCATTTGCATCTATCTATCTTCATGCCTGCATTCTACTGCCTCGTACATAAAATTCTACATTCTAATTTGCAGCTTCAGTCTTCTCCTTAAATTATAATACGTTTTTTTATGGTGGATGTTCCTAATTAGGTCATGGAAGTTGGATCTATTGGCAAAGCCTTTGATCGTGGGATAAAGTCCTTGTTCGTCCATGCCGCAGGGGTGAGAGTGTAGTCTATTATTTTAGCAGAATATCAGTAATATGCATAATAAAATTATTAAAATATCCATTCCTATTTTTTCTTTGACCAATTAATATATACTCATTGTAGCTTTGGAATTATGTGTGAGACATTTTTTGTATGCTGTCCAATTGTGGACGTTTTCTAGGAAGAAATTGGAAAATTGCTACTTGATATACGAGGCACATAATATTAACATAAGATCCCTAATGACTACATTGAAAGGACTCAATAAACTTGTTAATATTTCCGTGCACAAGTCATTTTTCCTTGTGTTTTTTCTTATCTCTAGTGTTTCTTTCTATAGGGGTCATCTGCCGCAAATAAGACATTCGATGCATTCCAGTACGCTCATGAATCACTTGGTTCAAATATTAAGATCTCGATGGCCAGTAAATCAAATCCTGGAATACCTCCATCTTCGTTGATGTCATTCCTTAGAAAGGTTGGTTCATTGAACTAGATTTCTCAAATTATTGTTCCTACACTCCTTTGATTCTTAGGTAGAGGAAAGATGATAGATGTACTGGTGATAGATCTGAAAAATTTCAAAATATAAAACGCTTGTGAACTGCTCTATTCATTTTTGCAAGTTTGTTTGTTTAGCCAGTCTTTCTGAAGTTAGTTTTTTCTCCTAGGACTCTTCAATTTCTAGAATTGTCTTGGAAGATTTCAATACTGCCTTCACCAACAAGTTTTACCACAGCCGCTTTTATGATCTATGTGAGTTGAGCTATTTTTATGGGTTGCAGCTGATTTTTTCCACAGCATTTATAATTTTATTTATTATGTTTTCTACTTTACTGCAGCAAACATTAACTCCTTTGCAATTGTAACGTCCGCTTCTTGTGGGCTGGTGAAGGATTATATTGGACCCACCAGTAACTATCCAAACAACTACGTTGGTGTCCTTGTGGGAGAACTTTCCACCGCACCATTACTTGACTATGTTAGTAATATATCTAGATTTGTATGGAACTTTCAGGCTGAGAGAACATCTTTACCAAGCGAGAATGCAAGCATTGCTTGTTCAACTTGCAGTAAGGTTGAAGTACGTATGCATTAGGTCCGAAAAAAAGGGAAGAGCACATGTGTTGTCTCCACGACGAGGTACTTTACTACATACATAAAAGTAAGAGTTACATGTTGGTTAAAAAAAAGATAACAGAGATCATTTCAGGTAATTTCTTGATGTTAGTGAAGGATGAGCCTTTACTTGATGTTAATTGCAAGTGTGCACTAACTAATTTCTGCAAGTCGATCATTTCAGGTACATTCCTGCATATTCGACCCGGTTGAAGTTTGAATATGGAGTATGGCATGTTCTACCACCGGATGCATCTGATGTCATGGTCGGGCATGGTCGACCCAGTATGGACAGAGAGCTTCTGGGATGTAATTCAGCTTCATGTTTACACAGTCCAGCATGCGACTTATGACCATCTAATTCTTCTTGGGGGTATTATTGTTACTCTTTTGGCTTACCTTGCAATAATAGTTACCAGGACTGTTTTGACAAAGGCACTTAAGCATGACTGAAAAAGAAAATAAACAGGAAGAAAAAACTCGCAGAAATCCTCATGACGTGTTGGGGATTCATTAACATAGACAAATCTGATTGGACTATTTACAATGAAACATGTCTAACTGATTGGTTTTGAGATTCTTGATTAGATTGATGACTATATTTTTATAATAATGTTTAATTGATTGGTGGTTTTGTTTTTTGTTATTCATTTGTTGATTAAATTTGTGGAATGTGATCTTTATATCATATTTGCTAGAACTAGATGTGCATGGTGGATATTATTTGACCCAGGATTTTTTTTTTTAATTTTATTGGCTACAATTTACTAACGGATATTTCCGTTACAAACAATAGTGAAGTAAATAGCACATCCATTACTAACGGATATATCCGTTAGAAATGACAAATTTAATCGGGCCATCAACAATTATCTATCTGTTACAAAGAATGTTAGTAACGGATATAACTGTTACTAAAATTATTATCAGTAACGGTTATATCCGTTACTAATTTTAGCCTAAGTGACAGTAACGCCCCAGAGCTAACGGATATAACCGTTAGTAAACGCCTTTTCTGGTGTAGTGTCATCTGTGAATGGTATTCCGTTGAGAAAAGCTTGGGATAAAACTTTAGCTCATGTGACAGTACTTTTGTTTCCTAGGTTTTATCATGGCAAGATGTCGTCCATACAGGGGGAAAAAGCGACATGAGGGAAATGTCCCTCCGATAATGGAGAGGATGGAGTTTGAACCCCACGTGCATGGTGATCGTGGTAAAAGAGGAAATTTCTTCTTTGTAGAGTCGAAGGGTCATAAGCGACCGAGGAAATTTGGGCGCCCGGTGGCGGCATTGTGTTTAGGTCGCCCGCGGCGGGTAGGCGATCTTGAGCGCCACGCTTGCGAATGTAGCGACCTGAGGCAAGGTCGCCCAGTCGCTGGTGAGAGTTCGTCCCCGCGATGTGCGGATGTGGGGAGCGAATTCTACTACATGGGGAAGACGGGGAAGAAGCGTATGGTGAAACGCCAGATCGGTATAGCTTCCACTTTCGGCGCCCATAGCGACTAAGCGTTACGAAGGGATCGTCTTTGGATGGTGACAAGGCAGAGGTGAAAGATGAGGACATGGAGACGCTGCTGGGGACGATGGACATGGCCGCTTGTTTGGTGAGTTCATGATACACTAGGTTGTTATGTCAGTTTCCAAGGCAATTTGAGTCTTTAACTTCATTCGTGCAGTTTCTTGTAGGATATGATAAGTTGAAAGATGTTGTTCAAAATGCCGAGAATGATGATAACCCTCACGTTGAGCTAGGGTGTATGCGAGCTGCGTGGGGGGGCTGACAAGAGGAAGCTGGAAGTGATGACTACCAAGTACCGAGCGTTCACTGGCGAGAATCTTTGTGTTAGTGATCGACGCGGTCGAGCTAGAAAGGGAATTAGTCAGTAGTGATCGCTTATGCTAAGAAATGCCATAAGGTGGGCTAAAGCCGAAGAAGCGTGATACCGAAGCACGTGGTCGCCCTACGCCGCGGACGGACGAAGTATGGGCGCCACTGAAAAGCGTATGAAAGCGATGAACAAAGGCATGAGATGCGTGTGATCTTTGAGATCGCCGCGACACGGCTTCTACCGGTAGCGGCACGAGGAGGATAAGCATGTAAATGGCGAGATTTGATGATGTGATCTACCTTTGTCTCTGTTAGCCAGAAATTGTAAGTACTGTTTACATTTTCCTCTCTTATATGAGAGTTAACAATAGAGCTGTGTCTTCAGGCTTGCCTGAGCAGTTCGCCTTGTTTATTAGGAGAACTGGTTTCCACGAAAGTGGCAGTTCGATACTTTGCTAATTTTGTAATAGACATCGATCTGTATTTTCTGGGTAATCCCAGCAGATCGGTGGATGTAGTTGTTGTGATGATTGGTCATATATTGTTACTGGTTGTGCTCCGCATGCATGTTACTGTTTGCTTGTATGTGACTAGCGTCTTGCGTATGATGCATGTGGCTTGCAATAACTAAGGAGCGTGAAGTTTAACTTAGAAACATGATCTGCTTGTGCTTAGCGCTATCTGTCTTGTTTATCATGTTATAAGAGCAGAGATATTAGGAATATGCTAGCTGCCCTGAGTATAAGACTGATAATTCTTGCTCAAGTGTGTTGCGCTGAGTTGTAGGAGTAAGACTCAGAAGAATGTTATAGTCAGGCCGATCGTGGGGGCCTGTACAAGTGTGAAGCACATGGAAAACGCTTTCATATAGTCGACTCTAAGATTGTCGACGAACGATGCTCTGGGGTTTGTAGAGTCTGCGAGCTCCAGAGAGCTGTCTGCTCGTGGAGAGCGTTCTCGCTTAGTCGATCCTAGAAATATAGGTCCTCGACATGATAAGAATTGGAGAGGCTATGTAGCCTGTAAGCTCCAGAGAGCTGTCTGCTCGCGGAGAGCGTTCTCGTTTAGTCGATCCTAGAAATATAGGTCCTCGACGTAACAAGAATTGGAGAGGCTATGTAGCAGCGTGTAAGCTCGAGAGGAAATGCGCTTCTTTTACGGAGGCGTTCTCGTTTAGTCGATCCTAGAAATATAGGTCCTCGACGTGACAAGAATTGGAGAGGCTATGTAGCCTGTAAGCTCCAGAGAGCTGTCTGCTCGCGGAGAGCGTTTTCGTTTAGTCGATCCTAGAAATATAGGTCCTCGACGTGACAAGAATTGGAGAGGCTATGTAGCACGTGTAAGCTCGAAGAGAGGTATGCGCTTTCGCGAGGCGTGCTTCGTTTATGAGAGCGTATGGCGCGTTAAGCGTGTGAGGGCGGGGAAGTATTCTGGTCGTGCATCGGATGCGAGCTGTAGGACGTTTTGATGCCAGTAAATGGAATAGCTTATACTAGGTAACATAAAAATTTAACGTTAAACTTACAGTGCTTAAAAAAAAACAGAATCTATAACAACAAAGGTTTTATTGATAAAATCTTTTCAGCAGATAAGTATTCTATGGGCGAGGTAACAATTTCCCTTCTTGAGTTTTTATCCAGTACGCTCCGTTGCCCACAACACGTTCTACGATGTACGGACCTTCCCAATTAGGGGCTAGCTTGGAGTCGTCTTGTGTCTTTTTTAGCACTAGATCACCAGGCTGGAAAGATCGAGGATGCACTCGTTTATTGTAGGAGTTCTTAAGGGTTTGTTGATAAGATGCGACTCGGATGGTGGCTAAGTCACGCCGTTCCTCGAGCAAATCGACCTCTCGTGCTAAAGACGAATCATTGTGTCCGGTCTCAACGAGCTTTCGGACCGAAGTAAATAGTATTTGTCGGCTCGATGGGAATGCGGCTTCGTGCCATAACACAAGGAGAATGGAGATCGCGCGGATCTTGGACCGAAAGGTTGTGGTGCGATGAGCCCACAAGATGTTCTCAACCGGTTCGACCATTGGCTCTTGTTCTTTTCAATCTTTTTTCTTCAAATTTTCTAAGATGGCCTTTGTTCTTCGGCTTCCGCTTGACCATTACTCACGAGCGTCTTGTGGAGTAGAAAATGCATGAACTATCTTCCACTTTGCTAGAAATTCTTTAACGGTTCTGCCTTTGAATTGGGGTCCATTATCCATTACGAGTGTATGTGGCAAACCAAATCCGGTGATGATATGAGTCCAGATGAAATTTCGGACATGCGATTCTTTGACATGTGCTAAAGGAATGGCCTCGACCCACTTAGTAAAATAGTCGGTTGCCGCTAAGACGAACCGAAAACCAGTGCTTTTCTGGGGGACGAATGGTCCCATAATGTCCATGCCCCACATGTGAAATGGCCATGGGCTTGCTATATTGATCGGCTTCGCGTCTTGGTGAATGATGTTAATGGCGAATGTTTGACATTTTAAGCACGAGGGGCGACGCGGCTTTGGCATCGGTCCGCATCTGGGGCCAAAAGTAGCCTTGGGAAATTGCCTTGTGGGCTAAAAGAGCGACCTCCGGCATGGTTTCCACATTCTCCCTCATGGATTTCGCAAATATCAATTGTCCCCGCCTGAGTAATACATCGCAAGTGTGGTCCACCCGGCCAGATTTTCTAAACAACTTATTGTGCGACGCAATAATAACGGCGTGCTTGATATTAGATTTGTCTAGCTTTGTAGTGCTCTTCTTACGGGGCGTGCCCGATGGATGTAGTCCATGATGGGGAACGCATCCGTGTCCGCTCTCAACTAATCTTGAGGAGAGAGGATCGGTCGGCTATAACTAGGGCATGCTCGACACGGTATGCAGTCGGTCGACTACCTCAATGAGGAGTTGTCGTGGAACTTGAACTTCGGTGTTTGAAGTGGCTAGGTAAGCTAGAACATCTGGCGTGGCGGTTCTCATCACGCAAAAAATGGTGTATAGTAGATCGCTTAAAAGAAGGCAACAAATGATGAACGACCTGAAGATACTTCGAAAGGTTACCTTCCTGAGTAGTGTACTCTTTAGCAATCTGGCGAACAACCAGTTGCGAGTCACTAAAGACTTGAAGTTCTTGTACACCGAGCTGTATTCCGCCTCGTTATTGGAAGATGCGAAGTCGAGTCGGACTTATTTTTCAACCATAATTCCTTCGGGAGACACCAAGATGACCCCGATGCCACTCCCTCCAGGGTTGCTAGAGCCATCTACAAAGAGAGACCAGATTGATTTGACACGCTCTTTGTCAACCACGAGCTCCATCGCTGGTTCCCAGTGTGGGTCCTTAACAGGGAAATCGACGAGGAAATCGGCGACGACTTGACCTTTCTGAGATGTGCGAGTTACAAACTCCATGTGGTGTTCACCGAGCTCTTCGGCCAATACGGCCATACAAGTAGTCTTGTTTTCTTTGTGGAGGATTTTCTTCAATGGGAGGTCGGTCAGTACTTTGATCGGATGTGCTTGGAAATGCGGCTGAATTTTCTTGCGAATCTGACAAAGCAAGTACGGCTCGTTCAAGGAAAGAATAATTCTTCTCAGCTGGCATGAGCGTCTTACTTGTGAAGTAGATCGGTTTTTCTGAATTGTTCTCCTCTTTGAAGAGAACTGAACTGATAGTGAAATCGGATATTGCCAGGTATAGCCCCAGTGTCTCTCCATCTATTGGTGTGGCTAAGACGGGAGGCGTGGTGAGGTATTCTTTGAGAGTGGCGAATGCTCGGTGGCATTGATCGTTCCATGAGAACTGCTCGCCTTTCTTGAAGAGTTGTAGGAACGGACGACACTTGTCCGGCATACGGATATGAATCGATTAAGTCACGGTGACCATGCGGACAACTTCGTATCCGCTTATTTATGCGGGGTCAGGCATGTCTAAAAACGCTCGGATTTGGTCTGGATTTGCCTCGATCCCGTGCTGTGAGACCTGATATCCAAGAAATTTACCAGAAGACGCTCCAAAGAGGCATTTCTCTTGGTTCAACTTCATTCGAGTGTGGCCTAACGGAGAACGCTTTGCTTTCGAGGTGAGTAATATGGTTGATTTGCTTTTTGCTTTTGGCGACCATGTCGTCGATGTAAACCTCCATGGTCTCTCCTAACATGTCTGGAACATATCGGTTACGATCGCCGATATGTTGCTCCGGCGTTCTTAAGGCGAGCGGGAGGGGCGTTATAACAATAAATACCTTGTTCGGTAATGAGCGAGGTCTTCTCTTGATCTTCCTCGGCCAAGTGGGATTTGGTTGTATCCGTATGCGCATCCATAAAGGAAAAAGTTCATGTCCGCGAAGTCCGTGCGACAAAGTCGGTCAACGCGTGGTAGGGAAAACTATCTTTCGGTGTTTCTTGATTGACATTCGCGGAAATCGACGATAAAGCGAACTATTCCATTCTTTTTGGGGACCGCCCACGATGTTAGCGACCCAATCGGGGGTGGTAGTCGACTTTCGATGAAACCGACTTGCTTGAGTTTGTCGACCGTCATTAATGGCTTTCAAAGCTGGAGAGATAACGGCGGAGAGGCTTGGCCGGTTTAGCATTAGGACTTACATTTAATCGATGACATGCTACACTAGGGTCTATACCGCACATCGACGCATCGATATCGACCGGCGAAAACATCTTTATTCATAGCGGAAAATTTACAAGTTGGGCCTTGAGTGTAGGGTCAAGGTTAGCCCCTACATATACAAACTTGGGGTCATTATCAGTTCCTAAGTTCACTCGCTCTCTGTCGACCTGTTGAGGTGCTTTGGGGTGGCGGCGGCTTCTTCCGTGTGGTGGCACCGCTGCGGCGACTTGAGGGGAGTGCATTGATTCACTGGCTGGATGGGGTATCGTGGTGGCGAGGGGCGGGGAGCAAGGGATGGAGTATTTGTCGGCATGGAGACTTGTTGTGCGACACATGGCTGTGAATCCATTGGGATGCCAACTGGTGAGATAACAATAGTAGAGGGGTCTTCCGGGGGCGTGACTGTGGTATTAACACCAACTGACGCGACTTTGGGAATCCGTTCTGATGGAGCGGCAACGGTTGGATTGACTTCTGGAGTGTAAGTGGACGACCTCATCTTCTTACTGGAGCCCCCAGCGTGCTGCTTTGATGCGTTGGCTTTGACCTCTGCAACCAGGTCTTTGGCCATGGTATAACTGGTGGGCTCGCTACTTGTGTGGAGTGGTCTACTGTCGATCGTTCCTGCTGACAAGATTTGGTTACAATGATATGCTTCCAGTTGATTGCTTCTCAGTTCCATCAGTCCTCTGGGGCCCGGGAAACGGAGAACTTGATGCAATGTCGAAGGTACAGCTTACATTTGGTGGATCCATCGTCGTACTAATATGGCATTATAGGGCGGTTGGATGTCGAGACTGTTTGGCGCGTATTGCGGTGACTTTGTCCTCTTTAGATCCCACCGATCTTTGGAAGGATGATATCAGCGGCGTGGTCGGCCCCGAACCATTGAACCCATAAAAGGGGCAATCGGATCTATCGAAGCTGACTTGGGTAAACTCGTTTCTTGGAGAGTGTGGTAAAATAAAATGTCGCAGGAACTCCCCTGGTCGATCAAGACGCGCTTTACTGTCCAGTCGCTAATCTTGACGTGGACGACTAGTGCATCATTGTGAGGAAGGCAGACCTTGTTGAGGTCGGCCTCTGTAAAAATGATATCTCCTGAATGGCGACCTGAGCGAGGCGGAGCATGTGCTGCTAGGGAAGTAAAGTGATACACTTCTTGAAGAGCGCCAACACGACGTCTCTTCTCTCTGGATGAAGTAATTGAATCATCGGGAAAAGTAATCATGTGAATTGTTCGAGCATTGTCACTATCTGAGGAGTGTTGTCTTCGCTCGTGACGAGAACGATCTTGGGGACGTCCTCTAGTGTGGGGGTGAGCTTGAAAGTCTTGATGGTGACGACGAGGTGGAGATCGACTGCGCACTCGGCGAGGTGAAGATCGGCGGTGCACTCGGCGAGCCATGAGCTTATGACGCAAATCACCGTTAGGAATGTTGGTGTACTGTTTAATGTGACCAGCTTCGACAAGGTCTTGAAGATAGTGCTTAAGCCCCCAGCACACATTGGTTTCATGACATTTAGCTTTGTGGAATGCACAGTATGGCTTGTCAGTCGATCGATCTTGGTTTGCTTCACATCCGGCGAAGTCACGAGGCTCGGCATTGGATCTTGTCTAGGATGTAACTAGGAGAGCGTGTCAAGACGGCCCGAATTCTGTTGTTATCTGTTGGGTTCCCGCCTTTGGTGCCGTGACTGGATCGCTTTTGGCATCGCGGGGTATAATCGAGATCGATCAGCGCCTGCCGGTTCTCGGCTAAACCACTGGATCGCAAACTTTCTTGCAACTTGATATACTTGTCAACCCGAAACGCATTCGGATAAGCGTTTCAGGCGTTCCTTCATCGGCGCCGGACGGAGAGGTCGGTATTACGCACTTTCGGCAGGCGTTAGAAAAAATGCCGGTGTGGCAAAAAGACTCTTCGATCCGCTTTCCATACACAATAGTTGGCCTTGAACCGCTTCTAAGAATTGGCGAATGGTTTCATCTTCCGGAATGATAACTGGAACAACGAATCAAGATCGGCCTTCTTTTCGTCTCATTTGTGCACATATTGGCTAGCAAGCAGGTCGATAAAGGCGCTCAAAAGTTTTAATAGAATCGGGTTCGAGAGAAGAACCAATCAAGTCGCCATCCTTAAGAGGCTGGCCGGAAATAGTCGGCCGATGAAGATGATCAAACTCGAAAAGAAGCGTAGAGGGCCAAACTTTGAATGTATCGAGCCACATCTTGGCCGAGGCAGTCTTTGCCATCATACATGGGGAAGCGTGGGTGGATAAAATCTTGAGGAGAGGGTTTCGAGAACGTCGAAGATCGAATCGGGGTACGGTATGTCTTGAGCATCTTTTGAACAATTTGGGTTGCATCCTTTACATACGCGACTCGCCTATCCTATGTGACAATTCGTTAATCTGCTGATTAACCTCGTTGATGCCGTTTTCCGCAACATTATCGACTGGTTGCTATTGATAAATGTCGACTTGGGCCCGTAAAGCAGCATTTTCTTGCCTGAGCAAGGAAAGACTTTCGTTTGTTACACCCAGTTATTCTGCAAGGTTTTGAACCTGAGCTTCGAGGCTGACCATGCTTCGTGGGCTTGAGAATTGCAGATTTTTGAGTTAGGGTAACGTGATTTCTCAAGTAATCGAAACCACAGACGGCGCCAATGTAAAGGAGTGTTTTGGTTTTCCTTAAGGTTTGCGAATGGAGAGAGAAGAAGGTTGAGATTTTCTGAATGGACCGAGTTCGCTTATGAGCGAGCTGCCTACGTATCCTCTTGTGGTTTTTCTTTTTTAGGGGAGAGAGGAATCAGGTCCGACGTAGTTCCAAATAGGTGGTATTTATAGGTTTGAGGAAATGTCAATCCGAGAGACACGTGTGTCTCTTGCCCACGTGTAAGGTGGAGATCGTGAATGAGTGTTAGGCTGGTTGTATTATAAGTCGTGTGCTGATTGGGAGTTGGCGCGGTAATCCCTATTTCCCGGTGGTGGGAAGTACAAGTAAGATTTTGGTAATGATTACTCCTGGTGGTGACTTTATACGAAGCATTCTGTTTCTGCCATGTGTTCGTACCGTGACATCTTTGTTCGTACCACCTACATGAAAGGAGCTGCTCACAGATCGGTCTTGGAGGTCGATGTCTTGGGTTCACCTATGCTGCGCACATGTGTGTTCTCAAGGGAGCTGCTCACAGGTCGGTCTTGGAGGTCGATGTCCTGAGTTCGCTTATGCTCCACGCGTGCATGATAACTTTATGAGGATATCACTCCCCTACAATTGGCACACATAAGGGAGTAGAGATCAAGCGTTCGTTTGAGCGATTTGTAGGCGAGTTTGTCCAACGATTGCCGTTCTAGCTACTTGCATTATTCCCATAGTTGATCCTGCCATTACTCTCTCTGTTTTTATTTCTGGTGGACGTTCTTCTGATTCAATTTACTGAATTTGTTTCTCTAAATTGGGATCCTAATCCTTTTATAGCCCACACGATTGCCGAAGTTAATTGGGCTTTCTAAATCGGACTGGAAAGCAATTTCGGACGGGTCTGTATTTGGCAACTACCCTCTTGGGCCTGTATCTAAAATCTTCTCTGACTGGAACTTTTTTTTTTGAAAAAGTAAGCTGGGGTTAAAGTATACCCCCACCTGATATTATTGCAAAAAGTTAAACCTTACAAGCTAAGCCTCCCTAAGAGTTAGATCATTGAAAGGAGGAGCACAAAGACACTATATCGACAGGCTTCAAACCTAACATACATAAGATAACATATTAGTCATCCTACAATTGAACTTAAGAAAGTAGAGATGATAATCCTACTTTCTAGTCATGATTTCTTTAACAATCTTAGAATGATCCTTTCTAAAATGAGCCTGTGCTTTCTCATAGTTGCAAAAGAAACCTTCGCAAGCACAACACACATAAGTAAGTCCCAAAGTATCATCCCAAAACTCTTTGGTGTAGTTTTCAAGATTTCTCATCTTCTTGTTTTTCATTAACGACTTTACCTTCTTCATCATAGCAAGCGTAGGCTCTATTTCTCCTTAAGAACGCTCTTGGATCCTTTTGCTTCTTTTTGGCTTCACAGTATTCCATTGATTTTGATCCTTAGAAACCTTAGAAACTGTATGTCCATATTTCTCGTGTCACAGACTCACAGTTACTCACATAGTCAGTCACATGTAGTCAATATATATAAACTGGAACACTGGGTGAATGAAATAAACGAATTGAATATATACTCTAGGAAGGAGTTGGCATTAATTTGTCCAAGTGCTACTTGCCTACTTCTCTTAGTTGTTTCTGATTAGTACATATAAATCACACCACTCCAAGTCTCCAACTTCCATTGACTAATAATTTAGATTTTATTTCTGGATAGGGACTTTCATTCGTCCCAACAAAGAATTACAAGTGATGTAATGAAAAAGATGATATATACTTTTTAATCAATTAGGTACAGTTTAATTTTACTATACAAAATACATTGATGTAATACTTTCTTTGTGGTTAAGACTTCATGGGTCAGCACCACTTACATTAGTACTAGTACCAATCCCCACCTGCAACCATTGTGAGGAACCACTTTCCGTGTTCACATCCTTCAGATCGCTTAATTTTGCTAGTTTGACCTTACTATCTGCTTCATCATCGACACTAATAGGCAAGGAAGCATCAACAATATTGGTGCTTGGGTTGTCGTTTTCATTGTCGTTATGGTAATAGTTGTGGCTGTTGTCATTATCATTCTTTGCTTCCACACCTATCCATGGTTGTAGAAAAATTTCTTTTGGGACTTGAAAGCTTAACGGACGCTTTTGGTCTTGTCTATTACGAGCGTTATCATCGACTGGAGCTGGAAGATTCAGATCGAGATGACCGAACTTGTTGAATGTGGTTTTAGGATGAAACTGCTGCACTTGGTCTTCAAATTGCGGAAACTTTGAAAGAGAAGTATCATGAGTTGAACTGGAGGTGAGCCAGTGACACCTTTTGTGACCACCCAAAGCTTGCCCTGACGAAAATATTCGATGACATATTGTACATTCGTGAACTTTCGATTTTCTCTTATAAGAGAAGCCCAGTGTGAGTTGAGGGCATTCTCCGAAGGTAGAATTGTGGTAGACTTGGGCATGAAGGAGTATTCATCGTTGATCACATCTTCATCCATTAAGCTTTCATCAGGTTCGTCTTGCCTTGCAGCGAAACATCCCTTGACCTTCTTATGACTAGCCCTATGTCCTCCTAAAGCTTGATGAGAAGTAAACACCTTCTTGCAAGCTTTGCACTCAAACAACCCTTTAGCAACACCTTTGGCCTTATCACTGGACACTCGATTAGCTAAAGAAGGAAAAAGTATATTGGATTGCGTCGCTCCTCCTTACTAGCTGATGCACATGATTCCTGATCAGTTTCCACCAGAAATGGATCAGTTTGAGCATTAGATAGCATCACTAGGCAATTTGCAAGATCCTCTTCTTCACTATATGGACGCAACGTATCTAAATCGTCTACTTGGACCCTCCTGGTTCTCTTCCCTTTAGACCAATTACCACATCCCCTTCGTGTTCCATCTTCATCATCAAAATCTGGTGAGGATACAAGAGCTTCCACATCCACCGAGCTACATTTTCCATGCTCTAAGAACGATTTCCATGAAGAAAATTCTTTACCACAATTTTCACAAGTGCGACAACTCTTAAGCCGATTTGCATTTGTCCTTAATGAATACATTCTCTTGTTCGAAGGTGGTGACCTCCCTTCCTCCCAATCACTAACGGGATCTTCATCATCTACATGGCCATAGTTCTCATCTCCAATCCCATGAGCTCTCATGTGCCCACCTAAAGCTCTTCCACACATAAATCCTTTCTTGCAAATTTTACAAAAATGCTTAAAACTAGCTTGTTGATCAACAAATGCTGCCATGATACAGTGTATATGTGACAGAAGGAGATAAAGACCAGTAAGAAGAAAAGAATGGGATGTTCTTGTAAAATGATGTTAATGTGTTTGAATGGTGAAAATAGGTGTGTCTAAAGTGAGAAGGGGTGGAAGTTATTCCTAGCTTTTAGTTGAAGTATTGGCTGGTCAAGGGTGGCAAGAAGTGAGAGGTTAAAACCAACTAAAAAGAGAGTGCAGTTCTGAGTATGTGACAAGTGGATTTATGATATATATGGTAAGAGGAAGTGTGACTTGTTCTTGGTTATTCTTGGCCACCACTGGTGGTGGAGCGCCACCATGTGAAGAGTTATTACGGTAGTGATGAGGTGTTTATGTGTTATGTGGGTAAGAACTAAGAAAAACTAGGGTGTCAGAAAAACTGTGAGTGAATTTCGTTTGAATTGTACGGATGGGTGAAGAGGAGTTGTTCTACTTGTAACTGCCTACCTATTTGTATCACTTCAATTCCAAACCAAGAAAACAACATTAGCTTCTCCTTTTCTTTCGGTTGGCTGATAAGCTTTTCCAGTACTAGAGATTAAATGTAAACAAATAAATAAAGCCTAAATAAGAGCAACAGAAAATAAATTTACAAGGAGCAAGAGCGTTGGTCAACTCCGTTCAAGGAGAGGGGTATACATAATTTCACTGCAGAAATGCTAGGAGGCAACACACTAATGAGTTGCATACACCTTTAATTTCTAGTCAATCTAAAGGAGAGTAACACTAGTACTATTTCTTAGGACCCCTATATGATTTGTTAGGAAATATGGCCGAAGGTGGGTTTGTATCATTAACTGAGGGTGGTTTGTATCATCTTCAACAACAAACTCTTCTTTCTTTTTTGCCCATAACACAGAGTAGTGCACTAGTGCCCCCGAATTAAAAATATATATATATATATATATATATATATATATATATATATATATATATATATATATATATATTCCAATTAAGCTGCAAAACAACACAATGTTATTTAAATATTTGATGCAGCCAGATACATTAGATGTTTGTTCTGGAAAAGAAAATTCGGAAAATATAGTCCTCATCTTTCAAATAGTTTTCTAAGCTACTAATTTCGATGGATTATGACATATGGTTCATACTTGAATTAGTGTAATGCCTAAATCAATAGTATATTGTTTTTGAATTGAAGATTAACAGATTATGATGGTAGGAAAATAGGTGAATCTGCAACGTTCGCAATAAGTTCTTAAAAACATTGTCATTTTCTTTTGATACATTTGTACTGTTGATACAAGATTTTTCATTCTAAAAGTTGGTTTTGGAGTACTTCTAATTTAGGGAAATCAGTTTACCTTGTACTAGTAACAGAGTCTTTTAAGGCGAGGGCTGAAATAACCACTGTAAAAGCAGTTCCAATTGGACCGACAATAGAAACAAAGACAGGCCCCTTCTTCTTCATGGCCCATGCCTGGAAGCTACCGTAGGCTCCAAGCACAACACCGATAATTGGAAAACTGAAAATAGGTCTAGGGGGAATGGACATACTCTAAGAGCATCTCCAATGGGGGTGTAAACCGAATAGAGTGGCAAGTTTACACTCTAAGTGTCAAAAAACTATCTAATGGGGTGCTAAACCGTAGGTAATTGGCTATTAGTTGATAGAAAGGGTGGGAAATTTCCCATCTCGCTATCAGTTGATAAATAGCCCGGACGACACTTGAATACACGTCTGAATAAAAGAAACATTCGGACGTCACTTGGTGTGTCGTCCCTATCTATTTCTAAAGTCACAATTTAAAATTTTTAAACTCGGACGTCAATTCAAGTGTCATCCAAGTTTAAAATTTAACTTTTTTACACTTTTCCATTGGAAACAATAGATAATGGATATTTATGGATTATACAATAATTTATAATTAGAGTTGTAAAATCCTAATGGCATCTAGGTGGAGCCTATGTGGAGGTGTAATTTTACACCCCCATTGGAGATTCCCTAAAAGGGGTAGCTATGAAACTCTCGTTGAGTCCAGTCAGAGCCAAGACCTAGCAGCGCAGGTGATTTTGCCAATCCATATTCCAGGAACCAAACACAGCTTTAATATGTTGTGTAAATCAGTTAACCAGTGGCCATATTGCTATATTCTTCGTTTAAGAAAATTAATATACTCTAATGCAGGAATGGTGGAAGAGCAATTGGTGTTTTACCAGTAATTAGGTAGCATATGGTCTCCATTGATGAACATAATGTATTAATGTATAATATTGTAGAGGCCATATTCCTGACATATGAGATTATAGGTGGTAAGTGGGCCAGAGGCAATTTAAGAAGGAGGAGACATGCTGCAGTAGATCAGGTTTGCGGAACCCTAACTGCTAGAAAACCGCCGCGACATGTGGGGGGACAGGGGATGCTGAATTAAAAAGAGATCAACGAACGACAAGAGGCGGTTGGAGAAGTGAAAGAAGAGGAGAGATAAAAGAGTGAGAGAGAGAGAGAGAGAGAGGAAGAGGAGGAAAAGAAAAAACGAGAGAGAGAAAACATTAGTACCAGTAAGTTTATAGGTTGTAATTTTTGATAATACATTTGGCGCCGTCTGTGGGGACCTAGCGAAAATGGCCATCATAGCTAAAAGAGCAGTAGGAAGACCTAAGAAAGAAGTGGTTCGAGAGGCGGAAGAAGAAGCAGCGAGCGTAGAGATAGAAGGAGTAGGGGAAGAAGAGACATCGGAGGTGGCGGCGGATGGCACCAGACTCCTTCAAGAGGAGATAGTCAGGTTACGTAATGAGAATGATGGGCTGAGAAAAGAAAGGGAGTCCACCCAGGCTGAAACAGAGCGGAGGGATCTGCAGGCAGTGAAATGGAGGGGGAGAATGAAGAATTTCCACCCGTGGGCATGGAACAAACAGCGGGCATCACGCTGGAGGTTGTACAGGTGATGATTGAGAAAGATATGGAAGCGAATCGTGGAGCAGAAAAAGTGAACCAGAGTGCAGTGCAGAAAGAGGTTGCGAGTCTCAATAAGAATCCATTGGCATATTCGATTTGGAATTCTGAAGTGCCTAAGAGGTTCAGCCAACCATGGTTTGAAAGGTATGATAGGAAAGGAGACCCGATAGATCATCTACATCACTTCCGGCAACAGATGCCGTTATGGCAGAAAGGCAAGTATGATGGACTCCGATGCATGATGTTCCCAGCAAGTCTTAAGGGAGGAGCCTCAGATTGGTATTACAGATTAGCATCGAGGAGCATCAGCAGATTTGAAAAGTTAGAGCGCGCCTTTGTCGATCACTTCATACACCAGAAGCGGAGGGTGGTCGATATCGCCGCTCTATTCAATATCAAGCAGCGGTCCGCGGAATCATTGAGGGAGTTTTTGTGTAGATTCAAGGAAGAGACACTGAGAGTGGAAAATTTGGATGAACATACAGCGGTCATAGCCTTCCAGCAGGGTTTGAGGCAAGGAACTAGAGTCCACGAGTCGATTTCCAAGATTGAAATCACCACTTTGTACGTTTTGTACCCGAAGGAAGAAAAATACATACGATATGAGGACATAATGCAGAGAAACGCAAAGGAACATAAGAGATCGGGGAAGGCAATCTGACTGTGGACAAAGATGGCCAGGAGGGATAAAGAGTAGTAGAGGAAAAGAAAAGATTTCATACTGAGGGGCGGAGGACCGGGGACGAGAGAAGCGGTGATCGTGGTAGGAGGGACATTCGGGAAAGAAAATCGTACCGCGAGATAGAGCAAACTCCGCTTAACAGGCCTCTAGAGGAGATCTTGTTGCTAATTAAGGGGCTGAAGTACTCTGAAGGTCCGCGGAACACACCAGGAGAGATAGAAGGGAAACCATTTTGCGCATATCATCAGATCCAGAACCACGCAACAAATGAATGCTATGCATTGAAGTATTTGGTGGAGAGGATGATTGAAAAAGGAATGCTCAGAGAATTCGTCACTGAGGTGCGTCAAGCTGAGAGGTTGCCTGCACCTGCAAGAATCTTAGGTACTATCAATGTTATTTTTAGCGGGGAAACACTTAGGAGAAATGTACACCGCGAAAAGATCAGAAAGACAGCAAGTTTGCAGCAGGTCAATGAAGTGGTAAGCATACCGCGGTTAGTTAGTGGAACCGCAAAGGACAATGAAACCATAATGTTCACCCCAAAGGACCTGGAGTCAGTAATTTCACCGCATGAAGATGCATTGGTAATCACTATAGCAATGGGAAACTATCTGGTAAAGAGGGTGTTGATAGACTGCGGAAGTTCGGTGGATCTGCTATTCAAAGGAGCCATGGAGGAAATGAACATCGATAGAGAACAGATGAAAGCACCACAAACGAATTTGTTTGGGTTCAACTGCAGTATGACCGAGCCCATGGGGGAACTAGTTTTACCAGTGACTGCTGGTCCGACGACTGTATTCACCAGGTTCATGGTGGTGGACACAAACTCCCAATACAATGCAATCCTAGGGAGGCGATGGATTCATGAGATGAGGGCAATTCCATCGACATATTACCAGGTAATCCGGTTCCCCACAAATGGAGGGATGTATGAGATAAGAGGGGATCAAGTGGCCGCGCAGAATATCCACCAGGTGACAATAAAAAATATGATCCGAGGAATGAAGGGGGAGGGCGTGGCTCAGGAGCCTGGAGTGGCATAGCAATTACAGGAAGCGGCTTTAACGGCAATATACGAGCCTCCACCTGGACCGAAAACTTTAGATGAGATTGAGATAGTGAACCTGGGGGTAGGAGACGAGGAGAAATTTACTTCGGTAGGGTCTGAGTTGCCAGATATATGGAAGAGTAAGCTAGTACAGTTTTTGACAGAGAATAAGGATATATTTGCATGGGTGATTGAGGATATTACAGGGTTAGATCCAGAGTTTGCATATGAATGAAAATGCTAAGCCAGTAAGATAGAAAATGAGAAGCGTGAGGTCGAAGTACGCTGAAGATATTCGCGAAGAGGTTACAAGATTGAAAGGGCCCGGGATAATTAGAGATGTTGAGTTCACAGAATGGTTGTCGAATGTGGTTGCGGTACCGAAAAAGAATGGCAAGGTTAGGATGTGTGTTGACTTTACGGACGTCAATAGAGAATTTCCTCAAGATTGTTACCTAATGCCTCGGGTAGATGAGCTGGTAGACAGAACGGCAGGGTTCAAGATATTCTCTTTTATGGACGCGTCCATGGGATACAATTAGGTCGCGATGTACGGGCCAGATCAGGAGAATACAACCTTCGTGGTGGAAGGTGGTACCTACTGCTATACGAGGATGTCATTTGGGTTAAAGAATGCTAGGGTCACATTTCAGTGGTTAGGAGAAAAAATGTTTGAGGGTAAGATTCGGAAGGGGATGGAAATTTATATTGACGATATGGTGGAAAAAAGCATGTCAGAACAAGAGCACTTAGAGGGACTCCAAGAGACTTTCCACATACTGCGGAGGTATAAACTGAAGCTCAACCCCGAGAAATGCACCTTTGGGGTAACTTATGGAAAATTCTTGGGATACATAGTAACATATCGCAGAATAGAAGCGAATCCCGAACAGATTAGATCACTGATAGATATGTCGTCCCCTTAGAACGTGAAAGAAGTGCAACAGCTGGCTGGCAGGGTCGCGACATTGAACAGATTTATTTCAAAATCATCGGATAAATGCCGACCGTTGTATCGTTTGTTGATAAAAACTCTGGATTTCCAATGGACAGCGGAGTGTGAAGAGGCCTTTCAAGAGTTGAAAAGTTATTTGGGAAAAGCACCTTTACTATCACGGCCGGAACAAGGGGAGAAGCTGTTTTGTATCACGGGAGTTTTGAGTAACGCAGTGAGTTGATCCTAAAATGCGAGTGGTGGAAAAGGTGGAAAAGCCAGTTTACTTCCAGAGTAAAACCATGCTGGACGCGGAAACCCAATACAACAGAATCGAAAAGTATGCTTTGGCCTTGATATTTTCAGCCTTAAAGTTGAAGCCCTACTTCGAGTCCCATTCAGTGGTGGTGATAACTAATTTGCCATTAAAGCAAGCGTTTAAAGCAGACAAATCAGGCAGAATGCTAAAGTGGGCGGTGATGCTCAGTTGCTATGAGATTCAATACCAGATTCGAATTGCAGAAAAGGCACAAGCCATGGCAGAGTTTTTGGCATAATTTCTAGCCGAGGACCCAACTTGGGGAGAGGAAATGGTCATGGAATAGGAAGGGGAGTTGAGCCGCGATCCTTTGGATCTTTGGGACCCGCGGAATGGATGGAGAGTTTTCGAGGATGGATCCGCGACAGATACAGGGAATGGAATTGGAGTCATACTGGTGACGCCGGGGAACAATCTGCTAGAGTTGTCGATGAAATTGGGATTTGCGGCTTCTAATAATGAGTATGAATATGAGGCAGTGATAGCAGGTTTAAATCTTGTTAAAGATCTGGGGGTGAGTGAATTGTCGGTTTACTCGGATTCAAACTTAGTAATTTGTCAGATGAATGGAGGATTTATGGCCCGTTGCCCAAGGATGGCGAAGTACCTGGAAGTCCTACAAAGAAAAGCAAACAAGTTTGACAAGATCAGGTTTGCACATCTCGGCCGCGGTGAAAACAGACATGCCGATGCATTGGCTTATGTGACCGTAGTACTTCTTGGAACAGAGGGTCGATCAATTGAAGTGAGGGTGCTAAGCAAACCAAGTACTTCAGAGGAGGAAGGCGTTTGGCTTACTACTGAGAAAGAGCAAGGATGGATGACACCCATTAAAACATTCCTGATGGGAGTAGAAATAGAAGACAAACACGAGAGACGAAGGATGGAACAAACGAGTCAAAGATACACATTGCTCGAAGGGGATTTGTATAAAAGGAACTTCAACGGACCGATGTTGAAGTGCATAGGGCCGCAGCAGATATAGGAAGTTTTGGCTGAGATACACGAAGGGGATTGCGGCGATCATTCGGTGCGGGCACATGGCGACCACTGATTGATATCACAGGGGTACTTTTGGCCACATATGAAGAGAGATGCCATAGCATATGCCAATAAATGTGAGAAGTACCAGAGATTTGCACCGCTCATACATTCGCTAGCAGAGCCGTTACATAACGTGTTCAGTCCTTGGCCATTCACCATGTGGGCATTGGATATAGTTAGGCCGCTGCCCATGGCGAGTGGCAAAAGAAGGTTCATGTTGGCCGCTACTGATTATTTTACCAAGTGGGTAGAGGGAGTAGCGTTGCAACAAGTTAAGGAAGAAAATGTGAAGAAGTTTCTATGGGAGAACATCATATGTAGGTTCGGGTTGCCGCACACAATCATCGCGGATAATGGAACCCAATTTACTGGGGAAAAGGTGTGAGAGTTCCTTCAAGCATTTAGGGTGAAATAGGGGTTCTCAGCACCATATAATCCAGAAGGAAATGGGCAAGCAGAATCTTCAAACAAAATCATAATGGATAATATAAAGAGAAAACTGGAGGAGCGAAAAGGAGCATGGGCTGACGAACTGAGTCATGTACTCTGGGCATACCGCACCACACCGCGAACCTTGACTAATGAGTCACCATTCACAATGATGTATGGGGTAGAGGCAGTCATACCAGTGGAAATGATAGTATCTATGACCATAACCAAAGCTGTAGAAACGGGAAAGAATGAGAGGATATTAGCCAGTGAGCTGAATCTCATAGAAGAAAAAAGAGAAATAGCCCACATACGCTTGGAGGAATATCATCGGAGGTTACAACAACAATATGACAAGAGAGTGAAGCCGCGCACCTTCGAAGTTGGAGAGTTAGTTCTGCGGCGCATTACACCAGCCACGAGAAAGGACAATGAGGGTAAACTGGGGCCCAACTGGGAAGGACCCTATGTCGTGATGGAAAAGGGTACCTTTGGAACTTATCGATTGCAAACTTCAACTTGGGTGAAGATCGAGAAACCTTGAAACATTAGAATGTTGAAAAAATTCCATGTATGAGATGAGGATTGTTAATTTTGTTTACTTATCATATAATAAAGCGCACTTCTTCCATATGTCTTATGAATATGAACAAAGGAACACAACTGGCTTGGGGGAAAACTGAGCTGCCCCCACAGCGAAGGGGACGAGCCCGTCGCGGACTAGGGTCCGAAACAAACTGAGGGCAAATTGAGCTGCCCCCACAGGCTTCACAGCCATCCAAAGACAGCGGATGGGATGAGCCCTTTGCGGACTATAGTCCAAATCAAACTGGGGCAAACTGAGCTGCCCTATAGGTTTTACAGCCATCCAAGGACAGCGGGGGGGATGAGCCCTTCGCGGACTGCGGTCCGAATCAAATTGGGGGCAAGCCCGTTTGCCCCACAAGGCTTCATAGCCATCAAAGGACAGGGGGGAGCCCTTCGTGGACTACGGTCCAAATCAAATTGGGGACAACCTGAGCTGCCCTACAGGCTTCACAACCATCCAAGGACAGCGGGGGAGATGAGCCCTTCGCGGACTACGGTCCGAATCAAACTGGGGGCAAACTGAGCTGTCCCCACAAGGCTTCACAGCCACCCAAAGACAACGGGGGGGGGGGATGAGCCCTTCGCGGACTATGAATTGAATCAAACTGGGGGCGAACTGAGCTGCCCCATCAGGCTTCCCAGCCGAACAAAGACGGACAAAATGAAGTAAAAAGATATAGGACATCTTGCACTACTAAGTAAGTTAAGTTTTCAATTGTGAAATTATGGGAAATATAGTAAAATTTGAAGTTCAAAGGACCATAAGTTGTAACCTGCTGGGATTACCCAGAAATTCAGGCGAAATTTATATACATAACGCAAAATGAGTAGCAATCAAAGTATATCAAGTGCAAAGAACAAAATTACAAAGTTCATTCAACATTCTAATCTTCAGGGTCATGCTCATGCTCTCCCGTCAGCTGGCCTTCAGACACATCCTTCTATGAAGAGACCTCATCACATCCCTCGCAATTGTAAGATCATCATCCTCGGCAATGGGGGAAGTGACCGCGCTGTTAGTAGATATGGGTAGCACAGGCATAGCAGAATCGGATGGCGCCAACGTTTGAGTATCAATGACTGGAGGCGGAATTATGGGAGGGGGCAGGAGAAGAAGGCTGCCAGCAGTAGTAAGCTCTTCAAGCTGTTGCTTCAGTGCACGTCCAATCTTTTTCTCAGCTAGGACTCGAAAGCGGTCAGCGGCCTCCTTCACAACTTTGTCCACAGCAGCCTGAGTGGAAAGCCTGTCCGCCTCCCTTTGACTCTCCATTTTGGAAGCGACCCCCGATACATAATCGTGGTGCTTATCCTCAGCTTGCTGGAGCGCTTTCTGAGCCTTCACTGTCACGATGCGTAGATCGTCTCGATCCTTCTCCAGCTTGTTATACTTCATTTTCCAGCCATCAGGACCATTAATTTCCTGCTTCACGATCTCCAGAGAGTCCAATGTACTAGTCAAGCCGCGCACCACATACCCAATGTCCAGGCTCAGCTGAAAAACAATATTCCTTAGCAACGAATGTAGCAGATTTGAGAGAAATAAATAAGAGGAACCTACCTTTTCCCAATCGGTATAGATAGCCGATCGGTGAGAGGCGAAAGAGCCAGAATCGCCATATGCTTGATCCTTGGGAAGATGTGAGCTAAAAAAAAGGAGACGCTGCAACAGCTGGGTTGTCCAAGGCTGAGTCGTGGATAGTTATATCGCGATCTTTAGCCTTAAATCTAGGTTGCCAGATTTCAACTGTATCAGAGGGCAAGGAACCTGAGGCAGTGGGTTCCTTCCCATGACGCCGCCCTGGAGCTAGTGGTCGTGGCAGTGCAACAGGGGGGACATAGACGCCCAGAGGTGTAGTCCTGGCCTTTTTCGCGGGCGGACTCTTGGCCACCACTTCTATAGCCTCGTCACCATCGGAGTCGCTGTCCCACAATTTGAGCTTATTTGTTGCCATAGCAGCGACAAACTCAGTAGAAAGAGGAGGAACAATATCGTCTTCCCAGTCCGCTAACGCAAAATACGAAGAGGGGGCGGTATGGGGAGTAGAGGAGTGGGATTGAGCGACGACGGCTCTTTGGGCAACGGCTTGGGAGTGGTAAATCTTGATGGTGTATTTGAAGGACTTGTGGGGCTTTCTTTTAGGGAGTGGGGAGGATTTGGGTTTTCTTTCTTTTGGAGGCGACAAGCGATAGAGGGGACCGTGGTAGTCGCCGATGCTTTTCAAGGATGGATCAAGTAAAAGAGGTTTACCTTTTTCAGGGTCAATACCGAGAATTTCGCACTGAGCACTTTCCAAGTCGCGGAGGTGTTGAAAAATTTCGGATGAAATGCCGGCGTTGAGTTGAGATCGCAAATCAGGTTTCCAGCCTAAATCACAAAATGAAGACAAGTTAGAAACATGAAAAAGGAGTACTGCAAAGCAAAAGGCGGTACCTACCACTTTTAAGGAAACTAAGATGCCTTAGAGAAACTTCTGATGGAAGGTCCACGGAGATAAAACCCCCAGACACATATAACGGATAGTAATGCCACACTTTGTCAGATGTGGTGATGTGGAGGACAAAAGACTTCTTTACGTGGACGAAAGTAAGGATTGGTACCCACGCCTACCGAACTTGGTACTCTTCTTTATATAAAAATGAGCAATTATGTCGTAGAGTTGGATCTTAGGGGACTGGGTTTCATTATAATCGGTCGCGGCATACATGACACGCCAAAAATTATCTATGCCTTGACATGGCGGAATATTGAAGTGGTTGCATACCTCGACATCTAAAAGAGTTAAAGGAAAACGCAAGCCTGCCACTATCTGACCTACAGTAGTGATGAGACAACCAGGCCGCAGTTTTACCAAATGTGGAAAATGGGTGACACCGGGCACATGCTCAAGGACCAAGTCAGCTAAAATGCCATAGGCAGGTTTGATCGCGTCTATATTTGGTCTACAGTGATATGACGGTGGGGGAGGAAGAGATCTTCCTTCCGAGGTAGAAGGTTTGGCCCAGAGCTGGAAGAGCCGATTGAGGGATTGAGACCGTTTGTAGTATGTCTGCTAGATCTGGACTCCGACCAGTCGGATCTAGTGGCCGAGGTATTCGCCGAATCAGATTCCGACATATCAGATTAAAATAAAGGGAGGAAATCGAAAGCAACAATGGGGGAACCAGTTACCAAGGGAAAAGTGAGGGACAACGACACAAACGAACAAAACAAGATAACGAGAGAAGGGAATAGAAAGGGAGGAGACAAACCTGGAATGCAAGGCAGCAAAAGCCAACTAGGTAGTTCAAAAGAAGTCCGTACGGAGCTTGGAAATCGCACAAAGGTGAAGAATAGCAAGAAGAAGTTGAATAGGCTAGAAGAAGATGGAAAGATGTAAGGCTAAAGTGTGGGATTGGAAGTGGAGAGAGGTGTTTAAGCGGTAGGGGCAAAAGAGTAATCACAGAAAAAGGGACCATGGGAAATAAGACACGTGGGGCATCGAAATTCGAAAGGCCAGGCCATATGCGTATACGCTTGAGACACGTGGAAGCAATGATGGAGCACGTGCCAATAAAGAATGGGAAGGTAACAGAACTAATCAAAGAAAGGCATACCGCGAAAGGAAGAGGGGTTGAGAAGGTGGTTCTCGGTCCCATTGTCTGTTCGCGGATCACCAAGGGGTTCACTCGACGTCTATGGGGCCGAGAGGGGCATTTGTAGAGGCCATATTCCTGACATATGAGATTATAGGTGGTAAGTGGGCCAGAGACAATTTAAGAAGGAGGAGATATGTTGCAGTAGATCAGGTTCGCAGAACCCTAACTGCTAGAAAACCGCCGTGACATGTGGGGGGACAGGGGACGCTGGATTAAAAAGAGATCAACGGACGACAAGAGGCGGTTGGAGAAGTGAAAGAATAGGAGAGATAAGAGAGAGGAAGAGGAGGAAAAGAAAAAACGAGAGAGAGAAAACATTAGTACCAATAAATTTATAGGTTGTAATCTTTGATAATACAAATATTAAACTGGACTGTTTGTTTTGATCCATACGAGTATACAACTATCAACTATGTATGAGCAAATATAATACAAAGAGAACACTTGTGCTATTTCTAGGCACCCGGCCTTGTGTTTTAGGTGACACGGCAAAAAGGGTGCTGAATTCTATAGGTTGCTTAATGAGATGCGAAACAATAAAATGCTAACTCAAGAGAGGCTCCTTTGTCTCATAAACTCTTGTTGTTTCTTCAACACCATCTTCAATAACAAACTCTTCTTTCTTTTTAGCCCATAACACAGAGTAGAGGCCTCCAAACATGAAAAGCATTCCAGCCAGGCTGCACAATAACACAAATACGCATTTATCATCAATTACTGGTTGGATATTCGTTATCACTTTATCCAAAAAATTAGTTTTGAAACCATCAAAACCAAGTAAACAGATGAGAAATTATTATGTTGAGCTTACTACCTAATTTCTAATTTATATCAAACGATATATCTACATATCGCTTAAGTTGGTCAAATAAATCTATCAAAACCACTTGTTTTCTGGCCTATTGGGTTTTTCAATTGGGCCTGTGCGTAAGCGTAAGCCTGGCTAGGAAGCATGAACCCTCTTCATCACAATTATCAGTTCACCACTCATCAGACTGTTCATTTAAACTTTAAAGGTTCTTGCTGAATGCTGACCTTATATTTCAAAAGGAAGACATTAATATACTGTATTTACCTTGTGAATGTAATAGTGTCACCTAAGGCAATGGCAGAAATAACGACGGAGAAAACGGTTCCAATGGGGCTGAGAGTAGAAACAAAAACAGGCCCCTTTTTCTTCATGGCCCATGACTGAAAGCTACCACAAGCTCCACAAACAATGCCTCCCTATAAACCCAATTTATAAAAAAGTTAGGGAACAGATATAGCTTTTGGAACTGATACTAGGTCAATACCCTATGATGGCTTAAAAATACGGTCATAAGTTTTTCAGAGCACGGTCACTACTGAACAAATTCACACATCTGTATGTGCACAAACAACATAAAGACTGATAAAAAAATCAATATATATATATATAATTTGATATATTGGAGGAATGAAGGAGAGCAATCTGAGTTTTACCAGTAAAGCGAATCCAACGAGATTTGATGCACTAACTAGAGGTGAGCCGATTTCCAACCTATGTTCTACTATTAACTGGAAACAGGCAGTCATAATAGCACCCACAAATGATGTTATAGCATTTAGGGACATAGGCGCAGGGAAATCGCGCAACGTCACAGCCTGGGGATGCACCAATTGTAATACATGAAAAATCAAAGATAATTAGTAGGGGAGAAAATCATAATATTTATTTGTAGCGTGTACGTATAAAGAAGCAATGAGATGAATAACAAAACGATAAGCTAATTAATTAGTTCAAACTTTACCTGCAAGATAATGTTGAAGGATAAAGCAATAACCCCAGCTAGAAGGCAAATTATCCCAATTATCCTGTCTTGTTCGATAGCTTCTGCATTCGATTCAGTCTGGAGGGAAACTATAGTTGGGGCATTAGAGTGAATGGAGGTCATCAGAATGGTCCCAACAATGCACACTAAGGTCCCCAAGATCTTCACTCTACTGTAAAAGCTTCTCATGTCCACTTTCTCAAACCTTTAGGGGAAAAAAAAGGAGATTAACTATTACTAGCTCGTACAGTCGTACTTTCAATTTCAAAAGAATCGGGTTCAGTTACTAAATGGCATCTTCCTTAACAGTCATTTCAAGCCGACGACCAACTCAATATTGGTCAAATTACATTGACTTTCACGTGCAAAGATGTCGTGGTTGTTGTTGCGTACAGAAGTTTTCCCCAGGGGACAATCAGTGATATGGTGAAAGATGCTTCCGAAGGGATTTCATATGTCTGCAATAATATTGCTGAATATGGAGGTGATCCTAATAGGTAACCACTTTATATGTCTTATATATGGTAACTTATATGCTAATATTTTAATGTTTAGTAGTGGTTGTTCACTTGTTCTTGTAGGATCTATTTAGTGCGTGTTTGGGTGGGTGAGGGCGTCGACTTCACAGCTACACCTATTTAGTGAGCAACGCAAACATAGTCCATGGTTTGGAATGGTCTATAAAAATCCAAACTCAGTTCATGGTTTCATGCACTTCATTTACATAGCAAACACCATCACCCAATCGCGGAAGAAAAGAAACACACGCTAAAAGGCCTATAACTTTGTACCTCAGAACAGAAGCAATAAGAAAGATAATTCCTGGAGCAAGGTTTGGCATGACCGAAGCAAGTGCTGGAGATGTTTTCTTAACTCCTGTTAGCATCAGGACTTGGAACAAAGTTACCCTTAAAAATAAACAGATGCAGCGTATATCAAATTCCAGAAATGTTTCATAAAATAAAATCGTGATTGTATTTGCAACATATCTAAAAGATATGCTTACCCTGCAAAGGAAATCAACAAGAGTTGGCCCAACAACTTCAAACTGAAATTCCGAGGCCATTGTTTCCTGCCGGCATATATAGTAAACCAAAAGTAAGTTTACTATAATTTAGCAACAAAAAAGAGAGAATTGAGATGAAATATAACCTTTCAAAATAAAGGGAGAGAGGAAAGAACAAGAAGGAGGTGGCTAAGTTTCCAAAGATGATAAGAAAAAGCTGACTTATGCCAATGGATAGTAAGTAACCCATAAATATTCCATATAGAGCAAAGACGAGTTGCACGCCTATTAAGCCACCCACCACCGCAAATTCTTCTACAAATTCGATTCTAAAGAAGGGTTTAAAGAATGCAAGCATCTTATTCTTTAGAGCAGCCTGAGCACAATCCTGTTTTCTTGTAAATGACTTGGCTCTTCTTCTTTTCCTCCTCTGTTTTACTCAAGTGCTCAACTACCATTCGTTTGGTTTCCTCCTTCACATTCTAGTCCCTTTCTTTTCCTTAATGCACGGAGAGAACTAGAAGACTAACTTTGTCTTAAACACTATCCCATCTAGCCATTTAAAGACGTTACGTACTAGTCCAAGTTAATATAAAAATCGGGTTTCCCTAATAACATTAACATTTTGCATTTCCAACGGAGTTGCATCGCTGCTAACTCAGCTAATAAAGTCTGATTTGTCGCACTCATTGGTTCATAATCTTTCTTAATTCCCAATGTTTTTTTTGGCTTCCTGACCCAATAACAAACATTAAAAAGCGACTAAACAGACGAAAAGGGACTACTTATTGCCGTATTAGTCATATCGGGCTTCTCATAACATTGGGCTGGGCCTTGACGTAGTTCACAGTACCCCCGTCATTCCTGCAGTAGCCTCGGTTTTGAGACGATGATTTCAAAAGTGGTAGTAGCCGCCGAAACCTGAGTCCTATTATTATTTGGAAACGGGTGAGATCACTAATATGTTGGTCTATGAGTCAACTAGCACAGAAACGAAAGGTTACGGTTTCTATAAGTTCTGTACCTCTGCCGGTGATTGGAATTGCGGTTGATCTAATTAAGTCTTGGTGATCTTCTGGCGCATTACAACAATGATGATAATACTAATACTACTAGTGAGTTTGCAGCTATTATTTCAGGAGTGGCCTGTTTTACTTATTGTGGTTGTTGGTGTTATCCCTCACATAATGATGAGGAAAATAATAGGTATTGTTCGTGTGAAGAAGTTAGAGCGCACACTTAGTTTGGTCGTGCCCAAGGCGCGTCCGCACCTTTGCTGTGAAAAAGAAGATAGTTTTTTTTCAGCCTCTCATGAAACATGTCTACTGGAGTTTCAGAAACTAGAAATATAAGAGGGCGCGTGCACACTCAGATTGGCCTTGCCAGGAGCGCGCGCTCATGCCTAAACATGTCAGGTTCTGATTTTTCTAAAGTAAACACGAAATTTCGTAGACGCGTTGAAATTTTAGATTACTATAAAAGCAAAAGTTAGGTTTTGAAAAACCAAGTCTTGAATAAAAACCTAATTTTGTGAGCAACCAAAATTAAGAGAAAACCCTTGTAAAGAGAAAAAGCTTGTAAGGAGAGAATAGTGATCTAGTAAGTTTGGAGAGACTTGAGAGGAGTGATTGTAATATTTCTTCCCACACTTATAAAAGGATTTGCTCTTGTGGAAGTAGGCATCATTGGCCGAACCACGTTATATCTTGTGTTGTGGTATGTTTTACTTTCTTTGCTTTATTATTACTTGTTTGTGATAGTTGTTGATTGGTTAGGAAGTTGGGTACGGTTGATTGTTTGTTGTAGTGAAAGTTTAGATTTTTTTTATTGGAGTAGTAGATTGTCCAAGTGCAAGCTATCTTAGTAGGGATCAATTGGTATCGTTTTTTCTAACAAGTAGTATCAGAGCCAGGTTAGATTAATCACAGAAGATAGTTATTCAAATCTTGCCCGGAAGGTGTTTAATAAAATTCTTGAGATAAGATTTGAGTTGAAATAACCTATTAAGATGGACCATTCTATAAACATTTGCATGACTAGTCTAAATAGAGGTAACTACACTATTTGGAAAGTCAAGATGGAAGACTTGCTCTATTGTAAGGACTTGGCACAACCCATTGAGAATGGAGGAGTAAAACCAGACGCAATAGACGCGGCTAAGTGGAGCAAGCTTGACAGTACAAAAAAGCAATTGGGTACATTCGATAGTGGATTGACAACATTGTCTTCCACCATGTATCCCAAGAGACTACCACTTTTGGCTTGTGGAAGAAACTCGAAGACCTTTATAAGAGGAAGTTGGCCAGAAACAAGGTACTACTCATTAAGAAGTTTGCTAACACGAGGTGCAAACAAGGTTCCTCAATGTCTGAGCATAATGAAGTACAAAATACCATCAATCAGTTGCATTTGATGAAAATTGATATGGTGACGAAGTTGAGGCATTGTTATTGATAATAATGGGTTGTGGTACAATTGATGAACAGTAGCTTTATGAGATGCGTGAACAGTAAATTATGATGGAAAACAATAGATAAAACTTATCAAAATCATGTGATAAAGAGGAGAGTAGTCGTGTTTGCCAAACTATAGTTGTACACTATTTGGATACGAATCTAGATTGCAAATATGTTTCACTAATGAGAGTCAAAACAGTAAATATGAGGTGAAAACAATGAATTTAAATGATGAATAAAGGTATTAGAAGTGGTTTAATCCGCCATGCGATTCGATTGACTATTAGTTAGTATCGAATCGCTTGTATTGATCTCTAGTGAAGACCAAGTCCTCTCGGATCGAGGTTTCACTAACATGAGAGTGTAGTTCCACCACAAATCTCTTTGGTGGTGGCTCTAAACTCTAGTTCTAAGTTATGATCTCTATCTCTAGTTACTTATAACGAAGAGCTTAAAGTTCTTTTATGCAAAACAATAAATACTAATGGTGAATCATCTTCACATGACTTCATAAACCTCCTCTAATGAAGGTTTAGTCTAGTGTCATTGGAATCATTATACTAAAGCAATAATAAGGAGACATAATTGAAATGACAATAATTAAAATTAAACTAATTTAAAGCTTTTTATTGATGGAAAATAATGGAGGCTACAAACTAAATTATTCTAACCCTAAAGAAATTAAAACTAAACTAAACTAATTATTAACTAAAGAGGGGAAGGAGAGGAGTGTTTAGCCTTAACCCTCTTTATATAGGAGAGGGTTAGGCTTACATTTTCGTGCATGGGCCAAAAAGGGGGACTTTGGGCCTCTAAAGTGAGTCTAAAGTCCATTAGGTTTAAGTTTGAAAGGGCTAATTCTGCTGAAACTTACTTCAGTACTTTTTCGTCCACTTTTACAGCTGTGATTGGGGCAAGGTTGGATCCATTGGAAAGCTAATTCAGAGACGGTCGTTTTGACATAAAGTAGGCCTAATTCTGAGGCCCGAGTCCAAAGATACAGCCTGTTGAAGTTTTGCTGACTTTTCTGTCATTTTTCTACCCGGATTGACTTTGACTTCCCAATTTTGACTGGACTTGAAAAAGGCTTTTCTCCATGATTCTTGGGCTTTAAATGTAGAACTTCCTTGGCAATCATCTTGACTCGTTTTTCATGCAAAAGTGGTGTTTTTAGTCACCTAATCAACTTCAAGTCCTCAAATGCATAAAAACATGTAAACAGTACTAACTCATATTTATTATAAACATAATTGGCCTAAATAGAGTACTATTAAGGGGTTTAAACTACACTTTTTGGGTGCTTATCAGTTACTATTAAACTCTCTACCCAACAGTTGGGAGACTTTAGCAGTTTCTTTTGGCAGAGCTGCTAAGGATGGAATCATTTCCATGGAGATGGCTACCGGGGCATTGTTGAATGAGGAGACAAGAAGGAAGGGGTTCACGAAGCAGCTCCTCTCACTCAGATATCCTTGTCCAGAGGGGGAGGTAAGAGCAGAAAACCATCTCATTTTAGAGGTGATGACAGAAGCAAATCTAGGGGTGAAGCTAGAATTCCTAAGGCAGAGAAACAATGTTACTATTATGCCACCAAAGGTCACTTCAGGTATGAGTGTAGAACACTGAAGAGGGATGAAAAGAATAACTGTGTACATGAAGACATGGTAAAGAGGAAAAGAAGCACATGCCGAGATACTACCGCACTAGTAGACGATGACCAAGTGGGAATTGTGTCAGATTGTGGTGAATGTTGTATTAGTACCTCATGGCAGGATACAGAGTGGGTGATATAGATACAGGAGCGTCCTATCACGTCACACCGCACAGGAGTTTCTTAACTACCTACAAATGTAATGAATTTGGTGAAGTGAAGATAGGTAATAGTGGAGTCTCTAAGATTATAGGCATTAGTAATGTTCATGTAGAAACCAATGTCGGCTACACCTTGACACTCAATGATGTAAGACATGTCCCTGATATTTGGCTAAGCCTAATTTCCGCTGGGAAGTTAGATGATGATGACTTTCAAAACTCATTTGGTAATGGGGTATGGAAATTGAGCGCATCGAGTTCCATTGTAATAGCCAAAGGGAAAAAACTTGCTCTTTTCTACAAGACACAAGCTAGTTTGTGTAAAGCGAGTTGAATGCAAAGACAAGAAAAACTTCCTCCGAATTATGGCATAAGAGACTGTGTCATATGGGAGAAAAAGGCATGTAAGTTCTTGCCAAGCAAAATGTCTTGCCAAACATCAAAGGTACGCATTTAAATAGATGTACTCATTGTTTGGTTAGAAAGAAACACATGGTGTCTTTCCAAAGATTCCCCTCTCACATAAAGGAGAATATCCTTGAGCTAGTACACACAAATTTATGTGGTCCTATGAAAGTGAAGTCCCACAGGAGAGCTTTGTACTTCTTGACTTTCATTGATGATGCGTCAAGAAAAATATGGGCATATAGTTTGAAGACCAAGGATGTAGTACTTGGCGTGTTCAAGACTTTCCATAACATGGTGGAAAAAGACAGGGAAGCCTTTGAAGTGTATTCACTCAGATAATGGGGGATAGTACATTGGGCCGTTTGAAAAGTATTGCAAGAGTCATGGGATTCATCATGAGCAGACAACTCCCAAGACACCGCAACACAATGGTATAGCTGAGAGGATAAACCGTACCATTATAAAGAATGAGATGTATGTTGTCTTACTTTAAGTTATTAAGGAGTTATTGGGTAGAAACAATGCGCACAGCCGTATATGTGATCAACCTATCATTTTCGAAGCCCCTAAATAGTGATTATCCAGAGAGAGTATGGTCAGGCAGAGATGTTGATTATTGATACTTGAGGGTATTTGGGTGCAGAACATTTGTTCATATTCCCAAGGATGAGAGATCCAAGCTTGATGACAAAGCCAAGCATTTCATTTTTCTGGGTTATGGGGATGAAAAGTTTGGCTACAAACTTTATGATCCGATCAACAAGAAGGTAATCCGAAGTCGAGATGTTGTGTTCTTGGAAGACCAAACAATAGCAGACTTTGAGAATGGTGAGAAGTTAGAAGCTTTCATTGATGATCATGTTGATTTAGAACCAGAAGTTTCTACTATGAAACGTACAGAAGGCATTGAGAATGCAGAGAACCATGGGTTTGAAGCTCATGACGATGATCCTATTACTCATGATGGGATAAAACATATTGATATAGAAGTTGCAGATGAAGTGCATGAATCACCACCTGAGCAAGGAGAAGTGCATCCTCCCGAGCCATAAAAGATGGGGTAAGAAGATCTAAGAGAGAAAGACGAACTTCAACCAGGTATCTACCACATACGTATGTTTTACTATCTGATGGTGGAGAACCTATGTACTATCAAGAGGCTCTTGAAGGTACATACAAGGAGAAGTAGTTGAAGGCCATGCAAGATGAGATGGGTTCTTTGCATAAGAATCACACTTATGACTTAGTTGAGAAACCGAAAGGAAGAAAAGTTCTCAAGAATAAATGGATCTTCAAAGTCAAGCACGAGAAGAATAATCCACATCCAAGGCACAAAGCTTGCCTTGTTGTGAAGGGATTCGGTCAAAGGAAAGGTATTGATTTTGATGAAATTTTCTCGCATGTAGTTAAGATGACTTCTATTAGGGTGGTATTCGTTTTGGCCGCAAATATGAACCTAGAGGTTAAGCAACTAGATGTCAAAATAAATTTTCTTCATGGAGATCTTAAAGAAGATGTCTACATGGACCAACCAGAGGGGTTTGAGGTCAAAGGCAATGAGCACATGGTATACAAACTAAGAAAGAGTTTGTATGGGTTGAAGCAAGCACCGAGACAGTGGTACATAAAGTTTGAGTCCTTTATGGTGAAACATGGATACAATAAGTGTACTTCCAATCATTGTGTGTTTGTTTAGAAATTTCCATATGGATATTTCATAGTGCTCTTGTTATATGTGGATATGATATGTTGATAGTTGGCCAGAACATTAACAAGATATCCAAGCTGAATAAAGACTTGAGTAAATCCTTTGAGATGAAGGATTTAGGTCAAGCAAAGTAGATACTTGGTATGCAGATCACTCATGCATGAAAGAAAGAGTTAAAAGTTGTGGCTTTCTCAAGAAAGGTACATTGAGAAGGTGTTGAAAGATTCAACATGGATCAAGCGAAGCCAGTCAGTTGTCCGCCTTAGTGGACAGTTCCGTATGACCAAAGATAAGTGTCCAAAGGGTGAGCATGAGAAGAGTCAAATGGAAAAGATTTCTTAGAGCAAGTCCAATATATGGAGAGCTGCTAAATTGGGTTGCTAAAAGGTGCCACATATGCCTTTTAGCATGCCCAACCATATTTGGCAGCCCAAAATCAAAAAACCATTCCAATCACACTTTTTAGCAGTTGTTAAGTTCTGGTAACGGATGGCAAAAACTTTGCTTTCTATCTGTTAAATTAATTAAAACGGGAGACAGATGGCGTAGTTTCTGCCGTCTGCACATAAAATAACCAACAGAGAATAGAAACTATGTCGTCCGTCTCCCAAAACTTATTATGGTAGCTGCTAAACAAGGCCACAAATTTGGCTGGGTTTATGACACTTTCCAAATTTATGAGTTTTTTAGCAGCCCCATTGGAATAACATTTTGGTGGTTGGCCCCTTAGCAGCCTATATAGCACCCCATTGGACTTGCTCTTATACATCCGAAGTGGGCATCTTGATGTATGTCATGGTGTGTACAAGACTGGATGTTGCTTTTGCCATTGGTGTTGTAAGCCGATTTCAAGCGCACTTTCAAGACGTGTTTGTGTTTTGGTGGGAGTAAGACCTTACTTGAAGGCTACACAGATGCAGACATGGCAGGTGATATTAACTCCATGAAGTCCACCTCTGGTTATCTATTTACTTTTACAGGGGGAGCAGTTTCTTGGCAATCAAAGTTGCAAAAATGTGTTGCCTTCTCCACTACAGAAGTCGAGTATATTATAGCCACAGAATGTTGCAAAGAGATACTATGGATGAAGAGGTTTTTCGATGAACTAGGGATAAAGCAGAAACAGTTTGTAGTTCTATGTGACAGTCAGAGCGCCATCCATTTGAGCAAGAATCCGAGTTTTCATTCTAGAGCCAAGCATATATATGTGCGTTATCATTGGATTAGAGAAGTTCTCGAAGACAAGAATTTGTGCATTGAGAAGATCCATACCGATAAGAATATGTCGGATATGATGACCAAAGTCTTACCAAAAGGTAAGTTTGATGTTTGTTGTGCTACCGCCGGAATGGTAGCACACTCCTCCTGTTGATTTGGGAATGCATGGAGGTATCCCCACCCTCATGGCTCGGGAGGGGGAGATTGTTGGTGTTATCCCTCACATGAGGATGAGGAAGATGTAAAAAATAGGTACTGTTCGTGTGAAGAAGTCAGAGCATGCGCGTGCGCTCAGTTTGGTCGTGCCCAAGGCGCGCCCGTGCCCTTGCCATGAAAAAGAAGATAGTTTTTTTTCAGCCTCTCACGAAAAATGTCTACTATAGTTTGGGAAACTGGAAATATAAGAGGGCACGAGGGCGCTCAGATTGGCCTTGTCAAGAGCGCGCCTGCGCTCATGCCTAAACATGCCAGGTTCTGATTTTTCTACAATAAACACGAAATTTCATAGACGCGCTAAAATTTCAGATTACTATAAAAACAAAGAAAAAAATTACATAGATAGGTAGTGAACTATACCCGAAATCAAACATTGGGGTTTAAACTTTTTTTGAGCAAGTTTGGGTATCTATGTGTACCATGTTTTGCAACGTTTGGTTCTGTTTCGCTTTCATCCATTTATTTCATACGTGTCACACTTTTCTTCTTTTTCTCTAATTATTTTCCTATGTGGCTATTTTTTATGTGGAAAATGAGGTAGTATACAGTACTTCTGAAGCAAGATTCATTATGATCAAACAGTTATGACTAAGCATACATTAATTTTAAAAATAGAACGAGGCATTATCTTGGACGTCGATATTGGATTAATCCAACGCTGGTCAGGTCGTCTTCTTCCAAATCTCATGATTATATGGGAGAACATTTACAACACCGATGATTTCAATTCAACAAAAACCAAATCGAAGTAGTTTCAATTACACTTCTCATCTTGATTCATCACCTCTTTCTTTCACTCCATCACCTTGTTCGTGTATTTGCAAGGCGAATTGAATTGGAGGAAATTGACACGCAGAACTCTTGCGGACTACAATTCTGGAACCAGATCCATCAGGCACATTATTGTCTAGAACAACCAGCGACTCCAATTGATAATGTTAAGCTACACTGTGAGCAGCCAATCTTAAATATGAAGTAGGTAGTTGTTGAAACTCAAGTTGTTGTTGGGAAGGATTTCGGATAAATTTCACTACATCCTACTCTATTCGAAGAACTGCTCTATTCAATTCTTTGATGTTGTTAGTAGTCCGTGAGTTTTGTTCTCTTTCTGCTATTAGAGAAGCTTGAAGGATCAAAATGTTTTTTTTCTTCCCGAAATATTCACTAGTTTGCTATGGCGATATCTGCCGAATTATCGATATATGTCGAATTTGCAGGATTCTATATGTCAGCATACCACGTGGCAACTTTTACATAGCCATATAGGAAAATAATTTGATTAAAAAAAAAAGTGTTCCATGTATGAAATAAATGGACGGAAGAAAAACAGAACCAAACGTTGCAAAACGTGGTACACATGGATACCCAGACTTCTTAAAAAAAAAGTTTAAACCCCAATATTTGATTTCGGATATAGTTCGTTACCCATCTATGCATTTTTTTCAAAAACAAAAGTTAGGTTTTGGAAAACCAAGTCTTGGATAGAAACCCAATTTTGTAAGCAACCAAAATTGAGAGGAAACTCTTACAAAGAGAAAAAGCTTGTAAAGAGAGAATAGTGATCTAGTAATTTTGAAGAGACTTGAGAGGAGTGATTATAATATTCCTTCTCACACTTATAAAAGGATTTGCTCTTGTGGAAGTAGGCACATCATTGGCTGAACCACGTTACATCTTGTGTTGTGGTATGCTTTACTTTCTTTGCTTTATTGTTACTTGTTTGTGATAGTTGTTGATTGCTTAGGAAGTTGGGTTGGTTGTTGGTTGTAGTAAAAGTTTAGATTTTTTTTATTAGAGTAGTAGATTGTCCAAGTGCAAACTATCTTAGTGGGGGATCGATTGGTATCGTTTTCCCCAACAGTGGTCAGTTGAACTTCTGGACGTGTTGTCTTTGTAATGAGAAATTTCATAAATCTGCATCGCACTTTGAACATGTGGACACCACCCACTTGCAATTGAAGAAAGCTAGTTTATTCTCCTAAACCCGGTTTCATCTTACCTCGTGACATCAATAATGTCGACTGTGAATGGTTTTATATGATTGTTCATGAATACTGGCTACCCATAGATACATCTACTGTAATGCCCAAGTTTATTAGGGAAGATAAGGATGAATATGATAGTGGTAGCTCCAGGGCATATTCTCTCTTTGCTTCATCTACCTGGCCACGTTCTAATGATGTGGACCGCGTCCTCTTGATCGCAGCTATCCGTCATTATGTTACTAGTGTTTATGAAAAAGAATTCTCTTTTGGAGTTGGATCTCGATCTCGTGCTCAGATATATACAGCTTCAAAGAGTTAGACAATCTTTTTCTTCCTTGTTGTCGTCTTCCTCCTCTATATCTCTCACTTGTCGATCTCCATATGCTTTTTAAATGTTCCCCAGCTTCAAATTATCCTAGATTTCTTACGCCAGATATCTAACTCCTATACAACCAAGAAGAAGAATAAGAAAAAGGACCGCAAGAAATATTGATAATATATGTTTGTAGAGAAAAAGGGTTGTTTGCAAGAAAAAGTTTTTGCGAAAGAAAAGTTACTGGACTTTTCTCACCAAAATTTTGTCAGGCGCGCCCACGCTCAAACAAGTCTAATGCTCAGTGCGCACGTGCTCCACCGTATTCACAGAGCCTTCGACCGTTTTCGGTCCAGTACAAAACAAAATTTTTTTTTCTAAAAACTTAACCTAACCAATACTAGAACAGAGACAAAGATTGTAAGAGTGCATTCTAAGTAAGTGTGTGAGTGTTCATTCTTTGTGAGTGAATTGAGGGCTCTTATAATCTGTTACTTTGTGCATCTAGTAAAGCTTGAAACTCGCCGGTGGACGTAGGCACATTGTCTAACCATGTTATATCTGTATATTGTGGTTTGTTATCTTTTACATTAATTCTCTTTACTTATATGCTTGTTAATTTATATTGAGAAGTGTTGGGATAGTACTTGGAGGGTGTTGCAGTCTTGTCTTGTAAGAAGGATCAATCCTTGTGTAGGGTTGATCTATTTGGAGCGAATAGCATTGTTTCCACTTTAGTTATTCACAACAATTAGTATCAGAGCCCAAGTTTACGACCTAGGATTTTGAGTTTTGGTGAAGAACCATAGTGCTCAAAAGTTATGAAGACAAGGTATTTGATAAAATTCACAAGTGAAATATTTTTTAGGTTATTGTGTGTGACTTGAAAAATGGCTCCCAAGATGTCAAATGCTAGGTTTGAAGTAGAGAAATTTAATAGGAAGAATAACTTTGGGATTTGACAAATCCAAGTAAAGGACATCCTCATCCAACAAGGTTTGTATAAGGCTTTAAAGGGGATTAAACCAAAGGCAACGAATATAAGTAATGATGATTGGGAAGAGTTTGATCTACATGCTTGTTTATCAATCCAGTTGTGTCTTGCTAATGAGATAATGTATAATATGATCGGAGAAAATACCGCTGCCGGTATTTGGCCAAAGCTAGAATCTATGTATATGACCAAGAGCATGACGAACAAGATGTACCTTAAGAAACGTCTTTATCGGTACATGATGGTGGATGGTTCAACGATGCAAAAGCACGTTAGTGAGTTTCGTCGATGCCTAGCGAATTATTTGAATGTTGGTATGAAAATTGATAATGAGGATCAAGCGGCATGTTTAATATTCTCTTTGCCCAAAAGTTGTGAGCATATAATGACTACATTTATAACTATGTGCCCAGCAAACAGAATAATTCGTTCATTAAGGTTTAGGCAATGGCGACGTCTTACACGGTACCTCAAGCATGTTCGTTGTTACCCGAACGATGAAAAAATGTTAGCACATTTGAATGATTCCGGAGAACAAAGATGGGGCACCATTTGGCAAACCATTATCTTTTGGCGCGATGCTAAGGAAACACATTTCACTCATGAAGAAGCCAGACCATCAGGACAGCTTGGTTGGTAAATTTGAGTAGGCCATTGTATATATATATATATCTAACTGTATATAATTATGTTTAGTATGATATTGTTTTTCTTTGTTTATCTCTGTATAATATATTATTTTATAATCACTTTCTATTCCAACAATCCAGCCCTTTTGTTCATGGTTCTTAGGTAATTTCTTGCTTTATCTATTGATACTTCGAGGACTAAGCATCATTCAGTTTGGGGGTGCTTTAAACCTGTAGCAAAAATTAGACAATTTGTAGGCTGTATATAGTTTCTACTTTCTTGTTAGTGAATGTACTTAGTGACAAAGTATTGTTTCCTTTTCAATGATGAAAATTGTCTAAAAGTCTCATATTAGCATTCGAATTAGGATTCATTTTTAAGAAACTTCAGATAATACGTACGCAATAGTTTTTACATCTTTTCATGAGTATTCATGCACTGAGTATCATCGATTGTACATAGCAGTAAGTTTCTGGAACCCACGATTAGTCTACTTAAACTATCAATCCTGTGAGAATCTAACCAAAAAGCCTCAATATGAGTGATTTGTGAGTAATGACACAAAGAAGTAGTTTTTTCGAATAGAGAAAATCACGCGTCTACTTACTTGATCACCATCCGAACCTTAGGCGAGAATTTAGGCCTTCTTTGGATTGACATAGCTAAAAATTTTTACCTGTTACAAATTCTACCACTAGTCACTCCACTGAACCTTTCATCAAACCTTTCACTTTCACCAAAAATTCCTTACCCATCTATTAACCCCAAATAAAAGAACCTACCTAAATGATGAGTAAGAGAAATATGATGAAATGTAGAAAAATAAATTGAAAGACTTATCCCAAATAAAAGTTAGTTACTTGCTTCAAGAAAGAAAAATAGAATCATGTTTCTTAAGCCTTAGGTAAAAAAAAAAAGTCCAAAGGCTTAAGAGCAAAGTAGGAAAACTCAGATAGAAGTAGAAAAAGAAAACAAGGATATATAACACCCCGTTTATTTCTTTTATTTTCCTAGTACCATAATAATAATAATAATAGGATAGATATTAGTTAAGGATAGGAAACCCCATAGGTAAAAAGATAAATCTTCCTTCCTTGTTTTTAGTGGGGTTTAAAACAAAAAGGAGTTCACACAGGGAATTTTTGGAACAGAGAGAGTTATACACAGAGAAAAAAAAAAGTTTTACTGAGAGAGAAAAAGAAAGGTTTTTCTGATAGATAGCTGATAGTTGGAGCTAATCACAGGTGAGTAGAGAATACATATTTCACTTCACTGAACATGAAATTTCTTACTCTTATTACTCTAACGACTTGTTTTTGGTTTACTGACAAAGATATAAAGATATCAGTTTTCTACTTTTCTGCTCATTTTAAGTTTCTGTTTTTCTACTCATTATGTATGCGGCGGAATTGGAAATACATATTTTGTGTTCATATTGTCGATTATATATTTAATTTGTATGGTTTAACTATTGTTTTTTTTTTTATTCCAATGGTTCTAAATTGTTAATGGTTAATAGATTGAGAGTTGGGTTTTTGTTAGACTGTTGAAGTGTTGGGATGATCATATGGGTTGTGGATTATGTCGTGCGGTTGGTTTTTCTCGAGGTTTCTTTGTTTGAGAACTGTTGAATGCTCTGAAAGAGCAGTAATGGTGTTAACTCGCGATTTGGAGAGGAGTGGGGAAATCAAGTTTGATTATATAATAGTGTTGGGCTTTTGGGTGGGGATTGAAATCGAAAGTGGTTTTTGGTGTGGTTTGATTGTGTTTGAGTGATGTTGAAGCTTTGACAAGAGCATTAATGGCGTCGAATGCGATTTGTGAGGAGTGAGGGAATCAAGATTTGATGGTATAGGCATTTTGGGTTTTTAGGGAGGATAAAAATCAATGGGTTTAGAGTGGAGTAGGGTTGGTGGTTGTGGTATCTGCTTTGGTGGTGGAGGCGCTCGCTGGTGAGGAAGATGAACAGTGAGTTTTTTGGTTTTGTTAGGCTTGGGCCGAAACAGCTTTGTGGGCTTAAGTGTTTTGTTTAGATTTTCATTTGTGGGCTTAAGTTATTTTAGATTAGGCCTGGGAAAGACTAAACACTTTGGGCCTTAGTCTTTGGGTTTTTGGTTGGATGAGTACAATCAATAAAAATTTGGAGAGAGCAGAAGAAATATATTAATTGAAGGAATCAGGTATTCAGAAGATTAATTAAAAGTTAACGTTGTTCTTGATGAATTATGAAACCAAATTTTTTTTGAGTGGGGCAAGTGTATTGTTGTTAGCAAATTGAAGTTTCTAATTTAATTTGTAAGGGCATCTCTAATGGGGGGTGTAAATTGTTTAAAGTGTAAAATTTACACTCTAAATATCAAAAATATGTTTCCAATGGGGGGTGTAAATCACAGGTGATAAGCTAATAGTTAATAGAAGAGGTGGGGAATTCCCTATCCTGCTATTAGTTAATAAACATCTCGGGCGTCACTTGAAGTAACGTCCCAACTAAAAAGAAATTCGGACGTCACTTAAACTCACGTCTGTTTTATATTTTTTTTAGAATTGTAATGTTTGCGACGGGCAAAGACGGTCATTTATTGGTTGGGCCAGTTTTAAGTAAACCACGGACGTTACTCAAAGTGACGTGCATTTTATTTCATTTTTAGTTAAACCAATTGCGATGGACTTTGACTGTCGTTTTTTCTCAGTTTTTTAAAATTTACAAACTTTTAAGCTTTGTTGCATTGGATACCATTTTGAGTGTGGAAACTATTAGTGTGTAAGAAGGGTCATAAAATCCTAGTGACACCTATGTGGCATTTATATGGAGGTGTATATACACTATCCATTAGATATGCCCTAAAGAAAGAGAAAACCGTATTTAACTATTTATGGTACGACAATGAGTGGGCACCACGCATATTGTTTTCCGAACACTACTTGAACACTTGAACTCGTACTACAAACTACAAAGTTCGTGAAAGCATAGTTCGGAATTTCGGAATTTTTGAAATTCCGACAAATTCAAAAACTGGAATTCATTAAATTTCGACCCTTGTTGTATTCGGAATTTCGGATATTTCGACTCTATATTCGGAATTCCGTTTTTTTGAAAAACCGAAATTCCGGGCGGAATTCCGGAGTTTCGTTCGGAATCACGAACTATGCGTGAAAGTACCTTTGTAATTAGCGCGTTATGATGCCGAATTTTTGGTCCGGCGTATTAGCCTTAAAAAACTAAAAACCTTAATGGAAATATCTTTCGAAATATATCGTGGAAAATATCAGGCATTCAGATCCCAGTCCATCTCAGGGTTTCAGCTTGGCTGTTGGCTGTCTGACTCTTTATAATCTTTCTCGAAGAACGAGAGCGTCTTAATAGTCTGGAAGTTCCGTTTAATCTAAATTCCATTAACCCGTTTTTTGTACAACATGTTCAATCGTTTTGTTTGTACAAGTCTAAAAATTACTAGTCAGACCGACCTGTTGTTAAGAATCCCAATTACATGATTATTATTTGCTTCTTCCTAACCAATCACCACTCTTTAGATTCCTCTAACTCAAACTTTCAACACCTCAAACCCAGGTTCCACACTAGATTACCTGATAACTCATGTGGCTTATCCCCAGAAGGCAGAATCAACCCTCAAAGCTCTCTCTTTATCCTTTGGTATTACCCAACCCACATTTCAAAAATCATCGCGACCGAACCACAACTTCTCCTAGCCTCTCCCGAGAAAAGATTAAAACCCAAGCTTGATAATTACAATAGTATTGGCATTTCAGGACCCAATCTTGGTAAACTCTTCTCCAAAGAAACAAATTTCTTGTCGAGAAGTTTAGAGAAGCATATTAATTTCCTTAGAACCATTGCCCCCACAGACGATGACGTTGCCGTCGCCCGTCAGCTAGGTGATAACGTGAAGGAGTGCTCCCATGCAGGACCGAACTACAGACCTCCAGTTTACAAGACTCGTGTTCTAGAATCTAGACAACTGAGCTAAAATCATCATCCAGTGACAAGTATACGAACAAAATCAATAACACCGTACCCTGTAGTTTCATAACTGTTGTTGCTTCTAAATTCTGATCTTCCTTAGGCTGAGTCCAATGGCTCCCTATTTCTGCAAAAGTGGAGTCCAAACAGGCAGATTTGACTCCCTATCTCAATTTTACTCTCTATATATAGAGAATAACATTGAGGAATAGAGAGTGTGTTCTGCGCGAGTTGAATTGGCGCTGAATGAAGAAAGGATGTTCTGCGCGATTTGAATTGGCGCTGAAAGAAGAGAGTGCGTTCTGCGCGATTTGAATTGGGGCTGAAAGAAGAGAGTGCGTTCTGCACGAGTTGAATTGGCGCTGAATGAAGAAAGGGTGTTCTGCGCGAGTTGAATTAGTGTTGAATGAAGAAAGGGTGTTCGCGCGCGAGTTGAATTAGCATTGAATGAAGAGAGCGCTCGCGAAGTTGAATTGGCGCTAAATGAAGAAAGTGTGTTTCAAGCGAGTTGAATTATATTTGAATGAAGAGAGCGTTCTAGCGAGTTGAAATGGAGCTGAATGAAGAAAGTGTGTTATGCGCGAGTTGAAATAGGGCTGAATGACTGAATGAACAAAACCAAATTGTTTAAACTTTAAAGTGTTTGACTTGGTCTAAGTGTGTAAAGTGTCTATACCAAACCATTAGATCCAATTTCATACGGTGATTCCATTGGGCACTCATCAAATTGGATTGGGCAACCCCTAAAAAAAAAAAGAAATTTTACAAATTTGCCATATTACAAGTTTGCCATCAAGCCCAAGCCCAAAGAACCAATTCAACCGGTATCGCCAAAACGAACCCTTGGTTTACGTTTCTATTCAAACGACGACACCATGTCGCCGAAGTGTACACTCAAACGACTTGGTCATGCCGTTTTACATTTTATTAACTCAAACGACATGGTCGTGTCGTTTGAGTGTTACTTTGAGTTTGAGTTACACTCAAACTACATGGCCAAGTCGTTTGAGTGTATACTCAAACGATATGAACAAGTCGTTTGAGTGTTACTCACACTAACACTCAAACTACGCGCCCATGTCGTTTGAGTGTACACTCAAACTACGCTTCCATGTCGTTTGAGTGTACACTCAAACTATGCGGCCATGTCGTTTGAGTGTGCACTCAAACTACATGACCAAGTCGTTTGAGTGTATACTCAAACGACATGGCCAGAAGTTTCGGTGTTACTCACACTAACACTCAAACTTCTGGCGGCCATGTCGTTTTGAGTGTACACTCAAACTACATGACCGCGTAGTTTGAGTGTACACTCAAACGACATGGTCGCACAGAAGTTTGAGTGTACACTCAAACAACAACATGGCGTAGTTTGAGTGTTAGTGTGAATAACACTCAAACAACGGGTTCATGTAGTTTGAGTATACACTCAAACGACATGGCCGAGTAGTTTGAGTGTACGCTCAAACGACATGGCCGCGTAGTTTGAGTGTACACTCAAACGACATAGCCGCGAACGATATGGCCGCGTAGTTTGTGTGTTAGTGCTCTAACACTCAAACGACTTGTCCATGTAGTTTTTGAGTATACACTCAAACGACTTGGACATGTAATTTGAGTATACACTCAACGACTTGGTCACGTGTTTGAGTGTACACTCAAACGACGCGTGGACACGCGACTCAAACGATTCCAAATGCACTCAAATGATTTCAATTGAATTAGAAAAATTGAAATCCGATTTAAAAATTGGGTTAGAAACAACACAATTACATCAATAAAACTACATGCACTCTACACTCTTTATCCGTTATGACATAGTATCTTTATAACCAAGTTAAAACATGTAATCAAACATGCTACATGTAATCAAACATGCTATAAAATCTAAAATAATAATTTGTTTTATATCTAAACTTGTTATTATTATTATTTTTTCAATTGTGAATCATAAACTAGTTTGGGGTTTAGAGTTCAGAGTTCAAGGTTTAGAAATTTCGTACCAACATATTTCATTTAATTATTTGAAATAATAATTTGTTTTATATCTAAACTTGTTATTTTTTATTTTATTTTTAAAATTGTGAATCATAAACTAGGTTGAGATTTAGGGTTTAGGGTTTAGAGTTGTTTACAAATTTCGTGTTAACAAATTTTACTTAATTATTCAAAATAATAATTTGTTTTATTTATAAACTTATTATTTTTTATTTTCTTTTTCAAATTTTGAATCATAAACTAGTTTGGGGGTTTGGGGTTTGGGTTTAGGGTTTAGGGTTTAGGGTTTACAAATTTCGTACCGACATAAAAAAAAATTTAATTTCAAACATATTTCACTAAATTATCCAAATCTAAAATAATAATTTGCTTTATATCTAAACTTGTTATTTTCCTTTTTTTTTTTATTCAATTGTAAATAATAAACTAGTTTGGGGGGTTTACAAATATATTTCACTCAATTATTCGAAATATATCAAAATTTCAAATATATATAGAATACTCATTCACTCAGTTTAGAGTTTAGGGTTTACATAGAATACTCAAGTTTCTCTACATACTCAAGTTTCTCTTTCTCTACACACTCAAGTTTCTCTAAATGGAACATGAAGATGAAGAAGAAGTATTTGAGGTAATGTTTGAGGTACAACAACAAATTAGAGAAGAACAACAAATTAGAGAACGAGAAAATAGAAGATATGTTGAAAGTGAAGAAGTGGAACAAAATGTTGAAGGTCAAGGTGAAGAATTTGAAGATCGCGACAAAGTCGAAAGCAAATGAAATTCGAGAAATCGTCGAACGACAAAATGCAAAACCTAAATAATGAGGTAACACTTGATTAAAATGAATACAAAACACTTGATTGATTGAATGAATGAATGAATGGATGCAAAATGAATGAATGCAAAACCCGAGCCCAAACGACATGGTCGGGTCATTTGGGAACACTATCAAAACGACATGGGCCTGTAGTTTGAGAACACTACTGAACGACATGGCGGTGTAGTTTGAGAACACTACGTAATCGACATGGGTCGGGTCGTTTCATTACACTATAGCACTACATGGTCGCGGTCGTTTCATTACACTATAGAACTACATGGCGGGTCGTTTGGACTCTTGATGAAACTACATGGGTCGGGTCGTTTGAAACTAAATGCAAATTGTTTGAGACTCTTGTTTTATTCTTCTATATGTAGAATTCTTTGCCGCTATCCGGGAACCGATCTTACGCAAACTCGAATGATGTGGATTGTCAACCGATTTTAAGTGATACAATGAAATTTTTACTACGGAAGAGGTATGATTGAGTAGGCATTGATTTCATTTTTTTTTTTTTTAAATTTTCTAAATATAATTTTATTAGTGTATTAATAATAGTTGTTGTTTTTATGTGTTTAGGTCTTTCATACACGAACGAGGCAATCGATTGGGCAACCGCTAGAGGAAGACAAGTTAATGTTGTTGTGGTCATTGAAAAGTCGGAGTGTGCCAAAGGAAACCGAGTAGCAAGATTGAATTTGGCTTGCGAGTGCTTTCGGGTGTGTATCGGTCACACAAGAAGGAAGGAAGAAGAGAGGGCTAATAAGAGAAGGTCGGGAACCAAGAAATCGGGATGTCCATTTAAGTTAAAAGGTGTTTCCAACGCCAAGCGCACCGCCGATAGTTGGAAAATTGTCGATTCTTAATGGTGTTCACAACCATCCATTGGCGAAGACCCTTGAAGGACATGCATTTGCTACTCGACTAACCGTTCGAGTTAAGTATTTGTCGAGATGAGTAAGTGTTGAATAAAACCTAAACAAATATGGATTCCATCAAGAATAGGTATCATGATAACATCTCTAGTATATCCCAAGTTTTACCGCAAAGGCGTAAGGAGGAAATGGATATGAGCGGTCTCACACAATTCGCGAGATTGCGTGAGTTGTTAGCAAAAGAACATTATTTTGAGGAGTTGAGACAGGATGAGAATACCGAGGAGATAACAGGATTGTTATGGGCCAATCCAGAAGGTGTTAAGTTGGCTCAGACTTTTCCAACAGTTTTCATGTTAGACGCTACCTACAAAACTAACAGGTATCGGTGGCCTTTCGTACAGTTTGTAGGGGTGACTTCAACGTGGAAATCTTTCACCGTGTGTCAGGTGCTGCTTCAGTCTGAGACAACAGTCGACTATGAGTGGGCCCTGCATCATTTTAGTGGTTTGCTTGGTGACATAAGCCCATCTGTGATCGTGTCTGACAGGGACTTAGCCCTGATGAGTGCCGACGATGAGTTTTTCCTAACGCACACACAAGCATCTATGTAGATGGCATATCGCTACGCGTCGCGCCCTTTCAAAATGTTACGATATTTTTCCAACTACAGAACTTGTAGAGAAGGCCCAGTTCCGTGGAACACCGGAGTCAAATCGAAGACCAGAGGTTATTTTCCAGCGTAGATGGGATGCTTTGGAAAAATATTACAGGGTTGAGTACTCCAATTTTGTTTGTTATTTGCGAGAGACTTGGTTTCCTCACAGGGATCGATTCGTATGTTGTTGGACTGACCAACACATTCACTTTGGGAGTACAACGCGACCAATAGAGTTGAAGCGGTCTCATGCTCGTGAAGCGTGTACTAGGAAATGCAAAACCGTCATGATTTTTTTAGTATGTTTAGCTTTAATCCACCCGATTCTAGAGATCCGGATGTCCGAGATTAGAGCTACCTTCGAGAGAAGTATGATTGTAACTCAAAGACCACCACGGATTCCTTTGTTTCGTGAACTCGGAGGCCTTGTCTCACGCGAAAGTGTTTAGACTTGTTATTTGAAGAAATAGATACCCGCAGAAAAAGCGTGTTAAAGATGGAGAGATAAGGTGTTGGTGCTATTTGGCGACGAAGTCATGGACCGCCATGTGCTCATGAATTAATTGAGTTTGAAGAGCAAGAGCGGTCCATCCCTTTGTCCGCTATCGACCCCTTTTGGAAAACATTGTCCGCTTCTCCCAATGTGTCGGGTGGGTGTTGGTCCCGATGTTGCACCTTCGATGGACTTGTTCATGAATAGGTTTGCAATGGTTTCAAGAAGAGCAGAGGTTATGATTAGGAAGCTTATGGAGATTGCCGCACAAAAAGTACATGGCTAGTACCGCCTTTGTGAGGAAGCAAAACCAAAGGTCGGCCGAAAGGTAGCCGCAGCAGAAAAGCTTCAAACCGGAGATGATAACTCTTCAAAGCGAGATCCATCTCATTTTGAACATTCTCAACGTGACCATGAAGAGTGGGTCTCACACAACCAAACACTACGCCCACCCAAAACACCCACACTACACCAAGAAAGAAGTCTTTCCAAAACTACCAACCCAAAACATCCACACCACACCAACAAATAAGCCTTCTCCAAAACACCAAAACAACCACACCAAGAAATAAACCTTCTCCCAAAACACCAAAACAACCACACCACGAAATAAGCCTTCTCCAAAAATAGTCACACCCTAAATGTGAGATGGCTTAGACTTTGGAAAGACGAGGGTCCTAAGGATTACGGGTTGGATATTCTGAAGAAATGCATAAATACATTGTTAGAGTCCATGACCATGTTGGCGATGGCAACCTAGCGGTTATAGAGCTTTCTGCATTGCATTAGGAAGAAGTCAAGAAGAATGGCCACGAGATGAGAAGGGAGTTGTGCGAAGAGCTTATCGACAACCTCCCCCTTTATTGTACTTTGTACAATCAAAGTGAGGTTTTTATTCGATGAAGGAAATCCTACATGAAGAAGGTTACGACCCTTAAATAAGTGGATGAGCATGCCTTTTGTTTGGATACTTATTTACTTCAAGATTTAATGTTGTCCTTATGCATTTAGGAGCTCGTCGGTGCTTCCTTCTCATGCCACCGAGAACCCAAGCAAATCCGAGAGAGTGACCCAAGTGTTGGGTAGCGCATTATGTTGGTGGAAATCATTTTGTCAATGTTGAACTTGTTGAAGATTGTCCGGTTCCTCCAAGAATACCAATGGCTTAGAGCTCGATATGATATTGCTGAAAGTTGGAATTTGGCCTTGACAGTAAGGCAATTGCAATTTATGGCATTGAACATTCCCAATTTAATATGGGAAAAGGAGCTTGTTGAAGACCCAACAGTACATGTTATCGACTAAGTTGTTTGTATGTTGTCGATATGATATTTTGATGTAATTTGTATTTTGATGTAATTTGGAACAAGTGTAATTTGATTTGATTTTTATGTTATCAATGTTAGGGCTTTTATTTGATTTGATTTGGAAATCGAGTAATCGACTAAGTTGATTCGGACGGCAATCGAGTGATTTTGAAATCGAGCGATCGACTAAGTGATATATTGATGTAATTTGGAACAAATGTAATTTTATTTTATTTTTTTGTTATTTGGAAATAATGTTAGGGCTTTTATTTGATTTGATTTGGAAATCGAGTGATCGATTAAGTTGATTCGACGGCAATCGAGTGATTTGGAAATAGAGCCGCATCGACTAAGTTGATTCGACGTCAATCGAAAGTGATTTTGAAATCGAATGATCGACTAAGTTGATTCGGATGGCAATCGAAAGTGATCGACTAGTTGATTCGACCGCAATCGAAAGTGATTTGAAATAACGTTCAGATGTTGTCAATAATGACCGAAACTACACGGTGAGGTCGTTTGGCTTTTTACAAAAACCCGAGCCCATGTCGTTTGGCCTTTAGACCAAACGACCGCCATGTCGTTGCGTTTTAGACCAAACGATTCGCCATGTCGTTTGGCCTTTAGACCAAACGATTTGGCCGGGTCGCTTTGAGATTAAAAGCTTAACGATCGCCGTGGTCGCTTTAGATATAAAGGAAAACGATCTGCCGAGGTCGTTTGGCCTTTATGCCAAACGATGCGGCCGGGGATTTTGGAAGAAAATTTTTTCAAAATTCGCTTTTTTTTTACAACACTTTCATATTCATCAAATTCCACTTTTCCATTCAAACATCAAATATCAAACACTCTCATTCATCAAATTCCACTTTTTCATTCAAACATCAGATATCAAACACTCTCATTCATCAAATTCATCCATACATAAAATTTCATTCAAACATTAAACCCTAAACTGAAACAAATTACATCCAAACATTAAACCCTAAACCCTAAACATTAAATTCCATTCAAACATTCATGCAAACATCATATCCATCAATTCATTCGAAGTTAACAAAATTACAAATCCTAAACTGAAACAAATTACATCCATCAAACTAAATTACAAAGTTACAAACCCTAAACTTAAACAAATCAACTATAGCGCCCACCAATGTACTTGCACCTAGTCAAGTTGTACGCCTGTTCGAATGAGGACCTTGCTTCCTCTGGCATATCATTCCCAACCAATTGCAGACATCTCTAGCAAACGACTGGTTTCATCGATGACGTCTTAAAAAAAAAAAGAAATATCAAGATAAGTTACCAATCGAATGCAAAAATCACGGTTAGAGAAAACTCAATTAAAAATCACAATACTTACAATCGGTGAACAGTTAGGGCGGTGTCTCCGGGGAGGGATGAATCGGAAGAGTTTCGGGGTTCACCAAAACTACATGAGAATTCCTCGCATACCAAGTCATGTAGTTTTGATGACACTCCCATGGATAAGGCGAAATAGGTCCTCGGTTGCAGAGTTGAATCAATGATTCTGCCACGACTCCGATAAAGTGGCCCAATATTGGTCCAAACTCACCTCATACCCAGCGTCCCGCCATACGGTTCTTGTTCTCCAATTTGGCATTGGAGGATCTTTAGGTACAAGTTGCACGTGACCTAACCGACGCACCACCCTTTGCGACAAAAAGAAAGCTCGACAATGTTGAAAAAACATAGCAATCCCTCAAAAATGCAATGTCATCGACGGGTTTGTATCTCGATATTTTTGTAGGGATGCCAAACAACCAAACAAAATCAAATGTGTCATTAACTCTAATGATCAATTACTAAAGAATAAGTATAAAGAAACTTAAATACCAAATTGTCATTGAATTTAATACTTACATTGAACTCATTCAAATCATCAATTATCGCCGATAAAACGCAGAATGCATACGCCAGGTCGTAATAGTGTGGAGCGACTGGGATGTGTCTGTGGAGCACGGTACCGGAGACGAGATATAGTTGAAGTTTGGGACCATCATGAATACCGGAAAATACTCATAGATCCATGCCTAGATATACACAAATAGTTAACATATTGATAGAGTAATAAAATTAACATTAAAAAAAAATAAACTCTAAAATACTCAAGTTTTACACGGCCAGAAGAGTCATATAGCTGTAACCCTTTCACCTTCGCAGACATGTGGCAGCCCGAGACCTCTATATAAAACGCCAAAATTGTCAAGACCCCATGCATACTCTTTCTATCTCACTGAATTTCAACAACGGCCTCGGATAACATATAGGCACTCCGGTCCCAGACTTGTCGTTAGAAAACGGCACATCCAAAGAAAAAAGAATAAAAGCTCTAATAAATCCGTTGAACATCCCGGAAACTCGAGGCCTTCTCTACCACATTCTCAAATAGCGTCACATATAGGGCTATCATGAATCTTGTTCGCAAAATGCTTCCGGATGAATTCTAGCCTTACTTTTGAAGTGAACTTGCTAGCTTCCATCTCCAGCCCTAATCAAATCAATAGGGAGCCCTGCATCAAGATGTAAGAGATTTATCGATTGTTGTAAATTCAGCTCATTTGTCCCCTTGCACCGCTTCTTCCTCTAATCTGCGGACTCCACAGATTTGGACAACATCGCCCAAAGTCACGATCATCTCCCCTAACCGGCATATGGAAGGTGTTGGTCTCTCCGGATGCCATCTCTCCACAAACGCAGAGATCAATGGTGGATCCATATGCTCGTGATAACCTTCCACGAGATCAAACAACCCAAATCCTTCTCAACTACATGGCAAATCTAGGAGACCTTTCACATTCATTTTGAAATTCCATTGGGATAACCTCGCTAAGTGTGAAACACACTTCAACGCCCGCGATCCTCCCAAAACAACCGAGCACGATTAGATATATATGAACGTAAAACAAAAGATTTTGTAAAAAGAAAATCAAAGTACACAAGAAAAACAAAATATTACCCTTCTCTCCCAAACATCGCGAGCGACATGCACCGCATAGTCATACAACAACTCTGACTCATACGGGCCTCCCCCATACACACCTCTTTGAAACTCCAAATCATCATTGGATTTTCTTATTTAAATCCAATACCGGAGGTGCTTTCTTCCACCGGTGGCACGCCTTCTACCACATATTCTTCAACATCATCATCCCGCTTCATCCTCCTCCTCCTCTCTCCTCCTCCTCTCCTCCTCACTCTCCTCTTCTACTATACTCTTCCCTTTGTCTAAACCTACATCTAAACCTATATTAGTATCACTATCTACACTATCTACACTATCTTCACTAAACTAATCAACCTCGGGAACCTCAAGAACCTCTTTTTCCAAATGGTCCCTCTACGCCACGATGATGCCGTTAAGCCGCCCGCCTCTATGTCTTTTTTCTTCCAACTGCATCAACGCTAGAGGAACCGCCACCAAACAATTTCTTAACACCCTTGAATGTAGTTTTCGCTACATTCTTCACATTCTTTGATCGAGGACCCATCGCTACAAAGAAAAATAAAACAAGTATTAGTAAACCATATTTAAATAAACAATGTACAAAGAAAACCACTAGAAAAAAGAGATCATCCCAGTCGTAAAACTAATAGACTTATAAGCTTGCTATGATAACTCCAAGTATATATGAAGAAATAGAATGAGTATGTTACGCTATCCAAATTCTATCGAATTTTGGCAGAGTTTCCTTTGTTTGGTCAACATTTCGTATACTTAAACCTGTCATAACCTGGAAATCAATAATGACATCCTTCCAACAACCATATGTACATATAACCTAACTTCTAAGTTCTAACCATACCACAAAAAATATTTAGCTTGGGGCCAATCTTAAATCGAATGCACCAAAAATTAGATTCCAATGAGATCTGAATTTACATTGCTTGTAAAACTAATTTACAATTGAATCTGAATTTGTATTTTCAGAACAAACGAGTTTATTGTGATCCTTGATTACCAGAAAAAAGAAAACTCAAAAAGAAGAAAACAAGTCATTTTCCAAGAATTGTAACAAAATCAAGTTCGATGTCCAACACCGTGATTTAGGAAAACAAATCGGACATCCCAAATCGTGATCGGATGAATATAACCTTTCTTTGTTTTTTACTTCATTTGTGGTTTTGAGGGTAGTTTTCCATTTCAACTATTAAGGTTGGTAAAAGGATTTGAATCCATACAGGTTGTTACTGCTGTTTGGGCCAGGCTAGGACCTCACATTTCGAACAGAGACTTGCATTCCGAAGCCTAGCATTGGCCAACCCCATGTCCCAAACTCCCAAGTCCCAACCCCAGGCAAACTGTCTTCACGCAGCGATCCGTCGAGTAGAAACCAGTTGCCAGAGAGTTTAGATGTCACACAATCAAGAATTGAAACTAAGGTGCAGGTCTGTGTACAAGGATGCATAACCAGAGAACCAGTTACATAATTGCAGTTGTAAACTGTTCCTTAATAGGTGAGTTAATAGTTAATACCTCTGAAAACCGAGTACCATCAAGTATTGTCGAAATTTAATTGAATGCACAACTATTTAGAAGGCAGTGGAGGCTTACACCATGACTTGCGAGAAGGCAAAGCTTATGAATCTCCATTAAGGCTTCAAGGAAATGCCCTTCAACGGCTTACAGTCACTCCGATATGAAGGCAAGCCTTTTAATTTATCTTATTGGTTGTTTGTACAAATTTACAAATAGTTATTTCTTCAAATAGTGAAGCTATCACGAATTATATTAACAACCGAAAACAGAAGCTATTACACACTTTCCACCAAGCTTGAACACTTCATAATACACTTACTATTTTCTTTTACCATTAATCTCTACAAGCGATACTCAAGTGAACCACAACAATCTCAGACCTCTTTTACCTAGTTCATTTTACAATTTTTATTCAAGCTTGACATACTCCTCTGCTTCGTCATTCTTGAAGACAATGATATACAGTTCTATTTTTGACTGGAAGCATTTGATGGAATAGCAAAACGCTTTGTCATTCATGCAGACAGTGCTGCACACTTTTACTTAACTGGAGGTTATATTTACTCACTACTCCAAAGAGCATCATCCAAAATTCAACTCTCCCCCGACTTACAGACTGAGTGAAACTAAGTAGGTGTTCATGCTCATGCAAGACTACTATCCAAAAGGAATTCCTGAATAAGTTTCTAAAACTGACACAACACGAGCAAGGGCTCAAAATGGTGGCAGTAAGTAAGTAAATAAGAGAAGGAGCTTTCGAAGAGCAAGAACCTTCTAGCCACCTGACACCTGTACAGTTTTACTACACTAGCAAAATGGTGAAAGTAATTAGAGACGGGGCTGATGAGGAAAAACCTCCTAGCCACCCCAATCTGTCTTAGCTATCGACCAACCAAGTGTTCTGTTTTAACCTTTCAAAACAGGAACAAAAAGCAAAATCATCGCTGTTTCAAAGCATTATTTTCAGATCTGGATAATTAACACAGCAAAGCAGTCCTTCTAACAACCCTGATTGGCAGTAATGCATGCGACATTCAAGTGATTTCTTATATTGTTAGATAATTACGAGAAGAAACAATACTAGTTGTTATACATATACCATATTCACAAACTAGACCACTTATGGGCACAAGCAAATACGAATGAAGTAATGAGACCACAACCTTCTAAATCATGCTTATAACGGCTACCAAATTGTTACTAATAAAGAACAACACTACTATTGGAAACACATCCTTGTTGGTATCTTATAGCACATAATACATTTCTAAGTATTTTCTATTTTTAAGAATATAATACAAATCTTTAATGCTTATCCTGTCTTCGTCGTGTCAAACAAAACACGGTATTGTATCGTAAAATGCATTCTGCATGTTACTTTACGCACTGTATCATCATATGGCACAAGGAACACTACAACTTCAAAACCTCGACATGCTTGTACTCTTCTCTACCATCTCGAAGGGTTCTCTTGGACCGCTTTCGCTCTTTTGGGTTAAAAACCTACTAACCATTTCTATATGGAACTTCTGTGTTTTAACAAGGGTGTTACTAAGAAGAAAATTTTCATTTTCTCAATAGTAATCAAAAATCAAAATCCATGCCTTAGACATATCAATTACATGCAACTGTAGAAAGGTTTTTTCAGATATGCAGAGCGCCATCAAGACAATGCGGAATATGAGTTCAATGAAAAGTTCATAGAAAAGGCAAATACACCTAGTGGCGCATACGACAATGACATAAAACATGCAAAAATATCGAGAAAGGGGCCTCACTTTCATTATCTCCATTGATTCTTTTTGTACAATATTAACAATTCACAAACACTATGGAATTAGTGCGTATATCGTGTACTCTTTTGTCCATCAATTTTGATACCAAAACAATTTGAAAAAAATAATACTTCTTTTTCTTGTATCAAATAATGCAATGACGGAATGACATACAAGCCCTAGAAGATTTTTTCATATCAATTACTGTTATATGACTAACTGATACTAGTTATACTGGTTCAGTATTCATGTTTTTAAGTGGTTGCTGACCTGAAGGAAACTTTCAGTCTGACGCAGGCTTAGATTTGGCATAGTGGCATTCTAATGTGAACAGCATAAAAGCTGGACTCTGCCAACCTCAGATAATTGGGATGATAATTTATTATTTTTGTAGTTGTACACTTAGAAAGGCGTAATACAAACAAAAAGAAAAAGAAAAACCCCACGAATTTTAGAACACGCAAGATCTATTGTAGATGTACTGGTTTGAACACCCCAACCTCATTTGAACACTCAAATCCGGAATCTCTGCATGGAGGTAGCATGGTCAATCCAATCATGTCAACTGTAAGTTTCCCTCTCTTATTTGCTTCAGAACTAGGTTACATTGACAAAATGCTATAGCTGCTATCTTTTATGTGTTATTAAAGCCAAAACCATAAGTACCTAATAACAGAACTCTAGGTACTTATATACACTCTTATCATCGATGCTCTAGACAATCATCTACAGTCTCTAAGTCTAATCAAATTGGAACGGCCTAACATGATAAAGTGGAATACTTGGGATCATGAAATATGTACAAGTGTACAACATCACTTGGAATATGGTTCTTGCAGTAGAATATAGGATTAAATAAGGTCATAAAGAAAGAGAGAAAGTAAAAGTTCATGAACTGTAAAGAAACCCAACTACTTCTCCTTAACACAAAGATTCAAACATCATAATATCATAAACAAACAACAAAACTGGAGAAAACAAAAGTTAAGATTTATGTAATGTACCGAAAAAAAAAGCGACCATCGGGTTCACCGTGAAATTCTCTTAACACCTCTTTGATCAACTATTCTAGTTGCACGCTCAAAATTCTTCCCAAATAAAAAATGCAAACTGCATAAACAAAAAACAGCCAACACTTTAAAACATTCTACATATAATTTTTTTTCCTTCTAATTGACGTGAAATTTAAGAGAAAATAAGATGCAGAAGATGAAGAAGATGAAGAACTAATCCATCAAATTTCGTGTTTTTTTTTCCTTCTAATCCATCAAAAACAGTCAATTTCGTGTTTGCATTCACTATGCAGGTGTTTTCAATAATTTCTTTGAAACAACTCAAACAAGAAAAATTTTCTTCAATGATACAGACATGACTTATAATTGGAGGGGAAATAATAAAAAAAAGAAGAGAAACTTACAGCTTTCTCACGAGGTAAGGTTCGACATGAAGAACTCGCAGAAGAACTCGCAGAAGAATGGCAGAAATTGTACACATATGCTTCACATATTGTGGCAAATAATTGAAGAACTCGCAGAGATTGAAAAACTCGCAGAGATTGAAGAACTCGCAACCAATTCGCAGAGATTGAAGAACTCGCAACCAATTCGCAGAGATTGAAGAACTTCACTAAAACTGAATTGGATCGCCTCGTTTATGGATTGTTTCAATTAGATTGTTGAAGGGTTCAATTGGATTGCTTGCCGAAGAGTGATGATCTTACAATTGCGATAACAAACGTCGAATTATTGGAGGATACCGTTGGTTTCTCTGCTCTTTCACACTATGTCGACGTTTCTTTACACTAACTTCTCATCACCTCTTCACACTAACAGAATTATTGTGACAGCTGGAGGATACCGTTGGTTTCTCATACAATTGCGATAACAAATGTCGAAGGGTTTTGGACGACAAAGATGACCGAAGGAATAGGTTTTTCCGGTTTGCAATTTGGTGGGGGGGGTGTACTGGGCTTTCTTGTTTGGACCTTGTTGTTTGGGCTGGGCTGGAGGCTGCCCGATCTAATTTCAGTGGCGCCCAATACAGCACTCTTTCATACTCCTTATCCTTAAAACAAGGTTTTTTCCCAGTTTTGCAGATACAGAGTTTGGACCATTGGACTCAGCCTTACTACTAACGCCCCAGTTTGGTTCCTTGTTGTTCCAAAGAATTCATTTGCACCCAAGGGAGCCTAATACGAGTCAAACCAACAGTGTCCTGGACTCCTGGCAGCCAATCCGAATATCTAACGGCATTGGCCATTGCAACCCATTGACCCAACCCCCGCTCCAAGTGGTTAAACTTTGGGCCCAACCTAAAGTTTGTAAACCATAGAATTTGATTTTCGCCGATTTAGGGCACAGATTTTGTGTCGTAGCACCTATAAAATTCAAATTGGGGTTTCACCGTTTCAGATCTGATCCACTCATTTTGACCAATCTGTAAGTTCCAATTAATAATTTCTTGTATCTGAAATATGTTTTATCATTTTGTTTCTAGAAATCTAATCTCTAGAGTCAGAAGTGTGCCTAGTTCAGTAATCCAATTTCACCACCACAATTTGGTTCTTCATAACCTATCACCACTACTCATTAGGTTCCTATCTACTCAAAACCCAAATTTGACAATAGATTACCTAACAAACTCATGTGGCTTATCCCCAGAATCAGCTCTCAGAGCTTCCAAAATAATTGTTCTCAACAAAGGCACCACCCAACCTGACTCAGTTGTGTCCCTCTTCAAATCCTATGGTTTCACTGATGCCCACATCTCAAAACTCGTCTCTACCCACCCTCGATTTCTCCGAGCCTCTCCCGAGAAAACGTTGAAACCAAAGCTTGACTATTTCAGTAACATTGGCATTTCAGGACCCAATCTTGGTAAACTCCTCTCTAGGGACCCGATATTTTTGGTGGTAAGCTTAGAGAAGAATATAGTCCCTTCCATCAATTTCCTTAGAAACTTTGGGGCAACAGACAGTGATGTTGCTGTCATTCTTAACCGTTTAAAGTGGCCCAGTAATATTCAAGGCAGTATGGGAGCAAACATAGCAATCCTGCTAGATCATGGCATGCCCAAATCCAACATCTCGAAATTGATGGTGAAGAGCCCTCAAACTCTATCATATGAACCCAACAAGTTAAGTGAGATGGTATTACAACTTAAGAAAATGGGTTTTACTCCTTCAAGTAAGGCGTTCATTAACGGATTAAGTGTGCTATGTGGGATGAAGAAGCCTCTGTGGGACACCAAGTTGGAGGCTTATAGGAGTTTTGGTTTCTCAATAGATGAGGTTCTTTCCATGTTCAAGAAGCATCCCTCCATTATGGCCGTTTCAGTGAAGAAGATCAATTTAGTACTGGATTTCTTCATGAATACACTTAATTGGACTCCAGATGATTTTTCCACGTACCCAGTTGCTATCAGTTACAGCCTGGAAAAGAGAGTCATTCCTAGATGTTATGTTCTTCAAATTCTGCTCTCAAAGGGTCTAATAAGTAAGACTCGTGTTGGCTATGCATTACAAGTAGCAGAAGATGTGTTCTTGAAAAAGTTTGTGACCAAGTTTCATCACAAGGAACCCACACTCTTGGAGGAGTACCACATTGAGTTGGGTACTCAAGGTTCGAAGACTTCTTCCAAAGAAGGTTCTGAGATTGAGGAATTGTAGATTGCTACTTCAAATATCAACACTTTTTCAGTTTGACAGTAATTGCTTGGTTCCATAAACACATGGCTCAATAATATGTTTCTATTAGAATGCTATTTCCTTGGATGGATGCTCTTTGCTAACTTGTCAGAGGTATTATTATCTCATTTTTGTAATATTCTATTTCATTATGTGCATCACTCTAAGAAGCGAGTTTCTGAACTATAAACAACTTGTAGAAGTTTACCATTCTGTGCTTTGTCTGTCAGCTTGTGTGTAAATGTAGTAGTTTCTCATGATTTCGCCCATTTTCAGTTTTGTCTCTCAAATCACAAATCCAATGAACTGATTTTCACGATCATGGTGCTTCAATGAAGAAGATCAATTCAGAAATGGATTTCTTCATAAATAATTGAATACCCTGAACTGGGGCTGCAGTGATATTTCCAAGAACACAACTGTATTAACACTATGTGGAAAAGAGAATCATAGCAGATGCTATGTTCTTCAAACGCTTATGTCAAAGGCCTGGATAAGCAAGATTAGCATGGGTAAAGCATTAATTGTAGTCGAAAGTGTTCTTGGAGAGGTTTGTGATCAAATATAAGAATGAGGTAACCGAACTCTTGAAGTTGTACCAAAGTAAACAAGTAAAGAATTTGTAGCTTGGTCGAAAGATGGACCTGGGATTGAAAAATACTGGAGTACGTACTCTACGCTTAGTGAAAGATCAATACTTCTCTGTTTGACATGGTTATCTAAGCTTGCGATTCCATTATATCTCAAACTGCAATTTTTGAACATTCACGGTGGAGAGTACTTAGATCGACTTGTCATAGGTATTTTTCAACTCATTTTCAAGTATTTGGTTTGGTTTTTAAATATGGAGAAAATGGCATTGGAAGAGAATGTCAAGTTAATTCGCAGTACTAAATCTTTGATTCTGCTTTTTTCTGGCAGCTTGTATGTTCTTTCTCTATGTTTCATCCATCAGTTATAACTCTTAAAGCTCAATCATCTTGAGCACATACTACATTTATTTGAAGCATTATCATTAGTTCATAACAGAAATAGCTATTGTATTGTCAATAGATCTACAAACTCCCATTGTACATAACCGTGGAGTTATTCAAAGTCGACTTCTCAGAGCTGTTTATCCAAGCACTTTGATGCTTATGTGTTACTTTATATAAACCTAACCAGAGAACACAATTATGAAGCTTCACTATTATACAAGAAGGGCTCTTTAACACAGATCCTTCGTGCAAACGTTGCAATGACTTGAGATGCCTTCTGTTTATTTGAACTCCAATTTATGCTTTTATAGCTAAGGTTGAGTAAACTTGGCTAATTGGCCTATGATTAGAACACCTTTTAGTGCATTGGACTTTTCAGTCCTTCTCTTTGGCTTCAACTTCTCTAATTAAATCCTCTAAGATTGAAACCTTGCAAGCCCTAAAGTTGAACTGATGTAGAACATTAGTTGTTGTTTTCAGTGTCATGGGCATGCTCCCTTAGTCGAGTCCAAGCCCATGGTTTGAGTCTATTAGTTAGTTGTGACACATGTCGCGGTTCCTATTGGTTTATGCTTTCTAGGGTTAGTATAAATAAGGGATTATAGTTAGGGTTTAGGGGTTTTTTTTTTTTAGTTGTGTTTTCGTGTGTTATGAATTATTGAGTGATTATCAATAAAGGTGAGACTTTTAGGGTTTTATAAAGTGTAGATTTCGATTAAGTGTTGCTTCCGCCACTTCAATCTACATTATGAACTCACATGCCAATACATGCCTGCCTACTTGCCGGAAAGAGATCTTCTCGTTTATCGACTGAAGGAGTAGAAATCTTTTAGGAAGAATGAACTTTCCTTTTATTTGCACATTTCCTGACGCATGTACATATGCAAAACTCCTCGAGGTATTCACATTTGAATATGTTTTTACCTAGCTTTGTACTTTAACTTTATCCTAGTCTTCATTCCCAGAAGAATTGGTGAGTAGTGACAGCCATCTGAGAATTTACCTAATTATTGTTTTTTTGGGAGTAATATTGTTGATGAACAACTTTTCTCCTACAATAAAGGAGCTCAAAACAGACATCTTAGAGATTATTGTAGGTCTTTTTTCTGAAGATACGAAACACATCTTTTCTGACAAATGGTATGAGCTGAGAGCTGTTTTGGTGTTTTTGAAGAACATACACGACAACTAGGTGCCGCGCACGAACATAAAAGCAAAACTTTGATCGGTCGTGTCTCTTACCGTGAATTTTCTCATACTGATTATTTGGCGGTATGGACTCCTGTTGACAATTGCATAGAAGAAACATTCAGGAGAGTTAGTGAAAGCTACAATCTGGAGGTGCGCCTTCCACTCAATACTCTGTTTCCCTGGACCATGCCATTAGGTTTTATATCACTTTGCTCCTCCTTTGCGGCTCATGAAGAGCGATGCATTGATCTTGCATTTGCTCAGGAAAATGCGTAATCTGGAGACCAAAATCAACCTCTTTGCTGAGGCTGACTACACGGCAGTTCTGTTACCTCTTGTGAAGTCATACCTTCCGGTATATACTGCCTTGATGTCACTGCTGCTTGGTTGTATGCACCTTACCCCTCTCACTCTCTCAGTGTAGGTTTACTTATTGGATTCTTCTGATATATCCAGGTGCATGTAAACGAAATTGAGAAAGAAAATGAGGCCGAGGCTGCGAAGGAGGCGACTTTTTCTCAATGTACAGTTAATGCCGCCAACTCCACCACTCGAAAAACAAAAGTTTAAGAGAAGGAACAAGAAAAACAAAAAATAATGGAGTCGAAGGTTCTGATCTCCCTCCACGTTTCTCTCTTGTTTCCCTATTTCATTTGGGCCATAAATGTATTTTACCTACTTCTACGACTTGAGTTATTCTTTTCTGTAATTTCGTAGAATACGCGTGGTAATGACCAGCGCACCACACCCCCCACGGCCCATGGAACTGCTGAACAAATGTATGTCTTCTTTCACTCACTCTTAATGTCCACATATGTGAAAGATTTCAAACATAAGTCATTTCTTTATGTATATAATTATATATATGTAATTGTATAAAGAGGACGGGTTTCTATCTCTTGAAATTTGGGTTTCTTACGTTGAATTTCTTGAAAGTGGATTGGTGTGACTATAAGAAACTACACAGGAAATTAGGAATTCTATGCCCAGACAACACATAAATAGACGTAATACATTCACGAACTAAATTTAATTTAGCTCAAGAGAGGCTTCTCTATATCATAAGCTTTCACTACAAAAAAATGGACTTTTGCCCACGGATTCCCGGTATTTTTTGCCAGTCATAAACCCTTGCATATTTTCCCACGAATTTTGACCGTAGCAAATAGGTTTCTCCTAGTTTCGTATCTTTAATTCTTTTAGCCCGCGGTTTAATTGTTTACTTGGGCCGTGGGTACGTTATTTTTAACTTTGACAGTTGTTCCACCCATTTTGACCGTGGGGGTAGGGCTCTAAATCTCTAAGATTGTGCGGGTAGACCCCAACACTAAAACACTTGGAAGAAAAAACTACTGGACAGTTCTATTCTTTTCTCACCGGCCACCACTCTAGGGTTTCCAGTCCCATCAAATTGAGATTCCATTAGTTTAATTGAGTTGGATTTAACAGCTAATAGATTATCAACATTAAAATGTTGTCTTTGCGTCAAAATCTGTTTGATGATGCTGGTATTGAGCCAATTTCTCGGTGGAATGAGTTATCTGGAATTCAAGTATGAGGTTTTTATCTGTTATTTTCATGATTATGTAGTAAGTTTATTAGAACTTACCATTTTATTAGTAATTTTAAGCACCGATTTTTTTTTCTAGGGTTTAATTTTAAAATTGGAAGAACAGAATTTTTCAATTTTTCTGCTTCATTTTTTTGCTTTTAATCAAACATTAGATGAAGTGGTTAGAGTAATTTTCGTTTTTCTTAACAGTCGTTATTTTAATTAATTTGTTCTGGGAACCAGTTTGGTTTTGGTTTTCAATTTTATTTTCTTTGGCAAAAACTTGTCTCGGAGAAAGGAGAGGCAGACAAATCTGCTAAAGCGAAAAAGGAAGATATAACTGATTTGGTGACTTAGTTAAAGAAGGCCAAGGATGATCTGACACGTCTAGAAGAAAGATTTAAACTCAAACCTGGCCTCCCAGAGAAGGATGGGAAGATTGATTGTACTTGTGATTTTTTTGCCCGGCAAGCATTTTTGACAGTGTCGGGCCAGCTCCAGGTTGAGACATTTGCTTGTGCTCTTAGCAATGTTTATACATTTGGACCAACTTTTCGAGCTGAACATTCTCACTCATCAAGGCATCTCGCAGAATTTTGGATGGTAGAGCCTGAGATAGCATTTGCAGATTTAGAGGTATGAGATGTTATTTTACGTCATTTCAATTGTACTAGCATAAAACTGACTCAATGATTACACTCCAGCTTTATAAAATGTTCATGATATACAACAACACGTGCATACACACATTAGAACACACTGGTTGAACCTCCAAAAAAATGTTTGTATCAAACATAGTCAGATATTCATGTAGTCCACTGTTCACAGAATAAAAATTATCTCATGATCTCCCTAGATTAACCTTTTTTTTTTGTTAACGCCATCGAACCCATAGTTTCAGTTTTGAGTAAAACAGATTACCCCTCCCTAGTCGGGTCATTCTCGTAATTACATCTTTCAGTTTTCCATATAATAGACAGCCCAAATTTTTTAATTTTACAGCCCGATTTCAAGAAGCTTGAGGAGTTCAAAAGTATGATGTTTTATGGGGAAATTCTTTTTAGTGACTTGACGATCTTCACCAAGTAGACCCATAATTCATCTCTTGTGATCATGCTCCCGTGTTAGTGTAAAAAATTCTTGATCTGTTTGACAACTTAATATAGGAATGTTGCATTATAGTTTCCTATTGATGGTTCTAATGTTTATGTTTGGAAGAATTTTGGTATTTCAGTGGGCAATTATTGAAGTTTCCGTGCTTGTAGGATGATATGAACTGTGTGGAGGAATATGTTAAATTTCTCTGTAAATGGTTACTAGAACATTGTCGGGATGATATGGAGTTCATGGTGAAGAATTTTGACAAAACAACGATAGACCATCTGGAAATGGTTTCTTCAACTCCCTTTGAGAAAAAGGTCAAGACCTTTGAGAAAAAGGTGGAATGGGGAATAGATCTAGCATCTGAACATGAACGGTAGATGAAGATATTGTGAAATGATTGCTAGTTTTGTGTTAATCTGTTGATTTACTTTCTAAGCTGATTGTGTTCCTGATGGTGCAGATACCTCACAGAGGTCATGTTCAAAAAACATGTTATCGTGTACAACTATCCCAAAGATTTTAAAGCATTTTACATGAGGCTTAATGATGACTTGAGAACAGTGGCTGCTATGGATGTACTAGTACCCAAGGTATGTTAGTTTATGTCTTTCTTTGGGAAATGGTGTACTTTCAATCGTCTAAACTGCATCTGCAAGGGCCCATACCAGAAAGTCAAAGCAGAAATCTTCCTTTACTCTCCCTTCAGGTAATATTTTATACATTTTCTGTTATATATAATGATTTTAGTTAATAGGTATCTTTTAAATTCTTGTTTCATTCAGCAATAATTGGTTTCCCATTATATTGGAGTAGTGAGTTGATCTGTGATTGTACATGTAAAGGGATGCTTAAGACTATATTAGTGATTTTGTTGGTAGGATTTTTGGCATGGACTTATCAGGCCATTCAACCACCACCACCTAAAATTTGTGGTACCCCTGGTGGTCCACCTGTTACTGCCCCTAGAATACAGCTCAAGGATGGAAGGCATTTAGCATACAAGGAGTATGGTGTATCGAAAGATTAGGCCAAATATAAGATTATATTTGTTCATTGATTTGATTCTTGCTGTCATGATGTACCGTTCTTGTCCAAGGTAATTCATTGAACGTGGTTATTATTTTGGGTGCATGTATGTTTCTTTGATACTTGAATTGATTGATTGGATGTGAGTACTTATAGGAAATTTGCGGAAGAGCCAGGTATTTATTTGGTGTCTTTCGATAGAGCTGGTTATGGAGAGAGTGATCCTAATCCGAAGCGGACAGTGAAGAGCACTGCTTTGGATATGGAAGAACTTGCTTATCAGTTGTGTTTGGGTTCTAAGTTCTATGTGGTGGGATATTTAATGGGAGGACAAGTGGCTTGGGCTTGCCTGCATGGATGATTAACTTTTGTATACCTAATATTAACATGTTTGTTTTCGGGATCTTGGTTAATTCAATCCTTAGCTTTCTTTTGTAAATCTTTTCGTGATAATTAATGAGGTGTAGGATGGTTATGATGATTGGTGGTTATTTGTAGGTGTAAATTTTTTGCTAGGTGATTGGTGGTTATTTGTGGATTGCAAGTGAAAAGATCTAAGAATTGAAATATCAATTATTATTATTATTATTTTATTTTATTTTATTTTTTAAATAAATAACTTTCCCACGATCTATAGCTGTAGCAAAAATAGCAGATTCCACGAACCAAAACCGTGGGAAAAACTGACCTTTTCCCACGCAGACCAAAACCTTAGGAAAAATTGACCTTTTGTCAAGGATTATCCAATAGTTTCTGCCGTGGCAATAGCTGACGCCATAGTACAAAATATCCCGATATATCCCAATATTTGGGGATATCTATCCAGATTTCAGAGAAAGATATATAAATATCACGATATGTTCAGAGATATATACGACTATAAATATCGGTGATATTTCAACAATATTTGTGATATTTGGGGATATTTGGATATATTTGGTGATAATTTGTGTATATAACAATTTTATTTAATATTTACCATTATATTTCAAATAAATATAAATAATGTATCATGATATATTAAGAAATATCTACAATATCCACGATATTTGTTGATATTTTGGATATATTTACGATATTTGCATGTGAAACAATGTCAAATATCTCCAAAGAGGGAGATATATCTACGATACATATCTATAAATTGAATATCGATAAATACCCATATCCTGATATTTTGTACTATGGCTGACGCAAAAACTGTCGCTATTGATAGGTTTTAAACCATTTCCAAAGGTTTTGTTTTCTTGTAGTTTTAGTTGTTAGTTCATCTTCAACTGCAATGTCTTCTTTTGATTTTGCCCATAGGACAGCATAGAGGCCCAGGAACATGAGAAACATTCCAACTAGACTGCAAAAACAATAGGTGCGTTGTTTCATCAATTAATAAAGAGAGTAATGGGGAACAGTTACTTGTACCGTCCAATGGTAATGAACTCTCCTAAGGCAAGATCAGCAAGAATAACAGAGAAGACAGTATTAATGGGACTAAGGGTTTAAACAAAAACTGGACCCTTTTTCTTCATTGCCCATAAGTGAAAGCTACAGCATGCTCCAATTACTATACCTCCCTGTAAAACCAGCTCGTTATAAGTTCACATACTGGAAGAGAACATAACCAAAAACTGTACGATTAAACTCAGCTTTTATTCATCAAAGTACTAAGTTTCATATGACATCTAGTTATCGATCTACTAATATCGAGCAAAAAAGAAATAAATAGTTAGCTACTAATAGATAACTAATAGATGCGTATACATTTCTAGTATTAGGAAAGATGCTACATTGCATATATATGCACTTGGTTAACTAACTATTACAATTGAGAGTATATATACTAAACCCTACACTAAGAATATACATAAATACCCTTCTACATACTATATCTAACATCTAGTTCTGCTATAAAAATTAATAATTGAGACTTGAAATATGTACTAAGCGTGGAAATTACATTCAAGCTAGCTCTGTGCATATATGATATATATTGCGAGGTAGAGATGATGACTAATGGTTAGAAAGGAATGAGTAATTAAGTAGTAAAAGAAGAAGACCTATGTTGTTTTACATTACCAGGGAGGCGTATCCAACGAGACCTCTTGCTTTTGCAAAAGTTGCACTTATTTCTAGCGTGTGTTCTTGTATCAATTGCAGAATGCCAGTAAGAATGACACCACGTTACAACACTCAGAGACATAGGCTCAGGGAAATCACCCAACGTCTTCGCCTCTAGATTATTGAGAACAAAAATGAATCTCAAGATAAAATAGAAAGGGTTTATTCGATTTTGGCCCCACTTTTAATAGTGTATTCAGCGTTTGGCTCCTATAAGTTACTTAATTCGTTTTTAGCTCCAGTTTTGTTAGTTGACTGAGTCAATTTTAACTGTTTCGTGTGTTTTGCTCCTTATAATTTCCAAATAGCCGAAATACCCCTCACATGTGCCACACGTGACTTTTTTTTTAAAATAAAATACAATGACACGTGTTGAAATCTTACCATTAGCATCCAAGGGTGGAGTTTTGAATGTTGTTCCCATAGTCCTTTAATGGAGGAGGGGCTAAAAGCTTAAAAGTTTTGTTAAAAGATGAGCCAAAAATAAAAATATATTTAAATTGAATAGTTTTTTTTAAAATATACTAAAATCCCACAATTCAATAAACTTCATAGTGTTCACTTTGCAAAATAGAACCCTAATTGGATAAAACCCCTAATTTGTTACGTGTAATTATGGCCAATTTATCTTCAATAATATACACAATATAACCCTAATTTGACGAAAGCCCCTATTTGTGTACATGTAATTAGGGCCAATTTATGTACAATATGCACAATAGAAGTCTAATTTGACAAAAGCCCCAATTTATATAGTATAATTTGGGCCAATTTATGTTCAATTTTACAAATAAATTATAATTGAAAAAAAAAAAAACCACCAAATTTTGTAAGTAACCTTAAACCCTAATTGTTAGGGTAATTGTTAATTAGTCATTTTAGTACCCTAATTATAAACTAACTCCTTCTTGACTTCTCGTGATATGTACGTAAAAACTAACATCCAAGCCGTCGATTTTTTTAATTTAGATGGTCATTTAAATAGAAATCAACGAAATGAAATTGTATTGGAATTCAAGATCGAAATAAATCGAAACTTAAATTTACAAGTTCCGTGTGCAAGTCACGTAAAGGATTAAATTGCCATTATGAAAATATGATACAGAACAGTTAAAGTTGACTCAGTCAACTGACAAAACTCGGGCCAAAAACGAATTAAGCAACTTATAGGAGCCAAACGATGAATACCCTATTAAAAGTGGGGCCAAAATCGAATAAACCCAAATAGAAACATGACTAATGCCTAATGACTTCAATGAAAAAAAATTACTATTGTAGTTACCAACAAGACAACAGTGAAAGATAAAGCAACAATTGAAGCAATAAGACACGATGTGCCAATGATCTTTTCGTGGTCAGTCCTATTAAGATTTGATTGATCATTCTGTAAGATCGAGCTCGAGGCAGTTGAGTGCATAAAGCACATTAAAATGGCTCCAAATGTGCACACAAAGGTCCCTAAGATTTTTTTTTAATAGATTTTGGGATTAAAGGCAGACTGTTACACCCCAATTTAATTAAATTGAAAAAATAATATTTGCTCCGACTCTTGATTTTCGAGGTGTGATGCACTCTCAACTTCCAAAAACCCATAAACAGTTTAAATATGCGGATAATTAAAAACCAATAAAAAATTTAACTTAAACAAAAGTCCTCTTCATTACAAAAATTCACAAATAAGATTAGGTTACAAATCTCTTTTCAATAACTCTTTATTTAAAATTACAAATGAGAATACAAATAACATTGTCTCAACTGAAAATTTATATCACCTCAAGGGAAAACAAAATTTATCTTGAAATGCGACGCTAACGCAAACCACAAGCAGCAACCAACCTTCTTCAACACTAAACCTGTCAAGACTTATCAACTATGTTCATTGAATGAACACACCCAATAAGCAAACATGCAAATCGGGTCAGCATTATAAAAATGCTTGTGTGAGTAGCTCTAAAATGCAATATATACTTATACATATATTGACATACTAAATAAAGCAGTTAGTTCCTCCACCGAGGCGCCTTAACATCCAATGAATAATACAACATCATATCTTTAAATACAATAATTAAGGCAGGTAGTTCCTCCACTGAGGCGCCTTAGCTTCCCAACAATAATACAAAGACATTTAGTTCTCCTCCGAGGTTTTAGGTTATAACTAAACTACTAACCAGCCAAGCATATTCTATACTTACCGCATTTCATGCTCAATTACAGAGTGGGTCGTCTCTGCACAAGTAATTAGTTTGACCCACCCTTCTGCAAAATCATATACAATCATCTATCTAAAGATATATCATTAATCAACATATTACCATAATTATATTAATTAAGGCTTTCTTTGCGTGTCCCTAAAATCACATCGTATCTATGTCTTACCTAGTTTCCCTAGCTACCACAATCGCTTCTCAACGCCGAACATGTACATCCACATGCCTCCCCTCACATAATGAACCACTCCGTGCGTAACTATCTTGAGCGGGATGCCGCACACCAGGTAACCCTCACACGAAAGCCATTATGTGAGTACTGCCATTATACTGCATAAAATATCGCGCGTCTCGTTCTAATTTTGCGAACGGAATAATCAAGCCACTATTCGGCTACGCCAGAAGGGCCAATCAAATTACTTATGCCCGTAAGGCCATTCAGATTCACTGAAACGCCAGAAGGGCCAATCATATCACATACGCCCATACAAAGGCAAATCACATGAGTTGTGGTAGCTAGGTTCTAGGATTTTCGTTACGTAATTTATTCAAGTGTCATACATTTATATCTCATAATCATTCCACTATATCACGTGCAGGTCAAATACCTTATTGCACTAAGCCACAATATTTAAAAATATCTCAATATATCTCATAACCACTTTCATTATTTCACGTGCCAATATATTATTGCACTACACCACAATCCCATGGGAAATATCCACCAATACTCTACTACCTCCTAGTAGCATCTCACAGATAAAAATAATGGAGCGTTTATACATTTATTTCTCCAAAACTATTGCATTTAATATATATGTCCCAACATATTATATAATGTCACAATTGCTTCGAACGTATCGCATAACATTTTTATAGCGTTTTAGGAATATTATATCTCCTAAAGTTTCTATCTTGTCACGTGTCAAAATATACACAATATCAAAGTCAAATCTTTCTTAGATAATGACAACCAAATTTATACAAGCTTCCACAGCATTTTAGCATTTGATTTGTCCATACAATTTACAACATAAAACGTAGCACAATTAAACAGTCCACAGTCCACAATCAAGGCCCAAAAATCTAAAGTCCATAAATCTATGTCCGTATGTAGTTTAATACTCATAAAAACATATATATCTAAGCCTTATTATCAGAATTCCCTTCTTGTTACGTGCCAATATTTATATGTTTTACACACTACTTACGTCAAATCTTAATTAGATAATGACAAACAAGGTTATAAAATTTCGACACTATTTTATTACTACATTTGTCCATATTCTTAAATATGTGAAAATCTGGAAAAAGTCAACATTCCACAGTCAACCATCAACGGTCAACGGTCAATGTCAAAGTCAAACTGTCGTTTCCATATTCAACAGGTTCAGGGTCATATCCCTGGTTCATGGCTAAGGTCAAGGTGCATGGCTCTTGGGCTCATGACTAAGGTAATGGTTCGGACCCAACTAGCCAAACCCAAACCCAAATCTTATAACCCAAAAGTCTAAATGTTGAAAGACCCATTTGGATCTCTATTAAGTCTTATGGGCTGCCCCAAATAAAAATTAGAAACTGGCCCCAAACAATTCAGTGATCGGGCCCAAAAGAAGTAAAATAAAACTGGACCAACCAAACAACTTAAAATCGGGCCCAAAGAAAAACCAACTAAGGCCCAACTAACACAACTAAAGGCTTTGGCCCAAAGCCCAAAGCCCAAGCAAACTAACAGGTTCGCCTTCCTCACTTCTTCTTCCTCAACAGCCGCCTCCACTGCGAATTCCGGCCACCACTAGCCACCCTCATCCCAGCGGTTTTAACCACATGAAAAACCCCCATCTACCGATACCATCATAACCCGATTCCCCTTACCTTCAAACTCAACCCCCGACCGCCATTAACGCCATTTCCAAGCTTTTTCCAAGCTTTAACAGCACCCATTAACAACACCCATTCAAACCTCAATAACCAAACATCAACCCCTTACTACCACCAATCTTCAATCAACACAAAAACAACAATAACTGTTCCCATAAATTTTACTGGCGATTTTCTTAGTGCCGCCATTAATGAACATTTCAAGCTTCACAGCCCACCCAATTTCAATCCCGACATCCCCCACTACCACCAATCAGTAATTCAATCAACACAACAAGAGTATAACCAAAAAAATAAAATACAAACAGTTCCAAATCATATACAGGACCACTGTTTGTTTGGGCGTGAGGGCTCGCGCACCATTAACGACCTCAATTCCAACAGTTCAATAAATTTTGGTAATTAAGAACAACAACCAATATATAACAGGTTTTAACAATACTCCAAGTTTTAACCCTACGACAATACGCAGAATAACAACCGGGAATGAGAAGAAAACAAGAGCGGAAATCTTAGACAGTACAGTTATCTCTGTATAGACGTAAAATAATAGAAAATCTAAACTACTCACTTGTATTAAAAAGGCACCACGAATGCCTCGTAGTCCAAATCGTCGCGCTCCAACGCTTTAGCCAACGAGCTTTTATCTCCGCCTCCATTTTTTGTATTTTTTTTTTATCTCCAAACCCTATTCTCTAGAAAAATATGAATATATACTCTCAGGTTTAAAACTTAAGCTCAACATAGACTCGGGCCCCGAAATCAGGCCCACATATCCCAAATCCAATCCAGCGAATTTTAAATAAATAAATTAATTAATTAATTAATAAATGCATATTTTAAATACGGGCGTTACAAGACCCCTACCTGTATCATTAAAACATAGGAATTCACATGCCTTCTGTCATTAGAGGAAGGTTCGGCATACATCACTTTCAAAGGCTTCGAGCCTGACACAATTGAATCTTCAAAGCATAACATTATAATAGAAGTACATCACAACTACTTCATTTTACAAATTGTGTAACCAAGGCCGGATGATCTTTCAAAATGTGCCTTTGGGTTTTCTCAAATTCTCGGAAGAAGCTACAACAATGGATGCAAGCAAATGTCAATCTCATTGAGTCATCCCAAACCTCCTTAATGAAGCCATCAAGATTATTAACCTTCTTTCTTGTCATAGATGAAGCTTTTTTCATCATAGCGATGGTACGATCATCAATACCACCAGGAGAATGTTGTTTATACTTACTATCTTTCTTTGGTTTCATAGCAGTCCTCCATTCATCGCCATAATCGAGGGTGTTGTTGCCATATTTTTATAGCCAACCTCAACAGATTGAGAACTAATGCCTTCAACTCTGTTAGTTGTATCCGAAGTAAAGTGGTCTTTGAAGACACTCTCAATCTCTTTCTCATTACTATCCTCCTCATCAATGGCATATGGGTATTCATCTTCACTTGTATCCACAAAAGCTTCACACATATGATGGTGTTTGTTAACAAGAACAGGTGGACTTTCAAGGAGACTAGCTTTGGTTTCTACAACAATTACACAGTCTCCAAGTATAGTAGCAGATGGTTGGACATCAGTTGTATCATTAGCAAATATGTTACCTTGGTTACTTAATACAATTGTAGTTGATGGCCTACCCTGAGATCCATGTGCAAGCAACAAGTTGCTTCCACTCTCAATCACGCGTTGACTAAGGACTTGTTGGGGTGTACTAGAACTAATCACGATGTTAGACAGTTCAGCACTACCAATGTCTTCTGCGCTCTTAGTTTCCTTCATCTTCCACTGTTGGACATACCTCTTCTCACCATTTCCTACATTTTCTTTTGTAATAGCATTGTTATTGGGTTTCAATTTTGGTAATTGTTTTTCACAACCAGTCTTGTTATGCCCAAACATTTGACAATCTTAACAAATTAAAGGCTTCCAAATAAACTCTAGAGGAATAAAAATAACCTTGTTAGTACGTGTTCACTTTTATCTTCAAAGATGACAGGAGATCTTTTTCAACTGAAATCTCAATGCAAACTCTTGCAAAAGAGAGCATTTGTTTCCCTTATGTTGTTTTATCCATAAAAAGAGGTTTACCCATAGTACTAGCAAGCAAGCTCAGACCTTTCTTGTTCTATAGTTGCTTTGGTACATTGAAAATTTTAACCCATATAAGTACATTTTGGATTGAGCCCCGATTGTCATCGACTTCTCTTGTCCATGGCCTTATGACAAACAATTTACCTGCAATGTAGAAAGAATCACCATCAAGTACATCTTCTTTGTCTTTGTCAATGTTGAACATGAAGTAATAGATATCCCCATCCAAGGCTATCTCCCAAAAGCTTTCATCTTTTCTTCACATTCTCTTTGACTAGAGTGTAGGGCAGTTTCTTATCAAGAAAAAACCCACAACTCTGTCTTCCCACTTTTTCACTCCTTCTTCTAGTATAGGTTCTTCAATATATAACCAATACGTACATCATCAAAGAAGGTGGGTTTGATGTAGCATAGCTCTTCACTCCCGCAGATGGTGGTGGGGTTTTAAAGAGGGAGGTTCATGTTCTTTGCTCGAGAGAGATTCTTGTTTGAAGAGCTTGGGAAGAGATATGAGAAGGTTGAGGGTGAGAATTTGATACTGGTGGTTGGGTAGAAGGAGCTGGATGAGAAATGGTAATTGGGTTATGGTTTTGAGGAGAGAAGGGGTTAGGATTTGGGTTAGGGTTTTGAAGAGGGAGGGGGTTGGGGGGTTCTGGAGTGGCTTCCATCACTCTCTCTCACACCTACTTCCCCATCAATCTGGAAGCACCCCCCCCCCCCCCCCTGCGATCCTTAGTTGATTGTACATGCACTTAATATTAAAATTTTCGAACCTAAAAAAGGAAAATATTAAAAACCATTTGAATTTCATTATTCTTGGACATGCATATATATTTTTTTAAAAAAAAGGTTAGTTGGTGTTACCCCCCACTAAATGAGCCAATTAGGATTTCCCCCCAACTAGATGGGCAATTAGGGTCTCCCCCCCCCCCAAATACACACACAAAAAACACGGTCAACCCAAGTTGACTTTTTTTTTTGTGTGTATTTAGGGAAGAGACCCTAATTTCCCCATCTAATAGGGGGAAAATCCTAATTGGCTCATCTAGGGGGGTAATACTAGTTAAATTGAATCAGAAGGACTAGCTAAAGCCATGATCATTGATAAGCACCCAAAAGTGTATTATGAAACCCCGTTGAGACATATAAATTTGGTTAACTATGTGTTTAATAATCATAAAATAAATATATTTTCATACTTTTTTGCGTGTATTCGCGAGTAAACATGGAAATATGGTTTAAACGCAATAAAGCACGAGGAAGCGACATGTATATGAATTCTTCCAAATCCATTGAGAAGCATCAAACTTCCCAAGCTCCTACCTCTTGAACCGGGACTCGAATCGCGACAAAGTGAGCTGCTCGGACAATCGTATGATGAACTCTACACATAGGCGGAAAGTTGTAAAATTGCCCAAAGACCGGACCGCCACTGGACTGCACATCGGACCCACCATATGGGCCCGCAAGATTGGATGAGTCATCAATCATGGAGCATGTCAAGACAAAAATGACAAATTATTGGTGCAAAATTGACACCTTGCATGTAATTAATTAGATTAGGTGTTAATAGTGACAAAAAGGCAAGGTGTCACTTTGTTTTAATGTGGTGGATAAAAATGAAGTAAATGTGGTTTGATGTTTCACATGGGAGAAAATGAGATGTCTCTCAAATGAAGAAGAAAACAAAACAAGGGGGGGGGGGGGGGGGGACAATCCATTTACTCCCTTGACTTCTTTTCCTTACCTTGTATTATTTTAGTTCCTTAGCCATTTTTAGTTTTTAGTTTTTAGTTTTGGTAAGAAAGTTTGTAATAGTTTTAATGGAGGAAACATTTGTTTTCTTCTAGAAAATAAAAAGCAAGTGAGTTTAATTGTTTATCTTCTTCCTCTTCTCTCTCTTTTTGTTTTTCTAGTTGTAATTTCCTTGTCCCAAGGATCATGAGCTAACTTCCCTTTTGGGGAGTTAATCCAACTCATGTGAGGGAAAAACAATTGTTGTTGGTTTGGTAGGTTATTAGGAAGAAAAACTAGCTCTACATCCTATCCCAAAATTATAGTTGGTGTAGTGTCTAGTTAGGAATCAAAGCAATGAGCTTAGAGATAAGTCATTGCTTGGTTCCACTTGCTAGCATGTATGAGCTCTTAAGTGAGTTGTACATGCTAGGGATCAAGTTTTCTTCCATTAGGGCCTTGTCTATGAGTCTAGGAAGAATCAATAAACTTTTCAAATCAACAACTAAATGTTAGTTTCACATGAGGAGGATTAGCTCTCTACTTTTTTTTCTTTAGTAATTTGTCTTTTGTATTAAGTGCATGATTTCAAACTTTAATGTTTTTCTTAATGTTGTGTAGGAAAGAAACCTAGCATTAGTAATATAACCTTACTCATTAGTTTCCTAAGAGTAACAAACAATTTGTAGTTGTCCTAGACTTTAGGTTGGTTCGAATCCTTACTTTAGCTCTACGAAAACGAAAAATCGTGAGTAAGAAACTTTGAGTTGCTTTTGTACCAAATTAGAGATTCTAATCTCGAACGTAAGGAAAAGCTAATATCAATCATCTTGATCTCAATGATGTTATAAAAGAAGAGTTTGATATGATAAGCAGATAGTATACTTCTTGTAGGAACCGTTATTTTATAATGTAAATTTCTACAAACCGTGAAAACCACGCGCAGCGGAATTAATAGTTCTCACGATTTTGGATAGAAAACATACCTTTGAATCAGCTTCTTAATATCTCTGAGAATCCAATAGCTATGAAATCCGAAATTAACCTCTTGATCTTCTGTTGTATTCATATGCACAGAGTGGACGTTGTGTGGGCAACGATCTTCCAACCTCTTCTTTCTCTCTTGGCCTCTCTCTCTCTCTCACAACCTTAGAACCGAATTTGGATATGTTTTTGCTTGAGTGAAACCTTGAGAGCTCAGTGTGTAAAAAATGGCCAGAGAAAGAGGTTTCTTTTTATAGGCTACAATAGGGACCATGAGGAGAAATTAGGGTTGGGCCTCCTGACGGGCTTGGGCTTCCCATGTTCGCCCAGAACACACGGCCCAAGTCCGTCAACAAATGGCTTATTCCACTAAAAGCCATTGTTGCACTACCGCCCTAATCCCAAATTACGTGTTAGCGTTTATGGGCTCTATATTATATGCTCGTTGATCTCCCTGTGTTTAAGATATTGAATGCCCGTTGATTAAGTCAAGTTACTGACAACTACATTAATCAACTTCTTATGTCCTTGAGTAGTACCACTCAACCTCATTGTCATGTCGGATCAAATCCACCTGCAGGGTTTACATGACAATCTTTATGAGCTCTTCAAGGGGACATCATCAGCCCAACTTCTTGCGGGACACGGATTCCTTCTATAATCAACAGCACACCTTACATACAATGTCATTATCCAATCCATCGAGTTTGTTGATTCACAAATGAATCTCACTCATTAATGATTTAAAGTAATGTACAATGCACGTAAGTGCCCGTTATTATATCCGGATTAAGAGGACAAACATCCATAATAACATAGGTGTTTATTCTCTTATATAGTCAATATAAAGAGAAACAACCTCACTTGGTCCTGTTCAATACACACAAAGTGTACTAGTGTAATCCTATAGTCAAGATAGACTAATACCAGATTATACTACAACCGTACCAATGGTTTGTCCAAATCCATCTAGGTTGTGAACGATTACTTATACTTTATAAGGTACTAATGATATGATCTTCTGTGTGTCCACGCCATATAATCTACAACATAAAGTACTAGACACATGCATATAACTAATAACATATATAATATGCATAACATTTGCCCATATGATTCTCATTCAAAATATAAAGAATTAGAGTTAATACAAAAGTAATGTTTTTAGTATATAACCCTATCACTTCTGTACCCAAGAACTGAAGCAATGATGAAAATGAACCCTGGTGCAAGATTGGGCACGACTGAAGTAAGTGCTGGAGAAGTTTTCTTCATTCCATTTAACATGAGTACTTGAAACAATATTATCCTAAGTTAGCTTCTTTTGGGTTTATTTAATTCACTGAGTTCACATTGACTTTCAAATGAGTTCACACCGACTTTCAACTGAGTTCATGCCGATTTATGAATTTCTGGCCGATCCAGCCCGAGTTTCGCTACTAGCTTATCTTTAGAGAAGTGGGGAAGGAGTTCCAATCTCAGGGTCTACTTATAAACTCATGTCACTCAAGAGAAAAACTAAAATCTACCCAATCACCAAATTAGCTTCTTTTGGGTTTATTTATGGAAGGGTGTCACATTAATCCAATTTGGATTTGTTTCAATAAGATGATTGTGTTGTTGATGGGAGAGAAGACACTTTTTGGGGAAGTTGTTGGTGGATAGTAGCTCCAAATCCCTACATCATTCTGGCCATCATAGGTATCTTCATCTACACAGGTACAAATCACTAGCTGATTACCAAACCAAGGTTGGTCATTTAATTGATTGATTCCACCGGAATAGATCTGATTAGTGTTGTTTCTGGGTATTGATGGTCTTGGTTATTTTCCTAGCTTCTGGACAAGTGTTTTGTAGTGGGTTTGATTGAGATTTGATTTGTTTTGAGGGGTAAAGGTTTTGAATTTCCAGATTCCGTTATTGGAGTTGGTGTAGCTGTTGTTGCTTGCTTTGTTTTCTTATGTTGGTGGTGAAACATTAATGAAGTCTATGTGGTTGCTTAGATAAAGATATGTCGTTGAGGGTTTGGCCGGTGCCTGCCTAAGGTGGTAGTATATCCCAATGTTATGGCAGATTAAACCAAAATTTTCTTCTGTTGTTGTTCTTGGTATTCTGTGCTGAGTTGAGGAGTTGGTGATTGCAGTGCTGAGTTTTATTTGTTGTTCACAGTAGAAATGGGTTTGTGTTATTGTTTCCGTGTTTTGGGTTTTAGGTTTTAACAACTTGCCACGCCGGAGATAGAACTGATTTGGGATTTGTGTGGCTTATGATTGTTCTTAGTTTCTCTTATTTTATTTTGGAAAAGTGTATATGTAAGAGCTTTCTGGTTCATATGTGAACAAATCAACTCCATAACGATGATGATGACAATGAACTGCTGTGGAATGGGTACGGATTCGACGATTCTAATAACAAAAGACCTTGTACGTAAACACTAGCCGGACATTCTATGTTTTTCAGAGACAAAGGCTGACAAGAGGAGAATGGAAGTGGTTAGGAAAGAGCTAAAATACCAAGGAAATTTTATATTGCCAGCAGAAGGAACTAGAGGAGGGCTAGCCGTACTATGGAAATAAGGCATACAGTTGGAAATGCTTGGTGCTACACAGAACCATATTTCAAGTAAAATTACTAATTTCGGTTATCATGGTGATTGGTTTTTCACACTCGTGTATGGTGAGCCTGTTTCATGTAGACAGAAAAAGGTTTGGGATGAAATCAGGGACTTTGCTCCCTATATTCATGGCCCATGGTTATTATTTGGGGATTTTAATGCTATTTCTAGCCTAAATGAGAAGTCAGGTGGTCATCGTGTTTTAAGCCAAGGTATGCATGATTTTAATGATTTTATAAGTGACTTAGGATTGATTGACTTAGGTTTTAGAGGTTCAAAGTTTACCTGGTCTAACAATAGGTCTTTTGATAATCATATACTTGAAAGACTTGATCGTGCACTTGCTTCGGTGTCTTGGTTTGAATCTTTCCCCCATGCCAGTGTAAAAACTATAACTAATGTGTCTTCTGATCACCTCGCCTTATCTATACGTTTGAGTAATGTGGAACCATCCCCTAGGAAACCATTCAGATTTTGTGAGATGTGGTTGAGAGATGAGACTTGTAAAGAGGTTATTCAGAATGCATGGGGTTCAATAGATAGTGTAGACTATTGCAGAGATAATGTCATAAAGAAGTTGGGGGTTACAAGAGAAAGATTACAGGATTGGAACAAAAAGATTTTTGGGAATGTGCTATCTGAAATTAGAAGAGTGAAGAAAGAACTAGAAAAAATGATGTTGGGAGAAGCTAAGTGAATGAATGGAAGTATAAAAGGACTATGGAACTACGTATACGATTGGAGGAATTGTTAACTAGAGAAGCAAGCCTATGGCGGCAAAAGTCAGGGAATAATTGGATAAAAGACTATGCTAGGAACACCAAATACTTTCATTTGTCTACCGTTTATAGAAGGAGGAAGAATAACATTACGAAATTGAAAGATGATGGAGGTGTATGGAGGGAGGGCAGGGAGAAGGTGGGAGAGACAATCAATGATTTTTTTTCACATCTTTTTACGACAAGTAACCTAGAACCTAATAATGAGATTCTCCATTTATTTGAACCTATAATCACAGATAGAGAAAATAGTATGCTTACTGTTATTCCTACTGGTGAGGAGATTTGGGATGTAGTAAAAAAGATGGGGGCTTGAAAAGCTCCCGGCCCTGATGGATTCTAAGGAGTTTTTTACCAAAATTGTTGGGATAGAGTGGGAGAAATTGTAGTGGAAATTGTGAAGAATTTCTTTTTATTAGGTATCCTAGAACCCAATTTAAATGAAACATTCATATCTCTAATACCAAAAATCCCTAATCCATATCATATTGTAAAATTTGGACCCATTAGTCTTTGTAATTTTATTTACAAGATTATTTCTAAATTGCTTGCCAATAGACTAAAATCACACCTACATAAGATTGTCTCCCCATTTCAGGGTGCTTTTGTGAAGGGTCGTTGTATTGGTGATAATATAGGACTTACAAGTGAAATATTCTATAATATGAAAAAGATGAAAAAGAGAAAAAAAAGGTTGGATAGCAGTGAAGCTGGATATGAAGAAGGCAATTGATCAAGTTGAATGAGATTTTTTGTATAAGATTATGAGCAAGTTGGGTTTTGGTAATAAGTGGATCGAACTTATCAAACAATGCTTAGAAACTGTCTCTTTTCGAGTTTTATTGAATGGGGTTCCTTTGGATAATTTTACACCACGGAGAGGGTTGAGACAGGGGGACCCATTATCTCCCTACCTCTTTATTCTGGTTACAAAAGCACTTTCAAAGATGCTACACAAGGGGGAAAGAGACAATAATATTAGTGGTATCAAAGTTAGGAGAAAATCCCCACCAATTAGTCATCTATATATTGTATGCTGATGATCTAATAATATTTAGCAAGGCCAGTTTGGTGGAAGCAGTTAATATGAAAGGCATTGTGGACTTTATCTTGTAAGGCATCTGGGCAAGAAGTCGGTGTGGGAAATCAAGTGCTTTTTAGCAGTAATGTCCGTCATAGACACCAAAAGATGTTAGCAAAAAATTTGGGGAGTAAGGAAGTTCAATGAGAGGGATAAGTATTTTGGGGGTGCGATACTTCTCACTCGGAAAAAGAGTGAAAATTTTGATTACCTAGTAGATAGTTTACACAGGAAGGTGACTGGGTGGAAGGCCAAAATCCTATCTCAGGCAGCTAGAACTACCCTAGTCAAGACTGTAGGGAAAGTTGTCCCTATTTATGCTATGAGTACTTATCTACTACCGAATAACATTACAGATAAATTGGATCAGCTGAATAGGAATTTTTGGTAGTATGGGATCTCAGATTCCAACACTAATTATACAATAAGTTGGGAGAAATTGTGTAAGCCTAAGAGTGCTGGTGGATTGGGTTTCCGAAAGGCTAAAGAAATTAATCAAGTTATGATCTCTAAGCATTGTTGGAGATTATTACAGGAAGAAGAGTCTATATGGTTGAAAACTTTTACAAGTATATACAAATGGTATAGGTTAGAGGTGGTGAATAAGAAAAGGAGTGCCCCTTGTTCTTATTTTTGGCGAGGGATCAACATAACTATGGATGGTATAAGAGTAGGATTCATATGGAAGGTCGGGGATGGTTCTACAATTGATATTTATACTCACCCTTGGTTATCCTTTATGAATAAAACTGTGTGTCTTAAAGATTTGGTACCTCCTATTTACAATACAAATCCCAAGTATATTGTTGTCAGTCACCTTATAAATCAGGATCACCATAGTTGGAATCAAAATAGGTTAGGAGAGTTGTTTCCTTCACCTGTTGTCAGTAGCATTAACCAAGTTGTCATCAATCCTAATATAGCTAATAAAATTATTTGGTCAGGTAGTACTAAAGGCATTATCACTGTGAAATCTGTTTATCATTTTCTGGGCATGATAGACTGTCAGGGAGAGACTTCTACTGCTAATGAGCAAGCTGTCAAAAAGATGTGGAAGACTAAGGTGGAAGCTAGTATTCAGTTGCTTGTATGGAAACTTCATAATGGAGGTCTGCTAACTGGAGATAGATTAAGAAGACAAAAAATTAATTCACCTGTTGTCAATAGCATTAACCAAGTTGTCATCAATCCTAATATAGCTAATAAAATTATTTGGTCAGGTAGTACTAAAAGCATTATCACTGTGAAATCTGTTTATCATTTTCTGAGCATGACAGACTGTCAGGGAGAGACTTCTACTGCTAATGAGCAAGCTGTCAAAAAGATGTGGAAGACTAAGGTGGAAGCTAGTATTCAGTTGCTTGTATGGAAACTTTATAATGGAGGTCTGCTAACTGGAGATAGATTAAGAAGACAAAAATTTAAAGGGGACATATCTTGTGCTTTTTGCCAGAAAGCGATAGAAACAGATGAGCATCTATTTCTCCAATGTGCCTGGATAAGATGTTTATGGTTTGGATCTTCTCTTAGTATACGTATGGAGGAACATGAAGGGAAGACTCTACATGAATGGATTGGAGAGGCAGTATGTTGGAATAGTTTAGAAGATTTTGCTGAAATAGAGGTACAAAGATTTGCGAGTACCTACTTTCTAGTGATGATAAATGAGATATGGAGGTGCAGAAATCAGTTGTGATTTGAGAAAATTAAACCTAACATGGAGCAAATGATTAGGACTGTTGCAAGGAAAGTAGGAAGTATTTTGGAAGCATATAAGAAGGAAGTAATTAGCAATGCTCAAGCTAGTAGGAACAAAAATAATCCCATTGAATACCATATAGCTTTGAACAACCTAGGCATTGATTTCTATAGTTCCAGGCCTAAGATAAGTTTTGATGGGGCTTTTGAAAGGATGACTAGAAAAGGAGGAGTAGCAGCAATTTGTAGAGATGCAGATGGCAAGTTGTTAGGGTCAGTGTGTAGAAGGTTTCGCGCAGAAACTCCTTATGAAGTAGAGTGCCATGGTGCGGAGCTAGCTGCAATCCTGTTGTACAAATTGAAACTTAACAAAGTGTTGATAGTGGGGGATTGCAGAGACTTGATGCAGATTCTTAGAAACAATCGAGTTGGATTGGAGCAAGATGACTTCATGTCACGAATTGATGTTTTATTTAAACAGTCTTATTTGATGTTTAGTTGTAATTTGTTGTTCTATTGGTTTAGGATAGCTCATAACAAGGAGGCAGATGAATTAAGCAAGTGGGCTTTAAATTATGCAGCCATATGTCCCCCTCTTTGTTGGACTCTGAATGGTGTAAACAACTTGATTTCCGTTTAATATAAGAAGAAGAGTCTTTATCGGAAAAAAAAGAAGCATAGCAATACAAATCTCAATATATATTTATTTTTATTTTTTGGTGGAAAAGCGAAGTTGTTATAGAGGTCCCCTACCCCTTTTCATTAAATAATAAAGATCATAGCTTGTTACATTCTTACATATTCTTTACCTATGGCATCATCATAAATAATTTTTTTTACATCCTCTGTAAAAGAACTGGGAATTAACTCTATGTAGCTAACTGTCGGAATATTACTAGCTAAAGCATCGGCTAGCTTGTTTGCTTCTCTGTACACATGAGTGATGGAGAAGTCTTCTAGTTGCTCCCTCAACTGATTAATACTCCTCATCATCTTTTCGGTCTGCCATGGGTGCTGCCCTTTATTTCTAAAGAACGAAATCACTGTGCTGGAATCAGTTTGCACTCGTACCTTCTTGATGTCATGCCTTACTACCATTTTCAATCCTTGCTCTACCCCATTCAATTCGATCAGTTCAATAGAGTGCTTATTCGATCTTCCCTTGCTCGCCACTATGACCTGCCCATTTCCATCTCTAGCTACTGCTGCCCAACCCCCCCTTGCAAACAGCCATCTGAATTTAGATTTGAGATTCCATTTTCTGCCATCTCAATATATATCGTGTTGTGCAACCTTAATTGTTTTCAAAGAGGCATCAGAAAAACTTACCCTCCGATGGAAATCAACAGAAACTGACCCAACAACTTTATACTGAATTGCTAGGCCATTGTTTCCTTCGACATACAACAAAACATTGTGAAGTCTCGAAGTCGATCTCATTGTATCCTATAAAATAAATATGAAAATTTTGATATAGGGAATATCCGAATATGAAACCCATACCTTTCAAGATAAATGGAGAACGGCAAGAAAAATAATGAACTGCCCAAGTTTGCATAGATGACGTTGAAGACAGGAGTAATGCCTTTGGACAATAAATTAAATATATATAATGCATGTACAGCGTAGATGAATTGCACACTAACTGTGCCCCCGAACACCACCAAGTTTTCTTTATTTTTGTTGTTTAAGGATGCATACATTTTCTTTGGCTTTGCAATCAACGCTGGTTTTCTCAACTCGACTCCTGACTTTCATCACCTTGCTCCTTCAAATTTTGCCAATTGTCTACATATAGGCAGTTTTTTCCCCAAAAAAAATGGTAAGGAACAGAGTTGTATGGTGCAACCCTCACACATAGCCTGCCAAGTGCGTACCCATGGATTTATCAACAATAAACAGATAAATACGCCAGGTCCATTTGTCCGCCAACAGAGTATTTAGTTAGCCAGTTAGGGGAGGGTTCTAGGGACATCTTACAAGTAAAAACTTATAAATGTGGTGCAACCCTCACACAGCCTGCCAAGTGCGTATCCATGGATTATCAACGATAAACAGATAAATATGCCAGGTCCATTTATCCGCCAACAGAGTATTTACTTAGGGGACGGGTTCTAGGAACATTTTATAAGTAAAAATTTATAAATGTCCTAACGAATTTGAATTTGTTTATATGTTTTTATAAAATATGTTCCAGAATCTCTCTCTTTAGTTAGATACACAAAATTTAGTGAAAGTAATTGTATTTTGGTGTGCACATATATTATATGACTCAGATACGACTCAGATATCTATACTCAATTTATACTCAATTGTTGAAAACTGGGTGCCACATAGATGATTGAATTGAATGAGGATTCCACATAACACTGCCCCCTATCATTCTTTTAGAGGAAAACTTTGGGTCCTTCACGAATTTAGATCTTGAGATTGTAAAATTGTAATTGATATCTAAAATCTCAAGACAAAAAGTGTCTTTTAGTGAAGTGGCATGTATGCAACTCACAAGTAATTTCCTCTGTTCAAACTCTGTTTGTTTGTCACTTTGCTAGCAAGTTATCTTTGCTGTTTGTTTGTTATCTGCTGGTGGGAGCTGTACAGTATGATTGGTTCAACAAATTGGGCCTGACCAAACCGGCCAATTCACCAGCACAAAATGCCTGGAAGCTTTAACTGTCCACGTCCTTTCTGTTTGCATAGCACGAAATTGGTCTTGTCGTCTAAACTCTTTTTGATACATCTATCATACATGTTTTTTCAGGCAGTCATCTGTTTTCCCTTCCTAAATTTTTTTCTTCCCGTGGAGAAATTTATTGTATTAAGGTCGTAAGGTTTCAGAAATTAGAGTTCTAACTAACTAAAATATCACATATTCATATTGAACCCCATCACAAGGATGGATTTTCCAAATTTAGGCATTAAGGGCGTAACTGCATAAGGCTAGAGTCAATGATTATGCTAAGTGTTTGTTTGCCTCTTTTTAATGATCTAACTCTTACGAAGGTTTGTAAGTTTGATCAACTTTTAATAAAACAGGTGGGGGTCTGCATTAAGCCCTTAACTCATAACCGTTTCAAAAAAAAAAAAGTCTTTTTGTACGAAGGAAATGTGGACTTTGAAGAAGTAGGATACAAGTAAAAAAGTTAAGAAAATCAGCTACATAAGGAAAACAAAATGAATAGTTTACAAGAGGCTTCTCTACATAACACGATTTTGTTTTCTTTCATGTTCTACAACAATTTGGTATTTCATCTAACTTAGAAGTGGCTTTTTTTCATCGTGAACTTTTAGTGATTCTTCATCCTCCAAAACAAAATACTCCCTTCTTTTAGCCCATAGCAAACAATAGAGGCCACTGAACATTAGGAACATTCCAAACAAGCTGCAATAAAAATGAAAAATTTTGATTGCTAGAAAGAACCAATGTATTAGAATCTGTCAAAAAAACCTAGTCCCATAAACGCTATATATTTCCACAGACAAAAAAAGACGTACATCGGTTGAGCCTAAATCCTAATTAATCCTTTTGTCAAGGTTAAGTCATATGTGTGTGTTAGATTGTTAGAAAATTTTCAGATTACAGTTTTGCATTGACTACCTTCCCGGGGAGATAGATTCTCCTAATGTGATGGCAGAAAGAATGACAGAGAAAACAGTTACAATTGGGCTGAAGGTTGAGACAAAAACAGGGCCTTTCTTCTTCATTGCCCATGTCTGAAAAGTAGTGCATGCTCCACTCACTGCACCTCCCTGCGTATCAAAAACTTCAGTGAATTCTCACTAATGTACTACAATATATAAGGAGAGAATCATGAATAAAAAAGGTTTGTTCTTACCATTAGAGCATAGCCAACGAGATCTTTTCCACTCACAAGTGGTGTACCGATTTCCAAGTTGTGCTTTTGAACCAATTGTACAACTGCAGTTATAATTGCACCTACAAACGCTGTTACTGCACTAAGGGAAATTGGTGCTGGAAAATCGCCCAAAGTTGCAGCCTGTGAATAAAACACATATTCACACATACTGATCAGAATATAATATATTAAATAAACAGTATATTTATGTTAACTTGAAATTAGAAAACCTAATTATGCTAGAGAGGTTAATATTGCGAAAAATCCTCTAGTCACTGTAACAGGGAGCCCCTAAACTGTTGAGCAATATCTAATAAGTTTGAAAAATTGCTGTACCTGTAAAACAAACGGTACAAGATAAAACAAAGATGGCGCCCATGAGATATATAGTCCCAATGACTTTGCCATGATCAACAAGATCTGATTGAGCTTTTATTGCTTTAGCAGTAGTAGAGTGCAATAAGCTCATTGAAATGGCTCCAACAGTGCAGATTAGAGTACCCGTAATCTTGACTACACCATACATACACTTCACATTGACCCTTTCAAACCTACAAGAAAAAAATGATAGCACTGAATCATAATTGTATAATTTGCTTATTAGGCACCAAGGGTACTGCTGACTTAGTTGGTACCCACCATGAGTGTGGAATACATTTTTGTCTAATGTGATACATTCTTATGGGTATCCCATTCTTATATAATCAAACATTTTTGTAGGTTAGATGATATACTTCTTGAGTAATAATGCCAAGGAACATATACATCTTGAAAGAATTGTCTCTAAACACCCAACTGAACTCCTTACCTCTCATACTTATACTGATAAAAGAATGTATATTTTCGTAAGTTTGTCTTTAAACAAATTAAATATTTAACTTGCTATTCAACTTGTACAAAAAGAAAGAATTAGGTTGTGTTAGAGCTACTTTGAACTCGAATACACACCAATCGAGGCTGTCTTGTAATTAAATTAACTAATTACCTGAGCACCCAAGCAATGATGAAGATGAAACCTGGAGCAAGGTTGGGCATGGCAGTAGCAAGTGTAGGAGAGGTTTTCTTAACACCATTTAGCAACAGGACTTGAAACAATGTGACCCTAAAAAAAACAAGGGGCCATAATCCTCCCATTAAATCTGCTCTAAGGAGTGATAAACCATTTCAGTCCATCAAAAAATAAAAATACATTCAACACGATAATTATTTTAAAGGAACGATTTTCATAATTAACATAATTCTGTAAAATTCTTACCCTCCAAACGATAACAAAGTTTAAACTGTGCCATCAACTTTAAACTGAATTCCATAGGCCAAAGTTTCCTGTAACACACAAAATTAAATCATGTCAACATCAATTCTCACAATTTGGTATAAAAGCGTGTCCTGCATTATATTACATCAAATAACATTATGCCTTGGACCCCGTCTAGTATGGGATGCAGGGCACAAAGAAACAGAATCAAAGAAGGGTAGGTGCAAAATGTACATGTTTCTACGATAAACAAATATCAAAACAATGAAATGAATGTAAGAGAAAATGGTGGAGCAAACCTTTCGAAACAAATGGAGAGAGGAAAAAGGAAGAATTGAAGGAGATGGCAAGACTTCCATAGATGGTGAGAAAAAGAGGGGTGAGACCTATAGACATTAAATGACTTGTAAACACAGCATAAACAACATATACAAATTGTGTGCTTACTAGGGCCAACACGATCGCAAATTCCTCAAGGAACTCCATCGTGAATGACCGGAACATCTCTACAAATGCTTCTTCCACCTCTTCTTCTTCTTGATCTTGCACTTTTGAATAAGAGATGCAACTCAATCAAACCTGAAAAGAATGAGGGCAATATGACTGTCATTTACTTTTATCGAACAGTTCTAAATTCACTTAAGATTAGTAGTCTCGGCTATATAAGCTACCACGGGGCTACAGCCTACAAGGAACGTATCTTCAATGATAAAGGTTCCTTTTACTTTTCGTCGATTTAATTATTATGTTTTTGAACCATTTTGATCAGTTCATAAAACAAGTTTGGTTCAGAATCTTGTAGTTTAAACCATATTCAGACTGCAAGAATGAAATCATATAGATAGCTGCACAAAATTCTATCAAAGGATAAACGATGATACAAAAGAAAGAAACAGAGAAAAAGTCGTAAGAAATCGGAATGCGGACTAGAAAGTAGTAACTTTAACTCACCATGCCGTCCATGGAGAACTCACTCTGCCGATTTTCCAAGGTAACTTGGCAGCAAAGAAATTAAGTTTTGAGTACGAATTGGAGAAGTACGTGAAATGGATGTTGCATAGAAATTAAGCAGAACAATCCTTATTTTTCGCTTGGAGAATAAGAGTTTGTTGGGAAAATACGCGTTATATGATTTTGATTAGGAGTTCGATCAATATTAGTGTTGAGAGACTTGATCAAATGGATGAAGAGGACATCAATATAATGATGAGAAACTAATCGGATGGATAAAAGGACACCAACACATTTCCGAATCTCCAGAAAAGATTAGTCACCGATTGACATGGAGATCAAACGGCCAATGGTAATTGCTTGGAGAAAACAGTAGCTTACAGAAGTACAAACTAGCGTACTCTTCTCCAATACCTCTTCTAACTAGGACATGTAGAAATGCCGACATCACCACCCCACCAAGTGTACGTACGTCTATAAATATACGACCACCTTATATCCTTTCTCACAAAAACCTCTACAAGCTATAGCTAGGTTTAAGTACAAGCATAAGTGCATAACTCATTAGGTTGAAGGCAGATTATAGGAGAAGAAGTCAGAGTTGTTTGCTAGTATAGAAAAAAAGTGATATTTTATTTACAAGTAAAGATGTTCCCCGTGGGAATACGTTTTCTTCCTAGCGACATCGATCTCATATATTACCTATGGGAGAAAGTCTATGGAGAAGGTCCACAAGGGATAATGAAGAACATCATTGTGGAGCGTGATCTTTATGGAAGCGAATCGCCAACGGAAATATTTAATGGGACTACGGCGACAGAGTTATATTTTTTGACAGTCCTCAAGAAGAAATTTGGTCATGGAGTGAGAATGGATAGAACCGTCCGTGGAAAAGGAACGTGGACGGCACAGTACAATGGCAAATCAGAGGGAGGATGCAAAATCCCGGCCATTTATGACCCTAATGATAAATCTGTAGAAATAGGATATCGGAAAAATCTGAGTTTTACGCCAAAAGGTGAGAAAGCAAGGTTCGTAGTGAATGGTAAGAAAGAAAGTTGGGTAATGCATGAGTACACTTTGAAAGAATATCCACCTGGCAAAGACGTTTTCGCTCTTTGTAGGATCAGCAAGGGAAGGAGCGATAACCGCGCATCTTCAAGTTCATGTGCCTCTGTTTCTTCTGATGGACTAGAGGAGAATGATGAATACCAACCAAGAGAAAAACGTCCCAGGACAACTACAGCATTGGCGTCCGTACCAATGTCCCCTTCAACAACATCAGCTTTCAATGAGGGAGTAACGACAAATCCGACAAACAGTTATGGGAATTTGTTGCAGCAAGACCATAATCAGTACTCAGCGTCATGTATGTCCGGTATGCCTATGCAACAACCCGGCCTTGGAAAGAACACGTCTCAAGAGGCTCCTCAGCCCAATGATACGTCTAATAACCTTGATTCATTATTTGATAATGACATCGATTGGGAGTCTGTCTACTTGAAAGCAACTTCAGGAGTGGTCGCAGTGCCATTGGATGGCGGACTTATGCAACAAGCTGGCGATGAAAATTTTGCGTCTCACGAGGCTCCTGAGCCCAGTGATATGCTAGATAATGCCTATGATCCTTCAATATTTTGTGAAGACCTTGATTGGAATTCTATGCACCTCGGTGAACTTCCAGCGCTCGAACAGGATCCTCAACCTGTTAATATGCTTACGGACTTCAGTGAATTTCTGTTCGAAGAGGATCCTCAACCTGTTAATATGCTTGGTGGCAACAGCAACGTTGATTCGACATTATTACACGGTGTGTTGATGCCAAATTTTTCCTAATCGCTGTTTACTTGTAACAAGGAAATGTACAAAAACATGTTTATATTATAACATGAATGGGTTCAATGTTTTGTTGATTGAAGAATAAGATATTAGATTTTTTTCTATGATTAATTTTTTTCAAGTTATTATATGTTTTTCGTTTATGTATGCATTACTACAGTTAACCAACATTTTATCAAAAAGTAGTTAAGCAATGTTCATTGTATATCTTCAAATCGTAAATAACATGTCAACAAAAATGTAGATTGGGAAATGTCCATAAGTTTGACTCGCATCTAATTACCATCACAACTTCTACTCAGCAAATGTTTAAACAGTTTGTCACAACATCTTGGTTACATGAAAAAACTGGTTGCGCGATCTTTGTTTACTTGTGAAAAATTTGCCTGGAAGCTGTTATTAACGTCTGGAATGATCATTCTTTCTATGGAAGGCTATGTTCAAACCTTCAATGGTATCATTCATTGGGGTTGTCTATAATGGGAGGTGGTTCTTGAAAGGCCTTGGTTCTCACCATCAGGTCCCGAGTGAAGTGTACCACCCGGAGAATGACATCTGGTATCCTGTGTCTAACGGAATGGTGTCTGGGTGGCGGAATTCAAGTGCTTTCTTGGATGGTCATCTATATGCGTTGGACTGCAAGGATGGGTGCAAGCTGAGGATCTACAACTCGGATACTGATTCTTGGAGCAAGCACATTGATAGCAAGCTGCACATGGGTAGTTCCCGGGCATTGGAGGCAACAGCATTTCTCCCTTTGAATGGGAAGCTTTGTATCATTCGTAATAACATGAGGATAACAATGGTGGATGTCTCTAAGTCTGATAATGCAGGGGAGGTCATAGCTGACCAGCTGTGGGAGACTATTGCTGGAAAGGGGCAGTTCAAAAATTTTGTCGCGAATCTCTTGTCAAGTTTTGCTGGTCGTAACCGCTTGAAGTGTCACATTCTTCATTGTCAGGTTCTTCAAGCTTAAACGGCCTACTGACACACTACATAAAAGGTTATTTTGTTCGGTTGGCATACATCAGCTCAATATTAAGTGTGAAATGGGAATAGCGCCTGCTCTACTAGCAATTTTTCATTCATACGAAGCCTTGTAATTTTGCACTTCAACAGATACTTGATCAGCGTTGTGTACACTCCCCACTATATATTTTGAAAGATGCTTATATCCAATCTGTCTTAGAAAATTGAAGTACTCTCTACAGAAAACAGTTGCAAAAGGCTAATTGCTGGTTCTTGTATTATTAGCTCGGGGCATTGGTGTTTAAATTTCAATGTATGTAAATTGGCTTCTCAGTCTTTTGTTTTTCCCTTTTGTATATCAAATATTAGTTAGGGAGCAAGCCAATGGGGGTAAGGGAAGGTGTTAAAAGATGCTCACCTTGAGAAAACAGTACAAGCAGGTAACTAACAGCATGAAGTACATCGACATTTTGAGCATGAAGTACGTCGGGCGACCCAAACAAGCAGCGGATCGGACCACCACTAAAATTCACGAACTGCCAAGGGCGAACCAAGAACCAATTGCATGAAGTCACTCTTCCTCGTCCGAACCTAGACTTAAACCCCTCGCTTACCTTTCAACCACCGAACCCTTTCTGTGTCGTCTACGATTATATGCCATGTTCTAAATCGATATAAAAGATATTGATGTTAAGTACGTGTCTCTTTCCTTTATAACACTTATATTAACGAGTTATCCTACATTTTGCGTTAAGTACTTTTAAACAAAGAAATGATCTCCGTAACGTAATCAGATGGCATCAAGTTAGAACTGGTTTCCATCTAACTAATTGTTTCAGAGAGAGAACTTAAAAGCACTGTGTTACCACTCAAACACAACCTTGCTGTTTGAGAAGGCTTAAAGAAATCAATACCTCTATGCTCAGGAAGCTAGCTTGGAGCTTAGAAACTGAAGACACTGCACTGATTGGGTAGTCTTTATGTGAGGCAAATATACGAGCTCGGCTGCCATGTGGTTTGACACAAAATACTCTTCTATGTGGAATGGCATCAGGTGGGCGATAAAGCAAATGGGTGAACACCAAGGATGGGTCATTGGCAATGGAAAATCTATCAACATATGGAGAGATAATTGGTGTTGTGACATGGCTATAAGTGACAGACTTGTACTTGATAGCAATTTTTTGAAACTTGCAGATCTAAACTAAGCAATTGTATTGTTGATAATGCTTGGCAGTTTACTTCTGCCGTAAGTGAAGTATTAAACCTTGCAGGAATCGATTGCAACTCACTGCCCCAACCAGACACAGCAACTGAAGACCAAAGAATTTGGTTGTCGATCCTCTCCCACTGGAGAATTTACTGTTGCAGCAGCCTTTGAAGCTACAAGAAAAAAGTATGAGCAACAAAGATGGTCAAAATTCCTTTGGTCAGCTAAAGTCCGCCCTAGTACAGCTGGTTTCGGTTGGAAAATCATGCATAGAGATGATAGACTACGAAGTATGAAATTCAGGTTGGCCTCGAGTTGTTGCATCTGCTTAAAGGAGTGTGAATCTCAGAATCACATCCTCTTGTCTTGCCCTTTCGCTGCTAAATGTTGGAACTATACTTTGAATTTCTTCACTACGGCGATCTAATTCAAAGAAGTAACGGCATGAGCCCACTACTCCAGGATCTATGGAAAGCTGCTGCTATATCTATCTAGCTTTGTGGCAATCTAGAAAAATAGGAACAAAGTCCTATATGACAAGGGGCAGTCCAGCTATCACTTCTACCGAATACAGATTAGGAAAGCCATATACAGAGCCTATAATATGTCTAAAGGATTTATGGACAACTCGGTTCATGAGTTGGCTATCGTACACAAGTTGAGATTGCAGATGGAGTATAGGAAAGCCCCAAAGATGAGTGAATGCTATTGGTTGCCACCTCCACTCGAAGTCATCAAGATAAACACAGATGAATCTTCATGGGGAAATCCATGAGATGCAAGTTGAATTGGGGATCTTTGTTCAGAGAGAGCCATGGTGTTATACTAGGAGCATATATAGGTGGGCTGGGAGTAGAGACAAAATATGAAGCTGAGTGCATGGCCATAGCTTTTAGCTTAACCAAGGCAATTCAGTTAGGATGGAAGAAGATCTGGATAGTGTCAGACGTACTCAAGTTCTGCAGTGAAGGCCTTCAACTAATTAAAGTCAGGTGCACAGGAAGGTAAGGATCCTATGGAATTCCTAGAATTCAAGGACAAGGCAGACTGGTTATTGATTTCATCTTGCTGGAGAGAGGTAAACTTTGGAGCAGACGCATGCGCTAAAAAAGGTGCACTTCTCCCAAAGGGTAACATGTTAGTACAAATTTAATAGTGTTTAGAGGATCATGAATCACGTATTATTTCACATAATATGAAGAATGTAAATAATGAATTAATAAAATGTTGTACCTTAATTCATAGTAAAATTAATGTGTAGAATCCGATAATGAATAGCAAATCACCGTTTCTCTTCCAATGTCTTTATAAGCTTTAATGTCTTGATTGTTTTAGTAGTCGAAAAATATGGGGTTAGTTTCTCCACTCTTATATAAAGAAAGTCCTTTAGTCTTCCCCCTTCCCATAATTGGTGGAGTAAGTCATTTAACATTCTTCTCTTAATTAGCCAATGCATTTAAGGCATAAGTAATAGGATATTTATTTAAGGAGTAAACCACACATCAATTTAGAAACCGAAACTCTATAAAGTTTTGACTTGTTGACCACTTTATAGAGGATATGATATAGCGGTCTTTGGACTATTATATCATATCTTATATTCTCTCATTTGGTCTATATGACAAAACTATATAGTGATTTTATTTTATTAAACATTTTGTAAAACAACTCGTGTGGGTTAACAATATATAAAACAACATAATTGCGATTGCGTTTTGAAAATATATCCAATTCATGCCTTTACATAATTTGGTTATCATAATATCATTATCAAACAAATTACTAATGTGAGTCATGGCGGTATTATGTCAAATATGCACGTGTGTGACATCAATTCCCTTCTATATATACCACGTCACTAACTCATTTGTGTTACCTTGATGATTCGACATTACTCTGATGTTACAAAGTAAATGTCTCCTTGATTAGTGTGTTGACTGAGCTCTAGGATTGCGCTAGATGATTTCCTTCCATATATGGTTGTAACTGATATTTGGGACGACCTATGTTCTAGTCGTTATGACGTGCTGGTCATGTGGTACGAGCTGATAGAGATACGACCTGAGTTGTGGACACGTGTGCTGTAGTGATATGAATATAAGACGGAGGGTACTTACACTATGTTATCCTCTCTCAAGCACTATCCCTCTCCTAATATGAAATGTCAGAAACTTGAATAATCTTCATTACCCTTTCTCAACTAGATATGGTCTGATGGCGGACTTGTACGGTAGAGTTTGAAACCTTGATGCAGAGAGACCCTTAGTAAAACTACCAGCTAGTTGATCTAGTTTACATAGATATTTCACTTAATTGCTTTGTTCACAACAAGTTCTCTTATGTAGTGATAATTAACCTCTACATGCATAGTCATAGCGTGAAAATTGGATTGGGAGCAAGTGATATAGCACTTATATTATCACACCTGTGTTGGAGGATCCTTTAGATAGACCTTTAGACTTGATAAGATCAAACACAACTTAACCAATATAACTCTACTTCTGTGTGGGCATGAGATCTGTATTTAGATTCCGTTGAAGACCTTGCAACCGTAGATTGTTTGTTAGCTGACCAGGCTATAGGACAATTGTCTAGAAATATATCATCTATCAGATGGGGAGACATCCCAGTCTGCATCTGAGTGTGTTGTTAGAGACATAATCCCTTTTGGGAAGCAAATACCCTGATTTAGAGTGCCCTCGACTTATCTCAAAATCCTTTTAACTGTAGAAAAGTGTGGAATTCTAGGAGAGTGCATATACTGTGATATTGTAAATCAGTTCTTGTCCAAACAAGATTTGTAAACCACCCACCAAGGATATGTAGAGCTTGAATAGGGTGTTTGGTAGCAATGAAACGTTTAGGGTTGAAAATGCCATTTTTGGATCTAGTGGTCATTTTGTGATTGAGGTTTTCTTGTTGAATGGCAGTTTTGGATCTTGTAATCATGGAATGCACTGGTTGATGTTGTAATTGGTTTATTGTGGATCGAATTCATTTTTGATGATATATGAGATTGTGTCGTGTGGAGTTTGAATGAGCTACATAATGGATTGAGTTTCAGAGTTTGAATGAGTTGTAAGTTGTAACTTTGAAATATTGTGTATTTGGTAAAAGATACTAGCATATAATATGAGGACAAACTGTTGTGGCATCTAAAACCATCAAATGAGGTTAAATTGTGAAACGTATTGTTAAGATGCTTTTAATCTTTATTTTTTTATTCTTGATTAATTGCATTTTTTTTTTACAACTAATGGGACAAAGAGTAACAAAGATGGAGGATGCCCTTGCCAAGAAAGAAGGTCTGGAATTGTTGGAAGCCGAGATAGGAGTGAGGGCAAAGTCAAGCATAGATGGATATAGAGGGGTGCATGTGGGGGTGGTCGCACCCCTGAGATTAGCAAAGCTCCATTACCACATAACTAATTGCCTAGAAAAATCTTCAAACTATAAGGACTCGCACTCCCCAATTATTTTAACAAATTTCTATTACCGCAGCCCCAAATTTTTTACAACTATAGTGGGAATATAATCAACAAAAAAAATAGTATGAAAAAAAAACTAATATAAAACATTCCAATAAACCAACATTTTTTTTTACTTCTCTTTTTAACTTTACAAAATTATAATTTATCATTTATTTTGAGTCCAAAACCATTAAAGAGGGACAAATGTGTCTTTGAATGTTTGATGGGTTAATGAGACTAAAACAAAACCAAAGGCCTAAAGCCCAACCGGTCAGTTTGTATAATTCTAATCACTCATAACAAACCCATAAGCTCTCCCTCCTTTCTTTCACTTTCAATTCTTAGTTAGACCTCAACCCAAAAAAAGACAAAAAATAAAATAAAATAAAAAAATCAGAAAGGACTTGTGGTGTAGCTTGTTGCACGCTTATCCTAATTATTTGTAAAACTCGTTATCATTATCAATAAAATTTCCACGTGTTAAAAAAAACAAAAAACAAAAAACAAAACAAGATAATTTCTTACTTTCAATGTTAATTTTGTATAGTTTTCTCCACATGATAGTAGGATTATATAGACTTATAACATTATATATAGAACGTTAACAATTTGTTGAATTGTTGTAGACTAGATTATGTAGATATATATAGACATAGTAATATCAATTAATGGCTTAAGTGCTTAAGTAGTTAACTTCATCAGTCCATATTCAATTCTTAGTAGTCAACGCACTCTAGTTTTGTGAATTGAAATAAATGCATAATTTTGTTGATCTTTATTGTTTAGACCTTCTCACAAAAAAAAATAAAAATAAAAAATTGAATACTTTTTTTTTGTGGGGTGGGGCGTACACATAATCTCGCACCCCCTGGCTTAGAATCCTGGCTCCATCCTTGAGGTCAAGGGAATACATAAACCAGTTTCTTCAATCAGCTCCTCTTTTTGTTGGTGTTCCAACCGTGTTATTTACCATTACTATTCCTTGTAATGCACTCAAAACGTTAACTTGGTTGGTTTGGGGGATCTTCGTTGGAGTCTTAGCATTGGCGGGTACTACTGGCTTTGATATTTTGGGATTGAAGGAAGAAGTCAAACAGTTGAGGGATTCTTTTTCAACAATTAGATCTTGGTGGAGATTGGTGCTACCCCCTTTTATTGAACTAGTGGTGCTTTGTGTCTTGACTTGAATCCTATCTTTTGTTTTTGGATATTTCATGGATGAAGAACATTGTGGCCTGGTAAGACTCTTAATATTGATTTCTTAAGTTTGTGTTGTATTGTTTAAAGGCCCTGTTTAATAGTACTAACTTCTTCTTTATTTATTTTTTATTTGTTTTTTTTTTTCGGAAGTTGGGGCACCTCCTCCAGCTCCAGGTGGACTTCCTCTCTGGAAGATATGAATGTTGGATCAATTGGACTTTCCTTTATCAGATTGGACACATGGTATTTCGCTTAAGTCGTGATCATGAGAAAAATCGTTGTCCTTGATAAACCTAGAAAATAATGGTTCCACTCAGCTTGATTTTTCTAGCTGATTTTAATCAACAAATTCAATAGACGGGCTAAGCACTAGGCAGTTTTTTTTCTTAATATATATATAGTAATGCACACCTATAGTACAAGAAATTAAGAAAATTATTTACCATAACTCAAAAAATAAACACAAACAAAGATACTTATTACAAAAATACGTAATAGTTGAAGAATATCAACTTCATATAAAAATATACTCTTTGTTATAGTGGCATATAATTTATATTAGACTTTAGTCTTTTAAACTCATTCAAATCTTAAGCCTATACGGGCCTTTAATTTTCGACATTTCATCATTAAAAAAAAAAAAAAACTTGACTGGACTGCCTGCCTAATCGGTTCACTTAGACCCGCTTAGTCGGTCCACCGATTTTTTAAACGACTTAGGCCTAGGCAAGTCGGTTGGTTACCGCCTAGTGGCCACCTAGACCGATTTTTAGAACAGTGATGTTGGGTAGTCTTCTTCCTTTTCTACTATTTGCTATTAACTCTCTTATCTTTCATTTTTTCTTTAGTGCTTTTCTAATCTTCTTCCTCTCACTTTTTTCACTGAAAAATGTTCAACAAAGAAATAAACTTGGTGCTTTCAAGGTTCCATCAATAGCAAAATATTGGAAAAGGAAATATTAGAATTTACATATGTTTTTCTTATCCCCTCTTTATTTTTTGGTTTTGATTCAAATAATGGGTTTCAATATGTGAGTAGTGTTTTGATTAATTTGGGTATTGAACATAATCAAATTTGTGGAAGAAATTGGTTGGAGGAGAACATGATAACTGAAGGTTTTCTTTTTGGGGGAAGACCAATATTGGGTTAAGTTTGTTTTAGTAATTATTTCATGCAATTGAATTTGGGGAAGAACATGATATATTAAAAAAACATTATAAACAAAATGAGTATGGGCATATATATGTGAGAACCCAACAGTCGACAAGTAAAATGTGTCATGTTAATCCTGCAATCTTTCTTGAAAAATTCATGAGACATTTTTTTTAGATAAACCTCCATGAAAGGCTTGAAAAACCCTAATCCTGTAAATTTATACAATCCCAAATTATAGAAACTCATCCCACATAAAAACATATAGTGGGCGATGACGTATGTATTACAAAATAGACATAATGACCTAAAAATACAACTTTTGCTGTTTTTTACATTAAATATTATTTTTCTTACCCTAAAAATACAACATACTTTCAATTTATTACAATTGATACTATTTGTTAAATCAGATTGGACGAAACTCGATTGTGTTTTGGAAAATTCAAAGAATGATGGACTGTATTACTTACGTAGCTAAATTCCAATAGTGGATTCAGCCATAACCTCTCTCAAAGAAGGCCGGACGCAACACCTCACCTCATTACACTCACAATGCAACTTCTTCCACCAAAACCCCAATTTATCGAATCTTTGTATTCAAGATTTCAATTATGGCGTTAATTACTCTTTTTTATTCCAGCACTTAGCACATAACCTAACTTCGCTTATAATCTTTGTTTAGTGCGCAGATTCTGTCATGGCATGTGCATGCACGATTTATTATTCTTTTCAAAAATCAAACTCCTACTAATTTTAACAACAATCACGGGGATACAAGAACATCTTCTAATGATTGGTCTAGAGTATCAACTCCATCTTCTAATGATTGGTCTAGAGTATCAGCTTCGTGGAAATATAGTACAACAATATCGGGTGAAATCGGTTTCGTTAGATGTGAGTCTATGTTGTTATTGGTTTTTGCTGTCTCAGCTTCACCCTGACTTCCATGATCAATTGGAAAGATATTAGTTTCTAATTGTTGGAGTTATCCCTCACATGAGGAGAGAGAACAGAGCTGGAGAGAAACGGAGAAAAATCGGCGTTGGATTAATGGGGCGGCGCCAGCTCAAAGAGCGACTTCGACTTCGTCCATCGATGTCTTAACGTGACCCGCGCTCAAAGAGGGCGCGACCCGCGCTTCGATTTCTTGTCTTAAGCGCGACCACATGGCCGTGGCCAAAGCCTGTCTTTTTGGGCTTTACAAGATTCGCTAAATTTGGTTTTTGGAGATAAAAACCAAAATCAAGGTTTTGGAAAACCTAACCAGAAAAATCAGAGGATTGGAATCCAGACTAAAACAAAGAGAGAGAAACCCAATCTTGAAAACTATCAAGATTGAGAGATAACCTTTACAGAGATACAACCCTGTAAAGAGATAAGAGTGATCTAGTAAGGTGAGAGACTGAAAAGGAGAGATTGTAATCTTCCTTCCCACTTTAATAAGAACTGGCTCTTGTGGAAGTAGGCATCATTGGCCGAACCACGGTAAATCTTTGTTTTGTGGTTTGCTTTTACTGCTTTACATTATTATCTGTTGTTAATAGTTGTTTAGCGAGTTGGGCATGTTAGTATAGGTTGTAGTTGATATTTAGAATTTATCTGGAGTTGAAGTGTGTTCATACAAGTTATCTGTGTAGTGTGGGAACCGATTGGTATTGGTGTAATCTCCCAACAAGTGGTATCAGAGCCTTGGTTAGAATAGCCTAGGGTGTTATCCGAATCTTGGTAAGAAGGTGTTTGACGAAATTCCTGAGAGAAGATTTGAGGTTAAATAACTTGTAGAAATGGACCATTCCGTGAACACTCGTATGATAAATTTGAATAGGAAGAACTACACCATCTGGAAAGCCAAGATGGAAGACTTGCTATATTGCAAGGACTTGGCACTTCCCATTGAGAATGAGGGAGTAAAACCAGAAAAGACTGATGAGGCTGAGTGGAAAAAGCTTGACAGAAAAGCGATTGGATACATTTGACAGTGGATTGACGACAGTGTCTTTCACCATGTGTCCCAAGAGACTACAGCCTTCAGTCTGTGGAAGAAACTCGAAGACCTATATGAAAGGAAGTCGGGTGGAAACAAAGTGCTAGTCGTTAAGAAGTTTGCGAACCACGGCACAAAAAGAAGGTTCTTCATCGTCCGAGCATCTTAATGAAGTACGAGTATCATCAATCGATGCATTTGATGAAGATCGATTTGGGAGACGAAGTTGAGGCTTTGTTTCTATTAGGCAGCTCTTCGAAAAGTTGGGAGACATTAGCGGTTTTCTACATGGAGCGACCAAGGATGGAATTGTTACCATGGAGATGGCTACCATGTCTCTGTTGAATGAAGAGACTAGAAGGAGTGCAAGAAGCGGACTCCTCACTCGAGAGGTCCTTTCACGAGAAACGGGGAGAGGTCAAAACAGAAAACCATCTCGTTCTAGAGGTGATGGGAAGTAAATCTAGGGGTGAAGCTAGAACTCCTAAAGCAGAGAGGCAATGTTACTATTGTGCCACCAAAGGCCACTTCGGATATGAGTGCAAAACACGAAGAGGGATGAGAAGAATAAGCGTGTACATGAAGACATGGTGCGGAGGAACGGAAACACGCAGGCGAGATACTACCGCGACCGGTCGAGGGACCTAGTGGAATCAGGTCGATTGTGGTGTGTGCGGCCGCCTTAGTATGGTACGTCGATACGAGTGGGTGATAGATAGGAGCATCCTATCCCACATCACGACAGAGGGATTCTCCACTACCTAGGTTGTGGTGAATATGGTGAAGTGAGGATGGGTAAACGATGGAGTCTCAAGATTATAGGCATTGGAGATGTTCATGTAGAAACCAATGCGTCGGCTACACCTTGACACTCAAGGATGTAAGACATGTCCCCGACATACGGTTAAGCCTAATTTCGGGCCGGGAAATTAGATGACGACGCCGGCTTTGTTAACTCGTTTGGTAACGGGTATGGAAACCGGCGAGAGGTTCCATTGTAGCAGAACGAGGAAAGAAAACTTGCTCTCTTTACAAAACATACAGGCTAGTTTGTGTAAAGCGGTTTAACGCGCGTAAGAAGAAGCTTCATCCGAATCGGTGGCACAAGAGACCGCGGTCACATGGGCATAAAAGGGATGGAAGTTCTTGCTAAGCAAAAGGCCATGCCGACATTAAAGGTACACATTTAAATACATGTACTCATGTTTGGTAGGAAAGCAACATTGTGGTGTCTTTCCAAAGATTCCCCGCCTCACGAAAAGGACATCGCCCTCGAGCTAGTGCAATACGCATGAGACTTATGTGGTCCTATGAGAGTGAAGTCCCACCGTGGAGTTTTCGTGACTTTTGACATTCATTGATGATGCGCCAAGAAAGATATGGGCATATAGTCGAAGACCAAGGATGAAGTACTTGGCGTGTTTGAGAAATTCCACAAAGATGGTGGAAAGAGAGACCGGGAAGTTGTTGAAGTGTATTCGCTTCGGATAATGGGGGTGAAAGTACATTGGGCCATTTGAAGAGTATTGCCGAGTCATGGGATTAGTCATGAGCGCACGCGTTCCCAAGACACCGCAACGTAATGGAATAGCAGAGAGAGAATGAACCATTGTAGAGAGGATGAGATGCATGCTATCTCACTCTAAGCTACCTAGAAGCATCGGGTAGAAGCAATGCGCTGGCCCGTGCATGTGATCAACCTCGTCAGCGCAAAGCCTCCTCAATAGTGATTATCCGGAGAGAGTATGGTCGGCGAGATGTTGATTATGGATACTTGAGGGTATTTGGGTGCGTGGCATTTGTGCATATTCGAAGGATGAGAGATCCAAGCTTGATGACAAAGCCAAGCGGTGCATTTTTTCGGGTTATGGAGATGAAAAGTTTGGTTACAAACTCTATGATCCGATTAACAAGAAGGTAATCCGAAGTCGAGATGTTGTGTTCTTAGAAGACCAAACCATAGCAGACTTTGAGGAGGGTGAGAAGTTACAGGCTTTCACCAATGATCTTGTTGATTCGTAACCGTAAGTTTCGCGGAACGCGTCTTTGAGAAGGCATCGAGAATGCAGAGAACCATGAGTTTGAAGCTCATGATGAGAATCCTATTGCTCATGATGGGATAGAACCTATTGGTATAGAAGATGCAGATGAGATGGATGAACCACCACCGAAAGCAAGCAGAGTGCATCCTCCCGAGGCAACGCCAGATGGGGGCAAGGAGGTCCGACAGCAGGAGACTAGCTTCAACCGGTATCCACCACATAACGCATCTTCTTACCATCGGATGGTGGAGAACCTATGTACTATCAAGAGGCACTTGAAGGTACGCACAAGGAAAAGTGGTTGAAGGTCATGCATGACAAGATGGATTCTTTGCATAAGAATCACACTTATGAAGTTAGTCGAGAAACCCACAGGAGAAAAGTTCTCAAGAATAAGTGGATATACAAAGTCAAGCATGAGGAGAACAATCCTCACCCAAGGCACAAAGCTCGCCTTTGTTGGAAGGGATTCGGTCAAAGAAAAGTGGATTGACTTTGATGAGATTTTCTCTCCCTCGTAGTAAAGATGACTTCTATCCGGGGGTGGTATTGGTATGACCGCAAGTATGAACCTAGAGGTTGAAAGCAGACTAGATGTTAAGACGCCTTTTCTTCATGGAGACCTTGAAGAAGATGTCTACATGGACCACCCGTGAGGGTTTGAGGTCAAAGGCAAGGAGCACCTAGTATGCAAGTCGATAAAGAGCTTGTATGGGTTGAAACAAGCACCGACAAATTGGTACATAAAGTTTGATTCCTTTATGGCGGAAGCAAGAATACAAGAAGTCCGCTTCGACATCATTGTGTGTTTGTTCGTGAGATTTCCGGATGGGGATTTCATTTGCGGCTATTGTTGATGTGGATGATATGTTGATAGTTGGCCCAAACATCAACAAGATATCCAAGCTGAAAGAAAGACTTGAGTAAGTCCTTTGAGATGAAGGATTTGGGTCAAGCAAAGCGATACTTGGGATCGCGGATCACCCATGACAAAGATGTGGGAAGTTGTGGCTTTCAAGAAAGCTACATTGAAAGGTGTTGAAGAGATTCAACATGGATCGCGAAGCGGGCCATCCGGTTCTTTTGGTGGGCCGCCCGCATGACCAAAGAGATGTGTCCAAAGGGTGAGCATGAGCAGAGTCAGATGGAAAAGATTCCTTATGCATCCGCAAATGGGCGTTTGGTGTATGCCATGGTGTGTACTAGACCGGATATTGCTTTCGCCGTTTGGGGTTGTAAGCGATTTTCAAACCGCAAAGAGCATTGGGAAGGTGTTAAGTGGATATTGAGATATCTCAAAGGCACTTCCAAATCGGTTTGTGTTTTGGTGGAAGTAAGCCCTTACTTGGGCGCTACACCGATGCGCATACGGCGGGTGATGTGACTCGATGAAGTCCACCTCCGGTTATCCGGGTTACTTAGCGCGGGGGGGAGTTTCTTGGCAATCAAAGTTGCAAAAGTGTGTGTTGCCCCTCCACTACTAGCCGAGTATGTTGCAGCCAGCCGAAAGGTTGCAAAGAGTTGCTATGGATGAAGAGGTTCTTCGACGAACTAAAGGGGCTAAAGCAGAAACAGTTTGTAGTTCTATGTGACAGTCAGAGCGCCATCCACTTGAGCAAGAATCCGAGTTTTCATTCTAGGTCCAAGCACATACACGTGCGTTATCATTGGATTAGAGAAGTACTCGAGGACAAGCATTTGTGTATCGAGAAGATCCATACCGACAAGAATGGGTCGGATATGATGACCAAAGTCTTACCGAAAGGTAAGTTTGATGTCTGTTGTGCTATTGCCGGAATGGCAGCACACTCCTCCTGTTGATTTGGAAATTGCATGGAGGAAGCCCCCCCTCACTGTTCGGGTGGGGGAGATTGTTGGAGTTATCCCTCACATGAGGAGAGAGAACAGAGCTGGAGAGAAACGGAGAAAAATCGGCGTTGATTCGGAAAGATGCGCCCGGCCTCAAAGAGAGGCGACCGCTCGGTGTCGATGTCTTAGCTTAATTCGCGCTCAAAAGAAGCGACCACCGCGGTTTTCCGTTGTCTTAGCGCGACCCGCTGGCCACATAGAGGCGCCAAGGCCAGTGTCTTTGGGTCGTGGGCTTCGCTTACAAGATTCGCTAAATTTGGTTTTTGGAGATAAAAACCAAAATCAAGGTTTTGGAAAACCTAACCAGAAAAATCAGAGGATTGGAATCCAGACTAAAACAAAGAGAGAGAAACCCAATCTTGAAAACTATCAAGATTGAGAGATAACCTTTACAGAGATACAACCCTGTAAAGAGATAAGAGTGATCTAGTAAGGTGAGAGACTGAAAAGGAGAGATTGTAATCTTCCTTCCCACTTTAATAAGAACTGGCTCTTGTGGAAGTAGGCATCATTGGCCGAACCACGGTAAATCTTTGTTTTGTGGTTTGCTTTTACTGCTTTACATTATTATCTGTTGTTAATAGTTGTTTAGCGAGTTGGGCATGTTAGTATAGGTTGTAGTTGATATTTAGAATTTATCTGGAGTTGAAGTGTGTTCATACAAGTTATCTGTGTAGTGGGGGAACCGATTGGTATTGGTGTAATCTCCCAACACTAATGTCCAAATCCAGGAAGGAGTATTTGTTGCTAGTTATTGACGAGTTTTTCTAAAATTGATCTTATTACAAGACAAGTAAGGTCTGTTGCACGAATATCCAGTGCGATTTGCATCCATCATCGAGTCACAAAACTAAATAGAATTATATGTTGTCCTGTTATGAAGATGAACTCCCTATATAAATTGCATATATTATTTTAATTGACTATTTATGTGTGATATCTTGTTCCGTATCGATCAGCTTCAATTAATTGATTATTACTGGCTTTCTTCTCTAGAATTATATGTCTAATGAGTTATTTGTTTGCGTTCAATCACCAATAATCAATGTGGGGAAAAGAACAAAAAACTAGCTGTGTACCTCATCGGCAGCACCAAGACTATCACAAGTAATTAGTTTAATGATGATATGTGAAATATTGTAAATACTTGATGTGGTTTTTTTTTCCCCTAAGTTAGGGGTTAAGGATACCCAACCTTTTATTAATGAAAACATAACCTTTTATACAATGTTCCAATTTTACCCACTTCCACGAGAGCAAACAATCTAGCGTCGAGGTTACGCGGTCTCATGACATTCATAATCACTTAACTTAGACATATAGTCTGCGCCTTGGTTTGCTTCTCTATAAGAGTGCACAATCCCAAGTCTTTCAAAATACTTGCTTTGTTGATTTATCTTCATCACCAGATTCCTGCATAGCCATGGATGAGCTTCGTACCTTTCAATATGTTCACTGCCCTCAACGAGTCAGACACATGTAAGTCTTTTGCAACCAATCATAACTGCTCCTTCCATTCCAGTTGAGATGGTCATGAGTTCTTGGAACAATACAGACTGCTTCTTGGAGGACCCATGATACGCCAATCTAACATCTCCCTGTACATCTCTAATAAACCCACCATATTTTGCATTCCCATTTCTCACCGATCCATCTGCATTCAGGACCAGTTCATCATGTTCAGGTCTGTTCCATTCACACCAGGTCGAGTTATTTTGCCGAAATGTGACATTGATACCCAAGTTGTTAACCATACTTCTCAACTCCTGAGAATCAGAAACTTGATCTAAGCACATGTCTAGGTACAACTTCATCTTATTTGTTATCATGTTACTAACTTTCAAGGAAGTACCATACCTCTCTTTTGTTGTTCTTATGTTCCTCTCGCTCCAGATACCTTGTATCGTAGCACATGTGTAAGTTTTTAAAATTTCTGACCTGCAAGAGTTTGTTCTACATGCCCTCAGAATGGAGTACCACTCTTCCTTCGAATTCAGCACATCTGTTCTCATCCCCAAAACTTCCTTCACCTTCTTCCACACTTGTTTAGAGAAGACAATCGAAAAACAAGTGTTTTGAGCTTTCTTCATGTTGACTACATAAGCAACACTTAGATTGACTCAGAACCTTTTTTTTTAACCAATCTATTCTAAGTTGGGAGACATCCTGCAAAAAGCATCCACATAGTAAAGGAATGCTTATGAATACACAACTTCCCCCAAACAACCTTATACCATTTCACATACGCCCTGATTTTTTTCAATCTAAGATAAGCAAATTTTAAGGTAAACTCCCTTGAAGATGTAGACATCCAAATTACTTGGTCTTCCTGTAAGTAATTATTTATAACAGTACTTTGGATCATGTCTTTCAAATCTCCATCTTGCATGCAACAGGTTCATGTTCCATCTTCCTCTGTCAATCACAAATGCCACTTTTTCATTTTCTGGCACTTTCTTTGCTAAAAGCAACCTAGCCCTAGGAATCTGCCCACAACACCACAGATCATGCCAAATCTTGTGCTTTCTCCATTTGCAATGCTGTGTTGAATGAATTTTCTAGCATCTTCCCTATGCTTCAGTATCCCTCTCCAGACCCAAGAGTAATCTGCTGGAATCTTCATAGTCCAAATTTTTTTTCCTCTGATCTGGTGTTCCCAAGACCACCTTACCCATATCGAATCACCTTTTTGAGCAATCTTGAAAACCAAACCACAATATGCGGCCTTGTTCCAAATAATTGGGTCAAGTAATCCTAAACCTCATTGCATCCTACTAAATCTCATAGTATCATGGTTAAAATGATGCATAGTTCTAGTTATATCTGCTCCAGCCCATATAAATTTGTTGCAAAGCTTTGAAACTGTTTCTAGGACTATTTTTGGTAGAACAAAGGTTTTAGACCAGTAAGTTTGAAATGAAGATAGAACTGACTGTACCAGTTGTACTCTGCCAGCTCTTGATAAACATTTGTTCTTCCAACTCGAGATCCTCCCTGTTAGTTTTTTCAATGAGAGGCTGACAATCTTTTATACCCAACCTAGACGCAGTCAGAGGGAGCCCCAAGTACGTAACAGGGGGGTTGATAAGACTAACACCTAAGGCTTCTGCAAGTTCCACACTATCATCAGTCCTTATACTATCGATCATAAGAGTTGACTTACTCTGATTGAGTTGGAGCCCCGTAGCCATAGAGAACTTGTTCAAAACCTCTTTTACAGCCAAGATGGAGTTCATATCCCCCTTACAGAACATCATCTGCAAATGCTAAGTGAGAAATGGCAAGAGATTTGCACTTCGTATGGGATTTAATAGCTTTGGAAGAGATACCCATCTGTAGAAACCCACTTAGTACCTCCATAATCAGAACAAACAGATATGGTGATAGAGGATCACCTTGCCGAAGACCTCTCATGCCTTTGAAATATCCTTCTGGAGTACCATTTACAATAATGGAAAAGGATGGTGTGGTGAAGCACGTCATAGTCCACTCAATGAATCGATCTTCTTGGGAATCTAAATCTCTGCATGATCATCTCCAAAGCTTGTCAGCTCACTGTATAATAGGCTTTTTTAATGTCGAGTTTGATGGTACATCTTTTAGGATCATTCTTTCTATTATAGCCCCTTAAGAGTTTATGAGCCAGTAGCAAGTTCTCCTGAATGGTCCTGCTAGGAACAAAGGCAACTTGTGTGCAAGAGATGAAAGATGAGATGCATCCTTTCAACCTGTTTGTTAGTACCTTTGTAATGCACTTATAAACTATATTACAACATGCAATAGGTCGAAACTCATCTACTTTTTCTGGCATATTACATTTTGGAATTAGACAAAGAAGTGTTGAGTTGGTACCTTGATGTATCTGATAGTGCTAAAAAGAGTATAAGATAGCTCTAGTGAAATCATCCCCAACAATCTCCCAACATGATTTAAATAAAAACGCATTGAAGCCGTCAGGCCTCGGGGACTTGTTGTCCTTCATAGAAAATAGTGCTACTTTCACCTCATCAGAAGTGATAGGGGCTGTAAGAAGTTTACTATATAGAGGACTCATTTCTTTGAGGTCTAGAGAATCAAGTAACTCAGGCTGACACCAAGCATTAGATGCGACCCCCAAGAAATCTTTGTAGTGCTTGATGAAAGCATCTGCTACTTCCTGACCTTCCCTTCTAATATCACAAGAATCTTTTATTGCCCATATTCTGCCTCTACTATTTTTTTCTTTGATGGAATTAAAGAAATAAGAGTTGCATTTTCTCCAAAGTACATCTAGTCCACATCAGATTTTTGGATTAGATCTACTTCCTCCATTTTCAACAGAAGGCACAAGTTCTCTCTCGCCTTTGATTCGAGTGCACTAAGAGACGCATCTAGACAATTCAGAGCTAGTCTACTCTGTATATCTTTGAGGTGACGTCTAGCTATTTCCATTCTCTTGTTGATACCATGACAGTGTTCTCTAGCCCATCCTTTAAGAGTATTTTTGAGGTTCTTCATTTTTCTGAACAACATAAACGAGGGGCTACCATGAGGGTGTCCCAGAAGGAAGGATGTAGCTTCCAGAAGTTACAAAATTTGAACGGGTGGGGCATCCTTACCACTTCAAAGAAAAGACATCACACAAGGAGAGTGGTCGATATACCTAGGGGCATGAACTCAACACTACTTGCAAAAGACCCTTTGTGGATTAATCAGGACATCTATCGATTTTGGACCACTTCGCCAACAAATTCACCACAACTTGACCAAGTAAAAAGCATCGATGATGCATTGTGATCACGCTAATTCAAAAAATTAAGGCAATCACCCGGAGGAGAGGTCTCCCTAGGCAAAGACCGGGTCGATCACCAATTCTTTCATGGGTATATAGAACATTGTTTAAATCCCCCATAACACACCAAGGGCCTATGGAGCTTCCATGTAGACTCTTTAACTCTTCCCATAAGAGTAATCTATCTACACTGTTATTGCTAGCATAGATAAATGTCACCATAAAAGGTTCCTGAAGTTGCATCATGGACACCTTACAATGTAGAAATTGAGAATTTTCTACCTCCTTCTCCACCTTTACTGTAAGTGGATTCCATAATACTAGTATTCTTCCATTAGCATCACTAGAATAGTTGTTCATAGAGTCCCAATTGGGGCAAACAACCTTTTTGACCTCATCAAATTGATCCAACTTAACTTTTGTTTCTAATAGTGCAATGCAATCCAGTTTATTCATTCTCCTAAATTTATCCACCTCTTTAGCTTTAGTGGCATCATTTATTCCTCTGACATTCCAGAAGCTTATTCTACTCATTGAGATTAGTGTTTTTTCTTATTCCTTAACCCCGGGGGTCTACCTCTTTTCTTCTTCTGTTTCCCATTCTATTGCTGCTGATTCTATTGTTCATTCTAGACCCTTTTTTCCATTGCCAATGGCATTTCAGTGTTCAACGGGGTTGGAGTAATTTCATCCTCAAAGAATTCAACATTGTTTTCTGAGAGGTCATCCTCCAACTCACCCCCTTCCGCTACCAAAGCTTCAAACATACCCCTTGTCCTACTACATAAACCCATCAGTTCCTGTTCTGGTTCCTCTTCTGCATACTGACGAGGAATATTTTCTTCCAAGCGAGTGACCACTACACTACTAGATAGTATTTGTAGACTACTACTCCCAGTTCCTTCCATTCCACGTTCAAGTACTGGGATAGGCCTCAAAACTGACATCGGCACAGCTCGTGGACTCCATGCGATATTAGACCTCGCGCTGCACGACTTTTCGGTTAGGATAGGTTCAACGATGGCACCAGTTCTCTGTAATATGCTCGTCCCATGGTTATCAACTTCAGTTCTTCTACCTGCATTTTCACTGCCCTCATGAGGTGGCCTGGATTCTACTATTGGCACCCACCACTTCTGATTGAGGTCCTTGTACCTGTGAAATTTCACTGGAACCTTATGCCTCTTCAGTATTGACACTCCTTGCTCCGTTGCCTTGAGTTCTCCTCCAAATTTGGTTTCTCATAGTCCCTGCAGGACTTATACCACTAGAACATTTAGCCGTTTGATGCCCAAAATTTTCACACTTCTCACAAGAGCTTGGTTTCCATGTATATTCAACACCAATGACCACTTTCCTCTCTTGTACTTTTAGCTTCACCATATCAGGAAACTTGAAACTCATTGGTATTTCCACACATATTCGGGCAAAAGACAACCTTTTCTTCTTGGCTGTAGCCTCATCCATGAACACGGGAACTCCCACCAAGCTTGCAACATAAGAGAGACCATCCAAAGTCCAAAGCTCTTTCGGCACCTCATTTAGTTTTACCCAAATTGGAATTGTACTAACCTATTCCTCTTGACTACTTCTACCTCAACATTCCAAGGTTTAAGAATGAAAATTCTTCTAGCTATGAAAACTATCCCATCTTCCAAGACTTTAGACCGATCTTCATCACAAGAGAAGTTGAAGTAAAACAGGTTTTTGTCAGTGGTTATCTCAAACCCACCCTTCAATTTCTAGTTTTTTGTAAGTAACTCTTTGACTATCGGGAAGGAGAGTCTGCGTTCAAGGAAGTACCCCACAGGACTTGATGTGGTTGTTACATGATAAAAAAAATCCAGTCTTAAAAAAAATGGTGGCTCAAGATATTCGGGAGAATGTCGAGGGAAAACAATAGAACGAGGGAAAGCTTTGGTGCGTGCTTGAATTTAGCCACGTAAGTAGTGTAGTCAACCTACAAGTATTTTTTGAATTTTCCAAAACACAAAAATGGAAAATGGGAGGTGGGTGCAACTCACGGGACTGTTTTTTAATGGCTAAATCGAGTTCCATCGAATCTAATTTAACAGACTGTATCAATTGTAATAAATTGAAAGTATGTTGTATTTTTAGGCCAAAAAAATAATACATTATATTTGATATAAAAAACTGCAAAGTACATATTTTTAGATCATTATGTCTACAAAATAATGAAATAGGAGCTCAGGGAGGTATAAAAAATATTTAAATAGAAAGAAGGGCTTACAAATATGTAGGGAGGTGTTTCTAAAAAAGGAAAATAGGGAGATTAAAAGTTTAAAACTACACTATTCGGCCGGTGAGAGAGTTTACGGGAAAATCGGCAATCCTTTCTAATTCAATTAGAGTTTATGACCAAAAAAAAACATCCAACTTTCACTTTGGTTTCAAAAAAAAAAGTAGCATACTTTTTTTTAAATTTAAAAAAAAAACAACGAACTTTCAAAATGTTTTTTTTGTCATAATCTCTTTCAATTATGGGTATTTTCTTTGATTTAGAGGGCATGAGAGTTCATTGAGTTGAACACTGCTTATAAAACTAAGTATAAAGCAGATGGATCGGTAAGACAAATTTGAGTGGAAGATGAAGTTAGATCAACTTAATAGAAGCGAAATTAGAGAAAAGCATAACGGTAGACTTCACATCATACAAAAAGATAATCCTTTAATTTCCATCTTCAAAGTTCACCGATTTACTCCTTCACTGTGTTTTCGTGGCATTTTAGCAAACACAAATAGCAACTGTAAATGCTTTATGGGCAACAATATTCAAAATATGGGCAAAACCATTATTCGAAATTAAAAAAGTTCTTCTGCAGTTGAATATATTTTGCATAATGTTGATAGTATGTCCAACTTTGTAGAATTATTAATTGTTTTCTTTTATAGCTAATGGGCCGGAGAAAGGGTAACAAAAGTGGTGACCAGCCTTGCTACGAAAGGACTTATTATTGATGCCGAGGTGAGGGCGAAAACAAGGGCAAAGGATCATCATAACGGTTTTCTTCAATCAGCACCACTTTTTGTTGGTTTTCTAACTGTTTTATTCACGATCATGGTTTCATATATGTCAAGAAGTGTAACTCCCGTATTTGTAATATGTATTTATTTATTTATTTATTAATTAGTTTATTTATTTAAAATTTGTTGGATTGGATTTGGAATATGTGGGCCTGATTTCTAGGCCCGAGTCTGTGTTGGGCTTAGGTTTCAAACCCAAGTATATATTCATATTTTTTCAGAGAATATGATTTTTAGATAAAAATAAAATAAAATGGAGGCGGAGATAAGGAAACTCGATTGCTAGAGAGTGGAGCGCAACGATTCGGAGTATGATGGATTCGTAGAGCTTTTAATATATGTGAGTAGTTAGTTTTTCTTTTTCACCGAAACTAGAGTTTACAGCTACGAATGAAATGCTTTACTGTCAAAGTTTTCTTCCGCTCGGTTTTCTTTTGTTTGTTCTGTTTTTCTATGTTGTTATTGTTTTTCTCATCCGCTCGAATTATTGGATTGGTTAGATGTTAGTATAGTTATTTTTACTTAATAATTGAAACGCTGGTTTAAATCGCTAGAATTTTCGGAAGCAGTCGTTAATGGTATAAACTCTTAATCGCTTTTTATTTTGTTGATTGTTTTGTTGGTTGGAGGTGGATTGAATTGTGGTTGGAGTAAGGGTTGGTTATTGGTTGTTGGGGGATGATTTAGTGCTGAAAAGGTGTTAATGGCGTCGCCTGAAAAAAAAAACCAAATCCTCCCCGCTTGATTTGTTCGAACTTTTTTGTTGTGATGTTAGATTTGTTGGTTTGAGGTTGGTTAGTGATGTTTGTATGGATGCTGGAGAGTGGTGCGGATGAAGCTTTGACAGACGTTAATGGCGCTGATTTGGCCTAATTCGCTACCGTGTCCGTGCGTAGGGGAGAGGAAATCGAGTTTTACATGTATTAAAGTCTTAAGGGTTTTCATTAGGAGTCCAACCGCTGGGTTGAAAAGGGATGAAGAGGAGAGATGGTGGTGGCCGGCGTGAGCTGGTGCGGTGGAGGAAGAAGCCTAATAGAGAAGACGACCTGTTGGTCGGTTGGGCTTGGGGCTTGGGCCTTAGTTTGTTAGTTGTTGGGCCGAAATAAATCTTTTGTTTTGGGCCAGTTTAGATTAGTTTCTTTGGGCCTTAGTTGGTTTTCTTTGGGCCCGATTTTAGATTGTTTTGTTGTTGGGCTGGACTAATTGGCTGGACTATATATGAAATGCCAATTGCCATAGATTCTTGTCTTCTTGGGCCAAAATGTTTGGCGTATTCATGGGCTGAATGTCTAACACACACGGGCCTGAGATCTGAGTATCATTATGTTGCGTTCAAATCAGATCTTTTCAATCACCAATCAAGATATGAATCTTCTGATGCTCAACTAACATTACATTTTATCTACTAAATTAAATTTATAGTAATCCATACAAAGGACTAGGGCGCTCATTAATTAACCTATTAATTATTAAACTGTACGGTATGAAACTATGAATAAAATCGTCCTGGATTTTTCAGTCTAGGAAACTCGGTACCCCTCTTCAAATTTACAAATAGTTGACCATGGAGAAAAATTAAGAAGCAACAGCTATGGAGTAGATGATAATGAGAATGTCTCAGATCATAGGAACATGCTACACTATCCTGTATTCACATGACAAGATTGTGGACTCCAACATATATCTTGTAATTAGTGTTCACAACAAAACGGAAGGCTCAGAGGAAGCTTGCTTGTGCTTTCGGTTCATATTTTTAGCTACACCACGCATGCTGTGTATATTCTTAACCCACCACACGATTGGTTGGTCCCTTCCACTTAGGACATGTCATGTATTATAAAAAAAAAAAAAAAAAATGTCACGTTGTAGACTCGTTTAGGGGTGTGCACGGGTCGGTCCGGGTTGGGTTTGGGTCTAAATTGACAACCGAACCGATCCTATCAGTTTATACTTTTTTGGAACCGAACCGAACCGAGCCAAACTAATTTCCAGCCGAATTGATACCCGAACCAAACTGACTGGGTTACGGTTTAACCGATATTAATTGACCTGAACCGACCGGTTTTTACATATTTTTAAATTAAATCAATTAAATATATGTATTCTAATATATATTATATATATCGGGTCGGTTTGGTTTGGATTGGATTTGAAACTAAATCGATAACCGAACTGACTCTATTGGTTTTCAAATATACTTAGCCAAACCAAACCAACTCATAAGCATAACCAACCCGAAACCGACCGGTTTGATTCGGTTCGATCGGTTTTGCCGGTTCGACCAGTTTTATGCACACCCCTAGACTTGTTATACCTAAAATAGTAATGATTTTGATCTACAAGGCAAAAAATATCAGTATTCAACCATATATCGTACCTTTAACTTTCTGATCAGCTAGGGTGATTCCGTGACCTATTAGGAGTGATTTCGGATCGGGATTTTAGAAAAAAATTCAAAAAAATTCGGATTTGTACTTTTTTTCCTAATTCGAAAATTTTAGAAAATCGAAAAAAAATTAGAAAATTTGGAATCGGCAAAATTCGAAAGGAAATCGGAAATTTAAATCATATAATCGGATGCTCTTTTAGGCAAACCATCTTTATCTAGTTAATACATTAATTTAGCAATCATTTTAAACATATTAATGTAGTAATTTAGTAAACAACTTTGATCTTTCAACATGTTCATTCAACAAGTCTTTTCAATATGTTAATGCATTATTAATATATATATATATATATATATATATATATATATATATATATATATATATATATCAGGCCGGAAAGGTTGACAGCTGAAAATCTAACATCAACCTTACAATCGAAACTCACCGTTGGATCACCCAATCTAAATTAGAAATCAAAGGCCCAAATATTGCCTTAACTAAATAGAACAGGGGTATTTTGATAAATTACTTTCTTTCTCTCCCAATTTTCATTTCTATTTTGCGATCAAAACCTTTACTTTCTCGCTCTCTCTCTGTCCAAAAATCGAAAATTTCCATTTTAACTATCAAAAATCAAAATCAAACCGAACCCAAAACAAATGCCTCTCCTCCAACAAACTATTCTATTTCACGTACCCAAATTTGAAATCAAAAGATCCCAAAACCCCCTATTTTCAATTTTCAGCACCCAAATTTGAACATTTTCAATTTGTGGACACTGAATGAGACATTATGGAGGAGGAGGATGAAAATGGTAACAAAGACGAAGATGAGAAGACAATGAAGAGGAAGGTATGGACGAAGACTGATGATCATGGTGTGCTTGAATGGTATATCTCAAAGTTTACATTTTTGAGCCCTGGAACTCTACTCTGTAAACCTGACAGTTTCATCAAATTGTGTATTCTAACAATGCAACCGTTCTAGGACATAGCTTAGAAAAGAGAATATTCCCAAGAAGAGGTTATTCAAACTGTGGTATCCGAGGGTTTGATGACGAAGAAGGTTGTAGGTAATGCGGTAAGATTAGGAGTATGTAATCAAAAGTATCATCATCATGAGATTCTTGAACTGTTGAAGGCGTACCAACAAAAGATGTGTACTCAAGGTTTCAGTATTGGATCCAAAGATTGATGTAAGATTAAGAAATTGTTGTATGTTTACATTGCAGCTAATGAACATTGAAGCTTCTTAAGTTGTATATTAGTTGTTTGTGTAAACAAATGCATTTAACTTCTCTCAGATTAATGATGTTTCAGTTTTTCTGGATCTTTATTTGGTCTGCACATCCACTAACTTCTCAGAGTTCATAGAATTTGTGTTAGGAGATGATTTGGGGGAGCAGATATGGTCTTTTTGTTTTCATATATTATTAGCATATTAATCTATTGTTCACAGTATTAACTTCCATGGTTGGTATATACATTTTTGCAATTTTAACTTCCGCGGTCAACCCTTACCCAATGCTTGATGAATCTGATCGAGCTCCTAAGCTTCCTAAAGATAGGGACATAGGGTCTGATGTTGATTGTATGATTGAAAAATAAATGATAGTTCACTTTTAAATTGCATTTCCCTGAACGTGTGGTTCCTTCAAAGGTTCACTTTGTTTGTGCCTTGACACTATATAACAAAGAAAGTTTATAAACGACAATGTATAAGTTGTCCAACAAGAGTATGAACATTCATTGTTCATAGTCCAACAAGAGTATGAACATTTATTGTTCATAGACCAATGGCTTCAAGGTATGAACACTAAAGCCTGTTGATTTCTTGTGAAATACCAGGGATTAATGGCTTCAAGGTTTGTTGATTCAAACACAAGGAATACCAAACAATGGAAACAAGAGAAGTAACTCTTAATGTTATTAACTCAAACCAAAACTGAAAACTCTAATACAGACTACCAGCCTTTATATAGGCGAAATACCCTAATTACCACAAAACTCGAAATTTTCCAAAAATGGAAAGTTTTGGGATAACCACATATTAAGAAACTACTAATCAAAATAGAACTAACCCAACTGACCAAATCGAAAACGGACTCTCCTATCAAAAGATATAGCAAAAACAAAATTTTCCTAAAACGGCAAAAACGTGATTTTGAAGGCCTAAACGATGGATTTAGGACCCAAGAGGGTGGTGCCCATGTCAAAGCTACATGTGGGTTATGCTTATTTTGACGTTTCCAATCAAATATGGCCGCGTCCATGTCTTTCCGACTTTGTTACCCGCTTTTCTAGTTTATTGATGTATGTCAACTTCATTGACATACGCATCATATGCCAAGTTCATTGACTATGAACACTGAATGTTCATAGTCCAACAAGAGTATGAACATTCAGTGTTCATAGCCTACTAGGAGTATGAACACTGGATGTTCATAGTCCAACAAGAGTATGAACAACATTCAGTGTTCATAGCCCACTAGGAGTATGAACACTGAATGTTCATAGTCCAACAAGAGTATGAACATTCAGTGTTCATAGCCCACTACGAGTATGAACACTGAATGTTCATAGTCCAACAAGAGTATGAACATTCAGTGTTCATAGTGTATGAACATTGAATGTTCATAGTCCAACAAGAGTATGAACATTCAGTGTTCATAGCCCACTAGGAGTATGAACACTAAATGTTCATAGTCCAACAAGAGTATAAACATTCAGTGTTCATAGTGTATGATTACTGAATGTTCATAGTACAACAAGAGTATGAACATTCAGTGTTCATAGTCCACTAGGAGTATGAACACTGAATGTTCATAGTACAACAAGAGTATGAACATTCAGTGTTCATAGCCATTTTCAGGAGTATGAACACCTGAATGTTCATAGTCCAACAAAGTATGAACATTAGGTGTTCATAGTCCACTAGAGTATGAACACTGAATGTTTATGGGTCAATTTGAGATACCCCCCCTGTTATCTCTTCCACCTCATTACCTTCACATACTACTTCAAACACTTCACCATCCCCAATTGAAAATCTTTTAGGAGGCACAACAACAAATTCCACAAATAAATTCAAAAACCCAGTATCATGACTATCATCAACATCAGAATCCTTCACAAACATCATACAATCACTGTCATTCTTTATACTTAGTCTATCCCCATTTAAGCAATATATTAGGTCACCACCAATCTCAAGTTCATAACGAAATGGGTTTGGGACAAGCGTAAGAATCAATGCATTCAATCGAACCAAGCACAAATTTTTTGCATCAACATTAAAAATGAAATAATCAGACCCATTAATATAATCTTTAGCAGTAGTCACTATAGTCAATGAATTTTCCCCCATGGTGCACCCTCATTTGTATCTTGGGCAATGGAGTTTCAACAATTCAATTCAACTCAAAGATCTAGTTTACCATTTCTCATCTCAATCATAATTAAAACAAACATCTACATACAAGTTCAAAAGAAAACAAGATATGTATACTATGAACGAAAACTATTTCTATCTACTCTCTTAATAATCATTATCCTTAACTCTGCTTGCATCACTATCCTTAACTCTGACATAACTCAAAACTCTGACATCCTTAACTCTGATAGAACTCAAAACTCTGACAGACCTCAGCTTGTATCAGTATCCTTAATAATAGACCACGAAAACGCAATCAATAACCAAAAATACTTATATTTCACAGATTATATATTCTTTTTCTCCGGACAATTTCTCGAGTCATGGTTAGCAATCTTTCCACAATTTTTACACATTCTTCCTGGATTGTTTAGGGCTATCTCCCTAGGGGATTTAAATCTCTCCGCGTTCTTCTTTCTCCCTTTTGTTTGAGAAATATTAGGATTCAAAATCAATATCTAAAATAAAGATTTGAAAGTCAGAATGAAATAAATATTAATATCAAATTAAACATTAAACCTATATCAAATTAAACATTAAAATCAATTAACCTGTGAGGTATCAATCGAAGGCTCTTCATTATCTGCGACTCCTTCAAAAGTTTCATTCAACTTTGAAACTCCAATATCCATTTCACCCATCTTTTCTATAAAATATGAATAAGCCTGAACAGTATTCCCTGTATCGTAAGTCACTTGAGAAGCAACATTGATACAATGAGCCACTCTCAAAGGTTCATGGTTTTCATGCCCGACCACTAATCCAGTATCAAACTCCGCTCTATATGTGTTTGCCTTTTGCATCCACCGCTTCAAAAGAAAATGCCTTGGAATCTCTTCGATCTCGTAACGCTGAAAAAGCTTTAACATGTGACCACAAAGTAACCCCATAAACTGAAAATGCTTACATTCACAGTCTCCCTCTAAGGTTCTTCTATTGAAACTCACTTTCCAAACGGACTTCTTCTGCGGGTCTCTAAATTTCACCATGTAGCTTCCGGTTCCATTGTTGACAATCTCGTCCCCATCAAATTTGTACTCCATCTTTGCCTTCTCTAATTGCTCCTTAAATTTATTGAATGGATTAATTGTATAGACCTTCCCAGCATGCATAAGGAGAAAAGCATCTTTAGGCACAATTCATGAACTATGCTCGGTGCAGTAATCAGAATCTCTTTCATTCCTAACAATCAAAGCCAAAGACCTCTCATTACCATGTACAAACTCCATCAGCCTAGTTGTCGAATTTACGAATTGGTCATAATGAGAATTCATCGATTCATTTCTCCCAGTCGTATGCATACTAGCAAAAAATGTGTCACTAAGATAACAAGGCACCCATTTCTCTTGTATATTATACATTTCTGTCAACCAAGGATTTTTAGATAACTCATTATTCTCTATTATTGTCCACCATCTTCTTTAAAAATCACTAATTCTATACGAGAAAGAAATAGTGTTCTTCAAGTCAGTTACCAGTGTCTCAATTTTAGTAAATGACAGCTTCTCTTGAAATTTTTGCATAATATGCCAAAGACAGTAACGATGACAAGTATCAGGGAACACTTTGGCAATAGCTGCAGTCATCGCTCTATCCTGGTCAGTGATGATTGTCGTTGGCACACGACCACCCATGGCTGCAAGTCAGACCTTAAACAGCCATATGAATGTATCTTCTGTCTCATCAAGTAACAATGCGCAACCAAACTGAATCGACTGCATATGATGGTTGATTCCAGTAAAAGGGGCAAAAGGCATAGAGTATGCATTGGTACGGTATGTGGTATCAAAAGAGACAACATCCCTGAAATACTCATACTACACTCGAGACCTCCCATCAACCCAGAAAAAGTTTACTGCAGTCCCATTTTGATCTAGGTCAATGGTGTAGTAGAACTGGGGATTCTCGACACTCTTCTGCATAAAATAGTTAAGCACGGCAGTTGTATCACCTTCTTTAGGTATTTTTCTGGTCGAACCGTAATGATAGTTCCAGCAATCCCTCTTTGTAAACCTAAGTTCTTCCCCATTAAAAACAGCTGCAACTTTGCCGATTGGTAAATCATTTTCACCAAAAAATTCAGTCAACCTCTTCGCCGCTTCAGGCATATTTTTGTTTGATCTCATGTAATTTCTCTTTACTGAACTAACCAAACCATGGCTATGGTCATTTTCAGCGCAACTTACATAGTATATATCTTCGTGTTTTCTTTTCGTAACACCCATTCTAGCGGGGCAACTACACCTGATAGTGCTAGTATTTCTAGAAACACCCACTTCTCCCACTTCTCTCCTGTTATGGAGCCCTTCACGAGAGCAAACCATTAAACAGTCCGTAGCCAAATCCACACCGCTTTTTTTCCGATCCGTCGATCGAACACGAGTCTCAAATCCCTCTTGTTTACCATATTGTTTGTAGTAAGTATTTGCGTCATCAACACTACTAAAAACCATACCTACAAACGGAGCAACTAGTTTATGCATTTCTCTGTCCGGGGATTTAGTAGAAGAAGACCCAACAACTACGTCTTCTTCTATACTGATAGCTATATTTTCTGCCATTGACTCCATTATACACGTATTTCGGTTTGATTAAATTATTTAATCAAAAGATTCAAATGTAAAATCAATTATTCACAAAGCTCTGTTAAAATTGATTTTTAGAATTTCAATTTTGGGTTTGATTTTGGGTTTGATTTTTGGGTTTGATTTTAGTAGTGGAGGAGAGAGTTAGAGCGCGCGAGAAGGTAAGAGTTTGTTTTGGGTTCGGTTTGATTTTGATTTTTTATAGTTAAAATGGAAATTTTCGGTTTTTGGAGAGAGAGAAGGTAAGGGTTTTGATCGCAAAATAGAAATGAAAATTGGAAGAGAAAGAAAGTAATTTACCAAAATACCCCTGCTCTATTTAGTTAAGGCAATATTTGGGCCTTTGATTTCTAATTTAGATTGGGTGATCCAACGGTGAGTTTCGGTTGTAAGGTTGCTATTAGATTTTCGGTTGTCAACCTATCTGGCTCGTATATATATATACTCACGCACATTCTCTCTCCTCACCATATCACTCCATTTTGCACCTTAAGCAATATGATTGGCTCCTAAAAAATCGGATGGAATAATAATTAGTGACACCTCCCCAGATTTGTTTAAATCTCCCTAATCTATTCTTAATTTTCTATGGACTCCTCAAATTTTTTTTTTAAAAAAATAGCAAATTAAATAAACCTTATACAAATTCTACCGAAAACCTAATTTTTCTCCTGAAGCTACGATTTCTCTTATCTTCTTCCCTACCAAGCAAGAGTTCACAATAGCCCCACTACTTCATCGAGCCAAACTGCTAGCCATGACACAAAAATTGTACGCCTCAATTCAACAGCCCATTTTCTCTCCTCGCCTACGCCCATTTCTCAAATCTCACTCTCACCCTTCCATCGTCACAATGACCAGCAAAGACCCGAATCTCGATGCTATCTTTGACAAAAAATGAGACCTTTCATGATCCGCAGGTGATTAAGCTACAAGTAGATTTAAAGAATTGAAGGAGCATAAACTCACAGATTTCTATACTCCACAGAGTTCTTCAATGCACACTAAAGGAACTCATCATCTCTCGCCCACGTCTGTCCTCATGGCTTCCGCTTCAGGTAATGGCATAACACACTCAGATCTATGGCAAGATATACTATTTATGCAAAAATGATAAATAAGACAAGAGTAGCTTGCAAGAAATTCGTTTAAAACCCGACAAAGAAAAAATAGTAATTGACATACTGGATAAAATAAATTATAGCTTAGACCACAGAAAGTCTGAAACTCTCTTTTCCTTATTTCTTCACCTGACTTGTCAGTATGGACTGATTCCATAAATAAAGAAACATACACGAAATTGTTTGTTCAGGTACAGATGTTTATCCCAGTTTAATTGATTTGTAAATTTTTTTTAGCATATTTATTTCGCATCTATTCTTGATTTTTTGGGGTTTTGGAAAAACGTAATTGTGTTTTCTTTGTTGAAAGACATTTCCCAACTACCATAATTAGTGGAAGGTCTAGAGACAAGGTACAATACTTCTAATTTAATTTACAGCAATTTTGGCAATTCAGCAACTTGGCATAATAGCTTCATATTATACTAAATTGTTTTAGATGGATAGGAACACTGGTTATTGCTGATAACGACTATAGAACATATTGCACAAGGACTCGACATTTTCTCAATAGTAGGTTTGATGTGTTAATGTCAGCCACAAGAGGATGATGAGTTTAAAGGTGGTCTTTTATTCTTTTTTAAAGCTATTTTGTTAAGAAATACATGGGCAGAGTGATACAAACATATATTAAATATAGGGGTATATCCCCTTGAAATATAGGATGGTGTGTGAGTGTACCATTAGAAAGTCTATGCTGTTATGGAGCTTATTCTGTTCATAGCGATTCTTAGTATGTATAAGACTCAGACAAATAAAAGAGGGCAATATCTTTTATTTTCTTTTTTGATTTCCCCCCAATCTAATTCAGTCTAAAGAATATGTGGCTGAACATTGAATTGAAAGAAAAAGTTGGCAATGAAAACAGATTCATTGGGCGTTTTCCTTCACTCACCCACCTAACTCTTGGGTTTCGAAAGGGATTTCTCCCATACCCCTCAATCAATGGACACCATATGGATACTAAAATACATTGCACTCAGGCTTACATCTCTCTCTATTTCACTCTGTCTTTTGGTTTATTTTGGTTTATTGTATGCTATCTTTATTGCATGTAGTTATAATGTGACTTTGTTATGTTTTCTTTTGCTGTCTTAGTTCCTCTCTTTGAGGAACACTCATTCCACACTAATTAGGCCTCATGCAAGTTTCTTTCTTCGGATGTTTTCTTTGTCTATGGCGTTGCTGGAGGTTCATATATCTTAATATCTGTGAAGTTAGCTTTGATTTTTATATGATGGTGTCTTTTACCCTCTAAAAGTTTAACCAATGTGATTTTTACAAAATTGCATTAGTGAATGTTAATGAGAGTCTATCTATTGGGTCTGTGATTCCGTTATTCTTATCATCTTATTACTGCCATTTGTTACTTCGACTCAGTAGTATGCATTTTGTTACACTCATATTACTGCACAGTACTACATTATTTCGACTCTTGGTGGTTGTTGCATGCATTACACCTTTGTTGTAGTGGGAATGGATAAGTCTTTGATGTCAAAGGATAAATTATCAAAAGAATTCGTGCATAATCAAGATTTTGAGATGAAAAACCCAAACAATTTTGCGGACACAATAAGAAAGGTTCAGGATGCACATTCTGAGAATTCTGAAAAGCTTTATAAACTACCTAAAGATGCAGAGAAACCTCTTGCGAACTTACAAAGTCAACAGCCCTTGCAGAGTTGCTCAATTTGAAAGACAAACATAAGTGGTTAGATAAGAGTTTGGTCAGCTCCTAGATAATTGAGCAGTATTTTCGAATAAAAATAAACTGGAACCTGTTGGGAAGGTTGTAAAATGTCAAGTTATAAACATTCCTAGACTATAAAGACCTGGCATTGTCATCCATGAGAATGGTGAGCTGATGATACTAGCCTAACCTCTAACTAATTCTTAAAAAAAGTTTCGGAGGACATGAGAGGTGGCTGGGTGGCACTGGACAGTGGACATGTCTGGATATATAATTTTTAAGCCTATCCTCACAAGTGGTATTCATGTCATTTTACAAAAAGTATTCTATGGATAGAGAGAGAGAGAGAGAGAGAGAGAGAGAGAGAGAGAGAGAGAGAGAGAGATTTCCGTTGTTTCAGTTGGTGTTCTGAATAAGAAGAAGAAAGCAAAGGCAACAATCAAGTAAGATCGGAGCTCTCTTTACCTCCTTGACTTCTCCTTAATTTTTAGCATTTAACAGTTAAAGGATCTAAAACCTACTAAAAATTTGAGTACAATTACTGATGTAGTGTGTTTTCTTTTACTTTTTCATCAAAACTAGAGCCGTTTTTCAATTTTTCTTTGTTGTATGTCTGCGTTACAGCTTGAGAAACCGTGGCTAACTAGACTGAAAACGAGTGAGAGGCAAAGTAAATCAACTGGAAATTTTATGTAACCCCCCTGAGATTAGTTCGTGTAACCCCACCTTTGATGGCATGGTTACAAACTCCAACTTGGATTGAAAAATCTATTTCTGTATATGTGGTTTACTCTGCATGTGGAGGCAAAAAACTCCTCCTCGCCAAATGCTTAGAGATGACAGATCTAGAAGAATAATAAGTGCAAAATACTTCAAAGGTTTTCATTCTTTTCACTTATCCTGTTCTGTTAAGAGTCCAGAACCCTCATGACTTTTTGTATGCGAATCAAGGAGTGGTAATTGTTGAATATTCTTCTTAGTTCAACCTTTCTATTTTTGGTCATCCCATTACGTGTAGGTTGTTGCATTGATGTGTAGGGATATCTTTTCTAATAAATCTGAGTTCACGTCCTTTTGTTGTACATGTGAGAAATGTTTTAGTTGATGCGAGGCTGGGAATTGGCTTATGCATCATGATGTATTGACTTCTGATTATCATCTTGAAAACTTAGTTGAGTTTCTTAAGTACATTCAATTATTATTTTTGATGGACATGTACCCTTACTCACTTAGTTTTGTTTAAATTTTACTTATGCAAAGAATCAAGGATTGATATTCATAAGCCATCTACTTGGGTTGGAAAAAGTGTTATTAAAATCACTAAGAAAAAATACTTGATTACAGACTTGAAACAGGTTGGTCTGAAAAAAATGCTAATTACAATGTCTTACCTTATCGAATTTAAGTTTCATATGTTGTGTTTTTTCTTGCAAGTTTATTTATCTCAATATAATGATATATCGTAATAATATTGGCATGCATAGTACCCTAAAAAAGTTTTGCCCATTATTTGTTGTACCCTTGCCGATTGGCTTTTGGAACTTAGTGGCACTACTAAATGGTATTGTTACTAGTTTTGAGATGAAGCATGCCTATAAAACTCATAGCCCCTTTCTCTCAAAATCAATCACCCATTGGCATTTCCATTAATTAAAAAAAAAAAGAAACCTTACTCATTGGTAATAATGATTAATCTATATATTTCAAGGTTACGTTTTTATATTGGTTCTTTCTTTTTCTTCTTCTTTTCTTTGAGGTTTCTTATTTTTCTCCATCACATCCTTTTTTCCTAATTAGATGATGGTCTCAACTCGAAAATGTTTCACATATATTACGATGGTCGCAACTTAATTGCAAATGTAAGTTGTCATTTTAGTACCGATGTTCTGGACTATTTTTGTCTATGGGTAACGTATTGGATCGGAATTGTACTAATATTAATTTTAAAAAAGTTGGATGTGATGGTCGTCATGATCTCATGCAACTCATATATGAGCTTTCCAAATTGTGTATAAAGCTTTTCAATTATAGATATACCTTAAATCTATATATGACCTTTTCAATTTGGTTTATTTCTGATTTTGTTCTTTCTTTCTTTAAAAGCGTTGGAAAATCTAGACAGCAATTGTAATATCCCTGCTCAGTTACAAGATGACTTTATGCCTACCACCAAACAAGTGCACCATTCTAAATTACAATGTTATATAATTGCAATAAGGTTACCTAACGATCCCAAGTTAGGCTGCGCGATGACCTTCGAGGGTTTCACTAAGCTAGCTAACAACAGATCAAGTAGCGGTAACATAGCCAGCACTGTCGACATTCGTAACTCAAGTAACAATTTATCCTTATTATAAATGTTGGTATTTTTTTCTTTTAAATCAGTGGTTGCTTTCCTACTAATTTTAATTCTCATAATTGAATGAGTTTTTAATTATGTTTTATCAATTCTCATGTAGGAGGGAGGTGTTGGGATTTCCTTTTTTTCACACGAGAAATCAAGGGACAAAAAGTGGAAACAAAACCTACAAAAAATCCACGGTAACAAAACACTAACTAATAAGTAGTAACCCACTGTACTTCTTCCCAAAACCCATAATTTTTCTGCCTCTCCCATCCTGTGAATATTAATCTACTGATAATTAACTTGATAATGGTGGGCTTAAATATTCATGTATAACTTGCAGGGATTGAACACACTGCTTCCATGAATTGCGAGGTAAAAACAAGTTTTTTATTTTTTATTTTATTTTTCCAACTTTGCGTTTTTGGTTTTGGGTTTTATCTTCTTTGACAATTTTTTTTTTTAGTTGTCATGATTGCATTTGTTGACAGGTTTGAACTTGCATCACTAAATAATTGTGTCATTACTTAATTGCACATTAGTCATCGAAATTTGAACACTTTAACTTAAGCCTCTAAAAGCTTGCAATATACTACTAGATGGTGAAATGAACCCAAAGTTAGGGGACTTTGACCTTGCTAAATTATGTGATCATAGAGTTGATCGTCAAACTTCTCGCCATGCAGGTACTCTCAACTATATTGCACAAGAACTTGCTAGAACTAGCAAAGCAAGTACACATATTGATGTGTATCTATTTGGAGTATTTCTCACTACTGTTCCAAATCAAGGTACGCGTCTTCTTCTTTCTCTCTAAAATTTATGTTTTGTAATTAAACCAACATGTTTAATCAGGGTATTCACATTCTCTAGCTTCACTAAAGTGTTTTTTTAATTGGAATTGATTGGATTTTTATAGAATTGAACTTTTAGGATTTATTTGGGTTCTTAGAAAGAAATAGAAAATGGAACATTTAGATCTCACATATAAAGAATTGGGATTTCGGTGCTATGTTGATTTTGTTTGGGAGTGTCTAAGTTGTGGGTCACTTAAAGCTCAAGTAATTCCCTCTATTCATAACTACAACCATCAAGTCGTTGGAAATAGAGGAATTGGATTACCCTATCCCTGCCGAATGAATAGAGGAGTTATCAAGTTTTGAAATACATTAATGTATATAATGTACATTCAGTTTTTTTTTTCACTTATCAATGCATTAGGAAGTGGAGAAAAAAACTTGCAAAAGAAAAATGGGTTGCTCCAAGTCTCCAACTCAAAATGGAAAGCTAAAGCGCCCTAGACCCAAAAACCCCACAACTAAACACCAAAATAGTTGCTTGACCACATCCCTCCATGAAGATTAAGATGTTGGGAGACGGTAAGAAACAATCCAACCAAAGTTTTTCATTTAATTTTATTTGTGGTTCTCTCTCTTTACTATGTTCTCTCTTTGTTCATGTAGAAGGTAATTAAATTCTAACTATTAAGGTTTTGATGAATAATCTATAACAACTTAGACGTATTATTATTAATTAATCTCCTCCTCATTTTATTTAGAGCGAGGATTAATAGGACTAGCTATTGCAACTGTTGGTTTAACAATGGAAGCTGCTCAACATCTCGAGGTATTTTTGTATTATTATTAATTGCTGAACATCAATTTATACACTCGCTAATTTTTTTGTGATTGCAAAATTAATGGTAGTATTTTCATCTCTTTAATAATGACTACTTTTTAATATTCAGCATGTCTTATCTCATCTAGATGTATGTGTTATTCTTTAAATCACTTTAGACTAGGCAACTAGGCAAGGCTGCCTCATGCCCTAATAGTTTAAGGTAATCCAACTCAATAAGTCTTATTCACCTCAAGGATTTTATCAATACCTGCACAAATACGAAAAAAGTCTAAGCTTTTGAGGCACTATAGGTTGAGTTGTTCATTCAACTTTTCTTCTTTAGGGGAATAACTTGATAAGTATACACTTGATTGGCTGATATTAGATTCTGACCTTTGTGCTATATGATATGCTTCTCTAATGGATGTCTCTGTCAAAGTCTCAACATACGGGTTTGGCAAATTGGAGATAAGCTCTGATAGTCTTTAAGCCAACAACAAGTTGTGTTAGCTATGTTTCAACCTCTTGCTTGAAGACAATAACTATCTGAACGTGAAACCTTAGGAAGGAGTAGGGATCTGCAATAGCACTGCCAATTCTTTTTTCATCTTAAATAGACCACACACTTGGATACAAAATTCAATAGTTGGGTTGGAGGTGATAATATGTGTACTTATTGTACGCTCACTACAACAAATATGACATATGACATCACTAATTTTACATCACTTTCAGCGAAGTGACGTTATAAGAAAACTATGACATCACTTTTCTCAGCATGTGATGTAATAATTATCACAATTTTTTTTAACATCATTTTAATTAGTGATGTCGTGATAGTGATGTAGTAACACTTTTTTATGTCACTTGCCGTGTCAGTTATAAAGTAATATAATATCATAGGTATTCAACATCACTTTAAAAGTGAATTTTGCCAAGTTTTCGAAATCACTTATAATGTGACTTCCAGAAGTGTTATTATTAATATACCTCTTAATTAAGTTAATTAATTAGAAAAAGACCATTGAAAAAATTAAGTTAAATAGAAATGAAACAGGGCTGCGCGTTGGTTTGCTAGACTATTTTAAGTATTTTGTTGCATTTGTTTAAGTTTTTGGAGTTCAACATTCTACCTAATAATAATAATGCAACAAAATCAGTTTCAGAGTTAATGAATGTGAATGATCTAACAATAGCTCATTGAAGGGTCTCTGTCTTCTATAAAACTGTTATTTTAGAAAAATAATAATAATAATAAGTGAAGGAATGTACTACTACATAGTGAATGAACTTATTGTAATTTTTTTTATAAAGTATATGTTTAAGGTAATATATAGATAGATCGTGAATTATAAATAACAAATAGATGTAGAAACCCTTCAAAGAGCATTATGTTGATCTTTAAGTGAAGTGAATGATCTTAACATTTTCACATTAAGCTATACGAAGTCGATAAATTAAAGGGTCAAATTTTGTTACTATGTTTTTCATATTATTCTTATGTAGGTGACCTATAGAAGAATAGCTCTCTTAGATATATTTTTTTAAGACATACTAAGTTGTAAACCTGTCAAATTTAGGGAGGACATCCAATGACATACAATAGAGACTTGACAAACTTCTTATCATGCACTACTTATTGGCCGACCTACTATTTTTCAATATTGTTATTATTGCTTGAACAGTTAAACACACTAATAGCTTTGTGGCATAGTCATATCAAGAATGATGACCTTTCTTCTTTGTTCTTATAATTGGGCAACTCTTCACTTTGCCTATGTCCACTAAGGAAATTAAGCTAATCAGCTTAAGAAAAGGCTTCAAACTAAAAGTAGTGCAACTCGCTCTTTGTAGTATTCTTGAATTTATGCAGTTTCACTTAACGATATTTTGATACTGAGGTATTTATATTTTGTAGTGATGCGCTCATTGAGAATTTAAAAAGTTCTCACTTTTTTTGTGTAATTTGAGGTAGTTTTTTGATAGTATGTTAATTCATTTTAATGCTAGGGTACTACTAAAACTTACCGATAGCCTACAAGGAATGTAAACAATGAAGGATGATTTGAATGTCTTAGACTTGCACCGGAAGAACTTTCAAAGAGAAAAGGGAGTTTCTTATTGCAGGGTTTTAAGATGGTTTAACTAATATAACAATCTAACTATTCATTACCATACTCATCTCATTCAAACTTAACTTGACTTGACTTTTTCTTGACTAAGTGTAGGTTGGTATCTGTCTTGCAGATATTTCGCTCTTCGACATTGGCTACTGTGAATGAAGGCTAGACGTCAACATTGAAACTAAACTTTCAAAGGATGTATGACTCCTTTTACCATCTTAAATTTTGTTTCATGTGCTGGTATGCAAAATGATGTCAATTAAGCTAATTTTAATACTGTTCGAGTCTTTTATCACATGCATTCATTAATTAAGTTGTGTTGTGTCCTCGATGTAATATGGTCACTGAGAAAAAGGACCTCCTTTGTTACGCAGAATTTGTAAGTGAACCGAGTTTTGATGCCCAGTAATCCTTTAATTTAGATGACTCCCTTCACTGAAATGCCAAAAAAGATTAATAGTATACAATTAATAATGAATTAACAATAAGACCAAATCCCACTACTAATAAGTATTAACAATGGAAGTCCATGCATGCTTGAGCATGGAATTTTGTTACAAATATGATAAATAATTAGGCTACTATTAGATTTTAAATGTAAATACATTATGGCTAAGTCATGGTTTAATCACATGTTAGTTGGTTTCTTACTGGGCAAGAGTACGTCTAACCTTCATTGACGTTATCAATGAAATATTCGCTACTAGGAACACTAGGAGATAGTGGTTGGATTTCGGTTTGTAGGTTTTCTTACAATGTAAAATGCCATGGGTTAAATTAGTTCAATTAGGTTATTGAGCAATGGCATACCAGTTTTTATCCTAAGTAGAGAATGCCAAAATATTTTTTATACGCGTGTTGTAAACCTTTTGTACAATCACAATTGAATCTACTACTTTCTGAATAATTTGTTTTATCTTTTGAGGAATTTCAGTGAAGGAGAGCAGAGCAGGCAATAGGTATCCACATTAACCAATAATTAAGGTGATCGAGATTCGAGTACGAATTCTTTGACTTTGTTAGGTTTAGGCTTACTACAAGTCAACTGAAACTTATGGTGATCATAGTAGTGGGAATTCTATGGTAGATAAACAACTCTGTATAACAACGAAAGTTATTTCTTGATATGCATGTCTGAAAGTGATCTAGGTAAAGTTGCTAACAAAATAGATAATTAGTTAACAAATGATTATTATTCTTTGTAGTTGATTACTCTATTTAGTATCCAAAGTTAGACTGCACAAATAACAGATGACCTTTGAGGATTTTGGTAAGTTTTCTACATAACAGATCAAGTAGTGGCAACATAGCCAGCACATACCATCAACATCCACAACTCAGGTAACAATTTATCTTTATAAATGTTGGTATTTTTCTTTTCAATCAGTGGTTACCCTCATGCGGATTTTATGTCGTCTCATATTTGAATGGGTTTTAATTATGTTTTATCACTTCTCATGTAGTAGGGAGGTGTTGGGGTTTCTTTGCAATTTAGTGTCACTGCATACTTGCAGCAACAATGTGAGAAATGTTGGTTGTAGCCTTTCTTTGTCATTTGATTCTAAAAGGATGAAGAACCCATGTGGGAACAACTTAACATATCCCCCAACACCTAATGTTTTTGTGTATTTACTGGGACTTGACCTTTTCGCTTATAGTACAAAGAGACTTCTCAGTGCTAGCCATGGCTTCAAGCTCTTTTCCACTCAACAATGTGGAGCACTGGGAGAGAGAATTTAAAGACCATGGAGTAAGTTTTACTGAAATTGGTGGCAGCTGTGTGGGTTTACATTAATGAAAGATTGTGTACTCCAGGACATTATCTTGCTAATTGCATGTAGGTGGCATTAGAAAAATATGCTTCTTCAAGTCGTAATAAGAACATGGGTATGCCTCTATAGCCAATCTTAGTGCTACCTAAAACACAGGATTGGAAGAAATTCATATCTTTACAGTAGGTCTTAACCTATATTTTAGGTTAGAGCCCAACTCTAAAATGGCTTTTGATGCGAATGAAGTGGATCACATTTGGATAAGTTTAGGTATACATGATTCTATATGTTCGCCCAAATAAGTATGCCCAAGACCAACTATTGCTCATAAAATCAAGTCTACTCCTTTAGCCTACCAAGGCGTGCAAGCTGAATTTTACATATGGTGTACCATTCTAGGAAATACTTTCCTCACCAATCTCCTAAGCTAAGTCCTTGATTATATTTTTCTCTAAGCTTCAAAATAATAAAAGGATTGATTGTCTGATACTACTAATTATTGGGTTCTTGTTTTGCCATAGTTCTTCTTTTGTAGTCAGTACATTTATGCTCTATTGATAACAAAAAAATCAGGTCAGATAGTACTCAAATTAGTTGAATTTATCATTTCAAATTTTAATATATGCAAATGTTTTTGCACGCAGTCATGGCGAAGAAGAGGAAAATGCAACTGAGGTTGTGAGATATGGAATGGTGGATGAAACAAAGGCAATTTTCATCACACCTGGGACATAGAGTACGTCATTTTCAACTAGAAAAGTGGGAACCAATTGGTGAAGAGATGAGATAGAGCTAACAAAGATTTTCATGTGCTTAGATTTAATCAAGAAGGTAACATGAATAACTATAGGCATTGATCATTCACTTAGGTTTCTTATACCCTAATTTCAAGTCAACAATACGTCAACTCCTCAAATTCAAGCACCACCAATATGTTCTCTAAGAGGTGTTGTCTTCTACACGACCACATTTTATTCAATCTATGATTTCTTAGTTGTGCATCTTCTTCACGACTCCATAGAGCATTTTCTTTTTTCAAGGTACTGTTCTAGCATGTTGTTCTTGATTGCTTAATGGCTTCTTAGATTTTTGGGGTTCTCAATTGTTTTGTTTGATTGTGTTCTTTATGGTTAATCTTTGGTATTTGGATTAAAGTTTTAGTAGATTGTTTAATTTCTTTTATACTCATAGACAATGTTAGTATCCTTTAAATTGATTTATGAAAAGTAGAAAAAATATATAATATAAAATGAGGAGTTGTGGTGTCTAATGGTGCATTTAGATTGATTGTTTCTTTATGGTTTGAACTTCATTGAGACCAATTTGGTTTTTTATAAAAGATTTGATGATTGTATCGTAAATGTACGTGGTGTGACTAATTAGGCACTTTTGATGTGAGGGAAACTTATCAAATCTCAAATCTCTTTTTGGGAGTATACTCAACATGTAGAATAAACAACTTATATATTGATATTTAAGTGGCTCTTTTTTCACTTTGTTTATTGTCTTTGAGTTGTTTGAAGTAGTGATTTTATTATGTTTGTATGAAATGGTAACTTAGTGTGTCCTGGGCTTAAGGCTCCCAAGTCTGAAGTTCTAAATGTTTTTGTCTTTGTGTGTCCAAGCAAGGGACCTAACTTAGTTAAACCCTGAATATATGCCAATGACATACCAATAATATAGTTTTATTTACTCATGCATGTAATCCACTATTCTCTTTGTTGTTGTTTCTTTACATGCCAAGTGAGGATGAGATATTTTATTCTTTAATCGGGATTTTTTCATTTATACAAATATTTATGTTATTAAGGGATTTTGATTTTTCATGGTTGTATGTGTGACAATATTTTTTATGCAAGGTGATGCAAGGACCTTATATGCCTAAGTCTTTGAGCCTTAACCATCAAGAAACAGTGTCAATAATAACGTAATGTATCATCACTACGTAATAGATCATCCAAAAAATCCGACTAAGCATAATTGTCTTGGTCAGTGAACTACCCACCCCAGTAACTGCTTACAAATCGGGCTACATTATTGCTATTAATTTGTAAAAACACGTGTTGTGCCTTGAGCATTTATCTTTTTTCTATTAAAATATTAATTATGTTATCTTCCTGACAATTTTTATGAAAGAAAGCAAGACTAACCGAAAATCATTACAATATCTTGGAAAATTGTATTGCCAAAACTCTTGCTTGCAATCCTTTATAAACTCCTTCTCATGTTGTTGTTAGGCGCTTCAATATCCTTTTGAAACATGTTTTCTTTTTGTGGAATTGTTATTGGGCATAAGTTTTAACTATTTATTGGATCCATTAAACTTAATCTTTATAAAGGTGTATTATGCTAATAGTACATATATACACTCTGTTTTGTTGGAATTTTGTTCAAGTCCATTAACATATGAAGTAGGTATTGAATTATGTGTATAATTTCTTTTTATCATGTAGTTTGCTTACCTTTGACGTCTTCTACAAGTTGATTACATCATAAGCGCATTGAAGACCAAGTTTGTTTTCTAATTTAGCTATGGAGTGAGTTGAGCGACCTTCTCATCTCGTCATCCCTGAACACTACTTTATTCTACTATGATGACAAGTGATTTCTTACTCCTGGGAAATGTGTGCATGGGCTGGCATAACCGTGTTTGGCTATTACCCTAATCTCAATTCTTAACTAATACGTACAAGGACTGGGTTATCCATGTATTTGACTGAATGTTATCTACCTAATATTTAAAGGATTTTTATTTTACAATCGGGTGTCAAGTAATTGGACATTTTTAGTATTAGTATTAGTATTTTAGTCCATGAATAGTTTATTTTAGTAATTTCTTAATAAACAACCCACGTTTTTTACAAATTCTTATGTATGTGTAGGTATATATCTGTCATTGCGACAATTTGTGAAATATTGTTTTGAATGGGTAACATTAAAGAAATCTATTTGCAATGTTTGATGCTACTAATATTGGATTATTGTGTTTGTTCAATTATTAGTTAACTGAGAAAGTGTGGACTTGGGGTTTAATACTTTGTCGCATGATTTTACTTGCAAAGTTCTTCTCATATTGAAATATAGATTTTAATACACTTTTGATTTGTTTTATTTTATTTTATTTTATTTTTAAATACATATTGAATAAGGAATGTGAAACCTCGTTTGATGGAATTTAAAGACAACGTGAAGCTCCAACATGAAGCTCCATCTTTACATGATTGACTTGCTAAAGAGACTCTAAATAATTGGGTCTTCATGCCAAAAACAGAACATACCAAAACACAGGCGGTTCCAAGGGAGTATTAACTAAATGTATCCAAAACCGAAAAAACTTACTCATATATACAAACAAATTATAAATGTGTTGTATGTGTTAATCTGTTTATATGAGTCTTTGCACAGGAAATTTCACAGATCTATATGTCTATACCTTTCTCTCATGCACACATTCAAATTGGAAAAGTCATTGAACTCAAAATTTAATTGTTGAAATGATTTTATAGTGGAACCTGATCACTTTACATTTTTTAAAAAAAAATATTTACTAATTTTTTTTCCCCTACATAAATTAATATAAATTAAGTAAAACGGCACCCGTTCAATGCTTAGTAAAGTGTATATTAAGTTACATAACTGATCTACACTACTCATTGATGCAAAAAAACAACCTTTTAGTCTAACAAATTATTTGCGATGGGAACTTTGATCAATTAATTTACTGGCATGTATGAGTTTCAATATAGTTGGAAAATAAAAATTTTGATACATAATAATAAAAAAAAAAAAATTATATAAAAACGGTCCCCATTCGTTGAACGGGTCCAAAAATCTAGTTAAGTAAATAGAGATGAGAGAGCGACACACACACATACAAAAATGATGGTCTATATTTTTTAATGGTGTGTGAGAGAGACAAAATTCTAGTTGGTTTGATTTGTAATCTATTTGTAGTTTTGATTTAGTAACTATATATGAAATTAATGGCTAATATATGTTAAAAATTCGGAAAATAATTGGAAATCGGATCAGATCATATCAGATTTTGAAAACACATTCATTTTCTATCCAATTATTTGTCGAAAAATTTAGATATTAAAATTTCAAAAATCGGAACACAAATATTATGGCCAAATTCGGAAAAATATCATATCAAATTTCGAAAAAATCGAATTATCAGAAAAAAATTGCACCCCTATGTATTGCCCATTATTATTCGCCAATATATCGAACACATCAGAATAATATATTCAGGTCAAGACTCAATACAAATTGGGATATTCAGTTATTCACTGCCATGTCTGTTTTTTTTTTTAATAGTGTTCACTGCCATGTCAGATAGGCCTTGTAGTAAGGATTTTTAGCTGTGTTTATCAAAGAACGTCACGAATTTTGTTTTCCCTCGCTATAACTTTCAAATCATCTAAAAATTACTAACTGTTGCCCTTTTAAAGTTTAAATCTGAGATATTTTCTCAAGTGAATAGAAAATTTGTGAGGGAAAATGAAGATTCTACTAGTAAGCGTAAAAAGTCAATTGGACTTGGTTCAAAAAGTGAGGAATCACTAATCAAATCCCATTAGACATGGAAGATCCCATATGGCATATGTTATGGTTTGTTAAAAACTATTCTTATTAATTAACTCTTTCTTTAATACCAAGGATAATTGACACTGGTGTTCCCTGCTGGGATCCAATCCCATATTACCAATTGTTTCTAAAGATCCAGAGATTGGCGAGCCTGGGATTATTGTTTAGAGAATCAAATCGTCTCGATTTTTGGAAAAATATGTAAACAAATAGCTGACTTTTCAAGTTTCAACACCGTCCGCATTTCATCAAGAGCATTCTTTGGTAACACACCAATTATCATCTCCATTTTCCAGCAGTACTTGGTATGTTCTGAAAAATAACTATGATTTAGTACAGTTAACACTTCCAGAGTATCTTAACCACACCGGCACACCCTACTAATTTGGGGTGGTAGCCGTCCATTTTTTTTTATAATGCAGTAGCACGAAAGCTCATGATCGAAAAGAGTTCAATTCCAATGCGCAGTTCAACTTATTGCACCCTTTGCATACAAGTCCTGGTGGAAATGTGAAATCCTTTGTGAATTTGATATTCTTATTAATTCCAACCCATCTAATTTATCACTTCACTATAGGATGGTGTCCCGTGCGCCCGTGTCCTTTTCAAAAGAACAAATGTTTAGGTAGAAAGATCACAATTCAATGGACAAGTCTACTCATCATACATTCATGAAACAAGGACTCTTTCTACCTAAAATTTATCATAGCTCACAAGTCACAACTATACATAACTACGATGTACCGCATGACCAAGTAATAGCAGATAATTCTACTCAACCCCACCCCCTTTCAGGGTCACAAGCAGATAGTGATATGTAAACAAACCACCAGTAGTCCGCCACCAACTACCAGAGGAGAGATTCAATGTTGCAACTCCACAAACCAAATTTATATTACATACATCATATAATTGATAAAATAGACAGAATGCATTATACTGTCTTTAACTACCATTTGGTGTAAAAAAGATGATCACAGATTCCACAAAATCAAGGCTATTGTTCACTACTGCCAGAAGGCTATTGCTAGGAAATCAAGTATCTAACGAATTCCAACTATATATATGTATTTCCAGGTGTAGGAGATCTTGTCTATTTAAAATTTTCTTAAGTTAACACATGTCGAATCTCACGTAATCATATGCCAAGCCATATAGACAAAGACAATGCTGATGATCAAGTGTTAAGTTAATAAAGTCAATGAGATCAAATGTATTTAATATTTGCCTATATATAACTGTTGTAAAGAGAGCGAGAGAAAGAAACCAACACAGAGTAACATCACATCATGACGAGGAACGATTTAGTGAAGTTGTACGGTAGCACAAAGATGCCTGTGCTTGGACTTGGCACTGCTATTATCCCATACCATGGAGAAACTGTTGAAGAAGCCATACAACTAGCCCTCAAGGTACATCAATGATATATGTCTTTATATATGCTTCTTTCTCACTTACTAAATCCATTAGCTTCACTATGACATATCATGGAAATTTTTTACCCATCACGTTCTACATGTTAATGGGCCTTACAGAATGATATGATTAGTCACTGTACTCCTGCTCTTGTTCCTACTCCAGTTTCAGCAAGTGCTTGATCGGATGTTAGGTGTTCCAGGCAGTCTTGTGCTCTTATTCATCCCACTCTCATAATCTCATTCCCACTGCACTCCTACTGTTAGCTCTAATTACAAATGTTACAAACATGAACATCGTGTACTCGTCCCACACAATCACAGCCTTGTGGCATTAGAGAACGGGAGTCATAAAAAGGTGCAGAATGTTATACCATGAATTTTAATATGGGTCTTTTTATATCAATTGCAGTTGGGTTACAGGCATTTCGACACCGCAAGGGTATATTATTCGGAGCCTGCAGTGGGGAAAGCATTAGTGGAGGCGACTGATGATGGGAAAGTAAACAGAGAGGATATCTTTGTTACTTCCAAGCTGTGGGGTAGCGATCACCATGACCCTGTTTCTGCCCTCAAGCAAACTCTTAGGTATTCCACAGTAACACACACCGGCCTTGTTTTTTATTACGGTCAAGCATATACATGCTTTTGATTATATATATATATATATATATAAAAAAAAAAAAAAAAAAAAACATATACATGCTTCTATATTTAATTCAGGACTAATAAGTACTTTGGGTGAATTGTTCAAATGTTTATTCATTACAAGGGAATAGTAATATATTTATATTTTACAGAACGAAAAAAAAATGTAAGTGAGACACTAACAAGTGACAAGTTGACTAGCTTAGCTCAACAAATTTTTTAAGTTGACTTGTATAACTTCAATTTCCTTGATATATGTTATTCAAGTCAACTCCAAATAATTCGAAATAAAAGTGATTAAAGTAGTTCAAGTCAATCTACGTGGCCGCATGTTGAGCTATGCTTTGAAGTTTGAACAAGCGCGATACATATTTCGGAAAAAAAAAGGGAGCTATTTGAAGAAGAAAACAAGCATTAAGATACATTATAGGCCAATTAAATTGGGCACATGGTATTGAACTGTATATGTATCTTTGTGTTTGCACTTTGCAATAGGAACATGGGGATGGATTATCTGGACATGTATCTTGTGCACTGGCCAGCTAAACTAAAGAATTGGACTTGGTATGCAATACCTGAGGAGGAGGATTTTGAAGAATTAGACATGGAAACAACATGGCTTGGGATGCAAAAATGCTTGGAAATGGGATTGTGCAATAGCATTGGTGTGAGCAATTTCTCTTGTAAAAAGATAGAACAGTTGTTGGAGTATGCATCAGTTCCACCATCGGTAAATCAGGTAATAGCAACCACTCCAATCAGGGGCGGATCTATGAGTTGGCTAACCTGGGCTGTAGTCCCCCCTAATTTTGCTCAAAACCCAAAAGTACAGTGGTAACTATTCACTAAAAAAAAATAAAAAAAATAGTGAGAATTAGTGTTAGTAGCCCCCCCTATTGTTGAATCTTGCATCCGCCCCTGACTCCAATCATAATTCTTTCTTCCATCTTATAAAATGAAAATGAAAATTGGTAATAATTATGGGTCATTTTTTAGAAAGTTGAACTATATATGTGAAAGTTCAAAAAAATGCAACACGAAATTTCGGCCAACATTATACATTCTGTTGTTTTATCCATATCGTCATTAATTTAAAGAACATTTAGAGGGAAAAACAATAGCTGTGTGTGTGTGTGTAATAGGCATGATTTGATGATCCTCATTCCTTGTTCTCAGCGTGCAAATGCTCATACTTCACTAGTTCACTCCTAATTCCTAAATCCTAATTCAAATGTCTACTGAAGGAATCGTGAGCTGACTGGGGAAGGTCGAAATGTAAAATATTTGGTAGTTGACTTTTGAAAGTCAAAATAAAATGAGAATATTGTGAGTTGATTTCTTCCATTTAACAAATGGATAGACTATAGGAAATGGAACATAACCTCTTTGGGTGCCAGGGGATATCCCAAATGATGGATTGAGAATTTCACAAATCAATTATTATTGTTGGAGAGCAATTAACTCGGTCAAGCGTTTTGAATTGTGGTAGCTTTTGCCTGAGTTCTGATTCACTCAACGAGTTTTTAATTCATGGCTTTAGTTTAACTGATTTTTTTTTTAGCAAGCCTGTTTAAATGAGAGTAGTAACTCTGGCAACTCGGATGCTGGTGGGGTGCGAAGTTGAGAACCTCAGACCTCTTGTATCATCAGTTCATCACCCAAAGGTTTTACAAACTAAGCTAGTTGGCAACTGCCCTCTAACTGATTTTTGCGGAGTGGCCTAGTTCATTCCGCCGTTCCGGTCAAAAAAACCGATTTGGAAAACCATAAATGTTTCAGTGATAAATTTAAAAACTACAAAAAAGAAAAAGAAAAATATACTCAGACTATATCTACATTATGGTGTTCTTGACTTCTTGGTGCAGGTAGAGATGCACCCAATGTGGAGGCAGAACAGGCTTAGAAAGTTTTGTGGTGAGAACAAGATCCATGTCAGTGCATATTCACCTCTTGGAGGAGCAGGCAGTCCATGGGGTACACGGGATATAGTGGATAATCCTATAATTCAATCGATTGCTCTTAAACACCAAGTTACCCCTGCTCAGGTAACATGCCTTTTTTAATGTACTCTCCATTTTGTTATCCTAATTTTTTTCACCTAGCTCTTGCATCTCTTGTAACACTTTGGTTTAATGCTGAAAGGTTGCACTAAGTTGGGGATTATCAAAAGGAGCAAGTATGATCACAAAAAGCTTTAATCAAGAAAGAATGAAGGAGAACTTAGGAGCTCTTGAACTGATATTAGATGATGAAGATATATGTAAGATTGAAAGATTGATTGAGAGAAAGATCATGAGAGGAGAATTTCTTGTTAACGGAACAACTAGTCCATATAAGACCATTCAAGAACTATGGGATGATGAGATTTGATCACTTGCACACAATAAAGCATATAGCCATTATGACTTTCTGTAATTGTTCATTGTTGTTCTCCAATGGTCTGATTTTACGCGATTTACAATCCAACACAATACAACATCTATTTCCTAACATTAAGTGCATATACGAGTTTCAAGTTTCAACAGCATCAGTGTTTATACTATTATGTAATTTTTTGGCCAACTAATATGAAAATTTGGTAGAGTCGAATTTATGTTCCCACAATGGAGTGATGGACTGAGTTCCATATCATATCGGGATTCAACAATCCATCCGGCTTCCCTGTTTTCTGGTATAAGAAAATTGTTCAGCCAATATAGTAAATTTCTGTTACTGGGTGATAATGAAAAGTGGGTGTATACTATAGAATGCATCACCATCAAATTGAAACCTCCAAGTCTTCTCTAATCTCCGACAATTTATACACGCAAAACCCAAAAAGCACTGCCAAGTACCAACGTGATACATCCAAAAGTAATGACAAATATTGTAAGCAAAACAATTAAAATACCCCCAAAACCAACTGCGCTGTATTATCTTGTTGATATATCGTCCAACCGCTTATCCAGGGCCACCGCCTCATCTAAAACCTCTTTAGGGGTAGGGATATCTGCATAAAAAGAAAAAAAAAAAAAAACATTCGATTAACTATAAAACAATATTCAGTTTACTGTAAGCATTCAGTTCACTAAAACAAAGATTCAGATAATTATAAAGGCAATTGCAAACTATTTCCCTACCTTATTTAGTAGTAGAATCTCATGTTTATCACACCAGAACCAAGACAACACCACCAAATCCACAAAGTTAAGGACTAAAACCACAGTAGACAACGATAACCTAGATCACTAAAAACTAGATCAACCAAATTCATTCCAACTCAATGAACATATATCTCATGAAACCTTTTTTTTTTTTTTTTTGCTACTGAAAACCCACTTTAAGAAAGCTGGCCACAATCACTAAAACCAACAGGCTTAGCATATCTAACGGATGGAGAACCAACCTTTTTAATTGCCATAACAACATCCATATTATAAACAACTTCCCCAAACACAACATGTTTCCTAACCAGCCAAAGTCTCTTACTAATACAGATAAAAAAAACTGAGATACATTAGTTGCAGCAACAGAGTTGGCCATAGAAAAAATTCTAGGGGCAGTATGTTAATTAATGTAATTCATCAGCAAACTTTGCACCATTCACCACAAAGAAACTAATTTGTAGGTAGTCAAGGAAGTAACAGATTTTTTAAAAAAAATCTTCATTGAATTAAGCTAGAAGTACAAACAACATTTGAAGATTATCTAGGGCAAGTAAATGAAAACAACAAACCCAAGCAGAATCACAAAATGAACAGAGATCTAGGAAGCACACCTTCGACTATATATTAACAAGAGAGAGTTACCTCCTAATTGTGAATCACTTTTGAGAGGATAGATCATCATAACGAAACCTCTTTGATTCAAACTCCACTTTTGATCTCTGCAAGAGCAAAGACACAAGTATAACTTTAACCAAATTATATGAAGAAAGAAAAAACGAATCATGCTTTCCATGAACCAAAAGAAAACAAGACATATATTTCAAAGAGAATAATTCAATGCAACTATATGTTGCAAATAGCCATATACCAAATATTTAATTTAACTGTGTGAACATCAATAATACTATTTTTCAGAACGATTATTGCTATCAATTAAAATTTGAAATATTGATTTGTATATGTCAGACTATAGAATCACTTGAGCACAAATAAGCCACTAGAAGAGACAAACTACCATACCACACTGAAGTAGTGCAACAACAAAACTGTGCAATAAAGAGAAGCTATAGGAAGATAAAAATACATTATCCTCTATGGCACAAAGTAAAAATCAAAAGCCACACTGGATAGGTGAGTCATTCAAGTATATTCTCAAATACCAATGATGGACACAGACACACACACAATCTCTCTCTCACACACACACAAGCACAAGCACAATTACAAACATCTGAATGTAAACAGGATGGGAAAAATGTAATGGCCCCCTGACAACGGACAGATTATTCAAGGTTCACTCAAATAAATTGGTGGATAGGTGCCACTTTAAAGCCAGTTGCCAACTCAAAAAAAAAACATTGAAGTATCACAGAAGGACTGGATGTTGCAGAGAACTTTGCAATTACAAAAATGACAGATAGACGGAGCTTCACATGATGGGCAGAACATCAACTCTGAAGACAATGGACATTGTGATCTGAATTAACGTGGGAATTCAGATCACACTTCAAGAAGAGAATTAATGCTATAATGCTAACCTTTACTTTTTTTACCAACAACAATTGATGTCATGCACTTTATTTCAAACTTAACCAACAAATACATGGCTTCCACAGCCATAGAAACACATTCACTTCACATATAAATCACACAAAGAGTGATGGGAATTATAGAGTGTCGAAGTTGCACTTAGTAATGGATAGGATAGACTATGGATAGAGTCAGATTCAAGGGATGCAGTTATTGGCTTTTGGCACCTCAGAACTACCATGGGAAGTGCGGCCAAGGTGGGAAAGATGTAAGTCTAGACTAAGCTATGTGGTGGTATCAAGTGCTTGGCGTGAAGTCAACTTTGCTGCTGATCAAGCTGCAAGACATAGTCTTAGCCTAACAACAGAGAATCAAGTGGTATATATATGCAAATCCAATTGGATCTCCAAATGGGAATCTCCCGATGTCACTTACTATATATTTGAAACAGGTTGATTAGGAAACAGCTCCTAATTAAGCCAACTTCTTGTAACACCTTTCTATATGAATACAAATTTGCCAACTTAGAAAAAAAAAAAAATAAACAAAGAACAAAAACAGAAATACAAAAATAATTAACACAGTGAATGAGTAACTTGAAAAATAAATAACATATTGTAACATGAGTGGAAAAAAAAAACAAGTAGCAAACAAGAAGACACTTAACTTTAGTTAGAATGAAAGTATAAACTGAAAAGCAGACAATTGTTCTATTTACAAGTAACTAATTGAAGATGCTGTTCCAAGTAAGTATCATCATACTTTACAAAAGAAATAAAAAATAAAAAATAAAAAATACAGTAGTATATAGTACGACTGCTAGGCCTCCATTTCATACTTATAGTTAATTTAGCAGACCATAATTGTTACAGAATTTTTACAGATATATATATTCTCACATGAAGGTCAGGTATTCCACATCCATGGGTAGTTTATAATAAAATGGGCACAATATGAAATATTTATATATCATTAGTACATTAAATTGTATTTCACAATTATATTACCTTTAAAACGATTACTAGCATATAGATAACGTATAATAATTTTTGTCAAAAGGTAAATTACTGGTTCACAAAAGGGGGAAAAAAATAGTAAGAGATTATGCTCAATTGGTAAGTATGAAAGGCAGTCTCTCCTCACATACAATCACACAAGTTCAAATGCAGCAACACTAAATATCATAATTCCAAAATTACAATTGCCCAAATATATAGCTACTAAAAATGTAAACAATGATAAATATTGTTGATCTATATATAAAAAAGAATAAGGACTGCGGATGACCAAACTAGCAGTACAACCATCCTAGGAAGGTAACCGGTGCCAGCATTGGTGTCGCTTCTGTTTCTTCAGAGTTACCAAAGAACTTTCTCTCTCTTATCTTGTGTGAGACAATGAGAAGCCCTGAGATTTACCAATGGATGTAATTATGTGTGAATGTTTGGGACCAACCGTTATTGTACTGTCAAAGTGATCCGCATTGGGTTCTACTGCAGCTAGCTTTTGTTGCTACACTAATATAATGCACACTGAAAACAATTACTGCACCGGAATGGCACTCAAATTGTGTTCCTCTCGACTGGGTCGAGATTCTAGAAATGAAACCATGCAAATGTATATGATGAATCCTGGGTGCATACCTTTGTCTTGTAACACAACTTGGCTTATAGAGCGTTGATAAAATCGCGTTGCATTGTTTAGGTTATTTGTTGTGCTCTGTGAAACTGTATTTCCATTTTTCAGCCACTATAATGCTGCATATGAAAGTTGAGCAGATAACAATCACTCAATCCAAAAACAGTCAACTATTATATATAGCAATTAAAATTGAGGGAAACTTGAGAAGATGTTCATAAGTGTATATTAAGCCAATTGTGCCATCGACTCCTCGCAACTTCACCACCATTCAACAACCTATTATCAGAGGAAATCAAAGATAAGACTATGTACCAGGAAAGAAAAATAAGTATATATATATAAAGTTATGCTAGTATTTTAAATGGCGTAGCTCTAAAAATCATTGACTTCCACCTCATTTAGAAAGTTATGAAATATCATTTTTTCCCATTGTTCGCAGAATTAAGAACATCCACAAAAAACTTCCTCGAGTTCATTTTTTGAGACTAGAGTTCATATAACCACAAAAATGAACAATTTGTTAAATACCCATATCAATAATCGCAAATTGTGCAATTTGTTAAATACTAATAATCGCAGTGACTACCAAGAACAAAATAAATAATATGCATTCCCTGTACTCTCAATAAAATGGTAAATGCCGTCAAATTTGCTAGCGACTTGGGATTCAATCTAATAACATCGGCCCATCACTTTACATTAGGCAACTCATTTACCCTTAAGTGAAGCCATTTCTTTTTGTCTAGGGCACAGTATCACCATTCACCAAGTAACAACAGATCAGCGACCATCCCTACCTGAATACTGAACATCACCAAGATGGTCCTGCAACCCCTTAATTTAGAATCTAGAGAAATGATGATTTGGTTGAGACTAGATACAGCCTTTCATTTAGGATGAAGTTGTGTGACAACAATAGATCAACGAAAATAGCTTTATACTTTTACCAAATGCAAGAACGTTGCAGATTTCTCTTCACTTAATGTAAATTTCAAGACTGCGTAAAGTTTCAAAGAAACAATGTAATTTTATACACAAATTTACAATTTGCTCAGGTTGATCCAATTAATTGAAAATTTTACAGGAAAATTCACTTGAAGTAATTAACAATAGGCATTCAACGGAATAGTCAACGAGCGTTGTCAGGCATTCCACCAGAAACCAAACTCTCGTCCATGGATTTTGGTCCCCCACATGATCTCGAGACAGATTCAAAAAGCTTCTCTATCTCGGGAGCAATATGGGTGAAAGGTCGGGCCCAGAAATTATATCTTGGGTTCTGCAAAACCAGTTGAACAAATCAGGGCAGGAACTACAGCTAACTGAAGCAAATGGTGAAAAAAATCAACTGGCTATAAATATCTCAGAAGTTGAATCACTATTCACCTTGATTAGCTCAATGAAGGTGATCAGTAGTCCCCATGGATGAGGACGATTAACAATCAGGCGTTCCAATAGAACTCTCGTTATCTGCTCTTGAATGCTTTCCTGTGTAATTGTAGATCATATTTTAGCAGAAGAATAAGAATAATGAATATAGAACTCCTTCCTAATCAGGGTAAGTCAAATTCACCTGCTCTGCTTCGGCAAACAAATAAAGGAGGACAAACGAGAAATAATGAGTATGGTTGTTGGGGTAGCGTAATTGGTTTGCGACAGCATTCAAAAAGAGATAACGCCCCTCCGTGTCAAGGTCATTTATTAATCTCTGAAAGATATCCATAGCAGCACCAACTAAGAAAATGTCCATGGGAGCAGTGTGAGTCATCTGAGATGCAAGTGGAGATGAACTCTTGGTCTGTAATTGCTGGATAGCCTGCAAGGGCACCATCGGAAAAAGGTTACAACAAACATCACTTATGTTTGACATACATCATCTCCCAGACTGCCACAGGTTTAAAAATTTATAACCGACACAGATCATTGTTTCTCTCCCAGTTCAAGCAAAGAATGCTAACTAACATCAGTGTAATAATGTTTGTGTGCACCTTGACTGAGATTGAAAGAAAAAACAATAATCTTCATAGAGCAGTGCAATAGTTTCTCCACAGCACAAGGAATTCAACAAGTATATTCAGCACTGTGCTAAACAAGTATTTTCAGCATTGCGCAGAAGACAGGAAGGGCGGAGCGCAAGGAAACAAGGTAGGAAAAAATTCCACTACTATATATAAAAAAGAAAATGCTTCCTAGCAAATAGTATCCACTGTACTAAGATATTACCTTTTCTTTTTCCATTCAATATAAAACGTATATTCGTAAGTAGCTAGACATTAGCAAGTTGATAATGGTATCTAAATACAGCAGCATAATGTAACCCAATTACAAAACTAGAGCATCCCAATCACCCAAACCTTGACTTTTAAGATTCTCTAAAAAGATTGACACTCCTCAACCAATCACACAAAACCCCTTGATTTCCACCAAACACAAATCATCCCCCAAAGTCTCCCATGATTCTGAAAGGTCCTTCACCAACCTAGGAGATAACCAATACCCAAACCACCCTCAACTGACAGATCAAAAGAACTCTAAACCTCACAATAAAAGTGATATGGATCTGGAGTATGACTTACTGACTCACAATCTGACAAACATAGTGGGCAAAAATGGATGATAAATTCATCATCCTAATACAACTATCTAGTGAGAATTTTTTTTGTGCAGGACACCATGGAAGGAAAAAAACTTCACCAGGGGTATTAAAACTTCACATATAGTTGCTAGGGAAGATGGTGGGTAACCAGTGATGGCGTGATTAAATTGAGAGTTAAGGAACAAAGTGCATAATAAAAAAGGCTTAGATGAGAATGTCCCATCTTTGCCACCAACCCAAAGCTGTTAATTTTCTCTTCCTTAATACAGTAACGGAAAAAATGCCGCAATATTGTGAACGCCCAAATTCCAGCCAAGTTCTCATTATCAACTCGCATGAGGCACAAACAGGTCTCTATTTAACAAATGGAAATCTCAAGTAATAACAGAGGTCTCTCCAAGTCTCCAAGCATTCCACACTACGCACCAATAAGGCCCCAAGTATTGGGCCACTATCCCACCCAAAATTAGTTTTTCCAGAATTAGTTTCTCAAACACTCTGATTCTGTTCATTCCAAGTTCCCTAAGATATTGCCTTAGGAAAATGCTCTGCACTCCATATAGCTTTTGGAGCAAGATCCTCAATTACAATGTCACCCCATAAGATTCCAAGATCTACTGAAGGATGAAGAACATCAATCCATTCACTCAGTTTCGCTACCGGAAAAAGAACAAGAAGATGAGCCACTTCGACTTCCACCTCAAGTGGGTAAACACTATTTAACTCCAAACCTCTCTCATTAAGCTTGTCCTCATTTATATGCCTGCATATATTCCAACCAAGAGAAGAAAGCCTCAGTGTGGTATTGATGATACTCATATCTTTTCATAAACAATATTAGCAACGATTTCATGCTCCATCTCCTCTAGCGCACCCTTTGTCTAGCAAACTAGTCCATATAAAAATTCCACTGTGAGTGTCTTGCTTTTATCCACTTCCACCTCTGCTTCTCCCTCTTGGTAAATCACAGCCAAGATCTCGGCTTAAATATTCAACTCCCTGGCATTGATGTCCACATCCCAAACCACTCTATCCATACTTGTACAAGTAATCCGAGAGGTTAGCGTTCTTGTTAAAAAATAAATAGTAAACTACTTGGAATTGGACACTACAGACCCTCTCTCCCAGCCACACATCATACCAAAATGAAATACCATTGCCTCCCTCTGGATGGTAAGCTACACCTTAACCAACTGATCCCATCCACATTTAGTTTCCCTCCCCAAAAAGATGGCCCACTTGGGTTTTTCGCTCGCAACACACTCTCCCTCATCGGACTTTTCCACAATCAACTTTCTCAGTTGCTCTTCCTCAATAGACATTATCTTTAAACAAGGCAACTTGAGAGTCTTAAAATAATAATAGCAGGAAATCGCATCCTCTCCACTGGGACAGAAGCCTAAATAATTTTATTTGTTACTCTTGAAGATGGAAAGGAGCACAACAAAATACCTGCATGCCCACATAAAGCACCAGAGAGTTTATCAAGGGTACATTATAGCGAGTCCCAGCCTGGGTTGCTTCAACATGGGGAAGTAGCAACCTCTGTTTCATCTCTGCCAAGAATGGTGATCCCTGTGGCCTTGTCTGCAGAAAACATAAAAAGAAATATTAAGTAAAAAATATAAAAAATCAATGATAACAAAAGGGAGAGAAATCCTCCAAGCCATGCAATTAATAGTACCAAGAAATTAGGATAAGCATGTTGGAGAAAAAAATTACCTTGAGATACTCATCGATATCAGTCTTCATCTGTTTGGATTTTAACGATGCGTCGACCTCGGAGAAAATAGATGGTGATTGGCTGATTTCTGCCAGCAGATCAATCTGTAAATTGGAAAAACAAAAGATATATTTAGCTTGTTAAATAACTAAAACACGACAGATAAGAAAAATACTTATAAATCAAGTGATACTGCCCACACCTTCAAGTTGGGTGTAGATGGATCAGGTAGCCTCATGTTGCGAGGAAATGCACTAAGAATAACATTCCGCATCTGAATGCAACTGGGTGGAATGACATCACAAAAGCTGAAATGATAGTTACATAGAAATTCTGGGAAGTCATGTAGCAGCACGAGGAGCACTCTTAGGATGCCTTTGTACAAAAACTGAACCTGCATATATGCAGATGGAAATATTTTTAAAACAGGCATCAATCTTAAGCTCAGATTTAAGCAACCCAAAAGTCCAGGTGTGGGAAAAGCCTTACAGGATCAGCAAGTTCAGCATTCCTCAAGTATGGCTCCATGAATTTGAACAATGCAACCAGAAGACGTTGAAACGAAGGCCAGCCCTTCTGATTATTTCCATTGAGCAACTTTGGCATGAAACACCTGTGGCTAACCAGCTCAAGCCATGCAAAGCTGAAAACGGTAAAGTCAAGAGACGGCCCCAGCAGAGAAATAAAAGAACCAAACAACAAGGGAATATAACACAACCAGTCGCATACGTTGATTAACAATGTGTCAAACTCAACCTATGCAGTCACAGGTATGTACAAGATAGGGTTTATATCCTAGACGTGTTCAGTAACAACTCAGCCTATGCAGTCACAGGCGGGGGTAATAGCAAAGGTTGAGCCTATATCCTAGACACATAGCATGGAGCCTAAAGGATCCTAGCACATGCCGCTTCTGTTGCTAAAACTAGAATCTCCCACCACCTTATTTGTACAAGTCGAAACCATGGAATTTACTCAGCTATACATGGCCTAATCAATGAACAAACACCAATATCAATCTAATTATGCATTTCCATTCATCCATGAATCCATTAGTTATCACTCATCTAAACGAAAAGTTCACAATGTATAGAGGTAAGTCCTTGAATCCTCGTGCAGCTAAATTGGACTAAATTTAGTGCAGAGAAGTAATATATGTCAATCTAAGTCAGATTAGCACAATGCATTCTCAACACCAAGAAGGGGCACAAGTGACAGGAATTAAAATTTTGGATTGACCTGATGTGAATTACACAGAGGAATAACAAAACAATCAATTAATAACTAGGTTTTCAACCCAAATAAACACTCAATTTCATAATCTCCCAATAACAATAATAATTCTTCTCAATAACATTATTTTCCAAGAAACAACTACTCAATGAAAAAAAAACATAACCACTGAATAAGGAGGCTACTATCGTATATATAATAACCTTGACTCCTTAAACCTAAAATGCTCTTAGTTGGGCTTTATTCTTTGGACCTACATGGCTAATTAAAATAAAAGTAAATAACGAAAAGGCCCACTAGAGACACCTATTACATCATGACCTCTTTTCATCTCGTATCCAATGGTAATGATCTTCACGTCGAAAAAAAACTTCATCCTGTAGCAGTGTAGCCATTGGATCTTGCAACAGGGAGATGGGGAATCCCTAACTGCAGCTAGTAGTCGGAATTCATCCATAACTAACGCTATAAGTTTTGTGTATGATGAATGTAACACCAACAAAAAGTAAAATTCAATGCCGCATAAGAGGCTAACAGATGCATTAGATGTTGGACACTAGATTACTTAAATTTCAACACTCACAAGCCCACATTTAATATATGATATATTGGATCGCCATTACATCAAAGTTATAACAGAATAACGTTCAATCACATGCTTACCTAAAACCAGGAACTTTAAGAGGCTGCAGAGAAAGAAACGCATTCGCAAATGCTGTCAAGACCTGTGATACCCAACTTCCATTATTTTAAAGATTCCAAACAATAAAAATTCACAACTCTATTCAGCCACAAAAGAGCTTAATAATGTGAGGGAAAGCCAACAGCCCATACCTGAAGACTGGCACTTTCAAGACCAGTATCAGAAGGACCAAGATCCAAAAGCCAATTAATGAATAACCTAAAATATGGCCTTGGATTAAACGCAACTTTCTTATCTTCTGCATCTTTTTGGATAACCCTCACAGTTACTGACAGAATCTGGAACAATATAAAGTAATAAGATACTGCAACCTAAAACGTGAAGTAAAGAGGCTCCTGCAAGTGCAAGACAAACCTTGGAAAGAAATTGGACTTTCAATGCTTGGTCCAGCACACCATGCTATCAACCAAAATACAAGAAACGCAAGTACAGCTTTTGTTATAGATACTCAAATAGAAAGACATATTAGGTACCCAAATGCTGAGGAAAACAGCAATACCTTCAGTAACGAGGATACTAGTTTTGCATACATATCTACAGCTATAAATGACAGATGCAACTGTTGATTAGGTGATTGCATAGCTAATGGGGCCGGCACCTCAGATATGCAATGTGATACGGAGATTTCCTGAGACAGAGGGAGGGAGAGACAAACCCAAGGAGAATTAGTTATACCAAGTCCCTAATATACACTGTTGCTTATCTTCAGCTCTAAATAAGAAATAAAAGTTACCGTGAGGATGCGGAAAAAGTGTTCAGAGAAATCAATATCTTTAAGTAATCCAAGAAACTGCAACTGCGAGAGAAACTGGGTAGAAGATGCTTCATAGTTGGCAGGAAGCTCACAAATCCGGCACCACTCAGCAAACAGTAAAGAAACCTACAGCATAGATAAACTATAAGACCGAGGAGATAAGAGGTGGTATTCCCAGGAGACAACTAATTTCAAACAACCAAACAGCCCAGAGGATAAAGAATGATCTCCTCGACGGCCATATTCTCAAAATAAGTTTAAAAAGCAAACCCCTTGTGCGTCCCTATACTATTACTTTGTATCTTACAAAAGTATTAGCACCGAATATGACAAATCATATTGTGTGCTAAGACCACAAAGGCACAAACATAACACAACAGAACCCACCACAACTCGAGAAGCACCAAGTACCACCAAAATTGCTGTCGAATAAAACGAGTTTATCCCAGAGCACTATATCAGAACATAAAACAATAACATATGTTTACCTGTTCGCGGAAACCAGTAGCATCCACTGATGAGGACTCAGAACTGTTATAGTCATCTCTGCTCATCATTATTCTGCCAGAGGGAGCCTGGTACAATAGAACTTTTTGTTAAAAGTTTAAGCTGAAAAAAATATCAATAAACCCCCTTATCTTATGGATGGAGAGTAAGAAAAAAGGAGAGGAGAGTTTTTTTCTCATCATTTGTTTGTGTGTATGTGTGCTGTGGAGGATGAGTATTGTAGGCTTGTAGCCCTCTAGCAACCAAGCATAACATTAACCTTTTTGTCTCTTGACAGCCTCGCCTTCTCATCCTTGCCCATGGTGAAACCTGATAGAGTAGCTGCAATAGAAGTAGGATTTCTGGCAATCTCAACCAACTGTTGTAAAGATTCAGGTGAACCAGGCCTCGTCGCAAGCTGCAATCAGCCATAAACCCAATGAGCACATCAACTAGAAATTAATAAAAAACAACTCAAAACAAAATAAGTAAATCCAACCTTCCCCAAAGCATCAACAAGATTGTGGAGCTCTGACACACTCGCCCCGGTTCCTGAACAACCAAGGTTTGGAGAAGAGAAATAGAGAACTCCGTAGCCGCTTCTGCACAATTGAAAGTTATCATGTTACATCCCCAAACCAACTGTATAAAGTAACTAATGTAGGGTGGATAGGGTTCTAATCATACTGTTTCGTCCAGCATCAATAAGCTTTGCCATGTGTACATTGTACTCAGCAAGATTAAGTAACTCATAGCGAATAAGGCCCAAAGTAATATCTTTGTTGAACTTCCTCTCCTCGTCCGAATACATCACCTGGTAAGAAAATGGGGCATGGACAGCATGAATATATTTGAAAATAGAACAGTCACACGCCTTGTGCAAAAACTGATAATGAAGTAGAGCATTTTTACTGGTAATAAGTAAAAGAGGACCTATGGAAATATTTTCTAGCAGGAAATTGCAGACAAAGAAAAACATTCCTCGGCCATGTCTGTTTTAGCTCTATTGTTTTCCAGTATTCCAGTTCCATTTTTCTCTTTTCTGATTTGGTGGGGTTGACTGGGCTCGGGTTAGCTTTGTCGCTTTGTCTTGTGTAACAGCCATTGGCTGCTACCTTGGTGTTGATTTAATTTCGTAATTATACTAATGGGGAAGGATAGAGCCACATTTTTAGAGACACATTATATAGCCTCATTTTCAACAAACAAATGAATTAAGGCCCGGTTTTTTGTGGAGATGATCTCCTCACTATGAAGATCATTCTCACAAAAAATCATAATATTTGGATATGTCTAACCATGTAAAAATTAGTGTTCATTTTTGAACTTTTCATCTAACGATCCAAACTTTTTGTGAGCATGTTCTAAGGTTAGACTTCTTTGAATGAGCTGAATTTTTGTGAGCATGTTCTCCATAATGGGGAGATCATATTTACAAAAATTCAGCCCTTAATACAACTTTTAAGTCCACGATTTTGCTTGGATTACAATGTGGCTATAATGTGTCTCTAAGAATGTGGTTCTATCCCTCCCCTATAAACTAATAGACTAACATTTATCAATATAAAAAAACTAAACACAAAAATATGACGTTTGTCCATCAGGTAAGGCAATGTTCTTGTTTTTTTATTTCCTTGTTCATTTCAGAGCTCTCATTGCCACATAAGCACTATTTCTCTAGTAGAATTTTCTTTGATCAGTATTTGACTGGCCAAAATATTGATGAAATCTACCACTATCAACACACAAACATAGAAATAATTCATGTAGTACAAATAAGAATAGGAATACATAGGTATATGACATGCACTAATAAGAACAATCACCTGATGTAGATTGCTATTAAAACTACACTCACACATGTTACTGAAAAACCTGATGCCAGCCGGAATATATATATAACAAAAAACCTTCCAATTTGAACCACATTAATGACTGGAACAAAAGACATACCCAACTAGTAAGCTCCTTCACAACAAGCTTACAAACATCACGAGTAGCAACAAGAATGGCCAGATGGGCATTAACATGTACAGTGTTCGATGCATTCTCATATAAGCTCTTAAAAACCTGCTCCAATATTTAAAATCCATATTTAGTACATGACATGAAAATAAAAGTAATTCAGAGAAGTAGAAACCGCACCTTCTGAGCTACAGCCAAGGCAGCCTCATCGCGACTTATGCATCGGAGTATAATGTCAGGAACCTCGCCAATAACACCCTACACATGTATACACCTCAATTACAATCAATAATATCATTTAGGCCAAAACAACAAAGCATGAGAAGAATGAGGACAGGATTTTAAATCAATCTTATAGCATCCATACTATTCATTCTAATTTAAAGGCTGAGGCAAATAATATTTTTGCCTTAACAAACAACTAAACAAACAAACAAACAAACAAACAAACAGGAGAATGTGGAAGCAAACCTGAATTTCTGCATCTCTTCCATCATTGGCAATCAAGGTTTCCAGCTGAAATGAAAAACACAACTGAGCGATCAAACTAAAGGAAGCTAAAACAGTGGTACACAAAACATTGCATTCAAGAAAGAAAGCACCTTGGACATTTAAAAGCACAGTAACCAGAGTATAAATAAGACAGATCGGGAAAAAAAAATCTTAACTAGTGGAACATAAATTGGTGTACTTAAGACGGTTAACCTAATCAATATGCCACGGCTCGAAAAACCGGAAAAGGCATTAGAAGGATTGAGTGAAAGCATATCCAACTGGATTCAATGAGCACAAAAACTTAATCCACCATACCTTCTGTGACACAACCTGGTACTTTTCTAATGCGTCACCCGTGCTCAATAAAGGTTCTAACATACTACCACCAAGGCGTTCAGTTGCAGAAGGTGACAGCTGTGTGGTAGCTCCCATATCCTTCCACCAAATTAAACGTGCATGTTAGTGAAAGAAAGAGATGTGAAGGTTATCATACGATGTTCTGGAAAACACTTTTACCTTTGCAGCAATGGTGGGTTCAACTGAATGCAACTCAGGGACTGTAATGGTTGCTGAAAATGAAGTAACAGCAGTTATTTCAGATCCATGACGCACAGCAGCATCAGATGCCCGACATGACCAGAAGACCCACTGCACCCATTTGAAGAAGGATTAGCAACTGGACACATATATAACAATAAAAACAACTAAAGAGGTTGGCGTTGGGTTGTCGGTACAAATTTTAAAGGCACACCTAAGAAGTTGTGCAGAACTGTTGTCCATCTCCTCCGAAATTAGATCTAGGGGTTGTGCGATTGCACTGAATCCTGAACCGCCTTGGGCAGAAGAATAGATGCCTGAGTTGAGCTGTCCAGATGTAGGGCCATAGGCACGAGACAAACCAGAACTGACAGAAAGTCCAGAAGAAGTAGGTGGGCCAGAAGGTACAGTGTTTGAACTCTGGCTTGATTGATTTTGCCACGGAAACTTAACAAAATCCTGAGATTTAACAAGAAAACAATATAAAACAGATGCCAAATGAAAAAATCGCAAACAAAACATGCAGAAAAAGCAAAATGTATACCTCATAAACTCTCTGTTGTGAATGGGACAGGCGACCAGGCTTAGGGCGGAGAGACTCTGGTACTACACCCATCGAGCCTTGTGTATATGTACTCGCATCAAAATATGAAGCCCCAACACCTTCCCTATGCTTCCTCCTAACAGCAAGCTGGCCACCTATTTCCACATCAATTGTTTGTAGTGCCTGCAACAATATGCATTTACACAGTATTAACACCCAACAAACTAGACTCCTTAACTGGAACAGAAAATATCACATCCGACTGCTCACAGACCCCAAACATTTAGCATAAATTGTGAAGCATCTAGCATAGACTCGGAGGAGAGAAGGGAACAACTACAGAATCTTCAACCGCCATGGATAGCACATTCCCCTACTAAGACAGCTGAAAAATGTTTTAAGGTGGGACAACTTTCTTTTATACATCTTACAAGTTACAAATCATACATAAAGGATGGACTGCAGGGACAGAATTTTGACATATAACGAACCCATAACCTTTGGCGCACTAAGGTATTTTACACTAGGGGCTAATTTTTAGCGGATATGATATCCTCACTATAAAGCTAAGCAGTTAAAATCAGTTTTTGGAACTAATCAGTCGAGGAGCGATATGCAATTAATAGATGATTAATTGGTAATATTGGATGTATATATTTGACACTTTCAAAATATATAATAGTATAATCATACCAAATATTTCTAAATAGTTATCCGAGTGCAACAAAAAATATCAGATTCTCATAATCACATCTAACCAACTCAATTTTGAAATACTACAGAGATGTCAAACACAACAATTATGTTAAATATTTAAAGGAATAAAGGGAGAGGGAATAGATAATACATATTAGAGAGATAAAACAATAATTAATATATTTAACTTTCATTAAAAAGAGAGAAAAATAAGTAAACTCTTAGCCTTTGTGTGTTGATTCGGTTCTATAATTATTAATATAGTTTAAGAATCCAATTTGTTAAAAAATTTACGTATTTTTTTAGGTGGGAAACCGATATTTTTAGTATTTTTTTTTTCTCGGTTTAGTGAGAAATCGGTCATCGGTCAATTTAGTGATTAAATCAAGTCAGTGAAAAAAGTTCAAAAATTGGTAAAAAACTAATCGGTTTACAAAGCGATATGCGATTAATGGATCATCTCAGCCAATATTGATAGCATAGCTATAAAGATCATTTTGACAATAAATCAGATCATTCCAACATTTCAAATCATACTAAATGTAATCTCCAATTGACAATGAAAAGGAAAAAATGTCCCTAATTCTTCAATGTGTTAACAATAACATCGTTTGATGCGACCAGTAATTTCGATTTTGACTTATTTTTCATGGTGGTAATGTTTTCAATCTGTTCACATACCTTTGGTTACTTGTACAATCTTTTCAATGTTCTTTAACATTCTGCTGTTATGTTTAACCAATGTTCTAAAAAATGCTAGGCGGTAGTCATTGGGAGAGCACACCGCCTCGGTTTTTTCAAATATATTTAAATTATTGTTTAATTTTTTACCTGTGAACAAAGTAAATAGATATATTTTACAAACAAATCAAAACAAAAGTTATACATTTATTCAAATCTTAAGGTATCCAACCCATACAACATTTAATCTACTCCAAGAACAAAACGAAAAATGTTTAGTTTCTTGTTGGTGTGGATTAGTAGATATATGGTAGGGTTATGTGGGTAAATAGTTGGGTTTAGGGTCCTAGGAGAGTAACACTGAATAATTTCCATGATGTTGATGTAATTAGAACAATGACAATTTCAATATATTTTTTCAACTAGATAAATAGCAATGAAGTTATTTTAAAAGAAATAAAAATAATGGTCATCAGTTTTTTGTGTCAAATTTATACATCTCCTAAACCCCTCCTTATATGAATAAATGTACATGTCAGCAAAGAAAACCAGAAAAACAAATGTTTCTTTTCAGTCTTACACTATGTAACATATGGTACATAATCTCTCAAAAGTATGTAGGGCCAGATATGTATCTGTGTTGAACAAATGGGCACATTATGCATATGCATTACAAAATCTTTAAACTAGATAAAAGGACTAAGAACACAAACTTTTAACATGGTCACAAGCCCATGATATGCCACTTGCATAGTTACTTATACCACGGTTTCTTTGAAACCCTAAATGTCAGAAAAAGAAAACAAACAATTAACATACTCAGTCAAACCCATGATATGCTCACTTGCATAGAATCTCAACTTGTAAGGCCAGATATTTAAGGTCTTGAACCAAAGGTATAGTCATGTACATATGCTTACAAATAGCATTTCCAAACGATGATAAAATTTTCTATAATCAGCCAATAGTTTAACATATAATAAGCAAATAGTAAGTAAGTGTTTTCAAATTATTAAAGCATCAAAACTAGTTTTTTTTTTTTTTTTGAAACAGATAATAGGGAAAGGCATACAAACAATTGGACCTGCATTAACCCCTGATAAAAACCTTTCCTCCGACATCAGAATCCTACAAGCTCAAGGAGGTGCTTTTTAAGGTCTAGAACCATACATATGATCATTACTAGAAGAAAACAGACTAGCTAAGTAATGATAATTCATATTTACCTATAATATATACATGACAAAATTTAACATAAAATAAGAGAGCAACTAGCTTAGTTATAACATCAAAACTAGTTTTATTATAGGTGGAATACAGGTTTTAGTGTGTCTATGATCTCAAATTTATACAAATATTTGTGCAGAATCTCGGATTATACACGAATACTTCCCGCATCTAACTTATCAATTTCTTTATGCCTATTTTTTAGCGAATGCTTGTGCATGACCTTGAATTATACAAGAATACATTCCGCATTGAATTATTGCCGTACCATGAATTACTATGTACTTAACTGTGTCCTCCTGTCCTACTTCACGTAGGTCGCCAGGTTGGACACTTATATGCGTACCAGTTCCAACGTTACTTGGTCTGGATTATATAACAGGAAAAAAAAAAAAAGATTTAAGAATATGTGAAATCAAAAGTTCTAATACTCAAAAATGCACCAAGGCTACCGAAGACAGTGGGCTATCTTAGTCAACATGGTTTACTATTGACCATGGTAATGTAATTAGTGCTATGATCTTCACTTTCCATGTTGGCTAAAACGTAAGGTTATTGTAGTCTGAATATCTTGGAGGACTTGGCGATCTGCTTCAAGCCTACTTTATCTTTGTGAAGCTTCTCCAAATATTCCTACTTGGGTGCATCACAAATTCCAAAAAAAAAATAAAACAAACAAAAATAAAAAAAACGATGACTAACATACAATCCGAACTTTCAACGATGCATATAATAAACTTTACAGACTACAACTAAAAATCAACAGGTACATTTGTTAATCAGTTACAAAACCAACAAAAATTCATAGAAGAGCATATAAATTGAAGTGCAGGTGTACCTTCTCTGTCGCAGCTTGCTCAACTAGAGCACAACCCAAATCAAGGTTGTCATTTGTAACAAGTTGCACAGGGCTCTCAAGAAGATCGCTAGAAATACTTAAGGACTGTAATGAGTTCCTTAAGTGATTTGAAATGGAAACTCGCAAAGGTTCCTAGAAATGATCACAAAAAATTATTACCAAAAAGGTATTGAATAAATTAACACATATTCCAAATCAATCTGCATACTAAATCTAAGTTTATCCTCCAAAAAGCAATTAATGGTACAAACAAGATCCAAGAAAAGACAAAAGGATACAAAAAGGATACCTTGCATGTAACATGAGCTAAACATCCAGCTAGGCTTGAGACCATCAAATGTGCAGCATTGTAAATACGACTCTCATCAGATTCCATTGCATAATCCTAACAAATCATTTCATTTTAAGAAACGAAGCAACGGAAGAACACCTTAACAGACATGGACTTGATATAAAAACAAAAGTGAGACGGGAAAGATGTGCAACCTTTAAAACAAGCTCTTTTGATGTTTGAGTTGCTATTGTAACACTGCGCTGAACAACGGGAGTCATTATCTCTTTAATAGCCCTCTCCATTGCACCCGGGACAATACTGTTGCAAAACATTGTGCCACAAACTTAACATTTCCCAACTATAATACTAACTAATGATAATGACAAAGACTGGCAGTACTTTCCTAAAACCCCAGTTAATAGTAGTCAATGAAAAGTTCCAAACCTCTGAAAGTGCATATGAAGGCCTAACGCACTAAGCTTCGGATTGAGAATGATATTAGCTCGGAGGTATGGAATCAGTGTTGGCAGCTGAGGGGACAAAAAAGAACCTCAGCAAAAAGAAACCCAATAGAAATTATCATACAACCGTGCATAAGGTGAAGATTAGAGAAGACCTGACTCACAGAAAATGACGACTGAGATGGGGTTTGTTGTGAGAGTCCCTGACCAGAAGGAAGCCTCTCAGAAATGCTCAAGGGAGCCATTTTTTCCTCATCAACCAAAACACCAGGAGCTAGATGAAGTGGAGCAGTATACTACATCCCCCAAACAGGTTTGCAATACCACACAGATCAGAGAATTATACAACAAGCTCAAATAGCGAACACTAATTTGAACATACAAACCTGAGATAATAACTGTGAATGACCAACAGAATGTGACTGAGTTGCAACCTCAGGCAGCATCTCAACTTGACTTAAAGAAATGGTCCCAGAGTTGACTTCAGAAACGTTTTGTGGCTGGGGAGCCCCAATATCTTTGTTGGAAAAATCAGGATTTCCTTCAACTTCCCTAACACGATCTTTAAGAAGTGAAGTTTGTTTTACATCTTTCATATCCACACCGAGGTTCTTAAATAGGACCTAAAAATACAAAGAGAAAATGGAAAATAGATAATTGCATGTGAGAACGAACTTTAGTCATAAACTTTGAAACCAAAATTCAAAAGAAAAATATATAGATACCTCAATATCAAACTTGAGGTTCATTTTCAGATTTGGTAGTGCATAAATTTCAGAAAGTAAACCAAGAATGCCCATGGTCCAAGGATTGGGAGGCTGATATGCAGCACTGCTTTGGCATGGTTCCAGTACCTGCATCACAAGTACTTGGACATAAAATAAAGCACTAAAATAACTAAAAGCAGATGAATCTGGTTCAAAAGATCATACCTTCGAGGTAAAAGGAATTACAGCAATCATCAACCCTTTCTCATATGCCTAAGACAATCCAGTGAAGATGCATTAGAATCTGAAATAGTTATTACCCTACAAATAACACTAATAAAAAAAGATACCCTCCGACTGTCAGTTGTCTCTGTGATCTGTTTCTGGGACTCTGTAACTAAAAAAAAATTAAAAACGGCCACATACCTCAATTATTAACACCTTTGGGTCAATTTCACGAGCTCGCAGTACTTGATTTCTTCCAATTGTAAATTTTCCAAGCCAGCTTCCAAGATTTTTCAGCAAAGAACGTTCCTCCGAGCTCGACTTTATAAGCTCGGACCTTAAAAGCACCTGTTACAAGGGGAGGAAAAACATTAAAAATAAAATAACTTTTTCACTACTAACTATGATATTAATTAAATGCAGCAAAGGGGAAGCTAGAAGAGGTACCTTGCAGTTCTCATATGTAGCTTTTAAAATCTCCTTATTCAATGATTTTGAATTGACTTTATCCAAGAACTTTAAGTACAGATCGTGAAAATTAGGCTCAATGCTTGCTCTGACAAAGATGAAAGCCGGTGTAAATCAACTGCCGGAGCACGAGAGAGAGAGAGAACGAAAAACAAAAAACAATGAAAGAACTCTAACCTTTTCATCACCATATACTGTGCAAACCATGGATGGTATTCTTCTTTCAGAATCTCAGTGAACTCCTTTGCCTTAACTTCAATATTTGCTATTGATATATTATTGATCATAAATAATATCTTGTCCTGAACCTCCGATGCAGGAGTCTGTATACAGGAAGAGGAAGCAAATTTTAATAGTGAAACATAACAAGTAAAAGACACAAAGGTAAGCAGGAACTGAACTAAAATCTGAACTCTAAAAGGTTGTCATGTAGTTTACACATGGACATGACTCACAAACACTGAGATAGGTGTTTTCCAAGTCACTGGCTACTTTGCTACATCTTTACAAGTACCCTTTTCCAATTTACCAATGTCATAGTCCTAAAGCGAATCTACAGTGTGAACCGCGAAAGGCCACACTTTTGTATCTGCTGATTAGAAACATCTAAATACTACAAACAGTTCCGCACAATAATATCCATCAGCAACTCAAAGTTGCATTAGATAGATAATCCAATATGATTCTATGACACCTGACAAAAATAAACAAACGATACGAAAATACTACCTCATCATCCATTCGATTTCCAAAAATATGTAAGCTAGGGATAGACTAACATACCTCTATTGGACTATCTCTTCTCTCAGCAGCTGCAACAAGCGTTTCAATGTTCAATGCAGAACCAAACCCTGTATTATAAGAATGTTGTCTGAGCATGCCTACATAAAATCAAAATTTAGCGAATCAGAGTCACGAGAGGCGCTAATGGATAAGTACTTTTGGGAATTCCAGACATATACTTTAAAAGGTAAAATCTAAAAACTAAGACGCAAATGTCTGAATTTTGATAAGCACAGATTAAAATGTCAAAATTAAAAATACCAGTAGATGTTACTGCTCTGGAAGGGCGCAGCAAACCAGGTGACGATGATGCATTTGTTGGCCCACTGGTTGTCTTCTGAGATGGAACCACTTGCTAAAACAAACATAACGAAACAAATTCACAGTGAAAAAGACTAAAAAAATTTCAATTAAAAATAAAAAAACTACAGAAGATTAAAAGTGTATGTACCTTCTCACTATTGATTACATCATGTGTGGAAACAAGTGCAGGCTGCCCAGCAGGTGACAAAAGTGGCTTCATGTGGCTAACAGATGTAGAAGCAGCTTTGTGCCTCTCTTCAAGAAAACCTTGATGTCTTTGTTGCATCTGAAGTGGAGAAGAGAATTGTTGCCCAGGCACGTTGGTGCTGGATCCTACTAATCTCAATGAGTCAGCTGACTGCAAAAACATTATTCCTCGGTAAGAACAAGTGCACTTCTCAACAGTTAGCCTTAACTAAGCTTTGCAATGCAAAAATAACAGACATCGAAGATAAGTTGTGAACAAAGTTGCACCCAGTGAATTTGAATGAGGCAACACATTATTTGGTAAACCTTCTCCACTCCAGAACACTAATGTAATAGTGTTCCAATTGACAATGATTTGACAGTAAAGTGAGAAGCAGAGAGGATATTTCTGTACCACAAAGATATTAGACGTAGAACAATAGACCGTTATAATTACATCAAAACTGAGGTATTTAACCAGTGGCTACTTCACCCAAGACCAATAGACAACCCACCCCAAAAAAAAAAACACCCATAACATACGACACAAAGAGTAAGAAAAAGCAAAATAAAACAAAACAAAAAACCGAGAAAGCAATGAGGATTTAAATCCAATGGAACAAAGACAATATAGGACTGAAAACGTTGTGGGCGTCCAGTCTGCCAGAGATCCTGAATGCTCATGTAAACTCACCAACTTCAACTTCATTTGACATTATAGTGCTCACTAGAATAAGTTACTGGAACTTGATAGAATAATATCAATAAAGGCTTTTTAATAGAAAGATAAAAGAAATAAATAACCCAAGAGGCATGCCTCTTCTAGTAAAATAAAACAAAAGAAGAAAAAAGGTAGAAAGAAGTAAAGATACATGCCCCTTTATCTTTTGGGAAAATGAAAATGGATGGACTCATAATTGTACAGCTTGCACAAGATTTTCATTATAAGTTTGTCTAAAGGCACTTTAAGAAAACACAAAAAAAAAGTGATGACTTAGTGAACGCCGGATGAGATGGAGTTCATCCCACGCCTAGAAGATAGTCGGTCGGTAAGTTCTATAACAATAGGGAGTAGAAAGTTTGATATTGTAGAATGGATAAGTGTAAAGCTATTAAAAGCAAGGATGTTAGATGCACTCCCATGCACTCTTTTCCCTCTTCATCATATTAAGCTTTCTCCTGTAACGGCTAAATCTTCTACAGATTTCTTGAATCCACCATCATTTTCTCGTGAAGCTACAATAATCGAAAATAACATAGCATATTGCCTTAAATGTTGAGCACACCCACTCCAAATGTGACATTAAACCGTAAATGGTGCACTTCTTAACTGAGGTGATTATCCTTCACTCTCCGATGCCAAAACCTCCGTGTTCCCCAGTCCCCACGAATCTTTTCCCCCTCGTCATAAAATTCACTTCTTCAAGTAACGGGTAAAACTTTGGACAAACTGCCCTAAACCGCAGGTCAGAACACCCTCTATTTGTGCCAAAGATAGTTTGAGGCAATCCGAAAACAACAATGATACATGGCAACAAATGCTGAATACACTCACTCTTTTGTGTGGCCCTAAATCCCTAAAGATGTCCACTTTTCAGTATGTTGATGGCCTTCCTCTCCTAATGCACAAACCACCCCCACCCAACAGAACTTGCCTTTATTATGTATGCATAAAGCACTTTTTTTTTTTTTTTTTTTTTGAACTCAATATATATATAAACTATATAAAAGATAATTACAATATAGGATGAGATATCCTACTAAGAAAATTATGACAACTTTGCAGACAACAGTGATTCATAGTTTAGAAGATAATATATATGTAAACAGAAACTTGAAAATAATCTAGTCTCTTGAAAAACAAACTTCGCCAAGTAAATAAAAATAAATAGAAATTGTAAAAGTGGCAAAAGGCCATCAGTTATCCTTCACAAACTGAGCTCACTAACCAAGGTTAGTATGGAACACGAGAACAAATCAATATGAAACATCAACTGAACTCATAGCTTCCTCAAAGGCTGGGAAACATTGAACTTTTTTTTAGCTTAGTAAAGTGAAATATCATCAATAATGGGAAAGTGGGCTGATTAGGCACTCATTACAAATGAAAAATATTAAACAAATATATATATATAGGGACTGGCTACCTTGACAGCTTATCCTGATAGCCCATTACAACCGTTTGATCCTATCTAATCCAATGACCAGATCATGCTCCCAAACAACAAAGGAATAGAACAGGGGCATACTAGTTATTTAGCTTTCTAATGACAAAAAAAAAACCCGACTCTTACTCATTTCTCTCTCTCTAATCCATACGACTTCTCTCCTTTCCCCTCTCTTCAACAACAAAAAATAAATAAATAAATAATCTTGAAGAAGACATGAACTGAACTCCCTCCTGAAAAATGGAACTTGGATAGAAGACATAGCCTCGATGCTCACCCTCAAATCTCAATCCCCCATTATTCCATTAAATCCCCATTTTTCGCTGCTCTCTCAACAAAACTGAATTTTTTCATCTCAAATTAGAAGGATGAGTGTCATGGAATTGTGGACTTGCATGCAATTTTCATGGAATTTCCGATGTCAAGATTGATGGATTTTCTATTTTTTGTGATGTATCTTGTATGAAACCCGATTTCAAAAGGGGGAAATCATACCCTTGTATATACAGAGTTTTGAATTCATAGCCTTGTTCATTTCATATTTTAATGCCTTGTTCAATTTTAGTCTTTTTTGACAATATTCCAATTACAGTATGCTCTTTGCACTTTGTACAAACCTTGTAAATTTTCGATGTCAATTTCAGGACCCTCAGAGAAAACATAAAGAGATAAACCTAACAGTACACAAACCAAAACTCAAACATTCCAAATAGTTTCTTTTTTTTAATCATTCTACCTTAAAAAAATCAACTTTCAGTGAGAGGGGAAATGGAAGTTCATTTTTTCAGTAATGTGCGTCAAACAGTGGGGAGAGAAGTCGGGATTAAAAGAGTTCAATCTACGTTTACAAATCCCTCATCAGTTTCCTTTTTGTTGTTGAACATCAGTGGGGTGGGAAGTCAGTTCATCTTCAACTCTTGGTGAGAAGAGAGAGAAAAGAAAAAGGGAAGGAAGGAGTCGTGGGTTTTCTTTTAGGGTTAATAAAGAAAGTCAAATGACTAGTATGCCCCCATTCTATTCCTTTGTTGTTTGGGAGCATGATATGGTCATTGGATAGATGGGATCAAACGGTTGCAATGGGCTGCCAAGATAAGCTGTCAATTTAGGCTGTCAAGGTAGCCAGCCCTATAACATTTTATATACAACAGTTTATACAATGGCCTATATATATCTCACTCTACAAAACTACTTACGACTTGATTTTTTGTGGATGTCATCTTTCCACTATGAATAACAACCCTACAAAAAATGAGCTCATTTGGAAATTTCTAAAGCTGCTAAAAGAATATTGCAAAATTTTAAATCATGACCATTAAAAAAAATAACATTTTCAAATCAACTTTTGAAAGGGGTAGAGATTTTGAAATGAACTCAAATTTTGTGGATATGATATTTATAGTGATAAGATCATACCAACAAAGTATTAGCTCTTAGTTCAACATAAAAAGGGTGTTGTATAAACTGTTGTATAAAAAGTGTTATATATAAATACAACAATTTATACAATGGCCTCATCTCACTCTACAAATTTACTTATGACTTGATTTTTTGTGAATGTCATCTTCTTACAATGGAGAACATCCTTGCAAAAAATGGGGTTATTTGGAAATTTCTAAAGATATCAAAAGTGGGTTGCAAAATTTTAAATTCTGACCGTTCAAATAAATCACAGTTTCAAATCAAGTTTTGAAAGGGTTAGCAATTTTAGAATGATATGAAATTTTATGGATATATTAGTGATTTGATTAATACAACTTATAAAAGGGTGTTGTATAAAAAGAGTTGTATATGGATCCCTCCCTATATATATATTATCTTCTTCTTTAGATAGTTCAAGTCCATGAAAAATATGGACTGAAAAAATTGGAAAGGCTGGTTTTGTGGATAGGATCTCCCATTATGGAGACCTTCACAACAAAATTATCTTATGTTAATGTGTCTAATCTTTCAGAAAGACGTGTTTAAGTTCAAAAGTGCCACATTGTCAACTTATAAAATGAACTCAGGCAAATCTTCTGTGCATATGATTTAACCTTATGGAGATCATCCTTGCAAAAAAGTGAAAACCCATCTTCTTTAAATGCGTCTAACCTTGCAAAAACTAGTGTTAAACTTTTGGGATTTATCTAACGGTCCAAGATCCTCTGACTATGTAATAACTTATAATTTATCTATGGTTGACAACAAAGAAAGATGTATAGATATTAAAAAGAACTGCCAAGCCACTCTAAACAACAAGTGGTCAGCCTTTTAGTTTCAAAACATGGTTGTCAACAAAGAAAAATGTATAACAAATAAAAACAAAGGGTGGCTCGGTGGCTTCTCCTTTCAAGAGGTAGTTCTGTGGCATTACTCTATTGGTATCCCATAGATTGTAAATATTATTACCTTTACAAAATTAAATAAAATGGAATAAACAATATTACCTCTATATTTTCCAAATTAGCCTGTGTGGATGCTTGGTGGTGTTGATCAACAGCAGCGCTGGTACCATTTGGCTCCAAGCGACCAGATGAGGTCCTTGCAAGAGCATGTTCAATGAATCCAACAAGCTCTGAATGGGTTCCTCGCAGATGAGATATTTGCAAGATATGATTGCAGTACTGCGGCCACTCTGCCAGACGATCCCTAAACTGGTCCAAAGCCTTAACCCCAAAGGCAAACATCTAATAGAAAATAATAAGCTATAAGCAACTCAGGATAAAGAAGAGCCTCAGATGGCAGAGCAATGACAGAAAAGCAGATACGCACTTTCGAATCTGAAGATTTACGCAATGCATCCAAAACATAACGCAGAGCTATACCAAGAGTGAGATGAGTCACGAGCTGTTTTTTTATCAACAATCCTGTTGAAACACCATAAACCCGCAAACATGAGCAAATAAAATATGGACTTAGAGTGCAACTAGGTGAAAACCAATAACAAGAACCTCAACTCAAATGTTAGAAACAACATCATTAAATTTAAAAATTAAGAGGGGAGTAAAAATTTACATGAAAAAGTACAATGTTTCAACCTGAGATTTTAACTTGCATTGCCAGCATGCCATACCACAATATGAAGATCTATGACATTCGCATTTAGCAAGAAACTAACAAACAATCATCACCATTACAGATTCTTTTATCTGGCCTTTGTGTACAAAGCTCAAAAAAGCATACCTTCGCTGATGCACATACATAATCGAGTCATGGAAGTTTTGATAAGAAAATTAACTTATTAGAGATGGACAAGAAACCTATAAACCAACCACTATGATAAAACTGACTTCTGCCCAAGGATCCTCTGCTAACAAATTTGTGCACATTTTTCTATTTAGGATAACATTGAACTTTTCTCGTCAAAAAAAATAATTATACTTTCACAAAATTGCAAAGCGGGATTCTGTTTAGACGCCGTTGACGGCACCTGAAGTGACAAATTTGTTTCCCTACTCGGATAATCAATATTCCTATTTGGAATATCATTTTCCACCTAGTTGTCCACAAACATATATTAGGTATGTGCATGACATTTCCACCACCATCTTCATTCCACCTCCACCTCTTTGACCACCACACCTCCTCCAACACCATTTTACATAACCCTGGCCTGGATCACCTCCATCACCATCATTGAGGTGGTTTTGTTGAATATTTGGTTGAATTTAGGAGTGGGTTGACAAAAAATAATACACATTCAATCTATTCAAGAATTACCGCTGCTTTCTATAATCAATATAAGAATAAGTTTCTATTTTAGTTAGTAATTCATGATAATTTTGTTAAATTTTTGGGTGACAAGCCGACCACGTTTGCAAAGTTTAAGAAATAGATGAAAAAGATCATCCATAAAATACAGAAATAAAATGGGTCTTAACGAACTATATGAACCCTTACCAAAAAGAGTAGCAGCAATCTTTAGCTGCCTATCTGGGTATTTTGGGAAGAACTGGTACTCCTCAAAAGATTTGCTATCATGCAACTAAATATCAATTTTTCCCTGCCAATCCATACAAGAATCTCGTTATACATTCTTCCCTAATAAAAGATAACAGTCTAGAAATTGTAAGATGCAAAAAAAAATCTTATTCTGTATCATCACAGTTCACATAGGAATTTCTGTCAAGAAAACAAGTTAATCATCGCCTTTATAACATAGATAAGGTGCTAAGATCACACCTTTCAGAAAGTCATCATGCCTCACTCACTTAAAAACAACGGATTTTGGGAATATAAACAGCACATACAAAAACTAAGCTTTAGAAATCATCAGCAGAAAAGACACAAACCCTTTAATTAAAAACAAAAGCCATTCTTGTTCAATATTTGATAGGCACTTTTGGTGAGGGAAACCATAAGAGAAGATACATATACACAAATGCGGGTGTTAATCACACCTGAACATACAGATTGAGTACACAATAAAGTGTGGGTGTTCTTTCCTCTAGGTCCAAAGCAAATCATTCACAAGCCAAATTGTATGCACAACTTACTACATGGCAAAATTACAGATAAACTTCAAAATAACTAAAACATAAAGATGCGAAGATTGACATCTAAAATCTTTTTAAGCAGATAATATTTATATATTGCAAAGAAAAGAGTGGTTAAATAAGGAATTATCTCTTATGTTATTATCATTATAGATATAAATAAAATATCTGTGATGTGAATATACGTTCATGCATGTTTAAAACGTGCACATGTGTGTGCGCAGCTACAAGTACAGATATACAGCTGGTTACTTAATCTTTGTGCTTTTAGTTTTTAAAAGACACCCTCCAGTAGTCCAGCACCACCAACGACAAAGACCGAGTGATGAAAAATCAGTTGTCTATCAGTGACAATGACACAGATGAAAAAATCAGTTTTCTACAGGTGCTTTAGAACAATAAGGAAACAACAGAATGAGCAAATCTACAACATTTGTGCTAGACAACCCTCTACTTAAACAAGAAAGAAAGGCACATGTGGCACAATTGGGGAAAGCTACCTTTCTGATTTCCCAGGGGTGATCAAACCAGAGAACAATAATGAGGTATAGCAAAAAGTGAAAACCATGGAAGCAATAAAAATATTTTAAAATATTAAACGAAACAGGGGCTTCTTATAGTTGGAAATTAACATTTATAAACAAAAGAAATTGGTCTAGTCTAATGGAACAATTCTCTCCGACCACCTCCCCAGCCTAAACATGCAGTTAAATACTGAACCTAGCACCAGTGAGCTAACCGGTTATCCATCACACTGAGGTTCCATGACAGACAACCCCACTGTTGGACCCAATCATATATTCCCTCCCAAATCAATTGAATGAATTCACGATTCCAAAATCTTATGCCATCCTCCCTCATGGTCCATCCACCGAAAGGATAAAAACAAAAGGTGAGGGGGAATTACTTGGGCAGTGTACTCGTCTTTAAGTCCAAAGCTAGCAGGAGTATAAATTAGCTTTCTCTTCAAACTAGAGTAGTAAGGGGAATAAACTTTCCCAATTGACCAAGATTAGCTTTACAAGATTGTCCAAAGTTCTCTATCCAAAAACTCTTTGTCCATATTCGACAGTAACAAGCACATTAATAGTATCCCTGGTACAAGGCAGAAACAACTCTAATGTGTCTTCACGTTTCTTCCAGTGTTAAATGCATAAGAGCCTTAAAACCGCAGGCCTCCTAGCAGGATTCAGGCGCGCCACAGAGTCTGATTGAGGCAGCATGCCCCAATGGCAAAAACAACTAAACTTATCAGTTTAAATTGGAATAATTTTCTATACAAATAAGGTTGTGTCGTCCATTGTACAAAGACTGAGGGTGGTTGCAAGGATAAAAGATCAAACAAATTGAAAAAAAGGGGGGTTTTAAGGGTATTGGGTTATTCTGCCATTGAGGATATAGCCTCGAGGCATTTTCCTTGCAATCACACTTAGGCACGCCTCAAGGCATGCGCCTAAATGCGCTTTTTTCAAACACTGGCTTAAGCTTTCATTTATCAGAGCCTCAAGCTTCTAAGCTGCTTTACTCTATGAGGTTACTCTATGAGGCATAACAAATTCATCACTATAGCTTACGGGGAAACTGAAGAGAGAACATAAACATATAGTAAGGGCATAAGAACATAAAATCAAGAACAAATAAAACAGGAAAATCCAGATATAACAAGCTTTGCAGTGAAATGTATATTTGAATATTTGAATCCAACAAATCAAACAAGATGGCACCTATTCTCAGTAGATTCCTTGAAATGCCCAAGCGAATCAACCATTGTCTCAATTGTCAACTGGCCTGAAAACATTTGATGGAAGTAAGAGTTTGCCTCTGCCTCTATATCATCCGGATATCCATCAGATGTTGATGAATCAGGAGCTCCACCATTCTGCAATCTGGGATCAACGTGCATGGATGCTACATGCAACCGTTTCATTTCCTCAAAAAGCTGGCGAGAAATATTCTGCCCAGCTTGAGATTGAAGGACCTGCAAAATACATGGCGTGGAAAACTGGCAGAGTTGTCATCTAATATAATACACGGAAACCATACAGCTAACTAACAGGAGAACATTGAAATGGCAGTATGACCTTGAAAAATATCGAACTGATTTCCGAAGAAACATTACGAACGGCACCAGAATTTTGAAAAGGACTTGCAGGAACATCTTGTGATACTCCAGAAGGGGTATCTTTCAAAAATTTCAAGCACTCCTGAAAACGACCAAGAAGGTAAAAGAGATTAACCATTTCCACTAAAGAAGAAGTAAGACTTCACACCACATCCCAGGAAAAAACACAGCAATATTGAGAGCAAGTCCATAAAAGGAAAGAAAACATATTAAAACATGTTACCTCGAAAAAGGTGTCCTTGTATGTGCTTAAATTATCACTTAACCATTTCTCAAGATTCCATTGTTCTTTTCCCGAAGCAAGGGCAGCCAGTTTAATACTAAATGAAAATGGAGTAGTGTCCAACACTGGTGGAAAAATCTGCAAGACAGGACGAAAAAAATGTAAAAATAAAAATAAATAAATAGAAAGCACTCAAAGCAGGCAGCTAAAAATTGAAGTTTCCGTGTACCATACTAGAGAGTGGATACTACTTCCCAAGGACTACAATAGAGACAACGCTCAATTTTTGTCAGATGAATGAATAAATTGAGAAACAAAACAGGTATGGTATGTATCAAAAGAAATAGTAAGAGAAAACCTCATTGCAAGATAAATTCACTAGATTCTAAACATAGCACACAAGTATGGAAAAGTGAAACAATTACACCTATGATATATCTAATGGAAAAAAAACAGAGCCAAAGTGGGAGCTGTTATAAGAAAAATGACAAAAAGCAACATTGCTATGTAACAAAGAGTGCAGAAGTATCAAATTTGGTATGTTTTGTATTTAAAATTGCAGATAAACTAGGTGAACTCCCATTCCGCATCCACAAACCAAAGATAACAATATAGTCAAAATAAACCATTAATAATTATGCCTTGCACATCTGCCTCCCTTGATTTAAGCTTCATTAGTACTGCACATAAACCATCAATATACATAGACCATCCAATAATGGTTACTATTCTCTTGCAACGTCCAAACCGTGGTGCATATTAAAACTCATCCCAGAGGATTCGAGAACAAGTTTTTTGGGGCAAACTATGGTGAGGTCCTAGCTACTGATCTGAAAATAGCTCTTCCAGACATATATCTGCAAAACTTGGTAGAAGTCTGTGAATCCCTTGTATCTCTATGGCACTTGCATTGGCTTCAAAGTCATAGGTTTAGATTGGATATCGAATAAAAATTTAGGTTCTCATCCGATTTTGGATTATCGATAATATCCGATCATTTTGAATAATTCATTTTACCACTATAAAAACTATTATAAATATATATATTTGGATGATTATTTTGGATGAATAATATTTTATACAATAATAAATAAATTATTTATTTATATATAATAACTATTGATTTTTTATAATGACATAAAAATTAAAAATTCCTTGAAGGTTTCAGGTGGGCAGGATAAAGATATTGGCAAAAATTCCTTTGAATGGTTAAAGTGGTTGAATGGTGGTTAGTGGATGATAATTGCATCAATGGTTGGGTGAACTAAAGGGGAGTTCCGTGAGATTTGTAGCATTAAGAAGCCTTCTCACAAACTCAATATCTCAAATTCCATAATGAAGACAAAACTTCTTTCTGCCAATCTCCATCAAACTGCAAAAGAATGTGGCAGTATGAGCCCACATACCTACAAATGTTCAGATTGTTCAGATACTTTGTGATTCACATGATTCAGATGGATTTTGATGCTTTTCTCAGGAATTGCAAGCTAACATAAGTCAGGTTTGTGGTGTTCTTTTAATACCAATAATCAAGGTCAGATCTCTTGTTAAGTAGTGAACAAACAAAGATTTAACTGTACTACTGGAGGTTGGCTAGTGGCTACACATAACCCTACAGTTCCCCATATGCATATTCAGCTCCATATTAGTTTAACCCCAGACGGGCAATGGAAACATTATGACTAGCTATATCCATCCAACTATAGACACAAACATCTAGCACTCGCATCAAGCTTGTTTAAGTTTTAAAATACATAGTTGATGTTTAGGACTAAAATAAGACTCGTTAAATCATAAAGAGATCATAGTTCTTCATCATAAAGCCATATTTCCAACAGAAAACCAATCCCACTACCATTCCAAAAATAAATAAATAAATCAAAATGAGAGAGAGAGAGAGAGATTAAACACTAGAATTAGGACTCTTACCTTTGAATCAAGGCAAAGGCTCAAAATTCTATTTAAATTTTCTGGATCACTGCTATGGATGTCCATGAAACCCCGCAAGAGAAGATTACGATTAGCATGCCAAAGTTGTAGAATCACACCACTTCTTGAACCATCCCGAATAACCATGGGTAAAATGGTAGACACCACTTCATACTGGAGGAGGTTAAATGCAGTCTGATTTGACATAGATGAGTCCAGTACTCCAGTCATACACTATATATACACATTATAAAATAAAGTAATTGGCAGACAAAATGTACTAGTCAAAAGGATAAAAGGGATTACAGTGATATGGGCAATTCCAACCAGCAATACTTCAGGACAATGCTTAAGTGGATACTCTAGCATCAACCTAACAGAACTAGCATGACCCATTTCAGCTAATTGACATAAAATGTCTAACAGATCAAGACAGAACCAAGCCTGATTTTCTGGCCCATGTGCTAGCTTCTGATCATGAATATTATCATCATAAACCTGCACAATACATTTGCCTTACTGGTAAGTCAAACAAGAACAACCTGTAAAAATGAGTAAAAAGTAAAAGAAGGTATATAGCTTACCAGCTTCCTTGACGTATGCGCAAAAGTAAATATCTCTGCTGGTGCTGAAACAGCATATCTTAGAAATGACAGCTGGCCCTCAGTGTTCTTCCAAACAGACCCACAAATAGAATGGAGTGGAAACAGTTCCTGCAAGAGTAAGTTGTCTGTAATGCTGACTAAACACAAACCATAACTCAAAATCCATGTGTTTGCAACCATTACGTACCCCGCATGCACTTGCATAAAAAGACATGAAAACTGAAAATGCCTCTCTACTGGGAATGTAAAATCCCTCGTGGTCCATGTTTTCCATTACATGTACCCAGTTAGTATCAGGAGCCTGAGTTTCACAGTTATAAAAGTTAGTATACAGATATATCAGCAAGAAATTGATAGAAGTAGTCAAGAAACATGAACCCAAACACACACAACAATAAATAAATAAACAGTGAGAAATCGAGAATATGGAGAAAACTCACAAGGTGTTTTATAGAATCTAAGAGGACATCAACATTCCAAGAGCTCAACCAAGTTGGATCAACCGATAAATCACTGCCGATAGCATCACAGAATGTTGAATATGTGTTCTGAACATCATCCAGGCCAGTATGGGTGCGAGCTATAGTACTAAGTAATCTAGCAAGAGTGACTTCAGTCAGAGGCAGGAAAAGAGATAGCATCTCTCTACAATGTGAAGCATCAACTGTGCAGTTGTATCCCAGCTCCTTCATAGTATCTGCCATGCTCATATCCTTCTCCAACTCCGCCAGAATAGTGTCGAAATCATTTTCGCTGCATTCATAGAATAGGTCCAAATTCCTGCAGAAAACAAAATTAGAAATGGTGGGGGTTTATATCCTTACTGAGGTAAACGAGTAAAAAATCAAGATAAAGATCAAAACCTCAAAGAGTTTGTGTCATGCATATCATCTGAAAGCAGTGGAGCTAACATAAAGGGAGTCTTCTGTTTTAGCTGTGATAAAGACAGCAGTTGCATAAAGGAATCAAGAAGCTTGGCAACGCCTTCTGTCTGAGATAGATACATGATAATTTTCTGGATATGCTCATTAGAATCAAAATGAGAAGGACTAGAGCACAATTCCTCAATCTGAACAATGCACAATCTTTTTCCTGACAAACAGCAGAAAAAGGTTTCAGAATCAATTTGTCATAACTTCTGAGTGTGCCTTTAAAAATAATAAAAATAAAAATAACAATAACAATTAAAGGAGTGAAACAACAACAACGAAAAGCCACTAGAAACTTATATAACTCATTTAGAGGAATAAAATTTAGAAGTTTGTATAGTTGGTCAAAATAACCTTCTTCTAATCTCCTAGTCTGGCCCAGATTTATTAGATGTAGTTTTCTGTAAGTGTAAAGTTGATAAAATACCAAAAATTGAGCACAAATTACCAGCTGTTTTCATGCCGGGATCTTCCGAATCAGACAACGCAATGAAAACAGCAATTTTTTCCAACACGTCCAAGCACAAGTCTTTAGATAAAGCTCCTATAAATTCTTGAGTCGTGTTTCTATCTCTTAGAGATTCACAAAGCACTGTGCTAAAGTTTGGTCTGTTCAACAAATATCTGAAAATAGTACAAAGGCAATCTAGTTTCAGCTCCTTGTTCTGAACATCTCCACCGTGAAAATACAAGTGATCCAAGAAGGTCTGGAGCAGCAATATGCTTCCTTTGCTTCCATAATCGGCAATCTGAGAATAAGGAAATAGCTAAATCAGAGCCTGGAATTTAAAAGAATGTGTATACAGTTACCATGATATAAACTCTTGATATCTCATTTGTCTAAATAACAATTCGTGCAATTAAAGTTCCAAAATATCAGGACCATACCAATGCCCTCCTCCTTTTTCCCTACTGACACATGCAATTATCTATAGCCATAATCCACGATTGAAACCAAGTTACACCAAACCTAACAGATTAGTCTACCTATAAACTATGATTTCTTTTATTTCATAACCTACATTAAATGAAAAAATAAAGCAATAATCTAAAACACTCCCCTCAGCTACTTTATCTCAAAAACAGCAACATTCACTTGTAAAGATGACACCAATCGCATCAACTAACTAGCTACTAAAAAATGTAATCTTTCTACAGACTTAAATACAGTTTAGATTTCTAAAACTAAACTACTTAATAAGAAAAAAAAATTAATATTGTTTTCACTATAAATGATGAGAGTTATACCTGAAAAAAGTCGTGAATAAGTGAATCGTAATTAGAATCATTCAAATCGTGAATCAAATAACGAATATGTTTCCCAACGACGGAAAAAAAAGGAATCATGATTGGTTTTTGTTTTAGGGTTTTTACTGAGGAAAAATATGAAGTTGTGTGTTTTTGATTTCGTAATCGAAAAAGAAAGATTTGACTGGGTTTTTTATATGTAGAGTTTTATTTCACTTTTACGGTTTTACCCCTCTGGTCAAAATAGTTCTGGTCGGTCTTGAGTCGCGTCCATAACCATGAGTTGGGTTCTCTCAAGTCTCAAATGGCCTTAAAAATATTTTATTTTTCTTCAATTTAATAAATGCCCATCTATATTTATTTTCATATTGGCAATCCTCTCGACGGGGTTCAAGATTCTTGGTGTTTGTTTGCAGGCATGTAAAAGTTGATAGATCGGTGCCTAATCTTTTTTGACATAGATGTAGTTGATCCAATGAATGATTTAATATGGATTATATGATGCTTGTTTGCTAGCATGTAAAAGTAGGTAGCTTGGTGTTTGAACTTTTTCAGCATAGATGTAATTGATCTAACGAAGGGGACTACTATATAGATATCTTGATACTCGTTTGCTAGCATATAAAAGTAGGGTGTGCAGTGGTTGTCACATTTGACGAAAACCAATAAGCGCCATGTTACTTCTTTTACGTCTGCCTCGATCATGCTTTACCACAATTTGGTCGCGCTACTCCCGACAACTCGCCGCGCAAGGCGTACGTGTGCTGAAACGCGTGCCTTCGACTCGAAACAACACGTCGCGACCAACCGGCAAGCAGGCCGGCCGCGCGCCGACTAAGATTTAAACAACTCGTCCGCCGCCCAAGAAGAAGGCGTATGTCGCCCAAATAAAACAACTCATCGCGGTAAGGTCGGCCCAATTGCCTATTATCCATAAGCCCAATAGCATCAATTGGGTCAGCCAATTGTACAGTACCATATCAAATTTGGAGGCCCAACAGTTTATAAGCCCGACCACAATTGTTAACTTTTGACTGATTTTTGGATGCCTACCCCCATTATTACCATATTTTTTTTAATTGAGCCCATGCTCATATTTCCAAGCCCATAAAGATTCAACCCATAAAAATTTTGTCCAATATTGAATTTTTTGTATGGGGGTGGGTGAGGTGAGAAAAACTGTTTAACTCACTCCATAAAAACTTTTTAATTCACCCTCCATGAGTTTTGAGTAGCTATGGTTAAAGGGTGTGTCGATCACGTCTCACCTTATGGCGTGGAGTCTGTACTCCACTCCTTTATGTTTTGTTAGGTAGAAAGATGTCCCTTTAGTAGTTCTATATATCAAGCAAGTAATTGTTAATAAAAAGTTACCACTACATCTCCTATTAATTTAAATGTCCTTAATATAATATATAATTCTCCCCCAATGTGCATCTTCATTTAAGCACATCATCCTTTGCAGGCCCGGCCCTGAGTAAGTGTAATGTGGGCGACCACACAGCCCCCAACATACAAGGCCCCAAAAAATAGTATTAGTATAAAATACCTATTTGGCAAATCACAAGCCCAAACCAACCAAAAGCCCAAAAATTTGATAATTTCACAAATCACACTAAGCAACGGGAATATCCACTCATATTCTCTTTCCTCCTTAATTATTTTTGTAAAAATAGGAAATAAGATATATAATAAATGAGCATTATCAAAAAAAAGAAAAACATATATCTTCTCAACGACTATATATCTCTCTCAACGACTAGATACCTCGTTAATTATTTGCCTCAATTACTCAAATACAAAAGAAATAGTAACAAAAAAAAAACCCCCTCATTCACCATTTCACCTTCTGATCATCTAGTATCATCTCATTCTCAAAGTTTCTTTTTTTATAATTGTGGATTTGTATTAGTTTTCACTTTGATTATTCACTTAACTTTTGATTATTCTTCAAGTAAGTTAGAGATTAAAATCAATTTTCTCTTTTTTAAATATTATTTTAATAACTCAATTCAATTCCAAAGTAATCTAGTCTAATTTAGTGTTGTATATATATTTTAATTGCAGGCATTACAAATTGTCATGTGAATTGTGAAGTGTGCAGTGACTTCATCAAGGCAGACACATACCACTATCTTTCATCTTCATTTAAGCATTAAGCATATCAGGTTCTATTGTTCTAACTTGATTTCTTGTTAATTTAATATTTTTTTTTAAATGCTTCCTAGAAAGTGTCAATCTAGACATGAAAAGGATAAAATTAAGAGAGGTGTTACCAAAAGATAAAAATATGGGTCCTATTAAATACACGCTCGGTTCGAAGAGGGCACTCTCCGACTCGGGAACCGGTTTTAGTTAAGAGTAACCCAGCCGGTTCACTAAAAAATTAGAGAGGCACGCTCCCGAAACCGGGTGACTATGTGTACAGGTTTTTAGTACTATTTTCATAGGTTACTAACAGTAACAGTGTAAAATACCTTCGAGACTTTATATTCTCTCCTCCTCCCAGCCACCCCCACTGCCTCCTCTCCTTTCTTTATAATGATTATACAAAATTCAGTTCCGACTGCATCGATGAGTTCGACAGCGGATAATAGTCATAATAAGAAGGAAGATAAAGAAAGGTTGATTCGAAATACAATACGGTGTTGGTCATCGGAACTACACAGGAGATTTTTACAAGCTTTGCAACAACTTGGTGGATCTCATGGTATGTAAAAACAAACGTGTAATTATTATTATTTTAAGAAAATATTAACATTGATTTTTTTTTAATAGCTGCTACACCAAAGCAAATCAGAGAATTAATGAAGGTGGATGGTCTTACTAATGATGAAGTTTAAAACCATTTACAGGTATGAAGTTGCACTTGTATGTTGTATCTAACCATCAGTTTTAATTTTTTGAATAATTGCCTATTATACAGTGCCTAATTTTGTATTGTTGTACAGTCTCGTTCGGCTTACATTAAATCCAAATTAAATAATAAAATGCTAAAATTACTAGATTTAATTATGGCTAGAAATAATATTCCTCTATATTCTAAGTTCCAAAAATACATACAATGTCTTTGGATTTAAGATGGGTAGCTCGGTGCTATTTTTTCGGACAGGACATAATCTGTACAATTTTTTTTTCATGGATGAAATCGCGTAATCAATGACGATTATCGTGAATGAAGAGTCTGTTGTTTTTTAGTGTTTTGATGAGGATTGTGAGTTTGAAGAGACCGAGTTGGAAATTGAATGAGAAAGTGCTGGACTTGCATGAGGATCAATACTTGAATTTAACACAATAGGAACTCTGGCAATAGGGTTTCTGACAAGTGGAGGAGTAGAAGTTGATTTGAACAGTGGTGTAATGAGAGGTAATGAATCAGAATTTGACGCTATTGCTATACCTGCTACTGTTGTAATTTGGTTATTGTTTTAGTACTACTTGCTTTTGATGGTAAGCCTAGAATAGCACTTGTTCTTGAAAGGAGGAAAATTACTAAATATTATTTGTGGTGGTAGTGCTTATCCTAGACATTGGGATTGTGCTAAGTTTAGATCTGTTGCTGATAAATGTGGTGCTCTTTTGCTTTGTGATATCGCTCATATTAGTGGCCTTGTTGTTGCTCAGGTATCAATTGTTTTTTTTTATCTCTTTTTCAGTTTACGCTTTTCGATTCGATTTGGTTGGATAGAATAGTTCATATGATATATTAAGTTGTTTGGTGCGAAATGACGAATTGAGGGTGAAGAGGTATGGGAGTTTGTGATCGGTAATGGAAGAGTATGCAAGTCTATTTGTAACTATTGGTTCATTTATCTGTGATCAGATTTAGTTATATGATTTATTTTTAAATACTATATTAGAGAATGTTTATTCTAGTCAATTTAAAGCCATGCCTCATTTCTATATCCCATTAGTCAAAGAATTTTTTGCATCTTCACTTGTGTTTTAGACTGACAATGACGCAACAAACTACCCGGTGTTGTTTTTTTGTATGGCAACTTACTTGTACCTATATTTGTTTTTTTTCAGGTAATCACCAGAGAATCTCTTATAGCAGCTCAGGTGAAGCTTTTACCACTGTATCCATTTATGTTATATTTTTAATAATTTTAAAGTGGCTAGAACTCAAATATGAAAATATATGTGTGCAAGAGAAGATTTTCAAAAGTTGTTAATAGATCTTGTGGAGAAGGAAAAAAATAGACTTTTTGGTGAAGCAGGTGTGACTAGGGGTGGGAATTTGACCCTAACGACCCTAACCTGGCCCTGACCGACCCGACCTTTAGCTCTATAAAGCCCTCACAGAGTTTAGGGCAGAGCCGACCCGGCCCTAATGCATTCTAAGATAGGGTAAGGGCTAAGATTCTGAAACATAGGCCCGACCCTAACCAAACCCTCACTAAGCCCTCGTTATAATTTCACTATAAAATACACATACTATAACTATCCAACTCCTTATTACATATTTTCAATTAAAATAACACTATCTTTTGTAATTTATCACTTACTGTATGGCTACTTCTAATAACTTGTCTTATATTATAAAAACTTATAAACCTAATTGTTTTCATCTCACAACTCATGTACACCTCACAACTCCCCATCTAACCTAGTCGTCAAGAACAATAATGAGCATTGGGCACTAGCTTAATAAAAAATAGGTTGACGTCAATAAAAACTCGTTCCAAACTCTTATTTGTCTTTGTGTTCTTAAATGTTAAATGTAATTTTGGTGAGATTTGAGTACAAGAAATAGCGGATTTAATTATATCAGTGAAAGCTCCTTCCAAAATGTGTCTTGTGCATTTTAACTGTAATTTTGAAATATAAGTATGAGTCTCTATGTACTTCAGTTTATTAGATTGTGGATATACATTTTAAATTGTTGGACTTATCAAGAATTATTACTAGATTTGTTGTTATTCAAATTTCAAAGTGGTGGGATTTTGAGTTTGCAAATCTTTGAATTTTTTTTGTAATATAAATGAGTTTTAAAATTGATGCAGTAAAAAGGAGAAAATATATAGGCCCGGCTCAGCCCGGCCCGACCCTAAAACTTTTAAAAAGGGCTTAGGATAAAGTCAGGGTTTGAGATTTAGACTTATGACCCGGCCCTATGGGGACTTTACGGTCGGGCTGGCCCTACCTAATAACTGAAAGACTTTAAATATTTAGAGACGGGCAAGCCCGACCCGGCCCATTTACCACCCCTAGGTGTGATTGTGCTCGAGTCTAGAAGTCATTTTACATCCCAAAAAAGTTGTTCCATTAAAACATTTGTTGCTAGTTTTGTTTTAAATCTGCTTTGGCAGAACTGCAGAAGTTTGTTTTAATTATGAACTCTTTGTTTGCTTAATGTGTAGTGTAGACACAGTACGTTTTATGATCAAACCATTCTTTTGACTTTTATTTAGTCTATGTGAGATGAGTATTTCGTCTAAAGCTAGCGGCGTAGGTGGTTTGTGCTCTTAGAACAATAGTAACATCATTGAACTTAGATGATCCCACAAATCAAAATAGTTCGTTGATGTTGATTAAAACTCATCTTTGCTCCTGAAATTACCAATCAATATCTATCAGTAATTCAGTATTGGTCAATAAGCCTTCCATAAAATTTGACATGAAAAATGTTGGTATCTAGTTGCTGAAAATTGTAATAGTAAAGCGGTAACCAGTTACCGAAATTAAAACTCAATTTTGGTATCCAGTTACTAATTTGATAAATGGTATCTAGTTGCTAAAAATTGCTCCACATTTTGGTGTTCAATTTTGCTGAAAATTATATTTGTAAAGCGGTAACCAGATACTAAAACTCAATTATGGTATCCCTAATTTAAGAAAATTGCTCAAAATTTTGGTGATCAATTGCTGAAAATTGTAATAGTAAAGCGGTAACCAGTTACCGAAATTAAAACTCAATTTCGGTATCTATCTGCTAATTTGATAAATGGTATCTAGTTGCTGAAAATTACTCAAAATTTTAGTGTTCAGTTGCTGAACATTGTATTTAGAAAACGGTAACCAATTACTAAAACTCAATTTCGATATCCCTAATTTGAGAAAATTGCTTTAAATTCTGGTGTTTAAAATAGTAAAGTGGTAACCAGTTGCCAAAATTAAAACTCAATTTCGGTATCCAGTTGCTAATTTGATAAATTGTATCTAGTTGCTCAAAATTGCTCAAAATTTTGGTGTTCAATTGCTGAAAATTGTAGTTAGAAAGTGGTAACCAGTTACTAAAACCCAATTTCCATATCCTAATTTGATAAATGGTATCTAGTTGCTCAAAATTGCTCAGAATTTTGGTGTTCAGTTGCTGAAAATTGTATTTATAAAGCAATAACTAGTTACCAAAATTAAAACTCAATTTCAGTATCTAGTTACGAATTTGATAAATGGTACGGTATTTAGTTGCTGAAAATTGCTCAAACTTTTGGTGTTCAGTTGCTGAAAATTATATTTGTAAAGTAGTAACTAGTACCGCAATTAACATAAGATTGAGAAGATTACAACATTCTATGATTCATCTTTTTTCCCCTTCCATTTCACAATAGCTTTTGTCCCAAACCCATGACATATGCTGTCAACTTCCACTTCCAATTCCAATGTAAGTTTTCAATGTGCTTAAATTCAACAAAAAGAAAATAGTTACACATATACCCAACATAAATAAAATAATTGAAGTGGAGAAGATAAGTCGAACAAATTATCTTGCAAGTGTGTGGATTGGGTAAGTTTTCATGCTCACCATCTCCCATAGTTTTGAGTTTTTGTAAGTTTCTATATTAGGAATGGAGAATAAGTGTTTAAAGAGAAGTAGATTTGAGGGTGGGGAAAGAAAGAGAATAGAAAAATGGCTAAAATTTGGGTTTGAATTTCAGTTTGAATTTGAGTGGGAAGCCAAAAAGTTGAAAATGAGTTTTGAGTTTGATTTTGAGAGGGAAATTCAAATTAACCTAAAAAGAGAATAAATTGATTTCGAAATTTCATAAAAACAATTGGACAAAATATTAAAATAGTATTGAATTATTGAATAATTGGTCGAAATATCAAAATTGTTTTGAAATATTGAAATAATTGGTCGAAATGAAAACTCAATTTCGAATGTCGAGATATCGAAATAATTGAAATATCGAGATGTCTAACCCTAAACCCTAAACCCTAAATTCTAAATTGGGAATATCGATGAATCTCAATTTTTGATACCATTACAAATTAAAACAATAATAATGAAATAGGTGTTAGATTAGATAATGAATATTAACTTCCAAATGTACTAGATGTTAGATACTATATTCAAAATATAGTTAGAACTGTATTTTTTTTTATTTTTTATTTTTTTCAAAATATAGTTCTATTATTGTTAGAACTGTATTGGCTAAACCATATACATATGTACAATTGCTACATATCAATTCTGAAATCATAAATAATAACCAAAATGTTTTATTATGAAATGGAAAATGGGTTTAAATTATATCATTTAATCAAACTTTAATTTGTTGGTAAAAATTTAGATGTTAGATTGATTCAAATAAAGTCTAGTTAGAACTAGGGGTGGCAGTTTTGTACCCGACACCAAATTAGCGGGTTTGGGTTATAAAAAAAGGTTTTTGGGTCATTTAAGGGTTGACCCACCAAACCCGTCAAACAAATGGGTTGGGTTAGAGTCACATATGTTTACCCGAGTAATCCGTTGGTATACCCGATTAGTTCTCGGGTCTAATGGGTCGGGTCATCAACCCGTGATATGTATAATCTGTTTTAAGATAAGTGAATTATTTTTTAAAATATCACTGTCCCAACAACTTAAAATAAATGACTAAAAAGAAAATGATTAGCTGTCATATTGATTCATTTGATAAATACATGTTTCGTTATTCAATTTTCATTGATATGTAATTGAATTATGAATAGTTTTTTAAAATTAATATATATATATATTTTTGATAAATAAAATCGTGAAATACTAAATATATTGTTTATAGGTTGTTTGTGAATCCGATCCAAAACTGATTTGAAATTGACCTGTTGGCTTAGCGGGTCACCTGTTGGGTAATCCGTTATATAAGTGGGTTGGGTTTGGGTTTGACAAACTCGACACGATTAATAATTGGGTCGGATTTGGGTTTGCTCTCCTTACATGTGACCCAGATATGACACAACACGAACCCAACCCAACACGTACGACCCATTGCCACCCCTAGTTAGAACTATACTGTTTCAAACCTTAAATCCTAAACATAAGTAAAGTTACTACTAATTCTGAAATAAAAAATTACAACCCAAACTTTTTATTATAGATTAGATAACGGGTTAATTTAAATAATTATATCGTCTAATCCAATTTTAATATGTAGGTAAAAATTTAGATATTAGATTTAAAGTGTAGTTAGAACTGTACTAATTCAAACCCTTTCCGAAATAAAAAATTATAACCTAAATGTTTTATTATAGATTGGAAAATGGGTTTAAATTATATTATATAATTCAATTTTAATTTGTTGGTAAAAATTTAGATGTTAGATTCAAAGTCTAGTTAAAACTGCATTTATTCAAACCCTATAGACATGTACAATTGCTACCAATTCGAAAATAAAAAATTATAACCTAAATATTTTCTACTTGTTGGAACTGAGTTATCACCTAAAACAACTACAAATAAGTTCAAATATGCTAATTATTAATCAAATTATTATAAAATAGATGATGAAATATTTAAATATTGAAATTTGATAACACAGCAACAAGATACCGAATGGTTTAAAAAATTTTGGTGTCTATTTGTTGTATTTTTACTTAGTAAATGGTAACCCGACACTGTAATTTATGGTTATGTTTCATCAACCCTTGATCGTGGTTTATGGTATTTTACGACAATGTGTTACCGTTCATCAAAATAGCACATACATCAAGATTATACAAAATTTATTTTGAAATCTAAGATTCAAACTATCGTAATTCATTTAGTTTCAATTCCATTAGGCAATTTCAATTACATTAATCTCTAATTTATTTATTTTCATGTTCAATTGATTCTTCTAACATCATATAATCTTCAATTTATTCGACATTGAGATGTGGGTATTTGTATTGCGATAAATCGTTCATTTGAGAGTTGGATAATGATACATATTCCATTTGAGAGTTCAAATATAGAGGTATTGAGAGTTAAGAAGTAGAAAAAATTGAGTTGAGTTGAGTTGAGTCAAGGAAAATTGAATTGGATGTAGATAATTAGAGAAGAAGAGTGTATTTTGATAATGTATAGAGTTGCATAGTGCAAATTAGTTAGTTAAGGGCAATGAGAGGTTACCACTATTTTTTATGGGGAATACCCTCTTAGAAAACATGGGTTTTAAGTTGGGACACAAATATAATAACAAATTCCGGGTTGGAGAGTGCCCTCTTAGAAATGGAGAGTGTATTTAAGATTACCCTAAAAATAAAGCCATTGATATACTTGATTTCTTGAAACGACATGATTGTTTTCCTAATGCATGCATAGCTTATAGAATTTTATTGACTGTTCCCGTTACTGTCATGTCTGTAGAAATAAGTTTTTCAAAATTAAAATGATTCAAATCATATCTTAGATCGACTATGTCACAAGAAATACTAAATGGGCTAGCGTTAATATCTATTGAAAATGAATTTTTAAAGGAAATTAACTTTGAAAGCTTCATTGATGATTTTGCAGCCAAAAATGCAAGAAGGAAAATATTTCGATGATCATTTGTGTTGATGGAAGAGTACTGGAAAAGGGCCATATTTATTTGTTTTTGCAGGGGCCATTGAAAACTCATGGGCCGGACTCGATCCTTCGTTATTTGAGGAGTTTTATAAGCGAAACTTGACGCAATGAAAGATACTAGTGTAGAATGTAAGAGTGTGTTAATTGTCGATTTCTTATGAAATCATATGTTTTTGTAACAAATTGAAAACACTTTATTACCCCCTGCGTTTATTTAAACTAGCATTAGTGCACGTGCTCTGCACGTGGATGTTAAAAAAGACTTTCTAAAGGGAATGTGATCATATATAGTTCAGTATTTAAAACTTAAGAAGTCATTTTTTTTATGATTACAAATGCTTTTGATTCCTGATAGGACTAATACTTACTTACACGTGTCCCATTAATGCATTTAATATGGAAATTGTAAAAAAGGGTTTTACGAAAGCTAGGTAGAGTTAGTTAGATAAAAGCTCTCTGTATATGCACGTAACTTATACTAAACCACAGGCTATAAATGGAAAGTAAAAAAATAAATTACAATGTTGTCCCCTTGTTCGCCAACGTTTTTTGTTTTGTCTCAACATGTAGTAAGAGTTTTTTATAAATTTTTATTTATTAGAAAACTGATCAGACAATTGGATTATCATATTTTGCAGTGTAATAAATAATTACATTCTAACACTACTTCAAAGCTGATTTTTTTTTTTTAACAAACATCTACTCGGTAAAAAAAAAAAAAATTATGGAAGATCACTAAGATATTGGTGTAGCTCAATAAAACTAACTACACCATTTTTTTTCATATGATTTTATGGTATTTCTAGATAACCCAAACAAACTATTTAGCTATATGTGTTCAAATAGTATGTAATAATATATAGATATGGGTACTATCACTATCTTAAATAGTACCTTTGTATAACTCCGAACAACAATCCATTTACCCAATGCCGTCAGACGAGTCTCAAGTTTTCTTCCTACCACAATCCGTTTTCTAAAAGGAATGTGATTATATATAACGTTCGTTATTTAAAAGTTAAGAAGACCTTTTTTTTATGAGGATGCATTTTTTTGATTTACTGATAGTAGTAATAATTACTGACATGTGTTGCATTAATGTATTTAAAATGGAAATTGCGAACAGGTGTCTTACAGAAGAAGTAAGTATTTCAATAACAAAACATATTGGCTAAAAAATGTAATGACATGGTTTAATATCTTTACTGAATTTAAAACAGTGATATGTTAAACAGTAAACATACATTTGTTTAGGTCTAGACACCTAAAGCCACTTTCCATAAAAGGAGTAAAACACAAATAATTACTGTTAACATTAAAAAATTTACTGCATCTCCAATCTCGTTTTCTTCAACATCAAATCTGTTGGACATGGTTGTTACTGTTGTTAAAGAAAAAAAATAACAAAAGTTAAATAAATTAATCATACGTTAGTTTGATGCCAATTCCAACAATTATGAAGTATAACGAAATAGTATCTTTAAAAAAAAACGCAATAGTATTGTAAAGAATGTATAGAAAATCAAACTTAGTTAAATATATATTTAAAAATGATATATATTGTGTGGGAAAAATGGCTCAACATGGTAAAGATAACTTATTTGGGACAAATAAGTCATCTGATTTGTTATTGTTATAATAATTAGTATTATTATGGTTATTATGAAAATTCTTATTTTCTAACTTACAATGTTTGTTTGTTTGTTTTTTTGTTTGTTTTTTTGTTTTTTTTTTGTTTTTTGTTTTTTTGTTTTTTTGTTTTTTTTAGCTTGATCTTTTAAATCAGTTAACTATTAAGTAAAAAAAAAATCGAAGGTTATGATGATCTGAAATGGAAATCGTATGAAGAAGACAGTGTAACAGACAAATAATATATTTAAGGTAGAAACGAAATAAAATAAGCAAAAAAATTTTAAGAGAAGAATTACCTGAGGGGGGTTGGTGGTTGGAATCCACGAGATGCGAGAGGTATGAATACTGTGGTTGAGTCGTTTTCTTAAGAAATTAGAGAAGAAAGAGATAAGGTTAATATGTCAAAGTTAGTCCGTGAGTTGGAGAAAGAGGGCCGTACTTTTTTGTGTAAATCCGTTGGAAATTTAAAGAAAACGCTTTAGATTAACGTGACTTACGTAAATCTTATGGGATATTGGATAGTAAGGGTGGTCAACCTAATGCATGCTATATATCAACATAGTATAATAATACAATTGGATTGTTCATATTCAACTATATTTAATGCGACGTGTCAAAAATCTTCATTTTCATCCAATGGGCAAAAAAAAAATGTTTTTTTTAAACAAATGTATTATAAAAGGCTACCCATAACTTTTCATAGCAGTTATTTCTTTATATGATTTTTTTGTGTTAAACTCTTTCTCTTAGGTTGATAAGTTTAACATAAATGGGTGGAGCTGCTTTTCGAACATTTGTAGCAACGAAGGTATTTTAGATAACTTAATTTAAAACTTCATTTGTACAACTCTTTTGTTATTAAATTAGGCACAAAGCTTAATTTAGCTAACGTGCGAGGAGTAAGTACATCGATAAAGACCACATCATGACATGAGTTAAATTATGATATTTGTTTTTTGGTTAATTTTTTTTCTAGATTTGTCAACTTTGTGAGCAAGAAGGCCACACAGTTCAAATCATCCTTACCTTTAATCGATGGGGAAGCAAGGCCGCAGAGGTATTATGTATTTGGTTATGTGTTGGGATCGGTCATGTAAAGTTGTTGAAATGTGGCTTAAATGTGACTGGGTTGGATGTTTTAGTAAGGAGATGCAATTTACTGCTTCAAACCAACCAATGTTGCCAAATGAAAAGAAAATCACCCATGTTGTCAATTGTGATGTTTGTGGTAATGAGTGCTGTTGTTAGATTGATTATACTATTTAAGTTTTTTTGCGTGTCAGGTGTGATGTTAGTGCTATATGTATTTTTTTAAGGGCAACATAAACGTTTATTAAAAGTGTTTATTTGCTTCTGATATAATAATAGATATTACACACAATATGCAAAGACATAAATTCACACAACAAAAATGTGCCATAACTTCAATATTACACAACTGATACGAATCTTAGAGAAGACAGTTGAGGACCTTTAATTTGAAGCATAATTAGATTACACTGGCCCAGGCGGATGATTATAACGGGGAGGATGTGGAAGAAAAATTGTGACAATAGTGTGAAGTTGTTCTATATGTTGGAGAATTTGTTGTTGAAGGTCTCCTTGGTGCTCGAAAATTTGTCTTTGACTCTCCAAAATTTGTGAGTGGTTTTCTAAGAACTGCGAGTAGCTTTCCAAAAATTGTTCATGTTCTTCATCAAAGACTATAATACGTCGCTGTAAATCTGTTAATTGTTCATGCATAAATCCTTGATGTGCATACATTGCCTTGATACACCCGTGAAGAATATGGATCCCTTCTATGGGATCAACTGTGTTATGCAGGGCATTTTCAGCGAAGTAATCTATTTGGATCAGAGGTGAGGGAGGGATTCTCTGACGGTTTGGAGTCATTGAGAAGTTAGGTTTATGATGAGGAGGACTAATGAGATTGGATGAGGAATATAATTATTGTATGAATCAAAATATAAGCGTACGTGCTTTATAGTGGCAAAAAAATAAATAAATATTAAGACATAATTAAAAATGTTGGGACTCTGTAATAATTTTAAGTTGATATGTAGAAGCGTAGGTGGGCTCTAAAGAAAAAGTTGAAGTGTCAAGTAGGTAGAGAAGGTTACTTTCATAATCTAGTTTTAAGCCACGTCAAATGTGCAGAACAGATACTAATTTTTGCAGTAACTATAAGTTATCTCAATCAAGCAATGTGCACATTTGTTTTTATTTAATTCTAATGTACGTATTTGTATGTTCCAGATTGAGGAAATAACATGTAGATGTTTGCCCATAAATTAAAAAATAACATTATAGAAAGCTTTAAAAACTTAATAGAACGACGCCACGTATTTTGCTTAAATTACAAAACAAACTTATAGATGGATAAAAAAGTTTGGCCACTATCGATTTGAGCAATTGGCTGTCAAAGCCGCATAATCGAATAGTTAACAAAACTAACTCTGCAAACTTGACAATAAGGCAAAGGTTTTGCAGCCTTTGGAAGCCATCAACGTTAATAAAGCGCGGCCGGTTAGAAAATCTTGCTAAGCCGCCTCATCGCCGACAATGTTGGAACTATATATTGTGTAGCAGTTCCTGGCAGTAAGTTAATTAAAAAAAAACAAAATGCAATTAAAAAAAAACATAACTAACTGTAAGTGCATTCTTCGTTTTATGTAAATATAATGCATGTGACATGTATCAACCAATTTGAGAGCACCATGAGTTACATGTTTGAAGACGCAAAAAAACAAATGCAAGGGTCTATTGATTGACCTTCTTTTTAAAGCAGGGAACTGTTATAGAAGAAGCGCTTGCAATAGTCTCATTGAGGTTGATTTATTTGTTTTCATTTCTGCATCAAAACAAGCACAACGTATTATACGTTATTGATACGTTATACAAAGATTAGCTTATTTTGAAGTAGTAAACAATCCATTATGAGAGTAAACTAACTTTAACTAAAGTGTACAACACGATATAAAATTTTAAGAAATGTTAAAAAAAAAATTAAAAAAAAACAAAGACCAAGTGAAGTTTAAAACTGTTATTGAATAAGGAGAAAAATGGTGTTTATAAAAAAAACAATAAAACATGGAAGAAGGAGTTAAATCATGATAAGTTTGACAATACTAAAATAAAATTTAAGTATAAAGTGTTTACATCAAGCTAAGTACAATTAAGACGGTTGTTAACATTCAATAATATATGATTTTTGAACGACTCAGTCGTAAATGTTTTCTTAATCGGTAAACTATAAAAAAAAAAAAAACTTGTGGAGTTAATGGTTAGGGTGGGATTTTTTTTTTTTGGAAAAAATTACATATCAAATAACTTTTTGATCGATTTGCAATATTTAGTATTGAATAGTTTTTAAAAAATATATACAACAAATAGACAAAATCAAAAAGTTTTCGTTTATTTTTTTGAGTAGTAGAGATCAACATAGTAGGTTAAATATTCATGTTGCAACTGCAATAAGAGGTGTAGGGGTAGGTGTTAGTGTTGCTTCACCTTTTGCTTTTGTTATTATATAGCCACACTTTGAAAACATTTATCTCAATGCCATTTTTCAAACAAAACTGGCTAATGGCAACAACATCATTTTTTTTGTTTTCCAAGCTAATCTGTTAGCAAACATGACCATCTGTTTCTGCTGAACTTCTGTAAATTTTGTTCTAAATCTCTTACTTTTGACACTCCTAGAACCACCACTGATGCAAACTTCTTTGCTCATATGATTACCAAGTTCATCTAACAATCGTTTTTTATCAACCTTACCCAGACTCAAGAACTTCTGCTGATGAAAATTCCGATGACACCCACAGGCGGCACATTTAAGTGATAAATCTCCATTGACAACATTGGTCCTGGCATATGCATATATTGGCAACAATCATCATTAGCATATCCACCAATTGAAGCAGCATAGTTTTTCATATACTCTTTATAACTCACAGCAGTATGCTTTGGATTTATGGAATTGTTTTTTTTGTTGGACTCGGTTTTTGTTTGCATAAATGAAAGAACTTTAAACTTATCAAATCCTTCCTGCATCTTTTATAAAGGAAAAAAAAACTTGTTTTAGTACAGCGAAAAGCTCATATGATAATGAAATGATATATGGCAAATTTTATAGTTTAGTTTGTATAGTATTTTAAAAGTTATCACATGTTCATACTTGTATGTCTCAATACATGTTTGATATTTTTTAAAAGTACAAAGATGAAATAGTAATGTATGTTAGAATGAATTGTTATTGAGGGGCACATGCGTAATGTTTTCACTTATAATTAAAGTAGTTTTTATTGACTATTTTGTAAACACTACTCCTTTTGCCAATGATGTAATCCTTGAGCCTATCGCCATGACTTTTGTATGGGGGTTTTTTTTTTTTTTTTAAATGTGGCAGACAACATTGGAATTCGGGTTTGAAAATGTGTCAGATGATAATTTAGCTAACAGAGGTGGGCCTTATATCATTAAATGTTTTGGTAGTTGGGCCTTATTCAAGATTCAAAGTTACTGTAGTTCGTTTATTGTACTAATTGGATTGAGTCACTTGGTTTGTAAAGGCGAACTACTTAACTCAATCATAGGCGTTTTAGTATATAAAGTTGATTTGTAGATTTTTATTTAATTTATTTAAAACATTATGGTTTGCTTTGTCTTTTTTTTTTTTAGTTTAAAAAAATATAGATTCTTTAAGAAACGTCCGAGTTTCCTTAGACATACATAAATTCGCTTTTTGTTCTTTAACAGTTTGTGATAGTTTTTATTTTTTTTTAATTTTTTTGTTCTAATATATTTAATTTTTTTTTTTGTCTTTACAGTCCGTAAAATTTTATATGATGAAATACTATCTCGCAATGATGAGTAAGGAGGAGCCAACAAAGAAGGGTCAAAGGAAAAAATATAATGGGCCCGATTTTAACGTCAAGGTAATGGAAGGATATATACGAAAAAATAAATTGTTAAAGAGTACTGTTTGTGATCATAATATCAGAAAGAGAGAAAGGGATTGAGTTGAAGGAGGTGTAAAAGGCTAGGAGTAGGAGGTATGGCAAAACTATAGTTTAAAGCGTTATTTTTTTTTATTACTTTTTTGTTAAATATGCTATATTGGGCTATTTTAAGTTAGTCATGGTAATTGTCTCGTGTAAGAGTTATGCAAGGGTTTGTATACATATGATTTTTAAAAGACGTTTGAAATAACCCTCAGTAGAAAAAACGTTTTAAAAAAGTAGTAAGAGACAGAGAGAGAGAGAGATGTAAAACAGCTATATAATGGTTTGATGCATTTGTTTTTTTTTTTCTGTTATGAAAAAAGGCAAGGGTGAAGCTGCCGAGGAGCATATGAAGTGCAAGGCTATGGAAGAGTCTTCAACACGCGTTGAATGTGTACATGCTACTGGCCGGGATTGTCTAAGCATTTCAAGTGTCTCGGAACTAAACAGAAGTCAGGAACATCGGTCACTTAGTTTTATAGATGGGGTAGTTTGGGATGGGAACAATGATGATGTTAGTCGGCGAATTACTAATGCTCAAAATGGATTGACCTCTGTAAGTTTTTTTTTTTTTTTTAATTTATTGACTTTCTTGTTAGATTTATAAAGTAAAATGTATTGTATAGGTTCAATTGCTGCTTGATGATGTCGCACGTCAGTATCAAGAAAATTTAGACGTACAGAACGATCAGACTATTAGTTTAGTGGCTGACGATGAATGGCTGGATTTTGGAACCCATGTTGTGAGGAGTGTTAAGAAAGAAACTGACGGAGCAACCACAAAGAAGGTTGCAACCGGTGGTTTGCCAGAGAGAAATCGTCATATAGTTCAGATAGAGAGCTCTAAATAAGTATCATCAACGTGTTGAAGAGCTAGAAGAAAATCAAATGACGCTGAAAGGTCTGGTAGAGGCTCAAGAGTTTGATCTCCGATGGTCCGATGGAAATTGCTTGCGAAGTGAAGCACAGATTGACATGTTGGAGACAACGATATGTAGTTTAAAGGAAGAAATTGTACGGCTGCAGTTGAACGCGAAGGATAAGGGGAAGGCGAATTACGATGGATGGTGTGTCGAATAAATCTAAAATTCGGAATTTCCTTGTAATATAATGGAATAAGTTGGGTAATTATGCTTTCTAAAATGCGTAGACTTAGGAAGATTTTGAAATCTTTGAGTATGGTTGGCAGTAAGAATTTGGAACAAAAAAAGGATCAGATGGAGTCATAATGTAGATAAGCTATATGTTTAATAATATTTAAATTAGTATATTTTATTGATAGGAAGCTCATGTACAAAGGTTGCTAGAGTTGATCACAGCAAAAAGTAAGTTAAAAATAAACATATGTACATAAATATTATTATAACACGCCGAGCTACATGACTTGAAAAGAGTAAAATCAGTAGCATTTATTATATGGACCTAGCGGCGGATGGAGGTAGGCGTAGTAGCATTTCGTTCTCCATTTTACAGGCGAGTTGTGAGGAATTAAAGATAAAGACATAACACAGGTGACTCTTCATACATGGGTGTGGGCTGCAAAGGATACCAAAAAAAGTAGATATAGTTAAATCTTCTTGGTAACAAACAGAGGAAATAAATATTCAAATAATGTCACACAAATGTGTTTGTTGTTTATTTACCGAGTATTATGTGCTTTTCAAAAAAAAATTTGCTACTTGTATTTCAGAGTTGTCCTTGTCGGCTGAAGCATCTTTTCGAACCATTTCAGAAGTTGTGAGCTTATAACCCTATGTTTGTTAAAAATGTAGCATGGTTAAAGTATTGACAACAATTACTGTTTAAGAAAATAAATAATTAATAAATAAAAGCATAACCTCACCGTCTCAACAACGTGACTATCTAAGTCAGTTTCTTTAGGGTAAACTTTGTCGATGGTAAATGATTCAAAAGTGTCTTTAGCACTGAAGAGCCATTGATTTTAACTTGGAATATGAAAGATCTTCCTTCAATTTTTTGGAGTTCTTTGGAAGCTGCATCGGGACCATTTTGTTGTATTTTGTATAAGACATGTTTCAACTTATAGTCAAAAGATGTATTAATAAATTGTGAATTAACTTGCCTTTTGTATTATGTCTAACTCTTCAACCGACTTCATTAGCAAGGTTTCAGCATGCTTGTTGAAAGCGACAAAAGTGGTGATATCGGAGAAATCATTCACACACATTCGAAGTTTATACCTACTTTGAAATAAGAATGTGTTGAAGGATGTTGTCGGATACTTAAAGGGAAAACAGTTCAAAGACGTTAGTTTAATTTCACCCACCTTTTTTCTGTCTCCATTTTACATTTGGAACAGGGTTTATCAGAGTCACTTTGTGAGATAGTTATCTTACAACGTTTGCAGCAATTGTAGAACCAAATAACATTGTATACCTTGTCTACTATGGCAGCACAAGTATAGCTTGATCCGTTTTGTGATTCATCTCTTCCAAGCTCCTTTAATTTAGCTATGGTAACTCTTCTATTTCTAAGTAGTTCTTCTTCAGATAGATTTTCAGGGGGACTTTCAACTTCAACGGAAATATATGTACCTCGGAAGCTAGTTTGTACCCAAGAAAGAAAAGCGCATATCATAATGGGAATAGAAAAAAAAACATAAATGAATTGCATTTGCATAAATATGCATAGTAATTGAAGTTTAAAAAATTGCACCCAATGTAACACATATATTAATAGTTCTAACGAATATAGTGTATGTTAATTTTTTTTTAATTAATATATATATATATATATATATATATATATATATATATATATATATATATATATATATATATATATATATATATATGTGCATGTATTTCAATCAATTTCTAGGTTGATATAGATTTTGTTCCGCTAAGAGATGAAAGTGTAATTTTGCCTAAAAAAAATGTAGTAAAACACCTTTTATTGGATGGAATTCGGTGTAAAATAAATTTGATATTAACTGATATTTGATACCAGCATAAATTGTCAACAATATAAATGTATATTTACCTTGATAATCTTTTGCATTCAGTGAAGTGGCTATAATGATCACATTATGCTTTGTAATAATGTCTTCGGAATTGATTTGCCGATATCACCCCACAAAGCAATTGTTATTTGGTGCCACTAAAAATTTGGAAGAATTTATTAAGTTACAATAATACATTTGATTTGTTAACTAAAGATATCAATATTTAACTCACTTCTTATCCATGATCCACGATCTCTTGTAAATTTGTTCCCGATTTTTTTCTTTTGCTTGCCAACTTTTTTTTAATACACCAATAACATCTATGTGTTGACGTCAAAGGAACATTATAACTTCTGGCATTTAATTTCTCTTGTGAAAAGAATGTTTAATCTAATGTGAAAATATAAATTAGAAAAAATATTTAAGTTTAAAGCTGTATTTAGTTTTATCCTTGTAAATCCTTGACTTATCATAAACATCACTTCTCAATTCTTCTAATTCACTGATCTGAAGCTTCCTCCTTTCTCCTACTTGATCTAGGCTGAAATTCGTCTCTTTCACTGCCCAATAGGTTTTATGTTCTAACTTAACAGGTATATGACATGCCTTTCCATATACCAAGTGATAGGGTGACATCCCTATGGGTGTTTTGAATGATGTTCAATATGCCCATAGTACATCTTGGAGTCTAAGAGACCAGTCTTTCCTAGAAGGATTAACTGTTTTCTCCAAAATACTCTTGATTTTCCTATTTGAAACTTCTGCTTGATCATTAGTCTGAGGATGATATGGTAAAGCTAGCTTGTGAATTACTCCATACTTTGCCATAAGATTCCTAAATATACGGTTACAGAAGTGAGAACCATTATCACTGATGATGGCTCTTGGTGCTCCAAATCTTGGTAGAATGTTCTTCATCAGAAAGTCCACAACGACTTTATGATCGGCAGTCTTTGTAGGAACTGCTTCAATCCACTTTGAAACATAGTCCACAGCCAGTAGAATGTAGGTGTAACCAAAAGAAGGCAGAAATGGTCCCATGAAGTCTATACCCCATACATTAAAGATTTCTGAGATAAGGATCGGTTGTTGAGGCCACTCGAACCTTTTCGAGGTCTTACCCAAAAATTGGCATCTCGGACATGCTTTGCAATAAACTTTTGCATCTTTAAAAAGAGTAGGCCAATAGAATCAAGCTTGTAATACCTTGTCTATAGTACGCTGCGGGCCAAAGTGTCCCTCCCGAAATTTGTCGTCGTGATGAATGATAGAATGGATTCCTGATCCGATTCTGGGATGCATCTTCGAATAATCTGATCCAAACACTTCTTGAATAAGTATGGATCATCCTAAAAATAATATATGGCCTTTGAGCAGACTAAATCTTTTTCTTGCTTGCTCTAATGTGACGGTACCTTGTCGGTCACAAAATAATTTGCGATCTGGCCGTACCATGGTACTTTTGATGTCCTGAACAACTGTTCATTAGGAAAAGTCTCACAGATTTGTAAGATGTTTTCTGCATTCTCCACTAGCAATCTAGAAAGGTGATCAGCAACGACATTCTCTGTTCTTCTCTTATCACGTATCTCCAAATCAAATTCTTGTAAAAGTAGTATCCATCGGATTAACCTAGGCTTGGCATCCTGCTTAGTGAGTAAATGACACAAGGCAGCATGGTCAATATAGGCAATCACCTTTGAACCTATTAGATATTGTCTGAATTTGTCAAGAGAATAAACGACAGCTAAGAGTTCCTTCTCAGTGGTAGAATAATTAATTTGAGCTCCATTTAGAGTCTTTCTAGCAGAATAGATTGTGTACAACACTTTCTTGTCACTTTGTCCTAGAACGGCTCCTATAGCATAATCAAATGCATCACACATGATCTCAAACGGCTATCTCCAATCGGGTGCACGAATGATTGGTGTTGAAGTAAGTGCTTCCTTTAACTTCATAAAAGCTTCGACACATGAGGTATCAAAATCAAAGACAATATCTTTCCCTAACAGATGTGACAACGATCTTGCAATTCTACTGAAATCCTTGATAAATCGACGGTAGAATCTCGTGTGACCTAGGAAGGCACGGATATCTTTTATAGTTCTCTGTTTGGGTAGATCCTTTCTAATATCAGTCTTTGCTCAATCTACTAGAATTCCTTCCTTTGAAACTTAGTGACCCAGCACTATCCCTTCCTTTACCATGAAGTGACACTTTTCCCAGTTCAGAACTAAGTTGGTATCGCAACAACGTTTAAGGACTAAGGAGAGATGGTATAGGCAATCCTCAAAAGATGATCCAAAAACTAAAAAATAGTCCATAAAAACTTCCATGTATTTCTCTACCATGTCCTCAAAAATACTCATCATGCATTGCTGAAAAGTGGTCGGTGCATTGCATAGACCAAAAGGCATACGACGGTATGCAAATGTTCCGAACGAACATGTGAATGTGGTCTTCTCTTGGTCCTCAGGGTGAATATGGATTTGATAATATCCAGAGTAACCATCAAGAAAGCAGTAGTAAGCTTGTCCAGCTAATCTTTCTAACATCTGATCGATGAAAGGCAATGGAAAATGATCTTCCCTTGATGCGCTATTTAGCTTCCTGTAATCGATGCAAACTCTCCATCCAGTCTGTATCCTGGTTGGAATCAACTCATTATTTTCGTTCTCGATCACTGTGGTTCTGGACTTCTTCGGCATAACTTGAACTGGACTAACCCATTGACTATCAGAAATAGGGTAGATAATGCCTGCGTCAAGAAGTTTGACGACCTCTTCTCTAACTAGTTCCTTCATCTTCTGATTAAGCCTCCTCTGTGGTTGCTTAGAAGTCTTGGAATCCTCTTCCAAATGAATCCTATGTTGAACTATCATAGGATTGATCCCCTTGATATCATCAATTGTCCAACCTATAGATGATTTGTATTCCTTTAAAAGTGCTACTAACCTGGATTCCTACTCCTCAGTCAAATCTGATGCAATAACTACTGGGTAGGTTCCCAAATCTCCCAAGAAAACATACTTGAGTGTAGACGGCCAAGGTTTCAATTCTAGCTTAGGTGACTCCTTCTTAAGCTTTTTAGATGGTCCATCAGGCATAGGCGATTCAAATTTTTCTTTGAACTTGTTGTCATCCATGACATGTGATGAATCCAAAATTGCATTGATTGCCTCGACAGTAAGTTCCTCACAGTCTGAGTCTGTCAGAGCTTTCAATAACTCATCAGCAGGATATGAATGAGTCAGATAATCCTGTGCTAATGCCTCAATAATGCATACCTCGTTCACAACACACACCTCCTGTGGTTACTGTAACATATGGAAAACATTAGTCTCGACTCTCATATTACCAAAAGATAGCGTCATATTACCATTTCAACAGTTGATGAGTGCATTTGCAGTTGCCAAGAATGGTTTGCCTAGAATGATTGGTATATGCCTACTAGATGTAGGTTTTGTGTCGAGTACTATGAAATCAACCGAATAATAGAAATCTTCGATCTTGACTATGACGTCTTCAATGATTCCTCTAGGTATCTTCACTGATCTATCTGCCAGCTGCAAAGTAACATCAGTTAGTTTAATATCCTTCAAGCCTAACTTCTCGTATACAAAATATGGTAGAAGATTCACACTGGCACCCAAATCTAATAAAGCTTGCTCCTCCAAAGAATCTCCAATTATGCATGTAACAGTTGGAATTCCAGGATCTTTTAGTTTCACAACCGCTAGATTCTGTAGGTATGATGAACATCTTTGAGCGATAAAAGCTTCTTTTGGAATGTTGGTCTTCTTCTTCACTAGATCTTTCATGAACTTGGCATACGAGGGAAATAGCTTGATGGCGGTCAGAAATGGGATATTAATCTGCAAATTCTGAAATACATCACAAATCTCCTTGTGTTGGTCATTCTTTATGGTATTCACTAGTTTCGAAGGAAATGGTGTTGGTGGATTCTTCAATATCGATTCTCTTCTTTCGGCTTCGGTTGGCTTGGTAACAGATAGTGGAGTGACAGGTGGAGTCACTCGTGATGGATTTTTCCTACTTACTTCCATAGTAGTTCCTTCAACTTCTTTTGCAAATGTTTCTTCAGCAGGTGGCACAACACTAGATATATCTTGAATGTTAGAACTAGGTGGGATGGTGGGGATATAAGTTACCTTAGGCTCCACAGAACCTTTTCTTGGTTCATAGACAATCTTGTTATCAACTTTCTTGCCTGACCTCATAGTGGTGACAACTTTAACTTGGCCATTCAACTGAGTAATCTCCAGGTTATCCACCTGCAGGACACCTCTTCTTTTCGGATTTGGCTCCGGCTGGCTTGGTAATGCTCCTTTCGATCTCTCTATCAAGGCGGCAGCGATTTGCCCTACTGGCCTTGAATGACACTAAAGTTATTCTCCAGCTTTTGGGTTCTTTGATTTGTCTGTTTCAGCTCATTGACAATGGTGGTGATAGCTTCTTCCAGATGTGGGATAACTGCTTTGCTCGACTGAGGCATAAGGGCAATGTATCCACTCATAAGATCTGGTATTAACTCTCTGTTTGTGTTGGCTTGGTATTGCTGTTTCTGGTATGAATGTTGATTTTTGTATGGTTACTGGCGGTTTTGGAACTGATATTGGTTATTCTGGAACTGATTTGACTGATTTTGGAATCCTGGAGGAAAATTAATCTGATTTGTATTTTGTGGCTTCCAATAATTTTGTCTCTAATTGAACTGGTTATTTCTTCCTAAAGAGTTGATACTATATGCCTCTGCATTAGTATTTAGATAATACGAACACTCTTCAGTGGTGTGGCCTTCATCATAACATAGCTCACAAATGGCATAACAAGGCTTGAATGGCTGAGGTTTAGCTTAGAAATTGTTTGCTTTTAGAGGATTCATGGAGAACTGATCAAACTTCTTGTTCAAAGTTTCAAGCCATGTTGATAGGCTTACCATAATTGATAGCATTGCTTGATTTGGGTCTTCTTAAATTTGGTTGCCAAATTGCTTCGGCACCTCCTCCACTCTAGTTGTATCCTCGTTACTAGTACTCCATTGTTGAGTATCTTCAGCTAAATTCTCGAGAAATTTGTAGGCTTTCTCTCCATCTAATAATGTAAACTTACCTTGATGCATTGACTGTATCATCTGCTTGTTCATAGTAGAAAGTCCTTGAAAGAAAAAAAAAAATAAGCCAGTGTGCTCTTATCATAACCATGATGTGGACATGAGACTAGCAGATTATTAAATTTCTCCCAGCTTTGATGATATTCTTCAGTCACATTCCCTTTGAAATTGCTGATTTCTTGTTGTATGGCTTCTGTCTTCTGGGGTGGGTAGAACTTGTTCATAAACTTTGTTCTCAACTTCTCCCAGTTGTTGATTGAATTGATCGGCTGTGTAGTTAACCAATCGGATGTTTTTCCTTCGAGTGAGAGTGGAAAAAGAATTAACTTGATACTCTCATCCCTGATATTCTGGTTCTTGAAAGTTCTGAGGACTGATAGAAATTTATTCATGTGAACATAAGGCTGAACGTTGTTTGAACCATTGAACTTTGGAAGCATAGAGATTACTAATGCTCTAAGTTCAAATTGGTTAGCTTCTGTCTCTAGAAAAACAATACTGCTGGGTGGGTCTCCAATGATTGGCGAATAGAAATCACTCAACTTCTTTCCTCTGTTGTGTTTTGCATGGGTGGGATAGCTTCAGGATTATTGGGATCCCTAACACCTCCATCATTTCGTGCAGCCATTGTATCAATCTCGTCTAGTATTCTTGTGAGTTGGTTGTTAAACCTTGTCCACTGTTGTGTTCTTACCGGAGGATGATATGGACGACGGGGCATACACTAGAAAATGTTATGCGAAAATGATGAAAAACTATCCTACTATGCTTGAATAATGCAATTAAACTAATATGCAATTATTCTAAATTATACTAAAATGCAATTATAAAAACTACTTTCCTTCAACTGGGTTGGGCTTTGTAGCTAGTATCTCGTCCGTTGTCTAAAGCTGTCTCTTCTAGGGTTATGGTGAATCACTTGGATTTCTTAAGTGCCACGGCCACAGACGATAGTCCATTTGTCAAGATTCAGACAAGAAACGCTAGAGTTTGATGTTTCACTATGTTGGCTTACAACTTCAATTGTTGAAAAGGTCCTAAATGAAATTATACTAGAAAGCAATAATACTAAACTACGATGTAATTATACTAAGAATGAAATAAAAAGAATGAAGATTCGACTAACCTTGATAGTAGATCTTATCTTTGAGATGTCCTTCAAGCTTCTTTCTTTCTTAAAAGGATGGATGATGCGACTAAAATTAACTCAAGATCCAAAGTTCTAATCTTGAAAGAAAACGTTAGACATAAACAACTTAAAACGGCGCAAAATTCATTTGACACATTACTCCTTTTGTGTTTATGAGATATGGATGATGTAGATAGATGATGGCCGTTGAATAAAATAGAAGCAGATATCAAAACCTAATTATCCCTCAATAACTAAAGGATGAGTAGGGTATCATTCCACTTTTAAGTGTATGTTATGTGAAGGACGGAGAATTTGGAATGGGGGTTTGAGGGATTAAAAACTATGATTGTAGAGATTTTAGATTCTAATGCTAAACTGAACTAAACTAACTAAACTATTGAGAATTTATAAGAGAGGGAATTCAAGAGATTAGAATTCACCAATACCTTCGATCTATGACCTTCTGTTTCATGGTTGTTCTCACAAGTAGACTACAATTAAGCAATCGAGCGAGTGCTGATGCTCTCTTGGACGAAACATCGTTAACAACTAACTCTACTTAAGGTTGTTCCTATGTTTATGCTATTAATATCTTCTTTCCTTTTATGTAAGTTCGCACTAGTAGAAAAAAGGGTTTTTGTGACTGTTTTAAAATGTTATTTGTGATCGTTTCGTTTCAAAACGGGTCACAAATGATGAAAAAAAAAATATTTTTGTGATTTGTTTTAAAAAGTTTTTGGTGACGGTCGGATTAGAAACTGTCACAAATGTTTTTTTTTCTAAGTAAGGGCATATGTGTGGAGTAATATTTGTGACCATTCTACTAAATAAAACAGTTACATATTCCCCTACCTTTATGTGACAGCCCATCCATTTTTTGGTCTTGCCCACAACTCCAGCCCATTAAAAAAAACTACTTCAAAAACACGCCCACATTCATTCTCACTCACTCTTCGTGCCTCTTATGAACACCCAAAAAAAAATAACCTCGATCTCTCACTACTCTCTTTTCACTCACGCTTCATCAGTGAAACATTCTCTAGTCCATGATCTACATTCTCAAAAATGTTCACTCACCACTCTCAAAACAGAACAGAAACCGCTCTCAATCCAAAAACTGTATCATCACATCTTTAATTGATCTCTCATTTTTACTCCCCAACCAAAGAAGAACTATCATCATCTTCAGGTGACACTACACCATAACATGATATTTGTAACACACACCTTTTTTGTTTTGTAACACTCTTTTGCTGTTGGTAAGTGTCTACGCTTATTCTTAATAAACGTTACCAATATCGTTTAGTGTTACTTTAATTCGGTTGATTTTCTAAAATTAATTTGTAACACTTATTAATTGCACCAAACCGTGTGGAAAGGGTTGCAAATCCAAAAACCCAGAACAACTTCGAAATTTTGGGAGAACACAAAATCGCGCTCTATTAATTATTTTCTTCAAACCAGAAAACACAACCATCTCTTTGTCACACTTCTTCTTCTAAACTTAGGTTTCCTTCTCGCCTGTCGCTTCTCAATGGTCTCTCTTGCGGACGCTGTTCAATCTTCTCTCTTACTGCCGATTTAGTAAGTACCCATTCGAATCTTCAACTTTCACTTTCGAATTATGTTTTCCGTATTCTAGGGATTCCATTGCTAACCTAGGGTTGATGCCAATTCGATTTTAATTTTCTTGCTTCAAAGGTGCAATTTTTTATTTTGAATTTACTTGGTATTGCCTTCATTCTATTAGAAATTAAGAGTCCTTTTGTCTGATTCAAACTAGAACAAAAGGAAATATGCCTCTTTGACAGATATAACTATGCCCAAAATATATTGAATGTAACCACAACTAATTCTGGGCTCCTCACCCCGAGGGTTCAAGTGGTGATGCTGGATCCATTCGCACTCGTGATTATGAGCTTCACTATAGAAGTTACGAGGATCATTTAGTTCCTTGGGGTATATTCCAGACTCCAAATTTGGTTCTGGATTAAAATGGTAAGCCTTCCTTCTATGGTTGCACTCAGTACAAGGAGGACTACCAAACTGATGGAATTCGTTCATACAATTTTGTGGTTCCAAATGAGGTTGGGCTGCTGGCATCCATCTAGGATCAGGGTAACAACCAGTATCAATTGGAGTTTGATTCCTTTGCAAAGCCATCCTACACTGCTCACACCTACTACCATTCCCTTTGAAACCATTCTGAGGGTGACCAAGATTAACTGGAAAACCACCACTCTCACCAAGTATTGTTCCAGCTGGAACCCGGACCACATTATCGCATAAAAGGTGACCGATTATCAAATTGTGGCTGTGGTGGTTGATGACTAAATGACTGCCTCCCATACTCCTCCTCGGGAAGCCCTATCTCAGAACTCCCCAAATCCCCATACGATATCGACCATAAAGGCGAAAGTTGAAACTTCGGGCACCTGCCTGCAAGATCATAAAGCCCACCATGATGCCTAGGCGAATAATACCCAAGACTCGAAGGAGCTTCCATTTCACTATACCTCTGGCTATGAGGTTATTGAATTTTCCCAGACCATAAATGCGGAATCCTAAGCTGTCGTAAATTAAACTAAGGCATTAGGAAACAATTTAGCTAGTCACTTGTTGTGGGTGTATTACGAAATAGATTAACCTACCATTTGAGAATAGGGAAACAAAAATAATACAAAAATGAAAGAGGTAAAATATGAAAAAATAAGTCTCTATCATCACTATTCCAAGTTACTAGCTTGTTAGATTTTCTTGCAACATGGTTTATAATTTATTCTGACTTTCTAAGGGTCTAGCTTTTTTACTCGTAAATGGAGCTAAACTTTTTTATTGGTTCAAAGGGTGTATATCTTTGTTTATGTACTGCGCAGACCAAATTAGAGGGCACTATAATAAATTCAAATTCTACCAAGGAGAATACAGTCTGTGGATCTGTAATACTTACATTGTAGGCATATGGTATGATATAGGGAATCTGAACTAGCTTTCAGGCAGTCTTTTGGGCTCTTTGCCTTGTTCATATCCTTCACGCCTTTATCATGTTGCTGGCACTTGCATTCTTGACACTATTTTTTCCAAATGAACCTGATTATTGCTAGCTTTGTCTCCCTCATCTATATCTTTATCATGCCTAAAGTTGCAATGACAAATAAGCACTAGCTTTGATTCAAGTTTCATTTCCCTGATTACTTTAAGAGATCTCTCATTGGTGACCCATTAATTGAGTTTGGCCTGGTCCATGAATGTGCCTGGATTGGGCAATCAAAATTCTGTTAACATATAAGTTCAAGGAGGAAAGTGATGGAGAGAGTTTGGTGCATTGACTAATTTGTTGCTACCACAACCTTTTATCTGTGCATGCGGCTTTTCTTAGGATCATGCCATTTGGTACCCTAGTTCGTCTATTGGTGTTCCTAAGACAAACACAAGAAGTTGAATTTGTTGAAGTAAAATGAAGTGTTAGCAGGAAAACCTTGGAAAGGATGGGAGGTTTGAATCATAGACACGATATAAGCAGAGATGTATAATTTGTTACCCCGCTCAGTATATTTTGTTGTTCGATCCATTGTCGGTTTAAAGAAGAGATGTTTCGGCTTTCTTCCCGTTTATTGGCTCATGACTTTGGATTAGAGTCTCACTTTCTAGGTCGTCATTTGTTCATAGTTCATTTACCTAATTTAGTAAATATATTAACAAGGACTTATGTTGGGTGCAACACTGATATAAGTAGCAATGTAGCCAAATCGTAGTTCTGGAAACCCACTGCAGTGTTATGTTTACCTCTACCGTGTACATTTTTATTTTTTATTTCTTTTAATTATTTGCTGTTATTCATATCTTCGCATAGATTAATTGGTGTTAAGGATGCAACAGATTGAGTGGACTTCGATAATTTGATACACATTACAATCATAAGAAAGTCTAATAGAGGAACTATTAATTTATGAAGACATTAAGGGCCTGTATTTACATTTTCGTAACAATTCTTTTGCGAATGAAAATATTGATATATTTCTTTGTAATGTCTCTTCTTTTTGCATGCCTTTTTGAGTATCTTTTCATTGTGCTCACAAAACCTCCCCCACCCCACTATTAAGTCACGCATACAATTGTTTTGAGTAGCTTCTCTTTGTATTATGTTAGTTCTAAAAAGTTAGTACTACCTTTTTGTTCAACTGACGATGTGTTCCACGAGCATCAGCTAGTCTTTGTGTCATTTAGGATGGGACTGTTTCAAGGGAAAGGAAGTTTAGGACCGGTCAAAGATCGAGCTTTTCTGTAATTAGTGAGAGTCGAGCAAGTGATACATTGCTTAGGTTTTTTGATACTTGTGCAAGCTACAAGGTACACAGTTTAGAGTAATTTCTTTTTTTGTAAGAGTGATTACATTCTAATTTAATATAAGCAAATTGGCTCTAAATTCATTTGTTTAACATAATCACATAATTCTGGGATTCTGGGAAAAACCAGGAGAGCTGGGTTGAAAAGTGAAGGAACCTATTCTAGATGAAGTTACCTCAGCTTTAGCGAAGCGGTACCCACTTAATATTACAAGACATGAGACTTCTTCACTGTGGTTTCTGTGCAAGCAAGTAAGTTAACATATACGTATAGGTCTAGATATTTACGACTTTCATTAGCAAAAATTGTGCAAAATGGATATCTTATTTTTCTTCTTCTGAATCTAGGTAAATGAACTATCATATTTCTGGGGCCGTTGTAATGTGCCATACTAACCCTTCGTTTCTCCTTTGTGGGAAGCATCTTTGTTGAACACAATTGATCGAGCTTGTGGACTGTTTTCCCCTTATGAGGTATCTGTATTTGACAAGGATATTTATTTCCATTTTGTGTACCACTTGTTTTTTCTCTTTTTTTTTGTTTGTTTATTTGTTTGTTACTTTATGTTTCTTTTTCTTTGTTGTCATACACTTTGCTCGAATGAGCATCTGAATCGAGTCTATTGTTTTCAAAGCTTGGTGTGTATCACCTAATAGTGCATTGAGACTGTCATTTCGTGAGCCCTTTTTAAGTCTCTAGGTTCACTACATGGTGAATACGTGGTCTTTTCAATTTTTCCAGAATTTACCTAGCTCATGCAACTTGGTGTATTACCTTAGTCTTATTTTTTTTGGCTGTTTTAGAGATTTCAGTCTGTACCTATAAACCCGCGCTACATTTTCAGTTGTCTACTTCATTATATACTATAGTTTTGCAATTGTGCTAGATTGTGTCATTGAAAATAGAGGCTTCATTCTGGTGGGTTCTTCTTTGATTCTTTGACTATTTTGTTGTGTTCCTTTTGTTGCCATGTTGAGAGGCTCTCACCCTCTTTGAAAGGGCAGATGCGTAGGCCCTCCCTCTCTTTCTATTATCAAATAATTTTTTGTCTTAATATTGTTTTTCTTTTTCATGAAAATGTTTGTGCATAAAAATGGCATGATAGTAAGCTCATTCAGTCCGTATCGTCAAAAATATATTATTCATTCAATACGTATTTCATGAATGGGGTTCTAGTCGTCATCGTAACGTTGGTTATTTAGTACTCATTTGATAGAGGCAAGACCCTGACATGAGCATTTATGTGTTGTTGTTCATGCATTTTGGTTTAACTATTGAATATCACTATTCTTTCTTTTGCTTCTCATGTCTCATTTATTGCTCCTTTTTTTGTTTTGTTTTGTATGGGCGATGCCTACTTTAATTGTTTTGAATATTTTTTCTTGCTTTTAGTATATTGCTGATGAGAATTTCGATGCATATACAGATTTCTCTATTGGAGTGGACGGATGACTTGGAAGTATTTATATTGAAGGGTTATGGGAAATCAATAAACTACCACATGGGATTACCATTCCTTCAAGATGTCGTTCAATCCATGGGGCAAGCTATAAAGGCTAAAGAAGGTATTGTATGTTGTCGCAGTTGTACCTGATTATCTTAATAGGAAATTGGATAACAACTTTCCCCACTTTTTACGATTTTAAATGACATACCCAAGTGTAGTGTTGCGTTAAGTTGTGCTTAGGCATCATAGTACCATGATATTGTACTTTGTTTTTGCGTACATTTGTTTATCCACAACGATAGAAGAATTGCTCATAGCTGTTTTTCCTTTTCTTGGTTTTGTAGAACACCATACTCCAGGATCTTATGAAAAGGCTAGACTTCGATTTGCTCATCTTTGAAACTGTTGTACCTTTCTCTTGTCCGCTTGGCCTCTTTCTTGATGGAGCTGGTGAGCTTTTATCATGTTTGACTTCTCATGTGTTAAAATGCATGCGTAGAAAACATGTTGACATGCATGGTTAAGACTTGCATCTCCTCCTGCGATCCACTACTCGCAGTCTTGAAGAGGAGATTTAGTTATAGTTTCTCTAGAAGTATACATTTCTTCCTATACTGATGCATACTTTTCGAGTTCAGAATTTGCACAAATACAACGGGATGAGGCTTTGGAATTACGATTAAAGCCTCCACACAAAAGAAATTGGAGGGGAAACACGCGTGGCACCTTTTCTTTGGGAATAATATACTACTTCTCAGAATTAGCAATATATATGAGTGTTACTTGAAATTTAATGGATTATATTCAGATATGTAGTTTATGAGTGTTTGCAGGTCCCAATTTTGGAAGTTTTTATATATATATATTCATTTTTTTTTTTTAAAAAAAAACAATATATACATATCACTGTTTTACCCAAATCGTCATGACTAATTGTACTTTTTATGACTGTTAGAAAAAATGAATGCATAACAGTTTATTTAAAACCGTCACAAATGATATGATTTATTGTGACGGTTTTTTAGCAGTTGTTACTGTTTTTTTATGGTTTTATGACCGTTAAAAAGGATGAATGCATAACCGTTTATTTAAAACCGTCACAAATTATATGATTTGTTGTGACGGTTTTTGAGCAGTTGTTACCGTTTTTTATGGTAGAGAGAGGCTAGTCTGGAACAAATATTTGTGACGGTTTTGGAAAAAAAATAAATGACTCTCACTCCGTCACGGTTTTGGAAAAAAAAAAGTGACAAAAGACTTTTTGTGACTGTTTTTAACAGTGATATAAAGCCTTTTTTCTTGTAGTGTCGGGCAGCTATTCAATGTATTACCGAGAGCACCATCAAGGAGTACTTCCTAATAGGGCGACCATTCAATGAATCACCACTTAAGGCAAACATAAAGAATACTTCCCCTAGGGCAGCCACTCCCTCGAGCTACCCCTTCTAGGGTAACAGAAAAGAATACTTCCCTAACTCTAAAGAACTATACTACTAGAAGAAAAGTAAAGAACACTAGCATGATATTAATATTGCAAAACATAAACCCTATTTTATACTTCCATCCCCTGGTGTGGGCAATGGAACTAATAACTAAAAACATAAAGACCTAGCCTAATTAAATAACACCATGAACCAGAAGAATCATCAAACCCTAAGCACCAGCTTCATCTCCTCCCTTGAATGAGAAAATTAGCCTTCCATGAAGAAGGAAGAACACGAAGAACGAGAAGAAGAAGAGTCGAAGAACATAAGACTAGAAATGCTAACTTATTAAGACTCGACTAGTTAAAACCGACTATTTTATTATTAATCTCTCTCTGCCTCAAGTTTTTGAGACAAGAATATAAGTGAATTAGCAAGTTAAATAAGGCACTTAGGTCATTTATTTATAGGGGTTACAATGAGTTCTAGAAGCATTCCAAACCGCCATTTGTTTCCTAATACAAATCAACTTCTTTCAGAGTCCAACTTCATCTCCAAAACTGAGAAGGAAGTGGCTACAGTGTCGGTTTATTTGTCTGGACGCATGATCCTTGCATCTAAGATGCGAGAGTGTTGTGGTCCGGGCGACGCGATCCTTGTGTCCCGTGATGCAGAGTCCTGTTTTCCCTCTTTTTTTGTATCCTTCTATCCTCTTTTGTGGGCTTTGGTCCAAACAACCAATCTTTTGCCTTGGGCTTCCAAATAAGCTTTAAAATAGGTCCAAGTCGATCTTTAATAGCTTCAATTCCTTGGCCTTCTCCATGATTGTCTATGGGCTTCCCATGTGATCTTTAATGTCGAATTGTCCGTTTTATCCTTTTTTCTCTAATATTCCACAAAACTCTCTTTTTCACATCTAGAATCATAAAACATAACTTACAAACATTATTAGTCCACTAAGATGGCTAAACAAGAGGCATAATCGAGGGTTAAAATGCACTTTTTGAGCACTTATCATAGACCAACAGTTCCATGCACTTTAGGTGACAAATATATGTCTATTGTGCTACTAGACCTAGGAGCTAGTGTGAACTTACTTTCATATTACTTATTTAAACAACTAGGTCTTCATGAGCTTAAACCTACCACCATGACCCTGTAGTTAGCAGATCGTTCCATTAAGTATCCAAAAGGAATTGTGGAAAATGTCCTTGTAAAAGTTCAAGACTTTTACTATCCCGTCGATTTTGTCATTTTGGATACAGAAGTTGCCTGTGATTCCATTCTTATCATCTTAAGACATCCGTTCCTCGCAACGGCTAATGCTATCATAAACTGTAGAGATGGTTCCATGACCATGTCCTTCGGAAATCTTTCGGTCGAGGTGAATGTGTTCAAGTTAATGAAACAAATTCCAACGGCTAACATTGATGGTGAGGTTAGTGATAAGAGCCCAAAACTGTAGTTTTAACCCTGTAACAGTCATACTTTTAGACCAATTATGTGAGTAATAATTAAGAGTTAACACTGATCACGTGTTTTTATGCATTTCAGGTTTCAAAGTCCATTATGTGCAGAAATGTGCCACTTTAGTGAGATAAAGGAGCAAAGGTCGGTTACTAAGTAGTTCCGTGATTAAAGGCCAAGATTCAAGAAGACAAAGCCTTCCTAAAGCCCGGTCAAAAGCTGAAAAGTCGACACGGGCAGAAACAGCACACAAGTAAGAAGAACTTCCGAAGGCCGTATCTTTGGACTCAGACCTCGGAATAGGGCCTACCTTATGTCAAAACGACCGGCTCGGAAAGAGCTTTCCAATGGTCTAAGCCTTGACCCAATCAGAGGAGCAGAAGTAGACGAAAAGTCTGTTGAAGCCAACACGGTGAAAGAGGCCTTTTTGAATTTGAATATTGGGTTTTGGGCCTGATTCTCTCGCCCAAAACATGGCTCCAAGCCCATGCACGATTTTTGGATCTAAAAGTATAAAAATCAAGGCTTAGCTCTTTGTTAATGGTAGCTAGTTAGACCTAAAACTATATAGAATTCTAGATCTAGTTTTCAGTAGATTAATTAAGTGTTAGTTCCAGTTTCAATTCTTGTTTTAGATTAAGTCTTTGAATCATTGTTCTTGATTGATTAGATAAATAAAATAGTTATTTTGCCAATTTCGATTTTTGTCATTTCAATTTCTAGATCTAGTTTTAATTCTTGTTGATTATCATTTCGTAGTTTAAGAAGATTGAAACATTGTTAGTTAATTTAGTTAAGTTAGAATTTTAATATGATGTGTAGTTATAATTCCATGGGAAATGATGGTTTGATGACTCAAGGCTAAAACCTCCATTAGAGGGGTTGATGAAGCTTTGATGAAAACTTAGTGGTATAGTATAGAAGCGTTATAGAATCTATTCCACTCTAGAAGGTCGTGATTCGCCATGAGAATGGGTGGACGACCTCACATGCTAGTTAGTATTTGGTAGAAATGCCATGAATACTAGGGATTAGAACTCGAATTTCTTGCCGTAAGAACGTAAGAATCGAGATACAATAATCTATGCTAGGTTATTAAGTTGGATTCGAGGTGGATTCAATTCCCCTCTAATCTTTTATCTAGATTCAAAATCAATCATATTTCCATAGCATTCGTAGTTAAATTCAACATAATCGATTTCATATTGTATCGTAGTATAACACCCTTCGTAAAGCTCTCATTAGACTTAAGACCGACTAATTAGATTAGAAAACATTCCATGCTAGAGCATTAGGAGTGGAACAAATTTGTTACTCCACTCTATTTCAATAGATTCGAGAGTAGAAAACAAATATCTTTGATAAGTTTAGTATAAGCAGCAGTTTGTAGTTTTACTTTCGTTTAGAGTTTCATCGCTTTATTCATAGTAAAAATATCAATTTTATCATTTATCAAATGGCGCCGCTGCCATCTTAATTGCACTTTAGCATTGTTTTCATAGTAGAATTAGTCATTTTTAAGTCCCATTAAACCCACCCACCCTTGTTTGATTCATATCGTCGTTATCCGTTTTCGCCGAAAAAAATTCGCGACAAAATTACATCGAAAGCGATCAAGGCCTATAAGGGGCGCACCTATTATCTATTGTCTGGAACACGAGCGCGACCCGCCCTAATACCGAGCGCGACCCGCCCTAAGTTATTGGACCACGAGCGCGACCCGCGCTAAGTCACTGGAACAAGGAGCGCGACCGCGCCCTATGCGAGCGCACCTGCGCCCTAAGCCAAAAATCCCGGATTTCAACAGGTTTTGATTCGAACTTCGATTTTTCAAGTTTTTCAGTGTTCTAACTTGTTATTTACACTGAACACGCGTAAACAAGACGCTATTCATAAGCCGGGCAAGGGACGCTTATCAGGTATTCCTTTCTTCCATATCTCGCGATCTCGGTTAGAGGTTCATACTAATATATCAAGATTGTTTGGATTGTTGTCGTGTTTAGACTTAGACTTGCATGAGATTAAGGTCCGGTGGGAGAAAAATACCGAGCGTAATTAACCGGTCAACGTCAACAAACAAATCTATCGAGTATACCAATCACTACACCTCTAGCTACTATTCCACCAACCACACCCGACATAATGGCGAAGAAAGAGACTCCTCTCTCCCGGCTTTTACAAAGCCTTGGCGATAGCCCTAAATCTTGCATCGTTCTAGCGGACCCGGTGGGGGATTTTGAATTCCCCAAACATATTTAATTTGTTACCCGTTTTCCATGGTTTAGGCCATGAAAAACCTTACCAACAGATGCGTAGGATTGAACAAGTCCTTACAACATTCCATCATCCTACGGTTGGTGCGGAACAAATTAAATTGAGGGTATTTCCCTTCACTTTAGCTGATAAGGGCGTCTTGGTTATCCCGCCCAAGCGCCTAACAGGTGGACTCGTAGGGCTAAACTTGTTGTTTGTTTATGGAACATTTTATCCACCCCTAAAAGGCGGATGAGATGCTTTCCAAGATTCATTTTTTCCGGAGAATCCTCATGAGTCATTTTTCGAGGCTTGGAATTGTTTCACCGATCTGCTTATTGAGTGTCCACACCATAACCTAGCAAAAGACACATTAGTTCGTGCCTTTTTCAAAGGATTTCAACATCACCATAAAGAAGTCCTTGACATAATGAATGTGGGTAGTTTCCTAAGTAAAGGAGCCTCGGAGGCTTACAAATTTTTAGAAGAACAAAATAAACGCAATAACAATTGGGGGTAGTGATGATATCCCCCATTCTGCTAGTTCTTCTTCAACAGTTAAGGCCGTCGGTATGTTTGAGATGAAACCCGATCTAGAACTAAAAAAATTAATCGAATCTCTAACTAAAAAGGTTGAGGCTATTTCTATGCAACAAAAGCCTATCCCCGTCATGAATGTTAACTCCAACCCATGTAATGTCCTGTTTGAGTCCCGAGTACCACGAATCCTATCATTCCTCTGCCTATGAAACAACAACAATTAGAGCAAGATAATGTTTGCTCCATTAATAACAATCCTATTCCTAATGCCCCATGGAGACAACATCCCAACTTTAGTTGGCGAAACAATCAACAAGTTTCACCTCCAGGGTCTAATAACCAAAATGTTAGGCAAGCGAACAATTATAATCAAGCTCCACTTAGGCAAGGATAGGGACTAAGTCAAGGAAATTATAATAATTATAACAACCAAGCGCAACCACGACAAGGTTTAGCACAAGGTCAGGGTAATTATAATAGTTATAATACCAATAGAGGTATCGTTCCGGTTAACAATAGTAACTATCACAACCCACCCATAAATAATCAACATGAGATAGTTCCAGTCGCACCACCTGTGACTACTACACCATCACATCCGGATCGTATAGACGCCTTTATACAAGTTACCCAACAACTTTTCCAATCAATGACTCAATCAAACCAACAGATATTACAATCCATAAATCAAGGCATACAACAGTTAGCCCAAGAGAAAGCCCAACCAAAAGGAGTGTTTCTAGGACAAGCGATACCAAACCCTAAAACAACTAACACAGCCTTCGAGGTAAACAGTAATACTAGTACGGAAACGACAATAGTAAGTGACCTAAATGCCATCACCACTCTCCGTTCTGGAAGAGTGGTTGATAACAAAGTAACTATGCATATAGTTACCCCATCAGTACTCCCTACACCGGATATCGAACTAGATACCGAAATAGAAACTGAAGAGCCTACCACTGTAGAGGTACCAGTTAAACCACAACCTAAGAAACAGAAACCCAAGGTTACACATCAAGTCGAGCCATACGCTAAAATATAGAGCTTAAACCACCGTTCCCTCAAAAATTAGCCATGCTAACCAGGGATACAAACTTTGAGGAGATTAGGAACGTTTTCAAAAATCTTACGATAAACCTTCCTTTTCTCGAAGCTATTAAAAAGCTACTTAATCACGCTAAGTTTCTTAAAGAGTTGTGCACTACTAGGCGTAAGACCAACATACCCAAAGATGCCTTTTTAACTGAACAGTTCCCAACTTTATCCGAAAATAATGGAATTGTTAAGTACAAGGACCTTGGTCGTCCTACTGTAAAATGCACCTTAGGAGATTCCAACACAACGACCGCTTTATTAGACTTGGGGGCGAGTGTCAACTTACTCCCGTATTACTTGTATAAACAAATAGGTCTACAGGAAATGCAACCTACAAAAATAACATTGCAATTAGCGGACATGTAAATTAAGTATCCTAAGGGTGTAGTGGAAAACGTGCTTGTTAAGGTTCAGGATTTCTACTATCCTGCTGATTTTGTTATCCTCAATACAGAAGTCACTACCGACTCTGTACCGATCATCTTCTTAGGCTCTTCCGATTGGCGCCAACGACTTATAAATTGCCGCGATGGTAAGATGTCTTTATCTTTTGGCCATCTTACAGTTGAGGTAAATGTTTTTAAAATGATGAAACAGTTACCAGATTCCTCTATAGATGGGGAGGTTAGCATGATCGAGAGTTTAGCTCAATATTATTTTAACAACACGTTTCACGAAAACAATATGTACAAATTCCTTTCTTTTTGGAACGCCGATTTTGCAAATGACTCCTATTTAGAGGAAGTCAACACCATCCTTGAGTCCACACCAGTTGTAGACCTTTCGGTTGCTCCACATATTGAGTATGAAGACTTGCTACCTAAGCAAGTATTCATTATGCAAAATGAGGACCCCGACGAAACATCTATTGATTTTCCTTCCACCCGGTGCTTAAACTCTTCCCCCGGAGTTAAAATATATTCAACTTGATCCGGATGGTAGTCATCCGGTAATTATATCTTCTTTGTTATCTAAGAATGAAGAGACACGTTTAATCCGGGTGATTAGGGAACACGGTCGGCGATTGGTTGGTCCCTAGCCGACATTAAGAGAATTGACCCTAATGTTTGCACTCATCGTATCCATTTGGAGGATAACGCGAAGACTTCTCGCGAACCTCAGCGTCGCTTGAACCCTGCCATGAAAGAGGTGGTTAGGGAAGAAATCTTACGATTACTCGATGTGGGTATCATATACCCCATCTCTGATAGCGAATGGGTAAGCCCCATTCATGTAGTTCCTAAGAAATCGGGAGTTACCATGGTACGTAATGGGAAGGGTGACTATGTTGTCACCAAGGTCCTATGAAATGGAGGATCTGTATTGATTGACATGACGGTTAAATGCTATGACACGAAAGGATCACTTTCCTTACCTTTTATAGATCAAATGCTCGAACGCCTAGCTGGTCATGCTTTTTATTGTTTTCTGGATGGCTACTCAGGCTATTTTCAGATTATTATTGATATTGATGACCAAGAAAAGACTACCTTCACATGTCCCTTTGGAACGTATGCCTATAAACGAATGCCTTTTGGCCTTTGTAATACTCCGGTACCTTCGTGTGTATGCTTCATATATTTAGTGACATGGTAGAGCTTTATGGAAGTTTTCATGGACGATTTTTCTATCTATGGAGACTCCTTCACGATTTGTTTGTCTAACCCGTCTAAAGTTTTGACGGTGTGAAGAAAAGAGCCTCGTTTTAAACTGGGAAAAATGTCATTTCATGGTGAAAAAAGGGCATAGTTAGGTCACATCGTATCTAGTGATGGCATCGAAGTGGATAAAGCCAAACTAGATAAGATAGCGACCCTACCTAAAACCACTGACCGTCCGGTGATATAAGAGCCTTTCTAGGCCATGCGAGTTTTTATAGGCGGTTTATTAAAGACTTCTCGAAAATAGCTAGGCCTTTAACTAATCTGCTTTTGAAAGATGCAATCTTTGATTTTAATTTTAATCGCTGACGCAGGCTTTTGAAACTTTAAAAGCCGCTCTAACCTCTCGCACCAATTATACTGACCTCCGATTGGTCTAAACCTTCGAACTCATGTGTGATGCTAGTGACTATGCAGGTTGGTGCGATCTTGGGACAAAAACTAGATAATAAGTCCATCTGTTATTTATTATGCTAGTAAAACCTTAAACGATACTCAACGGAATTATTCAACTACAAAAAGAATTCTTAGTCATTTATGCTTTAGATAAGTTTCGGTCCTTATTTGGTTGGTTCTAAAAACGTTAGTTTACACGGACTATGCAAAGACTTAAGTACCTTCTTGCAAAGAAGGATGCAAAGTAGAGATTAATCCGATGGATCCTTCTCCTGCAAGAGTTCACATTAGAAATAAAGGACAAAAGAGGGGTCGAAAACGTAGTTGTCGACCACTTATCTAGACTCACAAACGACGATCAGAGTGATTCTGAATCCATACCGGACTCTTTTCCTGATGACCATCTGTATGCTATTTTTTCAGCACCACGGTATGCTGACATTGTAAATTATTTAGCGGCTGATGTTATGCCTTATAATTGGTCAAGAAATGAACATAAGAAGTTCTTGGCCAGAGTTAAGTTATATTACTGGGATGAGCCCTATCTTTTTAAGTATTGTGCGGATCAGATTATTCGTCGTTGTATTCTCCAGTGGGAATATAATGAAGTTCTATCGTTCTGCCATGACAAAGAGTGTGGTGGCCATTTTAGTGGGATGAAAACAGCCGCTAAAGTTCTTCAATGTGGATTTTATTGGCCTACCCTTTTTAAGGATGCCCAAGTGCATTGCAAAGGCGTGTATTCATTGCCAACAACTTGGGGCTTAATCACGCAAGCGTAATATGAGGCCATTAAATCCAATCTTGATAGTAGAAATTTTTGGCGTTTGGGGCATTGATTTCATGGGTCCTTTCCCTGCTTCCCACGGTTTCATTTATATTCTAGTTGCCGTGGACTACGGTCTAAATGGATAGAGGCCCTAGCTTGCCGTAGCAATTACCATAAGACCGTTGTATTTTTATTAAAGAATATATTTTCGTCGGGTTTGGCATTCCTAAAGCCATCATTAGTGATGGTGGAGCGCATTTTTTTGCAATGAGTTGTTGCATCCCTAGTGAAAAAGTATGGAGTTACACACAAAGTAGCAACTCCGGTATCATCCACAAACTAGCGGACAAGTAGAAGTTTCTAATAGGGAAATCAAAAAGATTTTAGAAAAACCATGTAAACCCCGATAGGAAAGATCGGGTCAAGTCGTCTATCGGATGCCTTATGGGCGATATAGAACTCGCTTTCAAAACTCCTATAGGTATGTCTCCCTTTAGACTTGTATTTGGGAAACCATGTCATTTGCCCTCAATTAGAGCACCGTGCTCGTGGGCTATAAAAGCCTTAACTTCAATATTGATGAGGGCGGGTGTCAAAGCGAAGTTGCAATTGAATGAGCTTGAAGAAATCTGTAGCGATTCTTACGATCTCTCGAAGGATTATAAAGCTAACATGAAACGTGTTCATGATAAACAAATCTTCGCAAAAAGTTTGTAGTCGGTCAAAAGGTCTTGCTTTACAACTCCCTCTACATATTTTCCGGAAAACTAAAACCCGTTGGTCCGCCCTTTTCGTTATCTTGAAGTCACCCCTTACGGGGCAATCACCTTGGTAAATCCCAATGACAACAGTACCTTTCAAGTTAATGGTCAACGGTTAAAACATTTTCACTTAACTTCGCCCCTCGATGTAGAGGAAGTCCTTTTACGGGACCACAATGCATGAGGATTGACCGATGTCATTGGTGTACTTCCTTTCACTTCCATATAGTGGTAAGTGCACCATTCAGGTAACCGGCCCTCCCTATGGGTGTGTGTAAGTGAAAGCACGGATCCTAAGTCCACGGTTAATATAATTCACGTTTTCCACTTTTGCATGTTTTCTCGGTTTTTGAGTCATGTTCCTCTATGGGGTGAATTATGTATTTATTGTTTTCGTTTTTCTTATAATAAACTAATAAAAAAAATAATAATGATAATAAAAATATTCTTAATAATAGGAATGGCAATCCAACAAGTCTCGGGAATCTGACTTTAAACGACCCGCGTTAGAACAAATTTTGTGTTTAAAAATTTGTTTGCGGGCTTAAAAAATAAACATGAGGGCTATTTTTACACCCCTATCTATAGTGTCCTTACAAACATGACATAAAAAATAAATTATGTTTGATTTACTATATTAGATCATCAAAGATTATCCAGTTCCCGATTTTCCGTTAATTATTCTTTAACTTATGCATGACTTACTATGTGAAATTTGCAAAGATTATCTACAAACGGGTGTTGTTATATTAATTATTCTAAAAAATATTTGCAAATATGCATAACTATTATATATTAATATTATATTGATCACTCATCCAAATTTCTTATAATGTGAAAACCTCACTCTCTATTAAAGAAAAAAACTCTGATTTGATAAAACCCTTCAACTTCATTTGGTTGTTTAATAATATAAGTTTGATTGAAGTTTTGTGAGATTGCCTAATAAGGCGAAGTTCGTATATATTGAAGCTACTTGAATAGCAAGGACTTACCAATCATACAGAAAGAGATAAGATAAACACAATTTTAAATGCAAAACACAACATATAATCCAACTATGTTTTGAGGTTAGTTCAATGCATTTGCATCCAGTTTCCGATTTTCCATTATTTATATTTTGAGGTTAGTTCAATGCAGTTGAATCCAATTTTCGATTCCGTTATTTTTTTTTTAGGTTAGTACGTTCAATGCGGTTGCATCTAGTTTCTGATTTCTCGTTAATTATTATTTGTGGTTAGTTCAATACATTTGCATCCAATTTTCAATTTCATGTTAATTGTTATTTGAGATAAGTTCAATGCATTTGCATCGAGTTTCTGATTTCCGATTAATTATTCTGTGAGATTAGTTTAATGCATTTGCATACAGTTTCCGATTTCTTGTTTATTATTTGATAAGGTTGCATTTGCATATAGTTTCCGATTTCCTGTTAATTATTGTTAGAGGTTAATTCAATGAATTTGCATCCAGTTTCCAATTTTCCATTAAGTATTTCTTGAGGTTAGTTCAATGTATTTGCATCCAGTTTATTTTTTAAGATTAGTTCAGTGCAATTGCATCCGGTTTCTAATTTCCTGTTAATTATTCTTTACGATTAGTTCCACGCATTTGTATCATGTTTCCAATTTATAATTAATTTTTCTTTAAGGTTAGTTCAATGCAGTTGCATCCACTTTTCGATTTTCCGTTAATTTAATCTTTGAGGGGCATTTGCATCCAGTTTCTGATTTCCCGACAATTATTTTTTGATATTAGTTTGATGTATTTGCTTCCAAGTTTTGATTTCCCGTTAATTATTCTTTGAGGTTAGTTTAATGCAATTGTATCCATATTCCGATTTTCTATTAATTATTTTTTAAGATTAGTTTAATGCTTGCATTTACATCCAGTTTCCGATTTCTCGTTAAATATTATCTGAGGTTAGTTTGATGCATTTGCATCCAGTTTTCGGTTCCCCATTAATTGTTCTTTGACGTTAGTTTCATTCAGTATTATATATGTTTTAAAATATTTGTCATTATTGCTTTGCCGTTATTTTTTTTTTTCATTTTCAATTATATATTTTGTGATGTAATTTTTTGTATAATTTAATTTTCCACATGTAATTTGTTTTGGTTTGGTATATAATTTATTTAAGCCCAACGTTCACTTTAACTGAATCTCGTTATTCCGCCGAATTATCTTTCCAAATGAACTGAAATTTTGGGAAGATAATCATTATAGTGAGTGCTTCATAATCACAAAAAATTAAGTTTGAATTCATTTTGTAGGTGAAGTTTTACGTACATACTTATTTTAAGTTAACTTAAGTAGTTACTTTTTAGAGAATTATATATATATATATATATATATATATATATATAATTTATAAATTTATAAATTTAATTGGAATATGTCATAATTATTGTGATTTTTGGAATCTTTAACTATGAATAAATGTAAAAATCTCATTGTGGATGGCGCATCAAATCGAAAGGGTTTTAGGAAAATCGTTTTCGGTGGAAACTATTGTTTTCAGCAATTTAGTTTTTTGTCTCATATTTTTTTTCGTAATTAGCTATATTGTTTAGGAAAAGTTGGAGACTCTGTGAAACTCTAAATGAGATTATTATTTTTTGTAATTAGTTATAGTGTTTAGGAAAAGTTAGAGACTCTCTCAAACTTTAGATGTGATTGTTTTCTTATTTATATCATACTTTTTATAAGTAGCAATAGAGTTTAGAAAAACTGGAGTCCCTCAATGAAAGTGTTCTTAAAAAATAGATTTGTGAGGGTATAACTATAATATATATCTAAGGAATTGGAATATGTCGTAATTATTGTAGTTGTAATTGTGATTTTTGAATCCTTAACTGAATAAATGTCTAAATCACACAAGTGGATGACGATCAAATCGAAGGGTTTTAGGAAAATTGTTTTCGTGGAAATTATTGTTTTTAGCAATTTAATTTTTGTCTCCTATTTTTTTTTAAGTAATTAGCTATATTGTTTAGAAAAAGTTGGAGATTCGTGAAACTCTAGATGAGATTGTTTTAAGAATTAGCTATAGTATTTAGGAAAAGTTGGAGAGCAAGTCTATGAAACTCGAGATGGGATTGTTTCCTTATTTATATATACTTTTTTATATTTAGTAATAGAGTTTAGGAAAAACTGGAGTCTCTATGAGGGTATAACTATAATATATATCTAAGAATAAAGATAAATATTTGTTTCCTATTTTATCTCCTACTTTTTTTTAATTAGCCATGACACGTGGACACTCTAAAAATGCTTCTTCAATTAAAGAGGGTAGAGCTATAATATATATATAAAGATACTACAAGGAATGAATAAATTAGCAATTTACAATAAACATTAGCATTTTAGATCGGATCGGATATTATCGAACGCAGATATGGCCGTATCCGAAATTCAAAAAAATATTCGAATCCAAATATGATATTCGAAATTTTTGAATAATATCCAATTTTTCGGATATGAATTGAATTGGATTTGAATATTTGGATATCCACTTGCACCCCTAGTTGTATCCCACTCACATTGTATCTTTAATGCTGAAAAACAAATTCTCTCTATTAAACAATAGGCTCTTTCATTATTTCTTTTGTTATTCACTTGAACTCACAGGACAATACTTGATTGTTTTGTGATTCTAGTCCTTTATACAAGTCTTATGAAAAACCTTGGGTCCTATTTGATTGCATAGAAACTTCGAAAATATAGCTATTTACCCCATAGTACAAAATATCAGGATATGAGTATTTATCGATACTCAATTTCTCGATATATATCATGGATATATCTTTCTATTTGGAGATATTTAATATTGTTTCGCATGCAAATATCGTAGATATATCCAAAATATCGACAAATATCATAGATATTGTAGATATTTATTGATATATTATGATACATTATTTATATTTATTTAAAATATTAAATAAAATTATTATATACACAAAATATCCCCAAATATCTCAAAATATCACAAATATTGTCGAAATATCACCGATATTTACAGTCATATATATCTCTGAACATATCGTGATATTTATATATCTTTCTCTAAAATCTCGATAGATATCCCCAAATATCACGATATATTATGATATTTTGTACTATGATTTAACCTATTGTTTATTGTTGATGCTGGCTAACGAGATTTCATCTTTAAAAAAATTATTACTTCAATTCACATGAATTTTTGGTTCGTTCCAACTGCCTAATTTTAATAGATCAAACATTAGGGAAACATATTTCTTACAAAAAATCATTTAAATAGTGCTAGCTAGTAGACATGATTGAGCTTTTAAGTACATTCATTAAAGGCATCTCCAATGGAGAGTGTATATATACACCTCCACATAAGTGCCACATAGGTGCCACTAGGATTTTATGACCCCTCTTACACATTAATAGTTTCCATATCCAAAATGGTATGCAACAAAGTTTAAGAGTTTGTAAAATTAAAAAACTGATAAAAAACGACGGTCACAGTCCGTCGCAAGTGGTTTAACCAAAAAATAAAATAAAATGCACGTCACTTTGAGTAACGTCCGTAGTTTATTAAAACTGGCCCAACCAATAAATGATACCCGTCGCAAACGTTACAATTCTAAAAAAAAATAAAAACAGACGTGAGTTTAAGTGACGTCCGAATTTCTTTTTAATTGGGGCGTTACTTCAAGTGACGCCCGAGATGTTTATTAACTAATAGCCAGATGGGGGCCAGATAGGGAATTCCTCACACCCTCTATTAACTATTAGCTTATCATCTGGGTTTACACCCCCATTGGAAACATATTTTTGACATTTAGAGTATAAATTTTACACTTTAAACAATTTACACCCTCCATTGGAGATGCCCTAAGGAATATAAGTAACTGCTTGTGAGCAAACCAATTATTAATCACTTGCTGGCATGTCAATATTTCTTTTTCTTCTCCTCTGTAACATCGTGTTTGAAGTTAAGGAAGTGAGATGACGATACAGACGAAGAGTGTTGAACCTTTTAGATGTTCGGAAAGAAAGATTGTACATGAAAATGTTATCTAACAAGTTTTATCAACAATTATTTGTGTAGTAGCAATATAAAATTAGATTGAATAATATGGACGAAAATTAGGATGAATTTAAGTTTCTTTTTAACTTTTGATTTAGTTAGGACATTTAATTTAGTTTAGTAAGCTTACAGGGCGGGGGGTTGAGAAATTAGGTTTCTTAGAGCTCAAGTTTCTATAGGTTTGTAAATAGTTGTAATCACCCACCCCAATAGAGGGATTAAATATAGTTTTTGGTGATTAGAAATCAAAGACCATGAATACTGAGTAGTTGAGAATGCCCCCAGGAAGCCACATCAGCCCCTCTTTTTTCTCATAGGTGGACACCTCAGCTTTTCCAATAATTTGGCAGGAAAAAAGGAAATTTACGCCCTCTTTTCCCAATTTCAATTGTTCGTCCATTCTCTCCCTATTAAAACCAATCAAAAAACAAAAACAGAAAACAAAATAAAAGTCCCGATTTCCCCCCCAAAACTTCCTCATCTTTGTTTAGTGTTACTTCTTGACATTCTACAAAACTAATTTACTTATTTGTTGATCAACATATTTCAAATCTCTCTCTCTCAAAATCTCTCTGAAGAAGAAGAATAGAAGAAGAATATAATGATCTTAAAATGCCAAAAATGCCAGAAAAAGAAAAAAGGTATGATTTTGTTTTTATTGACAGAGATTTGGGTACCATTGTTGTTGCTCAATTTCTGTGATGATTGATTAATTTGAGTACCATTGTTCCCCAATGCAGTGTCGGGAATCCCAAATTGGTCTTGGCAGGATTAGCCCTCAATTATCTTACCTTCAGCACATACCTTCACTCCACCTTCTTGACATTTGAATATCTTAAAATGCTTTGTCTTTGGTTGACTACAGCTGAATCTCCTTTTTCCGCCGTCTTAGCATATACAATCTATATAGGTGTACTGTTTGGAGTATTTAAGTATGCATATCCATAAAATATATGACATATCCGTCATCTTCTTCTGTGTGCATTCAATCGACTCTCTTGCATCCATGACCTCGCCGCACCATCGGGTTCCTCGTTTTACTTCTATTTAAATTTTAAACCTGGATATTACATTATTGTTCATTTGATGCTTTTGCTTCTTTACATTTCTTAGTTTTAATATGTTACAAGATTTCATGGCTTTATATAATGATAGATGATGCAAAAGGATTAGATATCATGTTGGAAGCAGATTAGAAGCAGAGGTAGCACAAAATCTAAAACAGTTTTTGTGAGTCTTCTTAATTAGTTCTTATTTTCCCGCATATCTTTAAGCCTCTTTGTTGTTGAACGGGTCGTAGTCTCATTGAAAATGTGGATCCAATCACCGTGAAGCTGCGGGTATAAGGATTTGTTCCCCGACAAGTAAACATTGGATTTGTATTATAATTTCTAGATTCTCCGTAAGCGATTGATTGCCATAAGCGGGTAAACATTCTAAAGGTAGAATCATGGACTGTAAGGAAACCGGTTCAACTATTTATGTTTGTCCACTTTAAACTATATTATTTTCAATGCTTTTATACGGACATAGACATGGCCGACTCATATTGTTTGCAAGATAAGGAACAAATTATGAGAATATAGCCATGGTCTGTAGTTGGTGCGATAGGCTGTAATGATTAATTTGAGTACCATTGTTGTTGCTCAAAATTCCATCGCTTTCTTTCTTCTGAGCATAGCCATATGGTACTATATTTATGTACCCAAAATTTTTTGGTAGATATGGCCGACCGGAGAAGCCAATGTATCCTTGGTCAATACAAACATTGAAATAAAAGGGGAAATTGGTGGACATGTTTTGGAAATATGAAATATCGGTATTGGGCTATCAGAGTTCGGCGATGTCGCCTATATTTAGGATATTTTCCGCCTGCCTGATATCTGAAACCCTACTGGGATCTGCTATGATTGTCTTATGGTTATAATTATTTCTTTTTTAACCTTTTTTTGTTTCATATATATTGTGTAGTTCCTTTTAGTGGTAAAACATGCATTTCTTTACTTCAGAAAAGATGTAATTCTCAGTGAGCAAGTTGCTTAGTTCCGAGGTTGCAACCTTCCCACTAACAGAAGAATTTATACTTTGGATTACACGACAAGGCTATCCCAAATACAGTTTTGATACCTTAACCTTAGGTTCATCAAAGTTGCTGCTCCCTTAGAGAGGGTGTTTTACAAGATTTTGTGTAGCGCTCTAACAAGAAAATTGAAAGTAAGGATGGTATATGTCACAGATTGCTCTAAGGCATTTGTTATCTCGCTTCATATTACGTGTACGACATCATTTTTTGCCTTTGATTTTAGGTGGGCTGCTGCTTTGTATTTTTGGCCCCCGCATACTTATGTCGCGGTGACTATGCTGTTGGAGGGTATGGATTCTTTTCAAATTAAACTAAGCGCATCGTAGAGATTTGGGATTTGATTCCCTTTTTAGTTAGGAAATGCTTTTACGCACAAGCTGGTGTGCATGTTTATTTGTTTGTGGGTCGTGGGTGGTTGCAGTTAATTTGTCTACCCTTTAAAAAAATTATATAGTTCCATATTTTAGTGATCAGTAACATATGTCTCTATTGGTTTTGGTCGAATCAGATATAAATATGTTGCCCATACACATTCAATTATTGGCGGGTTATCATGTACTGGTATTTATAATGTTATTCAGGTTTAGAATGTTCTCTCTTACAGATGCTTCTTTATCGGAGAACTGCTTTTGTGGCTTTGAGGAACTCCCTATATCTGCTCCCATTGGGGTACGTGGCCTATGATTGTGAGTTCTCATCCAAGTATAAACTCTTGACCATCTAAAAAGCCTCTTTACTTTTTACATTCAAGTACTGCATGAAGGCAACTGCAAAAGCCATTTTAATAGCATGAATTCAGATAGTTTGCCCCTTTTCTCTGTTTCTTTTTGGATGTATATATGTCCTCTGGATGTTTTACAATCATGTTATAGTAAACTAAAATACACTTGATATAAAACAACTAATGGAGATAAGAAAAAGTTAGTAGGGGTCATAATTTGAATTCGAGCCTTTTAGATGTCTTTAATGATTGAAGATGGAGTCCCTACTCCCTCAATCATGGCACTTCTCTAATTGTCAAATGTGAAATAATTGTTATAATCATTTTACTTTATTAGGAAATAGATTTTTGTTTTAAAAAACTAAAAATTACACATTAGTGCCATTAGAAAGTCTCTTTGTTATGGAACTTATTATGTTCACAGCTATTCTTAGTATGTATAAGGCTCAAAGCAAAGTTTAAGTTTTGGAAGTTTAGTCTTTTAGTTTAAGTTTACTTACCAAGAGTTGGTGATACCTATTTGGACTTGGTTGGATGTGCGAGGCAAGTAGTGTAACATCACCTTTCAAGATCTCAACCCAACTTGGGGTTGCATTTGCTTGAACTTGCTTGAATAATCTTTGAATTTTGGTTATTAGTGTCATCCTGAATTTCTCGATACATTTAGGTTAACTTGGTGTTGGATTCACTAGCCTTTAAATTCCATACTCTAGGAAGTTAAGTGATGAACCGGGCATTAATTAGATTTGGAGTTTTAATTGTTAAATTAATTATTTTAGTATCGTAGAATGTATACAAACCATTAAGGTATACCGAATCTGAGTTGTATTGATATTAATTTTGTTATATCGTTGTTGCCTTTGATCGTGTACATGTACATATGAAAAGATGTTCGTGATACTTTCTGAATATAGTGAGCTGTGCAAATTATGCATTATGTTCATGAAGATACTAGAGAGCGTCTTGATTACTATGGCGATAAAGCTAGACTGGGATTTGATGAGTCATTAATGGCAACAATAGTGCTGTATCAATCAAATGTCTCTCATGGTGGTGAGACTCTCTTCCGTAAATTAGAGGTATGTGATTGGAAGGATATTCGTCAACACTATTTCTATTTACTTATTGGCTATTATTCCAATTCTAATTTCTGAATGGCACAATCTGTACATTCTGCTATCAGTCTAAAAACAGCCAACCGAAGGAAGATACATGGTCTGAGTGTGCAAGGACAGGTTATGCCATCAAACCACTTAAAGGGAATGCTCTTCTCTTCTTTAATGTGCAACCCAACACAGCACCGGATGAAAACATCTCAAATGCTAGATGCCCTGTTCTTCAGGGTGAGAAGTGGTGTGCCACTAAATACTTCTACTTAACTATTATTTTTTTTTATTCTTTTTACTCAATCTTTACATTGCTATCAGATAACCCGAGTACCATTTTAAGTGCACCAATCAGAGACGACATTGATGGCTATCGTAATGACATTGATGTAGATAATATCAACTTCATAAATGATAGTCAAGGTTTGATTTTTTATTATGAATGTTTTTTCCGATATTACCATATGTATTGGTTTGTAACATATATTTTATAACGTTCAATAACTACGTATACTATTGCTATAGGGCAAGAGGATGAGATTAAAGGCAATGGGTTCAGCACTCTTCACTCTATAAAAGTTCCCTCATTACAGAAATCTTATCACAACTGTGCAAGAGGCTTCGTTGACACTCCAGAATTTCAGCGACATGAAATAAGCAACATGCGTGTCTACACTCACTGTCATGCAGAGTTATTTCCATCTGAATCCCATCAATTTTGTTGTCTTGGAGGTAAAATTAAACTGCCCCTTTTAGATCCTCCTCTAGAATTGATGTATTTATACACAGCGAGCGGTGATCGGAACAAGGTGCGATTTCGTGACGATATATCCGTGCTTACAACCATGTCTTTGCTTTCACCTCAATAGGAGTGCACTTCGATGAAACACTAGCTAGCGGTAAAGATGGAATATACACTTATCGAACTCAGGGATCCATCTACCATAAAATTGGTAGTCTTATACCTTCACATGGCCAACGACCGCGATTTCTACAAATGTATGTCTATGACACCGATCATGAAATGATGAACAGACTATCTGAAAATAAGTTGCTGGATCCTCAAGTTCTATCAATTTTGCAGAAAGTTCTTGACCGTAATAACCTTTTCGTGCTTGCTCTTCGCCGCGTTGCTAGATTTGAAAATTTAATGGATGTTCGATTACATATCAAGGAAGTGCTAGCTGACAAACATCACTATACTCTGCCAACATCTTCCAAAGTAGCTGCCGTTTTAGTTGGGGGTAAGAATCCTGCTGAACATAAAGAAAGGGATATAATCATAGAAACTATGAGTGGTGATTTATTAAATGTGCCCATTAATCGCCGGGCTTCTATGACCCCCTTCAATATCCACTACTTCACCCTTATGGAAACTTTGGATGGGATTTGCATATATTCAGTGATGATGCTCAAAGGATCAGTTGTCGTGAGTTTTATTGTTACCTGCTCCAGGTAAATTATACATTCCGATGTTAATTAATTGTTTATTTGTATTACATGCAGTTAATTAATTTATCTTTCTGTTTGACAAAAATACATATTACTTTTCACTAGATCTGGGATAACCGCAACTCAATATTGCTTCGTGGCGGTCGGCTTCTACAACAATATGTAGTCGATATGTATGTCAAGATTTCGACTCAACAATTGAGATTTATCCGTGACAACCAAGATACTTTAAGAGCCGAGTTATACCAAGGGTTGCATGACTCCATACAGATGGGTGAAACAAATGTAGGTAAGACATATAAGACGTTTACACACGTCTGATTTGCATTATACATTGTTTAGATGCCCGTGACTTTTTTATTTATATTTATTGTTTTATTTTTATTTTGATTTTTTTTAATTATAATTATTCTTTTTCTTTTGAAAAGGAGATTATAAAAAAAAAATAGTATTGTCCATTATTTATTGATTTTCTATTGGAAATTGAGACCAATATTATGGAAGTGACCTAAAAGTAAAGCTGGACAGTATCCAGCCTTTATGGAACTACCATGTTTTATGCATTTAGAGTTTTCTTTACATAGTTAAGATTTTAATACTATTTTACTGTGATTTGTTCAGTTCATTTTCTTATCGAGGATAATATTCCTGTCCTCATTTGATGAAACATTTGCTTTTAGGTACGTTTTCAATCTATGTATCTATGATAATTATTTGAGAACTTCGGACTTTTAAGTTTCTCTTTATTGAGATTTATCTCCTCTATTATTCGTGAACACAAACACAACATGTTATTAAAGCTAGAAGACATTCCAACTTTTGCTATGATTTTAGGTCACCAACATTTGTTGTGAAATAACATGATACAAAAATGTGATGTAATATCAATTGGTACAACAGTAGACATTTTTTTTTCTTAAGAAAATAAAAGAAAATTTATTCGCTTATTCATTGATTAAATAATTCAATATCTCATGTTGTATGTATGTGTACATCTAATGTCGGGAGACGAACTATCTTGCCGCCATCCTATATAGGAAGCCCACGAGATATGCATGAAAGATATCACGACACAATGGCTTTGGTCCAAAAATTTGGAAAACCGGATATATTCCTCACCATGACATGCAATCCAAATTGGTCAGAAATTACAAAAAGGTTAAAGGAAGGTCAAACCTCACAAGATAGGCCTGATCTTACTACAAGAGTCTTTCATGAAAAATGTGAGGAGTTAAAGAAAGATTTGTTCAATAAGGGTATCCTCAGAAAAGTTATCGCCCACGTACATGTGATTGAGTTCCAAAAACGTGGTTTGCCACACGTTCATATGCTCTTAATCTTGGATGAAAATGACAAGCTTAGCAACCCAGATGATTATGACAAAGTTGTTAGAGCTGAAATTCCTATTCCATACAGTGAGCCTGATTTGTACAACATTGTCATGAGACATATGATTTGATAAAAGGACCTCTCACAATGTATAGAGGAACTAATTAACAGTCATGATGTAAATTATACAATGTTTTTAGTACATTTTAGACGCGCTAGAAAAACTAATACATTCTTAGGGAAGGAACTAAATTGTCTCAAGGCGTAAGGGTTATTTAACTGTTCTGGCATTCGTCCAGACAGTTAAGTAACTGGATTAAACAATGAGATATCTATATTGTTATGATTTTCAGGTTATGACAGGATTTAAGTTTATGAAATGTTGAAAATACAAAAGAGATTCTGCCGAAATTTTTGTAAGATTATTCTGTCTTTGTTTAGTTTGGATTTTGCTTAGTTGGTCTGATCACGTCCCGAGTTTCATAATGACTGTAGATGCCATGTGTCTTTGGTAATCAGCCATTATAAAATTTGGGGCGTGACATAGTTGATGACTGATGACATGCACCTTGGTATTGTCTTAATATGGTAAAATATATAAGTAGGAAGCTACTTGATTACATGATTCATCATGGGTTGGGGGTAACGAATCAAGCAGTAGCTAGGCTTGCTAGCAATGTTTTTGAGTGTGGTTGATGATGCTATTTTGAACTTTGCCACTCCACTGAATGTATAGTGGAAAAAACTCTCTGGGGTATTTAGGATACAAGTCATTGAATGCAGCTGACAATGTGTTCCTCTCTACCTATATTTTGGCACATTTAACGTCCAAAGTTCCTATATGTTTTGGTGGTGAGGGTATGTTAGCTAAACTTTTTGAGTGATTATATTGCAAATTGGTTCACGGGGGATTCTATAAACTGCTTATTCCATTTCTACTCTTTTTTTTATTGTTAAACTTCTATTTACTCACTCTACCAAGTGACTTTATATATATAATGAAGAACTTTTGTGGATTGACACCTTTTCTGCGAAGGTCTATCTGAATACGTTTATTTGTTTCAATGGTCCTGTGTCTTCAGGTCTATCTGAATATGTTTATTTGTTTTGATGGTCCTGTGTCCTAAGGTCTGCTCAAAATAGCTCAATGCATGTTCTTTTTTTCCTAATAACGCAAGTGACACCATACAATGGAAAAGAACATGCATGGTTCTCACCAAAAGATATCTCATGGGAAGTGCTTTGGGTCACACAAGAATGTGCTTTTGTTTTAACCATCACAACTTCATTATGCAAAAGAACGTCATCACACATTAAGAATTTTAGATACTATCTTGAAAAACAACATTAAAATCAAACAAGAGGATGAATAACCAAATGCCAAGAAATAATGTCTAGGATTCGGGATAATTTACTCATTCAATAATAGTCATAAATAAAATATTGAAATAATAAATAACTGACGCTTAAAATTATTCTTATTGCAGGACAGATTGCGATTGACTCATTAATGGACTCCTGACATATACAACGAAGTGCGCCAAAAAATTTATGTTGCAGACATACAAAAAAATGCTCAAGTTATATGTTGAAAGTTACTTTTATTAGATATTTTTGTTATTCCAAGGGATAATATACCTACATTAAACTCACTCTTCGGTCATTGTCTTTCATTTAAACTATTTGTGATGAAGCTTACTACAACAAACATACTTTGTCAATTGTCTTTCCAATATGCAACATATGTTGGTAGTCAATTTCAATCGAGTCTTTTCAATCGTTCAGTAACATATCATATTCTATGTTGGCTATATTTTCATGGTGGTTATATAAACATTCTTACAAGTGGTGTTGTTTTACCCATATTCTATTGAATTGGCTATTTTCGATATTTTTTCATGGTGGTTATATAAACATTCTTACCAATGGTGTTGATATTTTACATTATATTCTTTGAATTGATTATGTTTGATGGTCATTGTCTCAACATATTATGCTAAAAGCTTTTTTTTTTACCTATATTCTTTGAATTGATTATGTTGATCATTGTCTCATATTACTATTGTGCTTTCTTTCTAAATATTTACTAAGTAGCTTGCTTTACTTGGTTGTTGAAGCTCAACCTTTTATCTAATGTTGCACATTGTTTGATGGTCATATGATTTTGAGCTTAATGTTTTAAAACTTGGTGAATCTGTGGACTTGGTAAATGTATCTATCATTGAATCCTCTAGAATAGGCTCGCCGCGAATGTCATGTTGCTAGAACCAAAGAATATTTGAACAATAATTGATGGGATCGGTGCAACTCCCAATCTTTAGGTCTAGAGAAAACCCGGCATGGCATTAAGCGAGGAAGGTGCTACTAGGTCCCATACTCTTTCATCGGCAACCTGACAACTTATTGCAACATGAACAATAATAACCCAAAACTAGAAATAAAATCCCTTAAAAAAAAAAATAGAAAAATATAAACCCTTCAAACAAAGTATATATATATATTATAAGCAATGAATCATTAGCTATCAATATATATATATATATATATATATATATATATATATATATATATATATATATATATATATATATATATTATTTATTCAAGTAGAATTTAGCCTTTTGAATCATTAGCTATCTATATAGTAAGTCTGGCCATAGGCCGGGCCAAATGGCTAGTAGTTTTATAGAGTTGGGAGCACTATATTATGTGTTTTGTTTGTGAGCTATTATCAGATTTTTCACACCACGCAATACTGCATGAAGCGTTACGAATCCTTTACTCAATTAGCAAAGTCTTCACATGCTAGTCACACAGAACATATAGCCGGGCCTTGCCACCAAATTATGTCGCGCTACATGGTCTATAGTTGTACAAATTCTCACATTATTGATATCTGGTTCTCCCTTAAATGAACCACAATCGTACACTTAAAGTTAAGAGACATTATAATTACATACTTCTAATATTTTCAAGTTTGCATGATACCGTTGTTAAATTAGGAATTGTTAGGTTATATTGAATTTTTGTGTATGGACTGGTAGGCACTTTACACCTGTGGGGTTAGATTATTCAAAACTGTCCTTTCAAATAGAGTCGAGAGATTACAAAAACAAGTGAAATTGATAATAGTAAATCATACGGATTTCCTTTTTATTTGTTTTTAAACAATTTTATTATTTATTATATATTTATTTAATTTTTTGTAATAAAAACAACTTTTGCTTGATAAAAGGTAAAGCACTGATGAATCAGGATTCAATGCCTAGAGACGCAAGAATATATGCAACTACGTAATTGAGCCAGGACTGTAAAAGAAATTTGGAGTGGGGGTGGGGGAAATCTTTATACTCTAGCTATTTTTCTAACAAATTACTAACGCATTATGTGATTTTTACAAATCTGTGGAGATGCGACCCTTCCTCCGTACACACCTCTCTTAAAAATAGTGATGATGATTTAAAAATAGGAAAGGTGTCCTCTCTTAGGATAATTCATCACGCAGCTGCTTTTGCAGAAATGGAGATGAGACGGAGATGGAGATGGATCAGGAAATGACAGGAAGATGCCTTTGACACGTGGCAGGCAATGGGTGTATCATTCGAATGCAAGAGATCCTTTGCCATTGTGGCCATCTATTTAAGAGCTTGCAGGAAGATGTGGCAGTTTCTTAATCTGATTGGGCAACTGGAATTTCAGACGTAGACGGTCCCACCACACGGGCAGTGCCTACACGTCAGCAAACGTAACTTTTAACTTAAAGAGGATCTTGCTTCCAAAAATGCTGTCGCCTTGGTTTTCCGAAGTGAAGTTTTCTTGCACGTCATAAATAATTGAAGGGAAATTTTTTCCGGAAATGGAAGAAAGGAAAATGACATCTCTGAATATTGTGGGTCCAATTTTGCTCGGACAGCTCCAAAACCGTTGGATTAATTATACATCTTAAAATTTGGCTCAATGAATTTGTAACTTGCATCCGAACAAAAGAGGACAGGAAAAAAATATGTACAAATTTGTAACTTATTCTAAAGTTTGATTGGGTTTTATATTGGCTTTTGGTTCTTCTCATCAAAAAACTTTACGAAAACAAGAATTACTTGTCTAAGTGTCATATTGGAAAATTGATGATAATCCTTCCAATATATGCAAAATGGGGCCATACTCCATTCCTTCCTCGGTGACAGAAGCAAGGGAATTATTTCACTATAATTTTTCTGTTCTCCCAAATTTTGCAACGCCTGATTGTACCATCGTTTTCATTTATCATATGAGTTTTCATTCAATTATTCTTAGTTTGTAAGCACATCAATCTGTCCGAAATATGAAAAGAATGTGGACATCATATATTTGTTTACCGGTATAGCGAGGACTAAAACTTGGGTTGTCACGATTCTGCGCGCACTTCATATGGATGCCACTTTAGCATTTTGGATCTTTATATGCCTTCAATTACTTCAATATAGAAACCTATGGTGCATAATTTTGACCATGTGAGCAACACATTCAACATTATTGAACGAGAAGAAATTAAATGAGCAAAGTATTCTGTGTAATTCTTCTTAATAATATGAACTTCGAGTTTCAGAATTCAGTGTAGTTCCTGGATTTGATAACACTAACGAATATATAGGAAATGATTTACGTTGTGTAATTGTGTATTTGAAAACCATGCACATGATTTTGCGCAGTCAGCTACCAAAGGCTTTAATGGTTATTCTCAGGGTACCCTTATTCTTATTCAACTCTTAAAACATGTTGACTATGAAAATATTCTTTGCCATGGACGGCATCTAGTCCAGGGACATCTAATATGATGGCCTTTGATGGTAGTATAGCCGACAGATGGAAGCAAGGAAACATAACACTAATCTTTCTCTCCCTATCTTCGTCTCTCTCAAATAATGAGTGATGCTGCTGGGATATTGAAAGCATCAATTAAATCAGGGCAACTGCAGTTAACTGTTGGGTGCAGAAGGCAGGTTACACAGGCACCACTTTGTAGTGAATCTGACCCCCACTCCACAGACTGTCTTAACATGTCAGGGGTGCAATGCACCACTCCTTTTAATTTCTTTACTTGTGCTGAACCAAACCAATATGTGCAGAATTTTGTGTCCATTCAACACTGAAACAGTAATCAGATACAGCTTTGGTAGAGTGATTCCACTTTTTAAAGCAAAGTTTTGTTCTCGTGTATATTATCATATTATGGATTTTTATGGCTTAGGATAACGGGGACAGTGCCATTTCCACCTTATATATACCTCCTCCTGCCACCAGGTCCAACATATGGCTGTATATACTGGCAATATCTAACATTTTCTGGACCACCTCATGTTAGATTTCGATCAAATTATCCTCATTTTTTATATGTAAAAGAAAAACGAGCGCTCTTTTAGTCATTCAAATACCTCATGACTTATTTATTAATGGGTTAACTAGGAATGCCCCCCCAGTATTAGTTGCAATTAGTGTTACTCTCCATTTTCAAAAATATTACTGATATCCCTCGTCCCTCCAAGTTGTAAGATCCAACGGCTACGAGATTTTTTTTATTTTTTATTTTATTTTATATGAAGAAACATTATGTTGGATCTTACAATTTTTTTGAGGAGGGGGGGGAGGGGGTATCCCTAATATTTTTGAAAAAGGGCTAACTAACCCTCCCACTTTCAATGAAACCTTCATAGCTTTGATTCCTAAGATCACCAATCCTTACCACATCTCTAAGTTTAGACCAATAAACTTATGCAACTTTTGTTACAAAATTATTTCAAAAATCCTAACTAATAGACTTAAATCTATCTAATAAAAAAGGCTTGGTGTGGGGCCCGCAAGGCCCCATCCAATGATTGTCATTGTTTGAAGGGTGGTGCATCTAGTTTGCTATCACAGTTCAACATCCAATTTACTTTCTTGATCGGACAACACTACACTATTTTAAAAATACATCTAATATGAATGGGTTATTTCTTGATGGCTATATGAATGGGTCTAATGAGAAAATAAGGCCGTAAAATAGAATAGATGCCTAGTGTTCTTCCGCATTTAAAGTAGTGCCTACAATGCTGCCACAAAGGAGAGGTGTTGGGTTATTAGTGTTGTACGACACGGGCACACCCTATGTCATATAAATAAGATGATTTCACCTTTTCAGGGGCCTTTTATCAAGGGTAGAAGTATAGGGAACAACACAGGGCTAGTTTGTGGCTTTTTCACAACATGAAAACCAAAAAAAAGGGATGGGTAGCCCTTAAGAAGTTAAGATGGATATGGCTAAGACTTATGATAGGGTAGAATGGTCTTTTCTTAATAGTATTTATGATAGATTAGGTTTTAATAATAAGTTGAGAAATATGATTTCACAATGTCTCGCTACTGTTTCTTTCCAAGTCTTATTGAATGTCTCTCTTTTAAATAAGACCAAGCCTGAGAGAGGTTTGAGACAATGGGACCCTCGACCCCCTTACTTGTTAATTTTGGTCTCTAAGGCTCTCTCTAGAATGATTGCTAGAGATGAGCAAGATGGTAAGATTCATGAGATAATGATTAAAAGAAGCTCCTCCCATTGCTCACTTGGTTTATGCAGATGATCTCATTATGTTTACCAATGCTAACTTGAAAAACATTTTAAATGATTACTGTTAGGCTTCTAGAAAAAAGATTAATTTTAAGAAGTCTAGTTTGTTCTTTAGCATAAATGTAGGCTTCAGAAAATAAGATCAAGCTTAAAAAGTTCTCGAAGATGAGATTATTTGACCTAAAGGAAAAACATGTTTGGGATTCCTATTATGCTATCTCAAAGGAAAACAGAAGATTTTGAGGTCTTAGTGGACAATGTTCACAAAAAAATAAAGGGCTGGAAATTAAAGCCAATGTTTTGTCACAGGCTAGAAGAGCTACTTTAATCCAGTCTCTGTGGCACAAACAACTCCTCTCTGTGCCATGTCCACCAACATGCTCCCAATCTTTACTTGTAAGAAGATTGGCAAAGTATGTATGGATTTCTTTTGGAATGACACAAAAATATCAAAAAGTGTCCACACCATTGGGTGGGAACACATATACAAACCCAAAAAAGATGACGGTTGGGTTTTAGAAAGGCAAGGGACATGAACCTTGTAATGTTGGCAAAACTTTCTTGGAAAGCAACAACTGATGTACATTCCATTTGGACAAAAACTGGATAGGGGATGTTGAAAAATCCACCTAGTTATCATTTTTTTTTCTGGAAATGCGTGCATACATAGAGTTTTTAATAGAATCAGTGGGGTCTGATTTGGAATATTCACAATAGTACGTAGTTCTACTTCAGTTTTAGATGATCCTTGGTTGATTTGCAAGGGCCAACCAAGAACACTAACAGAACTCGGGATATAAAATCCAAACTTGTTGAATATGCATGTTTCTGGTTTGTTTAAGGAAGATGGGAATGGGTGGGATCCTCATAAACTAGTTGTACACTTTAATCCTTTTATAAGTCAGAAAATACAAGAAGTTGTTGTTAGACCAGTGGGGCCAGGTAAAGACAAGATGGTCTAGTGTGACGATAAGTCTGGGACTTTAAAAGTGAAATTTGCTTACTCTTTCCTAACCAAAAAGGAAAGGGAATTGAAGGACAAACTTTTAGTTTTAATTCTCTGACTATATCCCACATTTGGAAATCTGAGTTACCTGCTAACACCCAGATGTTCATGTGGAAATTATATATGAATGTACTGCCAATGGGTAATAGATTGGCAGCAAGAAAGCAGATGCTGGGGGATTTCTCCTGCCCTTTTTGCTTCAAAACTTTGGAAACATACTTGCATATGTTTTTTGAGTGTGATGAGTGGACTAAAATGTTATGGTTTGCCTTTGACCTTGGGCTGAGAATGCAGAGCCACGGGGAAAGGTTCCATATTGAGGATTGGGTGAGCCACTTCATGCAGTGGTGTCACAATAAAGAGGAGTGTAAGTTACATGTTGGGACTTTGGCGTGTTGCTTGTTATACAACATTTGGATCACTAGGAATGAATTCAAGTTTGAATAGAGAAAGATCAATCGAGTGAGAGTAATCTGAAGAAGCAAATTGGATGCACTTAGATGCATCCAAGCTTTTAGAGAAGAATTTCCTAACCTTATACCTTCTATGTCTTTGCATTCATCTAATTACAATGTCATTTTCCCTATCATATCTAATAATTGTTTAATTATCAGGTTTGATGCCTCCTTTCTTAAATAATCAAGATGGGCTATAGCTAGATATATATCATGGAATGATGTAGGGGAAGTAGTTGAGGCTGTAGCAAGAAGATACAAAGTCAAGAATGTTGAAGAACTTGTAATGGTGGTGGCTGAAGTTTGATGTACTCTTTGTTGGGGTTGTCCCTCACCATGAGGCACCCAAAAGCATGCGGTAGAAGTACGCAACTCAGAATGGCATAAAGTGATAAATTAGAGAGAGAGATTGATTGGAGAGAATATTTACTTGATTAATTTCTAAGAAGATTACAAGATGTTTATATAGAGATTACAAGAATCTAAAATAGGAACTAAACTAAAACAGTCGGTGGTGTGGGTTTCTAAACAATACGAGATGCTACCGGGTTAAGATGGTCGCATTCGCTGGTTACGCTTTGTCGAGCTGCCAGGTCGCCTCCACTATGAAGTGAAGAATAACTTCTAATACTCACCTCAAGTTGGAGAGTGAATATCAAGAACTCCCAACTTGCGAATTAATCTCAGAAAGCTGTCCTTGCCGAGAGATTTAGTGAAGGCGTCAGCCACCTGATCTGAGAAGGAACGAATGTAGGAGATAGTAACTTGGCCTGTATCTTGTCACATAAGAAATGACAGTCCAATTCGATGTGCTTCGTTCGTTCATGAAAAACTGGATTTTGAGAGAGATGAAGGGCGACTTGACTGTCACAGAACATGGTCATCGGAGAAGGATGAGAGATGCCTAAGTCAGAGAGAAGATACTTCAACCATTGAAGTTCACACGCCAGAGTAGCCATGGAACGATATTTGGCTTCAGCAGAAGAACGGGATACAATGCTCTGTTTCTTTGTTTTCCAGGATATAGGGCTAGAACCAAGAAAAGTGCAATAACTACTAGTAGATAGACGAGTGACAGGACAGCCAGCCCAATCAGAGTCACAGAAACCAGAGATGTGTAAAGAACTATTAGCGGATAAGAGAATCCCTTTGTTGATCGAACCTTTAAGATAACGGAGTATACGATGAGCAACATCTAGATGTGGAGTCCGTAGGGACTGCATGAAACGGCTGAGATAATTAACATAAAAGTGATATCCGGACGTGTAACTGTGAGATATAAGAGACGCCCAATCAAGCGACGATAGACAGTAGGATCCTAAAGTAATGTGCCATAATCGGTATGGAGGTTGATGTTTTGTTCCATAGGGAACTCAGAAATACGACCACTAGTGGTACCACCATCAGACAGAATGTCCAAAAGACATTTTCGTTTGCGGTAAGAAATAATCCTTCTTTGGAACGAGCAGCCTCGATACCCAAGAAATATTTTAGAGGCGTCCCAAGTCCTTGATATAGAACGTTGTTTCTAAAAATTTCTTCAAGTTGAATGAGATGGATTGTTGTCATGCGTGATCAAAATGTCATCCACATATACAATGACAAATGTAGAATCATACCCACAAATATTAGTGAATAGAGAATAGTCGGACTTAGACCGAAAGTGAAGCCCGGCAAATGATAAGAGTGGTAGATAGTTTGGCAAACTATTGTCGAGAAGCCTGCTTGAGTCCATATAAGGACTTATTGAGGTGACATAACCTGTTCTCCCCCTGTTTGGCGAATCCAGGAGGTAACATCATATAAATAGTTTTATCCAAATCGCCTTGAAGAAAGGCATTGTGGACATCCAGCTGATGAAGAGTCCAATGTCTGATAGCAACAATGGAGAGAAGTAATCGAATAGTGACTAATTTTGCAACGGGTGCAAAAGTGTCATGATAGTCTTGGCCTTCAATCTGATTGTAACCCTTGGCAACAAGACGAGCTTTGTAACGTTCAATAGAACCATCAGAATGATATTTAATCTTGAAAACCCATTTACAACTGATAGGCTTATGATGAGAGGATGACGGAACAAGAGTCCATGTGTTATTTTGTTCCAAAGCTGTAATTTCAGCAGCCATAGCAGCTCTCCATTCTGGAATTTTGACAGCTTGAGAAAAGGATGTAGGAACAACTGAAGAAGTCACTTTAGACAAAAAAGCTTTATGACAAGGAGAAAGGTTAGTGTTAGAAACATAAAAAATCATAGGGTATGGAGTGGAAGACCGTGTTACCTTAGAGTCCGATTGGAGGAGGTTGGCCGAACGAGGGACTGTAGGTGCCTTGGTGAGAGTAGGACAGTGATAATTTTGGATGAGGAGTGGTGGGGGTTGTCGCACTCTAGTAGATCGAGTTGAGGCATGAGGATTGAGGTGGGATGGTTGAGGATCTTCCAAAGGGGACGGTTTTGGAGGAGTGGGAATATTGTCAAGAAGAAGTGAGCGTGAGTCGCGGCTTTCGACGATTGGGAGCAGGGTCGACTCCATCCATTAGAATTACTTGAGATGATTGAATGTCGAAGGTTTCATTGTCTGGGATGGGTAAAGGAGAAACAAGCAGATGTGATGGGGGAGGGGGGGGGGGGGGGGAGATAAATGTTGATAGGGAAATATAGTCTCATGGAAAACCGCATCACGGGAAGTATAAATTTTCTTGGAAGATAAATCATAAATGTGGTAGCCTTTTTGAGCATAAGGATAACCAATGAAGATGCCAGGTTTTCCACGGTGATCAAACTTATTTTTAATGGAAGTGTTGTAAGCAAAACATAAACAACCAAAAACATGAAGATGGGCAAGAGTGGGAGGTGTTGTAAATAGAAGCTCATGAGGTGATTTGTTATTTAAAAAGGTGCTAAGAATTTTGTTAATGAGATAGCCTGCGGTGAGAATGCATTCACCCCAGAAGGATAATGGGAGGTGAGCTTGAAAACGTAATACTCGTGCAACGTTGAGTAAGTGATGATGTTTTCTTTCAACAACAGCGTTTTGTTGGGGAGTAGCAACACAACTACGTTGGTGGATTACCCCATATTTTGAAAAGAATTGTTGCATGTTATGGGATATAAATTCAGAGCCATTGTCAGAACGAAGGACTTAGATTTCATGAAAATGGTCATCAATGTTGCTATGGCCAAATATGAGTGAATGTATTGTAGAATGAAATTGAGTATGAACCATGGCAAAAAAACATTGTAAATGCATGACAGTTTCAGATTTGACAGTCATAAGATAAATCCATGTAGCACAACTAAAGTCATCGACAATAGTTAAGAAAAAACGAGCATTGGAATATGATGGTAAATGAAAAGGACCCCAAATGTCACAATGAATCATTTGAAAAGGTCTAATTGTCTTTATTGAACTATGAGAAAAAGATAAACGAGTTTGCTTAGCTTGCGGACATACAGTGCAAGTAACATTATTTGAACTAGAAATGAAATGAAACCGCTTTAGCTAAAATCTGCAAAAAGCGTGGAAGATAGATGTCCTAGGCGATAATGCCATAAATTATTTGTGGTGGAGTTGTGGGATGAGCAAACAAAAGCTAGTTGGAGATGGTAGAGTCCCCTATTAAGCCGTCCCAATCCAATCTTCTTCTTCGTTAACTGGTCCTGAAAAAGGCAAGAATCATTAATGAACGTGACAGAGATAGGGTGAGACTTGACTAATTCACTAATGGAAAGCAAATTAAAATGAAAGGTGAGAACAAACAGAACGTTGTCAAGACGTAAAAGGGGGAGAGAATAACACTACCAACATGAGTAATTAAATGGTCTGTTCCATCTGGAAGTTTAAGAGTAGAATGTGTTAAACAAGTATGATAATGAGAAAACAGATGTAATGAAGAACAGACATGATTGGTAGCACCAGAGTCAATGATCCATATGGATTTAGAAAAACACGAGAGAGATATACCTGTTAGGTTTGCTTGTGAAGAGATATTACCTGAATCAAGCAAACTGAGAAGTTGGTTGTATTGTTCTATGGAAAAAATAGAGAGAATCGAGTCCAGAGTAACCTAATTAGCCTGAGCAGGCTTGGGTGGATAACCGTGCAGTTTGTAGCATGTACCAATATGATGTCCAACTCGGTTACAATGGTTGCAGAATGGATGAGCGTGCTTTCGCTTGGGGGTCCTCAGATCCGACGGCGCGTAAGGCCGAGGCTGTGGTGAACCACCAGTCGCTCGGCCGTGGGAGGTTTAGGCGGACCTGATTTGAAGAAGAAGCCCAGTTGGTCTTCTAAAAATGAGTACTCGAGGGCAGCGGCCACCTGGAGCGAAGGAAAGAGAGTGCATGAATCTCTTGTTGCTTCTTCTCTTGTCGGATTAAAGAATAAATCTTGGACATACGAGGAAAAGGATCCATCAAGAGAATTTGATCGGATGGATTGAAAACGAGCATCTAGGCCTTGTATGAATTTTATAGAATGACCGTCTTCAACCTCTTTGGCAAAAATAGATGCATGGCCACAAGTACAAACAGGCATAGTAGATAAATAACTTAATTCATTCCAGAAAGATTTAAGTAAAGTGAAATAAACAGATACTGGACGATTGTCTTGCTTGAGAAGAGTGACGGAATCCTTCAGTTGAAAAACCTTGGGTGCATTAGTTTGTGAAAAACGATCACCAAGATATTTCCAGATTTCGGATGCAGAGTCGGCATAGAGGATGCTGCCACGGATATCTGGAGTAACAGAATTAAGAATCCATGAAGCAACAAAGTCATCACATCGCGACCACTTAGATTTTTCTTTGGGAGTGCTGGGAGGAGTTACAGAGCCATCGACAAAACCAAACTTATTCTTTGCTCGAAGGGCTCTAGAGATAGACCGTAACTAAGTTGGATAATTGTCCCCCGATAACAGGAGGAGAGGATGAGGATAGCCGTGGGACTATCCGAGTGGTGGACATAGAAATGATCAGAACTGGAGTAGAGTCATTATTGGGAGTGGAGGCGTCGGCCATTAAGAATTGAGAGGAGGCGGAAGCTGATAGAGTTTAGGATTAGGGTTTGGATCAATATTAGGTTGATACCATGATAAATTAGAGAGAGAGATTGATTGGAGAGAATATTTACTTGATTAATTTCTAAGAAGATTACAAGATGTTTATATAGAGATTACAAGAATCTATAATAGGGACTAAACTAAAACAGTCGGTGGTGTGGGTTTCTAAACAAGACGTGGAGGCTAGTCGCGACTCGGGTCAAGCTTTTGTTAGAGCGCAGTCGCTACCAGATATCTCGTTTATTCGCAGGCGCGTGTCGCGCTCTATCTATGCGTTGGCAGAGCGCAGGTCGCGCTCTCCACTATGAAGTGAAGAATAACTTCTAATATAAAGTATGACAGTGTTTGTGGCATATGCAGTGGGTAATGTTTATGTTCGCTCAATAACACCGAATCGAGGAAGATGTTTTCAGAGTTTCAAGAGGTCTGATGAAGTATGTCATCAGAAGTAGCATAACATATATATAAGTACGACATCTAAAGTATCATATCGACCCGTAAGTTTGTAACCCACTATATAAGGGACTTAGGGTTAGACCAAAAACATATATAATTCTTGGAAATCTTTTCATTCTTTGAGAGAGAGAAAACCTCGGAGAGAGAGTCACTCAAGAGAGAAACCCGCTTTTACCTTGTAAAGAGAGAGAAGATAGATCCTAGTGAGTTTGAGAGAGAAGAGAGAAGAGCATTGTAATCCTTTTCTACCTTTTTCTCATAAGATCATTGCTTTTGTGGATATAGGCACAATTGGCGAACCACGATATCGCTTTGTGTATCTTGTGGTATGCTTTACTTTCTTTGCTTTATTATTACTTGTTTGTGATAGTTGTTGATTGCTTAGAAAGTTGAGTTAGTTTGTTTGATTGGTGGTAGTGAAATGTTAGACTTTTATTGGAGTTAGAGTGTCCAAGTGCAAACTATGTTAATGGGGATCGATTGGTATTGTTTTCCCCAACAATCTTAGCTATCTCATCAGGGTGGAAGGATGTCATCTTTGAAGGAGATTGCACAGAAGTCACTAAATATCTAACTGGTCTTAGTTGTACTTGGAGTATTGAGAGTCTGAGAACTTATGTAAATAATCTTTTATCTTTTTTTGAGTTTAGTAGCTTTCGATAAATTAGTAGGGATTTAAATGGGGATGCACATGAGTTAGGTAGATGGGACAACCATCAACTAACTATGAGTCATCTTCCAAAGTGTATGTTGGAGCAAAACTTGAAACCTATGTTCCTCTATATATTGTTATTGTTATTGTTATAATAATTCAGGTCTTACCCCATAGGCCTAAAGATACAAATTTCCAAGATATTAGTAATTTGACAATTGTGCCAAATATCTTCCCACTAACTATGAGCCAGAAAAAAGATTGTTAGGCGAGTCTGGTCCATATCAATTCATCATATTTCATTTTAGTTCATTAAGTCATCAATCGACAAAAAGTTTCTCAAAGTTTTGTATTTTAGATGTTTGGTCCCCTTATCTCCAGGAAATCAACTGTCAATTACTCATTTTCCTCATCCTTGGTCTTACTTGGACAACAATAATGTCATTTTTTTTTAATTGAACGTCTATTTTCTATCAAATTGGTAGCTAGGACATCACTAAGTGGCACTGAAATAGGACGTCTGGACTCCGAACGCATTGGAGAAATGACAATTCGTACCTCACATACATTCTCAAAACTTAAATAACACGATGACAAAGGAAAAATACAAATTAATTTTCGTATTTGAAGCATCTCATCACGAACCTTGACACTAGGCCACTCACAATGTGCAACGGATGAATGAAACAGATTCCCTGGTGATGAAGGTCCTCAAAGAAGTTGTACTACAAGGGTGCAAGAATACGTTCGACTAAAGGTAAGTGAAGAAAAGAGGAAATAGAAAAAGTTATAGCTGTAAAAGAAAAGAAGAAAGGGAAATGTGGCAGTGGTTCTTGTTTCCCCGAGTTGCCCTGTCTCAAACCTTATGTCTGTTGTTCACGAATTGCTTTTAAGTACCACGAATATACTTTTAATTAGTATGGCACATTATGCCTTCATATGTGATTCCTTTTAATTAGCATATAAATCTTTCATTTAGTCCTTTACCGTGTATGCTTCCATGTACCTTATGGGCGTGCGTTCTATTTGTCCCTTTAGCTTGCAGAAGTACAGAGTGCATGCGGTGGGGGTGCATGTTATATGCTCGTGTGCTCCTTTTGCATAGTTTACATATTGATTATCTCACTTACTTGCCATTATAGTTTAAAGTACATGCGCCTATGCAGTGATTGCACATGAAAGTACTGGGTATTAATGGTATCTGTGAGTTTTATTATTGGTTCAATTTGAAAGGAGATAGAAGAACATGTCTTGTACCATTACAGCTTCGGTGTTTGGCCCTTAACAGCATCTTTTGTGTTTATTTGCCTGTAAATTCATTTACATACTGTGTTTCCATGACCGCCAGCCAATACTGGGATCCACCTACGCTACACAAAAGCAATCCATGCATATGATCCATTATTTTGCCACTGGACTTGGGAGTTGGGACAAGTAATTCGCACTGTAATTAGGTAGCTTTTGCAGTAAATAATTAAACTGTAACACAAGGGTAATAGGGAGGCTCCAGCTACTTGAGAATATTTTCATAGGGATGAGGGTCCGCAGACCATGTGATCCAATAGTCTGAAAATTCAAAACAAAAAAGATAAAAAAAAATAAGAGAGAAGATAAAAGGATGTTGTATTTTCTAGACCGTTGGATCCCACATCCAACTGTTGCGGCCTTCATTCCTATGAGGAAAATCCTTGGGGTAGACAACTTCGGGTAATAAAAGAAGAAATAGAGCAATTTCGTTCTGAGCGTGGCTCTTGATTGAGCATGGAAATACTTCATAGGAAACCCAATTTCACACGATAGAAAAAACGCAACATAAATTTATCACCTATGTCAGCTATTCTCCAAGACTATACATGTTACAAAGGGGCCTAAAACCAACCGTGAAATTACATACTACATTATTTACTACTAGAGAATAGGAATGAAAATTGCTCCAATTATTTTCGAGTTACATACTGTTCTTCTAGGCTCTTATACAGTATATTATCTTATCACAAACATTTAGCATGTGGAATGCACAACTGCAGAACTGCACAAGGTACCGCCCCAATTAGAGGAATGGGTCAAACATTTCTCTTTTCTTTGCTGGAAAGCAGTCGACTGAGGGAAGAAAATATACCGAGTATAAATAGCACGTGATATTACACAAGACAGTGTGCACTGTGCACATACCATTCAGCTCTTCAAAAGCTAACCAGTTGCCTCCACGCATTGCTCTACTCATATATCCACCTAAAAGCATGTGTTTCAAATCTATATGATAATGTGCACAAAAATGCTGGATTCCAGTACACTCGTTTGAATAATGTGGGATTTAATTCGTGTATAATCACTTTCAAAATTTTCCTATTAATTAAAATCTTTGAGAGAAAAATTTATGATGCATGCTATGCTCAGGTAAAACTTGAAAGTCTATAAACCTTACCTAAGGATCAAACAGAGTTTTTGACTTCGACTGTGGATGCTTTACTTTGCTCCCTTTGAATCACTTTTCCTTGATTGAATCGTGTTTGATTTCCTTTTGTATGATTGTATCTAATTTTGGAGTGTTCCTTTGAAATAAGTCATTCCAAACTAACAAATCGTGTCAGACTCTCATGGCGCCTGACAAGCGTGGAGGGAATAAACTAGAAGTCAAAGGCATCCACTAAGAGTATCGGAACGAAGTAATAAAAGATATCCTCTGTTGACCTTGTGAGAAGAAAATGCATGATGTTTTAATTATTTGGAGATCGAGTCATTTAACAAAACATTGTGGAATATTTATGTCCACAATTGTGGATAGTTACTAATATGAAGATTATGGAATAATTTGTGGCCAGATACTCAGATTATGCCCACAATGTTGGAGAATTTAGTGGTTCATTGCTTTAGAATAAAAGGAGTGGACTTTAGAAGTTTCAATTTTAAACTGGCCAGAGTAAAGGCCTACAAACATCAATTAGGATCCCATAATGGGAGCATTAGTATCTTCTCCAATATCACTCAATATTTCTAAACTGTAGAAAAATTTTCTGGGTGGAAATAAAGGTTATTCTTCAATGCCAATTAGTGGAAGGCTTACAAAGTTACAAGCAAAACAAAATTTTCTCAACCGAAAAAGAAAAAAGAAGAAAGAAACCCTGTTTGTAAGTAGTGGTTTTTGCTTACAGCGCAAGCAACTAGTGTGAAAGAAATGAGAGACATGTTCTTGCCACCTACGCATTCCCATAGCCTGATAGCCTCTAAATCGCACGATATGAAAATTGCATTGATCTACCTAAGCTACCACGTCACTTTCTATTCGGCCTGCTTGAAGGCTATCATCAGTCATCACCAACCCCGAAGGGGCAAAGGGCAACTAACTATGAAGCCGTAGCCCATAGCTGGCGAGAGCTAAACTCTCCTGGGCGATTTTAGTGAGTTTCAAAACTTCAACCTCTACTTGTCAGAAAGCGTTAATCGGAGTCATGTATAGTGGCTCATGTAGATAAGTGCCAAAGCTTTCAGCCACAACACCCCTGTAGAAAGAAATACATACATACATACACATCAAATTATGCAGAGGGCAAGAGGCATGTGCAAGTGTGCAACATTCTTAAATTTCAACAAGAAAGTTCTTATAGACTAATTTTTCAAGAAGATCATGTTGTCTCAGAATCTCAAGAAGAAAGTCATTTCAAACACTAAATTTCCTATTTCATGAAAATTTGCTCCTATTTCATGAAAATTTGTTGTTTATGATAAAGTAATCACTTTTAAGTATGTCACTTTTGTTGAAAATCTTAGAAGATCTCAACTCTTTAAAAAATGATAATGTGAGAGAATCGTACTAAAGATTTTTTTAAGTGGTACTTAAAAAATGTTGGAGCGTTGGCGACCGAAGGTTAAATACTTCTAGTACAATTTCACTGGTGGGAGAAAATATCAATAATAGTAGAATCTCTCAATCTCATGATTTACCTTAATCAATATTGTTTAGTCAATTATCAGCGTCATGTCAATTGTCGAAAGGGACCATTTGTTGATTCACTTGGTTGGCATCGTGAAGATGTGAATTGTCAAGATAAACTAAATGAGAAATGCACACTAATTAAGAGGGCCAAAGAATTAGAGAATGAAGACATATACTTCGTGTCTATAGAAGATGGATCCTCTTTCCCGTATTTTACTCATCGTTGCTTCTTAAAGCCCAAACGTTGGCCTGCTAAGGCGACTATAGCTCATGGCTTGAAGAGTTTGAGTTTGTCAGTCGTATGCTAGTGTTTTTCCCGCTCCACTAAGGAATGTTGCCAGTACCCAGAGTGTTACAAACTTACTTTAAGCTACTTTCATGGCTATTGTTCTTCACTTATTAATCTAATAATTTGATGACATAAAATGAAAAAGTTTGGTTTTGTGCATCTCGTGTCATAATGTCATATACCCATAATAGTTATGCAAGAAATGGGGCTCAACCCTTGGTTTTAATCCGGTTGAGTATAAACCCCTTTCTATCGGCCTATACCACATAACCTCCCTATTTATCGGCCCATACCACATAACCTCCCTGTTTTCCAATAACAGGGCAAATCCAGTCCGATTTCTATTTCCTATTTTATTTTATTTCCGTTTTACCTTTTTTACAGATTCATCGTAATTTCGACCAAGAAGAATACCGATTCATCTGCTTGGATAACACGATTTGACCTCCTTTGTTTCTCAATTGACGAAAGAAGGTTAGACGCTGAAGAGATTCACCTATATTCCATCTTCTTTGCGATTTTTATTTTGACCATGAAAATTTAAAAGTTAAATTGCTCAAAATATTGTTTTAGTTGGTGATATTGACTATGTAAAAATACATTTACATATGTTCATCAATTTGATTTTGTTGTTTTTGCAAATGCAGATATGGATGAGATCGCTCTTTTGCTATTATGTACGAGACACAAATTATGAGTGTCCTGGTATGGGACTAACGGTATGATTGTTGATTTGAAGCGCACAATTTCTGAAAAGTGGCCAAACCTTACTCCATTGTCTATAGAACTATCTTTTTGTAAAGGATTCAAAGCGTATTGTGATAGATAATCGATTTCGGAGCTTCAATCCCTTGTTTGCTTCAATTTGGTTAAAAGTTTTGATACATTTTGATAACAAAGATCGTCAAGAGGAGTTTTTGCTTTGTATGATTATTTGGTTTTAGTTCCAAAGTCTCTTGAGGGCTTCTTCTTGTACTTCTAGTTCTTCTATAGTTCTTCTATATCTTACATATGATGAAAAATATGTTAATGTCGCTTCTTTGCCTATTCTGACTGGTGTGGGACAGAGATTTTCTGGTGGTGTTGCCAATTTTTGTGTTGAGCTTTTACGCCATTGTCTTGTTAATCATTACAGAGTTCTTATTAAGAAGAATGATCATGATAGAGTCATGACTGAGTGTTATTTGAAGACTGAAACCGGGTGTCTATGGAGAGTTCACACATCCAAGAAGTATAAGATGCCGAAGTTCTTTGAAATAAAGACAATGGAAGCAAAATACACATGTGGAGCTGGATTCACTGACGTTAACAATCCCCCAGTGAATAGTAAACTTGTAAAGAGTATTGTTTTAGATATAGTGAGAGACAAGCCTTTGATTAAGCTAGGTGAAATCACTAACCATTTTCTAAGGGTATATGGTGTGAACTTGAATTATTACTTTGCGCATACTAGCATAGATCTTGCATTGAAGGAGATACATGGGGACCATGCTTTATCTTATCATCAGTTACATTGGTATGTTGGAAAGCTGAAAGAAACCAATCTAGGGAGTCATGTTGTTTTGGAAAAGGAATCAACAACAGAAAAGTTCAAGAGATTATTTGTTGCATTTGGTGATTGTATTCATGGCTTTAACTTCACGTCCCCTATGCTTTGTTTGGATGGAACTTTCATGAAAACAAAATACAAGGGGTGTGTCTTGTCACCATCGCCAAAAATGCAAATGGGGGTATGTTTTTGAGTTTGTGACTTTTTACATAGTAGTTCATAGTAGTTTGTAAACTGAACAAACATAAACTATGAAAATTTACGCTCACATAGTAGTTTAGCCTATGCATTTTAATATTTACATAATAATTTAGCCTATGAAAATTTATTTTTATATATAAGAGTTAAGTTTTCATAATGAATATGGTATGCAAAACCAAATCAAGAATTGATGTTTATTTGTGTTCCGTGTATTTTTCTAGTAGCTATGGCGGTTGTACTTTTGAAACCGATGATAATTGGGATTGGTTCTTGGAGCAACTTAAGTTGGTGGTCTCCAAAGATCGTGAGGCTAACTTTTTAATATCTACCGTAAACCATGGTCTACTTGTGGGTGTCCTCGCGATTTTTCCCCGGTTCCCATCATGGTTATTGTTTGTGGTACCTTAAAAATAATCTTAATTCAGCTATGCCCAACAAACCATTGCTTCCATACCTTTGGATCTCTTTTCAGACCTTGCCTATCTTTGGGAGGCACCATGAGTTTGAGAAAGTGATGGTTGATTTTCGAGATGTTTGTGGCAATCAAGGAAAAATTTTTGTCCACCATAGGTTATGAGCATTGGTATAATGCTTATTTTCAAGGAAATAGATATGGCGATATGTGTTCCAATATTGCTAAAAGCTTCAACTCTTGATCCTACTAGAACGCTTACTTGCCTATCATTGCAATAGTGGACAAGATCCGTGGGAAAATTATGAAAATGATGTTCGATCGGGCTGGAGTTAGCTAGGAGTCGGACTACTATCTTATGTCCATCTATGGAAACTTTATTGGTTGAGAGGATCAAGGTGGGGAGAAGTTGGGTGGTTCTCAAGTCAAGGAAGGGTATTTTTGAGAGGCGTGCTACTCATACTCACTTGGTTGACTTGAATAGAAGTCACCGCTTTGTAATTGGTGGAGAATCAAGGATTCCCTTGTGCACACTCATCGCTCCATTTTTAGCCGATGGATTGAATGTGTATACCTACTATGATAAATTCTTTTTATTCTCGACATTCGCGGATAGTTATTCAAGAGCTATAGTACGTGGAGAACAAGAAAATGCCCGCTAAGATACCAAGTGTGCCCGATTTACTTCCTCGGATCGAAAAAAGAAGATGGGGAGACCGGACAAGAAACGTAAGCACAACACGGTGCTACAAGAGGTAGGAAGAAGAACAAGGGCCCTTGCTATGGCCACAACAAACCCAAGACTAGGCTCCACTCCTACAACATGCTTTACACCGGTTCAATGAATTTGCATTTTTTTTCATCTATTCTTTGATGTTGCTCAGATATGAAAAACAAGATGTCGATGAACTTGCTCGGAGTTTATAGTTTGATGTTGGATTTTATATGTTACGTTTTTTAGTTGGAGAATGAAAAAGATAGTTTTACATAGTAACTTTTAGGGATGAAATTAGCCCCGACACGACAAAATTTATGTAAATGTATTTTTACAGTACCATTATATATGTAAATATATATTTACAAACTAACTTTACCTATGCAAACTTAAATATACATAATAACTTTTGGGATTGAAAAGTTCACGGACACTGACCAAATATATGTAAATGTATTTTTACATAGTCATATATATGTAAAACTATATTTGCATAGTTATTGTAGATGTTGTATTTATTGGACAACGGCCCCGATGGTTCGTGTGGTAGGGAATGACTGTATTCTTCTTGGGATAAGAGTTGCCCTCACGATCAAGTTTCTTGGGGTAAACTTGAATCAAGCCTTTACGTAGTTCATCTCTCTCTATTTATAGATGTTTGAGTTGACCTTCCATATATGTTTCGACCGTTATAAAGTGTAGATCCACCTTGTGTGCTATCTTGATGATTCACCATTACTCAGGGTTGTTACAAAGTTAATGTCTCCATGATTGTGGCATTGATTGAGCTCCAAAATTAAGCTTAGTTGGTTTGCTTCCATAAATGGTCAGAATCGATGATGTTGGACGACACCGGTGTTGAGTTGTGGGGTACGATCTGATGGTGTGGGACGAGTTGAAGGTGGACAACCTGGTATGTGGACATGTGCATTGTAGTGTGGAACGGAAGGTACTTACATAGCCCCCTTTATTTTTTATTCGTTCTTTGGACAGCTGTTGCATGGAAAAAGAACGGTTAAAAAGTAAAGTTTGAAAGCACGTGTCTGACAGCTGTTTGTTTTGAAATTAGGTTTCAGAAAATGTGCGGAAACTATTGGGCTAGATTCGTGGGCCCAAAATTACAGTGATTTGTGGGCGAGTAATGATTTAGGCATTTGGGAACACAAAACGTTTTTGTAGTCTCTTGAGGTTTTGGCAGCTGAAGGGTTTTGACTTGTTAAGGGTTTCTCTTTCTCATTTCTCCATCTAGGAAAAGAAGGAAAAAAATAGAGCGAAAGAAAAAAAGAAAAGAAAAAAAAAACTTTTCTCATCTTCGGTATCGGTGTGTCTTTTGATCTTGCAAACTTTGATCTTTTGTTTATTCTAAAACTCGTAATATCTGCTACCAGTGATAGCTTGAGTGGTGAAGTTGAAATTGATGAATGGAGAGAGAACGGTAAAAGTGGGTGAAGATGTTGATGATAGGGTTTGTAGTGGTGCTGAGGCTTTGTCGTCTTCATAATTGGAGACGAGGGCTGAGGATGCGAGGAGGCCTAGGTCGGAAGATTGTTATGCTTCTCTGAGGGAGGAGTTTGGTTGGGTGGAGGTCGACCGCCATGTACCGACCCTAACGCATGAGGAGAGAAATTTTATGGTAATGACTACGTTCCTTGGGGTGGAGGAGTAGTTGTTTGTTATGGACAGTTGAAGGCTGGGATAAGGTTGTCTTTTTCCCGTCTTATTGTGGAGGTGTTGAATTTTTGGGAAAAGCCCCTTGTCAGTTCTTAGAGAATAGTTGGAGGATTTTCCATGTGTTGGATTTGTTGAATGACAGGGGTTATAACATCCGTTTATCAGATGTGTTAGAGCATTTTGTTGTGAGGAGATCGGGTGCTCTGAATTTCAGTTTTCAGGTCGGTAAGGGGAAATCTCCTGTTATCGTGGGGGTGAGTAAGGAGGATTGGGGGAGTAGGCCGTTGTTCGTTGTGGGTAGATATTGTCCTCCTCATTTGGAGATTGAAAATCATGTCGTATAGTCTGCTAGTAGGCCGTTGGTTTTAGGTCGTAATGTGTGTATGATATATTATAATTTGGACATTCTGATTTATTTGTTTTAGTTTTGTAGAGATTTCTATTCATTTTCGTACTAAGGCCGGTGTTATTGAAAGGTTTGCTTGTTTGAGTTTGGAGGAGAAACGAGTTTTGTTGGGGAGGTAGCTCATTATTTTAAGAGGGTGGAGGAGAGAAGATCAACCGTGAAGAAGCCGGAGCAAAAGCGCAGGCTCATCGCAAGGCCGAGGTTGCTATTTCGATTCTAGCTCGGATTCCGCCATGGAGAGGGAGAGCTAAAAAGAAAGCACTGTTTCTGGAGGGAAAAGGGCTGAAGGGGCTAGTGATAGCCGTTCTAGGGTAGCTAGGACGGCTGGTGGAGCTACTGAAAGCCGTTTTGCATCTAGACGCTCTGAGGTGGGTGATGTGAATCGTTAGGCATCCCAATGTTTTGAGCTGGGGGATGGAGGACGCTCTGTATCCAACCGCTTCTCCTATGGTGATGCAGATCGTTCTGCATCCAACTGCTTCTCCTCTGGAGATGCGGGTGCTGGAAGTGCTGGTGGTATTGCTGCTGGTGGAAGTGCTGGTGGAGAGGGTGATGCTCCCACTTCGTTTCAGAGGCCTATTCTGAAGAGGCTCGAAGTGGGGTTGAGTCGGAGGGGCTAAGAGGTCCCCGAATCGAGTCCGAGGAACGACCTAGTTCTGCGGAAAGGTCAGACTTCTTAAGTCGGGTACCTTTGAAGAAGATGAACCCGATTGATTTGGTGTTGACGCCGGGTAGCCGAGGGCCCATTGTAAGAATAAGGTCGGTGATGGTAGGCGCGCTTTAGCAATGCAAGGGGTTAGTGGAGGCGCCCCTGCCGACAAGAGTGGAGATGACGTTTTGAGTAGGCTCGTCATGTATGAGGACCCTTGTAATGGGTTGAGGAAGTTTGTGAAGAATGGGGACGTGTGAGTTTCAAGTCCACATTGGTTCTTGCCGGAGGCTGCCGGAGAGCATTATTCTTTATGGAGATAGGTAAAATTTGGATGGTAAGAGTCCGGAGGTGAACCCAAAAGGAGATGGATCGGTGCGTGCCATGTGAGTGTTTTTCCATTCTAAGCTTGTTGTCTTTGGGCTTTGTCAATATTGATCCGATCTAATCTTAATTTGATATTTGTCGTTCTCGCCATGTACGAAGTTGAAAGAGATGGCATCTATCTTCGATCCGCAAAGAAGGAGTTGGATGCCATCAAGGAGGCTTATGGCAAGCCGGGTGGCCTGAAAGCAATAGGTGGAGATGGTCGAGGTGGGCCGAGGAGGTGCAAGATCTGGGTGGGAAAGTGGCTCATTGCAACCATCTCTTGACTCTGCAAAATTTGGAGGTTCAAAGAACGGGTCACCGAAAGCAAGAAGGCGCCGCCGAACGAAATGAGATCGAAAGTATGACAACCGGGTTGATTTGGTGGAGGGTGGTGATAGTTACATTCTAGTAGATGATTATTTGGAGCTAGATCGTAAGTATGAGCCCCCGAAGATGTCCGCTTGAACGTAATGCAACAATGTCCGTTGAAGATACCGTGCAGATGCTAGTAGATGATCCGACTCGCTAACCGATCTAGGTGTTGCTCCGACCGCTCTACGAATCAAGAGGTCTCCCGGTTGTAAAATGCAAGCCGTGGATCCATTTAGTGGCCCGGTTGGTGAAGAGGGTGGACCATTAGAGCCTTTGAATGTGGAGAATCTTTCTTGTGTTAATTGATGTCTTGTGCTTGTCGGTTTGTTTTGATGATAGATGAAATGTTTGAACAATGTTCTCTTTCTTGTCAGAGTTGATACCGATACTAATACCGATGACTTTTTGATTTCGATGGGGTACTAAAGTCGTTTTTTTCAGAAGGGATAACCGGGGCCTCTAGTATCTCAACCAAAAATTGCATTTAAGTAGGAATAGTTAAATTACTTATTTCTTTGAGATTGTGTTTTGATGTTTGCTTGCTAATGATTGCTTTTCGCTCTTTTGATTGTTGTTTGACGACTGCGGTTGTATAATAAAGCATTGATGAACTGGGCTGAACTTGGGTAGTTGTCCGATTATCAGTCGTTTAACTATATCAGGTCGTAGTGCTTTTGTATGACCGGTAGATTTCAAATGATTGACACCTAGGCTTTGCCATGTTTAGGTGTGTGTGAGTCGTTCCTTTCGGGGAAGCTCTTATAATTAGCCTTTGAATGACCATTGTAGTCGGGTCTAACTTAAACCATTTCCGAGGTCGTAGAAGTCGACTTTGGGGTCCTTTTGGGGTCCCCTCGATTGTATTTGTCCGGGATAATTGCCTTTGAGTGGCAATTACTGGTTGAATCATACTTAACCCCGGGCATTGGTGTTAAGTTGATTTAGGTCCTTAGGGGACCTTGTTTGAATTGATTGATGATTAACCACTGCATGGTTGTAGTTGAGTCATTATAGACTCGCTTTGATGTACCTCGACATTGTGATGTCCTAGGTCGGTGAAGGTGCAAGATGTATGGTATTTTCATGTAATGCACAAAATGATATTTGTACACAAAATGTTAATGAAATTTTATTCATATCGAATTATGTATCCGGAGAGAAAGACTTATTGATAAAATCGCTTTTAGAGAGTCAGTATTCCAAGGTCGGGGAAGCATATCATCGAGCTAAGTTTTGATCCAAGATGCACCGCTTCCAACGACTTTGTCAACAATGTAGGGACCTTCCCATGTTAGGTCTAGTTTGCATTTGGAGCAAGTGTCTTTTTGAAGACTAGGTCCCCAACTTGAAAAGATCTTGGGATGACCTTATTGTCAGAAGATCATTAGACGCCGGGTGAAGTTCATAAAGTCGCACGACCATTCTTCTTTGAACGCCACAACGCGCTAGCCAGTCGCACTCGACTTCTCTCGATGAATCCAACATTTTGAGCTTTTATATCTCTTCATTGATGGCTTTTGAAATTTGAGTGCTAGTTTCTAGGTCATTATTTGGCGCTTGATGCTTGATCTACATTTAACTTCAGTGGCAAGCTTAACCGAGGGTCGATTCCGCATATCGACATATCACCAAGCAAAACCATCTTTATCGAGAGATAGAAATTTGACAAGTTGCTTCGAGCCTAGTGGTCTAAATCAACCCCTATATAAACAAACTTTGGGTCATCATCCGAGCCTAGATTGACTTTTTTCTCCCGGTTCTATTTGAGCTTGTTTCCCTTTGAGCTTGTCCGTCAGAGTTGCCGTAGGTCGACGCTTCAGGATTCTATTTCGACGCCTTTTGTCTTTGATGACTTCCGAGGCTCTGGGTGAGGTCGCCAGGAATACAACCAACTTCCCAAAAACAATTCATCGCTTTAATTATTCTAAACATTTTGAAACCAATTAAAATTGGTAGGTTTTTACGGGCACAACCCATTTTGTGTTGGCGGACCCAAAAAAAATTATTTTACAAATTTGCCATTGACAAAAAATCATAATTTATTGTTGGGTCCGCCCCCAAATCAATGGTAACTTGTTACAACCTCCTACGCCCTTACCCTAAAAAAGACTCCACTTCCAAAAAATAAATAAATAAATAAAAAAATTAAAAAAAAAAAAAAAAAAAAAACTAATTCCAAAAACAATTCTTAGTCCAAGAAGTTCCAAAACAAATATATCTAGACGGCCATAAATACCGCATATGTAGTTAAGCTCAATCTTGTCCGAAGCTAGAGTGACGCTGGCTTAAATCGTTGGGACACCGTCCAAAGATTGAATCAATTCCCAAATGACCCTACCGGTCGCAAAAGCTAAGCCCAAATCGACATCACGCTAATTAAATCGTTGGGACATCTAATTCCTAAATGACCCCGGCTAGGTGAAGCTAAGCCCAAATGATATTGCTAAATCATTGGGACATCCCGATTCCAAACGGCCCGACTAGGTAGCGGAACGATAAAACATAAAATGAATAATTACTCACCGAAATGAGCGATGAACTCAAAACGTAAGTAACTAAAACTATTTACGTGTCTATATTTTATCAAAGTTTCTCTCTCTCAATTCTATCGAAATAGATGGAAGTAACAAATTGCTCCTATCCTAGTTCTGCAGCATGGAATGTTTCTAATCTAATTAATCGGTCTTAAGTCAGCCCAGCTTTTACGAAGGGGTGTTATACTACCATACAATATGAAATTGATTGTGTTGAATTTAAAACTCTGAATGCTATGGAAATATGATTGTTTTGAATCTAGATAAAAGGATTAGGGAATTGAATCCACCTCGAATCCAACTTAATAACCTAGCATAGATTCTTGTATCTCGGTTCTACGTGCTTTACGCGGGAAGAATTTCGAAGTTTCTAATCCCTAGTGTTCATGACATTTCTACCAAATACTAACTAGCATGTGAGGTCATCCACCCATTCTCATGCATGAATCACGACCTTCTAGAAGGGAATAGATTCTACAACGCTTCTACACTATACCACTCAAGTTTTCATCAAAGCTTCGGCCAACCCTCTAATGGAGGTTTTAGCCTTGAGTCATCAACCCATCATTTCCCATATGAATCTAAACTAAACATAATATCAAGATTCGGGAAATTTACTAATCTAAATTAAACAATAATTAAATTCTAATTAACAACTAAGAAATGGTAACCAACAATAATTAAACTAGATCTAATAGATTGAAATAACAAAAATCAAAAATGACAAGAATAATAACTATTTTATTTATCTAATGAATGATATTCAATATTTCAAGAAATTAATCTAAAGTTAAGAAATGAAATTCTAAAACTAAGTTCTAAAACTCATTAATGGAGGCTAACTAATCTAATTCTAATCTAGGTCTAACTATCTACCATTAACAAAGAGCTAAGCTTTGGTTTTATACTTTCAGATCCAAAAATCGTGCATGGGTTTGAGCCATTTTGGGCCGCAGAATCGGCCCAAAACCCATTCTTTTCTGGCCCAAAAGGCCTCTTTCAGCTGCAGTTGGCTTCAACAGACTTTTTGTCCACTTCTACTCCTCTGATTGGATCAAGGCTTAGACCATTGGAAAGCTCTTTTTCCGAGCCGGTCGTTTTGACATAAGGTAGGCCCCATTCGAGGTCTGAGTCCAAAGATACCTACTTTGGAAGTTCTCACGACTTGTGTGTTGCTTTCACCAAGGCCGACTTTTCTTTTCTTTTGACCCGGCTTTTAAAGGCTTTTCTTCTTGAATCTTGGCCTTTAATCACGGACTCTTTAGTAACCCACCTTTTGCTCCTTTATCTCGCTAAAAAGTGGCACATTTCTCAAGCATAATGGACTTTGAAATGCATAAAACGTGTCGTAATGTTAACTCTTAATTATTACTCACATAATCGGTCTAAAGTAGGACTGTTATTCCGGGGGTTAAAACTACGCTTTGGGCTCTTATCAAACCACCCCCAAACCCTAAACTTGAAATGCATAAAAACACGAATCAGTGTTAACTCTTAATTATTACTCAGCATAATGTCTAAAAGTAGGATTATTCATGAGGGGTTAAAACTACGTTTTGGGCTCTTATCAAACCACCCCAAACAAGATTTTGCTTGTCCCTCAAGCAAAGATGAGAAATTAGAATAAGTGACAAAAATGGAGTTCTAACTACTCTCGTTTTGCTGAGTGCGATTGCATTGACCATATATAACAAAGCCTTAAACCACTAGGAATTCCCTAGTGGACGAGTTATAGCCTCGTGAGAGTTTTCCAGTGAAGGTACTCACAAACTTCAACTATACTACAACGACTAAGAAATAAAACTATTGTTTCCTCATTCATGTCCCAACTATCTATACCTCTCACTAGAAAATGAATAAGAGTAACCAAGTCAAAAACCTAAGCTAATATATGCATAATAATCAATCATCTATGATACAAATATAAATACTATGAGTAATACTATGAAATGCCTAGCGAGGTTAAGTTTCAAAACTCGGAATAAGCGTCTTAAGTAGGTCCTCACATAAATGTCAAGACAAAACCACTGATTTTTCCTCTCAAGTTTAGCTACTCCATTGTGCAGTGGGCACACTTTACCTTATAATCTCAATGACAACAAAGGAAGGGAGTCGATCAAACACATCCGCTAATTTACTATCACACTAACCTATTCCTAATTGAGCTAGAGGTCTTTATTAGGTGTTCTTGAGGGATTAGAGATGGTTTAGAAGGAAGGAAATGAATATTCAAAAAGGACAAGTCCGAGATAATAGAGTCTTCATATTATGTAACTTAGAGAAAACCTTGTTATTTTCTTTTGCTTCTATACTTTGTTTCCATCCTTAGCCATATTTTTCTTTTTCTTTTTTTTGGCTTTTGACTCTTTTTTTATTCTATTTTTGGAGTTTTTATTTATTTCTATATTTTTCTTTTCTTTTCTTTTCCTTGGATGGAAACTTCTTTTCTTTTTCCTCAAGTAATTAACTAATTTTTGTTTACACGAGGTTTTCTCTTCTTTTTTTCACTCATTCTATTCTCCGGACTTATTCTAGATTGGGTAATTTGAATTTTTATTTTATTTTGTTTTGTAATGGGGTAAAGGAATTGTGGTTTATGGAAGGCTAAAAAGAAAGGCTTAGAGGGGCTTACTTAGCGAAAAATAATTCATAGGTTTGAATTTCGGCTATATCGATCCAAAGAGGGGCCTAAATTCTCACTTAGGATATGACATTGTGATCAAGCAAAGTGGGCGTGTGATTTCTCTATCCGGATTTTACTTCTCCCTTGTCATCATTTCTCAAATGTTTGGCTTCATATAAGGCTTTTAGGCTATATTTCACAGGATTTGTAGAATAAAGTACTCTAGCTTAGATTTTAAACTTACTACTAACAATCATAGATACTCATGTAATATATTTATAGATAGATGCAAAAGATTATTACCTACATATTAACCTAAGTTTCTAACAATTATTCGATGCAAAAGCTACATTGAGACTTCTAGATTGTTAAGAGCATAGAGAAAGAAAACAATACCAATATTCCTAAGTGTATAGCATAAACTTATTTATTTATATTTTGAAATTTTTAACTTGAAAATAAATGCATATTATACATATCTATATCATAATAGATGCCTTAATTACCGCGTGTTTCTATGCCCACCCCAAACAAGAAACATGCTTTGTCCTCAAAGTATTTAAATAGAGGGTAGAAAAATACCATGGAAACGTGCGTGAAATTCTAGAACATCGCAAAACAAGGTTATAACATACTAATATAGAAAAAGAAAAGCCGACTTAAACTCTATAAGAGTTCCATCCATTATGGGGTTAACAAAGAAATAAATTGCTTGGGACATAAGCAGACACTAACTGAAACTAAAAACTTACCTCCACTCCGGCGTTTACTCGTCATCCTCCCTCTATAAAGAAGTGAGGTTCCTTCAATCTGCCATGCCATGATAATTTGCCATGCTTCACGCCATTTATCATCTATGATTGCTAACCTATAAAAGCCACTTGGTCGGATGGGGTGTAAGGTGCAACCCGATGAGGTTGTATCCTCCACCCTTGCCAAGTCATTGTAACGGAAAGATCGGATAATACAATTGGTAAGTCTCACAATTTCGACTTAACCCAATCCGTGAAGCGGGCACAAAAATAGGAAAGAAACATAGCATAATACGGCCAAACTAAAAACAAGCATAAGAAGATATACTTATGCCTCATGCTATGGGCTCGTGCTAAACTAGACATCAAAGGTTCGGGAAGGTCATGGCACATACGTCCGTGGCTAAAAGCAAGGAAGAAGGCGCAAGTGGCATCATTCACGTAAGAAAAAAACGTCATTCCCCTAAAATGTTTAGCATGATCCAAAACATACACTACACCATAACAGGCTATTTGCAATGGCAAAAAGCGTTGCTAATAATTTTTAACTTTTTAAAGCGTTACAAATATGGCGTCGGGTAAAGTGTTGGAAATATTTGTAAATGCTTAAAAGCGTTGCAAACAGAAATTTCAGCGCTTAAAAAGCGTTGCAAACGTAACTTTCCAACGCTTTTAGTATAACTATTTCAGACACATATTTAAAACCTTTTGCAGCGGTTTTTAATTCACAAACTTTTTAAAAGCGTTGGTAATTTGTTAAAATTTTACCAACGGTTTTAACCGTTACAAAGTTGTCGGTTAATTTAAAAAAATAATTTAAAATTCGTTTGTAACGGTTATAAAGCGTTGCAAATTTGTTAGTTAATTAAAAAAAATAATTTAAAATTCGTTTGCATAGCGTTATGAACCGTTGCTGATGGGTTGCTAATAAAAAAAAAAAAATCTCATTTTTAGCGAGACCAGCTAAACCAATTTGGTGGTATAACACATTAATATCAGTTCCTAGGAGTAATAAAGTTTTTGTGATCAAACTGCTATCACAGCGCTTTATTTCCACTTACAGTTCAAATCAAATTCATCACAACATCATCACTACAACAGTATACACAAAGCTATATACCCCGAACCACCAAATAACCCCAAATAATAAGATCTCATACTGGACATACCACTTGACAACAAAATGCAGAAAAACAGAAACACATTCAAAATAAACAAAATCCAAACCCGCCTGTGCTTGAACATATTCATCAAATCCATCCAAAGTGCAATCATGATCAAATTCACTTTTGGAAACACAACATTATTATCATCCCACTCTTCCTCAATCAAAGGCACCATAATGCTCCCCATTCTTCGCCCCGGTCCACTTTTCCTAAACACCCTACACAAAGACAAATGCATCCTTCCCCACAAAAAAAAAAAAAAACACATTATTGGAAAGTAAGTAATCCTTCAATAAAGACCTATAAATGAATTTGAACAAGTAAAAACTTGAGAATAGTACTTGTGTGAATCCTTCAATAATTACTAGCGAGAGACAAAATTTGAGTAAAAGTGTAAACCGATCGACGGCAATGGCGTGTGCACTAACTAAAGTCACTAAATTTATTGGAAAATTTAAGCTGAAAAATTCAAGTATTGCACGGGAAAGGGACTCACCAAACAGAGAAGTCTGAGCTCCAAAGTGAGATGGAGTCGTTCCTACAGCTGATAAAAAACAACAATGCAGGGGTATTAAAACCCAAAAAAAATTATTGGTAGGAATTTTGAGTTGTTTTTTTTTTTAAATGAGACTCTCTAGACCAATTTATTGTACACATACACATGCATCTTAGTGGGTAGTGGGTACATATCCATTACTACATATGCATTGTAGTGAGTGGAATTCACTGGTAATGTACCATAGCTACATGGTAGGCCAATGGAATTGGATGACTTGAATAAACCGTATAGCCAAATACAATGGCGATCATTGATTGGGCTCCTTTGACCATCGAAAGTATTCACCCAAATCAATAACGTTTTTAGTTAGAGGAACTAGCTTTTAAAGATAAAATGTAACGCATACCTTGGAATCTGGTTTCTAAGCTTTTCCTCTTTGAATTACCGAGATTTTTGAACTTCAAACCGGGGCAAAAGAAATGAAAAAACAAAGACTTTTTTTATTTAGAAATGAAAGAAACTAAGTAAACATTTTTAAAGGTGCATAGCTATGAAAATGGTATAAATGATGAGGTTTACAACCTGCTTTATAGATGAAACAAGCGGTATAGTTAAGTGTAGAAAACCTCATCATGCAAATCATCGTTGTTTTGGTTTGAGGTTGCTCTAGCTTTCGAACTCTCGAGAATCCCTAAAACGTTCGAGAGAGAGAGAGAGAGCAGGTATACAATCTTGTGTTGAGGCTGAGAGAACAATACTAGCGAATACCATTTTGTGAAGGTGAAGTGGGGCTCACCCATCCATCCGGAAACTTTTGTTTTGGCAAATAATGGATGGTGATATCTCGGTGTTATTATTACATCATGCAGTCCACCTCATGCACCTTTGCGACCTGCACATGACCCCAAAACCAATGTAAGAACAGCATACATATTTCTCGTGATACATATTTCTCTCCACCATGCCCCTACTCCTTTTTGGGTGTTAATAGGAAAGCAGACAGAGAAAAATTATCAAGATTACAATATTATTAACATGAAGAGAAGTCTGAAAATTTTATTGGAAAATTTAAGCTGAAAAATTCAAGTATTGCACGGAAAGGGACTCACCAAACGTAGAGAAGTCCGAGCTCAAAGTGAGATGGAGTCGTTCTAAAGGATCGCTACTTTGGCCAAAGGCGAGAGTGAAAGTAAAACCCAAAATTTCAAATTTCTTCCATGGTATGTAACTTATGAAATGCGGTTCTTGAGTTAATCGAACTTCGGTCGGTGGTAAATTTATTTGTCCTTACCGCACATCAAAGCGAGGATTGCCGCGACTATCATATGCCATGGCTGCTTTCGCAAGGTCTTCATTGGGATCTGTGACTCTCATCTATAGACAAATCAACCACCTGAGAGAAATGCTTCGAGTCATGAAATATAATGGACATATTACAGTATCGTTGTAAATGCAGGAAATGAGACTGACTGACTTAGTTACGGAAAAGAAAAAGTAATCCTAGATGTCTAAATTCCATATAATGCTATCTTTCATAAATTCTTTCAAAAAGATTGCAATCGTGAAAGAAAATGAAAGTGTTAATTGCGATAAAGGCACTGACCTTCCATATCCATGTCAGAATCTGCATGTGAGTGGGATGTATCTTCATTTGCATACTGAACTTCTGAAGGTCTTGACGGCGAACAACTTTGCTCAGACCGAGTATGCTGTTCGGATTCCATTAGACACTTTCTTTTCATCCATTCAAAATATTCATTTGCAATATTTTTTAAACCGGAACTCGGTGGCCCTTCTAGGCGAATATAGTCGTACATTATTTCATTAAAATACATCATACAGGAGAGCATGGTAACAGTTCAAAGTTACAAGTTTAGCAAGCTATACTTCCAAATTTTATTTTCTGTTTTCCAACAAACCTCCACATAAGGAGGGTTTGGGCGTTTGGCAGAGTGCCAGTTTATTAAATCCAATAAAATTGATAGTACACTTATTATACTCATTAGTGCAACAAAAGCAGCCTATCACTTAACTAAACTAACCATAGGGTGGGTAGGGGCAGCTAAGGTGAATTTGAATGTAATCTACTTGAGAATAATGCATAGTTCAGAAACCCTGCTCCCGGGAAAACGAGATTAAACACCTACTATAGCCCAATAAAGGAATGACATACCAACTGCCAAGAGTTCTCGGCTAATGCTTTGTCAATTGCATCCATATGTTTCGGAGATTCTTCCACTTTACAACAAAATGAGCAAAAATAGGTGAGCAAAAATTTCAAAAGAGACAACCGCGAATTGCAAAGGAGGATGCATTACAAAAGAAAATAAACAAACCTGATCCATGCTTAATGAAATACCTAAAAGAAAGAAAATGTAACTATCGGTGCTTGAAGTATTTGAATGCTTAAATTAGCCAGTCAATTTACAGAGCAGAAACTATGCATTATTCTCAAGTATGCATTATTCACTGATGACCTTCTGGTCGAAAATATTGTGGTGAGAGGACACTATGCAAACCACATTCCACATTCTCAATGTACTAGACAAATTTCAAAAGCGAACAAACAGAACATTCCCAAATGATTATTGATAAACAGGCCAACAGTATATATATGAATGATGGTAACAACTCAAGTTCATACAAAGCTGAGCTCTGAGAGCTGACCATCAATTTACAAAAGGTCACAAAATCAAACATATAACAGCCATGTTACAAGTATGAACAACAACACACTTCACACACATGATTTACAGGATAATATTACATAAACAGAACATACATATTATTAAAAACAGATCCATGGCGATTAAATCAAGTTTTGCAAGTGGTAAAAAGCGATCGTCATTTGAGCTACAAGACAACCATCTTTTACATTTGAAAACATGGAAAAGTAACAATAGTACATGAGAAACAAACAAGCAAATCAAAGAGAACGGACCGCGGTACATTTTTCTTTTACTAAAAGTAGAAGAAAAACCCAACCAAAAAACAACTCATCATCACAAACTAGTATGCGTTTTATAAACACAAGAAGACTAGTCTTTGGAACTCGAAGAGATGATTTCATGAGAGTTTCTATTAATAGTAAAAAAAAAACGTAAACTATTACACAGAAAAAGTTTCAAGAGAAAATGAAACGGTGGTTAAATCAAGAAAGGAATGAAAAAAACTAGAAAGAAAATGAAAGATTATTACCTTGTTTTCTTCTTCTTCTTCTTCTTCTTCTTTCTTTGATTGAATCTGAATATGAAAATTAGGTTTTGAGGAGTGCGAAAATAATGGGGCGGTGAGAGAGAGAGAGGAGAGAAAAAAAAAGTTATGTTTTATATTTCGATTTTTTTTCGTTTTCCTCTGTTCGCGAAATTTTTAAGTTTGTAACACTTCTCCAACTCTTTTTAAGCGTTAGCAATTAATTCCGGAAATTCACCCAAATAAAGCAACGCTTTACAACATTGCTAACGCTTATTTAACGTTGGAAAATTACTAACGCTAAATAAGCGTTGCAAATAAAAAAAGGTGCGTGTTGCAAATATCCTATTATGGTGTAGTGATAACAGTTCCTATGTTCATGGACAGGCTACCAAGGGCGACGTTATATTCCCCTTGGTCCTCGATACGGAAAATGCCTGCCCCATAAGCCTTATGCAAAAAGTCATAAGTGTAGACATGCATATTATCTACCCAATAGCATCATGGGTCTTGTATTTCATCGGGCATGGCAAGTCCAAGAACAAATGCTAGCAAGAACCATAAGCGGTTCCCAGCCTACGTGTGTGATCACCTCGCGAAACCAAGCACTATAAGTATTGCTTTGAAACAAATCTTCGAAAGACTGTTCCGGTATTATTGTAGGAGATGTCATCTCAAAACTACACTCTGGAACGCAACCGCATGAAAACTGGAATTTTTCGGTCCACGGAAGTCGGTAGCGAAAGTCGCGCCCACTTGAAGCGAGTGCACTCGATGATTTTGGAATTCCGGTGTTTGGCGAAGTGGCTCAAGTTAAGCGGGTGCTTCGGTGTAAAATTTCAGAAAATGGCTAGGGCGCGGAAGCTCCATCGAGCGCGTAAAGTGCGCTCGAGAAGTCTTGATTTGTGAAAATGGTGAAGAAACGGCGGAAAGCGTGGGAGTGAAAGGTGAGAGATGGAAGTTAGGTGTAGTGTGGGTTGTGAGTGTAGAATGAATGAAGTTTTATAGGTTTTGAATTGTTAAAAGCGAATCGGTAGGTTGCCAAAAAGCTTTTAAGGCAAATTTTGGAAACAACTCATATTCTTGATTCTATAACAACCCCTAATATCTTTTATCTTTGGATTTAGATTAGTAACTTCTAAACTCTCTTAGATTTCATCCGACCACCACATCTAATCATAGGTATATGAATTACGACAATATTCTCAACCTTCACTCCAAAACAAACTCTAAAATGGAGGATCTTCTACAATTCATGATAGAATAAATAATACCACCCCCAAACAATTCGGGAAGGTGGGATTAACAATAAAATCCATGCACAATTTGAAAAGAACGACATTATATTAAAATTGAAATTCAAACAACATTTAACTACCAAATTCAAAGCTTACTACGAGAATTTAACAACGTAACATCCTATCTACTAAAAAAATAAAAAAAACAACATCAAAACAACAAACAAGGAGAAATCTAGCTACTCTTAAAGGGAGCGAGGTGGGGATAAGAATAAGAAGTTAGTGATCAAGCATGGAAAAACCAAACACCCCACCCCCAAACAAATTTTTGAAAACAGGTTTGTAAAAATTTGTTTTAAAACGTGGTCTTTTAAAGTCAGATTCCCAAGACTTGCTAGATTACTATTTTTATAGCTTTAAACTTGTTTACTTTTTATGAATTAGGTTTAATATAAAGGAAAACAATAAGCAGTAAAGACATAATTCACACCATAGAAGCGTGACTCAAAACCAAGAAAACATGCAAGAGTGGAAAGCGTGAATTATGTGAAGCGTGGACTTAGGATCTGGTACTTACAGCCACATACTCCATAGGGAGGGCCGGTTACCTGAATGGTGCATTCACCAATATATGGAAATGAAAGGAAATGCACCAAAACAAAAATTGAGTCGATTTATAGTCGGATACTTTCGAGACTTTATCTAAACCTATGTATGAATATGCGGTTTATCATATATCAACAACCGAAATAGTTGTGGATCGTTCCATAAATAAATATCACGTAAGAAAACATATCCAAACACAATTAAGCACCAAGATTTCCCTCGACGCGACCCTAGTGGAATGAAAAGCGAAGTCGGATAGACCTATAACATAACCGAAAGCATGCACCTTATGTTTCATCTTTGAGCGAGAGGGTGTCCTAGTGAATAAGTGTGGAAAAGTGAATGGTTGTGGAAGATATGGTGGATTGGGATAAGTTTTAGAGGAAAGCATGGAAAAATGAGGATGTGGGTTTAGCACAAAACTCATTCATGGTGTAGTTAGGGAATTTGTCTCAAGTCCGAAAATGAAGGTGTCAAGTGGTTTATCCTTGGGAAGTATTTGTTTACTAGGTGGATTTAAAAATCATGAAGCCTGCGGGGAGAAACTAAAGGATCGAGTGCAAACTCGAGGTTCCTTTGAAAAGGTGGAGGGTGGGGAATATTGGTGATGGAAGGTGAATGATTCTCACTAGAGCGCCGCTCTCAAGTCTATATCATCGAAATCTTGATATATGGAAGACATTCCTCAATAGGTGGGTCAAAAGGATCACTGGGATAGAGATTGAAAAATTCATCTTCCATTATAGCATCAAGGGATGAATGGTTGTTGGCAAGGGGACTCATGAAGTGGTGGTAAAGCGGTGCAAAGAGTTCTTGAGGAATTCTTCTTCGATTTCGTCTACTACCGGGGAGTTATTGTTAAAGTCGAATTTCGAAGGAAAGGAATTTGTTAATCTGTTTCTCGAAACATGTTTTTTAATCTCGAGCTAAGCTCGATCATGCTAACCTCTCCATTTGTAGATGAATCGGGGATCTTGTGTCCTCGTTTGAAAACATTTACCTCAATGAGAAAAGATGGCCAAAGGACAAGGACATCGAACCATCGCGGCGGTTTATGGCCGCGTTGGTAGTAGCCAAGAAGGGGCCTTCCCTAAAATGATAGGTACAGAGTCGTTAGTGACTTCTGTGTCGAGGATAACGAAGTCGGCTGGGTAGTAAAAATTTTGGACTTTAACCAGCACGTTTTCAACCACACCCTTAGGATACTTAATAGACCGATCAACTAATTGCAATGTCATTTTAGTAGGTTGCATCTCCTCTAGACCTATTTGTTTATACAAATAAAACGGGAGTAAGTTAACACTAGCCCCCGTGTCTAGTAAGCCTTGCGGTCGTCGTGTGAGAATCTCTAAGGAACATTTATGCAAGATGGGGCGACTAGGGTCCTTGTACTTAACAATTCCATTATTTTCGGATAAAGTTGGGAACTGTTCAGTTAGAAAGGCGTCTTTAGGTATGTTGGTCTTACGCCTAGTAGTGCACAACTCCTTAAGAAACTTAGCGTGGTTAGGTAGCTTTTTTATAGCTTCGAGAAAAGGAAGGTTTATCGTTAGATTTTTGAAAATGTTCCTAATCTCCTCAAAGTTAGTATCCCTGGTTAGCATGGCTAATTTATGAGGGAACGGTGGTTTCGCTTTATATTTATTGTATGGCTCGACTTGATGTGTAACCTTGGCTTTCTGTTTCTTAGGTTGTGGTTGAACTGGTACCTCTACAGTGGTAGGTTCTTCAGTTTCTATTTCGGTATCTAGTTTGATATCCGGTGTAGAGAATCTTGATGGGCTACCTATAGGCATAGTTACTTTGTTATCAACCACTCTTCCGGAAGCGAGGAGTGGTGATGGCATTTAGCTCACCTACGGTTGTAGTTTCCGTACTAGTATTACCGTTTACCTCAAAGCTGTGTTTGCCGTTCTAGGGTTGGGTATCGCTTGGCACGGAAACACGCCTTTTTGGTTGGGCTTTCTCTTGGGCTAATTGTTGGTTTAAATTATTAACAGATTGTAGAATGTGTTGGTTAGATTGAGCCATGGTTTGGAAAAGTTGTTGGCTCACTTGTATGAAGGTGTCAAGGCGATCGGTTGTGTGGGTGTAGTAGTCACGGGTGGTATTTGGAACTACTATAGCGTTGATTATTTATGGGCGGATTGTGGATAGTTATTATTTACGGAACGATACCTCTATTAGCATTATAATTATTATAACTACATTGACCTTGTGCTTGACCTTGTCGAGGTTGCGCTTGGTTGTTATAATTATTATAATTACCCTGATCCTGTCCTTGTTGTGGTGGAGCTTGGTTATAAGTGTGTGTTGGCCTAACATATTGATTATTGTACCACTGTGTAGGTGTGACTTGTTGGTTATTTCTCCAACCGAAGTTGGGATTTTGTCTCAAAGGGTGTTAGGTTCACTATTAATGGAACAAGAATGTTCATAGGCTATAGGACGATTAAATTCGGGATGCTCGGGACTCAGCCGAAACTACATATCATGGATTTGAATTTACATTCATGGCCGGGGATAGGCTTTTGTTGCACAGAAATAGCCTCAACCTTTTTAGTTAGAGATTCGATTAAATTTTTAAGTTCTAGATCGGGTTTCATCTCAAACATACCTGCGGGCCTTAAGCGTTGAAGAAGAACTAGCGGGCGGGGGATATCATCACTACCCCCAATTGTTATTGCGTTTAGTTTGTTCTTCTAAAAATTTGTAAGCCTCTCGAGGCTCCTTTACGTAGGAAACTACCCCATTCATTATGTCAAGGACTTCTTTATGGTGATGTTGAAGTCCTTTGAAAAGGCGCGAACTAGCGTGTCTTTTGCTAGGTTATGGTGTGGACACTCTATAAAGCAGATCGGTGAAACAATTCCAAGCCTCGAGAAAATAATTCATGAGGATTTTGTCGGAAAAAATGAATCTTGGAAAGCATCTCATCCGTCTTTAGGGGTGGGTAAAATGTTCCATAAACGGTGAACAAGTTTAGCCCACGAGTCCACAGAGTTAAAGCTTGGGCGTTAACCAGTACGCCTTTATCGGCTAAGGTGAAGGAAAATACCCTCGGTTTAATCGTTAAAAGGCACCAACCGTAGGATGATGGAATGTTGTAAGGACTTGTTCAATCCTACGCGTGTGTTGATAAGGTTTTTCATGGTCTAAACCATGGAAAACGGGTAACAAATTAAATATGTTTGGGGAATTGAAAATCCCCCCATTGGGGTCCGCTAGAACGATGCAAGATTTAGGGCTATCGCTCAAGGCTTTGTAGAAGTCGGAGAGAGGAGTCTCTCTTTCTTCAGCTATTATGTCGGGTATGGTTGGTGGAATAGCAGCTAGAGGTGTAGTGATTGGTATACTCGATAGATTTGTTTGTTGTGTAGCCGATTCATTACGTTCGGTGTTTTTCTCCCACCGGACCTTAATCTCATGCAAGTCTAAGTCTAAACACGACAACTCTCCAAACAATCTTGATATTTTAGTATAAACCTCTAGCGGAGATCGCGAGGTATGGAAGAAAGGAATACGATAAGCGTCCTTGCCCGGCTTATGAATAGCGTCTTGTTTATCGTGTTGGTGTAAATAACAAGTTAGAACACGAAAAACTTAAAAATCGAAGTTGAAACAAACTGTAGAAATTGAAAATTTTAATTTGAGGTCGGCGTTCCGTGTAACTTGAAGTTCGATGTTTTAGGGGTCGCTCAAGGTTCCAGGCTTTTTGGGCGGATCTTTCGGATAGGCGCCTCGTGTATATTTTTGCGAGAACTTTTCAACGCTGAAACGGACAACCTACGGTATGAATCAAACAAAGGGTGGGTGGGTTTAATGGGACTTAAAATGACTAATTATACTATGAAAACAATGCTAAAGTGAAACTAAGATAAAATGGCCATTTGATAAAACATAAAAATGAATAGTTACCTACGAAATGAACGATGAACTCAAAACGTAAGTAACTAAAAATATTTACGTGTCTATATTTTATCAAAGTTTCTACTCTCAATTCTATCGAAATAGATGGAAGTAACAAATTCGTTCCTCTCTTAGTTCTCTAGCATGGAATGTTTTCTAATCTAATTAATCGGTCTTAAGTCTAATGAGAGCTTTACGAAGGGTGTTATACTACGATACAATATGAAATTGATTGTGTTGAATTTAAACTACGAATGCTATGGAAATATGATTGTTTTGAATCTAGATAAAGGATTAGATGGGGAATTGAATCCACCTCGAATCCAACTTAATAACCTAGCATAGATTCTTGTATCTCGATTCTTACGTTCTTACGGCAAGAATTTCGAGTTCTAATCCCTAGTGTTCATGGCATTTCTACCAAATACTAATTAGCATGTGAGGTCGTCCACCCATTCTCATGGCGAATCACGACCTTCTAGAGTGGAATAGATTCTACAACGCTTCTACACTATACCACTAAGTTTTCATCAAAGCTTCGTCAACCCCTCTAATGGAGGTTTTAGCCTTGAGTCATCAACCCATCATTTCCCATATGAATCTAAACTAAACATAATATCAAGATTCGAAATTTACTAATCTAAATTAAACAATAATTAAATTCCAATTAACAACTAAGAAATGGTAACCAACAATAATTAAAACTAGATCTAATAGATTGAAATAACAAAAATTGAAATGACAAGAATAATAACTATTTTATTTATCTAATGAATGATATTCAATGATTCAAGAAATTAATCTAAAACAAGAAATGAAATTCTAAAACTAAGTTCTAAAACTCATTAATGGAGGCTAACTAATCTAATTCTAATCTAGGTCTAACTATCTACCATTAACAAAGAGCTAAGCTTTGGTTTTTATACTTTCAGATCCAAAAATCGTGCATGGGCCAGAGAATCATGTTTTGGGCCAGAGAATCAGGCCCAAAACCCAATTCTTTCGGTCCAAAAAGGCCTCTTCAGCTGTAGGTGGCTTCAACAGACTTTTCGTCTACTTCTGCTCCTCTGATTTGATCAAGGCTTAGACCATTAGAAAGCTCTTTCTGAGCCGGTCTTTTTGAAATAAGGTAGGCCCCATTCGAGGTCCGAGTCCAAAGATACGCCCCGGAAGTTCTCACGACTTTGTGCCGCTTTTACGCCCGTCGACTTTTCAGCTTTTGGAGGGCTTTAGAAAAGGCTTTTCTTCTTGAATCTTGGCCTTTAATCACGGACTCTTTAGTAACCGACCTTTGCTCCTTTATCTCGCTAAAGTGGCACATTTCGCACATAATGGACTTTGAAACCTGAAATGCATAAAACACGTGTCGGTGTTAACTCTTAATTATTACTCACATAATTGGTCTAAAAGTAAGACTGTTCCAGGGTTAAAACTACAGTTTTGGGCTCTTATCACAGAAGCTAAGCCCGAACGACACTGCTAAATCGTTGGGACACCGTATTGAATCCAATTCCCAAACGACCCAGCTGGGTCGCAGAAACTAAGCCCAAACGACACTGCTAAATCGTTTTGAAATAGGAAATGCGGCGTGTGGGACTTTGTAGAGATCATCGTGATCAATTCTTGCAAAATCTGGAATGGCCTCAGCAAGTGCAATCACCTTGGACAAAGGCAAATTTACATCGTGAGCAATCTCCTGCTGATACCGATCTATAAATTTTGCCACCACTACACCATAATAGGATATTTGCAACACACACCTTTTTTGCTTTGCAACGGTTATTTACCGTTAGTAAGTTACCAACGCTATATAAGCGTTAGCAATGTTGTAAAGCGTTACTTTATTTTTTTGAATTTTTGGAATTAATTGCTAACGCTTGAAAATCGTTTGAGAAGTGTTACAAATTCAAAAAACCAAAACAACATCGAAATTTCAAAAAAAGAAATCGCACTTGGTATGTAAAAATAGAAAACCTCTCTTTCTCTCTCACAGCCGCTAGGTTAGGGTTTTCTTATCTTTCTCTCCTTCAACCCCTCCTCCTCTTCCCCAGAACAATCACTTCCTACCTTCTTCTTCCTTTTCTAATTCCCTAACAAATGGATTGTGTTGAAACCAATCCATCCCGCTTCTTAAAAAAAAAAAAAAAAAAAAAATTGACAGAGCTCAAGCTAATAATAATAAATCAATCAATGGCTAGAAAATCATCAATCTCTTCCTCATCATCCAATAATCGTTGGAGATATATTCACTCATCTTATTATCTGAAACGTCCTAAACGATTAGCTTTCCTTTTCATTTCATTCATTTTCCTCACTTTCTTCGTTTGGGATCGACAGTCTCTCATCAGAGAACACGAGGTAACGCTTTATTCTTCTTCTTCCTTATTATTATTATTATACTTTTAACTAATTAACATGATTATTGATTGGCAGGCAGAGATGACCAAATTATCTCAAGACTTGCTTCCACTGCAGAATCAGCTGCAAGAATTTAAATCTGCTTCAGGTGAAACTATGATTACGAATGTTTTTAAGGATGATCTGGTTGATGTTCAACGGAGAGGGAAAGTCAAAGAAGTTATGCTTCATGCATGGACTTGTTATGAAAACTATGCTTGGGGACAGGATGAACTTCGGGGTTTGTTTTTCTTTATTTCGATTACTTAGACTACTACTTCTTCATCACGTTCAATCTTCTTGTTTGCACCACGGCTAAGAATGGTGTTAATAGCTTTGGCGGCCTTGGAGCAACTTTGATAGACTCTCTTGATACACTATACATTATGGGGTTAGATGAGCAGTTCCAAAGGGCTAGAGAGTGAGTTCCACCTTTCTATTTTAGAGCTCAAAATTAGCAAGGGAATTATCTCATCTTGTTTATCTCATATTGATAGTGATTGCTCAGCAGGAACCCATATTGTTGTTAGAGGAAGGCACATGAAGGTGAGTGTACTTAGTTTGCTGACTCCAAATCAATTAAATAAATGTTATGGAGGCATCCCAAGACATCCTTGTCTCACCAAATCTTTTCATCCAATTCAGATTCCCAATCATCTAGGCTTAACCAAACAATGTATGAAACTCAACTTAGCATGGATAGTGTTTGATTTTTGTTCACGGTTGTACTTGTCTTCGCTTCGGTTTAAATCATTCAAAGCTAGAATGCCTGCTGCCTCTCGTTATACATTGTTTTGTAATTATATTTGCAAAGTATTATTGTCTAATGATACAAGTAATAACTGAAGTTCGAAGTTCCGAGTTACGTAATATGTGACTTGGGTTCTCTAATCTTTGTCCTCCCCAAGTATATTGCAACGAGTCCGATCGATGATTCTATGAAAATTGTATTTTATTCTTTTTGTTCCATTTGACACGCGATTATGCATAGTTAGAACTAATAAACGTATTTTCTTCTCTTGTTTATCCTGTAGAAGCAAAGAAAAGACATCTCTACAGTTGATAATCCCTTTGATAAGGGTGGAATTTGAGCCGAGGGCTCGGAGCTCGGCTTGGGCTTGGCTCGTTTAAGCTCGGCTTGAGCTCGCTCGTTTACTATATGAGCGAGCTCGAGCTCAAATAAAAGCTCGTGTAACAAATGAGCTTGATGAAGCTCGGTTCGTTTAGTTCAAATAGCATATTTATAGTGTAAAATAACCGAGGGCTCTGAGCTTCGGCTTGGGCTTGCTTCGTTTAAGCTCGGCTCGAGCTCGCTTCATTTACTATATGAGCCGAGCTCGAGCTCAATTTAAAGCTTCGTGTAATTAGCGAGCGAGCTTGACCATGGTAAAGCTCGGCTTGTTTAGCTCGAATTCCACCCTTACCTGGTCGGACAATATTCCCGAAGCCGGTGACATTTACGAAAGGAGCCTAAATAGTCTTATCATACTTGCTGGACTTGGTGTTGCTTCTTTGCTGGCGCGAGGATATCTTTGTTTTTAAAGAGCTTATCTTCCAAACCGAAAGAGTGAGTGTATTGTATTCCTTTCCCTTGAAATATCTTTTGTCTAAATTTTGGGCGCCAAGGAGTTGATTATGGATTAAAATTTAACTGCAACCTCATCACTCCTTTTAGGTACAAGGTTTATGGGAAGGCTATGTGTAACGCCATTATTTAAAATCGTAATTATTTATTAATTAATTAATTTAATTATTTATATAAAATTATTTGGATTGGATTTGGAATATGTGGGCGATTTGGGCCGAAGTGCAGATTGGGCTTGGGTTTCAAACCCAAGTATATAATCACATTTTTCTAGAGAATAGGGTTATGAGAAAAACATAATATAATAAAAATGGAGGAGGAGATAAAAGCTTCGATTGCTAGGGAGTGGAGTGCGACGATTCGGACTAGGAGGGATTCGTCGAGATGTTAATTAAGGTAAGTAGTTTAGTTTTTCTTTTCTTTTTTTTCTTTTTCTCTTCTATCACCTATACAGTTTATACTGAGATAACAGTTTTACGGGAGTATAACAGCTTTTACGAGAGTACAATGTTGTTTCATTATTTTTCCTGCTATTCCTCGTTCGTGATTGTTCTGTTTTTTTTATTAGTAAAGTCGGTTATATATTTGGACTGTTGAAGCTCGACAGAGTGTCAATGGCGGCAGCGCGAGCCCAAGAATCATCCTACCTGTATTTGTTTGAACTCTTTGCTATGGTTTGAACTTGTAGTGTTGTGGTATGATTGAAGATTGTTGGTTTGATGTTTGGGTGATGTAAGGTGTTGTTGAAGCTTTGAACAAGTTGTTAATGGCGGACGAGATGTTGATCTAGTGTGGAGGGAGGGTTCAATGAAATTTATAATGTAGTTGTGTTAGTTGTCGATTGAATGGGGTGTGTTTGAGTGTGTGAGGGCTGTCGAATGGGGGCTGTTGGGAGCTTGAAGACTCATTAATGGCGGTCGAGATCTAAGTTTGAGTGATCTCGACAGTATATAAAAATGTGTGGTATGTTAATTAATGTTGTTTGGTTTTTGAGGAGGAGGGAAACCGCTTGGTTGAAATGGGCGCACGAGTGGAGGTTGACAGTGGTCGATCTGGTGGTGGAGGCTGCTGTGAGGAAGAAGGAAGAGGACGACCTGTTCCTCTTAGTTGGGCTTGGGCCGAACCAATTAAAGTTTTGGGCCAGTTTCAAGTTTGTTTTGGGGGCCGGTCTGTATAACTTAATATGGGTCCAATGGGTCTTTCAACATTTAGACTTTTGGGTTCTAAGGTTTGGGTTTGGGCTTGGCTAGTTGGGTCCGAACCATGACCTTAGTCATGAGCCCATGAGCCATGTACCTTTGCCCTTAGCCATGAACCAGGGCTATGACCCTGAACCTGTTGAACATGGAAACGACAGTTTGACTTTGTCAATGATAGGTTGACTTTGACATTGACCGTTGACCATTGACCGTTGACTGTGGAATGTTCACTTTTTCCAGATTTTCACATATTTAAGAATATGGACAAATGTAGTAATAAAATATTGTCGAAAATTGTATAACTTTGTTTGTCATTATCTAATTCAGATTTGACGTGAGTAGTGTGTAAAGAATATAAGTACTGGCACGTAACAAGAGGGGAATTCTTATAAGACTTAGATATATACGTTTTTATGAGAATTAAATTATATACAGACTTAGATTCATGGACTTTAGTATTGGGCTTTGATGGTGACTTGAGTTCACATAAATATATTGAACGAATACGTTACATGATTGATTACTATTATGAGTTGCTACTTAAATGAATTGTAGTATTTATGAAGGCTTGAGATATTCCATATGGTGTAGTGCAATATATAATTGGCACGTGAAATAATAAGTTTTGAGATTTGATATAGAGATATTTGGATATCGTGCAATAAATAGTATTGCCACGTGATAATGTGGATTGTATTATAACGAGAACGTTGAGCTTCAAGAGACAATTAAGTATCTTGGCATGAGATAGAATAAAAATTATTTCGAGATATATATGTCCGACACTTGAATAAATTATGTAACGAAAATCCTAGAACCTAGCTACCACAACTCATGGGATTTTCCTTGGTGATGGGCGATGTGATAATGATTGACCCTTCCGGCGTTTCAGTTGAATCTGAATGGTTTCCGGGCGAATAATAGTGGCTTGATTATTCCGTTAGAAAACTAGAACGACGCTAGCGATATTTTATATGCGAATAGTGGCAGTACTTGCATAATGGCTTTTCGTGTGAGGGGTTACGGTGTGCGTCATCCATTTCGGGAGTTAGTTACGCACGGAGTGGTTCATTATGTGAGGGAGGCATGTGGATGTACATGTTCGGCGTTGGGAAGCGATTGTGGTAGCCGGGAAACTAGGTAAGACATAGTTACTGACGTGATTTTAGGGACATGCAAAGAAAGCCTTAATTAATATAATTATGGTAATATGTTGGTTAATGATATATCTTTAGATAGATGATTGCATATGGTTTTCGGAAAGGGTGGGTCAAACTAATTATTTGCAGAGGCGACCCACTCAGAATTGAGCATGAAATGCGGTAAGTATAGAATATGTTATCGGTTATTAGTTTAGTTAGAACCTAAGGCGCCTCGTGGAAGAACTAAATGCCTTTTTATTATGCGTATGGTTTGTTGTGTAGTTAGTGGGAAGTTAAGGCACCTCAGTGGAGGAACTACCTGCCTTACTTATTGTAGTTAAGAATGTCGTATTAGTTGTTGGAAGTTAAGGCGCCTCGGTGGAGGAACTAACTGTCTTATAGATTGTGTATGTATATGTATAAATATATGTTGTATTTTAGGGCTACTCACACCAGCATTGTTTATAATGCTGACCCGATTTGCATGTTTGCTTATCGGGTGTGTTCATTAAATGAACATAGTTGATAAGTCTTAACAGGTTTCATGTTGAAGAAGGTTAGTTGTTGCTCGTGGTTTGCGTTAGCGTTGCATTTCAAGATAGGTTTTGTTTTCCCTTGAGGTGATATAGATTTTCAGTTGAGACAATGTTATTTGTATTTTCATTTGTAATTTTAAATAAAGAGTTATTGAAAAGAGATTTGTAACCTAATCTTATTTGTGAATTTTTGTAATGAAGATGACTTTTGTTTAAGTTAAAAATTTTATTGGTTTTTTAAATTTTCCGCATGTTTAAACTGTTTATGGGTTTTTGGAAGTGGAGAGTGCGTCACACCTCGGAAATCGAAGAGTTGGGAACAAATATTATTTTTCCGAATTCTGTTGAAATTCAGGGTGTGACACTCTGGAAAGGGTACAAGACGACGGTCTAGTAGTAGTTGCTTTATAGTGAGGATTCCTTGAACTTAACATGGATAGTTCTAAACGGTTGGGGGTGGGGGGATTGACTTTTTTTTCAGCCTTATTTTATCGCATTAAATTTTATTTGTTTTCTCACAATGGTGCTTTGAACTAATTTCTCATCTGCTGAGTACTTGTGGCAGAGTGAAATTTCTTATCTCTTCGAGGGTTTCTTGAGTTTGATTTAATTCAACGTGCCATAAAGGGTGTAAATGTGTAGTGTAGACTCTATTTCATGGCTTATTGATAAATTCTTAACCCTGACTCATTCCTACCTTACACACTTTGGTTCATGACATGCTTCATGCAGGAGATCAATCATGCGGGAGCTGGTGGGATATGGGCAGGACTTGTAAGCAACAGAGGTCAATTCGAAATTCCTAAAAACAGTTTGCAAGTAAAACAGATATTTATTTATTAACATGAGTCACATGCCCACTAGATTCCAGAACATATGATACAACTTAAAAAGGAGTTACATGCCACTTCAAATGGACCTTATATGTTCTCTTGTTAAATTTCCCCTTCAAACTTTGTTGTGTCCCTGAAATGTGGCGACACATGTGGTTTTTCTGCCTAGCAGTAACCATGCAACAAAAGATATAATGCTTTTTCTTTGGCTCAATTTTTTTGTAATTTATAGATGATATATTATCTTGATAGCTGAATCCCTGTCTGATCCAGCATGCTTAATTCCTCATTTGAATATAAGAACTTGTACTCTTTAATACTTTATTAGAGTCTTCACAGTTTTGATTCTTATGTATGTATAAATTTTACATGGCAGAACATCGAACAAGAAAAGAGAGGAAGTCTAGGATCTATTAACAACACTTTTATGTTTTTACTCTCAATCGTGATAGTGTTGTTTGTCATTAATTAGTAAGTTAAGGATCAATTAGGTTGATTAGATCTTTTTGTGTTTTGTAGCTCTCTGTCACGCTTGGCATCATGTTGGCTTATCTATTGGGTCTTTTTGACATTATTGTCTTTTTGGTCATGGACCATATACTGGAATAGCTTATGGTCGTGTCATTTTTTGGAATGGTGAGTAAGGATGTATCAATTTTAATGAATTAATTACGACTAGTGGAGATTGCACCTAGAACAATTCATTATTCTGTGTCAAGTGATTTTGTAGGTCAATAAAAGAACGTATTATCTTTTAACCTTCAATTTTATATATTTTTTTTTGTCTGCTTACTATTTGTTTGATCAAATGTTTCTTTGGTAATTTTACTGTTTTGTTATGTTGTTATACGTGTCAGGCGCTTATCTTATCTAAGCTGGAAATGTTGAAACGTCGTGGGAAAGGACCACCCAAGAAGGGGCAAGGAAGGCCAGCTATCAAATGTAGCAAGTAGAGGTAACAAATCGATATCTAGATTAGTCCACTTCACTGTTTGAGTTGATTATACATAATGATATCAATTATTTCATTTGATCGTTAAATTATGTCGACTAGGTTGTGCGGATCTCTTCACAAAGACGATGCAAGATATGGGCCCGAGGCTAACAAGCTTTACCACTTGTTCTCTTTGAGTTTAGGGTTGTCTTTCCTTAAACTATGTAAGCGAAAAAACTCATTCCAATTGATGATAGCATTTGAACCTCTATCTGTTTTGTTTTTACATTAGGAAATGGATTGTCTCTGCCTTTAGTCAATTTTTTTACAAACATTGCGTGATTGTTTGCCAATATATATGGTTTAATCATAAGGTGAAAAACTTACACAAACAATGGCTTGTAGAAAATGTAGAAATGTTTAACTTTTAGTCAATTTGAACTGTTGAAGCAACACCTAGATTGCCAATGTATCAGCTCTTTTACACCAAAAAAAACACAGCTCTTTTAGCACACAGGGCGATGTAATGCGTATGGATGGATGTGCAATGGCGATGCATCAGCTCTTTGACTGAGCTTTGTGTTTGAAGAAAGAGAGATGCTTGGTTTGTGGATGCCATTCATTTTTTGTAGGTTTAGCTGGTCTCGCTACAAAATATAAGATTTTTTTTTTATCAGCAACCCATCAGCAACGATTTATAACCGTTACAAACGATTTTTAAATTATTTTTTTTAAATTAATTAACAAATTTGCAATGGTTAAGAACCATTGGTAATATTTTTAACAAATTACTAACACTTAAAAAGTGTTTGTAAAATCAAAAAACCGTTGCAAATGTTTTAAATTTGTATACGAGAGTTATAAAAAAGTGTTGGAAATTTCTGTTTGCAACGGTTAATAAGCGTTGGAAATTTCTATTTGCAACGCTTATTAACCGTTGCAAAAAAATTCCAACACTTTACCCACGCCATATTTGCAACACTAAAAAAGCGTTGCAAAAATTATTAGCAAAGGTTTTTTGCCGTTGCAAATAGCCTGTTATGGTGTAGTGCACCTTCAATTTTGAACTATGTGATGATGAAAGAGACCTTCTACCTTCTTGAAACTCAAAATCGACATTCTCTGCTGATCGAGACCTCCTCCTTTCAAAACCAAGTATGTTTGCAGCCTTTAATAGCTTGAGCAAGAAACTGTATGAGGCAGATCCTTTCTCCATTGGAAGTAAGCTTATTATTGATTCCAAAATAAACCGATGTTTTGAGGTTAATTCTTCAATCGAGTCTGTATTAGGATTGGATTTTTCTCATTTACTGATATATACATCTTTTGATATGTTGGGTAGCCATCGCGATGCATAAATCTTCAGCGCATCGCCTATCGTGTTAAACTTTTATTATTCAACTGGTTATTTCCGGTTTATGTTTGTGTGGGATTCGGTGATGGGGTTCGCCTAAGACTCAATGTTGTGCCCAACATAAATACAGACCCCAAATTGGGTTGGGGTTTGCCCAACACAAAATGGGATCTGTCAATAATAGGACCCTTAAAATTTTACAATTAAAACAAACTCCTTTTCATTACAAAATTTACAAATAGGATTAATATACAAACTTTCTTAAACAGCTACAACTATAATTACAACCAAAAATACATAACAACTGTTATCTTAACCTATTACACGTTAAAGTGAAAACCAAACAACAATCTTTCTTGAAATGTTAATGCAAGCCACATGCAGCAATAAACCTTCTTCAACACGTACTACTTCTGTCAAAACTTATCGGCTATGTTCATTTTATGAATACACCTGATGAGCAAACATGCAAATTGAGTCAATATTATAAACAATGCTGGTATGAGTAGCCCTAAAATACAAATCATGTTTATACATATATATACACATAATCACTAAGACATTTAGTTCATCCACCGAGGCGTTTTAGCTGCCAATTCAACAATAATAAGACATTTTTTTTCGATAACCCACAATAATAAGGCATTTAGTTGCTCCATCGGGTTTCTTAGATTCAAACCATACTAGATCAAATGCATCTAATAATAAAATAACAAACTTAAAACTTACTTTATACTTATACTGATGTAGGCCTAATCACAGAGTGGGTTATACCTGCATAAATAATTAATTCAACCCACATTCTCTACAAAACAATTTTGAGTGCAAATAAAATACAATAAAACAAAATATATTATATACAAAATTCCAATCATTCCATCAAACCAAAGAGAACAAACTCCATGACAAATTTCACAACAATAGTCGATAATTTATTATTGTGTTAACATACATTTTGACAAATAATTATTATTATTTAGAGTTTCTTCAAGTGTACTGTCGCTAGAATAGTGTCGTCTCTATGTTTTTCGTAATTTTCTGTTTACTACAATCGCTCCCCTCTATCGAGCCGAACATGCACATCTACATGTCTCACCCACATAATGAAACCACACTGGCGTAATTATCCTAAACGGGATGTCGCATACAAGGTAACCAGACCCCACACGGATGCCAAAACCGCCAAAACTATGTGATCGAGTAAGCCTTTCTTAGGCATAAAATACCGCGCGTCTCGTACTGAATTGCCGATGAGATAATCAAAGCCATCATTTGGCTACAAACTAGGGCTCCAAATTACCTTAAAACAAAATAACATTTCCTTCACAATGATTAATCATATAATCAAATGAGTTGTGGTAGCTAAGAACTAGGATTTTCGTTACATAAATTATTCAAATATCATTTATTTATTTCTCATAACTATTCCACTATATCACGTGCCAATAAAATATATTGCACTAAACACCATGTTTGAATACATCGTCCATTCCATTTTATCACGTGCCAATAAAACATATTACACTATAACACAACGTTTGAATATACCATGCATGCCACAATTAAACTTGTCTTATATTTATCTAAAGACAGGGTCAAAATATTTCATAGCAACTCAATCATAAACATGATGCCAATTTCATTACGCAATCATTTCTCTAAAAATGTTGCGTAATAGATAGAAAACCACATTAGATATCAAACATTACAATTATATAATTCATACTAGAAGCTAGTCACAGTACAGATCAGAGCATACAACATCACAAATCATTGCATTTATAATTACAATTATAACACCTATTAAATGTCATGAGTGATTCATCAAAAATATTGCAAAAACAGTTCTAGCAATTAACATCACAATTGTATGTATGTTTCACTAAATATTGTAATTAGTCTTAAAAGTGAATTGTTAACTACATAAGGGAGTAAATATAGCATATCTAACAGTATTTACATAAGGGAGGGGTTCTAGGGACATATTTTATCTTGACACGTAAACAAACTCAAAATCGTTAGGACATTTATAAGTTTTGCATTAGGCTAATTTTTTGTAGATGTGATTTCCTAACTATTCTAAGCATTATCACAAATAATAAAAAAAAAAAAATTCTAAACTTGTCAAATATAATATAAAAAATGGTGGAAATTAATGGTCTACAATTAGCTAAATTTTGTAAATTGTTAACTACATTTGGCTAGTTTGAATTTTTTTGATTTTTTTGATTATTTATGACAATATTTAGAATAGTTAGGAGATTATATCTACAAAAAATTAGCCTAATCCAAAACTTATAAATGTCCTAACGATTTTGAGTTTGTTTACGTGTCAAGATAAAATATGTCTCTTGAACCCCTCCCTTTACATAAACGCTACAATACCTAACAATGACGTTAAAACAAAATACAGTGATGCTACAGTTCCAAATAGTGACGCTATTAAATGAACAGTACACTGCAATCTGAACTAAAGTATTCTCAAAAAAATCATAAATAATTACAAACACTATAGGACAAAATCTACACGTTACAATACACAATTCATAGAATTTCAAAAAGAAAACAGATTTGTGGCAACTAAAGCCAGCAAGAAAATTTATTCAAAGTAAACTAAATTCGTTAGTTTTTCAATCTCATTAATGAGTCTCATCGCATCATTTAAAGTTTTAATGAAATCTAATTAAACCAATAATATCAAAGGGTTACTCTAGGGGTGTCAACGGTCCGGTTCTAGTCCGGTACTTAGTGTTGTAAGAACCAAGAACCATTTAATTTTATGATTCCGGTTCTTAAAATTGTGGAAGCATACCCATAACCATCAGTTTCTAGCGGGTATTCCTAGTTCCGGCTCTTCATTTCGGTTCTTAAGAGATTCACTATTTACACACATTTTTTATTAGTCTTATTAAAAAATGTGTACTAAAAACACAAAAATACTGCACGAACCAGTCATTTTTTAAATATTGATATAAGCAATTATGTCATTCTATAATAAGTTAAATAAAACTATATATTTAAGGTTGTAAGCTATATTTTTATATTATTTGTAACATTAATTAAATACTATGAAAACTACATATATTACACTAAAAAATAAAATTTAGTAATATATAAATGAATGTTTCGAGTTTTTATATTTTATATTTTGATATTTTTTATGTTAAAAGTATGATAACGTTTGGTTCCAGTCCGGTTCCGGTTATGGTACAGTTTTTTTGTTTAAAAATCCATTCAGTTCCGGTTCTATATGGTCGATTTTTTTAGTATCCATGTTTAAACGGTTCCTAAAAATAGGAACCGAAATCATGATTTTTTCAACGATTCTGGTTCCAGTTAAATGGGTACCATTGACACCCTTAGGTTACTCAATCAATCATATATATATATATATATATGAAGTCGATCAATCATATTAAACCACCATTTACATTAGCTTACATTAAATTATAAATCTAGCCCATATTCATGTATTCATTCGCACCAAAGCAACCAACAATTAATTTCTTTCATATTATATATTTAATACCACACGAAATTAATAGCTACTCATTTGTACAATTTCAATCACATTATTTTCTCCCTTTTACATTATTCAAACGTTAATAACTACCATGCAATATTAAATAGATTCATGTAAATAAATGTGAAACCATATTTAAAACAACTGCTTCATGACTATTATACAAACACTAATTTTAAGGTTCCAAGTACTAATATAAAAAATTAACAATATATATTTGTTTGTTTTTCTAATTAATTGAACGTAATAGGAATCAACAACCAAATAATTAATTGAAAATAACTAATTAGTGAGGTCTACTCACATTTTCTTTTATCGAAAGAACAATAAGAAAAAGAACGCCACTCCACGTAAGATTCAAGCAATATCAATTCAAACAATAAAAATACTCCACGTAGATCCAAGAAAACATTAATAAACACTAAGCAACGAAAAACTCCAAGAAAATACTAAGCATAGAAATATTCTCTTTCTTCTTCCAAAGAGAGTATTTCTATGTTTGGTATTTTCTTTTTATATATATATGGGTCAGGCTACGTTGATATCTTATTTTGACACCTTATTTTGACATGCACAACTTACACATATATATATTGGATCTAAAAACAAACTTAGTATATTTCTATATTTACAAATTCTCTACACATTTTCTTTTTAAATAAAAACCTTCCTCTCTCTACAAATTATAGACATTTCCTTCCTAATCCAAGTTTTCCATAATTTCTCCTATAAATTACGAAATTATTCTTTCCATGTTTCCTTATTAATCAAATCTCTACACATTTCTCCCATAAATTATGAAATTATTCTCTCCATCTATGTTTCCTTAATAATCAAATCTCCACACATTATTTTAAAACTTAAAAACTTACATTTTAAGACATTTTCAAAATAAACAAACTATATATTCCCTCCTTTTAAAAAGTTAAACATACATATTTGTTCCAATTTTATTAATAAATATATGGCATAATAAAAATATAGTATAAACCATAAAATAAACAATTTTGGACATTAATAAAAGGGGTATTTAGGCTTTGGTCCAACTTATAGTAGTGATATTAGGCTTTGGTCAATTTATAGTTTGGAAATTAGACTTTGGTCATATTTCTGCTAGTCAAACTCATTGACTGTGATCAAACCATCCAACTTTAGGTTAATACCTAGAATACCCCTTACACGTGCATCTCACATGTTTGCTTCATGTAAATTTTAGGACCAAAGTATAATTTTTTCATTTTGTTCTAGTACTATAACCTTAATTAATTACTAATACAAAATGATCCATAACCCTAATTTTAAAACTACAAATTGGGGTTTTTGTTTTGCTTCTCTTTTATGTTTAAGTATTGATTTCCATACCCAAGAGCAGTCTGAAGGGATCTTCATTGTCCAATTTTTTTTGCCTCTCAGCTGATACTCCCAAATCCATTTGATCCATAGAGTTTCTTCCTTGGTTATAGTCTTGTAGATTAATCCACAATGCACAACAACATTCCATACTTTAGGGTCCACTATGTTGAAACCTCCTTCACACTTTTTGTATATTATAGTATAATGACTAAACTAGGTCTATGTACCTTCCTCTCCATACTCGGACAGTCTAACCAGCCCTTCAAATCTATTTGTAAGCTTAGAGATTTTATCTAGTGTACTAATATGAAAGTCTTTGCCTAATAGTTATGAAAGAATTGTGAGGGAGTAATATTCACATCTAATGAATATCACACACATGTCCAGCATATACAGAGCTAACAACCAACCTCGTATCCTCGTCCTCAGAGCTCGCTACATAGCGACTCGCCTCAGACAAGCAACCTATTCGACTCACGCCCAGAGTGATGTCACCACCAACCAATCTCTTATACTCGACCTACAAGCTCGCTTCCAAGTGACTCGAGTCGAGTAGACGATCTCACAAGAAGCGACCTCAACAGCGCCCATTCCTCTCGCTCCACAACGGCTCGTAACATAAGCCTTTATTACAAGCCAGCAAGATCGCAACTTCAGACACGCAGCTCATTGATTCTTCATAACTCGTTTTCATATCTCATAAGTGACCTGAAGATCTGGATCTAACCGGAAAGAGGAGAGCAACAGGAACGAGCTCCTTGCCTGTATAAAAAGGATGAGAAACTTCGTCTGACTTGATTCAAGTCCCCCCAGAGAGAGACTTGATACGTAGGCAGTTCGTCCATACGAACTCGGTCAATATCATATTTACACATCACCTCCCTCCCTTTCTTGAATCTGTAAGGTAAAACCAAATATAACCTTTACATTGGCGTCGTCTGTGGATCGAATTTCTTGAAAATTCATCTACTCAGAAGTTACATCACTTCCAACAATCTTCTTAGATCCTCAAATTTTCAATCCCACGAAGCATGGAAAGCCTTCAAGAACAAGTGAAGAATATGGCTACCCAAATGGAAGCCATGATCGGTAACATCACCCAGCTCTGACATGTAAATGCCACTCTCAGAACCCAAGTCGAGTCTCAGAACCCGAACGGAGTTACCGCTGAGGGCAAGATCAATGAGGTCAACTAGCAAATCAATAACCTCTCCCAGCGAATCGAACAGAACAAGGGAATGAAGGACGCCACTCAGACCCTCCATAAGATGTTGAAGACGTACCAGGCATCACCTTTCACACTCGAGGTACTCAGTAAAGCCTCCCCTACATATTTCATTCAGCCTAGGTTCGCAATGTACGACGGTAGCACGTGCCCTGGTCAGCACGTGGCTCGCTACATTCAGAGCCTCGCACTCTACAGTGCGCAAGAGTTCGACCACCTACAGTGCTGCTTATTCCCAGTAAGTTTAAAGGATGGAGCTCTTGATTGGTTATACTCGTTAGGACCAAACTCCATCGACAGCTTCGAAAAGCTCACTGACTAGTTTGCCAACCAGTACGTCCACAACAGACGTAAAACTGCCGACCTAAATTCACTTTTCCAACTATCTCAGAAGAGTGACGAGCCAATTCACACCTTCCTCGGATGTTTCAAGACAGAGCTACTGTCCATGGAAAGTGACCTCAAGGAGTACTGTTCGCCACAGTAGCTTTCTCCAATGTGATCAGGAAAAGCACTGAGTTATCTAGGTCGCTCATGAAAGAGCACCCGGAAACACTAGCCGAGCTGTACGCGCGAGTGGAGAAATACATCAAGCTTGCCGAAGGCCTCGAAAAAGAAAGGTTGAAGGTAGCAGGAGAGGTCGTTGCGATCTCAGATAAAGCCCCATCCTCCAACAAGTGACCCAGGCAGCAGGGCCAACAGACCAACACTAGGAACCAAAGCAAAAGAGAGTTCACTGTGCTAACTAGATCTCCAAGTTACATATTTGAGAAGATAAAAAACACAGCTTATTACCGACCTGAGGTAAAACGCCTAGAGGACACACCAGGAAAGCCATACTGTGCTTTTCATAAAGCAAAGTGTCACGAGACTAACGAATGTCGGCGGCTCAAGACCTACCTTCAAGACCTCATCGAGGCAGGGCATATCAAACACTACACTGATATACTTGATGGCGACCTGCGCCACAAACTTATGGCTCACAGGGAGCGAAGCCGAACTCCACCACGACCAACCAACAGAGCTCGCTCTCATGCTAGAGGACGTTCAAATGAGTGCTCGCATCACGAGCGTCACCAGCACTCCTTTGACAGAGACACCAATAGAACAATCAACATGATCACCTTCCAGGATGACTCTGTCACGTCCTCCAGAGAAAAAAGGCAACGAGTGGGCGCCCTCCAGGAAGTCTACCAGTTCTCCTCACAAGCGGCCCCCATCCCACGCACAAGTGGTCGCAGCTCAGGAGACATCAACTTCACGGAGGCCGACCTCGACAAGGTGTGCCTCCCTCATAATGATGCCTTGGTAGTCCACGTCAAAATCAGTGACTGGACTGTCAAACGTGTCCTAATTGATCCTGGCAGTTCGTGTGATATCCTATTCTATCGAACTCTGAAGGAGATGCACATGCCCAAGTCAGTCATGGTCGATCTAATAGCCCCCCCTTTATGGCTTTAACGGATCACGAGCTGATCCAATAGGTGATATCATCCTACCTGCTTCAGTGGGATTACATGAAGACAAGATCAGCATCAACACACACTTCAGTGTCTTGGATGTCAACTTGTCCTACACAGCTATACTAGGACGCCATTGGATCCACAAGATGCAGGCCGTCCCATCAACACTTCATCAAGTGTTGCATTTTCCTGACCCCAGAGGCATGATGGAGCTCCGAAGCAACCAGCTCGACACTCACAACTGTAATCAAATCCACTCAGTTAGCAAACCCGCTGGGGCTTCCCTCAGCAACAAGGGAGAGATCGCCAAAGCCAAGATGGCAAAAGACTTCATCTCTGAGGTCAAGACATTGATAAATACCCCCCAGTATCGAGGTCGCTAAAGAAAACACTGGGGGCTCAGCCAAAAACATCTGTCCAGAACTCCAGCCCCCAGAAGTCGCTCCACCCATACAAGCGGAGGAGACATTGCAAGGGATTAAGACACCAGAGGTCACCCAGCCCACCGAAGCGGTTACCCAGACCGAGATAAAAGAAAAGGCCAACCTAGGAATGGAGGATGACCCCAAGTTTGTTTATGTAGGAGCTAACATTGATCCTACTCTCAAGGCACAACTTGTAAGCTTTTTATCATTGAATAAAGATATTTTTGCTTAGTCGTATATTGATGTGCTCGGAATCGATCCTAATATTGCATGCCATAAGTTAAATGTGCTAAGCCAGTTCTCCAACGACCTAGGAAACTATCTCTTAGGTTCAGAAAAGCAATAAATGACGAGATCGACAATCTCAAAAAGGTTGGCTTCATTAGGGAGGTGGAATACCCCGAGTAGATTGTTAACATAGTAGCAGTCCCCAAAAAGAATTGCATAGTTTGCCTATGTGTCGACTTCACCAACGTCAATCAAAATACCCCTAAAGACAGCTTCTCTTTACTAAGAATCGATCAGCTCGCAGACCAGACCGCTGGCCACGAACTCATGTCATTCATGGACACCTACAGCGGCTACAACCAGATTCCTCTGGCCGAAGAAGACCAAGAGAAAACATCGTTCGTAACAGAATAGGGCATCTACTGCTATAACGTCCTCCTGTTCGGCCTCAAGAACGCTGGAGCGACCTATCAAAGATTGGTCACCGAAATGTTCCAGGATATGTTAGGAGACACCATGGAAGTCTACATAGACGACATGGTTGTAAAAAGTAAGAAATCTGGAGATCACTTAGACCATCTTGAAAAAGCGTTCTCCAGATTCAGACGAACTCAGATGAAGCTCAACCCAGAGAAATGCGTCTTCGGTGTGTCCTCCAGGAAATTTCTAGGGTATCAAGTATCCCAACGAGGGATAGAAGCAAACCCAGACCAGATTTGAGCATTCTTGGATATGCCCGATCCAAAAACAAAATAACAAATACAAAAATTGTCAGGAATGGCGTGGCCACCTTAAACTGATTCATATCGAGAGCGTCAGACAAATGCCGACCTTTCCTACAACTTCTCAAGAAAGGGGAACAATTCTCCTAGAATGATCAATGCCACCGAGCATTCTCTACTCTCAAGGAATATTTGACAGTACCACCTGTGATGGCAAAACTGATCGATAATGAAACGCTAAGGCTGTATCTAGCTGTTTCTGACTTCACTATCAGTTCAGTTCTCTTCAAAGAGGACCAGAACATAGAGAAACCGATCTATTTCACAAGTAAGACTTTGTTGTTAGCTGAGAATAACTACTCCCACATTGAAAAGGCAGTACTGGCACTACTTTATTCAGCAAGAAAGTTCAGGCCCTACTTCCAAGCACATCCAATTAAAGTGCTCACCGACCTGCCACTCAAGAAGATCCTTTTTAGAGCCAATAAGACAACTCGCATGATAGTATGGGCAGAAGAACTCGATGAACACCACATTGAGTTCGCCCCAAGAACATCCCATAAAGGTCAAGTCGTTACTGATTTCTTAGCAAATTTCCCAGTGGACGACCTGAACTGGGAACCCAAGGAGAGCGTCCCAACTTCTAAACAATGGGACCTATCGGTATGGTCACTATTCGTGGTGGAGCTAGCAATCCAGGGGGTAGTGGAGTCGGCATAGTCTTGGTCTCACAAGATGGCTCCATAGTGGAAAAGTCAGTTCGCGTCGATTTTGCGACTTCCAATAATGAAGCAGAGTACGAAGCCCTGATCATGGGACTCCGTATGGCGTTAAAGCTCGATGTTCAGGAGCTCAAAGTCTTTAGTGATTCACAATTAGTTGTTCGCCAGGTCGCTCATGAGTATACCACCAATGAAGGTAACATTTTTAAGTACCTTCAAGTTGTAGATCAATTATTACCATCTTTCAAAAAATTCACCATACAATATTTTCTACAGGACGAGAATCGCCACGCTGACAGCTTGGCATACCTCGCAACCCAGACACCGAATTGTGACCCTAGGAAACTACTCATTAAAGTAGTCGACCGACTTGCTTACCAAAATGAGCAGATCCTAGAAGTTACCGACCTATGCCCACTCTCTGACACTCAGATGAGTCAAATATGGATGCAACCTATCATAGATTACATTCAGCTAGGCAGAGCACCAGAAGATCGCATAAAGGCCAGACAGGTTCAATATCAGTTAGGTCGCTACTGCCTAGTCAACGGCGAACTTTTCAGAAAATCCACCGGAGGACCACATCTGAGGTGCATAAGCCCAGAACAAGGTCAAACGATTTTCGCAGAAATTCATGAGGGAGAATGCGGTAACTACACAAGAGGTCGCTCTCTGGCTCATAAAGCGATCTCATAAGGATACTTCTGGCTGTGAATGCAGATCGATGCCAAGAAGTATGTGCTCAAATGCGTTAAATGCCAAACATTTGGCCACAACATCAAACATTTGGCTCACGAACTGATCAACACTGCCAGCCCTTGGCCATTCCACATGTGGGGCTTGGACATCATGGGTCCATTCATTTCCGTAGAGTGCTTTCGGGCTTCGGTTAGTCCGCAATGCACTACTTCACCAAATGGGTGGAAGCGATTCCCTTGGCACATGTCAAAGAGGCTAATGTCATAGACTTTATTTGGACCAAGATCATTACCAGATTCGGCCTCCCCCACACATTAGTGATGGACAATGGTTCTCAGTTCAAAGGAAAAATGGTGAAAGAACTCTTGGCTAAATGGAAGATCGTTCACGCATTCTCCACCCCCCTAGTACGCCCAGAGCAATAGTCAAGCAGAAGCGAGTAACAAAGAAATCCTAGAGAATTTGAAAAAGAAAATTGAAAAGAACAAAAGCCAGTGGCCAATGCAGTTAGAAAACATTATATGGGCTCATAGAACGACAGCTCATTCTAGTACAGGCGAGTCACCATTTTCCCTATGTTACGATACTGAAGCCGTAATCCCTACTGAGTTGACCATTACAATGACTTGATTTGAGATCGTCGAATCTGGTCAGAATGATTCCATCCTAGCTCGAGAGGTCGACCTAGCTACTTGAAGAACAACGCGACTTAGCAGCTATTCGAGTGGCATCCTACCAGCAAACCTTGAGGAAGACGTACAATGATAAAAGGTAAAATGATAGTTTCATCTACGAATAAGTAATGAAACTCAAACGTAAGTAAAACTAAAACTATTTTCATGTTTAATATCAAAGTTCTACACTCTCGATGCTATTGCAATAAGTGGAGTAGAGAATTTGTTCCACTCCTAGTTCTTTAGAATTTAATGTTAATTACGATAATCAGTCTATCAAAGTCAATGAGAGTAACGGTGGAAATTATACTACGATGGTAATTCGACTAATCAAGATACGATAATTAAACTACAGAAATGCTAAATTGACAATATGATAATGAATTAGGAGAATTTGATTCCACCTTGATTCGACTTAATAAACTAACAAAGAAATGTCATAATCCAAATTGTAATGCTTTCGCATAACAATTGGGTGTTTCTAATCCCTAATTGTTCATGATAATCTTTACCAACTAACAACTAGCATGTGAAGCAATCAAACCCATTCTCATGGTGAACTAATTACTTTCTAAAATGGAATAGAATATTACGAACTATTCTACACTAACAACAATCAAGTTTTCATCAATGCTTATTCAAACCCATCTAATAGAGGTTTTAGCCTTGAATCATTATACTATTATTTCTAAAACGAGAACAACTAGAACAACTCATTATTGAATAATGATTAAACTTTATAAATCTAATTTAACAATAGGCTAAGATTCAAAATGAATTAAAATAGGATTTAAAACTAATTTAGAACTAAGATTATGATTAACTAATTATCAAATTAAGACAAACTAATTATGAATTTAAGACAGCTAAAGTTAAATAAGAATTGAATCAATAAACTAAATTGAAATGAAAAACTAATAATTTATTATAAAACTAAATCTGATTCTAAATAATAATCATTCTTTGTTCTAAAACTAATTCTATATAAAAAATAACTAGATCTAAAATAAGTTATTAGATCCTTCCTCAGTAAAAAACTAGATGCTTAGGAGCTAAGTCTTTGTCTCTCATATGGAGGAGACAAGATCTACAAATTCGTGCATGGGCTGAGGAGCCATGTTTTGGGCCAGAAAATCGAGCCCAAAACCTTATTACTTCAGTCCACAAAGGGGTTTTCAGCTGGATTTTACTTCAATAGCCTTTTTGTCCACTTTTGCTCCTTTTATTGGGTCAAGGCTTAAACCATTAGAAAGCTCGTTCCGAGCCGGTCGTTTTAACATAAGGTAGGCCCAATTCCAAGGTCTGAGTCCAAAGATACGGCTTCTGAAAGTTTTGCTGACTTTTGTGGGCTATTTCTGCCCGCGTTGACTTTGACTTTTCAGCTTTGACCGGGCTTTAAAAAGGCTTTTCTCCTTGAATCTTGGCCTTTAATCATAGAACTTCTTAACAACCAACCTTTGCTCCATTATCTCGTAAAAGGGGAGCATTTCTACACATATTCTACTCCAATGCCTTAAATACATAAGAACACGATAGCAGTACTAACTCTTACTTATTAATCACCTAATTGGTCAAAAAACAATATAATTAAGGGGTTAAAACTACATTTTTGGGCTCTTATCATACAACAAGAGGGTTAATCCTCAAAGTTTCCAACCCGGTGACCTAGTCTTGAAAAAGACTAAGGATGACTTGAAACTAGCACCAACTTGGGAGGGCCCTTACATAGTGGAACGAGTCGTTGGAAATGGAGCATATTGGATCAAAACTCAAGAGGGGCAGGCACTTCCGCGTCCTTGGAATACTTTCTTGTTAAAGAAATTTTATCAATAAACAATTCCATTTCATGAATTCTTACTCTTAGTATTAATACTCATACTTTTTATTTTGCATCAATGCACTGCAATCTCGCAATATTGTCAAATCGACGCACAAGTTGTTTTCTAGGAGCAAAGCGCGCACTCGAACTTAAATGCTCTCTGAAGCTCAAACGTTTTGAATGACAAAACGCTCACTGAAACTCAGAGCTACATAGCTCACAGGCTTCTTAGCCTTAACACTTCTAGCTAGTTGGGAACCTATACTTATAGGGACAACTAAGCGCATAACGCTCTCTAAGGGCAAAACATTCAAACGAACGTAAACGCTCTCCGAAGCTCAAATGTTCTGAATGACAAAATGCTCACTGAAACTCAGAGCTACATAGCTCACAGGCTTCTTAGCCTTAACACTTCTCGCTAGTTGGAGACTTATACTTCTAGGGTCAACTAAGCGCAGAACAATCTCTAAGGGCAAAACATTCAAACGAACTTAAACGCTCTCCGAAGCTCAAACGTTCTGAATGACAAAACGTTCACTGAAGCTCAGAGCTACATAGCTCACAGGCTTTTTAGCATCAACACTTCTTGCTAGATTGAGACCTATACTTCTAGGGTCAAACAAGCGCAGAACACTCTCCAAAGGCAAAGCATTCACAACGAACTTAAACACTCTCCGAAGCTCAAACATTCTAAAGGGCTAAAATGAGCTCAAACACTTCATAGACCCCGTGCCTTCCTAGACAACGGGATATACATTTCTAGGTTAAATTCCTACGAAAATGTATGCAACAAGCTTTCAGCCAAAAGATGAGCAAACTTCAAAGTACGCATGCATTTCATAAGTGCAAATACGAACTGCCTGAACAACTCAAGAAACCAGTTCTATTGTTTTACAACCACTGGAAATTTTTGAATAAGAGAAAACATCAAAGCAAACCTCACCAAAGAAGAAGAAATGCAGCAACAGTGATCATGCGTCAGGAGTAACATGTTTATCTTCAACAGGCACGATAGTTCGATCAACAAGGACAGTACTGGTGGACAAAGCGTTACTAGCATCTCCAATTACAACAGGCACACCTGTGTCCTGAGTCCCATGTTCACGCTCTTTTTTCAACTCAGCATACATCTCCTCCAGCAACGCATAATTTTTGCACACTTGGTCATATGCATGTTGAGCCTACCGAGCAACCAACTTGCATTGCTTGGCATGCTCAGTTACTGCACCCAATTTTTCATGCACGTCGATCATCGAACTGATCATCAACGATCTCTCAGTTACAGCGTCCTGATGTTTTTTCCTCAAAGATTTCAGTTCCTTTCTTTCAACATCTCGAGCGAGTTGCAAACTCAGCAGGTCCGCTTTTATCTTTCCCACATCATTTTCCATATTTCCCATAACTCGGGCCGCATGCTTCAACTTATGGTACCCAGTCAGAAACTACAACAAAAACATACGTGTTATTCTCGCCAATAAAAGAAAAAGAGACCAGAGAATAGTAAAACCTTACCAAGCAGCAAGCCATATCAATGGTCTCCACAGTCTTATTCAAGTCTTGGTCTTCTAGAATCTCCTTGTTACCATCCAAAACAATACCTTCCAGAAGACAGTTAGCTATGGGTGTCGACTCGAGGCTGCAGTCAGAATGTTTTATTGCTCTCCTATTTCCCGTCTTCCCAGCATAGAGGAACGATCTTCCCATCTTCCCAGGTTGCCATCCTGCCCCCCTAATATATCAGCCCCAGAGCTTTCCCCAGCAACATCTTTTCCTTTCCCAGCCACAGCACGGATGTAAGCACCCAGGTCGACCCCATGCCCAGAACTCGGGCCCCGGATCACCAAAGCTCCAGTTCGCTTGCGCGAACCAGAATCAGAGCGACCCACACTTTTAGAACGCTTCTTGGCCCTCGAGTCAAAAGCAACCGCTTTTCGTTTACCCATATCACACGAACGACGCAGTACAAGTGCAACAACATCAGGCAAATACATTCAAGGCAACAAAAAGACCAAGGAAAATAAACATGGGTTTCATAAATATAAAAGAATGAACTGCCTGACAAACTCAGGAAACCAATTCTCTATAGTTACTGAATTGCCACCTAGAAGGAAGCCAGTTCGTTCACAAATAAAGCAGATGATAAAGGCGAACTGCCCAGGCAAGCCCAGATTATCAGTTCTTAGTGTATTGGGCCATAGGCCATGCAAAAATAAATAAAGGTGAACTGCCCAGGCAAGCCCAAGAAACCAGCTCTATGGTATCTCTACAATTAATCAGAAGACAAGCAAAGACCTCACACCTCTCAAAGCAAAGCAATCAAATAACATGTTCAAAAGTATCAACTAGTAGAGGATCCAACACAAGACTCGAGTCAGGTTCCATGGTGGTCGCAGCAGGAGGAACGGCAGGGTTCAGTTCCAGATCGCCAATAACAGGAAGTGGATTAACAGGGGCAAAAACAGCAACAGAGGGCACTACATTAAGAGCATTACTTGCATCTTCGGGTGTTTTCTCGTTCACCCAAAACCCCATGTTCATGCTCTTCTCTAAGCTGCTCATACTTCTGCTATAACTCTTCTAAATCAAGGCACATATCATCATACGCCCTTTTCACCTGCAGCATCACCCCCTTGCACTTCTGAGCAAAGTCGTTAGCCGTGGCCAGTTTCCCCTCCAAGTCGCTCACCATGTTAACAGCTAGTGTTTTCTCTAGAGTCTCAGTGACGAGCTGCACCTTCACAGCATCCAACTCTTTCATCATAGACTCTTGAACCTAACGAACAGAAACCAGCTCGTCGTCCCTCGCGGCTTCGAGCTCACCCTTCTCCATTTCAGCAATTTGAGCCACCGTCTTTAACTTTTGATAACCAGCTATCAACTGCACCAAAAGAAGATCACAACATCACACAAGTGCAAAGTCAAACACAAATGGATGGAAAGATGACAAATAAACCCAACAAATGGCAAATCAATCGCTTACCAAATAGTGTGCCGGGTCCATAGCTCTCAGGTTCTGTTCTAGACCCTTAGAATCAAGATCCTTTCTATCTCCATCAAGAGTTATCCCTTCCAGTAAACAAGCTGTTATAGGTGCTGACAAATAGCTAATGTTTGACCTCTTCACGAACTGTTTATGCCCCGACCTCTCATTAACATACTCCAGATTGCGATCCAGAACGTCCTTACCTTTACCAGAAGAACCCTTCCCACTATCCTCAGAAACCCTTTTCTCTTTCACCCTGCCAGCAGGAGGAGTTGGAACAATTTCAGTACCACCACTACCCAAAACATTGAAATCAATCGGGGGCCTCGCCCTAGAACTACGAGCGGTCTTTCCACCACTCTACTCATAGCTCGCACCACCAGAGCTGCCTCCGAGCACAATCTCAACCGCTCTCGTGACCTTAGCAGCCCTCGAGTCAAGAGCATCAACCTTCTGCTTTAGCGACTTACTTTGCTCACGAGGAGTAAAAGAGATGTCTTCCACTACAACAGAAGTAGTCTCATGACTCCTTCCCCTACCCCCCTCAGGTTGCCTATCTGACCCACCTCCTGCAGTTCGCCCTTGCCCAGCACGTATGATTCCTTTCCTCCCTAGTCATAATGCCACTGTTTTCCCTTTCCATTAACAACTCAGTTGAAGGCTCTCGAGCAGCTCGTCCACGCGCCCTCTTCTTCTGGTTACACCTTTTCAACCTAACCTCACGACTTCCCCTTTCTATGAAGTAGTTCACTACCTCTGGAAGTTTTTCTTGCTTCACATCCCGGCTCAGCCTAGCAAATTTCTCAATCACACAGCGCTCAGTTCGCTCTCTGACAACGACCTCTGCAAAACAATACAAAAATACATCAAAATCAAAACACCAATCAAGACATCAATACAAAGGACAAAACACTGGTACAGACCAGCAAAATTGCAAATCCTAGTGTGTAAACCAAACCCACTAGCACAAAAATTTCCAATTAACAACAACGGCCTTCTCTTCCAAGGCTCGTTGCTTACACCATCCAGAATGCTAGACTTCCCAGTCAAAGTCTGTAAGCTAAAATTGTTAGCTCTAGATATTTTCACCATAAAATGCTTAACAATATCTGCAACACCAATGTGGTACTCACCACTCTCATTTAACAAGTCAAAAACCCTAAGCAAGTGCAAGGTATTACCAACAAACTGGCAGGGCATTTTTTCACAAAAATTCAAAAATTCACAAGTAAGCTTTGAGAACGGTATCCTCATTCCAGCTCTCAACTACCCCTCACATACAACGACCCCATAACCTGGCGGTAAGAACGCGTTGCTAAAAACATTCGCATCATCTCCCAATTCATGTATTTCTAGATTGCTAACCTTTATATTATACGCCTCCCTTAAATCTAAAAAGCTTTCCACAGCTCGCTTATCTACTATCCTGGGTGGCAAGCCACTAGAGGACGATGCAGTCCCACTATTCGAACTGCTAACTATAGCAGCAACAGAGTCAGATTTAACATCCTCCTCTACATCCTCAACCCCTATTGACTCCGCTGCATCCTTCCCTACCTCGTCATAACCCAAAGATACTTCTCGAACCTCCTCAGAACGAGTGTCATCCGAATCAGACATATCTTTTGAGATGTTACAGTACTAACAACAATTACAACTGAACACGACCTTAAAACCAAACAGAGATACCAAGGACAAAGAAAAAGAAAAGCAAGCAACAATGGTAGAAGGAAGAATACTATCCTGACCCTCTCATATTCAGTTGGAAGCAAAGTGAGAAACCCTCAAACTCTCCCAACGCGTATCCAGCAAGCTACCGGTTCATTTTTCAAAAAAAAAAATTATCCCCTAAAACCCAGACGACACGTCTTCTGAAACCGCCGTATTTCAAAATCCTTAGAATCGAGGCCGTTATTATTCCGCACACGTGCTACACACGTGCAAACGTTCTCTATCAGCAGATCGTTAAAATGTACTAAACGACCTACTGAGATGGGGCAGTGTAAGGGAGTAATATTCACATCCAATGAATATCACACACATGTCCAGCATATACAGAGCTAACAACTAACCTCATATCCTCGTCCTCAGAGCTCACTACATAGCGACTCGCCTCAGGCAAGCAACCTATTCGACTCGCGCCCAGAGTGATGTCACCACCAACCGATCTCTTATACTCGACCTACGAGCTCGTTTCCAAGTGACTCGAGCCGAGTAGACAATCTCACAAGAAGCGACCTCAACAACACCCATTCATCTCGCTCCACAATGGCTCGTAACGTAAGCCTTTATTACAAACCATTAAAACCGCAACTTCAGGCACGCAGCTCATTGATTTTTCATAACTCGCCTTCATAGCTCATAAGTGACCTGAAGATCTAAATCTGACCGGAAAGAGAAGAGCAACAGGAACGGGCTCCTTGCCTGTATAAAGAGGATGAGGAACTACGTCTGACCTGATTCAAGTCCCCCCCAGAGAGAGACTTGATACGTAGGCAGTTCGTCCATACGAACTCGGTCAATATCATATTTACACATCATCTCCCTCCCTTTCTTGAATCTGTATGGTAAAACCAAATATAACCTTTACAAGAATGATAACACATAGTGTACTAATTGCGCACAGTTTCCCTGCTAGGGTCAAGAAAGTGTTATTTCAGTTTGATATCCTTGTTGTGACCAATTCCACTAAAGGTAAGCAGTCTTTGATGCCTAATCACGATGCAGTAAGAGCTAAGCCCAAGTATTTGATGGGAGGTGAGATTAATTCCACTCCAAGAATATCTGTTAAGGTGGTGCTTGAGGCCGGATGAGCTGAGACTACCAGTGAAGTTGAACATTAATTCAACACTTTAACACAACCACACACAAGTCCACTAGAACATTAAAAAAAAACAAACAAACCACAAGTCCAATAGAACATCCCAAAATAGAACAAAATATAGCAATCATGAAATAAAAAAAAAAAATATATATATATATATATATATATATATATATATATATATATATATATATATATATATATATATATATATAATTGTCCTGCCTCCTATGATTTCTATGGGTCCTCATAGCTTTTCTTGCCTCCTCTACTTTGTGGTGGTGGTGCTTCTTGACTTGGTGGTACTTGTGGTCTGGCCCCTCTTGGTCTTCTACTGCCACCCATGTCTCCTTTGCCTTGTGGTGATCATGGTGGTGCTTCCTGCATTGATGCATAGTATAACACAACCTTAACAGACAATATTACTAAAATATCTTCATTTTAAGAGATTAAATTAAGTTAAACAAACTTTGAATTAGACAACAATCAAACAAAAACCTCAATTTGCAGTTTTAAAATTAAGGTTAGTGATCATTTTGTATTAGTAATTATGGTTATAGTACTATAACAAAATGAAAAATTAGGCTTTTGTCCTAAAATTCACATGAAGCAAAACATGTGAGATGCACGTGTAGGGGTATTCTAGGTATTAATTTAAATTTGGACAGTTTGATCACAGTCAATGAGTTTGACTAGCATAAATAGGACCAAAGTCTAATTTCCAACTATAAATTGACCTAAGCATAATATCACTACTATAAGTTAGACCAAAGCCTAAATACCCCTTAATAAAAATGAGGGTGTTACAAAAATATATTTACATAATGTGTCTAGTGGGTAGAAAAATACATGCAATAGTGAACCAATGAAATCATTTTGCAAAATGTGCAAAAACAAAAACAAGTGGTGTTGGCTTTCTATTTGTTAAAAACAATTATAATACAAAACTTGTGGCCCAAATGTGCTTTCTTTTTAAAACTATGTTCATTTTTGAACATTTTTTGTTGGAGTAGGTTCCATTTACCATATTTTTTTATACCATGGTTTAAAGTTTAAACCATACCTCCTATACAAGATGAGTTAAGTGCTAATAATTTGTAGATATAATCTACTAACTATAGATAACAGATTTTAGATTTTGCAATCATATTTTGACATAGTTAAACAATATCAAATGATTAGTCGAAGTGTTGAACACATTTACAAAAAACTAGGTTATAATTCATGTTGTACATAAAGTTGTGGGGCATGGTACAAAAACTTAAGAAGTATAGTAAAAGGAACCTATTTTTTTTTAGGGTCCTATTACTGCCGGACCCCAATTTGTGTTGGGCGGACTCCCACAAAAAAAACAATTATTACAAGTATGTCATTGGTTTCAAAAAATCTATAAAAAAAAACAATTATTACAAGTATGCCATTGATTCCCAAAAAATTGAATTCGAAACCCCAAACTTAAACGACCCGGCTAGGTCGTTTGGACTAAGTCCCAAACGACTTGGCCACACCGTTTGGGACTTAGTCCAAATGACCCGGACAGGTCGTTTGGACTAAGTCCCAAACGACTTTGCCACACCGTTTGGGATTTAGTCCAAACGACCCGGCTACACCGGTCAAGAGCCTAAAAAAACAGAACTTTGAATTTTTTTTCGAAGTTCAAATCCCAAACGACATGGCCACATCATTTTGAACTAAGTCCAAACGGTGTGACCATATCGTTGGAGACTCAGTCCAAACAGTGTGGCCATATCGTTGGGGATTTTTCTAAGTCCAAACGGTGTGGCTATTTTTTTATAAGTCCAAATCCCAAGCGACATGGCCACATCGTTTTTGGACTCGATCCGCGGTGTGGCCGTATGGTTTTAATTGAACTGAAAAAAAATTCAAAGTTACGTTTTTTTGGGCTCTTAACCGGTGTGGCGGGTCGTTTGGACTAAGTCCCCAAGCGGTGTGGCCAAGTCGTTTGGGATTTAGTCAAACGACCCTAGCCGGTCGTTTAAGTTTGGGGTTTCGAATTCAATTTTTTGAGAATCAATGGCATACTTGTAATAATTTTTTTTTTATTTATTTTTTAAAACCAATGGCACACTTGTAATAATCGTTTTTTTTTTAGAGTTCACCCAACACAAATTGGGGTCGGCAGTAACAAATACCTTTTTTTATTGTTATTGCCTAGTTACTCCCAGTCTCCCACTTACTCATTTACTGGTACTCAGTAATCTACACACATTGGGCCGGTGGTTCACGAGCCTTGCTATCATGGGCCGGATGAACCCACGGTTGTTCCACAGTTCCACAGAGGCGCTAAGTCACTAACACACGAACTAGGCACTTTTCATAAGATACCTGGTAAGCAAATGGTTGTTAGGATACGGAACAAATGAGAAACGGATTTTTGGGACAATTGAAGCATGTTCTGAATTTGGACAATTGCATATTTACGTTATACATGACGAGGTTCATTAATATCGATCAGAATAAAAGTGAGTCCCTCCAAATTCCCAAGAAATGCATGCACTAGAATTCTAGATCTCTAGGACTAAGTTTATCTTCTTGTAAGCCTGAGCTCAAGAGCCCAGAAAAGGTTTGTATTTTTCACCGGCATATCTACTATCTATATACTAAAGCAGAGACCTTTAAAGGAGGATTTTCTCTCTCCTATGTGGCACTCTAATATGAGAGTTAACCTTTTTTCTATCATATGTGACACTCTAATATGAAAGATAGTATTTTTTAATAGCCTACAATCCACGCATTGGAACCTCTTTGGAGAATTTGAGTGTATTTTTAATTCCTATATTTGGAGAGTTTGGGTGTATTTCCAATTCTTATATATTTGATCAAATAAAAAAAAATTACTAAAAAAATAGGTAATTTGTAAAAGGTAATTTTCTATTACTACGAATCAAACACTTTTAGTGTTCCAATTCTTATATATTTGATCAAATAAAAAAAAATTGCTAAAAAATAGGTGATTTGTAGAAATTAATTTATATTTGATCAAATAAAAAAAATTGCTAAAAAATAGGTGATTTGTATAAACTAATTTTCTATTACAAATCATACAATTTTAGTATCTATGATAAAACACCGAATTTATTTGAATATATCCTTAACATGGCCTCAAAACATAGTTAAAAACAATTATACAAAATATATAATAGAAAATGAAAAAAAAAATAACAGCAAAGCAATAATGACAAATATTTTTAAATATATATAATACTGAATGAAACTAACGACAAAAAATAATTAATGGGGAACGGAAAACTGGATGCAAATGCATCGAACTAACCTCAAATAATATTTAACGGGAAATTGGAAACTGAATGCAAATGCAAGCATTAAACTAATCTTAAAAAGTAGTTAATAGAAAATCGGAATACGGATACAACTGTATTAAACTAATCTCAAAGAATAATTAATGGAAAATCAAAACTTGGATACAAATACATCAAAAAATTATTGTCGAAAAATCAGAAACTAGATGCAAATACATTGAGCTCACCCTCAAAGATTAAATTAACGGGAAATCGAAAACTGGATACAACTGCATTGAACTAACCTCAAAGAAAAATTAATTATAAATTGGGAACATAATGCAAATGCGTGGAACTAATCTTAAAAACTAATTAATGGGAAATCGGAAACCGGATGCAACTGCATTGAACTAATCTCAAAAAATATATTGGATGCAAAACCTCAAGAAATAATTAACGGAAAATCGGAAACTGGATGCAAACTCATTGAACTAACCTCAAACAATAATTAACGGGAAATCGGAAACTAGATGCAAATGCAACTTTATCAAATAATAAATACGAGAAATCAGAAACTAGATGCAAATGTATTAAACTAATCTAACATAATAATTAACGGGAAATCAGAAATTGGATGCAAATACATTGAACTTACCTCAAAGAACAATTAATAGAAAATTGGGAATTTGATGCAAATGTATTGAACTAACCGAAAAGAATAATTAACGATAAAATGCTGGATGCAACTGCATTGAACTGATCTCAAAAAATAAATAACGGGAATTGAATATTGGATGCAACTGCATTGAACTAACCTTAAAACATAAATAACAAAAAATCAGAAACTAGATGCAAATGCATTAAACTAACCTCAAAACATAGTTGGGTTATATGTTGTGGGAATGTCTCGATAAGTATAGTTTTGCATTTAAAATGATGTTTATCTTATCTCTCAAGTAGCTTCAATATATATGAACTTCGCCTTATTAGGCAATTTCACAAAACTTCAATCAAACTTCTATTATTAAACAAAAAAATGAAGTTGAAGGATTTTATCAAAGGCGAGTTATTTTTTTTTTAATGAAGAGTGAGGTTTTCATGTTATAAGAAATTTGGTTGAGTGATCAATATAATATTAATATATAATAGTTATGCATATTTGCAAATATTTTTTAGAATAATTAATATAACAACACCCGTTCGTAGATAATCTTTGAAGATTCCACATAGTGAGTTATGCATAATTTAAAGAATAATTAACGAGAAATCGGAAACTGGATAATTTTCGATGATCCCACATAGTAAATTAAGCATAATTTACTTTTTATGTCATGTTTGCAAGGACACTACAAATGGATCAGTAGAAGTTGGTATTACACACCACATTGGATAATTATAAGGAAATCGGAAATTAAACTGGATTCAAATACATAACTGAGCTCAAGGAGTAATTAACGGGAAATCATAAACTTTATGCAAATTGCATTAAACTAACGACAGAGAGTAACTAACGAAAAATTAGAAATTGAATGCAAATCCTTGAAAAATATTTAACGGAAAATCGGAAACGGTATGCAAATACATCAAACAAACTTCAAATAATAATTAATGGAAAACTGAAAACTGGATACAAATGCATTGAACTTAACTCAAAAAATAATTAACATAAAATCAAAACCCGAATGCAACTGCATTAAACTAACCTCATAGAATAATTGGTGGGAAATCGAAAACTAATTGCAAATGCATTGAAATAACCTCAAAGAATAGTTAACGGGAAATCAGAAACCAAATATAATTATATCGAACTAACCTCAAAGCATAAATAATCAGAAACTAGATGCAGATGTATTAAACTAACCTTAAAGAGTTATTAACGGGAAATCGGAAACTGGATCCAAATGCAATGAACTAATCTCAAAGACTAATTAATGAAACATTAAAAAATGGATGAAACTACATTAAACTAACTTAAATGAATAATTAACGGTAAATTATAAATTTGATGTAACTACATTGAACTAACCTCAAAAAATAATTAACAGGAAATCATAAACTTGATGCAAATGCATTGAACTAACCTCAAAGAACAATTAACATAAAATCGAAAATTATATGCAACTGCATTGAACTAACCTCAAAGAATAATTAACGGAAAACCAAAAACTGGATGCAATTGCATTAAACTAAAATCAGATATTAACTAACGGGAAATCAAAAATTGGATGCAAATGCATTGAAATAACATCAAAAAATAGTTAACTAGAAATCGGAAGTCGGATGTAACTGCATCACACTGACCTCAAAGCATAAATATCCACTTTTTTAGCCTTCTCATATGAATAATTACAAGTAATTAGGAACCCAAAACGAAAGTGAGTTTATACAAACAGACTCTTATATGTATGCAAATTGTATAGAAATTGTAAACTATCGAACTAACCTAGAAAAACAATTAACAGAAAATCAAAAACTGGATGCAAATATATTGAACTAACCTCAAAGAGTAATTAACGGGAGATTGGAACCTGGATGCAAATGCAATGAACTAATCTCAAAGACTAATTAACGAAACATCGAAAACTGGATGCAACTGTACGTACTGAATTAACCTTAATGAATAACTAACGGGAAATCATAAAGTAGATGTAATTGCACTGAACTAACCTCAAATAATAATTAACGGGAAATCGGAAACTTGATGAAACTGCATTGTACTAACCTCAAAGAATAATTAATGAGAAATTAGAAATGGGATGCAACGTACTACATTAAACTAACCTCAAAGAATAATTAATGGAAAATCAGAAACTTGATGCAAATGCATTGAACTAATAACTCGAAAACATATTGTATTTTATGTATGGGGAATAAATGTCTCGACAAATATAGTTTTGCATTTTAAGTAGTGTTTATTATAATTCTTTTTTTTTGTGATTGAGAATACTTTGCTATTCAAGTAGCTTCAATATTATCTTCGCCACATTAGGCATTCTCACAAAACTTCAATCAAACTTCTACTATTAAACCTAACAATAAAAAAAAAAAAAAAAAAAATAGTTTTATCAAGGTTTGGTGCTTCCTTTTATAGAGAGTGGTGTAAGAAATTTAAATGAGTAATTAATATAATTTTTTATATCTCATAACTATGCATAGTTGCTAATATTTTTAGAATAATTTAATATAACGACACCCGTTAAGTAGGACGCGTGCATATGATAAATCTTTTCAAGTGGGAGTAGTGTATTCTTTGAGGATATGGAAATAATCAATCTGTTTTAGTGATTTGTACACATTAGTACATAAGCCGAACGGTGATGATTTACCGCTAAATCACCATAAATCTAATAAAACTATTATACAAGCTAGATTGAGTTTAAAATAATTCCATTTGAAAATTACAGATTAATATTCTAAACCACAAAGTGAATAGGCTATCTCAATTTGATCTCTTAGTTTCCAAGTACTTATGCACCATAATCGCTGCTCATTAACGTATTTGGTTTATTTTCAATAAAAATATATTACGATTCAAAATTTGCCACTAAATCACCATAAATCTGAGAAAACTATTATACAAGCTAGATCGAGTTTAATATAATTCTATTTGAAAATTATGGATTAATATCCTAAACCACAAAGTGAATGAGCTATCTCAATTTGATCAATTAGTTTCCAAGTACTTATACACCATAATCGCTGCTCATTAACGTATTTCGGTTTATTTTTAATAAAAATATATTCTGATTCGAAAATTTGCCGCTAAATCACCATAAATATAATAAAACTATTATATAAGCTAGATCGAGTTTAAGATAATTCTATTTGAAAATTACGGATTAATATCCTAAACCACAAAGTGAAGAGGCTATCTCAATTTGATTCCTTAATTAGTTTCCAAATACTTATGCACTATAATTGTTGGTTATTAACATATTTCGGTTTATTTTCAATAAAAATATATTCTGTTTCGAAAATTTGTGTAAGACATTTTATAAAGCATTTTCAGCACACAAAATATTTAATAGATCCCGGGCGTATGTCCGGGTCCAAAATCTAGTACTTTTCTAAACTAAGGTTCTTGTAAGCCCATATCTTAGCTTTCATTTGGAAGGTGGTCAGTTTGAGACTCACCTCCATAAATTACTTCTCCATTTCCCAATACGTAGATATGAAAAGGCCTAGAAACTTTGTCTCTTGGAATTCTCCATAGATATTTCATAGGTTGTCTAAAATCTAGTAATAACAAAACGTCTAGTCCTTTTCACTGCACATGCATTAGTTCTCTTCATCATACCTGAGTTCAACCATCAAACTCCTTAACTGCTTTCAACTTTTTTCTTCCTCCATGGTCCAGGCCATTCTAGTTTTCTTTCTTAATTAGCAAACTGTTGTGACCTCTTTCTTTTCTAGTTTGAACCTTTTTTTTCTCTCCCCTCTTCTTTAGGGTTTCCCTCCTATTTATACTTGGTTCCTCCGTAGTCTGCGCCCTTTCTTTGATCTTCCTTCCATCCATCCGTTCTAATGAACCCACATGTCCTCTCTAACCGCTTTTTGTCCACGCCTTTTGTGGTATTCTCTCTATTTCTCGCTCCATGCTTTGCCTACTCCCAAATCCGTGATGACCCATCAGCTCATAGACTCCTCCGAACCTTTGGGTCCATTAATCCCAAATCAGTCCACAACATAGTCCACTCCTATATCATGAATGTGCCACGTACATATCACTGCCACTCTCAATCATCTCGTACATATATGTTATTTACCCTTTGCGTATTCCTGGTCTGCTGACTCCCTTGAGCCAAGTCACTTCACCCTTACCATGGACCATTAGACTCCATAGTCTAGAAATGTGCTATAACAATTGCCCCCTCTTGGTGTCACGGACTTAAGTTAGTCCGTAATGCCAAGAAGCTCACCTATTTTCCTTTATGGGATCTTCGGTTCAAAAAGGGTTTATTTGGGAACTTCAGTTTATCAAAATGCACTAGATATCTTTTCACTCAATCTGCTAAGTTTATTTTGGTATCCAATTAATTGAAAGAATTTTAGATATAGGTCTGCGTTATCAACAATACCCAATTCGCTATGCCAACTAGTCTACCTATCCAAGGGATAGGTCCGCGGTCTCACTCTTACCCAATTTGTTCTGTCAATTGGTTTGCTATACACCCAATTCAAATTTTTGCTTAGAGTCTTATCTGCATAGGCAGTCCATAGTTATAAATATAATCACTATATGTCCACACATCTTGTTACTACACCACACACCCGTGAAGCATTTGATTAGTCATGTCCGCAGCATCATCTTACTTGATGTCTTTCTTCTAACAGTGCTATTTATCCATGTACTTTACTTAGTAACGGTAGATCCAGAAGTTATTCGCTCTCTCTAATCCTGATCCGTGAACTCCGAACCTCTGTGATACTATCTTCCTAGAACTCATGCATGTTCTTGTATATATGTTCCTCCTCCTATCTTTTGCGTCCCCAATATAAGACTATTTTCTCTTTTCGTATGATTTTGGATGCTCTTCACATAGCCCTCACACTCAACCACTACATGAGTGATACCAACAATAAAGTTCGCGCTCTTTCTCAGCCACGCTCTTTCCTAGCTCCGCAAAATGGGATTTTTCAAGTGCGCTGAGGTAGACTTCAGAGTTTTGATTTCATCCCGAGCATCGTTCAACTAACCGCTGACTGTCTCGTACTTGGAACGAAGACCTGATCGAGTTTCAAACCCTTGGAGTTCAAGTTTTAGCTGATTATTAAGGTGGAAATTAACAAGCTAGCTCCAAGTTCAATACCAACTCGAGTCCAATGAGTGCGGACAGGCATATTCGCAAGGAGCGAACCCAATAGAAGAAGAAATCGATCTCTTCTAGATCTATTTCCGAATATTTTAGAATCATAGCACTTAATATATCAAATGACCAGACCAATGAAACTAAGAGTGCGCGGTCCTAGGATGTCATTTGAGGACACCATTTGAGGACACTGCCAAGAGCGAGCAATAATACCGCGCACTCGAACACCGCGGCCAGTGAGGCTTCTGCTTCTACTGAAGAATGATTGGACCTGTTCTGCGTTGTCTTATTTATCTTTAAAACTTGCTACTTGAGATTGCTTTCTTGTTTTGTACCGATTTCTTGTGGATTTATTGGCACTCCAGCCATTTCTCCCCTTTTGATTTATTTGTCATTCAGTTTGGACTTCGGTTCTATTTACCCTGTTGCCCCCTAGTTTTGTTGTGGTTACAATGTAAATGAAGCCACTGCAAACTATCAAAACCAAAAATATAATAACTGAAGAATTATTAAACTGTCCAGTCCGCAGTCTAACACACCCTGTAGAAATTTTGAACTGCAACTTATGTTCAATTGCCCGCTTCAGCTCAGGAATGTCCACTAACACCACGAGTACTGAACTAATGTTGTTCTTCCACTCAAACAATCAGAGAGGTATTAGCCACGCACTTACACTAAAACAATCAGAAGAGGTATTGAACATTTGGCATATAACGTGCTTGTAAGTTTATACTACTACTTGATTGCTAAGGAGTGATTCTATTTGAACTTGCAACTTTAAACATGCTAATTCTAAATCTCACTAACTACGTCCAATCTCACTGACTAAGTCCAACCCCATTTCAAGAGTTTAAACCAGTCTAAACTACTCTGAAGTCCAACCCCATTTCAAGGGATGTTGCATTGTTCTCTGTATACTCGTCACCATGATCATCGAGTGCAGTGGCGGAGCCAGGGGGGGCCCAGGGTACGCCCTGGCTCACCCTCAATTTTCGACCAAAAAAAAAATATATAGTTTTCCTATTTCCAAGTTAAAGACCAGGAAATAGTGATGGTATTTAATAGCATGAGACCTAGTGTTGCTGCGGACTATTGGTGTCAATGAGCTGGGCCGGAGCCCCACGGGCTTATCGTGTTGGGTAAATAACTTAATATTCTCACTGATGGATATGTTAACTTGGTTTATGGTTTTTTCTTAAAACAAATAATTATGTCAAGGTATTAAATCTCAACTACGCAACTATTTTTTACAAACTAGAATTCTATAATTGCAACAAAACATGTAAATTGTTTTTCATTGACATTACCACTCCAATTAGCATCAAACTAGGCACGAAGTTGTATCGATGAGATACAAGGATAGAAGAGACTGTAAAGTTGGAACACCTATGTTCACAGATAACAACTTCATATGCAAGATGTAAGCATCCTGAATTTGTATAAAAAAATACACAGATTAAAGTAGATAAACAAGAAGAAGAAACCAGGTTTGGATAAAGATATATAAACTGTGGATGCAATTCATGTTACTGAGGGGATGAAATTGTAGAGGTTTATGAGGTGGAGAAAGATGCTATTACTAAGAAAGATGAAGGTTGGGAAGAAGCACTCATTTAGGCCTAAGAAAAATAGATGATAAGGTAGCTAATAAGGAAGAACAGGTTACACCTTTCTTGGATGGTACTCATGCAAAAGAGAAGAGGATACAAGCTAGTGAGACAAGTCCAAGAAGGAATTGAGGAACATAGTACTAAGCGGTTTATGAGCACTTCTCCCAAAGTGCAAGAATCCAAGGCTGGTAATGGCTCATGTTCCTGGTAAATTTGGAAGATCGAATTAAAATGTTTTATAACTTTTCACCTGGTAATGGCTCATGTTCCGCCTCTTTAAATCTAAATTGTATTAGTCACATGATAAATGTCTATGACTTGTCGTAACCAAAGTTAAAGCAAAAGCGATATGCGCACTATGGATAGTGATCCGAGACACTATACTGGACCTAAAGATTGACTTGTAATTCTAGAGATGATGATTGAAGTTCCAAATTACTATTTATGACCTCACAATCCGGTAAAAATAATTTCAGTACGTATATAATTCCTCGAAGAACTTGGAATAATCTCTATATATAGTCCCGACCCCTTTCAACCAAAAACAAAGCCCCTCTTTAAACAATTGCATCACTCTATGTGACGTTAGTAAAACCTAATCATATCTAGAACACCTAAGAGAATTAGGAAATAAAAAATGTAGATGCACAAGAATTGTTGAAATTATTCATAAAAATCTAGACATTAGTACATAATAACACTAATGGGTCTAGAGATTTGCACTACCATTCAGTTTTGATTTTTTTCATTTCGTGTGACAAATAATAATTTCAAATAAGAGTTGTGAATAATTAGTTTAAAAATTGAGTTTTTTTTTTTTTTTATGTTTGGTTGGGTTGGGGTTGGCTCACCCTCACTCAATTTTCTGGCTCCGCCACTGATCGAGTGTACTGTGGGACCAAAAATTACATAGTGTAGACTATTGAGTGCTTCAATCTCACTCTGTCCCTTTTCTTTAACTTTTTGCAAGTTAACACTACATAATCATCCCTGAAATCGTCACAAAGAATATTAAGTGAACAATGTTTTTGTAAAAAAAATTCATCTTCTTTCGTTATTGAGATCTGGGTGTACTTGAGGAAAGAAGGATACCAAGAGACGTTAAAAGCAGTATGTTGTTTTTAGAAATATTTCATTTCATAGCACTAAGCCAAGTAAAGCGAACATTATAAGCGAACCTTAACTTTAATTGCTATCTCTTTCTTTTCACAAATGAAATATTTTATATGGCTGGGTCCAAAGCAAAGCTGCCCTGTACATTACTACCATATGTTTTCTTGCTCCCCTTTTGTCCATTGGTAGAATTTATAATTAAAACTGAATTCGTAAGGTAATGACATTAGTTCCTCAAGAAGAACTTACAACAAAGACTGTCAACCATATTTAAACATAATAATTCTCTAGAACTTGAGCTTTACAAGAAATGATATGTTATTCGCGAAAGGTGGATCAAAATATTTTTTAGTAAGTATTTGTGATGAAACATATTCATCTGCTATCTGTATGGTGAATTCCATTTCAGCTTATTGTCACACCCTTTGGCCGTTTGCCGCGCTGTTACACCAAGGAGTGAAGTAACAATTGAAACGTGAAGAGATAACGCTTTTGATGAGTTGTACATGAGTATGTACTCCAAAATGAAACTTTGCATGCAGATCTGAGGACCTGGTGAATATCAAAGAGCACTACGCATTTGGTGTAGTGGTAGTTTATGTTTGTGTCAAAGGTTCATAATTACAGACTCTTCACCAAAAGCAAATTGAAGAAACTCTGTCAATTTTCTTTTGAGGGTTTGGTCTGAGTTCGCATAACTGTGTGGAGTTAACTAAAATGTACCCCATTTATGATATGAGTTGGCGTACCATTCAAAGTCCGGAGACAACTTATAACTGCCCCTGGTTTTGATTCGGGCCGGCGCTCTAGGCCGAGTCCGGGGACAACTAATATCTGCCCCCAAGTATTTGATTCGGACTGGTGTACCATGCCGCGTCCAAGGACCTCCGCCCCTATGTCTTTGATTCAGACTGGCATACCATATCACGTCCGGAACAACAATTATCTGCCCGCGAGTCTTTGATTTGGACTGGCGTACCATGCCGTGTCCAGGACAACTATTATCTGCCCGCGAGTCTTTAATTTGGACTGGCGTACCATGCCGCGTCCAGGGACCTCTGCCCCTTATGTCTTTGATTCGGACTGGCGTACCATGCCACGTCCAGGACAACTATTATCTGCCCCCAAGTCTTTGATTCGATCAAGGCGCATTCACCATACAGCGTCGGGGACCTCCGCCCCTTATGTCTTTGATACGGACTGGTGTACCATGCCACGTCCAGGACAACTATTATCTGCCCCCGAATCTTTGATTCGGACTGGCGTACCATGCCAAGTCCGGAGACAACTAATATATGCCCCCTGTATACTTTGGACAGGCACACAATGCCACGTCCATGATACCCCACTTGTGGCTCTTTCATTTTCGGACACCCGATTAATATTAGGTAGGTGGGTGTGCCGAGAAACCATCATTGCTTTTCCAATTTGTTCGTTAACTCTTTTATATCATATAATAGCTTCTTGCTGATGCATTTAAAATTTACATCAGAGTATAAAGAAAAAGATATACTTGAAACCGCCTGCTAATTATAAGAGTTCATGGGTCTCATTGACCACATATGATATAGTTAATTACAATGTCAAAAGCAATTTTATCATTAGCCGTTTTAGAGGCCATATTCTTGGCATGGAAGGTTATAGGTGGTAAGTGGGCCGTAAGTAAGTTAAGATGGAGGAGACCTGATGCTGTTGATCAGGTCCGCGGAATGCCAACCGCTGGGAACTGCTAGAAACTACCGCGACAGGTGGGAGGACAGAGGACGCAGGATAAAGGAGGGATCAACGAAGGATAAGTGGCAGTTGAGAAGAGCGGAACTCAACCGCCAAACCGCCTTTGGAGGTGGAGGGACCGAGGACTTATTTGGATGGAGGAGAGATGAATAGCGGACATGAGGCAGTTTGAGGAGGAGGAATGATAAAGAGAGGGGAGAGGAGAGAGAGAAGGGAGAAAAACACATTTTATTAGAGAGAACACATTTTATTAGAGAGGACAGATTGAATTAGAGACACATTTTATTTGATAACACATTTGGCGCCGTCTGTGGGGACCGAGTGAAAATGGCCACCATAGCGAAAAGAGCGGTAGGGAGACCTAGAAAAGAAGCAATTCGAGAGGCGAAGAAGAAGAAGCGAAAAGCAGAGATAGAAGGAGTGGGGAAGAAGAGACATCCGAGGTGGCGGTGGATACCACCGACTATTGCAAAGAGGAGATAGTCGGGTACGCGAATGAGAATAGCGGTCCGAGAAAAGAAAAGGAGGCCACCCAGTGGAAACAGAGCGGAGGGATCTACAAGATAGTGGAATGGAGGAGAGAATGAAGAATTTCCATCCATAAGGAGGAACAAATAGCGGGCATCACGATAGAGGTGGTGCAGCGATGATTGAGAAAGATAGGGAAGCAAACGGAGGGTGGAGAAAGTGAACGAATACAAATAAGTAGTAGAGAAAGAGGTGGCGAAGTCTCAATAAGAACCCATTTGGCAGATTTGGTATGGAATTTCGAAGTGCCAAAGAGGTTCAACCAACCCAGGTTTGAAAGATATGATGGGAAAGGAGACCGCGGCGGATCATCTACATCACTTCCGTGAATGATGCCGTTATGGCGGGGAAAGCAACTATGATGGACTCCGATGCATGATGTTCCGGCTAGCCTTAAGGGGGGAGCATCAGACTGGTATTACAGATTAGCGTCGAGGAGCATCAATAGGTTTGAAGAATTAGAGCGCGCTTTTGTCGATCATTTCATACATCAGAAGCGGAGAGTGGTAGATATCGCGGCCCTATTCAATGTCAAGCAAAGGTCAGCAGAATCGTTAAGGGAGTTTTTTGTGTAGGTTCAAGGAAGAGACGGCGAGGGTGGAAAATTTGAAAAACATACGGCCGATAAAGCATTCCAAAGATGGTTTGAGACGAGGAACTAGAGTCCACGAAGTCGGTGTCCAAGATTGAAATCACCACGTTACACGCCTCAGATCCGGCTGCGTGGAGAAGTACATACGATATGAGGACATAATGCAGAGGAACGCAAAGGAACAGAGGAGATCAGGGAAGGCGATACAAGCAGTGGACAAGGATGACCGGAGGGGTAAGAGCAGTAGAGAAGAAAGGGATAAGATATCATACAGTGGGCAGAATGGCGGACCAGAGAGGACTGGGGATCGTGGTAGGAGGGACGTTCGGGAAAGGAAGCCGTACCGCGGAATAGAGCAAACTCCCCTTAACAGACCTTTAGAGGAGATCTTACAACTGATTAAGGGGCTCCAGTACTATGAAGGTCCGCGAAACACACCAGGAGAAATAGAGGGGAAGCCATTCTGCGCCTATCATCAGATCTAGAACCACGCAACCAATGAATGTTATGCCTTGAAGTGGTTGGTGGAGAGGATGATTGAAAAGGGAATGCTTAGAGAATTTATCACTCGCGGGCTTGCCGAAGATTGCCTAGGCACCGCCTAGAATTTTAGGAACTATCAACATTATTTTTAGCGGGGAAACACTTGGGAGAAATGTACACCGCGATAAGATCAAAAAGATAGAAAGTTTGCGACAGGTCAATGAAGTGGTGAGCATGCCGCGGTTGGTTAGTGGAACCGCGAAGGGAGAGGAAACCATAACGTTCACTCCGAAGGACTCGAGTCGATAATTTCACCACATGAGGATGCATTGGTAATCACCATTGCAATGGGAAATTATTTGGTAAAGAGGGTTTTGATAGATCGCGGAAGTTCGGTGGATCTGTTTGTTTAAAGGAGCCGTGGGAAGAAATGAATATTGATAGAGACTGATGAAAGCGCCTTGAACCAATTTGTTTGGATTCAACGGCAGTATGACCGAACCCGTGGGCGAACTAGTATTACCAGTAACTGCTGGTCCGACGACCGTATTCACAAGGTTCATGGTGGTGGACACTAACTCCCAGTACAATGCAATCCTAGGGAGACGATTGATTCATGAAATGAGGGCAATTCCATCGACCTATTATCAGGTAATCCGTTTCCCCACAAATGGAGGTACGTATGAAATAAAAGGAGATCAAGTAGCCGCGCAGAATATTCAACAGGTGACAGTAAGAAATATGGTCCGCGGCATGAAAGGAGAGATTGCAGAGCAGGAGCCGGAGGCGGCATAGCAATTACAGGTTGCGACTTTGACGGTAATATACGAGCCACCACTTGGTCCGAAAACCTTAGATGAGATTGAGATAGTGAACCTGGGGGCAGGAGACGAGGAGAAATTTACTTCGGTGGGTTCGGAATTGCCAAATGAATGGAAGAGTAAGCTAGTACAGTTTTTGGCAGAGAATAAAGATATATTTGCTTTGGCAATAGAAGATATTACGGGGTTAGATCAGGAGTTTGCATGTCATCGCTTGCATATGAATGAAAACGCGGCCGAAGAGAAAAAATGAGAAGCGTGAGGTCGGTATCACGGAGGGTATACTAAAAGTGCGACCGACCGGAAGGGGCGGGATAATTAAGGAGATTGAGTTCACGGAATGGTTGTCAAATGTAGTGCTGTTCCAAAGAAGAATGGCAAGGTTGGGATGCGTGGATTTGGCTGGGACGTAAACAAAGAATGTCCTAAAGATTGTTATCCAATGCCACCGGTGGATGAACCGGGTGGACCGCGGCGGTGGTTCAAATTATTTTCTTTTATGGACGCTTCCATGGGATATAATCGTGCCTGCATGTACCGGACCAGATCGGAAAAAACCTTCGTGGTGGAAGGTGGGACTTACCGTTATAATGAGAATGCCCTTTGATTAAAGAATGCCGGGGCCACGCTTCGTGAGGTTAGGAAAAAAATGTTTGAGGGCAAGATTCGAAAGGGATGGAAATATATATTGACGACATGGTGAAAAGAGCATGTCGAGCGAACACTTAGAGGGTCTCCAAGAGACTTTCCTCATAACGCTGGAGGTACAAACTGAAGCTCAACCCTGAGAAATGCACCTTTGGGGTAACTTCGGCAAATTCTTGGGATACATAGTAACCCATCGGAATAGAATTAACCCCTAACAGATAAGGTCACCGACAGAGATGTCGCCCCTCAAAATGTAAAAAGAATACAAAGGTGGCCGGAAGAGTCTGGCATTGAACAGATTTATTTCAAAATCTTCGATAAACGCCGACCGCTATATCGCTTTGTTGAGAAAAAACCGGATTTCCAATGGACACCGGAATGTGAAGGGCCTTTCAAGAATTAAAGAGTGCCATGGGAAAACACCTCGGGCAAAAGTGTAAAGTTGTTGTTCATCTCTATGTTGTCTAAAATATTAAACCACCAATGAAAATACTTTAAACCTTGTATCTTGATCGATTCTGATTTCATATCAATGGGTAAGGATGAAGAATCTTCTGCAGAAGCAAAGAACATGCAGAATTCATGTACTTAATAGCAGAAAAAAGGGGGATAACAGAAAAGATGAAACCAAAAGAAGTTGCAGTTTTATACTTCTTCTTTGCAGAATTTAAGAGACACCCTATCTAACCTTTCAAAACGGGTAACTTACAATTGAAAAATAGCATCCAAATCCAGCGGAGATAAAAATATTACGAAGGAACTTCAGTCAGAAATGATTGACCCCAATTATAGAAAAAAAAAAAAATTACCTTTAATTTCAAAACGACTTCAAATTCCTTGCAAGCTGTTCCGCCCATTTATTCCTTCCCTCGCAAGTAATTTAACAACACAAAATCATCAAAATTTACCCCAAACACACATTAATTACAAAAAATCCCTAACTAATACATTTTTTCAATACCTTGTAGCAGCAATAGATTTAGAAGGAGTTTCACTTCTTAAAGTTTCTTCGACAACGACTCTAACTGATCTAAAGTCCTCTACAACAAATAACAAACATTAATCAGTTGAAATTTTAACTAAAAGACAAAAAAGTAACAATTTTAAAGTTGTGGAATTGAAGTCAGACCTGTAAAGGTGGAAACTGAGGATAAGGAGAAGCTTTTTCTAGAAGCTTGTTTGTTGAGTAAAGTAAATCTGTCAACTACTCATTTCTGCTTCGTTCGCCATTTTTGGAACCAAGAGAGAAAAAAAGAGATGAACCCTAAAATAAATGGAGGGAAAGTGGTGGAAGTTTCTTTTAATGGTTTGAACTATCGGTTTGCACCAAACGGGAAGCTTAGTTTTTAGGACATTTTGTAGTTTTTCTCAATCTTTCGGTATATTGATATGGGCATTTTGTCTTAACTTGCCATTTGTTCAATTTTCCGAGGTGATTGTAATTTTGACCAAGACTAATGAGAAATAAACAAATACAGGAAGGTGTTTATAATTTAAACATTCCCTTTTTATTGAGAGACTCCCTAATATTGCTCCATTATAAAACAGAGCAATGTGGTGAACAGAGAAAAAATGGGACCCACTGTCACAAGCTTTTATATATATTATAGATAGATGTACCAAAGGTTGTAACGATTGGGCCCATAAGTTAGCTACGGGAAAAGCACAAGGCCCTATTGACTTTCACACTTGTTCACCAGACATTGTACCTACTCTAGCAACAGAACATAAGTATTTTTGTAAAAAGAAAAATTAAGAAAACTTCACTGCAACTGTTCAACATAAATTTAAATGCATTAACAACTAAGAGAAAACATATCTTCTAAAAATACTAATTATTACACCTAAATACCTAATTACACACAAAAGTGGGGAAAATAAGTAATGCTTCAAAAGCAGGGGATGCAGGACTCACTTTATTTGCTATTTGTTTGTGATAGATGGTATCGTCTCAAACCACTGTAGAACTTGTCTGAAGCCCGCTCTGAGCTAAGCAGTGCTTCAAGTTCTTTTTGTGCTCCTCCAGTTGTTAAAATGGTTTATAAAAGCTAAGAAACATTAATTATTGAAAAAAGAATACATATATAAAGCTTGCCACTTAAATCATAAGAGACTAATTATAGTTAATAAAGCTAATAAACTCTGCATTTTACCAAAAGTCATCAGTTGCATAAGACTAAAAAGCATAATAAAATGAAATGCTTGATTCCATGTATTTACTTGAGACTACTGACTACTACTCTCACTCAAACCAAACCCACCCTAGTACAGTTACAGTCATGGCATAATTCAACATGAAAATTCGTGAAAAAAAAAGAGAAAATGAAAAAGAAAACTATACATTTAACAGTTCGCTTTGCACACAACGCCACAACCTATGTCAAGCCATTCTTGACCAAGGTAACAGTCATTGTCTGATGCATATATACCAAAACTTAGTAAACTTCAATCCTTTAATTTCCAGCTCCTTTATAAAACAAACCTGTAAACGAAAGCAAGGCCTGAATTCCTCTATTGCAGAGAAATTTTTATTCTCTTTTATTTTTCCTGTTTAACGGAGAAGACTTTAATTACTGAAGAAAAGGAAAAAAAAATATAGAAAGCCTGCCGCTAAAATCATATGGGACATATTATACTTAATAATGCTAATAATCTCCATATTAACTAAAAGCCATCAGTTGCATAAGACGAAACTGCACAAAATGAAATGATCAAATCCATGTAACCACTTTATGAGAATCCTTTCAAACTCAAAATGACAACCACGCTTAGTACAGTTATAGTCATGGTATAATCAAAAGCTCATACACAATCTCAAATCCCACCAACCCACCTACTCCAAAAAAGAACAGGGGGAGGGGGGAGGAATTGCCAGAGAGTCTTTCTTTCTATATTTACCATTTCAGAAGAAGAGACAATGCAATGTCAATGGCTGACCATGTCTTAATTTTTGCAATTAAGAAGCTCCTGCAGTTGCTCAACCTAAAATGCAGAGGAGGATTCAAGATTCTCAACCAGGGGAGGGGGTCGCTACTACTACTTTTATTTTTATATTCTTTTGGGGAAATAGAATACTGTCATTACTACTACATTTCTTTTCTCCGGAAAAGTTGGGGTGGGCTGCACTGCCGCAGCCCAGCCAGCCCCTAGATGAAGGCCACTAATAACTCCACCTGCCCACGCACACACAAAAGAAAACCTAACAACACACACCTGCCACACAAAACAAAACCTAATCGCATACTCACTAATATCTGAATTCCTAACTAACCCACCTAATTTTACATTAACAAGTCAAAACTAGGAAAAGAAAAACAAATATTCACAAATATCATAAATACTTGGAGAGCAGGTGAAGCAGGAATCAAAGTCCTTGTTGCATGTTTGAGATAAATGGACCTGTTTCAAACCACAGTAAAACTTGTCTCGAGCCCTTGTGAGATAAGCAGTGCTTCAAGTACTCTTCTCCAGTTGCTAATATTGTTGACAAAAGCTAAGAAACATGAGATGACACAACATTACTTTAAGCAGCCAACTGTTGTTGACTTGTTCACAACCTATGTCAAGCAATATAAGACCAATGAAATAGTCATTGTTTGAATGCACTTTATAACTATAATAAAAATCATTCATATCATTAGCAAGGCCTTAAGTCAAAACTTGGAATATTGAGCAATCCCATTCTGATTGGATTTGTTTTGGGGGATGAGAGATTAAATTGTACCACGGGATCCTAAAAGATGTTGATATCAGTGAGATACGTATGTAAATGTATCCTGTAGAAATCCACAACACTCCATAATAAGAATGATAATGTTAATAGTAAAATCAACAATAATATATAAAATAACTACATATCAAAAATTGAAATCCCCAATAAAATTGAAACCTTAAAAATCAGATATAAATGGAATCAACTAGATCAAACAGAGAGAAAGAGGTACTAAGAGATTCACTTACATTTAATCATATTTGTTTGTGAAAAAATACAGGGCAAAACAAAGACTCGCTGGGATCAACTCCATTGGACTCGCACGTACCAATTCGCCACACTACAATCAATTTGACTGTTGAAAACCCAATACTGTGCTAAAGACTGTCATCCTGTTGAAAATTTCCGTAACACTACTCTTCAAATAAGATGGGTAGCCAACAAGGATAACAAGCGCTCACTGACTTTACCCTTTTATTTCAACAAAATAAGACAAAATTAATGGCATAAAACCGATTTCGGAAATAAAATTAGCTTACCATTGATTATTAATAAGAGAGACACAAGTAGGTTATGATTACAACACTTCATACCATGCCCCTGATTCCACTCTACAAGTTAAATGAATGGCAAATTTTCGTGGATACGATCATCCAACCTGGGAGATCAACTCAACAAAAGAGATCATCCAACCTCTAACATTTCTAGCATTGCCAGAACAGATGTCCAAAATCGACACAGGCTTAAACAATTAAAAGCACAACTTCAAGCAAACAGCAAGAAGCAGCAGTATCTTCTTCATCTTCTTCCCACAATCCAGTTGTTTCCCAACAACTTGGCCAGCCAGCAACAGACCGAACATTGCTCTCCATATAAGTCGCGGATGCCATTAAACTCCCTGTGGGGGATCATGATCTCCTGTACACAATTATTTATCGTGGTCATACAAATAGAAGCTCCCATCATTAGTTAGCAGTACTTCAGAACCTTTATTAATGAAGCATAATGGTACCCAATCATATGTAGCCTTGACGGGAGAAGTCGAATCCTTTTAATCCTGAACAGCTTGGTCCAGGACTCCTTCATGCCATAGTTCTTCATTACCCACGTCTCAACAAAGCTATGGTGACTGTAAAAATTTACACAGAGGTACCCGTGTAGTGTTTCAAGATAAAAATTAATCTTTTGTAATTAGGCATTGGGACTTCTCTAAAACTTTCCCGACTCATATCATAGCAAGTACTAACATAGGACTGTTAGGACTATATAGGATTTGGTATAGTGCTTCCCCGGCCCAGTGAAGAGCACCATTGACAAGTTTCCCACATAAAGGAATAATATTGTAAGGAGCGCCCTGAACCCTTCTCCATGACATGCTTCAGAAGAGAAAACCTCCACTTCTGAGCAGCGATAACCGCTAATAACTTAAAACTCTTACTACTTGATAATCCTTGGCAATTGCATTGTAACCAAAACCATATCCAACACGGTGTTTACTCTTTGGTGTGCCAATGTAATGTGTATTTGCACGCATTGACCACCTTTATATGGATTCCATACATAAATATTCATATCTTTCATTCCCCGACTACGTAAGCATACCAAACCATTACAAGAGCCCAGAAACGCAACGCTATCATTCCTTCGAAACTGGAATTGATGAGAAACTTCTGATACCTTATGATCATATGTTCCACAGTCCAGTGAATATAACTTATGCCAACTCAAAACATAGCTTTGATGAGGTTGTTAGTGTTCTCAATTGTTTGTTTAAAGTGCATGGCAACGAAAAAATGGATCAGTGATTATAGCATTCCATGATTTCGAAACACACCTGCACCGTGCAATAGAATCGAGGGGTAGTCTTGATAGTATATTTTCCACGACTGGTGTAGGAACGAGATCAGACATCCTCTCTTCTGAATAAGAAGAAACAAAAAAGATCAAATTTTTAAGAGACTGAGTGTTTCTTACCTCGTACCTAGTATTTATAGAACCTGTTGAGAAGAAATTACGAATCCGTCGAGAACAAGGGAAACTGAAATGGAGAAGAAGAAGTAGTAGTAGAAATAGAAATAGAAATTTTATAAAAATAAATAAATAAGCTTCTCTGTAACCGGGCGTAGGGATTAAAACCACTGCAAAATGGGTTCATCCACCGAGATACGTACTATTTTAAAAAAATTACCCCGTTTAGTTAGTATCTCGATGCATCTTAACGATGGGAACACTCGGTTGGACCCTATAGCCGGTTTTAGAATAGCAACATTCTAAACTAACTAACGAGAAGTTTGACTTTGGAAATTTTGTTTTTGGGTGGATCCTGGCCCAAGCAGAATAACTGGTCTTATTCATGTGGGCTTTTTGTTGCTTTAACCCTCACTTCCTACTTGATCCACCTGCTTTAATTGGCCTGATAACTTCGTCTCTTTTCAAAGATGTCTTCAGCATACGAGATGTATGGCTACGCACACCCTCGACCATATATTTTCCAACCCGAATCGGTAGCGGGCCCACCTAAGGGTAGCGCTGGCATTTCACATATTTTCATTCATCCTCAATTTATCGATTTTCTATTCTTCTCAATTAGATTTACTCAAATATTCTCACCCCTTTCACCTCTTCTTAAATTCATGGTCAATCATTTACTTTTCTTTCTCTAAAGTTTAAAGAAGGAAGTAGAGCAAAAAAAGAGCAAAAGAACCAACAACACTACACGGCTTGAATACGCTCAAGATTGAGATTAGTTTATCATCCAATCATCGAAGTCGATTTAATCTTTCCCTTCTCTTTAAGGTACATTAGAATTTTTCATATTTAGGTCGCTTGTACTAAAAAAAGTTTTCTTTATTTAGGTAGGCCCTCCTATGCGATTAATCGAATAAGGCTCGATGATGACGTAAGAGTTTTTAGAAGTCTATGTTTCAAAGTTTTGGGTATGATGAAAGTGATTCTCTCGATGTGGAATCAATCCGTTTCCCCCGATGGAGAATGAAAATATTGATGAGTGATAGCAATGTCAAGAGTCCGATACATATGTATTTATATAGAAGACAAAACAACATTTTTATCTATGCAGTTCAAGACTTCTGGACGAGGCCTACACTATTTATAATGAGTATGCCAAATCGGGTGGGTTTCAATGTTCGTAGAAGGATGTTTATAGAATTCATCCAAATGGAGTTGCTATTAAGCGGAGATTTGTGTGTTCATCCCAAGGTCAACGACATGCGATAAACTCCAATCGATGACACCAAAAAGAACACCCGCATGGGCCACCAGTTCAATTGTAAAGCCCGCATTGTTGTTGTTTTTATTCAAGCAAAGTTATGGATCTGCGGAAAGAGTTTATTGGGGAACACACACATCCACTTGTAATCGGTATCCGAAGTTCAATGTTTCTTCGGTGGCCACATAGAAATGTGAGTTGAGAAGCATTGAATTTGCTTAATGCCTAAATGATGTCGGTGTTCGTGAAATGCCAAGTGATGGGTCACTATGCACATATAGCCGAGGTTTCCTTAATGTTGGTTTTATTTAAAAAAGACTTGTATAACAAAATGGGAAAAGAGAGGAGAAGTCATTGATTGATGGCGACGCCAACACACCCGGGCTTGCCAACTTAGAGGACAAGGTGAAGTTAGATCCTTTATTTCATTACAACTATGAAGTTAAATGCGAGCTGGCAGCTATCGGTCTGTTTTGGGCGGATTCCACCTCCTCGCCTGGATTATCGTAGCTTTTGGTGATGTGTTGTTGTTTGATTCAACGCATGTGAGCAATCAGCACGAGATGCCGATCGCCAGGTTTGGCCGGAATCAACAACCACCTACGCACTATAGTTTTGGTTTTGCTTTGATCATAAGTGAGTGCTAATTTACACTTATAAGTGGGTATTGAAATCATTTATTGACACAATGTGTGGTGAACACCCTAAATCACCATTACCGATGGTGACGTGTAAATGATTTCAGAAGCTTTGAAATCTATTCTTCCGTGATTCGAACACCTACCGTGTTTTGGCACGATTGAAAAATTGCATCACCAATGTCAAAAATCCCTAGATTTGCAACAAAGTTCAGTTCTATTATGTTTATGAAATGTTCTCGGGAGAGTTCAAGAAAGGTGGAGACAAAGCTTAGTGGAAAAATATGGGTTAGTCATAACACATGGGTGATGAAGGTACGTAAGAAACGGGCGAAAGGGCGTAATCGTGATCTTCATGGCGAAGTTCTTTGGCGGTTGCAGAAGCAACCAACGCTATGAAGTCTATTAACTCTGTTATAAGACATCATGTTAAACCCGGATGCATCGTTTGAGCTATTTGGGAAAATGGAATTGGCAGTTGCAAATATCCGGCCACCGAGCACGAAAAGAGGTAAAGGATCTGAACGAAGCCTTTCATTGGTAGCCACTTGATTGAATATGCAAAGCAGCAGAATCCATCTATACTCGAGCTGCTTTTCTTGCTTTTATGAAGCGATTCTGGGAGGAATCGGATGTACACCGCGTAAGATAAACGTGATGTGGGTGACAATATTCGGTATACACCATCGTACCGCCATCCGAACAGCAAAAAAAGACGAGTGTGGAATACAACCTTTTAGAGCAAGATGCTAGATGTTCATGTGGGCTATTTCAGTCGTTTGATTTCCATGTAGACATATCATTTCGAGTTTACAAACACGAGGACCTTCGTGAAAACCCCGTGAGTCGCTTTTTTTAAGGAGATGGACACGAAGTTGCTAAATGGTCATTCCAAATAACGATCCAAGTTTTTTTCTTCACTGCGCTTCAATTATTCGGGTCATAGTGAGCTTATAGGGAAATGCAAGAAGATATGTTTGTGGGCCTCTCAAACAGCCCAAAAACAGATGAAGTTTTTAAATCCATGTTATCATCTTTTTCTAGAGCTTCCGGCAAGTCCACAAGTTCCCTTTGAAATGCTTTATATTCCACCGGAAAGTGGTACAATGGATGGCATTCGTCTTCTAAAGGCACCGCCGAGGGTAGAGATGCCTTTCACCCCACCTAAAACCACCCATCGCCCATTTGTTAATGATCCACCACACGAAAAATCAAAGGGTAGGCCGATAAACGTAGTAGATTGAAAGGTCGAATGAGACAAGAAAAAGAAATGTGGCCATCGTGGTATCGTCGGGCACACAAGGCCCACATGTCCACTTTTGCATCCAAACGATGGGGGTAAGTTTCTTATACCGTTGCCATATTTCACTTGTCTGTTAACATTAAATAGTTACAAAAGTTTGTTGATTCTGATTTGTATTCGTCAATATCTTTCTTGTGGTGCACTGTTTTACAGGTCCAAGTGCTAAGCGTAACTATGTCGAGCGTGCTGCAGGAGTTGCCGATGTGAGTGAGGATGATGACGGGTTAAATAGAGATACTGGATGTAAGTGATAATTTTGCGCGTTATCTTCTTTTTATAAACGCAAGAAAATGTTTCTTGTTTGTTATTTTCATGGGGTTCAAAGTAATGTTGCTTGTTTTGGTGAAGGAGTGGAAGTTGGTAATGAAGCGGGGAGGATCTCGAAAGACCAAGCAATGTAGCAAGTGTCGATCTACGGAGCACACAAAGTGTAGGTGTCCTGATTTGGAAGGTATGACACAATTTTTACCGACGTAATTTTTCTAGTAGGGAGTAAACTAAACTTAGATTGTACCATTAGAGTGACTATTTTTCTCCTGTTGAACTTATAGCGTTCCCGTGGATGAGGTGGGAGGAAGGTTTCAGAAATTCAATGTTGGAAAGTTTTATAGTGACGACGGAGAGTCTTTTTCCCTCAGATACGGATGGTTGACGTTAAGAAAGAGGAGTATAATGTCGCTAAGCTTTAGAGCATTTTTTGCTAATCTTCTAACAAGGTTTTTGTAAGCATTTTGTAATATCGCATAAATGGTGAAGATTTCAAGATTGGCTTTCTAAATTATTTTGTAGCGTATCTATGGTGTTATTTTCTTATATTCTTTGGTTTAATCAATGAAATAGAGCAATATTCTATACGCTTATATTGACAAGCATTGTTTGTATATATTTGTTTCTTATTGTTGATGTGGGGTTGTCCCTCACCATGAGACAAGACTATCAACGACATATGTCGATTCATAAATGGATCTCATTCGTTTTACATCGCGTAACGAGGAATATGCCATAAACAAGAACATAACATTCTGGTATGACAAAAATATAGTGTCATATCTATCGGATTGTAGTATACTACCAAACGATATATATTATAAAAGTCACATAACATTCGAAAGTATGACATATATATAGTGTCATATCTATCGGTGAGTATCTAAAATTATATGACATAACTCCTGGAGGTCGCAAGATCTAAAATTATTGTGAATATACCGCCGTTCCTCCTCGATGATGAGGACTTGCCCGATTAGTACTAATTACAGAATGAGATTAAGAAACCAATTCTTGATTGTAATGCGGGGGAGAAAGGGACTATGAACATCTCATTATTCATAGCTACCTAACTATGAACAATTCTACTTTCCGGTATGTTTCTCAGATATCTTTGACGCATTTCTACTTAACAATCAATGTTCATAGTCATGAGCTATGAATATTCTTTGTTCATAATACAATTCGACTATGAACAATGATTGTTCATAGTTCGTAGCTATGAAAAGTGATTGTTCATAGTTCGTAGCTATGAACACTTAATGCTATGAACAATGAGTGTTGAGCTATGAACAATGAGTGTTCATACCACAATTGACTATGAACAATGATTGTTCATAGTCATGAGCTATGAACATTCTTTGTTCATACCACAATGGACTATGAACATAATGTAAGGTTGGAGCGCTTTGCAGAGGAATATGTCATATGTTAACATAACATTCTAGTATGACAAATATAATGTTATATCTATCTGTGATTCTTATGATATACTACCAAACTAATATATTATAAAACTGACATAACATTCGAAAGTATGACATATATAGTGTCATATCTATCAGCCGATTCACATAACATTTGAGTATGACATATAGTATCATATATAATGTGATTGTAGCTTTTATGACATACTACCAATCGGTGATAAAACTCATACTAGCATATATTATAAAAAGTAACATAATATTCGAAAGTATGACATATATCTAATTGTGATTGCTACTTTATGAGACCCAACGATAAAACTCTTTATTGACATAGCTTATAAAAAGTGACATAACATTTGAGTATGACATATAGTCATATATATCGATGATTGTAGCTTTATGACATACTACTACTAAACGATAAAACTCTTATTGACATACTATCCTCTTAAATAATTGTTTTATTGTACCATCCATAAAGTATGATATACTTTTCTGTTTTATAGAACATGATACGATATACCATAAAGTATGATATACTACATCCTATATGACATTTTTTATAACATATATCCATGCTTTTTACAATGCAATACCTGGTAGTAGGTCACGCACTATGTACTCTATATGAAATATTAACTTATGAGTAATACTCACACACCCGATTGTCTCTCTACACACGCAAATTTATTCCAAAAAACTGGTGCCGCCTTCCACACCCCATTTTTTGTTAATATGACCATTATAACCTTTAAATAACTCTCAACTCTCTCCACACCCCATTTTTGTTAATATGACCATTATAACCTTAAATAACTCTCTCCACACCACACCCCATTGTAATTCAAACGAGCTCTTCACCGTACTTACTACTCCATGAACACTCCACCACCATGCTCTCCTCAAATTTCTCCCTCCCTCTGTTGTTTCTCTTTAGGTTAGTCTTGAGTCACCTACAAAATTGTTGTTATTCCCACCAAATTTTCACTTTAAGAATGGACTCATGTCTTTGGAAGCAACGCTCAAGATAAATTCACCAAAATCAAAATGATAACTTTGATTAGTGTTAAAAGTGACATGGAGTCACTTTTAACACTACCGCAGAATCAAATTATTATTTCGATGATGAACTTTACAACAATGTTGAAATTAGCTATCCCGACATGACCTAATCATTTACAACAATTGAGGTAATAATGTAATTTAAAAGCTTGTATTTTTTATTTATTTTATCAATAGCTTAGCAAAAACAATTTTAAATTAATAGTATCTAAGATCAAGGGTTTACGAGGTCTTTGAAGATCGCCACCGTTGATCCGATGGTGTTCGGACAGCTTGGTATGATCGTTGAGTTGTGGTTGGATATCAAGGTCTGATAATTAGGGACTTGGGCTAAGACCTAGAGTTTTCTTGAAGGCGAAAGGAATGGAAAATTTAGACCATCCGTAAAGTCGAAACTATTGAACAAAAACCAAAGAATATAGGCAATCCATTCCAAGAAATGTGGGTCATCCATTTGTGTTGAAAAGGGAATTACTTAAACTAAGGTGGATGGATCTTCGAGTGTTATGTGTGGAACTCATAATCATAATATTGGGGAGCATCTTATAGGTCGCATTCGGCTAGGAAGGTTAAAAGTTGAAGAAAAAATTGATTGTTCAGATTTGTCTTTGAGTGGGTGTTAAACCGCGTGAAATTTTATCCCTCTTGAAACAGAGAGATGACAATAATTTGTCAAACAAAAGCACTTTATACAATTATCGTCACAAGAATCAATTGGTTCGGTTGAGTGGAAGAAACCAAATGCAAGAATTTCTAAGAAATTTAGAAGAATTTGGGTACACAGAGTTTCATAGGGATAATCCAGTAACAGGTGAATGTAGATATTTGTTGTTTGCACATCCCCAATCAATTCATTTGGCAAAGTGTTTCCCGAGGTCATTGTCATGGATTGCACGCATAAAGACTAATGTCTTCAAGATGCCATTGTTTGAAGTTGTTGGGTTCACATCCAATATGAAGACATTCTCCCAGGTTGCTTTTGGGTATTTGGAGATTGAGAAGAAAGGTTCTTACCTATGGGTTTTGAAGAGGTTGTTGATATTCGACTACAAAGCTACTTCTGTAAAGATAATTACGACCGATTGTGAGTTGACACTTATGAATGCAATAGCTATGTTGTTTCCCTCAAGTCGCGACACTTTTGTGTCGAAGTTCACATCGAGGAACATCGAGACAAAGGCCAAAAACATTTGAGAAATTTGTTGAGTATGAACAATTTATGTTTATGTTCAAACAGTTGATAGCGGCTACCGTGATTGAAGTTGAGTACTTGGAACACCTATGTTGTTTTAAACTTGAGTATCGAGATCATTATGGTGTTGTGGAATACATAGAAGACCGGCTGGCTTTCAAGTACAAAGAAAGGTTTGTCTCGGCTTGGATAGATCTCCATATGCATTTTGGTACTTCGAAGCAAAGAATCGAATTGAAAGTATGCATTCCTCTTTGAAGAGGCATTTATGCTCTAGCAATAATGGTAACTTCACTTAAACTTTAATTTGATTAATAATCCCCGACAAACCAAGTGACGTAAATTGAAAGTTCTTTTAATAGAGCTTGAATCTCGGGATCATCGTTACAAACAAAACACATATGTGCAACTTAGAGGGTACATTTCTAGAGATGCATTGGATTTGATAGCAAAAGAGCTAATAAGGTCCTCGTTAGAGTTGGGAGATGAAATGAAGTTGTCGTTGTGTTTACAAGAGTATGTATGGGCTTCCTGTAGGCGCATGAGTTATGTGAAATTGTTCTAATTGGTAGGGAAGCATCCCCTTATCTTTGATACACCCTAGGTGGAGACAGCTTAGTAGCACTGATTGATCTTCCTAATGGGTCCTTTGATATTCAGCCGAGCTTGCACTGATTCGGAAGAAGTTTCACGCCTCCGGATGAACAAAAGGTTTTGATGCTGAAAAAGTGTGTAGAACTAGGTGATCCAAAGGCAACTTTCAGGCGAGAGCCCGGGTCAACACCAATGTGAGGGGTAGGCCACCTGGAATAAAAATTGGTGTGAAGACTTGTAAAGATAAAAAGGGACACAAAGAGAGCCTTCAACTTTCGAAAGTATGCACAAACAGTTGAGGAACAAATTGTAACTCAAGAAAGCAAGAATAGTAAAGCCAAGAAGTTGGTACCATGCAAAAGAAAACCAAGAAGAACTCATATTCAAGTGTTTGTAGATTTACCTGAAATTGGGTCTAATTTGGATGATGGGCTACATTGACTTAAATCTATTGATACTGAGACTTCATTGTGGATTGGCAAGATGTTGAACCGAATGGACATTATGGATTTAGCGATTGCACGATGCTTAGTGGTCTAATGGAGGTGATGCATGGATTTCTTGTGGAGGGCTCTTATGTTGACAGAGTTGATTTCCCATGAGGCAGATTATACTTCAATGATGGGTGGAGAAGAACGAAAAGAAGCGATCAAGACAAATCTACGATATGTACAGTTCCATATACGATGAACCCCAAAGAATGGTTTGAACTTCCTTCAATGGGATTTTTAGCCGCTAATACTTTTCGGTGTGTCCTTGTCGCCATTGGAGAGAAAGAATGTATGTCATACTTTCCTTTCTCGACTGCTCCTCGATCCAACTCGTGTGTCCCAGATAGCGGCAATAGGCCACATCGAGAGGCACACATTTTGTGAAACTCGTGCTTGAAGATGATAGTCCTATTCCGCCACTTGCTCCCGGGGTGGGAGTCATTTGCATGGGACGTGAAGCTTGGGATGGGCAACTATAATGGAACCAAGGATCGTGGAAGTGGTATAAAAGGGTTCCAAAAATGTTATGGATTTAGACCTTTCATAACTATCCTTGTAATCCATTGTGGTTTTTTGGCTTTAATATCTATTTTGTGTATGTGTATACACCGGTCATAAATGCTAGAATGTATTAGAATATGTCGAAATGGTATTAACTAGTTTTTGTTAAGTTGCTCGTAAATAGCATTAAAATGCAAGAATATGGTAAGTGCTTTGTCGGTTTAAGGTAGGAACCAGTATCAAGCTTCGGGTGAGCTTTATCACTTGTGTTGTGACAAAAGAACACCGGCTGCCTTTACAAAGACAAAGTGAACGAGGGACTGATGGGTTCTAGAACAAGCTATCTTAATTGTAATAAGAATTCGAGGATGGCGAACTAGCAAGGATATTCCCCGCCATACAAGAAATGCAAAGATTTTTTTTTTCTCTTGTAAACATAAGTCCGAAAGTATGTTTATGATGCTCGCAGGTACTATGAATCCTGTTTTATAGCTAATTTTGGCACTTGTTTGAACTTGCATTAATTTAGTGAATTGGCAATGGAACGAAAGCAACCCGAGTCCAATACACATCTTAATCTCGACACAAATGTTTCTTAATCACGTTTTGTACAAACTTTTGTTTTTCAAACATTCTCTTATAACATTTTTTATAAAGTTTGGGATATCATATGTAGCAATGACTTCATGGAGATTACAATTATCATTAAACCCTAACTATCAATGTTCTAAACCGTCATTTTAAACATGCCTCCACGAACACGAGGAGGATCAAGCACCCAAACCCGAAAAGAAAATGTAACGGTGCCACCAATTCCCATTGTTGACAACTCCTCCACTAGAAATTTCATTGCCAACCATCGTAGGCTTAGAGTAAGTTCATCTCTTTCATTTTGATTTAGTTATGACATTTTTCATGCTTGTCGAGCGAGCCGGAGCTTAACGAAGGGGGGTATGGACAAAACCAAGTTGGTTGGTTTCGTCTCGCCCTCAACTTCTCTCTCATTTTTTTAAGCTTCAATACCCTTTCTCTTTCACCCACCTCTCTCTCCCCTCACTCCGCTCACTCCCCACCGCCATGCAAGATACTAGTTGAATGTTCTTAGAATTTGTTGTTCTCTGCCAAAATTTTATAACTGGTCGAAATATATTTTATACCCTTATCTTATCTTCAATGCTACTCTATTGTCCTCCATACTACATAGTGGACTTTAAGTGTTCATACTCCTAGTGGCTCAAACAGGGGGGTATCTCAAATTGACCCATGAACATTCAGTGTTCATACTCCTAGTGGACTATGAATACTGAATGTTCATACTCTTGTTGGACTATGAACATTCAGTGTTCATACATTCATACCATTGAATTATGAACAGTGAATGTTCATACTCTTGTTGGACTATGAACAATGAATGTTCATACTCTTGTTGGACTATGAACAACGAATGTTCATACTCTTGTTGGACAGCTTATACATTGTCGTATATAAACTTTCTTTGTTATATAGTGTTGTGCATAGCTTATTCAGTGTTGTCCATATAATGTTGTATATAAGCTCTGCGAGGATATGACACTATAACTGTCATACTTATATGTTATGTCACTTCTTACAAAACTGACGGGTCGGTATGTCACTTACTTTAAGTGACATACTTTCGCAAGGTAAAAACTCCAATCGTTGACATCTCATTGCATATGTCGCATGCTTCCACAATGCCATTTCTAGTTGCATATATTTGGCATAAAGTATGATATACTTTCTGTTTATAAAACTATCCTTAATTCTTATGTACCAGGTAGTAGACCACGTACTCTGTACTCTATGAAATTTTGCATAACATACTATACTATGTATGTTAATTAAAAGCAGATTTACAATTATTTTTACATAATACATTCGCATCGTTGGGTATGTACTTCCGTTATGTATGACGGTATGCTATGATATTTTCCATGACATACTATACTATGTATGTTATTTATAATCACATACATCGTTATTTTACATAGTACCTTCGTGAAGGTGTTACTTATGACATACTTTCTTGGCTATGGACTATTTGGATGACATACTATCATCAACATAATGATATAGACAATTATTTGTTTATACTAATTTTTAGTGAAGCGTTTTTAATGACATACTTTACTACGCATTATGAGCTAGGATTTTTGGTGAACACGGTTTTACCCGGTAAAGTTAAAAGTTCAAGCTTTTTTAGTGGGGAAGAAGTTGGGTTAGCATTACAAATAAGGATTGCTGGAACCATCATTATGGTTTGACTAGAAAGATGCCTAAAGAAGTTGATGCAACTGCCGTGTGTTTAAATATTTTATGCGTAAGAGTGCCGAGAATCCCCAGTTTTACTACGCTTATTGATCTCGATCAAAATGGGACTGCAGAAGAACTTTTTTCGGGTTGATGGGAGGTCTCGAAAGTGCAAAAGTATGAGTATTTCGGGGATGTTGTCTCTTTTGATACCACATAACGTCATTGAATGCATACTCTATGCCTTTTGCCCCTTTTATCGAGTCAATCAAAGATGCGGTCGATTCAGCTTATTTGGTTCATACCGTTAGTTATTTGATGAGACGAAGATACATTCATATGGTTGATTAAGGCCCGGCTTGCGCCATGGGTGGTCGCCTAACTGCAATCATCACTTACCGGGATAGAGCGAATGACTGCAGCCATTGCAAAAGTGTTCCCTGATACTCGTCATCGTTACTGTCTTTGACATATTATGCAGAAATTTCAAGAGAAGCTATCCTTTACTAAAATTGAGACACTGGTAACTGACCTGAATAACACTATTTCTCTCCTCGTAATTTTTTTTTACTAAAGGGTAATTGTATTAGATAGCAAAGAAAAAACAGTATACATTTTGTGAGGGCCCTGGGTAGACCACTCCAACATACATTTCCTAAATTTTTAAGAAATAAATCTGAAATAAGTAGAGTGTTGATTCTCTAACCTATAAACAAAATTGGGTCTATTCTCCCACCATTGCTTCCGGCCTTTTGCTGTGGTCTCTCCTCATTGATAAGATTGCTGGTTTTGAAAGAAGATGGTGTACAATAATAGAGAAGAATGAGTTGTCCGCAAATCCTTGGTTGACGTAAATGTATAATATCGGGAGAAATGGGTTCCTTGTTATCTCGGTGACACATTTTTTCTTTGGTATGCATAATTGGGAGGAGTGAATCGATGAATTCTCGTTACGACCGATTAAGAATTCGAAAGCACTATCTTTGATGGAGTTTGTACATGGTAATGAGAGATCTTTGGCTTTGATTGCTAGGAATGAAAGAGATCTTTGATTACCATGACCGAAAGCATAGTTCACTTAATTGTGGCTAAAGATGCTTTCCTCCTTATGCATCTTTGCGAAGGTCTATAACGATTAATGCATTCAATATATTTAAGGAGCAATTAGAGAAGGCAAAGATGGAGTACAAAATTGATGGGGACGAGATTGTCAACAATGGAACCGGAAGCTACATGGTGAAATTCGGAGACCATGAGAAGAAGTCCGTTTGGAAAGTGAGTTTCAATAGAGGAACCTTAGAGGAGACCGCGGAATGTAAGTATTTTCAGTTTATGGGGTTACTTTGTGGTCACATGTTAAAGATTTTTCAAAAAAGCATTTAAATCGAAGAGATTCCAAGGCATTTTCTTTTGAAGCGGTGGATGCAAAAGGCAAAACACGATAGAGCGGAGTTTCATCTTTGGATTAGTGGCGGCCATGAAAACCATGAACTTTTGAGAGTGGCTCATTGTATCAAGGCTGCTTCTCAAAAGTGGCTACGATCACGCGGGAGTAGTGTTGAGGTTTATTCATATTTTATAGAAAGGATGGATGAAATGGCTAAGCATGTCTCAACGTTGAATATAGCTCGAACGAAGGAGGCGAAGATAATGAAGTTGAAGAGTCTTTTCTTTGATACCTCACAGGGTTATGATTGTGATATTAATGTTTAATTTGATATAGGTTTAGTGTTTAATGTTATTTGATTTATTATAATGTTTAATTTGATAAAAATATATATATAATATATATTTTGACTTCCAAATCTTTATTTCAGATATTGATTTTGAATCCCAACATTTCTCAAACAAAAAGGAGGAGGAAGAAAGCGAGAGATGGAAATCCCCGGAGAAATAGCCCTAAACAATCCGGGAAGAATGTGTAGAAACTGTAGAAAATAAGACTCGAGAAATTGTCCAAGAGAAAAATAAGACGTAATTTGTAAAATGTAAGTATTTTTGGTTGCTAGGTTGCTTGGTTTGTAGGTTAATACATAATCTATGATATGTTAGAAGGGTGCACATGCTTTGTGCATTTTGGTATTTTTCTGACCCTCTACTTGATATATGAAAGTGATTATGCTGTGGTTGTTCATACCTATTTGGGGTATGAACAATCATGCTCAAAACCCCAATATGAGCTATGAACACTCATTGTTCATATCTTAACATGACCTATGAACACTCATTGTTCATGTGAACAACCATTGATGATGCATTAGCCAATGCATATGTCAATGAACTTGGCATATGTCAATGAACTGGAAAAGCGGGCAACAAAGTCGGAAAGACATGGACGCGGCCATATTTGATTAGAAACGTCAAAATAAGCATAACCCACTGCTTTGCCGTGGGGACCACCCTCTCGGGCCTTAAATCCATCGTTTAGGCATTCAAAATCATGTTTTTGCCGTTTTAGGAAAGTTTTGTTTTTGCTATATCTTTTGATAGGAGAGTCCGTTTTTTATTTGGCCAGCTGTGTTAGTTATATTTTGATTAGTAGTTTCTTAATATGTGGTTATCCCCAAACTTTCCATTTTTGAAAATTTTCAAGTTTTGTGGTAATCAGGGTATTTCGCCTATATAAAGGCTGGTAGTCTGTATTAGAGTTTTCAGTTTTGGTTTTGTGTTAATCATATTAAGAGTTACCACAATTGGACTATGAACAGTGATAGTAAGAGTTAATCATTTTGAGTTAATCATATTATGAGCTATGAACATTCTTTGTTCATATCACAATTGGACTATGAACAGTGATTGATCATAGTTCGGAGTGTAATAGCAGTATTACTCTTATTTATAAGCCCATATAAACTACAAACAATTAAGATCTAACAATTAATTATCCTCTTAATTATCGCTCCATTAATTATTTTTATATAATACATTCGTACCGCGTTGGGTATGTAGTTTGTTATGTATGACGGTACGCTATGATATTTTTCATGACATACTATACTATGTATGTTCTTTATAATCACATATAACGTTATGAAACATAGTACCTTCGAAAGGTGTTACTTATGACATACTTTCTTGGATGACTATTCGGATGACATACTATCATGTATGTCAAACAGAATGATATATATACATTTGTCTATACTAATTTTTAGTGAATTTTAATCACATACTTTACTACGTATAATGCTTTGTGAGTTTTGAGATTTTGCGGCTCCCTTGGAGCCTTGGAGGAATGAATGTTGCACGCGTCAATGAATGATACGAAGTTAGGAAAATTTTCTAGTAGGGTGGAGTCCAATACAATAGCTAGCACAATAGCATTTTGGATAGTGATGGATAAATATGATGATCTATTTTGGATGATACTTAGGCACCTAGCTTTTAGGATAAGTGTGTAACCGGAACTTATAAATAACTATAAATAATTCCAAAATATAGTATTTGGTTGAATATAGATTTTGTTAGTTGGTTCAAATTTTCGTTTCATATGATTCTTAGGAAATTCAAAGAAAATAGTGGAATCCGAAAAAGAGAAGCAATGAAATCTCATGTAATGGCATCTAATTTAAGAGAGAGAGAGAGAGTGAAAAAATGACTTTTAGATTTGTGAGAGAGTTAGATATGACATTTTTCTTTCCTTTGTGAGAGAGTTAGAGAAAACTTTTAGATGGTTTCTTTGAGGTTTTTGAGAGAGAACATAACAACAAGAAGTACCAAATCCAAAATAAATTCTAACTTCATTAAGTCATGAGTATCTCCCAATAATTACATAGTCATAAAAACCAAAGCACCTAATGAGTAATGAAATCCTCATGAAATTATCCTTAACAAAATTGACATTTTCAGCAACATGGACAAAATGGATCATCACTCTTGTCCAGTTGTCCCCACGTTTTCTAAGTCCAAATCCCAAACGACATGGCCACATCGTTTTGGACTCAATCCAGACGGTGTGTGGCCATATCGTTTGGGATTTGAATTTTGAAAAATATAAAGTTCTATTTTTTGGGCTCTTGACCGGTGTGGGCACATCGTTTGGACTAAGTCCCAAATGGTGTGGCCAAGTCGTTTGGGACTTAATCCAAACGACCTATCCGGGTCGTTTAAGTTTGGGGTTTTCGAATTCAAATTTTTTGGGACCAATGGCATACTTGTAATAGTTGTTTTTTTAAAAGATTTTTTGAGACCAATGGCACACTTGTAATAATTGTTTTTTTTGGGAGTCTGCCTAACACAAATTGCCTATAAAATTAAGGATAAATGATATTATAAAATGCCTATAAAACTATATATAAAATATACAATTTTAGGCACTTATCACCTTGCACTCACTCAACTCAGATCGATACCATCCTGCTTCCAATCACCACCACCCTACCTGAAACAGGGGGCGGACATGGCATTTAATAAAACCATATTCTATAACGAACAACATTATTATGAAAGTAAACGCATACCGCCATCATAGGCATTTAATGCATGAAATATTCCAGAGATTATAGATCCACTTTTTATTTGGACTTCCACAGTAAGTCCAATAAGGCAATTTGCCAAATATATAAGTCTATCATCCAGCGAACCTATAACAACAACAACAACAACAACAAACTATTATAAAATAAAAGTGATAGAATTATAAGACAGTCCTATTTATCAACTGTTATTACCATTGAAAGAACAAGGCTTTGGTTGTTGTGTAATTTGTTCCATACTCATTATTTGCACTTCTAGGGTTAGGGTTTTTTTTGGTGATTCAAAAGAACTAAAACTTCACGGAATTCAAAAGTGTTCGCTTATATAGTTTTCGGATAAAATGGACTGGGCCAAAAGCCTAGAAATATAGTTTCCACTTTCCAATTAAACTTTTTTCTTCTTTTTCCATCCTGAATTCCAGCTAGGGGGAGGTCCGAAAGTTGGACATACTTAAGTGGACTCATTGACCCAATCCATAACAGGAAAGAAATTACTTAAGTGGACTCATTGACCCAATCCATGATAGGAAAGAAATTACAAGTAATTGGGTTGAGACTTGAGAGCCCAATTTTCCAATTTTTTTTCACCCAAGTCCATCCTGAATTTTAATTATGGATTTAAGACAAAAATATAGGGTGATATCAGTAATGTAAATTTAAATTTACATATGGAAGTATAAATTTACACATAACAACTATGTAAATATAATTTTACAGACTTCTTCAATTGCGAATATATATATATATATACATTTGTATTTACATATGACAATATACATATATATGTGGAAATTTACATTACACTTTCATATGAAAATTTAAATTTATATGGGTTAAGAAAACTGTGTAAATTTACATTATCATATGTAAATACAAATTTACATATGATGACGTCAGCCTGATTTGTCATAAAACCGAAATTATTAATGAAGATTTGTCCTAAAATCAAAATTATTAATGAAGATTGCTCCCAGTTTTGTCCTTGAGCTGAAATTCAGTTCAGTCTTGGACTTATTGCGAAACTATTGTCATACTATACATTTAGGCCCAATCACTTAAATTGGAAATTAATTATGGCTACAGTACCGGGTTAGATATATATAGTTACGGTTCTATGACAAATCAACTGGGTCTGTAAGCAATTACAGTTCCAGGACAAAATTTTATATTTTTGTTTTATTTAATTCCAATAATAACCTTCTCCTCCTATACATAATAGAATTAGAAAATTTCCATAGTAAACCCAATTTTCATACGCAAACTCTAGCTTGTTTACTTTCTGTCATTCCACCTCTCTCGATCAATTCCACTTCGCTTCATCCATCAAGATGATTCGTGATAATTCTTCTATGAAGTCGAGGAAATTATGCGCTTGATTCATAGAGAGTATCATCTTGATATATCATACTATTATGTTTATATTGGTAGGGAGTTGGCTTTGAAAGATATTTATGACGAGAATGGTATTTCATATCATCAGCTGCATTGGTTTGAAGATGTTTTAAAGGCTTCGAATCCCGGTAGTCATGTTGTGTTTGAAATTGATGAGGGACTCCATAAGTTTTGTAGGATGTTTATCAGTTTTGAAGCGTGTACCCCATGAGTTCAAATATTGTCACCCAATGATCTTTTTGGACGGGACTTTCTTGAAGGCCAAATTTAAAGGTTAAAAAATAATAAAAGGCAATACCATTTTTGCAACTGTTTTGTCATAGAGCTGTAATTATTTGCAGAACTAAACTAGAAGCCAAATTAAAGTGCAATATTGTTATATGGGCCCATTCTCTGAACTATTGTTGGGCTTTGTCCTTGGGTTGTAAGTCTGTAATCTCTAAAGAAATTAAGAGCTAAATGATCATCATATAATCCGACCAATATAAATTTTAAGGTAATTTGTGTATATGTGATGAAGGCAAATTAATGATTATCAGTGAGGTGAATGTTTTATTATGTAATTGGGGCATTGTAGTGATTAGAGAAACTAACTTCGATTGGAAAGAACTGAAGAACTAAAGATGAAGATAGAGATTGAATCAAAATGAAAAATGAAGTTTGTTATTGCTGGATAGTATCGGTTACAATTATTTCTCTCTCTCTCTCTCTCTCTCTCTCTCGTTCTTTTCTTACAGATTTGATGTAATGATTTTGGAATGAATGAATCTCTTCTTTTCCAGTCTTTTTATAGTACTTTCATAATAGCTTTGACCAATCAATCCTTGCCGCGTGTCCATTCTCTTCTTCTTCCTTCCTTTTCCCGCCTTCTAACTGTAATGTACAAACTTATTTACCAATTAGCGATATATCGCCATATTTCAGGCTGGAATATCGGGGTGACGATATCTGCCCACGACATCGCCGCCTCTCGAAACTTTCAAATTTTCAACCCGAAAAATTTGAATGTTTCGAGAACCAAAACAAATTTCACCAATCTCCAAATTCAAAAACTCAAGCGGTTACAACTATGGACAACTCAGTTGCCTTGAAATTACAAACGCCGTATTTCACTTTCTCTCTCCTAACTTTTGAACTTATAAAATCCTTGTTTCACTTTCTTTTTCTTCACTTTTACAAACAATCTTGAGCAAAAAACCTTCGAACCCCACCATCATTAACGTTTTCAGAAAAGCTCCGCTTTGGCTGTACTTGCTGTTGCTTTCAACAAATCTCTCTACACAATATCAGGTTAGTACTACAAAATAACTTAACATGCTATTCCTTATTCCTACTTTATCGTTTGCTGAAAATATTTTGACTAATCTCGCCATCTTCTTTTTCCAGATTATTCTACTTAGGGTTTAGACTTTGAGTGTTTCCATATTACGTGTGTATCCTTATACTAATTAGATCTTGAATTATAATCTTTGACAGTATGGCTAGGAGAAAAACTTGTGTTAACTTTATACACACTCTCTCGAAACAATCCCGGCTTCGACATCAAGAACGTATGCGTTTGAGACACAGTTCTTTATCTCGAACCCCGACATTATCCTCTCGAGACGTCGATACGTGCTTAGTAAATAATATATTATATACTTATACTAGATATAGCGATAGTAGCTCAGATAAAGGATATAATTCTAATAAAAAATTTATTATTGTTTCTAGTGATACCGTCATGTCGACCGAAAGTATTGAATCTGGAACTCGCATCAACTCGTCCACTTCAACCTCGTCATCACAAAGGACTGAGTTTGACAAACCATAATGGCGTGCCTCTTATCTAGCTGATGGCTTACCCTGCCATCCTTTCGAGATGGTGGATTCTGACACCGATCGCGAAATTATTGATGATCATAGCATGTGGAGTGGTGGTTTGGACCCTTGTTTTCTAGAAAGACCCAACTTACATATAGTTAGAGCTGCCTACCAAATACCAGAATCTATCCACCTTCGACACTATGCTGGAAGTAAAAAAGAAACTCAATGTCAAAGTGGCGAACTCAAAACCACCATTATTACTGTTGGGCAATTGGCTGCCGGCTTGCGTCTTCCCCTATCCAACCTCGATCGAGAAGTATTGAACTATCTGGCCATTTCTCCTGGCCAAGGCACAGGCAATTTCTGGAGATTGTTGTACATTTGTAACTTCTATAATTCTCACCTTGAATCTGATGTTCAGCCTTCCAAAAGAATTCGTCTCATCGATATCCAAAAACACTATTCCTTTCTTGAACGTAACGAGAAGAACAGACATGGTATAAAAGAGCCCAGTAGTTATTTCTATCCCAAAAAACAAATGAACAGAGCTGGCATTATAAGGATAAATCGAGATAGTGATTTCAGATGGCCATTATTCCCTAACATTGTATCTAGGCAATGGGAGTCCTCTGCTTCGATCGCTGTTCCATCCTTGGTACATCGCGTTTTTAACCTTGGAGGTACGTTCTTTTACAACACCCCATCATTCCTCTATCTCGGTCCTGTTATCTGACTGGTCTATTATTGCGAGTTTGTTTCAGTTCCTAAACCAGCCTCGATGAAAAGTCTTGGAGAATCCACTAGAGTAACGGATCTCCTAAAAGGCAATGAGGAAGAAGTCAACGCTCGAACTGGCGCTGATAAGTATGACAACCCAAAATTGACTGTCGAACTTCCAGATATCGACAATTATGTCGCTCCTTTATACTTTTTAAAAAGTACCGTTCTTCGAGGTTAAGATTCCTTACCTTCCCCATCTGATATGCCATGCGAAACTACTCCATGTTCCTTACGGCCTTGTTCCTCTGAAAAGATGTTAAAAGAAACTTTCGATTCCATTGAACTACCATCTAATACTCCTCGATGTTATTTTGAATATATGCTTAATGGTTTTAAAATGACTGAAAATCTTTTTCCTCAAATCAAACAAGAGATTCCCGATTTCTATAATTATCCTCTTTTAAACGATGTATTTGATCACCATTGCTTATTGTTCACATATATGGCATCTTGTATTTCCCAAGTTCTAGTCAAATCCTCGAAATCACTGGACAGGTTTATGAGCAAGAAAAAACCAACAGATGGCAGTTCTTCCCAAGCTCCTCCTTCTTCCAAAGATAAAAATGTCGATCCTGGACATCATTAAAAAAAAAAGAAAAGTACCTTGCCAAACTTCAGCACCTCCAGCCCCGAAGTCAATCCAACCTGCAAAAACTACCGACATTGCACCTGCTATTATACCCTCCAATTCTTCAACCCTTCCAGCCACCACAAAGCCTATTGCTTTTGACTCTTCTTCATCCAGTGGTGACTTTGAGGTTAAACTTGTTCTTCGAGATCAAACCAGAGTCCAAAAAACTGCTTCTTTGTTATCTGATCCTGCGGTACCTGGTCTCGGAGAAGCTCTTGTGATAAATACTATACTTCCTCGAGATAGGCGGGCAATGACTGAAATCAGCGTAGATGAAAGATTCCAACTACTGTGCTCTTTTCTTGAAAAAGTAAGTATCTATCATACCTCTTACTCTTATTATTATTTACTTATTACTTATTCATAAACCATATCTTCTCCCTCTCAGGTTAAAATTGCTGCGGCGGGGCAATTTGACAGTGAAATGGCTAGCTTTCATCGATATAGGGATGAGAATCAACAGCTGAAGAAGGACAAAGACAATCTTGAACGATCTCTTGAGAAAGAAAAAAATCATGCTGTCGAGATGCAGAAATATCTTGATGAACACACAGTGCTGCACCAGAAACTGAACAACTCTTTTTAGGCTATGGAGAAAGAACTTGTTCAAACCAAAAACTCCCTCGCTACTAAAATAGCTGAACGGGCAACTGAAAAAATTAACTTCGAAGCTGAACTGGAGAAAACCCATTCCCAAGTGGCTGCCTATGCTGCAAACATGGAATACTGTGTGGACACCATGAAAAGCTTCAAGCGATTTCTTCCTGCTGATGTCATTAGAGAAAAAGGGCTTGACTCTGATAACGAGAGCGAGCTGCCCTCCGACATTGGTGCGCAAGATGCTGATAATGATGTTATGGATTCTACCCCACTTGCAAATGAGGCTGTCGAGATGGAGATGTCTACTCCACCTTTTAATCCTGACTTACTCCTTAGTACTCCTAGCATTATGGATGATCCAGAGATTCGATCTGGTCTCAATACGCTTCTCGAGACGCAAACGCTTGATACAAACCCTAACGAGATCTTCACCCAACTCTAGTTTCCTTGCTTCAAACTTTTGTGATTGTAATATCGATACAATGATCTGGCTATCTCTTTAGAAATGATCTTGATGTTGAATTTTGAATATTGATGTTGGTTTAAAACTGCTTTTGTAACTGTTTAACACTCCTTTTGAACTATGGAAAATATATCTTTTTGCCTTTTATAATCTCATCTTGTATGCAATACTTATGATATTTATCATACTTAAATAGGAACCCGATATCAATTTCGATACCACTTCAACTAATCAGTAGTATCAATAATTATTAATACTTTGAAAAATAAAATTGCATTTTCAATACCACCCCAACTACAAGTAGTATTGATACTTAATAATACTTTGAAAAATCTAATTCGATTTTCGATACCACTCCACCTACAAGTAGTATCGATACTTAATAATACTTTGAAAACTCAAACTAGATTTTCAATACCACTCCAACTACAAATAGTATCGATACTTAATAATACTTAAAAAAATCAAATTCGATTTTCGATACTACTCCAACTACAAATAGCATCGATACTTAATAATACTTTGAAAAATCAAATTCGATTTTCGATACCACTCCACCTACAAGTAGTATCGATACTTAATAATACTTTGAAAAATCAAACTAGATTTTCGATACCACTCCAGCTACAAATAGTATCGATACTTAATAATACTTTGAAAAATCAAATTCGATTTTCGATACCACTCCACCTACAAGTAGTATCGATACTTAATAATACTTTGAAAACTCATACTAGATTTTCAATACCACTCCAACTACAAATAGTATCGATACTTAATAATACTTTGAAAAATCAAATTCGATTTTCGATACCACTCCACTTATAAGTAGTATCGATACTTAATAATACTTTGAAAAATCAAATTCGATTTTCGATACTACTCCAGCTAAAAATAGTATCGATACTTAATAATATTTTGAAAAATCAAACTAGATTTTCGATACCACTCCAATTACAAATAGCATCGATACTTAATAATACTTTGAAAAATCAAATTCGATTTTCGATATTACGCCAACTAAAAATAGTATCGATACTTAATAATATTTTGAAAAATCAAACTAGATTTTCGACACCACTCCAACTACAAATAACATTGATACTTAATAATACTTTGAAAAATCAAATTCGATTTTCGATATCACTCCACCTACAAGTAGTATCGATACTTAATAATACTTTGAAAACTCAAACTAGATTTTCGATACCACTCCAACTACAAATAGTATCGATACTAAATAATATCAAACATCAAACATCTTCGACATATACCTTTGCCTTTGGATCATGATCTTGTCTTGGTATCGAGATGAAGATTACCAGGATTTTTTTTTTTTTTTACTAAGCATTCTTCAACGTGCATGAACATAATAAATGAACCATTCATATCTTAATAGTAAACACATCTAACCACCTGGCACGTGAACCAAAAAACCATTGACTTAAACAATGTCATTAATTATCATTCAAACCTTAAAACTGTCCCGCTTACAGATAACCAAAAGTTGCTTTTTCATTAATACACCTCTTTTTCTTGCTAATCTAACATTAATACTCCTCTTTTTCTTGCTAATCTAACATTAATACTCCTATTTTTCTTGCTAATCACCATTAATATTCCTCGTTTTTCTACTTTTTACTACTATATAAAAAAAACCTTCCAAAGTCTTACTCTAAAACATCTTTTTCACCATTTTTACTGCAAAAAAAAACTTATCAACTTTGCTTAATTTTGTTTAACAATGTCTCCCATCTCCCTCTTTCTCATTATCTTAACTATTTTCATGGTTTTACCTGACTCTCCTCCCCATTGGTCTGATTGCCCTACAACAAATTATTCAGATGATGAGGAACCCACCGTTGAAGAAGAAGAAAAGAATGAAGAATTTACAAAAGAAGAGGAAGAAAATGAGTATGATGATGAGTGGTTGCGAGATCCATATTGCTATGACTATGACACTGATGACGATGGATCTTCCCTTCCTAGTGATGATGATGATAGCGGTAAAAATGGTGATAATGAAGATGAAGAAAAAAATGATGACAACGACGAGGATGACAATTAGCCATGTTCTTTATATTTTAAGCTTTTGCTTTGACTTGTAATAGGCTGTTTAGCCTACCCTTTTCTCCCCTTTTAATGAAATATTATTGCACTATTTCTGACACTGGTTTCCCTAATTATTAATACATGCTTTGGCCTTCGATATAACAAATCGACATCAATATTTGACATCGACAGTATATGTAACAAATTTACTTATAAAAACATACCTTACTTCCTCCTTATTATGGTATTGACCATTCCATACGTCGTATTCCATATTTTCTGTTACCACGAACTCGATCTGAGCTGGATTTCATTGACCTGAATTTGCATTTCTGCCAAGAACAGGATTTAGTTGACCCGAACTTGACATTTCTTCCAAGAGCTGGATTTTATTGACCTGAACTCGCATTCTGTCAAGAACAGGATTTTATTGACCTGGTATCGAGATGAGGATCTCTCTGAGATCACCGGGATTTTTTTGACTGAACTTGACATTTCGCCAAGAACTGGATTTTATTGACTGAACTTCGCATTTCGCCAAGAAGCGGATTTTATTGACCTGGTATCGAGATGAGGATCTACATATCACCAGGATTTTTTTACCCGAACTTGACATTTCTGCCAAGAACTGGATTTTATTGACCTGAACTCGCATTTCTGCCAAGAACAGAATTTTATTGACCTGGTATCGAGATGAGGATCTACAGATCACCATGATTTTTTGACCCGAACTTGACATTTCTGCCAAGAACTGGATTTTATTAACCTGAACTCGCATTTCTGCCAAGAACATGATTTTATTGACCTGGTATCGAGATGAGGATCTATAGATCACCAGGATTTTTTTACCCGAACTTGATATTTTTGCCAAGAACTGGATTTTATTGACCTGGTATCAAGATGAGGATCTACAGAACACCAAGATTTAGGTTTGACCTGGTATCGAGATGAGGATCTACAGATCACCAAGGTTTTTATTGACTTGGCACCGAGATGAAGATCTACAGATCACCAGGCTTTTGCTTGACCTATTATCAATCATATCATTCTAGAGATAAAAATATTTGTTATACACGTATCAGCATTGATTTCGAGAATGACAATATATTTATTAAATGTATACCCTTGATAACAAAAAATTACATCATGATACTTGAAATATTCTTTATTGATAAAATGCTTTCAAATTGCTTACATTTTGAGGTTTTGATAATATTACACCTTCAACCATTATTAAGTAGTAAACTCCATTGATTCCAACTTTGTGAATGATGTAAGGCCGCTCCCAGCTTGCTGCTAGTTTGCCAGCCCCTTTTTCTTTAGTAGCTGGAGTAACCACTTTCAAGACCAAATCTCCTTCCTGAAAATGCCTTTCTCTTATTTTCTTATTGAAAGCTTTTCTGAGCTGCCTATGGTATGTGTCGAGTTTTAGCCTTGCTTGATCCCTTGTCTCATCAAGATTTAGAACTTCTGAAGCCATTCTCTCATTATTTTGTCCATTCTCTATCATCTTTGTTCTAGATGTCGATACCACCATTTCTGATGGAGTTACTGCCTCCATACTATAGGCCAAAGTAAAAGGTGATTCCCTCATAGGTATTCGAGGTGTTGTTCTATAAGCCCATAAAACGCTATTTAGCTCATCCACCCAAAGACCTTTCTTGCCTTCTAATTTTTTCTTGATATTATCCATAATGGTCTTGTTTGTTGCCTCTGCTTGCCCTTTACCTTGAGCATAATATGGCGCAGATGTGAAGTGCTTAACCTTGTAAGATTCCAAGAAGACTTTCACCTTTCCCCCTTCGAACTGTGGACTGTTATCTGATATAATAGCATAAGGCAATCCATATCGACATATGACTCATTCAAAAAGGAAATTTACGACATCCTTCTCTTTGATATGCTGCAGAGCTATGGCTTCTACCCATTTTGTAAAATAATCTGTGACTGCCAATATGAACCTTCTTTTGCCTCTCCCTGGTGTAAGCGGACCGACAATATCCTTACCCCATAGAGCAAAAGGCCATGGGTTAGAGACACAATGTAACTCTTCAGCTGGGACATGTATGGCCTTCCCATGAATTTGGCACTGTACACACTTTTTCGCATATCGAAGACAATTCCTTCGCATCTGAGGCCAAAAATATCCCTGTCTTGTGATTTTATTGGCCAATGATCTACCAGATGAGTGGTTTCCACATTCACCTTCGTGAAGCTCGGCAATGATTAGCTGCGCTTCCTCATACGATATGCACTTTAAATGTAGACCTCTAGGATTCTTTTGATACAATTCATTATCAACCAATACATATCTTTGGACACCAGACTTGATTCTTCTGGCCTCATTTTTATCCTCCACTACTTTCCTATCAGCCAAATATGAGATATATGCTTCCATCCATGACGCCCCCAGCGTATCAATTTCCATGACTGCTGATCCTTCAATGTCGATGCTTGGCTTCTCTTGAACACCGATATGCAGAGTATGACCCTCTGTGTTTTCCAGCATTGCTGCCACATATGCTAAGGCATCCACATGCCTATTCTCATTTCTATTGAGATGTTGAAGTCTTACTTTACTAAAATTTTTCAACTTGGATCTTATAAAATTCAAATAATCGACCATATTTTCACATGTTGCTGAGTATCCCCCATTGATCTGACTGATCACGAGCATCGAGTCACTAAAAATCGATAACTCTTTTATATTGAGAGATTTGGCCATCTCGAGCCCCGCTATTAAGGCTTCATATTCAGCCTCATTGTTCGACGCATGGAAACCCAATGTTATTGCAGTTTCGAGTCTTTGATTTTCAGGAGTAACCAACACCACTCCGATGCCACACCCCTTTCCTCCAGAGGATCCATCGACAAATAGTCGCCAACCATTTGTTCCAGCCCATAGATCGTCTGCATCGATAACATCTTCAGGCTCTTACAGCATTGCGAACTCCTCTTCTTCCATGCCCCAACTGGCATTCTCAGATGGGAAATCAGCTAGGAAGTTGGCCAGTACCTGACTCTTTTCCGATATGCAGTTTCGATACTCGACTCCGAATTCATTTATTAGTACCGACCACTTAGACATCCTTCCTGACTTAGCGGTTTTTGCTAGAGTTTGCTTTAATGGGAGATTCGTCATCACAATCACCAAATGTGCTTGAAAATATGGCTTTAATCTTTAAGATGAGAATAAAAGTGCCAAGGTATACTTTTCTATCATCGAATATCGAGTCTCAGCCTCGAGCATTGTTTTACTTTGAAAATACACCGGTCTTTCCAATCCATTTTCTACTTTCACGAGGACAGAACTTATAGCAAAATCTGACACAGCCAAATAAAGAAGCAAACTTTCTCCCTCATCCGGCTTTGTTAGAGTTGGCATTTCTTGCAGATATTTCTTTAATTCAGAAAATACATCTTCACACTCATCATTCCAACAGAATTTAACATTCTTTTTAAGCAATTTAAAAAGTGGCTTACAGCGATCAGAAGTTCTGGAAATGAATCTATTGAGCGCCGCTATTCTTCCCGTCAACCTTTGTATTTGCTTTCGAGTTGAAGGTGATGGCATTTGCTGAAGCGCTCGTATTTGTTCAGGATTAGCATCGATACCTCGCTTCGTGACTATGTATCCCAAAAACTTGCCAGAACTGACCCCGAAAGTACATTTCTCGGGATTAAGTTAAGCTTCATATTAAATTCTCTCAAAATTCTGAATACAGTGTTGAGGTCCCTTACATGATCTCCAGCTTAGATAGACTTGATGACCATATCATCGATATATATCTCGACAATACGTTTGATGAGTTTCTTGAACATCTTCTCCACTAGTTTTTGGTAAGTAGCTCCCGTATTTTTCAATCCAAATGGCATTCTGATGAAACCGTATATTCCACCATTGACCACGAAGGCCATTTTTAACTAGTTTAACACAGCCATTAGAATCTGAAAATACCCTGAATAACCATCACAAAAACTGATTAACTCGAAACCAGCCGTTCGATCGACCAATTCATCAATTCTAGGCATGGGATAGTGATCCTTTGGACACTTTTTATTTACATCAGTAAAGTCGACACAAATTTGAACTCTACCATCTTTCTTAGGCACCACCACAATGTTTGCTACCCATTCAGAATGTTCAACTTATCTGATAATGTCATTATCCAACATCTTTTGTATCTCCATTTGTACTGCTTCTTCATACATTGGCCTCACTTTTCTATGCTTTTGATGCACTGGAGTTGTATTTTCCTCCATATTCAGTTTATACGAACATATCTCTGGATCGATACCGATGAGATCCGACATCGACCATGCAAAAACATCTTGATTCTCTTCCAAAAATACTATCAACTATTTTCTTATATCTACAGCCATTTCTGTACCGATGAACGTATGACGCTCACTTTTTCCTTTACCGATATTAATCTTGTCCACCGCCTCTATGGTTTTTCTTTCCCACGGTGGTTCTTCATGCTTGTTCATCTCTTGAGTGAAGTTTACTTCTTCTCCTCAGATTCAGATAATCGGTATCGGCAGCAAAGTTCTTCAGAATGCTCATTAGAATTTTCCAAGACGCCCCCAGTATCTTGACTTTTCCCCTTCATCATTCCCTTTACTGTAACGAAATTACACTTTTTTTATTTTGACTGATCGCCCCTAATCTCGTGCAATCCATATACGGTTGGGAATCTGAGAACTTGATAAAATATACTAGGTACAACACGCATCTTGTGTATCTGATATTAGCCTTTTTACTACGTTAGAGATTGACGCTCTAATTTGATGAAAGAGCGAATTCAAAGTTCCTTACTCACGATCTTCGTGTTCGTAAAGTTGAAGTAAGGATTCGAACCAACCTAAAGTCTAGGACAACTACAACTTGGTTTTTACTCTTAGGGAACTAGTGAGTAAGTTTAATACTAATACTAGGTTTCTTTCCTATACAAACATTAAAGAAAAACATTAAGATTTGAAATCATGCAATTAAGACAAAATACAATTTACTAAAGAAAAGGTGGAGAGCTAATCCTCCTCATGTGAAAATGACTTTTTGTTATTGATTTAAATAGGTTCATTTGATTCTTCCTAGACTCATAGACAAGCCCTAATGGAAGAAAACTTGATCCCTAACATGTATGGCTCATCTCTAAGCTCATACATGTTAGCAAGTGGAACCAAGCAATGACTTATTTCTAAGCTCATCACTTTGATTCCTAACTAGACACTACACCAACTATCATTTTGGGATAGGATGTAGGTCTAGTTGTTCTTCCTAAACAACTTACCCAAGTCAACAACAAATATTTTCCCTCACATGAGTTGGATTAACTCCCCAAAAGGAAAGTTAGCTCACGATCCTTGGGATAAAGGATTACAAATTAGAAGTACAAAAGAGAGAGAGAAAGAGGAAAAAGAGAACTAACTATCTAAACTCACTTGATTTTTATTTATTTTCTAGAAGAAAACCAAAGTTTCCTCCATTAAAACTATTACAAGCTTTTCTTACCAAACTCCCAAGACTCAATAATTTTCTTTACTAAGGAACTAAAATAATACAATGTAAGGAAAAGAAGTCAAGGGAGTAAATGGAGTGCCCCTTGTCCATTTTCTTCTCCATTTGAGAGAAATCTCATTTCCTCCCACGTGAAACATCAAACCACATTTACTTCATTTTTATCCATCACATTAAAACAAAGTGACACCTTGCCTTTTTTTCACTATTAACACCTAATCTAATTAATTACATGCAAGGTGTCAACTTTGCACCAATAATTTGTCATTTTTGTCTTGACATGCTCCATGATTGATGACTCATCCAATCTTTGCAGGCCCGCATAGTGGGTGGGTAATGCGATCCATTGGCGATTCGGTCTTTGGGCAATTTTACAACTTCCTACTATGTGTAGAGTTCATCATGCCGATTATGCGAGCAGCTCACTTGTCGATTCGAGTCCCGGGTTCAAGAGGTAGGAGCTTCGGAAGTTTGATGCTTCTGTGTGGATTTGGAAGAATTCATATATATGTCGTTCCTCGTACTTTATCGCAGGTTTAACCAATATTTCCATGTTTACTGCGAATACCTGCAAAAGTATGAAAACATATTTATTTCATGATTATTAAACACATAATTAACCAAATTTATGTCTCAATGGGGTTTCATAATACACTTTTGGGTGCTTATCAATATCCATTTCCTTCCTAATATGGCATTGTGATCAGATTGGTGCTTGATGACCACGAATTTCGTCATCACCATTTGAGGCCCAGCTCGCACTGGCAATTTTATTTTTCCCACAGGTTTGGTAGAAGTTCCATTAAACCAATACAAATTGAACTTTGGTGGCTTTAAATGTGACACATCGAGACCAACTCCTTTAAATGCTTTCCAGAATAAGATATTAACTGAACTACCATAATCTACCAATATTTTCTGCACAGCATATCCCGAGATACGCAACGTAATTAACAAAATATTATCATGTGGTAACATTACCTTAGACAAGTCCTCCGGTATGAACATGATTGCCCCAGGAATGCTAGACGATATCAGCTGCTGACTTACTAGCACTGGCTCGATATTGACATCAAGAACTTCTTTGACCGTCGAGATATTCCTTATCTTATCTCACACAATCTTTTTCTAAGGAATCTCCCCCTTGTAAATCATGTTTATTACGCCCAATGGCTTTTCTCTTATGGTCGTTGTTTCTGCTGGTCTAATGTTTCGACCCCCACCTACGTGGCAAACGTCCATTGGTAGGAGTCTCCACTTTATTCGTTTAATCGACAGGGCTAAAGCCCAATTCGGCAATACCATGAATCAATGTACAGGCCCATTAACTCATGTGTCTAAGGCTGAACCTTAGCCACATGGCTTGCCACTAATGTACATTGATTTATGTCCAGATTCATTTCTTATCAAAGAGATAATTATAAGTTGAAAGTTATAGTCTATCACAATTACTTAAGCTACAAGATTACTTGAGCTACAAGGACTCTCTACTCTACCTATATAAATACCAAACTATTTTTCATTCAGAACTACGTTCTTGAGACTTGATCCTATTGATAATTTGGGTACGTAGGCAACCGCAAGGTACAATCTCATCATTCCCCCGATCACCATTATTTTTCTAATTACTTTTCTACGTTCTTCATCTTTTTCATCAACACTTGGTGTTTTGATCATATTTGGTCGAAACATAATTGGCCGCAAGGGTTCTTATGCAAAACCGACGATCACGTTCTACAAAAGTTATGACGAATACTCGACGAGCCTAAGTTCTCGATGCACTTACTGACGATCATCGCGAATGTGCGGTGCAAGGTTAACCTGGCGATATCGAACTACTCCCTCCTATTCCTTTTCAACATCCAATTGCATACGACCGGCTACCGTTCCACCGAAAGCCAAATTATTCAAAGACGGTTATTGCCTCGGCGATTCTTCGTCATCTATTTAATGGATAATGTCCGTCATATGTCTCGAGGCATTCTTGTATTGAAAAATATTAGCGGCCTTGTTTCATCTTTGTCCGGGGCGTCTTAAGCTTATTTCAAAGAAGGAATAGTCGAAGTTTATACTTGTCGAATATCCGAAGTTTTTTCGCAACGTCTACGGATAGAGTCGCAGAATGGAAAAGTTACCTTAGCGTTTACAACAATGTCTCTGACACTCATACAATTAAACAGAAACAAACTTTGGTTTCGCTAATGACTGATTTTCTTATTGATGATATTCCTATGTCGAAAGCATTACTCGATGAGGAAAACGTCGATCTCTAATTGTCATTACCTCCCGGGGGCGATGACTTGAAATATATATCGGATATATCAGCTAATTGCTAGATTTACACCGATAGTCCGCATAATAAGTCCGCCTCCGGTCTTGTTTGTGTCATCTTGAAGCTGAATGAAGACATAATTGAGAGGTCTCTACATTGGGGATTTGACACGTCAAATAATATGGCCGAGTCCGAAACTCTCATTTGTGGTATACGCACAACTCTTCACCTAGGGACGACTAAGTTACGATTAATTATTCTAAGTTAGTTGTTAGCCAATTTGAATGATAATATGCGGCTCGCAATGATAGAATGAACGTTTATTTAGACTTCGTTAAATGAATTGCATGAAATTTTATATCTATCATTCCACATACGGTATCCGCGTTATGATGTAAGGCATCCCGATTCTATCGCGATACTTATCCGTGGAAAATCAAAGTCGTCAACATTATGACAACACCTGGATTAACCACTTATGTTGTAAGATGATTCTAACGAGCTTGTCATCGATAATGTCACCGGTATCTACCGACGATCGATCATGCGCGACGGCGATGCTCATGAATTCTCGATGAATAAAAACTTTATCACAACAAAGACAAGTCTCAATCCTATCCGCCGTTGTTTGGGCGTAAGCGAACAATTTACTAGGCCTCGAAGAAATTCATTCAGGACTATGTGAACACCACTCCCGGGGGCAAAGTCTCGCTCACATAGCAATGACCCAATGGTATTGGTGGCCATACATGCCAAAGGATGTTAAGTGTTTGTCCTAGAAGTGTGTGCCTTGTCAAACACATGATATATGATATGGGTCAACTTCCTGCGACGAAGCGTCATCCAATCCATAAACCTTGGTCATTTGCGAAATGGGGCCTTGACATTGTTGGTTTATTTCCGACAGCCCCTGACAGTGTTCGTTTCTGGCTCGTGGCAACAAATTATTTTACTAAATGTGCGGACAAAATTAACAAGTTGAACAAAAAACCTGAGTTCTAATGTTATAATTTTGTTTCCATCGCAACATTACTATCGCTACGACAAAATCTGACGAAATTATGTTTATTACGCCCACAGACGGCGCCAATTATGTTTCGACCAAATATGATCAAAACACCAAGTGTTGATGAAAAAGACGAAGAACGTAGAAAAGTAATTAGAAAAATGATGGTGATCGGGGGAATGATGAGACTGTACCTTGCGGTTGCCTACGTATCCAAATTATCAGTGGGATCAAGTCTCAAGAACGTAGTTCTGAATGAAAAATAGTTTTGTATTTATATAGGTAGAGTAGAGAATCCTTGTAGCTCAAGTATTCTTGTAGCTTGAGTCATTGTGATAGAATATAACTCTCAACTGATAATTATCTCATTGATAAGAAAACGAATCTAGACATAAATTAATGTACATAAGTGGCAAGCCATGTGGCTAAGGTTCAGCCTTAGACACATGAGTTATCGGCCCATACATTGATCCATGATATCGAATTAGGCTTTAGCCCCCGATTAAGCAAAACGATTAAATAAAGTGGAGATTCCTACCAATGGGCGTTAAGCCGCGTAGGGTGAGGTGGGGTCGAACGCCCCTCTTTGGCATGCGAACAAAGTTCATATGGCAAAGAAGAAAGAAAAATGAGCGGAATGTATAACGAAGTGTCGTGCGAAAAGAAATAATTGGAAAATTCACTGTCGAAAAAAATTCGTGAATTATCGGGAACGAAATAATGTCAAACTAACGTATACGGGACGCAATGTAGTTAAATAAAAGATGGCCGAAAATGCACATAAAAAAATAAAATATGCACAGAAATAATGTCACGTAATAATACGAAATTTGAATTCGACGTTGTGTGCCAACGGAAGAGCGATACTTGGATTATACCGTTGAAAATTAAACGTAGGGGCAGTTTTGTAATAATAGTAATAAAAGGAAGTTAAATACGAATTGGACTCAAAGTATTCGGATGAGATAAGAATTCGGATTAGATAAGAGTTTGGATTAGATAAGAATTTGGAGTCGACAAGAGGTTGGATAAGTTTGGATTAGTCACAAATCTGTATCCCTCCTTGGACCATCAGTGACGTTTAATGCGTTTGAGTTTGCGTACAGCTGTATCTAGTCAAAGCTTCAAAGAAAAATCCCTTGTTCGTTGACGTTCTCTCCACCGTAAATCGAAGAAAGAAAACTAGCATTGTCATTAATGCCTTTAGGATCAAATCAAATACGATGGTATATATCCCAGTCGCTATCCATCCTTTGTATGTTCATCATAGTACTGGGCTACAAGAACTCGAAATTGATCTCAATTGTCAAGTATCAACAAGATAGGCAGATAACTCTTAATACAATCCAATCATGCATGCTTCTCGGGGTATAAGCACGAGCACAATCATATCAGATAAGTACGATATTCTTCAATCATAACATATAATATGGAGTATTTTATCAAAGCATACGTTACTGACCATGGGATACATCAGCAGTGTTCTCTTTTACTCTCTGAACTTTTGATATGTATGGTGTTACCTTTGGCAAAACTTGGGCAGTTGGCCATAAAAGTTTTCTTACGTTTAAATTTTAAATGTAACAAGGGAAAAATATGGTTTCTATCTCCAAGTTACTCTTTTGGAGAAACCTCACATGAGTTCGCTACATTTATGGCGACTTAAGTAGACCTTTGTAAAAGATTTGGCACTTTATTAACATCTACTCATCTGCATCATCTTTTCAAAGTGGAATCTCATATCTGAGCTGTAGCCCATCTTCTTCAAGTGATCCATGTGAATGGGATTCCCATAGACCTGCTGGAGAAGATGGTGAGGGCGATACTGATGGCGCCAGCACTCAAAAACTTGTTTCAATCACACACGATACGGTGCAGCGCCAGGGAGGGAAGGACACCGTACCTGTGTTGCCTTGATCTGACCCGGTTCACCCTTGTGGAGTTAGTAAATCTAGTTTTTGAGCAACTGACCCGATTTTTTTTTTTTTTTTTTTGCAGGTAGAAACGACCGTCTATACGGGCGAAATATAATCTAGAAGAAGAAGATGCGTTGACGATCGTAGAGTTGGTGAGATGGAAAGAAGGTGACAGATATAACGAATACACGAGGCCACGGCATAATCTAGCTCAGGATCGAGCAGCTTCAAATTAGATCGGCTAGGATATTAAGCTTAAATTATTGAGTTTCGATAAAACGTAAATTTGGCCTGTCGAAGAAGACGAAGAAAACGGAGAAAAGTGCGGAAAATATGACAAAGCGGTGTCGGAAACAGATATGTTAGTATTGCTTTATCAGTTATCGTAAAATTTTGGTTAAGTCTGAAAAACTGACGAAAAGATTTGTATTTTTGTCGTCGCAGGTAGAAACGGTGGTACGACGAGAGACAGAAATTCACAAAAATATCGCGAAGAAAAGTTTCGCTCCGCATAATCTCAATGCCTTGTAAAAAATAAATAAGGTGAAGATAATTTTCAAGAACGTAATGTGATTTTTTTTTTTTTTTTTTTGCTGCATGGAGAAACGGCGGTAGTCCGAGCAAAATATATTCAGAAAGAGTCGACGGAGAAAAGTTTTGCGTAACAAGGTGTCAATTAATGTCGTAGAAGAATGAAAGAAGCTGAAAAAAATTTCGTTGAGAAAGATCGGCTCAATGTCTTAGAAAAAATAATGGAGCTGTTGGAAAGTTTAACTCAGAAAGATTCGCCCGGAAGATTCGCGCAGAAAAATCGGCATGAAGCTGTTGAAATTGTTTGCTCGGAATTTTTTTCGTAGAAAGATCGGAACAATGCCTTAGAAAAAATAATTAAGCTGGCATATAGTTTCGCTTGAAACGGAAAGAGTTGTACGAGTTGTATAAGCAAAAACTGATAAGGAACCATTGGCTTTTCCCCAACCAATGATTATGTGATTGTGTGAATGTAATATCATAGAACTAAAAATTCTTGTGATGAAAATAAAAATAAAGTATGGGTTTGCTATTGAATATTGTTGTTGTGACAGAAAACATACCTGCAAAACACTGACAATGTTGTTGATTTATGTAGTTGAAATAAAATAGAACGAGATGCCCCATGTAGAGAAAAACGCCCCCAATGCTAACTTAACTCGGCAAAATTAGACTAAGCGAGTGTAAAAAACGTTCAAACTTCGCCTGACAAAATGAAACGCGGTGACTTAGTCAGATATTGTCGTAGTGATAGTAACGACTAAGTGAGCATAAAAGCGATCGAACTTAGACTGACGAAGCTAAACGCGGTAACTTCGTCAGATTTTGTCGTAGCGATAGTAACGACTAAGCGAGTGTAAAAGCGTTCAACTTAGACTGACAAAATTAAATGTGGTAATTTCGTCAGATTTTGTTGTAGTGATAGTAGTAACGACTAAGGCGTAAAGCGTTCAACTTAGGATCGACGAAATTAAAGCGTGGTAATTTAGCCAGATTTTTTGTTAATAGCGATAGTAACGACTAATGGCGTGAAAAGCGTTCAACTTAGGGACCCATCGAAATTAAACGCGTGGTAATTTCGTCCGATTTTATAAATAGCGATATAGTAACGAACTAAGTGAGCATAAAAGCGTTCAACTTAGACTGACGAAATTAAACGTGGTAATTTCGTCAGATTTTGTTATAGTGATAGTAACAACTAAGCGAGCGTAAAAGCCTTCAACTTAGACTGACTAAATTAAACGTGGTAATTTCGCCAGATTTTGTCGTAGCGATAATAACGACTAAGCGAGCGTAAAAGCGTTCAACTTAGACTGACGAAATTAAACGTGGTAATTTCGTCAGATTTTGTCGTAGCGATAATACGACTAAGCGAGCATAACAGCGTTCAACTTAGACTACCGAAATTAAACGTGGTAATATCGTCAGATTTTGTTGGAGCGATAATAATGTTGCGATGGAAACATAATTATACCATTATAACTGAAGTGAAAGAAAGACTGTATTGATCACCAAATCTTGAAAAGTGCAAAGATAATAACAGAAAAGAAACAATTGAACTGGAAACAGACTACCAAATTTTTGTCCGGTTTTTCATTCAACTTGTTAATTTTGTCCGCTCACTTAGTAAAATAATTTGTTGCGACGAGTTTAAGCTTAACATGTCGGGGGATGTCGGAAATAAACCAACAATGTCAAGGCCCCATTTACATAAAATGACCAAGGTTTATGGATTGGATGACGCTTCGTCGCGGGAAGTTGACCCATATCATATATCATGTGTTTGACAAGGCACACACTTCTCGGACAAACGCTTAACATCCTTTGGCATGTATGGCCACCAATACCATTGGGTCATTGCTATGTGAGCGAGACTTCGCCCCCGGGAGTGGTGTTCATATAGTCCTGAATGAATTTCTTTGAGGCCTAGTAAATTGTTCGTTCTGCCCAAACAACGAAGGATAGGATTGAGACTTGTGCTGCTGTGATAGAGTTTTTAGTCATCAGGAATTCCTGAGCATCGTCAGCTGTATGATCGTCATCGGTAGATACCGAGACTCTCGTTGGAATTATCTAACAGCATAAGTGGTTAATCCAGTGTTGTCGTTATAGTGACGATTTGATTGTTCATGGATAAGTATGCGATAGAATCAGGATGCCTTACATCATAACGCGGATGCTGTACAGTAATGATAGATATAAAATTTCATGCAATTCGTTGAACGAAGTCTAAATAAACATTCATTCTATCATTGCGAGCCGCATATTATCATTCAAATTGGCTAACAACTAACTTAGAATAATTAATCGTAACTTAGTCGCCCCCAGGTGAAGAGTTGTGCGTATACCACAAATGACAGTTTCGGACTCGGCCATATTATTTGACGTGTCAAATCCCCAATGTAGAGACCTCTCAATTATGTCTTCATTCAGCTTCAAGATGACACAAACAAGACCGGAGGCGGACTCATTATGCGAACTATCGGTATAAATCTAACAATCAGCAGATATATCCGATAAATATTTCAAGTCATCGCCCCCGAGAGGTAATGTCAAGTAGGGATTGACGTTTTCCTCATCGAGTAATGCGTTCGACATAAGAATATCATCGATAAGAAAATCAGCTATTAGCGAAACCAAAGTTTGTCTCTTGTTAACTGTATGAGTGTCAGAGACAATGTTGTAAGCGCTACGGTAACTTTTCCATTCTGCGACTCGATCCGTAGATATTGCGAAAAAACTTGCGCAGCGGATATTCGACAAGTATAAACTTCGACTATTCCTTCCTTGAAAGAAGCTGAAGACGTCTAACAGCATGAAACAAGGCCAACGCAATTTTTTCAATGCAAGAATACCTTCATTCAGCTGATATAAGAGTCTTACTAACAAATAATATTAGACAACAACATCATGTTCGCGATGATCGTCAGCAATTGCATCGGGACCTTAAGCTCTTCTAGTATTCGTCATAACTTTTGTAGAACGTGATCGTCGGTTTTGAATAAGAACGCAGGCGGCGCATAATTATGTTTCGACCAAATATGATCAAAACACCAAGTGTTGATGAAAAAAAGATGAAGAACATTAGAAAAGTAATTAGAAAAAATGATGGTGATCGGGGAATGATGAGATCAGTACCTTGCGGTTGCACGTACCCAAATTATCAAATTGGGATCAAGTCTCAAGAACGTAGTTCGAATGAAAAATAGTTTTGTATTTATATAGGTAGAGTAGAGAATCCTTGTAGCTCAAGTATTCTTGTAGCTTGAGTCATTGTGATAGAATATAACTCTCAACTGATAATTATCTCATTGATAAGAAAACGAATCTAGACATAAATTAATGTACATAAGTGGCAAGCCATGTGGCTAAGGTTCAGCCTTAGACACATGAGTTAATGGGCATGTACATTGATCCATGGTATTGCGAATTGGGCTTTAGCCCTGTCGATTAAATGAATAAAGTGGAGACTCCTACCAATGGACGTTTGCCACGTAGGTGGGGGTCGAAACAGTATCCAAGATTGGAGAAATACATAAAGTGTGAATATTATATACCGCGGACTACTAAAAAGAGTGGAAAGGGAGTCAGTGTGGTGGAAAAGGAAGAGCAAGAATAAAAAGGAAGAAAGCAATATGAGAAAAGGGTGTATACGCGGTAGAATAAGCACATTCGGAGAATATTCGATAACAATATTGGCTACGAAGATTTGCAGCGAAGGTAAAAGGAGATACAAAGTTTGGGGAGTGGGATCAACAGCTCGTAGCACTCAAATACTAATTGTAAGGTGATTGAAGAAGATTTGGAGAAACACGGCAGGTAACTCTATCCTTTCCTGTTATGTACATATATAGTAGACAAACAGGTAGTGACTCAACCATAGGCCAGAGTTACACTGGGGGCAGACAAGTCTTGTTCCCTTGCCAGTTGGCAAACTAGCCAGTGTTGTCTTAGTCTTAGTCTTAGTCCTAGTCCGCGACCGTATGGTGGGCATGCAAGTACGTGTTGCTCCATCCGTGGTTGTGATGTATGTGGGGGAAGCCAAGTCCTATCCCCATATCACCGTGGACCTACCCATAAAATCATGTGATAAACGAACTGTAAGATACCTAATATTTTTTAAATAAATGAAAAGAATGTTCCTGGGGATCTATGTTTGGATCAGTGATAGTCCGCGGTTTGCTGCATGGGAGAGTTTCTATGTTCTATGTTTGGCTTTATAGGGTAGTCCGCAACCTATTGTTCGGGGATTCAGAGTTGGTTAGTTTGATGCATGGATATGGCTATATAGTGTAGTCTGTGGCATTGCCTTAATAGTTAGACCTGAGAGAGTCTACAGTTTCGGGCATATAAAGGAGTAGTCAATGACAACTAGAATATGTTCATTCTTCTTCATGCAACATTATGTATTAAACGGCTGTGTTATCAAATAAAATGTGTCTCTAATTCAATCTGTCCTCTCTAATAAAATGTGTTCTCTCTAATAAAATGTGTTTTTCTCCCTTCTCCCTTCTCTCTCTCCTCTCCCCTCTCTTTATCATTCACTCCCCCTCCTCTCAACTGCCTCATGTCCGTCGTTCATCTCTCCTCCATCCATCCAGTCCTCGGGTCCTCTCCACTGTCAAAGGCGGTTTGGCGGTTGAGTTCCGCTCTTCTCAACTGCCTCTTATCCTTCGTTGATCCCTCCTTGATCCTGCGTCCTCTGTCCTCCCACCTGTCGCGGTAGTTTCTAGCAGTTCCCAGCGGTTGGCATTCCGCGGACCTGATCAACAGCATCAGGTCTCCTCCATCTTAACTTACTTATGGCCCACTTACTACCTATAACCTTCCATGCCAAGAATATGGCCTCTACAGATGCCCCTCTCGGTTCCTTTGCCGTCGTGTGAACCCTGTGGTGATCAGCGGACAACCAATGGGACCGAGAACCTCTCCTCAATCCTCTCTTCACTTCGCGGTATGCTGCCTTGTGTTGGTTCAGTTACCTTCCCCTTCCTCATTGGCCCAAGGTCCATCATTGCATCTAGCTGTCCCACGTGGACGCGCATTTGCTCTGACCTTTACCATTTCGAGGCCCCACGTGTCTTCCTTCCCATGGTCCCTTATGCTGATATTACCTCTTTACCCCCACCGCTTAGACTCCCACTTAAACCCCTCTCTCTACTCCAAATCTATCACTTCAACCTTGCATCTTCTTCTCCAGCCTCTCCAACTTCTTCTCGTTGTTTTTCTCACTTTCGTGAGATCTTCAAGCTCCGATCGGGTTTCTTTAGAGCTGCTCCGTTGGTTGTGCTACCTTGCAATTCAGGTTTGTCTCCTCTTCCATTCCTTTCTCTTGTTATTTTGTTGCATTCACTTGCCTCACTGTTCTCACTCTACCCTTTATCACTCGTTCCCACCATTGTTGCTTCCCCTTCCTTCTTTATTTTAGTCCGGACATGTATAAGATCGGCCGGATACCTCGGCCACTCGATCCGAACGGATCGAGTTCAGATCTAGCAGACATACTGCGAACCAATCTGAATCCTCGAACCCTGATTCTTCTAATTCTGCCTCGGAACCCTTTACCTCAGGAAGGAAGACTACTCTTCCACCCCCTCCGTCATACCACTGTAGACCTAACCTCGATGTCATCAAGGCCGCCTATGGCATTCCGGGTAACTTGGTCCTAGAGCATGTGCCCGGCGTCACCCATTTTCCACATCTGGTAAAACCTCGGCTTGGTTGTCTCATCACTACTGTAGGTCAGATAGCGGCAGGCTTGCGCTTTTCTTTAACCCTTCTAGATGTCGAGGTGTGCAACCACTTCAATATTCCGCCCTGCCAAGGCATAGGCAATTTTTGGCGTGTCATGTATGCCGCGAACCATTATAATGAAACTCAATCCCCTAAAATCCAACTCCACGATATAATTACTCATTTTTATATCAAGAAGAGTACCAAGTTTGGTAGTGTAGGTATCGATCTTACGTACTTTGGCCCACGGAAGAAGCCCTTTATTCTCCACCTTACCACCTCTGACAAAGTATGGCATTACTATCCGCTATATGTGTCTGGGAATTTTCTCTCCGCGGATCTCCCCTCCGACGTTTCTATAAGGCACCTCAGTTTTCTTTCAAGTGGTACGTACCACCTTTTACTTCGCCGTGCTCCTTTCTAACTATATTTTTAACTTGTCATTATTTTGTGATCTAGGTTGGAGACCTGATTCGCGATCTCACATCTACACCGGCCTTTCCTCCGAAATTTTTCAACACCTCCGCGATTTGGGCAGTGCTCAATGCGCCCTTCTCGGCATTGACCCCGAAAAAGGTAACCCTCTTTTACTTGATCCATCCTTGAAGAACATCGGTGACTACCAAGGTCCCCTCTATCGTTTGCCGCCTCCCAAAGAAAGAAAACCCAAATCCTCTCCTGTCCCTAAAAGAAAACCCCACCGATCCTTCAAATACACTACCAAGATCTACCACTCCCAAGCTGTTGCCCAAAGAGCTGCCGCTAAACCCCACTCCCTACTCCCTTACGCCCCTCTTCCTACTCGTTAGCAGATTGGGAAGACGATATTAATCCCCTCCGACCACTACTTCGCGGCCGATATGGCGCCACAAACTCAAACTTTGGGATAGCGACTCCGGACGGTGATGACTCCGCGGAAGTCGTTTCTAGAAGTCCGCCAAGAAAGCCAAGTCGACATCCCGGAACTTCGTCTCTCATGTTACCAAGCCGCGGCCCATAGCTCCAGGGCGTCGGCATGGGAAGGAAACCACCGCGTCTGGTTCCTTGCCCTCTGGACCTGTTGAAGTCTGGCGACCTCGATTCAAGGTTAAGGATCGCGATGTCAATATCCGAGATTCAGCACTGGACAACCCAGCTGTTGCAGCCTCTCTCTTCTTCGGTTCCCATATTCCGAAGGATCAAGCCTATGGCGATTCTAGATCTTTGGCGTCTCACAAAACGTCTATCTATACTGGTTTGGAAAGGGTAAGTTCTCTTCCTGTATTTCCCATGGCGATTCCCTGGATGAGCACTCTTTACTAAGAGATTTTTTTTTTTAGCTAAGCCTGGACATTGGACATGTGGTCCGCGTTTTGACTAGCACTTTGGACTCCTTGGAGATTATGAAGCAGGAGATTAATGGTCAGGATGGCTGGAAAGTGAAGTATGCACAACTGGAAAAGGACCGGGATGATCTGCGCATCTTGGCAGTGAAATCGCATAAAGCACTTCAGCAAGCCGAAGATCAGCATAAAGACTACGTAGCTGGAGTTTCTTCGAAACTGGAAAGCCAACGGGAGGCGGACAAGCTGGCTACTCAAGCTACTGTGGACAAAGCGCTGCAGGAAGCCGCTGACCGCTTTCGAGTCCTAGCAGAGAAGAAGATCAATCGTGCACTAAAGCATCAACTTGATGAGCTCACTACTGCTGGCCGCCTTTTGCCTCTCTCTCCTCCGGCTATTTCGTCTCCAATCATTGATCTTCCGCCGATGGTGCCCTCTGAGGCTGATATGCTCAAGCAAGAACCCATTTCTACCCACAGTAGCGGTCCGTCCCCATGGCCGAGGATGATGATCCTATACTTGTCGGGGAGGCGCCTGAAGTTTCCTCCCAGAAGGATGGGGTTGACAGCCAACCTAGAAGTGAAAACCAGCTAATGGGAGAATATGCCGCTGAAGACATGAACATCGTTTGACCATCATCTGCATGATATGATTTTGTTTTTTTATCATTGACACAATTTGGACTTTTCTCTTTTGACGTCGTGTATGTGAATGTAGCCTGGTTTCTGGGTGAGCCCAGCAGGTTTTTTCAAGCTCTTTTGTATTGGACCGTTACTCTGTTCTTCGTAATTGTTCGATATGAAGGCATAAGTCCATTAAAAAATGTAACATGTCTAATCTCCTTGCTTTTCCTTTTATTTGTCGTTGTGTGGCTGTGAAGCCGTGTGGGGCAACTCAGTTTGCCCCATGTATAATATGGACTACTATCCACAGATGGTTCATCCCCCGCCGCCTCTTTGGTATTTTGTGAAGCCGATAATGGGGGCAGCTCGGTTGCCCCCGGTTTGATTTTGATTTGCCGTCATCACAAGGGCTCTTCCCCTTTGTCTTTGGCGGCCGGGAGGCCTTTTGGGGCAACTCGGGTTTGCCCCGATTTGATTGGACTATTGTCCGCGAAGGGCTCTTCCTTCTAACTTTTAACGGGTTGTGAGAGCCCTGGGGGCAACTCGGTTGCCCCCGGTTTGATTTGGACTATTGTCCGTGGAAGGGCTCTTCTCACTGCCTTTGGCGGCCGGTGAAGCCTTGCGGGGGGGGCAGCTTCGGCCCCCAGTTTGATTTGGACTCACCATCTTGAATTTGACTCACCGTCTTTGCGGCTGTGCCAGGAGATTGTGGGGGCAACTCATTTTGCCCCCATTTTGATTTGGACTCTTGTCAGGAAGGGCTCTTCCTTCCGTGGGGGCTCAAACCCCGGTTTGATTTGATTACTGATTGCCCGAAGGGCTCATCCCCTCATTGCTATCGTTGTCGCGTTTAAAGCTTTGTTGAGGCCGCTTCATTCTTTTATTCTCATTCATAAGACATATAGACGGCACGCACTTTAATATATGACAAGTAACAAAAAATTGACAATCTTCGATTCATACATGGAATTTCTTTAACATTCTAATGTTCCACGGCTTCTCAACCCTTTCCCCTACTAAAGTTTGCAATCGATAAGTTCCGAATGTACCCTTTTCCCTCACAACATAGGGTCCTTCCGGTTGGCCCTAGTTTTCCTTCATTTTCCTTTCTCGTGGCTGGTGTAACGCCGCACAGCTAAATCCCCACCTCGAATGTGCGCGGCCTCACTTTCTTGGCATATTGCCGCTGTAACCTCCGATGATATTCTTCCAATCGTATGCGCGCAATTTCTCTTTTTTCTTCTATCAGACTCAAATCACTGGCTAATATTCTTTCATTCCTTCCCGTTTCTACGGCATTGGTTCTGGTGGTGGAGACTATCATCTCCATTGGTATGACTGCCTCTACTCCGTAAGTCATTGCGAACGGTGATTCCATAGTCGATGTTCGCGGTGTTGTACGGTACGCCCAGAGTACATGGTTCAGTTCATCTGCCCATGCCCCTTTCATTGCCTCCAATTTTCTCTTTATATTATCCATTATGGGTTGTTTAAAAGACTCGCTTTGCCCATTTCTTTACGGATTATATGGTCGGAGAACCCTGTTTCACCTTTTAAATGCCGGAAGGAACTCGGACCTTTCTTCCCCGTGAACTGTGTTCCATTATCCGCGATGATCGTATGCGGGCAAACCGAACCTCGCATATGATGTTCTCCCATATAAACTTCTTCACATTGTCTTCTTTCACTTGTCGCAACGCCCACTCCTTCTACCCATTTGGTAAAATAATCCGTAGCTGCCAACATAAATCGTCTTTTGCGCTTGCGCGGGCGGGCCTTAACAATGTCCAACCCCCACATGGCGTAATGGCCACGCGGGCTGAACACGTTATGTAGCGGCTCCCCTGGGAGCATGTATGAGTGGCGCAAATCTCTACGGCACTTCTCACATTTCTTGGCATACTGTGTGGCGTCTCTCTCTTCATATGTGGCCAAAATACCCTTTGTGATATCAATCGCGGGTTGTCGGCGCCGAAAGTGATCTGCCGCAATCCCTTTCGTGTATCTTAGCCATAATTTCTTTTATATCCGCCATGCCCTATGCATTTCAAAGATCGGTCCGTTGAAATTTTTATACAACTCCCTTCGAAAGCAACGTGTATCTTCGACTAGTTTGTTCCATCTTTCGTCTCTCTTGTTTGTCTTCTATTTCCTCACCCATCGGAAGGTTTTAATGGGCATCATCCACCCCCGCTCATGCTTTCGGTTGTAAGCCAAACGCTTTTCTTCGATGATGGTCCGTCTTAGGACTCTCACCTCAATTGTCCGCCCTCCCTCGTCTCCCGCAAAGATTTGCCCACATACGCCAGGCCAAAGCGTCGGGTGTCTATTTTCACCACGGCCTAGATGTGCAAAGCTAATTTTCTCGAACTTGCTTGCTCTCTGTTGCAGGACCTCCAAGTACCTCGCCATCCTTGGGCAACGGGCCATAAATCCTCCATTCATCTGACAAATTACTAAGTTTGAATCAGAGAAAATAGACAATTCTCTCACCCCCAAATCCTTTGCAAGATCCAAACCTGCTATTACCGCCTCATATTCAGACTCATTGTTTGAAGCCGCAAATCCCAATTTCATCGACAACTCAAAACCTATTGTTCACCGAGCGTAACGGACGACTCAATTCCATTCCCGTGGTTCCGTGGCGGATCCATCCGCGGAATACTCTCCACCCATTCGCGGATCCCAAGGATCCAATGGATCTTGACTCAATTCCCCTTTGGTTCCATGACCATTTCTTCTCCCCATGTTGGGTCCTCTACCGAAATTCGCCCGGAAGTCGACCATGGCTTCGCGCTTTTCAGCGGTTCAATTTGATATTGGATCTCATAACAACCGCAAGCATCACCGCCCACTTCAAAGATTACGCTCGATTTATCCGCCTTCAATGCTTGCTTTAATGGCAAATTAGTTATTACCACCTGAATGTGATGTGACTCGAAGTAAAGGCCCGACCGGTGTTTGAAAATATTAATGCCAAAGCGTGCTTTTCAATTCTGGCCAGATCGGGTTTCCGCGTCAAAGATGGTTTTACTTTGGAAGTAAACTGGCTTTTCTACTCTTTCCACCACCCGAACTAGAACTGAGCTCACGGCATATTCTGACACTCCAAGATACAAGTACAGCTTTTTCCCCGCCGGCCGCGATAACAAAGGTGTTTTCCCAAATAACTCTTTAATTCTTGAAAGGCCCTTCACATTCCTCCGTCCATTTGGAAATCCGGCGTTTTTCTCAACAAACGATATAGCGGTCGGCATTTATCCGAAGATTTTGAAATAAATCTGTTCAATGCCGCGACTCTTCCAACCAAACTTTTACTTCTTTTTACATTTTGAGGGGCGACATCTCTATCGGTGACCTTATCTGTTGGGGTTAGCTTCTATTCCGCGATGGGTTACTATGTATCCCAAGAATTTGCCGAAGTTACCCTAAAGGTGCATTTCTCGGGTTGAGCTTCGGTTTGTACCTCCTTGCGATTATGAGGAAAGTCTCTTGGAGACCCTCTAAAGTGTTCTCGCTCGACATGCTCTTTTTTCCACCATGTCGTCAATATATATTTCCATCCCTTTTCGAATCTTGCCCTCAAACATTTTTTCTCCTAACCTCTCAAGCGTGGCCCCAACATTCTTTAATCAAAATGGCATTCTCGTTATAACATGAAGTCCCACCTTCCACCCACGAAGGTTGTTTTTCGATCTGGTCCGTTACATCGCGACGATTATATCCCATGGAAGCGTCCATAAAGAAAATAATTTGAACCCCGTCGTTCGGTCCACCGGTTCATCCACCCGTGGCATTGGATAACAATCTTTAGGACATTCTTTGTTTACGTCTGTAAAATCCACGCACATCCTAACCTTGCCATTCTTCTTTGGAACCGCGACTACATTTGACAACCATTCCGTGAACTCAATCTCCTTAATTATCCGCCCCTTCACCGGTCACCTTTTCGCAGATACCCTCCGCGCCGACCTCACGCTTCTCATCTTTTGTCTTACTGGCTTCGCATTTTCATTCATATGCAAGCGATGACATGCAAACTCCTGATCTAACCCCGTAATATCTTCTATTGCCAAAGCAAATATATCTTTATTCTCTCGCCAAAGCGTACTAGCTTACTCTTCCATTCATTTGGCAATTCCGAACCCACCCAAGTAAATTTCTCCTCGTCTCCGCCCCTGTGTTCACTATCTCAATCTCATCTAAGGTTTTCGGACCAAGTGGTGGCTCATTATATTACCGTCAAAGTCGCAACCTGTAATTGCTATGCGCCTCGGCTCGCTCGCAATCTCCTTTCATGCCGGACCATATTTCTTATCGTCACTGTTGTTGAATATTCTCGGCGGCTACTTGATCTCCTTTTATTTCATAATGCATACCTCCATTTTGGGGAAGCGGATTACGATAATAGGTCGATGGAATTGCCCTCATTTCATGAATCAATCGTCTCCCTAGGATTGCATTATCTTGGGAGTTAGTGTCCACCACCATGAACCTTGTGAATACGATTCGTCCGGACCCGGCGATTCTTGGTAATACTAGTTAAGCCCGCGGTTCGGTCATACTACCGTTGAATCCAAACAAATTGGTTCAAGGGCGCTTTCATCTGGTCTCTATCAATATTCATTTCTTCCACGGCTCCTTTAAATGCCAGATCCACCCGAACTTCCGCGATCTATCAAAACCCTCTTTACCAAATAATTTCCCATTGCAATGGTGATTACCAATGCATCCTCATGTGGTGAAATTCTTTCGACTCAGTGTCCTTTGGAGTGAGCGTTATGGTTTCCTCTCCCTTCCAGCGGTTCCACTAACCAACCGCGGCATGCTCACCACTTCATTGGGACCGTCGCGAACTTTCTATCTTTTGATCTTATCGCGGTGTACATTTCTCCCAAGTGTTTCCCGCTAAAAATAATGTTGATAGTTCCTAAAATTCTAGCCGGTGCCGACAATCTTTCAGCTTAAGCCCCTTAGTGATAAATTCTCTAAGCATTCCCTTTTCAATCATCCTCTCCACCAACCACTTCAAGGCATAACATTCATTGGTTTGCGTGGTTCTAGATCCGATGATGTAGGAGAATGGCTTCCTCTATTTCTCTGGTGTGTTTAGCGGACCTTCATAGTACTTGGAGCCTTAATCGGTTGTAAGATCTCCTCTAAAGATGTCTGTTAGGGGAGTTTGCTTTATTCAGCGAGCACGGCTTCCTTTCGAGCGTCCCTCCTACCCGATCCCGGTCCTCTCGGTCCGCTTGATTCGACCCTTTGTATGATATCTTATCCCTTTCTTCTCTCTTTGCTCTTACCCTCCGGTCATCCTTGTCCCTTTGCTGTATCGCCTTCCCGATCTCCTCTCTCGTTTCCTTTGCGTTCCTCGCATTATGTCCTCATATCGTTATGTACTTCTCCACCCGGATCTGGAGCGTGTAACGTGGTGATTTCAATCTTGGACACCGACTCGTGGACTCTAGTTCCTCGTCTCAAACCATCTTTGGAATGCTATTACTGGCGTATGTTTTCAAATTTTCCACCCTCGGCATCTCTTCCTTGAACCTACACAAAACTCCCTTTAACGATTCGTGACCTTTGCTTGACATTGAATAGGGCGCGATATCTACCACTCTCCCGCCGATGTATGAAATGATCGACAAAGCTGCCGCTCTAATTCTTCAAACCTATTGATGCTCCTCGACGCGTAATACGGTCGATGCTCCCCCCTTAAAGGCTGGCGGGAACATCATGCATCGGAGTCCATCATAGTTGCTTTCCCCCGCCATAACGGCATCGTTACGGAAGTGATGTAGATGATCCATGGTCTCCTTTCCCATCATATCTTTCAAACATGGGTTTGCATTTGAACCTCTTTGGCGCCGAATTCCATACCAAATCTGCGGGTGGGTTCTTATTGAGACTTCGCCACCTCTTTTCTGCATTTGCGCTCTGGTTCACTTTCTCCACCCCTCTGTTTTTGCTTCCTATCTTTCTCAATCATCGCTGCACCACCTCCATCGTGATGCCATTTATTTGTTCCTCCCCTATGGATGGAAATTCTTCATTCTCTCCCTCCATTCCACTATCTTGTAGATTCCCTCCGCTCTGTTTCCACCTGGGTGGCCTCCTTTTCTTTTCTCAGACCGTCATTCTCATTGCGTAACCTGACTATCTCCTCTTGCAATAGTCTGGTGGTATCCGCCGCCACCTCAGATGTCTCTTCTTCCCCCACTCCTTCTATCTCTGCGCTCGCTTCTTCTTCTTCTGCCTCTCGAACTGCTTCTTTTCTAGGTCTCCCTACCGCTCTTTTCGCTATGGTGGCCATTTTCACTCGGTCCCCACAGACGGCGCCAAATGTGTTATCAAATAAAATGTGTCTCTAATTCAATGTGTTCTCTCTAATAAAATGTGTTCTCTCACCAATAAAATCTTTTTCTTTTCTCCTCTTCTCCCCTTTTATCATTCTCCCCTCCTCTCAACTGCCTCATGTCCGCTCATTCATCTCTCCTCCATCCGTCCTCCTCGGTCCCTCTCCACATCCAAGGCGGTTTGAAAGCGGTTGGAGTTCCGCTCTTCTCAACTGCCTCTTATCCTTCGTTGATCCCTCCTTGATCCTGCATCCTCGGTCCTCCCACCTGTCGCGGTAGTTTTTAGCAGTTCCCAGCGGTTGGCATTCCGCGGACCTAATCAACAACATCGAGGTCTCCTCCATCTTAACTTACTTACGCTTACCTTACCACCTATAACCTTCTATGTCAAGAATATGGCCTCTACACTATCCTTACTCATTTTGCACTTCTTGAGAATGTTGAGCTTGTTTAGCTCTGTAAAATGCAATATCACCTTGTGTTTTTGCTAGTTTATGTTGTAGTATACTCATCTGCTGTCGTAACTGGTCTATAATCTTTACACAGCCATAAACTGAATCTTCTAGACTCGATGTCTCGATGCATGTGTTGCTTCGTCTGACAAACAATGCTGCTGCAGCCTGACAGGGATTGGAAGTTGCTGCAGTTCAAGAAAACAAAAGATTAATTTGAAGCAGCATCGTGTCGTTTGACATGCAATTACTCAGAGTATTTCATAAGGTGTAAGTGATAGCCCCACCAAAAAATTAAATGTTCAGTAAAATTCAAAGTTGTACTTCAAAATGCTGCGGACAGTACTACACTTCATTCACATTCATTTACGTGTCAATCAGGTAAGGAGACAAGGTGAGTATTAATCATTTACGTGTCAATCATAGCAACACGTTCACATTTATGTCTATACTGCATTACAGCGTTCACTGAGAAAAAACCAAAACTCCAATTCAATGATACATGCCTTGAAATATAGCTCCAATCAATATCTCATCGTCGAAATATAGGCATATAGCTCTATTTTGTAGTTGTACCAAACTATAAACTACCAACCATAAAGAAGGACCATAGAAATCCTAATACGGGATCACGCAATCAAAACATCAGTTAGGCGGGATCACAAATTCGAACAAACAGAAAATAAAAACACAACTTAATCAATCCAACGGTCAAGAAACAGTCAAACAAAAAACCACTAAATCAACGGACATAAATTTTCGTTCACAAATAATACGGTTATTACTATATATATATAAAAGTGTATTAAAAAAGCAGACCATCCTCTTCGATCTATTAAGTGTGTGTATTACGCAGCTTCATCATTTTAGCCCATTCCTCATATCTCTCTCCCCAAATTAAATGCAAAACCCTAATTCCCCAAATTAACACCCAATTTCTTCAATTCTCCCAACAATTCACCAATTCACTCGAATTAGCTGGAATTTCATTCAAATTTCATGAAAGTTACAAACTTTATCAATTGAACAATGCCAGAAATCAGATTTTTGGAAAAAACGGGTTAATTTCACCGACAAGTTCAAGATCAGTAACAGAAACAGTAAATGGATCACATAAGTTTGTGATTCAAGGATATTCGTTAGCTAAAGGGATGGGAATTGGGAAACATATAGCAAGTGAGAATTTTACAGTGGGTGGATATCAATGGGCAATTTATTTCTACCCAGATGGTAAAATCCAGAAGATAATTCGACATATGTATCGGTTTTATTGCATTAGCTAGTGAAGGAACAGATGTGAGAGCTCTTTTTGAGTTAACACTTGTTGATCAGAGTGGGAAAGGGAAACATAAAGTTCATAGTCATTTTGATCGCTCGTTGGAAAGCGGGCCTTATACTTTGAAATATCGCGGGAGCATGTGGTATGGTTTTAATTGGCATTGGAATTATTTGGATGTGTTAATTGTTATGATTTATGTATAAGTTTGTGTAATTAGTACTAATAGGATGTTGTTGTGTAACTGTATGTCCAATAATGCTTGTTATGTTGCTTTGGTGTTTGAGTGTCGTGGGAAGTATTTGAAATTTGTTAATTGTATGATTTATCAATATATTTGTGTTGTATTTACATTTTTTGGAATTAGTATTATTAGGATATTTCCGCTTGTTATGTACAATAATGCTTACTATATTTGAAACGTGTTCATTTATATCATTTATGCTTAATTTTGATTTGTATTTATGTTTTACGTAATTTGTACAATTGGGATTAAGTTGTTTAAATGCCTTCTTATTATAGGATACAAGCACTTTTTCAGACGTGTTACACATGAAATTGTCTCACTCTCTGTTAATTTTTTGCTCACTCATTATGAAAATTCATGTTGTGAACTATTGGCGGTAAATGGTTTGGATTTTTGCACTTAGTTGTATATCCATTGATGGAACAATTTCAAATGTGTTAATTGTTATGATTTATGTATAAACTTGTGTGTTTTTTACGTTTTTATGTATCAATAACCTTATGTAATTTGTTGAATGATCTTATTATTTAGGGGGTACAAGCGCTTTTTCAGACGTGCTATGCTTGAATCTTCGGATTTTCTCAAAGATGATTGTTTGAGAATTAATTGCACTGGTTGGAGTTGTGGTTTCTACAATTGATTGCTCTCGGTTACACTCAGTGCATGTTCCTGATTCAGATATTGGAAACCATTTTGGTATGCTATTGGAAAATCAGGAAGGTTCAGATGTCGTCTTTGATGTGGCTGGGCAGAAATTTCATGCTCATAAGTTGGTATTAGCTGCTAGATCTCCTGTTTTTTCGATCCGAATTTTTTGATGGGATGGATGAAGATAAGAATGAAGTTGTTGTCACGGATCTAGAACCTAAGGTTTTAAGGTAGAACTTTATTATTCTTCACTCAGTATCGTTGTTAGAACAACAGTGTGCAGCATTTGTGTGAAATTAGTGGGGAGCCAAGGCATTGTTGTTAGTTGTTTCAACTTGCTAAATATAAACTTCTTGTGTGATTTGTAGGCCATGCTGCATTTCATATACAGAGATTCCTTAATGGAAGATTCGAGGCTGGTTGCTTCGAGTTCATCCTCTGCATCCTCCACATCTGACACGTTAGCTGCAAAGCCTATTAGCCGCAGCTGATAAGTATGGTTTGGATAGACTAAGACTGATGTGTGAATCTTATCTCTGCAAGGATATCTCAGTGAATTCTGTGGCAAAAACGCTTGCCTTGGCCGACCGTCATCATGCCATGGAATTAAAATCTGTTTGCCTGAAATTTGCTGCTGAAAACCTTGGAGGTATACTTCTCATTCTTTACTCACTGGCAATGCTATTATTTGTGAATGTGCGGTGGTAACTAAATTTTGTAAGTAAAGTTTTAGTCAGCTAAATCTTGGTTGTCGTTGAGTATGAGTTCTCACTTTGTGGAAGTGGACAGTTCCACCCCCATGATCAGTTCGTAACTAGTATACACTGCATAAATGCGCTTTAGGTACAATACAAAAGTTTATCTGCCAACTTTATTATCTAATTTTATTTGATATGTTAAAATTAGTTTCGTATTATGCAACTTGAGCTTCATATCTGTACTGTAATGGTGCAGTTTTTTCAAGTGTTCTGGCTGTTGAGGAGTTTTCTTAATGTCCCAGAAATTATTCAAGGGAGGATTTACCGTCTTAAATTCCTAATTGATGCAAGTACTCTGTCGTCATGTGGTTGTATAGTAACTAGTAATCACATATATTTTTTCTGTTGGTCTAAAAGTAAGCAATCTACTAGCTACTATACTGCGGACGATGTTGGTTCCTCAAGGGATTTGAAGGAGCATAAAGCCCATAATGTGTGGACTGACCTTGAACCTTAACATGGTGAAAGCGTAAGTTAGGCTGTATTGGTTATGTCTCTTTCATATCCTTAAGCAATTTGGTTTCGAGGTTACCGGGAGTTATGAAAAGTGAGTAGTCTTGGCAGCAGAAGCCTGTGTTAGAGTTTTGTTTGCCTGGTAAAAATTGTGAGGTCATGGAGGCACGGTAAATATTAGTAATTTACTAAGAGAAAGGAATAGAATATGGTATTGGCAGCTTCTTCAGTCCAATGTCTGTCAACTTATGCAGTCAAAGGCTTGCCTAGGCTCAACCCAAGTGCCTAGCTCATACGCGTGCCTAGTATTGTCTAAGTCCCACTCAACCCATTGCCCTACCCTCAGAGCATCTCAGCACCTAGTTATCCTACGCATTTAACTGAATAGCTGTTGTCCAACAAGAAATTATGGATGTTTAGGAACAATCAACACATTTGAGGTAGTCTTCTCGAGAACTAATATTTGGATTTTCATATTATCGCTGATCCTACACTTGATGAAAAATATTATTATGAAGCATATATGACTGATTGTGGCGATAGTTAGGGCTTTTGATGAGTTCAGGATTGGCCATCTCATTGGCATAACACATGATTCTCCTCCCCTGGTATAACATGTGATTCTCATTAGATAATCATTGATTGGATAAAGTTTCTAGTCTTGGAAGTCGCCTATCATGATTGATAGACAAATCCTAGACACTTTTTTTTGAGGTTTTATTTTTACCAGATCGTGTACTAAATTAGCGTTACACCAATCACAGGCCAACTTTTGCTTAAGTGAAACCTTGTTTGCTTGTGCTTTTCCTTGTACCAAAGCGTATTGATGGTTGTGCAAATATACCATATTTATGTTTGCCTAAGTGAATTAATCGTCCTCGGCTTGGTACTTTTTAGCGATCGATTGATTGTTCATCTTTAATGTAGTTGGCTTGAAAGAGATCAAGCGTATCCGTTATTGATGGTTCGCCATGACAGGATTATAGACTTCTTACTAATAATTTATGTATATTAGATCATAGCTAAGTGTATCAACAATCTTCTTCTATAATATATGCTTCTATAACATTTTACTTCATTGAACATGCGGACAGGTTGTAATCTTGCTAACATGTTAATTAATGAAAATCGTTTTAATGCTTGAGTTTGAAACTGATTTCCAGAATCGTGATTTAGCAACTGCTGCATGTTATGTTTATGAAGTTTTTCATTCTTCAGGAACACCCCAAGTAATTGATTATTCGGGGCGAGTGGAGGCTAAGGTTTCTATTTATTCTATGGCTATTGTTTTACTGTGCTTAATTATATGTTTTTTCATGGTCCTGTTATGTTTTAATGCAGCCGTTATGCGATCAAATGGATTAAAGTATCTTAAAAAAAAATTGCCCATCACTGCAGTCGGAACTTGGAAGGCGGTGGCAGGATGTGAGGAGGAATGTAGCAGTGGAGGTGGAAAGAGCCAAGCGATGTGGGCACAGCTTTCAGATGGTGATACAAATGGCAGGAGGGTAAGGCAACGGACCTGATACTGGGAGAAGTGAAAGTTCTGGGTGCTTGTATCTGTACAATATCATTGATTGAGTGTTCAAAGGAAAAATAAGAGAAAAAGCAAGGGATTGGAAAATCAAACATTGCCACTGTAGCATCAATCTTTGCTTCGTGCTGATGTGGTGTGATGGCAATGAAATGGATCTTTTACTATAGGTCCTTAGTAGCAGGCTGACTTTTCAGAGAAAACTAACAATTCCTGTGTTAACTGAGAGGCGTGTGTCTTTCCACTGAACAAGCGTCCTTCCCACTTTATTTACAGTGCTTGCAGGCAAGTTAAATTTGAACAGAAACAGTTATGGATTTTACTGATTGGGTACTTAAACTATTTTATTTTGTAAGATGCCACAATTCAAAGAAAAACACATTAAGAGTTTTTAGTTCTTAAAAAAGTGAAGAGTTTGCTCACGATTTGGAATTTTATGATGTAGTTCATAGCTTATGAACATTCTGGTTGTAATTGTGGCCGTTTAGATGAGGTTCAACTCTACTTTAGCTATCTGCTGGTTCAGACTGCTGTTACTGTACAGTGTCTGCCATGTTGTCTTTGGTGTACTTAGTTGTATGAATCAGACGATATCAGCAACAAGGTATTGTGGACATTCAAGTCGCATTTAGGTAATGCACATTGGGCTACCTTCTTGCCTGCTTTATTTTTTGATAACATTATCCAAATATTTCGGTGATCGATATGGGGTGTGTTAGGTGAGTAAACAGGACCTACTGAAAGGTTATTTAAGAAAAAAGAAACACTGTGCTGAGGTTATCTGTAAGACTCTTAACGTTCATATGGCTGATTCAATTCTGCTCTACTCCATACTCCATGTTACGAAGTGCCATTTTATTTAATTTTTCTTAATACTTTTGACACTTTATTTCTCGGCATATCTTGTCCAGCCACTGCTATCTCAAATTTTACAGTTTTACGACACTATTATATGCTTTGATCCAAGTGTCTACTTTGTGTCAGTGTGTTGAACTCTAAAAGTAGGCTTAGCAAGGTAAATGCTTATATTATAAAACAATAACGCTACATCGGTGGAAAGTAAATGACACCTAATCCCCACTACCTTAATGCGTTTACATGTCCCTTGCTCGGTTACCCGTGTTTTTACATTACTTAATATGTTGGGCAAGTTCGGATTGGATGGGTCTGCTGTCTGTGCTAATGCAAATGACTGCAGGATGATACTAAACGAAGACCCTAGTCTCTAAACTCGGGTCCCAGACCCGGTCGAATTAGCACTCCTGGCTACCTTTCGAGTTAGATAGTTAGATCCACTCTAAGAGCATATTTAGGAGAGAAACTAAGAAAATACCAAAATTTTAAACCAAACCAAACACCAAATTAAAAAACACCAACCAACCAGGAGAAATATTAAATATTAGCCATCAAATGACGCGGTTTTAGATAAAATTGCGCCATATAATGTCACGGCTTTCACCTAAACCGCCACTCTTGAAGTCCATCTTAAAGCCCGAAGTCCACGCGTGGTTTTTCAAACGCGCACGATGTGCGACATCAACTTTTTCTTTTCTATTTCCAAATCTGTCGCGCAGTTTTAAGTAAAAATCGCGTGAGGTTCCCCACTCTGCGTTTCCAAGCCCATGCGATGTTCCAAAAACCTTTGAGGAGATATTTGATACAAGCACCAAAACAAACGCGTGTTTGTTTTAATGTTTTTTAGTGTTTTTCATCAACATGTGTCTCTTAAAGATTTAAAAAACACCAAATTATTTAAAATTTAGTGTTTGATGTTAGGATAGTCTCACCTAAAGATACTCTAAGAGTTCACGCATTGGGTTGACAAAGCAAATGCAAGCAAAAACGCCTAGGTAACAACATAATTTTTCTATGCAGATAATCCTTGGGCAGTAGAATATAGCTGACTGGCTGTATGCCTGTATATTTAGGGTTATTGTATGAGTATGACCTACGCTGTCCTAATTTCTTAGTGAACTGGTCCAAGATATATCCCAAATCCCTAACAATATAAAAGTTCCCCACAAAAGGGTCCCCAACGATATGGATACGAATGTACGATATGATACACATTTTAAAATTACTTTATGAGATCTTGAAAGGGAAAAACTATTTTAAAAATCAACTGTGGAGATGTGAAAATGTGATGCATGTAGGGTTTGTGGGCTTGTGGCTGTGGAACCATCCACCTTGGCTGTCATCGTCACGCTCTCTTTGATTGGATCTTTTTGCATGCATTCCACAAAGCTGTTTTCAGACCATACCCTCGTTTAACATCCAGCAACAAACACATAAGATCAAATGGGATAAGATGTGTTGATTTTGTCAGATCTTCTCAATCTCATATACTCCACATACCAAAATTTTCACGTTTTCAGGAACACGAGTCTACTCAAAGTGTTAAAAAGACATTGTTTATTACACAATACAATGTGACTATGTGAGGATGAAGTGTTTACTAGGAGCATGGTTTATGTAGTTAATAGATTCTTCGCAGAAAAACAACCTTTAATTAATCTCACAGCATGGTGTCTGCTGTTGCATCAAGAAAATTCTGAAGCATATGATATAATCATATATGACACATTCACACAAAACTGATCAGTCTTGACTCAGGAAAAAAATTCGTTAGGATTTGCATTTTTGATACTAAAAGTGCAAATGTGAACACAAAATCTACTAGACTTAAATTTTGGCACTAGTATTTTTGGTACTGTGACGTGCTACACAATTATTTTCTATTTTAGATTTCTAGTCATAAGCGCTCAACAAGTTGCACCGCTAGTCTCTGTTTTATATAAAATCTATAGGCTGGGCTACTTGGTATATCTTCATAGTAATGAGCGTTCTGAAACCGTTTCGTTTCAGTTTGTTTTATTTTAGGACCGTTAAGATCACACATCCAACGATCTCGGATCTGGTCACTACGAGGATATCCTCGGGGTTAGAAGGACTCCATCATATATCCCTCCCTATTCCCTAAAAACAAAAAATGAGTTAGGCGGCTGTCATCACGTCACTATCGATAACCTTTTGGCATTTGTTCGAGTAACTCCAAAGAGATTGTGATGCCAAAACCAAAATTGTCTAAAACTTCAGCAAATACCAGAATGCCGACATTTGCGCGAAATATTAATCTCTGATTACATTAATTTCCATTGATGGTCTTATTTAAGCAAAACATTTACACCATTTGATTCTGTTTTGTAAATAAATTGGCAATCATAAATTTGCAGTTTTTGGTAAAATAATAAATGAGAGCTGAAAGGGACAAAAATAGACTTGCCAAGAAAAAGATAAACATACAAATGCTGGAAAAGTAGACTGAATAAATACTCTGCTCACTCCCAAGAAGAAAGATTGAATCTTTTGAGGAATTGAGGAAGTGGTTATGATTTATTTGATTATTTTGTGAAAGGGAAGAAGAAAGGAAGTTTTAATGGGTTGTGAGGTTAATGCAAAAAGGTTTTTGGCAGTTCTTCATGGGGAATCACAAGTTTGTTAAGGGAAAACATGTTGATTCAGCTCATAATGTAAGGACAAGTAATCATCAAGAATTAGCTAAGGAACTTTCTGTTCTTCAGCTCATTGCTATTGGTAATAATGCTTTTCTTTTTTTTTTAATTTTTTTAATCTTTTTGTTCTTGTGCTTTGTTTCCCTCTTTTCAAGGTGAATAGAGAGTAGCAGTAGTAGATACTGTGATTTTCAGTTTTTTTTTGCATTAAATATGAATTACAATATATACCGTTGGATGGTGCATAAATTGAAGTAGTAAATTTTCTCATACGAATAATATTAAGCACACATTTGAGTTAAGGAAACAATAGCAGAAAGGAAAATGAAGGCAAATGAGCAAGACAAACAGACCCAAGTGAAAAGTAGACAGTCGGTAATCCTATCAATGCATTTACAGTTACGTTTGTGATTCCTCTAATCAGGTGTTGGATCTACCGTTGGAGCTGGAGTTTATGTTCTTGTTGGAACGGTTGCTAGAGAGCATTCGGGACCTGCCCTTACGGTTTCTTTCTAATAGCTGGGATTGCCGCTGCTCTTTCAGCATTTTGCTATGCAGAGCTTGCAAGTCGATGCCCATCTGCTGGCAGTGCCTATCATTACTCATACATTTGTGTTGGAGAAGGGTATGTATGCTTCTCAGATTTTTGCGACATCCCCTCTCTTTTTCTAAAAGTGTAGTGCACATTGTTGGGAAACCAAATATTTGCGAGTTTAGTGCCATTATAGAAGACTGATTACTTACGGCAACTAATTTAGTTTTGGTATTGATTTTAGTGTTGCATGGCTGATTGGTTGGGCTCTTGTTCTTGAATACACAATAGGTGGTTCTGCAGTTGCTTTCGGGGCATATCACCAAATCTGGTATCCTCCATCTCAAATTGTTTCCCTCCTAACCACTTGTGTTGTTCTTGAGGATTTGATTAAGTTATTATTTCCCCTGCTATTTTTTCTGATGTCGTTTAGATATTCTTGTTAATTGTATGTCAGTATTGTTTCATAGTCCACTGGTGCTGACCAAGCTTGGCATGTTAAACAAATTTATGTAACGGATCTCAAAATGGGAGAATAAAACTCAGAGAGAATGAGGGGAAAAGTAACAAAATGTGGAAAAAGTTACTGCAACATAAAATAGGCTGTATGAAACTAAGAAAGTAAAAACCAGAAATATCATAATCAGATGTTTGATTCACATTTATTTAAGAGTGATAACAACATTTAACTTCAGAATTGCTAGATGCAAATCCACTTCTATCCATGTGGAGCACGATGAGTGGCTTTATAACTAAAATTGAAAATAATAAGTTGTTGCATGAAAATGTATTTGGATTCTATATTACTTATATGTGGCTGTATATGACACTATACCTTTGGATGACAAGTTCTCAGGCGTAGACAAGCTTATTTGTAGCTACTAGTCTACTACAAGACTTGGAAATATGTATAATAGATGCAATTTTTCATGAGATAGCACAATATGTGACTAAATTATTTGGACAAACAAAAAGAAACAACGGTAAGAAGATTTGGACTCCTAGCTAAGAAGAAACTGTAATGTGAAGATTTTGAATTTCAAGTCCATCTCCAAAGAATGTTACGTTGTTGCAATTAGTTGCTAGGTACAGGTTATATTGTTCAACTTTGTACAAAGAATGTTACGATTTTTGTCTCAGCAGCTCCTTAAAAAAATGCTGTACATTTAAAAATCGTAAATTATGTTCCTCAACAGTGATGAATATGTCCACAATTTTCACAGGCATTGTTTTTGGAGGCAAGGATGGTCTCCCTTTTTCTTAGGCCGTGTAGACATACCCTTGCTTGATGTGGTGGTTGATCCATGTGCAGCTCTTCTTGTTCTTATAGTGACTGGACTGTTGTGTGTTGGGATCAAAAGAGGTTTTATTTTGGCTGCACTTTTTTCTTTCTATTGCAGTCTAGTTTTCTTGGTTTTTCTAAAAGTTCCATCAACTGCTATTTTTGCAGAGCTCCTTTGTACAAGCCATTGTCATGATTGCAAATGTCTGTGTCATGGCTTTTGTTATAATAGCTGGTATATCTTGGTTTTAAGGCGGATGGGTTGGATATGAACTTCCTAGTGGGTAAGGGGAAGTTCTTTATTATCAATTTCCGGGGAAAAAGTAGTGTGTATATTAAGCTTTGAAGTGTAGTTCATTTCTTCTTGATTTCATAGGTATTTTCCTTTGGGGCTTAACGGAATGCTTGCTGGGTCTGCAACAGTCTTCTTTGCATATATTGGTTTCGATGTAGTTTGCCAGCACTGCCGCAGAGGTAGATGTGGCTCTTTGGTCTTTAATATCATTCTGTGTGGAAACTAATTGTATGCTTATATGTGGTTCCATGGCTTTTCATCTAAATGGGTGAAGTCAGTGAGTGTTGGATGCAGGTCCATTTGCTACACTGTACTCTCGATAATGCAATGCCTACCACTCTTTTTCTTTTGAAATAGTAAATTCATCTATTGTAGATATTAAATCTGAGCTTCTATGCAACAATTGTAACAGTCGTGAATACTCTTATGCAAGTGTCAGCATTGTTATCCCCATCCTTTGTTTGTAAAATCCCCTTATTAAAAAAATGAGATAACAATTATGTTAAGAGTTCCTTGTTTAATACTAGTATAGGAAACAGACTTCCTCATAATTCTCACATATTGGTAAGTTTGACAACCAGTGAAAACTTTATCCATGAAAAACTATTGACACTGTATCCATGAAAGCTTTATAGACATATAAATATATAATGTTTCTTCTTTGTTTTGATCTGTACTTGCTAAATTTCTGTTGGAAATTCAATGTAAAGTTCCTTACGTGGTTTAATATAGTTTGAAGGTAGTAAGTTTCTTTTGTTACCACCTCCATTACGCCGATATCTCTTCAGAGATTGTGGAATTTTATGTTATGTTTATTCTAAGCTGTTATTATTCATTGAAGGTGAAGAATCCTCATCGCGATTTGCCAATTGGTATTGGGGTTGCTGTGTTTATATGCTGCTTTGTACATGCTGGTTTCTGTTGTTATTGTTGGGCTTGTACCTTACTATGCAATGGATCCTGACACCCCATTTCCTCTGCATTTTCCAGCCATGGGATGCAGTGGGCAGCGAAGTTCTTAACTATGCAAATTTCAGTCTTAGGTTCAAGCTTGGGTAATTTTGTTATACTGATTTTGTGTGTTCATTTTGTAACTGTTCTCATTGAAGGTACATTATTACAGCTGGAGCAGTCACTGCACTTTGCTCAACCTTAATGGGTTCACTTCTTCCACAGGTAACATATTTTTAACATGCTAACTTCTAGATGTTTCATGTCATTGTTTACAAGGTTTGTTAATGAGCTGTGAGTTCTTAGAAGATAAACTGCTTGTTCATTCAAATGGTTTTCTATCTTTGTTCTTAATGAACACACTCTAATTACTAGATAAAAGTAAAGATGGGGATTTTAGCAAAACGCCTCTCATATCAACCTACATGCTGTTTTCTAAAGATTTTGTTAGATTTAGATCTTCGAGGCTAACTAAAAGTACTTTCTCACTTGGTTATTATGATTTTGTCAGAAATCTAACCAATCACCTCCTACTTCTATTTTTAAGTGAAAATTTTATTGATAACGAAGTTTGTTTATTTATTTTTATTTTATGATTTTAGTTTCCGCTCTTCCGCTGGTTAGCATTTGAATAATATCCAAGACATCTAATACACCAACAAAGCTATCAGGCTAACACTTTGAAAAGTTCCAAAAGCCAATCGGCAAGGGTACAACAAATAATGGGCAAAACTTTTTTAGGGTACTATGCATGCCAATATTATTACGATATATCATTATATTGAGATAAATAAACTTGCAAGAAAAACACAAACATATGAAACTTAAATTGGATAAGGTAAGACATTGTAATTAGCATTTTTTCGCACTCAACCCTGTTTCAAGTCCGAATCAAGTATTTTTCTTAGTGATTTTAATAACACTTTTTTACAACCCAAGTAGATGGCTTATGAATATCAATCCTTGATGCTTTGCATAAGTAAAATTTAAACAAAACTAAGTGAGTAAGGGTACATGTCCATCAAAAATAATATAGAATTGCATGTACTTAAGAAACTCAACTAAGTTTTCAAGATGATAATCAGAAGTCAATACATCATGATGTATAAGCCAATTCCCACCTACATCAACTAAAAAACATTTCTCACATGTCTAAAGAAAAAGGGCGTGAACTCAGATTTATTAGAAAAGATATCCCTACACATCAATGCAACAACCTACACGAATGGGATGACCAAAATAGAAAGGTTGAACTAAGAAGAATATTCAACAATTACCACTCCCCGGATCAAGCATACAAAAAGTCATGAGGGTTCGGACTCTTGAGCGGGATAAGTGAAAAGAATGAAAACCTTTGAAGTATTTTGCACTTATTATTCTTCTAGATCATCATCTCTAAGCATTTGGGTAGGAGGAGTTTTTGCCTCCACATGCAGAGAGTAAACCACATATCTGTAAATAGATTTTTCAATCCAAGTTGGAGTTTGTAACCATGCCATCAAAGGTGGGGTTTAATTAACTAATCTCGGGGGTTACATAAAATTTCAGGTTGATTTACTTTGCCTCTCACTTTCGTTTTGAGTCCTAGTTAGCCACGGGTTTTTCAACCCCAGAATGCCAGATTATACAACAAAAAAAAATTGAAAAGTTTTACTCTAGTTTTGACTTAAAAAGTAAAAAGAAAACACACTACATCCAAGTAATTGTACTCAAATTTTTTAGTTGGTTTTAGATCCTTTTTAAGTTAAATGCTAAAAATTAAGGAGAAGTCAGGAGGTAGAAAGAGAGCTCGATCTCACTTGATTGTTGCCTTTGCTTTCTTCTTCTTATTGTAACACCAACCTCAAACAACTCTCTCTCTCTCTCTCTCTCTCTCTCTCTCTCTCTCTCTATATCCCTATATCCAAGAGAATACTTTTTGTAAAATGACATGAATACCACTTGTGAGGATAGGCTTAAAAATTATATATCCAGACATGTCCACTGTCCAGTGCCACCCAGCCACCTCTCATGTCCTCCGAAACTTTTTTTAAGAATTAGTTAGAGGTTAGGCTAGTATCATCAGCTCGCCATTCTCATGGATGACAATGCCAGGTCTTTATAGTCTAGGAATGTTTATAACTTGACATTTTACAACTTTCCCAATAGCTTCTAGTTTATTTTTATTCGAAAAGACTGCTCAGTTATCTAGGAGCTGACCAAACTCTTATCTAACCACTTATGTTTGTCTTTCAAATTGAGCAACTCTGCAAAATTTTGTTGACTTTGTAAGTTCACTTAAAGAGGTTTCTCTGCATCTTTAGGTAGTTTATAAAGCTTTTCGTAATTCTCGGAATGTGCATCCCCGAACCTTTCTTATTGTGTCCGCAAAATTGTTTGGGTTTTTCATCTCAAAATCTTGATTATGCACGAATTCTTTTGATAATTTATCCTTTGACATCAAAGACTTATCCATTCCCACTGCAACAAAGGTATAATGCATGCAACAACCACCAAGAGTCGAAGTAATGTAGTACTGTGCAGTAATATGAGTGTAACAAAATGCATACTACTGAGTCGAAGTAACAAATGGCAGTAATAAGATGATAAGAATAACGGAATCACAGACCCAATAGATAGACTCTCATTAACATTCACTAATGCAATTTTGTAAAAATCACATTGGTTAAACATTTAGAGGGTAAAAGACACCATCATATAAAAATCAAAGCTAACTTCACAGATATTAAGATATATGAACCTCCAGCAACGCCATAGACAAAGAAAACATCCGAAGAAAGAAACTTGCATGAGGCCTAATTAGTGTGGAATGAATGTTCCTCAAAGAGAGGAACTAAGACAGCAAAAGAAAACATAACAAAGTCACATTATAACTACATGCAATAAACCAAAATAAACCAAAAGACAGAGTGAAATAGAGAGAGATGTAAACCTGAGTGTAGTGTATTTTAGTATCCATATGGTGTCCATTGATTGAGGGGTATGGGAGAAATCCCTTTCGAAACCCAAGAGTTAGGTGGGTGAGTGAAGGAAAACGCCCAATGAATCTGTTTTCATTTTTCTTTCAATTCAATGTTCAGCCACTTATTCTTTAGACTGAATTAGATTGGGGGGAAATCAAAAAAGAAAATAAAAGATATTGCCCTCTTTTATTTGTCTGAGTCTTATATATACTAAGAATTGCTATGAACAGAATAAGCTCCATAACAGCAGAGACTTTCTAATGGTACACTCACACACCATCCTATATTTCAAGGGGATATACCCCTGTATTTAATATATGTTTGTATCACTCTGCCCATGTATTTCTTAACAAAATAACTTTAAAAAAGAATAAAAGACCACCTTTAAACTCATCATCCTCTTGTGGCTGACATTAACACATCAAACCTACTATTGAGAAAATGTTGAGTCCTTGTGCAATATGTTCTATAGTCGTTATCAACAATAACCTAGTGTTCCTATCCACTAAAACAATTTAGTATAATATGAAGCTATTATGCCAAGTTGCCGAATTGCCAAAATTGCTGTAAATTAAATTAGAAGTATTGTACCTTGTCTCTAGACCTTCCACTAATTATGGCAGTTGGGAAATGTCTTTCAACAAAGAAAACACAATTAGGTTTTTCCAAAACCCCAAAAAATCAAGAATAGATGTGAAATAAATATGCTAAATTTTTTTTACAAATCAATTAAACTGGGATAAACATCTGTACCTGAACAAACAATTTCGTGTATGTTTCTTTATTTATGGAATCAGTCCATACTGATAAGTCAGGTGAAGAAATAAGGAAAAGAGAGTTTCAGACTTTCTGTGGTCTAAGCTATAATTTATTTTATCTAGTATGTCAATTACTATTTTTTGCTGTCAGGTTTTTAAACAGAATTTCTTGCAAGCTACTCTTGTCTTATTTATCATTTTTGCATAAATAGTATATCTTGCCATAGATCTGAGTGTGTTATGCCATTACCTGAAGCGGAAGCCATGAGGACAGACGTGGGCGAGAGATGATGGGTTCCTTTAGTGCGCATTGAAGAACTCTGTGGAGTATAGAACTATGTGAGTTTATGATCCTTCAATTCTTTAAATCTACTTGTAGCTTAATCACCTGCGGATCATGAAAGGTCTCATTTTTTGTCAAAGGTGGCATCGAGATTCGGGTCTTTGCTGGTCATTGTGATGATGGAAGGGTGAGAGTGAGATTCGAGAAATGGGCATAGGCGAGGAGAGAAAAGGGGCTGTTGAATTGAGGTGTACAATTTTTGTGTCATGGCTAGCAGTTTGGCTCGATGAAGTAGTGGGGCTATTGTGAACTCTTGCTTGGTAGGGAAGAAGATAAGAGAAATCGTAGCTTCAGGAGAAAAATTAGGTTTTCGGTAGAATTTGTATAAGGTTTATTTAATTTGCTATTTAAAAAAAAAAATTTTGAGGAGTCCATAGAAAATTAAGAATATATTAGGGAGATTTAAACAAATCTGGAGAGGTGTCACTAATTATTATTCCATCCGATTTTTTAGGAGCCAATCATATTGCTTGAGGTGCAAAATGGAGTGATATGGTGAGGAGAGAGAATGTGTGTATATATATATATATACGGGCCAGATAGGTTGACAGCCGAAAATCTAACATCAACCTTACAACCGAAACTCACCGTTGGATCACCCAATCTAAATTAGAAATCAAAGGCCCAAATATTGCCTTAACTAAATAGAGCAGGGGTATTTTGGTAAATTACTTTCTTTCTCTTCCAATTTTTATTTCTATTTTGCGATCAAAACCCTTACCTTCTCTCTCTCTCTCCAAAAACCGAAAATTTCCATTTTAACTATAAAAAATCAAAATCAAACCGAACCCAAAACAAACTCTTACCTTCTCGCGCGCTCTAACTCTCTCCTCCACTACTGAAATCAAACCCAAAATCAAACCCAAAAATCAAACCCAAAATCAAACCCAAAATTGAAATTCTAAAAATCAACTTTAATAGAGCTTTGTGAATAATTGATTTTACATTTGAATCTTTTGATTAAATAATTTAATCAAACCGAAATACGTGTATAATATTGGAGTCAATGGCAGAAAATATAGCTATCGGTATAGAAGAAGACGTAGTTGTTGGGTCTTCTTCTAATAAATCCCCGGATAGAGAAATGCATAAACTAGTTGCTCCGTTTGTAGGTATGGTTTTTAGTAGTGTTGACGACGCAAATACTTACTACAAACAATATGGTCAACAAGAGGGATTTGAGACTCATGTTCGATCGACGGATCGGAAAAAAAGCGGTGTGGATTTGGCTACGGACTGTTTAATGGTTTGCTCTCGTGAATGGCTCCATAACAAGAGAGAAGTGGGAGAAGTGGGTGTTTCTAGAAATACTAGCACTATCAGGTGTAGTTGCCCCGCTAGAATGCGTGTTACGAAAAGAAAACACGAAGATATATACTATGTAAGTTGCGCTGAAAATGACCATAGCCACGGTTTGGTTAGTCCAGTAAAGAGAAATTGCATGAGATCAAACAAAAATATGCCTGAAGCGGCGAAGAGGTTGACTGAATTTTTTGGTGAAAATGATTTACCAGTCGGCAAAGTTGCAGCTGTTTTTAATGGGGAAGAACTTAGGTTTACAAAGAGGGATTGCTGGAACCATCATTACGGTTCGACCAGAAAAATGCCTAAAGAAGGTGATGCAACTGCCGTGCTTAACTATTTTATGCAGAAGAGTGTCGAGAATCCCCAGTTCTACTACGCCATTGATCTAGATCAAAATGGGACTGTTTGGGGATGGGAGGTCTCGAGTGCAGTATGAGTATTTTGGGGATGTTGTCTCTTTTGATACCACATATCGTACCAATACATACTCTATGCCTTTTGCCCCTTTTACTGGAGTCAACCATCATATGCAGTCGATTCAGTTTGGTTGCGCATTGTTACTTGATGAGACAGAAGATACATTCATATGGCTATTTAAGGTCTGGCTTGTAGCCATGGGTGGTCGTGCGCCAACGACAATCATCACTGACCAGGATAGAGCGATGACTACAGCTTTTGCCAAAGTGTTCCCTGATACTTGCCATCGTTACTGTCTTTGGCATATTATGCAAAAATTTCAAGAGAAGCTGTCATTTACTAAAATTGAGACATTGGTAACTGACTTGAAGAACACTATTTCTTTCTCGTATAGGATTAGTGATTTTGAAAGAAGATGGTGTACAATAATAGAGAATAATGAGTTGTCTGAAAATCCTTGGTTGATAGAAATGTATAATATACGAGAGAAATGGGTGCCTTGTTATCTCAGTGACACATTTTTTGCTAGTATGCATACGACTGGGAGAAGTGAATCGATGAATTCTCATTATGACCAATTCGTAAATTCGACAACTAGGCTGATGGAGTTTGTACATGGTAATGAGAGGTCTTTGGCTTTGATTGCTAGGAATGAAAGAGATTACGATTACGCGACCGAGCATAGTTCACTTAATTGTGCCTAAAGATGCTTTTTCCTTATGCATCTTTGGGAAGGTCTATACAATTAATCCATTCAATAAATTTAAGGAGCAATTAGAGAAGGCAAAGATGGAGTACAAATTTGATGGGGACGAGATTGTCAAAAATGGAACCGGAAGCTACATGGTGAAATTTAGAGACCCGCAGAAGAAGTCCGTTTGGAAAGTGAGTTTCAATAGAAGAACCTTAGAGGGAGACTGTGAATGTAAGCATTTTCAGTTTATGGGGTTACTTTGTGGTCACATGTTAAAGCTTTTTCAGCGTTACGAGATCGAAGAGATTCCAAGGCATTTTCTTTTGAAGCGGTGGATGCAAAAGGCAAACACGTATAGAGTGGAGTTTGATACTGGATTAGTGGTCGGGCATGAAAACCATGAACCTTTGAGAGTGGCTCATTGTATCAATGTTGCTTCTCAAGTGACTTACGATACAGGGAATACTGTTCAGGCTTATTCATATTTTATAGAAAAGATGGGTGAAATGGCTATTGGAGTTTCAAAGTTGAATGAAACTTCCGAAGGAGTCGCAGATAATGAAGAGCCTCCAGTTGAAGAGCCTTCGATTGATACCTCACAGGTTAATTGATTTTAATGTTTAATTTGATATAGGTTTAATGTTTAATTTGATATTAATATTTATTTCATTCTGACTTTCAAATCTTTATTTCAGATATTGATTTTGAATCCTAATATTTCTCAAACAAAAGGGAGAAAGAAGATCGCGGAGAGATTTAAATCCCCTAGGGAGATAGCCCTAAACAATCCAGGAAGAATGTGTAGAAATTGTGGAAAGATTGCTAACCATGACTCGAGAAATTGTCCGGAGAAAAAGAATATATAATCTGTGAAATGTAAGTATTTTTGGTTATTGATTGCGTTTTCGTGGTCTATTATTAAGGATACTGCTACAAGTTGAGGTTTGTCAGAGTTTTGAGTTATGTCAGAGTTAAGGGTGTCAGAGTTTTGAGTTATGTCAGAGTTAAGGATAATGATGCAAGCAGAGTTAAGAATAATGATTATTAAGAGAGTAGATAGAAATAGTTTTCGTTCATAGTATACATATCTTGTTTTCTTTTGAACTTGTGATGTAGATGTTTGTTTTAATTATGATTGAGATGAGAAATGATAAACTAGATCTTTGAGTTGAATTGAATTGTTGAAACTCCATTGCCCAAGATACAAATGAGGGTGCACCATGGGGGAAAATTCATTGACTATAGTGACTACTGCTAAAGATTATATTAATGGGTCTGATTATTGCATTTTCAATGTTGATGCAAAAAATTTGTGCTTGGTTCGATTGAATGCATTGATTCTTATGCTTGTCCCGAACCCATTTCATTATGAACTTGAGATTGGTGGTGACCTAATATATTGCTTAAATGGGGATAGACTAAGTATAAAGAATGACAGTGATTGTATGATGTTTGTGAAGGATTCTGATGTTGATGATAGTCATGATACTGGGTTTTTGAATTTATTTGTGGAATTTGTTGTTGTGCCTCCTAAAAGATTTTCAATTGGGGATGGTGAAGTGTTTGAAGTAGTATGTGAAGGTAATGAGGTGGAAGAGATAACAGGGGGGGTATCTCAAATTGACCCATAAACATTTAGTGTTCATACTCCTAGTGGACTATGAACACTGAATGTTCATACTCTTGTTGGACTATGAACAATGAATGTTCATACTCTTGTTGGACAACTTATACATTGTCATTTATAAACTTTCTTTGTTATATAGTGTCAAGGCACAAACAAAGTGAACCTTTGAAGGAACCACACGTTCAGGGAAATGCAATTTAAAAGTGAACTATCATTTATTTTTCAATCATACAATCAACATCAGGCCCTATGTCCCTATCTTTAGGAAGCTTAGGAGCTCGATCAGATTCATCAAGCATTGGGTAAGGGTTGACCGCGGAAGTTAAAACTGCAAAAATGTATATACCAACCACGGAAGTTAATACTGTGAACAATAGATTAATAGGCTAATAATATATGAAAACAAAAAGACCATATCTGCTCCCCCAAATCATCTCCTAACACAAATTCTATGAACTTTGAGAAGTTAGTGGATGTGCAGACCAAATAGAGATCCAGAAAAACTGAAACATCATTAATCTAAGAGAAGTTAAATGCATTTGTTTACACAAACAACTAATATACAACTTAAGAAGCTTCAATGTTCATTAGCTGCAATGTAAACATACAACAATTTCTTAATCTTACATCAATCTTTGGACCCAATACTGAAACCTTGAGTACACATCTTTTGTTGGTACGCCTTCAACAGTTCAAGAATCTCATGATGATGATACTTTTGATTACATACTCCTAATCTTACCGCATTACCTACAACCTTCTTCATCATCAAACCCTCGAATACCACAGTTTGAAGAACCTCTTCTTGGGAATATTCTCTTTTCTAAGCTATGTCCTAGAACGGTTGCATTGTTAGAATACACAATTTGATGAAACTGTCAGGTTTACAGAGTAGAGTTCCAGGGCTCACAAATGTAAACTTTGAGATATACCATTCAAGCACACCATGATCATCAGTCTTCGTCCATATATACCTTCCTCTTCATTGTCTTCTCATCTTCGTCTTTGTTACCATCTTCATCCTCCTCCTCCATAATGTCTCCTTCAGTGTCCACAAATTGAAAATGTTCAAATTTGGGTGCTGAAAATTGAAAATAGGGGGTTTTGGGATCTCTTGATTTCAAATTTGGGTACGTGAAATAGAATAGTTTGTTGGAGGAGAGGCATTTGTTTTGGGTTCGGTTTGATTTTGATTTTTGATAGTTAAAATGGAAATTTTCGATTTTTGGACAGAGAGAGAGCGAGAAAGTAAGGGTTTTGATCCCAAAATAGAAATGAAAATTGGGAGAGAAAGAAAGTAATTTATCAAAATACCCCTGTTCTATTTAGTTAAGGCAATATTTGGGCCTTTGATTTCTAATTTAGATTGGGTGATCCAATGATGAGTTTTATTTGTAAGGTTGTTGTTAGATTTTCGGTTGTCAACCTTTCCAGCTGATATATATATATATATATATATATATATATATATATATATATTAATGCATTAACATATTGAAAAGACTTGTTGAATGAACATGTTGAAAGGTCAAAGTTGTTTACTAAATTACTACATTAATATGTTTAAAATGATTGCTAAATTAATGTATTAACTGGATAAAGATGGTTTGCCTAAAAGAGCATCCGATTATATGATTTAAATTTCCGATTTCCTTTCGAATTTTGCCGATTCCAAATTTTCTAATTTTTTTTCGATTTTCTAAAATTTTTGAATTCGGAAAAAAAGTATAAATCCGAATTTTTTTGGAAATTTTTCTGAAATCCCGAAATCACCCCTAGTAGGTCACGGAATCACCCCTAGCTGATTAGAAAGTTAAAGGTACGATATATGGTTGAATACTGATATTTTTTGCCTTGTAGATCAAAATCATTACTATTTTAGGTATAACAAGTCTAGGGTGTGCATAAAACTGGCCGAACCGACAAAACCGATCGAACCGAATCGAATCGGTAGGTTTCGGATTGGTTATGCTTATGAGTTGGTTTGGTTTGGTTAAGTATATTTGAAAACCGATAGAGTCAGTTCGGTTATTGATTTAGTTTCAAATCCAATCCAAACCAAACCGACCCGATATATATAATATATATTATAATACATATATTTAATTGATTTAATTTAAAAATATGTAAAAACCGGTCGGTTCAGGTCGGTTAACATCGGTTAAACTGTAATCCAGTCAATTTGGTTCGGGTATCAATTCGGCTGGAAATTAGTTTGGCTCGGTTCGGTTCGGTTACAAAAAAGTATAAACTGATAGGGTCGGTTCGATTGTTGGTTTAGACCCAAACCCAACCCGAACCGACCCGTGCACACCCCCTAAACGAGTCTACAACGTGACATTTTTTTTTTTTTTTTTTATAAGACATGACATGTCCTAAGTGGAAGGGACCAACCAATCGTGTGGTGGATTAAGAATATACACAGTATGCGTGGTGTAGCTAAAAATATGAACCGAAAGCACAAGCAAGCTTCCTCTGAGCCTTCCATTTTGTTGTGAACACTAATTACAAGATATATGTTGGAGTCCACAATCTTGTCATGTGAATACAGGATTGTGTAGCATGTTCCTATGATCTGAGACATTCTCATTATCATCTACTCCATAGCTGTTGCTTCTTAATTTTTCTCCATGGTCAACTATTTGTAAATTTGAAGAGGGGTACCGAGTTTCCTAGACTGAAAAATCCAGGACGATTTTATTCATAGTTTCATACCGTACAGTTTAATAATTAATAGGTTAATTAATGAGCCCCCTAGTCCTTTGTATGGGTTACTATAAATTTAATTTAGTAGATAAAATGTAATGTTAGTTGAGCATCAGAAGATTCATATCTTGATTGCTGATTGAAAAGATCTGATTTGAACGCAACATAATGATACTCAGATCTCAGGCGTGTGTGTTAGACATTCAGCCCATGAATAGGCCGAACATTTTGGCCCAAGAAGACAAGAATCTATGGCAATTGGCATTTCATATATAGTCCACCCAATTACACATTTACACCCCTAGCATAGTCTATAATAATCCAATCTACGGCCCGAATGAAGCCCATTTAGTTTGTATTGTATCGGATTAGCTGGTATCCTTACATATATATTATAGCTCTACTCTCTTGGCTCTATTTTTTGAGCATTCACAGAGTCTCCAATATTTGTAAAACTCTTTGGCTAATTACGAAAAAATAAGAGACTAATAAATTATATAAAAAATAACATCACAAAACATATAATATAAAATTTTGCATTCATTCTAATGCAAGTTCACATGTATAAAAAAAATTAAAAAAAAAAATAATGGCAAACCAATAATGACAAATATTTTAAAATATATATAATACTATATGAAACTAAGCTCAAAAAACAATTAATGGGAAACCGAAAACTGGATGCAAATGCATCGAACTAACCTCAAATAATATTTAACGGAAAATTGGAAACTTGATACAAATGAAAACATTAAACTAATCTTAAAAAGTAATTAATGGGAAATCGAACTATGGATACAACTGCATTAAACTAACCTCAAAGAATAATTAACGGTAAATCAAAACTTTGATGCAAATACATCGAATTAACATAAAAAAATAATTGTTGGAAAATCGAAAACTGGTTGGAAATGCATTGAACTAACCTTCAATGATTAAATTAATGGGAAATCAGAAACTGGATGCAACTGCATTGAACTAATATAAAAGAAAAATTAACTATAAATTGGGAACAAGATGCAAATGCGTAGAACTAATTTTAAATAATAATTAATGGGAAATCGGAAACCGAATGCAACTGCATTGAACTAATTTCAAAAAATAAACTGGATGCAAATGCATTGAACTAACCTCAAGAAATTATTAATGGAAAATCGAAAACTGGATGCAAATTCATTGAACTAACCTCAAACAATAATTAACGGGAAATCGGAAACTAAATGCAAATGCAACCTTATCGAATAATAAGCGAGAAATCAAAAACTAGATGCAAATGCATTAAAATAATCTCAAAGAATAATTAACGGGAAATCGAAAATTGGATGCAAATTCATTGAACTGACCTCAAAGAACAATTAATAGGAAATTTGATGCAAATGCATTGAACTAATCTCAAAAAATAAATAACGGGAAATCGAAAACTAAATGCAACTGCATTGAACTAACATAAAAAAATAAATAATGGAATTGAAAATCATAAATTGGATGCAAATGCATTAAACTAACATTTTTTTTTGCTCGGTAAGTGTAAATTGAATTAAGGAAAGAAACGAAATAAAAGAACTGTACAGGAGTGGTGGAACCTACATGCTATACGATGTAGGTTCAAGATATTCTAAAATAGCAACCATATGGAACCTCCCATTCATATAGCCATGGGGGTCTGCCATTTGATACAAAAGCCTCATTCTCAACTAAGAACGATCCAAATTTTGCCTCCTGGTCTGCGACTAGGTTAGCCTCTCTCCAGTTGTGCTACACATTCAAGTTTTGTACCTTCGTCGTACAAATTTTCCATCTACATAGGAGTTGCCAAGGGATTCCCCATGAGTTAAAAAAGGCGTGGATATTGGCCGCTAAATCTGATTCCACCCAGAGATTGCTTCATCCTTTTGAAAGGGCAAGCTCCACACTCTCCAATATAACCATGCACTCGGCTGTATAGTTGTCTGCAATTCCGATACCCCTTGTTCAAGAGTAAGACAAAATCACCATGAACATTTCTAAAGGATCCACCCAACCTAGCTAGACCTGGGTTCCCTCTAGAAGCGCCCCATCTATGTTGACCTTAATTTGATCACCAATTGAAGGAATCATTAAACTAACCTCAAAATATAGTTGTGTTATATGTTATAGGAATGTCTCGATAAGTATATTTTTGCATTTAAAATAGTGTTTATCTTATCTCTTTTCATATGATTGGGAATGCCTTGCTATTCAAGTAGCTTCAATATGAATTTCGCCTTATTAGGCAATTTCACAAAACTTTAATCAAACTTCTATTATTAAACAACAAAATGAAGTTGAAGGGTTTTATCAAGGGTGAGTTTTTTTTTTAATGAATAGTGGGGTTTTCACGTTATAAGAAATTTGGATGAGTGATAAATATAATATTCATATATAATAGTTCTGCATATATAGTTGCAAATATTTTTCAGAATAATTAATATAACATCACACATTCGTAGATAATCTTTGAAGATCCCACATAGTGAGTAATGTATAATTTAAAGAATAATTAACTGGAAATCGAGAACTAGATAATTTTTTATGATCCCACATAGTAAATCAAACATAATTTATTTTTATATCCTGTTTGAAGTTGATATTACACACCACATTGGATAATTAAAAGAGTTAACAAAAAATCAGAAACTAGATGCAAATGCATTGAAATAACCTCAAAGAATAGTTAACAAAAAATCAGAAACCAGATGTAATTGCATCGAACTAATTACCTCAAAGCATAAATAATAAAAAATTGGATGCATATATATATATATATATTGATGGTTGATGTATATATATTGAACTAACCTCAAAGAGTTATTAACGAAAAGTCAGAAACTGTATGCAAATGCAATGAACTAATCTCAAAGACTAATTAACGAAATATTGAAAAATGAATGCAACTGCACTAAACTAATCTCAATAAATAATTAACAGGAAAACATAAATTTGATGCAACTACATTGAACTAACCTCAAAAAATAATTAACTGGAAATCGAAAACTTGATATTGAACTAACCTCAAAGAACAATTAACTATAAATCGGAAATTGGATGCAACTACATTGAGCTAACCTCAAAGAATAATTAACAGAAAATCAGAAACTGGATGCAATTGCATAAAACTAAAATCAGATATTAACTAATGGTAAATCAGAAATCGGATGCAATATCTTGAAGAATATTTAACAGGAAATCAAAAACTTGATACAAATGCATTGAAATAACCTCAAAGAAAGGTAACTAGAAATTAGAAATCGGATGTAACTGGTCGAACTAACTTCAAAGCATAAATAACCAGAAATTTGAAACTAGATGCAAATGCATTGAACATCGAACTAACCTCTAAAAATAATTAACTGGAAATCAGAAACTGGATGCAGATGTATTGAACTAATATGAAAGAGTAATTAATGAGAAATTGGAACCTAGATAGAAATGCAATGAACTAATCTCAAAAACTAATTAAATAAACATAAAAAACTGGATGCAACTGCACTAAATTAACCTTAATGAATAACTAACAAGAAATTATAAACTTGATGCAACTGTACTGAATTAACCTCAAAGAATAATTAATGAGAAATCAAAAACTTGATGCAACTGCATTGAACTAACCTCAAAAAATAATTAATGGGAAATCGGAAACTAGATGCAATAATTATATTGAACTAACCTCAATGAATAATTAACAGAAAATCGGAAACTTGATGCAAATGCATTGAACTAACCTCGAAACATAATTGTATTATTTGTAGGGGGAATATAATGTCTCAACAAGTATAGTTTTGCATTTTAAATAGTATTTATCATAATTCTTTTATTATGATTGAGAGTGTCTTACTATTTAAGTAGTTTCAATATCATCTTCACCACATTGAGCATTCTCATAAAACTTCAATCAAACTTCAATTGTTAAACCTAACAGCTAAAAGAAGTCAATATGTTTTATCAAGGTTTGAGCATTTGCATCAAACCTTGATAATATTAAATAAAATCGAAAATTGGATGCAAATATATTGAACTAACCTAGAAGAACAATTAATAGGAAATTGGAAATTGGAAATTGGATGTAAATGCATTGAACTAACCTCAAAAAATAAATAACGAGAAATCGGAAACTAAATTCAACTACATTGAACTAACATCAAAAAATAAATAACGGAATTGAAGATCAGAAACTGGATGCAAATGCATTGAACTAACCTCAAAACATAGTTGAGTTATATGTTGTGGGAATAATATCTCAATAAATATAGTTTTGCATTTAAAATAGTGTTTATCTTATCTCTTTTTGTATGATTGGGAATGCCTTGCTATTTAAGTAGCTTCAATGAACTTCGCCTTATTAGGCAATCTCACAAAACTTCAATCAAACTTCTATTATTAAACAAGAAAATGAAGTTAAATGGCTTTTATCAAGGGTAAGTTTTTTTTTTTTTAAATGGATAGTGGGGTTTTCACGTTATAAGAAATTTGGATGAGTGATCAATATAATATTCATATATAATAGTTTTGCATATATAGTTGCAAATATATTTCAGAATAATTAATATAACATCACATCGTTAAGTAGATAATCTTTGAAGATCCCACATAGTGAGTCATGTATAATTCAAAAAGAATAATTAACGGAAATCGAACTTGATAATTTTTTATAATCCCACATAGTAAATGAAACATATATAATTTATTTTTATGTCCTGTTTGAAGTTGGTATTACACACCACATTGGATAATTAAAAGAAAATCGGAAACTGGATTCAAATACATTGAACTGAGCTAAAAGAGTAATTAACAGGAAATCGGAAATTTTATGCAAATACATTAAACCAGACTAAAAAAGTAATTAACTAAAAATCAGAAACTGGATGTAACTGCATTAAACTAACGTCAGAGAATAACTAACGATAAATTATAAATTGGATGCAAATCCTTGAAAAATATTTAACGGGAAATTGGAATGGTATGCAAATACATCAAATAAACTTCAAATAATAATTAACGGGAAATCAGAAACTGGATGCAAATCTATTGAACTAATCTCAAAAAATAATTAACAGAAAATAAAAAACTGAATGCAACTGTGTTGAACTAATCTCATAGAATAATTGTCGGGAAATCAGAAATTAGATGCAAATACATTGAAATAACCTCAAAGAATAGTTAACGAAAAATCAGAAACTGGATGTAATTGCATCGAACTAACCTCAAAGCATAAATAATCAAAACTAGATCTGAGATATATTGAACTAACCTCAAAGAGTTATTAACAGGAAGTCAGAAATTGTATGCAAATGCAATGAACTAATCTCAAAGACTAATTAACGAAATATCGAAAAATGGATGCAACTGCACTGAACTAATCTCAATGAATAATTAATAAGAAATCATAAATTTGATGCAACTACATTGAACTAACCTCAAAAAATAATTAACGAGAAATCGGAAATTTGATGCAAATGGATTGAACTAACCTCAAAGAACAATTAACTAGAAATAAAAAATTGGATGCAACTACATTGAGCTAACCTCAAAGAATAATTAACATAAAATCAGAAATTGGATGCAACTACATTAAACTAAAATAAGAGATTAACTAATGGTAAATAAAAAATTGGATGCAATATCTTGAGGAATATTTAACGGGAAATCATAAACTTGATACAAATGCATTGAAATAACTTCAAAGAATAGTTGACAATAAATCAGAAATCGGATGTAACTGGTCGAACTAACTTCAAAGCATAAATAACCATAAATTTGAAACTAGATGCAAATGCATTGAACATCGAACTAACCTTTAAAAATAATTAACTGGAAATCAGAAACTGGATGCAGATGTATTGAACTAATATGAAAGAGTAATTAACGATAAATTGAAACCTGGATGGAAATGCAATGAACTAATCTCAAAAACTAATTAACGAAATATCGAAAACGGGATGCAATTGCACTAAATTAACCTTAATGAATAACTAACGAGAATTCATAAACTTGATACAACTGTACTGAATTAACCTCAAAGAATAATTAACGGAAAATCAGAAACTTGATGCAACTGCATTGAACTAATCTCAAAGAATAATTAATGGGAAATCGGAAACTAGATGCAATAACTACATTGAACTAACATCAATGAATAATTAACAGAAAATTGGAAACTTGATGCAAATACATTGAACTATCCTCGAAACATAGTTGTATTATTTGTAGGGGGAATATAATGTCTCGACAAGTATAGTTTTGAATTTTAAATTGTGTTTATCATAATTCTTTTATTATGATTGAGAGTGTCTTGCTAATTCAAGTAGTTTCAATATCATCTTCGCCACATTGAACATTTTCATCAAACTTCAATTATTAAACCTAACAACTAAAAGAAGTCGATAGGTTTTATCAATGTTTGGTGTTTTCTTTTTATTGAGAGTGATGCAAGAAATTTGAATGAGTGATTAATATAATTTTCATCTATATCTCATAGCTCTGCATAATTGCTAATATTTTTTAAAATAATTTAATATAACGGCACCCGTTCGTAGGACGGGTTCGAAAAGTTGTTGGAATTGGAGTACCAATTAACAGCTTGGCCTTCCTTACCTCTTGAATACTTTTTCAATTTGCGTTCTCGCATTTTAAGTTTTTAACTCCATCAATGAATTTCAATTATCATAAAGAATAAAAAAATGAAAATAAGGAACCCTATTTAGCTATTATTGAAAATTTAAAATTCCAAAACTAATAGGCCATATATATATATTAACAAGTGAAATATGCATTTTCCTCTTATAATCTTAGACTCTTAGCCTCTTAGGTGCCTATACATTTGATATATGCGTGTTCATGGTTTCTCTTATTAAAAGACTGCCCAATGCACACAAACTAAAATCAAGAAGTTATATTAAATTCGATAGATAATACAATATGCATTTGGGCAAACTCGTTCTTAAATAAGAAAAGTGGCACTCACCTTAGCTCACCTTAGAAATATGCTGTCAGTCCTGTCACACAGATTTGGTTTTCTTTACTCTGTCTATACAGGGTAGATAGTACAAAATGTTTTAAGCCAATCCATGAAACCGGAAATGGCGTCTCCCTCTTTGCTAAACGCCAACCACATTTGGTTGAGTACTTCAATTTGCCCGTACGTTTGAAGTTTGGTTAAAGAGCATCTCTAGGTTGTGGAGGCATCAAGTGTTGGAGTTAAATTTGAGGCAAACATTTTGTATTGGATTTGGTGAAGGCTGTTCAAGCAAAGATGATCTAAGCATTGATACTGGAACCAAGGAATCTTAACTGAAATGATTAGCATTTAAAATAGACATTTCCACCTAGGGCTGGTCATCGAGCTACCCAAGTCGAGTTTTGCTATACTCGAGCTCGACTTGCACATGTAGAAGTTCAATTCGAACTTGACTCGAACTCGCATTCGAGCTTAATATTGAAGCTCAGGCTCGACTCGTCTAGTTTTACTAATAGTTCGAGCTCGACTCGGCTCGAGCTCGTTTTACACTTCGAGCTCAGGTTCAGTTATGCTTGTTTGAACTCGAACTCGAGCAAAAAAATATGTATATAAAACATTAAAACTAGTATAAATTGTAAATTATAGTTGGGTATAAAGTATAAAATGATGTATAAATTATAAATTATATAATACGTATGGGATTATAAAAAGAATAGCTCGCGAGCTACTCGGCTCGAATAGCTCACGAGCTACGAGCTACTCGAACTCGAACTACTCGCTATTTAGAATGAGCTTTAAATTAAGCTCAAACTCGACTCATACTTTTGTGCAGATGAGTTTGAATCTAGTTTTCGAGGAGCTGAGCTCGAGTTACTCACAAATAGCTCGACTAGATGACCAACTCTATTTCCACCTTAAAACAAGGAACATATGTGAGGGAGTGATATTCTCATTCAGGAATATCAAACACGTGATAAGCATTACGAAAATACCATACCGACCTCTGACTTCGTTCCCCGAACTGCCTTCAGAGCGACCTATTTTATTAGCTCACACATCCGAGCTACGAGATCGTTCTAGAACAGATCAACTCGCACATCCTCACGCAGAGCGTTTTATCTCATGACGTTATCCTTTGTCCAGATGCAATCATTACTAGGACAACCTATTACCGCAATATATGAACTACTACAACCACTCTCCATAATTACGGAATTCCTACCAACACCAGCCCTACACGCATCCCTGATCTCAACCACACATCTGTACTCGTCAGTACACGTGTTAAGCAAATCTTCATGCTCAACTATAAATACCCCCTATATGAACTACGTCAGACCTGATTCTTCTCTCCCCCAAGAATCGAGAGATAGATATGTAAACAGTTCGCTCAACAACGAACTCGATCTTTCTCCATTCAAATCCTTTCTCCTCCTAACCTCATATGTAAGGTATAACTAAAATACACCTTTACAGAACACAAAACCAATGAAAATGAAGACATAACAAAGATCGTTAACTGTCTTACAAAAGAGACTCATTTCACACACGGAATTCTTTTCTTCCGAATTACAAGGGCAAGAGAGGTGGTAGTTAGTCAGAGTTACAGAAACAGAACTAGGAAAATATCTCTGGCAAAAACTAAAGGAAAGAACGAAAGAAGTCAAACAAACAAGAGTATTAAGAACAAGGTTAAGACTAAGAAGATCAAGATGAAGAAGAGGTGGAAGAAGCATTTGTAGAGATGTTCCGGTCATTCACGATGGAGTTCCTTGAGGAACTTGCGATCGTGTTGGCCCTAGTAAGCACACAATTTGTATATGTTGTTTATGCTGTGTTTACAAGTCATTTAATGTCTATAGGTCTCACCCCTCTTTTTCTCACCATCTATGGAAGTCTTGCCATCTCCTTCAATTCTTCCTTTTTCCTCTCTCCATTTGTTTCGAAAGGTTTGCTCCACCATTTTCCCTTACATTCATTTCATTGTTTTGATATTTGTTTATCGTAGAAACATGTACATTTTGCACCTACCCTTCTTTGATTCTGTTTCTTTGTGCCCTGCATCCCATACTAGACGGGGTCCAAGGCATAATGTTATTTGATGTAATATAATGCAGGACACGCTTTTATACCAAATTGTGAGAATTGATGTTGACATGATTTAATTTTGTGTGTTACAGGAAACTTTGGCCTATGGAATTCAGTTTAAAGTTGATGGCACAGTTTAAACTTTGTTATCGTTTGGAGGGTAAGAATTTTACAGAATTATGTTAATTATGAAAATCGTTCCTTTAAAATAATTATCGTGTTGAATGTATTTTTATTTTTTGATGGACTGAAATGGTTTATCACTCCTTAGAGCAGATTTAATGGGAGGATTATGGCCCCTTGTTTTTTAGGGTCACATTGTTTCAAGTCCTGTTGCTAAATGGTGTTAAGAAAACCTCTCCTACACTTGCTACTGCCATGCCCAACCTTGCTCCAGGTTTCATCTTCATCATTGCTTGGGTGCTCAGGTAATTAGTTAATTTAATTACAAGACAGCCTCGATTGGTGTGTATTCGAGTTCAAAGTAGCTCTAACACAACCTAATTCTTTCTTTTTTTGTACAAGTTGAATAGCAAGTTAAATATTTAATTTGTTTAAAGACAAACTTACGAAAATATACATTCTTTTATCAGTATAAGTATGAGAGGTAAGGAGTTCAGTTGGGTGTTTAGAGACAATTCTTTCAAGATGTATATGTTCCTTGGCATTATTACTCAAGAAGTATATCATCTAACCTACAAAAATGTTTGATTATATAAGAATGGGATACCCATAAGAATGTATCACATTAGACAAAAATGTATTCCACACTCATGGTGGGTACCAACTAAGTCAGCAGTACCCTTGGTGCCTAATAAGCAAACTATACAATTATGATTCAGTGCTATCATTTTTTTCTTGTAGGTTTGAAAGGGTCAATGTGAAGTGTATGTATGGTGTAGTCAAGATTACGGGTACTCTAATCTGCACTGTTGGAGCCATTTCAATGAGCTTATTGCACTCTACTACTGCTAAAGCAATAAAAGCTTAATCAGATCTTGTTGATCATGGCAAAGTCATTGGGACTATATATCTCATGGGCGCCATCTTTGTTTTATCTTGTACCGTTTGTTTTACAGGTACAGCAATTTTTTCAAACTTATTAGATATTGCTCAACAGTTTAGGGGGCTCCCTGTTACAGTGACTAGAGGATTTTTCGCAATATTAACCTCTCTAGCATAATTAGGTTTTCTAATTTCAAGTTAACATAAATATACTGTTTATTTAATATATTATATTCTGATCAGTATGTGTGAATATGTGTTTTATTCACAGGCTGCAACTTTGGGCGATTTTCCAGCACCAATTTCCCTTAGTGCAGTAACAGCGTTTGTAGGTGCAATTATAACTGCAGTTGTACAATTGGTTCAAAAGCACAACTTGGAAATCGGTACACCACTTGTGAGTGGAAAAGATCTCGTTGGCTATGCTCTAATGGTAAGAACAAACCTTTTTTATTCATGATTCTCTCCTTATATATTGTAGTACATTAGTGAGAATTCACTGAAGTTTTTGATACGCAGGGAGGTGCAGTGAGTGGAGCATGCACTAGTTTTCAGACATGGGCAATGAAGAAGAAAGGCCCTGTTTTTGTCTCAACCTTCAGCCCAATTGTAACTGTTTTCTCTGTCATTCTTTCTGCCATCACATTAGGAGAATCTATCTCCCCGGGAAGGTAGTCAATGCAAAACTGTAATCTGAAAATTTTCTAACAATCTAACACACACATATGACTTAACCTTGACACAAGGATTAATTAGGATTTAGGCTCAACCGATGTACGTCTTTTTTTGTCTGTGGAAATATATAGCGTTTATGGGACTAGGTTTTTTTGACAGATTCTAATACATTGGTTCTTTCTAGCAATCAAAATTTTTCATTTTTATTGCAGCTTGTTTGGAATGTTCCTAATGTTCAGTGGCCTCTATTGTTTGCTATGGGCTAAAAGAAGGGAGTATTTTGTTTTGGAGGATGAAGAATCACTAAAAGTTCACGATGAAAAAAAGCCACTTCTAAGTTAGATGAAATACCAAATTGTTGTAGTCTTGTAGAACATGAAAGAAAACAAAATCGTGTTATGTAGAGAAGCCTCTTGTAAACTATTCATTTTGTTTTCCTTATGTAGCTGATTTTCTTAACTTTTTTACTTGTATCCTACTTCTTCAAAGTCCACATTTCCTTCGTACAAAAAGACTTTTTTTTTTTTTGAAACGGTTATGAGTTAAGGGCTTAATGCAGACCCCCACCTGTTTTATTAAAAGTTGATCAAACTTACAAACCTTCGTAAGAGTTAGATCATTAAAAAGAGGCAAACAAACACTTAGCATGATCATTGACTCTAGCCTTATGCAGTTACGCCCTTAATGCCTAAATTTGGAAAATCCATCCTTGTGATGGGGTTCAACATGAATATGTGATATTTTAGTTAGTTAGAACTCTAATTTCTGAAACCTTACGACCCTAATACAATAAATTTCTCCACGGGAAGAAAAAAATTTAGGAAGGGAAAACAGATGACTGCCTGAAAAAACATGTATGATAGATGTATCAAAAAGAGTTTAGACGACAAGACCAATTTTGTGCTATGCAAACAGAAAGGACGTGGACAGTTAAAGCTTCCAGGCATTTTGTGCTGGTGAATTGGCCGGTTTGGTCAGGCCCAATTTGTTGAACCAATCATACTGTACAGCTCCCACCAGCAGATAACAAACAAACAGCAAAGATAACTTGCTAGCAAAGTGACAAACAAACAGAGTTTGAACAGAGGAAATTACTTGTGAGTTGCATACATGCCACTTCACTAAAAGACACTTTTTGTCTTGAGATTTTAGATATCAATTACAATTTTACAATCTCAAGATCTAAATTCGTGAAGGACCCAAAGTTTTCCTCTAAAAGAATGATAGGGGCCAGTGTTATGTGGAATCCTCATTCAATTCAATCATCTATGTGGCACCCAGTTTTCAACAATTGAGTATAAATTGAGTATAGATATCTGAGTCGTATCTGAGTCATATAATATATGTGCACGCCAAAATACAATTACTTTCACTAAATTTTGTGTATCTAACTAAAGAGAGAGGTTCTGAAACATATTTTATAAAAACATGTAAACAAATTCAAATTCGTAGGACATTTATAAATTTTTACTTATAAAATGTTTCTAGAACCCGTCCCCTAACTAAATACTCTGTTGGCGGATAAATGGACCTGGCATATTTATCTGTTTATCGTTGATAATCCATGGATACGCACTTGGCAGGCTGTGAGGGTTGCACCACATTTATAAGTTTTTACTTGTAAGACGTCCCTAGAACCCCTCCCCTAACTGGCTAACTAAATACTCTGTTGGCGGACAAATGGACCTGGCGTATTTATCTGTTTATTGTTGATAATCCATGGGTACGCACTTGGCAGGCTATGTGTGAGGGTTGCACCATACAACTCTGTTCCTTACCATTTTTTTTAGGGAAAAACTGCCTATATGTAGACAATTGGCAAAATTTGGAGCAAGGTGATGAAAGTCAGGAGTCGAGTTGAGAAAACCAGCGTTGATTGCAAAGCCAAAGAAAATGTATGCATCCTTAAACAACAAAAATAAAGAAAACTTGGTGGTGTTCGGGGGCGCAGTTAGTGTGCAATTCATCTACGCTGTACATGCATTATATATATTTAATTTATTGTCCAAAGCCATTACTCCTGTCTTCAACGTCATCTATGCAAACTTGGGTCATCTATGCAAACTTGGGCAGTGTAAAGGTGTGATATGGTTTCCCTTACAAACAGTCTTTAGGGGACTGGAATAGATTATTGGGTGAGACCGAGTTCGACTTGAAAGCGAACTGCCTACGTATCTTACTCTGGGTTCTATGGGGGAGAGTAGAATCAGGTCTGGCGTAGTTCATAGGAGAGGTATTTATAGAGATTGAGAGTGTATCCTTGCTCTCCACATGTAAAAGGATGTCCTAAACGAGGGGTGGAGATTAGGATCACACGTGAGAACTGTTCTCATAGGTCCGGCCAGAATGATGTGGAGTGGCGTCAGTACAAGTAGCTTTTGGCGGCCGTGACCCGTGGTCGACGGTCAAGATATGTACAAGTACACATTTAGTCATGATTGCTTATGGATAGGGTCCGTGGTCACTTCCTAGCGTGAAGTTCGGCCCGATATTGCAATCTGCCCATAGTGTTCTCATCGCTCATGGATGCGACCGTCCATAGGTCGATGTGTTATTTCCACCATGTTGCCGTGTTGGATAGAGAATATCACTCCCTACGCCCCCCCCTCGCAGGGTTGTGATAACGACATCGCCGAGAGAGATAGCAGTGGCGTGGACTATGTGAGAGGTGGAAATCTCCCACGATCCGTGAGGAACGGCTCGTGTTAACCATGTGAGCTAGTGGGTGCGAACGTTTGACACAAGCAAAGACGCGTGGCGATCCGATTCGAGAAGAAAACGCGGGCGCCCGTTTTTCGGGATGTGAAAAGACAGATGTTGGTTGGAAGTCGGGCAGCTAGGGCTAGGGTGTAATCATGATGCCTTGAAACCGGAGGGGTTGTTGCTCAAAAATATTACTTGCTCTGTTGAGACTTCATTTGGCTGCTTCGTCTGGTAGACAGAACTTCATTACCGCATCATCCTTCAGGTTAGTTCTCTGCCATTTTTGAACCTCTTCTTCTTGTTTGGTGCTAAGCCTCTGTGTTAGAGTTGTTAGGATACGCTGTTAGATACTAGTAGCTAGATTTGTTAGGTTTAGAAGAGAAAATGTCTGACTCCGATGACACTCGATCTAATGAGGTTCGTGAAGTGTCTCTTGGTTGGGATGACGAAGGTGATGAGAAAGATGAGTCCGTGTGGGATGGGTGAGAGTGATGATGATGAAGGCGGCCGGCAAGCCGAGGAAGATGTGGCTCGATCTGCGTCAGAGGCCGGGCTGGAAGCACTTCAGTCGCGGTGAGGGGTCGCCTTCTAGCGGTCCGTCCTTTTGTATCGCGTGGATAGACATCGCGGAGGGAGGCGTTCCCCATATCCGAGAAAAGAAATATGGGATAACCATGTTTATCCGAGATCCATGAGCCGATCGAACGCCCGGTTTTAGCGAGAGGTATACCCCACCACATAATGGGGTGATCATTTGTGAGGGATACCGAGGGCATTACGACGATACCGTTCTCCAATTTGGTTTTGTGAGTTCTTGAACCGGCGGCGTGGTAAGGCACCCTGCTCAGTTTGTGGGGAACACGCGGGCGACTATTTAAGGTTTTGATCTCTTGAACGCCCGATGAGTGAAGTACCGGATCGAGGTCGCTGATGTGATCGAAAGCACTACCTCGTAAAAGCGATCTAGGTCATTTGAACTTTAGCCCGCAAAACACGAAGCTATGCCGTCGGCGCCTGATGGTAAAGAGTAACGAAGTCGTGGGACAAACGATCGCCGCTCCTTGTAGGATGCTATCGCGTGTTAGCGGGTTCGGTGTGAACTATAAAGTATGCAACTTTATCGGGTGGGTGGGTAGTTGTCCGATTAGGGCTAACTTGATTTCGTGAGAACTTTTATCGAATTTGTTGTCTTGTTGGTTATGCGGATATCCGCCGAAAAAGGAGTCAAGTCGACAAGTGATCGAGAAGTTCGCTTTGTTTGTCGCGAGAAAAAACAAAGCTAAGCTACCGAAGTTTGCGATTTCTTTGAAGAGCGGAGGACCCGCCATCCGGGAAAAAGAGTAGAAACGTAAGCCCGAGCGCTGGTAACTGGTGGGAATACGCCGAAGAAAGCCGTGATGGAGAAGTGTAAAGAGCGATCCGGGTGACGGGGAAGACAGTAACGGGCCAGATCGAGGTGAAGCGACTACCGGAAGTCTTTGGGGCTTCCGGTCCGAGCGGGAAGCGGGCGAGGAGGACTCTTTTCGATCTAGATGACGCCTTCTCTTTGACATCCCTGAGTATCGACCGCTAAGGTCGCTGCGTCGGTATGAGACCGCGATTGGGTGGTGAAGTGCGAATCGGGGAAGCGGTACTCGCGAACCCGAGGGCGAAGGCCGATGCCCGATTTCAGCATCCTAGGTGAGGACGCCCCCGGAGGTTGCCCCGAGGTCGCTTCGACCTGTGGTTGTTGGAGATCCCTCCGGCAAGATGAAGCGGAAAGGTTGGCGAGAGAGATCGTAAGGGCAAATCCAAGATCTTGGGAAGGACGAAATTGGAGCTTAACTGATGTACATTGATGAGGTAACTTGGGAAGAAACGTTATGTGAGGAGGTCCGACGCAGCTACACAAGTCCCCTATAGCCGCTTTTGGTTCGTTAGAGGGGATGACCCCGGACGGTGATAGGAAAGACTTGGATGCTGGGGAGCCGGAGTCAACCGGGGGATGGACAAGGCGATGTGCCGTGGTAAAGTATCTTTCTTTTGATCTTGTGTTATTCATAATAATGCTATTGTTTGATAATGATCCGATGTATGGTGTGATCATTACAACCGATCACCGGGTACCGGTGTCAAGACGGCCGCAGCAGATAGTTGAATTGGAGGCGCGGACGCTGAAGTCGCTAAGGGACCCCGGGCCGAACCGCTTAGCCGCGGTAAGAGGCGAAAATGCCGAACTGGATGCGCCGAGGCCCTCACCACCGCTCGACTCTGGAGAGGACCTATCGCGTGAACGAAGTCGATCGAGTTGAAGCATGAGGTGGAGGCGTTGAGGGGCCAACTAGCCGCAGCGTAACGCTTTATGTCAACGTAAGACTTCCACTCGCAAGCCAAAGAGGCCTATCTCGCCATCCCGGCCGAGGTGGAGGAGCTGGAAAGGAAGATGGACGACCTGCAGGAGGAGCGGGGAACACCGGTTTCGGGCGAAATTCGAAAGTGGCTCGCTCAAGAGGTCACCGCCTCTCCCGTAGTCGTGCCACCCTCTCCCCGGGTTTGATGAGTGACCGCCTTCGTGGGTCCAAATGATCTCCCCGTGGTTGGTGCCGATGCGCCAGGTGGGCCCCCTCCGATGGTCCAAGCTCCCGGTCCGCTTTGAATGTTATTCTGGAGAAGGTTTAGGCTTAAAATGTTTAAGATATTTGTTTATTACATGTTGTTGTAATGGGCCTCGCCGTAAAACAATAGAGCCGGTTTCTGGTTGACACGGCGGCGTTTCGGCTTGTCTTTCGTTGTTATTGACTATGATATCGAATGTTTAATTGTCTTTGGATTTTGAGTATTCTCAAAGACGGTTAATCCGTGGAACTGGGGTGTCCTTTGTTGTCGTTAGGGTCGCCTCCCCCGCTTGAATATGAATCTTGTTGCTCTTCGCTTTATGCCTTGTCTTGTGTATGAAAGGACTATTTATATTTGTAAGCGCAGCCCGCTATTATGAACTAAATGGTGCGTGTCGTTCATATCGGCGAGGACGCCGGACGGTTGCTTCTGCAATGCGGCCCGACCGTGATCAAGCAGGCGCGTGGCACGCGGTCGGAATGTGGGCGGTCGGGGTGTGAAATGATGGTCGGGCGTTTGGTGTCTCGGGATGCCATAATGGTGTGCCTTGGGAAGAGTATGCGCGGAGTTTAAATACGACCGGTCCAGTGGAGAGCAAACGACATTTGCTTTTCCTTGTTCTTCCCATCGGTCGCTTCTTCCTACCCACTCGGCTTTTCTCGGCTTCCCTTTACCGTGCACGCTTTTTTCCGCTTTCGCTTAGATTCGGACGAGAAACCGGGTGGCTACTCGGCCGCCTTTCTTTTGTTTTCTCGGTGTAACTTTCATTATGGCTCGGCAGGCCAGACGCCGTAGGAGTATGGAGTGTAAAGAGCGAAGTTCCCCTGCTCATGGAGGAGATGGAGTTCCGCCCTCGCGCGCATGGGGACCGCGACAAGAGGAAAGGCTGTTGGGTCCGATGGCAAGAAAGAGCAAACGATCCAAGGGGTCGGGTCGCCGACGGCGCATTGAGTTCGTCGCCGAGCCGAATGCTCCCATCGGCCGGCTGATGGAGGCTTAATGAATGACCGGGCAAGGTCGCCACGCTTTTAGTGAGAGTTCGCTTCTCATGCTCCGGACGCGGGGAGCGAAGTTCTACTACGCGGGGAAGACGGGAAGAAGCCTGGCCGCGGAACGCCTGGATCGACAGCTTTCCACTCTACGCCATAGCGACTAGTATGCCGGGCGGGAGCGGATCGTTAGACGGGACCGAGCCGAGGTCGAAGATAAAGACATGGACACGCCGGCCGGGGATTATGGATATGGCGAAGTTGTTTGGCGAGTATCTCATCAGCTTTGTCGCTTTGTTTCTTAAGTGACTCCGATTACGACTTGCCTTTGTAGTTTCCGGCCGGTATGATAAACTCAAGAATTTGGGAGTCTTTGGGAGGAAATTCTGAAACCATCGACAAAACCAAACTTATTCTTTGCTTTCGGGCTCTAGAATAATAGGCCGTAACCAAGTTGGATAATTGTCCCGATAGCGAGAGGAGATCGAGGGATAGCGGTGGGACTATCGAATGGTGGACATAGAAATGATCATCGAGAATCACGGAGTAGAGTCATTATTGGGAGTGGAAGCGTCGACCATTAAAATTGAGAGGAGGCGGGAAGGCGATAGAGTTTAGGATTAGGGTTTGGATCAATATTAGGTTGATACCATGATAAATTAGAGAGATTGATTGGAAGAATATTTACTTGATTAATTTCTAAGAAGATTACAAGATGTTTATATAGAGTTACAAGAATCTATAATAGGGACTAAACTAAAAGCGATTCGGTGGTGTGGGTTTCTAAAGCAATGCAGCGGTAGCGGTCACTTTTCGGGTCAAGCTTTGTTAGAGTCATTTGTATCTGTTAGGTAGCGTGTATCCAATCTATCTATCGTTAGCGGAAGCGCGGTCGCTCTCTCATTATGAAGTGAAGAATAACTTCTAATATAAAGTATGGCGGTGTTTGTGGCATATCACGATGGGTAATGTTTATGTTAGACTCGATAACGCGAATAGAGGAAGATGTTTTGAGTTTCAAGAGGTCACGATGAAGTATGTCATCAAGTAGCATATACATATATATAAATCACGACATCTAAAGTATCATATCGACCAGTAAGTTTGTAACCCACTATATATAAGGGACTTAGGGTTAGGCAAAAACATATATAATTCTTGGAAATCTTTTCATTCTTTGAGAGAAAACCTTGAGAGAGAGAGTCACTCAAGAGAGAAACCAGCTTTACCTTGTAAAGAGATAGATCTAGTGAGTTTGAGAGAGAAGAAAGAGCATTGTAATCCTTTTCTACCCTTTTCTCATAAGATCATTGCTTTTGTGGATATAGGCACAATTGGCGAACCACGATATATAAACTTGTGTATCTTGTGGTATGCTTTACTTTCTTTGCTTTATTATTACTTGTTTTGTGATAGTTGTTGATTGCTTAGAAAGTTGAGTTAGTTTGTTTGATTGGTGGTAGTGAAATGTTAGACTTTTATTGGAGTTAGAGTGTCAAGTGCAAACTATGTTAATGGGGATCGATTGGTATTGTTTTCCCCAACAATCTTAGCTATCTCATCAGGGTGGAAGGATGTCATCTTTGAAGGAGATTGCAGAAAGTCACTAAATATCTAACTGGTCTTAGTTGTACTTGGAGTATTGAGAGTCTGAGAACTTATGTAAATAATCTTTTATCTTTTTTGAGTTTAGTAGCTTTCGATAAATTAGTAGGGATTTAAATGGGGATGCACATGAGTTAGGTAGATGGGACAACCATCAACTAACTATGAGTCATCTTCAAAGTGTATGTTAGACAAAATTTGAAACCTATGTTCCTCTATATATTGTTATTGTTATTGTTATAATAATTCAGGTCTTACCCCATAGGCCTAAAGATACAAATTTCCAAGATATTAGTAATTTGACAATTGTGCCAAATATCTTCCCACTAACTATGAGCCAGAAAAAAGATTGTTAGGCGAGTCTGGTCCATATCAATTCATCATATTTCATTTTAGTTCATTAAGTCATCAATCGACAAAAAGTTTCTCAAAGTTTTGTATTTTAGATGTTTGGTCCCCTTATCTCCAGGAAATCAACTGTCAATTACTCATTTTCCTCATCCTTGGTCTTACTTGGACAACAATAATGTCATTTTTTTTTTTTTTAATTGAACGTCTATTTTCTATCAAATTGGTAGCTAGGACATCACTAAGTGGCACTGAAATAGGACGTCTGGACTCCGAACGCATTGGAGAAATGACAATTCGTACCTCACATACATTCTCAAAACTTAAATAACACGATGACAAAGGAAAAATACAAATTAATTTTCGTATTTGAAGCATCTCATCACGAACCTTGGCACTAGGCCACTCACAATGTGCAACGGATGAATGAAACAGATTCCCTGGTGATGAAGGTCCTCAAAGAAGTTGTACTACAAGGGTGCAAGAATACGTTCGACTAAAGGTAAAGTGAAGAAAAGAGGAGATAGAAAAAGTTATAGCAGTAAAAGAAAAAGAAGAAAGGGAAATGTGGCAGTGGTTCTTGTTTCCCCGAGTTGCCCTGTCTCAAACCTTATGGCTGTTGTTCACGAATTGCTTTTAAGTACCACGAATATACTTTTAATTAGTATGGCACATTATGCCTTCATATGTGATTCCTTTTAATTAGCATATAAATCTTTCATTTAGTCCTTTACCGTGTATGCTTCCATGTACCTTATGGGCGTGCGTTCTATTTGTCCCTTTAGCTTGCAGAAGTACAGAGTGCATGCGGTGGGGGTGCATGTTATATGCTCGTGTGCTCCTTTTGCATAGTTTACATATTGATTATCTCACTTACTTGCCATTATAGTTTAAAGTACATGCGCCTATGCAGTGATTGCACATGAAAGTACTGGGTATTAATGGCATCTGTGAGTTTTATTATTGGTTCAATTTGAAAAGGAGATAGAAGAACATGTCTTGTACCATTACAGCTTCGGTGTTTGGCCCTTAACAGCATCTTTTGTGTTTATTTGCCTGTAAATTCATTTACATACTGTGTTTCCATGACCGCCAGCCAATACTGGGATCCACCTACGCTACACAAAAAGCAATCCATGCATATGATCCATTATTTTGCCACTGGACTTGGGAGTTGGGACAAGTAATTCGCACTGTAATTAGGTAGCTTTTTGCAGTAAATAATTAAACTGTAACACAAGGGTAATAGGGAGGCTCCAGCTACTTGAGAATATTTTCATAGGGATGAGGGTCCGCAGACCAAGTGATAAGTGATCCAATAGTCTGAAAATCAAAAACAAAAAAGATAAGAAAAAGATAAAAGAGAAGATGAAAGGATGTTGTATTTCTAGACCGTTGGATGACTTGGATCCCACATTCAACTGTTGCGGCCTTCATTCCTATGAGAAAATCCTCGGAGTAGACAACTTCGGGTAATAAAAGCAGAAATAGAGCAATTTCGTTCTGAGCGTGGCTCTTGATTGAGCATGGAAATACTTCATAGGAAACCCAATTTCACACGATAGAAAAACGCAACATAAATTTATCACCTATGTCAGCTATTCTCCAAGACTATACATGTTACAAAGGGGCCTAAAACCAGCCGTGAAATTACATACTACATTATTTACTACTAGAGAATAGGAATGAAAATTGCTCCAATTATTTTCGAGTTACATACTGTTCTTCTAGGCTCTTATACAGTATATTATCTTATCACAAACATTTAGCATGTGGAATGCACAACTGCAGAACTGCACAAGGTACCGCCCCAATTAGAGGAATGGGTCAAACATTTCTCTTTTCTTTGCTGGAAAGCAGTCGACTGAGGGAAGAAAATATACCGAGTATAAATAGCACGTGATATTACACAAGACAGTGTGCACTGTGCACATACCATTCAGCTCTTCAAAAAGCTAACCAGTTGCCTCCACGCATTGCTCTACTCATATATCCACCTAAAAGCATGTGTTTCAAATCTATATGATAATGTGCACAAAAATGCTGGATTCCAGTACACTCGTTTGAATAATGTGGGATTTAATTCGTGTATAATCACTTTCAAAATTTTCCTATTAATTAAAATCTTTTAGAGAAAAATTTATGATGCATGCTATGCTCAGGTAAAACTTGAAAGTCTATAAACCTTACCTAAGGATCAAACAGAGTTTTTGACTTCGACTGTGGATGCTTTACTTTGCTCCCTTTGAATCACTTTTCCTTGATTGAATCGTGTTTGATTTCCTTTTGTATGATTGTATCTAATTTTGGAGTGTTCCTTTGAAATAAGTCATTCCAAACTAACAAATCGTGTCAGACTCTCATGGCGCCTGACAAGCGTGGAGGGAATAAACTAGAAGTCAAAGGCATCCACTAAGAGTATCGGAACGAAGTAATAAAAGATATCCTCTGTTGACCTTGTGAGAAGAAAATGCATGATGTTTTAATTATTTGGAGATCGAGTCATTTAACAAAACATTGTGGAATATTTATGTCCACAATTGTGGATAGTTACTAATATGAAGATTATGGAATAATTTGTGGCCAGATACTCAGATTATGCCCACAATGTTGGAGAATTTAGTGGTTCATTGCTTTAGAATAAAAGGAGTGGACTTTAGAAGTTTCAATTTTAAACTGGCCAGAGTAAAGGCCTACAAACATCAATTAGGATCCCATAATGGGAGCATTAGTATCTTCTCCAATATCACTCAATATTTCTAAACTGTAGAAAAATTTTTCTGGGTGGAAATAAAGGTTATTCTTCAATGCCAATTAGTGGAAGGCTTACAAAGTTACAAGTGCAAACAAAATTTTCTCAACCGAAAAAGAAAAAAGAAGAAAGAAACCCTGTTTGTAAGTAGTGGTTTTTGCTTACAGCGCAAGCAACTAGTGTGAAAGAAATGAGAGACATGTTCTTGCCACCTACGCATTCCCATAGCCTGATAGCCTCTAAATCGCACGATATGAAAATTGCATTGATCTACCTAAGCTACCACGTCACTTTCTATTCGGCCTGCTTGAAGGCTATCATCAGTCATCACCAACCCCGAAGGGGCAAAGGGCAACTAACTATGAAGCCGTAGCCCATAGCTGGCGAGAGCTAAACTCTCCTGGGCGATTTTAGTGAGTTTCAAAACTTCAACCTCTACTTGTCAGAAAGCGTTAATCGGAGTCATGTATAGTGGCTCATGTAGATAAGTGCCAAAGCTTTCAGCCACAACACCCCTGTAGAAAGAAATACATACATACATACACATCAAATTATGCAGAGGGCAAGAGGCATGTGCAAGTGTGCAACATTCTTAAATTTCAACAAGAAAGTTCTTATAGACTAATTTTTCAAGAAGATCATGTTGTCTCAGAATCTCAAGAAGAAAGTCATTTCAAACACTAAATTTCCTATTTCATGAAAATTTGCTCCTATTTCATGAAAATTTGTTGTTTATGATAAAGTAATCACTTTTAAGTATGTCACTTTTGTTGAAAATCTTAGAAGATCTCAACTCTTTAAAAATGATAATGTGAGAGAATCGTACTAAAGATTTTTTTTTTTAAGTGGTACTTAAAAAAAATGTTGGAGCGTTGGCGACCGAAGGTTAAATACTTCTAGTACAATTTCACTGGTGGGAGAAAATATCAATAATAGTAGAATCTCTCAATCTCATGATTTACCTTAATCAATATTGTTTAGTCAATTATCAGCGTCATGTCAATTGTCGAAAGGGACCATTTGTTGATTCACTTGGTTGGCATCGTGAAGATGTGAATTGTCAAGATAAACTAAATGAGAAATGCACACTAATTAAGAGGGCCAAAGAATTAGAGAATGAAGACATATACTTCGTGTCTATAGAAGATGGATCCTCTTTCCCGTATTTTACTCATCGTTGCTTCTTAAAGCCCAAACGTTGGCCTGCTAAGGCGACTATAGCTCATGGCTTGAAGAGTTTGAGTTTGTCAGTCGTATGCTAGTGTTTTTCCCGCTCCACTAAGGAATGTTGCCAGTACCCAGAGTGTTACAAACTTACTTTAAGCTACTTTCATGGCTATTGTTCTTCACTTATTAATCTAATAATTTGATGACATAAAATGAAAAAAGTTTGGTTTTGTGCATCTCGTGTCATAATGTCATATACCCATAATAGTTATGCAAGAAATGGGGCTCAACCCTTGGTTTTAATCCGGTTGAGTATAAACCCCTTTCTATCGGCCTATACCACATAACCTCCCTATTTATCGGCCCATACCACATAACCTCCCTGTTTTCCAATAACAGGGCAAATCCAGTCCGATTTCTATTTCCTATTTTATTTTATTTCCGTTTTACCTTTTTTACAGATTCATCGTAATTTCGACCAAGAAGAATACCGATTCATCTGCTTGGATAACACGATTTGACCTCCTTTGTTTCTCAATTGACGAAAGAAGGTTAGACGCTGAAGAGATTCACCTATTCCATCTTCTTTGCGATTTTTATTTTGACCATGAAAATTTAAAAGTTAAATTGCTCAAAATATTGTTTCGTTGGTGATATTGACTATGTAAAAATACATTTACATATGTTCATCAATTTGATTTTGTTGTTTTTTGCAAATGCAGATATGGATGAGACTGCTCTTTTTGCTATTATGTACGAGACACAAATTATGAGTGTCCGTGTCGGGACTAACGGTATGATTGTTGATTTGAAGCGTACAATTTCTGAAAAGTGGCCAAACCTTACTCCATTGTCTATAGAACTATCTTTTGTAAAGGATTCAAAGCGTATTGTGATAGATACTGACTCGGAGCTTCAATCCCTTGTTTGCTTCAATTTGGTTAAAAGTTTTGATACATTTTTTATAACAGCATCGTCAAGAGGAGTTTTTGCTTTGTATGACGCTGGTTTTAGTTCCAAAGTCTCTCTTCAGGCTTCTTCTTGTACTTCTTGTACTTCTAGTTCTTCTATATCTTCTGCTACATATGATGAAAAATATGTTAATGTCGCTTCTTTGCCTATTCTGACTGGTGTGGGACAGAGATTTTCTGGTGGTGTTGCCAATTTTTGTGTTGAGCTTTTACGCCATTGTCTTGTTAATCATTCTGAGTTCTTATTAAGAAGAATGATCATGATAGAGTCATGGTAGAGTGTTATTTGAAGACTGAAACCGGTGTCTATGGAGAGTTCACACATCCAAGAAGTATAAGATGCGAAGTTCTTTGAAATAAAGACAATGGAAGCAAAATACACATGTGGAGCTGGATTCACTGACGTTAACAATCCCCCAGTGAATAGTAAACTTGTAAAGAGTATTGTTTTAGATATAGTGAGAGACAAGCCTTTGATTAAGCTAGGTGAAATCACTAACCATTTTCTAAGGGTATATGGTGTGAACTTGAATTATTACTTTGCGCATACTAGCATAGATCTTGCATTGAAGGAGATACATGGGGACCATGCTTTATCTTATCATCGATTACATTGGTATGTTGGAAAGCTTGAAAAGAAACCAATCTAGGAGTCATGTTGTTTTGGAAAAGGAATCAACAACAGAAAAGTTCAAGAGATTATTTGTTGCATTTGGTGATTGTATTCATGGCTTTAACTTCTGTCGTCCTATGCTTTGTTTGGATGGAACTTTCATGAAAACAAAATACAAGGGGTGTGTCTTGTCACCACGCCAAAAATGCAAATGGGGGTATGTTTTTTTTGTTTGTGACTTTTTACATAGTAGTTCATAGTAGTTTGTAAAACTGAACAAACATAAACTATGAAAATTTTACGTTCACATAGTAGTTTAGCCTATGCATTTTAATATTTACATAATAATTTAGCCTATGAAAATTTATTTTTATATATAAGAGTTAAGTTTTCATAATGAATATGGTATGCAAAACCAAATCAGTAATTGATGTTTATTTGTGTTCCAGGTATTTTTCTAGTAGCTATGGCGGTTGTACTTTTTGAAACTGATGATAATTGGGATTGGTTCTTGGAGCAACTTAAGTTGGTGGTCTCCAAAGATCGTAGGCTAACTTTTAATATCTAACAGAAACCATGGTCTACTCGTGGGTGTCCCTCGCGTTTTTCCTGGTTCCCATCATGGTTATTGTTTGTGGTACCTTAAAAATAATCTTAATTCAGCTATGCCCAACAACCATTGCTTCCGCTTTGGATCTCTTTTCAGACCTTGCCTATGCTGGGACGCACCATGAGTTTGAGAAAGTGATGGTTGATTTTCGAGATGTTTGTGGCAATCAAGTGAAAACATTTTTGTCCACCATAGGTTATGAGCATTGGTATAATGCTTATTTTCAAGGAAATAGATATGGCGCTATGTGTTCCAATATTGCGAAAAGCTTCAACTCTTGGATCCTACTAGAACGCTACTTGCCTATCATTGCAATAGTGGACAAGATCCGTGGGAAAATTATGAAAATGATGTTCGATCGGCGGGAGTTAGCTAGGAGCTGGACTACTATCTTATGTCCATCTATGGAAACTTTATTGGTTGAGAGGATCAAGGTGGGGAGAAGTTGGGTGGTTCTCAAGTCAAGGAAGGGTATTTTTGAGGTGCGTGCTACTCATACTCACTTGGTTGACTTGAATAGAAGTCACTGCTCTTGTAATTGGTGGAGAATCGAAGGATTCCCTTGTGCACACTCACTGCGCTCCATTTTGGCTGATGGATTGAATGTGTATACCTACTATGATAAATTCTTTTATTCTCAGACATTCCGTGATAGTTATTCAAGAGCTATAGTACACATGGAGAACGATGAAAATGCACGCTAAGATACCAAGTGTGCCTGATTTACTGCCTCCGGATCTGAAAAAGAAGATGGGGAGACCAGACAAGAAACAGAAGCACAACACGGGTGCTACAAGAGGTAGGAAGAAGAACAAGGGCCCTTGCTATGGCCACCGCAACCCAAGAGTGGGCTCCACTCCTACAACATGCTTTACACCGGTTCAATGAATTTGCATTTTTTCATCTATTCTTTGATGTTGCTCGTATATGAAAAACAAGATGTCGATGAACTTGCTAGAGTTTATAGTTTGATGTTGGATTTTATATGTTACGTTTTTTAGTTGGAGAATGAAAAGATAGTTTTACATAGTAACTTTTAGGGATGAAATTAGCCTGACACCTGACAAAATTTATGTAAATGTATTTTTACACAGTCATTATATATGTAAATATATATTTACAAACTAACTTTACCTATGCAAACTTAAATATACATAATAACTTTTGGGATTGAAAAGTTCTGGACACCTGACCAAATATATGTAAATGTATTTTTACATAGTCATATATATGTAAAACTATATTTGCATAGTTATTGTAGATGTTGTATTTATTGGACAACGGCCTGATGGTTCGTGTGGTAGGGAATGGCTGTATTCTTCTTGGGATAAGAGTTGCCTACGTATCAAGTTTCTTGGGGTAAACTTGAATCAAGCCTTACGTAGTTCATCTCTCTCTATTTATAGATGTTTGAGTTGACCTTCCATATATGTTCTGGACCGTTATAAAGTGTAGATCCACCTTGTGTGCTATCTTGATGATTCACCATTACTCAGTTGTTACAAAGTTAATGTCTCCATGATTGTGGCATTGATTGAGCTCCAAAATTGCGCTAGTTGGTTTGCTTCCATAAATGGTCATGAATCGCGATGTTGGACGACACAGGGTGTTGAGTTGTGGGGTGCGATCGATGGTGTGGGGCGAGTTGAAGGTGGACAACCCGGGTATGTGTACATGTGCATTGTAGTGTGGAAACGGAAGGTACTTACATAGCCCCTTTATTTTTATTAGTTCTTTGGGCCGGTATTGCATGGAAAAAAACGGTTAAAAAGTAAAGTTTGAAAGCACGGTCGGCAATTTGTTTGTTTTGAAATTAGGTTTGAGAAAATGTCTGGAAACTATTGGAGCTAGATTAAATGGGGCCCAAAATTACAATGATTTGTGGGTGAGTAATGATTTAGGCATTTGGGAACACAAAACGCGTTTTTGTAGTCTCTTGAGGTTTTGGCAGCTGAAGGGTTTTGACTTGTTAAGGGTTTCTCTTTCTCATTTCTCCATCTAGGAAAAGAAGGAAACAAATAGAGCGAAAAAAAAAAAAAAAAAAAAAAAACTTTTCTCATCTTCGGTATCGGTGTGTCTTTTGATCTTGCAAACTTTGATCTTTTGTTTATTCTAAAACTCGTAATATCTGCTACCAGTGATAGCTTGAGTGGTGAAGTTGAAATTGATGAATGGAGAGAGAGAACAGTAAGTGGTGAAGATGTTGATGATAGGGTTTGTAGTGGTGCTGAGGCTTTGTCGTCTTCATAATTGGAGACGAGGGCTGAGGATGCGAGGAGGCCTAGGTCGGAAGATTGTTATGCTTCTCTGAGGGAGGAGTTTGGTTGGGTGGAGGTCGACCTGGCCATGTACGACCTGCGTGAGGAGAGAAATTTGTATGGTAATGACTACGTTCCTTGGGGTGGAGGAGTAGTTGTTTGTTATGGACAGTTGAAGGCTGGGATAAGGTTGTCTTTTTCCCGTCTTATTGTGGAGGTGTTGAGTTTTTTGGGAAAAGCCCCTTGTCAGTTCTTAGAGAATAGTTGGAGGATTTTCCATGTGTTGGATTTGTTGAATGACAGGGGTTATAACATCTGTTTATCAGATGTGTTAGAGCATTTTGTTGTGAGGAGATCGGGTGCTCTGAATTTCAGTTTTCAGGTCGGTAAGGGGAAATCTCCTGTTATCGTGGGGGTGAGTAAGGAGGATTGGGGGCGTAGGCCGTTGTTCATTATAAGTAGATATTGTCCTCCTCGTTTGGAGGTTGAAAATCATGTTGTATAGTCGGCTGGTAAGTCGTTGGTTTTAGGTCGTAATGTGTGTATGATATATTATAATTTGGACGTTCTGATTTATTTGTTTTATTTTTGTAGAGATTTCTATTCATTTTCGTACTAAGGCCGGTGTTATTGAAAGGTTTGCTTGTTTGAGTTTGGAGGAGAAATGAGTTTTGTTGGGGGAGGTAGCTCATTATTTTAAGAGGCGTGGAGGAGAGAAGATCAACCGTAAGAAGCTGGAGCAAAAGGCGAGGGCTCGCAAGGCTGAGGTTGCTATTTCTGATTCTAGCTCGGATTCTGTCATGGAGAGGGAGAGCCAAAAGAAAGCACCTGTTTCTGGAGGGAAAAGGGCTGAAGGGGCTAGTGATAGCCGTTCTGGGGCAGCTAGGATGGCTGGTGGAGCTACTGAAAGCCGTTTTGCATCTAGACGCTCTGAGGTGGGTGATGTGAATCGTTAAGCATCCCAATGTTTTGAGCTGGGGGATGGAGGACGCTCTGTATCCAACCGCTTCTCCTATGGTGATGCAGATCGTTCTGCATCCAACTGCTTCTCCTCTGGAGATGCGGGTGCTGGAAGTGCTGGTGGTATTGCTGCTGGTGGAAGTGCTGGTGGAGAGGGTGATGCTCCCACTTCGTTTCAGAGGCCTATTCTGAAGAGGCGCTCCGAAGTGGTTGAGTCGGAGAGGGCTAAGAGGTCCCGAACTGAGTCTGAGGAACGACCTAGTTCTGTGAAAGGTCGTACTTCTTTAAGTCGGGTACCTTTGAAGAAGATGAACCTGATTGATTTGGCTGTTGACGCTGGGGTAGCTGAGGCCCATTGTAAGAATAAGGTCGGTGATGGTGAGCCTGCTGCTTAGCAATGCAAGGGGTTAGGGAGTGCGGCCCCAAGCGACAAGAGTGGAGATGACGTTTTGAGTAGGCTCGTCATGTATGAGGACCCTTGTAATGGGCTGAGGAAGTTTGTGAAGAATGGGGACTGTAGTTTCAAGTCCACATTGGTTGCTGGAGGGCTGCTGGAGAGCATTATTCTTTATGGAGATAGGCGTAAGCTGGATGGTAAGAGTCTGGAGGTGAACCTAAAGGAGATGGATCGGTCGCTGTGCCATGTGAGTGTTTTTCCATTCTAAGCTTGTTGTCTTTGGGCTTTGTCAATATTGATCCGATCTAATCTTAATTTGATATTTGTCAGGTTCTGGCCATGTACAGTAAGTTGAAAGAGATGGCATCTATCTTCGATCTGTACAAGAAGGAGTTGGATGCCATCAAGGAGGCTTATGGCAAGCTGGTGGCCGAGCAATAGGTGGAGAGGGCTGAGGTCGCCGGGCTGAGGACTCAGGTGCAAGATCTGGGTGGGAAAGTGGCTCTGTTGCAACCATCTCTTGACTCTGCAAAGCTGGAGGTTCAGCAATGGGTCACCGAGTGCAAGAAGGCGCGGGCCGTTGCTGAACGAGCTGAGACTGAGTATGACAACCTGGTTGATTTGGTGGAGGGTGGTGATACTTACATTCTAGTAGATGATTATTTGGAGCTAGATCGTAAGTATGAGCTCTTGAAGATGTCAGTTGAACGTGGGGCTGCAACAATGTCTGTTGAAGATACTGGTGCAGATGCTAGTAGATGATCTGACCTGCTAACCGATCTAGGTGTTGCTCCAGCCGTTCTGCGAACTGAAGAGGTCTCCCCAGAAGTTGTAAATGCAAGCTGTGATCCAGTTAGTGGCCCAGTTGGTGAAGAGGGTGGACCATTAGAGCCTTTGAATGTGGAGAATCTTTCTTGTGTTAATTGATCTCTTGTGCTTGTCAGTTTGTTTTGATGATAGATGAAATGTTTGAACAATGTTCTCTTTCTTGTTGTAGTTGATACTGATACTAATACTGATGACTTTTGATTTCTGATGGGGGTACTAAAGTCGTTTTCTCATAACTTGGGGGCCTCTAGTATCTAACCAAAATTGTATTTAAGTAGGAATAGTTAAATTACTTATTTGCTGAGATTGTGTTTTGATGTTTGCTTGCCAATGATTGCTTTCGTTCTTTTGATTGTTGTTTGACGACCTGTGTTGTATAGCTGAAGCATTGATGAACTGCTGAACTTGGGTAGGTTGTCTGATTGTATCAGGTCGTTTAACTATATCAGGTCGTAGTGCTTTTGTGTACGACCTGGTAGATTTGCGTAGTTGACACCTAGGCTTTGCCATGTTTAGGTGTGTGCGAGTCGTTCCTTTTGGGGGAAGCTCTTATAATTAGCCTTTGAATGACCATTGTAGTTGGGTCTAACTTAAACCATTTCGAGGTCGTAAGTTGACTTGGGGTCCTTTTGGGGGTCCCCTGGATTGTATTTGTCTGATAATTGCCCTTTGAGTGGCAATTACAGTTGAATCATACTTAACCCTGGCGTTGGTGTTAAGTTGATTTAGGGTCCTTTTGGGGGACCTTGTTTGAATTGATTGATGATTAACCACTGCATGGTTGTAGTTGAGTCGTTATAGACTCCGCCTTTGATGTACGACCTGACATTGTGATGTCCTAGGTCGGGTTGCGTAGTGCAAGATGTATGGTACTCATGTAATGCACAAAATGATATTTGTACACAAAATGTTAATGAAATTTTATTCATATCGAATTATGTATCTGGAGAAAGACTTATTGATAAAATCGCTTTAGGAGAGCTGTATTCCAAGGTCGGGGAAGCATATCATCGAGCTGAGTTTTGATCCAGTATGCACCGTTTCCAACGACTTTGTCAACAATGTAGGGACCTTCCCATGTTGGGTCGAGTTTGGCTGGAGCAAGTGTCTTTTTGAAGACTAGGTCCCCAGCTTGAAAAGATCTTGGGATGACCTTATTGTTGTAAGATCATTAGACGTTGGTGAAGTCTATGCAAAGTCGTACCTGACCATTCTTCTTTGGAACGACCACAACGTTGGCTAGCCAGGTCGGGTACTCGACTTCTCTGATGAATCCAACATTTTTGAGCTTTTATATCTCTTCATTGATGGCTTTTTGAAATTTGAGTGTTAGTTTCCTAGGTCATTATTTGGCAGGCTTGATAGTTGGATCTACATTTAACTTGTGGCAAGCGACATGAGGGTCGATTCCTGGCATATCGATATACGACCAAGCAAAACCATCTTTATTGAGAGATAGAAATTTGACAAGTTGCTTCTTGAGCCTAGGGTCTAAATCAACCCCTATATAAACAAACTTTGGGTCATCATCTGAGCCTAGATTGACTTTTTCTCCTGGTTCTATTTGAGCTTGTTTCCCTTTGAGCTTGTCTGCTGTAGTTGCTGTAGGGTTGGACGTTTGAGGATCTTGCTTCCTTGGGACGTCTTTGTCTTTGATGACCTGAGGCTTGGGTGAGGTCGTTGTGCTGACGTGATTGCACCGGTGAGCTTCTAGTTGGTTGCTTCTGAGCTCTATGATGCCTCAAAGACCGAAAAATTGCAGGACCTGGTGGAGGGTTGATGGAATTGCTTGGATCTTATGAATCCATCGGCGTCCTAGAATGGCAGTGTAGGACAACTTGACATCGATCACACTAAATCGTGTTAAGGTTTTGACCATGTCTTCCTTTTCTCCAATGGAGACTGGCAGGATGACATCTCCAATGGCTTCTGTGCAATCTTCGTTGAACCCATAGAGCGGTGCATTTGATTTTATCATCACCGAGTCTGGCAGGTGCATGTCTTTGTAAGTTTGATAGAAAAGTATGTCGCACGAGCTGCCTGGATCGATGAGTACTCTTTTGACTGTCCACCTGTTGATTTAAATGTGCACTACCAGGGCATCATTGTGGGGTAGGCACAACTTGTCTAGATCCTCTTCGGTGAATGAAATTGTTGTTGTTGTTTGAGGGTTGGTGAGATTAATCACCTTGGCTTTGTGTGAGAGGTGGTAGATTTCTTGAAGTGCTCCTACTCTTTTGCGCTTCTCCCGACTTGAGGTTTCATCGTTTGATGTGTCTGTAATCATGTTGATTACTTTATCCTCATCGTGGTCGGAGAAGTGCTGTCTCCTGTTGTGCCTCGACCGACCTGGAGATTTATATCGTCGGGCTGTTCTGCTCCTGCTTCTAATCTTGGCAGGTCGTTCGTTGCTGCGGCTCCTACTTCTATGGCGTTTGGCATTCAGCTTGTGCCTTAGGTCGCTTTCTGGCAGGAAACTCTTTCAATTTTCCTTCCTCCACTAAGTCTTGGAGGTAGTGTTTGAGGCTCCAACAATCATTGGTGTCATGGTGGTGGAGTTTGTGGAAATGACAGTATGGACGTTCTTGTATGGCGATCACCTTGTTGATGTTGGGCTTGAAGTATGGTGTTGTATATATCTTTTTCAGGATCTGACTCGGCGTCCTGGAGAAGTTGGAGAATTCCCTTTTTGTGTATGAAGGCTTGCTGGAGCTGGATCTTTTGTTGTTATTGTTGTTGTTGTTGTTGTTGCCTAAATATTGATTGCTTTCTTTGGATCCTTGTTTATCGCTTACTGCGAGGACTTCTTTCCCTTTGCGCTGGGCCATCCATTCTTCGTATTTATGTACTTGTCGACTCTGTGATACAGGTCGTCTAGGGTCTCTAGCTTGTTGCGTATGAGGGACCCTGCTAGGTCGGAATCGTCTAAGAGGGCGTTTGTGAACGCAGAAGTTGCAAAGCTGTCCTTGAGTCCTGCTTCTAGCGAGAGGAGGTCCTTCTTAAAATGTCCTAGGAACGCACGGATTGTCTCACCATGCGCTTGTCTTAGTTGGAACAGTGAGTCTAGGTCGGCCTGCTTCTTCCTATTGTGGACGAATTTTGCCACGAATGTTTCGGCCAGCTTGTCGAAGTTGCTGATGGAATCAGGAGGGAGTGTGTAGAACCGATCTATGGCTCCGTCCTTCAGGCTTGCTGGAAAGAGTTTGCACTTAAGGTAGTCGTATTCTGGCACGCTGTAGAGTGCGAGAGTCTGGCTGAAACAAGCTACGTCTTTGACTTGGACCGCGAGCTACCGTCGTCTGCATTAGGGAACGTTGGTTAGATGAACTCTAAAGGCGGCTGCTTGTGACTGATTTCTGTTGTGAATGGTGACGCCTTGTACGTCTGGAGTATTTTCTGGGCGATCTGGAGTGCGTTATCCTTGTCGTTTGCCTTCTCCAATCTTTGCGCGAAGTCTTCCAGCCTTTGATTGGTGGTGTTGGTGAGGGCTGTAACGGCGTTGTTCTCCACTATGTTTGGAGGGTCGTTGTTGGCGTTGGAGGTGGTGTTTTCGCGCATCGTCTGGTTTTCTTGTTAAAGTGCTACGAACGACTCCTGTAGCGTCTTCATCTGATCTGCTAATGCTTGTAATTGTGTTTCCATGGTGGTTTGTTTGTGACCAGCTTTGTGGGCTTGAGAAAATGGTGTGTATATTTTCTCAAGAGAACGAACCGGCAGACGATGCTAATGTAGATGTTGTATTTATTGGACAACAACCTGATGATTTGTGTGGTAGGGAATGACTGCACTCTTCTTAGGATAAGAGTTGCCTACGTATCAAGTTTCTTGGGGTAAACTTGAATCAAGCCTTTCGTACTTAGTTCACCTCTCTCTATTTATAGATGTTTGAGCTGACCTTCCATATCTGTTCTAGACCGTTATGAAGTGTAAATCCACCTTGTGTGCTATCTTGATGATTTGCCATTACTCGGCTGTTACAAAGTTAATGTCTCCATGATTGTGGCGTTGATTCAGCTCCAAGATTGCGCTAGTTGGTCTTCTCCCATAAATGGTCAACTAATCTTTGTTGGACAACACGGGTGTTGGGCGTGGGTGCGATCGATGGTGTGGGACGAGTTGAAGGTGGACGACCTGGTATGTGGACACGTGCACTGTAGTGTGGAACGGAGGGTATTTACAGTCAGTAAAGCTATGAAAACTTAAATTTACATAATACATTTTGGGAATGAAATTGGCTAGACACTTGGCAGAATATATGTAAATGTATTTTTACATAGTCATTATATATGTAAATCTATATTTACATAGTCACTAAAGCTTTGCTTTGCAATTTAGTAGATGTTTGAACTAGCTTTGCTATCCAATTTAGGGATAGAGGATGAAATGGTGATCAGTTGGTTGTTTGGAGATTATGTGTTTGTGATGACAATAAATAACTTCTTAGTAACTACCATAATGAAGTATGTTATTAGGACAAAGAGTGATTTTTAAATAACCTTGGATTCACAAATATAGATAATTATATTGGTGCTTAACCTGACAGAGAAAGGGACTCTGACTCTACACACATAATATTTCGAGAAAAAGCTTTAAACATTTCATCCATCATAATAAAATATTTTGGCAAAGTAACCATACAAAAAAGTATAATCCAGCAAAGACTGAATATGCAGAACAATACTAAACAACTCCAATACATTAACAGTAATAGTACATCATAATCGAACACTCCCGAGTTAGAATGGTTCCAATGTTTTAACACAAATAAACATGACGTAATCAACTAGAAATATGGAAAATCAGCTCTTCATTTCTTGCATTCTTCTTTTGGATCCCATTTTTCTTGTTGGCTTGATACAATCTCATATGTTAGGTTAACCCTCAATTGTTTCGTGGCTTCTAGCGTTATATCTTGGATAGCTTTTCCACATATTATAGCCTTCACAAACAAAATGACGAAGAAACCACAATCTGAACTGAAAATGCCAAAAAAAGAAGTTTAAGATAAAAGATAAGAGATAAGAGATTAAAAAGACATTTAAGTTTGGGAAGTTAAGTTCTAACGATGCTCCTTGTTGTGGGCATGCTCCAACTTTGATATCTTTCATCAAATCCACATCTGGCAACCTTAGCTCCTGACGCCTACATCTAATAGCTTCCACCACCCTCTCTTGCTGCATTAAATTGAACAAAAAATTACCAAAACTATGTAAATATATATGCAAATCTATATTTACATAGTAACTGACCTATGTAAACTTAAATTTACATAGTAACTTAAAATAAAATTTCACTTACCAACATTTCAGCATCTTTTAACGAAATGTATTTCTTCTTCTTGTAGTTCCTTGGTCTTAAAGAGTCATAGTGCGTTCATTTCCAATTCAAAGTATTAACATGAAGAAAATTCCAGTGATAACTATTTTTGTATTTTCTTAACTTGGGACTATTTATGATGAAAAATAGATGAGTGACCTTGTTGTCTAACTGTTTTAGGACATCTGTGACATAAACTTTCATGTCTTGTTTCTGGTTATCTCTTAAAGCCAGCTACAACAAATAAAAACAACAACATCTTCATGCCTTGTATGCATATTCAACTTCAGTAATTAAATTACATGGAAGATGCTTACCCATGCAAATGATGAGAAATGAAGACACTTTGGTGGAGAAGATCTAATTAGCTTTTCCACTTCCTTTGGGAGTTGGAAGTGCATGTACCAATCAATGACCATAATAAACGATATGAAAAATTACTAAATTGTAAGTTTTTTTTATTTCAAAAGATTTGAGTAATCAAAAGATTTACCTTATCACTAACGAAGAAGTTCAACATCAGGTGGTTCACGTGTTCCCTCTATATTTTCAAGTGCATTTGAATGTCCATCCACGCAATTGTATTGCAATATGTATACACGATCAAAACAATTTGTGCAATTACATAGACGATAAGAAAAACTTACAAATATTTATGAAAAGTAAATTTTACTTCTGGTTTGCTTTTCTGAAAAAAACTTTCCACCAACGGCAACTTCTCTTTATCAAGTAGACTCCACATCTTGGTTGAATGTGGTCTTGACATAGACTTTCCTACGCATGGTGGTGGAGTCTCGAAATCATCTGCATCAATCACCGGTTTATCATCCAATTCAATTTCAACAACTTTAGTATTCTTTGTTTGCCTCTTGTTGATGTTTTCTTCATCCGCTCCTTTTCCTTCACTTTCTTAAACATCGAGTTAGGTTTTCCCTCACCTTTTTCCTCCTCCTCTTCATCTGACTTTGTCTCTCTGCTTTCCTCTTCTCCATCCAACTCAGATTCTTCCTCTTCATCTACCTCACCTTTCTCTTCCTCTTCACATGTCTCTTTCTCAGCCAACTCTTTCTCAGAAAACTCAGTCTTTCCAATGTTTCCTTTTCAGCCAACTCTTTCTCGAACAACTCAGACTCTCTTTTGCCCTCCTCTTCAACCAAATCCACATTTCTGTTCTCTACCCCTTCAACCATATCTACTGATAGGGTTATATATTTTGTATTAACTCTAATTCTTTATATTTTGAATGAGAATCATATGGGAAAATGTTATGCATATTATATATGTTATTAGTTATATGCATGTGTCTAATACTTTATGTTGTAGATGATATGGTATGAACACCGCGAGGAAGATCATATCATCGATTACCTTATAAAGTATAAGTAATCGTTCACAACCTAGATGGATTTGGACAAACCATTAGTACGGTTGTAGTACAATCTGGTATTAGTCTATCTTGACTATAGGATTACACTAGTACACTTTGTGTGTATTGAACAGGACCAAGTGAGGTTGTTTCTCCTTATACTAACTATATAAGAGAACAAACATCTATGTTATTATGGATGATTGTCCTCCTAATCCGGATATAATAACGGGCACTTACATGCATTGTACATTGTTTTAAATCATCAATGAGTGAGATTCATTTGTGAATCAACAAACTCGATGGATTGGGTAATGATATTGTATGTAAGGTGTGATGTTGATTATAGAAGGAATCCGTGTCCCGCAAGAAGTTGGGTTGATGATGTCCCCTTGAGGAGCTCAAAAAGATTGTCATGTAAACCCCGCAAAAGATTCCGACATGACAATGAGATTGAGTGGTACTACTCAAGGACATAAGAAGTTGATTAATGTAGTTGTCAGTAACTTGACTTAATCAACGGACATTCAATATCTTAAACACGGGGAGATCAACGACCATATAATATGGAGCCCATAAACGCTGACACGTAATTTGGGATTAGGGCGGTAGTGCAACAATGGCCTTTAGTGGAATAAGCCATTTGTTGACGGACTTGGGCCGTGTGTTCGGGGCGAACATGGAAAGCCCAAGCTCGTCAGGAGGCCCAACCCTAATTTCTCCTCATGGTCCCTGTTGTAGCCTATAAATAGAATACTCTTTCTCTCTGGCCGAAATTGACTATTCATTGTTCTGAAAAAGAGGCAAGAAAAGTAGATCCGAATTCGTTTATGATCTTGAGAGAAATAGAAGGGGATTGGTAGATCGTTGTCCACACAACGTCCAATCTATTCTAAAGGAATACAACAGAAGATCAAGGGGTTGCTTTTGATTCGGATTTATAAAGCTTGGATTCTCAGAGTTATCAAAATTGGATCTAAAAGGTATGTTTTCTATTCAAAATCTTGAGAACCCCATTGATTCCGCTGCACGTGGGTTCTCGCGGTTTGTAGAAATATTCGTTATGAAATAACGGTTCCTACATCTATATCTCCTCCTCCTTCAACCATATCTACATCTCCTCCCCCTTCAACCAAACCGACATCTTCTCCTCCTTCAACAGAATCTACATTTCTCCTGTTTTCCTCCCCATAGAATTCGCTATGTTCATGATTTTCAAACATATTTTCTAGACTCTCTTCACAAACTATTCTCGTCAGTCTACCAAGTTCACCCCTTAAATCTTTATTAAGTTTCCTCAACTCTACATTCTCCCTCTTCAACTCAGCATTTTCCCTCCTCAAGCTTTCAGCTTCACTTTAGTGGTGTTCAGGGTATAATGCCTCTTTCTCTTCCTCGGTCAGTTCCAATTTTACTTTGATGTGGCAATTGGGAACATTTTCTAGCTTGAAAGTTTTTAGTACTTCATCCGCTAGTCGTTCCATCGACCACTTTGCAATCCATGGGAAGCAAGTCTCGCGGACTGGCTCACAAAATTTCACATGCTCACACAAAAAGTATTGCACATAACATGTGAATTTGTATTACCAATATTTTCATAGAATTCTTTTCCCAACATATGACATATGACATCTGCATTGGATATGTAAATTTCACTTTTTATATGCAAATATAGATTTTCATATGTAAATTTCTATTTTCATATATATTTTCATACACCTGACAAGTGATATAGACTATGAAAATATGACTATGCATATATGAAAACAAAATTACATATGAAAATACTAAAATGCAGACAATATAATGTTAGTATATTACCAACATATGACATATGACATATGCATATGCAAATGTATATTCTCTTTTATCATGTGAGGTGATATAGGCTATGAAAATATGACTACGCATATGTCAGAAAACAAACTAAACTTACATATGAAAATATGAATTTTGTAGACAATGTAAGTATCTTCCCAAAAGCTGAATAATGCATCCTGAAATTTTGAATGGACTACTACTATCCCACTTCTAAAAATTTTCAATCAGTTCTGAGTGAACTGAGGTAGCCCATGACACACTCCACATAGCTTCCAAATTCTCAACATGCTTTGGGAAGGACCACGCTATTCCACTCGCACCACTACTTACAAATACTGTCATCACCAGAAAAATGACGAGTAGTCTCACCATATCTTCAATATCCGTAGGGTCTGTTGAGTCTACAATCTGGTTCAAGATTTCTTTTACAACCGTTGTTGTTATCTTGTTAACTCCGGAGAAACGTCTCAACATGAATGGTGATCCAGAAATAGCTTCGTCTATTCTCGTTCCTGACTGGAAAACAACAACTTTCCCCATCATGGGAAGCCCAAAGGTTACCGCCACATCAGATGGACATAAAGATACAAACTTATTTCCTATCTTAAACTTATGCCTCTCCTTGCACCAACTAGTTAACAACTTTATAATGATGTGGCTTGGTTTCTCTAACATTCTATTATCGACCTTTCCATCGACAAAAACCATAAAAAGATGACCAAAAGGAGTTTCTTTCATCTTGGTGATATAAATATCTCTAATTCTTCCCTTCAAATCTTGTACAAGTTTTAGCATTAGCAATGCAGAAGAACGGAAAACTTTGTAGAACCAGTAGATTTTACATCCTGTTGCAATACAAATTTTGAATATGTAAATACAAATTCAAATATGTAAATATAAATTTCAAAAGATGACCAATTACAAATTTCGAATATGTAAATACAAATTCACTTGTAAAAATACAAATTCACGTTTAGAATATGTTTAAATATGAATTTACATATGAAGCTATATATGTAATTTATTAATTCACACACACACACACACACACACACACACACACACACATATATGTAATTGTACTTTTATATATGAAAATGCATATTTATATAATAAATTAAGCATTTTCACCTTAGATTTCGTTTATTTACAAACAAAATTCAAAAAAAAATATATATGATTTTTACCTTCGATTTTGTCTTTTTATCGGTAGTTGCTTTCCTTTTTGTTTGTGACACGAAAACTTTTGATTTTTTTGTTTTGTTGGGTGTTTCTCTCTTATTTTTCGGTTGTTTTGTCATCTTATCTTCTATGTTAATTTGGTTTTGCAGGATATCTAGGGTTTACAAAAAGAGAGTGCGGCGAGAAGAAAGACAGAAGAAAAATTTGAGATCTAGGGTTTTATGTGTGGGGGGTATTTTAGTCAGTTTGGGTATTTTAGAAAAATAAGGGGTTTTTATGGGTTAGTACATATTGAGGTAGTGAGGGGGTTTTTATGCAAGGTATGTATGAACAAGGGAGATTAAACCCAAAATCTGAATAGTTATGTTTGTTTGTTCTATTTTGCGTTTTTTTGAATAAAGCATTTCTATTGATCGACTGGGTTCGGGGATGAAACATGTCTAACTTAGTATAATCCAAACAACCCGATTCTAATTTGGAAAGCCCGAGCCTTAAATTAAATGGTGCTTGTTACTGGCCGGACCCCATATTGTGTTGGGCAGACCCAAAAAAAAACAATTATTACAAATGTGCCATTGGCCCCAAAAGTTGTTTTGTGTTGGGCACCTCTCAAACCAAAGTGAATTTGACTTGTTGCAACCTTTTCAACCTTTCTCTTCTATTCTCTTCTATTCTCTTCTCTTCCACCATCAAAAATCTTTAACCCTTAAACCCTTAAAACCTAAAACCCTAAAGAAAACTAACACTAACACTAAACACTAATGGAATAGCCCAACCCCATTTTAAAACATGAAGATGAAGAAGAAAATATAATGCATCATGACCCCATTCAAGAAGAAAATGTAGAACAAGTTCCAAGTGACCCCATTCAAGAAGAAAATGTAGAACAAGTTCCAAGTGATCCCATTCAAGAAGAAAATGTAGAACAAGTTCCAAGTGACCCCATTCAAGAAGAAAATGTAGAACAAGTTCAAATTGAAGAACTCTATGTTTTTCCAAGTTCAAATCTCAAACGACTTGGCCACACCGTTTGGGACTTAGGCCAAACGGTGTGGCCATGTCGTTTGGAACTTAATCCAAACAGTGTGGCCACACCGGTCAAGAGGCAAAAAAACATAACCAAGTTTTGCCCAAGTTCAAGTCCCAAATGACATGGCCACACCCTTTAGGACTAAGTCAAAAAAATGAACCAAGTTTTGCAAAGTTCAAAAAACAGAACTAAGTTTTTGCAAAGTTCAAATCCCGAACGACATGACCACACCGTTTGGATTAAGTTCCAAACGACATGGCCACACCGGTCAAGAGGCAAAAAAAATAGAACTAAGTTTTTGCAAAGTTCAAATCCCAAACGACATGGCTACACCGTTTGGACTAAGTCCCCAATGGTGTGGCCATGTCGTTTGGAATTTGAACTTTGCAAAATTCGAATTTCTGTCTTTTTGCCTCTTGACCGGTGTGGCCACACTCTTTGGACTAAGTCCCAAATGGTGTGGCCATGTCGTTTGGGACTGAAATTTGCCCAACCTTGATTTCTTTTTTTCTTAACTTCCAACAATTCTAACACTTCCAAATTTCATATTCCAACAATTCTAACACTTCCAAATTCAAAACCAAACACATAAAATGGAATCGCAACATCAAATTCAAGTATTTTGAAATAAAATGGAATCACAAACACATAAAATGGAATCGCATAACATCAAATAATATTTTGAAATAACATACGACAAAATCAAGTATTTGGGTACAGATATCACAACGTCACTCTTTACAACAAAAGCAATCTAAACAACCCTATACTACTAGAACTCCAGAGTTGAGATCAATGCTCAAGCTACTTCATCACCTATGCTCCTTCACGATATCGTCCGTCAATGAACTTGCACCGGGTCAAATTGTATGCCTCCATGAACTCGTTCCGTGCATCGTCTGGAATCGCATTCCCACCCAATTGCAGGCCTTGATTGAGCAAACAAGAAATTTCATCGACCATGGAGTGCTGTCAAAATTAAAACGAAAAACTACATTAGTATATACACATAATCTAGGACTTAATAATACATATTCAATTAACGTCAATGGGAAACCACAAGAAAAACTTCCACCTAATATATCATCAATTAATGATTAACCCGATATAAATATTAACTTCGATTCAATTAACTTCAACAATGCCACACAAAGATATTAATAGAAACACAATCTATAATGTCAAATTAGTCTAGCAAATTACAAGCAACAATGTCGCACAAAGATCACAACACTTCATACAAACTTAATACAATTTACGTACACTTCATACAAACTTAACATTTTAAAATTGGTGTTGAAGTGTGTTTACGTGTATTTGGTTGGTCGATGCATGAACAAACTCACTTTGAAACTACGACATAAAAAACTATGGCATTGTATGAACTACGACATTATTTTTTGACTTGTATGAACCAACCAAATACAATGTATAATGTATAAACAAACACCTTGAACACTCAAACTACAATGTATGAACAAACTACAATGCATAAAAAAACTCACTTTGAAAGCAAATAACTCACTTTGAAATTGGTGTTGATAGAAGAGCTTGAGGTGGTTTCAGATACTCACCGAACTCACTAATGGTGGTTTTAGTAAAACACTATTTAGTTGATCGACGAAGATTGAGCAGTAATTGGGTTTGATCGAGATCGAGATAAAGAATCGAGAGTTTGATGGAAACAAAGAATTGAAACAGAAATTGCGAGTTTGATTTTGTGGGTTTTTGGTCGAGAGAAATTGCGAAATCGAGGGTTTGAAGGACGAAGGGTGGTAGCCGGTTTTCCGGTTTCTTGGTATTTGGTTTTGGGGGTGTATGATTCGAAGTTACGCCCAACACAATGGGCAGACCCCAGCCCAACTCGGGGTCTGCCCAACACAATATGGGGTCTATCCGTAACAGGACTCAATTACATTGTATTTTCGATTGGGTTTGGGTTGACCGCTTAGGCTTAGCCTGCCCAGCCCGACTTAGTTGCACCCGTGTTTTTGGCGGTTAATCGGTTGCAACTTACAAGTCTTATTATATATACAGCTAGTATAACTGGGTCAAGAGTCAAAACCAAGTCTTTTCTCGTTTTTTAATATTTTACACTTGGGCCATTATGGGACAACGACCACACAACGAAACACGAGGCAGGAAATGTACTACGTTTAAAGGGCAAGATATTTACAATAGAGATATAAAGGCAGGAAAGAAGAAAGAGAAGAGAAAATTTAAGGAGAAGAACACGGAGGGAAAAAATGAAGGGCTTGGTTGGACTCTGTTCGTGCTGTTCGTGGGTTTTCTTTGCTTCATCATTTTCTTAAACTGGTTATTTACACTTCAGATTCAAGTGAATGCTCAAGAATGCGGTAAGTCATTTCACTTGTTTCTTGTTTATTTTCTTGAAATCCAAGAATTGATAAATATTGTTTTCTTGGTGAAAAAGTTGTGATCTTTACTAGTGTCTACTTCTTACTATGGTTCTTGGTGAAAAAACTGTTTTTGGACTGTTTTCTTGGTGAAAAAATTGTTCTTCTGAATTTTTCTTGTGGTTCAAGTGAATTCATCAGCTAGAAAGTGTGTCTTGCATAATTAAAAAGCTTGTTTCGTTATTTTATTAGGGATTGAATGCCAAGACAGTCAAGTTAGTGGCGAGAGTGATGAATGCACATGTGCTTGGGGTATGTTTGTTTTTTCACTTCTTCCTTTTGAATTAATTTTATCTTCATTTTACTTGTATTAGTGATTGCTGGTTTCGAGGCTGATCATGTATTATCTGAGTATCGTTGGTTGGAACCTTGTTGTAAGATTAAAAGTGTTTGAAATAGATGAAATTAAGCTGGTCAAGCCATTTCGTTTCTTATATATATATATATATATATATATATATATATATATATATATATATATATATATATATTTATTATATATATATTTTTTTTTTTTTTTCCTGGGGTTGGGGGTAGATATTGGACGTTTCAGTTCTGTACTGGTTTTTGTGGATTTATGATGGTTGAAGTTGATTTATTAGTTAGAAAGTGTTTCCTGTAGAATTGAAATCTAGATTTGGTTGCAGCAGAGAAAATGAGTTTGCAGATAAATGGTAGCATTGAAGGCCTTGTGATTGGTCTTGACTTTGGTTCTTCTGAGGCAACCATCATGAACTGCGGCAACTTGGGCTTTGAGGCACTTGACCATCTTGAATCCCAGAGCAAGGCCTCTGAGTTGACACAATCATCTCTCTTGTGCATTTCATGTGGTAAATATGACTATCAGCTCTTCCTAGATGACATCTGTGGCTTGAGGCTCAAGTACCGCAGTGCAGGCTTTGCACACATTCTGGTGAAACCAATGACTAGGGTGGTCAAGGTATACTAACTTTTGACTAGTTTCATTTTGATGTTCTTGAGCAGCTTTTCTTAAATTAATATTCTAATTTTTCTAGAGATTCTTAATTTTAATACTGAAATGCTACTGGAAAATTGATTGATCACAGAGTGGTAGCACTGAAGGCTTAGTGACTGGTCTCAACTTTGGTTCTTCTGTATCCCCTTCTTTTAATGCTTGCTGGGGTGAGCTCTTATCTTTAATTGTATACTCTATCTACAAAGTACTGATCACCTACCACTTAAAGTTTCCTTGGAGCTGTTTAGTTCGATATCATTCTTTTACTGCTTGATGGGAGCTGGGAACCTCTTATCTAAGAAATTGCTCTATTTGTGAATGTCAATCGTTTTTGCAGCTAAAATCTCACACTATTCCAATTCGGAAGACCCTAAAGCTGCCGAGTCTGGATACTGGAAGGCCACAGGGGAATGTCGTAGAATTTTTACAAACTCTTCTATCATTGGCTCCAGATCAACTCTTGAATTCTACACAGGCCAAGCTCCTAATGGGATGGAAACCTACTGGATCATGCAATATTGCAGGACAGATCAGAAGGGGCACTCTGAGATTGCCAAGGCTAAGGTATTTTTAGACCCTTATCAACCTCCAAGCCAACAACTTTCTCTAATTTTCTGTAATTTGTCCGTAATAATAAGAAGCTTAATTCGAAAGCCTGAAGAACTATAAGATTAAAAACTCATTATACACACTGGTGGGGGCCACATTTGATTGGATGATTTTGATATGTCACATGTCACATGTGTATATGTGTATACATACATCACGCATATGTTTTGCCGTGATGCGTGCATACCATAACTGATTGAAGATATTCTTTAATATTCAATTAGACACATACTCTGACTTGATTTTAAAAGACAGTGCTTCCTACAAAGTTTTCAATGGAAACGATGCGAAGGTTTTACTGATGTTATATTTCCCTGTCTAACATCAGTTCAAACTTCTGTATAGGTGAAATGGGCTGATGATTGTGGGATTTTGGCTGACTCCAAGAGATATAGAAAGGATACAAGGTCCACTGTTTCATTTCAAGGCCTTCGTGGAAGCTATATGGTTTTTCTGAGCAGGAGCTCATTGTGAATTTGTGATATATAGTAGACCTTGGTAGTCCACTGACATCTTTTACGAGTTCTGAATGCTCTAGTGAAGAAAACCTTGCAACTAAGCAGAGTGGTGGGGCTTCAAAATGTCCGTTGTCTGCAAACTGATGGAAATCTGAGACCTTGTATAACTGACGAAAGTAGAGCTACTAAGAGTGGGATGTAAAAGCTTAGGAAGAAGCATTGATGTTTAATGTGATTCTAGTTGTTTTTTGTATTTTTGTTTAGGATTTAGGTTGTACATACAATACCATTACTATACAAATGAATGAATAACAAATTTTGAATAGAAATTAGCACATTTTGGTATAAGATACTGTTCACAAGAAAGACTGAAGAAAACATACATCCTACAGAATATCAGTAGCAGCAGCGGTAGCAGCTTAAGGGTTTGAAACTTGGCATAGGTCTGCTTCCAAGTAATGGTACCTTTGCGGGATGAGTCTAATAGTAAAGGCCCACAACACTCTGGGCAATATATAATATAGTCCGGCGTAAACCCTGATGCGAAGTATGCTCACAACTGAAACGAGTTGTTCTTGTGGCAGTTACAATAAATTTAGAGCATTGAATATTACACATAAGTTTATTTGAGCTGGATATAGTGAAATAGAAGGATAATGTCGATTTAATTAAGTCACCGTCACTTGCTAGAAAATCATCGGTCACTTACTCACCAGTTGGAGAACCTCATTTATTCAATGCCTTTAAAAAGGACTATTTCATAATTTCAAAATTTACTACTATTTATACCCTTAATATTACATAGTACCTTAAAGATGTATATGTGAATTCAAGTCGGAAATCAACTACACGCCATTATTCAATTGTTCGCGACTTAGCCTTCACATTAATTTAATTGCGAATTTATTACCATTTATACCGAATTTAATTTCTAGGAAACCAAACGTCTTTCTCTCTCTCAAATCTCCCCTCATTCACTCTCAACGTTTGCAACACCGTGAAAACATTGAACCATCTCTTCATTTGGTCAAGATCATTCTTCTCCAAGGTTTTCTTTACTATTAGAATAAAAAATCTCGCTAACAGGTGTGCTGCTTTGCTGAAAACTGAAAAGTCTCGAAATTAACCAACAAAGTTTTCTTTCCATCTTTATCTCATCGTTGCAATTATCAGTTTTTTTTTTTTTTTCACAACATCTTAATACTGTTTCAACGCCAACAACAACTATTCCTCCTGCTACGTACTGGCATTCATGAATTGCTCGAGTGTCCTGTTTGTACCAATTCCATATTCATCCGGTTAGTGTTAATGACTTTTGAGTTTTGTGAAATTTGGTTTTTGCATGTTTTGGTTAGTGGGTGTCTTCATTCTTTAGATTGATCATCATACATGATTAAGATCTTATTGTTTAAAATTTGTTGAGTGGTTGGATACTTTTATTCTTGATCCGAGAGATCTTTAAAATTAGTTAAGGATTTACTTTGCTGCATCATCAAAGGGTAGTGATTAATGAATTAGTTGTCTATGACTTTGTGTTTGCTTCGTGGTATACAAAAGATTGCACGTAATAGATCTTTCACTGACTCTGTGTCGAACATACATAGGGGACAAAAGTTGATATTGATTCTCTTCCTCTTAACGAGGTTATTTATCGTGAGATTTTTATTCACAATAAGAATGTAACAAAATCATTTTCACAAGTCATGAACTCTTACGGTGTTCCTTCTAAAATAACTAAAATCTAAAGTTTGCTCTGCAATCTTTTGCACTTAAAGCATTATGTAGTGGATTTACTAGCCAATGAAAGCTGGGACTAAGATTCGGTATATTTTGGATTCATTCAAGATGAATTACTTTGATTTTGTTATATGCTGTTTAGTTGGATAATGACACTTATTTGTTTAAAAGTTTTATTTTGTGGTCTCTTACTGGTAATCAATTATTTTTGACAGAAAAACATGTCTTCGGGATTTTATTGGCAAATTTGTTGTATGGGATTTTACTGAATTTCTTGATATCCAAAGGTTGGTTCGTTCTTAATGTGCTCATTAATCGTTGTTGAACAACGTATGATAGAGAAGAGAATGCATGATCAAGTGTGCATCCTGATAGTATTATATTCTTATTTGCTTTGTGTATCATCATTGAGCATAGTGGATTAGTTGTGCTCATTGCATTTGAATGACGCATCTCTCTGTTATATAGTACGTAGTACAACAGTCAATAACCACACAACTTAGAATGCTTACAAAAATACTACCGGGTCGAACACAACCTACCTAACATAGGATATACAATGTGACATTCAACTAATTTGTGACTTTAGGACCCCATGAATTGGGAATGAGTTTATAGTGTTAGCTTGAAAAGTCACATTATCAAGGAGAAAAAAATTCTAAAGGTCCATTATAAACCCTTGCATAGTTACTAAACCATTAATTAACTTTAAGATTATTTTTATCTTTTTTCTCAATGGACTTGGTAAAGTTTTAATGTTTCATTGGCATGAATTGGAGGACTATATACTTTGTTGTCTTACTGTACTTTATTTAAGTTGAAGCACGTCTTATCCCATTTCATCTGTTCTCATAGATCTCATATTTGTTTGGGATGAAGTTATGTGTGTGTTACTTGCTCATTTTAAGTTACAGTTGCTTAATTATGCTGTTTTTTTTTTTTGCAGTGTTTTTTCTAAACGCTGAAATTGAGGTTTGGATTGCTTTGATGAAACAGAAATGCCATGTAGAACAAGGATATAAGGAAGTTTCTTGATGGTATCTATGCGAGCATTTACTGAATTCATGCTTACAAGTTAGAAGGATTCTCTATTAGGTGGAAGAGATGATTGACTGTTGCATGAATTCGATGAGTTCTTCTCGCTTTTGGTAAGTCTTCTTCCACACATGTGAAATCAATTAGTCACTTCATTCATGAATATGTGTGTTTGACAGTACCCTATCTCCAAGTGTATATTAATGTGCAATCATATATTGTTTCTCAGAAATAGTTCCTATTTGAAATCCTATAAGGGTCGGATTAGCATGAGTTTTTCGTCTCCAGCCAGTGATTGAAGGAGAGCAAATGAGTTTTACTCATGGGGTTTTAAGCACAGACTTGGTTTAGAACCGTTTTGATTCCATAGCTTAGGTAATTGATGAAGACTTAGCTTTGTTGTCTGTTATCTTTATTTCAGTTTATCAAGTGATTATGACCTTGGGAACCATTGATCCTTTGTCATTTTCTTTTTATATGTTGAAATCTACATTTGTTGGATTTCTATGTCGGCAGGTTAGATTGTAGCTTTGAATATTCATATATTTGTTAAATCAATCTTTATTTTCATATATGTTCTGTTCTCAATACTGTGAGCCTTTTTTATAAAAGTGTTTCACGAGATTGCATTGCATCTCAATGCCTTCCATTTACAGGGTCAATAGCTCCTCAACGGCATATGAGTCTTCCAGAATAAATACTACTCCGTATATAGTGATCAAGGGGTTCGATGGTGTGATTTATTTGCAAGGGTGCCAAAGGTGTTATAGGTAAGTAAAAGGAATATAATCTTCATATTTTAAAGGCCATTAATCCACCTTGGTATTTGGTTTTATTGTTTATATGTACTTTGGTTTATTTTTTTTATGATTCTACATATACTCTGAATGCCCAATTGGTTGTTTGATCATCTCTAGAAGATTATTTTATATCAAAATCAGGCACGTTTTTAAATTTAGCACTATATTTTGAGACTCTACATTAGATAGGGATGAAATAACATAACTATATGTGCTTAATGGTATACTGATTGGGAGCAATGGCAGAAGTTGTGGTCTCCCCATTTTCTCTGCTCTTTGATCCAAAATGAAGTTGGTCTGCTATATATATATATATATATATATATATATATATATATATATATATATATTATATATATATATATATATATATATATTTGGATAATAAGTTGGTCAGACAAGCACTTTTATCTAACACATGAAATGACTAAATTAGTGTTACATAAGTGAAGCAGCCGTCATAGCAAATGCTTCTACAACATCGAAAACCAACTTTTCCCATTAGAAAAGGTGTATGGAGCATTTTGTACGTTTCCACAAGTTTTTCAACCTGTTGTCCTTTGCTGTTTGCAGTCAAAACGGTTTAGAAGCACTTTGTCGATCTTTCAAGTTGTGTGCATCGCTATAAGGATAAGTTTATTTTTGTCCAATTTGAAATTTAGGTGAGATGGTTTCACTCTTGAACGTCTCCTTGTTTCTCGAAACCGGTAATATTCGAATAAAATTTGTCTATTGGGATATTTTCGACCTGCTTTTGATTATGTTGCTCTCTTCAATCAAATTAAATACACTTTCGTATTTACCAACTTTTAATGCATCAAATTTGATTAATTTGGATAACAAATTTGTCAGCATGCACTTCAGCATAAACTATAACTACATTCCGCAAGTTCTTTTAATTTAAATATTACTTTAGTGCCTGACCAAATATGATGATGTTATTTTAATTGTCTGGAGCAGCAGCAGCTATATATATATAATTCTTTTTGCTTATAAGCCTCAGGTGCTTGAAGGTATGTTTAACTTATTTGCGTCTTCTATTCAAGTGTAGACTATTATATATTTTTTTTTTTGTTTTATAAATTTATAAATTTATGTTGTTTGTGCTGGTTTCGTATATCTTTTTTATCGTTGGATTTTTCTGAATAATTCCCTAGATATCATTTCTTATGCTACCTTGGAAAAGTGGTGTGTGAAGCCAACATATTTTCCGTTTGTGCACATGCACCTCAAACATCACAGGCTTTTTTGTATACTCAAGCTATGCAAGGACAACTAATTAAAATTTCTTAAGGGAGCACTGGAGTTCCAGGTAGCCCTGGTCGACAACCAAGTCTTCATAGACAACTTTCAGGAATACAGTCGAAAAAACCTATTGAAGTCAGGTCTCCTACAAACAGTGTTGGTTCCCGTGAAACTAGATTGGAGTTTGGCAAGGAGAGGAACCATGTAGTGAAAGAAAGAAATGGCACTCTGTTTCGGAGTAGTAGTTAGAGAGAGATGGACCAGCTTCTGATAGCTGGAACTGGTTTTACTGAGAGGATAATCACCATGTCATGGGTTATAAAATGTGGTTTTGAGTTATGTGAGCATCACTAACAGTCCCCTACGGCCCTACTCCTAGAGGATACAAACTTCACCTTTCTTTGAGTTTGGTCATGATGTTCCCTATGGAGCATCCTCTTTCGGAAACATAGGTATTAGAGGCTTCGCTAAACCAAACATCTACAGTTGGGTTGCTACATAAGGGGTTACGTTCCCTGACCGTTACGGACTGAAATTTTACTTCCTTCATTTGTCATACCTTTTGATGGCTAATAGTACGGTTTCTCATTTCGGTAACCATGGTGGTCGTCATGAAGAATTTTATCATCAATAAGGGCATAGTAAAGGGGCGTCGCAAATGCCCACAAATAGTAGTTTGGGTTATCTATTTTTGTTTATTGATTAGTATGTTTTTTTATGGATTTTTTTTCAATTAAAATTTATATGGAAGAGGCACAACATAATGACTTTCTTAGGCTGGTAATGTATTGAAGTAACTTATGCGTGTTGATTAAATAAATGTGGCAAACTATAGGGTTCAAGATCTGAATAATGTCCCTATTATTTAACAGGAGCATGTTGAAGGGTATCATGAACTATCTACAAAAACAAAGATCTTCTTTACAACGGCAGTTGCGAAATGGGATGCTGATTTCTATGTCAAAGTAGATGACGATGTTCACGTAAATTTGGGTATGTTTTAGCCTACTATAGATCTGCATATGTCATTACTGAGTATAGGTTTTAAATTTTTAATCAATTTCGTATGTAGGTATGTTGGCTATTACTCTTGCTCGCCACCCTTCAAAGCCCAGAGTTTACATGGGGTGTATGAAGTCTGGCCTTGTTCTTTCTCAGAAGTAACTTCTCGAGCACTTATTTCATGATAACAGATTAACCGATCTTTTTGGCATCATAATGTTGTGATGTGTCCTAACTACTCTCATCTGTAGGAGTGTTAAATACTATGAACCCGAGTACTGGAAATTTGGAGAAGAAGGAAACAAATACTTTAGACGTGCAACTGGTCAGATTTATGCTATCTCAAAGGATCTAGCTACATACATCTCTATCAACCAGTAAGACATATTCACCATGTTTACTATAGTTACAATTTAAGTTTCAAAAATGCGTATAGGCCCATTTGAAATGGTCATAGTATCCATCATTGTGGTTGCTATAGTTCAGTGTAAGAAAGTGTCCACATGAATCACACACTTCTCGTGTGCTTTACAAACAATTACAGTTATGTATGGAAGGTCCACTGGTCCCCGTTGTAGAAATAGGTGGGACAATCGTTCTGAAGGATAGATGTTTACAAAATTAAACAAAGTTCTACATTTTATTTCAGTTTTGGAGGTCAGACTTTGGGGTTGTTGTTTTTGATTGTAGGCCCATATTGCACAAGTATGCAAATGAAGATGTCTCCCTTGGTGCTTGGTTTATAGGGCTCGAAGTTGAACACATCGATGAGCGCAATATGTGTTGTGGAACTCCACCAGGTAAGATTTTTAAAAAAATCTATTATCCAAGCTGTAAATTTATTATGGGTAAGTTTCACTTTTAAATTATTGTTTCCTTTTGTAGACTGCGAATGGAAAGCATAGGCAGGGAATATTTGTGTTGCATCATTTGATTGGACTTGCAGTGACATTTGCAAATCAGTGGCAAGGAAGTTCATACAAGATGTGATGAAGGTGATGGAGCTATTTGGAGTGCCATGCTCTAAGTTAATTAGATGAGGGTGTGGCAACATGTTTTATTGGAGTTCGTTACAGGATGTGTTTGAGAGACAGGATATGTAATTGTTCACGTTAATCACGAGTGTCGGTATGCACTTATGGATCAGAAGTATTGATTACAAAGGTGTTTTAGATCATGTTAATTAAGATTATCGTTAAGATTTCATTTTATTTCATGAACTTTACACACCTTTGTACTATGCAGTTATATATTTGGCAGAAACTCCTACAAGGGGCTATTTAGACTATGTATGGTTTGTTTAATCCGGCTATCAAATGTGATAAGATTGCTAATCATTAGTGAGCGGGAATTATCGAATAGTACGTGAACTTTTGGGTTGAGTCCTCTGTAACCTAATTTTCTTCATTGATAATTGGCAATATATAAAATAGAGTATGCTCTATCCATATCTAATATGTTATATCCATAATAATCAGATTTTGCTTGTGAGTTTGAGGGATACTTTGTTTTGTTGGTAAAATATTATATGCTTAAGTATAATGTGCCGATGCTAACGTACAATAAGTTGTTAGACATCAAGGATGAAGGAACTAATGTACATCAAGGAACTAATATACTTGCTTTGACAAGTATATATTGTTCATGCACATCAATAGTGGTTATCATGTGTAGAGCACGTGCATTTTGCTAGTATAATTAATTTACAAAACGCGATCAATTTGTTGGAGTTCAATAAGAGGAAGGTGAACTCTTCTTTATTCTTTTTTTCTTAATTACTTTGAATTTTGCACAGTGGAATCCTTAATTATTAAATTTTGCATCGTTGCTTCGCCAATATGAGGAAACAGAAACCTGAACTAATCCAACAAGGATTATGAGTTCCATAACAAGTAGGAAAAGAAGCTTTCCTATTAAATACACGCCCCAGTTCCTAAGAGGGCACTCTCCAACTCGGAACCGGTTCTAGTTAAGACAAAATACATCCGGTTCACTAAAAAATTAGAGGGGCTCGCTCCTTGTAACTGGGTGAGTTGGTCTAGTGGTTTTTAATAATGCTTTCCTCGGTTACCAACAGTCGTAACTCATAAACAAACTTGGATCTGTATCTCTCCTTTCACACTTTCCTTTTGTCTTGATCAGGTAACCTCTCTCTCTAAAAAAGGGTGCTACTTTCTTCTCTTTCACATCACCAATCACCAAACCCGTCTTCTCATTACATATATAGATGTTATGAAATGAAAGTGTGAAAGAAACGGTTTCATGAATCTCAAGTAATTTGTTTGCTAAAGGTTCGAACTTCTATCCCATTAAAATTTTGTGCGCTCATATCTTGGATTGTTTGTCATAGGCAAAGGCACCACCGCACCATATGGGATTCTAAATTGAAGACATTGCAATTACTGTTCAAAACATAGTAAAGTGGTATCTAGTTGCTGACAATTGCTTAAAATGTTGGTGTTTAGTTGTTGAAAAATGTTGTTATCTAGTTGTTGAAAATTTTAATAGTAAAGTGGTAACCAGTTACCGAAATTAAAACTCAATTTCGGTATCCAATTGCTAATTTGATAAATGGTATCTAGTTGCTGAAAATTGTTCAAACTTTTGGTGTTTAGTTGCTGAAAATTGTATTTGTAAAGCGGTAACTAGTTACTAAAACTCAATTTCGGTATCCCTAATTTGAGAAAATTGCTCAAAATTTTGGTGTTCAATTGCTGAAAATTGTAATAGTAAAGTGGTAACCAGTTACCGAAATTAAAATTCAATTTCGGTATCTAGTTGTTAATTTGATAAATGGTATCTAGTTGCTGAAAATTGCTCAAAATTTTGGTGTTCAGTTGCTGAAAAATGTATTTATAAAGCGGTAACCAGTTACTAAAACCCAATTTTGGTATCCAATTAACGACTGAAAATTCGCTTTGCCTGAACTAGAGCACCCACTTTCTTTATTGAGAATATTACAAATTGGTTAAACATTTGGTGCTCAATTGATGAAAGTTGTTAGTTAGTCAACTACTACAATTACATTAGCCAGATTCATTAAGACCCTTCATTAATCAATATTTATCGATGTCCCATCATCGGTATCTTCTATTACAACTTGGGGGATGCCTAGTGACCCAAATGGCATTGCCCTTGGCATTAGCCTTAAAGCCCAACTTGTCACTGACGGTTCATGATGTCGCCACTATTGCTTCATTGGTGGAGGAGCCGGACATGCTTCTACAAGTTCAATATAAATGGTATATAGTTGCTGAAAATTGTTCAAAATGTTGGTGTTCAGTTGTTGAAAATTATATTTGTAAAGCGGTAACAAGTTACCAAAATTATAACTCAATTTTGGTATCCAGTTACTAATTTGATAAATGGTATCTAGTGGCTGAAAATTGCTCAAACTTTTGGTGTTCAATTGCGGAAAATTGTATTTGTAAAATAGTAACCAGTTACCGAAATTAACATAAGATTGAGAAGCTTACAACATTCTACGATTCCTCTTTTTTTCCCTTCCCTTTCACAATAACTTTTGTCCCAAACCCATGACATATGTTGTCAACTTCTACTTCCAATTCCAATGTAAGCTTTCAATGTGCTTAAATTAGACTTAAATTCAACAAAAAGAAAATAGTTAGACATATACCCAACTTAAAGAAAACAATTGAAGTGGAGAATATAAGTCAAACAAATTACCTTGCAAGTGTGTGGATTGGGTGAGTTTTCATGCTCACCACCTCCCATAGTTTTGAGTTTTTGTAAGTTTATATATTAGGAATGGAGAAGAAGTGTTTAAAGAGAAGTAGATTTGAGGGTGGGGAAAGAAAGAGAGTAGAAAAAGGTAGGGATGTCCATCTTGCCCGAAACCTGAAACCCGCCCAAAACCCGAACAAAATACCCGCACCGAACTCTGCTCGAACCCGACAAAACCCGAACCTGAACCCAAACCGAAATACATAGGGTAGGGTTTGGTCACACTCTCTAAACTCGGACCGATCCGAGCCCGACCCAATAATTTAGCCCTAAACCAGTTAAAAGGGTTAAAAAAACCAAAACCGAACCCGGACCAAAATCGAACCCCAAATCCGATTTCAATTGCATACTACTAATCTCATATAAAAGAATGAGTTAGATAAATATTTGGATTATGATCTCATTCATGTTTACAATGATGTGTTATTTAATATATTGGATTATGAAAATATTTATGTCGGGATTTCCAATTTTTTCAGTAATTGCACGTGATCATGTGTCTATAGTTCATTCCGAGTCCATCTATTTTTAAATCATATCAAATAATTATGTCCGAATATAGGTGATAATTATTTTCAAGTTCATTAGAAGTTTTATTTTGTTTGAAGGATTGATGGATAGCTGAAGAAAGAATAAAATGTAGATATATATTTCAAATAAAGTTTCTTATTGTTTTCTTTCTTCATTTCTACCGGGCTTTATCCTACCCAAACCCGAGCTCGATGGGTACCCAAAATATAGGGTTAGGGTAGGGTTTGATAACACTTCTTAACAAAATACCCGACTTCGAACCCGACCCGCTGAAAACCGGTCGGGTTTGGTAACCCGATACCCATTCAAAACCTGAAAAGTCAGGTTCGGGCTGGGTACCCGTTTGGACATCCCTAGAAAAATGGCTAAAATTTGGGTTTGAATTGAAGGGGGAAGCCAAAAAGTTGAAAAATGAGTTTTGAGTTTGATTTTGAGAGGGAAATTCAAATCAACCTAAAAAGAGAATAAATTGATTTTGAAATTTCATAAAAACAATTAGGCAAAATATTGAAATAGTATTGAATTATTGAATAATTTGTCTAAATATCAAGATGTCTAACCAAAATTGGGAATATCAAGGAATCTCAAATTTTGATAACATTACAAATTAAAATAATAATAATAAAAAATAATAATAATAAAATAGGTGTTAGATTAGATAATGAATATTAACTTCCAAATATACTAGATGTTAGATACTAGATTCAAAATATAGTTAGAATTGTATTGGGGTTTTTTTTTTTCTAAATATAGTTCTATTATTGTTAGAACTGTATTGACTAAACCCTAAACATATGTACAGTTGCAACATACCAATTCTAAAATCATAAATAATAACCAAAATGTTTTATTATGGAATGAAAAATGGGTTTAAATTATATAATTTAATCAAACTTTAATTTGTTGGTACAAATTTAGATGTTAAATCAATTCAAATAAAGTCTAGTTAAAACTGTACTGTTTCAAACCCTAAATCCTAAACATAAGTAAAGTTGCTACTAATTCTGAAATAAAAAATTACAACCCAAACGTTTTATTATAGATTGAAGAACGGGTTAATTTAAATAATTATATCGTCTTAACCAATTTTAATATGTTGGTAAAAATTTAGATATTAGATTAAAAGTGTAGTTAGAACTATATTAATTCAAACCCTAAACCCTAGACATAAGTATAGTTGCTACCAATTCCGAAATAAAAAATTATAACTTAAACGTTTTATTTTTGAATGGAAAATAGGTTTAAATTATATTATATAATCAAATTTTAATTTGTTGGTAAAAATTTAGATGTTAGATTCAAAGTCTAGTTAGAACTGCATTTATTCAAACCTTAAACCCTATAGACATGTACAATTGCTACCAATTCAAAATAAAAAAATTATAACCTAAATGTTTTCTACTTATTGGAACTAAGTTATCACCTAAAAAAACTACAAATAAGTTAAAATATGCTAATTATTAATCAAATTATTATCAAATAGATGACGAAACATTTAAATATTGGAATTTGACAACACAGCAACAAGATACCGAATGGTTTAAGAATTTTTAGTGTCTATTTGTTGTATCTTTACTTGGTAAATGGTAACCCGACGCTGTAATTTATGTTTATGTTTCAGCAACCCGTTACCGTGGTTTATGGTATTTTAAGGCAATGTATTACCGTTTCTCAAAATAGCACATACATCAAGATTACACAAAAATTATTTTGAAATCTAAGATTCAAACTATCGTAATCCATTTAGTTTCAATTCCATTAGGCAATTTCAATTACATTAATCTCCAATTTATTCTTTTTCATGTTCAATTCTTTCTTTTAACATCATATAATCTTCAATTTATTCGACATTGAGATGTGGGTAGTTGTATTGCGATAAATCGTTCATTTGAGAGTTGGGTAATGATACATACTCTATTTGAGAGTTAAAATATAAGAGGTATTGAGAGTTGGGAAGTAGAGAAAAATTGAGTTGAGTTGAGTTAAGGAAATTGAGTTGGATGTAGATAATTAGAGAAGGAGAGTATATTTTGATAGTGTATAGAGTTGCATAGTGCAAATTAGTTAGTTAAGGGCAATAGGAGGTTACCACTATTTTTTATGGGGAGTGCCTTCTTAGAAATGGAGAGTGTATTTAAGATTACCCTTTAAATATAATGTCGACCTCTTATTCTTGTCTCAAGTCTTCCCTTTTGCATACATTTTTTATTGTTCTTTTCAGGCGATGCTATTTGTCATACAAAAGAAGAAGCAATAGAACTATATAAGAAGAAAAGGGTATTAGTAATTTACCCCATGACATCTTTGGAGAGATACTCTTCTGTGTCTTGGCAGAGACTCTTTTCAAACTCAAGTGTGTGTCTAAGCGTTGGAACAAAACTATTTCTGATCCATGGTTTGTGAAACGTCACCTCGATCGATGGAGAACTCTTCCACCTGTATGCATAAAGTATGATGGGTTAGTTTGTGTTTCGACCAAATATGATTAAAACACTAAGTGGTGACGAAAAAAATGAAGAACGTAGAAAAATAGTGAAAAAGCGATGGTGATCAAGTGAATGATGAGACTGTACCTTTCGGTTGCCTACGTATCCAAATTATCGATGGGATCAAGTCTCAAGAACGTAGTTTTGTATGAAAAATAGTTTGGTATTTATATAGGTATAGTAAAGACTCCTTGTAGCTCAAGTATTCTTGTAGCTTAAGTAATTGTAATTGAATATAACTCTCAATTGATAATTATCTTTTTGATAAGAAACGAATCTGGACATAAATTAATATACGTTAGTGGCAAGCCATGTGGCTAAAATTCAGCCTTAGACACATTAGTTAATGGGCATGTACATTGATCCATGGTATTACAAATTGGGCTTTAACCCTGTTGATTAAACGAATAAAGTGGAGACTCCTACCAATAGACGTTTGCCACGTAGGTGGGGGTCGAAACACCGCCTCCTCTTTGGCATGCAAACAAAGTTCATATGGCAAAGAAGAGAAGAAAAATGTAAAGAAAAATCGTAAGAAAAAAGAACGAACACAACGATTTGCAAAGCGGTAGACAAACAGAATGATTTTAAAGCGGGAGACGAACAATAGTATGAAATGAAAAATTAAGAACCATAAAGTTGGTCACTCTGAAAATGAAGTATATATGGTGCAACTAGAAACTGAAGTTGGAAGTTGATAACCAAATCTTAAAACACCTTCTTTTTGTCGTGTTCTGGTGGTTGAGTTTGAGTAGTTGACACTTTTTTTTATAAGTTGACGAGATTCTACCCATTGGCATAAAAAAAAAAAAAAAAAAAGTTGCTTCTGTGCAGCTTGTTACTTCTTGCTAACCATGGTCAAATTAATTCGAGATATACTGTAACTCTGAACAAATTTCAGTTTATGAAATAAGAATTTTCAAAGTCTCAAGGAAAGTGATGTATAAAGCAGCAAAGTCATGGAAGTGGAATTCACACGTGAATGAATAACAACTAAATAAATGCTAAACGACTCAAATTGTACTTTCACTATCAAATTGTAAAAGAGATAACGCTATTGTCCAGAAGAAGTTGGACTTGAATAGGAAAGGCACATGACTAGAATATTGGACTTACATGTGATTGTACTAAGATTTGAAGAGAGAAATTGGAAGATGAGGATAATAGAATTAGATAACAAATAAACCACCGAGTTTTGGATAATAGAATTAGATAACAGATAAACCAGTGAGTCTCCCACCGTACCTTAAATTGTTTTGGATAACTGGATAAGAATTGTTACGTCAAATATGAACTGGACATTTTCAATTATATTTAAGTATCGAAAAAGCTCAAGCTCAAGGAACCTGCTTTGGGTCTAATGAAGTTGTACCAATGTTTGCATGGCATCATATGGGCAAGAGGATTCAACGAAGAAGATCAAGCAAGTGTTGCCATATACTGGATGAGCTAGGCCTCAAAAACCAATGGACCAGCTACGGGTCTCAAAAAACAACGAAGACAATATCGAAAAAGCTAGTCAGCGAGGCAACATTAATATTGAAGCCAATCCTCAAGGCAATCTAAAAGTAAGTATCGAAAAAGCTATATATGTCCAAGCATAGATGGAGACAGGGGGGCAGTCGCCCCCCCTCCAAAGGTTTTGAAGAACCATTATGTTCTATGTATTATAAGTATGAATTTTTTTGAATACGTAGAGGTACGCCCCCCTCAAAATAAGTTTAAATATTTTATTACCGCCCCCTCAAATTTTTTGACTATGCTTTTTAAACGTGAAGCCACAACATAGTCTTCTTATAATAGGTGTAGGAGCGCCACATCAAACCCAAGTGTTTTATCATTAATCTACTCAAGATTCCCTTACCAATGGGCATCATTTTTGAGTTGAAATTTTCATGGGTACAATTGATTCACAGCTGCAAGAATTAAATCACAAGTTTAAGGAGGATGTAATGAGATTGCTTGTTCTTAGCTCGGCTTTAGATCCTAGGAACAATTATAGATCATTCAAAATTAATGATATTTGCGAGCTTGCAAATAATTATTATCCAATGGATTTCACCGAGCAAGAAAATTTTCATTTGAGATACCAGTTGCAAAACTATGAGAATGACATTTTCATATACTCTGAGTTTCAAAATTTGTCACCCATTTCCAAGTTGTGTTAAGTTTTGATAGAAACAGGAAAGTCAACAATTTATCATCTTATAGATAGACTGATTCTGATTCGTCTTGTGTTGACTTTACCTATTTCAACTACTACATCGGAACGTGCATTTTCAGCGATGAGGATTGTAAAGACCAGGCTACGTAATAGGATGAAAGATGATTATCTAGCAAATTATTTGATTGTGTTTATTGAGAAAGATATTGCTAGACAATTTGATAAAGATTCTATCGTAGATGCTTTTGATGTCTTGAAGAAAACTCGGCAAGAGCGACTTCAAATGCCTGACTTGGCTACTTGAGCTCCTTGTTCGATCTTTTTGTATAGGGAGGATATAGGCTAACAAACCAATAGCTTCTTTTTGTTTTTAAATGTGGTATGTGGATACAAGTGATCATGATTAATTGTATATCCTCTTTGATTTTGCAATCATACTTTTTGATGACAAATATATGTATGCAGAAACTATCATTCCAATTGTGCTGTTGTTTACTTACTGTCCATTACTATAGACAGTGTATAAGTCATTTTATGGTTAATTTATATCTACAATGTATAATTTATATGTTGGACTATAGTGTAGTGTGAGTGAATTTGTAGTAGAAGAATGAAAAAATATAAGTGGTGAATTTGGGTTAACTAGTATTACCATATCCCCCTCCCCCTGGATGAGCCAATTAGGATTTTTTTTTTGTGTACCTGGGGGGAGACCCTAATTTCCCCATCTAGTGGGGATCCTAATTGGCTCATCTCATCTGGGGGGATGTGGTGATGACCATAGTTGTTATACTTACTTACAAACCATCCGGTCGGATATGCCAATTCAATGATTTGGCTTAGTTTTTTGGAGACGAAAGAGCTGAGAGTGCACGTAATATATGAAATATACCTCTTAAAACAGTCTATATAAGTGACTGTGGGGAGCTTAAAGTGGCCAAGCCTTTGCTTTCTCCTAGTCTATCTTGATTGTTCCTTTTCGAGATCCATGGGGTATGTTCATAATTTGAATGTTTTACTTCATCTACTAATACGTTTTGTTATCCCTTGTTAATTACATGGTCAAAGTGGTAAACACGCTTCATGCTATTTCATTTTCTGAAATAGTATAAGCACTCCCCCCCTAGGTCAGATTTCTGGCTCCGTCCGGCCGTCTTATATTTTGATTGTGTATATACACTTGCCCCCCCTAGGTCAGATTCCTGGCTCCGTCCCTGTGTCCAAGTGTAACGCACATTGAAAGTCATGATGTTAGAGTTTCTTCTCTTATTGTTTTGTACACGATACTGAGCTAATGAAACTTATAGGTGGGGTTGAGATATTTAATGCTGGGGCTAGACGAGGAGAACTATAGATCACCGGCAAAGTCAAACACATTGCAAACGAACGTGTGTCTAATTAGAGAATAAATCGTCGAGATGACGGAAAAAAATTGAAAAAAGAAATGAGCGTAGAAAAAAGGTCCTTGCACGCGAGCGAGAAAAATAAAAGAACCGGATTGTAAAGGAAAGAATGATAGAGATTGTTCGGGGCTACTATTCGAAAAGCAATGGCTAAAAAAAAAAAATGTCGTTCACCATGGATGAGCTCGAAAAATACTTAAAACGGTGTCAATGATTTTCGACAGCATGAAACAGGTATGTTAGTATTTGTTATCAGTTATCTTAAAATTTTGGTTAAGTCAGGAAGACTGATAAAAAGATTTGTATTTTTGTCACAGGTTGAAATGGAGGAATTACGAGCAAAAGATATTGACGAAAAATGTTGAGCGGAAAGATCGCAATGCCTTAAAAAAAATAAAGAAGCGGAAGAAAGGTTTTGCTTTCGGGTGATTATACCAAGAATGCAAAAGAAAGAAATAAAAAAAAGCCGGAGAAAATTTTTAAAAGCTCATAAGAACCGAATTTTAAAAAGTGTCTCTCAGAAATATCGGCCTAAAGCCTTAGAAAAAATAATGAAGCTGACGGAAAGTTTCACTCAGAAAGATAGGCTGAATACCTTAAAAAATAATGAAGTTGACGGAAAATTTTGCTCGAAAAATTTCTCTTAGAAAGATTGGCATAATGCCTTAGAAAAAAGAAAGAAGTTGGAGAAAGTTTACGCTAAGAAGGTTGACGTAATGTGAATTTAATTTTGCCGCACGGAGGAATGGCGGTATTACGAGCAAATTATATTCACAAAGAGTCGACGGAGAAAAGTTTCGCATAGAAAGGTGTCAATTAATTCCGTAGAAGAATTAAAGAAGATGAGAGAAGTTTCGTTGAGAAAGAGCGGCGCAATGCCTTAGAAAAAATAATGAATGCGGAAGATAGTTAACTGAAAGTGCTAAGCGAAGCGAATGCAGATTTCGAAGAAGAAAATGAAGATTTAATCAAGCGACCGTAAGACAATTGATAGACACAATTGATTAGGTAATTGTGTGAATGTAATACCATAGAGCTAAAACTTGTTTTGATGAAAAATAAAAATGAAGTATGAGTTTGCTATTGAATATTGTTGTTGTGTTAGATAACATACCTGTAGAAAACTGACAATGGTGTTGATTTATGTAGTTGAAATGAAATAGAATGAGACGCCCCCATGTAGAGAAAAATGCCCCCAATACTAACTTAACTTGGCAAAATTAGAATAAGCAAGCGTAAAAACGTTCAAACTTACACTAGCGAAGCTAAACATGGTAACTTCATCAGATTTTATCGTAGCGAGAGTAATGTACTAAGCGAGCATAAAAGCGTTCAAACATAGACTGATGAAGCTAAACGTGGTAACTTCGTCAGATTTTGTCGTAGCGAGAGTAATGTACTAAACGAGCGTAAAAGCGTTCAAACTTAGATTGACGAAGCTAAACGTGGTAACTTCGTCAGGTTTTGTCGTTGCGATAGTAACATACTAAGCGAGCGTAAAAGCGTTCAAACTTAGACTGACGAAGCTAAACGTGGTAACTTCGTTAGATTTTGTCGTAGCGAGAGTAACAAATTAAGCGAGCATAAAAGCGTTAAAACTTAAACTGGCAAAGCTAAATGTGGTAACTTCGTCAGATTTTGTCATAGCGATAGTAACGAACTAAGCGAAGCGTAAAAGCGTTCAAACTTAGACTGACGAAATAAAATGTTATAACTTCGTCAGATTTTGTCGTAGCGATAGTAACGAACTAAGCGAGCGTAAAAACGTTCAAACTGAAACTGACGAAGCTAAACATAGTAACTTCGTTAGATTTTGTCGTAACGATAGGAACGAACTAAGCGAGCGTAAAAGCGTTCAAACTTAGACTGACGAAGCTAAACGTTATAACTTCGTCAGATTTTTTTGTAGCGATAGTAATGAACTAAGCAAGCATAAAAGCGTTCAAACTTAGACTGACGAAGCTAAATATGGTAACTTCGTCAGATTTTATAGTAGCGATAGTAACGAACTAAGCGGAGCGTAAAAGCGTTCAAACTTAAACTGACAAAATTAAACGTTATAACTTCGTCAGATTTTGTTGTAGCGATAGTAACGAACTAAACGAGCGTAAAAATATTCAAACTTAGACTGACGAAGCTAAACGCGGTAACTTCGTCAGATTTTGTCGTAGTGATAGTAACGAACTAAGTGAGCGTAAAAACGTTCAAACTTAGACTGACGAAGTTAAACACGGTAACTTCGTCAGATTTTGTCGTAGCGATAGTAACGAACTAAGCGAGCGTAAAAGCATTCAAACTTAGACTGACAAAGCTAAACGCGGTAACTTCGTCAGATTTTGTCATAGCGATAGTAACGAACTAAGCGAGCTTAAAAGCGATCAAACTTAGACTGACGAAGCTAAACGCAGTAACTTCATCAGATTTTGTCGTAGCGATAGTAACGAACTAAGCGAGCGTATAGATTGACGAAGCTAAACGTGGTAACTTCGTCAAATTTTGTTGTAGCGATAATAACGAACTAAGCGAGCGTAAAAACGATTAAACTTAGACTGACGAAACTAAACGTGGTAACTTCATCAATTTTTTTCGTAGCGATAATAATATTGCGATGGAAAGAAAATGATACCATTAGAACTGATGTGAAAGAAAAACTTTATTGATTACCAAATCTTGAAAAGTGTAAAGATAATAATGGAAAAGAAACTATTGAACTGGAAACATACTAACAAATTTTTGTCCAGTTTTTCGTTCAACTTGTCTATTTTGTCCGCTCACTTAGTAAAATAATCTGTTGCGACAAACAAGAAACAAACACTGCCAGGGGCTGGCAGAAATAAACCAACAATGTCAAGGCCCCATTTCGTAAATGACCAAGGTTTATGGATTGGATGACGCTTCATCGCGGAAAGTTTGACCCATATCATACATCATGTTTTTGACAAGGCACACACTTCTCGGATAAACGCATAACATCCTTTGGCATGTATAGCCACCAATACCATTGGGTCATTGCTATGTGAGCGAGACTTTGCCCCCAGGAGTGGTGTTCACATAGTCCTGAATGAATTTCTTCGAGGCCTAGTAAATCATTCGTTCTGCCCAAACAACGAAGGATAAGATTGAGACTTGTGCCGCTGCGATAGAGTTTTTGGTCATCAGGAATTTCAGAGCATCGTCAGCTTCATGATCGTCATCGGTAGATACCGAGACATTATCAGTGTCAAGCTCGTTGGAATCATCTAACAACATAAGTGGTTAATCCAGTGTTGTCGTGACATCGACGACTTGATTTTTCACGGATAAGTATGCGATAGAAACAGGATGCCTTACATCATAACGCGGATACTGTACAATACTGATAGATACAAAATTTCGTATAATTCGTTGAATTAAGTTAAAAAAAACCGACCGTTATATCATGCAAGCCGCATATTATCATTCAAAATGGCTAGCGGCTAACTTAGAATAATTAATCTTAACTTAGTCGCCCCCAGCTGAAGAGTTATGCGTATACCGCAAATGACAGTTTCGTACTTGGCCATATTATGTGAAGCGTCAAAACCCAAACGTAGAGACCTCCCAATTGTGTCTTCATTCAACTTCAAGATGACAAAACCAAGACCGGAGCTAGACTTATTATGCGAACTATCGGTGTAAATCTAACAATCAACTAATATATCGGATAAATATTTCAAGTCATCGCCCTGCGGAGGTAATAACAATTAGGGATCGACATGTTCTTCATCGAGTAATGCGTTCGATATAGGAATATCATTGATAAGAAATTAGCCACTAGCAAAACCAAAGTTTGTCTCTATTTAACTATATGAGTGTCAGAGACAATGTTGTAAGCGCTAAGGTAACTTTTCCATTTTGTAACTCAGTCCGTAGACATTGCAAAAAACTTGCACAGCAGATATTCGATAAGTATAAACTTTGACTATTCCTTCTTTGAAATAAGCTTAAGACATCTGAGAGCATGAAACAATGCCAATGCAAATTTCTCAAAGCAAGAATGCCGCCATTCAACTGATATAAGAGTCGTACTAACAAATAAAATGAGACGACCATCGTCACTATCAAACGACAATGGACAAATATGAATTAGATGCATTTTACTGAGATTCGTGAAAAGTAACCATTGCGAAGTCCGTATTTATTGTCTTGAAGTCGTGGGTAATCATTGTGAACAACAAGAATCTAATCATCACCACTTAAACGATTCCACACGCAACTATATTGTTAGCTTATGTTACGTTGTGGTGTGATAGATACAACACCATTTTCGAGAACTCATGGATGACGTACATTACAAACAACAGGAATCTCATCCTCATCCTCACCTCGTAAATGATCCCACATGCTACGATGTCATTGGCGTGCGTTACATTGTGGTGTGACAGATACAACATCATCTTCAAGAGGAATGGTTTGTGTCAGACGACGTTTGTAGTAGTTGTTATGTTTGTCGTACACTCGTGCACTTTTGAAAAAGTGTTCTCGAGACATATGACGGATATTATCCGCAACAGATGACGAAGAATTGTTACAGGCAATAACTTTGTGTCGAATAATTTGGTGCATTGGTGGAATGGTAGCCAGATCGTATGCAATCGGGTGTTGAAAAGGAATTGGAGGGAGTAGTTCGATACCGCTAGGTTGACCTTGAACCTCACATTCGCGATGATTGTCAGTAAGTGCATCGAGAACTTAGGCTCGTCGAGTATTCGTCATAACTTTTGTAGAACGTGATTGTCGATTTTGAATAAGAACCACAGACGGCGCCAATTATGTTTTGACCAAATATGATCAAAATACTAAGTGGTGACGAAAGAGATGAATAATGTAGAAAAGTAGTGAAAAAGCGATGGTGTTCGAGTGAATGATGAGACTGTACCTTTCGGTTACCTACGTACCCAAATTATCGATGGGATCAAGTCTCAAGAACGTAATTCTGTATGAAAAATAGTTTGGTATTTATATAGGTAGAGTAAAGATTCCTTGTAGCTCAAGTATTATTGTAGCTTAAGTAATTGTAATTGAATATAACTCTTAATTGATAATTATCTCTTTGATAATAAACGAATCTGGACATAAATTAATGTACATTAGTGGCAAGCCATGTGGCTAAGGTTCAACCTTAGACACATGAGTTAATAGGCTTGTACATTGATTCATGATATTGTAAATTAGGCTTTAGCCCTGTTGATTAAATGAATAAAGTGGAGACTCCTACTAATGGACGTTTGCCACGTAGGTGGGGGTCGAAACAATTTGCATACTACTTTTGCAATGACATTACTGGAGAGAGGTTTAACGTATTACGTACATGACTTGTGTAATAACAAGATTTCAGTTATAGAAGACTCTTGTGATGGTTTGCTCATTCTGGGGACTTTTAACATATTACATGACCCTGACGTTTGTACTTATCCCGACATTGTCAACCCCGTCACTCGATTTTCTACCAAGATACCTTCTCCCCCATAGAAGAATTGCGATTATCTTCAACTAGTTTTCGACGATACTATACACCAATATAAGATTCTGGTATGCAAGTCTCGAAGACCCTAATGATTACTAGGGGCGTTCCTTTTGGTCATACTTGCCATGACGGGGTTTCTTATTCTCATGAGCTCTTAGTGTTGACTTTAGGAGGTACATGGCATTAAAAAAACATCTTGGATGAAATTGACACAATTAAAGCATTTGTCCGGTTGGATCTGAACCCGTGGTGTTTAATAGAAAAGTGTATTGGGTTTCTTATCTTGAAAGTGTCAAAAGACATACAATCATTTCAATGGACATTGCAAGTGAGAAGACGGAGGAAATTGAAATGCCAAACCTTTCGAAGTTTGGCAAGAATTTGGCTTTGATTTTAAAGTTAATGGTGGTTAGGGGATCTTTGTATCTTGTATTTGGATCTTGATCACCATTGTTTCATCATCTGGATTTTAGAAGACATTGAGAAGCAAATATGGACTAAGCTTCACCAAAAGAAATATGAGATGAATCATGATACTTGTGCTTGCATATATATATATATATATATATATATATATATATATATATATATATATATATATATATATATATATATGATATATATATATATTCAAAGTTTATAACACTAGGTTGGAGATTTCCACTTTTTTTGTGGATACCATAGTTTATACCATACCTCACAACTTAATTTATCTACAACATGAATTATAACCTAGTTTTTTGTGGATGTGTTCAACTAACCAAGAAGACCACCTCTATAAAATTTCACCTCATTTGATAATGTTTAACTATGTCAAAAGATGATTCCAAAATCAAAAAATTTGAACTGTTAAAAAAAATTCAAAGTTTATAACAACTTTTAACTAGGTTGGAGATTTCCAAATGAGATGAATTTTTGTGGAGATGTTACCTATGGTTTGTAGATCATATCCACAAATTATTACCACTTAATTCATCTTGTAAGGGGGTGTGGTATAAACTATGGTATAAAAAGTATAGTAAACGTAACTTGCTCATGTATATATATATATACATATATACATACGGGCTTGCTATGTCGACATACAGAAATAACATATGGAATTGACATATCTACTTACATAATGAACTAAAAGCTGATTTTATAGGGATGTGATCTCCACAACATGGAGATCATCTCCACAAAAAATCAGCTCCTTTGAACATGTCTAACCCTACCAAAAATTGAGTTCAAATTAAAAATTTATCTGACGGTCCAGAATTTTAACACTCTTTTGATAAGACTAGACACATCCGATTGAACTGATTTTTTGTGGAGATACTATCCATGGTAGGGGGATAATATCTACCAAAAATCAGCCCTTAGAACAATGTGCAAGTCTGCTTTTAGATTTTGTCTATTTTGATGTCAATTTCAGGAGAAAAAATCGTCTAATTTTGAGTTTTCATGTTAGAAAGTCAAATGACCAACTTGTCGTTATCTGGGAGCGAGTTTGAGCATTGATCCGACATATATATATAGATGAGATGTCCTAAGCTGTTTAGCTCAGATATATATATATATATATATATATATATATATATATATATATATATATATATATATATATATATATATAGCATGTATTTTATATTGTTTTATTAGTATTATTTAGACATGGGCCTATTATCTACAAAGTGGGCTTAAAAAATGATAAAGATAAAAATAACCACCGAACCTCTTTCCTTGTATTTGGGGTATTAAAAAAATATAAATAAAATAAAAGAGAGAAAAAAGATATGGGAGAGAAAGTGAGAAAGAAAAGAGTGAAGAGTGAAGCGAGGGAGAGTTCTAGGTTTAAACCAAAGAGAAATAAAGAGAAAAGAAAAAAAGAAGAAGAAAGGGTATTGGCTGCTTCGGCACGATGCCATTTTTCGATTTTCTTTACTAGATTATAACTAATGTTTTGCGATATCTGGTGAGTGGACTGTTTTTATTAATTTATATATTGTCACTATGAGTTTGTTACCGTGATTATCAATGCTTTGTGGTTTGACAAGGTATTGGCAAGAACATATGATAGTACGGTGTGATGGGTAGCACTAGCAAGTGACATGGATACACATTAATTTCTATTGGTTATTATGATATATGTATTAAGAAACTGGATTAATCTCTTTATGCGTGCTGTTTGATTTTCTTTTGGCTAAGGTTTGGTTACTTCTCACATCAAAATAATAATGGGGATAATTTGTGGACTTGAATACTTCTCACGGTCAAAACCCAACATAATGTCCATGCAAGGACTGTTTGATTACATAGAAGGTATACCATTAAATTGGGGCCATGTAATAATTGTGCAATATGCTATAAGTTAGACTTTAATATGCATGAATACAACCTATCTATTAGTTTCGAACCGGCTTCTCTATTAAAATTTCTTGATGTAAAAAGATCCTACATGAGCATGATGTATATGTGTGTGTATACTTAAGTACTGACATGGGTGTGGTATATGTATATGGTGCACCACTATTTTTTTAAAGCCGGATGCAATTTCAATTTGCTATCAGCATATTGGTATCATGTCATTTCACCTGGGCATGCTATATGTTAAAGACTTGTACAGACTGTATGTTAATAAAATATATATTTGCAAGATGGAATGGTATTAATTCATTTTATTTACATTCTTTTATTTGGTTTACAATACTTTATCTATGTGGTAACATATTTGCATGTTTTTACTATTAGGTTATAGCGGTCGGAATTTGGTCAATTTAATTTGTGAGTTAGATTTTATGATTTATGTAGTAACATGATATGTTCTTACTATTTATATTGTTCATATGAATCTTGATTGGTAGCATGAGCCATTAATAAACTGTAGAGTGGTATTTGAAGAAGATGAATAGAGTACAGTGAATTTTACTCTACAAAACGTCTCTGATGCAATATTTGTTTCTACCTAGATTGAGACCTTTTCCAAAACAAATTTTTGTCAAATTTAAACTATAGTGTCCTGACACATTGAAGTATGACATATTTAATTTTCGGACAGATCCAATGGCCGGATATCTGTCGAGGCCTTTATTAGCAAGACTGGTTTCTAGTTTAACTCTCTGTAGAAAACTGCAGCGTGCAGTTGTAAGCTTTTGCTTAGATGGAGATTGAAAAAATTCTGGATGGAGGTTACATTTAATCTGTAGCTGTATAACACATGGTAGTATTACATATTAAAATTATAGACAAATCCAACGGTTGGATATCTTTTTAGGCACGCATAAGTGTGATTGGTCGTAGTTTTTCTACACCAGAAAAATTGCAGTGCGCAGTCTTTTTCTTCTGATTAGATGGAGGTTGATCCTTTGTTGGATAGATATCAAATTTGATCTGTATATTTATAACACACAGTAGTTTTACCCTTTAAAATTTCAGAGAAATCCAACAGTGGTTATCTGTTGAGGCAACATAGAAAAACAAACCTATTAATATTGGTTAAGTCATGAATGGAAATGGTTAGGTGTTTAAGTTAGTTATTGGCAAAATGGCGGTGTATGTTATGTCGTGTTTATAATTTTAGTATATTCTTATTATTATGGAAAGATTGGTGTGGAATGAAAGGATATAATTATTTTCTAATTATCGTAAATGTTCAAATGTATATAGAAATTGGTTATGGCTAGTTATTGGATTTTATTGTTATATCTCGGTGATTTAAAGTATTTGTGATAACCGGTATGTGGAAATTGATTGTACTCTTTTAGAGTCTTGCTCCTCGATTGAAAGTGTATTTTAATTCACGAGGCATTTAATAAATGCATTAACTCTTGAATTCTACACGGGCCAAGCACCTAATGGAATAAAAACCAATTGGGTCATACACGATTACAGGACAAATTAGAGGCGCTGCGAGATTGACAATGCTGAGGTATTTTCAGACCCTCATCAACCTCTAATCTTTACCCCATATGTTTAACGACTTTTTTTGTAGTTCTTGTGGCTTTTGAGTTAAGTTTCATATTAAGGAGGTCCCACACTCTCCTCGTCTGGATTTGGAAACATTTAGAGATCTGTATTAGTTTATTCGCATCAAATCTAGTTCTGAATTAGCTCTTCATGTTAGCAAGGTTATAGACGCTGGTCCGAAATGGTATGGGTTTTGATCCCATCAAGTATCCATGTTCACTTTGATGCCGCCCCTTTTCAGAGAATGGTTCTAGAGTTTAGTTGAATATAATCTGTTTTCTCCTTTGTTAAGTAGTGTCTGGTCCTTGTATTGTCTTTCTAGATTTAAGATCTGTATCACTGTATGGTAGTGGTTGCGTTGTAGTGGTCAGAGGCAGGGATGGTGCTAGGAAAGTTTAGTGTTATGGACTTTTGGATTTGCTTAGCAATGGCACTTTCGGAAGACAATCTGAAAGTTGGACCTGCCTTGGATTGGATTGGTCACACGGCTGGAATTTCCGTAAGCTAGTTTTAATGAAAATCATGTAAGAAGACATACACATGTTATGCTTGTACTGTAGCTTTTGATCTTTATTCACACGTGCATACTCTGACATGATTTAATAGTTAGAAGCGAAAAACGTTTTTACCGATTTTCTATTTCCCTGTCTTACATCAGTTCAAACTCCTGTGTAGGTTGAAAGGGCTGAACACTGTAGGCTTCTGGCAGACTCCAAGAGACACCTAGAGGAATGTACATCCAGTTTTCCAATTCAAGACCTTCGTGGAAGCTGTAATTTCTCAGAACAAGACATCATTGAGGTTGGAGATCTTGATAATCCACAATCATCGTTTTCGAGCTGCCCAGATTCTGAAACTTGCCCAGACAGGAAACAGAGTTTAGTGTTTCGGCATCTATCAGGCCAGATCAGGTGGTTTCCAGACTAGAAAGTTTAGGTATGTCGTTAAATGGATAAAACCTTGTTCTGGACTTCAAAGAGCTTCAAAGAGTATGTGATAAGAATCTGAGACAACACCAGAGAAAGTGGGATCGCCATCCAGTGACGACCTTGCTGCAGTAGTGCAAGCTGAATGAAAGTAAAGCTACTAAGAATGGGATGAATAGGCTTAGGAAGAAGTATTGGCGTTTTATGCCATTTTACTGATTTTTTTTATGTTTAGGTTTCAAGTAAGTTGTATATACCTTGTAGAAACTAGAAGTTGAGAGAGAACAAAGAAGAATACAAAGGCTACCTTGATGAAGAATACAAAGAATATTACGAGTTTAATATACAAAAATTGATTAACAAGAAAAAGTCATAGATTCCACTAATTTGTAAACAAAAAAAAAAGATTCCTAAGAAATCCACATATATCGCTATTCGCCATATTTTGCATTTCCGCTTTGGTAAAAGAGTCATAGGTTCCACTAATTCGATAAACATGAGATTAAAAACAAATTGCAAAATAGGCAGCTTACTGTTTACTGCCACTGCGCTTCGAAGTTCAAACAATAAAGCACTCATGCCGTCTTGGGCTCTTGGCAGGGCCTAGGGCCCGACTTGAGATAGAAAGTTACCAATTTTGACTCGTTTGGAACTCTTCTATGGACAGACCGCTTCTCGGTGCATCCCAAATTTCGATTTGAATTTGAAACACTCCCAAATTCCGGTTCGAATTTGTGTCCAATTTACATTTCGTAACACATATTAATCCAATTTGTCTTACTATCTATATTCGTAATATAGATAGCCTCAATCAATTCGTTCAAGGTCACCAGGTATTTCATGTTTGCATCTGTTATGAATTTCATGTTTCTTGTGTATCTATCTTTGGTTGGTTTTTAATTAAGAAATTGATTGATTTATAATTTTATACATAATTGGAGTTTAACATCGTTACTTGTAAATGAGAACAGAAACCCGAACTAATCCAACAAAGATTATGAGTTCCATAACAAGTCGGAAAAGAAGCCTTTTAAATATAACGTCGACCTCTTATTATTCTTGTTTTTACTTTTTTCCGACTTCATACTTCTCTCTCAACTCTTCCTTTTGCGTGCTTTTCAGGAGATGCTTCTCTCAGATCAAGTTTGTCGTCGTACAAAGGAACAAGTAACAGAAGAAACAGAAGAAGAAAATAGTATTAGTAATTTACCCCATGACATCTTCCGAGAGATACTCATCCGCGTCTCCACAGAGACTCTTGTCACACTCAGGTGCGTCTGTAAGCGTTGGGACAAAACTATTTCTGATCCATGGTTTGTGAAACTTCACCTCGATTGGTCGAGATCTCTTCCACCCGGATTAATCAAGCATGATGGGATTGCCACATACTACTATTGCAATGACATTACTGGAGAGAGGTTTAACGTATTACACGACATGTTCAATGATGATAACTTGATAATAGAGGACTCTTGTGATGGTTTGCTTTTTATGGGAGCTTTTGACCCTAACCCTAACCCTAACCCTAACCCTGTTGGTTATGATAGTCCTGATTCTTACCACATTGTCAACCCAGTCACTCGATTTTCTACCAAGATACCTTCTCCCCCTGAGAAGAATTATGAATATTTTCGACTAGTTTTTGACGATACTATACAGCAATATAAGATTCTAGCTTGGTACGCAAGGGCTGAAGAAGATTACGAAGACGTTAATGGTGTAGATCCTTCATCCATTCCTTTTTGTAATACACTTTATAAAGTTCCTCATTTTCACAAGCTCCTGGTGCTGACTTTAGGTGGTACCTGCATAAAAAATGCATCTTGGAGGAAGTTGACACTGCCAAAGCGTTATCGGGTTGGATGTGAACCAGTGGTGTTTGATAGAAAAGTATATTGGGTTTCTTATCTTAAAAGTGCCAAAAGGCATTTAATCATTTCAATGGACATTGCAAGTGAGAAGATGGAGGTAATTGAAATGCCAAACCTTTCGAAGTTTGATAGGAATTTGATTTTGTGTTTAAAGTTAATGGTGGTCAGGGGATCTTTGTATCTCGTATTTGGCTCTCTTGATCACCATTGTTGCATCATCTGGATTTTAGAAGACATTGAGAAACAAATATGGACTAAGCTTCACCAAAAGAAATATGAGATGAATCATGATACCTGTTCTTGCAGCTCCGACTCCAATTATATTATGGTTCCCGATGGTCGAGAATTGACCTTAAGTGAATTAGAGTCTCAAGCACGAAGTGTACTACATCTATATAACCAGGAGGCAGTTACTCATGTTGCTCATTTCAATAGCCTCGTTAGTCTGAAGGTCAACTTGCCTAAAAAAACAAAAAAAAAAAACTCGCCCAAAAGATGGTGTTCGCACAGTTTTATGCATGCTATTTTATCTTTTTTCATTTTATTTGTATCAATATTCTTTTTATTTCTGTCATGTAAAGTCTTAATTGTATCAATGAATTTGATATAAGTTCTCAATAAAAGGATGGTGTTCACTTAGTTTTATGTTTGTTGTTTTGTCCCTTTCTTTTTATTTTATTTTATTTTTTTTATAGGAAAGACCTGTGTCAGAGACACAGGCTTCTAATTCATTCATTCATAATAAAATATAAGAAGTCATTACAATACATGAGGATTTCGACAGGACCTCTTTTTGTAGCCCATGCCACAAGATTATGAGCTAAAACTCTAGGAGTATGTCTAAAAGAAAAAAAGTGTAGAGAGTTAAGATTATAAAACATATTTAATAGCAGGGTCCTCCATTTTCAAGGTGCACTGTCAGCTCCATGTTTGTAGGCTTCAACTACTTCCATTGCATCTCCTTCAAAAATAATATCCCTCAATTGCTGCAAAAGAACAAATTCCACTGCAAGTTCTGTAGCCAGGAGCTCAATTTCTGCCGAGGTTGTGGCCTTCATTTTCTTTGAGCATGCTCCTAAGATCCTTCCTTCATGATCCCTGCCATATATAAAATGATTCTTAAGATCATAAACCAGGATTTTCAATCACATGCTAATCACATAACAATACTCATAAATAAACATACCTTTATCTGAAGTCATGCTTGCTTGCGAGAATTTTTAATGGGGGAGAACTAGATTTCTCTCTCTTAACCTATAAATCATAATTGTGTTTTTGATGAATTGAATTGATTGATGGAAATCAATACATATTTATACGTAGAGAGAGGACTTTAGTTTCCTAATTCATAAGATTCCCATTATCCATCATGATCCATCATGGTAGGAATATTGTAATTAAGGAAAGACTTTTGTTTAGTAAACTACTATAACGGCAATTTCTAAGTAAACCAATATACCCTATATTCTCTATGGACCATATCTAGGGTTTCCGTTAATAGGAAATTCTTGTGTTTAGAATATTTCCAACAGTCTCCCACTTGGTCTATAGGAGGATAATACTGTTTATGGTTTAGTTTAGAAAACATTAGGCGCGCGTAAATGCCGAGTTAACATTTAATGGTTATCGTAAGTACCATAGTTTTTTTTTGAAGCATTTAGGGGTTAGGCATACCCCAACCTGTATTAAAAAACTCTCAAGTACACATGACCTGCAACATCCTCTTTTACAATTTGGTCTAGACTTTCCTCTAGAGGTGTCATGTATATCATATCAAAAGGAACATTACAATTACCAGTCTTAGCAATAAAGTCTACTGCCCTATTACTTTCACGAAAAGTGTGGGTGTATACAAGCTTATCAAACCACGGGTTTAGCAGTTTGATGGTGGCTACTAAACTCTGACAGTACCAAGGAGCACTCTCTGAACCTAAAAGTATGCGTACTGCTCTGAGTGAGTCAGATGCAACCTTTACCTTCCTAAAATCCATTATCTTGCATCCTTTCAATCCTTGAAGTATTGCTCTAAGCTCTTGAACAAGAACTGAACTAGAAGGATTACATCCCTTGTACATGAAGTGCACTCCTCCTTCTGAGTTTCTAACCAAACCTCCATAACTCGAGCCATTATTACTTATTGAGCCATCAGGATTCAATGTGACTTCATCGGCCTCAGGTGAAGCCCATGTACAAGTGACAGGGACCTTTGTCACAAACTGAGTTTGTATACCTAATCTCTGCATTAGAACTCTTGCGCCTGGTGAATCTTTAATATCCTTCAGTTGCCCTTGCAATGAGATTTTATGCTGGTTTAAAATAGCATTGCCAACTTCAGAGATTGAATGCTACTTACCTTGAAATCTTCTACTGTTCCGTTCCACCCATATAACATTGCATGATGGTAGCACACACAAAAGCCTTTAAGATATTAGCTTAAATTGACTTTCGATTAATAGTTTGAAGGATGTCAAACCACTCAGCATTTGAATCCTTAATAGTTCCACTTAAGCCCAATTCTCTCTTAATTCTAGCCCACAGTGTTTTTGAGAAAGAGCAATCAAAATAGAAATGTTTGGAGTTTTCCCTTGAGCCATTACATAGGTAACATGAAGAATTGGTTGGATAGAATTTTTCTGACTATTAACCTATATATCTTGGGTCAGAAGTGAGCCCGAGAACAATTGCCAACTTGTGAAAGAATGCTTGGGGGTAACCAGTTTTCCCCACACCAGTCTATACCATGGGACTTTAGCTCGAAAGGATTTCAAAGATTGATACGCAGACTTTGTTGTGAACATACTTGAACTAGTCTCAGTCCACACCACCTTGTCCTTATCCAAGTTTAGGTGTATGCTCGTATGAAAGATCCATAGTTTGACTTGGCAAGGGGGGAGATTGTGCACATCAACACACCAGTCACCGGAAGAAATAAGTGAATCAACAGTGGCATCCTCGAGGAAGTTTAGAATTAATCTTGCTTCTGTATTCAACCACAAAAGTCTGCTTGAACACCAAGGATCATGCCAAAGGTAGGTGTTTCTGCCATTGACAATCTTGTGTCGAGTAAACTGGCTTGCTGTCTCCCTATGGTCCAAAACATTTCTCCATACCCAAGAGCAGTCTTTGGGCACAACACCAATGATCATTAATAGAATCATTAATGTGAGTCATAGCGGTTCCATGCAAATTAAGCTACATGGTTCCTTCCATGTACCACAACACCAATGATCTTGTCAACTAGGTCTTAAGTAAGAAGTGTCAATAATGTCTTATCAAAAGACTGTTTATGTTATCATTCATCCATTCACTTACATGCACATAAATAATGGAAAACAGAAAATTCAGAACATTCTAAAATGAGCTCAAAATTATGTCAATGCAATAAACACTAAAGAAAATTCACAAAAATAACAATTACTGCCATATACTTTCAGCATGTTGCTTGAATACCTTGGGTGATAGCCCTTTCATAAGTGGGTTTGCCATATTAACACTCATACTAATGTGTTCAATTGACACTCTATAGTTCCTACACCAGAAAAGGCGTTTACTAACGGTTATATCCGTTACTTTTATTTTTACTAACGGTTATATTCGTTAGCTCTGGGGCGTCACTCTCACTTAGGCCAAAATTAGTAACGGATATAATCATTACTGATAATAATTTTAGTAACGGTTATATCCGTTACTAAAATTCATTGTAACAGATAGCTAACCATTGATGGCCCGATTAAATTTGTTATTTCTAACGGATATATCCGTTAGTAATGGATGTGCTATTTACTAACTATTGTTTGTAACGGAAATATCCGTTAGTAAATTGTAGCCACTAAGAAAATAAAAATAAAAATCCTAGGTCAAATAATGTCCACCATGCACATCTAGTTCTAGCAAATATGATATAAAGATCACATTCCACAAACTTAATCAACAAATGAATAACAAAAAATAAAACCACCAATCAACTAAACATTATTATAAAAATATAATCATCAATCTAAGACATAAAAACTTGATAGTGCCATACATATAAAAAAACATAGTTACCAGTAGACCTCATACTGACTCAGAAAAGGGGCAACTAACAATCTAGTTTGTTCTTGGCGTAGCCCACTCTACTCTAAGGATGAGGTTGTCATAACCTTAACCATTGAGCTTTGCAATAGCCTTCTCGGCGTCACCTTTGTGTACAAAATTGACAAAATCAAAGACTCTGTCTGCTCATCAAGGATAGACTTTGGTGAAGTGATAGCACGCTGCTCTTGGGTTTCCATCAAAGTTGAAAACCATGGTGTACCCTGCCTTGCATAGAATAAAATGTAGGCATCCTGAGAGAGAACAAAATCTTCTGCAACTTTTGTCACCTATAAAATTAAATAAAAGATCATTTGTTTTTTATTCCAATTGGATCGTCCTATTATATTAAATCAATGTTGACAATTCGTACAATAGATTCTTCATACTTATGCAGGATCGCATGTTAATAAATGATAAATTAACTTCTTTACAAAAGACAACATTGGTGCAGATAAAAAACAAATTTGTGAGCGTTACCTTTGAGTCATCCAACTTGTGCCATGTTTGTGGAGAAGAACGAATGAAACAAAAGTAATGTCCAGAACAAGATGTAAGGCCAGTGTACCACAAATGCATATAACTCATACTTTGACTCAACCTATACAAAAATGATAATTAGATGAGAACCTATAAATAAACAAGAATCTAATGCCTCCACAGACTAGACCAGACCATACCAAAATCAAGACAATGCTACTCTACACCAGACACAATGGTCATAGAGAAGAAAAAAAATATTCATGGTCTAGGTCCTAACGTCCAAACATCTGAACAAATCAAATTTCATAATAAGACCATACGCAGTAACTAGATCATGATTGTGCAATGAAGCCATATAGGTAGGTCACATTTCTAAATGTAGATTGTGTGTTCTAAGTTCCAAGTACGAAATTAGATATAAAATATTGTTGAGTGGGAACTCCACATACTTGTCTTGTAGCCTTGAGTGGAAAAGAGCAATTAGTATAAAAGAAGGTAGCAATGTATTCTAGAATCCTCATTTACATTATTCTCCTACATAAAATTAAAATGTAATAGCAATGATTGCCTGCCTTGAGAAAGAGAAACTTCACCTTCAAAAGTGAGCATATAGAGCAGTCGATTATTTTCTCCCAACTTGCCATGACATCTACAAACCAGTGGAAGAACATGCAAAGAAAGATATAATTTGCATAAAACAATTTTGTTCAATTTAAACACAATTGCAAGTGTCAACAACCACAAAGGGAAATGTTTGTGTACAAGTAACATAGCAATCAGGAAGTAAAGTAATTCATAAAAGAAAAGGTTTGCAGAACAATAGTTATAAGGTTTGACTATCCTTTCGACAAGGCCTAAGATTAAAGCAAAATCTTATATCCACAATAAACATTTGATAAACAATTACCCACGATACTAGAAAGTCTTTTATCTACACTATTTGGTTATGACTCACCTCAATCGGTGACATTAATTCTAGAGGCTTCTCCCAACTAGAAAGTTTAGTTTTTTTGTTGTAATAATATCTGGAAATTTGATAAAATGGACAATTAGCATAGATATCAAAACATGTGAATGAAATAAGATAATAAACTCAGTGGGTCCAAAGAAACTAAACATAAGTAATTTAATAAAATTAACGAAATACCATTAAAATAACTTTTAATTCCCACTGAATAAATAATAAAATTTCAACACTCTCAAAGAATATAGCTATGTTCAAGCAACACTACCTTTTCCCATCAGCAGAAGTATGCTCTATCCAATCTGCTAATGATTGTGTTGTAGGACGAAGTTGCAGATTTGTTGCCTGGAATTGCCAAAACAATTAGAGGAGCACTAAAAGCATAGGAATCCAGGTCATGCAAATGTAAATACAAATAGACTCACGAGAACTGTGGAAGATGTAACGGAAGGTTGCTGGCTAGATTATTGTGGAGCAACAACTGTAGTCTGGCTCCCAGATGACACTGAAGTTTGTCCACTCATAGGTGTTACTGCTGCATCATTTGAGGATAGTGTTGCTGCTGATTTTGACCAGCATGTAATCCCATATTTGACGCAGAAATACCTGGTCCAACAGGCCGAAAATGTTGGGAAGCTGCCATATTAAATGGATTTGCTTGTTGTTGTGGAAAAGAAACTTGAAACTGTGACAAACATTAGAATCAAAAACTTATACACTTCCAGAAAATGCTAGGAGACAATATACATGAGAGTCAAACTCGAGGTATCTTTACCTGCATAGACATGGGAGGAGCAAAGTTTTGAGGAGGGCCTGCTGATCCACCAATTGGAGGCCAAAATGGCTTTGCATAGAAACAGAAATGCAATTCATCCACAATCATTACATAAGCAACTAAACGAATATGAAATCCAAACATAAGAGAGGGTATAATGCTACCTATACTCCAAGCGGCTGCGAATTACTAGCCATTTCCACAAATAGGCAACCTTTGCTAAGCATTACAACAAAAGCTAGCACAGAAAATATATGGTATAAAACAACATGAATACAGGAAATAATTCCAGAAACTTAATAAATAATTAAAGCTAGACTTTGAAAGTAATTAATACTAAATACTAAATAGCAAACAAACTTTGTCAAGAGGCAAGAAATAAATATTAAATAGTACACAAAATTTTTTGTACTCAAAATCAGACCAACAGTAGGTACTATTACAACAAGGGTACAAGACAATCTAAATGTGAGCTACCTATTTGAAGAAGAAATGAAGAGAGAGCGAGAGTTGAAATTTGTGTTGACTGCAATTGAAAGAAGGATTAGAAATGGAATCCGGCCAAAAGCAAAAGCTAAATATAATGGGGAAAAAAACTTGAATTAAAGCTAGCAAATTAAAAGGGCAAAAGAAAAATAAACCCTAGAATAACTAACTTGGTTCGATTGGCCGATGCAAAGAAATCGACTTGACAGTTCTCTTACCCTTCTCTCATCGTCCACCTCAAAGTTAGAGCAGCAACGCCATAAAGGTTTCACTTTAAAATCAGATACAATAAGTAGAAAAAATTTCAAGTGAGGAAGAGAAATAACAGTGTACCTCCAGTTTTAATCGAAGATCGAACCTGATGCGTCATCTTCATCTTCATATCTGGGTGATATATTTGGAACCCTAGGTTTGAATAACATGGAGAGAGTCGGGGTTGGAGAGAGTTCTAGTCGGGTAGAAGTGTAGAACAATTAATCCTTTATTTTTTTGCCTTTTATTTATTAATATGTTCATTTTTTATTACAGTTTTACTAACGAAAACTTGATAAGTAACAATTATATCCATTAGTTATTTTGTTACGATATATCCATTAAAAATAAAAAATATCGTCTGTCACAAATTGGCCCTTATGGTGTAGAGCTTCTTCCTTGACTGAAAGGTAGGGGTGTGCATAAATCCGCAACAACCGACAAAACCGACCGACCCGACCTGAACCGAGTCAAATGGGTCGGTTATCCATTTAGCATCGGATTGAATCGGTTTGAAAATCTGAAAACCGACTATGTCGGTTCAGTTGTCGATTATTATTTGTAAAATCCGAAAGTAACCTACCGACTCGCCATCTACTTTCTGTTGGATACATGGAATAATATATATTCTCTTATAGTAAAGTAATAAACTAATACGAGACCCAACTATGCTTAGCACGTTCACTGGGTATACAATATATACAATCCTTATCAGGCCCCAACTAATAAAGTAGATAGAGACAAAAAAAAAGGGAAAACTAGAAAAGTACTGAGAGAGAAAACTATATGAACACCATTGACCATTCCATTCTCAATTCTTCAGTTCTTCCATATGCCCATACCCAAATACCAACTAAACAATTCAAGGTTAGCTATCCGAAGGAAAATGAATCACATGAACAAAAAATTACAGTTCCTATCAACCTTCTCTCTAAGAAAACCAATAATTTTCAGTATTTGATTTGAATTACAAAGTGATTGTAGCTGATCTCCAAAATTTTCAATGAAACAATTCCTTCAATTCTATTAAAAAGCAACAAATTGGTCTATACTTCAGAGAAAAGAAGATGTATTTATTGGTTTTTGGCGAGTTGGTTTTTACTGATTTTAATGGAGTCAATATCTGAAGAGAAGAATGGACTGTCATTTTGGAGTTTTCTAACTTTTCATTGTTGGTTTAGATCGGATATCAATTAGGTTGGAGATTGGTCGGGTCGGTTTCGGATCAGTTAAGTCATGGGTATTGGTTCGGTTTGGTCAGTGTTGTACATAAACCTTGGTGGTCGGATTTTACCCAAACCCGACCCGAATCGACCCGTGCACACCCCTACTGAAAGGTATTTCATTTCCATGTGCTTAATACCTTTAGAATACCGATCATTTTTCGAAAAGAATACAGCTGTGACATTATCATAATGAATTCTCAGCGGCTTACATATAGAGTCCATAACTCTAAGTCTTGAATGAAATTCCTCAACCATAATCCATGAATTGTAGCCTCAAAGCATGCTACAAATTCAGCTTCCATAGTAGGTGAAGCAATGATAGTTTGTTTTGCACTTTTCCATGAAATTGCACCTCTAGATAAAAGGAACACATAACCAAAAGTGCTTTTCCTACTATATACACATCCACCAAAATCTGAATCTGTGTAACCAACTACCTCAAGATGGTCAATTTTCCTATATGTGATCATACAACCCTTTGTCCCTTGCAAATACCGTAGCACTTTCTTAGCGACTTTCCAATGGTCAATCCCTGGATTGCTTTGATATCTGCCTAGCATGCCAACTGCAAAACTAATGTCTGGCCTAGTGCAAACCTGTGCATACATCAAACTCCCTACAAGAGAAGCATAAGGGATATCTTTCATTTGTTCTCGTTCCAATTCATTCTTGGGACATTGACTTAAGGTGAACTTATCCCCTTTCTAAATTGGAACAACATTTGGATCGCACATTGACATGTTAATTCTTTCCAAAACTTTGTTAATGTAAGCCTTCTGAGACAATCCTAACAATCCACGTGATCTATCACGAAATATTTCTATTCCTATCATGTAGGATGCCTCACCCATATCTTTCATTTCAAAGTGTTTGGAAAGAAAATCCTTGGTGTCATGTAATAGACTAAGATCACTGCTGGCAAGTAAAATGTCATTGTAAGTACCCTCCGTTCTGCACTATAGTACACGTGTCCACACACCAGGTCTTACTCCATCCATCATAGCGTACTAACGACCCAAACCCAGGTCATCCCCAGCATTAGTTACAACCATTTATGGAAGCAAATCAACTAGTGCAATCCTGGTGCTCAGTTAATGCAACAATCAAAGAGACATTAACTTTGTAACATCAGAGTAATGACGAATCATCAAGATAGCACACAATGTGGATCTACACTCCATAACGGCTTGGAGCAAATAAGGAAAGTCAGCTCAAACATCTATAAGTAGAGAGAGATGAATTACGTAAGGCTTGATTCAAGTTTATCCTGAGAAACTTGATAGTAGGTAACTCTTATCCCAAGGAGAGTGCAGCCATTCCCTATCACATAAATCATCAGGTCGTTGTCCAGTAAACACCAAACATTTACATTGGCGCCATCTGCTGGTTCGTTTTCTTGAGAAAATACACATACCATTTTCTCAAGCCCACAAAGTTGGTCATAAACAAGCCACTATGGAAGCACAACTACAAGCATTAGCAGATCAGATGAAGACATTACAGGAATCGTTCATAGTACTTCAATAAGAGAACCAGACAATGCGCGAGCATACCACCTCCAACACCAACAACGGCACTCCAGACGCAGTGGAGAACAACGCCGTCACAGCCCTCACCACCACCACCAATCAACGACTAGAAGACTTCGCCCAGCGATTGGAGAAGTCAAACGACAAAGCCAGCGTGATCTAGATCGCTCAAAAGATGCTGTTGACGTACAAGGCATCACCATTCACCATAGAAATTAGGGACAAGCAGCCTCCCTCAGAATTTATCCAGCCAAAGTTCCCATTATACGACGGAAGCTCATGCCCAGGCTAGCACGTAGCTCGATTCAGCCAGATCCTTGCACTCTATAGCGCTCCAGACTATGACTACCTGAAGTGCAAACTTTTTCCAGCCTGCTTAAAGGACGGAGCAATGGACTAGTTCTACACTCCCTCCTGATTCAATCAGCAACTTTGACAAGCTAGTCAAAACATTCGCGACAGAATTCGTCCACAACAGGAAGAAACAAGCCGACCTAGACTCGCTGTTCCAGCTGAAGCAGGCATATGGCAAGACGATACATATTTTTCTAGGACGTTTCAAGAAGGAACTCCTATCACTGGAAGTAGGACTCAAGGACAGCTTTGCAACTTCTGCGTTCATAAATGTCCTCTTAGACGACTCCGACCTAGCAGGTTCCCTCATGCGCAACAAGCCAGAAACTTTGGACGACCTTTATCACAAAGTCGACAAGTATATAAAGTACGAAGAATGGATGGCTAAGCTCAAAGGCAAAGAAGTTCTCACAATAAGCGAGAAGCGAGGACCCAAAGAAAGCAATCATTACTCACAACAACAACAACAACAACAACAACAGGAGCTCCAGCTCACACAAGCCCTCTTACACTAAAAGAGAGTTCTCCAACTTCTCCAGGACGCCAGGCCAAATCCTGAAGAAGATATATACAATACCATACTTCAAGCCCAACATTAACAAAGTCATCGCAATCGAAGGACGTCCATACTGCCATTTTCACAAGCTCCACCACTATAACACCAATGAATGTTGGAGCCTCAAGCACTACCTCCAAGACTTAGTTGAGGAGGGCAAATTAAAAGAGTTCCTGCCAGAAAGTGACCTCAAACACAAGTTGGATGCCAAACGCCACAGAAGCAGGAGCCGCAGCCATGAACGACCTGCTAACAACAGAGGCAGGAGCAGAATGGTCCGACCTTCTAAATCTCCAAGTCGGTCGAGGCATAACAGAAGGCAGCACTCCTCTGATCACAATGAGGAAAAAGTAATCAACATGATTACAGACACCTCCAAAGATGAAACCTCAGGTCGGGAAAATCACAGAAGGGTAGGAGCACTTCAAGAGATCTACCATCTCTCCCACAAAGCTGAAATCATCACTCCTACCAGCTCTAAGTCAACGACCTCCATAGCATTCACAGAGAACGATCTAGACAAGGTGTGCCTACCCCACAATGATGCCCTGGTAGTGCATATCAAAATCAATGGGTGGACAGTCAAAAGAGTCCTCATCGATCCAGGCAGCTCTTACGACATACTTTTCTATCAAACATACAAGGACATGCACCTTCTAGACTCGGTGATGATAGAATCAAATGCACCACTCTATGGGTTCAACGGAGATCGCACAGATGCTATTGGAGATGTCATCCTACCAGTCCCCATTGGAGAAAAGGAAGACATGGTCAAAACTTCAACACATTTCAGTGTGATCGATGTCAAGTCGTCCTACACTGCCATTCTAGGACGCCAATGGATTCACAAGATCCAAGCAATTCCATTAACCCTACACTAGGTCCTGCGATTTCCCGGACCCCGAGGCATCATGGAGCTCAGAACAACCAACTAGAAGCTCACCGATGCAATCACGTCAGGACAACGATCTCACCTAAGTCTCAGGTCGTTGAAGACAAAGACATCCCAAAGAAACAAGATCCTCAAGCTTCCAGTAGCCCAACACCAGTAGCAGACAAGCTCAAAGGGAAGCAAGCACAAAGCGAACCTGGAGAAAAAGTCAATTTAGGCACAAATGATGACCCAAAGTTTGTTTATGTAGGGGCTGACTTAGACCCCAAGCTCAAGGAGCAACTTGTCAAATTTCTATCTCTCAATAAAGACGTTTTTGCTTGGTCATATATTGATATGCCAGGAATCGACCCTTAGGTCGCTTGCCACAAATTGAATGTAAATCCAATTGTCAAGCCCATCAAACAACGACCTAGGAAGCTAGCACTCAAGTTTCAAAAGGCCATCAATGAGGAGATAGAAAGCTAAAAAATAAATGTGGGATTCATCAGAGAAGTCGAATACCCGACCTGGCTAGCTAACATTGTAGCCGTTCCCAAGAAGAACGGCCAGGTACAACTATGCATCGACTTCACCAACGTCAACAAGCACTGCCCAAAGGACAGCTTCCCCCTACCAATGATTGATATTCTGGTAGATCAAACTTGCGGACATGAACTTCTATCATTTATGGACGCATACAGTGGGTACAATTAGATACCACTGACAGAAGACAACTAGGAAAAGACGTCCTTCATAATCGAGCAAGGAACGTTTTGCTACAACGTCTTACCATTTGGCTTGAAGAACGCAGGTGCAACCTACGAAAGACTGGTCACTAAGATGTTCAAAGACTTGCTAGGAGACACCATGGAAGTCTACATAGACGACATGGTAGTCAAAAGCGAGAAGACGGGTGATCACATCTCTCACCTACAAGAAGCCTTTGAAAGGTTACTCCAAAACAAGATGAAGCTCAACCCAGCCAAATGCGTATACGGTGTAGCCTCAGGAAAGTTCTTAGGTTACCTCATTGCACAAAGACGCATCGAAGCAAACCCAGAGCAGATACGAGCACTCCTAGAAATGCCAGAGCCAACTACAAAGCAACAAATCCACAAATTATCTGGCATGGTTTTAGCCCTCAACAGATTCATCTCATGAGCATTCGACAAATGCAGACCATTCCTGCAAATACTCAAAAAAGGCGCAACATTTATATGGACAAACGAATGCCAAAAAGCTTTCAACGACCTGAAAGCTTATTTGTCAACTCCACCATTCCTATCCAAACCAGAAGAAGGAGAAACGCTGGGGCTTTATCTTGCAACTACCAACTTTGCCATCAGCTCGGTCCTTTTTTGAGAAAATGAGGGAATCAAAAAGCCAGTCTACTTCACGAGCAAGACATTGACAGATGCAGAGAAGCATTACTCGGCAATGGAGAGAACAATGTTATCTCTGTTATACTCAGCTCGAAAATTCCGACCTTACTTTCAGGCTCACAGCATCAAGATAATAACCGATGTACCCATCAAGCAAGTTTTGAGTTCCAACAACAAAACCGCTCGAATGGCCAAGTGGGCTGAAGAGCTCGGAGAGCACCACATCGAGTTCGTTCCCAGAACGTCTCGCAAAGGACATGTCGTTGTTGATTTCCTTGCGGACTTCCCCGTCGAAGACATCAATTGGGAACCTGAGCCCATCACTTCACTCCATCAACCAGCCACCCCAGACACATGGCACCTCTACGTAGATGGAGCGTGCAACAACAACGACAGTCGATTGGGGGCTGTGTTAACTTCACCAGAAGGCACCCAGCTATAAAAATCAATCAAGATCGATTTCGCAACGTCCAACAACGAAGAGGAGTACGAATCATTGATCACAGGCCTCCGCATGACACAACAACTATAAGTCCCAAAGCTTAAAGCTTACAGCGACTCCCAACTCAAACAAGCAAAGCTTTCTATAGCTCCGATCTTAATACGACCACAAATAGCAACCTCTGCAAAAACAAAACAAATAAGTCAGAACGTCCAAAGTATTAGCCTTACAAATAGTATGACCTAAAACAAACGACCTACTATCCAACTGTACAACACGAGTGTTCAATTCCCAACGAGATGGACAATATCTACCCACAACCAACAACGGCCTACGCCCCCATTCCTCCTTACTCACCTCCACAATAACAGGAGATTTCCACTTACCGACCTGAAAATTGAAGTTCAGAACGGCCGACCTCCTCACAACAAAATGCTCCAACACATCTAATAAGCAGATGTTATAACCTCTCTCATTCAACAAATCCAACACATGGAAAATCCTCCAACTATTGCCTACGAACTGGGAAGGAGCTTTTCCCAAAAAATTCAACACCTCCATAGTAAGACAGGAAAACGACAACCTCATCCTAGCCTTCAACTGCCCATAATAAACCACTACTCCCCGACCCCAAGGAGCATAGTCATTACTATACAAATTCCTTTCCCCACACAGGTTGTACATGGCCAGGTCAGCCTCTACCCAACCAAACTCCTCCCTCAAAGCAGCATAACAATTCTCCGACCTAGGCCTCCTCGCATCCTCAGCCACCGTTTCCAACGATGAAGACGATGAAGCCTCATCACCACTACAAACCCTATCCTTAACTTCTTCACCACTTACTGTTTTCTCTCTCCTCCACTCATCTATCTCAACTTCACCACTTAGACTATCACTAGTCATAGACATTGCAAAAATAAAAAAAAAAAAAGATCAAATTTTTAAAAGTTCAAAAGCACGCACCTGATAACAAAGGATGAAAAAGTTTGTTGGTTTTGTTTTGTTTTGTTTTTTTTTTTTTTTTTTTTTTTTTTTTTTTTTGTTTCTTTTGCTCTATTTTTTTCCTTTGATTGAAGAATGAAGAGATGAAAACCTTTCATAAACCCAAAAACCCTTACTTACCCACACCTCAAAATCTGACAAAACCTTTTCGTATTCCACAACAGCAATGATAACTCGCCCACAAACCGCCGTGATTTTGGGCCCACGAATCCAACCCAATGGTTCCCGCACATTTTTTAAAACCCAATTAAAACAACCAGCTGTTCAACATGTGTTTTAAAGCTTTATTTTAACCTTTCCTTTGTCACAACACAGCTGTCCAAAGAACGGAAAAAATAAAGAGGGCTGTGTAAGTACCCTTCGTTTTGCACTACAGTACACGTGTCCACACACCAGGTCATACTCCATCAGCTCGTACCCATCTATCATAGCGTACCAACGACCTAAACCCAGGTCATCCCCAGCATTAGTTACAACCATTTATGGAAGCAACTCAACTAGCACAATCATGGAGCTCAGTTAATGCAACAATCAAGGAGACATTAACTTTGTAACATCAGAGTAATGACGAATCATCAAGATAGCACACAATGTGGATCTACACTCCATAACGGCCTAGAGCAAATAAGGAAAGTCAGCTCAAGCATCTATAAGTAGAGAGAGATGAACTACGTAAGGCTTGATTCAAGTTTAGCCTGAGAAACTTAATGCGTAGGCAACTCTTATCCCAAGGAGAGTGCATCCATTCCCTATCACACAAATTATCAGGTCATTGTCCAGTAAACACCAAACATCTACAGTCATCAACATACAGAACGTACTAAAAAGATAAACTTACTCCCACGATCTTCAGGTATATACATTGATCAACAATGTTTTTAGTAAACCCAAAGGAACTAATGGTACCATGAAACTTTTTGTACCATTGTTGGGAAGCTTGTTTAAGTCCATATATTGATTTCTTTAACCTACAGACCATATTTTCCTTTCCTTCTTTTATGAAGCCTTTGGTTGAACCATATAGACTTCCTCGTCTAAACTCCTATTCAAAAAAGCTATTTTCACATCCATTTGATGTAGCTCTAAGTCAAAATGAGCTACTAATGCCATAATGATTCTCAAAGAGTCCTTCTTAGAAATTGGAGAGAAGGTCTCATTGTAATCAATGCCTTCTTGTTGAGTGAAACCTTTGGCTACAAGTCTAGCTTTATGTTTGTCGATTTTACCTTGAGAGTCGTATTTGGTCTTAAAGAGCTATTTGTTTTCGACTGTCTTTTGTCCTTTAGGTAAATCAACTAACTCCCAGACATCATTAAGTTCCATAGATTTCATCTCGTCATTCATGGCATCAATCCATTTAGTAGAATCACTGCATTTAATGGCTTATGAATATGTGACCGGATCTTTAGTAATCCTGATGTTAAATTATGATTCCTGCAGTAAATACACCACGTAATCATTTGAAATAGCTAATCTTCGTGGTCTTTGAGATCTTCTTAATGCTACTTCTTGTGGTGTATTAAATGGTTGTTCAATGGCGACAACTTCATTATGGAGTTATTGACCATTCATATGTTGCTCTTCATTATTGACAGGGTCAACAAGAGGAGGAACAACAATATCATTAGTAATTTGTGGTATGGGAAATTGTACCCGAATTTCTTGAATAACAACTTCTTTAATTTTGTCACTCCTACTGACTTCGCCATTCTCAATAAATTTAGCATTTCCGGTTTCAACTATTCTTATAGTATGATTAGGACAGTAAAACTTATACCCTTTGGACTTTTTTGGATAACCAATGAAGAAACCACTAATGGTTTTTGGATCCAATTTCCTTTCTTGTGGGTTATACACTCTTGCTTCTGCTGGGCATCCCCAAATGTGTAAATATCTTAAATTGGGTTTCCATCCTTTCCATAATTTAAAAAGAGTCTTTGGAATTGCCTTACTAGGGACCCTATTCAAGATATACACTGCAGTTTTAAAAGCATGCATCCACAATGATATAGGTAAGTTAGAATTACTCATCATACTCCTAACCATGTCCATAAGAGTTCTATTGAGTCTTTCAGCTACACCATTTTGCCAAGGAGAACCTGGCATTGTGTACTAAGCACATATTCCAAGACGCTCAAGGAGTTTAGCAAAAGGACCAGGACGTTGTCCTGTCTTATCATACCTTCCACAAAATTCACCACCTCTATCAGATCTTATAATTTTCACCTTTTTATCTAATTGCCTCTCAACCTCAGTTATGAATATTTTAACAACATTCACAGATTGAGATTTATCATGCAAAAGATAAAGATAACAATATCATGAAAAATCATCTATAAAGGTAATAAAATACTTTTCACCACCAAAAGATGGAATATCGAAAGGTCCACATATGTCTCGTATGAATTATTTCAAGAAGATGTGTACTTCTTGTGGCTCCTTTCTTTGTGTGTTTGGTTTGCTTACCTTTAACGCAATCCACACACACACACCAAAATTAGTAAAATCAAGATTCAAGAGAACCTTTTCTTTTACCAATCTTTTAACTCTTTTTCTGGATATGTGACCCAGTCTTTTATGCCACAAAAAGGACGAACTTTCATTCGTTAAGCTACGCTTAGTTCCAACATTATGATGCAGGGTAAGAAGGGATTCAGAAAAGGAGTGCTCAAGGTTGAGTTGGTATAAGCCATTAACAAGAAATCCCGAACCAATAAACTTGTCATTCTTTATTAAATTGAAGCAACCAGATCCTACTTGTAATGAAAAACCATCGCTATCAAGTTTGGATAAGGAAATTAAATTTTGGGAAAAAAAAGGAACATAAAGGGTTTGTTCTTAATCTAAGTGGTAGCCAGAATCTAACACTAAATGAAAAGTCCCGATAGCTTCAACTGGTGCTTTTACCCTATTTCCCATGAAAAGATAGGCTTCATTTGGACTTGTGGTATGGGTTGAAAGGAAACCCTGCATCGTGTTCGAAACGTGAATGTTTGAACCAGAATAAAGCCACCAAGTGTTAGAAGGAACTTCAATTAAATTTGATTAGAAACATACGAAAGCCAATGGCTTACACTTCTTTTTGAACCAAGCTATGTGTTTCACGCAGTCTTTCTGAAAGTGTCCATTCTTTTTACAAAAATGACACTAGTCTTCCTTTCGTCTTTTCTTTGGTGTGGGTTGATTAGGTTCGTTTTGACTGGATAACCCACTGATAAGAGCCCAAAACTGTAGTTTTAACCCCTTAATAATATTATATTTAGACCAATTATGTTGATAATAAATATGAGATAGTATTATTTACGTGTTTTTGTGTATTTAAGGTCTTGGAGTCAAATATATGAAAAAATATGTCACTTTTGTAAGCAAAAGGAGCAAAAGTTGGTTGCTAAGAAGTTCTACAGTTATAGCCCAAGTTTCAAGGAGAAAAGCCTTTTTAAAGCCTAGTCAAAGTTGAAAAATCAAAGTCAACGAGGGCAGAAATAGAGCATAAAAGTCAACATAACTTCCGCAGGCCGTATCTTTGGACGCAAACCTCGGAATTGGGCCTACTATATGTCAAAACGACCGGCTCGGAAAGAGCTTTCTAATGGTCTAGGCCTTGATCAAATCAGAAGAGTAAACGTAGACAAAAAGGCTGTTGCAGTAATTTCCAAAAGAGAAACCCTTTTTGGACTTAAGTAATTAGGTTTTGGGCTTGATTTATTGGCCCAAAACATGGCTCCAAAGCCCATGCACGAAATTGTAAACCTAGCCCTCTCCTATATAAAAAGGACTAAGGCCAAACTCTAAACTCTCTCCTTTTCCATTAGTTAGATAGCTCTCTAGAATCCCTTAATTAATTAGCATTCTCTTAACTTAGCTATCTCTTTCTTTAGTAAAACCTAAATTATGTTTTCTTAAACCTAGCCTCCATTAATAAATCCAAGTTCTTTATATTAATTTATTATGCTTTATTGTTTTTATTCTTCTATTAATGATAGTCTAATGAATCTTAGCTAAACCTCTTTTAGATGGGTTTGATAAAAGCTTTGATGAAGACTTGATGTGTTAGTTAGATTATTGTTCTTCATAGTTTATCAATCTAGAGGTTAGTTTATTCACCATGAGAATGGGTTAAACTTCCTCTCATGCTTTCTATTATTTGGCTAGAGATGCCATGAATAGTTAGGGATCAAATATTTAATCTTTATTGGTTAGGGTTGCAATAATCTACACTAGCATATTAGGAATTTATCTAGGTGAATATTAAATCCCCCTAATCCCCTTTTCCCATATAAAATCTTTGTAATTAGTTAGTTTTATCATATTAGTCTTAATTACAATCTATTGCTCTCATTAAGATACGTAGAATTGTTAAAACTATTGAAACTGTTACATCTAAACAACTAGGAGTGGAACAAAATTTATTCAAGCTATATTATAAGATAATCGATAGTAGACCTTTGATAGAATATAATCTAAAAGTAGTTTTTACTTCTGCCTAAGTTTAATTAGTTAAGTAGGAGTAAACTTCTATTTTTACAATTATCAAATGGCGCCGCTGCCATCTTAGTATTGTTTAGATTAGTTTCCCTTTGTTTTTAAATTTTCCTTACCCAAATTCACCCACCCACCCATTGTTTGGTTCTAACTGTGTTTGTGTCTTTCAGAAAATAAGAAAATTGCTCCTGGAAATCTACTGGACTTTTCCGGATTTGTTCAGTTAGAGCGCGCCCGCGTCCTATCTACACTACTTAAAAGCGCGTACGCATTATTCTTCTAGTAAGTCAATTTCCTATTTTATTTTCAAAGTTCAAGGCCCAGCCCATTAAGGAACAATGCGATAGCTTGTTTCTAAGAAAAATTATAAAGTGCACACGTGCCCTGGTTGCCTTATATAATAGCGCGCCCGCGCCCATTCTGAAGAAAGCCCGATTCATAGGTTTGTTGTAGACTTTCCTTTTGTTCAAATTATATAATATTCAGTGTTTCCAACTTCTTAAATACACTGAGATTGCGTATACAAGACGTTATTCATACGCGTAGCAAGAAGGCATTAAGGTATTCCTTCTTCCACTCCTTGCCTCTTTTATCAGAGGAGTTTTAATTCTAGTATATCAGGTTGTTGTTTGACTGTTGTTAGAAATCCTTTAATATTGGACTTAGCCTTGCATGAGATTAAGGTCTGGTAAGAAAAAACCGACTAACGTAATCTATCGTAAACATCAACGCACGCGCCTATCTAGAATACCACACAATACACTTGCATCAATGGCTGAAGAAACAGAGACTCCTCTCTCTGATTTTTACAAAGCCCTGAACGATATCCCTAAGTCATGCATCATTCTTGCAGACCCAGTAGGGGATTTTCGAATTCCCCCGAATATTTTTAATTTGTTACCAGTTTTTCATGGGTTAGACCATGAGAAGCCTTATCAACATATGCGTAGGATAGAACAAGTTCTCAATACATTCCATCATCCTACCGTAGGTTTGGAACAAATTAAACTGAGGGTGTTTCCTTTCACCCTAGCCGATAAAGCGGCATCTTGGTTAACTGCCCAAGCGCCAAATTCTGTGGACTCATGGGCCAAACTTGTCCAATTTATAGAACAATTTTACCCACCACTGAAGACATATGAAATGTTTTACAAGATTTATTTTTTCCGCCAGAATCCTTATGAATCCTTTTCAGAGGCCTGGAATTGTTTCACGGATCTCCTCATAAAGTGTCCATATCATAACCTTGCGAAAGACACGCTTGTTCATGCCTTTTTCAAGGGGCTTTTACATCATCATATAGAGGTTATTGATATAATGAATGGGGTAGTTTCCTTAGTAAAGGAGCCATATTGGCTTATAACCTGATAAAAGAGTTTTTCGTTTAGACCTTTCTTGAAGGTTTTTGAAGTCAGTGAAATTGAACTTGTGCCTTGCAATTTCAGTCACTTCTTCATCAACTGCTTCTATTAATGTTCCTGGTTTAAAATGAATCACAAATGGATGAACTACCGGACGATAGGTTGTTGCTAACATCACATCAAAGCGTTGAATGACGTATATTTTGCCTTCTTCTATCACTTTTCCTTTTGCAAATTTATCAAAGGCTTTAAAGTTTTCCGATGCCAATTTTGCATGTACGTGACTACGTGAGTTCCCTATGGATAAAAAAAAAAAAAATATTTCTTTAAAAAATTATCTTAAATCTAATGTGATCGATTACCTGGGCATCTAATAGTAAAAAGTCTCGGCTTAAAACGTCGTTGTTATTCCAGTGAATTGACTCCCACATTCTTGTTACTTAACTTTAACTTCCCACTTGTATGTACCTGTACGGAGATTAGCAAGAAATTGACATGCTTGGGATGCCATTTGATAATGGTTGGTTGGGGAATAAGTTTTCTGAAGTGGTTTCGACGGGTTTTCCCTCTAAGAGAAGATATAACTTTAATGAACTGATAAGAACTTTAAAGATAGGGTTGACAGATTATATAAGTTTGCTGAAGCAACAAAGTAAGTTAATATTGTTTATATGTCAACGTAATACAACTTAGAGGATTATTAATTCTTAAAAAGACAAAGGACATGTTTTTTGTATAATGAATATGTTGGCTACTTACGTTAAGCTTTAAATAAGTGTTGTAGATATGCAAATTTAAGGGCTGGTGGTGATAAGAATGTGTGGTACATAAATGTTTGATCCCACCATTACTATGCAACCAACCAACTTGTTTTTTCCAGTTTTTTTTTCCTCATCTATACTATTATTGTTGGCTGTTACCATGAATGAGTGGGGGGTTGTTTTGTAACTTGTGCATGATAGATTTGATTGACACTAATTTTGTTTGATACAGGCAAGCATTATGTAATGTGTGATTAACAGGGATGATGTCCCACAATGTGGCAACTTTTTAACAATTCTTTTGATGGTGATTGGAAAATTAAGACATTAACTTCATGTACGTAAAATTTACTCCCGCCCGTGATAAGAATCTGTGGCTCGAGCTACTTGGGCCAATGCTTATGATGAAATCAACCTAGTTTTTTTTTTTTTTTTTTTTTTTTTTCATTTTTAGAGTATCCTCCTAGTCAATGACTCTAATCATAGCTTCGTGAGGGGTGGTTAGCTATCAACTGATGATGTTTTTTTAATAATAAATTTGTTCTCAGGTAATGTCAACATCTACATATGGGCTGATGTAAATTTAGGTGTCGTCCGTAATAACAGTGTGCGGTTAAGAGTTGAATGATCCCACTGTCACTATACAACCAACCAATTTGGTTTATGCAAAAAATTTTTTTCTCCCATACAATCTTTTCGTTGTCTTTTGACATGATTTAGCGGGGTTGGTTTGTATCAACTGTGGATGATATATATGGTCCACAATAATTGCGTTTGATATAAAATAACATTATTTAATGTGTTACGCACACTGATGTCTGTTTACGTTGTAGCTGTCACACCCCGAATTTTGACAGAATTTGGAAAAACATTATTTGTTTCCGACTCCTCGATCTCCGAGGTGTGACGCACTCTCAACTTCCAAAACCCATAAACAGTTTAAATATGCGGATAAATAAAAACCAATAAAAATTTTAAACTTAAACCAAAGTCCTCTTCATTACAAAAATTAACAAATGAAAATGCAAATAACCTTATCTCAACTGAAAATCTATATCACCTCAAAGGAAAACAAGGCCTATCTTGAAATACGACGCTAACGCAAACCACAAGCAGCAACCAATCTTCTTCAACACTAAACCTGTCAAGACTTATCAACTATGTTCATTTAATGAACACACCCGATAAGCAAACATGCAAATCGGGTCAGCATTATAAAAATACTGGTGTGAGTAGCTCTAAAATACAACATATTCTTATACAAAAATATACACAATCCATACGGCAGTTAGTTCCTCCACCGAGGCGCCTTAACTTTCAACGACTAATACAACATCCTTAAGTACAATAATTAAGGCAGGTAGTTCCTCCACTGAGGCGTCTTAACTTCCCACAACCACACAACAAACTATACGCATCATAAATAAGACATGTAGTTCCTCCGTCGAGGCGCCTTAGGTTCTAACTAAACAAATAACCAACCAAACATATTATATACGTACCGCATTTCATGCTCAATCACAGAGTGGGTCGTCTCTGCCCAAAGTAATTAGTTTGACCCACCCTTCTGCAAAAATCTATCAAATCATATATTTCAAGATATATTATTAACCAATACATTACCATAATTATATTAATTAAAGCTTTCTTTGCGTGTCCCTAAAATCACGTTGTATCTATGTCTTACCTAGTTTCCCTGGCTACCACAATCGCTACCCAACGCCGAACATGTACATCCACATGCCTCCCCTTACATAATGTACCACTCCATGCGTAACTACCCTGAGCAGGATGCCACACACCAGGTAACCCTCACACGGAAGCCATTATGTAAGTACTGTCACTATTCGGCATAAAATATCGCGCGTCTCGTTCTATTTTGCGAACGGAATAATCAAGCCACTATTCGGCTACGATTGCTCAACACATGGGTCAATCAACATCTCACATATATACACCCTACACAAGGGCCAATCATATCACATACGCCCACACAGGGCAAATCACATGAGTTGTGGTAGTCAGGTTCTAGGATTTTCGTTACGTAATTTATTCAGGTATCATATATTTATGACTCATAATCATTCCACTATATCACGTGCAGGTCAATTACCTTATTGCACTAAGCCACAATATTTAGAAATATCTCAATTATATCTCGTAACCACTTTCATTCTTTCACGTGCCAATGTATTATTGCACTAAGCCACAATCCCGTGGGCAAATATTCACCAATACTATACTACCTCATAGTAGCATCTCACATATATAATAATGAAGTGTTTATACATTTATTTCTCCACAACTATTGCATTTAATATATATATATATATATATATATATATATATATATATATATATATATATATATATATATATATATATATATATATATGCCAACATATTATATAATGTCACAATATCAACGTCAAATCTTAATTAGATAATGACAACCAAATATATACAAGCTTCCACAGCATTTTAACATTTGATTTGTGCATACAATTTATAACATAAAATGCAGCACAATTAAACAGTCCACAGTTCACAATCAAAGCCCAATATATATATGCTTTACACACTACTCACGTCAAATCCTAATTAGATAATGACAAACAACGTTATATAATTTTCGACAATATTTTATTATTATATTTGTCCATATTCTTAAATATGAGAAAAACTGGAAAAAATCAACATTCCACAGTCAACGGTCAACGGTAAAAGGTCAACGGTCAAAGTCAAACTGTCATTGTCAAAGTCAAACTGTCGTTTCCATGTTCGACAAGTTCAGAGTCATAGCTATGGTTCATGGCTAAGGGCAAAGGTACATGGCTCAAGGGCTCATAACTAAGGAAATGGTTCGGACCCAACTGGCCAAGCCCAAACCTTAGAACCCGAAAGTCTAAACATTTAAAGACCCAATTAGATCTATTTTAAGTTATATAGACCGGCCCCAAAACTAACTTGAAACTGGTCCAAAAAAAAGCAATTAAAACTGGCCCCCAACAAGAAATAGAACCGGCCCAACTCAAAAAGATTAATATCGGCCCAAAACATAAAATTGGATTTCGGCCCAAGACAAATAATTAGAATTTGGCCCAGCAAGAAATAGAACCGGCCCAACATAAAATAAGGTGTTTGGCCCAACCGATTAAGCCCAAGCCCAAACCGAATTACTGTTCATCTTCTCCAACATTTTTCTCCTCCACCACCACCAAAATCGACCACCACAAGATTCCAATCGACCACCCAATTCAACCAATCGGTTTTAACCCCTGCGAAAACCTCTACCACTTTAATTAAGGCAAAAACTTCAAATCCTAAAATCCAAACTTCACCAAACTAGATCTGGAAATCATTCCCGCCGCCATTAATGGCTTCTCTCCGAGCTTTGACAACCCCCATCAACCCTCCACAACCAATAACCAACCAATAACCAAAATAGTTCAAACAATTCAATAGGATTTCGTTCATGGCTGGGCGATTCTTTGGCCGCCATTAATGGTTATCCCAAGCTCCCAACAGCCCAATAAACCAACCACTCGATCCCCCTCACGCACCCTCACTAGCTACCAAACCTAACCTAACCCACCACCACCACATTCAAGCGGACAAATCTAAAAACCAAAATGACAGGCGACGCCATTAATGCCGACAGCACCGACCAAACTTCCACTAACACCAATCTTCAAATAATAAAACAAACAACAATAACACTCCACACATAAAGGTTTACTGGCGAGTTCTCAGCGCCGCCATTAAAAACCTCCAGAGTTCGAACAGTTTCCACAAATCAACCTCCAGAGTTTCGACAGTTTACCCAATTTTAACAAAGTTTCGATAGTTTAATTACAATCTGAAATTTAACAAAGTTTAATAATACAAATGGCACGAAGTCCAATACAACAGGATAATGAGCAGTATCAATACAAACCTTAGTCGGTATACCCGATACACGAAAAACCATAAATTCAGTGAAATAGCAAAAATAGCTACTCACCTGTCTTAACATCTCCACGATTCCTCCTAGTCCGAATCGTCGCGCTCCACCTTCCAGCAAACGAGTTTCTAGCTCTTCCTCCATTTTTAATATTTTATTTTTTTCTAAGAACCCTATTCTCCAGAACAATATGAATATATACTTGGGTTCGAAACCCAAGCCCAACACAGACTCGGGCCCAGAAAAATCAGGCCCGCGTATCCCAAATCCAATCCAGTCGATTTTTAAATAAATAATTTAATTAATAAATTAATAAATAAAATACGTATTTTAAATACGGGTGTTACACTAGCTATTTTTTATAGTAAGTTGTTTGTAGTTGTCATCAAAATTCAACTATTGTACATTACTGTTGTTATTTAATTTAAGTCTAATTTAATCAATCAGAAATGTCATAATTAATTATCGAACTAATATTTTTAAGTGACACTAAAAAAATTAATAACTAACTAATATTTGTATCTCTTCGTATGCTTTTAACAATTAGTCAATTCTAATTTGGTGATGTTAAATTGTGAACATGTACGAAAGAAACCTACATTTGAATCACATTGACAATAATAACATCCACGTAAGAGCTATATTAGACTCGACTGGTATTTCAACTACACCAAAGCCGTACTATTTTTAAGACAAATATATAGTCAATATACATTATTGATTTTTTCTTACTTTAAGTCTAATTTAGTATACCAGTCAAGCGGAGCTCAGATGTCTTAATAAAAAAATAATCTTAAATAAAGAAAACAATTAAATGTATAACAGATCTATGTATTTTTCTACCTCGTGTAAACTATTAGTCAATGCTCATTTGGCGATGACAAAAGTTGAACATGCACGAAAGGAACCCAAATGTGTGCCCCATCAGCAAGCTACTTACGTTAAGATTTAAGTAAGTGTGGCAGATATGCAAGTTTAAGGCGATGCCGTTCTAATAAGGTGTTGTCCCGAGCTGCTCGATCCAACGATTACTATGCAACAAACCAATTTATTTTTTTTCAGTGTTTTTTGCTCATCTATACTATTATTGTTGGTTGTTACCATGAATGACGGGGAGTTCTTTGTAACTTGTGCATGATAGATTTGATTGACACTAATTTTGTTTGATACAGGCAAGCATTATGTAATGTGTTATTGACAGGGATAATGCCTTACAATGTGGCAACTTATTAACAATTTTTTGTTGTCGAAAGTGGAAAAGTAAGAAATTTACTTCATGTATGTAAAATTGACTCTGCCCGTCAAAAGAATATGTGGCTCGAGAGCTGTTGGGCCTGCTGTTCTTACGATGCAATCAACTAATTTTTATTTTTAATTTTTTGTTATCCCGCTTAGTCAATGACTCTAATCATAGCTGATTGGGGTGGTTAGCTATCAACTGATAATATTTTTTTTAATAATAAATTTATTCTCATGTGATGTCGACATCTACATATGGGCTGGTGTAAATTTAGGTCTCATCCGTACTAATACTATGTATGGAAGAGTTGAGTGAACCCACTGTCACTATACAACCAACCAATTTGGTTTATTCTATTTTTTTTTTCTCCCCTACAATATTTTCGTTGTCTTTTGGAATGAGTTAGCGAGGTTGGTTTGTATCAATTGTGTATGATATATATGGTCGACAATAATTTCATTTAATATAAAATAGCATTATTTAATGTGTTACGCACACCGATGTTTGTTTACGTTGTAGCGACTTTTTATAGTAAGTTTTTTGTAGTTGGTGTCAAAATTCAACTATTGCACATTATTGTAGTTATTTAATTTAAGTCTAATTTAGTCAATCTATAAAGGTCAGACGAATTATCGAGCTACTAATTTTAAGTGATACTAAAAAAAAATTAATAACTAACGGAGCTTTGTATCTTTTTAGGGCGTTTTAACTAATTAGTAAATTCTAATTTGGTGATGTTAAGTTGTGAACATGTAGGAAATAAATCTACATTTGAATCACATTAACAATAATAACATCCACGTAAGAGCTATACTATACTCGACTGGTATTTTAACAACGCCAAAGCCGTACTATTTTTAAAACAAATATATAGTCAATATACATTATTATTATTTTTAAAAAATTTAAGTCTAATTTGGTATACCTGTCAAGCGGAGCTTAAATGTCTTAATAAAAAAGTAACCTTGAATAAAAAAAACAATTAAATGTATAACGGATCTATGTATTTTTCTAACTCGTGTAAACTATTAGTCAATGCTCATTTGGCGATGTCAAAATTTGAACACGTACGAAAGGAACCCAAATGTGCGCCCCATAAACAATAGTAAGGTGCGCATAAAAGAGTATAATTCAACAGTGTCTACGTGAGCGGCCGGTTTAATATTTTAACAAAAAAATTACCTATAGCACAATTACTGTGTGGCCTCATAGAATGGTGGAGTTGGTTTGGGCTAAGATGAGCATATATCAGAATTGTTGACATTTTACATACTGACATTGATTTGCTTGCGTAGGCTTCAGTTTGGGTAATCATTTTGACAACCTGATCCCTCAATCAGTTTAATTTAATTTATTAAGGACTGTGCTGTTTATGAATGATGTCTCTCCGATAGTTAAACTTGAAAAGTTAAGAAATTGTCCAAGTTAAAAAATAGCAAGATATCTTATGAAAGCAAGTTTTTACAAACTCCTTTTAGAATGTAGTTGGTTAATTAGTTTAAGTTGCTCACTCATGAAGAAAATCATATGAATCATACAAAGTATCCTTCTAGGCCATTTCCAATTGTTGATAAGTTCTGAAAAGTAACTTAATTTTTTCGGAATCACTTTCAAAATATACTGCAGGGATAAAAGCGTTGTGGTAAATATAAAAGTTTCAAATCATATCTAGAGCAGGGAAAAATCCAACAACCAAAATAAAGTGATGTTTGGTAAAGGATGGTTCTTCTTTGGGTTTATATTGTATAATAATGAGACTTGGTCGCTATATAAATTAAACAATATACAGAAATTAATATATGTGTATAAAAAGTAATATTTAAGTTGACAATAGTAAAACGACTTATTACTAAACACTGCAAGAAGCTAGGATGTCGTTGTAGACGACATTTCGAGTGTAAGTTCCAGGAAGACCCTTGATTGTCCCTTTTTTAACTAAAACTTTCGTTGTCGTCTGTGATACTCCTCTTGATAAAGCAACATAGAGTCACCGTGCGCGAAAAAACATGATCGGACAAATAGACCCCAACATTTGGAATGGTTTGACCCTGTGATTTGTTTATTGTCAGAGCAAAACTTAGCTTAATAGGAAATTGTTTCCTAGTCATTTCGAATGGCAACTTTGCATCCTGAGAGGGGCACAATGGAATGCAAGGCAGGAAAATTCGATCACCAACGGAATTTCCAGTGACAATTTCTGCATCAATTACATGTGTGTCAAATCCTCTGCATATTAGTCTTGTTCCATTACATAGGCCATTTTTAGGATTCAAATTTCTCGTCAGTATAATGGGAGCCCCCAACTTTAGCTTCAATTTGTGAGGAGGTATACCACTTGATTGAATTCAAGTATTCTTCTTTGGTATAGACCACTTAGAGTCATTCGAATCAATCAAAAGAGTAATATGTGACTTCTTCACCGGGAAATAGGTAAATTATTTCATCATTCAACAGTTGGACAATATCATTCTTAGGAGTTACTATCGCCCTACTGATCATGTAGTCTTTGTTACCAGCATTTCTATCTAATCCTGTAAAGATTTCATTTATAAGCTTAAGACGTGAATACTCATTCTCCCACGGAATGACAATATCTTTGGGCAGTTCAATGATGTCAACATCACAAATAATTGGCTGAATCCCATCGCCGATGGCCATGAGTAACTCTGCAAAGCCTCGGTCATTTTTAGCACGCATATTTTCCTGTAGACGTAACACACGAACTTGCTCCCAAAGTGGAGAACTTGTTATGCATGCATCAATAGTCTGTTCCCTTGTACCACGAGGAACAATTGGCAACACCTGACGAAAATCTCCACCCATTACAAAAACTTTCCCTCCAAATGGTAAATCACTGTCTGTAATATCTCTTAAAGTTTTCTCTAACGCTTCAAACGCATAACGATGTGCCATCGTGAGCCTCATCCCATATCAAGATGCTTTCGCTGCCGTAACAAATCATTTAAATTGCCGGCTTTTGCTTATTTTGCAAGTGGAAGTGGATGTAATTGAATTGGGATTTTGAACCTAGAGTGGGTTGTACGACTCCCGTGCATCATGATAGCAAAGAATTCCCGAGGTAGTCATTTGCAATAGCAATCATCCGCTTTACTGAGTCTTGCTAAAATTGACTTATATAAGTATGTTTTACCTGTTCCGCCAGGGCCATCAACAAAGTATACACCACCATTCTTCTGCTGAACAGAACTAAGAATCTGGTCAAAAACAATCTTTTGTTCTAGGTTAAGCTGACTTATAGAAGAAAGATTGTCACGCCCCGAGACCCAACACACATCCCGAGGACGTGGAATGAATCTCGAGGCAGACACCTATCCCGATTCTACCGAAATTTCGGCAGAGTTTCTTTTGTTTGATCAACATTCGTAAACCCTAAAAACCTGTCATAACCTGGAAATCCTAACTACAACCTTCCAACAACCATATATATACAAACCAACCTTTTAAACAACATCAAATCCCATCCACCAACTATGTAAGTGTAACTGCTACTTAAATACATTAAATATTACATCAAAATGGCCTAGCTCACTATATATACAACCAAAGGAACTAGCCTCTTACTATACAACCAAAAGAAAAGAGCTATGCTCCTTATATACAGCAAAAGAATAACCTAGCTTATCTCTATACATTGAAAATATAAACTTGACTCTGCCTCTCGCCAAAGCATACGGAAATCCTCCCCAATCCCCATAACCCCCCTCATTAGGGTTAGGAAAGCCTCCTCCATAACCGCTCAAATCGAAATGTTAAGTAGGATGAGCAACAACTATGCCCAAGAGAAACATACATAACCAATAAATAGTTTACTTATAGAAAACATTTAAAACATGCGGGGTTTTCTATAATAGTATTCAAATATTGTGACTATGTATATATACATCACTAACTAGCGTAAATCATCTCGACATGCTTCATTGATATACAAAATATAGTTTTTCACAAGCATCATACAACTATTGTGGGGTCACGATCCTATTAGAATGGTGAGGGTATGCGACCGTACTCTCTCAAATCCCGGGGCAATCTCGGTTCAAGATTTCCCGGTGTGAACCATGCACCGTTGTTTTCCCCGATTTTACCGCAGTGGAGCTGAAATGCCGTTGTTGTGTTCGATTACACAAAATCCCCAAAGCTTTTAGGGCTCGGGTGGGCCCCGGACTACCCACGACCCCCATACACGTCACGTCACCTAACTTCACGGTGGTCAACCGTTCGGCGACCGCAGATCGCCGGGATCCCGACACATCCGAGTGGACTAAACTCTCACTCCTCGCGTCTAAACCTCATCGAGGTAGCATGTAACCCCACACAAGCTAATCACCATACAGCGTGACACGTACAAGCAATGGTTATCTAGAAAAGTAGAAAAGGAATTCCCGGACTACATCCAGTGATGCATCCCTTTAAAGGTGGCCCACCACCTCGAAAGGTGTACACCACAGTTGGAATCTGTGAGCTTAACTGCCGTCTCCGGAAATGCGACAACAGGTTCCTCTTTTATAGGAATTCACAATTCCTTTTCTAAATCCCCTCGTGATAAACATAGTAATATCTATATATATACTCGTATTACCGATTGTTTTCAAATACTCTAGTTACATATTTAGTTTTTCTTTTAAAACTGTTGATTATATAGGTGTGAGTTCCTGGATTTCCGAAATCGAGTAGAAACCCTATGACTCCCAAACGGGCGGTCATAGTAAATAACAACCGATGATTCCCAAACGGCGAATCATCGTAAATAACAACAACCATTTCGAGAAAAATCAAAAACCTCGCACCTAATTACAAACAACCGGGAAATCCTTCCCCCGCATTACAAAATCCATCTCTGTCTCCTTACTGAGACAAGAGACGCGAACCTTTCCCCAAAACCAGTTTTTCACTTTTAACAAAGAAAACAATCCCTCGCTACCCCGATTTTACAGAAAACCCATTTCACGCGAAAGCTATCTATATATATAGTTTATAGCGAGGAAATACAATGCAAAATATGAATATCATATATACATGCATGGTTGATACACAACTATCTATTTCCTAGTTAAACAATTCAATCATGCATGAAAATAAGCAGGCTATATACTGGTATGTAGGTTCCTACCTTAGCAAGCTCCGTTCTCCTCAAGCCCACTTAACCAAATTGAGCCCGCTTACCCGAATCAACTCGAATTCAATCCTATACAGCATATACATATACGTCGGTTGTTAGAATTGATCGAACAACGAGGAATTCTTAACTTAGTATAAGCCGAGAAGAAATCTCAACGTTAAGAATTGGGTTTCGGTTAAATTTCCATCTACTACCGTTAACAGAGTTACAGGCCATTTCTGGCACTGTTACTCTGACGGTCTCTACGGCTATTTCGGCCATTGCAGGCCCTCATATCGACGCCAATCCTATCCCATCCCAATTCCAAGTCCAAATTTCAACTACAACCCATTCTATACCTCTCAATTAACATTAATTCTATTAATAAATCGGTGGGTGTTCCTTATCCCTCGATCATTACTCAATCAACTCTTATACAGTTATAATTCGACATAAATTTCTTGAAATTGTAATGAATAACCAAATTCTTACCAAGTCAGAAATAAAAATCGTTCCTAGCTCGCTGCTCCACCAAAATCGCAGCCCTCCTCCAAACCGAGCTACTGCCGAAGTATACAACCAATTCCAATTATTATTATCATTTTTCTTTTCAATACCACTAATGAACTCGAAATCGAGTTTACACTATCGATTTGTAGGCGAAATTCACTAACCTTTCGCAAAAACCCGACGCACTCCAAGAATTTTCGGCTCCACCACTGTTTCCCTCCACTCCAGCTCGTCCAACTGCTATTGCCGGCCTTCAACACCCCCAATACACTCAGTTACAATCTATATATCCAATTCTATCAATATCTAAATCAAATTATCAAATAGATACGAAATCGCACTCACCTCTTTCTGCGATCCGACGAAATTCCAAGAGTTCTTGCATCTCCACACTCGAATTCACGATTTCTAAGGTTTGGATGTTTAAATTGTTGGTTTGAATCACTGAATTTGGGGAAGAAGGGAGTTTCTCTCTCCTAGGGTTTTAAAGGATGCGAATTGGGGAAGAAGAGAATGGTTTCGCGATTTTTGGTTTGGCCGATTTTTTTCTATTTCGCGATTTTTTTTTTTTTTTTTTTTTTTTTATTTGGGCCGATATATTTAGGCCCAAGCCCAATACATTACAATTTAAGCTTAAGGTCCTAATTCACGCTAACCCCTACTAATTCGACTTAGCATCTTGATTATTTTTCGGCCTATCCCTCTAAATTTAATCTGCTATATTCTATCTCACCGCAGGCTATGACAATAACCCACTCATGCGGGTAAGCTGTTAACTCGTGCCAGCTTCGCACGCAGAAAACCGCTAATCGGCATTCTGTCAAATTTTCGCATATGGTCGCTTACCTAACGTGACTTATGAGTCGGAGTTAAGTTCCAGTAAGTTACGTACGTTTGAAATATAACCCCGACAACCAATTTACATAAATGACCCTAGATTTAATATGAAATTTACAAAAATACCCTTAATAATAATTCAGGACTTTACAAAGATCTTCTGAAGTAACGGGAATAGAAAGTTCCTCTGTGACCAAACTTGATATATCATCTTGGTCAACCTGATCAGAACACATCTGGGGCAAATCATAATCTGAAATTGACTGTCCATATTGTTCCAACAGCAACTTAAGCTCGCTTAGCAAACGATTTGTCACATAGGTTGTGTTAAAACTCCCTAACGCGTAATCTTCGGCCATACAGTTATTAAATTCATTCCACAAATTACGTACTCCGATAGGATTACAATAAACCAGAATTGTAAGAAATAATTGCCGTAGAGAACATGGCATCTCGCAGGTTTGATGCTTCAAGCAAACATTGATTTAACGCCACCGTCTCTTTCTAGCAGCCCCAATTCCTCGCCAGGTTTCTTTGAATGTAGGGTATAAATTAGATCCAACAAAGGCGCAAATGTTCATATGATGTTGGGCCTTTGACATGGTTCAAAGAAGATCCTCAAGTAAAATCTTTCACCTTCCATAGGGAAACTGCAAATAGCCTTCCAACGACACGATTTTGGCCAGCTCTTGGTTGCCAATGCTTAGTTGACTCATCCCACACATAATGCTCAGGAATTTCATGATAAAGATATTGTCTAGCAGCAACGTCCACGCTATTCAGACGGAAAAAATTGGTTAACATCGTGCGAGAGTTCCTATCATCAGCCAAAACATCCTCGATCAGTTGGTTATCTTGATAGGTTATTTCATGCATATTTTCCATGTGGACTTGCAAAGAATATACTGACGGGTATATTTGACTTAGTGGAAATTCGAAGATTCTCCAAAGGGCTTCTTGCGGGCAAATCCAACGGCCATCTACAAACTGCTTTATTTCATCTTTTTCATCTCTATTTGTCGACATAACTTCCATCGCTACTCGGTCTGACCCCTTGTAAATATACTTGTACAAATACTTGACGCTTTTAATACTCGAGCATATTTCGACATTGATATGGCAGTTGTACTTTTTCAATAACCATGGATTATAAGGAACAACCCAACGATTATCTACACGATAATGCCGACCATGATTCTTAACAATAGCAAAAGCGTTGTTGTCCCACCTCATATATGTAGCATAAGAATCACTGCCTTGATTAGTTGCTGGAATGAATTGTTTTGGGAAATTTTTTGAACACTTTCGATCTCTCATGCAGACACAATTAAGATTAACATTACCGCACGGACCATGCATCATGTGTTTAACAACAATCTCATATAGTTCTGCCTCAATAGCCGGATCTGGAATTTATGCTCTAACAATCTTATCGTAAGCATCTGCAGTAGTTAACTTGTCAGCCTCATCAAGGATTAAAAGGATGTGTGCATGCGGCAATCCTCTTTTTTGGAATTCGACTATATGAACATGTGCTGCCACTTTTCCAAGGATTCCTTTAACGAACAGATCATTTTTCAACTCTTCCAGCTTGGCACGGAAAATCCTAACTATCAAATCTGGTCTATCATTTGGAACCTGGCCTTCTAACAACTCAGCTTCGATCTCTGACCACGATGGATTGCATGTCATTGTGATAAACAAATCTGGTCGCCCGTACTTTTGAACCAATACCATAGCACCATGATATCGACGATGCATGTCACAGGGACAGCCCACAAAAGTGGCAGGCAAAATTGTTTTGCGACCGACATTGCCTTCAATTTAAAATAAAAAATGAATTTAAGGTTTTCCATTTGACTAAATTTTAATAAGTTTTTAAATTCAAAGTGTACCTGAATGAAGTTCCCCCAAACTTAAAGAGTCTTGCAATCCTTGATAAAGTTCAGCCCTTATTTTTTGTTGGTGATCACGTATCCACCTCAATCTTAAAGTTGATATTTTAACATAGTTGTCGACTATGTATTATTGTAGAAGACGACCACTACGGAGCAAAAGAGAAGGATCATCTGGGCGAATCTAATAAGGGAATTAGAAATTAGTGGCATCTAATTGGGTCAAAAAATATGTATATATAACATAATATTATAAAATGTTAGTAAAAGGCTTACTTGTAGCAAGTAACAATAAAATTGTTGACATGTAAGTCGGGCCCTATTAGAACGAAACATATGTAAATTCCATCTTGGACTGCCATGAGGGAGTAGAAGAGGGTATTGAAATGGATCATAATAGCCTGCAGTGTCTGACACATTTTCAAATTCACCAGAAATCCTTTGGGCTATGATGTCGCGTTCATTAAGGTTACTTGGATCTTCACTACCAACTAAAATCGCAGCTACTTGAGAAGACGTAGGAATACTATATTGATGATTTCCGGTTAGGTTATCTTTAATAACCAGCCGAACATTTGGTGATGTTAATCATTGCAACACCTATCAGAAAATTTGGACGTATGGATTCTCTTTTAAAACGTTATGGATGATAGCCAATACCCGTCGGTCTAGTACTCCATTTTCAGCCATCCGATAATCAAGTTAAGTGATCTCATGTCATATATATACATTTGTAGAAATCTGGGTCTGTGTCCTGGACTTGGTAATAGGCCACCAATACGGTGATAAATAGCACCCCGAGCTTTATATGTGTAAATTCCTTCCCTACCATCAGCGAGTGCATCATCAATGTCAACGCCCATAGAAGTGAAGGAAAAAACATGGTTGTACGCACGTATGTTTTTCCTAAATTCAACGCCGATTATTGATTGAGATGCATATATAAATTAATCAAATCAGTTGGCGCTACCATAGGAGGTAAACTAATTGTCCCATTCGAGCAACATAAACTGGGTGGTTCAAGATTGAATAATTTTGCTCGACATTTAGAACAATTCCGAGGTGGTGGCAAACGATGTGTTGCTACAGTAGAAGAGTCATCATAGCCTCGAGCGCAGTTATGATTACGCCTTCTTCTAGTCACAAAGCATGTTTGTCGACTATTCTTAACGCCACCTGAGGCAACATGCTTTCGATAGTTAATATACGTATTACATAAACCAAGTAACTTAATGCAAGTAAATGGCTTATATAGATATTCTTAATTTAAGTAGTGAAGCCAACCTTGCACAGCGACAGAAGGTTCTCTTAAACACGCGTTGTCGCCTCCAATTCCATCAACATCTATTACAGCATAAGCATTTCTTAATGAATTAGTTGTAACCATGTCTCCATATTCGTGGTCAACATCTGTTTATACAAATAAAAATAAAGTTATATGCGATACGTAATGAAGGGAAAAAAATATTGAGTAATTATCAACGCAACTATAAGTTTAGATGTATAACCTACGAAAGGCTCGCCGTCACTGTCACTAATGTTATTAATGTCATTCCGATCTGGATTGATGGTATTGATATCATATTATCGCAGAATTTCATCAAAGATGGATTCCTAGAACTTAACAAAGTTACATTTTATTTTGTAAGTACCACGGTATAAATGGAATAAATCTTTTATCAAGACATAATGGAATTGAAATTGTAGCGGAGTAGTTGGTAGAAGGGGGTTTAGCATTACCGTCATTGCTTGCACTTGTGGCTGCAGTTGACGTTGCATCGATAACGCTGGAACCATCGCTTCCCAAGTTCTAAGCATATTGTCGCATATGAGTCAACCTTCTTCGCTGTGTAGTACGATCCACACAGAGTAATTGATCGGAAATATTTCTAGGTTGAGGTCGCAGGCGAGTTACCCTATGAGTAATGCACATGTTGGAGCGTAATGATACATTATAATTACTGCTTGCACTACCTGATCTATTTGGTGCTGCTTCAATAAATTCTGAAACTTCGTTTACCAAGTTGCGAGTGGAACGCCTTATATGAGTTAAACGACTTCGTTGCGTAGGTCGACCATCACAAACCAACTGGTTTGCCATATTTCTTGTTTGGTGTTGTACCTGAGTAACCATCTGAGGCATTAAATTGTTGGAGTGCAATGATTCCTCAGTGGGAATCAAGCGAGGAGCTGCCCACGCTATACGCATGCGGTCTCTTTGAGCAGTTATTGCTTCATTTATTTGTCGTCGCATTCGTTGGTAATAATTTCTTCGTAAACGATTTCTTCTCTCGGCTACCTGTGTTGAATCCATATTAGCTCGCCTCTCTCGTTCCCTAATCCGCCGATTTCGTTGTTGTTGTCGTTGAGCACTATCATAACTTTGGAGATCTAAATTCGAATTACTTCCATTCAAATCCATATGCTAATGCTAAACAAACGGCAATACAAAGTAGAATGATTCAAATTTCACCGTGTATCTACTTTGCTAATGTTTAAAAGTGGAATACGATTAGAAATACTTGTGTACCTGAAATTGCGTTGGAAACAAACTTCAAAGATTTGGTGACCCAAGCATATGAGTTCAGTTGTTTCTCGTTGAAAACAATCTCGCTTTGATTATCCACAGGACAGTGTATGACACTAACGCTGGCAATAAAAATCCTACAGGTAAAGGGCAACAAAAATTTCATTACGTACCATCTTAAAGCAAATTTCCCAGTTGTTAACGTAAAATAGTCATATGAAAATAATATAGCATATCCAACTAATAAATAAGTATATAAATAATTAATGTCTCATAATGCATTTGATTAAAAAGAATAAAGTCAGACTGTAACCAGTATATAGAGTGGTTAAGGTGGACATGTTAGCTTTAGCTATTCATCATTTTTTTGCGTGCAATTTGTATGTGATGTAGTGATACAATTTAATAACATGCCAATTTTAAGGTGCTACATAGTCAATAAAGCAAAATGCCTAAACAATATTGTTGCCAAAACTATTATTGAAAAATCCTTTTAAGCTATCGACTGAAATATTGTTAATGGCAAATGTAAAGTCCTGAATTATTATTAAGGGTATTTTTGTAAATTTCATATCAACTCTAGGGCCGTTCTGTAAATTGGTCGTCGGGTTTATTTTTCACCCATACGTAACTTACTGGAACTTAACTCCGACTCATAAGTCACGTTAGGTAAGCGATCCATATACGAAAATTTGACAAAAGGCCGGTTAGCGGTTTTAGATTAGCCGTAAGCACGAAGTTAACAACCTTTACGCCAGGAGTGAGTTATTATTATAGCCTCATGGAGAGATAGAATATGGAAGATTAAATTTAGTGGGATGAGCCGGAGAAATAATTACGACGCGACGTCAAATTCGTTAGTGGTTAGGAGTCTAAGTAGGACGTTAAGTCTAATCAGGATATATTGGGCTTGGGCCTAAATATATCGCGGCCCAAAAATAGAAAAACCCGAAATCGCGAAAACACAAAAATCGCACTTCATCTTCCCCAATTTTCGCCCTTTCTAAAACCTAGGAGAGAGAAAACAAAGTTCTCTCAATTCCCCATCGATTTTACTTCAATACTTCGGCCTCAAACCTAGAAACACTAGAATGAAGTGAGAGGATTGAAATCTCTTGGAAATTCGAGCATCCCGACGCCAAATCGCCGCTGCCGGGTGAGTGAATGCGTCTCCAATCGATTCCACTCAAAAACTTAAACGCCCAAAACCTTAACAACACTCAACCAAGCGTGGGAATTCAAAAAATTATTGGAATTAAGGTCGTATTGCACTTGCCGCCACGTGAGTTAATTTGCTTCAATTTCGATTTCTTGAGGGTGTGATGCTGAAATGGATTGTATTAGGGTGTTTGAAGGTCGCAATAGCGGTTGACGAAATGGAGTGGAGTGAAACAAAGGTGGAGTCGAAAAATTATTTGAATTAAGCGTCGTGTTTTACGAAAGGTGAGTAATTTGGTTTCAAACGATTAGTTTAAACTCGTTTTAGTGGTATTGATGAAAGATATTTGAATGGGTTGGTTGTACACTTCGGCAGTAGCTCGGTTGGAGAAGGAGAGCTGCGATTTTGGTGAAGCAGCGAGCTAGGAACGATTGTTGCTGCTGACTTGGTAAGAATTTGGTTATTCATTACAATTTCAAGAGATTTATGTCGATTTATAACTGTATAAGAATTGATGGAGTAATGATCGAGGGATAAGAACACCCACCGATTTTATTAATAGAATTAATGTTAATTGAGAGGTGTAGAATGGGTTGTAGTTAAAATTTGGAATTGGAATTGGGATGGGATAGGATTGGCGTAGATATGAGGGCCTGCCATGGCTGAAATAGCCAGAGAGGATCGTCGAGAGTAACAATGCGAAAATGGGCCTCAGTAGCTCTGCTAATCCAGTAGTTAGATAAAAATAAATACCCAAACCAAATTAAGTAGTGTCGAGATTCTTCTCGACTTACGTTATATAAGAATTCTCGCTCGTTCGATAATTTCTAATGGTCGACGATATATATATATGATGTGTAGGAGTAAATCTGAGGGGATTCATTAAATTGAGCTTGATTCGTAAGTGGGCTTGAGGAGAACGGAGCTTGCTAAGGTAGGAACCTACATACCAATATATAGTCCGCTTATTTTCATGCATAATTTGAGTTGTTTAAAATGTTAAGAAATAGTTTAGCATGATCAACCATGCATGTATATATGATATTCATGTTTTGCATTGTAGTTTTCCTCGATATGAATTAAGTATATGGTTAGCTTTAAAGCGTGAAAATGGTTTTCTGAAAATCGGGGTAGCGAGGGATTGTTTTCTCGTTAAAAGTGAAAAACTGGTTTTGGGGAAAGGTTCAAGGCTCTTGTCCCTAAGATGGATTTTGTAATGCGGTAAGGATTACCCGGTTGTTTGTAACTAGGTGCGAGGTTCTGGATTGGTCCCGGGATGGTCGTGTTATTTACGATGATTCGCCGTTTGGGAATCATCGGTTGTTATTTACTATGACCGCCCGTTTGGGAGTCATAGGTTGTTACCGCTTCAATTTCGGAAATCCGGAACTCACACCTATATAATCAACAGTTTTAAAAGAAAAACTAGATATGTAACTAGAGTATTTGGAAATAATCGGTAATACGAGTATATATATATAGATATTACTATGTTTATCACGAGGAGATTTAGAAAAGGAACTGTGAATTCCTATAAAGAAGGAACTGTTGTCGCATTTCCGGAGACGGCCAGTTGCGCTCTAGATTCCAACTGTGGTGTAAACCTTCGAGGTGGTGGGCCACCTTTAAAGGGATGCATCACTGGATGTAGTCCGGGAATTCCTTTTCTACTTTTCTAGATAACCATGTTTGTATCGCGTGTCCGCCAGTTGTATGGTGATTAGCTTGTGTGGGGTTACATGCTACCTCGATGAGGTTTAGGCGCCGAGTGAGAGTTTAGTCCACTCGGATGTGTCGTCGATCCCGAAAGGTCTGCGGTCGTCGAACGGTTGACCACCGTAAGTTAGGTGACAGCCCATGGGGGGGTCGTGGTCACAGGGCCCACCCGAGCCCTAAAAGCTTTGGGGATTTTGTGTGTCTGAAACAACAACAACGGCATTTCAGCTCCTGCCGGTAAAATCGAAAACAACGGTGCATGGTTCATCACACCGAAGTCTTGAACCGAGATTGCTGTGGATCGGGTCGAAACCCGTCGAGGATGCGTGACCCCACAATAGTTGTATGATGATTGTGAAAACTCTATTTTGAATATCAATGAAGCATGTCGAGATGATTTCTCGCTAGTTAGTGATGTATATATACATAATCACAATATTTGAATACTATTATATAGAACCCCGCATGTTTTAAATGTTTTCTATAAGTAGTCTATTTATTGGCACATATGTCGTTTCTCTGGGCATAGTTGTTTGCTCATCCTACTTAACATTTCGACATTTGCCGATTCATGGAGGAGGGTTTCCAACCCCCTAGTGATGCGGGTATGGTGATTTGGGAGGATTCCCTTATGCTTGACGAGAGGCGAGTCAAGGTTATATTTGACCTCAGATAGAGATGACCTAGGTTATTCTTTTGTCAGATATGATGAGCCTAGCTCTTTTCCTTTGGTTGTATAGAAAGAGACTAGTTTCTTTTGTTTGATATATATAGAGCTAGGTCATTTTGATGTAATAATCGTGTTTGGCAAATCGGTTCTCCTTGTTTTGTAGTTATATCGTCATATCCCTTTAGAGTTAAGTGTAGTATATATGGTTGTTGGATGTATGTATGGTTGTTGGAAGGGAATTATAAGATGTCCAGGGTTTATGACAGGTTATGACAGGTTTTTAGGGTTTACGAACGTCGATCAAACAAAGGAAACTCTGCCGAAATTTCTGTAGAATCGGGATAGGTGTCTGCCTCGAGATTCATTCCACGTCCTCGGGATGTGTGTTGGGTCTCGGGGCGTGACAGCAAGTCAAAAAAAAAAAAAAAATCAATCTTCAAACAAAACCCAATATGCAAAGTAGCTAAGTTTGATATGATAGTTCATCAATTTGAAGCCACAAAATACAATTTATCAACCCCCACTCTCTAATTTTTTTTTTAGGAACAAAAAAAGTTATGGTCCTATAACACGTTACATAGTTCATTGTAACATAATAAACATTTTATTGTACCTGATTAATGCACTATGATCATATACAATTTTTTTTTTTTTTTAATATACTATAACGTTTTTGTACCACCTTTGTATTGCTGGGTACCAAAATTCTGTTCAGTAAATTTGGGCAAACGAACCGAAAATTACCTGAAGACCACAGAGGTCAGTAGTTAGTTTAAAAAACAGTAAAAAAAAATGTTAAAACAACAAATGCTAGGGATTGAGTCAAGTAATTTTCCGTTTCAGTTTACCTATCTAAATGGTTTTCAAAGTTTATGAATTAAATTTTGGTGGTTCAAATCGACGTCAAACTGTATTGAAATGGTGGTAAAAAGCGAACCAAAACTGCTAAAATTAATTCATTACAATTTAAATAACAAAAGAGCTAGGAAAAAAAAAAAAATTAGTAGATACCTGGAGTGTTTGACGATTACAAATAAACATTGTATAGCATCAAAGGTTTTTTTTTTGTTTTGCATAAAGCAGTTTAACGATTTTCTTATCAAACACTTATTACGAATGCTGCGGCGGAGGCAAGTATTTAAAGAGGAAAGAAAATAATGGTGGGGATATTAGAAAAACTTTAAATGTAAAGCAGGTTTGTTGTTTAGTGATGGTGGGGATGAAAATAGTATGCTGAATGAGGTGCTTCAAATTTGGGGAGGTTAGATTAAACATTCTTTCCACAAGAGAAGTTATAGCCACAGAGTTATGCATTTAGACAGGGTCCCACATAAGGCTTTTAGAAAATTAAACAGACACTTATCGGAACAAACGAATAGACTAAATAGGAAAAGCAGGTAGGACTCAAACTCATGTCTAATTTGCACTGCTCATATGCGTTAAACCCTGTGGAGTGGAGCCAAGCATAAAAGAGGCGTACATTTGATGATAACTTCAGAAATACATAAAAGCCCTCTGTATATGCACTTAAATTTTACTAAAGCACAGGCTAGAAATGGAAAGCAAAAAATAAATTACAATGTTGTCCCTTTGTTCGCCAATAAATTTTTTTTTTCTCAACATTTAGTAAGGGCAGCACGCGGGTCTAAAAAGGCTGATTACTTTTAACGTGTCAGGTTATTTATAGTAGTAGTGATTATGTTTTTGGCAAGTAAAAAACTTATGATACCTGAGGTACCGTTAAAACCATACTTGCACACACTATCGAATTATTAATCTCCTTCACAAATAGGCTTATCCACCACCACACATTTTGATGCAATTATTGTTAGCTAGCAAACCGTTAGGTGATAATAGTAGAGGTCAAGGCTCAAACCCGTCGGTCAACATTATAGAGTTACTAATCTCATTTAAAACATGATTGTCAATATAAAAAATAAAAAATAAAAAATAATATATATATATATATATATATATATATATATATCCACTATTATGCACAAACCAAAGTGTTGAGTTCAATTGCATTTTTTTTTACTAGGGGAGAGGGAGATAAAAATAAAACCATTTGTATTTAAACAAAAAACAACATTTGTTTTTTGGAGTTGAATGGTTATATCTTCAATATGATTTAAATATACACTCTAATACAAATAGTAGGCCTCATAACAAAAAATAGTTATTCCTAACACACCTCAACAATATATATTGTGTCTCTACATACTTCAACAAATTTTATTTTGTTTTTTCCAACATCACAAACAATATGAGCAACCTTACACTCACACTGAAAGTAGAAGTAACAATCTCACTAGTGTGCAATGTCAATAAGAGCATAATTCTCAATCTTACTAGAATGAGCAAACACTAGTCAACACATTAATGGTAGATCTATATTGACTCATTTGAAAAACTGAGAGTGTCCTGGTTGAGGTGCTCAACTTGTCGTTTTGAAGAGTTCACTCTCAGTCAAAAGTCAAAAGTGTGGAAGTCTTATTTAGCAAATAAAAAATATAATAAGAAAAAGCAATGACGACAACCAAAAAAAACAAAACAATTTATATTTTATTTTTCAAAACCGGTTTGAATACTTGTAAGAATTGTAATAATGGAAAATTTGGATCACGGTTCGTTTCGTTTTTATTTTATTTTGTTTGAGTATTTACATTTTAATTTTGAAGGGTTCCACGCACAATCGATTAAAGGGGAGACTCTTAGCTTTCCTAAACCCTATGTCAATAAATATTTCCCTTCGACGCGTTTTGATTTCCAATTCCTTTCGCCGTATATGAAGCTATATCGTCTATCCTATTTTAAATTTCATATTGCTAAGCATGCAAGTGGCATGTTGTCATGTCCCTGGACATGGACAAATGGCCTAGGTGTCTTACTTTATCTGTATTTGAGTAGTTTGGTATTTCTGTCTTGTAGTGTGAGGTGTTGCTAGATGCTGCCACATGGATAACTTAGATAATTTCAGGTTGTTAGCATATAGAGGAAAAGGACAAGAGATATATGTACTAAAGGAGAGGAAAAGAAAAACATACAAGAAGTTAAAAGAAAATAAAAGAGGCTCTCGTCTTCAGTTGAAGCAGAGAAGTTTCCCTATATATGTTAATGTTATTTATTGATAAGTTGTTATCCAAATGTTTGGTAGTATATAATGTTAGAAATATACAACTTAATTGTACTCACTCTTTACCAATTACCAAATTATATATAGACTTTTTGTCTTGTAAGTGTCTTGTACTTTTTAGTTAAATATGAGCCTAGTGCAAATACACTATGTCATTAAGACAGATTTTCTCCCTCACGGTGCTTGAGGGTTGATGGAAAACTGCTTTCCAATATAGAACGGATTTCCTTATATAGAAAGCTAACACTTCAATTATATAGAATCAGCGAACACAACATAGTATTTGACTAAGAACAGGGGGAGAAGAAAATGATCAGAACTCTGTGTGATCTAGCGTGTCTTTCTTTCCAAATTCATCCACTATTTATAGGTGAGTGGTGCATCTTCGAAACAACACAGTGACTCTTGGAAAAGAATAAACAACTATTTGAAAAATCACATGTTTCGAAAATACACATCATTTCGGCATAAAACATTGTTTCGAACCAATGCCTATTTCGAAAGGTCACACCTTTTCGGCATGATGCACTGTTTCGAACCAGTATACATTTCGAAAGGTCGCACCTTTTCGACATAATGCACTGTTTCGAACTAGTGCATCATTTTGAAAAAGTTTTTCTCACTTTACGTACTGTTTCAAGATAAACCCATTTCATTTCAATGTGGAATAACTTGGGAGACAAATTACTCGTTCATATCTCAATGGATTTGTGCAAATCTATTTTTTTAACACATAACACATGTGTATTATACTCCTCGAGTTTTTTTTTATGATATTTAAGTTTTGAAGTGGCTGTTTATATAATTTTTTATGTTTAACACATGTTATTGTACATGTATAAGCTAAAAAGTTTTAAAGTCTTGGTCTTAAACTTTTCGATTGTTATCCTAAAATCCTTGTTCTCTTCACGAGTTGGATCCCAATATAAAAGTTGATTATGTATAATACAAATAAATTAGGTGTCACAACTCGATACAAAAAAATGTCGCACCAAAATTAACTACACAATGAAACCAATAAAACAGATTGATGGAACGTGTCATTTCTCAAATAGTTTTCACTGCGCGTGTGTGGGGTGTTTGTTTGTCATTGGTATCCATTACCAAACTACTACTAAATAAGTAAATAGTAAATCAGAGAGCGACTCTAGAGGACAAATCGGCCGAAAAAGGAATTCTCGATGACACATTTTTTTTTGTAATCATTCAAAAGGACCGGGTGGATGAAAGTTCAAGTTTACCCTTAACGCGAAATAACAACGACTCGGGTAGATGAAAGGTCAAGTATACCCTTGAAGAAAAAAAATAAATGGCCCGACCCAATCAAAACAACCCGGTTATGAACATTGATTGCTCATACCCACAATAGGTATGAACCTATCCATGCATTAACATTAGCTATGAACATTGATTGTTCATACCCCCAATTATGAAATTAGCTATGAACAATGAGTGTTCATTCCTATTTGAGCTATGAGCAAGCATTGTTTATACCTATCCATGTATGAACATTGATCCAGTTATGAGCATTAATTGTTCATACCCACAGTAGGTATGAACATTGATTGTTCATACCTACTGTTTCAGCAAGATTTGCCAAAACACACCAGTTGAGGGTTGGAAGTAATGTTTTTTAGAGATGGTGAAAGAGATGGTGATTGAGGAAAGATGAGACTGGACTTCGGTTTTGAAGTTGCCTACGTACCCAAAGATATTGCTTGGGATCAAGTCTCGATTGCGTAGTTCTGGAAAAATGACGAATGTTGGATTTTATAGGTAGCATTGGTGATAGTTACTTCCTTGTTCTCCAATATTCCAATCGTGGGATGAAGTTGGAGAACTGGCGGGAGAACTGCCCAATCATGGGATGAAGTTGGAGAGCTCCAATCGTGGGATGAAGTTGGAGAACTAGCGGAGAACTGGCCCAATCATGGGATGAAGTTGGAGAGGCGGGACAACCGTCGGCTCGACCGTGGGATGAAGTTGGAGAACTGGCGGGAGAACTGTCGGCTCGTGGAATGAAGTTGGAGAACTGGCGGGACAACTGTCAGCTCGTGGGATGAAGTTGGAGAACTGGCGGGAGAACTGTCAGCTCATGGGATGTAGGCTTTGAGCGTGAGCTTTTTCATATATAAGCTCTGAGCGTGGGCTTGTTTATAGTTGGGCTCTGAGCATGGGCTTGTATTGAATTGGGCTTTTATTGGGCCACATTTGTGGGGGCCGGAACATCGCCCTCTCTTTGTTACATGGGCAAGGCCTGTGTGGCAAAGAAGAAATTTATTATTATTATTTTTTTTTTTTTTTTTTTTACTTGGTAGGTATGTAAATTATTATATTAACGAGTAAAATATAATTGATGGGGCAATATCTTGAAGGGTTCGATATAAGTGTATCGAAGGTCAAAGCTGAGTTTGATATAGTCTATGAATAGTTAAATATAGTGGGTAAGAACAATTAAAAGAAAAAGGGTCGGCAGTTTAAGCAATTAGTTAGTGCATGTCAGTTTGGTAAATAGGGTAGTTTAGATGGTTGGGCCTTTAAATAACAAAAGCTAAGAAATAGATCGGCTACATTTAAACATGATTGCTTTAAATATGGGAAGGAGACGTTGGCTGTATCACCAAGTTTGTTTGAAGATTGGAAAGGTAAACTCACTAGAGGTAAATTTGAAGTTTGAAGATTGGCAATAATGGAACGGGAATGTTGAAGATTGTCTCATTGAAGTTTGTTCTTAAAATTTTTGGTACACTTAGAATAATGCATTCACCAAGTTTATTCTAAGTTAGAAGATCGACTTTTCTTATCAAAGGATCGGCAAAAGAACTGCAACAGTATACAGCGGCAATGCATAGGGATTGACAACTCATTCAGCGGCAATTCATTCAGCGGCTATTCAAAGTATCGAGCGGCATCGGCAGTTCAAAGAATCGGCATCGGCAGTTCATAGGATCGGCAATCAAAGGATCATCGGTAAGTGCGGCAAATCAACTTCATATGTTAGAAAACACAGTGGCAATTCAATTAGCGGCAAATCAAGTAGATCCAGCGGCAAATTTAACTTCATAAATATTGATTAGAGGCATTTCAATTCGAAGGGATATGATTATGACAATTTGCATACTCTTCTCAACATGCCCATTTATTATGATCGGCAGAGTGTTGCGTAGGATCAGGAGAACCATGAAAATTATTGCAACTGTGCGACAACAGAGAAGGCTTATTGTCGTGTGCATTGAGTACTCATCATAGTCGGGATCAAACAAATTGCGATAAGTTGAAACCATTGCTATAAATCGAGGATTATGCAGATGTGGCAAGTTGAATGTTAAAACCCTGCCCTAGCGCTTGCAAAGAAAGTGCTCGGAGTACTCCTTCAGCTAAGTCCACTGGAAGATCAGCTCTGAGTTCAAGGGGCAACTGAGGTAGGACATGCCGAAGATCACAATCTGCACCTTTCAAAAAATCAACAGCCCGACTCGTCTCGCTTTTCTTGATACTTTTGGTGATAGCCGTCCGCCAGAGGTTTTAGGAAGTAGCAATAAGTTTGCTTCGTGATAATGATAGCATGGCCATCAAATGCAAACCCGACAACATTTCGTACCAAGCATTAGATAAGACCGCTCCTCTGCCTCGTCCTCCGATTAACCCAAACAAATTGCAATTTGTGCTATAACAAGCTTCCTTCTTTAACTAAACCCAATAGAACCGATAAGTAATCTTCAAGAGCCTCACCGAGGATCGACTAGTGATGAGCCTCCATGTTGTGTAGCTGTTTTCCTCCTTGGTTTTGTTGTTCTTTGGTGCTTCTTGGCCACCATGACAACTATTCTAGTTCTAAGAGCGTAGAGGCGTTCCACTAAATTCTTAGACAAGTTATCACCAAGTGGCTGAGAGAGATCAACGGGTTAGGGATCCTAAGTCCGGGTACAAACACGGCAATCTCCCCCAAACAGTTCGAATGGGCAACCATAAATTTTGTCAGTGTTTGAGGTAAAGGCAAAAGAAAAGGAGAAAATCTTTTGCTTCAAACCCGCACGATGACAATAATGCAATTTCATGGAGCTGACATTGGGGGTTTACACTAAACATGGAGCAAGTAATCTTTTCATGGATCAAATCAACATTCTCTAAACTACTTTGATATTGGAACCAACATTCCACAACATCTCTTTCAGCTGTGACCTCATGATCACGGCTTGCAATGAGGAAATGTTGTGGGCTCACTTCAAAATAATGGGATAGATATCCAACTCTATCACCTCCAATCTCATTGACTACTGCTTCCACAATTTTCAGAGGTGACTGACACCGATTTTCAAGAGAATGCTATAAGATTTCCGGGGGCAAATAAAGCAAATGTAAGTCAAGTCTGACCAACGACAAATTTAACTATAGCCAGGCAAATCGAATCGATAGCGCCATTCATGCAAATCGATGGTGGTAATTCAAAGTGATCGGGGCAGAAGTGGTTTCCAAACTCCGTTAGGAATTGGGTATTCACATTAGATCATTATCTTTGATCGGCAAACAAGGCCATAAAGTAGGTCGGGTTTTTGAATGCGTTGTTGGTCGGCAACTTGAAGCGGTCGGTCAATTTTTGAATAAATTTGGTCCGAGTTTAACAATACTAATTGGATGTGGATAAGGTATTTGATATAGAAGGCGGTTCAAATTGTTACATGCATATACTAGATCCGGCTTGCCTCCAAGACCAGCTTCTTGTTACATATATTAGATGAATATCATGAAAAGGTGGATTATTTTAGGGTTGGGTGTGAAGAGAATGATGATATGATTGAGAAGCATGCAGTTGAAACTAAGAAATCTGGGCCGTTGTTGCGTGAAGCATCGGCAAATGTTGGACTTTGGAAATCGAGAGATTCTGAGAAACGGGAAAAATTGCAACAGCTGTTAGATTATTATACTATGTGTTATAGGAAGTTGGAAGATGTATCACCGTCGGATCTAAAAGGTGTTCCAGTTCCATTGGAGGATAACATTATGCCGCAACTTCTTGAGTGAAGTTTTTGTTTATTGTTAGGATGATGTGAGGTTAGGTTACGGTTGTTTATTTCCCGATTATGTTTATTTTTTCCACTGTATTCATGATATTTGGATTTTATTTATTTTATTTTTTATTTGATTGGTAATCAAAATAGATCGAAATATAAGGGGTCGGTCAAAAGATATAAGTGTCTGGTAATCTGGCCTTGAGGTAGATCGGCAAAAGAGATATAAGAATTAAAGATAACGTAATTGGGTGTCGCCGCCCCCATAATATAATAATAACTTAATGAAATTTGGGGTGTCGCCGCTCCCAAAGTGTAATGATAACATAATGAAATTTGGGGTGTCGCCGCCCCCATAGTGCAATGATAATGTAATGAAATTTGGGGGGTAGCCGCCCCCAAGATAATGTAATGAAATTTGGGGGGTAGTCGCCCCCAAGATAATGTAATGAAATTTGGGGTGTCGCCGCCCCTATAGTGTAATGATAACGTAATGAAATTTGGAGGGTCGCCGCCCCCAAGATAACGTAATGAAATTTGGGGTGTCGCCGCCCCCATAGTATAATGATAACGTAATGAATTTTGGGGGGTAGCCGCCCCCAAGATAACGTAATGAAATTTGGGGTGTCGCCGCCCCCATAGTGTAATGATAACGTAATAAAATCTGGGGTGTCGCCGCCCCCATAGTGTAATAATAACGTAATGAAATCTGGAGTGTCGCCGCCCCCATAGTGTAATGATAACGTAATTAAATTTGGGGTGTCACCGCCCCCATAGTATAATGATAACGTAATGAAATTTGGAGTATTGCCGCCCCCAAAGTGTAATGATAACGTAATGAAATTTTGGGTATCGCCGCCCCCAAAGTGTAATGATAATATAATGGTTTAATTTAATGGTTAAAATGTATGAATATAATGAAATGTTATGAATGCTAATTTAAATGTATGCATGTATGTATGAATGACAAATGAATTATAAATGTAAAAGATATTTAAGACGCCCCATGTATGAATGGAAGGTCTTTTATTTGATGACAAAGTGATACTTGTTATTGCAAGATTTTTTTGTAGTGAATCAATATGACTTTGAGGCAGAATGATTGTAAGTATCAGCAATTGGTAAAGCGCTTCTTGTCGTATGGTTGATCCATTCTTTAGGGAGACAACAAATAGAAAGTTATCGACATCATCATATGGACATAACAGCATGTCGATGAGCCTTAAGGTTTGGGCTACTATCAACTTTGTGAGTTCCATTATAAGGTCAAACACTCTTTGTTATATGTCGATCCCTTCTTTAGTGAGGCAACAAATAGAAAGTTATCGACATCATCATATGGACATATCAGCATGTCGATCAGTCCTAAGATTTGGGCTACTATCGACTGTGTGAGTTCCATTATGAGGTCAAACACTCCTTGTTATATGTCGATCCCTTCTTTAGTGAGGCAACAAATAGAAAGTTATCGACATCATCATATGGACATATTAGCATGTCGATCAGTCCTAAGATTTGGGCTACTATCGACTGTGCGAGTTCCATTATGAGGTCAAACACTCCTTGTTATATGTTGATCCCTTCTTTAGTGAGGCAACAAATAGAAAGTTATCGACATTATTATATGGACATATCAACATGTTGATCAGCCCTAAGGTTTGGGCTACTATCGACTGTGCGAGTTCCATGACAAGTCAACCACTCCTTGTTATATGTCGATCCATTCTTCAGTGAGACAACAACTAGAAGGGTTATCGACCATCATATGGACAGATCAGCATGTTGATAAGCCCTAAGGTTTGGGCTACTATCAACTGTGTGAGTTCCATGACAAGTCAACCACTCCTTGTTATATGCCAATCCATTCTTCAGTGAGGCAACAAATAGAAGGGTTATTGACCATCATATGGACAGATCAGCATGTTAATGAGCCCTAAGGTTTGGGCTACTATCAACTGTGCGAGTTCCATGACAAGTCAACCACTCCTTGTTATATGCCGATCCATTCTTTAGTGAGGCTACAATTAGAATGCTATCGACATCATCATATGGAACAGATCAGCCACGTCGATGAGCCCTAAGGTTTGGGCTATTATCAACTGTGCGAGTTCCATGACGAGGTCAACTACTGTCCTTGTTGTATACCAATTTCTCGTAGTTATATCTTGATGATCGAGCTAAATATGAATTGATGGCAAACAGATCGGAATTGTTGAACTAGTGTACTGGTCATCAAATTGAATATTTTTGCTTGATGCCCAAATTGAAAGAGCTTTTGGAGCGCCAAAATTGAAAAAAAATTGATAGATTTTTTTTTTTCTTGCCGATCATTTGAATCAGCAAAATATTCTCTGAAACATTTGGTCGGCAAGTTTTTTTTTTTAAGGTAGGTAAAATTAGATATTGCAAATTGGCAATGGAAAAGACCGAGCCAATTATGAAGATTGGTTCTTTCTTCGCCTAGGGTGAACATTTGGAGTATATGGACGGAAGGTTGGGATCCAATCACTCTTTTTGTAGTCCTCTGTAAGTGAGTCACCATCTACGTAACTACTATCATCAACCCACCATGTAATGTGAAACATGCATTGGGTCGACAATGAACCGCGGAAACATGCATTGGTCGATAATGAGCTCGAGGGTTGGGACCACGACTTGGAGAGGGACCTTTCAAAGAGGTTGGACTACTAAAGCATGATAAGTGATACATACGATAATTTCTTCTAGGAAAGAGCCGATCTCTTATAGCCTTTTGGCTAGGATTGGCTACACTAACATTTTTTTTTTTCATATCTTCGATGAGTTATCTACCCCTCCATGAGTGTGGTCGACATTAAAGTTAGCGTAAGAGTTTTGAACTCACTCATGATCACACTTGAAACTATCGTCTTCATATTGTAGTTTTGTTTGCTTCCTTTAATCGCATCGATTCTTTTTGGTGCATGAGGAACCGCTTTGATTCTCAGAAGTTACTTCACCCGACAACTATATACATGTATATGTTTCTTCAATTTTCGAGACGACGGTCGACTTGAGTTATTAGATCTGCAATATGAATACTCACTCTCGATTCTGCGGATGGTGAGAACCATCGACTTGGAAAGGGAATTATCATTCGGCCCGAAGTTAAGTGTTGAACTTGAGCGGCAAGAGGAGAGCTTTCACGCTTGTTTGTTCTTTGTGAAGCTATTGACGAACTTTTTGTGGTTGAGAGTATCCCCACGACGGCAAAAATATGTTTCAAAGAAGATTTGCCAAAACACACCACCGAGGGGGTTGGAAGTAATGTTTTTGGAGATGGTGATGGTGGGGAAAGATGAGATCGACTTTGGTTTTGAAGTTGCCTATGTACCCAAAGATATTGCTTGGGATCAAGTCTCGATTAAAAAAGTTCGAAAAAAATGACGAATGTTGGATTTTATAGGTAGCATTGGTGATAGTTACTTCCTCGTTCTCCAATATTCCAATCATGGGATGAAGTTGGAGAACTGGCGGGAGAACTGTCCAATCATGGGATGAAGTTGGAGAGCTCCAATCGTGGGATGAAGTTGGAGAACTAGCGGGAGAATTGTCCAATCATGGGATGAAGTTGGAGAGCTGGCGGGACAACTGTCAGCTCGTGGGATGAAGTTGAGAACCGGGGAGAACTGAACCATTTCGTGGGATGAAGTTGAGAATTGGCGGGACATCCGTCGGCCGTGGAATGAAGTTGAGAACCGGGCGGGATAACCGTCAGCTTCGTGGGATGAAGTTGGAGAACTAGCGGGAGAACTGTCAGCTCGTGGGATGTAGGCTTTGAGCGTGGGCTTTTTCATATATAAGCTCTGAGCATGGGCTCTAAGCGTGGGCTTGTTTATAGTTGGGCTCTGAGCATGGGCTTGTATTGAATTGGGCTTTTATTGGGCCACATTTGTGGGGGCCGGAACACCTACCCACGTTGAACATCAGCTATGAACATTGATTGTGGCTATGAAAACGTGAACCCAAAACAAATATAAACAATAATTATTCATATCTGGATATGAATAATTATTGTTTATACCCCCAATTACGAACATTAGCTATGAACAATGAGTGTTCATACCTATTGGGCTATGAACAAAACAAATATGATACCTTCTTTAGGATTATGAACAAAACAGATAAATGTTCGTACAAAAAAAAACATAAACCCAAAACAGATATGAACATTGATTGTTCATACCCAAAACATATATGAACAATAAATGTTCATACCAACAAAAAAAAAATGAACTCAAATCAGATATGAACAACAAATGTTTATACCCAAAACAGATATGAACAATACGTGCTCATACTTAAATATAATGTATGATTAATAATAACACTTATTGGAGTATAGTATGAACAATGAACAATCATTGTTCATACATCAACATGAGTTATGAATAGTCATTGTTCATACCTATTTGGGGTATGAACAATCAATGTTCATACCTCAACATAATGTATGATCAGTAAGAATACCTATTGGAATATGAACAATCACTGTTTATACTTTAACATGATATATGAATAATCACTGTTCATACATCAATATATTATATAAGATACGTTCACCTATTTGGGTATGAGCAATCATTGTTCATATATCAACAGAAGGTATGAACACTCATTGTTCATAGTAAAATGACAGAAAGAGTAAAATTGGAAAATATTTATTTCAAATCCGGACCATTTGTCATTGAGGGTTATTTTCACGCGAAAATTGGTTTTCAAGGTTATTTTTACCCGAAATTTATCATTGTGAGTGATTATCATAAAACACTGTCCTCTAGAGTTGTTTTGAATTGAAATTAGGCCTTGAGACCAATTTCTTGATAGTAAATACTAAATATTAATACTTTGGGCCTTGGCCACAAGTTATTTGGTCCGGGCCGGTTCGGGTAATGTCCCATACAAAATCACTGATCATCAATAATTCAATATAAAAAAGAGAAGGAAGGTTTTTACAAGGTGTGAGAAAAAAAAATGGTGACAGAAGAAAAACAAACCACCCCTGAAAACCCATTATCATTAAATCAAACAACATTACAAGAAACCCCATGGATTGAATACGCAGCCAAACAAGCACAACTGTTTCAGAATAATCTAGAACATTCCATTGACTTAGCTCTTTTTACTGCCAAATCACGCTTTTCTGAAATCCGGTCCACTTCTTCTGCCCATTTCAATCAAACCCTCGTAAGTACAAAACCCATTTATATTATTGTTTACTTGGAATTGTTTTGAGTAGTACCCTTTTTTTACTGTCAATTTGTAGGATTCTTTGGAAAATGTTAAATCAGAGTTTACTGCTTATGAGGACATTGTATTTGCAAAGATTAAAGGTACATTTTTTGTATTTTGTCATTATTAAACGAGGGGCAATAAGTAATTTTATTAATTTTGAACTATTGTTGGCAGAGGGTATTGTTATTGCAGCTTCCAAACCTGCTATCACGTGTGGGGCTACCTTAGGATTGGGGGTTGTCGTTTTGAAACGTAAGTTTAGTGAACTAGTTTTACTATCATTTGTGTATTATGTTTGGCATGTTTAGAATTCTGTTGTCCCAGAAGGGGTCCTGATTAGGAAGTGCCCTTTGAATATATAACTCTATTATGGCTCTGATACACAATGGCTATTCAGAGCACGTGAAACCAGACTCCTACTTTTAACATTGACCTGCTATAAAGCCTTAGGCCATGATCAGTAATTTACGGAGGGGGATCTGTCAATTTAGCACGAGAATTTAAGTCTTGCTTGTGTACCATTTCACAATCAAGGCATCATAGTAATATGAGTCAAGATGTTTCTTTAGTTCTTTTGGGTTATTTAGACCCTACTAAGTTACCATTTTCGCTTTTGGTAACTTCTTTCTTTCTGGTGTTAGATTTGTTGAAAATTATCCGAATATTTACTTTTCAAGTATTCCTCAAAGTGTGAAGTAGGTGGCTTCTTAAAGAAACAGATCACTATTTTCAGGATGGTTGTAGATTTTAAATCAACTAGGCTATGTACTACGTGCATTAGTTTACTTCATCTGAGGACTGAGTTGAAATGTATTATGATTGGAACTCTTTAGATTGAGGTACAGTAGTAGGTGAAATACTGTGTCTAAGCGTATTTTTTTTTTATGTGTGTGTCTGTGTGTTTTGCGTGTGTTACATTAGTGATGTTACCAGCTATGGTCAATTGAATAGGTATGCATTAAAAGATTGTAAATCAAATATGTGGATAAGTAATGTTAAGTATACATAATTTAGGCAGATTATATTGTCACGTCTCACTTAGATTCATGGATAAAATATGGAGATGAAGTTTCATTGATACTTTGCAACTCCAGCTGGAAAATTTTGTGGAGTTTGAAGCAGCATAGTGTAATGGAACTTTAACTCATTAATCAATGATTTTATTGGTGATACTTCAAACAAGGCAGTCTCCAAGTTGGCATGTTTAGGAGTATACCTTCGAGCCTCTATCTTTATTGTAGCTCTGATTGGCGTATTGTGTGTAATACATTCTTATAACAATGACCAGTTATATTTCTTAGGAGTTAGGACACGATAAGTAATACCCAGTGGGGGATCAGTCAATCATCTTCTTATCAACTTGGATAATGATTAAGACGATTGAACATGTTTCTTTAGTTCTTTTGGGTGTTTGTAAAGATCTAACCAACTTACAATTCTTGCATTTGGTAACTGTTATCTTTTTGGTGTTAGATTGGTTGAGAATGCTCTGGTTAAGTGTTTTCTGAGGATTCATGAATGTGTGAAATAGGTTGTTTGTTTTTTTTAGAAAACGAGCAATATTTTGGTAGAGCAGCAGTAGGAAAGCTGAATGAAGAAAAGGCCGAAAATTTGTTTACTGTATTGACAAGATAGAAATCTGTACCGTCAAAGTGGAATGTAGTTCCTTCAAAGCTATGTTTCTGATCAGGAGACCTGAGGAAAGATTTGTTCTTGGGGCTAAGCTGATATAAGGACTGAAAACTAAAAGGAAGGAGGGGGCTGTTAGGGCAAAAAGATCTTTTTTGATAAATGTGGAAGAGTCTGTAACTCTTTCCAACTACTAGAAAAATCCATTTACCATGTCAAATTGTTTGTGATGTATATAAGGCTTGCAGTTCTACATTTTACAATTTTTTCTGATGTTGTGCCCCTGAAACCTTGGTATATGCAGCTGAATGTTAACGATATTATTACATTTTTTTTGCAAAGGGAAGTCAGATGTTGTTGAAACTTTGACCTTTACTTTTTGTGGTACCTGATTTTTGATGCTGATTCCTGAAATCCTGTCCGTTTTTAGAAATTTCGTGACATTTTGGTCTACATCTTCGATACCCCTCCCCACCTGTCTGTTAATGAGCTTTTCTGTTTCAAATGCAGGGCCAAGACGTTTCTTAACCAACAGTCTTTTACGCCTTCTCGTGAGTGAAGAGGTAGGTCTATTGATATTGTTTGCAGATTTAGTGTGTGCAGTGTGTTGTATTTATATCCTTCCCCGAATTTCTTTGTTGGTGTGGTTCTTGTCAGTTGCCATTGCTTGAAGCTCAACTCGTAACTTAAGACAGAAGAGCTAAAATGAATCTATTCGACGTTTTTAGACTTTATCCATGTATATTTTTAGCATTTACAATTCTTGTCACGACTCATGATGTGTGAAGTGCAAGCCCAGGCCATGGTATTTGTGAGCAAAGCTTGATGGTAATTTTATAGATGGTGTTTTCTTTTAGGTGTAGCATTTTATAGTTATAACTAGTCCTGGTAAATGATCAACATGTTTGCTTGTGTCCCAATTTGTTTTTTTCATTAACACCCAAAGGTTTTACCGACTTTGCTAGTCGGCACCTGCAAAAATGTGTGGGCAAGCCTATTTTTAAAGAGATCAGTAACTCAATTGTGTGTAGCGGGGTTCGAACCCCAGACCTCTGGTATCATCACCCAAAGGTTTTACCAAGCTAGAAGGCACTTACTATTTTTTTTTTCTTCAATAAACTTCAAAATATAAAATGCAGAAATATGGAAGTTAGAAATTCTCTCCTCCCCCGCTGCCCCACCCCCACAACTATAAGCCTATAAACATGTTTTTTGCAACTCATCTGTAATCCAAAGAATTGGCAATCTTAAAATATTAAACATCAAGTGTGGCCTAATTGATACAATGGCTGTATTTGTGTTATTATGAATTTGTTGAAGAATGGTTAGGTAATACTAAATACGCATTGTGGTATCTTTATGCGTTGCGTCGTTGCTTGAATGTTTTCAAGGTCAGATGCTGTCTTGTAATCTATACTATATAACATTAAGCAGATTGGCGTCACTTCATTATTGTCCCTGTGTAGTAGATAATAATGACGGTGGGATGTATCATCTGCCTTTGATCAGAAACTCATATGTCATTAGCAGTACTCAAATAATAAAATCTAAATCTCTGATGTTAGTAGTTTTTGGATCCAGGAACTCAGGAAGTGTTAGAAGGGAACCTAAGAGTATACTAATTTGCAAATCACAAGTTGATTTTCATTTAGTGTTTTATTTTTTATTTTTATTATTATTTTTTTTTCTCTGTTCTTTTTTGTTTCTAAAGTACAAGTCAAATATTTGCTGTGGTTTCAGAGGTTGCTTTCCAGAGCTGATGGCAAAGTGAAGGAATTGCGACAAGCTGTGGACTTTATGAAATCTGAGAGTCAGAAGTTGGAGGTAAACTCCTTGTCTTGTTATTATAAATGTTTTGTTCTCTGGACGTTTGCCACTCTAAAAAATCTGTAGTATAACTGAAGGGAAGGTTTTAACTTCTCTGATAAAGCTGAACTTGTTTTTTTTTTGATAAAGCTGAATTTGTTCATGATATCTAGAATCAAATCCCAGATACAGAGACTTTAAATTTGAAAGGGATTTTCAATTTCCCAATTTCTTTTTTTTTTTTTTTTTTTTTTATAGGCAAGCGGGGTTTTTTAATTAAGAGGTCCCCTACCCCTTTCCCATAGGGAGAAAAAAACAGGACTTATTACAACCTTAAGTACTCGACCCCGTTAGCATCTTCAAACACAATTTTCTTTATATCTTCAGAAAATGAGCTTGGGGTGAGTTCAATAAAATAAACAGTTGGTACATTCTCTGCTAGTTTATCTGCTAACCTATTACATTCTCTATAAATATGAGTAATATGAAATGACTCTAGGCTGTTTATCTGTTCCTTTATGTCTTCTATCATCTTCTTTGCTCTCCATGGCTTCCTTTTGTTCTTTATGAGTGAGATCACATTCGTTGAATCTGTTTGGGCCTTGATCCTCTTAATATTGTGCTTGGGGTGAGTTCAATTTCTTTTTTGGTTAATAGCAAATCATCGAAACAACTGAAAGCGGTGCTCCAGAACTGGAAGTACCATACAAATTTGTTTTATTGACATCAGAGCGGAACTAGGAATTAATTTCAAGGGGTGGGGTTGTAAATGTTTGGTGGCAAAATTTGACGACATTTTCTAAAAAAGTAATAAACAACTAAATTTCAAAACTTGGTAATGCAATTAAAGTCAATTACCCAACTAGATTTTTATAATAAGAACATCTTTTTTCAGGAAAATGAGTTGGACTTCTACAAGTAAAACGCTCTTAATATATCCTTGTTCTCATATATACTAACACAATTATAATATATACTTTAGTACTTTACCGATAAAGAAAATCGCCCTTAAAAGTTTGAAATAATTAGTAAAACCTTTATACTGTAACTCTGTAAGAAAGAAAGAAAAAACAGGCAATCCAATGGGCCTAATACGGATTAGCAATTGGCGGAAGCAACAGTTGAATTAAATCTTTACTTTAATTAAAATAAAGCAAAAGCAACTTAAAAAAAGGGGGGGGAGGGGACACATAATACATGTGCACTCTGGGCTTGGACTTGACCACAACTACGATGTCCACACACATACAAAGTTCATGATCCACTGCATATTGGTCAGTCTTTGCTAACAAATAAAAAGGTATATTTAAGTAGCTATACTACCAGAAAGGAATAGAGGCACAGGTTTTAGCTTTTTGTACAAAGTGCCATTAAGTCAGCAACATGGTGAAATCACCGAATGAACCAGGGAATGTAGGTCTATTGAAAGGTAATGTTGGCGGTACTTTGGGAAGTGACATGAAAATATGCATATTAAATTAATATTATATGTATGATTAGACTATCGTATCAAACTGTAGCACTACATATTGGTTTTTAACTTTTTATCAAGAATCTTAGAGGGAGCTGTAGCCTGTCAGCCTACTCCTGGGTCCGCTCCTGATTGATATGCTTCAAAATGCTGGAGCTGTCTCAGAAACTACTACGACAGTTTCCTGCTAATGCCTGCTCAAACTTTAATTCTTATATGTTAGTTCTGTGTCTTATATTGCACTAATAACATTATTTATTTTACCAGAAGCAGGCATTACAAGCAGAGGAGGAGCTAAGACGGGGAAAAATGAAACTCAGGTTTGCTTCAATACATTGATTACACTTAATCTATTAGTTTATTTTCACGGGAGTTATATCTCATTCTCTTCTATTAACATTTGGGTTGCAGACAGACAGGGAAGCAGATTCAAGATGTTATTCATTCAGCTTATAAAATCGAAGGAAAAGCAAGAGGTACATATATATAATCTACCTTACAAAGGGAACTCGAAAAGTGTTAATTTAACATTCAGCACAAAATGGTCTAATCTTGTGCCTCTAACAAATATTTTGTGTGCTATCAGGCTTAAAGGATATAGTTGGGGAACTTCCAGGCAGAGAAGCATCTAGATTCCGCTCACAGGTGAGTTGTTTGGGCAATTAAACTTGCTTACTCTTTTCATTTAGTTCCCGTACATATTCAGTCTTTGTATGGGATGAACTTGGGACATTTTTTTGGAAAGTTAACTATTACCAAATATTTGAAGTTAAAAATGCATACCTCGGTCAGTCAGTTCTATGCTTGAGGTCTGCCCAGAGAAAAAAATCAGGAGTGGTAGCTTTTCACTGTCTAAGTTTGTAGTACATTTATCATTAAAATTCTTATTCATCCAAAAATGTGTTGCTAAAAGTCAAATTCATTTAGTAGGATGCCCTTACAGGTTACAATTGGATAGCGACCTTGTGAAGGATATAGACCCCCCTGTTGCAAGAAAATTTGAACTCGATTATCGTTTAAGCGTGGTAGTAGCCTAGTAGGATTGGAAATTTGGAAGGAGGTCTTTTGTAATAGATAATAGATTGAAGGTTCGGGTGGCAATATGATTTTGAGGTTTTTTCATTCCGTTTTACTGAGTTGTGTTCAGTGAAATTACAGGTTTTCTTTTGTGTGGTAGAACTTTTCATGAACCTTTTAATTTGAAGACCCTGTGGCCCACTCTCTAGACTTGACTGGTGGCCTTTGGGAAAAATCATGTCGTGAAAGCATAGCACTTTTGATTCACTTCCTCATAGTAACTCAGCTTTCCACTGAAAAACTTTTACTAGTGAGACTAAGTTTCGTAATGATTATCAAATGTGGTATAGACAGATGTATATATTGAGAGTAATTCAGTTAGTACCAAATATAGATGGAAAAATGGTAGTAGAAAGCAATGACAACCTTTGTTCTTCTCCAGTCGTATCCTTCTATACTTTTTTATTTTTCGGTTGAGTAATTCTTAAATTGATGGACAATGCTTGCATTTATAGCTAAAGAATTATGCAGCGGAGTGAAACATATTGTCCTATTTAGTTGAAATACATGGTCCAATTTGGTTGAAATATATCCTTTAATTGGATGACAATCTCGTCCAGCTATTAGCACCTGTTTAATAACATAAGATCATTCGATGTGCTTTCTTCTAATTTGTCTGTTACATTCTCATTTGGCTGCTCTTTGCTTCGGGACATAACCTTTCTTTCCGTTCCTCATGAATGTGTTTTAATTGGCAGGTATCCAATCTTGCATCTGAGGCAAAGCGAGAAAGAAATGTTCTAAATAAAGAGGTCTCAAAAATCATCAACTATGGAATATCGATATGATAATTCTTTGCCCAACTCAATTTTGTTTCCTTGTGCATTGGATTTTGATTTTACAACCGATTTGTACGATGTACTGTGTAAGGAGAGGCCGTCATCCTCCCAGTCTGTAACAAATAAGTGAATTAAGAGCAGTATGCATATATTACTCTTCCTAGACTAGACCAGTTATATAACGAAAAATGGTATACCCTCAGCCTTTCTTGTACATAAGAGATCGTATTATCTCAATGTCAGAGCGATCGTAAGTACAAGAAAATATAGCTTGAACCACATTTTAGTTCGAGATAATTTGTAATCAGAGCCATGATGAGTAAGTATTTGTGGGAAGTAGAATTCCTGAACTAGTTATTACCATATTTGGATGTTCTTGCCAAGTTTGCATTAAGGATTTAAGGACGTATATGCGCCAATGTATTCCACTCGTGACAGACCATTCAATCTAGAAACGTGACCATCAATGTGAACGAGCAATTCATACTTGGGTGATCGAAATTCTTGTCCTCTCCACTACCATTTCCCATTGCAATTTTCACATGCTGAACTTGAAGTTTTATCAAAAAACGAACGTTAAATTCGAGGCACCTTGCACAGAACTTTCACGGGTAGGTTGGCTCTAAGTAGTATGGTAGAACTTCTGCTTCACTCCCGTATATATATATTGAGTTAATAAAAATGTTCTAGTCCCTTCTAAAACGCTCACAATAAAGAGTATTCTCTGCAGTCTGCACTGCTTCACGTGGAAAGTCTCATTCCTTGGACTAAACAACACCCAGTTTCTCTCTCTTATACATTAAAGAAGAAGAAGATAACAAATGTTAACTTTCACCAGATAAAGACCTTAACTAGTCCATAAGTTCTTCAGAAACAACAAAAGTAGAGGAGACAATGACTACTGTAATGTAATTAATAACTTAACACTTGTAGGAAGTCAAACATTAACATACTTTGAACTCGTGATTATTATCTTCCATTGGAACTTCCTTTTGTCTTCTAAGCTCCAAAACTTTCCGATGTGAATTTGAATGCTGAGTCAAAACAAATGTTGGACTAGCTGCTGGCCTATATTCAGGAACCAGTCGACCCGATTTGTACCTAACACCACATGCATTGCACAGCGTCTTTGGTCCCATTGGTCCTGTCCGCCACTGGGGCGTTTTCTCTGACGCGCAGTGTGTACATTTTCGCCCACTTGCTAACCATGAATGCGATGAAGAAGAAGCTGGAGAATGGGAATTTCCAGTATTAATTGACTTGGACTTACTAACGACGGGAGGGTCAGATGCCGGGGAGGAGGTCCAGCTATGATGTGCCAAATTTGATCTGGACTGCTTGCTTCTTGCTTTACCGGGAAGTGAGGCATCTTGGAGGAAGGTTATGCTGCTAGTGCCGGTGAGTGGGAAGTGAGACAAGGACTCGTCGACAAAGTTTGATAGCCATTCTAACTCTGCTACATCATCACACTACAAGTAAATACATGAAAGTCACCATTAGAACAAGAGAAGAATATCATCATAGCTCTATATGCGAAAAATTAAGAAAATAATTAAGTTTTTCTTTGGTGAAGGGGACTCACAGGGACGCATAGATCGTGAGGGGAACTCAGGGTTGGTCTCAATGGAAATGCGCTTAGAAGTGGTGGTTTCTAGCGTTGGAGGGTGAATGTCGTCGCTGTCGGTAGTGGTGGTGGACGAGGAGAAAAGGTCTTGGTTGGAGAAGTCTAGTAAGTCGTCAATGTGGAAGAAATCAGGACATGAGAGATCGTTCATTTCCGTGTCTTTGGACATTATTTGAAAACAAACCTGGACAGTCTCTCTTATCTCTATCGATCTCTCAAGCTGCCTAACTCCTAGTTAAGGAGAGACAGGGAGGAAAGCGAAGACTGATGAGGTTGTTTGGAGGTGTGGGTCGTGAGAGGAAGGAGAGTGTGTTCACACTTCACACACTTCTTAGTTCATTCATTTCCAAGTGGTAAATGGAGAACGTGCAAAGAGTGTCCATCCATGCATATGTGATCTGACGATATTCTATTCTATGAAATTAAATCTCCTACACTAGGTTGTTGAGTTCAAACTTGCAATTAAATTCAAATTGCGACCTGTCAAGCTTAAATGGAGCTCATCAAGAGATTCATGGCACTGTGGTTTGTCAATATATACCATGAATGTGCGCGGTGCGCCCAACCTAGTGTAGTGCTCCCAAAGAGGATTTGGTGATAAACCGGCCTAATTCCAGAAGGGCTAACAAATAATGTAGATAAAAAGGTTAATGTAAGAAAGTAGTACCCATTTTCGTTGCAATAACACAGTGTCGACAAATTGGACACACACAGTATCTCTTTGAGAGAAGGGGTTGACTTACGTACACTCGTGCCACACATTGTAGACGTACGCTCCATTTTTCTCTATAATATATATATAGGTTGATACAAGTAGATAACTAAGAGGCATTGATGAAAACATTGGGGCATTGACTTCATATACCATATAAAATGATCCATAAAGTAAAATATATGTTTCTTATATACTTGGTGCCAATTTCGAAAATTGGTGAATGGATATCTCAAATTTATGAAGCTACGTTCACGAGGAACATGGGCACTCCTTACATTCCATAACGTCCCCAGTTCCTACCTCAGTGAACTCGATGTATGGTAATACGAGCGTTTACCTATCTTCATTTCATTCTGCCTACCCACACCCGAAGAGCTGTTTTGCTACAAGATATTGTAGCTTTGCTAAATAGTTGTCAACAATTATATGATAAGTCTGCATTCGCACCTTACAGTTTTATGCAAAAAACAGATGTTACAGAATTTTCAACAGGATAAATGCCGAACCCAAATGTGTAAACGATATAGTTAAACCATCATGAGGCAATCTTGTGTCGTAAAAGGTTGAAATAAAATAGTTCGGAAGTCGGAACTCAAATTTTAGTTATTTAGTTGGAAAATAACCATTGCTGGTGAGAAAATTTGTTTATCAAACAGGCGCTTAGTTCTTTAAAGTTTCACACGAAGGTGATAGAGGAATGAGGCCATGGGGGTATGGATAATGGATTCAGGAGACCATATTTTGATGAGCACGTGAGCCATCATGAGATTTGGGATCCCAGAGTAACAAGTAAAATCTGCAGACACTTAAAAAATTATGGTCATGGAGAACTTGTTAGTCATTCACACGGCAAAATTCTATTTAAGTAGCACCGACAGAAAGCCAGTGGAATCAATCCTACAAAAACAACGAAGTCATTCTAATAGGAAAGGCACATGGTGTGTGATTCTCAATAGATTTACAATTGCTATATAAACTTATAGTTCGTGCATTTTTACAACTATTGAGATTGTCAACGGTCTAGAAACTAGTCAATCTTCAAAAATTAAGTATTCATTGTATGAACGGGCTGTTATTCTTGACTTCTTGTGAGTCTGTCATATATAGTCATAATCATATGCATAGTTCAGATTCGAAGAAGTAGTTGCCATTTAGGATACGCCGATGCGGAACGAAACCCGTTATTCATGAAATCATAACCAGAAAGGGAGCATCTGTGTTTTCAAAGTAAAAGCATAATAAAAAGCATATGAAATGAAACTCAGATTATGGAGCTAGGACTAGGTGAAGGAGTGGTTGATTAGCCCGTGGTTTAAATCTTGGTGCATGTTTAAAGAGGCTTATATTATGTCAACAGTCTTTAAAGCACTGTTCCTGAAATATACGGGCCAATCTGTGAGGGAATTTGGTGGTGGATGTTTGTCCTCGAAGGTTGCATAATGGCAATCTTAATCTTAACGAAGGAAATGTTAGGGAAATTGCCAGTAGAATGTACAATTGTCGAAATAGTGACGACTCTCGGAATTGGATCAAAATATATGGTTGTCTGGGATTGGATCAAATATATGGTTGTGCCTTTAGCACCCAATTTAGGGATATCATCAGGTTTGGAAAGAGCGGGTCTTGAAAAACTTTTTGGGGAATTACATAGAAATAATAGAAAGGAATGTGGGATTGGGGGCTTGATTAGGACTATAATCAGCCTATCATAGAGAGAGAACACGATGATAATTTTGTAGACTAACTTAATAAATCGCTAGCAATGATGTATTAGTTAGAGATAGGGATAAAAAATGAGATCTCTCGTCTAACTTTCGGATGTAGTTAGTTGAGAACTTGTAATTGGGATCGTTATAGGGCGTAACCTTGGATTATTAGAATGGGCATTAGGTCTTAGGAGGTATCTGGTTGTACTATGTAAGTGAGTTTCTCTCTCACATTTGAACCATTTTTACATCCTAATGAATAATTTTAAGTATTTATTATGCCACTGATGTCTCTACTTTTGCTTTTGTAGTTTTCTGCTGTCAGACTTTTGAGCTTCAGAACCACATTTTTAGGAGTTTTGGTCCAATGTCGTTGGATAAGATTCTTGATGTTGCTAGTAGTACATGGAGTCTTTGTCTATCCGATTTTGATCTCAATTCTTTGGTTATGAATATTACCGTTCTCTTAAAACCACAAAAAGTTTTGGTGGAAGCGTTCTACGGTAAGATTGCTGCTGGTCTTGAGAGAGAGTATGAGTTATTTGCTCGTCAAAAAGCAATCATTGGATGCTTGCAGTCAGAACACGCAAATGATTTTCTACTTGCTATTCCAATGGAGGGACTTGGACAACGTATGTCACCGGTGGAGTATCGTTCTATTCTCTGGTACCGTCTAATGATGAACACGCAAATGATTTTCTACTTGCTATTCCAATGGAGGGACTTGGACAACGTATGTCACCGGTGGAGTATCGTTCTATTCTCTGGTACCGTCTAATGATTCATTTGTACTCTGATAGTGGTCTATGCCTTGCTTGCAAAAAGAGTAGATTGGATGGCTTCAGGGACCATACAGTACATTGTAGATATTTTCAAGGTTTCAAATATCGACATGATCATGTTAGAGACATTTTATGTTATGCATTTTGGAGGGCTGGAGTACAAGTAAAGAAAGAAGCTCCTGTCAATTTTCTTACTAATCTGAATGAGAGTAGATCAACGCTTCGGCCTGCAAATGTATTAATTTACAGTTGGTCTGAGGGGAAACATGCATGTATTGATGTAACTGGAGCATCTCCGTTGGTTTGGCTTGGAAATAGAGTCTTTAAGGTGGGAGAAACAGCTAATAGAGCAGCGGCAGGAAAGATTGAGAAACACGAGAATGCTTGTAGGGCTAATCAACATTGTTTCATTCCGTTTAGCTTCGACACTTTCGATTTCTTGGCACAACAGTCTGTTGAGCTCTTTAAGAGGTTGCAGAAAGTTATGAACAATAACGTATCGACAACTGATTCTAACAAGTTTGCATTTAGAAAAATAGGATTTGCCATTCATAAAGGACTTGTGGCGCAGCTTCTTATACGTTTGTCTTAATCATTTGTAAAACTCGTTATCATTATTAATAAAAATTTCCACATAAAAAAAATAAAAAAATATACAAGGGATCAAATGATCAGGCCTCGAGCAAGGTGATCACAGATCATTGCCCATTGGGCACTCACTGGAGCTAGCTTCTCGGTCTTCTCCTCTCCTTTTGCAGTAACTTTAACAATTATCAATTTACAATCATCCCAAACAGGAAGAGTTCTTCATTGCATGTTTTCCTAGTCTTTTCTTGTGTAGACCTTCCACGGCATTCTTATGTTGTGGGGCATGAGAAGGGAAATCTAACTGCTATCTTGGACCTACAATATTTCAGTCGCTCTCTGCTATATTCTAATTGCTAATCTTGGACCCCAAAAAACCTTTCAATCACTCACAAGAGATCCATTCAAAACCAGTCAAACGACTGAAAAAAGTGCCATGAGTTTAGTTTTGAATAAAATGAACAGAGAGAAAACAAATCCTAAATGAAACCACAAGTGCACTGGGCTCATAATACCTCACTCAAACATCAAATTCGTTATCATATTCTCTACTAAGTCAATCATAGAGAGACACAAACTATAACAATAGATGACTGCAACCAGTAAGACTCAGAAAATAAATTTACTCAAAATAATTTATTAAAGGTGGGATTCAAATGTAACACCAACCGAAGGCAAGAAACTTGAAAAATGTAATCAATAGCCTCTAATAACCTTCATTTTCTTATCAAGGTAGAACAATTTAGACCTGACAAAATAAATATAGTACCGCCTTAAACATATTTATTGAGCTCACAAAATGGTGAGAAGATTACAAAATCCAGTATGATCAACTGCCAGAAGAATAATGTTTTGGTGGTGGGCTTCTTAAACTTTCACCTTGGACCTGACATTCCGAGCTCTAATTCAACAGAAAAAGATGATTTATATCAGGATCAATATGATAAATAAAACCACAGTAAAACCACACTACTTAAATCAAGGAGTAGGAAACAACATACAACTCAAAATGCATATTGAGTCATTCAGATACACCAATGAATTCAATAACTTATCAAGACTAACTCCCTTTGCAGCATAATTTGAATAGAAGAGGTTGATGGAATAAACCAAACACCCAAGTTCCTTCAGATAATGAAGGTATTGATGAGATATTGATTGATCATTGTATGAAGAACTAGACATGAATGGGTAGATGGATAATGACAAGGAACATGCAGGCAGAAGTTCAAAAATGTGATGGGTACCCACCTCAGAAACAGCAAGGGAAACGAGGAAAATGAATCACGTATCATCAATTCCATCTGGTAAAAGGAGCAATATATGTTTGTTACCATAGTATCCATGATGTCTTGGTCAGAAGAAAGCAAACTGCAAGTTTCGTATTTGAAGAAAAAGTTTCTTCTTTCTGAACTATAATTGAGTTGCTTTCAGATCGCATGACCAACCTACCGATCATTGTACGCAATATCTATCACAAAATAGTTCTCCAATGGCAAAATTATTTACTAAATATTGATGTGTGGTCTGACATGAGAAACATATTTCTTAATCAACTCTATGGAATAACATTTTCTCCTGTGCTCAACTAATTCCATGTTAGCTTTTCCAAATCAAAAGAACTGAACTAAGTATTCAATGCAACTGTTTTCCAGAACATAGAATGAGTTTTTTCGTCCACGAAGGCTTGACCATTGTTCCAGATGGCCAACTTTTGCACAGGTGACAAATAATAATTGAATATTTTGTCATTAACAGAAAATAAGACAATCCAAAAGGAACGATTGCGAATATGAAGCCATGTTTCTTTCATTATTTGAAATAGCAGGTTCAAGGACAGTAAATATCTCATCCAAAAAAAAGCTTTGTGTGATGCATGTTTAAAAAGCAACCAAAGAAAACAAATCAATCAAAAAACAACACATAGAGAAAATGTATGAGCACAGCATAATAAAAGAAGGGATGGTCTTGTTCTTTTGAATAATAAACACTGGGAACACAAACAAAAAGCACAGAACATGTGATGCATAGCTTAAAAATTCATATGATAAGTTATTTACTATATGGCTATCAGATACCCAAACGAAATAGTTATTTCCCAAATTTTATGCCTACTGGGAATGGCGTTTACAAAATTCAAAGATATAATCACCACCAAATATAAGTGTTTTCTTGTGATATATCATACAACCATGAATAAATTTTCCTGCTTTGGAAATATCAAATGATATAAAAAAAATGAGTATTTATATACAAAGATAATATACCAAAATCATAGTTCAAAAAGTTTTTCACATACCACAAAATTACATCAATATAATACTCGGACTTGTTATCAACACAAAACTACTTTTCCTCCATACTAGATAAATGTTCGTTAAAGAACTAAAATATCATTTTCTAGGGAAATATGTTCAACCACAACTAGAAGCAAGGGTTCTAGGGGAATATGTTCAACCACAACTAAAAGTAAGGGTTCTAGGGGAATATGCTCAACCACAACTAGAAGCAAGGATGCCCCTGCAATACAACCTTGTTGCAAGCCATATTCAAACAACATACATAGAGCCAGATGTCTGTCTTATAATTGGTGTAAATAAGGCACTTTGCAACAAAACTGGCACCCCAGAAAGATTTTGTTCTTATTGTCCTATTTGATCCATGTTAATTATAATATAATTCCATAATCTTCTAATACGCCATAATAAGATACATAGTTACTATACAACAGAGATGCAAGATATATTATTGTTCTGACTGTGCATCTGCCTTTTCAATAAAGAGTTGGGATTTTGATCCAAGAAAAAATCAATATTTAAAACCTCAAAAAGAAGAGCACTTACACAAACGTCACTCAAATTCATTGTATGAACATTTCAGAGTCATAAAAATAGAAAATATCAACTGAAAAATGTCAACACCTAACGTTCACGAAAAAAATTGATTAATATTTTTTCTTTCTGATCGGATTAATAATAGTATTAACATAAAATTTCTCATTACAAACAAATATCGTAAGTTTTCACAAGATTTGGATGGTGGACTCCAGCTTATCATGCCACCAGCTTTTCAAACAAAGATTGGATACAAGAAATGGCAAGATGGACAGCTATTATTGACGCAAAGGCTCCATTATCTGCATCTAAAATCCCGAAGAACCTATTGAATATGTCCATTGACTTCTTACAGAACTAAAGTATAAAAATATCTCATGAAGTTAAATTGCAACCTGACACCTATCACCATGTAATTACTTTTGATTGATTAATTCTAAGGTATGCTTGTAATGAAGTGTTCGTACTTGAAACCGAATTGTGAATAGCATGTCCAGCGAAGCCCACTCTATTTCTTTCAAGCATTGGGTAACTCATGTGCCTGCAGGAACCACATATCTGAAGTTGGTTTCAAGACACATTGCAAATCTAGCAGTGCGAGTTCTCATACAAACAAAAGCAAATTACTAACATTCCCATCTAATGAAGATTAGATGGCATCAGACATCTTTATCAGGATTATATGGCTTCAAACATATGGACTACAGTATAAATGTGGTATCCATCACGAGAGGGTTACTGTCTAGTGGTGATCATATAAAACCACATCTTCACAAATAGTGTTAAGAGGCCAACATTCCTTTTGGCTTACTTCATTTAAAAAATTAGCGACTATCTATGAAGAAACTGGTTTGTTGTTAAAAAAGAAGTTTCAATGCAAGATAGACTAGTTCAAGGGGACCTTGTAAACACCAGAATATACAGAAGTTCAAAAACAAAACAGACTAACAACACAATCTTAATAGTCTCACACCCTTTGTACAACATAAAAATCTAACGTGAGTTCCTCATCACGCAGAATAATACTTAGATCAACAGAACCCTATGGAGACCACCAAAGCTACTAGTATGCACATAAGCTCATTGCAAAATCCTTATCATACACTACACTAAGTCTGATTGAAAAAAATTATATTGTTTTAAATCCGAGCTACTAGGAAAACCAAAATCACTTAACAAGAAAGACACCTAAAGTATGATACAGCCTATATCTATTTCACGAATAATGATTTAAAACGAGTTTAAGTGTGGAATCTATGAGTGAAATTCAAACGAAGCACCTACACCCATGAAATTTGACACATAACTACCTCCATATAAACATATAGCACAAAACCATAGGCATAGTGAATTCCCAAGCATAAGGAGCAAATCATGCACCAGGCGGAAGAAAAGAGAAGCTGAGGATTCTAGATTCCCTAATATCATATGAACCCTGCTGAAAAGAACAAAGAAGAAGCTCCTCCAAAAAAATCCCAAGGACTATTAACTTAAGCATTCTGCACTTTTAAAGGGCTTGTCATGGGCGCTTTGGCAGTGCCACGAACAACACACCAAAGAGGTATCCTCGTTCTATCCTTTTAAAGTCAATGTATCCTTTTCAAGAACTATCACTCACAAAGAATGCCCCTAATGAAGTATAATGTTTACATCAACCTAAATTATTTGTTAAAACAAACCCTAGGATGATTCAAAAACTAGTAAGCACATTTTCTCCACAACATACAACTAAAAACACCAATTCACCCATCGAACACGACAAGTAACAAAACATGAATAGAAACACACTAACAAGAGAAGCAGCTACTCACACTAAAAAACAAGTAAACTACTAGAGGCCGGGAGAGGTACAGCAGAGGCTACCCTGTAAAAGAGAACGACAACTCCTCGAGTTCAAGCTCAGGCATGAATTCAACCTCGATACCGCTACAGCACTGTGAAGTGGCAACAGTGATTCCAGACATCCAAGTTCTGCACGTGACCTGTTTGACAAAATTCCCAACAGAAATACAAATTTATCAAAACAATTATAACAAATACTCAACACGTAAAAACATTATAAATGAAAGTTTAATAGTGTGACCTTGTTATAACGGAAGAAATGGTGCGTCGAGAAGATTTGGATTGGCTTGAAAGGGGAACACGTGTAGCTGAAAATGGGGATGTCGATTTAATTGCGTTTTTTAGAGAATTGAGACTTGTCCTGTTAATGAATCGATTACAAGCCATTACAAAAAGATCAAAGGTTTTACAGATAGGTTTTTAGGGTTTAAGCTTAAACAACATTTTGGTGTGTTTATTTTCAACCAAAACCCGTTATTTGCAGGCATGTAAGGTTGTAATTTGTAAATATACCTGACTATTGTTAATTACACCCTCTGGCCAGATTACATAAGGGAGGGCTAGGGACATATCTTATATTAATATTTTTTGTAGATATGATTTTCTAACTATTCTAAACATTGTCACAAATAATAAAAAAAATTAAAAATTTCTAAACTTGCCAAATATAGTATCAAAAATGGTGAAAATGAACGGTTTACAATTTGCCAATTTTGTAAATTGTTAACTACATTTGGCAAGTTTGGAATTTTTTGATTTTTTGATTATTATTTGTGATAATGTTTAGAATAGTTAGGAGATCATATCTACTAAAAATTAGCCTAATCCAAAACTTATAAATGTCATAACGATTTTGAGTTTTTTTACGTGTTAAGATAAAACATGTCCCTAAAACCACTCCCATTACATAATTAGTGTTGAAATATTGATACATTTATTCCGTGCAGTGATACACGTGATTATTATTCAAGTTCAAAGTGCATTGGTGTTGTCACAAATTGCTTATGATCTGTTAAGCTCATTGTTTCTTCACAACTTCCCTGGTCAGCCTGCACGTTTTGATGTTCTTTGTTGAGTCCATCAAGCACATCAGCCACTTCTTTCATTGTTGGCATTTCAGTACTTGGCATTGCCACACATCTAACTGCTAGCTTTGCAATTGTGTAAATCTCTTTAGTTCCAAACTCTTTGACATCTCCGAACTCCAAGAATTGATCAAGCTGATTATGTTCTAGTGCCGATGTAAAGAGCATAACAATACTAATCATTTCTCTAGATGTATCCCAAGAAAGTGCTTTCCTTTTGCTTAAAAGTTCCATTAGAACAACACCAAATCCATACACGACGCTCTTTATTGTCAGCTCGCCTGTTTGAACATACTCAGGATCTAAGTATCCGGCCCATTGTCCCTTGACCTCGTGTGTATGGTATAGTTCGATCCAATGGCACCAACTTGGAGGCTCCAAAATCTGACACTTTTGCGGTGTAGTTCCCATCTAAGAGAATGTTAGCAGATTTGATATCTATGTGAATGATTGGTGGAGATGCTAGAGAATGCATATAGTCAAGTGCTCCTGCTGTTTCAGCAGCAATTCGTAAACATCTAGACCATGAATGTAGGATCGTTGGGTTCCTGCCATGTATGTGGTGGAAGAGACTGCCATTTGGTACAAATTCATATACCAACATTGGAATTTTTGTTTCTAAGCATACACCCAAGAGTTTCACCACATTCTTGTGGTTGATCTTTGAGACAACGTCAACCTCGTTTAGGAACTGCTCAATATGGTTTTGGTCTACTACTTTTGATTTCTTAACAACAATTTCTGTCTTGTCGTCTGATAACCCTTTGTACACCCAACCATTGCCCCCTTCACCAAGAATCCCATGAGCATCAAAGTTGTTAGTTGCCTTCTCTAGTTGTGCTTCTTTAAAGATCTTTACACTGCACTAAGGTGATTTAACAACAAACCTCCATTCCTTATGCGATTTTTCTCCTGGATTTTCTTTTTGTACACCCAAGATAGGTAAAGAGCCAAAGTTAGAAGCAAAACACCTGTTCCAATGGCTGGAAGAGAGAAAAAGAAAAAGAAAATAGTCATTCATTTAGCCTAATGTCTTTTGAGACTAATTATGTTTTGAGCTTTGTACCTACGCTAACAACTATGTTCATCAAAAAGCTACTTAAAGGCGATGAGAGTCGAAAGTATAGTACCTATCGCAACTTTAGTCACGATTCTGAGACTATAGCCAACTTTAGCATCACTATACTTACCAAATGGACAGGGGCAAGTGTAATTTCCTAGAGTGTTTTTGCACCTTCCTTTGCAAAGATTATGTTTTGGATCAGCACACTCGTTGATGTCTTTTAGAGATTGATATCGATGCAATCACCAATAAATATGTCAGCAAAACGAAAGGAAGTTTGTAAGGTTTAGTACTAATGAAACTTCACAAAGAATTAAATTGCACTTGTGCATCCCGAGGAGACATATGGGTTGCCTTCATATCCTTCCTTGCAGATGCAATAGTATCCAAGGCTATTGTTTGAGTTGATGCAAATAGAATACAGACCACAACTATAACCATATAGGTCTCCACTTCTCTTCGGATCTTTACAAGTCTGATTTCCTATAGCCCAATCAAGCACAACTGGTGCTTTTATGACTTTCATTCCTGGCTTATACTTGAGATCAAAGTTTGGGTAGTTTGTCTATTCTTTAGAAGCAAAGAATGCGTAGTTGCAAGAATTGTACATGGTTGTCGTATGGTTTTTTGGATTTATGATGACACCAAGGTCATCGAATGTGATCCATAAATCTTTGAGACTACTCGGATGATTAACAATGAGTACGTACTGGGGTTTGAGTGCATCCATCCCCTGGACAAGAAGTCCTCTTTGTTTCTAAAAAGCCAAAAGATGGACAAGCCATGCATAACAACAAAAGATGTATGGTCACGAAGAACACCTAATGCATTATAGCCAACGACAACAAAGTTATTTTGAGTGGATGACAGTGTAAATGAACTTCCTTCTAAACGTTTTAACGGTAAATCGTTCCAAATTTTGTCTCCATACTCATTGTAGCAAGTAAATGCTATTTGAAACTCTACAATGGCTGTTCCAGATTCAATCGATATGTTTAAAACAGAAATGTTGTTAAACATCAGAGTATGAGTGGTGTGACTACGGTTGCACACAAGCTTAAAACTTGGGTTATTGAAAATTTGAAATATCCTGAATTACCTAAACCAAAAGGGTATGGAACAAGAACATCGCCACATATTTCCTGGCTCAAGGCGAACACCTCACCTGAAAGAAAAATTAAAAATAAGAACGGTAACATATCTCGCCCTCTTTTTTTTATGGTAACATATCTCGCCCTATTTTGTGTTTCGTTACCAACTTTTCTAGCTTATTTTGTGTTTCGTTACCAACTTTTCTAGCTCATATCCGAAAATAATGACTAACTGTTAGAATTAAACCGATTTGGAAAGAACACCACACTAACTTAACACTAACTTAACATGTATTGAATAATTGAGAGAATGAAATAGAGAGAATTCTTATTCATTGAGGTAAGTCTAAATAGGAGAATGTTACCTTTATATACAACTAGGTAACCTCCTTTCCAATATAAAGGATTATCAGGATAAACACCATATAGAGGGTTATCAGGATAAACACCAGATAGAAGGTTATCAGGATAAACACAGATCAATGGTGGGCATCCATATAAACCCACGAATTTCATAACACTCCTCCTTGGATGTCCACCGTTCTTGTGGAAATTATAGTGGATGCATCTTTTTGTAGCATTCTTCTGGATGCTCTATAACTATCCAATGATAGTTGCCTCATTAAAACCTTGCTAAGGAAAACCCAGTGGAAAAAAAAAACCAAAGCGAAGGAAAAAGAGTACAACATTACTCATAATCATTGTGACTTGCTTAATACTGCCTCATTAAAACCTTTACTACGAAAACCCAGTGGGATAAAACCTAGATAAGGGAAAATAGTACAGTACATATGTCCTGAGACACATTCTTCAGGATGCTCCCCCTGTTCTATCACTCCCCATGATAAAGACAAGTCTTTATATGGCTTGGTGGTGAACTCTGCGAATGCTGATCCCATATACAAGCTTTTGAAATGTATGCTTCGGTAGTGATTTAGTGAAGAGATCAGCAACATTGTCGCTGGATCGGAACGAACTTGCTCCTTCTTCTTCTGAAGTTGATGAGTGTAAAAGAATTTTGGCGCAATGTGTTTTGTCCTGTCTCCTTTTATAAATCCTTCTTGAATCTGGGCTATACAAGCTTCATTATCCTCATAAATAATGTTGGGAATACCTGTTATAGAAGGTAATTGACAAGAACTACGAATATGCCCAATTAATAACCTTAGTTATACACATTCACAACTAGCTTCATGAAGAGCTAAAATTTCATAGTGGTTAGAGAAAGTTGCCACAAAAGTTTGTTTACAATTCCAACAAATGGCAGCATTACCACTAAGAATACATACCTGTTTGGGAGTGACCCTTCTGAGGGTCAGATAGATAACCAAAGACTGCATAGCTAACTAGATCATAGTCATTAGTGGAACCGTAAGAATAAAATAGTTTCATCATACCAGTTATTCCATAAAAATATCTCAATATGTCTTTGACATCATTCCAGTGTCTTTTAGTAGGCGTTGAAATGCACTGCTAACAAATTCTGAGAAAAGAAATGTCCGGTCTAGTGTATTGTGCTAGATACATTAATGCATCAATTGCACTCAAGTATGGTACTTCAGGACCCAATACTTCTTCATTTTCTTCTTTGGGGCGATATGGGTATTTTTCTGTATCCAATGACTAGACGACCATTGGGGTACTTAATGGATGTGCCTTGTCCATATGAAAATGTTTCAAAACATTCTCGGTGTAATTAGTCTGGTGGACTAATACACCACTAGAACTTCTCTTGATCTACAAGCCGAGACAAAGTCTTGTTTCCCCAAGGTCTTTCATCTCAAATTCCTTCTTTAGGTATTGAGCAGTTATCTCGAGCTCTTCTGGAGTTCCAATCAAATTTATGTCATCCACATAAATGGCTAGTATTGAAAATCCATTTAAGGATTTCTTTATAAAGACACATGGGAAAATTGCATTGTTTGCATACCCTTCCTTAGACAAATATTCACTAAGACGATTGTACCACAATCTTCCGGATTGTTTCAAACCATACAATAAACGTCTTAGTTTAATTGAGTACGTACTCCTTGATTTTGCTTCAGGCAAACCAAATCCTTCAGGGATTTTCATGTAAATATCTTTGTTTATGTCCCCATACAAGTAGGCAATCATTACATCCATGAGTCTCATATCTAAGCTTTCAGAAACTGCTAAACTTGTTAGATATTTGAAAGTTGTAGTGTCTATAACAGGAGAGTATCAATCCCAGGTTTCTGCAGAAAACCTTGTGCCACAAGACATGCCTTATATCGAGAAATTTTATTTTTCTCGTTTCGTTTTTGAACAAACACCCATTTGTAACCTACAGGGTTAACACCTTTTGGGGTTTGTATTATAGGTCCAAATACACCACGATTTTCAAAGAGTTTAATTATGCTTGAATAGCAAATTCCAGATTGGCCAATCTTTCCTTTGTCGACAAAACACGTGGTTCATTTATTTTTCATCATTGTCCTTTGATGTTCCAATGGTATAGCTAAATATGTCATCTATGACAAGTGCTTTCACATCCCACAATTCACCTGAACATGCATGGAATATTGAGATCGATCTCTTTATTTCAGGTACCTGTGCCTCTCCATGGGCAACCATAGGCATTTCAGTGAATTTTGGATATTTGCATATTTTCATTATTTGTTTATGGAGCTCCAGCCATTACCTGGCTATTATTTGGACAAGATGGTTCCTCAATTCTCCTCTCCTAGGAGCACGCTCTTTGGATCCTATAGGTTTACCACACTTTTAGCGTATAGTAGATTCATTTGCCGCCATGTTTGGACCCCGTCCAAATGGAACATCAATTATGGCTGACACATTCATGGTTACTTTTACCATATCATTGAATGTTTAGGCATTTTCTCTGCAACCACTTGCAAGTGTATTATTCTCCTTATCTCATATAGTCACATTCATTGTTTGGATCCTTAATGAGACAGAGGACGTGATCCAAGTTGTTTCACGTTGTTCCTTAAAGCAACCATTGCTTTTCTCCCCCTAACGATGGGAATATTGTCTCATTAAATTGACAATTATGTAATACAGACTGTCTAAGTGAGCGTCTTGCTCCCAACGTTAGATATGATACACAATGTCTTTCTCATTTATGGGTATAGTCTACTGGACATATATATCCATAATACTTTTCTCCATTTATATATCCATAAAGCAAAATAAATTTGTAAAGATTGATACTAGCACATGTATATTAAGAAAAATAAAACTTGAGATTCATAATAAGGAAATTCAAAATATTAATGACAATCCTGGCCTAGACTGTCCATGAAGAAAACACAATATTAACGGTAAACGTTCCATGAATTGGTAATAAAAATATAATTAACTAAATAAATCATTCCAAGGATGAAAGTAATTTGCTCATCAAACTTTCCCATTGCATTTGGTAGTATGACCATCTTCTGGTGATCATACCTATCCTTCAGGGATTTCCAAAGACCTGCTGGGTCTTCCTCTGTTAGGTACTCATTCTTTAAGTCGTCATGAATATGATGACGTAGGAATATGAGAGTTGCGGCCTTTTCCTCTGGGCTCATTTTGTTTCCTTCTTTAATAGCATCACCAATTTTTTAGATTGTAAATGGATCTTGGCATCCAACTGCCATGATAAATAATTGTCGCCTCTAATTGAAAGAGCTTGAAAATCGAGTTTAGTAAGGTTTGACATCTTTCAAGTAATTGTAACAGATTAAACATACATGGAGTTAAACATACATGATTTTTAGAACTGCAAGTCCTTATTTATGTTAGAACTTCAAGTTCTTGAAACAAAATAGCTATAAAAACGAATTGGGCCTACATAATTGACTACTGTAATGGGCCAAAACCGGACCAGTCCTTATGGGTTGGACCTGACCAAGTCGGTATAGTCAACCAGACGATCTTGGAACTTCAGGTTTCTAAAAATTGAATCTTTGGAACTTCAGGTTCTTAAAAGAATAGATCTTGGAACTTCAGGTTCCTAAAAATTCGACCTTAGAACTTCTGGTTCCTAAAAATTAGATCTTGAAACGTCAGGTTTTTAAAAATAATAGATCTTATAACTTCAAGTTCCTAAAAAAAATAGATTTTGGAACTTCGGGTTCCTAACAATTTAATTCTTGGAACTTCAGGTTCTTAAAAAAATAGATCTTGGAACTTCGGGTTCCAAATATATCGTAGAACTTTAGGGTCTACATCATTGTTCAATAGTATACATAAAAAAAAAAAAAATGAAAAGAAAAGAAATTTCCTTAAATTAAAAACCCTAGCATGTAATTCTATGTTTTAATCCATCTCACAATATAAAACAAAGAATTGCATATATTTGGTAAGGAATACAATACCTATCTGATTGAAAAATCAGATTACCACGTTTCGCTATTCGACGAGAAATTGACCCATAAAGAATTGTAAAACTGAATCAGCTCTAGACGAATTAGGCTCAAAGCCATACACCGTTGGAAACATCTCTGAGTTAGCTTTCTAATGCAATAAACGGATTGCAAAACCGTTCACCGAGTAGAAAGTTACAACTGTTTTCGTCAGAAGTGTCTTTCTATTCCGAATTTCGAATTATTTTTCTTTTCCGGTAATCTGTGAACCTCAAGCTCGGACGTTCCTCACATGTAGGTGAAATCAGTTGAGAGAGTTATAAAATAAATAATTATATCATCAAATAAAATAGATAGATTCTACCCTACATCTCCACCATCCGTGGGCTTTGACATTTAAAAGTTATTAGGCCTTTTATCCAGCAAAATATAACATTATAACATGTTGTTATTATTGCCAACTGTGTTTTACCGCATCGCATTTGCCTAGCTAAATATCCTACCAAAATGTCTTGAACAGCAGGACAATGCAGAAAACTGGCATGCGATAAGCAACTCACAAATCTCAAATTTACCCGAGGGTGTACGGTGGTCCCCTAGTCAAGCCTTGGGTGATTCAGTCATATGGTCTAGGGATCAGAACCCACCTTCACCGCTGAATTGGTATTTAAGAGTATCTGGGTTGCATCATACAAAGCCGTACCAATAACAAAAGAAAATACAACTAGAAGGAATCTAGCCTTGTATTATTCCTTAAAGACATCCTTTGAGAGGTAGTAATCTACTAGCTGGAAATAAGTGTCAATGTTCTCTAATGTTCTCTAAAGTCTAAACCCATAAACGGCGCTCTGCTCATCATATAATGTTTTAAAAAAATATACCTACTCACAGAAGACACATGCTAGCATCAAAATACATGGAAATTATTTGCAACGCACATACAATATATAACAACAATAGGATTAAAAGGTTAAGCAACAACCACTTAATTCGATCACCCTCCATTCACTTAAAAGAGAAAATCATACCTTTAATCCAAAGTTAGAGACTATCGTGTTGATAACGTGTTAGAATTAAACCGATTTGGAAAGAACACCACACTAACTTAACACGTATTGAATCATTGAGAGAATGAAATAGAGAGAATTCTTATTTATTGAGGTAAGTCTAAATAGGAGGAGGTTACCTTTATATACAACTAGGTAACCTCCTTTCCAAGATAAAAGATTATTAGGATGAACACCATATAGAGGGTTATCAGAATAAACACCAGATAGAGGGTTATCAGGATAAACACAGATCAATGGCGGGCATCCATATAAACCCACGGTTTTCATAACAGATACTTGCTTTTTCAATTAGTTATCTTATTCTCAGTTTTAGGCCAAAATTTTTAATCAAAAGGGTACCGGAAAGTCGGACAACCACTTTCTTTTTGCTCTTTACAAAAAAGGTAAATTGGTCATTGGACAAACAAAATTAGTTACAAAATCCAATTCTTCAAAAATCAGTTCGAAACGATTCTTCGTTTCGTTTCCATCTTTCAGAGAAACACTTGAATACAGAACGATCAGTACTTTCTCTTATATCTCTCTCTCTTCCAAGCACAAATGATCTGGAAAATCGAGATACACTCACTTCTCACTTTCTATATTTTATATAGTGAAACTCGCTGGAATTTTCGTTTTTGAAGACTCACAACATCTAAATTTTAAGGCTAAGGTAGAGTTTTCGAGTATTGTTTTTGTATTTTTCTTTCCTTAACCGCTGTAGGTTTCAAAAGAACTCTATTTTAGTGCTCCCAAATTCTGCAAGGGTTTTTTTGTATCATTTTCAACACTTTCGCTACGCTCGTTTCTATTTTCTCCTTTTCTAGATTGATGATAATAACTAGGCTCATCGGAGGAGTTTAACTTCAGCAGTAATAATCTATCAATGTAAGTTTTTTTTTTTTTTTTTTTAATAATTTATTATTATTATTTTTAGAGTCCCCGCATTGCCGGACCGATTTGTGTTGGGCGCACTCGAAGTTAGGGCGAGGGTCTACCCATTGTGTTGGGCACAACCTGCAACAATACACCCCCCAACCAAAACACGTGAGAAACCAAGAAACCGGCAATCACCCTTCTCCAATAAACCCCTCGATTTTGATTTTTCTGCTCGATCAAAAACTCAAAACTCAAAACCCGAGAACCGCTCGATTTCGATTATTGCTCAAAACCTCGATTTCGATTAACGCTCGATTGAAGTATAGATTTCTTTGTTTCGATTGAAAAAGGCAACCTTGATACTGTTTCTCCGTCTTGATACCCTTCGTCTCCAAATTCTAACACACTTACTTTGACTTTTGGGAATGATATGGGAATGAATTATTTGAATCACTTGTACTTTGATTTTTGGTATTTTGCGTGTTTGAAGAATATGCGTGTTTGCAGATATGGAAGTTAAGAAAAAACAATCCGAACTTCGCCAAATTTCAGTTCAAACAACATGGCCACACCGTTTGGACTAAGTCCCAAACGACATGGACACACCGGTAAAGAGGCCAAAAAACAGAACTTTATGTTTTTTCCAAGTTTAAATCCCAAACGATATGACAACACCGTTTGGGACTTAGTCCAAACGGTGTGGCCATATCGTTGGGGACTTACTCCAAATGGTGTGACCACAAACGTAAGTTTTTTTCTAAGTCCAAATCCCAAACGACATGGACACATCGTTTTGGACTCACCCAAAGCGGTGTGACCGCACCGTTTATGTCAACGAACGACCGAAAGCCGGTCGTTTAAGCCTAAGCTAAGTGTTCGAATTTTCTCATTCAAATTTCAAAATTTGTACACATGCATATTCAGCCATAGTGTTTAGTGTTAGTGTTAGGATATAGTTTTCTTTATGATTTAAGGTTTAGGATGGTGGAAGAGAAGAGAAGAGAAGAGAAGAGAAGAGAAGGGCTGAAAATGTTGCAACAAGTGAAATTCACATTGGTTTGGGAGGTACCCAACACAAAATAATTTTTGGGGCCAATGACACATTTGTAATAATTGTTTTTGTTTTGGGGTCTGCCCAACACAATATGGGGTCTAACAGTAACGAATACCTTTTTTTTTTTATCATGACCGTCTTTTTTATTTTTGATTGGAGTTTTTAAAATTCCATTGTTGTTGTTTTGCTTGGATACGTATGAATTAGATGACATGCATTTTGTGTTGGCCTGTGGAATTGTATAAGCTACCATATGGAAGTCGAAGAAGAATTATGAATGTTTTTGTTGTAGTATAATGTCCGGAAAACTTCGGGGCATGCAGCAGCGATTCTTCAAAAGGAAGGACTTCATTGTGTTACTGATGTTATAAGGGTATTATATATGTTATTTTTGTGTCCTTGGTTCCTCAAACCATGTCTTATTTCCTGATAGCCAATCAAACTCTCTATTTGGCAGATTTTACTTTTCAAAGATTTTTCTTTCTACAACTTCAAATGAATATAATGAAAATGTTTATCTAATTTGGACTTCCGAGGATTGGGTCCGAATTTAAAGGATGTTCTCATTTTATTTTATGCTCTAGAAAAAATATATGACTTAAGTCCCATAACCCCCATTAGATGATTATGGTTGAAAATCATCCAAGTTCATCCAACATAAATTTGTTCCTATTTCTAATGTTATGATTGTGCGCACTGCAACAAGAAGCCATCAAAGGCATCCCATTTGTAAAAGAACATGCCAAGGACTTTTGCGTGTATCGCACTTGAATTATTGAAGTCTATGAGAAAAACTATAATGAGTTGGTGATATATACATACTCTTTCAGGATGCGCTTGCTAGAGATGGTGCCTATTGAAAACCCTTAAAGCGATTGTGGAAATATAGGCGTGACTTTTAGTGGGTTATTTCTCTTGAAATGTTATTGCTCAATTCTTAATTTTAGTTTATGGTTTACAATGCAAATTGGTGTGTTGTGGCAGCTCTCTCTTTTAGTACTTCAATTTGTTTATATTTTTTTTTAAAAATTGTAAACAGATCATTGGTTTTACTGCATTGGCCAAAAATATCATATTAGCAGCCTGTTAATTAGTTGTTTCAAAGTTTTACCTCATTGATATCCTTTGTCTTTATTGTATGCAGATAACTTTAATACTATCAAAGGCCAATCAATTAATGCTAAATCTGTCATTCTGCTAATGAAGGTAATGAAATAACCTCAATCAATTGTAGTTTTACCTTTTTTTTTCTAGATGCGCTGCAAGTATATATATATTCTCCCAATCTATAAGTGATGTTTTCAAGTTATTGCTTTCAAATATCCGAATCCCTTGGAGATGTGGTTTTTGTGTATTATAGATCAAACACGCCTGTGGCTTACCAACTTATATAATGACAAGCTAGAAACACAAACAAGTGAAATTCTAGATGTGCTTCACAATTGCATAGACTTAGGTAACAAGTTCTTACTTCTTTGTGGATGCTAATATTTTTGTTTTTTTTAATACTATTGGAAGGTCATACTATTGTTGCTTCTAGTCTTGTTTTTAATTATAGTGGTTATCATCCGTTCTGTTTTGCTATGTTGGTTTATGTTCGCGTAATTTGACTATCGTTGTACAACCATTTCAAATGGTTTTTGTAATAGAAGTGTATACTGTCTCTTTCTTCGTAGGGAATTAGGATGCATATTATCACGCTGGTCTTAGGTTATGTTAATTTTAATACACCGATACAAAGAGATTTAGAAAACATCTTAATGAGATTTTTTTTATAATTATTTTCCTTTGTATTATTATTTACTTATGTCCACAGTTCTTTGAATTATGTATAGGCTAAGCGAATTGGTTTAGAGATAGATTTATCTAGTTGTCCTTCATTCATTACATCTTTAGGAGGACTAGAAAAAAAAAAAAAAAAAAAAAAATGGGTATTGCTCGATCATGTGCTCGATCTGCCAGGTTTAAAGGCTTACGTAAGAAAATGCATGCATGTTTTAACCATATTCTTATCATATTATGGTGTTAAGTGTTTGTGTCGATGAGTCTATAGGAAACACATTTTTCTTAAGTGATACTTGGTAGGTGGTATGAATTAGATTTTGATTAGTACTTTAGCAGTATCACACATTTTCCTTTTCCTTATCAAGATTCCACAAAACTTCACATGGTCTTTTCGATTGTATTGTTTTCGTGCACTACTCCCAAGTAGAGTAAGATGTCTCTGCTAGAGAATTTTAATAGCTCCCTAAGTCCATGATCTCTTAAGTGGATCATGCCTCATTAATAAATCAATGGAGCACTCATCCATGCATGTAGGAATCACGTACGTTGAATTTTGATTATTTTTTGGTGTTATAGGTAATCAATTAGCATTTTGGCAAATTTTCTATAACAAATGAATTATTTTGGCATCTCTGATATGTTTGTAGTATAAAAGCTCCTACATGTCAGGCACTACATCTTTGCGCCTAGGAGGATTATATTGAGTTGAAGAGCTTTGATGGAAATGAAGTCGACAAAACAGTTAAATTAGGCATAACATCTCATTTGCAAGCTTATGTGTTTTGCAAGCATAGACTAATGGATATACATCCTCTAAGTTATTCAAGAAAGCTAGCTGAATGGATGAAGCCTCGATGACATGGGAGGTGGGGATTGATCAGAAAAGTACAACCATTGTTAACATGTTAACAGATCTACACAACAATAATCGTCGCTCATATCCATAGTAGCTTAATTGTTTGCAACTTAGGAGTGATGTGGAGGCTATGAAGAAAATGTTTATGAGTTGTAGCAAGCGAGGGTATGCCTGATATGTATATAACCTTGATAGAGCTCATGTCAAGGCAAAAACTATTGCTACAGAGTTGCTGAGGAAAATGTTTTTTGGAGGAGTCGAGCCATTTGGTGGGACATACATTCTCATGAAACTAGCATAGTAGTTTTGGAGTTTACCTTTGTTTTAGAGTTCACAAAATTATGTTGCCTGCTCGTGACTGCTCATGATAGAGAAAATGCCAGCAAGATATCAAAATTGAAAATTATTTATCTGTAATTTGTTGTACTTGCCGTGTATTATATATTTATTTATTTATCTTTTTTTTTTCTTTTCCTAACATGTTACTTGATGGTGTTCTTAGGAAGTTCATTACCAGATTTAACATATAGCAAAGTTTTGTACTGTGAATATTTTTGCAAGTAAAAGTGTAGAACAACTAAGAACAAAGTTGAAAACGAATAATGGGATCTTTTAGGAAATTAATAGTAAAATTCATTTTTTAACAAAAGATAAAGAACAAACAATTTTCTAGCTTTACCCCCCCCAATACTTATGTCAATTAGCTTTACACCCCCACTTCTTTCATTTAGAGGCTTATCCCCCCAAGATCACAGCACATCCAAGTCAACTTTGGTTGACCGTGTTCTTTCTGTTGAGTGCATTTGAAAATACATAAACACCCCTTACCCAGTGCAATTACTATAATGACCCTTGACTTGGAGAAGACTGAATTCAAATTTTTGACACGTGTCATCATCTCAACAAATCAAATCGACGATCAAAATCATTTTTTTTTTTTTTTTAGACCCATTCAAAAAAAATGACAGGTGTATTTTCTTTTTATATATCATGGGCCTCAATGTAGGCCTTTTTAAGTTTACAAACTAAATTAACATATTGGCCCATTCTCATTTCCACATACTGTAGTTGAACACGTACTTGAACTGAATCAAAACGAGTCATCAAAACACCTCAAATTGAATGGGACTCTCAGCATCGAAGAGAGTCTCAAAATCACTTCTCCTCAATTCACAACTCCTTCACTCCTCTACCAAAGATATTGACAACAAAATTAAATGTTGTCATCATCTGTCTCTTCCCAAAGATATTGTTTTTGTGGCGATCCAGTATATATAAGAAGTTCCAAAACTCCTAAAAACCCAGGGATAGATAAGGATACAACCCCCATTGATCCACTTGTGTTAATAATGTTACAAGAATGACAGAGGTGAGGTGCTTTCAACAGTTATTGTGCTGAAAAAGAAACTTGGCTGGCACTTCTGGGTCATGTGGTGTTCTGTAATACTATTAGTCTATTAGTGTATACTGTATACGCAGACAAGTCTAATTCCAGGAAATCAGTAAGATACATTTAAGAACTTAGAGAATTCAGAAATTATCAGCTCCTCACTTGTGATTACCCTTGGCCTTTGTTTTTGAAATGGATATAACTAGAAGTTTCAAAAAAGAAAAAAGGAATAAAGAAGAAGAAAGGTTAATCTGCTTGCATTCCTAGGAAAAAATGAAAAGCACTGGGAACCGCAGCCAGGTTTGGTTTCAAAGTATCCTTCTTCTTGTTGAAGTTAGTTTCCTTTGCTTGTTCTATTTGGAAGTCAAGAATGGCTGCAAACCAGGCAAACAACTTCCATCATTTTGTGTTCACCTTTTGTCACAACATGTAAAGTCAATACCACTTCATCATAAAAATAGTGAAGTTCCATGAACACCACGCTCCTTGTTCCCAATCAATGAAAGAGATCTCTGCCAATTCATAGAAAAATCCATTGGTGTAAAACCGGCGGTTGCGGCGGCCAAACACTATCCAGTGAGTTCTTATTAGCTTCAGTTGACTGTGTTCATATCCTTCTACGTGAAGCATCAATTTTTAGTATGCTTAATTCAGAAGTTGTGATTAATTCAAACTTTCGTATTAATCTTTGCGACTGAATTCAAAGCTAGCAAGAGGAACTTTTCAAAGTTTCCTTTTTATTTTGTTGTCTTGAACAAGTCATTCTCCCTTATTTTGTTAAAACCCAATTCTATCTTTCTCCTTTTCTTTGTTACCAAGCACAGAAAGAGTACACATTTACGAAGCACAGAAAGAGTACACATTCTTTGCGATGATTATATAGTTATACTCCATAAAAGTAGACTACGTGCACCTGAAATGAAATGAAATGATTATACACATTTAAGTTCTATCAATCATGCTTCACTTGGTCGAAATAAATGACTGTTGAAACTGCAGCATCCCTAAACAAGATCAGTATTGAAACAACATTGATTCATTGATTCAAAACATTTACAAACATTTATTCATAACATTAAAAATAACAGTAGTATTGAACAGTGTAGTCAAGGCGTGCGCTTAAAGCGCAAGGCGCACTTTTAGTGCCTCGCCTTGACCAAGGCGCGATAGGTAATATAAGGCGTGCGTTTTTTGCGTTTTTTTGCGCTTTTTGTCTAGGCGCGAGGCGCACAAGGCGCGCCTTATCAACTTTTACAGTTTTTTCGTTTTTTTTTTACAATTTTTGCTATACGTGACACATTTACACTCGATCCAATTGTTATATGATATTAGAAATTGTACAAATTTAGTAAGTTTCATTGTGGAGTACACTTTAAACTTAATTTTGACTAGTTTTTGTTAAGTTGTATGGATTAAGAGAAGACACAAAGATGGATTAAATTTTAAATGAAGTTTTACGGGATTCTAAAATTGAATCACGTGTTCTATTTTATGAAGAACTCATTTGACTCAATTCTATCGGTTCATTATTTTAGTTTATTGAAGTTGAGCTAGATTGTATTGAGATATACGAGTTTTATTTTGCTCTTTACTTATTGTTTAAGATTTTTCTTTTAAATGACTACAATGGTTTTATGTTTACAATCACATAAAATTAATTTTAAAATTTGGCTAAGCAAATCAGTGATAATTCATGTCATATTTAATATTTATTTTATTTTTTATTTGATATATCTATTTTTTTATTACTACGCGCCTCCCGATTCGGTCAAAGGCCACACGCCGCCTTAGCCCTAAAAGGCACAAGAGGGTGTTATACTTTTTAGGTGCTTTTTAAGCGCCTTTACTACACTGGTATTGAAAGAACAGACTGTAGAAACAAACTAAAAACATAATTGCAACACAACCTAGACCAACAAAGTCTAAACCACACTACATAACAACATCACACTATATAACCACACTTCTTTAACTTGCTTCCTTTCTTGGTACCTGCATTGAATTTATTATGGAGTATTCATTTAGCTATTACCACCTAAAACAATTTACAAAGCAATAGAAAATACAGTAGAAAGTTACGGAAAATGCAAACTAGGACATTCATGCATTCTCAAAAGGTAAGAGTCAGTGAACATTCAGTCCTGCAGACAAATCCATAATTGCATAATCCAAAATAAAAACAGTAAAACAAATCCAAAACTAATTAGTTTCTAAATAGTACTGAATCCAAAAACATAACCCATAAAGTACTCTTAATAGGCCATAACACATGTCCATCCATCCAAAATTAGCAAAAGCAATCAAGGTTGCGACTGGGATGGTGGCCTCACAGCTTTGCTTCTACTACTTTCTCTCAACGGGGGTGCAAGAGGAGGAAGGTGCTTCTTTGGCTGAGTTGATAGTGTTGGAGCTTGTGCTGGTGCTTGTACTGGCCATGGATATGGTGTTGGTTCTCTAGTCTGAGGTGGTGTTGCTCCTGGTGCCCCAAATGTTTCCCTTGCTGCTGTCAACACATCTACAGTCGACTTGTGATGTTGCTTTGCTAGCAAGTCTCCCATACTGTGTCTATGCTTAGGTCCCTGGAAAAATCTTTGTACTGGCTCTTTTGGTGCTTTTGTGCCTTTCAAGTAAGCTTCACTTGGAGAGTAATATACTAAAGTTTGAGGCTGAGATTTTAGTTCATTTCTCTTGCTTACCGACTTTTTTCCAGTTTGTTTTGCACTTGGTTTTCCTTTGCTGCTGGTAGCTACTTCAGTTGCATCTTGATTTGCACTTGATTTCCCTCGACTGGTAGTTGCTTGATGATTTACCTTTTTTGACCTACATGAGTTATTCTAAACTACATTAGCTTGGTAATTAATAATGTAGTTTAATAATGAGGTTCAAATATAAAATACTTTTCAACCTTGGTGGTGGTGCTGGCTCCCGACTACTTGAACCTGAAGTTACTGGACCAGAATTTGGTGGTACTGAATCAACTGGTACTGAATCAACTGATTCTGCAGCAGTAGTGTTATTATTTCTTCCAGTTTTTGAAGCAGGGGGCCCTTTGCAGGTCCTAGAGTTTTGTCCTTGTTTCTTACATCTTGTGCAAGTCATCTTCCTCCTCTTGTTTTTGCCCCTCCCTATATCTTCCTCATATTCTTCCCTGATCCTTTGTTTCCTAGGCCTTCCAATGCCTCTCTCAAATGGAGGAGGACGGACAATTTTGTTAGGGTCCTACACAAAGTAATCAATATAAAACGTATTTTGAAATGCATGATAAAGCAAAAAAGTTAACTATTGTATGACAAAACAATATACTTACAGTTGGTTTTGGCCACTCTTTCATATCTCTCATTGGTTTGATGTTGCCACTATATGATAGTAAATAACTCCTCACATGATAGAAAGAGCTGCAATACTCTGTCCATGACATTCTTCTAGGATACAACACAGCTATAACATGTATACAAACTATGCCACTCAACTGCCACTTTTGACAATCACATTCATGGTTTACTAAATTTACAATCCACCTTGTCCCATGCTCATTCTTTACAACATATAGGCCATCATCCGAACCATCCACAATGTAATTTGGAATTAGTTCAATCATCGCTTTGATATATTTTTCTACCATGGGCACCAAACCATCTATATTCATCTTGAAGGCAGTTTCCTTTCTTTTATATCTCAAACTCATCACCATTAAGTGATACTTGTAAACTAAATTTGCAATAGGCAGATCCCTCAAGTCTAAAATCTAATTCTAAGAAGTTGTTAGTAACTTGATCACATTTAGTTTCATGGTCATAGTGTGCCCTTGACCAAGATTCATATCCCTCTCTATTCAACCAGGCTACTGCTTTTGAATCTTGTGCCTCTATTAGCTTCATTATTCTCTCAAATTCAGTCTTCTTATATGCCTTGGCAGCACTCCATGCCATCAACTCCATATAGGCACCCTTAAAATATTTTTTGAAGTTTTTGTACATATGCCTAAAACAGAATCTATGTGCTACTCTAGGGAATGTCTCTTTCACAGCTTGAATCAAACCTTTCTGCCTATCAGACATAAACGTAAGGGGTCTACTGTGATGTTCAAGATATTTGGCCATTATACCCAAAAATGCTTTCCATGTTTCTTTACCCTCTGACCTACAAATGTATATGGCTACTGGAAAAAGTCCATTGTTTCCATCTAGTCCAATCATACTTAACACTTGACCACCATACTTTCCTTTCAAGAAACATCCATCCAAACCAATTATTGGCCTACACCCCACCAACCAAGTATCTAAAGAAACCCTAAATGCAATACAAACACCTTCAAGCTGTAAGGTGTTCCCATCTTTATAGTACTTTGCAATGTTGTTTGGGCCATTGCTTTGCAATATCTGAAGACATGTATTCAAAAGCACATATAAAAGCATATGCATACATTAATTAACTTAATAAAATTCTCTTTACCAATGAAAAAACTGAAAAAACATATACAATTATAATTATAAACAGGAAAGTACATACTTCATCACAAAAAATTGGGACAAGATTGTAACTGGCCCCATAATCACCATATATTGCTTGCAAACATTTATCTCTCGCAGTCCAAGCTGTGTAGTAGCTTATTCTAACATGATAAATTCTCCTGACTTCTTTCATTATAAAAGCAGGAGACATGGTCTTCAAATGAACCTTGCAAAAATTATGACAAACATCAAACTAATGTACACAACATAAAAAAATGTACACATCAAACATTAAACAACTCCTCATTACCTTCATTTGATCCTCAATCTTTGTAGCTACCCATCTTGCATCAGCCATCCTATTCTTGAGTTCAGGGTCAGCCTCACAAATGTGATGATCCACAAAGGTGTTCAACCTCATTGTAGACCCATCTTGTTGCAGCCTGAAGTATGCTAGCCATGGGCATCTATCACCCATCTTGTCTACACCCTTACAATGTGTTCTAATTCTGTAACTCTCATTGTTTGGCATCTCTGCTACAAATTTATTCTTTATACAATAATCCCTGATGTCTCTTCGCAATTCTGTAAGAGTTGCCCACTCCATATAAAGGGTCCACTTAATAGGTCTTACTACTGATGACCCCCCTTCACCTTCAACTTCTATATCATAAACATTCTCAGTCCTAGAAATGAACTCATCGAAATCATCAGGCCCTGGACAATGCCACTCCCTCTCTTCATCAGATGAATGAGTGCTTCTATATCCTTCATCATCTTGTATCTCATCTAGCTGAGGTGGTGGTGGTGGTGGTGCAATAGTTTGAAGTGGTGTTGGTGCTGTTGGAAAAATTTGAGGAGGTGGTGCTACTCATGTAATATTAATACCAGTAAGGGGGCCTAAGTCATCATCTACAGTATCCCAGAAATCATCTTCATCAGACAACTGCAATAAGATTTTGCTCTTCCCTTTACTAGCTTTCTTAGTTGTCTTCTTAGTGTGAAGTGGTGGTGGTGTTGCTGTAATTTGAAGTATTTCACTGTCTCTTTCCCTGTGGCAATCAAACTCAACAAAAATGTGGGAGTCCCCATTGTCATCACATTCCAGCAATCCCCACATCTTAAGCAATTCTTCGTCTGTCATCACATAAAACTTCTCACCCCAAATTACATAGAACAGAACAAATTCATCCTTCTTGTTAGAGAAATAGTTTTCTTTTATATTATCTTTCAAATCCATGATGTTCAATCGATCCCCATCAACATTCCTCATCACAAATGGTGGTGCAGTAGTCTTGTAGTTAGCTAGTAAATATGCAAAACCTCCAGGTGGATGACTAAAGAATCCAGCATAATGAATAACCAAATTCTTCTCCCTAAAGCAAGCCATAGAGAAGAAATAACCGAAATAACCTGTTGTTACACATATTAGCAACAGCCCCAACTCAAATATATACCAACTACATCAATGAAAACAGTTAAAATGGTTCATTACTACTAAAATGAACAGAAAATACAAGTATGGAACCACTGTTTTGTATTAAACCTACAACTACTAAATGCACGATTAAAAAAATGATGTTTTGTGAAAATTTACTTTTTTATACAAAAATAATGTTTTTCATACACAAAATGCTCTAAAGTAACTTCATTTACCATAAAGGTATGAGATTGATGAATTTACCTTGAATAATCACTAAGAAACCAAGTTTTAATGCATGTCTAGTTTACTTGTACAACAACCAATCGCAAGCTTCAACCCTTCAACACACGATCAAACCATCAGACACACTATCTAAACCTCTCATAAACATGTTTTAATATGATCAAACACTAAAAATGATAAGAAATTTTAAGATGCACAGTTCTTTCTTTCTTCCCACTAAAAAAGAGAAGTGTCGAGCTTATATTGGAATATACAAAGTTTCTCTGCATGAAAGACCCCAACCGTTGGATAGAAATGATCAGATGAAGACACGTCACCTCACATGATAATAATTGAGGGCATTTAGCCCATGTTATAAAAAAAAAAAAAAAGATTTTGGCCGTCGATTTGATTTGTTGAGATGATGACACGTGTCAAAAAATTGAATTCAGTCTTCTCCAAGTCAAGGGTCATTATAGTAATTGCACTGGGTAAGGGGTATTTATGTATTTTCAAATGCACTTAATAGAAAGAACACGGTCAACCAAGGTTGATTTGGATGTTCCGTGGTCTTGGGGGTAAGCCTCTAGATGAAAGAAGTGGGGAGGGAGGAGGGGGTAAAGCTAGAAAACTGAAGAACAAAAACAAAATTCATATTTATGCATTCCAACCTTGATCAAAAGGTTTTGCCTATCGTGCATCCCACGTGCCGTTTGTTATAATTTGTTAGTATGTACTAAAAGTAATTGAACAAGATCAAACTAAGACCTTTAGTCGTTAATTGTAGCGTGCATAAATGCTAAATGAGGACCCATTTAAATTTTTAAGAATGAGAGAGAGAAAAGCATCTATTTAATTCCACGATCTCGGAAGAGGAACTTCAATTCATGAACTCTCTCACTTCATCTACACAAAGAAACCGATACGATCTCTTTATTGAGTTCAAGACTTCAAGGTCGTTTGTCATACCGCGAATGAAGCATAATTAGGGAATTCTTAATTAATATTATGTGAAGCTTCCATGCAATTATTGAGGGGTTACCACCACCCCGTACAGTTGCAACTTTTGACATTCAGGAGGACGAGGACACCAGCGACTAGCCTTTGTTCACATAAGAACTATTAGAATATGTCATATATGTAAAGTTCCATGTTTCTATAAGTGTAGACATCCATATCTAATAGTTTTTATTATCATGTTTGAGGTTAGTATAAATATGTAACTCTAGGTAAAGAACAGATAAAAAACTCTAACCCTATTATTCTAGCCTCCTCTCTTATCAATTTTGTTTCTTCTTGGTTTCTCTCAATATATTAATGTCACAACTCTCCTAGCATCACCACTAACATAGAATTTAACATGGTATCGGAGCGTTAGGTTCAAATCAAAGTTTAGTGGTATGCTAAGAGAGGAATCCCTCACCAAGAAAAAAATCAATGATAAACTACTGTTTTAACCCTTGTACTCTTGGTCAATTAACATTCTGCCCCTTGTACAAATTTAACAGCTTAAAACATATTGTACTCTTGGTCAACTAACATTCTCCCCCTTGTGCAAATTTAACAGCCTTAGCACATTGTACTCGTAGTCAACTAACGTTCTCACCCTTGTACAATTTGTTTTTTTTTGTTCTTTTTAACGCTAAATATCCTAGTCATTGGGTTATGCCCACGTGTACAAGGGTGAAAATGTTAGTTGACCAAGAGTATAATGTGTTTTAAGCGGTTAAATTTGTATAAGGGGGAGAATGTTAGTTGACCAAGAGTACAAGGGTTAAAACAGCAGTTTATCCAAAAATCAATAAATTCTTTTTCAGTTTTTCAGTATAATATTCAATCAAGTTTCAATTTTTCACACAAGAAAAAGTTCTTCTATCTCGATTAAAGTTTCAATATTTCTCTGGATGGATTTACTGTTCACTAGCACTATTCACCGGTGTTGTTCACATACTTGTCCATGGTACTGTTCATAATTACTATTCACCAATACAGTTCGCAGTACTGTCATAGTTACTATTCACCGATACTGTTCACAGTACTGTTCATCGTCATGTTCAAGGCACTTTTCAAGATTTTGCAGGTGTTTAAAGTTTGTTTGAAAAATGATAAGAGAGAGATCCGAAGTTTCTCAGTATTGGTTTCTTAGTATTGTTTCGCTTTCGCAGTCTACGTCTTCTGAAATCTCTCTATTTTAGTATTGATAAGAGAGGTATAACCTCTCTATATCTTGCAGTCCCTCATGATTTTTTGCTCCTGGAAGTCGACTAGAAAATTTTTTCGACACAAGATTCGGGCCAGCGCCAGCTTTTTGTTTACTTTAGTTCGAAAGCACTGCATCTTTATGAAGAACGGTTCTCATTTAAATTGGTATTGATGTCGCCTTCCCCATCCCCAATTTCTAGAACATGATCACGTTGTTTGTTTGAAGTAGTATAGGGGCACACGACCTCTATCTCACAAGGAATTATTATTTCTATCTTCCTCTATTTTCGGTACTGTTCTAGAAGTTTTATCTTCCTCTTAATTGCCTTACTAAAGGCGCTACTCGCCCTCCACCCTCTATAGTGAGTATTGTTTGATACCTGTTCTGTTAGAATTTTTTTTTTGTGTATTGGAGTATGAAATATTGTTTTTTGAAGTGGGCATTGGTTAGTTGTATAAGTTGGCATTTGGTCCTCTCTGTTTCAAGTTCAAGTTGGAATAGACAAGCCTTTGTATGTTTCAACTTAGCCTTGTATATTCCAACTTGAGGGGGGGAATATAGAGATATGAGGACATTCAGTTGTATATGAGGCAAGGAGAATATGGAGACGTATGAGGAAGAGTACTTATGTCTCCATATTCCAACATGCCTTAGTGAACTCACTTCATGACAAGGGATATCCAAGGGCGTGCACCTCCTCTGCATCTCAACAATATGACATCCCCACTATTCAGTCTTCAGTATTCAGGTAGCAGTCAAGCCTAAACTGCACGTATGTTTCAGGTAGCAGTCATGCCTAAACTGCACGTATGTTCCAGGTAGCAGTCATGCCTAAACTACACATATGTTCCAGGTAGCAGTCAAGCCTAAACTGCAGTCTCCAGTAATCAGGTAGTAGTCATGCCTAAATTGCACGTATGTTTCAGATAGCAATCAAGCATAAACTGCACGTATGTTCCAGGTAGCAGTCATGCCTAAACTGCAGTACTGCACTCATCAATATTCAGGTAGCAGTCAAGTTATAACTGCACCAGTATTCAGTATTCAGGAGTACCCATAATAGTATTTTGTTCACATTAATAGTGATATTGATAGTAGTAGCCAAGAAGCGCACATCAAATCAGTGTTATTGTTTTCAATTTATATTATGACAGCCATAACAGCGAATGGAGTGAGTAGTAGCCAAGCAGCGCGCCACTAAATTAAACTAGTGTTATGATTTTAGTTTGTGACTGTGGTACACCTTCAGTATTCAGGTTAGGTTATTGCCTACACTGACAGTTTCACTTTCCAGAACGTCTCGTCTCAACAGTTGTTTGAGTTCTTCAAAGAAAGACAATTCTATGCGAAAGGGGGAGCTGTATTCTTATCTTTTCTTTCTGCCATTCAAGCTGTAATTTGCAAGTTTGCAGTATTACAACTTGAGGGGGAGTATTAGAATATGTCAGTATTAGAATATGTCATATATATAAAGTCTCACGCTTCTGTAAGTGTGGACATCCATATCTAGTAGTTTCTATTATCATGTTTGAGGTTAGTATAAATATGTAACTTAATTTGGGTAGAGAACAAGATAAGAAACTCTAATCCTATTATTCTAGCCTCCTCTCTTATCAATTCTATTTCTTCTTGGTTTTTCTTTCAATATATCAATGTCACAACTCTCCTAGCATCACCACTAACATAGAATTTAACAAGAACCCTTGCAAACGCAAGCTTCTTCCATTGTTATTCATACACTAGATTACTTTTCAAATGCTTTCCAAGAATATCAATTGCTGTCGCCACTCTATAGTCTGTATCCGTGATCATGTTTGCAATAATTTCTCTTGGTGAACCACAATTACCACACATTGTTGATATTCAAACCGAGATATTGCAAACCATGATATATTAAATTTGGTACTTCCGAAATGTCGGTATGTTGTTCTATGGTTCAAGTGTTTGTTAGCAATTGAATACGGCAAAAATTCGGTACGGGAATAATTCGAGAATTATTCGGTGATTCAAAAAAATGGTACGGTCAAAAATTCGCAATACGGCAATTATGCGGTGTTTAATTAATGCGCGTTTTAAATGTTTGGTTGCAAAAATTCGGAAGTCAAAAATTCGTGATATTATGTTAGTAAATATTTATAATAGTTGTCATTTTTTACAACATAACAAACATATCTAAATAATTTGGCTACAAAAATATTGAAACCAATTGAATGGTCAACATAGGTCGTACCTTCATTTATTTGTTCTTGGATTGAAATTACCGTTCAAATTTCAAAATACACATACCATAACATGACAATTTAAATATTGTCTAAAAATAAAAACAAAGCTTTTGGATTAATTTATCACTAAAAATGTAAGAGTTGGGGACTTAAAGTAAGAGTGAGGATATAAAGTACATAAAAAATAATAAAAGCGCAACCGAATTTTCATTCATTTTTTTAAAAAAAAATTTAGCCAAATTTTTGAAAAATTCGCCAAAATCCGTATTATACGTTTCAAGGCATAAAATTGCGAATTATTCCAAAATTTTCAAACATTCGGAAATATTGCCTTTCAAAAATTTGATTCACGAATTTCAAAAATTTGATTCACGAATTACGATTAATTCGGCGAATTGTTAACAGGAACCAACCAAGTGTCCACTGAAAAGGGGTCAACAGTTATCAAATTTCCACCTTAATATATGCTTCCTGATTTACCCCCAACCTTAAAAAAAAAACTTAACCAGTTACAAAATTCTAGTTTTGGTCTTAATTGTTGGAAAAAATAAATAAATAAAAACATGAAGTGTTGAACTAGTGACACTTCTTTCAAACTAAAAAAGATAAAAAAAATCTTTAGCTAATGATGGGAAGAACTCCTATATATTTTACATTGAGATTTTTTTAATTCTTTTTCTTTTTATTTATTTCTATTTTTAGTGGGGCAAATCAGTAAGTTTGTTCTAAGGAAAGAATTTGATAACTGTCAATCTCTTTTTAGTGGACACGTGGTTGGTTCTGTTTGGCTTGGAGCTCTTGGAGCAAATTCCGCTGGGAGCAAAAAATCACTCCTTCAAACCATCCACATATTATCTCTTTCTCAAGTTTTCTCCATCACCACAGACATGGTTGAAAAACTCATAAAATGGCATTATCCCATCATCTCTCTCCTTCCACACTTCCCATTTCATTAAGATTTCAAAACCCCATCACTAAAACTCATCAATGGCGCAAACCCTTCATTATATCAGCATCTTCATCAACCAAAAACGAACTTCTTTTGGCAAAAAACGATCTTCTAGACTTGATTTCAAACGAAGAAAGAGGACTTAAAACACAAAACAATCCTTCAAAACTATCAAAAATCATCAAAGCAATTGAAGCAATGGAAGTTCTTGGAAAGAATTCAGTTACAACTGATTCTAGTCTCTCTGCTACATGGAAAATGCTTTGGACTACTGAGAAAGAGCAACTTTTTATCATTAAAAATGCTTCCCTGTTTGGAACTCAAACTGGCGATGTTTTACAAGTTATAGATGTTGAAAAAGGTGTTCTCAATAATGTTATTACGTTTCCTCCTTCTGGTGTTTTCTTCGTTAGATCGAGTATCGAAATTGTTTCTCCACAAAGAGTTAATTTCAGGTTTGTTCTTCACAATTTATTTCGCAGAAAAGAGTCCTCCGATGTTTCTTGTTATGGAATTTTATAGAAGTACGTGTTGTTACATTTTTGGTAGGTTTACTAGTGCTGTTCTTCGCGGCGAGAGTTGGGAATTCCCATTGCCACCGTTTGGGCAAGGGGTGGTAAGTTTGATTATTTGTGCTAATCTCAAGATGATTTGTATAATACTGCATTTCTGTTCTTTTATTTGCGAACATGAGTTATGGGAGATTTGGATTACATTTGTTATAGTCCTTGTATAGTATAGGTGCGTAGAATGTTGATAATATGCTTCAAAACCCTGAGATTGGATTGAGGGTTTAATTTGTATAGCCTAATGCCGTTTAATCGAAAACGAGAAAGGGAAAACCGGCCAATTATTTCTCTACTTATAGAACTAAATTAACCTATTGTTTAAGTTTTGAAACAAGTTAAACACCCAAGTTCTGTGGCGGGATTTAATATTATTCCTCTATGTTTCAAGATCAATAGTCATATATATCCCCATTTTAGCTCTCCATTAAGGCTATTAGCACTGTAGAAAAATATAGTTTTTTGTGTCTTAGTGTGTTCTGTTTCTCACATGGTCAGTGTTATGAAGTATGACCTATTTTACAGTTCCTTGCAACGAAATTCTTGGGCTCATTGGAGCAAAATGCAGTTACGTCAAAATGAACAACTCTATTTTTCATTCTCATCCACTGAGATCGTGTTTGTCTCTTGAAATGAATTTCTTAGGCGCAAAGATGTTCCTCAGACATTTTCTGACCAAATGGATGGAAACTCTAGATATATATAACTACACTTGTTTAAAATGGAAGGGGGGAAGTGTACTACTAAGCCTGTTACTTGACATATCATGGATAGTAAAATGCATCTCATTTCTGTAGGTTTGAATCTGTCTACCTAGACGACGAGATTCGAGTGGTAAAGGACATCCGCAATGACTATTTGGTCGTTGATCGAGCTTCTTATAATTGGAAAGAATGAAAAGCAAGTGCAACTTGTTAACCATCCCTTCATTGTGTCCTTGTTTTATGTTTATTTGTCATACCTTCAGCTTTACACATATTATCTTTTTTATCATCAATACGTAACTTAGAAATTTGCATTTCATCTTCTCGTTGATTGGAGATGTGTTGAATACTTGAATGTACAAGTCTGAATAACTAAACTGCTAAATTTACCTAGGCTGATGAATATATGATGGTTAATTTAGTAGCCCAATACGTATTTCTTAATAGCAACAATTGTGGAGAATAATCTTGTTAAGTCCTAGATTAAGCTGCTCTAATCAGCCACGATATGTTTATTCAATCCCCAGCTGGCTGCATAACCAGCTAAAGTCGCACACAATTAATCTTATATATTCCATCTGTGCTAGTCCAATATTCTCTGATGTTGAGACCAGTGCGTGCTATGCATTGGATTTCCCTGTTGATCAAACTTCTAACTCTTTCGACAAACAAATCTGCATCTAAATAATTTTAGGTACTACGCAGGATTTGTTCAATGTTCATGTATATGATGATTGATGAGGTTCCCTTTTTTCATATAAATATTATGGATGTACTTAATTGGAAGTACCAGTTTTTTAGAATCATGCCTCCGACTGCGCATTTCCATTCATACTTCAAATTAGTTTTTAGTACGAGTTCATTACTGTTTATTGAAATGTTTCGCAATGGCAGGTTTGAATCTGTTTACCTGGACAATGATATCCGAGTCACAAAGGACATTTGAGAAGATTATTTAGTTGTTAATCGATCTCCTTATTCTTGGAAAGAATGAGAGACACAAGTGGCTGAATTTATTTCATGTATTGTCTCTTGAGCGAAAATGCGACATACATTCATTGTGAGTTTGTGACATGACACTGCTTAGGTTGCAAGGAATTCTTGTCAATCTGTTTATGGATATCATTTCTTCGTAAAAGAATGGAATCTTCGCTTTCATCAGTCATCACATTGAATTTTGGTGACCGATATTTGGGTCGTTGACTCATTGTTGCTGTTGAGTTAATTAATATTTAAAATTTTATTTTATATAAATTGAACATTAAAAACTAAATTAAATGTATCAATATTCATAAATTCAAAACTATTAAAGATAAATACCCACAAAATTAAGTTTAATATTTCATAATCAAACTTTAAAAACATGTTATAAGTCTTAACAAAACAAAAAAAAATGAAAAAATTGAGTTTTTAATATTATTTTGATTTATTTTTTATTTTTTGGTTAAAATCCGCCCTGACCATGTTGACTCGGCCCAGTTTAGTTGACCGCGGCCATGTTGCATTTGTGTTTGCGTCCACGTCCGACACGTGTTTGACGCGGACATAGCCCATGGGTTGGTGCGTTCGTGCTTTAAAGGTTTTACTGCTAAGAGCATCTCTAGGTGGAGGCATCAACGACAAATTTGATTGCACCATTTGGAATTTTGGAATAAACCATCTCTTGGTGGAAGCAAAATTGGAGGCATCAAGTGTCTAGTCGCATCTGTGGAGTCAAATTTGTAGTTTTGGATGCGGATGCGGCGCTACACTACCACTGGCACGTGGGGGGTTGTTTTTTTGGCAACTATCGCAATATTTTTAGGCAAAAAATGTTTTATTAATTTAAAAAACTAATTTGGGACCTACTTTTAACAAAAAAGATATGTAAAATAAAAATAGGACTCACTATTAACTATATTTGCTTCTACCACATAGAGTTGGTAATTGTTTGTGGATACTTGCCTTAAATTTAGCTTCAAACATGACACTTGACGCCTCCACCACCTAGAGATGCTCTAAATTCAATCGAGTACATCACGAAAATGAGTTTATTCTTTTTCCATACACATTTGCCTGTTTTCCACACAAAATCGCAACAACACATATAGGGGAACACTATTTAACTGCTATTTAGATAGGATGCAAATTGTTGGAACTAGAAAAATTAATTTGACAATTTCTCACTAATCTAATTTGTTGGTTGTTGATACTCTTAGTAATAACCATTTTATGCACATTGAGGGTGCCATGGAAAGTTGGCAACTCATGAAACGGTTGTTTTGTTTTCTCACAAAAAATAATGAGGTGCACCCATTCAGCATTTTTCTGTTTCCTTAAATTTGTATTTTGGAGGCTAGACATTTAGACAAGAGAGAGTTAGATAGAGAGCTATAAAAGTAACTGAGTCATCTTTTCTCCTCAGTCTCTCACTCAACTCATATTTTCCTTGCTTTGGTTTGGAAGTTGGTGTTGTTTTTACTATCAACGGTTATATATCCAGGCTGATTTTACTCTATAGCAAAATAAACAGCCGCTTAGGGCCCGCAGTCCAAGGGGACCAATATATCCTATCACACCTACAGTTCTAAGTCTACTATTGTTTTATTGTGAAAAAAAAGCTCATTATTTGTTTTTCATTTATTTTAATCCGTTAGATAAACGGTTTTACATTGTTGTAACGCCCCAGGACCCAACACAAATCCCGAAGACGTGGACATGAATCTTGAGGGGTTACACTCTCTAAATTCTATCGAATTTTGGGCGGAGTTTTTTTTTGTTTTATCGACATTTCGTATACTAAAACCTGTCATAACCTGGAAATCGCATAATTCACCCTTCCAACAACTATATATATACTACTCTTAACTTTAGATACGACAGGGATATATCTGTATATCTACAAAACTATTTAAGTGAGAACCGTTACCCAAATACATCGATTATTACATCAAAATGAACTGGCTTTCTATATACAGCCAAAAATGAACTAGACTCTCTCTATACAACAAAATAACTTGACTTTGTCCCTCGTCAAGCATAGGGGAAACCACCCAAATCCCCATAACCATTATTACTAGTGGTCGGGAAAGTCTCCTCCGCAACTGGTTCGTCAGAAATGTTAATGTAGGATGAGCAAAACAACTATGCTCAGTAGAAATGCACATAACCAATAAATAGTCTACTTATACCAAAATATTTAAAACATGCAGGGTTTCCATAATAATAATCAAAATATCGTGACTATATAATAAATCACTAACTAGCATAAATCATATCGGCATGCTTCTTTAATACTCAAAATAGATTTTTCACTATCATCATACAACTATTGTGGTCACGATCCTATTAGAATGGTGAGGGTATGATCGGTACTTTTCCCAATCCTAGGCATATCTCGGTTTAGTATTTTCCAAAGGTGAACCATGCACCTTGTTTTTTCGATTTTATCGGTAGGAGTTTGAAATGTCGTTGTTGTGATCTTACACACAAAACCCAAAGCTTTTAGGGCTCGTGGTGGGCCCTATGACCACGACCCCCCATACGGGCTGTCACCTAACTTACAAAGGTCAACCGTTCGACGACCGCAGACCGCCAGATCCTCGACACGCGCCCGTGAGTGGACTAAACTCTCACTCATCGCCTAAACCTCATCAAGGTAATATGCAATCTCACACAAGTTAAGCACCATACAACGGACAAGTAAAGCATGGTTATCTAGAAAAGTGAAAAGGAATTCCTCAGACTACATCCCCGTGATACACCCCTTTAAAGATGGCCCACCACCCTCGAAGGTGTACATCATCAGCTTGTAAATCCTAGAATGAATTGCCGCCTCCTAAAATGAGACAATAATTCCTTCTTTATAGGAATTCACAATTTCTTTTCTAAATCCCCTCGTGATAAGCATAGTAATATATAATCGTATTACCGGTTATTTCCAAATACTATAAATACATATTTAGTTTTCCTTTAAAACTATTGGTTTTGTATGTGTGAGTTCCTGGATTTCCAACAATCGAATAAATACAACCTATGACTCCCAAAAGGGTCAGTCATAGTAAATGACAACCTATGATTCCCAAACGGCGAATCATAGAAAATAATAACGAACTATATCCATGGAACAATCCAGAACCTCACACATAGTTACAAACACCCGGGTAATCCTTACCCACATTACAAAATCCATCTCTCTGTCTCCTTACTGAGACAAGAGACAAGAGCCCTTCCCAAAACCAGTTTTGCTCTTTTAACGAAAGAAAACAATCCCCACTACCCAGATTTCACAAAACTCATTTTTCACCCAAAAGCTATCTATATATATAGTTTTCATCGAGGAAAAATACGAATGCAAAACATGAATATCACATATATATGCATGGTTGATAAGCAACTATCTTTTACCAATTTAAACCAATCATAAATCATGCATGAAAATAAGCATGCTAGATATTGGTATGTAAGTTCCTACCTTAGCAAGCTCCGTTTCTCCTCAAGTCCCACTTAACCGAATCCACTCGTATTTAACTCCAATAACATCATATATATATGTAGGTTATTAGAATTTATAAAACTAACGAGTAATTCTTATCTAATGTAAGCCGAGAAGAAATCTCGACGCTAAGAATTTGTATTTCCGGTAACTTTTCCTCTAACTACGGTTACCAGCTGTTATAGGCCATTTCTAGCACTATTCCTCTGATAGGTCTCTGCAGGCCTTTATGCCCACACCAATCATATCACTTCCACTAACTATTAAGGTTTTTTTTTCCTCAACTCCAACAATTCCACACCCTTCAATTCACATTTAATCTAGTAATAACTAAGTGTGTGTTCTTTCTCATTCAATCATTAATCAACATGATCTTAAACAAAGTATAGAACTAACATAAACTTCTCTAAAATAGAGTGAATATATAATAATTCTTACCGAGCCAGTAAAAATAGCTCCTTTAGCTTTCTTCTATACCAATTTCACTCAACTCTATCTTCTCCAAACAGCTACTGCCGAAATACAACACCCCCAATTCAATTATTTCCATCAATACATCAAATCCATCGAATTTGAGTCTAATCTAGCTATTTGGGAAGAAATTAAACTCACCTTTTACCTTGGTACGACGCAATTCCAAGGAATTTCAAATCCTCACACTTGAGTTTAGTGTTTCTAAGGATTGGGTCGGATAACTTTAGGATTGAATCGATGGAAATTGGGCAACTTTGGTTTTCTCTCTCCTAGGGTTCTAAGTGGTTGGCGAAATGGAGAGGAAGAAGAAAAATTGGGTGCGAATTAGTTTGGTGCGATTTCTATGCGTATTAGCTAAGGGTTAGGTAATATAATAAGACCATCCTACCTTTACCTTGTAATCTATTATCAAGCAAGGGCTTGATCACACGCTCTCGCGTGTAACGTCTAAGTTTGCGCACGTTATACAGTAATTGCAAAGTTATTGTCAAATGACTTAACCTGTCTCAAGTTTCCGGGTTTACAGGCGACAAACTCGTATTGACTATGCAAGTATTTAGTTATGCGTACACGAATTTACTTTGTATCGAATTATTTTATCACTTATTATTTATCTTCTTTTTCGATCTTCGTATATTCTAAGTAACTAGTGATATGAAACCTTAGAATTTTTCAAGTGGTTTTTCCTTAACTAACTTGGTTTCTCAGTCGGTGTTAAATCAATTTACGTTACGTCAGGCTAAACGTCTATCTGATTGGCCACGTACCTAATCGTCCCTAGGTTTCATGTGTCATTTACTAATTTACCCTTTAATAAGAATTCAGGACTTTACATCCTACCCCCTAAAAAAAAAAATTCCCGCAAAATTAAATCATACCTTAGTTTTCAAACAATTCTGGATATTGTTGCCGCATATCCGATTCTTTCTCCCATGTTGCTTCTTCCACATTATGATTCCTCCATAAGACCTTTACCAATGGAATGACCTTTGACCTCATCCTCTTTTCTCTATTATCTAGGATTTGAACTGCCCTTCCGGATAGGTAATGTCTTCTTCTAACTCCAAAGATTCCAAATTGACAACATGTTGTGGATCGTGCTCATACTTGTGTATCATTGAAATATGGAACACATTATGGACATGTGTTAGCCTTTCTCGGTAGCTTAAGCTTATATGCTAGCTCGAGATCTTCCTGAATAATCGAAAATGGTCCCACATATCTAGGTGCAAGTTTTCCTTTCATCCGTAACCTCTCAATTCCCTTTTTCGAGATACTTTCAAAAATACCATGTCACCTTCATAAAATTCCAAGGGACGTCTACACCTATCCGCATAACTTTTCTGACGACTATGGGCTGTAAGCAACCGATTCCGTATCGCTCTAATCTTCTCAGTGGTGTCACTAACTATCTCTGGCCCTAACATAATACTATCTCTAGTTTCAGTCCAACAGAGAGGTGTTCTGTAAGGTCTGCCATATAACGCTTCAAACGGTGCCATACCAATACTAGATTCGTAACTGTTATTGTAAGCAAACTCAGCCAATGCTAAATGAGTCTTCCAACTACCCCCAAAATCAAGGACGCAAGCACGAAGCATATCTTCTATGATTTGAATGACTCTTTTCGATTGCCCATCGGTTTGCGGATGAAATGTTGTATTGAATTTCAGTTTGGTCCCCAATTCCCTTTGAAGACTTCTCCAAAATGAACCGGTAAATTGAGTACCTCTATCTGAAATTATCGATAGTGGTGCCCCATGCAACCTCAGTACATCTGACATGTGGATTCTACTTAGCTTTTCAGCAGAGTAAGTAGTCTTAACAGTATGAAATGGGCGGACTTGGTTTAGCCTATCAACAATGACCCATATAGAATCCATTCCCTCATCGGTCATCGGAACCGGATACAAAATCCATGGTTATATGCTCCCACTTCCATTCCAAAATCTCAAGAGGTTTAAGAAGACCGTGGTCTATGGTGTTCAAATTTCACTTGTTGGCATGTGGCACACTTCTTAACATATTTCGCAATGTGTCGCTTCATTCCCCCACCACCAAAACCGACGGCGATCTCTCGTACATTTTGGTACCGCTAGATGAATTGTATACTTCGATCTATGTGCTTTTCAAGATATTATTCCTCAAAGAGTGATCGAAGGTACCCAAATTATTCTTCCTCAATCGATACTTTTGTCTCCGCATTTTTCCCAATCAACATCCTCAGCATTATCCACATATCCTTGGTACCTAGGTCCATCCCTCGATGTATTCTGGGCATCCACGATATCCCGGACTAATGTGTTTTTTCTGCTCACATCGCATCCGTCGCTAAAATAACAAAGACTTCCAAGGATCTCCACTTCCATTTCCAGTGAGTTCAAAACCATAAGAAGCAGCAGACTCAAGTAATTGCCACTCCTTCATCATCATCTGAGCACAAACATGTTCTCGCTTTCTACTCAATGCATCGGCAACTACATTTGCTTTACCCGGATGGTATTGCAATGAGAACATATAGTCCTCCATGTACTTGATCAACCCATCTCCTCTCGTCTCATATTCAAATCTTTCCCAAAAACAAATACTTAAGACTCTTGTGATCGAAAAATACTTCAAACTTTTCACCATACACATAATGCCTCCATATCTTTAGAGCATAAATAATCGCAGCTAACTCCAAGTCATTAGTATGATAGTTCTTCTCATGGGCATTCAATTGTCTTGACACATACGCTATCACTTGGACTTCTTGCATTAAGACACATCCTAACCCGTGTTAGAGGCATCAAAGATAAATCACATAGCTCTTCTCCGATCCGAATGGTCAAAATCTGGCCGTTATCAATCGAAGTTTTTAGTTCTTGGAAGGCTTTTTTGCATGCCTCAGTCCATTCAAACTTCACATCCTTTTGTGTCAGTTTAGTTAAGGACGACGCTATACTAGAGAATCCTTCTACAAAATGACGGTAATAACCTGCCAGTCCCAAGAAACTTCTGATTTTCGTCGCTGACGTCGGTCTCGGCCAATTATTCACTGCCTCTATCTTTGAACGATCAACTTTTATTCCATTCTCCGATACAACATGCCTTAAAAACTTCACTTCATTCAACCAGAACTCACATTTACTGAACTTAGCGTAAAGCTGATGTTTAACTAATGTTTTGAAAACAATCCTCAAGTGTTCCTCATGTTCAACCCTAGTCTTAGAATAAATCAATATGTCATCTATGAATACGATAACAAATTGATCTAAGTATTTCCACATCACTCAGTGCATGAGATCCATAAATGCGGCTGGCGCATTTGTCAATCCAAATGGTAACACCAAAAATTCAAAATGCCCTAGCCGTGTTCGGAAAGCTGTATTCTTTATATCTTCTTCTCGAATTCTCATATGATGGTAGCCTGTTATGAGATCTATCTTCGAGAAATACTTGGCACCCCTTAACTGATCGAATAGGTCATTAATCCTAGGCAACGGATATTTGTTCTTGATAGTCACATAATTCAACTTTCGATAATCCACACATAGCCTAAACGACCCATCTTTCTTCTTCACAAATAGCACCGGTGCTCCCCAAGGTGACTGGCTTTCCCTTATAAACCCCAATCTTTTCAATTTATCTAATTGGGACTTGAGTTCTCTCATTTCAAGAGGAGCCATTCGATAAGGAATCATCGAAATAGGCGACGTTCCCGGAATTAGATCTATTACAAAGTCTATCTCACGCTAGGGAGGCAATCCCGGCAATGCATCTGGGAACACTGCCACAAACTCACGAACTACGGGAACATGTTCGGGAGATTCGAATTTTGGCCCTTGGAGACTAAGACCAGCTAACAATCCGTATCTATCATACTTGAAATCAGACTTGGCCTTCATGATTTGAGATACCGTATTTCTAATCCCTTTAAATACAAACTCGGATCGTCCCAGACTTAAACGCCACCGCTTTGGCAAAACAATCTACATGGGCATGATATTTTCCTAACAAATCCATCCCTACTATAATATCGAAATCTTTTAGGTCCATCACCGTTAGATCAACTACCATCTCACTATCACCTATCTTTATTACATAATGGTGATACACTTCGAAGAACATAGTTTTCTTTCCTAAAGGAGTGGATAAAATAAGCTTTCTCCCGGTGTTAACTACATCCAAACCAAGAATTTCCACCATATCTTTAGCAATGAAGGAATGAGTAGCATCCGTATCAGACAAGACATGCACCTTATGTGTAAACAGACATATCATACCTTCAACCACTTGATCGGTAGCGCTGATATCTGCCCCCATCTCATTATATACCGTGGCTTCCTCTTGGATTGGAGCAGGATCCACAACTTCTTCCTCTAGCACTAGATAATACACCTTGCCATGTGGTCTCTGTTCCATCCCCAAATTGGACTTGGAACAAAACCGCTTGATATGACCTGCTTCCCCACAACCATAGCAAACCACACTCTCTCGCCCTGACTGTGTACTATGTGGTATTACAGATTGCAATCTAGCTCTCTGACCCTAAGGCCTAAAATTATGTGGCCGGGATCCGTCCGAGAAGGAGGAGGTACTCGGTGCCATTTGTGGTCCACTCACCGGTCTCACAACTTGTAGGCTTTATGTTGGCCTAACCACACTCAAACCCTTATATACGTTGGTGCCCTCCATCATTTATTGGCTCACCGAATGACCGCCTGACATCCGGTTGTGACCACTGAACCACTACCTTGGTAGACCCTCGCCTCTTTCCCATATCCCCGCCTACCCTCGAAAATGTCGACCGTCTTACCTTTCCAGCCTCTTGCCTATTGAGCAATAACTGATCATCAACCCTTTCAATGCCTTGAGCTCTTCTCACAGTCTCCGCATAAGTATCGATTTGCAGGACCGACGTCTTGCTCTGCATATACGGTTTCAACCCATCAATAAATTTCCTAGCCTTAGCCTTTTCAGTTGAAATCAATTCCTTCCCATACCGTGAGAGAATAGTAAATTTCTCTTCATACTATCCCACGGTCATGTGTCCTTGTTCCTGTTTAAGGAATTCCATTCGCTTTTTTGCTCTCACAACCTCCGTAACATACCTCAAAAGGAATAGTTCCTCAGATTTAGCCCAACTCATAGGAAATGTCTCCACATCCTTAACACTGATCCACTAGTGTTTGGCTTCACCCCTTAGCATAAAGGCAGCCAAATTAACCCGTTCCAAATCAGTACACATCATGGAGCCTAGCATACTCGACATGTCTAACAACTAGTCTTCGGCTACTTTAACCTCGGAAGACCCCACAAATTCAGGTGGACGTAATCTGATGAAATTTGCAAGCAGAAAACCTGATTGACTTTGAACTGGTGGCCTGAACTCCTCAACTCCCACTATGGTTGGCGATCCTGCTTCTGGCACTAAACCAGGTGGAGCAATAACGGATGGTATAAGAGGTTGGGGCTCGTTCCGACTAGCCCAGCCTTAAACTCTCGATCTCTGCTCTCATCTCATTTTGTGCTTGAGTCATCATAGCGAGGAGCTTACCCATTCGGTCCTCCTGACCACGATCCGTAGTATCATCACCACTAGTACTTTCCGGATCCATGGTAACTATTCTGCACATATACAAAGAGCCAACTCAGTATTTGATAAATGAGAGAGAGAGTTTTCAAAATTATGCAAGAGGCACGGGTCGCGCTCAGGTTAAGACTTGGACGAGCGCGGGTTGCACCCTTTGGAATTTGCAAGCGCAGAACGAGCGCAGTCGCGGCGCGATGCACTATAGTTACAAGAGATTCATCTAGACATGAGCGTATGTAGCGCTCCAGCATGCCTTCGGCAGAGCGCGGGTCGTGTTTTCCACTGGGACATGAAAAAAATAACTTCTACTATATAGTGTCCAATTCGTTAAAATTTTTCGACAGAGTAACCGCGCTCTCTGCTGTGACAAGAAGAATAACCGCGCAACATTCAAACAACGCCAAGCTGGTATTAATAATTAACGTAATAATTAACGGGTAGTGTATACATAATCGATTAAAATAGTCGGATTTAGTTATGTGGTCAGCAATTTACTCGCGGCTAAAGCTTTTATCTTTCCCTAGGTGCATATCGATGTCTGTCATCTAGAATTGGGGTTCCTTCAACTTCACAAGGTTTTCATCTTGCCGAGGTACGCTCCTAGGAACGATCACCTCCCCTTTAAGCGACACATCGTGAACCGGTAAAAAAAAACATTTCCTAGCAGCTGGATCCATAAGGTCCGAGAGATTACGAATTTGTTCGACTTACAACTCTACCCGGCCACCTCTAAGATTTGACACTTTTAACCCTGTTAATTATTTTTAATCTTGTCAGATATATTCTTTACACGCGAAAGAAATATATCCTACTGAAACTTGACCACGACTAAGATTTCCAGAACTTTTAGCAACAAAGTTTCCAACTAACAGATCCCAGACGGATCTAATAGTGGATGTTCTAATACCACGTTCTGTAATGCCCCAGGACCCAACACACATCCTGAGGACGTGGACATGAATCTCGAGGCGTTACGCTATCCAAATTCTATCGAATTTTGGGTAGAGTTTTCTTTGTTTTATCGACGTTTCGTATACTAAAACCTGTCATAACTTGGAAATCGCATAATTCACCCTTCCAACAACCATATATATACTACTCTTAACTTTAGATACGACAGGGATATATCTGTATATCTACAAAACTGTTTAAGTGAGAACCGTTACCCAAATACATCGATTATTACATCAAAATGAACTGGCTCTCTATATACAACCAAAAATGAACTAGACTCTCTCTATACAACAAAATAACTTGACTCTGTCCCTCGTCAAGCATAGGGGAAACCACCTCGTCAAGCATAGGGGAAACCACCCAAATCCCCATAACCATCAACACTAGTGGTAGGGAAAGTCTCCTCCGCAACTGGTTCGACTGAAATGTTAATGTAGGATGAGCAAAATAACTATGCCCAGTAGAAACGCACATAACCAATAAATAGTCTACTTATAGTAAAACATTTAAAACATGTAGGGTTTCTATAATAATAATCAAAATATCGTGACTATATAATAAATCACTAACTAGCATAAATCATATCGGCATGCTTCTTTAATATTCAAAATTGATTTTTCACAATCATCATGCAACTATTGTGGCCGCTGCATCCTATTAGAATGGTGAGGGTATGACTGGTACTTAGCCCCAGTCCTGGGCATATCTCGATTCAGTACTTCCCAGTGTGAACCATGCATTTTTGTTTTCCTGATTTTACCGGCAGGGAGCTGAAATGCCGTTGTTGTGATCTTATACACAAAACCCAAAGCTTTTAGGGCTCAGGTGGGCCCTATGACCACGACCCCCATACGGGCTGTCACCTAACTTACGGTGGTCAACCGTTTGACGACTGCAGACTGCTTAGGATCCTGACACACATCTAGGAGTGGACTAAACTCTCACTCCTCGCGTCTAAACCTCATCGAGGTAATATGTAACCTCACACAAGCTAAGCACCATACAACGTGATACGTACAAGCATGATTATCTAGAAAAGTAGAAAATGAATTCCTGGACTACATCTTGTGATGCACCCCTTTAAAGATGGCCCACCACCTCGGAAGGTATACACTACAGTTGTAAATCCTAGAATGAACTGCCGTCTCTGGAAATGCGACAACAATTCCTTCTTTATAGAAATTCGCAATTTCTTTTCTAAATCCCCTCGTGATAAGCATAGTAATATATACTTGTATTACTGATTATTTCCAAATACTATAAATACATATTTAGTTTTACTTTAAAACTGCTGGTTCTGTATGTGTAAGTTCCTGGATTTCCAACAATCGATTAAATACAACCTATGACTCACAAATGGGCCAGTCATAATAAATGACAACCTATGATTCCCAAACGGTGAATCATAGAAAATAACAACGAACTATATCCATGGAACAATCCAGAACCTCACACATAGTTACAAACACCCGGGTAATTCTTACCCACATTACAAAATCCATCTCTCTGTCTCCTTATTGAGACAAGAGACGAGAGCCATTCCCAAAACTAGTTTTGCTCTTTTAACGAAAGAAAACAATCCCCACTACCCAGATTTCACAAAACTCATTTTGCACCCAAAAGCTATCTATATATCTAGTTTTTATCGAGAAAAAATACGAATGCAAAACATGAATATCACATATATATGCATGGTTGATAAGCAACTATCTTTTACCAATTTAAACCAATCAAATCATACATGAAAATAAGCATGCTAGATATTGGTATGTAAGTTCCTACCTTAGCAAGTCCTGTTTCTCCTCAAGTCCCACTTAACCGAATCCACTCGTATTTAACTCCTATAACATCATATATATATGTAGGTTATTAGAATTTATAAAACTAACGAGTAATTCTTATCTAATGTAAGCCGAGAAGAAATCTCAACCCTAAGAATTTGTGTTTCCGGTAACTTTTCCCCTAACTACGGTTACCAGCTGTTACAGGCCATTTCTAGCACTATTCCTCTGACATGTCTCTGCAGGCCTTTATGCCCACATCAATCATATCACTTCCACTAACTATTAAGGTTTTTTTTTCTCAACTCCAACTACCAACAATTCCACACCCATCAATTCACATTAAATCTAGTAATAACTAAGTGTGTGTTCCTTCTCATTCAATCATTAATCAACATGATCTTAAACAAAGTATAGAACTAACATAAACTTCTCTAAAATAGAGTGAATATATAATAATTCTTACTGAGCCAGTAAAAATAGCTCCTTAGCTTTCTTCTATACCAATTTCACTCAACTTTATTTTTCCAAACAAATCTTTCTAAATACAAATCCAATTCAATTATTTCCATAAATACATCAAATCCATCGAATTTGAGTCTAATCTAGCTATTTGGGAAGAAATTAAACTCACCTTTTACCTTGGTACGACTCAATTCCAAGGAATTTCAAATCCTCACACTTGAGTTTAGTGTTTCTAAGGATTGGGTGGGAAAACTTTAGGATTGAATTGATGGAAATTGGGCAGCTTTGATTTTCTCTCTCCTAGGGTTCTAAGTGGTTGGCGAAATGGAGAGGAAGAAGAAAAATTGGGTGCGAATTGGTTTGGTGCAATTTTTATGCGTATTAGCTAAGGGTTAGGTAATAAGACCATCCTACCCTTACCTTGTTATCTATTATCAAGCAAGGGCTTGATCACACGCTCTCGCGTGTAATGTCTAAGTTTGCGCACGTTATACAGTAATTGCGAAGTTATCGTCAAATGACTTAACCTATCTCAAGTTTCCGGATTTATAGGTGATAAGAGCCCAAAACTGTAGTTTTAACCATTTAACAATATTGTTGTTAGACCAATTATGTGATTAATAATATATGTTTATCACTAATTACATGCTTTTGAGTATTTCAGGCTTTGGAGTTGAATAAATGTAAATTCATTACTAATTAGGCGCTAAAAAGAGCTAAAGGGATTGCTATAAAAGTTCTATGAAGAAAGCCCAAGTTTCATGGAGAAAAAGCCCTTAAAAAGCCCAAGTTAAAGCTGTTAAGTGAAAGTCAAACCGGATTAGAAAGCTGAAGAAAAGTCAACAAAACTTCAAAAGGCCATATCTTTGGACTCATACCTCGGATTTGGGCCCATTTTATATCAAAATGACCGGCTCAAAAAGCTCTTTCCAATGGTATAGACCTTAACTCGATCAGAGCAGTATAAGTTGGTGAAAACTCGCACTATAGTAAGACAACCATAATGAGAAGTCTTGAATTCAACAAATTGGGTTTTGGGCTCGATTTTTCAGCCCAAAATATGACTCCTCTGCCCATAAACGAATTTGAGAATCTAGGTATTCTATATCAAGAGACAAAAGCTTAGCTCTTAAGCTATATAGATCTAAACCTAGTTCTAGTTCATAAAATTTAGTTTTGTAATATAAAATTAGTTTTAATTGATTAAATTAGTTTATATAGATTAATCTAGTTAGTTGTCAATTTTATTAGCTGTGAGAAGAAGTTTTGAATTTTAGAATAAATTACTTAGTTATATTTCAATATTTAAATTCGAATTCAATCTTTCATTCATAGATTTAGTTGTTTTAAATTAATAATTAGTATTCATAATCTTAGTTCAAAATTAGTTTAAATTTCAATTGTAATCCATGTTTGAATCTTAGACTATTGTTAATTTAGATTAAGAAAGTTTAATTAATTATTCAATAATGACTTGTTTTTACTGTTTTTGTGTTAGAAATGATAGTCTAATGAATTCTAGCTAAACCTCCATTAGAGGGGTTTGATGAAGCTTGGATAAAGACTTGATGTGTTAGTTAAAATTATTGCATTTAAGAGTTCACTCTAATAGGTTAGTTGATTCGCCATGAGAATGAGTTAAACTTCCTCACATGCTAATTATTAGTTGGCAGAGATTGCCATGAATAATTAGGGATCACAATTAATCTTAATTGGTTATGATTGCAATAATCTACACTAGCATATTAGGAATTTATTTAAGTGAAATCAAATCCCCCTAATCTTTTCTCCATATTCTTCTCTATATTTTATTCAATTCATATTCAATTGCTTAGTTAAATTAGTATAAGTTAAATTCATATATTTAGTTTTATAGTATAAATTGACTTCTATAAATATTACTCTCACCATTGTTCCTTGTGTTGATTAATAATTGATTTCTTTATGTCTTGGTAGTTTAGGAGTGGAACGATTCTGTACTCTATATATTGCATAAATCTATATGTGAGAGTAGGAAATAAATAATTGATACCGTAAGAATAAGGTTAGAGTAATCTAATTGAGTTTTTACGGATTATCAACAGGCGACAGACTCGTATTGACTATGCAAGTATTTAGTTATGCGTACACAAATTTACTATGTATCAAATTATTTTATCACTTATTATTTATCTTCTTTTTCGATCTTCGTATATTCTAAGTAACCAGTGATATGAAACCTTAGAATTTTTCAAGTGGTTTTTCCTGAACTAACTTGGTTTCTCAGTCGGTGTTAAATCAATTTACGTTACGTCAGGCTAAATGTCTATCTGACTGGCCACGGACCTAATCGTCCTTAGGTTTCATGTGTCATTTACTAATTTACCCTTAATAAGAATTCAGGACTTTACAATTGGAAAATTGGAAATTATAAAATTGCATTAAACCCCTTCGTTTCCCTAGCATTTTCGCCTTCTCCAATAAATAAACAGGCTGACACGCCTCCATAACTAATTAAACTTATTTAACACCCTATGACAATTTATCAAATTGAAGCCAACACTTCAATATTATTTATATCATTTTTTGCTTTATTTGATTTTTCTATATTGTTTAATTTGGTGTAGAATTCTCTCTCGATCTCTTTTGTGTAATTCTTTGTTAAATAAATCTATTGAAATTTCAAGTTTGTGACATTGTTGTTTGGCCATGATCTGCTACGATGTTATGGGTGTATGACATTTTTTTATTCTTCCACTCTTCCACTCTTCCTCATGTATTTATGGTGTTTTGTCTTAGATCTCTATGTGTAACACCCTCATTTTATTAAATGTCCAAAATAATAATAATAATAATAATAATAATAATAATAATATAAGATTGACTAAGTCTTAAGTTAAGTGGAGTGAATATGTATGTTTGACTTTCTGGAAAAAAAAACAGGGAAAATAGTTTGTTTGGTTTGGAAATGATTTAATAGGAAAGTTTTTAAGTTTTAAAATAAAGTGTAGGGATTTTACTAATAAGGAAACATGGAGAGAATAATTACGTAATTTATGGGAGAAAATATGGAAAGTTTCTTAAAGTAAAATATGACAGAATTCTTTAGAATGGAATGGTTTATAAAAAATGGGGGATTTTTAAGAAAACTAATTTTTCATTAGAACTAGACAAGTTAAAACAAAGAAGAACGGAGCCCGGATTGTGCATCTCTTATCTAGCTGTGGATCAGATTGGTGGCATTCTATTTTATATATTTTTCTGCAGTAATACAAATGTGAGTAAATATTTTATGGATTTTTATTTTATAAAATTCTCTTTACTGTCGATTTCTTTTATGTTGACATACTGTATTAGGATTCTATTTTGGTGTGTCATGGTTCTGTTTTAGTACTGCATGTTATTCCGGGTTAGTTGCGTTTACCATATTGATTATTGTTTTAAGAACCAAGCTGTCTCCGGAGAACTTGTCCAGATCCAATGATAAAGATTGAGAAATCAATCGATTAAGGATTTATGTAATTTACTTTGTAGATCGAGATATTCAAGATGCATTTTCGCGTTTTGGTTTGATGGTGAGTTGTTGGTGCTGTCAGGTTGGGAGATCGGTGGTTAAACTGTTGGGTTTGAAATCGATGGTTTATTGTCGGATTGTATGGGAAGATGGTAGTGTTGGATGGACTGTGTGTGTGAAGGTAAATGTGGTTGCTCGAGGGTGAATGGGTGTTGTCGAAGCTTTGAAAGGGCGTTAATGGTGTTGCCTGTCCTTATCTTTTTGGTTTGAACTCTTGTTTTTATGTTTTTTTTACCTTGTTGATTTGAGGTTGGTGACACGCGCTCCTTTTGTGTGTAAATGGTATATGGATGATGTAGATAGATGATGTAGATGGCTGATGGTCGTTGAACAAAATAAAAGCGTATCAAAACCTAATTATCCATCAATAAGTAAAGGATGAGTAGGGTATCATTCCACTTTTAAGTGTATATTATGTGAAGGACAGGACTGGAAAGGGGGTTTGAGGGATTAAAAACTATGATTGTAGAGATTTTAGATTTTAATGCTAAACTAAACTAAATTAACTAAACTATTGAGAATTTATAAGAGAGGGAATTCAAGATATTATAATCCACCGATACTTTTGATCTATAACCTTCTGCTTCATGGTTGTTCTTACAAGTAGACTACAATTAGGCAAACGAGCGAGTGCCGATGCCCTCTTGGATGAAACATAGTTAACAATTAACTCTACTTAAGGTTGTTCCTATGCTTATGTTATTAATATTTTCTTTCCTTTTATGTAAGCTCGGGCAGCCATTCAATGTATTACCGAGAGCAATATCAAGGAGTACTTCCTAATAGGGCGGCCATTCAATGAATCACCACTTAAGGCAAACACAAAGAATACTTCCCTTAGGCAGCCACTCCCTAAGCTACCTCTTCTAAGGCAACACAAAGAATACTTCCCTAACTCTAAAGAACTATACTACTAGAAGAAAAGTAAAGAACACTAGCATGATATTAATATTGCAAAACATAAACCCTATTCTATACTTCTATCCCCTGGTGTGGGCAATGGAACTAATAACTAAAAACATAAATAACTAACCTAATTGAAGAACACCATGAACCAGAAGAATCATTAAACCTTAAGCACCGACTTCATCTCCTCCCTTGAAGGAGAAGATTAGCCTTCTATAAAGAAGGAAGAACACAAAGAACGAGAAGAAGAAGAGTTGAAGAACATAAGACTAGCAAAGACTAATTTATTAAGACTCGACTAGTTAAAACCGAATATTTTATTATTAATCTTTCTCTGCCTCAAGTTCTGGAGACAAGAATATAAGTGAATTGGAAAATTACATGAGGCACTTAGGTCCTCTATTTATAGGGGTTACAATGAGTTCTAGAAGCATTCCAAACTGCCATTTGTTTCCTAACACAAATCAACTTCTTTCAGAGTCCAACTTCGTCTCCAAAACTGAGAAGGAAGTGGCTACAAGATGTCGCTTCATGCGTGCCCTGACGACAATCCTTAAGTCCTTAGACGCTGAGCATTACGCCCGGGCGCATTTCCATCCATGTCCTGCATTAACGTAAGTCTATTTTCCCTCTTTTGCTCTATCCTTCTATCCTCTTTTGCGGGCTTTGGTCCAAGCAACAAATCTTTTGGCTTTGGGCTTTCAAATAGGCTTTAAAATAGGTCCAAGTCGCATATTTAATAGCTTCAATTCCTTGGCCTTCTCCATGATTGTCCACGAGCTTCCCATGTGATCATTAATGCTCTGAATTGCTCCGTTTTACCTCTTTTTCTCTAATGTTCCACAAAACTCTCTCTTTCACCTGTAGAATCATAAAACATAACTTACAAACACTATTAGTCCACTAAGATGGGTAAACAAAAGGTATAATCGAGGGTTAAATTATACTTTTTGAGTAATTATCACAACTCCCAACTAGCCTTTTGCTAGTCTTTTAGCAAATAAGATAAAAAAAAAATAGATAAGTGATCAAAATCACATCTTAATAACAAAAATAAAATCCTAACTCACTTTCACAGGCATCGCGATTGCATTGACCATATGCAACAAGGCTTTAAACTTTTAAGTTCCCTAAAAAGGATGAGTTATAGTCTCGGGTTTCAGGTGATATACCCACAAAATCAATCAATAATATGTCTAAGAATAATAGTATTTTTCAGAGAGAGAAATTCCTTACCCACTTAGTGCTTACTCCAACAGACGGTCTCTATTGCTAACTATATTGTTGCAAAGACTCATAGATTATGATAGGAGATAGTAAAAATTGACAAAATTCTCAATCAAGGCTTATGTGTGTACTTAGTAAATTTCCTATATTCTCCAATCCAAAAAATGGAATCCCTAGTTTACCGTTAGACAGATAATCTCGACTTTCAATCCTCACCGGTCATACTCTCAGAAAAGAATCTCTCAGAAGATGGTATACTATTTTACCTCATGTATGTGGGGAAAAGAATTTTAATGAATACGAACATCCCACATACTACCTTGAAAAACAGACTTCTAGATGACAGTAGTCTCATGGAAAGAATGTCAATCACATATGAAGTGTCGGGTCCTTCACTTTAGCATCCTCTCACATATTTTAGACTTCGTACCATACTGTAGTGATAAATCATGGGTTGTAACTTGGGTTGGGTATTGGTTTATGAAGGAAAAGTAAAAAGGATTCAAAGGTTGTTTCTGAAAAACACTAAGGGTTTTGCTTCATTCTTTGGAAGATTTCTTCAAATTCTGTATTGCAGAGAAAATTCTTCCTTTGTCTTAGCTTTTCCATCCATTCTATTCAACTTTTTTTTAACTCAGTGGTATATCCTTGATTAGTACTGGATATGCTTGTTTTCCACTAGCTTCTTTTACTTAGAACAGAATGATGGTTTTCATTGTATCTCTCTGACATTTCCTTGTAATCTTCTTTTTGTGCTCTTTCTTCCTCCTTGTTCCCCTCGTATTCTCAGAAACATATGGGTATGGCTGATAAAGGTTTTGGCTATACTCCTTGTCTGGAGTTGGGTAAAGGGTAAAAAGTTTTATGAAAGAAAATGGCTTATTGTAGGGCTCAAAAGGGTTTAACATGATGGTCCTACTAGGTGGGATAAAGGCTTAATGGGTTCACTACTTGACTTATCGAGATGATACTTGCTTCAATAGACTACAAGACCTAATGGCTATCTCCCCAGTTGATGTCACGTCGTGATTAACCAAATCAACAAATAATGAGACTATATTACAACGACATAAAAAACTGAAAAATGTTGAGTCACTAAGACTCGGATTTTTCGTAAGAACTCTCCAAAGAATGAGTATAAAGCTAAAGTCTCACAGGTTAAGTCTAAAAATTCTACTTCCAGTTTACTAGGGGTTTAAATCTCTTTTCTAGCAAAAATACACAAAACTTATCAAGTACTATGGTGGTGCCTTGATAAAGAATTCTATCAACAAGAACTATGTCCGAGCATAATAAATAGTCTAAGCGGTAATGAAATCAATAATATCAACTATTTATCAAACTCAACACTAAGCAGTATAGAATATATATCCCAGACTCATCATTAAAATTCATTTTTCTCATGTTGCTGATATAGAAACAAAAATATTTTAGTTTTTGAAAACTAATTTTCGAAATTCATTTATCAAGTACACCCTCCCCCTACTTATGCATGCATTGACCTCAATGTATAAAAAAGTAAATGAAATGAATGAGAAAAAGGTAGGATATTACCATTGATGCCGAATATCATAATTAGTTCAAGAAACAAATTTTTAGGTCTGTTTACGTCAAATCCCCAAGACGTAATGTGAGTATTTTAAAGTCAGATTCTCAAGACTTTTGAGTCCTTTATAGTCAGACCCTCAAGGCTAGTATTCCCACCCACTAGGTTTCACTTTGTAGGAATTCTTCCGATCTCTCTCAGTAGGTGATTGACAAAAGTATACCTTGTACCAACAATTTTCTCTTAATTGCTGTAACCCAGGACAAGTTTCAGAATGGCAATTCTTACAGTAACCTAGCTTACGCACTCTCCTCTTATACGCAAATGGACTTTTACCAAACCCTACACGAGCCATAGAAATAATCTTCCTTTGAAGGTCAACGGGGAGTAAATCCCACAAACTAACAGGTGGGGGAACACTTAGGTTTACATCTCAAAACTGATCTCTCGACAACATGCTTGCTTCCTGTAGACATTTTCGTTCGATCTACTAGAACTCCTTCCTTTGAAACTTGGTGACCCAGCACTATCCCTTCCTTTACCATGAAGTCACACTTTTCCCAATTCAGAACTAAGTTGGTATCGCAATAAAGTTTAAGGACTAAGGAGAGATGGTGCAGGCAATCCTTAAACGGACATGTGAATGTGGTCTTCTCTTGGTCCTCAGGGTGAATATGGTTCTGAAAATATCCTGAGTAACTATCAAGAAAGTAGTAGTAAGCTTGTCCAACTGATCTTTCTAATATATGATCGATGAAAGGTAATGGAAAATGATCTTTCCTTGATGCGCTATTCAGCTTCCTATAATCGATGCAAACTCTCCATCCAGTTTGAATCCTGGTTGGAATCAACTCATTGTTCTCGTTCTTGATTACTATGGTTTCGGACTTCTTCGGCACAACTTGAACTGGACTAACCCATTGACTATCAAAAATAGGGTAGATAATGCCGGCGTCAAGGAGTTTGACGACCTCTTCTCGAACTACTTCCTTCATCTTCAGATTAAGCCTCCTCTGTGGTTGTTTAGAAGTCTTGGAATCCTCTTCCAAATGAATCCTATGTTAAACTATCATAGGGCTGATCCCCTTGATATCATCAATTGTCCAACCTATAGCTGACTTGTATTCCTTTAAAAGTGCTACTAACCTTGATTCCTGCTCCTCAGTCAAATCTGATGCAATGATTACTGGGTAGGTTCCCAAATCTCCCAAGAAAACATACTTGAGTGTAGATGACAAAGGTTTCAATTCTAGCTTAAGCGGTTCCTTCTTAAGCTCTTTAGATGGTTCATTAGGCATAGGCGATTCAAACTTTTATTTGAACTTGCTGTCATCCATAACAGGTGATGTATCCAAAATTGCATTTATTGCCTCGACACTAAGTTCCTCACAATCTGAGTCTGTCAGAGCTTTCAACAACTCATCAGTAGGATAAGAATGAGTTAGATAATCTTGTGCTAACGCTTCAATCATGCATACCTCGTTCACAGCACACACCTCCTGTGGTTGCTATAACATATGGAAAACATTGGTCTCGACTCTCATATTACCAAAGGATAACATCATATTACTGTTTCGACAGTTGATGAGTGCATTTGCAGTGGCCAAGAATGGTCTGCCTAGAATGATTGGTATCTGCCTACCAGATGTAGGTTCTGTGTCGAGTACTATGAAGTTAACCGGATAATAGAAATCTTCGATCTTGACTATGACGTCTTCAATGATTTCTTTAGGTATCTTTACTGATCTATCTGCAAACTGTAAAGTAACATCAATCGGTTTTAGATCCTTCAAGCCCAACTTCTTATAGACGAAATATGGTAAAAGATTCACACTGGCACCCAAATCTAATAAAGCTTGCTCCTCCAAAGAATCTCCAATTCTGCATGTAGCACTTGGACTTCCAGGATCTTTTAGTTTCACAACCGCTAGATTCTGTAGGTACGATGAACATCTTTGAGCGATAAAAACTTCTTTCGGAATGTTGTTCTTCTTCTTCACTAGATCTTTCACGAATTTGGCATATGAGGGAACTTGCTTGATGGCGGTCAGAAATGGGATATTAATATGGAAATTATGAAATACATCGCAAATCTCCTTGTATTGGTCATCCTTTCTGGTATTCATTAGTTTCGAAGGAAATGGTGTTGTAGATGGTATATTGATGATGTAGATGGATGATGGTCGTTGAACAAAATAGAAGTGTATCAAAACCTAATTATCCCTCAATAAGTAAAGGATGAGTAGGGTATCGTTCCACTTTTAAGTGTATGTTATGTGAAGGACAAGACTGGAAAGGGGGTTTGAGGGATTAAAAACTATGATTGTAGAGATTTCAGATTCTAATGCTACACTAAACTAAATTAACTAAACTATTGAGAATTTATAAGAGATGGAATTTAAGAGATTAGAATCCACCAATACTTTTGATCTATGACCTTCTGCTTCATGTTTGTTCTTACAAGTAGACTACAATTAGGCAAATGAGCAAGTGTCGATGCCCTCTTGGATGAAACATCGTTAACAATCAACTCTACTTAAGGTTGTTCCTATATTTATGCTATTAATATTTTCTTTCCTTTTATGTAAGTTCGAGCAGTCATTCAATGTATTACTGAGAGCAATATCAAGGAGTACTTCCTAATAGGGTGGCCATTCAATGAATCACCACTTAAGGCAAACACAAAGAATACTTCCCCTAGGCAGCCACTCCCTGAGCTACCCCTTCTAAGGCAACACAAAGAATACTTCCCTAACTCTAAAGAACTATACTACTAGAAGAAAAGTAAGGAACACTAGCATGATATTAATATTGCAAAACATAAACCCTATTATATACTTCCATCCCCTGGTATGGGCAATGGAACTAATAACTAAAAACATAAAGAACTAACTTGATTGAAGAACACCATGAACCAGAAGAATCATTAAACCTTAAGCACCGACTTCATCTCCTCCCTTGAAGAAGAAGATTAGCCTTCCATAAAGAAGGAAGAACACGAAGAACGAGAAGAAGAAGAGTCGAAGAACATAAGACTAGAAAAGACTAATTTATTAAGACTCGACTAGTTAAAACCGAATATTTTATTATTAATCTCTCTCTGCCTCAAGTTTTGGAGACAATAATATAAGTGAATTGGCAAATTACATGAGGTACTTAGGTTCTCTATTTATAGGGGTTACAATGAGTTCTAGAAGCATTCCAAACTGCCATTTGTTTTCTAACACAAATCAACTTCTTTCAGAGTCCAACTTCGTCTCCAAAACTGAGAAGGAAGTGGCTACAATGTCGTTTCATGCGTCTGGACGCACGATCCATGCGTCCCAGACGCAGAAGTCTATTTTCCCACTTTTGTTTTATCATTCTATTCTCTTTTGCGGGCTTTGGTCCAAGCAACGAATTTTTTGGCCTTGGGCTTCCAAATAGGCTTTAAAATAGGTCCAAGTCACATCTTTAATAGCTTCAATTCCTTGGCCTTCTCCATGATTGTCCATGGGTTTCCCATGTGATCCTTAATGCTCTGAATTGCTCCGTTTTACCCTTTTTTCTCTAATATTCCACAAAACTCTCTCTTTCACCTGTAGAATCATAAAACATAACTTACAAATACTATTAGTTCACTAAGATGGCTAAACAAGAGGCATAATCGATGGTTAAATTACACTTTTTGAGCACTTATCAGTTGGTTATTGATGTTTGAATGGGTGCCAGAAAGGGGTAAGATTGAAGCTTGAAGAATTAAGTTATTAATGGCGTCGATAATTCTAGATCTAGTTTTGATGAAGATGAGTGATTAAATGATTTGAGGTTTTTGTGTTAATTAAAGTTGTAGGGATTTTGGTTGTGAGTGATAAGCACCCAAAAGTGTATTATGAAACCCCATTGAGACATATAAATTTGGTTAATTATGTGTTTAATAATCATGAAATAAATATGTTTTCATACTTTTGCAGGTATTCGCAGTAAACATGGAAATATTATTTAAACATGCGATAAAGCACGAGGAACTACATACATATGAATTCTTCCAAATCCGCACAGAAGCATCAAACTTCTGAAGCTCCTACCTCTTGAATCAGACTCGAATCGACAAGTGAGTCTTTCGCATAATCGTATGATGAACTCTACGATAGGCTAGAAGTTGTAAAATTGCCCAAAGACCGACCGCCACTAGATCGCACATATAGGACCCACTATGCAGGCCCGTAAGATTGGATGAGTCATCAATCATGGAGCATGTCAAGACAAAAATGACAAATTATTGGTGCAAAGTTGACACCTTGCATGTAATTAATTAGATTAGGTGTTAATAGTGAAAAAAAGGCAAGGTGTCACTTTGTTTTAATATGGTGGATAAAAATGAAGTAAATGTGGTGGATAAAAATGAAGTAAATGTGGTTTGCTGTTTCACATGGGAGGAAATGAGATTTCTCTCAAATGGAGAAGAAAACAAAACAAGGGGGACACTCCATTTACTCCCTTGACTTCTTTTCCTTATCTTGTATTATTTTAGTTCCTTAGTCATTTTTATTATTTAGTTTTTAGTTTTGTAAGAAAAGCTTGTAATAGTTTTAATGGAGGAAACTTTGGTTTTCTTCTAGAAAATAAATAGAAAGCAAGTGAGTTTAGATAGTTAGTCTTCTTCTTCCTTTTTCTCTCTCTCTTTTTGTACTTCTAACTTGCCATCCTTTATCCCAAGGATCATGAGCTAACTTCCCTTTTGGGGAGTTAATCCAACTCATGTGAGGGAAAATATTTGTTGTTGGTTTGGTAAGTTGGTTAGGAAGAACAACTAGACCTACATCCTATCCCAAAATGATAGTTGGTGTAGTGTCTAGTTAGGAATCAAAGTGATGAGCTAAGAGATAAGTCATTGCTTGGTTCCACTTGCTAACATGTATGAGCTTAGAGATGAGCCATACATGTTAGGGATCAAGTTTTCTTCTATTAGGACTTGTTTATGAGTCTAGGAAGAATAAAATGAATTTATTAAAATCAACAATAAAAGTTATCTTCACATGAGGAGGATTAGCTCCCCACCTTTTCTTTAGTAAATTGTATTGTGTCTTAGTTGCATGAATTTGAATCTTAATGTTTTTCTTAATGTTTGTGTAGGAAAGAAATCTAGTATTAGTATTAAACTTACTCACTAGTTCCCTAAGAGTAAAAACCAAGTTGTAGTTGTCCTAGACTTTAGGTTGGATCGAATCCTTACTTCAACTTTACGAACACGAAGATCGTGAGTAAGGAAATCTTTGAATTTGCATTTTTCGCCAAATTAGAGAGTAAATCTCTAACATAGTAAAAAGTGGATATCAAAATGGTGCCGCTGTTGTTCTAAAGGCATAGGACGAGTGCTACGGTTTGGACTTTACTCCAAGGGGAAACACCCCTCTCATCCTCCCTTGTTTTTCCTATTTTTCCGTTTTTTTTTTTCTTATTTCTTCGCCGCCGAAAACCAAACGAATCGACTGTCTAAATTTTTTTTCTGTACTTCCGTGTACCGAAAAGTTAGGACTGGAAAGTACACCGCAGCGATTCTAAGGGTTCTCGTGAAAAGTTGAACTCATTGTGACATCATTGACATGCGCGGCGCTGTATTGGACACGCCCATGTTCCAGGTTTAACCAAGATCCGCGGGTGTATTTGTTTTGTTGGTGCTCATAATTTACCTCCAAAGATCCCCCTCGATCTATCTTGATCCATATCCAGTGCCTCACTCTCTTGACTCAGAATCGAAAAATTTGACTATTCTATTGGGATTAATCACGTCGATGATTTGAAACGTCTGTTTCATTTCTTTGGCAGACTAGCGGGAAGCTACAGGTTCCAAAGTTTTATTTATTTATTTTGTTGCATGAATTCCATGTACGTAGTTATTATAAATTAGTTTATGGATTACTATTTACGTATTAGCTTAGAAATATGCATGTATCATGTTCAAACACCTGTAAATATTTATATACGTTTAACTGGGCATGAATTGCATATCAATGTATATATACATATAAATGGTACTGTTTTGCATGGTTATATGTCTGTCTACATATAAGTGTATATTGTTGCATGTTTAGTATTTCTCTACGTATAAGTACAAGGTATTGTTTAATAAGTCGATTTTGTCAAGAAAGAGGAGAACATTCCAACGAGGGTTAAAATCTGAGTTGTGTAAGTTGTTTCTAAACCCTACGTGGTAAAGATGCTCTCTATATGACACCCGCAGTCTCAATGAGTATTGTCAAAATTGAATTATTATGCAATACAAGAGTCGTATTTTAGTTTATGTATAATACCTTGCATGTTTAGTTTTGTCGTGATTTATCTCACAGACGATACTATATTCGCATGCTAATATATTTAGATAATGATAAAGTAATTCAAATTTGCTCTGCATCGTTGATATACGTCTATGTAATATCGATTTACAAATTAGCGTATATATACATACTACTGATGTATATTTGCCTGTACGTATGGAAGTATTTATCGATGACACAAGCTTGCCTATTCGTGATAGCTATAATGCATTTAGTAGAGTATCTTCACATGCTACTGCACCTAGTATTGTATGAGTAGATCGTATTTGCATGTTTGTATTTTCACCCTTGCATAAATCTTTAAAAAAAAATAATAATAATAAATTAAATTAAAATTAATACAGACTTTGCATAAATTTTAATTTCATAAATCTTAATCATATTCCAACGGTGTCTAGAAACTTGAAAATCTGAGGTTACTTAATTAGAACTGCGCTCGCATCGGAAAAGCCTCCCTCATATCTCTCTTTGTGGTTGTTTGTTTATGCACACGATTCCTAGCTTCATCTTTGCTACGCTAGCGGCAGCCTTAGGCCTACGTTGTTCAACTCTAATGCTTAAAGATAATAATAAAATTCGAAGTATTACTAAATTCCTTCTCAGAATTAGATCTAATTTTATGCTTGCATGAGATTAAGGTCTGGTTCCACTAAAGAAATTGAACATACCTATCGTTGAAAAAAATATGATAAGCAATTGCGTAAGTTCTCACCTAAAAATTGTTCTTCTTCTTCGTTAATTACCTTCATCACGATCCTTCGCCGCCATTAACTTCGCCGTTATGGCCGACGATCCTCCACTGCCCGAGAAGCCCCTCGGGACTTCTATATCGCATTACATGGAAGGACCTTCTTCCTCGCATCAAACTTGAGGACATTGTCGGTGATTTTCATATTCCGCCAAACGTTTTTAGTTTGTTACCTATATACCATGGTTTGGATCACAAAAAACCTAACAATCATCTTCGTAGGCTTCAACAAGTAGCCACAACATTTCACCACCCAGCCGTCTCTAAGGAACAACTCTTGCTTCTGTTGTTTCCATCACTTTAGCGGAGAAAGTGTCAATTTGGCTAGCAGGACAACAGCTACAATCCATAGACACATGGAATAAATTAGTTCAAGTTTTCATGCTTCAATTTTACACTCAGAAGAAAACAACTGAAATGCTTCAGAAAATTCAATTCTTTCGTCAAAATCCTCATGAATCCTTTACGGAAGCATGGAGTCGTTTTACTGATCTTCTGTAAGAATGTCCTCATCACCAACTAGACAAAGTTTTCCTTGTTCGTTCATTCTTTAATGGTCTTTCTGGTCATCAAAAAGAAACTCTTGATATAATGAACGGCGGTTGCTTCATGGACAAAGGAGCTACTGAAGCATATACTTTTCTTGAAAAACAAGCGAAAAAAAGGTACACACTGGGGTAACACTGAGTCATCTAGGTCATCAAAGGATAATGTTACAAAGGCCACATCTATTTTTGAGGTAAAACCCGATCCCGAATTAAAAAATTTGATAGAATCCCTAACTAAAAAAGTAGATGCCCTTGCAGTTCAAGTAAACGATCAACTACCAAAACCAGTCATGAACGTTGACACCACCCTATGTGTCCTTTGTCTTAGTCCTGACCATCCTGATACATATTGTCCCTTGTTATATGCTTCCCCTACTCAACAATCGAAGGAGGCATGTACATTCAACATTCCCAATGCACCGTGGAGACAACATCCGAATTTCGCTTGGCGCCAAAATAACCAACAAATGGGGGCTCCTCCAGGTTTCGCTAATCCACCTGTTCGACCTACCAACAATTTTATTCCATACCGCCAAGGAAATAATCAACAATACCAACAAGGTCAATTTCAAAATAATTCCAATGCTAATTATCAAAACAACCGCAGCCTTTGTTCCAAATTTAATCCGGATCCCAACTATAATCCACAACTTCTAAGCAATAATCGTGAACTACTACCGTTTGCCAATAACCTCGCCACCCGCTACGGATAGGACAAACGAGACTTTCTTAGCTTACATGAACCAACAGCCTCAAATTTTAACGCCTATCCAACAATCACTTCAACAATTGGCGCAACAAAAAGAGTCGAAGGGGTGTTTCCTCGCACAAGCAGCTTCCAAACCCTAAACCAAAGAACCACACCTTTGAACTCACCAATGCATTCTAGTACAAGCACCCCCAACCAAGGTGAGGTGCATGCAATCACTACTCTACGATCCGGAAAAATCTGTAGACAATCAAATACGATGCCGATGATCAACCAAAGGAACTCGAAGGATCAAATGAATCTATTTCCAATAATGAACCTACGGGATTCACCGATCCAACAAAGTTAACATCTCCGAAATGTAGGAAACAAGCAAGTAGACCCCTTTGCCAAATTCTGCCCTAAGGCACCGTTTCCTGCACGCTTGGCAAAGAATAAACCTGATGAAAATTTTGCTGAAATTCGAGAGAGTTTCAAAAATTTGACAATCAACTTACCTTTTCTCGATGCCTTAAAGCTATTACCAAAACATGCAAAATTTCTGAAAGATATGTGCACCACAAAAAGGAGAACTAATGTTCCTCAACAAGCGTTCCTCACCGAACAGTTTCCTTCCATCACCGAACACAATGGTATAGTCAAATACAAGGACCCTGATAGACCAACAGTTCCATATACCTTAGGTGACAAATATACGGCTACTGCGCTTCTAGACCTAGGAGCTAGTGTGAACTTACTTCCATATTACTTATTTAAACAACTAGGTCTTCATGAGCTCAAACCTACCACCATGACTCTACAGTTAGCCGATCATTCCATAAAGTATCCAAAAGGAATTGTGGAAAACGTCCTTGTAAAAGTCTAAGACTTTTTCTATCCTGTAGACTTTATTATTTTGGATACAGAAGTTGCATGTGATTCCATTCCTACCATCTTAGGACATCCGTTCCTAGCAACTGCTAATGCTCTTATTAACTATAGGGATGGTTCAATGACCATGTCCTTCAGAAATCTATTGGTCGAGGTGAATGTGTTCAAGTTGATGAAACAAATCCCAGAGCCTGACATTGATGGTGAGGTCAACAGGGTTGACAGCATTACACAAGAGTATTTAACAAACTCTTTTCCAGAAGATGAAGTGTACCAATTTCTTTCCTTTAGCGAATCCGAGTTTGAGGACGATGATTATACACAGGAAGTAAATAAGTTATTAGAGTCAATACCATTATTTGACCCTACGATTGTGATGTCCAGTAACTTGGATGAACATCAATCTGTTTATTGCATGGATGATGACTTTCCTCAAGAATCTTTAATACCCACTCTGCCCACCCCTGATTTAAAACCTCCTCCTTCGGAATTAAAATACGTACAACTTGATCCAAATGGTCGTCACCCAGTTATCATTTCTTCACAATTGACTGACGATCAGGAAGCTCGTTTAATTAATGTCATTTAACAACATCGTTTTGCTATTGGATGGTCCCTCAATGACATTAAAGGCATTGAACCTACTGTGTGCACCCATCACATACACCTTGAAGAAAATGCTAAGACGTCGCGTGAACCGCAACGTCGCCTAAACCCTACCATGAAAGATGTGGTACGAGAGGAAGTTTTAAAATTACTTGATGCGGGTATTATTTACCCTATCTCTGATAGTGTTTGGGTGAGTCCAATACACGTTGTTCCCAAGAAATCTAGCATTACAGTTGTGCGAAATGATAAAGATGAATGCATTTTCGCTCGTATCCCAGTGAAATGGCGAATATGCATTGACTATCGCAAACTTAGTGCCATCACTCGTAAGGATCACTTTTGATAAACAAAAAAAATGATAGAATCCTAAATATTAATGTTAACAACATTAATACGTACCTACCATTCTTACGTTTAAATCAATTCTTCTTACTCTCAAAACGTAATCATGCAATATAATGAGTAAGGATTCGTTCCACTATTAACTGTCTAGACTTAAATTGAATTCAACTAATCAAACCCAAAAGGAACAATGGTGAGAGTAATAATTTGATGTGAAATTTCTATACTACCATTCCCAACACAAGAACAATAATAAGAACATGTCATTATGGAATAAGTAATTAACTTTATAAATCTAATAGAACAATAAGAACAAGATATGATTGAATGAATAACAACTACTTATTAATCTAATGAACAATAAAAACAATGATTCAATACTCAAGAAATAAACTAATTAATTAATCTAAAACTAGATCTAGAACTAAGGTTTAATGGCTACTTTTCTTATCCTAACCTAATTTATTTTCTAACCTAACTATCTACCCTTAAGAAAGAGTCAAGCTTTTATTTTTATACTTTCAGATCCAAAAATCGTGCATGGGCTTAGAGCCATGTTTTGGGCCGGAAAATCGGGCCCAAAACCCAATTTCTTTAGTCCAAAATGGGCTCTTCAGCTGCAATTGGCTTTGACAAACGTTTCGTCCACTTCTGCTCCTCTGATTGGGTCAAGGCTTAGACCATTGAAAATCTCTTTCCGAGCCGGTCGTTTTGACGTAAGGTAGGCCCAATTCCGAGGTTTGAGTCCAAAGATATGGTCTTCTGAAGTTCTGCTGACTTTGTGTACTATTTCCGCCCAAGTGGACTTTGACTTTTCATCTTTTGACCGGGCTTTACAGAGGCTTTGTCTTCTTGAAAATTGGCCTTTAATCACGTAACTCCTTAAGAACCGACCTTTGCTCCTTTATCTCGCTAAAGTGGCATATTTCTGCACATAATGGACTTTGAAGCCTGAAATGCATAAAAACACGTAATCAGTATTAACTCTTACTTATTATTCACATAATTGGTCTAAAAGTACGATTGTTAAAGGGTTAAAACTACAGTTTTGGGCTCTTATCAAACCACCCCCAAACAGCATTTTGCTTGTCCTCAAGCAAATATGAGAAATTAGAATAAGTGACCAAAAATGGAGTTCTAACTACTCGCTTTTTCAGACGAGCGATTACATTTACCATATGCATAAGGTATCTTTAAACCACTAGGAATTCCCTAGTGGACGAAGTTATAGCCTCGTGAGAGTTTTCCAAAATGAAGGTACTCACAAACTTCATCTATACTACAACGACTAAGAAATAAAACTATTGTTTCCTTTATTTATGTCTCAATTATCTATACATCTCACTAGCAATGAATACGTAATAATCATGTCGAAACCTAAGCTAATATATGCATAATAATCAATCATCTACTTAATAAACATATATACAATGGGTAATGCTATGAAATGCAAGAATGTGTCCGTTTCAAACTTTGGAATAACGTCCTTAAATAGGTTCTCACATAAAAGTCAAGACAAAAATCACTCTGATTTTTCCACTCAAGTTTTGCTACTCCAGTGTGTAGTGGGTATACTTTACCTTACAATCTCAATGACACACAAGGAAGCCGAAGTTGATCAAACACATCTGCCACTTACTATCCCACTAACCTATTCCTAATTGAGCTAGAGGTCTTTATTAGGTGTTCTGGGGGATTAGGAGATGGTTTAAGAATGAAGGAAACGGATATTCAAAAAGACAAGTCTTAGATAATAGGGTCTTCATATTACGTTAACTAGAGAAAACCTTGTTCTTTTGCTTCTACACTTTGTTTCCATCCTTAGCCTTTTTTTCTTTTGGCTTTTTCGACTCCTTTTATTCTATTTTTTTGGAGTTTTTATTTTATTTTTATTTTTATTTTTCTTTTCTTTTCTTTGGATGGAAACTTCTTTTCTTTTTCTTTTCTGAAGCAACTAACTAATTTTTGTTTACACAGGTTTTTCTCTTCTCTTTTCTTCACTCATCCTATTCTCAGACTTATTCTAAAATGGGTATGTTGATTTTTTTTTTTTTTTTTTTTTTTTGTTTTGTTTTTGTAACAGGGTAAAGGAATTGTGGTTTATGGAAGGGCTAATGAAAGGCTCAGTGGGGAGACTAGCGGAAAATATACTTAGGTCAGAATTTCTAGCTATATCGATCCAAAAAGGGCATAAATTCTCTCTTAGGACATGGTATAGTGGTCAAGCAAGTGGACGTGTGATTTCTCTATTCGGAATATACTTCTCTCTTGTGTCATTTCTCAAATGTTTCACTCATATAAAGACTTTAGGCTATATTCTCACAGATTTGTAGAATAAGTACTCTAGCCTAGATTTGAAAACTTATCTTGCCAAACAATCATAGATACTCATGTAATATATTTATAGATAGATGCAAAGATTATTACCTACATATTAACCTAAGTTTCTAAAACCTAATGCAAAAGCTACGTGAGACTTCTAGATTATTAAGAGCATAGAGAAAGAAACAATACCAATATTCCTAAGTGTATAGCATAAACTTTTTATTTTTATTTTTATTATTTTTAAGACAAATAATACGTAATATACAATCTAATATGTGCTTAACATTTACATCGTGTTTCTATACCACCCCCAAACAATTTGGGAGAAGGGGGTTCATGAAACAATTCAATAACACAATTAAATTATGTAACTAACTAATTTTTATAATTTTTAACATTTTATAAATAAAAGTGCGTAATTTACATCTTAAAAGTGTCTAATTTTTGCAAATATTTCTATCCCACCCCCAAACAATCGAACGCTTTGTCCTCAAAGTGTAAAGAGATAAGGAAAGAATTTACCATAGAAACGTGGCAAAAATTGGCGCAATTCTGTAATGTAAATATTGTAAAGATGATATGATAATATGAAGCACAAATTAAACCGGTATCGCACTAACTAACACAAAACTCTACCGAGTAAACATGACAGGCTTAGGGTGGCAACATGATTTGAAATGAATACCAAAATATACCACCCCCAAACAAAATTGGAAAACTCTTTTAAGTTTAAAAATTTTTTTGTTTGGCCTATACCCGAAAAGTTGGTATTGTACGAAAACTTGGGTATTTTAAAGTCGATTCCCTAGACTTAAAGTGATATATATGTATTAACATGCAGTTTACCATATATCAACAATCGAAAAAGTTGTGGGTCTTTTCACAAATAATTAACATAGAATGCACCATCAAAACGTAATTAAGCACCAAGATTTCCTATGACGAGCTTAGTGGAATGAAAGCAAAGCCTTATAGATCTAAAACCTAATCGAAAGCATCTGATTTTGTCCTCCTACGAAGGGGGATGCCAAGTAAATGAACGTGAGAAAATTGATGGTTGTGGAAGATAATGTTAGGATGTGGATAATTTTAGAAGAAAAAATGGAAAAAATGAAAAAGTGTCGGTGGCTTGTCCTTGGGTGTTACTTCTTCACCAGTTGGTTTTAGATAGTTATGAAGCATAGGAGAAACGCAAAGGTCAAGTACAAACTCAATGGTTCTTTGAAAAGGTAGAGGGCGAGGAACATTCGTGGATGGAAGGTGAATGAGTGACATGAGGATGTGAGGTGGGTGAATGGTGTTCAACTAGTGTTCTTAGGTCTATATCATCATCGAGGCCTTGAGATATGCAAGACATTCCTCAATAGGTGGGTAAGAAAAATCACTTTCGGATAGAGGATCTAAAAAATTCTTCTTCCGTCCATGGCCAAGAAATGAATGGATGTCAATAGGAGAGAACTCACGAGGCGGCAAAGAAGGGTTGCAAAAGAGTCGAAGGAAATCCTCCTTGATGTTATCTACGTCTAGGGAGTAGAAATTGTGATCCATGTTGTAACGCCCGTATTTTTAAATACGTATTTTTCCTATTTAGTAATTAATTAAATTATTTATTTTCAAAATTCGTCGGATTGGACTCGGGATACGTGGGCCTGGTTTTGGGCCCGAGTCGGTGTTGGGCTTGGGTTTCGGACCCAAGTATATAAACACTTTTTCTAGAAAATAGGGTTCATAAAAATAATAATATATTAAAAATGGAGGCAGAGAGAAGTTTGGTTTGTTGAGCCGTTGAGCCAATTTTAAATCGGGCTAGGAGGATTCGCCGAAATGCTCATACAGTGAGTAGCTATTTTGCTATTTCACCGGATTTGTAGTTTACACACATCGGGCGATATTGTTTCGCTTTTACAATCGCTCATTATCCCGTATTGGAATTGCGCTATTTGTGTTATTAAATTTTATTAAATTCGGATTTATATTAAACCGTTTAAACCGTGTTAAAATTGGGTAAACCGTCGGGCTTCCTCCTCTACAGAAAGCATCAATGGCGCCGCAAAACAATGTCGAAATCGTGTTTTTGACGGGTTGAACTTTCTATATTTGTTGTTGGAGTTTGGTGGTGGACCATGAGGGGTCGAAAGGGGCAAATGGAGCTTGGAGGCTCTAATGGCGCCGGTGTTTGAACTGTGTTTTTTTTGTTGTGGGTTGTTTGGTGATTGGGAAGTGAGGGGTTTCGGTTTTGACGATGGAATGAGGGCTGTTAAAGCTTTGAACAGCGGCAATGGCGGCCGACAGTAAATCGTTTTTTTTATTAAACTTTGTTGTTTGGATTTTGTTTGGGTATTTGAATGGATTGAATGGTTTGTAGTGATGGGACTGAGTGTTGTGAAGTGGGGAGCCGTTTGAACAATCTTTAATGGAGGTCCATAAGTTTCTAGATCTAGTTTTGGGGAAGGTTAGATCTAAAGAATTGAGGCTTTGGCGTTAATTAATGTTAGAGGGTTTTTATTTATGAGTAAAACCGATAGGTTGGAATGGGTAGGTGATTAGGATTAGTGGTGGCCGGATTTTTGGTGGTGGTGGAGGAAAATTTGGGGAAGAAGATGCACCAGAGTCGTGGTTGGGCCTTGGGCGAATCCACTTGCTATATGGGTCGATCTTGTTTTGTTTGCTTGGGCCGCTTCTTTTGTTTTGTTTGGGCGGTTTAGATTGTTTGGTTGGGCTGAAATGTTTTAGGTGGCTTGGCCGAAATTTCGATGGAGGAACTCGAAATTTCAGCTTTAATTTTGTGGGGTCGAAATCTAATTTAAGTGGTTGGGCCTCTTCTTTTTGTTTTGAAATTTTTGGACCGAACCACTTAAATCGTTTTTGGGCCCGCTTCTAATTTTTTTGTATGGACCACCCATCGACTTAAACTAGATCTACATGGGCCTTTTAATTTTTACTTCTTCCGAAGTAATAAGGTTTGGGCTTGGCCAGTTGGGTCCGAATCATGACCTTAGCCATGAGCCCATGAGCCATGCACCTTTGCCCTTAGCCATGACCCATGGCTATGACCATGAACCTGTCGAACACGAAAACGACAGTTTGAGTTTGACTTTGACTTGGACAGTTTGACTTTTGACTAGGACAGTTTGACTTTGACCATGACATGTTGAGTTTGACCTTGACCATGAGGTGTTGACCTTTGACCGTTGACTTTGACTGTTGACCGTTGACTTTGACCGTTGACTGTGAATGTTGACTTTTCCAGTTTTTCATATGTTTGTTTATATGGATATATATAGTAATAAAATACCATTTCGATATTGTATAACTTGGTTGGTAAATTATCTAATTTAGATTTGACGTGAGTAGTGTGTAAAGCATATTGGGCTTTGATTGTGATCGCGGGATCGCTTAATTGTACTACACGCTTTTATGTGTATATTATATGGACACATATAGTAATAAAATGCTGTGGAAGCTAGTATATATTTGGTGGTCATTATCTAAGAAAGATTTGACCTTGATGTTGTGTATTTTTGACACGTGATGATATTGAGATGTTAGGAGACATTATATTCCTAATAATGCTATAATAAAAATGTATGTGATACGTTGAAGCATTATGACATGATATCATATGTTGGGATATTTATATTAATGCAATATCTTGGAGAAATGTATATACACTCCATTATTTTATATGTGAGATGCTAATATAGCATTGGTGAATATTTGCCCACGGGAGTGTGGTGTAGTGCAATAAGATATTGGCACGTGAAAGTATGAAATATGGTTATGAGATATATTGAGATATTTCTAGAGATTGTGGCTTAGTGCAATAAGGTAATTGACCCCGACGCGATATAGTAGAAATGTTTATGAGTCATAGATGTATGACACCGAATAAATTACGTAAACGAAAATCCTAGAACCCGACTACCACAACTCATGTGATTGGCCCTTCCGCGTTTTTCGGCCGAATGGCGAATGGCCTTCGGGCCCCTTCCGGGCGCTTCAGTTAAGCCGAATGGCCTTCGGCGGCCCCTCCCCGGGCGAGTTTAATAGTGGCTTGATTATTCCGTCAAGAAAATAGAACGATGATGCTAATATTTTATGCCGAATAATAGGGCGATTTCTACATAATTGCTTCCGTGTGAGGATTTACGGTGTCAAAGGCATCCCGCCAGGTAGTTACGCACGGAGTGGTTCATTATGTAAGGGGAGGCATGTGGATGTACATGTTCGGCGTTGGTTGCGATTGTGGTAGCCAGGAAACTAGGTAAGACATAGATATACGGCGAATTTAGGGACACGCAAAGAAAGCTTTAAATAATATAATTATGGTAATATGTTTGTGAATGATCTATCTTTAGATAGATGATTGTATCTGGTCTTGCAGAAGGGTGGGTCAAACTAATTACTGGTGCAGAGACGACCCACTCTGTAATTGAGCATGGAATGAGGTAAGTATATAATATGCTTGACTGGTTATAGTTTAGTTAGAACTTAAGGCTCCTCGAGGGAGGAACTACATGCCTTATTTATTATGCGTATAGTTTGTTGGGTGGTTAGTGTGAAGTTAAGGCGCCTCAGTAGAGGAACTACCTGCCTTTATTATTGTGCTTAAAGATGTTGTACTAGTGGTTGGAAGTTAAGGCGCCTCGGTAGAGGAACTAACTGCCTTATGGATTGTGTATATATGTGTAATATTATAGGTTGTTTTTAAGGCTACTCACACCAAAGATTGTTTATAATGTCAATCCGATTTGCATGTTTGTTTATCGGGCGTGTGTTCATTAAATGAACATAGTTGATAAGTCTTGACAGGTTTAGTGATGAAGAAGATTGGTTGCTGCTTGGGGTTTGCATTAGCGTTACATCTCCGGATACGTTTTGTTTTTCCCTTGAGGTGATATAGATTTTCAGTTGAGATAAGGTTATTTGCATTTTCATTTATAAATTGTTTTTGGTAATGAAGATGACTGTTGTTTAAGTTAAAATTTTTATTGGTTTTAATTATCCGCATATTTTAAACTGTTTATGGGCTTTTGGAAGTGGAGAGTGCGTCACACCTCGGAGATCGAAGAGTCGGGGACAAATAATGTTTTTCCGAATTCTGTCGAAATTCGGGGTGTGACACATGTCTTCTTCTATAAGAGGGGTATCTACTAGTGTGGGGACTAAAGTGTCAGCCGCACTAATGTGAGGTACAAAACTCTCAATGGACTTCACTTCCCCTTCTACAGGCAAATCTAGTTGTCACTATTTTTGTCTAAACATGTTAACTTCTACAGAAAGATTTCCAAAAGAAAGAGTCATTGAGCCATCCCGACAATTGATTTGGGCATTGGCGGTTGCCAAGAAAGGACGCCCTAAGATGATGGAATGGAATCATGAGCAACTTCGTGGTCAAGAATAACAAAGTCGGCCGGATAATAAAAATCCTCAACTTTAACGAATATTTTCAACTACACCCTTGATACTTAATAGAACGATCGGCTAACCGCAAAAAGTCATTTTGGTTGGTTGAAGTTTTGTTAGACCTAGTTGTTTATATAAATAAAAAAAAGTAAGTTAACACTCCCCCGTGTCTAATAAAGCAGCTTGTTATGAAGGTATCACCTAAGGTGCATTGACAAAGATAGGGACTACCGGTCCTTGTACTTAACAATTCCGCTATGTTCGGATAAAGAGGATATTGTTCAGCTAAGAATGCTTCGTGGGGTATGTTGGTTTTCCTCTTCTTGGTGCACAACTCTTTAAGAAACTTAGCGTGTCCGTGTAGACTTTTTATAGCTTCTAGAAAAGGTAGGTTTATAGTCAAATTTTTAAACACTTCCCTAATCTCATCAAAATTCTCGGCCCTTTTTAAACACAACTAGTCTTTGGGGATATGGTGTTTTATCGCTTTTTAGCGTAAGGGATAAAAGTATTATTAGTCTTTGCTTTATCTCTAGTCGCTTTCCATCTAGGTGTCCATATTGGAACCTCTACAGTGTAGGGTCTTCACTTTCTATTATTGGGTCTTGTAATATTTTTCCCTTTTCAGTGTGGTTTAACCGGGTAATTTCTACAAAGTAGGTCTTCGGGTTTATTATAGTATTTGGTATGGTATCATTTTTAGTTTGCGGGTAATCTTTAGGCATAGTCACTTGGTTATCAACTACTGCCTCAAAGCGAAGCGGTAGTGACTGCCTTTGTAGGTCCCCTTTTGGTTTATATTACCATTACAAGAAATACCGCTTATTTCAAAGGCGGTGTTTGTTGACTTAGGATTAGGGTAATCGCCGACTTGGAAACACACCGGTTTGGTTATTATTTTGGTTAGAAGACATGTCAATAACCTTTTGGCACAAAGACGCATCATTTGCATCGCTTTGTTTCATCATATTAGAGTTTTGATCATGCCGATCTTTCATCAAGTTGGAGTTTTGTTGCATAATTTGATTTTGTTTCTCCAACAAGGTCACTACTACTTTGTCTATATGATGGTTGTATTGGAATTAAAGCTTGTTGAAATAGTTCATGTCTTGATGTTGATAGTTCCGGGTTATGGGTGCTAAACCTCTATTCCGGTCACTTAAGTTCCCTTTGTCCTTGATGTTGAGTTAACCGGTTGAAGTGTGATGGTTGTGGTGGTGTTTGTGCATAGACAAGAGGATAATAGAAGTCGGAATGCTCAAGACTACAAATGCATATTACAACGAAAGTAGAGTTAATGTTCATGACCGAGTGGGTTGTTGTTGAACGTAGATGGCATCTACCTTTTAGTGAGGGCATCGATAAGAGTTTTAAGCTTCGGGATCATATTTAACCTCAAGAGAAGAAGGAGAGGAGCCGGGAGGAATCGTTACCTCCCCAATTGTTCACTATACCAAAACAGACATTCCTATCTATTGAAACCGTTACTAAAAATATTTGTAACGGTTTTTAAGGCCACAGTTTTGGCTTTCTAATTGCTATTAATATTCAGAGCGGTTTAAAACCGCTACAAAATTATTTATTGTAACGGTTTTTCCAGAACTAAAAATATTTGATAACGGTTTTCTTTGCTTAATTGTGTTACCCTTTTCTAAGAATAGTAACGGTTTTATAGAGTTAGTAACGCTTTTTGACCGTTACTCTTTTCTAACAACAGTAACTGTTTTATAGAATTAGTAACGCTTTTTTGTGTTACTGATTTATAGAATTTGTAACGTTTTGGTAACGGTTTTGTTGCTTCGTAAGTGTTACTTATTACAAAATTTAGTTACAGTTTTCCACCGTTACAAAACTATTTCATATATAAAAAAAATAATTTTCCCCAAAAAAAGGTAAAACCACCATTTTTGGGAAACTACTAAACCTGCATAAAGATGCCCCTACTTATTAGGTATTCTACAATCGTCCATAACATAAACAAGAAAATACATCCAATCACATAATCTTTTATTAAAAAAACATTACCAAAACGTCTTTTCATAAATAGGACTTGCCAATTAATTAAATACACATTGTTTTCCAAATCAATGGGACTTGTCCTTAAACTCAAGCTCTCACTTCATTTGTACAGAACTCCCACCTTCAATAGTTGCAAGCATCAGGGGATGACTTTGGGATGGTATCATCAGAAAAGTCCCTTTCATCGTATACAACAATAGAAATAAATAAAAGAGAGTTAGGCAGTAGAAAACAAATATGTATAGATATATACTTATATCTTATTCTTAAGTAGTAGCTCCTTATACTCAAACTACATAATTAAAAAAAAAATAGTATGGTAGCAAACTAGTAGCATAGAAGCATAGTATAGACACGAAAGTTTATGTACCATCCCAAAACCCTATAACCTTGTCAGACACCTTGACGAAAGACATAAAAATTTCGACAGAATCTCCTCTGTATATTCAACATTTCATAGACATAAATTCTGTCATAACCTGACAATCAAATAATATACTTTCATAACATATATTAAAACCTCAGACCTCAGTAGTAAACCAAACTACTCAAATATATATTGATTCAGTAGAACCCAAATACTTAACCATCTCACCAATGCCGCTTAAGTCAAATAGCCAATCCTCTAATTAAAAAGACACTATAAATTATATACCAAAATTAAAATGAAAACAACATATACATCACTTCCACTTATATCGTTGTTATACACCCTCTATTAGTTCCAACCATAGATACCACACTTAGAATATATATACACCATACATTCACACTACTCATATGTAAGGACTCATCTTCCAAAACAAAACTCATGAATATTCCAAAGATCTGCATACACTTGTGACATATGAAACGAAAGAAACCACATGAGGACCTTACTTTTCATTAACTCGCTAGGTCTCCCCTGTTGTCGCTCTCCATCTACGCTCTAATACATCACCAAACAAACAGATGTATCCCTTCAAATATACAATGAGGCCCTTGAATAGATCTATTCTTGGACCAAAGTGAATAAAAGAAAAAAGATACAAAACAAACATTGTATAATATTACCAGATACAAACCTCCTCAGACTTTCGAAAATGAAAAGAAATTTCGCATTTAGGGCTAAAGGCTTGCCGAAATTTATCCCTAATGTATTTCAATAGCTAGGTTAAGAAAATTCAAGTACAAAACTCAAAACACAATGCTAATTTGCTAATAAAGATTGAGAAACCCCCATTGAAAGAACATCACTATATCTCAGAACTATCACTATTTGTAGGATCAACAACCTACTTGTCCTAAAAACATCCTGTCTCTCACTGAACCTAAAACATTTCTATATATTGTTATAGTTGTTGAGAAGAAGAAGATAACTCATTAAATCTACCACCACAGCCCATCCAATCTTGTTAAGCACCACCAAATAAAGATAAGCCAACCAAATGATATGGATGAGCTTGAAATGAGCCATGTAAAAGCAATAAGAATAATATTTACCTTTATCCGAAAGTGTTTGCCAAAGAAGCCAATTGACTACAAGTCAGGACTGCATGTTACAAGCACCCCACATTAAGGTTATTATGCTACTAGTCAAATGCTACACAAGCTTCTAAAAAGTCTAGAAGGTAGGAAAAATAACAAAAATGGATGTAAACTATAAACTTGATTACAAATGGATGTATGTATTCACCTCTCACTGAAAAGCAAGTTATTGCAAGATAGCTTACACTGCTTCTCCTCACAGGAAGCTTCCTCTAAAGCTTTTCATTAGACCATACATTTTTTATCTCTTGCCCATAGCCTAAGAGTGGTCAGAGGCTCAGAGCCTATAGCTAATATAATGAGCTCGTGAGAAATTATCACATTACCTATAAAATAGAGTCCATTCAGGACAAACATCGTATATTTTATAACCCTATTTCAAATAAGTAAATAGAATTCAATTCACACAAAAGAGATATTACTTGAAAAGAAACACAAACTTGGAGTCTTGGACTAGTGTTTAAATTACTGCTCAGTTGTATCAAGGGTCGATCAATGGTGTGAGATCTTTATCACTAACAAGAGTACACATCATTGATCTAACATTGCCATTGTTAGTACACTAATAATTGTATGAGACCACAAATCTGAACAGAGTGACTCCAAGTAATGCCTCATAATTCTGTAGTTCACACGGTTATAGCATCAAGCAATGGTGGCTAATAAGCCATGGCATATTACATAACTATGTGTCTACGACTCTATGCCCATATCTAAAGGTAAGGTAGATAATGTTTGCTGCCTATTTCAGGAGGTAGAATCATTTTATCACTGCTTCCGCGTCAAGTTTGCAAACCATGTTAATCAAAGATCAACAAGAAAAAATCTATTAGGAATACACACTAAAACTAACAACAAAATTCTAAAATCCAATCGCTTTCATACCTTTTTCCCTCAAACCAAGAGATTGAAACAAGATCTCTGGGGGGTGAAAAAATAGTAAAAATTAAAACTTTTGAACAACGACATAATTTTTATGAAACAATTTAAAATATTCAGCTTAATATTAAGAGATAGCCAACACACTTGTGTTCAAATACCCGTTAGCAAAATTAATTGACCCAATCAGAAATGTTGAAACCATTGATTGAAAAACCCTACCTCGCTCTAAAACAAAAATTTGAAATCCAATTAAACCCAACACCAATAATGACAACAAGTAAAGAAAAGAATTGAAATATCTTTACTAATAACTAAAAACCAAAGAGGAAGAAGCAAAAAATAAAAAATCTAAAATTTCCAAACCCTAAAAAGAGAAGGAGAAGAAGACAAAAACTTACCTTCAATTCTTTTTTAGATCGTAGTCTAGGTTTGAGGTATCCACATCTCGCCCTCCGAAAGTGAGAAAGTGAGAAAGATGAGTACGACATCCTTTGGTTTTGGACTGTCTTTTATTTTTCTAATTTGTTTTTTCCTAGGTTACATTGACACGGGCATGCGTGTCGGTGTCCGACACGGATACAGGGTGTCTGATACGGGCGAAAGCAGTTGAAGATCGATTACCTGGGACACGGATAGGAATAATTAATTAATTTTTTAATAATTATAAATTTATTAAATTAGATGGTAAATCAGAAATTCGAGGTAAATTAAATACAATATGTGTCCGTGTGTGTCCGACACGGATACGGACACGGACACGTGGATACGTATCCGACACAGATATTTTCAAAATATGGCGTGTCCATGTAACCTAGGGTTTTTCTAACGGTATCAATGTGTTAGCTCACCATGACAAATTAATTTTGATAATTATTCGAAATTAAGTAATGGAAAATTTTAAATAGTTACGCTTTCTAAACGTTAATAAGGGCGTCACGGTGAAAAAATGTTACTAAGTGAAAAAGGAGGCGCACTAAATCACCTTTTGGTGGTGTTATCTTTTGGTTTGACATATATTAAGGACTGAAACTAAACCTTTCCGTACTAAAAGCATTTCACCTTCCAAAGTCTTTTGTAATTTACAGTTTGAGCCAATAACAAAGCCAAAGTATATATGGTGCAATATAAGAACTAACAAAGGTTTATAAGAACAAAACCAAAGTTGCCTCTTGCAATTGCATACTTGCATTGGGTATTGCCAATAGCATAATACATGATAAAGGTTTATCTCTTCATGGACAAATCTTTGCCATGCTTGGATTACTTCAAACAAGATAAGTGCAGCAAGAGCATTATGATTTTGCAACTACGTACACAACTTAATCTGCTACATAATTAGCCATATGTGCAACTCACGAGAAGTTATAATGTATAAGACTAAAATGCACTTACCATTCATTGTCACTTGAATCGCCTAGCTAGCAATATATATATCAGCTAGCTAGCAATATATATATATCAGCAGAAATATTGAGCAAAGGAATAAATAATACCTCTTCTTTGAGTCTGACATTTTCAATCTGAAGATGTTGTTCATCGAATGACATTTCTCCTAGAATTGCCAGACCTCCACAGTTTGGACAGGATATGCTCCTCAACGCGGCTTGTAGCTTGAAACCCTCATTTTTTAGGTTCTCATATTCGGCTTTGAGTATCACATAATCCCTTCTGTCTTGTTGTGCCTAAACATACAACATAACAAGATAGAATGTTGTGAAATTTAAAATAGAAGCGAAGCTTATGTTGTGTTATCGCATTAAGTAAGGTTAAATAGGAAGAAGCACGAGAATTGGTCATTAATGAGTATCAACCACTTTACCAAAAAAAAAATGAGTATCAACCAAATAGTTGCTTGCCTGTCAAGTATAAATCCAAGAACGGTAGATTGCAATGATGCAAAGAAACAAATCAAAGTGTTCAGTGACAGATTGGCTGGATAATCCTTGCAGATCAGTGCCTGTGGATGTGCGTGAACAAAAGAAAGAATAAAAGAAGTATTTATCAATCAAACAACAATTCTGATGAATGTAAATTAAAACTGATGTACTTCAATAGGGATCATCCAGATCAGACCTGAAGAATAAACCATGCACTCCACGCAGCATTGCTAGCCAAAACAAGAGCTGACCCCTTGATCCAATCATTTTCATGGTGCCTTGACCCGAGTGAACCTTTTGTATTGTGGATGTTGATCAATGACCTCTGGTTAAAGTCTCTGAGTAGGTAATCTCCTTTCCAAAATGTAAATATTAGTGCTCCTCCAACACAAACAAGAGACCTATAATCTTTGCTTGACCTTTAATACTCCGAAGCATAACTTTCTCCATCCTGAATGAGAAGAAAGAAAAAAACATATCCGTCAGCATTTTGTAGTAGGTACAGGTATCGTGGATTTCTGGGGAAAGGTGGAAGACTGGAAGTACTACTTATGCTTTATGTTTTTGTATGTATCGACTACCACCGGCACGATAAGCTATTAAAGAAGTAAAATGATAATGATGGACTATTACCCGAGTGAAACCGCGATTAAGAATGTGAGACTAGGAGTTACATTAATCAAGGCAGTTGCAACAGTTGGAGAAGTGTACTTTAGTCCAGCATAGTAAAGATTCAGATTGAGAGTGCGCGCTACCGAGTGATGCAAGAACAAAGATCTTCATTATAGTTGTAAATGGAAGTGGAGGGTGTGTTTTCCTGCAGTGCATTATCATTTTATAAGAAAATGCAAAAGAACATGCGATCCTTGATGTCAATTAAAAGTTTAAAACCATTAGCACAACACTCCTCGAGCTCTGAAGAAGTTATGGAATCATTTCTGTAGTGTTCTTAACCATTTGAAAAGTGTTTGTGTTGTACAGCTGCTGCTGCTGATGTTAGTTAGCTGATCGATCTATTCTTAATTTCAAGGTACTATTTCAAAATTTATTGAAGAATTTGCAGCTTTGGATTTTCAGGGTATTTGAACATTGAGTCCCTAAGCAAGGTAGATTATAAAGCACTTTGAGTGGAAAGCAAAAGTACTTACCTCTCAAATGCATAGGCCAAAGGGCCTAATACAAGCAAAGCAATTAGGTGCCGATAAACTATAAAAACTTGTTGATTCATTCCCTTCTCTAGAGATATCTTAGCCAGAATACTGGAACCGCCATAAGATAGCTGTACCACAACCATGGCCACATACGAAGCACAAGTCCTAGTAGTTACCATCTCTTAATCATGCAAGGACAAAGACGAATACTGTGTATGTAACAAGCTAAGCACCTTTCTATATATATATATATGGTGATTGAATTGAACACCCTTGCACACTGCATACTCCACTTGTGCTTATGTTGTGTGCTTGACTCCTTAACCATAGTCATTGAGTGGGATTCAGAATCAGTGAAGCAATACAGCAGCGAACCTGGGCCTCTTTCTTTTTATACGGATTTTGCACAGTAAATGGATATGATGATTACCAGTTTTTTCTTGGTGGAAGCAGTGGGAAAATTGTTCAAACTAAAGACTATTGGAATATTCGTTCCTTATGGATAAATAGGTATGCTCCACTGCACATTATTTGAGCACTAGCCATTAAATTATACATATACCATCAAACTATCTCTAACATGGAACTTGATTCACGATGAACTCACAGCAGTACTAATGAGATCACTAAAGGAACTATTCTTCTTTCATTGGCCCAAGACTCTTTTTGATGCATACAACATACATTCAAATGCGAGAAAAGCATAAAATAAGACCTACATTATAACTAGATTAAAAATTCAGAAAACAATAATTACTTGAGACTTACATTATTAGATTTAAAAACCGGATACACCAAATAAAATGCAAAACTAAGCACCAGTAAACATGAAAATTTTAAACTTATCGCAATTCAAAGCTAAAATTGCATCCAATCAAGAGCTTATTACTGATATATATGGAATGTACGTGGCTCTACAACCCACCATCAAATGTATGAGTCTCACTCGTATTTGACACAAGCACATTAACTTTACACTCAATACTAGTACTAGTAGTAGTAGCAGAAGAGTAAAAATAAACCAACAAACTGAAATTTACACTCAATACTAGTACTAGTAGTTGTAGCTGAAGAAAAAAAATAAACCAACAAACTGAAACTGAAACAGAAAACTAACAACACCCAAAAACAATTATTTTTTATGCCTAATTCTTATGCAAAAGAAAAAATCATAAGCCCTAAAATCATCCCCTTTGCAGACAAGAACAATCATACTACAAGATAGTAGTTTCGCTCGAAGAACACACACAAATGAAAATAAAAATCGTACCTTTTGCAACAATTCAAACCGAACTTGGACTGAAACAAACCGAGCAAATCCCTAGATCATAATGGATTAAAAAGCGAGAGAGAGAAGTTAATTAGTGCTACTGAAGAATTACCAAACCCTACATAATTGAAAGGAAGAGGAAGGGGAAGGCGTACTTACAAGCGGCGGCAGCAAACAGCTCAAAAATGAAACAGATTTGAGAGAGATTTAAAGAAATTTGAGAGATTTAGTTGCGAGAGATCGAAACAGATTTGTGAGAGAGAATCGATTAAAGATATATATATTTTTCATAGTTAAAGAGTGCAAATACGTGAAACTTCAAGAGAGCGCGAGTTTTTAGTATACTTAATTCCCAAATTTCTATTTTTTTTTATTTTTTTTTGTGTTTTTTTAGTGTTCACGGTTTGAAAACGCATATGTTTCGTAAGAAAAATCCAAAAAAACATTAACAATTAATTTAATTTTAATAGAAAATCATTGTAACAGTTCCTCGTAATTGCTAACGGTATTAAAGTGAGAGGAACTCTCTTACGCTTAGAAACTGTTACTAATGAAAAAAAACGAACGTTACAAATTTCCTGTTTTGGTGTAGTGGTTGTTCTTTTTAGATTGATCTTCTAAGAATTTATAAGCCTCCAAGGCTCCTTTACTAAGAAAACTACCCCCAGTCATGATGTCTAGAACCTCCTTATGATAATGTGAAAGCCCCTTGAAGAAAGCACGAACAAGCGTGTCTTTTCGCAAGATTATGATGCGGGCATTCAATGAGAAGATCGCTGAAATGATTCCGTGCCTCCTCAAAAGGATTCATGAGGATTCCGGGCGAAGAAATGAATCTTGTGAAGCATTTCATCCGCCTTCGCTATGGGTAAAACTGTTCCATGAACAATTGAACAAGTTGAGCCCATGAGTCCACGAGTTTGGCGTTTGGGGCGCTTAACCAAGACGCCGCCTTATCGGGCTAAGGTGAAAGGGAATACCCTCGGTTTAATTTATTCCGCACCAACCGTAGGATGGTGGAATGTTGTTAGGACTTGTTCAATCCTACGACGTATCGGATAAGGTTTTTCACCATGAAAAACGAGTAACAAATTAAAATATTTGGGGATTCGAAATCCCCACCGGGTCCGCTAGAACGATGCATGATTTAGTGCTATCGCCGAGGCTTTGTAGAAGTCGAGAGAGGAGTCTCTTTTCTTCAGCCATTATATCGGTGGTGTGTGTGAAATTCTTAGATAGGCGTGCGTGGTATTTATGTTTACGTAAAACAAGCCCGATTATACTAGAATTAAAACTCCTCGACAAAAGAAACGAGGAGTGGAAGAAGGAATAATACCCAATTGCGCCCCTGCTTCGCTTATAAATAGCGCCTTGTTCACGCGGTGTTCGGTGTATATAACAAGTTAGAACACTGAAAAACTTGAAAATTGAAAATTTGAATCAAACCCGTGGAAATCCGGCAAAATCACCGAGGGGCGCAGTGCGCTTTCACTTTGCGCAGCGGCGCGCTAAGTGCAAATTCGAATGTCCAGTGTTTGAGCGCGGATCGCGCTCGGTTTGGGCGCGGGTCGTGCTTCAGGGTTTTCGAATGTCCAGTGTTTGAGCGCGGGTTGCGCTCGGTTTGGGCGCGGGTCGCGCTCAGGGATTTCGAATGTCCAGTGTTTTGAGCACGGGTCGCGCTCGGTATGGGTGCAGGTCGCGCCTCAGGATTTTCGAGTTTTAGGCCTTTTATCGTACTCTAAAAAATTTAAAATTTTTATAGTAATTTTCTAAGACGTTTATCAAGTAGCCTGTAAAATTTCAGATCAATCAGAGCTATGAAAGTCCCTCTACTACCCTACAAAGTTTGCAAAATAGTTTTCAGACACAATACAAACAACCGAATGGTTAACCCATCAAAACAAAGCCAAAAATTTCCAAATTTTTACTGGAGAATCCTGACAGATCCTACTTGTTCCTGTAAAAACTTTAGAGCAATTGGAGTTCTAAAACCTCTCCTTATCGGCTGGTGTTCCAGATATTAAGTGTTTGCAATACTGCAGAAACACACTGGAAACACTCTACTATTTAGGAGGTCAAAACAAATAAAAAACTCGTCAAATTTTTACTAAAAACTCCTGACTTAGGATAGATACTCTTGTAAAAAATTTAGAATTTTTAGAACTCCCTAAGTAACCTTACTTGTCTGTTTTTCAAGAACATACGGTGTGAAAACTGAAATGCAGCACTGTAAAGATCGTATTTTTTTCACAAGGTAAACCAACTTTGAAAAATCTGAAAATATTCCAGTAAATCAACAACACATTAAATATTATGTCTGAAAATTTTCAGAATTTTTGAAAATTTAGAAATACCTTCACCGCAGTGTTTTTCTCTGTGAATCCGCAGCCCTTATGCCTAAAACAGTGAACAGTTCCGAAAATCAAGAAATAAGAATGAAAAATTAAAAGGGTGGGTGGGTAGAGAATGGGGGATTGCCCCTTGGATTCAAGCAATTGAATTCTTGTCTTAAACGAGATTAAGATGGCAGCAGCGCCATTTGATAAACATAAAAATAATAGAATCCTAAATATTAATGTTAACAACACTAATACGTAATCCTACCGTTCTTACGTTTAAATCAATTATTCTTACTCTCAAAACATAATCATGCAATATAATGAGTAAGGATTCGTTCCACTCTTAAATGTCTAGACTTAAATTGAATTCAACTAATCAAACCCAAAAGGAACAATAGTGAGAGTAATGATTTGATGTGAAATTTCTATACTACCATTTCCAACACAAGAATAATAATAAGAACATGTCATTAAGGAATAAGTAATTAACTTTATAAATCTAATAGAACAATAAGAACAAGATGTGATTGAATGAATAACAACTACTTATTAATCTAATGAACCATAAAAACAATGATTCAATACTCAAGAAATAAACTAACTAATTAATCTAAAACTAGATCTAGAACTAAGGTTTAATGGCTACTTTTCTTATCCTAACCTAATTTATTTTCTAACCTAACTATCTACCCTTAAGAAAAAGTCAAGCTTTTGTTTTTATACTTTCAGATCCAAAAATCGTGCATGGGCTTGGAGCCATGTTTTGGGCCGGAAAATCGGGCCCAAAACCCAATTTCTTTAGTCCAAAATGGGCTCTTCAGCTGTAATTGGCTTCGACAAACGTTTCGTCCACTTCTGCTCCTCTGATTGGGTCAAGACTTGGACCATTGAAAAGCTCTTTCTGAGCCGGTCGTTTTGACGTAAGGTAGGCCCAATTCCGAGGTCTGAGTCCAAAGATATGGTCTTCTAAGTTCTTCACGACTTTGTGTAATCGTTTACGCCCGTGGACTTTGACTTTTCATCTTTTCGACCGGGCTTTACAGAGGCTTTGTCTTCTTGAAAATTGGCCTTTAATCACGTAACTCCTTAGAACCGACCTTTGCTCCTTTATCTCGCTAAAGTGGCATATTTCGCATTATAATGGACTTTGAAGCCCGAAATGCATAAAACACGTGTCGTGATTAACTCTTACTTATTATTCACATAATTGGTCTAAAAGTACGATTGTTAAAGGGTTAAAACTACAGTTTTGGGCTCTTATCAACTTTCCACTTCCATTCATCGATTAGATGCTCGAATGCTTAGCCGGTCATGCATATTACTGTTTTCTTGATGGTTATTCAGGTTATTTTTAGATAATCATAGACCCTGCTGATCAAGAAAAGACCACGTTCACGTGTCCATTTGGTACATTTGCATATAGACGAATGCCTTTCGGCCTTTGCAATGCACTTGATACTTTCCAACGCTGCATGCTTCACATTTTCAGTGATATGGTTGAACATTTTATGGAAGTATTCATGGACGATTTCTCAATATATGGAGATTCTTTCGATAGCTATCTATCAAATCTTGAAAAGATTTTTACACGTTGTGAAGAGAAAAAACCTTGTTCTCAATTGGGAAAAATGTCATTTCATGGTTACAAAAGGAATAGTTTTAGGACATATCGTTTCAAAGGATCTGAATCGAAGTCGACAAAGCTAAGATAGAAAAATTGCTTCACTTCCTATACCAAAATCAGTTCGAGACATTCGCGCATTCTTAGGACACACAGGTTTCTATAGGAGATTTATTCAAGATTTCTCAAAAGTTGCTCGACCTTTAACCAATCTCCTGCTTAAAGATGCCGTCTTTGACTTCAGTTTCAATTGCAAACAAGCCTTTGAGATTTTAAAAACCGTATTAACTATCGCTCCCATAATTCAACCACCTGATTGGTCTAAACCTTTTGAATTAATGTGTGACGCGAGCGACTATGCTATTGGAGCTGTACTAGGGCAACGCTGAGAAGATAAGCCAGTTGTCATTTACTATGCGAGTAAAATCCTTAATGAAGCTCAACGTAACTATACCACCACTGAGAAAGAGTTTCTCCGTTGATATGCTTTGGATAAGTTTCGGCCCTTACCTAGTGGGTTCTCCAACTATTGTCTACACCGATCATGCGGCACTTCGCTATCTATTAGCTTAAAAAGATGCAAAACAAAGGTTGATCCGATGGATTCTCCTTTTGCAAAGAGTTTACTCTAGAAATTAGAGATAAAAAAGGTTACTTAAAATGTGGTTGCAAACCATTTATCACTTAATTTGTCGCTGATGTTGATACCGATACCGAAACCTATCTCGTGATTCCTTTCCGGATGAACACTTGTACTCTATTTTTCGGCCCCTTGGTACTGACATAGTAAATTACTTAGTTACCGAAGAAGTCCCTTCATCTTGGTCTCAGAATGACCGGAAAAAGTTCTTATCCACTGTGAAATTTTATTTCTTAGATGATCCCTACCTCTTCAAGTATTGTTTTCGACCAACTAATCCGCCACAGCATTCCCCGACCGGGAACACAATGATGTGTTATCCTTCTGTCATGAACAATCTTGTGGTGGTCATTTTAGTGGTAAGAAAACTGCGGCCAAGGTCTTACAATGTGGATTCTATTGGCCAACACTGTTTAGAGATGCACATGAGCATTCCAAAGCATGCAATCGCTGCCAGCAGCTAGGACGCATTACTCAACGCAATATGATGCCCTTAAATCCCATTTTAATTGTGGAAATCTTTGATGTATGGGGCATCGACTTCATGGGTCCATTTCCAAATTCACATGGCTTCCTATACATACTAGTAGCAGTTGACTATGTCTCAAAATGGATTGAGGCATTGGCATGTGGTACTAATGATAAAAAAACGGTCGTTTTGTTCGTAAAAGAAAATATTTTCTCTCGATTTGGTGTTCCAAAAGCTATAATTAGTGATGGGGGAAAACATTTCTGTAATAAAATTTTTGAATCTTTAGTAAAAAAATATGGAGTCACGCACAAAGTGGCAACTCCGTATCATCCTCAAACCAGTGGTCAAGTAGAAGTCTCTAATAGAGAGATCAAATTCATTTTGGAAAAAACTGTCAATCCATCTAGAAAAGACTGGTCTCTACGATTATCTTATAGCCTCGTTTTTGGGAAACCTTGTCATCTGCCGGTTGAATTTGAGCACCGTGCTCTATGGGCCATCAAAAGCCTCAATTATAATACTAACGCGGCAGGTGCGAAGAGAAAATTACAGTTAAATATGAGCTTGAGGAAATTCGAGTGATGCCTATGATCTCTCGAATCCTATAAAGTCAACATGAAAAGAGTGCATGACAAGCACATATTGAGAAAAGATTTCAAAGTGGGTCAAAAAGTTTTGTTGTACAACTCAATATTACACATTTTTTCAGGAAAATTAAAAACTTGATGGTCCGGTCCTTTCACCGCTCTCTGCCAATTGCCATGGGGGCTATTTCTTTGAAAACGTAAATGATGACAACGAATTTCAAGTAAATGGCCAACGCCTTTAAACATTATCATGAGTTCGCTCTCCGTGATGTCGAAGAGACTTTTTTCAATGATCCAAATTTCTACATAGACTAATAGATTTGATGGTGTACTTCTTTCCATGTGTTTAAACAAAGAAAGTACACCATTTGGGTAGCCGGGCCCTTTCTTTTTCTTTTCTAAAAATCCCTAGAGTGTGTGGTTGCAAAGCCACGGAACCATAGTCCACAAAAACTCTACTTCGAACCGAAAGTATAAATGTCTTCTCGATAATCGAAAGCAAACGTGCCTCCCGGAAAACAATGGGTACCAAAAATTTCATCTTCTTCTTTCTCCTCCCTTTTCTATTCTCTTCCTCGCGAACTCCAACTCATCATTTGGTGCAAATCTCACCCATCTCGAATAGGTAATGGTCGTAGTACTTTTTTTTTTCGGCGGCGCGAAAAGGATGGGGTGGTGTATGAACTGGCCAAACTCCTTTCTGTCCGTGTCTTGATCTTCTATCCCGAGATGAGCTGGTATAAGGTATATTATTGTCCGACACCAGCTCAGCAGATAAACTTCGTCTGTCGTCCCGTTGTTCCCGCGAGGTTGGGATTCGCCTCTTGAGGATCCGACGTTAAAAGACTCACATTCGCCTTGAGGATCCGGCGAAAAAGACTCAACATGTATATACTCGTTTTTTATTTTTTTTTTCCTTTAGCACCAAGCATGGTGCCCAAAGAGAGTTGTGATATGCAACATCGGACATTTTCTAGTTTGTGCGGGCAATGGATTCTACCCAGGCCAACCCCGATCGGTTTTCTATGTGACTGTATCAAGGGGTGGTTTGAGGCTATACCATATGTACTAAGGGTAATATTATTATTAGACCATTGCACATTGGTCAGGGATGGTACCGTCTTGAACCCTAGGCCCCCAAAACATAAAGGTTAAGCCACAGTCTAGCTAGATTGGGTTCGCCCCAGAGCCGACATGAAAGTTTCCTGAGTTAAGTTGTTGTGATGTGTTGTTTTATTTGGACTTCCGGTGTTGTTGACACGTTCCTTTCGAATTGTACATTTGTATATAAAAATTGTAAATAAATAAAAACTAAAATAATAATAATAATAATAATAAATAATAAAATAATAATAATAAATAAATAAAAATAAATAAATAAAAAGGTTTGAATGTGATTTTGTCATATTCCAGTGAATGACATTTTTAATACCGATCGTTTTGATATATCATTGTTTCAATTTGGAGTTAAAACGAATCGAAATTCCACGTTTGAAATTTCATAACATTTCGGGACATAAGGGGAATTTCTGGAATTCATTTGGGTTTGGGCCAAAAATTGGACCTGACCCAAAATCACGGACCCATTTACAAAAACCCACACGCTGGCACCCACGCCCATCCCTCACATTTTCTTCCCCCTCAAAATCCGGATCTTGGTCTCCTACCCTCACTCTCACCTCAAGAAGACGACCGACTAGACGACCGAAATTCAACCATGCGAAGCTAAAACCACCAATTCGAACTCCCTTCCTCCAACACCATCTCCTCCATCACTCCTAGCAATTTCCACCCTCAGAAATTCATCTAGACCTTGCTATGGCAGCACGAAGGAGAATCACAGTTGAGAGAAATTTTGAAAATTTCTACAATTCCGGGATGTTTCATCCATTTTTCGATGAGGAAATTGCTAGTAGAGAGTGGGAATATCTCTTGCATCGAATTCCAGCTGATTATTCCGAAGAGTTGGTGTTGAAATTTTACGACAATGGAGGTTTCCGGGGTGATGAATTTTAGATTACGGCGGATGGGTTGGAACGTGAACTCAATCTGGAGTTAATATCGAATACAGCACAGATTCCAATAAACTCTGATAGTCCGACCCTGTTGTTGTCAGAGTATCTGACTACAAGGGACTTAATGTTTGACACGCTTCTCGAGGGAGAGTACAGTAATGGCTCGAACTGCGGTGTACCAAAGACTCGCCGCATCGAAACCAACTAGCCGTCACTCAATGGATGGCGTACAACGTCATTGGAACTTCAAAGACATCTGACGTGAACAAGACATTCTTGCACCTGTTGTGGATCCTCCAGGAGAAGAAGAATACTTTTGGTATGGTCCATTTCCTGGGCCATATTCTTACGACCGCGTCAAACAGGTCAGCTCCTCTTGTTGTACTTGTTACTCAGCTTATGCTTAACTTAGGGTTCCAGTCCGCTACTCCTTTCATTCCAACAAGGTCTTTCGAGAATTTTGGAATTTTCGAGACTTGTGTTCTGGACCATTGGGACCCAGTAGCTAGAGATGATATTGAGCGTGATAACGTACCTCCTCCTCCCCCTTCACCACCCGACTGTTTTAATGAGGCTACCATGCGCCGAATTAACACTCCCATGGAAGCCTTGAGACACATGAACACTAGTATGCGCAGGATGTTTCTTCATCAGGAAGAGATGCTTACTTCCCAAAATGACTTCCAGCAAGAAATGTGCAATCGCCAAGGCCGTTTCCAGAGAATGATGATGGCAAATCAGCGGCAATTCCAAGATCAATTGCTACAGTCTATAGGCCACATTCCAGACCAGTCAGCTTCGGCCCGAAGTTAAAATCAATTTACGAGAAACCCGAAGTTCATCTTCCGCTAACCCGAGGATTCCCAAGAGTTTTATTTCCCTTGGTTTAGAAATGACTATGTCATTTATTTCCATTATGCATTGCATTTTTAGTTTTCTTGTGATAAAAATATTATATATCGGTTGATTTCTCATAATTTTGTATCTCCAGACGGTTTGAATGAGAAATTATTTATGTTATGCAATTATTGTACTTTCTAATATAGTAGTTTGTTCCTCGATGCATTGGGCCTACTCTCAAAGCCCAACGATCAAAACCCAACGGACTGATCCAATCGGTCAGAAGCCCAACGGTCAGAAATCTAATTATAAATACAACTCTCATTTTCCACCTTCACTCATCCCTTTCTCTCAATCTTCACACTTCACACACAAATTCTCATTTTCTTGATCATAATGAATCCAATCGAGCGATGGGAAAAGGAGCAACGCGAATGGGCTATCACAGTATTCGTGATAACAGTGTTTATCATTATTCTCCTGTCACTCATGCATAACATGATCCAGAACATCTAGGTCTATGTAACCATCTCTTTTTTTCGACTTTCATTTTGTATATTAGTATGGTGTGTTAAATAATTCTCACACATTTTTGTACGGGTTACGATTAAATGGAAGTTTAAGATTAAATATTTGTGTATATTAGTTGTCTTTTCTCTCTCTCTCTATATATATATATATATATATATATATATATATATAGAGAGAGAGAGAGAGAGAGAGACAACTAATATACACAAATATTTAATAAGAAATATTAAATAAATAAACAAACCATAACAAAGAAAGACCATCCAAAACTTACCAAATTAATTAATTGATACTCATGTTTGTTCGAGAAGATCGCAAGACGCTTACAAGGTACGCATAACACTTGTCACACATGCAGCTCGATTATTCTATCCATATGCTATTACTGAGGTCTGATAATCATTTCTGAAATTACGTGTAAGTCTAACTACCCTGTGAAACTTTCCTCCGTATTTTCTAACATTGAAACATCTCATTAATTGTTTTTGGAAATCTGACATAACAAGACTTACTATGGATCCCCATTGTTGCTGTTCATAATCACATGGGTCATTAACTACACTTGGAATCCAGATTGGTACAGACTCATAGATTGGCTATAAATCTCTTCTTTTTCAGCCATTCTCATTCAAACAATTCTCACTATCCTTCCCTCAGTAATACTACCAATGGATCAACCAAGAAAAATAATGCCCGAGAAAGACTACCTAAAAGTTTTGGAAGATGGCCGGTTTTATCCTTATTTTGACACCGAATAATACGGGGATGAGGGATGGGCGCCTCTTCTATATCATTCAAGAGCTTTGTTATTCCCAAATTGGTTTTGATGTTCTACCAATTTATAGAACCTGAGAATGGAAAATTCTACTTCAATACTTATGGACGACGATTGGAATTGACTAGGAAAATTATCTCCCACATACTTCAAATACCAATGAATACCTAGGAGTGCCTTTTTCCGTGAGTCATCATTTGATTCCTCGCTAAAAGTTTACTAAGAGCTACCATATCTTATGGCGGCGGGAAATAGACATCACGTTGTTCTTCAAGCTTTTGAAAACGAGAATCAATGAGTCGAGTGCTCCAATTGGTTGGGACACAATATGATCGGTACATCTCACTAATCGAGAAGTCACAAAGACTCAACTTCACCTACTTTGGATTTTGCGCACTCGAGAGATGATTTTTGTCTAATCCAACACCTCTGGAACGTGATCACCAGGAAAACAAGAAAGTCAGCACCTCTACCTCTACCCACTTTAGTCACGCAAATTATGATGCGTTGGGGTTATCCAGTCATTTCTCGAGAAACACCACTTCAAAGAGCACATATTGGCGCTCTCAAACGTACTACTCCATTGGTTTTGGACTCCTCGATACTCGATGTGATGAACGGAACGACTCAAGCTCAAACCCTGACAGTTTCTTTGATGAAAATACCATGCTAAAGTTTTTTAATCCCATGGAAGGCATTCAATTTCTTCATCACGGCATGCGGGAACTACACGCTCGTCAGAATATCATCATTACAACTCTTAAGGATTTCCAAGAACGTCAAGCAAAGCATGATGTTGAACAGGAGGAAATATTGGAAAATCATTCTCAGTCCTTGCAGAATCACGCTCTCCTTATGGAAAATCAAACTACACTCTCTGCCAGCCAAGGGGACATTCAGATGCAGCTCGGCCAACAATTGGAAGAACTAAACAGTTTGGTGCACGATATGTGTCTCCAAGATCAACATAATAATCCATAATTTTCTAATATTACTAAGTCAATAAATAAATAATCGTATATGTTATTACATTTTTCGTCGTATTATGAATTTTGTCTTATCTTTGTGTCTTCTTTTGTATGAAATGCTTAATAGGATTGTCATCATTTGCATCGTTGTGACTAATATAATTTTAACATGTGCTTACAGGAGGATCTATTTTCTTACATACTCAATTATCCATCCAGTTTGCCTTTGTCGTTACCTATTTCTTTACTTCATCCACTATGGCATCTTCATCAAACATGGTATCTCCCAAACTCATTCCTAAGCAATCCTTTCAGTCTATGATGGATTCCAATACCTATGGCCATCTTTTCTGTGAGTACATTACAAACATCGGGTGGTCTTCCCTAATTCTTCAACCTAACCAAACTTATTCTCCGAGTTTGGCTACATATTTTTATGCTAATATGGAAGACACACCAGGATTCAACCATGCGCATGGTTTCTACTTACACGGGTTCACAATCCTAGTTGGTGACACACCTCACATCTTTTCTGAACAACAACTTGCCCTAACTTTGGATCTTCCATACCATGAACCTGCTACATCATGGCATTACATCTATCATAATTCTTACCGTTCCTTTCAGTGGCAAGCGTTTCGCGACTCTTATGGTGATGGTCTTGAGATTAAACGAGAAGGAAATGGCCATGTGCCATGGCGCGACATCACCATTCCATTATCAAGCATGACCATGAACATGGGGACTACGATGTTATTTGTACTCCTGAACATTATGGGAGATTGGCATTTTTCTACTGCCAATGAGGCTACCTACGTCGTATTCAGTGCACTGGCTCAAGGTCATACATTATTTAACATCTTAGGTTGTGTTATCTCCAACCCCGAACGAGCTCGACTTTTCAGGATCGATTAGATATACTTTTACCAGTCACCGCTTGCCAAATCATGAAGACACATTTCCCACAGTTTATAGCTACTTTTCATGACTGGGTCAAGGTAGATTCTATGTGCCCGGCAAACAGAATCATTCGTTCATTGAGGTTTCGGCAATGGAAGCGTCCGCCGGTACTGAGGCATGTTCGTTGTTACCCGGGATGAAAAAATATAAAGAAACATTTGAGGAAATCTGGAGACGAAGAATGGGCAGAAATTTGGCAGACTATTATCTTTTGGCGCGATGCTAAGGAAATGCATTTCCTTAAAGAGGACGCCAGACCTTCACATCCTGCAGGATGGTAAACTTGAGCTTGCCATTATACATATATCTAGCTAAACCTTATGTTTGGTGTGCTATTATTTTTCATGTTTCAGATGCTATTGTTTTCATTATTTAGGTGTGCTATGTTTAGTGTGTTATTGAACATTTTATTGTTCTTTTCTCAATAATATATTATGTTCTCCAACCTTTCGTTCCAAAAGAATCTAGCCCTAATTTTGCTCACGGTTCTCGGTACTTTCTCTTTAATACTTCGAGGACTAAGCATCATTCTCCGCCATGGGGTGTTTTAACCCCAGAACAAATATTAGGCAAATTGTAACCAGTATATAGTTTTATTTTCATGTTAATAATTGTACTTAGTGACAAAGTCTTGTTTCCTTTTCAATGATGAAAATTGTCTAGAAATCTCACATTAGTATCCGAATTAGGATTTGTTTTTAAGAAACTTAAGATAATACGATGCAATAATTTATACATCTTTTCATGAACATTCATGTATCTTGAGTATCATCGATTGTACATAGCGGTAAGTTTTCGAACCAACGGTTAGTTACTTAAACTATAAATCCTGTGAGAATCTAACCAAAACCTTGACATGAGTGATTTGTGTGTGATGACCACGAGGAGGAGTAGTTTTTCGATTAGAGAAAAATCACGCGATCTACTTACTTGATCACCAATCGAACCCAGCGAATTTAGGCCATCTTTGGATCGACATAGCTAAAAATTCTTACATTACAAATTTTACTTTGCTAGTCACTCCATTTGAACCTTTCATCAAACCTTTCACTTTCACCCAAAAAAAAAAATCCTTACCCATCTATTAAACCAAATAAAAGAACCTACCTAAGTGATGAGTATGAGAAATAGGATGAAATGTGGAAAGAATAAAGAGAAAGACTTGTCCCAAATAAAAGTCAGTTACTTACTTAAGGAAAGAAAAATAGAATCATGTTCTTAAGGCATCTAGAAAAAAAAAAATCCATTAGAGGCTTAAGAACAAGGTTGGAAAACTCAGTTAGAAGAAGGAAAGAAAACAAGGATTTCTCTAGTGTAAATATATGAAGATCCTATTCTCTCATGCTCGTAAATTTTGATTATCCATTTCCATTTTCTTGTACACTATCACCTAAGCCCCACAATACCTAATAAAGACTTCTAGCTCAATTAGGAGTAGGGTGGTGTGATAATAAGTAGTAGACGCGTGATTGATCGACATCGGCTCCTCATTTATCATTGAGATGTGAGGAAACGGTGCCCACCGCATTACTCGGAGTTAACAAAACCTGAGTGGAAATTTTTTGAGTGAAATTGTGTTTTGACACATACCTGTGAGAACCCATTTAAGTACACTCTCCAAAGGATTCAGAAACAACCCTACTAGTACATTTTAATGAAAAGTTCACTGCATGCATGATCATATGTAGATGTTTTAATTATTGAATACATATTAACTTGAGTTTCAAAGAAATCAATCCTCGTTCCCTGCTAAGGAGATGTATGGATATCTGAGATTAATTTAGGAAACGAAGTTTACATCCAATCGAGTTGTTGTAGTATAAATGAAGTTTGTGAGTATCTTCTCCGGAAAACTCTCGAATGAGGTTATAACTTCGTCCCACTAGGGAATTCCTAGTGGTTTAAAGCCTTGTTGCATATGGTCAATGTAACCGCACTCTGCGAAACGAGAATTAGTTAGGACTACACATTTTTGGCCACTTATTTGTTTTAATGTCTCTTCTTTGCTTGAGGACAAGCAAAGTGCTATTTGGGGGTAGTGTGATAAGCACCCAAAAGTGTATTATGAAACCCCATTGAGACATATAAATTTGGTTAATTATGTGTTTAATAATCATGAAATAAATATGTTTTCATACTTTTGCGGTATTTGCAGAGTAAACATGAAAATATTATTTAAACCTCGCGATAAAAGCACGAGGAGCGACATATATATATGAATTCTTCCAAATCGCACGTAGCATCAAACTTCCAAGCTCCTACCTCTTGAACCAGGACTCCGAATGCGACAAGTGAGCTGCTCAAACAATCAGGGCGATGAACTCTACGCATAGGCGGGAAGTTGTAAAATTGCCCAAAGACCGGACCGCCACTGGACTGCACATAGGACCTACTATACGGGCCCACAAGATTGGATGGGTCATTAATCATGGAGCATGTCAAGACAAAAATGACAAATTATTGGTGCAAAGTTGACACCTTGCATGTAATTAATTAGATTAGGTGTTAATAGTGAAAAAAAGGCAATGTGTCACTTTGTTTTAATGTGGTGGATAAAAATGAAGTAAATGTGGTTTGATATTTCACATGGGAAGAAATGAAATTTCTCTCAAATGGAGAAGAAAACAAAACAAGGGGGGGACACTCTATTTACTCCTTGACTTCTTTTCCTTACCTTGTATTATTTTAGTTCCTTAGTCATTTTTATTATTTAGTTTTTAGTTTTGTAAGAAAAGCTTGTAATAGTTTTAGTGGAGGAAACTTTGGTTTTCTACTAGAAAATAAATAGAAAGCAAGTGAGTTTAGATAGTTAGTCTTCTTCTTCCTTTTTCTCTCTCTCTTTTTGTACTTCTAACTTGTCATCCTTTATCCCAAGGATCATGAGCTAACTTCCCTTTTTGGGGAGTTAATCCAACTCATGTGAGGGAAAATATTTGTTGTTAGTTTGGTAAGTTAATTAGGAAGAACAACTAGACCTACATCCTATCCCAAAATGATAGTTGGTGTAGTGTCTAGTTAGGAATCAAAGTGATGAGCTAAGAGATAAGTCATTGCTTGGTTCCACTTGCTAACATGTATGAGCTTAGAGATGAGCCATACATGTTAGAGATCAAGTTTTCTTCAATTAGGACTTGTCTATGAGTCTAGGAAGAATAAAATGAATTTATTAAAATCAACAACAAAAGTTATCTTCACATGAGGAGGATTAGCTCTCCACCTTTTCTTTAGTAAATTGTATTGTGTCTTAGTTTCATAAATTTGAATCTTAATGTTTGTGTAGGAAAGAAATCTAGTATTAGTATTAGACTTACTCACTAGTTCCCTAAGAGTAAAAACCAAGTTGTAGTTGTCCTAGACTTTAGGTTGGATCGAATCCTTACTTCAACTTTACGAACACGAAGATCGTGAGTAAGGAAATCTTTGAATTCGCATTTTTCGCCAAATTAGAGAGTAAATCTCTAACTTTGTAAAAAAAGCAATATCAGTGAGTATTTTCAGTTAAGTTGGGAGGGCTGGCGAGTGGAGGATGGCGGCTGATCTGGTGGAGGAGAGTAGTTGGCGAGGTGAAGAAGATGACTATGTTGGGCTTGGGCTTGGTCATGGGACGTAGCTAAGTTTGATTGCTTCTTTGGGCCAAAATTGATTTGTTTTGTTGGTTGGGCCGAAACTGATTTATGTTTTTCTTGGGCTTGGGCCCGAACAACTAAGTTGGTTTGTTTTGGGCCAGTTCAATTTAAGTTCTATGGGCCATTTTCAGTTTAGTCTTTGGGCCAATTTCTTTTATTTCTTTGGACCGAACCAATTAAAGTTTTGGGCCAGTTTCAATTTCATTTATTTTTAGTTGGCTTGGGCCAAAATCCATTAGTTTTCTTTGGGTCAGTTTCTATTTTGTTTGGGTTATGTCCATCTAAATTAAAATAGATCCAATTGGGTCTTTAAATGTTTAGACTCTTGGACTTTGGTTTGGACCTTGATTGTGGGCTATTGACTGTTTAATTACATTACTTTTATGTTGTAAATTGTATGGACAAGTCCAATGATAGAATATTGCGGAAGCCTATATAAATTGGTTTGTCATTATCTAAGAAAGATTTGACGTTGATATTGTGTATTTATTTACACGTGACGAGATAGAAATTTTAGGAGACATAATAGTCCTAAAATGCTATAAAAAATGTTATGTGGTATGGGAAAATTGTTGTTCTGTTATATGATATCATATGTTAGGATATCTATTAAATGCAATATCTTTGAGAAATAAATGTAAATGCTTCGTCATTATATCTGTGTAATACTACTATGAGGTATGATAGTAATTGTGGATATTTCCCACAGGATTATGGCTTAGTGCAATAACATATTGGCACGTGAAAGAATGAAAGTTGTTATGAGATGTATTGAGATAATTCTAAATATTTTTGGCTTAGTGCAATAATTTATTTGGCACGTGATAAAGTGAGATGGTTATGAGATACAAATGTATGACACCTGAATAAATTATGTAACAAAAATCTTAGAACCTAGCTACCACAACTCATGTGATTTAGCCCTTTTGGCGTTTCAGTGAGTCTGAATGGCCCTTCTGACATAGTCGAATAGTGGCTTGATTATTCCGTTCGCAAAATTAGAACGAGACGCGCGATATTTTATGCCGAATAGTGGCAGTGCTCACATAATGACTTTCGTGTGAGGGTTACCTGGTATGCGATATCCCGCTTAGGGTAACTACGCACGAAGTGGTTCATTATGTGAGGGGAGGCATGTGGATGTACATGTTCGGCGTTGGGAAGCGATTGTGATAGCCAGGAAAACTAGGTAAGACATAGAGACGACGTAATTCTAGAGACACTTGAAGAAACTCTAAACAATAATTGTGATGATATATCAAAGTGTACGTTAAATCTATAATAAATGATTTATTGCAATTTATGTTGCATTCACAAGGGTGTTGCAGAAGGGTGGGTTGGATTGATTAGTTATGCAGGCGTGACCCACTCTGTGATCAAGCTTATACCAGTGTAAGTATAAAGTAAGTTTTAGTTGATCTAGTACGGTTTGAAGCTAAGGCGCCTCAGTGGAGGAACAATATGCCTTAATTATTGTACTTAAGAATGTTGTATTATTCGTTGGATGTTAAGTCGCATCGGTAGAGGAACTAACTACCTTATAGATTGTGGATATATATGTATAAGTATATTTTGTATTTTAGGGCTACTCATACTAGCATTATTTATAATGCTGACCCGATTTGCATGTTTGCTTATCAGGTGTGTTCATTAAATGAACTCAGTTGATAAGTCTTGACAGGATTAGTGTTGAAGAAGATGGATTGCTGCTTGTGGTTCGCGTTAGCGTCTCATTACATGATATGTTTTGTTTTCCCTTGAGGTGTAATAGATTTTCAGTCGAGACAATGTTTTTGTATTTTCATTTGTAATTATAATTAAAGAGTTGTTGAAAAGAAATTTATAATTTAATCATATTTGTGAATTTTTGTAATGAAGAGGACTTTTGTTTATTTAAAAAAATTTATTGGTTTCAAATTATTGGAATAGTTAAACGGATAATGGGTTTTTGGAAGTTGAGAGTGCATCACACCTCAAAAATCGAAGAGTCAGGAACAAATATTGTTTTTCCAATTTTGTCGAAATTCGGAGTGTGACACTATGTATGTGAGGATCTCTCTCACAACACTCCTATGTTTCTACTTCACTTTGTATTTATGTTCTTTTTCTCAATAAAATTCAATTAAAAAAAAAGTTTGTTAAGAGACTATTCAAGAAAGAATAAAGAAAATGTTAGGATCAATTTTGACAATAATTGTTATCTTCTAAAAATTTTGTTATAAAAAAAAAATGTTTGTGAGGGAGACTATTCAAGAAAGAAAAAAGATAATATTTGGATCAATTTTTACAACAATTGTTATCTTCTAAATTTTTTGTTATAAAAAAAAAATGTTTGTGGGGGAGACTATTCAAGAAAGAAAAAAGAAAATGTTAGGATCAATTTTTACAATAATTGTTATATTCTAAATTTTTTGTTAAATAAACTAAGCGTTTGCATTCATATGAAATAACGTAAACAAATCATATCGATCTATAAGATGTAACAATTTTATTAGAACTTTGCTTAGGGCCTTCGATTGCCTTGAGTCTCCCCTGTATATATCTCTCTGTTCTGTAATGTTGAATCGGTTTCATTACATTCATAGATCGGTTATTTGTAGTCTAGTTTAGGTTATAATCGAATCTGCAAGCGTCAATGGCGATTACCCTGGCCGGATTTCTCTACATTACCTAAGTTTTTTTTACTACTATGTATAGTTGGTTTTCTAGTATAAGCATATAGATTGTAATATGTCGGTGTGAATGGTTGTGACAAATAATAGGTTCAGGAGGATAAATGTTAGGCAGTTTGTAAATGATGAGAGAAGGGAAACTCTGAGAATCCTAAAGTCAAGAACATGGTCAATTATGAAAACACAGATGCTTTTGATGGGTTTTGTCTGGGGCGTTCTTACCTAGCTTGTTCTACAACTTTGCGTTTTCATGTCAGCTAAGCTCGTTTTTAATGTGTCTTCTTGTCTTTGGAGCTTTTATAGTTGAGACCGGTTCCTCTATAACCAATCTCTGTACCACACACACATATCTCGTATCTCGGCACACACACACATCTCGGATTCGGATCAACGGCGAGATAACACGGTTACAGAGATGATCTCTGTACCCGGTTGTAGAAATCTCGACTCCTTTATAGTTTGTTTCTCGACACATCTTGCTTATTTGGGAAAGAGATGAGAAATGAACTCTTCATATTACTAGCTGGAGTATTGCAAAGAGTTGAAGAAGAAGATTTGCTTGATACTAGTATATAGCCTGTGCCCACGGCAATATTTCAAATTAGGTCCAAAAGAACCCCAACTAACCTAATGACCTAATGATAAAAGCCTAGCTCACAAAACAACCATTATTGATCAAATACTCTTTCAAATTAACATTTTTAACTGTACATATTCTATAAGACTTTGGATCTGTCATGTCATAATTTGTGAAAAACATTTGTAGCCGTTGGATGGGGCCTGCGGCCCTCACACCAAGCCTTTTTATTAGATAAATAGAATTGAGCTACTTACTTTTTAAAACAACACAACTTGTGGTTTATATTGGATCATGTGGACTTGTGTATTTGGCTTATCTTGGATACAAGATTACAAACATATGCAGTAACTTATCAAATTCTTAGAGCCTACGTATCTGGAAAGTTATAAAGTTTCTTTACTCTCGATTTACGGTTTCCGTTTTTTATTTAATTATAGCTGTGTAGTTTAAGTGCTAATCAGGAGCAAGTCGCTCCAAGAGCTTATAGCGATTAATCGGAGATTAATCGTAATTAATCACCTTAGTTAACTTATAATACATATGTCACATATAAGTGATATAATAACTTAAAACAAAATAAAGTAAAAAAACTACAAGCCTGAGTGGTGGAGTACTAGCTGGCCTAAGAGTTTTCTTTGGTGGTTTTTCATTTTTTACGGTTTTGATTATTTTTCCTCGGTGAAGCAAAACGTTTTCAATATATAGATTCGTGGGCTTTTCTTTTTTGGGTTTTTTTGTGGACTTAAATTTTAAAAAAAAAACAACAAACAAAACCTGTAAACCTATTAAATCGTCGCTTTTTTATACCGATTTTCCGATTAATCGCGGATTAAGCAGAAGAAATCGTCCATTTTATGGCACCCGCTCAGACCTCTAAATTTTTTCTTGATTGGATCGGTCGAGGGGCACATAACGCTTATGCGCCGATTAAGCAACGATTAATAGGCGCTTAAACTGCCCATTTGCAGGTGCCCAGTGACTAAGTGACCGATCCTATTAAGCCTTAATTATGACGCAAGTGTAAGGGTTCAGAATCATTCTCAAATTTTTCTCTCTGAAGCTTCCGCATTCAATTACTTTCTGAGTTCGAAAGCACGTTGGTTTAAAGTCTAGCTGATACAGATAATGTCTTTTGGGGTTGAGTGCTTAATTGGTATTGCAGTGTAGGCACATTATATGCAACTGCTTATTGTTTCATCTGAATATCTGATATCTGCAATAGGATCCCTTGTTCGCTAAATGATTACACAAACTACAGAAATTGATTGTTTGTTTTATTTCATTCCTTGGATAATACCTGTCGAAAAGTTTCGATTTTATTGGTTTCAACATTTTGGGAATCCAGTGTTTAGCTACCCTAGACTTTATGAATATTTAGTGGCTAGCTGAGATTGCCAGATTGGACTAGTGTTAGTCTAAGCTATGAAGTAGTGTTCTTTCTGAATGGCTAGCTGAGATTAGACTGGTTTTAGTCTAAGGCGCGCTCTACGCTATAAACTTGTGTTATTTGTATAGCCTGTAATTGCAGGAGCTGTTAGTTGATCTCTTCCCGTATGTAGAGCTGGATTTGAAGAAGGCAGCTGAAAGAGTTATGGAGAAGGAAAAGGCAGTTATGGGATGAAAAATCGGTAACAATCAAATTGTTGTAAGAAAAACAGGTCTGTATCAGTATGCTAACACTTATTTGGTACCAATTAAATTGTTTTGATGGTTTCAAGTTCGAAATCTGTGGCTGAACAGTTCCAAGTTTCCAATGGTCATATATTAGTAATATGTTAGTAGTATGCTATGGGTTATCGCTCATTACATTTTGAGCAGATAGGTTATCTACTTAGTACCGTGTGGGTGTTCTACAATCCCTGGTACCTCAAAATGTTTGCGTGGTTGTCAGGATTTTTTTGCAAATGGGAAATGATGGTTTAGTTCTTTTGATAACTTGCTTGATGTCATGTGCTCTCTAAGTATCTTTAGCTAACTCGGAAACTGCATCGTAGGCATTGCTTTTACACAAGTGTGACATGCTTCAATTCCTCCACTAACCTCATGAAAGAATGATGAGACATCTCTAGGATGTAGTTTAACTCAAAGTTGTCGACGACCTTTCATAACATGAACGTGACACCTTCATATGGGGTATCAGTTCTTGGGACATAAAAAGGAGTTGGGACTTGGGACTTGATTTATTTGCTTAAGTGTGTTGCTTACCAAAACATAAACGCCCTTCTATTACTGTTAGCTCCATTTTAACATGTATTTTTCTCAAACTGGAGTAATCTCCAGGGTGTGGTTTGGCGTAGAAATTAAATACTTGGTATTAATATTAAACAACACGATAGAATTCGAACAATCTGGCTCAACACCACGTCCCAATTTATAAATGTGTTTCGACATCAGACCCTCTGAAACTAATACACAACCGAAGAGCATGCTACGTGCCACGACTTTTTTGACCGACTTTTCGCCGCCGTTTTTTCTCTCCTTCACAACAACCTGCGATCTCAAATAAAAAAAATAAAATCATGGACTTTTGTTCGATACATGAGCACTGGGAAAATTTTCAGAAAACCAGTCAGCAAGAGTAATAATAATGGTTATCTCATTGAATTCATGTCCGCCTATTTTGACAAATCAAATAAAACTGTTTCCCTCCTAGATAGGGTCTGATGTTTGCTATGGTTTGTCCAACCGTGGTGTTGAAGTTGGTCTGCCCGTCAAGTTTAGAGACCAATTATGGACAGTAAACAATCTCGGTCTATGTACCGTGTTCCTCAACGAGTAATTAATAATAAACAATCTATAACCAATGTTCGAAACAGAATATTTTACAGTGAATGCTATAAAATACCCCTAGTTCAAATCATAGTCAAGACTCAGGGGTCGTTTGTTTTTCTGAGCCTATGAATGCTGAATGGCTTATCCTCTGAATGCTAAATGCTGATTGCTGAATTCTAAAAAACATGTTTGTTTTATGTTAGAACTAGATTTTGGACCCGGGCATACGCCCGGGATCTACTAGATAACTGCAAGGCAGTGGAGGCGTGAGCGGAGGTGGAGAAGAGAGAGGGAGAGATGAGTTTGTGGTGGGGAGAGAGAGAGTTGAGTTTGGTTGAGAAGGAAGGAGGAGGAGAGAGTAGGAGAGGGAGATAAAGACTGAAGGAGGGAGATTGAGTCTGTATAAATCACTCTTAGATTGTGAGAACAGTTTGGAGGAGAGATTGGGAGAGGTTGGAGGCGAAGACAGGAGAAAATGAGATAAATGGGGTACGGTCAGACACAAAGTAAGGGTTATTTGGGGGTACGGACAGACACCTGGGAGGGTGACACGTATGAAGTGGTTTTTTGTGAGAGTGTTGAATAGTGACCTCAAGAGTTCGCTCACGCTCACGGATTAAATATTTTGTGTCCTGAAACGGCTTTACAAAATGTCTCACACAAATTTTTAATCGAATATATATTTTATTAAAATAAACCAAATATCGTTAATGAAGCAAATGATTATAATGCATAAGTACTTGGAAACTAAGGGATCAAATTGAGATAGCCTCTTCACTTTGTGGTTTAGGATATTAATCCATAAATTTCAAATATAATTATCTTAAACTTCGATTTAGCTTGTATAATAGTTTTCTTAAATTTATAGTGATTTAGCAGGAAATTTTGAACCGAATATATTTTTATTAGAAATAAATTGAAATACGTTAATGAAAAATTATGGTGGATAAGTACTTGGAAACTAAGGGATCAAATTGAGATAGCCTTTTCACTTTTTGGTTTAGGATATTAATCAGTAATTTTCAAATGGAATTATCTTAAACTCGATCTAGTTTGTATAATATTTTTATTAGATTTATGGTGATTTAGTCAGAATCATCACCTCCGGCTTATGTACTAATGTGTACAAATCACTAAAACAGATTGATTGTTTCTATATCCTCAAAGAATACACTACTCCCACTTGAAAATATTTATCACATGAACGTGTTCTACGAACGGGAGCCGTTATATTAAATTATTCTAAAAAATATTAGCAACTATGCATAGTTATGAGATATGAAAATTATATTAATTACTCATTTAAATTTCTTACACCACTCTCTATAAAAAGAAAGCATCAAACTTTGATAAAACTCATCAACTTCTTTTTTTTGTTAGGTTTAACAATAGAAGTTTGATTGAAATTTTGTGAAAATGCCCATGTGGCAAAAATAATATTGAAGCTACTTAAATAGCAAAACATTCTCAATCACAAGAAAAGAATTATGATAAACACTACTTAAAATACAAAACTATATTTGTCGAGACATTTATTCCCCCTACATATAATACAAATATGTTTTAGGGTTATTAGTTCAATGCATTTGCATCAAGTTTATGATTTTCTATTAATTATTTTTTGAGGTTAGTTTAATATAGTATGTTGCATCCGGTTCCAAATTCTCATAACTTATTGTTTGAGGTTAGTTCAATGCAGTGCATCAAGTTTCCGATTTTCTGTTAATTATCATTTGAGGTTAATTCAGTGCAATTGCATTCACTTTATGATTTCCCGTTAATTATTCATTAAAATGTTAATTCAGTATAGTTGCATCTAGTTTTCGATGTTTCGTTAATTAGTGTTTGAGATTAGTTCATTGCATTTGCATCTAGGTTCCAATCTCCCATTAATTACTCTTTGAGGTTAGTTCAATACATCTGCATCCAGTTTATGATTTCCCGTTAATTGTTTTTCTAGGTTAGTTCGATAGTTTACAATTTCTATACAGTTTGCATATATGTAAGAGCTCTGTTTTTATAAACTCACTCTTGTTTTGGGTTCCTAATTACTCGTAATTACTCATGAGGAGGCTAAAAAGTGAACATTTATGCTTTGAGGTCGATTCTGAATGCGCTTACATCCGACTTTCGATTTCTAGTTAACTATTTTTTGAGGTTATTTCAATGCATTTACATCCAATTTTGGATTTCTCGTTAGTTAATCTCTAATTTTAGTTTAATGCAGTTGCATCCAATTTTTAGTTTTCCGTTAATTATTCTTTAAGATTAGTTCAATGCAGTTGCATCCAATTTTCGATTTTATGTTAATTGTTCTTTGAGGTTAGTTCAATGCATTTGCATCAAATTTCTGATTTCCCGTTAATTATTTTTTGAGGTTAGTTCAATGCATTTACATCAAATTTATAATTTCTCGTTAATTATTCATTTAGGTTAGTTCAGTACAGTTTCATCCATTTTTTAATGTTTCGTTAATTAGTCTATGAGATTAGTTTATTGCATTTGGATCCAGTTTCCGATTTTTCATTAATAACTCTTTAAGGTTAGTTCAATACATCTGCATCTAGTTTTTTATTATTTATGCTTTTAGGTTAGTTCGATACAATTATATCCGGTTTCTAATGTCCCGTTAACTATTCTTTGAGGTTATTTCAATGCATTTGCATTTAGTTTCCGATTTCCCACCAATTATTCTATGAGGTTAGTTCAATGCAGTTGCATCCAGTTTCCGGTTTTCCATTAATTATTATTTGAGGTTTCTTTGATGTATTTGCATATCGTTTCCGATTTTCCATTAGATATTTTTCAAGGATTTGCATCCAATTTCTAATTTCCCGTTAGTTACTCTCTGTCGTTAGTTTAATGCAATTTGCATAAAGTTTCTAATTTCCCATTGATTACTCTTTGAGCTCAGTTATGTATTTGAATCCAGTTTCTGATTTCCTTATAATTATCTAATGTGGTGTATAATACCAACTTCTATTGATCCATATGTAGTGTCCTTACAAACATGATATAAAAAGTAAATTATGCTTAATTTACTATGTGCATGGGATCATCGAAGATTATTCAGTTCCCGATTTCTCGTTAATTATTTTTTAAATTATGCATGACTCACTACGTGGAATCTTCAAAGATTATCTACGAATGGATGTTCTTATATTAATTATTCTGAAAAATATTTGCAAATATGCATAACTATTATATATTAATATTATATTAATTACTCAACCAAATTTCTTATAACGTGAAAACCTCACTCTCCATTAAAAAAAAAACTCACCTTTGATAAAATCCTTCAACTTCATTTTGTTGTTTAATAATAGAAATTTGATTGAAGTTTTGTGAGATTGCCTAATAAGGCGAAGTTCATATATATTGAAACTACTTGAATAGCAAGGAGTTTACAATCATACGGAAAGAGATAAGATAAATACCATTTTAAATGCAAAACTATACTTATCGAGACATTCCCACAACATATAACCCAACTATGTTTTGAGGTTAGTTCAATGCATTTGCATTCAGTTTCTGATTTTCTGTTATTTATATTTTGAGGTTAGTTCAATGCAGTTGCATCCAATTTTCAATTCCCGTTATTTATTTTTTGAGATCAGTTCAATGCAGTTGCATCTAGTTTCTGATTTCTTGTTAATTATTCTTTTCGGTTAGTTCAATACATTTGCATCCAACTTCCAATTTTTTGTTGTTAATTGTTATATTATTTGAGGTCAATTCAATGCATTTGCATCTAGTTTCTGATTTCCCATTAATTATTTTGTAAGATTAGTTTAATGCATTTGCATCCATTTTTCGATTTCTCATTTATTATTTAATAAAGTTGCATTTTCATCTAGTTTCCGATTTTCCGTTAATTATTGTTTGAGGTTAATTCAATGAGTTTGCATTCAGTTTCTGATTTTCCGTTAATTATTTCTGGAGGTTTTGCGTCCAATTTATTTTTTTAGATTAGTTCAGTGCAGTTGCATCCGGTTTTCGATTTCCCGTTAATTATTTTTTAAAATTAGTTCCACGCATTTGCATTATGTTTCCAATTTATAATTAATTTTTTTTTAAATTAGTTCAATGCAGCTGCGTCTAGTTTCTGATTCTCTGTTAATTTAATCTTTGAGGGTTAGCTCAATGCATTTGCATCTAATTTCCGATTTTCTGACAATTATTTTTTGATGTTAGTTTGATATATTTACATCCAAGTTTTAATTTTCCGTTAATTATTCTTTGAGGTTAGTTTAATGCGGTTCTATCCATATTCCGATTTTCTATTATTTACTTTTTAAGATTAGTTTAATGCTTGCATTTGCATCCAGTTTCCGATTTCCCGTTAAATATTAGTTACGTTGAGGTTAGTTCAATGCATTTGCATCCAGTTTTCAGTTCCCCATTAATTGTTTTTTTTTTTTTTTTACATTAGTTTCAATCAATATTATATATATTTTAAAATATTTGTCATTATTGTTTTGCCATTATTTTTTTTTTCATTTTCTATTATATATTTTGTGATGTTATTTTTTGTATAATTGTTTTTAACTATGTTTTGAGCCATATTAAGGATATATTTGAAATAAGTCGGTGTTTTATTATAGACACTAAAATTGTATGATTTGTAATAGGGAATTAGTTTTTATAAATCACTTATTTTTTTTGCAATTTTTTTTATTTGATCAAATATATAATAATTGAACACTAAAAAGTGTTTGATTAAGTAATAGGAAATTACTTTCTACACATCACCTATTTTTTAGCAATTTTTTTTTTTTTTTGATCAAATATATAAGAATTGGAAATACACTCAAACTTTCTAAATACAAGAATTAGAAATACACTCAAACTGTATAAAGAGGTTCAATATACGTGGGATTATAGGCTATTAGAAAATATTATCTTTCATACTAAAGTGCCACATAGGATAGAGAAAAAGCTAACTCTCATATTAGAGTGCCACATAGGAGAGAGAAAATTCTCCTTTAAAGGTCTCTGCTTTAGTATATAGATAGTAGATAACCCTAACACAGCTCACGAAAATTTGAATATAAATCATTCTGACAATTTTACTCATGCTATCTATTTTAAACACTAACTTGATTTCTTGTTAAACAAAATATATATTATATTTGAGGAGAAGAGATGGATTATCGAAAAAAATAAATGATAAATAAATTTATTTAAAATATGCTTTCACAAATATATTTTAACAGTTTATTTTCATATTTTGTTTATTTTCAGAATATATATATGTAATTCTATTGTTAACAAAGTGGATATCATTCACCCAAAAAAATGAAAAAACCCGTGACGCCAACATCAAATTTTGAAGAACTTATTTTGAAGCCATAAAAATCAAGGTAGGAAAGTAGATGGGTTCTTAAGATTGGGTTCTTAAGAAAAGGCAAGAAGGGACTTTCTTGTTTCAAGTATTAGAATTCAGCATTCAGAAGAAATTTTGGTGTTGAATGCTGAATGCTAAAAGTACCACTGAATGCTTAAACTACTTCAAAAAAACAAACAAGTTTTGAACCTCTGAATGCTTAAAACTTAAGTTTAAGAGGCTCAAATCTTTGAATTCAAAAAAAACAAACAACCCCCGGGTCACGGTAAGGCGATCACCTGATTGATGTTGAGAGCTCGACACTATTCATAATGTCAAGACTAAGATTCAAGACAAAGAGGGGATCCCGGCGCACCATTAGATGAGGCTTATTTTTTATGGGCATCAACTTGAAGATGCTCAGACTCTTTGCCGACTACAACGTTCGAAATGAATCTACCTTGGAAGTCGAAGTTGGTAATGAGGAGAGAGTTTTTGCTTCTGAAACAACGGTTAATGGAAAGGATATTTCAGCGTTTATGTACACGGTATGTGTAGATGTTGTGTTTACTTAACAACGACCTCATGATCTAGAGAATTGGGAATGGGTGCACTCTTCTGGGGATAAGAGTTGCCTATATATCAAGTTTCTCAGGCTAAACTTGAATCAAACTTTACGTAGTTTATCTCTCTCTATTTATAGATGTGTGCTTGGACTGTTATGAATTGTAGATCCACCTTGTGTGCTATCTTGATGATTCGCCATTAATGTGATGTTATAAAGTTAATATTTTCTTGATTATGGCGTTGATTGAGCTCCGAGATTACGCTAGTTGATATCCTTCCATAAATGGTTGTAACTGATGCTTTGGACGACCTTGGTGTTGGGTCGTTGGGTACGCTCTGATGGGTGTTGGACGACCTATTATGTGGATAAGTGTACTGTAGTGTGGAACAGAGGGTACTTATACAATCCCTTTTATTTTTTATTCGTTCTTTGGACAGCTGTTGCGTGGATAAATAACGGTTAAAAAGTAAAGATTTGAAAACACGTGTCTGACAGCTGTTTTGTTTTGAATTTAGGTTTTGGGGAATGTGTGGGAACTGTTTGGGTTGGATTCATGGGCCCGAAATTACGGCGATTTGTGGGCGAGTAATGATTTAGGTTTTGGGAACACGAAACATTTTTGTATTCTCGAGGTTTGGGGCAGTTGAGGGGTTTTTGACTTTGGGATTTCTCTTGCTCAGTTCTCATTCTAGACAAAGAGAAAAAACCCAGAGCGAAAGAAAAAAGAAAAGAGAGAAACAAAAAAAACTTTTTCCTTCTTCAGTATCAGGTGCGTCTTTTGATCTTGCAATCTTTCTCTTTCGTTAATTTTAGATCCCGTAATGTTTGCTACTAGTGATAGCTTGAGTGGTGAGGTGGAAGTTCATGAATGGAGAGAGAGAACGGTAAGTGATGAAGAAGTTGAGGAGAGGGTGTGTAGTGGTGATAAGGCTTCATCGTCTCTATCGTTAGAGACGGTAGATGTGAGGAAGCCTAAGTCGGAGGATTGCTATGCAGCTTTGAAGGAGGAGTTTGGTTGGGTGGCGTCCGACCTGGCCATGTACGACCTAAGGGAAGAGAGAAATTTATTTCATAGTGACTACGTTCCTTGGGGTGGAGGAGTAGTTATTTGCTATAGACAATTGAAGGCTGGGATGAGGTTGTTTTTTCCCCGTCTTACTGTGGAAGTGTTGAACTTTTTGGGAAAAGCCCCTTGTCAGTTCGTGGAGAACAGCTAGAGGATTCTCTATGTGTTAGACTTGTTGAATGACAGAGGCTATAACATCTGTTTATCGGATATGATGGAGCACTTTGTTGTGAGGAGGTCGGGTGCTATGAATTTCGGTTTTCATGTCTTTAAGGGGAAGTCTCCTATTATCGTGGGGGCGAGTAAGGAGGACTAGAGTCGTAGGCCATTGTTGGTTGTGGGTAGATATTGTCCTCCTGGTTTGGAGATTGAAAACGGGTTATAAAGTTGCCTGGTAGGTCGTTGCTTTTAGGTCGTAATGTGTGTATGGTATATCATAATTTGGACGTTCTAATTTATTTGGTTTGTTTTTGCAGAGATCAATATTCGTTTTCGTACTAAGGCCGGTGTTATTGAAAAGTTTGCTTGTTTGAGCTTGGAGGAGAAACAAGCGTTGTTGGGGGAGGTTGCACATTATTTTAAGAGGTGCGGAGGAGAGAAGATCAACCATAAGAGGCTGGAGCAAAAGGCGAGGGCTCGCAAAGCTGCGGTTGTTATCTCTGATTCTAGCTCGGAATCTACCATGGAGAGGGAGAGCCAAAAGAAAGCACTTGTTTCTAGAGGGAAAAAGGTTGGAGGTGCTGGTGATAGCCATTATGGGGTGGCTAGCCTAATTTGGAGGATCTGTTGAACAACACCGTTTGGGGGGTAAGGGACGGCCGGAGGGGTGACGAAATCGGATGCTCGAGAGTTGGGTGTGACGCGAAATCGCTTGTCATCAACGTTTCGAGTTGGGTGACGAAATTGTTTTAAGGCCCCAACGTTCGAAAGGGGATGTGGCCTCCGCGATCCAATCCCTCTCTTACGGTGATGCGATCGTTCAAGGCCTACTTGCTTCTCTTACGGAGATGCTGGTCTTTGGAAGTCTTTGGTGGGGAGGGTGATGCTCCCACTTCATTCTGGAAGCCTAATATGAAAAGGCGTTCCGAAGTGGTTGAGTCGAAGGGGGCTAAGAGGGCCCGAACTGAGTCTGAGGAACGACCTAGTACTGGTGAGGGTCATACATCTTTAGGTCGGGTTCATCTGAAGAAAATGAACCTGATTGATTTGGCTGCTAATGTTGGGGTGGCTGAGGCCCGTGGAAAGAAGAAAGTTGATGAGGTTGAGCCTGTTGCTGAACAGTGCAAGGGGTCAGGAAGTACGGACCCAAGTAAGAAGAGTGAAAGTGCTATTATGGACAGGCTGGTTATGTATGAAGACCCTATTATTGGGCTGAGGAAGTTTGTGGAGAATGGTGACTGTAGCTTTAAGTCCAAGTTGGTTGGTGGGGAGTTGCTAGAGAGTATTGTGCTTGATGGGGATAGGCGCAAGTTGGATAATAAGTGTTTGGAAGTGAACTTGCTGGAGATGGACCGGTCTTTGTGCTATGTGAGTGTTCTTCCGTTCTAAGCTTGTTTTTTTTGGGCTTTGTCGATTTTGATCCAATATGATATCTATATTTGTTCTCTTGTTTGTTAGGTTCTGACAATGTACAAGAAGCTGAAGGAGATGACTTCTATTTCTGATCATTACAGGAAGGAGCTTGATGCCAGCAGGCAAACTTGCAGCAGGCTGGTGGCCGAGTAACAAGTGGAGAGGGTTGAGGTTGTAGGGCTGAGGGCTCAGGTGCAAGAGTTGGGTGGGAAAGTGGCTCTATTGCAACCCTCTCTTGACTCTGCAAAGCTGGAGGTTCAACAATGGGTTGCCGAGTGCAAGAAGTTGCGGTCCGTTACTGAACGAGCTGAGACTGAGTATAACAACTTGGTGTACTTGGTGGAGAGCGGCGACATTTACGTTCTGGTAGATGATTACGTGGAGGTACTGGATAAGTATGAGCGTCTCAAGATGTCAGTTGAAAGTGGGGCTGCAAGAGTGTCTGCTGCAAGTACTGGTGTAGATGTTAGTAGACGATCTAATCTTTCATCCGACCAAGTCGTTGTTCCAGCTGTTGCTCCAGATGTTCCTTCTATTGTTTCTGTCTCGGTGGTTCCTGAAGTTGTTGCTGATCTAGCTAGTGGCCCGGTGGGTGAAGAGGGTGGGCCATTGGAGCCTTTGAATGTTGATCAAGTAACACGGGTTGTTTGAGCCTCTTCTTGTTTGATTGATGTTTGTGATGTGGTTGAAGTGTTTGAACAATATTCTCTTTTTGCTCGAGTTAATACTGATACTGATACACTTTATATTTTTATGATGGGGATCTTGAGGTCGCTTTTCCGGATAACACAGGGGCCTCATGTATCTAACCGAAATTGTATGTAATTAGCAATACTTAAATTACTTACTTGTTGGAATTTTGCTTGAAGCATGCATGTGATTGCTCTGTTGTTTTTGATTTGTTGGTGGATGACCTGTGTTGCATCGTAGTCGTACTGATGAACTGCTTGACTTTGCTAGGTCATCTGATTTGTTACACGTCATAAAGTGTTTGCGTACGACCTGGTATATTTACGTAGTTGGTGTTTGGGCTTCGTCTTGTTCCTAGGTGTATACCCTGATTCGTTCTTTTTGGGGGAACTTCTGATTGATGTGATTAGCCTTTGAGTGACCATTATATTTGAGTCTAACTTAAACCCTTTGTGAGGTCATAAGTTGAGTGGCAATTTCAATTGGGGGTCCCTTGAATTGTATTTGTCTGATAATTGGCCTTTGAGTGGCAATTACAGTTGAATCATACTTAACCCTGGTGCTGGTGTTAAGTTGATTTAGGGTCCTTTTGGGGGACCTTGTTTGAATTGATTGAAATTTAACCACTGCGTGGTTGTAGTTGAGTCGTTGTAGACTCCGCATTTGATGTACTATCTGACATTGTGATGACGTAGGTCGGGTTGCGCAGTGAGGTGCATTGTACTTATGTAATGCAAAAATGACATCAGTACTTGAAATGTTGATGAAACTTTATTTATATCGACTAATGTATTTGGAGAGTGAAAAAGAAAAACTTATTGATAAAATCACTTTAGGAGAGCTGTATTCCAAGGTCGGGGAAGCATATCACCGAGCTGAGTTTTGATCCAGTATGCGCTATTTCTAATGACTTTGTCAATAATGTAGGGGCCTTCCCATGTTGGGTCGAGTTTGGTTGGAGCTAGTGTCTTTTTGAGGACTAGGTCCCCAGCTTGAAAAGATCTTGGGACGACCTTCTTTTTGTAAGATTGTTGGATTATTTGGTGGTACAAAGCTAGAGATATTGCGGCTGTTTCTCTTTGTTCCTCTAGGAGATCAACTTCTTTTGCCAAGATACTGTCATTGTCTCCTGACTCGACTATGTCAGAACGTGTGGTTGTGAGTGTGAGTTCTGATGGTATTACTGCTTACGTTTGAAGCAAAGTGTGAATGGAGACTCATTGGTCTTTGCTCGGCATTTGTTCCAGATGCCCATAGAATATTCTCGAGCTGCTCTGGCCATTGACTTTTTTTGCTTTCCAACTTCTTTTGGAGGTTTTCTTTGATTGCCTTGTTTGTGGCCTCTGCTTGGCCATTGCTTTGTGCATATCTAGGTGAAGAAAATGCTTGAGTGATGTGCCATTTTTGTAGAAAAGCCTTGACTTGTGTGCCCGCAAATTGGGTTCCGTTATTCATGACAATGGTGTGGGGTAGACCAAATCTTGTGATGATATTGGTCCATATGAAGTTGATGATGTTGACTTCCTTGACTTGGATTAGTGGGATTGCTTCAACCTATTTGGTGAAGTAATATGTGGCTGCTAGGACGTATTTGAGACCTGTTTTCTTTGGTGGGATGAACAGTCCCATGATGTCTATCCCCTACATGTGGAAAGGCCATGGGCTGGCTATGTTGATCAATTCCCTAGCTGGACTTAGGTGGTTGTGACCAAATGTTTGACATTGGAGGCATTTAAGAACGTACCTTTTTGCCTCTATATGCATGCCTGGCCAATAATATCCTTGGGCTATTGCTTTATGTGCCAGAAATCGTGCGCCTGCATGGTTGCTGCATTCACCTTTGTGGATTTCGTCGAAAATGAGCTAGCCTTCGTGTGGAGTTATGCACTTTAGGTGGGGCCCTCCTGCGGATCTGCGGAATAATCGTCCGTTGATTACTGTGTATCTTGGGGATCAGAATTATATTACGCGAGCATTTTTTGTTTCTGATGGGAGTTCGCCATGTAAGATGAACTTGAGAAATGGGCCTATCCAAGATTGACTGATCACTTCTGCGGATGAGGGTTGGAAATCAAACAGAAATTTGTTGACACTTTTTCTTTAAAAGCGGGTCTTTCCAGGATGTCAATGTAGACTGTGGTGGGGCAAACCTCTTGTGTCTTTGAAGCTAAGAAAGCTAGACTATCTGTCACACCCCGAATTTCGATAAATCAGATAATATAAATGATATCCGACTCCTCGATATCCGAGATGTGAGACCAACCTCAAAACCCAATCTATATCATAACCCTAATGAATAATAACACATGCATGGAAAACTAATACAATAAAATACTCAAAACCATCCACTCATCATTATGAATATTTGTGATCGATCGAATTAAGTTACAAACTTCTTCACTTAATAATCCAAAAAATAATAAATTAAACATATGTCCCCAACAAATTCCACTACATCTCCGAGGAAAAATGAAACAACATCTTATTGAAAATAAATGCTAACATCAATCACGAAAGCGATCCATGCCACCTTCTCGAACATCAGCTAACCCTGTCCAGGCTGATCGACTATGTTCATATAAGAACACACCCGATTAGCAAACATGCAAATCGGGTCAACATTATAAATAATGTTGGTATGAGTAGCCTTAGAAAACCATTTAGACATACATAATATTTCACTCTTTACATGGCAGGTAGTTCCTCCATCGAGGCGTCTTAGCTTAAGGTAGTTAGTTCCTTCATAAAGGCACCTTAGCTTCTAACTATGAGTAAATAACTTATGACATCCTAATACTTACCGTAATGCATGCTCTATCGCAGAGTGGGTCCTCTCTGCAAGAATAATTAGTTTAACCCACTCTCCTGCAAGGCAATCTGTGATAATCATAGCATAAATTAAAAGCTTAACTTGCTATCCACACCGAAGGGAAAATAACATATCGATAACATTTATCAAGTGTCCCTAGTAACCGCGCCGTCTCTATGTTTTACCTAGTTTTCCTGGCTACCACAATCGCTACCCAACGCCGAACATGTACATCCACATGCCTCCCCTTACATAATGAACCACTCGTGCGTAACTACCACGAAATGATGCGCACACCAGTAATCCTCACCGCGGAAGCAATTATGTAAGTAATGCCCCTATTCGGCATAAAATATTAGCATCATCGTTCTATTTTCTTGAGCGGAATAATCAAGCCACTATTCGCTCACGATTGCCCAACACATGGGTCAATCACATCTTATATATACACCCAACACATGGGTCAATCATATCACATCACGCCCACAAAGGCAAATCACATGAGTTGTGGTAGTCAGGTTCTAGGATTTTCGTTACGTAATTTATTCCATTGTATATATCTATGCATCTTAAAATTTCTCTATCTTCACGTGTCAATATTAACACAAGATCAACGTCAAATCTATATTAGATACTGACAAACAAGTTTATACAAGAGTCACCCACATCCTATCATCGGATGGGTCCATAAATACCATCTATAACATTTTTGGAAAAAGTCAACGGGTCAACAGTCAACGGTCCTAACCGGTGGTCATTTCTCCCGGTCCTCACCCAAACCCATATTTAAAAAGAGTTCAAACCTTGGTCCTAAGCAACTAGCTAAACTGACCCGGTTTAACCCGGCCCATAACTGATCTGGCCCAACTAGAAATCTCAATTCTAACTAGATCCCATGCAACCCAATTCAAATTTTAGGACCAGCCCACCTAAATCTTGTAAACCGGCCCAACCAAAACTAACAGGGTCCGGCCCACTAATTAGTCCTAAGTCCCAAAACTAAACAATGACACGAGACCGGATCGCTCTCGCGGTCATCCCTTCCGCAGCAACAGCCGCTCCTTCCAGCCACCTCCAAAAACCTTCACACACCACCCAAATCTATCTAAGCGAAAATGGAGTGGGTGAAAAACCCCACCACTTTGCTTCACCAAGCACCCCCGATTTTCAGTTAGAAAACACTTCAAAATTTGTTAGATCCGACCGCCATAACTGTTCTTGGGAGTTTTCGAACCCCCACAAACTCTCTACCACCACCATACCTCAAACCAACAACCCTCCCTACCAAAAACAGCTCAAACCCGCACCAATAAATTCACAGACAAAACTTTCTCCGATGCTTAAGAATGGCGAAAATGGCGTTTTTTGACAGAGGAGGTTAGGGGCTCGCGCCTCCCTTCCCCACCACCTAATGGTGTAGGCAGTACTAACAACTCTTCAGAGTATCTAACATGTACAGGAAAAATCCATGGTTGTTCAGAACAAAAACGGCATGAAAAGTAATAGAACGGTGGTTCTTCAAGAACCAAAATGTGGTGCGGTTGCGTGTCTAGATCGAGTGAAACAATCAAGAATAACCACTCACAATAAGAATAATCTTTGCAGAGAAAAAGAGCAGGCAATGAAGGATGAACAAAACATGGTTTTTAAAGTCCAGTTACTGTGTCTATATACGGGAAAACCGAAAAAGATAAACTACTCACCTCGTGTTATCGGCAACAAAAAAATATCGAAGAAAGAAGAGAGAACCAATCCCAGCTAGCTCGCAAAAATCCGCGTTCTTCTCCGTTTTAAGTTTGTGTGTGTTGTCTGTGGTTTTTCCAGAAAAAGAAGTTTCTCCGGAGACACCCTATATTCTCCTTAACTTCCAAATTACTAAGTATTCTTATATCCTAACTATGGAAACATTATTTCTATTAACAGTATCATATATATTATGTTCCTTAAGTTAATAACTTGTTTCCTTTTTATTTAAAGCTTACCAAAAATTAAAGATAAATTACCCCCATTCAAAATTCAAAATGCTAGTTTCCTATCTTATCATTATTCGAAATTTCTATTTAGTATTCCCTCCTTAACTATTTGGTATTCCACATGCTAGCACGTTGACCAGAAAATACAGTCAAATACAGAAAATATTAAATATTGGTACGCAGATAATGTAAATATAAAATAGAGGTCTTACACTATCTGCATGTCTGTTATCTTCCCTGGGAATGTGCTCCAATGAGAACGTTTTGAACGATCTGATGAGGTCATTCACAACCTGAGCGTACTTTGCCAGGTTTGCTCCATTTGTGACATATTCTTTGGTGATCTGCTTGACGATTAGCTGGGAGTCGATGTAAGCCTTAAGCTTTGGGACTTGTAGTTGTTGTGCCATGCGGAGTCCTGTGATCAATGCTTTGTATTCCGCTTCGTTGTTGGATATTGCATAATCGATCTTGATTGATTTTTGTAGCTGGCTTCCTTCTGGTGAAGTTAACACATCCCCCAGTCCACTGCCATTGTTGTTGCATGCTCCATCTACGTAGAGGTGTCATGTGTCTGGGGTGGCTTGTTGATGGAGTGAAGTGACTAGATCGGGCTCCCAGTTGATATCTTCGATGGGAAAATCTACCAAGAAATCAGCAACCACCTGACCTTTTCGAGATGTTCTAGGAACGAACTCGATGTGATGTTCTCCGAGTTCTTCATCCCATTTGGCCATGCGGGCTATTTTATTGTTGGAACTCAATACCTGTTTGATAGGTATATCTGTGATGACCTTGATGCTGTGAGATTGGAAGTAAGGTCGGAACTTCCGAGCTGAGTAGAGTAAAGAAAGCATTGTTTTCTCCATCGAAGAGTAGTGCTTTTCTGAATCTGCCAACGTCTTGTTGGTGAAGTAGACTGACTTTTTGACTCCATCATGTTCGCGAAAGAGAACTGAGCTGATTGCGAAGTCGGTAGTTGCAAGGTGCAACCCTAGTGTTTCTCCTTCTTCTGGCTTGGACAGGATGGGTGGAGTTGATAAATAAGCTTTCAGGTCGTTGAAGGCTTTATGGCACTTGTCTGTCCAAGTGAAAGTTGCTCCCTTTTTGAGTAGTTGCAGGAATAGTCTGCACTTGTCAGATGCTCTTGGGATGAACCTGTTGAGGGCTGAAACCATGCCAGATAACTTGTGGATTTGTTGCTTTGTAGTTGGTTATGGCATTTCAAGGAGAGCTCGTATCTGTTCTGGGTTTGCTTCAATGCGTCTTTGTGAAACGAGGTAACCTAAGAATTTCCCTGATGCTACTCCGAATACGCATTTGGCTGGGTTGAGCTTCATCTTGTTTTGGCAAAGTCGTTCAAAGCCTTCTTGTAGGTGGGAGATGTGATCGTCCGCCTTTTCGCTTTTGACCACCATGTTATCTATGTAAACTTCCATAGTGTCTCCTAGCAAGTCTTTGAACATTTTTGTGACCCGTCTTTGGTAGGTCGCACTTGCATTCTTCAAGTCGAATGGTAGGACGTTGTAGCATAACGTACCTTGCTCGGTTATGAAGGACGTCTTTTCCTGATCTTCTTCTGCAAGCAGTATTTGGTTGTACCCACTGTATGCGTCCATAAATGACAAAAGCTCATGGCCACAAGTTTGATTTACCAGTATGTCAATTCTTTGTAGGGGAAGTTGTCCTTTGGGTAGTGCTTGTTGACATTGGTGAAGTCTATGCAAAGTCGTACCTGACCGTTCTTCTTTGGAACGGCTACTTTGTTGGCTAGACAGGTCGGGTACTCGACTTCTCTGATGAATCCAACATTTTTGAGCTTTTCTATCTCTTCGTTGATGACCTTTTGAAACTTGTATTGAGTGCTAATTTCCTAGGTCGTTGTTTGGTAGGCTTGACAGTTGGATTTACATTTAACTTGTGGCAAGCGACCTGAGGGTCGATTCCTGGCATATCGATATACGACCAAGCAAAAACATCTTTATTGAGAGATAGAAATTTGACAAGTTGCTCCTTGAGCTTTGGGTCTAAATCAGCCCCTACATAGACAAATTTTGGGTCGTCAGTTGTGCCCAAATTGACTTTTTCTCCTAGTTCTATTTGAGTTTGTTTTCCTTTGAGCTTGTCTGATGCAGTTGCTGGAGGGCTGGATGTTTGAGGATCTTGCCTCTTTGGGACGTCTTTGGCTTCAACGACCTGAGGCTTGGGTGAGGTCGTTGTGCTGACCTAATTGCATCGGTAAGCTTCCAGTTGGTTGCTTCTGAGCTCCATGATGCCTCTGGGACCGGAAAATCGCAGGACTTGGTGTAGGGTTGATGGAATAGCTTGGATCTTGTGAATCCAATGGCGTCCTAGAATGGCGGTGTAGGATGACCTGACATCGACCACACTGAAGCGTGTTGAAGTTTTGACCATGTCTTCCTTCTCTCCAATGGAGACTGGCAGGATGACATCTCCAATGGCGTCTGTGCGATCTCCATTGAACCCGTAGAGCGGTGCGTTTGATTCTATTATCACCAAGTCTGGCAGGTGCATGTCCTTGTAAGTTTGATAAAAAAGTATATCGCACGAGCTGCCTAGATCGATGATGACTCTTTTAACTGTCCACCCATTGATTTTTACGTGCATTACCAAGGCATCATTGTGTGGTAGGCACACCTTGTCTAGGTCTTCTTCAGTAAATGAAATTGTTCTTGTTGTTTGTGGATTGGTGGGGTTGATCATCTCAGCTTTGTGTGAGAGGTGGTAGATCTCTTGAAGCGCTCCAACTCTTCTGAGCTTCTCCCGACCTAAGGTTTCGTCGTTTGTAAGGGTGGAATTTGAGCCGAGGGCTCGGAGTTCGGCTTGGGCTTGGCTCGTTTAAGCTCGAGCTCAAATTAAAGCTCGTGTAACAAATGAGTTTGATGAAGCTCGGCTCGTTTAGCTTAAATAGCATATTTATAGTGTAAAATAACCGAGCGGCTCAGGCTCAGCTCAGGCTTGGCTCGTTTAAGCTCGGCTCGAGCTCGCTCGTTTAACTATATGAGCCGAGCTCGAGCTCAATTTAAAGCTCGTGTAATTAGCGAGCCGAGCTTGAGCATGATAAAGCTCAGCTTGTTTAGCCCGAATTCCACCCTTAGTCGTTTGAGGTGTCTATAATCATGTTGATTACTTTGTCCTCATCATGGTCGGAGGAGTGTTGTCTCCTGTTGTGCCTCGACCGACCTGGAGATTTAGATCGTCGGGTTGATCTGCTACTGCTTCTATTTCTATTGCTCCATATCACAGGTCGTTCATTGCTACGGCTCCTGCTTCTGTGGCGTTTGGCATCTAGCTTGTGCCTCAGGTCACTTTCTGGTAGGAACTCTTTTAATTTGCCTTCCTCTACTAAGTCTTGGAGGTAGTACTTCAGGCTCCAACAATTATTGGTGTCATGGAGGTGAAGTTTGTGGAAATGGCAGTATAAACATTTGGGTATGGCGATTACCTTGTTGATGTTGGGTTTGAAGTATGTTGTTGTATATATCTTCTTTAAGATCTGACTCGGCGTCCTGGAGAAGTTGGAGAATTCCCTCTTCGTGTAAGAAGGCTTGCTAGAGCTGGATCTCTTGTTACTGTTGTTGTTGTTGTTGTTGACTGAATATTGCTTGCTTCCCTTGGGGTCTTGCTCGTTGCTAACTGCGAGGACCTCTTTGCCTTTGCGCTGGGCCATCCATTCTTCGTACTTGATATACTTGTCGACTCTATGATACAGGTCGGCTGAGGTTTCTGGTTTGTTGCGCATGAGGGGCCCTGCTAGGTTGGAGTCGTCTAATAGGGCGTTTGTGAACGCAGAAATTGCAAAGCCATCACTGAGTCCTGATTCTAGTGAGAGGAGGTCCTTCTTGAAACGTCCTAGGAAGACATGAATTGTTTCGCTATGAGCTTACTTGAGCTGGAACAAAGAGTCTAGCTCGGGTCGCTTCTTTTTGTTGTGGACGAATTCTACCGCGAACGTCTCAGCTAGCTTGTCAAAGTTGCTGATCGAATCGGGAGGGAATGTGTAAAACCAGTCTATTGCTCCGTCCTTCAAACTAGTTGGAAAAAGTTTGCACTTTAGGTAGTCGTGATCCGGATGGTGTAGAGTGCAAGGATTTGACTTAAGCGGTATTGTGCTCGCCTGGGCATACCGTCGTACAACGGGAACTTTGGCTGGATGAACTCTGAAGGAGGCTGCTTGTCTCTGATTTCTGTGGTGAATGGTGATGCCTTGTACGTTTCTAGCATCTTCTGAGCGATCTGGATCGCGCTGGCTCTTTCATTTGACTTCTCTAATTTTTGGGCGAAGTCTTCTAAGCGTTGATCGGTGGTATTCGTGACGGTTGCAACGGCGGTGTGCTCCACTACTTCTGTCGTGCCGTTGTTGGCGTTGGAGGTGGCCTGGTCGCGCATCGTCTGATTCTCTTGTTGTAAAGTGACAAAAGCGTCTTGTAGCGTCTTCATTTGTTCTGCCAACATTTGAAGAGAGGTATCCATGGTGGTTTTTACCAACTTCGTGGGCTTGAGAAAAGAGTAAGTGTGCTTTTCTTAAGGAAAACGAACCGGCAAACAGCGCCAATATAGATGTTGTGTTTACTGGACAACGACCTGATGATCTGGAGAATTGGGAATGGTTGTACTCTTCTGGGGATAAGAGTTGTTTACGTATCAAGTTTCTCGGGCTAAACTTGAATCAAGCCTTACTTAGTTCATCTCTCTCTATTTATAGATGTGTGCTTGGACTGTTATGAATTGTAGATCCACCTTGTATGCTATCTTGATGATTCGCCATTAATGTGCTGTTATAAAGTTAATGTTTCCTTGATTGAGCTCCGAGATTGCTCTAGTTGATATCCTTCCATAAATGGCTGTAACTGTTGCTTTGGACGACATGGGTGTTGGGTCGTTGGGTACGCTCTGATGGGTGTTGGACGACCTGTTATGTGGACACGTGCACTGTAGTGTGGAACGGAGGGTACTTACAGTATAAAATCTTCTAACTCAGAATTTTATATGTTCTACTGTTGGTTGATGCTACAGTGGAAAGGCTTGAGAGAAGGGTAAGGTATAACCTGCCAAAGCCAAGCTCCTAGCTCGGCAGATCGCTTCCCTTGGGTTGTGTTCCTAGTCTTACACAAAACCCTGAAATACTTTTCGGGGCATGAATCACCTGTTTTACAAATCCTTTCAGACCAATTAAGGTGATCATATGTGGTTTGTTCAATGGAAAACAAACTTAACCAAGATATAATCGTGTTCTAGGTCTTGGTGAAATACTTCTACGAGGATATATTGTTTGATAATGTTCTTGATCTTTGGCTTTCTGTTCGAGTCTTGGACATTTTCATCTTGGCCATCAACACTCAAGCTAGGAGCCACTTATGCTTAGACTTTGTCTGAGTTAGACATTTCCTAAACATAGGGCCTTCTCTTTTGTTTCTCGCGACAAAATCTAAGTATTTACATTTGGTTTTGACCTAGCTCACTTACAAAGTATTGAACTCTAGGCATCCTAGTCTTTTATATCTTGAGATTCTGTCATGTGTTATATTTGTAATCTCATGTTGGGTTTTTGTTGATTCTTACAGTCTCAGAGTGATAAACCTAACGAGTTCACAAGACTTGCTAGTGAGGTGGTATGTAAATTACTTTCTATAACACTCGACTATTTTTTTTTTTCAATATATGATAAATATTTATATTAGAACAGAAATAAAAATAACACAAAAGAAAGGATAAAGATTTGTTGGATATAGAAAACGTGGGAAAAGAGAATAAACCTTCTTTCCTGTTTTCGGGGGTTTCAAACACCGAGAGAAAAAGGAGAGTTTGACACAAAGAAAAAGGGGAAGATTATGAGGATTGTTTTCTGACGATTGTTACGTAGCGTTTTTCGTTCTCAAGTTTTTATTCCTTCACGCCGCCGCTCGTAAACACAACAGAGGTGAGTAGATATTTTTATTTTTTTTTCCACTAAAAGGTAATTGATTAAAAGAATAAGAGGTTACAAGGAAAAAAAATAAGAAGTGTTAAGAACTGTATAGTATGGGTATCATTAGTTGTGTACCCACTTATTACATCCTACATTTAACTTATGAAACGGAAGTAAGTAGTAAAGTGGTTCTCCATATCTCGCACAAAAGGAGGTTTGTTGTCCCACCATTTACTTTCTCCATTTTGCAATGCTGCTCCATGTCTCGCACAGTTATCCGCACTTGTGTTTGTCTCCCTCCATGTAGCTGGAACATTGATCCATGATGCTTTCTCTCTGAGTTGCTTTCATTTTGTTCTAACCCTCCAATGCATTGTCTTCCTAAAAGGCTTTGACTGCCAATGCAGAGTCGGATTCCACCCATATATATCACCAGTCCCGATCCAGTGCCCTCTGAATCCCTTCTATAATAGCATAAGTGTCACACCCCAAATTTCCAGAAAAATTAAAACTGATATTCAATCATTTGGAAACCCAGGGTGAAACAAAACATACTAACATATTATCAACTACGATATTAAAATCTGAGATCAAATTAAAACTGAAAGAACAACGCTTCATTTACAAATAAAATTTTTACTAACCAACTCTATTACATTTGTTTCAATTCAAAACCGTACACTTTCGAAAAACTTAAACCAGAAGACTCCAAGAGCAAATCCAAGTCACGTGTCTTCATCCACTGCACTCCACCATCTATGTTCCCAAGAACACACCCACGTTGCAAAACAAAGCAAATATGGGTTAGCAAATTGAATTTGCTGGTATGAGTAGACTAACAACAAAATATATATAATAATATTTCAAATGAATAAATATAGCATTACCAACAATTTCAACTTGGAAGACAATATAGTTCCGTTTTCTAAAACGGCGTGTAGTTTCTTCCCAAGTAAGATTTCACCCCTAACATACAAATTCCAAGAATCTCATATAACAGTACTCATCATTCCTACTTTCCAAAATAACTCACAATACAATACCACTTACATTCCATTTATTAAATGTACATATGATAACCTAATTAAATATAAGTTTGGTATACCTTACCTTTAAGCCAACACGTCGTCTTAGGGTAGGATATTTACGTCCCTGCAGAAAAGATTAATAGATCCTACTCTCCTGCAAAACAGAGTTAGACATCACAATAAAATGATTTATCTCAGCCAGTCAAATTTCCATTCATAACCAACCTTCATTTAAGACATTTAAGTCTAATTGATATAACCTGGTTCGTCCCGCATATTCGGGGAATACCACTTATCATACTACCTATATCAAGGGTAGTCATTCATATGACATCATTACGTCATAAAGTTTATGCATGCATAACCATAGATCTCAGACTATCACAAGTCATTAATATTTTTGTAATAACATATCAAGTTATAGTCATTCCTCAGTCACATAGAAATCACAATCATTTACTAATATTATTCACAATCACACTTCACATCCATAACATCATACAATTCATATACTTTTACTTAAAAACCACTCGTCTACTTATGAGAACGGGGAAATATCACACCCAAGGAGTACATTCATCCCTTGTGAGTATCAACTCATACAAACTACGTAAACATTTCTCATAAGAAATCATATACATCATATGCAATAACTCCATCACACGTAAAATCAATATTTTACTTTGCTTATTAATTATCTCGTTGACTCATTTATTAAAAGACACAGCCCAACCTTTAGTTCCTACTCCACGATTTGCACTACACACATTTGCCAAATCACACATATTCGTGTTGCCTCACTCACACCGAAAATTACCACTACAAGACATATGTCCCAAGGGATATCGCCTCCAGAAACATACTTTCATCTTGTAAACTTCGTAACTTGTGAGTCACAGCCATCCCTGGGCTTTCCATACACATAATCACAAAGCCGCTTTTGGGCATAACAAAATCTCAGGTCATTCATGGCACATTCAATGAATACCTTAGGTCATTCCCGCCACATTCAAGGAATACCCATCATAATACTAACGGGCCATTCATGGCACATTCAATGAATGCCCTGAGTCATTCCCGCCACATTCAAGGAATACCCAAATATACATTCCCGTATATTCAAGGAATATGGCCAACCCGCAAGGCGAATACCTTAGTTCCTCTCTAGGGCAGTCCAAACTATTGGGTCATTCATGGCACATTCAATGAATACCCATATATCATATGACATCACAAGTCATAATATCTCATTACCAAATCCTGAGGCGTGGAGAGTTCTAAAGATGTGGGTGACACATTAAAACATTATTATCACTTATAATTATACTAACATTACTCATGTCAAAACAGACCACACATGCAGAGAGTCATTTTCGCGCGTCAAGGCAAATCAAGCACTTAAATATCATTGAATGTAAACAGACTTATAATCAAATAAATACAATTTACATAACCACACTCATATACACAATATCATAAACAAATAGTTCTTTTTTTTCCGATAAACATCTTAATTATATTAGTGCTTAAAGCAGCAAGGGGACATAGTGGTTTTCAAGCATACAAATTGGAAGATCCGACATAGGTAAAAGCGCACGATGGTCGAGTGCACTAGGCTGTAATGCATCCCCATTAGGCGTTCGACTAATCCACTCAAAAGACACAGACTCTAGGTTACTAAAAAGGTTTGTTACAGAAGTGTACAATGCAGTCAAATGCCAGCTGCAATCACCCCCCATTGAAAACTTTGATGACTTCCATACAATCGCCCTTAAACACAAAACTGTAGCTTCATAAGTAGCATGCCAGTAGCACTGCCACCTCTGCAGCCACCATCTCTGCTTCTGTCGGATCCTTATCTCTAAATCTCCTACAAGCAACTCCCACCAATTCTCCTACATCATTCCACGCCATACAGCTAGCACTTGCCCATCCAGTTTCCCTGGAGAAGGCAGCATCAAAATAAATGATTATGCAATCATTTGGAATAATATGAAAAATAGATTCTAAGTTGTTTCTTTGATGCTGCAAATACTCATGAGGTTTAGGGGTATCTTCTTTGAATGCTAAAAAGCATTTGTCAGCCATGGTAGAGCATTTTCTGAGCAGTTTATCCCTGTGAGGTACTTTGTGATCAAATTTTACTTCATTCCTTACTTCCCACATGGAATGTAGCATGACACAGCAGAAGATGCCCGCCTGAATGGTATGGTTCTCTTTGCTTGAGCACCACATTAGGATCTTGTCCAGCCAAAGTCTGACAATGTCACTAGTTAGGTGCAACATTCTCAGCCCTAGAATGGATGCAAACCAGGCATTTCTGGACCAATCACACCCAAAGAAGAGGTGTTCAGCTGTTTCAACAGTTCTTAGGCAAAAGGGGCATGCAAAGTCCCCAAGCATGTTCCTTTCTATTAAGATATCCCCTGTAGGCAGGGCTTTCATGTATAATTTCCATATGAACAGCTGAATGTGGGAAGGCAATTTTACTTTCCATATCCTAGATATGGTCTTATGGTCAAAGGTGGAGGACTGCCCTTCCCAGCACTTCTTGTTTAGGAAAGTATAGACAGACTTAACAGTGAGTCTCCCTTTATTCTCTTCACTCCACTTAACAGTAAACAAATAGTTCATTAGCCCAAATTACACACACTAATGTCCAAAACATATTCACATATACTAAAGTTTATATTCATATACAACTTCTATCTCACACATATATATTTATGTAGTCTCAAAACAACAGTAATTTCTAACACAATCACATAGTTATCACACAAACTAATATATATATTATAGATATATTGGCTGCACTTTTGTTCAAAGCTGCCTACGTATCCAAATCTTTCAGGATTGGAATAAAGCCTTCGTAGTTCTTAACCAATAAATATCAAAATCCTTGTAGGTACCTTTAAGTAAAACAACAATTTATACTATATAGAATCACATACAATAAGTTTCAAATACTCCCACAATCATATATGTAAAGTTTCATACCTAGAGATACACTATGAATCTTTAAATCCAAAAACTTACAAATGGATATTTTTCTACTTTTGATTAAAAAAAAAACAATCTTATGAACCATGTCGGTTCCAAATAAAACAACAGTCTAAAAGTAGACTACAAACACTATATAATACACCCAAGAAGAGTTTAAGAGACTCTTAGTTCATTACTAAACATATTTCCCAAAACAGGTTCATGCACATAAAAGATAACACGGTAGGTTTTCTAGCCAACTTGTCAACGCTATAGTTTTTCCTACATTCATCCAAATGATATGTAACTTAATTATTTAGAAACTAAGGTATGTAGATATACTTTTTCATGTAAAACTCGAAGTCCCAACCTCAGCCCATCTAGAAGAAAATGGTAAAAATCCTAATTTTCAGCAACCTAGATCTCTGACGGACTATTCTCCGAATGACACAGCTCTTTCCACAGGTATCCAAATGCATCGAGGCTTTTTGTGTTGAAAAGCTAACACACAAAACTTACTTTCTTATGTTTTACAAAAATACTCAATCTCATTCTAAGTATACGAAAACTAGGTTAGAACACAGTGCACAAAAACTGATTTCTGACGCACTGTTTTCTACCAGTCAAACTTCCAGATGTCATAATTAATTCCACCGGCCTTGGAATGTGATGAGGCCAATTGGAATAGAAAGAAGACTTCCAAATATTACTCTTTTATATTTTATAAAAATCTAACTCTCACCCTAACTATTTTAAAACTGGATTTGAACACAGTGCACAGAAACTGATTTCTGACGCACTGTTTTCTGTCAACTAAACTTCCAAACATTATATCTACCACCACAGACCTCAGAATGCTACGAGGCCAATTGGGTTGGAAATCAGACACATAAAACTTATTTTTTCATGTTTCGACGAGAGTTTGAATCTGACTCTAACTATGTGAAAACTCGATTCCAAACCAGACACAGACCGGATTTCTACAGTCAGAAAATTCTGACATGCTAACTTACGAACACTGTAACCATATCCACAAACCTCGGAATGCAATGAGGTCAATTGGGTTGAAAAGCAGACTTCCAGACTTTACTTTTTCGTGTTTTCTAAAAACACTAGTTCAAACTCTAACTAAACCAAAATTGAGCTCGAAATCAGACCAGAGCTAACCTTTCTTAAAACTTCAACAAATCTATTCTTACCTTCAATAATGTTTTCACATCAGCTATAGCTATAGCAAACTTTTACATACTCATAAGAATCAAAGATTCAAATATATATTAAGGGCTTCCAAATAATCAATGCCCTACAGACCACCAATGACAATACAAGCAAACCCATATACACCAGAGTGTAGAGAGAATCCATGTCAGACCAGAAGTAAAACTATACTCACATGTAATCAATTCCTTGGATCTATACGGACACACTTTTTCTTGAATCTTATAACTGTTTTGTACTTTTGTAGAATCTATATTATGACAGTCTATTTATGTCAGAGAGCATTTAAACTATAACCAAAAATAGTGATTCCACGAAGAAGAAATTGAATTGCTTGATAAAACTTTCAAGTTTATAAACACATAACTAGAATAAACAATTATTGTCAATCAACTGTGTATATAAAGTCAGTCTACTCACCCGTGATACGCTCCTGTTGCCAGCAAATCCCCCAGCAAGAAACCTCCATTTCTTCTTTTCTCTTGTACGTCTCTCTCTGTTTTTCTTTTTCTTTTTCTTTTTTCAAAAAACCAGAAAAAAAACCAACAAAAAGAGAGAGTTCGGTTGTAACCAAACCCCTCTAACTCTCCCACGTTTTTATCTTATCTTATTTTATCTTTATTCTTTTCTTTTCTTTTTAATATTATTATATTTTTTTTAAAACCCTAATAAATAGGAAAAACAAAGAAAATAAACGGGGTGTTAATAATAAGTTTCTGCCATATAGTTAGTAGATACCCCAAGGCCTCACATGCCTTCCCCAAAAGTTACCCATGTCATCCCTGAGAATCACTCCCCAACCAGCCTTGCCTGGGTTCCTTCGTGAACTTTCATCCACATTAATTTTTATGATGTCAGGAGGTGGTAGAAGCCAGTAACATTCCAGAATTTTGGGTGCCCTTCTCAATTTGTGTTGGAGATTAAGGGTATGAAGAATTTTCATATCGGTCACTGTGTTGTTCATGGTACCTGTCGATTTATTGTTCATGATACCTGTCGATTTATGGTATGCTCTGATGATGACTCTTCTAGTCAGAAAACAAATGTTAGAAAAGCTTGACTTTTTCTGATTATAGAGCACCTGGTTTCTATTCTTCCATAAGCTTACCATACTTGTCCGCGAGCAAGCTTTCCACATATCCAGAATCAAAGAGCTATGGTGTTTGGCCTATTGCATGATGCCATTGAACTCATAGAACTCTGCGAGCAAGCTTTCCACATATCCACATATTTTTATCTTTTCATTGAACTCATAGATTTTTCGTTACTAATAGTCTATTAAATATTTCAAATTTTTACGAACTTCTGCTCATAAATTTTTCTGCTCGTTCTGTGCTTATTCTACATGCCTGCCGAAATTGGAATACATACTGTCGACCCGATCAAATATTAATTGATTTTGATTATTGTTTATCTATTGTGGATGTCGATTAGCCTGTCGAATATCATCCTATCTAATTGTAATTGTTAAAAATGGTTAACTATATATGTATTGATTTGTGTGAGCTGTTAAAATGTTTGGATTGTCTATGGGTTGTTGAATGATTTTGATTGGTTGTTGGTTGAGTTGGATATATTGAGTGTTATGAGTTTGGTACTGTTGAAGCTCTCTGAGAGGGTTGTTGAAGAAGTCGAACTCGATTTGGGTAAGCGAGTTTTTATTATATCATAGGGTGGGGTTTTTGTTGGTGAACAAAACCGAACTGTTCTAGTGGTGGTTGGTGGTTTGAATAGGTACTGTTGAAGTTCCTACGGGTTGTTAATGGGGTTGAGGTCGATTTTTTTGAAAGTGATGGAATTGGATTTTGAAGGTGGCAATGAGTTGGGTTTTTGAGGGATGATCCAGTGCTCCAGAAGAACTAGAACTAAAGTTTTGTTTCAGTTGGGCCTGAGCATAATTATAATTTGTGGCTTTAGTTGTTTTTAAAAACATGTGGACTTAAGTTGTATTTGAATTGGGCTTGGGCCGAAATAGAAACTTGTGGCCGGGCTTGAGTTTGTTTTAAGTTATAAACTTTTGGGCTTAAATTTAATTTATGGTTTTGGGGCCTTGAGTTGTTGGACTGGTTTCTATTATTTTTTTTTGTGGGTTGGGTCCGTTTTATTTTAAGTGAACAAGATTAATTTAGATAGGCTTTGGTTAGAGTTTGTTTTTGGGCCGAATATGTTCTAGTTAGGTTTGGTCTAGTTATAAGGGCCGGTTATTAACTCTGTGTGGGCTGGGCCTTTATCATATTAAGTGTTTTTATGTGAATCTATTTTAGTTGTCATGGCCCGGGGTTTTTGTTTTAGACTTTTGGGCTTTAGTTTTTAGTTATCTTTTGGGTTTTAGTCTTTGGTTTTGGTTAGTTGGGTCTGGTCCATGAACTATGACCTTAACCATGAGCCATAACCTTAATTATGAACCATGGCTATGACCATGAGTCTGTTGATTATGAAAATGATCATTGACCATAACTACTAGGATTTGTTGACCGACCGTCGATTTTGGTATTGACCGTTGACTTTTTGAATGTTGACTTTTCGGACTTTTGACATATTAAATTTTGTGGACAAATCCAATAATAGGATGTTGTCAAAAATTGTATAAACATGTTTGTAATTATCTAATAAAGATTTGACGTGGTATTATGCAAATATATATATTGTCACTGATGGATTTTGACTTTGACTATGTAGCTGATAAGAACTACGAAGGGTTGATTCCAATCTTGAAAGATTTGGATACGTAGACAGCTTTGAACAAAAGTGCAACCACTATATTATATATTATATAGTAGTTATTGTGATAATTATATATATACATTATTAGTACTTAACTGTGTACATGCTTGTGGTGGTTTAAAAGGTATTTACGAGACATTTAATTAACGTGTTAATCATAATTGAGAATAGGGATATCTATGATTTATATAATGGATAATGAGGTGAGTTGATTGGTTATTGTGTTTAGAATCTTTATTAATGATTCTACTGTGTAAGAATATGTTTATTTTATAATGAAAATATTATAATAAAAGATAACTCTTGGGTGTTAACAAGTGTTGTAAAAAGTCTTGTGAAAATTTAATGTGTCGCCCACATCTTTAGAATTCTCCACACCTTTTTGATGAAAATAAATTAAATGAAATGTTTATGACTAATAATGTCATGTGAAAAACTGCCTTAGAGAGGAACTAAGGCATTTGTCTTACAGGTGGGCTGGATTCCTTGAGTATATGAGAATGTAGGTATGAATTCTTTGAATGTGGCGGGAATGACCTAAGGTATTCATTGAATGTGCCATGAATGACATGTTAGTGTTATGATGGGTATTCCTTGAATGTGACGGAAATGACCCAAGGTATTCATTGAATGTGCCATGAATGACCTGTTAGTGTTATGGTGGGTATTCCTTAAATGTGACGGGAATTACCCAAGATATTTATTGAATGTGCCATGAATGACCTGTTATATTTTTATGCCCAAAAGAGGCTTTGTTTATGTGTATAGAAAGCCTATAGATGGTTGTGACTCATAAGTTATGAGTTTATAAGATGGAAATATGTTTTCTAGAGGCGATATCCGATCCCCACTTGGGACATATGTCTTGTAGTGGTATTCGGTGTGAGTGAGGCACACAGATATGTGTGATTTGGCAAACGTATGAAGTGTAAATCGTGGAGTAGGAATTAAAGGTTAGACTGTGTCTTTTAATAAATGAGTCAATGAGATAATTAATAAACAAAGTAAACGATTGATTTTACGTATGACTAAGTTATTGCATATGAATATTTATGTATTATGTTGTACATGATTTCTTACAAGAAATATATACGTGGTTGGTGTGAGTTGATACTCACGAGAGATGAATGTACTCTCTAGTTGTGATATTTTTCTCGTTCTCATAAGTAGATGAGTGGTTAATTAGTAAAATATTGATTTTAAATATGATGAAGTTATTGCATATGAATATTTATGTATTATGATGCACATGATTTATTACACAAAATATATGCGTGGGTTGTGTGAGTTGATACTCCCGAGGGATGAATGTACTATCTGGTTGAGATTTTCTCGTTCTCATAAGTAGACAAGTGGATGCATATAATTTTTTATGAAGGAATGTACGTGAATGTGGTTAGCATGATGTGATGGATAGGGTGGTGTGACATGAATGTTAATATTGACGATATATTATGCCAGATTATGTATACCCATGATGGTTACAGTGAGAGTGAAATAAATATAGATTTTTAAGGATTACGTTTGGAAAATCTAACTTTATTTTAGAGGCGGATAAGACTTATTAACTTTTTATGCAGAGACGTTGTCATACCCTAGCATGTAAGCGGTTATAGGTAAAATTTTAATTAAATTAATTTACGAGATAATGGGATTGAAATTTTACTTTGAAAGAAACTATATACCGTTTTGGAAAACGGAACTATCTTGTCTTCCAAGTTGAAATGGTTGGTAATGTTATATTTATTTGTTTGGAAGATTGAATGTAGTAGTGTATATTTTCTTTTAGTCTTACTCATACCAACAAATTCAATTTGATAATCCATGTTTGATTTGTTTTGCAATGTGGGTGTGTTTTTGGAAACATAGATGGTAGAATGCAGTGGATGACAACGTTTGATTTGGATTCGTTTTTTGAGCCTTACTGGTTTAAGTTGTCTGAAGTGGAAAATTTTGATTTGAAACAGATGTAATAGAATTGGTTAATATTTTTTTTATTTGTGAATTAAGAGTTGTTTTTTCGGTTTTAATTTGATCTCATTTTCCTATATCGTGTTTAGTAATGGGTTATTAGGGTTTTGTTTCATCCTGGATTTTCAGAAAATAGAATAGGGTGTAGATAATTTCCTATTTTTAATTTTTTGAAAATTCGGGTATGACACTTGTAATATCTAGTAATTGAAAACAGTAATAAGAATGCAGTAAAGACTTATCACTGAGGATTGTGCTCGGCACAATTTCCTTAAGACGAAAAACGCCCGCCCGGTGTGGTTCTTTGCCCTGCCGTCGTCTCCCGAGGATACAACAAAGGATGGATGAAGCGTGTCACCAGCCAATGACCAGCTCTGCAGGAACTCTCAGCATACTCCAGACAAGTTTTCAATTAGAGGAAAATAATGTTGTGTTTTTCGTGTTTTATAAAACAGGAGAGACCTTAGTTTTATAGATCTGAAAAAACGCAACTCAAGGCTAGAGTCACGACTCCTCATTGCCTTTATGGTTTGACTCGAATCAAGGAAAGATTTTGTAACTGTTACAGTTTTGGAAAGAAGACCAAAAAACGCAAAAACAAGCCTAGTACTCGCACCCACGCGAAGCCCAATTGGGTGGATTTGCACCCCTGTAGCGGCGTGTGTGGGCACCGCAGCGCTAAGGTTTCTGGAGCTCCCACCTCCCGAGCCCCCCAAACCAAGGAGGCCTTGTGTGCTGGCGCTGAAAGCACCTCCTTATATCTCTCTACACTATCCCTCCATAAGGACACAACCAATATAAACTTAAGAGTCTTAAGTTTAGTAACCAATAATGGGACTAAAGCCCCCACATTAGAGTGTAGTAGATACAAAAAGGTCATGGGTTCAAACCCATGAGGACACAAATTCATTCACATTTCCAACAATCCCCACATGAATGGAATTATTAAGAAACGAAGAAAAAAAAAAAACAAAACAAGAATGTGCGGAGTATGAAGAAGTTATGAATGGGGTGAAGGTGTCATCACGACTTGAACCTTTCGCTTGGTGTTTGTCTGTCGGGATTACTAGTTGACCCGGTGACCTTAGTCTTGAACTGTTCAACCTATATGTAAGCCAAGTCAACCAGGTAACACACATAACTTCAAAAATCATCATAGAGTTCCCTCGGTTGTGCTTTCATTATAGCCATGAGCTTCCTGGGTTTCATGAGTGCTCTAGAGAACAAGCCTATAAGTTCTCATAGGAAGCGGCTTTTACTTCCTCACTCATATAGGTGCCTCTATCAGGAGTGTACTGTATCATTACACCCCACTGGAAAAACCAGCTATAGAAAGCATTAAGAGTATTCACTCATCCTTTAAAAGATACAGAAGGTACTACTACATCATAGGGATGGGTACAGAGTTTTCACTCTAGGTGTAGTACCCCCACAAATCCATTGAGATAACTTGTTTCCCCATTGAACCTTGATCCTGGGATCTCCATTCACCAAGGTTGGGTGTCAGTTATCGGTGATTTAATTAAATAGGCAATTAGTCTTTAATAGACTTTAGCCCCATCCCCCTCGATGTACTAAAAACCAGCTCTCTAGCCAGGCCTTTAGTTAAAGGATCAGCTAAATTTTCTTTTGACCTCACAAAGTCAATAGCTATGATCCCATCTCTTAACAAGCTAACCACACGTGTTATGTCTTCGACGAATATGTCGAGATTTCCCATTATAGGAAGTATTTTTGGCCCTCAAGATAGCGGCTTGGCTATCACGATGAATAGAGACAGTGGAGCAGGTTTAGGCCAAAGCGGGATATCCATCAAAAATTCCCGATCCACTCTGCTTCCTCACTAGCTTGGTCTAAAAGCTATAAACTCGAGATTCCATAGTGGAACGGGCAATGCAAGTTTGCTTAGATGATTTCCAAGACACCGCACCCCTGCCATAGTGAACACATAGCCACTAGTGGATTTAGATTCCCCGAGAATCGAGCAATCCAATTGGCATCATCAGTACCCTCCAAAGCCGCGGATATATCGCCATAATGAACACCATAATTTGAAGTATATTTCAAATATCTCAATACTCGATAAGAGCATCCCAATGCCCATTCTTTGGGATTTATGGTGTATCTACTAAGTTTGCTTACGGTAAGCTATGTCGGGTCTAGTGCAGTTCATAAGATACATGAGACTACCCTATAACCCTAGAAAACTCTAAAGGAGATACACCTAATCCAAAACATTTTTTGTCAAATGTATACTAGGATCATATGGTGTTCTCGGCGGTACACAGTCAAATTGATTAAATCTTTTAAGCATTTTCTCTACATAATGAGATTGAGACAAAGTAATTCCATCGAGATTATACACTATCTTAATGCCAAGAATGACATCGGTGATACCCCAAATCTTTCATGTCAAAATGCTTACTCAAAAAGTTTTAGTCTTATTGACGGTCTCTAAACTGGTTCCAATGATCAACATGTCATCCACATATAAACGGATATATTACACCGGATTGTTTCTCAAATTTACAATAAATGCATTTATCCGCCTCATTAATATTAAAACCATTAGAGATTAGCACACTATCAAATTTCTCATGCCACTGTTTAGGAGCTTGTTTGAGACCGTAAAGAGATTTCTTTAGCCTACAAACTTTTCTCTCAAGGCCTTCTAAAACAAACCCTTCTGGCTGATCCATATATATCTCCTCTTGTAATTCCCCATTTAGAAATGCCGTTTTAACGTCCATTTGGTGAATTACGAGATTACGAGTAGAAGCAAAGGCTATTAACATTCTGATAGATGTAATCCTCGTCACAGGAGAGTAGGTATCAAAGAAATCAAACCCTTCTCTCTGTTTATAGCCTTTTGCTACTAATCTCGCTTTATATTTATCAATGGATCCATCTGCCTTAAGTTTCTTTCTAAATAACCATTTATTTCCAATAGTTTTACTACCAGGGGGCAACTCAACCAGCTCCCAAGTGTTATTGGTTATAATGGACTCATATTCACTTAGAATGGCCTCTCTCCAAAAAATCGCATCAGAAGATGACATGGCCTCTGAATAGGTCTGAGGATCCTCCTCTACTAAGAAAGTAAGGAAATCAGGTCCAAAAGAGGTGTTAGTCCTAGGTCTCTTGCTCCTCCTGAGTTCAATTTTATCTTCAACAGAAGAATCTTCTCGAACTCTAGGAGCAAGTGTAGAAGAACTCGGAGTCCCTCCCGATCTCTCAATAAATGGGAATTTATCCTCAAAAAAGACAAAGATCCCTAGACTCAATAATGGTATTATCATCAACAAATTTATTTTTAGATTTGAAGACTAAAACCTGAGGGCACCGCTATTACGTGCATACCCAATAAAGACGCAATCTACAGTTTAGGGCCAAGTTTAGTCCTCTTGGGTGTTGGTATAGATACCTTAGCCAAACACCCCCACACTTTAAAGAATCTATAAGTCGGTGTCCTATTTTTCCACATCTCATATGGAGTTTTATATGTGTCTTTAAAAGGTATCTTATTCAATATAACAGTCGTTAGCAAAGCCTCCCCCCATAGGTTCATAGAAGCCCCAGAGCTATTGATCATTGAATTGATCATATCTTTGAGAGTCCTATTTTTTCTCTCTGCTATCCCATTGGATTGGGGAGCATAAGGGGCAGTGGTCTCATGTACAATACCATTATTTTCACAAAATTTATTGAAAGGACCAGAATATTCACCTCCTCTATCAGACCTAACTATTTTTATTTTCTTGTCTAACCGGTTCTCAACTTCAGTTTTAAAGGAAATAAATTTAGCTAAGCTATCATCCTTACTCTTAAGAAGATAAACATGACAGAAACGTGAAGCATCATCAATGAATGTAACAAAATATTTATTACCTCCTCTAGTCATGTAACCTTTAAGATCACATAAGTCAGTGTGAACCAATGCCAACAACTCAGTGTTTCTTTCTACCTTTTTGAAAGGTTTTCTAGCATATTTAGATTCTACACATACTTCACATCTCTTATTTTCAGAAATAGTATTCTTGGATATGTTACCTAGATGCATCAGTTTTTAATTGAAACATTATTAACGTGTCCAAGTCTACTATCTCCCCACGATCAAATGACTCAACCATATAAGAAGAAGTAGATGCTTTATTAAATTCAAAATCGGTTACATTGAGCTTAAACAAGCCTTCATCTAAATAACCTTTACCCACAAAGGTTCCCCTTAGTCGAGAACAAATTTGTCCCACTCAAAGACAAGTTTGAACCCTTCTTACTTAAAAGGGAACCGAAACCAGATTTTTCCCTAATATCGAACATATAGAACATCCTTCAAATTAAGAACATTTCCGAAGTGAACTTCAAATTAATGTCCCTTTTCCTTCAACTCTAAAAAGGATGAGTTACCCATGAACGGACTTTCTCCTTCTCCCGGAGGAGTGAAGGGCGAAATGCACTTTTAGTGCCACCCGATGTGTTTGGTAGCCCCAATGTCTACCCACCCACGATCATGTTACTCACCAAGTTAATCTCGGTAACCACAAAGAAAAAAGTTACCATCCCGAACTACATTTGCTTGTGCCTTGTCTTTCTTCCCATCATTCGGACCTTTTTGAATTCTGATCCGGGGCTATATGACCTCGAGATCCGCACACATAGCAATGAATTTCGTGGATTGTAAGGTTTCTTTTTAAAGTGAGGTTGGGACCTGTTTATTCTTGTTCGCATATGGTTTCTTTTTGACGGGAATTTAGTTGATTTAGACTTAGAGGAACTAGCGTTACCTTTCAACCAGGTTAGCCTTAGCCTTCATTTCAAGTCTCCACATTGATTTCAACCTCCCGTTATCCTCCCGATCCGAAGGTTGACGATCGATCTTCTAGTGTCATCTCTTTCTTCTTATGTTTGAGATCGTTTTTGTACTCCTTCCACGAGGAAGGGAGTTTCTCAATGATGGAAGCAACCCGGAAGCCTTTGCAGATTTTATAACCTTCCCCGCAAAATCTCATGAATAATTATTTGCGGCTCCTCCACTTGAGAAACAACAGATTTCCCATCTTCCATCTTGAATTTGAAACTTTCCTACAAGAAATTTCTTAGAACCCTCGTGATCTTCGAGTAGCATACTTCTTATCAAGTAAACTCCACATTGAAGTAGCGATTACACACAAAGATATACATCATACAAATCAAGGGAAAGACATTCAAGTATATAATTTCTACATAAATAATCTTTCTTTTCCCATCTCTCCACACCACCGAATCGACCCGTGTTCATCTTCATTTTCATTGTAAATGGGTTTCTCAATCGAAATCCATTCAACCCGGTTCGAGTAGTCGGATAAAATCTCATTTTCATCTGCGCGGTAACTTAAAATTCGGGTTTGCGGACTTACCACTAGGTTTCTAACATGTAATGCAAGAAGGCGGGTGTGGTTGCCGCCATCTGCCGCCCTCCGCACGCCTCCCAGATGCATAGTACTCGCACCCACGCGAAGCCCAATTGGGTGGGTCGCACTAAGGTTTTCTGGAGCTCCCACCTCCCGAGAGCCCCCAAACCAAGGAGGCCTTGTGTGCGCGCGAGCACCTCCTTATATCTCTCTACACTATCCCTCCATAAGGACACAACCAATATAAACTTAAGAGTCTTAAGTTTAGTAACCAATGTGGGACTAAAGCCCCCCACATTAGAGTGTAGTAGATACAAAAGGTCATGGGTTCAAACCCATGAGGACACAAATTCATTCACATTTCCAACAACACTTTCCTTGTTACTTTCTTATACAATAATACTCCATTTGTAGGGATTAATGTAAAAGATAACACATGGAGTCATTGTCTAGAAATATATGTCTTAACATATGAAATGGTATATATGCGCTGTATTTTAATGATTCTCAAGTGAATTTTGAAACACAGTAGGTTATGGATAGGTTTTTTTGTTAGGTTGCTTTACATAGTAGGTCACCCACCCAAAGGGCATGTAACTGCAATAGTATGCATTACATCATTAAAATGTTTACTAAGAAATGTAGAAAAGTAGAAGAGTTGGTCGAAAGTAATTTACAAGGTTCCCCAAATGAATGTGGGAGTACACATCCTTGTACTCGTAGAGCTGTTGTATAGACTACAAAACTGTAGACAAAGTTGTATAAGGAATGGATTTTTATCTAGTTCCATTGACAAGTAGAATCATGGTGAGGATGGGGTGAAGAACAGCCATGAGAGAGAGAGCTTTAATTAGTCCTTGTTCGCAAGCGCTTATAGTAGCCTCTATACATAACTATTTACATTAATCTGTAATCATTTGGGTATTTAATTGCATTGATTTTCCCTATGTTATATTGACACCGATAGGTGTGTATGAGAATTATATTTGACACGGCAAAATATCAAAATTTGGGATAAATTCCATTTTCCGATTAGTGTCAGACACAGACACGTGAATACATAGATTTTTTTTCAAAGTATAGACTGTCCACGTTACCTCATTTTCCATAAAATGAATTCACTAAATAAATAAAGTATTTGTCAATTTGTAACTCCTTGCCACATTTGGCATGCCATGTGTGGCGCGGTAATATGTTGGTGGATATTTTCAGGTGAAGTCTTGTCAGATGATTATGAGGAATATCACTTTTCTTGGTATGTGGAGAAATCAATTATACTTTCAATTGCCGACCTTGGTGAAGTAGGCAATCCCCCAGTTTTAAATTTAGACAAGTTAACTCGATTAGTCAGAACGGATCCTTTCATTGGAACACCTATCTCGTTTAACTTCATTATTAGTGGCGATCTAGATGCATGTTTCTTTGTTATTTTCATGTCAAAGTGTCATTCGGTAGTCACTTTTATTTTTGTATATCTGACTCCTGTTTCGTAATCTTATAAGCAGTCATTTCATTGTTGCAGTCCAGCGATAGAAGAATCTTCACTGTTCTAAGTCAGAGTTTTAAATGCTATACAAAAATGGTGAACTTTATCTCGATATATATTCGGGATATATTAGAAAATATGATGCCAGCCTCCAACTAACAAGTAACAACCGTTATTCTGCAAGTGAGAGTAGAAGGGGAGAATAAATTCCATCATAAATGCGCTCAACGGCAAAAATAAATTCTTGCCAGGAGCTCATATCTGGTATATAATTATATTTTTATTATTACATTCCAAATCCTTTCACTCATAAATACTTCATTCCAAAACAGACGCATATATTTATTTATTTAGTAATAAAATTCTTTTCTTCTCTCATAATATTCCTTGTGTTTGCACCTTATAATCACATGTTGTTGTATGTTTCTTCTTCAAACTTGGAAATAACTCAAAATGAGGGGTTGTAGTAGTAGTAATGCTGTACTTGGGGATGGAAAGAGAGAAACTGGGAAATGTATTTTGGATACTACTTTAGATGTTCATGCTCAACATAAACGTTCTAGAAGGTCTGACTTCTGACTTCTTCTTTTTTTAATTAGTTATAGATGCTCTGGTGTACTTGCTTTTCGTTAGATGTCATATAGGACGTGGGAATTTTAAGTTTTAACGATTGTATTTATTTGGAGTGGGGATTGAGGATGGAGAAATTGTACTAGTGGTGCAGTGTTAGTTAAATGATTTTGGTTCAGATGAATGAGGAGTGGATGGGAAGGAGAAAGGAGTAGTTTCCTTTTAAAATTCATAATGTGTGATCACAAGCAGTTGTTCTAAGGGTTTTTTGACACAATACTGGAACTTTAGAAAACTTTTTGCAAAATACAGTTTGTTGAAAATACCATTCATTTTGATAAGAAATGGGTTAAAAACACCGTTTGAGCTAGCTCGAGGGAATACCTTCTTTGTAATAGATCTTTATCAAAATGCGGTGAATAGGAACGTGTACATTTGGCGTTAGTGAGTATCATATTTGTGTGCATCAGTGGGTGGGGGAGGGGGGAGGGTTCTCTGCAACTGTTGTTCGTGAACTATATAGGACAAGCATATTTAACTTTGATTAATGATGTCCATGAATCTCCCAAATGTAGACGTTACTTTTGTTTAATCATTGCCTCATTACAATTTTTCAAAGTGGACAGTGGTACTTTGTATGCATACATGCTTAAACTCAAGCTGCTGAAGGGCTATATCTAATTCTTGATCTTTGGCTAACATTTCTGTAAACTTAAAAAATGGGAACCATAGAGTACGCTCTTGCTATTCTTAAATCATATTTTCAGCGAAATGAACCTGTGGGATATGCTTGTTTCCTTTTATAATATTGGCTTGGCTCATTTACTGAGGTTAATTGTCCGAGAACATAAAAGTACAACGTGATAGATGTCTAAACTGTAAACCGACAATTTTTTTGAAGAGAGTTCACATTTATGGTGGTGTAATAGTTCTTTCATTTCAGTGCTTCTGAGTGGAACTGGAATGTGGCAAAAGACGGCGTCTTGCGTCCCCTGGGGAAGGACCTTAGCACATCAGATGTAAGATCATCATTATTATTCTCCAAGGTGCTATTTCATATTTACATGTTACTCCATCGGGTAAAACATAAAATTCAAATTAAACAACATCAAATAATAAGGGGTAGGCAATTAACACACTACACTTTTCTCCACTAGGGTTTGCCACCAACAGAAAGAAGTCACAGGGGAAAAAGTCCTCTTCCTCAAGAATCTAATGGTTGCAAAAGCGGGGATTCATCAAACCATCGAGCTTCTTTGGAGAAAGATGTAAGTGTCGAACATCCATCTTCGCATTTGATTTATGTCTCTATCTGAACTTTTTATGTGCAATTGTATTCGTTCATGCTAGTGTATGTGCAGTTGCCTGTGTGTGATTTATCATTGTTATATTTAGTATACATTAGACTACTAATTCGCAAGAAGCATAGATTCAAAGCACGGATAATAGTACCATTGGCTCCAATAAGTGATGAGTTATTTTCAGATTGAGGACCTACACTCGCGTTTGCAACAAGAAAAGTCTGTGCGCGTCATGCTCGAGAGGGCAATGGGTCGAGCTTCGAGTACTCTTTCTCCTGGACATAGACATGTTGCTACTCAGGTATGCATTGCTTTTAAGTCCTTATTTTTCAAACCAGTAATTTGATGGACATATAGGATTGATTATTTTGCTCCTGTAATATTCTAATGTGACAGTAGGAAAATAAAATCTATTAAGGTGGAACATCATGATCTTTCAGTCTTTTAAGTAGTCCATTATCGAAGTGTAATGTAAAATTCTCATGGAAGCTATAATGACAGAACAAATTTAAGCAAACACAAAATATTTATCGAAGTGTAACATAAAATTCTCATGGAAGCAAGAATGCAGAATAACCTTAAGAAACACAAAATATGGAAATGCTAGGGTTTCAAGAACAAAATAGTTCATTTCCTAATTATTCAGTTTTCTCAATTTTGGGGAAGAACACTAACAAACCTTAAAGGTCCATGTAGAATCTCAAAACAATAAAAACTAGCAACTACTGGCCCCAACAGGCCCCGATATGTGTTTTCCCTTAGCTAGTCAAATTACAAATGCACCAAGCATGTAATGGGATTAGAAGATTACTGACTGGAAAGGTCAATTTCCAATTTCAACTTTGCAGCCAAATACTCATTTAGAGAATCCTAACGGCTCAGTTGATGTATCTTTTTGTGGACTAATGCGTTTGCATTAAATTGAAGGAGTTTATGAAACTGTTAGAATACTTCCCTTTGGCCTAACCTAAACAGGTAGGTAGTTACAGCTTATTAGCAACATTATGGTTCATTGCAGACAAAGGAGCTGATAGCTGAAATTGAATTACTTGAAGAAGAAGTTGCAAGCCGCGAGCAACACGTTCTCTCTCTCTATAGAAGCATTTTTGAACAATGTGTTAGCACTACCCCTTCTCAGCAAAGCTCTGGCATGACTTCTCCTGCCCATACGAAAAATGAAGCAAGGAAACATCCAAGCATAATATCAAGTTCATTCTGCTCTTCGAAAAACTTGCCCTTGCAGCCTTTCCAGGTGCTGGTTTCTATGAAGGGGTATAGGAAAAGGAATGCTTCCTTGCAGTCTAAGAGTAGACATTCTTCGCTGTTGAGCGGCCAGAGTAATATTGCTACTGAAAGTAGTTTAGATCCTAGTAAGGTATGTAATGCAAATATTTGGGTAATTCTACTGAAGACCTTTATGTACAGATATATAATAAATAATCTCACATTCATGCCTCTCTGTTTTTATTTCTTTTTTCACATTCACATTTTTTAAATTTCAAAAGTAAGCTATTTCCACTTTGTTTTTCAGTGATCTGATTTCTTATCCACTTTAATATGATATTTTTGAGGTGTTTCGTATTGGTTTCCTGTAATAGTTAAGGCCTACAACTATGGCTGAGAGCTTGTTACATTAACTCAAGTTCTACCTTATTTTGAGTTTTGACATGTTTGGATACATGTGTGTACGTATTAAACTCTTCGGAGGGGAAAAGCAAAAGCTAGGTCTAGAAGTGAAGAAAAACCTCGACATGTTTGGACCAACAAAGGAAACTCCTGATTGACGTTGTTATGTTATAAAGCCTTCACGTTTGGTAAGAGAAATATGAACCAGTTTTAGCTAGTATGGATGACAGCACGTGTTCTTTGGTGTTGAAGGATTTGGATTTATAAAAAAATTCATTTGTGTGCGCGTGTGTGTGTGGAAGTTCTAATTGGGCTTGTTAGAGAATAGAGACTTGGTTTCCACAAACGTTTCAAATTAGTGCTACCTATATAGTGAGATTCCTAAAGCAGACCATTGTAAAAAGGAGTGGACGAGTGGTAATCCGATTAGGTGCCCCTAATGGAATTTATCATTAGGAGGTACATGGAGATTTCTTTTGGTCTTCGTGTGAGGCTGTTAGAACGTAGGAATACCTTCAATGAATAGACGTTTGAAGGACTAGATTTTGCAAAATTTACTAAATTAAATTAATTTGACCTGTAAGCTCTAGGTATTAGCAGTTGCTTGGAATTGATATACTTTAGAAATACTTAATGCAAAATTGCAAACGTAAGTTGCATCAATGTTTTTACTACATTTTCGAAATGATCTTTGCAATGATTTAATAAATAGAGTTCTGGTAACCGTTCCGATTCTTCAGTTGTGCAGTATTTCCTTTAACTCCTATAAGCTTGATTAAATTCCTGAGCTTTTCCAATTCTTGAATAAAGTGTGACCTGTTCTTAAGTTCTTTTTATCTCAGATTTTCTTTATCTGTGTTTTTCTTTTCAGGTTTATGAAAAGGTACCTATTGTGGAGAAAACTTCTTTCACACGCACGTTAAAAGATCATCTCTTTCAGTGCCCAAGTAAGTTGTCTGAGGAGTTAGTCAGGTGTATGGCTGCAGTATATTGTTGGGTACAGACCGCTGAATCGACGAAACTAGAAAAGAAATGTTCACCTTTGCTGTCAAGGTCATCTACCAATGTGATTCTTCCGCGGCGTGGTTCTAAAAAGGATAAGGAGTGGTCTTGCCGATCAACGTTGGATATTTCTTGGATATCAACTGACAAGAGCCAATTTTCTCATGCATCTTATGCTATCAACAGCTATAGGTGGGATTCTGCATCTCATGTTACACAGTTTTCTGGTCTCTGTGTTTATTTTTTATAGGAAGGTAGTTGCTCATTAAGTAGATTGCAACTGCAACTTGGTTGAATATAGGTATCAGTGCATTAGTTCGCGTTTGAATGTTGAATGCTTGCATGGAAAGAGAGAAGAACTGGTGAGGGGAGAGAGGGATGCTCGTCATCCTATGGGTACTCAGTACTCTGAAACAACAACAAAAATTATAGCATTTTCGATGCATCCTTTTAGAGAGTCAAATAAATAGTCTGATTATTATCGTGTTAATCTAGTCAGAAAGCAATGCATATAGTTGGTGCCCTGAAGTATATGAACCTAACTGTCCATCCTGCAAGCACTATAAATATGCCTTTTTTTTCATACTCTGAAACAATTAGAACTTAAACAATCTGATGAGTTCTTTCAGAGTCAAATAAATTGTTTCAGGTTGTTCATCCATTCAGAGTAGCTCTAGACCCACAAGCTCAAGTTTGCATGTATTTGGTGTACCTTAGTAAAACAACCTTTACTGTCTTATACTCTTACCCACCAAGCATATCAAAATATGCTTTTGTTTATAATTAAGGAGTACAAAAAGCACCTAACTTATTTCTCGCTTTTGTCAATATCAGAGTACTAGTAGAACAGCTGGAAAGAGTGAATATATGTCAAATGGGAACGGAAGCTCAACTAGCATTTTGGATCAACGTGTACAATTCTCTCATTATGCATGTAAAGATCGCGTAATTTGAGATTTCTTTCTGTTATCAGTAAATAAATATATATATATATATAGAAGAAATTCGGTTTTCAATATCTTTCATTGAACCTTTCTTTCTTTCATTTCTGCAGGCGTATTTAGCATATGGAATCCCTCAAGGATCTTTAAGAAGGGTTGCTTTATTTCACAAGGTAGTGTTCTACACAAATCATGGTTCTTTAAAGTTATCAATTTGATACGTGAAGAACTTAGACAAGTTTAAATGACCTACATAATTTTATTACCTTCCCCTTTTCATCTATATCTTCCCCAAAGGTTGAAATCTTTCAAATTACTTCTAGTGGTAGCCTTGTATTTATAAGGTGTTTGAATTCAGTGATTTGTTAAATAATCAATTTGTTTTGGCTATAACTGAACAGATTTATGTGTGTGTGTGTGCGTGTTTTTTCCCCCCATGTATTTAACTTTATCTGGACTTTTATCAGCCGTTAAGAGGCTCTTTTTGGCTGATTGTTAATGTTTTAATTGAACTTTAGAAAGACTTTTTCGTCCTCCTAATGCAGAACTGAAAACCTAGTTGAGGTTTGATTTATGTAAACTGAAAAGTTTTTCCCATGTGTTTATTGTAGTTAATTGCTTCCGCCAATAATCATGCCACTCTTACTTGCATGAAAACATCTTGTGGTCTGTTAGCAAATTGAGTGATTTTCAACAAAATCCTTTTACGGGCTTCTTGCTCTTTGCCCACCTGTTTTTCCTAGACAACTGTCTTCCTTTATATTTTGGGTTCCAAGGTCCCTTCGCAAGTTGCTTCCTTTGTTTGGTATGTTTCTTTAGGCCGTGTTTCAACTTTTGACAATCTTTGAGAGAGACGCTTCAAGGAAGTTCTGATCAATTTATGTCCTTTATATTTGTTAGATGGTGAATCTGTTAACAATACCATTATTTTGTGTCATTTCTCTTGGAGGATTTGACATGCTTTTATTCAGATGTCAGGGGTCCATTCAGGGATGGAATTTGAGCTTATCGAGCCGAGCTTCACTATTCTCAAGCTTGGCTTGTTTATTAAGCGAGCTTTAAAATAAGCTCAAGCTTGGCTCATGTATTATATGAACGTGCCCAAGCCGAGCTTTTAGCGAGCCGAGCCTGAGTACCTCGGTTATTTTACGTTGTCGAGCCTAGCTTTATCATGCTCGTTAATTATATGAGCTTTAAAAGTAAGCTCAGGGTTGGCTCGTTCATTTCCGCTCGGCTCAAATTCCACCCGTAGGTCCATTGGGTTTGTCTAGGGCTGGTGAAGCTGCTTCTAGCCTCTTCAAATTAATCTGTTTACGAAAAGAGAGAAGAATTTGGAGTATGGTTTCCCTTTGCCATCTTGTGAGGACTGTGTCTGGAGCAAAACAAAAGATACTTTGAGGGAGTTGGGGCATCTTTGGAGGTCATTGTGGTCATAAGAGGCTTTCAATTTGTGTGGTCCAAGGTTCATGAGGAGACGCAAGACATTCTGTTTGAGCATTTTGTGTGTATATGAGAATCATTCATATTCGGAGTGTTTTGTGGAGCAACCTTTCGTTTTCTTTTCAGTTTTTCTTTCTTTGTCGGGTATAGTAGGAGTTGGAGGCATAACACCTCATAACATCCCTATAGAAGGTTCCTTTATGTTGTTTAGTCTTTCTTTTTTGTTTCTTGTATTTGCAGGACATCTCGGAAACATCTTCTTGTGGTTCTAAAAATCTTTTAACTAACCTTTGTAGTTTTCTTTGTTTAGTGCAGGCTGCTTACAACATTGGCGGTCATGTTATAAGTGTGAATACAATAGAGCAGTCCATATTCTGCACGCGTAACCCTCGAATTGGTCGGGTACTGCTTCATTTCCTTGTCATTTACTTCATTAATAATTTCAGTAAAAATATTTTCAGTACTAATTGGTTCTATGGAGGATCATGCTCATTATTTCCTTGATGAAAAACGCCTTTGCGAGAATAAGTTCAAATGGACTGTTAACCAACTTTTAAATGCATGAGTAGTTGAGTACATGACCAAGGTCAATTAGAACTTGAGTTATCAGTGAAATTTAATTTTTGGCAAATGATCATGCTTGTTGCACTTTGACCCCAGTCCATTATCTAGGTGTGGAAAAGACATCAATTATCATTTCTATTTAACTTGTATGGTCAATGACTGGATTATCCATAAAGGCTAGAAATGGGTCTGATACAGGTGGATGCATCATCTACACATGAGAATGTGACATTACAATTGAGAATTTTAGAAATATTAGTGTCCGTATTGAGGGAACAACCTTTCTACGTAATGAGTTTCTTAGAAATTGTTAGAATCAGTATATAGGAAGTATGAGATGCAAAACTCGTTTACAAAAAATTATATAAATTTTGTATTTAACTATTCAAAAGCATGCGTCACCTGTTATTAACATTTGTTAATTCTCATTTATTTTGACTCTCAGTGGTTTGAGGCAATTATTTCAACTGCAATGAGGAAAAAATCCGGAGAGAATAAGCAAGTCAGTTCAAAATTTGCTCTTCAAAATTCACCTCTTCTCTGCTTTGCTCTTTGTACCGGTGCTTCTTCTGATCCTGTGGTAATTTCTTGCTTCTATTTCAGCTTTATATATGATCAGCGTTAAACTTTAAAATGTTTACCACTCTTCCTATATCTATCTAGCTGTTTTATAAATAAAAAAAATATAGACAGGAATGGTCTTTTAAAAATGTCATTTATTTTGGGCATGAAAAGGCCAAAAGTCAAATCTGGCTTGCCAACAAAAGAGTATGTTCGTGCTGTCGTGCAGGCTCTGAAATCTCTAATAACCGACGTGTACTACTTTTGACGGATGCACTTATGCTCATTACTTCTGCTTTATGATTTTTGATAATCTTGTGTTGCTAAATACACAGCTAAAGGTATACACTGCCACAAATATCAAAGAACAATTGGAAGTAGCAATGAAGGAGTTTCTTCAAGCCAATGTTGTGGTTAAGAAGTCGAGAAAGGTATTCCTACCAAAGTTACTCGAGAGATACGCAAAGGAGGCTTGTCTAAGTTCTGATGATCTTCTCAACTGGGTAGCTGAGAATGTTGACAATAAGCTCCAAGACTCAATTAAAAAATGCGTTGATTGTTATTCTAAGAAGAAGAAGGCTTCATTGATCTTAGATTGGTTACCTTACAACACAAGATTCCAGTACAAATTTGCAAAGGACTTGACAGAAAAACCATGGTGGGTATAGTCATTGTTAGGGTGCTGGAGATATTAGTAGTTTCATTTCCCTTGTGAGTCCAACTCTGATCCTAGTGTAACTCCCTATCATTGTACATGTTCATTCTATTCTCCATGAGACAGTGTAATCTTTAATAAAGAGAACTTCGAAGACTAAAGTTGGAAGGTAATTTGTACATTTTGTATTACTACAAACATGCCTTGACCGTCAACATTTTGATTGAATCTATAATTTTGTATGTGATGCGCCCTGAGGAAATTAGGTACCTGTACGGCTCTACGTCTCTGACGCTGTGACCATTCGATGCGGGGATCCAGAGTTTTGGGGACCGAGTTCAATCATCATTAGGGAGCTTAAAAAGTGTCAACATTTGCTGCGATAAGGGAATGCAGCATTTGCTTCAGCCCATTTCTATTGCACCATATGTATATTAAAGCGAAAAGAGAATTGTTAGCAGAACAGTTTTTAATTTCTCATCACTTCTGTAATTCTGTCTTAAGCACGGTTTCATTCCTAGAGCCCGAACCGAAAACAACTGTGCGTCAAATTGCTCAACAAAAATTCAATGGACAAAACAAATGTGCGTCAAATTGCTCAATCAAAATTCAATGGACAATAGTCAATAGAAAAATGTGTGAAGTCTCGGAGCCAATATATATAGTTTTAGTTCTACAACAAGTCAGTTCTATAACTAATTACTGAAAATTGTGAATGATAATCCAAATTTTGTGTGTGAAAGAATGAACTAGTTGAAAAAACGTATCCCCATATAAAGAATTTGCACTTGAACAGTTCAGTTTTCGTCTTTAGTATAAGTTTTACCCGATCGTTTTGATTAAACATGTAAAGATAATCAAAGTACATTGTTCATGTTTATGTTTCATTAGATTGAATTAAATAAGCCTAACCAGTTCTACAGTCGCTGCCGCCAGCAATAAGTTTCCAATTTATTAACTAAAGTAGATGAAACTATAACAGTGCATATGTTGAGACGAGGAATATATGGAGGCTACATCCAAAATATGTGTATCTTTTTTTTTTGATTGGCAATATGTGTATCTTTGTATACGCGGTAGTCCTAATCGTAGATACTTATGTCCCTATACAGTGGATATATATTTGGTTAGGCACCCAAAAATCTGGGGTAGATATTTTATGATTACACGCGATAATATTTGACGTACTTTTTTTTGGGTCTGTTTAACAGCCCAACACCTTGACAGCTTGACTTGATTTATTATGAACAAGAAAGGGACTGACAATAGTATATTATAAATGTATTCTTCAAGTTACTAATGCACTCAGTAATCTACAGATTTTCTTCAAGCAAAAAAATGCGATTATGATTGATGAATTATATGAACAAAGAATCGCATGCTGTATGTTTTCTGTCTACTACAGTGATGTCTTAGTAGTATATTTCGTCTACTGTTTGTACGAAGCGAATAAGAATTAAGTGAAACAACTTGTCGCGTACTTCCCTACAAAGCATGTTCTTGGGGGCAAAATTTTCTTGTTTTTCAGAGAAAATCATCAAATCCTCGCATAAAGATAAATAATGCATATTTGATCTTTTTTTCCAGTACAGGTTATAGTAGGAGAAAACTGCCAGCTTAAGGTCTGCCAGTTGTTGGACACTTGGTAATTAATATGCCAGCTGAATATACTGCAACATCAAGATTCCAAATTCGTCTTTGGCCATTGGCAGTTTACCCAAAGTGACGCAATACCAATGTTGAATTGCTGTTTGTCTTCAAATTTTCAAAAGAATGTGTCGCGGTCCACCAGGCGAATATTTGAAGCATTCAAGCAGCAGTCCAAGTTAGACGCCTTTTCTAGAACAAATGTAAAGCCAAAGAAATTGCTAAACGTAGAAAGTGTCCAACTAATAAGGGATTATAAATAACCATCATTTTGGTCTTCTTGCAACAAAATATTGTTCATGCCATTTGTATGCCTTTCAACATTTGGGAAGTATTCTAAAACTTTAATACCTTCTTCTTCTCCTTCTTGAAATCTTCTTTTCATATCTTTCGTTCTTTTCTCTTTCCATTCAAAAGTTAATTAAATAGCTAGCACATAACATAGAAGTTATGTCCAAGTTTGTGGAGTTTCTAAATATGGGGATGAAGATTGTTGGTAGATTTCAGTCTCAGTACCCTCAAACTGCTCGGAAGTACTACCACCCTCCCACCAACGTTGATGACCACCAAAACTACTTCCTCTTCAACAGCCATGACAGAACCTCTGGTGACAATTCCGAAGTCTCTAACTTTAAGGCTATGGATGAACTTGATACTACAGAATTTTTTCTTTACTCAGCTCTATGAGACATCCACAATTTAGTTATTTAGTCCAACTAATTAATGTATAGATAGGTTTGTAGCAGTAAGAGTTTTGAATATCAAATATATTCTTTGCACCATTCTTTTGAAAATAAAATTAATTTCAATCTGTCCCCATAGTCTTTGTGTTATTTTAATTCTCTGGGTGTGAATTTTCCGAATATGTTTGTGCCTATATTTTTCTGTGGGCTGCGACTTAGGTTGCAACATATTATATTGGTTGTGCAAAATAAATGTGGGGTGTGGCGCCTAATGTCCGATCCAGCCTATAGATTGGACAGATAGCTAGTAAATTCGCGTTTAATACCCGTTTTATACATTTTTACGTCTAATATGAATAATAAGGCGAACGTTTCAAACCTAGAGATTAATTAATACACGAATTCTATGATCCAGGCTTATAATTGCCTAATAATAAAGTCCGTATTTTTTTAATGAAAGAAACGTACTATAAAAAATATGATGCAACTTCAAAATAAAAGGTTTTGAAAATTTACTTAAGTTAGAACCTTCCATACCTAAAGAATATCGAAAAACTAAAGTGTTAGCAAGTAAATATAAATGAAAAATTGAGTTATGTATGTATAGTTAATGAGTAATTTTGGCAAATTATTACATTCTAAACTTATAATGCAACAAAATATATCTGTTTTTTTTCGTATTATATGCGTATAAAAGACGAATTGTATGTTTGGCCTTTTTTTTTTTTTTTTTTACCGAATTTCTAAACGTATTATTATTCAAAATTTCAAATTTTTAACGAATAATTTCCATATCGAATTTTTGCCGTCCGCAAATTTACTAGCTATGGATCGGAGACCAGGCATCACGCCAAATTAATCGAACACAAGCTCAATAGGTTGATGTTATTGTACTCTTAAGTTAGCTGGGCTGTGATTGATACACGCAAATTATGAGTAATTTTTGTTGGACTCTGGGATCAGCTTCCGCTGAAGAAAATGCAAATTTGAGGACAACACAGCTGATACCAATACTCCATGGACCATTCACCATAGTCATGCATAGTTGTTTGTTCACTATATTTTTACATGTTCTTGGTAATAATTGGGTTGCAAGTCTTGGAACATCTGAACTTATATAATTGAGGGGGCCTGATGCCCTGATGGTCATTTTGGTCCTACACAGGCATAGCCAACACCCTTCGGCGCACCAGTGTTACTTTCGCATGCATGAACCCTTTTTGAATCCACGACATTCTAATTGGTACCAACACAGGCTGATTGGAGGGTGCTATGTTGGAACCTTGGAACAGTGTCAAGTACAAAATACATCGCCTTATAAAAGTTGTAATATTTATGAGATTGGCAGTGAATGGCAGTATGTTGGCATATACTTGCTGAAATTTCTAAGGCAACCAAATTTCCCTTTGAGAAGATGTAATCTTCCTATAACAACGGACGCATTCATTGGAATTTGGAAACAATTGATATATGTTGAAATTTCAGTAGACTACTGCTTAATCATATCGGTATTGAGAAATTGAGATTGAAGTGTGGGTCCTTAGTTAACAACTTTAACATAAAGATTATGGAGAAGATTATGATGTGCATGTGCTACCTACACTGCTACCAAGGTTCTTTACCAAAAAAACAAAATGTGAGGGTAGATATAAGAGTCAACAAAGATAAATTTAAATTCTACCTTAAGTAGCGCCGTTACAAGCACGCGGAGAATATGTCCCTTCCTCTCAATAAACGAGTCCAACGTGACCACTTTCCCTATAGACCAAACGCAAAGAATATGCCAAACGCGGAAATTAGTTGAAAACAGTAATTATAACTCTTTTAAAATGCTCAATCAAGACATCTATAATGATGCACACATATTGATGACAAATTGACAATACAAGCGTAATTTTTGGAGCATGTTCATACTTCAAATTCGAGCTACTTTTAGGCCTTCACAGTATCAAACATAAACTTTTGTCTCGAAAGACGTTTTAATTGGTGTTTGCTAAAAGATTATTAGAAAGTTAGGCAAAAACCTCTATCAACTTGAGCTTACGTAGGCCAAAATGATCCACAGCAAACTTATTTTTCCATGGAATGACTCACCAAAACTTATTATTAGGTAATCCAACCTAAGATAATTAATATTAAGTGAAAATTAAGTTGAATCCGTAAAATCTTTAGAGTTGATTAATACAAACTGAAACCACGTTATGTTAAGAAATAGTCAAAAACTCAAAATATAAGAATTTAGTACACCTAAAGCTATACAGTAATACGGTATATAGAGTTATAGACTATAGTAGAGCTAATAAATGTGAATGGTTGTGTGTTAATGAGTTGATTTCAAAAAACCTTGACCCATGACAAAGTCAATTAGTTTGACATATCAAACTTTTAGCTCGCAAAATATGGCTGAGATGTATTTGTAGGTAACAAAATGACCGTTTCCAAAATAATTAAAAAAGAAAGAGAAAGGAAGCTAGGTGGGGTTTTGGGAGGTGGGTGTGGACTATTGGACTAAAGAGGTGGGCTATAAATAGAGTTTTCCTCTTCTTCTCTTCAAAGCAATTTTGTATGGGTTCCAACATTTGGGATGCATTTTAACTTTTAAACACCTATTTTCATTTTTTTTCATTCTTTCTTCTTTGTTTTCTCTCTTATTTTCCCTTAAAGAGAGTTAACATATATATATAAGAAACAGAAGAGATAGTTGGAGATGTCTAAGTATGTGGAGTTGTTGGACATGGGGGTGAGAATTGCAGCTAGGTTCCACTCTCACTGTCCTCAAACAGCTAGGATGTATTACCACCCTCCTTCCACAGTTGAAGACCAGCACCACCACTTCCACTTCCACTTCTACAGCCAGCACAATAGTAATAATACTTCTGGTGGCAATACTGATGTTTCCAACAAGGCTATGGATGGAATTGATACCAAAGAATTCTTTATTTACTCTGTTGTTTGAAAATTATTTGCTTGTCCCTAAATAGGGAAAATATAAAATTGTTATGTGGGAGAGTTTATCGTATTATTTTTGAATGAAAGAGTGAGTTTCATTTTATTTACTTGTCTTTGTTGAATATATTATTATGATTATTTGATTGTGGTTTAAAATTTAGATCTCCTAGTAATTGATTTTGGGATATCAAGGGTCAAGACACACCTTCCCTTGAAGAAAGAGGCCATTTTTCATTTTTGTGTGGTTTGCTTGCATTCCGCGTTTCCTAGATCTGCTTTCTCACAGAATCCACACATTGTGGACTTTTCCTAGCACCCACATCTTACTCACACCCACTCACGTCTGAACTGTACTACTTTCAGCCCGTGAGCGGGAGCCCATCTAATACCTTTGGAATTGTTTGGCTCTTGTTGTCACAAAATGCTTATACTTCTCCATTTAGTTCGTTCCAAACAAAAACTAAACAAATTAAGAAAATGAAAAATTAGGTCACCGACACTCGAGCATTATCATTTGAATGGTTTGATAATGTGTGTGTGTTTTTTTCAAGGTAGAATGGTAGATAACGAAACATTCTTCAGTGAGAGTACCCTTAGAGTGTGGAAAACAGTGACACCGAGGTAAAGCTTCCATTTATTAAAAAGAGTTGATCAAGTTACTAAATACGATAGAAACACTGGTAATTTACAACTAAAATCTACATACTGTGTGGTTGGCTGGTTGCCAAGTCCTTGGAAATTCTAATACCATGAAATACTGAAAATGGATTGCTTATTATTTATTAACAGAATCAAGATCTATATTTTTCATTTATTTGATGTGTTGTTAGTTGTTATGAGAAAGTGACATCACATTTGCTGGTTTACGATATTAGATCAAGACAAATATAACACTTAACAAAAAAAATGTTGACGGGTCTAGTAGAAAAGAGTGACTCAAGACAGTTAGGCTTAGGGCCTACCGATCAGGCCAGCAATAATACAGAGCTGGGCCTCATTAGCCAGTTTTCTCTCCACCAATTTCCCTACTTTCACTCAAAAAGAACAACATTAACAGCGCCAACATGGAAAATTGGTTCTAGTTTGAGATTGTTTTAAGCAAGGCCCAAAATATCGATATCGATCAATATATCGGTGTACTCAAAAACCGATATATATCGGATATATCGGATATTTCGAATATATTCATTTTTTTGGTAACTAGTCTAAACTATTTAAAATATCGGAAATATCGGATATATTGGAAATATAATATCGGAAATATCGGATATATATCGGAAATATCGGATTTATATTTTAAAATGGTCAAAAAGTCAATCGATATATATCGATTATATCGGAAATATCGATTATATCGACGATATAAAGTTTCATATCAAAAATTCCAATATATATCGGAAAAAAAAAAGTTCTATATTAGAAAAATTGGTTCTAGGATTTATCGATATATTGGCGATATTTTGGTCCATGGTTTTAAGAAAAATTCTATGATTGATTAGTGCTTTTATGATTAATGCATGCTGCTGTTATGCATGGAGACCTTAATGTCAAAATGCACAAGCAACATTAATCTAGAAGCCGATCTGAATTGTTTAGACCTTAATGCAGGCGGGTTCTCGGTACATAGGTGAATGTTGACCAGTTGACCATATTCCATTTTGATATTAAAAGAGAAAATATTGACCGCCAAGCATGATGACTGATGAGTTAAGGAGATTAGTGCTACTTGTCTGGGAAGAAAAGTTCGCAATTGGTGCCATTCACATTTCAATTTTCAAAGTAAGAGTGCGGCGAACAGTTTACGTATTAGAGACTTGGAGTCATTCTTTCAAGTCAAGGCCCCAGCTACTGATAAAGACACCAAGATATTGGGTGCGTCATTTTGGTGTAAAATTCAAGTCATTCGTTCTTGAAAATTCAAATCACAAGTCATTCGTTCTTGACAAAAATTAATATCGTAATCTTTATAAGTTGATTTATTGATTTATAAGGGATATATATGGCTACACCATTTCGAGATAAAACCAGCAGACCTAACATATTGAGAAGATATTTGGTTTGCTTTCTTGAATTTGCTGTAAAATGGTTTCGAAAATGGTCGAATCACTAATGGCTAACATTCTTTTCAATATGTGGTAGTGTGATACGTACAACATATTTAGAACCCATCAGACAAAATCTCCTCAAGATTCTTTGCAGCATCACGCAACAATGCCTTAAGATCCCAGCATTGCAACTTTTTAAGCGTTGGCTTGTTCTTATGACAACCGACATGTGTGTGCCTTGAACAGGATGTGTTCTATGATATTTATTTAGTTCGGATCATGTACAAAATGCTGTGAAAAAGAAAATACGATATTTGTCAAAATCAGTGAATTTTAGAATTTAACGAATTTTAATATATATATATATATATATATATATATATATATATATATATATATATATATATATATATATATATATATATATATATATATATATCTGGCGGTGTTCTGTTTACAATATTTTTTATACCATAGTTTATACCATGCCACATAATTTCACCTACAACGCGAATTATAACTTAGTTTTTTGTGGATGTGTTCAACTAACTATGAAGATCACCTCTATAAAATTTCAACTCATTTGATAATGTTTAACTATGTCAAAAGATGATTGCAAAATCGAATAATCTGAGCCGTTAAAAAAAATTCAAAGTTGACAATGATTTTTAACTAGAATAGAGATTTTCAAATAAGATAAATTTTTGTGTAGATGCTATCTATGATTAGTAGATTATATCCATTGTCACCAAATACGGTACGGGTTTAAAACGGTGTATTTGAAAAAAACTTAGTTCGTGTTTTAAACTAACGCCCTTTAAAAAAAAAAAAAAAAAAAAAAAAAAAAAACGTAAAAAAATGCGGGGCATAAAAAACGGGTTTAAAACGTATAATACGTAAAAGAAACGGTAAAAACCGATGATAAAGAATATAATAGATAAAGAATTTGATTTTTTTTATAAGAGTGGAAAAAATAATTGACAGATAAAATAAAAATAATAAAAATAAAAGAAAATTCAAATACATGAAAGTATCAAATTATCATTACTCATCCAAATACTAGAAGTTTTAAATTCAATACCAAAACACGACTCTAAATAAGATACTACTAATTACCAACCATAATGGCATAATTAAGTTTTAGAAATAAGTTAATAACTTTAAAATTTCTAATTAATTATTAATAGTCCAAAGCAAAATATAATTGTCTCAATAAGTCAATTTAACGCCCACTCTTCAAAAAGGTAAACTCCAAAACCCCTTTTTCTTCTTCGTGTTTTCTTTTATTAAAAAAAAAAAAAAAAAAAAAAAAAGATTTTCAAAATCTCGGTTTTAAACGGATTTAAAACGCTCAAAATCTTTTAAAACGGGTTTTTAAAACGCGGTTTTAAACTGGAACCGTTTAAAACATTTTAAACGCGTTTTTTTCAAAAAAAACATTTAAAACGGGTTTTATATCCAAAATTATTAGCCGGGTTTTAAAGAGTGTGGTATAAACTATGGTATAAAAATGTGATGAATAATCTCTTTCGATTTTATATATAATTAACTAATTTTTCCTAAAAAAAGATCTACCGAAACCGCACTTGGTCCAAATAATTATATCCACAAATTATTAGATAACTTTAGAACTCATTTTGTAGGAGAGATATGGTATAAAAAAATGTGATAAAACCGAACCGATTTTTCGATATATATATATATATATATATATATATTTTCCGAACTAATGCGTTTCCTAAATAAAAGATCTAGAAATTGAAACCTCACCGAAAATTTAATATTGTCCAAATCATATATCGTCCAAGATATCCGGTTTCGGTATCCGATAATTTAGGGTGAACGGATATCCGAGATATCCGATATATCCGATATATCTCGGTTTTTAGGTACACCGATATATTAACCGATATCGAAATTTTGGGCCTTGCTTTAGAAGGCCAAGGCTATAAATAATCATATTCTCTTGTATTTTTTGACAAGCATTCTTTCTTCCCTTTTGCATGGGTTCCAACCTTTGGGACGTATTCTAAATTCAATACCTTCTTCCTTTAACCTTCGTTTGATACTTCTGTTCCTTGTTTCTCTCTTATTTTGCCCTTCACAGAGAAGCAACATACAAAAAGAGATATAGCTAACTAGAAAAATGTCGAAGTATGTGGAGTTATTGGACATGGGGGTGAGAATTGCGGCTAGATTCCATTCACACTGCCCTCAAACGGCTCGGATGTATTACCACCCTCCTTCAAACGTTCAAGGCAACCACAAGAACAACGACAACAACCAGAATAATACATCGGATGTCTCTAATCAGCTTGTGAGTGGTAGCTGTGCTAACAAGGCTATGGATGCAGTTGAAACGAAGGATTTGTTTCTATACTTAGTCTGAGATGTACGTCCAATTACCCATATACTATTATACTACCCATCTAATTTTCTTATAGAGTACAGGACTCAAATTCCCATCTATGCACAATGCTTTTCATTTAATCTTCTTTGTGTTTGATTATTCTTATCGATATATATTTTGTTGTGTTATAGACTTAGGGGGCGATTACACCACATGATCCAGCACAAAAAAACCATCCGAAATCGACTGATTGGTTGGTTTAGAGAGAGAAAACAGGAGAGAGAGATAGAAAGAGAGTTTGAATTGTTATTTTATTTTTATCAACCAATCACAGTCGAGTTCGGACGTTTTTTTTTTTTTTTGCTGGGCATGCGTTTTAGTTCTATCCATAGACTTATAGAACACAAATACTATTTAGGTGGAAACGTAGAGAAAGTAGTCTGTGTACAGACTAAATAGGCGTGTCAAGAAAGCTGATGAAATGCGTTTAATTTACTTTAAAGCTAATGACCGTTTTCATTCTGTCTGCCAAAGTCGTGATTGACTATGCACAGCTTTTTGTGTGTTAGGAACAAATGTACAAGTAGCTGTTCAAACTTCAAACTTCAAACTTCAGAGTGACAGAGTCAACTCTTGAGGTTTTAATATGTTTTTGCACTATTGGGTCTCAGAATTACACGTTTTTCTTGCTCCCCTGTAACTTTTGTTCATGCCTTTATTCTTGGTTTTTTGAGTAATCAACAATTCAACATGAAATATACATTACATTCTTATAATCTAATACTCTGATAAGCGAAAGTTCCGAAAATGTTGCAATATCAGTTTCATCTGTCGAGAGTTTAAATACTAAGTAAGAGTGTTATGGCTGTTGTGAATAAATCAGTGCTAAAACAATATTATTCACTACAAATAGATTAATCCTATACAAAGATTGACCATTTTCTCTAGACAATTCAAGACTTCAACACCCTCCAAGTACTATCTCAACGCTTTTCATTAACAATTTAACAAGCATATAAAGTAAAGATAATAATACAAAAAACCAACTACAAGACAAGGATATATCTACATCCACACTGGCTAGTTCCAAACTTTACTAGATATCCAGAATAACAAATTACAAGAGCTTTCAATTCACTACTCACAAAGAATGAACACTCTTACTAAGAATTTCTCTCTTACAATCTCTCTCTTTCTTTCTTTTGGTTAGGTTAAGCTTTTACAAAAAAACATTTATATTTATACTGTTTCCGAAAACAGTCGAAGTCGTGCTGAAAAACGGTGGGACGCGCCTTACACGAGAGAAAAAAAACACTCTTTTTTCTCTATATTCTCCACCTCGGTGAGGTTTTAATACATAAAACCGAACCGAACACATCCAACAAGAAGTACTAGTCTCGAAACTCGTCGTCAACTGCCTCAAAGGGCCATGCCCACAAAGGGTTATGCCCGCGAAAAGCCACCCACAAAAAGTGTCTTGCTCACAAAGAGCCACAAAGAGTGTCTTGTTCAAGAAAAGCCACCACAAAGAGTCATGCCCGTGAAGAGCACGTCGTGCCCACAAAGAGCTATCTTCACAGAAAGTCATGCTCACAAAGAGCAATCACACCCACGAAGGGTTATGCCTACGAAAGACATCAATCAACAATGCATGAGCCTCCACCATTTGTGGAGTACCTCCAACCAATATTGGAACTCAACTCCATAGAGAACTTTCTACAACCCAAAGCCCTTTTGCCCGTAGGCAATGAAACAAATTCCTAAGTACAAAACTTGTCACGAGGCTCCACCATTTCATGCATATCCACCGACCAATCTTTGCAATGACCATCTCTAACAACTTCTTTGAAGTCGTTTGATTTATCACCCTCGATATTCAGTGTGTAGGCAACCGAGTCCGGTTGACCATAATACTTCACTAGCTTATCATGCCCATACTTCATAACTTGTTTCACACTCGATCTCTTTGGCTTTGATCTAGCCAAAGCTTGCTGCTCAGGTTGTTGTAGCTTTACTTCTTGTTGAATAGTTCTTTCATTAAGAACCTCACTCTCTATAACATCTTCTGACGCTTCCATCTCAATCACTTGAGATTTTATAGAATCACCACTATTTCCAACCCTTCTCCACGAAGTCTCTCAAAATGTAGCACCGAACTTGTGGTTCTCAAACCACAACCTCATCCTTTTTCATAGCCCAAGAATATAACTTTCTTAGTTCTCAATCACCATCCTTCATATGGTATCCTTTTTAGATCTAAACCGCAAGAAAGTATCATAATCACCGGTTCTTTGCTTTAGGATCAAAGGTGTTTCCTTCATATGGTAGTGATATATTATACAAAACACACCATGGCGGCCAAGTATCATAATCTTTGGTTTCCTTTGCCATTGGAAAACAAACACTTAGCTTTCTCATAAGGTGTTCATTCTTTTCTTTAACCTATTCTCACGGAATCGCATGCCTAGAGTCTTGCAATACCATTGCGCCATTTAACTCCTTGAAATGACTATAGGTATATTCAGTACCATTATCAGACCTCAAAGTCTTCACCTTTCTTTCTGTGTGTTTCTCAACTATTGCTTTCCACCTTTTAAATGTCTCGAAAACTTTATCCTTGGACTTCAAGATATATACCAACACATAGCGTGTATAATCATCGATGAAAGAGACATAATATCGGTTACCTCCCTTAGAAGCCACTCTAAAGGGTCCTTAAACATCCGTATGCACATAATCCAGGATGCCTCTCGTCTTGTGTTTGTTTGTACCGAACTTGACTCTACACTGCTTTCCATAGACATAATGCTCGCAAAATTTCATACTTGGTTTCTCCAAGTCTTTCAGTAGCCCTCGCTTGCACAACTCAGACAATCCCCTAGCTTGGCTTATATGCCCAAGGCGCATATGCTATAATTTTATGCACTCAGAATCATCACCATATGTACCCACTGCTACATCATCTATCACTGTACTACCCAACAAAGTATACAAGTTTTCATGTCTTTGACCCTTCATAATGACTAAAGAGCCATTAAGGATCTTTAGGACTCCACCATTTCTCACAAACTTGTGGCCTTTGGAATCTAAAGTACCAAGAAAAATAAGGTTATTCTTTAGCTCAAGAACATGCCTCACATCGGTTAAAGTCCTCACTACACCATCATGCATTTTGACCCGTATAATTCCAATTCATACTGTCTTACAAGCAACATCATTACCCATCAAAATGGAACCTCCACTCAAGTTCTCATAGGTAGCAAACCACTTCCTATTTGGACACATGTGGTAGGAACACCGAAATCAAAAATCCACTTTTTCGGTCATGTGGTCGTCTTGTGTAGACACCGAAAGACTTACATCATCCCTATCGAAGTCGGAAGCAATATTTGCTTCACTAACATTCTCATTCTCAAACTTACCACTCATCTTGTTACTCTTTTTCGGACTAGGGCAATCACATAGATAATGCATTTTTTCTTTGCAATTGTAGCACCGTACATGTTTTGAATGAAGGCTTCTTCGAACTACCCTTCCATTTGCTTGTGGAAGTCACCCTCGTTGTCTTTTCTTTTGCTTCTTTATCAAACTTCTCTACTTCAAATATAGCATTTGACATTTTGGGAGCCTTTTTTTCAAGTCACACACAATAACCCAAAAAAGTATCTCACTCAGGAATTTTATCGAACACTTTGTCTACGCAAATTTTGAGCACTATGGTTCTTCACCAAAACTCAAAATCCTAGGTCGTATACCCCGCTCTGATACCAATTGTTATGAATAAATCAATGCGGAAACAATGCTATCCACTACAAATAGATCAACCCTACACAATGATTGATCCTTCGCTCTATACAAGACTTCAACACCCTCTAAGGATAACCAACCACAAGACAAGGATATATCGTGGTTTGACAATTTGCCTACGTCCACACTAGCAAGTTCCAACGCTTCTCATTAAGAATTTAACAAACATATAAAGTAAATATAATAATACAAAAGAGAACCAACCACAAGACAAGGATATATCGTGGTTTGACAATTTGCCTACGTCCACACTAGCAAGTTCCAAGTTTTACTAAATGTCTAGAGTAACAGATTACAAGAGCTCTCAATTCACTCACAAAGAATGAACACTTAACTTACTAAAAATTTCTCTCTTACAATCTTTATCTTTTTTTTTTTTTGGTTAGGTTAAGTTTTTACAGAAAAAATTTTATATTTATACTGTTTCCGAAAACAGTCGAAGTCGTGCTGAAAAACGGTGGGGCGCGCCCTTGGCCAGACATTAAAAGTCGAGTGCGTGCACGCCTAACAACCTAATCGTTTGCCAAAGAGAATAAGCGCAGGCGCGCCATTGTCTATGCATACATAAGTGCGCGCCTTACACGAGAGAAAAAAAAAAAAACTCCTTTTTTCTTTAAAATGGCATTGATATGTTATGGCGTGTCTACATCTCTAAATCCAAAGAGAAAAAAAACATGCAACATCCGAGCCAAGACAATTGTTCTAGTTTATGTTCTTTGATGATTTCAAGTTAGGCATCTAAACTCACAACAATTAGTAGCTCACGTTCCATCACATACTTAAGAGTACTCCATACTTAAAATTTAAATTGACAATTGCCGTTGAAGATAAAGCGTGAAAATTGAATGAAATGGTTTAGTGATCATGTGATATAATGTCCACATGACCAAAAAAAAATTCATCCGATACACTAGCAGAAACTATCACCATGAATTGGCTTCTGACTATCATTTTGGTTGCAATCAAAACGAAATAAACTTTCTAAGACGATGTAATAGGCTAATAGCGATAGTCATGGATGATTATATTGAGTGTTCAGGATGTTCAAGAGGGACGTAACCAAAGTTGTGGCTTAACAAAATTATAGAAGCTAACATCCCGCAAGACTATTAAGTATTAGGTAAGTGTTGATGAACGGAATAGAAATTGTATTACTTGATGTCCTGCTGTTGTTGTAAACTTCGGAAGAAAGGTGGCCAATTAGGCCACACGTACGCGAAAAAAAAAGTAACTCGACGTCCAACCAACCATGGGCAGCCAAATCAGAAATTAATTCCGTTCTTGAATTTTCCACATCACACTTGACCATAGGCTTCAATGGATGAATCTCATGATACAGATGTGGTTGTTATCTCTAGGCCGCCTTTATACTACATAGTATATACTATCATCTCTCTCTCCGAGCACCCATATGGCCATATCTCAAGCTCTCGATTTTCATGTCTCGCAAATAGAGTAAGTCCTTCGGACTGACTAAAACAATCACATCCCCGCTTTTCTCCTGGAACTGGAACAAGCTGCAAGTGTTCTTTCCTTTGATCAAACACGACGACACCACGGTAGATAGCCTCCCCTTTTTTCGTCAAACAAAAGGTTTGTTCCCATACCATATAAAAAGAAAAAGGACAAGTCATATGCAAAACTTTCCACTCAAACGACTTGTAAGAGAAGATCTCAATGGTTATAGTGTATACGATAAATCATAAATGTATGGGATTATTAGGCCATAGACCTCGCACCACTTTGTAATTCACCAAATTTAAAGAAGGTTAATTGCCTTGACAGATCGTAAAACCAGTGGGTACAATTTCATTTGTCATGCTGGGTTTTGGAAGAGCAACCCAATTGGGTTACAAATAAAGTAGCTCATGGGATTGAATTCTTCAAGAGAACAGAGTAAGAACCCATTGGAAGAGACCACAATGTGGAGTGTTTCATGACCAAGGAAACTAAGGGATTCATCAAAAGAGAGTGTTTCCTTGAGTACAAGTAGGCAAGAATCTAACTTGATTGGCGTGGCTTTTATTAAAGAAGAAACCTAACAAGAGAGGAGAAGGGCTTTTCATTCTTGATAAGTGGCTTTGATGGAAAGAAGAGTTCTAATTAAGAGATGAAACGGTTCCATTTCTTTGATAAACACTTGCACCTACAAAGTGATTTTACAGGAAGATGATGAAATATCTCTACTATATAGTCTTCTGATTCCATCTTCTATTCATGATTGTAGTAGCAGAAGAATGAAACGTATAAACGTAGCATATAAAATCAGATCTAGACATATATAGACACAAAATGATAGTATCCCAAAAATAAGTGATTCTTGGCTAACAGAAAATTCCAGTCGTTCTTATCCAACTCCCACACTGGACTTCAACGATCCTTGAAATCCACAAATACATTCACGCAGGCCAACTTCCCGTAAGCAAAAAAGCACCAAAAGGTACACAAATTTTGCAATGACATTATCAGTTATAAGATTAATATAAAACCAAATTAACATGAAATAAATATTGGGCACGTAACAACATCATTGAATTGATTTGCAACTACCCAGTGTACGCTAATTTCTGACAAATAAGAATACAAGGGCAGACCAGAAGCCTGAAATGTTTGTTTTAAATGTACAAATGCTTTGAGTTCTGCAGCTACAAGCTGATCTCCTTTGGCAAGCTGATCTCCAGAAAATAAAGACTGCATAGCACAAAAGAATATAAGTAGGAAATGTTAAAATGGCAAAATTAAGCATATTGACGGAGCAACTAGGTATGAACTTTGGTGCTTCTCAATTAAAACATCAGATCCATTTTCACAGGGTAACAATGAACTCAAACTGAGAGAGTATGGTCGCAGAGCAAAGAAATGAAGAAAGGGTTATTGTAGAAAATTTGGAGTTTGTAAAGGGGCAGCATAGATATTCTGTATCATGTACACTTGGTTTACAACAAACATTTGATATACCAGTCACCTATTACAGAGGCATATATTAACATCCCTACGTGACAGGTATCTTTAAACCTATTACATCTGACTTCCAAAAACCAAACCGTTGAGAGATTATATGTATATTTTTCAAAGAAAAGAACTACCTGGCGGACATAAAAGCCATCCCAAGAAATACAGCCTTAACAGCTTGCTTCTGACCAGCATAATCAAATGCCAAAGGCAGCATCTCATGTAATGTAAGGAATGCCATCACTCCCCCAACTGATACAGAGCAAAAAAGCACGTGGTAATTTCAACACATTCAAGTTAAATACAAGGATTGGCTATAGAGATAAAGACATGCCGACACCATTAAGGCAATAAATCTGATACAGAAATCCTGTGTGACAACTATGTTATGACACAGTTCTGAGTTCTGACACCAGACATTCCCAGATAATAGAGTTTCCTTGTTGCATAGCTTGATAGTAGAGAGGAAGATTAGTAATGCGAACCTGCTGCAAGCAAGCCTTCAAGTATCTCAGGATCTAGACTGCTTGGGAATAAGTAAGCTGCAAGAGAGAAATTAAGTGAACAAACAATGAAAGAATCTTACAAATAATAAAGAACTATTTTCCAAAAATTCTTGTTTATTGAAAATATATTTTCTTATCGGTTAAGGAAAAAATTTAATGGAATGCAAGTGAGATACAAGGACAAGGGTGAGAGATAGCATCAAACTAAAGAGGACCAAGAAGGTTAGAACCATAGTGACACCTAACCCAACGAACTCCCAGGACAGGCTCTTTCACTCATATGGTCAATTTAAGCCACCCACTGTGTCGACTAGAATTTCATCGCAACCTCCTCACACTATCATGCTCTACTGACCATCTACCTGAAGCTTTCTTTTATCCTCAACTCTAGCTCAAAAAGTTTCTCCCGCATTGCTGGATCACAACCCTATTGCTGGAATCTTAGCACATATGATTTACATCCCTAACATAAACAGGCTAATCCTTGACCTGTATAGTAAGTTACTATTGTTTGTTATCACCCATAATATTACATGGTTACAAATAGTTGGATGGGTAAAGACCAAGAATAGATGATTTAAACCATGAGATGTTCTTATTTCAAATGGTGCAAACATCTAAGTTTCTTCATATTGGTCAAACATTTGGAAAAAGTCTGGAAAAATATCATATGACAACATGAACAAATCATCCAGGTGCAGCCCCAAGGAAAAGTAAGATATAGGTATTCTAGGCATACACGTCCTACTAGAGGCATGAACCTTCCATTGTGGTAAACAACACAATTTCATCTTCAAAGAAAATAATAATTACGATGTTTACTTGACTTCCTGTGTGCTTCAGTTTTGCTACCATAACCAAACTAAATAGATAAATATTACGAAGGTATTTGGTATTTTAGTCTAACATGCAAGCAGTGGAAACTTTTTGAAACAGAAAACATTGGTCAAGTGTACAAGCATAGATTGTAGAGCAGTGCTTTACCTACAATGACCACGCCAAGAGGCTCAGCGAACCCAGAAAGTGTTGCCAATTTGAATGCCTGCCACTTGCTGTTGCATGCAAGAAAAGAAGTAGAAAATAGTTGCAGAGTGATTACATTTGAAACAATATTTTAATCAACTGCAAGACCTTTTTACTATAAAGATTTATTTTGCTATAAACCTTGCATTGTATTCGAGAAGTCAGGCATCCCTTAAGATCTCAGAGATATAAGGGTATGTTAAGACAAAAAAAAAAAATCCATATCACACTTAGATGTGAGATGTCCAGTGCGAAACTTACGTTATCGCATATTAAGTTTTTCAATCTGATATATCTATTCTGGATACTTGAAATTCACATAGAATGATAAAAGGACCCCGTCCCAATTCCACATTTGAGCCGAGTAGGTTGGATATCAAAACATTTATACACCCAAGCTAACAGATTAGTGGGGAAAAAAACTTAACCTACCAAGTTTCTTTCATTCCAATTGATGCCCTCAGACTCAGCCCTCTAACGCCACTAAGAATATCACATAAATTTAAATTAAAAGAGACCAAAGAAAATCTCTTACTCTTGAGTAGCAAAATAGACAGGAAGTGCAACGGCAACTCCCTGTAAAAGAAGCCTGAACATATTAAAATTATGACTGAGTACACTACTATTAGTTTTCATTTAAGGAAGTATTCACTACAAAAAAGGGCGAGTATTGTTAGCTCAAAAATTAAGAAGAAAGAGCTTTAGTTGCACATGAATAACAAGACCAATGTAAACTTGAACTTTGACCATGTGAGCAAAACAACAATATCGATCACGGTATAGTAAAAGGGATAAGGCCTACATGGACAAATAATAAGGCCATAAAAGCAATGATGGGGATGATGCTTTTTGCATGAAGGGCCTCCTTCATTGAGAGGCTAATTATTGTTATTTATTTATAAGGGTTTCTGATGAACAAGTCTGTCCAAAGATATGATTTTGGAACCTAACTCCAAAGCCTATGTGGATTTTGGGGTTCAACAATCTTCTTCCTTGTGAAGAATACTTAACTCTCACTGCACACAAAGAATTCACACATAGAAAACCTTTCTACAAACTCAACCTTCATTAATCATCACCTCTAACTATGGAGAAAGGCCAACAACTCAATATGTAGACAAAAGGAACCAATGAGTTTAGAAGCTAGCCTTCTAATTCCAGTTGGAATTTAAAATACCTAACTTTCGGAATTAAAATTAAGCCTAATAGTAACCTATGCTTAAAACATCAAAATAGAACACGGTTCTCAAAATCCCTATTAGTGTAGAAACCAATTGGGGATCAAATCAAGGGTTGTAAACCCTAGATGCATCAGTTTCAATTCTCACCGCCTTAACAGTCCTTGGTCTGTACTGCCACATTGCAAAATCATTTATCATCTCCAAAGAAGACTATCTCACATTGCATTTTGCGCCACTTTGCACAAGAATGTTGGAGACTAAAAAATGATGATAAATCATTCATTAACTCGGAGTAGTAATCATTGGATATCAAACATGATGCAGATTCATCCTTTGATTGAAATCGTTTAAAAGATATTCAGACATGTTTCTCAATGTGAAATAACCATGACATAGGCACCAAAGAAAGGTTTAACTTGACATACGATAAAACATTGATTTCATTTTTCAACAAAAACAAAAAACAAAGAACAAAATATATATACGATAACCACTGAACTTACATACCTCTGGGATGTTGTGCAAAGCAATAGCCAAGGCCAAGTTAAGACCAACTCGAAGTCCCTACAATATGAGATTCACAAGTAATATGAGCAGCATCTCAATACTAGAGATAAAAGTGCATAATGTTTCCAAAACTTAGAAATCTTTTTTTTTTTTTTTTTTTTTTAAAATTTATAACACATCCTTGGTTGCTGGATGATTTTCCATAACAAGAATGACGCACAAAACCATATCCAAGGTTCCTAGGTTATAGTTTGCAAAACAATGCATGTTGATTGTAAAGATAAAGTGTAGATACCTTTCCAAAACTTATGTTTGTGATTATGAGTTTTTATGTAGATAATATAAAATTTCAAACAAAGATAAAGTATTATTCATACTTGATTAGACTTAATTGAAAGATGATCACTACAAAGATCTTTGTGACGAGTTTCCCATGCCTTTACAGGTTCATATAGACAGCTTTACATCACTTATGAGCTTCAGTAACACTAACTCTTGTTTTTAAAATGTATCAATTAGCAAGTTCAGTCTTTAATCAATGGTGCTTCATGAGTACCTAAACACATTATTTTTCATGATAAGAGTATCATACTAAGCCAACCTAAAGCTTAAAGGCTTAAAGCTAGAGATCCAGATTGCTAGAGTGCTCTTTATGAGACAGTGATAGGGACAACCCAAAGCTTCATTGCTCTTCCACTTCTAGAAAACTCAAAGACCAATTTGCCCCTTATTCTCTTTTTTCATTTTTCCTTTTCTGAGTTCATATCTTACACGAATTAAATACATGATGTTACAGTAACCTTTTATTTTATCAGTAGAATGCAATTCCATTACACAAAAAAGAAAGAAAAGTATTTCAAGTACACAAAGATGGACTACCCTTAGCAAGATACTAAGAGTCAATACCATCTAACCCTAAAAGCAAAATAAAGAAGGAGAAGTACAGTACAAATTTATTCCAATTATACCGCTAAAGACCATGATAACCTAAAGGCTTGATCAATTATCGGACAATGACCACAGTCACACCATAGAAAATATGAGAAACCAAATAAGTATGCACAAAAAAACAACAATAAAAAAAGAAAAAAATGCCTTTATGGCAAGAAAGAAAAATGAATCACCATATCAACTCGAAAACTGCATGGATGAAGAGATTTTCATGATCGAACATTTATATTATATCATTATCCAACATGCGAGGTATTTATTAAACCCTCTGTTTTGGGTAATGCAATTCTAAACTACATATAGTACTTTAAGTTTCCTTTTCCTTGAAAACAAATTATCCAATAAATGCAGCCTTTGCAAGAAAAATAAACGCAGAACTGGATGCATATTCTAAATGTATATAATTTGGTTAATGATTTCCTCTGTAATTTGACATATAACTTCAGAAAATTGTAAGAGTTTAAGAGGTACCTTCATTGACCCAAGGAAAACTGCCATTCCCTCTGGAAAATTGTGCAAGCTTATTCCTGCAATTTATAAGAGTTAAAGAGTTTCATGTCAAATGTAACATTAAAGTGTGCATATATATACATAGGCAGCAACTCTCGTAGTCAGGGTAATTGTCTCCTTTTTTGGTCCTTTTGATTGTTAGAAATGAATTGGATTAATGTGTAATAAAAAAGGTTCATATGAAGAGATGGCCTAAAGTTCAATGATAAAATAACATAAAAAGACTACTGTAATTTTTTCCTAAAAAGCCAATCGATAAAGAAAAGTACTGCTATGAGGAGAAAGAATACTTTTTGTATTGTTCTTTTTTCTTTTAGACCGGAACAAGGAAATTCAATTGAGGGCTACACTGACACAATCTTTATGCACCAGAAGATTACTCGGGCTTTGATTTACAACTTTTGAAAGAATAGAATCAATAGCTAACAAACTCCTAATTACTAATAAGGAGTAATCATTTGTCCACATATTACCCCGCAAACAAGCAAGACGGTTTAATGAGGTGGAAAGTATACCAATAGCCGTGATAATTCCACTATACAGAACTTGGCGGCGATGCTTTTTCATAACGTCCTTTCCCCCATCATCGTTTTTCTATTATTTAAAGAATAAAATGTAGTAAATTCAAAGAAAAAAAATATATCATTATTGAACATTGAAAGACCTCCATGAATGAACTCATTGGTTTCTTTAAAAGGATAAGCTCCGAATTTACCTTTTTATTTTTGGCATCGACACTAGGTGCAAGTGTTGGTTCCGGAATAAAATTAGCAATAACGCCAAAGAATATGACACCTGCAAAGAACTGCAAAGAAAAGTTATGCAACAAAACAATATTGGCAAATATTTTAGTTATCACAATAAAACAATAGTTACCCAAAGGTTGCCTTTTAAAAAGCCAATAGAATTCATAGCATTATGCGCCAAGTCTAGAAAAGAAATGCTTAGCATAAGCCCTGCAGCAAACCCCTGTAAAAGGCCCAGCATCTTCAAATTGGGAGCATCACTAATGATTACAAAAAGTGCACCTGAGAATCCAAAAAAAAAAAAAACATTTGAGGTAAAGCAGCTTTATAAAAATTGAAAGAAGAAGATTATTATTATTACCTAATGATGTGCTTAAACCACCAACAAGTGAGAGAGCAAGAGCAACCATCACCTGAGAGTCCATTGGTCAATAAACAAAGAGAGGAAGAATGAATGAGAATGAGAATGGGTTTTTGTTTAAATGGAGGGACAAGTGTTTCTGTGTTTGATAGAATGTCTGTGAGAACGTAGAAGAATGTTTAGTGAGAAAGAAAGAGATGGTTTGGCAATGCGATCATCCGCCACTGGAGCCAAAATTTGGTCTCAAAACCACAAGTCAAATAAGGACTCACCTATTGTTGTGGGACTAGTGTGAGATCAAAATAAATTCCATGGGCCTACAAATTTAGTGTGTCCGTGGGCCTTCCCATAACGGTGTCACAATAAAGCCCAATAGGATAGATGAACATCCCTTCCACTGTTAGAATTAAACCGATTTGGAGAGAACACCACACTAACTTAACATTAACTTAACATGTATTGAATCATTGAGAGAATGAGATAGAGAGAATTCTTATTCATTGAGGTGAGTCTTAATGGGAGGAGGTTACCTTTATATACAACTAGGTAACCTCCATTCCAAGATAAAAGATTACCAAGATAAACACCAAGATATAAGATTATCAGAATAAACACATATCAATGGTGGGCATCCATATAAGCCCACGGATTTCATAACACTCCCCCTTAGATGTCCACCATTCATGTGGAAATTGTGGTGGATGCATCTTTTGTAGCATTCTTCTGGATGCTCTATAACTATCCAATGACAGTTGTCTCGTTAAAACCTTGCCAAGAAAAATCCAGTGGGAAAAACCAAAGCGAAGGAAAAAGAGTTCAACATTACTCAGAATCATTGTGACTTGCTTTATACTGCCTCATTAAAACTTTTACTAGGAAAGCCCAGTGGGATAAAACCTAGATAAGGGAAAAGAGTACAGTGCATATGTCCTGGGACACATTCTTTAGGATGTTCCCCCTGTTCTATTACTCCCCCTGATAAAGACAAGTCTTTACATGGTTTGGTGGTGAACTCTGCGCATGCCGATCCCATATACAAACTTTTGAAATATATGCTTTGGTAGTGATTTAGTGAAGAAATCAGCAAGGTTGTCACTAGAGCGAACTTGCTCGACCTTAATCTGCTTCTTTTTCTAAAGTTGATGAGTGTAAAAGAATTTTGGCGCAATGTGTTTTGTCCTGTCTCCTTTTAAATCCTTCTTGAATTTGGGCTATACAAGCTGCATTATCCTCATAAATAATGTTGGAAACACTTGTTATAGAAGGTAATTGACAAGAACTACGAATATGCCTAATTAATAACCTTAGCCATACACATTCACGACTAGCTTCATGAAGAGCTAAAATTTCAGAGTGGCTAGAGGAAGTTTAGTGGAATGCCAACAAATGACAATATTACCACTAAAAAATACATAACCTGTTTGGGAGTGACCCTTCTGAGGGTCAGATAGATAACCAAAGACTACATAGCCAACTAGATCATAGTCATTAGTGGAACCATAAGAATAAAATAGTTTCATACAAGTTATTCCATAAAAATATCTCAATATGTGTTTGACATCATTCCAGTGTCTAAGTGTATGTGCACACTTATATCTTGATAAGAAACTAATAGAAAATGCAATGTCTGATCTTGTGTACGTAGTGTGCTAGATACATAAATGCTTCAATATCACTCAAGTAGAGTAGTTTCAAGACCAAGAACTTCCTCATGTTCTTCCTTTAGTCGAAATGGATCCTTATCCAAATCCAAGTTTCGCACAACCATGTGCTTTGTCTATTTCATTTCAAAAATCTATAGTCAGCAGTTTTCTCCAATTCCTTAGGAGTCCCAATCAAGTTTATACCAACCAAACTTGCTGCTACTATATTGAATCCAACCTCGGATTTTACTATAGGTCCACACCATGTTTTTCAAAGAGTTTAATTATGCTTGAATAGCAAATTCCAGATTGGCCAATCTTTCTTTGTCGACAAAACACGTGGTTCATTTATTTTTCATCATTGTCCTTTGATGTTCCAATAGCTATACCATAGCTAAATATGTCATCTATGACAAGTGCTTTCCTATCCCACAATTCACCTGAACATGCATGGAATATTGAGATCGATTTCTTCATTTTCAGGTACCTGTGCCTCTCCATGGGCAACCATATATAGGCATTTCAGTGAATTTGGATATTAGCACATTTTCATTATTTGTTTATGGAGCTCCAGCCATTACCTGGCTATTATTTGGACAAGATGGTTCCTCAGTTCTCCTCTCCTAGGAGCACTCTCTTTGGATCCTATAGGTCTACCACGTTTTTAGCGTATAGTAGATTCATTTGCAGCCATGTTTGGACCCCGTCCAAATGGAACATCAATTATACATGGCTGGCACATTCATGGTTACTTTTACCATATCATTAAATGCTTAGGCATTTTCTCTGCAACTGCTTGCAAGTATATCATTCTCCTTATCTCATATAGTCACATTAGTTGTTTGGATCCTTAATGAGATAGAGGGCGTGATCCAAGTTGTTTTACGTCTTTCCTTAGAGCAACCATTGCTTTTCTCCCCTAACGACGGAAGACTGTCTCATTAAATTGACAATTATGTAATACAGACTGTCTAAGTGAGCGTCTTGCTCCCAACGTTAGATATGATACACAATGTCTTTCTCATTTATTGGTATAGTCTACCGGACATATATCCATAATACTTTTCTCCATTTATATATCCATACATTTTAACATAAAGCAAAATAAATTTGTAAAAATTAATACTAGCACAAATATATTAAGAAAAATAAAACTTGAGATTCATAATAAGGAAATTCAAAATATTAATGACAATCCTGGCTTAGACTGTCCATGAAGAAAACACAATATTAATGGTAAATGTTCCATGAATTGGTAATAAAAATATAATTAACTAAATAAATCATTCCAAGGATGAAAGTTTGATCATCAAACTTTCCCATTGCATTTGGTAGTATGACCATATTCTGGTGATCATACCTATCCTTCAGGGATTTCCAAAGACCTGTTGGGTCTTCCTCCGTTAGGTACTCATTCTTTACGTCGTCATGAATATGATGACGTAGGAATATGAGAGTTGTGGCCTTTTCCTCTGGGATCATTTTGTTTCCTTCTTTAATAACATCACCAAGTTTTTTAGATTGTAAATGGATCTTGGCATCCAACTGTCATGATAAATAATTGTCGCCTCTAATTGAAAGAACTTGAAAATCGAGTTTAGTAAGGTTTGACATCTTTCAAGTAATTGTAACAGATTAAACATACATGGAGTTAAACATACATGATTTTTAGAACTGCAAGTCCTTATTTATGTTAGAACTTCAAGTTCTTGAAAACAAAATAGTTATAAAAACAAATTTGGCCTACATAAATGACCACTGTAATGGGCTAAAACCGGACCAGTCCTTATGGGTTGGACCTGACCAAGTCAATATAGTCAACCAGACGATCTTGAAACTTCAGGTTCCTAAAAATTGAATCTTTGGAACTTCAGGTTCTTAAAAAAAAAATAGATCTTGGAATTTCAGGTTCCTAAAAATTCGACCTTAGAACTTCTGGTTCCTAAAAATTAGATCTTGGAACGTCAGGTTCCTAAAAATAATAGATCTTAGAACTTCAAGTTCCTAAAAAAAATAGATTTTGGAACTTCGGGTTCCTAACAATTTAATTCTTGGAACTTTAGGTTCCTAAAAAAATAGATCATGGAACTTCGGGTTCCAAATATATCGTAGAACTTTAGGGTCTACATCATTGTTCAATAGTATACATAAAAAAAAAAAAAAATGAAAAGAAAAGAAATTTCCTTAAATTAAAAATCCTAGCATATAATTCTATGTTTTAATCAATCTCACAATATAAAACAAAGAATTGCATAGATTTGGTAAGGAATACGATACCTATCCGATTGAAAAATCAGATTACCACGTTTCGCTATTCGACGAAAAATTGGTCCATAAAGAACTGTAAAACTGAATCAGCTCTGGACGAATTAGGCTCAAAGCCATACACCGTTGGAAACATCTCTGAGTTAGCTTTCTAATGCAATAAGCGGATTGCAAAACTGATCACCGAGTAGAAAGTTACAACTGTTTTCATCAGAAGTGTCTTTCTATTCCGAATTTCGAAGCTAATGTCATGAGCTGGGTTTTATTAACTTAAGGCCCATAATCAATAAAACATATGGGCTTTGACCTTTAGAAGTTATTAGGCCCTTTATCTAGCAAAATATAACATGTTTGTCGTCTTCTTCACTGGTTATTAGGCCCTTTATCGAGCATTTTTTTTTTCTTTTTCTTAAGATGGTTATCAGGAATAGTTTTCTACCATGAAACATATGCCGGAGATCAGAAGAGTAAATCTCTTTTGCTCTTTTTCATTGATAAAGCTACAAAGGTCAAATATCAGTTAACACATACTATACTTCGTAAAGGATAAGAAGAATCCATTTGGCCTTCTCGATTATTTGCAATTAATAATGCAACATATGCCCAAATTATTTATCAGTATTCAATAAGAGTGGACTCCTACATTTCAGGAACCAATTCGAGAAGGTATAGTGGATTAACAGTAAAGTAAGTATGTTCCCAACAAAGAAATAAAAGAAGATCGTGAATGGATTAATAGTCGTGAATGGTAAAAATTTTAAAGATAAACGCCAACATAGCATACCCGTGACTTAAAACTTTAAATTCAACAGTAACGAATTTAATGCCAAAATACAAATTTAAATTCAATAGTATTGATTACGATTCATAATAACAAGTTAAATAAATACCATTAATCGTAAGTAAAACACATACCTTTAATCCAAAGCTGGAGACTATCGTGCTGATAACATGTTAGAATTAAACCGATTTGGAGAGAACACCACACTAACTTAACACTAACTTAACATGTATTGAATTATTGAGATAATGAGATAGAGAGAATTCTTATTCATTGAGGTGAGTCTTAATGAGAGGAGATTACCTTTATATACAACTAGGTAATCTCCTTTCCAAAATAAGAGATTACCAAGATAAATACCAAGATATAAGATTATCAGGATAAACACATATCAATGGTGGGCATCCATATAAGCCCACAAATTTCATAACATCTACCATTTATTACACCCATTTTTTTGTTTAATTTATATATCTACTGTGTATGGTTGTATGGACATCCTAATTAATCCAAGGTAAATAATTGATGCCAAACAGAGCCATAATCAATAAAGAAATTGTGTGTTTTTTGTTCATATCAAATAAAATTCTATAACAGAATAATGTATTCACGTAACCTTTAAAAAAATAAAAGTCACTAGCTCAAATTGATAGCCAAAGTTGCATTCGAAATATGGTGTAAACAAGTACAAATTCCACGTCGGCACTTGAAATCTTTTTTTTCCTAGATTAGCATTCTGAAGCTTTCTATTGATGAATCTAATATAGAATTACAAATAGAGTGAGAGAGATATACGTATTCCACATTGAAATAAGATAGAAAGATATGGGGAGAATGAGAGATCATAGAGGAGAACTAAAGTAGGCAAATAGATGATATAAATAAGATTGTAATTGAGAATTGAAGACAAATTAATCAGGTTCAAGGGGGATTATGGCAAGATCAAGAAAGTCTTGAAGCGTTGATTGAGTAGGAAGAGATGGCACTATATGTCACCAAGTATGCAGGGATTGGTTTATAACAGGAATTGTAATAAACGTTTATTACGGGTTTCAAATGGAATGCTCGACAAAAAGGCGAAAAAAGGAGTAAAAGAAGGTTGACTAAATAAACTGGTTTAAAACGTTAAAAAATGCAAGAAAAATGGGAAAAAAAAATAACGATGACATGGAAATTTTGTTTGTCTATGATGGGAAGAAATAACAAATGGTGAAAATGTAGCAAACCTTAAACTAAAAAGTTTTAAACACCGCCATTCTACAAATGATATATATATATATATATATATATATATATATATTTTATTTATTTTTGACACTACAAGACAATTTGACAAATACCAATAGAAACAATTTTAGAGGTTGCAATATCGTAAAGAAGGTAGAGAATAAGAGTATAGAAGTTTTAGATAATAAATTAAGTAAATTTTCAAAATAGAAATATAAAAGTGTAAAACGGAATATTTTGAAAATATCATAATAAACGCATTTAAAACGGGTTTTAATTGTTAAAGACAGGTTTAAAATGAAATCTCAAGTTTTAAACATATATAAAACTCCACATCATCTTCTCAAGTGTTAAATTGGATTTTTAAAAAAAAATGGAGTACTTGGTGACCGTGATAGACAATTATATTTTGCAATAAAAGTTATTATTTAGGGTTAAGGAAAAGATGAATACAAGAAAAAAAAATATGATAGAGATCAAGAAGTAATTGAAGCGTTGAGTAGTAGGAATTAGGAAGAGATAAAAATATATTTTGCAATTCAAGCCTCATGAGATGTGAGTGGTTTTATAGTTGTCTCAAGTCTCAACTTTCAAGGGAAAAACTAAATTCCATCTCGGATATTTCACTAGCCGCGTGTTTGTTTGATTAAAAAAAACAATAAAACCACTGAGGGGTAAAATAGTAAATATAAATTTAAAAGAAATGGTAAAATTAAATTAAAAGAAACTTGAGAAAAACTAAAATAGTCAAGTGGAATTGTTTCTGTAACGGTAAATTAAAAGAAACTTCGAAAACTTCTTCAGATCTTATTGCCAACTTAGACATATAATCATTCCGATGTTTGAGTATTATGTTGTGTTTGAGTATCACTTGTTTTCCGACTTAGGTTGTTTTGCTATGCTTTTTACATATCTATTCAGCCCTTATGACCTATTAAATAGTTGATTTTACGGGAACAAATAATGTCTAAAACAAGTTGACTACTAGATGTCTAAATTTTAGTTTTTCTATGATTACTCATGGGTCGAGAGCTATGTCTAGATAGTCCCATGGCCACAAACATCATTTTTCAGTAGAACTGTAAACTCGAATACAAATAAATATCTGATTGTATTGATAATTTAGATAGTGGATAGTCACGAGTGCTAACAATCTAACATTATTCATCATATTGAAAAGTATGTTAATTAGTTGACGCTGTGCAAACTATGAGTGGTGTTTGAGAAGAGTAGAAATGAAGAAATAAAGGTCTATTAATTAAATGCTATACTATGAGTGATGGCTGAGGAAGGAAGTTGATGATTCATCGACTTCGGGTCCATCCAGCTCAGATGGCATGGAAACAGAATCATATTCTTCAGGAAGCTCTAAATAAAAAACCAGAAATTCCACCAGATCGAAAATGTCGAAAGAGGAATGTTGCCTAGAACACAAAAGGTTTAGGTGGCTCTTAAGTCTTAACTGTGCACTTTTTGCTTTTCTATTTTCTTAACTTGGTTGTTTCTGTATTCTATATATTCCAGTTATGCTTCAATGTACACTTCTACATTAATTTGTTCTTGCTTTTACAACTAATCAAAATTTGCATTGTAAAACTTGAGGTTTTAAAACTGAACTACATCGCATTGTGCAAATTGACTAAGAAAAAAAAAATAGTGTGCATATATTATATGAATGACTTGATTCAAACTTTATTTTTATGTTCGGGAACTTTTAAGAGCCTAAGAGGTAACACATTTTTGATAAATCTATATATGCTCTCATTTCCGCATTACATAATTTGAAGTGGGTCTTGTAGTTGGTTTTAGTTGCCTCTCTATTCTCTCGAGTAGAGAGGAATGATAATTACTCCCAAAATATACGAAGTAACTTGGTGTATGGGGCGTCAGGCCATCAACGCCAGTCCCAACAATAAAATGTCGTGTAAGTAAAATACTAGGGAAAATCCCGACTGCAATTGTCAATATATATTGGCATTCAATATACTCAGGCACTCAGCTACGAAAGCATGTACACACCCATGAATTGCAAAACAAAACTACGTCTAATTAGATCCAACACTGTAAGGGGGCTAACAAGAAAGTAGACTGACGTAGATCGACTGCTTTCTTATTCTCAACTTTAATCACTAAATAACACCTATAGCCGTGTTTAAGTAAACTTCTAGGTGTTTTCTTAGTAAATTGAGTGATTCCATATGTGTATTCTAAAGGCAAGTCGTGAAATAGTTGGATAAAGTACACAATAAAAGAGAAAATTAGATCTTTTTGCCATTTCTTAAATAAACAATATATAGTTTATCAACTACTATATGTCTATATCAATGTGCAAGGTGGATCAAAATGGAGAAAAAGTAGGGTCTGGAAAGGTATTTTGGTCCCATCCCCGCTATTTCATATATTTAAGACATAATGACCTAAAAATACAATGTACTTTGCAGTTTTTTACATTAAATACAATGCATTATTTTTCTTGCCTAAAAATACAAGATACTTTCAATTTTTTACAATTGGTACCATCTGTTAACTTTGAAGTAACGGAATACGATTTGGCCTTTAAAGTTATAGGTCACGTGACTTGCACGCAACTAAGCACCAAACCTTAAGCCACGTTGCCCCTCAATTCTTCCCTCCCATTATTCCCTCCAATTCTTATTTCCTACCATTCTTCTCTTTATAATTTGATATTGAGCCTCAAATAATTGACTAACCACTAATTCTTAAATTATGTCTTCCAGTTCGGTCAACTCAAGACACATCTGTGAATGTGGATACCCAGGTATTGTTAAGATTTCACGCACTGAAAGAAACCCAGGAAAAAAGTTCTGGGGTTGTCGCAATTATGGCAATGAACCCTTTTGTGAATATTTTGTATAGGTCGATCAATCTTTTTCTAGAAGTGTTGATTCAACTTCTTTGGTTGAGTTGCAGCGTCATAATACTTCAAGGTTGGTTGAGTTGCAGCGTCATAATACGACATTGCAGAATATCAAAAACCAATTAAATCTTGATGTGTTTCGTCTTGAAAGAAGGGAGTTAGAGTTGTTGAGGAGGTTGGGAGAAGAGACGAAAAAAACAAAAGAATGGAAGAAGAAATACAAAAGGATCTGTAGGTTAATGAAATTATTGGCCAGTCTATCCGTTCTCCTTCTTTGGTTGATCATGCATTTTGTTCAAGTGAATGTTTGGTGTATGTTGTTGTCCTTATTTTGGCGAATGTTATTTAGTGTCTGTTGTTGTCCTTATTTTCAAGTTGATGTATTCTGTTTTTTGTTGCAATTTAAGAGTTGTTTTGGTGTTCAGTGAAATAAGGAGTTGATCACTTCCAATAAAGCAACGATAAAGACAACTTAACTTGAAAAAACATTCTTGTACATACCGCAACATAAAGAAAAGAGAAGACATATACACTAGCATTACAAAAACACAGACATAGTGTAAGGGATGATCGAGAAATTGGTTATGCATTGGTACTTGTCATAAGCATAGATACCATACCAAACAACATACAAAACTAAAAGACATCAAACTAAAACCAAAAGACATATCCAAACTTGTCATAAGCATAGATACCATACCAAACAACAGACAAAACTAAAACCAAATTAAGACATCCAAACCTATCATAATAAACATAGATACATGTCATTAGCATAGATCAATACCAATGAATGTCTCAGTGTATTTTAATTGCATATCCAAACCAAAAGACAAAACCAAAAAGAAATCCTATTAAACAACCAAAATTGACCACATTGTTTAGAGTGCTCTTTTCAACCCCACTATTTTAGTCCTTTTTGTTTTTAATTGGTTTTGCTGCTTGCTCACTTGTCCATGTAGGTTGTTTACTTGTTTGTGTCACTTCTTCAATTCTCACTGGTGGTGCCTTTTTTGGTGAGAAGTCATTAAAAGAGCTGGCAACCTTCTAGCATTAGCTACACTTATTCTACATGGTGTAGATGGACGTCCAACTTGACTTACAGCTGTAACATGACTACCAACTTGGTTTGATGCTTGAGATGGATTTTTCGCTTCAGGTTCACCTAAAGGTTGAGCTTCACTTACAACTGTAGCTCGAGCTTTAGTTCTTCTAGCTGTAGGTTGAGCTTTTGTCCTTCTAACTGTAGGATGAGCTTCACATATAGCTGTAGGTTGAGCTTGAGATGTCAGATTTGATCTTATAAAGGATTCTTCAGCAGCTTCATTAAAGTTGACTGGTCCACCTTGTCCTGGAGGCTAATGACATAAAAAAATTCGTAATAAAAAAATTGTAAGACATGTCAAAACATAAATAATTGTCTATTTGTCTAAATAATTCAAGAATACTCACATTGATATAGTGCTCCCCACTGTTATGGTCTTGGTACACTCCAATTTCAACTAGTATATGAGGTGCTCTACCCCTACCCCTTCCCCTGCCACCCGTTCCCCTACTTCTTGTGATATACTATGATCTACTCATTAAGCAACGAAGGATGACTGAGGAAGTTGATGATTCATCGGGTCCATCCAGCTCAGATGGCATGGATACAGAATCATATTCTTCAGGAAGCTCTAGACAAAAGACTAGAAATTCCACCATAAAATGCTGAAAGAGGAATGCTGCCTAGAAGAACACAAAGGGCTTAGATGACTCTTAAGTCTTAACTGTGCTATTTTTGCTTTTCTATTTTCTTAACTTGTTTGTTTATGTATTCTATATATTCCAGTTATGTTTCACTGTACACTTCTACATTAATTTGTTCTTGCTCTTGCAACTAATCCAAATTTGCATTGTAAAGCTTGAGGTTTTAAAACTGGAATATAGACCGAATTACATCACATTGTGCAAATTGACTAAGAAAAAAAAAATAGTGTGCATATATTATATGAATGACTTGATTCAAACTTTATTTTTACGTTCAGGAACTTTTAAGAGCCTAAGATGTACACATTTATGATAAATCTATATATGCTCTCATTTCCGCATTAAATAATTTGAAGTGGGTCTTGTTGTTGGTTTTAGTCCAAAATATACTAAGTAACTATGTATGGGGCGTTAGGCCGTCAACGCCAGTCCCCACAATAAAATGTCGTGTAAGTAAAATACTGGGGAAAATCCTGGTTGCAACTGTCAATATATATTGGCATTCAATATATTTAGGCACTCAGTTACGAAAAAACACGTACACACCTATGAATTGCAAAACAAAACTATGTCTAATTAGATCCAACACTGTAATGGGGCTAACAAGAAAGTAGACTGATGTAGATCGCGCGACTGCTTTCTTATTCTCAACTTTAATCACTAAAAAAATTAACACCTATAGCCGCATTTAAGTAAACTTCTCGGTGTTTTTTTTAGTAAATTAAGTGATTCTATATTTTTAATATATAGAAAAATGTGGGGTTGAGTAACAGTATTTTGGAGTACGTCCATGGGCAATTTGGTAATTTTCATTTTTTTTGTTTTATTTGAAAAATAAAATAGTAATTTAACGTTTATAATTTTTTTTAAAAAAAATTAATAGAGCCCACGTGGGTACCATGTGCACAGTAATTAATAGAGCCCACGTGGGTACCATGTGCAAAGTCGTGAAATAGTTGGATAAAGTACACAAAAAAATAAGAGAAAATAATATCTTTTTGCCATTTCTTAAATAAACAATAGTTTATCAACTACTGTATGTCTATATCAATGTTGTTTTGGCCGCAGGGTCTACTTTGATACTGGATTTGAGTACGAATCTATTGGAATTCGATCTATCGAAAGTGAGGTTCCCTAAAAGAGTTTGGATTCAGTGTATTTGGATCACAATAGAATCTATGGCAGCATTCCGAACCAAATTACTGCAGCATTCCATTTGGATTCAGATATTCGAACCAAATTACTGAGTTGGCAGATATTCGAGGTTTTAATGTGAGCTATAATGGACTATGTGGTGAGATTCCCAATGGGCAAAATCTTATAAGGTTCGATTATTCGGCTTGTATTCATAACAAACGTTTGTGCGGACTGCGGACCACCATTGATGAAATTTAAGTAAAGATAATTTTCATTGCCTTCGCTAATAAGTGGAATGCTGCCCACAAAATCTTGCTGGGAATAAAAAGTGGCAGATGGGACAGCAGTGATCTAAAGCTAACTCTTGTGCGGAAGTTGGACTCAGAAATCCCAACCTTAATTTTGTTCAGATTTCATTTTGACACCAGTGTTGTATTAGAATCTAGGTGAGTTGTATTAGAAGTATTAGGGATTTATCTCTTATTCTTTGTTTCCAGGCAAATTTAAATGAACTATAAGAAGATCAAGTCTACTATTATGTTTTGTATTTATGAACACCCATTTGCTGCAAACGCACATTTGGTGTGAGCGTAGGTAGGGCGTATGGTGACGCGTTTGTTAGGATGAGAAATATTACAGATAGTAAAGTGTTTAGCAGCCCCGAAACCGTCCAACGGTGTGGATGTAGGGGTATTTTGGTCATTTCACTTTTTTAATTATTTTTTAAACTTTTGAGAGATAAAATAGTAATTTAATATTTATAAACTTAAAAAAAAGTCTATGGATCCCACGTGGGGTGCCGTTGGATGCACCATCTTATGATAGTAGTTATTATTATTCTTATTTTCGAACCCGTCCTGAGCGGGTGCCGTTATATTAAATTATTGTAAAAATATTAAGAACTATCATATAAATGAGATATGAAAATTATATTAATCGGTCATTCAAATTTCTTGCACCACTCTCTATAAAAGGAAACATCAACTTCTTTTTGTTGTTAGGTTTAATAATAGAAGTTTGATTGAAGTTTTGTGAGAATGCTAATGTGGCCGAAGATAATATTGTTTATACTTGAATAGCGTGACATTCTTAATCATAATAAAACAATTATGATAAACATTACTTAAAATGCAAAACTATATTTGTCGAGACATTTATTCCCCTACATATAATACAAACATGTTTTAGGGTTATTAGTTCAATGCATTTGCATCAAGTTTCGATTTTCCATTAATTATTCTTTGAGGTTAGTTCAATGTAGTACATTACATTCAGTTTCCAATTTCTTATTAATTATTCTTTGAGGTTAGTTCAATGTAGTTGCATTAAGTTTCTGATTTTCCGTTAATTATTATTTGAGATTAGTTCAGTGCAATTGCATCCATTTTATAATTTCCCGTTAGTTATTCATTAAGGTTAATTCAATATAGTTGCATCCAGTTTTTGATGTTCCATTAATTAGTCTTTGAGATTAGTTCAATGCATTTGCATCCAAGTTCCAATCTCCCGTTAATTACTTTTTGAGATTAGTTCAATACATCTGCATCCAGTTTCTAATTTTCCGTTATTTATATTTTGAGGTTAGTTGAATGCAATTGCATCCAATTTCATATTCCCGTTATTTATTTTTTGAGATTAGTTCAATGCGGTTGATCCAGGTTCCGATTTCCGTTAATTATTATTTGCGGTTAGTTCAATACATTTGTATCCAATTTTCAATTTCATGTTAATTGTTCTTTGAGGTCGGTTTAATGCATTTGCATCCGGTTCGATTTCCAATTAATTATTCCCCGTGAGATTAGTTTAATGCATTTGCATCAAGTTTCCAATTTCTCGTTTATTATTTGGTAAGATTGCATTTGCATCTAGTTCGATTTCTAGTTAATTATTGTTTGAGGTTAGTTCAATGAATTTGCATCCAGGTTTACGATTTCCGTTAATTATTTCTTGAGGTTAGTTCAATGCATTTGTATCCAATTTATTATTTATGCATTGGTGAGGTTAGTTCGATACAATTACATTAGGGTTTCGATTTCCCATTAACTATTCTTTGAGGTTATTTCAATGCATATTTGCATTTAGTTTACGATTTCCCACCAATTATTTTCTCGAGGTTAGTTCAATGCGGTTGCATTTCGATTTTTATTTTCTTTTAATTATTTTTGAGTTTAGTTCAATGCATTTGCATCCAGTTTACGTTTCCCATTAATTATTATTTGAGGTTTGTTTGATGTATTTGCATACCCTTTCACGATTTCCCATTAAATATTTTTCAAGGATTTGCATCCAATTTCTAATTTTTCGTTAGTTATTCTCATTAGTTAGTTTAATGCAATTGCATCCAGGTTTAGATTCCTAGTTAATTACTTTTTGAGTTTAGTTTAGTTTATTGTATTTGCATAAAGTTTTCGATTTCCGTTAATTACTCTTTGAGCTTAGTTATGTATTTGAATCCAGTTTTCTATTTCTTTTAATTATCCATTATGGTGTGTAATACCAACTTCTTTGATCCATCTCAGAAGTGTCCTTGCAAACATGACATAAAAATAAATTATATTTGATTTACTATGTTGGATCATCAAAGATTATCCAGTTCTCGATTTCCCATTAATTATTCTTTAAATTATGCATGACTCATTATGTGGAATCTGCAAGATTATCTACTGAATGGGTATTGTTATATTAAATATGCATAACTATTATATATTAATATTATATTGATCACTCATCCAAATTTCTTATAATGTAAAACCTCACTTTCCATTTGAAAAAAGAACTCACATTTGATAAAACCCTTCAATTTCATTTTGTTGTTTAATAATAGAAGTTTGATTGAAGTTTTGTGAGATTGCCTAATAAAGCCAAGTTCATATATATATTGAAGCTACTTTAATAGCAAGGAGTTACTAATCATACTGAAAGAAAGAGATAAGATAAACACAATTTTAAATGCAAAACTATACTTATCGAGACATTCTCACAACATATAATTCAACTATGTTTTGAGATTACTTCAATGCATTTGCATCCAATTTCGATTTTCTGTTATTTATATTTTGAAGTTAGTTCAATGCGGTTGAATCAATTTCGATTCCCATTTTTTTTTTAGGTTAGTTCAATGCGGTTGCATCTAGTTTTACGATTTCTCATTAATTATTCTTTGCGGTTAGTTCAATACATTTGTATCCAATTTTCAATTCTCTTGTTAATTGTTCTTTGAGGCCCATTTCAATGCATTTGCATCCAGTTTCTGATTTCCCATTAATTATTCGGTGAGATTAGTTTAATGCATTTGCATACAGTTTCTAATTTCTTATTTATTATTTGATAAGGTTGCATTTGCATCTAGTTTCCGATTTTCCGTTAATTATTGTTTGAGGTTAATTCAATGAATTTGCATCCAGTTTTCAATTTCCCGTTAATTATTTCTTGGGGTTAGTTCAATGCATTTGCATCCCGTTTATTTTTTAAGATTAGTTTAGTGCAGTTGCATCCGATTTCCGATTTCCGGTTAATTATTCTTTAAGATTAGTTCCACGCATTTGCATCATGTTTCCAATTTATAATTAATTTTTCTTTGAGATTAGTTCAATGTAGTTGCATCCAGTTTTCGATTTTCCATTAATTTAATCTTTGAGGGTTAGTTCAATGCATTTGCATCCAGTTTCCGATTTCCTGACAATTATTTTTTTATATTAGTTTGATGTATTTGCATTCAAGTTTTGATTTTCCGTTAATTATTCTTTGAGGTTAGTTTAATGCAGTTGTATCCATATTCCGATTTTCTATTAATTACTTTTTAAGATTAGTTTAATGCTTGCATTTGCATCCAGTTTTTGATTTCCCGTTAAATATTATTTGAGGTTAGTTCGATGCATTTGCATCCAATTTTCGATTCCCATTAATTGTTCTTTGACATTAGTTTCATTCAATATTATATATGTTTTAAAATATTTGTCATTATTGCTTTGCCATTATTTTTTTTTTTCTTCATTTTCTATTATATATTTTGTGATGTTATTTTACGTATAATTTAATTTTCCACATGTAATTTGTTTTGGTTTGGTATATAATTTATTTAAGCCCAACATCCACTTTAAATCAATCTCGTTATTCCAAATGAATTATATATATATGAAAATTTATATAGTGTTGAAAATTTATAAATTTATAAATTTAATTGGAATATGTCGTAATTATTGTGGCGAATTGTGATTTTTGAATCCTTAACTATGAATAAATGTTTAAATCCCATTATGGATGGCGATCAAATCGAAAGGGGTTTAGGAAAATGGTTTTTCGGTGGAAACTATTGTTTTAGCAATTTAGTTTTTTGTCTCATATTTTTTTTTTTTTTCCGTAATTAGCTATATTATTTAGGAAAAGTTGGAGACTTCTGTGAAACTCTAGATGAGATTATTTTTTGTAATTAGTTATAGTGTTTATGAAAAGCTAGAGACTCTCTAAAACTTTAGATCGATTGTTTTCTTATTTATATTATACTTTTTTATAAGAAATAATAGAGTTTAGAAAAAACTTGGAGTGCTATGAGTGTTCAAAAAATAGATTGGTGAGGGTATAACTATAATATATATTTAAGGAATTGAAATATGTAAATGTAATTATGATTTTTGAATCTTTAACTGAATAAATGTCTAAATCACATGGCGAAAAATCGAAAGGGTTTTAGGAAAATCATTTTCGTTGGAAATTATTGTTTTTAGCAATTTAATTTTTTCTCCTATTTTTTTTTTTAATTAATTAGCTATATTGTTTAGGAAAAGTTGGAGATTTTGTAAAACTTTAGATGGGATTGTTTTTCAGTAATTAGTTTAGGAAAAGTTTAAGAGTCTGTGAAACTCTGGATGAGATTGTTTAAAGCTTATTTATATCATACTTTTTATATTTAGTAATAGAGTTTAGGAAAAATTGGGTCTCTATAAGGGTATAACTATAATATATATCTAAAGATAAAGATAAATATTTGTTTTCTATTTTATCTCATACTTTTTTAATTAAAAATATGACACGTGACACTCTAGAAACGCTTTCTCAATTGAACAGGGTAGAGCTATAATATATATATAAAGATTATTCAATTTGTCCTCTACATTATGGAATTATTACATTGGAATCAGTCTCCTCTGTGTGATGCCTTAAACTTGCCTTGTTTTCTCAGCAGAGGAGCTTAGTCTTGTTTTCTGATTTATAATTTTATAGAAAATTATATCATTCATAGAGATTTTATCACACATTCGAATCAATATTGTGCCACGGTCATGGATGCCTCAAAGCAATTTCAGAATGAAGAAGTAAACGCTCAGGTACAGGTATGGAAACACATGTATGGTTTTGCTGAAACAATTATGCTGAGGAGCACAGTAAATCTGGGGATATCTGACATAATACACAATCAAGGTCCTGTCACTTTATCTCAATTAGCAACTCATCTGCCACTGAATTCCATTAGCATTGACAGACTTCACCACTTCATGAGGTATCTAGTTCATATGAAGCTCTTTTCAACTTCGACTGATGATGACATCACTAAGGAAATCAAATATGAGCTAACACCAGCATCAAAGCTTCTTGTAAAAGGACACAAAAGGAGTTTAGCCCCTTATGTGTTGTTGCAAACACATCCAGAAGAGTACTCAATTTGGGGTCATGTAATTGACATGTTAGATGGTAAAAAGCCTTACTGGGAATCAACTTACGGAATATCAGTGTACGAAAAAAGCGAAGGTGATCCAGAAATTAATGAGATTCTTAATGATGCTATGACAAGCCATGGTGAGTTCATGGTGCCTGCACTTGTATCTGGTATGATGAAGGAAAATGTTCTGGAAGGTATTGGCTCAATTGTAGATGTTGGAGGAAATTCAGGTGTTGTTGCTAAGGCAATTGCTGAGGCTTTCCCACATGTGAAATGCAGTGTTATGGACTTAAATCATGTTATAGAAAGTGTTATCAAGGACCCAATGTTGGATTTTGTGGCTGGAGACATGTTCACTTCTGTTCCTAATGCTGATGCAGTATTATTGAAGGTACGTAACACACTAATTCCCTATCAATTAATTCATCGATAATAATGGCTGCAATCTCGTAATATACATTTGAAATTTTGTACAACGACCATAATAGTTCAAATTAATATGCAGTCTACCTTGCACAACTACGAGGATGATGACTGCGTCAAGATTTTAAGCAAAGCCAAGGAAGCAATGCCTTCAACAGGAGGGAAGGTGATATTGGTCGAAATTGTAGTCGATATTGAGAATTTACCACAATTCACTTCTGCAAGATTGAGTATGGAGGTGGAAATGATGTTAATGGGAGGAAAAGAAAGAACAGAGAAAGAATGGAAAGATCTCCTAGGCAGAGCTGGATTTGCTTATCATAAAGTAGTACCTATAATGGCGATTGAATCAATTATTGTGGCATATTCTTGAAATAGCTCACGATGCTTATCAAAATGTTACTTTACATGATTTGTTATTTTAGCTGCATTATCACTAGCTAGCATTGCAGGTATCAAATAATTCTACCATCTTCCTATATCAAATTCGGTGATCATAATGTAACAGTTCTGGGAAGCTGATTCACATCGCTTAGCTAGTCATTAGTCAATGACATTTACAAGTGAAGATTTTATGTGACGAATAAATCTGGTTGATATATCTCTTTATGCGACCTGACACCCATGGCCCTAACCGTCAACTTCTTCATCATCAAATATTTAATTTAGTTGACTCTCTAATCACCATGAGAATGGATACTGTAAGTGGCTTGCCAATTACTCGAACAGAGTAATGTTTGGCAAAATTGATTTCACACAATCACACTGTAATCTCAAAGTTCACCGTCAAAGAGCACAAACAGAAGAAGTGCGACATTAGATTGCATTTACCCAAGTGACCAAGCCCCACAAGTGTTTCCAAGATTTAGGGCTCGACTCAACCAGGTCGTACCAGCACAGAAGAAATTCGATTTTGGTCAGTGTTTAGTACGCGGTAGTGCTTTAGCCTTCAGTGCTGTTCTCCTCGAAAGCGAATCAAAGTGGGACAAGATGCGCAGAATTAGCTAAAAGTCTAAAACCAATAATTGCACTATGTAACGCACTAGCTGTTTATGAGCAGAGTAAACCCGTGCCTTATTGCTTTGCAAGTTATCCAAAAATCTGGATGTGGTGTGGTTTTCTCTATATGTTGTTCATGTGCCATCTTCAAATTTTATTACAAACCATCAAACAATGGAGACTCACTTCACTCTTCTTCTAGTCACATTATTACTTACATCTATCATAACCCCATCTCTCTCAGCTGGTACCCATCGCTGCCACCCAAATGACTACAAAGCCCTGATGGAAATCAAGCAAGCCTTGAACAATCCATACCTTCTCGCGTCTTGGGTACCCAAGACCGATTGTTGTGGTTGGTATTGTCTCCAATGCGACGAAAAAACAAACCGTATCAATGAACTAACTATCTATAGAGGTGAAATTTCGGGTCAAATTCCATCCGCTATAGGCGATTTGCCTTATCTCGACTCGTTAGAGTTTCGGAAGCTCACAAACTTAACCGGTTCGGTGCCCCTGTCCATTACAAAACTTCAGAAGCTTAGATTTCTTCGACTTAGTTGGACCAATTTATCCGGCCCAGTACCCGAATTCCTTAGCCAACTTCCCAACCTCGACTTCCTTGAGCTCAATTATAACCAGTTTACGGGTCAGATTCCACCTAGTTTCTCCACATTCACCAAACTCGGTGCTCTCCGTTTGGACCGCAATAAGCTAACCGGATCCATCCCGGAATCCTTTGGGAATTTTATAGGGTCAGTACCTGATTTATACCTATCTCATAATCAGTTAACAGGGTCCATTCCCAAGTCATTTGCAAATATGGACTTCACCAGAATCGATTTATCTAGAAATAAGTTAGTTGGTGATGCCTCAATGCTGTTTAAGCCCAATGGCTCGACCGAAATCTTAGATATATCGAGAAACATGTTGGAATTTGATTTATCGAAAGTGAAATTTCCGGAAAAGAGCTTGATTTCATTGGATTTGAATCACAACAAGATTTATGGAAGTATTCCTAACGGAATTAGTGCGGTGGGATTGCAAATATTTAACGTGAGCTACAATAGACTGTGTGGTAAAATTCCGACTGGAGGAAACATGGGCCGATTTGATTATTCCGCTTATATGCATAACAAATGCTTGTGTGGATCACCGTTGAAAAAGTGTACTTGAGCATTAGAACTATCGGGCCTTTGGACCATAGTTCACTGTATCATTGATTGTGATATGGGGCAAAGCATATCTTTTAGTCTCAACTTTTCTTCTTAATTGAAGAACTTGCTTATCCATGATTGTGATATGCACATGGTATTTTTTTTCCAGCGCAAATCACTGTGATGCGACATGTTTTAATGTGTATAATCTACTTGCAATTCGTTTCCAGGGATTTACTCCTATGAAAAGATAAAAACCAGTACTCCATCTTCGACATGCGTAGTAAAAATCATATATGCACAGTGAAAAATAGGCTTGTTGCATTTATAGTTCACCACTTCACCATTCATCCACTGGAATAAGTACATAGAAATCCAAATTTTACGTTTAATCTCCCTCTACCTTCAACTGACTATATAAAAACCCCTTCTTTACTGACTAAACCATAAAACCCTCCTATTTTTTTCTACATCCAGAATTTACCAAAATACCCACGTAATTAAAACAATTCGGGCCACTCTCTCTTTCTTAGAGAACTTCTCAAAAAACTCAGCACCATATCAAATGGTATTGTCTTCACCACAATCCCAAATTCTAAGAATTTAATATCTATTTAATTTATGGTGGAAGAATTAAAAAAGGTTATAGATTCATATTCGAACGACAATTTCGAAGATTGAAAACAGGGTGAAGATAATGAAAATTCAATTTCTAAATATGTTCTCATTATATATTAGATTAAATATCGACATTGTTGATTTCCTACTTTCGAAAAGAGAAATCCAAATACTAAAGATTGAATATTAATATTGGTCTGTAAAAGTTTTGCAACAAAACTTGTGTTTGGCCGTTTGGGTTTGTTGGAGAGATCTTTTTTTCTTTTGGTTCTAGCTTTCACAACGATTAGAGAGTTAAACTATGCAAATTAAAAATTTTCAGAATATATATATATTACTATGTAGTTTTAAGTTTGCATAATACTACTACTATGCATTTTAAGTTTGCATAATACAAATGTTTTTCATCATCGTTTTGTTTCACAAATCTACTATGTAAATTTAAATTTTAGATGTAAATTCCAATTTTCTTATATCAAACTACTATGTAAATTCAAATTTTCATATATCAAACTATTCTCAGAAAATTAAATTTTCATATGTCAAACTACTATGTAAATTTAAATTTCCACATAAAAATCGAAGTCGAGCTTGTTCGATTTTAAAGTTGGTATGGTGCCAATGGCTAGTTCATTCTTAGAATTGAAAACATATTGTGTTTTAGAAAGGAAAAATCACAAACCCGGTAATAATTGTTACTATGCATTCTTATATTTTCTAAGTAGTCAATTCAAAAATTCATGATGCTAGAGTTTTGATAAGCCTTAATAGGTAGGTCTTTGAAGTTTATTATATGAAGTTATTTAGAAAACAAATTGCATTATGGGGATGTAAATGTGGTGATGGTACATAGTAAGACTTAAGAAATGTTATTTTTCCCCGGTTCGATTATTAAAGGTTGTCGTGTCTATATAGTAGTTTTACTCTGCAATCTTAAATTTTCATAATAGTTTTATCCTGTTAACTTTTCATAGTGGTTTTACTATTAATCTTACATTTTCATAGTACTTTTTTACTCACATTTTTAAATTTTAATTTGTCTTAAATTTGCATAGTCGTTTTACAATCTTAAATTTTCATAGTAATTTTACTATGTAAATATAGATTTACATTATATATGACTATGTAAAAATACATTTACATTGTCGGGTGTCGGGCAATTTTCATTACCAAAAAGTAACTATGTAATTAATGTAAGTTTTCATAGGTCAAGTTACTATGTAAATATAGATTTACATATATAATAACTATGTAAAAATACATTTACAAATATTCTGTTAGGTGTCAGGCTAATTTCAGTTCCAAAAGTTACTATATAAAATTATCTTTACACAGTTATACAAAACCACTTTTAACTAGCTATTTTAAAATCTACAACTAAAAATTGTAACATATAAAATCCAATGTTAGACTATAAAATCCAACATCATATCGAAAAAAGAAAGCAAGTTCATCGACATCTCATTTTTATATAATGAAGCAACATCAAAGAATAGATCAAAGAATGCAAAATCATCAACATCTTGCTTTAATATAAGAACAACCATCAAATAACAAATAATTGAATTGGTGTAGAGCATGTTGTAGGAGTGGAGCCCACTCTTGGTTTTCGATGGTCATATAGCAAAAGCGCTTGTTCTTCTTCTTCCTACCTCTTGCAACACCGGTGCTTTGTTTCCGTTTCTTGTTTGGTCTCCCAACTCTTGCCCGATCGGACATCATTTTCATAATTTTCCCACGGATCTTGTCCACCATTGTAGTGATAAGCAAGTGGCATTCTAATAGAATCCAAGAGTTGAAACTTGTGGTGGCCATAGCAACGATACTCACTTTTCACCCAACAAAAGCACGCCAAGGATTGAAGCTCCAAGTCTGTCTCTATCACACTATGCTTCAAAAAACGAATAAAATGAAATGTCCAATGGATAAAGGAATAAAATCCGGCCATTTTCCCCCTTAAAATCCATAATAGTACAATTAGCTCCAAGACGAACACTAGTTAGGATTTTGCAACAAATGACAGAAAAGCACAATCCCTCCATTTCACTGCATTTACAAAAACAATGCCAAAACCCGATGAACACTACATTTAAATCTAACTTTTCATAGTAATAACACCAAAACCGATGAATCACTATGAAATTTTTACTTTTCATAACAAATTCAAATCTAATAGAAACACATAAAACCAAATTAAAGCAAAGCGAAAACAATATCAAGATGTATAATTGCATAAAACTATAAAATCTGAAAAGAAGCAAGAAGCATTAATTGAATAGAGTTCGTAATCAAATTGAGAAAGCATCCAACACAAATTTGAAGACGATCGAGATGAAAATATATATCACTTTCTTCAATCTCTCAGATGTAAGAATAACCATTTTATAATTCTTCAATGTCAAATCTTGTTTCTTCAATGGTCAAACAATGAGAATCTGAAAGTGGAAGCTTGTTTCTTTAATGGTGAAACAAGAACATCACTATTTCGGTGTTTTACATTTTTTTTTGTAATCCTCAGTTCATCAATCTTAAATCTCTATTTCTGTGAAAGGGTAGAAAAGGAAATAATTTTGGTGAAGATATTAAAATTAGACCGAGATTTAATTATTTTTATAAAAATAGGGAGGTTACATATAAATGGCTTAAAAAGAGGGGGGTTTAGTGGGTATTAGCTATTTGAGGGTGGATTGGTGTAACAGGTTCTGAATGAGGGAGGTGAGCCTCATTTCTTGCATAGAAATCTAGTCTTACGGATCAACCGATCTACTATCAAGAAGGTAATGTTACTAGGCCATCTAAATTCATGGAGACCAGGCTATTAGTGTGAGCAACAACACACATTCTGTTGTGGATAAAACAATGCAGAAACAACGTTATCCACTACAAATAGATCAACCCTACACAAGGATTGATTATTCTCTCTAGACAAGACTTCAACACCCTCCAAGTACTATCCCAACGCTTCTTATTAATAATTTAACAAGCATATAAAGTAAAGATAATAATGCAAAAGAAAACAAACCACAAGACAAGGATATATCGTGGTTTGGCAATTTGCCTACGTCCACACTGGCGAGTTCCAAGCTTTACTAGATGTCTAGAGTAACATATTACAAGAGCTCTCAATTCACTCACAAAAGAATGAACACTCAACTCACTAAGAATTTCTCTCTTACAATCTCTCTCTTTCTTTCTATTTGTTAGGTTAAGTTTTTACAGAAAAAACTTTGTATTTATACTGTTTCCGAAAACATCCAATTGAAGTTGTCTTTGAAATCTGGTTGGGGCTTGGTGCTTGGCGGAACAAAAGTCGAACACGTGCACGCCTAACAACCTGATCATTTGCCAAGAGAGGAGCTGGCTGGCGCACTTTGTCCAAAACATACATATATAGCGCCTTTACATGAAGAAAAAAAAAAAAAACACCTTTTTTCTTTATACATTCGATAATTTGATATCTGACCCACTTCTTTCCAACTCTTCTGAAAATCTTATATTGTAAAGGAATAGGTTTCTGTAATACAGACGCAGCAACAAGCTGTCTCGATCTGTACACACATGTGTATGGCTTGAACACGAGCTTCTCGGTAAATATCGAGTCTAGTACCAATGCAAGATTTCCTCATTGGCATAATGATGATAACATGCCTTTTAACCCAAGACTGCTTCTCGTAGTTGTCTAGCATCCATATGACTAGTTCATCACACACTGAATTATCGCCTAATAACATAAGTGCCTCTTCCATTCCCAGGAGTCCCATAGTTTAGTGTATGCCTCCCAGTTTACATGTGTCACACTCCAAACTTCTAGAAAATCTAAAATAGAAAATTATCCAAGATATATAATTATCTCAATCGTCACCCTATTCAATTATCTGAAAACCCAGGATGAAAGGAAACCCTAATAATCCATTCTATCACACAACAACACCTATATATCAAAACTAAACTTTTGGTGCCAGTAACTCAGTATACCGAAACTCTCTGATTAAACAAATAATTTCGATCTCAAAATTCCATTATAGAGAATTAAATACACAACTAATCTAAACCATAGTAATAAATCAATTATATAAAAATAAGGTTTAGACTACTCACCCGAAGTTAATCGAAAAACGAAAACGTTAGTGAAAGCGAATAATCGGCGAACTCGAAAACCAACGGTAAGGTGTTGTCTTCCTCCGCCACTTTCTCTTTCAAGCACTCTCAAGCAATTGCTATCTCTCTTTGTTTTTCTCTTGTACGTTTCTCTTTTTTTTTTCTTTTTTTTTTTTTTTTTTTTTTTTTTTTTTTTTTTTTTTTTTGAAAAACCCACAAGAATAAGAAATAGGGAGCAAAAGAGGATTTGGCTGTAACCTCTTCTCTCTCCCCATGTTTTGTCTCTCTTTTATCTTTATCCTCTTTTATTATTATTATTTAACTTTATATATATTTAAAAAAAAATAAAAATAGGGGTGGGGTGTTATAATATACACACCCTAAAGGAATCTAGATCCCTAAAGCACTATGCCAAACAATAAATCTTTATAGAGTCTAAAGTTACCAGATTGTATTTCAACAACTAAGCTTTAATAAATAATCTAAAACATAGTATGAACATTAATTAAACACGTCATTTACAACTTGCATATAGAATTCAAAATAAGCATATATCATAAATGAGATATAGGTGTATACCCAAGTATACACACCTTAAACGGAATACATATATAAAATATTGTATAACCTTACATGTGAACATACGTAAATTAAAACAATGTAATAAGAATCACCACTTTATACCTAAAATCACGAGGAATATCAAAATCTAAAACGGAACAAAACAAACTTGAAAACAACAAGAAAACTTAACACCACAAAAATACTCCTACTACTCATTACCACAATTCGAGAATCACTTAGACCTTCTCATTCTAAGGCTAACTTTAGGCTCGATACCAAACTCATTCACACCCCAAATTTTCAAAAATTTAAAATAGAAAATTATCCAAGATATATAATTATTTTAATCATCACCCTATTCAATCATCTGAAAACCCAGGATGAAACGAAACTCTAATAACCCATTCTATTACACGACAACACCTATATATCAAAGCTAAACTTTTGGTGCCAGTAACTCAGTATACCGAAAGTCTCTGATTAAACAAATAATTTCGATCTCAAACTTCCATTATAGAGAATTAAATACATAACTAATCTAAACCATAGTAATAAATCAATTATATAAAAATAAGGTTTAGACTACTCACCCGAAGTTAATCGAAAAATGAAAACATTAGTGAAAGCGAAATAACCGGCGAACTCGAAAACCAACGGTAAGGTGTTGTCTTCCTCCGCTCCTTTCTCTTCCAAACACTCTCAAGCAATCACTATGTCTGTGTTTTTCTCTTGTACGTTTTCTCTCAATTCTTTCTCTTCCAAGCACTTTGTTTTTTTTTTTTGCACGTTTTTTTGAAAAAACCCACAAGAATAGGGGGTTTGGTTGTAACCCTTCTCTCTCCCCACGTTTTGTCTCTCTTTTTATCTTTATCATATTTTATTATTATTATTTAACTTTATATATATATTTTTAAAGACATGCCGACACCATTAAGGCAATAAATCGATCTGAGAAATCCCAGGTGACAACTATGTTATCACACGCTTCGACACTGCACATTCCCGGATAATAGAGTTTCCTTGTTGCATAAAGCGATAGTAGAGAGGAAGATTAGTAATGCTTAACCTCGCCAAAGCAAGCCTTCAAGTATCTCGGGATCTAGACTGCTTGGGAATAAGTAAGCTGCAAGAGAGAAATTAAGTGAACAAACAATGAAAGAATCTTACAAATAATAAAGAACTATTTTCCAAAATTCTTGTTTATTGAAAATATATTTTCTTATCGGTTAAGGAAAAATTTAATGGAATGCAAGTGAGATACAAGGACAAGGGTGAGAGATAGCATCAAACTAAAGAGGACCAAGAAGGTTAGAACCATAGTGACACCTAACCCAACGAACTCCCAGGATGGGGCTCTTTCACTCATATGGTCAATTTAAGCCACCCACTGTGGTCGACTAGAATTTCATCGCAACCTCCTCACACTATCATGCTCTCTCTTGACCATCTACCACCGCTTTCTTTTATCCTCAACTCTAGCTCAAAAGTTTCTCCCGCATTGCTGGATCACAACCCTATTGCTGGAATCTTAGCACATATGATTTACATCCCTAACATAAACAAAGCTAATCCTTGACCAGTCACAATAAGTTACTATTGTTTGTTATCACCCATAATATTACATGGTTACAAATAGTTGGATGGGTAAAGACCAAGAATAGATGATTTAAACCATGAGATGTTCTTATTTCAAATGGTGCAAACATCTAAGTTTCTTCATATTGGTCAAACATTTGGAAAAAGTCTGGAAAAATATCATATGACAACATGAACAAATCATCCAGGTGCAGCCCCAAGGAAAAGTAAGATATAGGTATTCTAGGCATACACGCCCTACTAGAGGCATGAACCTTCCATTGTGGTAAACAACACAATTTCATCTTCAAAGAAAATAATAATTCACGATGTTTACTTGACTTCCTGTGTGCTTCAGTTTTGCTACCATAACCAAACTAAATAGATAAATATTACGAAGGTATTTGGTATTTTAGTCTAACATGCAAGCAGTGGAAACTTTTTGAAACAGAAAACATTGGTCAAGTGTACAAGCATAGATTGTAGAGCAGTGCTTTACCTACAATGACCACGCCAAGAGGCTCAGCGAACCCAGAAAGTGTTGCCAATTTGAATGCCTGCCACTTGCTGTTGCATGCAAGAAAAGAAGTAGAAAATAGTTGCAGAGTGATTACATTTGAAACAATATTTTAATCAACCGCAAGACCTTTTTACTATAAAGATTTATTTTGCTATAAACCTTGCATTGTATTCGAGAAGTCAGGCATCCCTTAAGATCTCAGAGATATAAGGGTATGTTAAGACAAAAAAAAAATTCCATATCACAATTAGATGTGAGATGTCCAGTGCGAAACTTACGTTATCACATATTAAGTTTTTCAATCTGATATATCTATTCTGGATACTTGAAATTCACATAGAATGATAAAAGGACCCCATCCCAATTCCACATTTGAGCCGAGTAGGTTGGATATCAAAACATTTATACACCCAAGCTAACAGATTAGTGGGGAAAAAAACTTAACCTACCAAGTTTCTTTCATTCCAATTGATGCCCTCAGACTCAGCCCTCTAACGCCACTAAGAATATCACATAAATTTAAATTAAAAGAGACCAAAGAAAATCTCTTACTCTTGAGTAGCAAAATAGACAGGAAGTGCAACGGCAACTCCCTGTAAAAGAAGCCTGAACATATTAAAATTATGACTGAGTACACTACTATTAGTTTTCATTTAAGGAAGTATTCACTACAAAAAAGGGCGAGTATTGTTAGCTCAAAAATTAAGAAGAAAGAGCTTTAGTTGCACATGAATAACAAGACCAATGTAAACTTGAACTTTGACCATGTGAGCAAAACAACAATATCGATACGGTATAGTAAAAGGGATAAGGCCTACATGGACAAATAATAAGGCCATAAAAGCGATTATGATGGGGATGATGCTTTTGCATGAAGTGGCTTCTCCTTCACGTCCTTGAGAGGCTAATTATTGTTATTTATTTATAAGGGTTTCTGATGAACAAGTCTGTCCAAAGATATGATTTTGGAACCTAACTCCAAAGCCTATGTGGATTTTGGGGTTCAACAATCTTCTTCCTTGTGAAGAATACGAACTCTCACTGCACACAAAGAATTCACACATAGAAAACCTTTCTACAAACTCAACCTTCATTAATCATCACCTCTAACTATGGAGAAAGGCCAACAACTCAATATGTAGACAAAAGGAACCAATGAGTTTAGAAGCTAGCCTTCTAATTCCAGTTGGAATTTAAAATACCTAACTTTCGGAATTAAAATTAAGCCTAATAGTAACCTATGCTTAAAACATCAAAATAGAACACGGTTCTCAAAATCCCTATTAGTGTAGAAACCAATTGGGGATCAAATCAAGGGTTGTAAACCCTAGATGCATCAGTTTCAATTCTCACCGCCTTTAACAGTCCTTGGTCTGTACTGCCACATTGCAAAATCATTTATCATCTCCAAAGAAGACTATCTCACATTGCATTTTAGCCACTTTGCACAAGAATGTTGGAGACTAAAAATGATGATAAATCATTCATTAACTTCGAGTAGTAATCATTGGATATCAAACATGATGCAGATTCATCCTTTGATTGAAATCGTTTAAAAGATATTCAGACATGTTTCTCAATGTGAAATAACCATGACATAGGCACCAAAGAAAGGTTTAACTTGACATAATGATAAAACATTGATTTCATTTTTCAACAAAACAAAAACAAAGAACAAAATATATATATACGATAACCACTGAACTTACATACCTCTGGGATGTTGTGCAAAGCAATAGCCAAGGCCAAGTTAAGACCAACTCAAGTCCCTACAATATGAGATTCACAAGTAATATGAGCAGCATCTCAATACTAGAGATAAAAGTGCATAATGTTTCCAAAACTTAGAAATCTTTTTTTTTTTTTTTTTAAAATTTATAACACATCCTTGGTTGCTGGATGATTTTCCATAACAAGAATGACGCCAAAAAAATATCCAAGGTTCCTAGGTTATAGTTTGCAAAACAATGCATGTTGATTGTAAAGATAAAGTGTAGATACCTTTCCAAAACTTATGTTTGTGATTATGAGTTTTTATGTAGATAATATAAAATTTCAAACAAAGATAAAGTATTATTCATACTTGATTAGACTTAATTGAAAGATGATCACTACAAAGATCTTTGTGACGAGTTTCCCATGCCTTTACAGGTTCATATAGACAGCTTTACATCACTTATGAGCTTCAGTAACACTAACTCTTGTTTTTAAAATGTATCAATTAGCAAGTTCAGTCTTTAATCAATGGTGCTTCATGAGTACCTAAACACATTATTTTTCATGATAAGAGTATCATACTAAGCCAACCTAAAGCTTAAAGGCTTAAAGCTAGAGATCCAGATTGCTAGAGTGCTCTTTATGAGACAGTGATAGGGACAACCCAAAGCTTCATTGCTCTTCCACTTCTAGAAAACTCAAAGACCAATTTGCCCCTTATTCTCTTTTTTCATTTTTCCTTTTCTGAGTTCATATCTTACACGAATTAAATACATGATGTTACAGTAACCTTTTATTTTATCAGTAGAATGCAATTCCATTACCCAAAAAAGAAAGAAAAGTATTTTAAGTACACAAAGATGGACTACCCTTAGCAAGATACTAAGAGTCAATACCATCTAACCCTAAAAGCAAAATAAAGAAGGAGAAGTACAGGACAAATTTATTCCAATTATACCACTAAAGACCATGATAACCTAAAGGCTTGATCAATTATCGGACAATGACCACAGTCACACCATAGAAAATATGAGAAACCAAATAAGTATGCACAAAAAAACAACAATAAAAAAAGAAAAAACATGCCTTTATGGCAAGAAAGAAAAATGAATCACCATATCAACTCGAAAACTGCATGGATGAAGAGCTTTTCATGATCGAACATTTATACTATATCATTACCCAACATGTGAGGTATTTATTAAACCCTCCGTTTTGGGTAATGCAATTCTAAACTACATATAGTACTTTAAGTTTCCTTTTCCTTGAAAACAAATTATCCAATAAATGCAGCCTTTGCAAGAAAAATAAACGCAGAACTGGATGCATATTCTAAATGTATATAATTTGGTTAATGATTTCCTCTGTAATTTGACATATAACTTCAGAAAATTGTAAGAGTTTAAGAGGTACCTTCATTGACCCAAGGAAAACTGCCATTCCCTCTGGAAAATTGTGCAAGCTTATACCTGCAATTTATAAGAGTTAAAGAGTTTCATGTCAAATGTAACAGTAAAGTGTGCATATATATACATAGGCAGCAACTCTTGTAGTCAGGGTAATTGTCTCCTTTTTTGGTCCTTTTGATTGTTAGAAATGAATTGGATTAATGTGTAACGAAAAAGGTTCATATGAAGAGATGGCCTAAAGTTCAATGATAAAATAACATGAAAAGGCTACTGTAATTTTTTCCTAAAAAGCCAATCGATAAAGAAAAGTATTGCTATGAGGAGAAAGAATACTTTTTGTATTGTTCTTTTTTCTTTTAGACCGGAACAAGGAAATTCAATTGATGGCTACACTGTCACAATCTTTATGCACCAGAAGATTACTCGGGCTTTGATTTACAACTTTTGAAAGAATAGAATCAATAGCTAACAAACTCCTAATTACTAATAAGGAGTAATCATTTGTCCACATATTACCCCGCAAACAAGCAAGACGGTTTAATGAGGTGGAAAGTATACCAATAGCCGTGATAATTCCACTATACAGAACTTGGCGGCGATGCTTTTTCATAACGTCCTTTCCCCCATCATCGTTTTTCTATTATTTAAAGAATAAAATGTAGTAAATTCAAAGAAAAAAAAAAAAAAAAAACAAATCATTATTGAACATTGAAAGACCTACATGAATGAACTCATTGGTTTCTTTAAAAGGATAAGCTCCAAATTTACCTTTTTATTTTTGGCATCGACACTAGGTGCAAGTGTTGGTTCCGGAATAAAATTAGCAATAACGCCAAAGAATATGACACCTGCAAAGAACTGCAAAGAAAAGTTATGCAACAAAACAATATTGGCAAATAATTTAGTTATCACAATAAAACAATAGTTACCCAAAGGTTGCCTTTTAAGAAGCCAATAGAATTCATAGCATTATGCGCCAAGTCTAGAAAAGAAATGCTTAGCATAAGCCCTGCAGCAAACCCCTGTAAAAGGCCCAGCATCTTCAAATTGGGAGCATCACTAATGATTACAAAAAGTGCACCTGAGAATCCAAAAAAAAAAAAAAAACATTTGAGGTAAAGCAGCTTTATAAAAATTGAAAGAAGAAGATTATTATTATTACCTAATGATGTGCTTAAACCACCAACAAGTGAGAGAGCAAGAGCAACCATCACCTGAGAGTCCATTGGTCAATAAACAAAGAGAGGAAGAATGAATGAGAATGAGAATGGGTTTTTGTTTAAATGGAGGGACAAGTGTTTGATAGAATGTCTGTGAGAACGTAGAAGAATGTTTAGGGAGAAAGAAAGAGATGGTTTGGCAATGCGATCATCCGCCACTGGAGCCAAAATTTGGTCTCAAAACCATAAGTCAAATAAGGACTCACCTATTGTTGTGGGACAAGTGTGAGATCAAAATAAATTCCATGGGCATACTGATTTAGTGTGTCCGTGGGCCTTCCCATAACGGTGTCATAATAAAGCCCAATGGGATAGATGAACATCCCTTCTACTATTAGAATTAAATCGATTTGGAGAGAACACCACACTAACTTAACACTAACTTAACATGTATTGAATCATTGAGAAAATGAGATAGAGAGAATTCTTATTCATTGAGGTGAGTCTTAATGGGAGGAGGTTACCTTTATATACAACTAGGTAACCTCCTTTCCAAGATAAAAGATTACCAGGATAAACACCAAGATATAAGATTATCAGGATAAACACATATCAATGGTGGGCATCCATATAAGCCCACGGATTTCATAACACTCCCCCTTGGATGTCCACCATTCATGTGGAAATTATGGTGGATGCATATTTTGTAGTATTCTTCTAGATGCTCTATAACTATCCAATGACAGTTGCCTCATTAAAACCTTGCTAAGGAAAATCCAGTGGGAAAAACCAAAATGAAGGAAAAAGAGTACAACATTACTCAGAATCATTGTGACTTGCTTTTATACTGCCTCATTAAAATTTTTACTAGGAAAGCCCAGTGGGATAAAACCTAGATAAGGGAAAAGAGTACAGTGCATATGTCCTGGGACACATTCTTTAGGATGCTCCCCCTGTTCTATTACTCCCCCTGATAAAGACAAGTCTTTACATGGTTTGGTGGTGAACTCTGCGCATGCCGATCCCATATACAAGCTTTTGAAATATATGCTTTGGTAGTGATTTAGTGAAGAAATCAGCAAGGTTGTCACTAGAGCGAACTTGCTCGACCTTAATCTGCTTCTTTTTCTAAAGTTGATGAGTGTAAAAGAATTTTGGCGCAATGTGTTTTGTCCTGTCTCCTTTTAAATCCTTCTTGAATTTGGGCTATACAAGCTGCATTATCCTCATAAATAATGTTGGAAACACTTGTTATAGAAGGTAATTGACAAGAACTACTTAATATGCCTAATTAATAACCTTAGCCATACACATTCACGACTAGCTTCATGAAGAGCTAAAATTTCAGAGTGGCTAGAGGAAGTTTAGTGGAATGCCAACAAATGACAATATTACCACTAAAAAATACATAACTGTTTGGGGAGTGACCCTTCCGAGGGTCGGATAGATAACCAAAGACTACATAGCCAACTAGATCATAGTCATTAGTGGAACCATAAGAATAAAATAGTTTCATACAAGTTATTCCATAAAAATATCTCAATATGTGTTTGACATCATTCCAAAGGTGTCTAAGTGTATGTGCACACTTATATCTTGATAAGAAACTAATAGAAAATGCAATGTCCGATCTTGTGTAATGGTGTGCTAGATACATAAATGCTTCAATATCACTCAAGTAGAGTAGTTTCAAGACCAAGAACTTCCTCATGTTCTTCCTTTAGTCGAAATGGATCCTTATCCAAATCCAAGTTTAAAGACAACCATGTGCTTTGTCTATTTCATTTCAAAAATCTATAGTCGCTAGCTTTTCTCCCAATTCCTTAGGAGTCCCAATCAAGTTTATACCAACCAAACTTGCTGCTACTATATTGAATCCAACCTCGGATTTTACTATAGGTCCACACCATGTTTTTCAAAGAGTTTAATTATGCTTGAATAGCAAATTCAGATTGGCCAGTCTTTCTTTGTCGACAAAACACGTGGTTCATTTATTTTTCATCATTGTCCTTTGATGTTCCAATAGCTATACCATAGCTAAATATGTCATCTATGACAAGTGCTTTCCTATCCCACAATTCACCTGAACATGCATGGAATATTGAGATCGATTTCTTCATTTTCAGGTACCTGTGCCTCTCCATGGGCAACCATATATAGGCATTTCAGTGAATTTGGATATTAGCACATTTTCATTATTTGTTTATGGAGCTCCAGCCATTACCTGGCTATTATTTGGACAAGATGGTTCCTCAGTTCTCCTCTCCTAGGAGCACCCTCTTTGGATCCTATAGGTCTACCACGTTTTTAGGGTATAGTAGATTCATTTGCAGCCATGTTTGGACCCCGTCCAAATTGAACATCAATTATATATGGCTGGCACATTCATGGTTACTTTTACCATATCATTAAATGCTTAGGCATTTTCTCTGCAACTGCTTGCAAGTATATCATTCTCCTTATCTCATATAGTCACATTCGTTGTTTGGATCCTTAATGAGATAGAGGACGTGATCCAAGTTGTTTTACGTCTTTCCTTAGAGCAACCATTGCTTTTCTCCCCCTAACGACGGGAAGACTGTCTCATTAAATTGACAATTATGTAATACAGACTGTCTAAGTGAGCGTCTTGCTCCCAACGTTAGATATGATACACAATGTCTTTCTCATTTATTGGTATAGTCTACCGGACATATATCCATAATACTTTTCTCCATTTATATATCCATACATTTTAACATAAAGCAAAATAAATTTGTAAAAATTAATACTAGCACAAGTATATTAAGAAAAATAAAACTTGAGATTCATAATAAGGAAATTCAAAATATTAATGACAATCCTGGCTTAGACTGTCCATGAAGAAAACACAATATTAATGGTAAATGTTCCATGAATTGGTAATAAAAATATAATTAACTAAATAAATCATTCCAAGGATGAAAGTTTGCTCATCAAACTTTCCCATTGCATTTGGTAGTATGACCATATTCTGGTGATCATACCTATCCTTCGGGGGATTTCCAAAGACACATTGGGTCTTCCTCCGTTAGGTACTCATTCTTTACGTCGTCATGAATATGATGACGTAGGAATATGAGAGTTGTGGCCTTTTCCTCTGGGATCATTTTGTTTCCTTCTTTAATAGCATCACCAAGTTTTTTAGATTGTAAATGGATCTTGGCATCCAACTGTCATGATAAATAATTGTCGCCTCTAATTGAAAGAACTTGAAAATCGAGTTTAGTAAGGTTTGACATCTTTCAAGTAATTGTAACAGATTAAACATACATGGAGTTAAACATACATGATTTTTAGAACTGCAAGTCCTTATTTATGTTAGAACTTCAAGTTCTTGAAAACAAAATAGCTATAAAAACAAATTTGGCCTACATAAATGACCACTGTAATGGGCTAAAACCGGACCAGTCCTTATGGGTTGGACCTGACCAAGTCAATATAGTCAACCAGACGATCTTGAAACTTCAGGTTCCTAAAAATTGAATCTTTGGAACTTCAGGTTCTTAAAAAAAAAATAGATCTTGGAATTTCAGGTTCCTAAAAATTCGACCTTAGAACTTCTGGTTCCTAAAAATTAGATCTTGGAACGCGTCGGGTTCCTAAAAATAATAGATCTTAGAACTTCAAGTTCCTAAAAAAAATAGATTTTGGAACTTCGGGTTCCTAACAATTTAATTCTTGGAACTTTAGGTTCCTAAAAAAATAGATCATGGAACTTCGGGTTCCAAATATATCGTAGAACTTTAGGGTCTACATCATTGTTCAATAGTATACATAAAAAAAAAAAAAAAATGAAAAGAAAAGAAATTTCCTTAAATTAAAAATCCTAGCATATAATTCTATGTTTTAATCAATCTCACAATATAAAACAAAGAATTGCATAGATTTGGTAAGGAATACGATACCTATCCGATTGAAAAATCAGATTACCACGTTTCGCTATTCGACGAAAAATTGGTCCATAAAGAACTATAAAACTGAATCAGCTCTGGACAGATTAGGCTCAAAGCCATACACCGTTGGAAACATCTCTGAGTTAGCTTTCTAATGCAATAAGCGGATTGCAAAACTGATCACCGAGTAGAAAGTTACAACTGTTTTCATCAGAAGTGTCTTTCTATTCCGAATTTCGAAGCTAATGTCATGAGCTGGGTTTTATTAACTTAAGGCCCATAATCAATAAAACATATGGGCTTTGACCTTTAGAAGTTATTAGGCCCTTTATCTAGCAAAATATAACATGTTGTCGTCTTCTTCACTGGTTATTAGGCCCTTTATCGAGCATTTTTTTTTTCTTTTTCTTAAGATGGTTATCAGGAATAGTTTTCTACCATGAAACATATGCCGGAGATCAGAAGAGTAAAATCTCTTTTGCTCTTTTTCATTGATAAAGCTACAAAGGTCAAATATCCGTTAACACATACTATACTTCGTAAAGGATAAGAAGAATCCATTTGGCCTTCTCGATTATTTGCAATTAATAATGCAACATATGCCCAAATTATTTATCAGTATTCAATAAGAGTGGACTCCTGCATTTTAGGAACCAATTCGAGAAGGTATAGTGGATTAACAGTAAAGTAAGTATGTTCCCAACAAAGAAATAAAAGAAGATCGTGAATGGATTAATAGTCGTGAATGGTAAAAATTTAAAAGATAAACGCCAACATAGCATACCCGTGACTTAAAACTTTAAATTCAACAGTAACGAATTTAATACCAAAATACAAATTTAAATTCAATAGTATTGATTACGATTCATAATAACAAGTTAAATAAATATCATTAATCGTAAGTAAAACACATACCTTTAATCCAAAGCTGGAGACTATCGTGCTGATAACATGTTAGAATTAAACCGATTTGGAGAGAACACCACACTAACTTAACACTAACTTAACATGTATTGAATTATTGAGATAATGAGATAGAGAGAATTCTTATTCATTGAGGTGAGTCTTAATGAGAGGAGATTACCTTTATATACAACTAGGTAATCTCCTTTCCAAAATAAGAGATTACCAAGATAAATACCAAGATATAAGATTATCAGGATAAACACATATCAATGGTGGGCATCCATATAAGCCCACAAATTTCATAACATCTACCATTTATTACACCCATTTTTTTGTTTAATTTATATATCTACTGTGTATGGTCGTATGGACATCCTAATTAATCCAAGGTAAATAATTGCTGCCAAACAGAGCCATAATCAATAAAGAAATTGTGTGTTTTTAGTTCATATCAAATAAAATTCTATAACAGAATAATGTATTCACGTAACCTTTAAAAAAATAAAAATCACTAGCTCAAATTGATATCCAAAGGTGCATTCGAAATATGGTGTAAACAAGTACAAATTCCACGTCGGCACTTGAAATCTTTTTTTTCCTAGATTAGCATTCTGAAGCTTTCTATTGATGAATCTAATATAGAATTGCAAATAGAGTGAGAGAGATATACGTATTCCACATTGAAATAAGATAGAAAGATATGGGGAGAATGAGATATCATAGAGGAGAACTAAAGTAGGCAAATAGATGATATAAATAAGATTGTAATTGAGAATTGAAGACAAATTAATCAGGTTCAAGGGGGATTATGGCAAGATCAAGAAAGTCTTGAAGCGTTGATTGAGTAGGAAGAGATGGCACTATATGTCACCAAGTATGCAGGGATTGGTTTATAACAGGAATTGTAATAAACGTTTATTACGGGTTTCAAATGGAATGCTCGACAAAAAGGCGAAAAAAGGAGTAAAAGAAGGTTGACTAAATAAACTGGTTTAAAACGTTAAAAAATGCAAGAAAAATGGGAAAAAAAAATAACGATGACATGGAAATTTTGTTTGTCTATGATGGGAAGAAATAACAAATGGTGAAAATGTAGCAAACCTTAAACTAAAAAAAAGTTTAAACACACCATTCTATTCTACAAATGATATATATATATATATATATATATATATATATATATATATATTTTTTATTTATTTTTGACACTACAAGACAATTTGACAAATACCAATAGAAACAATTTTAGAGGTTGCAATATCGTAAAGAAGGTAGAGAATAAGAGTATAGAAGTTTTAGATAATAAATTAAGTAAATTTTCAAAATAGAAATATAAAAGTGTAAAACGGAATATTTTGAAAATATCATAATAAACGCATTTAAAACGGGTTTTAATTGTTAAAGACAGGTTTAAAATGAAATCTCAAGTTTTAAACATATATAAAACTCCGCATCATCTTCTCGAGTGTTAAATTGGATTTAAAAAAAAAAAATGGAGTACTTGGTGACCGTGATAGACAATTATATTTTGCAATAAAAGTTAATATTTAGGGTTAAGGAAAAAGATGAATACAAGAAAAAAAAATATGATAGAGATCAAGAAGTAATTGAAGCGTTGAGTAGTAGGAATTAGGAAGAGATAAAAATATATTTTGCAATTCAAGCTTCATGAGATGTGAGTGGTTTTATAGTTGTCTCAAGTCTCAACTTTCAAGGGCAAAACTAAATTCCATCTCGGATATTTCACTAGCCGCGTGTTTGTTCGATTAAAAAAAAAAATAAAACCACTGAGGGGTAAAATAGTAAATATAAATTTAAAAGAAATGGTAAAATTAAATTAAAAGAAACTTGAGAAAAACTAAAATAGTCAAGTGGAATTGTTTCTGTAACGGTAAATTAAAAGAAACTTCGAAAACTTCTTCAGATCTTATTGCCAACTTAGACATATAATCATTCCGATGTTTGAGTATTATGTTGTGTTTGAGTATCACTTGTTTTCCGACTTAGGCTGTTTTGCTATGCTTTTTACATATCTATTCAGCCCTTATGACCTATTAAATAGTTGATTTTACGGGAACAAATAATGTCTAAAACAAGTTGACTACTAGATGTCTAAATTTTAGTTTTTCTATGATTACTCATGGGTCGAGAGCTATGTCTAGATAGTCCCATGGCCACAAACATCATTTTTCAGTAGAACTGTAAACTCGAATACAAATAAATATCTGATTGTATTGATAATTTAGATAGTGGATAGTCACGAGTGCTAACAATCTAACATTATTCATCATATTGAAAAGTATGTTAATTAGTTGACGCTGTGCAAACTATGAGTGGTGTTTGAGAAGAGTAGAAATGAAGAAATAAAGGTCTATTAATTAAATGCTATACTATGAGTGATGGCTGAGGAAGTTGATGATTCATCGACTTCGGGTCCATCCAGCTCAGATGGCACGGAAACAGAATCATATTCTTCAAGAAGCTCTAAATAAAAAACCAGAAATTCCACCAGATCGAAAATGTCGAAAGAGGAATGCTGCCTAGAACACAAAAGGTTTAGGTGGCTCTTAAGTCTTAACTGTGCACTTTTTGCTTTTCTATTTTCTTAACTTGGTTGTTTCTGTATTCTATATATTCCAGTTATGCTTCAATGTACACTTCTACATTAATTTGTTCTTGCTTTTACAACTAATCAAAATTTGCATTGTAAAACTTGAGGTTTTAAAACTGAACTACATCGCATTATGCAAATTGACTAAGAAAAAAAAAATAGTGTGCATATATTATATGAATGACTTGATTCAAACTTTCTTTTTATGTTCGGGAACTTTTAAGAGCCTAAGAGGTAACACATTTTTGATAAATCTATATATGCTCTCATTTCCGCATTACATAATTTGAAGTGGGTCTTGTAGTTGGTTTTAGTTGCCTCTCTATTCTCTCGAGTAGAGAGGAATGATAATTACTCCCAAAATATACGAAGTAACTTGGTGTATGGGGCGTCAGGCCATCAACGCCAGTCCCAACAATAAAATGTCGTGTAAGTAAAATACTAGGGAAAATCCCGACTGCAATTGTCAATATATATTGGCATTCAATATACTCAGGCACTCAGCTACGAAAGCACGTACACACCCATGAATTGCAAAACAAAACTACGTCTAATTAGATCCAACACTGTAAGGGGGCTAACAAGAAAAATAGATCGACGTGAATCGACTGCTTTCTTATTCTCAACTTTAATCACTAAATAACACCTATAGCCGTGTTTAAGTAAACTTCTAGGTGTTTTCTTAGTAAATTGAGTGATTCCATATGTGTATTCTAAAGGCAAGTCGTGAAATAGTTGGATAAAGTACACAATAAAAGAGAAAATTAGATCTTTTTGCCATTTCTTAAATAAACAATATATAGTTTATCAACTACTATATGTCTATATCAATGTGCAAGGTGGATCAAAATGGAGAAAAAGTAGGGTCTGGAAAGGTATTTTGGTCCCATCCCCGCTATTTCATATATTTAAGACATAATGACCTAAAAATACAATGTACTTTGCAGTTTTTTACATTAAATACAATGCATTATTTTTCTTGCCTAAAAATACAAGATACTTTCAATTTTTTACAATTGGTACCATCTGTTAACTTTGAAGTAACGGAATACGATTTGGCCTTTAAAGTTATAGGTCACGTGACTTGCACGGAACTAAGCACCAAACCTTAAGCCACGTTGCCCCTCAATTCTTCCCTCCCATTATTCCCTCCAATTCTTATTTCCTACCATTCTTCCCTTTATAATTTGATATTGAGCCTCAAATAATTGACTAACCACTAATTCTTAAATTATGTCTTCCAGTTCGGTCAACTCAAGACACATCTGTGAATGTGGATACCCAGCTATTGTTAAGATTTCACGCACTGAAAGAAACCCAGGAAAAAAGTTCTGGGGTTGTCGCAATTATGGCAATGAACCCTTTTGTGAATATTTTGTATAGGTCGATCAATCTTTTTGTGAACAGCTAGAAGTGTTGATTCAACTTCTTTGGTTGAGTTGCAGCGTCATAATACGACATTGCAGAATATCAAAAACCAATTAAATCTTGATGTGTTTTGTCTTGAAAGAAGGGAGTTAGAGTTGTTGAGGAGGTTGGGAGAAGAGACGAAAAAAACAAAAGAATGGAAGAAGAAATACAAAAGGATCTGTAGGTTAATGAAATTATTGGCCAGTCTATCCGTTCTCCTTCTTTGGTTGATCATGCATTTTGTTCAAGTGAATGTTTGGTGTATGTTGTTGTCCTTATTTTGGTGAATGTTATTTAGTGTCTGTTGTTGTCCTTATTTTCAAGTTGATGTATTCTGTTTTTTGTTGCAATTTAAGAGTTGTTTTGGTGTTCAGTGAAATAAGGAGTTGATCACTTCCAATAAAGCAACGATAAAGACAACTTAACTTGAAAAAACATTCTTGTACATACCGCAACATAAAGAAAAGAGAAGACATATACACTAGCATTACAAAAACACAGACACAGTGTAAGGGATGATCGAGAAATTGGTTATGCATTGGTACTTGTCATAAGCATAGATACCATACCAAACAACATACAAAACTAAAAGACATCAAACTAAAACCAAAAGACATCAAACTAAAATCAAAAGACATATCCAAACTTGTCATAAGTATAGATACCATACCAAACAACAGACAAAACTAAAACCAAATTAAGACATCCAAACCTATCATAATAAACATAGATACATGTCATTAGCATAGATCAATACCAATGAATGTCTCAGTGTATTTTAATTGCATATCCAAACCAAAAGACAAAACCAAAAAGAAATCCTATTAAACAACCAAAATTGACCACATTGTTTAGAGTGCTCTTTTCAACCCCACTATTTTGGTCCTTTTTGTTTTTAATTGGTTTTGCTGCTTGCTCACTTGTCCATGTAGGTTGTTTACTTGTTTGTGTCATTTCTTCAATTCTCACTGGTGGTGCCTTTTCTGGTGAGAAGTCATTCATTAAAAGAGCTGGCAACCTTCTAGCATTAGCTACACTTATTCTACATGGTGTAGATGGACGTCCAACTTGACTTACAGCTGTAACTTGACTACCAACTTGGTTTGATGCTTGAGATGGATTTTTCGCTTCAGGTTCACCTAAAGGTTGAGCTTCACTTACAATTGTAGCTCGAGCTTTAGTTCTTCTAGCTGTAGGTTGAGCTTTTGTCCTTCTAACTGTAGGATGAGCTTCACATATAGCTGTAGGTTGAGCTTGAGATCTCAGATTTGATCTTATAAAGGATTCTTGGCAGACTTCATTAAAGTTGGTGGTCCACCTTGTCCTGGAGGCTAATGACATAAAAAAATTCGTAATAAAAAAATTGTAAGACATGTCAAAACATAAATAATTGTCTATTTGTCTAAATAATTCAAGAATACTCACATTGATATAGTGCTCCCCACTGTTATGGTCTTGGTACACTCCAATTTCAACTAGTATATGAGGTGCTCTACCCCTACCCCTTCCCCTGCCACCCGTTCCCCTACTTCTTGTGATATACTATGATCTACTCATTAAGCAAACGAAGGATGGTCGAGGAAGTTGATGATTCATCGGGTCCATCCATTTCGGATGGCATGGATACAGAATCATATTCTTTAGGAAGCTCTAAACAAAAGACTAGAAATTCCACCATAAAATGCCGAAAGAGGAATGCTGCCTAGAAGAACACAAAGGGCTTAGATAACTCTTAAGTCTTAACTGTGCTATTTTTGCTTTTCTATTTTCTTAACTTGTTTGTTTATGTATTCTATATATTCCAGTTATGTTTCACTGTACACTTATACATTAATTTGTTCTTGCTCTTGCAACTAATCCAAATTTGCATTGTAAAGCTTAAGGTTTTAAAACTGGAATATAAACCGAATTACATCACATTGTGCAAATTGACTAAGAAAAAAAAAAGTGTGCATATATTATATGAATGACTTGATTCAAACTTTATTTTTACGTTTAGGAACTTTTAAGAGCCTAAGATGTACACATTTATGATAAATCTATATATGCTCTCATTTCCGCATTAAATAATTTGAAGTGGGTCTTGTTGTTGGTTTTAGTCCAAAATATACTAAGTAACTATGTATGGGGCGTTAGGCCGTCAACGCCAGTCCCCACAATAAAATGTCGTGTAAGTAAAATACTGGGGAAAATTCTGGTTGCAACTGTCAATATATATTGGCATTCAATATATTTAGGCACTCAGTTACGAAAAAACACATACATACCCATGAATTGCAAAACAAAACTACGTCTAATTAGATGCAACACTGTAATGGGGCTAACAAGAAAGTAGACTGATGTAGATCGCGCGACTGCTTTCTTATTCTCAACTTTAATCACTAAAAAAATTAACACCTATAGCCACGTTTAAGTAAACTTCTCGGTGTTTTTTTTAGTAAATTAAGTGATTCCATATTTTTAATATATAGAAAAATGTAGGATTGAGTAACAGTATTTTGGAGTACGTCTTATGGGCAATTTGGTAATTCTCAGTTTTTTTGTTCTATTTGAAGAATAAAATAGTAATTTAACGTTTATAATTTTTTTTAAAAAAAATTAATAGAGCCCACGTCACCACGTGGGTACTATGTGCACAGTAATTAGTAGAGCCCATGTGGGTACCATGTGCACAGTAATTAGTAGAGCCTACGTGGGTACTATGTGCAAAGTCGTGAAATAGTTGGATAAAGTACACAAAAAAAGAGAGAAATTAATATCTTTTTGCCATTTCTTAAATAAACAATAGTTTATCAACTACTGTATGTCTATATCAATGTTGTTTAGGCCGCAGGGTCTACTTTGATACTGGATTTGAGTACGAATCTATTGGAATTCGATCTATCGAAAGTGAGGTTCCCTAAAAGAGTTTGGATTCAGTGTATTTGGATCACAATAGAATCTATGGCAGCATTCGAACCAAATTACTGAGTTGGCAGATATTCGAGGTTTTAATGTGAGCTATAATGGACTATGTGGTGAGATTCCCAATGGGCAAAATCTTAGAGCATCTCTAGGTGGCTTTATATTTGGTCGCATTCTTCAAATTTGAAGGAATACGTCGGAATTTGTCGAAATTCCATCTCTAGGTGGTAGTATTTGTGGTCGCATCACCTGTTTGTTCGTATTTTTGTTCGCAAATTTGGCAATTTGGATCTTCGGGATCTTGGAGGCGACATTAGTAATGTCGCTAGCGCCATTCTGAAATGTTTTGACTTTTTTTTGCTTTGACCCGGCTTACTTTTAATTTTGAAATGGTCGCCGCCACTCTAATGTCGTGGGTTACTTTTGGAATGGTTCGCGCCACTCCTTAATGTCGCCGTGGGTTGTTTTGGAATTAGACCACACAGCGCCATTAGTCTGCTTGGGCGCGCTAATAATGCGGCGACAGCGACTTGTCTTGGCCGTCTTAATGGCGGCGATGGGGTGGCCCTCTAATCAAATTTGCGGTCGAAATTTGCGACCACCTAGAGTTGGTCGAAATTTGGGACCAGTTTCTGTGGTAGCATTCTTCAAATATGAAGAGTATGCTACCACCACCTAGAGATGCCCTTATAAGGTTCATAACAAACGTTTGTGCGGACCACCATTGATGAAATTTAAGTAAAGATAATTTTCATTGCCTTCGCTAATAAGTGGAATGCTGCCCACAAAATCTTGCTGGGAATAAAAAGTGGCAGATGGGACAGCAGTGATCTAAAGCTAACTCTTGTGCGGAAGTTGGACTCAGAAATCCCAACCTTAATTTTGTTCAGATTTCATTTTGACACCAGTGTTGTATTAGAATTTAGGTGAGTTGTATTAGAAGTATTAGGGATTTATCTCTTATTCTTTGTTTCCAGGCAAATTTAAATGAACTATAAGAAGATCAAGTCTACTATTATGTTTTGTATTTATGAACACCCATTTGCTGCAAACGCACATTTGGTGTGAGCGTAGGTAGGGCGTATGGTGACGCGTTTGTTAGGATGAGAAATATTACAGATAGTAAAGTGTTTAGCAGCCCCGAAACCGTCCAACGGTGTGGATGTAGGGGTATTTTGGTCATTTCACTTTTTTTTTTTTATTGTTTTTTAAATTTTTGAGAGATAAAATAGTAATTTAATATTTATAAACTTAAAAAAAAGTCTATGGATCCACGTGGGTGCACGTTGGGTACCACATGCACAGTAACTAGTTATTATTATTATTATTCAATTTGTCCTCTATATTATGGAATTATTACATTGGAATCATTCTCCTCTGTGTGATGCCTTAAACTTGCCTTCTTTTCTCAGCAGAGGAGCTTAGTCTTGTTTTCTGATTTATAATTTTATAGAAAATTATATCATTCATAGAGATTTTATCACACATTCGAATCAATATTGTGCCACGGTCATGGATGCCTCAAAGCAATTTCAGAATGAAGAAGTAAACGCTCAGGTACAGGTATGGAAACACATGTATGGTTTTGCTGAAACAATTATGCTGAGGAGCACAGTAAATCTGGGGATATCTGACATAATACACAATCAAGGTCCTGTCACTTTATCTCAATTAGCAACTCATCTGCCACTGAATTCCATTAGCATTGACAGACTTCACCACTTCATGAGGTATCTAGTTCATATGAAGCTCTTTTCAACTTCGACTGATGATGACATCACTAAGGAAATCAAATATGAGCTAACACCAGCATCAAAACTTCTTGTAAAAGGACACAAAAGGAGTTTAGCCCCTTATGTGTTGTTGCAAACACATCCAGAAGAGTACTCAATTTGGGGTCATGTAATTGACATGTTAGATGGTAAAAAGCCTTACTGGGAATCAACTTACGGAATATCAGTGTACGAAAAAAGCGAAGGTGATCCAGAAATTAATGAGATTCTTAATGATGCTATGACAAGCCATGGTGAGTTCATGGTGCCTGCACTTGTATCTGGTATGATGAAGGAAAATGTTCTGGAAGGTATTGGCTCAATTGTAGATGTTGGAGGAAATTCAGGTGTTGTTGCTAAGGCAATTGCTGAGGCTTTCCCACATGTGAAATGCAGTGTTATGGACTTAAATCATGTTATAGAAAGTGTTATCAAGGACCCAATGTTGGATTTTGTGGCTGGAGACATGTTCACTTCTGTTCCTAATGCTGATGCAGTATTATTGAAGGTACGTAACACACTAATTCCCTATCAATTAATTCATCGATAATAATGGCTGCAATCTCGTAATATACATTTGAAATTTTGTACAACGACCATAATAGTTCAAATTAATATGCAGTCTACCTTACACAACTACGAGGATGATGACTGCGTCAAGATTTTAAGCAAAGCCAAGGAAGCAATGCCTTCAACAGGAGGGAAGGTGATATTGGTCGAAATTGTAGTCGATATTGAGAATTTACCACAATTCACTTCTGCAAGATTGAGTATGGAGGTGGAAATGATGTTAATGGGAGGAAAAGAAAGAACAGAGAAAGAATGGAAAGATCTCCTAGGCAGAGCTGGATTTGCTTATCATAAAGTAGTACCTATAATGGCGATTGAATCAATTATTGTGGCATATTCTTGAAATAGCTCAAGATGCTTATCAAAATGTTACTTTACATGATTTGTTATTTCAGCTGCATTATCACTAGATAGCATTGCAGGTATCAAATAATTCTACCATCTTCCTATATCAAATTCGGTGATCATAATGTAACAGTTCTGGGAAGCTGATTCACATCGCTTAGCTAGTCATTAGTCAATGACATTTACAAGTGAAGATTTTATGTGACGAATAAATCTGGTTAATATATCTCTTTATGCGACCTGACACCCATGGCCCTAATCGTCAACTTCTTCGTCATCAAATATTTAATTTAGCTGTCTCTCTAATCACCATGAGAATAGATACTGTAAGTGGCATTTGCCAATTACTCGAACAGAGTAATGTTTGGCAAAATTGATTTCACACAATCACACTGTAATCTCAAAGTTCACCGTCAAAGAGCACAAACAGAAGAAATGCGACATTAGATTGCATTTACCCAAGTGACCAAGCCCCACAAGTGTTTCCAAGATTTAGGGCTCGACTCAACCAGGTCGTACCAGCACAGAAGAAATTCGATTTTGGTCAGTGTTTAGTACGCGGTAGTGCTTTAGCCTTCAGTGCTGTTCTCCTCGAAAGCGAATCAAAGTGGGACAAGATGCGCAGAATTAGCTAAAAGTCTAAAACCAATAATTGCACTATGTAACGCACTAGCTGTTTATGAGCAGAGTAAACCCGTGCCTTATTGCTTTGCAAGTTATCCAAAAATCTGGATGTGGTGTGGTTTTCTCTATATGTTGTTCATGTGCCATCTTCAAATTTTATTACAAACCATCAAACAATGGAGACTCACTTCACTCTTCTTCTAGTCACATTATTACTTACATCTATCATAACCCCATCTCTCTCAGCTGGTACCCATCGCTGCCACCCAAATGACTACAAAACCCTGATGGAAATCAAGCAAGCCTTGAACAATCCATACCTTCTCGCGTCTTGGGTACCCAAGACCGATTGTTGTGGTTGGTATTGTCTCCAATGCGACGAAAAAACAAACCGTGTCAATGAACTGACTATCTATAGAGGTGAAATTTCGGGTCAAATTCCATCCGCTATAGGCGATTTGCCTTATCTCGACTCGTTAGAGTTTCGAAAGCTCACAAACTTAACCGGTTCGGTGCCCCTGTCCATTACAAAACTTAAGAGCCTTAGATTTCTTCGACTTAGTTGGACCAATTTATCCGGCCCAGTACCCGAATTCCTTAGCCAACTTCCCAACCTCGACTTCCTTGAGCTCAATTATAACCAGTTTACGGGTCAGATTCCACCTAGTTTCTCCACATTCACCAAACTCGGTGCTCTCCGTTTGGACCGCAATAAGCTAACCGGATCCATCCCGGAATCCTTTGGGCATTTTATAGGGTCAGTACCTGATTTATACCTATCTCATAATCAGTTAACAGGGTCCATTCCCAAGTCATTTGCAAATATGGACTTCACCAGAATCGATTTATCTAGAAATAAGTTAGTTGGTGATGCCTCAATGCTGTTTAAGCCCAATGGCTCGACCGAAATCTTAGATATATCGAGAAACATGTTGGAATTTGATTTATCGAAAGTGAAATTTCCGGAAAAGAGCTTGATTTCATTGGATTTGAATCACAACAAGATTTATGGAAGTATTCCTAACGGAATTAGTGCGGTGGGATTGCAAATGTTTAACGTGAGCTACAATAGACTGTGTGGTCAAATTCCGACTGGAGGAAACATGGGCCGATTTGATTATTCCGCTTATATGCATAACAAATGCTTGTGTGGATCACCATTGAAAAAGTGTACTTGAGCATTAGAACTATCGAGCCTTTGGACCATAGTTCACTGTATCATTGATTGTGATATGGGGCAAAGCATATCTTTTAGTCTCAACTTTTCTTCTTAATTGAAGAACTTGCTTATCCATGATTGTGATATCCACATGGTATTTTTTTTCCAGCTAAAATCACTGTGATGCGACATTTTTTAATGTGTATAATCTACTTGCAATTCGTTTCCAGGGATTTACTCCTATGAAAAGATAAAAACCACTACTCCATCTTCGACATGCGTAGTAAAAAACATATATGCACAGTGAAAAATAGGCTTGTTGCATTTATAGTTCACCATTCATCCCACTGGAATAAGTACATAGAAATCCAAATTTTGCGTTTAATCTCCCTCTACCTTCAACTGGCTACATAAAAACCCCTTTCTTACGGACTAAACCATAAAACCCCCCTATTTTTTTCTACATCCAGAACTTACCAAAATACCCACGTAATTAAAACAATCCGGGCCAGCTTTCTCTCTCTTTACGAGAGAACTTCTCAAAAAACTCATCACCATATCAAATGGTATTGTCTTCACCACAATCCCAAATTCTAAGAATTTAATATCGATTTAATTTATGGTGGAAGAATTAAAGAAGGTTATAGATTCATATTCGAATGACAATTTCGAAGATTGAAAACAGGGTGAAGATAATGAAAATTCAATTTCTAAATATGTTCTCATTATATATTAGATTAAATATCGACATTGTTGATTTCCTACTCGAAAAGAGAAATCCAAATACTAAAGATTGAATATTAATATTGGCTGTAAAAGTTTTGCAACAAAACTTGTGTTTGGCCGTTTGGGTTTGTTGGAGATCTTTTTCTTTTTGGTTCTAGCTTTCACAACGATTAGAGAGTTAAACTATGCAAATTAAAATTTTCAGAGTGATATATATTACTATGTAGTTTTAAGTTTGCATAATACTACTACTATGCATTTTTAAGTTTGCATAATACAAATGTTTTTTCATCAGGCATGTTTTGTTTCACAAATCTACTATGTAAATTTAAATTTTCGTATGTAAATTCCAATTTTCTTATATCAAACTACTATGTAAATTCAAATTTTCATATATCAAACTATTCTGTAAAATTAAATTTTCATATGTCAAACTACTATGTAAATTTAAATTTCCACATAAAAATCAGAAGTCGAGCTTGTTCGGATTTTAAAGTTGGTATGGTGCCAATGGCTAGTTCATTCTTAGAATTGAAAACATATTGTGTTTTAGAAAGGAAAAATCACAAACCTGGTAATAATTGTTACTATGCATTCTTATATTTTCTAAGTAGTCAATTCAAAAATTCATGATGCTAGAGTTTTGATAAGCCTTAATAGGTAGGTCTTTGAAGCTGTTATTATATGAAGTTATTTAGAAAACAAATATGCAGTTATGGGGATGTAAATGTGGTGATGGTACATAGTAAGACTTAAGTCGAAATGTTATTTTTCCCTGGGTTCGATTATTAAAGGTTGTCAGGTCTATATAGTAGTTTTACTCTGCAATCTTAAATTTTCATAGTAGTTTTATCCTGCAATGTTAACTTTTCATAGTGGTTTTACTATGTAATCTTACATTTTCATAGTACTTTTACTCTACATTTTTAAATTTTAATTTGCAATCTTAAATTTGCATAGTCGTTTTACTCTGCAATCTTAAATTTTCATAGTAATTTTACTATGTAAATATAGATTTACATATATATGACTATGTAAAAATACATTTACATTCTGTTAGGTGTCGGGCAATTTTCATTACCAAAAAGTAACTATGTAATTAATGTAAGTTTTCATAGGTCAAGTTACTATGTAAATATAGATTTACATATATAATAACTATGTAAAAATACATTTACAAATATTCTGTTAGGTGTCAGGCTAATTTCAGTTCCAAAAGTTACTATATAAAATTATCTTTACACAGTTATACAAAACCGCTTTTAACTAGCTATTTTAAAAATCTACAACTAAAAATTGTAACATATAAAATCCAATGTTAGACTATAAAATCCAACATCATATCAGAAAAAGAAAGCAAGTTCATCGACATCTCATTTTTTATATACGAGCAACATCAAAGAATAGATCAAAGAATGCAAAATCATCAACATCTTGCTTTAATATAAGAACAACCATCAAATAACAAATAATTGAATTGGTGTAGAGCATGTTGTAGGAGTGGAGCCCACTCTTGGGTTGCGATGGTCATAGCAAAGGCGCTTGTTCTTCTTCCTACCTCTTGCAACACCAGTGCTTTGTTTCCGTTTCTTGTTTGGTCTCCCAACTCTTGCCGATCAGACATCATTTTCATAATTTTCCCACAGATCTTGTCCACCATTGTAGTGATAAGCAAGTGGCATTCTAATAGAATCCAAGAGTTGAAACTTGTGGTGGCCATAGCAACGGTACTCAGTTTTCACCCAACAGAAGCACGCCATGGATTGAAGCTCCAAGTCTGTCTCTATCACACTTTGCTTCAAAAAACGAATAAAATGAAATGTCCAATGGATAAAGGAATAAAATCTGGCCATTTTCCCCCTTAAAATCCATAATAGTACAATTAGCACCAAGACGGACACTAGTTAGGATTTTGCAACAAATGACAGAAAAGCACAATCCCTCCATTTCACTGCATTTACAAAAACAATGCCAAAACTGATGAACACTACGCAAATCTAACTTTTCATAGTAATAACACCAAAACTGATGAATCACTATGAAATTTTTACTTTTCATAACAAATTCAAATCTAATAGAAACACATAAAACCAAATTAAAGCAAAACGAAAACAATATCAAGATGTATAATTGCATAAAACTATAAAATACGAAAGAAGCAAGAAGCATTAATTGAATAGAGTTCGTAATCAAATTGAGAAAGCATCCAACACAAATTTGAAGACGATCGAGATGAAAATATATATCACTTTCTTCAATCTCTCAGATGTAAGAATAACCATTTTATAATTCTTCAATGTCAAATCTTGTTTCTTCAATGGTCAAACAATGAGAATCTGAAAGTGGAAGCTTGTTTCTTTAATGGTGAAACAAGAACATCACTATTTCGGTGTTTTACATTTTTTTTTGTAATCCTCAGTTCATCAATCTTAAATCTCTATTTCTGTGAAAGGGTAGAAAAGGAAATAATTTTGGTGAAGATATTAAAATTAGACCGAGATTTAATTATTTTTATAAAAATAGGGAGGTTACATATAAATGGCTTAAAAAAGAGGGGGTTTAGTGGGTATTAGCTATTTGAGGGTGGATTGGTGTAACAGGTTCTGAATGAGGGAGGTGAGCCTCATTTCTTGCATAGAAATCTAGTCTTACGGATCAACCGATCTACTATCAAGAAGGTAATGTTACTAGGCCATCTAAATTCATGGAGACCAGGCTATTAGTGTGAGCAACAACACACATTCTGTTGTGGATAAAACAATGCAGAAACAACGTTATCCACTACAAATAGATCAACCCTACACAAGGATTGATTATTCTCTCTAGACAAGACTTCAACACCCTCCAAGTACTATCCCAACGCTTCTTATTAATAATTTAACAAGCATATAAAGTAAAGATAATAATGCAAAAGAAAACAAACCACAAGACAAGGATATATCGTGGTTTGGCAATTTGCCTACGTCCACACTGGCGAGTTCCAAGCTTTACTAGATGTCTAGAGTAACATATTACAAGAGCTCTCAATTCACTCACAAAGAATGAACACTCAACTCACTAAGAATTTCTCTCTTACAATCTCTCTCTTTCTTTCTTTTTGTTAGGTTAAGTTTTTACAAAAAAAACTTTGTATTTATCTTGTTTCAAAAACAAATAAGTCGTCTTTGAAATACGATTGGGGTCTTGGTATTTGGCCGCACAAAAGTCGAACACGTGCACGCCTAACAACCTGATCATTTGCCAAGAGAGGAGCGCGGGCGCGCCCTTGTCCAAGCATACATAGGCGCGGGCGCGCCTTACATGAGAGAAAGAAAAAAAAACACCTTTTTTCTTTATACATTCGATAATTTGATATCTGACCCACTTCTTTCCAACTCTTCTGAAAATCTTATATTGTAAAGGAATAGGTTTCTGTAATACAGACGCAGCAACAAGCTGTCTCGATCTGTACACACATGTGTATGGCTTGAACACGAGCTTCTCGGTAAATATCGAGTCTAGTACCAATGCAAGATTTCCTCATTGGCATAATGATGATAACATGCCTTTTAACCCAAGACTGCTTCTCGTAGTTGTCTAGCATCCATATGACTAGTTCATCACACACTGAATTATCGCCTAATAACATAAGTGCCTCTTCCATTCCCAGGAGTCCCATAGTTTAGTGTATGCCTCCCAGTTTACATGTGTCACACTCCAAACTTCTAGAAAATCTAAAATAGAAAATTATCCAAGATATATAATTATCTCAATCGTCACCCTATTCAATTATCTGAAAACCCAGGATGAAAGGAAACCCTAATAATCCATTCTATCACACAACAACACCTATATATCAAAACTAAACTTTTGGTGCCAGTAACTCAGTATACCGAAACTCTCTGATTAAACAAATAATTTCGATCTCAAAATTCCATTATAGAGAATTAAATACACAACTAATCTAAACCATAGTAATAAATCAATTATATAAAAATAAGGTTTAGACTACTCACCCGAAGTTAATCGAAAAACGAAAACGTTAGTGAAAGCGAATAATCGGCGAACTCGAAAACCAACGGTAAGGTGTTGTCTTCCTCCGCCACTTTCTCTTTCAAGCACTCTCAAGCAATTGCTATCTCTCTTTGTTTTTCTCTTGTACGTTTCTCTCTGTTTTTCTTTTCTTTTTTGCAGTTTTTTTTTTTTTTTTTTTTTTTTTTTTTTTTTTTTTTTTTTTTTTTTTGAAAAACCCACAAGAATAAGAAATAGGGAGCAAAAGAGGATTTGGCTGTAACCTCTTCTCTCTCCCCATGTTTTGTCTCTCTTTTATCTTTATCCTCTTTTATTATTATTATTTAACTTTATATATATTTAAAAAAAAACAATAAAAATAGGGGTGGGGTGTTATAATATACACACCCTAAAGGAATCTCGTCCCTAAAGCACTATGCCAAACAATAAATCTTTATAGAGTCTAAAGTTACCAGATTGTATTTCAACAACTAAGCTTTAATAAATAATCTAAAACATAGTATGAACATTAATTAAACACGTCATTTACAACTTGCATATAGAATTCAAAATAAGCATATATCATAAATGAGATATAGGTGTATACCCAAGTATACACACCTTAAACGGAATACATATATAAAATATTGTATAACCTTACATGTGAACATACGTAAATTAAAACAATGTAATAAGAATCACCACTTTATACGAAAATGCAGAATATCAAAATCTAAAACGGGAACAAAACAAACTTGAAAACAACAAGAAAACTTAACACCACAAAAATACTCCTACTACTCATTACCACAATTCGAGAATCACTTAGACCTTCTCATTCTAGGCTAACCTAGGCTCTGATACCAAACTGTCACACCCCAAATTTTCAAAAAATTTAAAATAGAAAATTATCCAAGATATATAATTATTTTAATCATCACCCTATTCAATCATCTGAAAACCCAGGATGAAACGAAACTCTAATAACCCATTCTATTACACGACAACACCTATATATCAAAGCTAAACTTTTGGTGCCAGTAACTCAGTATACCGAAAGTCTCTGATTAAACAAATAATTTCGATCTCAAACTTCCATTATAGAGAATTAAATACATAACTAATCTAAACCATAGTAATAAATCAATTATATAAAAATAAGGTTTAGACTACTCACCCGAAGTTAATCGAAAAATGAAAACATTAGTGAAAGCGAAATAACCGGCGAACTCGAAAACCAACGGTAAGGTGTTGTCTTCCTCCGCTCCTTTCTCTTCCAAACACTCTCAAGCAATCACTATGTCTGTGTTTTTCTCTTGTACGTTTTCTCTCAGTTCTTTCTCTTCCAAGCACTTTGTTTTTCTTTTTGCACGTTTTTTTTTATGAAAAACCCACAAGAATAGGGGTTTGGTTGTAACCCCTTCTCTCTCCCCACGTTTTGTCTCTCTTTTATCTTTATCATATTTTATTATTATTATTTAACTTTATATATATATTTTTAAAAAAAAGAATAAAAATAGGAGTGTTATAACCATAGTACAAAATATTGTGATATATTGCGATATATTGCGAGAAATTAGAAATGGGCACAGAAATATCGCGATATTCAATTGGATAAATACTAGTGTAAATATCGACAATATTTGTGAATATATCGCGATATTTCGACGATATAACAAAAAATTTATTCTATCCACGATATTGGTGGTGGCAGTGATTTGAAAGAAAGAAAGAAAGTGGAAAGAAAAGGCTAGAAAAAGGTGTTCATCTCCTTTTCTCATATTTGATCTGTCTACTTGTTGAAGGGTTTCGACTGAAATTATGCTTGAGCAAACCTTCTGATTTTGTCAAAAGTTTTCCTTTGGCTGGTAAGTCTATTTCAGATAAACCCTTCCTTGACTTGTAAAACACTACGTTATCCATGACCAAGTTATGTACTTATGTCCGAAATGAATTCCAAGTTTTAGTATCAAGTGCAATTGTTGGAACTGTTGAATTGAAGCATGCTTCTATAGAAACGTTCGCGTTATATATGTTGTAATATTTGTTTATTAAAAGGATCTGATTCAAATCCAATTAATCGTGACTTGAGGTATCTGACAAGGATTAGAAGAACATTGTTATGTGATATATGATTCAACAAGAGGAAAACTGGGGTTTACAAGAATTTACATACTTCAAGAAACATCCCATAGAGCCGGTTTAAACTTCCCTTTTATACCACTGTTTGTTCCTGTCTTACATTGCACAGTTGAGATTGCAAGATGGAGCTTCACAGTAGAACCAGCACAGACCAAGAAACAAATTAAAAAAAAATTGTTACCATGGCTGCTTGGTCCACGCTTAAAGAATGTATGTGTATCTTTTTACCCCTTTTTTATTTTGCGCAATTGATTACGTTTGAGGTGAGTTTTCAAATTTGTTACTTTCATTCTAGGAAGACAATGTTATATATTGTCGTTGGTTGATCTTCTCCCTCTGTTTGGTAGAAATTTTGATATGGTGGCTTAGCTCACACAATAAAATTTGAATATTTGTGAGATGTAATAGGTTGGTCTTGGGATCATAACATAAGTTTATTTTTCTGAGTTCATATTAATTTATGATTGGGTCGACTTCTTGGTAGTCTAGTGGTTTATATAGTGGCTTTGTATGTTTTTGGTCAAGGGCTATCGGTTGTGTTCATGCTTGAACTTCCCTGGCTTAGAGCTTATTTCTTGTGTTGGGCAAGTTTTATTTTAGACCTTGTTAGGTCTGCTTTTTCTTACAAGAATTCTTTCTTTATTTGATTGCGAGTGTGAAAAGTTAGGCAGTCGATAAGATACATCGTCAGAAACCTGTCTTCTTAAAATCAGGATCTGCACCAGTTTTGGAGTCACGTTTTCACATAGTTTGGTTGAGATTCGAACCCATGCTAAAACATGAAAAAGTAAGACCTGTGTGTTAGCTTTCCAACCCAATTGGCCTTGACACATTGCGAGTCCTGTGGAGATAGATACGGTATCACAAAGTTTGGTTGGCAGAAAACAATGCGTCAGAAATCAGTTTCTGCACACTGTGTTCAAGTCTAGTTTTAGTATATTTAGAATGCGATTGAGAATTTTTGTAAAACATAAAGAAGTAAGGTTTGTGTGTTATCTTTACAACGCAAAAAGCCTCGTTGTTTGTGGATATATGTGGAAAGATTTGTGCTATCCCAAAAAAATCCCGTCAGAAATCTAGTTTGTTGAAATTTAGAATTTTTACCGTTTTCAACCTAAGTTTTCTTCTAGATGGGCTGAGGTTGGGACTTCGAGTTCTACATGTGAGTAGTGTGAAAGTGTGGTGTATATAGCTGACAGAGGAAAGGAGAGAAGCATTGGGTACTTACCTATAAAACAGAGGAGAGGAACTACGTCTGACTTGATTCAAGTTCATCACAAAAACTTGATACGTAGGCAGCTTTTCCCAAAACGAGCTCAGTCAAAACTCAACCCATCACAATCTTCCCCATTGTTCACACTTGTAAGGACTAATCAAATTCAACTTTTACAATGACCACATTCAAAGAAAATATAGTTGATTTGTGGATATTTATTGATATTTGTCGATATATCACGATATATCCTGATATATCAACGATATTTGCAGTCAGAAATACCCACACATAGTCTGTGGATATTTGTTGATATTTATCGATATATCTCGATATATCCACGATATTTGTAAATGCCCCAATGTAATATATCCCCACACAAGGGGATATATCCACGATACATATCCATAAATCAGAGGTCGATATTTTGCCATATCCCGATATTTTGTACTATGGTTATAACATGGGTGTCCAGGATGTGACATTGTGCTAAACTCCTCTGTGTTCATATCGTATAACACAATAAAATTTGAACAAAACGTACAATTTCCATGTAGGCCCTCGTAGTAACTATTATCCACCATCCAATATAGTGCTCTATTTAAGATTACAGGAGGACTAAAACTTTTTGGAGGATGAGAGACGATGGTATCGTTTTCCCCAACACCTAGCGATTGGATATGATGGAAGAAAAACCCAAGAGGATCAGAGTGATCACGGCCGCAGTAAAGTGATGTAGCTAGCCCGCCGCAAGCATGCACTTGCTTTTGAGTAACAGGATTCCATATTATGTAAAAAATTCGCTATATACTATAAATCAATTTAAGTAAAGAAGAAATCCATTGCGTGAACTGTGAACAAGAGGCATACATAAATCAACTTTATCGCGTTTAGTCACATCCTTCTTAATTAGAATTTTCATCTGCGAAACTCATGTTGACTTTACCTATGGTATTGATTTCATCAAGTAATGTAGAATGAGAAAACCATTGGAAAGCAATACTTGGAGTAGCTCGATGGATGTGCACGTCAACAAACAACGGAGTTGTCGTAAATGGACGAAGTGGTTTAATGGCTTTACAAAGTTTATGTTGGTGTTATCCTTCACATGAGGAAGAAGGAAAAAAAAAAGGTATTATTCGTGTGAAGAAGTCAGAGCACGTGCACTCCGATTGGTCGTACCTAAAACGCGCCCGCACCCTTACCGTGAAAAAGAAGATAGTTTCTCTAGTTTTTTTTCAGCCTCTCACGAAACGTGTCTACTGGAATTTGGAAAACTGGAAATATAAGAGGGCAAGCGCGCGCTCAAATTGGCCTTGCCAAGAGCGCGCCTGCGTTCATGCCTAAACATGCCATGTTCTGATTTTTCTACAGTAAACATGAAATTTCACAGATGCGCCGAAATTTCAGATTACTATAAAAACAAAAGTTAGGTTTTGGAAAACCAAGTCTTGAATAGAAGCCCAATTTTGAGAGCAACCAAAATTGAGAGAAAACCCTTGCAAAGAGAAAAACTTGTAAGGAGAGAGGAGTGATCTAAGTTTGGAGAGACTTGAGATGAGTGATTGCAATCTTTCTTCCCATACTTATAAAATGATTTGCTCTTGTGGAAGTAGGCATCATTGGCCAAACCACGTTACATCTTGTGTTGTGGTATGTTTTATTTTATTTATATTATTATTGCCTATTTGTGATAGTTATATCCATAGTTTAGGTTTGTAGTTGTTGGTTATAGTGAAATATTAGAATTTTGATTGGAGTAGTAGATTGTCATAGTGCAAGCTATCTTAGCGGGGATCGATTGGTATCGTTTTTCCCAACAAGTGGTATTAGAGCCATAGTTAGATTAATCACAGAAGATAGTTATCCAAATCTTGCCCAGAAGATGTTTGATAAAATTCTTGAGAGGAGGTTTGAGTTGAAATAGCTTGTTGAGATGGACCATTCTATAAACACTCGCATGATTAGTCTAAAGAGAGGTAACTATACTATTTGGAAAGCTAAAATAGAAGACTTGCTCTACTGCAAGGACTTGACACAACCCATTGAGAATGGAGAAGTAAAACTAGATGCAATAGCTGCAGCTGAGTGTAGCAAGCTTAATAGAAATGCAATTGGGTACATTTGACAGTGGATTGATGATAGTGTCTTCCACCATGTATCCCAAAAGATTACCGCTTTTAGCTTGTGAAAGAAACTCAAAGACCTCTATGAGAGAAAGTCAACCGGAAACAAGGTACTACTCCTTAAGAAGTTTGCTAATACGAGGTACAAAGAAGGTTCTTCAATATCTGAGCATCTTAATGAAGTACAGAATACCATCAATCAGTTGCATTTGATGAAGATTGATATGGGTCACAAAATTGAGGCTTTGTTATTATTAAACTCTCTACTCGACAGTTGGGAGACTTTAGAAGTTTCTTTTGGCAGATTCGCTAAGGATGGAATTATTTCCATGGAGATGGCTACTAGGGCATTGTTGAATGAGGAGATAAGAAGGGGTTCACGAAGCAGCTCCTCTCACTCAGAGATCCTTGTCACAAAGAAGCGGGGGAGAGGTAAGAGCAGAAAACCATCTCATTCTAGAGATGATGATAGAAGCAAATCTATGGGTGAAACTAGAATTCCTAAGGTAGAGAGATAATGTTACTATTGTGGCACCAAGGGTCACTTCAGGTATGAGTGTAGAACACTGAAGAAGGATGAGAAGAATAATTGTATACATGAAGACATGGTAAAGAGGAATGGAAGCACATGCCGAGATACTACCGCACTAGTAGACGATGGTCTAGTGGGAATTGTGTCCGATTGTGGTAAGTATTGTGCTAGTACCTCATGCCAGGATACAGAGTGGGTGATAGATACAGGCCTAGCATCCTATCATGTCACACCACACAGGAGTTTCTTCACACCTACAAATGTGATGAATTTGGTGAAGTGAAGATGGGTAACAATGGCATCTCAAAGATTATAGGCATTGGGGATGTTCATGTAGAAACCAATGTCGGCTACACCTTCACACTCAAGGATGTAAGACATGTCCCTGACATTCGGCTAAACCTAATTTCCGCTGGGAAGTTAGATAATGATGGCTTTCAAAACTCGTTTGGTAACGAGGTATGGAAACTGAGTAGATCGAGGTTCCATTGTAGCAGCCAAAGGAAAGAAAACTTGCTCGCTTTACAAGACACAAGCTAGTTTGTGTAAAGCAGAGTTAAATGTGGTACAAGAAGAAACTTCCTCCGAACTATGACATAAGAGACTGTGTCATATGGGAGAAAAAGGCATGAAAGTTCTTGCCAAGCAAAAGGCCTTGCCAAACATAAAAGGTACGCATTTAAATAGATGTACTCATTGTTTGGTTGGAAAGCAACACATGGTGTCTTTCCAAAGATTCCCTTCTCACAGAAAGGAGAATATCCTTGAGCTAGTATGCACAGATTTATGTGGTCCTATGAAAGTGAAGTCCCACAGGGGAGCTCTGTACTTCTTGACCTTTATTGATGATGCGTCAAGAAAGATATGTGCATATAGTCTGAAGACCAAAGATGAAGTACTTGGCGTGTTCAAAACTTTCCATAACATGGTGGAAAGAGAGACAAGGAAGCCTCTGAAGTGTATACACTCAGATAATGGGGGATAGTACATTGGGTCGTTTGAAGAGTATTGCAAGTCATTGGATTCATCATGAGCAGACCATTCCCAAGATAGCACAACAAAATAGTATAGCCGAGAGGATGAACCGTACCATTGTAGAGAGGATGTGATATATGCTGTTTTACTCTAAGTTACCAAGGAGTTATTGGGTAGAAACAATGCACACAGTCGTACATGTGATCAACCTATCGCCTTTGAAACCTCTGAATAGTGATTATCCAGAGAGAGTATGGTCAGGCAGAGATGTTAATACTTGAGGGTATTTGGGTGCAGAGCATTTGTTCATATTCCCAAGGATGTGAGATCTAAGCTTGATGACAAAGCCAAGCAGTGCATTTTTCTGGGTTATGGGGATGAGAAGTTTGGTTACAAACTTTATGATCCGATCAACAAGAAGGTAATCCGAAGTCGAGATGTTGTATTCTTGGAAGAACAAATAATAGCAGACTTTGAGAATGGTGAGAATCTAGAAGCTTTCATTGATGATCTTGTTGACTTAGAACCAGAAGTTCCTACTGTGGAACGAGCATAAGGCATTGAGAATGCAGAGAACCATAGATTTGAAGCTCATGATGATGATCCTATTGCTTATGATGGGGTAGAACCTATTGATATAGAAGATGTAGATGAAGTGCATGAACCACCACCTGAGCAAGCAGAAGTGCATCCTCCTGAGCCACAAGAAGATGGGGTAAGGAGATCCGAGAGAGAAAGACAAGCTTCAACCAGGTATCCACTACATATGTTTTACTATCTGATGGTGGAGAACCTATGTACTATCAAAAAACTCTTAAAGGTACAGACAAGGAGAAGTGGTTGAATTCCATACAAGATGAGATGGGTTCTTTGCATAAGAATCACACTTATGACTTAGTTGAGAAAACGAAAGGAAGAAAAGTTCTCAAGAATAAGTGGATCTTCAAAGTCAAGCATGAGAAGAATAATCCACATCCAAGGAACAAAACTCGCCTTGTTCTGAAAGGATTTAGTCAAAGAAAAGGTATTAACTTTGATGAAATTTTCTCTCATGTGGTTAAGATGACTTCTACCAGGGTGGTATTGGGTCTGACCGCAAGTATGAACCTAGAGGTTGAGCAACTAGATGTCAAGATAGCTTTTCTTCATGGAGACCATGAGAAAGATGTCTACATGGACCAGCCAGAGGGGTTTAAGGTCAAATGCAAGGAGCACCTGGTATGCAAACTAAGAAAGAGTTTGTATGGGTTGAAGCAACCACCGAGACAGTAGTACATAAAGTTTGAGTCATTTATGGTGAAGCATAGATACAAGAAGTCTGCTTCCGATCATTGTGTGTATGTTTAGAAATTTACAGATGGGGATTTCATAGTGTTTTTGTTATATATGGTTGATATGTTGATAGTTGGCCAAAATATCAACAAGATATCCAAGCTGAAGAAAGACTTGATTAAGTCCATTTAGATAAAGGATTTGGGTCAAGCAAAATAGATACTTGGTATGCAGATCACTCATGACAGAAAGAGTGGGAAGTTGTGGCTTTCTCAAGAAAGCTACATTGAGAAGGTGTTGAAGAGATTCAACATGGATCAAGCGAAGCCAGTCAGTTGTCCACTTGGTGGTCAGTTCAGCATGACCAAAGATATGTGTCCAAAGGATGAGCATGAGCATAATCAAATGGAAAAGATTTCTTATGCATCCGCAGTGGGTAGTTTGATGTATGCAATGTAGCTATCACTTTCGCCGTTGGTTTTGTAAGCCGATTTCTGTCAAATTTGGGTAAGGAGCATTGGGAAGGTGTTAAGTGGATATTGAGATATCTTAAGGGTACTTCCAAGATATGTTTGTGTTTTGGTGGAAGTAATACCTTACTTGAAGGCTACATAGATGCAGACATGGCAGGTGATGTTGACTTGATGAAGTCCACTTTCGGTTATCTATTTACTTTTGTAGGGGGAGCAGTTTCTTGGCAATCTAAGTTGCCCTCTCCACTACAGAAGCCGAGTATATTGCAGCTACTGAGTGTTACAAAGAGATGCTATGGATGAAAAAGTTCTTCGATGAACTAGGGCTAAAACAGAAACAATTTGTAGTTCTATATGACAGTCACAACGCCATCCATTTGAGCAAGAATTCAAGTTTTCATTCTAGATCCAAGCACATACATGTGCGTTATCATTATATTAGAGAAGTTCTCGAAGACAAGCAATTGTGCATTGAGAAGATCCATACCGACAAGAACGGGTTGGATATGATGACCAAAGTTTTATCGAAATGTAAGTTTTATGTTTGTTGTGCTACTGCCGGAATGGTAGCACACTCCTCCTGTTGATTTAGGAATGCATGGACGTATCCCCCCTCATGGATCGGGAGGGGGAAATTGTTGGTGTTATCCCTCACATGAGGAAGAAGGAAAAAAAATTAGGTACTATTCGTTTGAAGAAGTCAGAGTGCGCGCGAGCTCCGATTGGTCGTGCCTAAGGCGCGTCCGTGCCCTTCCGTTAAAAAGAATATAGTTTTTTTTTAGCCTCTCACGAAATATGTCTACTGGAGTTTGGGAAACTGGAAATATAAGAGGCGTGTCTTGGCTCGGTTTGGCCTTGTCAAGAGCGTGTCTGCCACCATGCCTAAACATGCAAGGTTCTTTTTTCTATTAATAAACACGAAATTTCGCAGATGAGCCGAAATTTCATATTACTATAAAAACAAAAGTTAGGTTTTGGAAAACCAAGTCTTGAATAGAAACCCAATTTTGAGAGCACCAAAATTGAGAGGAAACTCTTGCAAAGAGAAAAGCTTGTAAGAAGAGAGGAGTGATCTAGCAAGTTTGGAGAGACTTGAAAAGAGTGATTGTAATTATAACACCCGTATTTTTCCTTCCTATTTATTAGTGCTTAGAAATAAAATATTAACAAAAAAAAAATTAAAACAAAGATAATGATAATGATAAATATAGAAAGAGAAAAACTTGGAAGTGGGATAAGTATAGTTACCAAAAATAAGGGGTGAGGTTTTGGGGTTTTGGTTTTGCCAAACCCTCGTTCTTGTTTTTTTGGGGGAGTTTTTTTTCTAATAAAAAAGAGAACCAAAAGAAAAAGAAAAGAGACGTGTGTGAGAGAAAATAGAGAGAGAGAGAGAGAGAGCAAACCTTTTTGTGGCGAGGGGGAAAGAGAGAAAGGAGCTGAAGGAAGAAGACAACCTTCTCAACGCGTAATCGATTTTCGAGTTCACCGGATTTTGAGTTTGTTACGTAAACAAATGTTTTCGATTAATTTTGGTGAGTAGTCTAAATCTTTTTATTTTAAAATTTTGTTTGATTGATTTATACATATTTTAGTTAGTAATTTCATTATTTGGTTGATTGGAATCGTTGATATACAAATAAATGATTTAGTTTGATCAAAGCCCTAATGAGTTATTGACGTCTAAAAATCCTTTTGCTATATATATAATTCTTCGTGAGTGCTGTCTACCGAACCGTATGCAGGCCTATTTTTTTTAGTTGTTTTCAAGTACCTCAAAATAAAATATAAGGTACGGGTTGTTATATTTAGCTACTGGTGCAACTTATTTGAATTATAAAATATATAAGTGGTAATGATTGATTGTCATACATGCTATAGAAACAACTTTTTAGAATGCTATTTCAATTAATGATATATGTGATCAATAACCGGAAGTGCTTAACTGTTATATGTATGGTTAAATACATATATACATTCATCTGTTCCATATATGTATGGTTAAATACAAAGTTGTCTTACTTGACATGACACACAAGATATCTAGCATCTGGAAAGCGATGATTATGTGTGCTTGAAATACACTGTCGACTATTTGTTCATCTTGCTTGTGCACTGGAATGTTTATAAGAAATAAATCATGACAGGGGATGCCAACATATTTGTATTTTAGATGAGTTTTGATTACTCAGATGGATGGTACAAGGCTAAGTCGTCACACTTTAGTAATGCATTAGCTTAACCGTATTTTAGTTTTGAACTTATCTATTACCTTTGCTTTTGTATATAGACCCTAGATGAGCATGACCCCTTCCTATTAAATCATATGAGGTCTCAAATCGTATATATCTAACACTGATAATGGATGTATAAGTACTGACATGGGTGTCTATGTTGTTGCAAAATTTGGTGTTGTTTGGTCCTGTTCAAGTCATGAATTTTGTTTGATTTGGAGACGAATTTCAGTGTGTTTAGAGATTGATTTTGGTTTTCTTTAAAGCATGTTAAGTAATTGTTATCCGCTCTCTTTCAAACTCAAAAATCCCAATAGCATTTCGGTTTATGTAGAAGGAGTTAAACCCTTCAGAAGTTGGCACGTCAGAATTTTTTGACTGCAGAAATCCGGTCTGTGCCTGGTTTGGAATCGAGTTTTCACATAGTTAGGGTCAGATTCAAACTCTCACCAAAACATAAAAAAATGATTTTTCTAATTCTTCTTTCCAACCCAATTGGACTCGATGCATTCCGAGGTATGTGGAGATAGATATAATATCTGGAAGTTTGGTTGACAGAAAACCGTGCGTCAGAAATCAGTTTATGCGCACTGTGTTCAAGTCCAGTTTTAAAATAGTTAAAATAGTTTGGTTGAGTAAGATCTGGAAGTCTGCTTTCTATTCTAATTGGCCTCATCGTATTTGAAGTCACGTGGAATTAATTATGACGTCTGGAAGTTTGACTGGCAGAAAACAGTGCGTCCGAAATCAGTTTATGTGCACTATATTCGAGCCTAGTTTTCGCATATTTAGAATGAGATTGAGTTTTTTTGTAAAACATAAAAAAAAAAAAAAAAAAAAAAGTAAGTTCTGTGTGTTATCTTTTCAACACAAAAAGTCTCGATGCATTTGGATACCTGTGGAAAGAGTTGTGCCATTCAGAAGATAGTTCATCAGAAATCTAGTTTGCTGAAAATTAGGATTTTTACCGTTTTCGACCTAAGTTTTTTTCTAGATTGGCTGAGGTTGGGACTTCGAGTTCTACATGAAAAATTAGGTCTACATACCCTAGTTTCTAAATAATTAAGTTACATGTCATTTGGATGAATGTAGAAAAAAACTGTAGGATTAACAAGTTGGCTAGAAAATCTACTGTGTTATCCTTTATGTGCATGAACCTATTTTGGGAAATATGTCTAGTCATAAACTAATTAAGAGTCTCTTAAACTCTTCTTGGGTGGTTTATATAGTGTTTGTAGTCTACTTTTAGATTGTAATTTTATTTGGAACCGACATGGTTCATAAGATCATTTTTTTTTAATCAAAAGTAGAGAAATATCCATTTGTGAGTTTTTAGATTTAAAGATTCATAGTGTATCTTTGGGTATGAAACTTTACGTATATGATTGTGGGAGTATTTGAAACTTATTGTATGTGATTCTATATATAGTATAAATTGTTGTTTTTCTTAAAGGTACATACAAGGATGTTGATATTTATTGGTTAAGAGTCACGTAAGGCTTTATTCTAATCTTGAAAGATTAGATACGTAGGCAGCCTTATGTATAGGTGCAGCCACTATATTATATATTAGTTTTTGTGATAACTATATGTGTATAATGTTAGTATTTAATTGTGTACGTGATTGTAGCTGTTTGAATTGTATTTGATTGATGACCATTCGTGTTGTGTTTAATGATATTTAAATGTATGATTGATTTGCATTTATTCGTGAAAATAACTTTCTGCACGTGTGATCAATTGTTGTGCATGATTAATGCTAGTATAATAATAATTGAGATGAGAATAATATTTTCAACGAGTCGACCACACCTTTAGAACTCTCCACTCCTCAGGATTTGGTAATGATATATTATGACTTGAGATGTCATGTGATAGGAAGGTATTCATTGAATGTGCCATGAATGATCTGTTAGTGTTATGATGTGTATTCCCTGAATGTGGCGGGAATAACCCAAGATATTCATTGAATGTGCCATGAATGATATGTTAGTGTTATGATGGGTATTCCTTGAATATGGTGGGAATGAACCAAGGTATTCATTGAATATGCCATGAATGACCTATTAGTGTTATGATGGGTATTCCTTGAATGTGGCGGGAATGACCCAAGGTATTCATTGAATGTGTCATGAATGACCTGTTAGTGTTATGATGGGTATTCCTTGAATGTGGTTGTAATGACCCAAGATATTCATTGAATGTACCATGAATGACCTATTAGTGTATGATGGGTATTCCTTAAATGTGGCGAGAATGACCTAAGGTATTCATTGAATGTAGCATAAATGACCTGAGATATTAAATGCCCATAAGAGGCTGTAATTATGCGCATGAAAAGCCCAGAGATGGCTGTGACTCACCAGTTACGAGTTTGCAAGATGTAAATATGTTCCTGGAGGCGATATTCCCGCTTGGGACATATGTCTTGTAGTGGTACTCGGTGTGAGAGAGGCACACAGGTATATGTGATTTGGCAAATGTGTGAAGTGCAAATTGTTTAGTAAGAAATAAAGGTGAGGTCAGTAAATAAGTGATTAATAAACCAAATACATTGTGGAATTGAATAAATTAAAAGTATGTAAATTTGTGTGATGTTATGGATGTGAAGTGTGACTATAAATAATATTAGTGAATGTTTGCGATCTTTTATGTGATTGCGAAATGACTATAACTTGATATGTTATTACAAAAATATTAATGACTTGTGATAATCTGAGATTTATGGTTATGCACACAAAAACTTTATGACGTAATGATGTCATGTGATTATGTGAATGACTACCCTTAATATAGGTATTATGATAAGTGGTATTCCCCGAATATGCGGGACGAACCAGATTGTATCAATTAGATTTAAATGTCTTAAATGAGGTTTTATTATGAATGGAAATTTGACTGGCTAAGATAAATCATTTTATTGTGATGTCTAACTCTGTTTTGTAGGAGGGTAAAATCTATTAATATTTTATGCAGGGACGTAAATATCATACCCTAAGACGACGTGTTGGCTTAAAGATAAAGTGTATCAAACTTATATTTAATTATGTTATCATATGTGCATTTAATAAGTGGAATGTAAGTGGTATTTATGTTGTGAGTTATTTTGGAAAGTGAGAATGATGAGTATTGTTATATGAGATTTTTGGAATTGTATATTGGGGGTGAAATATTACTTGGGAAGAAACTACATGTCGTTTTGAGAAAACGGAACTAATTTGTCTTCCAAGTTGAAATGATTGTAATAGTATATTCCTTTATTTGAAATATTGAACATATTGTTTTTATATTTTTAGTCTTACTGATACTAGCAAATTCAATTTGCTTACCCATGTTTGCTTTGTTTTGCAACGTGGGTGTGTTCTTGGAAATATAGATGGTAGAGTGCAGTGGATAAGGACACGTGATTTGGATTTGCTCTTGGAGTTTCCTGGTTTAAGTTTATTTGAAGTGTATGGTTTTGTTTTAAGACAGATGTAATAGAGTTGGTTAGTTTCTTTGTAGTTTAATAATGTGATTGAAGGATTGTTCATTTTGGTTTTAAATTTGATCTCAAATTTTAATATCGTGGTTGATAATATATTATTAGGGTTTCATTTCATCCTGGGTTTTTAGATGATTGAATAGGATGACGATTGAGATAATTATATCTTGGATAATTCCCTATTTTAAATTTTCTAGAAATTTGGAATGTGACAATAATCTTCATTCCCATACTTATAAAATGATTTGCTCTTATGGAAGTAGACATCATTGGTTACATCTTGTGTTGTGGTATGTTTTACTTTTTTTATATTACTATTGTCTGTTTGTGATAGTTATATCCATAGTTTAGGTTTGTGATTTTTCGTTGTAGTAAAAGATTATAATTTTGATTGGAGTAATAGATTGTCCAAGTGCAAGCTATTTTAGCGGGAATCGATTGGTATCGTCAACTCATCAGGAAGTCTAATAAAAATATCGAAGATTATGAAGATTATGTGATAAGGGAGAGATTCTCCGGTTTCTGCGTCTTCGTTTACCTGACGACACTGGCGAGGTGCGATCCATGGTAGGCAGTGTTTTATCTTCATATAATAGCAGCTAGCAAGTAGTGAACCAAACGAAACGAACTTAACGCCCTTCAAAGTTCAATCAGATTCTATAAATAACTGTTCAACTTGTGCACACAGTACCACGAAAGTGATTAAAGAAGGGGATGAAATGTTGATTTCACAAGCCAAAACTCAACAAACAAGGACAAACTTTCTTCTAGCTAGCAAATGCATACGTACTAAATCCTGGTACCAGATTATGGCATTTTTAAGCAAGAGAAACTACTATTCTTTCCTAGTTCAACTCTAACTTTGATATGATTGTATAAATTACTACGTTTTTTATAAGAAGTCGTATTCGTCGATTGTTTAGCTCAATTGAACCTCTAAGTCTAACGCCACTCCTATTTGAAGTTAAATTTCTTAATTAAGATCACGTGTTAATCCCAAGCTTTTATTGTCAGAAAAAAGGTTTCAGTTATTGTTAACGATGTTGTCCGATCCACGACATTAGGTGATAGTTTGATATAGAGCATTGACAGAGCAAACCTTGATTTAGTTTCAATCCTAATTACAGAACTTGCATATTCAATATTCATGATGAGCAATTCTTTTTTTTTGAAAAGATTATGGGGTTAAGGCAAACCTCACCTGTATATAGAACCAAAGGCATAAAACTTACAAAATCTCCAAAGAGTATGATCTTTAAAGAGGTACATCTCCTCCCTAAGAAAACTACAAATCCCAAAGAGTTAATGCTATCAGCCATATAATCATAAAACACTCGTGAACATAACCCACTAGAATGCACATAAGAATAACAATGCAAACATCTATCTACCACCAAACAAAAGTTTGTCTCTTAAGACCGGTTGATCTTTCCTTAGATGTTTCTTGCATTCTCAAAATCATAGAAAAAATTGATGAGCAATTCTTATCCACATTGCTTATTGAGCTAGAAATTACATTATGATGGAATTGGACAGTTGAAGTAATGTGACACTGTATATATTTTAATGTGTATACTCCCAGAATTCCATATTCCACAAATTTTTGAGCTTTCCAACGAAAAAATAAAAATAAAAAATACTACTCTTTGAACTTGCATTGAAATCAAAATCGGAATTGTTGGATTTACAGTTCGCCATTCATTCACAAGGTCAGAGAGTGTATGAGAACAAGAATATAAAAACCTATTGTCTGGGATTTCTATCAAGGTGGCGAGTTACTAGGCCATCATCGTACTACTCAAGGAGACCAGGCTATTAATGTGACCGACTGCACGCACTCGAGAATCTGAATCAGCAGACATCTTTCCAACTCTTCTGAAAGTACCTAATGTTAGATTATAAAGGAATAGATTTCTGTAATACACACGCAATAACAAATTGTCACCGTACATGTGTATAACTTGAACCCGAGCTTCTCTGTAACTACGAATTGAAACGCCAAGTACCATGCAAGACTTCCTCATTTCAGCAATGATAATAACATGCTTTTTTACCCAACCTTGTTTTTCATAGTCATCTAGCATCCATATGACTAGTTCATCATGAGATGAATTGTCGTAGTAACACAAATGCTCTTCCATTTCCACGAGACCCTTAAGATAGTGTTGTCCTGTCAATGGACAGGGGTCTCCTGGGTGTGACATTGTGCCAAATTCCTCCTTGTTCATATTAAAGAACACAATTGAATCTGAACAAACTGGCCAATCCCCACGTAGACTATTGTAGTAAATATCATCAACCATCCAATGTAGTGCTCCATTTAGTACTATAGGAGGTCTAACAATGTCTGGAGGATGAGAGACGGTGTTGGGAATCAGTCTCGTAGATTTAGTGGCAAGGCTAAGTACCATAGATTTGATGCGCACGCCTTCGTTATAGGTAAAAAGAAGTCTGTAGTCCCTAGCCGTCGGGTGGAAGAAAACCCCACAGGCAGTGCATTCTGTTCGACTTGGTCTTGTCACAATTGGTGTGGTCACAATTACTTGCTCTTGAATAACAGGATTCCATAAAAAGTAGGCTGTATCGGGAAGTCTATTTCGTAATAGAAGAAATCCATTGCAGGAACTATGGAGATGAGGCAAACATAATCTTTTAGGACAGCCAAAGCGCAAATCAACTTCAAAGCGTTTAGTCACAATCTTTTTAGCGTTTTCGTCCGTGAAACTCAAATTGATTTTGCATATGGTTTTGCTTTTATCTATTGCAGAACGGGAAAACCATTGGAAAGCAATAATTGGAGTAGCTCTTTGGAGGTGCATTTCAACAAAAGACGAATTTGCCGTGAAGGGACGAAGAGCTCTATAGGCCTGACAATAAAGGAGCACATACTCAGCAGGAAGTCTTGTAAAAATGTCTGCGATTATTTCGTAAGGTAGTGATTCTCCAGTTGTCATCGGGTCTTCATTTATTGGACACATGAGAGCTGACTCTTCTTTTACCTGAAACCGGCGAGATGAAATGCATGGTAGGCATTGTTTTATTTTCATAACATCTGCAAGCAGAAATCCTGGATTAAATCAAAGGAACTTACGTTGTTAAGCCTCTCTAAAATTTACAAGTCTTCAACTTGTAAAACAAATTACCAAGATCAGAATTGAACTAATATATGAATGAAAATATCATGTCTCAAGCAATCTCAACAGACAAATAGATTAAGGCATGAATAAGTAACGCAGAGTTACTTCCTAATAAGGTATGTAACTCAAGCAGGTCCTCTGAACACCAGCCAAAACCATGTTAGCATACTCAAATCATGGTGCTTGCATACACACTCGTTGTTGGACTGAATAAAGGTATGTATATATCATGGTAAGCATGATTTTATGTATGAATGAATCGCATGATCATCTGATTCATCTCACACCAAATATATAATGTACTTGTCTGATAGACAGAGAAATGTACACGATTTAACTTAATCATGACTGTACTAAGACCCTGACCAAAATAAGTCCCAAGAATAAAGAATTCAAACCCGAATGCGTACGAAGGACTTTACATGATCTAGTGGAGGCGGAGTTACTGGCTTGAGCTTTATACAGTGGATGCCTTCGTTGAAATTTTCTCTTTTCCTTTCCTTCAGATGCTGTTAAAAGGAAAAAAGGTGAACTAGCCATGAGAATTGAAGGGAAAAAGAAGGTGTGGGGGTTGAAGATAAAATCTTCGTAATATTTGTTTTGAATTTTTTTGTTTAGTAGATTTAAACTATTAGTTTTGAATAATCCCCTGGTTTCTGTTGGCTTTCTTATTTGTCCATCATAACAGACACATACTCAATTTAGCCAAATAAGAAAGCCAAATTATGGTCTAGAGCTTTTTTTGACCAAACGGCCAGGGTGCCAAGTGCCCAACTGCCAAAATATAGACGTTTGGGTTGGCGGTTGTCCCAATAATGTCTACTTGTGAGCTGTGGATTTTTATCACCAAAAGTTGTAGGGTAATCTTCTTTGCACCTAAAGAAGCCTGTCGAATACCTAAACAACTCATCTTATGTGTTCAAACAAGAACCTCAACTTTTCGAATAAACTCAATTTTCAAATATTACCGGCCTAATCCCCAGGCCAAGTGATCAAATATTCAAATCCATCACACCAAACTCAGACACCCTCACTATCCATCGACTAAGTTGGCATGACGATTAAAGCCCTCGACTCGCTTTAGTGCTTACAAAGTACAAACACCTCAATCTCTCACTAATCTTAGCGAGCATAGTGTTTTTTTGGGTAAATTTTCATAGTTAAACTCTCTCTCACTAGTCTTATCGAGCATAGTGTTTTTTTTGTTAAATTTTCATAGTTAAACTCGCAATGAAATCCTATAGAGGTAATATTTGGGATTGGTATACTCTACCAATTCGAATCTCAAGAAAGTGGTCCAGAGGACCGATTCGAGGCCAAAATAATTCTAAAGGACACTTTATTTTTGAAATCACTCACAAACCTAATTTTCGAGTGAAAAATAACTCAAAAACCACATTTTCAAGTGAAAATAACATTTAAAGACAAATAGCCTGGATCTAAAATTAATATATTCCGATTTTATCATTTATGTAATTTTCGTATAAACAATGATTGTTCATACCTCCTCAAGTATGAACAATATTTGTTTATATCCCAAATAAGTGAATATACCTCATACATTATGTTGAGGCATGAACAGATATTGTTCATTGATAAGCACCCAAAATTATATTATAAAACCCTATAGAGACGTAATATTTCGGTTAATTATGTGCTTAATAATCATGAAATAATCGTATTTTCGTGCTTTTGCAGGTTTACGCAACCAACGTAAAAATGATGATAAAGCCGTGATTTTAAGTACGGAATAATGAAATATCGTAAAAACTTTTCCGAAGTAAGCCCATGTGAAGCCCAACAAAGCCGGACTAAAGCCCAAAGACTCAAACATGACACGTAATCAAGTCGAAACGGGATTACGCGGCGAAGCATCAAACTTTCAAACACATCTCTTGAACAGGACTCTCGACCGACAAGTGAAATTGCCGCATAATCATCACCGAATTTTAACTCTATACAAAGGCAGAAAGTTGTAAAAATGCCAAAAGACGGACCCGCCACTGGACGTAGTACGTGGACCCACAGGATTGGATGATTCATCATGTCCCAAGTCAAGTTCACAAGTTAAACAAATAATTGGCACCACATGACACCTTGCATCTCATTAATTAGCAAGACTTGACTTTGGATTCTTGTAATAGTGATTATTTTGTCTTGATTTAGTTTTAGATATGATGAAATTTAATGTGGGAAGTTGCTTCACGTGGGATGGAAGAGAGAACGCTCTCATATGTAGTAAGTAAATTGGAAAATGAAAGCATTCATTCCTTGTCTTGTATTTTTATTTTTTGCTTGTTTTATGTTAAGCTCTTGTAATAGTTTTAATGGTGGCAACACTTATGTTTTTCTAAATTAAATCTATATTTCCTTAAGGCAAAGTTAGTTTCTTCTCTTATTCTTCTTCTTGCTCTTTCATAATAGCATAACACATAACATATGAGTATTGTAATTGTAGGGGTCAAATTCGTGACATGTGACATCTTTGGTGGCGAAGGGTCCGTATACAGAATAGTGAAGAGAAGACCGGGTGCAGCGGATCTGAGCTGCTGCACCATACCTGCCGAGAACTGCGGGGAATGGCAAGGGTGGAGAGTGGGCAGTAGTCAGAGTAATGAAGATACTACAGGGTGCATCGGATAGAAGTCGCGGAACCCTAACTGTCGAGAACTGCGGTGTATGTTGTGGGACAAGTGGCAAGCTGATGCACATAGGATCAGGGTGGATGGACGAACGAGAGAGAGCGGTTAGAAAGAAGAAAAGTATAAAGACAAAGAGAGAGAGAGAAAGATGAAAGGAAAAAAGAACGAGAGAAGAGTAAGAGAAGGAGACTAGTAATTTCTTAGGGTGTAATTCTTGTAGTTACATTTAGCGCCGTTTGTGGGGACCTGAAAGCAAAATGGCTACTGTAGTGAAAAGAGGAGTAGGAAGACCTAAGAAAGCAATGGTTAGAGAAGTGGTGGAGGAAACAGAGAGCACCGAGGTGGAAAGGTAGGAGAGGAAGAAAGAGTAGGAGAGGAAGAAATATCCGGGCGGGCGCCGACGCTACCGCACTTCTCCAAGAGGAGATAGTCGACTTCTGAAAATGAGAATGACGAGTTGAGAAAGGAGAGAGAGATTACACATGGTGAAACGGGCGGAATGATCATCGAGCAGCCGGCTGGAGGGGGGAAAATGAGGAGTACCCACCACCGGACGCGAACAAAACGGTGGGTATCACATTGGAGGTAGTATAGGTTATGATTGAGAAGGATAGGGAGATAACCCGCGCAGTAGAAAAAGCAAACCAGAGTGCTACGCAAAAGGAGGTTGCAAGCCTCAACAAAAATCCACTGGCAGATTCGATATGGAATTCCGCAGTGCCTAAGAGGTTCTCCCAACCCAGGTTTGAGAGGTATGATGGGAAGGGAGACCCGACGGATCATTTGCACCATTTCCGGCAGCATATGTCATTGTGGCAGGAGGGTAAGTATGATGGGCTTCGCTACATGATGTTCCCCGCAAGTTTAAAGGGGGGAGTCTCGGATTGGTATTATCGGTTGGTTTCGCGGAGCATCAAAAGGTTTGAAGAACTGGAGCGCGCGATTGTTGACCACTTCATACACCATTAATGAAGGGTGGTTGATATCGCGGCTCTGTTCAACATAAAACAAAGGTCCGCTGAATCATTGAGAGAGTTTCTGTGCAGGTTCAAGGAGGAGACATTGAGAGTGGAAAATTTGGATGAACATACCGCGGTAATAGTCTTCCAGCATGGCTTGAGGGCGGGAACCAGGGTTCATGAGTCGGTTTCCAAAATCGAAATCACTTCGTTGCATGCTTTGTATCCCAAGGTAGAAAAATACATACGCTATGAAGATATAATGCAGAGGAACGCGAAGGAACAAAAGAGAGCGGGAAAGGCAGTGCAGGCTGTCGACCGAGATGATCGGAAGGGAAAAAGCAGAATGGAAGAAAGAAAGAAAGGAGCTGATTGCAGGAGAGCCGAGGTCCGAATAGAGACAGGAGACCACGCGTAAGGGACATCCGGAGAGGAAGCCATACCGAGAAATCGAACGATACATCGCTTAACGGACCCTTAGAGGAAATCTTGCCTCTTATTAAGGGCAACAATAATTTTGAGGAACCGCGAGCACACCGGTGGCAATAGAAGGGAAGCCATTCAATGCGTATCATCAAATCGAATCATGCCACGAATGAATGTTATGCTTTGAAGTGGTTAGTGGAAAGAATGATTGGAAAGGGATGCTCGGGAGTTTGTCGCAGAGAGGTTCGCCAAGCCGAGAGTGCCCTCGCCCGGCTAGAATTCTAGGTACCATCAATGTCATCTTTAGTGGAGAAACCCTGGGAAGAAATAAATGCACACAGATAAAAGGTGAAAAGACAAATGAAGTTTACAACATTGAACGAGGTCGCCAAAGATACCGCACCGTTAGTTAAGGGAACCGCCGGGGGTGAGGAAGGCATAATGTTCACCCTAAAAGACTTGGAGTCAGTAATTTCCCCGCATGAGAATGCATTGGTGATTACTATAGCGATGGGTAATTATCTGGTAAAGAGAGTGTTGATAGACTTCGGAAGTTCAGTAGATTTGTTGTTTAAGGGGGCCATGGAGGAGATGAATATCGGTAGAGATCAGTTAAAAGCTCCTCGAACCAATCTGTATGGGTTCAATGGCAGCATGACGGAGCCCATGGGGGAATTGATGTTACCAGTTATAGCCGGCCCGACAACGGTATTCACCAGATTTATGGTGGTGGATTCTAGCTCCCAGTATAATGTCATCCTAGGGAGAAAATGGATCCACGAAATGAAGGTCATCCCATCGACATTTTACCAGGTGGTCCGCTTCCCAGCTAATGGGGGAACGTACGAAATAAGGGGGGATCAAGTGGCAGCACAGAACATCCATCAAGTTACAGTAAAAACTATGGTCCGCGGTACCAAAGGGGAGGGGCCGTCACATGAACCAGGATCAACATAGCAATTACGGAGGCAGCCGGAAAACGAAGTGTACGAGCCTCCACCTGGAAACTAAAAAATGTGGATGAGTTGGAAGTGGTGAACCTTGAGGTGGGAGAGGAAGAAAAGTTTACATCGGTTGGAGTTGACTTGCCTGGAAGAATGGAAATGCAAGTCGGGTGCAGTTTTTGATGGACAATACCGATGTATTTACATGGGTAATCGAGGATATCACCGGTTTAGACCTGCATCGCTTTGTCATCATTTGCATATGAATAAAGATTCTAAGCCAGTAAGACAAAAGGTGAGGAGCATAAGAGCCAAATACGCAGAAGGTATTCGCGAAGAGGTGGTACGGCTTAAGGGGGCGGGGATAATAAGGGAGGTAGAGTTTACGGAGTGGTTGTCGAATGTGTCGCGGTACCAAAAAAGAATGGCAAGGTTAGAATGTGTGTGGACTTCACAGATGTAAACAAGGAATGCCCAAAAGATTGTTACCCTATGCCCCGGGTGTATGAGTTAGTGGATAGAACGACAGGATATAAGGTGTTTTCCTTTATGGATGCATCGATGGGGTACAATCAGGTCGCGATGTATGGGCCAGATCAAGAGAAAACCACCTTCGTGGTAGAAGGTGGTACCTACTGTACACCGGGATGCCCTTCGCCCGAAAAATCGCGGGTGCTACCTTTCGGCGGTTGGGAGAAAAAAGATGTTCAAGGCAAGATTCGAAGGGGATCGAGATATACATTGGCGACATGGTGGAAAAAGTATGTCGGAAAAAGAACACTTAGAAGGTCTCCATGAGACTTTTGCATATCTTGTGCAAGCATAAGTTTGAAACTCAATCCCGAAATGCACATTTGGGGTAACTTCAGGGAAAGTTTCGGGCTACATAGTCACCCACCGCTGAATAGAGGCTAATCTAGAAACGATTCGGTCATTGATTGAGATGCCATCTCCGCAGAATGTGAAGGAAGTACAAAGATTGGGCTGGTAGTGGTCGCGCACTTAACAAATTCATTTCCAAGTCTTCGGACAAATGCTGCCCTCTATATCGTTTGCTGAAGAAAACTCCTGATTTCCATTGGTCCGCGGAGTGTGAAGGAGCCTTCCAGGAGTTGAAAGATTACTTAGGGAAGGCACCATTGTTATCACGACCGAACAGGCGAGAAAGTTGCATTTATATCCGGGAGTTAGCGAAAGCACGCAATAAGTTCGGCCGTGAGAGTGACCGACAAGATAGAAAAGCCAGTTTACTTTCAAAGTAAAACCCTACTGGATGCAAAGACCCGGTACAGTAGGATTGAGAAGTATGCTTTGGCTTTGATATTTTCAACCCTTAAGTTAAAGCCTTACTTCGAAGCTCATTCTGTGGTGGTAGTGACGAATTTGCCTTCAAACAAAGCGCTGAGGGCGGTGAAGTCGTAGGATGTTTGAAGTGGGCGGTATTACTAAGTTCTTATGAGATTACATACCAGATCAGAACGGCTGAAAAGGCGCAAGCCATGGTGGAGTTTCTGGCCGAATTCCCAGCAGAGGATCCCACTTGGGGAGAGGAAATGGTAATGGAATCTGAGGGGGAGTTCAGTCGCGACCCTTTAGATCCTTGGGATATGCGCAATGGGTGGATAGTTTTCATGGATGATTCTATTACAGATACCGGGAATGGAATTGGGGTCGTGTTAGTAACTCTTGAGAACAATCGCCTTGAGCTATCAATGAAACTGGGGTTTGCGGCTTCAAATAACGAATCTGAATATGAAGCTGTGATAGCTGGATTAGACTTGGCCAAAGATCTGGGGGTGAGTGAGTTATCGGTGTTCTCAGATTCCAATTTGGTAGTTTGTCAGGTGAATGGAGGGTTTGCAGCCGCCTCCCGATGGCGCAGATATACGCGCGATCCTACGTTGAAGGGCAAGCAAGTTCGACCAAATAAAGTTTACCCACCTAGGCCGCGAAGAGAATAGACATGCTGATGCTTTGGCTTATGTAGCGGCGGTTCTTCCTGGGTCAGAGGGTCGGTCTATTGAGGTTAGAGTGTTGAGCAAGCCAAGACGCCGATGAGGTCGAGTTTGGCTCACCACCGAGTGGGATCAGGGTTGGATGGAATCGATAAAGGCTTTCTTGAGGGGAGTAGAGATAGAGAATAAACAGGAGAGGCGAAGAATGGAACAACGGAGTCAGAGGTACATATTGTTGGAGGGTGACCTATGTAGGAGAAATTTCAACGGCCCATTACTAAGATGTATAGGGCCGCGGCAGGCGCAGGAATTTATGGCAGAGGTTCATGAAGGCGATTGCGGGAGTCATTCCGCAGGGCGAACAACTACCCACAGGTTGATATCACAGGGGTATTTTTGGCCTCATATGAAGAGAGACGCCACAGAGTACGCCAAGAAATGTGAGAAATGACAAAGGTTTGCACCGTTCATACATTCTCCAGCTGAGCCCTTGCACAATGTGTTCAGCCCTTGGCCATTCTCCATGTGGGGGCTAGATATTGTTGGGCCTTTGCCAATGGCAAGCGGAAAAAGGAGGTTTATGTTGGCTGCTACGGATTATTTTACCAAATGGGTGGAGGGTGTGGCTCTACAACAGGTTAAGGAAGAGAATGTGAAGAAATTCTTATGGGAGAATATCATCTGCAGGTTCGGGCTGCCCCATACAATCATCGCGGATAATGGAACTCAGTTTACTGGAAGAAAAGTGCGAGAGTTTCTTCAGGCGTTTAGGGTGAAGTAGGGGTTCTCAGCCCCCTATAATCCTGAGGGAAATGGTCAAGTCAAGGCGTCGAACAAAATTATAATGGATAACTTAAAAATAAAATTAGAGGATCGTAAAGGTGCGTGGGCAGACGAGTTGAATCACGAGTTATGGGCTTATCGCACCACACCGTGGACGTCTACTAAGGAATCACCATTCACAATGGCATATAGAGTAGAAGCAGTCATCCCGGTGGAGATGATAGAGAAAACGACAAGAACCAAAGCTGTGGAATTGGGAATAAATGAGAGGATCTTGGCCACCGAGTTGAATCTCATAGAGGAAAAAAGAGAAATAGCGCGCATACGACTGGAGGAATATCACCGAAAGTTGCAGAGACAATATGATAAGCGAGTAAAGCCGCGGACTTTTCGGGTGGGGGATTTGGTATTGCGGCGTGTTACACTAGCCACTAAGAAAGAGAACGATGGTAAATTGGGTCCCAACTGGGAGGGACCCTATGTCGTGACAGAGAAGGGTACTTCGGGAACTTACATGTTAAAGACTTCGGCAAGAGAAATGATAGAGAAACCATGGAATATCATAATGTTGAAAAAATTCCATAGCGGAGGCAGTCTCTAGTTAGTTTTATTTCTATTTGTAAGGAGTAAAAATAGAAATGCTAATAAATAAAGTTATGTGAGAGAACCTAAAATATTGTCTTTTGGTTATTTTAGTTCCTTGAATAGAAGGAGTGTGTTGATTCCCCAAAACAAATAAGATATTAAATGAAGAACAACAACCTGGGGGCAAATTGAGCTGCCCCAACAGGCTTCGGGGAAGAGCCCTTTGCGGACTTTAAGTCCAAATCAACATAGGGGGCAAATTTAGTTGCCCCAACAGCACAAATTCAATCAAAACAAACAGGGAAGAGCCCTTCATGGATTTTAAGTCCAAATCAACATGGGGGCAAATTGAGCTTAACAGCTTCACCCGATCAAAGACACCGGGACGAGCCCTTCAAGGACTATATGTCCGAATCAACATGGGGAAAATTGAGCTGCCCCAACAGGCTTCACACCGATTAAAGACAAAGCGAGGGGAAGAGCCCTTCATGGACTATAAGTCCGAATCGACTGGGGCAAATTGAGCTGCCCCAACAAAGCTTCACGGCCGATCAAAGAGGCGATTATGGGGATGAGCCCTTCGCGGACTATATGTCTGAATCAACTTGGGGGCAAATTGAGCTGCCCCAACAGGCTTCACAGCCGATCAAAGACAAATGGGAAGCCCTTCGCGGACTACATGTCCGAATCAACATGGGGCAAATTGAGTCGCCCCCAACAGGCTTCACAACCGATCAAACAAATGAAGAGCCCTTCGCTGACTATAAGTCCAAATCAACATAGGGTCAAATTGAGCTGGCCCCACAGGCTTCACAGCTAGCCAACTAAAAATTATATGCAAAGAGATAATATAAGCACCAATGAAGAGATCCCACTTTAGTAAAGAGAGTAAAATAAAGTCAGATGGGTGCATATGAATCGAGAATATGATTTCACAAAATGAGTGGAGGAGATAACAAAAGACACTACATTTGACTGAATACCTGCTGGGAATACCCATAAAAACAAGCAAATTACATATTGCAAAATATACTGTTAGAGAGTGAACATAAGAATCACAAAGGTACAAAAATATATTTCAAATAAGCTACTGCGGCCCTTCAACCCCCCCCCCCCTGCTAGGAAGAAACCTCGGCCCCTCCCACCGCGGTGTTCGAATCAGCATCCAAATCAATGGGGGAGGTGACCGCGCTGAAAGTACCAGCAGGAAGCACATCGGTAGCAGCCTCAGGGTCAGCAATAGAGGGTGAGGCAGTTTGAGCATCAGTGACTGGGGCTAGAGGCGGAACGGGTAGCAAACGACCAGATGCAGCAAGCTCTGCGAGTTGGCTCTTCAATTCACGAGCAATTTTCTTCTCAGCTAGGTCTCGGGATTGATCAGCCGCATCCTTCACAGCTTTGTCCACCGCGGCCTGAGTAGCAAGCTTCTCCACCTCCCTTTGGCTCTCCATTTTGGAGGTGACCCCAGCGACGTAGTCGCGGTGCTTGTCCTCTGCTTGTTAATTAGAGAGCTTTTTGGGCCTTCAGGGCAACGATCCGAAGATCATCGCGGTCCTTCTCCAACTGGGCATGCTTGGCTTTCCACCTGTTAGGGCCATTGATCTTCTTTTGCGGCTTCTAGAGAGTCCAAAGTGTTGGTTAGCCCGCGCACCACATAGCCGATGTCCAGACTCAGCTGAGGAGGTATTCGTTAGAAAAAAAAAATTTGAATACCTTTTCCCAGCCAGTATAAATGGATGTTTGGTGAGAGGAGAAGGAGCCTGAGTCGCCGTATACTTGGTCTCGGGGGAGATGAGAGCTGAAAAACAAAGAAGCAGCGACCGCGGGATTGTCAAGGGTGGAGTCGCGTATATTTATATCGCGGTCTCGAGCCTTAAATCGTGGGTGCCATATCTCCACAAATAGCCGGTGAAGGAGGGATCACCAAGATCGTTTTTTTCCGTATGCGATATGTAAATCAGGCCGCGGTATTTGGGTTGGTGGCTCTGATGGAGGTGGAGGAGCAGTACGAGCTTTTTTGGCTGGCGGGCTCTTGGCCGCGGCTTCAGTGGGCTCATCACCATCGGAGTCGCTGTCCCAGAGTTTGAGTTTGCTAGAAGCCATGTCCGCAGCGGGAGTAGATGAAGAGGGATGGGTAAAATCGTCTTCCCAATCCGCTAACGCAGCGTAGGAAGAGGGGGCGGTATCTGTAGGGGTAGGGTGGGATTGCGCGGCAGCTCGTTGGGCGGCGGCCTTGGAGCGGGAGATCTTGGTTGTATAGCCGAAGGATCAGTGGGTTACGCCTTCTTTTGGCGTAAGGAGGGGTTTGGGTTTGGCGCTTTTGGGTGGCGGCAAAGCGGTAGGGACCTTGGTATTTCCCTATATCTTTAAGAGAGGGTCAAGCAAAAGAGGGTTGCCTTTGTCGGGTCTATCTTGAGGAACTCGCGACCGTTACTCCCTAGATTCCGGAGTTCTTGAAAAATTGCAGAGGAGATGCCGGCGTAGAATTGAGAACGAGAGTTTGGTTTCCAACCTGGGCCACAGAAAGAAGACACATTAAAAAGAAGGATATGCAAGAGATCAGGGGACCAAAGTGTTTTACTTACCACTGGTAAGGAAATTGAGATGCTTTAGAGAAACTTCTGAAGGGAGGTCTGTGGAAATAAAACTTCCAGACACATACAAGGGATAATGGTGCCACACCTTGTCTGAAGTTGTAAGCCGAAGAACAAAAGACTTCTTCCGCAAACGTGTACAAAAGGAGTGGTACCCTATGCTTCCGAATTTAGTGCTCTTTTTCAAATAAAATGAGCGATTATGTCGCGGAGTTGGATTTTAGGGGTGTGGGTTTCGTTGTAATGGTTAGCGGCGTACATCACTCGCCAAAAGTTGCGTATGCCTTGACAAGGCGGAATATTAAAATGGTTGCATACCTCTATGTCGAGCAGAGTTAAGGGGAAGCGCAAGCCGGCCGCTATCTAGCCAACAATCGCGACAAAACATCCTGGCCACGGTGCTACCAAGTGTGGAAAATGGGTAACGCCAGTCACGTGCTCTAGTAACACGTCATCTGGGATGCCATAGGCAGTTTTAACTGCTTCTAAATTAGGGCGGCGGTAGTATGATGGAGAGGGAGGAAGAGAAGCCTTCCTCCCAGAGGTAGATGGTATAGCGGCTGGACTGGAAGAGCGAGACGTCGGAGAGTCCGACCTGTCCGCGGTAGAGTGGCTAGATCTGGATGGAGAAGCACCGGATCCATCGGATCTGGTGGCGGAGGAATCCGCCGAATCAGATCCCGACATGTCGCAATGGACACTAAGAGGGGACAGGTGAAGAATGGGGGAAGAACACAAGTATTGAAATTGGAGTATAGCAATAAACGAAGGGGAGTGAGAGGGTGGAGGACAAACCTGAGATGCAATCACAGCCAAGAGGGTGGAGGGACCAACAGACACAAACGGAGCAGATAAAACCTTGAGAAAGAGGAACAGCGGGTAAAAGTTGAAGAGGTGGGGAAGAGGAAAAATGAGAAATGAAAAGGTGAATTGGGGGTTTATGGGTGTTGAGGAAAATGAAGGGTTTGGGCGGGATTTGAAAGGACAGGGGGCAAAAGCGTAATTGCAAAGAGAGGGACTAGGGGAAATGGGACACGTGGGCCTCGAGAATCGAGAGGTCAGATTTTGTACGGCGCATGCGCCGTTCTCACGCGACAACAATGATGGAACACATGTCATTCAACAGATGGAACATCTTAAAATAATGGAGATAAACCATGCTTTGAGATCGTTAGGTCTCGGCCCCATCGGTTGTCCGCGGACTACCAATAGGACCGAGAGAGGGCATCTATAGGGGTCAAATTCGTGACATGTGACATTTTTGGTGGCGAAGGGTCCATATACAGAATAGTGAAGAGAAGACCGGGTGCAGCGGATCTGATCTGCGTCACCATACCCGCCGAGAACTGCGGGGAATGGCAGGGGTGGAGAGTGGGCAGTAGTCAGAGTAATTAAGATACTACAGGGTGCATCGGATAGAAGCAGCGGAACCCTAACTGCCGAGAACTGCGGTGTATGTTGTGGGACAGGTGGCAAGCTGATGCACGTAGGATCAGGGTGGATGGACGAACGAGAGATAGCGGTTAGAAAGAAGAAAAGTATAAAGACAAAGAGAGAGAGAGAAAGATGAAAGGAAAAAAGGACGAGAGAAGAGTAAGAGAAGGAGACTAGTAATTTCTTAGGGTGTAATTCTTGTAGTTACAGTAATCCCATGATCATGAGCTAAAACCTTCATTTGTAGAAGGTTAATGAAGCTCATATGAGAAATAACTTTTTTTATTGATTTCTAGTTATTTGTTTAGGACAAATAAACTAGACTTTATATCCTACCCCAAAATGGTAGTTTGTGTAGAGTCTAGTTAGGAATTGAGGTGATTTATTAGAAATAAGTCATTGCTTTTGTTTCTCATGCTAGCAATATGATCTTAGAGATGAGTTATATTGTTAGGGATCAAAACTCTAAAGATTTGTCTATGAATTCTAAGAAAGACTAAAGATACAATAAACTAGATTCAATCAATAGAGGTTTCTCTTCACATGAGTGGATTTAACTTTCCACCCTTTTTTATCTATCTATATCACTTTTTTTTAGTGGTGCATGTTTACGTAACGCCTTAATTTAAAAATCTAAAAGTAAGCTAAATAGTTTTAGTATAACTCAATCATCAAAAATCCTTCTCACTAGTTTCCTTTGAACAAACTCTAGTTGTAATATCATCCTTGTCTTAAGTTGGAACGAATCCCTTACTCTAGCAATACACACAAAGAACGTGAGTAAGGAACTTGAGTTAGTACCAAAACGGATAAAGAATCTTCAATTCTTTACACCGCAAAAGTGTTAACATCATTCATATATCCCAAATATGTATGAATATATTCCAATAAGTGTTCTTACTCATTATACAGTATATTAATATATGAACAATGACTGATTGTTCTTACCTTAAATAGGTAAGAACAATGATTATTCATACTCCAATATGTGTTATTACTGATTATATATTATGTTAAGATACGAACATTGATTGTTCATACTCCAATAGGTGTTTTCTTACTGATCATACATTATGTTAAGGTATGAAAAATTATTGCTCATATTGAGGTATGAATCTACAGTGATCATTCATACACCAAATAGGTGAATGTTCATATTCCAATAGGTGTTAGTACTGATCATACATTATGTTGAGGTATGATTGTTCATACCCTAAATATGTATAAACAATAATTGTTCATACTTTTATAGGTGTTTTCTTACTGATCATACATTATGTTGAGGTATAAATAGTGATATGAACAATGATTATTCATACTCTAGTTAATAGGAGTTTTCACTAATCATACATTATATTGAGATATGAACAATGATTGTTCATAACTCATGTTGAGGTATGAATAACGATTGTTCATACTACACATGCCGGGTCGTTTTGGTTGGGTTGGGCCGTTTTTTTATTTCGCGTCAGGAGTAAACTTGACTTTTTACCACTCGAGTCGTTACCACTCGAGTCGTTTTTAATTTTGCGTCAAGAGTACACTTGTCCTAAAATCTACTCAGTCCTTGTGAGTGATTATAAAAAAGAGAGTAAAGCTAGTGCGCAGGAGAAAGAGTGGTGTATAGAATCTGGGCCACTCATATCAGCAAAGAGTACTGGTGTATTGCTCCACAAAGTAGTGTCCAAGGGGCAGAAATCCAACATACCTATACACCCTGCGCACCCTAAACGTCCTCATAAAAAAAAAGGTGAATTTGAGAGTGATTTTTTCTTGTTTCTTTGTAGAGTTACTCTCCGTTCGAATCTAACTAAACATGAATTGATCGAGTATACCTTAGCAAACGTTTGCTCACTTGCCTTCACACTCTCTGCTAATGGACTGAATCAGTAAGCTATCATACTAAGACCATAAATATAATTGAATCACTTGTGTTTTTTTTTTTTTTAAATTATAACCAAATGACCGACTATTAAAGAAAAACAGAATTGATTTTCAGCAACTGGATTAGTGTATGAATTGAAGATAATAATTTATTGAATTCCACCACGTATAACTGTATGAGGTCACTGAATAATCAGGTCAAGTCATAAAACATTTACAGCAATGCACTTCCCTGATTAAGAAATAAATGTGCATAATCGATACCATGACCCTGACAAATAACCCACAGAATATATCCAATCTTAACTGGAGAATTCTAAACGGAATTGTGTAAAATTTTGCATGATCTAAGCATCCATGGGAGCATGAGCACTGGCTTAAGCTTTATATGGTGGAGGTCTTATTACATAAAAGTCAAACAGACGATTTTATGTTGAGATATATTCCTTTTCCATTTCCTTCAATCTTTGACCATACACCGCCCCTCGGTTGTGCGATTAAACACACATATTAATCACACCCTTAACTAAGTATGAAATTATTTTTGGGACCAATAAAAATAATAGTATTAAACTTACATCTATCATCTATGGTATATTCGTAGCATATTTCAAATTCAAAATGTTGCCCATCTTATCCACAGGCAATGATGCAAATTACTCAACTCAAGTGCAGTTTTGTTATTTTAAAGCGATACTTTTTTTATAGTTATGCATTGCGAAAACGATCATAAATCCAAGTACCCTTACACGAAACTCGCGAACTGGAAGTGGCACCGACAATAACACTCAAATTCACAAACCAAAGGCCAAAATTTTCAATGAAATGGCACTTTTAGCATTTTTGGTAGTCCTCAGTTTTGAATATGTTAAAAACCAAGATGTAGAGATTCTGAACTGAAATTCGTATATACTGTACCTTAGTCTTAGCTCTTGAGCATTTTCCTCTTATTAAAATTAGCTCATCTTATCCATTTATGATTTATCCATGCCCGGATTTGAATAACGAAGTCCAATCCAGTCCCAAACTAACATAGACATTTAGTTTTGCCTGTTAATGCCTACTCGTAATAATATATCAGCTAATATTATGTTTGCGTATTTGAAATCAAGATCTCATCATATTTAGTTCATCGAAAAAAAACAAGATCTCCTCATATTTTGACTAGTCAAACTGTCAGAGTCTTCATGTAAACTGTGGTGAGTGGTGACACGCTTTATACATTTTATCCTAGAATCGACTTAGCAATCAAGCAAACATTTATAAATACCATCACTACTGCAACTTTTAGTACAAAGTCAAGAAGTATCCAAACATGGAAAAAACCCATCTTACTCTCCTTCTACTGTCAATCTTAGTTTCTTCTCTCCTACCACATTCTCTCAAGGCCGCAACAGGACGGTGCAATCCAAGTGACTACAAAGTCCTCTTGAAAATCAAACAGGCCCTAGGCAATCCTTACCACCTTGCTTCATGGGTACCCAATACCGATTGTTGTGATTGGTATTCTCTCCAATGCAACGACACGACTAACCGGGTTGTGGAACTCACTATCTTTTCGGGCCAAATTTCGGGCCAAATCCCATCGGAGGTAGGCGATTTGCCGTACCTCGACAATCTTACTTTCCGAAAACTATCAAATATTACCGGCCCAATCCCTCAATCCATTACAAAACTGAAGAGGCTTAGATTTCTTCGACTAAGTTGGCTCAATCTCACAGGTCCAGTACCAGATTTCATTAGCGAACTCTCCAATCTCATCTTCCTCGAATTAAATTTCAATAAATTTACCGGTCCCATTCCATCCAGTTTTTCGAAATTTACCAAACTTGGTGCTCTCCGTTTAGACCGCAACCAATTGTCCGGATCCATACCCGAGTCATTTGGGCATTTCAAGGGGTCCGTACCCGATTTATACCTATCTCACAACCAACTCACAGGCCCAATTCCTAAGTCGTTTGCGAACATGGCTTTCTCAACAATCGACTTGTCAAGAAACAAGCTAACTGGTGATGCTTCAATGTTGTTTATACCAAATGGTTCCAGTGTGATTATCGACATATCTAGGAATATGTTGGCATTCGATTTCTCGAAAGTGAAGAAGTTGTCCATGCAGTACTTGGACATGAATCATAATATGATCTATGGAAGCATTCCAAAGGCGATAGTTGATGATGCGAATTTGCAGTTTTTCAATGCCAGCTACAATAGACTTTGTGGTGTGATTCCAACTGGAGGAAATATGAACAGATTTGATTACTCTTCATACATCCATAACAAATGCTTGTGTGGACCACCTTTGGCCGCATGCAAGTGAGCATCACGGTATTGTGCACGTGTGGTTCACTGGCCATTTGGTTGCTACCTGTGATGTCTATATAACGTTGGAACTTGTAAGAAAGAGGTCGAACCCCTCATTGGTTTACTTGTTATGTTATTCATAATTGCTCCTGTGTACTATTTATTTGTTTTGTAATAAAAGCTTTGAAAGAGTAAAGATCCAGAAAATATCCACACAACTATAAAATTGTTGTGTAAAATATCCACGCAACTATAAGATTGTGAATTTGTGATGTAGGACATAAAGTGACTATTTTATTTTATTTTCAAGGTTTAATTGTTATTGGTAAGACATTGACGCTGAACAATTACCATATCTATAAATATATGATTTTTCTAGTATTTTGTAAACTAACCCAATATAATTATTATGATTTGATTATTATTTAAGAAGTCTCTTAATTAAGTTATCTTTGTTATTATCTATCTTTCTACTCCTAATCTTCATCTTCTTTTTACTTATGTTTTTGTTCGTTTAAATCTCTTATCTTTCTTCTTCAATTTTCTACTAGTCGAGATTTTCTAATCTATTTCTTCTAAAATCTCTACTTTAGCTTGTTCTACATTAGATCGAACCTAATAATTTAGGGGATTGAAGTCCATACTTTTGTCCATCACATTGAACTATATGAGGTCACTGCATAGTGCATAATGATCAGCTCAAGTCATAAAACATTTACAGCAAGAATCCTGGCATATCTATCTAATAAAAATGTCTTTGGGGCCTAACCTGGCGGCGGCTGAAATATTTCTCACAAGTTGTGACATGGCAGATCCAAAGTCTTATAAGATATGTACAGTTTGAAATGTTAATTTGAAAGAGTACTGAATCATTGTTGATTTGGTCAACAATAACTGCTTTGTGGGTTGGACTTTTATCATTTAGTTGGTTGGGGTTATTTTGGGTCTAATTTGAAGCAGTGTTGTGCGCACGGATTATATACTAGTAGATAGTGGTGGCAATGGGTCGGGTTGGGCCGGGTTCGTGTCGTGTCATATTCAGGTCGTGTGTTAAGAGAGCAAATCCAAACCCGACCCAATTACTAATCGTGTCGAGTTAGGGTGATAAAAGGGTCGGGCCGGGCTAGCCCGGGCCTCAAACTATAAAAGTCTTCATGATTGAGGGCCGGTCAGCCCGCCCCTATTTTGTATTGAGGGCCGGGTCGAATAGAGTCAAACATGAAAACATAAGCCCTTAACTCGCCCCTTGACCCTCATTTTTGAGAGCCAAATAAGGGCCGAGTCGGGCCCTATCTAATTATACTTTACTAGTTTACTCTTTTTTTTTGTGATTTTTTATTTATTTTTATCATACTTTGATTATGTATATCGATTTTAACTCAGTATATAAAACTAATTCTTATGCCTTTAAAATATATATATATCGGGCCGGCTAGATAGACAGCAGAATTTCGGACAACATCCAAACAGCAGAATATCGGCCGTTGGATCAAAATTAATCAGATCAAGATTAAAAAACGATATTTCAAAATTTGCTTAACATATGATATTTCACCTCACAAAATACGAAATTACGAAGGGTTTGAGTTTCGAAATTTCCTCCCAGCAAACAACAAACTACGATCACACGAGGGTTTTGAATTCTCCAAATTCATACAAACTTAACAAACAACAAATCATCAACAAAATCAAAACCACCTAAAAACCCAAAATACGAAATTACGAAGGGTTTGGGTTTCCTCTGACTTGCTATTTCTCTCACCTATTCCTCTCTCCAAAATCATCTCGCTCACACTTCGTGCTTGATTCTTAATTTATCTGGTAAGAATTTTTCGTTTATAGTTCGATTAGTTTGAAATTTGTGATGGGTTTCATTTTGGTTTTGATTGCGATTTCAAAATAGAAAATAGAAAATTTGTTTGGACACTTTGCTGATCCTTCCAGTAGATTACTTATTTATTGAAATGGATATTGTGCTTACGTTGTCAAGAAAAGAGATGTTATTTTTATGACAATCACATATGTAGCTTAATTTGATCTTCCGCTCCCTTCAATCATATCTGGCAGAGTGTAACATGCACTTGGTGATGATGAAGCGAGGAAAAGGAATTTTAGTGTAAAGATTGAATTTTTATTTATTTTATCTTATAATCTTGGGTGCTTATTTGTAGTTTATATTCTAATTGAATGTGTGTAATGAAATAGGTAGTTTATATTCTAATTGAACTTAAGAATGGGTGCTTATTTGTAGTTTATATTCTAATTGAATGTGTGTAATGAAATAGGTAGTTTATATTCTAATTGAACTTAAGAATGCTTTTATGACAGGTCTTAGTACATGAGAGTGTTCACATAACTGTTTTCTTATTTAACCCACTTGCATTGTTTGATTGCAATAAGTTTGCAAGAATTCGATCTTTACCTGTCCATATCAATAAGCTATGAGGGCTATGAAAGAATAGATGTTTAGGGTTCTCCAAGTATAGGAAATCTGACTCACTTAATGTGAGTCATTGTTTAAATTGCTTTTGACCAAGTATGGTTTTGCTTGTTACCTATGTTGTTTAGTTTTTTTCATAAGTTTTTCTAAGGGTATATATTGGCCGTGGAATTGTGGGAAATTTGAGTGTAAACACATTAACAGACGCTTTACCTTAGTGTTTTTTTTATTAATTGTTTTTACATTTGATTAAAAAAAAATTATCTCTTTAATAAATACTGAAATTCTATCAAGAAATGGGGTGCCCAATATGTGGAAGTGTATTGTTTAAGAGAATTTCAAGAACATCAGTGAATCCTGGACGTCGTTTCATCATTTGCGAGAAACATTCGGATCATCTTCCGAGGGAAATGAGATGTACTTTCTTCAAGTGGAATGATAACGAGGACAATTATGGAAGTTGTTCGTCATCGAATATCGAATCAAATTATTGTTCTGCTACTCCAGTTTCAACTGAGAGTCCGGTTTCTACTTACGCAAGGAAGATAACGACTGATTCAGAAATTAATTTTATCGGCATTCGTATAATATTTAAATTGTTGTTAGTTTGTCTTATCTTAGTGGTTATGTGTTTGATTAAGTATCTAGTTAAGGTGTTATGCTCCTAGTTAACGTGGTTATGTGTAGATTGGGCAAAGAGCATTTTCTAATGTCTTAGCTGAGAAGGTAAAGTTTGCAATAGTTCTCATTGCATTTTTTATTTCTAGAATTTATATTTCATTCGTTACATTCGCCTCTTGGTTACATGCAGGAAAACACCCAAGATTTCGTCAGTTGATCGTAGAATTTGCTAAGGTTTGCATTTATGCTATGCCCTTTTTTCAATTTGACTTGAAGTTGGGCATTCTGTTTGTAGTGTACCCTGAAACCCTTTTTCGTTTGTTTGTAAGTTAGTCTTGTTTGTAAGAACGGAGTTTGCAAAATGTAATCGTTTGTAAGTTAGTCTTGTTTGTGAGAACGGAGTTTGTAGCCCCTTATGTTATTGAAATTGTTTAGACAAACTGCCATTGGATAGCGAATGAAATATGAGAGATGTAGAGCAAAGCTCCAACTTTGTTATGTTCCCTGGCTTTTCGAGTATTTTGGAAACTAGTTGTTATTGATAGGTAAGTTGTGTGTTCAATGTCACTTAATTTAATTTTTCTTCTTGTTGTGTTTCTGTGTGTTCGTATTTGTGTGCCTATGTATACAATAACAAGCTCTAAACTTAAAACTGCACATGCCAATATTACTTGAAATCAGATTATGAATTTTACCTTATGGTGTTTCAGTTTTATTACCTTACTTGAAATATTGTTTCAGTTTTATTAACAACAAGTTATTGACTTGCTATCGTTTATTATTGTTATCGTTATCGTTATCGTTATCGTTATTATTATTTTTGTTATTATTGGTATTGTTATTATTCTTATTGCTATTTTCTATGTTGTTGGCAGTTAGGAATGATGATGAAATGGGGATAAAGGTGCTTAGTTTTGTTGGGACAACTATTACTGGTTTTGCTGGGATAACTATTACTGGGGTAACTGTGTTGTTTTTAGTGGTTGGATAAAGGTGCTTGGCATGGAAAGGCTAAAAGCAGAGTTGCAAGCATGCGGATTGAAATGTGGGGGTACTTTGCCAGAGCATGCTGCCAGGCTCTTCCTGCTCAAGACTACTCCTTTAGAGATACTGCCTAAGTTAGCAAAGAAATAAATGGAATCTTTCTCTTTGGTCTGTACTAAATGGAGAAAAGAACCATTGATGCTTAAATAGTTTGTACTTTTGGAAGCTCTCTTCACCACTTAAACTGTATTGCAATTCTGTATCTATGCTCTTGAGCTCCTCGATATTGAGCAAAACTAAGAATTGAGAGAATTACTCGACCTTTTGTGACCATCATCTTTTCATGTATAAAAACACTTGCGTTTCTTGTGAATTAGTTTGTTGGTATGCCTCCAGTATATTTTTTTCTTAATTATATGGTTGATCGAGCTTCTTGTGAATTTGTGATAGATGATATTGGGTGTTGGTTAATATAAGGGGAGTTCATCTATGATATTGGGTATTGAGCTGAGCTTCTTGCATTTATGATATCAGGGGAGTTCATCTTGGCTAGGCGCCAAAAGGAATTGGCTTGCTCTTTAAAGGCTAGCTTCTCATATGCAGTTCGAAATAAACTCTCACAGAAATAACCAAAATTCGAAATACAGCAAAAACCAATATGCAGTTCGAAATTTGGGCTATGTGACTTGCAACATCTTATTGATTCTCTGACAGAACTTGTTCTGATCAGTTTCTAGTCTCTATATTCTCTGACATAACTTGCAACATCTTATTGATTCTCTGACATAACTCCATCTGATAAGTTTTAGCTTATTGAGTTTGGGCTTGGACCTATCTCTCGCACTAAAAATAATTATGTATGCAGAGATACAAAACTTGCACCAAAACTTGCGAGATACAAACACATCATACAAAACTCGACAAACCAAAACTTGCACCAAAACTTTGATAGCCAATACAAAATACAAAATACCAAATGCAATAGTATGGTCATTAATACAAAATTCAAAATTGGATTTGCTATTACACACCCTTAACTCCTCATTGAACTGAAAACTAAAAACTCGGCCGAACACACCCTTAACTCGTGACAGGCTGAAACTAAAAACTCGACAGAACTGAAAACTCTGACAGAACACACCCTTAACTTTGACAGAACTCAGCTTGCATCAATAACCAATCCTTCACAACACCAGCTACATTCATCGTAAGTGCCGAAGTCTTCCCAACAAGTAAAAACACCGCAAGATAAGCATCGAAGGATCGAAGGATCAGTTTACACAAAATGGCAAAGAATAAATTCTTGAAGCATCGAAAGTGCATTTCTAACCAACAAACCAAGCAACCTAGCAACCAAAAATACTTACATTTCACAAATTACATCTTATTTTTCTCCGGACAATTTCTCGAGTCATAGTTAGCAATCTTTCCACAGTTTCTACACATTCTTCCTGGATTGTTTAGAGCTATCTCTTTGGGGGATTTCCATCTCTCCGCTTTCTTCTTCCTCCCTTTTGTTTGAGAAATGCTGGGATTCAAAATCAATATTTGAAATAAAGATTTGGAAGTCAAAATTAAATAATTTTTTATATCAAATTAAACATTAAAATAAATCAAATAACATTAAACACTAAACCGATATCAAATTAAACATTAATATCACAATCATAACCTGTGAGGTATCAACCAAAGGCTCTTTAACTATATCATCTTCATTATCTTCGTCCCCTTCGTTGGAAGTATTATTCAACATTGAAACATGCTTAGCCATTTCATCCATCTTTTCTATAAAATATGAATAAGCCTCAACACTATTCCCCGCATCGTAAGCCACTTGAGAAGCAACCTTGATATAATGAGCCACTCTCAAAAGTTCATGATTTTCATGACAGCCCACTAATCCAGTATGAAACTCCGCTCTATACGTGTTTGCCTTTTGAATCCATCGTTTCAAAAGAAAATGCCTTGGAATCTCTTCAATCTCGTAACACTGAAAAAACTTTAACATGTGACCACAAAGTAACCTCATAAACTGAAAATGCTTACATTCACAGTCTCCCTCTAAGGTTCCTCTATTGAAACTCACTTTCCAAATGGACTTTTTCTGCGGGTCTCTGAATTTCACCATGTAGCTTCCGGTTCCATTGTTGACAATCTCGTCCCCATCAAATTTGTACTCCATCTTTGTCTTGTCTAATTGCTCCTTAAATTTATTAAATGCATTAATCGTATAGACCTTCGCAACATGCATAAGGAGGAAAGCATCGTTAGCCACAATTCATGAACTATACTCAGTGCGGTAATCATCATCTCTTTCATTCCTACCAATCAAAGCCAAAGATCTCTCATTACCATATACAAACTCCATCAGCATAGTGCTCGAATTTACGAATTGGTCGTAGTGAGAATTCATCGATTCACTCCTCCCAGTCGTACGCATGCCAGCAAAAAATGTATCACTGAGATAAAAAGGAACTCATTTCTCTCGCATATTATACATTTCTGTCAACCAAGGATTTTCAGACAACTCATTTTTCTCTATTATTGTACATCATCTTCTTTCAAAATCAGCAATCTTATACGAGTAAGAAATAGTATTTTTCAGGTTAGTTACCAGTGTCTCAATTTTAGTAAAGGACAACTTCTCTTGAAATTTCTGCATAATATGCCAAAGACAGTAACAATGACGAGTATCAGGGAACACTTTTGCGATGGCTGCAGTCATCGCTCTATCTTGGTCAGTGATGATTGCAGTTGGTGCCGCGACCACCCATGGTCGCAAAGCCGGGCCTTAAACAGCCATATGAATGTATCTTCTGTCTCATCAAGTAACAACGCACAACCAAACTGAATCGACTGCATATGATGATTGACTCCAATAAAATGGGCAAAAGGCATAGAGTATGCATTCGTACGATATATGGTATCAAAAGAGACAACATCCCGAAATACTCATACTTTTCGAGACCTCCCATCAACCCGGAAAAAGTTTATCGCAGTCCCATTTTGATCTAGATCAATAACGTGAGTAAAACTGGGGATCCGCAGGGCACTCTTACGCATAAAATATTTAAGCCGCGGCAGTTGCATCACCTTTTTTAGGCATCTTTCTAGTCAAACCATAATGATGGTTCTAACAATCCTTCTCTGTAAACCCAACTTCTACCCCACTAAAAACAGTTACAACTTTACCGACAGGTAAACCATTTTCACCAAAAATCTCAGTCAACTTCTTTACTGTTTCAGGCATATTTTTATTCAATCTCATGCAATTTCTCTTTGCTGGACTAACCAAATTGTGGCTATGGTCATTTTCAACGTAGCTTACATGGTATGTATCTTTGTTTTTTTTTTTTTGTAACACACATTCTAGCGGGGCAACTACACTTGACAGTGCTAGTATTTCTAGAAACACCCACTTCTCCCACTTCTCTATTGTTATGGATCCCTTCACGTGAACAAACTATTAAACATCCCCTAGCCAAATCCACACCGGTTTTTCGATCTGTCGACCGAACACGAGTCTCAAATCCCTCTTATTGACCATAATGTCTGTAGTAAGTCTTTGCGTCGTCAACACTGCTAAAAACCATACCTACAAACGGAGCAACTAGTCTATCCGGGGATTTATTCGACAAAGACCCAACAACTACGTCATTGTCGATACTAATTATTACATTATCTCCCATTGACTCCATTTCTAAATTTTGGGTTTGAGTTCAAATACTGAAAAGGCAAAGCTAACAACTGAAATTCAACATACCATATACAATTGAAATTGATATCCACAAACTACTTCGCCCATGAAATTTGGATTTTTGGGTTTTGAATTTTGGGTTTTTGGGTTTTGAATTTTGGGTTTTTCGGTGGTTTTGATTTTGTTGATGATTTGTTGTTTGTTAAGTTTGTATGAATTTGGAGAATTTAAAACCCTCGTGATCGTAGTTTGTTCTTTGCTGGGAGGAAATTTCGAAACCCAAACCTTTCGTAATTTCGTATTTTGTGAGGTGAAATATCGTATTTTGTGAAGCAAATTTCAAAATATCGTTTTTTAATGGGTTATTTAGTTTTTGGCCCCACTTTATATATGGATATTAGCATTTGGCTCTCCTAAGTTGCTAAATTCGTTTTTGGCCCCAGTTCTGTTAGTTGAATCAGTCAACTTTAACTCCACTGTGTGTTTTCCTACTCACATTTTTGTAATGGCATAAATACCCCTCACACTTAACACATGTACTGATTTTATTGAAAACAAATAAAATTTACACGTGTCGAAATCTTGTGGTTTCCATCCAACGGTTACTGATATTATCCATATGTTCTTATTTTATCTGCGATCTCTGGAGGTAATGGAGTAAACTGTAAACGCCTAATTCCCCAAATCCAAAGAACTGATCCCAACACTATATCGATTGATTTCTTTCTGCGCCAGCCAGTGAAGTGCTCCATCTAAGAAAAAGTAATCTGATAAGTGTGAAGTTACTGGGATGAATGGGACATTTCTTATTCTTATCCACGAAGTCGATCCGAGTGTGCACATCTCAATTTTTAGTTCACACTCGTAATCTTCGCTATTATCATAGAAATCTCCAAAATCGTCCAGGAATACCTTTGTGATTGCCAAAACCACGTACTCATTAAGAATAAGATTCTGACCAAAAGAAAAAGTATTGACTCCAATCGTATTAGAAGTTGGTAGTTGTAAGATTTCTCCAGTAAATGGATTCCAAACATAGAGTTCACCCATCTTTATTGGATCCATTAAAGGATGACGCAAACCGGAATCCCGTAAACAAAGCAACCCATTACAAGAGCCACAAACACTAAATGAACGCAGATGTGGGGGCAACACTGGAAGAGGCTTCTCTGACTCATCATTACACCCAACATTCTCTATTGTACCAATACTTTGGATCTTCAGAATTGTGCAATTTGGATGCCAAATGAGGATGGGACAGAGATGAATCTTATCCATGAATTGAAAGGCAGGAGTCGTGTTTCAATCCCATATGATGACCCGATGTATTGAAAATAAAAAAAAAAGTGAGGGAGTGAAAACACTAAGAAATGCGATTCGCTCTTGGAAGCAAAGCGATGGTGGTGTTGATGAATTGGAGTCTTTGTGGCGCCATTCGGATGCCAATGCTTAGGGTGCCAAACTTTAAGGGCGGAGTTTGATCCAAATGCAAATGGTGGAGTTTGGAATTACCAAGAAACGGAGATAGTGAAGGTAGTTGCCGATCAGGTGACCGTTGGATGGAAATCACAAGATTTTGACACGTGTAAATTTTATTTGTTTTCAATAAAATCAGTACATGTGTTAAGTGTGAGGGGTATTTATGCCATTACAAAAATATGAGTAGGAAAACACACGGTGGAGTTAAAGTTGACTGATTCAACTAACAGAACTGGGGCCAAAAACGAATTTAGCAACTTAGGAGAGCCAAACGCTAATATCCATATATAAAGTGGGGCCAAAAGCTAAATAACCCTTTTTTAATCTTGATCTGATTAATTTTGATCCAACGGCCGATATTCTGCTGTTTGGATGTTGTCTGAAATTCTGCTGTCTACCTAGCCGGCCATTGGATCCAAAAAAAAATATATATATATATATATATATATATATATATATATATACGAGTAGGTTCTTAAAACATCTATATTTAAGAGATAATATTCTTAAAACATCAACATTTTTGGATTTATTTTTATGTATGACTTATATTCCTATCACTCAATCAATTACAGAAAACACATATGTTATGTTATGTTATAATCTATCCCCTATTGAAAATTAATTTAGTGATTTTTTTTTTTTATACAGCTCAAATAATTAGAGTATAATACATAAATATAATGTAAAATAACAAGAAAATGTATGAGGGCCAAGTGAGGGCTTAATGAGGGTTGGGCTCAGGCTTCAAAATCTAAGCCCTTGCCCGCCCCTTATAAGCATGAGGGGAGGGCCGGGCCGGGCCACCCCTTAAATCTGTGAGGGCCAACTTTTGAGGGATTGAACATGCAATTTTGAGGGCCAAGTCAGGGCGGGTTGAGGGCCTGAGGGCCAAATTATCACCCCTATGTCGAGTTTATCAAACCCAAATCCAACCCGCCTACGGGTGACCCGTTAAGCCAGCGAGTCAATAATATATCAGTTTCGGATCAGATTCCCAGAAAACTTGTATACAAAATATTTACTATTTCACAATTTTATTTATCATATATATATGCATTAATTCTAAAAAATCATCCATAATTTAATTACATATTAATGAAAATTGAATAATTAAATATATATTTATTAAATGAATCAATATGATAGCTAATCCTTTTTCTTTTAGTCGTTTATTTTAGGTAGTTGGGATGATAGATGAGATTTTATATCAGTTTTGGATTGGATTCAAAGACAACCTGTATGCAAAATATTTAACATTTCACGATTTTATTTATCAAAAAAACATATTAAAAAAAAATATATGTATTAATTCTCAAAAACCATCCATAATTTAATTACATATCAATGAAAATTGAATAACAAAATATATATTTATCGAATGAATCAATATGACGGCTAATCCATCTCCTTTTAGTCGCTTATTTTAGGTTGTTGGAACTTGGGATAATGAAACTTATCTTAAAACAAAACAGGTTATACAGGTCACGAGTTGATGACCCGACCCATTAAACCCGAAAACTAATCGAGTCTTCTAACGGGTTATTCGGGTTAATATATGTGACCCTAACCCTACCCATTTATTTAACAGATTCGGCATATCAATTCTTAAATGACCCAAAAACCTTTTTTCCCAATCCAAACCCGCTAATTTCGTGTCGGGTTAGCGGGTCGTGTACAAAACTGCACCCCAGATAAATAAAAAAAAATACTTATATCAAAACGGAAATGTGTAAAATATCCAATCTTAACATCAAAGAAATCAAAACGGGAATGTGTAAAATTTTGCCATCCCAAAAAGAGAATTGAGCATTGGCGTAAGCTTTATATGGTGGAGGTCTTATTACCTATATTTGTCAAACAGACAATTTTACGTGGAGATATTCCTTTTTCCATTTCCATCAATTTTTTACTATACACGGCCCCTCGGTTGTGCGATTAAACACACAACACACACATTAATCACACCCCCCACTCGTAGCTCTTGAGCATTTTCCTCTTATTAAAATTAGCTCATCTTATCCAGTGCCTGAATTTGAACCAAGTCCAGTCCCAAACTGCCAACTGTTAAAAGTATAGACATTTGGTTTTGCCCGTTAATGCCTACATGTGATATTAAAACCAGCTAATATTATGATTGTGTATTTGCATTCAAGATCGAGTCAAACTCTTCATGTAAACAGTGGTGGCACGCTTTATAAATTTTATTCATCCTAGTAGAGCAAATTAGCAATCGAACAAACTCATATAAATAGCTTCAGTGCTTCACTACTGTAACTTTTAGTACAAACTCAACAAGTATATCCAAGCATGAAAAGAACACATCTCACTATGATTCTATTGTCAGCATTCTTTGTTTCTTCTCTCCTACCACATTCTCTCAATGCTGCAACAGGACGGTGCAATCCAAGTGACTACGAAGTTCTCTTGAAAATCAGTAAGGCCCTAGGCAATCCTTTTCCTTCGTGGGTACCCAATACCGATTGCTGTGATTGGTATGGTCTCCAATGCAACGACACTACTAACCGGGTTGTGGAACTCACTATCTTTTCGGGCCAAATTTCGGGCCAAATCCCATCGGAGGTAGGCGATTTGCCGTACCTCGACAATCTTACTTTCCGAAAACTATCAAATATTACCGGCCCAATCCCTCAATCCATTACAAAACTGAAGAGGCTTAGATTTCTTCGACTAAGTTGGCTCAATCTCACAGGTCCAGTACCAGATTTCATTAGCGAACTCTCCAATCTCATCTACCTCGAATTAAATTTCAACAAATTTACCGGCCCCATTCCATCCAGTTTTTCGAGCTTTACCAAACTTGGTGCTCTCCGTTTAGACCGCAATCAATTGTCCGGATCCATACCCGAGTCATTTGGGCATTTCAAGGGGTCCGTACCCGATTTATACCTATCTCACAACAAACTCACAGGCCCAATTCCTAAGTCGTTTGCGAACATGGCTTTCTCAACGATCGACTTGTCAAGAAACAAGCTAACTGGTGATGCTTCAATGTTGTTTATACCAAATGGTTCCAGTGTGATTATCGACATATCTAGGAATATGTTGGCATTCGATTTCTCGAAAGTGAAGAAGTTGTCCATGCAGTACTTGGACATGAATCATAATATGATCTATGGAAGCATTCCAAAGGCGATAGTTGATGATGTGAATTTGCAGTTTTTCAATGCCAGCTACAATAGACTTTGTGGTGTGATTCCAACTGGAGGAAATATGAACAGATTCGATTACTCTTCATACATCCATAACAAATGCTTGTGTGGACCACCTTTGGCCGCATGCAAGTGAGCAACACGGTATTGTGCACGTGTGGTTCACTGGCCATTTGGTTGCTACCTGTGATGTCTAAAATCTCTAAATATAGTGTTGTAACTTGTAAGAATGGGGTGTTCACTCGAACACCTCATTGGGTTGCTTGTTATGCCATTCATAATTGGTCGTGTACTATTTGTATTGTAATAAAAGCTTTGAAAGAGTAAAGATCAAGAAAATATCCACGCAACTATAAAATTGTGATGTAAAATTTCCACGCAAATATAAGATGAATGTGATGTAGGACATAGCGTCTTTTATTTATTTCTTCTAAAATCTCTACTTTGTTCTTTATTAGATTGAGCCTAATAATTTAGGAGATTGAAGTCCATCACATATAACTGTATAAGGTCACTGCATAGTGGATAATGATAAGTGTTAGAAAAATGGGTTTCAATTGAAAGTCTATACTGTTGTGAACACATAGGACTTGGAATGGCACAAATCCATTGAGAAATGAATGATAAATTTGTCTCCCAAATTATCCCACTTGAGATGAAATGGTTGAAAAATGGGTGTGAAAAACACTTAGTCCCACGTGGGAAGAAGACCAAAGTATTGTTGAGTTTATAAGGCCTAATTGAGGCTATTTGGGTTGGGCCCCAATGGGTTCTATTAATTTTCCGTGGAGATGGAACACAAGCAAGCTCAACAAGAAACATGCGCACCACTAACAGGTGGGCTGGGCTGGGCTAGGTGGTGTGTAGTTTATATTCTTTTAGGATAACCAATTTCTTAACAAGGCCCAATCTATTTGGGCCCATAAGACTTAACAATTTTACTTAAAACAGTAAAAAGAGAAAAACATTTCCAAAATAGTGCAACGGTTCAAAATGTTGCATTCAACGGTTTGAAACGTTGTTTTATGCCGAAAAAGTACGGTGCGTCCTTTCGAAAAGTCACTATGTTGTTTTGAACCGTCACTGTGTTGTTTCGAAAAGACACTGTGTTGGTTCGAATAGTCACTGTGTCGTTTCGAAAAGGCACCACTCTCATATAAATATCAGACGTTTTTGCATAAAGAGACATCGATTGAAAACCTCTCTTCTCCTCTCTGTTCTTAGTCAAAATACAATGTTGCGTTTGCTAATTCTGTAGAATTGAAATGCTGCTTTCCAAAGAAGGAAAAATTTGTTCTATCTTGGGAGATAGTTTCCAATCCAAATTTAATTTGAAGCACCGTGAGGAGGAAAATTTGTCTTAAGGACATAGTGAATCTTCACTAGGCTCGGATTAAAGTTTTCATACGTGGTACATAAGAGAGAAATATTTGTACTATTGTGATAATTGGTAAAGTATAAGTATAATTTGGTTGTGGTTCCTAACAATAAACTCAAGTCATAAAACATTTACAGCAAGAATCCTGCCCTATAGATAAATAATTAAAAAGACTGTTTACAGCAAATAAAACACTTCCCTGATTAAGAAATAAATGTGCATATATATATTCGTGATCATGACGATCCTGACAAATAAGAGTGCACAAATCTCTACTAGTAGCATATCCTATAATGATCGTGGCCTCTTAAATTCATCCGGGTATTTTTCTTACGCATAATACCCCTGGATGAATAATTAAATCAAATGTCTAGATATTTATTAATGAGGACTACTTTGTCTTTTTATGCCTTTATAAATTTTCAGTACCAATATTGTCCTTAAATTAAAATATTGCTTAACACCTTTGAATAGGAGCAATCAGTCTTTTCATGTGGCGTTATATTAAAAAACCAATTTCACGCAATTTTGAATTGTACGCTTTACTATAAATGACATTTAATTAGCAATAATTTGGTTATTTAATAAGACGTTAAGAAAAGGAAAAGTATAACAGAGAATACGAAGCGATTCTTTTCCCTTCTCTCCCATCCTCTTCTCTTCTGTTTCTCATTTTTTTTTTCTCATTACAATGAAACTACTACTTCCATTCTTTTAATTTTGGGTTTCTCCCCGTAAAACCAAAGGAAAAAAAAAGTAGCCATCTATCGCTGGTGATCCGAATGGATTAGAAGCATTGAGTTAAATCAGCAAAGCACATGCGCATTGAAAGGAATGCACTATTTTATACTATGTCAAGTTGCATATTCTCTTCCTTACATTTGATCAATCTTTGATTGATGAAGTTCGTCATCACGTTACACGTTTTTTATATTATAGAAAACACTGTAAGTGTCAATTTTTATTTTTGATTTTTTTTCTTTCTACTATTTCCACAATCATGAAGATGATCTTGCTGCTTTAAAGTTGGAAATTGGGTATCATAAAAAAAAAAAATTATAATCGAGAATATGACATGAAGCTTGATTTGATTGAAGTGTTCTGATTGTCCGAACATTCTTAAATGAGTTTGATAAATCTTGAAAAGTTCTTATTTTCTTTTTGATTTTTTTTTGTTGAGATGCATAGTAGAATTGAAGTTCTACATTTGCTGAGGAAGAAGTTACTCAATCCTTTAGGTGCTTTGAATTTTTCCGTACTATAATTGGACTTTGGCGCTCTTAGAGGATGGTTGAAGAAGATGAATCATGGACTCGGCAATTGCGAGTCAACTGGCTCAATCATGGTATGATTTTAGGACATCTTAATGTTTTCGTAACATCCTCAATGTATTCTTTCATCATTAGCATTTTAGTATACTTTTGGCTTTCTGAAGTCTGAAATTGCTAGAATGTTTTGAAGCATATTTGACACTGAGTTCAGGCTTGGATAATTCTAATGTTGTCTGTTGTAAAACTATACATGATCCAAGACTGAATGGCATTATGTATGCTGAAAGCAGAGTAGAAAGAGCAAGGTTTTTTTTCCCAAAGTATAATGGGATGAGATCGTGGGAACACTGAATCATACCCATTTCTAGGCACAAAGAAATGGAGAAATGGGTGCTTAGGTGAGTTTCTTATTTTGGCTTGATGAATTTATTTGTGTCCCCTATTCAATTAAGGACTGGAAATTGAAATGGTATACATAATCCGTTAAATAGCTTAGGTGAGAATGAAGTTGAATAATGAAAATTAAAAGTGAGTTGATGGTAAATTAAATTGGTGGCTTTACTTTCTACGTTTGAATGGTGAAGAACATTGAATTTTGTGTTTTTTAAACCTAACTAAATTATTACGCTCAAAACATATATAAGATTAGGCTCGATTTTGTGCAGAGGGTCTTTCATCGAGTATTGTCCCTCACTATTCATTTCCAAAGAATTCATAGAACAGTGTTTTAACCCAGAGTAGTTGCCACACTTTACATTCAGGTTTCTAAAACAATTTGCAAAAAAACACATTGTCTTGGTCAACTAGGTAATGTACATTGTCTTGAAGTGATTCGATTTAGATAATATGCATTTTATGGTAGCTTAATCCGAGTCATTTTAGTGATTGCCCTCCCAATATATATATACAATCAACCCAAGTTTCATCTAGACGAGAAGGTATGTGAACAATATGCTATCAAGGGGGACGATGTAGATCGTGCTTTGCTTCCTGACACTACCAAAAAAACGAGTTTACCCGAGAGACGCCATAAAGAATACCCGACGGATTCCGTCGGTAGGACGTTACCAACACATTTTGTCTGTCGGGTATAATATGACCATTTGTCGGGTAATCTCTCTGGGTACCTGACGGTTCTACAAGAGTTGTTAACAGTCGGCATATCTCTTCTAAATATCAAGCGGCAAACTAATTTCGCTTCCCACCTATTTTTTTTGGAAAATTAAAAAAATAACCAAAAAAGACCCTAAAGCTAACTGTTTAAGTTGCATCGAACAAAAAGATAAAAGCTGTTTAGTCACATCCATCGGCAGTATTGACCTTTCCTTCAACCACCGCTCAATGAATCACATCCATCGACAGTATCCGAAAGATCTCTTTCTCACCGTCTCTCTCAAAAAGCTTTGATTTTCAAAGTTGGTTCTCTTATATATTCAAGCTTAATTAATTTTTTGTTCTCTTTGGTTTTACTTTAGATATTGATTCTCTTAAGTAATTTTATAGGTTGATTTAAAGCTCAAATTACTGCTAGAGAAAGAATCAATTTTTCAGGTTAGGTATTTTTTTTTTCTTGAGATTTCCTTTAGATTTTAGGTTGCTTTATAATTTGTTTCAATTGGTTACTTGTTATTTTCGTTTGTGAAAATGAATTAAAACTTGGTTTTGGTGTTGGGTTAGTCAAAGCTTCAGCTTTGGTTAGTTCTCTTTGGCTAGCACCCGCTATGTTGCTCTTAGATGAATTAGCTTGGGAAAGTTGGCCACCAGCTTTTCGCGCTTAGGTTCCTAAGTGCTCCCTGAGTTCAACTCATCGTACCACACAAGTTCATAGTCTTTCAACTGTGTAGCATGAAGCTTGACATGTTTGTGGTCTTGAAGGTTTTTATGATTGAAAGCTTTCTCCATATAACTTAAATAATCAACGAACTCATCCGACGTGACTCGACCTTTCTCTGGATTTGAATTAAATTGCCTCATTTATTGTTTAGGTCTATTACCTTGGCAACACCTCCTGGAAACCTTCCTGATTTTAAGATGTTATTGCTTTTTGGTTGTGGATCGGTGCTTTTAGGAGATGTTGAATGCACATAGAATAACCTCCTAGACAGGAAGATTGACTCAAAGGTATTATCCCTTTTTGTTCTGTTAATAGATACATATTTTATTTTATAGATGCACCTTGGTTTGGTTCCTCAATATGCTCAATAACTGTTCTATTTGGAAGCATGGTCCTAATAACATTTGATTTAAATATTCAATTATGTTCTTGGTGTAGGTGCAGGGTGCAAGGGCTTGTTTTTGTCATCTCCTTTTTTGCGGTTGTTGGCTTCTCTCTCTGCCCTTCCTCAGCAGAAATATCTTTTTTTTTGTGGAAGGGTGAGTCCGGTGATTAATAAACTTTAACCTTTTCAAAAACAGAAATAAATAAAAGTAAAGATTGTGTTACCTACTAGAATCACTAAGCTCCATACAAGTAATGCATGACGTGATTTATTGTGCAGAACTGAATTTGCATTTTGATGTGCAGGTATTGACATACAAGAAATTGAACTTCTAATATTGCTAGTATTAGTTCAAGGAACTTAAAACAAACTTTTATTATGTTGTGTGTGTGTGTGTGTGTGGGGGGGGGGGGGGGAGGAATGCATACTGAATTGATTGAAACTTTAGCGCCTTGCTTTTTGATTGATCACTCACTTATTCATAATGTTTGTTTCTGTTTTTCTCTTTCAGGAAGAAATGCTTTGGTGGCGGACTGCAAAAGGCTTGCATGATTGAAACAACTTTGAGGATTCGGTACGGAAATGCAGGTATGAAGTTTGGTGTTTTTCTTTCTTCGTAAGTGATTTTTTTTATTAATGGTTAAACAATTAATTGCCATGACACTTTTTGAACTTGGACGTCAACTTTAAAACTTTTTAGTTTGGCTGATTTGAGACTCTTTTCATTATTATTATTTTTTTAAATCATTGAAGCTTGCATGTACTTCATGAGTGGATGAACTTTTAATAACTGTTAATGAGTTTATATAGTTCATTGTATTCTTGTACTCCCTTGTTGTTCATAAAAAATAATTAGGTGATGATGTAAAAGAAAGATGTGCACTACACTAGTAGTTCTAAAATTGGATGGACCTTAGGACCTTTACTTGCAATTTTTTCATGCTGGTTTTATAGCTTCCATAGTGGACAAATATAATGACCTTTAATTGTAAACCATTACTTTTTTTCTACAATTTTTAATTGTTCAGTTTTTACTCTCGGAATTTAGGCGACACAAAAAGGCTGCCATGTTATGGTGTAGTGTTTATGGGTTAGGGTTTAATGAATTGATGACTTAACAAAATGTATATCTTTTGCAGACTTGCAGCAGCCACTGCATTATAATCCAAAAAGTCTTGAATGTGAAGCTCCTCGTTAAAAATCCTTTGGATACAATAGCTGCTGAATGTGGTGCTTCCAGGTAATTGCTTGAAATTCATTGTTAGACCTATGAACAAATTATATCCACTTTTTCTTTTTCCTTAGTTTCCTTAGTTGGTTTGTCCCCAATATGGAGTTTTTTTAGCAACATGCATGTAAAAGAGGATTTCTATGCATGTCTTCTCTTTTATAGGGTATCATCCTCTAAGGTTTACAAAGTTATTCCTCCCCACCGCAATTGATGGCTGGGGTTCACAACTTATGAATATTTCAATCTATATCATGGGTTGGTTGTATCATTGGAATAAAATTGGCAACAAAAACTATTAAGAACGTGAGTGCCTAGCAATCCATGCTGATGTTTAATTGTTTAGTAGGTTGTTTATAAAATAAGAATTGGCATGTTCATGCCTAGAGTACCTGGAATCATTTTGAGATTAAGATTACAGAAGTCTGATAAAAATGTTTGAGCTATCCACGACTATGATTAGTAGTAGTTTACGCCTTTTCCTTAATGTTCTTTTATCATGTGGGGTTAAAGTGATTGAATGTAATTGTAATATGAGTAAAGAATTTCCCTTTGACATTTTTTTTTTGGTTGGTAGGAAACTGAAGTCAAAGGGAAACCGCATCTTGGATCGAAACAATGGTAGAAAGTTAAAACCTACTTGGTTTTTGTCAGGGTTTGGCCTGGGAAGTTAAAAAGTGTTAGAAGACTCCGTTTTGTTTAATGTGAAGAGTTTGACATCATTGTAGACTTGGGCATTACAACAGTATGGAAAGATGGTGTTATAATTTCATCGAATCATTGTTGTTACACTTCCTTTCTACTTGTGCTAGATACTAAGTGTAGCTCTTTTGTAATAATTGTGATGTTGGCCTGAAAAAGAATGTGATGTTGGGATCTTTTATTAAAATCCCAATATATATATATATATATATATATATATATATTTATTTATTTAAAAAAAAACTAATTTCCGATTGACATAAACTGTCGCAGGTATACCCGACGGTCAAAGACAGTAGGAATATCCGACCGTCTAAACCTAATTTCCGACGGACATAAATTGTCACATGTATACCTGACGGTCGAAGACAGCAGGAATATCCAACGGTCCAAAGCTGTAGGAATGTCTGTCGGCAAAGATCATCAATGCCGACGGCCTATTTTGACTGATTTTAACCATCGAAAGCCTATGCCGACCGAGCATTTTCCGACGGTCTTGCGGCAGTTTTGGCCTGTCAAGTAATACCTTTCGCGACAGCCATAGTCAGTCGGGTAAAGTCGTTCTTTTTGTAGTGTGAGAAGACACCTTTCTACGAAGATTTGGTAATTTTTGTCTAGAGAAACTGACCTACTTTTTGCACAAACACATTTTTGCATTTTAGAAGTTCAAACAATATTTAACTTTTTGCAGGCTACCATGGATGTCCATCTTTAAAAGTTATTGATTGTAAGTTCAAAGTAAATATATTCTGAATGAATTTCATTCCCATCTTTAAAAGTTACTAATTGTCTTATTTCTACTGCATATATTCGCTGGTGGTCTGGACCCTAATGTCACAGAGGAGGAATTGAGGCAAATATTTGCTCAGTTTGGTGATCTTGTCTATGCAAAAACAATACCGGGTAAAGGATGCGGCTTTTTGTACAGCTTTGGAACTAGGTATATTTGAATCACCCTTTTCATTGTATTACCCGGTTTTGTTTTGCTTTAATTTATGTTTTCTTATATTTGTTGATTGATTAATTTATGTAGTACCCTGTTTTGTTTCGTTTTAGACTTTAGCTATTGTCTATTGCTTGTTTGTGACTTCCAAATTCTAAATATTAGAAGCATGCTACTTTTAACACATTATTCTTTTATTTTTGCTATTAGCAATTTAAGGGTATAATGTTGTATCTCTGCATTGGTGATCAGTCAGGATGGTCATTTACATTCATTGATATTCAATTTCTTTTATCTATATATTTGTCAATATTTAAGGTTTTATAAATCTATGTTTTTCTGTCTAGGCAATCTGCGGAAGTAGTAATACAGAGATTGAATGGAACTATGATTGGCCAGCAAACCGTACGCCTTTCATGGGGTAGAAGTATGATAGCTAAACAAGTAAATCCAAGATATATGCTTGCTATTGAATAGGGAGGGCCTTGAATTAGATTTATATTTGTGCATATATGGTGTGAGGATGAAGTCTATAACGTTTTATTCTTAGAAATCTGTGAATTTTGTTTACTGTAACAATTTCCATACTTGTGAACATTTTGAGGAGGTTGAGGATTTGAATAATTTATTCCCCAGCGGGTTTCAAAGCAACAAGTGCATGATGTTTCATTGTCACATTCCTCACATATTAATCATGACTGGAACACAATTGCCCCGCCTTCCTTCAAAGTTTTTTTCTTGATTTTTAACTTGCCAAATACTGTTCTAAAATGTTGGAGTTCCATTTTTACATAGCCATTGACCGATGTTTTACTGTCCAAATTACAGGATCAGCCTGGCACCTGGGCTTAGCCATCAGATCCCAATCAGTGGAATGGTGCTTATTATGGTTATGGGCAAGGCTATGATGCATATGGTTACGAGGCTGCTCTAGACCCTTCTTTATATTCATACGGTGCATATGCAGGATATGGGCGGTATCCTCAACATGCAAGATATTTCAAACACTTAATTTGTCAAATAATCCTTATGTTTAACGCTTTCTTTAGAGATTTTTTTTTTTGCATGTGTTTGATTGGCCTAAAAATTTGATTATTAGTGTTACTTCTTATTTATAGGTTTATGAAACACTCGAGAATTGGTGTGCGTCTATGTATTATGGACACTCCATATTTTAAAAATAATCCATGTCGGATATGTATCCATGTATTTGTGTCAAACATGACACACATGTATTGTATGTGATATACCTAATTTTTGGTACTTCGCCATATCGGACACTTTGTATCGGTGTCAGATGGGTATGCATACCCGTGTCAATGTAAATTAGGTGTGCGATACTAGATTCAAACAAAGGAGGACTAAATGATGGAAAAAATTATCTATTGATACTTGGCCTCTATATATTATTTTTTGCATCTGTACATTTTAATTTTCTTTAAGATGAGCCCTGTTTCATCCTTTTAAATTTAAATTATGCAAGTCATGAAGGTATAATATACATGAATATAATTCCATTGGTAAACTGTTCTCAAGACATTTTATGCTTCTTGCTTTTCAGGCGGAAGGCATGCAAGAGATGGTAGCTATGGCAGGTGTTGTCCCATCTGTGGAGCAGAAAGAACTATATGATCCGTTGGCTACACCTAACGTTGACAAGTTAGTTTTTTTTCCCTTTTGTCAGCTTTCATAACTTTATTCAATCAGGTCTATTATTTACTTCATGGTTTGTGTCTAAATCTACACTCATTGTTAGCTCCTTATTTGCCAGGTTAAATTCTGCATATTTGGCCGTCCATGGAAGTGCTATGGTGGGGCGACCTTTGTGGTTGAAAACTTCAGCACTCTATCAACAAACTTAGCCTACTGATTATAGTGGTTTTTCTTATTGGCGTGTTTGATAGGAAATCTTGATCTGGTTTCTCTATTAATTGAGAACTTCTTATTTTGATAGAATAAATGCTGCTTTATTACTTGGTTGTCCATGGAAATGCCATGGTGGGGCAACCTTTATTATAGAAAACACTCTCACTGTCTCACAAGTCACAACAACCTTAACTCGTGTGCAGTTTGTATTCTGGTTAAATCCTTCTGGTGGTCTTTCTTATTTTGAAGGCAACTTTGGTGTCTTTACAAGGAAATCCTGATATGGTTTGTCTCAAATTATTGTGAACTTCTAATTTTGATAGGTCAAAATGCTGCTTACTTTGAGGTCCCTGGAAGTGCAATGGTGGGGCTACCATTATAGTTGAAAACCTTGACACCCTCACGACAGGCCTAGCCGCGTGCAGCTTGTACTTGGTTAGATCCTTCGGTGGTCTTTCTTATTTTGAAGGCAAAATTGGTGGGTTTACAAAGTATATTGAGCAGTCATTTGAGGATCTTGATGTTTCTTAGTTAAGTCGTACCACTAATTTTCAGGCTAAGAAAGTTTTAATGTATACTATGCCCGTTTGCTTTATTTATAGGATTGTGTTTCTCTTTACCTGAACTTCTACGAGTAAGATGAATATACATCTTTATGGAGTTCAAATTATAAATCTTCGATGAAGCTTTATGTTTCTTACAATTTGAATAAATGGTGTTAGTTAACTAGCAAAATTCAGGTATACAATATTGAAGAGCAAGACACTTACCTATATCCTTCTTTAAATGTTAAGTTCATACCCTCAACAAGAAAATTTAGCAACCATAAACACAATTACGAACAGTACATCAATTTCCCCCCGAGTTGGTTACCAAATAAGAAAGGTGTTAAGCAAATTATGTTTACACTCTTCCTTAAGTTTTGTTTGACATCGTGTGCATAGCACGTGCATCTTGCTAGTAACCCATAGAATATAGCCAATCTTAACATCAAAGAAATCAAAATGGGATGTGTAAAATTTTGCTATCTATGCACCCCAAAAAAGAGAATGAGCATTGGCGTAAGCTTTATATGGTGGAGGTCTTATTACATATTTGTCAAACAGACAATTTTATGTTGAGATATTCCTTTTTCCATTTCCATCAATTTTTTACTATACACGCCCCTCCGATTGTGTGATTAAACACAGCATACACATTAATAACACCCTTAACTAAGGGGTTATATGTAGGGGTGTGCACGGGTCGGTTTGGGTCGGGTTTGGATAAAAACCGACCACCGAACCGACCCTGTCGGTTTATGAACTACAATAACCGATCTGAACTGATCAATACTCTTAACCGATCCGAAACTAACCCGACCAATTTCCAACCTAACTGATACCCGATCCAACCCGAGTATGTTACAGTTTAACCGATGTTTTAACCGACCCGAGACTTTGCAAAGTCATTCCTCTAGAACACGAGCTCATGGGGTTTCATGCCTGACTAAACTTGAGCGAAAATCATGCAGCCAATGAGCCAAATATGTCTTCTGTCTTCAACTCTAGAACTCCTTCAATCAACTTTATCAACAAAGCATCCATAACTTTCTGATCATCTTCCCTTTGCAGTGAGAGCATGTTCTTTCTCTTGAAAGGTCCAGTAAGAAGAAGCAAACCCAAAAGAAAGTTGCTTCAAAAACACAACTCTTTTATCCTTGAAACCTTCCAGCCAATATAATCAAAAGGTTGCCCTGAGTGGTTGATGTTTGCGATTGTTAACAAAAGGTTTCTTAACCTCATCAGCTGGCTGGATAAAGCCTTGGGGGCCGGTTTTCAATTATCATGACGTGGGGATACACCACCATTTTTGGCTTGAATAATTCCCAATCCCATGCCCTGATATGGGTTTCTACTACTAACCCTTGCTTTTGGCACCATTGTTTCAGCCTTTAAGGTCCCATCTCTTTTCTCTCTGTGTGTGTGGCTTAGTTGAGCATGGAACTGAGACTGACAAATAAATCAAATAGATAAATCAAATTGAAACATTTTGACAGAGAAAAGGAGCCACTTTGACTTACTTATTTGAGTTGGCATCACACTAATCGAGATGTTTTGTTGTGAAGGGAACCACCACGTGATTACTTGTTTTTTTTTGAAAAATGCCCCTACTTTGAGCCAGCCACCACGTGACTAGTTTTACATTAAATTAAATGTTTATATTCTAAAATATCTTACTATATAGAAAAATATGGGGTATGATGAATAGTATTTTCACGTACGTCACAGGGGCAGTTTGGTAATTTTTCTATCTTTTTTGGGGGTATTTTGGTCTTTTCACTATATGAAGGTATTATCTCTACGGTTCTCGAATATTCTCGCACCTCTTCTCTCTCTCTAAAATCTCCACTAATAGGATGATTGATTCATCTATGTATTAATTATTTGTTGAATTGATCAAATTTATTTCCTATGCATTCATCTCTGCAAACGATTCAGGTAGCCGAAACAATTGAATTCTCCATTGGAAGTTCTTGAGCAAGAGATTTATGATATATCGAGCTTGAGAAAGCTAGACGATTGAAAGTGATTTTTTCTCTTTTCATTACTTTTTATTTGATATCTCTGTGTTTTGAATATGTAATTGAAGTTTGAGCAAGTACATTTTGTTTGCTTTATCTCCTTCATGTTATATTTACAACTAAAAAGGATTTTTTTTTCTTCTATCTTTAGAAAATTTCTCATTGTTGTCTTTGTCATTTTATCATTTGTTGAATAAATTGTTTACAATAAATTATTTCAATTTTAGTTAATTTTTTAGGAAATAAAAGTTAAAATGACTTTATGTAATTTTATGAAACTATAGTCGATAAAATAACCTGAGTTTGTTGTGAGCAACTCTTTAATTTGTGAGTGGATACAAGTGTAGAGAAGAGTGAAAGCACTAACGAGGGTTACAAGGGTATCTCAGTGTTCTTTTTTTCATTTAGATTTGGCAACTACAGTGCATGTACGCTATTGGAAATTTTTTATTTATGGCATACCCGTTTTGTTTGTGGTAAATAATTGTTTGGCATATTTCAAAAATGGCAGTGTGCTTTGAATATGGAGAAGTATGAAATTACTCAACGACGGAGTAAACAAGCTTACAGAGTACCTCTATCAAACTTAAATGCTTATTTTTTCACTATCTAAAGGTTCTCTGTAGATTTCTTGAATATTCCTCGCTTCGTGTTTGCAATTTCTCATTATTAAGCTCTGTCTTGTTCGTCTCCGGCACAGTATTATTCACAATCTTCGACTGGTACTATTCACACGTAAAGGAATACTATATGATTTCTTCAATCTTGAATCTAAAATATATATGGTTGAAACAAATTTTGTGGCGCTGTTTTGTAGTGATTATCTATTCAAGCTTTTGCTCATTGGATATTCTAGTGTTTGGCAAATCATGTCTGCTCCCGAGATTTACTGATGTAAGTTATACTTATGGCATAATTTTTAATATTCACAGCTTGAAGGAATCAGGCCTTTGGAGGTTAGCTCCAAGGTCTTGGGGTATGATTTCCAAACTAAGCGGGGTTAAAAATCCTGATTGTCAGTGCATTATTATGTGTTGTGAGATTCTGTATGTCATTGAGAAGTTGCTACTTCTCTAGACACTGATATGAAATTTACCTATAGATTTCTATGTGGAGTTGCTCTCATTTTTCCTGACCTTATTCATTTCATATTCATGGTGTACATGATGACTCATATCTGGTAGTGTGAGAAGACAAACACTGTTCTTAAAGATTTGAATTTCTCGCCACTTTCTCTCTCTCTATATATTTATTTCTTCTATGTGATTGTTATCCAAACGACTGCTATTGTTCGCACATGGAGGAATACTCATGAGAATGTAAAATAATAAATAGCAAATGTTCTATTCATGTTGAAAGTATATCTTACTATATTAGGAAAATATGGGATCTGGGTATGTGTTTTTTGCATCTGTGTCTGAATATTGCTCATTGTGTTCATACAATTCGAGGATAGCAATTTTGTAATTTCAATTTCCTCTGTCCAAATTGAGTATACTATTACTGATTTGTTTGGGTGGGGACTGGGGACTGGGGAATACACACTCTAATCTTTAGTTAATTATTTTGCAAGAATTAATTATTTTGATGGAATTGAGATGCATGCTCACACGACTAAACGGTGGAAAACCACTTGAATCATCTGGTCTCCCTTATTCTGCAATTGATCTATCTTCAAAATATTACTTCGACATGCAGGTAAAATATGATCCCAAAATCCTTTCATGAGTTGTATAAACTAGCTCTGCCAAAAAGCTAGCTAAGGCACTGATAAATTTGTGTCGTCGTATATGTCAAGGTAAATGGTAAGATATTAATGATCAGGTTATTGGAAACATTGTTGTAATTCCTAAACTCACGCACATACACAGGTGTAACTTTCACCGTGGGTTTTGTCGTAATATAGTGACTCTTCTCTTGATTTTTGTAGGCCTTCTGTTTCTATGCTGAAAAAGAAGTTTTATGAGAGCCTCGAATGGTTCGAGTTGGTCTCATTCAGAACTCTATTGCTCTTCCTACCACTACACCCTTTTCAAACTAGAATAGAGTCATCTTCGAGAAAGTGAAACCTCTTATAGATGCTGCATGCACTTCAAGAGTCAATGTATTATGCTTGCAAGTGAGTCACTAACGAAGACAAACTATGTACATGAATAATTTTACATAATTGCAACATCCACAAATATCATACATAGATGTATTTAGCCTTTGGTTTGAATGGTGTTGAGATTGTCATCAACCCTTTTGCTACTGTTGGTGAACTCAGTGAACCAATGTGGCACATTGAGATTATATTTTGCCCTTTTTACATCATGCTGCAGTTGCCATAATTGGATTAGTTCTTTTGCTGCCGGTAAATTAATCATGTATAATTTCATCTCTAACACATTCAATTGTTTACAGAAACTAAAAAAGGAGTTACACAAGCTATCATCCATTGCGTCATCAGAGATTTTAAAAGAGTCCAGTACCAGCATAAAGTAAACTTTTGTTGCGAGAGCCTCATCAAACACCTCCAACACTAAGAATGAGTACAAACTACAAAGTATACAGTGTAGATAAGGGTCAAATGAGATGCGTCATTCAAGGGAAATTGAATTTTAAGAGGTGAAGGACAACAAGTTTGGCCCACAACTTTGACAGCCACTTCTGATATATGGTACAATCTTTGTTTGTAAGGTGCGCTTCTATTGAGTTGTTGTCCCCTACCTTAGTTAATTTCCCAACTTTTCCCTCTTGCGTTTTAGAGAGTACATAGTATTGAACAGTATTGTTAAGATTTCTATTGTTGTGGATGTATTGTTAATACGTGCATCGCACGTGCATGATGCTAGTTAATATGTAATGGTCGGGTCGGTTAATTATGGTTATCACAATCTGAAACCGAGCATCGAACCGACACTGTTGGTTTTGCAATATTTCAAGCCGATCCAAACTAGTCTTAAGCGGATAACCGACCGATGTGGTACGGTTCGGGTCGGTCGGTCGGTCGGTTATGTCGGATACATCGGATTTATGCACACCCCTAGTTATATAGGTGATCTTGGACACACCCATAAAAACACTCTCATACCCCAATTTTAAAATACATAAATAAAATTGTTTTAGACACATTTAGGTTCTTAAATTACCCCTTTTTAAACTTGATTGAGCGATCTTGGACACACCTATAAAGTTGTTGCAAATGAGATTTTTTTACTATCTCAGTTATTTATAAAGACCCGGTCTAGTGAAGCTAGAGCTATTCATGTCAAACATCGAAAATGTATTTTACTTATGTTATATAGATTGATTTTTTTTAGTTCATGTTAGAAATGTATCCTCCTACCTACGAGATTTTTTTCTCTGTAGAAAATAGAGCGAGGAAAAAGAAGATTGCCGAAAAAAAGGTTGTGTGTTGTTGTTTTTTTTTTTGCCCCTAATGAAAATACCTCAAATTTATTTGGGAGATATTATATGATTGAGGAGGTTGTTGGAGTATGACAAAAACTTTAGTTAGTTATGAGGTATGGGAGTGTTTTTATGGGTGTGTCCAAGATCCCTATGTATGAAATTATTTTTGGAACCAATAAACAAATAGTATTAAATTTACATATGTGGTATATTCGTAACATATTTCAAGTTCAAAATGTTGTTCATTTACCTATGTGCAAATTGTGAATAAACCCATGCATTGAACACACTTAGAAAACCGGCTTATCAAGTGAGGGTGCCCAAGTACTTCCTTACTAATTCATGCTCAAATATCCAAATAATGTAGAACTATTAGAGCATCTTTAGGTGAGATACTATCCTAGCATCAACCATCTTCAGGAGAGACACATATTGATGAAAACACCAAAAAAATACCAAACCAAACACCAAATCGGCCAAAATTTGGTTCAAGCTTTGGTGTTGTATCAAATCTCTCTCGCAGTTTTGGAAAAACCGCGCGGTTTTTTGAACACCGCATAGGCTTGGGCTAGAGTGTGGGCTTCAATCATGCGATTTTGCGAAAACCGTGCGAGAGATTTGGAAAGAGAAAAAAGAAAAAAGTTGATGTGCGATACATCATGCGGTTTCTGGAAAACCGTGTGGGCTTGGGCTTCAGTGGCGTAGTTTTGAGAAAGCCGCATGGACTATATGGCACGGTTTATCCAAAACCCCGTCATTTGATGTTTCTCTTGAAGTTGGTTGGTGTTTTTTTGGTTTGGTGTTTGGTTTGGTTAAAAAATTTAGTGTTTTTGTAGTTTTTCTCCTAAAAATGCTCTTATTTCTAACATAAATTACTCAACTCAAGTGCGTTTTTGGTAGAATCTAGCTATCTTACATGAACCTCACGAATTGTAAGTGGCACGCACTGACAAGAACACTTATATTCTTAACTGAAATTCGTAAATACCTCAGTCGTTAGCTCATTTCTCATGTAAAAATGTGATGATATGAGGCCCTTGGCATACGTTTATTAACTCTCAACAAAATGCAATCAAATGTGATGATAGTAATAATGTGGACAATCAAAATTCACCACCCATTTCTCATGAAAAAATAGAAAATAGGCATACCGTTAGGGAGTTTGAAACAATTCGCTCCATCTTCATTTCATCTCAAATTGCTGTAGCTCAGGCCTTCTATTTGTTCATTATGTTGCGACAAGTCAAGCATAAAGACTACAAGTATTATAACCAAAATTTACATAATCGTAACCGAATGGTCAATGCAGCGGAGGCAACTTACATTGTAGCTCAAAGTTTCAAACCAGAAACTCAAACCTTATTTGTATTCAATTAAAATCAACCGTTCACAATTTCGATCTGCTTTTATAAAAGTCCTTCAGTATAGCAAAGAAGATGATATTGAAAAATTGAGTGGTCTTAACTAGCTAGGAAAAAATAATAGTAATCAAATGCATTCAAGATCGAAGAAAAACTAGTCGGTTCAAAATGTGAGAAGTTGGAAAAACGCAAGCGAAATGGTGTGGTAGTGCACACCATAGGCAGTGTCGGCTCGTCCATAAGGCGAGTTAGGTGATTGCCTAAGGCCTCGAGTGAAAAAAGGCCTCAAATTTCCACAAAAATTGTACTATGCAATATAAAATTCCTACTAAATAGCCAATAAATCATACTAAAAGATTTTTAGATACTACAAAACATAATACATATCCCATAAAAGTCTCCTAATAAAAAAGGTAATAACTCTCCTTCTCTTATGTTAAAAAGAATTTCCGAAAATACCTCAAATTTCAAATGGTTAAATTTTCAATTTTCCATTTCCATCTCTATACTATATCTCCATAAATGATAAGTCTAACCAGACCTATGAGAAATAGATTAATCAAAATAAGCATAAATTACAATCTTATTAGGCAAAGAAAACTTGTTATGTAGTGTAGAATTGCAAACAAAAAAATGGAGTAACTAACTTAAAATTTGGTTTGGAAAAAAGCCTCAAGTTCTGAGTTTCGCTTAAGGCCTCACCGAAGCTAGGGCCGGCCCTGACCATAAGCACCTAACCATTCCATCACAAAAAAAATAAATAAATAAGAGCAGATGCAACTTTAATAGTAGGTTCCAACTTGTATTGAATGAAAACATAAAGATATACTTCATAGTTCCAAGTGCAAAAACAAAAGCAGCAACTGTGTATAAAAAGAAAGATAAAGTGAAGTGTTAAACTGTTCGAGTCCAGATTGCCAAACTGTGAGACGTGACCCAATAAACTTCTATGCCTGTCACAAATTCGTTCTCTATACTAAAACGTACAAATAGCTATAGTGACAGATACGAGTTTACTTAACAAGGAAAATCAACCATACGAGAAGTGAGTCAAGTGACAGAAAGTGTAGTTTTATTATTGATTTAGCAAACAGTTAAGTGTAGTTTTTTTTATTGATTTAGCAAACAGTTACAATCAAAAAGTGACTTCCATAAAGGGACGCGCGGTTAGCTCAAATATTGGCTTATGGTGAGGACCACATTTAATGTAACGTGTTCATGCACGCGCTTAGAAACCGGTTTCAACCTTTCAATAAAGTCAACTGAAGAAAACATAGAAAATTTTGTCCACCTTAAGCACCTAAGCTTAAAGGCACTTTGATTATTACTCAATCAAAATTCAAAAGTATGGACGTATGATGTTTGCTTCTTCTCTTTTCTTTTGTTTCACCACAGGTTATTGGTTCTTAGTTACGCACCCCAAATGATAATTTTAGCTCTGTAAATAATTATATATGAAATTACATTCCGTTTTTCTTAATACATTATGAATGAAGAAAATAGGAATGTTAAAACATACAGTTTTTCTTGATACAAATAGGATTGCTAAAAGCTACACTTGAAGCAATAAGTGTAATTCAGCTAGTCCTTGGTGCATGCATAATACCACACGACTCTCATTATTAACGCTTCGTTAAGGAAATGCATGCACTTATATATTACTACATATCAATATTTATAAAGACCCAGTTTGGTGAAGCTAGAGTTATTCTTGTCAAACATCAAAAATGTATTTTACTTATGTTATATGGATTATTTTTTTTTAGTTCATGTTAGAAATGTATCATCCTACCTAAGAGATTTTTTTTCTCTATAGAAAATAGAGCGAGGAAAAAAAAAATTGCCGAAAAAAAAGGCTATGTGTTGTTGTTGTTGTTTTTTTTTTTTTTTTTTGCCCTTAATGAAAATACCTCAAATTTATTTGAGAGATATTATTAGATTGAGGGGGTTGTTGGAGTATGACAAAAACTTTAGTTAGTTATGAGGTATGAAAGTGTTTTTATGGATGTGTCCAAGATCACTCTATGTATGAAATTATTTTTGGAACCAATAAACAAATAGTATTAAATTTACATATGTGGTATATTCGTAACATATTTCAAGTTCAAAATGTTGTTCATTTACCCATGTGCAAATTAATAATAAACTCATGCATAGAACACACTTAGAAAACCGGGTTATCAAGTGAGGGTGCCTAAGTCCTTACTAATTCATGCTCAAATATTCAAATAATGTAGAACTATTATTTCTAACATAAATTACTCAACTCAAGTGCGTTTTTGGTAGAATCTAGCTGTCTTACACGAACCTCACGAATTGGAAGTGGCACGCACTGACAAGAACACTTATATTCTGAACTGAAATTCGTAAATACCTCAGTCGGTAGCTCTTGAGCATTTTCCTCTTATTAAAATTAGCTCATCTTATTTGTGCCTGAATTTGAACCAAGTCCAGTCCCAAACTGCCTGCTGTTAAAAATATAGACATTTGGTTTTGCTCGTTAAAGCCTACATGTGATATTAACACCAGCTAATATTATAATTGCGTATATGCATTCAAGATCGAGTCACATTTTGACTAGTCAAACTCTTCATGTAAACAGTTGTGACACGCTTTATAAATTTTATTCATCCTAGTAGAACAAATTAGCAATCAAACAAACTCCTATAAATAGCGTCAGTGCTTCACTACTGTAACTTTTAGTACAAACTCAACAAGTATATCCAGACATGGAAAGAACACATCTCACTATCATTCTATTGTCAGCATTCTTAGTTTCTTCTCTCCTACCACATTCTCTGAATGCTGCAACGGGACGGTGCAATCCAAGTGACTATGAAGTCCTCTTGAAAATCAAACAGGCCCTAGGCAATCCTTACCACCTTGCTTCATGGGTACCCAATACCGATTGTTGTGATTGGTATGCCCTCCAATGCAACGACACTACTAACCGGGTTGTGGAACTCACTATCTTTTCGGGCCAAATTTCGGGCCAAATCCCATCCGAGGTAGGCGATTTGCCGTACCTCGACAATCTTACTTTCCGAAAACTATCAAATATTACCGGCCCAATCCCTCAATCCATTACAAAACTGAAGAGGCTTAGATTTCTTCGACTAAGTTGGCTCAATCTCACAGGTCCAGTACCAGATTTCATTAGCGAACTCTCCAATCTCATCTTCCTCGAATTAAATTTCAACAAATTTACCGGCCCCATTCCATCCAGTTTTTCGAGCTTTACCAAACTTGGTGCTCTCCGTTTAGACCGCAATCAATTATCCGGATCCATACCCGAGTCATTTGGGCATTTCAAGGGATCCGTACCCGATTTATACCTATCTGACAACCAACTCACAGGCCAAATTCCTAATTCGTTTGCGAACATGGCTTTCTCAACAATCGACTTGTCAAGAAACAAGCTAACTGGTGATGCTTCAATGTTGTTTATACCAAATGGTTCCAGTGTGATTATCGCCATATCTAGGAATATGTTGGCATTCGATTTCTCGAAAGTGAAGAAGTTGTCCATGCAGTACTTGGACATGAATCATAATATGATCTATGGAAGCATTCCAAAGGCGATAGTTGATGATGCGAATTTGCAGTTTTTCAATGCCAGCTACAATAGACTTTGTGGTGTGATTCCAACTGGAGGAAATATGAACAGATTTAATTACTCTTCATACATCCATAACAAATGCTTGTGTGGACCACCTTTGGCCGCATGCAAGTGAGCAACACGGTATTGTGCACGTGTGGTTCACTGGTCATTTGGTTGCTACCTGTGATATCTATAATTCTATATAACGTTGAACTTGTAAGAAAGAGATCGAACCCCTCATTGGTTTACTTGTTATGTCATTCATAATTGTTCATGTGTACTATTTATTTGTTTTGTAATAAAAGCTTTCAAACAGTAAAGATCAAGAAAATATCCACACGACTATAAAATTGTGATGTAAAATTTCCACGCAAATATAAGATGATTGTGATGCAGGACATGTTACATAGTTGTATGTAAACAACAACTAGAGTAGAACAGAAGGAACAGTGGACTAACAATGAACAACCAAGGCGTCGATAAGACTGTCCTTAAGAAAAGATTTCGCCCATTCCACTGGTGCAGAAAGGCTACAATGGTATTTTCTCCTCACAAGATTCAATGATTACAGAAGGCAGATTTTGCACTAGTCAGACTTTTTTCTAAAACGGCGTAATAATTCTCTCTGTGGGCTGACAATAAAAAGAGAAGGAGAAACTTGGGTTTTGTTTGTGCGAGATTTGTTTCTATAAGTATTTGTGATCTGGACGCACAATCCTGGTTATATAGAAAGTCACAGCCGGTTTCCAGAAACAGAATAGAAAATCTACTGGAAACAAAAATCCAAAACTTACTCCAAAAGCAAAACAAGTTTAAGCAATAGCCAAGCCACTACCTACTTAGTGGTGCCGTGGTGGCTAGGCAATGTGTAACTATCTTCCAAGCACAAAAGTGGAGAGAACACTCAAAGTTCTCCACCTCCATTTTGCTCACTCTTAAATAGATTGAAATACAACAAAGAGATTCCAACATAACATAGTGTGTCTTTTATTTATTTTCATGGTTTAATTGTTTTTAGTTATTAAACAAGTAAATCCCATTTTTGATATTTAAGTACAATTTAGATGTGTATAGCAGTATAGCTTGTAAAAGGTAAAACTTGTTTGTCCTAAATACAAGACAATGGAGAAGTTCAAGTGTAGGATATTGACTGCCCTTGTTCTATGGAGGTGCTACGTATCAACTTCTTCTCTAAATCAAACTTGAATCAAGCCGAATGTATTAGTTCATAGAAATAGAATAAAAATATAAGAATTGGATGGAAAGATACGTTCTCCCCCTTTCTTGTAAACACACTTGTTTTATAGCTTCTCTTGGTGCTCCATTAATAGCTATGGATAAACACATAACTTTTGGCTCTTGTGTTGCATAGTTTTTATGATACCATTTCGGCGGTAACCTGTTTTAACACAACGAGAGCAAATAATAAAAAATACACTAATAAACAGAAGAAATTGATGTTGGGGGAGATGAAACTGAACCAAGATAATGACTGCCTACGTACCCAAGATCTATTATCTAGGGATCAAGTTTCAACGTAGTTCACATTATGATAAAAAATAGTTTTTATACGAATGAAAAAGTTGAGTCATAAGATGACTGTGTTTGTTTGTGTCACAAGAATTGCTATCTTTTTGAACTTTTATCCATATCTTTTTATAATAATGATCATAGACATATTCATAAATAGACTAATTATTGGGTGTAGCGAGGATTAAGCCCTTGGGCTTAATTTATTTGGGTTGGATTCGTGGGCTTAATGAGCCACAAGGTGAGGGTCTACACATCGCCCTCTCTTTGGTGGATGGGCAAAGCCCATGTGGCAAATAAATTAATATAGAAAAAAAAAATGGAAGAACATCGATTTACAAGAAAAAAATAAAATAGAAAAAATGTCACCAAGTATTGGCGTACGTGATGTTATTGTTAAAGGCGACAATATGCGATGACAGGAGGCGAAAATTATTAGCGACAAAAGACGGATATAATTAATGGAAATTATTGGTATAAATAATTAGCGAAAATTATTGGCGGAAGTATATTGGCGGAAATTATTGAAAATTAGTGTCGAAAGGAGACGGGAATATTGGCGACCGAAGACGAAAATAATTTACGAAAATTATTGGCAAAAGTTTATTGGCGGGAGTTTATTGGCAAAAATAATTGGCAAAAATTATTAGCGGAAGTTATTAGCGAAGTTGATTGGCGGAAATAATTGGCGAAAGTTATTGGCGAAAATAATTAGCGAAAATAGTTGGCGAAAATAATTAGCGAAAATTATTGGCAAAAATTATTAGCGGAAATTATTAGCGAAAATAATTGGCAGAAGTTATTGACGGAAATAATTAACGAAAGTTTGTATATGGATACTGTTAAAAGTTGCTCTGAAAGGTGTGTCTTTTCAAGAGGGAAAGTAATAGAACGTTGATTGTGTAATAAAAGTAGAAAAAATAATACCAACCTTTAATGGAAATGCAACATCACTTCTTGTTTTTTATCTCGTGTTGTTCACTGCATGTTGATAGGTAATATTGATAGAAAAATATGATGGCAATATAATGGGGGAATGCAGACGCCCCCAATATAAAATCAGTGTAAGAAAGTGTAAGTCTCGCCTCCATTGTTATTATTGAAAAAACTAAGGCAAAGGGGCCACGGTGGTCCTTAATGACTTTAGCTATTCAGGTGTAACAACACATGCACCAAACATGAGGCAAGATTTGGAATTTTCCGCAGGTGCAAGGTTGTCATTCTTACACTTTGCCCAAACTAAAACACAACGCTGTTGCCTTAGTAGTGGAATTCACACGGATATTAAAATTTGAGAGTATTCCAATAACCGCACCGAGCAAGAATAGCCATCCTATTTACTCGGATTTTCTTCAAGCAGGCATGAATGCGACATACTTGGACCGAAGAATGCATAATAGGGATGACCTCTTTGGAATTAATGCTAATGAATGACAATAATATTGCTGAAAGGAAGAGTACAGAAGAATAGAGTAACGTAATAAAGGACAACCAAACATATGAGAATGGAAATTGAATGTCTTTATTGATGGATAACATGTAAAAATGTAAAAGAACTTCATAACAGTACGGTAAAAAATGTCGTTTGAGTCTGTTCCAACAGCAACCATCGAGATGTACTGGAAATCAGCTCTGTGGATGAAACTAATTCAGCACCATATTCAAGGTTGAAAGATGATAACGCAGTTGAATACTTCGGCGTTGTACTATAAGCCTACAAAATTATAGATAACTCATTTACCCAATTCCCCTTGAGAAACGACAAAGCTCTTCATGCCCGTGACCATTATTTGTGAAAGTTACATCAAAGGGACTTTGTGTTAAACGGGGTGAAATCCATTTCATCCATAAGATTTAAACAGACAGATGCCCCCAGTCAATTAAGCTTATGTGGAGGATGACACTTGTCATTATCTCTTACAAGAGTTGGAGATTTTAGGCGGTATACACGTTCGGGTCCGACTGGAGATTGTCTTTTTCTTTGCGTGTAACCAGCCTATCTAAGCCGATAGCTTGTTTGGGATCGTGGTATTCCTTCTAGTTGCTTCTGTGACACCTTCCTTCCTTATCGAATTAGACCTGTCTAGGATGGCAATTTTCCTTAGGTCAACGAGGTCGGCCTTCCCTATCAAGTCGGTCTTGTTTGGGATATTGGTCTTCCTTATATTTTCTTTCGTGACGCATTCTTTCCTTGTCTGGGATGGCAATTTTTCTCAAATCTGCGAGGTCGGCCTTCCCTGTCAGGTCAATCCGGTCTGGCATGACGATCTTCCTTATACTTTCTTCCGTGACACCTTCTTTCCCTGTTTGGTCGGACCTGTCTAGGATGGCGATTTTCCTCAAATCAAGGGTTGACCTTCCCCGTCGCCCATCCGGGTCTAGGATGATGGTCTTCTTTATAGTTTTTTCTGTGATGCTATTTTTTTTTTGTTAGGTCGGCCCTGTCTGGGATGGCGATTTTTCTAAAATCAGCGAGGTGGGCCTTCCCTGCCAGGTCAGACCTGTCTGGGATGTCGGTCTTCCCTATCAGGTCAAACCTGACTGAGCTGGGATGACGTTTGTTCATAACTTATCAAGTACCCTTCCTTGACCATCAAATTTTAAATTCTGACATCCCTTGACTCTCTATCGTTAAGTTCTTTTGCAATCAACTATTTCAATTATTGTTCCATCAGAGTTGAAATATTTACTCGAACAGCTAGACACCTTCGGTTGTGCCCATGTGGAGAAGGATACCTTCCATTGTCTCTTATTGGAGTTAGAGATCTTTGGCGGTATGCACAATTAGCTCCGACCGGTGATTGTCTTTCTCTATTCCTGTAACCAGCCTGTCTAGGCTAGTAGTCACCATTGGCTGCAGGATGGTCAATATAATTATACCGCTCCTCCATGTTTTGTTGCTCTTGTCTGTGATGAGACATGTCTAGGGTAGTAGTTATCCCTGCCAATCCGAATCTCTCCATAAGTTCAGGTAATAGGGTCATTACTCTTAGAGTGTGCACTGTTGATTGCGCTTGAAAAGTAGCACGTTGCTGAGGACTAGAACTGGATCTTCAAGACGGTCTCATACACTGGAATGGCATGCATCCCTGCGTGGTTACCTCGATATAGTTGAATTGACAACATCGTCCACCGGCCTTTGTTTCTTTGCGAGCTTCCTTCTCAAGTTCCTATTCAAAATGTTGACTCGTCATAATTCACGCTCAACCGTATTAAAGGGTGTATTGGCTGTTACCATCACCTGTTCCGTTAGTTGGTGTGAGAGTAATGTCCACGTCCATATCCATGTCAACTAAAGGATCAACATAGACGAACGGCGGACCACATAGAGGATTACCTACTTGTAGGTTTTCTTATTGCAAGACTGTTAGGGGTGGTGGCGGCGACGTTTGTACTGTCGTTTGTGGCGGTGGCGGAAGTGCTGCAGTTGGATGTTGAAAATTAATCCTACCACTAGGAGCAACTCGATTGTTCAATAGTTTTTGCATTGCCGGAGTTGAATTTCGAGGGTTGCGATTCCTATTGGCAGGAGAAATATGTTGATAGTTCGGTCTGCTTTTTGTGTTTATCATCTTGATTGCTTCACGTGATAATGGATTCTAAAAAACCCACAAACGGTGCCAATTATGTTTCGGTAGTAACTTGCTTCAACACAACGAGTGCAAATGATAAAAAATGCACTAATAAACAGAGGAAATTGATGTTAGGGGAGATGAAACTGAACCAAAATGAAATTGCCTACGTACCCAATATCTACTCTCTAGGGATCAAGTTTCAACGTAGTTCACATTATGAGAAAAAATGGTTTTTATATGAATGAAGAGGTTGAGTCTTAAGAGGACGACTGTGTTTGTTTGTGTCACAAGAATTGTTATCTCTTTGAACTTTTATCTTTATATTTTTATAATAATGAACTTGGCCATATTCATAAACAGACCAGTTATTAGGTGTAGCTAGGATTAAGCCCTTGAGCTTAATTTATTTGAGCTGGATTTGTGGGCTTAATGAGCCAGAAGGTGGGGGTCTACACAGATACAATAGCTAGATTGGTTATAAGTTAATTGGTTAATGACAATGACAAGTGTCACATATTGGTTACAATATATGCCCCTTACAATGTTAGGAATTTTTTTTTAGAAGATTTATAATATGATTTAATTTGGAGTTTTCTATATAAAGAGTTTCTATGACAAAAAGTGTAATCAATTCTTCACTATTATCAATTAAAATTATTTTCAAAGTTATCTTCTCAATGTTCTATAAAACTTTATTATAGCTTCCACGCTTTCGCTACGTCATATTGAGACTTAATTTTTATTTTCTTTTAGAAAGATATACAATATACACAGGGCCAAAAGGCCCCAATTTGGTATAATACAAGTGTTTTATTGATTTATTACTTTGAGCCCAACTGAATAAGCCCACATGAGTAGAAGGTTTTTTTTTTAAAAAAAACAGAAGAAGGCCTACTTAGAGCATCTCTAGGTGGTGGTAGCATACTCTTCATATTTGAAGAATGCGAATGAAGAAGTTGGTCGCAAATTTCGACCAACTCTAGGTGGTCGCAAATTCGATTACCAAAAAACAACCCACGCGACATTAGCACTGTCGCGCGACAGTTGTAATGTCCCCAATGTATAATTTGAAAACAACCCACGCGACATTAAGAGTGGCGCGCAAGTGAAAAAAAAAAACCCTACGCAACATTAGAGGGCGCGACAAAGGCAACCGGGCGCTGCGTGGTAGCCGGGTCAAAGTCAAAAATGTTGTGGGGCGACATTTGCAATGGCGCGCGACATTACCAATGTCGTGCCGCATCCGCATCCAAATTGCCAAATTTGTGAACAAGAATGCGAACAAGCAGGTGATGCGACCACGAATGCGTCCACCTAGAGTTGGAATTCCGGGAAATTCCGACGCATTTCTTCAAATTTGAAGAATGCGACCACCGATACGTCCACCTAGAGATGCTCTTATAAACTAAAATAATCAATGGGGCATGGGGTTTGACTAAAATAAGCCCACAAGGAATAAGCCCACAAGGAAAGCTTTTGAATGTTTTTACTTTTTATCATTCACATAGGCTCCCATTCTAGTACTGGGCTACTGGCCTAGGGCTGGTCAAATCTCATGGCTGGCCCTGAATATATCAAAGTCAAGAATCCCCTCCTTGCTCTAAAAAACGAAACAATATTCGAGGGAAAGTTGCCTAATTAGTGAGTTCTCATGGTAATTGTTTCAATCGCCTTCATAGATGTGCTTCCCCTTCAAGACTATTGTCCATGTTATAATTTGGGTTCGCAGATTGGCACCCTATAAATGGGACTAGCACCATTTTGACCAATTCAATGGTACTAGCACCCCTCCATTAAATATACAAAAAACACTAACGGCAAACACCTGCCACAGGATCGCACAATCCACAGCATCGGATTGCCACGAGATCCCATATCCCACGGAAGGTGACTGTCGTGGGGGTTTTTTTTTTTTTTTTTTTTTTTATAGCCACCATAAAAAAAAGTTAGTTACCGCGAGATGATTTTGTTTATTAAAATGGAGTATTTGCTTGTGTTAATTATCAAAACTCTTCTTCATTAATTTGATCACAATTTTCTTATAGCATATGAAAATATTTGCCGCGAGATAGCAAAATTATGGCTCGATTGTATATTTTTTTTGTCATGGTTTTAGTGTTGTTCTTGGAGTGTATAAAGAAACTTTAAAGAAGAAAATGAGGTATCCATATGTCGTGTGTGTTCAATACGCAAAATTTGAAGTAAAAAAAAACAAAAAACACAAAAAATATATGCCGCGGCAACTGCCTGCCATGGGATATGCGATCTCGCAACAACCCGATGCCGTGGATTGTGTGATTTCGCGGCAGTTGCCTGCCGTGGGATATAAGATCTCGCGGCAACAGTCTACCGTAGAACTATGGGCATGTGGGGTGTAAAATGACATATAAGGAATAACCATTATTGTTTTACTTTTTACCAAAGGGGTGCTAGTCCCATTTATCGGGGTGCCAATATCGCGCCCCTTTAATTTCGATAGTTGACACTTTATAGATTCAAGATCTACTCATTTGTATTTTGAGGAGTCATTCTAGCTCCAACTTCATTGTACACACTTGTATCCAACGAAAGGATCGAGGGGATTGTTTCACATAACCGAGTAAACATTTAGCATGTTCAACCGGTCTATTTCCAAACAAGAAATTGAACCCCAAGCCCAATTTTGGGGAAAATGAAGTCTAGAGGACACGGTTTTTTGTGAGTAACTCACAAGGACAAATTTTGGGGGAAAATAACTCACGAACCCACTATTTCAAAATTAGTAACTCTCAAGGACAAAATAAGTTGGCCCCACCTTTTTATATTTTTTTAAATGTCAGTTATACCCTTCCGTGAAAATAACCCTCAAGGACAAATGATCCGGATTTAAAATAAATATTTTCCAATTTTACCATTTATGTTATTTTACTATGAACAATGAGTGTTCATACTTCATACCTTCTGCTGTTAAACAATGATTGTTCATATCCAAATAGGTGAATGTACCTTATACAATATATTGATGTATGAATATTGAATGTTCATACCCAAAAGACCAAAGACTATGAACATCGAATGTTCATACCTAAAGGACTATGAACATTGAATGTTTATACCCAATCAATATTCATACCCAAGGACTATGAACATTGAATGTTCATACCCAATCAATGTTTATACCCAAAGGACTATGAACATTGAATGTTCATACCCAAGGACTATGAACAATCAATGTTCATATCCAAAGGACTATAAACATTGAATGTTTATACCCAAGGACTATGAACATTGAATGTTCATACCCAAGGACTATGAACAATCAATGTTCATACCTACTGTTCCGGCCCCCACAAATGTGGTCCAATATAAGCCCAATTCAATACAAACTCATGCTTAGAGCCCAACTATAAACAAGCCCACGCTCAGAGCCCAACTATAAACAAGCCCACGCTCAGAGCCCATGCTCAGAGCTTAACTATAAACAAGCCCACGCTCAGAGCCTAACTATAAACAAGCCCACGCTCAGAGCCCATGCTCAGAGCTTATCTATGAAAAAGCCCATGCTCAAAGCTTACATTCCACGAAACAGATTCTCCCGCCCGGTTCTCCAACTTCATTCCACGAGTTGATGGATGTCCCGCCTGTTCTCGACTTGATCCACGAACCGACAGTTCTCCGCCCATTCTCCACTTCAATCCACGAACCGACGGTTCTCCCGCCCGGTTCTCGACTTCTTCATCCCACGAAATGACATTCTCGCCAGTTCTCAACTTCATCCTACGAAATGACGGATGTCCCGGATTCTCAACTTCATCCCACGAAATGACAGATGTCCCGTCCAAACTCCAACTTCATCCCACGAAATGGGACGGTTCTCCCCGGCCAAGGAAACCAACTTCATTCCACGAAATGACGGATGTCCCCCAAATCTCTCAAATTCAATCCACGAACCGACAGTTCTCCCCCCATTCTCTTCATCCCATGACAGTTCTCCCGCCCGATTCTCCAACTTCATCCTACGAGCCGGCCAGATGTCCCCCAGTTCTCGACTTCATCCCCCGAGAAATGACAGATGTCCCGCCAGTTCTCGACTTCATCCCACGAGCCGACAGTTCTCCTCCCGCCAGCCTCTCCAACTTCATCCCACAACCGGCTCCAACTTCATCCCATGATTGGGCCAGTTCTCCGCCCTCCTCAACTTCAACCCACGATTGGAATATTGGAGAACGAGGAAGAAACTATCACCAATGCTACCTATAAAATCCAACCTTCGCTATTTTTCCGTAATCCACGCAATCGAGACTTGATCCCAAGCAATATCTTTGGAGTGCGTAGGCAACTTCAAAACCAAGTCCAAATCTCATCTTTCCCCAATCACCATCTCCTTCACCATCTCCAAAAATCATTACTCACAACCCTCAACTGGTGTGTTTTGGCAAATCTTGCTGAAACACCTACCAATTGAAAACAATTTAAAAGTAGTCATAAACAATAATTGTTCATGTTTGATGTATGAACACTTTTAATGTATGAACAGTGATTTTTCATACTCCCAAATAGGTATGAACAATCCATGTTCATAACTAGATCAATGTTCATACATATTAGATCATTGTTCATAACTCCAATAGGTATGAACACTCATTGTTCATAACTAATGTTTGTAATTGGGGGCATGAACAATGAGTGTTCACACCTGCTTAAAGGTATACCAGGTCGTTTCGTCTGGGTCAGGCCGTTAATTATTTGGCATCAGGGGTATACTTGACATTTCATCTACCCGGTCTGTTTTTTATTTCGCGTCAAGAGTATACTGACCTTTCATCTACCCGGTCCTTGTGAGTTACGGGGAAAAAAAAAAAGTGTCCTTGAGAGTTACGTTTTCGGCAGTTTTGTCTTTGAGAGCCACTCCTTGATTTCCAAAAAAAGCAGAAAACGTTGTTTTTTTTTCAAATAACAGAACTTGTCGGTCATTCTTACTCCATACAAGTAACCCTACACAGATCTTGAAAGCAGAGTTTCTTCTACTCAAAACCCTAAACTCCCTGAAAGAAAGCAACTTACTAGGAAAATCAAGTAATTTGGTTAAATTAAAACCCCATTTAAATCACCTTAAAAACCTCATTTCAAATTGTCGAAAGCATGGGTTTGAGAGCTGTTATGAAGTTGTAAAGCTGAGAGAGAAACAAAACATTTGAGATGACAAAATGATAGGAGGATATAGTTGAAGGGAAATAGAAGTTATAGAAAATTTATATTTGGTAACCTGCAAATAATAGTCATTTGAATTAACAAAAATTAGTGAATCACTCCATTCGAGACCATCTTTAGTTATTTGAATTAACACAAATTAGTACCATCTTCTTGTCACTTCCGTCATTTGCAATCAGTTTCTATGTAGGTGGCAGTGTCCAACTTCAGCACTAGCCATTTTCGGTATTTTCAGTAGTCAAAGTCCTCATATAAATTTGTGGAGACGCCGCACTACGCATTTTATCCTAAGAAATCTGCTTAGCAATCAAAGTGAAGTTCAATCAATAAATACTTTCGCCACTTCAACTTGTCAATACAAACTCAACAAATACGTATCAATGAGAACTCAGTAGCAGACAAGCTGGCGGTGATGGGCTCTTGAGATCAGGCTACTGGTTTCTTTTTTGATGAACTTAAAAAACTTGTCTTAGAGGATATCATTGGTCTGTAATGATGTATTCCAATATAAACAAATAAAAGTCTTTATTTTCAAAAAAAACAAAAAAAAGGAATTCGTCTCACTCTCGGGCCATTGCAACCCAAGTAATTATAGCCTTCTTCGAAAATTAAAAATGTTCTAAACAATCCTTACGTATTAATGTCGATGAGCCGATTACACTGACCATTATATTTGAGTGTTACCTGGCATGTCAATATCGTATTCTAAGTTGTAAGAAAGATATGTTTACTCGATTCCCTTGATTAACACGGACCGCTATAAGATTGAGACTCATTTTCAGGTTAACACGTTCAATTAATTCGCTAAAACACAAAATCAACAAGTCCACAGAGAGGCAAATACGTACTGCCAAGAACCAAACCCTCTCTACCAATCAGAAAATGAAGAGACTAGACCCTTCCTTGCTTCAAAAGGCCTAATACCTTGAAATCAAACTCTCGTCAAACCTTCACAGCATCGAACCAATAAAACCAAACAATTGGTATTCAAAGGAAAGTTGCCTAAATAATGGTTATTTGTCATGGATTGAATTATGTTCGTGTTTCACTACTTCGTATATGCGCATGGCTTACTATAGAAAATAAAAAGTATGTGCGCATTACTTCATTTTTAAAACTGATGACTACAAAAAATAGAGAGAAATTACTTTTGGCAATAGGAATTAACCATCTTCAACCCAAGCGACTCTGCGAGACAGAAGTGTCACAACTCACAAGAGGCATTCCTGTTTCGATATGATATATATAGGGAGGAACACAACAAGCGTATTGTGAAATAATTGTCATGCCAAATTGGCAGAAGTTGGCAAGACCATGATCAATATTCAACCAAATTCACAAATTCACTGCCAAAAAAAAATTAACATCTTTGCAAAGCCATCGACCTCCAAATCTTTAATTCTTTCAAAGGGCATAAATCAGTAAACAAATAATTTGAGAATTAATATTAGCAAGCAACACACCGCCGTTAAACAAACAATCAAAAATTTAAGTTACAAAGGTCGCTGATTAATTACTTGCTTTGTTTATTCACCAAATATTTTAATTAACATCCGCATCCAAATAGACTAAGGAATTAGTATGAGGAACTGCAACAATATTCCAACGCTTCTGACCAACTCTTCTGGAAGTATTCAGTTGTAGATTGTAAAGGATTACATAACTCTCATAACTCTTAGACACTCCTAGCAACAACTCGTTGTTGAAGATATAAAAACCTCCTATATTCACATGAGATCCATAGCTATGATGTATACCACAAAATTTGATCAAAGGGTCAAAGGGTCAACCATGATAACATGTCTTTTCACCCAAATCCTATGTTCATAGTCCTCTAAGATCCATATGACTATGTTTCTGTTCAACGAAGCATCGCAAAAACACAGACGCCCTTCCATTTCCATCAGCTCCATCTGGTTATGCTTTTTCCTTAAACCGCATTGATCTCCAGGGTGTGGTATTGTAGAGAAGTTCACACTATTCATATTACATAGCACAATGGAGTTTGAACAATCTGCCTTAACACCATTTGCCTCCTTGTAAGCTTTGTCGCAGACCATCCAATGTAAATTCCCATTTAAGATTATAGGGGTTTTTTCATTAGATGGAGGATGAGTAAAGGTGCTAACTGCTCTCTGTCTATCGGACAGCAAGCCATGTAAAGAAACCTGGAAGTTTCCATCTGTCAGGGGACATACAGATAAAACTGTGTACTCCATGTAGGCTGGGTGGAAGAAAATCCCACAAATGTGAGCGTAAGGAATCTCTATATTTTGTTCTGTGATGGGATTGCACATATATAACACTTTGGGTGATCTGAACAGAAGGAACCCATTGTAGGAACCGTAAAAGCCATCCAAACAATAATAGTTGCGTTTGGTGATCTTCTTAGCCGTTTTATCAATGAATTTAACATGTAGCTCGCAAACAGAATGGTCATGGCTGAAAGCAATGACTGGAGTAGCTAGACGAAGGTGCGTTTCAACAAAAGATGGACTTGTTGTAATGCCGCGAAGTTGCGTATCACGTGCACAACGGACTAAGCACTCAGCAGGAAGTCTACTCAAAATGTTGTAGATTATCTCTTTAGGCAGATCAGGTCCTTTAACTCTTGTACTCCTTGAAAATAGTTTATATATCTTACGCAAGAGAAATCGAACACCTGATAGGGATGAAGATACCTTCATAATATCTGTAAAATAGTAAATGTGGGGAGAAGGAGAATATTCACATTGAGCAAAAACTCAAAATACATACACTGAAACGTTTTTTAGGTTTTCAAAATTAAATTGTTATGGATAATATAGATACATATTGCAAATAATTAGATTTGAGAGAGAGAGAAAGAAAATAAACAAACGAAAGAATAAGAAAACACTATAAAGTTAAGCATGTTAATGGTACCTTGTTTGATTGAGTTGTGAGGATGAACGTTATGCTCCTTTCCCATGAACTTGAAGCTTCTCTGTACAAGTTAGTTTTTCAATTAAAATATATACTTTTTAATAGTTAAAATTCATGTATGATACGGATTTTATAGAGGACTCGTAGTAAAAGAAGGATACTGAAGCCTATCATTATTAGAACTCGTAATTTGAATCCCGCTATAATTACTCCCAAGAGTCCGGCTATGGAAATAACAGCTTAACCCCACTAACTTCTCCATCAATCTCCAATTTTTATGATATCCAAGGAATTTCAAGATGATGAATAAAATGACAAGGAAAAATAAGTTAATGCGACTGAACAAAACTTCACTGGTACACATGAAGAACTGAGAAGGGAAAAGATTATAATTAATTCTAATGAGCCGTAAAAATTAATTCTAATGAGCCGTCAATCTCCAATTCTAATCAGCTTATTCCATTATAGAATAGATCCATATGTCTATCTTTGCGATTGGTGCAGCATCACAAAAACATAAATGGCCTTCCATTTCCATGAGTTCCATCCTGCTATGTAACTATGTTGTTTCCTCAAACCACATTGATCTCCAGGGTGTGCTATGGTACCGAAATATTCACTATCCACACTGAGTAGAATAATGGAATTCGAACAATCTGCCCTGACACTACTTGTTTCTCTGTATAAGTTGTCATCAACTATCCAACGCATAGCTCCATTTATAATAACAGGCGCTCTTTGAACAGACGGAGGATGAGTGATGGTGGCTGTTTCTCTTTCAGATTCGGACAGCAATCCATATATATGAAAGTTAAATTGCCCATCTGAATATTTCAAAGAAACAACTTCGGACTCCTTGGTAGCTGGGTGGAAGATAAACCCACAAAAAATGTAGCCGTCTTTCACAGTTATTTATAATTTGGATGCCCCCTAAGATATAAGATATGGAGTTCCTAGGGAGTTATTAAGGGAGTCTAAATAGATTTTTTGCTCCTAATAATAAAAGAGATTTGAATTTGTTCACTTCCTAGTCTAGCACTAGTAGTAAATCCTACCAACACAGTCATAGCTCAACACTTCAAAGCCAATTTCTTCTTCGCCCCTGGTTGTGTCACCTCCACCCCACATCGTTACCAGGTACTGCGTTGGACCTTGGTCCAGTTTATTCCACCAATGATTTCATTTGTTCGCTCCCAAACAGTATAGTTTCTTGCCAAAAATGGTCCTTCACTAAAATTTAATTAAGTGAGAATCGATTTGGAGATTCATTGGTCCCTTAATTAGCCTTTTTATGTTTCGAACAACCTGCCTGAACTCTTAACTTCTGAAGTTTAAAAACAAAGACAGTGGACATCAATCTACTCCATAGTTACTAATTTAGGAGACGTGCAACTATAATCCAAATACCTCCTCAAGCACCACAAAGATAAATGTTGCAGAGGCTTTGGATGTGGCTATGATTAAAGGCATTCAGCTGGCAGTGGTTTATCAAAATGGACTGAATAGGCTGATTATATATCCAATCTGATTCTCAGGTACGGTGTTGATACAGGGTCCAGACACATCTTGTTAGTCAAAACAAATTTGTGCGACTCAAAGACAAGTTTGAAACCCTTCTTACTTAAAAGAAACCAGAAACCAGATTTTTCCTAATATCTTATTAGTCAAAACAAATTTGTGCTACTCAAAGACAAATATCAGGGACATAAAAAACATCCTTCAAATTAAGAACATTTCCAGTCAAATTACCAGCAGATGAATTATCCATGCACAAACTTTCTCTTTCTCCTAGAGTTTAATTTTGTTCATAGATGGTAACTTTCTCTTTCTCCTAGAGTTTAATTTTGTTCATAGATGGTAGGTTAGCCGTAGCCTTCATTTATGAAGTCTCCACTTTGATTTCAACCTTCCTGTTATCTTCCATGAGTACCTCTTTCAACAAGGTAATATAAACTTAAAAGACTTAAGTTTAGTAACTAATGTGGGACTAAAGCCCCCACATTTTAGAGTAGAAGAGACATAAGGTCATGCATTCAAATCCATAGGGACACAATTTTATTCAAGTTTCAAATTGGGTAAAATTAACGAGCTTCTGAGCTAGTAGAGTTTTCTTGTAATGAAGTTGGGTTGAACAATGTCAAATTTATTTATTTTATTGTTTCTTAGTATGCAGTTGTAAGATCAGATCCAACGTGGACAAAATTATATACTGGAGTCTAAGGATATTTTAACATACTAAATCCAAGTCTTCGAGGTAATCAACAATGGAGTTCAGGCCAAATGTCGATTGAAAATGGACCACCGGATGACTTTAACTGTATTCATGCTGGATGGGCGGTGAGTCAAGCTGATCACGCTAATCATAATTTTGTTCTTAGAAGTTCCAAGATTAAAGCATATGTGAATTTATGTTATCAGTCACGTTTTTACCAAGTTATTTCTATAAATTTTGACGTGCTGGAATTAACTGGTATCAACAGGAGTATTTGGAGATAATAACACTCGGTTGTTTACATATTGGAAAATGAATAATTTTCTCTATCATTTCATTAATCATTTGAATTATATATATTATGAAAACGGCATGCTATATATGCCTGGTGATTTTATCTGATTCTTTATTTATTTATTAGGGAAAGGGAACAACAAAGGGTGCTACAATTACTTCAATTGCGCAGGTGGTTTCGTACAAGTTGACAAAGACCATCCCATAGGCAGAGTTCTTCCAACCTCTATATATGATCAAACACCCATTGAGATTCCACTTATTCATCAGGTAAAGTGAGATATTCATTTTATACAATTCAGAATCAAAGCTAGGTCCAATAGATTTTACTGTGGAAGAAAAACACACACACACACTTTTTGTTTTAGATTATTCAGGGCCTCTTATAAAGGCGATGTTGTCCATTTCAAACTAATGACGTGTCATTTTTGTGGAAGGTTCACTAATCTTACGTGTATCTAACTTTTTTTACAAGGACAAAAGTACTAAGGATTGGTGGCTGGTTAATCTGGATAACAAATCTATAAGTTATGGTTATTGGCCAATGGAATTGCTCCCTCAATTGACAGGAGGTGCTCTTTCCGTTGCCTGGGGAGGAGTCAGGAGATGTAAATTAAATCAAATAAGTCCAGAAATGGGAAGCGGATATTTTCTTAATGGTGAATTTAAGCATGCAAGCTATTTTGTACGTGTCAAAGTAGCCAACACGTCTTATGTTGCGACCATAGTTCGTGATTCCGAACGAAACTCCGGAATTTCGTCCGGAATTTCGGTTTTTCAAAAAAACGGAATTCCGAATATAGGGTTGAAATATCTGAAATTCCGAAATCATCTGAAATTCCAAATACAACAAGAGTCGAAATTTAATGAATTTCGGTTTTTGAATTTGTCGGAATTTCGAAAATTCCAAAATTCCGAACTATGGTTGCGACAGACCCATGTAAAGGGGTGTTTTGGTTTTCCTTTAGAGATAGTGAAGAGAGGGGAATGGGTTGAGGTTTTTTGGAGAAACCGAGTTTGTCTGAATGATGAAGCCGCCTCGATCCTCTCTTAGTTTTTAGAGAGAGGAATCGTGTCTCACGTAGTTCAAGTAGGTGGTATTTATAGGCTTGCTGGAAGTGTCATCCCTAGAGACACGCAGGTCTCTCTTGCACACGGTAAGGTGGAGATTGTGAATGAGTGTTGGGTTTTTTTAGTATAAGTCATGTGTCGATTGAGGAGTTGGCGCAGTAGTCCCTATTTCCTGTGGTGGAAAGTACAAGTAAGATTTTGGTAATGATTACCCCGGTGGTGATTTTATCCGAGGCATTCGCCTCGCCGCGTTTGTTCGCATGAGACATCCTTGATCGACCTTAAACGCATCACCACCTACATGAAAGGAAGGAGCCGCCACATCGGTCTTGGAGGTCGATGTCTTGGTTCCTATCTTTGCCGCTGCTGATGTCTTCACAAGGGAGCTACTCATAGATCGATCTTGGAGGTCGATGTCCCGAAGTTCGCTTATGCTTCACGCCGCGTGATATTCCTTAATGAGGATATTACTCCCCCGCTCCCCTTGTTTATGTCCCCGAAATGATCTCCGAGAAAACTAAAAAACGTGTGGAGCATGAGCGAGCCGTGGTGGACGATCCGACCGATGCCGTAAATTTTGAATCATGTGGCATGTTGATTTGGCGGAAAGGGAAGATAGTCCGTGATTGGCGCGGACGTAATCGTGAGCGGTTGGTAAAGAGACGGTCGCCGCTATTCTAACTCTTGAAAATACAGGTCCTTGGAACACGCGCAGTGCGAAGCTAGGGCATAGTCCGTAATCATAACTTCTTGGTAATCGAACCCGGGTTTGTACAAAAATCAAATTTGGGACAATCAAAAGGTATTTCTGTTTCCTTCCTCGCAAAACGCAGTTTAGGGTTTCGGGTGAGTGAAGTGCTTCATTCTTTATCTTTTCATTTTCAATTTGTTTTCCTCTCATTCAAGTCACGATTTGTTAAGTAGGTAGGTCGTTGTTAGGTTGTAGGGTTTAAGCTTGAGTAATTGATAAAAATGAAACGCTATAATGTCCGATTCGATGATACTCGACGGAAGAGGTTCCGTGAGGTTTCATTAAGTTGGGAGAGTATGAGGATGATAACGGAAGAATCGCGAAAGTGCATCATCGGTGAGTTGGATGAGGAAGTTAGGTAGATGAGGGTAATACTCGACCGGGGTCGGTCGGCGTGGCGTGCCATCCAAAGACATCAGTCGAGGGGAGATGTCGCCATCAAGCGAAAGTTGCCTCCCTAGGACGGTGGATCGCCGCGCGGCGAAAGCTCGCTCCCCGGCGAGGCGAAGCCAGATGGGATCAACGCTCCCGATCTGGAGATACACGAACCAATGTTGAGTGAAATGTACGTAGTGAAGAGTACAACCCGCTTAATGGGAGGTAATCATCTGTGAGGGCTACCGAGAGCCGATATGCAAATACCGCTTCTAAACGGTGTGTGACTTCTTGGCTCACGTTGGAAGTCTCCTTGTCGGTTGTTGGTAACACCCGCCATTGTTTAAGGTGTTCGACCTGTTGAATGCGAGGGGGAATAATACATAGGGTATCCGACATAGTTGAAAGCATTATGTTGTGAGGCTTATCCGGTAATTTGAACTTTAGTTTGCAAACGATGACGACGCCGCTCGGCTGGCGATCGACGGTGTAAAGCAACGGCACCCGACAAAGAGGTCGCGTTACGCTAGTTAAACTATCGTATTAACGGATGTAGGTTGCAAACCAGATTTTGTAACATATCCGGTAGGAATATTTTTCTCTTGTCGCTTTACTTGGTGATTCACCGTTGTTCTAACCGGTCTATATCTCTACTTTGTTTGTAGATTTTTCTCGTGGAAGACGCCGAACCGACGTGGGAGATAAAGAGGTCCGCTGCCGCTAACTTCGAAAGAAAACAAGCGAAGTTGCCCTAAGTTGCTCATTTCTTTGTGGAAAGGTGGGCGCGATCCGGAAAAAGAAAAGCTCAAAAAGACCGGTTCGGTGTCGGATTAAAGCAGATGGATGGAGACGCTGCATTTGTTGACTTGGGTAACGGGAAGATAGAATCGGCTCGGCGCGCTTAGGAGACGACCCGCTGAGGTGGTGCCTCGGGTCGGTGGGTCGAGCCCCGACTGGCGGGGATCGATGCTCCCGTAGAGTTTGAGACGGTGGTCTTCAATCCTCGCAAGGAGCGGTCGAGAAGAGATGACATGACGCCTCCGAAAGCAAGACGCGTTGCCAGTTGCCAAAGTAGGCACGCCTTGGGGAAAGCTCCATCACGGGGGCGCGGTGGTGATACTGGCCGGTGCTGCTACAGTTGCTCGGGCGGAGTCAGCGCGACGGAAAGGTCATGGACTTTGCCACTTTTGGGGCTGTCTAGTCCGTCTCGACCGGGCGGAACCCAATCCGGGCGAAAGCGGCGTTCCCGCAAGCGAAGTGGAAAAGCCGTTGTGGTTGCCGATGACCTAGGAGATTACACGCTTTGTGTACCGACGACAATGGGGGAAATCGAATCGCGAAAGCGAATTGTTGAGCTTCGTGTCGAAAAGGTATCACCGCCTGTTAGAAACATGATAGCTCTAGACGCGGCAACCGTAAAGGAGCCGGATGAGAGAGGGTCGATGATAACCCCGCTTAACGGAAGTCGCGCAATGTCCGGTACGCTGGTTTGTCTTCTTTTGATGTAACTGCTCACCCATGCATCGCCAGGACTTGGTTATTAACATATGTGTGTAATTGAAGTCGGGTAAGTGGGTTTCAAAAGTTGAAGGAGATTGGCGCAGCCATGAGGCGATAGAGAAGCCGTGGTGAAGTCGTCCGACGAAATAAAAATGTTCGTGAGGTCGCGAAGATGGAACACGAGGAGTTGGAAGACCAAGAAAGCACATCAAGCCTCGAAGTTTGGCAAGATGCCGAAAGATATCGGGCGTAAGAGTTTGAAGGCAAAAACTACAGAGCTAAAGAGAATGTTCCGGCAAATGATCGTGGAAATCGGGTGAACGAAAGTATGCCTTACACCGCAAGAAGGTTGCTTTCCGTGACGCCACAAAGGCCTATGATGACTTGATGCTGATTTTGTTGAAATGGAAGTGGACCGTAAGGCTCAAGCGAGGAGCAAGCACGCCGATGTCTCGCACCTTTGGTGGAACAGTGGAAGGAGATGTTGGCATGGCATTGTTGCATCTTCATGCCAGAGGTCGCGGATACCGCTGAACCAAGCCGCCAAGGCCCGATGTGCTCATGAGTTTGAACTTTGATGGAGTCTCGCCAGGTGGATGGGAGGGATGCTTTGAAATTGAGAGTCGCCGCCTCCGGAGAGTTAACTGCTTGCGCCTAGAGATGGCGAAGTAAAATTTGTTTTGTTATGTTGTCGCCTTATAAGCCGCGGATATACAATAGAGTTCCGTAACCCGGGCAGCTTCGTTTTTCTTGCATTTATCTTGTTATTACTTTGAACGAAGCCGGTACCCGTGATCGGTTTTGTGTGTAACCATGTGATGACGAATATTGTTTAGCCGGGTTGGATTTCTTGAGTAGTCTCAGCAACTCGACTAAAGAACGAACGGTGGTTCAGTCCCGCTGAACAGTGTCGTTGTTTGCTTATATGCTATGCTTGTTGTTTGTTTCCCCAACGTGTGGTGTGTGTCGCTTGCTTTGGTTGGTTTACTTAATGATGATACCGCTATAACTATGCATGGCGGTTGTTGGTCGGGTGATAACCGCCCCAGATGACCGGTAAGCTTGTATGAAGCCGCCCCGCCATTAACTCGCTTCTATTTGGTGTCGCTACTGTAATGATGCCACCAGATCGCTGGGCTCTTTGTACATGGAGCAGACGGCCAACCGTGCGTGGTCAATGGCATAATGAATCCCCTCGCGTACGGACGACGGTAGGTAAAAACGAGCGGTTTAGGGAACATAATGATAGCGGGCGGATGGCGCTTACGCGCCCCAAGGTAATTATGAAGCACTTAGGAAAAGACGCTACCTATTAAATAAACCGCTCGCAATACCAAAAGGCAATTGTTTCGCTTTTGTCTTAGCTCTTCTCCGCCTCTATCGCCTCACTTATCATTGCACTACCTTCGCTGCTTCTACATGTACATTTATTTTCATTTGTGAATGCTACTCCGCTGAGAAGGATTTGGTGTATAAATCAGAACTTATGCAATAAGTATCTCTGCCCATAGGTTTGACCATGGCAAGGTGTCGCATATATGAGGAGGAGAAGAGTATGAGGGAGATGTCGCCTCGATAATGGAGGAGATGGAATTCAATCCTCGTGCATGGTGATCATGGTAAGAGGAAGGCTGCCACAGTAGAGCCAAGCGGTCAAACGATCTAGGGAGAGTTGGTCGTCCGGCTGGCGACATTGTGTTTAGGTCGCCACGGGTAGGAGAAAATCGCCATCTTTGCAGAGAGCTGCGAATACCTGAGGTAAAGTCGCCAAGTCGCTGGTGAGAGTTCGTCCCCGCGATGTGAGGATGTGGGGAGCGAATTCTACTACATGGGGAAGACGGGGAAGTGAATTCCACTCGGCACCCATAGCGACTAGCATTCTGAAGGGGATCGTGTTTGATGGTGACAAGGCAAAGGTGAAAGATGAGAACATGGAGACGCTGTTGGGGACGATGGATATGACCGCTTGTTTGGTGAGTTCCTGACATGCTAAGTTGTTGTGTCTGTTTCCAGGGCAATCTGGCTCTTTAACTTCGTTCGTGCAGTTTCTTGCAGGGTATAATAAATTAAAAGATGCTATGCAAAACACCGAGACTGATGATAACCCTCACGTCGAGCTGGGGTGTACGTATAAGAGCTGCGTGGGGGGTTGACAAGAGGAAGCTAGAAGTGATGACCACCAAGTACCGTAATGTCGGTGCTGAATGTCGTATAGTGACCGACATGTCCGAATCCAGAGAGGAATTAGCCGGGCGGACCGCTATGCTAAAATATGTCAAAGGTATGGTATTGTCTTCACCACAATCCCAAATTCTAAGAATTTAATATCTATTTAATTTATGGTGGAAGAATTAAAAAGGTTATAGATTCATATTCTAACGACAATTTCAAGATTGAAAAGTGGTGAAGATAATGAAAATTCAATTTCTAAATCTGTTCTCATTATATATTAGATTAAATATCGACATTGTTGATTTCCTACTCGAAAAGAGAAATCCAAATACTAAAGATTGAATGTTAATATTGGCTGTAAAATTTTTGCAACAAAACTTGTGTTTGGCCGTTTGGGTTTGTTGGGGATCTTTTTCTTTTTGGTTCTAGCTTTCACAACGATTAGAGAGTTAAACTATGCAAATTAAAATTTTCAGAATGATATATATTACTATGTAGTTTTAAGTTTGCATAATACTACTACTATGCATTTTTAAGTTTGCATAATACAAATGTTTTTTCATCAGGCATGTTTTGTTTCACAAATCTACTATGTAAATTTAAATTTTCGTATGTAAATTCTAATTTTCTTATATCAAACTAATATGTAAATTCAAATTTTCATATATCAAACTATTCTGTAAAATTAAATTTTCATATGTTAAACTACTATGTAAATTTAAATTTCCTCATGAAAATCAGAAGTCGAGCTTGTTCAGATTTTAAAGTTGGTATAGTGCCAATGGCTAGTTCATTCTTGGAATTGAAAACATATTGTGTTTTAGAAAGGGAAAATCACAGACCTGGTAATAATTGTTACTATGCATTCTTATATTTTCTAAGTAGTCAATTAAAAATGTAAATATAGATTTACATATACATGACTATGTAAAAATACATTTACATTCTGGTAGGTGTCGGACAATTTTCATTACCAAAAAGTAACTATGTAATGTAAGTTTTCATAGGTCAAGTTACTATGTAAATATAGATTTACATATATAATGACTATGTAAAAATACATTTACAAATATTCTGTTAGGTGTCAGACTAATTTCAGTCCCAAAAGTTACTATATAAAATTATCTTTACACAGTAATACAAAACCACCTTTAACTAGCTATTTTAAAAATCTACAACTAAAAATTGTAACATATAAAATCCAATGTCAGACTATAAAATCCAACATCATATCAGAAAAAAGAAAGCAAGTTCGACATCTCATTTTTTATATACGAGCAATATCAAAGAATAGATCAAACAATGCAAAATCATCAACATCTTGCTTTTATATAAAAGCAACCATCAAATAACAAATAATTGAATTGGTGTAGAGCATGTTGTAGGAGTGGATTCCACTCTTGGGTTGCCATGGTCATAGCAAAGGCGCTTGTTCTTCTTCCTACCTCTTGCAACACCAGTGCTCTGTTTCCGTTTCTTGTTTGGTCTCCCAACTCTTGCCGATCAGACATCATTTTCATAATTTTCCCACGGATCTTGTCCACCATTGTAGTGATAAGCAAGTTGCATTCTAACAGAATCCAAGAGTTGAAACTTGTGGTGGCCATAGCAACGATACTCACTTTTCACCCAACAAAAGCACGCCAAGGATTGAAGCTCCAAGTCTGTCTCTATCACACTATGCTTCAAAAAACGAATAAAATGAAATGTCCAATGGATAAAGGAATAAAATCCGGCCATTTTCCCCCTTAAAATCCATAATAGTACAATTAGCTCCAAGATTTAACACTAGTTAGGATTTTGCAAAAAAATGAGAAAAGCACAATCCCCTCCATTTCACTGCATTTACAAAAACAATGCCAAACTGATGAACACTATAAAATCTAACTTTTCATAGTAATAACACCAAAACTGATGAATCACTACTTAAAAATTTTACTTTTTCATAACAAATTCAAATCTAATAGAAACACATAAAACCAAATTAAAGCAAAGCGAAAACAATATCAAGATGTATAATTGCATAAAACTATAAAATACGAAAGAAGCAAGAAGCATTAATTGAATAGAGTTCGTAATCAAATTGAGAAAGCATCCAACACAAATTTGAAAACGATCGAGATGAAAATATATACCACTTTCTTCAATCTCTCAGATGTAAGAATAACCATTTTATAATTCTTCAATGTCAAATCTTGTTTCTTCAATGGTCAAATAATGAGAATCTAAAAGTGGAAGCTTGTTTCTTTAATGGTGAAACAAGAACATCACTATTTCGGTGTTTTACATATTTTTTTGTAATCCTCAGTTCGTCAATCTTAAATCTCTATTTCCGTGAAAGGGTAGAAAAGGAAATAATTTTGGTGAAGATATTAAAATTAGACTGAGATTTAATTATTTTTACAAAAACAGGGAGGTTACGTATAAATGGCTTAAAAAGAGGGGGGTTTAGTGGGTATTAGCTATTTGAGGGTGGATTAGTGTAACAGGTTCTGAATGAGGGAGGTGAGCCTCATTTCTTGCATAGAAATCTAGTCTTACGGATCAACCGATCTACTATCAAGAAGGTAATGTTACTAGGCCATCTAAATTCATGGAGACCAGGCTATTAGTGTGAGCAACAACACACGTACATTCTGTTGTGGATAAAATAATACAGAAACAACGTTATCCACTACAAATAGATCAACCCTATACAAGGATTGATCATTCTCTCTAGACAAGACTTCAACACCCTCCAAGTACTATCCCAACGCTTCTTATTAATAATTTAACAAGCATATAAAGTAAAGATAATAATGCAAAAGAAAACAAACCACAAGACAAGAATATATCGTGGTTTGGCAATTTGCCTACGTCCACACTGGCGAGTTCCAAGCTTTACTAGATGTCTAGAGTAACATATTACAAGAGCTCTCAATTCACTCAAAGAATGAACACTCAACTCACTAAGAATTTCTCTCTTACAATCTCTCTCTTTCTTTCTATTTGTTAGGTTAAGTTTTTACAGAAAAAACTTTGTATTTATACTGTTTCCGAAAACATCCAATTGAAGTTGTGCTGAAATACTGGGTGCGGGCGCAAGTGCCTTGGCCGCATTAAAAGTCGAACGCTGCGGCGTCTTAACAACAACCCGATCGTTTATTAAGAGAGGAGCTGGCCGAGCACCCTTTGTCCAAGCATACATAAGCACGGGCGCGCCTTACACGAGAGAAAGAAAAAAAAACACCTTTTTTCTTTACACATTCGATAATTTGATATCTGAATTAACCCACTTCTTTCCAACTCTTCTGAAAATCTTATATTGTAAAGGAATAGGTTTCTGTAATACAGACGCAGCAACAAGCTGTCTTTGTACACGCATGTGTATGGCTTGAACACGAGCTTCTCGGTAAGTATCGAGTCTAGTACCAATGCAAGACTTTCTCATTGGCATAATGGTGATAACATGCCTTTTAACCCAAGACTGCTTCTCGTAGTTGTCTAGCATCCATATGACTAGTTCATCACACACTGAATTATCGCCCAATAACATAAGTGCCTCTTCCATTTCCAGGAGTCCCATAGTTTAGTGTATGCCTCCCAGTTTACATGTGTCACACTCCAAATTTATAGAAAATCTAAAATAGAAAATTATCCAAGATATATAATTATCTCAATCGTCACCCTATTCAATTATCTGAAAACTCAGGATGAAATGAAACCCTAATAATCCATTCTATCACACAACAACACCTATATATCAAAGCTAAACTTTTGGTGCCAGTAACTCAGTATACCGAAACTCTCTGATTAAACAAATAATTTCGATCTCAAAATTCCATTATAGAGAATTAAATGCACAACTAATCTAACCATAGTAATAAATCAATTATATAAAAATAAGGTTTAGACTACTCACCCGAAGTTAATCGAAAAACAAAAATGTTAGTGAAAGTGAATAATCGGCGAACTCGAAAACCAACGGTATGGTGTTGTCTTCCTCCTCCACTTTCTCTTTCAAGCACTCTCAAGCAATTGCTATCTCTCTTTGTTTTTTTCTCGTTCTTTTTTTTTTTTTTTTTTTTTTTTTTTTTTTTGTAAAACCCACAAGAATAAGAAAGAGGGAGCAAAAGAGGATTTGGTTGTAACCTCTTCTCTCTCCCCATGTTTTGTCTCTCTTTTATCTTTATCCTCTTTTATTATTATTATTTAACTTTATATATATATTTTTTAAAAAAACAATAAAAATAGGGGTGGGGTGTTATAATATACACACCCTAAAGGAATCTCGTCCCTAAAGCACTATGCCAAACAATAAATCTTTATAGAGTCTAAAGTTAACAGATTGCATTTAAACAACTAAGCTTTAATAAATAATCTAAAACATAGTATGAAGTATGAACATTAATTAAATACGTCATTTACAACTTGCATCTAGAATTCAAAATAAGCATATATCATAAATGAGATATAGGTGCATACCCAAGTATACACACCTTAAACGGAATACATATATAAAATTTTGTATAACCTTACATGTGAACATACGTAAATTAAAACCACGTAATAAGAATCACCACTTTATACGAAAAAGCAGAATATCAAAATCTAAAACGGGAACAAAACAAACTTGAAAACAACAAGGAAACTTAACACCACAAAAATACTCCTACTACTCATTATCACAATTCGAGAATCACTTAGACCTTACTCATTCTAGCTAACCCAGCTGGGATCTGAAAATTTGTTACACCCCAAATTTCCAAAAATTTAAAATAGAAAATTATCCAAGATATATAATTATCTCAATCAGCACCCTATTCAATCATCTGAAAACCCAGGATGAAATGAAACTCTAATAACTCATTCTATTACACGACAACACCTATATATCAAAACTAAACTTTTAGTGCCAGTAACTTAGTATACCGAAAGTCTCTGATTAAACAAATAATTTCGATCTCAAAGTTCCATTATAGAGAATTAAATACACAACTAATCTAAACCATAGTAATAAATCAATTATATAAAAATAAGGTTTAGACTACTCACCCGAAGTTAATACAAAAATGAAAACATTAGTGAAAGTTTAAATAACCCGGTTAACTTTCGAAAACCAACGGTAAGGTGTTGTCTTCCTCCGCCCCTTTCTCTTCCAAACACTCTCAAGCAATCGCTATGTCTCTGTTTTTCTCTTGTACGTTTTCTCCCATTCTTTTTCTTCCAAGCACTTTGTTTTTCTTTTTGCATGTTTTTTTTTATGAAAAACCCACAAGAATAGGAAAGAGGTAGCAAAAGAGGGTTTGGTCTCTCTCCTCACGTTTTGTCTCTCTTTTATTTTTATAATATTTTATTATTATTATTTAACTTTATATATATATTTTTTAAAATAAAAATAAAAATAGGAGTGTTATAACATGGGTGTCCAGGATGTGACATTGTGCTAAACTCCTCTGTGTTCATATCGTATAACACAATAAAATTTGAACAAAACGTCCAATTTCCATGTAGGCCCTCGGAGTAACTATTATCCACCATCCAATATAGTGCTCTATTTAAGATTACAGGAGGACTAAAACTTTCTGGAGGATGAGAGACGATGGTATCATTTTCCCCAACACCTAGCAGTTGGATATGATGGAAGAAAAACCCAGGAGGACTGTAGCAGTCTGGCGCAGCGCAAGTGATGTAGCTAGCCCCGCTGCAAGCATGCACTTGCTTTTGAGTAACAGGATTCCATATTATGTAAAAAAATTCGTTATATACTATAAATCAATTTCGTAAAAGAAGAAATCCATTGCAGGAACTGTGAACAAGAGGCATACATAAATCAACTTTATCGCGTTTAGTCACATCCTTCTTAATTAGAATTTTCATCTGCGAAACTCATGTTGACTTACCTATGGTATTGATTTCATCAAGTAATGCAGAATGAGAAAACCATTGGAAAGCAATACTTGGAGTAGCTCGATGGATGTGCACGTCAACAAACAACGGAGTTGTCGTAAATGGACGAAGTGGTTTAATGGCTTTACAAAGTTTATGTTGGTGTTATCCTTCACATGAGGAAGAAGGAAAAAAAAAAAGGTATTATTCGTGTGAAGAAGTCAGAGCATGTGCGCTCTGATTGGTCGTACCCAAAACGCGCCCGCACCCTTACCGTGAAAAAGAAGATAGTTTCTCTAGTTTTTTTTCAGCCTCTCACGAAACATGTCTACTGGAATTTGGAAAACTGGAAATATAAGAGGGCAAGCGCGGGCTCAAATTGGCCTTGCCAAGAGCGCACCTGCGTTCATGCCTAAACATGCCATGTTCTGATTTTTCTACAGTAAACATGAAATTTCACAGATGCGCCGAAATTTCAGATTACTATAAAAACAAAAGTTAGGTTTTGGAAAATCAAGTCTTGAATAGAAACCCAATTTTGAGAGCAACCAAAATTGAGAGAAAACCCTTGCAAAGAGAAAAACTTGTAAGGAGAGAGGAGTGATCTAAGTTTGGAGAGACTTGAGATGAGTGATTGCAATCTTTCTTCCCATACTTATAAAAGGATTTGCTCTTGTAGAAGTATGCATCATTGGCCGAACCACGTTACATCTTGTGTTGTGGTATGTTTTATTTTCTTTATATTATTATTGCCTATTTGTGATAGTTATATCCATAGTTTAGGTTTGTGGTTGTTGGTTATAGTGAAATATTAGAATTTTGATTGGAGTAGTAGATTGTCATAGTGCAAGCTATCTTAGCGGGGATCGATTGGTATCGTTTTCCCCAACAAGTGATATCAGAGCCATAGTTAGATTAATCACAGAAGATAGTTATCCAAATCTTGCTCAGAAGGTGTTTGATAAAATTCTTGAGAGGAGGTTTGAGTTGAAATAGCTTGTTGAGATGGACCATTCTATAAACACTCGCATGATTAGTCTAAAAAGAGGTAACTATACTATTTGGAAAGCTAAAATAGAAGACTTGCTCTATTGCAAGGACTTGACACAACCCATTGAGAATGGAGAAGTAAAACTAGATGCAATAATTGCGGCTGAGTGTAGCAAGCTTGATAGAAAAACAATTGGGTACATTTGACAGTGGATTGATGATAGTGTCTTCCACCATGTATCCCAAAAGACTACCGCTTTTAGCTTATGAAAGAAACTCAAAGACCTCTATGAGAGAAAGTCGACCGGAAACAAGGTACTACTCATTAAGAAGTTTGCTAATACGAGGTACAAAGAAGGTTCTTCAATGTCTGAGCATCTTAATGAAGTACAGAATACCATCAATCAGTTGCATTTGATGAAGATTGATATGGGTGACAAAGTTGAGGCTTTGTTACTATTAAACTCTCTACTCGACAGTTGGGAGACTTTAGCAGTTTCTTTTGGCGGAGCCGCTAAGGATGGAATCATTTCCATGGAGATGGCTACTAGGGTATTGTTGAATGAGGAGATAAGAAGGGGTTTACGAAGCAGCTCCTCCCACTCAGAGTTCCTTGTCACAAAGAAGCGGGGGAGAGGTAAGAGCAGAAAACCATCTCATTCTAGAGATGATGACAGAAGCAAATCTATGGGTGAAACTAGAACTCCTAAGGCAGAGAGATAATGTTACTATTGTGCCACCAAGGGTCACTTCAGGTATGAGTGTAGAACACTGAAGGATGAGAAGAATAATTGTGTACATGAAGACATGGTAAAGAGGAATGGAAGCACATGCCGAGATACTACCGCACTAGTAGACGATGGCTTAGTGGGAATTGTGTCCGATTGTGGTAAATATTGTATTAGTACCTCATGCCAGGATACAGAGTGGGTGATAGATACAGGCCTAGCATCCTATCATGTCACACCACACAGGAGTTTCTTCACACCTACAAATGTGGTGAATTTGGTGAAGTGAAGATGGGTAACAGTGACATCTCAAAGATTATAGGCATTGGGGATGTTCATGTAGAAACCAATGTCGGCAACACCTTCACACTCAAGGATGTAAGACATGTCCCTGATATTCGGCTAAACCTAATTTCCGCTGGGAAGTTAGATGATGATGGCTTTCAAAACTCGTTTGGTAACGAGGTATGAAAACTGAGTAGATCGAGGTTCCATTGTAGCAGCCAAAGGGAAGAAAACTTGCTCGCTTTACAAGACACAAGCTAGTTTGTGTAAAGCATAGTTAAATGTGGTACAAGAAGAAGCTTCCTCCGAACTATGACATAAGAGATTGTGTCATATGGGAGAAAAAGGCATGAAAGTTCTTGCCAAGCAAAAGGCCTTGCCAAACATAAAAGGTACGCATTTAAATAGATGTACTCATTGTTTGGTTGGAAAACAACACATGGTGTCTTTCCAAAGATTCTCTTCTCACAGAAAGGAGAATATCCTTGAGCTAGTACGCACATATTTATGTGGTCCTATGAAAGTGAAGTCCCACGGGGGAGCTCTGTACTTCTTAACCTTTATTGATGATGCGTCAAGAAAGATATGGGCATATAGTCTGAAGACCAAAGATGAAGTACTTGGCGCGTTCAAAACTTTCCATAACATGGTGGAAAGAGAGACAAGGAAGCCTCTGAAGTGTATACACTCAGATAATGGGGGATAGTACATTGGGTCGTTTGAAGAGTATTGCAAGTCATTGGATTCATCATGAGCAGACCATTCCCAAGATAGCACAACAAAATAGTATAGCCGAGAGGATGAACCGTACCATTGTCGAGAGGATGGGATGCATGCTGTCTTACTCTAAGTTACCAAGGAGTTATTGGGTAGAAACAATGCACACAGTCGTACATGTGATCAACCTATCGCCTTCGAAACCTCTGAATAGTGATTATCTAGAGAGAGTATGGTCAGGCAGAGATGTTAATACTTGAGGGCATTTGGGTGCAGAGCATTTGTTCATATTCCCAGGATGTGAGATCCAAGCTTGATGACAAAGTCAAGCAGTGCATTTTTCTGGGTTATGGGGATGAGAAGTTTGGTTACAAACTTTATGATCCGATCAACAAGAAGGTAATCCGAAGTCGAGATGTTGTATTCTTGGAAGAACAAATAATAGCAGACTTTGAGAATGGTGAGAAGCTAGAAGCTTTCATTGATGATCTTGTTGACTTAGAAGCAGAAGTTCCTACTGTGGAACGAGCAGAAGGCATTGAGAATGCAGAGAACCATGGGTTTGAAGCTCATGATGATGATCCTATTGCTTATGATGGGGTAGAACCTATTGATATAGAAGATGCAGATGAAGTGCATGAACCACCACCTGAGCAAGCAGAAGTGCATCCTCCTGAGCCACAAGAAGATGGGGTAAGGAGATCCGAGAGAGAAAGACAAGCTTCAACCAGGTATCCACTACATATGTTTTACTATCTGATGGTGGAGAACCTATGTACTATCAAAAGACTCTTAAAGGTACAGACAAAGAGAAGTGGTTGAATGCCATACAAGATGAGATGGGTTCTTTGCATAAAAATCACACTTATGACTTAATTGAGAAACCGAAAGGAAGAAAAGTTCTCAAGAATAAGTGGATCTTCAAAGTCAAGCACGAGAAGAATAATCCACATCCAAGGCAGAAAGCTCGCCTTGTTCTGAAAGGATTCAATCAAAGAAAAGGTATTAACTTTGATGAAATTTTCTCTCATGTGGTTAAAATGACTTCTATCAGGGTGGTATTGGGTCTGACCGCAAGTATGAATCTAGAGGTTGAGCAACTAGATGTCAAGATAGCTTTTCTTCATGGAGACCTTGAGAAAGATGTCTACATGGACCAGCCAGATGGGTTTGATGTCAAATGCAAGGAGCACCTGGTATGCAAACTAAGAAAGAGTTTGTATGGGTTGAAGCAACCACCGAGACAGTAGTACATAAAGTTTGAGTCATTTATGGTGAAGCATGGATATAAGAAGTCTGCTTCCGATCATTGTGTGTATATTCAGAAATTTATAGATGGGGATTTCATAGTTCTTTTGTTGTATATGGTTGATATGTTGATAGTTGGCCAAAACATCAACAAGATATCCAAGCTGAAGAAAGACTTGAGTAAGTCCATTGAGATAAAGGATTTGGGTCAAGCAAAATAGATACTTGGTATACGGATCACTGGTGACAGAAAGAGTGGGAAGTTGTGGCTTTCTCAAGAAAGCTACATTGAAAAGGTGTTGAAGAGATTCAACATGTATCAACCGAAGCGAGTCAGTTGTCCACTTGGTGGTCAGTTCAGCATGACCAAAGATATGTGTCCAAAGGATGAGCATGAGCATAATCAAATGGAAAAGATTTTTTATGCATCCGTAGTGGGTAGTTTGATGTATGCAATGTAGCTATCACTTTCGCCGTTGGTTTTATAAGCCGATTTCTGTCAAATCCGGGTAAGGAGCATTGTGAAGGTGTTAAGTGGATATTGAGATATCTTAAGGGTACTTCCAAGACATGTTTGTGTTTTGGTGGAAGTAATACCTTACTTGAAGGCTACACAGATGCATACATGGCAGGTGATGTTGATTTGATGAAGTCCACTTCCGGTTATCTATTTACTTTTGCAAGGGGGATCAGTTTCTTGGCAATCTAAGTTGCCCTCTCAACTACAGAAGCCGAGTATATTGCAGCTACTGAGTGTTACAAAGAGATGCTATGGATGAAAAGGTTCTTCAATGAACTAGGGCTAAAGCAGAAACAGTTTGTAGTTCTATATGACAGTCACAACGCCATCCATTTGAGCAAGAATTCAAGTTTTCATTCTAGATCCAAGCACATACATGTGCATTATTATTGGATTAGAGAAGTTCTCGAAGACAAGCAATTGTACATTGAGAAGATCCATACCGACAAGAACGGGTCGGATATGATGACCAAAGTTTTATCGAAAGATAAGTTTTATGTTTGTTGTGCTACTGCCGGAATAGTAGCACACTCCTCCTGTTGATTTAGGAATGCATGGAGGTATCCCCCCTCATGGCTCGGGAGGGGGAAATTGTTGGTGTTATCCGTCACATGAGGAAGAAGGAAAAAAAATTAGGTACTATTCGTTTGAAGAAGTCGAGTCTTGTAAGGCCCATTGATTGGTGCCGAAGGCGCGCGTCCGTGCCCTTCCGTTAAAAAGAAGATAGTTTTTTTTTAGCCTCTCACGAAACATGTCTACTGGAGTTTGGGAAACTGGAAATATAAGAGGGCGTGTGCGTGTTCAGTTGGCCTTGTCAAGAGCGTGCCCGCGTTCATGCCTAAACATGCAAGGTTCTTATTTTTCTACAATAAACACGAAATTTCGCAGATGAGCCGAAATTTCATATTACTATAAAAACAAAAGTTAGGTTTTGGAAAACCAAGTCTTGAATAGAAACCCAATTTTGAGAGCAACCAAAATTGAGAGAAAATTCTTGCAAAGAGAAAAGCTTGTAAGGAGAGATGAATGATCTAGCAAGTTTGGAGAGACTTGAAAGGAGTGATTGTAATTATAACATCCGTATTTTTCCTTCCTATTTATTAGTGCTTAGAAATAAAATATTAACAAAAAAAAAATTAAAACAAAGATAATGATAATGATAAATATAGAAAGAGAAAAACTTGGAAGTGGGATAAGTATAGTTACCAAAAATAAGGGGTGAGGTTTTGGGGTTTTGGTTTTGCCAAACCCTCGTTCTTGTTTTTTGGGGGAGTTTTTTTCTAATAAAAAAGAGAACCAAAAGAAAAAGAAAAGAGACGTGTGTGAGAGAAAATAGAGAGAGTACAAAGAGAGAGAGAGAGAGAGAGAGAGAGAGAGAGAGAGAGAGAGAGAGAGAGAGAGAGAGAGAGAGAGAGAGAGAGAGAGAGAGCAAACCTTTTTGTAGCGAGGGGGAAAGAGAGAAAGGAGCCGAAGGAAGAAGACAACCTTCTCAACGCGTAATCGATTTTCGAGTTCACCGGATTTTGAGTTTGTTACGTAAACAAATGTTTTCGATTAATTTTGGTGAGTAGTCTAAATCTTTTTATTTTAAAATTTTGTTTGATTGATTTATACATATTTTAGTTAGTAATTTGATTATTTGGTTGATTGGAATCGTTGATATACAAATAAATGATTTAGTTTGATTAAAGCCCTAATGAGTTATTGACGTCTAAAAATCCTTTTGCTATATATATAATTCTTCGTGAGTGCTGTCTACCGAACCGTACACAGGCCTATTTTTTTTAGTTGTTTTCAAGTACCTCAAAATAAAATATAAGGTACGGGTTGTTATATTTAGCTACTGGTGCAACTTATTTGAATTGAATTTGAATTATAAAATATAAGTGGTAATGATTGATTGTCATACATGCTATAGAAACAACTTTTTAGAATGTTATTTCAATTAATGATATATGTGATCAATAACCGGAAGTGCTTAACTATTAAGCATGGATATATACATTCATCTGTTCCATATATGTATGGTTAAATACAAAGTTGTCTTACTTGACATGACACACAAGATATCTAGCATCTGGAAGCGATGATTATGTGTGCTTGAAATACACTGTCGACTATTTGTTCATCTTGCTTGTGCACTGGAATGTTTATAAGAAATAAATCATGACAAGGGATGCCAACATATTTGTATTTTAGATGAGTTTTGATTACTCAGATGGATGGTACAAGGCTAAGTCGTCACACTTTAGTAATGTATTAGCTTAACCTTATTTTAGTTTTGAACTTATCTATTACCTTTGCTTTTGTATATAGACCCTAGATGAGCATGACCCCTTCCAATTAAATCATATGAGGTCTCAAATCGTATATATCTAACACTGATAATGGATGTATAAGTACTGACATGGGTGTCTATGTTGTTGCAAAATTTGGTGTTGTTTGGTCTTGTTCAAGTCATTAATTTTGTTTGATTTGGAGACAAATTTCAGTGTGTTTAAAGATTGATTTTGGTTTTCTTTAAAGCATGTTAAGTAATTGTTATCCGCTCTCTTTCAAACTCAAAAATCCCCATAGCATTTCGGTTTATGTAGAAGGAGTTACACCCTTCAGAAGTTGGCACGTCAGAATTTTTTGACTGCAGAAATCCGGTCTGTGCCTGGTTTGGAATCGAGTTTTCACATAGTTAGGGTCAGATTCAAACTCTCACCAAAACATAAAAAAATGAGTTTTCTAATTCTTCTTTCCAACCCAATTGGAATCGATGCATTCCGAGGTATGTGGAGATAGATATAATATCTGGAAGTTTAGTTGACAGAAAACAGTGCGTCAGAAATCAGTTTATGCGCACTGTGTTCAAGTCCAGTTTTAAAATAGTTAAGGCGAGAGTTAGAATTTTTATAAAACATAAAAGAGTAAGATCTGGAAGTCTGCTTTCTATTCCAACTAGCCTCATCGTATTCGAAGTCCTGTGGAATTAATTATGGCGTCTAGAAGTTTGACTGGCAGAAAACAGTGTGTCCGAAATTAGTTTATGTGCACTATATTCGAGCCTAGTTTTCGCATATTTAGAATGAGATTGAGTTTTTTTGTAAAACATAAAAAAAAAGTAAGTTCTGTGTGTTATCTTTTCAACACAAAAAACCTCGATGCATTTGGATACCTGTGGAAAGAGTTGTGCCATTCGGAAGATAGTTCATCAGAAATCTAGTTTGCTAAAAATTAGGATTTTTACCGTTTTCGACCTAAGTTTTTTTTTCTAGATGGGCTGGGGTTGGGACTTCGAGTTCTACATGAAAAATTAGGTCTACATACCCTAGTTTCTAAATAATTAAGTTACATGTCATTTGGATGAATGTAGAAAAAAACTGTAGGATTAACAAGTTGGCTAGAAAATCTAATGTGTTATCCTTTATGTGCATGAACCTATTTTGGGAAATATGTCTAGTAATAACCCAATTAAGAGTCTCTTAAACTCTTCTTGGGTGGTTTATATAGTGTTTGTAGTCTACTTTTAGATTGTAGTTTTATTTGGAACCGACATGGTTCATAAGATCATTTTTTTTTAATCAAAAGTAGAGAAATATCCATTTGTGAGTTTTTGGATTTAAAGATTCATAGTGTATCTTTGGGTATGAAACTTTACGTATATGATTGTGGGAGTATTTAAAACTTATTGTATGTGATTCTATATATAGTATAAATTGTTGTTTTTCTTAAAAGTACATACAAGGATGTTGATATTTATTGGTTAAGAGTCACGTAAGGCTTGATTCTAATCTTGAAAGATTAGATATGTAGGCAACCTTATGTATAGGTGCAGCCACTATATTATATATATTATATATTAGTTTTTGTGATAACTATATGTGTATAATGTTAGTATTTAATTGTGTACGTGATTGTAGCTGTTTGAATTGTATTTAATTGATGACCATTCGTGTTGTGTTCAATGATATTTAAATGTATGATTGATTTGCATTGATGCGTGAAAATAACTTTCTGCATGTGTGATCAATTGTTGTGCATGATTAATTAATGCTAGTATAATAATAATTGAGATGAGAATAATATTTTCAACGAGTCGACCACACCTTTAGAACTCTCCACGCCTCAGGATTTGGTAATGATATATTATGACTTGAGATGTCATGTGATAGGAAGGTATTCATTGAATGTGGCGGGAATGACCCAAGGTATTCATTGAATGTGTCATGAATGACATGTTAGTGTTATGATGGGTATTCTTTGAATGTGGTGGGAATGACCCAATGTATTCATTGAATGTGTCATGAATGACCTGTTAGTGTTATGATGGGTATTCCTTGAATGTGGCTGTAATGACCCAAGATATTCATTGAATGTGCCATGAATGACCTATTAGTGTATGATGGGTATTCCTTAAATGTGGTGAGAATGACCTAAGGTATTCATTGAATGTAGCATAAATGACTTGAGATATTAAATGCCCATAAAAGGCTGTAATTATGCGCATGAAAAGCCCAGAGATGGTTGTGACTCACAAGTTACGAGTTTGCAAGATGTAAATATGTTCCTGGAGGCGATATCCCCGCTTATGACATATGTCTTGTAGTGGTACTCTGTGTGAGAGAGGCACACAGGTATATGTGATTTGGCAAATGTGTAGTACAAATTGTTGAGTAAGAAATAAAGGTGAGGTCAGTAAATAAGTGATTAATAAACCAAATACATTGTGGAATTGAATAAACTAAAAGTATGTAAATTTGTGTGATGTTATGGATGTGAAGTGTGACTATGAATAATATTAGTGAATGTTTGCGATCTTTTATGTGATTGCGAAATGACTATAAGTTGATATGTTATTACAAAAATATTAATGACTTGTGATAATCTGAGATTTATGGTTATGCACACAAAAACTTTATGACGTAATGATGTCATGTGATTATGTGAATGACTACCCTTGATATAGGTATTATGATAAGTGGTATTCCTCGAATATGCGGGACGAACCAGATTGTATCAATTAGATTTAAATGTCTTAAATGAGGTTTAATTATGAATGGAAATTTGACTGGTTGAGATAAATCATTTTATTGTGATGTCTAACTCTGTTTTGTAGGAGGGTAAAATCTATTAATATTTTATGCAGGGACGTAAATATCATACCCTAAGACGACGTGTTAGCTTAAAGATAAGGTGTATCAAACTTATATTTAATTATGTTATCATATGTGCATTTAATAAGTGGAATGTAAGTGGTATTTATGTTGTGAGTTATTTTGGAAAGTGAGAATGATGAGTATTGTTATATGAGATTTTTGGAATTGTATATTGGGGGTGAAATATTACTTGAGAAGAAACTACATTCCGTTTTGAGAAAATAGAACTAATTTGTCTTCCAAGTTGAAATGATTGTAATAGTATATTCCTTTATTTGAAATATTGAACATATTGTTTTTATATTTTTAGTCTTACTCATACTAGCAAATTCAATTTGTTGACCCATATTTGCTTTGTTTTGCAACGTGGGTGTATTCTTGGAAATATAGATGGTAGAGTGCAGTGGATGAGGCCGGACACGTGATTTGGATTTGCTCTTGGAGTTTCCTGGTTTAAGTTTATTTGAAGTGTATAGTTTTGTTTTGAGACAAATGTAATAGAGTTGGTTAGTTTCTTTGTAGTTTAATAATGTGATTGAAGGATTGTTCATTTTGGTTTTAAATTTGATCTCAAATTTTAATATCGTGGTTGATAATATGTTATTAGGGTTTCATTTCATCATGGGTTTTTAGATGATTGAATAGGATGATGATTGAGATAATTATATCTTGGATAATTCTCTATTTTAAATTTTCTGGAAATTTGGAATGTGACAATAATCTTCCTTCCCATACTTATAAAAGGATTTGCTCTTGTGGAAGTAGGCATCATTGGTCGAACCACGTTACATCTTGTGTTGTGGTATGTTTTACTTTTTTTATATTACTATTGGCTGTTTGTGATAGTTATATCCATAGTTTAGGTTTGTGATTGTTCGTTGTAGTAAAATATTATAATTTTGATTGGAGTAATAGATTGTCCAAGTACAAGCTATTTTAGCGGGAATCGATTGGTATCGTCAACTCAGCAGGAAGTCTAGTAAAAATATCGAAGATTATGTGATAAGGGAGAGATTCTCCTGTTTCTGCGTCTTCGTTTACCTGACGACACTGGCGAGGTGCGATCCATGGTAGGCAGTGTTTTATCTTCATATAATAGCAGCTAGCAAGTAGTGAACCAAACGAAACGAACTTACGCCCTTCAAAGTTCAATCAGATTCTATAAATAACTGTTCAACTTGTGCACACAGTACCACGAAAGTGATTAAAGAAGGGGATGAAATGTTGATTTCACAAGCCAAAACTCAACAAACAAGGACAAACTTTCTTCTAGCTAGCAAATGCATACGTACTAAATCCTGGTACCAGATTATGGCATTTTTAAGCAAGAGAAGCTACTTTCCTAGTTCAACTCTAACTTTGATATGATTGTATAAATTACTACGTTTTTTATAAGAAGTCGTATTCGTCGATTGTTTAGCTCAATTGAACCTCTAAGTCTAACGCCACTCCTATTTGAAGTTAAATTTCTTAATTAAGATCACGTGTTAATCCCAAGCTTTTATTGTCAGAAAAAAGGTTTCAGTTATTGTTAACGATGTTGTCCGATCCACGACATTAGGTGATAGTTTGATATAGAGCATTGGCAGAGCAAACCTTGATTTAGTTTCAATCCTAATTACAGAACTTGCATATTCAATATTCATGATGAGCAATTCTTTTTTTTTGAAAAGATTATGGGGTTAAGGCAGACCTCACCTGTATATAGAACCAAAGGCATAAAACTTACAAAATCTCCAAAGAGTATGATCTTTAAAGAGGTACATCTCCTCCCTAAGAAAACTACAAATCCCAAAGAGTTAAGGCTATCAGCCATATAATCATAAACCACTCGTGAACATAACCCACTAGAATGCACATAAAAATAACAATGCAAACATCTATCTACCACCAAACAAAAGTTTGTCTCTTAAGACCGGTTGATCTTTCCTTAGATATATGTTTCTTACATTCTCAAAATCATAGAAAAAATTGATGAGCAATTCTTATCCACATTGCGTATTGAGCTAGAAATTACATTATGATGGAATTGGACAGTTGAAGTAATGTGACACTGTATATATTTTAATGTGTATACTCCCAGAATTCCATATTCCACAAATTTTTGAGCTTTCCAACGAAAAAATAAAAATAAAAAATACTACTCTTTGAACTTGCATTGAAATCAAAATCGGAATTGTTGGATTTACAGTTCGCCATTCATTCACAAGGTCAGAGAGTGTATGAGAACAAGAATATAAAAACCTATTGTCTGGGATTTCTATCAAGGTGGCGAGTTACCAGGCCATCATCGACTCATCGTACTACTCAAGGAGACCAGGCTATTAATGTGACCGACTGCACGCACTCGAGAATCTGAATCAGCAGACATCTTTCCAATTCTTCTGAAAGTACCTAATGTTAGATTATAAAGGAATAGATTTCTGTAATACACACGCAATAACAAATTGTCACCGTACATGTGTATAACTTGAACCCGAGCTTCTCTGTAACTACGAATTGAAACGCCAAGTACCATGCAAGACTTCCTCATTTCAGCAATGATAATAACATGCTTTTTTACCCAACCTTGTTTTTCATAGTCATCTAGCATCCATATGACTAGTTCATCATGCGATGAATTGTCGTAGTAACACAAATGCTCTTCCATTTCCACGAGACCCTTAAGATAGTGTTGTCCTGTCAATGGACAGGGGTCTCCTGGGTGTGACATTGTGCCAAATTCCTCCTTGTTCATATTAAAAAACACAATTGAATCTGAACAAACTGGCCAATCCCCACGTAGACTATTGTAGTAAATATCATCAACCATCCAATGTAGTGCTCCATTTAGTACTATAGGAGGTCTAACAATGTCTGGAGGATGAGAGACGGTGTTGGGAATCAGTCTCGTAGATTTAGTGGCAAGGCTAAGTACCATAGATTTGATGCGCACGCCTTCGTTATAGGTAAAAAGAAGTCTGTAGTCCCTAGCCGTTGGGTGGAAGAAAACCCCACAGGCAGTGCATTCTGTTCGACTTGGTCTTGTCACAATTGGTGTGGTCACAATTACTTGCTCTTGAATAACAGGATTCCATAAAAAGTAGGCTGTATCGGGAAGTCTATTTCGTAATAGAAGAAATCCATTGCAGGAACTATGGAGATGAGGCAAACATAATCTTTTAGGACAGCCAAAGCGCAAATCAACTTCAAAGCGTTTAGTCACAATCTTTTTAGCATTTTCGTCCGTGAAACTCAAATTGACTTTGCATATGGTTTTGCTTTTATCTATTGCAGAACGGGAAAACCATTGGAAAGCAATAATTGGAGTAGCTCTTTGGAGGTGCATTTCAACAAAAGACGAATTTGCCGTGAAGGGACGAAGAGCTCTATAGGCCTGACAATAAAGGAGCACATACTCAGCAGGAAGTCTTGTAAAAATGTCTGCGATTATTTCGTAAGGTAGTGATTCTCCAGTTGTCATCGGGTCTTCATTTATTGGACACATGAGAGCTGACTCTTCTTTTACCTGAAACCGGCGAGATGAAATGCATGGTAGGCATTGTTTTATTTTCATAACATCTGCAAGCAGAAATCCTGGATTAAATCAAAGGAACTTACGTTGTTAAGCCTCTCTAAAATTTACAAGTCTTCAACTTGTAAAACAAATTACCAAGATCAGAATTGAACTAATATATGAATGAAAATATCATGTCTCAAGCAATCTCAACAGACAAATAGATTAAGGCATGAATAAGTAACGCAGAGTTACTTCCTAATAAGGTATGTAACTCAAGCAGGTCCTCTGAACACCAGCCAAAACCATGTTAGCATACTCAAATCATGGTGCTTGTATACACACTCGTTGTTGGACTGAATAAAGGTATGTATATATCATGGTAAGCATGATTTTATGTATGAATGAATCGCATGATCATCTGATTCATCTCACACCAAATATATAATGTACTTGTCTGATAGACAGAGAAATGTACACGATTTAACTTAATCATGACTGTACTAAGACCCTGACCAAAATAAGTCCCAAGAATAAAGAATTCAAACCCGAATGCGTACGAAGGACTTTTTACATGATCTAGTGGAGGCGGAGTTACTGGCTTGAGCTTTATACAGTGGATGCCTTCGTTGAAATTTTTCTCTTTTCCTTTCCTTCAGATGCTGTTAAAAGGAAAAAAGGTGAACTAGCCATGAGAATTGAAGGGAAAAAGAAGGTGTGGGGGTTGAAGATAAAATCTTCGTAATATTTGTTTTGAATTTTTTGTTTAGTAGATTTAAACTATTATTTTTGAATAATCCCTGGTTTCTGTTGGCTTTCTTATTTGTCCATCATAACAGACACATACTCAATTTAGCCAAATAAGAAAGCCAAATTATGGTCTAGAGCTTTTTGACCAAACGGCCAGGGTGCCAAGTGCCCAACTGCCAAAAAAATATAGACGTTTGGGTTGGCGGTTGTCCCAATAATGTCTACTTGTGAGCTGTGGATTTTTATCACTAAAAGTTGTAGGGTAATCTTCTTTGCACCTAAAGAAGCCTGTCGAATACCTAAACAACTCATCTTATGTGTTCAAACAAGAACCTCAACTTTTCGAATAAACTCAATTTTCAAATATTACCGGCCTAATCCCCAGGCCAAGTGATCAAATATTCAAATCCATCACACCAAACTCAGACACCCGCACTATCCATCGACTAAGTTGGCATGACGATTAAAGCCCTCGACGTGCTTTAGTGCTTACAAAGAACAAACACCTCAATCTCTCACTAATCTTAGCGAGCATAGTGTTTTTTTTTGGTAAATTTTCATAGTTAAACTCTCTCTCACTAGTCTTATCGAGCATAGTGTTTCTTTTGTTAAATTTTCATAGCTAAACTCGCAATGAAATCCTATATTGGTAATATTTGGGATTGGCATACTCTACCAATTCGAATCTCAAGAAATTGGTCCAGAGGACCAATTCTAGGCCAAAATAATTATAAATGACACTTTATTTTTGAATCACTCACAAACCTAATTTTCGGGTGAAAATAACTCAAAAACCAAATTTCCAAGTGAAAATAACCTTTAAAGACAAATAGCCCGGATCTAAAATTAATATATTATGATTTTATTATTTATGTTATTTTCGTATAAACAATGATTGTTCATACCTCCTCAAGTATGAACAGTATTTGTTTATACCCCCAAATAAGTGAATATACCTTATACATTATGTTGAGGCATGAACAAATATTGTTCATTTATAAGCATCCAAAACTGTATTATAAAACCCTATAAAGACGTAATATTTCGGTTAATTATGTACTTAATAATCATGAAATAATCGTATTTTCGTGCTTTTACAGATTTACGCAACCAACGTAAAAATGATGATAAAGCCGTGATTTAAGTTGAAATAATGAGTATAATAAAACTTTCGAGGAAGTAAAGCCCCATGAAGCCCAACAAAATTTGGACTAAAGCCCAAAGACTCAAACATGATGAGAATCAAATCAAAAAACGGGATTACGATGCAAGCATCAAACTTTCAAACATATATCTCTTGAACCAGGACTCCAAATTCGGCAAGTGAGCTGCTCAGACGATCACTGCGACGAACTCTATACAAAAGCAGGAAGTTGTAAAAATGTCAAAAGACAGACCCACCACTGGACACAGTATGTGGACCCACAGGATTGGATGATTCATCATGTCCCAAGTCAAGTTCACAAGTCAAATAAATAATTGGCACCACATGACACCTTACATCTCATTAATTAGCAAGACTTGACTTTGGATTCTTGTAATAGTGATTATTTTGTCTTGATTTAGTTTTAGATATGATGAAATTTAATGTGGGAAATTGCTTCACGTGGGATGGAAGAGAGAATGCTCTCATATGTGGTAAGTAAATTGGAAAATGAAAGCATTCATTCCTTCTCTTGTATTTTTATTTTTTGCTTGTTTTATGTTAAGCTCTTGTAATAGTTTTAATGGTAGCAACACTTATGTTTTTCTAAATTAAATCTACATTTCCTTAAGGCAAAGTTAGTTTCTTCTCTTATTCTTCTTCTTGCTCTTTCATAATAGCATAACACATAACATATGAGCATTGTAATCCCATGATCATGAGCTAAAACCTTCATTTGTAGAAGGTTAATGAAGCTCATGTGAGAAATAATTTTTGTTATTGATTTCTAGTTATTTGTTTAGGACAAATAAACTAGATTTTATATCCTACCCCAAAATGGTAGTTTGTGTAGAGTCTAGTTAGGAATTGAGGTGATTTCTTAGAAATAAGTCATTGCTTTTGTTTCTCATGCTAGCAATATGATCTTAGAGATGAGTTATATTGTTAGTGATCAAAACTCTAATCTTTATTAAGATTTGTCTATGAATTATAAGAAAGACTAAAGATACAATAAACTAGATTCAATCAATAGAGGTTTGTCTTCACATGAGTAGATTTAACTTTTCACACCTTTCTATCTATCTATATCACTTTTTTTTAGTGGTGCATGTTTACGTAACCTTAATTTAAAAATCTAAAAGTAAGCTAAGTAGTTTTAGTATAACTCAGTCATCAAAAATCCTTCTCACTAGTTTCCTTTGAACAAACTCTAGTTGTAATAATGTCATCCTTGTCTTAAGTTGGAACGAATCCCTTACTCTAGCAATACACACGAAGAACGTGAGTAATTAAGGAACTTGAGTTAGTACCAAAACGGATAAAGAATCTTCAATTCTTTACACCGCAAAAGTGTTAACATCATTCATATATCCCAAATATGTATGAATATATTCCAATAAGTGTTCTTACTCATTATACAGTATATTAATGTATGAACAATGACTGATTGTTCATACCTTAAATAGGTAAGAACAATGATTGTTCATACTCCAATATGTGTTATTACTGATTATATATTATGTTGAGATACGAACATTGATTGTTCATACTCCAATAGGTGTTTTCTTACTGATCATACATTATATTGAGGTATGAAAAATTATTGCTCATATTGAGGTATAAATCTACAGTGATCATTCATACCCCAAATAGGTGAATGTTCATATTCCAATAGGTGTAATTAGTACTGATTATACATTATGTTGAGGTATGATTGTTCATACCTTAAATATGTATAAACAATGATTGTTCATACTTTAATAAGTGTTTTCTTACTGATCATGCATTATGTTGAGGGATAAATAGTGATATGAACAATGATTATTCATACTCTAGTTAATAGGAGTTTTCACTAATCATACATTATATTGAGATATGAACAATGATTGTTCATAACTCATGTTGAGGTATGAACAACGATTGTTCATACTACATATGCCGGGTCGTTTTGGTTGGGTTGGGCCGTTTTTTTATTTCGCGTCAGGAGTAAACTTGACTTTTTACCACTCAAGTCGTTACGACTCGAGTCGTTTTTAATTTTGCGTCAAGAGGGGTCCTAGTGAGTGATTATAAAAAAGAGAGTAAAACTAGTGCGCATGAGAAAGAGTGGTGTATAGAATCTGGGCCACTCATATCAGCAAAAAGTACTGGTGTATTGCTCCACAAAGTAGTGTCCAAGGGGCAGAAATCCAACGTACCTATACACCCTACGCACCCTAAACGTCCTCATAAAAAATAAAAAAAAAGGTGAATTTGAGAGTGATTTTTTCTTGTTTCTTTGTAGAGTTACTCTCTGTTCGAATCTAACTAAACATGAATTGATCGAGTATACCTTAGCAAACGTTTGCTCACTTGCCTTCACACTCTCTGCTAATGGACTGAATCAGTAAGCTATCATACTAAGACCATAAATATAATTGAATCACGTGTGTTTTTTTTTTTTAAATTATAACCAAATGACCGACTATTAAAGAAAAACAGAATTGATTTTCAGCAACTGGATTAGTGTATGAGGTCACTGAATAATCAGGTCAAGTCATAAAACATTTACAGCAATGCACTTCCCTGATTAAGAAATAAATGTGCATAATCGATACCATGACCCTGACAAAGAACCCACAGAATATATCCAATCTTAACTGGAGAATTCTAAACGGAATTGTGTAAAATTTTGCATGATCTAAGCACCCATGGGAGAATGAGCACTGGCTTAAGCTTTATATGGTGGAGGTCTTATTACATAAAAGTCAAACAGACGATTTTATGTTGAGATATATTCCTTTTCCATTTCCATCAATCTTTGACCATACACCGCCCCTCGGTTGTGCGATTAAACACACATATTAATCACACCCTTAACTAAGTATGAAATTATTTTTGGGACCAATAAAAATAATAGTATTAAACTTACATCTTTCATCTATGGTATATTCGTAGCATATTTCAAATTCAAAATGTTGCTCATCTTATCCACATGCAAATTACTCAACTCAAGTGCAGTTTTGTTATTTTAAAGCGATACTTTTTTTGTAGTTATGCATTGCGAAAACCATCATAAATCCAAGTACCCTTACACTAAACTCGCGAACTGGAAGTGGAAGTGGCACCGACAAGAACACTCAAATTCACAAACCAAAGGCCAAAATTTTTAGTCTTAGCTCTTGAGCATTTTCCTCGTATTAAAATTAGCTCATCTTATCCATTTATCCATGCCCGGATTTGAATAACCAAGGTTACCAAGTCCAATCCAGTCCCAAACTAGCTTTGCCTGTTAATGCCTACTCGTAATAATATATCAGCTAATATTATGTTTGCGTATTTGAAATCAAGATCTCATCATATTTAGTTCATCGAAAAAAAACAAGATCTCCTCATATTTTGACTAGTCAAACTGTCAAAGTCTTCATGTAAACTGTGGTGAGTGGTGACACGCTTTATACATTTTATCCTAGAATCGACTTAGCAATCAAGCAAACATCTATAAATACCATCACTACTGCAACTTTTAGTACAAAGTCAAGAAGTATCCAAACATGAAAAAAACCCATCTTACTCTCCTTCTACTGTCAATCTTAGTTTCTTCTCTCCTACCACATTCTCTCAAGGCCGCAACAGGACGGTGCAATCCAAGTGACTACAAAGTCCTCTTGAAAATCAAACAGGCCCTAGGCAATCCTTACCACCTTGCTTCATGGGTACCCAATACCGATTGTTGTGATTGGTATTCTCTCCAATGCAACGACACGACTAACCGGGTTGTGGAACTCACTATCTTTTCGGGCCAAATTTCTGGCCAAATCCCATCGGAGGTAGGCGATTTGCCGTACCTCGACAATCTTACTTTCCGAAAACTATCAAATATTACCGGCCCAATCCCTCAATCCATTACAAAACTGAAGAGGCTTAGATTTCTTCGACTAAGTTGGCTCAATCTCACAGGTCCAGTACCAGATTTCATTAGCGAACTCTCCAATCTCATCTTCCTCGAATTAAATTTCAATAAATTTACCGGTCCCATTCCATCCAGTTTTTCGAAATTTACCAAACTTGGTGCTCTCCGTTTAGACCGCAACCAATTGTCCGGATCCATACCCGAGTCATTTGGGCATTTCAAGGGGTCCGTACCCGATTTATACCTATCTCACAACCAACTCACAGGCCCAATTCCTAAGTCGTTTGCGAACATGGCTTTCTCAACAATCGACTTGTCAAGAAACAAGCTAACTGGTGATGCTTCAATGTTGTTTATACCAAATGGTTCCAGTGTGATTATCGACATATCTAGGAATATGTTGGCATTCGATTTCTCGAAAGTGAAGAAGTTGTCCATGCAGTACTTGGATATGAATCATAATATGATCTATGGAAGCATTCCAAAGGCGATAGTTGATGATGCGAATTTGCAGTTTTTCAATGCCAGCTACAATAGACTTTGTGGTGTGATTCCAACTGGAGGAAATATGAACAGATTTGATTACTCTTCATACATCCATAACAAATGCTTGTGTGGACCACCTTTGGCCGCATGCAAGTGAGCATCACGGTATTGTGCACGTGTGGTTCACTGGCCATTTGGTTGCTACCTGTGATGTCTATATAACGTTGGAACTTGTAAGAAAGAGGTCGAACCCCTCATTGGTTTACTTGTTATGTTATTCATAATTGCTCCTGTGTACTATTTATTTGTTTTGTAATAAAAGCTTTGAAAGAGTAAAGATCCAGAAAATATCCACACAACTATAAAATTGTTGTGTAAAATATCCACGCAACTATAAGATTGTGAATTTGTGATGTAGGACATAAAGTGACTATTTTATTTTATTTTCAAGGTTTAATTGTTATTGGTAAGACATTGACGCTGAACAATTACCATATCTATAAATATGATTTTTCTAGTATTTTGTAAACTAACCCAATATAATTATTATGATTTGATTATTATTTAAGAAGTCTTTTAATTAAGTTATCTTTGTTATTATCTATCTTTCTACTCTTAATCTTCATCTTCTTTTTACTTATGTTTTTGTTCGTTTAAATCTCTTTTCTTTCTTCTTCAATTTTCTACTAGTCGAGATTTTCTAATCTATTTCTTCTAAAATCTCTACTTTAGCTTGGTCTACATTAGATCGAACCTAATAATTTAGGGGATTGAAGTCCATACTTTTGTCCATCACATTGAACTATATGAGGTCACTGCATAGTGCATAATGATCAGCTCAAGTCATAAAACATTTACAGCAAGATTCCTGGCATATATATCTAATAAAAATGCTTGGTTGGGGGGTCTCACAAGTTGTGATACGTAGATCCAAAGTCTTATAAGATATGTGCAGTTTGAAATGTTAATTTGAAAGAGTACTGAATCATCGTTGATTTGGTCAACAATAGCTGCTTTGTGGGTTGGGCTTTTATCATTTAGTTGGTTGGGGTTATTTTGGGCCTAATTTGAAGCAGTGTTGTGCGCACGGATTATATACTAGTAGATAGGGGTGGCAATGGGTCGGGTTGGGTCGGGTTTGTGTCGTGTCATATTCAGGTCATGTGTTAAGAGAGCAAATCCAAACCCGACCCAATTACTAATCGTGTCGAGTTAGGGTGATAAAAGGGTCGGGCCGGGCTGTCGAGTTAGGGTGATAAAAGGGTCAGGCCGGGCTAGCCCGGGCCTCAAACCATAAAAGTCTTCATAATTGAGGGCCGGGTCAGTCCACCCCTATTTTGTATTGAGGGCCGGGTCGAATAAAGTCAAACATGAAAACTTAAGCCCTTAACCCGCCCCTTGACCCTCATTTTTGAGAGCCAAATAAGGGTCGAGTCGGGCCCTGTCTAATTATACTTTACTAGTTTATTTTTATTTTTTTGTGATTTTTTATTTATTTTTATCATACTTTGATTATGTATATCAATTTTAACTCAGTATATAAACTAATTCTTATGCCTTTAAAATATATATATATATCGGGCCGGCTAGGTAGACAGCAGAATTTCGGACAACATCCAAACAGCAGAATATCAGCCGTTGGATCAAAATTAATCAGATCAAGATTAAAAAACGATATTTCAAAATTTGCTTAACATATGATAGTTCACCTCACAAAATACGAAATTACGAAGGGTTTGAGTTTCGAAATTTCCTCCCAGCAAACAACAAACTACGATCACACGAGGGTTTTGAATTCTCCAAATTCATACAAACTAACAAACAACAAATCATCAACAAAATCAAAACCACCTAAAAACCCAAAATACGAAATTACGAAGGGTTTGGGTTTCCTTTGACTTGCTATTTCTCTCACCTATTCCTCTCTCCAAAATCATCTCGCTCACACTTCGTGCTTGATTCTTAATTTATCTGGTAAGAATTTTTCGTTTATAGTTCGATTAGTTCGAAATTTGTGTTGGGTTTCATTTTGTTTTTTATTGCGATTTCAAAATAGAAAATAAAAAATTTGTTTGGACACTTTGCTGATCCTTCCAGTAGATTACTTATTTATTGAAATGGATATTGTGCTTAAGTTGTCAAGAAAAGAGATGTTATTTTTATGACAATCACATATGTAGCTTAATTTGATCTTCCGCTCCCTTCAATCATATCTGGCAGAGTGTAACATGCACTTGGTGATGATGAAGCGAGGAAAAGGAATTTTAGTGTAAAGATTGAATTTTTATTTATTTTATCTTATAATCTTGGGTGCTTATTTGTAGTTTATATTCTAATTGAATGTGTGTAATGAAATAGGTAGTTTATATTCTAATTGAACTTAAGAATGCTTTTATGACAGCTCTTAGTACATGAGAGTGTTCACATAACTGTTTTCTTATTTAACCCACTTGCATTGTTTGATTGCAATAAGTTTGCATGGATTGATCTTTACCTGTCCATATCAATAAGCTATGAGGGCTATGAAAGAATAGATGTTTAGGGTTCTCCAAGTATAGGAAATCTGACTCACTTAATGTGAGTCCTTGTTTAAATTGCTTTTCACCAAGTATGGTTTTGCTTGTTACTTATGTTGTTTAGTTTTTTTCATAAGTTTTTCTAAGGGTATATATTGGCCGTGGAATTGTGGGAAATTTGAGTGTAAACACATTAACAGAGGCTTTACCTTAGTGTTTTTTTTTTTATTAATTGTTTTTACATTTGATTAAAAAAAAATTATCTCTTTAATAAATACTGAAATTCCATCAAGAAATGGGGTGCCCAATATGTGGAAGTGTATTGTTTAAGAGAATTTCAAGAACATCAGCGAATCCTGGACGTCGTTTCATCGTCTGCGAGAAACATTTGGATCGTCTTCCGAGGGAAATGAGATGTACTTTCTTCAAGTGGAATGATAACGAGGACAATTATGGAAGTTGTTCGTCATCGAATATCGAATCAAATTATTGTTCTGCTACTCCAGTTTCAACTGAGAGTCCGGTTTCTACTTACGCAAGGAAGATAACGACTGATTCAGAAATTAATTTTATCGGCATTCGTATAATATTTAAATTGTTGTTAGTTTGTCTTATCTTAGTGGTTATGTGTTTGATTAAGTATCTAGTTAAGGTGTTATGCTCCTAGTTAACGTGGTTATGTGTAGATTGGGCAAAGAGCATTTTCTAATGTCTTAGCTGAGAACGTAAAGTTTGCAATAGTTCTCATTGCATTTTTTATTTCTAGAATTTATATTTCATTCGTTACATTCGCCTCTTGGTTACATGCAGGAAAACACCCAAGATTTTGTCAGTTGATCGTAGAATTTGCTAAGGTTTGCATTTATGCTATGCCCTTTTTTCAATTTGACTTGAAGTTGGGCATTCCGTTTGTAGTGTACCATGAAACCCTTTTTCGTTTGTTTGTAAGTTAGTCTTGTTTGTAAGAACGGAGTTTGCAAAATGTAATCGTTTGTAAGTTAGTCTTGTTTGTGAGAACGGAGTTTGTAGCCCCTTATGTTATTGAAATGGTTTAGACAAACTGCCATTGGATAGCGAATGAAATATGAGAGATGTAGAGCAAAGCTCCAATTTTGTTATGTTCCCTGGCTTTTCGAGTATTTTGGAAACTAGTTGTTATTGATAGGTAAGTTGTGTGTTCAATGTCACTTAATTTAATTTTTCTTCTTGTCGTGTTTCTGTGTGTTCGTATTTGTGTGCCTATGTATACAATAACAAGCTCTAAACTTAAAACTGCACATGCCAATATTACTTGAAATCAGATTAGGAATTTTACCTTATGGTGTTTCAATTTTATTACCTTACTTGAAATATTGTTTCAGTTTTATTAACAACAAGTTATTGACTTGCTATCGTTTATTATTGTTATTGTTATCGTTATCGTTATCATTATTGTTATCGTTATTATTATTTTTGTTATTATTGGTATTGTTATTATTCTTATTGCTATTTTCTATGTTGTTGGCAGTTAGGAATGATGATGAAATGGGGATAAAGGTGCTTAGTTTTGTTGGGATAACTATTACTGGGGTAACTGTGTTGTTTTTAGTGGTTGGATAAAGGTGCTTGGCATGGAAAGGCTAAAAGCAGAGTTGCAAGCATGCGGATTGAAATGTGGGGTACTTTGCCGAGCATCTTTGCCGGGGCTCTTCTGCGCCAAGACTACTCCTTTAGAGATATTGCCCTAAGTTAGCAAAGAAATAAATGGAATCTTTCTCTTTGGTGCGTACTAAATGGAGAAAAGAACCATTTGCTTAAATAGTTTGTACTTTTGGAAGCTCTCTTCACCACTTAAAACCAGTATTGCAATTCTCAGTATCTATGCTCTTGAGCTCCTCGATATTGAGCAAAACTAAGAATTGAGAGAATTACTTTCGACCTTTGCGACCATCATCTTTTCATGTATAAAAACACTTGCGTTTCTTGTGAATTAGTTTGTTGGTATGCCTCCAGTATATTTTTTTCTTAATTATATGGTTGATCGAGCTTCTTGTGAATTTGTGATAGATGATATTGGGTGTTGGTTAATATCAGGGGAGTTCATCTATGATATTGGGTATTGAGCTGAGCTTCTTACATTTATGATATCAGGGGAGTTCATCTTGGCTAGGCGCCAAAAGGAATTGGCTTGCTCTTTAAAGGCTAGCTTCTCATATGCAGTTCGAAATAAACTCTCACAGAAATAACCAAAATTCGAAATACAGCAAAAACTAATATGCAGTTCGAAATTTGGGCTATGTGACTTGCAACATCTTATTGATTCTCTGACAGAACTTGTTCTGATCAGTTTCTAGTCTCTATATTCTCTGACATAACTTGCAACATCTTATTGATTCTCTGACATAACTCCATCTGATAAGTTTTAGCTTATTGAGCTGGGCTTGGACCTATCTCTGCACTAAAAATAATTATGTATGCAGAGATACAAAACTTGCACCAAAACTTGCAGAGATACAAACACATCATACAAAACTCTGACAACCAAAACTTGCACCAAAACTTTGACAGCCAATACAAAATACAAAATACCAAATGCAATAGTATGGTCATTAATACAAAATTCAAAATTGGATTTGCTATTACACACCCTTAACTCTGACAGAACTGAAACTAAAAACTCTGACAGAACTGAAAACTCTGACAGAACACACCCTTAACTTTGACAGAACTCAGCTTGCATCAATAACCAATCCTTCACAACACCAGCTACATTCATCGTAAGTGCCGAAGTCTTCCCAACAAGTAAAAACACCGTAAGATAAGCATCAAAGGATCGAAGGATCAGTTTACACAAAATGGCAAAGAATAAATTCTTCAGAAGCATCGAGTACGTATTAACCAACAAACCAAGCAACCTAGCAACCAAAAATACTTACATTTCACAAATTACATCTTATTTTTCTCCGGACAATTTCTCGAGTCATAGTTAGCAATCTTTCCACAGTTTCTACACATTCTTCCTGAATTGTTTAGAGCTATCTCTTTGGGGGATTTCCATCTCTCCGCTTTCTTCTTGCTCCCTTTTGTTTGAGAAATGCTGGGATTCAAAATCAATATTTGAAATAAAGATTTGGAAGTCAAAATTAAATAATTTTTTATATCAAATTAAACATTAAAATAAATCAAATAACATTAAACACTAAACCGATATCAAATTAAACATTAATATCACAATCATAACTTGTGAGGTATCAACCAAAGGCTCTTTAACTATATCATCTTCATTATCTTCGTCCCCTTCGTTGGAAGTATTATTCAACATTGAAACATGCTTAGCCATTTTATCCATCTTTTCTATAAAATATGAATAAGCCTCAACACTATTCCCCGCATCGTAAGCCACTTGAGAATCAACCTTGATATAATGAGCCACTCTCAAAAGTTCATGGTTTTCATGGCAGCCCACTAATCTAGTATGAAACTCCGCTTTATACGTGTTTGCCTTTTGAATCCATCGTTTCAAAAGAAAATGCCTTGGAATCTCTTCAATCTCGTAACGCTGAAAAAACTTTAACATGTGACCACAAAGTAACCTCATAAACTGAAAATGCTTACATTCACAGTCTCCCTCTAAGGTTCCTCTATTGAAACTCACTTTCCAAATGGACTTTTTCTGCGGGTCTCTGAATTTCACCATGTAGCTTCCGGTTCCATTGTTGACAATCTCGTCCCCATCAAATTTGTACTCCATCTTTGTCTTGTCTAATTGCTCCTTAAATTTATTAAATGCATTAATCGTATAGACCTTCGCAGCATGCATAAGGAGGAAAGCATCGTTAGCCACAATTCATGAACTATGCTCAGTGCGGTAATCATCATCTCTTTCATTCCTAGCAATCAAAGCCAAAGATCTCTCATTACCATATACAAACTCCATCAGCATAGTGCTCGAATTTACGAATTGGTCGTAGTGAGAATTCATCGATTCACTCCTCCCAGTCGTATGCATGCCAGCAAAAAATGTGTCACTGAGATAAAAAGGAACTCATTTCTCTCGCATATTATACATTTCTGTCAACCAAGGATTTTCAGACAACTCATTCTTCTCTATTATTGTACACCATCTTCTTTCAAAATCAGCAATCTTATACGAGTAAGAAATAGTATTTTTCAGGTCAGTTACCAGTGTCTCAATTTTAGTAAAGGACAGCTTCTCTTGAAATTTCTGCATAATATGCCAAAGACAGTAACAATGACGAGTATCAGGGAACACTTTTGCGATGGCTGCAGTCATCGCTCTATCTTGGTCAGTGATGATTGTAGTTGGTGCACGACCACCCATGGCTGCAAGCCAGGCCTTAAACAGCCATATGAATGTATCTTCTGTCTCATCAAGTAACAACGCACAACCAAACTGAATCGACTGCATATGATGATTGACTCCAATAAAATGGGCAAAAGGCATAGAGTATGCATTCGTACGATATGTGGTATCAAAAGAGACAACATCCCCGAAATACTCATACTGCACTCGAGACCTCCCATCAACCCAGAAAAAGTTTATTGCAGTCCCATTTTGATCTAGATCAATAACGTAGTAAAACTGGGGATCACAGGTACTCTTCTGCATAAAATATTTAAGCACGGCAGTTGCATCACCTTTTTTAGGCATCTTTCTAGTCAAACTATAATGATGGTTCTAACAATCCTTCTCTGTAAACCCAACTTCTTCCCCACTAAAAACAGTTGCAACTTTACCGACAGGTAAACCATTTTCACCAAAAATCTCAGTCAACTTCTTTACTGCTTCAGGCATATTTTTATTCGATCTCATGCAATTTCTCTTTGCTGGACTAACCAAATTGTGGCTATGGTCATTTTCAACGCAGCTTACATAGTATGTATCTTTGTTTTTTTTTTTGTAACACACATTCTAGCGGGGCAACTACACTTGACAGTGCTAATATTTCTAGAAACACCCACTTCTCCCACTTCTCTATTGTTATGGATCCCTTCACGTGAACAAACTATTAAACAGCCCCTAGCCAAATCCACACCGGTTTTTCGATCTGTCGACCGAACACGAGTCTCAAAATCCCTCTTGTTGACCATAATGTCTGTAGTAAGTCTTTGCGTCGTCAACACTACTAAAAACCATACCTACAAACGGAGCAACTAGTCTATCCGGGGATTTATTCGACAAAGACCCAACAACTACGTCATTGTCGATACTGATTATTACATTATCTCCCATTGACTCCATTTCTAAATTTTGGGTTTGAGTTCAAATACTGAAAAGGCAAAGCTAACAACTGAAATTCAACATACCATATACAATTGAAATTGATATCCACAAACTACTTCGCCCATGAAATTTGGATTTTTGGGTTTTGAATTTTGGGTTTTTCGGTGGTTTTGATTTTGTTGATGATTTGTTGTTTGTTAAGTTTGTATGAATTTGGAGAATTTAAAACCCTCGTGATCGTAGTTTGTTGTTTGCTGGGAGGAAATTTCGAAACCCAAACCTTTCGTAATTTCGTATTTTGTGAGCTGAAATATCGTATTTTGTGAAGCAAATTTCAAAATATCGTTTTTTAATCTTGATCTGATTAATTTTGATCCAACGGCCGATATTCTACTGTTTGGATGTTGTCTGCAATTCTGCTGTCTACCTAGCCGGCCATATATATATATATATATATACGAGTAGGTTCTTAAAACATCTATATTTTTGGATAATATTTAAGAGATAATATTCTTAAAACATCAACATTTTTGGATTTATTTATATATATGACTTATATTCCTATCACTCAATCAATTACAGAAAACGCATATGTTATGTTATGTTATGTTATAATCTATCCCCTATTGAAAACTAATTTAGTGATTTTTTTTTTATACAACTCAAATAATTAGAGTATAATACATAAATATAATGTAAAATAACAAGAAAATGTATGAGGGCCAAGTGAGGGCTTAATGAGGGTTGGGCTCAGGCTTCAAAATCTAAGCCCTAGCCCGCCCCTTATAAGCATGAGGGGAGGGCCGAGCCGGGCCGCCCCTTAAATCTGTGAGGGCCAACTTTTGAGGGATTGAACATGCAATTTTGAGGGCCAGGTCAGGGCGGGTTGAGGGCCTGAGGGCCAAATTATCACCCCTATGTCGAGTTTGTCAAACCCAAACCCAACCCGCCTACGGGTGACCCGTTAAGCCAGCGAGTCAATAATATATCAGTTTCGGATCAGATTCCCAGAAAACTTGTATACAAAATATTTACTATTTCACGATTTTATTTATCATATATATATGCATTAATTCTCAAAAATCATCCATAATTTAATTACATATTAATGAAAATTGAATAATTAAACATATATTTATTAAATTAATCAATATGATAGCTAATCCTTCTTCTTTTAGTCGTTTATTTTAGGTAGTTGGGATGATAGATGAGATTTTAGATCAGTTTTGGATTGGATTCAAAGACAACCTGTATGCAAAATATTTAGCATTTCACGATTTTATTTATCAAAAAAACATATTAAAAAAATATATATGTATTAATTCTCAAAAACCATCCATAATTCAATTACATATCAATGAAAATTGAATAACAAAATATATATTTATCGAATGAATCAATATGATGGCTAATCCATCTCCTTTTAGTCGCTTATTTTAGGTTGTTGGAACTTGGGATAATAAAACTTATCTTAAAACAAAACAGGTTATACAGGTCGCGAGTTGATGACCCGACCCATTAAACCCGAAAACTAATCGGGTCTACTAACGGGTTACTCGGGTTAATATATGTGACCCTAACCCTACCCATTTATTTGACGGATTCGGCAGATCAACTCTTAAACGACCCAAAAACCTTTTTTTCCAATCCAAACTCGCTAATTTCGTGTCGGGTTAGCGGGTCGTGTACAAAACTGCCACCCCAGATAAATAAAAAAAAAAATACTTATATCAAAACGGAAATGTGTAAAATATCCAATCTTAACATCAAAGAAATCAAAACGGGAATGTGTAAAATTTTGCCATCCCAAAAAGAGAATTGAGCATTGGCGTAAGCTTTATATGGTGGAGGTCTTATTACATATATTTGTCAAACAGACAATTTTACGTGGAGATATTCCTTTTTCCATTTCCATCAATTTTTTACTATACACGGCCCCTCGGTTGTGCGATTAAACACACAACACACACATTAATCACACCCCCCACTCGTAGCTCTTGAGCATTTTCCTCTTATTAAAATTAGCTCATCTTATCCAGTGCCTGAATTTGAACCAAGTCCAGTCCCAAACTGCCAACTGTTAAAAGTATAGACATTTGGTTTTGCTCGTTAATGCCTACATGTGATATTAAAACCAGCTAATATTATGATTGTGTATTTGCATTCAAGATCGAGTCAAACTCTTCATGTAAACAGTGGTGGCACGCTTTATAAATTTCATTCATCCTAGTAGAGCAAATTAGCAATCGAACAAACTCATATAAATAGCTTCAGTGCTTCACTACTGTAACTTATAGTACAAACTCAACAAGTATATCCAAGCATGAAAAGAACACATCTCACTATCATTCTATTGTCAGCATTCTTTGTTTCTTCTCTCCTACCACATTCTCTCAATGCTGCAACAGGACGGTGCAATCCAAGTGACTACGAAGTTCTCTTGAAAATCAGTAAGGCCCTAGGCAATCCTTTTCCTTCGTGGGTACCCAATACCGATTGCTGTGATTGGTATGGTCTCCAATGCAACGACACTACTAACCGGGTTGTGGAACTCACTATCTTTTCGGGCCAAATTTCGGGCCAAATCCCATCGGAGGTAGGCGATTTGCCGTACCTCGACAATCTTACTTTCCGAAAACTATCAAATATTACCGGCCCAATCCCTCAATCCATTACAAAACTGAAGAGGCTTAGATTTCTTCGACTAAGTTGGCTCAATCTCACAGGTCCAGTACCAGATTTCATTAGCGAACTCTCCAATCTCATCTTCCTCGAATTAAATTTCAACAAATTTACCGGCCCCATTCCATCCAGTTTTTCGAGCTTTACGCCTTTACCAAACTTGGTGCTCTCCGTTTAGACCGCAATCAATTGTCCGGATCCATACCCGAGTCATTTGGGCATTTCAAGGGGTCCGTACCCGATTTATACCTATCTCACAACCAACTCACAGGCCCAATTCCTAAGTCGTTTGCGAACATGGCTTTCTCAACGATCGACTTGTCAAGAAACAAGCTAACTGGTGATGCTTCAATGTTGTTTATACCAAATGGTTCCAGTGTGATTATCGACATATCTAGGAATATGTTGGCATTCGATTTCTCGAAAGTGAAGAAGTTGTCCATGCAGTACTTGGACATGAATCATAATATGATCTATGGAAGCATTCCAAAGGCGATAGTTGATGATGCGAATTTGCAGTTTTTCAATGCCAGCTACAATAGACTTTGTGGTGTGATTCCAACTGGAGGAAATATGAACAGATTTGATTACTCTTCATACATCCATAACAAATGCTTGTGTGGACCACCTTTGGCCGCATGCAAGTGAGCAACACGGTATTGTGCACGTGTGGTTCACTGGCCATTTGGTTGCTAACTTGCTACCTGTGATGTCTAAAATCTCTAAATATAGTGTTGTAACTTGTAAGAATGGGGTGTTTACTCGAACACCTCATTGGGTTGCTTGTTATGCCATTCATAATTGGTCGTGTACTATTTGTATTGTAATAAAAGCTTTGAAAGAGTAAAGATCAAGAAAATATCCACGCAACTATAAAATTGTGATGTAAAATTTCCACGCAAATATAAGATGAATGTGATGTAGGGCATAGCGTCTTTTATTTATTTCTTCTAAAATCTCTACTTTGTTCTATATTAGATTGAGCATAATAATTTAGGAGATTGAAGTCCATCACATATAACTGTATAAGGTCAATGCATAGTGGATAATGATAAGTGTTAGAAAAAATGGGTTTCAATTGAAAGTCTATACTGTTGTGAACACATAGGACTTGGAATTGCACAAATTCATTGAGAAATGAATGATAAATTTGTCTCCCAAATTATCCCACTTGAGATGAAATGGTTGAGAAATGAGTGTGAAAAACACTTAGTCCCACGTGGGAAGAAGACCAAAATATTGTTGAGTTTATAAGGCCTAATTGAGGCTATTTGGGTTGGGCCCCAATGGGTACTATTAATTTTCCGTGGAGATGGAACCCAAGCAAGCTCAACAAGAAACATGCCCGGCCACCACTAACAGGTGGGCTGGGCTGGGCTGGGCTAGTTTATATTCTTTTAGGATAACCAATTTCTTAACAAGGCCCAATCTATTTGGGCCCATAAGACTTAACAATTTTACTTAAAACTCTAAAAAGATAAAAATATTTCCGAAATAGTGCAACGGTTCAAAATGTTGCATTATGCTAGACAACGGTTTGAAACGTTGTTTTATGCCGAAAAAGTACGGTGCGTCCTTTCGAAAAGTCACTATGTTGTTTCGAACCGTCACTGTGTTGTTTCGAAAAGACATTGTGTTGGTTCGAATAGTCACTGTGTCGTTTCGAAAATGCACCACTCTCATATAAATATCAGACGTTTTTGCATAAAGAGACATCGATTGAAAACCTCTCTTCTCCTCTCTGTTCTTAGTCAAAATACAATGTTGCGTTCGCTAATTCTGTAGAATTGAAATGCTGCTTTCCAAAGAAGGAAAAATTTGTTCTCTTTTGGGAGACAGTTTCCAATCCAACCTTGAAGCACCGTGAGGAGGAAAATTTGTCTTAAGGACATAGTGAATCTTCACTAGGCTCGGATTAAAGTTTTCATACGTGGTACATAAGAGAGAAATATTTGTACTATTGTGATAATTGGTAAAGTATAAGTATAATTTGGTTGTGGTTCCTAACAATAAACTCAAGTCATAAAACATTTACAGCAAGAATCCTGCCCTATAGATAAATAAAAAGAATGTTTACAGCAAATAAAACACTTCCCTGATTAAGAAATAAATGTGCATATATATATTCGTGATCATGACGATCCTGACAAATAAGAGTGCACAAATCTCTACTAGTAGCATATCCTATAATGATCGTGGCCTCTTAAATTCATCCGGGTATTTTTCTTACGCATAATACCCCTGGATGAATAATTAAATCAAATGTCTAGATATTTATTAATGAGGACTACTTTGTCTTTTTATGCCTTTATAAATTTTCAGTACCGATATTGTCCTTAAATTAAAATATTGCTTAACACCTTTGAATATGAGCAATCAGTCTTTTCATGTGGCGTTATATTAAAAAACCAATTTCACGCAATTTTGAATTGTACGCCTTATTATAAATGGCATTTAATTAGCAATAATTTAGTTATTTAATAAGATGTTAAGAAAAGGAAAAGTCTAACAGAGAATACAAAGCGATTCTTTTTCCTTCTCTCCCATCCTCCTCTCTTCTGTTTCTCATATTTTTTTTTCTCATTACAATGAAACTACTACTCTCATTCTTTTAATTTTGGGTTTCTCCCCGTAAAACCAAAGGAAAAAAAAAGTAGCCATCTATCGCTGGTGATCCGAATGGATTAGAAGCATTGAGTTAAATCAGCAGAGCACATGCGCATTGAAAGGAATGCACTATTTTATACTATGTCAAGTTGCATATTCTCTTCCTTACATTTTATCAATCTTTGATTGATGAAGTTCGTCATCACGTTACACGTTTTTTATATTATAGAAACACTTTTTTAAGTGTCAATTTTTATTTTTGATTTTTCTTCTTTCTACTATTTCCACAATCATAAAGATGATCTTGCTGCTTTAAAGTTGGAAATTGGGTATCATAAAAAAAAATGATAATCGAGAATATGACATGAAGCTTGATTTGATTGAAGTGTTCTGATTGTCCAAACATTCTGAAATGAGTTTGATAAATCTTGAAAAGTTCTTATTTTCATTTTGATTTTTTTTTGTTGAGATGCATAGTAGAATTGAAGTTCTACATTTGCTGAGGAAGAAGTTACTCAATCCTTTCAGGTGCTTTGAATTTTTCCCTACTATAATTGGACTTTGGCGCTCTTAGAGGATGGTTGAAGAAGATGAATCATGGACTCGGCAATAGCGAGTCAACTGGCTCAATCATGGTATGATTTTAGGACATCTTAATGTTTTCGTAACGTCCTCAATGTACTCTTTCATCATTAGCATTTTAGTATACTTTTGGCTTTCTGAAGTCTGAAATTGCTAGAATGTTTTGAAGCATATTTGACACTGAATTCAGGCTTGGATAATTCTAATGTTGTCTGTTGTAAAACTATACATGATCCAAGACTGAATGGCATTATGTATGCTGAAAGCAGAGTAGAAAGAGCAAGGTTTTTTTCCCAAAGTATAATGGGATGAGATCGTGGGAACACTGAATCATGCCCATTTCTAGGCACAAAGAAATGGAGAAATGGGTGCTTAGGTGAGTTTCTTATTTTGGCTTGATGAATTTATTTGTGTCCCCTGTTCAATTAAGGACTGGAAATTGAAATGGTATACATAATCCGTTAAATAGCTTATGCGAGAATGAAGTTGAATAATGAAAATTAAAAGTGAGTTGATGGTAAATTAAATTGGTGACTTTACTTTCTACGTTTGAATGGTGAAGAACATTGAATTTTGTGTTTTTTAAACCTAACTAAATTATTACGCTCAAAACATATATGAGATTAGGCTCGATTTTGTGCAGAGGGTCTTTCATCGAGTATTGTCCCTCACTATTCATTTCCAAAGAATTCGATAATTCATAGAACAGTGTTTTAACCCAGAGTAGTTGCCGCACTTTACATTCAGGTTTCTAAAACAATTTGCAAAAAAACACATTGTCTTGGTCAACTAGGTAATGTACATTGTCTTGAAGTGATTCGATTTAGATAATATGCATTTTATGGTAGCTTAATCCGAGTCGTTTTAGTGAATGCCCTCCCAATATATATATACAATCAACCCAAGTTTCATCTAGACGAGAAGGTATGTGAACAATATGCTATCAAGGGGGACGATGCAGATCGTGCTTTGCTTCCTGATCGAGAAGACACCTTTCTACGAAGATTTGGTAATTTTTGTCTAGAGAAACCATAGCTAGTAATTCGCCGAATTATTCACGAATTATTCGCGAATTATAAGGTTTGGCGAATAAAACGAATAATTCGGCGAATTTTTGAATGATACGGTTTAATTCGCGAATTGGTTTGGTCGGGCTTATAATTGCCTAATTATTCGCGAATTATTCACGAATTATAAGGTTTGGCGAATAAAATGACATTTGTATTATTTTTTCATGAATAAAATTGTAAAAATAAAAATAAAAACGTTATATATTTATATATCAAAATTTTAAATGTAAAATATATAGCCAAATTTTAAAGAAATATATTCGTATTATACCCGTTTAAAACACGTATATCATATTTTTACCGTTAGCGTTTTATTGGACCGAATATTTAAAAGTATTATTGTTGAAAATTTCGAATCTTAGGCGAATAATTGACGTACCGAACTTTTGCCGTCTACGAATTTACTAGCTATGAGAGAAACTGACCTACTTTTTGCACAAACACATTTTTGCATTTTAGAAGTTCAAACAATATTTAACTTTTTGCAGGCTACCATGGCTGTCCATCTTTAAAAGTTACTGATTGTAAGTTCAAAGTAAATATATTCTGAATGAATTTCATTCCCATCTTTAAAAGTTACTAATTGTCTTATTTCTACTGCATATATTCGCTGGTGGTCTGGACCCTAATGTCACTGAGGAGGAATTGAGGCAAATATTTGCGCAGTTTGGTGATCTTGTCTATGCAAAAACAATACCGGGTAAAGGATGCGGCTTTGTACAGTTTGGAACTAGGTATATTTGAATCACCCTTTTCATTGTATTACCCGGTTTTGTTTTACTTTAATTTATGTTTTCTTATATTTGTTGATTGATTAATTTATGTAGTACCCTATTTTGTTTCGTTTTAGACTTTAGCTATTGTCTATTGCTTGTTTGTGACTTCCAAATTCTAAATATTAGAAGCATGCTACTTTTAGCACATTATTCTTTTATTTTTGCTATTAGCAATTTAAGGGTATAATGTTGTATCTCTGCATTGGTGATCAGTCATGATGGTCATTTACATTCATTGATATTCAATTTCTTTTATCTATATATTTGTCAATATTTAAGGTTTTAAATCTATGTTTTTCTGTCTAGGCAATCTGCGGAAGTAGTAATACAGAGATTGAATGGAACTATGATTGGCCAGCAAACCGTACACCTTTCATGGGGTAGAAGTATGATAGCTAAACAAGTAAATCCAAGATATATGCTTGCTATTGAATAGGGAGGGCCTTGAATTAGATTTCTATTTGTGCATATATATATGGTGTGAGGATGAAGTCTATAACGTTTTATTCTTAGAAATCATTGAATTTTGTTTACTGTAACAATTTCCATACTTGTGAACATTTTGAGGAGGTTGAGGATTTGAATAATTTATTCCCCAGCGGGTTTCAAAGCAACAAGTGCATGATGTTTCATTGTCACATTCCTCACATATTAATCATGACTGGAACACAATTGCCCCGCCTTCCTTCAAAGTTTTTTTCTTGATTTTTAACTTGCCAAATACTGTTCTAAAATGTTGGAGTTCCATTTTTACATGGCCATTGACCGATGTTTTACTGTCCAAATTACAGGATCAGCCTGGTGCCTGGGCTTAGCCATCAGATCCCAATCAGTGGAATGGTGCTTATTATGGTTATGGGCAAGGCTATGATGCATATGGTTACGAGGCTGCTCTAGACCCTTCTTTATATTCATACGGTGCATATGCAGGATATGGGCGGTATCCTCAACATGCAAGATATTTCAAACACTTAATTTGTCAAATAATCCTTATGTTTAACGCTTCTTTAGAGAATTTTTTTGGCATGTGTTTGATTGGCCTAAAAATTTGATTATTAGTGTTACTTCTTATTTATAGGTTTATGAAACACTCGAGAATTGGTGTGCGTCTATGTATTATGGACACTCCATATTTTAAAAATAATCCATGTCGGATATGTATCCATGTATTTGTGTCAAACATGACACACATGTATTGTATGTGATATACCTAATTTTTGGTACTTCGCCATATCGGACACTTTGTATCGGTGTCAGATGGGTATGCATACCCGTGTCAATGTAAATTAGGTGTGCGATAGGGGTGGGCAATGGGCCGGGTCGGGCTAGCCCGGCCCTAAACATTTAAAGCCCTTCAAATATTAGGGCCGGGTCGGCCCGGCCCTAAAGTCAACATAGGGTCGGGTCGGGCCGGGTCACAAGTCTAAACCTCAAGCCCTTACCCTACCCTAAGCCCTCTTTAAAGGCTTTAAGGCCGGGCTTTAGAATTTTGGCCTATATATTTTTTTTTTTTTTACTACATGGGTTTTAAAACTCATTTATATTACAAAATGTACAATAATCTACAAATTCAAAGTCCAACCAATCTAGTAATAATCCCGTATAAGTCCAAAAATTTAAAATGCACATCCACAATCTAATGAACTCAAGTACATCGAGAGTTCGAATTTGTTCTTCCTTGTACTCAAACCTCACTAAAATTACATTTTAAATTGAAATACATAGACAAATAATTATATTATCATTTTAAAGGAAGAAGTAATAGATATAAAGAAGAAACATAATAGTTTTGGTTAAGGGTCATGGAAGTTGTTAAATTATTTGTAATATCATAAATTATTTCTATAATAGATTTAAACAAATATAATATTATCTTTCTTCTAATTTAAAAGTGATTCAAGCTTTGTATATGGAAATGAAAATATTGGCTTTTGAACAAGTGATGGAGAAAGGTTTGAGATTACAAATGTCATTTTTCTGACAAATGTTGTTTTTTGGTTTCTATGTTACAAATGTCTGCTCTGTATTTTGCTTTAATGGTGTGGAAGGAAATCTTTAGTTTTAGACTTGGCTTGGATGTGAATAAAAATATAATTTATAAGAAATAAGTGAGAAAAGAAATTGAGAATAATAAGTTATGAACTTTGACTTGATGATCAAAGGAATAAAGTCTTATTTTTTATTAGGCTAGTGCTCATTGTTCTTCATGGTACATTAAGTTGACAAATTTTTGTTATATAAGACAAGTTATTGGAAGTACCCTTGGGTGTAAGTGATAAATTACAAAGAACAATGTTATTTTAATTGAAAATATTTAACAAAGAGTTGGACAATTATGGTATGTGTATTTATAGTGAAAGTGTGAAACAGGGCCGGTTAGGGCTTGGTTAGGGTCGGACTAATGAGGGCTAAATTAGGGTCGGGCCTATGTTTTAGAATCTTTAGCCCTAGCCACGCCTAGAAGACATTAGGGGCGGGCCGGCAAATTTCTAAACTCTGTGAGGGCTTTACTTGTGAGGGCTTTATAGGGCTTAGGGTCGGGTCGGTCAGGGCCGGGTTAGGGTCGTTAGGGCCAAATTCCCACCCCTAGTGTGCGATACTAGATTCAAACAAAGGAGGACTAAATGATGGAAGAAATTATCTATTGATACTTGGCCTCTATATATTATTTTTTGCATCTGTACATTTTAATTTTCTTTAAGATGAGCCCTGTTTCATCCTTTTAAATTTAAATTATGCAAGTCATGAAGGTATAATATACATGAATATAATTCCATTGGTAAACTTTTCTCAAGACATTTTATGCTTCTTGCTTTTCAGGCGGAAGGCATGCAAGAGATGGTAGCTATGGCAGGTGTTGTCCCATCTGTGGAGCAAAAAGAACTATATGATCCGTTGGCTACACCTAACGTTGACAAGTTAGTTTTTTTCCCCTTTTGTCAGCTTTCATAACTTTATTCAATCAGGTCTATTATTTACTTCATGGTTTGTGTCTAAATCTACACTCATTGTTAGCTCCTTATTTGCCAGGTTAAATTCTGCATATTTGGCCGTCCATGGAAGTGCTATGGTGGGGCGACCTTTGTGGTTGAAAACTTCAGCACTCTATCAACAAACTTAGCCTACTGATTCTAGTGGTTTTTCTTATTGGCGTGTTTGATAGGAAATCTTGATCTGGTTTCTCTATTAATTGAGAACTTCTTATTTTGATAGAATAAATGCTACTTTATTACTTGGTTGTCCATGGAAATGCCATGGTGGGGCAACCTTTATTATAGAAAACACTCTCGCTGTCTCACAAGTCACAACAACCTTAACTCGTGTGCAGTTTTGTATTCTGGTTAAATCCTTCTGGTGGTCTTTCTTATTTTGAAGGCAACTTTGGTGTCTTTACAAGGAAATCCTGATATGGTTTGTCTCAAATTATTGTGAACTTCTAATTTTGATAGGTCAAAATGCTGCTTACTTTGAGGTCCCTGGAAGTGCAATGGTGGGGCAACCATTATAGTTGAAAACCTTAACACCCTCACGACAGGCCTAGCCGCGTGCAGCTTGTACTTGGTTAGATCCTTCGGTGGTCTTTCTTATTTTGAAGGCAAAATTGGTGGGTTTACAAGGTATATTGAGCAGTCATTTGAGGAGCTTGATGTTTCTTAGTTAAGCCGTACCACTAATTTTCAGGCTAAGAAAGTTTTAATGTATACTATGCCCGTCTGCTTTATTTATAGGATTGTGTTTCTCTTTACCTGAACTTCTACGAGTAAGATGAATATACATCTTTATGGAGTTCAAATTATACATCTTCGATGAAGCTTTATGTTTCTTACAATTTGAATAAATGGTGTTAGTTTAACTTGCAAAATTCAGGTATACAATATTGAAGAGCAAGACACTTACCTATATCCTTCTTTAAATGTTAAGTTCATACCCTCAACAAGAAAATTTAGCAACCATAAACACAATTACGAACAGTACATCAATTTCCCCCCGAGTTGGTTACCAAATAAGAAAGGTGTTAAGCAAATTATGTTTACACTCTTCCTTAAGTTTTGTTTGACATCGTGTGCATAGCACGTGCATCTTGCTAGTAACCCATAGAATATAGCCAATCTTAACATCAAAGAAATCAAAACGGGATGTGTAAAATTTTGCTATCTATGCACCCCAAAAAAGAGAATGAGCATTGGCATAAGCTTTATATGGTGGAGGTCTTATTACATATTTGTCAAACAGACAATTTTATGTTGAGATATTCCTTTTTCCATTTCCATCAATTTTTAACTATACACGCCCCTCCGATTGTGCGATTAAACATAGCATACACATTAATAACACCCTTAACTAAGGGGTTATATGTAGGGGTGTGCACGGGTCGGTTCGGGTCGGGTTTGGATAAAAACCGACCACCGAACCGACCCTGTCGGTTTATGAACTACAATTTCTAAACTAACCTGACCAATTTCTAACCTAACCTGTAACATACTCTTAACCGATCCTGACCCTGTCGGTTTATGAACTACAATAACTAACTGTAACATACTCTTAACCGATCCCAAACTAACCTGACCAATTTCTAACCTAACTGATACCCGATCCAACCCGAGTATGTTACAGTTTAACCGATGTTTTAACCGACTCGAGACTTTGCAAAGTCATTCCTCTAGAACACGAGCTCATGGGGTTTCATGCCTGACTAAACTTGAGCGAAAATCATGCAGCCAATGAGCCAAATATGTCTTCTGTCTTCAACTCTAGAACTCCTTCAATCAACTTTATCAACAAAGCATCCATAACTTTCTGATCATCTTCCCTTTGCAGTGAGAGCATGTTCTTTCTCTTGAAAGGTCCAGTAAGAAGAAGCAAACCCAAAGAAAGCTGCTTCAAAAACACAACTCTTTTACCCTTGAAACCTTCCAGCCAATATAATCAAAAGGTTGCCCTGAGTGGTTGATGTTTGCGATTGTTAACAAAAGGTTTCTTAACCTCATCTGCTGGCTGGATAAAGCCTTGGGGGCCGGTTTTCAATTATCATGACGTGGGGATACACCACCATTTTTGGCTTGAATAATTCCCAATCCCACGCCCTAATCTGGGTTTCTACTACTAACCCTTGCTTTTGGCACCATTGTTTCAGCCTTTAAGGTCCCATCTCTTTTCTCTCTGTGTGTGTGGCTTAGTTGAGCATGGAACTGAGACTGACAAATAAATCAAATAGATAAATCAAATTGAAACATTTTGACAGAGAAAAGGAGCCACTTTGACTTACTTATTTGAGTTGGTATCACACTAATCGAGATGTTTTGTAGTGAAGGGAACCACCACGTGATTACTTGTTTTTTTGAAAAATGCCCCTACTTTGAGCCAGCCACCACGTGACTAGTTTTACATTAAATTAAATGTTTATATTCTAAAATATCTTACTATATAGAAAAATATGGGGTATGATGAATAGTATTTTCATGTACGTCACAGGGGCAGTTTGGTAATTTTTCTATCTTTTTTTAGGGTATTTTGGTCTTTTCACTATATGAAGGTATTATCTCTACGATTCTCGAATATTCTCGCTCCTCTTCTCTCTCTCTCTAAAATCTCCAATAATAGGATGATTGATTCATCTATGTATTAATTATTTGTTGAATTGATCAAATTTATTTCCTATGCATTCATCTCTGCAAACGATTCAGGTAGCCGAAGCAATTGAATTCTCCATTGGAAGTTCTTGAGCAAGAGATTTATGATATATCGAGCTTGAGAAAGCTAGACGATTGAAAGTGATTTTTTCTCTTTTCATTACTTTTTATTCGATATCTCTGTGTTTTGAATATGTAATTGAAGTTTGAGCAAGTACATTTTGTTTGCTTTATCTCCTTCATGTTATATTTACAACTAAAAGGATTTTTTTTTTTCTTCTATCTTTAGAAAATTTCTCATTGTTGTCTTTGTCATTTTATCATTCGTTGAATAAATTGTTTACAATAAATTATTTCAATTTTAGTTAATTTTTTAGGAAATAAAAGTTAAAATGACTTTATGTAATTTTATGAAACTATAGTCGATAAAATAACCTGAGTTTGTTGTGAGCAACTCTTTAATTTGTGAGTGGATACAAGTGTAGAGAAGAGTGAAAGCACTAACGAGGGTTACGAGGGTATCTCAATGTTCTTTTTTTCATTTAGATTTGGCAACTACAGTGCATGTACGCTATTGGAAATTTTTTATTTATGGCATACCCGTTTTGTTTGTGGTAAATAATTGTTTGGCATATTTCAAAATGGCGATTGTGCTTTGAATATGGAGAAGTATGAAATTGCTCAACGGCTGAGTAAACAAGCTTACTGAGTACCTCTATCAAACTTAAATGCTTATCTTTTCACTATCTAAAGGTTCTCTGTAGATTTCTTGAATATTCTCGCCCGTGTTTGCAATTTCTCATTATTAATACTGTCTTGGTCTCCGGCCGGTATTATTCACAATCTTCGATTTGGTACTATTCACACGTAAAAGGAATACTATATGATTTCTTCAATCTTGAATCTAAAATATATATGGTTGAAACAAATTTTGTGGTATTTGTTTTGTAGTGATTATCTATTCAAGCTTTTGCTCATTGGATATTCTAGTGTTTGGCAAATCATGTCTGCTCCCGAGATTTACTGATGTAAGTTATACTTATGGCATAATTTTTAATATTCACAGCTTGAAGGAATCAGGCCTTTGGAGGTTAGCTCCAAGGTCTTGGGGTATGATTTCCAAACTAAGCGGGGGTTAAAAATCCTGATTGTCAGTGCATTATTATGTGTTGTGAGATTCTATATGTCATTGAGAAGTTGCTACTTCTCTAGACACTGATATGAAATTTACCTATAGATTTCTATGTGGAGTTGCTCTCATTTTTCCTGACCTTATTCATTTCATATTCATGGTGTACATGATGACTCATATCTGGTAGTGTGAGAAGGCAAACACTGTTCTTAAAGATTTGAATTTCTCGCCACTTTCTCTCTATCTCTATATATTTATTTCTTCTATGTGATTGTTATCCAAACGACTGCTATTGTTCGCACATGGAGGAATACTCATGAGAATGTAAAAGAATAAATAGCAAATGTTCTGTTCATGTTGAAATTATATCTTACTATATTAGGAAAATATGGGATCTGGGTATGTGTTTTTTGCATCTGTGTTTGAATATTGCTCATTGTGTTCATACAATTCGAGGATAGCAATTTTGTAATTTCAATTTCCTCTGTCCAAATTGAGTATACTATTACTGATTTGTTTGGGTGGGGACTGGGGACTGGGGAATACACACTCTAATCTTTAGTTAATTATTTTGCAAGAATTAATTATTTTGATGGAATTGAGATGCATGCTCACCACGACTAAGCGGTGGAAAACCACTTGAATCATCCGGTCTCCCCGATTACGCAATTGATCTATCTTCAAAATATTAGCCGACATGCAGGTAAAATATGATCCCAGAATCCTTTCATGAGTTGTATAAACTAGCTCTGCCAAAAAGCTAGCTAAGGCACTGATAAATTTGTGTCGTCGTATATGTCAAGGTAAATGGTAAGATATGCATGATCAGGTTATTGGAAACATTGTTGTAATTCCTAAACTCACGCACATACACAGGTGTAACTTTCACCGTGGGTTTTGTCGTAATATAGTGACTCCTCTCTTGATTTTTGTAGGCCTTCTCACTACACCAGAATTGTTGATTAAGGACGACCCTATAAGACTAATTCTACCGTCCTTAATTAACTACTTGTATTCCCGTCGTACATCCTTCAAAACCCGTCGCAAGTACAAAGTGTAGAACTCTTCAAAGATTTGGTACGAAAATACCTATCTTAATAAAAATCACGAAACTCAACGTCTTAAACTTCAGCACTTTCTGTCGCAACCTAAAATACCCTTTTCTTTGGTCCCGTGATTTGCTTCACTTCAACCTAAAAACTCATCTTCTCTGCTGAAGCCGCCCAATAATCCCTTGATTTGGGTGAAGAAGTATTCTTCTCTCATGGGGATCCATTTGGAATAGAAGAATCATTATAAAACCCTTAATTTTTCTCTATCATCCAATACTTAACTCAAAACCTAAACCCTAACTCATCCCATCTTCTTCTCACCAAACCCTCTTCTCAAGAGATCGTTTTTTTTTTGTTTGGTGGTGGTGCGTTCAGATGCGAAGGAGACATGGTGCTGTGAATGCTTTCTCAAATGTAATTTTTGTCTCTCCTAGTTTTTCAATTTTGATTATTTTCTCATTTCTTTGTTATTTTATTTTTGTGTTTACAATAGGGTATTTCTTCTTCTGTCTTTGTGTTTACCAAAGGATTACTAATACATATTTTTATTTGTTTTTTGTTTCAGTGTTGCTTGTTGTATTGTAGGTGTTTTGACACTTTTTCTCCTGCCGCTTCTTGCTAAGACCACTTATGTTTCAGAAAATGTTCTTATGCCATGTCAGATTTGTTAAATGATTGGTATTTTTACTAGGAATAATTGTTTGTTAATGTTAACGAAATAAAGTATTGATTTTTTATGTTATATCTAGTTGGGCATGTGTGTTTATGGGTTCTGTAACATGGGGCTCAATTGTTATTAGCATTTGAAAGACTTTGAATGTATGATTAGTGAGGCTTTGTCAGCTATATATGGATTGTTCATAGAGATATTAGGGAAAATATAGCCTTGAATAATTAACAAACTTCGTCTGCTCATTTGGTGATTTTTCTAAAGTCATCTCAATTTGGAGCACCTCAAGGTCATAACTATATAACTGCCTCTCATTTTTAAGTCGTTATTTGTTTATTTAGTTTTCTCATTTATTTACTTTTTCTTTTACAATACTTATAACTTCTAGTACTATATAACTACTTAGTTTTTATTCCATGCATCTCATTATAATACAGTGATGCTACAGGTCTTTATACTGCCATGTGCTACTGGTAATTATAACATCATGATGCTACATGTAATTATAACACCATGTGATGCTACAGGTCATATGTGCCCTAGGAGTAAGCTTTTTAAAGATCTAATATTACTGTAGAGGTCTTCCTAACTCCAACTTGCTTGTGGAGATATAGAAAACTTAAGAGTAAATTAGGTCTTCGTATTTGCATTGTAATTAAGATTTGGTTACCTCGAACCATACTCTGTCCACCCACATGCCAACTCAGAAAGTATCTTACGAGCACCAGGAAATTGGGGTTGTATAGTATTTGTATTGGTGATGATTTTGATCCTGATTCAAATTGGCCTATTGTACTTCTTTGGAATTTATGTAGTAATTATTTGGTTAAATATCTTACAGAGTCATTGATAGTAAAGTATTGTATGCGTATTCTCTGTATTCTCAATATATTTATGTTCCTTTTTTCCATTTGCCAGAATGTCATTATCCTTTGCTATTTTGGAGCAACTTCCCAACCGATTTCATAATGTGAGGAATTTGAAATTGACTAGATGGAACATTCATCATGCTGTTGCCACAGCAAAGATCTCTCCTAATGCCGAAAGGGTCGTCTGGTAATTGGCTGAGGTACTCTCCAAACACTTTGGTATAATTTAGAATATTAGTAAAAGTGAAAACTTAACACTACTATGTCTCGAGGACTACTATATCCACTGTACGTATCCACTGTCCATACTTAAGAAGTTTGTTTATTTTTCGCAAGTGTTTCATTTATATCATGAAGCTATGATTGATTAAGTAAACAAAAGTAATAAGAAATAAATGAAACTGCTCTAGTGTAATTTTTAAATTCTTTTTTATTAGAAGTGTCCGTATACACACAAGTTTTACGTATTGACACTATAGTGTCCATATATATACCAATTTTATGAGTTGCCACTAGTGTGGGTCTATCATCTTTAGCACGTCTTTGGCCTTGTAGACACTAGTATCTATATCTGTTTTTAGCTTGTTGTGTGTGTCAGACACTAGTGTCGGTTACATAGCGCCATATGTGTGTCTGTTTTTATCTGTTTTCGCCACATGTTGTATGGGAGGGGTATGGAAACTTGATTTCTCTATCATACTTAGCTTTGATATCCAATTGGATTTGTTTCAATCCAATATATATAGTAAAAGATACAACTGTTTTAGCACAGCTATGTTAACTAGGATTTTCCAGCTCATGTTCTATGTTTAGTCAGCTTCCTTAAAATATTTATGTGGAATTTGCTTGATTGGTCTGAACAGAAGCTGTAGACTTTCGAGTGCAGTTTTATATCCATTTTGGTTTGTTCCATTCTAAGTTATATAGTGATAGTTATGACTGTTTTACTTCAGAGTGATGAATTAGTTCTTGTGCTGACAGTTCAGCAAGTTCTGTCAACGTCTGTGATTTTCTGAATAAAATTTAGCTTTCAAGGTCTGAAGGTAAGTTGTAGTTCTGTGAGTCTAGTTTCAAACCCAATTGGATTTGTCTCTTTCCAAGCTATATTGAGAAATATACGTCTGTTTTCGTTCAGGGTGGTTGATGAGAAATTTTCTGATTATGTAGCATGTTTAATTGTGTTGTGGATTTTTAGGTATTAGTTTGTAAAGTTATTATTTATGTGAACATATTTATTAGTTTCTTATGTGTCGAGAAACTAATTGGCCTCTTGACGAGAGGAACTATAAGATGGTTGAGTTGGAGTTTTCATTACTATTGGGCCGGGGGATCATCTCACGAGTCATGTCTTTGTTGGTTGTGCTTTAAAGCATGCAACATCAAATTAAATTGACCTGATTTTGACCAAAACAACTGACAGCGCACTATGTAGAATTATAGAACAAAAAAGAAAAGAAGAAACCACCTTGAAAATTCAGATCCTCCAGTTACCACCACAACAATTACGCTTCAAAAATTCTTGATGGCTTTTGAAGAGCATGTTGTTGGTTTGGTCAAGGTGGCTTTCTATTGTTTTTAGAATTTTTTTGAATCTTTTTTGGTGTTTGATGTTAAAATTGTAACTCTACTGTGATTTTATAGATGGACAGGATGGTATATTTTTTAATATCGAGCTTTGGAAGGATTGGGTGGTGGATTTTTTTGTTTGGTGTTAGGAACTGTGTTGTTGTGTGCAAAAGAATGAACATGTATTGCAGTTGACGATTTCTTTGTAATTGCTTATAAAATCTGTTCTTTTGTGTATTCTATATTATGCAATGGGTGGTGTTTGTTTATTTTCGGGTTATGGGTGGATTTGGTTGTAGAATTTCCAGATTCCTTTTATTTTCAGCTAGGTAAGCAGGAGATTTGTATTAAAAATAAATGAAGGTAGAGTTTACATAGTTTGTTACCAAAAGGTAGGATAGTGTATCCTCCTCATGGCGCTTGCCAAACCTAAGTACTATAGGGGGCCTCCCATTTATTTATCCATGGGGGCCTTCCGTTATACAAAATTTTCTCAGCAGTACTCGTTCTTACTCTTGTCCACCATGAATGGACACTCCTCCTGATAGCTAGTAGACTAGTGTCGTTTTCCATTGTGAGTAAAGTCCGGTTCTCTGAATTCTCTGAATTGTGAAACACACTACCTAAACCTGCTAGTCCTGGGTTTCCTCTTGAAGCACCATCATAATTAAATTTGATAATCTGAGGATCTGGTGGATACCACTTACTCTCTCTTATTCTTGCAGCTCTTCTTAGCCTAGTGTTAACACTCCATGCAGTAATGATATTCATGTCTGCAGTAACAAAGTTCATCGATTCTTTAACTAGTAGATTTGAGTGATAGACATGTTTTTTTCATCTCTTAAGTACAGCCATACAGACTAGGCTATTCTAATAAAAAATACACTTCTCCGTGCAGCCATAAGGTCCACGATTTGTTATGCTTGACACAGAAACGAAGCTATTCCTACTGTGAATCCTTGAAACTGAGGCTCAGAGCAGAACTCAATGGAAGATTGGTGATGACCTGCATACAGATTTGTGGAGGGACTATTACTTTAGCCAATGAAACATGGCAGCCTCAAGTTTCGCTACTAACACCAGATTGAGGAAGTATGAAAGAAGCTGCAAGAGGCCCAAGAATCACAACACATTTATAAAAAGTTGTGGAAAAGCTGCGATAGCAAAGACCGATCTTATTTGGTGAGCTTTTCAATTAACTTGTTATAAAGATTTGATGTTTTTGTATGGTTTAGTTGTTTTGTTAGAATTAAAGTTTATTCTATTGTCATCCCAAAATAGAGGCGAGATTTATTGTCATTCCCGATTTATTGTCGTAGTAAGCGGAAGGCCGATAAAGACTTTGTGAAGTAGACTAAATATCAGTCCACTGTTTGTTATTTTATTGTAGTGATGTGAAAGCTATGGTTTGCAGGCTCAAGAAGATGGTTATGATTGGAGATGGTGCTACTGACCTTGAGGTAAGAGAATTCTTTGAAACCTCCTTTATACCCATTTGATGTTTGTTATAAAAGTAAAATACAGGCTACCTTGCACATCTTCAAATTTTGGATACTAGGGAAATGAAATAAACAAACTTCTCAGTGGAAGAGTGAACAAAATTATTAAAAAAAAAAAAGAGGAACAGACAGTCATTAGTCGCATGCATGCTAGTCTGAATTCTCTCAATACTAAAGCCCCATGCTACAAACACTAAGTGGTAGAAATAGTTCCTTGTTAAGCAAAATATAGGAGAATGTATAACAGGGGAGTACTTCAGGGTTCTAAGACGCGTTTTAGTCTTAATGCTTGACTTGCTTTAACAGGTTGTGGTTTCTGTGTTAAACCAACTGGATTGTTGTTAGATTCATTCAACAACCAACCATCTATCATTAACTTCACAATTATCTAACCTATAATGTTTTAAGCAATCTTGTTATTCATTTGTTTAGTGTTTGTAGTATGTAAGTTTTGAACCGTTCACGTGATTATCTTGAGCTTGAGTTGATCCAAAGTTGCTAGTGTCGGGCCGAAATGACATAATGCCTTCTACTTCAATAATCTTGTAAACCTTTTAGCATCATATGGTATGTCTATTTAACTCAATTTTTTTCATCTTTTTCCCTTAATTTAATATTGGTTTACTTTGTGCAATCCTAATTATAAAAGAAGGTACATGCGTAGCTCTTTCTTTTAAAGTACTGTAATTAGATACTTGTGTATTTGTTCTTGTAGCAAGCAATGGTCAGATTAGTGTTGTTAGTGTGTTTTGCTGGATTGTCAGTCCACTCAACACACTAAAGACAAACCATGTGTGGGACTCTAGATTATCTAACGCCATAAATGGTAGAGAACATTTTCTTTGTTATGAATTCCTTATGGGACTCCACCATTTTAGACTATATTTCCAAGTAAGTGCCCTGGCTAGCGATTCTTTGAATTTAACTAGCTAGAGGTATATATAGGTATACTCTATGTTTCTTGCTAATGTAGAAATGTGGTCTACTGATTATGTGGTACGGTGCATGATGGAGGCTTGAAACTACATGCTTTATAATGATTTTTGGATTGCATGTACTTGATACAAGTATATAACTCCATTTGCAGAGAGTTTTTGCCTTGTCATGTGTTGAAGGATAAATTTTTATTCTTTTTGGCAGTTCTTTTTCATATTTAAGGTTGAAAGCTTACTCTCTATGTTGCAAGTGCTAATGAGGCCGAAAGACTCATATTAGCTTAGTGTTGTGAAACATTGCTTACTTTAGTGGCAATGTCTTTGCTTAGGTGGTAAGCAGTTAGCTATATTTCTTTGTGTGGAGTGGCGCTGGACTGATAATGCTCCTGCCGTGTTGTTTGTCTCTGCTGGTTCCATCTCTAGAAAACTCTCAAAGTTGTTTACCATTATGAAAGGTTGTGCGATTCACATGTGCAGAGGTGATGAAGATGTGAATTTCAAATTTCAAATTGTTTTTCATTATGTTCTTATTCTGCCTTGTATGCTTTGAAAATTTAGTTGTTGGCAATCAAAAACTTGAGAACATTGTAAATTTTGGAAATTATTATCAATGGATTATGTATCAATTTTTTAAATGTGTTGCTTTAGTATGTAGTTTTTGTGTAGTTGATTTTATGATTTGAGAAACCTCACAAATCAGGTAACAATTAGCAGGGGTATGTGTCTAGGAAAAAATAGATTCTACTAAAAAAAATTATTTTAAACTAATACGACAGAGAATATTGTCATTAATTGACTTCCCAAAAACCAAATGCGACGGAAATACATGTCCTAAAGTTAGGACACAAAAGTACGACGGTTGGTTGAGTTACAATTTTGAAAATAGGCTGGTGTGGTGTAAAGCAAATTTACGACGGTTTTTCGTGTCCTAAATATCACGACGGCATAAACTGTCGCATGTCCGTCGCAATTCTAATTCAACTTACCACGCTATTTCCCGTCGTAAATATTAACGACAGGGCTATTTGCGACGGAGTCTGGGACACTATTTTCCGTCGTAAATCTCGATTTAGGACGGAATAAACCGTCGTTTTTGGCCATTTCTGGTGTAGTGTCTGTTTCTATGCTGAAAAAGAAGTTTTATGAGAGCCTCGAATGGTTCGAGTAGGTCTCATTCAGAACTCTATTGCTCTTCCCACCACTACACCCTTTTCAAACTAGAATAGAGTCATCTTCGAGAAAGTGAAACCTCTTATAGATGCTGCATGCACTTCAAGAGTCAATGTATTATGCTTACAAGTGAGTCACTCACGAAGACAAACTATGTACATGAATAATTTTACATAATTGCAACATCCACAAATATCATGCATAGATCTATTTCCATCTAATATTAATATTTCAAAATGTGTTTATATTTTGATCCCAAGAGGCATGGCTAATGTTGTTTTGCATTTTGTACCAAAGAGAACAGATGGTGTGAGTTTGTTGAGCGATTCGATGGGGAATCGATCCAATTTCTTTAAAGACTGCGCGAAAATATAATATGGTCATAGTGAGAACCCGATGTTGTTTGAACTTTTTCTGAATGGTATGTGCAACAGAATCACATACCATGTGTTTGATACTGCATATGGACAGATAGTTGTTAATATATGATATGGAAGACACCATCCTTTGAACTGGTTAGCCTTCGGTTTGAATGGTGCTGAGATTGTCATCAACCCTTTTGCTACTGTTGGTGAACTCAGTGAACCAATGTGGCACATTGAGATTATCTTTTGCCCTTTTTACATCATGCTGCAGTTGCCATAATTGGATTAGTTCTTTTGCTGCCGGTAAATTAATCATGTATAATTTCATCTCTAACACATTCAATTGTTTACAGAAACTAAAAAAGGAGTTACACAAGTTATCATCCATTGCGTCGTCAGAGATTTTAAAAGAGTCCAGTACCAGCATAAAGTAAACTTTTGTTGCGAGAGCCTCCTCAAACACCTCCAACACTAAGAATGAGTACAAACTACAAAGTATACATTGTAGATAAGGTTCAAATGAGATGCGTCATTCAAGGGAAATTGAATTTTAAGAGGTGAAGGACAACAAGTTTGGCCCACAACTTTGACAACCACTTCTGATATATGGTACAATCTTTGTATGTAAGGTGCGCTTCTATTGAGTTGTTGTCCCCTACCTCAGTTAATTTCCCAACTTTTCCCTCTTGCGTTTTTGAGAGTAAATAGTATTGAACAATATTGCTAAGATTTCTATTGTTGTGGATGTATTGTTAATACGTGCATCGCACGTGTATGATGCTAGTTAATATGTAATGGTCGGGTCGGTTAATTATGGTTATCACAATTTGAAACCGAGCATCGAACCGACACTGTCGGTTTTGCAATATTTCAAGCCGATCCAAACTAGTCTTAAGCGGATAACCGACCGATGTGGTACAGTTTGGGTCGGGTCGGGTCGGTCGGTTATGTCGGATACATCGGATTTATGCACACCCCTAGTTATATGGGTGATCTTGGACACACCCATAAAAACACTCTCATACCCCAATTTTAAAATACATAAATAAAATTGTTTTAGACACATTTAGGTTCTTAAATTACCCCTTTTTAAACTTGATTGAGTGATCTTGGACACACCTATAAAGTTGTTGCAAATGAGATTTTTTTACTATCTCAGTTATTTATAAAGACCCGGTCTGGTGAAGCTAGAGCTATTCATGTCAAACATCGAAAATGTATTTTACTTATGTTATATAGATTGATTTTTTTTAGTTCATGTTAGAAATGTATCCTCCTACCTACGAGATTTTTTTCTCTGTAGAAAATAGAGCGAGGAAAAAGAAGATTGCCGAAAAAAAGGTTGTGTGTTGTTGTTTTTTTTTTTTTGCCCCTAATGAAAACACCTCAAATTTATTTGGGAGATATTATATGATTGAGGAGGTTGTTGGAGTATGACAAAAACTTTAGTTATGAGGTATGGGAGTGTTTTTATGGGTGTGTCCAAGATCCCTATGTATGAAATTATTTTTGGAACCAATAAACAAATAGTATTAAATTTACATATGTGGTATATTCGTAACATATTTCAAGTTCAAAATGTTGTTCATTTACCCATGTGCAAATTGTGAATAAACCCATGCATTGAACACACTTAGAAAACCGGCTTATCAAGTGAGGGTGCCCAAGTACTTCCTTACTAATTCATGCTCAAATATCCAAATAATTAGAACTATTAGAGCATCTTTAGGTGAGATACTATCCTAGCATCAACCATCTTCAGGAGAGACACATATTGATGAAAACACCAAAAAAATACCAAACCAAACGCCAAATCGGCCAAAATTTGGTTCAAGCTTTGGTGTTGTATCAAATCTCTCTCGCAATTTTGGAAAAACCGTGCGGTTTTTTGAACACCGCATAGGCTTGGGCTAGAGTGTGGGCTTCAATCATGCGATTTTGCGAAAACCGTGCGAGAGATTTGGAAAGAAAAAAAAGAAAAAAGTTGATGTGCGACACATCACGCGGTTTCTGGAAAACCGTGTGGGCTTGGGCTTCAGTGGCACAGTTTTGAGAAAGCCGCATGGACTATATGGCACGGTTTATCCAAAACCGCGTCATTTGATGTTTCTCCTGAAGTTGGTTGGTGTTTTTTTGGTTTGGTGTTTGGTTTGGTTAAAAAATTTAGTGTTTTTTTGGTTTCTCTCCTAAAAATGTTCTTATTTCTAACATAAATTACTCAACTCTGCGTTTTTGGTAGAATCTAGCTATCTTACACGAACCTCACGAATTGTAAGTGGCACGCACTGACAAGAACACTTATATTCTTAACTGAAATTCATAAATACCTCAGTCGTTAGCTCATTTCTCATGTAAAAATGTGATGATATGAGGCCCTTGGCATACGTTTATTAACTCTCAACAAAATGCAATCAAATGTGATGATAGTAATAATGTGGACAATCAAAATTCACCACCCATTTCTCATGTAAAAATAGAAAATAGGCATACCGTTAGGGAGTTGGAAACAATTCGCTCCATCTTCATTTCATCTCAAATTCATAAATACCTTCTATTTGTTCATTATGTTGCGACAAGTCAAGCATAAAGACTACAAGTCTTATAACCAAAATTTACATAAACGTAACCGAATGGTCAATGCAGCGGAGGCAACTTACATTGCAGCTCAAAGTTTCAGACCAGAAACTCAAACCTTATTTGTATTCAATTAAAATCAACCGTTCACAATTTCGATCTGCTTTTATAAAAGTCCTTCAGTATCAAAGAAGATGCTATTGAAAAATTGAGTGGTCTGAACTAGCTAGAAAAAAATAACAGTAATCAAGTGCATTCAAGATCGAAGCAAAACTAGTCGGTTCAAAATGTGAGAAGTTGGAAAAACGCAAGCGAAATGGTGTGGTAGTGCACACCATAAGCAGTGTCGGCTCGTCCATAAGGCGAGTTAGGCGATTGCCTAAGGCCTCGAGTGAAAAAAGGCCTCAAATTTCCACAAAAATCGTACTATGCAACATAAAATTCCTACTAAATAGCCAATAAATCTTACTAAAAGATTTTTGGATACTACAAAACATAATACATATCCCATAAAAGTCTCCTAATAAAAGGTAATAACTCTCATTCTCTTATGTTAAAAAGAATTTCTGAAAATACCTCAAATTTCAAATGGTTAAATTTTCAATTTTCCATCTCTATACTATATCTCCATAAATGATAAGTCTAACCAGACCTATGAGAAACAAATTAATCAAAATAAGCATAAATTTCAATCCTATTAGGCAAAGAAAACTTGTTATGTAGTGTAGAATTGCAAACAAAAAAATGGAGTAACTGACTTAAAATTTGGTTTGGAAAAAAGCCTCAAGTTCTGAGTTTCGCTTAAGGCCTCACCGAAGCTAGGGCCGGCCCTGACCATAAGCACCTAACCATTCCATCACAAAAAAATAAAATAAATAAGAGCAGATGCAACTTTAATAGTAGGTTCCAACTTGTATTGAATGAAAACATAAAGATATATTTCATAGTTCCAAGTGCAAAAAGAAAAGCAGCAACTGTGTATAAAAAGAAAGATAAAGTGAAGTGTTAAACTGTTCGAGTCCAGATTGCCAAACTGTGAGACGTGACCCAATAAACTTCTATGCCTGTCACAAATTCGTTCTCTATACTAAAACGTACAAATAGCTATAGTGACAGATATGAGTTTACTTAACAAGGAAAATCAACCATACGAGAAGTGAGTCAAGTGACTGAAAGTGTAGTTTTATTATTGATTTAGCAAACAGTTAAGTGTAGTTTTTTTTATTGATTTAGCAAACAGTTACAATCTAAAAGTGACTTCCATAAAGGGACGCGCGGTTAGCTCAAATATTGGCTTCTGGTGAGGACCACATTTAATGTAACGTGTTCATGCATGCGCTTAGAAACCGGTTTCAACCTTTCAATAAGTCAACTGAAGAAAACATAGAAATTTTTTGTCCACCTTAAGCACCTAAGCTTAAAGGCACTTTGATTATTACTCAATCAAAATTCAAAAGTATGGACGTATGATGTTTGCTTCTTCTCTTTTCTTTTGTTTCACCACAGGTTATTGGTTCTTAGTTACGCACCCCAAATGATAATTTTAGCTCTGTAAATAATTATGAAATTACATTCCGTTTTTCTTAATACATTATGAATGAAGAAAATAGGAATGTTAAAACATACAGTTTTTCTTGATACAAATAGGATTGCTAAAAGCTACACTTGAAGCAATAAGTGTAATTCAGCTAGTCCTTGGTGCATGCATAATACCACACAACTCTCATTATTAACACTTCGTTAAGGAAATGCATGCACTTATATATTACTATATATCAATATTTATAAAGACCCAGTTTGGTGAAGCTAGAGTTATTCTTGTCAAACATCGAAAATGTATTTTACTTATGTTATATGGATTGATTTTTTTTTTAGTTCATGTTAGAAATGTATCATCCTACCTAAGAGATTTTTTTTCTCTGTAGAAAGTAGAGCGAGGAAAAAAAAAATTGGCGAAAAAAAAGGGTTGTTGTTGTTGTTGTTTTTTTTTTTTTTTTTTGCCTTTAATGAAAATACTTTAAATTTATTTGAGAGATATTATTAGATTGAGGAGGTTGTTGGAGTATGACAAAAACTTTAGTTAGTTATGAGGTATGAAAGTGTTTTTATGGATGTGTCCAAGATAACTCTATGTATGAAATTATTTTTGGAACCAATAAACAAATAGTATTAAATTTACATATGTGGTATATTCGTAACATATTTCAAGTTCAAAATGTTGTTCATTTACCCATGTGCAAATTAATAATAAACTCATGCATATAACACACTTAGAAAACCGGGTTATCAAGTGAGGGTGCCTAAGTCCTTACTAATTCATGCTCAAATATTCAAATAATGTAGAACTATTATTTCTAACATAAATTTCCTTACTAATTCATGCTCAAATATTCAAATAATGTAGAACTATTATTTCTAACATAAATTACTCAACTCAAGTGCGTTTTTGGTAGAATCTAACTGTCTTACACGAACCTCACGAATTGGAACTGGCACGCACTGACAATAACACTTATATTCTGAACTGAAATTCCGAATTCGTAAATACCTCAGTCGGTAGCTCTTGAGCATTTTCCTCTTATTAAAATTAGCTTATCTTATCTGTGCCTGAATTTGAACCAAGTCCAGTCCCAAACTGCCTGCTGTTAAAAATATAGACATTTGGTTTTGCTCGTTAAAGCCTACATGTGATATTAAAACCAGCTAATATTATAATTGCGTATATGCATTCAAGATCGAGTCACATTTTGACTAGTCAAACTCTTCATGTAAACAGTTGTGACACGCTTTATAAATTTTATTCATCCTAGTAGAACAAATTAGCAATCAAACAAACTCCTATAAATAGCGTCAGTGCTTCACTACTGTAACTTTTAGTACAAACTCAACAAGTATATCCAGACATGGAAAGAACACATCTCACTATCATTCTATTGTCAGCATTCTTAGTTTCTTCTCTCCTACCACATTCTCTGAATGCTGCAACGGGACGGTGCAATCCAAGTGACTATGAAGTACTCTTGAAAATCAAACAGGCCCTAGGCAATCCTTACCACCTTGCTTCATGGGTACCCAATACCGATTGTTGTGATTGGTATGCCCTCCAATGCAACGACACTACTAACCGGGTTGTGGAACTCACTATCTTTTCGGGCCAAATTTCGGGCCAAATCCCATCCGAGGTAGGCGATTTGCCGTACCTCGACAATCTTACTTTCCGAAAACTATCAAATATTACCGGCCCAATCCCCCAATCCATTACAAAACTGAAGAGGCTTAGATTTCTTCGACTAAGTTGGCTCAATCTCACAGGTCCAGTACCAGATTTCATTAGCGAACTCTCCAATCTCATCTTCCTCGAATTAAATTTCAACAAATTTACCGGCCCCATTCCATCCAGTTTTTCGAGCTTTACCAAACTTGGTGCTCTCCGTTTAGACCGCAATCAATTATCCGGATCCATACCCGAGTCATTTGGGCATTTCAAAGGGATCCGTACCCGATTTATACCTATCTGACAACCAACTCACAGGCCAAATTCCTAATTCGTTTGCGAACATGGCTTTCTCAACAATCGACTTGTCAAGAAACAAGCTAACTGGTGATGCTTCAATGTTGTTTATACCAAATGGTTCCAGTGTGATTATCGACATATCTAGGAATATGTTGGCATTCGATTTCTCGAAAGTGAAGAAGTTGTCCATGCAGTACTTGGACATGAATCATAATATGATCTATGGAAGCATTCCAAAGGCGATAGTTGATGATGTGAATTTGCAGTTTTTCAATGCCAGCTACAATAGACTTTGTGGTGTGATTCCAACTGGAGGAAATATGAACAGATTTGATTACTCTTCATACATCCATAACAAATGCTTGTGTGGACCACCTTTGGCCGCATGCAAGTGAGCATCACGGTATTGTGCACGTGTGGTTCACTGGTCATTTGGTTGCTACCTGTGATATATATATAACGTTGAACTTGTAAGAAAGAGATCGAACCCCTCATTGGTTTACTTGTTATGTCATTCATAATTGTTCATGTGTACTATTTATTTGTTTTGTAATAAAAGCTTTCAAACAGTAAATATCAAGAAAATATCCACACGACTGTAAAATTGTGATGTAAAATTTCCACGCAAATATAAGAAGATTGTGACGTAGGACATGTTATATAGTTGTATGTAAACAACACTAGAGTAGAACAGAAGAAACAGTGGACTAACAATGAACAACCAAGGTGTCTGTAAGAACTCTAGATACTACCCCCAACCTCCAATGTCCTCCCCTCTCACCTCCTCCTCTTTTTCCTTTCCCCTTTCCTCTCTACACCTTTCTTTTTATACTACCCCTCTCCTTTTCCTACCCGTTGATCTCTTCTCATCCTTCGGTCCATCTTAGCGCATCTGTCTCTTGGGGTTCGCGGCTTTGGCTATGCCATGCCTCGCGATTTCTTCCTCTGTTAAGTTGTCTCCTATTTGGACTTTGACCGCTCTGTCCCCACATGCTTGATGACGGCACGCCCACTTTGCGTGAGCGGCCTACATCCGGGCTTCACGCCTTCCCTTTCTTACACTACCTCGAGGCGATCCGTACTTTCGACTCGACTCGCGCTTGTCCTGCCGGTCCCCTAATTCCCATCTATCCTCTACTCCCTCATCCCGTCATGGGCTTTGCATCGGTTCGTAGATCCAAAGAATCTTCGTGATCCGCGAATCCTACCCTTCTACAGATGCCGCTTCACCAAACGGCCGGCGCCTCGAGGTTGGCGAGGCCGAGAACCTTACACCCCTTTGTCGTTAGTTAGATCCGTTTTGGTCCTCCCCGGGGTTTGCGCGCCGCCGCGATGTCACTCATTCGTGCGCCCGGCTCTGCGTCTCCTCGTAATGCTGCGCTCCACGTGTCAAGCTCTAACGGTTCCCAGTAGTCCCGCCCGGTTTCAGACCTTGGCAGTTACCATTTTACCCTCGCCCTATTTAAACTCCCGCTTTCATTCTTTCTCCCATTTTTTGCCTTTGGTCTTCCTTGTCTTGCGTTTCCCTTCCCTTTTCTATCTTCCTTGTGCTTTCCCACCTGACTTGACTCGTTTTGGCTTGGTTCCGACCGGATTTTGGTGTTGCTGGACTCCGTTTCAGGTTGGTCTTTTATGGTTCTTGTTATTCTTATCGTTTTGTCCTCTTTGTTTGCTTCTATCCCTTCTCGTTATACTTCCCCTACCAATCGTTAACATCGTTTCTCTTTTCTAACTGTTCATCTTCCTTTTGATGGCGGGCGACGACCTCGAAGTCCCCCTCCTCCTCTCTCTCCGCCCGACTCTTCGCCCTCTAGATCTACCGGGGTGGCTTCTCCCAATACGCCACGGGCGCCCCTACCTCGGCCGTTTCCTTGCACCTTTATTGCCGCTTCTAGATATCGTAGGCTGACTTAAGTCGCGATTAGGGTCGCTTTACGGTATTCGGCCGGCATTTCGATAGAACACGCGTGCCGTCCGTCACCCACTACCCCCACTTAGTGCCTCCGCGGCCGGGTGTCTAGTTGTGATGATGTCGATTGTCGCCGGGCCGCGGCTCCCCTCACCGCATCTTGGATGTGGAAGTGTGCAATCATTTCAACATCCCTCCTCGCCAAGGCATCGGCAACCACGGAGAATAATGTATGCCGCGAACTACTACAACAGGGACAAGCGACCCCGGATAACTTGCCGTGACCTTGTCTCCCAATATTTTCTAAAGAAAAGTACCAAGGATGTGGGTATAGGATACCAATCTTCGCGGTGTCCTCAAAAAGAAAACGTTCTAATCTCCGTGTCACCACCTCGGACAAACAGTGGCACCACTACCCACTGTACGTTTCCGGTAACTTCCTGCCTTCAGACCTCCCGGCAGGAGTAACACTCAACCACCTCGTTTTCCAATCTAGTGGTGAGTTTCATCCTCGTCCTTTTTTCTTTCGGCCTTTGGTCCGCGGACTAACCTTAGACTCTTGTTTGTGTTTCTTCAGCGGGTTGGCGATCGATTCCAAATCCAGCGTATACTCGGCTACCTCGTCCCCATCTTCGACAGTTCGCGACCTTGGTATTGCTTTTTGAACGCTGAACGTTAACCCTCCATGGTACCCCTTTGTTGGAGGTTCCTCAACTCCGTGACTTCACGGGCTTTTTTTCCGCTTTTTTATCGTCCTCCTCCAAGGAACGTAGACCCCAGACTTTCGCCACCCCACAAAAACCGTTTCGGCCACCATCACCGCCGACCTATTCGAAGCTCACGTTCCACATCCACCGCCCGTCATCTCTTTGCTCCCCCCTCGGGCTTCGACACTCGACCGGCTTCCCCTACCGTGCCATCTACTTGGGAAGATCAATTCACCCCTCCACAGTCCCCTCCGCGAACATGGATCTCTCACGGATGAAGTTGTTTTGATAGTGATGAGGACGGTAACCGAAGTCTCTCCCCTATCGCAGCCGCCATTCCTGGCTGATGGGCCGGCCAATAAGCGTCGAGGGACGGTAGGGTCCGAAGATCCCGTTCCGCCCGCCGATGCAGGACCGAAGAAGACGCTCCCCTCCTATCCCCCGGTGCCGCCGGGGAAAGAGGTTGCCCCTCCCCGCCGACTTTGTCCGGTTTTCAAGGATGCCACCGCAGAGTCAATGTTGAGGATTCGCTCTTGAGAACCCCCGCCCGGGCGTCCTCCATCTTTTACGGCTCCCACCTGGCCAAAGGACCGGACTTCTTACCGATGCGGTACCTTTGAACACCATCGCACTTCTCTCAGATACTTAACCGGGAGAAGGTACTTCCCACTCTTCCCCACTATATATATATATATATATATATATATATATATATATATATATATATATATATATTTTTTTTTTTTTTTTTTTTTTGATTTGACACCCTCACCAAATGCTCATTGCTTAGGTGAGCTGAACATGTCGTGATATGATCCCGCGGCTTGTTGATTGCCGGTCTAAGGTAGATTCTTGGAGAGAGAGATCGGTGGTCGGCGACGGCTGGCGCCACTTGTGCCCGACTCAACAACAGCTAGACACCGGGCCGACTGGCAAAATCTCGAGCTCGGGATGAATTGAGAATCGGCGAGAACAAACCATCGAATTATATGGACTCGATCAATGACCGCTGAGCCAACAACGCGCCTCTCTCCTACAGCAGCACCAACGAGATACTGCGGCTCTTAAAGATCAGCACCAGGCAGATATGACTTCCCTCCAGGTCCATTACCGGTCCTTGGCGGACAAGAGAGTGGCCCGAAAGATCCGAGGAGCATTCAAGGCTTCTCCGGAAGGCGCCTCCTACGAGCGCCGCCGATCCGATCGGGATGATGAAGATATGGGCCCCGTGGGGGAGATGGGTACCGCGGTGGAAACCAGACCGGAAGGGTCGGCTGGCGCTGGGGACGTTGTTGAAGATTTAGAAGAAAGCCGAGAGGCTGTTGATGAACCCCCTGCGGAGGCCGCTGCCTCTCCCGCTGATGATGCCGCTGATGTTTCCACTGAAGAGTCCCCTGTTGGCGATTTAGGCGATACCACCTTGGATGCACATTTAACTACTCCGTGAACTCGAACTTGCTTTACTTGTGTTTGTATCTGTTTCTGTATGTTTCAGTCGTGGCGTCCTTGACATTTTTGCATACTGTTTAATTCCCTCCTTATGCAAGGAGTTTTGCTTAAAATTGTAACTTTGTTGACATTGCGGCCTCCTACTGGTGGTGCCCTATTTTCACATGTCATGTTTAACTCAAATGTTTGCCATCTCTATCATTGTGTGTATTTGATTCTAACTCTCCCCCCGCTCTCTCCACGGCCGGTGGGCCAGCTAGGGCATTGCCTTGCCCCTATGTTTGATTCGGACCTCATGTCCGCTGAAGGCGGCTCTCCCCCGCTCTGCGTGGACCGGGCGGGGCCGGCTGGGGCATGCCTTTGCCCCTAATTTTGATTCGGACCTCATGTCCGCTAAGGAAGGCTCTCCCCGCTCTCGTGACGGCCGGGCGGGGGGCATTGCCTTTGCCCCTAATTTTGATTCGGACCTCATGTCCGCGAAGGGCTCTCCCCGGCTTGTGACCCGGCGGGCGGGGCCGGGGGCATGGCCTTGCCCCTAAGTTTGATTCGGACCTCATGTCCGCTGGCGAAGGCTTCTCTCCGCTCTCCGGCGGGCCGGGGGCATGGCCTTGCCCCTAAGTTTGATCCGGACCTCATGTCCGCGAAGGGCTCTCCCCCCGCTTCGGTGACCGGGCCGGGCGGGGGGCATTGCCTTGCCCCCTAAGTTGACTCGGTCATTTGTTAGCTTCTCAAAAGTGTCGTTGTCTTATATATGTACAAACAGCCTACGTCCCTTGTCTGGACCAGTTTTACATTCAGATATGAAATTTTTTCAACATTCTTACATTCCAAGGCCTCTCTATCTGTTTTCCATCCTCAGTCTGTAGTCGGTATGTTCCGGCTCCTCCAACACCCACCACCAAGTACGGCCCTTCCCAATTGGGTCCCAACTTTCATTCGTTCGCCTTTTTAGTGCTTGCAGTGACTCGTCGGAGAACCCAATCGCCGATGCGGAACCTCGCGGATCCGCGAGCCGCTTGCCATCTTGTCTCGCGGATGACGGTGATATTCCTCCGACCTTAATCGCGTCTTTGTGTCTCGTCTCTCCTCCGCTAAGTTCAGTCGCGAGCCAATATGCCCATTCATCCTAATCGCCCAACGCCTTTTGCGTGTAGTGGTTGCCATCATTTCTAAAGGGATCACGCCTCGATACCATATGCCAATGAGAACGGCGTCTCCTTTGTGGTCGTCCGTGGTGTAGTCGCGGTATGCCCATAGCACCTTTACTTAGTTCATCAGCCCATGCCCCCTTGCGACCTTCCAACTTTCTTTTAAGGTTGTTCATGATCGTCTTGTTCGATGATTCGCTCGCCATTCCCCTCCGGGTTGTATGGGGCCGAGAATCCTCATTTCACATTATACGCCCGCAAGAAGTCCCTCACTTTTGACCCGTGAATCGTGCATTCCGTTGTTCCGCGCGATGGTGTGTGGCAACCCAAATCTACGGATAATGTTTTCCCACAAAAATTTGATCACCGCTCCTCCTTGACTTGTCGCAAAGCGCGGCCTCCACCCACTTTGTGAAATAATCCGTCGCCGCCAAAGATGAACCTTCTTTTCCCCTTCGCCATTGGTAACGGACCCACTATATCCATGGCCCACATGGCAAATGGCTACCGGATGGACACGTTATGCAACGGTTCGGCTGGCGCAAATATTAGCCGAAAGCAAAACCGACACTTCCTACATTTCTTGGCAAATTCAAGCTGCATCTCTCTTCATATGAGGCCGGTACCCTGCGTCAATAATCGGTGTGCCGTTGTCCCGCCTACCGAATGGCTCCCAGATCCCGGCATGAAGCTCTCTGCCGGGACTTCTTGTGCTAAACTTGGTCCTGGGCATCTTAGCAAGCGGTCCATCGGGTTCTTTTCGATACATTTCTCCCTCTACCGTAACATATCCATACCGCCGTTTGCTTTAACCTCCTTCTTTCCTTTCTTCTCGCCTACCACCTCTCCTCCCTCCAAGAAATGTTTGATAGGGCTCATCCATCCCCTTTCCCCCTCCGCAGCCTTGACATACGCCGACCTTTTTTTTTTCAATCTTTGGACCTCTCTAATTTCTTGATTCTTAAGGTTCTTTTCCTCTCGCTCCGGGCATTGCGGCGCGCGACATAGGCAAAGGCATCGGCATGCCGATTCTCCCCAAGGCCCAAATGTATGAATCTGATTTTTCCGAACTTCGGGCCGCTTCTGCGATGCACCACTTCTAAATACTCGCCATCCGAAAGCACACCTAGCAACGAATCCACCGTTCACTTGACATACTACTAGGTTGGAATCGAATAGAGGTTAACTTCGCCGACTCTAATTCCCTCGGCCATTTTAACCCTGCGATCACGGCTTCATACTCCGACTCATTATTAGTAGCCGCGAACCCAAGCCTCATGGACAACTCGATTCGGTCATTGTCGGGGGTGACCAACACCACGCCAATTCCGCTGCGGGCCGCCAGCGTCTGTTCGAATTCGTCGCGAACACTCTCCATCCGTTCCTTTTATCCGGGGATCCATCCCATCCGGGTTCTCCTTCTAGTTCGGGCTCCATGAGCATCTCTTCCCCCCCGTGGGGTCTTTCATGAGGAATCTGCTAGAAACTCCGCCACCACCGAGCCTTTTTCTCGCGGTTCTCACTTGATATTGTATTCCATAGGAACTCAACATCACCGCCCATTTGAGCATTCTTCCAGATTTCTCGCCCCGAGGCCCGCTTTGAGAGGCGGGTTTGTCACTACCACCACGGAATGTGCCTCAAAGTACGGTTTCAACTTGGTGGCCACTGAGAATATCGATTGCTAAGGCATACTTTTCCACTTTTGTATCGTGTTTCAAAGATCCAAAGAAGGTGTTTTGCTCGAAGTACACCGGTCTTTTTCGACCTTGTCCACCACTCGAACGAGGATCGAAGCTTTACGCGATATTCGGACACTCCCGGATATAAGTATAACTTCTCCCGGGTTCGCCGCGACAAAAAGCGCCCTTCCTGTACCTCTTCAACTCTGAACGCCTCGACTCTTTCGATCGTCCACACAAAGTTCAAGGCCCTTCAACAACCTATCTGCCTGCCGATTTGTCGACGACTTGGATATGAATCGATTCAAGGCCGCGACCCGTCGCCCGCCACCTCTCAGACTTCCTTAACGCCCAGGGGTGACGGCATCTCTATTAGTGCCCGATTTGATCGGGATTAGCTTCTATTCCTCGGCTGGTCACAATATAACCCGAAACTTCCGGTAGTGACCCGAATGTGCACTTCTCGGGATTCAACTTCAAATTATGTGCCCGCAATATGCCAAACGCCTCTTTCAACCCCTATATATCTTCTTCCGACATGCTTTTCTCTACCATGTCGCCGATGTATACCTCAATACCCTTCCGCATTTTTTTGCTTGCAAACATCTTCTCCTCCCAATAAACGTGTATTCGGCATTCTTCAAACCAAATGGCATTCTTGTGTAGCAATATGTTCCCCCTCCACTATAAACGAGGTCTTTTCTTGATCCGGTCCATACATCGCGACTTGGTTGTACCCCATCGAGGCGCCCATAAAAGAAAAATTTTGAACCCCGCCGTCCGATCTACAAGCTCATCCACCCGCGGCATGGGGGTAATCGTCCTTGGGGCACTTTCGAGTTGACGTCCGTGAAAGTCTACACACATCGCGGACTTTCCCATTCTTCTTTGGTACCGCTGACTATGTTGGATAGCCAGTCCGAGAACTCAACTTCCCGAATTATGCCGCTCTTTTTAGCCTCGCGACTCATCGCGGATCTCCTCTCACAGATCTCGCCTAACCTTGGCGATCTTCGTTTCACAGGCCTGGCGCCCTCCCTCATGTGTAATCGGTGACAAAGCAAACTCGGGTCCAACCTCGCGGATCTCTTCGATTGTCCAAGCAAAAGGCGCCCTTATTCTCTCGAGAGGAACCGCACCAATTTATCTTTCCCATCTTCGACATATTCGACCCTATCGATGTAACTTTTTCTTCTTCCCGGCTCCTATATTTTCGACTTCGATCTCATCCAGCGTTTTTGTCTCCACGGTGCCCTCGGCCTCCTCTTTCGCGGAGGCATTAATCAGAATTGCTATGCTGCTTTTCTTTGGTTTCGGAGGTCTCCCCTCGTCCCCGAATCATCCTTTTCACGTTCCTTGATGGCTATTCGCATGCCACCGGTCTCCGCGGGGACTTCATGCATCCCCGCGTGGGGAATCTAATTACGACGATAGTAGGTGGATGGTACCGCTTATCCGATGGATCCATCGCCGCCGAGGATGGCGTTAGATCGCGAAGTTCGCGCCCACAACCTTGAATCATTGAGAACACCGCCACGGGTCCCCGCTGCCACTGGCAATAAAAGTTCTCCCTGGTTCGGTCATACTCCCATTGAACCCGCAAGTTAGTCCGGGATGGCCTCGGTTGTTTCGCCTATCTTCATTTCTTCCATCGTTCCTACAAACAACAAATCCACCGTGACCGCCGCGAATCAATCAAGACCCTTTTCACCATATAATTTCCCATGGCCACCGTGGATCACCGGCCAAGATCTTCATGTGGGGCATCCACCCCTTTCAAGTCGGCGTCAGAACACGATGCTTCCTTTATTTGCCGCTGGCCATGGTAATCGGCCGCTAATACCCTACCTCCTCATTAACTTGTTGGATGGTAGCCGTCCGCCCAGATTCGATCGATCGCATTGTGGCTCAAGATTTCCCACTAAATATGACATTTATTGTCCGCCCGGGCTTGGCGGCTCGGCCGCTTTCTCTTTCCCTTAGTAAACTCCGTAAGCATCCCTCTCCCAATCATCTTCGTACCATCCACTTGAGGGCGAATATTCATTCGTTTCATGGTTCTCAGATCCGATGATATGCACAATACGGTTTGCCCGGTATTTCGTTGGGCTTACTCCGGCGGTCCTTCAGTATCCTTTCAAATCTTGTATCAACGGCAAATAGTTCCTCCAACGGCTTTGTCCCACGGTATCGGATCCACTTCTCGATACGGTTTCCGTTCTCTATATTCTCTCCGCCTTTGACTCCACTCTTTTTCGACCGCGGCGATGACACCCCCGCGTCCACCACTCTCCCTACCGCCGACTCATACCTTCCAGCGGTCCTTGTTTCGGCTTCTAAAGCCGGCATGCTTTTTCCACGACTTCCTTGTCTCTTTCTGCAATGTGTCTTCATACCAGATATACTTCTCTACCCCGGGTACAAGTCTTGTAATGGCGTGATCTCGTTCTTAGCCACCGATTCGCGTGCACTCTCGTTCCCGGCCGCAATTCCCCTCTCAAAGGCAATCACCGATCCTCGGGCCCAAGTTCTCCACCTTCAAGGTTTCCGCCTTTAAAATCGCACAGACAAGAATTTCATCGACTCCAGCGGGTCCTCTGCCTTACATTGAACGGGGGCGCTATGTCCACCACCCTCCTTTTTGGTGTATGAAGTGATCCACTAAGGCTTGCTCCATCTCGAGAAAAGTTGTGTATACTCTTCTCCGGCAACCTATAATACCGGTCGAGGCCCCCCTTTAAGCTTCTTTGGAAACATCATGCACCGCAATCCGTCCGTACACGGTTTCGCCCACGGCCGCATTTTGCCGAAAGTGGTGGATGTGGTCATTTGGTCTCCGGCCCCATCGTACCCTCTCAAACCTAGGCCGTTGAACCGCTTTGGGACCTCCGCCTTCCAAACTGCGTCATGATGGGGGGTTGCGGTTCAACCCAGCCACTACCTGGTTTGCCGTCCCGGATGTACCTTTTGCTTGCTCCCAGCTTGCTTTCAGATCGTTGGCAATCATCTCCTTCACCTGTTCCCTAGTGAGCCCCGGCACCCCATTCTCCCCTTCATTGGTTCTCCCTTCTTCCTCTCTCCCCGTTTCCGACATCTCCTTTTCTGACTCCTCTACGGTTTCCCTCTCTCTTCGTAACTCCTCGTTCTCTTCCCTCAACTTCGCTACCTCCTCTCTTAATTGTCTCGTTTCTTCCGAAGACGATGCCACTGTCTCTTCCGCCCTGTGTTCTCCCCCATCATCTCCTACCGATTCAGCCACCTCCTCTCTGACCGGTGCTTTCCTCGGTCGTCCCACACCTCTCTTTGCTTTCATTGCCATATCTTCTACCGTTCAACTCTCTTACAAGTGTCCCCACAGACGGCGCCAAATGTAAGAACTCTAGATACTACCCCCAACCTCCAATGTCCTCCCCTCTCACCTCCTCCTCTTTTTCCTTTCCCCTTTCCTCTCTATACCTTTCTTTTTATACTACCCCTCTCCTTTTCCTACCCGTTGATCTCTTCTCATCCTTCGGTCCATCTTAGCGCATCTGTCTCTTAGGGTTCCGCGGCCTAGCTGTCATGCCACCTGTTCTTCCTCTGTTAAGTTGTCTCCTATTGGACTTTGACCGCTCTGTCCCCACATGCTTCAGTACGGCCTGCCCACTTTGCAGAGCTGCGGCCTACATCCGGTGCTTCACGCTTTCCCTTTCTTACACTACCTCGAAGAGCGATCCCCAGACACTCGACTCCGCTTGTCCTACTTCGGCCCCCTAATTCCTATCTATCCTCTACTCCCTCATCCCGTCATGGCCGCTTGCATCGGTTCGTCGTCCAGCAATCTTCGTAGTCACGAATCCTACCACTACAGTGTCGATAAGACTGTCCTTAAAAAAAGATTTCGCCCATTCCACTAGTGCAAAAAGGCTACAATGGTATTTTCTCCTCACAAGATTCAATGATTACAGAAGGCAAATTTTGCACTAGTCAGACTTTTTTCTAGAACGGCGTAATAACTATCTCTGGCGGCTGACAATAAAAAGAGAAGGAGAAACTTGGGTTTTGTTTGTGCGAGATCTGTTTCTATAAGTATTTGTGATCTGGACGCACAATCCTGGTTATATAGAAAGTCACAGCCGGTTTCCAGAAACAGAATAGAAAATCTACTGGAAACAAAAATCCAAAACTTACTCCAAAAGCAAAACAAGTTTAAGCAATAGCCAAGCCACTACCTACTTAGTGGTGCTGTGGTGACTAGCCAAGCACAAAAGTGGAGAGAACACTCAAAGTTCTCCACCTCCATTTTGCTCACTCTTAATTAGATTGAAATACAACAAAAAGATTCCAACATGATATAGTGTGTCTTTCATTTATTTTCATGGTTTAATTGTTTTTAGTTAGTAAACAAGTAAATCCCATTTTTGATATTTAAGTGCAATTTAGATGTGTATAGTAGTTTAGTTTATGAGTTGATATAGATAGCTTGTAAAAGGTAAAACTTGTTTGTCCTAAATACAAGACAATGGAGAAGTTCAAGTGTAGGATATTGACTGCCCTCTGTTCTATGGAGCTGCTACGTATCAACTTCTTCTCTAAATCAAACTTGAATCAAGCCGAATGTATTAGTTCATAGAAATAGAATAAAAATATAAGAATTGAAAAGATACGTTCTCCCCCTTTCTTGTAAACACACTTGTTTTATAGCTTCTCTTGGTGCTCCATTAATAGCTATGGATAAACACATAACTTTTGGCTCTTGTGTTGCATAGTTTTTATGATACTGTTTCGGCGGTAACCTGTTTTAACACAACGAGAGCAAATAATAAAGAATACACTAATAAACAGAGGAAATTGATGTTTGGGGAGATGAAACTGAACCAAGATAATGACTGCCTACGTACCCAAGATATATTATCTAGGGATCAAGTTTCAACGTAGTTCACATTATGAGAAAAAATAGTTTTTATACGAATGAAAAAGTTGAGTCATAAGATGACTGTGTTTGTTTGTGTCACAAGAATTGCTATCTTTTTGAACTTTTATCCATATCTTTTTATAATAATAATCATAGACATATTCATAAATAGACTAATTATTGGGTGTAACGAGGATTAATCCCTTGGGCTTAATTTATTTGGGTTGGATTCGTGGGCTTAATGAGCCACAAGGTGAGGGTCTACACATCGCCCTCTCTTTGGTGGATGGGCAAAGCCCATGTGGCAAATAAATTAATATAGAAAAAAGAATAGAAGAACATCGATTTACAAGAAAAAAATAAAATAGAAAAAATGTCACCAAGTATTGGCGTACGTGATGTTATTGTTAAAGGCGACAATATGCGATGACAGGAGGCGAAAATTATTAGCGACAAAAGACGGATATAATTAACGAAAATTATTGGTAGAAATAATTAGCGAAAATTATTGGCGGAAGTATATTGGCAGAAATTATTGAAAATTAGTGTCGAAAGGAGACGGGAATATTGGCGACCGGAGACGAAAATAATTTACAAAAATTATTGGCAAAAGTTTATTGGCGGAAGTTTATTGGCGAAAATTATTAGCAGAAGTTATTGGCGAAGTTGATTGGCGGAAATAATTGGCGAAAGTTATTGGCGAAAATAATTAGCGAAAATAGTTGGCGAAAATAATTAGCGGAAATTATTGGCAAAAATTATTAGCGGAAATTATTGGCGAAAATTATTAGCGAAAATAATTGGCAGAAATTATTGACGGAAATAATTAGCGAAAGTTTGTATATGAATACTGTTAAAAGTTGCTCTGAAAGGTGTGTCTTTTCAAGAGGGAAAGTAATAGAACGTTGATTGTATAATAAAAGTAGAAAAAATAATACCAACCTTTAATGGAAATGCAACATCACTTCTTGTTTTTTATCTCATGTTGTTCACTGCATGTTGATAGGTAATATTGATAGAAAAATATGATGGCAATATAATGGGGGAATGCAGACTCCCCCAATATAAAATCAGTGTAAGTCTCGCCCCCATTGTTATCATTGAAAAAACTAAGGCAAAGGGGCCACGGTGGTCCTTAATGACTTTAGCTATTCAGGTGTAACAACACATGCACCAAACATGAGGCAAGATTTGGAATTTTCTGCAGGTGCAAGGTTGTCATTCTTGCACTTGGCCCAAACTAAAACACAACGCTGTTGCCTTAGTAGTGGAATTCACACGGATATTAAAATTTGAGAGTATTCCAATAACCGCACCGAGCAAGAATAGCCATCCTATTTACTCGGATTTTCTTCAAGCAGGCATGAATGCGACATACTTGGACCGAAGAATGCATAATAGGGATGACCTCTTTGGAATTAATGCCAATGAATGACAATATTGCTGAAAGGAGGAGTACAGAAGAATAGAGTAACGTAATAAAGGACAACCAAACATATGAGAATGGAAATTGAATGTCTTTATTGATGGATAACATGTAAAAATGTAAAAGAACTTCATAACAGTACGGTAAAAAATGTCGTTTGAATCTGTTCCAACAGCAACCATCGAGATGTACTGGAAATCAGCTCTGTGGATGAAACTAATTCAGCACCATATTCAAGGTTGAAAGGTGATAACGCAGTTGAATACTTCGGCGTTGTACTATAAGCCTGCAAAATTACAGATAACTCATTTACCCAATTCCCCTTGAGAAATGACAAAGCTCTTCATGCCCGTGACCATTATTTGTGAAAGTTACATCAAAGGGACTTTGTGTTAAACGGGGTGAAATCCATTTCATCCAGAAGATTTAAACAGACAGATGCCCCCAGTCGAGCTTATGTGGAGGATGACACTTGTCATTATCTCTTACAAGAGTTGGAGATTTTAGGCGGTATACACGTTCGGGTCCGACTGGAGATTGTCTTTTTCTTTGCGTGTAACCAGCGCGCCTATCTAAGCCGATAGCTTGTTTGGGATCGTGGTATTCCTTCTAGTTGCTTCTGTGACACCTTCCTTCCCTATCAAATTAGACCTGTCTAGGATGGTAATTTTCCTCAGGTCAACGAGGTCGGCCTTCCCTATCAAGTCGGTCTTGTTTGGGATATTGGTCTTCCTTATATTTTCTTTCGTGACGCATTCTTTCCTTGTCTGGGATGACAATTTTTCTCAAATCTGCGAGGTCGGCCTTCCCTGTCAGGTCAATCCGGTCTGGCATGACGATCTTCCTTATACTTTCTTCTGTGACACCTTCTTTCCCTGTCTGGTCGGACCTGTCTAGGATGGCGATTTTCCTCAAATCTGCTGGTCAGCCTTCCCTGTCAGGTCCATCCGGTCTAGGATGATGGTCTTCTTTATAGTTTTTTCTGTGATGCTATTTTTTTTTGTTAGGTCGGACCTGTCTGGGATGGCGATTTTTCTCAAATCAACGAGGTGGGCCTTCCTTGCCAGGTCAGACCTATCTGGGATGTCGGTCTTCCCTATCAGGTCAAACCTGACTGAGCTGGGATGACGTTTGTTCATAACTTATCAAGTACCCTTCCTTGACCATCAAATTTTAAATTCTGACATCCCTTGACTCTCTATCGTTAAGTTCTTTTGCAATCAACTATTTCAATTATTGTTCCGTCAGAGTTGAAATATTTACTCGAACAGCTAGACACCTTCGGTTGTGCCCATGTGGAGAAGGATACCTTCCATTGTCTCTTATTGGAGTTAGAGATCTTTGGCGGTATGCACAATGAGCTCCGACCGGTGATTGTCTTTCTCTATTCCTGTAACCAGCCTGTCTAGGCTAGTAGTCACCATTGGCAGGATGGTCGATATAATTATACCGCTCCTCCATATTTTGTTGCTCTTGTCTGTGATGAGACATGTTTAGGGTAGTAGTTATCCGATCCCTGCCAATCCGAATCTCTCCATAAGTTCGGGTAATAGGGTCATTACTCTTAGAGTGTGCACTGTTGATTGCGCTTGAAAAGTAGCACGTTGCTGAGGACTAGAACTGGATCTTCAAGACGGTCCCATACACTGGAATGGCATGCATCCCTGCGTGGTTACCTCGATGTAGTTGAATTGACAACATCGTCCACCGGCCTTTGTTTCTTTGCGAGCTTCCTTCTCAAGTTCTTATTCAAAATGTTGACTCGTCATAATTCATGCTCAACCGTATTAAAGGGTGTATTGGCTGTTACCATCACCTGTTCCGTTAGTTGGTGTGAGAGTAAAGTCCACGTCCATATCCATGTCAACTAAAAGATCAACATAGACGAACGGCGGACCACGTAGAGGATTACCTACTTGTAGGTTTTCTTATTGCAAGACTGTTAGGGGTGGTGGCGACGCTTTTATCTTGTCGTTTGTGGCGGCGGGTGGCGATCTTTGCGGTTGGATGTTGAAAATTAATCCTACCACTAGGAGCAACTCGATTGTTCAATAGTTTTTGCATTGCCGGAGTTGAATTTCGAGGGTTGCGATTCCTATTGGCAGGAGAAATATGTTGATAGTTCGGTCTGCTTTTTGTGCTTACCATCTTGATTGCTTCACGTGATAATGGATTCTAAAAAACCCACAAACGGCGCCAATTATGTTTCGGCAGTAACTTGCTTCAACACAACGAGAACAAATGATAAAAAAATGCACTAATAAACATAGGAAATTGATGTTAGGGGAGATGAAACTGAACCAAGATGAAATTGCCTACGTACCCAATATCTACTCTCTAGGGATCAAGTTTCAACGTAGTTCACATTATGAGAAAAAATGGTTTTTATATGAATGAAGAGGTTGAGTCTTAAGAGGACTGTGTTTGTTTGTGTCACAAGAATTGTTATCTCTTTGAACTTTTATCTTTATATTTTTATAATAATGAACTTGACCATATTCATAAATAGACCAGTTATTAGGTGTAGCTAGGATTAAACCCTTGAGTTTAATTTATTTGAGCTGGATTTGTGGGCTTAATGAGCCAGAAGGTGGGGGTCTACAAAGATGCAATAGCTAGATTGGTTATAAGTTAATTGGTTAATGACAATGACAAGTGTCACATATTGGTTACAATATATGCCCCTTACAATGTTAGGAATTTTTTTTTAGAAGATTTATAAGATGATTTGGAGTTTTCTATATAAAGAGTTTCTATGACAAAAATTGTAATCAGTTCTTCACTATTATCAATTAAAATTATTTTCAAAGTTATCTTCTCAATGTTCTATAAAACTTTATTATAGCTTCCACGCTTTCGCTACGTCATATTGAGAATTAATTTTTATTTTTTTTTAGAAAGATATACAATATACACAGGGCCAAAAGGCCCCAATTTGGTACAATACAAGTGTTTTATTGACTTATTACTTTGAGCCCAACTGAATAAGCCCACATGAGTAGAGGGTTTTTTTTAAAAAAAAACAGAAGAAGGCCTACTTATAAACTAAAATAATCAATGGGGCATGGGGTTTGACTAAAATAAGCCCACAAGGAAAGCTTTTGAATGTTTTTACTTTTTATCATGCACATAGGCTCCCATTCTAGTACTGGGCTACTGGCCTAGGGCCGGTCAAATCTCATGGCTGGCCCTGAATATATCAAAGTCAAGAATCCCCTCCTTGCTCTAAAAAACGAAACAATATTCGAGGGAAAGTTGCCTAATTAGTGAGTTCTCATGGTAATTGTTTCACTGCCCTTCATAGATGTGCTTCAGCATTCAGCACTATTGTCCATGTTTTAATTTGGGCCGCAGTATTGGCACCCTATAAATGGGACTAGCACCATTTTGACCAATTCAACGGTACTAGCACCCTTCTATTAAATATACAAAAAACACTAACGGTAAACACCTGCCGCAGAATCGCACAATCCACAGTATCGGATTGCCGCGATATCCCATATCCCACGGAAGGTGACCGCCGTAAGGTTTTTTTTTTTTAATAGCCACCATAAAAAAAAGTTAGTTATCGCGAGATGATTTTGTTTATTAAAATGGAGTCTTTGCTTGTGTTAATTATCAAAACTCTTCTTCATTAATTTGATCACAATTTTCTTATAGCATATGAAAATATTTGCCGCGAGATAGCAAAATTATGGCTCGATTGTATATTTTTTTTGTCATGGTTTTGGTGTTGTTCTTGGAGTGTATAAAGAAACTTTAAAGAAGAAAATGAGGTATCCATATGTCGTATTGTGTGTTCACACGCAAAATTTGAAGTGAAAAAACAAAAACACAAAAATATATGCATGACAAGAATCGCCATGGGATATGCGATCTCGCGGCAACCCGGTGCCGTGGATTGTGTGATTTCGTGGCAGTTGTCTACCGTGGGATATAAGATCTCGCGGCAACTGTCTGCCATAGAACTATGGGCATGTGGGGTGTAAAATGACATATAAGGAATAACCATTATTGTTTTACTTTTTACCAAAGGGGTGCTAGTCCCATTTATCGGGGTGCCAATATCGTGCCCCTTTAATTTCGATAGTTGACACTTTATAGATTCAAGATCTACTCGTTTGTATTTTGAGGAGTCATTCTAGCTTCAACTTCATTGTACACACTTGTATCCAACGAAAGGATCGAGGGGATTGTTTCACATAACCGAGTAAACATTTAGCATGTTCAACCGGTCTATTTCCAAACAAGAAATTGGTCCCCAAGCCCAATTTTGGGGAAAATGAAGTCTAGAGGACACGATTTTTTGTGAGTAACTCACAAGGACAAATTTTGGGGGAAAATAACTCACGAACCCACTATTTCAAAATTAGTAACTCTCAAAGACAAAATAAGTTGGCCCCGCCTTTTTAAATTTTTTTTAAATGCCAGTTATACCCTTCCGTGAAAATAACCCTCAAGGACAAATGATCCAGATTTAAAATAAATATTTTCCAATTTTACCATTTATGTTATTTTACTATGAACAATGAGTGTTAATACTTCATACCTTCTGCTGGTGTATAAACAATGATTGTTCATATCCAAATAGATGAATGTACCTTATACAATATATTGATGTATGAACATTGAATGTTCATACCAAAAGGACTATGAACATTCAATGTTCATATCCAATCAATGTTCATACCCAAAGACTATGAACGTTGAATGTTCATACCCAAAAGACCAAAGACTATGAACATCGAATGTTCATACTTAAAGGACTATGAACATTGAATGTTCATACCCAATCAATATTCATACCCAAGGACTATGAACATTGAATGTTCATACCCAAAGGACTATGAACATTGAATGTTCAATATAAACATTGAATGTTCATACCCAATCAATATTTATACCCAAAGGACTATGAACATTGAATGTTCATACCCAAGGACTATGAACAATCAATGTTCATATCCAAAGAACTATAAACATTGAATGTTTATACCCAAGGACTATGAACATTCAATGTTCATACGAAGGACTATGAACAATCAATGTTCATACCTACCAATTGAAAACAATTTAAAAGTAGTCATAAACAATAATTGTTCATGTTTGATGTATGAACACTTTTAATGTATGAACAGTGATTTTTCATACTCCCAAATAGGTATGAACAATCCATGTTCATAACTAGATCAATGTTCATACATATTAGATCATTGTTCATAACTCCAATAGGTATGAACACTTATTGTTCATAGCTAATGTTTGTAATTGGGGGCATGAACAATGAGTGTTCACACCTGCTTAAAGGTATACCAGGTCGTTTCATCTGGGCCGGGCCGTTAATTATTTGGCATCAGGGGTATACTTGATATTTCATCTACCCGGTCTGTTTTTTATTTCGCGTCAAGAGTATACTGACCTTTCATCTACCCGGTCCTTGTGAGTTACGGGAAAAAAAAAAGTGTCCTTGAGAGTTACGTTTTCGGCAGTTTTGTCCTTGAGAGCCACTCCTTGATTTCCAAAAAAAGCAGAAAACGTTGTTTTTTTTTCAAAGAACAAAACTTGTCGGTCATTCTTACTCCATACAAGTAACCCTACACAGATCTTCAAAGCAGAGTTTCTTCTACTCAAAACCCTAAACTCCCTGAAAGAAAGCAACTTACTAGGAAAATCAAGTAATTTGGTTAAATTAAAACCCCATTTAAATCACCTTAAAAACCTCATTTCAAATTGTCGAAAGCATGGGTTTGAGAGCTGTTATGAAGTCGTAAAGCTGAGAGAGAAACAAAACATTTGAGATGACAAAATGATAGGAGGATATAGTTGAAGGGAAATAGAAGTTATAGAAAATTTATATTTGGTAACCTGCAAATAATAGTCATTTGAATTAACAAAAATTAGTGAATCACTCCATTCGAGACCATCTTTAGTTATTTGAATTAACACAAATTAGTACCATCTTCTTGTCACTTCCGTCATTTGCAATCAGTTTCTATGTAGGTGGCAGTGTCCAACTTCGGCACTAGCCATTTTCGGTATTTTCAGTAGTCAAAGTCCTCATATAAATTTGTGGAGACGCCGCACTACGCATTTTATCCTAAGAAATCTGCTTAGCAATCAAAGTGAAGTTCAATCAATAAATACTTTCGCCACTTCAACTTGTCAATACAAACTCAACAAATATGTATCAATGAGAACTCAGTAGCAGACAAGCTGGCGGTGATGGGCTCTTGAGATCAGGCTACTGGTAATGATGTATTCCAATATAAACAAATAAAAGTCTTTATTTTCACAAAAATAAAAAAATAAAAAAATAACTCGTCTCACTCTCGGGCCATTGCAACCCAAGTAATTATAGCCTTCTTCGGAAATTAAAAATGTTCTAAACAATCCTTACGTATTAATAGCGATGAGCCAATTACACTGACCATTATATTTGAGTGTTACCTGGCATGTCAATATCGTATTCTAAGTTGTAAGAAAGATATGTTTACTCAATTCCCTTGACTAACACGGCCCGTTATAAGATTGAGACTCATTTTCAGGTTAACACGTTCAATTAATTCGCTAAAACACAAAATCAACAAGTCCACAGAGAGGCAAATACGTACTGCCAAGAACCAAACCCTCTCTACCAATCAGAAAATGAAGAGACAAGACCCTTCCTTGCTTCAAAAGGCCTAATACCTTGAAATCAAACTCTCGTCAAACCTTCACAGCATCGAACCAAGAAAACCAAACAATTGGTATTCAAAGGAAAGTTGCCTAAATAATGGTTATTTGTCATGGATTGAATTATGTTCGTGTTTCACTACTTCGTATATGCGCATTGCCCTTACTATAGAAAATAAAAAGTATGTGCGCATTACTTCATTTTTAAAACTGATGACTACAGAAAATAGAGAGAAATTACTTTTGGCAATAGGAATAAACCATCTTCAACCCAAGCGACTCTGCGAGACAGAAGTGTCACAACTCACAAGAGGCATTCCTGTTTCGATATGATATATATAGGGAGGAACACAACAAGCGTATTGTGAAATAATTGTCATGCCAAATTGGCAGAAGTTGGCAAGACCATGATCAACATTCAACCAAATTCACAAATTCATTGCCAAAAACAAAATTAACATCTTTGCAAAGCCATCGACCTCCAAATCTTTAATTCTTTCAAAGGGCATAAATCAGTAAACAAATAATATGAGAATTAATATTAGCAAACAACACACCGCCGTCAAACAAACGATCAAAAATTTAAGTTACAAAGGTCGCTGATTAATTACTTGCTTTGTTTATTCACCAAAGATTTTAATTAACATCCGCATCCAAATAGACTAAGGAATTAGTATGAGGAACTGCAACAACATTCCAACGCTCCTGACCAACTCTTCTGGAAGTATTCAGTTGTAGATTGTAAAGGATTACATGACTCTCATAACTCTTAGACACTCTTAGCAACAACTCGTTGTTGAAGATATAAAAACCTCCTATATTCACATGAGATCCATAGCTATGATGTATACCACAAAATTTGATCAAAGGGTCAACCATGATAACATGCCTTTTCACCCAAATCCTATGTTCATAGTCCTCTAAGATCCATATGACTATGTTTCTGTTCAACGAAGCATCGCAAAAACACAGACGCCCTTCCATTTCCATCAGCTCCATCTGGTTATGCTTTTTCCTTAAACCGCATTGATCTCCAGGGTGTGGTATTGTAGAGAAGTTCACACTATTCATATTACATAGCACAATGGAGTTTGAACAATCTGCCTTAACACCATTTGCCTCCTTGTAAGCTTTGTCGCAGACCATCCAATGTAAATTCCCATTTAAGATTATAGGGGTTTTTTCATTAGATGGAGGATGAGTAAAGGTGCTAACTGCTCTCTGTCTATCGGACAGCAAGCCATGCAAAGAAACCTGGAAGTTTCCATCTGTCAGGGGACATACAGATAAAACTGTGTACTCCATGTAGGCTGGGTGGAAGAAAAGACCACAAATGTGAGCATAAGGAATCTCTATATTTTGTTCAGTGATGGGATTTATAACACCCGGCTATTTCTATTTATTATTTTTATAATATATAATTAATATTAATAATAAGAATAAATAAAATAAAATAAAAAAGATAATGATTAGAAAGAGATAGGGTAAAGAGGATAAACCCAATTCCCTATTTTTGATGAGTTTTGAAAAAAAAAGGGAAAGTATCTTCAGTGCTACATTTTAATTCGGGATAGTTTTCTTTATTTTTGGGGCTGGATAATAAAAAATTTCATGATATCCTTAAGGTTGGAAAATCTTTTAGACCACAAAAATAAAAAAAACACCACCATAGAACTATAGAAGTATGTCTCTATGCAGTTCTGTTCATACAGGAACTAAACGAAGAACACTGGAGTTCCCACGGGACATCATCCACGATATCTTTTCAAGACTACCCTTCAAGTCTGTTTTACGACTCAAGTGCGCATGCAAGTCATGGTACTTTCTATTAAAAGATCCTGATTTTGTCATAATGCATCTCAATGAATCAATGAAAAGAAAGGACGATAATTTCAGTTTTATGATCTGTAACTTTAAACACTTCTTGGTCGACTACGATACGTCTTCTGCAAAGTTATTAAAAGCGGTAGAGATTGATTATCCTTTCAAGTTTTCTCAAACTGCTGCAATGATCCTCGGTTCATGTAACGGGATATTCTTGATTGGCATTTACGATAGTTCTGGGTAGGGGAATATACATGCCTCTACGACTACAAAGAACGCCACAGTATATTGGTTTTTATGGCATTTTACCTTTGGAATCCATCAACTAAAGAGTACAGAGAGTTACCGGAGGCATTTTCAAAATATCAAAGCAAATATTTCAATGTTGTCTATGGATTTGGTTACGAGTCAACACATGATGAGTACAAAGTGATTAGAATCAGGTACTTTTGTGATCGTGTGGGTGGTTCTATTGTTAAATGTTATGAATCAGAAGTTCATCTTTACTCACTACGAACAAATACATACAAGAGGATTCAAGACATTCCTCATTAAATTCATAGGTTTTCGAATGGACGCCCACATGAATATGGAGGGATATTTTTGAATGGTGCAATCCATTGGCTAGGGACGGTATCTTACTCTTTGCGAATTGTTTCATTGGGTTTCCTGCTAACCGTGTGATTGGGTCGGGTACAAATCTTAATTCTTCGAAGTTTCGGTTTCTTATTGTTGATCAGCTTGATGTTAATACCCAGGATGTTCAGGTACGTTTTAATGTTATTATATTTAGTTGATTACTTTTCTTTAAGTGCAAGATAGTGATTATTGCAATCTGTTAAAAGTATTGCTGCTGAATGTTGCCTTCGCTTTAGGTTGACTATGCTATGTAGTCCTCATATCAATTTGTCATATGCTCAGCACAACGAAACGTATTGGTGACAATTCTATGCGTCAGAAATTCTATTTGTCAGAAAACAGTTTTCTGCATAGGGTTTGATCACAAATTGCATAAAGCTAGGGGGAGAGTTAGAGTTTTTGTAAAACATGAAAAAGTGAGTTTTATGAGTCTTCTTTCTAACTCAATTGGCCTTGTCCAATTCCGAGTCCTGTGGAGACAGTTATGATGTCTTGAAGTTTGGTTGGCAGAAAACAGTGTGGCAGAATTCAGTTTATGCACAGTGTGTTCGAGTCCAGTTTTCATATAGTTAGAGTGAGAGTTAGTATTTTTGTAAAACATGAAAGAGTAATTTCTGAGAGTCTTCCTTTCAACACAAAAAGCCTTGTAACGTTTGGACACTTGTAGAAAGAGTTGTGGTCTCCGAAAGATAACTCGTCAGATTTCTAGTTTGTTGAAAGTAGGATTTTTACCGCTTTTGACCTAAGTTTTCGTTTTGATGGGCTGAGGTTGGAATTTCGAGTTCGATCTACACGAAAAAGTATATCTACATACCCTAGTTTCTAAATAATTAAGTTACATGTCATTTAGATGAATGTAGGAAAAACTATAGCATTGACTATGTGGCTAATAAGAACTACGAAGGCTTGATTCAAATCTTAAAAGATTTGGATACATAGGCAGCTTTGAGCAAAAGTGCAGCCACTACACTACACTATATTATATATTAGTTATTAGTTATTGTGATAACTATATATGTACAATGTTAGTATTTAATTGTGTACGTGATTGTGGTTGTTAAAAATGTATTCACGAGACATTTAACTAATGTGTTATTCCTGATTGAACATTTTGATATCTTTTTGATATCTATGATTTATATAATTGATAATGATGTGAGTTGATTAGTTATTGTGTTTGGAATATTTAGTAATGATTATATTATTTTGAAACAATATTTGTTTTGTAATGAAAATATTATAAAAACTGAAAAACTCTTGAGTGTTAAAATCCAGTGAAAATTTAATGTGTTGCCCACATCTTTAGATCTTTCCACGCCTCTGTGATGAAAAGAAATGTTTATGACTAATGATGTCATGTGAAAAGCCGCCTTAGAGAGGAACTAAGGCATTCGCCTTGCGGGTGGGCTGTATTCCTTGAATGTACGGGAATGTAGGTGGGTATTCCTTAAATGTGGCGGGAATGACCTAAGGTATTCATTAAATGTGCCATGAATGACCTGTTAGTGTTATGATAGGTATTCCTTGAATGTGGCGGGAATGACCTAAGGTATTCATTGAATGTGCCATGAATGACCTGTTAGTAATATGATGGGTATTCCTTGAATGTGGCGGGAATGACCCAAGGTATTCATTGAATGTGCCATGAATGACCTGATATTTTGTTATGCCCAAAGGAGGCTTTGTGATTATGTATATGGAAGCCCATAGATGGCTGTGACTCACAAGTTACGAGTTTACAAGATGAAAGTATGTTTTCTGGAGGCGATATCCCGCTTGGGACATATGTCTTGTAGTGGTACTCGGTGTGAGTGAGGCATACGGATATGTGTGATTTGGCAAATGTGTGTAGTGCAAATCGTGGAGTAGGAACTAAAGGTTGGGCTGTGTCTTTTAATAAATGAGTCAACAAAATAATTAATAAGCAAAGTAAAATATTGATTTTACGTGTGATGGAGTTATTGCATATGAGGTATATGATTTCTTATGAGAAATGTTTATGTGGTTTGTATGAGTTGATACTCACAAGGGATGAATGTACTCCTTAGGTGTGATATTTCCCCATTCTCATAATTAGACTTAAATGTCTTAAATGAGGTTTGGTTATGAATGGAAATTTGACTAGCTGAGATAAATCATTTTATTGTGATGTCTAACTCTGTTTTGCAGGAGGGTAGGATCTATTAATCTTTTCTGCAGGGATGTAAATATCCTACCCTAAGACGACGTGCTGGCTTAAAGGTAAGATGTATAAAACTCATATTTAATTAGGTTATTATATGTGCATTTAATAAGTGGAATATAAGTGGTATTTATGTTGTAAGTTATTTTGGGAAAGTGAGAATAATGAGTACTGTTATATGAGTTAATCTTGGAAAATGGGAATGTATATTGGGATTGAAATCTTACTTAGGAAGAAACTACATGCCGTTTTGAGAAAACGGAACTAACTTGTTTTCCAAGTTGAAATGATTGTAATATTTTTATATGTGAATTAAGAGTTGTTCTTTTGGATTTAATTTGATCTCATATTTTTATAGGGTGTGAATAATTCCCTATTTTAAATTTTATGGAAATTTGGGGTGTGACAGGATTGCACATATGTAACACTTTGGGTGATCTGAACAGAAGGAACCTAGGAACCGTAAAAGCTATCCAAATAATAGTTGCGTTTGGTGATCTTCTTAGCCGTTTTATCAATGAATTTAACAAGTAGCTCGCAAACAGAATGGTTATGGCTGAAAGCAATGACTGGACTACTGGAGTAGCTCGACGAAGGTGCGTTTCAACAAAAGATGGACTTGTTGTAATGCCGCGAAGTTGCGTATCACGTGCACAACGGACTAAGCACTCAGCAGGAAGTCTACTCAAAATGTTGTAGATTATCTCTTTAGGTAGATCAGGTCCTTTAACTCTTGTACTCCTTGAAAATAGTTTATATATCTTACGCAAGAGAAATTGAACACATGATAGGGATGAAGATCCCTTCATAATATCTGTAAAATAGTAAATGTCGGGAGAAAGAGAATATTCACATTGAGCAAAAACTCAAAAGTATATACACTGAAACGTTTTAGGTTTTCAAAATTAAATTGTTATGGATAATATAGATACATATTGCAAATAATTAGATTTGAGAGAGAGAGAAAGAAAATAAACAAACGAAAGAATAAGAAAACACTATAAAGTTAAGCATGTTAATGGTACCTTGTTTGATTGAGTTGTGAGGATGAACGTTCTGCTCCTTTCCCATGAACTTGAAGCTTCTCTGTACAAGTTAGTTTTTCAATCAAAATATATACTTTTTAATAGTTAAAATCCATGTATGATACGGATTTTATAGAGGACTCGTAGTAAAAGAAGGATACTGAAGCCTATAATTATTAGAACTCGTAATTTGAATCCCGCTATAATTACTCCCAAGAGTCCGGCTATGCAAATAACAGCTTAACCCCACTAACTTCTCCGTCAATCTCCAATTTTTATGATATCCAAGGAATTTCAAGATGATGAATAAAATGACAAGGAAAAATAAGTTAATGCGACTGAACAAAACTTCACTGGTACACATGAAGAACTGAGAAGGGAAAAGATTACAATTAATTCTAATGAGCAGTAAAAATTAATTCTAATGAGCCGTCAATCTCCAATTCTAATCAATTTATTATTTTTTTTATTGGCAAACCTATTTTAAGTGAGATCAGTAACTCTTTGATGTTGGCGGGTTTGAGTCCCAGATTTCTAGTATCATCACCCAAAGATTTTACCGACTTTGCTAGTCGGCACCTGCTCAACTTATTCCATTATAGAATAGATCCATATGTCTATCTTTGCGATTGGTGCAGCATCACAAAAACATAAATGGCCTTCCATTTCCATGAGTTCCATCCTGCTATGTAACTATGTTGTTTCCTCAAACCACATTGATCTCCAGGGTGTGCTAGTTACCGAAATATTCACTATCCACACTGAGTAGAATAATGGAATTCGAACAATCTGCCCTGACACTACTTGTTTCTCTGTATAAGTTGTCATCAACTATCCAACGCATAGCTCCATTTATAATAACAGGCGCTCTTTGAACAGACGGAGGATGAGTGATGGTGGCTGTTTCTCTTTCAGTCTCAGACAACAATCCATATATATATGAAAGTTAAATTGCCCATCTGAATATTTCAAAGAAACAGCTTCGGACTCCGGTCTTGGTAGGTGGGTGGAAGATAAACCCACAAAAAATGTAGCCATCTTTCACAGTTATTTATAATTTGGATGGCATATGAGATATAAGATAGGGAGTTCCTAGGGAATTATTAAGAGAGTCTAAATAGATTTTTTACTTTTAATAATAAAAGAGTTTTGAATTTGTTCACTTCCTAGTCTAGCACTAGTAGGCCCCTGGTTGTGTCACCTCCACCCCACATCGTTACCAGGTACTGTAAAGGAGCGTTTTAGCTTTCTCCTGATTACAGTAGAGGAGGACGAGATGGGTTTGGACTTTGGATGGGACCGAGGTCATTTGTGGAGCGATCCGCCCACACGATCTTCTCGCTTTTTCCTTTCTTGGGGAGAGAAGAATCAGTCCCGACGTAGTTCCAAAGATATGGTATTTATAGGATTTTGGGAGTGGAGATCCTTCGACACGCGGTACCCTTTGTGTACAAATGTAGGGTAGAGATCGGAATGAGGCCGGAGTGGTTTTGGTGTAAGTCATACTCGATTGGGGGAGTTGGCGGTAGTCCCTATTTCCTGGTGGGGAATACAAATAAGATTTTGGCAATGATTACATCCCGCGGGCGCGGGCTCGCCTCGCAAAGTGTTCAGATCGAGGTATCTTTGTTCGCATTCACCTACTTGTAAGGAGTCGCCGCAGATCGGTCTTGGAGGTCGACGCTGAGGTCGCTTTGTGCTTCGCCCGCAATGTACACACCTTCTTCTAAGGAGTCGCCGCAGATCGGGTCTTGGAGGTCGATGCGTTGAGGTCGCCAGGTGCTTTCGCCCCGCAATGTTCCTTAGTGGGGATATTGCTCCCCTACACACCCTCTCAAGAGAATGGCCGGGTTCATGCAGCGATCCGGCCGAGAGAAGACTCAACACTTGGGTGAAGCATGAGCGAAGCTATGGAGAACGCTCGTTTGGGATGCCGCCGAAGTTGGAAACCGGGCGGAAAGAAAATTTTTGCGGTTACCGCACGCGATGTAATCATAGCATTTGAAAGGAATCGCGGTCGCCGCTGGTATTCGGAAGTCGAAAAAGACAGTTCCTTTGACATGTGTGTGGGCTATATCATAGGTCGTAATCATAACTTCTGGGAACCGAACAGCGGTTGTGCAAAATCAAAATCGAGGCAACCAAAAAGGCATTTCCAGCTTCTTCTTCCGCGAAAACGCAAGCGGTGGCTTTGCGTGAGTGCTTCCGCTGTTGCTTTTTTTCATTTTCGCTTTGCTTTCTTCTCGCTCCAAAGAGGGTTTATTAAGTTGATAGGTCGTGTGTTAGGTTATAGGGTTTTGTGGTTTGGTGATTCGAGAATAAGGTGATATTACAATGTCGGATTCTCATGACACTCGCTCGAAGAGGTACCGGAGATTTCAACCGAAATGTGGAGAGTATGAAGAAGAGGATGAGGATTCGCTGAGCCGACGGTGGTGATCGGATCAGTAGTGGAAGAAGAAGTTAGGGTAGAGGAGGTTAATAGCCGATCCGGGTCGAGGATGAGGTGGCTAGTACGCCGGGTCGAGGAGGGATGATGCCGCCAGTGACCCACCCCAAGAGTCAGAATCAGCGGGTCGCCCAAATTAAGTTTCCGAGCCGCGAAAGCAGCAGATGGGGATTAATGTGCCCGACTCGGAAATATAATTAACCTAGGCCGAAAGTGAAAATGTTTCAGAGTGAGGGGTACAAGCCTCCGAATGGTGGAGTAATCATATGTGAAGGTCACCGAGAGCCGCTCATGCAGCCTACCGCTCTCGAAATTGGTTTGTGACTTCTTCGAAGTTATTATTGTGGGAAGTCTCCATGTCGGGCTCGTTGGCAACACCGCTTAACTATTCAGGGTGTTCAACTGTTAAATGCGAAGTGGGAATTCCACATAGGTGTGTCCGACATAATAGAGAGCATTACGAATGAGGCGGTCCGGTAATCGAACTTTAGCTTGCAAACCATGCCGACGCCGCGGGGCGGTTTTGATGGTGTAAGCAATGAGGGCCCCGGACGAGGAGGGCCGTTGTTGCTAGTGGGCAACCATCGTGCGATGGATGTAGGTCGCGAACTAGGATGTGTAGTCTAGCCGTGGGTAGGATTGGTTTCCTCTTGTTGTGTTAGTGGGTGAGCCACCGCCTCTAACCGGTTCATCTCTTTGTTTTGTTTGCGATATTCCTGCGGCGGACTCGAATCGATCGTGGGGAGATAGAAAGGTTCGCGACGGTTGAAGTCGGGAACAAAAGCGAGCTAAGCTTCGGAGTTTGCTCATTTCTTTGAGGAAAAAGGAGGTGCCGCGATCCGAGAAGAGGAAGGTGCAAAAGGAGCGAAGCTCTAAGTCGGACGGCGGGCGGGTGATGGAGAAGCGCATAAGTGATCCGATAACACGGAGGACCGAGACCGGGCGCGGGCGCCTCGAGGGGCGCCCCGTTTGCGGAGAGCGGGGGCGGGAAGCTCGAGCTTTTATCCCGAGGATCGACCATTGATGCTCCCCGTGGAGTTGAGATCAGAAGCTACGCCGCTCCTCCCGTGGGTAGGTCGGAGAAGAGGAGAGCTGAAGTGGCCGAGCCGCAGGGAGCTCGAATGGCTAAAGTGGTGCGATATGCCTTGGGGAGGGCTCGAGTGGAGGAGGTGGTGCTAGCGTGGGGCCGAATCGGGCGCCGCCCCCGAAAGGTGTCATGGACTTGGCCACCTTCGTGCGGGATCTAGTCCGGGCCGACAAGGACGGGAACCCAAACCGCTAGTGAAAGCCGGGCTCCCCGTGAAGGCGAAAGTGGAAAAGCCGAACCGTGAGTGGCGGATGAGCCGGAGGCCCAATTTGTGTACCGGACGAAAGCACGGAGGGCAAATGAATCAGAAGCGACCGACCGCAGCCTTCAGTCGAAGTAAGGTAGCGCCTATTTTTCGGAAAGATCGATCGGATGGGAACCGCAAGGAATTGGATGAGAAGGGATCGGGCGGATACCATACGCCGGATGGAAATCGCGCAATGTCCGGGTAATGAGAATTATCGTCCGCTAGTATAAGATGTTAACCTATGTTCGCTGCTTTGATCCGCTTTGCGTGTGTGCATTGTGGCAGCTTTGTCACGGCTTCCAAAAGTTGAAAGAGATTGCGCAGCTTCGCTAAAACAGATAGGAGTCCGCGGCCAAGGTTGACGGAAGAGCTGAAAACGCGCGTGACGCCGCCAAGATGGAGCGCGGATGAGCTCGAGGGTCCGCGGAAGGCACATGAAGCTCGACTGGCCGAAGATGCCGAAAAGACACCGGTCAAGATCCGGGCGTAGTTAGAAGGATGAAGGTAACGCTCGCGGCCGCGAATCGTGGAAATTGGGAGGCTGAACGATTATACCCTGCACTGTAAGAAAGTTGCTCAGGACGCTACTAAGGCGTACGACGATCTGGATGCTGACTACGGAGATCTGGAAATGGATTACAAAGCTTTGAAGGAGGAACACGACGCCGCGACGCCCCGCACTACGCTGGAACAGTAATGCAGGAGACGCCGGTGGGGGCGATTGGGTCCTCCTTGATCATACCAAAACCGTGGTGTCCTCAAGTCGAACTGCTGCGACCCGGACGCTACCATGAAGTTTAGAACTGGACGGGATATCGATCGAAGTGGAGGGGAAGGCTGCTGAGGTTGATGAAGCGTTTGAGCCTGGCGAACTGACTGTGGTGCCCATGGAGGGCGAGCTGTGAATTTATTTTTTGTTTCTTGTCAGCTTATATGCTGTGATACAATAGAACTAGTTTCCGGGTAACCGGCGCTTCGCTTTTTTGTGTTGTTATACTATGCTCTTGAAGCAAGTACCCCCCGTGCTAATTCGGGTAACCATGTGATGTTACTATTTGTGTAGCCGGGCCGATTTCGAGTAGTCTCAAAGAACTCGGCTAAACAACGACCAGATGAGAAAACCGGTAAACCAGTCGTTCCTTGTTTTCATGCGCGGCCGGGCTATTTGTTTTGCTTTTGTGTGCTTGACTCGTTTGTTTGATCATAGCCGATTGCGGATTAGATCACAGCGCGATACCGTAACGCGGTAGGCGCGTTGCGGTGACCACTTTTAGCCGATGACGGTAAGCTTGGATGAGGCCCCGTCATTGGTTATACCGCCGAGACGTTGTTCGAAATGCGATGTATTCGGCGCGCAAACCGGTGTTTCTTCACGCATGCGCGACACGGTAGGGAGGCGAGGGTTCAGGGACATAATGATCGGGCAGATGGGTTTTACGCCTCAAGGCAATTATGAGGTTTAGGAAAAGACGCTTCCTAAGGAATATAAACGGGTTTTCGCGATACCATCAAGGTATTTGGCCATCGCTGAAGTCCGCTACCGCTCTCGCCTTCTTCGCTCTACCGCCGCGCCGTGCTTCTTCTTGCTTCTTCACCGTATGTGATTTCTTCTTTGTAAATGTTATTCCGCTTTGAGAAACACCTAGAGTAAGCGTTAACCGGGCCGCCGTGAACTTTGCCGCTAGGTTAGGATGGCTAGATGTCGCGGCGTTTTGAGAGAAACGCCCCCACTATCAATGGAGGAAATGGAGTTTGAGCCTCATGTTCATGGCGACGGGGAAGAGAAAGGTTGCAGATGGAGAAACGGCGGTCATAAACGATCGAGGAGAGGTAGTCGCCCCGGGCGGCATTGTATCAGATTCGCCACAGCCGAAAGTGGGTGAAACCATCGGGTCGTTCGGCCGAAGCTTAACGAAGTTGGGGCAAGGTCGCCGCCATTGTGAGAGTTCGCCCCGCCATGTAAGGATGTGGGGAGCTTAATTCTACCACCGGGAAGACGGGAAGAAGCGGATGGTAAACGCCGGATCAGAAAGCTTCCACTCGGCTCCCCATAGCGACTCAGCGCTCAAGGGGATTGTATTAGATGGTGATAAAGCAGAGGTTGAAGACGAGGACATGGGGACACTCACCGGGACGATGGATATGGCCGCTTTGTTTGGTGAAGTTCCCCGATAGCTTAAGCTATTATTGTACCGACTTTTCGCTGGAGTCCGGTGGTCTAACCGTGTTCATGCGCAGTTTCTTGCGTGGTATGATAAGCCGAAAGATGCCGCGGCAGCCGTTTCGAGACTAGTGGGAACCCGCGACGCGGAGCCGGGTTGATGCGAAGCCGCGTGGGGGTGGACAAGAAGAAACTAGAAGTGATGTCCACCAAGTACCGTAACGAATCGCCGAGAACGCCAGATCGTGACGGATGTGGACCGAAAGCTGGAAAGGGAATCATGGGTTGTGGATCGCTTATGCTAAGAAATGTCGGAAGGTGGCGAAAAAAAGAAGAAGCGCGATAATCTGTAGACGCTTTATGCCGCCTCGAAAAAAGTATGACATGCCGAGGAAAACGATTGCCGGGCGAGGAAGAAAAGCCTCGAAACGCGCGGTGGTGCCGAGGTCATTTCGGCATACCGCTTTTCGACTAGCGCAGCCCCGGAAGACAAGCATGTCATTACGAGAATTGATAAGGTGATCGCCATCCGACTCGTCGACCTTAAGTTGTGAGTGTAGTCTACATTTTTCTCTCTTATAACGAGAGCAAACAATAGAGTCGTGTTTTCGTGCTTGCCCGAAAGCAGTTCGCCTTTTGTTCGAGGATCGGTTTCCGCGAAAAGCCGCAAATTTCTATACTTTGTTTATTTTGTATGAGACGCCGATCGGATTTTCGGGTAATCCCAGCCAGATCGGTGGGCATATCTATTGCAATGCTTGATCGAATATTGTTATTGGTCAGGTTTCGCGATGCATGTTATGTGGTTCCGGTATGATGCATGTAGCTGCGATAGCCGAAGTGTTTGCTCGTGGAGAGCGCTCGCTCGTTTTAGTCGATCCTAGAAATATAGGTCCTCGACGTTACAAGAATTGGAGAGGCTAAGTAGCTTGTGAGCTCCCCGAGAGGCACCGGCGAGGCGTTCTCGCTTTAGTCGATCCTAGAAATATAGGTCCTCGACGCTACAAGAATTGGAGAGGCTAGAAATATAGTCCCTACCGAGAGGCGCTTTAGTCGATCCTAGAAATATAGGTCATCGACGCGTTAAGAATTGGAGAATAGCCCGTGAGGAGAGGCTATGTAGCCCGCTTTAGTCGGAGGTCCTCGACGTTATAAGAATCGGGGAGGCTAAGTAGCCCGCGGAGCTCCGGTGAGCCCGCTTTCATTGAGGCGTTTTCGCTTTAGTCGATCCTAGAAATATAGGTCCCTCGACGTTATAAGAATTGGAGAGGCTAAGTAGCCCAATGAGCTCCTCGGAGCGCCCGCCGGCCGAGACGCGTTCGCTTTAGTCGATCCTAGAAATATAGGTCCTCGACGTTATAAGAATTGAGATAGGTCCCTCGACGCTTTAGTCGATCCTAGAAATATAGGTCCTCGACGTTACAAGAATTGGAGAGGCTAAGTAGCCCGTGAGCCCCCGAACATGCGCTTTCGGAGAGCGTGCGAGCTTTAGTCGATCCTAGAAAAATATAGGTCCTCGACGTTACAAGAATTGGGGAGGCTAAGTAGCCCGTGAGCTCCCCGAGAGTCCGCTTTCGCGAGAGGCGTTCCTAGTCGATCCTAGAAATATAGGTCCTCGACGTTATAAGAATTGAGAGGCTAAGTAGCCCGCGGAGCTCCCGAGAGCCGCCCCCTCACCGGAGCGTTCTCGCTTTAGTCGATCCTAGAAATATAGGTCCTCGACGTTACAAGAATTGGAGAGGCTATAGCCCGTGAGCTCCCCGAGAGCATCGCTCGGTGAAGGCGTTCGCTTTAGTCGATCCTAGAAATATAGGTCATCGACGCTACAAGAATTGGAGAGGCTAAGTAGCCCGTGAGCTCCCCGAGTCGCCCTCGCCACCGAGAATCGCTTTAGTCGATCCTAGAAATATAGGTCCTCGACGTTACAAGAATTGAGAGGCTAAGTAGCGTGAGTGAGTCGCCAATACAATTAAATGGAGTAGATAGTATCAAAAACAAAAAACTTGTCTTACATTAATGTGAACAAAAGATTTACAACATGAATGGCGCCATCGATAAAATTTTTTCAAGAGATAAGTATTCCAAGGTCGAGGCAACATCTTCCCCTCTTCGGGTTCTTATCCAAGATGCTCCATTGCCGAATTTAATGCTCCACGCATGTAGGGCCTTCCCATGTGGGTGCTAACTTGGAATCGCCCCGCGTCTTTTTGAGCACTAGGTCTCCGTTGAAAAGACCTAGGATGAACTCGCTTTTATTGTAGGAGTTCTTCGTGAGTTTGTCGGTAAGACGCGACTCGACGGGCAGCTAAGTCTCGCTTTTCTTCCAACAGTCGACGCCTCGATAATAACGGAGTCGTTATTCCCCCGATTCAACAAGTTCCGATCGAGTTGTAGTGACGGTCACCGGTGGGAATTACGCCTACGCGCCATAACATAAGGAGAATGGCGACTTCGGCATCGAGCGAAGCCGCGGGTGCGTGAGCCCATAGAATGTTTTCCAACCGGTTTGGCCATTGGCTCTTATTCTTTTCAATCTTTTTCTTCAAATTTTCCAAGATTGCTTTGTTATCGGGCTTCGCTTAGCCGTTATTCGAAGCGCATCGCTGGAGTAGAGAACGCATGAATGATCTTCCACTTGGCTAGGAACTCTTTAACCGTTCTCGCCTTTGAATTGAGGCCCATTGTCCATTACTAGTGTATGTGGTAAACCAAACTGGTGATAATGTGAGTCCAGATGAAGTTTCGACATGGGACTCTTTGACGGTGCGAGAGGAATGGCCTCGACCCACTTGGTGAAGTAGTCGGTTGCAGCTAGGACAAAGCGGAAGCCGCGACTTTCTCAGGAATGAATGGTCCCATGATGTCCATGCCCCACATGTGAAATGAAATGGCTCGCTATGCTATGCCGGGTCATGAAAGCAGATGATGATATCGGGCCAAACGCTTGGCATTTGAGACATTTGAGGACGATGCTTTAGCATCGACCGCATCCGGGCCGAAATATCCTCGGAGAGATGGCCTTGCGGAGCTAACGAGCGTCGCCGGCTGATTTTCCATTCGCCTTCGTGGATTTCGCAAAAATCAATTGACCCGCTCGGGTAATGCATCGTAAGTGTGGGCCACCAACCGGATTTCCCGAATAGCTTGTTTTGAGTAAACAATAACGCCGAAGCTTGATAAGAGACCGCCGCCTTGGCACGCCTCGGGGCGCCGCCATGCCGATATAATCGATGACGGGCTGCATCCATGTTTGGCTCAACCGACCGGGCGAGAGAGGAAATAGGTCGCTTATCATCAAGGTGTGGTCGATTTGATATGCAGGTCGGTCGACGACTTCTATGAGAACTTGTCGCGGAACGCAGCTCGGTCCGGGTAGCCAAATAAGTTAAACCGCTCGCGTGGCGGTTCTCCTCACGCAAGAAATGATGTATGTGTACCGCTAAAAGAAGGCAATAACCGATGAACGACACGAAGATACTTAGAAAGGTTACCTTCGTGGGTAGTGTACTCTTTGCAACCCGCGAATCCATTCGGGCGAGTCACTAAAGACTTGGAGCTCTTCGACGACCGAAGTAAATAGCCATCCTTAGTCCCCTAATTAGCACTTCAGACTCGGCTTCATTGTTGGAAGTTGCAAAATCAATGCGGACCGACTTTTCAATCATATTTCCGCCGGGGAAACTAAGACGACTCCGATGCCGCTTCCACCGAGATTACTCGAACCATCTACAAAGAGAGACCAAGGCGATTTGACTCCGTTTTTTGTGTCCGGGAGCTCGGTTTCTTGTTCCCGGTTTGGGGGTCCTCGACCGAAATCGCTAGGAAATCGGGCGACGACCGACCTTTCGAGAAGCGCGGGGGACTAACTCTATGTGGTGTTCTCCGAAGTTCTTCGCCCAAACCGCCATTCGAGTAGTCTTGTTTTCTTTGTGAAGGACTTTCTTCAATGGAAGGTCGGTAAGAACTTTGATTTGATGTGCTTGAAAGTACGGCCCGAACTTCGCGGCGGAATACAACAAAGCAAGTACGGCTCTTTCCGTGAAGGAATAATTCTTTTCGGGTCGGGCGTGGAGTGTCTTACTCGTGAAGTAGATCGGCTTCTCTCGAATTGTTCTCCCTTTAAAGAGAACCGAAATGATGGGCGAAAATCGAGATGGCCGATAGAGCCCTGTCTCTCCATATATTGGTTTGGCTAAGACGGAGGCGTGGTGAGATACTCTTTGAGAGTAGCTTAATGCATGATGACATTGATCGCTTCCATGAAAACGCTCGCTTTTGAGGAGCCGCAGGAACGGGTCTACACTTATCCGAGGCCCTCGATATGAACCGGCCGAGCCACCATTCCCCGATACAATTTATGTATCTGTTGCTTTGTGCGTGGATCGGGCATATCTAAGAACCTTCCGGATCCGGGTCGATTTGCCTCGATCCGCTACCGCGACACCGATACCCTAAAACTTGCCGGAGGACTCCCAAAGAGGCATTTTTCCGGTTCAACTTCATGCCCGTGACGGGCGAAGTCCGGAGAACGCTTTGTTCTAGGTGGGTGAGGTGATCACCGCTTTTTTGCTTTTTTGACCACCATGTCGCCAATGTAGACCTCCATGGTGTCGCTTTAACATGTCTTGGAACATATCCGCGATCAGCGTTGGTATGTCGCCTTCCGTTCTTTAGACCGAGCGGGAGGACGTTGTAACAATAGATCCCTTGCTCCGTGAATGAACGAAGTCTTCTCTTGATCTTCCTCGGCGAGTGGGATTTGGTTGTACCCATCGTGACGATCCATAAAGGAGAGGAGTTCATGACCACAGAGGTTTGGTCGACCCGGTTGGTCAACGCGAGGTGCGGAAAGCTATCTTTAGGCGTGGCCCGATTGACATTTGTGAAATCGACGATTTAATTTATGCCATTCTTTGGGGATGGGCAACAATATTGGCAATCCACTGGGGTAGTCTACCTTTCGATGAAACCGACTTGTTTGAGTTTTTCGACCTCGCCATTGATGGCTTTTGAAAGCGCAGGATAGTCGCGACGAGGTCGTTGTCGTTTGACCGGGTCTAGCATTGGGGTTCACGTTTAATTTGTGGCAAGCGAGGTTAGGATCGATTCCCGCACATCGATATAACGACCAAGCAAAAACATCTTTATTCATTGATAAGAAATTTACAAGTTGGGATCCGAGTGTGGTCGAGGTTAGCCCCTACATATACAAACTTCGGTCGCCTTCGTGCGCTAAGATTCACTTTTTCTTTTTCGCCATCGGGGTTTTATAACCGGTGGTGAAGCACTACTTGGCTTACTCACTTCCGCAGAAGGGCGGAACCTGGTGGACGATCCGACCGGTCACGATGGTGGAGCGAATTGTTTTCGCAACGCAACGCCGTGGGTAGCCACTTAACCGGGAGTGGGACCGGCCGCAAACACATTGATGGTGCGGCCGCTATCGGGTAACCGGGCGGGCGGCGGCATGGGCTGAGACGATCTTGAAACTTTAATCGACGGCCACCGTCGCGTTTGGGTCAAAGCTAGAGGTCTTCGCGGGTGCATTGACTCGGGAGCGAAAAGTGTATCGGCATTGAGAGAACTTCGCTTGTAAGAGCCCCCGCCGCTCGCTTTGCGGGGTTGACTTCGCGACTAAGTCACGTGCCATTGTGTAGCTGGAGGGATCCCGTGATGGTGGGAAGCAATTCATGAGTAGTCGATCCGTTGATTGGACCCGGGTTACAATGGTACGCCTTCAAGTTGATTGCTTTTAAGCTCCATCATGCCTCGAGGTCCCGGGAAACGGAGAACTTGATGTAAAGTGGGCTCGTGCGGCCCCGTGATCCGATGAATCCAATCGTCCGAGGATGGCATTGTATGGCTTAATTTGCTATCGAGAACGCAGAACCGAAAGTATTGCGGTAATCTTATCCTCTCGAGCCCACCGATATCGGTAAGATAATGTCACCAACGGGTCGGCTCTGGAGCCATTGAACCCGTAAAGGGGCGATTGGGTCGACGAGAACGGACTTGGGGAGGTTCATCTCTTGCATGGTGTGGTAAAATAAGATGTCACAGAACTGCCTGGTCGATCGACAGACGCTTTTGATCGGCCGGGGCCGCTGATTTTGACATGAACGACCAAACGCGTCATTATGAAGGAAGGCGACTTTGCTTAAGTCGGCCTCGTGAAAGTGATATCGCTGCGCCGCGACTGAACACGCGGGCGGAGCTGCTGCCTGTGAAGTAAAATGATAGACTTCCGAAGAGCGATAACCCGACGCGTCTTTTTCTCGGGGAAGAGGTCACGAGAATCGTCCGGAAAGGTAATCACATGAATAGTGCGAGCATTGTCACGATCGGATGAGTGTTGCCTTCTCGTCGGACGAACGAACGATCACGGGAGCGCCCTCATCGTGGAGGACGAGCCCGCATTTGGCGCGTGATGGTGAGGTGGAGATCGACTACGCATAACCGACGAGCCCATCAACTTGTGACGCAGTCGCCATCGGGAATGCTAATGTAGTGTTTGATATAACCGGCTTCCACCGTGTCTTGGAGATAATGCTTGAGCCCCCAAAGATGCATCGGTTTCATGGCACTTTGCTTTATGAAATGCACAAAAGGCTTGCCAGTCGATCGGCTGGTCTGCCCGATGGTTGGCCGGAAAAATGAGGCGCGCTTTAATCTTATCCAAGATGCGGATCGGGGAACGGTCGACGTTGAATTCTCTACTGTTATCCGATCGCACGAAGCTGTGGGGCAAGCGAATTCGGCGCTTCTTGCTTGCCCGGTGGGGAACGATCCGAGACTTCTCGGCGACCTCGCGGGCTCTCTCGCTAAACCATGGAGTTTTAAAGTTTCTTGCAACTTAATGTACTTTGTCCACGCCGAGCATAGAGCTCGGACAAAGTGTCTCGGCGTTCCTTCATCAACGACCTAGCTAGGTCATTTGTTTCGCGACTCGGCAAGCATTGGAAAAGGCGGTGTGGCTTAAAGATTCTTTCAAGCCACTTTCCATGCACGCCATTCGGCCTTGAACCGCCCTAGGAATTCACGGAATAGTTTCGCCCTCCTTGAATGATAATTGAAACAGAGAATCAAGATCCGCCTTCTTCCGCTGTTGGATTGATCGATCGGGCGGTAACAAATCGATGAGCCGCTCGAAAGTGTTTATAGAATCGGACTCGATTGAAAAGAACCAATCTAGAGCCATCCTCGAGGCGGGCCGGAAATAATCTGCAGTGGAGATAATCAAACTCGGTGAGCCGTAGAGTGCCAAACTCGAATATAGCGAGCCCGCGTCGACTAGGGCATGTCCGCCGCCGCATATGGGAAAGCGTGGTGGATAAAGTCGTGTGGAGAGGATTTATCGAGGACCTCTCAAGGGTGAACGGAGATGCGCGATACGCCTTAAGCATCTTGTGCACAACTGCGGTCGAGTCCTTCTTCGCAGAGGTCCGCCAATCCTTTGGGATAACTCGTTAAGGGGCCGATTAACGCCATTGATGCTTGTGTTCGCTCCGTTTTAATTTGTTATTGCCGGTAACTATCCACCGAAAGCACGTAACGTAGCATTTTCCTCCCTGAGCAAGGAAATGCTCTCATTCGTTATTCCTAACTGGTGGGCAAGGTTCTGAACTTGATCTTCTATGCTAACCATGCTTCGTGGGCTGGAGAGTTAGAGATGGATGAACTGATCTAAAGTGGCTCTCCAGTAATCGAAACCACAGACGGCGCCAATGTAAAGGAGCGTTTTAGCTTTCTCCTGATTACAGTAGAGGAGGACGAGATGGGTTTGGACTTTGGATGGGACCGAGGTTTCGCCGGTGGAGCTTAATCGCCTCACGATATCTCTCTCGTTTTCCTTTTCTTGGGGAGAGAAGAATCAGGTCCGACGTAGTTCCAGTAGATGGTATTTATAGGATTTTGGGAGTGGAGATCCTTCAGACACGTGTACCCTTTGTGTACAAATGTAGGGTAGAGATCGTGAATGAGTGCTGGAGTGGTTTTGGTGTAAGTCATACTCTGATTGGGAGTTGGCGCGGTAGTCCCTATTTCCCGGTGGTGGGGAATACAAATAAGATTTTGGCAATGATTACATCTGGTGGGGCGCGTTCTGTCTCTGGCAAAGTGTTCGTACTGAGGTATCTTTGTTCGTACCACCTACTTGTAAGGAGTCGCTCGCAGATCGGTCTTGGAGGTCGATGCGTTGAGGTCGCTTGTGCTTCGTCTGCAATGTACACACCTTCTTCTAAGGAGTCGCTCGCAGATCGGTCTTGGAGGTCGATGCGTTGAGGTCGCTTGTGCTTCGTCTGCAATGTTCCTTAGTGGGGATATTGTTCCCCTACAGGTACTGCGTTGGACCTTGGTCCAGTTTATTCCACCAATGATTTCATTTGTTCGCTCCCAAACAGTATAGTTTCTTGCCAAAAATGGTCCTTCACTAAAATTTAATTAAGTGAGAATCGATTTGGAGATTCATTGGGCCCTTAATTAGCCTTTTTATGTTTCGAACAACCTGCCTGAACTCTTAACTTCTGAAGTTTAAAAACAAAGACAGTGGACATCAATCTATTCCATAGTTACTAATTTAGGAGACGTGCAACTATAATCCAAATACCTCCTCAAGCACCACAAAGATAAATGTTGCAGAGGCTTTGGATGTGGCTATGATTAAAGGGATTCAGCTGGCAGTGGTTTATCAAAATGGACTGAATAGCCTGATTATATATCCAATCTGATTCTCAGGTACGGTGTTGATACAGGGTCCAGACACATCTTGTTAGTCAAAACAAATTTGTGCGACTCAAAGACAAGTTTGAAACCCAGAAACCAAATTTTTTGAAACCCTTCTTATTTAAAAGGGAACCAGAAAATATCAGGGACATAAAAAACATCATTCAAATTAAGAACATTTCCAGTCAAATTAATAGCCCATTTACTAGCAGATGAATTATTTATGAAGTCTCCACTTTGATTTCAACCTTTCTGTTATCTTCAATGAGTATCTCCTTCAACAAGGTAATATAAACTTAAGAGACTTAAGTTTAGTAACTAATGTGGGACTAAAGCCCCCACATTTTAGAGTAGAAAAGACATAAGGTCATGCATTCAAACCCATAGGGACACAATTTTATTTAATTTTCAAATTGGGTAAAATTAACGAGCTTATGAGCTAGTAGAGTTTTCTTGTACTGAAGTTGGGTTGAACAATGTCAAATTTATTTATTTTATTGTTTCTTAGTATGCAGTTGTAAGATCAGATCCAACGTGGACAAAATTATATACTGGAGTCTAAGGATATTTTAACATACTAAATCCAAGTTTTCGAGGTAATCAACAATGGAGTTCAGGCCAAATGTCGATTGAAAATGGAACACCGGATTACTTTAACTGTATTCATGCTGGATGGGCGGTGAGTCAAGCTGATCACGCTAATCATAATTGTGTTCTTAGAAGTTCCAAGATTAAAGCATATATGAATTTATGTTATCAGTCACGTTTTTACTAAGTTATTTCTATAAATTTTGACGTGCTGGAATTAACTGGTATCAACAGGAGTATTTGGAGATAATAACACTCGGTTGTTTACATATTGGAAAATGAGTAATTTTCTCTATCATTTCATTAATCATTTGAATTATATATATTATGAAAACGGCATGCTATATATGCTTGGTGATTTTATCTGATTCTTTATTTATTTATTAGGGAAAAGGGAACAACAAAGGGTGCTACAATTACTTCAATTGCGCAGGTGGTTTCGTACAAGTTGACAAAGACCATCCCATAGGCAGAGTTCTTCCAACCTCTATATATGATCAAACACCCATTGAGATTCCACTTCTTATTCATCAGGTAAAGTGAGATATTCATTTTATACAATTCAGAATGTCCAATAGATTTTACTGTGGAAGAAAAACACACACACACACTTTTTCTTTTAGATTATTCAGGGCCTCTTATAAAGGCGATGTTGTCCATTTCAAACTAATGACGTGTCATTTTTGTGGAAGGTTCACTAATATTACGTGTATCTAACTTTTTTTACAAGGACAAAAGTACTAAGGATTGGTGGCTGGTTAATCTGGATAACAAATCTCTAAGTTATGGTTATTGGCCAATGGAATTGCTCCCTCAATTGACAGGAGGTGCTCTTTCCGTTGCCTGGGGAGGAGTCAGGAGATGTAAATCAAATAAGTCCAGAAATGGGAAGCGGATATTTTCTTAATGGTGAATTTAAGCATGCAGGCTAAGGGTGGAATTCGAGCTAAACAAGCCGAGCTTTACCATGTTCAAGCTCGGCTCGCTAATTACACGAGCTTTAAATTGAGCTCGAGCTCAGCTCATATAGTTAAACGAGTGAGCTCGAACCAAGCTTAAACGAGCCGAGCCCAAGCCGAACTCCGAGCCCTCGGTTATTTTACACTATAAATATGCTATTTGAACTAAACGAGACGAGCTTCATCAAGCTCATTTGTTACATGAGCTTTTATTTGAGCTCGAGCTCGGCTCATATAGTAAACAAGCGAGCTCGAGCCGAGTTTAAACGAACCAAGCCCAAGCCGAGCTCCGAGCCCTCGGCTCAAATTCCACCCTTAATGCAGGCTATTTTGTACGTGTCAAAGTAACCAACACGTCTTATGTTGCGACAGACCCCGATAGTTTTTAAGTGGAAACGTACGCGTACATATTCAGATGTGAGAAACTGCTATGACATGAAAACTTATGGTCTCCGAAAAAAAGATGGATATACATTCATGTACGGAGGACCTGGAGGAGATTGCAGTAGAGTTTGACATAATTTTCATAGTTGTAGAGCGTAGTAAACTTGGTAGGGGAAGCAAGGAACACGTCCATGTTCTTAGTTGATGTAGGTTTTATTAATTAAATGTTTTTTTCGAAATGAAAAAAATTCTGGTTAGTTAGTTCGTGATTTTATGTTAATTGTTCCCAAATAAAAAGTTCTTAGATATCAACATATGTACCATTGTTATACAAGTATAAAGTCTTTGCTCTCACGTGAGAGGTTCTGTTACTGCACATTATCTCAACAAAAGCTCTAGCTTTATCATTGAATATAGAAATTCATATACAGACTCTAAGGGGGTGTTTGGATCCTATTTTTTTATTGTCAAAAAGTGTTTATTAGTGAAAAAATATTTTTTGAAAAAATAAATGTGTTTGGTTTCTATTAAAAAAAAAAAAAAAAAAAAAAAAAAAAAAATCATCCAAAAAACACTTTTTGGTCCCAAAAACTTGTTTTTGTTAGAATTAAATCGATTTGGAGAGAACACCACACTAATTTAACATTAACTTAACATATAGATTGAATCAATAAAAGAGAGAGAGAGAATTCTTATTTCTTTTCCGATTAAAACTAAATGGGAGGAGGTTATCTTTATATACAACTAGGTAACCTCCTTTCTAAGATAAGGGATTAACATGATAGATAGTAAGAATGAGGATGATCATGATAAACATCAAGATAGAAGGTTATCAGGATAAATACCAAGATAGAGGATTATCAGGATAACACATAGCAATGGTGGGCATCCATATAAGCCCATGGATTTCATAACACTCCCCCTTGGATGTCCACCATTCTTGTGGAAATTATGGTGGATGCATCTTTTGTAGCATTCTTCTGGATGCTCTATAATTATCCAATGGCAGTTGCCTCATTAAAACCTTGCTAAGGAAAACCCAGTGGGAAAAAACCAAAGCTAAGGAAAAAGAGTACAACATTACTTAGAATCATTGTGACTTGCTTAATACTGCCTCATTAAAACCTTTACTAGGAAAACCCAGTGGGATAAAACCTAGATAAGGAAAAAGAGTACAGTGCATATGTCCCGGGACACATTCTTGAGGATGCTCCCCCGTTCAATTACTCCTCCGATAAAGACAAGTCTTAATCATTTCTATTACTTGCTCGACCTTAATCCGCTTCTTCTTCTTAATCGATGAGTGTAAAAAGAATTTTGGCGCAATGTGTTTTGTCATGTCTCCTTTTATAAATCATTCTTGAATCTGGGCTATACAAAACCTGGATTATCCTCATAAATAATTGGGAACACACTGCTATAGAAGGCAATTGACAAGAACTACTTAATATGCCCAATTAATAACCTTAGCCATACACATTCACGACTAGCTTCATGAAGAGCTAAAATTTCAGAGAGTGGTTAGAGAAAGTTGCCACTAAAGTTTGTTTAGTGCAATGCCAACAAATGGCAAACATTCCCACTAAGAAATACATACTGTTTGGGAGTGACCCTTCCGAGGGTCGGATAGATAACCAAAGACTTGCATAGCCAACTAGATCATAGTTATTAGTGGAACCATAAGAATAAAATAGTTTCATACAAGTTAATTCATAAAAAAATATCTCAATATGTGTTAGACATCATTCCGATTGTCTAAGTGTATGTGCACAATTATATCTTGATAAGAAACTAATAGAAAATGCAATGTATGATCTTGTGCACGATTGTGCTAGATACATAAATACATCAATTGCACTCATGTATGGTACTTCGGGACCCAATACTTCTTTTATTTTCTTCTTTGGGGCAATATGGGTCTTTCTCTCAGATTATTAGGTGACGGACAACCATTGGGGTACTTAATGGATGTGCCTTGTCCATATGAAAATGTTTCAAAACATTCTCGGTGTAATTAGTCTAGTGGACTAATACACCACTAGAACTTCTCTCGATCGCAAGCCGGAGACAAAGTCTTGTTTCCCAAGGTCTTTCATCTCAAATTCCTTCTTTAGGTATTGAGCAGGTTATCTCGAGCTCTTAGGAGTTCCAATCAAATTTATGTCATCCACATAAACAGCTAGTATTGCAAATCTATTTAAGGATTTTTTTTATGAAGACACATGGGCAAATATCATTGTTTGCATACCCTTCCTTAGACAAATATTCACTAAGACGATTGTACCACAATCTTCTGGATTGTTTCAAACCATACAATGAACGTCTTAGTTTAATTGAGTACGTACTCCTTGATTTTGCATCAGGCAAACCAAATCCTTCAGGAAAATAGGAGAGTATGTTTCTTCATAATCAATCCCAGGTTTCTGCAGAAAACCTTGTGCTACAAGATGTGCCTTATATCGAGAAATTTCATTTTTCTCATTTCGTTTTCGAACAAACACCCATTTGTAACCTACAGGGTTAACACCTTCTGGGGTTTGTACTATAGGTCCAAATACACCACGTTTATTGAAAGAGTTTAATTATGCTTTAATAGCAAATTCAGTTGGCCAATCTTTCCTTTGTCGACAAAACACGTGGTTCATTTATTTTCATCATTGTCCTTTGATGTTCCAATAGCTATACCATAGCTAAATATGTCATCCATGACAAGTGCTTTCCTATCCCACAATTCACTGAACATGCATGGAATATTGAGATCGATCTCTTTATTTTCAGGTATTGTGCCTCTCCATGGGCAACCATATATAGGCATTTCGGTGAATTTGGATATTTGCACATTATTTGTTTATGGAGCTCCAGCCATTACGGCTATTAATTGGACAAGATGGTTTCTCGGTTCTCCTCTCCTAGGAGCTTTGGATCCTATAGGTCTACCACGCTTTTAGCGTGATAGTAGATTCATTTGTCGCCATGTTTGGACCCCCGCCCAAATGGAACATCAATTGGGTCAGGCACATTCATGGTTACTTTTACCATATCATTAAATGCTTAGGCATTTTCTTTGCAACCGCTTGCAAGTGTATCATTCTCCTTATCTCTTAATGAGACAGAGGACGTGATCCAAGTTGCTTCACGCCGTTCCTTAGAGCAACCATTGCTCTTCTCCCCCTAACGACGGGAATACTATCTCATTAAATTGACAATTATGTAATACAGACTGTCTAAGTGAGCTTCTGGCTTCCAACGTTAGATATGATACACAATGTCTTTCTCATTTATGGGTATAGTCGACCAGACATATATCCATAATACTTTTCTCCATTTATATATCCATACATTTCAACATAAAGCAAAATAAATTTGTAAAGATTGATACTAGTGCATTGTGATAGAATAAATTCAAAATAAGGAAATTTAAAATATTAACGACAATCAAGGCCTAGACATTCCATGAAGAGAACACAATATTAACTGTAAACGTTCCATGAACTGGTAATAAAAATATAATTAACTAAATAAATCATTCCAATTATGAAAGTTTGCTCATCAAACTTGCCCATTGCTATTTGGATTCTCATACTGAACGTCAAGTCCTTATTTATGTTAGAACTTCAAGTTCTTGAAAAAAGAACTATAAAAACGAATTGGGCCTACATAAATGACCACTATAATGGGCCAAAACCGAACCAGTCCTTATGGGTTGGACTTGACCAAGTCGATATAGTCAACCAAACGGTCTTGGAACTTTAGGTTCCTAAAAATTGAATCTTTGGAACTTCAAGTTCTTAAAAAAAATAGATTTTGGAACTTCAGGTTCCTAACAATTTAATTCTTGGAACTTCAGGTTCATAAAAAAAATAGATTTTGGAACTTCGGGTTCCGAACAATTTAATTCTTGGAACTTCAGGTTCCTAAAAAAAATAGATCTTTGAACTTCGGGTTCCAAATATATCGTAAAACTTTAGGGTCTGCATCATTGTTCAATAGTATACATAAAAAAAACAAAATGAAAAGAAAAGAAATTTCCTTAAATTAAAAATCTTAGCATGTAATTCTATGTTTTAATCCATCTCACAATATAAAACAAAGAATTGCATAGATTTGGTAAGGAATACGATACCTATCCGATTGAAAAATCGGATTACCACGTTTCTCTATCCAACGAGAAATTAGTCCATAAAGAACTGTAAAACTGAATTAGCTCAGGACGAATTAGGCTTCACGACACATACCGTTGGAAACATCTCGAAGTCAGCTTTCTAATGCAAAAAACGGTTCGCAAATCCGACGCTTGAGCAGAAAATTATAGCCGTTTTTCGTTGAGAGTGTCTCAATATTCCGAATTTCGAAACTAATGTCATGAGTTGGGTTTTATTAACTTAAGGCCCTGAATCAATAAAATATATGGGCTTTGACCTTAAAAAGTTATTAGGCCCGGCTAACAAAAAGAGAAGATGTCATCGTCATCTTTTCCACTAGAACAAACGATTTGTACTCCTTGAAACATTGGATGGAGTATGGACTCTGGAAGTGTGGAGTTGAGATTTAAGAAATTGGCTATTGGACTAGATGGACTGGACTGGAATCACTCGATCCATTGACCATACGTCCATTTTCTGAGTTAGCCAATCGTCCAGGTGACCAAGTATGCATGATGTATATATAGACTTAGTTCCACAAACCTTAACTGAACATTCATGTTATATTAACCTTGTATATAAGCACTAATCTAGCCACATAAATAAAATTTATGCTACCGATTATACTCAAGTACTCACGGCTAACTCATGGTGGTCATGTTATTACTAAATAATAAGCATGCAATTATATCATTCATTTGTGGAATAAAAGCTAAAGCTTTTAGCATCTAAGTGGCTTAACGGTGTTACATGCAATCATGAGAAAATTTGACATGTGTACTATTGTTACAACAAGATTTCTCTTGAAAGTTCAAAATAATATCGCATATATTAATATACCACCCTTCCAAGATAGATTGGAATAAAAGCTTTACTTTTCACAAACTATTCAAAATAGAGGTCTTGCAATGTTTACTAACTCTTACTAGGAACGCGTGACTCCCATCCAACAGTACATAAACTTGATGAAAGCTCATGTTATATCATACCGAACCAAAACAAAAAAAAATATGAGTCGGAACTAATAAAAACTATCGGTTGATACTTATTTCACAACCTTTTGATTATGACATAATCAACAATCATAAAAAATAACTTTCGATATGATAATCATGCTTCAACAATCAAGATACGATCTTTAACCATTCTAGCTCATGATACCAATGTAGACAAAATAATGCACATACCTTTTTTTTTTTTTTTTCCCAAAACAAATCAATAAGCTCAGCAACAGAAGCGGAATTGGAATCGATAAAAAATATGCGTTCTCTCAATGTCGTAGCCACGATTGCTAGAAAGGTAGTTTAAGTTTTAACACCTTCTATCCAAAGCTAGAGACTATCGTGCTGATAACGTGTTAGAATTAAATCGATTTGGAGAGAACACCACACTAATTTAACATTAACTTAACATATAGATTGAATCAATAAAAGAGAGAGAGAGAATTCTTATTTCTTTTCAGATTAAAACTAAATGGGAGGAGGTTACCTTTATATACAACTAGGTAACCTCCTTTCTAAGATAAGGGATCAACAGGATAGATAGTAAGAATGAGGATGATCATGATAAACATCAAGATAGAAGGTTATCAGGATAAATACCAAGATAGAGGATTATCAGGATAACACATAGCAATGGTGGGCATCCATATAAGCCCATGGATTTTATAACAGTTTTATGATAATTAGGTAAAACTTGTTTTTCAAGTTAAAAAACTATTTTTCTTTAAAGGAAACACTTTGGGTGCTAAAGGCAAATGAACTCCCCAGATATTTTAGACTTTAGTGATTTATGCCACGATATACCAAAATATATCAAGAAACATAGTGTGAAATCTAATTTGATAAAATAGCTTTTAAGAAAAATCACAACCAAACATGTTTATTGAAAAACTGTTTTTTAGAATAAATATTTTTTTATAAAAATGTTTTTTAAGAAAAAATAATTTTTTGAAAAAATGATAACCAAGCACCCACTAATTGGCTGTTATTATTTTGGTTGGCCAATTGGATTCTATAATTTGATTGTTCAAGTTTATGAATGATTGAACATTCTAATGTTATTGAATAGGAAACAATAGTACGTACTTCATCATAGATCCAGGAGTTTACAATCAGCACACAAATATATCGTTGATAATCTAATCTAAATCTATTATTGCACAGTGGGCGAAAATGCTCATATGTGATTTCAGGAGGCCACGTCAGCAACATTTTCACTTAAGGACACATTTTTAATTATTATCTAGGACATGTTCATTGGTTATTACATATAAGTCCTCAATCCCAGATAATTCAGTCGTAGGATTCTCTCGAGATCGTGCAGATGATTTCAAGGTACATAAAACAATCAGACGCCACTTTAAAAAAGGATTCGTGATAAAACTACGAGTCATAGAAACACAAAAATTGATTCTAAAACTAAAAACCCTTCCAGTCCTTCAAAGTTTAAGCTATGAATCCCAAAACAACAAAAAAACCTTCTAATAGTCCGCAAAATAAAAAACACCCAAAAGACCAAAATCCCACGATTGAAGAACTCACGATTGAGGAAGAAAGAAGCAATTTAATCAGTCCATTGTCTATTCTTTAATTTTTGGGGTTTTGAAATCTATTCAATCTAAACTATAAACACTCAGCAAGGTAAGTGAAGCTTTTCTTACTTTTCATCTGTAGTATTGTGTTGTTGGGTTTATTATGTTTTTTGTCATTCTCTAAAGCAGCCAATCAGAATGCTCTCATCACAAACCTTCCCGATTTCAATGGCACTTTTCCTTCCAAACATTACTCTGGGTAACTCTTTTTTTTTTTCGCTTTATTATTTTGCTTAAAAGTTTTAAAGGTCTGCAAACTTAGGTATATTTATGACTTGGGTATTGAAGGTATGTGAACATTGATGAGAGTCATGGGAAGAATCTGTTTTACTATTTTATTGCTTCTGAGAGGAACCCATCCAAGGACCCTGTTGTTCTATAGCTCAATGGTGGACACGGGTGTTCTAGCTTCGATGGCTTAGTGTATGAGCACGGTATTGGTTTCACTTAATTAGCACTCGATTGATATGACTTAAATTTTCTGTTCCACACATTTAATATGTTATATGTACTATGTAGAAGTTGTTTAGTTAGATGTTGAAACAATTGATAGGAAACTGCCTTATCCAAAATGTTTGGTGCAATGGGAGATTTATTTACGCCATTTCATCAACCTAGAATCTACTAAATCATTGCTTAAGTGGCTTACTGATGGTTTGATACACTCCTGTTTGCCCATTATGTTTGGGTAGAAATCTGTCTATAAAAATGAGGTATGGTCTATGACTCTATGGGGAAGTGAATTAGTGTAATGGCACCTCCCAATATGAAATTCGTATCTTTCTATTGTTTTTGCATATACAAATGTCTTCTTAATTTTTCTTGTGGTCTTCCACATAGTGTCTAATTTTATATGTAATACGCTTGAATTGACTTGAATGTTTTTGGGAAGGAGGCATATCAATATCTCTGCTACATTTTGGCAGGTCCGTTCAATTTTCAAGCAGGAAAGACTAGTGGAAGCCCGCCCTAACTGCATCTTAATCCATACAATTTGGTCCAAAGTTAAAATCTTGGAAAGTTTAATATATATCTTGGAATAATTGTTGCTTACAACCTTAGTTATTAGGTTAACTTTTTGTTCCTTGTGTACTTTTATTTTGAATTCAGGTTTCCAATATTATCTATCTGGATTCTCCTGCTGGTGTTGGATTGTCTTACTCTGAAAATCAAGATGACTACTATACTGGGGACATTAAGACTGCCTATGGTACTCATACGTTTCTCCTCAAGGTACTACACAAACTTGAAAGAATGATTCATTCATGGTTTTGGATTCGATAGGAGTTTGGCCTGTACATTTCTTCCCTTTAATGTAGAATACACACCACACAGTTTGGTGTCTTCTGTTTCTATTAAGGTGATTAAATTAGTGATTATGTATTTATTAAGTAGACTTGATTATCAATAAATTATAGTAAGATAAACATTAACTGGTATCTAGAAGTTATCCAGATAGATCAGTGAATGCCAATCTTTAAGTGAAGTGAATGATCTTAACATTTTAACATTAAGTTATATGAATTTGAGAGTGCTTTGTACTAAGAACGATAAATTAAAGGGTCAATTTTTGTTACTATTGTTACTATTTGAATTTTTTTCTTCTCCATTGGTTTATTACTTAGATTTGTTGATGATTAGTGTTAAGTGACCATATAAATGAGAAGCAAGCAACTTCAAAGATAATATAGGATTTGACACCCTTACATTGTCAAGGTCCATATAATATAAGTTATACCATATATTCTTCTTCACTAGCAGAATATAATCCCATACCCTATTGTCAGTATAATCGCATTTGGTAATCCCTCATCCCTTGCTCTCAATGTTTCTTCTTCTCAATCAGTTTTCTAATGTTTAAATAAGTTTCTATTGTTTAAACTGCAAATGATGTCGGTGAGATTTAAGTATCTAGATGTTAAGAGCTTCATACCTGCAATCAAAATTATGGTGCATCTTTTTCTTAGTATATCATGACACGTTATTTGAAGTTTTGAACTCCATCCAGTCACCCATGCTCTTCAAGTGAAAGGATGACCAATTTCTAGAGTTATTCTCTTGAAGGTACACAGTTTTCCCACTTCGCCTGCAATGTTTCATTATAGTCTTGAGTGTTGATATTCTCCTCTTGATGTTCTATTGTTGTACGTATATCCATTGAACTTGTATTGTTGTAAGTTGCTACAAGTGATGTTGTTACCTGGTGCCGAATGTGGGCTGCTACTTATCTGAACAATATAAAAGAGCGTATGGAAAATGCTTTGTATTAATTTATATGTTTTGTAAATGACGTGTATGGAGAATGAAACAAATCAGCCTATCTATGATCAATTGGCTTCACTTCACGAGTGGATTTTTGAAGCTTCATAAAAGAAGACAAGCCAGAGTAATCTACTATGTTTTATTTTTTTATTTTTTTATTTTTTTCGATAATCTGAGTGATCTATTATGTAGTATATAATAATTTGAGTTAATGCTTATTGGCATATATATAATCTCATATGCGGTGTCGGTATGAACTTTTATGATATAGGCTCATAAAACCAACTTCAATAATTAGTTTGACTCTGGTCTGAAAACTGAAGCTACAATTTGCCATTTAACTTTTGTCTACACTTACCATTTTCCTATTTTTGTAAAGGTAGATATGTAGAATAAAACAACCAAAGATGTGTATCATGGTGCAAAAGATACACTAAATTTAAACAATGCACGAGTAATTTAGCATGCATTACGAAAAATAATTTAACATGTGAGATTTTTCAATATTTTTGGTAACTATTTATCTTTGGACGTTTGAATGTCAATTTGTTTTAATTATTGATTTATTATTATTATTAAGTTTCTTCTAAATTTATCTCACTAACCAACTGATTTTTATCATATTTTGTTTTATTAATTTTGGTAGGAACAATAGCTTCTGTATCACCTGATATGGCTATTTAAAAGCAAACTACACGACCAAATCAGTTTTTTTCTTAGAGAACCTAATTGTGCTTTGATAACATAAACTTAGAGAGGGCATTGAGAGCTGTGAGGGCATTTTGGTCTTTACATATTTTAATTCCTTTTTTAGAAATCTTTTTTCTACTTGTAGAAAAAATTGTTGATAAGGTTTCTCTTTGGAGGGAAAACTTCCCTTTCGAATGGGTTGACCGGCCTGACCGGCGGTTAACCCCATCCCTCTGATCGGTTGAGAGGTTTCACAAACATGGATGAGACTTCAACAACAGTTCTTGGGGCTGAAATGAGTAAAGCTCCAGTCTTTTGTCCTTGGGGTTTTTTGAATGAGGAAGGAATACAGAATACTGGGTCCGCAGAATCGAGGTTGTGGAGAAACTGCCGTCAAATGGAAATGTGACTAACAAGGGTCAAGAAACTCAGAGAAAATCATATGCTAGGGCCACAAAGTCTACTTATGGGAGGGAAGTTGATACAGCAGCTCTGCCGGTGCCTGGTCGGCAAGGTGAGTACCCTACTATCACTATTCAGGCTGAAGAGGTTGAGAAAGGGTTAGAGTTTTGCAAGCTAGCTCTAGTGGGGGGAGATGGACATGTCTAAGCTTACTATGAATGTTGTCAATGAAAAGGTTAAACAATTGTGAAAACCGAACCATGAATGGCAAGCAACGCCTTTGGGTCGAGGGTACATCATGTTTCGATTTACCAATGAGTTGGACTATCACCGAATTTGGGGTCGGGGAACCCGGGTTTTGATGATCAAATTTTGCGGCTGAGCAAGTGGACTCCAAACTTCTCCACAAGCAAAGAAAACCACTCCAATGCATTAGTCGGATCCGATTTCCGGGATCGAAGTCTTGAATCTTGGGAAATCAAAACCTTGTTCTCTCTTGCAAGGGCCATTGGGAAGACCAATCCACATCGATGAGAACACCGCAAAGAGAACCTTGGGTTACTATGCTAGTGTGTTAGTGGACTTGGACCTGAATGAGAAAATTCCTCGACAAGATCCGGGTGGAGGTGGAAGGAAAGGATATCAAATTTTGGCAGAGTGTAGAACACGGTCGTTTGCCCAAATTTTGCAATCATTGCAAGAGGGTTGGTCATTTGGTCACCGAATGTAGGATAATGAAGGTCGACTGAGCAAGAATAAGGAAAAGGAAAGCAATAGCATTCTTGAACTAAGCATGGATGGCATGTCAAAACCAGAGGAAGCGAAATAGAAAGAGAAATAAGGAAATTGACAAGGTAATCGGTGTCACCGAAAGCATACCAATCTCGAGATGGAAGGGCGAGTAGTAAGGAGCAGGAGCAAGTGCCTCCAACCACCGAAAACAAAAACGATGCAGTTGAATGGTTCTATCGAGAGCAAACAAAGCAGCGTAAACCGATCACGGGGATGGAAATAAGAGTAATAAGGAGATTGAGAGCTTACGGGGAAGAGGATGATTCCGGCAGAAAATGATATGGAGGCATGTACCGAAGTGGCGTAAGCAATTGACTCACAAGGTCAAGTTCATGATATGAGGCAACAAGAGGGAGAGAAAAGGGGAGAAGACCAGGAACATATAGAAAGCCAATCAGCAGTTGGTATTACTTGTGTACTGCCTATACTTGCCATAACGCCTGCACACTCTGAGACTACAGATGGTCGTGGTGTTGAACAAGGGTTGAGAGAGCACAGGACTCAACTCTTGGAGCAGGATCAAGTTGTTACTAGGGTTACCCAAGATAGCCCAACCAGAGGACCAACTACTCCAATCATGACTAGTAATAATTTTACTTTACTAGGGGTAGAAGAACAGGAACCTGTGTCAATTGTAGTACAAGGGAATGCAATGACGAAGGCAAATGGGCAAACCTGAAAGAAGAAGGTTGAAAAGAGGAATACCAAGGATCACTTGGAAGCTTCTACAACCCATGGGCATGGGACTAGATTTCAAGCAAAGGTGCGTGGTGACGGATCTCTCCCTTTTTGAAATGAGGACCTTTTTTTTGGAATATTAGGGGAGTGGTTAAAAATAAAGCTAGTGATAGACTGCGAGAACTCATGAAGTCTCATAATCCGGATATTGTTTGTTTGGTATTTGAACCTCTAGTTAGGCCACAAGTACATCTGCTTGATTCTTTTGGTTTGAATTGTTTTGAGAATACCTTGGTTCATAACGATTCCTCGAATAGGATTGGTAACCTTTGGGTTTTTTGGAAGAGAGGCATCTCTGTATCAGTGGTTATGGCATCTGACCAACATATTACTATTTTGGTGGATGGGTGTTTTATATCTTTTGTGCATGCAAACTGTTGGTTGGGCAATAGAAGAGAGTTGTGGGGTGATTTGAGCAGTTTTAACCCCACGATGCCGTGGTTGGTGATTGGTGACTTCAATAGTGTCCTAAGAACTGATGAGAAAAAAGGAGGTAGACAACCCAATAGAGTGGCTATGCAGGAGTTTAATGCCTTTGTGAACACCGCAGAGCTGTTGGAGAGTAATTGGGAGGGCACTAAATATACTTGGTGTAACAATCAAAGAGGTGTTAAAAGGGTTCTTTGCAAACTGGATAGAGCCTTTTATAATGAAGCTTGAAACTTTCGATTTGGAGGATGGAAATGTACGGCAGGAGCTCGACAGGCATCTGATCACTCTCCTTTGCTGGGCATGCACCCTAATATTCTGAAACCTAAGAATACTCCTTTCAGATTCAATAAAATGTGGCTCTCTCACCCCACCTTTTTTGAGTTAGTGAAGACCAGCTGGACACAAATGTTTGAGGGAAGACCACTTCCTCCTCTCCTCAAGGTTATGCGCAAGCTACATAGACTGAAAACGGACTTAAAGAAATGGAATTTGGAGGTTTTTGGGCACACAGATGTCTCCATTAGAAAAGCAGAGGCTGAACTCCTTCGAATGCAACAACTGGTTGATCAAACAGTGGATGATGAACTTCTTATAGCAGAGGTTATACAGAAAGAGTTTGAATTGGATACAGCCAGAGCTAATAGGTCTTCCCTTTTGAGACAAAAGAGTAGAACTTGTTTTGAGGATGAGGGGGACAGAAACACTGCATACTTCCACAATATATGCAGGGTCAAACAGGGGGCTTCTATGATCACTGAGTTGGTGACAGAGGATGGTACTGTGCTTGATGACCAGGAACAAATTAAGCAGTATGTAATAAGCTACTATGAAGAGAAGTATAGGGAGGTCCATGTTCAAGAAGACATAGAATTATTGAGTGTTATACCCAAACTGATTGATGAGGAAGAGAACTACAGTCTAACAAGAGTGCCAGATTATGAAGAAATTCAAAAGACTGTTTTTAGCATGAAAATGGATAGCTCTTTGGACCTCGATGGATTCCAAGGACATTTCTACTGCAAATGTTGGGGAATCATAAAGCAAGATGTGTGCTTGGCAATACAATCCTTCTTTATTCAAGGTTGTTTACCCAAAGGATTAAATTCGAACTTTATTGCTTTAATCCCAAAGGGTAATAATGCCAAGAAACTCAGCCAGTATAGACCGATCTGTATGGGAAACTTTCTCTTCAAGATTATTACTAAGCTTCTACAGTTGCGTCTCAATGTGTTGGCTGATGATATCATCACTAAGGAGCAAACTGGTTTTGTACCTTCAAGATGCTCTCAGACAAGCATTTCCATGACCTCGAAATGATGAATGAGTTGAAGAAGGATAGATTTGGTGGATCTCAGAGCTGTGAAGTTAGACATAACACAAGCTTATGATACAAATGAGTTGGAAGTTTCTCTTCCAAGTTATGAAAAGTATGGGTTTTTCAGGATATCCGGATCAACCGGATAAGAACCATTGTGAGTTCGGCACAAATCTCGTGGTTATTTAATGGTGGACTGTTGGTTTCTTTCCTATGCACCGAGGGCTTAAACAAGGTGATCCTCTGTCACCATTATTGTTTGCTATTGCTGAAGACACTCGAGTAGAGCTATCCATTATCTCGTGGACAAAACCATCTAAAGCCACTAACTGTCATTAAGAAAGTGGCAGCTCCGAGTCATCTTATCTTTGCAGACGACATCATTATCTTTGCAAATGGAGAGATAAGAGGGATCAAAAAGCTCAATCATATCCTGAGGAGGTACCAGAACGCAGCTGGACAACTTATCAATCAAGACAAAAGTAAAGTTTTTTTCAGTAACTTTACTCAGTCGAGAAAACAGGCTGTGTTGTTGGAGTTGAATATGAAGGAAGGTTTCTTACCAGAGAAATATTTGGGAGTAAGTCTACAACAAGGTAGAGTTACTAGGGCCTGTGTGGCACAGATCTTAGATAAGATTCGGAAAAGGCTTACAAGTTGGAAGGGAAGGAGGCTGTCCTTTCAAGGGAGGGTTACTTTGATCAAGTCAGTGCTATGTAGCATCCCAGTTTACACCATGTCCATCTATGAATGGCCAATGGCTATGGTCAAAGAAGCAGAGGATATCATGAGGAATTTCCTATGGTCGGGTGATCCAAGCATAAGAAAGGGTGTCACAGTCAGCTGGGACAGAGTATGCAAGCCTACCTGGGAAGGAGGACTAGGGATTCGAAGGCTCAAGCAAATTAATACTTCGGTGTTAATGAAGTTGGCTTGGGAAGTATTAAAGGGTGAAACTGATTTTGCTTTATTCATGAAAGCAAAGTACTTCAATCAAGATGGAGAGTTTATTCAATCTTACAAACCAACCTCTGTTTGGCCGGGGATAAGAAAAGCTCTTGTGGAAGTGAAGAGTAGAACTCAATGGGTGATAGCAAGTGGTGACAAGGTGGATATATGGAGGGACAATTGGTTGGGTAAGCAATCACTGAAAAGCATGCTCAATATCAATTCACTAGAATTAAAGGGCTGTCGAGCTAAGGTTTGTGATTTGCTTGAAGGTGATAACTGGTGCATCCCTGATGTGTTACAGGAGATAATGAATAGAATTCACAAAAGTTCAACCGATGTTCTGAAATGCAGTCCTACCTTTGAGGATTATGTAATTTGGTGCCCTGATCTGCGAGGAAACTTCTAATTTAAATCAGCATATGATGAAATAAGAAAGAGGAGGCCGACTATTACATGGAGTAAGAGCGTCTGGAATAGTTGTATACACCCTCGAACCTCAGCGCTGGCATGGAAAATTATTAAAAGGGGAATTGCAACTGATGAAAGAATTCAGAAAATAGGCATCTCTCTGTCTTCTTGCTGCCGCTTGTGTGGAAGTGCTGGGGAAACTACACAGCATCTCTTTTGGCAATGCCGGTTTGCGCAAGAGCTATGGGATTGGGTCAAACAAGTTTTTCAGGTAACCACTGCTATTAATAGCTTTCCCGATACACTAAAGATTAATCGAATTGGAGTCCTTTTCCGCGCATGATCCGTGGAAGTCTTGTGTGGTTGCATCTCCGGTAAGTATATGGAAAGAACGAAACAAGGTGCGGTTTGATGGGAAGAAGCCAAAGCTTGAAACCGCAAGTCGTTTGTTCGATTGCGGTGAGAATCACGAAAAAGGCTGTCAAAGGGCCATCGTTACAACACCCCTCCGGTTCGCGATCCTTCAAGATCGGAATGTGGGTATTCGGATGAGAAAAGTGTTGGAAATGTGAATGAATTTAGGTCCCTCATGGGTTTGAACCCATGACCTTTTGTATCTACTACACTCTAATGTGGGGGCTTTAGTCCCACATTGGTTACTAAACTTAAGACTCTTAAGTCGCGCGCACACAAGGCCTCCTTGGTTTGGGGGCTCTCGGGAGGTGGGAGCTCCAGAAAACCTTAGTGCGCGTGTGCCCACACACGTCGCGCGCAGGGGGGGGGGTGCAAATCCACCCAATCGGGCTTGGGTGCGCGGTAATCGGGCTTGTTTTTGCGTTTTTGGTCTTCTTTCCAAAGCAGAATAACCGCCGCGGACTCTAGCCTTGAGTCAAGGCTTTTTCAGATCTATAAAACTAAGGTCTCTCCTGTTTTAGAAAACATGAAAAACACAACATTATTTTCCTCTGATTAAAAACTTGTCTGGAGTATGCTGAGGGTTCCTACAGAGCCGGGTCATTGGCCGGGTGACACGCTTCATCCACCGTTGTATCCGGGAGACGACGATTGAGGCCGGCAAAGAACCATACCGGGCGTTTTTGCCTTAAGGAAATTGTGCCGAGCACAATCCTCTGATAAGTCTTTATCCGCATTCTTATTATCGTTTTTGATTACTAGATATTACAAAAAGCACCTAAGTTAAACAATGTACGTGGATTCCACCGTAACCGGACATTGTGAAACTTAACACCGATGGGGCATCAATAGGGAATCCCGGGCCATCCGGGATTGGTATCGCTTTGAGAGGAACATGGGTCAATTCTCGCTACACTAAGCATGAACATTGGGCGGGGACAACTATAGAAAGCAGAGTGCATGGCTATCATTGTGGGTGTCGAGACAGCCCTTAAACAAGGATGGAAGAACCCGTGGATCGAACCGACTCGAGGAAGCAAAAGAAGCTTTTGCAACTGGGGATGTTCCCCGGATGCTACAACCTAGATGGATAACATGCACAGAGGGACTTCAAAGGTGGAGGATTACAACCATTTGGAGGGAAGGAAACTTCACGGCGGATTTGCTGGCCAAACAGGGAGTATCTTTGACGGAGAATGAGGAGTGTATCACTGTTGGTAGGCCAATCTGGCTGCACAAGTGGGAAGCTCCATTCCAAATATTTTTCCGATTTGTATGAGTTTGTAATAGGTTATGATATAGACATGACTTGTAGAGAATGAAATAGGGGGGCAGCATGTTGCCCACCCTATACACCATCCCCTTTTGTACTTCTGTTACAGTTTTAATGAATTCAAACTTACCAAACAAAAAAAAAAAAAGTTTTTTTCTTAGTAAACTTAAGCCCAAAACACAAATAAAACTAAAACAATATAACAATCCCGGCCATAAGCCGGGCGAAATGCTAGTCTAATATAATGTTAGGTAACATGATTTTGTTCTTGATACACATCAGTCAAGTAGTTATAAGTGACCAGATGTTTTCGCTTCGATAAAGATTAAGAATGCACTGACTGTTTTCTTTGTCGAGGCGAATCCCCACGGAGTTGAATGTCATACGAGGAAGTTTAGGAGGGACATTGGGCTGGGCTGGGCCGGGTTTTGGATCTACTTCTTTTACGGGCAATCGGGCTTATGGTGTATGGACTACTCGGTGGAATTTTGTAAACCACTTATGAAAATATCTCTATCTAAGTTACTGGTGTTTGACTACCCAAGCCCAAGCCCACTCAATAATAATAATAAGACTAAGTCATAAAGAGCCGTAACTAACTTACCGTCTCCCATTTCGTTCGTTAGAAACATCATAAGGAATTATATCTATTTTACGAAAGATTTGTTTTTCTTATACGTTTGTTACTATTATTATTGCTATTACTATTACTATTGTTATTATATCAGGGTAATGCATGTAACAATTTGTAAATGGAACTGGATGCTAATGAAGAGTTGTCTACTATAATATTACATATTTGCACTGTGAGAACAGTTTATTGTCTCTTCGTTTATTCCAGTGAGTGGACCTAAAGTCCCGACGTCTTTAGTCTAGGCTCGATGTATGTTTCCATGTTGTAGAAAAAGGTATGTCTTAGTTCCCTGTGCAGCTTAACGGGTGAGGTATCAAAAAAAAATCCCAAAATAGGAGTTTATTTCAGCTCGCTGATTTATTGCACCTTTTTGGGCGTAAGTTTGTGCTTTCACCACACTTGGAAAAATCAATAAGAGGATCGATACCCGTTCAAGTGTTTTCTTTGGTCTTTTTAAATTAAGGCATTAACCAGTTGTTACGCCACATACCACTTTACTTTGCAAGTCTTGTACTCTTGTGTATTCATTAGTGGGTGGGTAAGTCTCTAGGCGCAGTGTAAGTTTCCATGCAGTAGCAAAAGGTATGTTTTAGTTCCATGTGGTGGCTTAACGGGTGTGGTATAATGTTTTTCCCAAAATAAGTGTTTATTTCAGCTCGCTGATTTATTACACCTTTTTTGGCTCAATTTTGTGTTTTTACCATAGTTGAAAAGGTCAGTATGAGGATTGGCACCTATTCAAGTGTTTTCTTTTTTGGTCTTTTAAATATAGGCATTCACCAGTTGTTACGCCATGGATAACTTTATTTTGCGAGTCATGTACATTCATTCATTAGTGGGTGGGCAAGCCTCTGGACTTAAAAGTTTCCATGTTGTAGCATAAGATATGTCTTAGTTCCCTATGCAGCTTAACAGGTGAGGTATCAAAATTTTCCAGAAATAGGTGTTTCTTTTAGCGAGAGCTGATTTATTACACCTTTTTTGGCGCAGTTTGGTGCTTTCACCACAGTTGGGAAAGTCAGCAAGAGTTGTTTAAGTGTTTTCTTTGGTATTTTAAATTGAGGCATTCACCAGTTACACCAAGGATAATTTTACTTTGCGAGTCTTGTACATCCATTAGTGGGTGGGCAAAGCCTCTGGGCTCAATGTAAGTTTCCATGTTGTAGCAAAAAGTATGTCTTAGTTCCCTGTGCAACTTAATAGGTGAGGTATCAAAAATTTAACGAAATAGGCATTTATTTCAGCTCGCTGATTTATTACACCTTTTTTGGCGCCACAGTTGGAAAAGGTCAGTATGAGGATTGACACCTGTTCAAGTGTTTTCTTTTGTCTTTTAAATAGAGGCATTCACCAGTTGTTACGCCACAGATAACTTTACTTTGCGAGTCATGTGCATTCATTAATTGTGGGTAAACCTCTGGGCTGAATGTAAGTTTCCATGCTGTAGCAAAAGGTATGTCTTAGTTCTCTATGCAGCTTAACGGGTGAGGTATCAAAATTTTCCCAAAATAAGCGTTTATTTCAACTCACTGATTTATTACACCTTTTTGGGCGCAATTTTGTGCTTTCAACACAATTGGAAAAGTCAATACCTTTCAACACAATTGGAAAAGGTATGTCTTAGTTCCACGTGGCAACTTAACGGGGGAGGTATAAATTTTTTCTCCAAATTAGGCATTTATTTCAACTCGTTGATTTATTAAACCCTTTGGACGCAATTTTGTGCTTTCACCAGTCGGAAAAGTCAGCAAGAGGATTGACACCCGTTCAAGTGTTTTGTTTGGTAAATAGAGGCATTAACCAGTTGTTACACCGCGGACAACTTTACTTTGTGAGTCTTGTGCATTTATTAGTGGGTGGGCAAGCCTCTGGGTTCATTGTAAGTTTCCATGTTGTGACAAAGGAAAAAAAAGGTATATGGTAGCTTAACGGGTGGGGTGGCAAAATTTTCCCGAAATAGGCGTTTATTTCAGATTGCTGGTTTATTACACCTTTTTGGGTGCAATTTTGTGATTTCACTACAGTTGGAAAAGTCAGTAAGAGGATTGATACCCATTCAAGTAGTTTTTTTGGTCTTTTAAATAGTTGCCTTAACCAGTTATTACGTCACAGACAACTTTACTTTGCAGAGTCTTGTGTATTCATTAGTTGGTGGGCAAGTCTCTGGGCTCAATGTAAGTTTTCATGCTGTAACAAAAGGTATGCTTTAGTTCCATGTGCAGCTTAACGGGCGAGGTGTAAAAAATATCCCAAAATAGGCTTTTATATCAGCTCGCTGATTTATTTCACCTTTTTGGGTGCAATTTTGTTATTTCTCCACGGTTGGAAAAGTCAATTAGAGGATTGACACCTGTTCAAGTGTTTTCTTTGGTTTTTTAAATAGAGGCATTAACCAGTTGTTACGCCACGGACATTTTTACTTTGCGAGTTTTGTGCATTTATTAGTGGGTGGGCAAGCCTCTGGGCTCAATGTATGTTTCCATGTTGTAGCAAAGGGTATGTCTTAGTTCCCTGTGCAGCTTAATGAGTGAGGTATCAAAAATTTCCCCAAATAGGCGTTTATTTCAGTTCGGTTATTTATTACACCATTTTTAACGCAATTTTGTGCTTTTAGCATAGTCGGAAAAGTCAGTAAGAGAATTGACACCTGTTCAAGTGTTTTCTTTGGTCTTTTAAATAGAGACTTTAACCAGTTGTTATGCCCCGGATAACTTTACTTTTTGAGTCTTGTGCATTTATTAGTGAGTGGGCAAGCCTCTCAAGTCAATGCAAGTTTCCATGTTGTAGCAAAAAATATGTCTTAGTTTTCTTTGGAGATTAATTGGTGAGGTATCAGAATTTTCCCAAAATAGGTGTTTTCTGTAGCTCTCTATTTTCTCATACCTTTTTTGGCGCAATTTTGTGCTTTCACCACAGTTGGAAAAATCATTAAGAGGATTGACATATGTTCAAGTGTCTTCTTTGGTCTTGTAAATAGAGGCATAAATCAGTTGTTATGCCACGAACAATTTTACTTTGGAAGTTTTGTGCATCCATTTGTGGGTGGGAATGTCTCTGGGCATTTTTGTGTTTTAACTACATAGATGGAAAAATCAGTAAAGGAATGACTCCTGATCATGTGTCATATTTAGTTTTTTAAGTAAAGGCATTAACCAGTTGTTACGCCACGGACAACTTACTTTGCGAGTCTTGTGCATTCATTTGTGAGTGGACAAGCCTCTGGGCTCAATGTAAGTTTCCATGTTGTAGCAAAAGGTATGTCTTATCTCCCTATGCTATTTTCTGCAGCTCGCTGATTTCTTATACCTTTTTTGGCGGCATCTATCCTTTCACCATGTAGTTTGAAAAATCAAAAAGGAGACACTTGATCATGTATCTGCTTTAGTCTTTTAAGTAGAGGGATGAACTATTTGCTTTAGTCTTTTAAGTAGCAAGATGAACTATTTGTTACGCCACTAACAAGTTTACTTTACGGGTCTTGTGCATCCATTATTGGGTGGGCAAGCATTTGGGGCTCATTTAAGTTGCCAAATCTATACCTTGAAGCCTTTGTGCAACTGAACAGGTGACTACTGATCATCATGTGTTATCTTTAGTTTTAGAACTAGAGGCATAGAAACATTAGCCAGTTGTTGCTACGAACAATTTTCCTTTGTGAGTCTTGTGCATTCTTTAGTGGGTGGGCAAGCCTTTTGGGCTCATTATAAGTTGCAAAACGTATGCTTTAACATCGTTTTTGCAACTGAACAGGTGAGATATCAAATTTTCCCTAGGACAGGCGTTTACTCAGCTCACACATATATTACATTTTTTGGACGCAATTTTGTGTTGTTCAAGTGTTTTCTTTGATCTTTTAAATAGAGGCACAGACCAGTTGTTATGCCAAAGACAACTTTACTTAGGGAGTGTTGTGGATTCTTTAGTGGGTGGACAAACCTCTGGGCCCAATGTTAGTTTTCATGATGTAGCTAAAGGTATGTCTTGATTCCCTTTGCAGCTTAATGGGTTATATCAAACTTTACCCAAATAGTTTTTTTCATTAGCTCGCTGATTTCTTATACCTTTTCGAGCAGCTTGATTTTGTCTTTTCTCCATATAATTGAAGAAATCAGTAAAGAAGACACATGATCCTGTCTTCGAAGACACGTGATCCTGTCTTCTTTAGTCTTTCAAAGAGGCATAGATCAGTTGCTTTGCCACTGGCAAATTAGGTGGGCAAGCATTTGGGCTCATTGTAACATAAGTAGCAAAATGTATGCTTTAACAGTCTTTTTGCAACTGAATGGGTGAGGTATCTGAATGTCCCTGAAATAGGCATTTACTTTAGCTCGCTGATGTATTATACCTTTGTGGGCCAATTTTGTTCTTTCACCACAGTTGGAAAAATCAATTAGAGAAATGATACCCGTTCAAGTGTCTTTTTTGGTCTTTTAATTTTTGAATAGAGGCATAAACCAGTTGTTACGCCACGGACAACTTTACTTTGGGAGTTTTGTGCATCCATTAGTGGGTGGGCATGTCTCTAGGCTCATTATATATATATATATATGTTATATATATAAATATATATATATATATATATATATATATATACCTTTTTATTTCATCCATTAAGTTATATATTTATTATACCTTTTTGGGATAATTTTTGTGTTTTCACTACATAGATGGAAAAATCAGTAAAGGAATGACTCCTGATCATGTGTCATCTTTAGTTTTTAAATAGGGGCATAGAGTATAGCCAATTGTTAAGCCATGGACAACTTTCCTTTGCGAATCTTGTGCATTCATTAGTGGGTGGGCAAGCCACTGGGCTAAATGTAAGTTTCCATACTGTAGCAAATGGTATGTCTTAGTTCCCTTTTCAGCTTCACTGGTGAGGTATCAATTTTTTTCCAAAATAGGTGTTTTCTTTAGCTCGCTGATTTCTTTTAAAGAAAGCACCTGATCATGTCTCTGCTTTAGTCTCTCAAATAGAGAGGATGAACCAGTTGTTTACGCCACTGGCAAATTTACTTTGCGAGTCTTGTGCATCCATTATTGGGTGGGCAAGCCTTTGGGCTTCATTGTAAGTAGCCAAATGTATGCCTTGAAGCCTTTTTGCAACTGAACAGGTGAGGTATCAGAATTTCCCTGAAATAGGTGTTTATTTTAGCTCACTGATTTATTACACCTTTTTGGGCGCAATTTTTTGCTTCAACCCTGTAAAATGTCTTTTCGTTACCGAAGGTGGAAATCAAATCCAAGACATCCAACCTTGCATATCGTATCCATGGGGTGTGCATGCCCAGAATTGGTGGTGTGTCAGACTAAGCCACTGGGTTGCAACTTGGGCTAACGGGTAATGTATGGGACTGCTAAGTTGCGAAAATTCGGAATCCTGTTAGTCGTCATCAAACCAGTCCCGAATACGGTTTTGTATCTTTACATCTTGTGATGCTTTCATTTGATTTCAGTAAGAGTACAATCTATATAGCCAGGAAAATTCCAACTCCAAGACAGGAACATTAATAAAGTTGGAAGTGGTGCAAAAAGTCAGCGGCAAAGCTGGAGTGAATGGTATAGACAAACAGAACCTTCACAATGAGTATGAGTTCCAAAGCTGTCGAAAAATGACCTGTTTTCAACTTCTGCTTCACATGCTCCCTATCTTCTCGAGGTACTGCTCTTTACACATATTGCTTCAATGCTTTAAATTGTTGTTTACTTCAAAGTCTTGATATGTTTGTTTTGTGAATTTGTAGCGATACCCAGTTTGAGATTTGCGCTGCACTAAAACAAGAGATATTTTGGTGGGTTTTTGTGTAAGAAAATGTTGTGGGAGTCGAGGAGATGCGACATAAGTGTTGTAATGAAGATTGCAATGGAGACGAAGGGAGTAATTGTTCCTGGAAAAGAGGAGTTTGCTGATAATGCAATTATAGCTATCAAAGAAGAGAAAAGTATTGCTGTACCACCCGATACCCTTTATGGATCTGCTTGTGATGCTTGGTATGTTGAAAGAATTCGTTTTTATTTCACCATCTTGGTGCTTATTAGATTATGCTTATATGTATTACTTTCTTATAAGAACTATTACAATGCAAAAGCAGTATGTGTATATGGAAATTGTTTTCATATATTGTTCATGCCTTTCTGGTATTTGTTTCATGTGTACAGTTCTTCAGAAGCAGAAGCAGTAAATAGAATTTACGAGATCAAGGGTTGGGGTTGTCTTTGACATAGAGCGTTTTGCTGTTACATTACCTCATGGGTTGCCTGATAACTTACTTCCAGGACCTCTCACTGTTGTGATCATTTGAGGTGTGATTCTTATTAGTGTGCTTATTTATTATGTAGTGGTAGAAAATATTTGTTGTCGGCAGTTTCGATATGCATTTGCACAAGAGTACTTCATGCATTCGTAGAGTTGAATAAAAATATTGACACGCTGTCAGCAGAGCTATGAATTAAGGAAAAATATGGTAACCTTGTATAAGATGGTAAACTTGGACTATCGCTCTAAATGTAACTAAAATTGAGCAATTGTGCGAACCCATCATTTTGACCACACGTGAAAACTCAGTAATTTGTCACCTCTGGTCGGTTTTCACGTCTGTATATCTGCCTCATGTACTTGTCAGTTGCTACTCTAATAAGAGTGTGTCACTACATGCCACACTAATATTTTGCTCATAGTGTGTGAAAAGACTCTACTTTGAGTCATTAACTCATTACTGTTTAACATAGACCTTGCTTAGGAATTACTTAAGGTTTACCATTAATCTAGTATACTTGAGAAATCATTGAACCCAGGATTGGACAGCATAGGAGTTTGTGTCCCAGATTCTAAATTTTTTTGAGCCATTGCCCGTGGTTCGAGGAGTGCATTAGTCCTTACCGGTGCGAATGTAAGTGGGCAGCTAGTGTATGCATCCGAGATTTCGTAAACCTTTGGGAGCACTGTGCATGTGTGTATGATGGTGGTTTGCTACCTTTGGGACGTACTGGACCAACTGTTGTGGTCCTGTCAGTGCCAGGGAAATTCAAGATTCTGAGACCTGGAAGGTAAAACCAAGTAGATTAGTTTAGAAATTTGTCTCATTGCCCAGTTAAATTTAAGTTTCTTTATTTGGATATGCATAGCACCTTGAAAACACAGTTCTTGATGTCTAAATTGGATTGGGCAAGGCTCAGTTGAGCATGGACCAAAATATCGCCGATATATCCGATATATATCGGTATTTTGGTACACCGACATCGATATTTCCGACATATATCCACCGAATATAGAACTCTTTTTTTTCCGATATAAATCGGAATTTCCGATATGAAACTTTATATCGCCGATATAATCGATATTTCCGATATAATCGATATATATCGGTTGACTTTTTGACCATTTTAAAATATAAATCCGATATTTCCAATATATTTCCGATATATATCCGATATTTCTGATATTATATTTCCGATATATCCGATATTTCTGATATTTTAAATAGTTTGGACCGGGTTACCAAAAAATGTATATCTTGAAATATCCGATATATCCGATATATATCGGTTTTTGGGTACACCGATATATTGATCGATATCGATATTTTGGGCCTTGCAGTTGAGTACCTGGTCAAGTTATTGAAGTACTCTTTTGAGTTCTTTGATTATCTAGAAACCATAATAACCTGGCCGTGTCCTTAACTATCTTTCGGAGCTATAAAAAGTAAGTTGATTAGAATGTTTTCTTGCTCTTTGCTTTAGAACTGTGCTTTTATCCACTGCAACATGGAAGGGATAAAATAATAAAACAAAAAGTAGTGGAACCATTTTGGTTTCGCTGCCAGTTGAATAAGAAGCTGGAGGTTGTTGGGTTCGACCTTATGTAATCATCTGCTTGTTATTAATTCAATTAGAGCAGAATTCACTGTTACGTGCTGGAAGAATATGCGAGATCTTTGCTCTTTTCTTTTAATGGGTAATATAAGCTATAATCCTAATGAATCTTTTGTTTCTATTTGCAGTGCTTTGGAGGAGACTCTATCTGTCCTTCACAGATTCTCTTTGCAAAAAGAGTAGGAAAGTATTTTGGAGAAGACTTGACCGGTATATTCATCAGGCCTGCCTTCAGGGTGATTATTTCCATGGGTAATGAATGAGCCTAGCACTTTTACTTGGATGAAAGAAGCCCCTGTTGTGTTTCTGATTGCGTTAGATGCTGATTTATCCTAATTTATGAAGGAATATTGTTGTGGGAGTTTTATTAATCCTTGAAACCTTATTGTATATACTTGAGTCCATCGTTAATTGATTTATGAGTTCTTTGGAAAACTGAAAGATATTCCAGCTACAAGGTTTTATACTGATCATAATATACTCGGTTCATGGTCATCCTTGAAAGTTCTGCCCCTTCGTTGAAGTTTTGAATTATTAGCATATACCTGTTTTCATTTTTTATAACCATCTTTTGTTGAAGGGTTCATCTACTGATATGCTCGTACCTCTATGGAAAATAACATGCGTTTTTATCCAAGAAGTCTTGTTCTCGTAGTCCTCTAAGATCCATATGTCTGTTTTCATGTTTGATGAAGCATTACAAAACACACAAACTCCCTTCCATTTCCATCCTCAAACCACATTGATCTCCAGGGAATAACAGAATGGAACTCGCCATGTGCACTTTTGTATAACTCAACGTCAACCATCCAATGCATAACTCCATTTATGACTATGGGAGCTTTATCCCTAGACGGAGGATGAGTGAAGATGGCAATTTCTCTTTTAGACCCGGACAACGATCCAAGCCTACAAAATACGAAGTTCATAGCCTTTCTGCTATACAGAATGGAAGAGAAACCCACAAATAACATCTTTGGAATACACATTTATTCGTTGATTTGTGCTGTGATTCCATATCAATCCGCCACCACCATTATTATATCTGAACAAAAGAAACCCATTGCAGGAACTATGAAGGACAAAGTAGCAAACATTTTTCAAAGTGCCCATGAAAATATAACTATCAATTGTAAATCAATAGTTGAATTATGAATACGTCAAACGTACCACGATGGCTGAAAAAGTAAATACAGTATACCCCACAAGTGTGAAACCGTCATTTTGTAGAAAGAATAATTTGGTTTTAAAAACTTGACTCACTCATCAGTCTCAACTCTCGAACTCTCAAACGCCCAATTTTCCCTTTCTTCTCACTTCTTTAAAAGGAGAAAAAACACTATATTACCCTCGATCTGTTATCAAATTTACGAGTTTAACCTAATTTATTATTACAAACACTACTAATTGATGTCGACAGTAAGCCGATATTTCGGTGTTTGTTTTGGAAAATGAAACTGTGTTTGGTTTTTGGAATTAGGGTTTGGTTCATTAAAGGGTACAATTTCGTCACCGGATGGAGGGAGGTAATGTTTTTTTGTTTTTTGTATATAATTTGCATTATTGGGTTTAAGAAGTTGAAAAAAAAGTTATCTTTTTTTTTTTTTAAAGTGTGGGTGAATATAATTAGTTTTTGAATTGATTTAGTAATTAGCTAAAAATGTACTGAGAGTATTCTGAAGTGAGTAATTTTACATTTACTGTGGAGTTGGGCAAGAGAAATAGTGTGCATGTTGTTATGTCTTTATAGAGAGTTAAACTTTCACTGGTTAAAGATGCAGTGTACAAATCTTTAATATGGGCCTTGTAGAATTGGCAAATATATTGAAAGTGATGTTTGAAATGCCTTTATTACAGTTGAAGTCATAAAATTTATTTTTCGCCTTAATCATTATTTCAGGGATATACCCATGGATTATGAAGACAATGATTTTCACAGTCAAACTTTTCAATTAGCTGGTGAAGAGAACATCAAGTTTTCTCCAGGTTTACACTCATATTCACTTCCCAAATTTGATTTGGATGACACCCTTCAAGCCCACTTGAGATTTGATAGCTTAGTAGACTCAGAGGCTTTACTCGGTATTCACGGTCAAGAAGAGAACCAGTGGATTGAAGATTTCTCGCGTGAAAGTAGTGGGTTAGAGTTCAGCTCCAGTGCAGTTGAATCTTGCTCCATTTTAAGGCGTAACAATGTCTGGTCAGAGGCAACTTCCTCAGAATCTGTTGATTTGCTCTTAAAATCGGTTGGGCAGGATGATATGAAAATAATGGAGCGACCTATTATTGAAGAGTCAGATATTTGTGATGGGTTGGATTGCTTAACCAATCAAATGAAACACAACATGGATCAAGAGGCATCCAAGACAGAAAATGTCGCATGTGTGGACTCTACATCACCACTCGAGTCTTTAGATAGATTCTCTGGATTAGATATGGGTGCCGTGGATCAGGTACCTTCCATTGACTCTAACACTCTAGAAGGTGAGGGTGAAAGGTCTGTTGATGGAGATTCAGGAGCCTTAAGTGTGATTGAAGAGGAGTGTAGGGAAAGTTTAGTTAGCAATGAAAACCTTGACGTAGCAAAACTGAAGGAAAACACGAATTTGTTTGATAAATCTGAAGGAAATACGTCAGCGGTGACTTCTCAGTGTATGGATGTTAATACCTCCACTGCTCTTGTGCAGACTTTTGTAAATGCTGGAGTTGGGAACAGTCATCAAGTCCTGCAGAGGGCCGAAGATTTGGGAAAAGGCAATGATTCAATAGTGGGAGATCACCATGTTATCAGTAGATTGGTTGACAGTCAAACTTCTGAAGGACGTGTGGATCATGATCATGATCACAGCAAAAATATGGGTAACCCATCCAGTTGGGTGGAGAAGGTTGAATCTATGCCGCAGGTTCCAGAATTGAGTAGTGATTCTAATTTCACCCAGAATATGGTTGACAGCAGTAAAGATGAACAGATTGCTTCTTCCAAAGAAATTGACATGGTTGATAAATATATCGGAAATCCACAAGAGGCATCATTGTTGGTGGTGGGGGGAGTAGATACTGCTGAAATCAGTGCCAGTGCTTCTGGAAATCTTTCCATACAGGGGATGCCTATTTGTGTTCAGACAGCACAAGGTTGTAGTAACTCTGAACCGCTTTTGGAACAGGATGGTTTGCCAGAAAATGTTGGTCAGCAAACAGGCGCTCTAATTTCTGTAAGTAATGCTGAAAGTTTATCAGTGGAAGAACAGACAGTGTCTCAAGGTCAAGGCAACGAAAGTAGTGATGTTCATTTAGAATATTCAGCCAGCTTAGTGAAGGAGGTGGGCTTTTCAACTAGTATAAATCATGAATTCCAGACATCTGAAAATACAAATGAAATGGATGATGGTTTGAGAGTATCTAATGCAGAGAATTGTGGTTCGTATTCCTTGTTGGCTGAGTCCCTGCAAAGATGTGATCAGCTTAGTGATGGTCATGTAGAATATTCAGCTAGCTTAGTGAAGGAGGTGGGGTCTTCAACCAATATAACTCATGAATCACGAAAATCTGATAGTATAAAAGAGAGCGATGATGGTTTCAGAGTTTGTAATGCAGAGAAGTGTGGCTCATCTTCCTTGTTGGTTGAACCACTGCAAAGATGTGATCCGATTTCAACGGAGACTAGGGATGTTTACATCAGCCATCCTGATGCTTCTCCACTTGGAAAGGAGAATGAAAGGTTTTCTGCTGATTCAGGTATTGTTGGAAACTGAAACTGATGGTTTACTTTATCATGGATAAGAAACTTCTCTTGTATCTAGACATGCATGATGCATGAATCTCTATTTTATATAATTGTTGGTCTTGTGTCAGGTCTATTTTGGAACATTTATGTAGGAATTTTAGTGCTTTACAAGTTTACAACTTTAAAGTATTTTATTGTTGCTTTACATTGTGTAGTGTCAACTGCGGTTGGCCCTGAGGTCGTGAATATTGCGTCAGATAACATCCTTGATGGTGATCACTACTCGCTTTCAAATAGCTCCAAAAAGGAAGCGATTGAACGAAAGGAGGAACTGGACTTACATGTAGATAATAGTCCTCTCGTGGTCGAACAAGAAGAAACCGTAACCACTATATCCACTGAGCCAAGCATCTTAGGTACAGAGGAGAGCTCCCTAGTGTCGAATGAGTGGGCTCCCTCTCTCAAACGGCATGCAACCTGTGACATTGTTGCAAAGGTGCCAGTGGAGATTGTTGCTCCATCTTCATTTTCTGCTGGGTATTCTGGTAATATGTGCCAGAATGAACCTGAATCACATGTAACTAACTTGCCTGCCCAACAGTGCTCCCAACTGTTGGAGGATTGCCCTGTTACTGATGATATTGCTGTAGTAGCAAACGAGGGTGCTGAAGTCTGCGATGAATACAATAATGAAGCTGTGTCTACAAAAGCTGAAGGTACTTGGTGACGTTAATGGGAATATAGAGCTCTTATTGTTGTTTTTGTTGTTATTTTCATCATCTATGATTTTTCCCATCTGGATCAGCAACATTATTCTTATCTTGCCATTCAGATACATCATGAGCCAAGTCCCGTCGAGGGACACAGTTTAGGTCTTGGAGCCTTTGACTTGTTCCAATGATCTCTACCCAAGTACACACAAACATAAAATTGGGAACTTGCACAGACAATTATTGTCACATTATTGAGCACATGTGGGGTGAACAAAAACAGACTTGCCTTCATTTCATACACCCTTTATGCCACACGTCTTTTATGACACTTAGATATAATACATTTGCACGTCTTTGGTATGCTTCTTGGCTTCAGCACATGTTGGAATCTGTATGCAATGCACTCTCAGCGGCATGTCCATAGTGTATCTCAATGCATATGTAAACTCTTTACTCCAATTTTTGATTGCCCTCCAAACACTTTAGATGAACTTTATTGTTGTTGACCTCACCTCTTTTGACATTTTTTTTTCCCGTACAATCACAACCAATATATGTCTCCCCAACTTGTTATTCTTGTGGTTAATATGCCTGTTTAAATTGGTCCTTAAATACATGCAAAAAACAATACAATTTTCCTCCCGAGATTTGAGCTGGAAAACATCTTTTTATTGAAAAGGTCCATATGACCTATTTCTTCAATCTGAAATTGATCAATAAGTCTCATGTTAACTTCTTGTGCAGGTATAAATCCTATGCTTGAAGACACTCACAGCCAGCCGTTACTCCCATCTTCTTGTGGTCCTTCTCATGATATCGGCCTAAAAGATATTGAAAACAACCTTACTTCTGAAAATGATAATGGTTTGCGGTCTGCCCCTGCAAGCACAGATGATGGTATGTTTTCATTTGTTTTGTTCTCTCCTTTATTTAATTATATATATATTTCTTTATTTACAAGTTTGAAACAGAAATCTGCATTTTTAAATAGGCTTGCTTTGTCTGACATTATGTATTATTTGATTGGATTTAACTTTTTTGTTTTGTTTTGTTTTTTGGAATGATTTACTGATCTAGTATTTGAGTTGTGGTCCCTTTCAACAAAAATGTTATCTTGTTTTTCTCCCATAATCCTGTATTACTTTGCTCTTGACTAATAGTCCTTTACTTCCAACCAGGGCCCAGGAATTGGTCCAGGATAAGTGAGTTGAGTGGTTTAGGTGTTGGTTAGAGGTATGCAATAGCGCGAGCTGCGCCATTGTACTTTGTTTGCTCGGGTTACAATAAAGCTTGTTTTTTTCCTTGTGTAAATAATGAAAGACATTTCACTGGTGTTATCTGGATCTGGAAAAAAAGAGCATTTGGATCATCCTTATATTGTGTAATATATCAACATTCCGCTTCTTCCTTATATTGATACTTCTTTGAGTTCTCTTACAAGCATAGAATGTGTAGTTCAAAGTTTCAAATCTGCCAAGGACACTGTATTTTTGTTATTGTGTCAGACATTAATTAAAATTTGGCATCCAACTCAAAACCAATTGGGAATGAGTGGAGAGGCCCAGGAACTTGTATACATTTATGCAAGGCTTTACATATCCCGTTTGGGACTAAGCATCTCAACAACATTAATACCTGTTTCCATGTCGTGTTGTGTTTTCTACTTGTTGTACCATGGCCTATCAAATCCAAAGTTGTCTTGGGAGTTGGGATTCTCTTATAGTTTTACAGTTTTACTGATTAGTATGAAAAACATGTCTGTACGGAATGAATTTTCCTTTTTTGTTGCTTTTGGGGGCTGGTAATCTGTGATCGAAGAAATTTGTCTTCAGAGGAGCGAACATCAGAATTAATTACAAGGTTCGAATGGTGTTTGTTTACTGCCAGATTCTCATCACTTTCAGTATGTATGTCTTTTACTTGACGTACCATGGCCAATCAAATTTTAAATATCTTGGGATTCTCTTATAGTTTTACTGACAATATCAAAAGCGTTTCTGTATGTAAGAATTTCCTTTTTATCTGTTTGCTTTTGGGGGTAGGACATATGTGGTCTATGATTTAGAAACCGTGTATTAGAACTTTACTGTGCCTGGCCTACTCTTTTTTGTTATTATGCCTATGATTAATAACACAAAAGACAATATATATATATAATCTCCTCTATACTGGATACTTAAATTCCCTGATTTGTTTACTTCTAGATACGTTACGTTTTATCTTCTTGAATATGACCACCTGCGTGATATTGCTGTGAGAGCGGTGTTTCTTATTTGCTTCATTTGCTGTTATGGTTTTATTGCTCATTAGGGGATGTTCATTTCATGTATTTTGGTCTAATTTTAAGATCTGGATCTTTCAGTGCCTAGTCTACCACCTTCTTTTGTCCTGTAAAGACATCATTACTACCAAACTTAGCATTCCTAAATACTGGATTTATAATCTTTTCTTTTTGTCTGATATCTTCTTCTCCTTGAATGGGAGCTTAAAGAATTAAGATCTTTTGGTTTTTCTATTTAGCTCTGTCCATCATGTCCTGAAAATGAGGCGCTATGTCTGCCTAGCCATATGACAACCATTATAAGTACAATTAATTATGTTTTCAAAATTAGTTTAAATATAATTAATTTTGACATAAATATTTATGAAATAAATGATACCAAACAGTGAAATACTAAATGAGTTTTTAATTATTGATTCTGATAAAATTGGAAAGAGAAACTGCCAAAAACAAAAAATAAATAAAATAAGGTAACCCTGTCAAGAGGGAAGGTCCACAATTTCTGTTTCTCATTCTTTAAGCTAGTTTTTTTTCGTTTTTTGTTTTAATGGATTATCTCATTCTCAAAATGAGATAATGGATTCTAAATATTTTTACCAAGCGAGTATTTTTACATGCAAAATGAATTATGAAGATCATAATGGATTATTAATCAAATAATGGATTCTTATAATGGTTGCCAAACGGCCCCTGATTTCTTTTCATTCGGTAAGCAATTTTATAGATGCCGCTTATTTATGAATGCCTTTATTTTCTTACAATTGGTAATTATTTAAGTCAAATAGTACAACCTGGTTTTCAACATTTCACATGTGAGTAGTGATGTCTGGCTTTGTAGGTGTTTCATTCAATGAATTCACTGGCACCTTTTGCCCTGCATCTGTGTCTGAAGGTGATACTGAAGGTCATGCCCTTGAAGCTGGAAGCAGCAATCTCGTTTCTGCTGAACCTAATTGTGGTTCACCTACTATAATTAGTTGTAGTGACGCCTCTCACATTGAAAAACAGCTCCAAGAAGGAAGCTTGGGATCCTTGGATCAGACTGATTCTGATGCCCTTCAGCAAGAGGTCAACAAAGTTGGAACTAGTGCTTCTGACCACAAGGGGAATGATTCCTTTGAAGACGACAGAAGTTTCACATTTAAAGTCAGCTCACTGGAAGATCTATCTGAAAAAGAAACTGTCAGTGGATGGAAGCCATTTTCCAGTATACCGCCGTACAGAGTTTCTCAGGTACTTAACCAGTTGTCAAATTTTGAGAGATTTCTGTTTGTTTCCACATTTTATATACTCATGTTTTCCTATTTCTCTCAGACTGTAGGTAGTTCATGTACATCAACTTCTGGGTTTTGTGCAATAGATAGTAAATCTTTAGAAGAAATTTCTTGTGGTAATCATCAAATATCTTCTAAAAGTAATACATTGGAAAGTTCTGTATGGAACAATGAGGATAGGACAAGTCTGACAGCTGGCAAGACAGCTCAAGATGAAACTGCTAAAGAAGGAAAGCTTCAAAATGACGAGCTTCTTCGGGTTGAAAGAGAGCACCAAGAGGAAGTTGGGAGGTTAGATCAAAGTACTGCTCATGTTAGTGTGTCAACTATCAATAATTCTAAAGAAAGCAATGCTGCTGAGGTTGACAGAAAACTTGCTTTTGACATCAGTTCCTTGAGAAATTTATCTGAAAAAGAAACATGCCACAATTGGAAACCAGTTCACAGTGTACAGCCGTATGAATTTCCTCAGGTAAATTTGGATCTATGGGACAGCTACTATTTCATTAATATTCCCTTGGTTGATATAGTTCTTATTTTTCAATTTATTCTTGAAGGCTGTAGGAGTGTCTACTCCGACAACATCTGTTGTAGGCCAGATAGATGCCAATGCATTAAAAGAGATTTCACGCGAATGTCGCACATCTGGTGTAAAGAATGTTCGTCGAAATTATAAAGGTAATGCTGAGGGTAAAACAAGATTGTCCCCTGGCAAGGCTGCTAATAAGGAAAATGCTAAAGAAGGGAAATTTCTTAAAGAAACAGTCTCCATGAAGCATACTAAAGCAGGTGGTAGCAATTTTTTGCATGCATCCCCTACTTCACCTCAGTTTGTTCAAGCAGGAGACATGCGAGCTATTGGGTTCATTGACAACAACAGTAAATTGTCTGGTGTCGTGACAACAATCCAGACATCTAATCTTCCTGATTTGAATACTGCGACTTCTTCATATGCATTGTTTCACCAGCCATTCACAGATTCTCAGCAAGTGCAATTGCGAGCACAGATCTTTGTATATGGTTCTATTATGTAAGTTTGTGTGTCTACCATCCTTCTTATTATCAATCAGACTGGACATTTGCAGGGGATGAATTGTAATCTAGTTAAAAAAAGCCTGATGGGAGTCTTTGTTCCGTTAGAGGCTCATATATTCTCTTATGGACACTGGTAAGAGAAATGGATATGCGACTTTACGGATATGTGACTCTCTAGGAAACAAGTAACGGGGATGCAACTATTATTTAGTTATTCTAGGAAATTGATGTAGATAGAAGTTGCACAGTTACAATCGAACTTTTCTGCTTTATTATAGATTTCTCATGCCATACTATGGGTTAGTTCCACAGTTACAATCGAACTTTTCTGCTTTATTATAGATTTCTCATGCCATACTATGTGTTCATTTTTATTAAATAGTAATATCACATCTAGAGTTCTAGTACTGCAGACTTCGTTCATTATCGAATTTAAGCATTTTTGTTGTTAACCAAAGTAGAGAACTAATGATAGTTGAGGAAATAGTTTTACCATAACATACAACATAGAACTGTGCAAGAAGTACCCATAAAGCATCGGGTGTCAGCATCAGTATCCTATCTTGTGGCACATATATGTTGGGCACTTGGGCCTATTGAAGTATCTGAGGGATTGCATTGTACCTCTCACATCACTATATACTGAAATATGGAGGTGGGGTTGTTTTGACTTTGGCTTGAACCAGCGCTAGGCCCAATAAAATATTGACAGTTGATTTCTGGCCATAAGAGTCCTCCAGTTCAGTCGCGTAAAAACTTTTGCGGTAGAGGTGTGACTAAACCTATGCATATATATCAGTCACTTTATGTTTTGAAAGTCAGTGCTTTGTCTTTCCTATTTTTTCCCCTGAAAAGCTTATTCCCGTATTGTTGCTGTAGTCAAGGAACAGCACCCTCTGAAGAATGCATGGTAGCGGCCTTTGGTGAATACGGTATGTTTCCATTACCATATACAAATACTTTACATCATTTTTTATATGCATGTTGATGACTCGGTATTGAATTTTGCTGGCAAGTAGATGGTGGAAGGAGTGCTTGGGAGAATATCTGGCGTGTTGCTGTAGAAAGGCTTCACAATCAGAAATCCCCCCTCAGTAATGCTAAGACTCCGCCACAGCCACAGGCTGGTTTGTGTTTTTTTTTTCATATTTTTATACAAAATTTCAATTTGCCGACACTCTACCGGTACATTTCTAAATCTTTGGATTTCAGGTACTAGAGCTACAGAACAAGCAACGAGGCAAAGTGTCCATAGAAGCGAAGCTGTTTGCACACCTTGCGGAGCTGATAGCAATAAGATCCCTGCGGTGGTTTTTAGTCCCAGTATGCCCTTCTCATCCCCGGTATGGACTATGTCCACTGCTGGTCGTGACGGGTTACTGTCTAGCAATATTGCAAAGGGGCCTCTTGTAGATTCTTCTAAGAGTTTTCTCCCATCACAGCCTTATCAGACTTCTCATGTAAGGCCCTATGTAGGAAATACTAGTCCTTGGCTGACTCAGGCACCGCCTCCTGGAACATGGGTGTTCACCCCTCAGACTGCTGGAACTGAAGCCAGTGTTCACCATCCTATACCTATATCTGAAACAGTTCGTGTAACTTCCGTCAGAGAATCCTCAATACCTCAATATTCTGGATTGCAGCACTCACTTCCTAGTCCTTTTACTCATACTTTCAGTACCCCAAGCGCTCCTGCAGGAAATTCATTTGTGATAGATACAAAAGGGAATACAGTTTCAACTGGCAGGCATACTTCTGCTGAGTCTAAGCCTAGAAAGAAAAGAAAAAATGTGATTTCCGAGGAGCTAGGCCAGATATCTTCAGTTGTTCAAGCTCAGAGAGATCCGGTCTCTATGACTGCTCAAGCACCTACATCTCTTGCCACAACAACCACTATAAGTTCTGCAATCAATGTTCCCTCTGCTAGTGTAATTTCAGCCAGTTCTCCCATTTCTTCCATACCTAGCAAGATGTTTGGGGGTGTGGGAACAGAGAAGAAAGTTGTATTTTTAGATGAAATGTGTGGTAAAATTGAGCAGGCTAAGCGACAAGCAGAAGATGCTGCTGCACTTGCTGCTACTGCCGTTGGTCACTGCCAAAGTACATGGAATCAGCTGGCAATCCAGAAGAATTCTGGACTGATTCCTGATGTTGAAGCTAAACTGGCATCTTCGGCAGTTGCAATAGCCGCTGCGGCTTCTGTTGCAAAGGCAGCTGCAGCAATTGCTAAGGTTGCTTCTCATGCTGCATTGCAAGCTAAACTTATGGCTGATGAAGCTTTGGCAACTAGTTCTGGGGATTCTACTGAATCTGCTCTTCCTGATGATGTAAAATATTTGGGAAGGGCCACCCCTTCGTCAATCTTAAAGGACAAAACCAATAATGCTGATTCAGTTCTTGTTTCTGTAAGAGAGGCTGCTAAGACAAGGGTTGAAGCTGCTTCTTCTGCTGCAAAACGTGCAGAGAATTTGGATGCAGTGCTTAAGGCTGCAGAAATGACAGCAGAAGCTGTTTCACAGGCAGGAGCAATTATTGCAATGGGTGAACCTATACCATTCACACTGACTGAATTAGTTGATGCTGGAGCAGAGGGTTATTGGAAAGCGCATCAGACATCTCCTGAGCAACATGTGAAATCAAACGACGTACTTTCAAAAGAGTTGTATAAAGGTGTCCTCGAAGCGGGTATTGGTAGATCTGATGAACAGTTTAATGTGCAGCTATCTGGTAAGATTGATCCGAAAGACGACATAGACCAAGGAAAGGTGCTTTCGCCCAAAGAGTTGTCTGTATATTCAACTGAAAATAGACTGCTAGTGAATGACTTGCATTCGGATACTGTGTCGAGTTGTGAAAAGGCATTAGAAGTGGAAAAAAGTTCAACAGAATATGACCTATCAAAAACTGTTGGGGTTGTTCCTGAATCTCAGGTTGCTTCTGAAAATACTTTCTTCACCATTCAGAAGGATGAGGTTGGAGGGCACCAGCTGGTCAAAAAGATTGATATCAAGGAAGGTTCTCTTGTAGAGGTCAGTGAAGCAAACATAGTAATAGATGTGTAATATATTTAACAGCTTTCTTTTTTACTGGTTTACTGAACAGCATTTTTGTCCCTTCTGGATAGTTGATATCTTATCAATTTAGGCAGTCCTTATAAAATTTATTGTCGTTTCTAGAATTTATGCATGTATGTTGGATTACATTGGTTGCTGCTGCGTATTTTTCGGGTTTTACTGAAAATTATTTGAAACTTTTTAAGGTTCGTTCGGATGAGGAAGATCTTAGAATGGTTTGGTATATGGCGAAGGTGCTAAACTTGGAGGATGGAAAAGCTTTTGTTTCTTACACTGAACCCATACGCCATGAAGGTAAAATATGTGACTCGTGCAATTTAAATATCATCGTTGAGTTGTTTTTACTTGTGCCGTGTGGAGACAGGAATATCATTGTAAACTTGTTTCCACTTGCGCCGCGTGAATATAGTTGTTGGCTGGCACCATGTAGAACTTCCCATTTAAACCTATAAGTCCATAACATCATTGTGCTTTCGGGATTCATTCAGATCCCTAATGCTCCAAACTGATACATGAGTAACCTCTGTTGCATGGATGGATGAGGTCCTGCGGACACTGGTTACCGGACACAAGCAAAACAGACCCTAATTCTCAGATCCCCCAAATCGTCGTACCCGTGTCCAAACCAGACACTCCGTCCTGTACCCATGCAACACAGTGAGTAACAGATGGATGAGGAGAATTATTCCTAGCACTACGGCCCCCATCGGTTGCTTAGACCCAGACCTTAAATTCACTGAACAAAAGTACTTAAGTTCTTACTTCAAGAATAACACAATGACACTATACTAGTCATTTCAATAGATAGTTGACTTGTTTGCTCTATAAAGTAGAGATTAAGCCATTGTTTGTGGTTTGTTTATGAGAGTTTGGAGTTTGTATAGACATCTAATATTATACGTAATGTGATTATTTGTTGTGCAAAATCTGTATACTTTGTCGAGTTTTGTTGACATTCCGCCCCCCCACACACACACACAAAGAAGAAGAAGAAGAACCTGGCGCTAATGGTCATGGAAATCAAATCTCTCTGTTGTTGAAGCCTACATGCCTGAAGTCGTAGCTTTGAAAGAAAGTAGGTTAGGTTCCATGCCTAATAGTTGGAGATGTTTCTCATTTGTAGACACCACAAGCTTAGAACATTTCCTAGGTTTAACTTTTCTTTTTACCGTAGTATTAGAATCTTGTCATGTTTGGAATCAATGATCACATAATTATGTGTTTATTGTACTGGATGATATTTAAGTTACAAAATTGAGCAAAATCAGGTAAGTTTAAATGTGGGCATGATTTCTGTCGTTCACTGTCGATTTCACCTCACCGATTTGAGTAACATTTGAAAGCGCTAGAACTTTTTGAGCAGGATGATCTTTCGTGAAATCAATTTCCAAAATTGAACTGTTTAAGACCATGACTGCAGTTTTATTGCGTATGGATGTTCTGATATCCTGCCGTAGACAACAGAAGTATGCATGTTTCATATTCATGCACCTGTGAAGTAGAATGCTCTCTTAAGCACACTTCATTTGTTTGTATTCATGTGTTTTTCGTTGCTGATGACTTATTTACAGGCTCTAGTTGGCATAATGAGTGGGTACCTCTTGATGGTGGAGGTAAGGAGCCTAGACTGCGAATTGCTCGCCCGATGAGTGTAATTAATGATGAAGGGACAAAGAAGAGAAGGAGAGCAGCTAGAGGGGATTACACATGGTGTGTTGGTGATAAGGTCGAAGCTTGGATACGTGATGGGTAAGAAAGTTTTAGTACATACCAATAGAAGCTGATTTGTATGTTAAAATTTTTGTATATAAAATTCTATAGGATAAAGGCATCACACTTTTGTGTGCTGCAACCGTGTTGGAAAAACACACTTTTAACTCTGCAAGATGGTGGAGTCAAACCTAATCCCTATGGTTTGAACGTGACAGTGGGACAGTAAGAATTGACATCAAACTTGTTTTAAGCTGGTTTCTGGAACTGAAACTAAAGTCGCGGTTTCAGATCTCTTTTCTGGACTGGTTTGAGAATGGTCTTAAAAACAAATCAGGCATTCTAAGATGGAACTAATGGTTACTCCTCAAAATGGATACTTTGACATATGTGGAACTGTTTGTAATTTATATTGTACTCTTAAATACATGTTAATTTTTTAACGAGTTTTTGTGGCTTTTTTTTATGGCAGTTACAAGGTTTTAAAGTTTTCATCAATATGAAATAATTCTAGAAACATTTCAGCTCGTTGTAGTTGTGAAGCTTGGTGGTTGTTGATGCATGTTAAAGAATCTTTGTGTTGAACTGTTGATGAAAGTTAGAAATTAGGACCTTTGTGTTCCCTCATATCTTTTGTGTTAGTGCTCCAACATTCTGAAGGTGCACATGCACACAGAAGATACGTGTCCACTCTAGCGACATCCAACTGCATGGTTTACCAATGTCGGTAATGAAAGAAGTCACGAGATAATCCTTTAATCCTACTGTGGTGCTCCGTTAAAACAAAACTTGGATTCCTGGAGAACAAACATTATTTTCCATTATGCCACGTCACCTACCAAAGATCGGGAGGGCTACATCATTGACCAAACTTTCATGAGAAGTTATTTTGTGAAAATGTGTATGGAGTGTTGTTGGGATTTTCAGACTGTATATTTAATTGTTCATCCACCTTTAGATCACTGTCTGTCGTGTCTTTAAGGAGAATTCGAGAGTCAACATGAATTTGAGCTTTCGTGTCAGTACATATGTATTTTTGTGCATGTGCTTTTGATAAGTTTTTGAAGCAGGCGATGAGAATGCTTTGTTGCACTTCAGTTTTGATATATGTAGACTCTTGTACTCTTGTAGATCTTCCAAAGTTAAAGTTGGTAATATTGCACTAATTGTGTACACATAAATAGTGCAGTTTATCATTCAATCTTTTTCGGTTTTGACTATAAAGCTGAGTGCCTTTTATGACTTATGAGCGTGTCTGATTTGTATGAATCATTTGATTTTTTCAGTTGGTGGGAAGGAATCATTACTGACAAAAATAAAGAAGATGAAACAAATTTGACTGTGCATTTTCCAGGTACATTTTTTGTGTGTTGGTTTTTAATCTTTTTTAATTTGTTGTTTACATTTAAAAGGGATACAGCACTTATAGAAGTCTATGAGGAAAGATGAAGTATTAATGTTTTGTTCACTTGATTTGCAGTTAAAGGAGATACGTCAGTTGTTAGAGCTTGGGATCTTCGGCCATCCCTGATTTGGGAGAATGGAAAATGGACCGAATGGTGTTGTTCAATGGAAAAGAATTGCTTGTCCCTTGATGTATGGTGAATTCACTCCTTTAAAAATAATATTTACTGTGATAGTGTTAACCTGTTTGAATAATATATATCATTGGAATTCTTACGCTCGTGCTCTCAGGGTATTACTTCGCATGAAAAGCCACCAAAGAGGAGCAAGCTGGACTGTGATGCTGACCCAGGAGTTGAGGCCAAAGGAATGGGCAAAATGTCAAAACTTCCAGGTATCGTGGAATTAGGAAAACCTGAAGCACTGAAGCCACTGGCGTTGTCAGCAAAGGAAAGAGTGTTCACTGTTGGGAAAAACACCACAGAAGGAAAAAGTTTTGATGCACTTGGAAGAAAGCGTACTGCTGTGCAGAAGGAAGGCTCAAGAGTGATTTTTGGTGTTCCCAAGCCTGGAAAGAAAAGGAAATTTATGGAAGTTAGCAAACACTATATCTCAGATAAGGGCGGGAAAATAAGTGAACGTACTGATTCGGATACGCTTGCAAAGTTCTTGAAACCTCAAGAGCCAGCTTCTCGTGGATGGCAAAATTCTTCTAAAGTTGTTCCTAAAGGAAAGCAGATAGCTGAATCAAAGACTAAGATGCTCAAGTCCGGAAAATCCCAAACCATTGGTAGTAAAACTACTACTGGGAATGATAATAATCTAACCTCTATTGTCTCTTCCATAGATCATGGTTCTGTTCAAGATCCTTTGTCAAGTGTCAACATCCATGTTAGCCGTGAGGGGAGCATTTCAGAGAAGTCAATCCCACAAGCCACTGTTCCTAACAATAAAAAAACTGCTGAAGGCTCAGTATTATTTTCTTCTTCAGATGTTGTATCAGATTCAGTTTCCTCAAGGAAAAAATCTTATGATGTTGCTGATCAGAGTAAAAGAAAAGCTACACATTTTGGAGAAAAGGGTGTGAAGAGTAATGAAAAGGGCAACGGTCGTGATCATTTGGGAAATTTTATACGGAACACTGTTGAGCCAAGGAGATCTAACCGTAGAATTCAGCCAACCTCAAGGGTAAAGAGATAGAACCTTTTGATGTTTTACTTTCTTCACACATTCATACATTTCTAGGTTTATGCAGTGTTATAGACTTATAGTGTAGGAATTATCATGTGCCTGAAAGTTGCATTACGTTGTCTGCCACATGTGCTTGAGTTGTCGACGTCCTTTTCTGCATATTTGAGTGCAAAGTAACTAGTGTGTTGTTCTTCCTACAGCTCTTGGAAGGAATACAAAGCTCTTTGACTGTATCAAAGATTCCTGCTAGCTCACATGACAGGGGTACAAAAGCCCAACAGAAGAGTTCAAGAGGTAGGGTCTAGAAACTTGTTATTTTTCAATTGCTCTTCAGGAATGATAACATTATGAAAATGGAACAAGGATCAGTGCGGAAGCTTCCTCTTTGAAGCACAGCAGGAGTTCAATATTAGACATGCTTATATATGCAAAAACGTATACTTTTTGGCTGCTGTTTTATGTGGTCCAGAGTCCAGACTCCAGAGAACAGTTCAAAATATATATGGAGTCAGCTAACCTGTCATTAAATAGTGAATCTAGGGGAGGAGATTAGGGGTATTGAGCATGTATTATTATTATTATAGTGACTATTATTAGAACTATTCAGTCGAGGGGCAGTTGTTTGAAGCACCCTACTCCTATCTGCCCCCTTTTCTTATGCTTTTCTTACCTTTGGCATTCCAAAGCTGGTAACTGACAGCTCTCTTTGAAACAGGGCGTAACCATGGTTAACAGGAACACGTGCAATGATGTTGATGGCGTCATTAGTTTGAGCTTGTAAAGTTTTACTTGTAGAATTTATAGGAGAACCAAGAGAGAAGAAAGCTTGTTTTCTTGGTTATAAATGTATCTTTAGTGGATTCTATATTTTTTTAGGTTTTCCAACATTCGGTTCCACCTTGCATATATGATGTTTGGTATTGCAAATGTATGGGAACAATTTAGAGTAGTTTGTCTATAAGATACAGGAAGCATTTGCTGGGAACCAATAAAGATTACCAGGAATCCTGTGGTATGTTAGAATTTTGTCATAGTGAATTAACTTAAAATATACGTAAACATAAACTCAAACTACAGAATTACCTGCTCGCGTAAAGGATGTTGAGGGCTGCCTTAAATTCATTCGAACAAGTCCTCAATAAGAGATCGTGATCAGCTCTTGTTGCCAATCCTGGTACAAACGATTCTTTCCAACCTTAAAAGAAGGGCAAATGCCGAGTGAAGAGTTACATATTGACAAGTTAAAATGGCAATTGGGCCTCGGCAATAACCAGCTTTTGTTTCCAAGGACAAATTCATAACGTGTCCGTGTCCGTGTCCGTTCAAACTTCAAAGACCAAGTTACCTGATAGCCGAAGTTTTGACGAGGTTTTTGACACTTACGGTTATGATTCACGATCAGCTAGACTTTGGAAATGAGGTTGCTCTTCAAATCACTTACGTAAAATCGACTAATCTATACTAATACACTTTTAATGCACTTAAAAAACCAGTACTTTAAAATGGTAGACCTAGAACCAAATGCTCCCAACTGTAACATCTTACACTGGCTATGAATTCACGATCAGCTAGATTTTGGAAATGAGTTTGCTTCTCAAATCACATGCGTAAAATCGACTAATCTATACTATCTTAACTATTTTAAAAAATTCAGCTGCAATAGTACTTAAATATTTTTTATGTGCGACTCTTGGTCCATTTTTAGTGATGGTTTTGCCCTTTGCTTTATTTATTTTATGACTGTTTTACCCCTTTATTGATCAATTAAATTTTAGACGGAGAGTGTTTAACTCACAGGTGTGTATCAATGCTAGTTACACATAAAAAACCTGCAGTTTAGAACGAGTCGGACGTCTAACGAAAAAAGAAACATAGTAGAGACCACCTAACCCAGTTGCAAAGGTTGTTTTAAACGTGTTGTCTTCTCTCATTGGCTTGTGTTACATTTGAAGTGTCACACCATGTATAATTTTCCTTTACGTCCGATTCGCAATTCCAAACCAAGTGGCAACTGATTGACATTTCTTCACTACACAATACAAATGTCACTGGACATATTCTCTGCAAAGTCATTGTAATGCTTTTGGAGTGTGTAAACAGTCATTTTCGAGAAACATCTCCTATGTGAATTATTGGTGCAGGTTGGGTGGGTCGTGGGATAGTTACTGAGAAAGTGTGTGGACTACATTTGCAAATTGAGATAGGCAACGAACCTGAGCAGCCATTTGGCCATTTGCAAATTGAGCGTCTTCTCCTTCTGTTGTGTATCTACTCATTTGTCATATTCATTACCTGATCACTTATCACTATGGCTGGTGCAGTGATCTCTGGTGTGTTGGAGCAATTGCATTTGATCCTCCAAACGGAGGTGAAGTTATTGGCGGGTGTACGTAAAGAAAGCGAAAAACTCGCTGATACACTCACTCTTATCCGAGGAGTGCTTGAGGATGCAGAGGAAAAGCAAGTCAATAACGAAGCAGTGAAGGTTTGGTTAGAACAACTCACGCTCATTTCCTATGATGCTGACGATGTATTGGATCACTAGAAAACCAGAATTATCAGCACACAGATCCAACAACTTGATACTCCTATCATTGAATTGCTTTGGTCCTTATTGTTTTCTCAATTGTTTTCTCCATTTTCTTGGTTAAAAAGGGTTATTTTAGGCGATGATGTTGGTAGTAAGATGAGGTACATAAACAAAAGACTAGATCGGATTGTTAAACATAAAGCTCTACTTAATCTCACTGAAAGGCAAAGTCTTGAAGAACCTCGAGCAGTAACGAGCTCTTTTGTTGATACATCTGAGATCTATGGTCGTGTTGATGATATATATAGTATAGTAAGCATGTTACAAAGTGAGACTAGTCATCAAGATTCACATGTCCCACTCATCTCCATAGTTGGAACAGGCAAGACGACACTTGTGCAAGTAATCCTCAAAGATGTGCTAGTGATGAAAAACTTTGAGCAGCTGATGTGGGTTTGTGTCTCGCAGCCTTTTGATCTTGAAAGGGTGGCCAAATCCATTATTGAAGAAGATACTGGTAATGCCCCAAATACTGTAGCGTGGCAAGCTCTACTCAAAAGTTTGTCTGAATCCGTACGGGGTAAGAAGTTCCTTCTTGTGCTAGATGACGTATGGAGCTATGATCGAGAGATTTGGAGAAAGTTGAAGGTCTCACTGGACGGTGGTGCACAGGGAAGCAGAATAATAATCACTACACGAGATGAGAAAATTGCAAAGAAGATGACCTCCACCTACATACATAGGCTGGGGCAATTGTCTGATGAAGAGTGTTGGGCATGCATTCGTTAAACATATAGCTCTCAGGGAAAGATAAGACGATCACAAAAAGTTTGAAGAAATTGGAAAAAGAATTACCGAGAAGTGTAAGGGTGTTCCTCTAGTGGTAAAGATTACCGCAAGTCTTATGTGCCTTAAAGGATCTGTACGAGAATGGAAGATGTACTGGCAAGTGACATATGGGAAGTAATGTCGGAAGATGAGCATGGTTTTTTACCTTGTCTTTTATTAAGTTATTATGCATTGCCTTCACATTTGAAGCGATGTTTTTCTTATTGTGCTATCTTTGAAGAAGATGAGGTAATAGATAAAGACGAATTGGTCAAGCTTTGGATGGCGCAAGGTTTTCTTAGCTATGATAGCTCAAGAGATCTAGAGAAAACTGGTACAAACTATTTCAACGATCTCGCAATGCGCTCTTTGTTCCAAGACTTTGAAAAAGACGGTGAGGGCAACATCATTCGTTGCAAGATGCATGACCTTGTGCATAGTTTTGTCCGGCACCTCGCGAAGAGTGAATCCTCTATTTTTATGAAGAATGATAAAGAAGTTGGTAGCATAAAGTTGCGTCATTTTGGTGCAGCAAATGCAGGATACTGATGACATTATCGAGCAGATGAAAGGTTCTGGTGAGATGACATGCCTTCGGGTATCGGACTTGCGTTACAATTTTGTTAGAGAAGTTCCAGATGAGGTGGACAAATTGTTACATCTGAGACTCCTCGACTTGTCTAACCAGGCGATAGAGGAGTTACCTGAAACAGTATGTAATCTATTAATTTACAGACGTTGAAATTAAATGGGTGTGATTCTCTGTGGAAACTACCTGAAGGAATTGGGAAATTACATAATCTTAGACATCTCGAACTTAAGAGAACAGATCGGTTGAGTTATTTTCCGTGGGGTTTGGAGCGATTGAGATGCCTTCCAACATTAAGTAAAGTGATATTGGATTATGATGGTGGAAAAGGATGCCAGATTGGAGAGTTAAACTTTCTAGACCGTATCCAAGGAGAAGTGAGAATACAGGGATTGGAACGAGTGGCATCTTCAAAACATGTAAAACTAAAGGAAAAAGAAAAGCTCCGGTCCTTGGCTTTGTCGTTTTCTGCTGAAGAAAGACAGGGAGAAGAAGAGAGTGTTTTGGATGGTCTCCAGCCGCATACAAACTTGGCGGAGTTGGAAATACAAGGTTACCAAGGGAATAAATTTCCGTCGTGGATGATGTCAACCAATACAGCTTTACCCAATCTGGTGACACTGAGCCTGGTTGACTGCAATCAATGCTCGGAATTGCCTGCTTTGGGGAGACTGCAATACCTTGAAACCCTTTATTTATCCGGGTTGGACTCAGTGAAACGCATCGGATACGAGTTTTATGGACTGGGAAGTACTGATTCAGTAGTAGTGTTCCCCAAGTTACATACGTTTACAATTCGGAGTATGAAAGAGTGCGAGGAGTGGCATCTGCCGTTCCCAAGAGACGTGGAGATTTTTCCAAAGCTTCGCAAATTGACTGTTGCTAAATTCATGAGTTTGCAAATGTTACCACCAGGTCTCGGAAAGCTAAAATCTCTAGAACAAGTTTCTCTATATGGAGTGAAATTTCAGGGCCCTGAACTTTTCCGAATTATTACCAGGAACAGTGATGATGGTAATGTGACTCTTAGTGCTCATGAATCAGTGTTCCCTGTTTTGAAGAAACTTGAATTGTTCGACATGCCAGACTGGGTGGAGCAGGAGTGTGAAATAAGAAGAGATGAAGAAGTAGAAGGTTTCATCATGCCCGGTCTTTGCAAATTGGAGATCTCTCATTGCCTTAAGTTGAAGGTGGTGCCGCACTACTTGTTTTCTCTCGCACTCACAAGTCTGAAGATATGGGATTGTCACAACTGACGCGGAGGCAACCTTGCCTTCCTCCGCTCCTTGAAAACTTGGAATTCAAGAACGATACTGGTATTTTTTCAAAGTCAATAATCAGTGGAATTGGTACCCCCGATCACAACGAAAATGACTACCCAAATCTTTACTCTTTCTCCATCACTGATTCTAGACAGTCGTCACTTCCCCAAGGCTTCAACCAACTCACTGCAATTCAAACATTGGTCTTTCGTGATTGTGAATTCCTTGACTTCACGCCAGAGGATTTGAAGCATCTCCCCATGCTTCAACTACTGGAAATTCTTCGTTGTCCAATTCTAGAAGAACGCTGCAGAAAAAGAGAAAGCTGGGCCACCAATTCCCACATTCCAAGAACTTAATCAGGAGGATGACTTCATCCCCGAATAACGGATTTAGTCAGTGACTTGTTCACCTGCAGCAATGAACAATCATGCATTTTTTAGATGTTATTGGTATTGTGAAAAGGATTGGAGAGGTAAATGTTTGTTTTAGATAAGATATGAATGGGTTGTTTTATTGCGTTTGTGATATATGGAATTATTAGTGTATACTGTATAGTCACTATAACAGATTTTACCAAATGTGTGGTAGTTATGTTTTTAGCAAGGTTTCCAAAACTCTTCGAATTGATCGGTATTTGCATTGTTTTAATACACTTGTGTATCGGAAAGAACTTCCTGTTGGATTTGCTTACAAGCCTGTGGAATGTTGTTTTCTTGTAATCTTTTATTAATATATACTACGAAATCGCCATAATTAGTTGACTTTTTTTATAGGGTTAACGAGTATTACCTTCTAGATGAGCTAATTAGGATTTCCCCCATATAATAGGAAATTATGGTCTCCTCTCCTCAAATACACACAAAAAAAACGGTCAAGTTGATTTCTATTTTTTTGTGTATTGCCGAGGGGGTAATACTAGTTAACCCTTTTTTATATATCAAACCTGCAAAGGTAATTCTCTAAAGAGTTGTGGTGAATGGAGATGGAGCGTTTTGAAATTCTCTTTGATGCTGAAAATGTCTTCGTTTTTAAGCAGCACGTAAACCCTCAGTAAAGAGTGCTGTTTTCTTGTCTTGACTTTCTTCTTGATATTTTTTTTTTGGTAAAACTTTCTTCTTGATATGCTTTGTGGAGGATGTGTGAGTATTGTTTCTTGTTATAAAGGTATCAAATGAAGAGTTCTACATTTCTTAATTAATTTCATCTAGCATTTTAACGCACCCCGAGGTTTTGGCAGACTTTTATCTAGTACTTTATGATTTTTATCTACATTTCTTTTGGTTGAAGGACAATGGTTTTTGGAAAATAAGTTTAAGTGAAAGAAATGTTTTGTTCAGGCGGCATTTTAGTGTCAGTAAAGCTTTACAATTTTACTTCATGTCAGGCACTCTTGCATAGAAAATTAATGGCATGCATTTGTAGTTGCTTCCTGAGGAAAATGTGCAGACCTGTAAGTTTAAGTTTGTCTTTCTCATTCGGTTACATTGCTCATCCTCATTACTGACTAATAAGTGACATCCTATAATAACTGCTATTTAAGCTGCAAGCCAGCTCTAGCCATTGCCAAGGCGCCCTCATAAGTAGCGTTACCACCAATAAAACCGCTCATATGAACAAACACACAACCAGCAATACCACTCTCCTTGGAGAGTTCTTCATCTCTTAAACCTCTCCACTGAGCAGGAAGGGGCTTCCGGCTTTCAAATTTATCAGGAGATACTGCAACTGCCTGAACTCTCCAATTTTTGCTTCTATCATCCTACAGATTAGCACAATAAAATTAGCTCCTTGAAGAGAAGATTTACAACTCTATTCTTAAGAGGTAACACTGCGACACTATATCTGCTTACCATATCAAAGTTTATACCAAAATGATACTTTCCAGAAAACAATGCAATTTGGTTAATTGAGAATGCTGTTTCCCCAATATCAAGAGCATTTAAGCGAGTTCAAAAACAGATACTCTTACCTCATAAAGAACATATTTGATGGAAGGGTCTATCTTCATCTCCTCCTCCAACTCAAACAGGTGAAGCTTCCACTGTAGATCAGATTAAACACAGTAAGATTCTCCTCCTGTTCGGATAAACTGATAAACTATATTTTGTAACCAGTGCTTCATATGACATGGAAAAGACATATAACCAAGGATTAAATAGATGATACATCTTAATCTAAACATAGAGCAGCACCCATATAAAAAACGATTGAATTGCAACCAATACATATTGTTCGAAAACTCATTCATACCCACTTATGTAGAATGGATAGAGCATTTTAGTGTGAACACAGCCATAGTCCATAGGTGCTCGGTACTCCTATATCACCAAGGAACACTTTGTTCCAAGGGACAAGAAACATAATATTTAAGTTACATTGACACGGATAGGTGTGTCGTATCCGACACGGATATGAAGTGTCTGACACGGTGAAATATTATAAATTGAGGTATATCACATACAACATGTGTCTGATATGTGTTAGATATGGACACGTGGATACGTACTCGACATGGTTTGCTTTTAAAATATGGTCTGTCCATGTAACATAGAGAATAAGGAACTCCATTTTACATGATTTCTCATGTCAGGCAGTACTACCCCCAATTTTGGCGTAAGTAGACCTCAGTATATACGATTTGTATATTACTTTTATTGGGTAGGTACATGTGTCAGACACCAACAAATGCACACTAAACCTCCTTCCCACTAGGCAACAAGTAACCCGCCCGCTCGTCAGATTCAGACACACCATACCCAAATTAGAGGATTAGGCGCCTTGAAGACAGATTACAGTGGTGCCAACTTTCACTAGTAGGCCTTTTTTATTATGAAAAAGCAACAAAAATTACATGATCATGTTTATCCTCAGAAATGACTCGGACTAATTTTTTCAATCAGCAGGACAAGGAATTTAATTAATAATTCAATGTGACAGAATAGATGGTTCTTCCAAACAGCAAAGTTTATAAGAAGAAACAAACGTCCAGATAACATCACTAAAGTAAATATCTGAGACAAACACTTTTGAGAGCTTCAAATTTGGAACTGCATTACAAGCAAAATCATCTTCCCAAAACCAAAACATCAACTGTATAACTTCAAGAACAGACATAACAAAGAGCAGAAGCATAATATCTCCACTTACAGGGCAAAATTTGTTCAGTGTCATGATTTCTCCACTGGCATCAACATCTCCTCTTGCTGCGAGACACTCCATAACAATTGACCTAGCTGGCAACCACGATCTTGCATAAAACCGAACGCTCTGGGAACAATTTATTTTTTGTTAAAACCAATATATATCAAATGATGCACAAAGCACATTTCTAAAGCCTACATTCATCAATATGACATACATCCTAAGTAACTTCACTACCACTCAAACACATATTAAGGATACAAATGTGAATAGGATAAGCACATGTAAGATAATATTATCTATCATACACCTTGTCCTTTAAAATTACTAACCTCTAAAAATTCACCGCCTGCAAGAGCCATTGCACGCTGAAAGGCCTCATTTTCCTTATCAGATGATTGATCTGGTTCCATCCAGTCCAAATTCAATTTCCCAACTCTCGAAGATAAGTTTGTATTGTTAACATATCTCGGTGGAAGATCAGTGTCATACTGATTAACTCCATTGTCAATAGCATCAATAGCCTGTTCCAAGCGAAATACCATTACACTCCAAATCCTTAAAATTCCATTATATATAGATTAAGATAAAAAGTATAGTATAGGTAGATACCTCCATAAAGCTTTTATAAACAGCTAGAAAAAGACGAAGAACATTGGGGTGTCCTTGGTCAAGCTGAAGTTCCTTTGCAATTATCTCCATTCCATAATGCTTGTAAACAAGCCCAGCACTACTAAGTTTAGTAGTGAACCCATGACCAAAAACTTGGTCAAAGCCCTTCTGGTGATGATCATAACGGTCTGTTGTCGGGTCATAAACGCCACCAACATCAAGCACAGCATCAAGTGTCTCCAGCACCTTGGGGTCCCTGGTACGGACGATATCAGCACCAAGAAACTTGTGGGTGAGACGAATCATGAAGCAACCAAGGGCTTCGTCGCAATGAAAGCTGCCATTGTGTGTGCCCACTCTCTTTTTTGTTTCAGTACTAGTAGAGAAACCAGCAGCAGGAAGATTGGTTGTTGCCATAAGGAAGCGGGGAGATTGGTTGTTGTTGTTGTTGTTCGGAAGAAAGAGAATATTAGTTTGTGGTGAATGAAACGACTACTGCTTTTCACTGCGAACATATGTCCCAATTTTCTTTTTGGGTAATACCAAACGTCTAAACTCTAAACCCTAGATGACTCAGTTCGGGATGGGCCCTAATATCTCATTTTCGTTTCTATGGAAATGATTTATATTTGAATAAATTTTACAAGATTTGTTAATGCCAGTAAAATAATTTTAAAACGTTCTTATATATAAATTAAAACGTCCCACAATTAGCAGTAGCCAACCTTGAGGCTACCTGTGTCCCTACAACTCCGTAACAGAGCTAACATCAGAGCAAACTTACAATAATTAAAACCAATCTAAACAGCTTGTATCTACAAATTTGGTGAAGCTCGATCTGACTCATTTCTTCTGTACACTGCGTCAATTCACGCAAACGTTGTCAGTGGATTAACCATAACAGTTCATCAGGACAATCACTTTCCTTGGTTTCCATTTTTTTTCCCCGCGAAGAAGCGACCCCTTCAACATGATGCGATCAGATGAGTGGAGATTTTTGTCCAACTTTTGTCCACAATGTACTCAGTTGTGCAGGACAGAACGAAAATGTTGAATTATCGGTGAATAATGTGTAGAAACCAATCCTTCCCGTCCTTGCGGATGCCAACCCATCAAGAAGTCTAAGTTAGACAGAAAATGTTGTTTCTCACTATTTCTGATCAAAGATTACCACTTGCGCATCCCCATTTTAACAGTACTTACTCTTTGCACCCTGTTCACTCCTCCATTCTGTGTACTGTTTCCTGATTTTGATTCCTCATTCAAGTCCAACTCATACTGTCGTCTGGAATGAAACTCCACATTATATCTGTTGTCATTATAGTAGTCTCTATGGCAGATGCAAGAAGATGGGAATTCATGGAATTCACCTCTCCCAGGTCTCATTTCTTCAGGTTCACCCATAAATCCTCGTTGACATGACCGCACCTTCCTGGAAAATGTATCCCAGTCCATGTATTTTCTTGCCATGAATAGTGAGTTGAGTTTCTTTGCATTGGGTCTGATGGTTCTCTTGTGCCCCATGTACCTCCTTCATCCATATCAATTAATTAAGAAAAACCAAGCAAACAAATATGCAGGATGACTTAAATGCAACAGGATACACAACTTTTCGCTCTTAATAGATAAATAAATATTTACATACACAAAATAAAATAAAATTCAAGGAGTGAAGGAGTCCAATACTGCCAAGAAATTATTAAGGGGCAAAAAAAACAATTATTTCGTCAGCTTCCTCCTTTCATGAAACAGGAATCCTCATACTCAACAAATACTGATAGTACGGCACCCAAACGATATCAAGTAAACTTTTATATGCAAAGTAAGACGCCTAGATCTTTTAGTCCTCTAAGAACAGTAAGAAGATAGAGAAACTTATTAGGTGTGTTGATTTCTTCTTCAAGATTTATACTAAAAAAGAAAACTGATTCCACTATCAACCAAGTAACATATTCAGCTCAGGCCTCAGGCTAAAATCTAACAATTTAATCCTATCAACGCTACTCAGGTTGCAGCTATCAGTCTATCAGTACAAACTGATAAACTAATTATGCAAAACACATAAGTTGCAGTAGTCATCAGAGTGCATTTTATACTTTTTCTTGGAGGTAACATTACACGAAACTTCCAAATCATTACCTTTCCAGACACAAATTCTCCCTTTCTTGCCCAGGAAATTAGATAAAACAAAAACCTTATCTTGTAGAGAGACGTGTAAAGCAACTTGTGATGGCAAATTTACAAACATTTTCACAAAACCATCATCTAGTGCAAAGTATATCACAAAGTGACAAAGTCAAACATCAAGTGGTTGCTTGATAGTTGATACTTTTATGCTTCAAGGAAGCAGGATAGCAAATTTGTTTGACAAAGTGCTCTCTCCCAATCAAATTATTTCCCCAAGTTCCGAGCAGTATGTTAATCATTAAGTTGCAGCCTACCCCAACAACTAAACCTATGCAAATTGTGAAGTGTGTTATCATAAATTTGGCCAATAGTTAAGGTTTCAAAAGAAAGTTAATTTTACTTATTTCGATTACCAATAGATATAACTTCCTGCTAAGAATTCCAAGTGCACTTGGAGTCATTATTATGCATGTAGGTTACAAGACTAATTTTGCGAACTTATCAAAATGAGGAGTCTAAGAGAAAGTGCCTAGATTTAATATCACGTATAGTAGTGTGAGTTTTATGACAAAGAAGTTACAACTGCATAAAAGTAGAGAGACAATGAAAACAAGAATGAGCTCTTAATCCTTACCTTCGACCTGCAAGAATCTTGGCCATATTGCCATTGTTATTGGCGACAAATACATCACTTTCGTCACTGACAATGTAGTCAATGGCAGCAAGTTGAGATGAGAATGGGAGAAATGGTTTCAACTCTTTGTTTGTAAGCATCTCTTTGGTGTAGAAGTTTGGGAATAGGTCTCTGAGGGGCTGCAGAGTCTTTTCTCCACCATAAATTTCCCCAGACGCAACATAGAGGTAAGAATCTTTTCTGAAACCAAGCGCCCTTAACATCAAACCCACTTCTTCAGGAGTGAGTGGGCACTTTCCACGTTTTCTTTCCCCCTCAGGACTCAAATCCTGTAAAATCAAAATAAAATAAAATAAAATGAATCCAATTAAATAAGTAAGTAAACAATAAATTCATCGTTGTAAGTTGCTATACTTGCTCCGCAGATTCGTAGTATTACAGTCTATTTAAGTGCTTCTACACTGTAAAATAAAATCCATAAGGGAATTTGAATTCCTATATCCATCAAAATAATTACTAATCCACCAGAGATGAAGAAACATTATGCAGAAAAACAACAAAGCATGTCAATCTCACAGGTAGTGTCGCCCACCGCTTCCTGATCTCTGCCAGCTCGTTTCTTTCTCTGTCTCCTCCCCCATAGTAACATCCAGAAAATGCCAGCATATCAGGCTCAAATCTGCCAGTAATACAAATAGAAATCTTTATATATGCCAAAGATAACTGTTTTTTCTAGCACTAGACACGTTTCAAAAATCAACTACGGGATAAATAAATCAAATATTTAACCTCAAATTGCCAATATTTCTATGCAGAAAATAGTAAATCTCATTAAGATTATTGGTTTTCAAATCAATGGCCGGCTTGTCGCTTAGGGTCTGTTTGCCAGGACTATATGTCATCCTCCAACTAATAATGCCATCCTTCTATTGATTTTAGGCAACTTTTTTGTTTGTTCTGCCAAATCAAAAGGTTTTGACTGTGGCAATAATGCAAGTTCGAACTGATAAAAACTGAGCATAAGAATAGTGCCAGTTCTTATTCAACTTATAGTATCTACACTCATTCCAATTAAAATCCAACATGTGCAAAACTCATTCTGGAAACCCAGCCAAATGTTTCATAAAAAGAAGAAATCTCTTAAGGTCCTATTCTGATGAACTTCTTACTACTGCCCTAGAAATTCCATTCCATGAAAACAACTCCAAAGGATACAGAAGTTTAGCTCTTTTTTTTTTACTGTTATCAATAATGGCTAACACGAATAAAAGAAGGGTCCCCCTATCATATAATAGCATAACAATGACAGGAGCTCTACCAAAGCTCATGCTCTGGCTGACAGCGTTTAAGTTCTGCCGATCTCTTAAGCACAATAAGTTCTCTAAGCCTTCTACCAACATCTCCAATTAGAACATTTGCCACCCACAATCAGATCCTTAATTACCCATTATGTTCATTGTACTAGATCTCTTTCTCACTGAACAATATATGCTATCCTACACAGATGTTCTGTACAAAAATTCCTATTTATGTTGTTTACAGTTTACCAGAACAAATATTTGGTATCACAAGAATCTAGATTCTGCAAAAGCTTTAGCGTTCCATGCCTATTTCCAAACAAACCCCAAAGGTATACATTAGAGATTCACACGATTTATTATTACACAAGAAATGAGAAGTATATACCTTAAGTGAACTGCAATAAAACGATTGGTCATGCTCCTCATTCTCATCACCAACTCTTGACCGAGTTTTCGTATAGGTTTCGTGAATCTTAAGCCATGATAATTAACACGGCAACGCAGCTTTTGTAGTTGTTCGTCAAGGTTATTAGCAAGTCTGTAGTCAAACTTCGTCAACTGCACAGCCTGCATGACGATCAAGTACATATGGACTTGTCAACTTATTACAGAAAATAGAAACGTTATATAACTGATAAAGGTGATTGGTATGCGAAATCTAGAGCCACCAAATGGACAAAATTTCCATGTGTTATTTGACTTATTTCCCCAGAGCTGTTATGCATCTTAAAAACAACTTTCAATTAGATTCTGAGGAAAAATTACAAAGTAAAAGGCATTGTCCAGTAACTCAGTCTAACACTGCTCAAACATGGATGCAGTACATTTAGGTATTTACAGATGTCAATTATTTAAGAAAGTAAGACCTTCATCGAAATACAGAATTTTCTTGAAATTCTTTTATAAGTTAGAACTTTATTCGCTAAGCCGTTAAAACCCCTTTTCCCCACTGAAAGTGAAACTGAACCCAAGACGTTGGGCTCAACCTCCCAAGGAACTGGACACCTTCCCTAAATTTTTTGAACAAAAGATAAATAAAAAACTTTATTACTTTGAAAATGTTACTTTTAGTAATTTTAGTTAACAAAAGAAAATTGGAAATAATGTTGAAACAAGATTGGAAGGAGGATAGTTCATCAATTTCCCGTCAAATTATATTTCAACAAACAAAAAAAACAAAAGATTGGGATTTTAATGAGACTTTACTAAAAGTTTCGAAAAACCAATAAGAGGAGAGAGAGAGAGAATAGTGATGATAGCTTATAAGTTTATGATAAATGGAAGCAGGAATTAAAATAAATCCAAGACTAATTTAGAATGGTTCTTACACGCCTCCTCAAGAGTATTGGCAGCACTTGATCCAAATAATATTCAGGAGTGGATTTTCTCGGTACACGCATGGTGTATGGAGGTTTGTCCATTGACCTCATTACTTTATCAGGGATTCTTCTAACAATGGTGACATCCTTTGCAAGGGAAGCAATGAACCACTCAACGTCAAAAATGTCAACAAAGTCGCTGCATGTGAAACATCATGATGTCAGATAAACTCGTGAAAGGTCAACATACAAATGCAACCCGTCAGTGAAGTCAATCAATAGTAACTCAACCTACCTATCATCTTTCCAGAAGGAATTGTGATCCAGCTCAGGTACAACTAATGTGGCATTCAGGACCCGAGCAACAACAACAGCATCAGTTATCTAAGTGTGGAAAGGAAAGGGACAGTCAGTTAAAGGAACAAAAAAAGACATAGTAGAGAACTGAGTCTTAAGCTATCAGTTCCCTTGTCATGGCACAGTAATTATGAAGAGTGGCTTTCACTAACAGTTGTAACTAAAGAACTCCATGAAACGTAAGTAACACATATATAATAATTCTTTTAACAAATACAATTTTATTACCATTCAACTTTATATTGGATTGGCTTCAAACTAACACTATAATTGAATATGCTAGATTCACCTATATCTTTTGTCTAACATAAGCATGAGATTATAAGTACAACAGCAACCCATTGAGAAACACTTCAGGAACCTCTATCCAAAATAGAGGTATACCAAAAGGATTCTCCACTATTAGGATATATGTAGAACAGAAGGATGGGGAAATAAAAGGAATGGGCAGTTTCACTTGCGACATACGACCTTGACCTGATAAGACCTTGTGTACATACAAATATACAATGAGAGGAATTATCACCAAAGGCCCGACCTCCCTCAATAGGATTGGTTCATGAAATCTATAATATATTAGATAAAATCTAGAATTACTGCCAAATTCACAAACAAACTCTGTTTGTATAGCTGACACTCTGTGTGCAGCCTCCAATCCAAACAGCTCTTTTATTAAACATTGGACAGGCTCCAACTCATGTGATGCAATGATTTAGATGACACTCACTCTTTTTACAAAATCATTATAACTGTTTATCGTGCATTTAAATCACCAACCAGAATAATCAGATAAATTGCTAACAACCTCTACAGTCTACACTCTACAACAGCAACACACAAATTAGTCGTAAAGCACGTATTTTTGTCATTTTGTGCAATTGAGATGTTATTTAGGGATCTCCTAACCATACAAGTTTTCTATTTTAATCTTTTTGCCAAATGACTTTACAACCAAAATATGTGTCACGTGTTAAAAAAAATAAAGAGGCACATTACTTGGCTTAGGGCTTTACAACCTCAATAAGGTTCAAAAAATAACTATCTACCTTCATAATGAATGGCAAAACATTCCTTAACTGTTCAATGAAGATAAACTGGTTACTTAAAACGGAAATGCAAAGAATACTCTAAAATGAGGAATTTTTTTACTTACCCCAGTTCTTTGTTGGTTTAGTCCTCCACTTGTTGCAATAAGCAAGTACCCATTGGATGAAGCAGCTGACGCATACAGCATCTAGGTTTCATGAGAAAATTAATAAGAGACTGGTTAGTAGTGTGAAAATGAAAAATCTAAAGAGATGTCATTTCTCAGAAAACATGAAACCGAATGGGTTTGCCTTAATTAACCTATGCAAGAGCTGAAAATTACAAACTAAACAAGGAGAACAAAAATCCCTATAGAAACAACTTACGAGGCATATGAGGATCTCTATCACTGCATCCATAGTAGACCTTTGCAGCTTTAGATTTCCATATATTAATTGGAGCATGACGGTTATCCTGCAACGACATGGAAAAAATAAACACTGTCAAATTTTCTATTTTAACTGTACATAAGTTTCTATATACTAATACATATCAATAAACACAAACATAGTAAAGTAGATAACATACACACAGACACACAAAAAGAAAAAAGTATATAGGGCAAGCCATAAATCAATTACTCCGGGAATGAAAGAAGATAATTATGCGATTGACTAGTTTGTGGAATTACTTACTTAGTATCAGAGAAAGCAAAGAAACCTAGTTTAGATCAAAACGGAGAAGAACAGAAAAAATAGATTTAATTCCCAAATCAATTAATTTCTGTTAAAACATGTATGTGAGCGTAAAATCCTTCTGCCTTATATCTCGGTCGTGGAGAACAGATCAAACCCTGACTCTACCTACTTTTCAGGAATCATTACAGAATGAAGGTCAATTGTACTGTGAAAGAGCATAAAGACATTAAACTGCACAGTCAAGCAGAAAATGCCTTCCCCCCTCCCTCCAGAAGAAGAAGAAAAAAAAAACTTCCAAACCAGTTTCCCATCAAATTGATTTCAAATGCAGTCAATTTTTTATGAAACGAAAGTGTTGAAAAATTAGTAAGATATTCAGTTAAACAGTCCTTTTTAATGTAATGTTGACTTAAATAATGTCTTAATCAAGAAAACACTAAACATGATCTATAACAACAATTAAAACCCCACACAGTCAAAATTACAAAGCAACATTTCCATTTTTTATTTTTATTTTTCTCAAAACCATAATGCATGATCACCACTTACAACAAACCAAATCATCAAAAACACATAAAAAAGAAGACATTTTTAACACTAGTAATTAAAATGGCTTACCAATTTTGTAGACAAAGCTCCTTTCATGAACTGAAAGGAGTAATACTCAAGATGAGAAGCAATATGTCCAGTAAAAAGTGAAATCAAACCCAATGCAAATAACATTAACCCACAAATAAACGAAAGTGAAAACAATTGCTTCCTCTGAAACCTCAAACACATATGTTTCTGTTGTGTATGTAATATAGACACATACTTAAACCCACTACCCTCAACATTACTTGATTTCCCCACCACCATTGAGCTCAAAATCACATCATACATAAATTACAGATCTTATTTTTACAAAAATGGTGTTAAAAATTGGTGTTTTGTATTTGAGGAAATGTCACTGAGAGAGACGTTGAGAGGAAATGAGGAGAATCCTGTTTTTTGAAGAGGAGTTTTGTTTGTTCCTGAGAAATATCGGAAATGTTATTTATAACGTATCGGTTATAATTAATGAATAGAGAATGAATGAGGTGTGGAAGTGAGTGTATAAATATATATCGGTATATAAGAGCAGTGAAGTGAAATGAGAAGTTGACTAACGTATCGGCGGCGTTTTTGGGATTCCGTTATTCCGGAAAATCTAAAAGTGGGTATTGTGCCGTTGCAAATATATCAGGTATTCAGATGTATTATGGTTTGTGCGTGCAACTGTGCATGTTAGATGTACGTGTTCGTTTAGTGATTAAAAAGTTCAACTTTTTGAATTTTGTTTTCCACAATTAGAGAATTTATGGAGGTTGATTGACTTAAGTAAATTATTTGAATTAAGATCTGGAAATCTGGATCGTAACAATTTTGTATACAACAAGTTGGGGAGTGTGTTTACTTTTTGTGAGTTTGGATCAGTTATAAAATTGTTGAGAGAATGTGGGAAACAAACATACGCACCCTGTTCTGGATGATTTTGAGTGTGTGTATTAATTACAGTATATAAGTAAAGGAAAGTAATAAATTAAAAATCTGAATGCACAATTGCACAAAGTCAAAAACGACACCTCTAATGGCAGATTTAAGATGCTCATATTTTATGGAGAAAATGAGAAACATTTAAGATGTTCTTATAAGTTATAATTTTTCCCAACCATGTGTTCGAACTTTCAAGAGATTGCAGATGAAAATTACTAAAATCTGCACAAGAGCTAAATTTCACTAAATACAACTGGATATTTGTTGTTGTTTTGCATCTTTAAGACAAATCAACTATTTGTTGCTTTCCGAACGATAACATCAATGTATCTTTCTTGTATCAGACAAAAAATTTAATCATTCTGAAATTTTAGGAAAATGTCACGCCATTAAAGACACAAAAATAAATAAATAAATAAAAGTACATGCAAACAAAATTAATATTTATCCTGGACTATCGCATGATTAAAGAATGAAAAGGGCCTCGCACTCTCAATGGACACTGGACACTGGAGAAGCACAGTTCAAATACACTATTTGGCGTAGATTTTGTGGCCCCTAAGTTATAGCACTCTTTGACTTGGTCGTCGTCCCCCCACACCCCACACCCCTTCTCATTTTTCTTGTGAAAGAGAAATGCCATAAACCTACAATGGTCCTGTTGGGCATTGCTTATTAGTTAATGGAATTCAAGAGAATCATTTACAAACTTTGCAGGTGCCGACTAGTAAAGTCCGTAAAATTTTTGGATGATGATATCAGAAGTCTGGGAATCGAACCCGCCAATATTAAAGAGTTACTGATCTCATTTAAAATAGGCTTGCCAATAAATAAATAAAAAATACTCTGCGTAAGTTTAAGCCTCTATTGAAACATCAGAGAATCAGACCAATTAAGTTGCCCCTTGATCACTTTTATGCATGTATGTACTAGATGAGCAAATTGGCAAATGGTTTTACAACCAGTATTCACAATTCCAAACCGAATGTCGGAAAATGCAACATAGAGACGAAAATATTAATGATTCTAAAATTTAGTTGAAATCAAAATATAATATGGGTTGAAATATTGTAAATATTGTGAATTTCGGTGGTTTTCTAGATTTTTTAAATTCCAATAATTCCGAAATCCCAAACTATGATTACACCGCCCAACTCATATCAACTTGTTCAGTGTAAATTACTTCTTGTTGTTTGCCTTTTGTTTTTTTTGGGTAACGGCATTTCCTCCATTTATCTAACATTGCGGAAAGTACATACAACAGTCATATCATGGAAAACTAAACTAGGCGATGCTAGGGGTGGTCTATTTTGGAATTGCCAGAATTATGACAAATAAAAAGTTGGAATTCCGACTCTTATGATATTTCGACTTTGAAATATAATTTCGAATTTTTCAAAAACCGAAATGTAGATCAACTGAAGTCTCAACTCAATACTTGTAAAGTTACCTAAAAAATAAACTCAATACTTGTAAACTTCATATAACATACTAGGGGGTGCTTCTTGTTGTCTAGTTGTTTTAGCCTTTTTAGGCGAATGTAGATCACCTGTAGTCTCAACTCAATACTTGTAAACTTCATATGACATACTCACATACTAGAGGGTGCTTCTTGTTGTTTAGTTGTTTTAGCCTTTTTAGGCGAATGTAGATCACCTGGAGTCTAGTTACCGAAAAAAAAAAGATCACCTGGCGTCTCAACTCAATACTTGTAAACTTTATAAATATTGTCCCAACAATGAAGAGAGAAAACATGCGCTGAGGGGAAAGCACATATACAAACACAGAGGTGTGGCCATGAGGCCCTCTACCATGAGTGTTATCATTTTCAACCGTTCAAGCTGGCCTCACATGGTATTCAATATTTGAGAAAGTGGAACATGTAGGGTTTCATAAAGTTAGGTAAGAGGAAAGATGGGATTATAAATATGCGAAACAGAGAAGCCGGAGTTTATGGGTGGTAGGGCAGGCTTAATGATGCTTCGCGTACAAAGTGACTCCTCACTCATCACTAACCAACCAAGCAAATTTAGCAGAACCTGTTTGTGGATCTTGTACTTGTACAATAACAACTGTATTCAATAGGCAAATGTAACATACTAACATGTACACATGTACATTCTAGCAAGTTCCTAAATATAGAAGAAAAAAAATTAGACTCGGTATTCTGGAATTGGGTTGCGAAACAAGTCTCGAAGCATTGCACGCACGTGTCTTGCAGCTTATGATATAGATTCGAAAACCAGTTCCAGAGTTGCATATGAGTATATGACATGTATCTTCAACGTTCGATTGAGATACTAGCTACGTTAACTTACTACCCATATAATAAGTTGGTTAACCATTTTTTTTTTTATTACCAAAGCAATGGCTTTGTATAAGCTCCTTGATGTTTTAGAAGATAAATCTCAGCCGTATCTGACCGGGTTTTTTTAATGTGCCACGTTTAGGTTTTGGTACTATTAGAAATTCCAAACCGAGCCCATCTTTTTTGTCAGGATAAACTAAAACTCAGTCTTCAGCTGGAAACAGTCTTCATTGTGTGCTTTCTTCGCCTTAATAGATAGTAAATCAGTTGCACATGGAGGGGCTGGAAACGGTCCAGGAGACCAGGGATGAACTTCTGACCTGCTTCAGAATCAAAGGGCTTTAACGCTGGGGTGCTTCAGTTTAAAAAGGCGTATCAAAGGCTCTTAGCTGTCTTCTGCAATAGCCCAAATCAAGCAACAGATCCAGGGAGGTGTCCCATAATCCCATTATATTGGAAATAAGTCAAACATCATTGTTTGACTGAATCTCAAATTAGTCCTACTAATCACATATTTGATATTTCAATCGAGTATAGTGCGTTTGAATTTTGGCCGAAAAGTTAAGTGAAGTTTAAGAGCATCTTTAGGTGAGATACTATCTGTTTCGACCCCCACCTACGTGGCAAACGTCTATTAGTAGGGGTCTCCACTTTATTCATTTAATCGACAGGGCTAAAGCCCAATTTGCAATACCATAGATCGATGTACATGCCCATTAACTCATGTGTCTAAGGCTGAACCTTAGCTACATGGTTTGCCACTAATGTCTGATTGATTTATGTCCGGATTCATTTCTTATCAAAGAGATAATTATCGGTTGAGAGTTATATTCTATCCACAATTACTCAAGCAACAAGATTACTTGAGCTACAAGGATTCTCTACTCTACCTATATAAATACCACATTATTTTTCATAAGGAACTACGTGGAAACTTAATCCCTAGATAATAGATCTTGGAGTGCGTGGCGACCATTATCTTGGTTCGGTTTCATCTCCCCAACATCAAATTCCTCTGTTTCTTAGTCGTTATTTACCATTGCTCGCGTTGGTTGAACCGGTTTATTGCGAAACATAATTGGCCGTCGTAGGGAATTTAGAATTCATTATCACGTGAAACAATCAAGATGGTAAGCCACAAGAAGCATACCAAATAGTCAACATATTCCTCCTACTAATAGGAATTGCAACCCAAATCGCCAATGCAAGAACCGTTGAACAATCAAGTTGCTCCCTCTTGGTAAGATCAATTCTCAACATCCAACCGCAAAGACCACCGCCTCGCTACCGCCACTCTTAATACGGTTGGCGTGAGTTACGACGAGTCAAAAATTTAAAATAGGAACTTGAGAAGGAAGGCGGGCAAAGAGGCAATGCAAAGGCGGTGGGCCGTAGGCAAATTCAACAATATCGAGGCGACCACGAAGGGGACTTGAGCCATTCCAGATTGTATGGGACCGTCTTGAAGATCCACTTCATCGCCCTCAACAACGTGTTATTTCTCAAACACAATCAACCGGTGCACACTCTAAGAGTAATGACCCTATTACCCGTATTTATGGGGAGAATCGGTGGCGGGGATAACTACTACCCTAGACATGTCCGAGATCAAAAATGGAATATTTACCTCGAGAAGCAATTTCGGGGAAGACCGCCATCCGAGATATGTCCGACATGGTTGGGAGGCGGGCATCCCGCATACAAAAGCAACAAAATATGGAGAAGTGGTATAATTATACCAACCCCCTTGAAAGGGTGACTCACCGCCTAAACAGCCGGGTTCTGAGGATAGACAAAGACAATCATCGGTCGGAGTCGATCGTGTACCGCCAAAGATCTCTAACTCCAATAAGAGATAATGGAAGGTATCCTTCTCCACATGGGCACGACCGGGGCATCCGGTTGTTCGAGCCAATACTTTAACTTTAATGAGAACAACAATTAAAAGAGTTGATTGCAAAAAAGAACTTAACGATAGAAAGTCAAGGGATGTAAGAATGAAAAACTTGACCAATGATGGCGACTTGATAAGTTTTTTTCGACATTCGGGAAGCTTACCACCATCGACTTCAAACAACCCGATTTTGAACTTTATGATGAGTCGGAAGGAGATCCCGGCTTGCATGTTCTATCGTTAAAAATAAGTTGGTGTTATGGGGTGGAGATGATCATTTCATATGTAAGCTCTTTCCATCAACTCTAAAAGGGAGAAGCATTACGCTGGTTTAGTGAGTTGCCTTCAAGATCAATTCACCAATACAATGAACTAGAAAATCGGTTTGTTAATCGTTTCGCCACAATTGCAAGGCGCCAAAGGATGTCGACTCACTTTTGAACATCAAGCAACAACGCGTGACAAAAGTTACGTACTTTTGTTACTAGGTTCCCGAAGCAAAGAAGACCGCCACCGCCTACCGAAAGAAATCCGGCAAAGACAAACACCTCTGAAAAGAAGGCCGCGGAAGAAAGTATAAAGAAAAACTTCATCCCAGATTGGACCGACGGACGGGGAAGGCCAACCTCGCAGATTTGCGGAAAATCGCCATCCTAGACAGTCCGTCAGACAGGGAAAAAATGCGTCACGAAAGAAAGTATAAGGAAAAACTTCATCCCAGACTGGACCGACCTGACAGGGAAGGCCGACCTCGCAGATTTGCGGAAAATCGTCATCCTAGACAGGTCCGTCCAAATAGGGAAAAAAGGCGTCACGGAAGAAAGTATAATGAAAACCTTCATTCTAGACTGGACCGACCTGACAGGGAAGGCCAACCTCGCAGATTTGAGAAAAACTGCCATCCCAGACAGGTCCGACCAGGCAGGGATGAAGGTGTCACAAAAGCAACTAGAGGGAAGACCACAATCCCAGACAAACTACCGACCTAGATAGGTTGGTTACACACAAAGAAAAAGACAATCTCCAGTCGGACCCGAAAGTGTGTACCACCTAAAATCTCTAACTCTTGTAAGAGGTAATGGCAGGTGTCATCTTCCACATAGGCTCGAAGCGGGGGCCTCATTTCGCATTTTAAATCTTCTGGGTGAAATGGATTTCACTCTTCAATACAATTTTTTCCGATCTGTTGGGAAAAATAATGAAGGCTTATATCGATGATATAGTCGTTAAATCGAAGGATACTGGTGATCATCTTTCCGATCTTCAACTTGTTTTTTATAGGCTTAACAAGTATGACATGAGACTCAATCCCGCCAAATGTTCTTTTTGCCTCTCTTCTGGAAAATTTCTGGGATACCTCATGACTCGTAGAGACTTTAAAGAGGGCGGCAACTTGGAACATTGATTGTGAGATGGCACTGCAACAATTGAAGAAATACTTGGCCAGTCCTCCTATATTGACAAGTCCTTCAACGGGTCAATCTAGTGGCATATACCTGGCAGCTACAACTCAAGCTGTTAGTGCTGTTCTTTTCATTGATGATGGTAGACCCATTTTTTTTTATCGAGAATCAAGTAGATTAGCCCGAATGGAAAAGTTATCTTAATGCATATAGCATTGTCTTTGGAAGTCATTACTCTTGAAAAAGGACATGCTCGCTTCTTTTGGTAGCTGATTTTCCGATTGATGATTCTCCTATTGACGATTTTTTGCGCCAGGAAGAATCTATGGAAGACATTCTGCCGCCAATAACTGGGGGCGACAAAGACCAACTTGAAAACGCAATTCCTAAACCCATTGACCTATGTATTGTTTACTCGGATGGCTCCCATAGTAAATCTGGGTCGGAAATTGGATGTGTTTTTGTTAAACCCGACGGAGAAAATATTGGGAAATCTGTGCGACTTGGCTTCGCCGCTTCAAATAACGAAGCCGAGTATGAGGATGCCATTTGTGCCTTGAGAACAACTTTGACACTGGGGGCGCGAAAGCTCCAGTTATACACGGATTCTCGCCTTGTTGCCAATCAATTTGGTGGGTCTTTTGAAGCAAGAGATGTGCGTATGGCGGCTTATCTTAGTTTGATACATAGTCTTGCTCGACAATTTGATAGCATCTCTATCACTCAAAGACCCCGAAATGACTTACGTCATGCAGATTCATTAGCTTATCTCTCCACCGCCGTTAGAAGCGAAGGGTCAAGACACATCACTTTTGCAGTCATCTTTTCGTCAGTCTAAGTTTGAACGTTTTTACACTTGCTTAGTTTGTTACTATCATTAAAAAAAAAATCGTGAAGTTACCACGTTTAACCGTCGGTTTAAGTTTGAACATTTTTACTTTCGCTTAGTTCATTACTATCATTCACGAAAAATCGTGAAGTTACCACATTTAGTTTTGTCGGGCCTAAGTTTGAACGCTTTTTACGCTCGCTTAGCCATTACTATCGCTATGACAAAATCTGACGAAGTTACCACATTTAGCTTTGTCAGTCTAAGTTTGAACACTTTTTACGCTCGCTTACTCATTACTATCGCTACGACAAAATCTGACGAAGTTACTACGTTTAACTTCGCTAGTCTAAGTTTGAACGTTTTTACGCTCGCTTAGTTCGTTAATATCGCTACGACAAAATCTGACGAAGTTATCGCATTTAACTTTGTCACTCTAAGTTTGAACGCTTTTACGCTCACTTAGTTCATTACTATCGTTCCGACAAAATCTGACGAGGTTACTACGTTTAGCTTCGTCAACCTAAGTTTGAACGCTTTTATACTCGCTTAGCCTAATTTTGCAAAGTTAAGTACGCATTGGGGGCATTTTTCTCTACATGGAGGCGTCTCGTTCTATTTCATTTCAACTACATAAATCAACAACATTGTCAGTTTTCCACAGGTATGTTATCTATCACAACAACAACATTCAATAACAAACACATACTTTATTTTTATTTATTTTTCATCAAAAGAAGTTTTAGCTCTATGGCATTACATTCACACAATTACATAATCAATTGTCTCTGTCAATTATCTTACGGTCGCTCGAGTAAATCTCCGTTTTCTTCTTCGAAATCTGCATTCGCTTCGCTTAGCACTTTCGGTTAACTATATTCCGCATTCATTATTTTTTCTAAGGCATTGTGCCGATCTTTCTACGAAAAATTTTCCAAGCAAAAATTTTCACAAACTTCATTAATTTTTCTAAAGGCGCGTGCGATCTTTTTCTAATTAAAATTTTTCCCGAAAATTTTTTGGTGCGTGATCATTATTTTTTTCTATGGCATTGTGCCGATCTTTCTCCGAAAAAATTTCCGATTGAAAATTTTCGTCAATGTCATTATTTTTTTCTATGGCATTGTGCCGATCTTTCTCGGAAAAAATTTCCGAGCGAAAATTTTCGTCATTATCATTATTTTTTCTAAGGCATTCTGCCGATCTTTTTACGAGAAATTTACCAAGTGAAATTTTTTGACAGCTTCATTATTTTTTCTAAGGCATTAAGCCGAACTTTCTGAGCGCGAAACTTTCCGAGGCTCATACAACTGTTGTTTCTCCGTGCGGCAAAAATTCGCATTACGTTAACTTTCTAAGCGAAAACTTTATTCAGCTTCTTTATTATTATTTTTCTCACGGCATTGTGATCTTTCCGTTCAAACTTTTTGTCAATATCTTTTGCTCGTAATTCCGCCCGTTTCAACTGCTGACGACTTAAATACAAATTTTTTTTAGTTTTTCGGACTTAACCAAAATTTGAAGCTAACTGTAAAAAAATAAAATACTGACATACTTGTTTCATCTTTCGAAGTTTTTTTTTGCCACCGCTTTGTCATATTCTCGAACTTTTCTCCGTCTTCTTGGCTCAAAATAACTCAATAATTGCTCAATTTCTTTGCTTAAATTGCACTCCCGCAACTTAATTGTGCGTAAGCTATTACTACTTAATCTTCTTCGACTTTCGTTTCAAATTCGTACACTTCATCCATCTCAAATTTTTCGAGTCCTAGTATTTTCTGTATTTCCTTACGCGACCATCGATGCGGTTCCAGGTAGTCGCTATACCTGTCACCTTCTTTCCACCTCACCAAGTCTGCGATCGTTATCAAGTTTTCTTCTCGAGTGTTTTTTCGCCCGTATAGTACGGTCGTTTCTGCCTTAAAAAAAAAACAAAAAAAAAACAAAAAAACAAACGGGTCAGAAAGCACCAAAACCGGGTCTACTGGGCCATATTCAAGGAGCACAGGTATGGTGCCCCTCCTTTACTGGTAGGGCACGGTATCATGTTTTATTGAAACAAGTTTAATATAAGAGGACACAGATACGGTGCCCTTCATTAGATCGCGCTATACCTTATAATGTTTTTGTTAAAACAAGTTTTTGAATCTGGGCGCCATCTGGTCTCGCCATTACATCGTTTTTTCACTGTGTTTCGTTTACAAACCAACCACAATTTACTAACTTTATCCAAACCAACCAAAGTCTATATCTAAACAAAGGTTAATGGCAAGAGACGTACCTGTTAGTCGACACGAAGAAGGCTCACAGCACTATACAAAAGCAGTGTTGACGATACTGCAGCCTACGCTTCACTCGTTTTTTACACCCCGACTCCTTTCTCTATCTTACTTAAAGTTGGAGAGGAAGCTTTTGGATCGGTTTACAAGGCTGTTTAATGGGAAGCACGCTGTAGTGAGCGGCGAAAACAGAAGGACATGCGTAACACAGTTTGCGTTGAGGACGTGCTAAGCACAAAGTTGGAGTAGTGTTAGTTGCTGAGCTTCCACAAAGGAATCTATACGGTTAAAGGTTTTTGTTTTGACAACGAACTGACGATACTTGTTTACGAGTATTTGCCTATGGGAGCCTTGGTCAAGTTCTGTTTGGTGAGCGACAGTGTTTTTCATGGATTGGGAAAAGCGGCAGCATAGCCACTGTTTATATAGGGTTTTCGCGCTGGCTTTCCATTGCTAGTGGAATTCTTCTCCAACTCCAACTTCATCTCTACTCTCAATTCTTATCTCCTCTACATTCTTATCTAATCTGAAACCTTTGAATCCAATTCGTAGTTAAATTCCTTTTATTATTATTATTACTATATTGCCCCTATGTTTAATTTCAACGGTCATATCCTCGTATCGATATTCCGCTGGCACGCATCGTTGAATTCAAATTTCGTATTGTTACTTAATGCGTTCGGTACAGTTTTCGGCAATCAATTTTGTTCGAAAATTTTCACTGTGCATTTTTCAGCCATTTTTTTTAACTACAATACGTCCCGTATACGTTAGTTTGACGTTATTTCGTTTCCGATAATTCACAATTTTTTATTTTTTATTATTATTTTTTTTTCGACAGTCAATTTTTCAATTATTTCTTTTCGCACGACACTTCGTTATACATTTCGCTCATTTTTCTTTCTTCTTTGCCATATGCACTTTGTTCGCATGCCAAAGAGGGGGCGGTGTTTCGACCCCCACCTACGTGGCAAACGTCCATTAGTAGGGGTCTCCACTTTATTCATTTAATCGACAGGGCTAAAGCCCAATTTGCAATACCATAGATCGATGTACGAGTGCCCATTAACTCATGTGGTAATCAAAATTTGAACCTTAGCTACATGGTTTTGTCACTAATGTACGATGATTTATGTCCGTGATTCATTTATTATCAAAGAGATAATTATCGGTTGAGAGTTATATTCTATCACAATTACTTCTCAAGCAACAAGATTACTTGAGCTACAAGAGGATTCTCTACTTTACCTATATAAATACCACATTATTTTTCATAAGGAACTACGTGGAAACTTGATCCCTAGAGAATAGATCTTAGATTTGCGTGCGTGAACCATTATCTTGGTTCGGTTCATCTCCCCAACATCAAATTCCTCTCGTTTTTCTTAGTGCGTTATTTACCATCGCTCGTTGCCATTGTTGAACCAGGTTTATCAATAAACACTATCCTAACATCAAACACCAAATTTCTAATAAAATTTCTAATAATTTGGTGTTTTTTCATGAGAGACACATATTGATGAAAACACCAAACCAAACACCAAAACGGCCAAAATTTGATTCCAGCTTTGGTGGATTTGGGCTAAACAGTGGGCTTCAATCATACGGCACGAGAGATTGGGAAAGAAAATAAAAAAGAAAATTGATGTGTGACATTGTGCGGTTTCTAGAAAACTACGTGGGCTTGGGCTTTTAAGATGGGCTTCAGTAGCGCAGCTTTTTCTAGAGAGCCACATGGGCTTGGGCTTTTAAGATAGGCTTCAATAGTACGATTTTGAGAAAGCCACATAGGCAATATAGTGCGGTTTTCGCGTCATTTAATGTCGAATATTTGATGTTTCTCCTGAAATTAGTTAGTATATTTTTGGTTTGGTTAAAAAAATTTGTGTTTTCTTAGTTTCTATTCTAAAGATGCTCTAAGTTTAAGTTATGTAGATATTGGTTTAGTAAAAAGGCCCTACAAGATTTATAGCTTTTTGGCATCAATTTTCAAACATTTGCGTCCAGATACTTGGTGCCTTCCGCACCTCCACCTGCACCTGCACCTGCACCTGCACCTGCACCTGTAATATCATCAGTGTGTAGCTTGTTGGGCCTCAATTTGGGCCTTCAAACAGAAGCAAACTGTATGAACAACGGGAGGATTGCACTGTAGTACTGAACAGTACCACTAAATAATCTACTGCTAAGAGATCAGATGTGTCTACAACCTGGGTGTTGGTGTTGCATAAATAATTAAATATGCAATATTTTTCCTCAAAACACCTACTGCAAAATGACAAATTAATGTACTTTACACGTTTTACACCAAAAGGCCTATCAAACGAATCTCACTTCACTCAAAAATGGAAGGTGGAAACCCATACCTCAAAAATGTACCCAATCAGGGAACATGAATAGTGCTCAGGTAATGACAACATGGAGCATCACTCTGCTGGTAACACATCCTTTTTGCACTTCAGATATTTTGCTCCATTGATTACTTCCGACTTGAGTTTTACAACAGATCAGATATCAAAGCTTGGCACGACCGTCGAAATTCTTAACCCTGATTTCTGCAAATTTTATGCTGTCGGAGAGTGCAGAAGTCAACTTCTTTACATCATCCGTCGTATGGGCTGCACTAAGAGTTATCCGTAACCTGAAACATGTGAAGAAGAAATGATGTGGTTCAAAAGGGTAAGAGAATACACCAGCACAACACTAATAACGGCATTCCGGTCAGAAAGCCACGTCAACCAAGTGAAAGTTGCACAACAATAAAAGATGACAAGCTAAAATCTCTAATCGCAAAATCATCTTAGGACAAGATTGACAAATTCAGACTAAAAATTAATACCCGTCCATTCCTTTTGTAAAACATGTAAGATGAGATTGTTCTTATTTCTTAGGCTATATAAAGCATCTAAGATGAACTGTTGGACTGCAACACTGACAATAGAAATGAAGCCAAAAAAATCTATCCGGCTGACAAACCAAGGCTAAGCTAAGCAACATACTAACAAGTGTTCTTAGCATGCAGCAGAAGCTGTGAGCAGTTTCAATGTAGAAGGTTTGAATCTGAAGGATACTTATTACAGTTACAACATCATTTTTTCCTGACCCATAGTGTCTAAGTAGGTAGACATTAACCGTACAAGGAAAGAATAGGTCGATCATCCATTTGGTTTGGCATGAAACCTCAACATATTCTTAACTGTCCACGCATTATAATATATTTACTAATACTTTATTAAAACAAAAGTAACTGTGAAATTTATCTGAATTAGCCTAGGTTTTCAATACATAGTTCCTTCTCTAATTCATTATACGAATGAAATCTTCATGTAAATTATGAGTTTATGTCGATGGTACTCCACGACTTTAAAGTACCCAAATACATATGAAAGACAGTTCAACAAATACCTGCATGAATTGGAGGGAACTGTGGGTGGTCTGATCGCTGTCACATGGAAGCCTGACTCCAGTAAATGCCTGTACCATGAGGCAAAACACGTTAGCAGCAGCAGAGATGTTTGGAAAGGGGAAAGAGAGACAGAGAGTGAGAGAAAACCTGCTAGCCTGTAAAGCCTTCTCTTCGCTCCCAACGACCAGACTAATGATAGGACTTGCGATGGGGATTTGGGTCAGAACACGGAAGTCTTGCACTCGGCTCCAAATGGCCCTCCTACGCCATTTTTCCTTTTTAGCCACAATAACAGCAGCTGCTAAGTTATATGTACTTCATTAATAATCCATAACAAATCAGACCAAAACTAAAAGACACTCCTGAAAATTTAGATGGTTAGACAACAAACTAGATGGCTTGGAAAGATAAAACATACAAAGCCAGAAAGTTTTCAGGATTTATCTTCAATATTATTATGGGCATTAAAAACCCAATATAAAACCTTGCATCTCTGTGTTTATTAAAGGTGTCAATGGGTGCAGGAGATAAGTCTTGGACGGACAAGGCCAATATATTCTGATCCACTAACACTAGCTTGTAGAAAGTTAGACAGGAGAGATTGACTTTCGAAATAAATTTTTATGTTGCTTCTTGCAATATCCAAAACCACTTTACAATATATTAAAACCCCATAAAACATTCTCTAGCCAACACAACTAGAAAGCCTGCAGAAACCGCAAAGCATATTAAACTTTATCGATGTGTTGGCGTCTGAAGTATGTAGGTTATCAGCACACACCCTCTGCAATCGTGAAACATAGGTATACGTATAGACAAGCCCTTTAGTAAGACAGAAAAATTGCAGTCGATGGCATCCTGATGGAGTACAATGATACTATACTGGAGCAGCACATAAAACGTACCAAAAACAATCATAACACTTCAGAATAGAAAACCACCGGCTGTGAAAGAAACATAAATGAACACAAAAAGAACCAGAATATACCATATGCAGCAGCGGCAATGGGAAGTGGTATAGCAGTTGAAAATATGAAAGAGCGCCCCCTTGATTGTAAGAGCTGCTTCCACTTTTTGCTGTTTATGCAAATTATAAAACTAACAAGTGAGCAAGGGTCTTTCAGATCAGATGCCAATAACAGGTCAGCATTTCAAAGAGGTAAATACATGCTAAAGGACAAAGAGAGAGAGGAGAGTCATGCATTTCTCCCATATTTATTTTCTTCTACATGGTAATAGAATTTATGTATCTGATTACTCACAAATTTCTTGAATCACACGTTAAAGAGGAGGGCTCTATCACAAAGAAATCCACAATCTGATATAACTGATAGATCAATACTATTCTCATATATGTTAGCATGCATTACTGCTGTATGGGCGGCTCACAAGAAAATTGGTCTCTTTAGTTACATTTCTACTGTATTCATTATTTTCGTTTAGATAACAGGACTCAGAGATGACTTATGAAGGAATGAAGATTATCTACTCTGACCTGTACCACCTGTTTTTTTCATATGTTTTGGAGCTGGAAATTCTGAGCACAACTTAATATTGTAAGAGAAATGAATGGCTCCAAACATACTCCGAGCAAAAAGCCTTAGGGAACGCATGGAAGGCATCTCTCTCTCTCTCTCTCTCTCTCATTGAAGAAACCAGGGTTCCCATTGTTCTTTTCGATATCAATTCAAAAGTTTATATTTTCTCTCTATGGACATATAGCTTCTATACATAACAAGTAACATGAAACAGAATTACCTGCAGGTAATGAACCCTCCATGGCAACCTGCAGCCTTGCTCAACGTGCCTATGCATATGTCAATATCATTTTCACAATTGTACTCCTCCGCAACGCCACCACCATTCTCCCCACAAACAAGTGTTCCATGAGCCTGAAAGATTTATCAGTGGTTGCAGAAAAAGTAAATAAATTATATGAGGAATGCTATAATCACAAAACTATATCATGCCCTTTCCTTTTATTTTATTTTTCAATAAGGCACATGATGATGAATGAACTTAATCCATAGGACCGCCAATAGAATGGTCAATCATTATTTTCAAATATAACATGCATCTATTGAGAACCACTTCTCAGAGTCCTGCCTTTGTGTATATTTCTCAAATTTGTAAAATCCATCATGCATGATATATGGGAGTTTATGCAAAGCCAAACTCACATCGTCAATGACCAACAAAAAGCCATGCTTCTTGCGAAGCTCCACAAGTTCAAGTATTGGTGCAAAATCTCCATCCATGCTAAACAAGCTGTGGAAAATGAAAGACGACACTTATTTGTGCAACAAATATCCCATTTACTCAAGATGATCATTGATCACGCCCCAAAGATTTATTTGTTGTGAATCATGCACCTCAGAAGTCAAAATGTAAAAACTAACAATACATGAGTCTTCTGCAAAATGCAGATATCCAGATGTTAGATACCTCTGCACATATGAGGCGATATCAATGATTGGGTTGGATCGAGTGTTCATATAGATATCACCTAGTTGTAAACATAGAGTGGCTTGGAAAGGATGGATGCATCACTGGGCAGGAATGTGATCTTTTACTCAAAATATTATGACATGGATACAGGTCTTATACGGGTTTTAAAAGTAACTACAGTGACGGTGATTATTGCAATAATCATCCTCCATGTACAGACGTACCTATCACTTACAACAACCTTCTTGTCCATTCTGCAACTTGATCTGCAATTTTCTGTGGTATCAGAATATAGTATATCATAAAATAAAATTAGATACAAAAGAAGAAAAAAACCTACAACAGTGCACTCAGGTGAACCATGTCACAGTGTCTATACACAAAGATCTCTACTTCCCGCTGCCTCTCAGCAAGACGGATGCCATCAATTATCGATGCATGATTTAGAGCATCTGAAAATATTGCTACCTTCTCACCCTCCAAGGGTTTTTTGCCTACAGCTAAGAGGGAGCTTATACTTCCAAGGGTTACCATCAAGGCCATATTGGCTGCAAAGCCTGTCGGGCAAAGGAGGCAATCCTGGTTCACAAAATAAACAATAATGCACAAGTTTAGTACACAATACACAAAATGTCAACGGTAGTACATAAACAACGACAGATACTCGTTTCATCTAACATAAGCTATAAGCGTAAACAAACTCAATCCATAAATCATAAACCAAGACAAAGACATTTGATAGAGGAAAATTACATCAATATACTCCCCCAAAATAAGTTGGTTATTAATCAAAGGAGAAGGGAGCTGAAGAAAGTGAGTTGTATCAATATGTGGGCATACAATGCACATAACGAGAACTAAAGTCTCTGATCTAATCTATGTTTATCAATGACTGAACCACTGAAAAGGGACACTTCCCCAAAAGATAATGTAAATCAACTTATTAACAAAGAAGTACCTCCTTTTTCTTTAAATCAGCTAAGCAAGATTCTAGCAGTCTATGGTAGTCTGTATATCCACATATCAATGCAGAACCTCTTGGACCCATCCCATGCTGTAGTGCTGCCTGAATACGAATGTTAACAATGTCTAAACAAATGGCATAAAAATTATTTACAAAGAAAAGCATACCTCTGCAGCCGCCCTACGGACCGTTGGATGAGAACTCAAGCCTAGATAATCATTTCCTGAAAATAGAATAAGTTTTCGCAACGACTCGGGTTTCATATTTCCATTACCTCCTATAAAAATCACAAGAGCCACTGTCTTTCAATCCAAAATTTACTCCAACTATCTAAAAAGAATGAATGGTTACTTACCAGAGCTAGGAACATTATGAAGCCATTCCTGGAAAGTGGATTCTGAGAGTTGAATTTCAACTGAAGAACGGTCCCATGATTGTAACCCATCGAAAGTCTTGAAATCTTTTTCATGTGTAGTTGTTGTTGAGACTGAAATGGGTCGGAGTGAACGAAGTAGATTCAGTGTATCTAGTTTAGATACTGCTTTCTCTACCAACGTGTCCCAACAAGAAGAAGTCATTTTCTGAGTCTGCAATGTTTTTTTTTTCTCATGCTATGCGGAGAAACCAGCCTGGGTCGAAATCAGGCCCGCTGGTTATGTAACATTTATTTTTATATATATCGCAATTTTGACTTGTTATTTAGACTTTTACTAGATTTTGGACCTGGTACGCCCGGGATCTATTAAATATTTTGTGTGCTGAAAAGGCTTTACAAAATGTCTCACACAAATTTTCAAATCAAAATATATTTTTATTAAAAATAAACCAAAATACGTTAATGAGCAGCGATTATGGTGCATAAGTACTTGGAAACCAATGAATCAAATTGAGATAGCATCTTCACTTTGTGGTTTAGGATATTAATCCATAATTTTCAAATAAAATTATCTTAAACTCGATCTAACTTGTGTAATAATTTTCTTAGATTTATGGTGATTTAGTGGCAAATTTTCGAATCATAATATATTTTTATTGAAAATAAACCGAAATACGTTAATGAGCAACGATTATGGTGCATAAGTACTTGAAAACTAAGAGATCAAATTGAGATAGCCTATTCACTTTGTGGTTTAGAATATTAATCCTTAATTTTCAAATGAAATTATCTTAAACTCGATATAACTTGTATAATAGTTTTATTAGATTTATGATGATTTAGCGGTAAATCATCACCGCGCAGCTTACATACTAATGTGTACAAATCACTTAAACAGATTGATTTTTTCCATGTCTTCAAAGAATACACTACTCCCACTTGAAAAGATTTATCACATGAACGTGTCCTACGAACGGGTACTGTTATATTAAATTATTCTAAATATATTAACAACTATGCATAGCTATGAGATATGAAAATTATATTAATTACTTATTTAAACTTTTTGCACCACTCTCTATAAAAAGGAAGCATCAAACCTTGATAAAACTCATTGACTTCTTTTTATTGTTAGGTTTAACAATAAAAGTTTGATTGAAGTTTTGTGAGAGTGCCCAATGTGGCGAAGATAATATTGAAGTTACTTGAATAGCAAGGCATTCATAATCACAATAAAAGAATTATGATAAATACTATTTAAAATGCAAAACTATATTTGTCTAGACATTTATTCCCCCAACATATAATAAAAATATGTTTTAGGGCTATTAGTTCAATGCATTTGCATCAAGTTTATGATTTTCCATTAATTATTCTTTGAGGTTAGTTTAATGCAGTTGCATCAAGTTTTCGATTTCCCATTAATTATTATTTGAGGTTAGTTCAGTTCAATTGCATCCAATTTATGATTTCCCGTTAGTTATTCATTAAGGTTAATTCAGTACAGTTGCATCCAATTTTCAATGTTTAGTTAATTAGTATTTGAGATTAGTTCATTGCATTTGCATCCAGGTTCCAATCTCCCGTTAATTACTCTTTAAGGTTAATTCAATACATCTGCATCCAGTTTCTGATTTTCTATTAATTATAATTGTTTTTCTAGGTTAGTTCAATAGTTTACAATTTCTATACAGTTTGTATACATGTAAGAGTATGTTTTTTATAATCTCACTTTCGTTTTGGGTTCCTAATTACTCGTAATTATTCATGTGAGAAGGCTAAAAAAATAGACATTTATGCTTTGAGGTCAGTGCGATGCAGTTACATCCGACTTCCGATTTCCAGTTAACTATTTTTTGAGGTTATTTCAATGCATTTGCATCCAATTTCTGATTTACCTTTAATTAATCTCTGATTTTAGTTTAATGCAGTTGTATCTTGTTTTTGGTTTTCCATTAATTATTATTTAAGGTTACTTCAATGCAGTTGCATCCAATTTCCTATTTTATGTTAATTGTTCTTTGATGTTAGTTTAATGCATTTGCATCAAGTTTCCGATTTCCCGTTAATTATTTTTTAAGGTTAGTTCAATGTAGTTACATCAAATTTATAATTTCCCGTTAATTATTCATTTAGGCTAGTTTAGTGCAGCTTCATCCATTTTTCAATGTTTCGTTAATTAGTCTTTAAGATTAGTTCATTGCATTTGGATCCAGTTTTCGATTTCCCGTTAATAACTCTTTAAGGTTAGTTCAATACATATGCATCTAGTTTATGATTATTTATATTTTTCGATGCAATTATATCCGGTTTCTGATTTCCCGTTAATTATTCTTTGAGATTATTTCAATACATTTGCATTTAGTTTCCGATTTCCCACAAATTATTCTATGAGGTTAGTTCAATGCAGTTGCATTCGGTTTTTTATTTTTTGTTAATTATTTTTTGAGTTTAGTTCAATGCATTTGCATCCAGTTTCCGATTTCCCATTAATTATTATCTGAGGTTTGTTTGATGTATTTGCATACTATTTTTGATTTATCGTTAAATATTTTTCAAGGATTTGCATCCAATTTCTAATTTCCCATTAGTTATTATCTGACGTTAGTTTAATGCAATTGCACCCATTTTCCGATTGCTAGTTAATTACTCTTTGAGTTTAGTTTATTGCATTTGCATAAAGTTTCCGATTTCCCGTTAATTACTTTTTTAGCTCAGTTATGTATTTGAATCCAGTTTCCGATTTCTTTTTAATTATCCAATGTGGTGTGTAATACCAACTTCTACTGATCTATCTGTAGTGTCATTGCAAACATGACATAAAAAGTAAATTATGCTTGATTTACTATGTGGGATCATCGAAGATTATCCAGTTCCCGATTTCCCATTAATTATTTTTTAAATTATGCATGACTCACTATGTGGAATCTTCAAAGATTATCTACGAACGGGTGTTGTTATATTAATTATTATTCTGAAAAATATTTGCAAATATGCAGAACTATTATATATTAATATTATATTGATCATTCAACCAAATTTCTTATAATGTGAAAACCTCACTTTCCATTAAAAAAAAAACTCGCCTTTGATAAAACTCTTTAACTTCATTTTTTTTGTTTAATAATAGAAGTTTGATTGAAGTTTTGTGAAATTGCCTAATAATAAAGTGAAGTTCATATATATTAAAGCTAACTATGTTTTGAGGTTAGTTTAATGCATTTGCATCCAGTTTCTGATTTTTCCATTATTTATATTTTGAGGTTAGTTCAATGTAGTTGGATCCAATTTCCAATTCCCGTTATTTATTTTTTGAGATCAGTTCAATGCAATTGCATCCAGTTTCTGATTTCTTGTTAATTATTCTTTTCGATTAGTTCAATACATTTGCATCCAATTTCCAATTTCCTGTTAATTGTTCGTTTAGGTCAGTTCAATGCATTTGCATCCGGTTCGATTTCAGATTAATTATTCTCATGAGATTAGTTTAATGCATTTGCATCCAGTTTCTGATTTCTTGTTTATTATTTGATAAAGTTGCATTTGCATCTAGTTTCCGATTATTTGATGTTAGTTTCATTCAGTATTTTATATTTTTAAAAATATTTGTCATTATTGCTTTGTCGTTATTTTTTTTTTCATTTTCTATTATATATTTTGTGATGTTATTTTGTGTATAATTGTTTTTAACTATATTTTAAGGCCGTGTTAAAGATATATTTGAAATAAATCGGTGTTTTATCATAGATAGGGCTGTGCATGGGTACCCAATTACCCGAATCAGAACCGGAACCATTTATAGCGGGTCTGGGTCCTAAAATGTTAGACCCATTTAAAGTGGGTCTTCAAGAACCGACCCGATAAAGAACCGAAATCGTTAGAACCGAATAGTAAAAAATCGATGGGTACCTGAACCGAAACCGGAACCGATTAGTTTGATTTTGATATATAGAATTTAGTATTATATTATACTAAATAAAAACAAACCCAAACATTATTATTATATATAGTATTATATATATATATATATAGTCTATATTTGTTAGGTGTAAAATTATACTAAATATATATAACATTTAGCATAATAGTGAATGTGTGTTATTAAATGCATCTTTTATAATATTACATTAAATATGTGTATTATAAATATTAATAATAATGTTTACGTGTCTACGTCTATACATATAGTTGTATACTATGAATTAACTTATGCACTGTCTATATTAACTAATGCATGAACGTGTACGTGCTTGATATATTACATGTATATATATTAGATAACGAATACGTGCAATGCTAACTAACAATTGTGGTACATGTGGTATTTATTCTATATATGACGCATTACGTATAGTATAATATACATATGTTCGATTTAAAATATACACACACATATAATGTATGAGAATGTATTTAAAATTTTTAGATAACTTTCAAATATTATTATTGAATTTAGGACCATTACTTTTTATGAGAGGACAAAAATATCGATGACAAGTGTTATAGTCGCCGTAAACCAACTTTTATATCGGTTATATAACTAAAAAAATAATTTTAGCAATAAAAATGTATAACCCGATAAGGAACCGGAACTGGAACCGGAACCGACTTAATTAATGGGTATGGGTCCGGGTTTTTAAAATATAAGAAAAAACCCGAAAGAACCGAACCTGATAGGAACCGCTAAAAATAGACCCAGAACCGAAATCGGTAAGAACCGACCCATGAACACCCCTAATCATAGACACTAAAATTGTATGATTTATAATAGGGAATTAGTTTCTAAAAATCACCTATTTTTTAGCAATTTTTTTTTATTTGATCAAATATATAAGAATTGAAACACTAAAAATGTTTGATTCATAATTGTAAATTACCTTTTACAAATCACCTATTTTTTAGTAATTTTTTTTTATTTGATCAAATATATAAGAATTGGAAATACACTAAAACTCTCTGAATATAAGAATTAGAAATACACTCAAACTTTAGGCTATTAGAAAAGACTATTTTTCATATTAGAGTGCCACATGGGAGAGAGAAAAAACTAACTCTCATATTAGAGTGCCACATAGGAGAGAGAAAATCCTCTATTAGAGGTCTCTGCTTTAGTATATAAATAGTAGATGTTCGTAGCTGTTTGACCTAAATTCAAAATATGTTTAACAATGTTCAACCCAGTGAACTCTCATGTCCCTCTAAATCAATTACCCTTAATTGAAAGGAATGGGAATGTATATAGGTGATTTGATATTGATTGTTTATTCTTAAACTTGAAAGTGCTAAAATGGACAAAGAGATCACAGAGATAGTTTGAAGAAAAAACAAATAAAGAACACTGTCTCTTTAAAAACTCCCACTGAACTAAGGGTGTGTTTGGCAACCAGGATTTTAGGGTGGAATTCATAATATATTTCCGAAAATTAAGAGTCACCTGTTTGGCAACTTTTTATGCCTTTGGAATAGAAACCTCAAATCCCCAAAATCAAAAAAGAATTGTAAGTTTCTATAGGGGTAGAAACTTGAGATTTCCATATATTCGAGAATTTTAACTACTTAAAATTGTAAGTTTTGGAATTATATTTTCAATTCCAATTCCAAAGGAAAACTTCCAAACACACCCTAAGAGTCTAGAGATGATTATAAAATAAAAAATAGACCGTGCTTGTTTAAATTTTTTACTTTTGGGGCCAATACTTATTGCTTAAATTGAAAAGGTTGAGCTTGTAAGGAGCTACACTTATGGAATCTTTCGATATCATTGAATAGCATTACAACACCCTTATATATCTACTAAGGACATCTCCAATGGAAGGTGTAAGTTTCCACTTCCATATAAGTTCTACATATGAGTCACTAGGATTTTACCATCTTCACTTTACACTGTTAGATGATGTGAAAATCTACACTTCCGAACGACTCCAATACAAGAAATATACAAAGTGTGATTTTAAGGAAATAGACGTTACTTTGAATGACGTTGTCGGGGCAAAAAGTTAACCCGACACTCCCGATGTAATGGTGCTTCCGAAAGCTCGAAAGAGATAGGATTATGTATTTTGGAAGAAGAGAGGCTGCACTAACGTTCTGGTTGCCTACGTACCCAGTGATAAATTCTTGATCAAGTCTCTTAAAATGTAATTCTGGAGGCTGCAAAACTGCAGAAGCCTCCGTATATATAACAATCTCCTGTCTTGGCGGCTAAGAAAGTGATTCTTAGAGATTGCCTTCTTGGATGAATCCTAGTATAATCCTATCTAAAATAGGATAATTCCCCAAGATTTCATTATATCCTTGTGCAAGATATTATCGGATTGCACTAGGATTCCTGCCTCTGCGAATTGGGTTACTGGATCAGAATCATCCGGACGGATTGGATCCATGAACTTGGGCCACCTGGATGGGCCCTGGATATGTTGTGAACTCTGACAGATTAGAGGACCGGATGATCCAAAAGTGTTTATTTGATAGCCACCCGACTAATCCGCCGCTGGTCCCACTCCCGGTCCATGGTCTAAGTACGTTCTAGACCGAAAATATGATGTAGGGTACACACAGACGTCTCACTGAGTTAAGGATGCGAATGTCGAATAAAATGTCATCCCACCTAATTTAAATTCATATTTTGTCATTTGCACTTCTCATATTCCTGGGTATTTTTAGCACAATGTTCTCCCCCTCTCTTCATCATTTGTCAGCACTATCTCCTCTCTTCCGCAATTGGTCGATTTCACATGTCTTTGAATGTTACTCCTGTTCATCATCATATATAGGCATTCAAGTACTTTACTTGGAACTTGGAAGAACTAGAACAATCTCCATGTCCTGATTTCTTTGAAAATATATATCTCTCCAACTTCAACCATGAGATGGGATACCCGGCCTCGCACCCTCTAAGAATCGGAAAGTTCGAAGTTTCCAGACGAATATATACAAGAAGATGAAAATTAAAACCCAATTTCAAATTTCTAAAGAAAACAGATTAAAAAAAAAACAAGAAAATGATAAATGGGTATGAGAGAACTTATTATGTGGTTGGTATTGCAACAAAATTGGGTGCGCAACACTGTGTATAGATAATAATTGAGGGGAGAAATTATCAAATTGAATAACTTGGGGTTGCAGGAAGAAGATGAGTTCTCTATTTGCTTTATTCTCTCTCAAGTTTTTTTGGTAAGACAAACGTGTGTTTAAGTGACGTGTGGGATTAAAGTTTGTGGAAACGTCATGTTGGGTGTCGCCCGAGCTATTTATCAACTAATAGCCGGATGGGGAATTTCCTACCCCGTCTATTAGTTAATATATAGTTTATTACCTACAGTATACCTCTCCCATTGGAAAGAGTTTTGTGATATTTGGAGTGTAAACTTTACACCCTATACGGTTTATACTCCCCATTGGAGAGATGCCCTATCTAAATAGGTAAACATATTGAGGGATTCTAAAAGAGCACGAAGTCCATCATATCTTCATAGGAGCGAGAAAGAGTCGACCTGGAGGTACCTCACTAACTTTCAAAAAAAAAAACAAAAATAAATAAAAATAAATACAAAACAACATTAAGAGGGCAACCTTACCACAATGTTCTTCATCAATTTCCAAAAACGAAAGAAAATATTCCTTTGTCAAGACACAAACGTACTTCGAGACCCAAATGTCAAAGCCCGCCATACCTTTAAAGTATGACTCCATCTTATACTCTCCAAACCAAGTTAATTAGTGTTGCATTGTGACTGCTTGACATATATGAAACGATGATCATGAATAAAACATTTAGAAAACCAACAAAAAGTGGTGCTGATTGAAGAAAACCGTTATGATGATCCTTTGCCCTTGTTTTCGCCCTCACCTCGGCATCAATAAGTCCTTTCGTAGCAAGGCTAGTCTCCACTTTTGTTACCCTTTCTCCCATTAGCTATAAAAGAAAAACAAACAATTAATAATTCTACGAAGTTGGACATGCTATCAACATTATGCAAAATATATTCAACTGGATAGAACTTTTTTAATTCCGAATGACAGTTTTGCCCATATTTTGGTCATTGTGAGAATGTAATATAACTAAGTTGGTTTTAACTTATTTTGTTAACTACTTAATGAAGTGTTTATTACCACTCAAACATTCCACGCACGTCTTGTTTGTTGTCGTGTTGTTATTATGATTAGTGACTAGACTTAATTTTGCTTCAGAAAAATTCGCTCGTACGTGTTTAGGAGCGAAAATTCTCCTAAGCACATCTCCACCACATATCTGTCCACCATATTTTCAACTACTAATTAACTCTAGCTAATGAAAATCTAAACAAAGATTTATCTAATTATCTCTCAAAAACAATTTTTTTCTACAAATCTTTATTTTTTTAATGAAAGAAAAATGTTCTAGGTGAGACCATGAGACTCAAAATATATTCTTCTATCCCTATTTTTTAGCTTTGGCGGAAAAAAACAAAAAATACAAAAACAAATACAAAAACCCTTATAAAATAAAATAAAATTTTCACTAACATTCATGTAAAAAATCCCAAAAAAAGTTACAAATTCTAGTTTCATTGGCTATTAATATCATCAATATTTTTGTTTGTAATAAAGATGCAATGTGTAATTGCGTTTACATTAATAAACTTTTTAATAATTATAATAAACTTGAAGAGTTTTTCCTATTTATAATTATTAATGTTTTCAGCCAAAGTTTAAAGAAGGGGGAAAGAGACGAAGTGAATACATATGACTATACGAGGGAAAATTTACGAATTTATTTGTGATTTTTTCATTTTGTGGATAAAAAATGAAAATGAAATCCATTAATCTATGGGGCAAAAACATTTGATTGGTGCCCATCCATGATCCATCTCTCTCTAGAAAAAAAAATCACTTCACCAACTCTGTACTTACACAACCCATTCCTATCTAAATTTTGTTTGCCAAGAACGTTGACAAGTATATAAGTAGATAACAATGGCGTTGGCATTCACCTAAACTAACTTATAACTTCTTTACATATGTGAATTGTTGAAGAGTTAAACTTAAATCCATTATATTACCAGTACAAACACCGAAATTTGTCTCAAGCATGGCCCAAAATATCGCCGAGATATCCGATATCTCACCGATATATCTCGGTAAATTGGTACACCGATATCGATATTTCCGACATATATCCACCGAATATTAAATCCCTTTTTTTCCGAGATATATCAGAATTTCCGATATGAAAGTTTATATCGCCGATATAATCGATATTTCCGAGATAATCGATATATATCAGTTGACTTTTTGACCAATTGTTAATAACTTAATATTGAAATTTTCGAAATATCCGATATATCCGAGATATATCGGCGAGATATCCGAGATATATCGGCGAGATATCCGAGATATATCGGTGAGATATCTGATATTTTAGAAACTTTGGACTGGTCACCAAAAAAATCGAGATATCCGATATATCCGATATATCTCGGTTTTTGGGTACACCGATATATTAACCGATATCGAAATTTTGGGCCTTGGTCTCAAGTAGTTGAGCTAGGAAAATAGTCCCACATTGCCAACAAATATACAAATAGTAGGACAATTAAAGCTTTATAAATGGGTAGAATTGCATAATAGCCATAAGCGTATGGGCTCGGGCTTGTAGTCGGGAAGGCAGTTAACAAATAATCGTGTGTAAAGGGCCCAATGCCGATTTTAGAACCGATCTGAACCGAATTTAAGGTTGGCTTCAGTCTGCTTCCGGTTTTTGTTATATGTCGCGGTAGACGGGCTAAGGGTTAGGCGGTTTTTTTTCCTAATATATATAGTAATACACACCTATACTACAAGAAATGAATAAAATTATTTACCATAAGTCAAAAAATAAACACAAACAAAGATACTTATTAAAAAAATGCGTAATAATTAAATAGTATCAATTTCATATAAAAACATACTCTTTGTTATAGTGACATATAATTTACATTAGACTTTAGTCTTTTAAACTCATTCAAATTTTATGCCTACACGAGTTTTTAATTTTCGACATTTAATCATTTAAAAAAAATAAAAATGGATGAATTAGAGGAGGCTAGCCCTAGCCTAATCGATTCTGTCTAGACACCTTAGTCGATCCACCGATTTTTTAAACGACTAGGGCCTAGGCGAGTCGGTTGGGCACTGCCTAGAGACCGCCTAGGCCATCGATTATTAGAATAGTGCTATTTCTGCCTAAAACCGACCCGAAACTAACCGTGGACACCCGTACTCGTGTGTAACACGTTTTGGTTAAACACACCCAATAGAGTTTTTAACCCAATCAAATGGGTTGTCGGGTTGAACCGGTTCTTTGGATACTCGCCTATCCGGTATACGGGTACAGTACGTATTGAACATAGAAGACAGAGAGATCTCTTGAAGTAGCAGCCACCAATTTATCTAACCACAACCTGGCTGCACTGTTTCAAACTTCTGGTAAGCACATATTCCTTTCTTTATTTCCTTCTGATAACTGAGCTTTTGAATATGTGACTATAACATAGGTAGAATTAGCAGCACGGACGTTTAATCATAATTGTCTCGTGTTTTTGTTTTTCTTGTCTGCGTCTTACGTAAAACTAAAATTTTGTTTTCTTGAGTTTTAATTAGTTTATATGAAACTAAACAATTGATTATCTGTAGCTACAAGAATTACAACCTCTGGAATTACTACTCTCCTCTCTCTTTTTCACCCCCCTTTTTTCTCACTCCCTTTTGTCCTTATACTTTTCTTCTTTCTAACCGCTTTCTCTCGTCCGTCCATCCATCATGATCCTACGTGCATCAGCTTGCCACCTGTCCCACAACATACACCGCAGTTCTCGGCAGTTAGGGTTCCTCGGCTCCTATCCGATGCACCCTGCAGTACCTTCATTACTTTCGGACTTCGCCCCGCTCACCACCCCTTTATGCCTATGCCCCGTTCTTCGGCGAATATGATGCAGCGGCTCGATCCGGCGCACTGGTCTTCTCATCAATATTCTGCATACGGACCCTTAGCCACCAACGATGTCATAAGTCACGAATTTGACCCCTACAGATGCCCTCTCTCTGTCCTATTGGTAGTCCGCGGACAACCGATGGGGCCGAGACCTAACGATCTCACGGCTGGTTTATCTCCATTATTTTAAGATGTTCCATCTGTTGTATGACACGTGTTCCCTCATTACTGTCGCGTGAGCGCTGCACAAAATCTGACCTCTCGATTCTCGAGACCCACGTGTCCCATTTCCCCTGGTCCCTCTTTTTGCAATTACGCTCTTGCCCCTGTCTTTTTCAAATCCGCCCAAACCCTTCATTTTTTCAACCCCATAAACCCCCAATTCCCTTTCTCATTTTTCATTCTTCCTCTTCCCCACCTCTTCAACTTCTACCCCGTTCCTCTTTCTCGGGCTCCTCCCCGCTCCGTTTGCGTCCGTTTTTGGTCCTTCCACCACCTTGGAACAGCTTGTTGCATCTCGGGTTTGTCTTCCACCTTTTACTCCCATTCGTTTATTGTTATACTCAATTTCAATCTTGTTTTCGCATTCTTTTCTCTCTCATAACTTGTGTTCTTCCCCCCATTCTTCAATTGTCCCCTCTTGGGTGTCCATTCGCGACATGTCGGGATCTGATTCGCGGATTCCTCCGCCGCTGGTCGATGGATCGGTGCTTCTTCATCTAGATCTAGCCACTCTACAGCGGATGAGGTCGGACTCTCCGACGTCTCGCTCTTCCAACCCACCCATTTGTACCATCTACCTGCGGGAGGAAGGCTTCTCTTCCTCCCCTCCATCATACTACCGCCGCCTAATTTAGAAGCGGTTAAAACTGCCTATGGCATCCACGATGGCGTGTTACTAGAGCAGCGTGGTGGCATTATCCATTTTCCACACTTGGTAGCGCCGCCGGGATGTCTTGTCGCTGATTTGTTGGCGGATATTTGGCGGCTGGCGGCTTCCCCTTAACTCTTCTTGATATCGAGGTATGCAACCATTTTATTATTCCACCTTGTCAAGGCATAGGCAACTTTTGGCGCGTGATGTACGCCGCTAACCATTACAACGAAACCCACACCCCTAAAATCCAACTCCGCGACATAATCGCCCATTTTTACTTGAAAAAGAGCACTAAATTCGGAAGTGTAGGGTACCACTCCTTTTGTACCCGTCCGCGGAAGAAGTCTTTTGTTCTCCGCCTTACAACTTCAGACAAGGTGTGACATCATTATCTCTTGTATGTGTCTGGAAGTTTTATTTCCGTGGACCTCCCTTTAGAAGTTTCTCTAAGGCATCTCAATTTCATCATAAGTGGTAAGTAAAACACTTTGGTCCCCTGATCTCTTGCATACCCTTCTTTCTAATGTGTCTTTTTTCTGTGGCCCAGGTTGGAAACCAGACTCTCGTTCTCAATTCTACGCCGGCATCTCCTCTGCAATTTTTCAAGAACTCCGGAATTTAGGGAGTAGATAGTGCAAGGTTCTCGGCATAGACCCCGACAAAGGCAACCCTCTTTTGCTTGACCCCTCTCTTAAAGATATAGGGAAATACCAAGGTCCTCTCTACCGCTTGCCACCACCCAAAGAGCGCAAACCCAAATCCTCTCCCTCTGCCAAGAGAAGACGCCCAACTCAGCGATCCTTCGGCTATACAACCAAGATCTCCCACTCCAAGGCCGCGAGGCAACGCGGCCGGCTTTCAATCTGCCCCCCCTACAGATACCGCCCCCTCTTCCTACTCTGTGTTAGCGGATTGGGAAGATGATTTTACCCATCCCTCTGCCTCTACTCCTGCCGCAGACATGGCCTCTAGCAAACTCAAACTCTGGGACAGCGACTCCGAAGGTGATGACCCTACTGAAGCCGTGGCCAAGAGCCCCCCAGCCAAAAAAGCCTGAACTGCTCCTCCGCCTCCCTCAGAGCCACCAACCCACATCCTGCGGCCCCCAGTTACATCCCGCCACCCTGGCAAAGAACCTTCTTTGGCAGTCCCTCATCCGTATACTGTGGAGATATGGCACCCATAATTTAATTTCGGGACGCGATGTAAATATCGTGACTCATGCGCTTGACAACCCCCGGTTCTTTGTCTCTTTGTTTTTCAGATCTCATCTCCCCCGAGACCAAGTTTATGGCGACTCAGGCTCCTTCTCCTCTCACCGAACATCCATTTACATTGGCTAGGAAAAGGTATTTTTTTTTTCTCTAACGAATACCTCCACGGTGATACGGACATCGGCTATGTGGTCGTGGTGACGACCAACACTTTGGACTCTCGGAAGTCGCAAAACAAGAGATCAATGGCCCTAACGGGTGGAAAGCCAAGCATGCCCAGTTGGAGAAGGACCGCGATGATCTTCGGATTGTTGCCGTGAAGGCCCAAAGAGCTCTCCAACTAGCAGAGGACAAGCACCGTGACTATGTCGCTGGGGTCACCTCCAAAATGGAGAGCCAAAGGGAGATGGAGAAGCTTGCTACTCAGCCCGCGGTGGACAAAGCTGTGAAGGATGCGGCTGATCGATTCCGAGTCCTAGCTGAGAAGAAAATTGCTCGTGAATTGAAGAGCCAACTCGAAGAACTTGCTGCAGCTGGACGTTTGCTTCCCGTTCCGCCTCCCGCCCCATTCGCTGATGCTCAAAATGCTTCACCCTCTATTCACGATCGATCTTTGCTGCACATTGCTTCTATTTGGTACTTCCGGTAGCGGTCACCTCCCCCATTGATGTGGATGTTGACTCGAACACCGCGGTGGAAAGGGCCGAGGTTTCTTCCCCTGAGGGGGTTGTTGCAGGGCCGCAGTAGCTTGTTTGAAATATATTTTGTACCCTTGTTTTTTGATGTTCACTCTCTAACAATATAACAATATACTTTGCAATATGTAACTTGCCTGTTTTTCTGGGTATGCCCAGCAGGTATTCAATCAAATGCAGTGTGTCTTTTGTTATCACCTTTACTCATTTTGTGCAATCATATTCCTTGATTCATATGCACCCATCTGACCTCATTTTACTCTTTTTACAAAGGTGGGATCTCTTCATTGGTGCCTATATTATGTCTTTGCAAATAATTTTTAATTGGCTGTGAAGCCTGTGGGGCCAACTCAATTTGACCCTATGTTGATTCAGACATATAGTCCGTGAAGGTCTCTTCCCTCCCTTTGTCCTTGGTCGGCTGTGAAGCCTGCTGGGGCAGCTCAATTTGCCCCCAAGTTGATTTGGACTTTGTAGTCCGCGAAGGGCTCTTCCCCCCCGCTGTCTTCGATCGGCTGTGAAGCTTTGTTGGGGCATTTCAATTTGCCCCAAGTTGATTTGGACTTGTAGTCGAAGGATCTTCCCCATTATCTTCGATCGGGGCTGTGAAGCTGTTGGGGTGACTCAATTTTAAAGTTGATTTGGACTTGTAGTCAGCGAAGGATCTTCCCCGGCTGTCTTCGATCGGCTTGAAGCTTTGTTGGGGCCTCAATTTGCCCCCAAGTTGATTTGGACTTGTAGTCCCGAAGGCTCTTTGCCTGTTTCGGGTGTGAAACTGTTGGGGGCAACTTAATTTGCCCCCAGGACGTTGTTCTTCATCCAATATCTTATTTGTTTGAGGAATCGACACACTCCTTTTATTCAAGGAATTAAAATAACCAAAAGACAATATTTCAGGTTCTCACACATAACTTTATTCATTAGCAATTTTATTCTGCCTCTGCTACAAATAGAAATAAAACTATCTAGCGATCGCCTCGCTATGGAATTTTTCAACAAATCGATATTCCATGGTTTCTCTATCATTTCTCCCGCCAAGTCTTTAACTCAGAAGTTCCCGGTACCCTTCTCTGTCACGACATAGGGTCCCTCCCAGTTGGGACCCAATTTACCATCATTCTCTTTCTTAGTGGCCGGTGTAACCCGCTGCAGTACCAAATCCCCCACACGGAAAGTCCGCGGCTTCACTCGCATATCATCTTGTCTCTCGCAACTTTTCGTGATATTCCTCGGGTCATTATCGCGGCTATTTCTCTTTTCTCCTCTATGAGATTCAATTCGGTGGCCAAGATCCTCTCATTTATTCCCAATTCCACAGCTTTGGTCCTTGTCGTTCTCTCTATCATTTCCACTAGGATGACTGCTTCTACTCCATATGCCATTGCGAATGGTGATTCCTTAGTAGACGTCCGCGGTGTGGTGCGATAAGCCCATAACACGTGATTCAACTCGTCCGCCCACGCACCTTTACGATCATCCAGTTTTTCTCTTTAAGTTATCCATTATGATTTTGTTCGGCCTACCGCTTGGCCATTTCCCTCAGGGATTATAGGGGGATGAGAACCCGCTTCACCCTAAATGCACGAAGAAACTTCGCACTTTTCCTCCGATGAACCTGAGTTCCATTATCCGTGATGATTGTATGGGGGGCAAACATCTGAGATGATATTCTCCACAAGAATTTCTTCACATTCTCTTCCTTCAGCTATTCTGAGCCACACCCTCCACCTACGCCCGTAAAATAATCCGTAGCAGCCAACATAAACCTCCTTTTTCGGCTTGCCATTGGCGGAGGCCCAACAATATCTAGCCCCCACATGGAGAATGGCCGGGCTGAAACATTATGCAAGGGCTCGGTGGAGAATGTATGAGCGGTGCAAACCTTTGGCATTTCTCACATTTCTTGGCATACTACGTGGCGTCTCTTCATATGAGGCCAAAATACCCCTGAGATATCAACCCGGTGAGTAGTTGTTCACCCTGCCGGAATGACTCCCACAATCGCTTCATGAACCTCTAAAAAAACTCCCGCTTTGCTGCTCCGCTATGCATCTTAGTAATGGGCGGCTGAAATTTCTCTGTGTATAGGTCATCCTCAAACAATGTGTACCTCGACTCCATTTGTTCCATTCTTCGCCTCTCTGTTTTATTCTCTATCTCTACTCCCTCGGAAAAGCCTTTATCGGATCCATCCAACCACGATCCCCTCGGTGGTGAAACGCCGACCCTCATTTGATGTACTTGGTTTGCTCAACACTTTAACTTCAATAGACCGACCCTCCGATCGGGGAAGAACCGCTACATAAAGCAAAAGCGTCGGCATGTCTATTCTCTCCACGGCCTAGGTGGGCAAACATTATTTTGTCGAACTTGCTTGCTTTCGTTTTCGTAGGACTTCGTGTATCTACGCAGCCATCCGAGGCGGCCGAGCTGCAAATCCTCCATTCGACAAACTACCAAATTGGAATCAAAACACGGATAACTCACTCACCCCTAGATCTGCGGCCAAGTCTAATCCAGCTATCACGACTTCATATTCAGATTTCGTTATTTGAAGCCGCAAACCCGGTTTCATTGATAGCTCAAGGCGATTGTTCTCGGGGAGTTACTAACCACGACCCCGATTCCATTCGATTATCCGTAGCGGACCCATCCGTGAAAACTCTCCACCCATTCGCGATATCCGAGGATCCAAAGGGTCGAATCGACCTCCCCTCGATTCCATTACCATTTCATCTCCCCAATTGGGATCCTCTGCTGGGAATTCGGCCAAAAACTCCGCCATGACTTGCACCTTTTTAGCCTACCTGATCTGGTATATAATCTCATAAGAACTTAGTAATACCGCCCACCCGGCATCCCACGACTTCACCGGCCCTGGCGCTTTGTTTGAGTGGCAAATTCGTCACTACCACCACAGAATGAGCCCAGTAAAGGCTTGACTTAAGGGTTGAAAATATCAAAGCCAAAGCATACTTCTCAATCCTATTGTACCGGGTCTCTGCATCTAGTAGGGTTTTACTTTGAAAGTAAACTGACTTTTCTATCTTGTCGATCACTCTGACTAACATTGAACTTATTGCGTACTCGCTAACTCCTAGATACAAATGCAACTTCTCGCCCTGTTCCGGTCGTGATAACAATGGCGCCTTCCCTAAGTAATCTTTCAACTCCTGGAAGGCTCCTTCACACTCTGCGGTCCAATGGAAGTCAGGAGTTTTCCTCAACAAGCGATATAGAGGGCGACATTTATCCGAAGACTTGGAAATGAATCTGTTAAGTGTCGTGACTCTACCAGCCAATCTTTGTACTTCTTTCACATTCTGCGGAGATGGCATCTCAATCAATGACCGAATGCTCTCGGATTAAGCCTCTATTCAGCGATGGGTGACTATGTAGCCGAAACTTTCCCCGGTTACCCCAAATGTGCACTTCGGGATTGAGTTTAGCTTATGCTTGCGCGGGTATGCCAAAAAGTCTCATGGAGACCTTCAAGTGTTCCTTTTCCGACATACTTTTTCCACCATGTCGTCTATGTATATCTCGATCCCCGCCGAATCTTGCCTTTGAACATCTTTTAACGATGGAGTATTTTCCAAAGCTTCGCAAATTGACTGTTGCTAAATTCATGAGTTCGCAAATGTTACCACCGGGTCTCGGAAAGCTAAAATCTCTAGAACAAGTTTTCTATATGGAGTGAAATTTCAGGGCCCTGAACTTTTCCGAATTATTACCAGGAACAGTGATGATGGTAATGTTACTCTTAGTGCTCATGAATCAGTGTTCCCTGTTTTGAAGAAACTTGAATTGTTCGACATGCCAGACTGGGTGGAGCAGGAGTGTGAAATAAGAAGAGATGAAGAAGTAGAAGGTTTCATCATGCCCGGTCTTTGCAAATTGGAGATCTCTCATTGCCTTAAGTTGAAGGTGGTGCCGCACTACTTGTTTTCTCCCGCACTCACAAGTCTGAAGATATGGGATTGTCACAACTGACGCGGAGGCAACCTTGCCTACCTCCGCTCCTTGAAAACTTGGAATTCAAGAACGATACTGGTATTTTTTCAAGTCAATAATCAGTGGAATTGGTACCCCCGATCACAACGAAAATGACTACCCAAATCTTCACTCTTTCTCCATCACTGATTCTAGACTGTCGTCACTTCCCCAAGGCTTCAACCAACTCACTGCAATTCAAACATTGGTCTTTCGTGATTGTGAATTCCTTGACTTCACGCCAGAGGATTTGAAGCATCTCCCCATGCTTCAACTACTGGAAATTCTTCGTTGTCCAATTCTAGAAGAACGCTGCAGAAAAAGAGAAAGCTGGGCCACCAATTCCCACATTCCAAAGATCGAACTTAATCAGGAGGATGACTTCATCCCTGAATAACGGATTTAGTCAGTGACTTGTTCACCTGCAGCAATGAACAATCATGCATTTTTTAGATGTTATGGTATTGTGAAAAGGATTGGAGAGGTAAATGTTTGTTTTAGATAAGATATGAATGGGTTGTTTTATTGCGTTTGTGATATATGGAATTATTAGTGTATACTGTATAGTCACTATAACAGATTTTACCAAATGTGTGGTAGTTATGTTTTTAGCAAGGTTTCCAAAACTCTTCGAATTGATCGGTATTTGCATTGTTTTAATACACTTGTGTATCGGAAAGAACTTCTGATTTTGCTTACAAGCCTGTGGAATGTTGTTTTCTTGTAATCTTTTATTAATATATACTACGAAATCGCCATAATTAGTTGACTTTTTTTATAGGGTTAACGAGTATTACCTCCTAGATGAGCTAATTAGGATTTCTCCTATATAATGGGAAATTATGGTCTCCTCTCCCCAAATACATACAAAAAAAACGGTCAAGTTGACTTCTATTTTTTTGTGTATTGCCGAGGGGTAATACTAGTTAACCCTTTTTTATATATCAAACCTGCAAAGGTAATTCTCTAAAGAGTTGTGGTGAATGGAGATGGAGCGTTTTGAAATTCTCTTTGATGCTGAAAATGTCTTCGTTTTTAAGCAGCATGTAAGCCCTCAGTAAAGAGTGCTGTTTTCTTGTCTTGACTTTCTTCTTGATATTTTTTTTTGGGTAAAACTTTCTTCTTGATATGCTTTGTGGAGGATGTGTGAGTATTGTTTCTTGTTATAAAGGTATCAAATGAAGAGTTCTACATTTCTTAATTAATTTCATCTAGCATTTTAACGCACCCCGAGGTTTTGGCAGACTTTTATCTAGTACTTTATGATTTTTATCTACATTTCTTTTGGTTGAAGGACAATGGTTTTTGGAAAATAAGTTTAAGTGAAAGAAATGTTTTGTTCAGGCGGCATTTTAGTGTCAGTAAAGCTTTACAATTTTACTTCATGTCAGGCACTCTTGCATAGAAAATTAATGGCATGCATTTGTAGTTGCTTCCTGAGGGAAAATGTGCAGACCTGTAAGTTTAAGTTTGCCTTTCTCATTCGGTTACATTGCTCATCCTCATTACTGACTAATAAGTGACATCCTATAATAACTGCTATTTAAGCTGCAAGCCAGCTCTAGCCATTGCCAAGGCGCCCTCATAAGTAGCGTTACCACCAATAAAACCGCTCATATGAACAAACACACAACCAGCAATACCACTCTCCTTGGAGAGTTCTTCATCTCTTAAACCTCTCCACTGAGCAGGGAGGGGCTTCCGGCTTTCAAATTTATCAGGAGATACTGCAACTGCCTGAACTCTCCAATTTTTGCTTCTATCATCCTACAGATTAGCACAATAAAATTAGCTCCTTGAAGAGAAGATTTACAACTCTATTCTTAAGAGGTAACACTGCGACACTATATCTGCTTACCATATCAAAGTTTATACCAAAATGATACTTTCAGAAAACAATGCAATTTGGTTAATTGAGAATGCTGTTTCCCCAATATCAAGAGCATTTAAGCGAGTTCAAAACAGATACTCTTACCTCATAAAGAACATATTTGATGGAAGGGTCTATCTTCATCTCCTCCTCCAACTCAAACAGGTGAAGCTTCCACTGTAGATCAGATTAAACACAGTAAGATTCTCCTCCTGTTCGGATAAACTGATAAACTATAATTTGTAACCAGTGCTTCATATGACATGGAAAAGACATATAACCAAGGATTAAATAGATGATACATCTTAATCTAAACATAGGGCAGCACCCATATAAAAAACGATTGAATTGCAACCAATACATATTGTTCGAAAACTCATTCATACCCACTTATGTAGAATGGATAGAGCATTTTAGTGTGAACACAGCCATAGTCCATAGGTGCTCGGTACTCCTATATCACCAAGGAACACTTTGTTCCAAGGGACAAGAAACATAATATTTAAGTTACATTGACACGGATAGGTGTGTGCATTATCCCACACGGATATGAAGTGTCTGACACGGTGAAATATTATAAATTGAGGTATATCACATACAACATGTGTCTGATATGTGTTAGATATGGACACGTGGATACGTATTCGACATGGTTTGCTTTTAAAATATGGTCTGTCCATGTAACATAGAGAATAAGGAACTCCATTTTACATGATTTCTCATGTCAGGCAGTACTACCCCCAATTTTGGCGTAAGTAGACCTCAGTATATACGATTTGTATATTACTTTTATTGGGTAGGTACATGTGTCAGACACCAACAAATGCACACTAAACCTCCTTCCCACTAGGCAACAAGTAACCCGCCCGCTCGTCAGATTCAGACACACCATACCCAAATTAGAGGATTAGGCGCCTTGAAGACAGATTACAGTGGTGCCAACTTTCACTAGTAGGCCTTTTTTATTATGAAAAAGCAACAAAAATTACATGATCATGTTTATCCTCAGAAATGACTCGGACTAATTTTTTCAATCAGCAGGACAAGGAATTTAATTAATAATTCAATGTGACAGAATAGATGGTTCTTCCAAACAGCAAAGTTTATAAGAAGAAACAAACGTCCAGATAACATCACTAAAGTAAATATCTGAGACAAACACTTTTGAGAGCTTCAAATTTGGAACTGCATTACAAGCAAAATCATCTTCCCAAAACCAAAACATCAACTGTATAACTTCAAGAACAGACATAACAAAGAGCAGAAGCATAATATCTCCACTTACAGGGGCAAAATTTGTTCAGTGTCATGATTTCTCCACTGGCATCAACATCTCCTCTTGCTGCTTGAGACACTCCATAACAATTGACCTAGCTGGCAACCACGATCTTGCATAAAACCTAAGGCAGCTCTGGGAACAATTTATTTTTGTTAAAACCAATATATATCAAATGATGCACAAAGCACATTTCTAAAGCCTACATTCATCAATATGACATACATCCTAAGTAACTTCACTACCACTCAAACACATATTAAGGATACAAATGTGAATAGGATAAGCACATGTAAGATAATATTATCTATCATACACCTTGTCCTTTAAAATTACTAACCTCTAAAAATTCACCGCCTGCAAGAGCCATTGCACGCTGAAAGGCCTCATTTTCCTTATCAGATGATTGATCTGGTTCCATCCAGTCCAAATTCAATTTCCCAACTCTCGAAGATAAGTTTGTATTGTTAACATATCTCGGTGGAAGATCAGTGTCATACTGATTAACTCCATTGTCAATAGCATCAATAGCCTGTTCCAAGCGAAATACCATTACACTTCAAATCCTTAAAATTCCATTATATATAGATTAAGATAAAAAAGTATAGTATAGGTAGATACCTCCATAAAGCTTTTATAAACAGCTAGAAAAAGACGAAGAACATTGGGGTGTCCTTGGTCAAGCTGAAGTTCCTTTGCAATTATCTCCATTCCATAATGCTTGTAAACAAGCCCAGCACTACTAAGTTTAGTAGTGAACCCATGACCAAAAACTTGGTCAAAGCCCTTCTGGTGATGATCATAACGGTCTGTTGTCGGGTCATAAACGCCACCAACATCAAGCACAGCATCAAGTGTCTCCAGCACCTTGGGGTCCCTGGTACGGACGATATCAGCACCAAGAAACTTGTGGGTGAGACGAATCATGAAGCAACCAAGGGCTTCGTCGCAATGAAAGCTGCCATTGTGTGTGCCCACTCTCTTTTTTGTTTCAGTACTAGTAGAGAAACCAGCAGCAGGAAGATTGGTTGTTGCCATAAGGAAGCGGGGGAGATTGGTTCTTGTTGTTGTTGTTCGGAAGAAAGAGAATATTAGTTTGTGGTGAATGAAACGACTACTGCTTTTCACTGCGAACATATGTCCCAATTTTCTTTTGGGTAATACCAAACGTCTAAACTCTAAACCCTAGATGACTCAGTTCGGGATGGGCCCTAATATCTCATTTTCGTTTCTATGGAAATGATTTATATTTGAATAAATTTTACAAGATTTGTTAATGCCAGTAAAATAATTTTAAAACGTTCTTATATATAAATTAAAACGTCCCACAATTAGCAGTAGCCAACCTTGAGGCTACCTGTGTCCCTACAACTCCGTAACAGAGCTAACATCAGAGCAAACTTACAATAATTAAAACCAATCTAAACAGCTTGTATGTACAAATTTGGTGAAGCTCGATCTGACTCATTTCTTCTGTACACTGCGTCAATTCACGCAAACGTTGTCAGTGGATTAACCATAACAGTTCATCAGGACAATCACTTTCCTTGGTTTCCATTTTTTTTTCCCCGCCAAGAAGCGACCCCTTCAACATGATGCGATCAGATGAGTGGAGATCTTTGTCCAACTTTTGTCCACAATGTGCTCAATTGTGCAGGACAGAACGAAAATGTTGAATTATCGGTGAATAATGTGTAGAAACCAATCCTTCCCGTCCTTGCGGATGCCAACCCATCAAGAAGTCTAAGTTAGACAGAAAATGTTGTTTCTCACTATTTCTGATCAAAGATTACCACTTGCGCATCCCCATTTTAACAGTACTTAGTCTTTCCACCCTGTTCACTCCTCCATTCTGTGTACTGTTTCCTGATTTTGATTCCTCATTCAAGTCCAACTCATACTGTCGTCTGGAATGAAACTCCACATTATATCTGTTGTCATTATAGTAGTCTCTATGGCAGATGCAAGAAGATGGGAATTCATGGAATTCACCTCTCCCAGGTCTCATTTCTTCAGGTTCACCCATAAATCCTCGTTGACATGACCGCACCTTCCTGGAAAATGTATCCCAGTCCATGTATTTTCTTGCCATGAATAGTGAGTTGAGTTTCTTTGCATTGGGTCTGATGGTTCTCTTGTGCCCCATGTACCTCCTTCATCCATATCAATTAATTAAGAAAAACCAAGCAAACAAATATGCAGGATGACTTAAATGCAACAGGATACACAACTTTTCGCTCTTAATAGATAAATAAATATTTACATACACAAAATAAAATAAAATTCAAGGAGTGAAGGAGTCCAATACTGCCAAGAAATTATTAAGGGGCAAAAAAACCAATTATTTCGTCAGCTTCCTCCTTTCATGAAACAGGAATCCTCATACTCAACAAATACTGATAGTACGGCACCCAAACGATATCAAGTAAACTTTTATATGCAAAGTACGACGCCTAGATCTTTTAGTCCTCTAAGAACAGTAAGAAGATAGAAAAACTTATTAGGTGTGTTGATTTCTTCTTCAAGATTTATACTAAAAAAGAAAACTGATTCCACTATCAACCAAGTAACATATTCAGCTCAGGCCTCAGGCTAAAATCTAACAATTTAATCCTATCAACGCTACTCAGGTTGCAGCTATCAGTCTATCAGTACAAACTGATAAACTAATTATGCAAAACACATAAGTTGCAGTAGTCATCAGAGTGCATTTTATACTTTTTCTTGGAGGTAACATTACACGAAACTTCCAAATCATTACCTTTCCAGACACAAATTCTCCCTTTCTTGCCCAGGAAATTAGATAAAACAAAAACCTTATCTTGTAGAGAGACGTGTAAAGCAACTTGTGATGGCAAATTTACAAACATTTTCACAAAACCATCATCTAGTGCAAAGTATATCACAAAGTGACAAAGTCAAACATCAAGTGGTTGCTTGATAGTTGATACTTTTATGCTTCAAGGAAGCAGGATAGCAAATTTGTTTGACAAAGTGCTCTCTCCCAATCAAATTATTTCCCCAAGTTCCGAGCAGTATGTTAATCATTAAGTTGCAGCCTACCCCAACAACTAAACCTATGCAAATTGTGAAGTGTGTTATCATAAATTTGGCCAATAGTTAAGGTTTCAAAAGAAAGTTAATTTTACGACTCGATTACCAATAGATATAACTTCCTGCTAAGAATTCCAAGTGCACTTGGAGTCATTATTATGCATGTAGGTTACAAGACTAATTTTGCGAACTTATCAAAATGAGGAGTCTAAGAGAAAGTGCCTAGATTTAATATCACGTATAGTAGTGTGAGTTTTATGACAAAGAAGTTACAACTGCATAAAAGTAGAGAGACAATGAAAACAAGAATGAGCTCTTAATCCTTACCTTCGACCTGCAAGAATCTTGGCCATATTGCCATTGTTATTGGCGACAAATACATCACTTTCGTCGCTGACAATGTAGTCAATGGCAGCAAGTTGAGATGAGAATGGGAGAAATGGTTTCAACTCTTTGTTTGTAAGCATCTCTTTGGTGTAGAAGTTTGGGAATAGGTCTCTGAGGGGCTGCAGAGTCTTTTCTCCACCATAAATTTCCCCAGGCCTTAACATAGAGGTAAGAATCTTTTCTGAAACCAAGCGCCCTTAACATCAAACCCACTTCTTCAGGAGTGAGTGGGCACTTTCCACGTTTTCTTTCCCCCTCAGGACTCAAATCCTGTAAAATCAAAATAAAATAAAATAAAATGAATCCAATTAAATAAGTAAGTCAACAATAAATTCATGGATTTGTAAGTTGCTATACTTGCTCCGCAGATACGTAGTATTACAGTCTATTTAAGTGCTTCTACACTGTAAAATAAAATCCATAAGGGAATTTGAATTCCTATATCCATCAAAATAATTACTAATCCACCAGAGATGAAGAAACATTATGCAGAAAAACAACAAAGCATGTCAATCTCACAGGTAGTGTCGCCCACCGCTTCCTGATCTCTGCCAGCTCGTTTCTTTCTCTGTCTCCTCCCCCATAGTAACATCCAGAAAATGCCAGCATATCAGGCTCAAATCTGCCAGTAATACAAATAGAAATCTTTATATATGCCAAAGATAACTGTTTTTTTCTAGCACTAGACACGTTTCAAAATCAACTACGGGATAAATAAATCAAATATTTAACCTCAAATTGCCAATATTTCTATGCAGAAAATAGTAAATCTCATTAAGATTATTGGTTTTCAAATCAATGGCCGGCTTGTCGCTTAGGGTCTGTTTGCCAGGACTATATGTCATCCTCCAACTAATAATGCCATCCTTCTATTGATTTTAGGCAACTTTTTGTTTGTTCTGCCAAATCAAAAGGTTTTGACTGTGGCAATAATGCAAGTTCGAACTGATAAAAACTGAGCATAAGAATAGTGCCAGTTCTTATTCAACTTATAGTATCTACACTCATTCCAATTAAAATCCAACATGTGCAAAACTCATTCTGGAAACCCAGCCAAATGTTTCATAAAAAGAAGAAATCTCTTAAGGTCCTATTCTGATGAACTTCTTACTACTGCCCTAGAAATTCCATTCCATGAAAACAACTCCAAAGGATACAGAAGTTTAGCTCTTTTTTTTTTACTGTTATCAATAATGGCTAACACGAATAAAAGAAGGGTCCCCCTATCATATAATAGCATAACAATGACAGGAGCTCTACCAAAGCTCATGCTCTGGCTGACAGCGTTTAAGTTCTGCCGATCTCTTAAGCACAATAAGTTCTCTAAGCCTTCTACCAACATCTCCAATTAGAACATTTGCCACCCACAATCAGATCCTTAATTACCCATTATGTTCATTGTACTAGATCTCTTTCTCACTGAACAATATATGCTATCCTACACAGATGTTCTGTACAAAAATTCCTATTTATGTTGTTTACAGTTTACCAGAACAAATATTTGGTATCACAAGAATCTAGATTCTGCAAAAGCTTTAGCGTTCCATGCCTATTTCCAAACAAACCAAAAAAGGTATACATTAGAGATTCACACTATTTATTATTACACAAGAAATGAGAAGTATATACCTTAAGTGAACTGCAATAAAGCGATTGGTCATGCTCCTCATTCTCATCACCAACTCTTGACCCGAAGTTTTTTCATTATAGGTTTAAGTGAATCTTAAGCCATGATAATTAAACGGCAAGCGCAGCTTTTGTAGTTGTTAGATCAAGGTTATTAGCAAGTCTGTAGTCAAACTTCGTCAACTGCACAGCCTGCATGACGATCAAGTACATATGGACTTGTCAACTTATTACAGAAAATAGAAACGTTATATAACTGATAAAGGTGATTCAATGTATGCGAAATCTAGAGCCACCAAATGGACAAAATTTCCATGTGTTATTTGACTTATTTCCCCAGAGCTGTTATGCATCTTAAAAACAACTTTCAATTAGATTCTGAGGAAAAATTACAAAGTAAAAGGCATTGTCCAGTAACTCAGTCTAACACTGCTCAAACATGGATGCAGTACATTTAGGTATTTACAGATGTCAATTATTTAAGAAAGTAAGACCTTCATCGAAATACAGAATTTTCTTGAAATTCTTTTATAAGTTAGAACTTTATTCGCTAACCCGTTAAAACCCCTTTTCCCCACTGAAAGTGAAACTGAACCCAAGACGTTGGGCTCAACCTCCCAAGGAACTGGACACCTTCCCTAAATTTTTTGAACAAAAGATAAATAAAAAACTTTATTACTTTGAAAATGTTACTTTTAGTAATTTTAGTTAACAAAAGAAAATTGGAAATAATGTTGAAACAAGATTGGAAGGAGGATAGTTCATCAATTTCCCGTCAAATTATATTTCAACAAACAAAAAAAACAAAAGATTGGGATTTTAATGAGACTTTACTAAAAGTTTCGAAAAACCAATAAGAGGAGAGAGAGAGAGAATAGTGATGATAGCTTATAAGTTTATGATAAATGGAAGCAGGAATTAAAATAAATCCAAGACTAATTTAGAATGGTTCTTACACGCCTCCTCAAGAGTATTGGCAGCACTTGATCCAAATAATATTCAGGAGTGGATTTTCTCGGTACACGCATGGTGTATGGAGGTTTGTCCATTGACCTCATTACTTTATCAGGGATTCTTCTAACAATGGTGACATCCTTTGCAAGGGAAGCAATGAACCACTCAACGTCAAAAATGTCAACAAAGTCGCTGCATGTGAAACATCATGATGTCAGATAAACTCGTGAAAGGTCAACATACAAATGCAACCCGTCAGTGAAGTCATCACTAAGTCAATCAATAGTAACTCAACCTACCTATCATCTTTCCAGAAGGAATTGTGATCCAGCTCAGGTACAACTAATGTGGCATTCAGGACCCGAGCAACAACAACAGCATCAGTTATCTAAGTGTGGAAAGGAAAGGGACAGTCAGTTAAAGGAACAAAAAAAGACATAGTAGAGAACTGAGTCTTAAGCTATCAGTTCCCTTGTCATGGCACAGTAATTATGAAGAGTGGCTTTCACTAACAGTTGTAACTAAAGAACTCCATGAAACGTAAGTAACACATATATAATAATTCTTTTAACAAATACAATTTTATTACCATTCAACTTTATATTGGATTGGCTTCAAACTAACACTATAATTGAATATGCTAGATGTTCACCTATATCTTTTGTCTAACATAAGCATGAGATTATAAGTACAACAGCAACCCATTGAGAAACACTTCAGGAACCTCTATCCAAAATAGAGGTATACCAAAAGGATTCTCCACTATTAGGATATATGTAGAACAGAAGGATGGGGAAATAAAAGGAATGGGCAGTTTCACTTGCGACATACGACCTTGACCTGATAAGACCTTGTGTACATACAAATATACAATGAGAGGAATTATCACCAAAGGCCCGACCTCCCTCAATAGGATTGGTTCATGAAATCTATAATATATTAGATAAAATCTAGAATTACTGCCAAATTCACAAACAAACTCTGTTTGTATAGCTGACACTCTGTGTGCAGCCTCCAATCCAAACAGCTCTTTTATTAAACATTGGACAGGCTCCAACTCATGTGATGCAATGATTTAGATGACACTCACTCTTTTTACAAAATCACTATAACTGTTTATCGTGCATTTAAATCACCAACCAGAATAATCAGATAAATTGCTAACAACCTCTACAGTCTACACTCTACAACAGCAACACACAAATTAGTCGTAAAGCACGTATTTTTGTCATTTTGTGCAATTGAGATGTTATTTAGGGATCTCCTAACCATACAAGTTTTCTATTTTAATCTTTTTGCCAAATGACTTTACAACCAAAATATGTCAAAAACGTGTTAAAATAAATAAAGAGGCACATTACTTGGCTTAGGGCTTTACAACCTCAATAAGGTTCAAAAAATAACTATCTACCTTCATAATGAATGGCAAAACATTCCTTAACTGTTCAATGAAGATAAACTGGTTACTTAAAATGGAAATGCAAAGAATACTCTAAAATGAGGAATTTTTTTACTTACCCCAGTTCTTTGTTGGTTTAGTCCTCCACTTGTTGCAATAAGCAAGTACCCATTGGATGAACGCTGACGTACAGCATCTAGGTTTCATGAGAAAATTAATAAGAGACTGGTTAGTAGTGTGAAAATGAAAAATCTAAAGAGATGTCATTTCTCAGAAAACATGAAACCGAATGGGTTTGCCTTAATTAACCTATGCAAGAGCTGAAAATTACAAACTAAACAAGGAGAACAAAAATCCCTATAGAAACAACTTACGAGGCATATGAGGATCTCTATCACTGCATCCATAGTAGACCTTTGCAGCTTTAGATTTCCATATATTAATTGGAGCATGACGGTTATCCTGCAACGACATGGAAAAAATAAACACTGTCAAATTTTCTATTTTAACTGTACATAAGTTTCTATATACTAATACATATCAATAAACACAAACATAGTAAAGTAGATAACATACACACAGACACACAAAAAGAAAAAAGTATATAGGGCAAGCCATAAATCAATTACTCCGGGAATGAAAGAAGATAATTATGTGATTGACTAGTTTGTGGAATTACTTACTTAGTATCAGAGAAAGCAAAGAAACCTAGTTTAGATCAAAACAGAGAAGAACAGAAAAAATAGATTTAATTCCCAAATCAATAAATTTCTGTTAAAACATGTATGTGAGCGTAAAATCCTTCTGCCTTATATCTCGGTCGTGGAGAACAGATCAAACCCTGACTCTACCTACTTTTCAGGAATCATTACAGAATGAAGGTCAATTGTACTGTGAAAGAGCATAAAGACATTAAACTGCACAGTCAAGCAGAAAATGCCTTCCCCCCCTCCAGAAGAAGAAGAAAAAAAAAACTTCCAAACCAGTTTCCCATCAAATTGATTTCAAATGCAGTCAATTTTTTATGAAACGAAAGTGTTGAAAAATTAGTAAGATATTCAGTTAAACAGTCCTTTTTAATGTAATGTTGACTTAAATAATGTCTTAATCAAGAAAACACTAAACATGATCTATAACAACAATTAAAACCCCACACAGTCAAAATTACAAAGCAACATTTCCATTTTTTATTTTTATTTTTCTCAAAACCATAATGCATGATCACCACTTACAACAAACCAAATCATCAAAAACATATAAAAAAGAAGACATTTTTAACACTAGTAATTAAAATGGCTTACCAATTTTGTAGACAAAGCTCCTTTCATGAACTGAAAGGAGTAATACTCAAGATGAGAAGCAATATGTCCAGTAAAAAGTGAAATCAAACCCAATGCAAATAACATTAACCCACAAATAAACGAAAGTGAAAACAATTGCTTCTTCTGAAACCTCAAACACATATGTTTCTGTTGTGTATGTAATATAGACACATACTTAAACCCACTACCCTCAACATTACTTGATTTCCCCACAACCATTGAGCTCAAAATCACATCATACATAAATTACAGATCTTATTTTTACAAAAATGGTGTTAAAAATTGGTGTTTTGTATTTGAGGAAATGTCACTGAGAGAGACGTTGAGAGGAAATGAGGAGAATCCTGTTTTTTGAAGAGGAGTTTTGTTTGTTCCTGAGAAATATCGGAAATGTTATTTATAACGTATCGGTTATAATTAATGAATAGAGAATGAATGAGGTGTGGAAGTGAGTGTATAAATATATATCGGTATATAAGAGCAGTGAAGTGAAATGAGAAGTTGACTAACGTATCGGCGGCGTTTTTGGGATTCCGTTATTCCGGAAAATCTAAAAGTGGGTATTGTGCCGTTGCAAATATATCAGGTATTCAGATGTATTATGGTTTGTGCGTGCAACTGTGCATGTTAGATGTACGTGTTTGTTTAGTGATTAAAAAGTTCAACTTTTTGAATTTTGTTTTCCACAATTAGAGAATTTATGGAGGTTGATTGACTTAAGTAAATTATTTGAATTAAGATCTGGAAATCTGGATCGTAACAATTTTGTATACAACAAGTTGGGGGTTTGGATCAGTTATAAAATTGTTGAGAGAATGTGGGAAACAAACATACGCACCATGTTCTGGATGATTTTGAGTGTGTATTAATTACAGTATATAAGTAAAGGAAAGTAATAAGTTAAAAATCTGAATGCACAATTGCACAAAGTCAAAAACGACACCTCTAATGGCAGATTTAAGATGCTCATATAATTTTTCCCAACCATGTGTTCGAACTTTCAAGAGATTGCAGATGAAAATTACTAAAATCTGCACAAAAGCTAAATTTCACTAAATACAACTGGATATTTGTTGTTGTTTTGCATCTTTAAGACAAATCAACTATTTGTTGCTTTCCGAACGATAACGTCAATGTATCTTTCTTGTATCAGACAAAAAATTTAATCATACTGAAATTTTAGGAAAATGTCACGCCTTTAAAGACACAAAAATAAATAAATAAATAAAAGTACATGCAAACAAAATTAATATTTATCCTGGACTATCACATGATTAAAGAATGAAAAGGGCCTCGCACTCTCAATGGACACTGGAGAAGCACAGTTCAAATACACTATTTGGCGTAGATTTTGTGGCCCTAAGTTATAGCACTCTTTGACTTGGTCGTCGTCCCCCCACACCCCACACCCCTTCTCATTTTTCTTGTGAAAGAGAAATGCCATAAACGTACAATGGTCCTGTTTGGCATTGCTTATTAGTTAATGGAATTTAAGAGAATCATTTACAACATTTGCAGGTGCCGACTAGTAAAGTCCGTAAAATTTTTGGATGATGATATCAGAAGTCTGGGAATCGAACCCGCCAGTATTAAAGAGTTACTGATCTCTTTTAAAACAGACTTGCCAATAAATAAATAAAAAATACTTTGCGTAAGCTATTTAAGCCTCCATTGAAACATCAGAGTATCATACCAATTAAGTTGCCCCTTGATCACTTTTATGCATGTATGTACTAGATGAGCAAATTGGCAAATGGTTTTACAACCAGTATTCACAATTCCAAACCAAATGTCGGAATTTCGCACGGATATTTTGGTTTTTCAAAAAGACGGAAAATACAATATAGAGTCAAAAATATTAATGATTCTAAAATTTAGTTGAAATCAAAATATAATATGGGTCGAAATATTGTAAATATTGTGAATTTCAGTTTTCTAGATTTTTTAAATTCTAATAATTCCAAAATCCCAAACTATAATTACACTGCCCAACTCATATCAACTTGTTCAGTGTAAATTACTTCTTGTTGTTTACCTTTTGTTTTTTTTGGGTAACGGCATTTCCTCCATTTATCTAACATTGCGGAAAGTACATACAACAGTCATATCATGGAAAACTAAACTAGGCGATGCTAGGGGTGGTCTATTTTGGAATTGCCAGAATTATGACAAATAAAAAGTTGGAATTCCGACTCTTATGATATTTCGACTTTGAAATATAATTTCGAATTTTTCAAAAACTCAATACTTGTAAACTTCATATAACATACTAGGGGGTGCTTCTTGTTGTCTAGTTGTTTTAGCCTTTTTAGGCGAATGTAGATCACCTGTAGTCTCAACTCAATACTTGTAAACTTCATATGACATACTAGAGGGTGCTTCTTGTTGTTTAGTTGTTTTAGCCTTTTTAGGCGAATGTAGATCACCTGGAGTCTAGTTACCGAAAAAAAAAAGATCACCTGGCGTCTCAACTCAATACTTGTAAACTTTATAAATATTGTCCCAACAATGAAGAGAAAACATGCGCTGAGGGGAAAGCACATATACAAACACAGAGGTGTGGCCATGAGGCCCTCTACCATCAGTGTTATCATTTTCAACCGTTCAAGCTGGCCTCACATGGTATTCAATATTTGAGAAAGTGGAACATGTAGGGTTTCATAAAGTTAGGTAAGAGGAAAGATGGGATTATAAATATGCGAAACAGAGAAGCCGGAGTTTATGGGTGGTAGGGCAGGCTTAATGATGCTTCGCGTACAAAGTGACTCCTCACTCATCACTAACCAACCAAGCAAATTTAGCAGAACCTGTTTGTGGATCTTGTACTTGTACAATAACAACTGTATTCAATAGGCAAATGTAACATACTAACATGTACACATGTACATTCTAGCAAGTTCCTAAATATAGAAGAAAAAAAATTAGACTCGGTATTCTGGAATTGGGTTGCGAAACAAGTCTCGAAGCATTGCACGCACGTGTCTTGCAGCTTATGATATAGATTCGCAAACCAGTTCCAGAGTTGCATATGAGTATATGACATGTATCTTCAACGTTCGATTGAGATACTAGCTACGTTAACTTACTACCCATATAATAAGCTTATTACCAAAGCAATGGCTTTGTATAAGCTCCTTGGATGTTTTAGAAGATAAATCTCAGCCGTATCTGACCGGGTTTTTTTAATGTGCCACGTTTAGGTTTTGGTACTATTAGAAATTCCAAACCGAGCCCATCTTTTGTCAGGATAAACTAAAACTCAGTCTTCAGCTGGAAACAGTCTTCATTGTGTGCTTTCTTCGCCTTAATAGATAGTAAATCAGTTGCACATGGAGGGGCTGGAAACGGTCCAGGAGACCAGGGATGAACTTCTGACCTGCTTCAGAATCAAAGGGCTTTAACGCTGGGGTGCTTCAGTTTAAAAAGGCGTATCAAAGGCTCTTAGCTGTCTTCTGCAATAGCCCAAATCAAGCAACAGATCCAGGGAGGTGTCCCATAATCCCATTATATTGGAAATAAGTCAAACATCATTGTTTGACTGAATCTCAAATTAGTCGCTACTAATCACATATTTGATATTTCAATCAAGTATAGTGCGTTAGAATTTTGGCCGAAAAGTTCAAGTGAAGTTTAAGAGCATCTTTAGGTGAGATACTATCCTAACATCAAACACCAAATTTCTAATAAAATTTCTAATAATTTGGTGTTTTTTTATGAGAGACACATATTGATGAAAACACAAAAAAAACACCAAACCAAACACCAAATCGGCCAAAATTTGATTCCAACTTTGGTGCTGTATCAAATTTCTCGCAGTTTTTCTAACACCGCATAGACTTGGGCTAAACAGTGGGCTTCACGTGGGCTTAGACTTTTAAGATGGACTTCAGTGGTGCAGCTTTTTCTAGAAAACCGCGTGGGTTTAGGCTTTTAAGATAGATTTCAATAGTACGGTTTTGAGAAAGCCACATAGGCTATATAGCACGGTTTTCGCGTCACTTGATGTCGAATATTTGATGTTTCTCCTGAAATTAGTTGGTATATTTTTGGTTTGGTGTTTGGTTTGGTTAAAAAAATTTGTGTTTTCTTGGTTTCTTTTCTAAAGATGCTCTAAGTTTCAGTTATGTAGATATTGGTTTAGTAAAAAGGCCCTACAAGATTTATAGCTTTTTGGCATCAATTTTCAAACATTTGCGTCCAGATACTTGGTGCCTTCCGCACCTCCACCTGTAATATCATCAGTGTGTAGCTTGTTGGGCCTCAATTTGGGCCTTCAAACAGAAGCAAACTGTATGAACAACGGGAGGATTGCACTGTAGTACTGAACAGTACCACTAAATAATCTACTGCTGAGAGATCAGATGTGTCTACAGCCTGGGTGTTGGTGTTGGTGTTGGTGTTGCATAAATAATTAAATATGCAATATTTTTCCTCAAAACACCTACTGCAAAATGACAAATTCATGTACTTTACACGTTTTACACCAAAAGGCCTATCAAACGAATCTCACTTCACTCAAAAATGGAAGGTGGAAACCCATACCTCAAAAATGTACCCAATCAGGGAACATGAATAGTGCTCAGGTCATGACAACATGGAGCATCACTCTGCTGGTAACACATCGTTTTTGCACTTCAGATATTTTGCTCCATTGATTACTTCCTACTCGAGTTTTACAACAGATCAGATATCAAAGCTTGGCACGACCGTCGAAATTCTTAACCCTGATTTCTGCAAATTTTATGCTGTCGGAGAGTGCAGAAGTCAACTTCTTTACATCATCCGTCGTATGGGCTGCACTAAGGGTTATCCGTAACCTGAAACATGTGAAGAAGAAATGATGTGGTTCAAAAGGGTAAGAAAATACACCAGCACAACACTAATAACGGCATTCCGGTCAGAAAGCCACGTCAACCAAGTGAAAGTTGCACAACAATAAAAGATGACAAGCTAAAATCTCTAATCGCAAAATCATCTTAGGACAAGATTGACAAATTCAGACTAAAAATTAATACCCGTCCATTCGTTTTGTAAAACATGTAAGATGAGATTGTTCTTATTTCTTAGGCTAGATAAAGCATCTAAGATGAACTGTTGGACTGCAACACTGACAATAGAAATGAAGCCAAAAAAATCTATCCGGCTGACAAACCAAGGCTAAGCTAAGCAACATACTAACAAGTGTTCTTAGCATGCAGCAGAAGCTGTGAGCAGTTTCAACGTAGAAGGTTTGAATCTGAAGGATACTTATTACAGTTACAACATCATTTTTTCCTGACCCATGGTGTCTAAGTAGGTAGACATTAACCGTACAAGGAAAGAATAGGTCGATCATCCATTTGGTTTGGCGTGAAACCTCAACATATTCTTAACTGTCCACGCACTATAATATATTTACTAATACTTTATTAAAACAAAAGTAACTGTGAAATTTATCTGAATTAGCCTAGGTTTTCAATACATAGTTCCTTCTCTAATTCATTATATGAATGAAATCTTCATGTAAATTATGAGTTTATGTCGATGGTACTCCACGACTTTAAAGTACCCAAATACATATGAAAGACAGTTCAACAAATACCTGCATGAATTGGAGGGAACTGTGGGTGGTCTGATCGCTGTCACATGGAAGCCTGACTCCAGTAAATGCCTGTACCATGAGGCAAAACACGTTAGCAGCAGCAGAGATGTTTGGAAAGGGGAAAGAGAGACAGAGAGTGAGAGAAAACCTGCTAGCCTGTAAAGCCTTCTCTTCGCTCCCAACGACCAGACTAATGATAGGACTTGCGATGGGGATTTGGGTCAGAACACGGAAGTCTTGCACTCGGCTCCAAATGGCCCTCCTACGCCATTTTTCCTTTTTAGCCACAATAACAGCAGCTGCTAAGTTATATGTACTTCATTAATAATCCATAACAAATCAGACCAAAACTAAAAGACACTCCTGAAAATTTAGATGGTTAGACAACAAACTAGATGGCTTGGAAAGATAAAACATACAAAGCCAGAAAGTTTTCAGGATTTATCTTCAATATTATTATGGGCATTAATAACCCAATATAAAACCTTGCATCTCTGTGTTTATTAAAGGTGTCAATGGGTGCAGGAGATAAGTCTTGGACGGGCAAGGCCAATATATTCTGATCCACTAATACTAGCTTGTAGAAAGTTAGACAGGAGAGATTGACTTTCGAAATAAATTTTTATGTTGCTTCTTGCAATATCCAAAACCACTTTACAATATATTAAAACCCCATAAACCATTCTCTCGCCAACGCAACTAGAAAGCCTGCAGAAACCACAAAGCATATTAAACTTTATCGATGTGTTGGCGTCTGAAGTATGTAGGTGATAGCACACACCCTCTGCAATCGTGAAACATAGGTATACGTATAGACAAGCCCTTTGGTAAGACAGAAAAATTGCAGTCGATGGCATCCTGATGGAGTACAATGATACTATACTGGAGCAGCACATAAAATGTACCAAAAACAATCATAACACTTCAGAATAGAAAACCACCGGCTGTGAAAGAAACATAAATGAACACAAAAAGAACCAGAATATACCATATGCAGCAGCGGCAATGGGAAGTGGTATAGCAGTTGAAAATATGAAAGAGCGCCCCCTTGACTGTAAGAGCTGCTTCCACTTTTTGCTGTTTATGCAAATTATAAAACTAACAAGTGAGCAAGGGTCTTTCAGATCAGATGCCAATAACAGGTCAGCATTTCAAAGAGGTAAATACATGCTAAAGGACAAAGAGAGAGAGGAGAGTCATGCATTTCTCCCATCTTTATTTTCTTCTACATGGTAATAGAATTTATGTATCTGATTACTCACGAATTTCTTGAATCACACGTTAAAGAGGAGGGCCCTATCACAAAGAAATCCACAATCTGATATAACCGATAGATCAATACTATTCTCATATATGTTAGCATGCATTACTGCTGTATGGGCGGCTCACAAGAAAATTGGTCTCTTTAGTTACATTTCTACTGTATTCATTATTTTCGTTTAGATAACAGGACTCAGAGATGACTTATGAAGGAATGAAGATTATCTACTCTGACCTGTTACCACCTGTTTTTTTCATATGTTTTGGAGCTGGAAATTCTGAGCACAACTTAATATTGTAAGAGAAATGAATGGCTCCAAACATACTCCGAGCCAAAAGCCTTAGGGAACACATGGAAGGCATCTCTCTCTCTCTCATGAAGAAACCAGGGTTCCCATTGTTCTTTTCGATATCAATTCAAAAGTTTATATTTTCTCTCTATGGACATATAGCTTCTATACATAACAAGTAACATGAAACAGAATTACCTGCAGGTAATGAACCCTCCATGGCAACCTGCAGCCTTGCTCAACGTGCCTATGCATATGTCAATATCATTTTCACAATTGTACTCCTCCGCAACGCCACCACCATTCTCCCCACAAACAAGTGTTCCATGAGCCTGAAAGATTTATCAGTGGATGCAGAAAAAGTAAATAAATTATATGAGGAATGCTATAATCACAAAACTATATCATGCCCTTTCCTTTTATTTTATTTTTCAATAAGGCACATGATGATGAGTGAACTTAATCCATAGGACCGCCAATAGAATGGTCAATCATTATTTTCAAATATAACATGCATCTATTGAGAACCACTTCTCAGAGTCCTGCCTTTGTGTATATTTCTCAAATTTGTAAAATCCATCATGCATGATATATGGGAGTTTATGCAAAGCCAAACTCACATCGTCAATGACCAACAAAAAGCCATGCTTCTTGCGAAGCTCCACAAGTTCAAGTATTGGTGCAAAATCTCCATCCATACTAAACAAGCTGTGGAAAATGAAAGACAACACTTATTTGTGCAACAAATATCCCATTTACTCAAGATGATCACGCCCCAAAGATTTATTTGTTGTGAATCATGCACCTCAGAAGTCAAAATGTAAAAACTAACAATACATGAGTCTTCTGCAAAATGCAGATATCCAGATGTTAGATACCTCTGCACATATGAGGCGATATCAATGATTGGGTTGGATCGAGTGTTCATATAGATATCACCTAGTTGTAAACATAGAGTGGCTTGGAAAGGATGGATGCATCACTGGGCAGGAATGTGATCTTTTACTCAAAATAATATGACATGGATACAGGTCTTATACGGGTTTTAAAAGTAACTACAGTGACGGTGATTATTGCAATAATCATCCTCCATGTACAGACGTACCTATCACTTACAACAACCTTCTTGTCCATTCTGCAACTTGATCTGCAATTTTCTGTGGTATCAGAATATAGTATATCATAAAATAAAATTAGATACAAAAGAAGAAAAAAACCTACAACAGTGCACTCAGGTGAACCATGTCACAGTGTCTATACACAAAGATCTCTACTTCCCGCTGCCTCTCAGCAAGACGGATGCCATCAATTATCGATGCATGATTTAGAGCATCTGAAAATATTGCTACCTTCTCACCCTCCAAGGGTTTTTTGCCTACAGCTAAGAGGGAGCTTATACTTCCAAGGGTTACCATCAAGGCCATATTGGCTGCAAAGCCTGTCGGGCAAAGGAGGCAATCCTGGTTCACAAAATAAACAATAATGCACAAGTTTAGTACACAATACACAAAATGTCAACGGTAGTACATAAACAACGCACAGATACTCGTTTCATCTAACATAAGCTATAAGTGCGTAAACAAACTCAATCCATAAATCATAAACCAAGACAAAGACATTTGATAGAGGAAAATTACATCAATATACTCCCCAAAATAAGTTGGTTATTAATCAAAGGAGAAGGGAGCTGAAGAAAGTGAGTTGTATCAATATGTGGGCATACAATGCACATAACGAGAACTAAAGTCTCTGATCTAATCTATGTTTATCAATGACTGAACCACTGAAAAGGGACACTTCCCCAAAAGATAATGTAAATCAACTTATTAACAAAGAAGTACCTCCTTTTTCTTTAAATCAGCTAAGCAAGATTCTAGCAGTCTATGGTAGTCTGTATATCCACATATCAATGCAGAACCTCTTGGACCCATCCCATGCTGTAGTGCTGCCTGAATACGAATGTTAACAATGTCTAAACAAATGGCATAAAAATTATTTACAAAGAAAAGCATACCTCTGCAGCCGCCCTACGGACCGTTGGATGAGAACTCAAGCCTAGATAATCATTTCCTGAAAATAGAATAAGTTTTCGCAACGACTCGGGTTTCATATTTCCATTACCTCCTATAAAAATCACAAGAGCCACTGTCTTTCAATCAAAAATTTACTCCAACTATCTAAAAAAGAATGAATGGTTACTTACCAGAGCTAGGAACATTATGAAGCCATTCCTGGAAAGTGGATTCTGAGAGTTGAATTTCAACTGAAGAACGGTCCCATGATTGTAACCCATCGAAAGTCTTGAAATCTTTTTCATGTGTAGTTGTTGTTGAGACTGAAATGGGTCGGAGTGAACGAAGTAGATTCAGTGTATCTAGTTTAGATACTGCTTTCTCTACCAACGTGTCCCAACAAGAAGAAGTCATTTTCTGAGTCTGCAATGTTTTTTTTTTCTCATGCTATGCGGAGAAACCAACCTGGGTCGAAATCAGGCCCGCTGGTTATGTAACATTTATTTTTATATATATCGCAATTTTGACTTGTTATTTAGACTTTTATGTTCGTAGCTGTTTGACCCAAATTCAATATATGTTTAATAATGTTCAACCCAGTGAACTCTCATGTCCCTCTAAATCAATTACCCTTAATTGAAAGGAATGGGAATGTATATAGGTAATTTGATATTGATTGTTTATTCTTAAACTTGAAAGTGCTAAAATGGACAAAGAGATCACAGAGATAGTTTGAAGAAAAAACAAATAAAGAACACTGTCTCTTTAAAAACTCCCACAGAACTAAGAGTCTAGAGATGATTATAAAATAAAAAATAGACCGTGCTTGTTTAAATTTTTGACTTTTGGGGGGCAATATTTATTGCTTAAATTGAAAAGGTTGAGCTTGTAAAGGAGCTACACTTATGGAATCTTTCGATATCATTGAAGAGCATTACAACACCTTTATATCTACTTCTACTATCTATATACTAAAGCAGAAACCTCTAATAAAGGATTTTCTCTCTCCTATGTGGCACTCTAATATGAGAGTTAGTTTTTTTTTCTCTCTTATGTGAAACTCTAATATGAAAGATAATCTTTTAATAAATTTACAATCTCACGCATCGTAGAATCTCTTTGGAGAGTTTTAGTGTATTTCTAATTCTTATATTTGGAGAGTTGGAGTGTATTTCCATTTCTTATATATTTGATCAGATATACAAAATTGCTAAAAAATAGGTGATTTATAAAAGGTTACGAATCAAACATTTTTAGTGTTCCAATTCTTATATATTTGATCATATAAAAAAATTTGCTAAAAATATGTGATTTGTAGAAACTAATTCCTTATTACAAATCATACAATTTTAATAAAGCACCGACTTATTTCGAATATGTCCTTAACACGGCCTCAAAACATACTTAAAAACAATTATACAAAAAATAACATCACAAAATATATAATAGAAAATTAAAAAAAAAAAAATAACGGCAAAGCAATAATGACAAATATTTAAAAAATATATATAATAATGAATGAAACTAACGTAAAAAAAAACAATTAATGGGGAACCGAAAACTGGATGCAAATGCATCAAACTATAACCTCAAATAATATTTAACAGAAAATTGAAAACTATATGCAAATGCAAGTATTAAACTAATCTTAAAAAGTAATATATAGAAAATTGGAATATGAATACAACTGCATTAAACTAACCTCAAAGAATAATTAACGGAAAATCAAAATTTTGATACAAATACATCAAACTAACATAAAAAAATAATTGTCGGAAAATCGGAAACTGGATGCAAATGCATTGAGCTAACCCTCAAATATTAAATTAACGGGAAATCGGAAACTTGATGCAAATGCATTGAACTAACCTCGAAGAAAAATTAATTATAAATTAGAAACATAATGCAAATGCGTGGAACTAATATTAAAAATTAATTAACGGGAAATCGAAAATTGGATGCAACTGCACTGAACTAATCTCAAAAAAATAATCTGGATGCAAATGCATTGAACTAACCTCAAAAAATAATTAACGAGAAATCGAAAATTGGATGCAAATTCATTGAACTAACCTCAAACAATAATAGTGCGGAAATCGGAAACTAGATGCAAATGCAATTTTATCAAATAATAGCGAGAAATCGAACCTGGATGAAATGCATTAAACTAATCTCATGAAATAATTAATGGGAAATCGAACTGGATGCAAATGCATTGAGGCTGACCTCAAAGAACAATTAGCAGGAAATTGGAAAATGGATGCAAATGTATTGAACTAATCGAAAAAGAATAATTAACGAGAAATCAGAAACTGGATGCAACTACATTGAACTGATCTAAAAAAATAAATAACAGGAATTGAAAATTGGATGCAACTGCATTGAACTAACATCAAAATATAAATAACTAAAAATCAAAAACTATATGCAAATGCATTGAACTAACCTCAAAACATAGTTGGGTTATATTGTGGTAATATCTCGATAAGTATAGTTTTGCATTTAAAATGGTGTTTATCTTATCTCTTTCCGTATGATTGGAAACTCCTTGCTATTCAAGTAGCTTCAATATATATGAACTTCACCTTATTAGACAATCTCACAAAACTTCAATCAAATTTCTATTATTAAACAATAAAATAAAGTTGAAGGGTTTTATCAAATGTGAGTTATTTTTTTTTAATGGAAAGTGAGGTTTTTATGTTATAAGAAATTTGGTTGAGTGATTAATATAATATTAATATATAATAGTTATGCATATTTGCAAATATTTTTCAGAATAATTAATATAACAACACCCGTTCATAGATAATCTTTGAATATTCCACATAGTGAGTCATGCATAATTTAAATAATAATTAATGGAAAATCGGGAACTGGATAATCTTTGATGATCCCACATAGTAAATCAAGCATAATTTACTTTTTATGTCATGTTTGCAAAGACACTACAGATGAATCAATAGAAGTTGGTATTACACACCACATTGAATAATTAAAAGGAAATCGGAAACTGGATTCAAATACATAATAGAGCTCAAAGAGTGATTAACGGGAAATCATAAACTTTATGCAAATGCAATAAACTAAACTCAAAAAGTAATTAACTAGAAATCGGAAACTGGGTGCAATTGCATTAAACTGACGTCAGATAATAGCTAACAAGAAATTAGAAATTGGATGCAAATCCCTGAAAAATAATTAACGGAAATCGGGCGGGTGTAATTGCATTAAACCGACGTCGGATAATAGCTAACGGAAATTAGAAATTGGATGCAAATCCACGAAAAATAATTAACGGAAATCGGAAATAGTATGCAAATACATCAAACAAACCTCATATAATAATTAATGGGAAACCGAAGGCTGGATGCAATTCAAATGCATTGAATTAAACTCAAAAAATAATTATGAGAAAATCAAAACCGATGCAGTAAATGTATTGAACTAACCTCATAGAATAATTTGTGGGAAATCGAAACTAAATGCAAATACATTAAAATAATCTCAAAAAGAATAATTAATGGGAAATCAAAACCGGATATAATTGCATCGAACTAATCTCAAAACATAAATAATCGAAACTAAATGCGGATGCATTGAACTAACATTAAAGAGTTATTAACGGAAATCGGGCTGAATCCAAATGCAATGAACTAATCTCAAAGACTAATTAATGAAACATTGAAAAATGGATGAAAGCAAGACTGAACTAATCTAAATGAATAATTAATGGGAAATTATAAATTTGATGTAACTACATTGAACTAACCTAAAAAAAATAATTAACGGGAAATCGGAAACTTGATGCAAATGCATTGAACTAACCTCAAAGAACAATTAACATAAAATCGAAAATTGGATGCAACTGCATTGAACTAACCTCAAAGAATAATTAACGGAAAACTAAAAACTAGATGCAACTGCATAAAACTAAAATCAGAGATTAATTAATGGGAAATCATAAATTCGATACAAATGCATTGAAATAGCCTAAAAAATAGTTAACTGGAAATCAGGAGTCGAATGTAACTACATCGTGCTGACCTCAAAGCATAAATGTCTGCTTTTTTAGCCTTCTCACATGAGTAATTAGGAACCCAAAACGAAAGTGAGTTTATAAAAATAGAGTCTTACATGTATGCAAACTGTATATAAATTATAAACTATCGAACTAACCTAGAAAAACAATTAACGGAAAATCAGAAACTGGATGCAGATGCATTGAACTAACCTCAAAGAGTAATTAATGGGAGATTGGAACCTGGATGCAAATGCAATGAACTAATCTCAAATACTAATTAACGAAACATCGAAAACTGAATACAATTGTACTGAATTAACCTTAATGAATAACTAACGGGAAATCATAAAGTGGATGCATCGTGACTTTGAACTAACCTCAAATAATAATTAACGGAAAATCGGAAACTTGATCCAACTGCATTGAACTAACCTCAAAGAATAATTAACGAGAATTTGGAAACTAGATGCAATGTACTACATTAAACTAACCTCAAAGAATAATTAATGGAAAATCATAAACTTGATGCAAATGCATTGAACTAATAACCCTAAAACATATTTGTATTATATGTAGGAGGAATAAATATCTCCACAAATATAGTTTTACAATTTAAGTAGTGTTTATCATAATTCTTTTATTGTGATTGGGAATGTCTTGCTATTCAAGTAGCTTCAATATTATCTTCGTCACATTAGGCATTCTTACAAAACTTCAATCAAACTTCTATTGTTAAACCTAACAATAAAAAGAAGTCGATGAGTTTTATCAAGGTTTGATGCTTCCTTTTTATAGAGCTATGCATAGTGGTGCAAGAAATTTAAATGAGTAATTAATATAATTTTCATATCTCATAGCTATGCATAGTTGCTAATATTTTTTAGAATAATTTAATATAACGGCACCCGTTCGTAGGACACGTTCATGTGACAAATCTTTTCAAGTGGGAGTAGTGTATTCTTTGAGGATATGAAAACAATCAATCTGTTTTAGTAATTTGTACACATTAGTACGTAAGCTGAGCGGTGATGATTTACTGCTAAATCACCATAAATCTAATAAAACTATTATACAAGCTAGATTGAGTTTAAGATAATTTCATTTACAAATTACAAATTAAATCCTAAACCACAAAGTGAAGATGCTATCTCAATTTGATCTCTTAGTTTCCAAATACTTATGCACCATAATCACTGCTCATTAACGTATTTGGTTTATTTTTAATAAAAATATATTGTGATTCAAAAATTTGCCGCTAAATCACCATAAATCTAATAAAACTATTATACAAGCTAGATCGAGTTTAAGATAATTCTATTTAAAAATTACGGATTAATATCCTAAACCACAAAGTGAAATGGCTATCTTAATTTGATCCTTTAGTTTCAAGTACTTATGCACCATTATATTTGCTCATTAATGTATTTGGTTTATTTTCAATAAAAATATATTCGATTCGAAAATTTGCGCTAAATCACCATAAATCTAAGAAAACTATTATACAAACTAGATCGAATTTAAGATAATTATATTTGAAAATTATGGATTAATATCATAAACCACAAACTGAAGAGCCTATCTCAATTTGATCCCTTAGTTTCCAAGTATTTATGCACCATAATCGCTGCTCATTAACTTCTTTCGGTTTCTTTTCAATAAAAATATATTCTGATTCGAAAATTTATGTAAAACATTTTGTAAAAACCTTTTCAGCACACAAAATATTTAATAGATCCCGAGCGTATGCCCAGGTCCAAAATCTAGTATCTACTAAGGGTATCTCTACACTATATGATAGCCGGGTCTTCCGGAAGCCTCCTCAACTCTCGAGTAGACAAATTTAAATCTCCTTATTTATTTAATTTAGAAACACCTCTCTCACTAAATTTAGAATAAGCCCCACTTTTATTAATATAATTTGAATAAGGTCATTTTTTTATTAATAATTTAGAAACACCTCTCTAATGGTCACTTAAATTAAATAATTAAATAAACACCTCTCTATGCGTAGCAAGGTTTGCATACTTGTCTCCAATGGAAGGTGTAAGTTTCCACCTCCACATAAACTCCACATAGGAGTCACTAGGATTTTACAATCTTCACTCTATACTATTAGGGCATCTCCAATGGAGAGTGTATATATACACATCCACATAAGTGTCACATAGGTGCCACTAGGATTTTATGGCCCCTCTTATACATTAATAGTTTTTACATTCAAAATGGTATCCAATGCAACAAAGTTTAAGAGTTTGTAAAATTAAAAAAATGAGAAAAACCGGCGGTTAAAGTCCGTCGCAAGGGGTTTAACAACAAAAAAACGCACATCACTTTGAGTAACGTTCGTAGTTTACCCGTCGCAAACGTTACAATTCTAAAAAATAAATAAAACAGACGTGAGTTTAAGTGACGTCCGAATTTCTTTTTAATTGGGACGTTACTTTAAGTGACGCCCGAGATGTTTATTAACTAATAGCTGGATGAGGAATTCCCCACCCCCTCTATTAACTATTAGCTTATCACCTGGGATTTACACTCTCCATTGGAAACATGTTTTTGACATTTAGAGTATAAATTTTACACTTTAAACAATTTACACCCTCCATTGGAGATGCCCTTAGATGATGTGAAAATCTATACTCCCGAACGACTCCAATGCAAGAAATATACAAAGTGTGATTTTAAGAAAACGGACGTTACTTTGAATGACGTTGTCGGGGCAAAAAGTTAACCCGATACTCCCGATGTAATGGTGCTTCCGAAAGCTCAAAAGAGATAGGATTAGGTATTTTGGAAGAAGAAAGATTGCACCAACGTTGTAACACCCGTATTTAAAATACGTATTTATTTATTTATTAATTTATTTTTTTTAAAATTTGATTGGATTGGATTTGGGAAATCAAACCCACACACACACACACACACACACACACACACACACACACACACACACACACACACACACACACACACATATATATATATATATATATATATATTACTATTTTTCCAGATAATAGGGTTTTTAGAAAAATAAAATAAAATAAAAATAAAAGCGGCTTGTTTGCTCGAGCGTTGGAGCGTAACGATTCGGACTATGAGGGATTCGTGGAGCTTTGGATTAATGTGAGTAGATAATATCTTTCACTTAAATTTTTCTATTTCCTATCGAAAGTTCTCTCGAAACAAAAGATTTACTGTTTATATAAAAACTGAAGTTAAAACTGTGATAAGTTAGTCTGTGTTGTTCCATGTTTTTGGCCTACTCTGTCTGCGAAATTGTCTGCGTAGGTTGAACAACGGAATTGACAACAAGTTGAATTTTTACTCGACTCAAATGTCATGGTTATTTACTGACAAAAATTTGTTTAGATAAATTATGATTGGGATTTTCGCAAGTTATTATACTGCCTTGTTTTTGGTTATGTGAATTAAATCTTGTTGGTTGATTAAGGGTTTGAGGTTGGGTTGATGTCGGGGCTGTTGGAAGACTCGGAGGAGTCGTTAATGGAGGCACCAACCCCATTAGAAATTTGTTGTGTTGGTATATGCAATTAAACTGTTAAACGGTGATTGGGATGGGTTGTAGGTGATGGGGTAGCTAGTGTAGTGTATGTGAAGGCTGCAAATGGGTGCTGGTGGAAGCTTGAAACAAGCTGTTAGTGGCAGACGACCCAGATCCCATTTAAAGGGGAGGGTTAACAATATAGGAAATCGAGTTGGGGCTTTTGTTAAAGTTATTGGGTTTTTTATTAGGAGCAAAACCGCTGGAAGGAGGAGATGAGGAGTGGTGGCCGGCGCGCGAGCTGGTAGTGGAAGAGGCTGGTGGTAGCTGGTGAGGAAGAAGACCTGTTGGTCGGTTGGGCTTGGGCTTTGGGCCAAAGTCTTTAGTTTTGAGTTGGGCCGGTTCTATTTGTTGTTGGGGCCAGTTCTAATTTTGTTACATGGGCCGGTTTTCTTTTATTTTTGTGGGCTGGGCCATTGTTGTTTTAAGTGGATCTGTTTCTTGTAGAGATTTCTAGTTGGGCTAAATCTATTGTTGGGCCGGTTTCTGGGTTGGCTTTTATGTTGGATCCGGCTAGCATTATTTGAATTCTTTGGTTGAGTCATAGGCTTGGCTAGTTGGGTCCGAATCATGACCTTAGTCATGAGCCCATGAACCATGCACCTTTACCTTAGCCATGACATAAACTATGACCTTAGCCATGAACCATGGCTATGACCATGAACCTGTTGAACATGAAAATGACATGTTGACTTTGACTTTAACCATTCACTGTTGACCATTGACCGTTGACTGTGGAATGTTGATTTTTTCCAGATTTTCACATATTTAAGAATATGGACAAATGTAGTAATAAAATGTTCTCGAAAATTGTATAACCTTGTTTGTCATTATCTAATTAAGATTGACGTGAGTAGTGTGTAAAGAATATAAATATTGACACATAACAAGAGGGAAATTCTTATAAGACTTGTGATTTGGACTCGAATAATTATGCGTGATATTTGGACTTGAGTTGTTCTTTCTTTTTTAAGTCGTTTCATTTTGACATTGGTAGAATTTCACATATGTCTTTGAATGTTACTCCTATTCATCATCATATATAGGCATTCAAGTACTTTACTTGGAACTTGGAAGAACTAGAACAATCTCCATGTCCTGATTTCTTTGAAAATATCTCTCCAACTTCAACCATGAGATGGGATACCCGGCCTCGCACCCTCTAAAAATCGGAAAGTTCGAAGTTTCCAGACGAATATATACAAGAAGATGAAAATTAAAACCCAATTTCAAATTTCTGAAGAAAACAGGGAAAAAAAACAAAACAAGAAAATGAGAAATGGGTATGAGAGAACTTATTATGTGGTTGGTATTGCAACAAAATTGGGTACGCAACACTGTGAAGAGATAATAATTGAGGGAAGAAATTATCAAATGGAATAACTTGGGGTTGCAGGAAGAAAATGAGTTCTCTATTTGCTTTATTCTCTCTCAAGTTTTTTAGTAAGACAAACGTGTGTTTAAGTGACATGTGGGATTAAAGTTTGTGGAAACGTCATGTTGGGTGTCGCCCGAGCTATTTATCAACTAATAGTCGGATGGGAAATTCCCCACCCCGTCTATTAGTTAATAGTTTATTATCTACGGTATACCTCTCCCATTAGAAAAAGTTTTGTGATATTTGGGGTGCAAACTTTACACTCTATACGGTTTACACTCTCCATTGGAGAGATGCCCTAAAGTCTAAATTAGGTAAACATATTGAGAGATTCTAAAAGAGCATGAAGTCCATCATATCTTCATAGGAGAGAGAAAGAGTCGACCTGGAGGTACCTCACTAACTTAAAAAAAAACCAAAAAAAAAAAATTAAATAAATACAAAACAACATTAAGAGGGCAACCTTACCACAATGTTCTTCATCCATTTCCAAAAGTGAAAGAAAAGGTTCCTTTGTCAAGACACAAACGTACTTCGAGACCCAAATGTCAAAGCCCGCCATACCTTTAAAAGTATGACTCCATCTTATACTCCCCAAACCAAGTTAATTAGTGTTGCATTGTGACTGCTTGACATATATGAAACCATGATCGTGAATAAAACATTTAGAAAACCAACAAAAAGTGGTGCTGATTGAAGAAAACCGTTATGATGATCCTTTTCCCTTGTTTTAAGCCCTCACCCAAGCATCAATAAGTCCTTTTCAGAGCAAAGCAAGGCTGGTCTCCACTTTTGTTACCCTTTCTCCCATCTTTATATCTTTTTATATATATATATATATATATATATATATATATATATATATATATATATATATATATATATATATATACTAAATCGAGACCTCTAATGGAGGATTTTTTCTCTCCTATGTGGCACTATAATATGAGAGTTAGTTTTTTGCTCTCTCCTATATGACACTATAATATGAAAGATAATCTTTTTTAATAGTGTACAATCCCACATACATAGAACCTCTTTGGAGTTTGGAGAGTTTGAGTATATTTCTAATTCTTATATTTGGAGAGTTTGAGTGTATTTCTAATTTTTATATAATTGATAAAATAAAAAAAAATTGCTAAAAAATAGGTGATTTGTAAAAGTTAATTTCCTATTACGAATCAAACATTTTTAGTGCTCCAATTCTTATATATTTAATCAAATAAAAAAATTGCTAAAAAATATGTGATTTGTAGAAACTAATTCCCTATTACAAATCATACAATTTTAGTGTCTATGATAAAACAACAACTTATTTCAAATATATCCTTAACATAGTCTCAAAACATAGTTAAAAACAATTATACAAAAAATAACATCACAAAATATATAATAGAAAATGAAAAAAAAAAAAAACGACAAAGCAATAATGACAAATATAAATATTTTAAAAAATATATAATACTGAATGAAACTAACGTCAAAAAACAATTAATGGGGAACCGAAAACTGAATGTAAATACATCGAACTAACCTCAAATAATATTTAACGGGAAATTGGAAATTTGATGCAAATGCAAGCATTAAACTAATCTTAAAAAGTAATTAATAGAAAATTAGAATATGGATACAACTGCATTAAACTAACCTCAAATAATAATTAAAGGAAAATCAAAACTTGGATGCAAATATATCAAACTAACATAAAAAAAAAAAATTGTCGAAAAATCGGAAACTGGATGCAAATACATTGAGCTAACCCTCAAAGATTAAATTAACGGAAAAATCAGAAACTGGATGCAACTGCATTGAACTAACCTCAAAGAATAATTAATTATAAATTGGAAATATGATACAAATGCGTGGGACTAATCTTAAAAAATAATTAATAGGAAATCGAAAACCGGGATGCAACACTTGCCTTTGAACTAATCTCAAAAAAAAAAATTTGGATGCAAATGCATTGAACTAACCTCAAAACATAGTTGGGTTATATGTTGTGGGAATGTTTCAATAAGTATAGTTTTTCATTTAAAATGGTGTTTATCTTATCTCTTTCGGTATGATTGAAAACTCCTTGCTATTCAAGTAGCTTCAATATATATAAATTTCACCTTATTAGGCAATCTCAGAAAACTTCAATCAAACTTATTTTATTAATTATAAACAACAAAATGAAGTTGAAAGATTTATCAAAAGTGTGTTCTTTTTTTTTTAAATGGAGAGTGAGGTTTTCACGTTATAAGAAATTTGGTATAGTGATCAATATAATATTAATATATAATAGTTATGCATATTTGCAAATATTTTTTTAGAATAATTAATATAACAACACCCGTTCGTAGATAATCTTTGAAGATTCCACATAGTGAGTCATGCATAATTTAAATAATAATTAATGGGAAATAGGGAACTGGATAATCTTCGATGATCTCACATAGTAAATCAAACATAATTTACTTTTTATATCATGTTTGTGCACTATAGATAGATCAGTAGAAGTTGGTATTACACACCACATTGGATAATTAAAATGATATTGGAATCTAGATTCAAATACATAACTGAGCTCAAAGAGTAATTAACGGAAAATCGAAAACTTTATGCAAATGCAATAAACTAAACTCAAAAAGTAATTAACTAAAAATCGGAAACTTGATGCAATTGTATTAAACTAACGTCAGATAACTAACGGGAAATCGGAAACGGTATGCAAATACATCAAACAAACCTCATATAATAATTAATGAGAAATCGAAAGCTAGATGCAAATGCATTGAACTAAACTCAAAAAATAATTAACATAACATCAAAAACCGAATGCAATTGCATTGAACTAACCTCATAGAATAATTGGTGGGAAATCGGAAACTAAATGCAAATGCATTGAAATAATCTCAAAGAATAATTAGTGGGAAATCAGAAACCAAATATAATTGCATCAAACTAACCTCAAATCATAAATAATCAGAAACTAGATGCAGATGTATTAAACTAACCGTAATGAGTTATTAATGGGAAATCGGAAAATGGACCCAAATGCAATGAACTAATTAATCTCAAAGACTAATTAACAAAACATTGAAAAATGGATGAAACTGCATTGAACTAACCTAAATGAATAATTAACGAGAAATTATAAATTTGATGTAACTGCATTGAACTAACCTCAAAAAATAATTAACGGGAAATCGAAAACTTGATGTAAATACATTGAACTAACCTCAAAGTACAATTAACAAAAAATCAGAAATTGGATGAAATTGCATTGAACTAACCTCAAAAAATAATTAACGGAAAACCAAAAACTGAATGCAACTGCATTAAACTAAAATCAGAGATTAACTAATGGGAAATCAAAAATTGGATGCAAATGCATTGAAATAACCTCAAAAAATAGTTAACTGGAAATCAGAAGTCGGATGTAACTGCATCGCACTGACCTCAAAGCATAAATACGAGTAATTAGGAACCCAAAATGAATGTGAGTTTATAAAAACAGACTCTTACATGTATGCAAACTGTATAGAAATTGTAAACTATCGAACTAACCTAGAAAAATAATTGACAAGAAATCAGAAACTGGATGCAGATGTATTGAACTAACCTTAAAGAGTAATTAACGGGAGATTGGAACCTGGATGCAAATGCAATGAACTAATCTCAAATACTAATTAACGAAACATTGAAAACTGGATGCAACTGTACTGAATTAACTTTAATGAATAACTAACGAAAAATCATAAAGTGGATGCAATTGCACTGAACTAACCTCAAATAATAATTAACGGGAAATCGAAAACTTGATGCAACTGCATTGAATTAACTTCAAAGAATAATTAATGAGAAATTGAAAACTGGATGCAACGTATTACATTAAACTAACCTCAAAGAATAATTAATGGAAAATAAAAAACTTGATGCAAATGTATTGAACTAATAACCCTAAAACATATTTATATTATATGTAGGGGAAATAAATGTCTCGACAAATATAGTTTTGCATTTTAAGTAGTGTTTATCTTAATTCTTTTATTGTGATTGGGAATGTCTTGCTATTCAAGTAGCTTCAATATTATCTTCGCCACAATGGATATTCTCACAAAACTTCTATTGTTAAACCTAGCAATAAAAAAAAGTCGATGAATTTTATCAAGGTTTGATGATTCCTTTTTATAGAAAGTGGTGCAAGAAATTTAAATGAGTAATTAATATAATTTTTAGAATAATTTAATATAACGACATCCGTTCGTAGGACACGTTCATGTAATAAATCTTTTCAAGTGTGAGTAGTGTATTCTTTGAAGATATGGAAACAATCAATCTGTTTTAGAGATTTGTACACATTAATACGTAAGCCGAGCGGTGATGATTTACCGCTAAATCACCATAAATCTAATAAAACTATTATACAAGCTAAATCGAGTTTAAGATAATTTCATCTGAAAATTACGGATTAATATCCTAAACCACAAAGTGAAGAGGCTATCTCAATTTGATCCCTTAGTTTCCAAGTACTTATACACCATAATCGCTGCTCATTTATTATTTCGCTTATTTTCAATAAAAATATATCCCGATTAGAAAATTTGCGCTAACTCACCATAAATCTAAGAAAACTATTATATAAGTTAGATCGAGTTTAAGATAATTCTATTTGAAAATTACGGATTAATATCCTAAACCACAAAGTGAAAAAGGCTATCTCAATTCAATCCCTTAGTTTCCAAGTACTTATGCACCATAATCGCTGCTCATTAACGTATTTCGTTTATTTTTAATAAAAATCTATTCTGATTCGAAAATTTGCCACTAAATTACTATAAATCTAAGAAAACTATTATACAAGCTAGATCAAGTTTGAGATAATTTTATTTGAAAATTATGGATTAATATCATAAACCACAAAGTGAAGAGGCTATCTCAATTTGATCTCTTAGTTCCCAAGTACTTATGCACCATAATCATTTGCTTATTAACGTATTTTGGTTTATTTTCAATAAAAATATATTCTGATTGAAAATTTGTATGTGACATTTTGTAAAGCCTTTTTAAGCACACAAAATATTTAATAGATCCCAGTATGCCGGGTGCAAAATCTAGTATATATATATGGCTAAATCTACCGTCTTGTGAGATGTCTTGAAACTAATGGTGCTTGTAGCGTTTTCTAGCCACACATTTGCGAGGGTAGAACCGGAACAAACCGGGTGAACAAGTCAATGCAACAAAAAAGTCACATAAACTACTATTCCGGGTCAACAAGTTAATCCAACCAAAATGTAACAAAAAGTACATAACATTCGAGTATGATATATATAGTGTCATATATGAGATAACATTATCAGTCATATAAAAAGTGAGATAACATTCGAGTAAGACATATATAGTGTCATATCTATATCTGTGATTGTTGGTATCGAGCGTATAAAACTCTAATTAACATATATTCTAAAAGTAACATAACATTCGAGTATGACATATATAGTGTCATATCTATCATTGAGTATCTAAAATGATGTGACATAACTCCTAGGAGGTCGGAAGATCTAAAATTATTGTGTATACCTGCTGGTTCCTCCTCATATGATGAGGACTTGCCTGATTAGTACTAATTACAGTAATGAGATTAAGAAACCAATTCTTGATTGTAATGTCGTGGGGAGAAAGGGACTATGAACATCTCATTATTCATAGCTACCGAACTATGAACAATTCTACTTTCGGTATGTTTTACGTATCTTTGATGCATTACTCACTGAACAATCAATGTTCATAGTCATGAGCTATGAATATTCTTTGTTCATACCACAATTCGACTATGAACAATGATTGTTCATAGTTAGGTAGCTATGAACACTCAATGCTATGAACAATGAGTGTTCATAGTCATGAAGCTATGAACATTCTTTGTTCATACCACAATGGACTATGAAGAACAATGAGTGTTCATACCACGATGGACTATGACAATGATTGTTCATAGTCATGAGCTATGAACATTCTTTGTTCATACCACAATTGGACTATGAACATAATGAAGGTTGGGAGCTTTGCAGAGGAATATGTCATATGTTAACACATAACATTCTAGTATGACAACAAATATAGTGTTATATCTATCTGTGATTCTTATGATATACTACCGAGCGAATATATTATAAAACTCACATAACATTCAAAGTATGACATATATAGTGTCATATAAAACTCACATAATATATTAGCGATTCTAGCTAATAATACTACCAAAAGTATAAAACTCTTATTAGCATATATTATAAATAGTGACATAAAATTGAGTATGATATATATAGTGTCATATCTATCATATAAAACTCTTTACTAGCATATATTATAATTTCATATATTAGTAACATAATATTCGAAAGTATGACATATATAGTGTCATATCTATCGTGATTAGACCCAACATATAAAACTCTTATTGGACATTATCAAATAAAACTGAAATAAAACATTCGAAATTATGACATTTATGAGTATAGTCATATCGATTGATTGTAAGCTTATGACATACTACCAAGCGTAAAACTCTTATTGAATTAAACAATTGGACCACCCATAAAGTATGATATACTTTACGTTTATAGAATATGAGTATGATATACCATAAAGTATGCTATACTACATCCTATATGACATTTTTATAACATATATCCATGCTTTTACAATGCAATACCGGTAGTAGGTCCGTACCCTATGTTACTCTTAACATGAGTAAAACTTCGTCACACCCGATTGTCTCTCTACACGCGACGTTTATTCAAAAAAACTGGTGCTCTCTCCACACCCCATTTTTTGTTAATATGACAATTATAACCTTAAATAACTCTCTCCACACCCCATTTTTATTAATATGACCATTATAACCTTAAAAAACTCTCTCCACACCCCATTGTAATTCAAACGAGCTCTTCACCGTACTTACTACTCCACGAACACTCCTACCACTCATGCTCTCTGAAATTTCTCCCCCTCCCTCTGTTGTTCTCGTAGGTTAGTCTTGAGTCACCCACAAAATTGTTGTTATTCCCACCAAATTTTCACTTTAAGAATGGACTCATGTGCTGGAAGCAACGTTCAAGATAAATTCTCCCGCCAAAATCAAAATGATAACTTTGATTAGTGTTAAAAGTGACATGGAGTCAGCTTTAACACTACTGCAATCAAATTATTATTCCGATGATGAACTTTACAACAATGTTGAAATTAGCTATCCCGATATGACCGAATCATTTACAACAATTGAGGTAATAATGTAATTTGAAAGCTTGTATTTTTTATTTATTTTATCAATAACTTAGCAAAAAACAATTTTCGTCAATAGTATCTAAGATCAAGGGTTTACTTGGTCTTGAAGATCGTCACTCGTTGATCCGATGGTGTTCGACCCAGTTGGTATATTTGTTGGAGTTGTGGTTGTGATATCAAGGTCGATAATTAGGGACTTGAAGACCTAGAGTTTTCTTGAGTTCGCGAAAGGAGTGGAAAATTTAGACCATCCGTAAAGCCGAAAATATTGACAAAAAAAACCAAAGAATATAGGCAATCGGTTCGAAGAAATGTGGTACATCCATTTGTGTTGAAAGGGGAATTCTGAAAAGCGAAGGTGGATGGATCTTGAGTGTTATGTGTGGAACTCATAATCATACTATTGGGGAGCATCTTATAGGTCGTGCATAAATTCGGAAGGTTAAAAGTGAAGAAAAATTGATTGTTCAGGATTTGTCTTTGAGTGGTGTTAAACCGTGATATTTTACCCTCTTGAAAGGAGAGATGACAATAATTTGTCAAACAAAAGCACTTTATACAATTATCGTCACAAGAATCGGTTGGTTCGGTTGAGTGGAAGAAACCAAATGCAAGAATTTCTAAGAAATTTAGAAGAATTTGGGTACCAGAGTTTCATAGGGATAATCGATAAGAAGGTGAATGTAGAGATTTGTTGTTTGCACATCCCCAATCAATTCATTTGGCAAAGTGTTTTCGAGGTCATTGTCATGGATTGCACGTACAAAGGCGAATCTGTTCAAGATGCCATTGTTTGAAGTTGTTGGGTTCACATCCACGATGAAGACATTCTGTATTGCTTTTGGGTATTTGGAGAGTGAGAAAGAAGGTTCTTACCTATGGGTTTTGAAGAGGTTGCGTGATATTACGGACTACAAAGCTACTTACGTAAAGATAATTACGATTGTGAGTTGGCACTTATGAATGCGATAGCTATAGTGTTTCTGAAGGAACACACTTCTTGTGTCGAGTTCACATCGGGAGGAACATCGAGACAAAGGCCAAAAACATTTGAGAAATTTGTTGAGTATGAACAATTTATGTTTATGTTGAAGCGATGATAAAATTTCGTCTTGAAGTTGAGTACTTGGAACACCTACGTTGTTTTAAACTTGAGTCACGGAGATCATTATGGTGTTGTGGAATACATAGAAGACCCGGTGGCTTTGAAGTACAAAGAAAGGTTTGTCTCGGCTTGGATAGATCTCCATATGCATTTTGGTACTTCGTGCAAGAATCGAATTGAAAGTATGCATTCTTCTTTGAAGAGGCATTTTGCGTTCTAGCAATAATGGTAACTACGCGAAACTTTAATTTGATTAATAATCTCGACAAACCAAGTGGCGAAATTGAAAGTTCTTTTAATAGGAGCTTGAATCTACGGGATCGTCGTTACAAACAAAACACATATGTGCAACTTAGAGGGTACATTTCTAGAGATGCATTGGATTTGATAGCAAAAGAGCTAATAAGGTGCATTAGAGTTGGGACAGATGAAATTCGTTGTCGTTGTGTTTACAAAAGAGTATGTATGGGCTTCCTTGTGCGCATGAGTTATGTGAAATTGTTCTAATTGGTAGGGGAAGCATCCCCTTATCTTTGATACACCCTAGGTGGAGACAGCTTAGTAGCACTCGATTGATCTTCCTAATGGGTCCTTTGATATTCAGAGCGAGCAAATTGATTGAGGAAGAAGTTCGATCGCTCACCGGATGAACAAAAGGTTTTGATCTTTGAAAAAGTGTGTAGAACTAGGTGATCCAAAGGCAACTTTCGGTGAGAGCCTGGTCAACACCAATGTGAGGGTAGGCCACCTGGAATAAAAATTGGTGTGAAGACTTGTAAAGATAAAAGGGACACAAAAGAGAGCCTTGACTTTCGAAAGTATGCACAAACGGTTGAGGAACAAATTGTAACTCAAGAAAGCAAGAATAGTAAAGCCAAGAAGTTGGTACCATGCAAAAGAAAACCAAGAAGAACTCATATTCAAGTGTTTGTAGATTTACGAAATTGAGTCTAAATGGGATGATGGGCTACGTGACTTAAATCCATTGATCTGAGACTTCATTGTGGATTGGCAAGATGTTGAACCGAATGGACATTGTGGATTTAAGCGCGATTACCGCGATGCTTAGGGTCTAATGGAGGTGATGCATGGATTCTTGTGAGGGCTCTTATGTTGACAGAGTTGATTTCCCATGAGGCAGATTATACTTCAATGATGGGTGGAGAAGAGCGAAAAGAAGCGATCAAGACAAATCTACGATGTACAGTTCCATATACGATGAACCCCAAAGAATGGTTTGAACTTCCTTCAATGGGATTTTTAGCCGCTAATACTTTTCAGTGTGTCCTTGTCGTCATTGGGGAGAAAGAATGTATGTCATACTTTCCTTTGTGGACTGCTCTGATCCAACTTCGTGTCGGATAAGCGGCAATAGGCCACATTGGAGGAGGCACACATTTTGTGAAACTCGTGCTTGAAGATGATAGTCCTAATTCCGCCACTTGCTCCGGGGTGGGAGTCATTTGCATGGACAGAAGCTTGGGATTGGGCAACTATAATGGAACCAAGGATCGTGAAGTGGTATAAAAGGGTTCCAAAAAATGTTATGGATTTAGACCTTTCGTAACTATCCTTATCTTGGCGGGGTTTTTGGCTTTAATATCTATTTTGTGTATGTGTATATCTTGTCATAAATGCAGAATGTATTAGAATATGTCAGAAATGGTATTAACTAGTTTTTGTTAAGTGCTCTGTAAATAGCATTAAAATGCAAGAATATATATGGTAAGTGCTTTGTCGGTTTAAGGTAGGAACCAAAGGCGTATCGAGCTTCGGGTGAGCTTTATCACTTGTGTTGTGACAAAAGAACACCGGTGCCTTTACAAACACAAAGTGAGCGAGGGGTGATGGGTTCTAGAACAAGCTATCTTAATTCGTAATAAGAATTCAGGACTGGCGAACTAGCAAGGATATTCCTGTCATACAGTCAATGCAAAGAGATTTTTTTTTTTCTCTTGTAAATAAACATAAGTCAGAGTATGTTTATGATGCTCTGCAGTGTACTCTGAATCCTGTTTTTATAGCTAATTTTGGCACTTGTTTGAACTTGCATTAATTTAGTGAATTGGCAATGGAGCGAGCAACCCGAGTCAATACACATCTTAATCTCTAACAAATGTTTCTTAATCACGTTTTGCACAAACTTTTGTTTTCAAACATTCTCTTACAACATTTTTATAAAGAAAATGTAGCGAAGTGCCACCAATTCCCATTGTTGACAACTCCTCCACTAGAAATTTCATTGCCAACCATCGTAGGCTTAGAGTAAGTTCATCTCTCTTTCATTTTGATTTAGTTATGACATTTTTCATGCTTGTCGAAAGTGAGCTGAGTTTAACGATCTTTTTGGCGGGGTATCGCGGACAAAAACAAAGTTGGTTGGTTTCGTCTCGTCCTCAACTTCTCTCTCTCATTTTTTCTTTAGCCCCAATACCCTTTCTCCTTCACCCAACTCTCTCTCTCCCCTTGACGCTCTCTCCCCTTTGCCATGCGATATACTATGAATGTTCTTAGAATTTGTTGTTCTCTGCCAAAATTTTATAACTGGTGAAATATATTTTATACCCCTTATCTTATCTTCAATGCTACTCTATTGTCCTCCATACTACATAGTGGACTTTAAGTGTTCATACTCCTAGTGGCTCAAAGCGGGGGTATCTCAAATTGACCCATGAACATTCGGTGTTCATACTCTAGTGGACTATGAACACTGAATGTTCATACTCTTGTTGGACTATGAACATTCAGGTGTTCATACCATTGAATTATGAGCAGTGAATGTTCATACTCTTGTCGGACTATGAACAATGAATGTTCATACTCTTGTCGGACTATGAACAACGAATGTTCATACTCTTGTTGGGACGACTTATACATTGTCGTATGCTCTTTCTTTGTTATATAGTGTTGTGCATAGCTTATTGATTGCCGATCCATATAATGTCGTATATAAGCTCTGCATGAGTAGATATGACACTATAAGCTGTCATACTTATATGTTATGTCACTTCTTACAAAGCAGGACGAATTCGGTATGTCACTTACTTTAAGTGACATACTTTCCATAAAGGTAAAACTCAATCGTTGACATCACTTAATCGCATATGTCATGATGCTTCCACAATGCCATTTCTAGTTGCATAAATTTGGCATAAAGTATGATATACTTTACGTTTATAAAACTATCCTTAATTCTTATGTACGGGTAGTAGACCACGTACTCACGTACTCTATCAAATTTTGCATAACATACTATACTATGTTAATTAAAAGCAGATTTACAATTATGTTTACATAATACATTGCACCAGCGTTGGGTATGTACTTTGTTATGTATGACGGTATGCTATGATATTTTCCATGACATACTATACTATGTAAGTTATTTATAATCACATACATCATTATTTTTACATAGTACCTTCGTAAGGTGTTACTTATGACATACTTTCTTGGCTATGGACTATTCGGATGACATACTATCATCAACATAATGATATAGACAATTATTTGTTTATGGCTCTTTGTTTATACTAATTTTTAGTGAAGCGTTTTTAATGACATACTTTACTACGTATGAGCTAGGATTTTTGGTGAACACGGTTTTGTCGGTAAAAGTTGCAATTTGTTTTTAGTGGGGAAGAAGTTGGGTTAGCATTAGGATTCTTTGGAACCATCATTATGGTTTGACTAGAAAGATGCCTAAAGAAGGTGATGCAACTGCCGGTGCTTAAATATTTTATGCGAGAAGAGTGCCGAGAATCCCGGTTTTACTACATTTATTGATCTAGATCAAAATGGGACTGCAGTAAACTTTTTCTGGGTTGATGGGAGGTCTCGAGTGCAGTATGAGTATTTCGGGGATGTTGTCTCTTTTGATACCACATAACGTACGAATGCATACTCTATGCCTTTTGCCCTTTTCCTGGAGTCAATCAAACATCGCGGTCGATTCAGGTTATTTGGTTGCTGTATTTGTTACTTGATGAGACAGAAGATACATTCATATGGTTGTTTAATTAAGGCCTGGCTTGCAGCCATGGGTGGTCGTGCGCCAACTGCAATCATCACTTACCAGGATAGAGCGATGACTGCAGCCATTGCAAAAGTGTTCCACGATACTTCGTCATGAATTCTTGTCTTTGGCATATTATGCGAAATTTCAAGAGAAGCTATCCTTTACTAAAATTGATCGAGACATTTGGTAACCGGCACGAATAACACTATTTCTCTCCTCATTATTTTTTGGCTTTTTCTTTGAAGGGTAATTGTATTAGATAGCAAAGAAAAAACAGTATACATTTTGTGAGGGCCCTGGGTAGACCACTCCAACATACATTTCCTAAATTTTTAAGAAATAAATCTGAAATAAGTAGAGTGTTGATTCTCTAACCTATAAACAAAATTGGGTCTATTCTCCCACCATTATACGGCCTTTTGCTAGGGTCTCTCCTCGTATAAGATTGCTTTGGTTTTGAAAGAAGATGGTGTACAATAATAGAGAAGAATGAGTTGTCGCAAATCCTTGGTTGTCGAAATGTATAATATCGCGGGGAGAAATGGGTTCCTTGTTATCTCTCGGTGACACATTTTTCTTTGGTATGCATCGACCGGGAGAGTGAATCGATGAATTCGTTACGACCAATTAAGTAAATTCGAAAGCACTATCTGATGGAGTTTGTACATGGTAATGAGAGATCTTTGGCTTTGATTGCTAGGAATGAAAGAGATCTTGATTACGCTTGGCGAGCATAGTTCGCAATTGTGGCTAAAGATGCTTTCCTCCTTTATGCATCTTTGCGAAGGTCTATCACGATTAATGCATTCAATATATTTAAGGAGCAATTAGAAGGCAAAGATGGAGTACAAAATTGATGGGGACGAGATTGTCAACAATGGAACGGAAGCTACTTGGTGAAATCGAGGAGACCCGAGAAGAAGTCCGTTTGGAAAGTGAGTTTCAATAGAGGAACTTTAGAGGGAGACTGTGAATGTAAGTATTTTCAGTTTATCGGGTTACTTTGTGGTCACATGTTAAAGATTTTTCAGCGTTCGTAAATCGAAGAGATTCCAAGGCATTTTTCTTTTGAAGCGGTGGATGCAAAAGGCACACGCGATATAAGCGGAGTTTCATCTTGGATTAGTGGCGGCCATGAAAACCATGAACTTTTGAGAGTGGCTCATTGTATCAAGGTTGCTTCTCAAGTGGCTACGATCGCGGGGAGTAGTGTTGAGGCTTATTCATATTTTATAGAAAAGATGGATGAAATGGCTAAGCATGTCTCAGCGTTGAATATAAGCGAGCGACGAAGGAGGCGAAGATAATGAAGTTGAAGAGTCTTTCTTTGATACCTCACGGGGTTATGATTGTGATATTAATGTTTAATTTGATGGCATATAGGTTTAGTGTTTAATGTTATTTGATTTCTCTTATTATAATGTTTAATTTGATAAAAATATATATATAATATATATTTTGACTTCCAAATCTTTATTTCAGATATTGATTTTGAATCCAACATTTCTCAAACAAAGGGAGGAAGAAGAAAGAGAGATGGAAATCCCCAGAGAATAATACTAAACAATCCAGGAAGAATGTGTAGAAACTGTGGAAAATAAGACTCGAGAAATTGTCCAGAGAAAAATAAGACGTAATTTGTGAAATAATGTAAGTATTTTTGGTTGCTAGGTTGCTTGGTTTGTAGGTTAATACATAATCTATGATATGTTAGAAGGGTGCACATGCTTTGTGCATTTTGGTATTTTTCTGACCCTCTACTTGATATATGAAAGTGATTATGCTGTGGTTGTTCATACCTATTTGGGGTATGAACAATCACTGTTCAAACCCCAATATGAGCTATGAACACTCATTGTTCATATCTTAACATGACCTATGAACACTCATTGTTCATGTGAACAACCATTGATGATGCATTAGCCAATGCATATGTCATTGAACTTGGCATATGTGATGCGGTACAGGTTGCCAATGCATATGTCAATGAACTTGGCATATGTCAATGAACTGGAAAATCGGGCAACAAAGTCGGAAAGACATGGACGCGGCCATATTTGATCAGAAACGTCAAAATAAGCATAACCCACTGCTTTGCCGTGGGCACCACCCTCTCGGGCCTTAAATCCATCGTTTAGGCATTCAAAATCACGTTTTTGCCGTTTTAGGAAAGTTTTGTTTTTGCTATATCTTTTGATAGGAGAGTCCGTTTTTTATTTGGCCAGCTGTGTTAGTTATATTTTGAGAGCATTAGTAGTTTCTTAATATGTGGTTATCCCAAAACTTTCCATTTTTGAAAATTTTCAAGTTTTGTGGTAATCAGGGGTATTAAGCCTATATAAAAAATTTGGTAGTACGTATTAGAGTTTTCAGTTTTGGTTTTGAGTTAATCATATTAAGAGTTACCACAATTGGACCATGAACAGTGATATTAAGAGTTAATCATATTATGAGCTATGAACATTCTTTGTTCATATCCACAATTGGACTATGAGCATGATTGATCATAGTTGAGTTGTGACCAGTATTACTCTTATTTATAAGCCCATATAAACTCTGAGACAATTAAGATCTAACAATTAATTATCCTCTTAATTATCGCTCCATTAATTATTTTTACATAATACATTAAATCAGCGTTGGGTATGTAGATACTATGTATGTTCTTTATAATCACATATAACGTTATGAAACATAGTACCTTCGAAAGGTGTTACTTATGACATACTTTCTTGGATGACTATTCGGATGACATACTATCATGTATGTCAAACAGAATGATATATATACATTTGTCTATACTAATTTTTAGTGAATTTTAATCACATACTTTACCACGTATAATGCTTTGTGAGTTTTGAGATTTTGCGGCTCCCTTGGAGCCTTGGAGGAATGAATGTTGCACGCGTCAATGAATGGTACGAGTTAGGAAAATTTTCTAGTAGGGTGGAGTCCAATACAATAGCTAACACAATAGCATTTTGGATAGTGATGGATAAATATGATGATCTATTTTGGATGATACTTAGGCACCTAGCTTTTCGGATAAGTGTGTAACTTCAGAACTTATAAATAACTATAAATAATTCCAAAATATAGTATTTGGTTGAATATGGATTTTGTTAGTTGGTTCAAATTTTCGTTTCATATGACTCTTAGGAAATTCGAAGAAAAGAGTGGAATCCGAAAAAGAGAAGCAATGAAATCTCATGTAATGGCATCTAATTTAAGAGAGAGAGTGAAAAAATGACTTTTTCGTTGTGAGAGAGTTAGATATGGCATTTTCTTTCCTTTGTGAGAGAGTTAGAGAAAACTTTTTAGATGGTTTCTTTGAGGTTTTGAGAGAGAACATAACAACAAGAAGTACCAAATCCAAAATAAATTCTAACTTCATTAAGTCATGACCCAATAATTACATAGTCATAAAAACCAAAGCACCTAATGAGTAATCAAATCCTCATGAAATTATCCTTAACAAAATTGACATTTTCAACCAAAATGGATCATCACTCTTGTCCCCACATTCTAAAATCTAAAGTATTTTTACTTCACGGTTTGATTTGTGTTAGGCGGACTCCTGAGAAAAAACTATTATTACAAGTGTGCCATTGGTCTCAAAATCTCAAAAAAAAAACAATTATTAAAAGTATGCCATTGGTCCCAAAAAGTTGAATTCGAAAACCCCAAACTTAAGCGACCCGGATACCGTTTGGGACTTATTACAAAAGCGACTTGGCCACACCGTTTGGGACTTGGTCCAAAAGCGACCCGACCACACGGTCAGAACCCAAAAAGCAGAAACTTCAAATTTTTTTCAAAGTTCAAATCCCAAGCGACATGGCCATACCATTCGATTGAAGTCCAAAGCGATGTGGCCATGTTGTTTGGGATTTGACTTAGAAAATTCCCCAACAATATGGCCACACCGTTTTGGACTAAGTCTCCACGATATGGCCCACACCATTTGGACTTAGTCCAAAACGATGTAACCATGTCATTTGGGATTTGAACTTTGAAAAAAATATAAAGTTCATTTTTTGGCTCTTAGGTCGTTTGGGACTTAGTACCCAAACGACCTATCCGGGTCGTTTAAGTTTGGGATTTCGAATTCAATTTTTAGGGGACCAATGGCATACTTGTAATAATGGTTTTTTTAGATTTTTGAAACCAATGGCACACTTGTAATAATTGTTTTTTAGGGAGTCCGCCTTCAACACAAATTGGAAGGTAAATAGTCATCTAAATGGGACTCATAAACAACCAAAGCAACTAATGATCCGAACAAAATATACATTTTCAGCACCATATACAATGGATAATCACATTAGCATCCAGTATCCACATTCTAAATTTATAGGCAAAAAACTAACTAAAGCACCGAATGACCCCTCGAAAAGATATCACGGTTTCAAAGAACAAACACAAAATGGATCACCACTTTAGTTCCCACATTCCAAATCATTTTTGGCTAGATGATATAGCAACCATTCCCTACGCCTCTCGGCCTTAACACCATGAACACCCTTGCTTTTTTCATCATCAAGGAGCTCTAAAGCTTTAATGAAAGTAATGCTATCTAGGTCGGGCACATTTTCTAATTCAAAGAATGATCTTTGCTTCTTCGTATGTTCAACAACACTAGAACCGGTAATTTGTTTCTTCATATTACGACCCTTTTCTTGCATCAGTTTCCATGCCATGAATTGCCTCTTCCATACCCTCTCCGGTGATTTTTCGCGGTTCCTAGCATTGGATTGATGAAACGTCGCGTTGATTCGATTCCTCTTAGCATTAGTTGATGGGACTTGAACATTGTTCATCACCTTTTGCCTTCGTTCTAAATAAAAACACATATTTACTTAATCGATGGGTTGATAACCTTAATACGACATGATACGACATAGAAAATGGCGCCAACAATACATGTGTTTACCAAGTTACCAACTAAGTCTGTATAGTTCATTTATCCTATTCATAATCCATAAACCAAAATGACAAGAAAAGGGGTGACCATTTTGATCCCTTACCATGGCCCAAAAGCGGCTAATTCTTTCATCTACTAAGTTGTTCATTTGCTGCATTTGGGGAGGAGTCCGATGCCTCTCTGCTTCAGCTCGGGCAGCTCTTCTTGCCTCTATCGATATATTGATTCAAGAAGAACCTGCGCTACGTGCCTAGACTGCCTAGAACGACGACATGATACGCATCGATCGTTGATTTCTTTCTTGAAAGTTCGGATTATTTCCACTTTCGATTTGTGCGAGCCATATGAAACCCAAATAAAAGTTTTATAATCTCTTTCGAGGTACCAATCAACCACCCTACTACCGCTAAAAGCCCATGCGGAGTTAAATCGCTACTAAGCTTGAAGAGCTGAGTAGTGAAGTAGGTGTAATCGGCGGGGATTAATTGGATGATTTTTCATAACACTACATTTCTTTACAAATAATTATTAAATATATTTAACTTTGAAATACCAACATAATGAAGCCAATTAAGAACCCAATCAATCAATAAACAATTAAAACACTCAATCAACTAAAATAAATATGATTAAAGTGTAGAACTTTCAGAAATTGAGGGTTGGTCGAATCAGAAAATGTTGACTTCAATGTTTAACATTGAAATAGTGAACACAATTACTTTTGGGCTAATCGAGCCATTAGCCTAATCGGCCGAAAGTACTTGGGGAGTTTTGAGCCCATTGTGATCGGGGATTAAATTGTTAGTCGGTCGGCTAAGCAAAAGTAGCTGAGTACTCACTGATTATTGGAGGGAGTACTCAACGATTTAATAGCCCGGACTAAAAGCCTCTATAAAGATGTACAAATGCTCCAAAATAAAATGATTTCCAAAATGATATATTACTTAAGTTTGGTGACGTGGAGATTTGAGAGAGAGTGAAATTTGGTGATTTCGGGAATGAAATTTTGCGAAATTATCATGTCGAGGGTCAGTGGGGAAATCTGCGTTGGTTAATGGGAAGAAAATTTACCGAATTTTTTGATTATTGATTTAATCGGGGAGTTCGGAAGATCTAAAATTATTCTCAATATACTCACGGTTCCTCCTCGAGGGGATGAGGACTTGCCCTCGATTAGTACCAATGGCAAAGACGATGAAGCCTCACCTCCACTACTGAACCCCTAACATCTTCATCACTCAAAGTTCTCTCAAATCCACTGATCAACATAAACTTCCCTTACTCAAACTATCACTTTGGTCATTGACATTGCAAAATAAAAAGAAGAAGAAAGATCAATTTTTATTAAAAGCACGCACTGATAAAAAGGATGGAAAAAAATTTCTTTCTTTCTAGCCTTCCGCCTTTCCTTTGATTGAAGAATGAAGGGACGAAAACCTTTCACAAACCGAAAAGGCAAAACCCTTACCCGCACAAACCTCTAAAACCGACAAAACCTTTCGTGATTCCCATGACAAAGAATGATAACTTCGCCCACAAACTCGTCCAACACGTGTTCCAAAACTTTATTTTGGCTTTTTTTAGGCTAAATCCTATCATCTCTTGATGTATCGCGGCCATTATCTCGGGCCACCACACACAAGGAGTGAGTGTGTATTGCATCCGGCACCTTTGATCTATGGCCTCTAAGATGTATCGTGGCAGGATGTGGGGCCTTTGGAAGAAGATTGATGCAATACACACACAACCCTGGATGAGTGGCCCAGATGTGAGGGCGACCATACATCTCGCCAAGATGGATTTAGCCCTAAAAATAAAGGGAGCTTCTGTAGTTCTACTCCGCTCTACGATGTCCACACAGTCGGTTCCACCGCCGTACCAAACCATCAGTCAAGTTGTCCCTTAACACCAAACCTCTACAATTGATTAGGCTATTTCATTATGAGTGCTATTTGATTGGGAATTGCTACAAACAAACAAATTGATTATGTTCTCGTTTAATTTAAAGATAACCATTACTACATTGGCGTGATAACTAAACTACATTGTTTATTTAAAGAACAAGCATAAGAAACCGAAATCGATAATAAACTAGAAAGATTGATGTCCGACATGAATGGGGAGAATGGGTGATTGCCGATGGTTGGGATTCTTTTGACAAATAACAACTTCTCTTCATCAAATCGCACCCAAGGATACCGTGGTGCATTCAAAAACTGCAATATTTTCGTGGGAAGGTCAACGAAAAACGGGTGTGCAAAATGTAGTGAATAGTGAATACAATTTGTCCAATCCGTCCCCCGGTTCACTCCACAACCTGTTGTCGTGAAGAATCATGTAAAACCCTAAATTCTAATTTCTCAAGAGCATTGTTCTCCTCACCCCTTAACCCGAACATAATAGCAATAGTACCATTAAACCAAAACAGTTTTGTCATGACGACTTTGGTGGGGATTTAGTGCTGCAGCCCAATCCTCATCCAAGATTTGAGGGCAATGTTAAATACCAATATGCCTTCCCTCATAAAAGACCATTGAAGATATCCTTTTGCAGCCACCCCGGCTTCCTCGATGCGTTCATCATAAAATGCCAAGTCCAAGTCGCTCAACCTTTCCATTCCAAACTTCGAATCAAACAATTCAACATACTTGATCTTGAGATAGCTTCGTTTTATTTTTTCGGGTAGGCCTTACAGAGTTGAATTTGGGATCCGACATTTAAAACATAATGGTTCCATTGAATTCACCAACATTCCATGGGATTTTGCAAAGAATCTAACCCTAGGTGTATGATTTGATACTTTTGACATACTTTCTTGGATATGACTATTCATATGACATACTATCATGTATGTCAAACATGATATATAGACAATTATTTGTATATACTAATTTTTAGTGAAGCCGCTTTTTAATGGCATACTTTTACCACGATAATGCTTTTTGTGAGTTTTTGAGTGTTAATGAATGAGCTAGGATTTTGCAGCTTCCATGGAGCCTTGGAGGAATGAATGTTGCACACAAAGACACATAATGAATGGTACGAAGTTAGGAAAATTTTCTAGTAGGGTGGAGTCCAATAGCTTCCACAATAGGGTTTGGATAGTGATGGACAAATATGATGATCTATTTTAGATGATACTTAGGCAACCTTTTTGGATAAGTGTGTAACTTCGAACATAAATAATTCAAAAATATAGTATTTGGTTGAATGTGGATTTTGTTAGTTGGTTCAAATTTTCGCTTCATATGATTCTTAGGAAATTCAAGAAAAGAGTGGAATCCGAAAAGAGAAGCAATGAAATCCCAAATAATGGCATCTAATCTCGAGTCCAAATAAACAATTAGTAGTTAATCTTACTTATCGATTTTGTTTACAATCATTATCTGTTGTTTTTTATTGCTCTTACTATCACTAGTCGCAGTTTTTGCAACATATTAATTCTTGAACATGAACTAAGTAAAATACTTTACTCCATGTAACTAATTGAAGTCATAACCATGGAAATTCTGCTTCAAGAGTCTTGAGCTAGACCTAATGCCCTAGTAGGTCTCACGGTTTAGCGAATCAACATTTAGAAGAACATATGAAATGTGCATGTTTAGAATCAATAGTAAGAGCTCACCAACACCTGATGCAAAGACAATAGTGTTAAGGTATTACAAATCTAAAGGCTACATTCTATTGACTTGTTCAATAACCCTAGAAACCTAACACAAATATATACATACCCCAAATATATGCCCTGCGCTTGATTACAATACCCTTAACGACCTAAATATCCTTATTATCGAATAAAGGTAATGCAAGGAAAGATGTACAATGCACAGCCGCCAAGTTTTTTCCTCGATTCCATAGAGATGGAGGTAATCGCATAATGCTATGATGCAAAGAACACTGCAAGCAATTAAATTACGCTTTGAGCTGTAAATGGGAAAGGCTTAGTTTGGAATGCAGTTAAGAGATCCTGACCTTCTGGTTTCATAGCTAACTAAACCCAAGAAACTGAAAGCACCACAGCTAAGCCCAAATGCCTTGTTTAAGAAGCAGAATGCAGAAATGTAATGTTTTTGTTCTTGTTTAAAAGGTTAGGGTCTGTGGGCTATCTAAACCTCGTGAGATTCCAATGAGTCAGATCCCAAGATGTACTTTTCCACAATAACTGTAGGGCTTCTCTCATTCAAGAGTAGAGTACAAAATTGCATCCCCGTGCATACTCAAATACATTACAATAAAATGTGTCGGTATTTAAGTTGGTTAAAATTCACCATCTGACCAAATCATGTCATATACATTCTACATATATGGTACAAAGGTTTAAATTCCATGAAAACTAGATAAATTTGTCCAAAGTATACATAGCAAAATAAATATGCAACCCAGCGTAGAGTCCTACCAAAATATCTACAATATTTAGCCAATAATTAAAAAAAGCTATATATATGCGGGCCGGAGTCCGATCTTGACTAGGACTACTTCACTTGGTCATCTTGTTAGTGTGTTTACACTTAGGTGTTCGATGCGTGTCAGACCATACTAGCTTTAAATTAGTGGGGACTACATTAAATATTCTGGTGGGTGTATAATTTTGTTGTTGTTCATCATGTATTTTGGACAATTTGTAGTTTCTTTAAGTTTGTTATATATATTAACTTGTGTAAATGGCACCACCGCGATGAAAACGGTGGTGTTTAGTTTTGTTACAAAGCTTTTGCTTGTGTTTATCTTTTTTGTTGTGGGTGGCAACTTGGCGATTCGGAGGACTTCGTGTCATCGAGTCTACAGTCTTGTTCCTGACGGTATGCCCAAAAAAGGGACCACGATAACTTTTTTCTATATAAAATGATGCATAAATTGCTTAGGCTTAAGAGTCCGCGGAAAATAAATAGATTGTTCCATGTTATGTGATTTCATTGCTTCGGTGACCCAATCCCCATATGTTGACGGTTGGTACACATCGGTTATGTCATGGTGTTATATCCATGTCGGGGATCAATACCACTCTCGCCCAAACATTTTATACTAGGTGCACGGGATGTGTTGCATTAAATATAGCCCCGAATCTCAAGTTTGTGAAGGTGAGATTAGGTTTGTTTACTTGTCTTGTTAGTGAGTTGTCTCTTTTGAGAGAAAGAAAGAATGTGGGAGGCAGAACGAATTGAGAGCGGACACAGGATGGTTGTGTGGCTAACTTACTAGAGTAGTTAGGGTTTCAAACAGGACTTAAAAGGTAAATTGATGATATTGGAGGATAGTGTTTTGGGAACAATGCTAGAGTCAGGGCTTTTGCTTGGTATAGCTCTAACTAAAGGCAAGTGATTCTACATTGGTAGAAAATGGGTATTAAAACAATAAGCTTTAATGCTCTATTGTCATGCGTACTAAACTATCAAATACTCAATATTGCTTATAAATATTATCTTCCATATCGTTCATCTCTTTTTCAATTTGTAATGTATTTGAGTATGCACAGGGATGCAATTTTGTACTCTACTCTCCACTTGAATGAAAGCCTCTGAGGTGTATTGTGGAAAAAAGGCTTTGGGATACAACTCATTGAATCACGAGGTTTGGGTGCATACAGAACCCTAACCTTTTCATAACAAAAAGAACAAAAAACATTACATTTCTGCATTCACACTTCTTAAACAAAGTTTTATTGGAGCTTTAACGTGGTGCTCAGTTTCTTGCGGTTTAGTTAACTATAAAAGAAATAAGAGGTCAGGATCTCTTAACCTTGCATTTGACTAAGCCTTTCCCATTTACGCTCTCAGCGTAATTTAATTGCTTGCACGAGTGTTCTTTGCATCATAGCATTGTCTTGATTACCTCCATCTCTATGGAATCGAGAAAAACTTGAAAGCAGCTTATTGCTTGCATCTTTCCTTGCATTACCTTTATTCACGATAATAAGGATATTTAGGTCGTTAGTAAGGGTATTGTAATCAAGCTGCCGGGCATATATTTGGGGTATGTATATATTTGTGTTTAGGTTTCTAGGGTTATTGAACAAGTCAATAGAATGTAGCCTTTAGATTTGTAATACCTTAACACTATTGTCTTTGCATCGGTGTTGGTGAGCTCTTACTATTGATTCTAAACATGCACATTTCATATGTTCTTCTAAATGTTGATTAAAACTAAACCGTAGACCTACTAGGGCATTAGGTCTAGCTCAAGACTCTTGAAGCGAGGAATTTCCATGGTTATGACTTCAATTAGTTACATGGAGTAAAGTATTTTACTTAGTTCATGTTCAAGAATTAATATGTTGCAAAGCGTTGCGACTAGTGATAGGTAGAGCAATAAAAACGATTGAGATAATGATTGTAAACAAAATCGATAAGTAAGATTAACTACTAATTGTTTACTTGGACTCGAGATTAGATGCCATTACTTGGGATTTCATTGCTTCTCTTTTTTAAGTTCCACTCTTTTCTTGAATTTCCTAAGAATCATATGAAGCGAAAATTTGAACCAACTAACAAAATCCACATTCAACCAAATACTATATTTTGGAATTATTTATGTTCGAAGTTACACACTTATCAAAAAGCTTGGTGCCTAAGTATCATCTAAAATAGATCATCATATTTGTCCATCACTATCAAACTGCTATTGTGTAGCTATTGGACTCCACCCTACTAGAAAATTTTCCTAACTTCATTACCATTCATTATGTGTGCTGTGTGCAACATTCATTCCTCAAGGCTCCATGGAAGCTGCAAAATCCTAGCTCACTTCATTAACACTCAAAACTCACAAAGCATTATCGTAGTAAAAAGTATGCCATTAAAAGCGGCTTCACTAAAATTAGTATATACAAATAATTGTCTATATCAATATGTTTGACATACATGATAGTATGTCATATGAATAGTCATATCAAGAAAGTATGTCAAAGAGTATCAAATCATACACCTAGGGTTAGATTCTTTGCAAAATCCATGGAATGTTGGTGAATTCAATGGAACCATTATGTTTATTTGTCGGATCCCAAATTCAACTCTGTAAAGGCCTACCGAGGCAGATAAAAGCGAAGCTATCTACATCAAGTATGTTGAATTGTTTGATTCGAAGTTTGGAATGGAAGGTTGAGCGACTTGGACTTGGCATTTTATGATGAGCGCGTCGAGGAGCGACCAGCGGTGGCTGCAAAGGATATCTTCACTGGTCTCTTTATGAGGAAGGCATATTGGTATTTAACATTGCCCTCAAATCTTGGATGAGGATTGGGCTACCCGCCAGACTAAATCCCACCAAAAGTCATTACAAAGCTGTTTTAGGTTTAATGGTACTATTGCTATTATGTTGAGGTTAAGGGGTGAGAGGAGAACAATGCTCTTGAGAATTAGAATTTAGGGTTTTACATGATTCACGACAACAGGTTGTGGAGTGAACCGAGGGCGTATTAAGTTGGACAAATTGTATTCACTATTCACTACATTACCGTCACCCGTTTTTAGTTGACCTTCCCGAGAAAATATTGCAGGTTTTGAATGCAGCGGCGGTATCCTTAGATGCGATTTGGTGAAGAGAAGTTGTTATTTGTCAAAAGAATCCCAACCATCGGCAATCACTCCATTCTCCCATTCATGTCGGACATCAATCTTTCTAGTTTATTATCGATTACGGTTTCTTATGCTTGTTCTTTAAATAAACAATGTAGTTTAGTTATCGCCAATGTGAATGCGGTTATCTGCAATTAAGCGAGAACATAATCAATTTGTTTGTTTGTAGCAGTCCTAATCAAATAGCACTCATAATGAAATAGCCTAATCAATTGTAGAGGTTTGGTGTTAAGGGACAACGACGATGACTTGAATGCGAACGGTGGAACCGACGATGTGTGGACCGTGTCTTGGGTGTAGAGCGGAGTACTTACACAAAGCTCCCTTTATTTTTGGGCTAAAAATCTACGTCGCGAGATGTATGGTAATGCGCCCTCACATCACGGGCCCACTCATCCCACGAGGGTTGTGTGTGTATTGCATCCGAAATCTTGATCAAAGGCCCACATCCTGCGCCGCGATACATCTTAGAGGCCATAGATCACGGTGCCATTGATGCAATACGCTCTCCTCCTTGTGTGTGAGTGGCCCGGATAATGAGCGCCGCGATACATCTCAGCGCCTGATAGATTTAGCCTAAAATAAAGCCAAAATAAAGTTTTGGAACCGTGTTGGGCCGGGTTTGTGGGCGAGTTATCATTCTTTGTCATGGAATCACGAAAGGTTTTGTCGAGTTTTGAGGTTTTAATGCGGGTAAGGGTTTTGCCTTTTCGGTTTGTGAAAGGTTTTCGTCCCTTCATTCTTCAATCAAAGGAAAAGCGGGCGCTAGAAAGAAAAGAAATTTTTTCCATCCTTTGCTATCAGTGCGTGCTTTTAATAAAAATTGATCTTTCTTCTTCTTTTTATTTTGCAATGTCAATGACCGGTGATAGTTTGAGTGGGGAAGTTTATGTTGATCGATGGATTGAGAGAACTTTGAGTGATGAAGATGTTAGGGTTAAGTAGTGGAGGTGAGGCTTCATCGTCTTTGCCATTGGTACTAATCGGGCAAGTCCCTCATCCTACGAGGAGGAACCGGCGGTATATTCAGAATAATTTTAGATCTTCGAACTCCACGGGATTAAATCAATAATCAAAAATTCGAGGTAAATTTTCTTCCATTAACCAAGCCAGATTTCCCCACCACCCTCGACCGTGATAATTTATGAAATTTCATTCCCACGAAATCAACGAAATTTCCTCCTCTCTCTCTCAGTCTCCACCGTCCCAAACTTAAGTAATATATCATTTTGGAAATCATTTTATTTTGGAGCATTTGTACATCTTTATAGAGCTTTAGTGCGGGCTATTAAATGGATTGAGTACTCCCGAGTGTCGGTGAGTACTAAGCTACTTCATTTGCTTAGCCGACCGACTAACAATTTAATCCCGATCTGTCGGGCTCAAAAACTCCCCAAGTACTCGGCCGATTAGGCTAATGGCTCGATTAGCCGAGTAATTGTGTTCACTATTTCAATGTTAAACATTGAAGTCAACATTTTGCTGATTCGACCAACCCTCAATTCTGTAAAGTTCTACACTTTAATCATATTTATTTTAGTTGATTGAGTGTTTTAATTGTTTATTGATTGATTGGGTTCTTAATTGGCTTCATTATGTTGGTATTTCAAAGTTAAATATATTTAATAATTATTTGTAAAGAAATGTAGTGTTATGAAAAATCATCCAATTAATCCCGACCGATTACACCTACTCACTACTAAAGCTCTTCAAAGCGGTAGCGATTCTTATCTGGGCTTTAGCGGAGGAGATTGGTTGATTGGTACCTCGAAGTTATAAAAACTTTTATTTCAGGTTTCATATGGCTCGGACAAATCCCGAAGTGGAAATGAGTGCGAACTTTCAAGAAAGAAATCAGCGTATCGATGCGTATCATCGCGTCGTTCTAGGCAGTCTAGATGCAGTAGCGAGTTCTTCTTGAATCAATATATCGGATAAAGGCAGCAAGAAGCCGGAGAGCTGAAGCAGGGAGGCAACTGTGACTCCTCCCCAAATCTGTGATGAACAACTTAGTAGATGAAGAATTAGGCTGCTTTGGGCCATAGTAGAGATCAAAATGAATGGAGTCCCTTTTCAGTTGTCATTTTGGTTTATGGATTATGAATAGGATAAATGAACTATCTGGACTTAGTTGGTAACTTGGTAAACACATGTATTGTTGGCGTCATTTTCTATGTCGTACTCTTGTCGGGTATTAAGGTTATCAAGTGATCGATTAAAATAAATATGTCTTTTATTTAGAGCGAAGGCAAAAGGTGATGAACAATGTTCAAGTCCATCAACTAATGCTAAGAGGAATCGATCAAGCGATCAAGCAATCAATCGAATGCTAGGAAACTGCGAAAAATCACTGGAGAGGGTATGGAAGAGGCAATTCATGGCATGGAAGCTGATTGCGATTTCTGAAAAGAATTAAGTAATATGAAGAAACAAATTACGGTTCTAGTGTTGAACATCTGAAAGAAGCAAAGATCATTCTTTGAATTAGAAAATGTGCGACCTAGATAGCATTACTTTCATTAAAGCTTTAGAGCTCCTTGATGATGACAAAAAGCAAGGGTGTTCATGGTGTTAAAGAATTTGGAGAGTAGGGAATGGTTGCTATATCATCTAGCCAAAAATGATTTGGAATGTGGGAACTAAAGTGGTGATCCATTTTGTGTTTGTTCTTTGAAGCTGCATATCTTTTGGGGGTCATTGATTGCTTTAGTTAGTTTTTGCCTATAAATTTAGAATGTGGATCTTGGATGCTAATGTGATTATCCATTGTATATGGTCTTTGAAAATGTATATTTTGTTAGGATCATTAGTTGCTTTGGTTGTTTATGAGTCCCATTTAGATGACTGCGGGACCCCAATTTGTGTTGGGCGGACTCCCACAAAAACAATTATTACAAGTGTGCCATTGGTTTCAAAAATCTAAAAAAACCATTATTACAAGTATGCCATTGGTCCCGAAAAATTGAATTGAAATCCCAAACTTAAGCGACCGGATAGGTGGTTTTGGGTACTAAGTCCCAAGCGACCTAAGAGCCCAAAAAGAACTTTATATTTTTTCAAAGTTCAAATCCCAAATGACATGGCCACATCGTTTTGGACTAAGTCCAAATGGTGTGGCCATATCGATGAGAGACTTAGTCAAAGCGGTGTGGCCATATTGTTGGGGAATTTTCTAAGTCAAATCCCAAACAACATGGCCACATCGTTTTGGACTCGATCGAATGGTATGGCCATGTCGTTTGGGATTTGAACTTTGAAAAAATTGAAGATACTTTTTTTGGGTTCTTTCTTTGGAGGTGTGGCAGGTCGTTTGGACCAAGTCCCAAGCGGTGTGGCCAAGTCGTTTGTAATAAGTCCCCAAGCGACCTATCCGAGATTAGTTTAAGTTTGGGGTTTTTAGAATTCAACTTTTGGGACCAATAACATACTGTAATAATTTTTTTGAGATTTTTGAGACCAATAACACTTGTAATAATAGTTTTTTGTGAGAATCTACTTAACCTACAATTTGGGTCCGTAAAATAACTAAATACTTTAGATTTTAGAATGTGGGGACAAGAGTGATGATCCATTTTCTTTGAAAATGTCAATTTTGTTAAGGATAATTTCATGAGGATTTGATTACTCATTAGGTGCTTTGGTTTTATGACTATGTAATTATTGGGTCATGACTTAATGAAGTTAGAATTTATTTTGGATTTGGTACTTCTTGTTGTTATGTTCTCTCTCAAAAACCTCAAAGAAACCATCTAAAAGTTTTCTCTAACTCTCTCACAAAGGAAAAGAAAATGCCATATCTAACTCTCTCCTCACTGCGAAAAGTCATTTTCACTCTCTCTCTTAAATTAGATGCCATTACATGAGATTTCATTGCTTCTCTTTTTTGGTTCCACTCTTTTCTTGAATTTCCTAAGAGTCATATGAAGCGAAAATTTGAACCAACTAACAAAATCCATATTCAACCAAATACTATATTTTGGAATTATTTATAGTTATTTATAAGTTAGAAGTTACACACTTATCCGAAAAAAGCTAGGTGCCTAAGTATCATCCAAAATAGATCATCATATTTATCCATCACTATCCAAAATGCTATTGTGTTAGCTATTGTATTGGACTCCACCCTACTAGAAAATTTTCCTAACTTCGTTACCATTCATTGGCCAGCGTGCAACATTCATTCCTCCAAGGCTCCAAGGGGCATAAAATCTCAAAACTCACAAAGCATTATCGTGGTAAAGTATGTGATTAAAATTCACTAAAATTAGTATAGACAAATGTATATATATCATTACGTTTGACATACATGATAGTATGTCATCGAATAGTCATCAAGAAAGTATGTCATAAGTAACACCTTTTCGAAGGTACTATGTTTCATAGCGTTATATGTGATTATAAAGAACATACATAGTATCTACATACCCATGCCGTGCGAATGTATTATGTAAAAATAATTAATGGGCGATAATTAAGAGGATAATTAATTGTTAGATCTTAATTATGCGTAGTTTATATGGGCTTATAAATAAGAGTAATACTTCGTCACACTCCGAACTATGATCAATCAACTGTTCATAGTCAATTGTGATATGAACAAAGAATGTTCATAGCTCATAATATGATTAACTCTTAATATCACTGTTCATGGTCCAATTGTGGTAACTCTTAATATGATTAACTCAAAACCAAAACTGAAAACTCTAATCTGAGACTACCGGCCTTTATATAGGCGAAATACCACGATTACCACAAAACTTGAAAATTTTCAAAAATGGAAAGTTTTGGGATAATACATATTAAGAAACTACTAATCAAAATATAACTAACACAGGTGGCCAAATAAAAAGCGGACTCTCCTATCAAAGATATAGCAAAAACAAAACTTTCCTAAAGCGGCAAAAGCGTGATTTTGAATGCCTAAGCGATGGATTTAAGGCCGAGAGGGTGGTGCCCGCGACAAAAGCGATGGGTTATGCTTATTTTGGCGTTTACGATCAAATATGGCGGCGTCCATGTCTTTCCGACTTTGTTGCCCGATTTTCCGGTTCATTGACATATGCCAGTTCATTGACATATGCATTGGCAACATATCCGCATCACATATGCCAAGTTCAATGACATATGCATTGGCTAATGCATCATCAATGGTTGTTCACATGAACAATGAGTGTTCATAGGTCATGTTAAGATATGAACAATGAGTGTTCATAGCTCATATTGGGGTTTGAACAGTGATTGTTCATACCCCAAATAGGTATGAACAACCACAGCATAATCACTTTCATATATCAAGTAGAGGGTCAGAAAAATACCAAAATGCACAAAGCATGTGCACCCTTCTAACATATCATAGATTATGTATTAACCTACAAACCAAGCAACCTAGCAACCAAAAAAATACTTACATTATTTCACAAATTCGTCTTATTTTTCTCTGGACAATTTCTCGAGTCTTATTTTCCCACGGTTTCTACACATTCTTCTGGATTGTTTAGGGCTATTTCTCAGGGGATTTCCATCTCTCTGCTTTCTTCTTCCTCCCTTTTGTTTGAAAATGTTGGGATTCAAAATCAATATCTGAAATAAAGATTTGGAAGTCAAAATATATATTATATATATATTTTATCAAATTAAACATTATAATAAGAGAAATCAAATAACATTAAACACTAAACCTATATGCCATCAAATTAAACATTAATATCACAATCATAACCTTGTGAGGTATCAAAGAAAGACTCTTCAACTTCATTATCTTAGTCTCCTTGGTTCGAAGCTATATTCAGCGTTGAGACATGCTTAGCCATTTCATCCATCTTTTCTATAAAATATGAATAAGCCTCAACACTACTCCCGCGTAAAGAAGCCCTTGAGAAGCAACCTTGATACAATGAGCCACTCTCAAAAGTTCATGGTTTTCATGGCGGCCACTAATCGATTATGAAACTCCGCTCTATCGTGTGTGCCTTTTGCATCCACGCTTCAAAAAAATGCCTTGGAATCTCTTGATTTAAATAGCAGCTGAAAAATCTTTAACATGTGACCACAAAGTAACCCGATAAACTGAAAATACTTACATTCCGCGGTCTCCCTCTAAAGGTTCCTCTATTGAAACTCACTTTCCAAAGCGGACTTCTTACTGCGGGTCTGAATTTCACCAAGTAGCTTCGGTTCCATTGTTGACAATCTCGTCCCCATCAATTTTGTACTCCATCTTTGCCTTCTCTAATTGCTCCTTAAATATATTGAATGCATTAATCATTATAGACCTTAGCGGCATGCATAAGGAGGAAAAGCATCTTTAGCCACAATTAAGTGAACTATGCTTTCGGTCGCGGTAATCGGCATCTCTTTCATTCCTAGCAATCAAAGCCAAAGATCTCTCATTACCATGTACAAACTCCATCGGCATAGTGCTTTCGAATTCTGAATTAGTTAAATAGCGAGAATTCATCGATTCACTCCTCGGGTCGTATGCATACCCGGCAAAAAATGTGTCAGCGAGATAACAAAGGAACCCATTTCTCCGCGTATTATACATTTCGACAACCAAGGATTTCGCGGACAACTCATTCTTCTCTATTATTGTACACCATCTTCTTTCAAAACCAGCAATCTTATCACGAGGAGACCACAGCAAAGGCGGAAAGCAATGGTGGGAGAATAGACCCGATTTTGTTTATAGGTTAGAGAATCAACACTCTACTTATTTCAGATTTATTTCTTAAAAATTTAGGAAATGTATGTTGGAGTGGTCTACCGGAGACCCTCACAAAATGTATCTTGTTTTTTTTTTGCTATCTAATACAATTACCGCCCGGAAAAAAAGCCAAAAAAATCACGAGGAGAAAATAGTGTTATTCGAGTCGGTTACCGTGTCTCGATCAATTTTTAGTAAAGGATAGCTTCTCTTGAAATTTCTGCATAATATGCCAAAGGCGATAGCGATGGCCAGTATCGGGGAACACTTTTGCAATGGCTGCGATCATCGCTCTATCACGGTAAGTGATGATTGCGGTTAGCGCCACTGACCACCCATGGCTGCAAGCCGGGCCTTAATAAACAACCATATGAATGTATCTTACGTCTCATCAAATAACAGTAGCGCATGACCAAATAAGCTGAATCGGCATCATTGATTGACTCGGAAAAGGGGCAAAAGGCATAGAGTATGCATTAAATGCGTTATGTGGTATCAAAGAGACAACATCCCGAAATACTCATCTTGCACTTTCGAGACCTCCCATCAACCCGAGAAAAAGTTCTGCTGTCCCATTTTGATCTAGATCAATAAGCGTAGTAAAAAACTGGGGATTCTCGGCACTCTTACGCATAAAATATTTAAGCCGCGGCGGTTGCATCACCTTCTTTAGGCATCTTTCTAGTCAAACCATAATGATGGTTCCAGCAATCTAATGCTAACCCAACTTCTTCCCCACTAAAACAGCTGCAACTTTACCCGGCCGGGTAAACCGTGTTCACCAAAATCCTAGCTCATGCGTAGTAAAATTATGTCATTAAAAGCGGCTTCACTAAAATTAGTATAAACAAAGAGCCATAAACAAATAATTGTCTATATCATTATGTTGATGATAGTATGTCATCGAATAGTCCATAGCCAAGAAAGTATGTCATAAGTAACACCTTCGAAGGTACTATGTAAAATAATGATGTATGTGATTATAAATAACATACATAGTATAGTATGTCATGGAAAATATCATAGCATACCGTCATACATAACAAAGTACATACCAATGATGCAGAATGTATTATGTAAACATAATTGTAAATCTGCTTTTAATTAACATAGTATAGTATGTTATGCAAAATTTGATAGAGTCTGAGTCGTGGTCTACTACCGGTACATAAGAATTAAGGATAGTTTTATAAACAGAAAGTATATCATACTTTATGCCAAATTTATGCAACTAGAAATGGCATTGTGGAAGCATCGACATATGCGATGTGATGTCAGCGATTGGAGTTTTACCTTGCGAGAAAGTATGTCACTTAAAGTAAGTGACATACCGACCGTCTGTTTTGTAAGTGACATAACATATAAGTATGGCAGTTATAGTGTCATATCTACTCATGAGCTTATATCTGACATTATATGGGCGGACCTTGAATAAGCTATGCACAACACTATATAACAAAGAAAGTTTACATCACGACAATGTATAAGGCGTCCAACAAAGAGTATGAACATTAGATTGTTCATAGTCCGACAAAGTATGAACATTCATTGTTCATAGTCCGACAAAAAATATGAACATTCACTGTTCATAATTCAATGGTATGAACACTGAATGTTCATAGTCCAACAAGAGTATGAACATTCGAGTGTTCAGTAGTCCACTAGAAGTATGAACAACTGAATGTTCATGGGTCAATTGAGATACCCCCTGTTTGAGCCACTAGGAGTATGAACACTTAAAGTCCACTATGTAGTATGGAGGACAATAGAGTAGCATTGAAGATAAGATAAAGGTTATAAAATATATTTAGACCGGTTATAAAATTTTGGCGAGAGAACAACAAATTCTAAGAACATTCAAGTAGTATCTTGCATGGCGATTGGGGAGTGGCCGACTCTTGGGGGAGAGAGAGAGTTGGGTGAAGGAGAAAGGGTATTGGGGCGAAGAAAAATGAGAGAGAAGTTGAGGGGCGAGGCGAAACCAACCAACTTTGTTTTGTCCATACCCCATTACGCAAAGATCGTTAAACTCCGCTCACTTTCGACAAGCATGAAAAATGTCATAACTAAATCAAAATGAAAGAGATGAACTTACTCTAAGCCTCACGATGGTTGGCAATGAAATTTCTAGTGGAGGAGTTGTCAACAATGGGTTTTTCTTTTTTTGGTTTGGGTGCTTGATCCTCCTGTGTTAGTTGGTGGCGCCGTTACATTTTCTTTATAAAAATGTTGTAAAGAGAATGTTTGAAAAACAAAAGTTTGTGCAAAAGCGTGATTAAGAAACATTTGTCGAGAGATTAAGATGTGTATTGGACTCACGGGTTGCTTTCGTTCCATTGCCAATTCACTAAATTAATGCAAGTTCAAACAAGTGCCAAAATTAGCTATAAAAAGCGAGTTAAGTACAACTGCGAGCATCATAAACATACTCGACTTATGTTTATTTACAAGAGAAAAAAAAAATCTCTTTGCATTGGTATGGCGGGGAATATCCTTGCTAGTTAAGCCCGATCCTGAATTCTTATTCACAATTAAGATAGCTTGTTCTAGAACCCATGGGTCCCTCGTTCACTTTGTCTTTGTAAAGGCGGTGGTGTTCTTTTTTGTCACAACCACAAGTGATAAAGCTCACCGAAGCTTCGATCGCCTTTGGTTCCTACCTTAAACCGACAAAGCACTTACCATATATATTCTTGCATTTTAATGCTATTCTGAGAACACTTAACAAAAACTAGTTAATACCATTTCGACATATTCTAATACATTACGCGCAATTTATGGCCGGTATATACACATACACAAAATAGATATTAAAGCCAAAAACCCCGTCGATTACAAGGATAGTTCTGAAAGGTCTAAATCCATAACATTTTTTGGAACCCTTTTATACCACTTCCACGATCCTTGGTTCCATTATAGTTGCCCGATCCCAAGCTTACGTCCATGCAAATGACTCCCACCACGGAGCAAGTGGCGGAATAGGACTATCATCTTCAAACCGCGAGTTTCACAAAATGTGTGCCTCCTCGATGTGGCCTATTGCGCTATCTGGACCGCGAGTTGGATCGGGGAGGAGCGATCCACAAAGGAAAGTATGACATACATTCTTTCTCCCCAATGGCGACAAGGACACTGCTTGAAAAGTATTAGCGGCTAAAATCCCATTGAAGGAAGTTCAAACCATTCTTTGGGGTTCATCATTATATGGAAGCGTACATCGTAGATTTGTCTTGATAAACTTCTTTTTTAGTTCTTCTCCACCCATCATTGAAGTATAATCTGCCTCATGGGAAATCAACTCTGTCAACATAAGAGCCCTCCACGGTAATCCATGCATCACCTCCATTAGACCCTAAGCATCGTGCAATCGGCTAAATCCACAATGTCCATTCGGTTCAACATCTTGCCAATCCACAATGAAGTCTGCGTATCAATGGATTTAAGTCCGTAGCCCATCATCCCATTTAGACTCAATTTCAGGTAAATCTACAAACACTTGAATATGAGTTCTTCTTGGTTTTCTTTTGCATGGTACCAACTTCTTGGCTTTACTATTCTTGCTTTCTTGAGTTACAATTTGTTCCTCATTTGTTTGTGCATACTTTCGAAAGCTGAAGGCTCTCTCTTTGTGTCCCTTTTATCTTTACAAGTCTTCACACCAATTTTTATTCGGGGTGGCCTACCCTCACATTGGTGTTGACCGAGGCTCTCGCTGAAAGTTGCCTTTGGATCACCTAGTTCTACACACTTTTTCAGCATCAAAACCTTTTGTTCATCGAGGCGGTGAAACTTCTTACGAATCACGTGCAAGCTCGGGCTGAATATCAAAGGACCCATTAGGAAGATCAATCAGGTGCTACTAAAATTTTGTCTCCACCTAGGGTGTATCAAAGATAAGGGGATGCTTCCCCTACCAATTAGAACAATTTCACATAACTTCATGCGCCTGAGGAAGCCCATACATACTCTTGTAAACCTGGCGACAATGAATTTCATCATCCCAACTCTATGGACCTTATTAGCTCTTTTGCTATCAAATCCAATGCATCTCTAGAAATGTACCCTCTAAGTTGCACATATGTGTTTTGTTTGTAGCGGCGATCCCAGGAGATTCAAGCTCTATTAAAAGAACTTTCAATTTACGTCACTTGGTTTGTCGGGAGATTATTAATCAAATTAAAGTTTGGTGAAAGTTACCATTATTGCTAGAGCATAAATGCCTCTTCAAAGAGGAATGCATACTTTCAATTCGGTTCTTTGCTTTCGAAGTACCAAAATGCATATGGAGATCTATCAAGCCGGAGACAAACCTTTCTTTGTGCCGAAAGCCAGCGGTCTTCTATGTATTCCACAACACCATAATGATCTCCGTTACTCAAGTTTAAAACAAGCGTGGGGTGTTCCAAGTACTCAACTTGATGTCACGAGCTGTTATCAACTGTTTGAACATAAACATAAATTGTTCATACTCGACAAATTTCTCAAATGTTTTTGGCCTTTGTCTCGATGTTCCTCGATGTGAACTTCGACACAAGAAGTGTCGCTTCGAGGAAACACTATAGCTATCGCGTTCATAAGTGCCAACTCACAATCGATCGTAATTATCTTTCTGAGTAGCTTTGTAGTCGAATATCCATGACCTCTTCAAAACCCATAGGTAAGAACCTTCTTTCTCACTCTCCAAATACCCAAAGCAATCTGAATGTCTTCATCGTGGATGTGAACCCAACAACTTCAAACAATGGCATCTTGAACAGTTAAAGTCTTATGCGTGCAATCCATGACAATGACCTCGGGGAAAACTTTGCCAAATGAATTGATTGGGGATGTGCAAACAACAAATCTCTACATTCACATTCTTTGGATTATCCCTATGAAACTCTGTGTACCCAAATTCTTCTAAATTTCTTAGAAATTCTTGCATTTGGTTTCTTCCACTCAACCGAACCAAGCTGATTCTTGTGGCGATAATTGTATAAAGTGCTTTTGTTTGACAAATTATTGTCATCTCTGTTTCAAGAGGGGTAAAATATCCATAGCGGTTTAACACCACTCAAAGACAAATCTGAACAATCAATTTTTCTTGACTTTTAACCTTCCGGCGAATGCCGCGACCTATAAGATGCTCCCCGATAGTATGATTATGAGTTCCACACATAACACTTTCGGTATCCATCCACCTTCGTTTAAGTAATTCCCCTTTCAACACAAATGGGCTGACCACATTTCTTGAATGGATTGCCTATATTCTTTGGTTTTTGTTCAATATTTTTTTATGTTTCTGGATGGTCTAAATTTTCCACTCCTTTACCAACTCAAAGAAAACTCTAGGTCTTAGGCCCAAGTCGAATTATCAGACCTTGATATCCATGACCCACAACTCAACGGTCATACCAAGTATCCGAACACCATCGGATCAGCGAGTGGCGATCTTGAAGACTGCGTAAACCCTTGATCTTAGATACTATTGGCGAAAATTGTTTTTGCTAAGTTATTGATAAAATAAATAAATAAAAATACAAGCTTTCAAATTACATTATTACCTCAATTGTTGTAAAATGATTAGGTCATATCGGGATAGCTAATTTCAACATTGTTGTAAAGTTCATCATCGGAATAATAATTTGATTGCGGTAGTGTTAAAGCTGACTCCATGTCACTTTTAACACTAATCAAAGTTATCATTTTGATTTTGGCGGAGAATTTATCTTGAGCGTTGCTTCCGGCACATGAGTCCATTCTTAAAGTGAAAATTTGGTGGGAATAACAACAATTTTGTGGGTGACTCAAGACTAACCTCACGAGAACAACAGGGAGGGAGGGAGAAATTTCAAGAGAGCATGAGTGGTAGGAGTGTTAGGTGGAGTAGTAAATGCGGTGAAGAGCTCGTTTGAATTACAATGGGGTGTGGAGAGAGTTTTTTTAAGGTTATAATGGTCATATTAATAAAAAAATGGGGTGTGGAGAGAGTTATTTAAGGTTATAATTGTCATATTAACAAAAATGGGGTGTGGAGAGAGCACCAGTTTTTTGGAATAAGCGTCTTGCGTGTGTAGAGACAATCGAGGGTGTGGCCGAGTTTTACTCATGTTAAGAGTAACATAGAGTGCGTGACCTACTACACTGGTATTGCATTGTAAAAGCATGGATATATGTTATAAAAATGTCATATAGGATGTAGTATAGCATACTTTATGGTATATCATACTCATATTCTATAAGCGAAAGTATATCATCATACTTTATGGGTGGTCAATTGTTTAATTCAATAAGAGTTTTCGTTTGGTAGTATGTCATAAAAGTTGGCTACAATCACTGATATGACTATACTCATAAATGTCATACTCGAATGTTTTATTTCAGTTTTTATTTGATCGTCAATAAGAGTTTTATATGTTGGGTCTAATCCACGGATAGATATGACACTATATATGTCATACTCGAATATTATGTTACTAATATATGAAATTATAATATATGCTAGTAAGAGTTTTATATGATAGATATGACACTATATATATCATACTCAATTTTTATGTCACTATTTATAATATATGCTAATAAGAGTTTTATACTTTTGGTAGTATTATTAAGCTAGAATCGCTAATATATTATGTGAGTTTTATATGACACTATATATGTCATACTCGAATGTTATGTGAGTTTTATAATATATTAGTTCGGTAGTATATCATAAGAATCCATGAGATAGATATAACACTATATTTGTTGTCATACTAGAATGTTATGTGTTAACATATGACATATTCCTCTGCAAAAGCTCAACCTTACATTATGTTCATAGTCAATTGTGGTATGAACAAAGAATGTTCATAGCTCATGACTATGAACAATCATTGTCATAGTCCATTGTGGTATGAACACTCATTGTTCTTCATAGTCGATTGTGGTATGAACAAAGAATGTTCATAGCTCATGACTATGAACAATCATTGTTCATAGCATTGAGTGTTCATAGCTATGAACTATGAACAATCATTGTTCATAGACTATGAACAAAGAATATTCATAGCTCATGACTATGAACATTGATTGTTAAGTAATCATCTGATATCTGTAGAATTGTTCATAGTTAGGAAAGTATGAATAATGAGATGTTCATAGTCCCTTTCTCCCCGCATTACAATCAAGAATTGGTTTCTTAATCTCATTCTTGTAATTAATACTAATCGGGCAAGTCCTCATCATATGAGGGAGGAACCAGCCAATATATTCACAATAATTTTAGATCTTCCGACCTCCTAGGAGTTATGTCATCATTTTAGATACTCAGCGATAGATATGACACTATATATGTCATACTTTCGATTTTTATGTCACTTTTTAGAATATATGCTAATAAGAGTTTTATACTTTTGGTAGTATTATTAAGCTAGAATAAGTAATATATTATGTGAGTTTTATATGACACTATATATGTCATACTTTCGAATGTTATGTGAGTTTTATAATATATTAGTTCGGTAGTATATCATAAGAATCCTGAGATAGATATAACACTATATTTGTTGTCATACTAGAATGTTATGTGTTAACATATGACATATTCCTCTGCAAAGCGCTCAACCTACATTATGTTCATAGTCCAATTGTGGTATGAACAAAGAATGTTCATAGCTCATGACTATGAACAATCATTGTCATAGTCCATTGTGGTATGAACACTCATTATTCTTAGCTCGACACTCATTGTTCATAGCATTGAGTGTTCATAGCTACCGAACTATGAACAATCATTGTTCATAATTAATTGTGGTATGAACAAAGAATATTCATAGCTCATGACTATGAACATTGATTGTTAAATAATGCGTCTGATATCTGAGAAACATACGGAAAGTAGAATTGTTCATAGTTAGGTAGCTATGAATAATGAGATGTTCATAGTCCCTTTCTCCCCGCATTACAACCAAGAATTGGTTTCTTAATCTCATTCTTGTAATTAGTACTAATCGGGCAAGTCCTCATCATCACGAGGAGGAACCCGAATATATTCACAATAATTTTAGATCTTCCGACCTCCTAGGAGTTATGTCATATAATTTTAGATACTCATTTGATAGATATGACACTATATATGTCATACGAGAATGTTATGTTATTTGTTTATGGCATATTCCTCTGTTATTTTGTAAGAAACGAGCGGATCCATTTATGAACATATCAATGTCAAACTAAGCGGCATATGTCTGCTGATGAGGGACAACTGACATCCCACAATAAGAAACAACAGAATATACAAACAATGCTTGTCAATATAAAGCTTCTTCTATTGCTCTATTTCATTGATTAAACCAAAGAAAATAAGAAAATAACACCATAGATACGCTACAAAATAATTTAGAAGCCAATCTTGAAATCTTCACCATTGTGCGATATTACAAAATGCTTACAAAAATCTTGTTAGAAGATTAGCAACAAGCTGCTCTAAAGCTTAGCGACATTGTACTCCTCTTTCCTAACGTCAACCATCCGTATCTGGGAAAAAGACTCTCCGTCGTCACTATAAAACTTTCCAACATTGAATTTCTCGAAACCTTCCTCCCAACCTCATCCACGGGAAAGCGGCTATAAGTTCAACGGGGAGAAAAATAGTCACTCTAACGGTACACTCTAAGTTTAGTTTACTCCTACTAGAAAAATTAAATTCGGTAAAATTGTGTCATACCTTCCAAATCGGGACACCTACACTTTGTGTGCTCCGTAGATCGACACTTGCTACATTGCTTGGTCTTTGAGATCCTCTGCTTCATTACCAACTTCCACTCACGCCCGCCAAACAAAGCAACATTACTTTGAACCCCATGAAAATAACAAACAAGAAACATTTTCTTGCGTTTATAAAAAGAAGATAGCAGCAAAAATTATCACTTACATCCGGTATCTCTATTTAACCCGTCATCATCCTCACTCACATCGGCAACTCTGCGGCCGCTTTCGACATAGTTAAGCTTAGCACTGGACACGTAAAAGCGGTGCACCACAAGAAAGATATTGGCGAATACAAATCCAGAATCAACAAACTTTTGTAACTATTTAATGTTAACGGACAAATTGAAATATGGCAGCGGTATAAGAAACTTACCCCCATCGTTTGGATGCAAAAGTGGACATGTGGGCCTTGTGTGCCCGGCGATACCACGATGGCCACACTTCTTTTTCTTGTCTCATTCGACCTTTCAATCTACTACGTTTATGCGGCCTACCCGCTTCCGATTTTTACGTGTGGTGGATCATTAACAAATGGGCGATGGGCGGTTTTAGGTGGGGTGAAAGGCATCTCTACCTCGGCGGTGCCTTTAGAAGGCGGAATGCCATCCATTGTACCACTTTACGGTGGAATATAAGGCATTTCAAAGGGAACTTAATGGGACTGCCTTGAAGCTCTAGAAAAAGATGATAACATGGATTTAAAAACTTCACTGTTTTTGGCTGTTTGAGAGGCCCACAAACATATCTTCTTGCATTTCCACTATAAGCTCATTTTGTGACGAATAATGGAAGCGACTGCGAAGAAAAACTTGGATCGTTATTTGGAATGGCAGTTTAGCAACTTCGTGTCCATCTCCTTAAAAAGCAGCTCTGGGGTATTTCCGCGAAGGTCCTCGTGTTTGTAAACTGAAATGATATGTCTACATGGAAATCAAAGCGGTGAAATAGCCCATGAACATCTAGCATCCTGCTCTAAAGGTTGTATTCCACACTCGTCTTTTTTGCTGTTCCGGATGGCCGGTGATGGTGTATACCGAATATTGTCACCCACATCCGTTTATCTTCTGCGGTGTACATCGATTCCTCCTGTAACTGCTTCCTAAAAAGAAAAGCATTTCGGTATAGATGGATTACTGCACGCTTTGCATATTCAATCAAGTGGCTACCAATGAAAGGCTTAAATTCGTTCGCGGTCCTTACCTCTTCTTCGTGCTCTTGGTGGCGGATATTTGCAACTGCCAATTCCATTTTCCCAAATAGCTCAAACAGCCGCATCCGGGCTTAACATGATGTCTTATAACGAGTTAATAGACTTCATGGCGTTGGTTGCTTCTGCAACCGCCAAAGAACTCACCATGAAGATACGATTACGCCCACCTTCGCCCGTTTCTTACGTACCTTCATCACCCATGTGTTATGACTAACCGTATTTTTCCACTAAAATTTGTCTCCACCTTTCTTGAACTCTCCCGAGAACATTTCATAAACATAATAGAAATGAACTCTCATTTGCAAATCCGGGGATTTTGACATTGGTGATGCAATTTTTCAATCGTGCCAAAACGCGGCCCGGTGTTTGAATCGGAAGAATAGATTTCAAAGCTTTACGAATCGGCTGCGTCACCATCGGTAATGGCGATTTAGGGTGTTCACCACACATTCGCGTCAATAAATGATTTCAATACCCACTTATAAGTGTAAATTATCGCACTCACTTATGATCAAAGCAAAACCAAAACTATAGTGCATGTAGGTGGTTGTTGATTCCACCAAACCACAACGATGATCGACATCTGGTACCGATTGCTCTGTATGCGTTGAATCAAACAACAACACATCACCAAAGCTCTGATAATCCGGTGGGGAGGTGGAATCCGCCCAAAACAGCCCACCCAACTGCCCACTCGCATTTAACTTCATAGTTGTAATGAAATAAAGGATCTAACTTCACCTTGTCCTCTAAGTTGGCAAGCGGTGTGTTGGCGTCGCCATCAATCTGGCGACTTCTCCTCTCTTTTCCCATTTTGTTATACAAGTCTTTTTTAATAAAACCAACATTAAGGAAACCTCGACTATATGTGCATAGTGACCCATCACTTGGCATTTACTGAACACCGACATCATTTAGGCATGTAGCAAATTCAATGACTTCTCGACTCACATTTCTATGTGACCGAAGAAACATTGAACTTCGGATCACGGTACAAGTGGATGTGTGTGTTCCCCAATAAACTCTTTCCGCATCCCACAACTTTGCTTGAAATCAAAACAACAACAATGCGAGGCTTTACAATTGAACCTAGTGACACATGCGGGTGTTCTTTTGGGTGTCATCGATTGGAGTTTATCTGCATGTCGTTGACGCCCGGATGAACACACAAATCTCCGGCTTAATAGCAACTCCATTTGGATGAATTCTATAAACATCCTTCACGAACACGAAAGCCAAGCTGATTTGGCATACTCATTATAAATCTTGTAGGCCTCGTCCGAAGTCTTGAACTGCATAGATAAAAATGTTGCTTTGTCTTCTATATAAGCCCTATATGTATCGGACTCTTGACATCGCTATCACTCTTGTCAATATTTTCATTCTCCATCGGGGAAGCAGTTGATTCCACATCCGGAGAATCACTTTCATCATCACATAAAACTTTGAAACATAGACTTCTAAGAAACTCTTAGTCATCATCGAGCCTTATTAGATTAAATCATAGGGCCTTTACCTAAATAAAGAAAACTTTTTTTAGTACAAAAAGCGACCTAAATATGAAAAATTCTAATGTACCTTAAAGAGAAGAGGAAAGATTAAATCGACTTCAGTGATTGGATGATAAACTAACCTCGATGTTGAGCGTATTCAAGCCGTGTAGTGTTGTTGGTTCTTTGTCACTCTTTTTGCTCTACTTCCTTGTAAACTTTAGAGAGTGAAAAGAAATAAATGATTGACCATGAATTTAAGAAGAAGGTGAAAGGGGAAAGAAGATTTGGGCGGCAATCTAATTGAGAAGAATAGAAAATCACGATTAATTGGGGATGAATGAAAATATGTGAAATGCCAACGCTACCCTTAGGTGGGCACTTGACTACCGATTCTGGGTTGGAAAATATGTGGTAATTACATTTACGGAACCCAAAAATTTAAAACCGGTTGTAAAATCACTTGAAAATAACTCTTCAAAAGCTTTTTGAATACTATTCTGATGGTCTTCTAATCTCGGTTTGCTATCCTTTACTGCAACAACCTTCATAGGTTTTCATTGTCACCTATTACCCTTTGTGTTGGCCGTCAGAATCTCTTTTGCTAACAATTGCTCTTTGCTAATTCTCCCCCTTAAAACTCTGCTTGCATAACATTATAACACTTGAACCTGCTTTGTAAACTGCACCTAGAAATTAGATCCATCATGTTTGATATAGTTGGAACTAGCGGAAGTGAAATATTAACTTCTCCCATCATCTTCTAAATACGTACTTGATAGGAAGGTTAACATACTCTTGCTTAAGGATAAACAAATAATTGATTATGGTCACACTTAGTAGGGGGGAGGGGCATGTTGAACTGTAGATTGTATAGGAGCTACTATACAAAAAACTACACAAAAATCAACAACAATAATATTATATATACAAAACCAAAAACCAAAACCAAAAAATAAATAAAAATAAAAAAATCATAGTATCTATCTGAGAACCACAACAACAAAACAACAGGAAAAAAAAAACACAACTTGTACAGAGGGAAGCTATTTAAAAGAAGCATACTTCATATCGGTAGAGGTTGTACTATATAAATTATGTAAAGAAAAAATAAGAGAGCGAGTGGAGCATCTCCAACTTAAATCTATATATCATTAGAAAAGTGAAAACATAGCAAAACTCAAAAATATTAGTAACTAAACAATTCATTATCACAATGATCATTATCATATTCATTAACGTAAAAACATAGCTTAATGTGACTTACAACACAATGTCGAAGTTAACATCAAAGAAATGAATAAATTAGTTAATGAACCAAAAAATCAGTAAATGGAGAAAGAGAGCGCTATAGAGAGCTACAAAATAGGCAGTAAATAAAGCAAGATGATGGCAACCTTGAAAATCCTTGCATCAACAAAAAGAATAGCTCTTAGTGATATCACCGAAGCATGTGGTAAACTCAAGAAGATGCTTTCATTGGACTTAACTCCACAACAATGAGATAGCAACAATACTTCTCATCAAGATAGATTGAGCTTAATGTAAAATCATTTCACTTGGTAACATATGTAACGTGCCGTTGACATATCATGATATTCATAATAAGAGGGTATTGTTGCCCAATAAAGAATTTATAAAGTGCATTAGCTACGAATTCAGAAAAAATATGCAAGAGGAAAAAGTTTTCTTCTAAACAAACCAAGTTTGCATTACAATAATAGAAGTTTGCATTACCCATCCAAATGAACCTGAGATTGGTGAGTAACTGGCTCAGACTCATTATCAAAGTGAATTTTCTCCATTGGCGAGTGTGTGTTTGAATAAGACTGCGCATCAAGAGTAGGGGAGTCCTACTCATATATTCGACCTTTTCATTTTTTAGCCGGAGTAACTATAAAAGATGACTTAGGTTCAGTAATTTTGGAAGCATCCTTAAAAAATTGACTCAACACTCCAAACCTACCCAAAACTTTAGAGCTTGTTCAAAGTCTTACTTCAGGTATGGTTTAGTAGTTACTACCTATAAACCCCATCAAAGAGAATAAAATAAAATCCATCAAAACAGGAGGAAAAACCTAAATCTTAATTATGGAAAGCAATCAAGTTAGTTCCTACACAATTCAATTAGTTGCACTTATTGCTAATGGACGACCAGTTCAATTAATCGCAATTATTGTTAGTGGATGGAGAGATAATAGTAGAAATTAATAATTAAAAAGAAAATCATGAAATTGAATGAGGTAGGGAAATAAAAGCACCTCACAATCGTCGAAAAAGAAACATTTTTGTAGAAAGAGAGATAGGAGGGAGAGGTGGCAATTTATAAAATATTCAATAATAACTGAAGAAGCTTGAGTCGAGAAAGAAAGCGGGGTGTGAAGAGATCGAGAGACTTAACACACAAAAAAAAAAAAATATTGAGATGAGATAGAGGAGGAGAGATCGTAGCTTAAGCGGAAGTAAAGAAGAGGGGTGGGAGGCGAAGAGAAGGAGAAAGGAAAAATTGATAATTGAGGTAGCTATGATAATTGACACAATTCACGATCTGGCCCTATTACAAATGCTATTTACTAAAATGCCACCGTGATGCGGACACACCTTTGCACTATTGCTTGCTTTCGCACCCCACTTTTTCTATATAGTAAAGATAATGCAATAACTAAACCACGTATATAAAGATAAAAGAATTGTTGTGTCACTAAAAAGTTTCTTATCTATAACCAATTTCAAGATGAAAATGATGGAACAATAAATGGGAAAATCAACCTTACAGCGAAAATGCGTCTATAACCACCACCACGAACTAACTTGCTTGCTAAAAAGCATGCCTTGCGACATAACAACAACTCTCTAAAACTACCAATCTTGAGGTCATTAGTTCAACACTTCAACACCACACTTGCTAATAAATGTTTTGCACTTTTCCAGTTAATTAAATATCATCAACAAAGATGACACATGTTTCAGTGCAATCAAAACATGCACAATCCGATGCTCAAATTCACAAACAAATTATCAAAACCTATTACTAATTGAAAACTGCATATACACTTGAGGCGGTACATTTGCTAGTTGAAAATATAGGAATTGTCATAGTGTCTACTACCTACATTTTTCGTTTCCTTTCTACTTCATTAATAGAATAAACACTTGTCTACCCAAAAAATAACCCTGCTCCCAATCCCATCATTGACTGAATAATTTCAATTTGACTTATTTATAAAACCTACACAAAGGCAAAGCACCACTTTTCAATCCCATTCGGTGTTTGCATACAAAAACAATGACCCTCCACTCCCCAATGCTAAGAAACTTGAAAGATGTCAAATCTATATAACTAATATCATTTTCCTAAATACATACTAAATAAAATAAATAAATAAAAAACAAATAAAAGTACTTTTAGCATATAGTCTTTTCAATGAACCTTAAACAAATATAACTATCCACCTCGATATTAATATCAAATACGGCTTCAAAGTCATTCAAAACATTCCAGCAATTTCATTCGGACTTTAGAAATCCAAAAGTTTATTTAAAGGCTAATAATGAAAAAGAATCGTTATAGGGCGTTACATTATTGGAAACATATATAAATGTGGCACTTGCTTAAAAATTATAATAATAATAATAATAATTGATCTTAATCAGCCTATGCACATCACATGATGTTAATGACAAAATCACGAATACATAGAAGACTGTGAGAATCCATCACAATTGAGCATGAGAATTTGCAATTTATGTCCATTCTTGATATAACATGGCGAAATTATAAATCCCATAATCGATATACATATATAGTTTTATCACTTTCCTTGTTTTCTTGAAGGGTCATGCCATCAAAGGGATCCTTTTATCATAATAGGAAGCTTAAGATTAAGCAATACATATATATTGCATACCTCTATGAAAGTCATAGTAAATACATACTTATGTCATACATGAACTCTCTATTTGCAAAATCCACAAATATTAAGTAGAAAGTGATCTTACTCATAGTAAGTTTGTTCATCCACAACGATATGCCAACTTTCACCTGTTGTGTTGTTGTCAAAAACCTTCATCCACAAACTTCGATCTGAAAGTGTAATGGTTGATAACTTTCTTGAACAATTCATATGCAACACAAAATTTTAATTTACCCCATTCTAATAACAAATTACTAAAACCATGTATTTTTCCCCAACCCAAAAAAAAGACAATTGATAAAAGCAAAACCAAGATAAACAATCTACTTACCTTCTCCACATGGAGAGTTCCTGGCAGTGATTTTCAAAACTTTGGTGGGTATTCTGCCCGATCCTTTCACCTTCAGAGTTCTAGTCTTTTGCACCCGCACCGGACATAAGATCGATTTTACACTTTCTTGAGATTGTTGACATTCTTAGAAGAAAGAGATCCTAATATGATGTACTTGTCCTCATAAGCTTCTACATACGCACTTATTGCCATTGACCCATTGTCACCATTATAATTTAAATTGTCTCAAGAAAATATGAATAAAGAAGTGCAAAAATTGGATTTAGTTGCCTTTAATGTTGATCGGAACCTCTCTAATCAAAACCAAAAACTATTGTAAAGAGAGAATGGGAAGACAGAGCATCCATTTCTTCGGTTTAAGAGAGTCGGAGACGAATAATCGAGAACTAAGGAGACAATCTTTTTTTTAGATGGTGAAAAGACCAACATATCCCCACAATAGATATTGAAAAGATGATGTTGCCCCTGTGACGTACGTGAAATTTACTGTTGATTGACCCCATATTTTTCTAATATAGTAAGATAATTAGGGGTGTGTTTCGGTCAGATAAGAAACACAATGTGCCCATGTTAAAACAGATCCATAGGGCATAGGCATGCAAAACCACGCGCCGGTTGGTGGTAGAATCTTTTCCATTTCGTACTCCAACTACTCAGGATGGAGTCAGATTCTAAGCAGGGGGTGCGCCCCCACCCAAAAAAAAAAAAAAACAACTTGTGCAATTTTTTTTTTTTTTTCAGAATGTCTAAAACAATAAAAATCAACAAAATTATGCATTTATTCAAATTCACAAAACTAAAATGCATTGATTACTAAGAATTTAATATGGACTAATGAAGTTAACTACTTAAGCACTTAAGTCATTAGTTTATACTACTATGTCTATATATATCTATATAATCTAGTCCACAAGTCAACAACAATTCAACAAATTGTTAACTTCCTATAATGTTATAAGTATATATAACTCTAATATTATGTGGAGAAAACTATAAAATATTAACATGGAAAGTAAAAAAATTGTCTTGTTTTGTTTTTTTGTTTTTTTTAAGTGGAAATTTTATTGATAATGATAATAAGTTTTACAAATAATTAGGACAAACATACAACAAGTTGTGCGATAAGTCCTTTCTGAATTTGTTTTTGTTTTCTTTTTTTTGGGTTGAGGTCGGCGTTTGTTTAAGAATTAAGAGTGGACTTGATGCCCAACAAATCACTTTCGAAAATGATATCTCATGATTCTAAAATGGTGAACGAATGAAATTGGGCTACAAGTGATGGTATGTTATCGTGAAGATTAACAATTTATGTTCTCTTTTAGCTACCGTTTTCATCTACTTCTCTTTCGTAAAATTTGTGAGCCTAATTACAATGTCAATCCATAAAAGCGGGAAAAAGCGAGGGTGTTTTGGTGAGTGGGAGAAAAAGAAAGAGAGAGAAGAGAGCGATTAGAGTGGAAATTTTAATATACCTTTCGGTTTAACATTGTTTTGTTTCTTGAGGTGAGAAATTTGGTGAGAAACAATGCAAGCAAGAAGAGTGTCGTTTTAGACACTAAGTGAATGAAATTACTAATACAACCCTGCCCTAACTAATATTTTGGAACATGCATTTTACATATACACCGTTATGTTAAAATAATTATGCATAAATTAAAATCTTTTAGTTAGGATAAAATTGGAATTGAAAAAAAAAGGCATAACCAAAATTGAACCTTTCGTTAAAGACACTAAATAGAAGTGATAAGTATTAAATTGGGCGTTACTCCACTCACACTTATATCAATTACCTTACTCTCGATTCATGTTGAAATATATTTGAGTAAAGGAATCATCTCATGCCTAACATTGAAACACTTGTTCCACAACTTAGCTAGACTACTCAGGAGAAACCTTAAATGAGAGAAGGTTTTAGGTGGAAGTTTTTACACTACATTTTACTTCTTTTAATTATAGTTACAAAAGTTACTAATAACAAATTTATTCTAAAATGACTAAAGAAGATAGAAGAGAGAGAAGTGTGGAGGATTGATTTACCATGTGATTCAAACTACTATTAATGAAAGACGTACATATTTCAATTGTTAGTTTTCATTAAACTTTGATTCATAGGCAAATCAAAGTGAATAATTAAACTTTGATCCCTAGTAGAATTTCTAAATCTCTATAGAGATTCTACTAGCATGAGAGATTATATTAGCACCCTATCTCTAGAGCACTTCTTCAACCTCTAGTTTGTTTTCCACTTCTAACTATTTTGTAATTGAAGTAAAAATCAAACTTGTTAAATTTTAAAGGGTAATTTTGACTTAACCCCCCACAGATGGGTAGTGGTTTGACTAAACCCCCCATTTTTAAAATCATTTGAGTTTGCCCCCCACTCCGTCAATTTTGTGTGTAACAGACGTTAGTATTTTAGCTATTGACCATTTTACCCTTATGAAATAGATGTTGCATTGCCCCACATTAACACGTTAAACCTAGCTTTGCGAAAACCCCCAACGTTGCCATTATTTAATTCTTGCACTCTCTCTCTCATTTATTTTACCTATTGACCATTTTGCCCTTTTCCGACAAATTAAGGTTTTTTTTTTTTTTTTTTTTTTTTTTTTTTTTTTTTTTTCCTTTTTGTTAAAACAAATTAAGAGGTTTACTATTAGTTAGTGTAAACCCCAAAGCGTCAATATGATATTTGCATAAACCCCTAATTTTTTTAGTTAGCGGTAAATAAAATAGAAGAAGAAATCTCACGATTGGGACATAGTTGTTCGGTTTCCAAAGTTCTCACAATTGGAAGTCTTGAGCTCTCATGAACATGATGAAGAAATATTTTCATGGCTTCATCGTGGACCAGCATATGGCAGCTGCAAAGAGCATGAAATAACACTCTTGCCTTCAATTTAGTGGAACTTTGATGATAAATGGATGGATACACCCCATATGGCGTACCAAAAGGGAGCATGAAATAACTTCACGAGCAATTCAGTAAAATCCTTTGTTTGGTTATAAACACTCTTGCCTTCAATATGATAATTAACTTCACGAGCAATTCTGTAAATCCTTTGTTTGGTCTTCCACCACATGAAGCATCGTTATCTACATCCGTCAAAGTACAACCAATAGGGCACGGCGAGAACACAAATGATGGTGGTGATAGTGCCGCCAAAAATAAAATTTTTCACATGTGTTCTCAAGTCACCCCTTTGGGGCACTCCGATAACAATTGAAGCTGATCATGGCAAAATTCATTCTATACTGGCTGAGTTCCAAAAAATGTCTGATAACCTGGTTATGAACCTCATAGTCATTCAACAATTTTTGTCAATGCATACAACACTACCTAACTTGATTTTGCAGATCCAGGTTATAAGCATACTAAGTAAAAATTTCAGTATAATTTAAAAGCTGTTGCTGTAATGACTTCTAACTATTGAATGCAACTGACAACTAAATATTCATTTTTCCACTGTTTGCAAATTTTGCTACTCATCATAATTAAATGGTAACTGTGTATGTGTTTCACTTTTGCCGGTTAGTGCTTTCGAAATAAGTTTGGGTGATGATGGTGGTGAGTAACTTCCCTAGCGGTTCGCCAAAACCAACTTTATTACCTCATAATTAGTCTAGGTCAGAATATGGTACCGAATTGCTGTAAGTTATTTCATGCTCCCGCAAATACCATATGGGGTGTATCCATCCATTTATCATCAAACTTCCACTAAATTGAAGGCAAGAGTGTTATTTCATGCTCCTGCAACTGCCATATGCTGGTCCACGTATGAAGCCATGAAAATATTTCTTCATCATGTTCATGAGAGCTCGGTACCCTTCCAATTGTGAGAACTTTGGAAACGAATAACTATGTCCCAATCGTGAGATTTCTTCTTCTTGTTTCTTGTTAACTAAAAAAGAATTGGGGTTTATGCAAATATCATATTGGCGTTTGGGGGTTTACACTAACTAATAGTAAACCTCTTAATTTGTTTTAACTAAAGGAAGGAAAAAAAAAACCCTTAATTTGTCGAAAGGGGCAAAATGGTTAATAGGTAAAATCTGAGAGAGAGAGTGCAAGAATTAAATAATGGCAACGTTTGGGGGTTTTCAAAAACTGGGTTTAGCGTGTTAATGTGGGGGCAATGCAACATCTATTTCATAAGGGTAAAATGGTCAATAGCTAAAAATACTAACGTCTTACACACAAAATTGGCGGTGGGGGCAAACTCAAATGATTTTAAAAATGGGGGTTTAGTCAAACCGCTACCCATCTGAAGGTCAAAATTACCCAATTTTAAACAATTGAGTTACATCTTCATTAGTAGAGTTATTTTCAAATGCGTTTATCTAACCTCCCATAAGGGATGAGTTAGCTCATCGTAGAGATAATTACAACTAATGAAAATGAAAAAAGAAGAAGAAGAAGAATAGAGGAAGGGGCTACAAGGCCACAAATCACAAGTAAATTGACAAGTTTATTTAGAGCACCACCCTCCTATTTATAGTTTCAAAGGTGAAATGGGTGGCTAAGATTATATCTTATATTTTCAATCCAAATGTTACAAATTAATCTACTTTTATAATGGAATTTATTTAATATAAGTGGAGAAAGTGGGTGAATAGTAATTTTCATTACAAGATAAATAATTAGGAGTGGTTTGTGCATTTATTAAGTGGAGAAAGTGGGTGATTACATAAGCTTCCACTTAATGACATCATGTTGAATAGTAATTGGATTTTTACTTTGTCTTGGTTGAGACCTATTTTTTTTATTTCCTAGTCCAGTAAATTGATAGAACCTATATACCATTGTGTAGAACTTGTCACTGATCGTCTTGATAGACCACACCCAAAAGCGAATTGGTCAAAAGATATGATTTTCTCAAGTTTAGATTGACTTTTATGCAAGATTTGACCGAGGTTGACCGAATTGACTATTTTGACCGGGGCTTCTATGGTTTGATTTAAGCTTCAATGAGCTTCTTTTTGGATTTGATAAAAGGCTTTTTTCCAATTAGCATATTCACCTTGTTTCCATACCAAAATGCCGATTTTGTTGAAATTTCATCGTTTACGTGTGAAAACTGCAAAAAACATGGAAATACAATTAATTTGCATTTATTACAAACATAATTAACCAATATATAATGTCTCTACAAGGTTTATATTACAGTTTTGGATACTTATCACACCACCCCCAAACATCATTTTGTTTGTCCTCGCGAAAGAGAGACACTAAATAGATAATTGGCCAAAAATGTGTAGTCTAAAAATTAATTCTCTTTTTCTTGAGAGTCGATTGCATTGATTTGTATGCAACAAGGCCTTAAACCACTAAGAGTTCCCCTAGTGGGCCGAGTTATAGCCTCTCGTGAGAGTTTTCGGAAGATACTCACAAACTTCATTATACTATAAATGACTCAAGAACAAAGACTTATTCCCTTAATTAATCTCAAATATGTCTATATCTCATTAGGGGAACAAGAACTAATTCCATTGAAACTTGAGTTAATAAATTCACAATAATTAAAACATCTACATATGATCATGTATGCAGTGAATTTTTACAATGAACCTGGCCTTTAACAAAGCGTTTTTCGGATCCTTTGGAGAGCTTCTTTAAAGTAGGTTCTCCGCAATATGTGTCGAAACACAAATTCTCTCATAATTTTTCCACTCAAGTTTTGCTAACTCCGTTGTGTAGTGGCACCGTTTCCTCACATACTCAATGACATTCAAAGAGTAGAATTCGATTGATCACAACTATTACTTATTATCACCTCCGCCTATTCCTAGTTGAGCTAGAGGTCTTTATTAGGTATTATGGGGCTTGGGTGGTAGTCTAGAATAAAATGGAATGAAAACTAAAAAATATGATAAGTATGTGAGAATAGGGTCTTCAAAAATTTAACACTAGAGAAATCTTTTGTTTTTGCTTCTAAAATATATTTTCCATGTTTAGCCCTTTTGGCTTATTGACTCCTTTTGATTTGATTTTGAGAGTTCTAACTTTCTTTTTTCTTTTCTTTTTGAAACTTATTTTTATTTTTCTTTTCTTTTCCTTTTCTTAAGTAAGTAACGATATTTGTTTGGACAAGTCTTTCTCTTCACTTTTCTGCATTCATCCTATTTCTCATACTCATCAAATGGGTGGGTTTATTTTATTTTGGGGTTAATAGATAGATAAAGGAAATGTTGGTGAAAAACAAAAATGGCTAAATGAAAGGTTTAATGGGCATTAAGCGGTAAAATTTAATGCATGTATTTATGGCTATATCGATCTAAAAAAAGAAAATTCTCTTCTAGGATTCAGATGGTGATCAAGTAAGTAGACATGTGATTTCTCTACTTTCGAAATAACTACTGTACATTGTCATTACTCATAAATCACTCCAGTCCGAGGCTTTTAGGTTAGATTCTCGGATTTTGAAATTAAGTAGTCTAACAGGTGGGTCCGAGAAATTTAATTTAAAGAATACGGTCCAATGATACTCATTGCATGAATGTTCATGAAAAATATAAAAACTATTGCCTATGTATTAACCTAAGTTTCAAGGAACAAATTCTCATCCTAGTGTTAAGGTGGGATTTCTAGACAATTTTATCACGGAAAAGAAACAAGACTTTATTACTAAATACATTGAAAAGAAAAGAAAGTAAAACTATGAACAAGGCTAATAATAATAAAAATTTTTGAAAAAAGTTCTAAATCCACCCCAAATAGAAAGACACTTTGTCCTCAAAGTGTAAGAAGAAAGAAGATACGAGAAATTTTGAGCAAAATTCAGTGAACAACCTAACAAAAAAGTTATTTGAGCACAATATACAATATACCAAAAGAAAACTGAAATGATCACACTAAGCAAAGAAAACAAACAACATACAAAGAAACAAACAAATATCACACAACAAAAAAGGGAAGAGCACACCAAATACATATATATCTGACCTGACATTTAAATTCCGGGGCACATCCAATCTAGAATCATCATGTGTGAAGTGCCACTCTTTAACATCATGCCGTTTAATAATGGCTTGCCTTAGTTAAAGCTCCATTTTGTAGCTCAAACCAGAGGTCCAAGTCGCGATATTGTCCCAAACACTGGAAATGCGTGGCATGCACATGAAAGCCGGTAGTTTTCAAAATGGATCTTTTAACGTTAGATTCACATGAAAAGAACAAGTTAGCAAATATATATATATATATATATATATATAAAAAACAGAGAAAAGGTGTCACAATAAGTTTAACTAACCATTATCTTCTACATTGGATCTCAAAAAATAGGTCATTTAATGTCAAATCCTAAGGCGATTGATCGGGGCTTTTCATAATGAAGTTAGAACATATGGAGGAAGAGTTCCCCGGGGTAGGCTGGGCCAACACATATATTCGAAAAACATATAGCAAACCTCAAAAGAAGAAGTTTTGGAGAGCGAAGGTGTTGTACTCACGAAAATGGAGTAAGTCCAATTTAATTCTTATCAAATGAAGCCCTTTGCCATCCTAACATCTACCGAGTCGCGACAAGCGGGCTTCGCCTAAGTCCGCAGGGGAATCCTCTCTTCTCTCCTTTCCACTACTTCTTTTATTTTACAATGAATGATGGTATTCATTGTATCTCTCTGGTATTTCCTTGTAATCTTCCTTTTGTGTTATTTCTTTCTCTTTGTGCACCTCGTATTCTCATAAACATATGGGTATGGTGATAAAGATTTTGGCTATACTCCTTGCCTGGAGTTGGGTAAAGGGTAAAGGGTTTTATGAAAGAAAATGACTTATTGTAAGGCTCAAAAGGTTTAACATGATGGTCCTATTAGGTGGGATAAAGGCTGAATGGGTTCACTACTTGACTTACCAAGATGATACTCGTTTTAGTAGACTACAAGACCTAATGGCTATCTCCCCAAATGATGTCACTTCGTGATTAACCAAATCAATGAATAATGAGACTATATTACAATCCACATAAAGAACTGAAAGATGTTGAGTCACTAAGACTGGATTTTTCGTAAGAACTCTCCGAGATTGGGTATAAAGCTCAAGTCTCATGGGCTAAGTCCAAAAAAATCTACTTCCAGTTTACTAGGGGTTAAATCTCTCTTCTAGCAAAAGTACACAAAACTGACCAAGTACTATGGTGGTGCCTTGATAAATAATTTTATTAACATGAACTATGTCCGAGCATAATAAATAGTCTAAGCGGTAATGAAATCAATAATATCAACTATATATTAAACTCAACACTAAATATAGAATCTATATCCCAGACTCATCATTAAAATTCATTTTTCTCATGCTATTGATATAGAAACATTTTTTTTTTTTTTTGAAAACTAACTTTCGAAATTCATTTCTCAAGTACACCCTCCCCCTACTTATGCATGCATTGACCTCAATGTATAAAGAAGTAAATGAAATGGATGAGAAAAAGGTAGGATATTACCATTGATATTGAATTTTTAGGTCTTTTTACGTTAGATCCCCAAGATGTAATGTATTATCAATTTGGAGTGAGGAGATCAGATTTTCTTACCCAAATCTGACAAATGTTTGGAGGACGAGGAGGTCTCACCTTGTGGGTCGTCAAAAATACTCCTTGATATGGTGGAAAGATTGTTGGTGAAGTTGCTGCTCTACTTTGAACTATTTCAGGTCTAATCATTCTGTGATAGGCCTTGTGGTTCCTCTGTGTAGAAGATTGATGAAAATCTTTTTTTTTCTAACAGGACAATAGTATTTGATGTGCCCTTTACCACCACAGTAATGATAATGGAGTCCGGCCGACCAAGCCAAGGTGGTGGGGCCGGTTCACATACTTCTCTCTATTCGCATAATGATGGTGTAGAAGAAGCTTCAACAGTGCAATGCTTCTTATCAATATGACCCACTTTTTGCTTCAGAAGACTCATTTCAGTTTCTAGATTCTGTTGTTTTTCCAAAACTTCTTTAAGCTGATTCTCTAGCAACTGATTTTTCTGGGAAGAAGTTTGTTGTTCATCCTTAAATGTAGAGTTCATCTTCTCAAGATATGATACTCTCTCTATCAATTTTCCATTCTGCTCACTTAAATCTTGAATTTTCTACAGAGATTCCAAGAACATGGCTAGTAATGCCTCTGTGGTGGGGTTCTTAGGTTCATCATAGTTTTCTGTAGATTGAGCACTCTCAATTGTATCTTCGAATGGGAATGATTCTTGTATCATGCTATCAAGGAAGTACACATCTCCACCTTCGGTGTCATCACAATCCTTATATAACAGGTGAAAGATATTTATGTCTATGGACATCTTACCAAAGTTGATCTTCATTTCACCGTTGTGACAATTTATCAAAGCTTTTGCGGTAGCAAGGAAAGGTCGGCCTAGAATAATTGGTATTTTATCAAAGGCCTCCTGGGTGTCTATCACAATGAAATCTACTAGATAGTAGAAATTGGCTACTTGAACAAGAACATCCTCAACTATGCCTCTGGGATTCTTGGTAGAATGGTCAGCCAACTTCAATTTGACTTTTGTAGGCTTTAGGTTCTCTAGGCCCAACGCTTGGTACACATGTTATGGCAAGAGATTAACACTAGCACCAAGGTATAAAAGAGCATTACCAGTGAATTTTTCTTCTATCTTGCATGATATTGTAGGACTTCCTAGATCTTTGAGCTTGACTAGAGCTTGTTAATGGATAATAGATGTTGTTTGTCCAGCTAAGAACGCTCGCTTTGGAACATGAGTACTTCTCTTTATGTTGCATGCATCCTTCAAGAATTTGGCATATGATGGCAACTGCTTGATCGCTTTGAGAAAGGGGATATTGATGTTATATTTCTCAAATGCCTCCATCTCTAAAAATTGTTTGTCCTTTTTGCTTTGAGCTAAAAAAATGGGAAAAGGTGCCTTTGGTACAAACACAACAGCATGTGTCTGTTCTTCTTTCTCTTTGACATTCTTGCATATCTTGTCTTGATCATCTTGACAAATAGAAGTGGAAAGGATTTCCCCCACTTCCTTTCGAACTTCATTTGAAATCTTGACTGATTGCTTTGTAGCAATGTCATCATGAGAAGGTAAGTCAACCTTGTTATCTATCTTCAATCCTGATCTAAGAGTAGTAACTGAGCTGGCATGATCATGGAGTTGATCAGTACTAGAAGTTGTCCCAATATGGCATACATCTTCACTCTTTGATATTGGTTCCAATAAGCTAGGTTGAATGGCTTGTGTCTTCTACGACAAAGCAAAGTGAGTGAGTTAATCGACCTTTAGCCTCTAGAGACTCCATTCTAGAACATTGACTTGCCCGAGATTGCTTTGAGATCGAAATCGAGTCGCTGCAAGAAGCTCTAGAACATTTTCAAACTTCTGATTTTTCTGTGATAACAAAGTAATTACATTCTCCAGGTTGGCAGGTGCAGCATAATTTCTCCTAGGATCAGGCACTAACTCTCCACTTGTATTGGAATTCTATAGAGAGTATAATTGTTGTTGAGGAACCAACTGTGAAGCTTGACTTGTCTGTGGAATATAACTTTGATCTTTAGAACCTGTGGGTCTAGTGTTCTGTCTCCAATAATTATCTTGAAAGTTATTACCACCTTGGTTGGGCCTCTGAAATGAGTTTATATTGTACTCTCCAACTGATGAATGTTGATAGTAACAAGGACATTCTAGAGTTGCATGGGAAGTGTCCGAACAGACTTCGCAGTATCGGCTAGCTTGCATGACTGGGAGAGATTTAGCTTGAGACTTGTTGATCTTGGAAAGATTCATGGAGAACTGGTTGAATTTCTTACTCAGAGTTTCAATGCTGGTGGCCAGGCTGGCCAATGTAGACTTCAGTTCTTGATCTGATTGTTCATATGCTTGGTAACCAAATTGCTTTAGCTCCCCCTCCATGCTAGCTACATCCTCGTTGATAGTAGTCCACTGTTGTGTTTCTTCAGCTAAATTCTCGAGAAAGTTGTAAGCTTCCTCTCCATCCATTGATGTAAACTTGCCTTTATGCATTGACTGTATCATCTGCTTGTTCATCAGCGAGAGTCCTCGATAGAAAAAAATGAGCCAGTGTGCTCTTGTCGTATCCATGATGTGGACACGAGACTAGTAGATTGTTGAATTGATCGGCTGTGCAGTTAACCATTCAGATGCTTTACCTTCGAGTGAGAGTGGGAACAGAATGATCTTGATACTCTCATCCCTGATATTCTGGTTCTTGAAAGTTCTGAGGACTGAAAGAAATTTGTTCATGTGAACATAAGGCTGAACATTGTCTAAACCATTGAACTTTGGAAGCATAGAGATTACTGATGCTCCAAGTTCAAACTGGTTAGATTCTGTCTCTGGATAAACAATACTGTTGGGTGGGTTTCCAATGATTGACGAATAGAAATCGCCTTCGGCCTTCTTCCATCATTTGTGGCTTGCATCTTTGGGATAGCTTTAGGATTATTGGTGTCCAAAACACCTCCATCATTGCGTGTGCCCATTGTATCAATCTCGTCTAGTATTCTTGTGAGTCGGTTGTTAAACCTTGTCCACTGTTGTGTTCTTATCGGATGATGATATGGGCGACAGGGCACTAGAAAATTCTGTGCGAAAATAACGAAAAACTATCCTACAATGCTTGAATAATATGCAACTATTTTAAATTATACTAATATGCAAAACTACTTTCCTTCAACTGGGTTGGGCTTTGCAACTAGTATCTCGCCCGTTGTCTAAAGCTGTCTCTTCTAGGGTTATGGTGAATCACTTGGATTGCTTAAGTACCACGGCCCATAGACGATAGTCTGTTTGTCAAGATTCAGACAAGAAACACTAGAGTTTGATGTTTCGCTGTGTTAGTTTACAACTTCAATTGTTGAAAAGGTCCTAAATGCAATTATACTAGAAAGTAATAATACTAAACTACGATGCAACTATATTAAGAATGAAATAAAAAGAATGAAGATTCGACTAACCTGGATGGTAGATCTTGTCTTCGAGATGCCCTTCAAGCTTCTTTCTTTCTTAAAAGGATGGATGATGCGGCTAAAATTACCTCAATATCCAAAATTCTAATCTTGAAAGAAAACGTTAAACATAAACAACTTAAAACTGCAGCGGCGCCATTTGACACGCGCTCCTTTTGTGTGTGTAGATGGTGTATGGATGATGTAGATGGATGATGGTCGTTGAACAAAATAGAAGCGTATCAAAACCTAATTATCCCTCAATAAGTAAAGGATGAGTAGGGTATCGTTCCACTTTTAAGTGTATGTTATGTGAAGGACAGGACTAGAAAGGGGGTTTGAGGGATTAAAAACTATGATTGTATAGATTTTAGATTCTAATGCTAAACTAAACTAAACTAATTAAACTATTGAGAATTTATAAGAGGGAATTCAAGAGATTAGAATCCACCAATACTTCTGATCTATGACCTTATGCTTCATAGTTGTTCTCACAAGTAGACTACAATTAGGCAATCAAACGAGTGTCGATGCCCTTTTGGACAAAACATCGTTAATAATTAACTCTACTCTCAAGGTTGTTCCTATGTTCATGTTACTAGTATCTTCTTTCCTTTTATGTGAGCTTGGGCAGCTATTCAATGAATCACCATCTAAGGCAAACACAAGGAATACTTCTCTTACTCTAAAACACTACACAACTAGAAGAAAAGTAGAGAATAATAGTATAATATTCAATTACAATATATAAAACCCTATTCTAGCATTATATTCAATTGCAATAAATAAAAGTATGTCACTAGCAAATATTCAATTGTAATAAATAAAACCCTAAACTAGCATGATATTTGATTGCAATAAATAAAAACCTTAATCTATACTTCCATCCCCTGGCCTGGGCAATGGAACTAATAACTAAAAACATAAAGAACTAACTTGATTGAAGAACACCATAAACCAGAAGAATCATTAAACCTTAAGCACCGGCTTCATCTCCTCCCTTGAAGGAGAAGATTAGCCTTCTATAAAGAAGGAAGAACACGAAGAACGAGAAGAAGAAGAGTCGAAGAATAAGACTAGAAAGACTAATTTATTAAGACTCGACTAGTTAAAACCGAATCTTTTATTATTAATCTCTCTCTACCTCAAGTTCTGGAGACAAGAGTATAAGTAAATTGGCAAATTACATGAGACACTTAGGTCCTCTATTTATAGGGGTTACAATGAGTTCTAGAAGCATTCCAAACCGTCATTTGTTTTCTAATACAAATCAACTTCTTTCAGAGTCCAACTTCGTCTCCAAAACTGAGAAGGAATTGGCTATAATGTCATTTCATGCGTCTGTACGCAAGATCCATGCGTCTCAAATGCATGAGTCGCGTCTCATATGCGAGACTCTATTTTTCCTCTTTTGCTCCATCTTTCTTTCCTCTTTTGTGGGTTTTGGTCCAAGTAATGAATCCTTTTGCCTTGGACTTCCAAATAGGCTTTAAAATAGGTCCAAGTCGCATATTTAATAGCTTTAATTCATTGGCCTTCTCCATGATTGTCCACGGGCTTCCCATGTGGTCCTTAATGCTCCGAATTGCTTCGTTTTACCCTTTTTTCTCTAATATTCCACAAAACTCTCTTTTTTACCTGTAGAATCATAAAACATAACTTACAAACACTATTAGTCCACTAAGATGGCTAAACAAGAGGTATAATTGAGGGTTAAAATGCACTTTTTGAGCACTTATCAGAGATCTAATTGAAAAGGTTAGTACACATGCTTTTACAGATTTGACACATTCATATGTATGTTCTAAGTTGCTTAATAATTAGCATGATGAATACTTGGGTACTTAATGCCCCCGATGTATTGGTGCACTTACCATTTTTCCTTTTTTTCGGAAATTGGACCTTATAAAGTTATAAATCATATCTACCAAAGTGAGGACAAGTGGAAGAGTATATTGATTGGACTTGATGCTTTGAACCACAATCAACCAGAATCCATTTAAAGAAAGGCACTTTGGTTAAGGCTAAGGTCTTCAATCACATCACAATACAACTTTAGAGGTTGTTTATTACAAGGTAATATCTTGATTTTTGTTGCAATACCAGCCGCTACAGTCTAACTACAATTACTGAGTGATGGTATTTTGTTATGTCTTCAAAGTTTATGCAGTTTTAGTGTTAGGCTTCCTTTTACACGCAACTTGCATTGCATGTCTTCCTTTTACATATACCATTTTACATTGTTATTAATTGATGGTGCATGCATTCTAGCAACTATGTGGAAGACACCTATAGACGTGACGTGTCAATTTTATTTAGAGATTTTAGTTTTGCTATTGTTGGAATACTCTTGCTTATGGTTATGGAGTTACATGTTATCAGCTCTGTAGAACAGTTTCAGCTCAAAGGTAACTCCAAAAGTTATTTGATATTAGTAGCACAATAGCACCATTGACTCAAGCTTAGAATAATAGTAAATATTTTGGAATTTTAGACCATGATGTATTGATATTAGAAGGATTGCTACTTAGCTAGCACGATAGCACCACTAACTTAAGATTAGAAAAATAGTAAGTACGTAGTAATGTGCATGAATAATATGAGATAATCCTATATTTTTTTTAATGCATGAATAATGGGATTCACTAATATTCTTTTTGATTATTTATTTTTTAATGCGTGATAGGTGTTTTCGATTAAATTGTTGACAACGGTTTAATATAACGAAACAAAATCAACATAATCTTTGTTTCGAGAATACTACCGAGCTTGATTACCTTCACACGCATTATTCATCAAATCTTCAAGACATTGCAAAGATATGGTGGAGATTTCACTATGAAATTTAGCTAACTTTCTCATTTTTTTATTCCTCTGTATATGTTTATATATCTAGCTTAGCTAACTTGCTGTATATCTATTTGATTCAAAATAAAAGGGATAGTCTTATGGGTTATTTGAATGTTGCATGGCTTGCATGTAGCAGTCATTCTAAAAAACTAAGACTCCACCGTATCTAAGAGTTGCAAGGACCAAATATGAGATAAATGGATTCAGCAACCATAGAGCAACGACTTGATAAGATTTTCCTTGAATGTATCTCTACAATCTCGAGATGATTTTAGTTGTGGTTCCCCATGTTCATAGAGAGACATCTTCAGACAAACAAGGTATGTGAAAACCCTAACTCAATTCTAACACTTTTCTATTTAAATTACTGATTTACATTTGAAAACACGATGCACAACTCTTTTTCTCTCTTTGATTTGAAAATTGATTCTATTAATTCGATTTTTTTTTTTTTGCTTTCATAGTGAGCAAGTGTAGAAGAAAGGAGAAAATGGGTTGGAAGCAGCTCTCAAGTCATCAAGTTTGTTTCAATCTACCAGGGATTCATTGTCGTCCTCCGACAAATTGGCTTTTGTAACAACCCTTGAGAGAATGCAATATCCAGCTCATCGCTCTTATTTCTATTTGGATTTCTAGCAAAGTATGATTAATGTAACCCCGCTGCCCTCCTCTTACGCTCTCTCACTGATTTAAGTTTATTTTCTTCCCTAGATTCACAATGCTTGCCCTCTTCCGTAGAATGAGTTCCTAGACAAGGTCATCCGGAGCAACATTTTACAATCACGAGATTTCAACGAAGCAATCTGTGCTTTATTACCATTTCTCTTCACCAACATTTACACTTCCGACACTTCCGCTTTTTTAAATCTCATATTGTGGAAATTATTCTATGCATAAACTTAGACTGCAATAGAAGTTATTTGTTTAGGCTTAAATATATAATATTTCAAATCTATGTTAGCTAGGTATTTCCTTCAACGATATGGAATCGTCTTTTGATAGTAGGAAGAAGCAAGGTTTGATGGAATTCCACAACTGTTCTTTCTCTTGGTTGCAATTGGTAAATTTCTATATATTTCTCTTTTGTTGATGTTTTCTTATGGTAATATATATTTTATTTGATGGACGTCTATTTTGTGGATGTGTGTTATATGTTTTTCATTTTGAAACTTCTACATGTAGAATGCACTAAGGTCTCAGGACACAGAGATGCTAGCCGTTTTACTCTAATGTGGACACGTAAGATTTAACAAAAGTTTGGAAGAAAAAAAGAAATTCCACGCCCTCTTTTCTTAATTTCAATTGTTCCCAAGTAATAATAACCCAAAAAAATAAAAAAACAAACCTTTCTTCAAAACAAACCCGAAACCTCAAAACTCTCTATTTTTCTCTCAAAACATCTAACATCTAGCATCTCTCTCACTCGAGCTCCATTTTTCTTCTTCGGCATCTTCTACGTGAATTCTATGTGCTTCTTTCAACCAAGATAATAGGTAATTAATAATTAACATATTATTATGTATTGACTGAATAGGGTATCGTATTGATTGAATTGTTGTTTTTATTTGGAAAAATTGATCATTGGGGTTTTATTATGAAACTAGAAGGCGTTGTTGTCAAAGAGATAACTCAAATTTTATCATTCAATTTTTAATTATTAATTTGCATGCTTTTTATTTTATTTTTTTGTTACTAGCTGTTGGAGCATTTAGTATTTTAGATGGCACAGTAACACTTACAATATATTACTTTGTTAGCAAGTTCTTCGTCTAGAGAGTTGTGCCGAGTTTCCCATAATGGCGTTTGCTTGCATTGGAAATGCTATTAGATTAGAAGAAATAAAGATATCGCCGCCTCTCCTTGACCGATTAACACCGAAAACCGATATTGACTTCCCTTAGAATTAAAAACAGCCCCGGCTATTGCTCTTCTCTGTTAGGAAACCGATACTTAAGAATTTGATGATTAATTAGGATCCAACTATAACCCAGAAAGAATTCCGATTGGCGTATAATAACTTACCCAAAACAAAAACCCTTCTTAAAAAATCCGCGATTGATCTTCTCTTCAGCACTTTCTTCCTGATCGAAAGGATTTTGTCACACTATCTATTGTTGATCGAAAATATGAGATTTCTTTTATGAACTTTAAGGCTGTCAGTAGCATGTCTTTGACCTTGATGATATGCACAATGGGCATTCGGATTATACCACCTAGGCAAAGGATAAGGAATAGGCATGTGCTCCAACAAAGTTAGCAACCCCTTTCGAGGAGTTGAGGTAGAATTACACTCATTGGTTGATTGAGGGGAGTGAAATTCCTCCCGGGTCTAACATGATTTTTATTTGGGACTTGAGCTGGTGGGTTACCAGGTTGACCATTGACTTTGTGGAATAGCAGGGGAGGCATAGTTTGAAAGAAAAGAAGAGGGAGAGATGGAAGGGCGACTTATAAGCTTCAGGTGAAGTTGCACAAGGTCAATCCCGTGATTGGCCTGTGATAGTTCATAGCTCTTATTATGCCCTCCTCACTCATTCAGACTTGCCGCCTTGAAGGCGCATACACATGTTAAGGTTCTAAGCGATATTCTTCTCCAGGTAATTTCAAAGTTCTTTTTTTAGGTAAAATAGTTGCCGATTAGTAAGACCTAATAAGAAGGGTTTTGAAGAGAATGCTTATTTTGCTCTTGATTACCATAGGGTGGATATATATATAAACACACATCAATCCTTACTATTTGTACAAGACATTTTTGTCAAATACACCAAGTCCAAGCCAATAATTTGATGTTATATGTTCAAGTCCTCTATATACCTATTGTGAAATTAATAGTGTTGGAATCCACTATTATCTGTGGAATTTTCTACTTTTGCTCTAATATTGAATTTTTTTTTTACTCCGATTGTACTTTACTTTTTTTAAGTGTTCTTTCATTGAATGTCCTCAGATTTCAAAATTACGACATTCCTTTGCATGGTTAGTAATTTCCAGACATTATTCGAAGGACCTCTTGGTTTACGGTAATCAACAGTCACTACTTTATTGTTCTTCAACAGTGAGTAAACCAGCTCTTACTATACTGATTTAGTGTCATTACTATACTAATGTGACGATGTATTTTAAGTTTGATTTTAACTTTTTAAGCAATTTTGTAATCTTTGTCTCCTCTTTGACTTTAAATTGATAATTCAGTAATTAACCATAATCATTAAAAAAATTCAGGTGGGACTTGGACACTTGGTACATATCTTAATTGTTGTACCTTCTATTAGTCGGAGATTTTAAATTACTGAAACTGAATTGTTCAAAAATAATGTACCTGGTGACATATTGTTGATGCCATTTTACTATATATAATCTATTGTGCAGACCTACTAGCACAAGTAATGCTACTGAGACCTTAAAGGAATGGGGAGATATGGGGGTAGCGCAACTATCATGAGTATTGTGGAAACAAAATGGTGGAATCTTTTAACTTACGAAGAGAGTTTAGATTGAAAATCAGTATCTCAATAGTTAACTGTTATTTTTGGGCTTAGTCATGCATGGGAAACATAATGATGAGATTAACTTAATCCTGCTGGAGTTCATAGCCACAACATTTTAATCAAAGGATTTAATTGAAAGAATTTGTCAGGTGGAAATTGATTTCAAGGATCTTATTAAGTACTACAATGATGAAGACTAGCGGCGGGTTTAAAACGTTCTTTTGTTCGCGATAACTTGACTTTGAAAGGTACATGTATGACATGGCTCATGGAATTTGCAGATAAATAGGCTCACAGGAATTGGCACCCCCCGCACTCAAGCATGACTTCTTAGAACATCTTCATCTTTTGTTATTGCAAGCTCAGTGACTTAGATGGTGTCTAGATTTTTTTTGAATTCATCTCTATTTATGTCTACCGTTTCTGTTGTGTTTGTGTGTGTGTGAGTGCAGCCAAAATTTGGGAATCTTTCTCACAATGAACTAAAGATTTTATCTTTGTAATATATTATATTTTGTCACCGTAATGAATATTATTTTATTATTATTTATTTTTCGAATGCAAGTTTGTGCAACCAGCAATTTGGATAGTGGTGTTAGCCACATAGGCACACAGTATCCAAAAAGGTTGAAACAACAATAGTACAGGAAACAAGACAAGTATTGGATTAATAATCATAGTCATATATCTATGTACATATGAATTTGGTTAGGTACGGTTCATTCAAACTTTTTATTTTAATTAGTACAAGTATGTGTTACAAGTTATTCTAATATTTTAGCAAAATTGATTTATTGTCGAGGGATTTGGGGATAATGTTATCTGTGTGTTGGGAAAAATATTAAATAGGGCCGTGTGAGTATTAGGATAAAATATTTCACCACATTGAGGTGCATGAAGGGCACTACGTGAGGTGCATGAAGGGCACTACATCTTCAGCTCAAAATTACTTCTGTGTTTATAATGGTATTCGTATTTTTAATTTATTTTTTTTTATATTTATATTGGAATGCCTTGCTATGTATTTTGGTATGAGTTGTATCAATTCATCACAATGCTTGATTATAAGTTAGTGATTTTTTTCAAATGTTATATAGTTTTACACTTTGGTAATCCTGAAGTTTCAAAATGGTACGGACAAGAATTCAAGCAATATAATTAAACTTATTATATCTAACCAATAAAAAATATTTTACTCCTACCTACCAAATGTAATGGCAACTACGACTATATAGTGTTTGTCTTTTAGCTATTTACAAAGTTCTTGAAAATTGCTTTCAATTGAATATTTGCTTTGAGTCGAGTAAAAATTACCAAAAAAATATAATTTACATATCTCATACATAGCTTTGCATTATTATAATTGTTTTTTCAAAATAAAAAATAATCATATAACAACACCCGTTTGTAGGACGGGTTCGAAAACTAGTTAGCTATAAAAGAAAAACAAACAATTAAGTTGGTTTTGCCCATATGCAACATTATTACCCTTTGGACATATGCAACTTTTGTTACCCTTTTGGACATACTATCAACATTATGCAAAATATATTCAACTGCATAGAAGAACTTTTTTAATTCCGAATGACGGTTTTGCCCATATTTTGGTCATTGTGAGAATGTAATATAACTAAGTTGGTTTTAACTTATTTTGTTAACTACTTAATGAAGTGTTTATTACCACTCAAACATTCCACACACATCTTGTTTGTTGTTGTGTTGTTATTATGATTAGTGACGAATGTTTTTTTAGACTTAATTTTGCTTTAGAAAAAATTCGCTCCTACGTGTTTAGGAGTGAAAATTCTCCTAAGCACATCTCCACCACATATTTGTCCACCATATTTTCAACTACTAATTAACTCTAGCTAATGAAAATCTAAACAAAGATTTATCTAATTATCTCTCCAAAACAATTTTTTTTCTACAAATCTTTATTTTTTCAACAAAAGAAAAATGTTCTAGGTGAGACCATGAGACTCAAAATATATTCTTCTATCCCTCATTTTTCAGCTTTGGCGGAAAAAAACAAAAAATACAAAAACCCTTATAAAATAAAATAAAATTTTCACTAACATTCATGTAAAAAAACCCAAAAAAAGTTACAAATTCTAGTTTCATTGGCTATTAATATCATCAATATTTTTGTTTGTAATAAAGATGCAATGTGTAATTGCGTTTACATTAATAAACTTTTTAATAATTATAATAGACTTGAAGAGTTTTTCCTATTGATAATTATTAATGTTGGCAGCCAAAGTTTAAAGAAGGGGGAAAGAGACGAAGTGAATACATATGACTATACGAGGGAAAATTTACGAATTTATTTGTGATTTTTTCATTTTGTGGATAAAAAATGAAAATGAAATCCATTAATCTATGGGGGAAAAAACATTAGATTGGTGCCCATCCATCTCTAGAAAAAAAAAATCACTTCACCAGCTCTGTACTTACACTAATACCCATTCCCATCTAAACTTTGTTTGCCAAGAACGTTGACAAGTATATAAGTAGATAACAATGGCCTTAGCATTCACCTAAACTAACTTATAACTTCTTTACATATGTGAATTGTCGAAGAGGACACTGCTACTATAGGACAAAATCGGAGGGAAATGAATGAAATGGGGACAAAGTTACTGTAGCAATTTGCTTTTTTACTGTAGCAACTATGGATAATCCAAAAAAACCCTATGATTTGGAGCCAGAATTACCCAACATAAATGATAATGAGGACGGAGAGTTGATAGCAAAAGCATTTGAGCAAAAGTATGGCCATGGTTCGCTGGAAATATTTATGAGGAACTGAATGCATAAAATTCACAAAGATCTATTAGTGCAAACTGAAGAAGAGGAGCATGTTAGCTTAGATGTGACCAACACAGATAAGTTGGCGACTAAACAGCAACCCAAATCTTCCTATGCAGATATAGCGAAGACCAAATCTTCCTCTGAAAGCATCCAAACACCTCTTGACCTACAAGGTAGCATCTTTTGCCCTTCGGGTTTCTTGGATGGAAAATCAAATACGATCCCAGAGAAAGGCCTAGTGAATGCTTCACTAAATGCTACAAGGAGCACCACTGATACAGACGAAGTACAAGGCACTCAGAGCAATGATGTACATGCCTAGAAATCATATGCAAATGTTACCAGGGCGACTTATGGTCGAGATGTTGATACAGCAACACTCCCAACTTCCGGACGTCAAGGTGAGTACCCTACCATCTCGATCCAAGCTGATAATGTGGATAAGGGTTTTGGAATATTGTAAAATGGGGCTGGTAGGTAGGCTTGATATGTCTAAACTTAATATGAAAGATGTGAACGAGAAGGTAAAAGAACTCTGGAAACCAAAAAGTTAGTGGTAGGCTACACCACTTGGAAGGGGGTATATAATGTTTCGTTTCGCTGATGAAATAGACTACCTACGGGTTTGAACACAAGGAACTTGGGTGTTCGATTCTCAAATCCTTAGATTGAGTAAATGGACCCCAAATTTCTCCACAAACAAGGAGAATCATTTGAATGCCCTTGTTTGGGTAAGATTTCCAGAACTCAGTCTTGAATATTGGGAGCTTAAGACATTGTTTTCACTGGGGAGAGCTGTTGGGAGACCTATCCAAACAAATGAGAACACAGCAAAAAGAAAATTAGGATACTATGCCAGTGTTCAAGTTGATGTGGATTTAACTCAGAAAATCCCAGAAAAGATTTGGGTTGAAGTTGCAGGCAGAGACATTAAATTCTGGCAGAAAGTGGAAACAGGCAAACTCCCTAAGTTCTGCAATCATTGCAAACGAGTAGGTCACTTGGTGACGGAATGTAGAATCCTGAAAGAAGAATTGAACAAGAACAAGGAGAAAGAACTGGTTGTGAGCACTGAGAATGCCAACACTGGCATGTCTAAGAGACAACGAAAGAAGCAAATGAGGAAAAATAAGGATACAATTATTTCAAATGTTGGGGAGAGCACAACCAAGGAGCAAGGGCAAACCAGTGATGGTGAGATTTTGAAATAGAAAGATATGGTTAATGAAGTTGATCTAAATGAAGGCATAGTTGAAGTTCACACTTCAGCACCCATACAGAATCAGGAGGAATCACCAAGTGTACTGAATGAGGAACATGTTGAGACTCAATGAGTTTCAGCAAGTATTGAAGCACAATGTATAAATACATCCCAGAAGCAGAATCAGGAGGGTATAGAAGTACAAGAATAAATTCTACCTACTGAGATCCATGTACCTGAGGAACAGATGGTATGTTGTATTAATGACAATTCACCCCCACAAGTTGTTGTTGAACCTCTGCAAGTAAGCAACAACTTTTCTGTGTTGGAATTGGAAGAGGTTTTGGAAGCTGAGAAGCAGAATCCTCCGATAAGGATGTCTGAGAGAACAATTAAACCCACAGTAAAAGCCAAAGATATGCAACACACAAGAAGAAGAGTAAGGGACCAAACTCTGCTCAATCCTCGGGTGTGAAAGTATCAGACAAGGTGCAAGGTAGTTCTTCCCACCAAATTTCCAAATGAGGATTATTTTTTGGAGGGGGGTAGTGAAAGTAAATGCTAGAGAGAGACTGAGGGAAATGATTTCTTCTCATAACCCAGACATAGTTTGCTTGGCTGAACCTTTAGTGAAGCCAGAAACTAGTTACCTGAATGATTTTAGAATGAACTATTTTGAAAGTAATATTGTTCATAATGACTCCTCAAGTAGACTGGGGAACATTTGGATTTTTACTAAGATTGGTATAAGCATGAGGGTGGTGTTCACATCTGAACAACATATTTCAGTCCTTGTTAATGACTGCATTTTGTCGGTGGTACACGCAAGCTGCTCCCTTACTTTAAGAAGGGAACTCTAGAGGGAACTTAAGGTTATTAATACTGCCCTACCATAGGCTGTCATTGGTGACTTTAATGTAGTGCTGCAAAATGAAGAGAAAAAAGGAGTAAGACTACCTAATAGAGTAGCTATGCAGGAGTTTAATAACTTAATAAATGAAACTGAGTTGATGGAAAGCAATTAGGGAGGCATTAAGTACACTTGGAGTAACAATCAGTGGGGGACTAGAAGGGTTTTGAGCAGATTGAATAGAGTCATGTATAATGAAGCATGGAATCTTAAGTTTGCCTGATGGAAGTACAGTGCTGGAGCTAGATATGCATCCGACCACTCTCCACTTCTTGGATCACATCCATATGTCCTAAAACCAATAAATATACCATCCATGTTTAATAAAATATGGTGTACACACCCTACATTCCTTAATATGGTTAAGCACAACTGGGACCAGAATTTTGAAGGCTTTCTTCCACTTATTATCAAGGTCATAAGAAAACTACAGCGGCTAAAAGGGGAAATCAAGAAGTGGAATACTGAGGTTTTTGGATTGGTGGATGCAAATATCAGGAAAGTTCAAGCTGAATTGCTTCAATTGCAAATGCTAGCAGATCAAAGTGACAATGAAGATGGAATACAAACTGAAATGATTCGGAAAGAAGTAGAGTTGGATGCAGCTAAGGATAATAGAGCATCTCTACTGAGACAAAAAAGTAGAACCAAATTTGAGGAAGAAAGGGACAGGAATTCTGCATACTTTCACAATATATGTAAGATCAGATTGGGTGCCTCGATGATAACAGAAATTATGCAAGAAGATGGAACCCTTTTGATTAAACAAGAGCAAATAAAGCAACATGTGATAAGTTTCTATGAAGCCAAATACCAGGAAAGGGAAGTCAGCCAAGACCTTGGGCTACTGAACATCATTCCCAAAGTTCTCGATGAGGATGACAATTACTTTCTCACAAAGATTCCCAACTATGACGAAATTCAGAAAACTGTTTTTTCTATGAAAGCAGATAGTTCTCCAGGGCCGGATGGATTTCAGGGGCATTTATACTTCAAATGTTGGGCAATCATCAAGCAAGATGTGTGTGCAGTTGTTCAATCATTCTTCATTCAAGGATGTTTACCTAATGGGTTAAATGCTAACTTCATTGCATTGATACCTAAGGACAAAGATGCAAAGAAACTCAGCCAGTATAGGCTCATCTACATGGGGAATTTTCTCTTCAAGATAATCACAAAGTTGCTACAAATAAGGCTAAACACTATGGCAGACAGAATCATCACTAAGGAGCAGACAGGTTTTGTTCCCGGTAGAAGCTCTCAAGCTAGCATTAGGTTGGCCTCTGAACTGATGAATGAAATGAAGAATAAGAAGTATGGTGGTTATGTGGTTCTCAAGCTAGATATATCTCAAGCCTATGATACTATGAATTGGGATTTTCTATTCCAAGTCATGCAAAGGCTGGGATTTTCGGAAACTTGGATCAAGTGGATTACAAAAATTGTGAACTCAGCTCACATCTCTATCTTCTTAAATGGTGGACCAGTCGGGTATTTTTCTATGAGGAGGGGTTTAAAGTAGGGAGACCCTTTATCTCCTCTTCTCTTTGCTCTTGCTGAAGACACCTTGAGTAGAGCATTGCATTATCTGAGGAGCATGAAGCATTTGATGCCTTTGACCACTATCAAGCAGGTGGATGCACCTAGTCATTTGCTTTTTGCAGATGACATCATCATCTTTGCAAATGGAGGTATTAGGGGCATTAGAAAACTAAAATACGTTTTGGAGAGGTATCAAGAGGCATCAAGTAAGCAAATCAACAAAGCAAAGAACAAAGTTTCTTTTGGTAGTTTCACAGATGAAAGGAAACAGGCAGTACTTGAGGAATTGAGTATGGCGAAAGGGGGCTTACCTGAAAAATATCTTGGCATTTCGTTACATAAAGGAAGAATCACTAGGGCATGTGTTGCCCCTATTCTTGATAAGGTAAAGAAAAAGCTTACTAGCTAGATTGGCAAGAGACTATCATTTCAAGGGAGAGTTACCTTGATTAAGTCTGTGTTGTGTAGTATCCCAATTTATAACATGGCAATTTTCAAATGGCCAATGTCTATAATTAGGGAAGCAGAAACTTTGATGAAGAATTTCCTTTGGTCTGGTGATCCTACCATTAAGAAAGGAGTAACCATTAGCTGGGATAGAGTGTGCAAGCCAATTGCTGAAGGAGGTTTAGGTATACGAAGACTCAAAAGCATGAATACAGCAATGCAAATGAAATTGGCATTGGGTGTCCTTGTTGGTGACAGTGATTTGGATGTATTCTTGAGAGCTAAGTATTTCAGTAAAGATGGGGAAATAATCACCTTTCACAGGCCTACTTCTATATGGACTGGTATTAAGGAGGCATTAGCTGAAGTAATCCCAAGAAGTCAATGGGTGGTAGCAGATGGTGAGAATGTTGATATGTGGAGAAGTAATTGGTTAGGGACAAAATCTCTACAAAAGTTGATTAACATCAACGCAGAAGAATTGAAAGGGTGTAGGCCGAGGGTTTGTGACTTATTAAAGGATGATCAATGGTGCATTCCAGACATCTTACAAGAGGTAATGGCTAGTGTGAATGTGGGAGTCAGTTCAGTGCAAAAGTGTGATTCAAGCTTCAGTGATTATGTGGTGTGGTGTCCTGACATGAAAGGAAATTTCTCGATCTACAAGGTCAGCATATGAAGAAATCATAACTAAGAAACAAGTTGTTACCTGGAGTAAATGTATTTGGAATAGTTACATACACCCAAGGCCCACAACAATAACATGGAAGATTTTACAAAAAGGTGTTGCTACTGATGAGAGGGTACACAAATTGGGAGTACACATGGCTTCTTGTTGCAGACTTTGTCGGCAATGCCCAGAAACACATGGTCACCTCTTCTGGTTGTGTTGCTTCTCTCAAAAGTTGTGGCAGTGGATAGCAAAAGCTTTTAATACCAGTCATATAGTGTGTTTGGATGATGCTTTGAAGGTGAATAACCAATGGAGCCCTAGACTGAAACAGTTATGGCATGCTTGTATAGTGGCTACGCTGACGAGTATATGGAAGCAGAGAAATTTGATACATTTTGAAGGAAAAACAAGAAACATTCACGACTGTAAGTATTACATTTGAACTTAGGTGAAACTCTCGGGACACTTGGCCAAACACCACAACTTCATATCACAGTTCGAAACAGGTGTGATCAAATTCTGGGATGTGGCATCGAAGAGTAAGAATGCACCAATTGTTAAGCAGTGTATTTGGATTCCACCGGCTCCAAATATATTGAAGTTGAACACTGATGGGGCTTCTCTAGGTAACCCGGGACCTGTTGGTATTGGGATTTCGTATAGGGACAATATGGGTGGCTTCAAGCTTACGGTGTGGAAGAGTATTGGTGTAGGTACCAATTTTTGGGCAGAGTGTATGGCCATTCTTGAGGGGGTGGAGATTGCAATGTCTAAGGGATGGTACAAGCTATGGATCGAAACCGATTCCGAAGCAGCTGCACAAGCTTTTAGGAGTGGAAATGTACCATGGACATTGCAAACAAGATGGAACAATTGTACGCTTGCAGTTCCAGATATTAAGATCACCAGCATCTTTAGAGAAGCTAACTATACTGCAGATAGGTTAGTCAAGACTGGAGCTTTGTTGGCTGCTAATGAACGAGTTGTATGTGAAGGAAAACCAGACTGGCTACGCAAATGGGAAGGCCCATACCAGACCTTCTATAGATTTCAGTGAATGTAAACTATTACTATTCTTATAAATGGTAATAGTAGACTGCTTGAGTTGGCATGAACATTAGAGAATGCAACATGTTGCATCTCTAAATACCTTTTGTATTTTGTTACTTTTCTTTTAATACATTTTAATTTACCCAGCAAAATTTACCCAGCAAAAAAAAAAAGAATTGTCGAAGAGTTAAACTTAAATCCATTATATTACCAGTACAAACACCGAAATTTGTCTTAAGTAGTTGAGCTAGGAAAATAGTCCCACGTTGCCCACAAACATACAAATAGTAGGACAATTAAAGCTTTATAAATGGGTACGCTTGCATAATAGCCATAAGCGTATGGGCTCGGGCTTGTAGTCGTGAAGGCAGTTAACAAATAATCGTGTGTAAAGGGCCCAATGCCGATTTTAGAACCGATCTGAACCGAATTTAAGGTTTGCTTTAGTTTGGTTTTGGTTCCGAATTTTAAGAACCGAGAGTCGGTCTCTATTTCTCAATGTTCTAAAAAACGCTAGGCAGTAGTTGGGCGGTGGGAGAGCGCCTAGGCCTTCTAGGCAGTGCCTAGACGAGCTACGGTAGGTGGTTTTTTTTTCCTTAATATATATAGTAATACACACCTATACTACAAGAAATAAATAAAATTATTTACCATAACTCAAAAAATAAACACAAACAAATATATTTATTAGAAAAATGCGTAATAGTTGAAGAATATCAATTTCATATAAAAACATACTCTTTGTTATAATGACATATAATTTACATTAGACTTTAGTCTTCTAAACTCATTCAAATCTTAAGCCTACACGGACCTTTAATTTTCGACATTTAATCATTTAAAAAAATTAAAATAAAATAAAAATGACGTCGGTCCACCGATTTTTTAAACGACTAGGGCCTAGGCGAGTCGGTTGGGCACCACCTAGAGACCGCCTAGGCAGCCGCCTAGACCGATTTTTAGAACCAAGAAATTGGGCCCCAGACACTTTCTTTAGGGTGCTTTTTGTCTAGAGAAAGACCAATATTATCTTTCGATTCTACTCCAATTTTAGCAACACATCACTTTTTGGATGTATTAACTGTTTTTAAAACTTCTTATTTCTCCTTTTTACCCTTTCATTTGTAACTGCCAATTTCTTCCACAAATAAATAATATTAAAATCTATTGTGTGCAGGCTGTAGGTGTGTGCGTCAATTGAGGTCACTCATCAGGCAAGGGTGCGTGTGTATTGCTCTAAAGATGTATTGCAATCAAATAATACAATTATCTTATATAAAACAAACCATTTGTCCTTTCACATAATTACATCAAACAAAGCTTAAACATGCTATTCAAAATTATCAGAGATGCTTTTTAAATTGCTAAAGTTGTATTGAAATTAGTTGTAATAAACATATATTTTTTCCATTTTTTAAGTTGATGTTTTCCACATTGTTTTGGTCTCCCAGAAATTCATCACACTTTTAATTGAAATTTTGTAGATTTCGGATGAATTTTAGTTATTTTGATTAACCCACTATTATTTTGGTAACTGATTTAGTTCGTAGTCTTTTTTTTGTTGGTAGTTGCTTCTTTAGTTGGGACTAATAAAAGAGGTCAAAATTGTAAAATTCAGTATGAAATTTGATACAGATGTCAAATTTCAGTTTTTATAGAGGAAAAACGATTTTTTTTTTTTGCTATTTCTTCTTAACTTAAGAAATTTGTGGCTGTGTACCTATACCCAATTTTCTGTTTCTAGAACAGTACTATTTCTGCCTAAAACCGACCCTAAGCTAACCGTGGACACCCGTACTCGTGCGTAACACGTTTTGGTTAAACACACCCAATAGAGTTTTTAACCCAATCAAATGGGTTGTCGGGTTGAACCGGTTCTTTAGGTTAGTATCTGCCTATCCGGTATCACAGTCTTTGATGCGTATTGAACATAGAAGTAGCGACCCGATTAAGCGAGCCGGGGGCCAGTGGCATACTGGCTCACCCTCATCTTTCGCAAACAAAATTTTTTCTACTATTCACATAAACCAAAAAGCTAGCTAGATCCGAAAAAAACTGACCGAAAAAGCTAACTGTGTGTTGTGTGGAATTATCATTGTGTAAAAAGCTAACGTGGTCGTGTGTGTTGTCACTGTTGTGTAAAGTACTAAAGTACTAAAGTACTAAAGCTAACTGTGTTTGTGTATGCAGTGTAAAGTACTAAAAGTACTTGGGTTAATACTATACTAACGTGTTGGCTTCAATTCTAAGTGTCTAACTAAAAACCCACGACCCATAACCGACCAAAAGACAAAATAAAAAGCAGGCACACAAACCGAAACCAAACAATTGAAACAAACAACGAAACAAAAATATCTTACTCCAATTTGATTTTTATCAAAAATTTAAAAGAGAAACTCACACTACTTTTACCTACTTTTCCACAGTTTTATCTTTCTCTCTATTATTTTAATTAGTTATCTATAATTTCTAAAATTTTATAGGTAAGTCTAATATTATTAAATTTCTTGTCTTATTTTTTTATCTTTTCATATTAAGTTGATTCCTAAACTATGTTTTTTTAATTTTTTTGTATTCTTTTTGTGAATTCATTAAACCACATATTTTTATTTAATTTTATTTTGTGAATATCATAATAACATTGATAGTTTATTTTAATTAGTGCAATTTCAATTCATTTGATTAATAGTTTATTTTAATTGTTTAAACAGATATGTTAAAGTATTTGATCAAAGGAAAGTCGTTATCCACTCAACCTACTCAACCACCTAATAAAACAAATAATGTTGCCAATGTTGAAGTAGGATCCTCTTCAAAGCGAAGTCACCAAGAAATTGAGGATGGTGGTGTTGAGCAACCCACGTCAAAGCGGGTTCAACGTGAAAATCGTGAAGAACTTGACTTGTCTAGTCTTCAGGGAGACCCTGCATTGAGGAAAAAGATTTCAGATTATCATCCTAATGATCAAGACTCGGTGAGAAGAGCATATTTGCTTAGGGGTCCTTGCCAGCCTAATCATGCTTTTCCTCCAAGAACAAGAGGCAAGAGAATCCGACGCTTTCAGATTGAGTGGTATGAGGAGTTTAGTTGGTTGGAATATAGTATTCACGAGGATGCCGCATTTTGTATATATTGTTATCTCTTTAAACCTAATAAGGGGCACAAGGAGGTGGAGATGTTTTTTTTCTCCGCGGGGGTTTACTAATTGGGAAAGAAAAACCAAATTAAAGAGCACGTTGGAGGACCAAATAGTGCTCATAATATTGCTTATAGAGCATACAATGGCTTTGTTAAATCAAGAGCGACATATCGAGACATTTCTTCACGACAATAATCGACCAAGTTGAAGGGATTATCGAATACACCTAACCGCAATAACCGATTGCATTAGGTTTCTTTTGAGACAAGGTTTAGCTTTCCGTGGTCATGATGAATCAGATGAGTCGATCAATAAAGGTAATTTTCTTGAACTTATCACGGTTTACGAAGATCATAACGAAGTCATTAAGAAAGTTCTTAATAATGCTTCTAAAAATCGAAATTGACATCACTGATATCCAAAAAGATATTGTGAATTAAATTTTAACGTGGAAACTACAAAAATGCTATTCTAAAAGATTATGAAAATTCATTGTTTGCTATTTTAGTTGATGAAGCACGTGATATATCAATTAAGGAGCAAATGGCGGTTGTTTTCGCGTTATGTCGATAAGAAAGGTTCGTGATTGAGAGATTTTTTGGAGTTGTGCATGTTAAGGAAACTAGTGCATTAACACTTAAAAAGGCAATCGATGAGTTATTCTCCAAGCATGGGTTGAGCATATCTAGACTGCGTGGACAAAGGGTATGATGGGGCCGACAATATGCAAGGTGATTTGAATGGCCTAAAACACTTGTAATGAAGGAGAATGAGTGCGCATTTTATGTTCATTGTTTTGCCCATCAACCGGTTAGCCCTTGTAGCGATTTGCAAGAACCATGAATCAATCGCTAACCTTTTAGTATTCTCTCTAATGTGGTAAATACTGTTGGAGCATCATGTAAGCGACGGGATATGTTGCGCGATGTAATGAAGGCTAAAGTTGTTGCAGCGTGACAAAGTGGAGAAATTTCAAGTGGCAAAGGGTTGAATCAAAGAGACTAGTCTTAAACGATCCGGTGACACTCGATGGGGCTCACACTATTATACACTTCTTGGCATGATAACCACTTATGGTTCATGGATTGATGTGCTTGATAATGTAGCGGAAAATGGTTCAAGCTTCGGAACAAAGAGGTGAGGCTTACGGATTATTAGATTCAGTCGCAGTCTTTTGAATTTATCTTCAATTTGCATTTGATGAAAGCGATACTAGGAATTAGCAATGATTTGTCAAAGGCATTGCGGCGTGAAGACCAAGACATTGTCAATGCCATGGCTCTTGTTAAAATAACAAAGGTAATGCTTTACGGGCAATGAGAGATGATGGGTGGGATAGTCTCTGATTTGAAGTTTCTTCACTATGTGTCAAACATGATGTGGTTGTTCCAAATATGGAAGAAAGGTATATGGCTCGAGGGAGGTCTCGACGAAGAGCAGAAGGAAACACCAATTTACATTATTATCGTGTTGGATTATTCTATCACTGTATTGATTTGCAAATTCAAGAGTTAAATGACCGGTTTAATGAAACAAACACAGAATTACTTCTTTGTATGGCATGTCTTGACCCTAGTGAATCGTTTGTTGCTTTCGATAAGCAAAAGTTGATCCGTTTTGCTCGACTTTATCCCGATGATTTTTCAGAGATAGATCAGATGGAATTAGCGGATCAGCTTGAGAATTATATCATTGATGTGCGTTCCGATACTAAGTTTGGTGAAGTAAATGGAATTAGCGGCCTAGCCAAAAAAATGGTTGAGACGAAGAAAGACATTGTGTACCCACTTGTTTACTTGTTGATTAAGTTGGCGCTGATTTTACCTGTTGCTACTGCCACTGTGGAGAGGGCATTTTCTGCTATGAATATCATAAAGAATCGTTTGCGCAATCGGATGGCGGATGAGTGGTTGAATGATTGTTTAATAACATACATTGAAAAAGAAGTTTTTGATAGCATTGATACCGAATTGATCTTACAACGCTTCCAGAAGATGAAGAAGGATGACGAAAAAGAAGGCCGCCGAGGACAACTATGAACAAGTACTTGTTTGGATTTGATTTTTTTTTTCTAATACATTAATATATATATATATATATTATTATTATTATTATTTTTTTTTTATGCTTGGTTTTTGTCTGGCTGGCTCACCCTCACTTACTTTCCTAGCTCCGCCACTGGTAGCAGCCACCAATTTATCTAACCACAACCTGGCTGCACTGTTTCAAACTTCTGGTAAGCACATATTCCTTTCTTTCTTTCTTTCTGATAACTGAGCTTTTGGATATGTGACTATAACATAGGTAGAATTAGCAGCACGGACGTTTAATCATAATTGTCTCGTGTTTTTGTTTTTCTTGTCTGTGTCTTACGTAAAACTAAAATTTTGTTTTCTTGAGTTTTAATTAGTTTATATGAAACTAAACAATTGATTATCCTTAGTTTTGGTGAATGTGTTGCCATCCCTTATCTTATAATCGTTTTCCTTCTCATGTGACATGTGTTTTTTTAACTTTTAATTTAATTTATTTTTTCATGTATTGTTACAGATATTAATGGAAGTGTTTTCGTGTCAATCATGCATTCAGTATATGTTGGAAAAGGTATATCAGCTATTTTATCCTAACAGTTTCACTGGTAGACAACTACCGGATGAGATAATCGTGGACATCTTTGGTAGACTTCCTGCCGAATGTATTGTCCGCTGTGGTCATGCATGTAAACCACTTCATGCTTTGACGAGAAGTCCTGCTTTTGTTTACAAGCACCTCAATCGAGCTACTCCGGTCATTGCTTTCAGCTATCATTGGAAGTCATATTGGGAAGAAGTTAATGTCCATTTCACTGATGACTTGGCTAGGACAATCTCATTGAAAAGTGTCCCCCTAGAGAAGTATTATTTGCCTGTCCTTTTTTGTTCCTACAATGGGTTCCTTCTGTTCAGAGGATCTAAAGAGGTGATTATATGGAATCCAATATCAGAACAACTTGTGAGAGTGACTTTACCTTTAGGGTCTTGTCTTTGCGGGTTTTTTATATACCCACGAACCATGGAGTATAGAATTATTCACCAGAGTCGGGAAAGAAACTACTTCAAATTTTTTGTGTACGGTTTGATGTCGAAAGAGTCTAAAGAAATAACCTTCTCTCATCCTCCCACTACTGAAAAGGCCCCTATACTGCTACATGGAGTTTTGCATTGGATGGTCAGCGACGATGCTTACCAGATAGTACATGGTGTTCAGCCAGATTGTTCGAACTCTATTGTGTTGTTCAATATCAACAGTGAAGATTTCTATACCACACCGCACCCTGGAGTTCAATGTGGGTTGAAGAAAAAACATGGGAAAATGGAGCTCATAGAAATGGAAGGGCATTTATGTTTTTGCGATTCTTCCTCAAATGAAAATGTAGTCATATGGATTTTAGAGGATTATGAAGATATGATTTGGAGGAAAAGATTTATCGTCATAAATACAGTGGAGGTATGGGTATAATGTGAATGTGGGAGGTTTTCAGATCTACAATAAGGAGTTGTTAGTAAGAGTCTCTAAGAATGATATTATCCTGTATGATCTGCAGACTGGTGTTTGTAGCATAATACAAAATATCCCGATATATCCTGATATTTGGGGATATCTATCCATATTTCAGAAAAAGATATTTAAATATCACGATATGTTTAGAGATATATACGACTGCAAATATCAGTTATATTTCGATAATATTTGTGATATTTTGTGATATTTGGCGATATTTTGTATATATAACAATTTTATTTAATATTTACCATTATATTTCAAATAAATATAAATAATGTATCATGATATATCAAGAAATATCTACAATATCCATGATATTTGTCGATATTTTAGATATATCCACGATATTTGCATGTGAAACAATGTCAAATATCCCCAAAGAGGGGGATATATCCACGATACATATCCAGAAATTGAATATCGATAAATACCCATATCCTGATATTTTGTACTATGGTTTGTAGAAGAGTTGGTAACCGTGTTAAGAATGATTCGCATGTGGTTGCAGTCCCTCACATAAATACCCTGGTTCTAGATATTGATTAGTATCTCTTCCTCTGTGTGCCAGCCTGAAGAAGCAAATTATTTTGGCAGACCATTTCCCTTTTTTATTTGTATTAATAATTTTATCAATTTATGTGAAACTGCTACATTACTTCGGTATTGATATATCTATTATTGCGCTGTATTTCGATTTCTTTTGAGTATTACGATATCTCCAATTAGGGGTGTAAAATTACACCTTCACTTAGGCTCTACGTAGGTGCTATTAGGATTTTACACCTCTAATTGTATATTATTGTATAGCCTATAAATATCCAGTCTATACTCCCCAATAGAGAAGTGTAAAAAAAGTTAGATTTTAAACTTGGACGTCACTTAACCCTCTTTAATTTAAATTGACGTCCGAGTTAAAAAATTACTTTAGAATTAGAAAGGGATGTTACTTAAAGTGACGTCTAATTATTTTTTTGTCCGGACGTTGATTAAAGTGTCACCTGAGCTATTTATCAACTGATAACGAGATGGGGAATTCCCCACCTCCTCTATCAACTAATACTTTATTATCTATTGTATACCACTCTCATTGAAAATAGTTTTTTGATATTTGGAGTGTAAACTTTACATTCTATTCGGTTTACACCCTCCATTGGAGATGCTCTTAATTGACGTTCTATGAATCTATGTTGTTTGAATATTGTTGTCCATAAAGCATTTACAATTGCCCATTTGTGTTTGCCAAAATGCCACGAAAACACAGTGAAGGAGTAAATCGGTGAACTTTGAAGATGGAAAGGATTATCTTTTTGTATGATGTGAAGTCTACCGTTATGCTTTTCTCTAATTTCGCTTCTATTAAGTCGATCTAACTTCATCTTCCACTCAAATTTGTCATACCGATCCATTTGCTTTATACTTAGTTTTATAAACAGTGTTCAACTCAATGAACTCTCAAAGAAAATACCCGTAATTGAAAGAGATTATGACAAAAAAAAAACATTTTGAAAGTTCGTTGTTTTTTTTTAAATTAAAAAAAAAGTATGCTACTTTTTTTTGAAACCAAAGTGAAAGTTTGATGTTTTTTTTTGGTCATCTTTATCCTTAGATATATATTATAGCTATACCATCTTAGCTCTATTTTTCAAGGCTTCACAGAGTCTCCAATTTTTTATAAACTCTAATACTAATTAATAAATAAAAGGAATTCCAAATCATTAGATATATAGTATAGTTATACCCTCACCAATCTATTTTTTGGAGCACTCACAGAGACCAGTTTTTTCTAAACTCTATTACTAATTACGAAAAATTAGGATATAAATAAATAAACAATCTCATCTAGAGTTTCACAGTCTCCAACTTTTTCTAAACAATATAGCTAATTACAAAACAAACTAAGACAAAAAACTAAATTGTTAAAAACAATAGTTTCAACCAAAAATGATTTTTCTAAAACCCTTACGCCACAAAAAATTGTTTCCACATTAATCTTAGGTGAAGTTTAACATAACAAAGTTTCTTTATAGAAAATAAATTGAGTTGCTTGAACATTTACTTTATGCATTTGTTAACCACACATATGACTGGAAAAAAAAGAAAAAAAAATCTATTAATCATAAAATAAGTAATAATGTACACCCAAAACAAATAAAATTGTATTGTGTGCACTATATATATGGGCCTAACAAATAAAATTGGATTAATTTGATGTGTCTCCACTATGGGATTTAGATATTTAGTCATAGTTAAGAATTTCAAAAATCATAATTTCAGACACAATAATTACGACATGTTCCAATTAAATTTATGAATTTTATAATTTCCAATTTTAGCGGAATAACGAGATTCAGTTAAAGTAGACGTTGGCTTAAATAAATTATATAACTATGGATTTAGTTAAAGTGGATGTTGGGCTTAAATAAATTATATACCAAACCAAAACAAATTATATGTGGAAAATTAAATTATACAAAAAATAACATCACAAAATATATAATAGAAAATGAAAAAAAAAAGTAAATAAATAACGTCAACCTAATAATGACAAATATATATATAATAATGCATGAAACTAACATCAAAGAACAATTAACGGGAAACATAAAACTAGATGCAAATGCATCGAGCATCGAACTAACCTCAAATAATATTTAACGAGAAATTAGAAATTGGATGCACATGCAAACATTAAACTAATCTTAAAAAGTAATTAATAGACAATCGGAATATAGATAAAACTGCATTAAACTACCATCAAAGAATAATTAATGTGAAATCAAAACTTGGATGCAAATACATCGAACTAATATAAAAAAATAATTGTCGAAAAATCGGAAACTGAATGCAAATGCATTGAACTAACCCTCAGAGATTAAATTAACGGAAAATTAGAAACTAGATGCAACTGTATTAAACTAATCTAAAATAATAAGTATAAATTGGAAACATTATGCAAATGCGTAGAACTAATCTTAAAAAATAATTAACGGAAAATCGAAAACCAGATGCAACTACATTGAACTAATCTCAAAAAATAAATTGGATGCAAATGCATTGAACTAACCTCAAGAAATAATTAACGAAAATTCGGAAACTGGATGCAAATAAATTCATTGAACTAACCTTAAACAATAATTAACAGAAAATCAGAAACTAAATGCAAATGCAACCTTATCAAATAATAAAGGAGAAATCGAAAACTTGATGCAAATGTATTAAACTAATCTTAAAGAATAATTAACGGACAATCCGAAACTGGATGAAAATGTATTGAACTGACCTCAAAGAATAATTAACAGAAAATTAGAAATTAGATGCAAATGTATTGAACTAACTGCAAAGAATAATTAACAAGAAATTAGAAACTATATGCAATTACATTGAACTAACCTCAAAAAATAAATAACAGAAAATCAGAAACTAGATGCAAATGCATTGAACTAACCTCAAAATATAGCTGTGTTATATGTTGTAGGAATGGAATGTCTCAATAAGTATAGTTTTGCATTTAAAACGGTGTTTATCTTATCGTTTTTCGTATGATTTGAAATATTTTGTTATTCAAGTAGCTTCAATATGAACTTCGTCTTATTAGACAATCTCACAAAACTTCAATCAAACTTCTATTATTAAACAACAAAATGAAGCTGGAGGGTTTTATTAATGGCGAGTTATTTTTTTTTAATAGAAAGTACATGGGGTTCTCATGTTGTAACTTATAAGAAATTTGGATGAGTGTTCAATACAATATTTGTATATAATAGTTTTGCATATATAGTTGCATATATTTTTCAGAATAATTAATATGACAGGACCTGTTCGTAGATAATCTTTAAAGATCCCACATAGTGAGTCAGGTATAATTTAAAGAATAATTAACAGGAAATCAGGAACTGGATAATCTTTGATGATCCTATATAGTAAATCAAACATAATTTATTTTTATGTCATGTTTGCAAGGACACTACAGATGGATCGGTAGAAAGTTGGTATTATACATCATATTGGATAATTAAAAGAAAATCGCAAACTGGATTCAAATATATTGAACTGAGCTCAAATAGTAATTAACGGGAAATCGGATACTTTATGCAAATGCAATAAACTAAACTTAAAAAGTAATTAACTAGAAATCAGAAACTAGATGCAACTACATTAAACTAACATCATAGAATAATTAATGAGAAATTAGAAATTGGATGCAAATTCTTGAAAAATATTTAACGGTAAATAAAAAACGGTATGCAAATGCATCAAACAAACCTCAAATAGTAATTAATGGGGAATCGAAAACTGGATGCAAATGCATTGAACTAACCTCAAAAAATAATTAATAGAAAATAAAAAACCGAATACAACTGCATTGAACTAACCTCATAGAATAATTGATAGAAAATTAGAAACTAAATGCAAATGCATTGAAATAACCTCAAAGAATAGATGATGGGAATTAGAAACCGAATGAAATTGCATCGAACTAACCTCAAAGTATAAATAATCAGAAACCATAAACTAGATACATATGTATTGAACTAACCTCAAAGAGTTATTAATGAGAAATCGGAAACTGGATGCAAATGCAAGGAACTAATCTCAAAGACTAATTAACAAAACATCGAAAAATGGATGCAGCTGCACTGAACTAACCTCAATAAATAATTAACGGGAAATCATAAATTTGATACAACTGCATTGAACAAACCTCAAAAAATAATTAACTGAAAATTGAAAACTTGATGCAAATGCATTGAACTAACCTAAAAGAACAATTAATAGGAAATCGGAAATTGGATGCAACTACATTGAACTAACCTCAAAGAATAATTAACGGAAAATTGGAAACTGGATGCAACTGCATTAAACTAAAATCATAGATTAACTAACAGACTGGAAAATTAGAAATTGGATGCAATATCCTTGAAGAATATTTAACGAAAAATCGGAAATTGGATACAAATGCATTGAAATAACCTCAAAGAATAATTAACTATAAATCGAAAACCGGATATAACTGCATCGAACTACCCTCAAAGCATAAATAACTGAAAATTGGAAGCTATATGCAAATGCATTTAACTAATCTCGAAAAATAATTAACGGGAAATTAGAAACTGGATGCAGATGTATTGAACTAACCTCAAAGAGTAATTAACAGAAAATTAGAACATGGATGCAAATGCAATGAAATAATCTCAAAGAATAATTAACGAAACATTGAAAACTAGATGCAACTGCACTGAATTAACCTTAATGAATAACTAATGGGAAATCGTAAACTTGGTGCAATTGCATTATATTAAACTAGCCTTAAAGAATAATTAACGGGAAATCAGAAACTTGATACAACTACATTGAATTAACCTTAAAGAATAATTAATGAGAAATCGGAAACTAGATTCGTTACATTGATCTAGCCTCAAAGAATAATTAATATAAAATCGGAAACTTGATGCAAATGTATTGAACTTGCCCCAAAATATAGTTGTATTATATGTATGGAGAATATAATGTCTTGACAATCCCAAGTATAGGTTTGCATTTTAAGTAATGTTTATTATAATTATTTTATTATAATTGGGAATGCCTTGCTATTCAAGTAACTTCAATATCATCTTCGCCACATTGGACATTATAACAAAACTTCAATCAAACTTCAATTATTAAACCTAACAACAAAAATAAGTCGATGGGTTTTATCAAAGTTTGATGTTTTCTTTTTACAGATAGTGGCGTAAGAAATTTGAATGAGTGATTAATATAATTTTCATATCTCATAGCTATGCATCGTTACTAATATTTTTTAGAACATGTTAATATAACGACACCCGTTTGTAGGACGGGTTCGAAAGCTAGTATATATATAATAGCAGTCCCTTTTGGAGTGCTGTGAAGGTGTCCACGTCGGCAGGTGATTAAGAAAAAATAGGAGAAAAAAACTGCCGAACCAATAGTCCCAATTAATTATGTTTCCTTTATATACTAAATCTCTTTTCAAGAGTCCTAATTAATTGTGTTTTATGTTTTCTAATCTATACACTTCGAAACAACTAACGATTTCCTAATCTAACAGCTATACATTCGGTCCAAGAGTTTGTAGCCATGACTGAACAGTCTCTGATTTTTCTCTTCATCTTTTACATCTTGCAATACCCAACGATGATCTGGGACATATCCATTGCCATGATCGAAGGAATCAATAAGCTTAATTTTCTATATATCTTATTTGAATGAGGATGTGGTGTATCCCCAGCAGTAAATGTGTGCACTTGGCTTCAGTTAACAATCCAGCTAAGGCTAGGAGGCTTTGTTAAATTCTTATTCATTAGCCCAGTTCTCAAATTTCGACTTCTTCCCAAAGACCTGCTGCAAAATATATATTAGATAAGAATATATAATTTCCGGCGTTCTTGGGTTCTAATTCAACAAGCTTTTAAAGACCTTTGCTGCTAGCTTAGCTTCAGAATAAACGACAAAGCACCAAACGAGCTCTCGAGACAGTCGAGGGCCAGCCACGAGATTTGAGAGGCCCTAGGCGAGCTCTCAAAGCGGGCCTTAAGCTTTAACAAAAAAAGAAAGAAAGAAGAAAATTATCTAGGCAAAAAAAAAAAAAAAAAATTGTTATTTATTTTTGAAAGTAGGAAAAATGAAATCTAACCCCACCAAGTCACAAACTAATTACATCAAGTAAAATATCATCGAAAATTTCCCGTCTCACGGTTTTAGGCATGAAATCGGTTATTACATTTGCATAGTCAAGCTCCTCTGCCAAAGCTTTTTCAATAGATAGTATAGCTAATCCATTTAATCTATCTTGCGACATGGTCGTCGAAGGTAAGACTTAATCATCTTTAACTTTGAAAAACTTCTCTCTGCGAAGCAAATCAGAATAGGTATAGTTAATAATATTCTATAAGCAATCCATGCATTTGGAAAGCAACTAGCCCTTAAGTTCAAATGGTTTAGCACTTCAATTGCCTTCTTTGCATCATCTGGTAAAACTTCTTTCAAGAGTTGCAATTCCAAAATAACTCTGTCCCGTCAATATCAGAAATGTTGTCATGTTTGAAAACTCGCTAAGTTGCCACAAGAAGCCTTTAAACTATCTCTGTCTATAGACTTCAACTTCTCCAAATTAAACAAGAACCCAAAATGTTTCTCATATACTTGAAACTGTTCAAACCTACTCTTAAGAGAAGAAATAGCTTGGTCAACAATAAAAATGAAGTAGTTGACTCTAAATGATTCTTCAGCTGACTGTGGCACCTCTTTATCCGCATTTTCATCAAATTGTCTCTTTCTACGAATGATACGTTTTTCACGAAAAATAGGCTCAATTTGCATAGCACTTGCAACTTCTTTAGCTTCTATCATTGCTTCTTCAAATCCGATTTCTTTATACTTTTCAAAAAAGGAAATCAACCTTTGCAGTTCACTAATAGCGACATCAATCTGCATATCTTCAGTTTGTAAGAGTTTGCTAACAACATTAACACCATTCAATATCGTGTGCCAAACAATCATACCAATCAAGAACTCAAAATTTTCAATATCATGTGTGGCTAGAGACTCAGCTTCACTCTTAGTCTTCGGATCATCACTAGTATCCATTAATTCAACTAAAGCATCTCTTATCTGTGGAGCTTGACTTCTAATCGCTTTAACACTTTCCACACGACTTTCCCAACGTGTTTGTGACAATGCCTTCAAAGTAAGATTGGGACCTTTTTTCACATGTTCTTTGAAAACTTCCCACCGTTTTGTAGAAGAAGAAAACAATGTATATACACGTTGCACCACTCCGAAAAAGGACACAGCTTTAGAGCAAGAGTTAGCCGTATCACACAATGCAAGATTTAGACTATGGCAACCACATGGCGTATAAAAAGCTCTAGGATTTATTTCGAGCAATCTTTTTTGTACGCCTTTGTGTTTGCCTTTCATATTAGATCTATTGTCATAGCCTTGTCCCCTTACATCATTAATATCAAGTTGAAGAGTGCTTTCAATACAAACTTTCGGCTCATTAAAGAGTCCCAAACCCGATGTATAAATCCACCTTCATAAATTCTAAAAAGAACTCTTCAATCTTAACTGGATTTGTTGAGACATCCACACATCGTATCACCAGCGACATTTGTTCTTCATGGCTTACATCTGGAGTGCAATCAAGAATAACTGAAAAGTACTTAGCCGCTTTAATTTTCTTAAGAATTGCATTTTTCACCTCACCTGCAAAAAAAATTATGATAACTCTTATAGTAATAGAATGTCACGGATTATCTACCCAAAAGAAAATGCATTAATAACGTCACCTGCTAACATCTGAATTAGTTCATTCTGAATGTTGTGGCCAAGATAATGATAGTGAATTTCATGACTTTCAATACGTCGGATGTGCTCTTGCAATATTGGATCAAATTCTGCAATCATTTCAATCATGCTCAAAAAATGCGTTGTTTTTTCTTCCTTAATCTTCTCATTGTCCCCACGAAATGCCAAAGTATTTTTAGCAAGAGCTTTCACAAGAGCAAAGTATCCTCAATAATAGTTGTCTCCAATGTTCTTTTTCTCGATTGATTTGTTCTTTGCACACTCTTATCGATTGTTTCATTCTTTCCTAACCTATTTTCTAACTCACACCAACTATTCAAGTGTCTTTTTTTGTGCTTTCGGCACTTTGTTCATGTTTTTGAAGCTTTTCACCAAGATTTTTCCAATTTGAACATCCTTCACTATCCAATTGAAAAGCCTTTCTCGTTGCTTGAATAACTTACAACAAAAACAAAATACCACATCCAATCAATGAGAATAAACAAGCCACTTTTCGATCTTGCTTCAAACCATTATCCATCGTCGCGCGTAGTGGAAGGTTGAAAAATGTCTACCTTCATTATCTCTAGGAAAATCAGTAACATTGTCTCTTATTGGACCTTTTTCGACCAAGAAATCCCTATATTTCTGATCAATCTTATCCCAATTTGCTGGATCAAAATAGTTTGTCGGTCCATATTCTCCATTCTCATTCATAGCTTCATTAGGTTCTTCTTGACTTTCAATATTCATTGTCTCTTCATCTTCAGCATTTACTCTCTCTTCTAATTCAACATTATTCATCTCCTCTTCAGCTTCAACATTTGATCTTTCTTCAAATTCATCATTCCCCCTCTTGTCATGTTCCATATTCACTATATGTTCAAGCTCCTCATGCGCAACATCTTCATTAGAAGTCTCTATTTGTCCACTAGTAGAAAGAAATTTAAGAATACTTCCCGCTTGAGATTGAGCAAGTTCTTCTTGTTTTTGCTTCTTTTTTCTCTTAGCACTACCCGATGGATATTTTATAGCGCTACTCATGATACTAACCACTCAATGAATTTTACGAACAACAAAGACTAGCAAGTCGGACAACTAGCTTAGAACACTTTTCAAACTTTTGAGTCATTCAAAATATAGCATACATAAAACGAAAAATTCAATCAAATTCATATAAGATTATTGCTATAAAAAATTCAATCAAATTCATATAAGATTATTGCTACAAACAATTCAATCAAATTCATCCAATTTAAAAAGAAAAACAATAAATAGAGAATTGAGAAGGGTTAAGGGAACATACAAAGTATGTATATTGGGAGCACCTCTGCTAGCGTAGCAGTCTTGTTTGTAAGTTGTAACTCTTCAAAGACTAGGTTCTCTCTTCTATTTTTTTTTTTTTTTTTTTTTTAGTTTCTCTGTTTCTTTTAAACTAACCTTAAACCCTTAGTTTCTTTTTTAAAAATAGAAAATACCGAAATAGAAAACTTCCAGGAGACCGACCGTACTGTTTGAATTGGTATTGTTTTTTTGTTGGCTGGGCTGCTTAAATCAGTTGGGTCAATTGGTTTTGGGTCAATCTAATATTTGGGCTTTTATTTCTTTAGGTCAATCTAATGTTTGGATATGGGCTTTATTAGATAGTGGGTGGAAAATTAGGGGCCTTTTTTTTTGTCAACAAGTGGGGGCCCTAGGCGGTCGCCTAGTTGGCCTTGCCCCAGAGCCGCCCTGAGACAGATGCATCTGGTTCAATTGGCATTGAATCAATAAACTTTGCAGCTTTGTCTAAAAGTCCCCCACGTCCAAGTAGATCAACCATACAAGCATAGTAGTAGATCAACCATACAAGCATAGTGAACAACTTCTGGTGTTATATTATAATTGGCGACATAGAATCGAAATGCTTCCAGCCCTCTTCTATTAGACCAGCATGACTGCAAGCAGATAACACAGAGACAAAAGTAACATTGGTTGGAATGAACCCATCTCTTTTCATTTCGGAGAACATAGTAAGTGCCTCCTTCCCAAATCCATGCATTCCATAGGCAGCAATAATCGCATTCCACGAGATAACATCTCTTTTTCGCAAGCACCGAAAGACCTTTTCAGCACTGTGAATGCTCCCACATCTTGCGTACATTCACAAGAGCATTCCCCATGTAGATCTGGGAATCCACTGCAAACTCCCTCCTAATAGCATATGCATGTACGGATCGACTCAGAGGTAGATTTGCAAGATGGGCACAAGATGAGATAATATTAATAACTGTCACCGAGTTGGGATCCACTTCTGCGAGCATCCTTTGTAATATTAACAGTGCTTCATTGTGTCTGTTGTTTTCAATGTAACATGTGATCAATGCATTCCATGATATCAAATCTCTATCTGGCAAGCTTTCAAAAAGATGTCTTGCAGTTGCTTCATTACCACATTTCATATACATATCTGTGAGTGCAGTACATAATGCTAAATTAAATTCAAGACCATGTCTAAACACATAACCATGAATAGATTGCCAATATTCAGACAAGTTTCATCTTTGCATGCAGCAAGAAGTGCTACCATTGTAAAAGAGTTCGGTTTGATGCTTGACCTTTTCATCCGTTGAAAGACGTCTTTTAGCTGACCAATCAATTTGCAATTAGCAATTACCAAAATCAAAGTGTTCCACGATATTACATCTGTACTATTTATCTCATTAAAAATTCTTTTTGCAGATTCCACACAATTTAGGCTGGCATACATGCTTAGCAGTGCATTCCCAAGTGTTACATTTATGTCCATCCCTCTCTTTATCACATGAGCATGCAAGCCTCTACCTATCCCCAAGCCATTAGTTGATTATGAAATTGCTGAAAACACTATACAAACTGTCGTCAGATCTTCTCTATCGCGAGATGATTGCATTCTACCAGGTAATGCAATCATGTATTGTTAACACTTAGCAAATGTTAACTAACTTCCACAGCATCAAGTTCCACAAAAGTCAGTTCATTTATTTCTTTAACTCTAGGAACTAATTAACATTGCCATTTGCTAAGTGTTTGACAACAATACATTGGTACATAACACCTTAATATGATAATTAATGGCTTTAAAGCTACATATGGTAAACTTTCTGTGGTAGCTGATACCTCCACACTCTCTGTTTATGCATTTCGTAATTTGACAAATAGGGTTTTTCCCTTCTTTCGTAAAGAAAACTACGTCTTTTATATTGTTTTGGTTTGTTGTGGTACTTTGTATGTGACAATTGCTGTGAATTAAGTGTGTATTACCGTTTAAAAAAAATCTTTGTTATGTTGCACAATATGCTTTTAAGCATCTCAAAATGGATTTTTAGCTCAATGGAAGAGCATTTGAGTGTGGAAATACATCCAATAGATAGTGCTTCAAATCCACCAAGGTCCCATCCATAATTTGAGTAGTATATTAATAAGTGACTTTAAAAACTACAAATGATCAATCTTGCTGTAGTTCTAGCATTCAAATATAACAGTCCATCGATGATACTATATGCGAAATCCTTTATAACAAATTAATAAGTTTTTACAAAAAAATAATTAATGGTCTTTTTTTGTCTGGAACTTTTCGGCAAACATGTTTGAGATTTATAGTTCCGAAGGGTTTCCACAACATGATGTTGGTGAAATGTCACCTCCAATACATAAAAGCAGACCTTAAAGTTCCAAATTGTCATTTAAAAGCTGCCATTGTAACTTTTTATAGGTTGAAATCAGCAAATTATGTGCAGTGTAAATATCTTATGTAAACTAAATGCAAATGCAATTAACTAATCTCAAATAATAATTAATGAAAAATTAGAAACGGGATGCAAATGTATCGAACTAACCTCAAATAATAATTAACAGAAAATTGAAAACTGTATGCAAATGCATTGAACAAACCTAAAAAATGTTTGACTGGAAATAAAAAACTGAATGCAACTATATTGAACTAATCTCAAAGAATAATTAACGAGAAATCAGAAATTGGCTGGTTGCAACTGCATCGAACTAACATCAAATAATAATTAATTAACGGAAAATCAGAAACTTGATGCAAATGCAATAAACTAACCTCAAAGAATAATTAATGAGAAATCGAAAACTGGATGCAACTGCATAGAACTAACCTCAAATAATAATTAACGGGAAATCAGAAACTAGATGCAAATGTATCGAACTAACCTCAAATAACAATTAATGGGAAATCGAAAACTGGATGCAAATGTGTTGAACAAACCTCAAAAAATAATTAACGGTAAATCTGAACCTTGATGCAACTGCATTAAACTAACCTCAAAGAATATATAATTAACGGGATATTAGAAATTGTAATGCAACTACATTGAACTAACTTCAAAGTATAATTAACGGGAAATCAGAAATTTGATACAAATACATTGAACTAACCTCAAAGAATAATTAACTTGAAATCGGAAACTTAATACAAATGCATTGAACTAACCTCAAATAGTAATTAATGGGAAATCGGAAACTGGGTAATCTTTGATGATCTCATATAGTGAATCACGTTTAATTTTTTTTTATGCCAAGTTTGCAAAGGCACTACATATGGATCAATAGAATTTGGTATTACACACCACCATAGATAATTAACGGAAAGTCAAAAACTAGATGCAAATGTATTGAACTAACCTCAAAGAATAAGAAACGGAAAATCGAAAACTAGATGCAAATACATTGAACTAACTAATCTCAAAGAATAATTAACGGGACATAGGAAACTGGATACAACTGCATTGAACTAACCTAAAAAAATAACTAACGTGAAATCGAAACTGGAAGAAAATGCAACGAACTAACCTCAAAAAATAATTAACGGGAAATAAAAAATTGGATGCAAATGCATTAACTAACCTCAAAAAATAATTAACGGGAAATAAAAAATTGGATGCAAATGCATTAAATTGGATGAAAATCCGAAACTGGATGCAACTATATTGAACTAAACTCAAAGAATAATTAACGGGGAATAAAAAACTAGATGCAAATGCGTAGAACTAATCTTTAAAAATAATTAATGAGAAATCGGAAATAGGATGCAACACTACACTAAACTAACAACAAATAATAATTAACGGAAAATCAAAAACTAGATGCAAATGCATTGAACTAACCTCTAAAAATAATTAATGAGAAATCGAAAAATGGGCGAAACTGCATGTAACTAACATCAAATAATAATTAATAGAAAATCAGAAACTGGATGCAAATGCATCAAACTTATCTCAAAGAATATTTAACGGAAAATTAGAAACTGGATGTAAATGCTTTAAACTAACATAAAAAAATAACTAACTGGAAATCGGAAACTGGATGCAAATGCATTGAACTAACCTAAAAAAAATAATTAACAGGAAAACAGAAACTAACTGCAACTGTATTGAACTAACCTCATAGACTAATTAACCGAGAAATCGAAAATTGGATGAGCTATCCTCAAAGAATAATTAACGGGAAAATAAAAACTGGCCAGATGCAACTGCATCGAACTAACATCAAACAATAATTAATTAACAGAAAATCGAAAACTGGATGCAAATGTATCGAACTAACCCCAATGAAAAATTAATAGGAAATCGAAAACTTAGATGCAAATGCATTGAACTAACCTCAAAGAATAATCAACGGAAAATCGAAAACTGGATGCAAATGCAAAGAACTAAACTCAAAAAATAATTAACCAGAAATCGAAAACTGGATACAACTATTTTTCGTATGATTGGGATTAATGTCGTGCTTTTCAAGTAGCTTCAATATGGTCTTTGCCTCATTGTACATTCTCACAAAACTTTAATCAAACTACTATTATTAAACAATAAACAAGTTTTACAAGAAATTTGGATGAGTGATCAATATAATTTTTATATCTAATAACTCAACCAGAGCTAAAAATGTCTTTCAGAATATAATATAATATAACGGCACCCATTCGTAAGACGGGTTCGAAAGCTAGTAAACTCTAATTGAATTAGATAGGATTGCCGACTTTTCGTAAACTCTCCCACCAGCCGAATAGTGTAGTTTTAATCTCCCTATTTTTCTTTTTTAGAAACACCTCCCTACATATTTGTAAGCCCCTCTTTTTATTTAAATATTTTGTTATACCTCCGTGAGCTCCTATTTCATTATTTTGTAGACATAATGACCTAAAAATATGTACTTTGCAGTTTTTTATATCAAATATAATGTATTGTTTTTCTTGCCTAAAAATACAACATACTTTCAATTTATTACAATTGATACAATCTGTTAAATCAGATTAGATGGAACTCGATTTAGCCATTAAAAAACAGTCCCGTGAGTTGCACCCACCTCCCATTTTCCATTTTTGTGTTTTGGAAAATTCAAAAAATACTTATAGGTTGACTGCATTACTTACGTGGCTAAATTCAAGCACGCACCAAAGCTTTCCCTCGGTCTATTGTTTTCCCTCGACATTCTCCCGAATGTCTTGAGCCACCATTTTTTGAAGACTGAATTTTTTTTATCATGTAACAACCACATCAAGTCTTGTGGGGTACTTCCTTGAACGCAGACTCTCCTTCCCGATGGTCAAAGAGGTACTTACAAAAAACTAGAAATTGAAGGGTGGGTTTGAGATAACCACTGACAAAGACCTGTTTTACTTCAACTTCTCTTGTGATGAAGATCGGTCTAAAGTCTTGGAAGATGGGCTAGTTTTCATAGCTGGAAGAATTTTCATTCTAAAACCTTGGAATGTTGAGGTAGAAGTAGTCAGGAGGAATAAGGTGAGTACAATTCCAATTTGGGTAAAACTAAATGAGGTGCCGAAAGAGCTTTGAACTTTGGATGGTCTCTCTTATGTTGCAAGCTTGGTGGGAGTTCCCATGTTCATGGATGAGGCTACAGCCAAGAAGAAAAGGTTGTCTTTTGCCCGAATATGTGTGGAAATACCAATGAGTTTCAAGTTTCCTGATACGGTGAAGCTAAAAGTACAAGGGAGGAAAGTGGTCATTGGTGTTGAATATACATGGAAACCAAGTTCTTGTGAGAAGTGTGAAAATTTTGGGCATCAAACGGCTAAATGTTCTAGTGGTATAGGTCCTGCAGGGACTATGAGAAACCAAATTTGGAGGAGAACTCAAGGCAACGGAGCAAGGAGTGTCAATACTGAAGAGGCATAAGGTTCCAGTGAAATTTCACAGGTACAAGGACCTCAATCAGAAGTGGTGGGTGCCAATAGTAGAATCCAGGCCACCTCATGAGGGCAGTGAAAATGCAGGTAGAAGAACTGAAGTTGATAACCATGGGACTGAGAGCATATTACAGGAGAATGGTGCCATCGTTGAACCTATCCTAACCGAGTGCGTGGGTCTAATATCGCATGGAGTCCACGAAGCTCGCGGATGTCGGGTTTGAGGCCTATCCCAAAGATTTTTTGAACGTGGAATGGAAGGAACCTGGGAGTAGTAGTCTACAAATACTACCTAGTAGTGTAGTGGTCACCCGCTTGGAAGAAAATATTCCTCGTCGATTATCACGGAAGAGGAACGGAAACGAGAACCCGATGGGTTTATGTAGTAGGACAAGGGGTATGTTTGAAGCTTTGGTAGCGGAAGGGGGTGAGTTGGAGGATGACCTCTCAGAAAACAATGTTGAATTCTTTGAGGATGAAATTACTCCAACCCCGTTAAACACTGAAATGCCATTGGCAATGGAAAAAAGGGTCCAGAATGAACAACAGAATCAGCAGCAACAGAATGGAAAACAGAAGAAGAAAAGAGGTAGACCCCCGGGGTTAAGGAATAAGAAAAAACACTAATCTCAATGAGTAGAATAAGCTTCTGGAATGTCAGAGGAATAAATGATGCCACTAAAGCTAAAGAGGTGGATAAATTTAGGAGAATGAATAAGCTGGATTGCATTGCACTCTTGGAAACAAAAGTTAAGTTGGATCAATTTGATGAGGTCAAAAAGGTTGTTTGCCCCAATTGGGACTCTATGAACAACTATTCTAGTGATACTAATGGAAGAATACTAGTATTATGGAATCCACTTACAGTAAAGGTGGAGAAGGAGGTAGAAAATTCTCAATTTCTACATTGTAAGGTGTCCATGATGCAACTTCAGGAACCTTTTCTGGTGACATTTATCTATGCTAGCAATAACAGTGTAGATAGATTACTCTTATGGGAAGAGTTAAAGAGTCTACATGGAAGCTCCATAGGCCCTTTGTTATGGGGGATTTAAACAATGTTCTATATACCCATGAAAGAATTGGTGATCGACCAGTGCTGCCTAGGGAGACCTCTCCTCTGGCTGATTGCCTTAATTTTTTTGAATTGCGTGATCACAATGCATCTGGATGCTTTTTTACTTGGTCAAGTTGTGGTGAATTTGTTGGCAGGAAGTGGTCCAAAATCGATAGATGTCTGATTAATCCACAGTGGTCTTTTTGCAGTAGTGTTGAGTACATGCCCCTAGGTATATCAGACCACTCTCCTTGTGTGATGTCTTTTGCTGAAGTGGTAAGGAAGCCCCACCCGTTCAAATTTTGTAACTTCTGGAAGCTACATCCTTCCTCCTGGGACACCCTCATGGTAGCCCGTCGTTTATGTTGTTCAGAAAAATGAAGAACCTCAAAAATACTCTTAAAGGATGGGCTAGAGAACACTGTCATGGTATCAACAAGAGAATGGAAATAGCTAGACTTCACCTCAAAGATATACAGAGTAGACTAGCTCTGAATTGTCTAGATGCGTCTCTTAGTGCACTCGATCTACATTTTTGTTGACATGTTATTTACGAGTTTGTTATTTACGATTTGAAGATATACAATGAAGACTGCTTAACTACTTTTTGATAAAATGTTGGTTAACTGTAGTAATGCATACATAAACGAAAAACATATAATAACTTGAAAAAAATTAATCATAGAAAAAAATCTAATATCTTATTCTTCAATCAACAAAACATTGAACCCATTCATGTTATAATATAAACATGTTTTTGTACATTTCCTTGTTACAAGTAAACAGCGATTAGGAAAAATTTGGCATCAACACACAGTGTAATAATGTCGAATCAACGTTCTTTGTTGCCACCAAGCATATTAACGAGGTTGAGGATCCTCTTGAACGAAATTCACTGAAGTCCGTAAGCATATTAACAGGTTGAGGATCTGTTCGAAAGGCCGGAAGTTCACCGAGGTGCATAGAATTCCAATCAAGGTCTTCACAAAATATTGAAGGATCATAGGCATTATCTAGCATATCACCGGCTCGGGGAGCCTCTTGAGGCATAAAATTTTCATCGCCAAACTTGTTGCATAAGTCCGCCATCCAATGGCACTGCGACCACTCTCGAAGTTGATCCTAATGAGAGTCATGCGCGGATATGACTTCCGCGAGTCTAGGCTGCGCCATAGGCATATGTAACGATGGTACGTAATTACGGTTAAGCTCCACATTTGGCATACTTGAAGTTAAGACCTTGATTGGGTCTTGTTGCAACAAATTTCCATCAAAATTTTGTTGACAATCCTCTTGAGGCAGCTTGACTTGCTTTCAAGTAGACAGACTCCCAATCGATAATGTCATTATCAAATAATGAATCAAGGTTATTAGGCGTATCATTGGGCTGAGGAGCCTCTTGAGGCGTGTTCTTTCCAAGGCCGGGTTGTTGCATAGGCATACCGGACATACATGACCGCCGAGAACTCGATTATGGTCTTGTTTGCAACAAATTCCCATAACTGTTTTGTCGGATTTGTCGTTACTCCCTCATTGAAAGGCGATGTTGTTGAAGGGGACATTGGCGGGCGCCAATCTTTGTAGTTGTCTGGGGCGTTTTTCTCTTGGTTGGTATTCATCATTCTCCTCTAGCCCATCGGAAAAAACAGAGGCACATGAACTTGAAGATGCGCGGTTATCGCTCCTTCCCTTCTTGATCCTACAAAGAGCAAAAACGTCTTTGCGGTGGATATTCTTTCAAAGTGTACTCATGCATTACCCAACTTTTTCTTTCTTACCATTCACTACTTAACCTTGCTTTCTCACCTTTTGGCGTAAAAACTCAGATTTTTCCGATATCCTATTTCTCTGATTTATCATTAGGGTCATAAATGGCGGGATTTTGCATCCTCCCTCGATTTGCCATTGTCTTTGTGCGTCCACGTTCCTTTTCCACGGACGGTTCTATCCATTCTCACTCCATGACCAAATTTCTTCTTGAGGACTGTCAAAAAATATAACTCTGTCGCCGTAGTCCCATTGAATATTTCCGTTGGCGATTCGCTTCCATAGAGATCACGTTCCACAATGATGTTCTTCATTATCCCTTGTGGACCTTCTCCATAGACTTTCTCCCATAGGTAATATATAAGATCGATGTCGCTAGGAAGAAAACGTATTCCCACGGGGATCATCTTTACTTGTAAATAAAATATCACTTTTTTTCTATACTAGCAAACAACTCTGACTTCTTCTCCTATAATCTGCCTTCAACCTAATGAGTTATGCTTGTACTGAAACCTAGCTATAGCTTGTAGAGGTTTTTGTGAGAAAGGATATAAGGTGGTCGTATATTTATAGACGTACGTACACTTGGTGGGGTGGTGATGTCGGCATTTCTACATGTCCTAGTTAGAAGAGGTATCGGAGAAGGGTACGTTAGTTTGTACTTCTGTAAGTTACTGTTTTCTCCAAGCAATTACCATTGGCCGTTTGATCTCCATGTCAATCAATGACTAATCTTTTCTGGTGATTCCGAAATGTGTTGGTGTCCTTTTATCCATCCGATTAGTTTCTCATCATTATATTGATGTCCTCTTCATCCATTTGATCAAGTCTCTCAACACTAATATTGATCGAACTCCTAATCAAAATCATATAACGAGTATTTTCCCAACAAACTCTTATTCTCCAAGCGAAAAATAAGGATTGTTCTGCTTAATTTCTATGCAACATCCATTTCACGTACTTCTCCAATTCGGACTCAAAACTTAATTTCTTTGCTGCCAAGTTACCTTGGAAAATCGGCAGAGTGAGTTCTCCATGGGTGGCATGGCGAGTTAAAGTTACTACTTTCTAGTCCGTATTCCGATTTCTTACGACTTTTTCTCTATTTCTTTCTTTTGTATCATCGTTTATCCTTTGATAGAATTTTGTGCAGCTATCTATATGATTTCATTCTTGCAGTCTGAATATGGTTTAAACTACAAGATTCTGAACCAAACTTGTTTTACGAACTGATCAAAATGGTTCAAAAACATAATAATTAAATCGACGAAAAGTAAAAGGGACCTTTATCGTTGAAGATACGTTCCTTGTAGGCTGTAGCCCCGTGGTAGCTTATATAGCCGAGACTACTAATCTTAAGTGAATTTAGAACTGTTCGATAAAAGTAAATGACAGTCATATTGCCCTCATTCTTTTCAGGTTTGATTGAGTTGCATCTCTTATTCAAAAGTGCATCCTTACTAAATTTCCAGAGTTAGATCAAACTCTGTTTTGAATATAATGAATTAGAATATGTAGGATAGATTATTGTAATCGAAGATAATTCTAGCCATTAAACAATCAAAGATAAGTAGCTGTCAGTTTGATATATATTCATACAAACGGAAAGACTCTTTAGTGTACATCTTGCAAAAGCATATTAAAACATGGTTTCGCTATGTCCAGTTATGGTGGCAACTGCTGTGACCCAGCGTTGTTACTTGCTTCCCTTCCATCAATCCGCAAACGCAAGGAAGAAATTACAAATTTCTGAATGTGTAATGCTATCCCTTGCTCTCATGTTTCAAAAACCAACTCCAAATGTGATTCTCGCTTGTCTGTAAGTCCATTTCTCAATCTTGTAAGTTTTTTTTTTTTTGAATAAGTTTTTGGGGTTAGGCAGACCCCTACCTGCATTAAACTCTTATATAAACTTGACCTCTTTTATCCTCCTCCACAATACATGTCAGTCTGTTGTCTAGAGGAGGAACAAAAAAGAGAACCTCATTTACATTTGAAAGAGCTGCGAGAAAGTCTGCTGCCCTATTACATTCTCTATAGACATGTATGAACCTAATGACAGAAAAGTTAGCAGAAACTGCCTTAATCTCTTTGACTAGATTGACACAGTACCATGGTATTTTCTCCTTACCCAAGAGAATCTTGATAGACCTAAGAGAGTCTGATGCTACCTCCACCTTCAGAATGTTAATACTCTGACAACCATAGAGACCTTGCAATATTGCCTTTAGTTCTTGAAATAAGACAGACTTCATCCCTCCTGAACCCGAGAAGCACATTGTAATATTTCCCTCACAATCTCTTATTGTTCCTCCTGTTCCACACCGATCATCAGACACTGCACCATCAGTATTCAATTTGAACATATCTTGTTCTGGCTTTAACCATTTGCAGAACTTCTGAACATAGTTTCGGTATCTCACCATTATACCAAGTCCGTCTAAGAACATTCTATCACTATAGATATTCTTGACTTCATCCAATTGACTTTGTACATACACTTTCATATCTTGAAGGAGCCTCTGTTTTACCACCTGAGCTGGTTGCCTTTTGTTTTGGAATCTTCTCTGGTTTCTCTCAATCCACACATAGTAGATCGTAGCACAGATGTAGATTTTGGTGATCTCTGCTTGTAAAGAATTCATGCTTTCTGATTACCTATAAGGTACCACCATTCTTCATTTGAGCTCAAAGCAAAGCAGTTGACATCCTAGTAGCAATTTTACTTCCTCCCAAATGGTTTTACTATATACACATTCAAAGAACAGATGCTTTGAATTCTCCCTCGAGTTGTTGCACAAACAACATGAAGAGTTATTCAACACCTTTTTCTTGACAAGTCTGTCTTGAGTCGGTAAATTACCAGCAAACAATTGCCATGCAGTAAACGAGTGCTTAGGCATAACCATTTTCCCCCAAACCAGATTATACCATCTTACCCTCTCTCTAGGGACTCTCAAAGCATTGTAGGCAGATATAGAACTGTATGTACCTCTAGGATCTGGCGTCCAGATAATTCTATCTGAGTCGAGGAATGTGTTGATCTCAATGTTTAAGATTCTGTTTCTCAGTTCAGAATTTTGCAAATTATGCACAAGAGCATTCCATGTACCCGAGCTGATCAACTCACTTACCTTGGACTCCAAAGGCAGATGGATTTCATTCCTGGCATTTAGGTCTTCAATGAGAGGGCGTTGTGAGCACCATAGGTCATACCAGAGAGAAGTTTCATTACCTGTTGAAATACTATACTTAATGAACTTTGAAGCCACCTTTCTCAACTCAAGTAAGTTCCTCCACACCCACGAGCCCTCCTTTGGGCATGGCATTGACCAGAAGTTCTTACCCTTAATGTGGTGACTCCAAGTCCATTTGACCCATAAACTTTCCTCTTTAGTAACTATCTTGAATATGAGCCCACAATAGGCTGCCTTATTCCATAGTCCTAGATTCATGATTCCCAACCCACCTTCTTTCTTTGTTAGTGCCAAACATTCTTTACTTGCGTGATGCATTTTTCTTTCCATATCTGGGCCACTCCAAAGAAACTTCGCACATTTTTTGAAACTTGAGATATAACTGTCTCTGGCAAGACAAAAGTTCTTGCCCAATACACATGGAAAGAGGAGAGAACTGAGTGAATCAATTGCAACCTTCCCGCATGAGATAAAGCTCTTGTTTTCCAACTTTTGATTCTTGTAGTTATTCTCTCTATAAGAGGCTGGCAGTCCTTAATCCCCAATCTTGAGGAAATGAGAGGGAGACCAAGATAAGTTATATGCTCTTGAGCTAACTGCACTCCCAAGTTTGATGACATGAGTGTTCCTTCTTCGATTGTTAAACCTCCAGTGATCAAGGAAGTCTTCTGCAAGTTTACCATAAGGCCAGTTCCTTCTGAAAATTTCATGAGGATACCCTTTACAGCTAATGCAGATTCCATATCACCTTTAAAGAAAACTAATGTGTCATCTCAAAACATAGGTTCACGACCTTGAGCTTTTTACATTTTGGGTGAGCTTTTATAGAAGAATTAGTTAATCCCTCCAATAAAAGTTTGCTCAATCCTTCCATGACTATAACAAACAAGTAAGGTGACAAGGGGTCTCCTTGTCTGAGGCCCCTCTTTCCTTTAAAGTAGCTCTCGGGCTTCCCATTGATGATGATAGAATAGAAAGGGGTGGAGTAGCATAACTGTAGCCATAAAATGACTTGTTGGGGTATTCTCATCTTTTGAAGCATGACATGTAAAGCATCCCAATGAACAGAGTCATAGGCTTTACTAATATCCACCTTCAAAGCACATCTTGGTGATGTATATCTTCTCTTATAGTTTCTTAGCAACTCATGAGAGAGGAGGAGATTGTCTTGTATAGATCTTGAAGGTACAAATGCTGACTGGTTGAAACCAATAAGGTCAGGTAATATAGGCTTCAATCTGTTGACCAGGACCTTTGCCACACATTTATAGGTAACATTGCAACAGGCAATAGGCCTATAATCATTCACCTTTCCAGGGTTTGGTACTTTAGGAACCAGCGATATAAAAGTAGAGTTAAACCCACTCGGCATGGTGTGAGAGCTCAGTACAAACTTTACTGCATTCATAAGATCTGCCCCAACAATGGACCAACACTTCTTATAGAAGAAGGCATTATATCCATCTGGCCCTGGGGCCTTATAGTTGTCCATCGAGAAGAGTGCTTCTCTAATCTCTTCTTTTTCAATCTGTACTTCTAATTGTGCAGCTTGAGCTTCAGTTACTGTTGGCACATTTGTGATATCTTGAATAACTCGAATATCAGCTTGAGAAGTATCACCTAGTAGAGATTTATAGTGTTCGACTATTAAATCCACTACTTTATCATGTTCTGAGATCAATAGACCTTCACCATCAGAAATTGTCCAGACTTTATTCCTTTGTTTCCTTTCCTTGAGAATGTTATGAAACAAAGCAGTGCATCTGTCACCTTGAACCATCCACGTACAACCTGCTCTCTGTCTTAATTCCTCATACTCCATCTTCATGAGCTCTATATAAACCTCTCTTACTGCCCTTTCTTCTTGAATAAGAGAATTATTCGCCTGGGCAGTTTGTAGTTTTTCTTGGACACTGAACATCTTAATTCTGGCTTCTTCAGCTTTCTTCCCCACATCTGAAAAGTTTTCTCTTGACCAACTCTTTAGGATCCCCTTGAGAGTTTTCTGCTTTTGAGCTAAGATATAGACTGGATTGCCTGTCACTTGCATGTTCCAGGCCTCAGAAACAGTTTGCATAAAAGACTTGTGAAGCACCCAAGCATTGCAGAACCTAAAAGGGTAAACAAAATTAGGGGTTTCGTACCAATTTAGTACCATCGGTGAGTGATCAGAAACTCCTTTGGGTAGAAACTTTGCCTTGGCAAAATGGAAGGAGTTGTACCACTCTTGGGTTTACTAGGCATCACGTCGATTTTGGAGCTCCTTCTTTCTCTTCCCTCTGAATGTTAGTCCGGGTAAAGAAGCTCCACCCCTGTCGCGTAGATCATGCACCTCAAGAGTGTTTACACATTCTAAGAAATCGTCAACTTCTCTTGGGTGAACTAAACTTCCATATCTTTCGGATGAGGAAAGCACACTATTAAAATCACGGCTGATGCACCAAGGTTCATTAATAGTGTAACTACATGACTTGAGATCACTCCACAAAACATTTCTTTCTCTCCTTGAGTTGCTAGCATAGACAATAGATAAAAAAGAAACCTTTGTTAGTGGGAAGACAAGTGACTTTGCGATTGAATCATTTGGGGCTGTTGTTTTTGCGGATGAACAATGGATACCATCCCAAGATCCCCCAACAGAACCATACTCTTCCCGGGCGATCGGGCGAGCGATTAGTTATTTAAGTGAGCCCAAAACGGGCAGCATAAGCTTCTGATCGAGTCATATCTGCCTTGCCTCACTTTGGTTTCTAGTAGTCCAAACATACATAATTTATTCTCTAATCTTACTTTATTCACTTCCTTAGCCTTATCAGCTTCGTTTATCCCTCTTACATTCCATACTCCTAAACTACACATTTAAAGAACCAATGGAAGTTATTTCTTACTTGAGCCTCTTGCTCTACCTCCTCTTCTGCCACCACCCCTTTCACTGTGAGTTGGTACTTGTTGTTTATTTTTTGTGGAATCGTGTGGCCTTTGCTGATCAGGGTATAAGTTCAGCACCGATTTCATCTTTTTACTCCTTGTTTCAGTTACAGAGGTAGGAGCTGATTTTGCAATAGGAGTAATGACAAGTATCTCCTCATCTAGATGGTCCTCAAACACTTCCTTAGATGTGTCTTGTATAGCTGGCTCCTTTAACACCGAGTTAGTTAACAAGTCATGTTGCATTGCAAGGAAGTCCTGTTTCTCTGAGTTATACTGGTCAGTATCAACACTAAAGTCTTGAGTGTCTACACCTTCAGAAAATTCTATATGTGGAAGGTTTTCTATATGCAGGGTGGCCACATCAGACAAGTCCACTCCGTCAGTAGCATAAGGCAGTATTGTTGCTTGGGATGCATCAATCTCACTATTTATAGTAACTGCTGAAGCGGAAGGCTCCACAAAAGTTACTAATGCATTATGAATTCCTTGCATTGTAGCGTTCACGCTTGTAACTTGAGTAACTTGAACATTTGCAGGTTGTTTTTGAGCCCTTTCCACTAGAGTTTCTTGAGTATAATCAGCAGCATTTGTAGTTTCTCCTGCATTGGTATTCTCCCTATCCTGGTCTTCCATTTCTTCTACATCAGTAGACAATGCTTGGAACTGGTTTGAAATTAAGACTTCACATCTATTTTCAGTTCCAGTTATCCCTTCCTGATTCACATTCACTACACTCTCTATAGGGTTTTGATTTGTGTTCTCAAGCATGGTACTGTTTTCATTTCCATCTTGTAAGTTGAATTGGGTAGAACGACATCTCCCTCCTTACAAAGCGGCACTCAACATCTCTCTTGTCTTAGCCAGAGGAGAGAGGAAACTGCAAGGAATGAAAAGGAGAGGGGCGCGCACCAGTCAATAAGGGCTTAATAATGAACTATGAAGGCTCTGATAATGCACTATATATTCACATTGTGCATGCATGTCTACATATCTAACAGGAAATTTTGTTTGATTACCTTGAGTTGTTTATGGCACACATTCAATCTGTTGCCTTGTTTCATATTGGAAAAGTTCGAACTTGTCAAGTTCATTCAGTGAGTCTGAATCTTAAGTATCCACATCTAGAAGCACACAGCATCGGTTTGAACTCTCTATACATCGATAGAACCAATTCTTGAAGCCACGTATATATGCTAGGCCGCATAGCTCAGCTGGTTAATCAAGTTCCTCTTTACTTAGATTAGCAAAGGCGAAGAGCAGGTGAGCAGCACTAATTAGCACAGATAAATCTGTCTAAGTCTAGAGAAGTAGGCAAAGGTTCCTAAAACAGTAAGTTTAAAAATCTATGCATGTACAAGTAAAATCAAGTTGGCGCTTCCTCTTTAAATTAAAAAAATAAGTTCAAATAGTGGACAAGTAGTCAAGTTGAGAGAAGATAGAGTCATATCAACAGACAAAACAAGTTATTTCCCTGTTTCCAAGCCAGTCACTCTGATATTAACTCTCAATACATGTTACCCTACATATACACAAGGTGCCCAGATAATACAACCCTAAACTCCTCAAAAGCCCTCGTCCATATGCCATTTGAAATGAAGTAGGAAAAATATGTCATGGTCACGAGGCTTAAGCCTATGAGCCTATCAAAGCAAAGGCTAATTATGTCTACCACTCTACCAGAAAAATATGTCCTGCTGATAAACGTGATTTACCGACTACCAGATTACATCCATAGTCATTATAAACTACATAGTAGCACTCATTCTAATGATTCATCAATTACAACTATCAGATTTAGCTTAATGCATGGTTCATTGTCTTTACAAAGATAATAGAAAACAACTGTGTCCTGTGGGAGGAAACAAAACGTAATTCATAGGAACAAAATGGTTCTAGAATTTTTTGGTATAGAAATATGCAACTCTTCATGGTATATGGTTTACCTAAATCTCGCGATTTCTCTGAGTGGCCCACCAATTCCACATCCCACGTCCAACACCTATTTGGAAGATGTAAACATGTTTAACAAGAGAAAACTATCGTGTTACTGCAATCTGCATAAGGGAGCAAACCTTCTGTCCAGGTTTCAAGCATAGTTGTAAAGCAAGATAGTGCTCATGTCGCTTGATACTTTCCCGAAGCGACTCACCATTCCATCTAGATATATCATTTATACGCATCATCGATTCATAAGAAGCAGAAGAAGAAGACATCATAAGATACATATATAGTAAGAAAGGTTCAGTATAAACCTGTTTGCGAAATGGAAAGACTCTCCCCAGCCAAATTCATAGAGGCTGGTTGAAAGGTCATAGTATTTGTTAACCTGAAAATCAATGGTAAGATATTCCATAGTGAATGATAAAATAAAATAAAAAAAAAAAAAAGTTAGGATGAATGTATTGGTCGTGAGAAGAAAAAAAATACAATGAGATAATATAACTATTATTAGTTAACTCAGAGTTTTTATCTAAAGACGACAATATTTCTCGCTTCTGTATGCAAACACATTCACCGACTTTCATTCTTCAATAAAGATAATGATTTTCAAAAATTTAATAGTTATTATCATCCTCCCAAGGTTCCAGACAGATCTTTTCCAGTCTTAATTAACACCTCCATACTCTTGATGTTATTGTTTGATTCATCTAATCCATTTCATGATAAACAAGGATTCTTTTGATGACATAGATCATATGATTTATGCCAATTTCACTATTGAAACATATGCTTCAAAGTTTCCTAAAAAGGTAAAATCCAATACAATGAGCATAAACACCCTATGGAGAAACTTCTTTCCAATTACTTTGGTATAGTCACTACGTATTACATGGAGAATAATTCATCAAATACTAAAAGAATATTCTAGTAGATGAGATGTCATATTGTCACTTGGGACAAGTGCTAAATGAGTTTCAGAACAACATTAATAGGCCAACAAATCATAACTGTGTTGACTCAGGTTCAGTGACACATTCGGTAACGCACGAATTCAACAGGCACCAAAACAAATTCTTTGAATGGTAAATGCCAGAATCGGAAGTTGATTTTAAAAGTAGGACAGAAAAGTTTTATTCCAACTGAAGACATGGTCCCACAAAAAGCAAACGGTTTGTTACCTTTATACCCTTTCATTCTTTTTCTTTTTTTCTTTAACAGCACCACATAATGTCGTACAAGCAAAATACAATGTCTTAACAACACCACATAATGTCGTATAAGTGAGATACAATGTCTTACTATGAACATATTTAGTTTCATGCTTTTTCTTCTTTTCTTTAACAGCACCACATAATGTCGTACAAGTGAGATACAATATCTTAACAACACCACATAATGTCGTACAAGTGAGATACAATGTCTTAACAACACCACATAATATCGTACATGTGAGATATAATGTCTTACTATGATCATATTTAGTTCAGTTAAACATGTATTTTCAGGTTATCAAAATACAAATAACACCACCATATAATGTCATACAAATGAGCTATAATGTCTTAACAGCATCACATAATGTCGTACAAGTGAGATATAATGTCTTACTATATAATGTCGTATATATGAGATACAATGTCTTCATATATAAATATTGTGGAAGGGTATTAGAGGTATTTCATGTGGGGACCACGTCCAGAAGTGGAAGAAATCTTCTTTGCCACATTCAACGGGCTACTCTGTCCTAATCTTAAAGTCAACGTTCGATTCGGGAATTTACCCTTCTTTGAAGCATCAAATAAGTAACAATACAAGGAATATTGACTTTCAGTTACACTAACATGCAAATTTTAGTCAATTTTTGTTATTTACAAACTCTGTGTTTCCTTGTATTTTGGGTCGTGTAATGTTGATTTGATTACTAGTACTTATTTGATAAATTTTTATGGTCAGTTTGGGATGGTTGATTTTGCGCATAATGTGTTTGATGAAATTGGGGAGATAAAAAACGTGAACAATAAGTCCTAATACTATGACCATTGTAGAGAGGATGAGAGGCATGTTGTCTCACTCTAAGTTACCTAGAAGTTACTGAGTAGAAGCAACGTGCACAACCGTACATGTGATCAACCTATCGCCTTCGAAGCCTCTGAATAGTGATTATCCAGAGAGAATATGGTCAGGTAGAGATGTTGATTATAGATGCTTGAGGGTATCTTGTTGCAGAGCATTTGTTCATATTCCCAAGGATGAGAGATCCAAGCTTGATGACAAAGTCAAGCACTGCATTTTTCTGGGTTATGGGGATGAGAAGTTTGGCTACAAACCTTATGATCCGATTAATAAGAAGGTAATCCGAAGTCGAGATATTGTGTTCTTGGAAGACCAAACTATAGCAGACTTTGAGAATGGTGAGAAGCTAGAAGTTTTCATTGATGATCTTGTTGACTTAGAACCAGAAGTTCCTACTGTGGAACATGCAGAAGGCATTGAGATGTAGAGAACCATGAGTTTGAAGCTCATGATGATGATCCTATAACTCATGATGGGATAGAACCTATTGACATAGAAGATGTAGATGAAGTGCATGAACCGGCCACCACCAGAGCAAGATGAAGTGCATCCTCCTGAGCCACAAGAAGATGGGGTAAAGAGGTCCGACAGAGAGAGACAAGTTTCAACCAGGTATCCACCACATACGTATATTTTAATATCTGATGGTAGAGAACCTATGTACTATCAAGAAGTTCTTGAAGGTACAGACAAGGAGAAGTGGTTGAAGGCCATGCATGATGAGATGAATTCTTTACATAAGAATCACACTTATGACTTAGTTGAGAAACCCAAAGGAAGAAAAGTTCTCAAGAATTAGTGAATCTACAAAGTTAAGCATGATGAGAATAATCCACATTCAAGGCACAAAGCTCGCCTTGTTGTGAAGGGATTCGGTCAAAGGAAAGGTATTGACTTTGATAAAATTTTCTCTCCTGTAGTTAAGATGACTTCTATTAGGGTGGTTGATAAAAATGCTACTTCACGTTTATTGGTTTTTATACTTAGTTTCTTAAGTCCGAGGTCCACAGTCCGAAGTTCGAAGTCCAAAGACCAAAGTCCAAAGTCCAAAGTCCAAAGTCCATATAGTCGTACGTTTTAGTCAAGTTACCTTACTCACGTGGGTTTGGTAGGATAGGTCGGGTAAGGGATCGTCCAAACCTTAGGGCTCGGAAAGGTTCACAACTGGAATTACAACTTTTGGTGAGTAGGATTTTAGGTTTTTTAGTTGGTTTTAATTAAATTAACGGTAATGTAAATAATATAAATTACTACGGTGATTTATATGTAGGTAAACAAAGATAGAGAAACAGGAAGAGAGTTAGTCATACTCATGCAAGAATCATTTTTCAACAGTTTATATTACCATATCACTACATCTCTAATTCGTCTCGTGTTTGGAGACGATGTCAAGTATTGATCCCTAGCTCATGCCCACATCTCTAAGTCGCATCGCACTAGCATAAGGAATTGAACTAATATTTCATCTCTGGAATATCATTTCAGCTCCTGGCTCGATTCCATCAATTTGGACAAATTGGAGAGTCATCGACACCATAGATTAGTCGCTGGCGAGACATTTTGGTTCGCGCACGAGACTGTTCTGGAGCATCAGCACTCCAAATTTGTACAATCTCAGTCATTTTGGGACCGGATGTCTAATCTATGCCTAATTCCTAAGCAGTGATTCTAGAACATTAAATAGTCAATCCGATTCTTACACGAAGCAAAGATAACCCCCCAGGGGATTAGCTCATGGTCATTGAAGGAATAATAAAACTTGTTGTATACATTAAGTAAATAAATGCAGATGTGAATTAAACTAGAAAAGAAATGATTTATTAAGGGTAAAATGACTTACAGTATTTAAGCTGCTGGAATGAAAATGACGGAATGTAAGTGCTAAAATAAAACTAACTAACTGCTAAGCGGATACTAGAGCATGAAAATGCTGAAGGAAGAATATCAAAGGCTACCCCCTCATATATATAGGATGATGTCTCGTGAAGGATTAATTGGCTTTTGTTTGTTTGCTAATTGAAACATTCAAAACTTTGAGAATCAAAGTTTTGTTTTTACCTGTTTTAAATTTTAGCTTTTGTCTTTTTGCTTATTAAGGTTTTGTTTTTTAGCCAATTTCAATTCAAACCACCTACTTTGAATTGGTACGTGTTTTCTCCCATTGCAAGTTGGCACTAAATTGTGACCATCACTTGCCACCTGCATATGCTGACTCGTCATGCCTTTTGGGCCCGTAGAGTGGGTCCACTTAGTATGTCCAGTGGCGGCGCCGATTTTGTCATTTTTACAACTTTCTGTCTTTGCGTAGAGTTTGTCGCCCTGGTTGCTCTGGCAGTTCACTAGCCAACGTCGGCACCTAGATTTATCAAATGTGAGCTTCAGAAGTTTGCTGCTTCTTTATATGTGGACCCGCTTACGACCGGTTTTGTTCTTTTGGAAACTTCGCTCTAGTCGGGGCTTTGTTGGGCTTCACGGGGTTGAGTGGGAAACTTCAAATATTCCAAAGATTCCGTTTTGATGCATGTTTTATCATTATATTTATTTTAAATGCGGAAACTTGCAAAAGTACGAAAATATAATTATTACATGATTATTAAACACATAATCGACCAAAATGCTATGTCTCTCGGGGTTTAATATTACAGTTTTGAGTGCTTATCAGTGGTATTGGGTCTGACCACAAGTATGAACCTAAAGGTTGAGCAACTAGATGTCAAGATAACTTTTCTTCATGGAGACCTTGAAGAAGATGTCTACATAGACCAGCCAGAGGGGTTTGAGGTCAAAGGCAAGGAGCACCTAGTATGCAAGCTGATAAAGAGTTTGTATGGGTTGAAGTAGGCACCGAGACAGTGGTACATAAAGTTTGATTCCTTTATGGTGAAGCATGGCTACATGAAGTTTGCTTCTGATCATTGTGTGTTTGTTCAGAAATTTCCATATGGGGATTTCATAGTGATCTTGTTGTATGTGGATGATATGTTGATAGTTGGCCAGAACATCAACAAGATATCCAAGCTGAAGAAAGATTTGAATAAGTCTTTTGAGATGAAGGATTTGGGTCAAGTAAAGCAGATACTTAGGATGTGGATCACTCGTGATAGAAAGAGTGGGAAGTTGTGGGTTTCTCAAGAAAGCTACATTGAGAAGGTGTTGAAGAGATTCAACATGAATCAAGCGAAGCCAGTCAATTGTCCGCTTGGTGGCCAGTTCTGCATGACCAAAGATATGTGTCAAAAGGGTGAGCATGAGCAGAGTCAAATGGAAAAGATTCCTTATGCATCCACAGTGGGCAGCTTGATGTATGTAGTGATGTGTATAGGACCGGATATTGCTTTCGCCGTTGGTGTTGTAAGCCATTTTCTATCAAATTCGGGTAAAAATCATTGGGAAGGTATTAAGTGGATATTGAGATATCTCAAGGGCAATTCCAAAACGTGTTTGTGTTTTGGTGGGAGTAAGAGCTTACTTGAAGGTTACACAAATGTAGACATGGCAGGTGATGTTGATTCTATGAAGTCCACCTTCGGTTATGTCACACCCTGAATTTCGACAGAATTCGGAAAAACAATATTTGTTCCTGACTCTTCGATTTTTGAGGTGTGACGCACTCTCAACTTCCAAAAAGCCATAACAGTTTAAATATGCGGAAAATTAAAAACCAATAAGAATTTAACATTAAACAAAAGTCCTCTTCATTACAAAACTTCACAAATAAGATTAGGTTACAACTCTCCTTTTAATAACTAGTTAATTAAAATTACAAATGAAAATACAAAAAAACATTGTCTAGACTGAAAATCTATATCACCTCAAGGGAAAACAAACCATATCCTGAAATGCGACGCTAACGCAAACCACAAGCAGCAACCAACCTTCTTCAACACTAAACCTATCAAGACTTATCAACTATGTTCATTTAATGAACACACTCAATAAGCAAACATGCAAATCGGGTCAGCATTATAAAAATGCTGGTGTGAGTAGCTCTAAAATACAACATATACTTATACATATACATACACAATTCATAAGGCAGTTAGTTCCTCCACTGATGCGCCTTAACTTCCAACAACTAATACGACATCCTTAAGTACAATAAGTAAGGCAGGTAGTTCCTCCACTGAGGCGCCTTAACTTCCCACTAACCACACAACAAACCATACGCATAATAAAAAGGCATTTAGTTCCTCCACGAGGCGCCTTAGGTTATAACTAAACTAATAACCAGCCAAGCATATTCTATACTTACCTCATTTCATGCTCAATTACAGAGTGGGTCGTCTCTGCACAAGTAATTAGTTTGACCCACCCTTCTGCAAAACCATATACGATCATCTATCTAAAGATATATCATTAAACAACATATTACCATAATTATATTAATTAAAGCTTTCTTTGCGTGTCCCTAAAATCACATCGTATCTATGTCTTACCTAGTTTTCCGGCTACCACAATCGCTTCCCAACGCCGAACATGTACATCCACATGCCTCCCCTCACATAATGAACCACTCTTGTGCGTAACTACCCTGAGCGGGATGCCGCACACCAGGTAACCCTCACACGAAAGCCATTATGTGAATACTGCCATTATACGGCATAAAATATCGCGCATCTCGTTCTAATTTTGCGAACGGAATAATCAAGCCACTATTCGGCTACGCTAGAAGGGCCATTCAGATTCACTGAAATGCCAGAAGGGCCAATCATATCACATACGCCCATCACTAAGGCCAAATCACATGAGTTGTGGTAGCTAGGTTCTAGGATTTTCGTTACGTAATTTATTCAGGTGTCATACCTTTATATCTCAGAGTAATCATTTCACTATATCCCGTGCAGTCAAATACATTATTTCACTAAGCCAAATATATTTAGAATTATCTCAATACATCTCATAACAATTTTCATTCTTTCATGTGCCAATATATTATTGCACTAAGCCACAATCCCGTGGGAAAATATCCACACATACTATACTACCTTATAGTAGCATCTCACTTATATAATAACAGAGCGTTTATATCCATTTATTTCTCCAAAACTATTACATTTAATATATATATCCCAACATGTTATATAATGTCACAATTGTTTCAAACGTATCGCATAGCATTTTTATAGCGTTTTAGGAATATTGTATCTCCTAAAGTTTTTATCTCGTCACGGGTCAAAATATACACAATATCAACGTCAAATCTTTCTTAGATAATGACAACCAAATTTATACAAGCTTCCACAGCATTTTAGCATTTGATTTGTCCATACAATTTACAACGTAAAATGTAGCACAATTAAACAGTCAAAAGTCCACCATCAAAGCCCGAAACCAAAACCCAAAAGTCTAAATATTTAAAGACCCAATTTGGATCTATATTAAGTTATATGGACCGGCCCCCAAAACAAACTTGAAACTGGCCCAAAACTTTAATTGGATCAGCCCAAACAAAACCAACCCACTTGGTTCCGACCCAAGCCCAAACCCCACCAAGTCGTCTCCCTCAGCTGGTGAACAGCTCTCCTCCACCGCCAGCCACCACTCGTCCTCCCCTTTCAACCCCACAGTTTCACTCCTAAACAAAAACCCTATAACTTTAATTCACCAAGAAACTCCAAATCTTAAGTTTCGAAAACACTCCCCCAACCATAGATCTGGATTCTCGACACCATTGATGCGTCTTCAAGCTCCCAACATCCCCCATTCGACACCCCTCATACACTACACTACCCCACTACAACCAATCGTCCATCAACCAACACAATCACCAAATAACAGTTCAAACCATTTTACAGAGGATGTTTGGGCGAGCCGCCATTTCCAAGCTTTTTCCAAGCTTTAATAGCACCCCTTAACACTCCTTCACGCTTCCATAACCCCATTCAATCGACTAACAACCAACAAGAGTTCAAAATAAAAACAGACAGGCGACGCCATTGATGCCGGATTCCATTGCTTTGGCTGGGCGACGCCATTGACGCACCTTCAGAGCTTGAATAGCTCCCTAACAACCGATTCTAAACCCACATCACCCACCAAAACAATCAACATGATTTATGTCGGTGCATTCTTCCTCCAAATCTGGATTTGTATCGGGCAGCCATTAACAAGCATAAACAACACCCGCTACAACTAAACTAATCATCCGTCACTCCAAACAATGACAACCATAACAGTATTCAAGTTTAATCTAATCTACCGTTGTGCCACCGTTACCAAGCATAAAGCTTCAACAGTTCATCACAGAGTTTCAACAGTTCAATAAAACTAAAATATATCAACAGAAATAACTAAGTAGAAAAACTGATCGGAAACACTCGACATTAAAAGTTTTTATTCGTAGACGTAAACCTCTAGTTTCGATAAAAAGAAAAAAAAAATATAACTACTCACCTGTATTAACAGCTCCTACGAATTCATCATAGTTAGAATCGTCGCGCTCCAACACTCTAGCAATCCAGCTTTTATCTCTGCCTCCATTATTATTTTATTTTATTTTATTTTTTATCTCCAAACCCTATTCTCTAGAAAAATATGAATATATACTTGGGTTCGAAACCTAAGCCCAATACAGACTCGGACCCAGAAATCAGGCCCACATATTCCAAATCCAATCCAGCAAATTTTATATAAATAATTACGTATTTTAAATACGGGCATTACAGGTTATCTATTTACTTTTGTAGGGGGAGCAGTTTCTTGGCAATCTAAGTTGCAAAAGTGTGTTGCCCTCTCCACTACAGAAGCCGAGTATATTGCAACTATTGAGTGTTGTAAAGAGATGCTATGAATGAAGAGGTTCTTCGATGAACTAGGGCTAAAACAGAAACAATTTGTAGTTCTATGTGACAGTCAGAGCGCCATCCATTTGAGCAAGAATCCGAGTTTTCATTCTAGATCCAAGCACATACATGTGCATTATCATTGGATTAGAGAAGTTCTGGAAGACAAGAATTTGTGTATTGAGAAGATCCATACCAACAAGAACGGGTCGGATATGATGACCAAGGTCTTACCAAAAGGTAAGTTTGATGTTTGTTGTGCTACTGCCGGAATGGTAGCACACCTCCTGTTGATTTGGGAATGCATGGAGGTATCCCCCTCACTGTTTGAGAGAGGGAGATTTATAACACCCCGTGTATTTCTTTTATTTTTGCTGGTACAATAATAATAATAATAATAATAATAATAACAAATAATACAAAAATATGATAGATATTAGTTAAGGATAGGAAGCCCGTAGGTAAAAAGATAAACCTTCATCCTTGTTTTGCGGGGGGTTTGAAAAACAAAAAGGAGTTCTCACATAGTTTTTGGGAATATAGAGAGTTATACACAGAAAAGAAAAAAAAAAAAAAAAAAAGGTGGGAGAGAGTACCGGTGAGAAAGAAAGAGAGAGTATTGGGTAGAGAAGAAGGAGATAATGAAGAAGATCCTAATCGCGGATCCATCGATACGGATGATTATGAAGTCGACGGCTTTCCCCGCCTTCCCCCCGACTTCCGATTCAATGTTGGGTGCTTCCAACTCACCTCCTTCCAGATCTCCTCTCATGTTCGCTCCTAAGCTTCTAGTGGCTCCCCTACAAAGAGGTGATGCCCTACCCATTTTCAATCACATCTGGATCAACGACCCACACAATTGTCTTGACGCGCCACATGATCACTTGGACCTTTGGTGGTAACACTGTTGCTGTCCAAGGATCTTGGGACAATTGGACATCAAGGAGGATACTGCAGAGGTCAGGAAAGGACCACTCCATTCTCCTGGTGCTTCCATCTAGTATATATCAGTACTGGTTCGTTGTGGACGGCGAGCGCAGATACATCCCTGATCTTCCTTGCATAGCTGATGACACATGCCTTGGTGATAATCTTCTTGATGTGCATGTAAGTTTTTCTTTAAAAAAATAACAATTATTATTCATTCAATGAACTTTTTGGTGCTACCTCATAATTGACCCTCACAAGAAAGCTAATGGCTACTGCATATCTATTAAGTTAACCTTTTGAGAGGGTTTACGAAGACAAGGGTAATATTATTTGTGAAAAAAATGACTTAAGTAGTAAAGTCAGTTTAGGAAATAATTATACTAATATCATAAATTTGGCTTTAAATCTATGACGAAACAAACATGTCGGATAGTGGACAGACTATTTTAGTATACATAGTTCGATTTTGATTATATTTTTCTTTGCTGATCTGAAAATCAAATTTTCTAATGATGCTTCTTTAATGTACCTACTAGATAGCCTTGATAGAATGATAATCATTATAGAATGCAACACACTCTTTTACTTGGTCCCCTAGTGATACTAATTACATCAAAAGTGTGCCATTTAGAGAATGTATTGAATAAATTCCTGGATAGAGGGGGTGTACACAATATTTGGTTGGGAGGGTACACTAATGCTCTAAACAAAATTATACCTACTGTACTTGGAATCATGAAGTGTAACACATCTGTTCAGTGTTAATATTCTTAGGACAGAACATGATGAGTTGTCATTCTTATATGTATATAGAAGATATATTTTTGTTTATCTACATTTTACCTGGGTTCATAAGATCGTTTTTGGATAATCAAAAGTAGAGAAATATCCATTTTTGAGTTTTTAGTTTTAAAGGTTCATAATGTATCTCTGGGTATGAAACTTTACGTATAGGATTGTAGAAGTATTTGAAACTTATTGTATGTGATTATATATAGTATAAATTGTTGTTTTCCTTAAATGTACATACAAAGATATTGATATTTATTGGTTAAGAACTATGAATGCTTGATTCCAACCTTGAAAGATTTGGATACGTAGGCAGCTTTGAGCAAAAGTGCAGCCACTATATTATATATTAGTTATTAGTTATTAGTTATTGTGATAACTATATGTGTACAATGTTAATACTTAATGATGTACGTGATTGTGGTTGTTTAAAATATATTCACGAGACATTTAACTAATACGTTATTCCTAATTGAACCTTTTGATATCTATAATTTATATAATTAATAATGAGGTGAGTTGATTAGTTATTGTGTTTGGAATCTTTAGTAATGATTCTATTGTTTGAGACGATGTTTGTTTTGTAATGAAAATATTATAATAATTGAAAACTCTTGAGTGTTAAAATCCGGTATAAAAGTGTCCGGTGAAAATTTAATGTGTCGCCCACATCTTTAGATCTCTCCACGCCTCTTTGATGAAATGAAATGAAATGAAATGTTTATGACTAATGATGTCATGTGAAAAGCCGCCTTAGAGAGGAACTAATGCATTCGCCTTGCGGGTTGGCTGTATTCCTTGAATGTACGGGAATGTAGGTGGGTATTCCTTGAATGTGGCGGGAATGACCTAAGGTATTCATTGAATGTATCATGAATGACCTGTTAGTGTTATGATCAATATTCCTTGAATGCGGCGGGAATGACCTAAGGTATTCATTGAATGTGCCATGAATGACATGTTAATGTTATGATCGGTATTCCTTGAATGTGGCGGGAATGACCTAAGGTATTCATTGAATGTGCCATGAATGACCTGCTAGTATTATAATGGGTATTCCTTGAATGTGGCGGGAATGACCCAAGGTATTCATTGAATGTGCCATGAATAACATGATATTTTGTTATGCCCAAAAGAGGCTTTGTGATTATGTGTATGGAAAGCCCAGAGATGGTTGTGACTCACACAGTTACGAGTTTACAAGATGAAAATATGTTTCCTGGAGGCGATATCCCCGCTTGGGACATATGTCTTGTAGTGGTACTTAGAGTGAGTGAGGCACACGAATATGTGTGATTTGGCAAATGTGTGTAGTGCAAATCATGGAGTAAGAACTAAAGGTTGGGCTGTGTCTTTTAATAAATGAGTCAACGAGATAATTAATAAACAAAGTAAAATATTTATTTTACGTGTGACTGAGTTATTGCATATGAATATTTATGTATTATAATGTACATGATTTCTTATGAGAAATGTATACGTGGTTTGGGTGAGTTAATACTCACGAGGGACGAATGTACTCCCTAGTTGTGATATATTTCCTCGTTCTCATAACTAGACGAGTGGTTTTTAAGAAAAATATTGGCTTTAAGTATGAGCGAGTTGTTGGACATGATTGGTGATATATTATGATATGATGCATATAATTTCTTATGAAGGAATGTGAATATGGTTAACGTGATATGATGGATATGGTGGTGTGATATGAATATTAGTTAATATTAATGATATATTGTGATATGATGGATATGGTGGTGTGATATGAATGTTAATATTGGCGATATATTATGTCAGATTATATATACTTATGATGGTTACAGTGAGAGTGAAATAGATGTATATTATAAATGATTACGTTTGGAAAATCTAACTTTGTTTTACAGGAGGGTAGGACTTATTAACTTTTTATGCAGAGACGCTGTCCTACCCTTATACAGAAGTGGATATCAGTAAGATTTAAAAATGAGTTAATATAATGAGTTAATAGAATGGATGTCTTGCTTGGGAAGAAACTATGCCGGTTGAAATAACGGAACTACCTGTCTTCCAAGCTGAGAATGGTTAAGTTATGGGTACATATAAAGTGTTTGTTTAGATAATTAAAGTATGGAATTGTTTTTATGTTGTTAGTCTACTCATACCAGTAAATTCAATTTGCTGACCCATGTTTGCTTTCTTTTGCAACGTGGGTATGTTCTTGGAAACATAGATGGTAGAATGCAGTGGATGAAGACGCTTGATTTTGGATTCGCTCTTGGAGTCTTACTGGTGTAAGTTTTATGAAGTATAAAGTCTTGATTTGAAACAGATGTAAAAGAGTTGTTCTTTTGGTTTTCTATTGATTTCAGTTTTTTATATCGTGTTTGATAACAGGGTATTGGGTTTTGTTTCACCCCGGATTTCCAGATGATTGATTTTAAATATTGTCTAGAAATTTGGGGTGTGACAAGATTGTTGGAGTTATCCCTCACATGAGGATGAGGAAGAGGAGAGAAACTAGTACTATTCGTGTGAAGAAGTCTGAGCTCGCACGCGCTCAGATTGGTTGTGAGCAAAATAGCCACCATACTTTGCCGTGAAAAAGAAGATAGTTTTTTTTTCAGCCCTCTCTCACGAAAACATGTCTCACCGGAAGTCCGGGGGAAAATAAGAGGGCCTTCAGATTTGCTTATCCGAGATGCCATCATGCCTAAATAAGTCGGGTTCTAATTTTTCCTACAGTAACACGAAATTTCAGATTACTATAAAAACAAGTTAGGTTTTGGAAAACCAAGTCTTGAAATAGAAACCCAATTTTGAGAGCAATCAAAATTGAGAGAAAACATTTGCAAAGAAAAAACTTGTAAGGAGAGAGGAGTGATCAAGTAAGGTGGAGAGACTTAAGAGAAGTGATTGTAATATTCTTTCCCATACTTATAAAAAGATTATCTCTTGTGGAAGTAGGCATCATTGGCCGAACCATGGTACATCTTTGTGTTGTGGTATGTTTTACTTGCTTTATATTTCTATTATTTGTTTGTGATAGTTATATCCATATATTAGGATTGTGGTTGTTGGTTGTAGTGAAAGATTAGATTTTTTTGTTGGAGTAGTAGATTGTCCAAGTACAAGCTATCTTAGTAGGGATCGATTGATATCGTTTTCCCCAACAACCATAACTTGTATCAAAATAAAGTCTTTTGGGGGACAATCAGTAGTTCAGTAGTGATTATCACAAGACCTTCTAATATTTATCACAAGACTATGAGGCGAACTTGCATCAATGTAGAAGCCTACAAGAAAGAGGAAATCAATGCACAAAAGATTCGTTTGCAATGTGATTATATTTGTTTTAGTAACTTGATTGCAACTAGTGATAAGAGAACTAGTATGAAGATCTATTTTGATGGGGCATATGATAGGATCACGAAGAGAGGAGCAGCAGCAACGGTTTGTAAAGATAATGAATGACAAGTCCTTGGAGCAATGTACAAAAGGTTTAGAGCTGATGATCCTTTGCAGGCATAAATGGTTGGAGCAGAGATTGCAGGAATACTCTTGGATAGAATGTAGCTAGCGCAAGTGGTGGTGCTTGGAGACAACAAGAACCTTATGAAGCAGTTGCAGAAAGAAGAAACTCAAGGTGACTGGAATAGAATTGATTTTCTGCAAAAGGTCAAGCTTCTGTTTATGTCTTGTACTGTTAATTATCATTGTAAGTTATCTTTTTTTTGGGTTGCTAGGAAAGACAAGTGGGAGGTACATAATTTAGGACAATGGGCGCTTAACTATGCTTCATTTGGACCTCATCCTGGTTGTGTAACACCCTCATTTTATTAAATGTCCAAAATTAATTATTTTGCAGAATAATAATAATAATAGTAATATAATATTGACTAAGCCTTAAGTTAAGTGGAGTGAATATGTATGTTTGACTTATTAGGGGAAAAAAAAGGGAAAATAGTTAGTTTGATTTAAAAATGATTTAATAGGAAAGTTTTTAAGTTTTAAAATAATGTGTAGAGTTTGTATTAATAAGGAAACAGGGAGAGAATAATTCCAAAAATATGGGAGAAAATATGGAAAGTTTCTTTAAGTAAAATATGGCAGAATTCTTTAGAATGGTATGGTTTTTCAAAAATGGAGGTTTTTAAGAAAAACTAATTTTTCATTAGAACTAGACAAGTTAAAACAAAGAAGAACGGAGCACAGATCATGCATCTTCTAGCTGGCTCGGAATCATTTTTCTTTCATATTCTAGATACGTTTTTCGCGATACAGGTGAGTAGTTATTTTGCTATTTTTCATCAAACATATAGTTTAGTTTTACGTGTATACAGACATATTTGTCTGTCCAATGTTTTCGTCCATTTTTACTGCTCATTCTCCTGTTATTTTCGGCGTCCTGTCGTATTATTAAACTCTGTTGAATATGAGAAATTGAAATTGAACTATCGAAGAAGCTTGATTGGGCCCGTTAATGGTGGCGCAAGCCCAGGAGATAGAAATCGTCCTACATAGTTTTTACTCTTTTTTGTTGTGGTTTTAAATTCCTATTGTTGTATTGATTATGGATTGTTGGTTTGATGTTTGGGTGATTGTTGGGTGGGGAATGTCGAAGCTTGGAATCAGGCATTAATGGCGTCGCCTGTTATGATGTTGGTTGAACTCTTGATGTTTTGTTTTTTTTGAATTTGTCGGCTTGAATGGATTGTTGGTGATGGGGTAAGGTAGGGTGTGTGTGAGGGCTGTTAATGGGTGCTGTTGAAGCTTGGAAAAAAGCTTGAACATGTGTTAATGGCGGTTGGGGTCGAGTTTGGAGGTGAGGGGAATCGGGTTTGGTGGGTATCAGAAGATGGGGTTTTTCGCAAGGAGCAAAACCGCTATGATGGGGGTGGCGGATGAGTGGTGGCTGGTGGTGGAGGAAAGCTGCTGCCAGCTAGCGCTGGAGGTGAAGGAGACGACCTGTTCTTCTTAGTTGGGCTTGGGCCAAGTTTCTTTTGAGTTTGGACCAGTTTGGTTTAGTTCTTTGGGCCCGACTCTATTTGGTTTGGTTGGGCCAGTTCTATTTTGTTTGCTTGGGCCTAAGCCTTTGTTAGTTGTTGGGCTGAAATTAATCTTTTGTTTTGGGCCAGTTTAGATTAGTTTCCTTAGGCCAATTTGGGTTAATTTTGTTGTTGGGCCGGACCAGTTTAGTTTAAGTTTTGGCCGGTTTCAGTTTAATTCTTTGGGGCGAACCCATTTGTGTTTTGAGCCAGTTTCTAATTTGGTTTTGGGCCAGTCCATATAACTTTAAATATGTAGACTTTTGGATTTTGGTTTTGGGCTTTGATTGTGGACTGTGGACTGTTTAATTGTGCTACGTTTTATGTTGTAAATTGTATGGACAAAGCAAATGCTAAAATGTTATGGAAGCTTGTATAAATTGGTTTGTCATTATCTAATTGGGATTGGACGTGAGTAGTGTGTAAAGCATATAAATATTGGCAAGTAACAAGAGGGGAATTCTTATAAGACTTAGATATATACGTTTTTATGAGAATTAAATTATATACGGACTTAGATTTATGGACTTTAGTATTGGGCTTTGATGGTGAATTGAGTTCACATAAATATATTGAACGAATACATTACATGAGTGATTACTATTATGAGTTGCTACTTAAATGAATTGTAGTATTTATGAAGGCTTGAGATATTCCATATGGTGTAGTACAATATATGATTGGCACATGAAATAATAAGTTTTGAGATTCGATATAGAGATACTTGGATATCGTGCAATGAATAGTATTGGCACGTGATAATGTGGATTGTATTATAACAAGAAACGTTGAGCTCCAGTACAATTAAGTATACTGGCATGAGATAGAACTAGAATTATTATGAGATATAAATGTATGACACCTGAATAAATTACGTAACAAAAATCCTATAACCTAGCTACCAGAACTCAGGTGATTTGGCCCTTGTGATGGCCGTATGTGATATGATTGGCCCTTGTATAGGGTGTATATATAAGATGTTGATTGACCCATGTGTTGGGCAATCGTAGCCGAATAGTGGCTTGATTATTCTGTTTGCAAAATTAGAACGAGACGCGCGATATTTTATGCCAAATAGTGGCAGTACTTACATAATGGCTTTCGTGTGAGGGTTACCTGGTGTGCGGCATCCCGCTCAGGGTAATTGCGCACAAGGTGGTCCGTTATGTGAGGGGAGGCATGTGGATGTATATGTTCGGTGTTGGGTAGCGATTGTGGTAGCCAGGGAAACTAGGTAAGACATAGATACGACGTGATTTTAGGGACACGCAAAAAAAACCTTAAATAATATAATTATGGTAATATGTTGGTTAATGATATATCTTTAAATATATGATTGTATATGGTTTTGCAGAAAGGTGGGTCAAACTAATTACTTGTGCAGAGACGACCCACTCTATAATTGAGCAGGAAATGCGATAAGTATAGAATATGCTTGGCTGATTATTAGTTTAGTTAGAACCTAAGGCGCCTCAGTGGAGGAACTAAATGTCTTTTTATTATGCTTATGATTTGTTGTGTGGTTAGTGGGAAGTTAAGGCGCCTAAGTGGAGGAACTAACTGCCTTACATGTTGTATGTACATATCGATATGATTATTTTTATTATTGGAAGCTAAGGCGCCTCAGTGGAGGAACTACCTACCTTAATTATGGTACTTAAGGATGTTGTATTATTCGTTGGAGGTTAAGGCGCCTCGGTGGAGGAACTAACTGTCTTATTTATTGTGTAAATATATGTATAAGTATATGTTGTTATTTAGGGCTACTCACACCAGCATTGTTTATAATGCTGGCCCAATTTGCACGTTTGCTTATCGAGTGTGTTCATTAAATGGACATAGTTGATAAGTCTTGACATGATTAGTGTTGAAGAAGGTTGGTTGCTGCTTGTGGTTTGCGTTAGCGTCGTATTCAGGATATGTTTTGTTTTCCCATAAGTGTAATAGATTTTAGTTGAGACAAATGTTGTTTTGTATTTTCAGTTGTAATTATAATTAAAGAGTTGTTGAAAGGAGATTTGTAATTTAATTATATTTGTGAGTTCTTGGGAAATAAAGAGGACTTTTATTTATCTTAAATTTTTATTGGTTTTTAATTATCCGCGTATTTAAACTGATTATGGGTTTTTGGGAGTTGAGAGTGCATCACATCTCGAAAATCGAAGAGTCGGGAACAAATATTGTTTTTCAGAAATTATGTCGAAATTCGGGATGTGACAGGTTGGGTCTTGAACTCTGTAATTCCTTTGTTTTCAGTTTAATGTAATGTAATGATAGGATCCCGATCGGAAAAAAAAAAAAAAAAAAAAAAAAAAAAAAGGTAGTTCAGTACTATTAAATAAAACATAACTGAGGACTCCTTGGCTATATACTCATACATTATTGCCTTGAAGTTGTTGAGACTCTGAGAGCAAGTCACATACACTATGCTAAAGTAGCATGCCTAATAGCAATTTGACCAATGGATGTTTTTTTTTTTTTTTTTTTTTGCTAACCGGTGTCTGGGCCAGCTTACACGCACCTCGACTAATCCCATGGCCCTGGTATTGCCATGCTAGTGGCTTTGAGGGGAATCAAACTAGTGACCATTGGAGAGGAAACCCAAGGTCAGACTAGTTGTGCTACCCCTCAAGGTTAACCAATGGATGTTCGTTCAAGCCTAACTAGCAAGTTCAGATGCATAGCAACATACATACCATTTTCAGCTACCAACTAATTTGGGAATAGGATAGTTTCAGATCACTTAGATCGAGTAATGTTTTTTTAGGGGAATAAATCAACTTTCAATTTTCTATGTCAACTTTCAGTAAATATAATAGATATATTAATAATATTAAATATAAAACACATAAACTATTATAGATTTTGGGTCGGGCCATTATCAGATCGGACATAGGTATGTTCAGACCTGGCCCAATAATCTTATCAAGCTAAATTTAAAGTCTAAGTCCTTATCTTATCGGTTCATATTCAATCGGGCTTCGGGCTTGTCCCGACCCATTGATACCCCTAGATGTAAGTTATTTACAACACGATTGATATCCTCGTGTCAAACTTATTTGTATCAATAGTGGTTTGTGTTAAAAATATCTTGAATAACATTCCAAATAATATATACTATGTGTGGAAAAAAAAAATCCAATGCGTTAAATAATACACATGAACGAATCCAAGAATCTAAGTTTAAGAGGGGCAAAACTATATGCACGTAGTATATTTAAAAATATATATATTGGAAGTGAAGAAATTTGCAATATCAGTGCAGAAATTCTTATATAAATAATCATATAATGGGTCCTAAATATAACGACCCATTACAGTTACAAGAATAAAAACAATTATGTTGCCAATAATGTATATTCGGGAAACAATTTAGTATATTCTTACTACATCTATGTTTTGATCATTAGTTGCATTTAAGTGTGGGATTATTTCTCATTAATATATATATATATATATATATATAGCCCGACTCTTAAACGGACGTTCGTTTACGGACTTGTTATATAGTGTCTTGCGCAGCTTATATAATGTCTTGTATAGCTTATATAGTGTCATATATAAGCATAAATTAAAAAGTTAATAAGTGTAAATTAAAAAAGTTGATTTTATCGAAAAAAAATTAAAATTAAAAAAGTTGTTCAAGACACTATATAAATTGTTCACGACACTATATAAGCTGTTCAAGACACAGATCCGTAAACGGACTAGTCCGTTTATATATACAGGCCGACTTTTAAACGGACTAGTCCGTTTACGAACTTGTGTCTTGAACAGCGTATATAGTGTCGTGAACAATTTATATAGTGTCTTGAACAACTTTTTTAATTTACACTTATTAACTTTTTAATTTAAATCATGGAAATTTATATATATATTGAAATAAATCATGAAATTTTTTTGTATTATTATTGTTACAAATGTATGAAGTGTTTTTGAGTCTTCAAAAATCGTACTTGTTTGTTCAAGTCTATTTTTTTCTCAGAAGGTGAATGTCCCCATCTAGGTGGCCTGGGCACATGCAATGACATTTGTTGGATTGACATATTGGGCAGTTACAAACATCGCCCTTCGTTATCATACCTCTACATTAATCGATCACTACTAAACAAAAGGTATCTCTTCGATCCGCAGTTAAGGGGAAAAAGTTAATAACACAAACTAGAAGTTATATATTAGAAACAAAAAACAAAACCAACCAAGAAAAAAAAAAGTTGTGGTAAGAATCCACTTCTTAACACTATTAGTAAAAATGTTAACATGGGTGAATAGCTAGCTCTTTCAATTGAACTTAGGCTTTCTATATAGCCAAACTAGATTCCCCATTCAAAGTCAAAGTCGGAAAATTAAATCCAACAAATATAAACATATATATATTTTGGTAATTAATATTTTACTTATATATAAACAAGTTATACGAAGATAGGTGACAAGTGCGCTACAAGTTGCGCATCTAGTCCTTTATGAATAGCGTGCAAACCCGGCCTACCCTCTTAAAGACAAAAGTCATTAGCGCCAGCAGTCATCACATTGCTATCCATGACCTTCTGCAATCTTTGAGTAACTCAATAGATTGAGATGCCAAAAATCCAAAAGTGTCAGAGGCAAATGAGATAAAGCAGTGTTGGTTAGCTCCTTAGCTTACAAATCTCCTCATGTTTGTCCACTTACTGTTGTATCTTATTTTCTTTTAATTTTTTTTTTATTTGTTGTTGCATCAATCAACCTAAAAATGATTGGGGCATCCAACTCAAACACCTTAGAAAACATTAGTTTAATTTATGCCAGGGAGAAACTTCATATATAGGTGTTGCTAATTGAACCTACGCGTTCTATGCAGTTACAGTGGACAACAAATCAACAATTCGAATAATACAAAATATTATAATCTTAGTAATAATAGTTGAGAAATGAGTAGAAACGTAATTTATTAATGGAATAGAATATGTCCCTTATATATATAATCTTGCCCGTTATATGAACTCCACTTATACAAACTCCAAAAAAACTCCACTATGAAAAACAATGAATTAGAAGCTGATTTTTGGAGGAGATGTTCTCCCCACAATATAGACCATTTTTAGAAAAAATCAGCACATTTGAAGATGTTTAGATGTATCAAAATTAGCTTACAATGTTATAAAATTATCCAATGGTCAAGATTTTTCAAATTTCAAAACCACTTTTGACAAGGTTAAACATTTTGGTTTGGGCTGATTTTTAGTAGAGAGATTCTCTATTATGAGAAGAGTATTTTCACCAAAAATCAGCCTTCAATTTATCTTATAAATCCACTTTTGGTGGTGGAATTCATTTGGAGTTCATATAAGGCGGAGTTCATATAACGGGATTGATATTTAATTTGTTAGATAAACAATAATTGTTTCTAACATGCATGATTCTATGATGTTAAGTTAAAGAGAGAGAAAAAAAATTGGTACAAATGAAGACATTTCTTTTGTGCTAGTAATTGTACGTCAAAGAGAAAGAGAGAGACATGTTGCAACAAACAAAATAACTAATATGAAACCTAACTTAAAGGGATCCCTCTCTATCTATTTTTCTTGTAAGGCATCAATTCTTGACTTCTTGGTGTGTTTGAGTAGCAGTGGTTTGGGCATTATTTTATAGGAGAAAAAGTGAGGAAAATTGTGTTGCAACTAACATGTTCTCTAAATTGGTAATTATCCAAATATTTATGATTCACTGACATGTTTTTTTTTTTCCAAAGTAGTTCTACGTACTCAAACCTCCATCAATAACTCATTTGGGACTCCATTTCCTACTTGACATCCAAATCTTATTTTCTCTTTCCAAAACTCAAAAAACAAACATAGAAAATTAATAACAAATAACTTACCTAATGAAATAACTAAAACCAAAAATAGTAACAAATAAAAAAAAATTACCTGTATTTAAAAAAAATAATAATAATAAAGAAAGAAAAGAAAAACCTCAATACCCAAAAAAAATAAAATTGAATTAGGTGCCCAAGTGCTAAAACAAATCATCCTATTTTTTGACATATTTATATACATTATACATATGGACCATTTTTCTACATTCCAAATTAATATAAACTAAAGTGATAACAAGTGGAATTTTGTGACGAGAGAGAGAGAGAGAGAGAGAGAGTCCATTTTTCTACATTCCAAATTAATATAAATTAAAGTGATAAAAAGTGGAATTTTGTGATGAGAGAGAGAGAGGTGATTTGTTATATTTTTATTATATTTTTGTCCCAAATTTTATTATATTTTTATTTAATTTGTTTGTGCAAATATAGATAAGTTTTTTGTTACTATTTTGAGTTATTAGTTATATATTTGTTTCTATTTTTATTTTTTATTATTTTTTTTTTTGGAAAGAGAAATATAATTTGAATGTTATGTAAGATATAGAGTCCCTAGGGTCTAGATAGATTTTTTTTGTTTTTAACATGTGGTAACATAAGAGGTTATACCTACTACATTTGCTCAAGAGAAAGAGAATTGCTTATTTTGGTAATTAGTTAAAAAAAATTCTTAATTTACATAATTATTGCAAGTTAGAATTTGTAATGTTTATAGTCATATATGGTTCATTTTGGTAATTTAATTTTTAATTTAAAAGAAATTTGAATGTTTGCAACTTGCAAGGTATCATAAAGAACTATTCTAGAACTCAAATAAGAATGAGGTGGTCTTTTTGTTTTTCGAGAATCAAAAAGATTGAAGTGGTCATGCCCAATAAAATGACCCATCTATATTTTGTGTAAAATACTTTTTTCTTACAACTTTAACCAGGCGGACCTTTTGTAATATTTAAATACAAGTATATCAGTCTTGTAATGAAATAATTAAAAACATAAAAAGTTTATTTTGGATTTAGATTTTTGTTTAGAGTGTATCATGTCATGGCAATGGATTACTAATAAGCAATTAATATTACATTGGTTTTCAGAGCTAATTATTCGGGTGAGAAGTGATGCTATTTGATATAATTTAGGAATATATTTTTCCCTACCAAAATATGTATAGTGTACGTGATCATACTAAAAATCTACAGTATGAGGTGCAACAAACAATATCCTATTCTTATCATCACATCCCACCAATTAAATCTTAGAGTGCAATGGAGATCTCAATAAATTATATGCCACTATAACAAAGAGTATGTTTTTATATGAAGTCGATATTCTTCAACTATTACGTATTTTTGTAATAAGTATCTTTGTTTGTGTTTATTTTTTGAGTTATGGTAAATGATTTTCTTCATTTCTTGTAGTATAGGTGTGTATTACTATATATATATTAGGAAAAAAAACTGCCTAGTGCCTAGCCCGTCTATTGAATTTGATGATTAAAATCAGCTAAGAAAATCAAGCTGAGTGGAACCATTATTTTCTAGGTTTATCAAGGACAATGATTCTGCTCATGATGACGACTTAAGTGAAATACCATGTGTCCAATATAATAAAGGAAAGTCAAATTGATCCAACATTCATATCTTCCAGAGAGAAAGTCCACCTGGAGCTGGAGGAGGTGCCCCAACTTCTGGAAAAAAAAACAAATAAAAAACAAATAAAGAAGAAGTTAGTACTATTAAACAGGGCCTTTAAACAATACAACACAAACTTAATAAATCAATGTTAAGAGTCTTACCACAATGTTCTTCATCCAAGAAATATCCAAAAACAAAAGATATGATTCCAGTCAAGACACAAAGCACCACTAGTTCAATAAAAGCGGGTAGCACCAATCTCCACCAAGATCTAATTGTTGAAAAAGAATCCCTCAACTATTTGACTTCTTCCTTCAATCCCAAAATATCAAAGCCAGCAGTACCCACCAATGCTAAGACTCCAACGAAGATCCCCCAAACCAACCAAGCTAACGTCGTGCGTGCATTACAAGGAATAGTAATGGTAAATAACACGGTTAGAAAACCAACAAAAAGAGGGGCTGATTGAATAAACCGGTTTACGTATTCCCTTGACCAGTATACATGTATTATTCTAGTATTGTATTGATCGAAAATGGATATGAAAGAATGTTGTACACGTGTTTTTTTATAGGAAGTTGAGAATAGGGTCAACACTTTTGAGAGAGGACAGAAAGAATGTGAACAGGTACTCTACGAGGCAACAATTTAATGTCGTCCTCCACAAAAAGGCAGATTTTGAGATATATGGTACTTAAATGTTACTTTGATTCATGTTTTTTTTTATTAACTTTACTTCTACATACAGCAGATTGGTCACAAGGTAGGAGTTTTAAAGATGGCGGTAGAACCTGACTTTTCAAGAAAAACAGAAACGCAGGTATTTACTACAGAAGATTGTGCCCTTTTTTGTTTTTAAATTAGAGAGGAATTGGTACTGCTTAGCTTCTCTTTCCATGTTAGCATTATTACTAGAATCCTGGCGTTTTCATTTCAGCAAGCTGTGGAGAAGGTGGATTCTTTAAGGGAGAAGGTTAACAACGACCTCCAAAGAAAGCAGGGACGGAGCCAAGATTCTAAGTCAGGGGGTGCGAGATTATGTGCACACCCCACCCCACCCCACAAAAAAAAAATATGCAATTTTTTATTTTTATTTTTTTTACCAGAAGGTCTAAACAATAAAGATAAACAAAATTATGCATTTATTTCAATTCACAAAGCTAGAGTGCGTTGACTACTAAGAATTGAATATGGACTGATGAAGTTAACTACTTAAGCACTTAAGCCATTAATTTATACTACTATGTCTATATATATCTACATAATCTAGTCTACAACAATTCAACAAATTGTTAACTTTCTATAATATTATAAGCCTATATAATCCTACTATTGTGTGGAGAATACTATAAAAGATTAACATTGAAAGTAAAAAATTATCTTGTTTTGTTTTTGTTTTTTGTTTTTTTTTAACACGTGAAAATTTTATTGATGATGATAACGAGTTTTACAAATAATTAGGACAAGCGTGCAACAAGCTGCGCCACAAGTCTTTTCTGAATTTGTTTTTTGTTTTTTGTTTTTTGTTTGGGTTGAGGTCTGACTAAGAATTGAGAGTGAAAGAAAGGAAGGAGAGCTTATGGGTTTGTTATGGGTGATTAGAATTATACAAACTGACCGGTTGGGCTTTAAATCTTTAGCTTTGTTTTAGTCTTATTAACCCATCAAACATTCAAAGACACATTTGTCCCTCTTTAATGGTTTTGGACTCAAAATAAATGATAAATTATAATTTTGTAAAGGCAAAAAGAGAAGTAAAAAAAAAAATACTGGTTTATTGGAATGTTTTTTATTAGTTTTTTTTTCATACTATTTTTTTATTGATTATATTCTCACTATAGTTGTGAAAATTTTGGGGGTGCGGTAGTAGAAGTTTGCTAAAATAATTGGCCGGGGGTGCGAGTCCTTATAGTTTGAAGATTTTTTTAGGCAATTAGTTATGTGGTAATAGAGCTTTTCTAATCTCAGGGGGTAAGACCGCCTCCACACGCACCCCTCTATATCCATCTATGCTTGACATTGCCCTCACTCCTATCTCGGCTTCCAACAAGTCCAAACCTTCTTTCTTGGCAAGGGCATCCTCCATCTTTGTTACTCTTTGTCCCATTAGCTGTAAAAAAAAAATGCAATTATTCAAGAATAAAAAATAAAGATTAAAAGCATCTTAACAGTATGTTTAACAATTTAACCTCATTTGATGGTTTTAGATGCCACAATAGTTTGTCCTCATATTATATGCTAGCATCTTTTACCAAATACACAATATTTCAAAGTTACAACTCATTCAAACTCTGAAACTCAATGTTAATCTTTTATAGTTACGAAGATAATCCCATGTTCAGTATAATCCCCTGTTCACTCTGAAACTCAATCCATTATGTAGCTCATTCAAACTCCACACGACACAATCTCATATATCATCAACAACGAATTCGGTCCACAATAAACCAATTACAACATCAACCAGTGCATTCCATGAATACAAGATCTAAAACTGCCATTCAACAAGAAAACCTCAATCACAAAATGACCACTAGATCCAAAAATGGCATTTTCAAGCCTAAACGTTTCATTGCTACCAAACACCCTATTCAAGCTCTACATATCCTTGGTGGGTGGTTTACAAAGCTTGTTTGGACAAGAACTGATTTACAATATCACAGTATATGCACTCTCCTAGAACTCCACTTTTTTCTGCAGTTAAAAGGATTTTGAGATAAGTCAAGGGCACTCTAAATCAGGGTATTTGCTTCACAAAAGGGCTTATGTCTCTAACAGCATACTCAGATGTAGACTGGGCTGTCTCCCCATCTGATAGATGATCTACTAGTGGCTTTTGTCTTTCTAGACAATTGTCCTATAGCTTGGTCAGCTAACAAACAATCTACGGTTGCAAGGTCTTCAACGGAGTCTGAATACAGATCTCATGCCCACACAGTAGCAGAGTTATATGGGTTGTGTTTGATCTTATCAAGTCTAAAGGTCTATCTAAAGGATCCTCCAACACAGGTGTGATAATATAAGTGCTATATCACTTGCTTCCAATCCAATTTTCACGCGTGACTAAGCATGTAGAGGTTAATTACCAATACATAAGAGAACTTGTTGTGAACAAAGCAATTAAGTGAAATATCTATGTAAACTAGATCAACTAGCTGGTAGTTTTACTAAGGGTCTCTCTGCATCAAGGTTTCAAACTCTACTGCACAAGTCCACCATCAGACCATATCTAGTTGAGAAAGGGTAATGAAGATTATTCAAGTTTCTGACATTTCATATTAGGAGAGGGATAGTGCATGAGAGAGGATAACATAGTGTAAGTACCCTCCGTTCTACATTCATATCACTACAGTACACGTGTCCACAACCCAGGTCGTATCTCCATCAGCTCGTACCACATGACCAGCACATCATAACGACCTGAACACAGGTCGTCCCAAATATCAGTTACAACCATATATAGAAGCAAATCATCTAGCGCAATCCTGGAGCTCAGTCAACGCACCAATCAAGGAGACATTTACTTTGTAACATCAGAGTAATGTCGAATCATCAAGATAGTACAAATGATAGATCTACATTTGATAACGGCATGGAGCAAATAAAGAAAGTCAGCTCAAACATCTATAAGTAAAAAGAGATAAACTACGTAAGTCTTGATTCAAGTTGGCACCGAGAAACTTAATACGTGGGTAATTCTTATCCCAAGAAATAGTGCAGCCATTCCCTATCAATCCCAACCTTAGGTCGTAGACCCAATACCAAACCTCTACACATAGTATAAGTTATAGCCTTGTTTAGAGCATCATCAACGCATTGTTATAATACATTTCCAATGTGACAGTTGACAATTTATTTGGCAATTTTCGTCACCAACGTGCTGTCAAAACATCATTTTCATTTTAACAATTATCAAATATGAAACCAAATTCGTCAATAATATAGAAATGACTCGCACGGGACAAGTTGTCTCGTCCAAGAGTGGGACGGGACAAGTTTTGCCGTCCAACATTTTTTTCTTTTTTTCTTAATAAAAAATTCAAACCGCTCGATTTTGTACCGTTGGAATTAACGGCTATATTTAGTTCCGTTGGATCATCACTATATATATTGCATATTTGCTTAACTCATTTTTCACCAATTCACTTCATCTTCTTCTTTCTTCTTTTATTCTTCACCAAAATCACAAAATGTCTTCACAAAGGTCTAGAGGTAGAGAAAATAGAGGTGGTAGAAATTGTGAAAACCAAAGCCAAGAAAACAGCCAACATACCTATGTTCAGGGTCGTTCAAAAAAATTCACAGTTGTAAAAGATGAAATTTTATGTCATAGTTGGATTTTTATTTCAAAAGATGCAGTTGTTGAAACGGGCCAAAATAGATATGTTTTTTTTTTGAGAAAATTGTTAATGAAATGAACAAGCGTATGAGCCAGCTTGGTCATGTAGGGCAACCACGAACTGGTTGATCGGTTCAAGCGTGTTTTCACATCATCCAACATGCGGTAAGTTTATTTCAAGGTTATTATGATCAACAATTGAGAGTGAATGCTAATGGTACTAATGCGGATGATACAATGTCATGAGCTCGTACTATTTTTTTAACTGTTCAAAAAGAACAATTTAAATTTGAGCATTGTTATTGGATTTTAATTTTAAGTCCAAAATGGAATTATTTCTATCAAGCTAGAAGTGATAGTAGTTCAAAAAAGCAGAGAACCACTTCTAGTAGTGATGTTAGTAGTGGATCAACCGCTAACAATATTGGAATAGCCAATATTTCGTTAGATGAAGAAAGTCAACCATCGAGGGAAGTGTCCGGATCAGAAAAACGGCCAAAGGGAAGAAAGTTTAAGAAAAGAGATGTTGATGAAGTTGCACACCAAATGGCACAAACTCTGGAGGAGGTCAGAGACAATCAACTTACAACTGCAAAATATCTGCAAGAACAAACAGAGCTAAAATGACAAATGTTCCTCTCAATGAAAAAGAAAAAAGAAGACGAAATATTGAGGCTTGAAGCACAGAAAGAAAAAAAAATACCATGATGCTTGATCTAAGCAAGTTTAGCGGTATTCAACTGACATTTTGAGAAGCTAAGCAAGCAGCTATCTATCGTAAGTGGGTTGAACAAGAACAAGGTATTCCTACTGCTCTTTCTATTTCTAATTATCCAACCTCTTTTACTCCATACATTCCAACCTCTCCTAGTCCATACATTCTAACCTGTCCTTCTCAACAGTTTGGGTCTTTTTCTTCTTCTGGATCAACAAACAGTGCTAGTCAGTCTCGTGGTAGGCGAGCACGCTCTCCCAATCCATTTATGAGGGATGAAAATGAAGAATATGAAGATGATGATTTTTAGTTATAACGTTTTTAATTCCAAGTATGTTATAACATTTTTAATTTTAAGTATATGTTGTAACGTTTTTAATTTCAAGTATGTTGTAACGTTTTTAATTTTAAGTATATTGTAACATTTTTAATTTCAAGTATGTGCAAATCTTATTCAACAAATCACAATCTTATTTAAACAAAACAAACTTGATGAACGTTAACAGAAAATACATAAAGCACACTTATTAAAAAACACAATTAACAGAAAATTCAACTAAGACAAATCAAACTTAAACAAACTTATTAACCATTTTCATCCACTAAAAACTAAAAGAGGTGTCATAATAAAATTTAGAAATGCATTGATGATGCTATTACCAAGTATTGTAAAAGGTATACTGATGTAATTCTAGAAGCCCAGCAGTTTGTAGTCGGTTAGTTAAATGACAGCTGTATAGTTGGTTACGCTGTGTCTGTAAATACTTGTAAACATTCTGTATTGAGTAATGAGAAAATATCTTCATTAGAGAGAGAAAAAAATAGTAACTTACCATCATCTCGCTTTTAAAGCCATGCTCTAGCTCCCGTTTTATAAGATCTGTTTTGTCTTCAACATGCTGTGATATTTGCCAAAGTCAGAAAGGTATAAACTTATTAGTTTTTTACTTTTAGCATTCTGTAATCCTGAACACAATTGTGTATGAATTTTGGAGACAAACACCTTTATATCTGGCTTTCTTTGGAGTTCGTTGTTAACCTTCTCCCTTAAAGAATACACCTTCTCCACAACTTGCTGAAATGAAAACGCCAGAATTCTAGTAATAATGCTAACATGGAAAAAGAAGCTAAGCAGTACCAATTCCTCTCTAATTTAAAAACAAAAAAAAGGCACAATCTTCTGCAGTAAATACCTTCGTTTCTATTTTTCTTGAAAAGTCACGCTCTACCTCCATCTTTAAAACTCCTACATTGTGACCAATCTGAAAGTAGGCTTGCTGTTGGCAAGTAGCCAGTGGATGGTAACTTTGCATGCAATGGTAATAGTAAGCCTGGTGACAAAGATCTCATTTCTCTTTTTATTTGGTATGATTCTCTAGCTACAATTTAATGCTCTTCAGTCTTCTCTTCTAGCTATAGACGGATGAGATATGTTCTCTGTCAAACAGATATGTTCTAATTTTTTGTTTCCTTGGGAAATGTCTTAGGTCCAGAACCTGGAGAATTGAAAGTGGGCTTTCTTTATGAAATTGACAAAACATTACTACCCCGCAAGTCCCCAATTCGACTCAAATCCATCAGAGTTGTTATGGTTAATTAGTGATAATCAACTAAATCTATCATGCATCATATATGTTGTTATTTAACGTACATTGCCCAATGCATGATAAATATTGAGTATGATGGTGTTTGTTTGATTTGAGTTACAGGTAACTGAGAAGAATGAGCTTAATGTAACCGTGAGCTTCCCAAGTACACTTTCTCTGCGTAAATATTTCAGCAGTAACGAAATGGATGGTAGTAATTATAGTACTATTTATCTTTACCAAATAAATATATATACGGGTTGGGGATATTTATATTAACCTTTAGCTTGGTTTCCGTGTCCATTACCAGGTTGATGAGATTTAGAGCTGAGGCTATTGGCAGTCATTATCGGTGGAATGATCTGTGTCAACATTTCTAATGTTATAAGCTGGTGGCGCTCAAGATAGAAAAGATTGCTGACTTCTTAAAAGGTTTGCCTTTACTATACCTCAGTGCTCAAACAAACATAAGCAATTTGTATGTTACATTATCCTTTTCTTGCACTACTAACACACAATAACAACGGCTTAACGGGATATAAAAGTGTTCTAAATTCAAATACAAATGGTGAAGCATTGGTAAGCCATTTTCTCACATATTAGTGGATTATAACTTCTCATAATGGGTGATGGTTCCCACCAACTTTGTGCTTATAACACCTTTGAATAGGAGTAATCGGTCATTTTCATGAGGTAGTGAATTAAAAAACCAAATCCACACCCTCATTTTGAATTGTATGCCACCATAAATGCCATTTAATTAACAATTTAAAAACGTTATTTTTTTTTAAAGACTTGCTTTTATCTAAACCCAAAATCTCCCCACTCTTCCGACTCCCTAATCTCTCCATTGTCGATTATTGAAAATAATAGTAATAGAATTCGCTCTATTGCCATTTGATTTTTTTTTATTTTTATTTGTTTTCAAAAGAAGAGATTCTATACAAGTAATGATTCTATACTGAGTTTTTTTTTTTTTTGGGAGCTGTGTATTAGTCTCCTTAAGTTGTGTTGAATTGGTTTTTCCAGTAGCTCAATACGATGGCAAGAGAAAATGGTACCAACGATCTGTGTATGTCGTGAATTGTGATGGTATGTTGTTATCTATATCTTATTTTCTAATGTACGGTGTCCACTCTGTGTGAAGCTATTTGATTTTTATGCCTATATGTTCTTTTAAATGATTGCATCATGTTCGTGTTAAGCTTGCAACCTATGGCTCGCTGTGTATTCTGCAAATGCGAAATGACTGAAATTCACTTAAATACAAGTTGTTAGTCGATGCTTCTTCGGAAAATGAGTTGACATTGCCATATACATGCTTTAATCTTGATGCCATTTGTGTCTGGATTAGCTTTCTTATACTTAAACTATTCAAGCATATTTATTATTAACAGAGCTCAAATCATTTGTACAACAAGGTTTGTCCATGCTTCTTAAGGTTTGCCCCGGCCTATACATCAGGACTTTTGACTTTCTAGATGCTTGTGTACCTGCGTTTGTCGATGGAACTCTATAATGATGTGGAGAAAATTTGTTTGTCCATCTATGCATAAAAGATGTTGATTCTCATAGCTTCTTTTCATTTTCTTTTTCGCTACATTTGTAGAAGAAATGCTCTGAGGGAGAGCTTTTTGTTTCTACACTGAACTTAGGTTTTTGCTTTATTAATCTTCAATATATGTTCATGTGGGTATATATATATCTTGGAAGTGAATTTATTTGTCCAAATTATTTCTCTGGTGGTGCGAGATTGTTTCAACTGATACCTCAAGTTGTTCATTGCACAAAAAGTCTGTTTTATAAAAATTATATAAAGCGCAAGCAATATACATCTTCATGATTTAAGTAAGGGCCTGACCTCATGTTGAGTAATAAAATTAACTTTTGTTCATGTGAAATATACATCGAGCATTATTTTTATCACAATGACTCTTAAAGTTCGAGCAATGTTGTGATTTTTTTGAGTGAGGGTATCGTGTTGTTTTCACATTCCAATAAAGTTGGGCATGGATTTTTTTTTTTGTGAAATTGTATGGGCATGGAATTTGAATTTAAGTTATTTGTTGGCGAGCTGATTTATATTGAAATCATATTACTGGTTAAGAATATTAGAAAAGCTTTGGAGAAGTGCCTATGCATTTGTTTTCACGGATATTGAGAAGAGACATGGGCACCTATATGACGTGTGAATAACAAACAACCATGACACCAGAGTGTAATTATTATCTTTTCTATTGTGACCTTTGGTTTTGTTTAGCGAACTTCTACACTTAATTGTATGAATGTTTCTTAATTAAGTTCGTGTCCTTCCAGATTGTTTGCATTATTGATAGCCCATTTTAAGAGAAATATGGATTGGGATGACTTGAAGGGAGACAACATTTAACAGACCAACTTTAGGTACTTCAGGTGAATCAAAATTCATTCCAAAGTGCTACTTCATGTTTCCCTTTAGAAAATGGTATTCATTTATGGTGTTTTGGCATTGCTTTCTTTTACAGACATATTCACTTCAAGGAGGAGCGCTTAATTGAATTTATCATGCCTATGTTGATTCTTATATTGTTCGCAGGGTATGTTAACTGAGGAGTGTACTGTCTCAAGTTCTTTTGACTCTATAAATGATTTTAGGACTTCTCAATTCTCAAAATAAAATAATTTTAAATATTATATTCGGTATGTGATATGCTGTTTTTTCTACTTAACATGGTATAGAGTGAAAATTTTCTATTGATAATGCCGATCACTATGGGTGCTGCCATGTACATCTTTTGCAAGGCTGGAATGGTTTATGTTGTGCTTGACCAGTATATTGAAGGTCAGAGTCTGAGTTATCTCTAAATAGCTTGGCTTATAACTATCTTATCAACACGTTTTGGGATATGACAATGTTGATAAGGCATGTAAGGTGTTATAGGATTCTATTATGCAAGGTTATTTTTCCTGGCTAGAGGACCTCTTTTACACTCGCAGATGGTCTATGCAGAGAGGGAAAGTTGGATAAAATGAAATCAGGTTTTAAAGTACTTTCCTAAAGGTCTCGATGTTATAGACAAGACCCTCAAGTCATTGTTGTTAACAATTGTCAAAATTTGTGACTAGATTAACAATTACAAATTGTCTTTTGCTTTTCAACGTGTATATTTTTCTTGAATATCTTGAATGCTTCGAGATCAAAATGTTAGTTATGTACTGAAGGTTTGGCTTCATTTTTTCAGCACTCATAGTAATTTTTCCAGCACATTTAACATTTTTTCATTATCTTAGAGGAATATTTGCTTCAGTGCATTAATTAATATGTTAATGAAATCATTTCAAAAAATTGCATTGGTACCTATCCATCTAAATGTCTCTCTACAGCAAAATATGGAAGTTCATTTGCAAAATATAATCACGTGCAACACATGTGCATTTTGCTAGTATTGATATAGACAGATATATCTCTGTTTTCTGTTTTTGGGGGTCCAATTTATAGGTCGATATGGAAAAATTGGGCCTAGATCACCACTAACATAATGTGGCCTCTTGCATTTTTATTTTGTGTCTATAATTGGTGAATGATTTTTACTTTGTGTCTATTAGACGAAATTACTATTCCACAAAATTGAAGTTGGTCGAATGTTGAATCGTAGATAAGAGGCTAAGTAAAAGTAATGTCACAATTGCCGTCAATGTACTGAAAGAATAGCGCGTACAAAATCGATATCCAGTGGACACTCAGGTGCGAAAAAATCACTCTCGTTATTATTGGTGATCTGTAAATTCACTTTAGGTACCGTGTCAAAAATTGAATTTCTTACTTGGGGTTATCTAGCAGGATAACTTGATCAGAATACTATCAGCATACTCGCTCGATTGGTACATATCCATACTGCCAATCTCAGTGGGCCAAAAAAAAAACATTTTGATGTGTGTTGTTGATCGAGTTGATAAATTGCATGTAACATAATCATGTGCCAATTTGCAAGGCAACTACTAATTAAGTTACCAAAAAAAAGTTCACCAATTAGTACCACGTACGTGCTGGATGTGCTATGGCAAATTATGTGAAGTGGTTAATGAGAGGACTTATGACGCCATGACCAATTTGAAAAAATGAGGACCACAAGTCCATAGAGTAAAATCAGTTAACACTGGGCGGGTATGGACACGTGCTCCACTCACAAATTAGTGTAGGTTTATTCTCTGCCATTACATGGACGCCAAGAGAGTAGAGACATGATTTTGGTTTTGAGGGTAAATCTGTCATTAAAACTCAACAATAAAGCTCATCATCTTAACAAACACCAGACACGTGACCAACAACGGCACGTGCTTCTACGCAAACGAAATCATTTCATTCTCTCTCTCTCACTCACGTAGCTGATGCACAGAGAGAAGGTTCCACTACACTACTACTGCTTTAAAGCATCTCTTTCTCTCCACTCTCATTTCACCATCTTCATATTTCGTTTCTAAACACAATAATATGTCTTGACTTACATTTTTCTCTTTTCTGAATGAAAGAGCAAGTTTAGCTTCTATTAAAGTGATTGGCCTTTTAGATCAAATAATTTCATTACTAAAGGTATTAACTTTTGTTTCTGTTCTTGTTTCCTTCACAACTTCATTTCAAATTTTCAAACAGTAAACTAAAGAGATTTTCCGGTTTGAGACTACTATACTTTTTGAAGTCTAGACCAATATTTTCTTATTTCAACACAAAATAGATCTATGTTTTCTAGTCCACTTTCTTGGTATTTTGGGGTGGTTTCCTCGTTTGAAATCTGACTTGTTTTTTACCTATTTGTACGTAGTGAAAAATGTTGGTATGTATCTAAGTTTACTATATCAATGTTAAGTTTGCATTGCCTGAATGGGAGTTATTGATATTTGATTCCTCTTTTGGTTTCCAACCTATAGATCAAATCAAGCACACTCATAAAACACACTTGTTTTTTTCACTCAAAATTTTCCTTTTCAGGATTTTCAGTTTGAAATAAATGAACATGTCCATTTTCTTACATTTATTTGTTCGTTATTCTACATTTTGCTCAGATATTAAATTTATTTCATTTATTTTTTAACAGAAAATAAATGTCTTGTTCTTTTCTGGTTTTAGGGTTTAGCAGAGCGTCAACTATGGAAGCAGCATTTAATGAGGCTAGAGATATCACCATTAGGGTAAGCCTTTCTCTTTCTCTTTCTTTCCGCGTGCTGTTAGAATATAAAAAAACTTTTATTTTTATTTTTTATTTCTGAATGTGTTGATATTTTTTTGCCACGTGTGTAGTTGCTTGGTTAAAAAATTCAAATCAAACCAATTTTAATGATTGATGAAATTAATTACAATTGAAAATGATAATTCGGGGTGTAAATAACATTACTTGATTACTTTAATACCTTCACTGAAGTCGTTATCAGATATATTTTAAGGAGAGAGAAAGAGGGGAGTTGGTCAGTTGGTAGTGGGGAGCAAATAATCTGAATTGACAATGAGTTGTGTTTTGTTTGCTGCTATTTTTCTTATGCAGGAAATCAAGTGTTGGAAAGGGAATGAATCATTATACATGGATGAGGAAACTGTTCAAATGCCATTATTGGCAAAACAAGAGGTAGTCACAGTGGATGGCAACTTTGCATGCAATGGTAATAGTAAACCTGATGGCAAATCTCTCTTTATTTGATATGATTCTCTAGCTACAAATTAATGCTCCAGTCTTCTCTTCTGGCTATAGATATGTTTTCTGTCAAACAGATATCTATGTTCATCTAATTTTTTGTTACCTTGGGAAATGTCTTAGGTCCAGAGCCTGGAGATTTGAAAGTGGGATTTCTTTATGAAATTGACCAAAAATTACTTCGCCCCAAATCCCCAATCCAACTCAAATCCATCAGAGTTGTTATGGTTAGTTCTAATCAACTAAATCATCATATATGTTGTTAAGCCCAATGATAAATATTGAGTATGGTGGTGTTTGTTTGATTTGAGTAACAGGTAACTGAGAAGAACGAGCTTAATGTAACAGTGAGATTCCCAAGTACACTTTCTCTGCGTAAATATTTCAGTAGCAACGAAATGGAAGCAGGTACTAGTTATAGTAGTGTGAAAAAGAACCCAGAATTAGATGAACAATTTGTTTTCCGATCGAAGCTCGCGAAAGAAGTCCTAGTTAGACCTATTTTTCCACCGGAGTTTACCGAGCAACGTCACCTCCAAAGCTTTTGGTTGTTACCCTCAAAAGTAGCTGAAATTTCCACATCCCTAACTAATCCAGATTCAGAAGATGAAACTTCAGTGAAGGCTAGTTTGTGTATGTCGTCTTTAAATGACACTCCTGGTTTACTGAAGTGGGGTTATCGGAAAAGAATCACTTTCATTGGGAAACATAAAGAGAGAAAAAAGAGTAGTACTACCCCAAGAGTTCCATCTGTTTCAACCTTGGCTGAAGAAGAAGAAGAAGTTTTGAACACAGTGAACAGGGCCAAAGAAGTCGATCGCGAGGAGACGACCATGAGGGTCACTCGAAAGAGAAAACGTGGAAAGTCTGGCTACAAGAAGTCTAAAGCAGCAAAAGTTGATGTCAAGAAACCCAGCAGCAAAATCACTAAGAAGAAACTGATACTCTCATATGACAGATGGTCCAAAGAAAGGTGATTGAATTGATAGCTGTTCAATTCTATTATTGTCATTAGCTCATTGTTTACTACATTGGACTTGGGGGTTGTTTAATTTTTGTAGTTGATGTTGATGTTTTCATGCATGATTCTAGGTATAAGAATGCTGAACGGAAGATGTTGGAAATAATGAAGGAGAAAGGAGCTGTGATTGGGAGCCCAGTGATAAGAAACAACCTTAGAATAGAAGCAAGGAAACACATTGGGGATACTGGACTACTTGACCACCTACTGAAACACATGGCTGGTAAAGTGGCACCAAATGGAGAAGATCGATTTAGAAGGCGGCACAATGCCGAGGGAACAATGGAGTACTGGCTTGAGAGTGCTGATTTAATGAGTGTAAGGAAAGAAGCTGGTGTGAGGGATTCTTATTGGACTCCAGCACCTGGTTGGAAGCCTGGTGATTGCCCATCGCAAGATCCAATTTGTGCTAGGGAGTTGAAATTGCTCAAAGAACAGATTGACAACATCAGAAAGTAAACACCCTTACTTAATACTACTTCAATTTGAGCGTAGAGTACCATTAATTTTTATAGAAATGCATGTTTGTAGTTTCATTCGTTTATTTAACTCTTTCTATGTTTATTTCATTGGATAGTGATATGAAGGAGCTGTTATTGAAGAGGGACAAAGAGGCTGCTGATAATCCTATGGCGATTGATTCAAACACTAACAACGGAAACTGCTGCAATAACCTCATAGAGTCATCAGAAGCAAATAATAAAGATGCATCAGTTGAACTGGGTGATTATGAGAAATTGGTCAAGAGGAAATCAGACCTGGAACGCCAACTTATTCAAATTTCTGAATCTTTGAACGAAATGCAGGTAATGGAACAGTCACTTTTTTTTGTGTCTACTGCTTACTTGCTTGTTATTTTGGTTTGTTCAGGTTTTAGCTAAAATTTAGAAACACGGGAAAAAAGAAAAAAGAAAATCAAACAATGAAGAGGAGAGAATTTTTTTTGTTTAATTAATTAAGATACCATCTAAAAGACTAAAACTGATGGCGTACAAGTGTAAATCTGATTTGTTTTCTTAATTATTTTATTTGTGCGCGTGGGCATGTGACAGGGTCACATAAAATCACAGATTATTCCGTGATAACTCAAGCCTTATGACAAATACCTCAATCCCAAAGGATTTGTTTAGTGGGCCCAGTATGAGCTTAAAGTTTTGATATGTTTATTCCTCATTTGGTAGGCAATCCTTCTAGGCATGTGTGCAGCAGTGCAAGTGTTTGACAATTAAAAAGGAGACATGTAATCATGTGTTGAAAAACTATTCTGGACCTTCGATCTATTGTCATTTTTATTGAGATGTTTGATTGATGGTCCTGATGTGTGCAGGAGGATATGAAAAGAAGTGGTTTTATAGTGAAAGAGGGTGGTGCAAATTCCGAAGTAGTGGAAGCAAATAGAGAAGAAATCAACGAAATCATAGACTTAAATGAAGTGAAAGAAAACGTTGATGATCTGCAGCAGCAGGTGCCACCCTCATCAGCGTCTGTCATGGAATCAAGAGAGGCAGAAACAGCAAAAGCAGCTAGAGCTGAAATGAGACAAAGGCTAAGAAGTGGGTTCAGAATCTGCAAGCCCCAAGGCACGTTTCTGTGGCCCAACATGGGTGCCAGTAACAGTAGCAGCGCCGGCAACAATAGTACTACCAGTAACGTGTTGTCGCCTGCTCAGGCTTTCGTTGCTGACCAACTTCTTGTGGTCCCAACTCCACCGTCTGTTTCTTCTGCCACGTCACCACCTCGTTTCCTCATCCCTCCTTCAATAACTCTTGAACAACAACCAACTTCCCCCGTTAAAACCATAGCTGAAAAACGTCCCGTTATTGTTACCGTTTCAACTTCCACGATTTGTGAGGGAGATAATGTTAACAAATTCACAAACGACAATAACGAATACTGTGGGACCCCCTCATCATACTCCACTCACCAACAACAACGTACTCCTCTCGTACTCCCACCCGTACGTACTCCTACGAATATACTCTCAATCTACTTCACTTCTGAGTAAATTACGAGGACACCCTTAGAATTTGTGTTTATTGTTTGTTTGTTTGTTTTGGACAGGTGCCATGTGCTGCAAGTGGTGATAATGAGGCAAGCTGGGGAGCAATGGAGAGCAGTAGACCATTAACAAGGACTTATTGTAGGAAACAGCAGCAACAGCAACAGCAGCAGATTGAGAACCAGGAGGCATATTATGGTCACTCCTGGCTAGCTCTTGCTACTCCTTGTTCTAAATCTGAACCCAATTTCTAAGAACTTTAATTAAGGGTGAGGATGTTCTTATGTAAAAGGTGTGGTCTCTGTATTCTGTGACAACGGGAGAAGGCCCACCTTAATATAGATATATATTCTTACTTCAACCCTAAGACATTTTCATGTTCAAAACTTCAAATTAGTTTCCAATCACACATCAAGTATTCAAGTGTATCTGATTTGGGAAATTTAAATATCTCGTGTTGATCGACTAGACTGCTACTGAAGCATTGTTTGCACTGAATTTAGTGATTGTAATATGATCCAACAAGGTGTCGTTTGAATCAACAACGCGTACGTTGATCACGAGTTAGATCATATTACATACGTTCAACATGTTGGATTATAACCGGCCCCCGTCACCAATTCATCATGATTTAATTAAGGAATCAAGGTTAAATTAAACCAACTGATCTACTGAATTGCTTAATCCCTAGTGAAAATCCAATATCATTCAGAAAGGTTTCCTTTAGGCGTACCAAGTATGAGTGGTACCATGAACTAACTTGACTGCTTATCTTCCTTTGCGGCAATGAGCTAGAGCTTACACATTCACTGATTTCAGTTCAAGTTACCAAAGAAAAAGTTCAATTTGGGCCCTTCTTGGATTGGACCAAGCATGTTAAATCTTACACCATTACTAGTAAGTTATTTTTACCACCAAAGTCCAGAACAAAAAAAATCGGGGTTGAAGCGTAGATGGGCTTAGACCGGACCTAACGGATTTTCAATCTATTGAACCTATCGGACCAGCTAATTCCATAGTTTGTAGGACACCCAAGCATAATAAACTAACCATGCCTATAAATATGTATGTAAACCATTCTATCATATGATATTACCTAGACAATGCTAATTTATGGAACAATGCTAATTTACCTAGACAAACTCTCCTGGCATGGAAATTCTATCATATGATATTATCCCTACTAGAGATCACTTATCGTTTATTATGTTTATATCAGATAAATCTTGTCTTTGATGTGGAAATTGTTTAGAAAGTGTTCACCAATTTCTCCTAGTCTGCCCTTTCACTAGAGTTTTGTGGTTTCAAACACCTTGACTGTTTCGACTTGAGGAGTTCAAACTATACTCCTCTAAAAAGTGGTTGACATTTGGTTCAAGCCACCTATTGATTGGCCAATAGAGACTAAATAGTGGACAAAATTCTGCCTTCTTCTATACTATAACATCTGGATTGATAGATGTAACATCCTTCATAACAAGCTCTACTACACCTTCTCTGACTAGAATAAGAAAAGTCCTCATAAATTTTTTTTTGATGAACTTATTATACCTACTCCAAACTCTAACAATCTGCTTTTTTTCCCTCCCTGTTACCTGGAATTTACCTCCTCCTGACCATCTAAAGTTGAATGTAAATGCTAGTTTTAATATAACAAATAAGCAAGCAGGTTATAGGTATGTTTTGAGAGATCACAAAGGAAAATTGGTTGCTGCAGAAACAAACACAAGCTGGTCATCCAGTGTAGAAGAATCGGAATGTCGAGGACTTCTCAGAGCCCTCAATTGGTGCTCTAACAACCATTCCATAAAGCTTCAAGTGGAGATGGATGCGAAAGCTGCAGTCGAATTTCTGGAAAACAAAGCAACCAATCTAACTTGGACAACACAAATGATACTGTCAGATGCAGCAAAACTTTTTGAACATTTCTGTTATGTAGATATTAAAAATGTACACAGAAGTGGAAACTTAGTTGCTCACAAGCTAGCCGCTTATGCTTCTAGAAATCCACACTCTAACAACTGGACACTCATCCCTCAACACCTAGAGGTGGACTATCAGTATATATTTCCCAGTATTCGTTGTTTATGGCTGAAACAAAGCCTGAACCATGACAATGCAAATGTAACCCCAAATTGATATTAATAAAATATTTGATTATCAAAAAAGGAGTTTCAATAGTTCGGTCCAAAATTGCCCCGAGAATCTTAAAAAAATTATGTATATATTCAAAATTTCACTCATATACAAGTATACAATTAATACAACAATGGCCAACTTTCGTATTCTCCTTAATTATGACTCCAATTCTCTTGAGGTAGCCCTTGTGGCTGGTGGAAATGTATTGTTAACACTGAAGCAACTTCAAGTGGCAACAAATAAGGGACAAACGTACCTATATATGCTGTTTGAGTGTGATCAATTTAAATACAATTCCTTATCCAAAAATATAAAATAAAAATAAATACAATTAACTTAAGAGCATAATAAACTCATCAAGACTTGTATTAATTTTTCGCTAATGTGATTCAAAACTAAAGATCGAAGGGGTACATGAGAGAGCGAAACCCTCAATATTCATGTTGATGAACAACAATAGCACAAGTACGATTGACACTTTCGTTCCATACAGTAAATTAAATGTAACTGCTGTTCACAAAACAACTTCCATATATGGTATACTTACGTGTTAGTATTGAAAATGAGCTACAACAGGGGAACGAGAGAAGTGCCTAACTAATTGATCAAAGTGCAACCATGGTAGCGGCATGAAGACTATCCTCATGAATTTGAGTGGTCCAACTACGTCGAGCATTGATCAGCCTCTCACGAACCAATCGAAGTGCTCTCTCCCATCGTTGCCCATTGTATGCTTCGAGCTCTTCCCCAAACATAATAACACCCAGTCGGAAAAGAAAGAGTCTTGAAGCGGTGAAAGCATTAGTATAAACTCTATTAATATGTCTAATACTGAAGGGAACCTTGAGAATAAATATTCCTAAGGCAGTGATCAATGGACTAGAACTATGTGTTGTAGTCAGAAGATGGAGCTTTGTTAATGCAACAATGTGTAGGCCCATTGGTTTTTGAGGGATGAAGAAGGAGATTTAGAGTAGATATATACTAGACTCCTTTATATAGTTATACTGTATGTCAGTGTGTACATGAGAAGTGCAAATTAGGTTCATGAATTACCTATCAAGTATTAAGGTCTCCAATATTTTTCTGATAATGAAGGCAATAGGAGAAAGTGGTCCTACAAACGCTATTATAGAACTTCAAGAGCACCAGGAAAGTTCCTTGAAACTTCGTTGGTGAAATGGATGTCATGGGGTAGCTTTGGATTTTTGTCTAGAAGCGTACAAGTACAGAAGCTGGGACCTGTATTATTTTCTGTCTAATTAGTCCGCTTTCGTTGGATAGTAGCAAAATGTTGGAGGCTAGATTATCGAAAAAAACAAATGTTGGAGGCTTGGAGCAGATTAATTATTTTACATTTACACTAGTCGTGTGCACTGTAGAACATAATTTGAACGCGTACGTGTTGCTAAATGCCTGAATCGTAATTGCTTTGCATGAACAAGCAATGCGTAGAAAATGGTGGGAATTTCGCCCTAACGACCGAACTGACCATAAGTCTTATAAAGCCCTCACAACTAAAGTCCTCACAGCTTTTAGAGCAGGCTAAGGTTAAAAAACATGGGCTAATTCAAATTCATTAGTCCGTTTAGCCCTAACCAAGCCCTTCTAACCGCCCCCCTGCTTTCACTATTTCACTATAAATACACATATCATAATTGTCCAACTCTTTGTTAAATATTTTCAATTAAAATAACATTGTCATTTGTAATTTATTTATCACTTACACTCAAAGGTACTTCCAATAACTTGTCTCATATAACAAAAACTTGTCAACTTAGCAACTACGAAAAACAATGAGTACTAGCCTAATAAAAAATAAGACTTTATTCCTTTGATCATCAAGTCAAAGTCCAGAACTTATTATTCTCAATTTCTTTTCCAACTTACTTCTTATAAATTATATTTTTATTCACATCCAAGCCAAGTCTAGAACTAAAGGTTTCCTTCCACACTATTAAATCGAAATACAGAGCAAACATTTGTAACATAGAAACCAAAAAACAACTTTTGTCAGAAAAATGGCATTTGTAATCTCAAACATTTCTCCATCACTTGTTCAAAAGCCAATATTTTCATTTCCACATACAAAACTTGAATCACTTTTAAATTAGAAGAAAGATAATATTATATTTGTTTGAATCTATTATGAAAATAATTTATGATATTGGAAACATTTTAACAACTTCCCTAACCCTTAACCAAAGCTATTCTGTTTCTTCTTTATATCTATTACTTCTTCATTTAAAATGATAATATAATTATTTGTCTATGTATCTCAATGTTAAATGTAATTTTAGTGAGGTTTGAGTACAAGGAATAACAAATTCCGAACTCTCGATGTACTTCAGTTCATTAGATTGTGGATGTGCATTTTAAATTGTTGGACTTATCCAGGATTATTACTAGATTGGTGGGACTTTGAGTTTGTAGATCATTGTACATTTTTGTAATATAAATAAGTTTTAAAACTGATGTAGTAAAAAGAAGAAAATATATAGGCCCGACTCTAAAGCCTTTAAAGAGGCTTAGGATAGAGTCAAGACTTGTGACCCGCCCCGATCCGACCCGACCCTATGCTGACTTTAGAATCAGACCGACCCGATCTTAATATCTGAAGAGCTTTAAATGTTTAGGGCAGAGCTAACCCGACCCGGTCCATTGCCCACCCCTAGTAGAAATGCATGTAACTAAACTTATATATCATGATGCTAAGATCAAGTCATCAAACTACACTAGCTTCCGAACCCGTCCTACGAACGGGTGATGCTACATTAAATTATTTAGAAAATTATTAGCAACTATACAGAACTATGAGATGTGGATATTATATTGATCAATCATCCAAATTTCTTGCAACGTGAAAACGTCACTCTCCATAAAAGTCACTCTCCATAAAAAGAAAGAATACACTCCTGATAATACCCTTCAACTTCTTTTTGTTGTTTAATAATGGAAGTTTGATTGAAGTTTTAATTTGTGATAATGCCCAATGAGGCAAAGATCATATTGAAGCTACATTACTTGAATAACATTCCCAATCATACAAAAAGAGATATGATAAACATCATTTGCAAAATTATATTTGTCGAGACATTTTCACTACATATAATACAGCTACATTTTGATGTTAGTTCAATGTATTTGCATCTAGTTTCTAATTTCCCGTTAACTATTCTTTGACTATAGTTCAATACATTTGCATCCAGTTTCCTATTTTTTGTTAATTATTATTTGAGGTTAGTTCAATGGAGTTGTATCCACTTTCCGATTTTTCATTAATTATAATTTGATATGAGTTCAATGTAGTTGCATCCAGTTTCCGATTTTCCGTTAATTATTTTTTGAGGTTAGTTCAATACATTTGCATGCAGTTTTTTATTTCCCGTTAGCTATTTTTTTTAGGTTAGTTAATTAGTTTGATACATTTGCTTCCAGTTTCCGATTTCTCATTAAATATTCTTTAAGATTAGTTCGATACATTTGCATACAACTTTCAATTTCCACTTAATTATTATTTGAGGGTAGTTCAATGCATTTGCATCCAGTTTTCGATATTTTGTTACTTGTTCTTTGAGGTCAGTTCAATGCATTTGCACCCAATTTTTTATTTCCCATTAAATTATTCTATTTGAGATTAGTTCAATACCCTTCAACTTCTTTTTGTTACTTAATAATAGAAATTTGATTGAAGTTTTAATTTGCGATAATGCCCAATGAGGCGAAGATCATATTGAAGCTACGTTACTTGAATAACATTCTCAATCATACAAAAAGAGATATGATAAACATCATTTGCAAAACTACACTTGTCGAGACATTTTTACTACATATAATACAACTATGTTTTGATGTTAGTTCAATGTATTTGCATCTAGTTTCTGATTGCTTGCTAACTATTTTTTGACGTTAGTTCAACGCATTTGCATTCAGCTTCCTATTTTCTGTTAATTATTCTTTGAGGTTAGTTCAATTGAGTTGTATCCACTTTCCGATTTCTCATTAATTATTATTTGAAATGAGTTCAATGCAGTTGCATCCAGTTTCCGATTTTCCGTTAATTATTCTTTGAGGTTAGTTCAATGCATTTGCATGCAGTTTTTGATTTCCCGTTAGCTATTTTTTTTAGGTTAGTTAGTTGGATACATTTGCTTCCAGTTTCCGATTTCTCGTTAAATATTCTTTGAGATTAGTTCGATACATTTGCATACAACTTTCAATTTCCGGTTAATTATTATTTGAGGGTAGTTCAATGCATTTGCATCCAGTTTTCGATATTTTGTTACTTGTTCTTCAAGGTCAGTTCAATGCATTTGCACCCAATTTTTTATTTCCCATTAAATTATTCTATTTGAGATTATTTCAATGCATTTGCATGCAGTTTCTGATTTACCATTAGATATTTTTTGAGGTTAGTTAGTTGGACACATTTGCTTTCAGTTTCCGATTTCCCATTAAATATTCTTTGAAGTTAATTTGATGCATTTGCATACAATTTCCGATTTCCGATTAACTATTTTTTTAGGTTAGTTCTATGCAGTTGCGTCCAGTTTCTGATTTCCCGTTGTTTATTATTATTTGAGGGTAGTTCAATACAATTGCATCCAGTGTTTGATATTTCGTTACTTGTTCTTCGAGGTCAGTTCAATGCATTTGCACCCAATTTTTTATTTCCCATTAAATTATTCTTTTTTTTAGGTTAGTTCAATGTATTTGCATCAAGTTTTCAATTTTCTGTTAATTATTATTTTGATGCACTTGCTTTCAATTTCCGATTTACCGTTAAATATTCTTTAAGGTTAATTCGATGCAATTGCATCTAGTTTATGATTTTCCGTTAGTTCGATACAGTTGCATCAAGTTTCTGATTTCCCGTTTATTATAATTTAAGGTTAGTTCAATGCATTTTCATCATGTTTTCGATTTTCTGTTAATTATTTTTTGATGTTTGTTTAGTACAGTTGCATCCAGTTGCCGATTTTCGTTAATTAATTATTCTATAAGTTTAGTTTGATGCATTTGCATCCACTTTTTAATTTCCCGTTAATTATTCTTTGTAGTGAGTTCAATGCAGTTCCATCCTGTTTCCGATTTGCCGTTAATTATTTTTTTAGGTTTGTTTAATACAGTTGCATCCAGTTTCCTATTTCCCGTTAATTATTCTTTGTAGTGAGTTCAATGCAGTTGCATCCTATTTCTAATTTGTCTTTAATTATTTCTTGAGGTTTGTTTAATACAGTTGCATCCAGTTTCCGATTTTCCGTTAATTATTTTTTGAAGTTAGCTCAATATATTTTCAACCAGTTTCCGGTTTCCTATTAAATATTATTATTTGAGGCTAGTTCAATGCATTTGCATCAAATTTCCGATTTCTCAATAATTATTCTATAAGTTAAGTATGATGAATTTGTATCTAGTTTCTTGTTATGACAGAAAGATCAATGGCAAACTCTTATAACACAAATGTAGATTTCCTGGTGTTACAACTCGAACACTAGTTACAATCCTATTCTTGCTTTCTCTCTTGGCTGTGATCCAGCCCCCTCTCTTCTCTTTCCTTTCCTCCTCCCTTCCTTTCTCCCCTCTCTTCACTTTTATATCCCCCCCTCTCTCATCTCAACCCTCCACCTGTCCCTTTATCTCGCGGTCCACTCCCATCCATGTGGGGGTTTCAGATCCTTGACCACGTCTTTGGTATCACGCCTGCGGTGCGGTAGCGGCCTCGTGGTTATGTTACGTCCGGCCCACTCCCTATGATATTCCAGGGACGGTACCATGCCACTACAGATGCCCCTCCGAAGTCCGCGATGGTATCTCGACGGGGAGTCGAGTTAAATCACCTTCCTCCTTCCGAGGCCGGGTCTTCCCTCTCCCCTCACCTCCGGGTTCGATGCGCGTCGCGGTTTCCCCTTCTGCCCCCTCGTTTCTTGTGCCTCCACGTGTCTTTCGCTGGCTGGCTCCTTTTGGTGTCCCCTCGATTTCAGCACCCCCCGCAATTACCCTTTTGCCCCCACCTCTTATAAAAGCCCGCCGATTTCTTTTCTCTCTCACGCTCTATCTTTCTTTCTTCTTCGGTTCCTCTTCCCCTCTTCCTCCATCTTTCTTCTATTTTTCCGATTCGGTTGCTTTCGGTCGTTAGTTTCTTCGGGTTTGTAGGTGACATTCTTTGCCGGTTGCTTTCCGCTTCTCCTCGGGTTGGTCTCCTTTTCTCCGGCTTCCTTTAATTGCTATAGTGCTCCTTGCTCCTTTGTGTTTGGAACCGTTCATCTCCACTTCCTTTTCGCCTTTGGGGTGGCCGTCGCCTTCCACCCCGTCCCCCGATGTTCCGCTCTAGATCCGCCACCTCCTCCTCCTCCCTACACCGCAGCCTTTGCCCCCTCCTGACCGAGGCCCCCTCTACCTCCGGGCAAGCTTTTGCCCTTCCGCCGCCACCACCACGTAGTCGTAGACCTAATCTTGAGGCTGTTAAAGCGGCGTACGGGATACCCGCTGACGTCACCTTAGAACACGTGCCTGACTTAACTTATTACCCCCATTTGGTCCCCCACAAGCCAGGGTGTCTCGTGGCCACGGTAGGACAGATCGTCGCCGGCCTTCGATTGCCCCTCACCCGTCTTGATGTCGAGGTGTGCAATCACTTCAACATCCCCCCGTGCCAAGGTATTGGCAATTTCTGGAGGGTCATGTATGCCGCGAACCATTACAACCGCTCAGAAGTACCCCGAATAACGGTTCGCGACATGACCGCCCACTTCTACCTCAAAAAGAGTACCAAGGAAGTCAGTGTGGGCTATCACTCATTTTGCCTCCGCCCTAGAAAAAAGCACTTTATCCTTCGCATCACTTCCTCCGACAAATTGTGGCATCACTACCCTCTTTATATCTCCGGGAATTTCCTCTCCGCGGACCTCCCACCTGAGTTGAATCTCCGTCACCTGGCCTTCCTCCCCAGTGGTGAGTCCTGCTCTTTATCTACCCTCATGGGAGTATGTCTTTTGGTCACTAATCCAACTTGTCGTTTATCTATTTCAGGTTGGCGGCCCGACTCGAGATCGCGACCGTACGACAACATCTTTTCCACGACCTTCCAGAGGATTCGTGACACTGGGTCGCGGCTTTCGATCCGTGCTACTTTCTGATTGACCACACGCCACCGCTACTCCCTTATTGTCTGATCCTGAGTTAGCATCCATAGGAAAATACAGCGCCCCATTTTTCCGTCCTCCTCCCCCTAAAGAAAGAAAGCCCCGTGTCACTTCCCCTCCCAAGAAAAAACGCCGCACCGCCGACCCATCACTCCGCCCCCACTTGTTCGCGTCATACCACTCTATCGCCCGCAGCCCCTCTCCCCCGGAGACTTGGGAAGACCAATACTCCCCTCTCATTCCTCTTCCACCACTTCTCCCCGCTTCAAGCATGGGCGCTTAACAAACGAACTCTTTGATAGCGACTTCGGATGAAGACGTGGTCGCCACTGCCCCCAATCCACCGCCGTTCCTCCATCTCCTCCCCACCCTCCAACGTCCACGCCTTCCGTCCCGGAGAAGGCCCCCATCTCAAGGCAGCGCCTCCACCTACAGCGCCCCTCAAGTGGAACAGCCCGGAAGGAGGTGGCGTCCCAAACTGAAAAGGAGGCCGACGAACCCATTCCTCCATTTTGCCCCTCCTTCAAGCTCCGGAATCGCACCCTGACTGTCAAGGACTCTGCTCAGAAGAACCCGGCAGTGGCTTCTTCCCTGTTCTATGGGTCTCACCTCCCTCGCAGATATGGCATACCGAAGGTGGTTCCTTTGAGTCCCACCGGACCTCCTTCCGCAACAGCCGGGAGAAGGTACTCCTCTCTTTGCATTCAATATCTTTCTTCCCTCTCTTTAAGTATTCTGACTTTTTCTCCCTTCTTCAGATGAGTTTGGATATCTCCTTTATGATCCGCGGCCTGTTTGGTGCCAGGGCGCGGATTGATGAACTTGATAAGGAGGTGGCCCATCTAGAAGAGAAGAACTCTGCCGCGGACCTAGACAAGCTAAGGGCCCAAGACTAGCTCAGGACCGCAGAGGCCCTTTTGGCGATATAACGCGGCCACCCTCCAGTAGCGAGACTCTTCAAGAGAAACATGTTGCCGCTCGACTCCCTTTTCTCAAAAGCACCAAGAAGCTCTTTTGCGATACTCCATGCGCAAAGATGAGGCCGACATGGATAAGCTCCGGGCATTTACCGGGCCCAAGCCGGTAGAAGAGGGTGGCCAAGAAGGTTAAGGAGGAGATGAACCGCTCGCTAAAGAAGGCCGCCTTCCGGAAGCTCCCGCCACCTCCCGCATCCGAGGTCGTTGTGCCCATACAGACTCTGCCCGGCAGGGAGAGATGTCGCTGATCTGGTAGCTGAGGCTTTAGACGTGGCTGCGGACATAGTTATAGAAGAAGCCGCCGCCCGTGATCCTAGAAAGTGATATGTCTTGAAAATAGCTTTGTTTGTGCCCCTCGCTAGGCTTCCCTTGATGCTATGTTGTCATACTCTTTTAGCTACTTTTGCTCAGTATTCTCACTCCCCGGTTGGGATGTTTACATTATGCTCGCCCTTTTATCTCCTTTTTTATCGATTGTTTTACGCCAACCCTCCCCTGTTTGTATGTCTGACTCAGTACTAACTGGCCTCTGTGAGCGCACTCCCCCCCGTCGGTTGGGGATGTTTGACTTGCCTGCCCCATGTCCAGATTGGGGCTCCTACTACTCTACCTCCCGGCAGTTCCTCGCCTGCGGCACGCTGGAAGCCTCTTCGCTTCGCCTGCCCCCTATCTCCCGGGGTCCGGCGACTCCTCACCCGCGCCCCGAGAGACCTCACCTTAGTGTGGAAACTCCTTTGCCCCTCTAAGGTTTGGACCTCTCGTCCTCGGGGCTCATCCCCCTTCCCCTTCACTCGAGGGGTAATGAAAACTCAAACAATAATATTCCACCTCAAAAGTGCTATGGTTTTATATATGTACAAATAGCTCATGCAGTTTTCAGTCTCTCATTACATTCACTCATGAAATATTTTCAACAACCTTACATTCCACGGCTTGTCCACCGCTGTTCCCTCCAAGGTTCGTAACCTGTAGGTGCCGGTTCCCCCTACCTCGACCACCACGTAAGGCCCCTCCCACGTCGGGCCCAACTTCCCCTCACTAGCTTTTTTGGTGCTGGGAGTCACTCTCCGAAGCACCTTGTCTCCCACCGCAAATATCCTCACTCTCAGCTTTTTGTCGTACTGCCTCTGTAGGCGGCGGTGATAGTCCTCCAATCTGATGCGCGCTGTGTCTCTCCTTTCCTCTGCTAGGTTCATGTCCCTGGCCAAAATGCCCCAGTTTGACTTATCCTCGACAGCCGCGGTCCTAGTGGTCGCCACCACCATCTCTGTTGGTATCACGGCTTCTACTCCATATGCCAATGCAAAAGGGGTTTCAGCGGTGGATGTTCGGGGGGTCGTCCGATAGGCCCAAAGCACCCGACTTAGTTCGTCGGCCCAGGATCCCTTCCTGCCCTCCAGTTTCCTCTTGAGATTGTTGAGTATGGTTTTGTTAGAGGATTCCGCCTGCCCATTTCCTTCGGGGTTGTATGGCTGAGAATCCCCGCTTGATGTGATACGTTTGTAGAAAACCCTAACCTTTGAACCCGTGAACCGGGTTCCATTATCCGCATTATAGCATAGAGGCTAACCCAAACGGCAAATGATATTTTCCCACAAGAACTTGATCACATGCACCTCTTTCACTGGCCATAACGCCATGCGGCTTCAATCCACTTTGTAAAATAGTCAGTATGCGACCAATAAGAACCTCCTCTTACCGCGGGCCATGGGCAGCGGTCCCACTATGTCAAGGGCCCACATCGCGAATGGCCATGGGCTAAACACACTGTGCAGCGGCTCGGCTGGGGCCCATATCAACTGAGAAAATCTCTGACACTTCTCGAATTTTTTAGAGAATTCCACAGCGTCTCTCTTCATGTGAGGCCAAAAGTAACCCCGAAGCCAAGAATCTTGTCGTCACCCCCCGCCGGTGGCTCCCGCAATCCTCTCCATGTAGCTCACTGAGCACCTCTCGAGCCAGTCCCGGCCCCAAGCATTTCAACAAAGGTCCCTTGAAATTTCTCCGATATAACTCTCCCCCTACTAATGTGTATCTCCGAAACATGCGTTTTCTCCAACCTTCGCCTCTCTCGGGACCAATATTCTCTCCTCCCCGTCAAAATCGCTTGATGGGCGACATCCATCCTTCGCCGTTAAATCTCTGCGGTATTCATTATTCCAAATTGGCTCCTCATTTCTTTCGGTCATTCCCGTCTTCTTACTTCTATAGTCCTTCCTTCGGACCGGCATGGCTGGCCACCACATAGGCGGGGCATCGGCGTGATTGGTTCTCCCCACGGTTCAAGTGTACAAACCGAATCGCCCGTGAACTTCGACGCCAACCCGGAGGACCCCAAGTATCTACGCCATCCCTAGGACACCGGGTCGCGAATCCACCATTCGCCTCGCACACCACCAAATTGAGTCGAGTTACCACGGTAAGTTCCTTCACCCCAAGCCTTCCTCGCCATTCTCATGCCCGCAATTACCGCCTCATACTCTGCCTCGTTATTAGATGCCGCGAACCCTAATTTCATCATCAGCTCTAGCCTATTATTGTCTGGCATGACCAATACTACGCCGATTCCGCTGCCGGCATCCGTGGCTGACCCGTCGGCAAACACTCTCCAACCGTTACCTTCATCCCACGGATCCGCGCTTCCCTGTTCTTTTTCTCCCTCATTTTCCAAAACCATCTCCTCCCCCCAAGTAGGGTCCTCTGCGGGGAACTCCGCCAAGAACTCAGCCAAGGCCTGAACCTTCTCCGCTGTCCTAACCTGATATTGGATCTCATATGCACTCAGCATCACGGCCCATTTCAACATTCTCCCCGATTTCTCGCCCTCGAGCACAGCTTTTAAGGCGGGGTTCGTGGACTCCACGATCACTGAGTGTGCTTCGAAGTAGGGCTTTAGTTTCAGGGCCGAAAATATCAAAGGCGGTACTTTCTCCACGCCGATCGTACCTGGTTTACGCATCCAACATTGTCTTGCTCTCAAAGTACACCGTCTTTCTATCTTATCCACTACTTTCGAACGAGGATCGAAATGATTAAGTAATCCGTGACCCCTAGATACTGATACAATTTCTCTCCCTCTTCCGGTCGCGACAACAAAGGGATCTCCCCCAGATACCTTTTGAGCCCCTGGAACGCCTGTTCACACTATGCCGTCCATGAGAAATCGGAGCAGTTCCTCAACAATGATCGATGCCTCGCGCATTTGTCGACGACTTCGATATGAATCTATTGAGAGCCGCGAACCCTTCCGCAAACAACCGCTGACCTCCTTTTTATCGGTCTGCTTGGCGAGGGCATCTCTATCAATGACCTAATCTGCCTGGTTTGCTTCTATCCTCGGCCGTGTCACAATATACCCTAGAAATTTCCCCGTGGTCACCCCAAATGTACATTTCTCGATTGAGCTTCAAATTGTGGGTCCGCGATTATCGGAATGTCTCCTCCAACCCCTCCAAATGTTCCTGCTCCGACATGCTCTTTTCCACCATATCATCGATGTATATCTCAATGCCCTTGCGAATTTTGCCCTCGAACATCTTCTCCGCCAGCGGTATTTGGAATGTTGCCCTGCATTTTTCAACCCAAACGGCATTCTCGTGTAACAGTATGTGCCTCCTTCCACTACGAAGGAGGTCTTCTCCTGATCCGGACCATACATCGCCACCTGGTTGTACCCCATCGATGCGTCCATAATGAGAACATGCTGAACCCCGCCGTCCTGTCTACCAACTCGTCAACTCGCGGCATTGGATAACTGTCTTTCGGGCACTCTAAATTTACATCCGTGAAAGTCAACACACATCCCCGACCTTCCCATTCTTCTTCGACCGACCGCGACTATGTTGAATGACCGGTCCGCGTGAATTCCACGTCCCTTATAATTCCCGCATTCTTTAATCTGGCAACTTCTTCTCGGATTCCTTCCGCGTATTTGGACCTCATACCCCTCATCTTCTGTCTCACTGGCTTCGCGTCCTCCCTCATATGCATGCGATGACATGCGAATTCCGGATCTAAACCAGTGATATCCTCTATTTCCCACGCAAAGACGTCTTTGTTTCTCACCAAGCATTGTATCAGTTTCTCCCTCCATTCCACTGCAAGACTCGACCCTATCGACGTGAACCTCTTCCTCTCCCTGCCCGAGGTTTACCATCTCTATCTCATCCAAAGTTTTGGGATCACCGACTTACTTGCCCCCCCCCTTCCGCCCCCCACCGTAATTTGCTCTCGCGGACCTCTTTCCCCGGAGCTCGTCGCTTCTCCTCCGGGTCCGCGGGACATCCTCTTGATTGTATTCTCGTGACTATTTTTAGATGCCACCTGATCTCCAGCGGACCTCATATGTTCCCGTGGGGTAGGGAATCGAATAACTTGATAGTATGCGTCGACGGCAGACCGCCCTCATCTCATGTATCCATCTCCTCCCCTGTGATCGCGTTATCGAGCCGGAATCGACCACCATAAACCTTTTGAGAACACCGCCACCGCCCCGCAGTTATCGGTAGCAAGAGCTCCCCATAGGCCCGGACGCTCCCATTGAATCCGTATAAACTTGTCCGCGGAGGTCTCGGTTGCCCCGGTCGATCCCCATCTCCTCTATAGCCCTCTCAACAAAGAAATCCACGGCGCTTACCGTAGTCTATCGGGACCCTTTTGACCACATAATTACCCATCGCTATCGTAATGACCAACGATCCTCATCGCGGTGTATCTACGGCTTCGAGGGTCTGCCTTGAGAATGTAATTGCCTCTTCCATTGCCTCTTCTCTGTATCTCCGTCCTCGGGGGCGACTCATTGACTTCTTTGGATACTCATTTGTCCGTCGACCTTGTCCCGTGGGCATTATGGCTCGATCTTCCCCGCTGAAAATAACATTTATAGTTCCCAGATTCGACCCGGCCAGCGGCACCGCTCCCTATTTTGGTGGTTCCCCACAAATTCCCTCAAAGATCCCCTTCTCTACCAATCTCGGACTAACCATTTTAAGGCATAACAATCGTTGGTCTCGTGATTGTGCACCCGCTGATAGTCGCAGATGGCTTGTTAGGCATTTCACGGAATGGTTCGCGGACCTTCGTATCCTTGCACATTTTTATCAATGGTAATATCTCACTCAACGGTCTTATCAGTAGGGGCCGGTCTCCATTCGCTGTATGGCTTCCTCTCCCTCTGCTCTCTCCGAACTACTTCCCTCCCTCTTTCCGCCCTCGATGATTGTCCGGTATCTCTCTTTGCCTCGGTCATTTCCCCCGGTCTTACCGCGTTCCCTCTCTTTCTCCACTGCTGATACTGTCTTGCCCCCCCCTCTTCGATTCCTTCTGCATGGTATCTTCGTACCTGATGTACTTCTCTACCCGCGGGTATAATTCGTGCAAGGTCGCAATCTCGTTTTTAGCCACGGACTGATGGACCGCCATCCCGGGTCGCAGCCCCCTTTCGAACGCTATTACCGCCGTTCTCTCGTCCAGATTTTCCACCTTTAAGGTCTCGGCCTTGAAGCGACACAGATACTCTCTGACAGACTCCGCGGATCTTTGTCTAACATTGAATAAGGCCGTGATGTCTACCACCCTCCTTTTCTGATGTATGAAATGGTCAACAAATGCCTGTTCTAGCTCTTTGGAAATTAGTTATGCTCTTTGAGGGTAATCGATAGTACCGGTCGGAAGCCCCCACCCTTACTAGCCGGAACATCATGCACCGCAGACCATCATACCTTCCTCTTGCCGAGGGCATCTGCTGTCTGAAATGATGGATGTGATCCGCCGGGTCCCCGTCTTGCCATACCTCTCGAATCTCGGCCGGTTGAAGCGTTTTGGTACCTCGACGCGTCCATATCGCGGCGTCCGCCCGATTCGCGATTCAACCCGCCACCACTTGATCGGCGCCCGTTTGAGCCCCTTTGCGTTGAAGATTAAGCCTCATTCGCTAATCATTTGGCCGGACTCGCTCCATTGTTAACCCGGTCACCGGATTGTCCACTGGTCGGTCCTTGCTCCTCATCCTCCGCTTTTCTCTCCGCTTCCTCTTCCGCCTCATCCCCGGATTCTTCCTCCCTTCTTTTTCTCTCCTCGGCTCCTCATTTTCCTCTCTCAACCTCCCATTTCTTCTCGCATGAGCCGCTTTCCTCCTCCGCTCTTTCCTCCTCCTCGTCCCTCTCCTTCTTCCATCCCCGCTCCCAAGCATTCGTTCCGGGACTCTCTTCTTTCGGGCCTACCCGCTGCCTTCTTTGGTGCCATTTCTACCCTGTTGCTCCCCACAGACGGCGCCAAATGTTATGACACAAAGATCAATGGCAAACTCTTATAACACAAATGTAGATTTCCGGTGTTACAACTCAACACTAGTTACAATCCTATTCTTGCTTTTCTCTCTTGGCTGTGATCCAAAATTTCTCTTCTCTTTCCTTTCCTCCTCCCTTCCTTTCTCCCCTCTCTTCACTTTTATATCCCCCCCTCTCATCTCAACCCTCCACTGTCCCTTTATCTCAAGGGTCCACTCCCATCCATGTGTAGGGTTTCAGGTACCACCGACCACCACTTTGGTATCACGCTTCGGTGCGTAGCGGCCTCGTGGGTTATGTTACGTCCGGCCCCACTCCCTATGATATTCTAGGACGGTACCATGCCACTACATTTCTGATTTCCCGTTAATTATTCTTTTAAGTGAGTTCAATTCAATGCAGTTGCATCCAGTTTCTGATTTATCATTAATTATTATTTGAGATTAGTTAAATGTATTTGTATCAAGTTTCTGATTTTCCATTAATTATTCAATGAGTTTGGTTCAATGAAGTTTCATCCACTTTCCAATTTTCCGTTAATTATTCTTCAAGATTAGTTCAATGCACGATTTGCCCGGTTTTCGATTTTCAAGCATTACTCTTTGAGATTAGTTTAATGTATTTGCATCAATTTTTCGATTTTTCGTAAAATACATCCAGTTTCCGATTAACAGTTATCCAATTTTAGATTTTTCGTTATTCTTCGAGGTTAGTTCAATGCATTTGCACCTAGTTTCTTATTTCCTGTTGAGTATTCTTTAAGGTTAAGTCAATGCATTTGTATCCAGTTTATGATTTCCCGTTATTTATTCTATGAGGTTAGTTCGATGTATTTCAATCCAATTTTCGATTTCACGTTAATTATTCATTGATGTTAGTTCGATGCAATTGCATCATGTTTCTGATTTTCCGTTAATTATTCTTTGAGGATAGTTCCTTGCATTTGCATCCAGTTTTCGATTTCTTATTAATTATTCTTTGAGGTTAATTTGATGTTCGGTGCATTTTTATATTTTTTTTTCCAATTTTCCGTTAATTTTTCTTAAATATTCGTTTGATGCAGTTTCATCTAGTTTCTAATTTTCCGTTAATTATTCTTTGAAGTTAGTTCAACTCAGTTGCTACGCAATATAAATTTTACCATTATCTATTAAGTATAACCATCCACCAAGTGGTTGAAGCCCCTCAAAGCTTGCATAATTTACGTACATAGGTTTTATCACTTGGTTGTTTTGGGCTGACGGATTTTGTTATTGATTTCTCTAGATCTATATCAAGTTACCAACCTGTGTTTAAGTGTTATATTAATGTGTTTCATACTATGTTGGATGAAATCGAGCTTTATTTTGGCTTTTAGCTCAAATTACATCAAAAGCTGAGATGAAACTCGGGTGGACGGTTAAAACTTCCATGTGATGGGTTGGATTTGGAGTCAACTCAATAGCAACCCATCTATACATCTAGCTTGGGCCCAAAATGAGCCTAAAAAAACTGTAAGGTAAATCTAACACAAAATACAAATTTCTTATACAACCCATATTGTAGGGTTCATACACATGTACTAAATTTAGTTGCCCTATCAATGTCTTGGTCATTCCATTCCGCACCAAGACCAAATAATGAGTCATAAACCTAGAAGCTAAACTAATCCAAGAAAAAGATAATAAATGTCCAATAAAGAAACTGTCAATCTCTTATTTGTATGATTTTCCTTAGTGTCAATTCCTTATTTGTCAGAATTTTCTTTCAAAGTCTCATATTTTTTTTTGAATTAGCCTAAGTGTTTAGCAAATATTGGAGACTTTGTGAAGGCTCAAAAAATAGAGCCAAGAGAGTATAGCTATAATACATATCTAAGGATTTAGTGAATTACTAGATTTTGGACCCGGGCATACGCTCAGGATCTATTAAATATTTTGTGTGCTGAAAAGGCTTTACAAAATGTCTCACACAAATTTTCGAATCAGAATATATTTTTATTAAAAATAAATAGAAATCGTTAATGACCAAATGATTATGGTGCATAAGTATTTGGAAACTAAGGGATCAAATTGAGATAGCCTCTTCACTTTGTGGTTTAGGATATTAATCCGTAATTTTCAAATATAATTATCTTAAACTCTATCTAGCTTGTATAATAATTTTCTTAGATTTATGGTGATTTAGTGGCACATTTTTGAATAAGAATATATTTTTATTGAAAATAAACCGAAATACGTTAGTGAGCAACGATTATAGTGCATAAGTACTTGAAAACTAAGGGATCAAATTGAGATAGCCTTATCACATTGTGGTTTAGAATATTAATCCGTAATTTTTAAATAAAATTATTTTAAACTCGATCTAGTTTGTATAATAGTTTTATTAGATTTATGGTGATTTAGCGATAAATCATCACCATTCGGCTTATGTAATGTGTACAAATCACTAAAACAGATTGATTGTTTCCATATCCTCAAAGAATACACTACTCCCACTTGAAAAGATTTTTCACATGAACGTGTCCTACGAACGGGTGTCATTATATTAAATTATTCTAAAAAATATTAGCAACTATGCATAGCTATGAGATATGAAAATTATACTAATTACTCATTTAAATTTCTTGACCACTCTCTATAAAAAGGAAGCACCAAGCCTTGATAAAACTTATCGACTTCTTTTTATTGTTAAGTTTAATAATAAAAGTTTGATTGAAGCTTTGTGAGAATGTCCAATATGACGAAGATAATATTGAAGCTACTTGAATAGCAAGACATTCCCAATTACAATAAAAGAATTATAATAAACACTATTTAAAATGTAAAACTATATTTGTTGAGACATTTATTCTCCCTACATATAATACAAATATGTTTTAAGATTATTAGTTTAATGCATTTGCACCAAGTTTTTTATTTTCCATTAATTATTCTTTGAGGTTAGTTTAATGTAGTTCGTTGCATCCAGTTTCCAATTTCTCATTAATTATTCTTTGAGGTTAGTTCAATGCAATTGCATCAAGTTTCCAATTTCCCGTTAATTATTATTTGAGGTTAGTTTAGTGCAATTGCATCTACTTATTTATGATTTCCCGTTAGTTATCCATTAAGGTTAATTCAAGATGGTTGCATCAAGTTTTCGATGTTTCGTTAATTAGTCTTTGAGATTAGTTCATTGCATTTGCATTCAGGTTCCAATCTCCCGTTAATTACTCTTTGAGGTTAGTTCAATACATCTGCATCTAGTTTCTGATTTCCCGTTAATTGCTTTTCTAGGTTAGTTCGATAGTTTATAATTTGTTTGCATACATGTAAGAATCTGTTTTTATAAACTCACTTTCGTTTTGGGTTCCTAATTACTCGTAATTGATAATGTGAGAAGGCTAAAAAAGTGGACATTTATGCTTTGAGGTCAGTGCGATGCAGTTATATCTGACTTCCGATTTCTAGTTAACTATTTTTTTTAGATTATTTCAATGCATTTGCATCTAATTTCTGATTTCCCGTTAGTTAATTTCTTATTTTAGTTTAATGCAGTTGCATCTAGTTTTTTGTTTTCCGTTAAATTTTTTTGAGGTTAGTTCAATGCAGTTGCATCCAATTTTCGATTTTATGTTAATTGTTCTTTGAGGTTAGTTCAATGCATTTGTATCAAGTTTTTAAATTTATAATTTACCGTTAATTATTCATTTAGGTTAGTTCAGTGCAGTTTCATCCATTTTTCAATGTTTCATTAATTAGTCTTTGAGATTAGTTCATTGCATTTAGATCTAGTTTCCGATTTCCTGTTAATAACTCTTTAAGGTTAGTCCAATACATCTGCATCTAGTTTCTAATTATTTGAGGTTAGTTCGATACAATTATATTCGGTTTCTGATTTCCCGCTAACTATTCTTTAAAGTTATTTCAATGCATTTGCATTTAGTTTCCGATTTTCCACCAATTATTCTATGAGGTTAGTTTAATGCAGTTGCATTCTGTTTTTGATTTTATGTTAATTATTTTTTGAATTAAGTTCAATGCATTTGCATCCAATTTTCGGTTTCCCATTAATTATTATTTGAGGTTTTTTTTATGTATTTGCATACCGTTTCCGATTTTCCGTTAAATATTTTTCAAAGATTTGCATTCAATTTATAATTTCCCGTTAGTTATTCTCTGTTATTAGTTTAATGCAATTTGCATAAAGTTTCCGATTTCCCATTAATTACTCATTAAGCTCAGTTATGTATTTGAATCCAGTTTTCGATTTTCTTATAATTATCCAATGTGGTGTGTAATACAAACTTCTACTGATCCATCTGTAGTGTCCTTGCAAACATGACATAAAAAATAAATTATGCTTAATTTACTATGTGGGATCATCGAAGATTATCCAGTTCCCGATTTTTCGTTAATTATTCTTTAAATTATGCATGACTCATTATGTGAAATCTTCAAAGATTATCTACGAACGGGTGCTGTTATATTAATTATTCTGAAAAATATTTACAAATATATAAAACTATTATATATTGATATTATATTGATCACTCAACCAAATTTTTTATAATGTGAAAATCTCACTCTCCATTAAAAAAAACATAACTCGCCTTTGATAAAACCCTTTAACTTCATTTTGTTGTTTAATAATAGAAGTTTGATTGAAGTTTTATGAGATTGCCTAATAAAAAAAAGTTAATATATATTGAAGCTACTCGAATAGCAAGGAGTTCTCAATCATACAGAAAGACATAATATAAACATCATTTTAAATGCAAAACTATACTTATCGAGATATTTCCATAACATATAACCCAACTATATTTTGAGGTTAGTTCAATGCATTTGCATACAGTTTCTGATTTTCCATTATTTATATTTTGAGGTTAGTTCAATGCATTTCCATACAGTTTCTGATTTTCCATTATTTATATTTTGAGGTTAGTTCAATGCAGTTGCATCCAATTTTCTATTCCCGTTATTTATTTTTTAAGATCACCAATACTGATTTGCATCCAGTTTCGATTTCTTTAATTATTATTTTCGGTTAGTTCAATACATTTGCTTCCAATTTCTTATTAATTGTTCTTTGAGGTTAGTTCAATGCATTTGCATCCAGTTTCTGATTTTTCGTTAATTATTCTGTGAGATTAGTTTAATGCATTTGCATCCAGTTTCCAATTTTTCGTTTATTATTTGATAAAGTTGCATTTGCATATAGTTTCTGATTTCATATTAATTATTGTTTGAGGTTAGTTCAATGAATTTGCAACCAGTTTCCGATTTCCCGTTAATTATTTCTTGAGGTTTTGCATCTAGTGTATTTTTTTAGATTAGTTCAATGCAATTGCATCCAGTTTTCGATTTCTTGTTAATTATTTTTTAAGATTAGTTCCACGTATTTGCATTATGTTTCCAATTTATAATTAATTTTTCTTTGAGGTTAGTTTAATGCAGTTGCATCTAGTTTCCGATTTCTCATTAATTTAATCTTTGAGGGTTAGCTCAATGCATTTGCATCCTGTTTTCGATTTTCCGACAATTATTTTTTTATGTTAGTTTGATGTATTTGCATCCAAGTTTTGATTTTCCATTAATTATTATTTGAGGTTAGTTTAATGCAATTGTATCCATATTTAGATTTTCTATTAATTACTTTTTAAGATTTGTTTAATGATTGCATTTGCATTCAGTTTCCGATTTTTCGTTAAATATTATTTGAGGTTAGTTCGATATATTTGCATCTAGTTTTCGGTTCCCCATTAATTGTTTTTTGACGTTAGTTTTATTCAGTATTATACATATTTTAAAATATTTGTCATTATTGTTTTGCCGTTATTATTATTATTATTTTCATTTTCTATTATATATTTTGTGATGTTATTTTTTGTATAATTGTTTTTAACTATGTTTTAATGCTGTGTTAAGGATATATTTGAAATAAGTCAGTGCTTTATCATAGACACTAAAATTGTATGATTTGTAATAGAGAATTAGTTTTTACAAATCACCTATTTTTTAGCAATTTTTTTTTATTTGATCAAATATATAAGAATTGGAACACTAAAAGTGTTTGATTCGTAATAGGAAATTATTTTCTACAAATCATTTATTTTTTAGCATTTTTTTTTATTTGATCAAATATATAAAAATTGGAAATATACTCAAATTCTCTAAATATAAGAATTAGAAATACACTCAAACTCTCCAAAGAGGTCCATGTACGTGGAATTGTAGGCTATTAGAAAATACTATCTTTCATATTGCTATATATGATAGAGAAAAGGCTAACTCTCATATTAGAGTGCCACATAGGAGAGAGAAAATCCTCTTTTAAAGGTCTCTGCTTTAGTATATAGATAGTAGATAAGAGCAAGTCCAATGGGAACATGCTATATGGCCATATGGGCATGCTAAAAAGGTTGTACCACAATAAAAGTTCATACTATTTCATCTTGAGTACCGATCTACTAGAAAACTATAAGTTTTGAGTCGTTGAAGTTTTAACAGTTGATTTCATATTTTGAATCAGAACTTAGCTTATTTAACCCCAAGTCCTAACTCACGGCGTCTTTTCGTTGGATCTGCCTCACAAATATGCTCTTCGAAGCTTTGAACGATGAGGTTGTCCGGCCTGTAGTAACAATGACCGCATGATCGGGTTTATTTTTGGACTACACTCCAGGTTTTGGGCCCTAATTAGGTGGGCCAACAATAAATATTGAACGGTATATATTTTGTTATCGAGACCCTAGTACAAAATGTTAAGATATGAGTATTTATCAATATTCAATTTCTCGATATGTATCGTGGATATATTCCTCTCTTTTAGGATATTTGACATTGTTTCACATGCAAATATCGTGGACATATCCAAAATATCGACAAATATCGTGGATATTGTAGATATTTTTTGATATATCATGATACATTATTTATATTTATTTGAAATATAATGGTAAATATTAAATAAAATTATTACATACACAAAATATCCCCAAATATCGCAAATATCGTTAAAATATCGCCGATATTTGCAGTCGTATATATCTATGAACATATCATGATATTTGTATATCTTAATCTGAAATCTCGATAGATATCAACAAATATCACGATATTTTTGTACTATGATCGAGACTATGTCAAATTTGATTTGGGTTTTGTTGGCCTCAAAGTCCCACTGAGTATGAACAATTAAATTTATCTTCGGGTCTTGAGAATTTTGACAATACTAAAGCTGGACTTCACAAAGAAATGAAGAATGATAGTGGGTCTAGGCACAGCGGTGAGGTGCTCCAGTTCATAGTACAAAATATCAGGATATGGGTATTTATCGATACTCAATTTCTGGATATGTATCGTGGATATATCTCTCTTTTTGGGGATATTTGACATTGTTTCACATGCAAATATCGTGGATATTGTGGATATTTCATGATATATCATGATACATTATTTATATTTATTTAAAATATAATGGTAAATATTAAATAAAATTGTTATATATACAAAATATCACTAAATATCGCTAAATATTGCAAATATCGTCAAAATATCGCCGATATTTGCAGTCGTATATATCTCTTAACATATCGTGATATTTATATATCTTTTTCTGAAATCTGGATAGATATCTCCAAATATCGCGATATATCGAGATATTTTGTACTATGCTCCAGTCTGACGTGGAGATCAAGGATTCTAGTTTGGAAACAGCTACTCCGCTTACAAAGATAAACCTGGTGGAGCCTTGTAGACTGAGTTGATTCTTACTACACAAATAATAATGAAGATGGTTAGGAGATCCTACATCTTACTTCTTTAAAGAAAACGGGGGGCTCTACTGTAAATAATCATCACGTTATTAATTTTTCTTTTCTACTTTGCCTCTTGTCAAATGCCAATATTACAGTTCATGTCATTTTTTGTTTCATTTTTATTTTGTTTTTTTTTTGAAGGGGTAAAATTATAATTTCACGTTCATAAATAAATTATTAAAGAAAAATAAACTAAATTTGGATGGGGTCCACCACGTGAGAAAAAAAATTGGAAATTGTTTGGATTGATTAGGTGGCGAAGACTCGTACAAAAAGGCTAGTTTATATATATAGTTTGGAAATGTAATTTGTTGGGCTCAACGAAGAGAGTTGACTCGGGAGATAGTCAAGGCCCATGGTCCAAACCATTTTTTGTCCAAGCTGTCTTTGTTTATATTAATTATTTATTGTAATTTCACGTCCATAAATAAATTATTAAAGAAAAATAAATTAAATTCGAGTGGAGTTCACCACGTGAGAAAAAAAAAATTGGAAATTGTTTGGATTGATTACGCGTATTACGTGGCAAAGACATGTACAAAGAGGCTAGTTCATCATAAATTTTTAACCTAACCAACTGTAGTATACATAAAATAAAGTCTACCATGAGGATATCCCTATAGGGATGCCAGCCGAGACCGTTGGATCCGAGATCTAACGGTCCGAAAATTAAAAACAAACCCATATTCTCTCTCTTTCTTTTTGTTTTTGATTTTCGGACCGTTAGATCTCGGATCCAACGGTCTCGAAACACTCATCCCTATAAGGATATCCTCGTGGTAGCCCAGATCTAAAATTAAAGTTAGAAACAGCATGGAGCCATATAGTTCCTGACTTCCTGCACAGTCTGTAAGTAGAAAGGGTTAGCCCATGTTTACTTTACACCATTTTTCTCATTGGGCTTGAGCCCATATCTGAAATGGCAGACGGAATTTAGTGATGATATTATCGGTTTTGTTCCATTTTGATAGCTTTGGGCTTGAGCCCATTTCCGAGGCGCGGCAGAAAATATATCTTTGGCAACTCAACTACACGTCTACACTTGATGTTTCACTCATCACTCAAAGAAAACAGATCGAAGCTGTTTCAATGACCTACGTTGGCTACATAAATCATAAGTAATTCTAAGTGGATCCCAAGGCTGAGTTTAAATGCATTTTCAAACAACTCAATCAACCCACCTTCAAATAAAATAACAAACATTCTTCATTGTTCATCCATAGTTTACATTTATTTGAATGTATGACGGGCCAACATCCTTATCGCCATTCAAATAAATCTACACTTTTATGTGACTGAGCATAGTGTAGTAGTTATCATTCTATTAGTAAATGCTTATCTTCAATGCCTATGACTTCGAATTTGCTGTATGTAGCCTGTTTAATATTGATCAAGTAGAATCTCTTATGACCATCACTTAAAATTTGTTCCATTTTTATAATTTGCATCATGGAGCATAGACTATAATTCATACTCCATTAATCCATTATATTTAGACATGCTTATCTTAATTATTCATTATGACTTTGGGTTTGGTGTATACGGGCTTATAAATATATGTTTAGTTGTCCTGATGTTCATAATAGGGAATAGATAAAAAAAAGTGGGGGGGGCGGTGGGTCGGCGCCCAATCATTTGGTCTTAACACAAATTAATCACCATTTATTTTACAATGGGCCACTGGTCGGTGCCGGCTATGGCCCTTCTTAGTAAGCCTATGTGATGTTTAGGCACTATTTAAACCATGGACAATTGACCTTCAAAACTCAAACAAAACAAATAACTTTGGAAGAAAGTTTCCTGATCAACTCTTCTAAGCTAGCTCTTTATCCTATTGTAAGTAATTGAAAATGGTGAAGCTTGCTCTTGGAAGTTTTGGTGACTCCTTCAGTGGTGGGGCTCTTAAGGCCTACTTGGCGGAGTTCATCTCTACACTTCTTTTTGTGTTTGCTGGTGTTGGATCTGCAATTGCTTACAGTAAGTGCTGTTGAGCCCATTGCCTAGATGTCTACTAGAAAATGACAATGACAATATTCTTTTCTCTTGTATTTGACAGGAAATTAACTTAAAGGCATTTTTTCTTTTCCACTCCTAGAGTCTTGGGAAAAAAAAATCTCTGAGAAATGAAGATTGTCTCTCGATTACTACATACTTTTTTTAAGAACTAAAACGTAACAAAGGTGGCAAATTATAGATTTTTTCAGAGAGTTAGTTAATGGGATGGAATTGAAAATTCAAGATCACTTAAATTCCTTATCAGAAAATAGATAAAAATGTTGAGCGGGCATATTAACGGTTTCTTGTTACAGGTAAGCTAACATCGGATGCTGCATTGGACCCTGCTGGCCTTGTTGCCGTTGCTCTCGCACATGCATTTGCATTGTTTGTTGGGGTCTCCATGGCTGCCAACATCTCAGGTGGTCACTTGAATCCAGCTGTCACCTTTGGATTGGCAATTGGAGGCCACATCACCATCCTCACTGGCATCTTCTATTGGGTAGCCCAATTGCTCGGTTCCATCATAGCTTGTTTCCTCCTGAAATTTGTCACGAGCGCCGCGGTAATTAAGCACCTTAATATATTTGAGATTGTTCCGAGTGAAAATCTTATTTCTGCATATTTAGTTGACCCTTTGCTACATTACATATTAATCAAGCATTTCAAATCTTTTTGCAGACCGTTCCAACTCATGGTGTTGCTGATGGTATGTCCTCAATTGGGGGCGTTATCATGGAGATCATCATCACATTTGCTCTTGTCTATACCGTCTATGCTACAGCAGCAGACCCAAAGAAGGGATCACTAGGAACAATTGCACCAATTGCAATTGGATTCATTGTTGGTGCAAACATACTTGCTGCTGGTCCATTCAGTGGTGGATCCATGAACCCAGCCCGCTCATTCGGCCCAGCAGTTGCAAGTGGTGACTTCTCTGAGAACTGGATCTACTGGGTAGGCCCATTGATTGGTGGTGGGCTTGCTGGACTGATTTATGGTGATGTCTTCATTGGTTCCTATGCTCCACTACCCGCTTCAGAGGACTATGCTTAACTGCTTAAGTCATCTGTTGAGTTGGTGGCGTTTGTGATTTTTGAGTTTATGGTTTCTCTATCTAGTGAATAACAAATGTAAATTACAGTATGTTTGTGTTTTTCGTACTCTTCTTCAAATGTGTACGGGTTGTTCAGTTTCTATGATCTTTTTATTAAGAGAAAATTCTAGATCAAAGTTAAAATTTGCACAAATATTTTTTTTGGTTTTTGAATTTGTTATATTGTTCCACTTTTTCTTTGTCCAGAATATTTCAGTGAGATGCATGATGCATGATTTTAGATATCACAATTGACTGGGTTAATAAGAATAGGTTTTCAAGAAATATGCAAAGCCTAGTCTTGAGTTGTCGTATATATACTTTAGAACAGTAGTAAATGAAATTTAGGGAGGGACATAGTGAGTCAAACATTTGAAAATGTATAACCTTGATAAAGAGTTGTAGAATTTCGGACCATTGATGGAAATCTTAGAATTTGAACACAATTTTTCGCATAAATAGACATATTGAAATGAGATGATATTTAGGAAGATGATTGTCATGGACATCATCTCTACCGAAAAATCATCCCTTCAATTATTACCATTTTACTTTGTAGGGTCTGTTTTGAAGTAGAGTGGCTCTAAGGGAGTGGTTATAAGGCTCTCCCAATCAAATTTTGCCAATAAAGATAACAAAACAGGACTTTTATTATTTTGGACTTTTGGGTGATGATACTAGAGGCATGGAGTTCGAAGCCCACCGCATCAATAAATTACGTTTAAAAACATGAACATGAGTGCCAAACAAAACAAAAAACAAAATAAATAAATGTGAAAAGTTTGATACGTTTTCTCTTCTTTCTTTCCCAATATCTCATCTTTGATCAACCAAAATTTAGAAAATCAACTAAAAATGTTCAACAACAATTATCCCAAAAGAAATATAACATAATATAATGATGAAAAACACTACATTATTAAATCTCAATTAGATAGAATGTTAGTAATTATATAATAGATCCCCATAAATCTTAGTTTTTATTTTATTTTTTGATTGAAAGGTCCTCAATAGAGATAATGTATTACTAGCACCTAAAGGGTAAAATCGTGAGGGGGAAAAATAGTCGTAATTATATAAAGCAATAGAGACCCAAAATTTCAATATTATAAATGAACTGTACACCATCATTTGTTACATTTCATTATTGCAAATGAATAAATGATACCATAAAAATTTTGGTTTGCATTTCTTACTATGTCATTCTTTTGCTCTATAAAATCTATTTTGCTTTGCATACTTGAACTAATACATTACCTTGGATTTGGCAAACTCTTTAGACAAGAAAAAAAAAATTGGCCAAATCTATGCAGTATCAAAAGTTTAGAGGATAAGCACCAAAGAGTGAAAACTAGAAGAGTTTTGCATCTCATCCTGAAAATATAAAATATATAAGTTTTGTTGGTAGAAAAAAAACCTTATTTTGTACTAAAACAAAAGAATATAAATTAAAGCATATAATGCGCTGCATCTCACTCTAATTAGTTTCAGTTCTTCAATGACTTCGCCTACATTGTTTTCTTATATTTTCTCCATATCTTATTACATCCAACACATAAAACTTAGCAAAAATAATTACTTCAAAGAAACCAAAAGAAAAATCAAATCAAGGTAACATTTTCATCCCCTCCCCATAATATTGGTTTTGCCAACTTTACTTAGTGCTTTTGCACAACATATAGATCGAGCACCATTCAACTTGATAAAAATGTATGTAAAAATATTTAATAACAAAACGTTTCTCTTTTCACTTTTTAAGCAACATACACAAAAACCAAAGAAAACACCAAACCTTATCACAAGTAGGTTCGTTAGTTCATTGCAATGAATGGAAAATATAAAAATCGCAAGAAAGAAATGTAGTTTATTTATTAATTGACAACCAACATTCATTAAAAATATGAACTAAAAAATTAAAAACAAAAAACAAAACTATATATCACTAAGAGTATATTAAAAGTAGAACACGAGTTGAGAGATCTTGTGTTGCACAATTAAACTACATCATTCTGTTTTCTCAAAACCCTAAATATATATATCGCATAACTAAAATTATATTGGAATAAATGGAGAACAAGAGGGAGTTAAGTGACCAATTCAGCCAATATGTTCCAATTCTAATGGCAATTGTACTGATATTGTTTTTGATGAAAATAATAAGTTTTTGTTTTTGTTTTTCAAAGATACGCAATTCATAGATTTTCAAATGAGTACACAATCTTTTTTTTTTTTTTTTTTTTTTTTTTTTTTTTGAAGCGTCGTCAGTCTCATATCTAAACAACAACAATTATCGGATTTCATAATCATTTAAACTTATATCTAAATATCAAATGAAATTTATGACTTTAAGTTTAAACTTAATTGTCAAATGATGGTATTTGTATAATTGTATTGTTACCTTGTTTATTGAGAAAAAAAAATATATTAGAGGGTGCAAAAAGCGTTAGATAGCCAATGTGATAGAGAGCGGGTTCTCTCGAATATGTATTTAGGAGGATTGGTTTTGCTAATTAGAAGGGGCTAGCGGCACAATTAGTATCGCGACGCTTGACTAAATCTTTTGTTTGATTTATTTTTCATATCAATAAATAATATTTTTTTGATGAAAAAAAAATATGATTGTATTGTTACCCGACCTAAAGACTTCATTCCTTGCATGCAATTTTGCTAGTTATAATTATATATTAAGTAAATCGATCCATGGTGGGTCATTGGGTCGGGTAACATAGCAAAACATTGGGTTTCGGTCTGGTTTCCCACCCGAGGGTCGTGCTATGTTCAGCCTTTTTGTGGTGGAAAAAAAATTACAAACTGGAATGAGAGATATGAATTGAAAACACCCATAAAACTCGTGAAAAGATGAGTAGACATGCTCGTAATATGCACCGATCCACTGCTACCTAGGAGCCTCGGGTTGTGTTAGAAGCCCATCCAGTCCACGCACGCCTGTTTGCAAACCTCAGTGCTGCTTCAGCCATAGTTCACAACGCTTTCTTACCCACAAACAACCCTTTCCATGCACCTGCCCCTACCTAATGCAGTCTATGTATATCGCTGGGCATTACGAAGACGTGCTTGTATTTCTCAGTTTTTTTTTCAACCGACCCAATGTGGAGCTCGGCAGTACAATCTACGGTTCCTTTCGTGTTTTTATCAACACATGCATTAGGCTATTTTTTTCAATAAGCCTCCTAGGATTTATGTTGTGCCCCCCCTCGTTTAGTACTATTGCGGCGTTATGGAGATGCACCAATAAATATTCGAGAATGCAGAATCAGGAACATAACCCAATACAGATATGCAAAGTTTCAATAAGAGACAAGATTTAAGTAACACAAAGGGTATCAAGCTAAGCACACTCACTCACTCACATAGGCATAGCCAAGCAATGTTGGAGATAGTAGCCATCCGCAGTATAACGTGAGTGCCCATCAATAAAAGCAGCAGGGGGGTGTTGGCTTATGTCTTCTGAACCATTGCAAGGAAGGAAATGAAATTTTAAACAATGAATCTTGATTTTCTCATTGTCGTAAGGGAGATCAAAGTTGGGAGACCAAACAAGGCAGAAATATCGATCTTCTCCTGTATGAAACAGAAATGTCCCACTATATTCGCTATCAGGCGCACAAGAAAACGCATCCTCCAGACCAGTTACTGCAGAGCGTTGCCTAGTTTTTAAATCTTTGGCATAAATCAGACCATTAAAAAGAGTATACTCAACACCTTCAACAACAACAGGAGGGTGAGGTCTTGTCGAACAGCCACCAGTTACAGAGTAATGGGGTGTCCATGTTCCTGATGATGGATAGTAGGTTTCAGCAAACATAACATAAGAAGGTACATTATCACCATTTTCGTCCCTGACTAATCTACCATTGTCGTCGCGAGCCAAGGGATTGTTGTTAGTCTGCACATACAAACCGCCATCAGCAGTAGGATAAACTGTGGGAGAAAGCTTGGGTGACAACATAGGAGTTAGCTCTGTCCATTTCCCAGCTGTGTCGTAAACTAGAGCACGGTTTATAGCAGTACGACAGCACTGATCAAAACCGCCGAAAACGTATAACTTGGAGTCTAAGGCAGCACAACCATAAGAAATGTGGGAATGGGTAACTTGAAAAGTGGAGAGAGCTTGATTTTAGTTTTGTTTTGTCTTCTTGGTAGTGCTACGGAGCTAAGATCTATTGCGTACCAAAGAGTATCAGTAACACCTGATGGTTGCAAGGCAAGGACAGCAAGATAGATAATCATATTCTCTTTCTTCTTCTTATTCTTCACGGTTGTCATCTTATGATCTTCCCTCTTCTGGACGACGGTTGTCATCTTATGATCTTCCCTCTTCTGGACCACCTTCGACTTCGACGTCGACGTTTTTGTCGCCCTTAGGTAGTTTGGCTGATGATCACTGGTCGAAGTTGCTGTGATCTTCTTCCTTAATTCGCTCATTCCGCTCTTCTTCATCTTCTCAATAGAAATCTCAAAATGGGGAGGATTTTTTCCCTCTTCTTTCTCGGATCAGCTGCCAAAGTGGTTAGGACTTGGGAACAAAACCACTACAGTTTGGGATATGGTTATTAGGTAGGGTCCGGTTCACAACTCAGCCAACCCCAAGTTCACGACCATTGAACCCAAGAGGCCAAGACAAAGCCCAACACATCATGAACAATCGACGAACGTAAGTACGTAACACTCATCTTTCTGTTATTTCTCATCTTCCTCCGCCAACCTTGGGACACTTAATTACCTTGAGAAGTTGACACACTCTAGAAGATGCTCTAAATCCTAACAAGTTGTCAATTTAGATTCTAGAGTACAAGATGGAATTGCATTACCTGTACCGTACTACCGTGCAGTACAAACTACAAAGAATGATAATAAAGTACATTTCAATACAAACAAGATAGCATTTAATGAGAACTAATAACAGTCGATTGAAATTTGGGTAAGATATTTCCTTTTTGTACAAGTAACAACTTTCCTTCCATCCAAATCAATTACAATTTACAACAGAAAAGCCAAAGCCTAACCCACTTGCATAAAACTATTGCAAGTCTGGAACATTAACATTTTCTCGCGCCCAATTACTATACACGTCCCATCTCCCTCGTTCATCCACAGGAGCAAGACTAGCAAGAGCAATCTTAGGGGTGGTCACCGCGCGCTGTCTTGGGGAGTTGAGTTTGGAGGCTTTCTATTCTGGTTGATTCTGGGTCCGGCAGTCGAAGGTTGGTTGGTTCTAAGGCTGGTTTGGAACCCTTCCCTAGAAGAGGAGCTTCAGCTTAAGTAGCCCACTTGGTATTCAAGGAGAATTTGGTGGCCCACCACTTTCTTTAGGTGGCTTTGGACGTGACATACCAGTTCCCCTGCAACATAACTACCAACGGCAAAGCACAAAGAGAAATCAAATCAATGGGCTCCTCTTGGTGAAGGTGGCTTTCTGACTACCACTGCCATCACAAATGAAAACATGACAAACAGATTATTTCACCAAGGAGAATCATGTGTTACAAAAGTGAGTCTGACAAGTCGAGCAAATGAAGTACATTTGGGAACAAACAAGAATTCAGAGTGCAAATGCATGTATATAGTTAACATCTGCAAACCAGTCCTTTCCTGGAACACAACATACGATGACTGCAACAAGATTTTGATAAGTCATAGTAAGCCTCCTTAGGTTTCTTTTTTAAACTACCAAACAACATATAGCCATGTAGGTTGCATAAACTCAGTAACTCAAGCACATGAAATAATGATTCCTCAAATGTTAAAAAGATTCTTGTAGTGGCTCAGATACCTCAATTTTATCTCCATATTCTTCCATTTAATTTATGACACAATAGTCAAAGAGATTCAAACTCAAAAGAAAACTCTGAAATTTTTACTGTGTGACATCGAAATAGCACTTCAAAAAGATCTTTTCTTTTTTTTAATATGATGAAAAACGTAAAGAATCAATGTCCCATGCCCAAGCTGCTATTTTGCGGACCAAACATTGATCACAACTGAAAATCAGAAGTCCTATACTACAGTTCTTGCATTCCAACTACTATCTACAAATGTATTAACACGATAAAAAATGCTATCGCCAGCAAAAGTTACATCCAGTAGATTATGTTGAAACAATTTTTTTCCTCTTATAGTAACGCAATTGGATTAGGAAGAGTATGCAGGATGAATTAAATATCATATTAAGTGTGTAGTAAAAGTACCAAAACTTCAGTAAATCAGGTCTAATCTACTGCAACGTAGGACCTGCAATAATGTTCCACATATAATCAGAGTAAATACTGTTAATTCTAAATGACAGACACTAAGATGAGTAATACTACACAGCGTAATAGCTTACCCCAAAACAATGAAATCGAGCCCATGTTTGATAAGGCACAACCCAATGCTCCCAAAGCAAATGGGAATGCCGTGATGCAAACATTTATCAACTACACTTAAGCTCCACTGTCTACCCTGCAAAACAGTAAGAAAAAAAGAGGAAACAAAATATAAATTTGAAAACCTAAAATTGATTTAAACAAAAAAATAAATGAAAAAAACAAGTTTTAGTATTGTACCATAGCATCAACATCTCCATTCTCGTAAGAGTCCCCAAAAATCTTACACATCCCAATTACATCTTTAGCGAAGTTTGGCTTAGTTGCCTTCTTTCCTTTTCCTTTAGATGAGGTCCACAATCTCTCGCATATATAGGAATTACGAAACACGTACAAATGAAAATTGAAGTCGAGAGGAAATTGCATACGAAATTCATAATTAACTTCATCTACGAAGTCCTTATTATTAAGAAACTTGTCTAAAGTCTTAAAAAAGTGTGCTCTTTGAATTGCATCCCAAAGGGAGAAATGGTTCTCCACTTCCATTGTTTTCCTGAAAAAAAAATACCAATAAATGCTAAAATTGACAACCACAGGAAATAACAATAATAGTTTAACTGCACATATAGGAGGGCTAATGGGGTCAATTAACACAGGTGTAATTTAAGGATATAATAAGATGCATGAAAATAAACCTTTTTAACTTCCTATGCAATCTTCTTTTTTTCCCATTTTTTTGGTGTATGATAAGCCATCAGTCCATTAGTAACTGCACTTTTTACAACCTATCATACTCAAGAGATAAGTGGTTTGTGCATTGCCGAAATTTCTTTCAGAACTATATGGGGAGAATGCAGAACTAAAGGCAGATAACAAGCATTGTCAACAAAGTGTTTCTTCCTTTTCCGGCAGTAGTTTGCTTAAGTAGTAAAGCCAGAATTTTTTTGTTGGAGTTACATAGTGAAGTACCACAGATAAATCAACATAACTTCTACTGTTGCTACCCCTTTGTATTTAGTCATATGCAAATGAAAATTTCAAAACTTTAGTAATATAGACATGATAGCAAATACAAGTTGAACTTTCAAGTATTCCATGTTAACGTAAAACTAAGTACTACTCTGTTGTGGTTTTATGTTTTCCAGTTGAGTGATACTATTTATGTGAAGTGGTAGTATTGAATTTAAAAATTGGTTTCGTCTCTTCGCTGACATAAGTTCAAAAACGTGAGTCATGTATTTAAGCCACAACAAGAAGAGTCCTTAATAAATTCAACCCACCAAAGAACTGCGTAGTCCGTCCAATTAAATAAAAAGTAACTCCTGTTATTTCATGTATACGGCAACAATTAAAATATTCACGTTAATAACTCTTACCCTTCAGGAGCATCAAGAAGGCTGAATAGATGTTTAATCTCATCTGGTTCTCCCTCAGTTGGAATATTGAAGTGATCCATAATGTGGAGAATTAACCTTTTCAAATCTTGATAGTCTCTCCTCCAATCATCACCTAAACATAATATAAAGAAAAATAAAATTGTAAGATGTAACATATATTAGACGTAACTTATAATGACAAAAAAAAAAAAAACAGGAAAGGTACGAAGTCTCTGACAACGCGAAATATCAAAAATTGAGGTAAATCACATACAATATGTGTCCGACACAGATTTTTTTTCAAAATATGGTGTCCATGTAACATGGGGTAAAATACAACTTAACATAAATTTCCTACAAGCAAAATAATCGCTTTTATCGTGGTTGTTAGCGAAATCTCACTTAAGGCAGTCAACAAACATTGCTTATGATGTTTCAGCGGAAACATCTCGCTTCAACACTTGAGGACGAGGGTAAGTTCGTGTTGTTGTAAGAATGTCTGGAGTTATATGTGGGAGAAAAAGGAAAAAAAAGTTAAAAACACTCTTACAATAAGGTGTGCCTCAGATCTGAGACGTATGCATGTAATAAGGTACGAATACAAGAGACTATGCAGAGTCTAAATTACGAATATGCAAGATTTAGACAAGACTGCAACAAGACCTGAGCTGATGGACGATGGAGATCCTGGTAGCAGACTGAATTTTCACAACATCTAATCTTTTGAAATTCCGTCAATGTCTCAACCTGATGGGTTCCTTGTTACTCCAGATTAGAAAGCACATTACATATTTACCACAATGCTAGTTAGGCGTCATTAACAAAACACACCTCAGAAAACCAATCATGCTAGATTGAAATGTGGGGATTAGGACCATCGCTATTCAGATGCGAGATGCTACAGTTTGAAGATAAAAGTATAACACAATGCCCCAACTTACAAATGCTAGTAAGTTATAGATGATTCTGTGTTTAACCTTTTCCAGGTGTAGTTGTATTATCTAAGTAACATTGACACTAAAAATCCTAATATACTATGGGTTCTGGACATTAAACCATAAACAAAAGAAATTAAATTAAATTAAAAACCATACCAGGTATTCCAGAATCATCAATGTAGTGGAAATGAACTTTTGTAGAGTCATCATCATTGAGGAAATAAATATTTCCTAAATCAGCCACATGTCCACAAACCAAATTTGAATTATGGAACTTACGCAAAGCTTTAACAATTGCCCTATATTACCAGAGCCACACAAAAAAAAACGTTTGCTATTAATCAATACACGAAGTATTTTTTAAATGTAAATGTTTGAATTTTGTTACATTGAAAATAAATTTACCTAAGAATCTCTTGAAAAGGCCTTGCAAATCTATACACAACATCTGTTGAACCCACCAGACAAGGTGGTATTTGTGTAATGTGAGAAGGTAATGCTTTCACGTTTTGTTGATATACTGTAGAGATGTTGGGATACTCGGTGAAGAAGAATTTTTTGCCTTGATTATCCAGTTTTTGTTGCAGAGTTTTTGACATATTGTTTTACCCTCCAGCATGCAAATAGTGGAGACTTGAATGCTGACGAATTTGGATTAACGGATATATTGGTAGTTTAAGGGGTTATGCTACTTTCTCTATTGATGCTTTCTGCCATTGGTGCAGCAAAGGGAAAAGGTAACTTTCCAGGGTGACCCATTTGGTAATGTGGCGGTAAATGTGTAACGCACGCCACACAGACCACGGCATAGTACAAAATATCAGGATATGGGTATTTATCGAGATTCAATTTCTGGATATGTATCGTGGATATATCCTCCTCTTTGGAGATATTTGATATTGTTTCACATGCAAATATCGTGAATATATTCAATATATCGACAAATATCGTGGATATTGTGAATATTTTTTGATATATCCTGATACATTATTTATATTTATTTGAAATATAATGGTAAATATTAAATAAAATTGTTATATATATAAAATATCGCCAAATATAACAAAATATCACAAAATGTCACAAATATCGCAAATATTATCGAAATATAATTGATATTTGCAGTCGTATATATCTCTAACATATCGTGATATTTAAATATCTTTTTCTGAAATATAGATAAATATCTCCAAATATCGCGATATATCAAGATATTTTGTACTATGGACCACGGACCAAAATGAGAGTTTTAAGATTGAACCATGTTACCAAAATAAATGAATAAATCGATGGAAAGATAAATACATGTTCAATTCAACAAACATAGGTTTTACAGTAAAAGTCTTTCATATTTTTCATTACAACAACCAATTACGTCATGTACTAATGTTAGATACTAAACTGAAAGGTAGAAATGTTGTCAAACAATAGGTCCTTCGACTGTTCCGGGTGAACCAGGCGGAGAAGAATCTGATGAATGAGGAAACACTACATGCTCATATAAAAGCCCAGCAATTGTAGCTCCAATCAGAGGCCCAACCCAGTAAACAGCTTGGTTCTTGAAGTTTCCACTGACGAGAGCAGATCCAAATGAGCAAGCTGGGTTCATGGATCCACCAGTGAAAGGTCCTGCTGCTAATACATTGGCTCCCACCACAAACCCTATAGCGACGGGCCCAATAACACCAAGTGAACCTTTTCTTGTGTCTCCTACTGCGTACACAGTGTACACCAGAGTGAATGTTAGCACACTTTCCAGAATTGCTCCTCCAAATCCGGTCATTTCCTCCGCAATTGCATGTGTAGGGATTGGCTGGCAAAATAATGTTTTCACGTTAGTCTAACATATATAGCATACTTTGATATGGTTCCATGTTATATCATACTATAGTAAGAAATGTACTGCGGTGAACAATTATTCGACAATTCTGTTCCAGCATAAATTTCCGATGTAATATACCATCCCGAAGGTTAGATACGAAAAAACAAGGCAGCATATGTCTGTGATTCGTCACACTGCGTGGTGCTGCACTGCTACTGCCCATCGTGGCAATATTTCATACTTTTCCTTACGTAAATAGCAATCACCTAATTCTTCGTGAATGAGCTACATTGTGTGCATTACTGCATACATACCCCTATGTACAAGTGTACAACAACATGGTTACTTTATAAATTCACCACAAGTACAAAAATAACACATTATTTCTATCTCCCATTATACCCTATTCACAACAACTCATACTTTTTGAAACCCTATGCACAACAACTATATTATTAGATGAAAGCCACATTGTTCATACATCGATCACTAGGAAGAACTACGTATTAACCTAAATTGTGAAATAGATAGGAAAAAGTACGTATTAACCTAAATTGTGAAATAGATAAAAATTAGATGATACTTACATGGCCAGCGGTAGACAGTTTCAATAGAAAACATGCTAAGATAGAACCAAGTAATTGGGACGCCCAGTAGAAGATGGTAGTTACAGCACCAATATGACCTCCTATAGCCAATCCAAAAGTAACAGCCGGATTAGCGTGACCACCAGATATATGGGCTGCAATATAAACTGCTGATGATAATCCCAAGGCACTTGCAATGCCGATAACAACCAAACTCGTTGGATCTGATGTGGCATCGGGCATCATTTTTTCTGTACAAGCGCAATAACAAACCCAAATTGTAATTACTGAAACGTGTATGTGAAATGAAAAAGCAAAAGAAACAACATTCACTGCAGAAATAATTACGTAGACACTGTGTTCACACTTCACAGTAAACTCAATTGCAATGATAAACGTTACAACATTTCTGATAAATACAAGAAATGTGTATTATCAGGTTGCAGGAAATTTGATTTTGTATTCCATTATGAATCAAGTGGATCTCACTTTTTTTTTTTTTGTGAATGCTTGTTACAAAAGGGTTGGTACATCGTATGGTAAACATATACAAACACAAATGAATGTGAAATATTTAACTTTAAAACTATATATTTAAATCCATTAAAATGGAAAGAAATGGTGTTTGAGAAAACTAACGTACTTGACGCCATAGTAGAACCAACAACAGCAAAGACGAAGATGAACGTGGAGATAAACTCCGCCAGATAAGATCGAAGAGCATTTGGCGTGAAGGACTGCTGAAACTGGATTTTCAATGTAGTTGACGAAGCCATCTTATCAAAACAGCACGGAGGAGAATCAGTGTCCAATGTGTTTGATGAATGCCTACTCATTTGTGAGTTCTGAAAAATAATAACTGTGAGTGCGTAGTGAAAAAGAAAGAAAGAGGAAGTTGATACAGTTATATAGAGAACCATGAGTTGTTCTCCAAAGAGGCGCGTCTTTTCTAATAAGACTCGTGTAGAAAGAGGAATTTAAATTGTAACCGCCAGCCTACATGGCAAGCGAGACCGTTGTCAGACCATGTAATAACTGCCCGGACATATCCATACAATTTGAAGATTGACCTGGAATTTTCGATTTTTGGGGCCCTAAGGCCAATTTTTTCCCATCATGGGCCTTCCCGGATAACACAATTGAGAAGCGGGAACGAGAAGTGAAGGGTCAGCCACTCATAACCAACAGCCCACAAGCCTAAACAGTAAATGAACATAGTCCAAACAGAGCTGTAAGACTGTCAACGTTTTGATGACCATAAGTTTTGTCAGTTTGTTGTGTTAAACTTCCATGAGCCGCTTTTCATATTGGAAATAGAAGCATATACATTGGCCTATTATCAACTAAAAAGTGTCTTATTAAAAAAATAATAATAAAAAGAAAAAGAAGAATTCTAATACTTTTTGCTTCATCAAGAATACAACAGTCTTGTTGTCCTCGTAAGGAAGCACCGAAGCTCCATAATAAGATTTAATTGCGTTTGCCAAACACTGTTTTCTAGGTTCTCAGATTTCTGCACAAAGCTCTGCAGGTTATCTCTGTGGGAAACTCTTTCAACCTGCATAATGATGGTGAAAGATATTTAGTCTCCTCGTATGGCATTTTGCTTATTATATATGAGACCATTGCACACAAAAACAGCACCTACTTAACATGACGGCATACAGCTTAATGTTTTCAAGTGGGTATATACTAGACAGTAAATACTTAGCATAAATGGACAACCACAACCGGGGTTGAGTTAACTGTGATCACTGGCGCCTACTAATACTCTTTAGACTAGCAGGCTTAACTTATATTCAGGCTTCACAAACTTAACAATGTCTACCAAAATAAACGTAGACAGAACTGTGATCACTGACACTACTAATACTATGAGACTAGCAGGCAAAACATATTCAGGCGTCCACGACTTAACAATGTCTACCAAAATAAATGTAGACAGAAATATATTTCCATATAAAGATTTCCTTAAATTACTTTGTATTGAATTTACTTCCACTATGCTTAAGATCTCGTTCTACAGCAAAGGTTTTTAGTTATAGACGACATGGATGCAAAACTCAAGTCCCTTCAACTTTGATGACACACATTGGAACCATAAATAGAAATCAAGAACCTTCCATACTCTTTCCTTTCAAGTATGGTTTACCCACGAATTGAACTTTCCTGCTATTCAGTCTTACTCTTACATATACAACTTTAAACTTAAATAACATCCTTGTTCAGCCAAGACAACAACTAACAGAGAAGATTGAGACTCTTTAGTTTTACACAAGACCCTCACGACAAAAGCTAAATCATCTAGAGTTCAATTTGTACAAGACCCATAATTCTAGAGTTTCAGTGTTTCACCCATTGGCAAGGTCATATAAAAACTAAAAAGTTGTACACACAGTATAACTAATATTACTACTGTAGCTAAGAGTATTACCATTTGTTAGATAATTGGCCCATCAAGTTCTTCAGTTACAAAGTGACTTGTAAGCATTATCAATTTTACACCAGCATCAAATGCCTGAAAAGTTTGTTCATGAATTATTATCATAACATAATCATGAACTAATTGACATAACCAACTTCCCAGCTTAGTTTTTCTAGCAGTAAGGACGAACTGACCAGTCACAAGCAGTGTTAAACAGGAATTCATTAGGTTGGATGCCAGTGTAAATATAAAGAACTAATTAATAAAGGAAAAGTAGCCATTAAAAGGCCTGAAATGAGAAAGTCATAGGAATTTAAAAGACATTGTTAGGAACTATACCTGTTTAGAAGGGTAACCGCCCTTAAATGAAGGTAAAGACCATGGTGAATGTTAATAACATCCTTCCCATAGCTATCCAGAAAGTTAAGCCTGATACTATCTGAAAAAGTATTGATGTTATTTGACTTCACACATAGCATACGATGATATTACTGAATCAGTCCTACAATAAGCTAAAGAATAATATCACACGGGTAAAGCATGGTGATTTAGCTGTGGCTTGCTATTGAGTTATGTGTACAGACAGAAACATATTTCTCCATAATACCTTTACCAATGGAATGACCTTTGATCTCAATCTCTTTCTCTCGGTATCTAGGATTTGAACTGGCCCTTCGGATGGTAATGTCTTCTTCTAACTCCAGCGATTCCAAATCGACAACATGTAGGGGATCCGGCTCATACTTGCGTAGCATCGAAATATGGAACACGTTATGGACCGCGTGATAACCTTTCGGTAACTTTCAAGCCTATCGCCAACTCCGAGATCTTGAATAATCGAAACGGTCCCACATATCGGTGCAAGTTTCCCTTTCATCCGAACCTCTGAATGCCCTTCTTTCGGAGATACTTTCAAGAATACCCTATCACCTTCATAAAATTCAAAGGGGCGTCTTCGCCTATCCGCATAGCTTTTTCGGCGACTACGGGCTGTGAGCAATCGATTCAGTATCACTCAATCTTCTTCGGTTGGTGTCACTAACCATCTCGCCCTAACATAATACTATCTCCGGTTTTGATCCGGTGAGAGGTGTTGCGCAAGATCTGCCATACAACGCTTCAAATGGTGCCATACCAATACTAGATTGGTAAGCTATTTATTGTAGGCAAACTCAATGATGCCAAATGAGTCTTCCAACTACCCCAAAATCAAACCGCATGAAGCCGAAAGCATATCTTCGATGATTTGGATGACTCTTTCCGATTGCCCCATCGGTTTTGCGGATGAAATCTTCATCTTGAATTTCAATTTGGTTCCCGATTCCCTTTGAAGACTTCTCCAAAATGAACGGTTAAATTGAGTACCTCTATCTGAAATTATCGATAATGGTGCCCCATGCAACCTCAATTATCTCGACATGTAGATTCTACTTAACTTTTCGGTAGAGTTAAGTAGTCTTCCAATGGTATGAAATGGGCGGACTTGAATTCGACCTATCAACAATGACCATATAGAATCCGTTCCCTCATCGGGTCCTTGGTAACTTGGGATACAAAATCCATGGTTATATTCTCCCACTTCCATTCGGAATCTCAGGGGTTTAAGAAGACCAGGTGGTCTATGGTGTTCGCTTTCACCGTTAACATGTGGCACACTTCTTAACATATTCCATGATGTGTCGATTCATACCCGCCACCAAAGCCCGCATTTAGCGGATCTACGTACATTTTGTCTTTGCCGGGATGAATTGTATACTTCGATCTATGTGCCCGGCTCAAGATATCATTCCTCGAGAGAGTGATCAAAGCGGTACCCAAATTCTTCCTCTGAATCGATACTTTCGTCTCGTGTTTTTCCCAATCGACATCCCCGGCATTCCCACATATCCTCGGTACCTAGGTCCCGTCCGCCCGATGTGATACGGGGATTCACAATCTCTGGACTAAGGTGTTTTCTGCCGTCTTTGTCATTTGTGCTAAATAATGACAACTTCGAGGGATTTCCACTTCCATTTCCATTGATTTCAAAACCATAGAAGCGGCGGACTCCGGTGAATTGCTACTCTTCATCATCATCCGAGCACAAACATGTTCTCGATTTCTACTCAATGCATCGGCAACTACATTTGCTTTACCGGATGGTATTGCAATGAGAATGTATAGTCCTCCATGTACTCAACCCATCTCCTCGCCTCATATTCAAATCTTTCTGAGAACAAATTACTTGAGACTCTTGTGATGGAGAATATTTCAAACTTCTCACCATACACATAATGCCTCCATATCTTTAGAGCATGAATAATCGCCGCTAACTCCAAGTCATGAGTAGGATAATTCTTCTCATGGGCATTCAATTGTCTAGACGCATACATTATCACTTGGCATTCTTGCATTAAGACACATCCTAACCTGGTGTTAGAGGTACAGTATAAATCATATAACTTTTCTCCGGATCTGGAATAGTCAAAACTGGCGCTGTTATCAATCGCGTCTTTAACTCTTGAAAAGCTTTTTCGCATGCCTCCGTCCATTCAAACTTCACCTCCTTCTGTGTCAATCTAGTTAAGGACGACGCTATGCTAGAGAATCCTTCTACAAAGCGGCGATAATAACACGCCAATCCCAAGAAGCTTCGATTTCCGTCGGCGTCGTCGGTCCGACCAATTATTCCTTTGCCTCTATCTTTGAGCGATCAACTTTTATTCCATTCTCGATACATCCGCCCTAAAACTTCATCTCATTCACGGAACTCACACTTGCTAAACTTGGCATAAAGCTAATGATCAACTAAGGTTTGGAGAACAATCCTCAAGTGTTCCTTATGTTCACCCTAGTCTTGGAATAAATCAAAATGTCATCTATGAAATCGATAACAAATTGATCTAAGTATTTCCACATCACTTTCGGTGCATAAGGATCTATAAGCGAGGGCTAGCGATTGGTCAAACCGAATGGTAACACCAAAAACTCAAAATGCCCTAACCGTGTTGGAAATGTCTTCTTTATATCTTCTTCACCGAATTCTCATCGATGGTAGCCTGTTGCGAGATCTATCTTGAGAAATACTTGGCACCCCTTAACTGGTCGAATAAGTCATTGATCCTAGGCAGCGGATATTTGTTCTTGATAGTCACATTATTGACTTAGATAATCCACACATAGCGAAAAGACCCATCTTTCTTCTTCACAAAATAACACGGTGCTCCCCAAGGTGACTTGCTTTCCCTTTCCCAATCTTTTCAATTCATCTAATTGGGACTTGAGCTCTCTCATTTCGAGGAGGAGCCATTCGATAAGGAATCATCGAAATAGGTGACGTTCCCGGTAGTAGATCTATTACAAAATCTATCTCACGCCAGGGAGGCAATCCCGGCAATGCATCTGGGAACACTGCCGCAAACTCACGAACCACGGGAACAAGCTTGGAAGATTCGAACTTCGGCCCTTGGAGACTAAGACCAGCTAACAATCCGTATCTATTATACTTGAAGTCAGACTTGGCTTTCACAACCCGAGATACCGTCTTTCTAATCCCCTTAAACACAACTTCAGGTTGCCCCGGTACTCTAAAAGTCACCGTTTTTGCAAAACAATCTACATGGGTATGATACTTTCCTAACAAATCCATCCCTACGATGATATCGAAATCTTTTAGGTCCATCACCGTTAGATCGACTATCATCTCCCTATCACCTATCTTTATCACACAATGGTGACAAACTTCAAAGAGCATAGTTTTCTTTCCTAGAGGAGTAGATAAAATAAGCTTCCTCCCGGTATTAACTACATCCAACCCAAGAATTTCCACCATATTTTTAGAAATGAAGGAATAAGTAGCACCAATATCAAATAAGACATGCACCTTATGTGTAAACAAACATATCATACCTTCAACCACTTGATCGGTAGCGCTGATATCTGCCCCCATAGCATTATATACCGTGGCTTCCTCTTGGACTGATGCAGGATCCACAACTTCTTCTTCTGGCACTAAATAATACACCTTGCCATGTGGTCTCTGTTCCACCCCTGAATTGGACTTGGGACAAAATAGCTTGATATGCCCAGCTTCACCGCAACTATAACAAACCACACTCTCTCTCCCTGACTGTGTACTCTGTGGTATTACAGATTGTAATCTAGCTCTCTCGACCACGAGGACCTCAAATTCCACTGCGGTGATCCAGTGCGAGAAGAAGGGAGGGCACCCTCGGTGTCATCTGTGATCCACTCATCGGTCTCGCAACTGGTAGACTCTGTGCTGGCCTAACCACATTCAAACCTCTATGTACGGTGGTGCCCCTCCTTTATTTATTGCCTGCTGGATGACCGGCCTATACATCTGTTGCGATCCGGAACCACTGCCTTGATAAATTTGCCTCTTTCCCATATCTTGCCTGCCCTGAAATGTCGACTGTCTTACCCTTCCAACCTCTTGCCTCTGGAGCAATAACTGATCATCAACTCTTTCAATGCCTTGAGCCCTTCTCACAGCCTCAGCATAAGAATCGATCTGAAAGACCGACATCTTGCTCTGCATATACGGTTTCAGCCCGTCAATGAATTTCCTAGCTTTAGCTTTTTCTGTGGAAATCAACTCCTTCTCGTATCGTGAAAGAACAATGAATTTCTCTTCGTACTGTCCCACGGTCATGTTTCCTTGTTCCAATTTGAGAAATTCCATTCGCTTCTTAGCTCTCGCCGCCTCGGTAACATACCTCAAAAGGAAGAGTTCCTCAAATTTAGCCCAAGTCATAGGAAACGTCTCAACATCCTTAACACTGATCCACCAGTGTTTGGCTTCACCTCTAAGCATGAAGGTAGCCAAAGTAACCCGTTCCACATCGGTACACATCATAGAGTCTAGCATACTAGACATGTCTAACAACCAGTCTTCGGCTACTTTAACCTTAGAAGATCCCACAAATTCAGGTGGACGTAACCTGATGAAATTTGCAAGCAGAAAACCTGATTGACTTTGTACTGGTGGCCTGAACTCCTCAACTCTCAATGTGGTTGGGGATGCTACCTCTGGTGTTACACCAGGTGGAATAACAGTGGATGTCAAAAGAGGTTGGGGCTCGTTCCGACTAGCCCTCAAACTTTCGATCTCGGCCCTCATTTCATTCTGGGCTTGCGTCATCTGGTTCATCATAGCGAGGAGCCTATCCAATCGGTCCTCCCGACCACGATCCGTAGTATCATCGCCACTAGTACCTTCTGGATCCATGGTAACTATTCTGCAAGTATACAAAGAGCCGACTCAGTGTTTGATAATTGAGAGATAGAGTTTTCAAAATTATGCAATAGGCGGTCCATGAGGTTAAAGGCTTAGGCAGCGGCGAAGTATACAATGGAACTCACATGCACAGAATAAGCGCGAGTAGAATTTCAAGAGATGAGCGCAGGTGCGCTCCTACAGAGGGCAGGTCGCACCTTCCACCTCGAAATGAAAATTCACTCCGACCTTATAGTGTCCGATTCGTCAAATTTTTCTGACTCGTGTCCGCGCTCTCTGCTGTGACAAGACAACTAACCGTGCGACGTTTTGCTATTGCCCAGCTAATATTAACGCTTAACGTAACGTAAACACTACTTAGGGTTTTATTGGGTTTCGACTAAAACTTGAAACAGCGTTGTAGTGAATCCCCACTCTGAGCTCAGGCCGGATCTAATAGTGGATGCTCGATACCGCGTTCGACACTCTCGAGAGACCAACACACATCCAGGGGCGTGGAATGAATCTCGAGGCGTCGCTATCGATTCTACCGAAATTTGGCAAAAGTTTCTTTTGTTTAATCGACATTCGTAAACCCTAAAACCTGTCATAAACCTGGACATTTCATAATACCCTTCCAACAACCATATATATATACAAAATCTTCACCCTATACACAACTGTGATGCCCATATACATATCCAAAATGTTTAAGATTAACTACACTCCAATACATCGGGTATTACATCCAAAATGAGCTAGCTCTCAATATATACAACAAAAGAATGAACTAGACTATCTCTATACAACCCAAAATATGAACTTGACTCTGTCCTCGTCAAGCATAAGGGAATCCTCCCAAATCCCCATAACCATCATCGCTAGGGTTAGGAAAAGCCTCCTCTGCAACTAGCTCGTTTGAAATGTTAAGTAGGACGAGCAAACAACTATGCCCAGTAGAAACGCACATAACCAATAAATAGTCTACTTATAGAAAACATTTAAAACATGCAGGGTTTCCATAAAAGTATTCAAATATCGTGACTATATACATACATCACTAACTAGCAGAAATCATTTCGACATGCTTCGTTAATATTCAAAATATAGTTTTCACAATCATCATACAACTATTGTGGCATTTGCATCCTATTAGAATGGTGGCGTCGACGGTACTTTCATTGATCCACAAGCAAATCTCGGTTCAATTACTTTCGGTGTGAACCATGCGGTTGTTTTCCGATTTTACCCGGGAGGAGCTGAAATGCCATTGTTGTGTTCGTACACACAAAATCCCCAAAGCTTTTAGGGCTCGGTGGGCCTGTGACCCCCGACCCCACATCGGCTGTCACCTAAATTACGGTGGTCAACCGTTCGACGACTGCAGACTGCTCAGGATCCTGACACACATCCAGAAGTGGACTAAACTCTCACTCCTCGCGTCTAAACCTCATCGAGGTAGCATGTAACCTCACACAAGCTAATCACCATACAGCGTGACACGTACAAACATGGTTATCTGGAAAAGTAGAAAAGAAATTCCCGGACTACATCCTGTGATGCATCCCTTTAAAGGTGGCCCACCACCTCAAAAGACACCACAGTTGAAATCCTAGAGCGAACTGCCGTCTTCGGAAATGCGACAACAGTTCCTTCTTTATAGGAATTCACCAATTCTTTTCTAAATCTCCTCGTGATAAGTATAGTAATATATATATATATACTCGTATTACCAGTTATTTTAAAATACTATAATTACATATTTAGTTTTCCTTTTAAACCGTTGATTCTGTAGGTGTGAGTTCCTGGATTTCCCACCATCAAGTAAAAGCAACCTATGACTCCCAAACGGGCCAGTCATATTAAATAACAACCGATGATTCTGAAACGGCGAATCATCGTAAATAACAACAACCATCCCGGGAATAATCCCGAACCTCACACCTAGTTACAAACAACCGGGTAATCTTTACCCGCATTACAAAATCCATCTCTCTGTCTCCTTACTGAGACAAGAGACGAGAACCCTTCCCAAAACCAGTTTTGCTCTTCTAACAAGAAAATAAATCTCCGCTACTCCGATTTCACAAAAAAACCATTTCACACTAAAGCTATCCCTATATATAGTTTATATCGAGGAATACAATACAAAACATGGATATCACATATACATGAATGGTTGATACGCAAACTATTTTTCTTAATGTAAAACAATCAAATCATGCATGACAATAAGCATGCTATATATTGGTATGTAAGTTCCTACCTTAGCAAGCTCCGTTCTCCTCAAGCCCACTTAACCGAATCAAGCCCACTTAACCAAATCCACTCGAGATCACTCCTATAACATCAGATGTATCGTCGATTCGTTTAGAGTTTATCAAACTGACGAGGAAATTCTTATCTACGAAAGTCGAGAAGAATCTCGACGTTAAGAATTTGGTGTCGGGTAATTTTCATCTAACTACCGTTAACAGAGCTACAGGCCATTTCTGACATTGTTACTCTGACGGTCTCTACGGGATATTTCGAGCCACTGCAGGCCCACACGTCAATGCCAATCATATCGCGTCCCATAACGATTAAGATTTTTCTCGACTCCGACAACAACAACAAATTCCACTCTTCCATTCACATTTAATCCAATAGTACTAAGTGGGTGTCCTTTCTCACTCACTCGATACTCAACGTGATCTTAAACAAGTGTGAACTAACATCAAGGCTCTAAAATAGCTTGAATATTTATAATTCTTACCGAGTCCGCACAAATAGCTCCTTAGCTTGCTTCTCGATCTCCCAATTTTCGCTCACTCTAGCTTCTCCTCCACCAATTTCACAAGCTCTCCTTCTCCAAACAAGCTACTGCCGACATTAAAACCCACCCCATTCACTTATCTTTCATCAATACAATCAGCTACATCGAAATCGAGTTTAAACATCTAATTAAAACGAAATTACACTCACCTTTCTCTGCGATACGATGAAATTCCCGAAAATTCGAACTCTTGCAATTGAGGTTATGGTTTCCAAGGGATTGGGTGCGAGAAATTTGGGTTTGGTCGATTGAATTTGGGAGAATGAGTTTTCTCTCTCCTAGGTTTTCAAGAGATTGGCGAAATTGGAGAAAATTGGGTGCGATTTGGTTTCGCGATTTGGTTTTGTTTGGGCCGATTTATTAAGGCCCAAGCCCAATATGTCCCAATTAGGCTTAAAGTCCTAATTCACTCCTAACCACTAACTCTTTTAACGTCGTGTCGTAATTATTTTTCCGGCCCATCCCGCTGAATTTAATCTCCTACATTCTATCTCACCGCAGGCTATAACGATAACCCACTCATGCGTGTTAAGTACATTAACTTCGTACAACGCTTGAGAAAGCCGCTTAAGGCATTTTGTTCAATTTCGCATATGGGTCGCTTACCTAACGTGACTTATGAGCCAGAGTTAAGTTTCATTAAGCTACGTACGTTTGAAATATAAACCCGACGACCAATTTACATAAACGACCCTAGATTTGATATGAAATTTACAAAAATACCCTTAATAATAATTTAGGACTTTACAGCGTCCCAGGGTTTCTCCACTAAAAATGACATTGATGGTACCTAGAATTCTAGCCAGAGCAGGCACTCTCTCGGCTTGGCGAACCTCTGCGACAAACTCCCTGAGCATCCCCTTTTCAATCATTCTCTCCACTAACCACTTCAAAGCATAACATTCATTCGTGGCATGATTCCTGATTTGATGATAGGCACAAAATGGCTTCCCTTCTATTGCCACCGGTGTGCTCCGCGGACCCTCAAAAATCTCTTGCTTAATTAATTAGGTAAGATTTCCTCTAAAGGGTCTGTTAAGAGGTGTCTGCTCGATTTCTCGGTATGGCTTCCTCTCTCGGATATCCCTTCTGCCGCGGTCTCCCGTCCTATCCGGACCTCGGCTCTCCCCTCTGTACGCTCCTTTCTCTCTTTCTTCCATTCTGCTTTTTCCCTTCCGATCATCTCGGTCGACAGCTTGCACTGCCTTTCCCGCTCTCTTCTGTTCCTTTGCGTTCCTCTGCATTATATCCTTGTAGCGTATGTATTTTTCTACCTTGGGATACAAAGCAAGCAACGAAGTGATTTCGATCTTGGAAACCGACTCATGAACCCTAGTTCCCGCCCTCAAGCCGTCTTGGAAGGCTATTACCGCGGTATGCTCATCCAAGTTTTCCACTCTCAAGGTCTCCTCCTTGAACCTGCACTGGAACTCTCTCAATGATTCAGCGGACCTTTGTTTTATGTTGAACAGAGCTGCAATATCAACCACCTTTCTTTTCTGATGTATGAAGTGGTCAACAAGCAGGCTCAGTTCTTGAACTTTTGATGCTCCGCGAAGCCAACCGATAATACCAATCCGAGGCTCCCCTTTAAACTTGCGGGGAACATCATGTGAAGCCCATCATACTTACTCTCTTGCCACAACGGCATCTGCTGCCGAAAATGGTGCAAATGATCCGTCGGGTCTCCCTTCCCATCATACCTCTCGAACCTGGGTTGGGAGAACCTCTTGGGCACTTCCGAATTCCATATCGAATCTGTCAGTGGGTTTTTGTTGAGGCTTGCAACCTCCTTACGTAGCACTCGGGTTTTGTTTTTCGGGCCGCGGGTTATCTCCTTATCCTTCTCGATCATAGCCTGTACTACCTCCAATGTGATACCCACCGTTTGTTCTGCGTCCGGTGGTGGGTGCTCCTTATTTCCCCCCTCCACTTCGCTGCTTCGATGATCATTCCGCTCCGTCTCACCATGTGTAATCTCTCTCTCCTTTCTCAACTCGTCATTCTCATTTCGTAGCCTGACTATCTCCTCTTGGAGGAGTCTGGTAGCGTCCGCCGCCACGTCAGATACTTCTTCCTCTCCTACTCTTTCTTCCTCTCCTGCCCTTTCCACCTCAGTGCTCTCCGTTTCCTCCACCACTTCTCTAACTGTTGCTTTCTTAGGTCTCCCTACTCCTCTTTTCACTACAGTAGCCATTTTTCTTTCGGGTCCCCACAGACGGCGCCAAAATGTAGCTACAAGAATTACAACCTCTGGAATTACTAGTCTCCTCTCTCTTTTTCACCCCCCTTTTTTCTCACTCCCTTTTGTCCTTATACTTTTCTTCTTTCTAACCGCTCTCTCTCGTCCGTCCATCCACCATGATCCTACATGCATCAGCTTGCCACCTGTCCCACAACATACACCGCAGTTCTCGGCAGTTAGGGTTCCTCGGCTCCTATCCGATGCACCCTGCAGTACCTTCATTACTCAGATTACTGCCCACTCACCACCCCTGCCATGCCCCGCAGTTCTCGGTGAATATGATGCCACGGCTCCGATCCGTTGCACCTGGTCTTCTCATCAATATTCTGCATACGGACCCTTAGCCACCAACGATGTCATAAGTCACGAATTTGACCCCTACATTATCCTTAGTTTTGGTGAATGTGTTGGCATGCATCCCTTATCTTATAATCGTTTTCCTTCTCATGTGACATGTGTTCTTTTAACTTTTAATTTAATTTATTTTTCATGTATTGTTACAGATATTAATGGAAGTGTTTTCGTGTCAATCATGCATTCAGTATATGTTGGAAAAGGTATATCAGCTATTTTATCCTAACAGTTTCACTGGTAGACAACTACCGGATGAGATAATCGTGGACATCTTTGGTAGACTTCCTGCCGAATGTATTGTCCGTTGTGGTCATGCATGTAAACCATCTCATGCTTTGATGAGAAGTCCTGCTTTTGTTTACAAGCACCTCAATCGGGCTACTCCGGTCATTGCTTTCAGCTATCATGGGAAGTCATATCGGAATCCTGAAATCCCAGAAGTTAATGTTCATTTCACTGATGGCTTAGCTAGGACAATCTCATTGAAAAGAGTCCCCCTAGAGGAGTATTCTTTGCCTGTCCTTTTTGGTTCCTACAATGGGTTCCTTCTGTTCAGAGGATCTAAAGAGGTGTTTATATGGAATCCAATATCAGAACTTGTGGGAGTGACTTTACCTTTAGGGTCTTGTCTTTGCGGGTTTTTTATATACCCACGAACCATGGAGTATAGAATTATTCACCAGAGTCGGGAAAGAAATTACTTCAAATTTTTTGTGTACGGTTTGATGTCGAAAGAGTCGAAAGAAATAACCTTCTCTCATCCTCCAACTACTGAAAAGGCCCCTATACTGCTACATGGAGTTTTGCATTGGATGGTCAGCGACGATGCTTACCAGATAGTACATGGTGTTCAGCCAGATTGTTCGAACTCTATTGTGTTGTTCAATATCAACAGTGAAGATTTCTATACCACTCCGCACCCTGGAGTTCAATGTGGGTTGAAGAAAAAACATGGGAAAATGGAGCTCATAGAAATGGAAGGGCATTTATGTTTTTGCGATTCTTCCTCAAATGAAAATGTAGTCATATGGATTTTAGAGGATTATGAAGATATGATTTGGAGGAAAAGATTTATTGTCATGATGGAGTTTTGTGGTATACAGTGGAGGTATGGGTATAATGTGAATGTGGGAGGTTTTCAGATCTACAATAAGGAGTTGTTGGTAAGAGTCTCTAAGAATGATATTATCCTGTATGATCTGCAGACTGGTGTTTGTAGAAGAGTTGGTAACCGTGTTAAGAATGATTCGCATGTGGTTGCAGTCCCTCACATAAATTCCCTGGTTCTAGATATTGATTAGTATCTCTTTCTCCGTGTGCCATCCTGAAGAAGCAAATTATTTTGGCAGACCATTTCCCTTTTTTATTTGTATTACGAATTTTATCAATTTATGTGAAACTGCTACATTACTTCGGTACTGATCTATCTATTATTGCGCTGTATTTCGATTTCTTTTGAGTATTAATTGACGTTCTATGAATCTATGTTGTTTAAATATCGTTGCCCATACAGTTTCCTATTCAGAAAATTAGTCTAGAGGAGTTAGTTATAAATATTTAGTAGTCCTAAAACTCTTCATAAATTTTTTTAGAATTTAATACCCCAATTTGACCAGAATATGGAACTAACCACATGTTATCCAACTTTACCAGGAATAGACGAAAATATCCTCACTTGAAAACAAACATAACCGACTATCTACCCAGTAATATAGTGGGATACAAAACAAAAAATTGAATTTCACACAAAAATTTCACTTATAACTACCTGCCTTTACATTTAAAAATGCATATAATGAAAAGAAGGCATCTAGGGTGCATCAGAGTGTATGAGTGCGCAGGAATGAGAGCCCTTGGACGATTCTTTCTTTTGGATACGATACAAGATACTTGTGCCTATATGAGTGGCTCAAATACTATACGCTGAGTACACCCTGCGCACACTAGCTTTTCGGTAATGAAAAAACTAAAAATATTATGCCTCCAATATTTTGTAGAGGCATTTAACACTAGTCGTTAAGTCTAAACCCCAAACCACTAGACACTAAACCCAAAATCTTTATAAACTAGACCCTAAGCCTAAACCCTAAACCTTAAGACACTAAACCCTAACCCCTATAAACTAGACCCTAAGCCTAAAACCTAAACCTTAAGACACTAAACCATAATCCCTATATCCTAAATTTATAAACATTAAATCCTAAACCAACCCGTTTCATTTAATAGTAATTAATCAAACCCACAAAATAAATAATCAAATGCATTTTGTATCTGCATTTTAAAATGCGTGGTGTGTATGCATTTTAAAATGTATAAGTTTATAACGTGGTGCATCTGTATTTTAAAATATATAAGTTTATAACATGGTGCATCTGCATTTTAAAATGTATAAGTTTATAACGTCCACATTCGGATGAAAACAGGTAGTGTCAAATTTAACTTTTGGAGCAATACACGTTACTTTTTGCTAAAAATTCTATTCAAACCCAAAATATACTCTTTTTGTTCTAGTAGTTATCTTATCTAAAGGTAGTTATCTTATTCAATCTTATTATGGTAGTTATCTTATCTACAATTAGTTATCTTGGAAGGGTGAAAAAGAGAATAATTTATATTAAAAAATAACAGGTGGCGCCTGGTCTCGAGTCAAAAGCTTAGATTCTAAAGATTTTCTATAAAAAAACACTTACGGAGGATAAAAACAATATAGGGGTATTAAAACCCAAAAAAAATATGGATAGGGCTTTTGAGTGGTTTTTTTTAAAAATGAGACTCTCTAGCCCAATTTCTTGGTTTCCTATTTGTGTTTGCCAAAATGCCACGAAAACACAGTGAATGAGTAAATCGGTGAACTTTGAAGATTGAAAGGATTATCTTTTTGTATGATGTGAAGTCTACCGTTATGCTTTTCTCTAATTTCGCTTCTATTAAGTCGATCTAACTTCATCTTCCACTCAAATTTGTCATACCGATCCATCCGCTTTATACTTAGTTTTATAAACAGTGTTCAACTCAATGAACTCTCATGCCCTCTAAATCAAAGAAAATACCCAAAATTGAAAGGTATTATGACAAAAAAATACATTTTGAAAGTTCGTTTTTTTGTGTTACTTTTTTTGAAACCAAAGTGAAAGTTTGATGTTTTTTTTGTCATCTACTATCTATATAGTAAAGTAGAAACCTCTAAAAAAGACTTTCTCATTCCTAAGTGACACTATAATATGAGAGATAAACTTTTCTCTCTCTTAGGTGGTCTCTCCTAATAGAGTTGTGGTAACGTGGATATCTACTTGGCACTCTCTCATAAGAGTTCATTAATTGATTCCAATTCCTAATTCCTCAAAAATAGGAATTTTATTTCAATTTGGAATTTATATTAATTATTTCCTAAAAATTAGGAAACATAATCTTATAAAATTGTGAATCGCTTAAAGCATTCCAATTCCTAATTCCTCAAAAATAGAAAAGAACTTCCAGAAATAGGAATCCTCTTTCAATTTGAAATTTATATAAATTATTTCCTAAAAAATAGGAAACATAATCTTATAATTACCTGTACACATAGATTTTCCTTTAATGTTGGAATTAAAGATCAACATAAGCATGTATATTTTTCGTTAGCTGCAAGAAAATAAATATAAAAATTAAAGAATCTAAAGTCTTTGCATTGAATCTAAGGTATGCAACTCTTATTTTGAGACTTAATTGAAGATGGAAACATTATAGATGAGTCTATTTTGATAAGGTATTCACCAAAATATAGAAGATCTATGTCTTCTCACGTCTAAATAATCCTTTCACGTTCTCAATTATGATGACTTGAGTGGTGACTTCATATCATTAAACTAAACCACATTGTCGTGGGATTTTCATTCACTGTTGATTGATTATTTTTTTGGTTGAGAATAATCAGACGATGCTAATTAAGCTATAGCAGTTGGCGTTGGATACCAAAGAACAAGAGTAATATGGCTAACTCTCCTAGAATTATTAACCTATTGAATGGTACTAAGCAAGCACCCGCCCTAGCTTGGTACTCTTTCAAACACCTTGGTACACTATCTATGAGAAACTAGACGGAGATGTTCAACAAGAGTTAAAAGCCCAGAAGCTGGACCATTTCTAGAGCCATTTAAGGGAAATGGAAGGTCAAGTCGGTGACGCAAGCTGACCGATCTTGCACCCTTAACAGTCACCATTGCACCATTAGCTAAGAATTATAGAGAAAACTACTAGAGTATAAGAATATCGATTGTACTACTCACTTTCGAGTTTATTTGTCTTTGTAAATATCAATACGTTTTGAAACTGGGTTCGCTCGGTTCGCTCCCCTTTCTCCACCTCTCCTGCATATTTACAGCCCGCCAAGAGGTTTTTCCATGTTTCATAGGCTATGAGAGTGTGGTGACTCAATGGGGTGTTAGTCGCCTTCTTGGCAAGACTCATAGGGATTTGCTGAAGGTAGCATGTATTGGTGCTTGCACATCCAGCTAGAGTTTCATTCTCTATAGCTAGGGTAGAGAATAATGGGTATCACTATTATACGTAGATGAATAAAAAGATATACAAGCTTGGAAAGGCTTATCATGGGTCACATGCATACTGTTGACAGTGAGTATGATAGGACTAAGAAGGACATTACTCCGATGGGAGGTTTAATTTTCCCCAAACTTAATAATAAAGGGTTGTTGTGCGGGACTGAAGATGCATGTTGTTACTCTGAGACAATCACTGTTGAAGCAGACTTCAAGACCGTCTTTGGAGGAAATCAAGCTCAAATTCATACACTTAAAGTTTGACCATATATGGTGGAGAAGTCCAAGTTTTATAGCCAAGTCAAAGCTTAGAAATCACAAAATGTTGGCTGCCATCCCGTTTAGGGTGGGTGAAAATATTGCGGACTTGAAAAGATAGGGCATAAGAAGACGTGTCGTTTTAGGGCTCAGTGTAATGATGACTTGCATTGGGAACTGAACGGGTGGATTGTATAAGACGATTGGGGAACTGAAGAGTTTCTACTTTGCTTTATTTTCTTCAGATTCTTGAGAACATTGAGTGCTCAGGTTAGTGTTTTATGCAATAGAGAGTGAGTTGCTAAAGTGAGCGTTGTAATATCTTTAAGCATGATGCTCTAGTGAGTGTTGTAGCTTGAGGAAGCATGTGGCTCTAGTGAGTGGTGTAGCTTGAAGAAGTATGTGGCTCTAGTGAGCGTTCTGCACTAAGTTGATCCTAGAAGTGTAGGACCTCAACTAGCGAGAGCGTTTGAGCTGTGTATCCTTTGAGATCGAGTGAGGGTTTTGATGTAGAGAACATTTTAGCTCTAGGGAGCATTTCAGTTCGAGTGGTTGTGTTGCTCTAGGGAGCGATCTGCGCATTCGTTTGTGAACTTTAAGAGACTACTGTGTGTTGAAACAAACAAAGTATGTATGCATTGTAATGACGATAAGAGTAAGAACTCATGAAATCTTTATTGATAATATTTCTTTAACAAAAAGGTATTCCAAGGATGTGGTAACGTCTGCCCATCCTGAGTTTTGATCAAATACGCTCCATTGCCAACAACTATTTCCACGATGTAAGGGCCTTCCCATGTTGGAGCCAATTTTGAGTCATCCTTTTTCAGGACTAGGTCGCCAGGTTGAAAGTTTCGAGGATTTACTCGTTTGTTGTATGACTTTCTCAGAGTTTGGTGATAAGAGGCTACTCGAATGGCTGCTAGGTCACGACTTTCTTCAAGTAGGTCGACTTCTCGGGCGAGAATGGAGTTATTGTGACCAGATTCAACGATCTCAGATCGAGTCATTACGATTGTCAGCTTAGAAGGAATGATGGCCTTAGTACCATAATATAGTGAGAACGGTGATTCGCCTGTACTAGAGCGAGCTGTCGTTCTGTAAGCCCATAGAATATTTTCTAATTGCATTGGCCATTGGCTTTTGTTCTTCACAATCTTTTTCTTCAGATTTTCCAAGATTGCTTTGTTGCTTGCTCCTGCTTGGCCATTACTCTGAGCGTATTGGGGGGGGGGGGTGGATAACGCTTGAACGATCTTCCACTTTGCCAAGAACTCCTTGATTGTATTGCCTTTGAACTGGGAGCCATTGTCCATTACCAGTGTGTGGGGGAGGCCAAACCTGGTGATGATGTTGGTCCAGATGAAGTTTCTGACATGAGATTCTTTAACATGAGCTAGGGAGATCGCTTCCACCCATTTGGTGAAGTAATCCGTTGCAGCTAGGACGATCCAGAAGCCGGTGCTTTTATATAAAATGAATGGACCCATGATGTCCAAACCCTACATGTGAAATGGCCAAGGTCTGGCAATGTTGATGAGCTCTTAAGATGGCTGGATGATGTTATGCACAAATGTTTGGCACTTAATGCATTTTAGTACATACTTCTTGGCATCGATCTGCATTCTTGGCCAGAAGTAACCTTGCGATATTGTTTTGTGAGCCAAAGAGCGACCTCCTGCGTGATATCTGCATTCTCCCTCATGGATCTCTACAAAAATCATCTGACCCTGTTTTGGGCTTATGCATCTCAGATATGGTCCTCCGGCAGACTTACTTTGATTGGATGTGCTTGGAAGTATGCCCTGAACTTTCTTGCTTAGTAAAGTAATGCCAATATTGCCTTTTCAATATAAGAGTAGTTCTTCTCAGCCGGCAATAATGTCTTGCTTGTGAAGTAGATCAGTTTTTCTGCATTCGATCTGTTCCTCTTTGAAGATAACTGAATTGATATTGAAGTCAGACATGATGAAGTATATGCCCCAGTGTTTCACTATAAATTAGTATTGCTAGCATGGGTGGTGTTGACAGGTAGTCCTTGAGAGTAGAGAATGCTTGGTGGCATTGGTCGTTCCATGAGAACTGTTCACCCTTCTTAAGAATCTGTAGGAAAGGTCGGCATTTATTTGACGCTCTCGATATGAATCGGTTTAGAGTTGCCACATTCCTGACAGTTTTTGTATTTGTTTCTTTATTTGTGGGTCGGGCATCTCCAAGAACGCTCGAATCTGATTTGGGTTAACTTCTATCCCACACTGTGAGACCTCCAAAAAGGCATTTCTAGGGGTTCAGTTTCATCTGAGTTCGCCGCAGTCTGGAGAACGCTTGTGCGAGATGATCTAAGTGATCTACAACTTTCTTACTTTTGATGACCATGTCGTCTATGTAGACTTCCATGCATGGTGTCTCCTAACATGTCCTGGAACATGTCGGTGACAAGTAGTTGGTAGGTCGCTCCAGCATTCTTAAGGCCAAATGGGTGGACGTTGTAACAATAAAACCCTTGTTCTGTTATAAATGAGGTTTTCTCTTGGTCTTTTTCTGCTAAAGGGATTTGGTTGTAGCCATTGTAGGCATCCATGAAGGACAAGAGTTCATGGCCACAGGTCTGGTCAACAAGGCAGTTGATTCTGGGCAATGGGAAACTATCCTTAGGAGTTTCTTGATTAAGATTAGTGAAATCTACGCAAAGGCGGACTGTGTCGTTCTTTTTTGGGACTGCTACTATATTAGGACCCATTCAGGGTAATCGACCTTCTTAATAAAACCAACTTTTTTGAGATTTTCGACCTCTTCATTGATTGTTTTTTGAAATCTAAGGGATAGTTTTCGAGGTCGTTGGCGAATTGGTTTGACATTTGGGTTAACTTTTAACTTATGGCATGTAACATTGGGATCAATCCCAGGGATGTCGATGTATGACCAAGCAAAAACATCTTTATTCAATGATAAAAAGCTTGCAAGTTGTGCCTTGAGAGTAGGATCAAGGTTAGCTCCTACATAGACGAACTTAGGGTCATCCTCAGTTCCTAGGTTGACCTTTTCCTTCAGCTCGGTCTGAGTTACCGCATTAGTGGGCAGAGCGACCTCAGGGGTCTTGGTATTTTGTGCTGCTTCGTTGACCGCGAGGGTTTGAGCGATCTCTGGGGCCGTGGCTGCAGGAGCCACTTCTTTGACTGAGCCCCCAGCGTTATGTTTTGTCAGGCCGCGATGAGGATTTGTTGTCAGGGATTTGACTTCAAAGATAAAGTCTTATGTCTTCTTTTCTTTATTGATCTCCCACTTGTTACTAGCTGAAGTCCTGATGGGCTTACTGACTGAGGAGATCTGATTGCAGTTGTGAGCATCGAGCTGGTTACTTCGAAGCTCCATCATGCTTCTGGGGCCAGGGAAGCATAGCACCTGATGGAGTGTTGATGGTACTGCTTGCATCTTGTGGATCCAATGACGTCCTAAAATAGCAGTGTAGGACGAGTTGACATCTAGAACGCTGAAGCGCGTGTTGATGCTGACTTTGTCCTCCCGTGACCCAACTGAGACAAGTAGAATAATGTCTCTAATTGGGTTAGCTCGAGATCCATTGAAGCCATAGAGGGGGGCTATTGGATCTATCATTACCGACTTGGGCAGGTTCATCTCCCTGAGAGTCTGATAGAACAGGATGTCGCATGAGCTACTTGGGTCGATCAGGATACGCTTTAAGGACGTCATTATGCGGGAGGCACACCTTGTTGAAGTCGGCCTCAGTGAAAGTGATGTCTCTTGAGCTGCAGCCAGTTGTGCGTGGGGCAGGGGCCGCTTGTGAGGAGAATTGGTAAACTTAATGAAGAGCACATACCCGTCTCATTTTCTCCCTTGTGGATGTGATAGAGTTGTCTTGGAATGTGATCATGTTGATAGTCCTGTTATTATCTCTGTCGGATGAGTGCTGGCTGCGCTCATGGTGAGATCGCTCACGTGAGCGTCCTCGAGTTTGAGAACGATCTCTGTTGTTGTTGCGTGGTAGAGTTCGGCTTCGCTCTCTGCGAGCCATGAGCTTATGGAGCAGGTCGCCATCGGGATTATCAGTATAGTGTTTGATATGTCCTGCCTCAATGAGGTCTTAGAGGAAGTGTTTGAGCCCCCTGGCATTCATTGGTCTCATGGCACTTTGCTTTATGGAAAGTGCAGTATGGCTTTCCTGGTGTGTCTTCTGGCCATTTTACCTCCGGTCGATAATAGGTTTTTTTTTTTTTTTTTTTTTTAAATTATTTTCTCCAGTATGTAGCTTGGAGATTTTGATAGCATAACGAACTCGCATTTTGTGTGCGTCTTGGTACCAGACTTCTGTCCTTGTTGTCTGGGTCGTTTCTTTGAGGATGGGGCAGCATCTGAGATTGTCGTGACCAGTGTTATCAGACTCGGCCCGGCCTGGAGGGTTGATCCGGTCCCTTAACTGGGTTGGGTTAGAGGTTAGATCGTTCATGCAATCAACCCAACACGAACCTAGTTAAACCGTCTGGTTTTTGGCCAAACCGGATAGACTTGGCCGGTTTTGACCAACCCGGTCAGATTCACACATTTTAATGGTTGGAAAAATTAATTATGTTGGGCTGGGCATTCGAACCTAGAACACAACTTATAAACTCACATAACGACTCACCAAGTTACCAACACGCCAAACTTCATTGTTTGTGTTGAGAATATGATTTATTATTTACTAATATTAACTTATTAGTATTTAATAATTAATACACTCAAATAGATTTCTTTTCAAAGCTAAAAAATGGGTTATGTGGGGATTGGTTCGAACCTAGGTTCTCAAAAATAACAATGAGGCCTAGTTCCCACCACACTACATTGAGTTTTCAATAAAAAAAAAATAACTAGCTAGATATACATTATAATTGTTATCCAACAACCTACTGGTTAGACCAATGACCCAGTGACCCAGTACCTTTATCGGGTCAGTGCCCAGGTCGGGTCTGATAACACTGGTCGTGACCTCTTCGTTCTCCCCTTCCTGGTCTAGTGCTTCTTGTAGCTTGATATACTTGTACACGCGAGTGTACAAGTTTTCCAATTTTTCAGGGCGCTCTTTCATAAGCGACCTGTACAGCCAGGATTGTTTCTTGATAGCCTTGGTGAAGGCCAGGGTGGCGAAGGACTCGGTAAGGTCGTTATCAATGGATAACAACTCAGTATTGAATCATCCTAAGAAAGAGTGGATTGCCTCGTCGCTCTTTTGGGACAGCAGGAAGAGTGTGTCGAGGTCGGCTTCCTATTGTGGACATAATGGCTAACGAACTGATCCGTTAGCTTCTCAAAACTATCAATGGAGTTTGGTTCCAGTGAGTAGAACTAGTCTAGAGCTCCATCTTTCAAGCTTACAGGAAACAAGCGGCACTGCAAATGATCAAACTTTTATGCACTATAGAGTGTGAAGCTTTGAATATAGCGAGCTACGTGTTGACCTGGACACGTACTGCCATCATACATCGTGAAGCACGGTTGGATGAAGTCATGAGGGGAGGGTTTACTGAGTACCCCTACTGTGAATGGGACGCTCTGTACGTCTTCAACATCTTTTGAACGATCTGCGTGGCGTCCTTCTTCACAGTACTTTGATCAATCCTGTGGGAGAGGTTATTGATCTGTTGATTGACCTCGTTGATGTCGTCTGCTGCAGTGGCACCATTTGGGTTGTGAGTAGCGATCTGATCTTTTAACGCAGCGTTTTCATGTCGGAGCAGGGTAATGCTGTCGTTCATCGTGCCTGTAGGGGGGATTTCCCGTCAATGAACAGATGACACATGTATGGGAAATAACCTAAGACTATAGATGTCCAGAATGAGATGAGGACCATCGGATCAGTTATGTGAATAAGTGATCTCGTGCTTAGCACGAGTGTTTAGCGGACATGCCCGGCACATGGTATTTGCCTTCAAACATATGATTACCCGTCATTAGGAATTGATATAGGCGGTTCTAAAACGTATGAAACGAAGATGGCGATTTTTTATGATAAGGAAGGAATCGTGATGACATATCTTAGGAGTTACCTTTTAGATATAATCTTCCCATACACAATGGAACATTATGATCAACAAGGAAACTTACCCCCTATAAGATATGGTCTAGATTAAGACTTCTATAAGAAGAGGAATCCTAAAAGGAAGGCAGAGTCCAAAGATGGAAGGGAACTCACAAGTGGTGAGGACAGCCCTAATTAAACCCTTGGACTCTCGTCACACTTCTTATATAAAACAGAGGGATTCGCTCTTAGGAACTACACAAAATAGGGTTTGATTCTCCAATATAACAAAGGAGATACGTAGGCAGCCGTCAGATGGCTCAACCCTGAACTCACCATCATCTTATCCCTTCTCTATTCAGCAAAGGATTCCAGATCATAAGGCACAGAGGAAGATCAGGGGATACTTGGAATTTCCCCTACATTTTTTGGCGCCGTCTGTGGGGATGAAAGCAGGTAAATATTTGTTTCAAACGATCAATTTATTCTAAAAACTCTTACTATTGTGATGGCAGGAGCAAAGAAAACAAAGGGTGGTGCTACCACGCGCAGCGTCACTATCAGAGAAGAAGTGCACGAGATGCCTGAAAGGGGTGAGAATGTCGGTCGCCAAGATGCGAATGATCCCCAAGGACCTATGACCAGCACCGATGAACTAGTTGTTCTTGGAGCAGGCCCTAGGAATAACGCTCAGGAGGAACGTTAAAATGGCGAGAATGCTGTCCTCACCAACCCAAAGTCTGTTCAGGCGAGTCAGGCGGTGCAAGCTCTGGAACAGCAAAGGAGCAACCTCGAACGAGAATTATAGTTGCTAAGGCACTTATATCAGTCTGACACAGTGATAAGAGCCCAAAACTGTAATTTAAACCCTTTAATAGTATTTCTATTTAGCCAATTATGTTATTAATAATATAGGTTTATCACTAATTACGTGCTTTTGAGTATTTCAGGCTTCGGAGTTGAATAAATGTCAATTCATTCCTAATTATGCGCTAAAATGAGCTAAAGTGATTGCTAGAGAAGTTCCATGAAGAAATCCAAGTTTAATAGAGAAAAAACCCTTAAAAATCCCAAGTCAACTCTGTTAAGTGAAAGTCAAACCAGATTAGAGAGCTAAAGAAAAGTCAACAAAACTTCAAAAGACCATATATTTGGACTCAGGCCTCGGAATTGAGCCCATTTTATATCAAAATGACCGTCTCAGAAAGCTCTTTCCAATGATTTAGAACTCAACTCGATCAAAGTAGTATAAGTCAGTGAAAACATATGTTATAGTAACACGACAAGAATTGAAAGTCTTGGATTCAACCAATTGGGCTATGGACTTGATTTATCGGTCCATAACCTAACCTAAAAACCCATGTACGATTTTGTATCATTATATAAGAGAATGAAAATCTTAAACTTTGATCTCCCTTCCATTAGTTAGAGTAAATTAGGGTTCTCTCTCTGTCTCTCTCCTTTTTAGTTTTAGTTTATGAGTTTAGTTTGTAGCCTCCATTAGAACCTTTTAATAAAAGCCTTAATTTATTCAATTCAATAATTACTTTTCTTTACATTATGTCTTCTTTTCATTATTTTAGTTTAATTAATCCAATGATATTAAGCTAATCATCCCCCCATTAAAGGGAGTGATTATGAAACGTAATGAGGAATAGATTGCTTAGTAGAACTATTGAATTGTGTATGTATTTCAATGAGTTTAGTTTATTGTATGACTTCCAAAATAAGCATATAGTAAATTAAACTAGGGATTGTTATAATTAAGTCGAGAAACTTAGTTGTAATAATCATACATGCTAGTAATAATGACTATAGAGATGTAGGTTGTTGCTAGGAATGATAAAGTTCGAGGCTTTAGATTGGATCATTGCATCAAAACCTAAAGATGATCTCTTTTCAATAAATAATTCTATTCTTGCTTGAAACTAATTATTAGGTAGATTGATTACTCTTCTTTATACCTTTCTCTTCCATCAAAACCCTATTTCTATTAGTTTAGTTAATTTAGATTTATTTGAATCTGTAGTATAATTGTAGAATAGAAATCTCTCAACATAATATTACTCTCACCTAGGGCAGGGAATCGGGTCGGGTAGACCCGAATCCGACCCGACTGATTACCGAATACATCGGGTTCGGGTCGATTTTCATATCCGTTTATGTATTCGGGTCGGATTCAGATTCGGGTATGTCGGGTTTGGGTTCGGATTCAGATATAACTTTTGGGCTTCTTTTTGAATTTTTAGTGTTATCCGATCGGGTTAGTCAGATTCGATCGGGTTCGGGTCAGATTCATATATTAAATTTTGGATATAATCGGGTTTGGGTTCGGATTCGGATACTGTGAAATTATTTGGATTCGGATTCGGATATAGCCATACCTGAACCCGATCCCGATCCCTGCCCTACTCTCACCATTGTTTCTTTGTGCTAAATTAATTTGATTCTATTTAGTCTTGATAGATTAAGAGTGGAACGATTCCGTACTCTATATATTGCATAAATATATATATGAGAGTAGGAAATAAAATAATTGATACCATAAGAATAAAGTTAGAAAAATCTAATTGAGTTTTTACGGGTTATCAAATGGCACCGCTGCCATCTTAAACTCTTTCAGGACAAGAATTCAATTGATTGAATCCAAGGGGCAATCCCCATTCTCAACCCACCCACCCTTTTAATTTTTCATTCCTATTTCTTGTATTTTTGTTACTGTTCACTGTTTTAGGCATAAGGGCGCCCGCCCTCTTTTGTGTCTGCGGATTCACAGTGAAGAACATTGCAGTAAAGGTATTTCTAAATTTTCGAAAATTCTGAAATTTTTCAGGCATAATATTTACGGTGCTGTTGATTTACTGGAATATTTTCAGATTTTTCCTAGTTGTTTTACCTAGTGAACTATTATCCATATTTACACTGCTATATTTCAGCTTTCACACCGTCAGTGTCGGGCAAAACTGACTAGTAAGGTTACTTAGGCAGGTCTAAAAATTCTAAAATTTTGAAAGGAGTATCTATCATAGGTCAGGAGTTTACAGTAAAAGTTTGAAGAGTTTTTGATTTGTTTTGACCACCTAACTAGTTGATTGTTTTTAATGTGTTTTTGCAGTTTTGCAACACTTAATTTCTGGAACAACAGCCGATAAGGAGTGTTTATAGAATTCCAATTGCTCTTAAAGTTTTACAATAACCCGCATGATCTATCAGAAGTCTTCAGTAAAAGTTTGGCAATTTTTGGCTCTGTTTTGATTGGTTAACCATTCGGTTGTTTGTGTTGTGTCCGAACACTATTTCACAAACTTTGCAGGGCAGTAGAAGGACTTTCACAACTCTGATTGATCTAAAATTTTACAAGCGACTTACTGATTGTCTTAGTAAACTACTGTAAAAATTTCAAAGTATTTAGAGCGCGCGCCCGCGCCTATTAACCATATCATTTGAGCACGCCCTGGCTAAACTCATTGGACATTGTCTCAGGCAAGAGCGCGCCCCGCGCCCTGTTTAGACAAATTCCAAGCGCACCCCACGCTCAACTCACTAGACATTGTCTCAGGCAAGAGCGTGCTCCGCACCCTTATTAGGCTAATTCCAAGCGCGCCCGCGCCCTCTTCTGAATAAGCCCGATTTAACAGGTTAGTTCAAACTTTCGGTTATTCAAGTTATTCAGTGTTTCCATCTTCTTGAATACACTGAGATCGCATACACAAGACGCTATTCAAACGTGTAGCAAGGAGGCATTCAAGTACTCCTTCTTTCACTCCTTGTTTCTTCTGTCAGAGGAGTTTAATTCTAGTATAATTAGGCTTGTTTTTCGTAGACATAAATACCACACGCCTATCTAGAATTTCACACACTACACTTACATCAATGGCTAAAGAACCAGAGACTTCTCTATCTGATTTTTATAAAACCCTAAATGATGGCCCTAAGTCGTGCATCGTTCTTGCAGGCCTAGTGGGGGATTTTTGAATTCCTCTTAATATATTTAACGTGTTACCGGTTTTTCATGGTTTAGACCATGAGAAGCCTTACCAGCATATGCGTAGGATAGAACAAGTTCTCACTACATTCCATCATCCTAGCGTAAGTCCGGATCAAGTGAAACTTAGGGTGTTTCCTTTCACCCTAGCCGACAAGGCGGCGTCTTGGTTAACTACCCAAACGCCAAACTCTGTGGACTCATGGGCTAATCTTGTTCAATTGTTATTGGAACAGTTTTACCCACCCCTGAAGACAGATGAAATGCTTCAAAAGATTTATTTCTTCTGCTAGAATCTTCATGAATCCTTTTCAGAGGTCTGGAATCGTTTCATTGATTTTCTCATTGAATGCCCGCATCATAATCTTGCGAAAGACACGCTTGTTCGTGCCTTCTTCAAGGGGCTTTTACATCGTCATAAGGAGGTTCTAGATATCATGACTGGGGGTAGTTTTCTTAGTAAAGGAGCCTTGGAGGTTTATAAATTCTTTGAAGATCAATCTAAAAGGAACAACAATTGGGGCGATAACGACTCTTCCCGCTCCACTCCTTCTTTTGAGGTTAAACATGATTCCGAGCTTAAAACTCTTATCGATGCCCTCACTAAAAAGGTAGGTAGATGTTCTCTCTGTTCAACAACAGCCCACTCCAGTCATGAACATTAACTCTACTCGTTGTAATATCTGTTTTAGTCTTGAGCATTCCGACTTCTATTGTCCTTTTGTCTATGCACAACCACCACCACAACCATCACACTTTAACTAGTTAACTCAACATCAAGGACAATGAAACTTAGGTGACCAGAATAGAGGTTTAGTGCCCATGACCCAGAAATATCAACATCAAGACATGAACGCTCAACAAGCCTTAATTCCAGTCCAACCATCTACAGACAAAGTAGTAGTGACATTGTTGGAAAAACAAAATCAAATTATGCAACAAAACTCAAACTTGATGAAAGATCAGCATGATCAAAACTCTAATATGATGAAACAAACGATGCAAATGATGCAGTCTTTGTGCCAAAAGGTTATTGACATGTCTCCTAACCAAAATAATAACCAAACAGGCGTGTTTCCAGGTCAAGCAGTGCCTAATCCTAAGTCAACAAACACCGCTTTCGAAATAAATAGTATTCAATGTAATGGTAATATAACCCCAGGGGACCTATAGGTAGTCACTACCCTTCGTTCAGGGAGAGTAGTTGATAACAAAGTAACTATGCCTAAAGATCGCCTGCAAATGGAAGCTGAAAATGAAACCATACCGAATACTGTCATAGAAACTGAAGACCCTACAACTGTAGAAGTTCCAGTCCAACCACAACCAAAAGGCACAACCTTACCGAATACCACCATAAAAATTGAAGATCCTACACCTGTAGAGGTTCCAATATGGACACCTGGATGGAAAACGGCTAAAGATAAAGCAAAGACTAATAATACTTTTGATCCTTATGCTAAATATAGAGATAAACCACCGTATCCCCTGAGACTAGTTGTGTCTAAAAAGGACAAGAATTTTGATGAGATTAGGGAAGTGTTTAAAAATCTGACTATAAACCTACATTTTCTAAATGCTATAAAAAGTCTACCTAGACACTCTAAGTTTCTAAAAGAGTTGTGCACCAATGCAAGAAGAGAAAAACCAATATACCCCATGAGGCCTTCTTAACTGAACAATATTCCTCTTTATCTGAACATAACGAAATTATTAAGTACAAGGACCCTGGTCGTCCTACTGTACAATGCACCTTGGGAGATTACTTCATAACAACTGCTCTATTAGACTTGGGGGTGAGTGTTAACTTAACTCTTTTTTTATTTATATAAACAACTAGGTCTAACAAAACTTCAACCAACCAAAATGACTTTGCAGTTAGCCGATCATTCTATTAAGTATCCTAAGGGTGTAGTAAAAAATGTTCTCGTTAAAGTTCAGGATTTTTACTATCCAGCCGATTTCGTTATTCTCGACACAGAAGTTGCTCATGATTCCATTCCCATCATCTTAGGGCGTCCTTTCTTGGCAACTGCCAATGCTCAAATCAATTGTCGGGATGGCTCAATGACTCTTTCTTTTGGAAATCTTTCTGTGGAAGTTAACATATTTAGACAAAAGCAGGGACATGCAATTAGGTTTGCTTGTAGCAGGAGAAGTGAAGTCCATTGAGAGTTTTGTATCTCACATTAGTGCGGCTGACACTTTCGTCCCCACACTAGTAGATACACCTCTTATGGAAGAAGACAAAGATCACAATTTCTACTGCCTAGATGTAGATAACATCGAGGAAGATTTTCTTCGACTCTTTTGCAACCCTTCTTTGCCACCTCACAAGTCCCCTCCTATTGACATCCATTCAGCCCTAGACGCTATGACAGAAGAAGAATTTTTCACCCTCTATCCTAGTAATTCTTCTGACCCACCTATTGAGAAATGTCTTGCATATCTCAAGGCCTCTGATGATATATAACTAAGAACACTAGTGGAGCACCATTTACCCACCTTACATCCTCATGTCACTCATTCACCTTCCATCACCAATATTCCCCACCTTCCATTTTTTCAAAGGAACCTTGAGTTTGCACTTGACCTTCTTATTTCTCCTGTGCTTCATGATTTTCTAAACTTATCTGGTGAAGAAATAATACCCAAGGACAAGCTACATGACATTTTTTAATTATTTTCATTCCATCCTTCTAAAACTTATCCACATCCCACGTATTTTCCAAAACCATCCATTTTCTCACGCTCATTCACTTGGCATCCCTTTCGTAGGAGGAAAAAGAAGAAACTGTATGCTCGATTAGGTTTTAGATCCATCAGAATTCACTCTCATTCTACTAAGCCATGTCATAGGAAATCTTGGTGCTTGATTCTGTTTGACGGTGCATTCTGTGTTAACTATTTATGGAAAGATCCACAATTATTTAGATTATTGATATATGGTAAACTACATGTTAATACATATATATCACATTAAGTCTAGGGAATCTAACTTTAAAAGACCCAAGTTTTTGTACAATACCACCTTTATGGAGTATAGGCCAAACAAAAATTTTCAAACTTAAAAAAAGTTTTCCAATTTTGTTTGGGGGTGGCGTATTTTGGTATTTCATTTCAAAACGTTTTGCCACCCATTGTCTGTCATGTTTACTCCAATTTAGTTAGTACGTAACAATTTAATTGTGCTTCATGTTATCATATCATCTTTTATAATATTTTTGTTATAGGTACTGCCAATTTTTGCCACGTTTTTATGGTAAATTCTTTCCTTATCTCTTTACACTTTGAGGACAAAGCGTTCGATTGTTTGGGGGTGGGATAGAAACATTTGTAAAAATTAGGCACTTTTAGGATGTAAATTACACACTTTTCTTTATAAAATATTAAAAATCATAAATATTGTTTATACTAGGCACTTAGTGATAATGGTATAATTCCTTTCTCCATGATGATATTAGTCTAGAAATCTCATGTAGTACTTGAATTAGGATTTAATTTTTGAAACTTAGATTAATATATAGGTAATAGTCATTGCATCTTTTCACGAACATCTTGCATGAGCATCTTTGATTGTATTTGGCAGTATTTTTCTGAGACCTAGGTTAGAGTACTTAATACATATCCTATGAGCATCTAGCCTAAAAGCCTCGTAAGAGTGAAATATCTGAGTGATGACACAAGAGAGAAGTAAATTATGAGTAGAGAAATCACACATCCACTTGTTTGATCACCACACTATATCCTAAGCGAGAATTTAGGCCCTCTTTGGATCGATATAGCTAGAAATTCACACCTATATGAAATTTATTATCCGCTAGTCGCCCCACTGAGCCTTTCATTAGCCTTTTCACAAACCAAAAATCCTTTACCCAATAAAACAAAATAAAAAAAATAAAATCAGCTTACCTATCTGGATAAGTCTGAGAAATAGGATGAGTGAAGAAAAGAGAAGAGAAAAACCTGTGTAAACAAAAATTCGTTAGTTGTTTCAGAAAAGAAAAAGAAAAGAAAGTTTGCATCAAAGAAAAGAAAAAAGAAAAATAGAAATAAAATAAAAACTCCAAAAATAGAATAAAAGGAGTCAAAAAGCCAAAATAAAAAGGCTAAGGATGGAAACAAAGTGTAGAAGCAAAATAAGAACGAGGTTTTCTCTAGTTACATAATATGAAGACCCTATTTTCTCAGATTTGTCTTTTTGAATATCCATTTCCTTCCTTCTTTAACCAACACCTACGCCCCGTATCACCTAATAAAGACCTCTAGCTCAATTATGAATAGGTTGGTGTGATAGTAAGTGGTAGATGTGTTTGATCGACCTCGGCTTCCTTGGATTGTCATTGAGATTGTGAGGAAATGTGTGCCCGCTGCACACTAGAGTTAGCAAACTTGAGTGAAAAAATCAGAGTGTACGTTATATGTTTTGACACATTCCTTGTGAGAACCTACTTGGGCACGCTACCCAAAAGTTTCAGAAACAGACTTGCCATTGAATTTCATACCATAGTTCATTGTATAGTTGTTTATCTTAAGAGGATTTGATTATTATGCATGTATTAGTTTAAGTTTTAGAATGATCATCATTGTTTAAATACTAGTGAGATGTATAGATTTTGAGATAAAATTAGGGAACAATTACTGTTATTTCTTAGTCGTTGTAGTATAAATGAAGTTTGTGAGTACCTTCTCTAGAAAACTCTCATGAGGCTATAACTCGTCCACTAGGGAATTCTTAGTGGTTTAAGGCCTTATTGCATATGGTCAATCCAGTCGCACTCAGCGAAACGAGACTAGTTAAAAAATACATTTTTAGCCACTTATTTTAATTTCGCATATTTGCTTGAGGACAAGTAAAATGCTGTTTGGGGGTGGTTTGATAAGAGCCCAAAATTGTAGTTTAAACCCTTTAATAGTATTTCTATTTAGCCAATTATGTTATTAATAATATAGGTTTATCACTAATTACGTGCTTTTGAGTATTTCAGGCTTTGGAGTTGAATAAATATTAATTCGTTCCTAATTAGGCGCTAAAAGGAGCTAAAGTGATTGCTAGAGATGTTCCATGAAGAAAGCCAAGTTTAATGGAGAAAAAGCCTTTAAAAATCCCAAGTCAACACTGTTAAGTGAAAGTCAAACCGGATTAGAGAGCTGAAGAAAAGTCAACAAAACTTCAAAATGCCATATCTTTGGACTCAGGTCTCGGAATTGGGCCCATTTTATATCAAAATGACTGGCTCAGAAAGATCTTTCCAATGGTCCAGGCCTTGACTCAATCAGAGTAGTATAAGTTAGTGAAAACGTGTGCTATAGTAACACAACTAGAATTAGAAGTCTTGGATTCAACCAATTGGGTTATAGACTTGATTTATGGGTCCATAACCTAACCTAAAAATCCATGCATGATTTTGTATCATTATATATATATAAGAGAATGAAAACCCTAAACTCTGATCTCCCTTCCATTAGTTAGAATAAATTAGGGTTCTCTCTCTCTCTCTCTCTCTCTCTCTCTCTCTCTCTCTCTCTCCTTTTTAGTTTTAGTTTATGAGTTTAGTTTGTAGCCTCCATTAGAATCTTTTAATAAAAGTCTTAGTTTATTCAATTCAATAATTACTTTTCTTTACATTATGTCTTTCTTTCATTATTTTAGTTTAATTAATCCAATGATATTAGGCTAATCCCCCCATTAGAGGGAGTGATTATGAAGCCTAACGAGGAATAGATTGCTTAGTAGAATTATTGAATTGTGTATGTATTTCAATGAGTTTAGTTTATTGTATGACTTCCAAAATAAGCATATAGTAAATTAAACTAGAGATTATTATAATTAAGTCGAGAGACTTGGTTGTAATAATCCTACGTGCTAGTAACTAGCTTTCAAACCCGTCCTACGAACGGGTGCAGTTATATTAAATTATCCTGAAAAATATTTGCAAGTTTGTATAACTGTAAAATATGAATTATGTTGATCACTCATCCAAATTTCTTGAAACGTGAAAATCCAAGTCTTGATAAAAGCCTTCGTCATCTTTTTGTTGGTTAAGAATAGAAGTTTTTTTTTTTTTTTTTGCTAAAGGTAATTGATTAATAAAGAATAAGGGTTACAAAAGTGGAATTTACATATTAAGAACCGCTTAATGAAGGTTACATCATATGTGTACCTTTCCTAAAACATCAATGATTTAATGGACAAAATGAAAATAAGTGGTGTAGTGATTATCTAGATTCTTCATGAAGAGTGGTCTACTATCCCACCATTTTCTTTCACCTTGAGCCAAGTTAGCCCCATGTTTAGAGCAGCTATCGACTCCAAGGTTAGTCTCTCTCCAAGTGGCTGTGACATTGATCCATGTTGCCTGCTCCATCATAGTTTGCCACCTTTCTCGGACTCTCCAATGTACCTTATTCTCCTGAAATGCTTGGACTACAGATTTCGAGTCACTTTCCACCCATATATATTTCCACCACAGGTCCAGTAGCCTTTGTGTACACGGCTTCCACAATAGCATTTGTTTCAGCCATGTAGTTAGTATTGACCCCGGACCTCCCGCCATTTGCACCTAAGAATTCACCCTTATAGTTTTAAGATAACCATTCCCCAACCTGATCTCCAAGGATTCCCTCTCGAGCACCCATCAGTATTTACCTTTAATATTCCAGGTGGAGGAAGAGTCCAGAAACATTCAATGATTTTCGGTGCTCTTCTCAGCTTGTGTTGAAGGTTGAAGACTCTAAGAATCTTTAAATCATGAACCGAGTTCTCCATATGCCCTGTAGATCTGTGGTGAGCTCAAATGATTACTCGTCTTGCTAAAAAGCAAATGTGCGATAAACTTGAGGCTTTACTATCGTAAAGTACTCTGTTTCGGTTCTTCCAAAGACTCACCATCATAGTAATAGAACAAGCTTTCCACATATCAAGTATGAGGGAGCTGTAGTGTTTACCTTGCTGCTACACATCCTGAAATGATTCTGGGTTCTTGCAAGTGTTGAAAATGTCTCGAGCATAGTTCCATACTGTTTTGGCCAGAGTACATTGAAAGAGAATATGCTCCAGAGTTTCTTGCTGATTGCGGCAGTTGCAACATCTAGAAGCCAGTTGCATTTTTCGCCTTTGGAGTTGATCATCTGTTCGGGTTGCGTCGTGTGCCAGCTTCCATGCAATCCCTTGTGTTTTCGGTAGAGTTTTTGAGCCCCATATGAATTTACACCATGCTGGTTTGGCTGATTTCTTTCTGATGGCGTTATGAGCTTCCGAAACTGTGAAGTTCCTAGTAGAAGAACCTACCCATACCCTTGTATCCTCTCTTGCACTATTTGGTTGCGGGAGAGTGCCCAGTTCTATGCCCATTTGCTGCAACAGTTGAGTCATGTTTACCGAAAAATTCCAGTTATCTCCCTGAATACACTCACTAAGCTTTGACTGAAACTTGACAATCTCTTTTCGCTCTTCCTGAAAGAAGTCGCAGAGCGGTTTATTCAACATCCAGTTCTCTCTCCAGAGATTGATAGAGGTGCCATTGCCCACCGTCCATCCATGAAGATGTTTCATCTCACTTAGTGCCCATTTGATACCATTCCAAACAGTGGAGGTTTTGTAGTTCGACCATCCCCCTGTTTGATTGGTATATTTACCTTTCATGAAGGACGCCCAATCATAATCCTCTGTTAGAAGACTCCATGCTTGTTTCATAAGCATTGAGAGATTTATATCTTGCAGTTTTCTTAACCCCAGTCCCCCTTCCTCTGTAGGCTTGCATGCTTTCTCCCATGATACCGTGATAGATTTCTGTTCTGCCGGGTTTCCGCTCCAAATGAAATTTTTGATAATAGCTTCACATTCCTTTATCACTGATTTCGCCACTTGTATATAACCATATTATGCCTTTGGGATCTTTGTTTAGAACATGTCGTGCAAGGACTACCCTTCCTTGGAAAGATAGTAATTTGCCGGCCCATCCCGAAGCTTTTCTTCTGATCTTATCCACTAAAGGAGCAAGTGCTACTTTCATTACTCTCCCCATGACTAGAGGTACCCCTAGGTACTTTTCAGGCAGTTTTCCTTCCTTGATATTCAAAGTCTCCTGTATTAGCTGTTTCCATCTGTTTGTCATTGGGCTAAGAAAAATCTTGCATTTGTCCTTGTTAATGATTTGTCCAGATGAGTCTTGATATCTATTAAGAATCTTGACAATCTGTCTGGTGCATCTCATGTTAGCATTATTGAACAAGAAAATATCATCGGCAAACATTAGGTGTGATGGATTTGCGGTATTTACCATTAACCACCATATGCGAATCTTCTTCTCGTGGACAAGCTTGCGATGTTTACGCTTAAATAAATCCTCTGCTATCGCAAAAAGCATTGGAGATAGTGGATCACCCTATTTCAGCCCTCTCTCAGCAGAAAAATGACTTTTCGGTCCACCATTGAGCATTATAGACATTGAGTTGCTAGAGAAAGCTCCTTGTAGCCATTGAATCTATATATCACGAGAATCCCACATGCCGTAGAATTTTGCCATATAGAAATTCCCAATCCATTGTATCAAAAGCTTGAGAAATGTCGATCTTGATTGCTAAACTTCCCCATGCCGAGGTGTTTTGCAGCTCATTGATTAACTTCGGAGGCTAACCCAATGGCTTCTTTGAGAGTTTCTATTTGGGATGAAACCATATTGCTCCTTGCTAATGATCCTTTCTGCAATTGGGCTCAATGTTATGGCAAGAATCTTGGTGATGATCTTGAACACAAAATTAGAAAGACAAATAGGCCCTGAATTTGTTAACTGGTTGGCATTCTTTTCTTTAGGGATTAACACAATGAAGTTCGAAAGTTAACTCCCATAGGCAGCCGAGATTTGATGAAGAAATATCTTATAGCTCGACCAAATCATATTCCACAATGTCCCAAAGATTGTTGAAAGAAAAAAGCCCGTAAAACCATCAGGGCCTGGGGAGCTGTCCACTTTAAGGTGAAAAACCGCTGCCCTCACTTCTTGTGCTGATGGGATGGAAGATATCTTTTCATTGTCTTCATCTGAAATTGCCTGAGGCATATTTTGAATTAGACTCCAATCAATCTCATGTTCCAATTTTTTGAATTTATCCTCATAGTGCTTGGCCAAGAACTCTCCGATATCCTCCTGAGTGCTGAGTGTGTTCCCCTTATTGTTTTTCAGTTCCAATATCATAGATTTGCTTCTATTGCTATTCGCCATTGCATGAAAGAACTTGGTGCTTCGATCATTATCATTATCGGTGGCTCCTCGCTTTCGCCTCGAACATCGTTCTTGTTCTAGCAATTGCTCAACCTTGTTCTCTTGATTCACCATTTGCATAGTGAACTCCTCATTCATGTTCCCTTGTTCAAAATGTTTTTGCATCTGCTCTAGACTCTTGGATTCTTCTTCAACTTGAAATTTGATGTTACCGAATATCTCCCCTGATTTCCAAACTTTCAAAGCTTTTCGATTCCGCTTAAGTTTTTGTGTTAGAATATAGATAGAATGTCCTGACACAGGAACATCCCAATTTGCTTGAACCATATCTCTGAAAGTTGAGTGTGAACACCACATGTTGAAAAATTTGAAGGGAATATTTTTTGGTAGAGGAATATCTACGCTTCGACCCACTATAGGAGAGTGATCCGAGCATAGCCTGTTGCATACCTTATAGTTCCATCCGGGTATTTGGAGCTCCATAGAATATTGAAGAACATCTGTCCGGTTTACCCGGAATTTTTAAGTCGCCCGACTTGCTTGTTCCACCAAGAGAAGTGAAACCCATTGCAAGGAGCTTCCATCAAGTGATTGGAACCAACAAAAATCTGTGAAATCGGGACATCGGCTTTGTAGATGGTCGATGGCCTCCCTGTTTGTCCGAGTAACTTTCGGATAAGCATTAAAATCACCAAGAATTAACCATGGAAGGTTCATGAGGCTTAGCTGATGAAGATCCATCCATAGTTGCCTCCGATTCACATAGATGCAATGAGCATGAATAATAGACAAAAGCACTCCATCTATCTCCATTCGCTAAGCTGTTGATTGGAGCAATGTATCATATTCGAGTAGCAACTGTTGTCTTCGGAAAAGCCAAATGTTAGGAACTCTATTTGGACTAGTGTTGTAGAAGAAGCAAGAACTCATTCGATGATTGGAGATAAGACTTGGAGAAATCATCGGTGATCATAGGTTCGCAATACCTACTATGTCGGGATCCCATTTATTGATGAGCTTGAAAGCCTATTTTGCAACTTGTCGTTCGCAATTCCTCTGATGTTCCAAAATATGCACCTCATTGAGGTCGAGGTTTTTTATTGTGAGTGAAGGTGTAAACCACCTTTAATTATCCACTTTTGCCGATCCGAGATCGTGATGACGGACTGTAATTGGGATATGTTTGTTGCATCGCCAGCGAGGTGCTGTTTGATTCACGAAGATTATATCGGATTCTTGAGTGTCATTCACCATCAAGCCCATCAAGCCCACAGTAGGATCTTGTTCCTCTTGTTCATCATCCTCCGCCATGTCTCCCCATCTGGAAGTAGGGGTTTCTGGTCAGGAGGTTCTTTATCATCCACTCCAGAATGCTGTTTGCGTACCATCATTTGAAGAACTTTCTCCGCTTCAGTCTCGACCAAAGTTTTTTCAGCGTAAACTTCATGGATTTGAGACATTGATCGTCCACTTCTTTTCTTTTTGAGATGCTCATGCTTTCGATCCTCGGTTTCAACCTTTGTCGATCTCCTTGTTTCTCTCCAAAGAAATTACTTCCTCCTCCCTGACTGTCTCTGCATTTTTTTGTTGTTGCGGAGTATGTGTACTCTGCTCTTGGTCTGCTTCCTGCAATGATTCTCTATCTTTGCATGTCCCCCCATTTACTTCTTGTCCTTGTTCGGGCAGCTTAGCTCTCCTGCACCTCTATGGTTTGTATTTCCTCTATCTCAAGATTTTCAAACCTATTAAATGAAATGTTTCCACCCGGTTGCTCATTAGATTTTGGTCTCCAAATTGTCTCTCCTTGTTTACTAGGTTCAACTGCGTTTTTGTTTTCGACCGTTTTTCTTCGTCTTCCCTCCTCGAAAATCGGCATCGGGGTAAGGTCAATCACAACATCTTTGCCTTTATTTTCTTTCCCCGAGAAGTTTGCATATCACCTTTTAGTTTCCTACATTCAAGTAACCGGATGCCCGACAATTTTGCGGTGGGTACACATCTTTGGTAACTTCCCTATCTCCCATGCGCCAAAACTTCACCGACTTTGTTTGCACATAAATCCGGTCGGGTATGGGTTCCGAAGGTCCACATCTACCGAATTTTCGTGATAATATCCCGTATCGGCTCGGCTCAGATTCTCATCAATCTGCATCGGGTAACCCACCCCTCTTTGCAATGGACATAAGGATTTCGGTTCCCGAATTCTTGACCAAGTCCTGGAACTGAAACCATACTAAAGCGTGGGACTGCGCCTCGACTATCGGACAAAAGTTGATTGGTGTCGACTTATTCTCATTGGACTTTTATCAAAGTCCGGACTCCTTTCGCGCACACCCTATTCGGATCCTCGGATTTGAAAATCTCAGAAATAGATATCCTTTACCAATGGGAGTAATAATCCACTCACCGAGGGATGCAGATTTTCCTTGCTATTTCCGCGACTTTTTGATTGGTACTTTTCGTAAATCAATTCTACCCACTAAACATAACTTACAATAGAGCAACCCCTTTTCATCGCCTTTCTCGGAATGGTGATGGTGGGTAGTCCCCATCTTATCGAGGGGTTTGGAAGCTTTTGAAGTTATGCTTGTTATTGTGTGGCTTTTTTTGCCTCAAAGATAAGAGATTTTGGCAATCGCCTTGTTTCTGTACCATATTCGACTTTCTTGATTTGGTTCCTTACCAATGTCGATGCCACGAAAGTGTTTCTCATCTCCTTTTTGTATGCTTCTTTTCTCGATAAAGGAGCTTTTCGAACTCATAGATATCCATGTTTGTCATGTTTCTTTTTGAACTTCGATCGCATTTCCGCGGTAGAGGATTTTACCCTAGAAGAAACCGACCATAGAGAGGATATAAACTAGCCTTTTTAGAACTTTCACTGTAAGCAGTGAAGGATTTGACCCAAAAGGCAAGGAGAGAAGAATTTTCTGGAAATAACACTGTTGTTCAGTGTAGGATTTTACCCGAAATAGCTATGAATAGAGAGTTGAGGAGATAGAGAAGAGTCTCTTATCTTTTGTTTTTGCTAAAAGAGGCAAAAAAGAGAGGTGTACAGGATCATAAGCGCAGCTTATGTAATATCACACCAAGTCGCATCTAATATGGTCCCCATTGCTAAGAATAGAAGTTTGAATGAAGTTTTGTTAGAATGCCCAATGAGGAGAAGATCTGATAAACACCACTTTAAATGCAAAACCAGTTAATTGTTTTTTACGGTTAGTTCAATGCATTTAATTTGTATAAAGTTTTCGATTTCCCGTTAATTATTTTTTTAAGTTAGTTCACTACATTTGCATCCAATTTTCGATTTCCCGTTAACTATTCTTTGAAATTAGTTCCATGTATTTGCATCCAGTTTCCAATTTTCGGTTAATTATACTTTGAGGTTAGTTCTATGCATTTGCATCCAATTTCTGATTTTCCGTTAATTATTTTTTAAGGTTAGTTCAATGCATTTGCATTCATTTTCTAATTTTTCGTTAAATATTTTATGTGGTTAGTTCAATACATTTGCATCTAGTTTCCAAATTCCCGTTAATTATTCTTTGAGGTTCGTTCAATGCATTTGCATCTAGTTTCCGAATTCCCGTTAATTATTCTTTGAGGTTCGTTCAATGCTTTTACATAAGTTTCTGATTTCCCGTTAATTATACTTTGAGGTTAGTTCAATGCAGTTGAATTCTAGTTTCCAGCAGATTTCCGGTTAATTATTACTTAAGCTTAGTTCAACGCATTTGCATCTAGTTTCTGATATCCCGTTAATTATTCTTTGAGGTTAGTTCAATGCAGTTGCATTCAGTTTCTAATTTTCCGTTAATTATTCTTTGATGTCGGTTAGTTCAATGCATTTACATCCAGTTTCCGATTTTTCATTAATTATCTAAGGTGGTGTGTAGTACCAATGCAACTTTTATGGATCCTTTTGTAGTGTCCTTGCAAACATTGCATAAAAAATATATTATACATGATGATATGTGGGATCATCAAAGATTATCCTGTTTCCGATTTCCAATTAATTAATTTTTTAGGCTAGTTCAATGCATATGTATCCAATTTCTAATTTTTCATTACTTATTCTTTGAGGTTAGTTCAATGCATTTGCATAAAGTTTCCAATTTTCTATCAATTATTCTTTGAGTTGCAAAATATTATTATTCTTGTTCAAGCACTTAGTTTCAATTGAAAGATAAACAATAACACTTTTCTTATTATAAACGTTGCTTGTAAGAATAACAACAATACACCGTTGACATATATGCGAGAAACATTATGTCTCAATGCCAATTTGTCAATAGTCTAGCTATGGCAATGGAATAGGAAAAATGAAGTATATATACAACTATAAGCAAAAAAGAACACAATGTAATTAGTCTTATACCATTGGTACTTGATTAGCCACTCTATTGGGTTTAGGTGTTGTGATAACGTTAATTTGTATTTTGTAGTTCTTTTCTGTTTCATTTTTGGAAAATGGTGACATGCTATACAAATAACCTTGACTTTATTGGTTTAGGTGTTGTGTTAACTTGGTTTGTTTGTTGTTCTTTTGGTGAATTGTTGTTCAAAGATCGTGAGGCAGAAATGAATTGTAGCTTTCACTTTATTGGCTAGTTGCTTGATAATTATATTGGAGTTTGATCGTTGGAGTATGTGACGTTACAAAGTGAGCTGTTTGCATGGTTAATGGTTTTGGTGGGAATGGGAGTGCATAAGATTTTCTACATCTGTTCATTATTTGCCAACCTTTTGGTATTGATTTTGGGCCCAAAAAAATAGTTTGAAAACCGAACATTTGTTTTGGCCTTTTTGGATAATAACGTGGTTCTTAAGTTCTTTACATGTCATATTTCAAACACTTGTAATATATATCTTACTATATTAGAAAAATATGGGGGTGGATGAACAGTAATTTTCATGTACGTCACAGGGGCATTTTCATCGTTTCGCATCTAAACAACATAGGCAGTTTCGTCGTTTCGCACATAATAGAAAATTCTATATACTTCTCGATTTTTCCTCTCTTTCGTCTCCACTCTCTCTCTCTGCTCAAGCTTCCAACTGTCCTCTCCAAGTGGGTATAAAGGTTATTTGGTAAATTTGATTATGGAAGCTTAGTGAATTTGATTTCAGAAAAAAACTCTCCAACTCAGTATTTTTATTTTATTTTTTTTAGTTTATCAAGCCAAAGTGTGCTTCAATTGGGTGGAAAACTAAATTGGATAGTTTACTAAACGAATGATCGGTGTAAGCATATTGGTAGTGTTTTAGAGAATGGCTGCTTGGTAATTTGATTGTGGAAACTTATTTTAATTGCTATATGAAATTCTCCAACTCAGTATTTTTTTGAGAATTTCCCTTCATTTACTTTCTTGGATCCCCATCAATTGGTTTAAGCTGATATTACCCCATTCACTAACAGTCGGTGTTACTATTCGGAATGTATAATTCAAGAGGTTGTTTGTAGTCATTTATTTAATTGCTAAATTATAATTGTTTAATCATTTTTTTATAAGTTATTAGATTTGTTTGATTACAATTTTAGAGATGTTTATGTTTACTATTCGGATTGGTTGCATTCAAGGGCGTTCAACATGGACAACTCTTCCCAACAAGGTCCAATGTAGTTAACAACGATGCAATTCATTATCGTCCACAACGACAAAACGTGAACGTCTACGTCAACGAGAGAGAAGGCAACGTATGACTAATGAACAACACTCCCTTAAACGCGAACGCTTATTATCAACGTTGAAAGAACACTGTAGCTTATGGTCAGGACCAGTTCCAGTATGATACAGAGCGTTCACCGCGTATAGGCCCTGATAAAGGTATTATCTCTACATTTCTTGAATATTCCTCTCTCCGTGTGTGCAAGTTCTCCTTATTTGTCTCCTAGCTTTCACTGTATGAATGGATGTTAATGGGTTTATGTAGCAGCAATTGCTGTTTACTTCGTTTCTTATGGGGAATAAGAGTTTAGATCTTAAAAGAAATGTTCATTTAATTGGAGAAAAAAGTGGTAGTTTTTGGAGATGTAATCCTCCAACTTAACGAATGAGTCTGGTCAGGAATTGTTACCAACACTTTTTATTTTGCATTTGATATTATGTTTATTTTTGTTTTGCAATTGATATCGCGTAATCGTTTATTGGTATTTGGTACTTGGGGTTGAAAATAAACCAGTGATAGATAAATATATGTTGGTAGATTCTGCTGTAAATTATATGTGGTAGGGTTTATTTGACTATATATATCTAGAAGATGGATAAAAACCTAGATAAGCTAATCAAAGTGTAAGCTGTGGAATGTGGATCACAGGGACTGTTAAATGCTCCTGTATATTTGGTAATGTCTTTTCCGCTCCCCTTAAGATTGGAACTAATGTCGTAACTTAGGTTGAGTCGTAACTTAGGTTGATTGTTTGCTCTATTTTCTGGGGGCTGCAAATTATTTGAACATACAGAGCTTGATTGATGTAGCAGCCCAAATGGTGGCTAACACAATTAAAGGGAAGACAATAGATAAGATCCGTGAGACATTTTTTCGATATAGAAATGATTTCACTCTAGAGGAGTATGATGAAGTTCTGAAAGAACACCCTTGGGCCTTTGAATGATGGCCTGGATGGCATTTGGTTGGTGGTTTGCGGCGTTAGAAGTTGATGGTTAGGGAAGTGTCACACATCTGTAATGGTACTATCAGTAGTTTTCTATGTTAATGGTACTAACATGTTGTACACCTATGATGTACGCACCTCCAACACCTCTTCAAACAATGAAAATACCATCTTATTGAAAAGTTAACTAACTTAGTAAGACAAGTTTTTATCTTCTTGCTCATTTGTCAGTTACATGTTTATATCTTTCTTGCTCAAATCTTCCTTTAGACTATCTGTGATTAGCTGCAAATGTATTGGAGCTTATATGAGAAACAAAAAAGAACCAAAATCAGGTAATTATTTTTGGATTTTAATCATCTTCTTGACCCTTTATAGTTTTTTGCCCACTCTATTTACATGACAGTGTGGTATTCTTATGCATATGTTATTCTAAATTGCAGATTTGTTTCATGTCCATTCTGAGCACCCACTTTAGCTTTTGTAATTGTTAATTTTAAAGAATAATAAAGTGTTTCAATGCGTATAATTATAAATAAGTTGTCACTTGGAGTATACCTTACCTTCTTGATGTAGGTGATATGATCAAGAGATTTTGAAGTTGCCAAGGTAAATGGAAATGCATAGAAACTCAATAGGACAGAGAGAAGAAAATGGAGCAGAAAAATTACTTTTGAAATTGGCAGGTCTTATTTCTTTTTTTTCCTGTCTATAGTCTTTTTATTTGCTATTTTGCGTAGTTGCCTTTGATAGATTGAAGTCGCTTTAAACTTTTTATTTTATATATCCATGGTTATAATATCTATCTAATAAAAGAAATCGGTCCCCATCCGGTGATTACAAATCATTCTCACAAGTTATGACATGGCAAATCCAAAGACTTATGGAGTATGTGTAGTTTATTATTTGGGCACAAGAGTATTGGATCATTGTTGATTTGGTCAACAATGGTTGCTTTATGGGCTGGGCTTTTATCTTTCGGTGGGTTGGGTATCTTTTGGGCCTAATTTGAAACAGCTATAGCATGCGCTATATACTATGATATATAAGGATTGATATTTCATATTCACTACATACTACAAGCAACAATATTACACAACAGAATTAATTAACTCTTGGTCGTTTGGGAGTTGTATTTGCATATTATATTATTATTTTGTTGGCACCTTAGTTATACATGTATGCTACACAATCATAATGCATGTAGTCAGACATCATTTGCAAGATAAAAAATGATACGTGTACTGAAGAGCATGCATGAACATTATATGCCTGACAAGGTGTTGGGATAGGCGATAGCGAACTCACACAAACCTCACTGTGAAGAGAATGCAAGAGGAATTAGGGAATTGAGAAACGTGAAATGATGGAGAAAGAAAATACAGTTAGCATTGTTGCTAATGCTGATGAGACTATCTTTGAACCTATTGCAGGTGCCTATATGTCCAAAGCCCTCAGAACCTACATGTGTCCCGGGTGCATTATTATCGTGGTCCTTGAATTTCTACGCAAGTGTATTAACTCCTTTTACAAAGGTGTAATAACATTGTATGAAAGCTTTGCTATATTTCCTTGACACTGAATGTGATACATCATTATATTACCTTTTGAAACTAAACTTTGTATGTCTTAATCCTCATTTTTGACATTTTTTTAGCACTGGATATGCAGCTATCAAACACTATTTAAGAATGCTTGCAGATGTGAGTTTTGTCTCTCTTCAATATATTCTTTGGTGGAATTTCAAGTAGATGCCTACTACCTACCGCCTTCTATTTTTTTGAGTTGTGCTTTTGCAACTTCTACTTATACGATGAACAAAACCTGTATAAAATGTGTTCTTAACAGATTCTGGGCAGGCCATTTTTTTTTTTATTGTTTCAAGTCAACATTTAATTTTCCTTTACTTATACGATAATGCTCGATTATCTGGTCACAAAGCACTTTTATGCACTATAGACAAGGTTGTTGACATTTATAAACGTGTGGTTCAGTCAATGACCTATTGTGTTGAGCTGTGGATTGATTATTGTAGCTTTGCCATGTTGTTATTTTAAAATCCTACAATAATTTTAGAACTATGTGCTATGGGTATATGGAGTTTATTTTACCTCTACAGGAAATCTGATTTTTTTTAAATTAGTAAAGGAAAATGGCATTTGGTTATGAACTATGCTGACAATATGTAAAAAACTAATAAGTATCCTTACAAGTGAGTATTCTATTGAATTTGGCATTAATGACCAAGCACTATATGCTATATAGTAATTGGTCTGCAATATATTTTGATGGTGTTTATGATAGGGGTACAAATAGCGGAGCAGCTGCAACCTTATGTAAAAGACATGATGGACGACTTTTAGGTGCAGTTTACAATAGGTTTAAGTGTCCGAATGCTATGCAAGCAGAGTGTAAGGGAGGAGAATTAACATTAGTGTTAGCATAAAGATTACAGACAGCCAATACAGTGGTAATAAGTGACAATCAACAACTCATGAAGACTTATGCAGTAAGGGGTAACAGACTGACATGGAGATTAGAAGACCACCTTAATAGGATTTAAAAAGCTTTTAAAGCCAATTTTAAGTTTTTTTTGGATTCTAAGTAAATGTAATTATAATGCTCATAGGTTAGCTGAATGGGCTAATAGATTTGTTGGCCGGAATTTGCCTGCCCCCTAGGTGGGTATATCACTGCAACCTATGTTTAGTTTAAGTTTTAAGATATCACTGCAAAGGTTGTGATTTCACATCTGTCTGTAGTCTATAAATGTGCATCGCACGTGCATATTGCTAGTCGTGTTAATTAGTTTGTCTTCTCCCCTCTCTATCTCTCTTCACATATCCATGTTGCCATGTTGGTCCGCATCTCTTCTTCAATGTTTTTTTTCGACATTACAAAGCAATCAAACAACACAAACTCACTATTTAACTATTTGCAATTGAAGAAGAAAATCATTTGAAGTTCTTTGCAATTGAATAACAAAAATACACTATAATGCTGCTTTTCGAAAGAGCCAAGAGTGGGTTGCATGAACATAGGCTGGTCATCGTGTCTTCTTCACTGTTTTTTCTTCTCCATTGTAGAACAATCGAACAACAAAAGCTCAATGTTAATTATTTGCAATTAAAGGAAAAAAAAAACAATGAAATTTCTTTGCAACTATGTTGCAATATCCTATGAATTGAAATTAATTAAAGTTCAGAGTTAATTAAATTTCTTTGCAATTAAATAAATTAATTTTCACTGGTTGTAGAGTTTCACAAATTGAATTTGTTAGCATCAAGTGAAAAGTTGGAACAGCAAATGCAGGAATCTTTAGTTGTGTCCTATGGTAGATGCCTTCATACTGGATGCAGTTAATGGTATTATCAACTGTCAAATGTCATTGCCATAGTCCTTGTTTGGTAGGCGATTACATAAAGATGTATAAGCAATGTATGCATTTAAATTTTTACTAATTAAAATTTTGATTACATTTAGGCATATTTTTTTTTTCAATATTCAGCATCTATTAATAGATTAATTATATATTTGAAGGGGGAGATATTTTTTTCTTAGCAATATGATAGTCATAAAGTCTACAAATTAACTAAAAAGTTAAAAATTACGAAAGAATAAGTTATAGAAACAACTAAACTAGTAAATTACTTACCCGCCCAAGCTTTTCCGAACCTTTTACGTTTTTGCAAATCCGTCATAAGTTCATGCAAAATTTTGATCTCAAAACTCTAGCGACAATTTCAGGAGAAATCGCCGCGGTGTATATCCAAGAGGAGTCTTGTCAATACATTTTTGAACTTCAGGCCATTTAGGATTGCAAGTAAAAGTTATGAATAGATCAGGAGATCCAGCCCATCGACAAATTGCAATAGCGTCTTGGTAGTTTTGTAGCATATAACGTGGACCTCCGGTGAAAGAAGATGGTAGAACTATTAAGCCTTCCAACAAAACACGGTTTTGAATCTCCGAGAAAATCTTGCATCAACTAATCCTTGATAAAGCTCAAAGACAAACAAATCTACCGGGTTATTTCTAATCCAATCAACTCTAATCTGTTCTACAACACAGTAAGAATCAACAATAAGTTGTTGTTTCAAGCATCCACCAAGAACAATTGTTTTTCCTTCTTTTAGTCTCATTTGCAATCTGAAAGTGTAGAACTCCCTCATGCTTATGTTTGTCCTTTTCCCAACTTTGACATTATTTTGATAAGGGATATCAATCTTGTACCCGTCTTCAGCATGAGGAAACAAAAGAGGATATTGCATGGCCATGAAACTTGGGTGCAATTCATTTATTCTTTTCAGGCCATATCCTTTTTTGTCCACCACAATATCACGGTAATTACCAAATTCACTCTCTTCCTCAACAATAAGTGCAAAGAACCCGGATGATGTCGGCATGTTATAAAGTCTCCCATCCTTTTGTCTTGTACTAATAAGCTTTATAATTTGAAATCACCACCTACGCCGGACTCTTTAAACCTGTCCCTTGCTATTCTATAAGTCTTAGTAAGTTTGTTTGTATTGTTCAACATATCTATCAGTCCCTTCACAATATCTGGATCCAACTCTTTTTCAGACCCGTTTGATAAAATTTTCTTACTAAGAGAGTTCATTCTGTTCACAACTTCATTATCAGTATCATATATGTAAAGTTGGGAAAACTTAGGGCGTAAACCTTCAGGTGGAAGCAAGGTGCCAATTTTGTGGTGGTTTTGGCCTTTTATCTTGTAGACGTAAGGACCATGACCATTGTTTATTGATTCTTGAACGTCACCTCTTGTTGATGTGAAAGCAAATATGCTGTTATATACTCTGATATTTTTCATAAACTTTTTGGATCTAGAGCCAGAATTGCAGTCCATAAGCTCATTTAAAAAATCAGGTGTATCTTTCAGAAAAGGTAGCTGAACTTTCCCTCCACCGTAACATATATAGAAGTTTGGATTTTTAGGATTTTTCATTCGGTCATTCCTTTCTTCATACCAAACAATGGCATCACAGTAAGGACACACTGATGTTGGTTCTCCAAAATCCAACAGTTGGAAACAACGCCCTGAATTAAAATGAATATTAAAAACTATAACTAATAATATAAAAAATAAAATAATATTAAAAACTATAACTAATATAATACTAACTTTCATGCAAAACTTCACTTGGTTTCTCATGGGAAACTTCAACTTCCATATGGTCATTTGTATCGTTTTCATTTTCTACTTCCGAATCATTCCCACTGATTTGAGAATCTTGATCATCGTCACTTTCTCCAACACCGTCTGGTTGATATAGGTGATTTTTTCGGGAATAATGGTTGTCATCGTTTGTTTCACCATCACAATTAACATAACCATGAGTTTCAACTGGTTGGATTTCTCTATTACTCAATATACGTTTTCTTTTATATCGGCTATTTTTGGCTTTTTCATTATTCGACTGCGGTCCATCCACTGTATAAGAATAAAACATGTTAAGTACAACTCAAAGCCAAGTAACAATGAACAATGAAGAATGTCTTACCAAGTTCATTAGGAAAATGCTGTGAAGGAAAAAAAACTATCAAGTTGATGTTTAGTGGATGTAGCATCTGTTGACAAAATTAAACAACATTATAATTATAATGGAAGAAGAAATGATTTTTTGGTTACTTGTCCATTAATAATTAATCAAATATTTTTTTAAAGAAAAGACTTATACTTATTTGATTGCCATGAAACTTAGGTGCAATGAAGAATGTCTTACCAGGTTCATTAGGAAATGACTGAGAACTGTGTTTATCTTTTTTGTATTTGACTCGATGATTCCTGAACCAATTCTTTATATTATCTTCTGAAATTTGACCATGTATTGACAGTTCAGTTGTCAAGAGTTTGATTTCTTCCTTAGTATAATATGATTTTTTTTTATTAAATGCACTTTCAAGTATCTGAAGCTGCATCACTGTTGCGGACCAACATTTCTCATAAGAAACTTCAACTTCAATATGGTCATCCACTGTATAAGAATAAAACATATTAAGTAAACAATTATAACTCAAGTAACAATTAACAATAAAGAATGTCTTAACATCTGTTGACAAAATGCTAATGGAAGACCTTCCACTGGTCCATTCTTTCTGGATGTCCCTGTTTGTTATAAAACCACTTATTCACATTTGTTTTTGTAACCTCACTATGTTCTTTCAACTAATTTGTGATATCTTGGATTTGCAGTTTAGTAGGTTGATTGAAATGATTGAAGGTCTGCTCCAATATTTGAATCTGCATCGTTGTAGGACTCTAACGTTTTTTGGTCGCCATCTAACAAATTAAGGGATTGAAAAATTAAATTAGGGAAATTGTCAAGCAAGGTAAGACAGTGAGGAAAGAATTATGATTTATAAAATCGGCATGAGACAGTGATGTATATATAACCACACACGAAGTGTTTTTGTCTTAGAAGTCTAATACAATGGAAACTCTATTATATATGGACATATATACACACACGAAGTGTTTTTGTCTCAGAAGTCTAATACAATGGGAACTCTATTATCTTGTTTTTGTCTTAAAAAGATTGCTTTTGTTTGCCCGAATGTGCTGCCTTGGGGCATATCTAACTGATAATTATCAAGATTGAGCACTCTGCGTGAGAAGGAAAAACATCAAGATCTTATTTCCAAGCAAACAAAACCTGACTTGCGTACCAGGTGGCCAGCCGAAGCCGAAGCAGCAGAGCGCAACACCAGAAAAATATTTAAGTTGTTCCAAGATGAATATGTTGGTACGTTGGATCTGTTAGCAGACGTTGCTTCTGAGGATGGCTCGTTGTTCACATATAAGGTATCATCATTTCAAAGTGTCAGACCTTTCACTGTTACATTTGACACTTCAAAGAATACAATAGAGTGCAGCTGCAAAAGATTTGAATTCATGGGTGTTCTATGTGCACATGCGCTAAAAGTATTGCATAATAGACGATCGCATGACATTCCATCACCGTATTACTTGAATAGGTGGACCCAAGATGCAACAGTTGGTGTTGTAGTCGATAACCGTGGACAACCGATGCATCTGAATGGTCCCTCATCCTTGGCAATGCGACATATGGCCCTTACTGTAGCTGCAAAAGTGTCTACCTCCGAAAAATGTAGTGTGTTGGCGAAAGAAGTACTAACTCGGGTTCTACGGGAGATAGATGATCTCCTAAAGTTTGGCTTGGATCAAGGCGTGTCTCTTGAAAATAATAGAAGTGTTAACCACGTCAACTTGTGGAATGACTGTGTTGCAGACCATTTTGATGCTAATGTTGGCATGGGTAAACAAAATGGTAGTACAGAAAAGATTCAACCAAGGCTAACAGGTATGTAAACAGATTAATGATTCTATTACATTGTGCACAATTATCAAGTTTATGGTGTGAATTGATCTTTCAGGTAGTCAGGTATCAGTTGGAGTGGTTGGGACTGTTTCTAGTTCATCCTTGGCATCACCCCTTGTCATGCCAAATCATCCTGTTTATCCAGTCAGACCTGGACTCTTCCCCCCACTATGCTCAGGTAGGTTATCTCAATACGCACCACAAACATCATAATGATTTCTTCTTTATTATTGTATCTTGACTTTGGAGTTGCTGAATCAAGCCTTCTAATGGGGCCGTGTTCTGTTCCTCTTAACAGCTAGTGTCTTCTTAATCGTATTCAATACAATTTTGAGTGAGGAATAATTATACTCTTCAAACCCACTGTGCCCTGCCTCGCAAGTCAGCTTGCGTTATTGGCGCAGCTATTGGAGCAATTCTGATGTTACTGATAGGTACTCGTGTTGGAGTTATCCCTCACATGAGGAGAGAAACCGAGTCGACAGTAAACGGCAAACTCGACATCCGGAAGTCGAGCCTTCCTGGAAAAGAAGCGCCGCCGCGCTCGAGTCTCAAGAATATAAGGCGACCAGCTTCAAAGAAGTAGCGCCAGCGTTCAGTGTCAGTCTTGCCAGAGGAGAGCTGGCAAGCGCCAGTCTATATTTTCGTGGCCCTTGCTACAAGATTACCCGCGAATTTGGTTTTGGAGATAAAAACCAAAATCAAGGTTTTGAAAAACCTAACCTAACGTAACCAAACAAGTCGAAGGATTGGAATCCGGACTAAAAACAAAAGAGAACCTTTGAGGAGATACAACCACGTAAAGAGATAAGAGTGATCTAGTAAAAGGAGAGATCGAAAGGGAGAGATTGTAATCTTCCTTCCCATTTTATTAAGAACTGGCTCTTGTGGAAGTAGGCATCATTGGCCGAACCACGGTAAATCTTTGTGTTGTGGTTTGTTGTTTAACTGCTTTACATTATTATATGTTGTTGATAGTTGTTTAGCGAGTTGGGCATGTTAGTATAGGTTGTAGTTGATATTTAGATTTTGTCCGGAGTTGAAGTGTGTTCATACAAGTTATCTGTGTAGTGGGGAACCGATTGGTATTGGTGTAATCCCCAACAAGTGGTATCAGAGCCTTGGTTAGAATAGCCTAGGGTGTTATCCGAATCTTGGTCAGAAGGTGTTTGACGAAATTCCTGAGAGAAGATTTGAGGTTAAATAACTTGTAGAGATGGACCATTCCGTGAACACTCGTATGATGAGTCTGAATAGGAAGAACTACACCATCTGGAAAGCCAAGATGGAAGACTTGCTATATCTTGCAAGGACTTGGCACTTCCCATTGAGAATGAGGGAGTAAGACACTGAAAAGGTGATGAATGAGGCCGAGTGGAAAAAGCTTGACGTAAAAAGCCGATTGGATACATTCGACGATGGATTGACGCGAGTGTGTCTTTCACCATGTGGCCCAAGATTCTGACCGCCCGTCTATGGAAGAAACTTCGAAGACTTTTTATGAGAGGAAGTCGGGTGGAAACAAAGTGCTAGTCGTTAAGAAGTTTGCGAACACGAAGTACCAAGAAGGTTCTTCAATGTCCGAAAGCATCTTAATGAAGTCTGTAATATCATCAATCGATGCATTTGATGAAGATCAATTTGGGGAGAAGTTGAGGCTTTGTTTCTATTTAGGCTCTACCCAAAGTTGGGAGACACTAGCGGTTTCTACATGGAGCAGCCCAAGGATGGAATTGTTACCATGGAGATGGCTACCACGTCTTTCTTTGAATGAGGAGACTAGAAGGAGTGCAAGAAGCTGACTCTTCTAACTCGGAGGTCCTTTTCACGAGAAACGGGGAGAGGTCGAAGAGAAAACCATCTCGTTCTAGAGGTGATGACGAATAAATCTAGGGGTGAAGCTAGAACTCCTAAGCAAGCGGAGAGGCAATGTTACTATTGTGCCACAAAAGGCCACTTCGGATATGAGTCGCGAATTAATCAAGAAGAGGGATGAGAAGAATAAGCGCGGTACATGAAGACATGGTGCAGGAACGAAACACGCTGCAGAGATACTACCGCACTAGTCGGCGACCTAGTGGGAATTGTGTCGATTGTGGTGTGTCCGTCTTTAGTACCTCATGTCGATACGAGTGGGTGATAGAGACGGGGAGCATCCTATCACGTCCACAATCGCCGCGAGGGATTTTTCACTACCTACGGTTGTGGTGAATATGGTGAAGTGAGGATGGGTAATGTGATGGCGCCTCAAGATTATAGGCATTGGAGATGTTCATGTAGAAACCAATGTCGGCTACACCTTGACACTCAAGGATGTAAGACATGTCCCCGACATACGGTTAAGCCTAATTTAATTTTGGGAAATTAGATGATGATGGCTTTGTAAACTCGTTTGGTAACGGGTATGGAAACCGGCGAGGTTCCATTGAGCGAGAGAAAGAAAACTTGCTCTCTTTACAAAACACAGGCTAGTTTGTGTAAAGCGTGAAGCGAACGCGCGTAAGAAGAAAGCTTCATCTGAACTGTGGCACAAGAGACTGTGTCACATGGGCATAAAAGGGATGGAAGTTCTTGCTAAGCAAAAGGCCATGCCAGACATTAAAGGTACACATTTAAGTACATGTACTCATTGTTTGGTAGGAAAGCAACACAGGGTGTCTTTCCAAAGATTCCCGTCTCACGAAGCGACACCGTCCTTGAACTAGTGCAATACTGGACTTATGTGGTCCTATGAGAGTGAAGTCCCACCGGGGAGAGTTACTTCTTGACATTCATTGATGATGCGTCAAGAAAGATATGGGTCTATAGTCTGAAGACCAAGGATGAAGTACTTGGCGTGTTTGAGAAATTCCACAGCATGGTGGAAAGAGAGACTGGGAAGTTGTTGAAGTGTATTCGCTCAGATAATGGGGGTGAGTACATTGGGCCATTTGAAGAGTATTGCCAGAGTCATGGGATTCGTCATGAGCAGACCGTTCCCAAGACACCGCAATGTAATGGAATAGCGAGAGAGAATGAACCGTACCATTGTAGAGAGGATAAGATGCATGTTATCTCACTCTAAGCTACCTAGAAGCCTCTTGGGTAGAAGCAATGCATCTGGTAGTGCATGTGATCAACCTGTCACCAAAGAAAGCCTCGAATAGTGATTATCGGAGAGAGTATGGTCAGGCAGAGATGTTGATTATGGATACTTGAGGGTATTTGGGTGCGGGGCATTTGTGCATATTCGAAGGATGAGAGATCCAAGCTTGATGACAAAAGCCAAGCAAAGTGCATTTTTAAGGTTATGGAGATGAAAAGTTTGGTTACAAACTCTATGATCCGATTAACAAGAAGGTAATCCGAAGTCGAGATGTTGTGTTCCCGGAAGACCAAACCATAGCAGACTTTGAGGAGGGTGAGAAGCTGAGGCTTTCACCAATGACCTTGTTGATTCGAACCGAAAGTTCCTACCGTGGAGCGCGCGTAAGGCATTGAGAATGCAGAGAACCATGAGTTTGAAGCTCATGATGAGAATCCTATTGCTCATGATGGGATAGAACCTATTGGTATAGAAGATGCAGATGAGATGCATGAACCACCACCGAGCAAAAGCGAAGTGTATCCTCCCGAGGCACCGGCCAGATGGGGCAAGGAGGTCCGCGAGGAGGAGGGAGAATAGCTTCAACCAGGTATCCACCACATACGTACGTGCTACTATCGGATGGTGGAGAACCTATGTACTATCAAGAGGCACTTGAAGGTACAGACAAAGAAAAGTGGTTGAAGGCCATGCATGACGAGATGGATTCTTTGCATAAGAATCACACACTTACGAAGTTAGTTGAGAAACCCGGGGAGAAAAGTTCTCAAGAATAAGTGGATATACAAAGTCAAGCATGAGGAGAACAATCCTCACCCAAGGCACAAAGCTCGCCTTGTTGTGAAGGGATTCGGTCAAAGGAAAGGGATTGACTTTGATGAGATTTTCTCTCCTGTAGTGAAGATGACTTCTATCCGGGTGGTATTGGGTATGGCCGCAAGTATGAACCTAGAGGTTGAAAGCAGACTAGATGTTAAGACAGCTTTTCTTCATGGAGACCTTGAAGAAGATGTCTACATGGACCAAACCCGGAGGGTTTGAGGTCAAAGGCAAGGAGCACCTAGTATGCAAGCTGATAAAGAGCTTGTATGGGTTGAAGCAAGCACCGAGACAGTGGTACATAAAGTTTGACTCCTTTATGGTGAAGCAAGGATACAAGAAGTCTGCTTCCGATCATTGGCGCGTTTGTTCGAGGAGATTTCGGATGGAGATTTCATTGTCTATTTTGTATGTGGATGACATGTTGATAGTTGGCCCAAACATCAACAAGATATCAAGTGAAGAAAGACTTGAGTAAGTCCTTTGAGATGAAGGATTTGGGTCAAGCAAAGCAGATACTTGGGATCACGGATCACTTTCGTGAGAAAGAGTGGGAAGTTGTGGCTTTCAAGAAAGCTACATTGAGAAGGTGTTGAAGAGATTCAACATGGATCAAAGCGAAGCCGGGCCGGTTGTCCGCTTGGTGGCCAGTTCGCATGACCAAAGAGATGTGTCCTAAGGGTGAGCATGAGCGAGTCGGATGGAAAAGATTCCTTATGCATCCGCATGGGCGGTTTGATGTATGCCATGGTGTGTACTAGACCGGATATTGCTTTTCGCCGTTGGGGTGGTAAGCGATTTACATCAAACCGGGTAAAGAACATTGGGAAGGTGTTAAGTGGATATTGAGATATCTCAAAGGCACTTCCAAATCATGTTTGTGCTTTGGTGGAAGTAAGCCCTTACTTGAAGGCTACCGATCGATGGAACATGGCGGTGATGTTATTTCGATGAAGTCCACCTCCGGTTATCCGTTACTTTTGCGGGGGGCGGTTTCTTGGCAATCTAAGTTGCAAAAGTGTGTTGCCCTCTCCACTTCTGAAGCCGGTATATATTGCAGCCACCGAAAGTGTTGCAAAGAGTTGCTATGGATGAAGAGGTTTTTCGACCGAACTAGGGCTAAAGCGTAAAACAGTTTGTAGTTCTATGTGACGGTCGAGGCGCCATCCACTTGAGCAAGAATCGAAGTTTTCATTCTAGATCCAAGCACATACACGCGCGTTATCATTGGATTAGAGAAGTACTTTCGAAGACAAGCATTTGTGTATCGAGAAGATCCATACCGACAAGAACGGGTCGGATATGATGACCAAAGTCTTACCGAAAGGTAAGTTTGATGTTTGTTGTGCTATTGCCGAATGGCGACACTCCTCCCGATTGATTTGGCAATTGTATGGAGGTAGCCCCCTCACCGTTCGGGGGGAGATTGTGGAGTTATCCCTCACATGAGGAGAGAAACGGAGCCGAAGCGTAAACGGGCAAACTCGACATCCGGGAAGTCGAGGCCGCCAAGGCGCAGAAAAGCGGCGCCAGCGGCCGAGCTCCGGTAACATAGAGGCGACCAGCTTCAAAGTGAAAGCGCCAGCCTCGCTTCGGTGTCAGTCTTGGTAGCGACTTCGCCAGAGTGGCAGCGCCAGTTCAGTCTATTTTCGTGGGCCCTTGCTACAGTACCCGCGAATTTGGTTTTTGGAGATAAAAACCAAAATCAAGGTTTTGAAAAACCTAACCTAACAGAACCAAACAAGTCAGAAGGATTGGAATCCAGACTAAAACAAAGAGAGAACCTTTACAGAGATACAACCCTGTAAAGAGATAAGAGTGATCTAGTAAGGTGAGAGACTGAAAGGAGAGATTGTAATCTTCCTTCCCATTTTATTAAGAACTGGCTCTTGTGGAAGTAGGCATCATTGGCCGAACCACGGTAAATCTTTGTGTTGTGGTTTGTTGTTTAACTGCTTTACATTATTATATGTTGTTGATAGTTGTTTAGCGAGTTGGGCATGTTAGTATAGGTTGTAGTTGATATTTAGATTTTGTCCGGAGTTGAAGTGTGTTCATACAAGTTATCTGTGTAGTGGGGGAACCGATTGGTATTGGTGTAATCCCCAACAACTCGGTGGTGGTGCAACACTCTAAAATTCTGTTCAATTGTCTATCAAATTCCAGGGAAAAGTTGCTGCTTTCTAGAGCTTGTGTAGCACTTGCTTTATTAAAAAAATACAGTGGCAAGGTTCTTTTCTCTTTCTAATATATATCTATATACGTTCTCAGTAGTTGTCAATCCTTCCCTTATTACTGTTATGAATTCTTTGCGCTTACGAAAATTTCTAAATGGTCTGTCGCACATAGTTGGTCCAGATGGGGGACATCCTGTTGAAGGCTATAATAATTCTACTATTTTTACAGATACATCCATTTTCCTTCTTTACTTATATCTTCTATGTGGTCCATGTATCTTAGAAATTAGTTTTACCATTTCCTTAAATTCTTAAGCAAGGGGCATTGGCTTCCAACTTGAAATAACAACTCGCTACAATACTACAACAGCTAGACTTTTCTAGTTTTGTCTCACCTGACACTATCGTAGATAGAGAGAGAGAAAGAGACCTTGGCAGATACATCTTGTCTTATATGCCATACGTAAGTGTAATAAAGCAAACATGTTGAATAAGGTGTAAAAAAATTCTTTTATTCTTGACCTGATTGGGTGTCTAGTGATTCTAGTGTCTTATAAAGGGATTTTGTTTGTTTTGGTTGAATTTGTGGGAGGGGTTGATTGACACCCCGTTTGTGTTTTGGTTGACCATCGCTTTCTTGTAGACATAGCTACCTAGTAAGAAGAACTCAAAATCATGTTGGTGTGAAAGAGATAAGGCCGTTCATCGTTAATGTGAAGTTGCTAAGAGAACTCGCTGAAAGAAGACTTGTAGAAATAACTCGATAATATGGGATACTTAGAAGTTCAAGAATTGCTCGCAGTTTTTTTCTCCTGATTTGTGTCTGTAATATTTATCATAATAAATTAGGAAACTAAATTAGGACTCTTCAAATTATGTATAGATTAGGAGACTAAATTAAAACTTTTCAAAGAAACATAATTAATTGGGACCCTGGAGCTCTAGTAGTTAATATTGGAGACCTTCTGCAGGCAAGACCATAGCACATTGAACTTCTATAGGTGCGCGCATTTCCACAAAATTAATTTACTTGTGTTCTAAACTTGTTTCTCTGAATCTTGCAGCTTGTATCCAATGATAAGTTTGTTAGTGTTGAGCACAGAGTGTTGGCGAATCATATAGGTCCAAGGGTATATGCGGCTTGTTTCTTCACAAATCTTGGTCCATTAACAAAAACGTATGGGCCAATCAAAGAGTTATTATCTCAAGAGAATCCTGCAATCTATAGAGAAACTACATTGATAGACTTTGTTGCATACTACGATACAAAAGGACTTGATGGGAACTCTGCTCTTACACATTTCAAGGTTTAAATTTTGGAAGGGAAACTTCTCATTTGATCAAAGGTTGTTTATCATTTACCTGGTAGGAGAGGATTTTGCGCAAGAGAAGAGCTTGAATTGGAAAGACTGTCTGGGCTAGTAATGCATTCTGATCAGGAGAACTCCCATCTTAAATTGGAGTTGTGTAGATATGTTCTGGCTACCTCTTGTTGTTTGAAATTATATGAATGGTTGCTTCTATATATGATATATAGTTTTGGTTGATATCATCTTCTCCATGTTTATTTCGCGATGATATGGCTGGCCTTCACTGTATGGTTCTTCTATAATTTCGGATATTTTTTCTTTGTATCTTAATATTATGGAATATGGATGCTAAAGTGGGAAGAATACTTCCAGATGATCAGTCATGTCAAATTTTGAGTGGACATAAAAATTTTAAATGCTAATTTACACATTAACCATGAGTTATGTACTCTGCCAATGGCTTTATTATGCTATCTATATTTAATAATGCTTCATTCAATCTTAGTGTTCTTGATCTCGCATTTACTCCACTTCCTTGCCTAATGAATAAGATTTGATATAGCCCGATCTGCGGGATAAATATGCACTCTAGGTTATCGAAAAAATGCTAAGAGTTTCTGACAACAGCTACCTAAAAGTAATCAAACCTATAAAGAAGAATAATGAGTCAGGAGAATAGGCCGGTGAGAGGTGAGCATAGCATGCGCTATCTCCACAAACCCTGCATCACCATTGTTCAAAAACTTGAACTCATTCTCCAACTCCTTTCCAGAACGCCTATCAATTTTTCAGGAACTCTGAAAACTTGACTGCAATGTGTGAAGTATGTCGTACTGCAGAGTAAAATAAATAAAATGCAAATACCTGTGATTGGAATAGGAGGATGAAGGCCATTACCTTTTTAATTAATGAAATAACGTGGAAAATGTTTGTACGTATTATCTATGATGGTCCAATATCGCTAATTTTCAAAATTGAATTTACATAATAAGTAGAATGACTCAGAACCTTAAGACTTTGAATCTGTCTACACAATAAACAAAATTGATAAGAAACATTACAATATGATCACCATTAGATAGACAATTCTTTGTTCAACTGACAAAAAAAAATATGCAATCCTGAAAACTTGTAACAAAAGTTTCTAAAGTCATATTACATTTTCAACCAAAAAAAAAAAAAACTGCTACTAACATATTTCTGATTACTACTGCTTAATATTTGCTACACACTACTGCTGCCAGAGGAACAACACCTTTCTATAAGATCCCATAGGATTCCACGTTGAATGAGTTTAAGCTTCCTATGATATTTGAGCATGCTCCAGTCCTCCTTGTATAAGATCCCACAGGATTCCATGATTTGTAAGAGTACTGCCTGAAATAAATTTCCATCTGTGTTCATCAACTATTCTCGCCAGTGGTAAAATGGTAAATTAAACAACGTAGCAGTATAACCAAATTTCAAATGATAAACATTGATAGTATTGGAGAAGAATATTAGACCTGCTACAGATCAAACAAACTATGACTCTCAACAATAATGAAAATATCCTAAAAACCATTTTCTAAAATCCATCAAAATAAATAGTGTTGCCGAGATATTCTCAAACACCGAGCAATGTGAAGATGGGAAGCTAGAAAGCCCCAAATACACCCGAATGTAATAAAAAAATGAATTCAGAAGTGTACTTTCATATAAAGAAAACCCACACAAACAAAATTTTAGAATGGTGATTTTCATATAAAGAAAACCCGTACAAAGACCTAAAAAAATAAAAATTACTCTTTAAACGATCAGAAACGTACGTATTGTGTTGATCAACAATGAATAGAGTTTTGATTTCAGGTGGGGAATCAATTAGTGCAGGTTTGGATTTGAGATAATAGAGTTTTGTCTGGGTTTGAATAAGTAGTGTACTTTCAAGTAGATATTCATTTGATTACTTTGTGCAAGAGGTGAAAAACTAAATACAGGTAAGCAAGTTCAATTCTCTTGGAATCCAAAGTAGAATTTCAGAATCTAAGATATGAATTAACTATAACAGATACTACACCGTAATAGGCAGTTAAGACATGACATACCTAGAACTTTTGAAGCAGTGAGACGTTGGGTGGGATCAGTACAGAGCATTCCAGTGATCAAGTTCTTGGTGGATGTAGATATGTGATTAGATGGAAACTGCAAATTGGCAGCCCTGATAGAATCGAAAATCCTCAACTTAGTCTTCCCCCAAAATGGTGGCATCCCAATCGAGAAGAATGTAAAGAATAACCCCAAAGACTCGGACATCAGCAGCTTGGTTGTAGCCCCCAGCTAATACCTCAGGGGCTATATAAAATGGCCTTCCAACTATCCCCTGTAGACTTTTCCCTGTTCATAAAAAAACCAAATTGTTTACACCCCCACTACGCCTATTATAAGTTCGGGTTGATTCGATTCCCCCACTTGCATAGTATTGTGTATAAACTCGATATAAAGTGAGCTATGCTAAAGGGTTTTTTGCAGCTATCCTGCTCTTACTCTAAGCATACTCGAGCGTGCTGCCACTGTACATGACCATCTTGCTCATGTTCTAGTTGTTGTCGGTCTTATCAGAAAAACAAAACTGGAGGAAAGTTTACTGGGTAATAGATAATGAAAACTACGTGTAGTTCTTATTTGTAGTTAAAAAGACCAATATGAAGCACACAAATCAGCAAAAAATGGATATGAGTTTTGATGATTTACAATCACTTAAGATAAATAAAAGATCCAAGCCTTGTAACTTATCAAACAATTGTCCAGCTCCAACTCAAGGAAATCACTAAAGGCATTAAATTTATTCAAAATGAATGATTTAAGTTAGAGTGCTAAGCATTTAAGCGCGTCTATGCACCGATTTGCAGAAATTCCCATGTACTTATGAACAACTTTAACACCTCTTCTCGAAGCCTCACTTACATAAGAACGAAATACAAAAAAAGAGATAAGTTGAATGAGATAACAAAAAATATGTGTTTTGAGACAGCACAGTAAGATGAAAATTGTTCTTAGGCCAGTCTCACCTTAGAAAATTTGGATCAAAACCAATAACATAGTATGTAAAGCCGATCCAGATGAAAACTTCGGCAAATGAGGTGGGAATCCAAAGTCTCCATGATGGCAGTACATATGCCCAAGAAGGATAGAAGAGGAGGTCTCTTTGCTTGTAGAATACAGGAAGCTTTGCAATAGTCATTGAGACTTTAGCGAATCCATTAAACATAACAATGACAATTGCAAAAAAAAATGGCACCCATATAAATTCCTCCATCTGTTACTGTGTTATGCTTCATCTCGGTACGTAGGAAGATAGTCATTGCGATGAAAGCGACAACAATGAGCTGAAATCAGAAAGAACATGCAGTATGTTAGGACTGAACATTTAATAATATAGTTTCTTGTTCAGCAAAATTTGAACTTCAGAGGCTGAGCTGATCGAGGTATGTTCTTCTTTTGATTTTTTCTAGTCTTTGCCCTTTGATCAGCTTATCTTTGCGTAGATCTCATAACTCCGGAAGAGATAAGTTGAATGAGATAACAAAAAATATGTGTTTTGAGACAGCAACTTCAGAGGCTGAGCTGATCGAGGTATGTTCTTCTTTTGATTTTTTCTAGTCTTTGCCCTTTGATCAGCTTATCTTTGCGTAGATCTCATAACTCCGGAAGAGATAAGTTGAATGAGATAACAAAAAATATGTGTTTTGAGACAGCACAATAAGATGAAAATTGTTCTTAGGCCAGTCTCACCTTAGAAAATTTGGATCAAAACCAATAACATAGTATGTCAAGCCGATCCAGATGAAAACTTTGGCAAATGAGGTGGGAATCCTGAGTCTCCATGATGGCAGTGCATATGCCCAAGAAGGATAGAAGAGGAGGTCTCTTTGCTTGTAGAATACGGGAAGCTTTGCAATAGTCATTGAGACTTCAGCGAATCCATTAAACATAACAGTGACAATTGCAAAAAAAAATGGTACCCATATAAATTCCTCCATCTATTACTGTGTTATGTTTCATCTCGGTACGTAGGAAGATAGTCATTGCGATGAAAGCGACAACAATGAGCTGAAATCAGAAAGAACATGCAGTATGTTAGGACTGAACATTTAATAATATAGTTTCTTGTTCAGCAAAATTTGAACTTCAGAGGCTGAGCTGATCGAGGTATGTTCTTCTTTTGATTTTTTCTAGTCTTTGCCCTTTGATCAGGTTATCTTTGCGTCCAACTTTGATTGTGTTGAAAGAGTTTGCTAAACAACAATAATTTCACTGGCTGCTAACTCGAATACAACTGGACTTAATTTAGTTAAATTTCTTCGTCAGACAGAACTACGTCTGATATAAGCTAATGATGCATTACAAATTTTAGGTACTCACTTGCATCATTTTGAAGATATACACAGAGGAATTCCTCTTCATCAGCAGCCATTCCCTTGAAAAGCAAGCTTTCAAAAGCTCTTTTTTGCTGACACCATACTCAGAAGTTTCATCAGCAGCCATTCCCTTGTAAATCAAGCTTTCAAAAGCTCTTTTTTGCTGACACCATACTCGGAAGTTATCGAAGCAGTAGGGTGGCCTCTTTCTCTTGTCAAAAGGGGTGTTGAGTTCTTGCCCTTGCTTGCGGCCAACATGGAACGACTGGAATGTGTCTGCGAATTCCTGGGTAGAAACATAGGAATAAGGTTCGTCTTTATTGGCCCAGTACTGGTGCTGATCTTTTCTTGATGTTACCTGTATGAGAAGAAATTACAGGTCGGATCTTAACATTCTAGTTAGTTAATTTGACAGAATTGACAACTAAAAATGCGTACAAAATTTATAATTCAAATGATAGGAATAGAATGTAATTGGTTGAGTTAGGAAATCTTACTTCTTGCAAGAAGTTTGCAACCCCCTTTCTTTCAGGACATCTAAATCCCTTGGCTTCAAAGAACTCGAGCACATTCTCCCAAGGACCTTGGTAGACGATCTGTCCGTCTGAAACTAGAATAATATCATTGAAAAGATCATAAGTTTCTGGTGTTGGCTGAAGTAGAGCAATTACTGCAGTTCCACCAAGAATGTGGACAGACTGCAGCAGGGAATTCACAATTTGGAGCTTTTCTAAGTGAATTTAGAGGTGGAGAAAGAAGGTTTTCGGGGACTCGTGGGGTTTAGTCTCTTATTTGTGGGGGACTCACTGTATAATTGAACTTTTTCCCTCTCCTGATTTCTCGTGAGTAAAAATGGTACTTAAAATTTGACTACGTGGACACCCTCATAGACCAGGAAAAGGGACTGCTATTATAAATATATAAAGATAATGACTATAGAGATGTAGGTTGTTGCTAGGGATGATAAAGTTTGATACTTTAGATTGGATCATTGCATCAAAACCTAAAGATGATCTCTTTTCAATAAATAATTCTATTCTTGCTTGAAACTAATTATTAGGTGGATTGATTACTCTTCTCTATAACTTTCTCTTCCATCAAAACCCTATTTCTATTAGTTTAGTTAATTTAGATTTATTTGAATTCGTAGTATAATCGTAGAATAGAAATCTCTCAACATAATATTACTCTCATCATTGTTTCTTTGTGTTAAATTAATTGGATTCTATTTAGTCTTGATAGATTAAGAGTGGAACGATTTCGTACTCTATATATTGCATAAATATATATGTGAGAGTAGGAAATAAGATAATTGATACCGTAAGAATAAAGTTAGAGAAATCTAATTGAGTTTTTACGGGTTATCACACAGGGAAGGAGCCACTCATCGATCTTGATGATGACGACCCTCCTAAAGCAGGTCGTACTAGGAACCCAAGGCGTGGGGACCCAGTTCGGCACGAGCTATCTGAGTCAGAATACAGCAACTCAGATGAGGACTCAGGAACAACCTCAGAGCCGGAGTCCACTGACCAGGATCGTGATGTCGACCCTCGACATCGAAAAAGAACTCAGATTAAGAAACTTTCTTCCAAAGAAAGTGCATGGGAAATTGAGAAGAAGGACCTGATCCGTCAGATGCATCGGATGACAGGCAAGGGGAGAAAAATGTAAGACTCCCTTATTCAATCTGCCATAATGGGAGCAGGCAGATCTCCTTTTGCATCACGGGTGATGAGAGAGCCATATTCCCGTGGGTACAGACAACCGAAGTTCAGTGTCTTTAGTGGCAAGTCAGATCTGGTCGATCACGTATTTAGGTATCGTGCCATATGGGACAGTATGAGAGATATGACCATGTCATGTGTCAGGAGTTCAAAGCTTCCCTGTCTGGATCTACGCTCCAGTGGTATCACAGATTACGTGAGCGTCAGATCAGGTTCTCAGAAGAACTATTTAGAACCTTCATAGACAGAGGTACTCATGCAACAAGAATCAGTCGAAACGGATCGATGCACTTTTCAACATCAAGAAAAAGGATGGTGAGGCGTTGAGATCCTACATGCAATGGTTCATGGAAATTTCAATCCAAATAGAGTCTTGTGACGAACAGACTGCTATAATAACTTTCAAACAAGGGCTGGATGAAAACAACACCTTATTCAGATCTCTCTCTAGGAAACCACCCCGCAATTTAGAGGAACTCCTTGACAGGGTTGAAACTCATGCGGGGTGGGAAGAAGATATCTTGAACAGATGTTAGGAAGTGAAGGAGACTAGTCGGACAGTTCCTGGGATTCCCTGAGAAGGGAATGGAAATTCTTCCCCTCAAAAATCGAAGAAAGACCATAATCGTAATCGCCAAAGGGCCAAATCTCCATCAAAGAGACTAATGCCCAGAGGGCAATACCAAAATGTAGCCAGCAGTGCAGATGGAAAACCATAGAAGAAGCCACGTGTGGAAGGAACTGAAGAAGCTCTTCCCTCGATGGACAGAAACTTTGCCCCTCTAAACAAAATGCCAAATGAGGTTCTGGACTCGATAAAAAATCAGAGCTACCTCAAATGGCCAGCTTCGCTAAAGCTAGGCTCCCTGGGTACCAGAGACCAAAGGACCTACTGCAAGTTCCATAAGAGTAAGGGTCATAACACCAGAGCTTGCAGGACCCTGAAAAAAAATGAACTACATTATTTGATTAAAAGGGGGTATCTGAAACAGTTTGACGCACATGAACAGGCGAATGTAGTATAACTTGAGGAGATCAGTACATCAGTTCAGGATCCCTCAGGTACTGGACCGCTCAATGGTCGACTCTAGATAAATATGATTTCTGGAAAAGCAAGTAAACAGAATGGACAGATCACTGAAAAGGGCGCGCAGTATCAAATACGCATTGCCAAGCAGATGAGGATCATGAACAACGAGTTGACTACAGGAGCTCAGGTTAATGTGGTACCACAAAGATCCGCTCATCCTCTTTACTGAGGCTGATTGTTGCAACATCCAGACCCCCCCATGAGGATGCGCTTGTTTTGACACTTCCTTTTGGATATTATGATTTGCATCGCATATTGGTTGATCCAGGCAGCTTAGCAGATGAGCTATACTACACCGCATTAAAAAAGCTACAAATTCCTGACTTTGAAATGGTCGCCACCAACTCCAACCTATATGGATTCAGTGGGGACAAAGCTCTGACAGTTGGGGAGATCCAACTACCCGTAGCTACTAGTCTGGTAACTCTCATTATAAACTTTGTCGTAGTAAAAGCTAACACACCCTATCATATGATCTTGGGCAAGACCTGGCTGCACAGACTCCGAGCTGTTCCTAGCACCTATCACCAATGTCTGAAGTTCTCGTATATCGGGACAATTGAGATGATCAGAGGGGATCAGGTGGCTACCAAAGCATGCTACGCGCTGGCGACGAAGCAGTCCCCACTCCCTTTTGAACCAATGGAGGTGGGGCGACTCGCCAAATAGCAATTATAGTTGGATCCATCTCTCCCGGGCTTGGTCCCATGAGAGAGGGAGGATCCCCCCTCACTGGAGCCATTAGAGGAAGTGGAAATTATAGGTGGTAGCTTGCCAAAGACCACTTTCATCGGCACCTTGTTGAGTTCTGAAGAGCACCAAGCTCTGATACAGTTCCTCCGAGAGCACAAAGATGTGTTTGCTTGGTTATTCAAAGAAATGTCAGGAATTGACCCCCACGTGGCATGCCATCAGCTCAATGTCTCCAGTGATGCAGTAGTAGTCAAGCAGAAACCAAGAAGGATAGATGCTGACAGATCTAGGGCGGTAAAAGCTGAAGTTGAAAAACTAAAGGCAACTAATTTTGTCAAGGAAATCAATTTTCCCACCTGGATTTCTAATATTGTCCCAGTAAGAAAGAAGAATAGGTCATGGAGGATCTGTATTGACTTCACAGATTTGAACCGTGCATGTCCGAAAGACAGCTACCCTCTACCACGAATTGACAAGTTGGTAGATGCGACAGCTGGGCGTGAACTGTTATCCTTCACATATGGGTCGTCAGGCTACAACCAGATCCCTTTACATGAAGATGACCACAAGCATGCCAGCTCCACAACCGAGGATGGCCTGTACTGCTATCAGGTCATGTCATTCGGATTGAAAAATACAGGAGCCACATACCAGCGTTTGGTAAACAAAATGTTTGAAGGATTAATAGGTGACATTGTGGAGGTATATGTGGACGATCTCCTGATCAAAAGTCTGAAACGGGGAGATCATCTCTCCCACTTGGAACGTGTATTTGACGTTCTTCAAGAATATCGCATGAAGCTCAACCCTGCGAAGTGTGCTTTCGCTGTATCATCAGGAAAGTTTTTAGGGTACCTAGTTACTAAGAGAGAGATTGAGGCGAACCCAAATCAGATCCGAGCGCTCATAGAGATGCCCTCATCTAAAAACATGAAAGAGGTTCAAAAAGTTATAGGCAGGTTAGCAGCTTTGAACAGGTTAATCTTCAAGAGTTCAGATAAGTGCAAACCCCTCTTTCAGTTATTGCGAAAGAACACCTCCTTTGCATGGATGAAAGAGTGCCAAAAGGCGTTCGATCAACTCAACACATACTTGGGGGCACTGCCAATCCTTTCAAAGCCTGTTGAGGGAGAAGTCTTAGGTCTTTATCTCTGTTCAACTGACTACGACATCAGTTCTATACTGATACGCGTGGATGAAAATAAGGTTGAAAAACCTATCTATTTCTTGAGTCGGACGCTCCTACCAGCAGAAATAATGTACCCTAAACTCGAAATAGTCTATTTAGCACTTGTTTTTGTTGCAGAGAAATTACGATCGTACTTTCAGTCCCACACCATCAGAGTGATCACAGAGTACCGATAAAGGTAAAAACTATTGTTTTACCTAGGCTTAACTATTTATGCTAAAACAGAAGTAAACGTTATAGTAAATGCATTCTAGATTATCAAAGTTATCTACTCTCTTGAATCATGCAATAAATGGAGTACAGTAGAGAATTCGTTCCACTCCTAGTCCTTTAAACGTAAGTTTCCCCTAGTTTAATCGATACTAACAAAACAGTTGAGAGTAATGAATTGAATTATGCTACTATGGCAATTGAACTTAAATCGATGTTTACTTATACTACAATAATATAATATTGAAATGTGAATATGGAGAAGGGATTAGGGCTAGGGGGATTTGAATCCACTTGATGTATTCCTAATATGCTAGTGTTGATTATTGCAGTTATAATCAATTAAGATCAAGTGTTGATCCCTAATTACTCATGGCAATCTCTGCCAACTAATAATTAGCATGTGAGGAAGTCCAACCCATTCTAATGGCGAATCAACTATCCTTCTAGAATGAAACTCTTAATAAACAATAATTATAACTAACATATCAAGTTTTCATCAAGCTTCATCAAACCCCTCTAATAGAGGGTTTTAGCTAGATGTCATTATAATATCATAAACAAATATATAAGAAGGAGACAAAATGAAGAACAATGATGAACTTTTATTAATCTAATGAATACTGAAGAACAATAATTAACTACTGTTTAAATTAATAACTGAATCTAAAATCTAATTATCTATCTCTATTTAATTATATCTATCTAAGTCTAAGTATCTAAGTCTAACTAACTATATTCAAGAGTTATGCCTTAGTCCTCTTTATAAAAGAGATGCTAGGTCGACATTTTTGTGCATGGGCTGTGGAGCCATGTTTTGGGCCCCTAAATCATGCCCAAAACCTAATTACATAAGTCCAAAAAGTGTTTTTCTACTGGAAATTACTACAATAGCCTTTTCGTCCACTTTTGCTCTTCTAATTGGGTCAAGGTCTAGACCGTTAGAAAGCTCTTTCTGAGCCAGTCATTTTAACATATAATAGGCCAAATTCTGAGGTTTGAGTCCAAAGATACGGCCTGTGAAAGTTCTATTGACTTTTCTGCTCTATTTCTGCCAGGGTTGACTTTGACTTTTCAGCTTTGACCGGGCTTTAAAAAGGCTTTTTCTCCTTGAATCTTGGCCTTCAATCATAGAACTTCTTAGTAACCAACCTTTGCTCCTTTATCTCGCAAAAGTGATATGTTTCTTCACATATTTGACTATAATGCCTGAAATACATAAACGAACGTAAACAGTACTAACTCATATTTATTATACATGTAATTAGTCTAAATATAATGGTATGAAGGGGTTAAAACTATAGTTTTGGGCTCTTATCAAACCACCCCCAAACAGCATTTTGCTTGTCTTCACGCAAATATGAGAAATTAATATAAGTGACCAAAAATGGAGTTTTAACTAATCTCTTTTCGCCGAGTGCGATTGCATTTACCATATGCAATAAGGCTTTAAACCATTAGGAATTTCCTAGTGGACGAGTTATAGCCTCGTGAGAGTTTTCCAGAGAAGGTACTCACAAACTTCATCTATACTATAACGACTAAGAAATAAAAATATTGTTTCCTACTTTTATCCTCAGATATCTATACATCTTACTAGCAACGAATATAGACCAATCAAGTCAAAATCTAAGTTAATACGTGCATAATAATCAATCATCTATATATATATATAATGAACTATGCTATGAAATGTAGTAACAGGTCCATTCCTTAAGTAGGTCCTCACATATATGTCAAGACAAAAACCACTCTGATTTTTCCATTCAAGTTTTGCTTACTCCAGTGTGCAGTGGGCACACTTTACCTTACAATCTCAATGACACACAAGGAAGCCAAAGTCGATCAAACACATCTGCCACTTACTATCACACTAACCTATTCCTAATTGAGCTAGATGTCTTTATTAGGTGTTGTGAGGATTAGATGATTGTTTTAAAAAGAAAGAAAATGGATATTCAAAAAGGACAAGTATGAGATGATAGAGTCTTCATATTATGTAACTAGAGAAAACCTTGTTCTTACTTTGTTTCTATACTTTGTTTCCATCCTTAGCCATTTTTTTTTTCTTTTGGCTTTTGGCTCCTTTGATTATGTTTTTGGAGTTCTAACTTTTTATTTTCTTTTCTTTGGATGGAAACTTCATTTTCTTATTTGAAGTAACTAACAAATTCCTAGTTTCATAAGTCTATCTCTTTTCTATTCTTCATTTCATCTCTATTCTCAGACTCATTCACAAATGGGTAGGATGATTTTTATTTTTATTTTGTTTTGTAAAAGGGTAAATGATTTGTGGTTTATGAAAGGCTAAAGAAAGGCTCAGAGGGGCGACTAGCGGAAATAATTTCATATAGGTTTGAATTTCTGGCTTATCGATCTAAAGAGGGCCTAAATTCTTGCTTAGGATATGGTATAGTGATCAAGCAAGTGGACGTGTGATTTATCTATTCGGAATTTACTTATCCTTTGTGTCATTTCTCAAATATTTTACTCATATAAGGCTTTAGGCTATATTCTCACAGGATTTGTAGAATAAGTACTCTAGCCTAGATTTCAGAAACTTACTACCAAACAATTAGAGATACTCATGCATGCAATATATTTATAGAAAGATGCAATAATTATTACCTACATATTAACCTAAATTTCTAAAAACTATTCTAATACAAGAGCTAATGTGAAATATCTAGACTAATATCATCATAAAGAAAGAAACAATACCAATATTCCTAAGTGTATAACATAAACTATTTATTTATATTTATGAATTTTTGATTTTTTTTACTATAAAACAAGTGCATATTATACATATATTATCCTAATAGGTGCCTTAATTTACGCGTGTTTCTATGCCACCCCCAAACAAGAACATGCTTTGTCCTCAAAGTATTAAAATAAGAAGGTTATGAAATACCATTGAAACGCGTGAAAATTGAAGAACACCTGCAAAACAAATTTATAACATACTAATTAATATAGGTAAAGAAAAACAGACGCAACTCTATACGAGTTCCACCCGTTATGGGGTTAACAAGAAGTAAATTGCTTGGGACATAAGCAGACACTAACAAAAATAAAAACTTACCTCATATCCCGTATTTACTAGTCTTCCTCCTCTTCAATAAAGAATTGAGGTTCCTTGGCATCCTGCCATGCCATGATAATTTGCCAAGCCTTTCTCCTTGTATCATCAACCCATGCTAATCTGTCAAGCACCACTTGGTCGGCTGGGGTGTAAGGAGCTACCCAATGAGGGTGTACCCTCCATTTCGGCCAAGTCATAACACAAAACGAACGAACAATACAATTGGTGGGTCTCATAATTTCAACCCCAACCCAATCCGTAAAATGGGTACAAAAATCAGGGAAAAAGAAACGCATGATGCGGCAAACTAAAACGGGCATAAGGAGGTACTTATGCCTCATACTATGAGCTCATGCTAGACTAGCTAGTAAAATCTGGGGAATGTCATATAAGAAATGTCCCTCAATTAAAGCAAGGAAAATGTCACTAGCAGCATGATTCGCAGAAGAAAACTGACACTCCCCTAAGATGTTCATCATGATAAAGAACATGGTAGTGCCTACGTTCAGGGACAGGCTACCAAGGGATATGTTATATTGCCCTTGGTCCTCTACATGAAAAATTCCTACCCCATAAGTCTTGTGAAAGTACTCATAGTTATAAAGGTATACATTATTAGTCAGATATCCCCGTGAGGTTTTAAGAACAGGCATAGGCATTTTCACAACAATGGCAACCAAAAACTTGTTGAAATCCATTGTCATATCATTAACTATGACAGAGAACACTTGTTCACCATCTGGTCTATAATAGAACTCAGAATTATTATAGAAATATTCAGTAAGTTTAGGTGAGTACGAGTCATCAGGACTTACCAGTAGATTCTGCCATCTTGATTGCATGATCCTTTCGTGGAACCATCCTCCATTGGTCTCGCTCCCAAGCAAATCTTCTAAAGACTGCTCCGGTATAACTTGGGGAGGCTTCATATCACACAACATACTCTAGAACTTCAAGATACAACCTTGGAAGAACCTACAAAAAATTAGAACTGAAAGTGGCTGCTGAGGTGAAGGGCGCGGGCGCGCTCAACTTTGTCTGTAGAAGGGCGCAGGTGTGCTCTTGCCTTTCTCGATGTCCAGTGATTTTAGCGCGCGCGCGCTCTGAGTATAGGCAAAACAGAGGGCGTGCGCGCTTCGAGTATGATGAGTGCTATGAAGTGAAAAATTCAAAGGCAAAGTGAGAGATGCAAAGTGAGAGGTGTGATGTGAAGTGAGAGTGCACCAAGGATTTATAGAAAACTAGTTTCTAAGTTCCACAAGTTTCCCAACTAGTTAAGGCAACATGATGGAATAAGACAGTTCTAAATCCAAAATAGAAACAGACAAGAGGCATACTCCAAAACCAAACCAATAGCTTTTTGGCTGGAATGAAAATAGCAATCATCTACATATGACTCTTTAAGGTTGCCCAAACATCACTTTCTAATTCTAGCGACACCAAAATAGCAACATTCTCACATAACTCAATCATGATATGATCAAACTGGCAATAAATTCGACAACAAAATACGTAGATATGATTATAGGCATTTCTACATAATAAATTCCACCCCCAAACAAGTTGAAAGGGTGGGATTTACGATACAACACATAGCATATGCCGAAAACGAAAAATAACTTCAAATTAAATTAAAATGAAATAACAATTACAGAATCCAAATATTAACTACTTAACTAACAATTCAGAAACAAAACCTACAAAAAACAAGAAAACTAGTATGAACACAACAAAAATACAACAAAAACTACTAGCCACGCGACGAGGATGGGCTAGAGTCATCTGTCCTGCGCCGACGACGCTCATGCCTCACAGAGGTATTCGAAGAAGAACCCCCATCAGGTGGCAAACATCAAAGAACTTCGACTTGGAACTTCCTCTGTCCCTCTATATATTCATTCATGGATTCCTCACGCTCCTTATCTCGCTGGACTAGGGTCTCCGTGTTAGCCTGGAGCTCCTGGTTACTAGCACTGAGGTCTTCAAAATTTTGATGGATGTTAACCTGCCTAGTCCGCAGATCCTCACAAATGGTATTAAGTGAACGTAGGCCACGATGAAGCAATGCCATGCGTTTGATATCAGAAGTAGCTTTTTCCAAGGAATCGACCTCAAAACATGACGTGTCTTCGTCATCCTCCTCACTCGACTCAGTCTCAATACCCCTATCCTCAGACACTTTCCACTTTTTCTGAATACAGTCTTTATAAATTCTTGCATTTTTATGCAACTTCAACATAATCCGTTGAGTTTTTGGAACAGCTCCAAAATGCAGCATGATCTTAGTAATAAAAATAGGGAAGGGTGCAGTATATATTCCAACGCTTCTAAGCTTGGCAATCAAAAAGTCGAGGATGCAAAACTCATACCTATTCTCTTGAAGGACCCAAAGGACGTGCAGACAAGACGAACCGATGTCACTGACTTTCGAGGTGCCAATGATGTTCTTACCAAGCCACTGAGCTACAGCCAGCTGGTTGGTTCTCAGAGATGAGTGTTGAACACAATGCGATTTCACATTGTACTGTCCTTCCAGTACAGTCTCTTTCATTAATCGCAGTCTCTTTCACTGCGATTCCTGCATTGTGATGATGAGGTTGTGTCTTGCCAACGCCTAGAATCCTAGTCAACATAGTTGTACACACTTTTCTCCTCGTACCATTCACCTTCATAAAAATCTTCCTACCCTCAATCTCCCTTTTCTTATAGAAATTCAACACCAAATCGGTGTGATAAAAATCATTCACCGAATATCACAACCTTTTCCACCCCCTACTAATCATCTCAGTATCATAAAAGGGTGAAAATTGTTTAGAAACAAAAGCTTGTTCTGGAAGAATTTTTCGGTTTTGGGTTGCCATTGGGGTTTGGAATTCGAATTTGGGTGGATTGCAAGGTGGGGAGAAGTTCTAATTGAACTCTATTTGAAACAATTTGGAGTGGGTCACGTGGCTTTTTGGATTTCTTTTATTTTCTTTTATTTTCTTTTATTTTTAATTTTTTATGGTTCGATGCTGTTCTTGGAGGCTGGGAGAAAATGAAGAATGTGAAAAGGTTTCAACGTGTGGGTTTAACCTGTTGGGCCAAGCTCAGAACAAATTTTGAAATGCCCATTTCGTCCTATGCCGCGTGAAATTAAAACTAAAATTTCCGATTCGTTAACGGTCCAATTTTTGTGAATGAGCTATGAAGATGATCATCAAAGAGAGTACAATCCAATGATCTATAAAAAAAAACTCAATTCTAACTGTGGTTGACATGTAAGAAAATGGAAAATGCATCGAAGTGCGTGCATGACATAAGTTGTGTGTGCATAAAGAATCTAAATTCATAGATAGTGTTAACCCGAATCAAAATAAGACTAAACGGCATAAACAATAAGAATAGGAAGTTGAGCGAACAAGAATGGAAAGACCAACACCCCACCCCCAAACAAATTTTGAAAATAGGGTTTTTAGAAAATTTGTTTAAACACGTGGGTCTTTTAAAGTCAGATTCCCGAGATTTGCTAGATTACAATTTGTTTATGGTTTTATTTATTTTTTTACTGTTTATGAATACGGATTAATATAAGGGAAAACAATAAAGCAATAAAGACATAATTCACACCATAGAGAAACATGACTCAAAAACGGAAAAAACATGCAAGAGTGGAAAACGTTAATTATGTTAAACGTGGACTTAAGATCCGGTACTTACAGCCACACACTCCAAAGGGAGGGCCCGGTTACCTTAATGGTGCACTTACCAAAATATAAGAGTGGAATAGAGTACACCGAAGAATAAAAAGATTCATTTATAGTCAGATACTCCAGACTGTATTTAAAACATGATAGTAATCTATAACTTATCATATATCAACAACCGAAAAAGTTGGGGATCTTGCCATAAATAAATATCACAAAAAACACCTCCAAACACAATCAAGCACCATGATTTCCCATTACGAGGCGTAGCGGAATGAGAGTGAATACAGATAGACATAGCACCTAACCTAGCTCACAAAGTTTTCTTTTTTCTCCAACGAAAGGGTGGCCAAGTGAATGATTATGAGAATGAAAATGGATGGTTGTGAAAGATATGGTAGATATGGATGAATTTTAGAAGTAAGGAATGGAAGAAATGAGAGTGTGGGTTTATCATAACATTCAGTGGTGGAGTGGGTTAGTATAATCACACAACTGAAAATGAAAGTGTCAGGTGGCTCTTTAGGTACTATTTTCTTACTAGGAAAGTTAAGAAAATCATGAAGCACAGTAGAAACAAGAAGGTCAAGTGAAAACTCAAGGTTCCTTTGAAAAGGTGGAGGGCGGACAACATTGATGGAAAGTGAATGAGTGATAGGATGATGTGAGGTGGGTGAATGGTGCTCAGTCAGAGCTCTCAAGTCTAGATTATCAGAAGCTTGTAGATCTGCAAGATATTCTTCAATGGGTGGGTTAGAAGAATCACTGGGATAGAGGGTGAAATTTTTTTCTTCTATCATGGCGTCAATGGATGAATGGATATCAAGAGGAGGGGACTTGCGAGGTGGCAAAGAAGAGTTGCAAAAGAGGCTAAGGAAATCTTCCTTGATTTTGTCTACTACCAGGGAGTCATTGTTAAAGTCGGAATTTCTGAAGGAAAGGAATTTGTGCATCTGATTCTCAGGAAACATGTGTTTGAAATAATCTTGAGTTAAACTCTCGATCATGCTAACTTCCCCATCTATAGACGAATCGGGTAACTATTTCATCATTTTGAAAATATTTACCTCAACAAAAAGATGGCCAAAAGACATGGACATCGAACCATCGCGACAGTTTATGAGCGCATTGGTAGTAGCCAAGAAGGGACGCCCTAAAATGATAGGAACAGAGTCGTTAACGACTTCAATGTCTAGGATAACGAAGTCGGCTGGATAGTAAAAAAAATTAACTTTAACCAGCACGTTTTCAACAACACCCTTAGGATATTTAATAGAACGATCAGCTAATTACAACGTCATTTTAGTTGGTTGCATCTCGTTTAAACCTATTTGTTTATATAAATAATAAGGGAGTAAGTTAACACTCACCCCCAGGTCTAATAGCGCAGTCGTTGTATGGGTATCCTCCAAGGTGCATTGTACAGTAGGACGACCAGGGTCCTTGTACTTAACGATTCTATTATGTCCATATAGAGTTGGGAACTGTTTAGTTAAAAAGGCGTCTTTTGGTATATTGGTCTTCCGCCTAGTAGTGCACAACTCTTTTAGAAACTTAGCATGTTGTGGTAACTTTTTAATAGCGTCAAGAAAAGGTAGTATAGGTTAATCGTTAGATTTTTTAAAACTTCCCTAATCTCATCAAAGTTAGTATCCTTGTGTAACATGGCTAGTCTCTGGGGAAACGGTAGGTTCTCTCTATATTTAGCATAAGGATCAATATTAGTTTTAACCTTGGCCGTTTTCCTCTTGGGTTGAGGTTTAACTGGTACCTCTATAGGAGTAGGATCATCAGTTACTACTTCGGTATCTAGTAAAATATCAGGTGTAGGGACCACTGGTGGGGTAACAACAAGCATAGTTACGACGTTATTGACCGCTCTGCCAGAACGGAGAGTGGTGATGGTATTTAGCTCACCTACATTGGTATTTTCATTGCTAGGATTACCAGTTACTTCAAAGGCTGTGTTTAGCATTTTAGGATTAGGTACGGCTTGACCTGGAAACACACCTTTTGGTGGGGTTTTCTCTTGGGCTAACTATTGGGTTAAATGATTAATTGATTGTAAAACATGTTGGTTAGATTGAGTCATGGATTGGAAAAGCTGTTGGCTAACCTATATGAAGGCTGATAAAAGTAAAAATGATAAAATAGTTTTACTAATGAATAAAGCTACGAGAACTCTAAACGCTAGTAAAACTAAAACTAAACTTGGTGCTAGACTCGTGAATATCAAAAATTTCTACTCTCGATACTATTGAAATAGAGTTGGAATAGAAGATTCGTTCCACTCCTAGTTCTTTAGCATTCGTTGTTTTCGTGTTTTACTAATCCTACCAAAGTCAATGAGAGATTTACGAATTATACTATGATGCAACAAATTATATTAAGTCGATACTGGGATTCAACTACGAAATGTTACGGGTTGAATCTATGATAAGGAATTAGGGGGGATTGATTCCACCTTAACTCGACTTAATTACTAACGACGAATCGTCATAATCCGAATTGAACTGCTTTCACAGAACAATTGGTTCTTCCTAATCCCTAGTTGTTCATGGTAATCTCTACCAACTAACATCTAGCATATGAACGATCAAACCCATTCTCATGGTGAACTAATCGTTTCTAGAATGGAATGGAAATTACGACTACTCTACGCTAACACAAATCAAGCTTCATCAAGGCTTTTTCAACCCCCTCTAATGGAGGTTTAGCCTAGAATCATCATGCTATCATTTCCATATGAAATTAAACAAGTCATGGAATAAAGATTTGAACTTTGCTTATTTAAACTCAAATGAAAATTAATAATGCAAGAATTTATTTAAACTAATAATGACAAATAAATAAATCTAGGAATTGAAGCTAATAATTAATGTAAATTGGAACTAATTTATCAAGAACTAAATATTTATTGATCTAACAAATGAATAACAATCATTCAATACTGAAATTAAAACAAGAATCAAACTAATTAATTTAAATTTAAACCTAGATCTAGAACTAAGGTTTAATGGTTACTTGCTACCTAATCTATCTAATACTTAAGAGCTAAGTCTTGTGTATGGAAATGGAGGAGACCAGATCCACATTTTCGTGCATGGGCTGAGGAGCCATGTTTGGGCCGGAAAATCGAGCCCAAAGCACAATTTCTTCAGTCCACAGAGCCCATTTCAACTGGCTTTGAATTTAGTAGACTTTTTGTCTACTTTTGCTCCTCTGATTGGGTCAAGGCTTAGACCATTAGAAAGCTCTTTCCGTGCAGGTCGTTTTGACATGAGGTAGGCCCAATTCTAAGGCCTGAGTCCAAAGATACGATCTTCGGAAGTTCTGCTGACTTGTGCATTGTTTCTGCCCACATTGACTTTTCAGCTTTTGACCGGGCTTTACAAAGGCTTTGTCTCCTTGAATCTTGGCATTTAATCACATAACTACTTAGCAACCAACCCTTGCTCCTTTATCTCGCCAAAGTGGCACATTTCTGCACATAATTGACTTCAATGCCTGAAATACATAAAAGCACGTAATCATCATTAACGCTTATTTATTACTCACATAATTGGTCTAAAAGTTTGACTGTTAGGGGGTTAAAACTACAGTTTTAGGCTCTTATCAAACCACCCCCAAACAGCATTTTGTTTGTCCTCAAGTAAATATGAGAAATTAGAATAAGTGACCAAAAATGGAGTTCTAACTACTCTCGTTTATTTGAAAGTGCTATTCAGATTGACCATATGCAACAAGGCCTTAAACCACTAAGAATTCCCTAGTGGACGAGTTATAGCCTCATGAGAGTTTTCCAGTGAAGGTACTAACAAACTTCATCTATACTACAACGACTAATAAATAAAACTATTGTTTCCTTATTCATGCTCCAAATTATCTATACATCTCACTAGCAATGAATATAGAATAATCAAGTCGAACCTAAGCTAATATATACATAATAATCAATCATCTATAATAAACATATATATAATGAGTAATACAATGAAATGCCTAGCAGGTCCGTTTATGAAAACTAGGAATAGCGTCCTTAAGTAGGTCCTCACATAAATGTCAAGACAAAAACCACTCGGATTTTTCCGCTCAAGTTTCACTACTCCAGTGTGCAGTGGGCACACTTTACCTTACAACTCAATGACACACAAGGAAGTCGTAGTCGATCAAACACATCTGGCACTTACTATCACACTAACCTATACCTAATTGAGCTAGAGGTCTTTATTAGGTGTTGCGGGGATTAGGAGATGGTTTAAGAAGGTAGGAAATGGATATTCAAAAAGGACAAGTCTGAGATAATAGAGTCTTCATATTGTGTAACTAGAGAAAACCTTGTTCTTTACTTTTGCTTCTACACTTTGTTTCCATCCTTAGCCATATTTTTTTCTTTTTCTTTGGCTTTTGACTCCCTTGATTCTATTTTTGGAGTTCTAACTCTTTATTTTCTTTTATTTGTTTATTATTATTATTATTATTATTATTATTATTTGGATGGAAACTTTCTTTCTTATTTGAAACGACTAACAATTCTTGATTTCAAAAGTCTTTCTCTTTCCTATTCTTCATCTCTATTCTCAGACTCATTCAAAGAATGAGTAGGCTGATTTTTTTTTATTTTGTTTTTGTAACAGGTTAAAGGATTGTTTTCTTCATCTCTATTCTTCATCTTATTTTTAAATTTTTTTGAAAATTTTGAAATTTTAACTAGAAAATAAGTGCATATTATACATATATATATCCTAACAGATGCCTTAATTACACGTGTTTCTATGCCCCCCTCCCAAACAAGAAACATGCTTTGTCCTCAAAGTATTTTATATAAAGAGGGTAGGAAAATACCATTGAAACGCATGAAATTCCAGAACATCTGCAAAACAAGGTTATAACATACTAATATAGAAAATAAAAACTGACGCAACTCTATAAGAGTTCCACCCGTTATGGGGTAGTAAGAAATTACTTGTTTGGGACATAAGCAGACACTAACTGAAACTAAAAACTTACCTGCACTCCCACTTAATCTTCCTCCTCATTATCTAGAAAGAAATGAGGTTCCTTCGCGTCTTGCCATGCCATGATAATTTGCCAGGCTTCACGCCATTTATCATCTATGCGTGCTAACCTATTAAGCGCCACTTGATCGGATGGGGTATAAGGTGCAACCTGATGAGGTTGTACCCTCCACCCTTGCCAAGTCATTGTACAAAAAGATTGAATAATACAATTGGTGGGTCTCACGACGTCGACCCCAACCCAATCCGTGAAACGGGTACAAAAAACAGGGAAGAAACATAGCATAATACGACAAACTAAAATAGGCATAAGAAGGTACTTATGCCTCATGCTATGGGCTCGTGCTAAACTAGAGAGTAAGGTTCGGGGAAGGTCATAGAACATACATCGTGTGGCTAAAGCAAGAAAAACGCTGCAAGTGTTTTCCTTCACAGAAAAAAAACGCCATTCCCTTAATATGTTTAGCATGATCCAAAACATAACAGTGCCCACGTTCATGGACAGGCTACTAAGGGCGACGTTGTATTCCCCTTGGTCCTCAATATGGAAAATTCCTGCCCCATAAGCCTCATGCAAAAACTCATAGTTGTAGACATACATATTATCTATCCAATAGCCCCATGGGTCTTGTATTTCTGCGGGCATAACAAGTTCGAGAACAAATGCTAGTAAAAACATGGTAATTTCCATTGGTTCATCCTCAATGGTGATGGAGAACACTTGTTCTCCATTTGGTCTATCAAAGAACACGCAATTATCATAAAAATACGATGTAAGTGCGGGAGAATAATGTTCATCAGGTCTTACCATTAGCGGTTCCCAGCCGACGTGTATGATCACCTCGCGAAACCAAGCACCATAGGCGGTGCTTTGGAATAAGTCTTCGAAAGATTGCTCGGGTATAACTGTAGGAGTTGTCATCTCAAAACTACCCTCTGGAACAGCTGCAACGATCTTGGAACAACCCTAAAAAAATTGGAAATTTTTGGTGCTCACCGGGTCGTAGGGCAAGCACGCTTTAGCCTGAGCTTCGGAGAGGAGGGCTTATCTTCGAGATAAAATCTGACTTACAGTGTTTTGGGGGCTGGGTGCGCTCAACCTATGCCTGGTGATAAGAGCCCAAAACTGTAGTTTTAACCCCTTAACAGTCATACGTTTAGACCAATTATGCGAGTAATAAACAAGAGTTAATGCTAATTACATATTTTTATGTCCTTCAGGTAGTAAAGTTAATTATGTGCAGAAATGTGCCACTTTGGCGAGATAAAGGAGCAAGAGTTGGTTGCTAAGAAGTTCTGTGATAAAGGCCAAGTTTCAAGGAGACAAAGCCTTTGTAAAGCCTGGTCAAAAGTTGAAAAGTCAACACGGGCAGAAACAGTGAACAAGTTAGCAGAACTTCCGAAGACCATATCTTTGGACTTAGGCCTTGGAATTGGGCCTAATTTATGCCAAAACGACCAGCTTGGAAAGAGCTTTCCAATGGTCCAAGCATTGACCCAATCAGAGGAGCAAAAGTAGACAAAATTCTGCTGAAGTCAAAGCTATTTGAAACAGGCTCTGTAGACTAAAGAAATTGGGCTTTGGGCTCAATTTTCCGGCCCAAAACATGGCTCCTCAGCTCATGCATGAAATTGTGGATCTGGTCTCCTCTTTTACATAAAACAAGACTTAGCTCTTAAGAAAAGGATAGTTAGATAGTTTAGAATAGAAAGTAGCCATTAGAATAGCTTGTAGATCTAGTTTTTAAATTTCAATTAGTTAATTAATTAGTTTCATTCTTTGTTTTAGATTAATTATTTGAATCATTGTTCTTCATTCATTAGATAAATAAAATAGTAGTTCTTGTTAATTTCGATTTTGTCATTTAAAATTGTTAGATCTAATTTCAATTCTTGTTTGTTATTCATTCCTTAGCTGTTTAATTTCAAATTGAATTCTTGAGTAGTTAAATTAGTAAAGTTCAAACCTTTATATTATGTCTAGTTTTAATTCAATTGAAAATGATAGTTTGATGAATCAAGGCTAAACCTCCATTAGAGGGGTTTGATGAAGCCTTGATGAAAACTTGATTGTGTAGTATAGAATCGTTGTAAGAATCTATTCTACTCTAGAAGGTCGTTGATTCGCCATGAGAATGGGTGGACGGCCTCACATGCTAGTTATGAATTGGTAGGAATGCCATGTATAATTAGGGATTAGAACGACCAATTTTTACCGTAAGAACGTAAGGATTGGTTTACAACAAATCTATGCTAGTTTATTAAGTTGGATTCAAGGTGGAATCAAATTCCCCTAATTCTTTATCTAGATTCAACTCTTAGTATTCTGTCATTCCGTTATTTGTATCTTGCCATTTGAATTCACATCGTAGTATAATTTCCACCAATACTCTCATTAGACTTTGGATAGACTCGTCAATTAGAGAAAACTTGAATGCGAAAGAACTAGGAGTGGAACGAATCTTTTACTCCACTCTATTTCGATAGATTCGAGAGTAGATATTTTTGATAAGAAATCGAGCAATGCGTAATTAAGTTTAGTTTTACTTGCGTTTAGAGTTTCATCGCTTTATTTCGTAGGTAAAACTATTCAATTTTTACCGTCTATCAAATGGCGCTGCTGCCATCTTAGTACTATTTAGTATTGTTTTATTTAGAATTGATAGTTTTTCAAAGTCCCATAACCCACCCACCCTTGTTTGATTCTCACTATGGTTGTCCATTTCAGCATTGAAAATTTTCCGAGAAAAATTACTTGGAGGCGCGACCCGTTCCCTGGGCGAGCCAAATTAGAGCGCCACCTGCGCCCAAATGCTGGACCTCCAACTTTTGGCTGAGCGCGACCTGCGCCCTGCCAAGGTAAAATACTTGTTTTGAGTGTCCACACCATAACCTCGCTAAAGACACGTTAGTTCGTGCTTTTTTCAAGGGACTTCTACACCACCATAAAGAAGTCCTTGACATAATGAATGGGCGTAGTTTCTTAAGTAAAGGAGCCTCAAAGGCTTATAAATTTTTAGAAGATCAGACTAAGCGTAACAATAACTGGGGCAGTGATGATATCTCCCGTTCCGCTAGTTTTTCTACAACAGTTAAAGCCACCGGTATGTTTGAGATGAAACCCGATCCGGAACTTAAAAATTTAATCGAATCTTTAACTAAAAAGGTAGAGGCTATTTTTGTTCAACAAACGCCTATCCCCATCATGAATGTCAACTCCAATCCATGTAATTTCTGTTTGAGTCCAGAGCACCCCGACTCCTATTGTCCTCTCGTTTACGAATAACAAACATTACAACAAGATAACGTTTGCTCAATTAATAGTTATCCTATTCCTAACGCCCCTTGGAGACAACACCCCAACTTCAAATGGAGAAATAATCAACAAGTAACACTTCCAGGGTTTAATAATCAAAATGTTAGGCAAGCAAACAATTATAACCAAGCTCCACCACGACAAGGACAAGGTCAGGGTAATTATAATAATTATAACAACCATGCGCAACCACGAAAAGGTCAAGCACAAGGTCAGGGTAATTATAATAATTATAACAATAATAATGATAATGTTAATAGAGATATCGTTTCGGTAAATAATAACTACCAAAATCCACCCATTAATAATCAACGTGACATAGTTCCTGTCACACAACCTATAGCTAACACTCTTCCACAACCGGATCGTTTCGATACCTTTATGCAATCTCAACAACAGATTTTACAAGCCATCCAACTTTCCTTACAGCAGCTAGCTCAAGAGAAAGTACAACCCAAAGGTGTGTTTCTAGGACAAGCGATACCTAATCCTAAAACACCAAACACAACCTTTGAGGTGAACGCTAATACTAGTACGGAAAATGTAAACGTAGGTGAGCTAAATGCCATCACCACTCTCCATTCTGGCAGAGTGGTTGATAACAATATAACTATGCCTATAGTTACCCCACAAGTAGTCCCTAAATCGGAGATTGAACTAGATACCGAAATGGAAACTGAAGAGCCTACCCTTGTAGAGGTACCAGTTAAACCACAACCTAAGAAACAAAGAGCAAAAGTTAGACATATAGTTGAACCATACGCTAAGTATAGAGAGAAACCACCGTTTCTCCAGAAATTAGCTATGTTAAACAGGGATACAAACTATGACGAGATTAGGGAAGTATTCAAGAATCTAACGATTAACTTACCCTTTCTCGAAGCAATTAAAAAATTACCTCACCACACTAAGTTTCTTAAGGAGTTGTGCACTACTAGGCGTAGGACGAATATTCCTAAAGACGCCTTTCTAACTGAACAATTTCTAACTTTAACAGAATGATAAAACATAAAATTGAATAGCTTACCTACGAAATGAACGATGAACTCAAAACGTAAGTAAACTAAAACTTTAATATGAGCCTATATTTTATCAAAGTTTCCTACTCTCAATTCTATCGAAATAGAGTGGAGTAACAAATTCATTCCACTCCTAGTTCTCTAGCACGGAATTGTTTTCTAATCTAATTAATCAGTCTTAAGTCTATGAGAGCTTTACGAAGGGGAATTATACTACGATGCAATATGAAAAGCAATATGTTGAATGTCACTACGAAATATATGGAAATACTAATGTTCTTGAATCTAAATAAAGAATTAGAGGGGAATTGAATCCACCTCGAATCCAACTTAATCACCTAGAATAGACTGTTGTAATCCAATTCTTACGTTCTTATGGTAAGAATTGCTCGTTCTAATCCCTAATTAACATGGCATTTCTACCAATTATAACTAGCATGTGAGGTCGTCCACCCATTCTCATGGCGAAACACGACCTTCTAGAATGGAATATACTCTATAACGCTTCTACACTACACAACTAAGTTTTCATCAAGACTTCATCAACCCCTCTAATGGAGGTTTTAGCCTTGATTCATCAACCCATCATTTCCCATTGAAATTGAATACAACATATTACAACGTTTCTAACTTTATGAAATTTAACTAAACAATAATCGAAATCTAATTAATAACTAAGAATTGAATGATAACAAGAATTGAAATTAGATCTAATAAATTGTAAATGACAAAAATCGAAATTGACAAGAATAACTATTTTATTTATCTAATCAAATGAAGAACAATGATTTAAAGTTTTTCTCTAAAACAGGGAATGAAATTCTAAAACTAAGATCTCAAACTAATTAATGGAGGCTACTAATCTAATTTTTAATCTAGGTCTAACTATCTACCATTAACAAAGAGCTAAGCTTTTGTTTTTATACTTTCAGATCCAAAAATCGTGCATGGGCTTGGAGCCATGTTTTGGGCCAGAGAATCAGGCCCAAAACCCAATTTCTTTAGTCCAAAATGGGCTCTTCAGCTGCAGTTAGTTTCGACAGATGTTTTGTCCACTTCTGCTTCTCTGATTGGGTCAAGGCTTAGACCATTGGAAAGATCTTTCCGAGCCGGTCGTTTTGACATAAGGTAGGCCCAATTCCGAGGTCTGAGTCCAAAGATATGGTCTTCGGAAGTTCTACTGACTTTGTGTGCTGTTTCTGCCCGCGTTGACTTTGACTTTTCAGCTTTGACCGGGCTTTAGAAAGGCTTTGTCTTCTTGAATCTTGGCCTTTAATCACAGAACTCCTTAGCAACCAACCATTGCTCCTTTATCTCGCTAAAGTGACACATTTCTGCACATAATGGACTTTGAAGCCTGAAATGCATAAAAACACGTAATCAGTATTAACTCTTAATTATTACTCACATAATTGGTCTAAAAGTATGATTGTTAAGGGGTTAAAACTACAGTTTTGGGCTCTTATCACAGAACATAATGGAATTGTGAAGTACAAGGACCCTGGTCGTCCTAATGTATAATGCACCTTAGGAGATTTCCACACGACTACCGCTTTATTAGACCTGGGGGCAAGTGTAAACTTACTCCTGTATTATTTATACAAACAAATAGGTCTACAAGAGATGCAACCTACTCAAATGATGTTATAATTAGCGGATAAGTCTATTAAGTATCCTAAAGGGGTGGTTGAAAACGTGCTAGTTAAGGTACAGGATTTCTACTATCTTGCTGATTTTGTTATCCTCGATACAGAAGTCGTTAATGACTTTATTCTGATCATCTTAGGGAGTCCATTCTTGGCAACTGCCAATACGCTTATAAACTGCCGCAATGGTTCGATGTCCTTGTCTTTTGGCCATCTTTTAGTTGAGGTAAATGTTTTTAAAATGATAAAATAGTTACCAGATTCGTCTATATGTGGAGAGGTTAGCATGATCGAGAGCTTAGCTTAAGATTACTTTAATAGCACGTTTCCAGAAAACCATATACATAAATTCCTTTCTTTTGGAAGTTCAGATTTTGTCGATGACTCCTATATAGAAAAAGTCAACACCATCTTCGAGTTTACACAAATCGTAGACCCTTCTGTTGCTCCATATACAAAGTTTGAAGATCTGCTGCCTAAGCAAGTATTCATTACTCAAGATGAGGACCCTCCAGAAGCTTTTATCGACATACCAACCACCCCAGTACTTAAACCTCTTCCTCCTGAGTTAAAATATATTCAACTTGATCCGTATGGTAGCCATCCGGTAATTATATCTTCTCTGTTATCTAAGGAGGAAGAGACACATTTAATCAGGGTGATTAGGGAACATCGTTCTGCGATTGGTTGGTCCCTAGCCGACATTCAGGGAATTGACCTTAATGTGTGCACTCACCATATCCATTTGGAGGATAACGCAAAGACTTCTCGCAAACCTTAGCGTCGCTTGAACCATGCCATGGAAGAAGTGGTCAGGGAAGAAGTCTTACGGTTACTCGATGTGGGTATCATATAACCAATCTCTGATAGCGAATGGGTCAGTCCCATTCATGTAGTTCCAAAGAAATCACGGATTACCATGGTACGTAACGCCAAGGGTGAATATGTTGCCACACATGGTCCTATGAAATGGAGGATCTGTATTGATCACAAACGTTTAAATGCCATGACACGAAAGGATCATTTTCCCTTACCCTTTATAGATCAGATGCTAGAACGTCTAGCTGGTCATGCTTTTTACCGTTTTTTGGATGGCTACTCTAGCTATTTCCAAATTATTATTGATATTGATGACCAAGAAAATACTACCTTTACATGTCCTTTTAGAACATATGCCTATAAACGAATGCCTTTTGGCCTTTGTAACGCTCTTGGTACCTTCCAGCGGTGTATGCTTCATATATTTAGTGACATGGTAGAGCATTTCATGGAAGTATTCATGGATGATTTTTCTATCTATGGAGACTCTTTCACTGACTGCCTGTCTTACCTATCTAAGGTTTTGACACGGTGTGAAGAGAAGAGTCTGGTCTTAAACTGGGAAAAATGTCATTTCATGGTAAAAATGGGCATAGTACTAGGTCACATTGTATCTAGTGATGGCATAGAAGTTGATAAGGACAAACTAGACAAGATAGCAATCAGGGATAGTCCGTGATATTAGAGCCTTTCTAGGCCATGCAGGGTTTTATAGGCACTTTATCAAAGATTTTTCGAAAATAGCTAGGCCCACTACACCAAAACAGCTTTTTTGTGACGCCTATTTGGCGTCACAAATAATATTTGTGACGCCAAATAGGCGTCACAATTTAGGCGTCTCAATTTGCGTCACAAAAATTTATGACGGTATTTTGGCATCAGTAATTTGTGACGGCATTTTGGCGTCAGTAATTTTGTGATGGTATTTTGAATTTGTGACGGCATTTTGGCGTCAGTAATATTGTGACGGTATTTTGAATTTGTGACGGCATTTCAGCGTCAGTAATTTTGTGACGGTATTTTGAATTTGTGACGACATTATGGCGTCACAGAATATATTTTAGAAAAAAAAAATTAGTTGCTATATATCCACTGGTAGATGTATAGCAACCAATTATTATTATTATTATTATTATTCGAGATGCAACTAGCCCTAGCCACCACCGGTTGCTATATGAACTAGTCAAGATACAACTCTTTTAAAAAACAGTCCATTCCATAAAATACGCAATCACACCGTCAATCCCATTCAAGAATAAAACATTCATTCCATCACTTAAAATGATCAAGTCACTTGTAAACACCAAGTACTTCAATTTTCAAAGCGAAATAGTACATTACATTATGCTTACAACTAGCTAGAAAGAAAATCTTCTTATTAGAAAGTGTCCAAGTGGCAATATCAACCACCTCCATCCTTCAAGGTCGGCAACAAACAAATGCCACATGCATTACTTGTTTCATTTAACAAAAGAGTTTATATAGACTTCTACCTTAAAATGTAACGAGAGATATATACAACAATAAGTTCGCTTATACTAATTAAAAATAAGTGACATAGTTTCTAGTCTACCAAATTAGTAACATAGCAAGAAGGTAACCATGCCACTAGGATATCAAAGAAGCTATAGGTCATTACTATTTGACAACACAACACTAATACACAGTAAAACACCTATGGGAGCCTCTTTAGCCCTAGAAGCTATATGAACAACAAGGTGACATATATACAACTAAACAGGTACTGCCTCTACCTTCTAGTATATAGCCTGGTGTCATAAGACATGGAAACTAGCTTACATTAATAAGATGGTGTATCACACAATTTAATTTGCTTTTTCTTGTTCATTTTTTATCCTTAAAACAAAATTTCATGGAGAATTGGAGACACACAAAGATCACATAAAAGAATGTCCTAAACTACCATTGCCCCTTGCACCCTCCACGGCTAACCTGAGCACTAGTTACAGATTATGTGGTTCACTAGTAGAGACCATGGGAACCCCAAAGTAAAGCAGAAACTTGGCAAAAAATTAAGCATAGAAGTAGCAACTACTTACTACAATTATCTCGCAACAGAAACCTGACAAAAAACAATGTGTTTGTAACTAGCCATATATATCACCATACAAAACATTGCCTACCTCTTGACTTGCACGATTTCCAATATATACAATAACATTCAAATTAGGGAGCCACTTCTTAAACTCTTTCGCCCAATTGGACAAAGTCGACAGTGGTACAACAACAAGAAAAGGCCCATGGATTTGTTGAGCATTCTGCAGAAAATTCAAAAGAAGATATTCTTAAGAAAAAGAGGGTATAACTGAAGGTTAAAAACCATATCATAAAGAGCCTAAAGATCGTACCTGAAGAAAACCTAGAATGGAAACATAATGAACAGTTTTGCCAAGACCCATCTCATTAGCAAGAATTACATTTGTATCATTCCTCCAACTGCCACAAACAAACCACTGAATACCATATTACTAAGGATGTTGCTAATTACCTATACATCACTCCTGAAAGGTGGATATAGCATACCTGTTAACTAGAAAGTTTAAGCCCTCAAGCTGATAATCTCAAAGTTTTCCTCCATTCAACCATTCAGGTTGTTCATCAAGATTTCGGAGACTAGCTAAACAGTAGCGGAAAAGAAATTTAAAAAGAAAAATTATGACAGAACTTGAAGGAATCTTTAAGGATATAATATACTTATGAAGCTGAATTGCAACACTCAAAAGATGACTAGAAAAATTGTAAAGATAAGCTGAACTATGTAGTCAAAAGTCGAAAGTGCCACTAGGCACACTAGCGACTCAGCAGTGACACACTCAGAACTTGAGGTGCAGATCGGCCCAGTCCATTCACACAATCAACTTTTTTTCCTAGAAAATCTTCCTTTCACAGTTTATGTTCGAGGAACTCTCACTATCTTACAATAATGATTGAAAATCTCTAAAAAAAAAAACCTCAAATAACTTTTCAACAACTAGAAGCATGATTCGTATATGCGTCCAAACTCAAAAATCTTTTGCAAAAAAAAAAAAATATATATATATATATATATATATATATATATATATATACATTTAAAGTTATACTACAAACAATATAATATCTACACATACGAAGTAAAACATATTGAAGTAAACATCTAGGTATTATTGAGGCTAGCATTCGAGTGCAACTAGTTGCCATGAGTGAATAGTGGAGAGTTGGATTATGTCTAGCAACAACTTCAAACCCCTGCTCCCTAGACACATATGACATTTTCCCCTGGTTTAGTTAAAGGAGTTAATGTGAATAGACACAAAAACTGTTTTAAGGTAACCTATTAGTGCAAAGAGGAAACACAAAATCAGCAGAATAAGATTAGAAAACATGAACTTGTACTGGGCATAGTACTAGGTCACATTGTATCTAGTGATGGCATAGAAGTTGATAAGGACAAACTAGACAAGATAGCAACTCTACCTATACCACGGACAGTCTGTGATATTAGAGCCTTTCTAGGCCATGCAGGGTTTTATAGGCGCTTTATCAAAGATTTTTCGAAAATAGCTAGGCCGCGTCGTTAACTAACCTGCTTTTAAAGGATGCCATCTTTGATTTTAATTTTAACTGTAAACAGGCTTTTGAAACTTTAAAAGCCGCCTTAACTTCTGCACCCATTATACAGCCTCCCGATTGGTCTAAACCCTTCGAACTCATGTGTGATGCTAGTGATTATGCAGTTGATGCTGTCTGGGGGACAGAAACTAGATAATAAATCCATTGTTATTTATTATGCTAGTAAAACTCTAAACGATGCTCAAAGGAATTATACAACTACTGAAAAAGAATTCTTAGCTGTCGTTTATGCTTTAGATAAGTTTCGTCCTTATTTGGTTGGCTCTAAGACCCTAGTTTACATGGACCATGCAACCCTTAGGTACCTTCTCGCAAAGAAGGATGCTAAGCAGAGATTAATCCGATGGACTCTCCTCCTGCAAGAGTTCACATTAGAAATAAAGGCCAAAAGAGGGGTCGAAAACGTAGTTGCCGACCACTTATCTAGACTAACAAACGATGATGATAGTGATTCTGAGTTCATACCTGACTCTTTTCCTGATGAGTATTTGTATGCTATTTTTTCTACACCATGGTATGCTAACATCGTGAATTATTTAGCGTCTGATGTTATTCTTTATGATTGGTCAAGAAATGAACGTAAGAAGTTCTTGGCCAGAGTTAAGCTATACTGCTGGGATGTGCCCTACCTTTTTAAGTATTGTGCGGATAAGATTATTCGTCGTTGTATTCCCCAGTGGGAATATAATGAGGTTCTCTCATTCTGCCATGAAAAAGAGTGTGGTGGCCATTTCAGTGGTATGAAAACAGTTGCTAAAATTCTACAATGTAGGTTTTATTAGCCTACTCTTTTTAAAGATGCCCAAGTGCATTGCAAGACATGCATTCGTTGCCAACAACTTGGGCAAATCACGAAGTGTAATATGATGCCATTGAATCCAATCATGGTGGTAGAAAATTTTGACGTATGGGGCATTGATTTCATGGGTCCCTTTCTAGTTTCCCACGGTTTCATTTATATTCTAGTTGCCGTGGACTACATGTCTAAATGGGTAGAGGCCATGGCTTGCCGTAGCAATGACCATAAGACAGTTGTGTTTTTTGTGAAAGAGTATATTTTCTGTCGATTTGGCATTCCCAAAGCCATCATTAGTGATGGTGGAACACATTTTTGCAACATAGTTGTTGCATCTCTAGTGAAGAAGTATGGAGTTACATATAAGGTAGCAACTCCGTATCATCCACAAACTAGCGAACAAGTAGAAGTTTCTAAAAGGAAAATAAAAAAGATCTTCGAAACAACTGTAAATCCTGATAGGAAAGACTGGTCAAAGCGTCTATTAGATGCCTTATGGGCATATAGGACTGCTTTCAAAACTCCTATAGGTATGTCTCCCTTTAGACTTATATTTGGGAAGCCTTGTCATTTGCCCGTTGAATTGGAGCACCGTGCTATGTGGGCTATAAAAAACCTTAACTTCAATTTTGATGAGGCGGGTGTCAAGCGCAAGTTGCAATTGAATGAGCTTGAAGAAATTAGTAGCGATTCTTATGATCTCGCAAAAGATTATAAAGCTAACATGAAACGTGTTCATGATAAGCAAATCTTGCGCAAAGAGTTTGTGGTAGGTCAAAAAGTCTTACTTTACAATTCCCGTCTACATATTTTTCCAGGGAAATTAAAAACCCGTTGGTCTGGTCCTTTTCTGGTTACTGAAGTCACCCCTTACGGGGCAATCACCTTGGTAAATCCCAAGGACAACAGTACCTTTCAAGTTAATGACTAACGGTTGAAACATTTTCACGAGCTATTGTCCCCTGATGTAGAGGAAGTCCGTTTACAGGAACCTATCTATGAGGACTGACCTTTTTCATTTGTGTACTTCCTTTCATTTCCATATATTGGTAAGTGCACCATTAAGGTAACCGGGCCCTCCCTAGGGAGTGTGTGGCTGTAAGTATCGGATCCTAAGTCCACGTTTAACATAATTCACGTTTTCCACTCTTGCATGTTTTCTCAGTTTTTGAGTCATGTTCCTCTATGGTGTGAATTATGCATTTATTGCTTTCTTATTTTTCTTATATTAAAAATCTTATTCATAAAAAATAAATTTTTTTTGTTAAAATCACAAACATAGTAAGTTAAGAAGTCTCAGGAATCTGACTTTAAAAGACCCACTTTTAAAAACAAATTTTCTAAACTCTGTATCTAAAATTTGCTTGGGGGTGGGGTGTTCATTTTCGTCCTGGATTGTTCAACCTTCCAATTTTGTTGATTAGGTCGTTTAATTGTATTTCGATTTGGGTTGACATTATCTAATAAATTAGAGTTCATTCGTTCGCATAACTTACGTCATGCACATACTTCGAGGCATTTTCCATTTTCTTATATGTCACCCACGGTCGGAATAGAGTGTTTTATGGATCATTAGATTGGAAATTCTCTCCTGATCATTTCCATATCTCATTCGCAAAACTCGGACCGGTAACGAAGAGGCAATTTTAGTTTGAAGTCGCGCGAAAAATCATATATTTATTAGGATTCGAATTGGGCTTGGGCCCAAGCCCACAGTACAACCCAAGAACGCATCGCGTTCTTCTTCTTCCTCTTCTCCCAACCGCCATTAACAAACAACAAAGCTTCAACCCTAACATAAAAATAAAAATAAAGAGAAAACCTAAATACACCCACGCCCAAAGTTCAAACCCACCCCAAATCTTCTCCTAACTACACCCACCACCACCTCCACCAATTTAAACAACCAAAAACCACCGAAAATTCAAAATTTTTGAATTGCCACCACCCAGCACCGCCCCTCCTGCCATTATTTTTAGTTAGGGTGTTTTAAAACAAGTCTCCCTACCTTATTCAAACCCACAAATCTTATCACAACTCCAATGGCTCAAAGACGTCGGATATTGCCGGAGCACACGTTTACTGCCGACCAATTCGCGCTATTTTACGGTGAAGAGATGGTTAGGAGAGATTAGAATGGTTTGTTGTACTCGACAGACGATTTTTACTACGAAGATTTGGTCCGAGAGTTTTACAGGACGAGGGAGTTGGATGGGAATAGAATTTTAGTTAAGGTGGCTGGGAGGAGGAGAGAGGTTACTACTGGGTTGTTGGCTGAGATTTTAGGCATTCCGCCTAGACACCATCTCGATGCCACATTACAGGATTCCCAGTTTACTGCTGTAGAACCTTTGATGAATGCAACTTTTTTCGAAGGGAACTACAATGCGAGCGCGCATTGTGTTCGCCAGTCATCTCTCAGAACCAACCAGCTAGTTGTATCTCATTGGATTGGTAGGAATGTCATAGGGAAGGAGAAAGTCAGCGATATCGGTCTGAACTGCCTTCACGTTCTATGGATACTCCAGGAGCAGAAGTATGAGTTCTGTATTTTAGAGTTTTTGCGTAACATGATTAAGGGAGTTGGAAAGAGTATTGCACCTCTCCCTGTTTTGATAACGAAGATCATGATGACCTTGAGAGTGACTCCGAGGTCCGATAGGATTTGCCTGAAAGAGCACCGAAATCCTCATATTTATACGGAGTGTATCAAACGAGTTTGGAGGTTGCCTGCAGAGAGGGTAGTTGAAGAGACTGACTCAGAGGATGATGAGGACACAACATGTTTTGATGCCGATGCCTTGGAGCGCTGTAGGTCGGATGCAGAACGCATGACTGTGATTCATCGTGGTATACGTTCTCTCAATACTATTTGCGAAGACCTCCGGACTCGGCAGGCTACCACGCATCATAACTTCAAGACTCGTGCCCGGCGCGAGGATGAGCGTTGGGAACAGCTGAAGACAGAGATGGATGCACAGGGTGAGTTCCGAGAAGAAATGCTTGCACGCTTCCCACCCCATGGGGGGTTCTTCTTCGAAGGAGCAGTGTGTGAGGCACGAGCGTCGTCGCCGCAAGACGGATGGCTCTGGCCCATCGAAAGCCCAAGAGCCATCTCCTTCTCGAGCGCATTCCACTACTAGCAGCGAGTGGTTTAGGGATCTAATGAGTTGATTTGTTTTATTGTATTTGTTTTTATTTAGTACGGATGTAAAAAGATTAGTTCAGTAATTAAATTTGAATTTGGCTGTTTTATGTTATTTGAATTCAATTTTAATATAAGTGGGTTATTTTCGAATTATGCGTTGTTTTTATCATTAATCCCACCTTCCCGAATTGTTTGGGGGTGGTATTATTTAGCCTAGCATAATTCGTTATATGATCATCTATTTTAAGAAGTTGTTTTGGAGTGAGGGTTGAGAATATTGCCGATATGGGCATCACTATAAATAGATATTGTGGTAGGATGAAATCTCGATGAGTTAGGCCGTTTCTATCCTAAATTCAACCTAAAAAATATTAGGGTTGTTTTAGAATCAAGAATATGAGTTGTTTCCGTGTTCGGTTTTAGTTTTAGAAATTTTATTATTTCCGGAAATTGCCTTAATGCTTTTTGGCAAATTCTCGAATCGGTTTAGCAGTTTAAAACCTATAAAAACTGCATTCATTCTACACTCACAACCCCAACTACATCTCACATTCATCTCTCACATTTCATTCACACTTTACCTTATTTTTCCTTCGCACTTTGGCCTAACATCTCCCCCGAAGCGCACTCAAGGCTTGAGGAGCCACACGCATTCCGCACCCCTACATCGCCACAGAAAAATTCCCCCAAGGAAGCGACTGCCCTCTCCAAACCCCAAACCCGAAGCTACCTCGCCCAAAACACTGGAATTCCAATTTTCATCCGAAAAGAACCCGCCCATCCCAAAGGCTAAAAGTGAGCACCTCGCCAAGTGCCGGAACTCGAATTCACCGAGTACACCCCATCCGGGCATAGCTTTGAGCGACTGCATCTAACCCCTGTGGGCACCAAAAAACTCCAATTTTTTGTGGGTTGTTCTAGGATCGTTGCAGCTGTTCTAGAGAGTAGTTTTGTGATGACTTCTCCTATAGTGATTCCGGAGCAGTCTTTCGAACACTTGTTGGGAAGCGAGACTTATGAACATTGGTTCCGCGAAAGGATCTTGCAGTTAGGCTGGAGGCATCTACTAGTAAGTGACACCGACTCGTATTCACCTAAGTTTACTGAATTTTTTTACAATAATGTTAAGTTCTATTGTAAGTAGGACGGAGAACAAGAATTCTCCATCACGGTAGATGACAAGCCACTAGAATTCAATAAGTATGTCGTAGCATTAGTTTCGAGAATACCAATACCTGATCCTATTCACACGTGGGGATATATGACCGATAATTCATACCTCTATGACTATACATATTTCCATGAGTATTATGGGGGAGGGGTATTTCGTGTAATGGATCAAGGGCGTTACAACATAGCCCTTGGTGGCCTGTCCCTAAATATAGGCACCACCAAGTTATTCATCCTGATGAATATTCTAGGGGAGTGGCAGTTTACTTCTGCAAATAGTACCACTGGTGATGTTTTCCTTGCTTTAGCTGAGGGACGTCGCCGATATGACATTCCCCGAGTATTAGTGGCTAGCCTTAAGAGAGCCCAAAGCATAAGGCATAAGTATCTTCTTATGCCTGTATTAGTTTGCCGCATCATGCTCAGTTGTCTACCTAAATTCAGTTCCCAGTTCATGGATTGGAAAAAGGTCGAAGTCATGAGACCCACCAATTGGGTAGTTCGCTCTTTTCGAGTATTGACTTGGCCGGGATGGCAGGTGCAACCTCATTTGGTTGCTCCTTACACCCCATCAGACATAGAAACACTCGACAGGTTAGCACAAGTAGATGACACATGGCGACGAGCTTGACAAGTTATCATGGTGTGGCAGGATGCGAAGGAACCTCATCTTTTTACAGCGGATGATGAGGAAGAGGAAGAGTAAGCGGGAGTGCAGGTAAGTGTTATGTAACGCCCATATTTAAAATACGTATTTATTTATTAATTAATTAATTTATTTTATTTAAAATTCACTGGATTGGATTTGGGATATGTGGGCCTGATTTCTAGGCCCGAGTCTGTGCTGGGCTTAGGTTTCGAACCCAAGTATATATTCATATTTTTCTAGAGAATAGGGTTTAGAGAGATAAAAATAAAATTTAAAAAAAATGGAGGCGGAGATAAAAGCTCGTTGGCTAGAGCGTTGGAGCGCGACGATTCGGACTAGGAGGAATTTGTCGAGTTGTTAATTAAGGTGAGTAGTTATGTTTTCTTTTTCATAAAAACTAGAGTTTTAGAATAAAACATTTACTGTCAGAGTTTTGTTCTCGCTCAATTTATGTTTTTCGTTATTTTTTGCATCCTGTGGAATTATTGAATTTGGTTAGATGTTAGTATAGTTATTTTTACGTAATTAATTGAAACGTTGGTCTAAATATGCTGGAGCTTGGAACAAGTCGTTAATGGTGGCGCAAGCTCCAAAATCGTTTTTATTTTTGTTGATTGTTTTGTTTGTTGGAGATTGATTGAATTGTTGTTGGAGTAAGGGTTGGTTATTGGTTGTTGGGGGATGATTCGGTGTTGGAGAATGGGTGCTGTCGAAGCTTTTAGAGGGTGTTAATGGCGGCATTAAGAAAATCGCCAGTAAAAGTTATGTGAACTGTGATTGTTGTTTTTTTTGTGTTGTTTGAAGATTGGGGTAGAAAGGGGTTGAGGTTTGGGTACTAATATTTGGTTTGGGTGAGTGAGTGTTGGAAAAGAGTGGGGTTGTTCATGCTCTGTTGAAGCTCTATAAAAGTGCTAATGGCGGCTAGAGGAAATTGCCCAGTAGATTAGAGTAGGTGAAGTGTTATTGCTTTGGTTGGATGATGTTGGGTGGTAGTGGGGGTGTGTGAGGGTTGTCGAGTGGGGCTGTGGGAAGCCGTCGGACGGTGGTAGATGGAGGTCAAGGATTCTAGATCAAGTTTTGATAAAGATGGGGGATTAAAGGATTAGAGTTTTTACCTTAATTAAAGTTGTAGGGTTTGTGTTTAGGAGCGAAACTGTGGGGTTGAAAGGGGATGATGAGTGGTGGCCGATTTGGTGGCTAGTGGAGGGAGCTGGTGGTGGCTGATGGAGAAGATGACACTGTTGGTCGGTTTGGGCTTGGGCCGAAGCCAATGGGTTTTGTTTTGCTGGGCCTTAGTTGGTTTTTCTTTGGGCCCGATTTTAAGTTGTTTGGTTGGGCTAGTTCTATTTTTCTTTCTTTGGGCCGAACCACTTAACTATTTTGGGCCAGTTTCTAATATTGTTTGGGGCCAGTCCATAGGACTTAATAGAGATCCAAATGGGTCTTTCAACATTTAGACTTTTGGGTTCTAAGGTTTGGGTTTGGGCTTGCCTAGTTGGGTCCGAACCATTACCTTAGTCATGAGCCCATGAGCCATGCACCTTTGCCCTTAGCCATGAACCATGGCTATAACCCTGAACCTGTTGAACAAGAAAACGACAGTTTGACTTTGACAATGATGTGTTGACTTTGACTTTGACCGTTGACCGTTGACTTTGACCTTTGACTGTGGAATGTTGATTTTTTCCAGTTTTTCACATATTTAAGAATATGGACAAATGTAGTAATAAAAATGTTGTCGAAAATTGTATAACCTTGTTTGTCATTATCTAATTAAGTTTTGACGTGAGTAGTGTGTAAAGAATATAAATATTGGCACGTAACAAGAGGGGAATTCTGATGATAAGACTTAGATATATATTTTTTTATGAGTATTAAACTACATACGGGCTTAGATTCATGGACTTTAGATTTTTAGGATTTGATTGTGGACTGTGGACTATTTAATTGTGCAACGTTTTATGTTGTAAATTGTATGGACAAATCAAATGCTAAAATGCTGTGGAAGCTTGTACAAATTTGGTTGTCATTATAAGAAAGATTTGACGTTGATATTGTGTATATTTTGACACGTGATAAGATAGAAACTTTAAGAGATACAATAATTCCTAAAACGCTATAAAAATATTATGAGATACGCTTGAAGTAATTGTGACATTATATAATATGTTGGGATATATATATTTAATGCAATAGTTTTGGAGAAATAAATATATAAAAACTCCATTATTTTATCTGTGAGATGCTAGTAGAGTATTTGTGGATATTTTCCACCGGATTGTGGCGTATTGCAATAATATATTGGCACGTGACAGAATGAAAATGGTTATGAGATATATTGAGATATTTCTAAATATTGTGGCTTAGTGCAATAAGGTATTTGGCCTACACGTGATATAGTGGAATGATTATGAGATATAAATGTATGACACTTGAATAAATTACGTAACGAAAATCCTAGAACCTAGCTACCACAACTCATGAGATTTGGCCCTAGTGATGGGCGTATGTGATATGATTGGCCCTTCTGGCATTTCAGTGAATCTGAATGGCCCTATGGGCGTAAGTAATTTGATTGGCCCTTCTGGCGTAGCCGAATAGTGGCTTGATTATTCCGTTCGCAAAATTAGAACGAGACGCGCGATATTTTATGCCGTATAATGGCAATACTCACATAATGGCTTTCGTGTGAGGGTTACCTGGTGTGCGGCATCCCGCTCAGGGTAGTTACGCACGGAGTGGTTTATTATGTGAGGGGAGGCATGTGGATGTACATGTTCGGCGTTCGGAAGCGATTGTGGTAGCCAGGGAAATTAGGTAAGACATAGATACGACGTGATTTTAGGGACACGCAAAGAAAGCCTTAATATAATTATGGTAATATGTTGGTTAATGATATATATTTAGATAAATGATTGTATATGGTTTTGCAGAAGGGTGGGTCAAACTAATTACTTGTGCAGAGACGACCTACTCTGTAATTGAGCATGAAATGCGGTAAGTATAGAATATGCTTGGCTGGTTATTAGTTTAGTTAGAACCTAAGGCGCCTCGTGGAGGAACTAAATGACTTTTTATTATGCGTATGGTTTGTTGTGTAGTTAGTGGGAAGTTAAGGCGCCTCAGTGGAGGAATTACCTGCCTTACTTATTGGAGTTAAGAATGTCGTATTAGTTGTTGGCAGCTAAGGCGCTTCAGTGGAGGAACTAACGGCCTTATGGATTGTGTATATATATGTATAAGTATATGTTGTATTTTAGGGCTACTCACACCAGCATTGTTTATAATGTTGACCCGATTTGCATCTTTGCTTATCGGGTGTGTTCATTAAATGAACATAGTTGATAAGTCTTGACAGGTTTAGTATTGAAGAAGGTTGGTTGCTGCTTGTGGTTGGCGTTAGCGTCGCTTTTCAAGATAGGTTTTGTTTTCCCTTGAGGAGATATAGATTTTCAGTTGAGACAATGTTATTTATATTTTCATTTGTAATTTTAAATAAAGAGTTATTGAAAAGAGATTTGTAACCTAATCTTATTAGTGAATTTTTGTAATGAAGAGGACTTTTGTTTAAGTTAAAATTTTTATTGGTTTTTAATTATCCGCATATTTAAACTGTTTATGGGTTTTTGGTAGTTGAGAGTGCGTCACACCTCGAAAATCGATGAGTCGGGAACAAATATTATTTTTCCGAATTCTGTCAAAATTCGGGGTGTGACATGTTAGTTTCAGTTAGTGTCTGCTTATGTCCCAAGCAATTTAATTTCTTACTACCCTATAACGGGTGGAACTCCTAAAGAGTTGCGTCAGTTTTTATTTCTCTATATTAGTATGTTATAACCTTGTTTTGCAGATATTCCAGAATTTCACGCGTTTCAATGGTATTTTCCTACCCTCTTTATTTAAAATACTTTGAGGACAAAGCATGTTTCTTAATTGGGGGCATAGAAACACGTGTAATTAAGGCATCTGTTAGGATATAAATATGTATAATATGCACTTATTTTCTAGTTAAAAATTTAAAAATTTTAGAAATTCAGAAAAATAAAAATAAAAAGTTTATACTATACACTTAGGAATATTGGTATTGTTTTCTTTCTCTATGCTTTGAATAATTTAGAAGTCTCACGTAGTTTTTGCATTAGAATAAATTGTAGAAACTTAGGCTAATATGTAGATAATAATCTTTGCATCTAACTATAAATATATTACATGAGTATCTATGATTGTTTGACAGTAAGTTTCTGAAACCTAGGTTAGAATACTTATTCTACAAATCCTGTGAGAATATAGCCTAAAGCCTTATATGAGTGAAACATTAGAGAAATGACACAAGGGAGAAGTAAAATCCGGATAGAGAAATCACACGACCACTTGCTTGATCACTATACCATATCCTAAGCGAGAATTTAGGCCCTCTTTGGATCGATATAGCCAGAAATTCAACCCTTATGAAATTATTTTCCGCTAGTCGTCCCTCTGAGCTTTTCTTTAGCCTTTCATAAACCGCAAATCCTTTAACCTGTTACAAAACAAATAAAAAAAAAAAAAAAAAAAATCAGCTTACCCATTCTTTGAATAAGTCTGAGAATAGAGATGAAGAATAGAAAAGAGAAAGACCTTTGGAATCAAGAATTTGTCAGTCGCTTCAAATAAGAAAAGAAAGTTTCCATCCAAATAAAAAAAAAAAAGAGAAACAAATAAAAGAAATAAAGAGTTAGAACTCCAAAAATAGAATCAGAGGAGTCAAAAGCCAAAGAAAAAGAAAAATATGACTAAGGATGGAAACAAAGTGTAGAAGCACAAGTAAGAAACAGGGTTTTCTCTAGTTACATAATATGAAGACTCTATTATCTCAGACTTATCCTTTTTGAATATCCATTTCCTTCCTTTTTAAACCATCTCCTAATCCCGCAACACCTAATAAAGACCTCTAGCTCAATTAGGAATAGGGTAGTGTGATAGTAAGTGGTAGATGTGTTTGATCGACTCCGGCTTCCTTGTGTGTCATCGAGATTGTAAGGTAAAGTGTGCCCACTGCACACTGGAGTAGCGAAACTTGAGCGGAAAAATCAGAGTGGTTTTTGTCTTGACATTTATGTGAGAACCTAATTAAGGACGCTATTCCGAGTTTTCAGAAACGGACCTGCTATTGCATTTCATAGTATTACTCATTGTATATATGTTTATTGTAGGCGATTGATTATTATGCATATATTAGCTTAGGTTTCGACTTGATTATTCTGTATTCATTGCTGGTGAGATGTATAGATAATTTGGAGCATGAATGAAGAAATAATAGTTTTATTTCTTAGTCGTTGTAGTATAGATGAAGTTTGTGAGTGCCTTCACTGGAAAACTCTCATGAGGCTATAACTCGTCCACTAGGGAATTCCTAGTGGTTTAAGGCCTTGTTGCATATGGTCAATACAATTGCACTCAGCGAAACGAGAGTAGTTAGAACTCTATTTTTGGCCACTTATTATAATTTCTCATATTTGCTTGAGGACAAGCAAAATGCTGTTTGGGGGTGGTTTGATAAGAGCCCAAAACTATAGTTTTAACCCCTTAACAATCATACGTTTAGACCAAGTATGTGAGTAATAAACAAGAGTTAATGCTGATTACGTGTTTTTATGTATTTCAGGCAGTAAAGTCAATTATGTGTAGAAATATGCCACTTTGGCGAGATAAAGGAGCAAGGGTTGGTTACTAAGAAGTTCTATGATAAAGGCCAAGATTCAAGGAACAAATCCTTTGTAAAGCCCGGTCAAAAGCTGAAAAGTCAACACGGGCAGAAACAGTGCACAAGTCAGCAGAATTTCCGAAGACCATATCTTTGGACTCATGCCTCAGAATTGGGCCTACCTTATGTCAAAATGACCGTCTTGGAAAGAGCTTTCTAATGGTTCAAACCTTGACCCAATCAGAGGAGTAAAAGTGGATGAAAAGTCTGCTTAAGTCAAAGCCAGCTGAAATGGGCTCTGTGGAATGAAGAAATTGGGCTTTGGGCTCGATTTTCTGGCCCAAAACATGGCTCCTCAGCCTATGCATGAAATTGTAGATCTGGTCTCCTCCTTTACATAAAACAAGACTTAGCTCTTAAGAAAAGGATAGTTAGATAGTTTAGAATAGAAAGTAGCCATTAGAATAACTTGTAGATCTAGTTTTTGAATTTCAATTAGTTAATTAATTAGTTTCATTCCTTGCTTTAGATTAATTATTTGAATCATTGTTCTTCATTCATTAGATAAATAAAATAGTAGTTCTTATTAATTTCGATTTTATCATTTAAAATTGTTAGTTCTAATTTCAATTCTTGTTTGTTATTCATTCCTTAGTTGTTTAATTTCGAATTGAATTCTTGAGTAGTTAAATTAGTAAAGTTCAAACCTTTATATTATGTCTAGTTTTAATTCAATTGGAAATGATAGTTTGATGAATCAAGGCTAAACCTCCATTAGAGGGGTTTGATGAAGCCTTGATGAAAACTTGATTGTGTAGTATAAAATTGTTGTAAGAATCTATTCCACTCTAGAAGGTCGTTGATTCGCTATGAGAATGGGTGGACGACCTCACATGCTAGTTATGAATTGGTAGAAATGCCATGTATAATTAGGGATTAGAACGACCAATTCTTACCGTAAGAACGTAAGAATTGGTTTACAACAAATCTATGTTAGTTTATTAAGTTGGATTCAAGGTGGAATCAAATTCCCCTAATTCTTTATCTAAATTCAACTCTTAGCATTCTGTCATTCCGTTATTTGTATCTTGTCATTTGAATTCACATCGTAGTATAATTTCCACCAATACTCTCATTAGACTTTGGATAGACTCGTCAATTAGAGAAAACTTTAATGCTAAAGAACTAGGAGTGGAACGAATCTTTTACTCCACTCTATTTCGATAGATTCAAGAGTAGATATTTTTGATAAGCAATCAAGCAACGCATAATTAAGTTTAGTTTTACTTGCGTTTAGAGTTTCATCGCATTATTTTGTAGGTAAAACTATTCAATTTTTACTGTCTATCACCTGGGTAGGGGGCGGGGCGTGCTCTGTTGGAAAACTGGAATTCCAGAGGTATGGGCGCAGGTTGCACTCAAGTGTGGCTTGATAGAGGCGAATGACTTTTCTTTCGAGAGTGTCTTTTGGGGAATGTCCAGGTATGGTGGGTGGCTCTCAGGGGGGGCGTAGGTGCATTCGGGGTGCTGTAATGCAGAATTGCGAAGGAAAAATAAGGGAAATTTGGGAGTGAGAAGTGAGAGATGAATATGAGAGATGTGTGTGTTGTGTGGAGAATGAATGAAGTTTATATAGGGTTGGGTTTCCAAAACGAATCGGGAAATTTCCAAAACATTTTAAGGCAATTGCCGGAAATAGAAATTTCCAAAACCGGAAACGGTAACAAACCATATTCCTGATTCTATAACAACCCTAATATCTTTTATACTGGATTTAGAATAGTAACTTCTAAACTCTCTTAGATTTCATCCTACGACCACATCTAATCATAGGTATTCCAATTACGGCAATATTCTCAACCCTCACTCCAAAACAACTTCTAAAATAGATGATCATATAACAAATCATACTAGACTAAATAATACCACCCCCAAACAATTCGGGAAGGTGGGATTAATGATAAAAACAACGCACAATTTGAAAATAACCAAATTATATTAAAATTGAATTCAAACAACATAAAACGACCAAATTCAAATTTAACTACGAAATTAAAATTTTTAACAACCGAACTAAATAAAAAGCAAATACAATAAAACAAATCAACTCATAATATCCTTGAGCCACTCGCTGCTGGTAGTGGAAGGCACATGCTCAGGAGATGACTCCTGAGCTCTCGATTGGCCAGAGCCATCCGTCCTACGGCGACGACGCTCGTGCCTCACAGACTGCTCCTCAGTAGAAGAACCCCCCTGGGGTGGAAAGCGTTCAAGCATATCTTCTCGGAACTTGCGTTGTGCTTCCATCTCGGCCTTCATCTCTGTATACTGCACAACCTGGCGCTGGAGTATAGTCTCCATGTTATACTGGATATCTACTTGACTCTTGTCTAGCACTTCAAAACTCGTCTGAAGGGTCTTTTGTTTATTTTGAATTATAATCTGCCTATCTCGTATATCTTCACAAATACCATAAACGCACCGCAAGCCAGTTTGCAGCACTTGCATGCGTTCTAAATCAGAAGTACACCTATCCAAAACATTTTCATCCAAACATGTAATATCCTCCATTTCCTCATCCGAATCAACCACATTATCTTTCGGTAACTGCCAAGTCTTTTGGATACACTCCGTATAAATAATTTCATTAGAATGCAATTTTATCATAATACGAGCAGTTTTTGTGGCAGCTCTAAAAGACAGCATGATCTTAGTGATCAATACTGGAAGGGGCGCAAAGCTCTTTCCCACTCCTCTAATCACATTTAAAAACAACTCGAGGATGCAGAAATTATACCTCAAGGCTTTTAAATCCGAGAGCGTCGCGGACATGTCAGACCGATGCCGCTGACTTTGTCCTTCCCGAGGACGTTCTTACTAATCCACTGAGCTACAGCCAATTGGTTGGTTCTCAGAGTCAACTGTCGAGCGCAATGAGAAATCGAATTATACTTACCCTCCATGACAGTGTCTTTCATCAAAGCAGGAACTCCAATGTATTGGGATTCCTGTATGGTGGTTTCCAGGTGGCGTTTAGGCGTAATGCCTAAAATCTCAGCCAACAACTCTCTCGATACTTCTCTCCTCGTCCCAGCCACCTTAACAAAAATTCTATCCCCATCCAACTCTCTCTTCTTATAAAATTGTTCTATCAAATCAGAGTGATAGAAATCATCTGTCGAGTACCACAGCCGATTCCAACCCCTCCTAATCATCTCGTCACCGTAAAACGGCGCGAAGCGGTCGGCCGTAAATGCTTGTTCCGACAAAATCCTTCGTCTTTGAGCCATTGAGAGTTTAGAATGATTTGGGGGTTTAAATGGAATGGGGGGATGGAGTTTGAGTCAACCTAACTAATCAAACAGTGGTGGTGGCGCGGCAGTTCAAATTCTTTGATTTTTGGTGGTTGAAATTGGTGGAGATGGTGGTGGGTGTAGTTTGGAGAGGATTTGGGGTGGCCTTGTATTGATTGGCGTGGGTTTAATTAGGTTTCTTTTTTATTTTTTAATTTTAGGTTAGGATTTGAAGCTTTGTTGTTTGTTAATGGCAGTTTGGAGAATGAAACGCGACTGTTGGTTGAAGAAGGAGACGTACGTGCGTTGCACGTGCGCGGGAGATTGGGCCCAAGCCCAATTTGATTTTTCGATTTTTTTTTCGATATTTTACACAACTTCAAACTAAAATTGCCGCTTCGTTATTAGTTTGATTTTTACGAATGAGGTATGGAAATGATCAGGAGAGAATTTCCAATCCAATGATCCATAAAACACTCTATTCCGACTGTTAGTGACATATAAGAAGATAGAAAATGCCTCGAAGTGCGTACATGATGTAAGTTATGCGAACGAATGAAATCTAATTTCATAGATAATGTCAATCCGAATCGGAATACGATTAATCGGCCTAAACAACACAAATGGAAAGTTGAACAATCCAGGACGGAAAACGGACAGCCCACCCCCAAACAAATTTTTGACAACAGAGTTTAGAAAATTTGTTTTTAAAAGTGGGTCTTTTAAAGTTAGATTCCCGAGACTTCTTAAATCACTATGTTTGTGATTTTAACAAAAAAAATTTATTATTATTATTTTTTTATGAATAAGATTTAATATAAGAAAAACAAGAAAGCAATAAATGTATAATTCACACCATAGAGGAACATGACTCAAAAACTGAGAAAACATGCAAGAGTGGAAAACGTGAATTATGTTAAATGTGGACTTAGGATCTGGTACTTACAGCCACACACTCCCTAGGGAGGGCCCGGTTACTTGAATGGTGCACTTACCAATATATGGAAATGAAAGGAAGTACACCAATGAAAAATGTCAGTCCTCATAGACAGGGTCCTGTAAAAGGACTTCTTCTACATCAGGGGACAATAGCTCGTGAAAATATTTCAACCGTTGGCCATTGACTTAAAATGTACTGTTGTCCTTGGGATTTATCAAGGTGATTGCCCCGTGAGGGGTGACTTCAGTAACCAGAAAAGGACCAGACCAACGGGTTTTTAATTTCCCTTGGAAAATATGTAGACGGGAGTTGTATAGCAAGACTTTTTAACCTACCATAAACTCTTTGCGCAAGATTTGCTTATCATGAACATGTTTCATGTTAGGATTGTTAGCTTTATAATCATTTGCGAGATCATAAGAATCGCTACGGATTTGTCCAAGCTCATTCAATTGCAACTTGCGCTTGACACCCGCCTCATCAAAATTGAAGTTAAGGCTTTTTATAGCCCACATAGAACGGTGCTCCAATTCAAGGGGCAAATGACAAGGATTCCCAAATACAAGTCTAAAGGGAGACATACCTATAGGAGTTTTGAAAGCAGTCCTATATGCCCATAAGGCATCAGATAGACGCTTTGACCAGTCTTTCCTATCAGGATTTACAGTTATTTCTAAGATTTTTTTGATTTCTCTATTAGAAACTTCTACTTGTCCGCTAGTTTGTGGATGATATGGAGTTGCTACCTTATATGTAACTCCATACTTTTTCACGAGAGATGCAACAACTCTGTTGCAAAAATGTCTTCCACCATCACTAATGATGGCTTTGGGAATGCCAAATTGACAGAAAATATACTCTTTAACAAAAAACACAACTGTCTTATGGTCATTGCTACGGCAAGCCATGGCCTCTATCCATTTAGACACGTAGTCTACGACAACTAGAATATATATAAAACCGTGGGAAACTGGAAAAGGACCCATGAAATCAATGCCCTATACGTCAAAAATTTCTACCACCATGATTGGATTTAATGGCATCATATTACGTTTCGTGATTTGCCCAAGTTGTTGGCTACGAACACACGTCTTACAATGCACTTGGGCATCTTTAAAGAGAGTAGGCCAATAAAACCCACATTGTAGAATTTTAGCAGCTGTTTTCATACCACTAAAATGGCCACCACACTCTTTGTCATGGCAGAATGAGAGAACCTTATTATATTCCCACTGGGGAATTCAACGATGAATAATCTGATCCGCACAATACTTAAAAAGATAGGGCTCATCCCAGTAGTATAGCTTAACTCTAGCCAAGAACTTCTTACATTTATTTCTTGACCAATTATAAGGAATAACATCAGACGCTAAATAATTCACAATGTCAGCATACCATGGTGCAGAAAAAATAGCATACAGATGCTCATCAGGAAAAGAGTCAGGTATGGACTCAGAATCACTATCATCGTCGTTTGTCAGTCTAGATAAGTGGTCGGCAACTATGCTTTTGACCCCTATTTTGTCCTTTATTTCTAATGTGAACTCTTGCAGGAGAAGAATTCATCAGATTAATCTCTGCCTAGCATCCTTCTTTGCGAGAAGGTACCTAAGGGTTGCATGGTCCGTGTAAACTAGAGTCTTAGAACCAGCAAAAGAAGGGCGAAACTTATCTAAAGCATAAACGACAGCTAAAAATTCTTTTTCGATCAGTAGTTGTATAATTCCTTTGAGCATCGTTTAATGTTTTACTAGCATAATAAATAATAGTGGACTTATTATCTAGTTTCTGTCCCAAGACAGCACCAACTGCATAGTCACTAGCATCACAAATGAGTTCGAAAGGTTTAGACCAATCGGGAGGCTGTATAATCGGTGCAGAAGTTAAGGCGGCTTTTAAAGTTTCAAAAGCCTGTTTACAGTTAAAATTAAAATCAAAGATGACCTCTTTTAAAAGCAGATTAGTTAGAGGTCTAGCTATTTTTGAAAAATCTTTGATAAAGCGCCTATAAAAACCTGCATGGCCTAGAAAGGCTCTAATATCAAGGATTGTCCGTGGTATAGGTAGAGTCGCTATCTTATCTAGTTTGGCCTTATCAACTTCTATGCCATCACTACTTACAATGTGACCTAGTACTATGCCCTTTTTCACCATGAAATGACATTTTTCCCAATTTAAAACCAGACTCTTCTCTTTACATTGTGTCAAAACCTTAGATAGGTTAGATAGGCAGTCAGTGAAAGAGTCTCCATAGATAGAAAAATCATCCATGAATACAAAAGGCATTCATTTATAGGCGTATGTTCCAAAATGACATGTAAAGGTATTCTTTTCTTGGTCATCCATATCAATAATAATTTGGAAATAGCCAGAGTAGCCATCTAAAAAATAGTAAAAAGCATGACCAGCTAGACGTTCTAGCATCTGATATATAAAGGGTAAAGGAAATGGTCCTTCCATGTCATGGCATTTAAACGTCTGTAATCAATATAGATCCTCCATTTCATAGGACCATGCGTGGCAATATATTCACCTATGGCATTATGTACCATGGTAATCCCTGATTTCTTAGGAACTACATGAATGGGACTTACCCATTCACTATCAGAGATTGGGTATATGATACCCGCATCGAGTAACCGTAAGACTTCTTCCCTGACCACTTCTTTCATGGCAGGGTTCAAGCGACGCTGAGTTTCGCGAGAATTCTTCGCGTTATCCTCCAAATGGATACAATGAGTGCACACATTAAGGTCAATTCCCTTAATGTCTGCTAGGGACCAACCAATCGCAGAACGATGTTCCCTAATCACCTTGATCAAATGTGTCTCTTCATCCTTAGATAACGGAGAAGATATAATAATCGGATGACTACCATCCGAATCAAGTTGAGTATATTTTAACTCAGGAGGAAGAGGTTTCAGTACCGGGGTGGTTGGAATGTCGATAAATGCTTCTGGAGGGTCCTCATCTTGAGTGATGAATACTTGCTTAGGCAGCAAGTCTTCAAACTCAGTAGATGGAGTAACAGAAGGGTCTACGATAGGTGTAGACTCAAAGATGGTGTTGACTTCCTCTAAGTAGGAGTCATCAACAAAATATGAACTTCCAAAAGAAAGGAATTTATGCATATGGTTTTCTGGAAACGTGTTATTAAAATAATCTTGAGCTAAGCTCTCGATCATGCTAACCTCCCCATCTATAGACGAATCTAGTAACTGTTTCATCATTTTGAAAACATTTACCTCAACAGAAAGATGGCCAAAAGACAAGGACATCGAACCATCGCGACAATTTATAAGCGCATTGGTAGTTGTCAAGAATGGATGCCCTAAGATGATCGGGACAGAGTCGTTAACGACTTCCGTATCGAGGATAACAAAATCAGTAGAATAGTAGAAATCCTGAACCTTAACAAGCACGTTTTCTACCACACCCTTAGGATACTTAATAGACCTATCCGCTAATTGTAACATCATTTGAGTCGGTTGCATCTCTTGTAGACCTATTTGTTTATATAAATAATACGGGAGTAAGTTTACACTTGCCCCCAGGTCTAATAAAACGGTGGTCGTGTGAGAATCTCCTAAGGTGCATTGTATAGTAGGACGACCAGGGTCCTTGTACTTCACAATTCCATTATGTTCTATTAAAGTTGGAAATTGTTCAGTTAGAAAGGCGTCTTTAGGAATATTAGTCTTACGCCTAGTAGTGCACAACTCTTTAAGAAACTTAGCGTGGTGAGGTAATTTTTTAATTGCTTCAAGAAAGGGTAGGTTTATCGTTAAATTCTTGAATACTTCCCTAATCTCGTCAAAGTTTGTATCCCTATTTAACATAGCCAATTTCTGGGGAAACGGTGGTTTCTCTCTATATTTAGCGTATGGATCAACTGGATGTCTAACATTTGCTTTCTGTTTTTTAGGTTGTGGTTTAACTGGTACCTCTATAGGGGTAGTCTCTTCAGTTTCCATCTCGGTATCTAGTACAATCTCTGGTGTAGGGACAACTGGTGAGGTAACTATAGGCATAGTTACGTTGTTATCAACCACTCTCTCAGAACGGAGAGTGGTGATAGCATTTAGCTCACCTACATTTGCATTTTCCGTACTAGTATTACCGTTCGCCTCAAAGGTTGTGTTTGTTATTTTAGGGTTAGTTATTGCTTGACCTGGAAACACACCTTTGGGTTGTACTTTCTCTTGTGCTAACTATTGTAAGGAAAGTTGGATGGCTTGTAAAATCTGTTGTTGGGATTGCATAAAGGTATCAAAACGATCTGGTTGTGGAGTGGTATTTATTACAGGTTGTGTGACAGGAACTATGTCACGTTGATTATTTATGGGTAGGTTGTGATAGTTATTATTATTAACCGGAACGATACCTCGATTTGCATTATAATTATTATAATTACCCTGACCTTGTCCTTGTCGTGGTGGAGCTTGGTTATAATTGTTTGCTTGCCTAACATTTTGATTATTAAACCCTGGAGGTGTTACTTGTTGATTATTTCTCCAACTGAAGTTGAGATGTTGTCTCCAAGGGGAGTTAGGAATAGGATAACTATTAATTGAGCAAACATTATCTTGTTGTGATGTTTGTTGCTCATAAGCTAGAGGACAATAAGAGTCGGGATGTTCAGGACTCAAACAGAAATTACATGGATTGGAGTTGACATTCATGACGGCGATAGGCTTTTGTTGAATAGAAATAGCCTCTACCTTTTTAGTGAGAGATTTGATTAAATTTTTTAGTTCAGGATCGGGTTTCATCTCAAACATATCGGCGGCCTTAACTGTTGTAGAAGAACTAGTGGAACGGGAGATATCGTCACTACCCCAGTTGTTATTACGCTTAGTTTGATCTTCTAAAAATTTATAAGCCTCTGAAGCTCCTTTACTTAGAAAACTACCCCCATTCATTATGTCAAGGACTTCTTTATGGTGATGTAGAAGTTCTTTGAAAAAGGCACAAACTAACGTGTCTTTCACTAGGTTATGGTGTGGACACTCTATAAGAAGATCGGTGAAACGATTCCAAGCCTCTAAAAATGATTCATGAGGATTCTGTCGAAAGAAATGAATCTTGGAAAGCATTTCATCTGTCTTCAGGGGTGGGTAAAAATGTTCCATAAATAATTGAACAAGCTTGGCCCACAAGTCCACAGAATTAGGCGCTTGGGCAGTTAACCAAGATGTCACCTTAACGGCTAAAGTGAAGGGAAATACCCTCAGTTTAATTTGTTCATCACCCACCGTAGGATGGTGGAATGTTGTAAGGACTTCTTCAATCCTACGCATGTGCCGATAAGGTTTTTCATGATCTAAACCATGAAAAACGGGTAACAAATTAAATATATTTGGGGGGATTCGGAAATCCCCCACTGGGTCTGCTAGAACGATGCAAGATTTTGGGCTATCGTTCGAGGCTTTGTAAAAGTCAAAGAGAGGAGACTCTCTTTCTTCAACCATTATTTCAGGTGGTGTGTGTGGTATATTAGGTAGAGGTGTAGTGGGTGGTATACTAGAAAGGCGTGTTTGTTGACGTTGCCGGTTCATTACGTTAGGTGTACTCCAAACAATCCTGATATACTAGTATAAACCTCTAATAGAAGATGCGAGGAATAGAAGAAAAGAGTACCTGAATGCCTCCTTGCTTCGCTTATAAATAGCGTCTTGTTTACACGTGTTCAGTGTATATAACAAGTTAGAACACTGAAAATCTTGAAGAAATGGAAGTTTGAAACAAACCTGTGGAAATTGGGCAAATCCAAAGTAGTAAGCGCGGGTCGCGCTCCGTGTAGGCCTGTGGTGGGCGCAGGTCTCGCTCTGTGTAGGCGTAGGTGGGCGCAGGTCATGCTCTGGAAAATTATGCAGTCCATGCCTTTGGGCGCCTCTCTAGAGGGGGGCTCTGCTCCGGTGTTGTTTTGAGGGCGGGTCACGCTCTAGAGAGGGTGGGGCGCGTTCTGCTCCAGTATTTTAAGGGCGAGTCGCGCTCCAAGTTTGCTAGCCCAGGGCGCGGGTCCCGCTCCGTGTGAATTTTGCTAGGAAAATTTCCGTTCTGAAACAGACAACCACAGTTAGAATCAAACAAGGGTGGGTGGGTGTAATGAGACTTTAAGAAGACTAATTATACTACGAAAATAATGCTAAAGGGAACTAAGATGGCAGCGGCGCCATTTGATAAAAGTAAAAATGATAAAATAGTTTTACTAATGAATAAAGCTACGATAACTCTAAACGCTAGTAAAACTAAAACTAAACTTGGTGCTAGGCTCGTGATTATCAAAGATTTCTACTCTCGATACTATTAAAATAGCGTTAGAATAGAAGATTCGTTCCACTCCTAGTTCTTTAGCATTCGTTGTTTTCGTGTTTTACTAATTCTACCAAAGTCAATGAGAGATTTACGAATTATACTACGATGCAACAAATTATACGTTGTGGATACTGGGATTCAACTACGAAATGCTACGGGTTGAATCTATGATAAGGAATTAGGGGGGGATTGATTCCACCTTAACTCGACTTAATTACTAACGACGAATCGTTGTAATCCGAATTGAACTGCTTTTGCAGAACAATTGGTTCTTCCTAATCCCTAGTTGTTCATGGTAATCTCTACCAACTAACATCTAGCATATGAACGATCAAACCCATTCTCATGGTGAACTAATCGTTTCTAGAATGGAATGGAAATTACGACTACTCTACGCTAACACAAATCAAGCTTCATCAAGGCTTTTTCAACCCCCTCTAATGGAGGTTTAGCCTAGAATTATCGTGCTATCATTTCCATATGAAATTAAACAAGTCATGCAATAAAGATTTGAACTTTGCTTATTTAAACTCAAATGGAAATTAATCATGCAAGAATTTATTTAAACTAATAATGACAAATAAATGAATCTATGAATTGAAGCTAATAATTAATGGAAATTGGAACTAATTTATCAATAACTAAATATTTTATTGATCTAACAAATGAATAACAATCATTCAATACTGAAATTAAAACAAGAATCAAACTAATTAATTTAAATTAAAAACTAGATCTAGAACTAAGGTTTAATGGCTACTTGCTACTTAATCTATCTAATGCTTAAGAGCTAAGTCTTGTGTGTGGAAATGGAGGAGACCAGATCCACATTTTCGTGCATGGGCTGAGGAGCCATGTTTTGGGCCGGAAAATTGAGCCCAAAGCCCAATTTCTTCAGTCCACAGGGCCCGTTTCAGTTGGCTTTGACTTTAGAAGAATTTTCGTCTACTTTTGCTTCTCTGATTGGGTCAAGGCTTAGACCATTGGAAAGCTCTTTCCGAGCCGGTCGTTTTGACATAAATTAGGCCCAATTCTGAGGCCTGAGTCTAAAGATATGGTCTTCGAAAGTTCTACTGACTTGTACACTGTTTCTGCCCGCGTTGACTTTTCAGCTTTTGACCGGGCTTTACAAAGGTTTTGTCTCCTTAAATCTTGGCCTTTAATCACAGAACTTCTTAGCAACCAACCCTTGCTCATTTATCTCACCAAAGTGGCACATTTCTGCACATAATTGACTTCAATGCCTGAAATACAAATACATAAAACGCGAATGTCGGCATTAACTCTTATTTATTACTCGCATAATTGGTCTAAAAGTATGATTGTTAGGGGGTTAAAACTACAATTTTGGGCTCTTATCGAAGGCGTTGAGAAGATCTGGTTGTGTAGGCGTAGTGGTCATAGGTGGTGTGACTGGAACTATCCCACATTGATTATTAATGGGTGGGTTGCGATAGTTATTAGTAATAGGAATGATACCTTTATTAGCATTATAATTACCTTGTCCTTGTACTTGTCTCGGTGGAGCTTGATTGTAATTTGGCGCTTGCCTAACATTTTGATTATTAAACCCTGGAGGTGTAACGTGATGATTATTTTTCTAACCGAAGTTGGGATGTTGTCTCCAAGGCGTGTTAGGTTCGCTATTATTAGAATAAACATTGTCCAGTTGAGCGGATGGTTGCTCATAGAGAAGAGGACAATAGGAGTCGGGATGGTTAAGGCTATAATAGAAATTACATGGAAGAGTGTTGACGTTCATGACAGGAGTAGGTTGTTGTTGGACAGAAATGGCTTCTACCTTTTTAGTGAGAGATTCGATTAAAGTTTTAAGCTCAGGATCAGATTTAACCTCAAACATACTAGCAGCCTTAACTATGGAAGAAGAATTATTGGAGCGGGGGATGTCATTACCCCCTAGTTATTTTGACGTTTAGATTGATCTTCCAAAAACATATAAGCCTCAAAGGCACCTTTACTAAGGAAACTACCCCCAGTCATTATGTCAAGAACCTCTTTATGGTGATATAAAATCCCTTTGAAAAAGGCACGAACAAGTGTGTCTTTAGCAAGGTTATGATGTGGACACTCAATGAGAAGATCAGTGAACCAATTCCAGGCCTTTGAAAAGGATTCATGAGGATTTTGGTGGATGAAATGAATCTTTTGAAGCATTTCATCTGTCTTTAGCGGTGGGTAAAACTGTTCCATGAAAAATTGAACAAGTTTGGCCCATGAGTCCACATAATTAGGTGCTTGGGTAGTTAACCAAGATGCCACCTTATCAGCGAGGGTGAAACGAAACACCCTCAATTTAATTTGCTCCGAACCAACAGTAGGATGATGAAATATGGTAAGAACTTGTTCTATCCTACGCATATGCTGATAAGGTTTCTCATGGTCTAACCAATGAAAAACTGGTAACAAATTAAATATATTCAGGGGGATTCGAAAATCCCCCACTGGGTCTGCAAGAACGATGCATGACTTAGAGCTATCATTAAGGGATTTATAAAAATCAGAGAGAGGAGTCTCTGTTTCGTCAGCCATTTGTGCAGGTGTAATGTGTGGTATTCTAGATAGGTGTGTGCATTGACGTTTGCGATAAATAATCGACGATGGTTTACTAGTACCGGACCTTAGTCTCATACAAGGTTGAGGCCAATATAAATCAAACTACGAACAAACAGTCAAACAATTCTGATATGCTAGAAAAAAAATCCTCTAACAGGAGAGGCGAGGAGCGGAAGAAGGAGTACCTGAATGCCTCCTTGCTACGCGTTTGAATAGTGTCTTGTATACGCGATCACAGTGTATTCACGAAGTTAGAAACACTGAATAACTTAAATGAAATGAGGTGGACACTAATATGTGAAAATCGGGAAAATTTGGAAGTGGGCGCGGGCGCGCTTTGAACTAGGCGTAGAAGGGTGCGTGCGTGCTCTTGCCTGAACCAATGTCTAGTGTTTTTAGGGCGTGCGCGCTCCCGAGATAGCCTACGAAGGTTGCGTGCGCGCTCTGTGTAGATTTCTGAAAAAAAATTCTTTTGAGCCAAACAAACACAATCAGAACCAAACAAGGGTGGGTGGGTTTTAATGGGATATTGGTAGGGACAAAAATTCTAAAGGAAACGAATTTAAACAGAACTAAGATGGCAGCGGCGCCATTTGATAAAGGTAAAAACTATTGTTTTACCTAGGCTTAACTATTTATGCTAAAACAGAAGTAAACGCTATAGTAATTGCATTCTAGATGATCAAAGTTATCTACTCTCTTGAATCATGCAATAAATAGAGTAGAGAATTCGTTCCACTCCTAGTCCTTTAAACGTAAGTTTCCGCTAGTTTAATCGCTACTAACAAAATAGTTGAGAGTAATGAATTGAATTATGCTACTACGGCAATTGAACTTAAATCGATGTTTACTTATACTACGATAATAGAATATTGAAATGTGAATATGGAGAATGGATTAGGGGGATTTGAATCCACTTGATGTATTCCTAATATGCTAGTGTCGATTATTGCAGTTCTAATCAATTAAGATTAAGTGTTGATCCCTAATTACTAATGGCAATCTCTGCCAACTAATAATTAACATGTGAGGAAGTCCAACCCATTCTTATGGCGAGTTAACTATCCTTCTGGAGTGAAACTCTTAACAAATAATAATTCTAACTAACATATCAAGTTTTCATCAAGCTTCAACAAACCCTTCTAATGGAGGGTTTTAGCTAGATGTCATTAGACTATCATAAACAGATATATAAGGAGACATAATGAAGAACAATGATGAACTTTTATTAATCTAATGAATACTGAAGAATAATAATTAACTACTGTTTAAACTAATAACTGAATCTAAAATCTAATTATCTATCTCTATTTAATTATATTATCTAAGTCTAAGTATCTCTATTTAATTATATTATCTAAGTCTAAGTATCTAAGTCTAACTAACTATATTCAAGAGTTATGCCTTAGTCCTCTTTATAAAAGAGAGGCTAGGTCTACATTTTCGTGCATGGGCTGTGGAGCCATGTTTTGGGCCCTTAAATCAAGCCCAAAACCTAATTACATAAGTCTAAAAAAGGTTTCTCTGTTGGAAATTATTGCAACATCCTTTTTGTCTACTTCTACTTCTCTTGTTAGGTTACAACTTTGACTATTAGAAAGCTCTTTCCGAGCCGATCGTTTTGACATATAATAGGCCCAATTTTGAGGTCTGAGTCCAAAGATACGGCCTATAGAAGTTCTATTGACTTTTCTGCTCTATTTTTGCCCACGTTGACTTTAACTTTTCAGTTTTGACCTGGCTTTAAAAAGGTTTTTTCTCCTTAAATCTTGGACTTCAATCATTGAACTTCTTAGCAACCAATCTTTGCTCCTTTATCTCACAAAAGTGACATGTTTCTTTACATATTTGACTCCAATGCCTGAAATACATAAACACACGTAAACAGTACTAACTAATATTTATTATACACATAATTGGTCTAAATGTAATGATATTAAGGGGTTAAAACTATAGTTTTGGGCTCTTATCAAGTACCAATTGCGATCAGTTCTGGAAGGACCGAACAGGTTAGGAAGGCTAGCTAAATGGTATGTGCAACTGTCAGAATATGATATTATTTATGTCCCCAGAATCTTAAAGAAGGGTCAGGCACTAGCAGAATTCTTGGGAGATTTCCCAATAACCTACAGAGGGTACGATTCAACCACCCCCAGTTCTGATGATGGCATCTTGCCTGAATCTCCGAACTCCCGTCCAGACCCATGGGAGTCAAGCTCCGGATGGAGGTTGTTTGTGGATGGATCTTCAAATGACAAAGGTACACGAGTTGGAGATGTGTTAGTTACTCCCGACAATATGCGGCTGGAGAAATCTATCCGATTAGGTTGGAACGCCTTTAATAATAAGGCAGAGTATGAGGCGACACTTGCTGGCCTCACAATGGCCCTCGACCTGGGCCTAACACACCTCACAGTTTTTAGTGACTCACAGCTAGTTGTGTTCCAAGTTAATGGAGGGTATGAAGCCAGGGACGAACGAATAGCCAAATACATGGAATTGGTAAGGGGTATTCAAGGAAATTTTGAGAACATTCAGTTCTATCAGCTGCCTCGATTCGAAAATCGACACGCAGATGCTTTGGCATATGTTGCCTCGATGTTGGGCAACCATGAGTCACGTTCCATCCCTATAGATTTCCAAGAGAAATCTAGCATTTAGATCCCAGTTACAATAGTTTGTGTTATTCTAGCCATTACTCCAAGTTAGATGGATCCATATAAGTCCTACCTCAAAGACGGAACACTCCCTGAGGATAAAAATTTAGCAAGGCGTCTGCTTGCAAAGACATAAAGATTTACCCTCGTTGGAGACGATCTGTACAAGAAGTCCTTTCTGGGACCTCATCTCAGATGTCTCTCCCTATACCTCGTTGAACAGGTTATGCGAGAAGTTCATGAAGGAATTTGTGGCAACCATCCTGGGGGCAGAACACTAGCTCTCAAGATCCTAAGACAAGGATACTTTTGGCCTTATATGTAAAAGGATGCACAGGTTTTTGCCCACAAATGTGAAAAATATCAACGGTATGCTCTGCTAATCCATGCTCCAACAACAGAACTGCACCTATTAGCTAGTCTATGGCCATTTGCACAGTGGGGAACTGATATTGTAGGACCTCTACCACCTGCTCCTAGTAATGTCTGATCCCTACTAGTTGTGATGGATTACTTCATCAAGTGGATAGAAGCAGTTCCCCTTGTCTTCATTCGAGAACATGACGTCAGAAAGTTCATTTGGAACAACATTGTCTCCAGGTTCAGCATACCCAAAGTTATCATCTCAGATAATGGGCAACAGTTCGCTGGAGGATTGGTCACTGAATTCTGTGAGGAGTTTCACATTACCCACCTGTTCTCAACTCCAAGGTACCCACAAGGCAATGGCCAGGCTGAAGCCTCTAACAGGGTCATCTTGGATAACATAAAGTGTAAATTAGACGATGCGAAAGGTTTATGGGTTGAGGAACTACCTAAGGTCCTATGTGATAGGGTTATATACTAAAAACATTACTTTTGTATTAACTCTAATTCTTTATATTTTGAATGAGAATCATATGGGAAAATGTCATGCATATTATATATGTTATTAGTCATATGCATGTGTCTAATACTTTATGTTGTAGATGATATGGTGTGAACACACAGAAGATCATATAATCAGTACCTTATAAAGTATAAGTAATCGTTCACAACCTAGATGGATTTGGACAAACCATTGGTACGGTTGTAGTATAATCTGGTATTAGTTTATCTTAACTATAGGATTACACTAGTACACTTTGTGTGTATTGAACATGACCAAGTGAGGTTGTTTCTCCTTATACTGACTATATAAGAGAACAAACACCTCTGTTTTTATGGATGCTTGTCCTCTTAATCCGGATATAATAACGGGCAATTATTTGCATTGTACATTGCTTTAAATCATCAATGAGTGAGATTCATTTGTGAATCAACAAACTCGATGGATTGGGTAATGACATTGTATGTAAGGTATGTTGTTGATTATAGAAGGAATCCATGACCCATAGGAAGTTGGGTTGATGATGTCCCCTTGAGGAGCTCATAAAGATTGCCATGTAAACCCTCCAGGTGGATTTATTCCAACATGACAATAAGGTTGAGTGGTACTACTCAAGGACATAAGAAGTTGATTAATGTAGTTGTCAGTAACTTGACTTAATCAACGGACATTCGATATCTTAAACACGGGGAGATCCACAAGCATATAATATGGAGCCCATAAACACTGACACGTAATTTGGGATTAGGGCGGTAGTGCAAGAATGGCCTTTAGTGGAATAAGCTTTTTGTTGACGGACTTGGGCCGTGTGTTCTGGGCAAACATGGGTAGCCCAAGCCCGTTAGGAGGCCCAACCCTAATTTCTCCTCATGGTCCCTATTATAGCCTATAAATGGAACCTTTCTCTGTCCTAGCCAAAATCACTATTTACTATATTAGAAAAAGAGGCAAGGAAAGATAGATCCAAAATTGGATCTAGCTTTGTGAGAAAGAAAGGGGTTTTTGGTAGATAGTTTCCCACACAACGTCCAATCTATTCTAAAGGAATACAACAGAAGATCAAGGGGTTGATTGTTGATTCGGATTCATAGCTTGGATTCTCAGAGATTACATCTTAGCCGATTCTAAAAGGTATGTTTCCTATTCAAAACCGTGACACCCCTTATTCCGCTGTGCGTGGGTGTTTCGTGGTTTGTGGAAATTTGCATTCTGAAATAACGGTTCCTACACTATGGGCATACCGAACTACATACGCCCAGATGGTCAACTGGTGAATCACCATTTTCACTGACCTACGGAATTGAGGCTGTCATACTTCCAGAACTGGTAGCTCCCACTCAGAAGTCAGATGTTGTACACACTCTGGACAATGAGGAATTGTTATGTAGAGAAATAGATCTCCTAGATGAAAAATGAGAAGGTGCCGCACTTCGCTTAGCTGCTAACCGGCAGATTCTGAAGAGATCATACGACAAGAGTCTGGATTCGATCTTTCAAATTTGGAGATGTAGTCTTGCGCGAGATCCCAGAGCCCAATGGTAAGCTTGGGCCCAACTGGGAAGGACCTTACATCATCGACAAGGTTGGTTGAACTGGTTTTTATTATCTCCGCACTATTGAAGGGGACGTTCTTGTCAAACCATGGAATGCGCAGCACCTTCGCAAGTACTACCAGTAAATTGTTATTCTATGCTTTTCTATGCCTTGTTTACTCCTCTCCAATTCATCAATAAACTACTCCACATTGCCATCAAATTTATTCCTTACATTAATTTGTTATTTATGATCCACAATGGACTAAGCCTTTAGGGAATTATCTTCTCACTATCTGTTCAAGAATATTGTATGCCAATTTGCTTTAGAACCAGTGATACTAAGTATGGGAAAGTTGAACTGTATGCCAGATCCTTTCCCATTCCCACACAGCTAGAACTATACGCCAGTTCTTTCAAATTGAGATTATCCTCGATGGGTTAAGCCTTTAGAGAATCCGACCACACTAACTGTTCAGTAAACTGTATGCCAGTTTGACTTGGAGCAAGAGATAGTGTTCTTGAGAGCCTGACCTGTATGCCAGTTCCTAACACTCTCGAAACATCAACATAGGAGTTGTTGGGAATATCTGGGTAGGATCCAGATCTACCACGCAAATCATGAGCCTATAACAACATCGGCATGATGGCGCTGAGGAAGACTCCCCCACTGTTGTTCTGGCGATAACCTATTTATTTTTTAAATAAATAAGACTTATCGTTATTAAACACAGTGTCGTGCTCATGGCACCAAGTTACTTTCGCAAAGACATATGACTCTATTGCGATCGAACTCCTACTTACAATTGACTTGAATGGCTCCCATGATATCCTGATCAGATTCTGGTCATGCCTCATTTTAATCTGTTTAGCCTACTAGGGTCACCTATTGTTGTTCCAAATGAACTTTGGGGGAATTAGGGGTAGAGTATGCATAGTAACACATGTTATATAACAGAAAGTGCTTCTAATGTATACATAAACTAGAAGAGCTACAGAGCTCAGTAAGTAAATTGTATATGAGCTACATAGCTCAATATTATGGATCCATAGAATAATTGTTTGAAAATAATTGTTTATGAGAATCATCAATTGAAAAACTTATGAAGTAGGGGTAGAATCAAACTTCAGTTCACCATCAGTGCTTGTTGTTGACCATCGTCAGGAACTCTTGTTTCACTCTCAAGAACAGGCTGTGTGGTTGGAATAGCTGGAATGGTTAAAGGCTGAACAGAACACTCACCTGAAATTGAAACTGGCAGAAAAGGAAGTTGAACAGGAGGCATGTCATCATCGGTGTCTTCTTCAGAGGATGAGGAGGCATCAGGCATAAGTTCTTCTTGGATAGCTGAGATACTGGTGTCTAGATCAAGAAACAAGATGAAAAAGTTGGTCACTAGCCCCTGAGCATCCAACTGAGAGACATATCCAGTAGCCTCAATAGCCTCCTCAAACTTAACTTGTCTGGCAGCATCGAAGGACTCTTGAGAAACATCAATTACTCTCAGAGCAAAGCGAATGGCATTTTCAGCTGACCTCTTCTTCACCTCCTTCACCACTTGAGAATAGAACTTAGAGGTCTCAGCCAAGAGGTCATCAGCCTTCTTATCAGAGCGAAGACATTTCTCTTTTAGAGCCCTCTCATAACCTGACATGACCTCATTTGCATGGGCAATGTCTTGCCTAAGGGTCTTCATCTCAGTGTTCCTACGATTAAGTTCCCCTTGGACTTGGTCATGTTTTGCTTGTAGGGTAGTGAAGTGGGCACGCAGTTCCAAGAACTTCACTTTTCAAGTGGCAGCATCAGCAGCTCCTTTTTGGGCTTTCTCTAGAGAGCTTCGAAGGTTGGAGATAGTGTCTCTCATATTCTTGAAGCCAGTATTAGATTTATTCTCTTTCGCCAAGAGCTGGTCCACCTGGATCTGCAGCTCCGCAGTTCTCTTCTCAGCAGCCTCTTTTGCCCAGACCAGCTCACCTGTAGCCATGGCATCAGTGGATAAATCGGCAGAGGCCGCAAAAATGGATTCTTTCATAGCCAAAAAGTTATTCACTAATTGGAGAAGAATATAAAATGTGTAAGAAACACAATGAGAGAAACCGAACACTAAACAGAGAAGAAAGTCTTACCTTGGTAAGGTGAACAAAGATCGATGAGAAGGGACAGTCTAAGGTCCCAGTTATGTTGGCCGGTGGCGTTGTCAGCGAAGGGAGTCGTCGCGACTTCGGAACTCCAAGTGCGATATCAACATCTTTAACAGGAGTGCTTGTTGGTAACAGGTAGTTCATCATTTCGTCCCCAACGCCTCATCTCCACAATCATCTCCCTCTCAGTGGAATCTGGATATCTTGGTGAAAAGGGAATGTCATCACTCACCCACCTCCTATCACTGGATCGAGGAGGAGGGAGAGCGACAGTTACAACAGTGGTTTCAGCAATACCCTTCCCCTTGCGATTATCAGGGAAGGGAGGGTCAACAGTCAGAAGGACATTATCACCAGTTTGTTCAGAACATGTAGAAGGAACTGGAACTGATGGGGGTACAACTACATTCTTACAAGGCTTAATAGTTGGGGAATACTAGCAGGAACCTTAAAAAGTGTGTCCTCACTAACAGATAGAAGGCGAAACTTCATTTTCTTACCAGAGGAGGCAACATCAGAAGCAGTATCAGATCTCTTCAATCTAGAACGGTTGGACACACGCACTCCCCTTTTAAAATTGTTGGCCGCCAGCAGTTCATGAGGCAGTTTAGGGCCCCTCCCGCCAGTGATCACACAATCATCACTGACAGCAGGCTCCTAAACTGAACCCGACTTCCCACATCATCACTAGAGATGGCCTCCAAACTCTTCTCCGTGCTGTTTCCTCTTCTTCTAGTAATCAAAGAGGATTCATCCTGAACTGGAGGAGGAAGAAGTCCGACATCCTGATCAACAGGAGGAGGAAGTGTTGTGCGCCCATAATTCATAGTATTTATCCCAAACGGGAAATAGCCAGGAACAAGTTACATCAATTCTTCAGTGGACATGTTGAAATATTCAAAAAGACGGGTGGGATCAGGAACTATCACCCAAGGCATCCTCTATTCCTTGGAGATCTTCTTGATAATGTCCACCGTAGCAGCATCATTTGCAGTTAGTTGATTCCAGGGGGAAGAGTCATCTAAGGAATAATAGCAAAAGATATTCAGGTGAAAGACTCTTATATCAAGTTATAAAGTACATGAGTAGGAAGACTTACTAGTTGGAGCATAGGTGTGTTTTCTGGGAACATGAATTCCCATTGGCTCACCATCAGTATCGAAGGGGCGAACATCCCACGCATCACCCAACACACGAAGGTGGTGATCAGCCCAGCCTTCGTCACTCTGCTTCCCTTCAAAAAAGATAATCGGAGAATTATTGTCTCTAATTGGTCATGAGGTAATAGTACGATTGGTCTCGAATACACCGGACCTCATAAAAGTAATCTAACACCCAACGTTTTAGAGCAAACCCATGTCTTTTGGCAAGAAGGGCAGAATACATAACAGTTCTATAAAATAGGGGTGTTGCCTGACTAAGAGCAAAATTGAAGTGAATCAAATACTCTCTTAGCAATGGGTGGAGGGGAAGAGTGAGTCCGGCCCTAAGCTGACCAATTGTGATGAGTGCCATTTCCTTGTAGACTAACTCATCAGATAACCTCCCCCACTCTAGGCCGATATCTTCAGGGATGTGAAATTTCTCCCGAATCAGTTCCAGGGAGGAAAGATCTCTGAAGTTTACAAGTGACCAGTTGGGATTCATGATCGAGAAAGAGGAAAAGTTTCAAGCTTTGGTTAAACCCTAATGGGAGATCAAAAGGTTCAGTATGCAGAAAAAGATAACAGAAGAGATAATGAAAGTTCTCTCACGTGCACCAGCTCTCTTATATAAAGATATGATGGACGGTTAGAATGAGCCCAAGCGGTGCGTCTTTTCAAGATGGAACTGCCATCATTACCTTTTTTGGGAAACGGCGTGTCTGTTCGAGCCATCTTTTTAGAGCCTTAATTAGTTGGGCACGTCAGTAGTTCCAACAAACAGTTTTGGAAAAGGATTCTCGTGCCAAAAGTAGCATCGCTTCAAGTGCCCACGTGCTAGCTGGCACGAGCGGGGCATCTGTAGAGGGGATTTCCTGTCACTGAATAGATGACACGTGTATGGAAAATAACCTAAGACTATAGATGTCTAGAATGAGACGAGGACCATCAGATCAGTTTTGTGAATAAGTGGTCTCGTGCTTAGCACGAGTGTTTATTGGACATGTGCCAGACACATGACTGACCGCCTTCAAACATAATAGTTACCCCAGTCGTTAGGAATTGATATAGACAATTCCTGAACATAAGGAAACTGAAGATGCTGATCTTTGATGATAAGGAAGGAATCGTGATGACATATCTTATGAGTTACCTTTTAGATATAATCTTCCCATACACGATGGGACATTATGATCAACAATGAAACTTACCTCCCATAAGATATGGTCTAGATTCAGACTTCCATAAGAAAAGGAATCCTAATAGGAAGGCAGAGTCCAAAGATGGAAGGGAACTCACAAGCGGGGAGGACAGCCCTAAACCCTAGGACTCTCATCACCCTTCCTATATAAACAAGAGGGATTCGCTCTTAAGAACTATGCAAAATAGTTTGATTCTCTAATATAACAAAGGAGATACGTAGGCAGCCGTCAGACGGTTCAACCCTGAACTCACCATCATCTCATCCCTTCTCTATTCAGCAAAGGATTCCAGATCACAAGGCACAGAGGAAGATCAAGGGATACTTGGAATTTCCCCTACAGTGCCCATCTGGTTGACAAGGTGCTTCACTTGTTCTTGGAAGCTTTTCATGCTTCGTGGGTTTGAGGTTTTGCTTGGAGGATTTGTTTGAAGGTTTTTTGAACTCAAGAAATCGAGCCACAGATGGTGCCAATGTAAAGGTAATTATGATCTATTTGACTTTACAAATGTAGGCTGATTTGGGGAGAAAGGTGTTGTGGGTTGTATTTGACTGAGTTCGTATGGAGGAACTGCCTACGTATTAAGCTCTCTCTCTAGGGGAGAACTTGAATCAGGTCAGTTGTAGTTCCTCATCCTCTTTATATAGACAAGGCACCCGCGCCTCCTGCTCTCCCACGTCAGGTCAGGTTCAGGTCCCCACCTCATTGGCGAACCATGATGGCGAGTTATGAAGAATCAATGAGATGTGTGCTTGAAGCTCCGGTCTTGAAGGCAACAATAAAGACATACATTGCAAGCCGTTATGGAACACGATGAGAGAGGGCTATGGAGGTTGCTTCTGGGCGAAGTTGTCAATCCAACTCGACTCACTTTGAAGTGAGCTCGTAGGATGAACTCTTGAGATCGTTTGATAGTCACTCGGTCTGAACAGATCATTTGCCTGAGTCGAGTCACTATGAAGCGAGCTCTGAGGACGAGGATGTGAAGTCGGTTAGTAGTTCTGTTTATGCTGGACACTTGTTAGATATTCATTGGATTTGAATATTACTCCCTCATAATGTGTCAAGAAAGATATGGGCATATAATTTGAAGACTAAGGATGCAATTCTTGGTGTGCTCAAGACTTTTCATAGCCTGGTGGAAAGAGAGACCGGGAAACTTTTGAAGTGTATTCGTTCAAATAATAAGGGAGAATACATTGGGCTGTTTGAAGAGTATTGCAAGAGTCATGCGATTCGTCATGAGCAGACAGTGCCCAAAACACCGCAACACAATGGTACAGCCGAGAGGATGAACTGTACCATTATAGAGAGGATGAGATGTATATATGTTGTCTCATTCTAAGTTACCAAAGAATTACTGGGTAGAAGCAATGCGCACATCCGTACATGTGATCAACCTATTGCCTTCAAAATCTCTGAATAGTGATTATCCAGAGAGAGTGTGGTCAGGCAGAGATGTTGATTATGGATGCTTGAGGGTATTTGGGTGAAGAGAATTTGTTCATATTCCCAAGGATGAGAGATCAAAGCTTGATGACAAAGCCAAGCAGTAAATTTTTCTGGGTTATGAGGATGAGAAGTTTGGTTACAAACTTTATGATCCGATCAACAAGAAGATAATCCGAAGTCGAGATGTGGTTTTTTTGGAAAACCAAACAAGAGAAGACTTTGAGAATGGTGAGAAGCTAGAAGCTTTCGTTAATAATCTTGTTGATTTAGAACCAGAAGTTCCTACTGTGGAACGAGTTGTAGACGACATTAAGAATGTAGAGAACCATGGGTTTGAGGCTCATGATGATGATCCTATTGTTCATAATGGGATTGAACCTATTGAGATAAAACATGCAGAAGATGTGCATGAACCACCACTTGAACAAGAAGAAGTGCATCCTCCTGAGCAACAAAAGATAAGGTGAGGAGATCTGAGAGAGAAAGACAAGCTTCAACCAGGTACCCACCACATACGTGTGTTTTACTATCCGATGGTGAAGAGCCTATGTATTATCAATAGGCTTTTGAATGTACATACAAAGAGAAGTGGTTGAAGGCCATGCAAAATGAGATGGGTTCTTTGTACATAAAAATTACATTTATGACTTAGTTGAGAAACCAAAAGGAAGAAAAGTTATTAAGAACAAGTGGGTTTTCAAAGTCAAGCATGAAGATATTAATCCATATCTAAGGCATAAAACTCGTCTCGTTGTGAAGGGGTTTAGTCAAAGGAAAGGTATTGACTTTGATAAAAATTTCTCATCTGTTATTAAAATGACTTCTATCAGGGTGGTGTTGGGTTTGGCCGCAAGTATGAACCTAGAGGTTGAGCAACCTGATGTCAAGACAACTTTTCCTTTTGGTGATCTTGATGAAGATGTCTACATGGACCAGCCATAGGGTTTTGAGGTCAAAGGCAAGGAGCATTTGGTATGGAAACTGAGAAAAAGTTTGTATGGTTTGAAGTAGAAACCGAGACAGTGGCACATGAAGTTTGAGTCCTTTATGGTGAAACATGGGTACAAAAAGTCTATGTCCGATCACTATGTGTTTGTTTAGAAATTTTTAGATGGGGATTTCATAGTGCTCTTGTTATATATGGATGATATGTTGATAGTTGGCCAAAACATCAACAAGATATCCAAGTTGAAGAAAGACTTGAGTAATTCTTTTGAGATGAAGAATTTGGGTCAAGCAAAGCAGATACTTGGTATGCGGATCACTCGTGACAGAAAGAGTGAGAAGTTGTGGTTTTCTCAAGAAAACTATATTGAGAAGGTGCTGAAGAGATTCAACATGGATCAAGCGTAGCCAGTAAGTTGTCTGCTTGGTGACCAATTCCGCATGACCAAAACTAAGTGTCTGAAGGGTGAGCATTAGAAGAAAGAAATGCAAAAGATTCCTTATAGATCCGCAGTGGGGAACTTGATGTATGCAATCATGTGTATAATACCGGATATTTAATTCACCATTGGTGTTGTAAGTCGATTTTTATCAAATCTGGGTAGAGAGCATTGGGAAGGTGTTAAGTGGATATTGAGATATCTCAAGGGCACTTCCAAGGCGTGTTTGTGTTTTGGTGGGAGTAAGACCTTACTTGAAGGCTACATAGACGCAAACATGGTAGGTGATGTTGACTCAATGAAGTCCACTTCCGGTTATCAATCAGTTTACATTTGAAGGGGGAGCAGTTTCTTAGCAATCGAAGTTGCAAAAGTGTGTCGCCCTCTCTACTATATAAGCTAAGTATATTACAGCCACTAAGTGTTGGAAAGAGATGTTATGGATGAAGAGGTTCTTCAATGAACTAGGGCTAAAAGCAAAAACTTAACAGTTTGTAGTTCTTTGTGACAGTCAGAGCACTATCAATTTGAGCAAGAATCCGAGTTTTCATTCTAGATCCAAGCACATACATGTGCGTTATAATTGGATTAGAGAAATTCTTGAAGAGAATCAATTGTGCATTGAGAAGATCCATACGTAGTGACAAGAATGGGTCTGATATGATAACCAAAATTTTGCCGAATGGCAAATTTGATGTTTGTTGTGCTACCACCAGAATGGTAGCACACTCCTCCTATTGATTTGGGAATGCGTGAAGGTATCCCCTCCTCATGGCTTTGGGAGGGGGAGATTGTTGGGTGTGGTCCCTCACCATGTGATTGAATTTGGAACTATTTGGTTGAGATTACACAAGGGGCGCATGCCCTTGGATTTGCCTTGGGTAAGGGGCGCACACCCTCGTTCATAAGTTGAGTACGCCTTGACATCAGGTAGGTCCAAGACATGAGTACTGGTGGATTGTTCATAAGGGGCGGACGCCCTTAATTATGCCTGGAGAGAGGGGTGCACACCCTTATGCCATGCACAGGTAGAATTCTAGGTTTTCGCAGATAAACCGAGATATTCGGAATTTCATTTTACACTGAAATTTGGAATCCTATATATATGAGAAAATTGAGAGAAAACCAATTTTGAGAGCAACCAAAATTGAGAGAAAATCTTTGCAAAGAGATAAAACTTGTAAGGAGAGATTAGTGAAGAAAGATCTAGTAAGTTTGGAAAGGCTTGAGAGGAATGATAGTAATCTTCTTTCCCACACTTATAAAAGGATGAGCTCTTATGGAAGTAGGCATCATTGGCCGAACCACGTTATATCTTATGTCTCATTGTGGTATGCTTTACTTTACATTGCTATTGCTTGTTTTGTGATAGTTAATTTCATAGCTTAGGTTTGTGGTTGTTGCTTGTAGTGAAAGTTTAGATTTTTCGATTAGAGTTTAGAGTGTTCATATTCAAGCTATCTTAGTGGGATCGATTGGTATCGTTTTCCCCATCAGGAAGGTCTAACACGTGGAGACATAAAGAGGAGTGTTAAACCGTCTGCAACAAATTTGCACTCATCATTGCGGATATCCTTTTCCACTCGAATCTCGTCATCCAGGACTCCAGGTAGGCATATTCAAACCTAGAGATGCACTTTTACAGAACATGGACTACATATCAAGTAACAGGCTTAGTATTACTATTGGTGTGGCAAGACCAACCTGACCACTTATATATAGGGGTGCCAATGGGTACTTGATTACTTGGAACCGAATCGGAATCGAAATTGAATGTTTCAGTTCTGAGTCTTAAAAAGTTAGACCCATTTAAAACGGGTCATTAAGAACCGAAACTGTAGAACCGAATAGTAAAAAACCCGTGGGTACCCAAACCAAAATCGGAACCGATTATTATGATTTCGATATATAAAATTTAGTATTATATTACATTTAAGATAATCAAACTCATACATTATAATATGTTTTTTACGTGTAAAAGTCTATTAAATATATATAGCATAATAGTGAATGTGTGTTGTTAAATGTATATTTTATAACAATACGTACGTTAAACAAGTGTATCATAGATGCTAATAATAATGTCAACGTGTATATTATGAATTAACTAATACATTTTATATTTATTAATTTATGCACGTGTATATTTAAATATGATACACATGCTTGATATGTTGTGGTACACACACTTATTATAAACCAATATGTAGTGTTCATGTTAAAAATTAGTGATGAGGTGTAACTGTAAGACGCATGTATTCGCATGTTTGATTTAAAATGCGAGTTAATACACGTGTACAAATATATGTGTCTGCACGTAAAATATATCAAGGTAACAAATATATGTGATTGCTCGTGTACACGATCGAGTTAATACAAGGAAACAAATATATGTGGATGCACGTAAAAAAAAATCAAATTTTTGGGGTTAGATATTTGATTATTTTAATTTCTACATCAAAACTTAAAATTATCACATAAATGGTAAATATTTTAACGTGTATGATTGATATATGTTCATAGATTGATGTAAATATGATTGTTGATACATCACTAATTATACATAAAATATTATCATGTAGGAAAAGAAAAGAAAAAAAGTTTTAGTGTTTAAATGATTGAAATTGTTTAATAATCATAATAAATAATAAATACCCGAATTAGAACCGAAACCGATAAAAACCCATGGGTTTTGATGGTTTTGGATTGGGTTCTATAATTCTCGTACTAAAACTATTGAGAACCGAAACCGATAGAACTGCAAATAGTAAAACTCAAATCGAAACCGCTAAAATCCGACCCAAAACCGACCCGTTGGCACCCCTACTTATATAACAAGGATCGTCCTATTATTACTATAAAACTCAAGGCTTAGAATTCCCCGTGTTATATTTCTCTCTCTGCCTGGACTCCAAATACAAGATTCAATTTGGTTAATAAATGAATTCCCATAAATGGAGTGAGTTACTCTCAATCACCACAATGGGTTCGACTTTCTCAACTGAAGCATTACCATAATTGTTCAAATTTTGAACATTCTTTTAATATATATATATATATATTATCTCTACCCTCTTCAATATTTATCTTTATCCTTACATATATATTATAGCTATACCCTTATAGAGACTCCAGTTTTTCCTAAACTCTATTACTAAATATAAAAAAGTATGATATAAATACGGAAACAATCCCATCTAGAGTTTTATAGACTCTCTAACTTTTTCTAAACACTATAGCTAATTACCAAAAAACAATCCCATATAGAGTTTCACAGAATCTCCAACTTTTCCTAAACAATATAGCTAATTATGAAAAAAAAAAAAATAGGAGACAAAAAACTAAATTGCTAAAAACAATAATTTCCATCGAAAACGATTTTTCTAAAACCCTTTCGATTTGATGCGCCATCCACTGTGTGATTTAGACATTTATTCAGTTAAGGATTCAAAAAATCCCAATTACGGCCACAATAATTACGACATATTCCAATTCCTTAGATATATATTATAGTTAGACCCTCACCAATCTATTTTTTGGAACACTCGCAGGGACTCTAGTTGTTTCTAAACTCTATTACTACTTATAAAAAAGTAGGATATAAATAAGAAAATAATCCAATCTAAAGTTTCAGAGAGTCTCTAATTTTTCCTAAATACTATAAATAGTTACAAAAAAAAAAATCCCATCTAGAGTTTCACAGAGTCTCCAACTTTTTCTAAACAATATAGCTAATTACGAAAAAAAAAATATGAGACAAAAAACTAAATTACTAAAAACAATAGTTTCCACCGAAAACGATTTTCCTAAAACCCTTTCGATTTGATGCGCTATCCACAATGTGATTTAAATATTTATTCATAGTTAAGGATTCCAAAAATCACAATTCTGGCCACAATAATTACGACATATTCCAATTAAATTTATAAATTTTCAACACTATATATATATATATATATATATATATATATATATATATATACACGGATTACGAGATTTAGTTAAAGTGGACGTTGGGCTTAAATAAATTATATACCAAGCCAAAACAAATTACATGTGAAAAATTAAATTATACAAAAAATAACATCACAAAATATATAATAGAAAATGAAAAAAAAAATTACGGCAAAGCAATAATGACAAATATTTTAAATCATATATAATACTTAATGAAACTAACGTCAAAGAACAATTAATGCGGAATCGAAAACTGGATGCAAATGCATCGAACTAACCTCAAATAATATTTAATGGAAAATTGGAAACTGGATGCAAATGCAAACATTAAACTAATCTTAAAAAGTAATTAATAGAAAATCGGAATATGGATACAACTGCATTAAACTAACCTCAAAGAATAATTAACGGGAAATCAAAACTTGGATGCAAATACATCAAACTAATATCAAAAAATAATTGTTGGGAAATCGGAAACTGAATGCAAATGTATTGAACTAACCCTCAAATATTAAATTAACGGGATATCGAAAACTGGATGCAACAGCATTGAACTAACTTCAAAGAAAAATTAATTATAAATTGGAAACATGATGCAAATGCGTGGAACTAATCTTAAAGAATAATTAACGAGAAATCAGAAATCAGATGCAACTGCACTGAACTAATCTTAAAAAATAAACTTGATGCAAATGCATTGAACTAACCTCAAGAAATAATTAACGGAAAATTGGAAACTGGATACAAATTCATTGAATTAACCTCAAACAATAATTAACGGAAAATCGAAAACTAGATACAAATGCAACCTTATCAAATAATAAACGAGAAACTGAAAATTGTATGCAAATGCATATATTAAACTAATCTCACAGAATAATTAACGGGGAATTAGAAACTGGATGCAAATGCATTGAGCAGAACTCAAAGAACAATTAACAGGGAATTGGAAATTGGATGGAAATGTATTGAACTAGCTGTAAAGAATAATTAACGAGAAATCGGAAACTAGATGCAACTGCATTGAACTAACCTAAAAAAAATAACGGAAAAACATAGTTGGATTATATGTTATGAGAATGTCTCGATAAGTGTAGTTTTGCATTTAAAATTGTGTTTATCTTATCTATTTCCGTATCATATCTCTTTCCATATGATTTGTTAACTAGATAACCATACTCTAGTGCAGGCCCTGTATTTCTTGTTCTTTTATGTTCCGTGTAACTCTTATTCTTTTATAATTAATCAATTACCTTAAAAAAAAAAAAAAAAAAAAAAAAAAAAAAAAAAAAAAAAAAAAAAAAAAAAAAAAAAAAAAAACTCCTTGCTATTCAAGTAGCTTCAATATATATGAAATTCGCCTTATTAGGCAATCTCACAAAATTTCAATCAAACTTCTATTATTAAACCACAAAATGAAGTTGAAGGGTTTTATCAAATGTGAGTTTTTTTTTAATAGAGAGTGAGGTTTTCATGTTATAAGAAATTTGGATGAGTAATCAATATAATATTAGTATATAATAGTTATGCATATTTGCAAATATTTTTTAGAATAATTAATATAACAACACCCGTTCATAGATAATCTTTGCAGATTCTACATAGTGAGTCATGCATAATTTAAAGAATAATTAACGGAAAATCGGGAACTGGATAATCTTTGATGATCCAACATAGTAAATTAAACATAATTAATTTTTATGTCATGTTTGCAAGGACACTACAGATGGATCAGTAGAAGTTGGTATTACACACCACATTGGATAATTAAAAGAAAACTGAAAACTGAATTCAAATACATAACTAAGCTCAAAGAGTAATTAACGGGAAATCGAAAGCTTTATGCAAATGCAATAAACTAAACTAAAAAAAAAAAAATTAATTAGAAATTGGAAACTGGATGCAATTGCATTAAACTAACGTCAGAGAATAACTAATGGAAAATTAGAAATTGGATGCAAATCCTTGAAAAATATTTAATTGGAAATCATAAACGGTATGCAAATACATCAAACAAACCTCAAATAATAACTAATGGGAAACCAGAAACTGGATGCAAATGCATTGAACTAAACTCAAAAAATAATTAATAGAAAATAAAAAACCGAATGCAACTGCATTGAACTAACCTCATAGAATAATTGGTGGTAAATCAGAAACTAAATGCAATATGCATTGAAATAACCTTAAAGAATAGTTAACGGGAAATCAGAAATCGGATGTAATTGCATCGAACTAACCTCAAAGCATAAATAATAAATTGGATGCAAATGCATTGAACAAACCTCATCAAGAAATAATTAACGAAAAATCGAAAACTGGATGCAAATTCATTGAACTAACCTCGAACAATAATTAACTGGAAATCGAAAACTAGATGCAAATGCAATCTTATCAAATAATAAACGAGAAATCGGAAACTGGATGCAAATGCATTAAACTAATCTCACAAAATAATTAACCGGAAATCAGAAACTTGATGCAAATGCATTGAACTGACCTCAAAGAACAATTAACATGAAATTGAAAATTGAATACAAATGTATTGAACTAACCGCAAATAATAATTAACGAGAAATCGGAAACTGGATGCAACTGTATTGAACTAACCTCAAAAATTAAATAACGGGAATCGGAAATTGGATGCAACTGCATTCAACTAACCTCAAAATATAAATAACGGAAAATCAGAAACTGGATGCAGATGTATTGAACTAATCTCAAAGAGTAATTAATAGGAGATTGGAACCTGGATGCAAATGCATTGAACTAATCTTAAAGACTAATTAACGAAACATCGAAAACTGGATGCAACTGTACTGAATTAACCTTAATGAATAATTAACGGGAAATTATAAAGTGGATGCAATTGCACTGAACTAACCTCAAATAATAATTAACAGGAAATCGAAAACTTGATGCAACTGCATTAAAGTAACCTCAAAGAATAATTAATGAGAAATTGGAAATTGGATGCAATTTACTACATTGAACTAACCTCAAAGAATAATTAATGGAAAATCAGAAACTTGATGCAAATGCATTGAACTAATAACCCTAAAACATGTTTGTATTATATGTAGGGGGAATAAATGTCTCGACAAATATAGTTTTGCATTTTAAGCAGTGTTTATCATAATTTTTTTATTATGATTAAGAATGTCATGCTATTCAAGTAGCTTCAATATTATCTTCGTCACATTGGGCATTCTCACAAAACTTCAATCAAACTTCTATTATGAAACCTAACAACAAAAAGAAGTCGATGAGTTTTATCAAAGTTTAATGCTTTCTTTTTATAGAGAATGGTGTAAGAAATTTGAATGACTGATTAATATAATTTTTATATTTTATAGCTATGCATAGTTGCTAATATTTTTTTATAATATTTTAATATAACGGCACCCGTTCGTAGGACGGGTTGGAAAGCTAGTTCCAATTAATATCACACACCTAAGAGCAAGTCTAATGGGTGCTACATGGCTTTTAGCACCCCCAAGGCCCAAACACCAAATGACTATTTTTGTCGTCTCTGTGTTAAATTTGGATGGCTGGTAGAAATTGTGCCATTAATAACATTTTTTTTTTGGTAACTTACAATTAAGTTTGCAAACTAATAGACGGATGGCAGAAATTGTGATGTCCGTATCAATTATCATGTCAAAGTTTAAAACTTCATTGAAATAGTTTTTGAAGTTTGGCATCCCTGATTTGGCTAAGCAAGGTAAAAACGGTAAAAATCCTACGTGGCAGCCTTTTAGCAGTTTTCCATTGGACTTGTTCTAATCCTGTTCTTTGGAGTGGTGAGCTTTTTTCTACTCATGGTATTCGCGGTGGACATTGGTGTGGTATATAGGACGGAAAATTGGTTTGGTCACACCATGCGCTACGTCCCTGCTAAGAATATTAGTATTATACTCGTGCATAACACGTTTGGGTTAAACACACCCAATTAGGGCTGTCAATGGATCGGGTTTTGGAAAATCCAAACCCAAACCGATAAAAAAATTAGGAGCCCGAAACCGAACCGAACCGATAATATTACGTTTAATTCGAAACCGAATCGATAAGATATATTGCAAACCGAATCCGAATCGACCCGAACTAAAAACTATAAAATCAATTAAATTTTAAATTAAATTAATTAATTTTAACCACACAATTGATAAACATATACAAAGTTAATCATAAATATTACTAAAATGCTACCTTATCGGTTCGGATTCATATTGGTTCGGTGGAGGGCAAACCTAAAACCAAACCAATATCTTATCGGTTCAGTTCGGTTTCGGGTCGGTAGAGGGCAAACTAAATTATCAAAATCCAACCCGTTTTTTATCGGTTTGGTTCGGATCGGTTATCGGGTTATCGAAACCCATTGACAGCCCTACACCCAAATACCCAATAGAGTTTTTAATCGCAATCAAATGGGTTGTCGGGTTGAACCGGTTCTTTGGGTTAGTATCCGGTATACAGGTACTGTACGTATTTAAATGTATTGCACGTGATATCCAACTAATAAGAGTTCTGAAGAACGTAGAAAACAGAGAGATCTCAGCAGCCACCAATTTATTTATCTAACCACAACCTGGCTGCACTGTTTCAAACTTCTGGTAAGTACATATTCCTTTCTTTCTTTCCTTCTGATAACTGAGCTTTTGGATATGTGACTATAACATATGTAGAATTAGCAGCACGGACGTTTGATCATAATTGTCTCGTGTTTTTATTTTTCTTGTTTGTGTCTTACGTAAAACTAAAATTTTACCAGGGATGTTGGTATCTCCAACCGCCGGGATACTGGACCTAAATTGAAATTGAAACCGATTGAAACGTAAAACTGCTAACTCTTTCAACCAAAACTTACCATTCAGGTTGCAAGTACGTTAGGGAGTGAACCATACAAATCCACTAATGCTTTCAATTAAAATAAGATTCTGGAAACAATTGGGGATGTCAACCACATATGACATCCCATTTTTTGTTGCTGTTTGAAGATGTCAAACACATTTGACATCGCACCTTTCAGGGGAGGATCCAGGATCCTTAAGGTGGGCTGCTGATACTATATTTCACTACTAATTATTTTTGAGGGAAAATTGTACACTACTAATACTAGTAATTTTTTTTTTTGCTGAAAGTTGGGGATGTCAAACTACATCCCTATTTTTTCCTGAAATTTCGGCAAAACCAAAATTTTGACTATGAAACTTTGTACACTATATAATATAAGTTAGGGTTTTAATCCTATTGGAGTTGAGAGAACATTGTTATGAGAATAGAAAAAGAGAGATTTGTGAGTTTCTTCTTCTTGGGAAACTTTGGGGATTCTTTAGAATCAAGGTGAGAGCTTATTGCACTCTTTTGAATGTTCTCTCTATTGGAAATCTCTATTTGGTTGTGGATTAGGCGCAAATCAAACCACGTAAATCTTTGCCTCTTCTCTTAGTTGTTTGCCATTAGTAAGTAGTTTACATTGCTTTACTACTTTGATTAGGAGTTATTAGTTGTTTTTCATAAACTATAGTTGTGAGTTATTACTTCTGCTATGTTTGGAATTGGTTGACGCTTCCGTTGTATTTGGTTGGTGTGCTCCATAGCTTTTGGGGCAGAAAAAATAAAAAAGGTACTTACAATTAGTTTTAATATATTTTATTGATGATAAACACTTTGCTGAAGAGGAAGAAGAGGGGACTTCGGTGTCGGATGATAATATATTTTGTTAATGATAATAGATTTTGTTTTCTTGAGTTTTAATTAATTTATATGAAACTAAACAATTGATTATCCTTAGTTTTGGTGAATGTGTTGGCATCCCTTATCTTATAATCGTTTTCCTTCTCATGTGACATGTGTTCTTTTAACTTTTAATTTAATTTATTTTTCATGTATTGTTACAGATATTAATGGAAGTGTTTTCGTGTCAATCATGCATTCAGTATATGTTGGAAAAGGTATATCAGCTATTTTATCCTAACAGTTTCACTGGTAGACAACTACCGGATGAGATAATCGTGGACATCTTTGGTAGACTTCCTGCTGAATGTATTGTCCGCTGTGGTCATGCATGTAAACCACTTCATGCTTTGATGAGAAGTCCTGCTTTTGTTTACAAGCACCTCAATCGGGCTACTCCGGTCATTGCTTTCAGCTATCATTGGAAGTCATATTGGGAAGAAGTTCGTGTTCATTTCACTGATGACTTGGTTAGGACAATCTCATTGAAAAGTGTCCCCCTAGAGAAGTATTATTTGCCTGTCCTTTTTTGTTCCTACAATGGGTTCCTTCTGTTAAGAGGATCTAAAGAGGTGATTATATGGAATCCAATATCAGAACAACTTGTGAGAGTGACTTTACCTTTAGGGTCTTGTCTTTGCGGGTTTTTTATTTACCCACAAACCATGGAGTATAGAATTATTCACCAGAGTCGGGAAAGCAACTACTTTAAATTTTTTGTGTACGGTTTGATGTCGAAAGAGTCGAAAAAAATAACCTTCTCTCATCCTCCAACTACTGAAAAGGCCCCTATACTGCTACATGGAGTTTTGCATTGGATGGTTAGCGATGATGCTTACCAGATAGTACATGGTGTTCAGCCAGATTGTTCGAACTCTATTGTGTTGTTCAATATCAACAGTGAAGATTTCTATACCACACCGCACCCTGGAGTTCAATGTGGGTTGAAGAAAAAACATGGGAAAATGGAGCTCATAGAAATGGAAGGGCATTTATGTTTTTGTGATTCTTCCTCAAATGAAAATGTAGTCATATGGATTTTAGAGGATTATGAAGATATGATTTGGAGGAAAAGATTTATTGTCATGATGGAGTCATTGATGGAGTTTTGTGGTATACAGTGGAGGTATGGGTATAATGTGAATGTGGGAGGTTTTCAGATCTACAATAAGGAGTTGTTGGTAAGAGTCTCTAAGAATGATATTATCCTGTATGATCTGCAGACTGGTGTTTGTAGAAGAGTTGGTAACCGTGTTAAGAATGATTCGCATGTGGTTGCAGTCCCTCACATAAATTCCCTGGTTCTAGATATTGATTAGTATCTCTTTCTCCGTGTGCCATCATGAAGAAGCAAATTATTTTGGCAGACCATATCCCTTTTTTATTTGTATTACGAATTTTATCAATTTATGTGAAATTGCTACATTACTTCGGTACTGATCTATCTATTATTTCGATTTCTTTTTAGTCTTAATTGACGTTCTATGAATCTATATTGTTTGAATATTGTTGCCCATACAGTTTCCTATTTGTGTTTGCCAAAATGCCACGAAAACACAATGAATGAGTAAATCGGTGAACATTGAGAACTTCCAGAAATAGGAATCCTCTTTCAATTTGAAATTTATACAAATTATTTCCTAAAAAATAGGAAACATAATCTTATAATTATCTGTATGCATAGATTTTCCTTTAATGTTGGAATTAAATATCAGCATAAGCATGTACATTTTTCGTTAGCTGCGAGAAAATAAATATAAAAATTAAAGAATCTAAAGTCTTTGCATTGAATCTAATTATAGTTAGCTCAAGAGTGTACATGGTATGGGCGGTATGCAACTCTTATTTTGAGACTTAATTGAAGATGGAAACATTATAGATGAGTCTATTTTGATAAGGTATTCACCAAAATATAGAAGATCTATGTCTTCTCATGTCTTAATAATCCTTTCACGTTCTCATTTATGATGACTTGAGTGGTGACTTCATATCATTAAACTAAACCACATTGTCGTGGGATTTTCGTTGACTATTGATTGATTATTTTTTTGGCTGAGAATAATCAGACGATGCTAAGCTATAACAGCTGGCGTTGGATACCAAAGAACAAGAGTAATATGGCTAACTCTCCTAGAATTATTAACCTATTGAATGGTACTAAGCAAGCACCCGCCCTAACTTGGTACTCTTTCAAACACCTTGGTACACTATGAGAAACTAGACGGAGATGTTCGACAAGAGTTAAAAGCCCAGAAGCTGGACCATTTCTGGAGCCATTTAAGGGAAATGGGAGGTCGAGTCGGTGACGCAAGCTGATCGATCTTGCACCCTTAACAGTCACCATTGCACCATCAGCTAAGAATTATAGAGAAAACTACTAGAGTATAAGAATATCGATCGTACTACTCACTTTCGAGTTTATTTGCCTTTGTAAATATCGATAAGTTTTGAAACTGGGTTCGTTCGGTTCGCGCCTCTTTCTCCACCTCTCTTGCATATTTACAGCCCGCCAAGAGGTTTGTCGATGTTTCATAGGCTATGAGAGTGTGGTGACTCAATGAGGTGTTAGTCGCCTTCTTGGCAAGACTCATAGGGATTTGCTGAAGGTAGCATGTATTGGTGCTTGCACATCCAGCTAGAGTTTCATTCTCTAAGCTAGGGTGGAGAAGAATAGGTATCACTATTATACGTAGATGAATAAAAAGATATACAAGCTTGGAAAGGCTTATCATGGGTCACATGCATACTATTGACAATGAGTATGATAGGACTAAGAAGGACATTACTCCGATGGGAGGTTTAATTTTCCCCAAACTTAATAATAAAGGGTTGTTGTGCGGGACCGAAAAAGCATGTTGTTACTCTGAGACAATCACTGTTGAAGCAGACTTCAAGACCGTCTTTGGAGGAAATTAAGCTCAAATTCATACACTTAAAGTTTGACCATATATGGTGGAGAAGTCCAAGTTTTATAGCCAAGTCAAAGCTTAGAAATCACAAAATGTTGGCTGCCGTTCCGTTTAATTCTAGCAGCAGTTCTACTTAGTTTGTTTTCTGTTCTATGCTTGGGCTTTGATCTTCAGTGAACTTCTTTACTTTTTTCGTCATTTCTGTAAGGATCTAAATTTTTTAGCACAATGTGACTTATGAGCAATGGTATCTAGAATACCTAATATCGAAAAGTTATATGTTCTAACTATAATTAAGAGATATCTAAACTATTAGAAAATTTCTTTGAACTGATCGACTTTGTCTTTCTATATACAACAATTATAGATATGCTACTGTCAACTCTAGATTTCTACATATAGAACAATCATAATCATATCAAAGGATCTAATAAGGAGGATCCGTGAAGATATTATTCTATACATTGAGTAGGCACCACACCATTAGTAAAAAGATTAAGTAGTTCTATCACAGTTACAATATAATGAAAAACTTATAATGCATCCTCATCCTCTCCATAATCAAATTTAGAGTTTACATTATCATGTTTCTAATGATAGAGATATGGGACGACATGAACTTGATTAGGTATGAGCACAAAGAGGTCAAGATTAAGAGAATTATGCAAAAGATGCAATATAAGCTTATTTAGTATCGAGGCTTATATGGAGGATGAAGAAGCGATGAAGGGGGAATGAAGCAAATAAAAATGAAAAATTGAATGTTAAACGATAGATCGGGCAATAGTGGTGTACAAAGAGTTGCTCAAAGGAGTTATTTTGCAATGGATGGTGAGTGATTAATCAAGATTAAGTCTGCAATATTCTCATGTTTTATCATAATTTAGTGGTTTAATATTTACCAATTGATTTCTGAAAGGGTGATCTTGGACACACCTATAAAAACACTTCCATACCCCATAACTAACTAAAGTTTTTGTCATACCCCAAACAACAGTCTCAATCCAATAATATCTCCCAAATTAATTTGGGGTATTTCCAAAAAAAAAAAAAAAAAAAAACAACAACAACAACACGCCTTTTTTTCGGCAATCTTCTTCCTTCCATTCCCATCCGTCAAAATTTGATTTCGATTTTTTTTAATTCATCCTCATTACTTTGATATGGTTGATTTAAATCAAAGGTGGGTGTTTGCATGTGATTTAAATCAAAGGTGGGTCATTAATATATTCTAATAAATGAATTATTTTGTTTTGGGTACGCCTAATAAAAAAAGGATAATTTAGGAACATAAATATGTCTAAAGCAATTTTATTTATTTATTTTAAAATTGGGGTATAGGACTGCTTTTATGGGTGTGTCCAAGATCACCTTTTCCAAAATGTTCAAAAAATTGTGCACCAAAAAAGAAACTGCTTACTTCAAGCGAATCCCGCACGAATGCCCGGGTCCAAAATCTAGTAAACTCTAATTGAAAAGGATTGCCAACTTTCCATAACCTCTCTCACAGCCCGAATAGTGTAGTTTTAATCTCCTTATTTTCTGTTTTTAGAAACACCTCCCTGCATATTTGTAAGCCCCTCCTTCTATTTAAATATTTTGTTATTCCTCCCTGAGCTCCTATTTCATTATTTTGTAGACACAATGACTTAAAAATATAATGTACTTTACAGTTTTTTATATCAAATACAATGTATTATTTTCCTTGCCTAAAAATATAACATACTTTCAATTTATTACACTTGATACAATCAGTTAAATCAGATTCGACGGAACTCGATTTAGCCGTTAAAAAATAGTCCCATGACTTGCACCCACCTCCCACCTCCCAATTTCCATTTTCATGTTTTGGAAAATTCAAAAAATACTTAGGTGGACTGCACTACTTACGTGGCTAAAGTCAAGCAAGCTTTCTCTCGGTCTAATAATTTTTCCCTCGACATTCTCCCGAATGTCTTGAGCCACCATTTTTTGAAGACTGAGGGGCTGTTTGTTTTTTTTTTGAATTTAGCATTCAGAGCCTCTTAAACTTAAGTTTTAAGCATTCAGAAGTTCTAAACTTGTTTGTTTTTTTTTAAGTAGTTTAAGCATTCAGTGGTACTTTCAGCATTCAGCATTCAGACCAAAGTTTCTCCTGAATGCTGAATTCTAATACTTGAAACGAGGAAGTCCCTTCTTGCCCTTTCTTAAGAACCCAATCTCAAGAACCTATCTACTTTCTTACCTTGACCTTTATGGCTTCAAAATAGGTTATTCAAAATTTGATGTTGGCGTCAGGGGTTTTTTCATTTTTTTGGGGTGAATGATATCCACTTTGTTAAAAATAGAATTACATATATATTTTTTGAAAGTAAACAAAATATGAAAATAAACAGTTAAAATATATTTGTGAAAACATATTTTAAATAAATTTATTTATCATTTTTTTCTTCGATAATCCGTCTCCCCTCCTCAAATATAATATATATTTTGTTTTACAAGAAATCAAGTAAGTGTTTAAAAGAAAAAAAAAATGCATAGAAGGGTATCGAACTATACCCGAAATCAAACATTGGGGTTTTATCTTTTTTTTTTCAGCAAGTTTGGGTATCCATGTGTACCACGTTTTGCAATGTTTGGTTCTGTTTCATTTCCGTCCATTTGTTTCACACGTGGCACACTATTTTTCATTTTCTCTAATTATTTTCCTATGTGGCTATGTAAAACTTGCCACATCGTTGCCACATGGCAGGGGGTGTTCATTCGGGTCGGGTCGGGTACTCTGTCGGTTTCAGTTTTGGGTAACTCGATTAAAACCAGGTTCTTCAAGACCCAAAATAAAAACAGATCTGAGAAGAAGGTGGCGGCTAAAATAGTTTTTCAAGATCTAAACCCCAAACATTTACCAATAAAAACATATCCAAATCCCAAACACTTAAAAGTGATTTCTTTCTTGATTCCTCCTTTCAAACTTATAGTTTGGACTTTGGAATCAGAAAATGAAAATTGAAAACCCAAATCTCTAATCGGAATCGGAAAAGTTTTGAGTTGATGATTTATTGTGGGTAGTGAGCTTTATTTAAACTAATCAACTTAATCTTCGATTGAATGAGTGAGTAGTCCAAAGTGGAACTTGTGTCAACAAAAAGAAAACAGAAATTAGAGAAGAAAAGAAGACGAAGAGAGTTTTTGGCCTTATCCTTCTTTTGTACATTATCGCCATGTTTTTCCTTTTTTTGATTGTGTATCGCATGTTTTTTCGGAAAGTAATAAATTGAAAGCCAAAGATGGTGGGGCAGTTCAAACAATGAAGCCGCCACCTTAAACCGTCGTCAGTTCTCTTTCTGCCATTAGAGAAGCTTGAAGGATCAAAATAATGTTTTTTCTTCCTGAAATATTCACTAGGTTGCTATGGCGATATCTACCAAATAATCGATATATGTCGATTTTGCAGGATTCTATATGTCAGCATACCATGGGGCAACTTTTACATAGCCACATAGGAAAATAATTTGATAAAAAAAAAATGTGCTACATGTGAAAAAAAGGGACGGAAGTGAAATAGAACCAAACGTTGCAAAACGTGGTACACATGGATACTCAAACTTGCTGAAAAATAAGATAAAACCCCAATGTTTGATTTCAGGTAAAGTTCGATACCTGATAAACGTAAAATGAACAGTTTACCTACGCAATGAACGATGAATTCACAACGTAAGTAAACTAAACTTCACCTTTTTACTACCTAATTTATCAAAGAATTCTACTCTCAATCCTATGAGATATAGTGGAGTAGATAAGTTCGTTCCACTCCTAGTGCTCTAGCATGGATGTTTTCTAATCTAACTAGTCGGTTTTAAGTCTATGAGAGTTTTACGAAGGGAATTATACTACGATGCAAGTACCCACATGATGCAACTAGTCGATTATCTAAATAATTATGGGAATGCTACGTTGATTCTATGATAAGGAGTTAGAGGGGGATTGATTCCACCTTAACTCAACTTAATCCACTAACGACGAATCGTCGTAATCGAATGAATCGCTTCGGAGAAATAAATTGGTTATTCCTAATCCCTAATTATACATGGCATTTTTACCAATTCATAACTAGCATGTGAACAATTAAACCCATTCTCATGGTGAACTAATCATTTCTAGAGTGGAATAGAAAATCGGCGACTCTACGATAATCGGAATCAAGCTTTCATCAAGGCTTCACAACCCCTCTAATGGAGGTTTAGCCTTGAATCATTCATAATCATTTCCGTTTAGATTAAAACTAAACATAATATAAAGCATTGAAATTTACTTAATTAAACAATAATGAAATCTAATTTAATGACTAAATTGAAATAAGGACATGAATTGAAATTAGATCTAGAATTGGAAATGACAAAAATCGAAATGGATAGAAATACTACTTTATTGATCTAATCCAATGAAGAACAAGATTCAAGGTTTAATCTAATGAAATGATTTAGATATTGAAACTACACTTAATCAAAAACAATTAAATAAAACTAGATCTAGAAGCTATTTTAATGGCTACTTTCTATTCTAAGCTATCTACTATTATCTAACTACTGGCTACCATTAATAAAAGCTAAGCTTTTGTTTTATACATCCAGATCCAAAAATCGTGCATGGGCTTGGAGCCATGGTTTTGGGCGAAGAATCGGGCCCAAAACCCAATTCTTCAAATCAAAAAGGCCTCTTGTTTGTAGTTGGCTTCCACAGACTTTTCGTCCACTTCTGCTCCTCTGATTGGATCAAGGCTTGGACCATTGCAAAGCTCTTTTCCGAGCCGGTCGTTTTGGCATAAGGTAGGCCCAATTCAGTCCGAGTCCAAAGATATGGCATTCGAAGTTCTCACGACTTTTTGCTCCTTTATCTCGCTAAAATGGCACATTTCTGCACATAATGGACTTTGAAGCCTGAAATGCATAAAAACACGTAATCAGTATTAACTCTTACTTATTATTCACATAATTGGTCTAACAGTATGATTATTAAGGGGTTAAAACTACAGTTTTGGGCTCTTATCAAACCACCAAAAGCGACATTTTGCTTGTCCTCAAGCAAATATGAGAAATTAGAATAAGTGACCAAAAATGGAGTTCTAACTATTCTCGTTTCGCTGAGTGCGATTGCATTGACCATATGCAACAAGGCCTTAAACCACTAGGAATTCCCTAGTGGACGAGTTATAGCCTCGTGAGAGTTTTCCAGTGAAGGTACTCACAAACTTCATCTATACTTCAGCGACTAAGAAAATAAAACTATTGTTTCCTTATTCATGCTCAACTATCTATACATCTCTCTAGCAATTACATAAGAATAACGAGTCAAAGCCCTAAGTTAATATATGCATAATAATCAATCATCTACAATAAACATATATACAATGAGTAGTACTTATCAAATGTTTAGCGAGGTTTGTTTTCGAGAACTTCGGAATAAGCGTCCTTAAGTAGGTTCTCACAATAATAGTCAAGAAACAACACTCGATTTTTTCCACTCAAGTTTAAGCTACTCCGATTATGCGATTGGGCACACTTTACCTTACAATCTCGATAATGACAAAAGGAGCTCGGGTCGATCAAACACATCCGCCACTTACTATCACACTAACCTATTCCTAATTGAGCTAGAGGTCTTTATTAGGTGTTATTCACGGGATTAGGAGATGGTTTAAGAAGGAAGGAAATGGATATTCAAAAGGACAAGTCCGAGATAATAGAGTCTTCATTATTATGTAACTTAGAGAAAACCTTGTTATTTTCTTTTTGCTTTCTATTTTTTTTTTTTTTTTTTTTCATCCTTATTTTTTTTTTTTTTTTTTCTTTTCTTTGGCTTTTGACTCCCTTTTTATTCTATTTTTTGGAGTTTTTATTTTATTTCTATTTTTTTTTTTTTTCTTTTCCTTGGATGGAAACTTCTTTTTTTTTTTTTTTTTTGAAGCAACTAACTAATTTTTGTTTACACGGGTTTTCTCTTCTTCTTCTTCACTCATTCTATTTTTAGACTTATCTTAATTGGGTAGGTTGATTTTTATATATATATATATATATATATATATATATATATATATATATATATATTTTTTTTTTTTATTTTGTTTTTGTTTTGTTTTTGTAACAGGGGTAAAGGAATTGTGGTTTATGGAAGGGCTAATGAAAGGCTCAAAGGGGCGACTAGCGGAAAATAATTCATAGGTTTGAATTTACGGCTATATCGATCCAAAGAAGGCCTAAATTCTCGCTTAGGATATGGTTTAGTGATCAAGCAAGTGGGCGTGTGATTTTCTATATGGATTTTACTTCTCCCTTGTGTCATTTCTCAATTGTTTTCACTCATATAAGGCTTTTAGGCTATATTCTCACAGGATTTGTAGAATAAGTACTCTAGCCTAGATTTGAAACTTTCTTGCCAAACAATCATAGATACTCATGTAATATATTTATAGATAGATGCAAAGATTATTACCTACATATTAACCTAAGTTTCTAACAATTATTACGATGCAAAAGCTATGTGAGACTTCTAGATTGTTAAGAGCATAGAGAAAGAAACAATACCAATATTCCTAAGTGTATAACATAATTTATTTATTTATATTTATAAATTTTTGAAATTTTTACTAGAAAACAAATGCATATTATACATATTTATATCCTAGCGGATGTCTTAATTACGCGTGTTTCTATGCCCCCAAACAAAAGCATGCTTTGTCCTCAAAGCATTTAAATAAAGAGGGTAGTATAAATACCATTGAAGCGGCGTGAAATTCGGGAACATTTGCAAAACAAAGTTAGAGCGTACTAATATAGGAAATAAAAGCCATTTCAACTCTATAATGAGTTCTACCCATTATGGGGTTAAAAGAATGAAATTGCTTGGGACATAAGCGCGGACACTAACGAAACTAAAACTTACCTCCACTCCTGTTGTTATTCGTCATCGCCGTCATCCTCCACTTCTATAAAGAAGTGAGGCTCCTTCAGCGATCTGCCATGCTATGATAATTTTGCGGGCTTCACGCCATTTATCATTTATGGTTGCTAACCTATTAAGTGCCACTTGGTGCGATGGGGTGTAGGGTGCAACTGGTGAGGTTATTATCCGCCACCATTGCCAAGTCATTGCGGAAAGATCGAATAATACTATTGGTGGGTGCGCAGTGTCTACCCTAATCCAATCCGTGAAGCGTGTACAAAAACAGGAAAGAAACATAGCATAATCATTGAAACTAGAACAGGCATAAGAAGGTACTTATGCCTCATGGTATAGGCTCGTGCTAAACTAGACATCAAAGTTCGGGAAGGTCATAGACCCGGCGTCCATTGGCTAAAGCAAGGAAAAGCGGCTGCAAGTGGCGTCATTCCGTAAGAAAAACGCCATTCCCTAAAATGTTTAGCATAATCCAAAACATAGCAGTTCTATGTTCATGGACCGGGCTACCAAGGGGCGGCGTTATAGTCCCTTTGGTCCTCAATCTGGAAAATGCCTGCCCCATAAGCCTCGTGCAAAGACTCATAAGTGTAGACATGCATATTATCGACCCTAATAGCACCATGGGTCTTGTATCTCGGTGGGCATAGCAAGTCAAGAACAAATGCTAGCAAGAACACGGTAATTTCCATTGGTTCATCGTCAATGTTGATGGAGAACACTTGTTCTCCATCCGGTCTCTCAAAGAAAATGCAGTTATTATAAAAATAAGATGCAAGTCTTTGGAGAATAAAGTTCACCCGGTCTTACCATAAGAGGTTCCCGACCAGCGTATGTGATCACCTCATGAAACCAAGCACCGTAAGTAGTGCTTTGGAACAAATCTCAAAAAGACTGTTCGGTATCAATGTTGGAGATGTCATCTCAAAATTACGCTTTGGAATAGCTGCGAAAAGATCCGGATACGAAACGAAAACCGGAAAATTTCTGGTCCACGAAGTCGGAAGTCGAAGGCCAACTTCGGCTAGAAGCTCGCGTCTCTTTGTAATTTGGAATTCGATAAGTAGGGGTGGGGCTGACTTGAAGCGGCGGGCGCTCTTAGTATTTTGGAATTCCGGTGTTTTTAGCCTTCGGCGGCTTCTATGAAGCTTGAGGCCTTCGAGTAAAATTTTTCGCGAAGTGTAGAGGCTGGGCGCTACTCGAAGCGGGCGGCCCGAAGAGTTCTTGATTTGCAAAAATGAAGTCGAAGCGTGGGAATCGCGGGTGTGAAGGGTGAGTGATGGAGTTTAGGTGTAGTGTGAGTTGTGAGAATAGTTTGTATCAAGTTTATATAGGTTTAAAGTTGCTAAAAGGATCGGAAAGTTGCCAAAACTAATTCGGCGGTTTTAGGAAATCCTAAAATTTCCAAACTCGAAAGCGGAAACAACTCATAACACGGATTCTAATTTAAACCCAATTATCTTTTAGGTTGATTTTTTGATAGAATGTACCTATTTAATCTAGATTTCATCCTACAATGATACTTGATCATATTCTGCCCTAAACAACCATATTTTCACCTTGACTCATTAATTAATTCTAATCGAGGGTTATACAAAAATCATGCTTGAATTGATAAAACCACCCCCAAACAAGTTGGGAAGGTGGGGTCAATATGAAACAACCATGCATAATGAAAATAGGTCCTTATATTAAAATTCCATTCGATTACCACTACAAAATTCAAATTACGGAAATAAAAGTTACATTACAATAAAACAACAAAAATAAATAAAACAACAACCACTATCAATCCTCGGACTCTCTAAACACCGCCAGCGGTGGCGGGGGCACACTCTCTAGTGGTGGCTCACGGGCTCCGGAAGGTCAAAGCAGCGCCGTCGCCGTCGACGGCGCTCATGCCTCGTAATTTGTATCCTCGAGGCGAATGCGTATGAGGTGGGGAAGCGTGCTAGCATATCCACTCTAAACGGGCTGGGCTTCCATCTCAGCCCTGCTTTGCTCCCATCTCTCATCCTCCCTCACGGGTGCGAGCTTCGAAGTTGTGATGAATGGTCGCTGTCGAGTAGGGAGGTCCGACAGAGAGTGTTGAGTGAACGATGATGCCCTATGAAGCATAGCCATGCGCTCAAAGATCAGACCAACACCTCGGAAGGCATCCAGATATCAAAGCAAGTCCCATCCTCCTCATCCTCCTCCGAATCATCCTCACGGCCTCCTCTACCTCCTCCCGTTCCCTATCCCGGGCAATTCCGGACTTGTTGGACACACTCCCTATAGATGCGGCGGGTTACGGTGCGGGGTAATGTAAATCCTCTCGGATGCCGGAGTTGCTTTCATCTTGACATGATCTTAGTAATAAGCACGGGGAGAGGTGCCAAAGACCTTCGAACCCCTAATCATGTTCAAGCCAAAACTCCAGGATACAGAAATCATACTTACGCTCTGGAGTACCCATAGGCGTGGAGGCGGGTCGGACCGATGTCAGCGACCTTGTCCTTGCCTAGGACATTCCGACCCAATCGAAATGTAGCCGGTTGGTTGAGTCTGAGGATGCTGGCGAACACAATGGGAGTTTGGATTGTAACTCCCATTGATGACCCGATAACGCCATCAACGGCTCTACCCGTCAAACCGAGGATCTGTAAAGTGGCATCGGATGGATTCTGGCGGAATGTCTAGAATCTCGACCCAACAGTCCGTAGTCAACTCCCTCCTCTTCTTCTTCACCAACACAAAATCCTACTCCCTTCCAACTCCACGGTGTTGTAGAACCCGTCGGACTAAGTCTTCATGGTAGAAGTCTTGGTCGAAAGTACCACGAACTATTCAGTCTCTACTAGCCATTTCGTCACCGTAAAACGGCACGAAATGGTCGGCAGTGAAAACTTGCTCCGGTATAATTCGGCGTTGTTGAGCCATCTTGTTTTTGGAATGGAGTGGGGGCTTAAATAAGATGTGGTGGTGGTGGTTTAACTGGACCGACTGAAAGAACAGTGGTGGTGGTGGAGTGGTGGCGGCGCAGCACCAATTTTTTGATTTTTTCGGTGGTTTTCTTGGGTTAAATTGGTGGAGTTTGTTTTGATTGGTGTTTGAAGTCGATTGGGGTTGGGATTTGATTTTTGGCGTGGGTTGTTTTTAGTTTTCTTTTATTTTGATTTTTGTTTTAGGTTTAAGCTTTAAGCTTGGTGTTAATGGCGATTGGAAGATGAAAAAAAAGCGATGAACTGTTTAGGTGAGAATGTAAATGCCGAGCATTCTCCATGGGCGCTGGTGGGCTGGTTGGGTTGAAGCCCAAAATCGAAATTTTGATTTTTTCGATTTTTCGCTAATTTCAAATCAAAATTCCCGCTTCGTTACATGTCCGATTTTTGCGAATGAGATATGGAAATGATCAGGAGAGACTTTCCTATCCAATGATCCATAAAACACTCTATTCTGACTTCAGATGACATACGAGATAGTGGAAAACGCCTCGAAGTGCGTGCATGACGTAAGTTATGCGAACGAATGAAATCTAAATTAATAGATTATGTCAATCCGAATCTTAATACAATCAAACGGCCTAAGCAACTCTAATGGGACATAAAACATTTTAGTACGGAAACACGAACACCCCACCCCCCAAACAATTTTTTTTTTTTTTTTTTTTTTTTTTTTACCACGAAGCTTAGAAAATTTGTTTTTAGCAGTGGGTCTTTTAAAGTCAGATTCCCGAGACTTCCTAGATTACTATGTTTATTTTTATTTTTTTTTTTTTTTATTTTATTTTTAGAAGGAAAACAATAAGCAATAAAGACATAATTCACACCATAGAGAAACATGACTCAAAAAATCCGAGAAAACATGCAAGAGTGGAAAAGCGTGAACTATGTGAACCGTGGACTTAGGATCCGTACTTACAGACCACACTCTCCATAGGGAGGGCCGGTTACCTTAATGGTGCACTCACCAATATATTGGAATGAAAGGAAATGCACCAACACGAAATTTGAGTCGTTTATAGTCGGATACTCAAGACTTTATCTAAAACATATGTATGAACATGCAGTTGATCATATATCAACAACCGAAATAGTTGTGGATCATTCCATAAATAAATATCACAGAAAACATATCCAAACACATTCAAGCACCAAGATTTCCTATGACGCAACCCTAGTGAAATGAGAGCGAAGTCGGATAACCCTATTGTGTAACCTATCATGCACCTTCTTTTAATTTTTTCAATGAGTGGGTGTTTTAGTAGATAAGTGTGGAAAAATGAATGGTTGTGGAGAATATGGTGGATATGGATAAGTTGTAGAAAGACAGCACGTACTCAATGAGGATGTGGTTTTAGCACCACGAACTCATTCATTTGTGTGTAGGGAATTTGTCTCAATTCTGAAAATGAAGGTGTCAAATAGTTTGTCCTTACGAAGTATCTCGTTTTCTAGGAGGATTTAAAAATTATGAAGCGGGGAGAAACAAAAGGATCGAGTGCAAACTTCGAGATTCCTTTGAAAGGGTGGAAGGAGGGGAATCGAGGTGGATGTTGTGCAAGTTAGTTCTTGATAGGGTGAATTTTCACCTACTCGAAAAAACTCATCAATTCCTCATCTAGATTGGTCATATCCACATTACTATGGTAGTCCTCTACATCTTTGAGAAAGTCATCTATCCGTCCTCATCAATAGTATGTGTATCGACTAGTGTAGGAATGAAAATGTTGAGTCGACTTTTCGAAAGGAAAGAATTTTGGGCATATGACTATCGAGGCGTGTTGTTGAAATAATCTCGAGCAAAGCTCGATCATGCTAACCTCTCCATCCATAGGCGAATCGGGTAATTGTGTCCTTGTTTTAAAAACATTGACTTCAACAAGATGGCCAAAAGACATGGACATTGAACCATCCCGACAATTAATGAGCGCATTGGCGGTTGCGGAAAGGGCGCCCTAAAATGATCGAGGACCCGAGTCGTTAGCGACTTACGTATCGAGGACTACAAAATCAGTAGGATAGTAGAAATCACGAACTTTTACGGCACATTTTCGACTACACCCTTAGGATACTTAATAGACCCGATCGAGCTAATTGCAGCGTCATTTTAGTGGGTTGCATCTTGTCTAGACCTATTTGTCTATACAAATAAAATGGGAGTAAGTTAACACTAGCCCCCGTGTCTAATAACGATTGTCGTCAGTATAGGAATCTCTAAGGTGCATTTCTGATGGGGACGACCGGGGTCCTTGTACTTAACAATTCCATTATGTTGGATAAGGTTGGGAATTGTTACGTTAAAAAGCGTCTTTTGGTATATTTGTCTTACGCCTAGTAGTACACAATTCCTTAAGAAACTTAGCATGATGTGGTAGCTTTTAATAGCTCGAGGAAGGGAAGGTTTATAGTTAGATTCTTGAAAACGTCCCTAATCTCCTCGTAATTTGTATCCCTAGTTAACATGGCTAATTTTTGTGGAAGCGGTGGTTTCGTCTATATATTTAGCTATGGTATCACTGGATGTTTAACCGTGGCTTTTGTTTCTTAAGTTGTGTTGTAACGGGACCTCTACGGTGGTAGGCTCTTGGTTTCTATTTGGTATCTAGTAATATAGCGGTGTAGGGGCTCTTGGTGGGGTAACTATAGGCATAGTTACTTTTGTTATCAACCACTCTGCCCGAGCGGAGAGTGGTGATGGCATTTATCTCACCTACATTTTCATATTCATTACTAGTATTATCGGTGACCTCAAAGGCTGTGTTTGTTATTTTAGGATTAGGTATTGCGTGACTTGGCAACACACCTTTGGTTTGGGCTTTATCTTGAGCCAATTTGTTGGGTTAAATTATTAACAGTTGTAGAAGGCTGTTGGTTAGATTGAGCCATAGTTTGGAAAAGTTTTTGGCTCACTTGTATGAAGGTGTCAAGGCGATCCGGTTGTGTGGGTGTAGTAGTCACGGGTGGTGTGACTGGAACTATTTCACGTGAATTATTTATAGGTGGATTTTGATAGTTATTATTTACCGGAACGATACCTCCATTAGCATTATAATTATTATAATTACCTTGACCTTGTGCTTGACCTTGTCGAGGTTGCACTTGGTTGTTATAATTATTAAAATTACCCTGACCCTGTCCTTGTCGTAGTGGGGCTTGGTTAAAGCTTTGCGTGGGCCTAACATATTGATTATTGTACCGCGAGGTGTGACGTTTTGGTTATTTCTCCAACCGAAGTTGGGATTTTGTCTCAAAAGTTAGGTTCACTATTAATGGAACAAGTCCGTTCATAGGCTATAGGGCGGTGTGAATCGGGATGCTCGGGGCTCCAATGAAACTACATGGATTTGAATTTACATTCATAACGGGATTGGCTTTTGTTGTATGAAATGGCATCTACCTTTTTAGTGAGGGATTCAATTAGAGTTTTAAGCTCGGGATCTGATTTAACCTCAAACATCTTTGGTAGCCTTAAGCGTGGAAGAAGAACTAGCGGGCGGGGGATATCATCACTACCCCAGTTGTTATTTCGCTTAGTTTGATCCTCTAAAATTTATAAGCCTCGAGGCTCCTTTACTTAAGAAACTACCCCATTCATTATGTCTAGGACTTCTTTATGGTGGTGTAGAAGTCCTTTGAAAAAGGCACGAACTAACGTGTCTTTTCGTTAAGTTATGATGTGGACACTCTATAAGGAGATCGGTGAAACGATTCCAAGCCTCGAAAATGATTCATGAGGATTTTTTCAAAGAAATGAATCTTGGAAAGCATCTCATCCGTCTTTAGGGGTAAAAATGTTCCATAAACAATTTGAACAAGTTTAGCCCACGAGTCCATGTAATTAGGCTTTGGGCAGTTAACCAAGCCTTATCGGCTAAGGTGAAAGGGAATACCCTTAATTTAATTTGTTCGCATCGACCCGTAGGATGGTGAAATGTTGTTAGGACTTGTTCAATCCTACGCATGTGCTGATAAGGTTTTTCATGGTCTAAACCATGAAAAACGGGTAACAAATTAAATATATTTGGAGGGATTCTGAAATCCCCCTTTGGGTCCTGCTAGAACGATGCAAGATTTGGGGCTATCACTCAAGGCTTTGTAGAAGTCCGAGAGAGGAGTCTCTCTTTCTTCCCCATTATATCGGTGGTGTGTGTGGAATAGTAGCTAGAGGTGTAGTTTGTGGTATACTAGATAGACTTGTTTGTTGATGTTGTTGTGTATTTACGTTAGGTGTTTTGTTGGCCGGACCTTAATCTCATGCAAGACTAAGTCGAGCTTAACTAAACATGCAACACTCCAAACAATTTCCGATGTACTAGTATAAACCTCTAACAAGAGATCTTGAGGTGTGGAAGAAAGGAATACCGACAAGTCCTTGCTTCGCTTATGAATACCGTCTTGTGTATGCGCGTGTTCAGTGTATATAAGAGATTAGAACACTGAAAAACTTGACAACTCGGGTTCGAATCAAACCGTGGAATTCGGAAATTCAGCTAAAGCCAAGGCCTTCGGTGCAAAGTTGAGATTCCGAAGTAACTTAGCGCTGGTCGCTCTCTTTGAAGCCGGGTGCTTTCGGTGTATTGATCAAATTCCAGTAACTTAGCTGGTCGCTCTCTTGAATGCTGGCGCTTCGTGTATTTCCTCGCGGAATTTTTCCAAAACTGAAACGGCAACCACAGTATGAATCAAACAAGGGTGGGTGGGTGAAATGGGACTTAAAAATGACTAATTATATTATGAAAACAATGCTAAACTTCAACTAAGATGGCAGCGGCGCCATTTGATAAACGTAAAATGAATAGTTTACCTACGCAATGAACGATGAATTCACAACGTAAGTAAACTAAACTTCACCTTTTTACTACCTAATTTATCAAAGAATTCTACTCTCAATCCTATGAGATATAGTGGAGTAGATAAGTTCGTTCCACTCCTAGTGCTCTAGCATGGATGTTTTCTAATCTAACTAGTCGGTTTTAAGTCTATGAGAGTTTTACGAAGGGAATTATACTACGATGCAACTACCCACAAGATGCAACTAGTCGATTATCTAAATAATTATGGGAATGCTCGTTGATTCTTATGATAAGAGTTAGAGGGGGATTGATTCCACCTTAACTCAACTTAATCCACTAACGATGAATCGTCGTAATCCGAATTGAACTGCTTCGCAGAACAATTGGTTATTCCTAATCCCTAATTATACATGGCATTTCTACCAATTCATAACTAGCATGTGAACAATTAAACCCATTCTCATGGTGAACTAATCATTTCTAGAGTGGAATAGAAAAAATCGACGACTCTACGATAATCGAATCAAGCTTTCATCAAGGCTTCACAACCCCCTCTAATAGAGGTTTAGCCTTGAATCATTCCGCAATCATTTCCGTTTAGATTAAAACTAAACATAATATAAAGCATTGAAATTTACTTAATTAAACAATAATGAAATCTAATTTAATGACTAAATTGAAATAAGGACATGAATTGAAATTAGATCTAGAATTGGAAATGACAAAAATCGAAATGGATAGAAATACTACTTTATTGATCTAATCCAATGAAGAACAAGATTCAAGGTTTAATCTAATGAAATGATTTAGATATTGAAACTACACTTAATCAAAAACAATTAAATAAAACTAGATCTAGAAGCTATTTTAATGGCTACTTTCTATTCTAAGCTATCTACTATTATCTAACTACTGGCTACCATTAATAAAGAGCTAAGCTTTTGTTTTTATACATCCAGATCCAAAAATCGTGCATGGGCTTGGAGCCATGGTTTGGGCCAGAGAATTAGGCCCAAAACCCAATTCTTTCAGTCCAAAAAGGCCTCTTCAGCTGCAGTTGGCTTCCACAGACTTTTCGTCCACTTTTGCTCCTCTGATTGGGTCAAGGCTTGGACCATTGCAAAGCTCTTTCCGAGCCAGTCGTTTTGGCATAAGGTAGGCCCAATTCCGAGGTCTGAGTCCAAAGATATGGCATTTCAAGTTCTCACGACTTTTGCTCCTTTATCTCGCTAAAATGGCACATTTCTGCACATAATGGACTTTGAAGCCTGAAATGCATAAAAACACGTAATCAGTATTAACTCTTACTTATTATTCACATAATTGGTCTAACAGTATGATTATTAAGGGGTTAAAACTACAGTTTTGGGCTCTTATCAATACCCTTCTATGCATTTTTTTTGTGTTTAAAATAGATAGCATGGGTAAAATTGTCCGAATGATTTATATTCAGCCTTCAGAGCCAGGTTATTCTAACAGAAAACAAACATATTTTTCAGAATTCAGCAATCAGCATTTAGCATTCAGAGGATGGGCTATTTAGCATCCAGCATTCAGCATTCAGAGGCTCAGAAAAACAAACGACCCCTGAATTTTTTTTATCATGTAACAACCACATCAAGTATTCACAATATTTCACATATCATTATTAAACTAATTACTTGTGCTATTCTTGGTGCTACCTATGAGGTACATATATAGCTAGCTTTTTGTTTTTTTCCCCACATTGATTATTGGTAATTGAACACAAACAAATAACTCATTAGACATAATTCTACAGAAGAAAGCCAGTAATAATCAATGAATGGAAGATGATCGATATGGAATAAGATATCACACATATATAGTAAATTAAAATAGTATATGTAATTTATATAGGGAGTTCATCTTCATAACAAGACAACATATAATTCTATTTAGTTTTGTGACTCGATGATGGATGCAAATCACCTTGGATATTCATGCAACAGACCTTACTTGTCTTGTAATAAGATCGATTTTAGAAAAACTTACTGTAAAGGTTATATTTCGTTTAACCTTACAGATGTAGGAATTTGAAGGAGAAGGTGATTGAGAATTGGGTTTGACCGAGTTCGTGTGGACGAACTGCCTACGTATCAAGTTCTCTCTTCTGGGGGGAGATTTGAATCAGGTCATACGTAGTTCCTCATCCTCTTCTTATTGGAAAGATTCCCGCGCCTCCTACCCTCCCGCATCAGGTCAGGTTATGGTCTTCATTTCACTTGCTAGCCATGATGACGAGTTATGAGCTTTAATGAAGTGTGTGACTGAAGCTGCAGTCTTGAAAGTGATAATTAAGATATACATTACTGACCGTTGTGGACTGGGGTGAGCAAGCACTACGGAGGTCGCTTATGGGCGATATCATCTATTCGACTCGAGTCACTTTTGAAGCGTTCTCGTAGGTTGAATGCTGGAGGTGACATCAAAATGGTTGTGATATGTTTAGATTGCTTTGTTACTATTAACTAATTTATTAGATGGTAAATAAGGTTAATTACATAAATTAGTATAAGCAAATAGTTAATGAAACACAAAAAACTAAATATTTAGATATTTAGTATTTGCTTAAACCTGTCAGCTTTGTTTCAGATCCAAAAGAGAACACATCAATTTCTATCATTTTTAATGGTGTTGAATAATGAAGAATTGATAAGTTGTGAAGTATGCTCAGGATTGGTTTTTCTTATGAATCTTCTTTACTTCACTTAGATTAAAATCATCATACCGGCAAGTTCAATCAAATTAAGAAAGAATGAATTTAGTTTGTGATTCCTCTTTCTGTTCTTCGCTTATCTACACCGGTTTACAGATGCCCATTTTCTTCATGGATCTAGGAGTAAGTCTTACGAATAATGGCTAGCGGGATTTTGCATTCAATCGGAGTTGCCTTAGTTGGTTTCTGAAGGGAAGGGAAGGTACTCAAGACTCTTTATAGCCGTTTATGCCCTTATTTGGCTTCAAGAAGCATTCCTTAATACGAGTAAAACAAGCTCACAAGCTAATTAAATTATGAGAATGATAATGCATGATACAACGTTTTTAGGATACAACAACAAGAGTTTTTGGGAACACCGCCCATTGTATCTTATGACAATATTTTTTGTCTAATGCTCTATGTGTCAGATGGGCATTTGAGAAGAGGTCATCTTATCGGTGAGATATTGACTTTACGTTGAGATGATGGAAATACGATCGGTTAAGTAGATTTTCACCTTATTTTCCTATTAGTTCTACATTGTAATTCGCAATGTCTATGTGTAATAGAAGAAAAAGGATAAAGAAGCTACCTTCGATATTCGGATTGATTTAGAATTTCTCATGTTTTTTGCACTGTTCTAAATATAGTTTATTACTTTATTTATATGAGCTTTATTACTTATTTTCATTGTGCTCTAGGATGAATTGGTCATGAGGTTTGTTGGCCATATTGGTTCATATGACATGGACATGTAGTGAGGTCAAAATCTGTATGAAACTCACTTACTCTTTTGAAGAGTAACCGTGTTTCGAATTGGTCTATTCAATTGTGATAGCAAAACTGGTACACACATTGGTAAATAGATTTGTGATGCTCCCTATAATACTTAGCAGGGAGAAATTGGTCGTGAGAAACTAATATAGGCCTTTTTGCATGAATGAGATGGAACTGTTTTTTTTAATTAATTAATTAATTTATTATTATTATTATTATTATTATTTGACAAATTTTACCAAAAGACCAATTTTGAAAGCTTAGTTGCATTTAAGTTGTTTCCGTGAACCCAACAAATATAGCCTCTAATAACTTATAACAAAGAGTGTGTAGTCAATTATTTATTGGTTTCTTTGTCCATCTAGGAAGTAGGAACTCGCCCTCGAGTGTAACCAATCAATAGGTTGTTGTGAACATATTTTGTGAATTGAACCACCCAATTTTTATACTTGAGAGGTATAATATTGTCAGAATTTGACAAGCCTTTTAAGACTTGCATTTTTGTATCGTAAGATTTTCACCTTCAATATTGCTCCTTAGTATCTACTGCTACCAATTGGTATAATCTTAAGACTTCTCTATTATTGTTATAATTCTTTTTCTTCTAACTAAGCATTTAGTGTGATCTCATTTGTTGTTGTTTGCATTAGATTAAAATTATTTACAAGTACTCACTGTCAGCTTGATTGAGGCATGGATTTTGAGATCAGTTCTTGATCTAGTGTTGTTCAAGTCAACAAAAAAGTTAAAATGGAGATAACTTCTTATAATATTAAGATTGGTATATAGTAAAACTGGTATTATTGTTTTCAATATGGCTTCAAGATTGACAATATACTTATATTGATACATATCTTATAGCTTCCGCGACTTTAAGATTGATAATACATATCTTATAGCTTCTGCAGCTTTAAGATTGATAATATACTAATATTGGTACATATCTTATAGATTCCGCTTCCATGGCACCCTTCTCTGTGCAAATGACAAATCTACCACATTTTTTTAGTTCAAAAGAGATAGTCCGCAACTACGCATTTAATTATTTTATTATGTTCGCAATCGCGTTGTATCCTTCCAAAAGGTTTTTGTTCAATTCTGAGGTGGTGAGATAAACATCTCTTTCGACATTTAAGGTAATGAAGAGTTGTGTGTGGATTTCTTTAATGTCATGCTAACCCAATGATTTTGCTCTTGGTCAATGATTGCAATTTTGCTTTAGCCAAATGCAGTCCATGACGACAATCATAACTACATGTTTAGCTTTTCATCCTCGAGACATTACTATTGAGGTAAAAATGGATAATTCTATTGTATAGACGTATATTGTTCACATGAAAGAGGTTTGTCGTTATGCCATAAGACACATCTTAGAGACTAAATTGACACTCTTTCGTGCAGGTGAAAATCTAGCTGAAAAGCATATTTCAAACAAAATGATTTTTCAGCATACGTCATAAAGATGGTGTTACCGCGGTAGCAAGCTGATGTCTACTTCAAAAACATGTTATTTCATAGTGTTTAATTTGTAATACAATTTATTTATGAAGATTGTCACCATGTAGTCCAGTTTAAATTTGTAATACCATCCCACTCCGTTTTAAGACAGAATGACTTCGAAAGTTTGAAGACCTTGGCATTTTCAGAATTTTATAGAAAAGAACTTGGGGTTTGGCAATCAGGGTTTGGTTACTTCAATCTTTTTGAGTGGAATAAACATTTGATGTATTGCTCTAGAACATTCTAGGCAAATAATTTGCCAAATGCGACTGAATTAAGATTTGAAAGAAATCTTAATTTTTATTTGCTTGGTCGGTGGCAAATAAAAGTAGGATGGTGGGATGATGAATGAAGTTTTAGTACTTTTGAATAATTGTCATTTTGTGCGCTTTCTTTTCTTTTTGTGAATGTGGGAGAGCGTTAGTTCATATGTGTTTTCCAGTTCCAGCTCTCAAAGTGGCAATTTTTTTACTGTGTTTTACAATTCCAGTTCTAAAAGTGGCATTTTTTTAAAGATTATTTAGTCATCACTTTGTGAGGCAGGTCAGGTGATCATATTTTAACGTTTTCTAAAGTCATCTTCTATTTTTTGGATATCTATCTATTATTAGGGTATAGTTCCATATTGTTTTTGCAATCCGCTCTCAAAGGCTAATATGAACTGTAAGACATAATTTCATTAAACAATTTTTGTTTTTAGAAACCGCGGTATTACGTTCATATAGTCTTCAATATGATTTTCTTTTGTTATCCACGTTTGATTTTCAATGTCGAGATTCTACTTTTGAGATGTATGTTTATTTATTGGTGTCTTATAGCTTTATTATAATTTTGTTAAGCTACCATTGTATCATGTAGAAAAATACAGGTTATTTTTTTTTTTTTTTTTTTTTTTTTTTTTAAGTTTAATTATTAAGATTGACTTTACTTATTAATTTGTGGCATGTATTGTATATCGGTGACTGTTATTGGATTTGTGTATGTTGAATTTCAAGCTTATGATTTGAAAAGGATTTTAATCTACCTACGAACAGCAAATTAATGGGTGCGGGCTGTCTTCCCCAATTACCAAAAAGGTATATGTTAAATGATTGATGCTCCCCTACTTGCCTACTATATATTTCCTACTATATATGTTTGATGCTAAGTACTAGATGCATGCTTACCATATTTGTGTCTGTTGAATATAAGAGAATTGAACCAAGGTGGTCTGTCATGGGTGTTTCATGCTTGCTTATCAAAAGTTAGAATGTGTATTCAATTTTTTTCATTGTTGAATCTATTGAGAGAAGTATGTTGTAAATCAGATTATTCAATAGAACTGAGAAGAAGATAATAGTTTGGTTAATAATCTAGGTAGAACATGTGTTCACGAAAGTATCCATACTTAAGTTCTTATTTGTATAATTTCATTTTGTTGTTTGTTGAATTTTTTTTAGGACAACTGTTTAGTGGCCTATTTAATCTCATGTGCAGTCTTAGGCTGTGTTAAATTTTAGGTATTCTATATTCATGATACTTTATTGTTCTATCTATATGGGATTATTGGGAGTGTTAAATTTTTCTTAGTTGGTAACTTGGTTCTTTAAAGTACTTTGAGCTGAATTGGTCGTGTTTACAGTATGTAGCTGGTAATATATTTTTTGCTCTACTTTTCATATTTGTTTGGGTTATGTTATATTTGTTTAGTATGCTCAATTTTGATTTTAACCACTTTATTTGTCATTTTGCCGGGGTATATAAGAATATGGGTATATCATCTGATTGGATATATGTGATAATTCATTGGCATAATGTTACTAAATAATGATACATGTTTATCCATGTTTACTTCTCACAGTCCTTGATCAAATTTCAATGGCATGGGAGCCATGTTACCATGATAATTCCACTGAGCACGTTCTCACAGTCCTTTGTGTTTCTTGGGGGTTTCGAAAGGATGTCACCAAATAGAAGTCAGACCCAACGGGACCAAATAAATATCGATTGCTTTTCATAATTGATTTATTTTCTTAAAATGTTGTCATTTATGACCAACATTCCTCATATTGTCGTTCTAAAAGTTAAATTAAGCTTGGATATTGAATGATGATGACTCCGTTAGCAGAGCTACTAAGGGGAATATATAAATGGTTGGCTATGGATAGTTGGGAAAATACTTACGTAAGGTAATTACATCAGTTAACTGGGCAACCTTATGTCTTTTTATTTTAATAGGTTTTAATTTGCGAATTAGGATGTGATTCTATGCACATTCGATCCACGATATTAACTCATTCTCTTTGTTCTGATTCGACCTTTAGTAGTAGAGTATCTTCTTCTTTGAAGCTACTATTTTAGCATATTGTTCATGATTGCTTAGAAGCTTCTTACCATTTTATTTCTATGCAATTTTAAAAGTTGGAGTTCTGTATCATAGCATATTGTTAGAAGCTTCTTACAATTTTATTTCTATGCAATTTTAAAAGTTGGGGTTTTGTTTTTTGTTTTTCTCTTTCCTTTTAAAAAAAAATTGGTATTTGGACTCAAGTTTGTGTAGATTGTTTAATTTCGTTGGCACTCATAGGCCACGTTATTATCCACGAGCATGGTTTTCAACACGTAAAAAATTATATAATGAGACGAGGTTAACAAATTATGGAGGCAACTGGAGGATATGAATATAAGTTGTTGAGGTACAGTCATGAATTATCAATGTAAGTTCTATCAATAAAATTTACCAAATATTTGTAGGGAGACATATTTATAATCTACTTTCATTGTAGTAACAACAACCTTCTTGAATTGCTATTAATAATATTTCTTTGTAGAACGCTTCCTCTAAAAATGGGCACTTCTCCTCTTTAAGTTGGAGAAAGCTTTTAGAAAACCTCTCAAGAGCTGATCAATGATAAGCACCCAAAACTGTAATATTAAACCCCGAGAGACATAGCATTTTGGTCGATTATGTGTTTAATAATCATGTAATAATTATATTTTCATACTTTTGCAGGTTTCCGCATTTAAAATGAATATAATGATAAAACATGCATTGAAGTACGGGAATACTGGAATATTTGAAGTTTCCCACTCAACCCCAAATGAAGCCCAATGAGGCGACTAGAGCGAAGTTTCCAAAAGAACAAAAAAAAGGCAAAAGCGGGTCCACATATAAAGAAGCGACAAACTTAGAAGCTCAAATCTGATAAATCACGGGCCGACGTTGGCTAGTGAACTGCGAGAGCGACCGTAGGCGACAAACTCTACGCAAAAGATTTAAAGTTGTAAAAATGCCAAAATCGGCGCCGCCACTGGACATATTAAGTGGACCCACTCTGCGGGCCCAAAGGCATGACGAGTCAGCATAGGCAGGTGGCAAGTGATGGTCACAAAATTGTGCCACCTCGTAATGGGAAAGACACATACTAATTCAATGTTTGAATTGAATTGGGCTAAAAGACAAAACCAAAACATAAAAGGACAAAACAAATTATAATAAGACAAAACGTTATAAATACGAAGTTTTGATCTTAACAATTTGAAAGAAACAAAACCTTTAAATGTTGGGACTTCACGTGAAGGGTCCCCAGCCTATATATATGTGAGGGGGGTCTTCATTATTCGGCCTTCAACATTTTATGCTCTAGCTCCGCTTAGCAGTAGTTAGTTTTAATTAAGCACTTACATTAAGTCATTTTCATTCCGGTGACTTAAATCTTGTAAGTCATTTTACCTTTAATAATGATCATTTCTTTTCTAGTTTAATTCTGTCCCGCATTTATTTACTTAATGTCTACAAAGAAGTTTTATTATTCCTTCAATGACCATGAGCTAATCCCCCTCGTGGGGAGGGTTATCTTCGCTTCGTGTGAGAATCAGATTGACTCGTTAATATTCTATAATCGCTACTTAGGAATTAGGCATATATTAGACATCCGGTCCCAAAATGATCGAGACTGCACAAATTTGGAGTGTTGATGCTCGCAACAGTCTCGGTAGCGACTATGGTGTCGATGACTCTCTAATTTGTCCGGTGATGTGGAATCAAGCCGGGGATCTGAAATGATATTCCGGAGATGAAATATTAGTTCAACTCCTTATGCTAGTGTGATCGCATTTCGAGAGATGTGGGCATGCGCTAGGGATCAATACTCGACGTCGTCTCCGAACACGAGACGAATTAGAGATGTAGTGATGTGGTAATATAAACTGTTAAAAAATGATTCTTGCATGAGTATGATTAACTCTCTCCCTGTTTCTCTATTTTTGTTTACCTACATATAATCGCCGTAGTAATTTACATTATTTGCATTACCGTTAATTTAATTAAAACCAACTAAAAAACTTAAAATCCTACTCACCAAAAGTTGTAATTCCAGTTGTGAACCTTTTCCGAGCCCTAAGGTTTGGATGATCCCTTACTCGCCCTATCCTACCAAACCCACGTGAGTAAGGTAACTTGACTAAAACGTACGACTATACGGACGTTGGACTTTGGACTTTGGACTTTGGACTTTGGACTTGGGTCTTTCGACTTCGGACTTTGGACTGTGGACCTCGGACTTAAGAAAATAAGTAACTGAAAACAATAAACGTTGTATAAAGAGCGTTTTATCAAATGGTGCCGCTGCACGCCGAAGGACTCTGGACTTAACGTAAAAACTGGAATACATCAAACATAAACCCCCTCCCCTACCTCTTCATTTTTTAAATTTCTATTTCTTTTACGATACTAACGTGTTACGTAACTGTTTTCCTTAACTTTTTCTACTAACAAATATCTGTGAACCAAGTTTTGTTTATTTTTATTAGCACAGTTTAAGTATTCCGTAGGAACTTGAAGTAACTGAACTGACAAAAGAGTCTTGGACGAGACTAAATTAGTAGCGCGAGAGACTAACCTGGAGTATCAACACTCCGGTTTTCAGGTACATGCCACTTTCCTTTTCAGTACTATTTTGGACTCTCTTGTCCAGTTTAGCAAGTAAGTTCACAAGCTCGGGAGTTAGTTCGATCGTGTACGAGGAATCGCGGGACACCAGGTTTCAAATCCTTAAACTTCTCAAACTTTGTCGAGGATATTATTTGGTTGTTACTATAACCTGTTTTACCTTGCATGTTTGTGTGTGACATAAGAACTCTTTGCATATAAATGTGGTTCGTCATTACATATTCACGTTAACATGATCAATATGATTCGAATATATTTGGATGTATGTGTAGTTTCAAACCACCTGCTTAGAATATTTTTGTATATGTATGTTACATCAATTCACGTACGCGGTATTCATCTATATGAGTTCGTTCTCGACATTCTCCTAGCTCACATATAACTTATATATAGTTGCACGTATAAGTAATATAGATTTGCATGTGTAGACTTTCTGCGTAAACTAATATATGTTAATTAGTTTCTATTTTGGCATCTATCGTTTTTAATTGCATATTTCGTAATCATGTCTCCATAATACATTAATTACGTAAACTAAAAAAAAATAATAAAAAAATAATAAAAAAATCATAGTAATTAAAAATTTCATCTAAATCATCTTAATAACACCCCGCATAATACACTATCATAATCATCATCCTATTCCATCAGTGCCTAGGAAACTGGAAAAAAATTGAGGTTGCCCTAATTAAGGAGCGTGCTATACGAACAACCTCCCTCAATTCTCTCGGGTGACACGGCTCTTGGAATATTCACACGTTATCCTAGCTTACCTGCTCAAGTTAGCAACAGCTTAGGAAGACGTGCTTCACCTCCCTCTTTCCTTAATTCTAAAACCTCCAGTCATAACTCGTTCCTTATGAACCTTACATTAAAATTTATATTTGTATGAGACTACTGTCTGGTAAACATAAGGAATTAGAACTTACATATCGGCGTCGGAAATACAATAAACAACTGCTTATGCTATCTCCTAGACATAGTTCCTCCTCCGTAAACCAACCTCGTCAAACATCTCCGTTGCCGTCATCTCCCGTAATTATGGCCCAGGAAAATCCCACAGTCGAGAAACCCCTTTTGGATTTCTATACTGCCTTACAAGAAGGACCTGCTTCTTGCATTAAACTCGATGCTATTGTAGGTGATTTTCGAATTCCGCCAAACATTTTCGGTTTGTTACCTGTTTACCATGGTCTAGACCATGAAAAACCGTACAATCACCTTCGTCGGATGCAACAAGTAGTCACCACTTTCCGCCATCCGACTGTTACCAACGAACAAGTCTTGCTTAGGTTGTTTCCCCTTCACCTTAGGCGATAAAGCTTTAGTTTGGCTCCGCGGTGAAGCACCGCAATCCATTGACACATGGGCCAAACTTCGTACAAGCATTCATGATAAAGTTCTATACTCGAAGAAAACTACGAAATGCTTCAAAAGATTCAATTCTTTTCGCCCGGCACCCCAAGAATCCTTTTCGAAAGCATGGAGCAGATTCTCGATCCGCTTCTTGAATGTCCCCATCATCAACTTCGACACGCATTGTATTAGTCCGTTCATTCTTTAATGGCCTCTTTGACCATCAAAAGGAAACCTTAGATATCATGAAGCGGTGGTTTGTTTCATGGATAAGGGGCCTTCTTGAAGCATACACGTTTCTTTAGAAAGCAGGGCTTCCACGAATGGCACCCATTGGGGGAAACACTTGATTCTTCTAGATCTTCTAAAGACACTCCCACCAAAGTTACGTCTATGTTCGAGGTCAAACCCGATCCGAATTAAAAACTCTAATCGAGTCCCTAAACAAAAGGTCGATGCTCTTTTCGATTACAAGTAAATGATCAAAAACCCAAACGGGTCATGGCGCCAACGCTTCCCTATGTCCTCTTTGCTTAAGTCCTGAAAGCACGCCCGATTCTTATTGTCCTTTGGTATACGAGTGCCCTCCCCTAACCTTCCGAAGAGGCTTGTGCTTTCAACATCCCTAATGCACCTTGGCGACAACATCCGAATTTAGCTTGGGCACCCCCCCTGACAACAAGCTCCTCCGGGATTGTCAACAAGCGTTCCTCTACGACCACCCGCCGAACTACAATTCCTATCGTCAAGGAAATCCTCCATGAATTCCGGCAAAGGGCAAAGTAATTTTCCCAACAATGCAAATATAGGGTACCAAAACAACCGCAACCTTGTTCCGCTTAATCAAGGATATGGCTACCAAAATCAACGTAAGTAAATAGTAACCGTGAACTAGTTCTCTTTGCTCATTGGTACAATCCCGGTAGATAAAACAAATTTGAAACTTTTCGACATACATACATGAATCAAGCGAGAATCAAATCCAAGCTTCTATCCAGCGGTCTATTCGGTTTGTTAGCTCGGGATAAAAGTCAAAGGCGTGTTCCCTGGCCAAGCAATTCAAACCCTAAGCTACAACAAACGCCTTTGAACTCAACAATGCACCGGGATCTAGTAATCCAAGCCGGGGGGTGAGGTAAATGCCATTACCACTCTTCGTTACGGCGAACCATCGACAATAAAATCATTATGCGGGCGAGGAATAAACGAAAACCACGGTGGCGTCCTTCCACTCTACCCTCGCAACTTATAGCGGACGAAGTTGTACCTTCCAATTCTACACCCCGTCCCTAGGGAAAGCGCCAGCGATCCTTATATCGCGATTCCGCCCAAAAACTCCGTTTCCGCCCGTTTGGTAAAGAACAAGCGTGATGAACATTTCGATGAGATCCGTGAAACCTTCAAAAATTTGACCATAAACTTACCTTTCCTAGATCGCTTTAAGCATTTACCCAAGCATGCCAAGTTTTTGAAGGACATGTGCACCACCAAGCGGCGTCACGAATGTTCCTCAACAAAGCGTTCCTCATTGGCGGTTTCCCTCGATTACCACTACCAATGGTGTTGTAAAGTATAAGGACCAGTCGACCAACCAGTACCATGCGTTGGCGACAAATATACCATTACCGCGACTTTTAGACCTAGGTGCTAGTGTTAACCTACTTCCTACTACTTATTTAAGCAATTAGGTCTTCATGAATTAAAACCTACCAATATGACTCTGCGAACTTCGCGGATCGGCTCCATCAAGTACCCAAAGGGTAGTAGAGAACGTCATAGTCAAGGTCCAAGATTTTTACTACCCAGTTGATTTTGTCATTTTAGATACTGAAGTGGCTTGTGACTCCATTCCTATCATCTTAGGACGTCCTTTTCTTGCAACTGCTAACGCTCTCATAAATTGTCGGGCCGGTTCAATGACATTGTCTTTCGGGAACCTTTCTGTCGAACTCAACATATTCAAATTAATGAAACAATTTCCCGATCTTATAATGGAGGGCGAGATTAGTTTGGTTGATAGACTGGAACATGATTATTTCACAAACTCTTTTCCCCCAGACGAGATACACCAATTTCTTTCTTTTGATAATCCTGAGTTTGACGATGACTTCATTACATAAAGGGATGTCCATGCTTTATTAGAGTCGGTACCACTATTTGATCCTACTCTTTGCATTGCAAACCGATTGAAGAACCGGATTAAGCTCTGTTCCATTGAAGAGATGATCCCCCACGAATCCTTGATCCCCAATCCTCCAACTGGTTTAAACCCTCCCCTCGATTTGAAGTACGTGCATCTTGATCTCGATGGTAGTCACCCTATAATAATTTCTACTCACTTGACTACCGACGAAGAGGCACGTATGATTCATGTCATTCGTGAACACCACTCCGCTATCGGATGGTCCTTAGATGATATCAAGGGAATAGACCCTAGCATATGCACGCATCGCATACATCTCGATGACGGCACAAAGACATCGCGAGAACCACAACGCCGCCTTAATCCCGCCATGAAAGAAGTGGTGAGAGAGGAAGTTTTATGTTTACTTGATGCGGGTATCATATACCCTATCTCTGATAGTGATTGGGTTAGTCCTGTCCACGTTGTTCCCAAAAAGTCCGGCATTCAAGTTGTACAAAATGAAAATGGTGAGTGCATCTCCACTCGCATTCCATTAAAATGGAGAATTTGCATTGACTATCGCAAACTTAATGCCAGAACACGTAAAGATCACTTCCCTTTCCCATTCATTGACCAGATGCTAGAACGTTTAGCCGGTCATGCTTACTACTATTTTCTTGATGGCTATTCCGGATACTTCCAAATTGTCATCGATCCCACCGATCAAGAAAAGACAACTTTCATATGTCCCTTTGGAACCTTTGCATATAGACGAATGCCTTTTGGTCTTTGTAATGCCCCGGGGCACCTTCAATATTTGCATGCTTCACATTTTCGGTGATATGGTGGAAGCGTTATATGGAAGTCTTCATGGACGATTTTTCCATCTACGGAATTCCTTTGATATTTGCCTATCTAACCTTTCTAAAGTATTAATGCGTTGCGAAGAGAAAAATCTGGTACTCAATTGGGAGAAGTGTCATTTCATGGCTACCAAAGGACTTGTTCGGGTCATATTGTTTTGAAAGGCGGGATAGAGGTTGATAAAGCTAAAATTGTTAAAATTTCTTCGCTACCTTTTCCACGTCGGTTAAGTGATATCCGTGCCTTTTTAGGCCGCGGCCGGGTTTTAGGGAGATTCATTCAGGATTTTTATAAAGTTGCTTTCGACCTTTAACCAATCTCACCTTAAGGATGCGATGATTCGACTTCAATTTCAATTGCAAACAAGCTTTTGATACTCTAAAACGCTCTGACTACCACTCCTATCATTCAACCCCCTGATTGGTCTCAATCATTCGAACTAATGTGTGACGCCAGCGACTTTGCTATTGGGTACTAGGCCAACGGCGTGATGACAAACCCGTTGTCATTTACTATGCTAGTAAAACTCTTAATGACGCTCAATGTAATTACACAACAACTGAGAAAGAGTTCCTAGCTGTTGTCTATGCCTTGGATTAGTTTCTTCCTTACCTAGTTGGAACATCCATTATCGTATATACTGACCATGCCGCACTTCGGGACTTACTCACGAAAAAGGACGCAAAACAACGATTGTTCCACTGGATCCTTCTCTTGCAAGAATTCACCCTGGAAATCAAAGACAAGAAAGGAACCGAAAATGTCGTGGCCGACCATTTATCAAGGTTGGTTGGTGATATTGATAGTGATTCTGAAGCTATCTGTGATTCCTTCCCAGACGAATATTTGTACTCTATTTTCTCATCTCCATGGTACGCAGATATCGTCAACTACCTAGTTACTGAGGAAGTTCCTTCCTCTTGGTCGCGATCGATCATAAAAGTTCTTATCTTTGTAAAATATTATTTTGGGATGACCCTACCTCTTTAAGTATTGTTCCGACCAACTCATTAAATTATTTGCATTCCGGTGGGAGCACACCGGCGTATTATCCTTTTGCCATGAACAATCTTGCGGAGGTCATTTTAGTGGAAAGAAAACTGCGGCCAAGGTATTACAATGTGGTTTTCTTGGCTACCCTTTTCGCGATGCACCGCGAACATTGCTTAGCTTGCATTCGTTGTCAACACCTAGGTCGAATTACTAAACGAAATATGATACCCCTAAATCCTATCTTGATTGTGGAAATTTTTGATGTTTGGGGCATTGATTTTATGGGACCTTTCCCTATTTCTCAAGGTTTTCTATACATTTTAGTCGCTGTAGACTATGTGTCCAAATAGATTGAGGCACTCGAATGTCGCTCCAATGACCATAAGACTGTCGTGAAATTTGTTAAAGAAAACATTTTCTCTCGTTTTGGTGTCCCCAAAGCTATCATCAGTGATGGGGGTACACATTTTTGTAATAAAATTTTTGGGTTTTTAATGAAGAAATATGGAGTTACTCACAAGGTTGCTACTCTATATGACCCACAAATGAGTGGCCAAGTGGAAGTCTCCAACAGAGAGATAAAGTCTATTCTGGAGAAAACTGTCAACCCATCGAGAAAGGATTGGTCTCTCCGCTTATCAGATGCCTTGTGGGCATACCGAACAGCATTTAAGACGCCTATAGGGATGTCTCCTTACCGCATTGTTTTTAGAAAACCTTGTCATCTGCCAGTTGAACTTGAGCATCGTGCCCTTTGGGCCATCAAAAGCCTCAATTACAATATCATCGAGGTAGGCGAGAAGCGAAAACTGCAATTAAATGAGCTTGAGGAGATTCGGAGTGATGCTTATGATCTCTCAAAATCCTACAAAGCTAACATAAAAAGAGTGCACGACAAGCACATTTTGCATAAGGATTTTAAAATTGGCCAAAAAGTTTTACTGTACAACTCCAGATTACACACATTTTTCTGGTAAATTGAAAACACGATGGTGCGGTCCTTTCATTGTGTCGGTTTGTGAAACATTATGGGGCAATCTCTTTGCTTAATCCACAAGATAACAGCGAATTTCAAGTCAATAGACAGCGCCTAAAACATTACCATGAATTACGCTCACGGATGTTGAACGGACTCTTCCCGGGATCCGGTCTACACGGACTAGATGTTTAGTTTGGCGTACTCAATCTTGTTTCTATAGAGGGTGTGCCATTTTGGTAGCCGAGCCATCTTCTATCTTATGATCTCCATAGTTCTTTGAAGTGTGTGGTTTGCAAGCGCGGAACCTTAGTCCACAAAAACTCTATTTCAAAATTGAGTATAAATGTTTTCTGCAACCACGAGCAAAGCGTGCTTTTCGATTAAGCGATGGGTACCTAAAATTTCACCTCCTTCCTTCTCTTCCCTTTTCTACTCTCTACCTCGCTTGAACTTTAGCTAATCATTTGGTGTAAGTCTCACTCATCCACGAATAGGGAATGGTCATTAGTACTTTTGCTTTCGTAAACGGCGCGGCGTCGCGAAGGATGGGCTGGTGTATGCATTGTCAAACACCCTTTTGTCTAGGTCTTGACTTCCTATCCGATACTAGCCGGTTTAAGGTATATGCCACATCGACACCGGTTCGCGCGGGATAATCTTAAATCGCCGTTTCTCCCACAGGTTGGGATTTGTCTTGAGAATCTAATGTTAAAAGACCCGATTCGTCTTGAGAATCTGACATTAAAAGACTCGACTCGTCTTGAGGATCTGACGTTAAAAGACTAACCTTGTAGATATGTTTATATTGTTGCCTTTTCCCTTTGCATTAAGTTTTGCACATAAGATTCGTGTCCAACCTCCGATGCCGCATACTTGGAACACAAACGGGCAATGGATTCCACCAGACCAACCCTAGAATTGGTTACTTTGAGTTCCCTTGGGGCGGTTTGAGGATAGCCGTATGTAATAAGGGCAATTTTATTAGACCGTAGCGCGCACGGTCTAGGATGGTATCGTCCTGCCCCTAACCCCATAATTCATAGAGGTAAAAGCCGCGGTCACGGCTGGATTGGGTTAAGCTCGAGCCGACATGACAGTTGTCTATGATTTAAGATGGTGACTCTTCTGGACATCTAGTGTTTTTCACGTATATCTCCCTTGTATATAAATAAAACCTTTATTTATAAATAAAACCCTCTCTTTCTTTTCAAAAACTCTTATGACCTTTGAGGATGACTCATACAATTGGATAGTATTTTTCGTGCCGATCATTTTGATATCTCATTCATCCAATTCGGAGTCCAAACGAGTCGTGGGTAAGCGTTTAGATTTTTTTAGGCTTAAATCGGGCTTTTGGCTTGATTTGGGCTTTGGAAAATTTTTGGCCCAACCAAAATATTGAAATATCGGACCCTTTAAACCCGGATAACCCGACCACACGCTTCACCATCACTCATTTCGTCTTCCCTAAATTCCGGATCTTGCCCCCTCTCGTTTAAGTCTCGCACGAGACTGTTTCAACTCCGACAACAATTCCCTTCCATCAGGAAGTCCCATTTCTTCCCCTCATCATTAATCCATATCCAGCCTCTCCCTAAGACCAGTAATAGCCGGTAACAGGCTTATTTGTTTGGAGAAAAATTTTGGAAATTTATTTGAAAACGGGATGTTTGCTCCATTCTTTGATAATGAAATTCACTCTAGAGGATGGGAGTACTTGTTATATGCTAATGGAGAGCTTTATTCCAAGGATTTGGTGATGAAATTCTACGATAATGGGAGCTTTAATGGCGATCATTTTTGGGTTACCATCGAGGGTGTGCGCCACGAAGTCACACCTGTTTTGCTCTCCTGGATCACGGGCATTCCTCTGGTCGACCACGTGTTGACTCAGCAGCAGTCCGTGTACCCACGGACTTACGACCTAATGCTCGACACGCTAATCGAGGGAGAGTACAACATAGGCGGAAATGCGGCGTATCGTGTCTTCGGTCGCGACGGAAACTAAATTTGTGACTCAATAATTTGGGACCGAGCGTCATTGGCACCTCAAAGCCCCGGACATCAACAAGACCTTCCTCCACCTTCTTTGGATCGCCCGGGCGAAAAGGGTAACTTCTGCATCGTTACCTTTCTTTTTGATATTATTACACATGCCACTCTTAGATCAGCCCCTCTTGTTGTTCTGGTAACACAAGTTATGATTACCTTGGGTTTTATGTCCACCACCCCGCTACTCCTTATACCACAATATGAGAATATGCTTGTCTTCAAGAAATGCATACAGGACCCTTGGGAACCCACATCACCTAGGGCTGCCGAGCACGCTAGCGTAGGCTCCTTTCACCCACCCTACTTTGATGAGACTGCCATGAGTAAGATCACCCACCTAGGTATCGATGAGACGTACCTTGGGCGACAGATATGACCACTCGCCACGAGTCGATGACAGATAGCATGGGCGAATTCCAGCAAGAAATGAGAGCTTCCATGACTGCATTTCAGGACAATATGCTTACTCGCCAGAACCAGTTTCAGGCTCAAGTGATGGATACTCTTGGTGATATCCAGGAGCAGCTAGCATCCACGGGAGCTCGTCTCGCCGACGTCGCGGGACTCTGTTTTTTTCGGGCGCCCACGAGGGATTTACGCTCGAGCCCACGAGGATCATCAGTAGCTAGTTTATTTTTCCAGTCTTGTATAATATTTATGTCAGGATATTTGATTTACGTGTTTGCATTTCCAGCTTAATAGTAGGTTATTTCCTAAAAAAATTTACCTAGATATATTAGTTATGTCTAATATTATATTATATAGGTAGGAACATATATAATAATATTAGTAATAATAATTTATATAGATATATATAAATATATATACATATATATTTTAGATGTCACACTTAACAGCAAACTTTATCGCAAACTAACGTTTTATTAAACGGTCAGAAAACGGTCATGAAAACGCACAAAAAATGGTCAGAAAACGGTCATGAAAACGCACAAAAAAGGGTCAGAAAACGGCAAAGTTATTTCTATAAATAAGTTCAACACTTCCTCCACATTCACTCATTTCATATTCTTCCCTCTACACTTCTTATCCTAAAAAATCGTTTTTAGTTCGCTCCAAATTTCAAACTTCATGGATGCACTAGAAAAGTTTGAGCAGCGGCAAATTGAATACGCTAATCAAGTCTTCATGCTTATTTGTTTCATTATAGTAATGTTGTTAATGTGGCATATAGTTCTATCTAATATTTAGGTTTGTATTTCATTTCCCGTATCATTATGTTGTGTTTCCATACCGTTATACGTTCTTACATCTTATTGTGATAGTATATCTACATTTTCCTTGTCCTTCTTCTTACGCTAAAAAAGGCACTCCTTGTCACATGCCCCATTCTTCTCATCCACACTAAATCCACTTTTGCACATATCTTTGAAGATACACGTGGTCTAACTACCCTGTGACACCTCGATCCGTATCTTTTACATTTTCGGATTGGTGCCTATTTATAACAAGGATAGACACCTCAAAAATCTAACTTCGCTTTTTCCAAAAAAAAAAATTCTTCACCAAAAATCTAACTTCGTTCTTTGCGATTTAGGACATGGCGATGGCCTGCAAGGTATCTAAAGAAAGTTCGTTCTTTCCCTAATGATGATAAAATGATAGCTCATCTAGACAATGCAAAAAAGAGGAAGTGGAGCGAAGTCTAGAAAGCTATGATAGATTGGCGTGATGCAAAGGAATGACATTTCTACAGGGACGAGGCAAGGATGGACTATCCCCCAGTTCAAGGTTGGGGCAATGTGAGTTGATGCATGTACATATTTGTTTTACGTTTTGATGTGAAATAAATAAATAACCTAACAGTGTGCTACTCTAACAGTGTGCTTCTACTTTTATGATGTATAATATATAGTGTGTTACAATAAATTTACGTGGAAGATGTCACTATATTTTTGCTCAAAGCCTCTCGGTATACACTTTTTCCTCTTAACACTTTGAGGACACATTAATCCGATTTGTTTGGGGTGGTGAGAACCTTTTGCAAAAATTAGGCATGCATAGTTGTATATAGTTTACTTAATGTCTAAATAAGCGTATTTAGTGACAAATTCTCGTTTCCCTTTCTATGATGAAAAATATTTAGAAATCTCACCCTAGCATCGAATTAGGACTTGTTCTTAGAAACTTAATTTAATCATTATGCAATAGTTTTACATCTTTTTATGAGCATTCATGCACCTGACTATCATTAAATGTACACAGTGATAAGTTTCTAGGACCCACGGTTAGACAACTTAGTTTCCATATCTGTAAGAATCTAACCAAAAGCCTCAAAATGTGTGATATATGAGTAATGACACGGAGGAGTAGTTCTTCGAAATAGAAGTTCACACGTCTACTTACTTGATCACTACCCAAATCCTAGGCAAGAATTTAGGCCTTCTTTGGATCGATATAGCCAAAAATTCACACCTGTAAAAAAATAAATAAATAAATAAATAAAAAAAAAAAAAAAAAAAAAAAACTACCGCTAATAGCTCCACTGAACCTTTCATTAATCCTTTCTACTTCACCAAAAAAAATCATTACCCATCTATTAACCACAAATAAATAAGCCTACCTAGATGATGAGTATGAGAAATAGGATGAAGTGTAGAAAAATGAAGAGAAAAACCTTGTCACAAATCAAAATGGGTTACTGTTTTAGGAGAAAAAAAAAAAAGAAAAAAAATAGAAATATGTTTCCAAAAATCAAAAGAAATATCAAGGTTAGAATTCCCCCCCCAAAAAAATCAAATCAAAAGGGAATACAAAAACTTGAAAAATCTAAGTATGGAAACCCATGTTAGAAGCAGAAAAGAAAATAAGGATTCTTTAGTATAAATATCTCGAAGACCTTATTCTCTCATACTTATCATTTTGAATTTTCCATTCCGGTTTCTTCTACACTACCTCTAATCCCCATAACACCTAATAAAAACTTCTTCAAGCTCAATTAGGAGTAGGATAGTGTGATAATAAGTAGTAGTTGTGACTTCTCGACCTTGGCTCCTCATTTGTCATTGAGTATGTGAGGGAAGCGTGTGCCCATTGACACTTGGAGATAGCAGAGCTTGAGTGGAAAAATAAAGAGAAATTGTGTTTCGACATATACTGTGAGAACCTACTTAAGAGCGCTTATCAAAGGATCGAGAAAGCGTCCACCTTGTACATTTCATTATTAGATCTTTGCATGCATGCTCATACGTAGATGTTTTGATTATTGTATGTATATTAACTTGAATTTGAAAGAATAAAATCCTTGTTTCCCTGCTAGTGAGATGTCTAGATACACGAGATTAATTAAGGAAACAAGCCTTTGTTCTTGAGTCGTTGTAGTATAAATGAAGTTTGTGAGTATCTTCTCGGAAAACTCTCACGAGGCTATAACTTCGTCCACTAGGGAATTCCTAGTGGTTCAAGGCCTTGTTGCATCGGTCAATGCAACCGCACTTTCATGAAATGAGATTTAGCTTAGGACAACACATTTTTTGACCACTTATCATTTTAATGTCTCCTCTTTTGCTTGAGGACAAGCAAAATCTTTGTTTGGAGGTGGTGTGATAAGCACCCAAAACTGTAATATTAAACCCAGAGAGACATAGCATTTTGGTCGATTATGTGTTTAATAATCATGTAATAATTATATTTTCGTACTTTTTGCGGGTTTCGCATTTAAAATGAATATAATGATAAAACATGCATCGAGAATGCGGGAATCTTGAAATATTTGAAGTTTCCACTCAACCCCGATTGAAGCCAATGAGGCGACTAGAGGCGAAGTTTCCAAAAAAGAACAAAACCGGTCGCGAGCGGGTCCACATATAAAGAAGCGACAAACTTCCGAAGCTCAAATCGATAAATCGGGTGCCGGCATTGGCTAGTGAATTGCCGAGTGACCGAGGCGACAAACTCTACGCAAAAGGCAGAAAGTTGTAAAAATGCCAAAATCGGTATTTAATTGGACATACTAAGTGGACCCACTCTGCGGGCCCAAAAGCATGACGAGTCAGCATAGGCAGGTGGTAAGTGATGGTCACAAAATTGTGCCACCTCACAATGGGAAAGACACGTACCAATTCAATGTTTGAATTGAATTGGGCTAAAAGACAAAACCAAAACATAAAAGGACAAAACAAATTATAATAAGACAAAACGTTATAAATACGAAGTTTTGATCTTAACAATTTGAAAGAAACAAAACCTTTAAATGCTGGGACTTCACGTGAAGGGTCCCCAGCCTATATATATGTGAGGGGGGTCTTCATTATTCGGCCTTCAGCATTTTATGCTCTAGCTCCGCTTAGCAGTAGTTAGTTTTAATTAAGCACTTACATTCCGTCATTTTCATTCCAGCAGCTTAAATACTGTAAGTCATTTTACCCTTAATAACAATCATTTCTTTTCTAGTTTAATTCCTGTCCTGCATTTATTTACTTAATGTCTACAGCAAGTTTTATTATTCCTTCAATGACCATGAGCTAATCCCCCCCTCAGGGGGAGGGTTATGATGCTCGTGTGAGAATCCGAATTGACTCGTTAATATTCTAGAATCGCTACTTAGGAATTCGGCATAGATTAGACATCTAGTCCCAAAATGACTGAGACTGTACAAATTTGGAGTGCTGATGCTCCAGAACAATCTTAGGCGACCAAAATGTCTGTGCGACGACTTATGTAGTGTCGACTGACTCTCCAATTTGTCCGGTGATGTGGAATCGAGCCAGGAGCTGAAATGATATTCCAGAGATGAAATATTAGTTCAACTCCTTATGCTAGTGTGATGCGGCTCAGAGATGTGGGCATGCGTTAGGGATCAATACTCGACGTCGTCTCCGAATACGAGACGAATTAGAGATGTAGTGATGTGGTAATATAAACTGTTAAAAAATGATTCTTGCTTTAGTATGATTAACTCTCTCCCTGTTTCTCTATTTTTGTTTACCTACATATAATCGCCGTAGTAATTTACATTATTTGCATTACCGTTAATTTAATTAAAACCAACTAAAAAACTTAAAATCTTACTCACCAAAAGTTGTAATTCCAGTTGTGAACCTTTTCCGAGCCCTAAGGTTTGGACGATCCCTTACTCGACCTATCCTACCAAACCCACGTGAGTAAGGTAACTTGACTAAAGCGTCGACTATCTGGACGTTGGACTTGGACTTGGGTCTTTGGACTTCGGACTTTGGACTGTGGACCTCGGACTTAAGAAAATAAGTAACTGAAAACAATAAACGTTGTATAAAGAGCGTTTTATCAATCAACGCAATAATGAGTGCATATGATGCTTTTAATTTGTTTTGATTCCAATTGGAGGTGAAAAGAGCCTTACTTACCAGGTAACAACAATGGTTTAAAACATCTTTATAGAATTGCTAATTAGGATTATATTCAAAGAACAGTGAAATATTTTGGAAAATTTGTTTATATAAATAATTAATTAACTTGCAGTTCAATTTTCTTTTACATTTTGTTTAATAAATAATACTCTGACCAAGGACACGATTATGGGCCAAAGTTTGGACTTTCATAAAATACATACATAATTAGAAGACTTTGGGCTTTTCACGTTGTTCGTACATTTTTTTTGCTAGATACGATATTCATTTTCACAATAAACCCCACATACGTTGATAAATAGTACCAGATAAATAATAGTTCGGTTAATAGGAATTTTATCGTTCCAATTCGTTGATTCTTCTTCCATCACAACTTAACGATTTAGCATGTAAGTGCAAGTTTATACGTGAACAAAAAGTTGGGCTTTTTCAAAAAATAAACAGTGAGGCCCAAACAATTTTAAAAGTTTAACAGATTAATAGACTATGGGCCAAAGTTTGGTCTTTCGTAAAATACATACATAATTAGAAGACTTTGGGTTTTTCACATTGTTCGTACATTTTTTTTTTTTTGCTAGATACGCTGTTCGTTTTCACTATCAACTCCACATACGTTGATAAATAGTAGCAAATAAATAATAGTTCGTTAATACGAATTTTATCGTTCCAATTCGTTGATTCTTCTTCCATCACAACTTAACGATTAAGTATGTTAGTGCAAGTTTATACATAAACAAAAAGTTCTTAATAAATAATACTCTAACCAAGGACACGACTATGGGCCACAGTTTGGGCATTTGTAAAATACATACATAATTAAAAGACTTTGGGCGCAAGTTTATACATGAACTAAAAATTCTTAATAAATAATACTCTGACCAAGGACACGACTATGGGCCAAAGTTTGGGCTTTCGTAAAATACATACATAATTAGAAGACTTTGAGCTTTTCAAGATATGTAGATTATCTTTCAGACCATTGATCATGAAATGGCGTATGGGAAAGACAGGCTTGAAGAAGATGATAACGCGTTCGAAAATCTGGTGGAACAACTAACAAAATATCATATTTAATCATAGAATGAATGGGCTTTCGTTTATTTCTTCACTTCTAATTCTAATCTCACCAATTATTCTTCTTCTTCTAGCTATTTATTATTCTTAATTCACATACATCATATATAAAGATTATCTTCAAATCATGTTGTAGTACAAAACACTTCCTCCTCTTGCTAAGGTTTGCCTACATCGTAATATAAAATAGAACACAAAATGTTACACAATGTAGCAACTACCACAAGCATGTTAATTTTTTTTTCTTAATAAGGTGCATTGTAACTCAAATGTGTCGTTCAAATATGTAGTTTCTTTCCTTTACTAAAGTTGAAAAAGTATGTAGTTGATTTCTTCATGCCTTCACGTCTATTTTGTGTTTTGACATTAGCACTCAAGTTGAAAAAGTGTTACGTGCATTAAAAAGAATGAAGTAATAGTCCTTAATATCGAACTCTAGTATACCACATTCGGAATTCAAATGATGAAGTCGACGTCCTCAATGTCCTCAATTACACGGTGGCTCGAGGAAGCAAAATTAGGAAATGACCCCGAGAATTCAAAAGAAGTACTCAGTCATTGTTCTTAAATCAGATCATGCAAAGAAGATTATAAAGCTGAGAACTCAATTTGCAGAAGTTTACAAGTCGATCAAGTTCATTATTCATAATAAAAGCTTATTCAATGGCTATGTCAGATATCCAATTGCCTTATTTTTGGTCTGTAAAAAAATTATTGTTTTACTACATAATTACTTGAATGCAAAAAACTAATGTAGTATATTTCCTATAATCCTTGGAGTATCTAACTTCATAATACAAATTATAATAAGTGAGATATATTTGAAATGCCGAGTTATAAATTATGATTTTCACAGAACTGGATTTACTAAGAAGAAACAAAACATCTCAAAAAAATTCATGGAGTTCATAATTGGAATTCATGTGATATCCCGTCTCAATGTGATTGTTGCTATATTATTTCCAGTGCAACGACAACGCTCCCAAACTGCAACATGCTATCATACTATCAATTTTCAAATGTTTAAAATGATTGCTTATTATTCACCACATATGTTTTGAGTCATTAAGAACAATTTATTACAACAAATGGCACACATCAATTATCAGGTTGCATTTTATTTGTTTAATTTGATGTCATATACTCATTGCCAAATTTTAGATCAACCTATTTATCGTTCTTTATATTAATAATTAAGTAAATGTTATAGATATTTATATACTCATAGATAACTCCATATTAATAAGTACATGAAAACGATCCCCCTTCGTTGAACGGGCAAAAAAACTAGTATATATAAATAAAAGCTCGCACCTTACCTCTCTCCTCACCATATCACTCTATTTTCCAAACCGTGCATTCTCATTCACTCCTATAAAAAAGGCAACTCTATATATTAGTTTGACCTCCCTAGATTTGCTACTTTCTCCTTCTTTTATTCTTTATTTATTTGGTTCTCCTAATCTCTTTTAAAACGAATCCTACTAAAATAAAAGTCCTAAAAACTACTAAACCAAATTCTTAAAATACTATACGAGGATGAAGAGATCAAAGTTTGCCAGAAGAGATCACCATCCGTTGTCTGCTATGTTCTTTCACTACTTTTGCTTCATTATATCAAGGCAAACAGGTTTATGCATATGTTCTTAAGATGGGTCTGGACGTTGATGTCCCTGTATGTAACACTCTCATTACCATGTACACAAACTGTTACTATCATTGGAAAAGCCGCGTTGGTCGAGGTGTAGCCTCCATCAAGAAGAAGGTTAGGTTAAGCCCACCAACATACCTAGACTCCTCGCTAGCAAGAAAAACAGCAGCTTGTGCTACATCCTCTGACTTTAGAACCACCCCTTTCAGATTCGCTGCTCGACAAACCAAGTCTTCCAACAGGCTTGCCTCCACCCCGAACACCGTAGTCAGCATTGGGGAGGCAATGACGAACGGAGAAATGCAATTGACTCTAATTCCATGTTGTCCTAGCTCCACACATAGGTTCTTCGTCAATCCCAGTACTGCATGCTTTGAAGCTGCATAAGCGTGTGGAACATCAAGCCCTCCCATGACGGAAGACATACTTGCAGTGAAGATTATGCTTCCCTTCTTCTCCGGAATCATGACCTTGGCAGCATGTTTTGCACCCAAGTATGCTCCATATGTATTGATATTCATTACTCTCTGGAAACTCTCATTCTTAACATCTACCAGGTCGTTTGGGACATCTCTTGGAATTCCAGCATTGCAGTACATAATGTCAAGCTTCCCATACTGCATACTTCTGAATATAAGATTGCAAAGCGTGTCGAACATGTCGAAGGCAAATGTGTGGTGTCTAAAAATCTGCTTGCAGCATGTCGAAACCGTGGGGATGTAGAGGTTGCAAAGCGTGCAGCAGATAGTGTATGGAAACTGGATCCGTCCGATTCAGCATCTCATGTGTTACTCGGCAACATCCTTGCATCGACAGGTAACTGGGGTGAGGTCGCCAGAGTAAGGAGATTAATGCGAAGCAGAGGTGTTAGGAAGGTTCCTGGCCAAAGCTGGATAGAGGTTAAGAATCGAGTCAATGTATTTTCAGTAGAAGACAGAAAACATACAAATATGGACCAGATATATTCAGTACTGGAAGGTTTATATTTGGAGATGGAAGCTAATTGTAGTCTTGAGGAAAAAGTTGCCTCAGCTAAAGCACTTCACAAATAGAACCAACAACCTGATACTACCTTATTTAAATATATCAATACCAGGATCTGCGCTGCCTATTTACATGAAGTCCGCCTATGTCTTGCTCCATTGAAAGTAGGTGGACTCTGCCAGAGAAGAGAGTTGAGAAATTAACAAAACAAGCTGTAAAGAATGTGTGGGAGACAGACAGAGATGAATGTCTCAAGGGTCCCATGGTTCCTCAGACAGTGTTTTGACTTCAGGGTTAGTAGGAGCCATCATCCCGTTCTTCGTTCTGTTTCGGATTCCTACTTTGAACAGTTATCACACTGAACCACTTATCATATGAATTAGACTGAACGGAACTCAACTTAGATTGTGTTGTCACGCTAACTCTATGATTTAATATTCCGCTTTGAACATTGAACAACAGATTCTGTAACAAGAAGGTGTTTGGCTGAATTCTCTGTTGTTTATAGGTGATACATCAGTAGTATCCATAGGCTCATCCAACCTCCTTCTTTGACTGCGTAGGGCATTGAAAGTAGTCCCATTCCACATAGAACATTAACACCTGCACCAAAAGGAAATTTAATGTAAACCTTTTGGCTAAAGCAAATACAATGGTACATTTTTAAACAACTTCCAGAGCTCATGCTTAAGACGGAATAATTAACAAGAAAACTACAGACTTTCTATGTAGTTTCCAAGCAACTAATGGAGAGATCCAACCACAATACCACAAAATTCATCTGGAGATAATTAAGGGAAAAAAGATTAACATATGGAGTATGCATGGTGTTACCATTGATGACTGCTTGAGTGTAAGAGCATTGCTGAGTTGGTGGTAGTTCGGGATAAGAGAACGCCTGACTCGACACATGCTTTGATGGTGGAAGAGACCTTTCTTCTTTGTCCAAGGTTGCAGTACTGGGGATTGTTTGTTTAGGGGAGAATCAGATTCCAATATCAGATGTCTTCTATAAGGTGATGATATTGACAAGAACGAACTGCTTATTCCCAAACTCGATCCAGCTAAGAAGCTAGCTGTGGGAGGGGTAAAGGTCGAATACATGTCGATTGATTGTGACACCATGCAAAAATATGGTGTACCCCAAGAAACTTAGCTGAGTACGGAGTGTGCACTGGGTCCTAGGTTCATTTCCTGCATGGATGTAATAGTAGGTAAAACATAGAAAGATGCATACAAAGTAACTGAAGAATGACATGGTTAGGCATACCCGTGCCAATTCCTCCACAGATATCACCCAGTTTCCCTTCTGCTCAAAATACTCAAAAGCTGTACTAGCAATCTGTTCCCACCCTTCAAGAGTCTCCAGCTGATATGGTCTGATCCTAGCCGAGCAAAACTCTTCAAAGTTCATCTTTTTATAGGTAGGGGTTCCATCTAAACATAAAAGCTTCAACATATATATAGGTATAGGATATGTAGTGACATACATCGAGTTTCTCCACTTCTTGCTTGGGGGGCTGCTCTTTGGGTCAGTGGTAGACAAATGCATTACTGATCTCCTAAAAACTACTAAACCAAAAACCAAATTCTTCAAATACGAGGATGAAGAGATCAAAGTGTAATGCGAGAACTTCTGTGAACACTACAAAGTCCAATGATGAAATTGTGGCACATATGTTATGTGAAGTCTTATGGCTGAATCCCCGATTATGACTTGGGTGGCTAATCATAAAGGATTGGAACTAGAAGGCCACTAGGGTAGGGTAGACTAAGTAGAAAAGATTGTCGTTGAAGTCCGTCTATCTCTTGCTCCATACTGGTAATTAATTTTGCATTGCAGATCATTCCTGGATGAAGGAAAGAATGCAATCTACTTTGCTTTACTTTCTGAGTTTTTTGCTTTCCATTACCAAAAGCACTAGGTGAGACGAGGCATGGGACGAACATGTTTGCCTTGACATTTTTTGGAGACTCGGACACCATAACAATGAAATCATCCTCCCAATATTGGACAGAATAAGATATAATCCATCTCTATCTGAGTTGGATCATGCACTTCAAATGATTCAAAGATTGGATATATTGGGCATTTCTCCGCGATAGCGTAGGACTTGAGACAGCCTACATCACACCCTGGACCAGTTTACTAGCATATTCATCAATGCAACATTTGTATGATGAAACTGAGCACACATACGTAAACCTACTGCAGCTCAATTTTGCTCAACTCCAAGCGCAATCCTCAAAGTACTGAATAAAACTCCCACCTCGGAAGATTATTTAAAGACTGTAATACTGGTCCTCAAGTTCCTCTACAAATTTGAATCATCAGAAACTAATATTCAATGGAAATTTCCTGAAGGATTCGATGTCACGGGTTTGATTACCACTCAATTTCATACTACACAGTCACAATGACGCACCAGAACCACGGGGAGGTTTGTATAAATTAAGTGGAAGTTTAATGAAGGATCGGATGTCACAGGTTCGATAGCCATTGAAGCTCCCACTACATTACAAATTCGCACCTTCTTATTTCCAAAACACACGTACAAACTTAACTTCTTATTTTTTAAAACTCTACGAATCCTAATAAAACAAAATTCCTAAAACCTAATAAACCAAAAACTCCACTTCTTATTTCTTAAAACTGTCAAACCTAGCAGCTGAGTTAGATTTTGAATTCCTAAAACCTACTAAACCAAAAACTCAACTTCTTATATCAAACTCAACTTTCAAAAAACTCTCAACTGTATAGCTTCAATGGTATCAAAAGGAACATCAAAGCGTGCTTCAACCAGTGGTAGAGCATCAAAAAATAGAGCAAAACCTAGAGCAGCAAGAAGGACAAGAATAAAATCAAAGGAAAAAATAGGTATTGATTCAATCTTAATACCTATATTCACTCTGTGGGGAAAGGTATGCAGTGGTAAGGTATTTCAAGCACAAACATGCCTAGAATTTAACATGTTATTGTCCTTTGAGTCTGCGAAAAACCTTGAAGTGCTGGATAAGTACAGACACTAATAATAACAATAATAATCACACATATTCCTTATATTATGAAAGTAAATGTCAGAAAGACAGTGCTCGCTATTTTTTCAGTATAAACTATTAGATTGTTTTATTTTATTTTTATTTAGTTTTCCGGTATGAAAGTTTTAAGTTTAAATCAACTGAATTGGTAATGGAATGCTTTTATAATAATTATTATGCTATATAGTATACCACATCTTCATGTTTTTATGAGGTATATTCTGTTTCCAGCCCTAACCTTCTCTATGTTAACCTACTATTCTATTTGACTCTACACCTCCACTCTTTCAAGTGGACTTTTCTCTGTGGTTATGAAGTTGTCATGGTACCCAATACCTCATGATATCAGTTCATATACCTTCTCCTCTTTGTTGAGTTATGTTATACACTAGCACAAATATTGCGGCAGAAAAACACTAATTGATTGATTTTGTAGGCACTTATCCAGTTTTAAGCAAATCAGAATGTAAACTTAATCGATCTAATCAAACGAGTTATTTAGCGGACAAAAGGAAAAGGTCTCTTGGTATTGAGTGTATGCAAAATAAGGAAAGAAATGAATTAATGAAAACAATTTCCAAGCAAAAAAGAGCTGACTTGAAGAAGAAGAGGAAAAAATCCGTTGTTGCTGAGTTTAATGAGTCTATATCAGTAGACGAAGATTATTATTCACAAATGAGGAGTAGTGAATCAGATGGTGATGAAGAAGACATATCAAATGAAACTAAACATAAAAGTAATATTTTCAATATATTTTAATTTTTTATTATGATAAAAATTCCTAAACAAATTTATATGTTTGTGTTTAACACAGGAAATTGTCATGAAGCCTGGAATTTTGGAGAGCCAGAGTTTATGTGTTAGTTTTGTGGAGCAATACTTTGGTATGAAGAAAGGGTTTGTAGAACAAAGTAGACCAAGAAACCAAAGTTTGGAATATGCTGCCTCCATGGAAAAGTTCAGCTTCCTCTTTTAGCTGATGCACCTCCATTCCTAAACCAGCTACTAGATTCTGAAGGTGGTTCAATGTCTACAAATTACAGAGAAAACATGAGGGCGTATAACACGATGTTTGCTTTCACATCAACTGGGGGAGTGGTCGATAAAAAAATAAACAATGGTAGGGGACCATATGTTTTTAAGATCAGCGGACAAAATCATCACAAAATTGGTTCCCTGCTACCAATTCCAGGTACACTTCCAAAATTTGGGCAGTTATACATATATGATACAGCTAATGAAGTACAATACCCTCTTCAAAATATTTTAAAATATTAGATTCTTAGATATTAGGATATTATATTTTTTTTATTGGCTAGGATATTAGATTTTTTCCTTAAATATGATTTTCTTCAATGAAAAATTGAGCAAATAATTAGTCATTTGAATTTTCGTAATAATTCTATTTTTACATGTTCTTTATGAGTTAATTTGGTTTTTTCCCTTTGTGCCAGGCCAGACTCCTAAATTTGGGCAGTTATACATATATGATACAGGCAACGAAGTGCAAAATAGATTGAAGTCTTTTAGTAAGAAGATTGAAAAGAAGAAACCATTGGATCCAAACATTATAGTAGGACTCATTAGTATGTTAAATGAAAACAACAGAATAGCTGAGACTTACAGAATGGCGAGAGATCGTTTTGAAGAATTTGAAACCGCTGATGTTAGTATAAGACTCATTAGCACAAGAGGAACTGATGGAAGGCTCTACAACTTACCCACTTCTAATGAGGTAGCTGCTCTCATTGTTCGTAATGGAGATGAATCTCAAGGTCACCGTGACATTATTGTTGACAAAAAAGGATATGGCTTAAAGAGAATTGATGAAACTTTTCCAAGTTTTATGTCAATGCAATATCCTCTCTTATTTCCTGACGGAGCTGATGGATATGTGCCTGAAACCAAGTACAGAAATGGTAGTAAAGTGGGTAAAAGACAACATGTTACCATGAGAGAGTACTATGCATTTAGGATGTAAATGAGAGGAAATGAAGGGCTAACAATAGTCAAAAGTAAACGATTGAAGCTACAATTTTGGGTAGATGCATACACTGCTGTTAAGGAGATGAGGCTTTCATGGGTTAGAAATAACCAACATACTATTCATGCAGAATTGTACCAAGGTTTGGTTGATGTTGTTGTTTCTGGGGACACTAAACCTGCATCGGTTGGTAGGCGATTAGTTTTACCATCATCTTTTACAGGTAATTAAGTATATTGAAATCCCTAAAATTCACTTACAAGTTTTAAAAATGAATTTATAATGACAAATGATTAGTTTTACTATTGTCTTTTACAGGTGGTCCAAGATATATGGTACAAAATTATCAGGATGCCATAGCCATTTCCAGATGGGTTGGAACTCCTGACATTTTCACCACATTTACTTGTAACCCCAAGTGGCCTGAAATTCAAATGGCATTGGACAAAGTTTCTAAGGGACTAAAACCTGAAGATGCCCCTGATATTGTTGCTCGGGTATTTGAAATAAAACCGCACGAAGTTAATGACTGATGGTTAACTTGGCGTAAACATTTTGGTAAAGCTTGGGGGTCGGGTCTTTATATTTAAATGTTTTCACATAAGTTTTAAATGTCAATGACCCTACTTTTGAAAAGTTAAACAATAAATATGTCCTAACTCAAACACATTTAGTCAAGCTCCTGCACTATCCTGACTTAGCATAGAAAACAACATAAATAACCATGGACTTAGCATTCATGTAGCGCCACACACACACATACCAACCAAACACAAAACAGTACAATGTTTTCTTTATTTCTTTTTTACTTTTTACCTATTGCACATGTTCTTTGCAATGCTTGTTGCCATAATTTAGTAGATGTTATAGTTGATTTAGTATGTGTTTACCTGGTCACGGAATGGGAATGCCTTCTTTTTACCAAATCAAATTCCTTAGGATTATTGTGAACGATCTCAAGTTCAGGGAAACCAACAGCCTTGAAAAATTAGTGGAATCAAATAAGGGAAAAAGAAAAATCTTCAACCTGAACAAATGAAAAGCATTTGTTGAATTCTTTTATATTCTCTGCTATAATTACCTTAGCACACGCCTTTGCTAACCCATCAAACGTGACATATTTCTCTCCAGAGATATTGAAGATTTGATTGCTTGCTTTCTCATTACCAAGAACCTGAATAAAGGCAGTGGCCAAATCCTGTAACAATTAAATAAAAATAAAATAAGAAGTAGTTATAGCTGTAAATTTGAATTGTACATTATACTTGAGGTAAAGATTTTAATCTTTTAACTTTAACATGGTCAAGTTGCGTTATTTGAACCCCTCGAATTGGATTTGGAATTGAACCACCAGCTTTCAATCTGTGAAAGAACCATTCCTCAACCGGGTTGTAGTTCAAAGGGCCATAAATGTAGACCCGATCTTATTGAAGTCCAGTTCACATCTCTCGTAGTAAGTTTTCTCGTCTTAAGCTTTCCTTTGTGCCTACTCTTTGGATCTACTGCATCAACCTATCATACAGTCCACACAAGTTAGAAGTAGATCTAAGGATCAAAAAAACTTCGAACATAACTAATTGCTTTCGGTTCCTTTGCTCGCTGAGAGATAAAAGCCAAGGGTTTTGTCAACTATGAATTTCTCGAACAAGTAAAATAATGTCCGAAAGCATGTCTTCGCCATAGATTGCATCCGAAAGCGGGACAACTGTGATTATTAAGGGATATTTCCCTAACGTAAAGGTTCTTCAGTGTATCTATTGAAAGCTGAAATATGAGAGTTGTCCATTTTGCCTAGGACTTACTTTGCAGTATCATACTCAAAATAGATGCTATACTAAAATCCATACTTTCCTATAGTTTCCAAAAAAAATATTTTTTTGCATAATTTGGTAGTTAATGCCCTGTTTGATTTAATGATCTTTTCTTATACAAAAAGCTTACCTTATATTCTTTTATTGTCTTTTCTTTGTTTTTGCAGCAATATACACAATAGAGTTTCAGAAAAGAGGATTACCTCATGCTCATATATTGCTTTTCTTGGATAATGGTTCCAAGCCCAAGACTCTTGCTCAGATAAATAAGTTAATATCAGCTGAGCTTCCTGACCCAGAAGATAAAGTTGCGTATGCAGTAGTTACACAGTTTATGATACACGGACCCTGTGGAGATAAAAATCCAAGCTCACCATGTATGTTGGAAAATAAATGTTCTAAACACTATCCGAAGGCTTTCAGGAGTGATACTACAATTGATCACAATGACTTCACCGTTTATATGAGAAGAAACAACGGTTGTAAAGTCACAGTTAAAGTGTTTGATAGGACTGAGGAACTGGACAATAGGTGGGTAATACCACATAATGTCGATTTGTGTGTTAAATTTCAAGCACACATAAATGTTGAGCATTGTAATAAGGCAAGGTCGATAAAGTATCTTTTCAAATATATTAACAAGGGCAAAGATAGAGCCACTGCTTTTGTCGCAACAGATGTAGACACGGGGAAGCAAATCATTCGAGATATGGATGAAGTTGGACATTTTCTTGATTGTCGTTATCTTCCTGCTTCTGAAGCATGTTGGAGATTATTGAACTTTGAAATTCAATATAGAGACCCAAGCGTAGAGAGGTTGCCATTTCATCTTGAAGGAGAACAAATTGTCTACTACGGTGACAATGATTTACCAGAAGAAGTCATCAAATGCGAGAAAGCTTCAAAAACAAAATTTACAGAATGGTTTAAAGCCAATGCCATGTATCCATCTGCTAGAGAACTTACTTATATGGAATTTCCCACTAAATGGGTTTGGCAAGTCAATGACAGAGTGTGGACTCCTAGACAGGGAAAGGGTAAAAGAAAGATCGACCGTGTTTACTATACTCACCCTACATCAGGGGAGAGATTTTACTTACGGATGTTGCTTAATATTGTCAAAGGTCCTAGAAGTTTTGAAGAAATCAGAACAGTCAATGGAACTATTTATCCTACTTCCAAAGCAGCGTGTGAGGTAACTTATGAAATTTTGTTTTCGTATATCATTATAATTGTTGGATCTTGGGAAGTTAAACAACATAATCATGTAAACACATAGTTATTTCTAGATGAATATAATTTAAATGTCATTTTTACCATGCTATATTGTTGAATTACTGTTTACCAAAATATAATTTAACTGTTTACCACACACACACTGATAGACTCATTGTACTAATATAAGCTTTTACATCTTCTAAATACTCAAAAGGGAGACAACACAATTGCATCAGCTTTAGGTGGTTCGACTTGAAAGCCACATTACCAGAGATGAACCCCATAGCTGGGTATTAATTGAGGAGGAGTCTAAGCCACTACACATTATCAAATGAATATCCTAATGCAAGGAGTTCCATTGAAGTCTACGTTGACATTTTGAAGAGTCACCACATGTAATTACGAGAATATAGATTACAGGCATAGAAGATGTATACAAGCTTTTTATATATGGTGTCAACTGTTTACATAAACTTAGTATCTAGGCCTGAATTAATTAGAGTCTTCTGTCTTCACAATGAGAAATATATAAAAAGAATGTAAAGAAGAAAAAATAAAAGACTAACCGGAACATATGAAGGTTGCAAGTTGGATGTAGTCAAACACCTCCTAAAGTAAGGAAAAGTGTAGGTGAAAGCCATTTCAGTCGGTACTCTCCAGGTTGCCTCCATTCCTGTCTCATGTAAACCATGGTTTTACAGGCTATTCAAAAGTACTAGAGAGAATGTTTTGCACATTACATACATAAAGTTCTTATTTCAATATAGAGAGAACAACATTCATATATAATGTAGAAATAATTGCATGTATAAGAAGTAGTAGGATTCTAAATCAATGAACGCCAGCGTGCATCTTGGGATTCATGCACTCACAATGAACATGATATACGTAGAAGAAACCAAAGCAAGTATGGCCCTGGTGACAAGATGAAGGCCTACCCCGGTCTCGTCTTTTGTAAGAAGATTCAGCAAGCTTTTTTGGATTATGTGTGTTTGGATTGGTGGGGGTGATGTCTGTGGGTTTCTAGAACTTACCCTACCTTTAACCCAAACCTCAGGCAGGTTAAGGTTGAACTGAGAAAGGCAGTCCATCCGCTCATTAGGCCATCACTCATCACTAAGTATCCTGTTGCTTCCTTTGGCGACAACACATTTCTTTTAGCGGTGGAGTCATGACAACAAAGTAAAATAAAGTAAAAGGAATAGATATGACAACAAAACATGGTAAATCATGTTTAGCTGAATTTAGTAACAGAAAACAGGATTTCTTGCAAGCAAAAAAAAAATCAAGTAGAACGGGTCACAAATGTAGGTCTATTTATAGGCGGAAACTGACAAATGTGTGTATTAATGGGGAAAAAAGGAAATAGTTTTTCGTTACTTATTGCTTGATTAGCAATAACCCGAGCACATGATGTCTTCCCTAAGGAAATAGTGTTTGATTACTTACTGCTTGATTAGCGATAACCCGAGCACATGATGTCTTCCCTGTCCCTACAAGTCATATTTCCAAGCTTAAACTGCTTTAGATGCTAGATAACTAGAAGGAAAATTTTAAATATATATAGATTACTGTTAAAACAGGAAGTTTAAATTAAACTGGCAGCAGTTATTGGAGGGAGTAGGGTAACGATTACAAAACATTTGCTAAGAGCTCATGCCAAGATTTCGTCTCAAGAGTGTGGATAGGTTGGCTGAGACGGTGGAAGCACTTTTGGCGGGGCATACTTAATCCGACAATAAAGAAAATGGACTCTCCTAAAACTTTTACAAATAAACTTAGGAAACACATACACACTTAGATTTGTTTTTTCCTGTTGTCTATTTTGAAAAACTCCTGAAGTTAATATATGCTGAATTTTAATTTTAAACTATACATATTTAATTGTTCAATTAAATTTACCTACCAGGCACTAGGTTTGCTCGATGATGACAAAGAGTGGGATGATGCACTGAAAGAAGCTAGCGAATGGTTATGTCCTAAAGCATTGCGAGAGCTGTTTGAGACGCTAATGTTGATGTGCGAGATATCATTTCCTGAAAAACTATGGGAAAAACATCACCAGGCACTAGGAGATGACATGTTATTTCAGTATAGAAGAATCAATGGAAATCAGACATTGATTTTATCATAGGAGAAAATAAAGAACTACACTCTATGCGAGATTGAAAAAATCATGCTCAGAAGAGGTAAAACTTTGGCAAAGGTCAATGACTTCCCATTTCCAAATATGAAAGACCAGATGCCAACTGGTAATAGACTGATCGCAGGAGAACTTGACTATGATTGTCGTTCACTACGTGATGAATACATTAGAATGCATGAAGTCCTTAATATTGAGCAGCGTGAAGTATTCCAGTTAGTCACCCAAGCAGTATATTCACAGAATGGAGGTGTATTTTTTGTTTATGACAGTGGAGGAACCGGAAAGACGTATCTGTACAAAACTATCATCTCAAAGCTAAGATCTGAAGGTAAAATTGTTCTTGTAGTTGCCTCTTATGGAATAGCATCACTACTCCGACCAGGTGGGGGAACAGCACATTCTAGGTTCAATATTGAAATTCCTACCAGTGAAGAGTCGACATGCAAAATCTCAAAACATGAAGAACTGGCGAAGCTAATACAAAAAGCAGATCTTATTTTATGGGATGAAGCTCCAATGATTCATAGGCACGGATTCGAAGCTGTCGACAGAACTTTAAAAGACATAATGGATGAAAATAACAAATATTTTGGCGGCAAAACATTTTTAATGGGTGGAGACTTCAGACAAATTTTGCCAGTTATTCCAAGGGGTAAAAGAGGAGACATTGTTGACGCTTCAATAAACAGGTACCATTTTGAATATATCAAACAATCTTAATTTTATCAAATAATTCATTTAGTAACCTTGAGCAATTTTTAATTTTGCCATCTTTAATTCTATTTGACAGGTCTAAAATCTGGGGAGAATGTAAAGTTTTTCATCTGACTCAAAACATGAGATTAAAAAGTGACAATGTTGATCCAGAAACAACTAGCTATATAGAAGATTTCAGCAAATGGCTTATAGATCTAGGAGACGAAAAGTTGCCAGCAATTTCTATGGAGAACGATATCGAGCCAACATGGATACAGATTCCAGATGATCTTCTTATTCCTGAATCAGAAGACTCAATTAAAGATATTGTTTCAAATATTTATCCAAATTTTGCAAACAATCACGGTTCTATAAAGTACCTCAAGGAAAGAAGCATCTTGGCCCCCAAGAATGAAACAGTTGATGAAATCAACTCATACATTATTTCATCACTTCCAGGAGATTTACAAAGTTACTTGAGTGCAGACACACTTTGTCTTATAGAAGGTTAGCACGTTAAAAAAAGTAGTTATATAAATAATTGTTTTTAACTTTTATTATCTTATTACTTCATTGTTTTGAGGAAAGTCTCACGAACAGGGGCGTTCTCTTTCCTGAGAATTTTTGAATACTCTTGGTTTTCTGGATTACCAAACCTTAACATTGAGCTGAAAGTTAGTGTTCCTATAATGTTAATGCGGAATTTGAATCAGAGTGCGAGGCTTTGCAATGGAACTAGGTTGATTGTGACAAGGATGGGATCCAAAGTTATTGAAGCAAAAATTATAACGGGTAAGAAAATACGTGATCCAGTAAATATTCTTTTATTCAATTATATTTGGAACTTTACAATCATATAAGCAAATTCATAATTACAGGTACAAACATAAGTGAACCTGTCTATATTCCAAGAATTGTCCTATCTCCAACTAACACAAAGTGGCCTTTTGTCTTCAAGAGGAAACAATTCCCCATCAAAGTGTGTTATGCAATGATAGTAAACAAGAGTCAGGGACAAACTTTCAACCATGTTGGTGTTTATTTACCACGTCCAATTTTCACACATAGGTAGTTATATGTTGCTGTTTCAAGAACGACATCTAGACAGGGGCTAAAATTTCTAATCAAAAGGGAAGATGATGAGCCAAAAGGATATACACAAAACATTGTGTATAAAAAAGTTTTTCAAGCAATCTGAGGAAGGTACTGTATTTCAAACAAAAAATACCTTATGGTGTTTTTTAACTTTTTAATAACTTATCCTTACTATGCTTTTGGTCTTCTTTAATGCAAGAGAACCTTATAGGGGATATTAGGTAGTTGATTTACTCCAAGAAAGTTCATTACAACTTCTATGTTACTTTAAGTGGTGTAGCCTTTTTACTTGGTTTTCTATATGAATTTTGAATCTACCATTATTATGAAGTTAACGATTTTGGTGTTTATATTCTTTGTATTTCCATTTTTTTGTTTTCCCAGTGGTTTTTTTGGTCTGTTGGAGACGATGATATATTTAATTATTAATGTTTCTTAACCTAAACAAGAAACACAAAAGGATTGTCTTAGTTGCTTAATGACCAGGTCTTAGGTGATTCCACATTAGATATTGCAGTTGGAAGGCTTGGAGGTGGTGGAGAAAAATCAGGATTTGGAAGCTTGGTTGATTGCTAACCTGTAGAAACAAGACAACTTAAAATAGAAAGAGATACCAACATTTTAGGACTTGACATCCGAATAGAAACAAGACAGCTTAAAATAGAAAGAGATGCCAACATTTTAGGACTTGACATCCGAATTCTGCTGTTGAAATGTTCAGTATCAAATTATTGACGACATGTGATTCATCCAAGAGTAGAAAATGTAATTTACCGACAGAGCAAAAGGAAGAAACTTCGTTTAAAGGACATCACAGAGCATGATAGCACCAAGGCCATATTTATGATAGTCCCAGGCAAAAGAGCAAAAAGCAGCAGTTTCTTTGGACCATAGGGGTTTAATTAGTACATGGAGCAGCATCCTTTAGGAAGAAAAAGCTAGAGACTGAGAGGAAGCAAGAGAGGTTGTTATGTTATTGGCTCAAAGCTTACAACTGGCAGCAAGTATGAATACGGCACAAATCACACCTGAATGTCCAACTTTATCAGACTCGGACACAAAATTATAACCAACAGAATCTCTAACTAAATCTTACAGTAAGACTCTATTATTGTTAATGTTTTTTTTAGGACTCTATTACTATTAATATTTATCTGTTTTAAGATACAATCGGGCACAAAATTATTATAGACCAACATAATCTCTAACTAAATCTTACAATTTTAATAGGACTCTATTACTATTAATGTTGTTTTTTAGTAAGACTCTATTACTATTAATGCTTATCTTTTTTTCTACTCAATCGGTTCAATATATGAGAGAATTAAGGATAGCTACTAGAAAGACTAATCTAATCTGTAATGAAGTCTTTTATTAAACATACAATTACTTTAACATAAGATTTCGATAACAAGAAAACTTCTAAATCAACTTAATATTAAACCTATATAAATCCATCACGATTATATAACATAAAGCACAAAAAAAAAGGAGCCTACCCTACAAATTCAAAGGTAAATTCTGAACTATTCAAAAGTACCCTACAAATATTGTTTTGGCTTTTTTGTGTTTGCCATGACCCCAATTATTCTTGCGTCTTATCAGTCTTATTTGATATAAATCCTGCTCGATTGAATGCTTGAATTTCAAATAGTAGTACTTACTAGGGGGGTCTACAATTCGGCTCGGTCCGAGTTTAGATAAAACTTTGAGCCGAACCGTTAGTACTCGGTTCCTAAAAAACAGAACCGTCAACAAATCGATGGATCACAAAAACCGGGTGCAGACCAAACAGTAAATTCTGTTCGGTTCGGTTTATAAACCGATGCTTAGGCTTCTTTTTCAAAAATGCTTATTTACCAGCTTAAGGCCTGATTTGCACCAAGCCCAATAGTTGATTAACTAACCAAGCCCATATATTTATAGACTTGTAATGTTATTATTGTTTCTAGTCTGGGCGATGTGGGACTATAAATTTACCAGCTCAAGACTTTTGGATGTTCTTCTTTATTCCATGAACACTTTTAGCACGATGTAATACATGGATCTTGTTGTGGCCTTGCAACAAATACAATGCAATGACATCTCTATAACTCTATTACCAGGAAATCAGGAATTGCTTTCCCTGAAAAGGACCAGAGAAATGGGCGCAAGAATTTGGATTGAACTAAGAGAATTGGGACAAAGCTCTTTACTAATACAATAAATACCATAATGGTGACGCTAAAGTCAACCAGTGTATCAACATAAACCCATAGAAAACAGCCAACCCCACAGTTGGCAGAGGCACTATTATGCCACTCGAGGATGAAATGGGAACATGTAAATCAAACTTAACTCTGCCTACCATCCCTAAGAAAAAAGAGTGCCTGACATAACAAATGCGCAGTTAATATGAATCTGACGAGTCAGCTCGTGAGCTCTGATGATTGGAGGATACTGATTTTTATCCAGAAGATTGTATGCGTATGGATCAATACTTTAATCCATGCACACGAAATGAGGTAAACAATTTAATATAGGGACGAAATGTGGATGAGCAAGTAAACCAGTTACCAGTTTAATAGAATCCATACAGAAACTAATATTGGGACGAAAATGTTTATCTTCAATTTAATAGAAAAGTGAATGTCAATATGCAAAATACAGTTTGTAGGATCCCAAGCTCCAAAATGATAACAGCCCCACTTCCTCTCTTTGTTTCATTGATTGTGTGTACCAACTTAGTAAATCTAACCTATATGTACTCACATGCCTGCAACTCGAGATGTTTGACTTGTAGATGAAGAGGTGAGTAAATGGGTGAAAAGAAGAAAGCGAACTAGTCACAAATATGTTTTAGGACATGGGATTTTAAAAAAATCAGAAACAGCTATTACCCTTAAAGAATATCTCTTAAACATACTCCCAATCACAATAACGAACCTGTCACACTCATCCTTCTATGAAAACCAAAAAACACAACAGGTTGTAAAAGTGTCAAAGCAAGATGAACTTTCGTATCAGAAGAAATACGTTCCATCCTCTTTTCAGGTGAATGCAATACACAAGTATGCTCCGTGTCGAAATCACACAACCTAATTGTACAATCCTCAAGCATTGCAATAACAACATGTCCACTTATAAGAGATATAGTGTTATACAAGGCAATATGTAGCAGAGTCAAAGAAACATACAAAAGAAGTCTAATTAAACTATTACATATGATCCCCCAGTCACCCAAAAGTGGTAGATGAGCAAAAGAAACATGCAAAAGAAAGTCTAAACTATTACATATGATCCCCCAATCATGGTCCCAAAAACTATCAAACTGTTATATCTTCACGTATTCATCACTGTATCTTCACATATTCCTTGTAGTAAATCAGCAACCATCCCAACAATGACTCCAAAAACTGCCATATTGGGAAATCTTTACATTTTTGCACCAGTAAGTTAGCAACAAGCTTCAAAGGTGATCCAAAATCTGCTGCATCCTTAGTTCTACACCTAATAATAACTTTCAAACAGTTAAATAACCATAATCAGTGACCATAGCAAATTCCAATTATACACAAATGCAAACAAGTTATAAAAAACTTCGGAGAGTTTTATTTACCAAAAGTCAAAAGAGACAACTCAAACCCTCAATCGGACCTACTCCGGGAATTGAAATCATCGCCGGAACAGTTCTACATAGGCGATCAAAATAAGAATAAAACAGTTGTATAACTAATAGTTAGGAGTGCAAAAAACTATTTATTTTCAGATAATATTACCTGAATCAATTGCATCATATTGCTCTATTTCTCGCATTGCTGCTTGAAGATCAATTGGCTTCGCACTAGTTCGCAACCAATTTTGAGTTCAAATGAGGGCTTCAACTGTGTTAGGTCGCAAAGAGCTACGAAATGGGTCAATTATACGGCCTCCTGTGCTAAAAGCTGACTCCGACGCAATGGAAGTCACCGGAATGGCAATCAAATCACGAGCCATGAGAGAAAAGATGGGATAGTTGGAGGCATTAGCTTTCCACCAACCCAAGATATCAAACAATTCCTCTATATTTTGTTCTTCAAGAGTCGACGTCAAATACTTGTCAACCTCAGACATACTCCCTAAACTTCCCTGCATGTTATGCATCATCCATTTCGTAGCTAGATCACTAGACACAATAGGCTCACTTTCATGTTGTGGTGCTGTGCTTGAGCCCTTTCCATTGCTAACATACCATCCATGCAAACGTACTAGTGTGTTCTTCACCTTCTTTTCAATTGAGTCAACAGTGGCTGTTCCATACAGCCCCGTCATACTGAAACTCACATATTCCAATTTGAAGCGAGGATCAAGAACCACTAAAACCAACAGTAGGGGATTGATCTTTTCGGGGCTCCAATACTTATCAAATTTTGCAACCATCCTTAAACCCATATCATATAAGGATAAATCAGCCGAATCACATAAATCTTTCAAACTTGTCCTCACAATGATAAGCTCATTAAACAAAAGATCAGAAATGACATAGTTAGAACCAGAAATTTTGTTTGTTGTTTCAAAATAAACTTGAAGAAATTGAACAAACATTCTAGCTCTCTTCCAATCCCTAACATCCGGAGGCCCAATGTTACGCTTAGTGGTTGGAGTTCTCGTGCTTTCTTCATCATCAAGATCATCCTCATTCTCAATCTCTATTGGTACGAAGTAATTCCTATATCCAACATCTTCATCCTCTAGCCTATCAAATGCTTTCTCAAATTTTTCCCCCGCATCCAACATCTCATATGTCGGGTTCCACCTTGTTGCCACATCTAATCATACATTTTTCTCACACACAATTTTTTCATTTTTCACACACTTCTTCCAAGTGGTCCATCTAGATGGAGATGATCTTACATATCTTATTGCATTCCTTATCTTAACAATTGATTCATCAAATTTTTTTAAGCCATCACGAACAATAAGATTTAAAATGTGAGCCGAACATCTAACTTGTAAAAATTCATGCTCTAAGACTATATTTTTCCAATGACTAGTCTTTTTCTTCAACCAATCAATGGCTACGTTGTTCGAGCTTGCATTATCACATATAACAGTCAAAACACTATCAATACCCCACTCTAGCAAGCACTTCTCCACCATCCTCCCAATGGCCTCACCTTTATGGTTTGGAACTACACAAAAGCAAAGGATTTTTTTCTTTAACTTCCATTCACTATCCACATAATGAGAGGTGAGACACATGTAATTAATATTTTGAATAGAAGTCCATGTATCGGTCGTAACACAAATTTTTTGACCTTTCAAGACACGCTTCAACTTCTTTTTCTCCTCCAAGTACAAAGCTACACAATGTCTAGTAATTGTTGTGCGACTTGGGACATGGAGCCGTGGACAAGCAACTCGACAAAAGTTCAAAAACCCTTCACACTCCACAAACTTAAATGGAAGCTCATCAACAATGATCGTTTGGGCAATGGCTTCTACGCAAGACTCTTGACTAAATGTGAGGGCCACAAGCTCATGTCCACCTTCTTCTTTGGGTTTGAAAGTCAATGTCGATTGCTTCGAGTCCTTTGCTATACGGTTTGGGTATTTCTTACAAACACTAGCAATGTGAGACCTCATGCTGGAAGTCCCATTAATAACATAATCACACTTAAATGACGTCTTACAATAGTTACAGGTAGAACTTAAAGGAACACTACCTTCAACTTTGGTGAAGTGACTCCATACATCCGACGTATCTGTCTTCTTTCTTCGCTTTGCAGCAGTTACCTCATTCTCGTTAGATACATCAGGTTGAAGTGTCACATTAGTAGCTTGTGTTTCCACACTGGTTTATTTCATTGAAGAATCCATGAATCTAAGTAAGAGAGAGGGGACGAAATATTAGGCCATCAAATAGAAATTGGTAAGATTTAAGAGAAATAGAGACTTAGAGAGTGAATAATTAGTGAAGAGTTACTTGTAATGGTTCTCTTTCTCTTGTTGGCATAAGTGGAATGATGGAGAGTACGTGGAGATGGAGAAGGTGAGCTGAACTGTCGAAGCCTTTTTTCGTGATTGAGAAGGATTAGACTCTGTAGGATTAGACTTCTAAGTTCTAATCCAACGGTTGTAAATTGTAATAAAACAAAACTTAGGGTATGAACTAAACACGGTTCAGTTCGGTTGGCACTGGTTAACCGAGACATGAAACTGAGAACCGCACCGACCCAGTCGGTTTTCACTTTTAGGAACCGAGAACCAAATCGGGTCTACAAAAAACCGAAAAAATTGGCCGGTTCGAGCCAGTTCGATTCGGTTTTCGGCTTTTGATGAACACCCCTAGTACTTACAAGTTTATTTAGCAACACTAAGTTCGTATATCTTATAATGATTGTTTATATTTTTCCAAAATTTGATTGTCTAAGCAATTAGTTACATTCTAGAATCAGTAAAAGTGGATGACGGTGGATTGATACCAGTGAAAATGCAAAGTGATCATGAATTCTTTTCATAATTATTTATTTTGGTTCCTTTATTTTGTTTAGGTATCGAGTTGCGGAAGAGGCGAGCACGTTACCAGAATATTGCAAAAGGTATGATAATGGGTTCTTTTGATCCTGTAACTGATTTATGATTTAGTAGTCAAGAATTTATTTTCACGCAATTAATTGTATGAATATATATTACACGGTTTTATTGACTACAGTTACAATCACAACTCTGAATTAACTTTATATTATATATGAAACTCATGCTTCCGTTCAACATAAGATTAGAAAACTATTAATGGGAAGCAACATAAGGCACATACACAAGGTCTTTTAGCTTCTAAGTTCTAACCCCAATAACCCATACCTCAAAATGTTTAATAATCCATTTTGGATTTTCTTTGATTTGATATATTTATTGATTTTGTTTCTAGACTTTGATTGCTCATTTTTTTCCCCCTTTTATATTTGTTTCATTCAATTGAATGATGTATCAAAATTTTGTAGCATTGCTTACCATAATAATACACCATTGATCGTTTTACTTGGATTTGGTTTCAAATATGGAGAGGTCATCATTGTACTTGGATTTGGTTTCAAATATGGAGGGCTTTTTTTGTTTATTTATTTATTTCAAAGACACCATATATTGTCAAATAGTGTTGATTAACAATAGGTTCATGCCTTTATGGTTTATCAGATTGTTAGCTTTGAATATTAGGTTCATTTTTTCCACTTTGAAACGTCTAATTTGTTACACAAATGTGTCTCAAGAGCCAATATTGATTATGCATGTACAACGGTCAGTGCTGTACAAGCAAGTTTACTTTTTCGACATGATCGTCTCAAGTGTGCATATATGATTGTTTGTCGATGTACATGTAAAGGTGCTTGCACAATAGTTCTAATTATTTCTAAGTTAATCACTCTAGTATGCAAGGGTAATGGATGTACATGTTAGTATATTCTTCAAGGGTAATGCAAGCATCCATTACAGTTAATCACTCCGCCTGTGAACGAATTTTGTGTGTTTATTATGCTAGAAAATTTTGGTTGAAGTTAAACATTATTGAAGAATATTTATTGTTTTGTGTAGCACCTTTCAAGTAAGGTTCTACTGTCTATTTTCCACTGACATTTTTTATGTTGTACATGTTTATTATATTAAAATATGTAGAATCGTTAAATATATCTGTCCACACAATGCACATAATGAGTTAATCGTTTCAATTTCTTTTGATAATTTAAGTAATCGTACTTAGTTTAGATATGGCTTATCCTAAACCCCGGTGTGTGTGTGTGTGTGTGTGTGTGTGTGTCATTGGTAGCTTTATATTTTTCACTAAGTTTGGTTTAAGTTTTTACACTTTATAAGACGACGGCCTAAGAATGGAAGCATCTGATGTATATTGGTTGTGGAGATTTAAGACTAAATGATAAACAAAAACAATATAATTAACCACCATTATGTAGCCAGTGTAGATCAGTTATGTAGCTTCTTACTTCTTGCCTGATTAGCCACCATTTGGTACGAATAATACTTTACTGTTCTATCTATGTGGGAGCATTAGCTATGTTAATTTTTTCTTGGCTGGTAACTTGGCACTTTAAAGTACTTTGAGTTAAATTGGTCGTGTTCACGGTATGTAGCTGATAATATATTTTTTGTTATACTTTTCATATTTGTTTCGGCTATGTTATATTTGTTTAGTATGCTCAATTTTGGGTTTCACCACTTTGTCATTTGGCTGGGGTATATAAGAATATGAGTATATTATCTGATAGGATCTGTGATTATTCATTGGTATAACGTGACTAAATAATGATACATATATATATATATACTTCTCAATAACCTGAGCTATGTTTGAAAAAACACATGGATGAAAGGACTAATGTAGAAGCACTTTTTATGCTATAGAGATTAGACGATATGGTGAGGAAGTGCAAGACTTTGCACGAGCTTAACCTTTACTCACCATCTTGCAAAATAATAACACGAGTAAGCAGAATGTGGATAGCAAGGTATATAGAAAAAGTTTTTGGAATTGAGATGATATTGATTGATGAAAAGGTAAAAGTTATTTGATCTAATTTTACTATTAGAGTCAAGTCATGATATGTTTTCAATATATTATTGTTTACAATTTATTGTCATTCTTGAACATAAACAATTTACTATCTCTCTTAAATTTTATCCATAAATATTCCATTAATAGCAGGTTTTTTCCCCTATATTATCTAACATATTTGTATTAAAACCGTGTCATTACAGGAAAATCAAATTCACTCTAAAATCGACAAGGAAATCCAAAACTCCTTTGAAAAAGTAATCAAACAAGGAGAAATTTATTGTTTTGAAAATTTTGAGGTTAAGGCAGCAAAATTTCAATATGAGCCGGTGAAGGCCAACTTCACCATTTCCTTTAAAAAAGATATAGTTGTAACTGTTTCAAAGGAAGATGGAAAAAAATGAAGACAATACAAGTTTTCATTTGTTGATTTTGAAGAATTCATGCGAAAAAAAGAAGACTACATCAATGCATTCAACACAGTTGGTATGTTACTGATTGAATAATGTTATTTTCCAAAAAAAAAATTATGTACTAATATTAATTTAAAAAAACTAGATTTTATCAGACTTTTGACAAAAGTTTCAGCACAGAGCCCGTATGGTTTCAGGGAAGTCACACTAATGAATGAAAGGTAACACACAATGTTTTTGAATTTAAAAAATAATTTTTAAACATAATTACTTTATTTTTTTGCAGTGATTATGAATTCTAATTACTAATTATTTTTACAGGAACTATGAAATCAAGATTGCTTTATGGGGTGAAAACTCCAAAAGATTTGCAAACCTAAAGAATTCGGATGGAATTGTCATTGTTATTTTATCATCACTATATATGAAAAGAATCGGAAGTATGCAAATATTTTTATATCCAATTTTATCTATTTAATGATTTATTACTAACTATTATCTAATCTTATTATTTCTTTATATATGTGTTCGCAGAGCTTTTTAAAGCAACAGTCACATCTGCAACTCAAATATACTTGAATTTGGATATACCTCAATCAAATGAGATGAAAAAGCGGTAAAATACTATAAATACATTAGGTTGCTGGCTTAAGATTTGTGAATGCATACTATATTACCGTACTAAATTTTTTCTCATCATCATGCATATATAGTTTGAGTTTGAAAAGAGAAATTAAGGTTTAGAAGCTAAAGTTATGAGTTATTGCTTATGAAGCTAAATGCTTTTAAAATGGCATGTATATTAATATACCAATAGCTCGAATATTGAATAAGCTGTTTTTTTTTTTTACTTCTTTTAGTAATATTTATGCAAACCAACTATTTTGATGCAGCTTTGATACCGGTAACTTTAAAGTATAGTTTGAGGTAGACAAAGAGGGTGAACCTACTACAATTTCTGAACTACTTAGTAAAGACAGGGTAACCATATCTGACCTAATTCAATTAGGCAGAGATAGATGCAACCAGGTTAGTCTGAAATAAAGATTCTAGAAGAGATTTAAAAAAAATTAGTATTTTATGTTTTTCATACTGATACATAAATCATTTTATTTGTAGCATAAGTCATTTACTTGCAAAGCAAAATTTATAAAGCTTTTTGGGAATCGTTGGAATTACAAATCTTGCCAATTATGTACTGTCAAACATGTGGAAAACGGGGATGAGCTATACTGCAAGGATTGTAAAACTACTTACAATAAACCATCTGAGAGGTAAACAAATTGAAATTTTAAAATCAAATTATGTTTATATGTTACTAATCTAATTAATTATGTTCTCTTTATACACGGGTACTATTTTAAACTTTGTGTGCAAGATGAAACAAATCAAACACCATTTGTTGTTTTTGGAAATAAAGCAGAAGACATAGTGCAGCAACCATTTGACAAAATTAAAAAGATGAGTTTAAAGGCGAGTATATATGCAATTTTTTATTGATACCAAGTAAATTTTTTTTAGAAATTTATATTAATGCATTTTTATTTCTACAATCCAGGGCAATAGTTGGGATGAAATTAAAGAAGAACTAGAGAAAAACACTGGAAAGACATACATCTTCAAAGTTGTGATAAATGAGTACAGTATGCATGAAATCTATCCAACATTTAGTGTAAACAATATCTTAGAAGGAAAAATGGATAAGGAAAACATAGAAGAAACTGACACAACAGACATTCAAATCATCGAGTAGGTATTTATCTTTTAAACTAACTTCCCTTACAACCATTGGTCAAATATTTTCATATTTAAATTTGTACATGCCAAAATACAGGAAAAAGGAGCAAATAAAAAGAAAAATAAAAACAAGAATCCTACAGATGAGATCTCTCCAACCAAAAAAAATTGGAAACTCCATAATCAAAGGTATTGTGTTCAAAATATTATTTAAACAATTTGATGTAACTTTTAAATTACAAAATAACTTACTTTGAAAAACTTTTCGTTCAATATGCAGAACAATGATTTGGAATAGATGCCGACAATTTAGTTTGATGCAGCATGATTCGTAGCCAATATGTTATTCGAATAATGGCCAACAATTCAGTTGGAAGATGTTAGATTGTTTTCGTATGTATGACTTTCTTCAATGAACAATGGAGAAAATAAGTTGACATTTGAATTTTCTTAATAATTCTATTTTTACATGTCCTTTACGAGTTAATTTGGTTTTTCTTCGTATGTATGCTATTATGATTTCAAACTTATTTATGTAAATACTATTATGATTTCAGATATTTAATAGTTGGAATAAATGAAAAAACAATAAAAAAGAATAAATCAAATCGGGTAATGGAATGATAAAGTACAATAGAATTCAGACTAGAAGCATCTCCTTGACCACCACCACCATGATGACAATACTCTAACGGTGGAAAAAGAAAGAAAATGGGTTAGTTAGAATTACCTTATCCATCAGTACATTTCCTATGTTGCATCCTCTGGCTTTCTAAGCTATTCTAGATTTCCTTTTTAGAATTTCTCCATTTTCTTCTGCTTGGATCCTAACTTGCATTCATGGCGACGAAAAAAGAAGCCATCATACAAATTAGTGACAGCCACCACAACATTTTCCTTGATTGCTTTTTTTAGCATTAACAGGTACCTGCACAATGTCCACATTATTAGATACAAACACAACACCACACACACGCACACATATAACACAATTATGGTGGGATCCAATCATGTGGCACTCATCCACCAATTGGAACATTACAGAGCACACCGCCTTTAGTCCAGTATCTCCAAAAGCCTGCTACCTTGATAGATGAATCTCCAAAAGCCAAAAAAGCTTGCAAAAGTTTGCATTTCAAGGTAACTTTTCAATTTCCCATCTTTAAAAAAAAAACCATTATTGGTGATGTACATTGTTTATAGATGATACTAGATACTAATGTTAATTCCTTTTTCAATACAGGACAATGACTTTGAAGCATGATGCATTGGTTACGAAACTGCTGTGGAAATTACCAAGTTCTTAATAAATGGAAACTGTCATTTTTAATATTAAAATTGCAAAGTCTACTTTCATTGTTTTCAATAGTTGGTTGGTTAACATTTTATCTATATAATTAAAAATTCAATGGTCTTTCATCTTAGCATAAAAATGAAACCACTAGGTATTAGCAGTTGCGTGTATTGATTTTACATTATATTTTCCACGTCATAGACTAGGCGACATAATAAAATATTGATTATGGATTGTGTTTTTCATACCGGGCCGTTGGGGGCTGTTTTTAGCTAAATAAGGATTTGTGAGTTTGACACATAGAATGAGTGTCTAGAATTGCTGTGGCAGGAGTTATATGAGCTGGTGCTACTTGATGGGATGAGATTGATTTTGTAGGACATGAGTTGTATGTTCATTTTGAGAAGTAGTTATTGCCTGAGTACTAGGAAGTTGTGCAGATTAGATATGTTGTTGATTATGAATATGAGATTATGATTGGGAGTGCGGAATGACATTAGAATGTGTGTCATGGAATGTGTCAGAATAATAAGGTTGAGAAGGTGTCAGAAAAGTATTCTGAGTTTCAGTGATAGGAGTTTGTGAAGTATTTGAAGTCTGAGGACTGTTGTTTTAATGTGAAAAAGTATGAGAAAAAGTGTTAGAGTTGAATGATGGTGGAAACAGAGGTATAGAAGTATTAGGTGTCGAAGAGATGTCAGAGATGGGTGTTGTATGATGGATGTTCGTTTGAGACTTTAATAGAAAATCTTTCTCAACAAATATGGCATGCCTAAAGATATAAACTCTTCCTGTTGTGATGTCTAAGCATATGTCCTTTAAAGGATGTACTATAACCAATAAAGTTGCAGGGCTTACTTACTAAACTCAAGTTTGTTCTTTGTATAGGGTTTCAACTTTCAACCATAGATAGTAAATGCATCCAAAAGCTTTTAAGAATGGATAGTCAGGTTTTTGTGCATTCAATCTCTAACTAGGGTGTCTTTATAGTTTATACCCTAAAAGACTAAGAAAATAGTTAATTAACATAGTTACAACTCCTTAATATGCCACTTTCATGGTTATTTATTAGTAAGGAGGCGTTTTGTACGGTCTTGAGCCCAAGAATTAGTTGTGTAACTAAGGAATAGTACTATGTTTATTTTTAAATAGTTGTGTCCCCGTGTCCTACTTATATAGGTCCCCGTGTAGGACACTCCGTATATACGTCAGACACCTACACACATATCAAAGTCAATGTGTCTTAAAGTAGGTGTAATATGTTATGGAACAGTGATTGTCTGTGACCAATTTGTGTACAGATAAAAGTTAATGAGCTATATGTGAAACATGTAAAACATTTTTTCACAGTTGTGTTGCTGAGGATGATGGTGGGGAATGCTGGAAAGCATTTTCAAAGGGACTTGAGGAACTAATTGATTAGGGGTGGGAAGATTCAACGAGAAGGAAGGGAAAGTGATGCTGAGAGAAATAGGAGAACTGATAGGCTGGTAGATGATGGGTCCTACAAGTGTTGTCTTTGGGTTAGAAATGGAAGTGTGTAGTACGGCAAGAAGGGCAAGATGGTGAAGGTGGAAGATGCATGTAAGAATAAACTAAAGGAGGTGGAAGTAACGACACAGTCACACTACTGTGGAAAAAGGCAGTGATTACACAGGTTTCCACATAAGGAGGATGGGGTTGGGTTGTTAATTGGATAGCTAAGACACTTATCTTTGGCATTGCACCTTAACTGAGACCTTACGCAATAACTAAGGTTTAAGGCCATTTTTTCTCATCAATGACCAGAGTTAAAGAGAAACAATATGGATGAACAATACAGTTCATACCCAGATGGCTGCGATAGTCAACTTGGTGAATAATTCGAGATAAAAAAGATATAGGTTCATAAACAAGCACCAAGGGACCACCTCACTCAGACTCGGTAAATATTGATCGAGATACAACTCCCCACTAATCTTCAGAATTCTATTACAGTATTACGAGAAGAATCTCATAAACCTTCTGAGTATCCATATTCAGATAAAATTTAGCGAAAATATTGATCGGTCTTAACCAAATTTCTGCCTCCTCCAAAACACCAACAAGCAAAGCTACATTATAAAACCTCAAGCTATAAGACTGAACTTACCTGGACAGGAAGCGTAATCAAGCCACCCAAACAAACACCGGAAAAGCGTTCGGCCAGATATCCCTGCGATAGATAAACTCATCCGTTTCGGTAGAAATGATTAATAGGACAAACATAGATGCCACAAGTCCACAACTCCAATAAAAATAGAACTAAAATAATCCGAACTGTATTAAAGGGAAAAGAATCTCGTTCACGTAAAAGTTTGCTATGTGCTCGATAAACTAATTTAGTCATTTTAGTGCAATGCAGATCATGTAACTTTATCAGTAAAGTATGTGAACTCGGATTCGGTAACGAAGTTCTTATCCCGTGAGCATAACTTACCAATGATCCTGCCAAGAACGCCATTGGGTTTCTCACTCAAATAGAAAACCGTTCCACTGCATGAGACGGTGAAATAAAAATCATCAACAAGCAATATCATAATGACGTCAACAAGTCAGATGTACAAATCACAAATAGTAACAAAAATTACTACCTTATTCACAAATAGCACAAACAAAAGGTAAAAACTGTACAAGACCGCCCTTATTCACAAAGTGATCATAGCAACTCCAAACAAAATCCTCAACCTCTGACTTCAACCCATACTTTCACTTGAACCCAAAAGCTCTGTACAAGGGACTAGCAGTCGCAGAATGGTAATAATTCTTCATCTTTACACTACCAGGCCCATCATGAATAGCCAACCCAGACACCAGACCAAGTGAGGCATGAGCCGACTCTAGCGTCAACCACCCCATAAGTAGTCTTTCATTTTTGCCACCAGTGGAAGTATAATATTATGTACAGTTTTTCTCAGGAGTCTTTATTATGGTTTCGTGATTGCTACTTGATTGCCAAATATTCTAATGTCCAAAGTCTTTTTTGTGTTCTAGATATCATGTAGAGGAAGGGGTTCATATCCTGAAGATGAGCCTGTAAATGACTTTATGTATGAGGTTAGTTTCTTTTGCCTCATTGCGATGAGCTACTCATCTTTCCAAGTTTTACATAGTCATCCTATATCAGTAATTCTGTAGTTATTTTTAGTTGGATAGATGTTAAACTATAAAATCATTGATGGATAATTTGGAGTAAGTGTGTTGAATTGGTGTCAGGTACATTATACATGTCTCTGTAATACCTATTAGTGGTTTCTGGAACTTCTCCTTAAAGATTGCTTAGTGTGAAATGGATAACTCTCTCTCTCTTAAAATAGAGGAAATGTATGGTTGTAAATTGTGTTTTCGTGTTTGTCATATTTATTGTCATTGTAGTCCTTAGACTTAGCATTTTCTACGAAAATTGAACCTTACACCTCGAACTACCCCAGTATCCCTCACAAAGCCAAACTGCCCTAGATACAAGTACGACTTAGGGGTCGAAACACACTTTGCCTGGGAGTTATTTAAAAGAAATGGTGAGGGTGAAGTTTAAAAAGAAACATTTACATTGCAACAACTATTTTCTCTTGATTTTAGTCTTGATCTCTAACAACTACAAAGGCTTGATCCCCACTCCGTCGAATGGTTTATAGGACCTGAAACTAGTCTCTTTGCTGAAGCGTGCCCTGGAAGTAATGGTTGACAAAACATTGTCAAGAGGATACCTTAAACACTGCTCCAGAGCATCCAACATCATTACTGCTGTCCCAAGAGATTTCCCCTATCTAATCTTCCGCCATGCCTTATCCAAACTCAACAACTTAGTGCGACACCCTAACCTTGCACAAACGAAAGCTAAAAACTGTACAAGACTTCCCTTATTCACAAAGTGATCATAGCAACTCCAAACAAAATCCTCAACCTCCGACTTCAACCCATACTTTCAATTGACCCCAAAAGCTCTGTACAAGGGACTAGCAGTCGCAGAATGGTTATAACTCTTTATCTTTACACTACCAGGCCCATTAGGAACAGCCAACCCAGACAGCAGACCAAGTGAGGCATGACCAGACTCTAGCGTGAAGCACCCCATAAGTAGTCTTCATGGAATCCTCACGCCAGCTCCTAATTCCTAACCTCGCCTCCCTCCATTACCTTGCGAGTGGCCTCCTCGAATTGGCTGCAAGCTACTGGGATGCTGCCCCCCGCATGCCCCTTCAAAAAGAAGTTTTTTAGTTTGGGCAAATGCCATCCCGACTTCAGTTTAGATTAAACCATTTATTTGAACTTCCTAAGAAACAGAGGACAATGTAGTACAAAACATTATATATAAAGCAAGACGATTGTCACATGCATGGCCATCATTCGTAATTCTTCTCAGATTTACTAACAAGGCCAGCTGTCATTCGTAAGACTTGATCATGGATTTTTTAGGCCAGCAGAGGGTTGCTTCCAAGTTCCAAAGAAACAGTTACATAACAACAATTTGAAAAAACTGCAGAGCTCCTATAGGACCTTGAACAACTCTTTGACATTTCTCTTCTTCAGCCATCAACAAGTACATTTTACTTGAGCTATGCAGAAAGCCAAAGATCAGGTAACCAAATACCAAAGCTTAGACCAGAATTAAACTGGTCAAATACCTCATCAAAACCCTTTTGACCAAGATCACCACCAATTTCATCATATTGATACAAACCCAACATCCATAACATAAGCTTCAATCGTCGATTCTACTCGCAAAAACCTTAGCTCGCATCTGTTACAAGCTACAACCTTAAAATAGACCCAACACCCAGTTTATACCGTTTTGGCTTCCAGTAAATTAGTAGGCAAAGAAGCAGTATTAAGTTCAAAAGATCTTTTTGGAATACCATCTCTTTCTTTACCCGTTGTTCTATATGAAGGGACCATGTGCGAAAATCTTAAACCTTACATGGTGGAATTTGAAATGGAGCCTTACCATTCTTTGGCTGAAAGAGGGAAACAAAACCTTTCACCTTTTCCAAGTAGGCAACACCAATGCCAGAGTGTTCATTGTAGTCCAACAGAATTTCAACAAAGTCGAGATAAAAGTCTATGAATAACCACATTATACTCCTTTAAATGAGATAGAAGAGGAAACCATTCCTCTAGAAATTGATTCAGGTGAGTACAATGCAAACGCATGACCTGCATTTTCATCATCATTCTTAGATTTTCTTGCTTCTCATAAACCAGAGATGACAGTCACAAGTTACATATAGCTCACCTCACACTCCTAAGTAAATCAAATGAAAACAATAAATATCTCTCAGCGTTATTGCTAATTTGAAATAGTTGGATGAAAAAGGCTATTAGTAAATGGTATTGATACAGAGGTATATTTATGCATGTTTCCACCAATGAACAAACTACAAAGTGATTGGTCTACAGGAGTGCAATTCGCCACGCTGGGGTAAACAGTAGGACCTAAGAAAGGAAAGTAAAGTTTCAATAGGAGTTCACATTGATCGATACCAGTAGTGACCATCTCTAGCATCCATAGCAGTATGGATAAAATCCATACCAGAGTAGGCATGAATAACAAATATTTTCCTTGCTGTATGAATAAAATACTTTACTTCTGCCTCTTTCTTGGGACATTTACTTTTCGTTCTTTAGCAGACCTAATCGCCCTTTGTTTTTTGGCAGTTTTTCTTCAGTGAAAGGACCACCAGCTTCAGTCTATTACAACCCATAAATCTTCTATTCCAACTCTTACATTAATGTTATCTCAAAACTTTTTATTGCCTAAACGCCGAAGACCTGAAGTAGATTCATCCATAATGTTTGTCAAAGAATTGGACAGCCATTTAGACACTGTGTACGTTGGCCAGTTGGGTCTATCTTGGGAGTTCATCCATTGGTAATAACAACCAAGTTGCTAGAGAGTTTCAACAATTTTAAGTCCTCATTCAAAGATAACTGGAAAATGAGCCTTTTCAAGGACCTCGCGTTCAAAACTACATTAAAAATCAATGTGTACTTTGCAATCTGCTTCAAGTTCCAGTCATAAAAGGTACATCTATTCGCAATGCCTTTCAAATTGATGGAAAAATTCAGTCTAATATGTAGGGATGAATATACCATTCATTGTCATATCTAAATGTTTTCTACAATTTTACCTGACCAGAACTCGAAGTTAAGTATTCATCTGTGGAAGGCCACAAATATATATATATATATATATATATATATATATATATATATATATATATATATATAAATTAAAGGCTCAGACCATAAAATTGTAACCCAAATATATCTTTACTGCAATCCGTTCTACAGCCACTTATGGTCGATGAACCACAATCCTTGTGATGGTTTATATAAAATGTCAATGTTTGAACATGGGGTATCCTTTGCGGCAAGTTTCTAATTTATCAAATGGATGTATGTTGATCTCATTATAGTAGTTACACTAACACTTAGAATCTGCTTTCAGAGTATTTCCAAGGATTGGTATCTAATAGATTCAATGGCTACTCCGCGTTGTAGTCTTAAATGTTAACTTTATGCCTTCCCTAGCAGATTAATATGACTCGATCCTGTTTTTTAACACCCAGTTGCTTGGGTTGTTCTTTAATTTTCACTAAAGTCAATTTAATCAGCCAAATAAGAATATCAAGGTCCAAGTCAACCATGGTCACGAAAGGAGTTCAAGCTAAGTTAACTCATTCAACTTTAATCACACATATATTACCGAAAGGAAGATACTAAAACTAATCAGACTAAGTTCTGGAAAAAAACAATTAGCCAACATTTTAAAAATGCCTACTCTGTAAGAACAATTACAACATTCGTATTGTTATTATGAAAAGATTACATCATAAAAAATGCCTTAACAGCTCCTTATCTAACGCATTTCGAATTTGTCCATCTCTAGCCTTTGAAGGCTATCCTAATCCTCTTATCTTCAGTTCTTAGACAATTAGAAGTCTTATACAATTAAAAGTCTAAAACTAACATAAGACTGAGAGACTTAGAAATCTTAGAACTCTATTACTATCTCAATACTTACGAATCTTTATCCAAAAAAAAACTATAAATCACAAACACACACCGTACTCCACTAATCTCCAAACCTTCTCTCCTCCAAACAAAGGTATTATTAGAAAACGCAACTACTATACATATAATAAATTCTACAATTTATCAAAATATTTTGACAGTTTCCGAATTCTTCTTTTGTATATTGCAGGCTATTCTATAATTCCAATAAAGCAATCGTACAGGTAAATAATTACCTTATTATGTATCTGTTGTGCTTAGGCTAACTCTATTCTGCAAAATTATATTTTGTCCAATCTGTAACAAGTTCAACTAAAATAAATCTTGATTTTCACAACGAATACATTAATGTAAATTATCATTAGCTAACATTAAAAGTATGTGTCTTATCATAAGGGTGTAATCATAATTAGTAAAGTGCATAAATTTAAAGAACAATATATTAAATATCATAAGTTTACCCTTGATATATATTTTTTTGATATTTATTATTATTAAATATTACAGGATATGGATTACGAATATAAATACTCTACGTCACAAAAAAAATGCTTGAGGAAATACTTGATTCACTTCACATAGAAGAAGCAACTTACACCTTAAAATTTGAAGACAAGCTACATATATCTCAGGTTACCATATTTGATGACTCCAAAACAGAAACCATATCTGGAATTCCATCAACTACAAAAGAAAAGTCTGAAAACTCAGCAGCATGGAGTGCAATCAATTACCTAAAAGACAAAAACATTTTTGAAGTTGAAGACTTCAACTACAAGGAGCTGAATGAAAAACGCCAAGAGATTGAAGAACAACAAAATGAAATCTCATAACTACGTAAACTAATACTATTATTATGGGCGAAAGAAAAACTACAAGAAGAAGAAATGATAAAGCTCCGTCAAGGGATAAAAGACTCGAGGAAGAGAAAGCAATATGTTATAGATTTATGCATTGACGAAAATAATTGATAATTCATACAACATTTATGATTAATTTATTATTGCAAACAAAATTTGTTTCTTATTTATAGATTTATTTTTAATTCGTTTGTACTTATTATTAAATTTTGGGTCTATAAATTTTCCCTCACAGGTAAATTATTTAATGTTAATGGACTCCTTGTTAGGCTGAAAAATAATTGCAAAGAAAATGGATTATCAAAGTGACAATGAATTTGATGGATATTCGTATGTTCACTTTCCAACGCAATATGTTTGGAACAACAATAATAAGGTTTGTGATATTTAATTTTAAATATTACATGTTTATTTGTAAAAAAAATATTCATTAATAACTTCTCAAACATGTTAATATTTTCAATACCTCTTCAATTGTGACTCAAACAATTATTATATTTTCAAATGTTCATATATGGAAAAAGAAAAAGATAATTCTGTTTGGTAGAAACATATACTATACTGAGGAAATTCAAGGTAATAAAATTTATTTTTTAAATTTACAACATGGATTCAAATTTATACATTCAATTTTATAGGTACAACAGGTCAGTGCAACAACACAAGGACTATCAAGTATCTGTTTGAATACATTAAACAAGGGACAAACAAAGCAACTCTGAAAATCAATGAGCTATTTGAAAACAAAGAAACAAACGATAAAGGAACATAGTAAGGAAGAATGAAGAAAAAAAGGGAGCGACAAAAGAGCAGTACTTCAAAATAATGCCATCATTTTTTTTTTTAATTGTGATAAATCACATTTTCTACATAGAATTTTCCTTCTCAAAGCTGTTTTGTTTATTTTTCATATTTTATTTTATTGGTTTACACCTACTATTCTGATTCATTTTATGTGTGAGAAAATTAAATAAAAAATTATTACAGGTCAACTACATGTATAGTCTAGATGACGATGGAAATTGTAACGGAAGCACAATCATCAAGAGTGAATCTCCACTACAACATTATGCAATTAAACTTGCACATAAAAAAAAAAATGATATATCTATCAAATTAGAGCAGAATCGATTGCAATACTACACAATGAAGAAAAATACAATTCTCAAAGAAGACTATATGGGATTATCAAATGTGTCTGAAAAGAAGAGATTGAATATGTCAAGGAAATTATGAATAGGGAATGGGAATAGTTTTTAGAATTAGTTTAGTCATTTTAATATTGTTAGTCAATATTTATGTGAACTTGCTTCAAATATCAACAAATTTATTATATCTCCTGATTGTTTAGAAGGACTTTCGTCCGCCTAAGCCTGAGTTTAACACCTCTGCAACCAGCGATGGCACCTATGTCCAATTTTCAGTATTTTATACAGATGTGAGTTCATGTGAAAAAAATATTACCTCAAGATCCTCGAGAGTTAAGCGCCTGTTTTGGGATTGTGCCTCTTGCCTCTTTAACACATACTCAGCCCAGACACGCTGAGAATGTACAAATTCACTTTCCAATGGCTGTCGAGAAATATGACAGGATATTAGTATATATGAATATTAATATACAGGTTTCAACTTTAGATACACATAAAATTGTGAATTAGGGGCTCCAAGAAATACCAGTATGTAACGATAGAGATTCAGGATGAGCTGGTCCTCTTCATGACTCATACCACTTCGGAAATGGGTTACTCCAACATCTGTCTGTTGGTTGTATCTGAGGTTACTTTGTGGAATCAATATGTGACCCATTGATAGCATACCCAGTCCTCCAATTTCTTTTGGTGTATAGAAGATAACAGGAGGAAACCTACATAACAAATTATTAATTAGGACCTTCCTAAAAATTCAAGAAATTCAATTGGTAAGAAGGTAACCATATTTCCTACCTGCTAGGCATCTTTGAATTCAATATAATTTTAATACGTTTTTGGATTTTATTTCCACATTTGAACACCAAATCTAACAGTTCTTGAGTATGTACAATTGCCTCGCGGAAGTATGTCATAAGACCTGCCAAAGGCAATCAAAAGTACTTGAGTCTCTATGATATCTCAAATTCTACATCTACAAATAAAAAAAGAAAGAAAATACAAGAAAAGAAAACTGAAAATTAAATGAAAACCAAAGGTAACAATGTTACCTATGAGAGTTGTATTCCATTTATTGCCGATCTTTGTAAATGTTGTTGACCCTAACAACATAAGAATCTGGCTGACACGATTTTCAAATACTTTCATGTGTTCATCATCAACAATTAAATTTTGCGATGCGCTTTTTTGTCTGCTCATTCTTCAAGTTCCAAACCCCATCTTTTGTGTTGCTGAATGCCTCTTGAGTCATTCTTATCTTGGGTAATATCTGAATCTCAAACCCACACCTATATTTAAGAAACAGATCTAATAGTTAAGAAACAGTTGAATCAGGAAACATTCAAATGAAAACAGACTATAAACCACCAGACACCTAGATGTCATGTGGAAGGACATCTAGCAAGAAATAAATAAAAGCTGAAAGCACAACTAACATGGTAAACAATTGTAATGTTAGCATACACTACAAAACCTAACACACATATTAAAAGTAATTAGAACATAGAAGAAACAAGATAATGCTTTCCACTAATTCCACTCAATTTTAACATCACTGCATGTCAGCATATAGGTCACATGGGAACTTCCCGCCGCATTGTAAGGTGAAGATTACACATTTTAAAGTACAACAGTTAACCCAAGTCAGAATCAAATTGGCCATGAAGTTAGCTAGGACCATCTCTTCACGTTATTTTTAATTTCAATTTCATGATAATCGCATTTTTTGGTGTGTGGTGGCCAATGCAGGTTAATGTGTTTGTGGTTGGGGATAAATCTCATAGTGGGTCTAAGTTAATTTATTCATTGCTCCATGATCTGCATTACAAGATGAGGAGGCCGGGTTGGGTATGTACCGCGTAAAGACAACAGAGTGGAAGAATAATCAACAGTTCTGTAACATGGAAATATGAGTGACACAGCCAGTAGTATGATGGACAAACTACCTACATATAATCAAACAATCGAGGCATGTGTGGGGTTCCATGGTACATTCTCAACAAGGAAACAGGTAAAATTCAAAAAGGATAACTGGATAACCATATGCCAATTGGAGATTTTGGGGCAGAAGAGAGGACACCACAAGTTCTGGAACTAAGTGAGTGCGTAGTAACAACTCGAAATGCTTGGAGAAGGTACATAGCATGCGGGGTTCAACAAGTGAGGCACGGCAAAGAAAGGCATTGTCCACATGCAAAAGATGTAAGATATCAGGATTTATGCAGAGACATTTATGTCGTTTTTCAACGATGGGTTCAGAATCAGAAATCAGAAATTGAACAAAAAACAGAGAACATATCGCATTTTGTTAAAATGGTACCTGAAATAGAGAGTGAACAATGAACAAACTAACAACATTTTCTTTCATAGATAAAACCCTACGCCTGAACAACCTTACATCAAGCTACCATTGAATAAGAAAGAACTACATATTCAATTTTCAGCAACAATTCTGAACAAATATATTGTACCTTGATGTCACTTCCATGGAAGAGTATGTACTAGGCTGACTCTTGCAACTCATTTGCCAGCTACCCCAATCTCCTTACTTAAGTTAAAGTCTCTGATCTTGGGGTGTGGGAGTGTGTTCTATAACTTAATTTGAATAGAAGTTGACGATACAAATACCCGCTTAAAATATATATTATAAAATTTGTTGCGCCTAGGCCCAATAGTACACGTATAACTAAAACTAATGTGAGACATTTCCATTCTTACTAAAAATGAGAGAGTTTACTGACTACGCTCTCGGAGTGAGACTCTGATTGCGAGATGGGGAGAGGATTAAAAGAGGGTCTCCGATTTTGTTTGAAGTGGGTCTGTTTAAAAAAATGCAATGCAAGAGGTTGAAACATACAATTGTTAATTACACTACGCTGTTGGGTGGGCTGGGGAAAGTTGGTAGAGCTGAATCTGTTCAAGAGTTCTTTGAAGAAATGATGGGCAAAGGAATATCTCAAGATGTTGTTACTTACACTTCCATAATTCATGGACTTTGTGTTTCTGGCTTTTTAAGGAAGCCACATGGTTTTACGAATGATATCTTTGAATAGGGGAATTCCACCAAATGTCGTAACCTATAGTTCTCTAATTTCTGGTCATTGCAATTCGGAGCATTGGCAAGCAGCCAGTAAATTTGTCAATCAAATGGTGGTTCGAAGAATTCCACCTGATGTAGTGACATTGAGCATATTGATTAATGGTCTATACAAAGCAGGAAAACCTGATGACGCACATGAACTATTAGAAAATATGATTCAAAGAGGTATTGATCCTAACAAGGTCACATATAACACAATGGTACATGGATATCATTTGGCGGGGAAAGTGGATACTGCTCTGAAGCTCATTGATTCAATGGTGGCTGAAGGTCTTCAGCATGATGATGTGAGTTTGTTGTTCTTTTCATGGCTTACTTTGACCTTTGGCAGATTTAGTATAATGCCTCTATGGCTTCACTCTTTTGTCATCAGGAGCGGATCAAAATGTTTATCAACTCTTATTTTTATTTTTGTTCTTTGTTGTGTCATTCAGTTCACTTTACATCTTTTGTTTTTACTTATTTGTTTTATTCGGGCAGACATTGTGGCCCCTTATCGGTTTGCAATATCAGATTTCAAAATTTAAAGGTAATTTGAGGATAATTTATAGGAAAAAACTTTAAACTTGAGGGTTCCAAGAGACTTCCAGTCAAATTATCACATTCAGCCATTGAGACTATCAATTATTTGGGTGTTAGGTAAGATGTTTCTCTATGTTGAAAGAGGGATCACATCATGAAACTGAGCTCAACCAACTGTTGCATGAGTGGAGCCAGTTGGGATATAAAGTAACTGGATCAGTTTGCAATATCTCGGTGTGAGCCCAAAGAGAGAAATTAATGGAAAAGACCTCATCAGTGTTCAATGGGAAGCTTAACATCTTGGTGAGTTTCACACTTACACTCAAATAACTTTTAATTTTCTTTATCCAACCTATCCTCACCCAATGTAATAATGCCTAAGAGGAAATGATACAAAAAATATGGTGAAAAAATAAGCATTTAACAAAATTGCTCGTGGATATGATGAACAAAGAGTAAATGGTAGACATATACAATAATGTCAAAAGGGTCATAGGTTTGGTAGCTGTATAAACTGTGATTACAACCTATAATATTCCTAGTCTCAAGTTCTTGCTCTCCTCTTTCTCCTCCTCTTTTTCTCTCTCTCTCTCTCTCTTATATCCCCCCCTCTCCTTCCACGTACCGCAGCGGTTATCTTGCGGTTCTGGTTCCGCTCTCCCTCTCTCCACGTCTCGCAGCAGTTCCAGAGCGGTTAGGATACCGCGGATCTGATCCTGTGCAACCTGTCTTCCCATGCTATACCGCATCCGGTCCCTTTGTCACCACTAATCTCCTAGGTCATGTGTACGTCCTATACAGATGCCCTCTCTCGGCCCTATTGATGGTCCGCGACTGGCAATGGTGCCGAGAACTACCCTTTCTCTTTCCATACACCCTCTGCTGAATACTTCTTGTCTGACCCTCCCACTCTGTCCCCTTATCTCTTTCTCCCACCCACTCTGTCCCCTTATCTCTTTCTCCCAGCACGTGTTCCACGTGCTTCCTCTGTACTGCCACCTGGAAATACGGCGAAATCACGCAACGCGCCTCATTATCTTTGCCGCCGAAAATCGAGATTACACGCGTCCCTATTTCTTTGGTTCTCTGTTAGTCAGTTACCATTTTGTCCCTGCCCCCTCAAATCCCGCTCAAACCTCTCTCCTCTCTCACAACCCTCAAAACCCTCAAAACAGTAAACCCTCACCATTTTTCTTTCCAACTTCACCTTCTTCAACCTCTTCCCCCGTTTTCCTGTCGTCAATTTCTTCGTGCAACCTCCGGCACGTTTTGGTTATGCCCTCCATTGCTTTGGCCCTCTCTTGCTACAGGTTTGTCTTAAATTGTTTTCCTTTCCTTTCCTCTCGTTATTTGTGCATTCATTGTTTATTTTGGGGGTTGCTTCCTCATTATCTTCTTTTCCTAGATTGCGCATCTATCTTTTTCTGAATTTCCCTCCTTGCACTGTTTCCATTATGCCTTCATCGGAATGTGAGGTCATCTCCTCCACCCAATCCTCCGCCACCACATCAGGTAAATCTGGATCCTCTACCCCTAGATCTAGTCAGCAATCCGCGGACAGATCTGAATCCCCGGCTTCAAACTCTCTTGATCCCATTTTGTTCCATCTACTTCGGGTAGGAAACCTTCTCTGCCATCACCGCCGTCCTACTACCGCAGACCCAATCTAGATGCCGTTAAAGCCGCTTACGGCATTCCTAGTGACATTATTCTCGAACATGTGTCTGGCGTCACCCACTTTCCTCACTTAGTATCACCGCGCCCTGGTTATCTCGTAGCTACTATAGGACAGATAGCGGCCGGTTTACGTTTCCCTTTGACTCCCCTTGACGTCGAGGTCTGTAACCATTTCAACATTCCTCCGTGCCAGGGCATAGGTAACTACTGGCGTGTTATGTATGCCGCCAACCACTACAATGAGACTCATTCCCCCAAAATACAACTCCATGATATCCTTGCCCACTTCTATATAAAAAAAAGCACTAAACTGGGGAGTGTGGGATATCAATCCTTCTGCACTCGTCCTCAAAAGAAGTCTTTCCTTCTTCACATTACCACTTCTGACAAGGTGTGGCATCAGTACCCGTTGTATGTGTCCGGTAATTTTTTATCTGCGGACCTCCCTCCGGAAGTTTCTCTGAGGCATCTCCATTTCCTAACAAGTGGTAAGGAAGCCGTTTTGAGTCGCGGTATTTATCTCTCACCTGTCTTTAATTTGTCTTTGTTCTTGGTGATGTAGGTTGGAGACCCGATTCAGCGATCCCGGATATACAAGCGGTGTCTACTCGAGAAATTTTCCAATCCCTCGCGAACTTCGGGGAGTTCACGCGATTAATGAAGTCCTTGGCATTGATCCGGAAAAAGCCACTCCTCTGTTACTTGACCCTTCTCTAAAAGACATTGGCAAATACCAAGGCCCCCTCTATCGTCTGCCGCCCCCCAAAGAAAGAAAGCCCAAACCATCCCCACCTCAAAAAAGAAAACGCCCGTCTTACAAGTCTTTCAACTATACCACCAAAATCTCCCATTCACGAGCTGTTGCTCAGCGTGCCTTCTTTGCTAAAACAAGACTACTACCGCGGACACCCTTCCCCATTCCTACTCGTGTGGCCCGAGTGGGAAGGCGATTTTGCTCCTACCACCACTCCCCATACGCCCGCGAATGGATGTGAACAAGTACAAGCTTTGGGACCGGCGACTCGATGGGGATGCTCGCTGGCGTGTCAAACAAAAGCCCTCCCACCAAAAGGGCTAAAACTTCTTCCGCTGTTCCTCCCCCAACTACTGGCCGCAATGACCCTCCGCGGTTTGTGATATCTTCACGCCGCCCTAGACAGGATTCCTCTTCGGCTGGTCCTTTAACCTCTGGGCCTATCGAGGTGTGGCATCCCAAGTTCAAAGCTAGGTACCGCGATGTGACTACACGAGACTCGGCTTTGGAAAATCCAGCCGTTGCCGCCTCCTTATTTTTCAGCTCTCACCTACCTCGGGATCAAGCTTATGGAGATGCTGGTACCGTTGCTTCCCACAGGGCCTCCATTTACACTGGATGGGAAAAGGTATGTGTTATTGACTATAATATCTCTCCATCCTTTGTGCTACTCTTATACCCCATATGTCTCTGCAGCTGAGTCTAGACATCGGCTATGTGCTGCGTGGCCTGACCAGCACCGTGGAGAATTTGGACGCGGCAAAGCAGGAGATACACGCGGTACGATGGATGGAAAGCAAAGATGCGCCATGGCTGGAGAAGGATAGGGGCGAGGTGCGGATCAAAGGCGATCAAGCTCCATAAGGAGCTCGGTGGCGAGGGCATTACACAGCGACTCACGTAGCGGGTGTCAATTCAAAAATGGAAAGCCTCAGAGAGACGGAGAAGCTTGCCACTCAAGCTGCTGTGGATAAGGCTGTCCAAGAGGCCGCGGATCGATTCCGGGGCCTTGCTACGAAAAAGATCGCACGCGAACTGCAACAACAACTTGATCAGCTTAGCGCTGCTGGCCGACTGCTTCCACCGCCTCCTCTTGTTGTAGAGACATCGTCCCTGGTAGAACCAATTGTGCAGTCCGAAGCCGTTGAGACGCCTACCACTGGTGTTACGACTCCCATCACTTGCGCGGTCCCTTCTCCAGTGGAGGCGAATGAAGATGCCAGCATCTCAGTCAGTGAAGATGAAAATACTTCTCCTGAAGAACCAACTACTGATCCTCAGTAGTAACACATGTCGGCTTACTTTCTTTGCAGATGGACTTGGTTTTGTAATAGTTGAACAATTATCGTTGTGTTTATGAGGAACAATGTCTTTTGTAGCTAGTACTTTTGTGCTCTTTTTGCATTGTAATTCACTATCCGTCGTGTTTCGATTACGACGTATTTTAACTTCGTTATGCATGGAGGCATTAATCAAGATGTTACTTTGACTTAATTCCTTTTCATTTGCATCTCCAAACTCCGTTAGCTGGACACTAGCTATGATTGTCCCTTGTAATTTGGACGCAATGTTGGCGAAGGGCTCTCTTCCTCCTGCATTTACTATTTGTATAGTTTCTAAACAAGTTAGGGTTGCCCCCAGTTCGATTCGGACAAACAGTCCGCGAAGGGCTCTTTCCCCCCGCTCTCACTTTGGTAGCTGTGAAGCAAGTTAGGGTTGCCCCCAGTTTGATTCGGACAACAGTCCGCGAAAGGCTCTTCCCCTCGGTTTTGTATAGGCAAATGCGGCTAGCGGGGTTGCCCGGTTTGATTCGGACTTTCAGTCCGCGAAGGCGGCTTCGTCCCCAGCGCTTCGCTTTGTATAGCTGTGAAGCTAGTCAGGGTTGCCCCGGTTTGATTCGGACTTTTCGGTCAGCGAAGAACTCGTCCCAGCTTTCGCTTTGTATAGGCTGTGAAGCTAGTCGGGGTTGCCCGGTTTGATTCGGACTTTCAGTCCACGAAAGGGCTCGTCCGCTCGCTTTGTATAGGCTGTGAAGCTAGTCAAGGTTGCCCCGGTTTGATTCGGACTTTCGGTCAGCGAAGAACTCGTCCCCAGCGCTTCGCTTTGTATAGGCTGTGAAGCTAGTCGGGGTTGCCCCGGCTTGCTTTCGGATAACATACTTCCCCCTGTTTGGTTTCTATTATGCGTTGCTAATCTTGTTGGAAGGAATGCATGTTTATTTCATAGTCATAATAATAAACCATACAAAGAGTGCGTTATCAAATATGAAAAGACTTAACAAAAATCTTAGACATGGAACTTTTTCAACATTCTGATGTTCCACGGCTTATCTATTTTATCTCCAGTCGTAGTCTCTAATCCATAAGTTCCAGAGGTACCCTTCTTACTGATGACATATGGGCCTTCCCAGTTTGGCCCTAGCTTCCCGTCGTTATCTTTCTTGGTGGCTGGAGTAACTCATCGCAGCACATAGTCCCTAACCTGGAAACTCCGTGGCTTCACTCGTTTATCATATTGTCTCTGCAGAGTTCGATGGTATTCCTCCAACCGAATTTGGGCTATCTCTCTTCTCTCCTCAACAAGATTCAAGTCCGCGGCCAATATTTTCTCATTCAGTCCATGTTCCACAGCTTGCGTTCTGGTCGTGGATTCTATCATTTCCACTGGGATGACGGCCTCTACTCCGTACGCCATTGCGAACGGCGATTCATTAGTGGAAGTTCTTTGAGTGGTCCGATACGCCCATAGCACATGACTTAATTCGTCTGCCCATGCACCCTTTCTCTCTTCCAACTTTCGCTTTAGATTGTCCATTATTATTTTGTTAGATGCCTCTGCTTGTCCATTTCCTTCAGGGTTGTATGGGGCAGAAAACCCTTGTTTGACTCTAAATGCTTGAAGAAATTCTCGCACTTTTTTCCCTGTAAATTGAGTCCCGATGTCTGCGATGACAGTATGCGGCAGCCCGAACCTGCATATTATATTCTCCCACAAAAACTTTTTCACATTCTCTTCCTTAACTTGTTGCAAAGCTACTCCTTCCACCCATTTGGTAAAATAGTCGATGCGGCTAACATAAATCTCCTTTTCCACTTGCGATGGTAGAGGTCCTACAATATCCAGTCCCCACATAGCGAGCGGCCATAAAATTTTGAACACATTGTCGCGATGGCTCGGTGGTGAATGTATGAATGAAGCAAATCGTTGGCATTTCCCACATTTCTTGGCGTGCTTTCGGTGGCGTCTCTTTTCATATGGGGCCAAAATACCCTTGCCCTATCAATCTATGAGTTGTAGTTAAGCCCCGCGGAATGGTACCCGCCAATCTCCGCCCGTGAACCTCGGCTAGAAGTTCGAGCTTGCAGCGGACCTATACATTTTAGCAACGGCCCACTGAAGTTTCTTCGGTACAGGTCATCATTCAGTAATGTGTATCGCTAACTCAACTGTTCCATTCTTCGCCTGTCTTGTTTACTCTCCATCTCTACCCCACTCAAAAAAGCCTTGATTGGTTCCATCCAACTCTGATCCCCTTCGGTAGCGAGGCAAATATCACTTTCAGCTGATGTACTCGGCTTGCTTAACACCCTTACATCAATAGACCGACCCTCTAATCCAGGCACAACTGCAGCCACATAAGCCAAAGCATCGGCGTGTCTATTCTCTCCGCGGCCCAGATGTGCAAACTGTATTTTGTCGAACTTACTTGCCCTTCGCTGTAGGACCTCAAGGTATCTTGCCATCCGGGGACAGCGAGCTGCAAACCCTCCATTCACCTGACTCACTACCAAGTTGGAATCTGAGAAAACAGACAACTCCTTCACCCCTAGATCTTTCGCTAAGTCTAACCCAGCTATCACGGCTTCATATTCAGACTCATTATTTGAGGCTGCGAACCCCAATTTCATGGATAACTCAAGGCGATTGTTCTCAGGAGTAACTAACACGACTCCTATGCCATTTCCTGTGTCCGTAGCCGAGCCATCCGTGAAAACTCTCCACCCATTACGCACATCCCACGGATCCAACGGATCGCAGCTGACCTCCGTTTCAAATTCCATTACCATTTCATCTCCCCAAGTGGGATCCTCGCGGAAATTCGGCCGGAAACTCCGCCCGCGGCTTGTGCTTTTCTCAACATTCTGACTTGGTAAGTAATCCCATAAGAACTGAGTAAGACCGCCCACTTAAGCATCCTACCTGACTTCTCGGCCTTCAACGCTTGTCTCAGAGGTAAATTTGTTACCACAACCACAGAATGAGATTCGAAGTACGGTTTCAATTTAAGTCTGAAAATATCAATGCCAAAGCATACTTCTCAATCCCGCTATATCGGGTCTGCTGCTGCGATGGGTTTTGCTTTGAAAATGCGGCTTTTCTATCTGTTGACCACCCTCACCAGAACTGAAGGCCCGATTACGTGCTTCACTAACCCCGGATACAAATGCAATTTCTCTCCTGTTGGTCGCGAGCGGCAAAGTTACTTTGTCAAGGTATCTTTTCAACTCTTGAAAGGCTGTTTCGCACTCCGCGGTCCAATGGAAATCAGGCGATTTCTGCAGCAATCGGTATAAAGGCCGGCACTTGTCCGACGATTTGGAGATGAATCTGTTAAATGCGGCGACTCTCCCAGCCAGTCTTTGTACTTCCTTCACATTCTGCGGAGATGGCATCTCAATCAGTGATCGGATCTGATCTGGATTTGCTTCAATTCCACGATGAGTGACTATGTAGCCCAGAAACTTTCCTGAAGTTACCCCGAATGAGCATTTCTCGGGATTTAGTTTTAGCTTATGCTTCCGAAGTATGTCAAAAGTTTCTTGGAGGCCTTCCAAGTGCTCTCTTTCCGACATGCTCTTTTCCACCATATCGTCGATGTATATTTCTATCCCCTTTCGAATCTTGCCTTCAAACATCTTTTTCTCCCAACCGGTGAAAAGTAGCACCGCGTTTTTAAGCCAAGCGGCGATACGGTGTAACAATAAGTACCACCTTCCACCACAAAGGTGGTTTTCTCGATCACGGCTCGAACATCGCGACTGATTGTATCCCATCGACGCGTCCATGAAGGAAAACACTTTGTAACCTGCCGTTCTATCAACTAGCTCATCCACCGGGGCATCGGGTGCTTGATCCGCCGGGCTTTCTTTATTAACGTCGTGAAGTTGACACACATTCAAACTTTGCCGTTCTTTTTCGGTCAGCGACTACATTAGATAACCATTACGTAAACTCCGGTTCCTTATTATTCCTGCCCTTTCAAACGTGTAACCTCTTGGCGGATCCCTTCCAGCGTATTTTTGCCTTATACTTCTCATCTTTTGTCGCACTGGCTTAGCACCTTCATTCATATCCAAGTGATGACAAGCATACTCCGGATCCAAACCTATGATATCCTCAATTACCCATGCAAATATATCGGTGTTGTCTGCAAGAAAATGTACCAACTTACATTTCCATTCCTCCGGCAAGTCCGCTCCCACCGATGTAAACTTTTCCTCCTCTCCCAGCCCGAGGTTCACTACCTCCAACTCATCCAGCGTTTTCGGTCCCAGTGGAGGCCCATACCCCGCTATTTCCGCTTCCTTCTGTAATTGCTATGCAGGTCCAGGATCGTGCGATGACTCCTCTCCTTTGGTACCGCGGACCATACTTTTTACAGTCACTTGATGGATACTCTGCGCTGCTGCTTGGTCACCCTTTATTTCATATGTTCCCCCATTAGTGGGGAAGCGGATCACCTGGTATAATGTCGATTGGACGGCTCTTATTTTGTGGATCCATTTCCTCCGATCCCGAGGATAGCATTATACTGGGAACTTGCATCCACCACCATAAATCTGGTGAATACCGTGGTCGGGCCGGCTATAACCGGTAGCATCAATTCACCCAAGGGCTCTCATCATCTTTGCCGTTGAACCCATAAAGATTAGTTTGGGGGCTTAACCGGTCTTTTCCAATATTCATCTCCTCCACCGCCCCCTTAAATAACAAGTCAACTGAACTGCCGCAGTCTATTAGCACCCTCTTTACCAGATAATTGCCCATCGCTATAGTAATCACCAGAGCATCCTCATGCGGGGAAATTACTGACTCTAAGTCTTTCGGTGTGAACCTTATGCTTTCAACGCCCATTACGACTCCTCGAACTAGTTGCGGTATGCTCACCACTTCATTCACTTGTTGTAAACTGGCTGTCTTTCTCATCTTTTCTCGGTGTGCATTTCTTCCCAGGGTTTCCCCGCTGAAGATGACATTGATGGTACCTAAAATCCTTGCCGGGCCGGCCCTCTATCGGCTTGGCGAACCTCTGCGACAAACTCCACGAGCATCCCTCTTTCAATCATTTTCTCCACCAACCACTTCAAAGGCGTAGCATTCATTTGGTAAGCGTGATTCCTGATTTTATGGTAGGCCGCAGAATGGCTTCCCATCTATCTCCATCTGGCGTACTCAGCGGACCCTCAAAATCTTGTAATCCCTTAATCGGCGGCAAGATTTCATCAAAGCGGCCGATTTAGCGAAGTGCGCTTTCGATTTCCCTGTCACGGCTTCCTCTCTCGGATATCCGCCCGGCGCGATCTCCGTCTATCCGGACCACGGCTTTTTCTCCTCATGCGTTCCTTTCCTCTTTCCTCTTCTCTTCCTTTTCCCCTTTGCGATCATCGGGTCCAAGCGGCACCTTTGCCTTTCTGCTCTCTTATGTTCCTTTGCATTTCTCGCATTATGTCCTCGTGAAAGCGTATATATTTTTCTACCTTGGGATCTGAGGCGTGCAAAAAGTGATTTCGATTTTGGAAACCGACTCATGAACTCTAGTTCAGCCCTCGAAGCCGTCTTTGGAAGGCTATGACATTGCATGTTCCTCAAATTTTCCACCCTCAATGTCTCCTCCTTGAATCTGCACAGAAACTCTCTCAAGGACTCCACTGACCTTTGTTTTATGTTGAATAGTGTCGCGATGTCAACCACCCTTCTTTTCTGGTGTATGAAGTGATCAACAAACGCGCGCTCCAATTCTTCAAACCTTTGGATACTCCGCGAAGCTAACCTGTAATACCAATCCGAGGCTCCCCCTTTCAGACTAGCGGGGAACATCATACACCAAAGCCCATCATATTTACTCTCCTGCCATAACGGCATCTGTTGCCTGAAATGGTGCAAATGATCCGTCGGGTCCCCCCTTCCATCATACCTCTCAAATCTTGGCTGGGAGAATCGTTTCAAACGCCGAATTCCATCTTGAACCGCGATTGGATTTTTGTTGGGGCTTGCAACTTCTTCAGCGGCCAGCTCACGGTTTTGTTTTTTTTGCGGTCGCGATTCATCTCTCTCTCCTTCTCAATCATTGCCTTCACTACCTCAAGGTGATACCCACCGTTTGCTTTCGATGTCTGTGGCGGATACCCCTCATTCTCCCCTACTACTTATTTGCTCGATGATCATCCCGACCCGTTTAAGCCTGCGTAACCTCTCTTCCCTTCCTTAACTCATCATTTTCCGTTAAGTAGCCTAACAATCTCCTCACGAAGAAGTCACGGTAGCAGCATTTGCAGCGTTTGATACCTCTTCTTCTCCTATCCTCTTCCTCTCCTACCGCTTTCTTCTCCGGTGATCTCTCTTTCTTGATATTTTCTCTCACCGTTGCTTTCTTAGGTCTCCCTACTCCTCTTTTCACTACCGTAGCCATTTTTCTCGCTCCCCTCCAGACGGCGGCCAAATGTATAAACCGTGATTACAACCTATAATATTCCTAGTCTCAACTTCTTGCTCTCCTCTTTCTCCTCCTCTTTTTCTCTCTCTCTCTCTCTCTTATATATCCCCCCCTCTCCTTCCCGCATCGGCGTAGCCGGTTATCTTGCGGTTTCCGGTTCCGCTCTCCCTCTCTCCCGTCTCATGGCGGTTCAGGCGGTTGGGATACCGCTGGATCGATCCTGTGCAACCTGTCTTCCCACGCTATACCGCATCCGGTCCCTTTGTCACCACTAATCTCCTAGGTCATGTGTACGTCCTATACAGTAGCCTCTTCATATCATGTAGTCTTTGATGAAATAGTAGTATATACTTCATATATACTTACTATATGACAAGATTTAGTAAAAACAAATCGACACAATAAAACCAATATGACGTTCCATATATATTCATTAATTGAAAGACCTATATTTGAATATTATTTTATGTTTTTGTGTCTAGGATAACCCCTGCACTAAAAAGTTACTAAAGCTTGAGTGCAAGGATAGGACATAATCAGCCCATTCAGTAAGTATACAACTGAGGTGACCATGGGTTTACCATGATGAAGTCCAACTGAAGTGAAGTAGCAGCTTATATTCAAGAGTAAGCTATGGGTTTAAGAACTCTTTTTCTTCTTCCCCTTTCAACCAGGTATGTCTTTCAAATCGTTTTTTGTTTGCATAATGATAATACCCCTTTGGTGATATTGGTGTATTTGATCGATGATTGTTTTTTATTGATTTCTAGATATTTTAGGACACAAATTTCTAATTTTGTTAATTTAAGAGACACCTGAGTTAATAATGATAGTATCCATTTGTCTGGTAATATAGTTTTTGAAGCTGAAGCAATATTGTTGAACCCAGAACAAAGAAAGTAACCCAATTTCGATTTCCCCAGCAAAAAAATCTTAAACTATCAGTGACAATTTGTTGTTGTCAGCCAGATCACCTCACAGTCCGATAAATTAGTCTCAAGTAGCTGAATGCTTTAACTATCTTCGAACTTGGATTCCGTTAGAGAACTCAGTTGCCTTTTAAACATCTAACTTCTTGATGCATTTTCTTATACGATGTCCTACAACAGCAACACTACTAAGGGATTATCTTAGATGGACACCTCACTTTTTATAATGATTCGGAAAAACGCCGGTTTGGGGAACTGTTCGCGTAACAATCCGAAGTAAAAGAAAAAGAGAAATAAACCTTTCGTCAAAACAGACGAACTCTGAAGATCTGGAGAAAAAGAAAAAACTTTCAGAAAAAAACAATAATGAAAGTTGTTATTAATTTGTGCTTTAGAGTTTACAGAAACGAAAACAACAAAATTGTTATTGAGAGTTGAACTCGAGACCTGTATGCACAATGTCACAATTCAATTGCCATATGACTGAAAGATTATGGAATCTTTTAAAAGTCGGTATTGTGGTCTGTGGATCCCTCTTTTAAAGGTTCTCCACATCAATTTCCTCCTTTAAACTTGCCTTGAAAAGACTGGTGTGGCCCTCAATTTTGAGGGCAATGCATTGGTAACTAACTTTAAAAAAAGACGAAAACAAATGAATTTTGGGGAAAGATTTTGAGCTTGGTTAGGTTTAGTGAGGCTGAAGAATTTTGGTTCCATTTTCTATGAAGGTCAAGTCTATTGTTTGAATGGGCTTTCTACTTGCTTAGAACACGAAACTACGTATCTATGCAACCACCTAAGATACAATGCTCCTCACGGCTAATGTTCATGCATCACAATACACTGGCAGCTATAGTAGTAGACATTGTAAAATTGAGCTTGTTCTACTATGGGTCGTGTATTTGATTGCTTTGATGATTCAGGCTGATTCATCAACAAAAACAGGATGTTTTGATCTAATCTGCTCAGGATTTGTTCAAACTAGCCTTGAGATAGTTCTTTGTGCCACTATTGATCCTGTTCCATCGTAATTTGATGACCAATATAAAATATCCATTTACCTCTAGCAGGAAAGACTCTTTACTCTTTAAACCCCTATTTGATGGTTGATGGTCTCTACTCTGATATAATGGCTCAACCATTGAAATCTGAATGAATTTTTTGTTTGTCAGCAAACCCGTGTGTTGAACTCATCCTAGAAGACCACTAAACCAGTGAGGATGCACAAGTGCTAATTAACCAAAATTTACTCTAGTACCTGCGCGTTGTGAACAGTTTCTTACTTGGTTAGCGTAAGGAGAGGTTAACTAGAATAAGTAGTTTTCTAGACAAGACAAATAAGTTTCAGAATCACTATGATACTTGCTGTTGATGCCCTTTGTTACAAAAATGCGCCGTAAAGCGTGATTATGTTAAAGTTTGAACCCAATCAAATAGGCCAATGTTGAACAATTTTCTCGACACCAGAATTACCTCCCACAAATTCTAGATTAATGTGTGGCCTTTGTCAAATGCAATCTGAACGATATACAAGAGCACCCACAAACAAATAGTTAGTTATAGACTTATAGGAAAAGGATGATGGATGTCAAAAGTCTTAAGTTAATGCAGATTGATCATAAATAAACATTGTTGCATAATATGTCATTATGTAAAGGAAAACTGGATGAATAACTAATCAATTACTTACTAATTTTCTTTAGTTTTTTCTTTATATCTGACTTTAATATAATTTCTTTTTCGACTCAGGACCCCAACACTGGTAATTGGTGGTTGCAGATCTACACATCTCTTTCTCTCTCTAATACTATCAATGGCTGAAACAATCTTCAATTTCATGCTTCCGTTTTCTTCAGTAGCTAGAGGTTGCTATTGGCCGGAACAAGCTTCAATTTCACAGGTTTCTATCTTCTGTCAAAAAAAGATACTTCTTTCATTTAATTAGTATATTGGTTGATGCATTTTTCGTATGAATTTTATTGGCGATGCCAAGGGTTTGTTTCTGATATGGGTGTATTAAAAAAATAGTTTTGTGAATATTTCATTAACAGAACACCAAATTAAAAAAAATCACAACTCTGTGTAAAGTGAGGGACTTCCCATCGTTCACCCTCGCACAATGCTGCTTGATTGTGCCTAATGACACTGCTAGGCTTGCCACAGAAACTAATAGAAGGGTATATTTTTAGCTCATTTTTTTGTCTTATCTTCCTATTCACCCGATTATGTATGCACTATGTTAACCTTAAGCAAAATTTTACAGTCTGAAAAGGAACTTGGTCTAACCCACTTAAGCAAGTTAACCATGCTTCTATTCTTACAAGCGCAGAAGAATCCATTTGGTGTGAAAGTGAGATCTAAGCCGGATTATGTAATATTAATGTAGGCAGCCTTATCACACAAATTTTCTAAAAAAGCCCGGCCATATGTTTACTGATGTTTTGGTTTTGTTTAAAATTGTACTTTAGAGGCCATACAATGTCTATTGAGTGTCGATCACAAAGTGTGCTACAACTTTATGGTTGTTGTTAAATTAAATTAACATATTGTGAATCACCATTTAATTTGGACTGGGCACTAAAAGTATCGTTATCAAAGAGTGGTTATGCCCTTAATTTGAATCAAGAACGTATATCCTCTCTTAAGAGTCAGTATGCAATTTCTGATGCAGAGTAGTCCTTGCAACTCTCAATCTGTTGTTCTTAAATTAAACTAAATCATAGGTATGGTTTGAATTATATAGTAATTATCAGATTTAATTTGATATTAGGCATCATATATATTTTAATTTTTCTGCAATATATAAAATTTCATTTCTCAGAACATACCTGCTTTTGGAATTCTTGAATACAGGAGAACGTGTTGTTCGATATTGGCTATTGCATTTACTGCCACACTCATACACGTACCAACTCATGTTCTTAACGAGTATTTGTTTAAACATATGATTGGTAAGGTAGCACCTAATGGAGAAGACATGTTCTGTAGGCGGCACAATACAGACAGAACAATGGTGTACTGGCATGAGAGTGCAGACTTGGTTAATGTTTGGGAAAAGGCTGGGGTGAAAGATCCTTACTGGAACCCGCCACCTGGATGGACGCCTGGTAATAATCCTTCACAAGAACTTGACTGTGCTTCAGAGTTAAAACTGCTAAAAGAGGAGATGGCCAACATTAGAAAGTAAATGACAGTACTAAATAGAATAGGTGTGTTTCTTTCTTCCAACAATAGAACAAGTGTGTTTCTTTCATCCAACAATAGAACAGGTGTGTTTCTTTCTTCCGACACATTTTTATTTTATTTCAATTTCAATTAGGGTTTGTTTTTTTTTGTTTTTTTTTCCCGAAGGAATCCAATCCACCTTTGATGATATTCTAATTAAGACTTTTCATTGATTCATAAGTTGTTAAGGCTGATGCAAATGGGTGTATTACTGGAGCTTCAGGTTAGTGTTAGCATAAATTTATATGCAGATAATGTGTTTCTTAGTTGAATGTTAGAACATAGTTTTATGTCGAGGTCTTTATGTTATGTAGGAATATCACTGGTTGTGAATCCTTCATGGACGAATCCTACTGGGGAGTGGAATGTAGGATATAAATTTGTCTATGAGCTTTTCACAAGCAGCTTGACTTCCCATTTAAAGGTAGGATTATGCGTCATTGTCATTGGATTTTTGTGTACTCTATTCAAACAAGTCTTCCTTTAGAAACATCTTGACTTACTGAATTGAACTCTATCTCTTAGTTCTCAATTATGACTAATCATGGTATGTGAACAGAAAGAAAGGAAGAAAAAGTGTGATGAGAAAAACCAGGAAGCAATTGCAAAGGCTGTAAAGAATCTTAATCAATTTGACCAGGCTATTAGCATTACCAGGTTTTAGTTGTCTTTGTTGTATATATGTTTCACTTTTTTCATTTTCATTTTCAATCTCATGATTAGATCTTACTCCACTTTCATTGTTATTAGAAAAATCTTATAGGTTAGAAGCAGAAATTTTCTGAGAACATATACCGTCATATGCAATTGCAATGAAGAGTTGACAATTGATGCCGAGATTTGTCTAGAATTCTAGATAGAAAAGATAGCCTAGGAACATCATAGAGAGAAACACACTGGAGAAGTAGAGTTTCAGAAAGGCAGCAACTGCTTCCAGTTTAGATGCAATTTTGTGAAAGAAAAAGCAAAGAAGAATATCTATGTTAATAGTTATAAGTATTATGTGACAAATGATACACTACAAAAGGATGGAGATGGTCGTCAGATGGAAATGGTTATTAAGAACAAGTATATCCTTTGGCTTCATTAACATTATGTTTATTATGCAGAAGGATATTAATAGGCGAATATGTATACATATGTATTTGCAAGTATTGCCACTTTTTATAAGTTTAAAACTTAAAAAGTAACTCAATTCTTAGGTAAATATTTATTTTCAACGGGATCAATTCTGATTTGTAAATTGCCTGTTCAGAAACATAAAAAAGTGGAGGATATCAGTTTGAAAGAAATTCGTGCAGACCTTCAAAGCAGGGTTGATTATCTTCGAAAGCAAGCTAATGTAAGTGGGTTAAGCTTAATCTTTTTTCAAATTAACCTTGAATTTGTGGTGGTTTTGAGGTAATAAACTTAAATTTGTGGTGGTTTATATTTTAAATTGCAACTAACAATGTAAGTGGTTTATATATTGCTTGCCAGATGTCAACTCCTTTGCTTTCACCTGGATAGTATCGCGTCTAGCCCAGTCGAAGATACAAGTGTCCAAAAAAATATTTATGACAACTAGATCTAATAAAACTGTGAAGAAAGATGATCGAGTTCTTTTTGGTACCGGTTTGAGTGGTACGAGATTCTGGACCTGCAAAGAAAGTGGCCGAGTTAGTGGGAAAAAAGTCATATTTTCCTGAAGAGGAAAGGTCCATGGAGATCTCGGTTTGCCAGATGTTGAGTTTTGATCATGAAGAAGATAAATAGGATAACAAGGTATGATAATCTCTTTGATGAATCTTTTCCTTAGATTGTTTATCATTTTTTAAATGTGTAATCTGTGATGTTCATTTGGTATGACTAAGAATATGGGGGTAAGCTCTTTTACTTCCCCAGTGATCTGTTTGAAATATCCACTGCCTTCAGCTTCTCTGTATCTGCTTTAGGCATAAATGAAAAGTCTCTTCTTATGTTTTTAGTTTTAAATGTTTTTAACGAAGCTTTACTCGGTAATAAAATTAGTGTATAAAAAAGTTTAAGCATGACAACATTGATTTCCTCATGAGACACCCACTTCTGGACTGTTGTTCCTTCACATAATTACGTTCATCAAACAAGGTCTGTTGACCCTATTCCTGATTTTTATGGTCACTTAGATTGTAGATTTTGGCGTGTCCTTAAATAATGGTCACTTAGATTGTAGATCGTAATCTGAAAAGCAAGACATAGGCTCTTAAGCTTGAGATCCTGGATTTTTTATTATTTCTCTTTGGTAGTTATGTGGTATCTACCAGATTTTATTTCCTTTTGTTGCTGTTATAGGATTTGCTTTTGTCTATATGGATGATGAGCAAGATGCCGAGGATGCAATTCGAAGTCTTGATAGGGCGGAATTTGGAAGACAGGACCGGCGGCTTCGTGTTTAGTGGACAAAAGTATGTATGACAGGACAAATCAAGCCATCTGACGTGGGTTTGAATCAGGACACAGTGATCCGTACATGGAGAGGTTCTAGTTGAGGGATTAATGGAACGAGACGCAATGACAACCTCCAGTACCCACCTACAATGAAATATCTTCACTTGCCTAAGTGTGATATCGTCTCTGTAAACCTTCAAGTTCTGATCAAGAGCTACTAATTTAGTGTTCTAACTTGATTGTAATTTAATTCCACTTTGATTTTGAGTTGTTGGGATATTGTAGAAGATGTGGATTAATGAGGTGTGGATTAGATATGACTATTTTGTATACCACCTTCATTGATCATTCCACTTCACAGTCATCAACGAATTGTATTGACCACCTCTATGGTTCATTATATGTAAAATCAAATGACTGTCTTGATTTGCTCAGAACTATTAATCTGTCAAAGGTATGACTCTTTTAAATATTGTTGAAAACAATTGGAACCTAGCAATGGATCCTAGAATGACAGAATGTCAGCACAAAAGGACCTATAATTATACTTCGTATATTTGAATGGTTTTTGGAAATAAATTCAATATCAATGTATGGGTTTAAACAACACATAAAGGCTTAAAATAGTTATTGAGAAAGTCCAAACAATAGGACCCAAAATAATCAGCGTGGAAAAAGTAATGTAAAATACAAAGAATTCTAATTACACTCAAATAACTGGTAAAAAAAAATCGTATAAGATTCATATAAATAAATATTTTAGGATAGTATCATTATCTGATAATCGTACTTTCCATATGTAATTAAAAAAACTTCTAATTACAGTCAAATTACAAAACAAAATGGACTCTTCACCCTATGAAATATATATATACCAAACACATACAACACATACGTGCTCAACACAATTTATTCCACGCCAATATATGTTTTTTATTAAACTACTATAATTAAAAAATGCAGGTCATGAAGAATCAAAAATACAACAAGAAGATCGTGGGGTACGAAACAAAACACAATGTTTCACTGAAGAGTGCACTTACAGAAATTCTCAAAAAAGAAAAGATTTATGAAGAACAGGTTTCTGAGTTCAATATTTGAGAACTATCGATCTGCGGTGGATGTGCTTAATCAATGTGCCTATACTAAGAGAATACCATAAAGATCCAGATTATCCTATCATACAAACATCATTTGGAACATATTAAACCAAGAACGTCGACTCAGAAAATGTTGCCGCAGGAAATGCCATACACTATCTACAACAGATATACAAGTTTGAAGTACTAGATGTGAACTACAACAAACTCATGACTAGACGTGAAGAGCTCTACGAAGCAAATATTCAAGTAGAAGAACTTCATATGCAGATTAAAGCATTGAAAAAAGATAATGCTTATTTAAAGGGAATAAACGAATACTTGCTCATAGGCGGACCAAATAAGGAAATTGATGACCTAAGCATTCCCGAGTAAATATTCACAACCGATTGGAAGATCAAGTGTTAGGAAAACAATGTGATTCGTAATATTCATGTTCTTAGTTTACGCAGTGAATTTTGTTATTAACATCCTAATAATGTTTATTAACAAATTCCATCTCCTTTGATTGCTCATTTGTTTTGTTTGTAGTTTTACATACACAAGTTACACGACCGAGTATATTAGCTGGAATAGTTATATAGACAAGTGTAAGAAACGAAAAAACCCCAAAAGCCAATATAACATAACAATAATGAGTTTGCTTTTGTTGGATCAAATTGAGATTCACCCCTGAGAATTCTAGCCGCAGCAAATCAAAACCTTCTCTCTACCCTCTTCTAGCTTATAGTTCCAACTGTAATCGACTATCGAATCGACTATTGAATTATTGGATTATTGAATCGACTCTAAGGCTATGAATGGCTACGGTCTGTCAAAACACTGCCTTGGAGCTTTGCTTCCAGTTAGAGGTAAGATTATTAATTGAATTTATAAACGGGATGTAATCTAGGAAACAAGTTTGTCTTTTGATTGTTATCATTCATTTTTTCATATAGTTCTCATTAGAAAGTAAAAAGTGGTCTGTTGAATGTTGGTTCCCGTCCCTTGCTATTGCTATATTGAGATTGTAATATGGTTAATTTATGTAAAAATATGGAGGCGGAATTTGTGGATATAATGTTGGATTAAATAACGGGTAAATCTCTAGGCCAATATATTAATTCTCTTTGGGTATGGAGCAATTGATTGCTTCTTGGTTTTCCCCAAAAGTCTAGAAAACAAGGTTTTCTTAGGTGGCTAATTAGAGCTCGAATCTCTTCTCCTTTGGTAAATACTAGATAATCTTATTTTATACACCATGTTATATGATACGTCAATGTTGCTTTCTACCAATATCTGTTATGCATTTTCCTGTAAAGTATCTTCTCTTTTGAATATTTAAGGGGAAACAAGTGATGGTTTACAATGCATAATATTAAAGACTCGATTATCCTCTAAATGGTGCAAATTTGGTTATAGAAGGAATAGGGGTGTCTCTTTTTGCCGAATTTCCGATTTTTCCGAAATCCGACCCGAAATTGGTCTGGCTCTGGGTGTAGTTTTCATGGGCCGATTTTCCGATTTCCGAAAATTCGAAAAAAAAAAATTGGATCGGATTTGGATATAATTCTAAAATCCAATCCGATCCGAAAATTCCGAAATTTCCGATATTATTGCCAATTTATTCCGAAAATATATACTTCTCTCACTATCCACTTGATTAGATCTCGACCGTTCATTCATTTTCTAGTTTTTTACTTCCAAAAACAAAACAAAAACATAACCTACCCGCTACTTCCTCACTTGAATTGGACCACTCTACTGTCATTACACCGTCTGCCATAACAACAATGATATAAAAAAAAATATTATTGAGTCATACAATGACTTCGGACCAATCCAAAAAGCCAAATTCAATAGATAGAATATTATGTAAAGCTACTTAGAGTCCAAGACCATAATCCATTATTTATGCAGACACTTTCGCTTCAATTTCCACACACAAAAAAGATTGAAACATTACAAATACCCGGACCTCAACAGAATGCAATGCTTGCTATTGGTGGTGCGGGTGTTTTTTCGTTTTTTCTTGGATCACTTGTTTGAATGAAAATGGGTTTTCTCAAGTAAACAAGTGTGTATTGTTGTTGGTACATTGGTGTTGTGGACATGGTTTCTCTCCTACAATGAACATTGGTGTATGATATTCCAAAAATAATTAAAAGTAAAGAGATCTTTGAAAATTTACCAAGTATTCGAAATTTCGAATTATTCGAAATTTCGAAAGTTCGAAATTGGAAATATATATTGAATCCGAAAAAAAATTGGATCGGATTTGGCTAGCATATTAGGTTCCGAAATTTTTTTGGAAAAATTCCGAAGGAGGTTAATCCGATCCGAAGTCACCCCTAAGAAGGAAACAAATGATTAAACTGTAGCCATAGGCCCATAAACGGAGAATTATAATTGTAGTATGTTACTAATATATATTGCAGTGAAAATACTTCATTAAGTTCCATTGATCTCACACACTAGCAGCATCAAACCACTGAAAGTTGCATATAAACACTTCTCCATTAGCAACATTTTAGCTTGAGTTGGTGGGATTTCGAAAGGAAATCCCTTCAAAAATAGGAGTATTCTGCTTTATACGATGAGTACATGGTATTCTTTAGTAAAAGGTGAAAGAATAGTTCGCTCTATACTCATCGGGCAACTGCCTGTGTTTAGACCTTTCTTGGCTGCAACTTTACATAAGTGGTTCTTGGCTCAAACCTTTCATAGTTTCATTTGGTTGATATGGGACTAAAAGCTTTAACGTGTACCTGATTTTGCAGCAGTGAGGTTGAGTTGAAATCTATAACCTAACCCAACCCTGGTCTTACACCCTGAAATAAAGTTCTCATAATAAGCTTGGGTCGTCGTGGGAGCCCAACAGGTTTAGGTGTCGATGGACTACTCACAAAACACTGCCCCCCAATGAAATATCCAAGTCTAGAGTGCACTGGACTTGAAAGTTGCATCAAATTTTCCTACACATGGTTGGGTTATGAAGGTAGAGTGGCTGATTGTTTGGTCAAAGTTTGATCAAACAAATTCACACACAAGAGTTTAAAAACTTGAGATTTAACTGAAATTAAATCCTCGGAGTTCCCTGCAAAAGATACTGTTGATTTTGTTTTTTAAATGTCATCATCTTCACTAACTATTTGTGTAATTGTGTTTATTTGCGTAGCATCCTAGCTTTTATCTGTGAAGGTATAAGAATGATGTCCGTATTATTATAAAATAATGAGTAGCTAAAATATTTTCCTGTTTGGCAGTGATCTTCCTCCTTTGTCGTGGAGGCAAAGATTAGATGCATGTATAACTGTTGCTTGGGGTCTCTATTACCTTCATACAGGGGTAGAGAGGCGGGGTATAATTCACACGGATATGATGTTAAGACGACAAATATTCTATTAGATGAGAGTTGTGTTGCAAAGATGGCGATCTCGGGTTGTCAAAAGATGGTCCGCGACTTGATCATACTCATGTGAGTCTTTGCGATAAAAGGGAACCTTCGGATATCTTGATCCAGAATACTTCCGTAGGCAACAATTGACCAAGAAGTCTGATGTATATTCATTAGGTGTGGTGTTGTTTGAAATTATGTGTGCTCGACCTGCTATCAATCCAAGCCTACCGAAACATCAGATAAACCTTGCATAATGGGTAGTCCGATAGCAACAACAGGGAGAACTAGAAACTATTTTGGATCAACATCTTGAAGGGTACTCACTTGATTCGTTGAAAATTTTTAGAAAAATAGCAGAGAAATATCTTGCTGATGAGGGAAAGAATCGACCGACAATGGGTGAAATCCTACAGGCCTCCGGACATGCTAGCTGCAAGATTGCATGGCGTGTTGGAAGTTATTTATGTTTCTGAGCATAGAAATTATAACGGCATAAAGGTTCGTCATCTTAACACGTTATACATATTAGATGTGTTTGGGCTATTTTACTCAAATCATGGTTTCTGACTGAACTAACTGTGCGGGCTTAAGGCATCTAGCTATAATTTGCTTTTTTTTTAATGCCTCTTAAACCAGGTAAGTGATCGTGTCAGAGGTTTGTGCATTCTCGGTTACATTTTCCTTATATAGGTAAGATCTCCAATGAATATTAAACTTCTTTGTGTAAATAATGGTAATGTTAAATCTCAAGGAAATCTCAAGGGAAACCTAGAGAGAGGCTCATCCTGATGTGAGATTGCCTGCTTGCTTCAGGGGAAACAATTTGAGGGCTGATGTAGCTAACAACCCCCTTGATAGTCGATTCATTAGGGTCGTCAACTTCCACCTAGAAAAGTATCCACCATTTTCTTTGTCTCTTAAGCCTCACAGCTATGGGACTTCCTAAAGAAAACAGCAATCACAGTTTATCAACCACTCACAAGACCACCAAGATCTTCTGCCGCAATAAAAGAATGCTAGACTGAGGTGAACATGCAAAGTTATAAACTTCACAATTTTTAAAATGTCTTGAATTTCACCCTTACGCTAGCAAAGCTTCTGTAGGAATCTGGCTCGAGCTGAAAAGTTTTGACAACAAAGGATTCAACTTCTCCTCCTGCAAATTGAAATGGGATCTCTGTACAGGGAGTGGTGCTAAGTCAATTAAGGCATCGACACTGCGGGTAATGGCAATTGATTACCTCGGAAATAAAACTTATGGCAGAAGACATGTGAGGATCTTCCTGAATCTGTTGATTCACCTTCAGGTTTGACCAATTTAGGGGCAACATGCTATGCTAATAATATACTTCAGTGCCTTTACATGAAGACATCATTCAGCCTAGGATGTCTATTTTTAATGTTCGTTCTGCAAAAGTTCATTTGTATTATTGTAGAACACATAGAACCACTTAAACTGTCTGCATGATTTAACTCGAGGTTTTGTTTGCCTAGGGTAAACTATGTTCCAGACACTAAATATAACAGAAGAGAATGTTATTTTCATAAAAAGATTTCACGGCATGTTTTTCCATCCCTTAAACACATTATAATTGGATGTAAACATATTAAATGATCACTGGTAGGGTTATGGTGACAGCAACATATTCTAATTATATTCTGTTTTTTTTCCCATATGAACTTTTGTTTATCTTCATCATAATTGCCTGAAGATTTTCAATTGTGAGCAGGTGCTTGCATGTGCAAATTGTGACAGAGATGCAGTCGTTGAGATGTCTCAGAAGCTTGGATTCCTCACAGGGATCGAGTCGGAAGTAATGTTAGATACTCATGTTCAAGCTGGTTTTGTTGTGGGTTTATGATAAAACGTGTTTTATTGTACGTTTATTGGTTTTCTTGATTAATTAAGTCCGAGGTCCACAGTCCGAAGTCCAAAGACCAAAGTACCAACTCCAAAGTCCGTATAGTCTTACGTTTTAGTCAAGTTACCTTACTCACGTGGGTTTGGTAGGATAGGTCGAGTAAGGGATCGTCCAAACCTTAGGGCTCGGAAAAGGTTCACAACTGGAATTACAACTTTTGGTGAATAGGATTTTAGGTTTTTTAGTTGGTTTTAATTAAATTAACGATAATGCAAATAATGTAAATTACTACGGTGATTTTGATATAGATAACCAAAGATAGAGAACAGGGAGAGAGTTAATCATACTCATGCAAGAATCATTTTTCAACAGTTTATATTACCACGTCACTACATCTCTAATTCGTCTCGTGTTCGGAGACGACGTCGAGTATTGATCCCTAGCGCATGCCCACATCTCTGAGCCGCATCGCACTAGCATAAGGAGTTGAACTAATATTTCATCTCTGGAATATCATTTTAGCTCGGCTCGATTCCACATCATTTGGACAAATTGGAGAGTGCCCGACACCATAGATTCGCACGAGACATTTTAGGTCGCGACGAGACTCTCGAGAACATCAAGATCCAAATTTATGCGATCTCAGTCATTTTGGGACCGGATGTCTAATCTATGCCTAATTCTAAGTAGTGATTCTAGAATATTAAAGAGTCAATCCGTATTCTCACACGAAGCAAAGATAACCCTCCCCCTGAGGGGATTAGCTCATGGTCATTGAAGGAATATTAAAACTTCCTGTATACATTAAGTAAATAAATGCAGGATAGGAATTACACTAGAAAAGAAATGACTGTTATTAATGGTAAAATGACTTACAGTATTTAAGCTGCTGGAATGAAAATGACAGAGTTTAAGTGCTGGAATGAAACTACAGACGTTAAAGTAAAACTAATGTATAGCTAAAGCATGAAAATGCTGAAGGAAAAATAATGAAGGCTACCCCCTCATATATATAGGCGGGAGACTGGAGACGGATTAATTGAGTTTTGGCCTTATGCTAATTGAGAGATTCAAAACTTTGAAATACAAAGTTTTGGTTTTACCTGTTTTAATTTAGCTTTGTCTTTTTCTTTATAAGGTTTTGTCTTTATATGTTTTGGTTTCGTCTTTTAGCCCAATTCAATTCAAACATTGAATTGGTACGTGTCTTTCCTATTGCGAGGTGGCACCAAATTAAGACCATCACTTGCCACCTGCCTATGCTGACTCGTCATGCCTTTTGGGCCCGCAGAGTGGGTCCACTTAGTATGTCTAGTGGCGGCGCCGATTTTGGTGTTTTTACAACTTTTTGTCTTTGCGTAGAGTTTGTCGCCCTGGTCGCTCTGGCAGTTCACTAGCCAACGTCAGCACCCAGATTTATCAGATTTGAGCTTCGGAAATTTGCTGCTTCTTTATATGTGGACCCGTTCTGCACTGGTTTTGTTCTTTTGGAAACTTCGGCTCTAGTCGGGGTTCATTTGGGCTTCATTGGGGTTGAGTGGAAACTTCAAATATTCTAGTATTCCGTGATTTCGATGCATGTTTTATCATTATATTCATTTTAAAATGCGGAAACCGCAAAAAAGTACGAAAATATAATTATTACATGATTATTAAACACATAATCGACCAAAATGCTATGTCTCGGGGTTTAATATTACAGTTTTGGGTGCTTATCCCACCACCCCAAACAGCATTTTGCTTGTCCTCAAGCAAAGAGGAGACATTAAAATGATAAGTGGTCAAAAATGTGTTGTCCTAAGCTAAATCTCATTTAAAAGTCGCGGTTGCATTGACCGTATGCAACAAGGCCTTGAACCACTAGGAATTCCCTAGTGGACGAAGTTATAGCCTCGTGAGAGTTTTTCAGAGAAGATACTCACAAACTTCATTTATACTACAACGACTTCGATAACAAAGGCTTGTTTCCTTAATTAATCTCGGGTATCTAGACATCTCACTAGCTTGGGAAACAAAGATTTTACTCTTTTCAAATTCAAGTTAATATACATACAATAATCGAAACATCTATTATGAGCATGCATGCAGTGATCTAATAATGAAATGTACTGAAAGCGAGGGGCGTTTCGGATCCTTTGGATAGCGTTCTTAAGTAGGTTCTCATAGGTATATGTCGAAACACAATTTCTCTCTTTTTTTTCCACTCAAGCTTTGCTATCTCCAGTGTGCAGTGGGCACACGTTTCCTCACATACTCAATGACTGTCAGAGGAGCCGAGGTCGAGAAGTCACAACTACTACTTATTATCACACTATCCCTCTTCTGCACTTCATCCTATTTCTCATACTCATCATCTAGGTAGGCTTATTTATTTGTGGTTAATAGATGGGTAATGATTTTTTTTTTTTTGGTGAAGTAGAAAGGATTAATGAAAGGTTCAGTGGAACGATTAGTGGTAAAAAAATTTACAGGTGTGAATTTTTGGCTATATCGATCCAAAGAAGGCCTAAATTCTCGCCTAGGATTTGGGTAGTGATCAATTAAGTAGACATGTGAACTTCTCTTATTCGGAAGAACTACTCCTCTATGTCATTACTCATATATCACACATTTTGAGGCTTTTGGTTAGATTCTTATAGGATATGGAAACTAAGTTGTTTAACCGTGGGTTCCAGAAACTTACTGCTGTGTATATTTAATGATAGTCAGTGCATGAATGCTCATGAAAAAATGTAAAAGCTATTGCATACGTATTAAATTAAGTTTCTAAGAACAAGTCCTAATTATGATGCTAGGGTGAGATTTCTAAAAAAAATTCATCATAGAAAGGGAAACGAGAATTTGTCACTAAATACGTTTATTTAGACATCAAGTAAACTATATACAACTATGCATTCCTAATTTTTGCAAAAGGTTCTCACCACCCCCAAACAGTCAGACACTGTGTCCTCAAAGTGTTAAGAGAAAGAAAGGGTATACCTGAGAGGCTTTGAGCAAAAATATAGCTGACATCTTCCACAGAAATTTATTGTAACACACTATATATTATACATCATAAAAGTAGAAGCACACTGTTAGGTTATTTATTTATTTCACATCAAAACGTAAAACAAATGTGTACATGCATCAACTCACATTGCCCCAACCTTGAACTGGGGGATAGTCCATCCTTGCCTCGTCCCTGTAGAAATGTCATTCCTTTGCATCCCGCCAATCTATCATAGCTTTCCAGACTTCGCTCCACTTCCTCTTTTTTGCATTGTCTAGGTGAGCTATCATTTTATCATCATTAGGGAAAGAACAAACTTTCTTTAGATACCTTGCAGGGCGTCGCCATGTCCGAAATCGCAAAGAACGAATTATCTTGTTTGTTGGACACATAGAGTCGACCTTTACCCAGTCCTGAAAGGTGGCCGCAAACTGTGGGAAGTACGTCCTCACTATCCTGCATGCTGAAACTGGCAGGGTGATATAGTGCTGCCGAAAAGACCGAGCCTTCTTAAGATTCTCAATTACTAGGTCTGTAATGTCAAAGGCGGTATGTTGCTGGGCCAATGCATGAAATGTCTTACACGGTGACTTTGATGCAGTGGAAAAATGTCAATCCCCCATGATGTTTAGAAGAATAAATAACATGGCAGTTCCAACATTCATGGTCATACTGGCTAGTGGAATAGTGAAGTCTGGCCATTGGCCAGCTTTAGCACGTTCACTGACGTGGGCAATGCCATCGCCATACCGGGTAGCAAAATCGTCCCTAGAATAGTCATTAAAGTCATTCTCTATCATGTATTGAATGGGGAGGTCTGGCTGAAGAGGAGGAAGGTCTAGGGCCATAGCAACAGTTGGCTCGTAAAAAGAGTGGGTGTTACCAATACGGAGTGTAAAAAGCCATTCAAAGGGAAACCCTAGACGGTGGTAGATCTTCCATGTGATCATAAAAATAAGTTGCCAAACCCGAGGAGTATGTATGTCCGCCCGGGTGTAGAATAAGAGAGTTCCAACCAACTCGAGTGATGTAGTCTCACGAAAAAGATGTCCATATCGCAGGAGAATTCAAAGAACGAATGGAAAGATTGTTCTGGAATCATCTTTGGAGCTTCCATTGTAGAAGATGTGTGAAAAAAAAATGTGACCTGTTTAAACAAGGATAAACAAATATTAGAGTATGATGAGAATAATTAAGTAAAAACAAATTACCATAGGAAAATTAAAAACTAAAAAGAAAATGACAAATAATATAAAATTGCAAAATTTAAATGGTTTCATGGGCCCAAGTAACGGCGAGGATTCTTTTGTGGGAGGGATCCATTTATAAGATTTTCTATGTCGTCAATCCGTGCAACAGCCCGTTGCAACATTTCACTTTCTGTCTGGTAAATCTTGGCGTGGTTCTCCATCATGAGAGTGTGATTTGCCAAAAACTGGTTGTGGCTGTGCAAGAATTGTGCTTGTTCCTCTTCGTTTATTGTCCGCAGGTCCTGAAATTCAAGAAGACTGGTGATGATAATGTTCTGACGTTTGAATAATGTCATCAGTCCTTGTTGCATTAAACGAAGCCCTTCCATGGGATTAAATACATTGCATAATGCATTTTCAGTGAAAATGTTGTCAACGGAACAATCTTCGTCGGTTTCTGCACCGACATGGTTCTTTGCAACGTCTGGGTTCCAGAATCCGTTCCTACATACTGAGTGAATGGTAAAAATGTTAGCTATTCGAAGAGGTGTATGAGGAGAAGTACTAGAAAAACCCCAACGTATCATGATAAGTGTCACAATGGTTGGTAAAGGAGCTGCCTTTTTCCTGGCACGTGCGATCGCGTTCTAGAGAAATTTAATAATGCAAAAATCATTGCAGTTACTCTGTAAGACCCAAAGTAGATGGAGGAGGGGTTTGGTTATTTCGGAAGTCTTAGACATGCCGAGCACATTATGAGTTACCCATTGGATCACAGATAATTGGTTCTTTTGCAAAGATTGCTGATAAACAATACGGTTTTTCCGGTTGTATTCGCCGTGAAGGATAGTTGCAAACATCGGATGCCCGATATTGTCGAAAAGGTGAATCTCGAAGGTGTACTCCTTGGTTTGTAATAGGAATTTGAAGTACCTCTCAGAGATGATTTCCATAGTCAATTCACGCCAGATCCGTTAGCACGGACAAGGAATTGCCCGTTTTGGAAATAACCACTTTTATAGAACAACAAGACCAATTCTCTGGAATAAAAAGCTTGCTTATGATGTAAAAGAGGGTGCCATCCTCGACGTGATATTTCTATGTCAAAAAAGGGATGAAAAAGACCATTTTGGAAATTTTCCATAAAATTTTGCTCGGGCACGAAACTTCAAGTGAGGGCCATTAAAGATGGAGTGGTGGAAAAAGGGAAGTTAGATTTTTGAGGTGTCTATCCTTGTTATAAATAGGCACCAATCTGAAAATGTAAAAGATACGGATCGAGGTGTCACAGGATAGTTAGACCACGTGTATCTTCTAAGATATGCACAAAAGTGGATGTAGTGTGGGTGAGAAGAATGGGGCATGTGACAAGGAGGAAAATGTAGATATACTATCACAATAAGATGTAAGAGCGTACAACGGTATGGAAACACAACATAATGATACGGGAAATGAAATACAAACCTAAATATTAGATAGAACTATATGCCACATTAACAACATTACTATAATGAAACAAACAAGCATGAAGACTTGATTAGCATATTCAATTTGCCGTTGCTCAAACTTTTCTAGTGCATCCATGAAGCTTGAAATTTGGAGCGGACTAAAAACGATTTTTGAAAATAAGAAGTGTAGAGGGAAGAATATGAAATGAGTGAATGTGGAGGAAGTGTTGAGCTTATTTATAGAAAGAACTTTGCCGTTTTCTAACCGTTTTTTGTGCGTTTTCATGACCATTTTTTTGTGCGTTTTCATGACCGTTTTTTGTGCGTTTTCATGACCGTTTTCTGACCGTTTAATAAAACGTTAGTTTACGGTAAAGTTTGTTGTTAAGTGTGACATCTAAAATATATATGTATATATATTTATATATATCTATATAAATTATTATTACTAATATTATTATATATATTCCTACCTATATAATATAATATTAGACATAACTAATATATCCAGGCAGAAATTTTTAGGAAATAACCTACTATTAAGCTGGAAATGAAAACACGTAAATCAAATATCTGACATAAATATTATACAAGACTTGAAAAATAAACTAGCTACTGATGATCCTCAGGGGCTGCAGAAGAATCCTCGGGGGCTGCAGAAGATGAACCGAGAGTCCCGGACGTCGCGGCAAAGACGAGCTCCCATGGAGGCTAACGCTCCTGGATATCACCCGACTATCCATCACCGAGCTCGAAATCGATCTTTCGCCATGAACATTATTACTGAACCGGTTCCGGCGAGTAAGCATATGGTCTGAAATGCAGTCATGGAAGCTCTCATTTCTGTTGGAATTAAGCCCATGCTTTGTATGTCATCGACTCGTGGCGAAAGTGGTCATATCGTCCTTAACTTCGCCAAGGTACGTCTCATCGACACCGGGCGAAAGTGTACATGTCTCTCAACCCATCGTTCACAAAGACGTAAAGGCCTCTATGGGGTGGGTGATCTTACTCATGGCAGTCTCATCAAAGTAGGGTGGGTGAGATGAGCCTACGCTAGCGTGCTTAGCAGCCCTTGGTGTTGTGGGTTCCCAAGGGTCCAGTATGCATTTCTTGAAGACAAGCATATTCTCATATTGTGGTATAGGGAGTAACGGGGTGGCGGACAGAAAACCCATGGTAATCATAACTTGTGTTACCAGAACAGCAAGAGGGGTTGATCTAAGAGTGGCATGTGTAATAATATCAAAAAGAAAGGTAACGATGCAAAAGTTACCCTTTCGCTCCTAGAGGATCCAGAGAAGATGGAGGAAGGTCTTGTTGATGTCTGAGGGCTTCGAGGTGCCAATGTCGTTCAGTCCCAACCATTGAGTCACAACCAACTGGTTCCGTCGCACCAAACGCTGATACACGCATTTTCCGTCTATATTGTGCTCTCCCTCGATTAGCGTGTCGAGCATTAGGTAAAAGTCCGTGGGTACCGCAGGCGAAGTCAAGACGCGGGTCGATCATTGTCGACCAGAGGAATGCCCGTGATCCCGGAAAGCAAAACAGGTGTGACTTCGTGGCGCACACCCTCGACGGTAACCCAAAAATGGTCGCCATTAAAGCTCCCATTGTCATAGAATTTCATCCCCAAATCCTTAGAATAAAGACCTCCATTAGCATATAACAAGTACTCCCATCCTCTAGAGTGAATTTCATTATCAAAGAATGGAGCAAACATCCCGTTTTCAAATAAATTTCCAAAAATTTTCTCCACACAAATACGCTTTATTCTTGGCCATCACCGGGGTTTTAGGGAGAGGCTGGATATTGATTAATGATGAGGGGGAGAAATGGGACGTGCTGACGGAAGGGAATTGTAGTTGGAGTTGTAAGAGTCTCGCGCGAGACCTGGATTTAGCGTGGGCCTATCTCGTGCGAGACTTAAACGAGAGGGGGCAAGATCCAGAATTTAGGGAAGAAGAAATGAGTGATGGTGACGCGTGTGGTCGGGTTATCCGGGTTTAAAGGGCCCGATATTTCGATATTTTGGTTGGCCCAAAAATTTTCCCAATCCCAAATCAAGCCAAAAGCCCGATTTAAGCCTAAAAAAATCTAAACGCTTACCCACGACTCGTTTGGACTCCGAATTGGATGAATGAGATATCGAAATTATTGGCACGAAAAATGTTATCCAATTGTATGAGTCATTCTTGAAGGTCACAAGAGTTTATGAAAAGAAGGAGAGTGTTTTATTTATAAACAAGGGTTTTATTTATATACAAGGGAGATATACGTGAAAAACACTGGATGTCCAGAAGAGTCACCATCTTAAATCATAGACAACTGTCATGTCGGCTCTGGAGCGAACCCAATCCAGCCAGACTGTGGCTTTGCCTCTATGTATTATGGGGTTAGGGGCAAGACGGTACCATCCTAGACCGTGCGCGCTACGGTCTAATAAAATTGCCCTTATTACATACGGCTATCCTCAAACCGCCCCAAAGGAACTCAAAGTAAGCAATTCTAGGGTTGGTCTGGTGGAATCCATTGCCCGTTTGTGTTCCAAGTATGCGTCATCTTAGGTTGGACATAAATCTCATGTGCAAAACTTGATGCAAAGGGAAAAGGCAACAATATAAACATATCTACAAGGTGAGTCTTTTAACGTCAGATCCTCAAGACGAGTCGAGTCTTTTAACGTCAGATTCTTAAGACGAATTGGGTCTTTTAACGTCAGATTCTCAAGACGAATCCCAACCTGTGCGAGAAAAGGCGCGGCAACGAAGATTATCCTGCGCAGCTGGTGTCAGACAAAAGTATACCTTAAACTAGCTAGTATCGGATAGGAAGTCAAGACCTAGACAGAAGGGTGTTTGACAATGCATACACCAGCCCATCCTTCGTTTACAAGCAAAAGTACTACTACGACCATTCCCTATTCGTGATGAGTGAGACTTACACCAAATGATTAGCTGAAGTTCGCGAGGTAGAGAGTAGAAAAGGGAAGAGAAGGAAGGAGGTGAAATTTTAGGTACCCATCGTTTACCGAAAAGCACGTTTGCTCGTGTTGCAAAAGACATTTATACTCAGTTCTGAAATAGAGTTTTCGTGGACTAAGGTTCCGGCGCTTGCAACCACACACTTCAAAGAACTATGGAGATCATAAGATAGAAGATGGCCCAGCTACCAAAATGGCATACCCTCTATAGAAACAAGATTGAGTGCGCCAAACGAAACATCTAGTCTGTGTAGACCGGATCCTGAAGAAGAGTCTGTTCAACATCTGGTGAGCGTAATTCGTGGTAATGTTTTAGGCATTGTCCATTGACTTGAAATTCGCTGTTATCTTGTGGATTAAGCAAAGAGATTGCCCCATAATGTTTCACATCTGACACAATGAAAGGACCAGACCATCGTGTTTTCAATTTACCAGGAAAAATGTGTAATATGGAGACAAAGAAAAACTTTTGGCCAATTTTAAAATCCCACGCCAAAATGTGCTTGTCGTGCACTCTTTTCATGTTAGCTTTGTAGGATTTCGAGAGATCATAAGCATCACTCTGAATCTCCTCAAGCTCATTTAATTGCAGTTTTCGCTTCTCACCTGCCTCGATGATATTGTAATTAAGGCTTTTGATGGCCCAAAGGGCACGATGCTCAAGTTCAACTGGCAGATGACAAGGTTTTCCAAAAACAATACAGTAAGGAGACATCCCTATAGGTGTCTTAAATGCTGTTCGGTATGCCCACAAGGCATCTGATAAGCGGAGAGACCAATCCTTACGTGATGGGTTGACAGTTTTCTCCAGAATAGACTTTATCTCTCTGTTGGAGACTTCCACTTGGCCACTCGTTTGTGGGTGATATGGAGTAGCAACCTTGTGAGTAACTCCATATTTCTTCATTAAAAACCCAAAAATTTTATTACAAAAATGTGTACCCCCATCATCGATGATGATAGCCGGGGACACCAAAACGAGAAAATGTTTTCTTTAACAAATTTCACGACAGTCTTATGGTCATTTGAGCGACATCGCGAAAGTGCCTCAATCCATTTGGACACATAGTCTACAAATGACTAAAATGTATAGAAAACCTTGAGAAATAGGGAAAGGTCCCATAAAATCAATGCCCCAAACATCAAAAAATTTCCACAATTAAGATAGGATTTAGGGGTTTCATATTGCGTTTGGTAATTCGACCTAGGTGCGATTAACCTAATGCAAGCTATGCAATGTTCGCGGTGCATCGCATAAAAAGGGTAGGCCAGTAAAACCACATTGTAATACTTTGGCCGCAGTTTTCTTTCCACTGAAATGACCTCCGCAAGATTGTTCATGGAAAAAGGATAATACGTCGGTGTGCTCCCAGTCGGGAATGCAGCGATGAATGAGTTGGTCGGAACAATACTTAAAGAGGTAGGGATCATCCCATAAATAATATTTTACAGTGGATAAGAACTTTTTACGATCAAGACGTGACCAAGAGGAAGGCACTTCCTCAGTAACTAGGTAGTTAACGATATCCGCGTACCATGGAGAGGAGAAGATAGAGTACAAATATTCGTCTGGGAAGGAATTGCAGATGGCTTCAGAGTCACTATCAATGTCACCAACCATCCTTGATAAATGGTCGGCCACGACATTTTTGGTTCCTTTCTTGTCTTTGATTTCCAGGGTGAATTCTTGCAAGAGAAGGATCCAACGGAACAATCGTTGTTTTGCGTCCTTTTTCACGAGTAAGTACCGAAGTGCGGCATGGTCAGTATATACGATGGTGGATGTTCCAACTAGGTCAGGGTGAAACTTATCCAAAGCATAGACAACAGCTAGAAATTCTTTCTCAGTTGTTGTGTAATTACGTTAAGCGTCGTTAAGAGTTTTACTAGCGTAGTAAATAACAACGGGTTTGTCATCACGTATTTGGCCTAGTACGGCGCCAATAGCAAAGTCGTTAGCGTCACACATTAGTTCGAATGGTTGAGACCAATCAGGGGGTTGAATGATAGGAGCGGTAGTTAGAGCCGTTTTTAGAGTATCAAAAGCTTGTTTGCAATTGAAATTGAAGTCGAATACTGCATCCTTAAGTAGGAGATTGGTTAAAGGTCGAGCAACTTTAGAAAAATCCTGAATAAATCTCCTGTAAAATCCAGCGTGGCCTAAAAAGGCACGGATATCATGAACTGTACGTGGGAAAGATAGCGAAGAAATTTTAACAACTTTAGCTTTATCAACCTCTATCCCGTCTTTCGAAACAATATAACCTAGAACAAGTCCTTTGGTAACCATGAAATGACATTTCTCCCAATTGAGTACTAGATTTTTCTCTTCGTAACGCGTTAATACTTTAGAAAGGTTGGATAGGTAGTCGTCAAAGGAATTTCCATAGATGGAAAAATCGTCTATGAAGACTTCCATATAACGTTCCACCATATCACTGAAAATGTGAAGCATGCAACGTTGGAAAGTGTCTGGGGTATTACAAAGACCAAAAGGCATTCGTCTGTATGCAAAGGTTCCAAAGGGACACGTGAAAGTTATCTTTTCTTGATCGGCAGGATCGATGACAATTTGGAAGTATCCGGAATAGCCATCAAGAAAATAGTAGTAAGCATGACCGGCTAAACGTTCTAGCATCTGGTCAATGAATGGGAGAGGGAAGTGATCTTTATGTGTTCTGGCATTAAGTTTGCGATAGTCCATGCAAATTCTCCATTTTAATGGAATACGAGTGGAGATGCACTCACCATTTTCATTTTGTACAACTTGAATGCCGGACTTTTTGGGAACAACGTGGACAGGACTAACCCAATCACTATCAAAGATAGGGTATATGATACCCGCATCAAGTAAACATAAAACTTCCTCTCTCACCACTTCCTTCATGGCGGGATTAAGGCGGCGTTGTGGTTATCGCGATGTTTTTGTGCCATCATCGATATGTATCGCGATGCGTGCGCATATGCTAGGTCTATTCCCTTGATATCATCTAAGGACCATCCGATAATGGCGAGCGGTGTTCACGAATGACATGAATCATACGTGCCTCTTCGTCGGTAATCAAGTGAGCAGAAATTATTATAGGGTGACTACCATCGAGATCGAGATGCACGTACTTCAAATCAGAGGGTAGAGATTTTAAATCCGGAGTTGGAGGATAGGGGATCAAGGATTCGTGAGGGATCATCTCTTCAATGGAAAAGAGCGAATCCGGTTCTTCTGAATCAGTTTGCAACGCAGCAGTAGGATCAAATAGTGGTACCGACTCTAATAATGTGTGGACATCCCTTATGTACGAGTCATCATCAAACTCAGGATTATCAAAAGAAAGAAATTGGTGTATCTCGTCTTGGGGAAAAGAGTTTGTGAAATAATCATGTTCCAGACTATCAACCAAACTAATCTCGCCCTCCATTATAGGATCGGGAAATTGTTTCATTAATTTGAATACATTGAGTTCGACAGAAAGGTTCCCGAAAAGACAATGTCATTGAACCGTCCCGACAATTTATGAGAGCGTTAGCAGTTGCAAGAAAAGGATGACCCAAGATGATAGGAATGGAGTCACAGGCCACTTCAGTATCTAGAATGACAAAATCAACTGGGTAGTAAAAATCTTGGACCTTGACTATGACGTTCTCTATTATGCCTTTTGGGTACTTGATGGAGCGATCTGCGAGTTGCATAGTCATATTGGTAGGTTTTAATTCATGAAGACCTAACTGCTTAAATAAGTAGTAGAGAAATAGGTTAACACTGGCACCTAGGTCTAAAAGTGCGGTAGTGGTATACTTGTCGCCCAACGTGCATGGTACAATTGGTCGACCTGGGTCCTTGTACTTTACCACACCATTGGTAGTGGTAATCGAGGGAAACTACTCAGTGAGGAACGCTTGTTGATGAACATTTGTACGTCGTTTGGTGGTGCACATGTCCTTCAAAAACTTGGCATGCTTGGGTAAATGCTTAAGCGCATCTAGGAAAGGTAAGTTTATGGTCAAATTTTTGAAGGTTTCACGGATCTCATCGAAATGTTCGTCACGTTTGTTCTTTACCAAACGGGCAGGGAACGGAGCTTTTGGGCAGAATCGCACATAAGGATTAGTGGCGTCTTTCCCTAGGGACGTGGGTGTAGAATTGGAAGGCACAACTTCGTCCATTATAGGTTGCGAGGTAGGAGTTGGAAGGACGGCAGCCGTGGTTTCCGTCGATTCTTCGTCTGGCATACGTATTTTATTGTCGATGGTTCTGCCAGAACGAAGAGTGGTAATGGCATTTACCTCACCCTGGCTTGGATTACTAGATCCTGGTGCATTGTTAAGTTTAAAGGCAGTGTTTGTAGGCTTAGGGTTTGGCGCTTGGCGGGGAACACTTCTTTTGACTTTTATCCTGAGCTAACAGCTCAAGAGAATGTTGGATAGAAGCTAGGATTTGATTCTGTTGATTCATGTATGTCAGAAAAGTTTCAGCTGTTTTATCGGCTATGGATTGTACCAGCGGAGCAGCAAGAACTAGTTCACGGTTATTATTTACGGGTTATTTTGGTAGCCATATCCTTGATTAGTGGGAACAAGGTTGCGGTTGTTTTGGTACCCTATATTTGCATTGTTGGGAAAATTACTTTGCCCTTGTTGGAATTACGGAGGATTTCCTTGACGATAGGAATTGTAGTTCACGGGTGGTCGTACAGGAACGTTGTTGACACCCGGAGGAGCTTGTTGTTGGGCAAGGGGTGCCCAAGCTAAATTCGGATATTGAAAGCACAAGCCTCTTCAGAAGGTTGGGGAGGGCACTCGTATACTAAAGGACAATAAGAATCGGCATGCTCCGGACTTAAGCAAAGAGGACATGGGGAAGCGTTGGCAGCCATGACCTGGTTGGGTTTTTTATCATTTATTTGTACCAAAAGAGCATAGACCTTTTTGTTTAGGGATTCGATCAGAGTTTTTAATTCCGGATCGGGTTTGACCTCGAACATAGACGTAACCTTGGTAGGATTGTCTTTAGAAGATCTAGAAGAATCAGTGTTTCCCCAATGGGTGCTTCGTGAAGCCTGTTTCTCAAGAAAAGTGTATGTTTCAGTAGCGCCTTTGTCCATGAAACAACCGCCGTTCGATCATGATATCTAATGTTTCCTTTTGATGGTCAGAGAGACCATTAAAGAATGAACGGACTAATACAGCGGTGCCAAGTTGATGATGGGGACATTCGAGAAGCAGATCAATAAATCTACTCCATGCTTCTGAAAAGGATTCCTGGGGGTGCTGGCGAAAGAATTGAATCTTTTGAAGCATTTATGTAGTTTTCTTCTGAGTATAGAACTTTATCATGAATGCTTGTACGAAGTTTGGCCCATGTGTCAATGGACTGCGCGCGTGAACCGTGAGCCAAACCGAAGCTTTATCGCCTATGGTGAAGGGAAACAACCTAAGCAAGACTTGTTCGTTGGTAAATACGGATGGCGGAAAGTGGTGACTACTTGTTGCATCCGGACGAAGGTGATTATACGGTTTTTCATGGTCTAGACCATGGTAAACAGGTAACAAACCAAAAATGTTTGGCTGAATTCGAAAATCACCTACAATAGCATCGAGTTTAATACAAGAAGCAGGTCCTTCTTGTAAGGCAGTATAGAAATCCGAAAGGGGTTTCTCGACTGTGGGATTTTCCTAGGCCATAATTAAGGGAGATGACGGCAACGGAGATGTTTGACGAGGTTGGTTTACGGAGGAGGAACTATGTCTAGGAGATAGCATAAGCAGTTGTTTATTTTATTTTCGACGCCGATATGTTTACCAAACCGTAGTCTCATACAAATATAAATTTTAATTTAAGGCTCATAAGGAACGAATTATGACTGGAGGTTTTAGAATTAAGGAAAGAGGGAGGTGAAGCACGTCTTCCTGAGCTGTTGCTAACTTGAGCAGGTAAGCTAGGAGAACGTGTGAATATTCCAGCAGTCAAGTCACCTGAGAGAATTGAGGGAGGTTGTTCGTGCTAACACGTTCCTTAATTAGGCAACCTCAATTTTTTTCAAGTTTCCTAGGCACTGATGGAATAGGATGATGATTTATGACGGTGTATTATGCGGGTTGTTATTAAGATGATTTAGATGAAATTTTTAATTACTATGATTTTTTATTTTTTATTTTTTATTTTTTTATATTTTTTATTTTTTTGGTTTTTTATTTATTTTTTTTAATTTACATAATTAATGTATTATGGAGACGTGATTACGAAATATGCAATAAAAAACGATAGATGCCAAAATAGAAACTAATTAACATATACTAGTTTACGCAGAAAGTCTACACATGCAAATCTATATTACTTATACGTGCAACTATATGTGAGTTATATGTGAGCTAGGGGAATGTCGAAAACGAACTCATACAAATGAATACCGCGTACGTGAATTGATGTAACATACACATACAAAAATATTCTAAGCAGGTGGTTTGAAATTACATATACATCCAAATATATTCGAATCATATTGATCGTGTTAACGTGAATATGTAATGACGAATCACATTTATATACAAAGAGTTCTTATGCCAACACACAAACATGCAAGGTAAAACAGGTTATAGTAATTAACAACCAAATAATATCCTTGACAAAGTTTGAGGAGTTTAAGAATTTGAAACCTGGCGTCCCGCGATTCCTCGTACACGATCGAACTAACTCCCGAGCTCATGAACTTATTGGAAAAACTGGACAAGAGAGTCCAAAAGAGTACTGAAGAGGAAAGTGGCCTGTACCTGAAAATCGGAGTGTTGATACTCCAGGTTAGTCTCGCGCGTTACTAATTTAGTCTCGTCCGAGACTCTTTTGTCAGTTCAGTACTTCAAGTTCCTACGGAATACTTAAACTGTGCTAATAAAAATAAACAAAATCTGGTTCATAGATATCTGTTAGTAGAAAAAGTTGGGGCAAACAGGTACGTAATACGTTAGTATTGCAAAAGAAATGGAAATTAAAAAAAATTGAAGAGGTAGGGGAGGGGGTTTTACGTGATGTGTTCCAGTTATTACGTTAAGTCCAGAGTCCTTCGGCGTGCAGCGGCGCCATTTGGTCAAAATGCGTTTTATTGTACGTTTATTGGTTTTCTTGATTAATTATGTCCGAGGTCCACAGTCCGAAGTCCGAAGTCCAAAGACCAAAGTCCCAAGTCCAAAGTCCGTATAGTCGTACATTTTAGTCAAGTTACCTTACTCACGTGGGTTTGGTAGGATAGGTCGAGTAAGGGATCGTCCAAACCTTAGGGCTCGGAAAAGGTTCACAACTGGAATTACAACTTTTGGTGAGTAGGATTTTAGGTTTTTTAGTTGGTTTTAATTAAATTAACGGTAATGCAAATAATGTAAATTACTACGGTGATTTTGATGTAGATAACCAAAGATAGAGAACAGGGAGAGAGTTAATCATACTCATGCAAGAATCATTTTTCAACAGTTTATATTACCACGTCACTACATCTCTAATTCGTCTCGTGTTCGGAGACGACGTCGAGTATTGATCCCTAGCACATGCCCACATCTCTCGAGCCAAGATCGCGACTAGCATAAGGAGTTGAACTAATATTTCATCTCGGAATATCATTTCAGCTCTCGACTCGATTCCACATCAGCTAGACAAATTGGAGAGTATGTCGACGACACTAGAGTCGCGAGACATTTTGGGTCGCAAGACGAGACTGCTCGAGCATCAAGACTCCAAATTTGTACAAATATCATTTTGGGACCGGATGTCTAATCTATGCCTAATTCCTAAGTAGTGATTCTAGAATATTAAAGAGTCAATCCGATTCTCACATGAGCAAAGATAACCCTCCCCCGAGGGGATTAGCTCATGGTCATTGAAGGAATAATAAAACTTCCTGTGATACATTATGTAAATAAATGCGGACGGGGAATTACACTAGAAAAGAAATGATGTTATTAAGGGTAAAATGACTTACGTATTTAAGGCTGCTTTGGAATGAAAATGACAGAGTTTAAGTCTTTGGAATGAAACTACTGAGACGTTAAAGTAAAACTAATGTATAGCTAAAGCATGAAAATGTTGAAGAAAAAAATAATGAAGGGCCCCCATATATATATAGGGGAGACCGGAGACGGATTAATTGAGTTTTGGCCTTATGCTAATTGAGAGATTCAAAACTTTGAAATACAAAGTTTTGGTTTTACTGTTTTTAATTTAGCTTTGTCTTTTTCTTTATAAGGTTTTGTCTTTATATGTTTTGGTTTTCGTCTTTTAGCCCAATTCAATTCAAACATTGAATTGGTAGTGCGTGTCTTTCCTATTTGAGGTGGCACCAAATTAAGACCATCACTTGCCACCGCCTATAATCGACTTCGTCATGCCTTTTGGGCCCGCAGAGTGGGTCCACTTAGTATGTCGAGTATGGCCCACGATTTTGGCGTTTTTTACAACTTTCGTCTTTTGCGTAGAGTTTGTCGCCTCGTCGCCTCTGGCAGATTCACTAGCCAACGCGTCGGACCCAGATTTATCGATTTGAGCTTCAAAGTTTCTTTTCGCTTTTTATATGTGGACCCGCTCGCGACCGGTTTTGTTCTTTTGGAAACTTCGGCTCTAGTCGGGTTTCATTTGGGCTTCATTTGGGGTTGAGTGGGAAATTTCAAATATTCCGGTATTCCGTGCCGATGCATGTTTTATCATTATATTCATTTTAAATGTGGAAACCCGCAAAAATCACGAAAATATAATTATTACATGATTATTAAACACATAATCGACCAAAATGCTATGTCTCACGGGGTTTAATATTACAGTTTTGGGTGCTTATCAGTTTACCATTTGCAAAGACAGGTGGATTTGACTTCCACTCCACCAATATCACTCAAAGTATTTCTAACCTTGGAGCAACAATCTTTGAAGCCTGCATTGACCCCTCCACCGGATGAGGTTTGATCTTCACCAAAGCTTTCAAGAGCATTCTTGGCAGTATCAAACTTGGGACTATTGTACCATGTAGGGAACTATTGCTCCAAGTTTATGATCAAGATTAATTTGGTGATGACGATGATGATGTCCAATCAAGGATCTCCATATCGCGGATACACTCGCACCATCACTATCATTCTTTATTCATTTTTATTGTATAATATAATGTTGGAGTGGAATATGGTGACCTGTTGCCTCAGTATTTGAACGTTGGTTTGGCTTTGCATTGGAGGATGAATAAAAGTGTTGTTCACAGCAGTGAGCTGCAAACCACAATGGGAAAATTTGTTGGATAGACATCCCGTGTTGGATCGAGCAAGTTATTTATATTAGATACATTAGCATGTAGAAACAAAAATGTGTTGGTTTTCGGGTAATTTCTCACCAAACTTGAAGAGATTTCGCGGCGTAAAGCATTAAACCTCTTACTATCATTGCCATGATAACACATAGAAAGATGTCAATTCTGAGAAGTGTCAAGTCCTCAGCCCACCAATCTTCAATTGTTTTAGCATTAGAACCCAAGGGAGAAATCACAATCTCATTCTAATTGTTAGTCCTGCTAGGCAAACAGAATTAACTATCCTTGCAGGCTATGTACGCTATGGCGTCTATGCAACGACCAAATCAGTTTCACCTTCCCCGCCATGGGAAGGAAACTTTTTGATCGATGAAACACGGAGACCGCCGTCAAGTCCTCAACACACAAATCTTCAATTGTTTTAGCATTAGAACCCAAATGAGAAATCACAATCTCATTGTTAATGTCAGTCCTGCTAGGCAAAAAGAATTCACTATCCTTGCAGGCTATGTACACTATGGCGTCTATTCAACAACTACATCAATTTTACCTACCCCGCCATGGGAAGGAGACTTTCTGATAGATGCAACATGGAGACTGCCCCTGAAAGGCTATTCATCGCTACTTCATTCAAGTAGGCTTCTGCTATGCTCACTAGGTTCCCGACTGCATAGTCTTCCGTCATCTTAAGATATTCTGCCATGCAGCGCAGCATGGCAATGTTATCCATACTGATTTCAAAGTTTATCCCATAACAAAACTTTGTAGCCAATTCAAATGCCTCCGCTCAACCAGATATGTCAGGGAGCTCAAGGACTCAGAATTATAGCAGATGTCAGATATTATTCTTGCTCTTGGCCCTCCATCTTAATTCTAATTCCTCAATTGCTTAATGAATGGCCCATATCATCACCATCAGAATTTATTCAGAGCCTTCAATACCTTCAATATTCCCAATCTAACACGTACAAATTCTACTTATATGGGAATTAACATCTTTATATTCAGCCCACCATTTCAATCCTGTATGCCCAACACATACTTCATGAAATGCATAATTTACTCAGAAATCTACTGCCAAATGACACAGTCTTTATTATACATATACTAGAAAATAATTTATCTAACTGAAACAATTCAAAACGATAAAAACAGCCATCCTAACACCTAAAAACTAACGCCAACTTTCTAAAACTAACAAAACATCAGTTGGTCTTTCTTAAAAATATCCACAGCTAGCCTTCAACCTTCGACTTTCCTATCCATTTTCACGTATTTCGCAGCGGCGGATAAATTTTGTCTTCCCAATCCTTACTTTGACATTTTACTCCTAACGCAGGTTAACTACTAAAACTGTCAAATCAAACATAAAATATTAAATTCAGTCAAAACACAAATTAGGAGAAAAACTAAAAAATGGCAAGTAGGTGATATAAAGGGAACAACCTCTTCATCAGATTCATCCAAATCAATATACTTCATAAGAACTTCAACCAAATATTCCATGCAGTTCAAGAAACTTAATCTTTCAAAGTTTTCCCTATAATACGCGCATAAATTATCCGCTTCATTATTTACCCAAAACATCTTTATAGCATACGAACGAACACCAACACTTCACAAAACAGAAAAAAAATAATAATAAGAATAAAAAAACATCAAATTAATAACATTATAAGCAAATAAATTACAAATAAAATAAATAAATAAAACTTACTCATCTAATATGTTCTTCATCCTTAGGACCGACTGATGAGTTTCACTATTCGCGTAAATATTAGATTCACCACAGTGTATACAACACCTCTTCTGCTTGATTTTTTTAATGAGATATTCAAAAAAACCAAAAATAGTAATGCACTCATAATTATAGCGAGCATACGATTTTGCGTTCCATTTGTCTTTTGGAGAACAAAAAAAATTACGAAATTTACAAGAACAATCTCTACAAAACATTAAAAAAAAAAATAGAGAAATTAGTAATCATAACAAAAATAAACATTTAAACATAAAACAAAAATAACTCAACTTACATTTCCATTTTACTAAAATTGCAAGAAAACCTGGAAAAAAAAATAGTACAATCAATATATCATGTATCAACATAAACACATACATTTAGTTTAGGATTCGTGAAAATGTTTTATGATGTTCATACATAAATATTCTGACACACACACACACACGATACCTTCAAATATACAAGTATTGGCATGTAGTAACAACTTACAGATAGTTTTTTGAAAAATAAAACAATACAATAAAAAAAATGACCTTTACCAAAAAAAAAATTCAAGAAAACCCTAGCTCCATTCAAGAACAGTACCTGAAAGAGATCGAGATAGTGACTAACAAAACCTTCTTTGGTCAAGAGAAGAATATAAGATAGACGAAACCGGAAGAGAGACTCCTAACAAAATTTGCATCAAACGACTAATGGGTTATCTAATGGGCTTTACTTGGGTTTTTTTTTTTTTAAATAAACAATGAGGCCCAAACAATTTAAAAAGAACAATAAATTAATGGACTATAGGCCCCATAATTTGCACACTTTGGTATTTTCAAATTGTTCATACATTTTTTAGGCCGGATACGCTATTCGTTCTTACTATAAACTACTGTGTAAATTTGTACATGAACACAAAATTCTTAATACATAATACTCTGACCAAAGACACGACTATCGGCCAAAGTTTGGCCTTTAATAAAATACATACATAATTAAAAGACTTTAGGCTTTTGACGTTCTTTGCACATTTTTTTGACTGGATACACTGTTCGTTATCACTAAAAACTCCAGTGCAAATTTATACATGAACAAAAAGTTATTAATAAATAATACTCTGACCAAACACGATTATGGGCCAAAGTTTGGGCTTTTGTAAAATACATACCTAATTAGAAGACTTTGGGCTTTTTATTGGCTGGATACACTATTGATGCATACAAAATACACTAACACTTTGTTCAAACAATGTTAAACCATATTCAAATAACATTAGGCAAAGTTGCAAACCTGTTTGTAATATTTTAACTATAAATAAAAATTCATTGATCATACTTTTTACCCTTACACACCAAATTTAACTCACTACACTATTCAAGTTTGCAGAATTGTGACCTTCGATTTTCCAAGTTTTCTTTTGACTGAAACATAAAGTTTATGTGGTTGTTATTGTGATGGTTATGTTTGCCTAATTATAAAATATTACTTATTCGATACAACCCTTAGCATAGACTTCCACGCGCCAAAACCACCATAATACTAGCGTGTGTGGGTAGAACCAAAGAGTTTCCAATTAGAAGACAGTGGCATTCGTGTTGGAAGTAAGTTATTTCGTTATTCATACGACTAATAATTTTAAAGTTTTTTTTCTTTAACTTTTCGTTTTGGTGGCATACTTTTCTACATATATATTGTATGCATGAGATGAGTCTGTTCATTTACTTTTTTTCCCAAGTAGTATTGGTGTAATGACCAATTAATTGATGGTACGGTGTCTTGAGCACTGATGATTGAGAATACATACTTTGGTATTCCCTACTTTACGTAACTAAGATGCTATTTTTGCATTTTATCTCAGTAGAACATCACTCTCAATTGGTAGCCTAGAGTTACATTGTCGTATTGAATGCAACATCTTACATAGTGTTTTCAACATTGATAAGTTGGCAAGGGTTAAAATTAAGAGGCTTATGTTATTTTAAACAAAGAGATATGAAGATTTTGATAATTAGGATTTGATTAGCTTCACCAGTATGGTCCAATTTAAGGGTAAAAAACAAAGCATACAAAGCTCACCATTAATAGATTTGGCTGTCCTTTTCGGGTAAGGATTGTCTAGGTATATACGTTGTAAACTCTTACCAACATGATTAGTAGAAAATGATCAAACGAATCTGAATTACATGTAGATCACAGGGTTTTGATAATTTTGTTAGACCAATGAGTTTTGATGCTGCTTTTATCGAATTTGACGTGACATCGAAGAGTAAAACTACTCGATTGTTCACCAGGTCTTTAGCATTCATGAAAGCCATTTTGGTAATATGTTGGATAAAGGCTAAAAGATAGAAGAATGTATAAAAGGTCCGAAAGGACACCTAGCAATCGTAGTGTTACAAATTTTGGTTCATAAACAATCCTTTTACGAGTACTATTTCAAGTAAACCGTTCTATTGTCTTTCTAATTCACTTGTATTTGTTTGTTTGTCTTTCTCAAAGGAACATACGAGTGTTCGGATGAAATATTTAGAGAAGTTTCATGCACTAACTTAGCCACACTAACTTATATGATGGTGTATTTACTGTCAAGTTCTTTAATGAAAAGATGATGGATTTCATGGAATTGAATAACTATGACGACTTACAATAGAGTTCGTAGAGAAGTTATTAATGTCATAGGTTTATTAGATGTAATTGTTAGTGAGCCTACAGAGCTTCATATAGTTCCTAATGTTGTGATTTAACCTATCAATGCAACATGCATATGAACTGCATATGATATAAACTTTTCTTTTTCGATGTTTATCTTGGTGGATTCACTTTATATTTTACTATCATGTTTTGTGCGCACCACCAATAAAATTGCTACATGTGGGAGTTCCATAGGCACTCTAAAGTTGACGTTAGTTTGTTTTTACAAAATGTAAAAGGGAAAAATTTGTTTATCCTTTACATAACCAAAATTCTTCGTTAGTTATCCGAGTTTTGGGATTATTTTTGTCTGCATAAGCTTCAATGTCAGTGTCTTATTAATTTGGGGACAATCAATAACATTTTAATGAGTGTATTTTGTACTAAAGATCTACATTGGCATCTTAAAATGTATGAACAGTGTGATCAGTGCTTAGAACTAGCATAATTTCCATCTCATTTCTCTTTTGGCAAATACTTGATAGTCTTATTATATAATGTATGTTAAAATGTATGTTTAAGTTGCTTTCTACCAATATTTGTTGTGCACTTTCCTGTAAGTATCTTCTCTTTTGTAATCAGGTGAATGGTTTACTAATATTTAAAGGGAAACAAGTGATGGTTTCCTACTGCCTAAACAACATTTTGTTGTCAAAGTTCATTAAAAAATCTAGTAAAATTAAGGGGAGACAAGTGATGGCTTCAGATCTTTGAGACTCGATTCTCCTCTAAATGGCGGAAATTTGGTTGTAGAAGGCAAAAAAAATTTATTAAATTGTAGCCATAGGCCCATAAACTTAAGTGAGAATTGAGAAAAATGAATTAGGAGGGGATGGTGGTGGCAGGGGTGCATCAATGCACCATTCGAATTAGTAATGTTGATCATGGCTTAACATTTAGTCAATACGGATGGCAGTGGCCTAGAACTTTTTCAAGTAGTGGTGATCTTAGGGTATATTACTAATCATTTGATAATAAATGTGGAAATTTTGTGGTAGGGCTTGCAAGGTCACAATTAATTTAAGTTTTGATGTTTGTAGACAATACCAAGCTCATATTCGAGGAATCAACGCTTATGATCGTCATACGAAGTTCTTGAATGATATGGTAAGATCACACTCCCATTCAATGTGTTCCCTTAATCACCACTTTAATATCATTGAATTGCTAAATTGCTTCACGTGTTTGTGTAAGTTGGATTTTCTTTTTTGGATATAGAAATTAATACTTATTTCTTTTAAGATGATTTGAAAAAGGAAGTTAATGCAAAGAATGCAATTGAGCAGGAAGTGACACCTTCGATCATATGCCATTGAAAATCACTATCGTATTTTGGAAGATGTGGTTCATTTCTTTTAAGTTAGTTAAAAGGAGTTTTGGATATTATGTTGTTGTAACTGATATAGCATTGGTACTTGAGTACTTCACGAACTCAGGTTGAGAAACATATCCCTTGCCAATTACCCCTCAACTCCAAGAAAGTTGTCCACCATCACCTCTATTTATATCAACGTCGCTACCACCATTTCTCACCATCACCTCATGTTTTCTTTTCCACTAATATGCGGATGTAAAGCCCTATTTAGACAAAGATGCAAAATTTATTTGAAATTTTGTTATTTTACTTTCTGAAAATTTAATTTTTTTGGTTCTCAGTTGGCATGTAGAGTAAACAGTTATACCATGAAGAACTCATTAGACTGTTTTGAATTTATCACCTTCAAAGAGATAACTACAGAGTCTGAGAAATGTTCCCGATGAATTTATCCAACACAATGTTGTGAATTTTTCAACACGTGGAAATCAATCACTTTACGAAAAAATTATATGCCACTCTCTATTTTTCCCAAATTTGCATTTTAATTCAAAAAACAGAACCTGTTCAACTTCGCTTTCTTTTTCTCTTTTTATCTTTTCAAAATTTATTTACTTAAATTATATTAAAATTGACTGTCAGTAGTCTATTAGTCAAGTGGAGTTTAGACTATCAAATGGTTAACTATCAAGGTAGTAGATTGAATATTTATAGAAATTTGTGTTTTTATCAAAATTTTAATTATTATAATATTCTATAGTTATAATTTTTTAGTACATAATAATTCAAAAATTAAATTTATAAAATATTAAAATTAATTATATGAAAACGGTCATTATAATATTCTATAGTTAAAACTTTTTAGTACATAATAATTCAAAAATTAAATTTATAAAATATTAAAAATAAATTAAATTAATTATATGAAAACGGTCCCCGTTCATTGAACGGACTCAAAAACTAGTTTATTTCTTAATCAGGGAAGTGCTTTGCTGTAAACATTCTTTTTATTTATCTATGGGCCAGGTCGCCAGGATTGTTGCTGTAAACGTTTTATGACTTGAGCTGATTATGCACTATTTAGTAACCTCATACAATTCTATGTGATGGACAAAAGTATGGAATTCAATTCCCTAAATTATTAGGTTCAATTCATACATAAACTCTGAGAATCAATTCTAATTTTCTCTGATAGTCGGTCATTTGGTTATAAGTTAAAAAAAACACGCTATTTTTTTTATTTTTTTTTTTGCTGAAAGATAATTGATTTATAACAAAAGAATAAGAGTTACATGAAAATAAAGAACATTTGGAAAAGAGTATCTAAGGAAAGGTAACACCAACAAATGTGTATCTTTCCTTGTACAAGATACTCTAGTTGACAAATCGGAAATAAGTAGTGTAGTGGTTCTCTAAATTCTTCATAAAAGGAGGTCTGGAGTCCCACCACATACTTTCGCCTTGAATAAGAGCAGCTCCATGTCGCGCACAACAATCAGCTCCCAAGTTAGTCTCTCTCCATATTGGCGTGACATTGATCCATGCAGCATCTTCCTTCATCCTTTGCCACTGATACTTGAATCTCCAATGCACTGTATTATTCTGAAAAGCTTTAACCACCGATGAGGAATCACATTCCACCCATATATATCTCCATCCCAGTTCCAAAGCTTTTGTAATGGCTTGCACAACTGCCATGGTTTCAGCCAAGTAATTGGTCGCTATGCCCATTCCACCTGCTGCTGCCCCCAGAAATTCCCCCTTATAGTTTCTGAGGACCAAACCCCATCCCGACCTCCCTGGGTTTCCCCTCGAGCATCCATCTGTGTTAATCTTAATAATTCCCGGAGGGGGTAAGAGCTAATAACATTCCAAGATTTTGGGGGATTTGCGGAGTTTGTGTTGTAGATTAAAACATTGCAGTACCTTGAGATCGTGGACTGAATTCTCCATGTGCCCTGATGATTTATAATGGCCTCGCATTGTTGCTCTCCTGATAAAAAATGTCACTTGCTTGAAGATTGACTCTTTGGCGTCATACATCACCTTGTTCCTATTCTTCCAGAGGCTTACCATGGCTGTCAAAGAGCATGCTTTCCACATGTCCAATATCAGTGAACTATAGTGCTTACTCTGTTGTTGCACATCATTAAAGGACTCTAGCTCATTCTGAATTTTGAATATGTCCCTTGCATATTTCCATACTCTCTTAGCGAAAGAGCATTGGAAGAGTATATGAGCCAGAGTTTCCGCTTGATTTTGACAAATGCAACATCATGAGGCAATCTGAATTTTCCTTCTCCGGAGCTGATCATCAGTTCTAGCTGCCCCATGTGCAAGCTTCCATGCGATTCCTTGTGTTCTGGGAAGGACCTTACTATTCCAAATGAAACTACTCCATAGTGGTTTGGCGGCTTTTTTCCTGATTGCTTCATGTGCCAATGACACTGTGAATTGCCCTGTAGTAGAGGCTATCCAGATTCTAGCATCTTCTTTAGAGCTATCCGGCTGTGGTATTGAAAAAATTTCAATTCCAAGCTGCTGTAGAACTTGAGTCATTTCAGAAGAGAACTGCCATCTATCATCTTCGATATATTCACAGAGTCTTGATTGAAATTTCATGATTTCCTTTTTTCCCTGCTGAACATACTCACAAATTGGCTTCTGCAGTAACCAGTTCTCCCTCCAAAGATTAATAGATTCACCATTACCAACCACCAAACCATGCATAGGGGACATTTCGGTGAATGCCCATTTGATTCCTTTCCAGACCGTTGAGGTTTTGTAGTTGGACCACCCACCAGCTCTATTAATATATTTTCCTCTCATAAACATTGACCAGTCCCCGCCCTCTGTGAGCAAGCACCAGGCTTGTTTCATAAGCATAGATAGGTTAATATCTTTGAGTCGCCTCGATCCCTAATCCTCCCTTCTTCCATTTGGTTTGCATGATTTCTCCCAAGAGACCGTGATTGCCTTCCTTTCCATTTGGATTGCCACTCCATATAAAGTTCCGGATAATTGTTTCACATTCCTTTATCACTGAGATTGGCCATTTGTAAATAGCCATGTTGTGGACAGGGATACTGTTGAGAACCTATCTTGCCAGCACCACCCTTCCCTGGAATGATAGCAGCTTCCCAGCCCACCCTGAGGCTCTTTTCCTGATTTTATCCACCAAAGGAGTTAGAGCTGCCTTAGTTACTTTCCCCCTGATGAGAGGTACCCCAAGGTATTTTTCTGGTAGGGTACCTTCATTGATGTTCAAAGTCTCTTGAATCAGGTGCTTTCTTCTATTGTTCATAGGACTGAGAAAGAGCTTGCATTTGTCCTTGTTGATGAGCTGCCTAGAGGAGTCTTGATACCTGGTTAGAATCCTGACCAACTACTTAATGCACTTCAAGTGAGCATTACTGAAAAGGAAAACATCATCTGCAAACATAAGATGTGAAGGGCTACAATATTTTGCATTCACCACCATTGGTAGTATTTTCTTCTCCTGAACCATCCGGCTGATATTTCTACTTAAACAGTCCTCTGCCAATGCAAATAACATGGGGGATAGGGGGTCGCCCTGCTTAAGACCTCTTTGTGCTGTAAAATGACCTTGGGGGCCTCCATTGAGCATGATAGATAAAGAATTAGTTTCAAAAGCACCTTTAAGCCACTGTATCCATGTCTCGCAGAATCCCAACTGCTGGAGTACTGCCCATAAGAATTCCCAATCCATTGTGTCAAAGGCTTGAGAGATATCAATCTTTATGGCAATGTTGCCTCCGTGTCTGGGAGTTTGAAGTTCATTGATAAGTTCTGAGGCTAAACCAATGGCTTGATGTGAATTCCTGTTCGGAATGAATCCATACTGCTCCTTGCTGATAATCCGTTCTGCCAGTGGACTTAGTCTTGTAGCAAGAATCTTAGTGATCACCTTGTAAACAAAATTAGAAAGGCATATAGGTCTATATTTATTCACCTGATTTGCATTTTTTTCCTTTGGAATTAAAACTATGAAGTTAGCATTAAATCCAAAAGGTAATCTAGACCTCATAAAGAAATAACTTATCGCCCTTACTAGATCATGTTCCATTATGTCCCAACATTGGTGAAAGAAGAACCCAGTGAATCCGTCTGGCCCTGGAGAGCTATCTGCTTTAAGATGAAAAATTTCCGCTTTGACTTCTTGGGTCGTTGGTAGTGTTGAAAGAGATACATTATCTGCTTCAGAGATGAGTTGAGGCATTGTGTGAATAAGGTCCCAGTCGATGTCCTGCTCAACCTTTTTGAATTTCTCCGAATAATGTTTGACCAAGAATTCTCCAATCTCTTGTTGGGAGGTCATAGTAATCCCTTCATTATTTTTCATTTCAGTGATCATTGACTTACTTCTGTTGAGGTTGGCTTGGGCATGAAAGAATTTGGTACTTCTATCATAATCGTTATCCCATTTTGCTCTTGACTTCTGCCTCCAAAAACGCTGTTTGAATTGGTACAATATACCAATAACAAATATTACCTCTGATAGAGATCACAAACCAAACGAGCCCGAATACCACCGAATACCATACTGCTCACTTGCATAAGTTGCGTTGGCTCAAAGGTGGCCCGCACAACTGCACAAGCATTTGTTTGGATAAAGAAAGTATGTACAATCATATGTGTTTGCTGGAATCTGACCGTAAAGTCTGTCATAGTTGGTGTTGAAGAATCTCACTGTGACACTTTGGATTGGGTTTAGTCCCACATCAGTTAGGAAGTCGTTTAGAATCCTGGTTATATTGGATAGACTACCACTTACTAATGTTGATGTCTTTTGAGTTAAAACTTCACTCCCATGGTTGGATAGGCTTTGGACCTGAATCTTTGAGTGACGTAATTGGGAACAGTATCGGTATTATTTGAGTATGTGGAAGTAAGGTCGTTACAATAGTATTAGAGTCTATGACGATTCTCTCATAAGGTGGTGGGATTGTGACACCTTGGATTGGGTTTAGTCCTACATCGATTAGGAAGTCGTCTAGAATCTTGGTTATATTGATGGTATCAGAGCCGATGATGACTCTTTTCATAAGGTGGTGGGATTGTGATACCTTAGATTGAGTTTAGACGACTCTCTCATAAGGTGGTAAGATTGTGACACCTTGGATTAGGTTTAGTCCCACATTGGTTAGGAAGTCGTCTAGAATCTTGGTTATATTGATGGTATCAGAGCTGATGACGACTCTCTCATAAGGTGGTGGGATTGTGATACCTTAGATTGAGTTTAGTCCCACATCGGTTAGGAAGTCATCTAGGATCCTGGTTATATTGGATCGACTATCACTTACTAATGTCGATGCCTTTTGAGTTAAAACCCCACACCCATAGTTGGGTAGTGGGCAGGCTTTGAACCTGGGCTTTGACAGGGCCGGCCCTGAGGACAGTCCACACAGGCAACTGGCTGAGGCCCCAAAACTTGTCCCAAAATAAGGGCCCCCAAGTCGACGATCAGTTGGGATCTACTGTTTTTTTCGGTCCAAAATTTGGCTCTAAATTTGGCCCAATATGAAGTCTTTAACAAATAATAAGTACGCCTGTTCTTTTTTTGGCCCAACTTTGGACTCAAAATTTGGCAAGCCTTCAACAAATAAAAGGCAAATAAAGCCCAAAAACCACAACAGTAAAATCATCGCACTCAATCCTATTCTAAGTAGCAGACTTGATTAAACTACTAAACGTCTAAACTGTACGGTTGTTCTTCTCTCCAATTCTCCAAATGGGCTCTCTCCCTCCTCTCTCTCATATTGTTTTCGAACCGTAATAAGCTAGAATTTCGATTTAAAATATGTAATTATTTATTAATTAATTAATTTAATTATTTATTTAAAATTCGCTGGATTGGATTTGGAATATGTAGGCCTGATTTCTGGGCCCGAGTCTATATTGGGCTTAGGTTTCAAACCCAGATATATATTCATATTATTCTGGAGAATAGGGTTCTTAGATAATAAAATAAAATAAAAATGGAGGCAGAGATAGGAGCTGGATTTGCTAGAGGGTTGGAACACGACGATTCGAACTATGATGAATTCGTGGAACTTTTAATACAAGTGAGTGGTTATATTTTTAAATTTTCACCGAACCTACGGTACTGTCAGAGTTTTGGCTTTGGGCTCAGTATATTTTTTGGTTATGCTTACTGTCGATAATCTTTTCCTCCTGTCGTATTGATAAACGATTAAATCTGAAACTATGTCGTATTGACTGTCGAAGCTTTATGGGCGTTAATGGCAGATAAAGCCCAATAGCAAGAAATCGTCCTATATTTTTGGTTGAACTCTGTTGGGGTGGTTTTGAACCCTTACTAATGAGGTTAGGATTGAATGATGTTGGGTGGTTGTGGGGAAGTGTTAGGTATGTGGTATTGACGTGGGTTTGAAAGATGTCGAAGCTTGAAGGAACTGTTAATGGCGGCTCGCCCAAACATCCTCAGTAAAATCTTTTGAACTATTTTTCGGTTGTTTGTGTTGGTGAATTGATGATTGGTTGTAGTAGCTAGTGTAGGGTGTGAGGGCTGTAAATGGGTGCGGGAAAGGGCTGTCAAAGCTCGGAGAAACCATTAATGGCGGTCTGATCCATAATTTGGGGAGTGATTTCGAAACTGGAAATTTAGAGTTTCTTTGTTAATTAATATTGTGGGGTTTTTCATCCTCGCCAATTTCGGTGGGTTTGTGTAAGGGGGTGTGGAGGCTTGACAGTGGCCGATTTGGAGGCTGCTGGAGAAGACGACCTGGTGGTCTCTCTTGGGCTTGGGCTTAGTTGGTTTTCCCTTGGGCCGAAAGCTAATTTTCTGTGTTGGGCCGAAATCTAATTTTATTTTGGGCCCGATGTTATTTTGTTTTGGTTGGGCCAATTTTGATATAAGTTTTTGGGCCTAAACACTAGTTAGTTGTTAGACCGGATTAATCTTTTGTTTCGGACCAGTTTAGTTTAAGTTGTGAACCAGTTTTAGTTTAAGTGTTGGGCCGGTTTCAGTTTAATTCTCTAGGGCGAACCCATTTGTGTTTTGAGCCAGTTTCTAATTTGGTTTTGGGCCGGTCCATATAACTTAAAATAGAGATCCAAATGGGTCTTTCAACATTTAGACTTTTGGGTTATAAGGTTTGGGTTTGGGCTTGGCTAGTGGGTCCGAACCCATGACCTTAACCATGACCTTAGCCATGAGCCCATGAACTATGCACCTTTGCCCTTAGTCATGAACCATGGCTATGATCCTGAACCTGTTGAACATGGAAACGACAGTTTGACTTTGACAATAACGTGTTGACTTTGACTTTGACTGTTGACCATTGACCGTTGACTGTGGAATGTTGACTTTTTCCAGATTTTCACATATTTAAGAATATGGACAAAGGTAGTAATAAAATATTGTTGAAAATTGTATAACTTTGTTTGCCATTATCTAATTAAGATTTGACGTGAGTAGTGTGTAAAGCATATAAATATTGGCACGTAACAAGACGGGAATTCTTATAAGACTTGTGATTTGGACTCGAATAATTATGCGTGATATTTGGACTTGAGTTGTGCTTTCTTTTAAAGTCGTTTCATTTTGATATTTGGTAGAATGGACTTATATTTTGATTATTTATATACTATTTATATTGTGCACAAATGGAAATAATGCGTGCCTTTGATGGTGAATTGAGTTCACATAAATATATTGAACGAATACGTTACAGGATTGATTACTATTATGAGTTGCTACTTAAATGAATTGTAGTATTTATGAAGGCTTGAGATATTCCATATGGTGTAGTGCAATATATAATTGGCACTTGAAATAATAAGTTTCGAGATTTGATATAGAGATATTTGGATATCGTCTAATGAATAGTATTGGCACGTGATAATGTGGATTGTATTATAATGAGAAACGTTGAGCTTAAGTACAATTAAGTATACTGGCATGAGATAGAATAAGAATTATTCTGAGATATAAAGGTATGACACCTAAATAAATTACGTAACGAAAATCCTAGAACCTAGCTACCACAACTCATGTGATTTGCCTTTGTGATGGGCGTATGTGATATGATTGGCCCTTCGGGCATTTCAGTGAATATGAATGGCCCTTCTGGCGTAAGTAATGTGATTGGCCCTTCTGGCATTTCAGTGAATCTGAATGGCCCTTCGAGCGTAAGTAACTTGATTGGCCCTTCTGGCGTTTCAGGTGAATCGAATGGCCTTCCGGGCGATTTAATAGTGGCTTGATTATTCCGTTCGCAAAATTAGAACGAGACGCACGATATTTTATGCAGAATAGTGGCAGTACTTACATAATGGCTTTCATGTGAGGGTTACCTGGTGTGCGGCATCCCGCTCAGGGTAGTTACACACGGAGTTGTTCATTATGTAAAGGGAGGCATGTGGATGTACATGTTCGGCGTTAGGAAGCGATTGTGGTAGCCAGGGAAACTAGGTAAGACATAGTTACGACGTGATTTTAGGGACACGCAAAGAAAGCTTTAATTAATATAATTATGGTAATATGTTGGTTAATGATATATCTTTAGATAGATGATTGTATATGGTTTTGCAGAAGGGTGGGTCAAACTAATTATTTGTGCAGAGACGACTCACTCTGTAATTGAACATAAAATGCGGTAAGTATAGAATATGCATGGCTGGTTATTAGTTTAGTTAGAACCTAAGGCGCCTCGTGGAGGAACTAAATGCTTTTTTATTATGCGTATGGTTTGTTGTGTGGTTAGTGGGAAGTTAAGGCGCCTCAATGGAGGAACTACCGCCTTTACTTATTGTAGTTAAGAATGTTGTATTAGTTGTTGGAAGTTAAAGGCCTCGGTGGAGGAACTAAGCGCCTTATGGATTTGCATGTGCATGTATATGTATAAGTATATGTTGTATTTTAGAGCTACTCACACCACCAAGCATTTTTATAATCAACCCGATTTGCATGTTTGATTATCGGGTGTGTTCATTAAATGAACATAGTTGATAAGTCTTGACAGGTTTAGTGTTGAAGAAGGTTGGTTGTTGCTTGTGGTTTGCGTTACCGTCGTATTTCAAGATAGATTTTGTTTTCCCTTAAGGTGATATAGATTTTCAGTTGAGACAATGTTATTTGTATTTTCATTTGTAATTTTAAATAAAGAGTTATTGAAAAGAGATTTGTAACCTAATCTTATTTGTGAATTTTTGTAATGAAATGGACTTTTGTTTAATTTAAAATTTTTATTGGTTTTTAATTATCCGCATATTTAAACTGTTTATGGGTTTTTGGAAGTTGAGAGTGCATCATACCTCGAAAATCGAAGAGTCGGGAACAATTATTGTTTTTCCGAATTCTGTCGAAATTCGGGGTGTGACAGTAACTCTCAAGTAGCAAATCAAAGACTATTATTTTGTTTACTTAATAAATATTAATTGTTTAATACTTTAAGCCTATTTGTTTGCAAAAACACTTAATATGCAAAATGTACAACGTACTATATTTTTTTTTACATATTAAGTATTATATTATTTTTTTTTGCACTGCAGTACATTATACAATTAGGTTTATTGCACTTTAAGACTATGACTCAATTCTGGTCAGTCAATGCAGATGTGGCCACCAGAATACACAACGTGTCCATTCATTTCATTAGGTGGCACAAATAATACATGTGAGAAGCACGTGATGTTGGTTTTTATTTATTTCTTTTTTCTAAAAACTAAAAATTAAATACCAAAATTCAAATCCAGCACTCAAAACCAAAAATGACAACTTCTTCTCTACAAAACCAAAAACAAATTCAACAATTTCTTGGGTGATAAAAAAAACACCAACTTTTTGGAATGAGACTTGGTCAACAAATTGGTGGGTGTCGAAATGGGGTTGGAATTATTATTTAAAAGTTCTTTATACAATTTCTTGATTTATAAAAGCTTCTGAAGATGAGAAACTGCGGCGCGATTAGCAGATTTGATATTTTGAGGAATGAATGGAGAATGGGAAGTTTGTAATTGAAGATAAGAAGATTCGACAGATGAAATTGTAATAAAAAAGGAGGAAATTAGGTTTGGGTAATTGGGATTTGTTTGTTTTGGTGAGTGGAATTGGGTTTAAGTACTACAACTTGTTAGTTGTTAGTGATAATTTCTTCTTCTGAAAGAGAAAGTGTTTGGAACTTGTTGTTTTCAAGTGATGATTTTTCTTCTTCAGCAAAGAATTTAATTGTTTCGGCTTTGAATGCTATGCCAAAAGTTTGAGATATTTATGAAATTTGGGGAAAATGGGGAAGGAGAGTAAAAATGGGGTCACATGCCTCATGGGTTATTTTTAGCTGTTGTGGCATATCAAATAGACGTGACGCCACATTAGCAAACAAAAATGACATGTCAGCATTTTTTGACTGGAATTTGGCCCATGGTCTGAAAGAAAATTCATTCTATAATATACTGCAGTGCAAAAAATAAATAAATTGCAAAAAAATGTATAGTATGTTGTACATTTTGCCTATTAAGTGTTTGCAAAAAATATGGCTTATTTATAAATTTTGTTATCCTTCATCTATAAGGGCCACACTTTAGGAACTCGCCTAGGGTCCCCCTCAAAACTCAGGGCCGCCCCTGGCCTTTGGGTGATGTAAATGGGGACAATATTGTTTGAGTATGTGATAGCAGAGTCGTTACACACTTACACCCACATCAAATATTTCCTTTAGAATGATTCCATAAATCATAAAATTATCTTTACCTACAAAAAATACATAAATCATATTATAATTTATATCTACCCCAATTAAATTGATTTAGTAGTTTCTTTTATTGAATTTAATTAGATTTAAAAGTATAGGTTTTTTTGTTATCAAGTTTGGCTTATCTCTACTACTAGTATAGCCTATAATGATCGTGGCCTCTTAAATTCATCCGGGACTTTTTCTGACGCATAATACCCTTGATGAATAATAAAATCATATGCCTACCTATTTATTAATGAGGACTACTTTGTCTTTTTATGTGTTTATAAATTTTCAGTACCAATATTGTCCTTAAATAAAACAATTGCTTAACACCTTTAAATAGGCCCATCAGTCTTTTCATGTGGGAGTATATTAGAAAACCAAATCCACGCCTCTCAATTGTACGCATTAATTATTAGTAATAATTGGGTTGTTTAATAAGACTAGCAAATCAGCCCGCCGTTGGCTGGGCTTACTACCCATTTCTTGTTAAATTAGTAATTGGTGGTAATAAATAGTAACACACCATCATTAACGATAAGTGCACCTAGTCTTCTTCATTCCTAGTACATAGTACTGCTTCTTGGACATGGTATATTGATATTGTTTCATTGCTTGCCTTCAGATTCTTTGGAGTTGTCATGACCGGTACATCCTTGGCGGGTCAGTTTTCCTTTTGATTGTTAAAAAAAACCCATGAGCTCATGTTGGCTCATGGGAAAATAATCTTGTTATTATACCTTATGGTAGGCACCATGCATGTAGTGTGCCTGCTAAAAATTCAATAGCACTAAATGCTACATAATATAACATTGTAAATTGGAAGCAATTGCTATAAGGGGGAAAAATTGAAAGTATAAATTAAAATTAGTCTTTAAGGGATTTTTTTGGGACTTATTATAGAGCCGACGGAATTTTAGATGAAGCAATATCCAATCAAAACATGCTGCTCCCATAACGTTACAAAGTTTTGATAGATTTTCACATTTGTTTATGATTTTGGTGTGTAATTTATACTATGACATATCAACATTTAACTCCTTAACACTTAACTTTTCAACGTTCAAGATATAAGATAGGCACGCCTGAGCAATCAATACACTTTTTATGGACGTCTACTTGACTTTATCATCTCAACATTTAACTCCTTAAAGCCAACACTTAGCCTTTCAACATTCAAGATAAGCACAGCTCAGCGATCAATACACTTTTCATGGACTTCTACTTGACTTTATCATCTTCATACCAATGAACCTCAACTTTGTGAATAAAAAGCTCAGTTCAAAATAAATGTATTAATGTTTCTCAGCTTAGTGAACTTGACGTGTAATTGTGGTTAAATGTAGATGTAGTTTCGGATTGAAATCTGCCAAAAAATCCATACTATATTATGGTTCAAATCAATGAGAGATAATCTAAGGAAAATCTAATCAGAAAATCCACTTCAAATGCTTATGAAGGAAGATGAAAACCCATCCAAATTAGTTGTAAAACCCCCTAAAGACCATCTCATATGAGACTAATTCAGAAAGTACTAAATATAGTAATCAACTATAAAGAATAATGGTCGAACCTGTTAATTTAAGACATGTTAATTTGACTTGTGATATTTAATTTGGTTCTCAAAAGCTCCAAAGCAAACAATATATTTCATTGTATGATAACAATATTAAAAGAAGGAACAGACACCATTTAATAACCGATCATCCCATAAGGTGAGATCTATACTCCTGAAATTTAAATACGACTATTGAATGTCTTGAACAATGAAAATGATTTTTTATCAGATCAAAGAGCATATTTATCCACAAAAGATAAAGTAACACACATACCAAGTATTAATTGGATATATTGTATAGAACAAAGATCCCCGATAAATGCAAAAGGAAAAGAACATCTTGAGAGGAAGTTATGTATTTGATTATATCTCGAAGAACATCTTGAGACTTGCAGCACCATTGTCAGTATCTATTTTGAACTTATGCTTGTTCTTTTCCCCAGTGCATTGCCATAATGCCATATATGGACCATTGCAAATCTTATCTACCAGGATTAGATGCTGTGTAATCTGTTTTCAGGTGTATGAATCACAAAACCTTCACTATACTCTAATTGTAGTGCCCTTTCTGGTCTTGCCCTACATTAATAAAATTTACTTATCAAAAAAAAAAAAAAAATGAATCACAAAATCCCACCCCACAGAAATATGGAGGAAATAATTGTAGAGCTTATAGCTCTCGTTCTTTCTAGACCCACTCATTTTACAAAGTTTAGTAGGGCTTCTATGCTAGAGGTTCCCCGGCCATTTTTAATTTTACCTAGCCGCTGCTTTAATGATACTTGCAAGTTTGATCGAGAGTACTTGATGATAAGAGGCAGAGTCCCTCGTCCCTGTGATTGTGCAATTTACATTTAACTATAGGTGAGGGATAACTCGAAAACGATTCAACCTTCCATCATCATGACTCTCACACAACCATCTCCTCCAATCTCTCTGCGGCTCATCCACCACCTCCACTACGTTCTTCTGTAAGGCAGGACCAGGAGCAGAAAGAGAATTTGTATAGCACTGCCTCCAAACTTGCTCTATGTTAGAAACCCAAGCTACAAAAATGACCTCCACAGCGTACAACCTAGGCTATACTCATCAACACTTATTGCCACGCTGGGCAAGTGGACCATGCCCTCGAAGTCTTCTAACATACCCTAAAAATTGACTGCTCCTGCGACAAATTTATGCCTCCACTCTTTGAATACAAATCAATCAAAGGGTTACATACTATTGGATCAGTTTCAAAACCATAATGCATAATCTTAGAGTGAATTTGATCAACATAGTGAAAACTCAAATTCTCACACCACTACACCCTAAGAGAACAAGAGCAAAAGTAGCATTGTTAAGACTTAAGACATATACCACGTACATTCTGCTAAAACCCTAGAAAATAAACACAACCCCCGACGATACAATTTCTTTGCTAGAAACACATAAAATGATAAAATAAGCAAACCAACCTTAACTTGCTTCAAGTACTCCTCTTGCTTCCTCATTTCCTTGACTCTCGCCTCCTAGACGATTTAAACAAAATTAAATAGATCAAGACAGTAATATAGAGGATAACCTTTTCGTTTTACATTTATTTTTTTTGGGGATGGGGGGGGGGGGTGTTGAAACATCACCTGAAGCTGATGGACCCTCTGTGGCAAACTACAAACTTCATCAGACCGCTCTTTTCTCAGCATTCACAAACTCTTTTTCATGCTTCAACAGATCGAGATATCTATAAACGGAATCAATGTAGTGAGAATTAACTGTAGAAAGTGTATAGAAGGTTCTTCAAAAGTAGTCTATAGAAGGGTAAATATACCCGTACATAGTTTTCAGGAAGAAAGAGATGCAGAGGGGGAAAAATTCAAACCGTATTGCACAGTGTATTTACTGTACACTTGATTAACCACTGACAAACTGAACTGGGCATTTGTACTCCAGCCACAAGGCAAATCAGGCGCATGTGCTACATCTAAGTACATTGATAAATAATCTACATTGTTCCCCTTTGGATAAAAATCAACACCAGAACCCCTACCCCAGAACACCCCTAGCAGACAAAAATATGGACAAAACAATAGCGTTGCGTAAACCAGTAAAAAATTGGTCCAGAAGCAAGAGGATGAGGAGAGCAGATCAAAAGGTTAAGCAAAAAGATTGGGATGTAGCATGTCTAGGAAGCTATCTGAGAAGAGAGATGGTTGGGAAGGAGAGGGAGAAAATTTTCTCCACGCATACTTTTTCCCCCTGCGCAGGGTCTTTTTACCAAATCAATCCTTACAAATAATGTGAAATGAAATAGAAAAATGGTGGCGTAACAGTTTTTACCTTTGGTTTTGTCTTCTAGCAAGAACTTGCAAAGCATCTCCCGGCATTCATACTTTGGTTCACCTTTTGCAATAAACCCCATTAAAATAGACATAGTTTCAGCATTCACCGAAAAACCCCTCTCGCGCATTTTTTTAAGAAATTGCACAGCCTACGGAATTTCATTTTCCTGAAGCAACTCTTTAATCATGACATTAAATGTGAAATCATCCGGAACAATATCCTTTTCATCCATCTCGACGAACAAATTCACAGCCTCACTTAGCCTCCCTTTCTTGCAAAAACCATTGATCAATGTGGTATAGGTTATAGTGTTAGGCTGCAAATTTTTGGAAGAAAAGCTACAGAAGAGCTCCTTTGCTTCATCTAGTTTCCCTGATGTGCACAAATGTTTGATGACAGTGGTGTAAATCACAACACTGGCTTTTACTCCATTCTTTTCCATCATCTGGAAAAGTTTCATATCTTGCGACAAACAATCATTAGCACATAACCCATCTTTTAACACATTATATGTGATAACATTCGGACTTTGCCCATGAGCTTGCATATCACCGAAAATTTGTTGTGCAGCAACAGCTCCGCCAACCTCGAATAACCCTTTAATAACAGTGTTATATGTAAAGTCGTCAGGTTTTATACCCTTGCAAGTCATATCTTTAAAAAGCTGCATGGCCTCATCTAATCTCTTAAGTTTGCAGTAACCATTAATCAAAGTGGTATAATAACTTACAACATTAGGTTCCATACCTCTTTCCACCATTGAATCAAAAACCCGTACTGCCTTTTTCATTTTACCTTTCAAACAATATCCATGTCAAAGACTAAAAAGAGCTTATTATATCAAATAGCTCTAGTAACCTCCATAGTTAACTTTCTTGAAAGCTCTTCGGCAGCATGTAAAGAATCAGAACTCTCACGGACTTTTCTTTCGTAGTCAATGACCAGCTGTGAGAACTCTACATTCCTAGCAAGAACGCCATTTGTTTCAAGAAGAATCAAGAGATTTTTTCCTGATTTGGAGATTTGAGAGAGTTTGGGTGTTTGACGATAACTTGGGTTTCTTTTTTGGATTGTTAATTACTTCCTTACCCCCAGCATACAATTCAAATGAGGCGTATTTTTGGTTTTTTTTTCTCACCGTATGTGAAAAGACCTAATAGATTTCTATAAATTACAAAATAGACCAATTTTAGGGGTATTTTTCGTGAGAAGGAAAATAAATATTATGAAAATATGGGTTTTTTTAAAAAATTTGTTGATGTGGCTCACTGTGAGCATCTTGGAAGAATGGATATTAATGTAGGTAGGATGTTCATTTAATCAGAGAATACCAACGGATTCATTTCCCTTCTCTCCCGTCTCTTCTCCCTTCTCTCCTATCTCTTCTGTTTCTCATAATTTTTTTTGCTTATAATGAAACTACTACAACCAAAAAAAATTCCAAATCTTCAAAACAATCCCAATTCTCGGAGGAAAACTATTCGGTCTGCATTTTCTGCAAAACCCCACTTCTCCTTCTCGACTAATATATAGGGCTTCTACATCTATCTCTCCCAATTGATATAGCCAATTGAGTCACTTTGTTCTAATATTAATACCACAGGACCTGAACGCCAACAGAAAGACATATTTTCTATAAAGAGACAAAATTTAGTTCGTTTGGCTGCTAAGACTACATCTCTTGACATTAACGAGATCTGCACAAAGGGGTCAGATACTTTCCTAGAAATGAACTCCTTTCTATTTGTCTGATTTCAGTTATTGATTGGATTGAAAATTTTCAGGTATGATTTGGTCTCAATTCTTCTTGAGCGTTTGGTCCCTGAAGGTTGCAGAAACCGTATGATATTTTACCTCTTAGTTATCTATGTAAACTTGTAGCAACATGTTATTATAACATTCTAAATTGATGGTATTTGAAACAAAAAACTGTTGTCCTCAGAGTGACGCAAGATTCAACATCGAGTCTCAGCTACGTGTTTCTCCTGGCTCAGTTCAAGTTTTGAACTAGACCCTTTAAGCCCAGCCTGTTATTGGCATGTGCATTCTAAGGTGGAGGGAATTTACAGTCTTTCAGTTTCCTATTATGTCCATTCAATGTCTTTTAAGTTTCTTATTACGGTCGCATGTGATGTCTCCACAGTATCAATGCAATGGACCCAAAGACCAAAAGTATATTGCAACTCCTACGTCTGAGACAGGTACAAAAAGTCACAAATTTTTATATGGCATATCGTATGCATGGATTTTAATATGTAATTCCTTTTGCAGCTATTCAATGGAGTCTTTCTCAAGGTGAACAAAGCAACCGTTAACATGATGTGCAGGGTTGAGCCTTATGTGACTTTTGGGTAAGTTTTGTTCCTATATGCACCAGAGAGGTTAGTGAGAGCTTGTATTTCAATTGTACACAATTCAATTAGAATGAACAAGACAAAAATCTTTAAGTGTCTGGTGCTCATTCAAATTTTTTCTGTATTACAGTTACCCTAATCTAAAGAGCGTGAGGGAATTGATTTACAAGAGGGAGTATGGAAAGTTGAACAAGCAGCAAATTGCTTTGACAGACAATGTTATTGTTGAACAGGTAATATATTTTTGGTTTGTCAATATGTTCAGTGCTTCTCTGTTTGGCTTTCTGATCTTGATGTTTTGACAGGGACTTGGAAAACATGGGATAATCCACGTGGAAGATCTGATTCATGAGATACTGACTGTTGGTCCCCATTTCAGGGAAGCAAACAACTTCCTGTGGCCATTCCAGTTAAGTGCTCCATCATGTGGCATGAAGAAGAAGAGAAACCATTATGTCGAGGGTGGAGATGCTGGAAATCATGAAGAGTTCATCAATAAGCTGATCAGGTGCATGAATTAGATAGTTGAGGTCTTATTCCTGAAGTTAGTACTATGTTAGTGTTCCTCGAATTCCAATCCTTCTTGACTTCAATTTGATTCCAGTTTGATGTACAAGTAAGTACCTTCGCATTTTCTCATATCTAATATGCAATTGTTTGCTTTTTTGATATTTATTCGATTTTCTACTTTAAATTTTGTTAAATCGATTTTGAATGATTTTTGTTTTGAATTGGTTTGTGGTTTTGATGTTTCAGTGATTTAAATTGTTTTGTGGTTTGTGGTTTTAATCAACTCTTGACCATTGATCACATTCTGATTGTTGTCATTTTAGTACCTTTAATTAGTTTTGCCTTTGATCGTAAGATTCTGAGATTCCAGATTCATTGGCTGAGAATAGTGGGAGATGCTTTTCAAATGAAGATGATAATAAAGTAATCATCAACTTCTTGCCTTCTATTTATTCTTCATAATTCGTTGAATTTGTTTCATTATTTTCTCAATCTCAAAAAACAATTCAGAAATGTATCCAGTCATCACTTTCAAATTGTTTTAACGAATTCGATCGCCACTACTCTCCATTCTCTCTCACAAAAAGGTGTTCCCTATTTGATTGTTGATGGTGTGGTTTAATGGTGGTGGTTGTATCTGAACTGGTACAGTATGTGCGTGCTGCAAGTTTTTCCATCTTTTAGTTTAAGCTGAATTTTGCTTACTCTGGTCATTGAGACACTAAATTAATTTTTTTGAAGGAGGATAAAAACAACTTTGGATTCCTTGGAAAGTTGCAAAAGGCATCAATTCCACTGCCGGTCGATCAGTTCTATTGTCTTATTTATTACATTATTAGTTAATTTTTTACTTTTTTGTTTCATGTTTCTAATGTCAGTCGACGTTGTTGGCCTTAGCTTTCAGCTTGGTGTACTGTTAATAGGGAATGAGGGAATGTGGCTAAAGTGGCAGAACAAAAATTTGAAATTGGCAAAAAGAAAGGAGGTGTAAAAACATCATGGGATGCATTCTTACAATATAGTGGGATGTAGCGTTAACCAAACGGTACTTTCCCCGAGTTATTTTGGTTGTCTCACCATATGTCTTATTTATTCCATCATTCTGCAGAGATATGCATCCAACAAAGAAGTTCAACTACTCGTGGGTGGCGGGGTTGCCTGGCTACACTCTTACTCGCTCTGGCCATGTGGTGGACTTTTGATGTGAGGGATAAGGCTCCCAGAGTCATGGTTTAGACTCTATGTGTCTATTGAAGCCGGTTAAAATCTCTACGGACATATATGCCAAGTAAGTTTACTGCTTCGTCGATGAAACGGCTCAATCTACTTGCAATCTGGGAATTCTCATTTTAGCCTTGCGTCCCTTCGGTTTCATGAATATCAATTGTGAGTTTCAGGCCTCAATAAACAAGCACATTTCGTTTTGCGTCATAAACTTCCCTAATTTTGCAGTCCCTTAATTTACCACAAATGAGACATTGTCATATTGGGACCTGGCATTTTTTTTTTGTGTCAGCTACTCAGCTTAATATATGAATTTGGTCATCTCGTGGTTCTAAAACAAGGACCGAGATGCCTTGTAGATGACTTAGATATTGTATTGCTACAATAGGGATTAGCAAAAAACCAACTACTTCAGGTATATATATGAATGTCACAAATGCTTTGTTGCCTGATGATTTTACCCCATTCTGCTTACATTTCACCTTATCCCCTTTGAAAATGAATATTGGTTTAGATATAGCCATATAATACATGTTGTATAGATCTGGCTTCTTTATTTCATTAAGTTCAATTCAAATTGTTCGAAATTTTTATTTAACGTTTATTCATAAACTATTCACTTCTGTCTTCTTTTTTACTCTACTTCTCTAAATTCTTGGGATTCAATTATGGGTTTTTGTTATATATTTGAAAGCTATAATCCGTTGATGCACAAGGTTAAAGCTCTCCATTGTTTTAGTTGCTGCAAGTTTCTACCGGTAAAGTACTAAGTGTGTGGGTTCACTCTAATGATCGAGAAACCGTAGGAACCTTGAAATTCATCAGGCAAAGGTTGGATCATATTCATTGCGTCCGATGCTCAGGTACGAGTATTTTGCATGCCATTCATTACATAAATGTGCTATATATTAGTAATTTATATCGTACACAATCATATCCTTCAATGATGATTACTTCTCAAATTGGTTATACTATTTAGTTGAGGTTTCCATCTGCTCTCTTGCTTTTCTATTTTTCGGTTGGTACGTACTCTGATTCTAATGATAATTCATTCTTTGTTTTTTAAGATAAAACAACTAAGGTCAGCTTAGGTTTACGATAAAGTGCTATTAATGTAAAGTAGCAGAGATGCAGGGTTGTTGGCCATAGGCATATTAGGGTAATTGTTGAAGGCATAACTGAAAGAACAATCCAACTCCTACTAATTCAATACTCTTTTGTAATATATTATAGATGTTAACAAATAATAGTTGATTGGGTGACTGGAAGGATACCTGAACTCCTACTACAAACAGACCGTGGTAACTACCCTTCCCATCTCATTTAAAAGGATTTTAGTCTAAAATTTTGAGCAAACAATAAAGTTAATTGTTTTTAAATTGTAATAAGGTTGTGGTCATACCGGCCTCACGCAACCTTTCCACAAGCAAGGACAAGGAACTAAATTGAGCCTACAGTACTGCTTTTGGTGCCAAGTTGGAGTTGCTGTTTTCACCAGTATATAAACTTATTGGACTTCATGAGAAAAGGGCATCTATGCCAATGCATCCAAAAAACTGTTTGTCTAGACTTATAATTCAGTGTTTTGTTAGAAGACATTTTATTTTTAAATGTATTTAACTAAAAAGACCATGGGTTTGATTAGATGGGCTCCAACATAGTAGAAGCAGATACTAGATTAATTGCCAAGTATGTGTTTTCTAATCCATATGTCCATACTCAAAACCTATCTATGGAATGGCGGCCTATGAAGATACTCTTTCTGTGATTGTGGGCCACTACTTTAAACTCTGACCCTGATGGGGGTTTAATTATATTTATAACCTACACTATACACTGACTCATTAGTTGAGTTTGTACTTGCAGTTGTTGTTGCTGTGATTGGAGGTTGTCAGAGTGGTTAATGTTTCAATTCATGGATCTTATTTGATTTCATTGTCATAATGTTTGCAGAACTTAACGAGATATATTTTGCTAGGGGTAATAGGATTTGCACCTTTTTAATTGGTGTGTATATTGATCTGTTTGGCTTGCAGGACTTGTAGGTTGGCATACGGGGTTGTGTAGTAGGAATATGTAGTTGCAAGCCAAGCAAGTCTGTTGTAAGAGTAAGACCACCCCCTAACCCTAGCATGCAGAAAGTGGAAAAACAAATGCATGAATTAAGGTGATTTGTTTGCTTTCAAACCCTTTTGTGTAGTCTTTTACATCAGAATCTCATATGTGAACTTTATCTCTTAAAGATTGAAGGCCATCAATGGGAATCTTATAAGGAGCTTGCTACAATGATCCAAGGCCATGGTGATAGATACTTATGAGCAGATCTTGGCCTGGGAAGAATATGATTCCTTTGTATGCGGGTTCTTATCAATCAATCACCTTATGTAAAACAAATATATTATATGAGAGAAATAAGTATTTATGTCGATCCCCTTAACTTAAATCCTTCAATGGATAATCTTTGTTTCATTTGTTTTGGTGGTGGTTTAGGAAAACTTAGTTCAAGAATTCTATATCTTTGGAAACTCAGCTTATTCAAGATACCATAGTCAACTCGACACCTTACGTAAGAGTTTCGTCAAAATGTAATGGACATGGTCTCATTGGTGGTAAGCCAACGGGTTGATTTACGGCAAGGTCTATAGAGCTTTTGTTTTTGAGGCATTTATGCGCAAGACAACTTTACCTTTATACTTGAAACAATATTTTCTTTGTGGTTGTTTCACCTTTATTGGAAGTTAAATGAGTTCCATTCTGTTGGCTTATCAGATTCGGCCCTATCAGATTCTTTATCGCTGAACATATAATGAGGCTTTACGTATATACAATGTTTTATGTAAATAAGACAAGTGTATAGAATGAGCTACATTGCATGATTTTGGTGTTCAACTTGTAGGTGTGGTGCCTCCATGGTAAGAAATGTAGAAGTGGTGCATTTTGTTAATTGATTCAGTAGGTACGTTAAATTATACATCGATAAAATAGCATGCATCAGGGATGAAATAACATGTGGCTGCATTCATCATTGGTAGGATGTAATGTATCAGGGATGAAATAGCATGTGGCTGCATCCATCATTGATATTGGATGTATTAGGGATGAAGTAGCATGTGATTTTTCATTTGGTTGCACATTATAAGTCCAACAAGTTTATATTGGTATACGCAACCAGAAACCACCTAAAGAACTATTAGAAGACATACCTATTATTATGGTATATCCTATCAATTCCATGTTGTTTTAGTATGTCATGCTAATCTCAACAGTAAGTATGCTTACATATATTCATCCAAGAATTGTGAATTTTTTTGCAATAATGGATATGTTTTCCAGTAAATAACTATGAGTTCCACATCAAACTCTGCAATACATCTAGGAAGATTACCTATATCTGTGCCACCCTTGAGCAGGCAGCAAGATCGTGGGCCTCCCCTACAAAAGACCTTGGTACCCAATTGAAAACTAAAACTTGACACAGATTCTAGACTCTGGCATATGAAAGACTCGACATTTCTGTGATTCCAGTAGCAATCCTCCGTAGAGCACCTCAACATCTTAGTTACATTTTGGTTATCTCTTTTGAATTGTGTTCACATACTCTTAAATGAGTTTTATATTTCATTCATGCGCAGAGCACGTGTTTTTTTGCTAGTCTATATAAGGAGACTTTAAGGTATTCAATTATTCAATCAAAACAAATATCAATTATCTTAAACCTAATATTTTTCTTCTCAAATAATTATTCATTTTCTTTAATTTTTTTTATTCGTCTAATTAATTTCTTAAATCTCATTTAATTCATTCTTTTCTTCTATCAATGATTTCCGTATTTTTGCTTCTTAAGTCTAAATCTCTTTTTATTCCGCATCAATGTCTTACCAATAACAATTAAACCATAAAAATAAATACACACTTTATGTCCTGCCTCACTTTTTTTTTTTGAACCCTATACCCTAAATGTTCTGCATCACAAATTCCCAATCGTATAGTTGCGTACTTGCGTGGATATTTTACATAACAATTTTATAGTTGTGTGGATATTTTCTGGATCTGTACTCTTTCACAGCTTTTATTACAAAACAAATAAATAGTACACATGAACAATTATGAATGACATAACAAGTAAACCAATGAGGGGTTCGACCTCTTTCTTATCACAGGTAGCAACCAAATGACCAGTGAACCACACGTGCACAATACTGTGATGCTCAATCGCATGCGGCCCAAGGTGGTCCACACAAGCATGGGCGGACCAGTGTATAGGCAGGGTATTCAAGTGAATGCCCTCAAATTTTTCCTAAAAAATAAAAATAAAAATAGTAGGCTTAAATGTTTAATATTTAATTTAACCCATTCGTATTTAGCCAAAAAAAAACTTGGCTCATTAGTTAATGATTTTTAACATTTTAGATTATGGACTCTGTAATTAGGGGTGGTAATGGGTCGTATTGGGTCGAGTTCGTGTCGTGTCATATTCGAGTCACGTGTTAGGAGAGCAAACCCAAACCCGACCCAATTACTAATCGTGTCAAGTTTGTCAAACCCAAACCCAACCCGCCTATATAACTTTATCAAATAAATCAATATGATGGCTAATATTTCTCCTTTTAGTCGTTTATTTTATTTTAGGCTGTTAGGATAATGAGATTTTAAAAAATAATGAAACTTATCTTAAAGTAGGTTATACAGGTCACGGATTGATGACCCGACCTATTAGACCCGAGAACTAATTCAGTCTACTAACCGGTTATTTGGGTTAACATATGTGACCCTAATCCAACCCATTTATTTGACGGGTTCGGCGGGTCAACCCTTAAATGACCCAAAAGCCTTTTTTCCCAATCCAAACCTACTAATTTCGTGTCGGATTCGTGTCGGGTTAGCAGGTCGTATACAAAACTGCCACTCCTATCTGTAACGTAGGCCAAGTCCGTAAACTTTTCAAATGTTCTCGATTTCTCAATCACCTTCTCTATTATTTGTACATTTTCTCGGATTCATTTATCAAACCATCTCGAATTCTCAATTCAATTTCTCGCGGGTATCATTTTGCTTTTTGAAATCATATGTTTATACTCGTTAATTTTTATTTATTTATTTATTTTATATAACAATAAAGAAAAAATTTATTGTTGAATTTCCGAATTAGCTTGAATACCCTCGACGAAACTCCTGGTCCGCCCCTTCACACAAGCATTTGTTATGGATGTATGAAGAGTAATCAAATCTGTTCATATTTCCTCCAGTTGGAATCACACCACAAAGTCTATTGTAGCTGGCATTGAAAAACTGCAAATTCGCATCATCAACTATCGCCTTTGGAATGCTTTCATAGATCATATTATGATTCATGTCCAAGTACTGCATGGACAACTTCTTCACTTTCGAGAAATCGAATGCCAACATATTCCTAGATATGTCGATAATCACACTGGAACCATTTGGTATAAAGTATAAACAACATTGAAGCATCACCAGTTAGCTTGTTTCTTGACAAGTCGATTGTTGAGAAAGCCATGTTCGCAAACGAATTAGGAATTTGGCCTGTGAGTTGGTTGTCAGATAGGTATAAATCGGGTACGGATCCCTTGAAATGCCCAAATGACTCGGGTATGGATCTGGATAATTGATTGCGGTCTAAACGGAGAGCACCAAGTTTGGCAAAGCTCGAAAAACTGGATGGAATGGGGCCGGTAAATTTGTTGAAATTTAATTCGAGGTAGATGAGATTGGAGAGTTCGCTAATGAAATCTGGTACTGGACCTGTGAGATTGAGCCAACTTAGTCGAAGAAATCTAAGCCTCTTCAGTTTTGTAATGGATTGAGGGATTGGGCCGGTAATATTTGATAGTTTTCGGAAAGTAAGATTGTCGAGGTACGGCAAATCGCCTACCTCCGATGGGATTTGGCCCGAAATTTGGCCCGAAAAGATAGTGAGTTCCACAACCCGGTTAGTAGTGTCGTTGCATTGGAGACCATACCAATCACAGCAATCGGTATTGGGTACCCACGAAGGAAAAGGATTGCCTAGGGCCTTACTGATTTTCAAGAGAACTTCGTAGTCACTTGGATTGCACCGTCGTGTTGCAGCGTTGAGAGAATGTGGTAGGAGAGAAGAAAAAAAGAATGCTGACAATAGAATGATAGTGAGATGTGTTCTTTCCATGCCTGGATATACTTGTTGAGTTTGTACTAAAAGTTACAGTAGCGAACCACTGAAGCTATTTATAGGAGTTTGTTTGATTGCTAATTTGTTCTACTAGGATGAATAAAATTTATAAAGCGTGTCACAACTGTTTACATGAAGAGTTTGACTAGTCAAAATGTGACTCGACCTTGAATGCATATACGCAATTATAATATTAACTGGTTTTAAACTTTTAATATCACATGCAGTCTTTAACGGGCAAAACCAAATGTCTATATTTTTAACAGTGGGCAGTTTTTGATAACAGTGGGCAGTTTTAACAGTGGGCAGTTTGGGACTGTACTTGGTTCAAATTCAGGCACGGATAAGATGAGCTAATTTTAATAAGAGGAAAATGCTCAAGAGCTACCGACTGAGGTATTTACGAATTTCAGTTTAGAATTTAAGTGTTCTTGTCAGTGCGTGCCACTTCCAATTCGTGAGGTTCGTGTAAGATAGCTATATTCTACCAAAAACGCGCTTGAGTTGAGTAATTTATGTTAGAAATAATAGTTCTACATTATTTGAATATTTGAGCATGAATTAGTAAGGAAGTACTTGGGCACCCTCACTTGATAAGCCGGTTTTCTAAGTGTGTCCTATGCATGCGTTTATTATCAATTTTGCACATGGGTAAATGAACAACATTTTGAACTTGAAATATGTTACGAATATACCACATATGTAAATTTAATACTATTTGTTTATTGGTTCCAAAAATAATTTCATACATAGGGTGATCTTTGACACACCCATAAAAAAACTCCCATATCTCATAATTAACTAAAGTTTTTGTCATACTCCAACAATCTCATCAATCTAATAATATCTCCCAAATAAATTTGAGGTAATTTCATTAGGGGCAAAATAAATAAATAAATAACAACAACAACAACAACACATAGCCTTTTTTTTCGGCAATCTTTTTCTTCCTCGCTCTATTTTCTACAGAGAAAAAAATCTCTTAGGTAGGAGGATACATTTCTAACATGAACTAAAAAAAAATAAATAAAATCAATCCATATAACATAAGTAAAATACATTTTCAATGTTTGACATGAATAACTCTAGCTTCACCAAACCGGGTCTTTATAAATATCAAAGACCATTAATACTGAGTAGTGGAAAATGCTCCCAGTGACCCACGTCAGCCCCATTTTTTTCTATGAGAATGACACATCATATTTTTCATAAAAAAAGGAATTCTACGCCCTTTTTTGTTAATTTCAATTGTTCGTAATCCAAAATAAATAAAAACCTCTTTCCATACTCTTTTTTCAATTCTACAAAACACTCCCAACTCTCAAAAAAAAATTCATCTCTTCACTAAGAATGATAAGTGATGTCAAAATTAAACTAAATAGTGTTGGGAGACTTAATTGTGGAAAGAGAGCAGTAAAAACTTCCTTTTCTCCCTATTTTCGTTCATCAACAAACGCTTTGCTATGACGCAAGCAGGGGGTTTCTTATCATGTTTATTTAATTGTTTCGGTTTATTTTTTACTGCTTGATTTTCCATTTTCTTTTTGTCTAATTGCAACTTCAGAGTCCATTTAATCAGACCTAAATCAATCGGCCTCTTCCAAAAAGTCTAAACATCTTCTCTTCTTTCTTCTTCTCAATTTTGTTGTGCTTACCTTTTTTCTTTACAGTCCCAATCCGAGGTCTTATTCCAGTGGACTTTGGCTTACCACACAAAAATGAATTTTCTCTTGAGGCTTTTTATCGGGCATATAAGTTGGTCTCGAGAAGAAAGTCTTTTTTTTGCTTGGGTAACCATGTTTAACACCTGCTTTCAACTGAGCAGGTGGGTTGTATTCTTTCGAAGTAATATTTTCTCAAAAAGTAACTAATTAAAAGAAAGTTATTGTAGCAGCTTACACCACTTTTCTGCATTTGGTTTAGATGGAAATTACGATGGGTCTTCAAAGTATTGTTATTTATTGAAAAATAATCTTGAATCATGTACCTCATTCTTGATGGGTTTTGTCCCATTTGGCTTATGATGGTCTTTTTCAAATCTGGGTATAGATCTTTTGTAAGGTTAGTTTGATCAGCTTTTTACCACCTATATTTATTGTAGTTAATTAGAAATGGCGATAACGAGTAGAATAGCGCGGTTTAGTCGTCAAGTGAAACGTCTGTATGGGCTTTGTGTCAAAATGTTAGCAGTTACTATTTTGGGTCTTTGTTTCATTTTCATGTTGTCGACATTTTTTCCATCTTGGTCGTCTTTGAATTCTCAAAGAAGTAGCTTTAGTGACATTACGGAGCCTGTTGCGGCAAATGAGAAAAGAGAGAAGGGCAAGACAGTTGTGAAACAATTGCCTAAAGAAAAGAAGGTAGAACCTCATTTGAGAGAGAAGGATAAGACAAAGGGCGAAGGGGCTGTACATGTTAACAACCACAAGAATGACAAGAAAAAAAGTGAGGAATCCAAAAGGAGAGGGAGTTAATTTAAAACAACCCCAGGTATTAGCTTCCGATGCTACTCAACTGGGGCAGGAAGAAGTAGTAGACGAGGATTTGGAAAGGGAAAACGAAGGAGAAGATGAGTTAAAAGAAGATACAGAAGTAGTGGATGATCATGATGGGGTTACTAATGGAGATATATAAGAAGATTTGGATGTAGATCCCATAAATGAAGAGAGTGCTGCAGAGTACATGGAAGATGAGAATGCTGGGTTGAAAACCATGGTGGGGAAGAAAAAGTTGGGACCTGTGTTTGATACACAAGCTCATTATAGTTGGAAAATGTGTAGAGTAAGAAGCAAGCACAATTATATTCCATGTATCGACATTGAAAGTGCCACTAGGAAACTACAAAGCTATAGGCATCATGAAAGAAGTTGTCCAAAAACAGCTTTGCAAACAGATGTATATATAGTAGATGAAGTTAATGGAAGATGTTTTTTTGCTTTATCAAGTCAGTCAAAGAGTAAGCTTTATTTCTTTGGTAGGTTTGAGTTCTTGGATCATTCTTCACTTTTTGAACTGACTTGACTGCTGGGTGATGTTCAATCTCAGAAAAGTTGGTGCTGAATTTTGCTTTGCGTCTTTGTATTGTCCTATATAGAAGTTATGTGAGGGCATACTCTGTTTAGCTTGGAGCAGCCAACTCAACCAATTAAGAGATAGAGAAGGAAGATTTCATTCTGCAAAACTCCCCACCAAAGAAGAACTCAGGGTTTTTGTCTATAAGAAATATGAAATTGTATACAGAAGATATTTCTGATGACGAAGATGGTGATGAAATGAACTTTGATGGGAATTCAGTTCATAGAGGATCCGAGTTTTTCGAGCCAAGCGAATTTGATGGAACATCAGATGGTGATAGCTCGGAGAACACAACATCTGATAGTGATTCGGATATTGATGATGAGATGGCAGAATATCATATTGAAGGAATTCGGGGTAGCTATGATGTTGTTTATGCAAATTTATTGTTGGAACATGCATTGGGTCTTTCGGATGATGAGAGTTCGTCAGGGAGGAGTGGTGACAAGAGGTTGGTAAAGTTGGGGTGTACTACTTTCCATGGTAAACTATTTATAGCCGAGTTTAGTAAGCTTCCATCTAAAGAGTCAATTTTTTAAACCAACCCATTGGTTTTTCATTTGCAAGTGTATCCAAGTTTGATCCAGCAACTGGAAAGCAGTTCAAAGGCAGCAGCAGTACTTAGTCTTACACTACCTACCTTGCAGAGGCTTTGATTGCTGAGCAGATGCAGATAAAGGTGTTGTAGCCATCCATGCTGCAGTGGGAGGAGGGACAGGCTTGAATATGTTCCTACGCCGCTTTCACAAACGATGCTTTAATGGTTTCTTTGTTCACAATTCATCACCAGGTCTGGGGACCATAGGTTTTTCGATGTGCTAATTCTTAATGTAGCACAACTCCTATATGATTTTCAGCTCAGGCACAAACCCTTTCTTTCTCTATTTATATGGATTTTTTGATAATCTCCGTGAGGATTTGTTGATAGTTGATCCAAGATCACGCGAACTGAGGCTGTGCTGTTGAAGTTTCTCACGTTGAGAAAACACAGCCCTAGCGCTCATTGGTGTGATGGGTTCCATGCTTTGGGGGAGAATATATTTGTGTTTATCAGAGAGAGCATGCTCTGCTGCTGCTGGAATTGAGGTAATGAACTTTAAATTTGTGGTGGTTTATATTTTAAGCTGCAACTAACGATGTAAGTTGTTTATATATTGCTATTCTCTTGCCTGCTCTGTCAGCTTCTTTGCTTTCACCTGGACAGTATCGCGTCTAGCCCAGTCGAAGATACAAGTGTCCAAAAAAAGATTTATGACAACTAGATCTAATAAAACTGTGAAGAAAGATAATCGAGTTCTTTTTTGTACCGGTTTGAGTGGTACGAGATTCTGGACCTGCAAAGAAAGTGGCCGAGTTAGTGGGAAAGAAGTCATATTTTCGTGAAGAGGAAAGGGCCATGGAGAAACCGACTTTCTGGACTGCCTGTCCTTTCTGTACTATGAGATATCAGTATTACATCCACACCACTGCTATTATTTTGCAATAAATAGGAGTGGAACCATACAAACAACATATTATTTTGAGATGAATTGGTGCCCTTAAAGTAGGTGCTTACTGCCTGCTGTTCCAGAAAGCATCCACAAAAAATTTGTTGTACTTGATTGCAATTGGGCAAACTGTGCAGCCAAGCTCAAATGCTCCCTGGAGAGAGAAAAGGTAAAACAACAGTTTAAGGATAATGGGAGACATTTGAGATAAACACATAACGAGAAGACACCATTGTAAATTCAAGAATTGTTCATGAACTAACAATTCTGCTACTGAAGACTTTGGACGGACCTGAGTCGTTAAATGAAACTAAATAAGACTCAAGATAAATCTAAACAAACATGCTTCAACTGTTTCAACATGCTAGATGGTGTGCACTTCTATAGCAAAATAAATAAATAAATAAATGTTCTCCAGTGGTACATCATCGACACAACTCAATAGAAAAGTCAGCAAGTGAAACTTCAAACCGCATTAGATGTGGAGTCCAATCTTTTAATAATTAGATGTCACATGCCCACATCAGAGGTATATTGTGAAATGGTGAGTTAGATCATGTCAAATTCGTTATACGTAATTACGTCCCACTTCAATCTCATGTATTCTTGAATCCGACCAGTTAACTTTCTATTTGTTTTTGTAGGCATACTAGGCCGGATTTATGGATATGTACGCTAATGAATTGACGCGCATAGAATTGAAAGAAGTTTTTAACGATGTTCAGCATGGAGATTGTGATAAGTGAACCCGGCCTCACTAGCATGAACATGTTCAGTTAAGGTGTAGGATGTAAGTTTTTCACTAGGACAGAAAACTAGCTGTCCCTTCTCTCCATTACTATGAGATCAGTAGGAGATAGCAATGGAGGAAAGGGCCATGGAGAAGTCACATTTTCGTGAAGTTCTCCATGTAAGTTTCATGTCTTCTATACAGAACATTCGTTCATGGTTCATCACTGATATTTTAGTTTATTCACTATTATATTACTTTTCAATTTGAATAAAAATATGTTATTACGATCAAATTTTGTCTTTATTTGGTATCAATTCAATTAGTATCAATATATTTTTGTGTTTGTTATTATGTTATGTTATTAAAGAAAATTTTGGCCGAGATGTAGTTATTATATCTGTATCATGATGCGATTGCCCACGATGTCTCCGGTACATCGGATGTAGTTACAAATCTTATACAATTAAATATCTGAGTGTTTATAAATCTTCTCTTCATCAGTTCATACCAAACAAAATCTCTCAACAAAAGCTGTAAGCAAACTGTTTTTTCTGTCGCTCAAGATCCTCTTCAGTGTCACATATCTTACGGTAAACAAACTGCCGAAGTAGTAGACTCCCCAACGCCCTTAGCACCTCCAAGAGTTATAACACCCCAAGCACAACTGACAATAGAAATAATTCCCCCAAACACCTGCGACTTGATCATTGCACTGATTATATTCTAAGGCTTCCAGAATAATATTTATACTAACACCATAAACCCCATCAGTAAGAAGGGCACTAGAAGCCAACCCAAACGTGAAACAAATCAGTGTCAAAATCGGCAAAGCAACACAACAAGCAATCACTCTCGCCGTCACAAGGTAATCCACTGGGTAAGTACCAAGAACTCTCAATGTATCACCGCTCCAAAACCGTGATTGTTCCTAACTCACGCAAATGCACTCCCTATACGCCCCAAAGGTTGTTGATACAATCAAGTAAGTGCTTTCCAAGAAGACAATTTCTAAATCATTATCAGCTGCAAATACACCATTCCACAGACATGGTGGATGATTCCTATTCTTCAGAGATAAGCAGCAGTTATAAGAGGAGTTAAAGCTTTAGCTAAAGAGAGGAAGAGTTGTTCAGGTTTACCTTAAGGATGACGAAAAAAGATATACCTCCAGAATTGCTCGGTTAAATAGACGATGTATTCTTGCACTGAAAAACAATAATAGTACTAAGTTTTAATTTTTATTATACACACTTGATAAATATTCTAACAAAATAAAATATTAAAGGGTCTAACCTTATGAGAATATATTGAAGGGTCTAATCTTAAGCGTCATAGAAGAATTATGATGTCTGCAAGTACACACAACAACCATAGAGAATAAGTGCTAAAAGCATAGAAGAAGACATCCACAGCTAATGGAATATCAAAATCGCATTGGTATATAACTTTCCAAATCAAAATATACTGTTTTATATTCTCATTTGATTTTAAGATATTCTGTAGATGTAGGAAACTGATACTTATACTTTGAAAGATCATGTAAAAATTATGTACTTGACATAATATGCTCTCTATCTCTCAACCATTAGCCTCAGTTCACAAGTTGGTAATTCTGGACTCTAGACAACAAAGAGGCAGACAGACCTGCATGGCATATGAACAAGTTTCTTAATACGTGAAATTGGATACCATTTTTGCTACAAGCTGAAGTGCTGAACTGCCAAAGGAAATGAGACCCAAAGATTAAAAAAAAAGTAGCTAGAGTGGCTGAACCAATATTAAGTATTAACCCAATCATCTGAAGAGAGTAGCAAATATAATATCGTATCTAAAATCAAGGTCAGGGTGAGTTTAAGAGATGTCTCAGAACATCCAAGCAAACAAACCAGAATCTTCTATGCAAACCAATATCTTCACCAACAATTAAGTGAGCTGCAGTTGCAGTACGGCTGCAAAAGATAAATAATTACAGTTTCGAGTTTAGACTATAGAAAGCCTATACCTTATCAGAATTGGTGGTGCATGCCTATGGTATGGTAATATCATAAACATGTATCAAATGACTAATGTTCTTATCGATGTCATTATTTTCTTGGATTATTAAATGGCAAAGATATGAGCATCATGGCATGGAGGTATTCATACAACCATTAATACTTGAATAAACAATTTTTGTTGTTACTTTTCTACATTAACAAACAAATAAATATATTAGTCGAACTATCTTCATGGCAGATCATGCCAAATCATCTTGGAGTATTTATAGAGATGTATTTAGGACAATAATACTTTAAAAAAATTAGGAAAACATAAACCCATCAAACAAAGTATATATATATATTATAAACAATGAATTATTAGCTATCAATATACATATATTATTTATTCAAGTGGACTTTAGGTTTTTGAGTCATTAGCTATCTAAGTAGCAAGTCCGGCCATAGGCCGGGCCAAATGGCTAGTTGATATATAGTAATATATAAGTGCATGCATTTCCTTAACGAAGTGTTAATAATGAGAGTCGTGTGGTATTATGCATGCACCAAGGACTAGCTGAATTACACTTATTGCTTCAAGTGTAGCTTTTAGCAATCCTATTTGTATCAAGAAAAATTGTATGTTTTAACATTCCTATTTTCTTCATTCATATTGTATCAAGAGAAAACGGAATGTAATTTCATAATTATTTACAGAGCTAAAATTATCATTTGGGGTGCGTAACTAAGAACCAATAACCTGTGGTGAAACAAAAGAAAAGAGAAGAAGCAAACATCATATGTCCATACTTTTGAATTTTGATAGAGTAATAATCAAAGTGCCTTTAAGCTTAGGTGCTTAAGTGGACAAAAACTTATTGAAAGGTTGAAAACATTTTTTAAGCGCGTGCATGAACACGTTACATTAAATGTGGTCCTCACCAGAAGCCAAGATTTGAGTTAACCGTGCATCCCTTTATGGAAGTCACTTTTTGATTGTAAATGTTTGCTAAATCAATAATAAAACTACACCTTCTGTCACTTGACTCACTTCTCATATGGTTGATTTTTCTTGTTAAGTAAACTCGTATATGTCACTATAGCTGTTTCTGTCACTATAGTTGTTTGTACGTTGTAGTATAGAGAACAAATTTGTGACAGGCATAGAAGTTTATTAGGTCACATCTCACAGTTTGGCAACCTAGACTCGAACAGTTTAACACTTCACTTTATCTTTCTTTTTATACACAGTTGATGCTTTTGTTTTTGTTTTTACTTTTGCACTTGGAACTATGAAGTATATCTTTATGTTTTCATTCAATACAAGTTGGAACCTACTATTAAAGTTGCATCTGCTCTTATTATTATTATTTTTTTTTGTGATGGAAAGGTTAGGTGCTTATGGTGTGCACTACCACACCATTTCGCTTGCGTTTTTCCAACTTCTCACATTTTGAACCGACTAGTTTTGCTTCGATCTTGAATGCACTTGATTAATGTTTTTTTTTTCTAGCTAGTTCAGACCACTCAATTTTTCAATATCATCTTCTTTGCTATACTGAAGGACTTTTATAAAAGCATATTGAAGTTGTGAACGGTTGATTTTAATTGAATACAACTAAGGTATGAGTTTCTGGTCTGAAACTTTGAGCTGCAATGTAAGTTGCCTCCACTGCATTGACCATTCGGTTACGTTTACGTAAATTTTGGTTATAAGACTTGTAGTCTTTATGCTTGACTTGTCACAACATAATGAACAAATAGAAGGCATGAGCTACTGCAATTTGAGATGAATTGAAGATAGAGCAAATTGTTTCCAACTCCCTAACGGTATGCCTATTTTCTATTTTTACATGAGAAATGGGTGGTGAATTTTGATTGTCCACATTATTACTATCATCACATTTGATTGCATTTTGTTAAAAGTTAATAAATGTATGCCAAGGGCCTCATATCATCACATTTTTACATGAGAAATGAGCTACTGACTGAGGTATTTACGAATTTCAGTTCAGAATATAAGTGTTCTTGTCAGTGCGTGCCACTTCCAATTCGTGAGGTTCATGTAAGATAGGTAGATTCTACCAAAAACGCACTTGAGTTGAGTAATTTATGTTATAAATAAGAGCATCTTTAGGAGAGAAACCAAGAAAACACTAAAATTTTTAACCAAACCAAACACCAAACCAAAAAAACACAAACCAACTTCAGGAGAAATATCAAATATTCGACATCAAACGACGCAGTTTTGGATAAACCGCGCCATATAGCCCATGTGGCTTTCTCAAAACCGCGTCACGGAAGCCCATCTTAAAAGCCCAAGCCCACGCGGTTTTCCAGAAACCACGTGATGTGTCGCACATCAACTTTTTCCTTTTTTTCTTTCCAAATCTCTCACGCGGTTTTTGCAAAATCACTTGATTGGAGCCCACACTCTAGCGCAAGCCCATGCGGTGTTAAAAAAACTGCGAGAGAGATTTGATACAACACCAAAGCTAGAACCAAATTTTGGCTAATTTGGTGTTTGGTTTGGTGTTTTTTTTGTGTTTTCATCAACATGTGTCTCTCTTGAAGATGAAAAAACACCAAATTATTAGAAATTTGGTGTTTGATGCTAGGACAATATCTCACCTAAAGATGCTCTAATAGTTTTACATTATTTAGATATTTGAGCATGAATTAGTAATGAAGTACTTGGGCACCCTCACTTGATAAGCCGGTTTTCTAAGTGTGTTCTATGCATGGGGTTTATTCACAATTTGCACATGGGTAAATGAACAACATTTTGAACTTGAAATATGTTAAGAATGTACCACATATGTAAATTTAATACTATTTGTTTATTGGTTCCAAAAATAATTTCATACATAGGGATTTTGGACACATCCATAAAAACACTCCCATACCTCATAACTAACTAAAGTTTTTGTCATATTCCAACAACCTCCTCAATTATATAATATATCTCCCAAATAAATTTGAGGTATTTTCATTAGGGGCAAAAAAAAAACACAGAGCCTTTTTTTCGGCAATTTTCTTCTTCCTCGCTCTATTTTCTACAGAGAACAAAATCTCTTAGGTAGGAGGATACATTTCTAACATGAACTAAAAAAAATCAATCCATATAACATAAGTAAAATACATTTTCGATGTTTGACATGAATAGCTCTAGCTTCACCAAACCGGGTCTTTATAAATAATTGAGATAGTAAAAAAATCTCATTTGCAACAACTTTATAGGTGTGTCCAAATCACTCAATCAAGTTTAAAAAGGGGTAATTTAAGAACCTAAATGTGTCTAAAACAATTTTATTTATGTATTTTAAAATTGGGGTATGAGAGTGTTTTTATGAGTGTGTCCATGATCACCCATATAACCCCTTAGTTAAGGGTGTTATTAATATGTGTGCTGTGTTTAATTGCACAACCGGAGGGCATGTATAGTAAAAAATTGATGGAAATGGAAAAAGGAATATCTCAACATAAAATTGCCTATTTGAAAAATATGTAATAAGACCTCCACCATATAAAGCTTACGCCAATGCTCACTCTCTTTTTTTGGGGTGCTTAGATGGCAAAATTTTACACATCCCGTTTTGATTTCTTTGATGTTAAGATTGGATATATTATATGGGTTATTTGTCCACTCTTATTTGTCAGGATCGTCATGATCATGAATATATATATATATGCACATTTATTTCTTAATCAGGGAAGTGCTTTATTTGCTGTAAACATTCTTTTTATTTATCTATATGGCAGGATTCTTGTTGTAAATGTTTTATATCTTAGTTTATTGTTTGGAACCACAACCCAATTATACTTACACTTTATCAATTATCACAATAGTACAAATATTTATCTCTTATGTACCATGTATGAAAACTTCAATCCGAGCCCTATGTTCTTAATTAAGACAGATTTTCCTCCTCACGGTGCTATAAGGTTGGATGGGAAACTGTCTCTCAAGATAGAACAAATTTTTCTTTATTTGGAAAACAACACTTCAATTATACAGAATCAGCGAAAGCAATATTGTGTTTTGACTAAGAACAGAGAGGAGAAAAGAGGTTTTCAATCGATGTCTCTTTATGCAAAAACGTTTGATATTTATATGAGAGTGGTGCCTTTTAAAACCATTACACGATTGACTATTTGAACCAAAGACAAATGTCTTTTCGAAACAACACAGTGACAGTTCGAAACAACATAGTGACTTTTCGAAAAGACGCACCGTACTTTTTCGGTATAAAATAATGTTTCGAACCGTTGCCTCTTTCCAAAGGTCGTACCTTTTTGGCATAATGCAACATTTTGAACCATTGCACTATTTCGAAAAGGTTTTTCTCTTTTTACTGTTTTAAGTAAAACGGTTAAGCTTTTTGGGCCCAAATGGATTGGGCCTTGTTAAGAAATTGGTTATCCAAAAAAAATATAAACTACACACCACCTAGCCTAGCCCAGCCCAGCCCAGCCCGTGTGCGCGTTTCTTGTTGAACTTGTTTGGGTTCCATCTCCACAGAAAATTAATAGTACCCTTTGGGCTAACCCAAATAGCCTCAATTAGGCCTTATAAACTCAACAATACTTTGGTCTTCTTCCCACATGTGGGACTAAGTGTTTTTCCTACCCATTTCTCAACCATTTCATCTCAAGTAGAATAACTTGGGAGACAAATTTATCATTAATTTCTCAATGAATTTGCGCAATTCGAAGTCCTATGTGTTCACAACAGTATAGAGTTTCAATTGAAACCCATTTTTCTAGCACTTATCATTATGCACTATGCAGGGAACTTATACAGTTATATGTGATGGACTTCAATCTCCTAAATTATTAGGCTCAATCTAATATAGAACAAAGTAGAGATTTTAGAAGAAATAAATAAAAGACACTATGTCCCACACCACATTCATCTTATATTTCCGTGGAGATTTTACATCACAATTTTATAGTTGTGTGGATATTTTCTTGATCTTTACTCTTTCAAAACTTTTATTACAATACAAATAGTACACGACCAATTATGAATGGCATAACAAGCAACCCAATGAAGTGTTCGAGTAAACACCCCATTCTTACAACTTACAACACTATATTTAGAGATTTTAGACATCACAGGTAGCAATCAACTGACCAGTGAACCACACGTGCACAATACCGTGATGCTCACTTGCATGCGGCCAAAGGTGGTCCACACAAGCATTTGTTATGGATGTATGAAGAGTAATCAAATCTGTTCATATTTCCTCCAGTTGGAATCACCACCACAAAGTCTATTGTAGCTGGCATTGAAAAACTGCAAATTCACATCACCAACTATCGCCTTTGGAATGCTTCCATAGATCATATTATGATTCATGTCCAAGTACTGCATGGACAACTTCTTCACTTTCGAGAAATCGAATGCCAACATATTCCTAGATATGTCGATAATCACACTGGAACCATTTGGTATAAACAACATTGAAGCATCACCAGTTAGCTTGTTTCTTGACAAGTCGATTGTTGAGAAAGCCATGTTCGCAAACGAATTAGGAATTTGGCCTGTGAGTTGGTTGTCAGATAGGTATAAATCGGGTACGGATCCCTTGAAATGCCCAAATGACTCGGGTATGGATCCGGATAATTGATTGCGGTCTAAACGGAGAGCACCAAGTTTGGTAAAGCTCGAAAAACTGGATGGAATGGGGCCGGTAAATTTGTTGAAATTTAATTCGAAGAAGATGAGATTGGAGAGTTCGCTAATGAAATCTGGTACTGGACCTGTGAGATTGAGCCAACTTAGTCGAAGAAATCTAAGCCTCTTCAGTTTTGTAATGGATTGAGGGATTGGGCCGGTAATATTTGATAGTTTTCGGAAAGTAAGATTGTCGAGGTACGGCAAATCACCTACCTCGGATGGGATTTGGCCCGAAATTTGGCCCGAAAAGATAGTGAGTTCCACAACCCGGTTAGTCGTGTACTCGTGTCGTTGCATTGGAGAGCATACCAATCACAACAATCGGTATTGGGACCCATGAAGCAAGGTGGTAAGGATTGCCTAGGGCCTGTTTGATTTTCAAGAGGACTTCATAGTCACTTGGATTGCACCGTCCCGTTGCAGCATTCAGAGAATGTGGTAGGAGAGAAGAAACTAAGAATGCTGACAATAGAATGATAGTTAGATGTGTTCTTTCCATGTTTCGATATACTTGTTGAGTTTGTACTAAAAGTTACAGTAGTGAAGCACTGAAGCTATTTATAGGAGTTTGTTTGATTGCTAAATTGCTCTACTAGGATAGTAGGATGAATAAAATTTATAAAGCGTGTCCACTGTTTACATGAAGACTTTGACTAGTCAAAATATGACTCGATCTTGAATGCAAATACGCCATCATAATATTAGCTGGTTTTAATTTCACATGTAGGCATTAACGGGCAAAACCAAATGTCTATACTTTTAACAGTTGGCAGTTTGGGACTGGACTTGGTTCAAATTCAGGCACGGATAAAAGCATCTCCAATGGGGGTATAAAATTATACCTCCACTTAGGCTCCACGTAAGTGCCATTAGGATTTTACACTTCTAAGTGTATATTATTGTATAACCTATAAATATCCACACTCTATAGTCTCTAATGGAGAAGTGTAAAAAAAATTATATTTTAAACTCGGACGTCACTTCTCTTTAATTTAAATTGGGACGTCACTTTAAGTGACGTCCGAATTTTTTTTTGTTCAGACGTTGGTTAAAGTGCTGTCTGAGCTATTTATCAACTGATAGCGAGATGGAGAATTCTCTACCTCATTTATCAACTAATACTCTATTATCTACGGTATACCACTCCCATTGAAAAGAGTTTTTTAATATTTGTAATGTAAACTTTACACTCTATACAGTTTATGTTATAGCCTTATTTAGGCCCATAAGTCAGTAGGATAAAAAGAAGAAGAGGAGTGAAGAAAGAGGGGGAGAAAAAAAGGAGAGATGGACTTTTTAGGTCGTAACAATAGCGCCGCCTGTAGGAAAAAAATAAAAATAAATAAATAAATAAATAAATAAATAAATAAATATATATATATATATATATATATATATATATATATATATATATATATATATATATTGTTCACTACCGCATCGTTTTGTTCTCTAACCCATCAGTGGAAGAAGCACTTACTTGGTGAAACGCAAACAAGTGAAACAGATCCGTTGTCCTACCACCATTTTTCCACACAAAATATAAACAAACAACTGCTCTCCAAATCCGAAGTTTATGGCCAACAAACAATTAACTTTCCAGCAACAAGCTGCTTTGACAGAGGCACGTCCAAAATGGCATCCATTACGTGGCGGCTACTGAAGATGGAGCTGCTGGTCTATTATTAGAAAAGATTAGTGTTCAAAGATGAACTAATGGTTATATAAGAGGCATAAATCAGATCTATGAGATTGGGATTGACAAGGTGTTTCGGTCGCGAGTTTCGTTACTCCCCGTTACTACCTTGGATTTCTCTTGGAACCATATATTCTATCGGACTACAATGAAGAGAGGTCACGTTGCCACTGTAAGTTAATGGCTCGTAGTTCTCTTTCTCCATAACTCTTTCATTAGTTGCTCATTGTAGTTGATTTGTAATGGCGAAATCAAGGGTTTCTTAAACCCATTATTTTCTGGTGATTCGATGGTGACAGTGTTTATTTTGTTGTTGGGTAATTTTGAAGTTTTATTCACTGATTAAGGGTTTTGTGATCACCACACACTATCTCATTTATAATAATGTGATACAGTGTTAACTTTCATTTGGGGAAGATGATGAGTGGACTCAGTGAGCCCATTCAACATTTGAGTTGCTCCAATTTCTGTTTTTACTTTTTAGAATCTAGTACACCCACGGACCCAAATCATAACCGGATTACAAAACCGACCCATAGCCGGATTATATAGGTTGTGCACTATGATTATTTAGAGGGATTAAGATTGCATTGGTACTAATTTTGTTGTTTGGGAAGGACGTGTAACCACTTCATTACAAAGAAAGGTTCCCTACTAAAATGAGTTTCATTTACAAGCAACAGTTGAACCATACATTCAAAGTGATGACAATAAGCTAGCTATAAATATGATTTGAATTGGTCTGGAAACAACTACAGGTATATGAATGTGGATAAGTTATGAAATGTTAGACTACTAATAAATTTTATGTGATTAAGTATGGCCTCGATCTTATTTTCTTGTTAAAAGGTTATAGCTTTCTTTGCTTGTTATAAATTTGGTAAAAGAAATTTTATTGTGCGCATATCAAAATATCAGTGATGGAAATATGAAACATGAAAAGGTTGCAAGACCGGGACGCGGCGTTTGGGCCCTCCGAAACATGAGAAGGTCGCAAGTCCTGGATGCGGCATTTGGGCCAATCCGAAACATGAAAAGGGGCGCAAGTCTGGGCCTTGGCGTTTGGGCCCTCAAACATGAGAAGGTCGCAAGTCCTGGACGCGGCATTTGGGCCAGTCCGAAACATGAAAAGGGGCGCAAGTCTTGGACGCAGCATTTGGGCCCGTCCGGAACATGAAAAGGTTGCAAGTCCTGGACGTGGCATTTGGGCCCTCCGAAACATGAAAATGATGCAAGTCCTAGATGCGGCGTTTGGGCCCCTCCGAAACATGAAAATGATGCAAGTCATGGATGCGGCGTTTGGGCCCCTCCAAAACATGAAAAATGCGAAAGTACGTCCTGGACCAGTTCGAAAAATGAAAAGGGCATGAATGGTTGTCCTAATTAATACTTGGGGGCAACCTAAGCAAGGAAAGAGCTAAGTATCCCTGAGGACTAGCAGTACTTGGGGGTAAGATGATATTCGGATCCAATAGTTACATTTGTTAGTTGACCAGCCAGCATCAACTTGGGGGCATGCGAATATAACAAATATCATATACAGATACTCAAGTACTTGGTCAAAAGGAAATAAAGAATTATGAAGAAAATGGTGACTTATAATTTGTTCAAACGTGGAAACTTATGAGAAGGGGCTTTCTTTTAAGGGGATGGTTGTCTATGGAGCTTTTCCTGATTCGAGTCATTTTCAATGAGATGGTAAAAAAAAAAAAAAAAAGAGTTATATGGAGAAGGTGGATCAAGGAAGAAGATGTCACTAAGTTACTTTATGTAGCGGGTGCTATCTATTTGTAATTTTGTACAGCCCTATCATTGTGTTTTTCTTCTTCTAAAATAGCCCTATCATGGTGTTTTTCTTCTAAAATTTTAATTTATGCGACTTTCTCTTCTCATAAGGAACCGACACGGTGGATATTCCATCACTAGTTCGATTGCCATAAGTCGCCTTTACATTCATTCCAAATTTCGATTGAAATAAGCCCATTTTCGTTAAGTTTATACTATATACCGGAATATCTCAAATCGGACTTTTCGGGGAGACAAGAGGATGAGATGGGAGTGGTATTGAGTGATAGTGATTGAGTTTGTTCGCTTGGCTCATGGAGTTTACATTTTTTGTAAGAACGAAGTACTCGAAAAAGTAGATAAGATTAATAATGCTTGAGTTCTTTGAGTTGCTTATGAAAAATCGATCACTTATTTGGCTCATCCGAATACTTGCTAACATTTTTTTTTTTCTTGTGAAAATATATTTGATCAAAGATTTAATATTCGGATCTTTTTTTACCGTTAGCGGCTAGTTGATTAGAATTGCATTTTATTTTGTTTTGGTGATATATTAGTATTGGGAAGGTCATCTTGAATATTATATAGGGTTTATTCGTAAAAACCCCCCATTTTATGACATACTTTTGTGTTTACCCCCAAATTTTGAATCATCACAAAAGTCCCCCACTCCAGATCGGCCGGATTCGAGAAATCATCCATATTTGTTCTATTGCCTAAAAGTACCTCGAGGAGTAAACACAAACTAAAAGAAATCGCCCAAGCCCAACTAACTAAACAAAACAACGACCAGGGTGTATAAGATCACACTCGCTTCTCATCTTCTTCCTCAACCATAGAACCAAAGAAATCCTAAACACAACAAATCCAATCGAACCGGCAACCTCGGGGTCGAAGAACGCCAATCGCAATTTCTCGTTTGTTTGGCAAGAGCAATCATCACAAGTGGAACAACATACAAATGAGTCACCTTTGATCATTTTAGAACCGTCACTTTCCATGAGATTGTGCCATCTACCAAGGCTATTTTTCTGGTTAAGTTTCCACAATATGACAAAGAAGAAGGTAGAATATCCGTCATGTTAAATGCAAGACTCTTTTATTGTATTTCGAGAATGTCGCTATAACCTGGAATAAGCGTTTCTTCTTATCATTTGCATTTGGAGGTGCAATACTTCCATGAACATGCATTCAACTTTGACTACAAATGCTAATTTGAACCGGTCCCGGTTGTAGATTTTTTCAGTCACCCAGCGCACCTAACTTTGCATTTGGATTGGAGTCTACTTTACGAGACCAAGTTGGGTAGTTTAACAAAATACAATCTTTGGTATTAGTGTGAAAAGTGCAGGTCACGATGCTTCCATTTGTTCGTAAAGTTTCTCCGTTCCCGATTGATTTATATGCCATCCCTAGTAATGTTTAAGTTCCCGGTAAATGAATAAAGCGAAAAACAAATTACTTTTTCGACACCGGTTTCTCTCATTTCGGGCCGACAAAGGAGATACCTTGAAAGGTTCATATGTGCATTATCCGGTCTTCCTAAGAGGAGTCTTTGGAGTTATAGAGATTGCTAGAAGGTTCTCCACCAATGAGAACACTATCGCGTATTTGGAGGATCGTGATGCAATTGATGATCCGACATTGGTGAAGGCGCGCTTAACAAAGAATGGGAAGCTTGGGGCCCTCTGCGACATGATGAACTCAAACCCAAGTCGGTCCGACAATTTCTAGTGAGATAGACACGAAGGCCTTGGATAAGAATCCAGGTTTGGGTTGGTTCTTTGCTATGAAGCCTTCGAGTGGTTACTTCTTTAGCCGGGGATGATATAACTTTTTGAGAAATCTTTTTTTTTTTTATGTATGTATTGATAAGAGCCCAAACCGTAGTTTTAACCCCTTAATAATCATACTGTTAGACCAATTATGTGAACAATAAGTAAGAGTTAATACCGATTATGTGTTTTACGCATTTCAGCTTCAAAGTCCATTATGTGCAGAAATGTGCCACTTTAGCGAGATAAAGGAGCAAAAGTCGCCAGAACTTCCGAATGCCATATCTTTGGACTCGGACCTTGGATTGAGGCCTACCTTATGTCAAAAAACCGAATTTCGGAAAGAGCTTTTGCAATGGTCCAAGCCTTGACCCAATCAGAGGAGCAAAAGTGGGACGAAAAGTCTGTGGAAGCCAACTGCAGCTGAAGAGGCCTTTTTGATCGAAGACTGGGTTTTGGGGTCGATTCTTCCGCCCAAAACATGGCTCCAAGCCCATGCACGATTTTGATCCGGATGTATAAAACAAAAGCTTGACTCGGTGTTAATGGCGGTCCAATGGCAGTTAGGTTAGGTAGATAGCTTAGAATAGAAAGTAGCCATTAAAATAGCTTCTAGATCTAGATTTAATTGTTTTATTTAATTAGTTTCAAATCCTTTATTAGATTAAACCTTTGGATCTTGTTCTTCATTTGATTAGATCAATAAAGTAGTATTTTTTATCAATTTCGATTTTGTCATTTCCATTTCTAGATCTAATTTCAATTCTTGTTCTTATTTCATTTTAGTCATTAATTTAGATTTCATTATTGTTTAAATTAGTAAATTTTAATGCTTATTATTATGTGTAGTTTTAATTTAAATGGAAATGATTGCGGAATGATTCAAGGCTAAACCTCCATTTAGGGGGTTGAGAAGCCTTGATGAAAGCTTGATTCCGTTTATCGTAGAGTCGCCGTAATTTCTATTCCACGCCGTAAATAATTAGTTCACCATGAGAATGGGTTTAATTGTTCACATGCTAGTTATTAATTGGTAGAAATGCCATGTGTAATTAGGGATTAGGAAGAACCGATTGTTCTCAAGCTGAGTAGCAATTCAATTCGATTATTTGACGACTGCCGCTAGTGGATTAAGTTGAAGTTAAGGTGGAATCAATCCCCTCTAACTCCTTAACATCGAATCAACGTAGCATTCCCATAGTTGTCGATAATCGACTAGTTGATCTTCTTGTGGGTAGTTGCACCATAGTTTAGTTGCCCCTTCGTGAAAGCTCTCATTGACTTTAAGTAGAGTATTGAGACTAGAAAACAAGCATCTGGAAGGACTAAGAGTGGAACTAATCACCTACTCCACTATATATCATAGGATTGAGAGTAGAAGAAAACTTTGATAAACGATCTAACAAAAAGATAGTTTAGTTTACTTTACGTTTTGAATTCATCGCTCATTTTCGTGAGGTAAACTATTCATTTCACTCTTATCAAATGCATACCGCCATCTTAGTTTCACTTTCGTATTGTTTTCATAGTGTTAGTAATCGCTTTTAAAGTCCCATTTCACCCACCCACCCTTGTTTGAATCATACTATGGTGTCCATTTTAGAGTTGAAAAATTCGAGCAAAATTTATTAATCGAAGGCTGGCTCCTTCCTCGAGCCGAATTCCTCTATGTTATCGACCCTATGTTATCGACTACCGAGCGAATTCACTAAAAACCGTCAGAATTGAAAATACTTCTGAGCCGAAGGCCTTCTATCTGGCGAAGCCTCCGGTTAAATTTTTCGGATTTCGGACAGCTTTGATTCAACTTTGATCTTTCATATTTTTCAATTGTTCTAACCTCGCTATATACACCGAACAAGCGTAAACAAGACGCTTATTTATAAGCTAAGCAAGGACGCAATCGTATTCCTTCCTTCCAAACCTCGATCTCCCTCGTTAGAGGTTTTATACTAGTATATCGTAATTGTTTGGAGTGTTGCATGTTTAGTTAAGCTCGACTTAGTCTTGCATGAGATTAAGGTCCGTAGAACAAAACACCTAACGAAATACACAACAACACCAACAAACAAATCTATCTAGTATACCACACACTACACCTCTAGCTACTATTTTACACACACCACCCGATATAATGGGGAAGAAAGAGAGACTTCTCTCTCGGACTTCTACAAAGCCTCGAGCGATAGCCCCAAATCTTGCATCGCTCTAGCAGACTCCAAATGGGATTCAGAATCCCTCCAAATATTTTTAATTTGTTACCCGCTTTTCATGGTTTAGACCATGAAAACCTTATCGGCAGACACGCAGTAGGATTGAACAAGTCTTAACAACATTCCACCATCCTACGGTTGGTAATGGAACAAATTAAATTAAGTGGTATTCCCTTTCACCTTAGTCGATAAGGCGCCTTTGGTTAACTCCGCCTGCTCCTTAATTTGTGGACTCGTGGGCTAAACTTGTTCAAATTGTTTATGGAACATTTTTACCCACCCCTAAAGACGGATGAGATGCTTTCCAAGATTCATTTCTTTCGCAAAATCCTCATGAATCATTTTCGAGGCTTGGAATCGCTTTCACCGATCCGCTTTATAGAGTGTCCACACCATAACTTAAAAAAAGACACGTTAGTTCGCGGCTTTTTTCAAAGGACTTCAACACCACCATAAAGAAGTCCTTGACATAATGAATGGGGTAGTTTCTTAAGCAAAGGAGCCTCTGAGGCTTTATAAATTTTAGAAGACCAAACTAAGCTTAAATAATAATGGGGGGTAGTGATGATATCTCCTCTCCGCTAGTTCTTCTAATACAGTTAAGGTCACGGGTATGTTTGAAATTAAACACGATTCGAGCTTAAAACTCTAATCGAATCACTCACTAAAAAGGTAGAGGCCATTTCTGACAACAAAAGCCTATCCCCGCCATGAATGTAAATTCAAACCCATGTAGTTTTCATTGAGTCCCGAAAGCATCCCGACTCCCATCGTCCTATAGCCTATGAACAGGCTTCTTCCATTAATAGTGAACCTAACGCCCTTGGAGACAAAATCCCAACTTCGGTTGGAGAAATAACCAACAAGTCACACCTCAAGGGTACAATAATCAATATGTTAGGCCAACGATAGCGGCCTTTTAACCAAGCTCCACTACGACAAGGATGTGGTCGTGGTAATTTTAATAATTATAACAACCAAGTGCAACCTCGACAAGGTCAAGCACAAGGTCAAGGTAATTATAATAATTATAATGCTAATAGAGGTATCGCTCCTGGCCAATAATAATTATCGAATCCACCTATAAATAATTCACGGAAATAGTTCCAATACACACCACCCGCGGACTACTACACCCACACAACCGATCGCCTTTGACACTTTCATACAAGTGAGCCAAAACTTTTCCAAACTATGGCTCAATCTAACCAACAGCCTTCTACAACTGCTAATAATTTAACCCAACAAATTGGCTCAAGATAAAGCCCAAACCAAAGGTGTGTTGCCAAGTCACGCAATACCTAATCCTAAAACAACAAACACAACTTTTGAGGTAACGGATAATACTAGTAATGAATTTGAAAATGTAGGGGAGATAAATGCCATCACCACTCCGCTCGGCAGAAGTGGTTGATAACAAGGTAACTATGCCTATAGTTACCCCCACCAAGAGTCCCCTACACCTACTATTTTACTAGATACCCAAATAGAAACTCAAAGAGCCTACCACCGTAGAGGTACCGCCACAACACAACCTAAGAAACGTAAAAGCCACGGTTAAACATCCGGTGATACCATAGCTAAATATAGATGTAAAACCACCGCTTCCACAAAAATTAGCCATGTTAACTAGGGATACAAATTACGCAGGAGATTAGTGGACGTTTTCAAGAATCTAACTATAAACCTTCCCTTCCTCGAAGCTATTAAAAAGCTACCACATCATGCTAAGTTTCTTAAGGAATTGTGGTACTACTAGGCGAAGACAAATATACCAAAAGACCTTTTTTAACGTAACAATTCCCAACCTTATATGAAAATAATGGAATTGTTAAGTACAAGGACCCCCGGTCGCCCCATCAGACAATGCACCTTAGAGATTCCTATACGACGATCACCGTTATTAGACACGGGGCTAGTGTTAACTTACTCCCATTTTATTTGTATAGACAAATAGGTTCTAGACAAGATGCAACCCACTAAAATGACGTTGCAATTAGCCGATCGGTCTATTAAGTATCCTAAGGGTGTAGTCGAAAAAAACGGCCGGGTAAAAGTTCGTGGATTTCTACTATCCGGCTGATTTTGTAGTCCTCGATATGTAAGTCGCTAACGACTCATTCCGATCATTTTAGGGCGCCTTTTTCCGGCAACCGCCAACGCTTCATTAATTGCCGTGGATGGTTCAATGTCCATGTCTTTTGGCCATCTTGTTGTTGAAGTCAATGTTTTAAAACAAGGACACAAGCCATCCGATTCGCCTATGGATGGAGAGGTTAGCATGATCGAGAGCTTTGTTCGAGATTATTTCAACAACACGCTCCCCGATAGTCATATGCCCAAAATCCTTTCCTTTGGAAAGTCGACTCCAACATTTTCATTCCTACACTAGTCGATACACATATTATTGATGAGGAAGCGGATAGAGGATTTTCTCAAAGATGTAGAGGACTACCATAGTAATGTGGATATGACCAATCTAGATGAGGAATTCGATGAGTTTTTCGAGTAGGTGACAATTCACCCTATCAAGAACTAACTTGCACAACATCCACCTCGAATCCCTCCTTCCACCCTTTCAAAGGAATCTCGAAGTTTGCACTCGATCCTTTTGTTTCTCCCAGGTTTCATAATTTTTAAATCCTCCTAGAAAATGATACTTCGTAAGGACAAACTATTTGACACCTTAATTTTCGAGAATTGAGACAAGTCCCTACACACACAATGAATGAAGTTAGGTGCTAAAACCACATCCTCATCAGGTACAAGCCGCTCTTTCTAGAACTTATCCATATCTACCATATTCTCCACAACCATTCACTTTTCCACACTTATTTACTAGAATACCCACTCATTCAAAATGAAAAATAAGGTGCATGATAGGTTACATAAAGGGTAATCCGACTTCGCTTTCATTTCACTAGGGTGAGTCATAGGGAAAATTGGTGTTTCATTGTGTTTGGATATGTTTTCTGTGATATTTATTTATGGAATGATCCACAACTATTTAGGTTGTTGATATATGATCAACTTCATGTTCATACATATGTTTTAGATAAAGTCTCGAAAGTATCCGACTATAAACGACTCAATTTTCGTGGTTTGGTGCACTTCCTTTCACTTTAATATATTGGTGAGTGCACCATTAAGGTAACCGGCCCTCCCTATGGAGTGTGTGGTGTAAGTACCGGATCCTAAGTCCACGGTTCACATAGTTCGTTTTCCACTCTTGCATGTTTTTCTCGGATTTTTGAGTCATGTTTCTCTATGGTGTGAATTATGTCTTTATTGCTTATCGTTTTTCCTTCTAAAAATAAAATAAAAAAAAAAAATAAAAAAATAAAAATAAACATAGTAATCTAGGAAGTCTCGAATCGACTTTAAAAGACCATTCGCTAAAACAAATTTTCTAAGCTTCGTTGTAAAAAATTTGTTTGGGTGGGGTGTTCGTGGTTTCGTACTAAATGTTTTATGTCCCATTAGAGTTGCTTAGGCCGTTTTATTGTATTACTTAATTGGATTGACATAATCTATTAATTTAGAGTTCATTCGCTCGCGATAACTTACGCCATGCACGACTTCGAGGCGTTTTCCACTATCTCGTATGTCATCTGAAGTCGGAATAGAGTGTTTTATGGATCATTGGATAGGAAATTCTCTCCCGATCATTTCCATATCTCATTCGCAAAAATCGGACCCCAAAACTAAGCGGAATTTTGATTTGAAATTTCGAAAAAAATCGAAAAAATCAAAATTTCGATTTTGATTTGGGCCCAACCCAACTACCAACCCGACACCACGCCTTTACCTTTACCTTCTTCAAAGCAACAGTTCATCGCTTTTTTTCATCTTCCACCGCCATTAACAAAGCTCCAAACCTAGAAAAATAAAAATTAAAAAGAAAATACCATAAACCCACGCCAAAAAATCAAATCCTAACCCCAAATCTTCTAAAACCAAACCACCACAAACCCCACCGATTTAAATAACTAAAACCACCAAAAATTCAAAATTTGGTGCCGCTACGCCACCACTCCACCACCACCATCGTTTCTTTTCGTCGGTCAAGTCAAACCACCACCACCACATCATATTTAAACCCTCACCCATTTCAAACACTAGATGGCTCAACAACGCCGAATTATACCGGAGCAAGTTTTCGCCGACCATTTCGGCTTCCGCTTTACGGTGACGAATGGCTAGTAGAGACTGGAATAGTCTTCGGTACTTTCGACCGAAGCCTTCTACCACGAAGACTTGGTCCGACGGTTCTACAACACCGTGGAGTTGGAGGGGAGTAGGATTTTGTGATGGTAAGGAAGAAGAGAAGCGGAGTTGACTACGGATCGTTGGTCGAGATTCTAGGCATTCCGCCTAGAATCCATCCGAGGCCACTTTACAGAGCCCGGTTTGACGGGTAGAGCCATTGATGGGCGCATCGCATCAATGGGAGCTACAATACAAACTCCCATCAGGTTCGCCAGCATCTCCTCAGACCAACCAACCGGCTACATTTCCGTGGATCGGGTCGAATGTCCTAGGGAAGGACAAGGTCGTGACATCGGTCTAACCGGCCTCCACGCATCTATGGGTACTCCAGAGCGTAAGCAACGATTCAGATCCCGGAGTTTTTGCCGAAAGCATGATGGGGGGGGTCGGAAGGTCTTTGGCACCTCTCCCCGTGGTTAATCACCAAGATCATGCCGAAGATGAAATCAGCTCCGGTGTCCGAGAGGATTTACATTACCCCCGCACCGTAACACGCCGTGATTCTATAGGGAGTGTGTCCAACAAGTTTGGAGGAGGAGGATGAGGATGAGAAGAAGAAGAAGAGGATGGAGGAGCTGAGAATGAAGAGGAGGAGGATGAGGATGCCTCCGGGATGAGGAGGACGTGACTCGCTTTGATGCAGATGCCTTCCGAGGTGTTGGTTCGACGCAGTAACGCATGGCTATGCTTCATAGGGGCACGCGCTCACTAAACACTATCTGCACATGACCTCCGGACTCGACGGTGACTATTCATCACAACTTCGAGATCCGCACCCAAAGAGAGGATGAGAGATGGGAGCAGCGAGGGTCGAGATGGAAGCCCTCCGCTTTAGAGTGGATATGCTTTGCACGCTTCCCACCTCATACGCACTCGCCTCGAGGACACAGCCTACGAGGCATGAGCGTCGTCGACGAAGGACGATCGGCTGCTGGACCTTCCGGAGCCAAGGGAGCCACCACTAGAGAGAGTGCCCCCCCGCCACCACCGGGCGAGTTGTTTAGAGAGTCCGAGGATTGATAGTGGTTGTTGTTTTATTTACTTTTGTTGTTTTATTGTAATATAACTTTTATTTCGTAATTTGAATTTTGTAGTGGTAACTCAATGAAATTTTAATATAAGGGCCTATTTTCATTATGCATGGTTGTTTCATATTGACCCCACCTTCCCAACTTGTTTGGGGTGGTTTTATCAATTCAAGCATTATTTTTGTATAACCCTCAGATTAGAATTAATTGCGGAGTCAAGGTGAAAATATGGTTGTTTAGGCAGAAATATGATCAAGTATCATTGTAGGATGAAATCTAGATTAAATAGGTACATTCTATCATAAATCAACCTAAAAGATAATCGGGTTTGAATTAGAATCCGTGTTATGAGTTGTTTCCGTTTTCGAAGTTTGGAAATTTTAGGATTTCTAAACCTGCCAGAATTAGTTTTGGCAACTTTCCGATCCTTTTTAGCAACTTTAAACCTATATAAAATTGATACAAACTATTCTCACAACTCACACTACACCTAAACTCCATCACTCACCCTTCACACCCGCGATTCCCACGCTTCGACTCCATTTTTGCAAATCAGAACTTCGAGAGCAGGCCTCGTGAGTAGTAGGCCTTGCACTCTCTACATTTCGACGACGTAAAATTTTACTCGATACCGGCGCTTCATAGAGCGCGACTTCGCTAAAAACACCGGAATTCCAAAATACTAAAATACTAAGCGCCACGCTTCAAGTCAAGCCGACCCCCCTACTTCATCGGAATTCCAAATTACAAAGAGCGACTCTAGCGCCCCTAGTTGAAGCCTTCACCGACTTCGTGGACCGAAATTTTCCAGTTTACAGTAGTATCCGAATCTTCGCAGCTATTCCAAAGCGTAATTTTGAGATGACATCTCCAACATTGATACCGAACAGATCTTTTCAAGATTTGTTCCAAAGCACTACTTACGGTGCTTGGTTTTCGCGAGGTGATCACATATGTTGGTACGGGAACCTCTTATGGTAAGACCGGTGAACTTTATTCTCCAAAGACTTGCATCTCTTTTTTATAATAACTGCATTTTCTTTGAGAGACCGGATGGAGAACAAGTGTTCTCCATCAACATCGACGAAGAACCAATGGAAATTACCGTGTTCTTGCTAGCATTTGTTCTTGGACTTGCTATGCCCACGAGATACAAGACCCATGGTGCTATTGGGTCGATAATATGCATGTCTACACTTACGAAGTTTTGCACGAGGCTTATGGGGTGCATTTTCCAGATTGAGGACCAAGGGGACTATAACGCCGCCTTGGTAGCCCCGGTCCATGAACATAGGAACTGTTATGTTTTGGATTATGCTAAACATTTTAGGGGAATGGCGTTTTTTCGCGTGAATGACGCCACTTGCGCGTTTTCCTTGCTTTTAGCCAACGGACGGGTTCTATGACCTTCCCGTAACTTTGATGTCTAGTTTAGCACGAGCCCATACCATGAGGCATAAGTACCTTCTTATGCCCCTCTCTAATTTCAATATTATGCTATGTTTCTTTCCTGCTTTTTGTACACGCTTTCACGGATTGGATAGACGGTAGACACGTATGCGACCCACCAATAGTCTTATCCGATCTTTCCGCAATGACTTGGCAAGGGTGGCGGATACAACCTCACCAGGTTGCACCCTACACCCCATCGCACCAAGTGGCACTTAATAGGTTAGCAACCATAGATGATAAATGGCGTGAAGCCCGCAAATTATCATAGCATGGCAGATCGCTGAAGGAGCCTCACTTCTTTATGTAAGTAGAGGATGACGAATATGATGAATAATAACGCCGGAGTGGAGGTAAGTTTTAGTTTTCGTAGTGTCCGCTTATGTCCCAAGCAATTTCATTCTTTTAACCCCATAATGGGTAGAACTCAGATAGAGTTGAGTGGGCTTTTATTTCCTATATTAGTACGTTCTAACTTTGTTTTGCAGATGTTCCTGAATTTCACGCGTTTCAATGGTATTTTTACTACCCTCTTTATTTAAATGCTTTGAGGACAAAGCATGTTTTTTGTTTGGGGGCATAGAAACACGTGTAATTAAGACATCCGCTAGGATATAAATATGTATAATATGCATTTGTTTTCTAGTTAAAATTTCAAAAATTTAAAAATATAAATAAATAAGTTATGTTATACACTTAGGAATATTGGTATTGTTTCTTTTTCTATGCTCTTAACAATCTAGAAGTCTCACATAGCTTTTGCATCTAATAATTGTTAGAAACTTAGGTTAATATGTAGGTAATAATCTTTGCATCTATCTATAAATATATTACATGAGTATCTATGATTGTTTTGGCAAGAAGTTTCAAATCTAGGCTAGAGTACTTATTCTACAAATCTTGTGGAGAATATAGCCTAAAAAGCCTTATATGAAGTGAAAACATTTGAGAAATGACACAAGGGGAGAAGTAAAATCCGGATAGAGAAATCACACGTCCACTTGCTTGATCACTAAACCATATCCTAAGCGAGAATTTAGGCCCTTTTTGGATCGATATAGCCGTAAATTCAAACCTATGAATTATTTTCCGCTAGTCGCCCTAATCGAGCCTTTCATTAGCCCCCTTCCATAAACCACAATTCCTTTACCCCGTTACAAAACAAAAAAAAAAAAAAAAAAATAATATATATATAATAAATCAACCTACCCAATTTAGAATAAGTCCGAGAATAGAATGAGGAAGAAAGAAAAGAGAAAACCGTGTAAAACAAAAAAAAAATTAGTAGTTGTTTGTGAAAAAGAAAAGAAAAGAAGTTTCCATCCAAGAAAAGAAAAAAGAAATAGAAATAAAATAAAAACTCCAAAAAATAGAATAAAAGGGAGTCAAAAAGCCAAAGAAAAAAAAAAAAATATGGCTAAGGATGGAAACAAAGTATAGAAGCAAAAAAAATAACAAGGTTTTCTAGTTACATAATATGAAGACTCTATTATCTCAGACTTGTCCTTTTGAATATCCATTTCCTTCCTTCTTAAACCATCTCCTAATCCCCGTGAACACCTAATAAAGACCTCTAGCTCAATTAGGAATAAGGTTAGTGTGATAGTAAAGGGCGATGTGTTTGATCGACTCCGCGCTCCCCGTGTGTCATTGAGATTGTAAGGTAAAGTGTGCCCATCGTATTAATCGGAGTATAAACTTGAGTGGAAAAATCGAGTGTTGTTTCTTGACTATTATTGTGAGAACCTACTTAAGGACGCTTATTCGAAGTTCCTTAAAACAAACCCGCTAAACATTTTATAGTACTACTCATCAGGTATATGTTTATTGTAGATGATAGATTATTATGCATATATTAGCTTAGGTTTTGACTTGGTTATTCTTGTTCATAGCTAGTGAGACGTTATAGATAATTTGGAGCATGAATAAGGAAACAATAGTTTTATTTTCTTAGTCGCCAGAAGATAGATGAAGTTTGTGAGTACCTTCATCGAAAACTCTCACGAGGTTATAACTCGGCCCACTAGGGAATTCCTAGTGGTTTAAGGCCTTGTTGCATATGGTCAATGCAATCGCACTCTCAAATAAACGAGATTAGGTAGAACTCCATTTTGGTCACTTATTCTAATTTCTCATCTTTGCTGAGGACAAGCAAAATGTCGTTTGGGGGTGGTTTGATAAGAGCCCAAAACTGTAGTTTTAACCCCTTAATAATCATACCGTTAGACCAATTATGTGAATAATAAGTAAGAGTTAATACCGACACGTGTTTTATGCATTTCAAAGCTTCAAAGTCCATTATGTGCGTAAATGTGCCACTTTAGCGAGATAAAGGAGCAAAAAGTCGTGAGAACTTCCGAATGCCATATCTTTGGACTCAGACCTCGGATTGAGGCCTACCTTATGTCAAAACGGCCGGCTCCTCGAAAGAGCTTTGCAATGGTCCAAGCCTTGACCCAATCAGAGGAGCAGAAGTGGACGAAAAGTCTGTGGAAGCCAACTGCATCTGAAGAGGCCTTTTTGATTGAAGATTGGTTTTGGGGCCCGATTCTCGCCCAAAACATGGCTCCAACCCCATGCACGATTTTTGGATCTGGATGTATAAAAACAAAAGCTTGACTTCAGTGTTAATGGCAGTCAATGGCAGTTAGGTTAGGTAGATAGCTTAGAATAGAAAGTAGCCATTAAAATAGCTTCTAGATATAGATTTAATTGTTTTATTTAATTAGTTTCAAATCCTTTATTAGATTAAACCTTTGGATCTTGTTCTTCATTTGATTAGATCAATAAAGTAGTATTTTTATCAATTTCGATTTTGTCATTTCCATTTCTAGATCTAATTTCAATTCTTGTTCTTATTTCATTTTAGTCATTAATTTAGATTTCATTATTGTTTAAATTAGTAAATTTTAATGCTTATTATTATGTGTAGTTTTAATTTAAATGGAAATGATTATGAATGATTCAAGGCTAAACCTCCATTAGGGGGTTGAGAAGCCTTGATGAAAGCTTGATTCCGTTTATCGTAGAAGTCGCCAGAATTTCTATTCCACGTAAATAATTAGTTCACCATGAGAATGGGTTTAATTGTTCACATGCTAGTTATTAATTGGTAGAAATGCCATGTGTAATTAGGGATTAGGAAGAACCGATTGTTCTCGCTGAGCAGATTCAATTCGGATTACTTACGACTTCGCCGCTAGTGGATTAAGTTGAGTTAAGGTGGAATCAATCCCCTCTAACCTTAACATCGAATCAACGAAGCATTCCCATAGTTGTCGATAATCGACTAGTTGCATCTTGTGGGTAGTTGCACCATAGTTTAGTTGCCCCTCGTGTAAAGCTCTCATTGACTTTAAGTAGAGTATTGAGACTAGAAAACAAGCATACTGGAAGGACTAAGAGTGGAACGAATCACTCTACTCCACTATATCTCATAGGATTGAGAGTAGAAGAAGAAAACTTTGATAAACGATCTAACAAAAGATAGTTTAGTTTACTTTATTGAATTCATCGCTCATTTCGTAGGTAAACTATTCATTTCAATCTTATCATGTATACACCGAGTCCGTTCTAAAATGATCAAAGGTGACTCATGTGTATGTTGTTCCACTTTGTGATGATTGCTCTTGCCAAACAAACGAGAAATTGCGGACAAGCGTTCTTCAACCGGAGGTTGCCGGGTTCAGTTGGATTTGTTGTGTTTAGGATTTCTTCGGTTCGGTGGTTGAGGAAGAAGATGAGGGCGAAAAGCGATCTTATACACCCTGGGCCGTTGTTTAGTTTAGTTAGTTGGGCTTGGGCGATTTCTTTTAGTTTGTGTTTACTCCCGAGGGTACTTTTAGGCAATAGAACAAATATGGATGATTTCTCGAAGCAGGCGGGGGAGTGGGGGACTTTTGTGATGATTCAAAATTTGGGGGGTAAACACAAAAGCATGTCATAAAATGGGGGGTTTTCACGAATAAACCCTATTATATACTTAAGCATTCTTATGCCAAAGTTAATAGGTCGTGCACCAAATTATCTAGCAGACAATTGTGAAGGGTTACAAGTTTTCTTTGCTTTAATAAAGCTTAAGTTCAACTAATGTAGATACTAGATGGTCATCTGCAGGTTTGAGAACGATTAATATCATTCGGCCGCAAAAGTAAAATGGGTTGGTTTTTGGCAAAAGGATATAGTTACAGCTAGGGAGTGTTTTCCTCCGTAAAATGTTTGCGTCTGCATTATTATATGGTCATGGGAGCTCTCTTTATTTGTAATGCTAGCCAAGTTTGTACTGCCCGAAAAGGGTAGATCCTACTTTGAGTGAATGATGAGATCCAGTACCAATGTCACTGTTTTACTATCCAGCCCCAATTTGTAGGCCCGAGAGACGCAGAAAATGCATAGGCCATATTCTCAGTTCAAAGGGTCATTGAATATAGTTTCCAAGATATCAAAGAACTAATATGATAGTTGTTAATGTATATTGAAGTTCAGGTAAGTTTGGTATTAGGAATAAAAATAAGTGTACCGTGATAGAATTTGTGGAAATGGAAATAGTAAAACGAACTCTGGCTTCTTGGCACCATGGGCCAAATTAATGGTCCGCGGTACCAAGAGGGGGCAACTGTCATGGCCTTATTTAGGCCTATGAGGCCCATAAGTCCGAAAGAGGAGGCCCATAGGTCAGCAGGATAAAAAGAAGAAGAGTGAAGAAAGAGGGGGAGAAAAAAGAAGAGAGATGGATTTTTTTAGGTCGTAACAGTTTACACCCCAGATGCCCTAAGGTGAGCTAATTTTAATAATAAGAAAATGCTCAAGGGCTATGATTGAGGTATATATTCAGAATCTCCACATCTTAGTTTTTAACATATATATTCAAAACTACCAAAAATGCTATAAGTGCAGAATTTCATTGAAAATTTTGGTTTTTTGTTTGTGAATTTGAGTGTTCTTGTCGATGCCACTTCCAGTTCGCGAGTTCGTGGAAGGGTACTTATGATGGTTTTCGCAATGCGTAACTATTAAAAAAGTATCGCTTTAAAATAGCGAAAATGCACTTGAGTTGAGTAATTTGCACACGGGTAAGATGAGCAACATTTTGATTTTTGAACTTGAAATATGTTACTAATATACCACAGATGTAAATTTAATACTATTTGTTAATTGGTTTCATTTCATATTTCGAGGTAGGAGTGTAAAAAAAAATTCGTTGATACATCATTCAGTAGGGTATCCGGTCTTCACCCGCCACCCAAACCCGCACCGACCTGAAAACAGACCCTCCCCACCACCATTTTTATGCGGTTGGGCTATGGGTGTAGATTTTATGTTCAAACCCGACTCGTCAAGCCGCCGACCCGTCAAACTGCCTTACCTGCACTATGTCAAAAGCTGTTGACCCAACCCCGTTAACCCGCATAATTTCAAGACTCTAACTATAATATTTTTGTATTTTGTTTATATTTTCTTTTAATTTTTGTAGAAATTTGGGAGATATTAATACAAACTTATGAGTTCAACATCAATTTCAAATATTCAAATTTGAACATTGGGCAAATATCAAAAGTTCAAATTCAACTTTTGAATTTTAGAAAAGATGAATAATTCATCTTTGTATTAATTTCGAATTCTTTTCGTTTATATTTTATTGTTTTGTATCATAGATCCTCGCTCTCATCTTCATTTTATCATGATATATAAAATAATCAATTTACAAATGGTAAATCACGAGAAAGAAGTTTCAAATTTACAGATATGGTTTTGGGTTTAAGTTCATGTTTTTTATTTTTATTTATTTTTTATTAATTGATTCTATTTTTTTTTCTCTATGTTGTGAATTGGAAATATATTATTTGCAGAATTAGAAAGTTTTTTTTTGGGTGAAATTGAGTTAAAATGATAATTTCCACCTGACCTGGATAACTAGCCCTGTAAGCTGACCCGACAGGCTGGGTGATGGTACTAAGCCATGACACTTCAACCCGTTCTACCCCGACCCATCACTATTTGACCTGCGGTTGACCCGGCCCGTCCCATATTACACCCCTACTTCGAGGGGCGGTGTATAGGGGTGTGCATGGGTCGGGTTTGGGGTAAAACTGACTACCGAACCGATCCGATCAGTTTTTGTGATACAATAACTGGGGGCGACCCGACCCGACCCTATGGAGTTAACCAACCCGTAACCGACCCGAGCATTTTCTCACCTAACCGAAACCTGATCCAAACGGACTGTTTTTCGGTTTACCAGACACTAACAGAACCGACCCGACAATTTCCAGAAGGCTAATTCAATTGAATGATGTAAATGGTCTTCTGTGAGTTATGAGATTCTCAGGTAGCCTGAAGATTTGCCTGAAGAACTCATTTTCCATATTAACTACTTGAGGGCTGTGTTGGGAGATTTCACTAGAAAGTCACACCTCAATCTAGTTACTTTCTATCCCAAATGATTTCAACTTGGAGCTCACACCAAGGAAATCACCCACCCAAGACTTTGGTAGTTATCACAACAAACTCAAACAAGCAAAGCCACCAATTTATCATCACCCATAGCAAGCAAACAATAATAATGGAAGTAAATCATGCAAAGAGACACAAAGATTTAAGGTGGTTCGGTAAATATTACCTACATCCACACAAGAGCCAAGTTTCATTTATAGCAAAGATTGGAGAGTTTACAAGAGATATCAAGAATCAAGAACAAGAGGCCTCACTCAAACCCTAGCTCAATAGAGCTCCCACAATACCCAAGAAATGAATCTCTCAAAGTTATCTCAAAACCCTAATCTATTTCCTTTATATAGGTGTACATAGAAAAAAGGGGAGAAAAATGGGTTTGGGGCCGAAATATCGACAAATCGTCGAAATTCCAAAGAAGTTTCAAAACTCTAAAGCTTGCTGGTGAGATACCGGAGCTTCACTCGCTCGACGGTTCCACAACCCAACAGGCTGATCAACCTACCTTCACCCTTAATTTCTCTAAAGGTTCGAGTCAAGTTATTGCCCAGTTTCCATAAGGTCGAGTCAACTTATCCGTCGATTTGGGTGGATCGTTCTAGCCTACACAATGCCAGCAGATGCACAACATGTCACAGTGTTGCGTGTTGTTATTCGAGAAGAATTTTCTCATACCTTAGCCGAGTGCCTTGTGAATGACATTGAAAAGGTTCTACTAGAACTTGATCACCTTCCAACCAAGATGGGCAATGGAACTTCCGTTAAGAAGACTGCTTTGGAGACTCAAAAGGAGATCACTGATGCCTGGAAAAAGTTTGTCATGGACAGGAAGAAGACCACCAAAGTGTGCTAAAGTATCTTGTTTAGTTTATTTGAAGGATTGCTTAATATTTTCGTTCCTCTAGATATATCTAGACATATGAAGGTCATTTAAAGAGTATTGTCTAAATTATTTTGTGGTGATTCAAGAAAAATATAGTTTATTGCTATGTACTGGAAAATAGAATTTTCTCCAATTTTTTTTTCCCGATAACATTCTCCTCTATGTTTTCACTATAGTATTTATGATAGTTAACACCACATTTTAAGATTCTCAGGTAGCCTGACCTCTACTGTTTTTTTATTCTTGTGAGTGGATAGTGTGTTGTAGCTTTTGTAGGCTCTTGTAATGGAAAATCTTGGTGTCTTACACGTTGGAACGATCATTTTGTTAGTTTGATGGAAGTTAAAGATGAAGTGGGTAAGCTGAAATCCTTGGAAGTTTTGAACAAAGTTTTTTGTATGGCATAACACTAGTGAAAATCAGGGAACTCAGAAGGTTCGAGAAATTCATGCAGGGTCTTGTCTATTTAGAACTTTATACAAGGTTCGAAAATCAACGATCTTGAGAACTGCAGAAATACTGAAAATATCACACAACAGACAGTGGGAATACGTCTGTTGTGCACACTACAACTATAGTAAGCAGAATGCCAGAACCCTATAGTAAGCACTAAGTAGAATACCATACCATAGGCTGGCTTATCCACATAGAAGGAACTCAAGGAAGTCTAAATTAAATGAAAAGAACTTGCCATCCTTTAACTTCATCATCACACAGTAACACAAAAAAATTCAATGAAAGGAACTGCCTGAGTTTTTAGTCTTTTACATCCACAAACATGACTAGGCATATAAGTTCATGACTAAGTATGTTGATCCTAATAAAAGAAAATAATCAACAGTAACATTCCTAATGCTTTACTGCAACAAATCCACTATGCACCATTTCAGTTTGCAGCTTGCACCATCAAACATGCCAAAAAAATAATATATTATAGAACCAAAATAAAAATAGCATCCACAAAGCTATCCACATAAGCCACAACTATCAAAACCAAAGCTATCCACATGATCCACATCTATCTGCCTATCCACACCATCAAGCTCTAACCACAACTGCATTTCATAACAGAAAAAATAATCCAACTTATTCAACTAGACATAGTGAATGAACTTCACAAAAAATAAACTTAAAAACCTGATTACCAATCAATTCTCCATAGTATTAGGCTCAGAAGAAGTCAATCCAAATAATACTGCAAAACAAAAAATAACACAAACATATTCATGCATAAGTCGAACTACACAAGTACATATTTTAACATAACAAAATAACGATAGACAAAAACATTGCAATGCAAATTATTACCTCCATCTAGTTTATTATATTGCTCGATATCATCCATTGACTGTCGAAGATTAATTGGAATTGATGGAGAACGGATCCAATCTTGTGCTCAAATAAGAGCCTCCACCGTGTTAGGAGCTAACGAACTACGAAAAGGGTCAAGTATACGTCCCCCCGTGTTAAATGCAAACTCAGAAGCTACGGAAAATATCAGAACTGCCAAAACATCACGTGCAACAAGAGAAAGGATCTGGTACCTAGAAGCGTTGATCTTCCACCAACCCAAAATGTCAAACTTATCCCTACCAACTTCATTAGTTTCAACTAAAAACCTCTCAACCTCAAACTTATTCTGTAAGTTATCTTCCTCTAGCAAGTGTTGCTAAAATTCGGCGGCTAGTATAATAGGATCTTGCTCATCATCATCAACATCCATTTGGCTTGTTGTTTGGCTCACGTTCGCATCAAGAGGTGGCTGATTTGAAGAAGGATAGTGCCCAACATACCACTCATACAACGCAACCAAAACATCTTTCACTTTCTTTGTTTTAGCAGTAGCTTTAGTTTCATCACACAACTATTTGAAGGAATATAACACATACTTCATCTTGAAGTGAGGATCAAGCACAACACCAACATATAACAAAATGTTAATCTTATCCATATCCCAATACTTATCAAATTTAGCTTGCATACGCAACACCATTGATCTCAAACGTGCATCCTCACTTCTATTAAACTGAATCAATTTCTTCTGAACAAGTAGAATTTCACTAAAGAAATTATTCGAGGTAACATAACGAGAACCTGAAAATCGCAATGTTGCCTTATAAAAAACTCTTAGAAATTTCACAAATAATCTAGCACTATTCCAATCAGTTAAGGTTGGAGGCCCCTTGATCTTGTCATCATCAAAGTAAAGGGTGTAGTCGGTGTACTATGGGTCTTCAAGCTCCAATATCTTAAAGGAACTTTGGAACTTCTCAACAACTTCTAACATCATGAATGTCACATTCTGTCACAGCCCGAATTTCTAAACAATTAAAAAAAAAATGAATATTTGAAATATAAATATATCAAACATCACTCGATTCAATTGTCTAAAAACTCAGGCTATGACGGGGTGGATACAACACATGTCAAAACCTAAAACCCACATCATAAAGAATCTTAACAACAAAAATAATCTCCAAAAATTCTCTTTATTACTTTATAAAAAGTCTATCTTCCGTCCCAATAAAACATCAAACCACTCTAAGAATAATGTGTCTTCAACATCGATTTTCATGTCATATGAAAAGAAAACTACGTTATTACATACTTCCAAAAGATCAGACCTAATAAAATAACCTCCCGGACTGCTCCAGGCAAGAATCCAAATCAAATGCCACGGTTCCACTGCCTTCCACCTATGTTCCCAAGAACACACCCACGTTGCCAAAACAATGCAAACATGGGTCAGCAAAATGGAATTTGCTGGTATGAGTAGACTAACCACATATAAACATTATCATACTTTAATTATCCAAACAATCACGTTATATTTTCCCATAACTTAATCATTCTCAGCTTGGAAGACAGGTAGTTCCGTCATTTCAACCGGCATATTTTCTTCCCTAGCAAGACTTCTATTCTATTAACTCATTATCATAACTCGTTTTAATATCTAAATCATTGAATTAAAACTTATCGATATCCACTGCTGTATAAGGATAGGACCGCGTCCCTGCACAAAATGTTATTAAGTCTTACCCTCCTGCAAAAGAAAGTTAGAACTTCTATATAACATATGTAGATATTATATTAGGTATTCAAAAGTCAACCCCAAACACTCGCATAATCAAAGAATACAACTAACCCGCAAGGCGAATACCTTAGTTCCTCTCTAGGGCACTCCAAACAATCTGGTCATTCATGACACATTCAATGAATACCCCTATATAACGCTAACGGGCCATTTATGGCACATTCAATAAATACCCGGGTCATTCATAGCACATTCAATGAATACCCCTATATAACGCTAACGGGCCATTTATGGCACATTCAATAAATGCCCACTTAACATATGACATCAACAGTCATAAAACTCAATTCCAAAACTTGAGGCGTGGAGAGTTCTAATAGAGTGCGGTAAATTTGTTTACGCATTATTGAAATTTATTATATATATATTCTTTTAGAGAACGGAATAATATCTTGATTCATGTATTTTTGATTTACGCGTTATTAATTAGATTAATGTCTAAGTGTCATAACGTTGCATATCATAAAAACTGAAATATCACATAGTAGTTAATACACATACACACGTATATATAACGGTCTTAGCCTAGAGCCAAGCATGCTAATAGCCCTAGACCCATCCTAATAGCCCAAATCATAATCCGAGTTAAAACGTTAAATTGGGTCAACTGGTCAAAGTCAACTCTGGTCAAAGTCAAAGTCAACCTATCAAGGGTCAACAGCAGTCAACCAGTCTAAACTTATCTAACCCCAAAAGACCAAAGCTTAAAGCCCATAGTCTAAACTTAAAGCCAAAATGAAAATATCCAAAAAAACACTCAAGCCCACTTGCCTGATTCGGCCCAAGCCCAATCTAAACTTACTGTTCATAAATTATAACCCGACCCACTTGGATTTATAAAACAAACCCACAAAATAACTTAAAACCGCCCAACTCAAAACTAAAACTTGGCCTAAAGCCCAAAATTGAAACCGCCCAAACCAAACCGATTTCGCCCAAGGCCCAACCGAAATTCCTTTGTTCATCTTCTCCGGATTACCACCACCACCAGCTACCACTCAACACCTCCTCATTCCAATCCAGCGGTTTCACCCCTCATAAAAAACCAAACAACTTTAATGAAGGCAAAATCTTCAAATCATTAGATCTATTATCCTCATCCAAGCTAGATTTGGATTCGCCCTCCATTAAAGCTTGTTCAAAGTTTCAAGCTTTAATAGCTGCCCAAACAACCATCAACAACCCATAACCAAACAACAAAAACCTCACAACAAAAAAATCAAAACAAAACAAAGTTAAACAATACAAAAATTCTGGACGCCATTACTGCTTTGCAAAAGCTCCATCTCACGACACTAACAACCATCAACCGCCGTCAAAACACATACCCGACACTTCCCAATAACAACTAAGTTTACATCAAACTTAATCACGGCGATGGAGGTGTTCGATCCTCCATCAATCGGAAGGGCGCCAAAACTGTTTGGCTATTTCATAGCCGAAAGCCCCCACCAAGTTTCAATCTCGACAACCCGATCCAACTTCAACTAACATCAAAACCCACACTATTCCCACAACCATATACCGGACAAGCGTTGGTTTGGCTCGGCGCCGCCATCGTGCGCTTTTTGAGCTTCAGCGGTTCAAAGCGGTTTCAATACTATACTAACAGTTCCAAATAAACATAGCCACACCACCACCACGGGGAACCGCGGTTACAGCGGTTCAATATCAAATTCAGAGTTTTAAGTTTTAACAACACGACAGATTTCAACAGAAAAGAAATCTACAGTAACAAAGATTTTATAAAATAAACATTCATAAAATATCTACTCACCTGTAGCGCTCTTCGATTATAAGCTAGCTAACAGAAGAACTCTTCATTTTCTTCTTTCAGAAAAATCCCGTTTTTCTGTATAAAACTCTCGCTGTGTTTTTTCCCAAAACTCTACGTGAGAAAACTCACCGAAAAAGAAGGACAACCCTTATCTATTTACCTACGGGCTTTTATCCGTAACTGCTGGATATCCTATATCTGTTTTATCTATTTTCATTATTACTATCTTTATTATTATTATCTTTATTCTTAGGAAAAATAAAAGAAATAAAACACGGGGTGTTATAATATACACACCTTAAAAGGATCTCGTCCCGAGATTCAAGGTAAAGTGTAGATTAACCAAACAAACAGTACGTCAACCAATAAAAATGAGACACACGTGTATACACAAGTATACACACCTTAAAAGGAATAAACGTAAATAGTTTTCTTCAATTGCCAACACTTAATTAAAATCATTCTTTCACAGTTCAACAGATTCATATCATCAACGACTTATACTATGTCCACTGTCACATAGGATCAAACACCTACAATGTGATACATGCACATTGGCTCACACACCAACAATATGCAAGTATACACTGGTTCACACACCAACGATGCATACTAACTCTCTACCATCACATAGGATCAAACACAAACAATGTGTGGTATGCACACTGGATCACACTCCAACGGTGTACATGTATACACTGGATCAAACTCCAACAATGCATACAGAGAGATGTTATGTATATTGGATCACACACCAACGATATACATAACTTGGACAATATAAAAATCAAATCCAACTTTTATAAAAAGGGTTTTCCTTATTCCTTGGGTAAATTCCAAATTACTCAAATATGAAATTTAAAATAACAATTTCTTCTTTAGCCAAATCTTACTTAAAATAGGAAACTCCGTTAGGAAAACAACACTATAACATGCTGAACAATTTCAATTATAAATCATAAGAAACTAACCGTTAAAATAACCAGCATTTTATTTTCATAATCATATGATATCTTACATGCTAAGTACCAATAAAGGGACTAGTAAATAACAAATTCAAACATACCTAACATTAACCAGTGTAGTTCTTAGCATAGTGTCCCAACTGTCCACATTTATAACACTTGCCTACTAGTTCATTTGGTTTAGGACATCTTCGAATAGTATGCCCAACTTCCCCGCAGTTCAAACAATTACCATCAAATCTCTTTAGCGAAGCACTCGCGTCCTTATCCACATGCTTACTTGTTTGCCTATTATATGGGTAATGCAGACTTTTTCTCTGCCCTTGACGTGGCTGACTAGAAATAAGGTGTAAAAGCTGGCTTGTTTTTTGGGGGCATTCTCTTTAATCTTCTCATCTTTGGGTTTATTATCCAATTGTTCATATCTTAATGTCAAATCTAACACGCGATCGAAAGTTTACGAATCAAAGGGTATCAAATAACTTTCGATAGATATGGCTCTAGTCCACGGATGAACCGGTTCTTCTTTACTTGGGTATCCACTAGATAAGGAGCATACCTCGATAGTTCATTGAACTTAGTCCGCATACTGAATGTAACAGTTTTTTCCTCCTTGGGTCAAATGAAAGAATTCCTCGGTTAATTGCTCCTTAAGCGGCGTAGGAACAAACCTTCCCTCAAATCTTACACGGAAATCCTCCCAAGTCATAGTTCTCACATCCACATTATCCTTGATAGACCTCCACCAAAATAAAAGTGACCCCTCAATTGGTGAGAAGCCAACTCTTTATACGCACCTCAAATGAAGTTGCATCTTAGCAAACACGGACTCACACATAGTAACCCATTTCTCAGCATCAATGGCGCCTTTCTCTCCCTTGAACTTCTGGCCTCCTAAAGTAACAAAATCCTTGTTTCTCCTAGCAAAAGGATCTCCTAGATTAGCAGGTTGACCCCTTTGAATAGTTTGCACCAATTGAGTTAATATTGATCCCAAATCAGCAGATATGGTATTACTTCCAGTACCAGTAACGTCATTGTCATCTCCAGCCATCACCTTAAAACAAAACGGACTTCTATTAGTACTCCAAACATCTTAAACACAAACACACCCAATCACCACATTCCGAGGATCACCTAGACTCTCCAAATCTAGGCTAACCTAAACTCTGATACCAAAATATCACATAGTAGTTAATACACATACACACGTATATATAACGGTCTTAGCCTAAAGCCAAGTATGCTAATAGCCCTAGACCCATCCTAATAGCCCAAATCATAATCCGAGTTAAAAGGTCAAATTGGGTCAACTGGTTAAAGTCAACCCTGGTCAAAGTCAACTCTGGTCAAAGTCAAAGTCAACCTGTTAAGGGTTAACAGCAGTCAACTAGTCTAAACTTCTCTAACCCCAAAAGCCCAAAGCCCAAAGCCCAAAGCCCATAGTCTAAACTTAAAGCCAAAATGAAAATATCCAAAAAAACACTCAAGCCCACTTGCCTAATTCGGCCCAAGCCCAATCTAAACTTACTGTTCATAAATTATAACCTGACCCACTTGGATTTATAAAACCAGCCCACAAAATAACTTAAAACCGGCCCAACTCAAAACTAAAACTTGGCCTAAAGCCCAAACTGAAACCGACCCAAACCAAACCGATTTCGGCCCAAGGCCCAACCGAAATTCACTGTTCATCTTCTCCACCAGTTACCACCACCACCAGCCACCACTCATCACCTCCTCATTCCAATCCAGCGGTTTCACCCCTCATAAAAAACCAAACAACTTTAATGAAAGCAAAATCTTCAAATCATTAGATCTATTATCCTCATCCAAACTAGATTTGGATTCGCCCTCCATTAAAGCTTGTTCAAAGTTTCAAGCTTTAACAGCTGCCCAAACAACCATCAACAACCCATAACCAAACAACAAAAACCTCACAACAAAAAAATCAAAACAAAACAAAGTTAAACAATACAAAAATTCTGGACGCCATTACTGCTCTGCAAAAGCTCCATCTCACGACACCAACAACCATCAACCGCCGTCAAAACACATACCCGACACTTCCCAATAACAACTAAGTTTACATCAAACTTAATCACGGCAGTAGGTGTTCGACCCTCCATCAATTCGGGCAGGCGACGCCAAAAACTGTTTGGCTGTTTCATAGCTTCGACAGCCCCCACCAAGTTTCAATCCCGACAACACCCGATCCAACTTCAATTAACATCAAAACCCACGCTATTCCCACAACCATATACCGGACAAACGTTGGTTTGGCTCGCGCCGCCATTAACGCTTTTTCGAGCTTCAACAGTTCAAACAGTTTCAATACTATACTAACAGTTCCAAATAAACATAGCCACACCACCACACAGGAGCACAATTCTACAGTTCAATATCAAATTCAGAGTTTTAAGTTTTAACAACACGACAGATTTCAACAGAAAAGAAATCTACAGTAACAAAGATTTTATAAAATAAACATTCATAAAATATCTACTCACCTGTAGCTCTCTCCGATTATCAGCTAGCTAACAGAAGAACTCTTCCTTTTCTTCTTTCAGAAAAATCCCATTTTTTCTGTATAAAACTCTCGCTGTGTTTTCCCCCAAAACTCTACGTGAGAAAACTCACCGAAAAACAAGGACAACCCTTATCTATTTACCTACGGGCTTTTATCCGTAACTGCTGGATATCCTATATCTGTTTTATCTATTTTCATTATTACTATCTTTATTATTATTATCTTTATTCTTAGGAAAAATAAAAGAAATAAAACATGGGGTGTTATACATTCCATCTAGTTGCCACATCTAAGCATAAAAGTTTGGTTCACTCTATTTGTTATTCCTTCACACACTCTTTGAACCTGGCCAACCTAGATGGAGATGACTTCACATACCTCACTGCAGTATGTACTAGAAAAATAGCATCATTAACATCTTTTAGGTCATCACAAACAATAAGATTCATGATGTGAGCACAATATCTCATATGTAAATACTTATGTTCCATAACGGTGTCTTTCCCAATCTTTTTGCTTTTCTTCAAGTAATCAATGACAACAAAATTAGAAATTGCATTATCAATAGTTACAGTAAAAAAACTATGGACACCCTAATTAAGAAGACACTTCTCTACCATCTTTCCAATGGTCTCACCTTTGTGATTTGGAACTAGACAAAAATTCATAATTCTTTTTTGTAAGTTCCAATCACTATCGATAAAATGAGCAGTCAAAACCATGTAATTTAAGTTTTGAATAGATGTCGAAGTGTCAGTTGTTACTTTTACCATGCAGAAAATTCTTTAACTTTAATTCTTCTCTCCTCCATGTAAAGTTCGATGCAATCCCTACCAACTTGAGTCCGATAGGGCAAATTTGTGAACTTGGGCTATATAACCTTCACAAAATGTCGAAATTCTTCACCTTCCAGAAAACTAAACGACAACTCATCAATAATAATCATTCTAGACAGAGCATCTCTACAAGCTTTTAGGCTAAAATTAATAGCAATAAACTCTTTATCTTTGAGAGGAAAAAAAAAAACACCAAATGATTAGTTATTACCTTTGTTGATAGTGATAACTGATGGAAGAGTGGTGGAGGAATGGTGGTGGCTAGACTGGTGGGGGGATGTGGTGGCTCAGCCCTAGTTAATGGTTTTTGACTAATTGGTACGATACATTTCTACTAATTCTAGTATATTGAAATATTGTGGATCGGTTTGTGAAATTTCAAAACCGACAGGGTCGGTTCAGTACTCGGTTTTGAAATTTCACAAACCGATCCACAAACCGATCCGAACGGTCTTAAATGGATAACCGACCCATATAACTCAGTTTGGGTTGGGTCGGTCGGTTTAGTCGGATACATCGGTTTTATGCACATCCCTAGTATACTGTATAGTCAAAGATTGATGGAAATGGAAAAAAAATATCTCAACATAAAATTGTCTATTTGACAAATATGTTATAAGAACTCCACTATATAAAGCTTACGCCAATGCTCATTCTCTTTTTTTGGGTCCTTAGATCAGACAAAATTTTATACATTCCCATTTTGATTTCTCTGATGTTAAGATTGGATATATTCTATGAGTTATTTGTCGGTCATGATCACGAATATGCACATCTATATATATATATATATATATATATATATATATATATATATATATATATATATATATATATATATATATATATAAAGTAAAAGCACCGGACATCTCTCTTCACCATATTGCTTTATTTTCCAAACCGAGTAATATTAGAGACTCCTTAAAAAAAGGAGGTGCTAATAATTAGTTAGACCTCCCTTCATTTGTTTAAATCTCCTTTCTCTATCAAGTAATTATATTTATCTCCCTACCAAAAAAACATTCAACCCCAAACTACTCGAGAAAAATGGAAACTCAAAAGTTAGAAACTCCGGAAAATGATCAAAGCTAAAACCTCAAAACCCTACGATTTAAACCAAAAAAAAAAAAAAAAAACTGGCTGGAGTTGGCCAAGTCAGTTGAGAGATAAATATGAATATGAATATGAATATATTTTATTTTATTTTTATCCAAAAACCCTATTCTCTGGAAAAATATGAATATATATTACTGAGTTTGAAACCTAATCCCAACACAGACTCGGGCCCAGAAATCAGACCCACATATCCCAAATCCAATCCAACAAATTTTAAATAAATAAATAAATTAATTAATAAATAAATAAATACAAATTACAAATATGGGCGTTATAGTTGTAGCTTGAGGAAGCATGTGACTCTAGTAAGCATTGTAACTAGGGCAGGGATCGGGTCGGATATGGCTATATCCGAATCCGAACCCGATTATATTTGAAATTTAATATCTGAACCCGACCCGAACCCGATTATATCCGACTAACCCGATCGGATAACACTAAAAATTCAAAAAAAGCCCAAAAAATATATCCGAATCCGAATTCGAATCCGACAGACCCGAATCCGAACCCGAACCCGACCCGAATAAATAAACGGATACAAAAATCGACCCGAACCCGAACTATTCGGGTTTGGGTTTGGGTCGGGTTCGGGTCAAGCCAGACCCGATTCCCTGCCCTAATTGTAACTTGAAGATGCATGTGGTTCTAGTGAGCGTTCTGTACTAAGTTGATCCTAGAAGTATAGGACCTCAACTAGCAAGAGCGTTTGAGCTGTGTAGCCCTTGAGCTCGAGTGAGCGTTTTGATATAGAGAACGTTTTAGCTCTAGGGAGCATTTCAGTTTGAGTGGTTGTGTTGCTCTAAGGAGCGATCTGCGCGTTCGTTTGTGAACTTTAAAAGACTACTATGTGTTGAAACAAACAAAGTATGTATGCATTGTTATGATGATAAGAGTAAGAACTTATGAAATCTTTATTGATAATATTTCTTTAACAAAAAGGTATTCCAAGGACGTGGTAACGTCTGCCCATCCTGAGTTTTGATCCAATATGCTATGTTGCATACAACTCTTTCCACGATGTAAGGGCCTTCCCATGTTGGAGCCAATTTTGAGTCATCCTTAGTCTTTTTCAGGACTAGGTCGCCAGGTTGAAAGCTTCGAGGATTTACTCATTTGTTATATGACTTTCTCAGAGTTTGGTGATAAGAGGCTTCTCGAATGGCTGTTAGGTCATGACTTTCTTCAAGTAGGTCGACTTCTCGGGCGAGAATGGAGTCGTTGTGACCAGATTCAACGATCTCAGATCGAGTCGTTGCGATTGTCAGCTCGGAAGGAATGATGGCCTCAGTACCGTAACATAGTGAGAATGGTGATTCACCTGTACTAGAGCGAGCTGTCGTTCTGTAAGCCCATAGAATATTTTCTAATTGCATAGGCTATTGGCTTTTGTTCTTCTCAATCTTTTTCTTCATATTTTCCAAGATTGCTTTGTTGCTTGCTTCTGCTTGGCCATTACTCTGAGCGTACTAGGGGGCGTGGAGAACGCATGAACAATCTTCCACTTTGCCAAGAACTCCTTGATTGTATTGCCTTTGAACTGGGAGCTATTGTCCATTACCAGTGTGTGGGGGAGGCCAAACCTAGTGATGATGTTGGTCCAGAAGAAGTTTCTGACATGAGATTCTTTGACATGAGCTAGGGGGATCGCTTCCACCCATTTGGTGAAGTAATCCATTGCAGCTAGGACGAATCGGAAGATGGTGCTTTTCTATAGAATGAAGTCCAAACCCCACATGTGAAATGGCCAACCGCTGGCAATGTTGATGAGCTCTCGAGCTGGCTGGATGATGTTGTGGCCAAATGTTTGGCACTTAATGCATTTCAGTACATACTTCTTGGCATCGATCTGCATTCTTGGCCAGAAGTATCCTTGTAATATCGCTTTGTGAGCCAAAGAGCGACCTCCTGCGAGATTTCTGCATTCTCCCTTATGGGTCTCTGTGAAAATCATCTGACCCTGTTCTGGGCTTATGCATCTTAGATATGGTCCTCCGACAGACTTACTTTCTGAAAAGTTTACCATTTACTAGGTAGTAACAACCTGACTGGTACTGAACCTGTCTGGCCTTGGTGCGATCTGCTGGTGCTTTGCCTAGCTGGATATAATCTATGATAGGTTGCATCCATGTTTGACTCATCTGAGTGCCAGAGAGTGGGCATAGGTCGCTGATTTATAGGATGTGCTCATTTTGATAAGCCGGTCGGTTAACTACTTCGATGAGTAATTGCCTGGGGTCACAGTTTGGTGTCTGGGTTGTGAGGTACACCAAGCTGTCAACATTGCAATTCTCTTCCCATAGGAGATACTGTATAGTGACTTTCTTGAAAGAAGGCAGTATTTGATTTACAACTTGAAGGTATTTAGAAAGGTTACCTTCATTGGTGGTGTATTCTTTGGCGACCTGGCGAACGACCAGTTGTGAATCGCTGAAGACCTTGAGCTCCCGAACTTTGAGTTCTAACGCCATACGGAGTCCCATGATCAAGGCTTCGTACTCAGCTTCATTATTGGAGGTCGTGAAATCAATACAAACTGATTTTTCAATCGTAGTGCCATCAGGTTGCACTAGGACTACCCCGATTTTGCTACCACTTGGATTACTAGCTCCATCCACGAAGAGTGACCAGACTGAGGCGTCCTGTTGCTTTGTGGTCTGGATGTGGACCTCTGGCTCCCAGTTCAGGTCGTCAACTGAGAAGTCTACTAAGAAATCTGCAATGACTTGACCCTTCTGAGATGTTCTCGGGGTGAACTCAATGTGGTGCTCACCTAGTTCTTCTGAAAATATTGCCATGCGAGTTGGCTTGTTGGCTTTAAAAAAGATCTTCTTTAGTGGGAGGTCAGTGAGCAGTTTAATTGGATGTGCTTGGAAGTATGGCCTGAACTTTCTTGCTGAATAAAGTAATGCCAGTACTGCCTTTTCAATGTGGGAGTAGTTATTCTCAGCTGGTAATAATGCCTTGTTTGTGAAATATATCGGTTTTTCTGCGTTCTGTTCCTCTTTAAAGAGAATTGAACTGATAGAAAAGTCAAACACTGCTAAGTATAGCCCCAGTGTTTCACCATCAATTGGTTTTTCCAGCACGGGTGGTGTTGACAGGTAGTGATAGTAGAGAACACTTGGTGGCATTTCTCATTCCATGAGAACTGTTCACCCTTCTTGAGAATTTGTAGGAAAGGTCGACATTTGTCTGACTCTCTCGATTTGAATCGGTTTAGAGCTACCACCATTCCTGACAGTTTTTGTATCTGCTTCTTTGTTTTTGGGTCGAGCATGTACAAGAACGCTCGAAGTGGATCTGGGTTAGCTTCTATTCCATGCTGTGAGACCTGCTACCCATAAATTTTCCAGAGGACGCTCCAAAGAGGCGTTTGGGTTCAGCTTCATCTAAGTTTTCCACAATCTGGAGAACGTTTGTGCCAGATGATCTATGTGATCTACATCTTTCTTCCTTTTGACGACCATGTCATCTATGCAAACTTCCATAGTGTCTCCTAACATGTCTTTGAACATCTCGGTGACAAGTTGTTGGTAGGTCGCTCCAGCATTCTTGAGGCCAAACGGGAGGACGTTGTAATAGTAAATTCCTTGTTATATTATGAATGAGGGTTTCTCTTGGTCTTCTTCTGCCAAAGGGATTTGGTTGTAGCCACTGTCGGCATCCATGAAGGACAAGAGTTCATGGCCACAAGTCTGGTCAACAAGTCGGTCGATTCTGGGCAATGGGAAACTATTCTTAGGAGTTTCTTGATTAAGATTGGTAAAGTCATTCTTTTTTGGGACTGCTACTATGTTAGTGGCCCATTTAGGGTAATCGACCTTCCTAATGAAGCCAACTTTTTTTGAGATTTTTGACCTCTTCATTGATTGCTTTTTGAAATATGAGGGATAGTTTTCGAGGTCATTGGCGAACTAGTTTAGCATTTGGGTAAACATTTAACTTATGGCATGCAACATTGAGATCAATCCCAGGGACATTGATGCACGACCAAGCAAAAACGTCTTTATTTAATGATAAAAAGCTTACAAGTGGTGCCTTTAGAGTAGGATCAAGGTAAGCTCCTACATAAACGAACTTAGGGTCATCCTCAGTTCCTTGGTTGACATTTTCCTTGAGCTCGGTCTGAGTTGCCGCATTAGTGGGCAGAGCGACCTCAGGGGTCTTGGTCTCTTGTGCTGGTGCCTTGACCATGGGGAGTTGAGCGACCTCTGGGGCCTCTTGTGCTGCTGGAGCCACTCCTTTGACTGAGCCCCCAGCGTTTTGCTATTTCAAGTCGCGCTACGGATTTTTTTGTCAGGGATTTGACTTCAGAGATGAAGTCCTCTGCCTTCTTTTCTTTATTGATCTCCTCTTTGTTGCAGTTGAGTAGATTTGATTGCAGTTGTGAGCATCGAGCTGGTTGCTTCGTAGCTCCATCATACCTCTGGGGCCAGGAAAGCGTAGCACCTGATGGAGTGTTGATGTCACCGCTTGCATCTTGTGGATCTAACGACATCCTAAAATAGCAGTATAGGACGAGTTGGCATCCAGAACGCTGAAGCGCATGTTGATGCTGACTTTGTCCTCTCATGATCCAACTGAGACAGATAGGATAATGTCACCAATTGGGTCAGTTCGAGATCAATTGAAGCCATATAGCGGGGCTATTGGATATATCATTACCGACTTAGGCAGGTTCATCTCCTTGATAGTCTGATAGAACAGGATATCGCATGAGTTGCTTGGGTCGATCAGGTCGCACTTTACTTTCCAGTCGTTGATTTTGACATTGACAACCAGAGCGTCATTATGCGGGAGGCACACCTTGTTGAGGTAGGCCTAAATGAAGGTGATGTCTCCTGAGCTGCAACCAGTTGTGCGTGGGGCAGGTGTCGCTTGTGAAGAGAACTGGTAAACTTCTTGTAGAGCGCCTACCCGTCTCCTTTTTCTCCCTTGTGGACGTGACAGAGTCATCCTGGAAGGTGATCATATTGATCGTCTTGTTATTATCTCTGTCAGATGAGTGTTGGTGGCACTCATGACGAGATCGCTCTCTTGAGCGACCTCGAGCCGGAGGGTGCACTCTGTTGTTATTGCGTGGTGGAGTTTGGCTTTGCTTTCTGTGAGCCATGAGCTTGTGGCGCAAGTCACCATCTGCAATATCGTTATAATGTTTGATATGCCCTGCCTCAATGAGGTCTTGGAGGTAGTGCTTGAGTCCCCCGGCATTCGTTGGTCTCATGGCACTTTGCTTTATGGAAAACGTAGTACGGCTTTCCTGGTGTGTCTTCTGGCCGTTTTACCTCACGTCGGTAATAGGCCGTTTTTTTATTTTCTCGAGTATGTAGCTTGGAGATTTTATAAGCACAGGGAACTCGCGTTTTGTGTGTGTCCTGGTACCAGACTGTTATCCTTGTTGTCTGGGTCGTTTCTTTGAGGATGGTGTAGCGTTTGAGATCGTTGTAACCTCTTCTTTCTTGCCTTCATAGCCCAATGCTTCCTGTAGCTTGGTATATTTGTACACGCATGTGTACATGTCTTCCAATTTTTCAGGACGCTCCTTCATTAGCGACCTGTATAGCCACATTTGTTTCTGGATAGCCTTGGTGAAGGCCAAGGTGGCGAAGGACTCCTTGAGGTCGCTATCCATGGATAGCAACTCAGTCTTGAACCGTCCTAAGAAGGAGCGGATTGACTCGTCGCTCTTTTGGGAAAGCAGGATGAGTGAGTCGGGTCGGCTTGTTTACATCTGTTGTGGACGTAATGGCTAGCGAACTGATCAATTAGCTTTTCGAAGTTATCAATTGAGTTCGGTTCCAGTGAGTAGAACCAGTCGAGAGCTCCATCTTTCAAGCTTGCAGGAAACAAGCGGCATTGCAAATGATCAAACTCCTGTGCACTATAGAGTAGGATTTGAATGTAATGAGCTACGTGTTGACCAGGGCACGTGCTGCCGTCATACATTGCAAATCGTGGTTGGATGAAATCCTGGGGGGAGGGTTTCTTGAGTACATCAGTTGTGAAGGGAGACGCTCGATACGTCTTCAGCATCTTTTGGATGATCTGAGTGGCGTCCTTCTTCACAGTACTTTGATTAATCCTCTAGGAGAGGTTGTTGATCTGCTGATTGACTTCATTGATGTCGTCTTCTGCAGTGGCACCATTTGGGTTGTGAGTAGCAATATGATCTTTTAACGTAGCAATTTCATATTAGAGCAGGGTGATGTTGTCGTTCATTGTACCCATCTGGCTGACTAAGTTCTTCACTTGTTCTTGGAGGCCTTCCATGCTTCATCGGCTTGAGTTTTTGCTTGAAGGTTTTGTGAACTCAAGAAATCGAGCCACAAACGGCGCCAATATAAAGGTTTTATTTCGTTTAACCTACAGATGTAGGAATTTGAAAGATAAGGTTGTTGAGATCGAATTGGGTTTGATTGAGTTCATGTGGATGAACTGCGCCACATTATCAAGTTCTCTCTCCGGGGACTTGAATCAGGTCAGACATAGTTCCTCATCGTCTTCTTATAGACAAGATGCCCGCGCCTCCTGCCCTCCTGCATCAGGTCAGGTTTTGGTCTTCATTCCACTCGCCAGCCATGATGACGAGTTATTAGCTTTAATGAAATGCGTGATTGAAGCTACGGTCTTGAAAGTGATAATTAAGATATAAGTTACTGATAGTTGCGGAGTGGGGTGAGCAAGCACTGCGGAGGTCGCTTATGGGCGAGATCATCTATTCAACTCGAGCCACTTTTGAAGCGAGCTCGTAGGTCGAATGCTAGAGGCGACATCGAATTGGTTGTGATATGTTTAGATCGCTTGCCTGACTCGAGTCATTATGAAGCGAGTTCAGAGGATGAGGACTTCAGGTCGGTTATTAACTCTGTTTATGCTAGATACGTGCTTGATATTCATTGAATGTGAATATTACTCCCTCACACCCGTCAATATCTAGCAACAAATTCTCACCTTCCAGGATTTGACATTAGAAACTCATATCTTTCCAACTGATCATGGAAGTCAGGGTGAAGTTGTGACAACAAACCCAATAACAGTGGAGACTCACATCGAACGAAACCAATTTCACCCGATATTGTACTATATTTCGACGAAGCCGATACTCTAGACCAATCATTAGAAGATTTTCTTGTATCACGATGATTATTGTTAAAATTAGTAGGAGTTTGGTTTTTGAAAACAATACTAGATCGTGCGATGCACGTGCCTTGACAGAATCTGCGCACTAAACAAAGATTATAAGCGAGATTAGAAGTTAGGTTATGTGCTAAGTGCTGGAATAAGAAAGAGTGATTCGAATCGCCATAATTAAATCTATATAATAAACAGTAATTCTACACTGACACACAATATTGACACAGTCAAACAATACAGTGAGGTGGGAGTTGACTTTTTGAGCCCACCTCAGTGAAAATCAGATGACCAATCATGTACTCTCTCTCTCGTCTCTTCAAAGTTCAAACACTTCTTCGTATCAGTTTATCTTCACCCTCAAAACCCATAAAAAGATTGAAAACCTACTCTCATTGTTCATTCAAACCACTCCCACTACCCTTGTTATTCCAATTATTTTTATTATTAACAATCAACCCTTCATTGAGGCTCCAATTTCAAAACCCCAATTGTCCAATTGACATAAGAAAGCGTCAATACCGACAAAGATAAAAAAAAAAAAACCAATGAAGAGTGGTTAGATTCACATCCAGATGATAAAATCTGCAAATTCGAATAAACAATAGGTGCTAGTGATTGTTTGATTTACCGTGTGTTTGTTAAATTTTAACTCACGGAAAAGAAAGAAAATAAAATGGGTGGTCCACTATGGAATGGAATGAAAAGGAAATAATTTTAAATGCTATGTGTTTAGTAAACTGGAGAAAGGAAAGTAAAAACTGGGGAAATGAATAATCATATTTGTTTGCAAAAGCTATGGAAAGGAATAATTGTATTGTTGGCTGTGCTAGTAGTAAGTCCTTAGCTATCTATTTCCTTTCCTTTCCACAAAAGTTTTAGGAGTTAGCTAAGGACACAAAACCTTTTCCATTTCCATGATTTTGTTTACATATGGAAAAGCCCATTTCCTTTCCATGGGTAAACAAACGCCTTAAAAACTATGGAAAAGGTGGACCACTTTTATTTTCCTTTCCTTTCCATAGTGTTTCCATCATAACAAACACACTCTTAGATTCAATGGTTTGAGAAAGTATGGGTTTTAATTTATTGAAAGCCAGTGTTCATGCATAGTTATAGTGGACACAAATGAATCTGCTGAAAATTTGATTCAAAGAGATATTGTCTGAAAACCCTTTCTTTGTTAAAGTTTATCATGATGGTAGCATGTAGTTTGAATCATGTGAATTGGAAAATTTGTTAAAAAGAAATAAGAAAACAATTAATAGAATTGAATAAACAAAAATAATAACTAACCAGAAATGTCTGCAGAGAGAAAGCAGAAAAGAGTGTTTAAGAGAGATTTTTACGGTCAAGTTATTCTTAGTGAGGTGGCAATAAGTCAACGTCCACCTCACTGTGTTGTTTGACTGTGTCAATATTGTGTGTCAATTACTCATATAATAAAAGAGGTTTTTTTACTTAACCCCCCAAAGTTTGTACCCTCTTTTGTGAAAACCTTCTATTTTCGAAATCACTAGTGATTGCCCCCCACTCTGTCAATTTTTTGTGTAAGAGACGTTGGTATTTTGTATATTGACAAATTTTTCCTTAAGTCAAATTTGTAAAAAAAAACCCCCATTTTTAAAATTCCAATTTGTAAAGACCCCCCATTTTTACCATTCAAATTTTTAGCAAACTAATCTGTGTATTGTGTAGTGGTAAGATCTGCGATATAAAGGATGAGTGGTAATGCGACTTGATGCGAGCTATGGTAGTGGGAACCGAGGAGTAGGGGATCGACATGGGGATGGACCCGAAGCAAGATATGTGGAGAACTCGTGAGTACAGTAGCAGTCCGCGGTCACGTAGGTGCACGACAGGAACTCTACAAGTGGCAGAAAGGGGAGCGAGGGATGAAATGACAGGTGGACGGCTGCAATAGGAGACAAGGGTGTATAAAAAGAACAGTGAAAGAGAGAGAAAGGGGACTGATATACGTAAAAATTGAATAGTTTTACCTACGAATAAAGCGATGAAACTCAAAACGCAAGTAAAACTAAACTTATTACGATGCTGTTCTATCAAAGATTGTTATACTCTCAAATCTATCGAAATAGAGTGGAGTAAAAGATTCGTTCCACTCCTAGTTCTTTAACATTCAAGTTTTCTCTAATTTACGAGTCTATCCAAAGTCTAATGAGAGTATTGGTGGAAATTATACTACGATGTGAATTCAAATAACAAGATACAAATAACAGAATGACAGAATGCTAAGAGTTGAATCTAGATAAAGAATTAGGGGAATTTGATTCCACCTTGAATCCAACTTAATAAACTAGCATAGATTTGTTGTAAACCAATCTTTACGTTCTTACGGTAAGAATTGGTCATTCTAATCCCTAATTATACATGGCATTTCTACCAATTTATAACTAGCATGTGAGGTTGTCTACCCATTCCCATGGCGAATCAACGACCTTCTAGAGTGGAATAGATTCTTACAACGATTCTATACTACACAATAAAGTTTTCATCAAGGCTTCATCAGACCCCTCTAATGGAGGTTTAACCTTGATTCATCAAACTATCATTTCCAATTGAATTAAAACTAGACATAATATAAAGATTTGAACTTTACTAATTTAACTACTCAAGAATTCAATTCGAAATTAAACAACTAAGGAATGAATAACAAACAAGAATTGAAATTAGATCTAACAATTTTAAATGACAAAATCGAAATTAACAAGAACTACTATTTTATTTATCTAATGAATGAATAACAATGATTCAAATAATTAATCTAAAACAAGGAATGAAACTAATTAATTAACTAATTGAAATTCAAAAACTAGATCTACAAGCTATTCTAATGGCTACTTTCTATTCTAAACTATCTAACTCTATCTTTCTTAAGAGCTAAGTCTTGTCTTTTGTAAAGGAGGAGACCAGATCCACAATTTTGTGCATGGGCTGAGGAGCCATGTTTTGGGAAGGGAAATCGAGCCCAAAGCCCAATTTCTTCAGTCCACAGAGCCCGTTTCAGTTAGCTTTGACTTCAGCAGACTTTTCATCTACTTTTGCTCCTTTGATTGGGTCAAAGCTTGGACCATTGGAAAACTCTTTCCGAGCCAGTCGTTTTGACGAAAGGTAGGCCCAATTCTGAGGCCTGAGTCCAAAGATATGGTCTTCGGAAGTTCTGCTAACTTGTGCACTGTTTCTACAAGTGTTGACTTTTCAGCTTTTGACCGGGCTTTACAAAGGCTTCGTCTCCTTGAATCTTGGTCTTTAATCACAGAACTTCTTAGCAACCAACCCTTGCTCCTTTATCTCACAAAAGTGGCACATTTCTGCACATAATTGACTTCAATGCCTGAAATACATAAAAACACGTAATCAACATTAACTCTTATTTATTACTCGCATAATTGGTCTAAAAGTATGATTGTTAAGGGGTTAAAACTATATTTTTGGGCTCTTATCAAACCACCCCCAAACATCATTTTGCTTGTCCTCAAGCAAATATGAGAAATTAGAATAAGTGACCAAAAATAGAGTTCTAACTACTCTCATTTCGCTGAGTGCGATTGCATTGACCATATACAACAAGGCCTTAAACCACTAGGAATTCTCTAGTGGATGAGTTATAGCCTCGTGAGAGTTTTCCAGTGAATAATTGGTCTAAAAGTATGATTGTTAAGGGGTTAAAACTATATTTTTGGGCTCTTATCAAACCACCCCCAAACATCATTTTGCTTGTCCTCAAGCAAATATGAGAAATTAGAATAAGTGACCAAAAATAGAGTTCTAACTACTTTCATTTCGCTGAGTGTGATTGCATGACCATATACAACAAGGCCTTAAACCACTAGGAATTCTCTAGTGGATGAGTTATAGCCTCGTGAGAGTTTTCCAGTGAAGGTACTCACAAACTTCATCTATATTACAACGACTAAGAAATAAAACTATTGTTTCCTTATTCATGCTCCAAATTATCTATACATCACACTAGTAATGAATACAAAATAATCAAGTCGAAACCTAAGCTAATATATGCATAGTAATCAATCGTCTACAATAAACATATATACAATGAGTAATACTATGAAATGCACTAGCAGGTCCGTTTATGAAAACTCGGAATAGCGTCCTTAAGTAGGTCCTCACATAAATGTCAAGACAAAAACCACTTTGATTTTTCCGCTCAAGTTTCGCTACTCCAGTGTGCAGTGGGCACACTTTACCTTATAATCTCAATGACACACAAGGAAGCCGGAGTCAATCAAACACATCTGCCACTTACTATCACACTACCCTATTCCTAATTGAGCTAGAGGTCTTTATTAGGTGTTGTGGGGATTAGGAAATGGTTTAAGAAGGAAGGAAATGGATATTCAAAAAGGACAAGTCTGAGATAATAGAGTCTTCATATTATGTAACTAGAGAAAACCTTGTTCCTTACTTTTGCTTCTACACTTTGTTTCCATCCTTAGCCATATTTTTCTTTTTCATTGGCTTTTGACTCCTTTGATTCTATTTTTGGAGTTCTAACTTTTTATTTCCTTTTATTTATTTTTTTATTTGGATGGAAACTTTCTTTTCTTATTTGAAGCGACTAACAAATTCTTGATTTCAAAGGTCTTTCTTTTTTCTATTATTCATCTCTATTCTCAGACTTATTTAAAGAATGGGTAGGCTGATTTTTTTATTTTTATTTTTTTTTATTTGTTTTGTAACAGGTTAAAGGATTTGCGGTTTATGAAAGGCTAAGGAAAGCTCAGAGGGGCGACTAGCGGAAAATAATTTCATAAGGGTTGAATTTATGGCTATATCGATCCAAAGAGGGCTTAAATTCTCGCTTAGGATATGGTATAGTGATCAAGCAAGTGGACGTGGGATTTCTCTATCCGGATTTTACTTCTCCCTTGTGTTATTTCTCTAATGTTTCACTCATATAAGGCTTTAGGCTATATTTTCACAGGATTTGTAGAATAAGTACTCTAGCCTAGGTTTCAGAAACTTACTACCAAACAATCATAGATACTCATGTAATATATTTATAGATAGATGCAAAGATTATTACCTACATATTAACCTAAGTTTCTAAAAAATTATTCTAATGCAAAAGCTACGTGAGACTTCTAGATTATTAAGAGCATAGAGAAAGAAAACAATACCAACATTCCTAAGTGTATAGCATAATTTTTTTTTTGAATTTTTAACTAGAAAAGAAGTGCATATTATACATATCTATATCCTAACAGATGCCTTAATTACACGTGTTTCTATGCCCCCCCAAACAAGAAGCATGCTTTGTCCTCAAAGTATTTTAAATAAAGAGGGTAGGAAAATACCATTGAAACGCGTGAAATTTCGAAACATCTGCAAAACAAGGTTATAACATACTAATATAGAAAATAAAAACTGACGCAACTCTATAGGAGTTCCACCCGTTATGGGGTTAATTAGAAATAATTTGCTTGGGACATAAGCAAACACTAACTGAAACTAAAAACTTACCTGCACTCCCGTTTAATCGTCATCCTCATTATCTAGAAAGAAATGAGGTTCCTTCGCGTCATGACATGCCATGATAATTTGCCAGGCTTCACGCCATTTATCATCTATGATAGCTAACCTATTAAGCGCCACTTGGTCGGATGGGGTGTAAGGTGCAACCAGATGAGGTTGTATCCTCCACCCTTGCCAAGTCATTGCATGGAAAGATCAAATAATACTATTGGTGGGTCGCACAGTGTCGACCCCAACCCAATTCGTGAAACGGGTACAAAAAATAGGGAAGAAACATAGCATAATTTGGCAAACTAAAACTGGCATAAGAAGGTACTTATGCCTCATGCTATGGGTTCGTGCTAAACTAGAAATTAATGTCTTGGGAAGGTTATATAGCAAACGTCTCTCAGCTAGAGCAAGGAAAACGTCGCAAGTGGCGTCATTTGCAGAAGAAAAATGTTACTCCCCTAATATGTTTAGCATTATAAAGAACATCACTATGCCCACGTTCATGGACAGGCTACCAAGGGCGACATTATATTCCCCTTGGTCCTCTATCCTAAAGATTCCTGCCCCATAATGCTCATGCAAATCCTCATAGTTATAAAGGTACATATTATCTACCAAATAGGCCCATGAGTCTTGTATTTCAGCGGGCATAGCAAGTCCAAGAGCAAAGGCTAACAAGAACCTGGTAATTTCCATCGTTTTATCCTCAACGGTGATGGAGAACACAACACTTGTTCTCCATCCGGTCTATCAAAGAACTTACAATTATCATAAAAATAAGATGTAAGTGCAGGAGAATAAAGTTCATCAGGACTTAGCATTAGTGGTTCCCAGCCTGCTTGTATGATCACCTCGTGAAACCAAACACCATAGGTGTCGCTCGAAAACAAATCTTTGAAAGACTGTTCCAGTATGACTGTAGGAGAAGTCATCACAAAACTACTCTCTAGAACAGCTGCAACTATCCTGGAACAACCCTCAGAAAACTGGAAATTTTTGGTGCCCACAAGGGTCGGCCAGGTGCTTCAACCTATATGCTGTGCAAGGCCAGTTGGCCCGGATGAAAAACCTGAATTTAGTGTTTTGGGTGCAGGTCGCACTCAAGTTTGGGCTGGAGAGGGCGTAGGTCGCGCTCAGGGTAGAATTTCTCTGTGACAGTGTAGGGCATAGGTTGAGCGCACTCAAGTTTTAATATAAATTGAAAATAACCAATTTATATTAAAATTGAATTCGAACAACATAAAATGACCGAATTCAAATTTAACTACTAAATTCAATAACTAAACATCCAATCTACTAAAAACAATAAAAACAACATCAAAACAACAAACAACAAGAAATCTAGCTACGAGATGAGTAAGGGATAAGAATAGTAAGTTTAGTGATCAAGAATGGAAAAACCAAACACCCCACCCCCCAAACAAATTTTTGAAAACAGAGTTTAGAAAATTTGTTTTAAATGTGGGTAATTTAAAGTCAGATTCCCAAGACTTCCTAGATTACTATTTTTATGGTTTTGATATTTTTATGAACACAATAAGCAGTAAAGACGTAAATCACTCCATAGATAAACATGACTCAAAAACCGAGAAAACATGCGAAAGTGAAAAGCGTGAATTACGTAAACTGTGGACTTAGGATCCGGTACTTACAGCCACACACTCTAATAGGAGGGCCCGATTACCTGAATGGTGCACTTACCAAAATATAAGATTGGAATGGAGTACACCGAAGAATAAAATGAGTATTTTATAGTCAGATACTCAAGACTTTATCTAACAAATAGGTATATAATGAACATGTAGTTTACCATATATTAATAACCTAAAGAGCTGTGGGTCTTTCCATAAATAAATAACATGGAATGCAACCCCAAACAGAATCAAGCACCAAGATTTTCTACGACGCAACTTAGTGAAATGAAAGCGAAGTCTGATAGACCTAGAACGTAACCGAGCATGCACCTTCTTCTTCATCTTTGAACGAGAGGGTGTCCAAGTGAATGATCATGCAAAAATGGATGGTTGTGGAAGACATGGTGGATATGGATAAGTTTTAGAAGGAAAGAATGGAAAAATGAGAATGTGGGTTTAGCACAAAACTCATTCATGGTGTAGGTAGGAATTGTCTCAATTCTGAAAATGAAGGTGTCAAGTGCCTTTTCTTCAGGAATTATTTCCATATTAGGCGGATTTAGAAATTTATTAAGTACAGAAGAAGCAAGAGGGTCCAGTGCAAACTCCAGGTTCCTTTGACAAGGTGGAGGGTGGGGTACATTGATGGAAGGTGGGTGAATGGTGCTCAGCTAGAGCTCTTAGGTCTAAATCATCAGAAGCTTTGAGATATGCAAGACTTTCCTCAATAGGTGGGTCAAAGGAATCAATGGGATAGAGGTTTAAAAATTCATCTTCCGTCATAGTGTCAAGGGATGAATGGATATCAATAGGAGGGGACTCTCGAGGTGGCGATGAAGAGTTGCAAAAGATGCTAAGGAAATCTTCCTCGATTTCGTCTTCTACCAGGGAGTCATTGTTAAAGTTGGAATTTCCGAAGGAAAGAAATTTGTTCATCTGATTATCCAGAAACGTGGTTTTGAAATAATCTTGAGCTAAGCTCTCGATCATGCTAACTTCTCCATCTATAGACGAATCTGGGTACTGTTGAATCGATTTAAAAACATTTACCTCAACAGAAAGATGGCCAAAAGACAAGGACATCGAACCATCACGGCAATTTATGAGCGCGTTGGCAGTTGCCAAGAAAGGACGCCCTAAAATGATAGGAACATAGTCGTTAGCGTTTTCAGTGTCTAGGATAATGAAGTCGGCTGGGTAGTAAAAATTTTGAACTTTAACCAGCACATTTTCAACCACACCCTTAGAATGCTTAATAGACTGATCCGCTAATTGCAACGTCATTTTAGTAGGTTGCATATCTTGTAGACCTATTTGTTTATATAAATAATACGGGAGTAAGTTAACACTTACCCCCAGGTCTAATAAAGCGGTCGTCGTGTGAGAATCTCCTAAGGTGCATTGTACAGTGGGATGACCAGGGTCCTTGTACTTCACAATTCCATTATATTCTGTTAAAGTTGGAAATTGTTTAGTTAGAAAGGCGTCTTTAGGAATATTTGTCTTACACCTAGTAGTGCACAACTCCTTAAGAAAGTTAGCGTGGTGAGGTAATTTTTTAATTGCTTCAAGAAAGGGTAGGTTAATCGTTAGATTCTTGAATACTTCCCTAATCTCGTCAAAGTTTGTATCTCTGTTTAACATAGCTAATTTCTGGGGAAACGGTGGAATCTCTCTATACTTAGTGTATGGTTCAACTGGATGTCTAACCTTTGCTTTTGGTTTCTTAGGTTATGGTTTAACTGGTAGCTCTACAGGGGTAGGCTCTTCAGTTTCTATTACGGTATCTAGTTCAATCTCCGTGTAGGGATAACTGGTGGGGTACCTATAGGCACAGTTACTTTGTTATCCACCATTCTGCCTGAACGGAGAGTGGTGATGGAATTTATCTCACCTACGTTTGCATTTTCATTACTAGTATTACCGTTTACCTCAAAGGTCGTGGTTTGGTGTTTTAGGATTAGGTATAAACATTCCCGAAACACACCTTTGGGTTGTACTTTCCCTTGTGCTAACTGCTGTAAGGACAGTTGGATGGCTTGTAAAATCTATTGTTGAGATTACATAAAGGTATCGAAACGATCCGGTTGTGGAAGAGTGTTAGCTATAGGTTGTGTGACAGGAACTATGTCACGTTGATTATTAATGGGTAGATTTTGATAGTGATTATTTACCAGAACGATACTTCTATTAGCATTATAATTATTATTGTCATAATTATTATAATTACCCTGACCTTGTCCTTGTCGTGGTTGAGCTTGGTTGTTATAATTATAATTACCCTGACCTTGTCCTTGCCTTGGTGGACCTTGGTTGTAATTGTTTGTTGGCCTAACATTTGGGTTAAACAACCTTGGAGGTTGTTGATTATTTCACCAGCCGAAGTTGGTGTTTTGTCGCCAAGTTGCGTTAGGTTCGCTATTAATGGAACAAACATTATCTTGTTGTGATTGTTGTTGTTCATATGTGAGAGGACAATAGGAGTCGGGGTGCTCTGGACTCAAACAGAAATTATATGGATTGGAGTTGACATTCATGACGGGGATAGGCGTTTGTTGAAGAGAAATAGCCTAAACTTTTTTAGTTAAAGATTCGATTAAATTTTTAAGTTCCAGATCGGGTTTCATCTCAAACATACCGGCGGCTTTAACTGTTGTAGAAGAACTAGTGGAACGGGAGATATCATCACTACCCCCCTAGTTATTGTTACGCTTAGTCTGATCTTCTAAAAATTTATAAGCCTCTGAGGCTCCTTTACTTAAGAAACTACCCCCATTCATTATGTTAAGGACTTCTTTATGGTGGTGTAGAAGTCCCTTGAAAAAGGCACAAACTAACGTGTCTTTCGCGAGGTTATGGTGTGGACACTCTATAAGTAGATCGGTGAAACAATTCCAAGCCTCTGAAAATGATTCATGAGGATTCTGTCGAAAGAAATGAATCTTGGAAAGCATTCCATCGGTCTTTAGTGGTGGGTAAAAATGTTCCATAAACAGTTGAACAAGTTTAGCCCACGAGTCCACAAAATTAGGCTCTTGGGCAATTAACCAAGACACCGCCTTATCGGCTAAGGTGAAGGGAAACACCCTCAGTTTAATTTGTTCAGCACCAACCGTAGGATGGTGGAATGTAATAAGGACTTAGTCAATCCTACGTATGTGCTGATAAGGTTTTTCATGGTATAACCCATGAAAAACGGGTAACAAATTAAATATATTTAGGGGGATTCGGAAATCCCCCACTGGGTCTGATAGAACGATGCATGATTTAGGGCTATCGCTCAAGGCTTTGTAAAAGTCTGAGAGAGGAGACTCTCTTTCTTCAGCCATAATTTCAGGTGTGGTGTGTGGTGTGCTAGCTAGAGGTGTAGTGAGTGGTATACTAGAAAGGCGTGTTTGTTGACGTTGTCGGTTAATTACGTTAGGCGTTTTTCTTTGGCCTGAACTTAATCTCATGCAAGGCTAAGACCAATCTTAATGAAACACAACAACACTCTAAACAATCCTGATATGCTAGTATGAACCTCTAACGAAAGATGCGAGGTGTGGAAGAAAAGAGTACCTGAAAGCCTCCTTGCTTCGCTTATGAATAACGTCTTGTTTACGCGTGCTCAGTGTATATAACAAGTTAGACCATTGAAAACCTTAAAAGAAATGGAAGTTTGAAACAAACCTGTGGAAATCGGGCAATTTCAGCAGAGGGCACGGTCGCGCTCAGAATAGGCTTAGGTAGGGCGCAGGTGGCACTTCAATTTTGCCTTGGCAGGGCGCAGGTCTCGCTCAGCCAAAAGGTGGAGGTCCAGGCGCTTGGGAGCAGGTGGCGCTCCAATTTTGCCTTGGCAGGGCGCAGGTCGCGCTCCGAGTAATTTTTCTCGGAAAATTTTCAGTGCTGAAACGGACAACCACAGTGAGAATCAAGCAAGGGTGGGTGGGTTATGGGACTTTGAAAAACTATCAATTCTAAAGAAAACAATACTAAAGAGTACTAAGATGGCAGTGGCGCCATTTGATATACGTAAAACTGTAGTGGATAAAATCTTGATGTAGTGGTGGCAACGACGCCATTTGATAGACGGTAAAATCTGGATAGAGAAATCACATGTCCACTTGCTTGATCACTATACCATATCCTAAGCGAGAATTTAGGCCCTCTTTGGATCGATATAGCCAGAAATTCAACCCTTATCACACGTCCCTCTTTATTTCCCCGGCAGCGGCGCCATTTGATATACGTAAAAATTGAATAGTTTTACCTACGAATAAAGCGATGAAACTCAGAACGCAAGTAAAACTAAACTTATTACAATGTTGTTCTATCAAAGATTGTTATACTCTCAAATCTATCGAAATAGAGTGGAGTAAAAGATTCGTTCCACTCCTAGTTCTTTAGCATTCAAGTTTTCTCTAATTGACGAGTCTATCCAAAGTCTAATGAGAGTATTGGTGGAAATTATACTACGATGTGAATTTAAATAACAAGATATAATAACGGAATGACAGAATGCTAAGAGTTGAATCTAGATAAAGAATTAGGGGAATTTGATTCCACCTTGAATCCAACTTAATAAACTAGCATAGATTTGTTGTAAACCAATCCTTACGTTCTTACGGTAAGAATTGGTCGTTCTCATCCCTATTTATACATGGCATTTCTACCAATTCATAACTACCATGTGAGGTCGTCCACCCATTCTCATGGAGAATCAACGACCTTCTAGAGTGGAATAGATTCTTACAACGATTCTATACTATACAATCAAGTTTTCATCAAGGCTTCATCAAACCCTTCTAATGGAGGTTTAGTCTTGATTCATCAAACTATCATTTCCAATTGAATTAAAACTAGACATAATATAAAAATTTGAACTTTACTAATTTAACTACTCAAGAATTCAATTCGAAATTAAACAACTAAGGAATGAATAACAAACAAGAATTGAAATTAGATCTAACAATTTTAAATGACAAAATCAAAATTAACAAGAACTACTATTTAATTTATCAAATGAATGAATAACAATGATTCAAATAATTAATCTAAAACAAGGAATGAAACTAATTAATTAACTAATTGAAATTCAAAAACTAGATCTACAAGCTATTCTAATGGCTACTTTCTATTCTAAACTATCTAACTCTATCTTTCTTAAGAGCTAAGTCTTGTCTTTGGTAAAGGAGGAGACCAGATCCACAATTTTGTGTATGGGCTGAGGAGCCATGTTTTGGGCCGGAAAATCGAGCCCAAAGCCCAATTTCTTCAGTCCACAGAGCCCGTTTCAGCTGCCTTTGATTTCAGCAGACTTTTCGTCCACTTTTTCTCCTCTGATTGGGTCAAAGCTTGGACTATTAGAAAGCTCTTTCCGAGCCAGTCGTTTTGAAGTAAGGTAGGCCCAATTTTGAGGCCTGAGTCTAAAGATATGGTCTTCGGAAGTTCTACTAACTTGTGTACTATTTCTGCCCGTGTTGACTTTTCAGCTTTTGACCGGGATTTACAAAGGCTTTGTTTCCTTGAATTTTGGCTTTTAATCACAGAACTTCTTAGCAACCAACCCTTGCTCCTTTATCTCGCCAAAGTGGCACATTTCTGCATATAATTGACTTCAATGCCTGAAATACATAAAAACACGTAATCAGCATTAACTTTTATTTATTACTCGCATAATTGGTCTAGAAGTATGATTGTTAAGGGGTTAAAACTACAGTTTTGGGCTCTTATCAGGGACTGAGGAGAAAACTAGAGAGGTTAGCCTTAAAAAAGATAAGAGAGATAGTGAGTGTGATACTAAAGGTACAACATTTGGCGCCGTCTGTCGGGACCGAGATCTAGACAACTAGAGAAATGGCTACAAGAGTGAAGAAAGGAGTAATAAATACAAAAGTTATGTAAACTAACTATCTATGCGTAAACACAAATAATCAATCACATAAACAAATGCATATATCAATATTCCTACTCTCAATTCATTATACAATATAGAGAGTCAGGATTCGTTCCACTCTTAATTTATCAAGACTAAATGGAATCCAATTAATCAAACACAAAGAAACAATGGTGAGAGTAATATTGTGTTGAGAGATTTAAACTCTACGATTATACTATGGATGCAAATAAATCTAAATTAACTAAACTAATAGAAATAGGGTTTTGATGGAAGAGAAAGTTATAGAGAAGAGTAATCAATCCACCTAATAACTAGTTTCATGCAAGAATTGAATTATTCATTGAAAAAAGATCATATTTAGGTTTTCACGCAATGATACAACCTAAAGCCTCAACCTTTATCATCCCTAGCAACAACCTACATCTCTATAGTCATTATTACTAACATGTATGATTATTACAACCAAGTCTCTCGACTTAATTATAATAATCCCTAGTTTAATTTACTATATGCTTATTTTGAAAGTCATACAATAAATTAAACTTATTGAAATACATACACAATTAAATAATTCTACTAAGCAATCTATTCCTCATTAGGCTTCATAATCACTCCCTCTAATGGGGGTGATTAGCCTAATATCATTGGAATAATTAAACTAAAGCAAGAAAAAGAAGTCATAATAATAACTTGAATTGGCTTAAAGTAATGGTGACTAAGCTAAAGAAAACATAAATTAGGTTATACGAAATAGAGAGAGAGAGAGAGAGAGAGAGAGAGAGAGAGAGAGCTAATTTAATTAAACTAAGAGGGGAGTAGCCAAGTTTTGTTTTGCCTTAACCCTCTTTATATAGGAGAGAGTTAGTTTACAATTTCATGCATGGGCTTTTAGGCTACGTTATGGACCCATAAATCAAGTCCAAAATCCAATTTGTTGAATCCAAGACTTCCAATTCTGGTTATATTACTGTAGTGCGAGTTTTCACTAACTTATACTATTCGGATCAAGTCAAGATCTAGACCATTGGAAAGAGATTTCTGAGCCGGTCATTTTGATATAAAATGGGCCCAAATCTAAGGTATGAGTCCAAAGATATGGCCTTTTGAAGTTCTGTTGACTTTTCTTCAGCTTTCTAATCCGGTTTGACTTTCACTTAACAACTTTGACTTGGGCTTTTTCTCCAGGAAACTTGGGCTTTCTTCATAGAACTTTCATAGCAATCACTTTAGCTCCTTTTAGCGCCTAATTAGTAACGAATTTATATTTATTCAACTCCAAAGCCTGAAATACTCAAAAACACGTAATTAGTGATAAACCCATATTATTAATAACATAATTGGCTAAATAGAAATACTATTAAAGGGTTTAAACTATAGTTTTGGATTCTTATCAAGGAGTAGGAATGCCAAGAAAGGTGGCAGTTGCAGAGGAGGAAGGGGAGTCAATGAAGAATGATAGGGGAGAGCAAGGCGGAGAAGAGACCACCGCATCGGTGTCGGAGGGAACACGACTGTTACATGAGGAAATAGTGAGCTTGAGGGAAGAAAATGACGAGATTCGGAGGGAGAAGGAAACCATAGAGGAGTCAGAGAGAGAGGCGTCTGAGTCGGAGAAAGAGGAGGAGGGGAGGCCAAACTTGGCGGACAATGTGTTACTTGGACTCACGAGGGAGCAAGTGAGGGAAATGATAGCCAGTGACTTGAAAGCAAATCTAGAGCAAGCTAAGGGCATAAGTGGATCGGCGAACCAGGTGGTGGTGGGGTTGAACCGCAACCCATTGGCTGACGCAATTTGGAAGTCTAAGGTCCTAAAGCAGTTCAACCAGCCCAGATTTGAGAGGTATGATGGGAAAGGAGATCCGACAGATCACATCCACCACTTCCGACAACAGATGCTGTTGTGGCAAGAACCTAGGCATGATGGACTGCGATGTATGATGTTCCCCGCAAGCTTAAAGGGGGGAGTTTCCGACTGGTATTACCGATTGTCGTCGAAGAGTATAAACAATTTTCAAGAGTTAAAGCAAGCTTTTGTTGACCACTTCATACATCAGAAAAAGTGGGTAGTAGATATTGCGGCTCTGTTCAACGTAAGATAGTGATCCGTGGAGTCGGTGAGAGACTTCTTATGTAGATTCAAGGCGGGGACGCTGAAGGTAGAAAACTTGGATGAAAGAACCACGGTGATTATGTTTGAAAGGGGGTTACGCCCGGGAACTAGGGTACATAAGTCTATGGCCAAGAATGAGATTGTGACATTACAAGATTTATATCTGAGGGTGGAGAAATATATAAGATATGAGGACACTATGCAGAAGAAGGTGAAGAGTCCAGGAAAGGCCGTGTTGTCGTTGGAAAGAAGCGAGGATCGCAGAAGATACGAAGCATCAGATATGGGAAGCAGTGGGTATCGGGGATACTCATCGCGGCCCTAGAGGGGGAGAAACGAAGTCAGAAAGGAGTATAGGGAGAGAAAACCTTACCGAGAAATGGAACCGACATCGTTGAACTGGCCACTGAATGAAATATTACCTCTGATTAAGAATGTGCAGGGCTATGAAGGGCCGCGAAACAAACCAAATGAAATACCAGGTAAGCCTTATTGTGCCTACCATCAGATACAGAACCATGAGATGAATGAATGCTATGCGCTTAAGTTGTTAGTACAGAGGATGATAGGGAAAGGGTTACTGAAGGAGTTTACAATAGGAAAAGGGAAAGAGGAGAAGGTACCAGATCAGGGGAGGATACTGGGGACAATCAATGTCATTTTCAGCGGGGAGATTTTAAGTCACAATGCCCACCAAGATAAGATAAGATGAACTGCGAGCGTACAACAAGTCAATGAAGCATTAGGACACTCGTGGCCAGCCCCATGGTCTGCGGCTGAAAGGGGGAGCATAATGTTTACTAAGGCGGACTTAAAGGTGGTTGACTCCTCGCACGAGGACGTGTTGGTAATCATAGTGGCAATATGTAACTACATGGTGAAAAGGGTACTAGTTGATTGCAGCAGTGCTGTGGATTTGTTGTTCAGAGGGGCAATAGAGGAGATGAAGATCGACAGGAAGCAGTTGAGACCATCGCAGACTAATTTGTACGGTTTCAATGGAAGCATGATTGAGCCTTTAGGAAAATTCTTGCTCCCGGTGACAACAGGACCGGTGACAGTGTTCTCTCGATTCAAGGTGGTGGATTCACGAGATGAAAGCGGTACCATCCACTTACTACCAGGTGATCCGATTTCCCACCCCAACAGGGATGTACGAGGTTCGCAGTGATCAGGTGATGGCGAGGAATAGTCATCAGGGGACAGTGAAGAGGTTGATTCGAGGGGATGAGGGAGAAACATCGAACCCTAGGAAGAGGTAGGCATAGCAATTACAGTGTGCCTCTGCGGAGGGGGAGGCGGAGATGACGGCGGTACCGAAGACTCTTAATGAGGTGGAGATAGTAAATTTGGGGGTGGGGGAGGAAGAGAAGTTTACTTCAGTTTGGTCCAGTTTGCCTGAGGAGTGGAAGAACAAACTGATACAGTTCCTCTCTAATAATAAGGATGTCTTTGCTTGGACAATAGAGGATATCACCGGATTAGACCCAGATTTTGCATGTCATCGTTTGCACATAAAGGAAGATGTTAAGCCAGTGAGACAAAAGTTGCGAAGCGTTAGGTCGAAGTATGCAAAGGAAATCCGCAAGGAGGTTGCAAGGTTAAAAGGAGTAGGAATAATACAGGAAGTAGAGTTCACGGATTGGTTGTTCAACATCATCGCGGTACCAAAAAAGAATGGCAAGGTACGTATGTGCATCGATTTCATAGATGTGAACTCAGAGTGCCCTAAAAACAGCTATCCTATGCCGCGAGTGGATGAGCTAGTAGACCGAACGACGAGATTCAAAATATTCTCATTCATGGACGCGTCGATGGGGTATAACCAGGTCGCGATGTATGGACCGGATCAGGAGAAGATGTCCTTCATAGTGGAAGGAGGTACATATTGTTATACGAGGATGCTGTTCGGTTTGAAGAATGTCGGGGCCACTTTACAGCGGTTGGGAGAGAAAATGTTCGAGAGCAAGATCCGAAAGGGAATCGAAATATATATAGATGACATGGTGGAAAAGAGTATGTCAGAGGAAGAACACCTAGAGGGCCTGAGGGAGACATTTAGCATACTGTGGGCACACAATTTAAAGCTTAATCTAGAGAAGTGCACATTTGGGGTGACCACAGGGAAGTTTCTGGGATACATTGTGACTCATCAAGGAATAGAAGCCAATCCCGAGCAAATACGAGTGCTGATAGAGATGCCTTCGCCTCAGAATACTAAAGAAGTACAATGGTTAGTGGGAAGGGTCGCAGCATTGAACCGGTTCATTTCTAAGTCGTCAAACAAGTGTAGGCTGCTTTATCGACTATTAAGGAGCACGCCAGACTTCGTTTGGACTGCAGAGTGCGAGGAAGCATTTTAAGAACTGAAGGGTTATTTGGGTAAGGTGCCTTTGCTGTCCCGGCCAAACCAGGGAGAGAGGTTGTACTTATACCTGGGGGTTATAGAGTACGCAGTAAGTTCGGTCCTGGTCCGAGTGGTCGACAAGGTTGAAAAACCCGTGTACTTCCAGAGTAAAACCTTGTTGGATGCGGAGACCCGGTACAGTAGAGTGGAGAAGTACGCTTTGACATTGATATTCTCAACATTGAAGCTGAAACCTTACTTTAAAGCACATTCGGTAGTGGTGGTGACAAATCTTCCCCTTAAGCAAGCACTGAAAACAGAGAAGTCCGAAAGAATGCTAAAATGGGCAGTGATGCTGAGTGATAATTACGAATTTATGTTAACTAACTATCTATACGTAAACACAAATAATCAATTAACTAAATAAGTGCTTAATCAATATTCCTACTCTCAAATAATGAAGTAATATAAAGAGTACGTATTCGTTCCACTCTTAAACTCTCTAGACATAAATAGAATTCAACTAATCAAACAAAAGGAACAATGATGAAAGTAATTATAATAATATGAAAACAATAATTTTAATAAGCTAAAACAGTATTTATAATGATGAGAAGAATAATTAGAGAGGGGAAATTCCACCATGCAATTCAATTGGATATTAGTTAGTCATTGAATCAAATATTGATCCCTAGTGAATACCAAGTCCTCTCGAATCAAGGTTCCATTAGCATGAGAGTTTAGCTCCACCACAAATCTCTTTGATGGTGGCTCTAAACTCTAGTTCATCATTATGAGGTTTATCTCTAAACACTCATAATAATGAACTTAAAATTCTATTCTAAATAACAACTATTCTAACAAGCAATCATCCTCACATGACTTATTTAACCTCCTCTAATGGAGGTTTTAGCCTTGCTTCATTGGATGAACAATATCAAAACAATAAGATGAAGACATTAAATTGAAGAGACAAGAATTGAATATTAAACTAAGGGTTTTTATTGAAGAATTTAATGGAGGCTACAAACGAAATTATTCTAACCTAAACTAAACTACAAAAGGAGAGAGAGAGAGAGAACCCTAAACTATATTAAACTAAAGTAGGAGTAGCCAATCTTTGTTTTAGCCTTAACCCTCTTTATATAGGAGAGAGTTAGGTTACAATTTTGTGCATGGGCTTTTAGGTTAGGTTATGGACCCATAAATCAAGTCCATAACCCAATTGGTTAAATCTAAGACTTTCAATTCTGGTCGTGTTACTGTAGTACGTGATTTCACTAATTTATACTGCTCTAATCGAGTCAAGGCCTAGACCATTGGAAAGAGCTTTCTGAGCTGATCATTTTGATATAAAATGGGTCTAATTCCGAGGCCTGACTCCAATGATATAGCCTTTTGAAGTTTTGTTGACTTTTCTTCAGCTCTCTAATCCGGTTTGACTTTCACTTAACAGTGTTGACTTGGGCATTTTAAGGGATTTTTCTCTATTAAACTTGGGCTTTCTTCATGGAACTTCTCTAGCAATCATTTTAGCTCCTTTTTGCGCCTAATTAGTAACGAATTGACATTTATTCAACTCCGAAGCCTGAAATACTAAAAAACACGTAATTAGTGATAAGTCTATATTATTAATAACATAATTGGCTAAATATATAGAAATACTATTAAAAAGTTTAAACTACAATTTTGGGCTCTTATCATTGAGTCTTTATGAAGTTCAATATCAAATAAGGACTGCGGAAAAGGCACAGACTGGCTAAGTTTTTGGCAGAATTCCCAGCAGAGGATCCTACGTGGGGGGAGGAGATGGTCATGGAGCCTAAATACGAGGGGGAACCAGACTTGCTATATCCATGGGATAAGAGGAATGGATGGAGAGTATTCATGGACGGTTCAGCCACAGACACGTGCAGCGGAATAGGTGTAGTAGTGTACTCTAGATAACTACAGGATTGAGTTGTCAATGAAGTTGGGGTACGCGGCAACCAATAATGAGTTAGAATACGAGGCAATGATAGCGGGATTAGGAATGACAGAGGATTTTGGGGTGGACGAGTTGACGGTGTACTCAGACTCAAACTTGGTGGTGTGTCAAGCAAATGGAGGATTTGTTGCTAGATGTGAGTGAATGTCGAGGTATTTAGAAATTATACGCAACAGAGCGGCGAAGTTCAAAAAGATCAAGTTCATACATTTGGGTCATGGTAAGAACATACATGCGGACGCCCTGGCTTATGTTGCGGCTGCAATGCCAGGGTCAGAAGAGAGAACCATAAAAGTAAGGAGGCTGGAGAAACCGAGTATCGAGAGGGTGGATGAAATATACCAGACCGTGGAAGGGATAGGAGGATGGATGGACCCTATTAAGCACTTTCTATCCGAAGGAGAGGTGATTAATAAGAAAGAGAGGAGAAGGTTGGAACAAACTTCTCGAAGATACACTCTGGTAGAGGGGGAGGTGTACCGAAAGAATTTCGATGGACTGCTGCTGAGGTGTCTGGGGCCGAGCCTGGAGCAAGAAGTACTGGAAGAATTACATGCGGGGAACTGTGGGAGCCATTCGGTGGGAAGAATCATAACACACCGGCTACTGACTCAGGGATACTTCTGGCCTCATATGGAAAGGGACCCAGTAGAGTTTGCTAAAAGATGTGAAAATGCCAAATCTTTTCTCAGTTAATATTTGCACCAGCAGAGCCACTGCACAATGTATCAAGTCCGTGGCCGTTCGCCATGTGGGCCATGGATATTATGGGTCCACTACCAATGGCCAGTAGTAAGAAGAGATTCATGCTAGCCACTACATATTATTTTACCAAATAGATAGAGGTCGTGGCCTTGCAGCAGGTGAAGGAGGAGCAAGTGATTATATTTTTATGGGAAAACATCATATGCAGGTTTGGATTACTGCATTCCATCGTAGCGGACAAAAGTGAAAGAATTCTTGTAGGCTTATAATGTGAAATAGGGGTTCTCAGCTCCCTACAATCTTGAGGGTAATGGACAAGCCGAATCATCTAACAAGACCACAATGAACAACCTCAAAAGAAAGTTAGAAGATAGAAAAGGGGCGTGGGCCGATGAATTGAGTCACATGCTCTGGGCTTACCATACTACACCACGGACTTCCACTAGAGAAACTCCTTTCTCGTTAGCATATGGTATAGAGGCAGTGATCCTATCAGAGATGGTGGCCTCCACGACATGTACTAAGGCTGTCGAGGGGGGTTTGAATTGGGGCATACTATCTAGAGACTTGAACTTGGCTGAGGAAAGGAGGGACACTACGCGTATCAGATTAGAGGAATATTACGGGCGCCTGCAAAGGCAGTATAACAAGAGGTTGAGGCCGCAACAATTTCAAGTATGAGACTTTGTGCTCCGCAGAGTGACTCCGAGCACCAAGAAAGTAAACGACGGAAAGCTGGGGCCAAATTGGGAGGGACCCTACACAGTGGTGGACGTTGGAAGGGTTACCACCTACAAGCTGCGGACCATGGAAGGGAAGCTGATAGAGAGACCTTGGAATGTAAGAATGTTGAAAAAGTTTTATGTTTAAATGTAACACCAGTCCGGGGCAAGGGACTTGGGCTGTTTGCACATATATAATACAATGGCACTTTTGAGAACTTGACATGGCAAATTAACAAGGGCGAATCAAACTTAGGGGCAAGGTGTTGCCCATAACAGGCTCATCCGCCTGAAAAGACAAATGGGGACGAGCCCTTCATGGACAGACAAATTCAAATCAAACTGAGGGGCAAGGAAATGCCCCCAGCCGGCTCATCGGCCTCAATGAGATAGTGGGGGGCGGGGATGAGCCTTTTGTGGATAGACGACCCAAATTAAACTTAGGGGCAAGGTGTTGACCCCAGCAGGCTTAACGGCCTCAGAGAGATAGTGGGGGGGGGGAGGAGCCCTTCGCAAACATGACGTCCGAATCAACTTAGGGTCAAGGTGTTGCCCTCATTAGGCTCATCCGCCCATAAAAGATGGGGGAGGAGCCCTTGTGGGACAAAGATGTCCAAATCAAACTTAGCGGAAGAGTGAGTTGACCCCAGCAGGCTTATCAGCCTGCAAGAGACAGTTAGAAGGTAGAATTCCCTGTGAACATGGGTCCCAGTCAATCAGTAAGACAGAGCGAGCGGCCCTAACGAGTTTGCGGGGGAGAGTCCCCAGAGCATAGAGTTGAGCAAAAGAATGGCAGAATGAACAAGTGGAAAAATAAGTATAGATACAAGAGCAAACAGGGTCCAGATAGCATTAATATTTGAGTTACAAAAAACAAAAGCAGTAACAATGTAGCATCGGTGCATGAAAGAAAGCATCCACAATGTCAAAGTCCCAGCATGGGGAATACTGAGTGTACACATAAGAGCATACAAAAATACCATAAACAAAGGTAGAAAATGACAAGCCAATACAAGAAATCATCAATAAGAATCTCAAAGGGTTTCAGAAGGCGGTTCCATAAAGGTGGTGTTCGTAGCAGAGCGCTCCTCGGTAGTAGTGATTACCTCCGGGATGATGTCTTCAACAGAGGAGATCGGCACCTCGGTTCCCACCGTAGCTTCATGGTTCACGGCAGCGGTCTCCTCAGCGGGGTTAGACTGATTTTCGGGAAGAAGGTGTCCCTCCTTGGAAAGCCGGTCGTGTTCTTCTTGTATTTTCCTGGCCACCCTCTTGTCCGCCTTGTGATGCACTAACAGGGCCGCCGTATTCTCCTGGTGCTGCTGGAGGAGGGTCATACGCTGATGGCTCAAGCGGTCATTGACTGTGTCCATGTACAGCTGGTGGTTGGCTTCCACGATCTTTAATTCGTCTTGAGCCTTGGTTTTGGCTAGGTCTGCGGCTTCTAGCTCCTATTGAAGGCGGGCACAAGTGGCTTTTAAGCCATTAGGACTGCTGTATTCCTTCTCCAGTGAATCCACCTTGGTCCGGGCACTAAAGAGACCGCGAATCATGTAAGAAATGTCAAGGCTCACCTGAGCGCAAGAAAGACAGTAAGTCAGAAGAGCAATGGGAGAGAACAAGGGCGGAGGTAAGGATCAAATACCTTCTCCCAGTTAGTGTAGAGGGAGGTCCGATGCTGCTCAAAGGTTCTTCCTTCTACGTAGGCCATATCTTTGGAGAGGTAGGAACCATAGAAGAGAGAAGATGCCATAGCAGGGTTTTCAAAGGCTGAATCTGCGATAGTGACATTGCGGTTGCGAACTTTGAAAGTGGGAGTGAACTCATCAGGGGTAGATTCTTTACCAGGCTGACGGGTGAGCACAGCAGGGACCGCGAAGTTAGGGGCCAAAGTGGTAGCAACAGGTTCATTAGATTCGGAGGTTCTCGGTCTCTTGGTGGGAGTCCCCTCCGCGGAAGCCGCCACTTCCGTGGGTGAGACTTCTGTCACTTCATCATCATCATCATCAGCACCGCTGTCAAAGAGTTTCATTTTGGTGATATCCATGTCAGCAGAGGGAGAGAGTGGAGGAGTATATTTATCTTCCCAGGTGGAAATGGACTTGTAAGAAGGAGGGTTTTCTGGAGCGAAGGGGGAAAGGGCCTCACTGGATGCAAGGGTAGCGTGAGAGTGAGAGGAGTCGCGAAGTGGGCAGCGGCGGGAAGTATGGTGTCTGGAACACTTTTTGGAAGGAGGCGAGGCTCGTGGTTTTCTTTCTTTGGGGGGAGGAGGACGGTATAAGGGAGCAGAAAAGCCCGCGAAGTTGTGATGGGACGGGGCCTTTAACAGAGGGGTGCCTATGGTGGGATGGAGGTTCAAAAGGTTAGCTTGAGCTGGACCGAGACTGCGGAGTCTTTTGAAAATGGGGCAGATTGTCCCTGAGTAAATTCAAGATTTGGAATCAGGCCGCCAACCGGGAAAATGTTAGTAGTACGGATTAAATGCAAGAAGAGACAGAGGCTCTAGTGAGACTCACCACTGGATTGGAAGGCAAGATGGTTAAGTGTCAACCCGGATGGGAGGTCCGCGGACAAGAAATTCCCGGAGACATACAACGGATAGTGATGCCATTATTTATCGGATGTGGTGATGCGGAGTACAAAGGATTTCTTTTTAGGGTGGACACAAAAGGATTGATACCCCACACTAACGTCCTTGGTGCTTGTCTTTATGAAGTAGTGGGAGACCATATCGCGGCATGTCAGTTTGGGATCACCGGATTTATTGTAGTAGTTCACAGCATACATCAGCCTCCAGAAGTTTCCAATGCCTTGGCAGGGAGGGATGTTGAAGTGATTACACACTTCAACGTCTAATAAGGTGAGTGGAAGCCGCAGTTCGGCGACAATTTAGCCTACAGAGACTACAAGATACCCCGGCCGTAGGGGAACTAGAAACAAGTAGTGGGTCACAGATGGCACGTGTTCTATAATGATGTCAGCAGGGATTCCATAGGCAGCCCTAATCGTACCCAAATTAGGTCTACAATATCGGGACGGGGGCGGCAACAGATGGATGAATCGTCCTGATGTGGACGGGGCTGCAGTAGTGACCATAGGAGGTGGAGAGGCCACCTCGGTAGATCGAGGAGATGAGGAGTTCTCGGAAGCCGTTGTCGACATCGAGAGGGGAAGATGAACATATTCGAAGAAAGGAGAAGACTCCAACAGTTACTATGCAAAAGGAAAGAAAGAGGCAAAGAAAATCACTAAGACAAAGGGGAGAAAGACAAAGAAAAACACACCTGAATCGGAATCCCAAGGTATTAGAGCCAGACCAGAGCGAACCCCGAAGGGTCAAGTGGATCGGAGTGAGCGGGAAGGGGAAAAGCGGCTGGAGAAAGAGAGGAGTGTAACTGAAGAAAAATGAAGTGAAGTGAGGGAAGAGGAAGGAATGAGCGGGACTTTAAATAAGGGATGGGTAAAAAGGTAATATCCTTAGGGTGAAGAAACCGAAGAGTCGACAGATGGTTTAGCAGATGAGTGGCATGTGGAGGCTCAGAATATGAAGGGGCAGTGACAAGACGCGCATGATGAGTATTCACTACAACACATGCATATTGATGAGTTGTCAAGAAAGGGGTGGCTGGGTGTTGCGGCAAGCAAGGAACTAGTATTCTCGACCTCGGGCCTATAACGAGCCGTGGAGTCGAGAAGGGGAATCTGTAGTGGTAGGATCTGCGATATAAAGTGCAGGGGAAATTTTGAGTATCCCATGATCTTCCTCTGTGCCTTGTGATCTGGAATCCTTTGTTGAATAGAGAAGGGATGAGATGATGGTGAGTTCAGGGTTGAACCGTCTGACGGCTGCCTTCATATCTCCTTTGTTCTATTGGAGAATCAAACCCTATTTTGCATAGTTCCTAAGAGCGAATCCCAATGATTTATATAGGAACGACGATGAGAGTCCTAGGGTTAGGGCTGTCCTCACCGCTTGTGAGTTCCCTTCCATCTTTGGACTCTGCCTTCTTATGGAAGTCTGAATCTAGACCATATCTTATGAGAGGTAAGTTTCCTTGTTGATCATAATGTCCCATCGTGTATGGGAAGATTATATCTAAAAGGTAACTCCTAAGATATGTCATCACAATTCCTTCCTTATCATCAAAGATCGCCATCTTCAGTTTCTTTCTATTTAGGAACTATCTATATCAGTTCCTAACGGCCGGGGTAACTGCTATGTTTGAAGGCGGTCAGTCATATGCCTGGCACATGTTCACTAAACACTAGTGCTAAGCATGAGATCACTTATTCACAGAACTGATCCGATGGTCCTTGATAACCCGTAAAAACACAACTAGATTTCTCTAACATATTCTTACGGTATCAATTATTTATTTCCTACTCTCACATGTATATTCATGCAATATATAGAGTACGGAATCGTTCCACTCCTAAACTACCAAGACATAATAGAATCCAATTAATCAAACACAAGGAAACAATGGTGAGAGCAATATTTATAGATGTGAATTTATACTATGAAACTAATTATATAAATTTAACTTATAATAATTTAACTAAGCAATTGAATATGACTTGAATAAAATATGGAGAAGAATATATATAGAAGGAATTAGGGGGATTTGATTCCACTTTGATTTATTCCTAATGTGCTAGTGTAGATTATTACAATCCTAACCAATAAAGATTAAGTAATTTATCCCTAATTATTCATGGCAATCCCTGCCAACTAATAATTAGCATGTGAGGAAGTTCAACCCATTCTCATGGCGAATCAACTAACCTACTAGAGTGAAACTCTTAAAAAGCAATAATCCTAACGAATACAACAAGTCTTCATCAAGCTTCATCAAACCCCTCTAATAGAGGTTTAGCTAGAAGTCATTAGACTATCATTAATAGAATAAGAAGAAGACATCATGAAGAACTACTTTATTAAAGATACTTGAATTGAATAAACCAAAGCTTTTATTAAAAGGTTCTAATGGAGGCTACAAACTAAAATAATTAACTAAAACTAAACTAAACTAAAAATAGAGAGAGAGAAAACCCTAATTTAAAACTAAACTAAAGAGGGGAGTAGCCAAGTTTTGTTTAGCCTTAAACCTCTTTATATAAGAGAGAGATAGTTTTACAATTTCGTGCATGGGCTTTGGAGCCATGTTTTGGGCCATGAAATCAATCCCAAAACCTAATTAAATATGTCCAAAAGGGTTTTTTTTGCGCAAAATTACTTCAATACCTTTTTTCTTCCACTTTTGCTACTCTGATTGGGTCAAGGCTTGGACCATTAGAAATATCTTTCCGAGTCGTTCATTTTGACATATAATAGGCCCAATTTCGAGGTCTGAGTCCAAAGATACGTCCTGCGGAAGTTCAATTGACTTTTCCACTCTTTTTCTACCCGCTTTGACTTTGACTTTTCAGCTTTGACTAGGCTTTAAAAATGTTTTTTTTCCTTGAAACTTGGGCTTTAATCATAGAACTTTTTAGCAACCAACCTTTGCTCCTTTCTCTTGCAAAAGTTACATATTTCTTCACATATTTGACTCCAAGACCTGAAATACACAAAAACACATAAATAGTACTAACTCTTATTTATTATATACATAATTGGTCTAAATGTAATATTATTAAGGGGTTAAAACTACAGTTTTGGGTTCTTATCAAACCACCCCCAAACAGCATTTTGCTTGTCCTCAAGCAAATATTTGAAATGAAAATAAGTGACCAAAAATGGAGTTCTAACTAATCTCGTTTCGCTGAGTGCGATTGCATTGTCCATATGCAATAAGGCCTTAAACCACTAGGAATTCCCTAGTGGAGGAGTTATAGCCTCGTGAGAGTTTTCCAGAAAAGGTACTCACAAACTTCGTCTATACTACAACGACTAAGAAATAAAATTTTTTGTTTCCTTATTTATTCTTAGATATCTATACATCTCACTAGCAATGAATACAGAATAATCAATTCGAAATCTAAGCTAATATGTGCATAATAATCAATCATCTATGGATAAACATATATATAATGAACTATGCTATGAAATGCAATAACGGGTCCATTTTTAAAACTTTGGAATATCGTCCTTAAGTAGGTCCTCACAAATATGTCAAGACAAAAACACTCTGATTTTTCCACTCAAGTTTCGCTCACTCCAGTGCGCAGTGGGCACACTTTACCTTACAAACTCAATGATGTACAAGGAAGATGAAGTCGATCAAACACATCTGCCACTTACTATCACACTAACCTATTCCTAATTGAGCTAGAGGTCTTTATTAGGTGTTGCGGGGATTAAGTGATGGTTTAAGAATGAATGAAATAGATATTCAAAAAGACAAGTATGAGATAATAGAGTCTTCAAAATATGTAACTAGAGAAAACATTGTTCTTACTTTGCTTCTATACTTTGTTCCCATCCTTAGCCTTTTTTTTCTTTTCTTTTGGCTTTTGACTCATTTGATTCTATTTTTGGAGTTCTAACTTTTTATTTTATTTTATTTTTTTTCTTTTCTTTGGATGGAAACTTTCTTTTCTTATTTGAAGCAACTAACAAATTCTTGGTGATCCACAGGTATTTCTCTTTTCTATTCTTCATTTCATCTATATTCTCAGACTTATTCAAAAATGGGTGGGCTGATTTTTATTTTATTTTGTATAAAAGGGGCAAAAGGATTTGCAGTTTATGAAAGGCTAAAGAAAGGCTAAAGAAAGGCTCAGAGGGGTGAGTAGCGGAAAATAATTTCATATTGGTTTGAATTTATGGCTATATCGATCCAAAGAGGGTCTAAATTCTCGCTTAGGATATGGTATAGTGATCAAGCAAGTGAACGTGTGATTTCTCTATTCGGAGTTTACTTCTCCCTTGTGTCATTTATCAAATATTTCACTCATTTAAGGCTTTAGGCTATATTCTCACTGGATTTGTAGAATAATTACTCTAGCCTAGATTTCAGAAACTTATTGCCAAACAATCATAGATACTCATGCAATATATTTATGGAAAGATGCAATGATTATTACCTACATATTAACCTAAATTTCTAAAAACTATTATAATATAAGAGCTAACGTGAAACTTCTAGATTAATATCATGGAAAAATAAACAATACCAATATTACTAAGTGCATAGTATAAATACTTATTATTTTTATTATTTTTACTAGAACACAAGTGCATATTATACATGTATTATCCTAATAGGTGCCTTAAATTATACGTGTTTCTATGCCATTCCCAATAAAAAACATGCTTTGTCCTCAAAGTATAGAAATAAGAAGGGTAGGAAATAGCATGGAAATACGTGAAAATTTCAGAGCACTTGCGAAACAAATTTATAACATACTAATATAGGTAAAGAAAAACAGACGCAACTCTATATGAGTTCCACCCGTTATGGGGATAACAAGAATTAAATTGCTTGGGACATAAGCAAACACTAACAAAAAGTAAAACTTACCTCCTATCCAGCATAATACACTACTAAACTCCTGGAACTGAGTGCGGAAGAACACAAAAAAAATAGAACTAAGATGGCAGTGGAGGTGAAGGCGCGGGCGCGCTCAAGCTTGGCAAGAATTCCAGTGTTTTGGGGGCGTGCGCACTCTGAGTATAGGCAAAATAGGGGGTGTGCGTGCTTCCTGTAGTAGAAGTGCTATGAAGTGAAAGTGCAAGTAAAAGTGAGAGGTGTGGTGTTAAGTTGAGAGATCAAGAATGGAAAGACCAAACACCCTACCTCCAAACAAAATTTTGAAAACATGGTTAGAAAATTTGTTTAAACACGTGGGTCTTTTAAAGTCAGATTCCCCTAGACTTAATGTGGGGTCATTTTAAGTCAGATTCCCCTAGACTTAATGTGAGGTCATTTTAAGTCAGATTCCCCTAGACTGTGCACACCCCCAAACAAGCAAGAAACTGGGGTGGCACAAAATGGATGATGCATGGTCAACTATAAACTAATAGTTGAAAGAGTTGGGGGTCTAGCTATAAACACATGATACTAAATGCACCCCCAAACAGAATGAAGTTGTATAATTGGAAGCAATCATGTAGAAGAATAAAAAAAAACTTATGCAACCCATCAAAGAACATATGCAAACCATCATGTTGCAGTTGTTTTAAAGAGTTAGAATGACCCAAAAGATGAATTAGTGATATTTTAGGTGAGAAAGGAATGAAGTATGGATCCTGATGTCTTTTATAAGGCTCAGATGTGGAAAAATAAGACAAACTAGGTTTCTCACTACACTCGGTTAAATCTTGGCTCTCAACTACAGGAATGGTGTACTCATGGGATTGTGTGCTAGGCAAACACTCTTCACTGTGAGGGTTGAAAAATTTTTAGAGGGTCTCTGAGGCAATTGGCTCAAGTGTAAATTCGAGGTTCCTCTGAAATGGTGGGTGAATGGATGGCTTAGTTGTGGTAGATGGTTGGATTTTATGAGGTGGTAACTCAAGTGGATGGTGGTCGATTGGTGGTTCATCAGTTGGTGGATCCTCAGCTGCCAAACTAAATTGAGATTCACATTGCACTAAAGAAGTTACTTCTTTATTTTCTTGTACATTAACTTGTTCATGCTTTAGATTAGAATTGTTAATCTCTATTTTCTCACCCTCTTCCTCTAAAACATTATAAGTATCCTCAATGGCATCATTAGAATGTGTCGAGGAATCATCCAGCCGAGTGCGGTTAGCAAACACAAATGCCTGGACATGCTCAACAAGAGGGTCCATATTAAGAGAATGCTAATAGTTATCAAATTCTCCCTCCGTCACATCTTTATAAATATCTTCTAGTGTGTCATCATTATATTCATCTTTAGATGGATCAGTGGGAGGTTCCTCGGAGGCATCTCTCAAATTGGAGTGGTTATCCAAAACAAGTCTTAAAGAGTTATCTTCAAGAATGTCCTCATCGAGGTGGGGTGTAGAGTCAATATAATGGTTAATGGGAGGGTAATAGGAAGGTAACTATAGGGGTGATTTCCCGTCACTGAACAGATGACACATGTATGGGAAATAACCTAAGACTAAAGATGTCCAGAATGAGATGAGGAGCATCGGATCAGTTCTGTGGATAAGTGATCTCGTGCTCAACACGAGTATTTAGTGGACATGTGCTAGGCACATGACTGACCGCCTTCAAACATAGCAATTACCCCAGTCATTAGGAAATGATATAGACAGTTCCTGAACAGAAGGAAACTGAAGATGGCGATCTTTGATGATAAGGAAGGAATCGTGATAACATATCTTAGGAGTTACCTTTTAGATATAATCTTCCCATGCACGATGGGACATTATGATCAACAAGGAAACTTACCTCCCATAAGATATGGTCTAGATTCAGACTTCCATAAGAAGGTAAATCCTAATAGGAAGGCAGAGTCCAAAGATGGAAGGGAACTCACAAGCGGTGAAGACAGCCCTAAACCCTAGGACTCTCATCACCTTCCTATATAAACCATAGGGATTCGCTCTTAGGAACTACGCAAAATAGGGTTTGATTCTCCATAATAAATAAGGAGATACGTAGGCAGCCGTCAGACGGTTCAACCCTGAACTCACAATCATCTCATCCCTTCTCCATTCATTTAAAGGTTCCAAGATCACACGGCACAGAGGAAGATCAGGGAAAACTCGAAAAATCCCCTACATCTAGTGGTGCCGTCTATAGGGACGAAAACAGGTAAATATTCATTTCAAATGATTGATTTAGCCTAAAAACTCTTACTGTTACGATGGCAGGAGCAAAGAAAACAAAGGGTGGCGCTACCACACGTAGCGTCGCTGTGAGAGAAGAAGAGAATGAGACACCTGAAGGAGGGGACAACGCTGGTCACCACGACGCGAACAACCCCCTCCAGAGACTCATGACCAGTGATAAAACATAAAATTGATAGTTTTACCTACGAAATAAAGCGATAAAACTCACAACCGCAAGTAAAACTATAACTATCTTATGTGCCTATATTTTATTAAAGATTCTACTCTCAACCCTATGAGATATAGTGGAGTAGATAATTCATTCCACTCCTAGCCCTTCCGCATGTTGTGTTCTCTACGATAAGTATTCTTAACTCTAAAGTCTAATGAGAGATTCATTTAAGTGACAACTAGACTACGATGCAACTACCCACAAGATGCAACTAGTCTAATTATTAGAACAACTAAAGGGAATGCTACGTTGATTCTATGATAAGGAGTTAGAGGGGATTGATTCCACCTTAACTCGACTTAATCCTACTATCCGACTTAATCGTCAGAATCCGAATTGAACTGCTTCGCAGAACAATATGGTTACTCCTAATCCCTAATTACACATGGCATTCCTACCAATTCATAACTAGTATGTGAACGATTAAACCCATTCTCATGGTGAACTAATCGTTTCTAGAGTGGAAAGGAAATTACGACGACTCTACGATAATCAGAATCAAGCTTTCATCAAGGCTTCTCAACCTCCTCTAATGGAAGTTTAGCCGAGAATCATTACGCAATCATTTCCGATTAAATTAAAACTAAACATGATATAAAGAATTGAATTTTACTAATCTAAATTAAACAATAATTGAATTCTAATTAATAACTAAGAATTGAATAACAAGTAATAAATGAAATTGGATCTAACAATTGTAAATGACAAGAATCGAAATTGACAAATAGCTATTTTATTTATCAAACTAATTAAGAACAATGATTCTAAGAGTTTAATCTAAAACAAGAATTGAATTTAAAACTAAACTTAATTTTATTACATGAAAACTAGATCTATAATTATCTATATTTTTAGGTCTAACTAGCTACCTTAACTATCTACCATTAACAAAGAGTTAAGCTTTGGTTTTTATACTTTCAGATTTAAAAATCTTGCATGGGCTTGGAGCCACGTTTTGGGCCAGAGAATCAGGCCCAAAACCCAATTCTTTTAGTCCAAAAAGGCCTCTTCAGCTGTAGTTGGCTTCAACAGACTTTTCGTCCACTTTTGCTCCTCTGATTGGATCAAGGCTTAGACCATTGGAAAGCTCTTTCCGAGTCGGTCGTTTTGACATAAGGTAGGCCCCATTAGAGGTCCGAGTCTAAAGATACGGCCTTGGAAGTTCTGGCGACTTTGTGTAAGCCAAGCCTCTGGCCGACTTTTCAGCTTTTGGACGGGCTTTAGAAAGGCTTTGTCTTTTGAATCTTGGCCTTTAATCACGGAACTCCTTAGTAACTGACCTTTGCTCCTTTATCTCGCTAAAGTGGCACATTTTTGCACATAATGGACTTTGAAGCCCGAAATGCATAAAACACGAATCGTGTTAACTCTTAATTACTACTCACATAATTGGTCTAAACGTATGATATGTTATTCTGGGGTTAAAACTACAGTTTTGGGCTCTTATCAAACCACCCCCAAACAGCATTTTTCTTGTCCTCAAGCAAAGATGAGAAATTAGAATAAGTGACCAAAAATGGAGTTCTAACTACTCTCGTTTCGCTGAGTGCGATTGCATTGACCATATGCAACAAGGCCTTAAACCACTAGGAATTCCATAGTGGACGAGTTATAGCCTCGTGAGAGTTTTCCAGTGAAGGTACTCACAAACTTCATCTATACTACAACGACTAAGAAATAAACTAAGTTTCCTACATATTAACCTAAGTTTCTAAAAATTATTCTGATGCAAAAGCTACGTGAGATTTCTAGATTGTTAAGAGCATAGAGAAGGAAAACAATACCACTATTCCTAAGTGTATAACATGAACTTATTTATTTATATTTTTGAATTTTTGAAATTTTAACTAGAACACAAATGCATATTATACATATCTATATCCTAACAGATGCCTTAACTACACGTGTTTCTATGCCCCCCCCCCCCCCCAAACAAGAAGCATGCTTTGTCCTCAAAGTATTTTAAATAAAGAGGGTAGGAAAAATACCATTGAAACGCGTGAAATTCAGGGTCATATGCAAAACAAAGTTAGAACGTACTAATATAGGAAAAACGACGCGAACTCTATAACGAAGTTCTACCCATTATGGGGTTAACAAGAATGAAATTGCTTTGGGACATAGCGGACACTAACTAGAATGAAAACTTACCTTATCTCCCGTGATTACTCATCATCTTCCTCATCCTCTTCTTCCATAAAGAAGTGAGGTTCCTTCGCCCCGCCATGCCATGATAATTTGCCGGGCTTCCCGCCATTTATCATCTATTATTGCTAACCTATTAAGAGCCACTTTTGTCCGACGGGTGTAGGGTGCAACCTGATGAGGTTGTATCCTCCACCCTTGCCAAGTCATTGCACGGAAAGATCGAATAATACTATTGGTGGGTCGCACAAAGGTTTAATCGTAATCCAATCCGTGAAAGTCGTGACAAAAACGGGGAAAGAAACATAGCATAATACGTGAAATTAGAACAGGCATAAGAAGATACTTATGCCTCATGCTATGGGATCGAGCTAAACTAGACATCAAGGTTCGGGGAAGGTCATGACACATACGTCCCATGGCTAAAGCAAGGAAGACGCTGCAAGTGGCATCATTCACAGAAGAAAAACGCCATTCCCCTAAAATGTTTAGCATGATCCAAAACATAACAGTTCTTATGTTCATGGACAGGCTACCAAAGGCGACGTTATATTCCCCTTGGTCCTCGATACGGAAAATGCCCGTGCCATACGACTCATGCAAAAACTCGTAAGTGTAGACATACATATTATCTACCCAATAGCACCATGGGTCTTGTATTTCAGCTGGCATAGCAAGTCCAAGAACAAATGCTAGCAAGAACCTGGTAATTTCCATTGGTTCATTATCAATGTTGATGGAGAACACTTGTTCTCCATCTCGTCTTTCAAAGAAAATGCAGTTATCGTAAAAATAAGATGCTAGTGTTGGAGAATAAAGTGCATTGGGTCTTACCATAAGTGGCTCCCAGCCAACGTATGTGATCGCCTCGCGAAACCAAGCACCATAAGTAGTGCTTTGGAACAAATCTTCGAAAGACTGTTCCGGTATCAATGTAGGAGATGTCATCTCAAAATTACGCTCTGGAATAGCTGCGAATGATCTGGAAACTACCCGCAGAAAACTGGAAATTTTCTGGTCCACGGAAGTCAAAGCGAAAGTCGCCGTAAGATTTGGGAATTCCAATGTTTGGCTGGTCGCGCACACCTTCACGCTTGAAAGCGCCTCGACAAAAATCTGAAAAATGCAGAGGCGAAAAGCGCCTTCTAGAAGGCTTGAAAGCGCTTCGGAGTCTTGAAACTTCGGAAAATGAGACGAAATGTGGGAATCGTGGGAGTGAAAGGTGAGTGATGGAGGTTAGGTGTAGTGTGAGTTGTGAGTGTAGAATGTATGAAGTTTATATAGGTTTTAAGTTGCTAAAACGGATCGGAAAGTTGCCAAAAGGTTTTTACGGCAGTTTTCAGAAATACCAAAATTTCCAAACCCGAAAACGGAAACAACTCCTTTTCTTGATTCTAAAACAAACCTAGTATCTTTTAGGTTGAATTTATGATAGAATCTACCTATTTAATCTCATAGATATGCCTAAACGGCCATATTTCCACCTTGACTCTGCAATAAATTCTAAGACGAGGGTCATATATAAAAATCATGCTGGAATAGATAAAACCACCCCCAAACAATTTGGGAAGGTGGGATCAATATGAAACAACCACGCATAATGAAAATAACCGCATTATATTAAAATTTTCATTCGAAGTACATTTCACTACAAAATTCAAATTACGGAAATAAAACTTACATTAAAATAAATGACAATAATGAAACTACAAATAAAAATAGAAACATCAAACGATATTATCCCTAACCACTCTGGTACTGGTAGCGGAGGGCACACGGTCCGGAGATGGCTCCCCGAAGCTCCCGATGGGCCAGCACCATTCGATCTTTTCGGTGGACGACGCCGCTCGTGCCTCGATGGTGTGTCCTCGGAAGGAGAATCCCCGTGAGGTGGGAATCGTGCAAGCATGTCGGCCCGAACGGAAGGCCGAGCTTTAGCTCGGCCCTCATCTGTTCTACCTCTCATCTTCTCTCGTGTACAGATCTCGGTTATGATGGATAGTTGTTCGTCGAGTCCGGAGGTATTCGCAGATAGTGTTGAGCTTAACGATGCCACGATGAATCACAGCCATCGTTCTCAAGATCCGACCAAAGACTCTCCAAGGCATTCGTGATCAAAACAAGTCAAGTCCTCCTCATCCTCCGAGGCATTCTCATTTCCCCATCCTCCCTCGGCATTCTCGTTTCCCCATCCTCCTCATCCTCTACCCTATCCTCAGGCAACCTCCAAACTCGTTGGACACACTCTTTATAGATGTGAGGATTTTGGTGTAGGGTGATGTAAGACCTATCGACGCCTCGAGCTACTCTCAACTTCAAAGATGATCTTGGTTATCAACGTGGGAGAGGTGCAACAGACTTCCCTACTCCCCTAATCATGCTAAGCAAAAACTCCAAGATCTGAGAACTCGTACTTCTGCGCCTCGGAGTATCCATAAAATGTGGAGGCAGGTTTAGTCCGATGTTCAAGGTCGACCTTCTCCTTCCCCGGACGCTCCGACTAATCCATCGAAATGCACCCTTTGGTTGGTTCTTAGGGATGCTGGCTTAACACAATGCGATCTCGCAGATTGTAGTTCCCTTCGTAATGTCACGCTCATCAATGGCTCTACCCCATTATATTGGGACTCTTGCAATGTGACATCGGATGGATTCTAGGCGGAATGCCTAGAATCTCCAATAACCCCGATGAGTTACTTCCTTCATCTTAGCCACCATAACAAAAATCCTAGTCCCTCTAACTCCCTCGATTGTAGAACCGTCGGACTAAGTCTTCGTGGTAATAGGTTTCGGTCGAAAGTACCACAAGCTATTCGATCTCTATCGATCATTTTCCACCGCATCTCGGCAAGATTCGATGTTGTTGAGCCATTTTAGTGTTTGGAATGTAGTGGGGGTTTAAATGGGATGTGGTGGTGGAATTTGATTCGACCGACTGAAGTAAACAGTGGTGGTGGCGCGATAGTTCAAATTTTTTTTTAAATTTTCGTGGGTTTGGTGATGGAAGTTGGTGGATTTGGTGGGGGTTTTGTTTTTGAGAAGATTGGAAGTGGATATGAACTGTGGGCGTGGGTTAATTTGGTTTTCTTTTTCTTTTTATTTTTGGTTTTTGGAGCTTGGTGGGCATTAATGGCGGTTTGGAAGATGAAGTACTGTTGGGGCAGAGGTAAGGGCACGGGTGAGCTGCCGGTGGGCGCAGGTTGGGCCCAAGCCCAATTCAAAATTTTTGAATTTTTCGATTTTTCACGAAACTTCAAATCAAAATTGCCGCTTCGTTACCGGTCCGATTTTTGTGAATGAGATATGGAAATGATCAGGAGAGAATTTACAATCTAATGATCCATAAAACACTCTATTCCGACTGTGGATGACATATAAGATAGTGGAAAATGCCTCGAAGTAGGTGCATGACGTACGTTATGCAAACAATTGAACTCTAAATTCATGGATTATGTCAACCCGAATCGTAATACGATTAAACGGCCTATGCAACTCTAATGGGACATAAAATATTCTAGGACGGAAACACGAACACCCCACCCCCAAACAAATTTTTTACAACGAAGCTTAGAAAATTTGTTTTAGCGATGGTCTTTTAAAGTCGATTCGAGACTTCCTAGATTACTATGTTTATTCTTTAATATATATATATATATATATATATATATATATATATATATATATATATATTTTTTTTTTTTTTTTTTTTTTTACTTTTTAAAAAAAAAAAAAAAAAAACAATAAACAAGAAAGACATAATTCACCCCATAGAGAAACATGACTCAAAAATCCGAGAAAATATGCAAGAGTGGAAAACGTGAATTATGTTAAACGTGGACTTAGGATCCGGTACTTACAGCCACACACTCCATAGGGAGGGCCCGGTTACCTTAATGGTGCACTCACCAATATATGGAAATGAAAGGAAATGCACCAAACACAAAAGTTGAGTCGTTTATAGTCAGATACTCGAGACTTTATCTAAACATATGTATGAACATGCAGTTTATCATATATTAACAACCGAAATAGTTGAGGATCATTCCATAAATAAATATCACAGAAAACATATCCAAACACAATCAAGCACCAAGATTTCCTATGACGCAACCTAGTGAATTGAAAGCGAAGTTGGATAATCCTATAATGTAACCTAGCATGCACCTTCTTTTTCATTTTTGAACGAGAGGGTGTCCTAGTGAATAAGTGCGGAAAAGTGAATGGTTGTGGAGAATATGGTGGATATGGATAAGTTGTAGAAGGAAAGCATGGAAAAAATGAGGATGTGGGTTTAGCACAAAACTCATTCATAGTGTAGGTAGGGACTGTCTCAAGTCTGAAAATGAAGGTGTCAAATGGTTTGTCCTTACAAGTATTTGTTTACTAGGTGGATTTAAAAATTATGAAGCACAGGAGAAACAAAAGGATCGAGTGCAAACTCGAGATTCCTTTGAAAGGGTGGAAGGAGGGGAGTTGAGGTGGATGTTGTGTAAAGTAGTTCTTGATAGGGTGAATCATCACCTGCTCTCAGAAACTCCTCGAATTCCTCATCTAGATTGGTCATATCTACATTACTATGGTAGTCCTCTATATCTTTGAGAAAGTTATCTATCTCATCCTCATCCATAATATGTGTATCTACTAGTGTAGGGATGAAAATATTGGAGTCTGAACTTCCAAAGGAAAGAAATTTGGGCATATGATTATCAAGGAACGTGTTGTTGAAATAATCTCGAGCAAAGCTCTCGATCATGCTAACCTCTCCATCCATAGACAAATCGGGTAAATGTGTCTTTGTTTTAAAAACATTTACTTCAACAGCAAGATGGCCAAAAGACATGGACATTGAACCATCACGGCAATTAATGAGCGTATTGGCAGTTGCCAGGAAAGGACGCCCTAAGATGATCGGGACAGAGTCATTAGCGACTTCTGTATCGATGATTACAAAATCAGCCGGATAGTAGAAATCCTGAACTTTTACCAGCACATTTTCGACCACACCCTTAGGATACTTAATAGACCGATCAGCTAATTGCAACGTCATTTTAGTGGGTTGCATCTCGTCTAGACCTATTTGTTTATACAAATAAAACGGGAGTAAGTTAACACTAGCCCCCAGGTCTAATAACGCGGTCGTCGTATAGGCATCTCCTAATGTGCATTGTACAGTAGGACAACCAGGGTCCTTGTACTTAACAATTCCATTATGTTCAGATAAAGTTGGAAATTGTTATGTTAAAAAGGCATCTTTTGGTATATTGGTCTTACGCCTAGTAGTACACAACTCCTTAAGAAACTTAGCATGGTGTGGTAGCTTTTTAATAGCTTCGAGGAAGGGGAGGTTTATAGTTAGATTCTTGAAAACGTCCCTAATCTCCTCATAATTTGTATCCCTAGTTAACATGGCTAATTTTTGTGGAAACGGTGGTTTCTGACTATATTTAGCAATGGTATCACCTGGATGTTTAACCGTGGCTTTCTGTTTCTTAGGTTGTGTTGTAACTGGTACCTCTACAGTGGTAGGCTCTTCAGTTTCTATTTCGGTATCTAGTAAAATAGCAGGTGTAGGGGCTACTGGTGGGGTAACTATAGGCATAGTTACTTTGTTGTCAACCATTCTGCCAGAACGGAGAATGGTGATGGCATTTAGCTCACCTACATTTTCATATTAATTACTAGTATTATCGGTTACCTCAAAGGCTGTGTTTGTTGTTTTAGGATTAGGTATTGCGTGACTGAAACACACCTTTGTTTGGGCTTTATCTTGAGCCAACCGGGTTAAATTATTAACGGATTGTAGAAGCTGTTGGTTAGATTGAGCCATGGTTTGGAAAAGTTTATGGCTCACTTGTATGAAGGTGTCAAGACTATCCGGTTGTGTGGGTGTAGTAGTCACGGGTGGTGTGACTGGAACCATTTCACGTGAATTATTTATGGGTGGATTTTGATAGTTATTATTTACCGGAACGATACCTCTATTAGCATTATAATTATTATAACTACTTTGACCTTGTGCTTGTCCTTGTCGAGGTTGCACTTGGTTGTTATAATTATTAAAATTACCCTGACCCTGTCCTTGTCGTGGTGGAGCTTGGTTAAAGCTGTGCGTAGGCCTAACATATTGATTATTGTACCCTGGAGGTGTGACGTGTTGGTTATTTCTCCAACCGAAGTTGGGATTTTGTCTCTGATAAGTGCTCCAAAAGTGCTATTTAACCCTCGATTATGCCTCTTGTTTAGCCATCTTAGTGGACTAATAGTGTTTATAAGTTGTGTTTTAAGATTCTACAGGTGAAAAAGAGAGTTTTGTAGAATATTAGAGAAAATGGGGTAAAAGTAAAACAATTCGAGCATTAATGATCACATGGGAGGTCCGTGGACAATCATGGAGAAGGCCAAGGAATTAGAGCTATTAAATATGCGACTTGGACCTATTTTAAAGTCTATTTGGAAGCCCAAGGCCAAAGGATTCGTTGCTTGGACCAAAGCCCTAAAAAGAGGATAGAAGGAAAGAGCGTAAGAGAGAAAATCGGCTTACGCTGCGGGACGATGGATCGAAAGGCCCGACGCATTGATTGCATCCGGGACGATAGATCGAAAGCATCCGCACGCATTGATTAAGTCGGGACGATGGATAATGCGCCCGCACGCATGAATTCCATTAGCCAATTCAATTCCTTTCGCTTTGAAGAAGTTGGACTCTCGAAAAGAAACCTATTTGTATTAGGAAACAAATGACGGGTTTGGAATGCTTCTAGAACTCATTGTAACCCCTATAAATAGGACCTAAGTGCCTCATGTAATGGCCAATTCACTTATATTCTTGTCTCCTTAACTTGAGGAGAGAGAGATTAATAATAAAAGATTGGTTTTAACTAGTCGAAGTCTTAATAAATTAGTCTTTCTAGTCTTATGTTCTTCAACTCTTCTTCTTCTCGCTCTTCGTGTTCTTCCTTCTTTATGGAAGGCTAATCTTCTCCTTCAAGGGAGGAGATGAAGCTGGTGCTTAAGGTTTAATGATTCTTCCGGTTCATGGTGTTCTTCAATCGGGTTAGTTCTTTATGTTTTAGTTATTAGTTCCATTGCCCGCACTGGGGGATGGAAGTATAGATTAAGGTTTTTATTTATTGCAATCGAATATCATGCTAGTTTAGGATTTTATTTATTGCAATTGAATATTTGCTAGTGACATGCTTTTATTTATTGCAATTGAATATAATGCTAGAATAGGATTTTATTTATTGTAATTGAATATTATACTATTATTCTCTACTTTTCTTCTAGTTGTGTAGTGTTTTTAGAGTAAGGAAGTATTCCTTGTGTTTGCCTTAGATGGTGATTCATTGAATAGCTGCCCAAGCTCACATAAAAGGAAAGAAGATACTAGTAACATGAACATAGGAATAACCTTAAGTAGAGTTATTTGTTAACGATGTTTCATCCAAGAGGGCATCGGCACTCGCTCGATTGCCCGATTGAAGTCTACTTGGAGAACAACATGAAGCAAAAGGTCATTGAATCAAAAGCATTGGTGGATTTGAATCTCTTGAATCTATCTCTCTCATATTCTCTCCTTATTTCCAATTCTTAGTTTTAGTATAAGTTTAGTTAGTTAGTTTAGTTTAGTTTAGTTTAGTTTAACATTAGAATCTACAATATCTATAATAATAGTTTTAATCCCTCAAACCCCCTTTCCAATCCTGTCCTTCATATAAACATACACTTAAAAGTGGAACGATACCTTACTCATCCTTTACTTATTGAGGGATAATTAGGTTTTGATACGCTTCTTTTTGTTCAACGACCATCATCTATCTACATCACCCATATAACATCTCACACACAAAAAGAGGTTAGTCAGTCTCCAAGGGGCGTTAGGTTCACTATTAATGGAACAAGCCTGTTCATAGGCTATAGGGACAGTGGGAGTCGGGATGCCGAGGACTCCAACAGAAACTACATGGATTTGAATTTACATTCATGACGGGAATAGGCTTTTGTTGAACAGAAATGGCCTCTACCTTTTTAGTGAGTGATTCGATTAGAGTTTTAAGCTCGGGATCGTGTTTAATTTCAAACATACCGGCGGCCTTAACTGTATTAGAAGAACTAGCGGAGCGGTGGATATCGCCACTACCCCCAGTTATTATTTCGCTTAGTTTGATCCTCTAAAATTTATAAGCCTCTCGAGGCTCCTTTACTTAAGAAACTACCCCATTCATTATGTCAAGGACTTCTTTATGGTGGTGTAGAAGTCCTTTGAAAAAGGCACGAACTAACGTGTCTTTTTCGCTAGGTTATGATGTGGACACTCTATAAGGAGATCGGTGAAACGATTCCAAGCCTCTCGAAAATGATTCATGAGGATTTTGTTAAAAGAAATGAATCTTGGAAAGCATCTCATCCGTCTTGAGGGGTGGGTAAAATGTTCATAAAAAATTTGAACAAGTTTAGCCCACGAGTCCACGTAATTAGGGCTTGGGTAGTTAACCAAGATGCGCTTTATCGGCTAAGGTGAAAGGGAATACCCTTAGTTTAATTTGTTCCGCACCAACCGTAGGATGGTGGATTGTTGTTAGGACTTGTTCAATCCCTACGCGATGTAGCCGATAAGGTTTTTCATGGTCTAATCCATGAAAACGGGTAACAAATTAAAAATATTTGGGGATTCGAAATCCCCCATCGGGTCCGCTAGAACGATGCAAGATTTGGGGCTATCTTTCAAGGCTTTGTAGAAGTCAGAGAGAGGAGTCTCTCTTTCTTCAGCCATTATATCAGGTGGTGTGTGTGAACTAGTAGCTAGAGGTGTAGTGGGTGGTATACTAGATAGGCTTGTTTGTTGACGTTGTTGTGTAATTACGTTCTGTGTTTTTGTTCGGCCAGACCTTAACCTCATACAAGGCTAAGACCAAACTTAGCTAAACACGTCAATACTCCAAACAATTCTGATATACTAGTATAAACCTCTAACAGGAGATGCGAGGTGTGGAAGAAAGGAATACCTGATTGCGTCCTTGCTTCGCTTATGAATAGCATCTTGTTTACGCGTGTTCAGTGTATATAACAAGTTAGAACACTGAAAAACTTGAAAAATCAAAGTTCGAATCAAAACTGTAGAATTCTGGAAAAATTAGCTTAGGGTGCGGGCATAGGGCGCGGTCGCGCTACGGTAACTTCAAGTTACAGTGATTTAGGGTGGGTCGCACTCCACATGGGGGCGGGTCGCGCTCAGTGTTCTAGGCTTATGGGCGCAGGTGCGCTCCTTATAGGCGCGGTCGCGCTCAGTGTAATTTTGTCGCGGAATTTTTCAACGCTGAAACGGATAACCACAGTATGAATCAAACAAGGGTGGGTGGGTGAAATGGGACTTTAAGAAAAGTACTTACACTACGAAAACAATGCGAAAGTGAAACTAAGATGGCAGCGGCGCCATTTGATAAAACATAAAATTGATAGTTTTACCTACGAAATAAAGCGATAAAACTCACAACCGCAAGTAAAACTATAACTATCTTATGTGCCTATATTTTATCAAAGATTCTACTCTCAACCCTATGAGATATAGTGGAGTAGATGATTCATTCCACTCCTAGCCCTTCCGCATGTTGTGTTCTCTACGTATAAGTATTCTTAACTCTAAAGTCTAATGAGAGATTTACGAAGTGAAAACTAGACTACGATGGAACTACCCACAAGATGCAACTAGTCGACTATTAGAACAACTAAGGGAATGCTACGTTGATTCTATGATAAGGAGTTAGAGGGGGATTGATTCCACCTTAACTCGACTTAATCCTACTAACGAATAATCGTCAGTAATCGAATTGAATCGCTTCGCTAACAATATGGTTACTCCTAATCCCTAATTACACATGGCATTCCTACCAATTCATAACTAGTATGTGAAGCGATTAAACCCATTCTCATGGTGAACTAATCGTTTCTAGAGTGGAAAGGAAATTACGACGATTCTTCTACGATAATCGAATCAAGCTTTCATCAAGGCTTCTCAACCCCCTCTAATGGAGGTTTAGCCTAGAATCATTACTAATCATTTCCGATTAAATTAAAACTAAACATGATATAAAGAATTGAATTTTACTAATCTAAATTAAACAATAATTGAATTCTAATTAATAACTAAGAATTGAATAACAAGTAATAAATGAAATTGGATCTAACAATTGTAAAATGACAAGAATCGAAATTGACAAATAGCTATTTTATTTATCAAACTAATTAAGAACAATGATTCTAAGAGTTTAATCTAAAACAAGAATTGAATTTAAAACTAAACTTAATTTTATTACATGAAAACTAGATCTATAATTATCTATATTTTTAGGTCTAACTAACTACCTTAACTATCTACCATTAACAAAGAGTTAAGCTTTGGTTTTTATACTTTCAGATCCAAAAATCGTGCATGGGCTTGGAGCCACGTTTTGGGCCAGAGAATCAGGCCCAAAACCCAATTCTTTCAGTCCAAAAAGGCCTCTTCAGCTGCAGTTGGCTTCAACAGACTTTTCGTCCACTTTTGCTACTTTTATTGGATCAAGGCTTAGACCATTGGAAAGCTCTTTCCGAGCCGGTCGTTTTGACATAAGGTAGGCCCCATTCAGGTCCGAGTCCAAAGATAATGGCCGGAAGTTCTCAATGACTTTGTGTCAATGTCGCCGCGTCGACTTTTCAGCTTTTGACCGGGCTTTAGAAAGGCTTTGTCTTCTTGAATCTTGGCCTTTAATCACGGAATCCTTAATAACCGACCTTTGCTCCTTTATCTCGGCTAAAGTGGCACATTTCTGCATATAATGGACTTTGAAGCCTGAAATGCATAAAAACACGTAATCAGTGTTAACTCTTAATTATTACTCACATAATTGGTCTAAACGTATGACTGTTACAGGGTTAAAACTACAGTTTTGGGCTCTTATCAACCAGCACCGATGCACCAGCAATTCCCGGTGCAGGACCCAAGAATAAGGCTCAAGAAGAGTGTCAAGATGGTGAGAATGCATTCCTTACCAACCTATAGTCTATTTAGGCAAGCCAGGCAGTACATGCTCTAGAACAGCAAAGGAGCAATCTTGAAGGAGAAGTACAACTACTGAGGAATTTGTATCAATCTGACACAGGGAAGGAGCCACTCATCGATCTCAATGATGACGACCTTCCAGAAGGTGGTCGTGCAAAGAACCCAAGGCGTGGGGGTCCAGCTCGATGTGAGACATCTGAGCCAGAATATAACAACTCAGATGAGGACTTAGATTCAGCATCCGAACCAGAGTCAACTAACTAGGATCGTGATGTTGACCCTCAACACAGAAAAAGAGCTCAGACGAAGAAGCATTCTACCAAAGAAGCTGCATGGGAAACTGAGAAGAATGACCTGATCCGTCAGATGCATCAGATGACAGGCAAGGGGAGAAAAATGCAAGACTCCCTTGTTTAATCTGCCATAATGGGGGCAGGCAGATCTCCTTTCACATCACTGGTGATGAGAAAACCATATCCCTGTGGTTACAGACAACCAAAGTTCAGTGTCTTTAGTGGCAAGTCAGATCCGGTGGATCACGTATTCAGGTATCGTGCCACTATGGGACAATGCGAGAGATATGACCATGTCATGTGTCAAGAATTCAAAGCCTCCTTGTTTGGATCTACGCTTGATAAGAGCCCAAAACTATATTTTTAACCCCTTAACAATTACTTTTAGACCAATTATGTGATTAATAAGTAAGAGTTAGTACTGTTATCGTGTTCTTATGTATTTCAGGCATTGGAGTCGAATATGTACAGAAATGTGCCCCTTTTGCGAGATAATGGAGAAAAGGTTGGTTGCTAAGAAGTTCTATGATTAAAGGCCAAGATTTAAGGAGAAAAAGCCTTTTTCAAGCCAGGTTAAAGCCAAAAAGTCAAAGTCAATGAGGGCAGAAACAACACACAAAAGTCAGTAGAACTTCCGAAGGCCGTATCTTTGGACTCAGACCTTGGAATTGGGCATACCTTATGTCAAAACGACTGGCTTGGAAAGCACTTTCCAATGGTCTATGCCTTGACTAAATCAGAGGAGTGGAAGTGGACGAAAAGGCTTTTGAAGTCAAATCTAGCTAAAAAGCCTTTTGGATCGAAGATCGAGGTTTTGGGGTCGATTTTCAAGACCCAAAAACCCTCCTCACCCATGCACGATTTTATGGATCTGGTCGCCTCCATTTAACAAACAAAGACTTAGCTCTTAAGGATAGTTAGAACTGGATTAGAAAAGTAGTTTTAAACTTAGTTTTTACTTAGTCAATTAGTTTTTTAGTTAGTTTGAATTAGTGAATGATCCAAATACTTAGTTTTAATTCATTAAATTAGTTTATATATTTTTAATCTAATTAGTTGTCAATGCTATTAGTTGTTAGAACAAGTTTTGAATCTTAGAATAAAATACTTAGTTTATATTTCAACTTTTAATTTTGAATTCAATCTTGCATTCATAGATTTAGTTGTTTTAAATTGATAATTAGTATTCCTAATTTTAGTTCTAGATTAGTTTGAATTTCAGTTGTAATCCATTTTGAATCTTAGACTATTGATAAATTAGATTAAGAAATTTAATTAGTTATTCAATAATGACTTGTTTTGATTGTTCTTGTTTTAGAAATGATAGTATGATGATTCAAGGCTAAAACCTCCATTAGAGGGGTTTGAGGAAGCCTTGATGAAACTTGATTGTTGTTAGGGTAGAAATTGGTTGTAAAAATCTATTCTATTCTAGAAAGTAATTAGTTCACCATGAGAATGGGGTTGATTGCTTCACATGCTAGTTGTTAATTGGTAGAGATTACCATAAACAATTAGGGATTAGAAACACCCAATTGTTATACGAAAGCATTTCAATTCGGATTACGATATTTCTTTATTAGTTTATTAAGTCGAATCAAGGTGGAATCAAATTCCCCTAATTCATTATCTTATTGTCATTTTAGTATTTCCGTAATTGAATTATCGTATTGTAGACACCCAATTTTTGCACCCCAGGCATAATTCATTCACAATTTTGCCTTGAATTAAATTTGATTATATAAGGTGATTTGCTTTCTAGAGTCTTCATTTCTACATCAAACTTCTTTTTTTTCATCTTCTTTTAGCGTCTTTAGACTCTCCTCATCATGTTCTAGCTATGGCTGAAGTTTTGTTGCTTTCTGAGTTTTGAGTTGAAAATGACCAAAATGCCCCTATAACCCTTTGGAGCCCAAATCTCATTTTTTCCACTCTTTATTTGGATGAGATTATTTCATATTTGAATTACCCTTGAAAAATCCTTCAAGATGAGTACAAGCTTGCCTAGGTTCCTTTTGGATTTCAGAAACCCTAATCTTACCTTATCCGGATTCGTTCCTGGCATGCTATTTATTGCTCAGCAATATATTTTTGGAGTAAGATTTTGACCCAAGGGTATTTGTAAGAGTTCATGGACCTTCCTAATGGATTAGTGAATAATTTTTGTGAAGAAGAGTTTTCCTAATTTTGACCCGGTCAAAGGAAATTTGCAGCATTGAAAATATGGTCAAAATGGGCTTTTTTGTTGGTTTTGGACTTGTGCTCGTGGGCTGTGGATCCAGCTCGAGTTGGACCTTTTCATTAGGTTTTCTAGCCCATTTTAAAGCCTCCAAAAACCTAGAGAACCTTCCTTATTGTTTTATTTGATTTGATCCCTAAAATCAAGAATATTCTAGAGAATATGCCATTTTGGAGCCATGTTTGGAAACCCTGGGTTATGGGCTCATTAAGGACGTGTAGGGTTTGATTTTTTGCCCTAATCCATCTAAAAGATCAAAAAACCAAGGGCCAAGATCGAACCCCTTATCCCACCTCTTGAATCAAGGGCCAGATTTAGGAGGTGCAACCAAAAAGATATCAAGCCATTGGATTCTTCTTCATCAATACTTAGCCATTGGATCAAACTCATTACCATATTTGAAATCCATCCCAAAAAGCTATAAATATGGGTCTCATTCACCCACAAAAAAACATCTGGAGCTAGGAATTCGGAGTTAATAATTTGGACCTAGTTATTCAGAGCTAATAACCTTCTTTTCTTCAGTGTTCTTCATTTTTTCTTTCTAGTTCTTCATTTTAGCCTTCTTTTCTTCCCGTCGATCTTGAGTAGAAACTTCTTTTTACCAAAAGTTGTTTTTTCCTCAAATCACCTGTTTCAATCCAAAAATCACAGTTGTCAATTCAAGATCAAGTTTATCATCAATCAATCGATCAATCTACAATCAAGTATGAGGAAACATTCCAAACAAGGTGGCATTTTTCTTTTCTCTTTTATTTTAATTAGTATTGCATATTATGATTATTTGTTTTTTAGTTTTACTATAGCATATAGTCATTTGCTTTTAAATAATTAATTTAGTGAAGATCATCCAATTTGGTAATAAAATTTCAAGCTTTCTTCATTCACCTATCTTAATACATTACACCTTAATAGAAGTAAGACTAGTTTTACCAGGTGAGTGTGGGTGCCTAACACCTTCCCACATCGTACCTTGACTCCCGAACCCAATAAGCATTTAGTTTCGAGGGCTAGTCCTTCACATAGGTTTTACTCAACTTTTCTTTAATAAAGTTAGTGGCAACTCTAAAATCAATTGCATAGACCTAGGTACACATTTTTGTGTGTACACGTATCTTGATTAGTTGAATTACCACCATAGTATAAATTCCATCGTTACTCCCATCGACTTTGATAGAACTGATAATCTTAGTTAACATAAATTCTAAAGAACTAGGAGTGGAACGAATTCTCTACTCCACTTATTGCAATAACATCGAGACTAGAAAACTTTGATAATATTAAGCTGAAATTAGTTTTAGTTTTACTTACATTTGAGTCTCGTTACTTATTCGTAGGTAAAACTATTATTTTTACCTTTTATTAAATGGCGCCGCTGTTGTCTTAGTTCTGTTTAGAATTGTTTTCGTTCGTATTGTTAGTCTTCCCAAAGTCCCATTAAACCCACCCACCCTTGTTTGGTTCTAACAGTGATTGTCTGGTTCAGAAACTAAACAGATTTCACAGAAATAGCCTAAGCGCACCCTGCGCCTTATATAGGCTACTTCGGAGTGCACTTAGCACTGAAGCACTTGGAACCCAGTCTACCTCATGAGTGTGACCTGCGCCCTACCATAGCAAATTCTAAGCGCTCCTAGTGCTAAAGCGCCTGGAACTCGAGTTACACAAGGAGCGCGACTTGCGCCCTATCTAGGCTATTTCTCGAAAGCCACTGCTACTTCTCTTCGAGCGACCCGATTTTCATACAGTCGGTTCAAACTTCCATTTCTTCAAGTTATTCAGTGTTTCTAACTTGTTAAATACACTGAGCTCGCGTATATAAGACGTTATTCATAAGGGAAGCAAGGAGGCATTCAGGTACTTCTTTCTTCCACTCCTCGCATCTCCTGTTGGAGGATTTATACTAGCATATCAGGGTTGTTTTGACTGTTGTCATATTTTTTCAATATTGGACATAGCCTTGCATGAGATTAAGGTCAGGTAGAGAAAAAACGATTAATGTAATCTATCGTGAACGTCAACACACAAACCTATCTAATATACTGATAAGAGCCCAAAACTGTAGTTTTAACCCCTTAACAATAGTACTTTTAGACCAATTATGTGAGTAATAAATAAGAGTTAATGTTGATTACGTGTTTTTATGTATTTCAGGCATTGAAGTCAATTATTTGCAGAAATGTGTCACTTTGGAAAGATAAAGGAGCAAGGGTTGGTTGCTAAGAAGTTCTGTGATTAAAGGCCAAGATTCAAGGAGAAAAAGCCTTTGTAAAGCCCGATCAAAGCTGAAAAGTCAAAGTCAACGCGGGCAGAAATAGCGCACAAAAGTCAGTAGAACTTCCGAAGATCGTATCTTTGGACTCAGACATTGGAATTGGACTTACTTTATGTCAAAACGACTGGCTCGGAAAGAAATTTCCAATGGTCCAAGCCATGACCCAATCAAAAGAGCTAAAGTAGACGAACAGTCTATTGAAGTCAAATCTAGCTGAAAAGGGCTAAGTGGACTGAAGAAATTAGGCTTTGGGCTCGATTTTCCGGCCCAAAACATGGCTCCTCAGCCCATGCACGAAAATGTGGATCTGGTCTCCTCCATTTCAACACACAAGACTTAGCTCTTAAATAATCCTTAGTTTAGGTAGGAAGTAGCCATTAGAGAATAGTTTAGATCTAGATCTAGTTTTGAGAATCAATTAATTAATTAGTTTTTATTATCTTGTTTAATTTAGTTATTGAATTATTGTTATTGCTATTCATTAGATCAATAAAGTTAATTAGCTCTATTCATAATATTAGTTCGACATTAGTTGTAATTTCAGTTTTAATTCATGTTGATTCTTAGACTATTTGTTCTATTCGTTTAATCAAGTTTATTTCACGTTATTTTAATCAAGTTTAATTTCATTTAATTATGTCTTCCTATTATTGTTTATTGTCAATGAATCCAATGAAACTAGCCTAAAAACTCTATTAGAGGAGGTTAAAGAAGCCATATGAGGATGATTGCTTGTTAGAATAGTTGTTATTTATAATATAATTTCAAGTTCATTATTATGAGTGTTTAGAGATAAACCTCATAATGATGAACTAGAGTTTAGAGCCACCATCAAAGAGATTTGTGGTTGAGCTACACTCTCATGCTAGTGGAATCTTGATTCGAGAGGACTTGGTATTCACTAGGGATCAATATTCGATTCGATGACTAACTAATAGCCAATCTAATTACATGGTGGAATTTCCCCCCTCTATGTTCTTCTAATTCATTAAATTCACATTTTATTAGTTTAGTTAATTTAGATTTATTTGAATCTATTGTATAAGCGTAGAATAGAAATTTCACATCACACATTAAACTACAAGAATACTGAGTATTAGCCATGGCCATTAACCGTGGCTAAAGAGCTTTTGCCACGGTCATTAGCTGTTGCACGACCGTGGCCAATACGCCTGTGGCTAATTTGTTGCCACGGATATTAGCCGTTGCCAAAACTTGTTTTTTGCCCACAGTTCTAAGCCGTTCCAAGGGCCGTGGCAAATGACTCTTTTGCCACAGCTAGCACTCGTGGCTAATGCTTAAATGAGCCGTGGTGGTTTACTTTGAGTATGCTAAATGTCTTGTTTGGCCACGGCTGAAGGCCGTGGAAAATGCTTTCAATTGTTTTAAAAAAAATTGTTCCAGCACCTTTATATCACACTTGCAGGTTGCAGTTCATATCATAAGATCTACCATTTCAATAAAAACCCCTGAGAATCATAATTCTCCACAATTTAAATTTGCATATACAGTACTTAACATAAATATTTTTACATCAAAGCAGGTCCAATTAGGAATCCAAACTTACATAAAAGAAGATAATACTAACTACTCTTTAAGAAATTTGAAAACTATTAAGAATCCCCAAAAAAATGAAAACATCACCATTTATAGTGCCTAAACTCGGTAGACTGCATTCCTAACCATCTAAACAACACCTCAACTGTGTCGGATCAAAGTCTGCATACTTACGTTCACTTGGTTGTACCTCATCATCATGTATCCTACCTTAGAGAGTAGGCTTTGAAGACTTAGCTATAGCCATATAAAAGCCAACCATTAGAACTAAAACGACACACCATTCGCACAGAAAATCGTGTGATATAGCAAATATTAATTGAAAGAGAAAGCACTAACCATTACGTGTTGTAAAACGTTGTACAAATTAATCCCTGCCAAACGCTGCATCGTAATTAGTCATTGACTCCAACTTCTTTGCTTCTAAGAAATTGCTCATTCTAAGAAAAGTATAAGTAGAGAAAGTACTAAAATAGTCACTAGAAAATCATCCAAATAACAAAACATATTAATGTTGAAGTTCCATAAAAAAAAGACATATTATTTAATCGGATACATGAGGCAAATTATTTAATCGTATACATGAGGTACGAACGTATGGTAATCATGAACTTATACATTATCTAAATAAAAGCTAACTAGCTTACACATTCAATTCTAATTAAAACAATGTTCAAGGTTTATAAATGTTCTAAATACTTACCTGAAGCAAGCTTCACTCCTAAGAAAACAGCTACATTGGTATTTGACTTTGATATATGGCTAAACCCAACTATCTTGAATTATTGCATGAATTCGTGTCAAACAAGAGTACAACAAAGCTTCACTTCTAGCACCACTTCCAGTCCTCACTACAAGTACCAGTCCACTGTATGATTTTATGTGATCTTTTCACTGCCAGCACCACTTTGGTATAAGGAAAAACCCAAAGACCACCCTAACCAACCCCTAAGTGTGGAAACCACCTGACTAGCCTACCCCACTATTCAAGACAAACAATATTGAAACTCACATTGTCTAGAACTATCATGCGGTCATGGTTTCATTGCGTAATGCAACTGTATGAGATACCAATCATGCGAAGCAAGCACAAAATATAAAGGAAGAAACATGACATCTGTCGTGATGGATGTTAGATGTTGTTAAATATTAGCAATGAAAAACAATTTGAATGAGATGCTTACCTAGCAAAAAAAAAAAAAAGTTGAATGAGAGGCTTCACTTTTTCACTGAGTTGAATCGCGTCGTACATATGATCTACTATTGTATATCCTCCTCCATTCTACAAACAAACATTAACAATAACAAATTTCAATCAAATCAAATCAATAAAATCAGAAAATGTTATATATATTTCATAGACTTACCGATCCAGAAGAGAAGAATCTAGAAACAAAATGTTTCTTTGTTAAGGATGATGTAATTTGCCGAGATACACTTCGCCACATTTCTAACTACTGTCAATCACCACCAACCTTTTTTTTTCCCTTTATCTTAGTTTTTCGGCGAAATAAGATAATGAAGAGAGAGAGAGAGTGGTACAAGACTTACCATGTCTTTTGCAATCGAGATAATGATATAAAATAACAAACACATCCTGACAATTGTAAGGGGGAAAAAATCATTATGTTAACTGCTAGCCATGTGAAGATCGGGAAACAGATTTACCTCTCAGGGGAATTCAATATTTCATATTAGAAAATAGAGAAATTAAGGGCCAAACCAAGATGAATTGGGTGGGTTGGGGAAAGATCTGTACTTGCAGTGTTGGAAGCAGCCTTGACAAGGTACAACCACAGAGGAAATGACAATACATTAAAGGTGCATTAAACATCAGCTTAAGAAATTAATGCTTCATTAAAATGTCACCAAAAGGAAATACCTGGTAGCCCTTCAATGACTGGTCAGCAACATCCTTCCTATCTTGGTTAGTCTTAAACTTAGCAAGATAGCGGAAGTAATCACCCTTCCTGCATTGAAGTTAACACAAAAACTGTTACCATATTTTCCTCTAACCAAATCAGAATAGACTGATTGCTTGTCAACAACCGTATGTCCTACTTTGACAAAAAAGATCTAGTATATTGTGCAGGCCAAGATTAATGTTCAAGGATAATCCCCATTCAAATATTAGAAAACAACTTGCTCACCTTCTTAGTCTAATAAATCTTTTCTCCCAATCAACCATAAACATTAACTCAAAGTCTTAACATCATTTGAAGGGCTTCTCAAGTGTTCCTTCTAGTTATTAACAAGGACAAACTAGGGAATTTTGTCTATGTTTAAGATGTGTCGCATCACATAGAGGACTATATATTCCTAGTATAAAAGGGACTGAGTGATTAACAGGTGCAAATAATATATAAGCTAATGCATAATAGCTTATCCATACCTAATCAGACCACAAAAGGAACTGATTCAATAGAAAATATATGAAACCAAAAAGACTCACATCTTGTACGTAGTAGAAAATAGTTGATTCTCCTGAGGTGGCAGAAGGGATCAAGTGTTCATCTATGATGGTTAAGATGTCAATGCAAATCATGGACAGCTCTTCCTCCACCTTACTTCGGTAATTCTTAATCAACTTCACATTCGATTTCATTTCCCCGATTCTTCCTTACGTTTTAATTGAAGACATAATGCACCATGAAGCACGACAAGCACCGATGACATTTTTGTAACCCACAGATAAGAGGTTCCTCTCCTCCACAGTCAGCTCTAGATCAAGCTTTGCAATTTTCTTCGTACATTCCACCATTTCTGTACATTTTCCACATGAAAGTGTTAGAACATATATTAACGTTTAATAATCCCAAACGTCCATAAAAATAAAAATAAAAAACACAAAACCCATCTCAAATCCTTTTTCGTTAAAAAAATAGTGCAACATACGAAATCAAAACAAAACCTATAAGTGAAACAGAATTGCAAACGAATCAAAGTTTTACAAAAAGAGTGATTTCAAGGCCAAATTGGTAAACCCTAACCTTAAAAAGTAAAATTCTGAGAGGGCAAAGGGAGACATGAGGAAGAAGAAATGGGGGAGTGAGAAGAGAGACGACCTTATACCCACTTTTTCTTCTTGCCGCCCATATCTATGATGAGAGAGAGAGAGAGAGAGAGAGAGAGAGGGGGGGAAGAAAATTGAGAGAGGTTTACCTATTTCTATTTGGTCGAATATTTCGCAGTGATACATTTCATTTTGCGCTCCTTTAATTTTCAAGAGATCAACAGATACAAAAACACAGATTTACATCAACGGTTCAAAGAAAAAGAAACATGACCGTGGCCAAAAATTTATCTAAACTCAAACCACCCACGTAATTGGCCACAGCTGCTAAAAGCTTTAGCCACGGCTAAAGACCGTAGATACTCTGCCACAACCATAGACCGTGGCTAAAGCTAACTTGTACCTGTGGCCAAAAGTCATTTTTCTTGTAGAATATTACTCTCACCATTGTTTCCTTGTGTTTGATTAGTTGAATTCGTTTAAGTCTAGAGAGTTAAGAGTGGAATGATTCCGTACTCTATATATTGCATGAATATATATGTGAGAGTAGAAAATAAATTATTGATACCGTAAGAATTAAGTTAGAGTAATCTAGTTTAGTTTTTACGGGTTATCAAATGGCGCCGCTGCCATCTTAAACTCTTTCAGGACAAGAATTCAATTGCTTGAATTCAAGGGGCAATCCCCCATTTTCATTTTTCTTTCTTTTTTCTCATATTTTTGTTACTGTTCACTATTTTAAGCACAGGGGCGCACGCCTTCCATTTGGCCTTGTTCAGAGCGCGCCCGCCCTTCCTTGTGTCTGCGGAATCACAGCGAAGAATATTGTGGTAAAGATATTTTTAAATTTCCGAAAATTCTGAAAATGTTCAAGTATAATAAATAAGGTGTTATTGATTTACTGGAATATTTTCAGAATTTTCGTAATTGTTTTACCTTGTGAACAAATACGATCTTTACAGTGTTGCATTTCAGTTTTCAACCCGTAAGTTCTTGAAAAACAGACAAGTAAGGTTACTTAGGCAGTTCCAAAAATTCTAAACTTTTTACAGGAGTATCTATCCTAAGTCAGCAGTTTTCAGTAAAAATTTGATAAGTTGTTGATTTATTTTGACCTCCTAACTAGTGGAGTGTTTCCAGTGTATTTCTGCAGTTTTGCAAACACTTAAGTTCTGGAACAACAGCCAATAAGGAGAGTTTGTAGAACTCCAATTGCTCTAAAATTTTTACAGGAATACCCATGATCTGTCAGGAGTCTCCAGTAAAATTTTGGCGATTTTTGTCTCTATTTTGATTGGTTAACCATTCAGTTGTTTGTATTGTGTCCGAAAACTATTTCACAAACTTTGAAGAGCAGTAGAAGGACTTTTATAGCTCCTATTGATCTGAAATTTTGCAGGATACTTGATAGACGTCTTTGCAAACTACTGTAAAAATTTCAAATTTTTTAGAGAGCGCGACCCGCGCCCATATAAGGCAAAGGTTGAGCACAACCTGCCCTCAAAACACTGTAATTCAAGTTCCACCTGAGCGCGACCCGCGCCCTTCACAGGCAAATTCTGAGCTCCTCCCGTGCTCAACTCACTGAAAATTGCCTCAGGCTCGAGTGCGACTTGCACCCTTCACAGGCAAATCCTAAGCGTGACTCCCGCCCTCTTCTGGAGCAGCCCGATTTTCACAGGTCAGTCCAAATTTTCATTTCTTCAAGTTATTCAGTGTTTCTAACATCATACAAACACTGAGATCGTGTATACAAGACGCTATTCAAATGCGTAGCAAGGAGGCATTCAAGTACTCCTTCTTCCACTCCTTGCCTTTTCTGTCAGAGGAGTTTTAATTCTAGTATAATCAGGCTTGTTTTTCGTAGACATAAATACCACACGCCTATCTAGAATTTCATACACTACACCTGCATTGATGGCTAAAGAACAAGAGACTCCTCTCTCTGATTTTTATAAAGCCCTAAACAATGGCCCTAAGTCATGCATCGTTCTTGCAGACCTAGTGGGGGATTTTCGAATTCCCCATAATATATTTAACTTGTTACCAGTTTTTCATGGTTTAGACCATGAGAAGCCTTACTAGCATATGCGTAGGATAGAACAAGTTCTCACTACATTCCATCATCCTAGCATAAGTCCGGATCAAGTTAAACTTAGGGTGTTTCCTTTCACCCTAGCCGACAAGGCGACATCTTGGTTAACTGCCCAAACGCTAAACTCTGTGGACTCATGGGCTCAACTTGTTCATGGAACAATTTTACCCACCAATGAAAACAGATGAAATGCTTCACAAGATTCATTTCTTCCGCCAAAATCCTCATGAATCCTTTTCAGAGGCCTGGAATCGTTTCACTGATCTTCTCATTGAATGCCCGCATCATAATCTTGCGAAAGACATGCTTGTTCGTGCCTTCTTTAAGGGGCTTTTACATCGTCATAAGGAGGTTCTAGATTTCATGACTGGGGGTAGTTTTCTTAGTAAAGGAGCCTTGGAGGCTTATACATTCTTAGAAGATCAATCTAAGAGGAACAACAATTGGGGAGGTAACGAATCTTTCCGCTCCACTCTTTCTTCTTTTGAGGTTAAAAATAATCCCGAGCTTAAAACTCTTATCGATGCCCTCTCTGTTCAATAATAACCCACACCAATCATGAAGATTAACTCTACTCGTTGTAATGTCTGTTTTAGTCTTGAGCATTCTGACTTCTATTGTCCTCTTGTCTATGCACAACCACCACCACAACCATCACACTTTAACCAGTTAACTCAACATCAAGGAGAAGGAAACTTAGGTGACCAGAATAGAGGTTTAGTGCCCATGACCCAGAACTATCAACATCAAGCCATGATCGCTCAACAAGCTTTAATTCTAGTCCAACCATCTACAGACAAAGTAGTTGTGACCTTGTTGGAGAAACAAAATCAAATTATGCAACAAAACTCCAACTTGATGAAAGATCAGCATGATCAAAACTCTAATATGATGAAACAAACGACGCAAATGATGTAGTCTTTGTGACAAAAGGTTATTGACATGTCTCCTAACCAAAATAATAACCAAACAGGTGTGTTTCCAGGTCAAGCAATGCCTAATCCTAAGTCAACAAACACCGCCTTTGAAATAAAAAGTATTCAGTGTAATGGTAATATAACCCCAGGGGACCTACAAGCAGTCACTACCCTTCGTTCAGGGCGAGTAGCTGATAACCAAGTGACTATACCTAAAGATCGTCCACAAATAGAAGCTGAAAATGAAACCATACCAAATACTGTCATAGAAACTGAAGACCCTACAACTGTAGAAGTTCTAGTCCAACCACAACCAAAAGGCACAACTTTACCGAATACCACCATAGATATTGATGATCCTACACCTGTAGAGGTTCCAATATGGACACCTAGATGGAAAACAGCTAGAGATAAAGCAAAGACTAATAATATTACTAAATACAGAGATAAACCACTATATCCCCAGAGACTAGTTATGTCTAAAAAGGACGAAAATTTTGATGAGATTAGGGAAGTGTTTAAAAATCTGACTATAAACCTACCTTTTCTAGATGTTATAAAAAGTCTACCTGGACACGCTAAGTTTCTAAAAAAGTTGTACACCAAGAAGAGGAAAACCAACATACCCTACGAAGCATTCTTAACTGAACAATATCCCTCTTTATCTGAACATAACAGAATTCTTAAGTACATGGACCCTGGTTGTCCTACTGTACAATGCACCTTAGGTGATACCTTCATAACAACTGCTTTATTAGACCTGGGGGCGAGTGTTAACTTACTCCTTTTTTATTTATATAAACAACTAGATCTAACAAAACTTCAACTAACCAAAATGACTTTGCAGTTAGCCGATCATTCTATTAAGTATCCCAAAGGCGTAGTTGAAAACATTCTCGTTAAAGTCCAAGATTTTTACTACCCCGTTGACTTTGTTATTCTAGACATAGAAGCTGCTCATGATTCTATTCCCATCATCTTAGGGCGTCCTTTCTTGACAACCGCCAATGCCCAAATCAATTGCCGGGATGGCTCAATGACTCTTTCTTTTGGAAATCTTTCTGTGGAAGTTAACATGTTTAGACAAAAGCAGAGACAACTAGGTTTTCCTATAGAAGGTGAAGTTAAGTCTATTGAGAGTTTTGTACATCACATTAGTGCTTCCGAGGATCTCGTCCCTACACTAGTAGATACCCCTCTTATGGAAGAAGACAAAGATCACAATTTTGACTCGTTGAACATAACTGAACTAGCGAAAGAATTTTCCACCCTGCCTTCTGACCCTACAAGAGATGGAGTAAACCTAATAATACACGAGATAGATGAATTTCTCAAAGATGGAGATGAATACCATAATTATATGGATGCGAATAACCTAGATGAGGAATTCGACGAGTTTCTAGGAGCCTGTGATGATCCACCCTCTCAAGAACTACCTAAAGAGCCATCTGATACCTTCATTTTCAGATGTGTGATAATGCCAACCCATGCCACCAATAAGTTTTATGCTAAAACCACACACTCATTTTTTCTATTCCTTCAATCTAAAACTTATCCATACCCTACATATCTTCCCCAACTATCTATTTTCTCACGATCATTCACTTAGACACCTTTTCGTTCAAAGAAAAAGAAGAAACTGGTATGCTCAATTAGGTTCTAGATCTATCAGACTTCGCTCTCATTCCACTAAGCCACGTCATAAGAAATCTTGGTGCTTAATTTTGTTTGATGGTGCTTTCCATGTTAACTATTTATGGAAAGATCCACAATTATTTAGATTATTGATATATGGTAAACTGCATGTTAATACATATATATCAGATTAAGTCTAGGGAATCTGACTTTAAAAGACCCCAGTTTTTATACAATACCACCTTTCTGGAGTATAGGCCAAACAAAAATTCAAACTTAAAAAGAGTTTTCCAATTTTGTTTGGGGGGTGGCGTATTTTGGTCTTTCATTTCAAAACGTTTTGCCACCCTTTGCCTGTCATGTTTACTCTAGTAGAGTTTGTGTTAGTTAGTACGTAACAGTTTAATTGTGCTTCATGTTATCATATCATCTTTATAATATTTATATTACAGGTACTGCCAATTTTTGCCACGTTTCTATGGTAAATTCTTTCCTTATCTCTTTACACTTTGAGGACAAAGCGTTCGATTGTTTGGGGGTGGGATAGAAACATTTGCAAAAATTAAGCACTTTTAGGATGTAAATTACGTACTTTTCATTATAAAATATTAAAAATCATAAATATTGTTTATACTAGGCACTTAGTGATAACGGTATTGTTCCTTTCTTCATAATGATATTAGTCTAGAAATCTCACGTAGTACTTGAATTAGGATTTAATTTTTGAAACTTAGATTAATATATAGGTAATAGTCATTGCATCTTTTCACGAACATCTTGCATGAGCATCTTTGATTGTACTTGGCAGTATTTTTCTGAGACCTAGGTTAGAGTACTTAATACATATCCTGTGTGCATCTAGCCTAAAAGCCTCATAAAAGTGAAATATCTGAGTGATGACACAAGAGAGAAGTAAATTATGAGTAGAGAGATCACACATCCACTTGCTTGATCACCATACCATATCCTAAGCGAGAATTTAGGCCCTCTTTGGATCGATATAGCCAGAAATTCACACCTATATGAAATTTATTATCCGCTAGTCGCCCCACTGAGCCTTTCATTAGCCTTTTCACAAACAAAAAATTCTTTACCCAATAAAACAAAATAATAAAATCAGCCTACCTATCTAGATAAGTCTGAGAAATAGGATGAGTGAAGAAAAGATAAGAGAAAAACCTGTATAAATAAAAATTAGTTAGTTGCTTCAGAAAGGAAAAAGAAAAGAAAGTTTCCATCCAAAGAAAATAAAATAAAAATAAAATAAAATAAAAACTCCAAAAATAGAATAAAAGGAGTCAAAAAGCTAAAATGAAAAGGCTAAGGATGGAAACAAAGTGTAGAAGCAAAAGAATAAGGTTTTCTCTAGTTACATAATATGAAGACCCTACTTTCTTAGACTTGTCTTTTTGAATATCCATTTCCTTCCTTCTTTAACCAATACCTACGCCCCGTATCACCTAATAAAGACCTCTAGCTTAATTAGGAATAGGTTGGTATGATAGTAAGTGGTAGATGTGTTTGATCGACCTCGGCTTCCTTGGATTGTCATTGAGATTGTGAGGAAATGTGTGCCCACTGCACACTGGAGTTAGCAAACTTGAGTGGAAAAATCAGAGTGTTATGTGTTTTGGCACATTCCTTGTGAGAACCTACTTAGGCACGCTACCCAAAAGTTTCAGAAACGGACCTGCCATTGCATTTCATATCATAGTTTATTGTATAGTTGTTTATTTTAAGATGATTTGATTGTTATGCATGTATTAGTTTAAGTTTTAGAATGATCGTTCTTGTTTAAATACTAGTGAGATGAATAGATCATTGACACATAAATAAGGAAACAATAGTTTTATTTCTTAGTCGTTGTAGTATAGATGAAGTTTGTAAGTACCTTCACTGGAAAACTCTCACGAGGCTATAACTCGTCCACTAGAGAATTTCTAGTGGTTTAAGGCCTTGTTGCATATGGTCAATGCAATTGCACTCGACGAAACGAGAGTAGTTAGAACTCCATTTTTGGTCACTTATTCTAATTTCTCATATTTGCTTGAGGACAAGCAAAATACTGTTTGGGGGTGGTTTGATAAGAGCCCAAAACTGTAGTTTTAACCCCTTAACAATAGTACTTTTAAACCAATTATGTGAGTAATAAATAAGAGTTAATGTTGATTACGTGCTTTTATGTATTTCAGGCATTGAAGTCAATTATATGCAGAAATGTGTCACTTTGGCAAGATAAAGGAGCAAGAGTTGGTTGCTAAGAAGTTCTGTGATTAAAGGCCAAGATTCAAGGAGAAAAAGCCTTTGTAAAGCCCGGTCAAAGCTAAAAAGTCAAAGTCAACGCGGGCAGAGACAGTGCACAAAAGTTAGTAGAACTTCCGAACACCGTATCTTTGGACTCAGGCCTTGGAATTGGGCTTACCTTATGTCAAAACGACAGACTCGGAAAGAGCTTTCCGATGGACCAAGCCTTGACCCAATCAGAGGAGCATAAGTAGACAAAAAGTCTATTGAAGTTAAATCCAGCTGAAAAGGGCTAAATGGACTAAAGAAATTAGGCTTTGGGCTTGATTTTCCAGCCCAAAACATGGCTCCTCAGCCCATACATGAAAATGTGGATCTAGTCTCCTCCATTTCAACACACAAGACTTAGCTCTTAAGTAATCCTTAGTTTAGGTAGGAAGTAGCCATTAGAGAATAGTTTAGATCTAGATATCGTTTTGAGAATCAATTAATTAATTAGTTTTTATTATCTTGTTTAATTTAGTTATTGAATTATTGTTATTGCTATTCATTAGATCAATAAAATTAATTAGCTCTATTCATAATATTAGTTCTACATTAGTTGTAATTTCAGTTTTAATTCATGTTGATTCTTAGACTATTTGTTATATTCGTTTAATCAAGTTTATTTCAAGTTATTTTAATCAAGTTTAGTTTAATTTAATTATGTCTTCCTATTATTATTTATTGTCAATGAATCCAATGAAACTAGGCTAAAAACTCCATTAGAGGAGGTTGAAGAAGCCATGTGAGGATGATTGCTTGTTAGAATAGTTGTTATTTAGAATAGAATTTCAAGTTCATTATTATGAATGTTTAGAGATAAACCTCATAATGATGAACTAGAGTTTAGAGCCACCATCAAAGAGATTTGTGGTGGAGCTACACTCTCATGCTAGTGGAACCTTGATTCGAGAGGACTTGGTATTCACTAGGGATCAATATTCGATTCGATGACTAACTAATAGCCAATAGAATTCCATGGTGGAATTTTCCCCCTCTATGTTGTTCTAATTCATTAAATTCACATTTTATTAGTTTAGTTAATTTAGATTTATTTGAATCTATAGTATAATCGTAGAATAGAAATTTCACATCACACATTACTCTCACCATTGTTTCCTTGTGTTTGATTAGTTGAATTCGTTTAAGTCTAGAGAGTTAAGAGTGGAACGATTCTGTACTCTATATATTGCATGAATATATATGTGAGAGTAGGAAATAAATGATTGATACCGTAAGAATTAAGTTAGAGTAATCTAGTTTAGTTTTTACGGGTTATCATATACCACACACTACACCTTAAATAATGGCTGAAGAAAGAGAGTCTCCTCTCTCTGAATTTTACAAAGCCTTGAACGATAACCCAAAATCTTGCATCGTTCTTGCAGACCCAATGGGGGATTTCTGAATCCCCCCAGATATATTTAATTTGTTACCCATTTTTCATGAAAACCCTTATCAACATATGCGTAGGATTGAACAAGTCCTTACCACATTCCATCATTCTACAGTTGGTGCGGAACAAATTAAACTGAGGGTGTTTCCTTCACCCTAGCCGACAAGGCGGCGTCTTGGTTAACTGCCCAAGCGCCTAATTCTGTGGACTCTTGGGCCAAACTTGTTCAACTATTTATGGAACATTTTTACCCACCACTGAAGACAGATTAAATGCTTTCCAAGATTCATTTTTTCCAATAGAATCCTCATGAATCCTTTCCAGAGGCTTGGAATCGTTTCACTGACCTTCTTATAGAGTGTCCACATCATAACCTTGCGAAAGACACGTTAGTTCGTGCCTTTTTCAAGGGACTTTTACACCACCATAAAGAGGTCCTAGATATAATGAATGGGGGTAGTTTCCTCAGTAAAAGAGCCTCAGAGGCTTGTTTTTAGAAGATCAAACAAAGTGTAATAATAATTGGGGGTAGTGACGATATCTCCCTCCCCGCTAGTTCTTCTTCAACGATTAAGGCTGCTAGTATGTTTGAGATTAAACCCGATCCTGAGCTTAAAACTTTAATCAAATCTCTCACTAGAAATGTAGAAGCTATTTTTGTTCAACAAAAGCATATCCCTGTCATGAATGTCAACTCTATTCCATGTAATTTCTATTTCAGTCCTGCGCATCTCGACTCCTATTGTCCTCTAGTCTATGAACATCCATCCGCACAGCCGGACAATGTTTGTTCTATTAATAGTGAACCTAACGTACCTTGGCGACAAAATCCCAACTATGGTTGGCGAAATAACCAACAAGTTACACCTCCAGCGTATAATAATCAAAATGTTAGGCCAGCAAACAATTACAATCAAGCTACACCGAGACAAGGACAAGGTCAGGGGAATTATAATAATTATAATTATAATGCTAATAGAGGTATTGTTTTGGTTAATCATAACTATCACAACCCACCTATTAATAATCAACGTGACATAGTCCCTGTCACATAACCTGTAACAAACACTCAACAACAACCGGATCGTTTCAACGCCTTTATGCAAACCCAACAACAAATTTTACAGTCCATCCAGCTTTCCTTACAGTAGTTAGCCCAAGAGAAAGTACAACCCAAAGGTGTGTTTCCAGGTCAAGCGATACCTAATCCTAAAACAACAAACACAGCCTTTGAAGTAAATGGTAATACTAGTAATGAAAATGGAAACGTAGGTGTGCTAAATGCCATCACCACTCTCTGTTCTGGCAGAGTGGTTGATAACGCCATAACTATGCCTGTAGTTACCCCACCAGTAGTTCCTACACCGGATATTATACTAGATATCGAAGTAATAACTGAAGATCCTACCCCAATAGAGGTACAAGTTAAACCACAACCTAAGAAACAAAAAGCCAAGGTTAGACATCCTGTTGATCCATATGCTAAATATAGAGAGAAACCACCGTTTCCCCAGAGATTAGCCATGTTAACCAAGGATACGAATTTCGACGAGATTAGGGAGGCTTTCAAAAATCTAACGATAAACCTACCCTTTCTAGAAGCAATTAAAAAGTTACCTCACCATGCTAAGTTTCTTAAAGAGTTGTGCACTACTAGGCGTAAAACAAATATTCCTAAAGACGCCTTTTTAACTGAGCAATTTCCAACTTTAACCGAACATAATGGAATCATTAAGTACAAGGACCTTGGTCGTCCTACTATACAATGCACCTTAGGAGATTCCCACATGACGACCGCGCTATTAGACCTGGGGGAAAGTGTTAACTTACTCCCGTATTATTTATATAAACAAATAGGTCTACAGGAGATGCAACCTACTAAAATGACGTTGCAATTAGCGGATCGTTCTATTAAGTATCCAAAGGGTGTGGTTGAAAACGTGCTTGTTAAGGTTTATGATTTCTACTATCCTGCTAATTTTGTTATCCTCGATATAGAAGTCGCTAACAACTCTGTTCCGATCATTTTAGAGCGTCTTTTCTTGGCTACTACCAACGCGCTCATAAATTGCCGCGATGGTTTGATGTCCATGTCTTTTGGCCATCTTTCTATTGAGGTAAATATTTTTAAAACGATGAAACAATTCCCATATACGACTTTGGATGGAGAGGTTAGCATGATCGAAAGCTTAGCTTAAGATTATTTCAAAACCACGTTTCCTGATAATCAGATGCACAAATTCCTATCCTTTGGAAGTTCCAACTTCGACGAGAACTCCCTGGAAGTCGAGGAAGATTTCCTTCGACTCTTTTACAACTCTTCCTCGCGAGTCTGTCCCTGTCAACATCCATTCATCCCTTGACGCTATGACGGAAGATGAATTTTTCACCCTCTATCCGAGTGATTCTTTTGACCCACCTATTGAGGAATATCTTGCATATCTCAAGGCTTCTGATAATCTAGACCTGAGAGCTCCAGCCGAGCCCCATTCATCCGCCTCACATAATCCTGTCACTTATTCATCTTCCATCACCAATTTTCCCCACCTTCCACCTTTTCAAAGGAACCTTGAGTTTGCACTTGACCCTCTTATTTCTCATGTGCTTCATGATTTTCTAAATCCTCCTAATACGGAAATAATTCTCAAGAAAAAGGCACTTGACACCTTCATTTTCAGAATTGAGACAGTTCCTACCTACACCATGAATGAGTTTTGTGCTAAACCCACATTCCAATTTTTTCCATTCTTTCCTTTTAAAACTTATACATATCCAACATATCTTCCACAAACATCTATTTTCTCACGATCATTCACTTGGACACCCTTTCGTTCAAAGATGAAGAAGAAGGTGTATGCTCGGTTACGTTCTAGGTCTATCAGACTTCGCTTTCATTTCACTAAGTTGCATCATAGAAAATCTTGGTGCTTGATTCTATTTGGGGGTGCATTCCATGTTAATTATTTATGTCAAGATCCACAACTATTTCGGTTGTTGATATATGGTAAACTGGATGTTCATTATATACATATGTTAGAGATGAAGTCTCAGGAATCTGACTTTAAAAAACCCACGTTTAAAACAAAATTTCTAAACTCTGTTCTATAAAATTTGTTTGGGGGTGGGGTGTTGGTCTTTCCATCCTAAACTCTGTTCTATAAATTTGTTGTTTTGATGTTGTTTTTATTGTTTTTAGTAGATTCGATGTTAAGTTGTTAAATTTAGTAGTTAAATTTAAATTATGTAGTTAATTGTTATTTGAATTTCTATTTTAATTTAAATTGGGTTTTGTCTAAGCATGCAATGATTTTTGCGTAAATCCCACCTTCTCGAATTGTTTGGGGGTGGTATTATTGTTTTTAGCATTGCTTTTATCTGATCCACTATTTTAGAAGTAATTTTGCAATGAGTTGGTTGAGAATTAATGTTGCCAATATTGGTGTGGCTAGGATTAGATATTGTGGCACCACCATGTTATTCATCCTGATGAATATTTTAGGGGAGTGACAGTTTACTTCTACAAATAGTATTGTTGGTGACATTTTCCTTGCTTTAGCTGAGGGACGTCGCCTATATGACATTCCCAGAGTTTTAGTGGCTAGTCTAAAGAGAGCCCATAGCATGAGCCATAAGTCTCTTCGTATGCCTGTTTTGGTTTGCCGCATCATGATCATGCGCAGTTGTTTGCCTGAATTCTATACCCAGTTCATGGATTGGGTTAGGGTTGAAATCATGAGACCCACCAATTGCGTGGTTCGTTCATTTTGAGTTTTGACTTGGCCAGGATGGCAGGTGCAACCTCATTTGGTTGCTCCTTACACCCCATCAGACCGAGTAACACTTGACAGGTTAGCACGGGTTGATGATACACGACGAAGGGCTTGGCAAATTATCATAGCGTGGCAGGACGCAAAAGAGCCTTGGTCCTATGAAGAGGAGGAGGATGACGCTTAAACGATGGAGATAAGGTAAGTTTTTATTTTAGTTAGTGTCTACTTATGTCCCAAGCAATTTGATTCTTGTTATCCCCATAACGGGTGGAACTCATATAGAGTTGCGTCTATTTTTATTTTTCTATATTAGTATGTTTTAACTTTGTTTTGCAGATGCTCTAAATTTTCACGCGTTTCAATGGTAACTCCTATCCTCTTTAATTCTTTATTTTGAGGACAAAACATATTTTTGTTTGGGGGTGGCATAGAAACATGCCTAATTTAAGGCATCTGTTAGGATATAGATATGTACAATATCACTTATTTTCTAGTAAAAAAAATAAAAAATTTAAAAATATAAATAAAAAGTTTATGCTATACACTTGGGAATATTGATATTGTTTTTTCTCTATGCTCTTAATAATCTAGAAGTTTCACGTTAGCTTTTGCGTTAGAATAGTTTTTAGAAACTTAAGTTAATATGTAAGTAATAATCTTTGCATCTTTCTATAAATATATTACATGAGTATCTATAATTGTTTGGCAGTAAGTTTCTGAAATCTAGGCTAAAGTACTTATTCTACAAATCTTGTGAGAATATAGCCTAAAGCCTTATATGAGTGAAATATTTGAGAAATGACACAAGGGAGAAGTAACTTCCGGATAGAGAAATCACACGTCCACTTGCTTGATCACTATACCATATCCTAAGTGAGAATTTAGGCCCTCTTTGGATCGATATAGCCAGAAATTCAAACCTTATGAAATTATTTTCTGCTAGTCGCCCGTCTGAGCCCTTCTTTGGCCTTTCATAACCCACAAATCCTTTACCCTTTCACAAAACAAAATAAAAATAAAAATCAGCCTACCCATTCTTTGAATGAGTCTGAGAATAGAGATGAAGAATAGAAAAGAGAAAGACCTTTGAAATCAAGAATTTGTTAGTTGCTTCAAATAAGAAAATAAAGTTTCCATCCAAAGAAAAGAAAAAAATAAAATAAAATAAAGAGTTAGAACTCCAAAAACAGAATTAAAGGAGTCAAAAGCCAAAGAAAAAAAAAGGCTAAAGATGGAAACAAAGTGTAGAAGCAAAGTAAAAACAAGGCTTTCCCTAGTTACATAATATTAAGACTCTATTATCTCAGACTGGTTCTTTTTAAATATCCATTTCCTTCATTCTTAAATCATCATCTAATCCCCGCAACACCTAATAAAGACCTCTAGCTCAATTAGGAATAGGTTAGTGTGATAGCAAGTGGAAGATGTGTTTGATCGACTTCGGCTTCCTTGTGTGTCATTGAGATTGTAAGGTAAAGTGTGCCCACTGCACAATAGAGTAGCAAAACTTGAGCAGAAAAATCAGAGTATTTTTGTCTTGACTTTTATGTGAGGACCTACTTAAGGACGCTATTCCAAAGTTTCAAAAATGGACTTGTTAGTGCATTTCATAGTATTACTCATTGTATATATGTTTATTCGTAGATGATTGATTATTATGCATATATTAGCTTAGGTTTCGACTTGATTATTCTGTATTCATTGCTAGTGAGATGTATAGATAATTGAGACATAAATAAAGAAACAATAGTTTTATTTCTTAGTCATTGTAGCATAGATGAAGTTTGTGAGTATCTTCACTGGAAAACTCTCACGAGACTATAACTCGTCCACTAGGAAATTCCTAGTGGCTTAACGCCTTGTTGTATATGGTCAATGCAATCGCACTCGGCGAAACGAGATTAGTTAGAACTCCATTTTTGGTCACTTATTCTAATTTCTCATATTTGCTTGAGGACAAGCAAAATGCTATTTGGGGGTGGTTTGATAAGAGTCCAAAACTATAGTTTTAACCCCTTAACAATATTAATTTTAGACTAATTATGTGATTAATAAGTAAGAGTTAGTACTGTTATCGTGTTCTTATGTATTTCAGGCATTAGAGTCGAATATGTACAAAAATGCACCCTTTTTGCGAGATAATAGAGAAAAAGTTGGTTGCTAAGAAGTTCTATGATTAAAGGCCAAGATTCAAGGAGAAAAAGCCTTTTTAAATCCCGGTCAAAGCTGAAAAGTCAAAGTCAACGCGGGCAGAAACAACACACAAAAGTCAGCAGAACTTTCGAAGGCTGTATCTTTGGACTCAAAACTCGGAATTGGGCCTACCCTATGTCAAAACGACCGGCTTGGAAAAAGATTTCCAATGGTCTAAGCCTTGATCTAATCAGAGGAGAAAAAGTGGACAAAAAGGCTATTGAAGTCAAATCTAGTTGAAAAGCCCTTTGTGGACTGAAGTACTGATGTTTTGCACTCGATTTTCTTACCCAAAACAGGCTCCTTAGCCCATGCACGATTTTGTGGATCTGGTCTCCTCCATTTAAGAAACAAAGACTTAGCTCTTAAGGATAGTTAGAACTGGATCAGAAAAGTAGTTTTAAACTTAGTTTTTACTTAGTCAATTAGTTTTTAAGTTAGTTTGAATTAGTGAATGATCCAAATACTTAGTTTTAATTCATTAAATTAGTTTATATATTTTTAATCTAATTAGTTGTCAATGCTATTAGTTGTTAGAACAAGTTTTGAATCTTAGAATAAAATACTTAGTTTATATTTCAACCTTTAATTTTGAATTCAATCTTGCATTCATAGATTTAGTTGTTTTAAATTGATAATTAGTATTCCTAATTTTAGTTCTAGATTAGTTTGAATTTCAGTTGTAATCCATTTTGAATCTTAGACTATTGATAAATTAGATTAAGAAAGTTAATTAGTTATTCAATAATGACTTGTTTTGATTGTTCTTGTTTTAGAAATGATAGTATGATGATTCAAGGCTAAAACCTCCATTAGAGGGGTTTGAGGAAGCCTTGATGAAACTTGATTGTTGTTAGGGTAGAAATTGGTTGTAAAAATCTATTCTATTCTAGAAAGTAATTAGTTCACCATGAGAATGGGTTTGATTGTTTCACATGCTAGTTGTTAGTTGGTAGAGATTACCATGAATAATTAGGGATTAGAAACACCCAATTGTTATGCGAAAGCATTTCAATTCGGATTACAACATTTCTTTGTTAGTTTATTAAGTCGAATCAAAGTGGAATCAAATTCCCCTAATTCATTATCATATTGTCAATTTAGTATTTCCATAATTGAATTATCGTATCTTGATTAGTTGAATTACCACCGTAGTATAAATTCCATCGTTACTCTCATCAACTTTGATAGAACTGATAATCTTAGTTAACGTGAATTCTAAAGAACTAGGAGTGGAACGAATTCTCTACTCCACTTATTGCAATAGCATCGAGAGTAGAAAACTTTGATAATATTAAGCTAAAATTAGTTTTAGTTTTACTTACGTTTAAGTCTCGTTACTTATTCGTAGGTAAAACTATCGTTTTTACCTTTTATCAACGCTCCAGTGGTATCACAGATTACCTGAGCGTTAGATCAGGTCCTCAGAAGAACTATTCAGAACCTCCATAGATAGGTATTCATGCAACAAGCATCAACTTAAACGGATTGATGCACTGTTCAATATCAAGAAAAAGGATGGAGAGGCATTGAGATCCTACATGCAACGGTTCATGGAAATTTCAATCCAAATAGAGTCTTGTGATAAACAGACTGTTATAATAGCTTTTAAACAAGGGTTGGATAAAAACAACACCTCAGATCTCTCTCCAGGAAACCACCCCGTGATTTAGAGGAACTACTTGATAGGGTTGAAACTCATGCGGGGTGGGAAGAAGATGTCCTGAACAGACGTCAAGAAGTGAAGAAAACTAGTCGAACAGTTCCTGGAGTTCCTCAAGAAGGGAATGGAAATTCTACCCCTCAAAAATCAAAGAGAGACCGTAATCGTAGTCGCCAAAAGGCCGAATCCCTATCAAAGGGATGAATGCCCAGAGGGCAATACCAAAATGTAACCAGTAGTGCAGATGGAAAGCAACAGAAGAAGCCACGTGTGGAAGGAGCTGAAGAAGCTCTTCACTCAATTGACAGAAACTTCGCCCCTGTGAACAAAATGCCAGATGAGGTTCTGGACTCGATAAAAAATTAGAGTTACCTCAAATGGCGGCTCGCTTAAGCGGGTTCCCGGGTACCGAGAGACCAAAACCTACTACAAGTTCCATAAGAGTAAGGGTCCGCGGCACGAGCTGCGGGACCCTCAAAAATGAACTATAGGATCTGATTGAAAGGGGGTATTTGAAGCAATTTGTGGCACACGAACAGGCAAATGCAGTACAGCCTGAGGAGATCAGCACGTTAGTTCAGGACCCCCCAAGTACTGGACCACTCAACGGCCGACTCTAGATAAATATGATTTCTGGTAAAGTAAGTAAACGAAATGGACAGGTAACTGACAAGGGTGCGCGATATCAAATGTGCATCGCCAAGCAGATGAGGATCATGAACAGCAAGCTGACTACAGGAGCTCAGGTCAACGCGGTACCCTAGAAAGATCCGCTCATTCTTTTCTCTGAAGTTGATTGCCTTAACATCCAAAACCCAAATGAGGACAATCCCTTTTGGAGATTATGATTTGCATCGCATATTGGTGGACCCAGGCAGTTCAACACTACTATGATGCATTCAAAAAGTTACAAATCCCAGATGCGGAGATGGTTGCCACCAGCTCTAACCTGTATGGATTCAATGGGGACAAAGCTCTCACAGTTGGGGAGATCCAGTTACTTGTAGCCACTGGTCTAGTAACTCTTATCATAAATTTTGTTATGGTAAAAGCTAACACACCATATCACATGATTTTAGGCAAGACCTGGCTACACAGACTCCGAGCCGTTCCCAGCACCTATCACCAATGTCTAAAATTCCCACATCATGGGAAAATTGAGATAATAAGAGGAGATTAGTTGGCCGCCAAGACGTGCTGTGCTTTGGTAACAAAGCAGTCCCCACTCCCTTTTGAACCAATGGAGGTGGGGCAACCCGCCAAATAGCAATTACAGTTGGATCCCCCCCTCCCAGACCTGGTCCCAAGAGAGAGGGAGGATCCCCCCTTACTGGAGCCGTTGGAGGAAGTGGATATTGGGGGAGGTAGCTCACCAAAAACCACTTTCATCGGCACCATGTTGAGTTCTGGAGAGCGCACGACTTTGATACAGTTCCTCCGAGAGCACAAGGACGTGTTTGCTTGGTCGTTTGAAGAAATGCCAGGAATTGGTCCCCATGTGGCATGCCACCCACTTAATGTCTACAGTGATGTAGTAGTAGTCAAGCAGAAACCAAGGAAAATAGGTGCTGACAGATCCAAAGCTATAAAAAACGAAGTTCAAAAGCTGAAGGCAGCTAAATTTGTCAGAAAAATCAATTTTCCCACTTGGATTTCTAATATTGTCCAAGTAAGAAAGAAGAATGGGTCATGGAGAATCTGTATCGACTTCACGGATCTGAACCGTGCATGTCTGAAGGACAGCTACCCTCTACCACGAATTGATAAATTGGTGGATGCAACGGCTAGACATGAACTATTGTCTTTCATAGATAGGTTATCTAGTTACAACCAGATCCCCTTGCATGAAGAGGACCACAAGCATGCCAGTTTCACAACCGAGGATGGCCTGTACTGCTATTAGGTCATGCCGTTCGGGATGAAAAATGCAGGGGATACATACCAACGATTGGTAAACAAGATGTTCAAAGGATTGATAGGTGACATTGTGGAGGTGTATGTAGACGATCTTTTGATCAAAAGCCTAAGAAGAGAAGATCATCTCTCCCACCTGAAGCGTGCATTCGACATTCTTAGGGAGTATCGCATGAGGCTCAACCCTACAAAGTGTGCTTTCGCTGTCTCATCAGGGAAGTTTTTGGGGTATCTAGTTACTAAAAGAGGAATCGAGGCAAACTCATATCAAATCTAGGCACTCCTAGATATGCCCTCACCTAAGAATATGAAGGAGGTTCAAAAAATTACGGGCATGTTAGCAGCTCTAAACAGGTTCATCTCTAAGAGTTCATATAAGTGCAAACCTCTCTTTCAGTTACTGCAAAAGAATACCTCATTTGCATGGACGGAAAAATTCCAGAAAGTATTTAATCAACTCAAAACATACCTGGGGGCACCACCAATCCTTTCCAAGCCAGTTGAGGGAGAAGTTTTGGGTCTTTATCTCTGTTCGTCTGACTACGGTATCAGTTCTGTACTAATACGCATGGATGAAAAAAAGGTTGAAAAGTCTGTCTATTTCTTGAGTCACACGCTTCTTCCAGCAGAAACAAAGTACCCAACACTCGAAAGAGTTGCTCTAGCACTTGTTTTTGCAGCAGAGAAGTTGCGACCATACTTCCAGTCCCACACTATCAGAGTAATCATAGAGTACCAATTGCGGTCAGTTTTAGAAAGACCGAACATGTCAGGGAGCCTAGCAAAATGGTCTGTGCAACTGTCAGAATATGATATTATTTACGTCCCCAGAATCTCAAAGAAGGGTCAAGCACTAGCAGAATTCTTGGAAGATTTCCTAATAACCTACACAGGGTATGACTCAACTACCCCTAGTTCAGATGATCACATCCAGCCAGAATCTCCAGAAAACTGTCTAGATCCCTGGGAGCCAAGCTCTGGGTGGTGGTTGTTTGTGAATGTGTCACACCCCGAATTTCGACAGAATTCGGAAAAACAATATTTGTTCCCGACTCTTCGATCTTTGAGGTGTGACGCACTCTCAACTCCCAAAAACCCATAAACAGTTTAAATATGCGGATAATTAAAAACCAATAATTTTTTTTTTAACTTAAACCAAAGTCCTCTTCATTACAAAAATTTACAAATAAGATTTGGTTACAAATCTCTTTTCAATAACTCTTTAATTAAATTTACAAATGAAAAGACAAAAACATTGTCTAGACTGAAAATTTATATCACCTCAAGGGAAAACAAAACATATCCTGAGATGCAACGCTAACGCAAACCACAAGCAGCAACCAACATTCTTCAACACTAAACCTATCAAGACTTATCAACTATGTTTATTTAATGAATACACCCGATAAGCAAACATGCAAATCGGGTCAGCATTATAAAAATGCTGGTGTGAGTAGCCCTAAAATACAACATATAATTATACATATATATACACAATAAATAAGGCGGTTAGTTCCTCCACCGAGGTGCCTTAACTTCCAACGACTAATACAACATCCTTAAGTACAATAAGTAAGGCAGGTAGTTCCTCCACTGAGGCGCCTTAACTTCCCACTAACCACACAACAAACCATACGCATAATAAAAGACATTTAGTTCCTCCACGAGGCGCCTTATGTTCTAACTAAACTAATAACCAGCCAAGCATATTCTATACTTACCGCATTTCATACTCAATTACAGAGTGGGTCGTCTCTGCCCAAGTAATTAGTTTGACCCACCCTTCAGCAAAACCATACTAACTAATATAAAAACAGGCCCAAAACAAAACCCATTTAAAATTGGCCCCAGCAAGAAATAGAACCGGCCCAACAACCATCTAAGGCCCAAGCCCCAGGCCCAAACCGGCCAACAGTTCATCTTCTCCAAGCTTCTTCCTCCACCACCAGCCCAAATTTCGGCCACCACAATCTTCACACACCACCCAAAACTAACTAAGAGAAATTGGTGTGGGTGAAAAACCCCACAACTTTACTTCACCAAGCAACCCCAGATTTCCAGTTTTCGAAATCACCTCTAAATTCTAGATCCTACTACCATTAATGTTCTTGGAGCTTTCAACCGCTCTCAAACTTTCCCCCTACCACCATTCATCAGACCAACAACCCGCAACACAAACCAAACAGTTCACAACAACGAAAATCACATAAAAAAACCATCCCTCAGTATCACAGTAATGACGTTTTTTACAGGGGAGGAGGTTTGGGGCTCGCGCCTCCATTGACGCTCCCTTCAAGCTTCAACAGCCCCCTCCAAACATCCCTAACCAACCTCCAACCAACCAATCTAACTTCACCACAAAAAGTTCAAACAAATCAAACGCGTTGGTTTGTGGGCGACGTCATTAACGCTTGTTCAAAACTTGAACAGAGCTTCAACAGTTCTATAAAATCTACAGGCAATACTATTGGTGGGGCTTTAGCCGCCATGAACAGTGCATAAGCTCCGCCCCCCCCCCCCCAAATCGTGACCACCATCAGAAATCAACTCACACACAACACTGTATCACAGTTCGACAGTTCAAATACAATTTTTGATATTTAACGAAGTTTAATAATACGACAGGCACGACGTCGAGTAAAACAAGATAATAAGCAGTATCAATATGCAGAAATCTTAGATAGTATACACCGATACACGAAAACTATAAATTCGGTGAAATAGCAAAAATAGCTACTCACCTGTATTAAACGTTCCACGAATTTATCATAGTTCGAATCGTCGTGCTCCAACGCTCGAGCAAATAAGCCGCCTCCATTTTTATTATATTTTATTCCCTAAAAACCCTATTCTCTAGAACAATGTGATTATATACTTGGGTTTGAAACCCAAGCCCAACACAAACTCGGGCCCAGAAACCAGGCCCACGTATCCCAAATCCAATCCAACGAATTTTAAATAAATAATTTAATTAATTAATTAATTAATAAATACGTATGTTTAAATACGGGCGTTACATAATGGATCTTCAAATGACAAAGGCGCAGGAATTGGGGCCGTGTTAGTCACTCCTGACAATATGCGATTGGAGAAATCTATTTGGTTAGGTTGGAATGCTTCAAACAACGAGGCAGAATATGAAGCCACTCTTGCTGGCCTCACAATGGCTCTTGATGTGGGTTTGACACACCTGACAATTTTTAGTGGCTCACAGTTGGTTGTTTTTCAAGTTGATGGTGGATACCAGGCCAGGGATGAGCGAATAGCAAAATACCTGGAACTGGTAAGGGACCTTCAGAGCAAGTTTGAGAACATTCAGTTCTATCAGCTACCTCGGTCAGCCAATAGACACGCAGATGCTTTTGCATATGTTGCCTCAATGTTGGGCAACAACGAGTCTTGTTCAATCCCTATCGAGTTCCAGGAGAAATCTAGCATTCAGGTCCCAGTTACAACAGTTTGTGTTATTCCAGCCATTACTCCAACTTGGATGGATCCATACAAGTCCTACCTCAAAGAAGGGACACTCCCTGAAGATAAGAATATAGCAAGGCGTATGCTTGCAAAGATACAAAGATTCACCCTCGTAAGAGACGATCTGTATAAGAAGTCCTTTATGGGACCTCATCTCAGATGTCTCTCCCCAGATCTCACTGAACAGGTTATGTGAGAAGTTCATGAAGGAATTTTTGGCAGCCATGCTGGGGGCAGAACTCTAGCTCTCAAGATCCTAAGGCAATGATACTTTTGACCTTATATGTAAAAGGATGCACAAGTTTTTTCCCGCAAGTGCAAAAAGTGTCAACGATTCTCTCCACTTGTCCATGCTCCAGCAACATAACTGCACCCATTGGCCAGCCCATGGCCATTTGCACAGTGGGGAACTGATATTGTAGGACCCCTACCACCCGCTCATAGTAATGTTAGATTCTTGCTGGTCGCAACGGATTACTTCACCAAGTGGATAGAAGCAGTTCCCCTTGTCTTCATTCGAGAACAGGACGTCAGAAATTTCATTTGGAACAACATTGTCTGCAGGTTTGGCATACCTAAAGTTATCATTTTAGATAATAGGCAACAGTTCGCTAGAGGACTGGTTGCTGAACTGTGCAAGGAGTTTCACATCACCCATCTGTTCTCAACTCTAAAGTATCCACAAGGCAATGGCTAGGCTGAAGCCTCTAATAGGGTAATTTTGGATAACATGAAGCATAAATTAGCTGACGCGAAAGGTTTATGGGTCGAAGAACTGCCTAAGGTCCTATGGGCGAACCGAACTACACCCAAGCAGTCAACTGGTGAGTCTCTATTTTCACTAACCTACGGAACTGAAGCTATCACACTTCCAGAACTGGTAGCTCCCACTCAAAAGTCAGATGTTGTGCACACTCTAGATAATGAGGAACTATTATGTAGAGAAATAGATCTCCTTGATGAAAAGCGAGAAGGTGCCGCACTTCGCTTAACTGCTAACCAATAGACTTTGAAGAGATCATACGACAATAGAGTCCGGATTTGATCTTTCAAAATTGGCGATCTGGTTCTCTGTGAGATCCCAGAGCCCATTGGCAAACTTGGACCTAACTGGGAAGGACCATACATCATTGACAAGGTTGGTCGAACTGGTTTTTACTACCTACGTACTGTTGAAGGTGACGTTCTTGTCAAACCATAGAACGAATAACACCTTCACAAGTATTATCAGTAAATTATTATTTCATGCTTTGTTATGCATATTTTACCATCAATAAAGTTCTTCACCTTGCAATCGAATATATTCCTTGCATTTTCTTTATTATCCTCAATGGACTAAGCCTTTAGGGAATTATTTGCTCACTATCTGTTCAAGAATATTGTATGCCAATTTGCTTTAAAACCAGTGATACTGAGTAAGGGAAAGTCAAACTGTCAGTTCCTTTCTCAGCCCCATGCAGTTGGAACTGTATGCCAGTTCTTTTAAACTGCAAATATCCTCGATGGGTTAAGCCTTTGGGGAATATAACCATACTAACTGTTCAGTAAATTGTATGCTAGTTTGACTTGGAGCAAGAGATAGTGTTCTTGCGAGCCTGAACTGTATGCAAGTTCCAAGCGCTCTCAAAACATCAAATGCAGGGGTTGCTAGGAAGATCTGGGTGGGATCCAGATCCTAGCGCTCTCAAAACATTAAATACAGCGTTGTGCTCATGGCACCAAGTTGCTTTCACAAAGGCATATGCTTCTATACGATCGAACTCTCAATTACACTTAAGTTGAAATGGCTCCTATGACATCCTGATCAAATTCTGGTGATGCCTCATCTTAATTTGTTTAGCCTGCTAGGGTCACCTATTGTTGTTCCAAATGAACTTTGGGGGCAACAGGGGTAGAGTATGCACAACAATATATGTAGTGTAACATAAAATACTTCGAAGGCATACATAAAATAGAAGAGCTGCAAAGCTCAGTAAGTAAATAGCATGCATAAAATAGAAGAGCTACAGAGCTCAGTAAAGTAAATTGTATGTAAGCTACATAACTCAATATTACAGACCCATAGAATAATTGTTTAAAAATAATTGTTTATGTGAATCATCAACTAAAAGGCTTATGAAGCAGGGGCAGGGGTAGAATCAAACTTTGGTTCACCATCAATACTTGCTGCTGCACCATCAGATTGTGTGGTTGGATTAGCTAGAACGGTTGGCTGAATAGAACATTTACCTGAAGCTGGAACTGGCAGAAAAGGAAGTTGAACTTGAGGCAGGTCATCATCGGTGTCTTCTTCAGAAGATGAGGAGGCATCAGGCATAAGTTCAGCTTGAATAGCAGAGATGCTGGTGTCCAGATTAGGGAACAAGACAAAAGGGTTGGTTACCCACCCTTGATTATCCAGCTGAGAAACGTACCCAGTAGCCTCAATTGCCTCCTCAAACTTAACTTGTTTGGCCACATTGAAGGACTCCTGAGAAACATCCAGTACCCTCAAAGAAAAATGAATGGCATTTTCGGCTGATCTCTTCTTCACCTCCTGCACTACCTCGGAATCGAACTTGGAGATCTCAGCCAGGAGGTCATTAGCCTTCTTACCAGAACGAAGATATTTCTTCTTTAGAGCTCTCCCATAGCCTAACATGACCTCATTTGCATGGGCAATGGCTTGACCAAAGGTCTTCATCTTGGTGTTCCTACATTGAAGCTCCCCTTGGGCCTGGTCATGTTTTGCTTACAGGGCAGTGAAATGGGCACGCAGTTCCAAGAAATTCACTTTCTAAGTGCCAGCATCAGCAACTCCTTTTTGGGCTTTCTCCAGAGAGCTCCGAAGGTTAGAGATAGTATCTCTCAGAAGCTAGTATCAAATTTCTTCTCTTTCGCCAAGAGATGGTGAACCTGGATCTGCAGCTCCGCAACTCTATTCTCAGCAGCTTCTTTTGCCCAGATCAACTCACCGGTAGCCATGGCATCAGTGGATGTATCGATAGTGGCTGCAAAGATGGGTTTTTTCATGGCCAGAAAGTTATTCACTAACTGGAAAAGAATATAGGATGTGTAAGTAACATAATGAGAGAAACCGAACACTGAACAGAGAAGAAAGTCTTACCTTGGCAAGGTGAACAGCAGATCGGCAAAAGGACATGTCTAAGGTCCCAGCTATATTGGCTTCAGCTTTGTCAACAGGAAGTCACGCAGCTTCCAAAACTCCAAGCGCGATATCAACATCTTTAACAGAATGTTTGTTGGTAACAAGCTGTTCATCAGTTCGTCCCCAACACCTCATCTCCACTGTCATCTCCCTTTTAGGGGAATCTAGAGATCGAGGATAGGGGTGTCATCACTCTCCCTCCTCATATCACCAAATCAAGGAGGGGGGAGAGCGATAGTCACAGCAGTTGTTTCAGCAATACCTTTCCACTTGTGATTATCAGGGAGGGAAGGGTCAACAGTTATAGGGACATTATCACCAGTTTGACCAGAACCTGTAGGACGATCCGAAATTGGAAGGGGTACAACTATGTTTTTACAAGACTTAACAGTTGGGGGAATAGTAGAAGGAACCTTAAAAGTTGTTTATTCATTCACAATAAGAGGACAAAATCTCATTTTCTAACCAGATGGGGCAACATCAGAAGTAGAATCAGCTCTCTTCAGCTTATGACGATTGGACGCACGTACTTTCCTTTTAAAATTACTAGCAGCCAGTAGTTCATAAGGCAATTCAGGGCCTCTCCCACCAGTGATCACACAATCATCACTGACAGCAGGCTCCTGAACTGGGCCCAATGTTGTAGTATCACCAGAGGCGACAACATAACTCTTCTCCTTGTGGTTTCCTCCTCTTCTAGTAACTAAGGAGGAATCATCCTGAACTGGCGGAGGAAGAAGTCCAACATCCTGATCCACAAGAGGGGGAAGTATTGTGCACCCAGAATTCACAGTATTTATCCCAAAAGGGGAAAAGCCAGGGACAAGTTGCAACAATTCTTCAGTAGACATGTTAAAGTATTCAAAAAGATGGGTGGGATCAGGAACTATCACCCAAGGCATCCCTTGTTCCTTGGGGATCTTCTTGATAAACTCCACCGTAGCAACGTCAGTTGTAGTTAATTAGTTCTAGGAAGAAGAGTTATCTAAGGAATAATAGCAAAGAAGTTTAGGCAAAAGACTCTTATATCAAGTTCTAAAGTACCTGAGTAAGAAAACTTACTGGTTAGAGCAGGGGTGTGTTTTCTAGGAACAGGATCTCCCACAGGCTCACCATCATCATCAGAAGAACGAATGTCCCATGCATCACCCAACACACGGAGATGGTGGTCAACCCAGCCTTCGTCACTCTGCTTTCCCTCAAAAAAGGCAATCAGAGAGTTCTTGTCTCTTGTCATGAGGTAGTAGAAGGACTGGTCTCGAATACACCGGACCTCATAAAAATAACCAAATACCCAACAGTTCAGAGCGAATCCGTGCCTCTTGGCAAGAAAGGCAGAATACAGGATAGTTCTATAGAACAGTGGCACTGTCTGTCCAAGAGCAAGATTGAATTGGATCCGACACTCTCTCAGTAATGGGTGAAGGGGAAGAGTGAGTCCGACTTTAAGTTGACTAATGGTGATGAGCGCAACATCCTTGTAGGCTAACTCATCAGATAACCTCCCCCACTCCAGTCTGATATCTTCAGGGATGTGGAACTTCTCGCGGATCTGTTCCAGAGAGGAAATATCTCTGAAGTTTACAAGTGACCAGTTGGGATTCATGATCGGAAAATAGAAAAAGTTTCAAGTTTTGGTTAAACCCTAGCGGGAGATCAAAAGGTTCAGTATGAAAAAAGTAGCAGAAGAGATAATGAAAGTTCTCTCACCATATCCTTTATATATAGATAAGATGAACGGTTAGGATGAGCCCAAGCAGTGCGTCTTTTCGGGATGGAACTGCCATCATTACCTTTTTCGGGAAACGGCATGTCTGTTCGAGCCGTCTTTTCAGAGCCTTAATTAGTTTGGTACATCAGCAGTTCCAACAAACAATTTTGGAAAAGGATTCTCATGCCACGAGCTAGCTGGCACGAGCAGGGGCATCTGTAGGGGGGATTTCCCGTCACTGAACAAATGACACGTGTATGGGAAATAACCTAAGAATATAGATGTCCAAAATGAGACGAGGAACATCGGATCAGTTCTGTGAATAAGTGATCTCGTGCTCAGCATGAGTATTTAGTAGACATGTGTCAGGAACATGACTAACCGCCTTTAAACATAGCAGTTACCCCAGTCGTTAGGAACTGATATAGACAGTTCCTGAACAGAAGGAAACTGAAGATGGCGATCTTTGATGATAAGGAAGGAATCATGATGACATATCTTAGGAGTTACTTTTTAGATATAATCTTCTCTTGCACGATGCGACATTATGATCAACAAGGAAACTTACCTCCCATAAGATATGGTATAGATTCAGACTTCCATAAGAAGAGGAATTCTAATAGGAAGGCAGAGTCTAAAGATGGAAGGGAACTCACAAGCAGTTAGGATAGCCCTAAACCCTAGGACTCTTATCACCCTTCCTATATAAACCATAAGGATTCACTCTTAGGAACTACGCAAAATAGGGTTTGATTCTCCATAATAAATAAGGAGATACGTAGGCAACCGTCAGACGGTTCAACCCTGAACTCATAATCATCTCATCCCTTCTCCATTCATTTAAAGGTTCCAAGATCACACGGCATAGAGGAAGATCAGGGAAAACTCAAAAAATCCCCTACAATAATGGTTCATGAAATTCAGGGTAGGTCTTAACTAGGTCGAATGGTTTGGTTATGGGAATAGGTTGTTCTACTTGTATGTCGGTCTTTGGCAAGGTTGAAAGTTCTTTGTTAGGTGAGGGGATCTTGGAAATCATTTGGGCTAGATTCTGAATCATAGTTTGGGTTTTGGCATTTTTTTCTCTAAACGATTTTGCATGGTTGGCCATTTGTTCCCTAAATGTTTGTTGTGCGTTAGTCATTTGTTGGGAAATTTGGTCTGGGAAGGATGGCGAACTAGATGGGTGGGTGATTTCTGGCATGGTAGAAGGGTCTGGCGTAGGTGAGGTTAGCATCAATCTTGTCCGTTCTAGGTCCTGAAGTATTATTTTGTTTTGGGCCATTATTTTGTCAAATGTCGTTAGCGGAGGGGAAGCTTGGTTGTGTAGTTCTGGTTGGTATGGTGTTTGACGACAATCATAGTTTTTGGCGAATGGATATGATAGGAGTCCTTCTTGGGATATTACATGTGAGTGACTTTGGATGATCTCGTACTGTGATGGGTTAGGGTGAGGCTGAATAAATAGGACATGATGGGCGGTGTAGTATGGATATGATCAAATTATGTACGGAAAAGTGTTTGGTTCATTGTACACACTCATCACGGAACTAGAATTAGACGACACTGGTTGACTCCATGTATTGTTTGGATAACTAGAAAACTCTTGATTGGAAGGGTTATAATAAAAATTTGAAAATTGAGGCTCATAATTATTATTATATCCTATAGTAGGCTCAACCTCTTGATATGATGAACAATGAGAAGCCCAATGGTAAGGACTACCACAATATGAACATGGTGAAAGGTTTGCATAAGAATCACATGATTGTTCGTCCACATATTGATATGCCATAATGATTAAAAAAAATTCTAGGACAATTAATATGCAAACAAAATTCTAACTATAAATTTCTAGATAGGCCTGTGGTATTGCGTTTACAAAAAACAAGCCTAATTATACTAGAATTAAAACTTTTCTGACAGAAGAAACGATGAGTGGAAAAAAGAGTACCTGAATGCCTCCTTGCTACGCGTATGAATAGCGTCTTAGATACGCAATCTCAGTGTAATTAAGAAGATGGAAACACTAAATATATATAAAAATATGAACAAAATGAGAGCCAGTGACAAACATGTGAAAATTGGGCTTTGCTTCAGATGGGCGTGGGCATGCTTGGAATCAGGCTAATAAGGGCGGGTGCGCGCTCTTGCTTGACACGACTTCCAGTACTTAGAGCATGGGCGCGCTTTAGAAATAAGCTACTTAGAGCGCGTGCGAGCTCCAAAAAATTTAAATTTTTTACAGTAGTTTGCTAAGAAGTTCAGTAAGTCATCTGTAAATTTTTTGAACAATCAGAGTTATAAAAGTCCTTCTACTGTCCTACAAAGTTTGTGAGACAATTTTTGGACACAATACAAACAACCAAATGGTTAATTAATAAAAAAAAGAGCCAAAAATCGCCAAAATATTATTGGAGAATCCTGACAGATCATGAATGTTCCTATAAATAATTTAAAGCAATTGGAGTTCTACAAACTCTCCTTATCGGTTGTTGTTTCAGAAATTAAGTGTTGCAAAACTACAGAAACACACTAGAAACAATCCAGTAGTTAGGTGGTCAAAACAATTCAAAAACACTTTAAATTTTTACTGAATTTTTTTGACTTATGATAGATACTCCTGTAAAAATCATAGAATTTTTGGAACTGCCTAAGTAACCTTACTCGTCAATTTTTCCCGGAACTTATGGTCTGAAAGCTAAAATGCAGCACTATAAAGATGGTATTAGTTCGCTAAGTGAAACAACTAGGAAAAATTTGAAAAACTTCCAATAAATCAACAACACCTTAAAGATTATGTCTGTAAATTTTTAGAATTTTTTGAAATTTACAAATACCTTTGCTGCAGTGTTCTTCATTGTGAATCCGCATACACAAGGGAGGGCGACCACGCTCTGAACAAGGCAAAATGGAGGGCGTGCGCCCCTGTGCTTAAAACAGTGAACAATAATGAAAATGTAAGAAACATAAATGAAAAATTAAAAGGGTGGGTGGGTTGAGAATGGGGGATAGCCCCTTGGATTCAAGCAATTGAATTCATGTCCTGAAAGAGTTTAAGATGGCAGCGTCACCATTTGATAACTCCTAAAAACACAACTAGATTTCTCTAACCTATTCTTATGATATCAATTACTACCAAGACATAATAAAATTCAATTAATCAAATATAAGGAAATAATGGTGAGAGCAATATTTATAGAGGTGAATTTATACTATGAAACTAATTATATGAATTTAACTTATAATAATTTTACTAAGCAATTGAATATGATTTGAATAAAATATGGAGAAGAATAGAGAAGGAATTAGGGAGATTTGATTCCACTTTGATTTATTCCTAATGTACTAGTGTAGATTATTGCAATCCTAACCAATAAAGATTAAGTAATTTATCCCTAATTATTCATGGCAATCTTTGCCAACTAATAATTAGCATATGAGGAAGTTCAACCCATTCTCATGGCGAATCAACTAATCTACTAGAGTGAAACTCTTAAAAAGCAATAATCCTAACTAATACATCAACTCTTCATCAAGCTTCATCAAACCCTTCTAATAGAGGTTTAGCTAGAAGTCATTAGACTATCATTAATAGAAATAAGAAGAAAACATCATGAAGAACTACTTTATTAAAGATACTTGAATTTAATAAACTAAAGTTTTTATTAAAAGGTCCTAATAGAGGCTACGAACTAAACTAATTAACTAAAACTAAACTAAACTAAACTACAAAAGGAGAGATAGGAAACCCCAATTTAAAACTAAACTAAAGAGAGGAGTAGCCAAGTTTTGTTTAGCTTTAAACCTCTTTATATATGAGAGGGTTAGGTTTACAATTTCGTGCATGAGCTTTGGAGCCATGTTTTGGGCCATGTAATCAAGCCCGAAACCTAATTAAATATGTCCAAAAAGGGTTTTTTCTATGAAAAATTACTTTAATACCCTTTTCTTCCACTTTTACTACTCTGTTTGGATCAAGACTTAGACCATTAAAAAGCTCTTTTCGAGCTGGTTGTTTTGACATATAATAGGCCCAATTCCGACCTCTGAGTCCAAAGATATGGCATGTGGACGTTCTGTTGACTTTTTTACTCTTTTTCTACCCGCGTTGACTTTGACTTTTCATCTTTGACTAGGCTTTAAAAAGGTTTTTCTCCTTGAAACTTGGGTTTTAATCATAGAACTTCTTAGCAACCAACTTTTGCTCCTTTCTCTTGCAAAAGTGACGTATTTCTTCATATATTTCACTCAAAGACCTGAAATACACAAAAACACGTAAAAAGAACTAACTCTTATTTATTATACACATAATTGATCTAAATGCAATATTATTAAGGGGGTTAAAACTATAGTTTTAGGATCATATCAGTCCTCGTCTCATTCTGGACATTTATAGTCTTAGGTTATTTCGCATATACGTGTCATCTGTTCAGTGACAGGAAATCCCCTTACAGATGCCCCCTCTCGTGCCATCTAGCACGTGGTCGCTTGAAGCGACGCTGCTTTTGGCATGAGAATCCTTTTCCAAAATTGTTGTTGGAACTGCTGACGTACCCAACTAATTAAGGCTTCTAAAAAGACGACTCGAACAGATACGCCATTTCTCGAAAAAAGGTAATGATGGCATTTCCATCCCGAAAAAATGCACCGTTTGGGCTCATACTAACCGTCCATCTTATATGTATATAAGGGATCTGGTGAGAGAACTTTTATTATCTCTTCTGCTACCTTTTTCTGCATACTGAACATTTTGATTTCCTGTTAGGGTTTGACCAAAGCTTGAAACTTTTCCTCTTTCTCGATCATGAATTCCAACTGGTCACTTGTAAACTCCAGAGATCTTTCATTCCTAGAACTGATCCGCGAGAAATTTCACATATCTGAAGATATCGGCCTGGAGTGGGGGATGTTATCTGATGAGTTGGCCTACAAAGAGGTGGCGCTTACCACCATTGGTCAGCTTAGGGCCGGACTCACTATTCCCTTCCACCCATTGCTATGAGAGTACGTGTCTAATTCACTTCAATCTTGCTCTTGGTCAGGCAGCACCCCTGTTTTACATAACTGTTATATAATTTGGCCTTCTTACCAAGAGACATGGATTTACTCTAAACCGTTGGGTGCTTGGTTACTTTTATGAGGTCTGGCGTATTCAAGACCAATCGTACTATTACTTCATGACCAGAGACAAGAATTCTCCGATCGTCTTTTTTTAGGGGAAGCAGAGTGACGAAGGCTAGTTTGATCACCACCTTCGTGTGTTGGGTGATGTGTGGGGCATTCGCCCCTCTGATGTTGATGGTAAGCCAATAGGAATTCATGTTCTAAAAAAACACACCCATGCTCCAACCAGTAAGTCTTCCTACTCAGGTACTTTATAACTTGATATAAGAGTCTTTTACCTGAATATCTTTGCTATTATTCCTTAGATGACTCTTCCCCCTGAAATCAACTAACTGCAACTGATGCTGCTATGATGGACTTCATCAAGAAGATCCCCAAGGAACAGAGGATGCCTTAGGTGATTGTTCCTGATCCCACCCGTCTTTTTGAGTATTTCACCATGTCTATTGAAGAATTGCTGCAATTTGCCCCTGATTTTTCCCTTTTTGGGATAAATACTATGAGTTCTGGGCGCACAACACTTCCTCCTCCTGTGGATCAGGATGCGAGACTTCTTCCCCCTCTACTTCAAGATGAATCCTCCTTGATTACAAGAAGAAGAGGAAATCATAAGGAGAAGAGTTCTGCAGTCGCCTTTAGCAATGCTGCTACATCGGGCCCAGTTCAGGAGCCTACTGTCAGTGATGATTATGTGATCACTGGTGGGAAAGGCCCTTAACTACCTCATAAACTACTGGCGGCTAGTAATTTTAAAAAGGAAGCGCGTACGTCCAACCATCATAAACTGAAGAGAACTGATCCTTCTTTTGCTTCTGATGTTGCCCCCTCTGGTAAGAAAACAAAGTTTCGCCTTCTTTCTGTTAGTGAAGACACACTTTTTAAGGTTCCTGTTAGTATTCCCCAACTGTTAAGCCTTGTAAGAATGTAGTTGTACCCCCATCAGTTCTTGATCCTTCTACAAGTTCTGAACAAACTGGTGATAATATCATTCTGACTGTTGACCCTTCCCTTCTTGATAATCGCAAAGGGAAGGGTATTGCTGAAACCACTGATGTAACTGTCGCTTTCCCTCCTCCTCGATCCAGTGATAAGAGGGGGTGAGTGATGACATTCCCTTTTCGCCAAGATCTCCAGATTCCCCTGAGAGGGAGATGATTGTTGAGATGAGGCGTTAGGGACGAACTAATGAACTACCTATTAGCAACAAGCACTCTGTTAAAGATGTTGATATCACGCTTGGAATTCTAGAAGCTGTGAGACTTCTTGTTGGCAAGGCTGAAGTCCACATAGCTGGGACCTTGGACATGTCCTTTTGCCGATTTGTTGTTCACCTTGCCAAGGTAAGACTTTCTTCTCTGTTCAGTGTTTGGTTTCTCTCATTGTGTTTATTACACATCCTATATTCTTCTCCAGTTAGTGAATAACGTTTTGGCTATGAAAGAACCTATCTTTGCGGCCTCTGCCAATTCATTCACTGATGTCATAGCTACCGATGAGCTGATCTGGGTGAAAGAGGTTGCTGAGAAGAGAATTGTAGAGCTGTAGATCCAGGTTGACCCGCTCTTGGCGAAATAGAATAAATCTTATACTGGCTTCAAGAATATGAGAGACACTATTTCCAACCTTCGGAGCTCTCTAGAGGAAGCCCAAAAAAGAGCTGTTGTTGCTGCCACTTGGAAAGTTAAGTTCTTGGAACTGCGTGCCCACTTCACTACCCTACAAGCAAAACATGACCAAGTCCAAGGGTAACTTAACAGTAGGACCCTTGGGCAAGTCATTACACATGTAAATGAGGTCATATCATGCTATGAGAGGGCTCTAAAAGAGAAACGTCTTCGCTCTGATAAGAAGGCTGGTTACCTCTTAGCGGAGACCTCTGAGTTCTATTCTCAAGTGGTGAAGGAGGTGAAGAAGAGGACAGCTGAAAATGTCATTCGCTTTGCTCTGAGAGTACTTGATGTTTCTCGAGAGTCCTTCGATGCTGCCAGACAAGTTAAGTTTGAGGAGGCTATTGAGGCTACTAGATATGTCTCTCAGTTGGATGCTCAGGGGCGAGTGACCAACCCTTTCATCTTGTTTCCTGATCTAGATACTACTATCTTAGCTATCAAGGAAGAACTTATGCTTGATGCCTCCTCATCCTTGGAAGAAGACACCGTTGATGAAATGCCTCCCATTCAACTTCCTTTTCTACCAGTTCCAATTTCAGGTGAGTGTTCTGTTCAGTCTTCAAACATTCCAGCTAATCCAACCACACAGTCTGTTCTTGAGAGCGAAACACCAGTTCCTGACGATGGTGCAACAGCAAGCACTGATGGTGAACCAAAGTTTGATTCTACCCCTGCTTCATAAGCTTTTCAATTGATGATTCACATAAATAATTATTTTTAAACAATTATTCTATAGATCGATAATATTGAGCTATGTAGCTCACATACAATTTACTTACTGAGCTCTACAGCTCTTCTATTTTATGCATGTGTACTATTTACTTACTGAGCTCTGTAGCTCTTCTAGTTTATGTATACATTAGAAGCACTTTATGTTATATGACATGTGTTACTATGCATACTCTACCCCTGATGCCCCCAAAGTTCATTTGGAACAACAATAGGTGACCCTAGTAGGCTAAACGGATTAAAATGAGGCATGACCAGAATCTGATCAGGATATCATGGGAGCCATTCAAGTTAACTGTAATTAGGAGTTCTATCGCAAGAGAGACATATATCTTTGTGAAAGTAACTTGGTGCCATGAGCATGACACTGTGTTTAATAACGATAGGTTCTATTTATTTAAAAAATTAAATAGGTTACATTGACGGTGCTAGGCCCATGATTCGTGTGCTAGGATCTAGATCCAACCCAGATCTTCCCAACAACTCTTATATTGATGTTTCGAGAGCGGTAGGCACTGGCATACAGTTCAGGCTCTCAAGAATACTATCTCTTACTCCAAGTCAAACTGGCATACAGTTTACTAAACAGTTAGTGTGGTCGGATTCCTTAAAGGCTTAACCCATCGAGGATAATCGCAGTTTGAAAGAACTGGCGTACAGCTCCAGCTGCGTGGGAATGGGAAAGGATCTGGTGTACAGTTCAACTTTCCCATACTCAGTATCACTAGTTCTAAAGCAAATTGGCATACAATATTCTTGAACATATAGTGAGAAGATAATTCAATAAAGGCTTAATCAATTGTGGATCATAAATAAAGAACTAATGCAAGGAATAAATTTGATGGCAATGTGAAGCACTTTATTGATGACTTGGAGAGGAGTGAACAATGTATAGAAAAGCATAGAATAACAATTTACTGATAGTACTTGTGAAGGTGTTGCGCGTTCCATGGTTTGACAAAAACGTCCCCATCAACAATGCGTAAATAATAAAAACCAGTTCAACCAACCTTGTTAATGATGTATGGTCCTTCCCAGTTGGGCCCAATCTAGCCGTTGGGCTCTGGGATTTCGCGCAAAACTAGATCTCTTGATTTGAAAGATCGAATCCATACTCTCTTGTCGTATGATCTTTTTAGAATCTGCTGGTTAGCAGCTAAGCGAAGTACGACACCTTCTCATTTTTTATCTAGGAGATCCATTTCTCTACATAACAACTCCTTATTATCCTGAGTGTGCATAACATCTGACTTTTGAGTGGGAGCTACCATTTTGGGAGGTATGACAACCTCAATTCCGTAGGTTAGTGAAAATGGGGATTCACCAGTTGACCGTCTGGGTGTAGTTCGGTATGCCCATATGACCTTAGGTAGTTCCTCAACCCATAAACCTTTCGCGTCATCTAATTTACACTTCATGTTATCCAAGATGACCCTGTTAGGGGCTTCAGCCTGGCCATTGCCTTGTGGGTACCTTGGAGTTGAGAATAGATGGGTAATGTAAAACTCCTCATAGAGTTCAGCGACCAATCCTCCAGCGAACTGTTACCCATTATCTGAGATGATAACTTTGGGTATGCCGAACCTGCAGACAATGTTGTTCCAAATGAACTTTTTGATGTCATGTTCTCGAATGAAGACAAGGGGAACTACTTCTATCCACTTGGTGAAGTAATCCATCATAACTAGTAGGAATTGGACATTGCCAGGAGCAAGTGGTAAAGGTCCTACGATGTCAGTTTCCCACTGTGCAAATGGCCATGGACTGGCCAATGGGTGTCGTTCTGTTGCTGGAGCATGGATTAACAGAGTATATCGTTGACATTTTTCATATTTATGGTCAAAAACCTGTGCATTCTTTTGCATATAAGACCAAAAGTACCCTTGCCTTAGGATCTTGAGAGCTAGTGTTCTGCCCCCAGCATGGTTGCTACAAATTCCTTCTTGAACTTCTTGCATAACCTGTTCAGCGAGGTGTGGGGAGAGACATCTGAGATGACGTCCCAGAAAAGGCTTCTTGTACATATCGTCTCCAACGAGGGTGAATCTTTGTATCTTTGCAAGCAGACGCCTTGCTACATTCTTATCCTTAGGGAGTGCTCTGTCTTTAAGGTAGTACTTATACGGATCCATCCAACTTGGAGTAATGGCTGGAATAACACAAACTATTGTAACTGGGATCTAAAGGCTAAATTTCTCCTGGAAATCTATAGGGATGGAACGTGACTCACTGTTGCCCAGCATTAAGGCAACATATACCAAAGCATCTGCGTGTTGATTTTCAGATCGAGGCAGCTGATAGAACTGAATGTTCTCAAACTTTCTTTGAAAACCCCATACCAGTTCCAGGTATTTGGCCATTCGTTCGTCCCTGGCCTCCTACCCTCCATCGACTTAGAACACAACCAGCTGTGAGTCACTAAAAATTATGAGATGTGTTAGGCCCAGGTCGAGGGCCATTGTGAGGCGAACAAGTGTCACCTCATACTCTGCCTCATTGTTAGAGGCGTTCCAACCTAATTGGATGGATTTCTCTAGTCGCATATTGTCGGGAGTAACTAACACAGCTCCAACTCCTACACCTCTGCATTTGAAGATCCATCCACAAATAGCCGCCATCCGGAGATCGACTCCCATGGGTCTGGATGGGAGTTTGGAGATTCAAGCAGGATGCCATCATCGAAACTAGGGGTGGTTGAATCATACCCCATGTAGGTCATTAGGAGATCTCCCAAGAACTCTGCTAGTGTCTGACCCTTCTCTGAGATTCTGGGGACGTAAATAATATCATATTTTGACAGTTGCACAGACCATTTAACTAGCCTTCCTGACCTGTTCGGTCATTCTAGAACTGATTGCAATTGGTACTCTGTGATCACTCTGATGGTGTGGGACTGGAAGTACGATTGTAATTTCTCTGCGGCAAAAACAAGTGCTAAAGCGACTCTTTCAAGTTTAGGTAACTTGTTTCTGCTGGTAGGAGCGTCCAACTCAAGAAATAGACAGGTTTTTCAACCTTCTTTTCATCCACACGTATCAGTACAAAATTGATGTCGTAGTCAGATGAACAAAGATAAAGACCCAAGACTTCTATCTCAACAAGCTTTGAAAGGATTGGTGGCGCCCCCAGGTATGTTTTGAGTTGATCGAATGCCTTTTGGCACTCTTTTGTCAATGTGAAGGAGGTGTTCTTTCGCAGTAACTGAAAGAGGAGTTTGCACTTATCTGAACTCTTGGAGATGAACCTGTTCAGAGCTGCTAACCTGCCTGTAACATTTTGAACCTCTTTCATGTTTTTAGGTGATGTCATTTCTATGAGCACTCGGATCTGATTTGGGTTCGCCTCAATCCCTCTCTTAGTAACTAGGTACCCTAAAAACTTTCCTGGTGATACAGCAAAAGCACATTTTGCAAGGTTGAGTTTCATGCAATATTCTCGAAGAACGTCAAATGCACGTTTCAAGTGGGAGAGATGATCTCCCCATTTTAGACTGTTGATCAGGAAGTTGTCCACATACACTTCCACAATGTCGCCTATTAATCTTTCGAACATCTTGTTTACCAAATGCTAGTATGTGGCTCCTGCATTTTTTAATCCGAATGGCATGACCTGATAGTAGTACAAGTCATCCTCGGTTGTAAAACTGGCATGCTTGTGGTCCTACTCGTGTAAGGGGATCTGGTTATAGCCTAACAACCCATCTGTGAAGGATAATAGTTCATGTCCAGTTGTCGCATCCACCAACTTGTCAATTCATGGCAGATGGTAGCTGTCTTTCGGAAATGCACGGTTCAGATCTGTGAAGTCAATACAGATTTTCCATGACCCATTCTTCTTTCTTACTGGAACAATATTAGAAATCTAGGTGGGGAAATTGATTTCCCTGACAAACTTAGCTGCCTTTAGTTTTTCAACTTCAGCTTTTACCGCTTTAGATCTGTCAACATCTATCCTTCTCGGTTTCCACTTGACTACTATTACATCACTGCAGACATTGAGCTGGTGGCATGCCACGTGGGGGTCAATTCCTGGCATTTCTTCGAATGACCAACCAAACACATCTCTATGCTCTCAGAGAAACTGTATCAGAGCTTGGTGCTCTTTAGAACTCAACAAGGTGCTGATGAAAGTGGTTTTTGGCAAGCTATCACCTACAATTTCCACTTCATCTAACGCCTCTAGTGAGGGGTGATCCTCCCTCTCTCGTGGGACTAGGTCTGGGAGAGGTGGATCCAACTGTAATTGCTATTTGGCAGGTCGCCCCACCTCCATTGGTTCAAAAGGGAGTAGGGACTGCTTCGTTTCTAGTGCGTAGCATGCTTTGGCAGACACCTGATCCCCTCTAATCGTCTCAATTGTCCCATTATGCGGGAACTTCAGACATTGGTGATAGGTGCTAGGAACAGCTCGGAGTCTGTGCAGCCAGGTCCTGCCTAAGATCATATGATAGGGTGTGTTAGCTTTTACTACGACAAAGTTTATGATGAAAGTTACCGGACCAGTAGCTACGGGTAGTTAAATCTCCCCAATTTTCAGAGCTTTGTCCCCACTGAATCCATATAGGTTGGAGTTGGTGGCGACCATTTCAAATTCAGGAATTTGTAGCTTTTTCAATACGGCGTAGTATAGCACATCTGCTGAGCTACCTGGATCAACTAATATGCGATACAAATTATAATCTCCAAAAAGAAGTGTCAAAACAAGTGCATCCTCATAGGGGCTCTGGATGCTACAACAGTTAGCCTCAGTGAAGAGGATGAGCGGATCTTTGTGGGGTACCGCGTTAACCTGGGCTCCTGTAGTCAGCTCACTGTTCATGATCCTCATCTGCTTTGCGATGTGCATTTGATATCGCGCACCCTTTTTAGGTATCTGTCTATTCTGTTTACTTGCTTTTTCGGAAATCATATTTATCTGGAGTCAACCATTGAGCGGTCCAGTACCTGGGGGATCCTGAACTGACGTGCTAATCTCCTCAGGCTGTACTGTGTTCACCTGTTCATGTGCCACAAACTACTTCAGATACCCCCTTTCAATCAGATCCTGTAGTTCATTTTTCAGGGTCCTGCAGGCTCTGGTGTTGTGACCCTTACTCTTATGGAACTTGCAGTAGGTTTTTTGGTCTTTGGTACCCAGGCAGCCTGGCTTTAGTGGAGCTGGCCATTTAAGGTAGCTCTGATTTTTTTATCGAGTCCAGAACCTCATCTGGCGAAGTTTCTGTCTATTGATGGAAGAGCTTCTTCAGTTCCTTCCACACATGGCTTCTTCTGTGATTTTCCATCTGCACTACTAGCTATATTTTGGTATTGCCCTCTTAGCATTCGTCCCTTTGATGGAGATTCGGCCCTTTGGCGATTACAATTACTATCTCTCTTCGACTTTTGAGGGGAAAAATTTCCATTCCCTTCTCGGGGAAGCCTAGGAACTGTCCAACTAGTCTTCTTCGCTTCCTGACGCCTGTTCAGGACATCTTCTTCCCACCCCGCATGAGTTTCAAGCCTGTCAAGGAATTCCTCTAAATCGCGGGGTGGTTTCCTGGATAGAGATCAGAATAAGGCGTTGTTTTCATCCAACCCTTATTTGAAAGCTATTATAGTACTCTGTTCGTCACAAGACTCTATTTGGATTGAAATTTCTATGAACAGTTGCATGTAGGATCTCAATGCCTCTCCATCCTTTTTCTTCATGTTGAATAGTGCATCGATCCATTTTGGTTAATGCTTGTTACTTGAATACCTGCCTATGAAGGTCCTAAATAGTTATTCCGAGGACCTAATCTGACGCTCAGGTAATCTGTGATACCACTGGAGCGTAGATCTAGACATTGAGGCTTAGAACTCCTGACACATGACATGGTCATATCTCTCATATTGTCCCATAGTGGCACGATACCTGAACACGTGATCCACCGAATCTGACTTGCCACTAAAGATACTAAACTTCGGTTGTTTGTATCCATGTGGATATGGCTTCCTCATCACCCGTGACATAAAAGGAGATCTGTTTGCCCCCATTATGGCAGATTGAACAAGGGAGTCTTGCATTTTTCTCCCCCTGCCTGTCATCTGATACATCTGACAGATCAGGTCATTCTTCTTAGTTTCCCATGCACTCTCTTTGGTAGAAAGTTTCTTGTTCTGTGTTCTTTTCCAGTGTCGAGGGTCGACATCACGATCCATGTCTTAAGGCTGTTCTTGAGTCCTCATCTGAGTTGCTGTATTCTGACTCAGATAGCTCGTGCTGAACTGGGTCCCCACGCCTTGGGTTCCTTGCACGACCACCTTCTGAAGGGTTGTCATCATCGAGATCGATGAGTGGCTCCTTCCCTGTGTCAGACTGATATAAGTGCCTTAGCAGCTGTCATTCTCACTTAAGGTTGCTCCTTTACTGTTCCAGAGCCTGCACCGTCTGACTCGCCTGAACAGACTCTGGGTTGGTGAAGACAGCATTCTCGCCATTTTAACGTTCCTCCTGAGCGTTATTCTTGGGACTTGCTCCGGGAACAACTGGTCTATCGGTACTGATCATAGGTCCTTGGGGGGGATCATTCGCATCTTGGCGACCGACATTCTCACCCCCTTCAAGCATCTCGTGCACCTCTTCTCTGATGGCGACGCTGTGCGTGGTAGTGCCACCCTTTGTTTTCTTTGCTCCTACCATCACAACAGTAAGAGTTTTTCGAATAAATCAATCATTTGAAACGAATATTTACCTGCTTTCGTCCCCACAGACGGCACCAAAAGATGTAGGGGAAATTTCGAGTATCCCCTGATCTTCCTCTGTGCCTTGTGATCTGGAATCCTTTGTTGAATAGAGAAGGGATGAGATGATGGTGAGTTCAGGGTTGAATCGTCTGACGGCTGCCTACGTATCTCCTTTGTTCTATTGGAGAATCAAACCCTATTTTGCATAGTTCCTAAGAGTGAATCCTTATGGTTTCTATAAGAAGGGCAACGAGATCAGTCCAAGGGTTAGGGCTGTCCTCACCACTTGTGAGTTCCCTTCCATCTTTGGACTCTACCTTCCTATTAGGATTCCTCTTCTTATGGAAGTCTGAATCTAGACCATATCTTATGAGAGGTAAGTTTTCTTGTTGATCATAATGTCCCATCGTGTATGAGAAGACTATATCTAAAAGATAACTCCTAAGATATGTCATCACGATTCCTTCCTTATCATCAAAGATTGCCATCTTCAGTTTCCTTCTGTTCAGGAACTATCTATATCAGTTCCTAACGACTGGGGTAACTGTTATGTTTGAAGGTGGTCACTCATGTGCCTGGCACATGTCCACTAAACACTCATGTTAAGCACGAGATCACTTATTCACAGAACTGATCCGATGGTCCTCGTCTCATTCTGGACATCTATAGTCCTAGGTTATTTCCCATACACATGTCATCTGTTCCGTGATGGGAAATCCCCCCTACATAAAGGATGAGTGGTAATGTGACCTGGTGCAAGTTATGGTAGTGGGAACCAAGGAGTAGGGGATCGACATGGGGATGGACCCGTAGCAAGATATGCAGAGATCTCGTGAGTACGGTAGCAGTCCGCGGTCATGCGGGTGCACGGCAGGAACCCTACATGTTGCAGAAAGGGGAGCGAGGGATGAAAGGACAGGTGGACAGCTGCGATAGGAGACAAGGGTGTATAAAAAGAATAGTGAAAGAGAGAGAAAGGGGACTGGGGAGAAAACTTGAGAGGTTAGCCCTAACAAAAAGAAGAGGGATAGTGAGTGTGATATTATAGGTACAACATATTGCTTTGAAGACTTCTCTGGATTGATACATGGAAATAGTAATATAAAAGATGGTGATGAAGAGAGTTAAGAAGATAGTCTAGATGATGATGAAGAAATGCCTGGATCCGAACTAGCTATTCGTATGCGGCCGCCTTTTAATAACAACAATCCATCTTTGTCTTCTTCATCAAATCTATCTAACCATCATCATCAAAATCAAAATCATAATAATCATAATAATAATAATAATCAGAATTAGCTTCATCACAAGAAGAGTTTCCCACCTTCTAATAATAATCATAATAATAATAAGGTATTAAGACCAGCTACTACTCCTTGGAAAGTTTCTGATGAGATGGATTTTTCGGTACCAAAAAAAAGCTCGTTCAAGTAATTCTCAATGGATCCAGATTTGGACTTGATGAAATTTTTCATTTTTCCAATTTAATTGTATTTTTATGAATTTAATTATATATATTTTTTTAATCTACAACTTCGACGAAAAGATCATATGAATGTTGGGTTTTAGGTAGTGGAAATGGAGGAAGTGGTGAACTTTTGATTCATCGACAAGCTTCTACTTCGCCAATTTCGACCGACAGTTGCTAGATTGTTACCCGGCTTCATTAGCTCTAGGTTCACCATCGTATTCAACACCTTTGATTCGGAAGAAATTGAAGCCGTTGGGGAGCAACAAACATAGACCACCAAAAGTTGTTTCTAGTAACAACAACAATAATAATAATAACAAGCCGCCGTCATAATCGACTCAGGATGAGATTGAAATTGAGGTTGCTAAAGTTTTATATAGACTAATGAGGCAATCACAAGGTCCTTCAAGGCAAGAAATTTCAGAGCAAAGGTTAGATTCGGAAGATAGTAATGATGTGAAATCGTCACGAGTTTCTTCTCCGATTTAAGCTTCTCCATCTCAGATTTTGAAATTGACTCAAAATTCCAGCTCATCTACTCCACCCATGTCTATTGTAGCTCAATAAGTTCTGCTAGATGAATTTATCTAACTTTATTTTATTCATTATATTGATGGGTTTGTTTTTTATTTTTTTATTATTTGCAGCACCAAAGAGGTGGGGGAGAATATACTGGTGGTTGTGATGGTAAGTGGACTAGAGGTGGAGGTGAATATACTGGGGGTGGGTGGCGGTGAGTGGACTAGAGGTGGGTGGAGGTGAGTGAACTGGAGGCGGAGAATAAAAGGGAGATTGCAAAATGGGGAAAATTTGAATGGGGGTCGTGACATATTGGAATGTTAAAAATTTGGGGGGGGGGGGGGTTGTTTACAAGTTTGACCTATAGGTAAATTTTGCCTATATACAAAAAATTAACGAAGTGGAGGGCAATCGATCACTTCTTATGAGAGGTAATTTTCCTTGTTGATCATAATGTCCCATCGTGTATGGAAAGATTCTCCTAAGATATGTTATCACAATTCCTTCCTTATCATCAAAGATCGCCGTCTTCAGTTTTCTTATGTTCAGGAACTATCTATATCAGTTCCTAACGACTGGGGTAACTTATGTTTGAAGGCGATCAGTCATGTGCCTGGTACATGTCCACTAAACACTCGTGCTAAGCACGAGATCACTTATTCATATAACTGATCCGATGGTCCTCGTCTCATTCTGGACATCTATAGTCTTAGGTTATTTCTCATACACGTGTCATATGCTCAGTGACGGGAAATCCCCCTTACAGATGCCCCCTCTCGTGTCATCTAGCACGTGGGCGCTTGAAGCGACGCTGCTTTTGGCACGAGAATCCTTTTCCAAAACTGTTATTAGAACTGTTGACGTACCCAACTAATTAAGGCTCTGAAAAGACGGCTTGAACAGACACGCTATTTCCTGAAAAAGGTAATGATGGTAATTCCATCCTGAAAAGATGCACCGTTTGGGTTCATCCTAACCGTCCATCCTATCTGTATATAAGAGATCTGGTGAGAGAACTTTCATTATCTCTTCTGCTACCTTTTTCTACATACTGAACCTTTTGATCTCCCGTTAAGGTTTAACCAAAGCTTGAAACTTTTCCTCTTTCTCGATCATGAATCACAATTGGTCACTTGTAATCTTTGGAGATCTTTCCTCTCTGGAACTGATCCGCGAGAAATTTCACATCCCTGAAGATATCGGCCTGGAGTGGGGGAGGTTATCTGATGAGTTATCCTACAAGGAAGTGGCACTCATCACCATTGGTCAGCTTAGGGTCGGACTCACTTTTCCCCTCCACCCATTGCTAAGAAAGTGTCTGATTCACTTCAATCTTTCTCTTAGTCAGGCAGCACCGTTGTTTTACATAACTGTTATGTATTATGCCCTTCTTGCCAAAAGACATGGGTTTGCTCTAAACCGTTGGGCGTTCGGTTACTTTTATGAGGTCCGGCATATTCGAGACCAGTCGTACAATTACCTTATGACCAGAGGCAAGAATTCTCTGATCGTCTTTTTTTAGGGGAAGTAGAGTGATGAAGGCTGGGCTGATCACCATTTTGTGTGTTGGGTGATGCGTGGGACGTTCGCCACTCCGATGCTAATGGTGAGCCAATGGGAATGCCTGTTCCTAGAAAACATACCCATGTTCTAACCAGTAAGTCCTCCTACTTAGGTACTTTATAACTTGATATATGAGTCTTTCGCCTGAATATCTTTTGCTATTATTCCTTAGGCTACTCTTCCCCCTGGAATCAACTAACTGCAACTGATGCTGCTATAGTGGACATTATCAAGAAGATCCCCAAGGAATAGAGGATGCCTTGGGTGATAGTTCCTGATCTCACCCGTCTTTTTGAATATTTCAACATGTTTACTGAAGAATTGCTGCAACTTGTCCCTGGCTTTTCCCCCTTTGGGATAAATATTGTGAATTATGGGCACACAACACTTCGTCCTCCTGTTGATCAGGATGCCAAACTTCTTCCTCCTCTAGTTCAGGATGAATCCTCTTTGATTACTAGAAGAAGAGGAAACCGCAAGGATAAGAGCTTGGAGGCCATCTCCAGTGATGATGCGACGTCGGGATCAGTTCAGGAGCCTGCTGTTAGTGATGATTGTGTGATCACTGGTGGGAGGGGCCCTGAACTGCCTCATGAACTACTGGCAGCCAACAATTTTAAAAGGGGAGTGCGTGCGTCCAACTGATCTAAATAAAATAGGTCTGATACCACTTCTGAAGTTGCCCCCTCTGGTTAGAAAACGAAGTTTTGCCTTCTCTCTGTTAGTGAAGACACACTTTTTAAGGTTCCTGCTAGTATTCCCCCACCTGTTAAGCCGGGTAAGAATGTAGTTATACCCCCATCAGTTCTAGTTCCTTCTACATGTTCTGAACAAACTGGTGATAATGTCCTTCTAACTGTTGACCCTCCCCTCCCTGATAATCGCAAGGGGAAGGGTATTGGTAAAACCACTGCTGTAATTGTCGCTCTCCCTCCTCCTCGATCCAGTGATAGGAGGGGGTGAGTGACAACATTCCCTTTTCGCCAAGATTTCCAGATTCTCCTGAGAGGGAGATGATTGTGGAGATGAGGCATTGGGGACGAACTGATGAACTACCTGTTACCAACGAGCACTCTGTTAAAGATGTTGATATCACGCTTTAGAGTTCTGGAAGTTGCGCGACTTCCTATTAACAAGACTGAAGTCAACATAGCTAGGACCTTGGACCTGTCATTTTGCCGATATGTTGTTCACCTTGCCAAGGTAAGGCTTTCTTCTCTGTTCAGTGTTCGGTTTCTCTCATTGTGTTTATTACACATCCTATATTCTTCGCCAGTTAGTGAATAATGTTTTGGCTATGAAAGAACTCATCTTTACGGCCTCTGTCGATTTATCCACTGATGTCATAGCTACCGGTGAGCTGATTTGGGCGAAAGACGTTGCTGAGAAGAGAATTGCGGAGCTACAGATCCAGGTTGACCCGCTCTTGGTGAAATAGAATAAATATGATACTGGCTTCAACAATATGAGAGACACTATCTCCAACCTTCAGAGCTCTCTGGAGAAATCCCAAAAAGGAGCCGCTGATGCTGCCACTTGGAAATTGAAATTCATAGAACTGCGCGCCCACTTCACTACCCTGCAAGCAAAACATGACCAAGTCCAAGGGGAACTTAACCGTAGGAACACCGAGATGAGGACCCTTGGGCAAGCCATTGCCCATGCAAATGAGGTCATGTTAGGCTATGAGAGGGTTCAAAAAGAGAAACGTCTTCGCTCTGATAAGAAGGTTGATGACCTCTTAGCGGAGACCTCTGATTTCTATTCTCAAGTGATGAAGGAGGTGAAGATGAGGTCAGCTGAAAATGTCATTCGCTTTGCTTTGGGAGTACTTGATGTTTCTCAAGAGTCCTTCGATGCTGCCAGACAAGCTAAGTTTGAGGAGGCTATTGAGGCTACTGGATATGTCTCTCAGTTGGATGCTTAGGGGCGAGTGACCAACCCTTTAATCTTGTTTTCTTATTTAGACACCAGTATCTTAGCTATACAGGAAGAACTTATGCCTGATGCCTCCTCATCCTCTGAAGAAGATACCGATGATGACATGCCTCCCATTCAACTTCCATTTCTACAAGTTCCAGTTTCAGGTGAGTGTTATGTTCAGCCTTCAACCATTCCAGCTAATCCAACTACACAGTCTGTTCTTGAGAGTGAAACACGAGTTCCTGATGATGGTGCAACAGTAAGCACTGATGGTGAACCGAAGTTTGATTCTACCCCTGTTTCATAAACTTTTCAGTTGATGATTCACATAAACAATTATTTTTAAATAATTATTCTATGGATCTGTAATATTGAGCTATGTAGCTCACATATAATTTTCTTACTGAGCTCTGTAGCTTTTCTATTTTATGCATGTGTACTGTTTACTTACTGAACTTTGTAGCTCTTCTAGTTTATGTATACATTAGAAGCACTTTATGTTATATGACATGTGTTACTATGCATACTCTACCCCTGATGCCCCCAAAGTTCATTTGGAACAACAATAGGTGACCCTAGTAGGCTAAATAGATTAAAATGAGGCATGACCAGAATCTGATCAGGATATCATGAAAACCATTCAAGTTAACTATAATTAGGAGTTCGATCGCAATAGAGTCATGTCTTTGCGAAAGTAACTTGGTGCCATGAGCACGACACTGTGTTTAATATTGATAAGTCCTATTTATTTTAAATAATAAATAGGTTATCGCCAGAACAGTAGTGGGGGAGTCTTCTTCAGCGCCATCATGCCGATATTGTTCCAGGCCCATGATTTGCGTGCTAGGATCTGGATCCAACCCAGATCTTCCCAGCAACTCCTATGTTGATGTTTTGAGAGCGCTAGGAACTGGCATACAATTCAGGCTCTCAAGAACACTATCTCTTGCTCCAAGTCAAACTGGCATACAGTTTACTGAACAGTTAGTGTGGTCGTATTCCCTAAAGGCTTAACCCATCGAAGATATTCGTAGTTTGAAAGAACTGGCGTACAGTTCCAGCTTTCTCATACTCAGTATCACTGGTTCTAAAGCAAATTGGCATACAATATTCTTGAACAGATAGTGAGAAGATAATTCCCTAAAGGCTTAGTCCATTGTGGATCATAAATAAAGAATTAATGCAATGAATAAATTCGATGGCAATGTCGAGCACTTTATTGATGAATTGGATAGGAGTGAATAATGCATAGAAAAGTAGAGAATAACAATTTACTGATAGTACTTGCGAAGGTGCTGCGCATTCCATGGTTTGACAAGAATGTCCCCTTCAACAGTGTGGAGATAATAAAAACCAGTTCGACCAACCTTGTCGATGATGTAAGGTCCTTGCCAGTTGGGCCCAAGCTTACCGTTGGGCTCTGGGATATCGCACAAAACTAGATCTCTAGATTTGAAAGATCGAATCCAGACTCTTTTGTTGTATGATCTCTTCAGAATCTACTAGCTAGCAGCTAAGCGAAGTGCAACACCTTCTCGTTTTTCATCTAGGAGATCAATTTCTCTACATAACAACTCCTCATTGTCCACAGTGTGCACAACATCTGACTTCTGAGTGGGAGCTACCATTTCTGGAGGTATGACAGCCTCAGTTCCGTAGGTCAGTGAAAATGGTGATTCACCAGTTGACCGTCTGGGTGTAGTTCGATAAGCCCATAGGACCTTAGGTAGTTCCTCAACCCATAAACCTTTTGTGTCATCTAATTTACGCTTCATGTTATCCAAGATGACCCTGTTAGAGGCTTCAACTTGGCTATTGCCTTGCGGGTACCTTAGAGTTGAGAATAGATGGGTAATGTGAAACTCCTCACAGAGTTCAATGACCAATCCTCCAGCGAACTGTTGCCTATTATCTGAGATGGTAACTTTGGGTATGCCGAACCTGTAGATAATGTTGTTCCAAATGAACTTTCTGACGACATGTTCTCGAATGAAAACAAGTGGAACTGCTTCTATCCAGTTGGTGAAGTAATCTGTCGCAACTAGTAGGAATTGGACATTGCCAGGAGCAGGTGGTAGAGGTCTTTTGATATCAGTTCTCCACTGTGCAAATGGCCATGGACTGGCCAAGGGGTGTAGTTCTGTTGCTGGAGCATGGATTAGAGGAGCATATCGTTGACATTTTTCACATTTGAGGACAAAAACCTATGCATACTTTTGCATATACGGCCAAAAGTATCCTTGCCTTAGAATCTTGAGAGCTAGTGTTCTGCCCCCAGCATGGTTCTCACAAATTCCTTCATGAACTTCTCGTGTAACCGGTTCAGCGAGGTGTGGGGAGAGACATCTGAGATGAGGTCCCATAAAGAACTTCTTGTACAGATCGTCTCCAATGAGGGTGAATCTTTGTATCTTCGCAAGCAGACGCCTTGCTACATTCTTATCCTCAGGGAGTGTTCCGTTTTTGAGGTAGGACTTATATGGATCCATCCAACTTGGCGTAATGGTTGGAATAACACTAAATGTTGTAACTAGGATCTGAATGCTAGATTTCTTCTTTAAATCTATAGGGATGGAACGTGACTCAATATTTCCCAACATCGAGGTAACATATGCCGAAGCATCTGCGTGTCGATTTTCGGATCGAGGTAGCTGATAGAACTGAATGTTCTCAAACTTTCTTTGAAGGTCCCTTGCCAGTTCTAGGTATTTGGCCATTCGTTCGTCTCTGGCCTTATACCTTCCATCAACTTGGGACACAACTAGCTGTCAGTCACTAAAAACTGTGAGGTGTGTTAGTCCCAGGTCGAGGGCGATTGGAGGCTAGCAAGTGTCGCATCATACTCTGGCTCATTGTTAGAGGTGTTCCAACCTAATCGGATAGATTTCTCCAGCCGCATATTGTCGGGAGTAACTAACACAGCTCCAACTCCTGCACCTCTATCATTTGAAGATCCATCCACAAACAGCCGCCATCCAAAGCTTGACTCCCATGGGTCTGGACGGGAGTTTGGAGATTCAGGCAGGATGCCATCATCGGAACTGGGGTGGTTGAATCGTACCCCATGTAGGTCATTGGAAAATCTCCCAAGAATTCTACTGGTGCCTGATCCTTCTCTAAGATTCTGGGGACGTAAATAATATCACACTCTGATAGTTGCACAGACCATTTAGCTAGCCTTCCTGACCTGTTCTTTCATTCCAGAACTGATCGCAATTGATACTCTGTGATCACTCTGATGGTGTGGGTGATAAGAGCCCAAAATTGTAGTTTTAACCCCTTTAACAATATCGCTTTTGACCAATTATGTGATTAATAAGTAAGAGTTAGTGCTTTTTATCGTGTTCTTATGTATTCCAGGCATTGGAGTCGGATATGTGCAGAAATATGCCCCTTTTGCAAGATAATGAAGCAAGGGTTGGTTATTAAGAAGTTCTATGATTAAAGGCCAAGATCCAAGGAGAAAAAGCCCATTTAAAGCCCGGTCAAAGCTAAAAAGTCAAAGTCAACGCGGGCAGAAACAGCACACAAAAGTCAGCAGAACTTCTGTAGGCCGTATCATTGGACTCAGACCTCGGAATTCGACCTACCTTATGTCAAAACGACTAGATTGGAAAGAGCTTTCCAATGGTCTAAGAATTGACCTAGTCAGAAGAGTAAAAGTGGACGAAAAGGCTGTTGAAGTCAAATCTAGCTAAAAAGACCTCTGTGGACTAAAGAAATTGGGTTTTGGGCTCGATTTTCCGGCCCAAAATATGGCTCCTCAGCCCATGCACGAAAAAGTGGATCTTGTATCCTCCATATGGGAGAGAAAGACTTAGCTCTTAAGCATCTAGTTTTTTACTTAGCAAGGAATCCAATAACTTAGTTTTTAGGATCTAGTTTTTTTTACATTCAATAGAATTAGTTGCCATTAGAATAGAATTAGTGTTAGAACAAAGAAGATATATTATTTAGAATCAGATTTAGTTTTATAATAAATTATTAGTTTTTCATTTCAATTTCGTTTATTGATTCAATTCTTATTTAGTTTTAGTTATCTTAAATTCATAATTAGGTTGTCTTAATTTGATAATTAGTTAATCATCATCTTAGTTCTAGATTAGTTTTAATTTCAGTTGTAATCCATTTCAAATCATTAGATTATTATTCATTAGACCAATTAAATTAGTTGGTTATTAATCATTACTTAGTTGTGAATTCAGTTTTGAATCCTTGATTAGATCAATATATTAAATTTATAATCTTTTTATCATGTCTTGTTATTATTTATATATTAATGATAGTATAATGATTTAAGGCTAAAACCTCCATTAGAGGGGTTTGAAAAAGCCTTGATGAAACTTGATTGTTGTTAGTGTAGAATAGTTCGTAATATTCTATTCCATTCTAGAAAGCAATTAGTTCGCCATGAGAATGGGTTTGATTGTTTCACATGCTAGTTGTTAGTTGGTAGAGATTACCATGAACAATTAGGGATTAGGAAGACCCAATTGCTATGCGAAAGCATTGCAATTCGGATTACGACAATTCCTCACTAGTTGATTAAGTCGAATTAAGGTGGAATCAAATCCCCCTAATTCCTCCTCATATTGTCAAATTAGTAATCCCGTAATTTGAATTATCGTATCTTGTTTAGTATAACTTACATCATTACTCTCATTGACTTTGGTAGAACTGAATATCATAGTTAACATTGAATTCTAAAGAACTAGGAGTGGAACGAACTTTCTATTCCAACTATATTGCAATAGCATCGAGAGTAGATAACTTTGATAATATTAAGCTGAAATTAGCTTTAGTTTTACTTGTGTATAGTTTCATTGCTTATGCGTAGGTAAAACTATCATTTTACCTTTTATCAAATGGCGCCACTGCCATCTTAGTTCCGTTTAGAATTGTTTTCAATAGTATTGTTAGTCTTCCCAAAGTCCCATTAAACCCACCCACCCTTGTTTGGTTAAGAAAAAAAAAAAAAAATCCAAGAACAAGCCTGAGCACGCCCCGCACCTGTACAAGGCAAATTTTGAGCGCCACCTGCGCTGAAACACCTGTAACTCGAGCTAGGAAGGAGCGCGACCTGTGCCCATTGATAAGAGCCCAAAACTGTAGTTTTAACCCCTTAACAATCATACTTTTAGACCAATTATGCGAGTAATAAATAAGAGTTAATGCTGATTATGTGCTTTTATGTATTTTAGATATTGAAGTCAATTATGTGCAAAAACGTGCCACTTTGGCGAGATAAAGGAGCAAGGGTTGGTTGCTAAGAAGTCCTGTGATTAAAGGCCAAGATTCAAGGAGACAAAGTCTTTGTAAATCCCGGTCAAAAGCTGAAAAGTCAACACGGGCAGAAATAGTGCACAAGTCAGCAGAACTTCCGAAGACCATATCTTTGGACTAAGGCCTCAGAATTGGGCTTATCTTATGTCAAAACGACCGGCTCGGAAAGAGCTTTCCAATGGTCTAAGCCTTGACCAAATAAGAGTAGCAAAAGTAGATGAAAATTTTATTAAATTCAAAGCCAATTGAAACGGGCTCTGTGGACTGAATAAATTGGGCTTTGGGCTCGATTTTCCGGCCCAAAACATGGCTCCTCACCCCATGCACGAAAATGTGGATCTGGTCTCCTCCATTTCCACACACAAGACTTAGCTCTGAAGCATTAGATAGATTAGGTAGCAGGTAGCCATTAAAGCATAGTTTGAGTTCTAGATCTAGTTTTAGATTAATTAATTAGTTTTTATTCTTGTTTTAAATTGAGTATTGAATGATTGTTATTTATTTATTAGATCAATAAAGTTAGTTGTTCTTCATAATTTAGTTTCATTTTCCATTCATTTCTTAGCTTTAATTCATAGATCTACTTATTTGTCATTATTAGTTTTAATCAATTCTTGCATGAGTAGTTTCCATTTGAGTTTAAACAAGTAAAGTTAGAATCTTTTTATCATGTCTTGTTTAATTTCATATAGAAATGATAGCATAAGGATTCTAGGCTAAACCTCCATTAGAGGGGGTTGAAGAAGCTTTGATGAAGCTTGATTTGTGTTAGCGTAGAGTAGTCGTAATTTTCCATTCCATTCTAGAAAACGATTAGTTCACCATGAGAATGGGTTTGATTGTTTCACATGCTAGATGTTAGTTGGTAGAGATTACCATTAACAACTAGGGATTAGGAAGAACCAATTGTTCTACGAAAGCAGTTCAATTCAATTTACGACGATTCTTCGTTAGTAAATTAAGTCGAGTTAAGGTGGAATCAATTCCCCCTAATTCCTTATCATAGATTCAACCCGTAGCATTTCGAAGTTGAATCCTAGTATCTCGTTAGTATAATTTGTTGCATCGTAGTATAATTATCGTAAAACTCTCATTGACTTTAGTAGGATTGATATGCTAGAAAACACGAATTCTAAAGAACTAGGAGTGGAACGAATCTTCTATTCCAACTCTATTTCAATAGTATCGAGAGTAGAAATCTTTGATAAGTAGTATAGCACAGTTTAGTTTTAGTTTAAATAGCGTTTAAAGTTTCATCGCTTTATTCATTAGTAAAACTATCAATTTTACTTTTATCAAATGGCGTTGCTGCAATCTTAGTTCCTTTTAGCATTGTTTTCGTAGTATAATTAGTCTTCCTAAAGTCCCATTAAACCCACCCACCCTTGTTTGATTCTAACTGTGGTTGTCCGTTTCAGCATTGAAAATTTTCCTCGCGGAATTACATGGAGCGCGACCCGCGCCCTAGGTAGGCAAACTTGGAGTGCGACCTGCGCCCAAATCACTGAAGCAGAGCGCGCCCCGCGCCCAAATGCCTGGAACACCACTTTTTCTAGAGCACTCCCAGTGCCTACCCAAGGAGGAATACGAGAGCACCACGCCCTGAAGGGCCTGGACCTCGGATTGACTTGAGTGTGATCCACTCCCTCCATAGGCCTATCCCCGCACCCACTGCTGAGTTTGCCCAATTTCCACAGGTTTGTTTCAAACTTCTATTTCTTCAAGATTTTCAATGTTCTAACTTGTTATATACACTGAACACGCGGAAACAAGACGCTATTTATAAGTGAAGCAAGGAGGCATTCAGGTACTCCTTTCAACCATTCCTCGCATCTCTAGTTAGAGGTTAATACTAGCATATCAGGATTGGTTGAGTGTTGTCATCTTTAGTTAATATTGGTCTTAGCCTTGCATGAGATTAAGGTCAGGTCAAAGAAAAACACTTAACAAAATCAACCGGCAACGCCAACAAACATGCCTTTCTAGTATACCACCCACTACACCTCTAGCTAATATACCACACACACCACTTGAAATAATGGCTAAAGAAAGAGAGTCTCCTCTCTCTGACTTTTACAAAACCTTGAACGATAGCCCAAAATCTTGAATCGTTCTAGCAGACCCAGTGGGGGATTTGCGAATCCCCCAAAATATTTTAATTTGTTACCCGTTTTTCATGGTTTAGACCATGAAAAACCTTATCAGCACATACGTAGGAGTGAACAAGTCCTTACAACATTCCACCATCCTACGGTGGGTGCTAAACAAATTAAACTGAGGGTATTTCCCTTCACTTTAGCCGATAAGGCGGCGTCTTGGTTAACTGCCCAAGCACCTAATTCTGTGGACTCGTGGGCCAAACTTGTTCAATTATTTATGGAACATTTTTACCCACCCCTGAAGACAGATGAAATGCTTTCCAAGATTCATTTCTTTCGACAGAATCCTCATGAATCATTTTCAGATGTTTGGAATCGTTTCACTGATCTTCTTATAGAGTGTCCACACCATAACCTCGCGAAAGACACGTTAGTTCGTGCCTTTTTCAAAGGACTTCTACACCACCATAAAGAAGTCCTTGACATAATGAATGGGGGCAGTTTCCTAAGTAAAGGAGCCTCAGAGGCTTATAAAGTTTTAGAAGATCAAACTAAGTGTAATAATAACTGGGGGGTAGTGACGATATCTCCCATTCCGCTAGTTCTTCTACAACAGTTACGGCCGCCGGTATGTTTGAGATGAAACCCGATCTTGAGCTAAAAAATTTAATCGAATCTCTCACTAAAAAGGTAGAGGCTATTTTTGTTCAATAAAAGTCTATCCCCGTCATGAATGTCAATTCCAATCCATGTAATTTAGGTTTGAGTCCTGAGCATCCCGACTCCTATTGTCTACTCGCCTATGAACAACAAAGTTCACAATAAGACAATGTTTATTCCATTAATAGCGAACCTAACGCACCTTGGCGACAAAATCCCAACTTCGGTTGGCGAAATAATCAACAAGTTACACCTCCAAGGTATAATAATCAAAATGTTAGGCCAGTGCCCAATTACAACCAAGCTCAACAAAGACAACGACAAGGACAAGGACAAGGTAATTATAATAATTATAACAATAATAATTATAATGCTAATAGAGGTATTGTTCTGGTTAATCATAACTATCACAACCCACCTATTAATAATCAACGTGACATAGTTCCTGTCACACAACCAGTAACAATAACTCCTCCACAACCGGATCGATTCGACACCTTTATGCAAACCCAACAACAAATCTTACAAGCCATCTAACTTTCCTTATAGCAGTTAGCCCAAGAGAAAGTACAACCAAAAGGTGTGTTTCCAGCTCAAGCGATACCTAACCCTAAAGCAACAAACACAGCTTTTGAAGTAAACGATAATACTAGTAACGAAAATGGAAACGTAAGTGAGCTAAAAGCCATCACCACTCTCCGTTCTGGCAGAGTGGTTGATAACAAAGTAACTATGCCTGTAGTTACCCCACCGGTAATTTCTATATCGGATATTGAACTAGATACCGAAATTGAAACTAAAGAGCCTACCACTGTAGAGGTACCAGTTAAACCACAACCTAAGAAACAGAAAGCCAAGGTTAGATATCCAGTTGATCCATACACTAAATATAGAGAGAAACCATCGTTTCCCCAGAAACTAGCTATGTTAAACAGGGATACAAACTTTGGCGAGATTAGGGATGTTTTCAAGAATCTAATGATAAACCTACCCTTTCTCGAAGCAATTAAAAAATTACCTCACCATGCTAAGTTTCTTAAAGAGTTGTGCACTACTAGGCGTAAGACTAATATTCCTAAAGACACCTTTCTAATTGAACAATTTCCAACTTTAACAAAACATAATAGAATTGTTAAGTACAAGGACCCTAGTCATCCTACTGTACAATGCACCTTAGGAGATTCTCACACGACCACCACTTTATTAGACCTGGGGGCAAGTGTAAACTTACTCCCGTATTATTTATACAAACAAATAGGTCTACAAGAGATACAACCGACTCAAATGACGTTGTAATTAGCGGATAGGTCTATTAAGTATCCTAAGGGTGTGGTTGAAAATGTTCTTGTTAAGGTTCAGGATTTCTACTATCCTGCTGATTTTGTTATCCTTGATAACGAAGTCGATTAACCACTGGGTTCGATCATCTTAGGGCGCCCATTCTTGGTAACCGCCAACGCCGCTTTTATAACTTGCCGCGATGGTTCGATGTCCTTGTTCTTTTGGCCATCTTTTCTGTTGAGGTAAATGTTTTTAAAATGATAAAACAGTTACCAGATTCGTCTATAGATGGGGAGGTTAGCATGATCGAGAGCTTAGCTCAAGATTATTTTAATAACACGTTTCCAGAAAACCATATGCATAAATTCTTTTCTTTTGGAAGTTTAGATTTTGTCGATGACTCCTACTTAGAGGAAGTCAACACTATCTTTGAATCTACACCTATCGTAGACCCTTTTGTTGCTCCATCTACTGAGTTTAAAGACTTGCTGCCTAAGCAAGTATTCATTACTCAAGATGAGGACTCTCCAGTAGCATTTATCGACATTCCAACTACCCCGGTATTGAAACCTCTTCCTCCTGAGTTAAAATATATTCAACTTGATCTGGATGGTAGTCATCCGGTTATTATATCTTCTCTGTTATCTAAGGATGAAGAGACACGTTTGATCAGGGTGATTAGGGAACATTGTTCTGCGATTGGTTGGTCCCTAACCGACATTAAGGGAATTGACCCTAATGTGTGCACTCATCGTATCCATTTGGAGGATAACGCAAAGACTTCTCGCGAACCTCAGTGTCGCTTGAACCCTTCCATGAAAGAAGTGGTTAGGGAAGAAGTCTTACGATTACTCGATGCGGGTATCATATACCCAATCTCTGATAGCGAATGGGTCAGTCCAATTCATGTAGTTCCTAATAAATCAGGGATTACCATGATACGTAATGCCAAGGTCGAATTTGTTGCCATGCATGGTCTTATGAAATGGAGGATCTGTATTGATTACAGACGTTTAAATGCCATGACGCGAAAGGATCATTTTCCTTTACCCTCTATAGATCAGATGCTAGAACGTCTAGCTGGTCATGCTTTTTACTATTTTTTGGATGGCTACTCTAGCTATTTCCAAATTATTATTGATATGGATGACCAAGAAAAGACTACCTTCACATGTCCTTTTGGAACATACGCCTATAAACGAATGCCTTTTGGCCTTTGTAATGCTCCTGGTACCTTCCAATGGTGTATGTTTTCATATATTTAGTGACATGGTCGAGCGTTTCATGGAAGTATTTATGGATGATTTTTCTATCTATGGAGACTCTTTCACTGACTGCCTATCTAACATATCTAAGGTTTTGACATGGTGTGAAGAGAAGAGTCTGGTTTTAAATTGAGAAAATGTCATTTCATGGTGAAAAAGGGTATAGTACTAGGTCACATTGTATCTAGTGATGGCATAGAAGTTGATAAGGCCAAACTAGATAAGATGGCGACTCTACTTATACTATGGACAGTCCGTGATATTAGAGCCTTTCTAGGCCATGCAGGTTTTTATAGACGCTTTATCAAAGATTTTTCGAAAATAGCCAGCCCTTTAACTAATCTGCTTCTAAAGGAGGCCATCTTTGATTTTAATTTTAACTGTAAACAGGCTTTTGAAACTTTAAAAGCAGCCTTAACTTCTGCACCCATTATACAGCCGCCCGATTGGTCTAAACCTTTCGAACTCATGTGTGATGCTAGTGACTATATAGTTGGTGTTGTCTTGGGACAGAAACTAGATAATAAGTCCACTGTTATTTATTATGCTAGTAAAACTTTAAACGATGCTCAAAGGAATTATACAACTACTGAAAAAGAATTCTTAGCTATCGTTTATGCTTTAGATAAGTTTCGTCCTTATTTGGTTGGTTCTAAGACTCTAGTTTACACGAACCATGCAGCCCTTAAGTACCTTCTCGCAAAGAAGGATGCTAAGCAGAGATTAATCTTATGGATTTTTCTCCTACAAGAGTTCACATTAGAAATAAAGGACAAAAGAGTGGTCGAAAATGTAGTTGCCGACCACTTATCTAGACTGACAAACGACGATGATAGTGATTCTGAGTCCATACCGGACTCTTTTCCTGATGAGCATCTGTATGCTATTTTTTCTACACCATGGTATGCTGACATTGTGAATTATTTAGCGTCTGATGTTATTCCTTATGATTGGTCAAGAAATGAACGTAAGAAGTTCTTCGCCAGAGTTAAGCTATACTAATGGGATGAGCCCTACCTTTTTAAGTATTGTGCGGATCAGATTATTCGTCATTGTATTTCCCAATGGGAATATAATGAGATTCTCTCATTCTACCATGACAAAGAGTGTGGTGGCCATTTTAGTGGTATGAAAACAGTTGCTAAAATTCTTCAATGTGGGTTTTATTGGCCTACTCTTTTTAAAGATACCCAAGTGCATTGTAAGACGTGTGTTCGTTGCCAACAACTTGAGCGAATCACGAAGCGTAATATGATGCCATTAAATCCAATCATGGTGGTAGAAATTTTTGACGTATGGGGCATTTATTTCATGGGTCCTTTTCCAGTTTCCCACGGTTTTATATATATTCTAGTTGTCGTGGACTATGTGTCTAAATGGATAGAGGCCATGGCTTGCCGTAGCAATGACCATAAGACAGTTGTGTTTTTTGTTAAAGAGTATATTTTCTATCGATTTGGCATTCCCAAAGCCATCATTAGTGATGGTGGAACACATTTTTGCAATAGAGTTATTGCATCTCTCGTGAAAAAGTATGGAGTTACACATAAGGTAGCAACTCCGTATCATCCACAAACTAGCGGACAAGTAGAAGTTTCTAATAGGGAAATCAAAAAGATCTTAGAAACAACTGTAAATCTTGATAGGAAAGACTGGTCAAAGCGTCTATCTGATGCCTTATGGGCATATAGGACTGCTTTCAAAACTCCTATAGGTATGTCTCCCTTTAGACTTGTATTTGGGAAACCTTGTCATTTGCCCGTTGAATTGGAGCACCGTGTTATGTGGGCTATAAAAAGCCTTAACTTCAATTTTGATGAGGCGGGTGTCTAGCGCGAGTTGCAATTGAATGAGCTTGAAGAAATCTATAGCGATTTTTATGATCTCGCGAAGGATTATAAAGCTAACATGAAACGTGTTCATGATAAGCAAATCTTGCGCAAAGAGTTTATGGTAGGTTAAAAAGTCTTGTTTTACAACTCCCGTCTACATATTTTTCCAGGGAAATTAAAACCCGTTGGTGCGGTCCTTTTTAAGTTATCAAGTCACCCCTCACGGGCAATCATATTGGTAAATCCCAAGGACAACAGTACTTTTCAAGTCAATGGCCAACGGTTGAAACATTTTCACGAGCTATTGTCCCCTGATGTAGAGGAAGTCCTTTTACAGGACCCTATCTATGAGGACTGACTTTTTTCATTGGTGTACTTTCTTTCATTTCCATATATTGGTAAGTGCACCATTCAGATAACCGGGCCCTCCCTAAGGAGTGTGTAGTTGTAAGTACCGGATCCTAAGTCCACGTTTAACATAATTCACGTTTTCCATTCTTGCATGTTTTCTCGATTTTTGAGTCATGTTCCTCTATGGTGTGAATTATGCATTTTATTGCTTTCTTGTTTTTCTTATATTAAATCTTATTCATAAAAAAATTAAAAAAAAATTGTTAAAATCACAAACATAGTAAGTTAAGAAGTCTCGGAAATCTGACTTTAAAAGACCCACTTTTAAAAAACAAATTTTCTAAACACTGTTGTCTAAAATTTGTTTGGGGGTGGGGTGTCCATTTTTCCATCCTGGATTGTTCAACTTTCCATTTGTGTTGTTTAGGCCGTTTAATTGTATTTTGATTCGAGTTGACATTATTTATGAAATTAGAGTTCATTCGTTCGCATAACTTACATTATGCACGCACTTCGAGGCATTTTCTATATTCTTATATGTCACCCACTGTCAAAATAGAGTGTTTTATGGATCATTGGATTGGAAATTCTCTCCTGATCATTTCCATAACTCATTCGCAAAAATCAGACCGGTAACGAAGCGGCAATTTTAGTTTGAAGTTGCGCAAAAAATCGAAAAATCAAATTGGGCTTGGTCCCAATCTCGCGCGCACGTGCAACGCACATGCGTCTCCATCTTCAAACCAACAGTTCGCGTTTCACCTTCACCACCGCCATTAACAACTATTAAACCCTAGAACCAACACAAAATTTAAAAAACCTAAATAAATAACCCACGCCCATTTTCATTCCCAAAATCGTATTTTCTTCTCCAAATCATTCCCCCACCAAATTCCACCACCAAAACATTAGAAAATTTTCAAAAAATTCAAAAAAATTTGAACTGTCATGCCACCACCACTGTTTCGTTAGTGAGGTTGTCTCAAACTCCATCCCCACATTCCATTTAAACCCCCAAATCATTCCAAAATCTCAATGGCTCAAAGACGAAGGATTTTGCCAGAACAAGCGTTTACGACCGACCGCTTCGCGCCGTTTTACGGTGACGAGATGATTAGGAGGGGTCGAATAGGCCGTGGTACTCGACAGATGATTTCTATCACTCTGATTTGGTGGAACAATTCTATAAAAAGAAAGAGTTTAATGGGAATCGAGTTTTTGTTAAGGTGGCCGGAACGAGGAGAGAAGTAACGAGGAGGTTGTTAGCTGAGATTTTAGGCATTCTGCCTAGACGCCATCTCGACGCCACATTACAGGAATCCCAATTTACTGGGATCGAGCCCTTGATGAATGCGACGGTTGTGGAAGGGAACTACAATGCGAGCTCACATTGTGTTCGCCAGTCGTCGCTGCGAACCAACCAGCTGGCTGTAGCTCAGTGGATTGGTAGGAATGTCACAGGAAAAGAGAAGGTAAGTGACATCAGTTTAAACTGTCTTCACATTCTTTGGATACTCCAGGAGCAGAAGTATGAATTTTGTATTCTGGAGTTTTTGATTGATATGATTAGGGGAGTTGGGAAGAGTATTGCACCTCTCCCCATTTTGATAACGAAGATCATGATGCAATTGAGAGCAACTCTGAAAACTGAGCGTACTATGGTTAAGATGCATATGAATGTCGTAGCATATACGGACTGTGTTCAGAAGGTTTGGACGTTGCCTGAAGACAGGGTGCAAGAAGAGGCTGACTCGGAAGATGAGGAGGACACGACATGTTTTGATGCCGATGCCTTGGAGAGGTGTAGTTCGGATGCAGAACGCATGACTGTGATTCATCGTGGCATGTGTTCTCTCAATTCTATTTGCGAAGACTTCCAGACTCGACAAGCTACCATCCATCGTAACTTCGAGACTCGTGCCCAGCGTGAGGATGAGCGTTGGGAGGAGATGAAGGCCGAGATGGAAGCTCAGCAGAAGTTCTGGGCAGATATGTTTGACCACTACCCACCCCACGGGGGTTCTTCTATTGAGGAGCAGTTTGTGAGGCACGAGTGTCGTCGCCGCAGGACGGATGGCTCTGGCCCATCGAGAGCTTAGGAGCCATCTCCTTCTCAGGTGCCTTCCACTACCAGCAGCGAGTGGTTTAGGAATCTTATGAGTTGATTTGTTTTATTTTATTTGCTTTTTATTTAGTTCGGATGTTAAAATATTTAATTTCGTAGTTAAATTTGAATTTGGTCGTTAAATGTTGTTTGAATTTATATTTTAATATAATATGGTTATTTTCAAATTGTGCGTTGTTTTTATCGTTAATCCCACCCTACCGAATTGTTTGGGGATGATATTATTTACTCTGGCATGATTTGTTATATGATCCTCCATTTTAGAAGTTGTTTTGGAGTGAGGGTTAACATTATTGCCGTAATTGGCATGCCTATGATTAGATGTGGTGGTAGGATGAAATCTAAGAGAGTTTAGAAGTTACTATTCTAAATTCAGTATAAAAGATATTAGGGCTGTTATAGAATCAAGAATATGGGTTGTTCCCGTTTCCGATTTTGGAAATTTTTGTTTTCGGCAATTGCCTTAAAATGTTTTGGAAACTTCCCGATTCGTTTTGGAAACTCAAAACCTATATAACCTTCATTCATTCTCTACACAAAACTCACATCTCTCACATTCATCCCTCACCTTTCACTCCCAAATTTCCCTTATTTTTCCTTCTCACTTCCTCGATTCAAAGACCTCGAATACACATGTAAGCTGATGGCCACCTGCCTTTTTAGGCATCGGTCAACCCAATTTTATCCTGAGCGCGACCCGTGCCTAAAACATTGTAAGTTCAAAATTATCAAAGTGCGACCCAAGCCCTACACAGGCTTAGGCTGAGCGCACCCCGCGCCCTGACTCCCGTGAGCATGAAAAATTCCAAATTTTTTGTGGGTTGTTCCAGGATCGTTGTAGCTGTTCCAGAGGGTAGTTTTGAGATGACATCTCCTACAGTCATACCCGAGCAATCTTTCGAAGGCTTGATGGGAAGCGACTCTTATGGACATTGGTTCTGCGATAGGATCTTGCAGTTAGGATGGTGACATCTACTAGTAAGTGATGACGACTTATATTCACCTTAGCTAACTGCTTATTTCTATGACCATGTCAATTTCTATTATAACAAAGATGGAGAACAAAAATTCTCCATCGTAATTTATGACACGCCACTAGATTTCTGTAAGTCTTTGGTAGCGTTAGTTTTGGGATTGCCCTTGCCTGACCCTATGCACACATGGGGATATATGACAGATAATGCCTACCTCTATGACTATGCATACTTTCATGAGTATTATGGGGGAGGGGTGTTTCGAGTAATGGACCAAAGGCGATATGGCATAGCCCTAGGTAGCCTATCCCTGAATGTAGGCACAACCATGTTATTCATTATGATGAATATTTTAAGGGAGTGGCAGTTTACCTCTGCAAATAGTACCGCTGGTGACATTTTCCTTGCTTTACATGAGGGACGTCGTCGCTATGACATTCCCCGAGTATTAGTGTCTAGTCTTAAGACAGCCCACAGCATGAAGCATAAGTATCTTCTTATGCCTGTTCTGGTTAGCCGCATCATGCATGGTTGTTTACCTGAATTATGTACCCAGTTCACGGATTGGAAAAGGGTTGAAGTCATGAGACCGACCAATTGGGTGGTTCGCTCTTTTCGAGTTATGACTTGGTCGGGATGGCAGGTGCAACATATTTGGTTGCTCCTTACACCCAATCAAACATAGTAACACTCGATAGGTTAGCACGTGTTGATGACACCTGGCATCAGGCTTGGCAAATTATCCTTGCATGGTAGGACGCGAAGGAACCTCATCTCTTTAAAGCGCAAGATGAGGAGGATGACGAGTAAACGCTGGAGAGGAGGTAAGTTTTTAGTTTCAGTTAGTATCTGCTTATGTCCCAAGCAATTTATTTCTTATTAACCCCATAACGGGTGGAACTCCTATAGAGTTGCGTCAGTTTATATTTTCTATATTAGTATGTTATAACCTTGTGTTGCAGATGTTCCAGAATTTCATGTGTTTCAATGGTATTTTCCTACCCTCATTATTTAAAATACTTTGAGGACAAAGCATGTTTCTTGTTTGGGGGTGGGGGTGGGGCATAGAAACACGTATAATTAAGACATCTGTTAGGATATAGATATGTATAATATGTACTTATTTTCTAGTTAAAATTTCAAAAATCTTAAAAATTTAAAAATAAAAATAAAAAGTCTGTTATACACTTAGGAATATTGGTATTGTTTTCTTTCTCTATGCTCTTAATAATCTAGAAGTCTCTTTAGAATACTCTTTAGAAACTTAGGTTAATATGTAGGTAATAATCTTTGCATCTATCTATAAATATATTACATGAGTATCTATGATTGTTGGCAGTAAGTTATGAAATCTAGGCTAGAGTACTTATTCTACAATCCTGTGAGAATATAGCCTAAAGCCTTATATGAGCGAAACAATTGAGAAATGACACAAGGGAGAAGTAAAATCCGGATAGAGAAATCATACGTCCACTTGCTTGATCATTATACCATATCCTAAGAGAGAATTTATGCCCTTTTTGGATCGATATAACCAGAAATTCAAACCATATGAAATTATTTTCCGCTAGTCGCCCCTCTGAACCTTTTTTTAGCCTTTCATAAACCGCAAATCCTTTAACCTGTTACAAAACAAAATAAAAATAAAAATCAGCCTACTCATTCTTTGAATGAGTCTGAGAATAGAGATGAGGAATAGAAAATAGAAAGACCTTTGAAATCAAAAATTGTTAGTCGCTTCAAATAAGAAAAGAAAGTTTCCATCCAAATAAAAAAAAATAATAATAAACAAATAAAAGAAAATAAAGAGTTAGAATTCCAAAAATAGAATCAAGGGAGTCAAAAGCCAAAGAAAAAGAAAAATATGGCTAAGGATGGAAACAAAGTGTAGAAGCAAAAGTAAAGAACAAGGTTTTCTCTAGTTACATAATATGAAGACTCCATTATCTCAGACTTGTCCTTTTTGAATATCTATTTCCTTCCTTCTTAAAACATCTCCTAATTCCCGCAATACCTAATAAAGACCTCTAGCTAAATTAGGAATAGGTTAGTGTGATACTAAGTGGCAGGTGTGTTTGATCGACTTCGGCTTCCTTGTGTGTCATTGAGTTGTAAGGTAAAGTGTGCCCACTGCACACTGGAGTAGCGAAACTTGAGCGGAAAAATCAGAGTGGTTTTTGTCTTGACATTTATGTGAGGACCTACTTAAGAACGCTATTTCGAGTTTTCATAAACGGACCTGCTAGGCATTTCATAGTATTACTCATTGTATATATGTTTATTGTAGATGATTGATTATTATGTATATATTAGCTTAGGTTTCGACTTGATTATTCTGTATTCATTGCTAGTGAGATGTAAAGATAATTTGGAGCATGAATAAGGAAACAATAGTTTTATTTCTTAGTCGTTGTAGTATAGATGAAGTTTGTGAGTACCTTCACTGGAAAACTCTCACGATACTATAACTCGTCCACTAGGGAATTCCTAATGGTTTAAGGCCTTGTTGCATATGGTCAATGCAATCGCACTCAGCGAAACGAGAGTAGTTAGAACTCCATTTTTGGTCACTTATTCTAATTTCTCATATTTGCTTGAGGACAAGCAAAATGCTGTTTGGGGGTGGTTTGATAAGAGCATAAAATTGTAGTTTTAACCCCTTAACAATCATACTTTTAGACCAATTATGCGAGTAATAAATAAGAGTTAATGTTGATTACGTGCTTTTATGTATTTCAGGCATTGAAGTCAATTATGTACAGAAATGTGCCACTTTGGCGAGATAAAGGAGCAAGGGTTGGTTAGTAAGAAGTTTTATGATTAAAGGCTAAAATTCAAGGAAACAAAGCCTTTGTAAATCCCGGTCAAAAGCTGAAAAGTCAACGCGGGCAGAAATAGTGCACAAGTCAGTAGAACTTCTGAAGACCATATTTTTGGACTCAGGCCTCATAATTGGGCCAACCTTATGTCAAAACGACCGGCTTGGAAAGAGCTTTCCAATGGTCTAAGACTTGACCCAATCAGAGAAGCATAGGTGGACAAAAAGTCTGTTGAAGTCAAAGCCAGCTGAAACGGGCTCTGTGGACTGAAGAAATTTGGCTTTGGGCTCGATTTTCCGGCCCAAAATATGGCTCCTCACCCCATGCAGGAAAATGTGGATCTGGTCTCCTCCATTTCTACACACAAGACTTAGCTCTTAAGAATTAGATAGATTAGGTAGCAGGTAGCCATTAGAGCATAGTTTGAGTTCTAGATCTAGTTTTAGATTAATTAATTAGTTTTTATTCTTGTTTTAAATTGAGTATTGAATGATTGTTATTTATTTATTAGATCAATAAAGTTAGTTGTTCTTCATAATTTAGTTTCATTTTCCATTAATTACTTAGCTTCAATTCATAGATCTACTTATTTGTCATTATTAGTTTTAATCAATTCTTGCATGAGTATTTTTCATTTGAGCTTAAACAACTAAAGTTAGAATTTTTTTATTATGTCTTATTTAATTTCATATAGAAATGATAGCGTCATGATTCTAGGCTAAACCTCCATTAGAGAGGGTTGATGAAGCTAGATTTGTGTTAGCGTAGAGTAGTCGTAATTTTCCATTCCATTCTAGAAAATGATTAGTTCACCATTAGAATAGGTTTGATTGTTTCACATGCTAGATGTTAGTTGGTAGAGATTACCATGAACAACTAGGGATTAGGAAGAACCAATTGTTCTGCGAAAGTAGATCAATTCGGATTACGACGATTCTTCATTAGTAAATTAAGTCGAGTTAAGGTGGAATCAATCCCCCCTAACTCCTTATCATAGATTCAACCCGTAGCATTTCGAAGTTGAATCCTAGTATCTCGTTAGTATAATTTGTTGCATCGTAGTATAATTATCGTAAAACTCTCATTGACTTTAGTAAGATTGATAAACTAGAAAACACGAATTCTAAAGAACTAGGAGTGGAACAAATCTTCTATTCCAACTCTATTTTAATAGTATCAAGAGTAGAAATCTTTGATAAGTAGTATATCACAGTTTCATTTTAGTTTTACTAGCATTTAAAGTTTCATCGCTTTATTCATTAGTAAAACTATCAATTTTACTTTTATCACCCATCCAAGGCAAAGATCGAGCGCCCCCTGCGCTGAACCTCCTGGAACTCGAGCTCCACCTGAGCGCGACCCGCGCCCTATCTAGGCTACTTTCAGAGTACAGCTTACCCGCTCCTTCAAGCGCGAGCCCAATTTTCTGGTGTGTTCAAACTTCTATTTCTTCACGTTATTCAGTGTTTCTAACTTGTTAAATACAGTAAGCTCGCGTAAACAAGACGTTATTCATAAGCGAAGCAAGGAAGCATTCAGGTACTTGATAAGAGCCCAAAACTGTAGTTTTAACCCTATAACAGTCATACTTTTAGACCAATTATGTGAGTAATAATTAAGAGTTAACACCGACATTTATTTTATGCATTTCAAAGCTTCAAAGTCCATTATGTGCAGAAATGTGCCACTTTAGCGAGATAAAGGAGCAAAGGTCGGTTACTAAGGAATTCCGTGATTAAAAGCCAAGTTTCGAGAAGACAAAGCCTTTCTAAAGCTCGGTCAAAAACTGAAAAGTCGATGCGGGCTGAAACAGCACACAAGTCAGCAGAACTTCCGAAAGCCGTATCTTTGGACTCAGACCTCGGAATGGGGCCTACCTTATGTCAAAACGACCGGCTCGGAAAGAGCTTTCCAATGGTCTAAGACTTGACCCAATCAGAGGAGTAAAAGTGGATGAAAAGTCTGTTGAAGCGAACTGCAGCTGAAGAGGCCTTCGATCGAAGAATTGGGTTTTGGGCCCCGATTCTCCGCCCAAAACATGGCTCCAAGCCCATGCACGATTTTTGGATCTGAATGTATAAAAACAAAAGCTTAGCTCTTTGTTAATGGTAGAAAATTAGGTATAGAATAGTAGATAGTTAATGGTAGATAGGTTAGAGTAAAAAATAGCCATTAAAATAGCTTCTAGATCTAGATTTAATTGTTTTAATTAAGTTTAATTTCAAATCCAATTCTTGTTTTAGATTAAACTATTAGAATCATTACTCTTAATTAGTTTGATTAATAAAATAGCTAGTTGTTAAATTTCGATTCTTGTCATTTACATTTGTGTTAGATCTGATTCATTTACTACTTGTTATTCAATCCTTAGTTATTAATTAGATTTTAATTATTGTTTAATTTAGATTAGTAAATTTCAATTCTTTATATCATGTTTAGTTTAACTTTAATCGGAAATGATTGCGTGAATGATTCTCGCTAAACCTCCATTAGAGGGGGTTGAGAAGCTTTGATGAAAGCTTGATTCGATTAACGAGATTCGCCGTAATTTCCTTTCCACTCTAGAAACGTTTAGTTCACCATGAGAATGGGTTTAATCGCTCACATGCTAGTTATTAATTGGTAGGAATGCCATGTGTAATTAGGGATTAGGAAGAACCAATTGTTCTGCGGCGATTCAATTCGATTACGACGATTCGCCGTTAATAGGATTAAGTCGAAGTTAAGGTGGAATCAATCCCCCTCTAACTCCTTATCATCGAATCAACGTAGCATTCCCTTAGTTATTCCCATAGTCGACTAGTTGCATTTCGTGGGTAGTTGCATCGTAGTCTAGTTGCCTTTTTTCGTAAATCTCTCATTAGACTTTAAGTTTAGAGTACTTACACGTGAGAACACAGCATGGAAGGACTAAGAGTGGAACGAATCACTCTACTCCACTATATCTCATAGGATTGAGAGTAGAATCTTTGATAAAATTAGACACATATAAGATTAGTTTTAGTTTTACTTGCGTTTTGAGACCATCGTTCATTTCGTAGGTAAGACTATTCAATTTTATCGTTTATCAGTACTTCTTTCTTCCACTCCTCGCATCTCCTGTTAGAGGATTTATACTAGCATATCAGGGTTGTTTTGACTGTTGTCATGTTTCCTTAATATTGGACTTAGCCTTGTATGAGATTAAGGTCAGGTAGAGAAAAAATGACTAACGTAATCTATCGTGAACGTCAACACACACCTATCTAATATACCACACACCACACCTGAAATAATGGCTGAAGAAAGAGAGTCTCCTCTCTCTGACTTTTACAAAGCCTTGAACCATAGCCCAAAATCTTGCATCGTTCTTGCAGACCCAGTGGGGGATTTTCGAATCCCCCCAAATATATTTAATTTGTTACCCGTTTTTCATGGGTTAGACCATGAAAAACCTTATCAGCATATGCGTAGGATTGAACAAGTCCTTACCACATTCCATCATCCTACGGCTGGTGCGGAACAAATTAAACTAAGGTTGTTTCCTTTCACCGTACCCTAGCCGACAAAGCGGCGTCTTGGTTAACTGCCCAAGCGCCTAATTCTGTGGACTCATGGGCCAAACTTGTTCAACTATTTATGGAACATTCTTACCCACCATTGAAGACAGATGAAATGCTTTCTAAGATTCATTTCTTTCAACAGAATCCTCATGAATCCTTTTTAGAGGCTTGGAATCGTTTCACTGACCTTCTTATAAAGTGTCCACATCATAACCTTGCGAAAGACACGTTAGTTCGTGCCTTTCTCAAGGGACTTTTACACCACCATAAAAAGGTCCTAGATATAATGAATGGGGGTAGTTTCCTCAGTAAAGGTGCCTCAGAGGCTTATAAGTTTTTAAAAGATCAAACAAAGCATAATAATAACTAGGGGGTAGTGACGATATTCCCCGCTCCGCTAGTTCTTCTTCAACAGTTAAGGCTACCGGTATGTTTGAGATTAAACCCGATCCTGAGCTTAAAACTTTAATCGAATCTCTCACTAGAAAGGTAGAAGCTATTTCTGTTCAACAAAAGCTTGTCCCCATTATGAATGTCAACTCTAATCCATGTATTTTCTGTTTGAGTCCAGCGCATCCCAACTCCTATTGTCATCTAGTCTATGAACAACCATCCGCACAGCCGGACAATGTTTGTTCCATTAATAGTGAACCTAACGCACCTTGGCACCAAAACCCCAACTACGGTTGGTGAAATAATCAACAAATTACACCTCCAGGGTATAATAATCAAAATGTTAGGCCAGCAAACAATTACAATCAAGCTCCACCGAGACAAGGACAAAGACAGGGTAATTATAATAATTATAACAATAATAATTATAATGCTAGTAGAGGTATCATTCCGGTTAATCATAACTATCACAACCCACATGTTAATAATTAACGTGACATAGTTCCTGTCACACAACCTGTAACAAGCACTCCTCCACAACCAGATCGTTTTGACGCCTTTATGCAAACCTAACAATAGATTTTACAAGCCATCCAACTTTTCTTACAGCAGTTAGCCCAAGAGAAAGTATAACCCAAAGGTGTGTTTCCAGCTCAAGCGATATCTAACCCTAAAACAATAAACACAGCCTTTGAGGTAAACGGCAATACTAGTAAGGAAAATGCAAATGTAGGTGAGCTAAATGCCATCACCACTCTCTGTTATGGCAGAGTGGTTGATAACGCCGTAACTATGTCTGTAGTTACCCCACCAGTTGCCCCTACACCGGATATTGTACTAGATACCGAAGTAATAACTGAGGATCCTACCTTAGTAGAGGTACTAGTTAAACCACAACCTAAGAAACAAAAAGCCAAGGTTAGACATCCTGTTGATCCATATGCTAAATATAGAGAGAAACCACCATTTCCCCAGAGATTAACCATGTTAACCAAGGATACAAATTTCGATTAGATTAGGGAGGTTTTCAAAAATCTAATGATAAACCCCCTTTCTGGAAGCGATTAAAAAGTTACCTCACCATGCTAAGTTTCTTAAAAAGTTATGCACTACTAGGCGTAAAACAAATATTCCAAAAGACGCCTTTTTAACTGAACAGTTTCCAACTTTAACCGAACATAATGGGATCGTTAAGTACAAGGACCTGGTCGTCCTACTGTACAATGCACCTTAGGAGATTCCCACACAACGACCGCGCTATTAGACCTAGGGGCAAGTGTTAACTTACTCTCTTATTATCTCTATAAACAAATAGGTCTACAAGAGATGCAACCTACTAAAATGACGTTGCAATTAGCTGATCGGTCTATTAAGTACCCAAAGGGTATGGTTGAAAATGTGCTTGTTAAGGTTCAAGATTTCTACTATCCTGCTGATTTTGTTATCCTCGATACATAAGTCGCTAACGACTCTATTCCGATCATCTTAGGACGACTTTTCTTGGCTACTGCCAACGCGCTTATAAATTGCCGCGATGGTTCGATGTCCTTGTCCTTTGGTCATCTTTCTGTGGAGGTAAATGTTTTTAAAATGATGAAACAGTTCCCAGATACGACTTCGGATGGAAAGGTTAGCATGATCGAGAGCTTAGCTCAAGATTATTTCAAAACCACGTTTCTTGATAATCAGATGCACAAATTCCTTTCCTTTGGAAGTTCTAACTTCGACGAGAACTCCCTAAAAGTCAAGGAAGATTTCCTTCGACTCTTTTGCAACTCTTCCTTGCCACCTCGCGAGTCCCTCCCTATCAACATCCATTCATCCCTTGACGCTATGACGGAAAATAATTTTTTATCCTCTATCCTAGTGATTCTTTTAACCCATCTATTGAAGAATGTCTTGCATATCTCAAGGCTTCTGATGATCTAGACCTAAGAGCTCTAGTCGAGCCCCATTCATCCACCTCACATCATCCTATCACTCATTTAGCTTCCATCACCAATTTTCCCCACCTTCCACCTTTTCAAAGGAACCTTGAGTTTGCACTTGACCCTTTTGTTTCTCCTGTGCTTCATGATTTTCTAAATCCTCCTAATACGGAAATAATTCCTAAGGAAAAGGCACTTGACACCTTCATTTTCAGAATTGAGACAGTTCCTACCTACACCATGAATGAGTTTTGTACTAAACCCACATTCCCATTTTTTCCATTATTTCCTTCTAAAACTTATACATATCCAACATATCTTCCACAAACATCCATTTTCTCATGATCATTAACTTGGACACCCTTTCGTTCAAAGATGAAGAACAAGGTGTATGCTCGGTTATGTTCTAGGTCTATCAGACTTCGCTTTCATTTCACTAAGTTGCGTCGTAGAAAATCTTAGTGCTTGATTCTGTTTGGGGGTGCATTCCATGTTAATTATTTATGGCAAGATCCACAACTATTTCGGTTGTTGATATATGGTAAGCTGCATGTTCATTATATACATATGTAATAGATAAAGTCTTGAGTAGCTGACTATAAAAGACTCATTATATTCTTCGGTGTACTCCATTCCAGTCTTATATTTTGGTAAGTGCACCATTCAGGTAAACGGGCCCTCCTATTGGAGTGTGTGGCTGTAAGTACCGGATCTTAAGTCCACGTTTAACATAATTCACATTTTCCACTCTTGCATGTTTTCTTGGTTTTTGAGTCATATTTCTCTATGGTGTGAATTATGTCCTTATTACTTTATTGTTTTCCTTATATTAATCCGTAGTCATAAAAAGAAAAAAAATATATCAAAACCATAAAAATAGTAATCTAGGAAGTCTTGGGAATCTTACTTTAAAAGACCCACGTTTAAAACAAATTTTCTAAATTCTGTTCTATAAAATTTGTTTGGGGGTGGGGTGTTGGTCTTTCTATCCTAAACTCTGTTCTATAATTTGTTGTTTTGATGTTGTTTTTATTTTTTTTAGTAGATTGGATATTGAGTTGTTAAATTTAATAGTTAAATTTGAATTCTGTAGTTAATTGTTATTTGAATTTTTATTTGAATTTAATTTTGTTCTTGTCTAAGCATGCGATGATTTTTGAATGAATCCCACCTTCTCGAATTGTTTGGGGGGTGGTATTATTGTTTTTAGCATTGCTTTTATCTAATCCACCATTTTAGAAGTAATTTTGCAATGAGTTGGTTGAGAATGTTGCCAATATTGGTGTGGCTAGGATGAGATATTGTGGTAGGATGAAATTTCAATGAGTTAGGAAGTTGCTATTCTAAATTCAATCTAAAAGATATTAGGTTTGTTTTGGAATAATGAATCTAGGTTGTTTCCGTTTTAGGTTTTGGAAATATTTCGTTTCTGGCAATTGCCTTAAAAATTTTGGGCAACTTGTTAATTCGTTTTAGAAACTAAAACCATATATATACTTGATTCATTCTACACTCACAACCAACACATCTCATGTGCATCTCTCACCTTGAACCTCTAAATTTTTCCTTCTGTTTTTCACTTCATCCTGCTCAGAGCACACGGAGTGCGCCCCGCGTCCTATATAGGCAACTTCTGAGTGCGCCTAACACTGAAATGCCTGGAACTCAAGTTAGAAAAGGAGCGCGACCCACGCCTTTCAAAGGCCATTTCGGAGTGCACCCTGCGCCCTGACCTTCGCAGTCGCTTTAATTTTCTGATTTTTTGTGAGTTTTTCTAGGGTTGTTTGCAATACTTCTAGAGTATGTTTATTGTGATGACATCTCCTACAATCATACCGGAGCAGTCTTTTGAAGATTTGTTCCAAAGCGACACCTATGGTGCTTGGTTTCGCGAGGTGATCATACAAGTTGGCTGGGAATCGCTAATGGTAAGACCCAATGAACATTATTCTCCAGCACTTACTTCTTATTTTTATGATAATTGTAAGTTCTTTGATAGACCGGATCTCCATCACCATTGAGGATGAACCAATGAAAATCACCAGGTTCTTGCTAGCCTTTATTCTTGGACTTGCTATGCCCGCTGAAATACAAGACCCATGGGGCTATTGGGTAGATAATATGTATATCTACACCTATGAGTTTTTGCATGAGGATTATGGGGCAGGAATTTTTCATATCAAGGACCAAAGGGAATATAACATCGCCTTTGGTAACCTATCCATGAACGTGGGCACTGCTATGTTTTGGATCATGCTAAACATATTAGGGGAATGGTGTTTTTTTTCTGTGAATCACGCCACTTGCAGCGTCTTCCTTGCTTTAGCCACGGGACGTATGCTCTATGACCTTCCCCGAACCTTAGTTTCTAGTTTAGCACTAGCCCATAGCATGAGGCATAAATACCTTCTTATGCCTGTTTTAGTTTGTCGTATTATGTTGTGTTTCTTCCATGTTTTTTGTACCCATTTCACAGATTGGGTTGGGGTCGACATTGTGAGACCCACCAATTGTATTATTCGATCTTTCTGTGCAATGACTTGGCAAAGGTGGAGGATACAACCTCATCAGGTTGCACCTTATACACCATACGACCAAGTGGCGCTTAACAGGTTAGCAATCGTAGATGATAAATGGCGTGAAGCCTGGCAAATCATCATGGCATGGAAGGATGCGAAGAAACCTCATTTCTTTATAGAAGAGGATGAGGATGACGCTTAAATACCTTTTAGGAGGTAATTTTTATTTTCGTTCTTGTCTGCTTATGTCTCAAGCAATTTACTTCTTGTAACCCCATAATGGGTGGAACTCATATAGAGTTGCGTCTATTTTTATTTTTCTATATTTGTATGTTTTACTTTGTTTTGTAGATGTTCCAAAATTTCACGCGTTTCTATAGAATTTTTTCTACCTTTTATATTTCAATACTTTGAGGACAAAGCATGCTTCTTGTTTGGGGGTGGCAGAGAAATACGCGTAATTTAAGGCATCTGTTAGGATATAGATATGTATAATATGCACTTGTTTTCTAGTAAAAAAATTTTAAAAAAAATCAAAAAGATAAATAAAAAGTTTATGCTATACACTTAGGAATATTGGTATTGTTTTCTTTCTCTATGCTTTTAATAATCTAGAAGTCTCACGTTAGCTTTTGCATTAGAATAGTTTTTAGAAACTTAGGTTAATATGTAGGTAATAATCTTTGCATCTTTCTATAAATATATTACACAAGTGTCTATGATTGTTTGGCAGTAAGTTTCTGAAATCTAGGCTAGAGTACTTATTTTACAAATCCTGTGAGAATATAGCCTAAATCCTTATATGAGTGAAATATTTGAGAAATGACACAAGGGAGAAGTAAATTCTAGATAGAGAAATCACACGTCCACTTGCTTGATCACTATACCATATCCTAAGTGAGAATTTAGGCCATCTTTAGATCGATATAACCAAAAATTCAAACCTATGAATTATTTTCTGCTAGTTGCCCCTCTGAGCCTTTCTTTAGCCTTTCATAAACCTCAATTCCTTTACCCTTTTACAAAAACAAAAAAAATAAAAAAAATCAACCTACGCATTTTAGAATGTGTCTGAGAATAGGATGAGTGAAGGAAAGAGAAGAGAAAAAACTTGTGTAAACAAAAATTAGTTAGTTGCTTCAGAAAAGAAAAAGAAGTTTCCATCCAAAGAAAAGAAAAGAAAAATAGAAATAGAAACAAAATAAAAACTCCAAAACAAAAAATAGAATAAAAGGAGTCAAAAAGCCAAAATAAAAAAGGTAAGGATAGAAACAAAGTGTAGAAGCAAAAGAACAAGGGTTTCTCTAGTTACGTAATATGAAGACCCTATTATCTCAGACTTGTCCTTTTTGAATATCCATTTCCTTCCTTCTTAAACAATCTCCTAATCCCTGTAACACCTAATAAAGACCTCTAGCTCAATTAGGAATAGGTTAGTGTGATAGTAAGTGGCAGATCTGTTTGATCGACTTTGGCTCCTTTTGTGTCATTGAGTTTGTAAGGTAAAGTGTGCCCACTTCACACTGGAGTAGCGAAACTTGAGCGGAAAAATCAGAGTATTTTTGTCTTGACTTTTATGTGAGGACCTACTTAAGGACGCTATTCCAAAGTTTCAGAAACGGACCTGTTAGTGCATTTCATAGTATTACTCATTGTATATATGTTTATTTATAGATGATTGATTATTATGCATATATTAGCTTAGGTTTCAACTTGATTATTCTGTATTCATTACTAGTGAAATGTATAGATCATTGAGACATAAATAAGGAAACAATAGTTTTATTTCTTAGTCGTTGTAGTACAGATGAAGTTTGTAAGTACCTTCACTGGAAAACTCTCACGAGGCTATAACTCGTCCACTAGGGAATTCCTAGTGGTTTAAGGCCTTGTTACATATGGTCAATGCAATTGCACTCGGTGAAACGGGAGTAGTTAGAAATCCATTTTTTGTCACTTATGCTAATTTCTCATATTTGTTTGAGGACAAACAAAATGCTGTTTGGGTGTGGTTTGATAAGAGCCCTAAACTGTAGTTTTAACCCCTTTAACAATATTGCTTTTGACCAATTATGTGATTAATAAGTAAGAGTTAGTGTTTTTTTTATCGTGTTCTTATGTATTACAGGCATTGGAATCGGATATGTGCAGAAATGCGCCCCTTTTGCGAGATAATGGAGCAAGGGTTAGTTGTTAAGAAGTTCTATGATTAAAGGCCAAGATCCAAGGAGAAAAAGCCCATTTAATGCTCGGTCAAAACTAAAAACTCAAAGTCAATGCAGGCAGAAATAGCGCACAAAAGTCAGCAGAACTTTCGAAGGATGTATCTTTGGACTCATACCTCAGAATTGGGCCTACCTTATGTCAAAACGACTAGCTTTGAAAGAGCTTTCCAATGGTCTAAGCCTTGACCCAATCAGAAAAGTAAAAATGGATGAAAAGGCTGTTGAAGTCAAATCCAGCTAAAAAGACTTCTGTGGACTGAAGAAATTAGGTTTTGGGCTCGATTTTTCGGCCCAAAACATGGCTCCTCAGCCCATGCATGAAAAAGTGGATCTTGTCTCCTCCATATGGGAGAGAAAGACTTAGCTCTTAAGCATCTAGTTTTTTACTTAGCAAGGAATCCAATAACTTAGTTTTTGGGATCTAGTTTTTTTTATATTCAATAGAATTAGTTGACATTAGAATAGAATTAGTGTTAGAACAAAGAAGATATATTATTTAGAATCAGATTTAGTTTTATAATAAGTTATTAGTTTTTCATTTCAATTTCGTTTATTGATTCAATTCTTATTTAGTTTTAGTTGTCTTAAATTCATAATTAGGTTGTCTTAATTTGATAATTAGTTAATTATCATCTTAGTTCTAGATTAGTTTTAATTTCAGTTGTAATCCATTTCAAATCATTAGATTATTATTCATTAGATCAGTAAAGTTAGTTGGTTATTAATCATTACTTAGTTGTGAATTTAGTTTTGAATCCTTGATTAGATCAATATATTAAATGTATAATCTTTTTATCATGTCTTATTATTATTTATATATTAATGATAGTATAATGATTCAAAGCTAAAACCTCCATTAGAGTGGTTTGAAGAAGTCTTGATGAAACTTGATTGTTGTTAGTGTAAAATAGTTCGTAATATTCTATTCCATTCTATAAAGCAATTAGTTCACCATGAGAATGGGTTTGATTGTTTCACATGCTAGTTGTTAGTTGGTAGAGATTACCATGAACAATTGGGGATTAGGAAGACCTAATTGCTATGCGAAAGCATTGCAATTCGGATTACAACAATTCCTCGCTAGTTGATTAAGTCGAATTAAGGTAGAATCAAATCCCCCTAAGTCCTCCTCATATTGTCAAATTAGTAATTACATAGTTTGAATTATCGTATCTTGTTTAGTATAACTTCCATCGTTACTCTTATTGACTTTGGTAGAACTGATTATCGTAGTTAACATTGAATTCTAAAGAACTAGGAGTGGAACGAACTTTCTATTCCAACTATATTGCAATAGCATAAAGAGTAGAGAACTTTGATAATATTAAGCTAAAATTAGCTTTAGTTTTACTTGCGTATAGTTTCGTAGCTTATGCATAGGTAAAACTATCATTTTACCTTTTATCAGTAGGACTGGAAGTACGGTCGTAAATTCTCTGCACCAAAAACAAGTGCTAAAGCGACTCTTTCGAGTTTAGGGTACCTTGTTTCTACTGGTAGGAGCGTCCGGCTCAAGAAATAGATAGGTTTTTCAAGATTCTCTTCATCCACGCATATCAGTACATAACTGATGCCGTAGTCAGATGACCAAAGATAAAGACCCAGGACTTCTCCCTCAACATGCTTTGAAAGGATTGGTGGTGGCCCCAGGTATGTTTTGAGTTAATCGAATGCCTTTTGGCACTCTTTCGTCCATACGAAGGAGGTGTTTTTTCACAGTAACTGAAATAAGTGTTTGCACTTATCTGAACTCTTGGAGATGAACCTATTCAAAGCTGCTAACCTACCTGTAACTTTTTGAACCTCTTTCATGTTTTTAGGTGAGGGCATTTCTATGAGCGCTCGGATCTAATTTGGGTTCGCTTCAATCCCTCTCTTAGTAACTAGGTACCCTAAAAACTTTCCTGATGATACAACGAAAGCACATTTCGCAGGGTTGAGCTTCAAGCGATATTCTTGAAGAACATGAAATGTATGTTTCAAGTGGGAGAGATGATCTCCCCATTTCAGACTCTTGATCAGGAGATCGTCCACATACACCTCCATAATGTCGCCTATTAATCCCTCGAACATCATGTTTACCAAATGCTGGTATGTTGCTCCTGCATTTTTCAATCCGAATGGCATGACCTGATAGCAGTACAGGCCATCCTCGGTTGTGAAACTGATATGTTTATAGTCCTCTTCATGTAAAGGGATCTGGTTGTAGCTTGACGACCCATCTGTGAAGGATAATAGTTCATGTCCAACCGTTGCATCCACCAACTTGTCAATTCGTGGCAGAAGGTAGTTGTCTATTATACATGCACGATTCAGATATGTGAAGTCAATACAGATTCTCCATGACCCATTATTCTTTCTTACTGGGACAATATTAGAAATCCAGGTAGGGAAATTGATTTCCCTGACAAAATTAGCTGCCTTTAGTTTTTCCACTTTAGCTTTTACCTCCCTAGATCTGTCAGCACCTATCCTTCTCAGTTTCTGCTTGACTACTACTACATCACTGCGGACATTGAGCTGGTGGCATGTCACATGGGGTTCAATTCCTAGAATTTCTTCAAATTACCAAGCAAACACATCTTTGTGCTCTCGAAGGAACTGTATCAGAGCTTGGCGCTCTTCAGATCTCAATAAGGTGCCAATGAAAGTGGTATTTGGCGAGCTACCACCTATAATTTCCACTTCCTCTAATAGCTCCAGTGAGGGGGGATCCTCCCTCTCTCGTAGGACCAGGTCTGGGAGAGGTGGATCCAACTATAATTGCTATTTGGCGAGTCACCCCACCTCTATTGGTTTAAAAAAGAGTGGGGACTGCTTCGTCGCCAGTTCATAGCATGCTTTGGCAGCCACCTGATCCCCTCTGATCGTCTCAATTGTCCGGTTATGTGGGAACTTCAAACATTGGTGATAGGTGCTAGGAACAGCTCAGAGTCTATACAGCCAGGTCTTGCCCAAGATCATATGATAGGGTGTGTTAGCTGTTACTACGACAAAGTTTATGATGAGAGTTACCGGACCAGTAGCTACGAGTAGTTGGATCTCCCCAACTTTCATAGCTTTGTCCCCACTGAATCCATATAGGTTGGAGTTGGTGGCGACCATTTTAGAGTCAGGAATTTGCAGCTTTGTGAATGCTACGTAGTATAGCACATCTGCAGAGCTGCCTGGATCAACCAATATGCGATGCAAATCATAATCTCCAAAAGGAAGTGTCAAAACAAGCGCATCCTCATGGGGTCTGGATGCTACAACAGTCGGCCTCAATGAAGAGGATGAGCGGATCTTTGTGGGGTACCACGTTAACCTGAGCTCCTGTAGTCAGCTCGCTATTCATGATCCTCACCTGCTTGACAATGCACATTTGATATCGCGCACCCATCTCAGTGATCTGTGCATTCCGTTTACTTGCTTTTCCATAAATCATATTTATTTGGAGTTAGCCATTGAGCGGTTCAGTACCTGGCGGATCCCGAATCGATGCGGCCGGGTCTCTCAGTCAGCATCTTTGTGTTCACTTGTTCGTGCCACAAACCGCCCCGGATACCCCTTCAATCGGATCCCGTAGTTTATTTTTCGAGGTCCGGTTGTGCTCAGTGCTATGACCTTTACTCTTATGGAACTTGCAGTAGGTCCTTTGGTCTCTGGTACCCAAGGAGCCTGGCTTTAGCAGAGCTGGCCATTTGAGGTAGCTCTAATTTTTTATCGAGTCCAGAACCTCAACTGGTATTTTGTTGAGGGGCATTTACGTCCATCGAGGGAAGAGCTTCTTCAGTTCCTTCCACACGTGGCTTCTTCTGTGGTTTTCCATCTATACTACTGGCTATATTTTGGTATTGCCCTCTGGGCATTCATCCCTTTGATGAAGATTCGGCCCTTTGGCGATTACGATTACGGTCTCTCTTCGATTTTTTAGGGGAAGAATTTCCATTCCCCTCTGGGGGAAGCTCAGGTACTGTCCAACTAGTCTTCTTCACTTCCTGATGTCTGTTCAGGACATCTTCTTCCCACCACGCATGAGTTTCAACCCTGTCAAGGAGTTCCTCTAAATCGCAGGGTGGTTTCCTAGAGAGAGATCCGAATAAGGCGTTGTTTTCATCCAACCCTTGTTTGAAAGCTATTATAGCAGTCTGTTCGTCACAAGACTCTATTTGGATTGAAATTTCCATGAACCATTGCATGTAGGATCTCAACGCCTCTCCTTCCTTTTTCTTGATGTTGAACAGTGCATCGATCCGTTTTGGTTGATGCTTGTTGCATGAGTACCTGTCTATGAAGGTCCTAAATAGTTCTTCTGAGGACCTTATATGATGATCAGGTAATCTATGATACCACTGGAGCATAGATTCAGACAGGGAGGCTTTGAACTTCTAACACATGACATTGTCATATCTCTCATATTGTCCTATAGTGGCACGATACCTGAATACGTGATCAACCGGATCTGACTTGCCACTGAAGACACTGAACTTCGGTTGTCTGTACCCACGGGATATGGCTTCCTCATCACCCCTGATGCAAAAGGAGTTATGCCTGCTCCCATTATGGCGGATTGAACAAGTGAGTCTTGCATTTTTCTCCCCTTGCCTATCATCCGGTGCATCCTGACGGATCAGGTCACTCTTCTCAGTTGCCCATGCACTTTCTTTGATAGAAAGTTTCCTATTCTGAGTTCTTTTTCGGTGTCGAGGGCCTACATCCTGATCCTGGTCAGTGGACTCTGGCTCTGAGGCTATTCCTGAGTCCTCATCTGAGTTGTTGTATTCTAACTTAGATAGCTCGCACCGAACTGGGTCCCCTCGCCTTGGGTTCCTAGCACAACCACCTTCCGGAGGGTCGTCGTCATCGAGATCGATGAGTTGTTCCTTCCCTGTGTCGGACTGATATAAGTGCTTTAGCAGCTGTAATTCTCGCTCAAGGTTGCTTCTTTGCTATTCCAAAGCCTGCACCGCCTGAACAAATTGTGGGTTGGTGAGGACAGCATTCTCGCCATTTTGACGTTCATCCTGAGAACAACTGGTTCATCGGTGCTGGTCATAGGTCCTTGGGGGGGATCATTCACATCTTAGAGACCTTCTCACACCCTTCAGGCATCTCATGCATTTCTTCTCTAATGGCGATGCTACGCGTGGTAGCGCCACCCTTTTTTTTATTTGCTCATGTTATCACAACAGTAAGAGTTTTTAGAATAGATCAATCGTTTGAAATGAATATTTACCTGCTTTCGTCCCCACAGACGGTGCCAAAAGATGTAGGAGAAATTCCAAGTATCCTCTAATCTTCCTCTGTGCTTTGTGATCTGGAATCCTTTGCTAAATAGAGAAGGGATGAGATGATGGTGAGTTCAGGGTTGACCCGTCTGATGGCTGCCTACGTATCTCCTTTGTTCTATTGGAGAATCAAACCCTATTTTGCGTAGTTCCTAAGAGCAAATCCATATGGTTTATATAGGAATGGTGACGAGAGTCCTAGGGTTAGGGATGTCCTCACCGCTTGTGAGTCCCCTTCCATCTTTGGACTCTGCCTTCCTATTAGGATTCCTCTTCTTATGGAAGTCTGCATCTATACCACATCTTATGAGAGGTAAGTTTCCTTGTTGATCATCACGATTCCTTCCTTATCATCAAAGATCGCCATCTTCAGTTTACTTCTGTTCAAGAACTATCTATATCAGTTCCTAACGACTGGGGTAACTGTTATGTTTGAAGGCGGTCAGTCATGTGCCTGGCACATGTCCACTAAACACTCGTGCTAAGCATGAGATCACTTATTCACACAACTGATCCGATGGTCCTCGTCTCATTCTGGACATCTATAGTCTTAGATTATTTCCCATACACGTGTCATCTGTTCAGTGATGGGAAATCCCCCCTACAGTTCGTTCAACCCTTTTTTTGTACTTTTCTTCACCAACAAAAAGATTTTCTTCACAACTTAACACATATCTGAAGGTTGTGATTTGCTAACCTTACAAATGTAGGCAATTTCTGGGGAGAAAGGATTTGTATATTGGAATTGATCGAGTTCGTGTGGATGAACTGCCTGCATATCAAGATCTCTCTCTCTAGGGGGAGACTTGAATCAGGCCAGACGTAGTTCCTCCTCCTCTTTATATAGGCAAGGTACCCGCGCCTCTTTCTCTCCCGCATCAGGTCAGATCCAGGTCTTCAGGTCACTCGCCAGCCATAATGGCGAGTTAAGGACATTTATTGTGAAGCTTGCCTGAAGCCTCGGTATTGATGGCTGTAATAAAAACATATGTTACGAGCCGTTGTGGAATGAGAGGAGTGACCGCTTATATAGGTCGCTTCTGGGTGAGATCGTCTACTCGACTCGAGTCACTTTGAAGCGAGCTCGCACAACGATTACCTAAGTTTGGTTGGTTGGACACTCTGGGCGCGGGTTGAATAGATTGCTTGCATGAGTCGAGTCACTATGAAGCGAGCTCGAAGGATGAGGACTCGAGGTCGGTTTGGTAGTTCTATATGTGTTGGACATGTGTCTGATATCCATTGGTTGTGGATATTGGTCCCTCACATAGCCCCATCTCAGTAGGTCGCTTTGTGCGGAGAAGCATCTGCTGAGAGAGAATGATAGCACATGTGCGGCACATGGGAGGGTACCCGGTGTGGGTAGTTTTGAATATGAATAGTAACTGCCTCGTTTTTAGGGTGGGTGAAACTATCCCATTTTCTGAAAGGACAAGGCATATATAAGAAGACGTGTCAGTTTAGGGTTCAGTGTAATGATGGCTTGTATTGGGAACTGAATGGGCATCTTGTATAAGACGCTTTTGGGAACTGAAGTGTTTCACATTTTCTTCACATTTTTAAGAGCGGTTGAGTATCCATGTTAGTTCTTTTGTCATTTTTGCTTTTCTTGCTTTCGTAAATAGCATTTGCTTGTTAGGTTTGTAATCTTTCTGGTGTATAGGATGTCTGACTCCGATGATACACGTTCTAATGAGATTATAGAGAGATCGCTAAGATCTAAAAATATGATGGAGGAAGAAGTTTTTGGATCTGTTATTGCTATTTCGAGTGGCAACGATGTAGAGGACGGTTCTTCCTCCAGTAGCTTACCACCTAGGGTTGTAAATAGGAGTGTGGTCACGAGTTTTGAAGATATTAGGTCAAGATTTGACATTAACATCCTCGACCTGGAGGTACATGACCTGAATAATGTAGATAATATGTTTAGCAGTAGTTTTTTACCGATAAATGGGGGGGTCGTTGTATGTGTGGGGCAATTGAGGGCGGGGTTGCGCTTGCCATTTTCAAAATTGACCTGCGATGTGTTGAATTTTAGTGGGAAGGCTCCCTGTCAGTTTGTTGGAAATAGTTGGAGGTTGTTTAAGGTTTTCGATTTGTAGAACGAGTCTGGGGAATATGATATCGAACTCGATGATGTGCTCGAGCACTTCGCTATGAAGCGATCTAGGTCGAAAAAATTTAGTTTACAATCTTTGTCAAGTAAGTCGTCTGTTCTGGATGGAGTTAGCAACGAGTCTTGGGAGCAAAGACCATTGTTGTTTAGGGGGAACTACTGTGTGGTTAGAAGTAGTTTGCAATGTAGGAGTTGTAATTTTGATGGTATGTGTGTACTAGTGTTTATTTGTACTTGTGTTGATTACTAATTTCATTTTCTTGTTGGTTCTGATATTTGGCTTGTGTTGGTTTTGCAGACGTTGTTATTATGAACCGAGGGTTCCGTGGTGAAATCGAGAGATTTGCACGGCTTAGTCGATCTGAGAAGAGGGAGATATTAGAGGTTGTATGTAGCGAACTACTTCACTGAATGCGGGGGTGAAGGTACCAGGTCGAAGAGGAGGCAACAGAAGAGAAGGGCATGATCTGCTATCGTGTTGAGCTCAGAGGCTGAAGTTGAAATGGAAAGGGAACCAAGTGACCTGCTTACCCGGGAAGATTGTCGTCAAGGACGTTCTAGACCAGGGAGGATCGGGGGTGATGCTGGCGGCTCGGGGAGTAGGGCTGGTGTGATCAGGCGACCTGCTCCTCCTACTAGGGGGAGTGCAGAGGTCGCTCTTAGGGAGTTTGTGAGGTAGCAGAGAGAGGGTCCTCCATTTGTGATGGACGATATTGTCATCACAGCGCGTGACTCCCATCTGAATAGGAAGGCTGGTCCTTCTGATGTTAGGCCTGGGAAAAATGCCATGGCAGAGGGTGGGCAATCTGCCCCTGGGGCAGAGCGATCTGGGGGGGCATCCTGGGTCTGCTCCTAGGTCCAGGGTTACACCCAATTTGAGCGGCCTGGACTTAGAGGCTTTTAAGGCAGTCAGAGCCAACCTGCTGTCTCTGGTGTACGTACCGCGACAGTGAAGGTAAGAGTTCGAGTAAGGCGAGTGTGAAAGCTGTGATGGGTCAGGATGATCTAGACTGCAACCTGGTGTGCTGATAAGAGCCCAAAACTGTAGTTTTAACCCGTTAATAATATTACATTTAGACCAATTAAGTGTATAATAAATAAGAGTAAGTATTGTTTACGCGCTTTTGTGTATTTCAAGTCTTGGAGTCAAATATGTGAAAAAATATGTCACTTTTGCAAGAGAAATGAGCAAAGGTTGGTTGCTAAGAAGTTCAATGATTAAAGCCCAAGTTTCAAGGACAAAAAGCTTTTTAAAGCCTACTCAAAGCTGAAAAGTCAAAGTCAACGCGGGTAGAAAAAGAGCAGAAAAGTCAACAGAACTTTCACAAGCTCTATATTTGGACTCAGACCTCGAAATTGGGCCTATTATATGTCAAAACGACTGGCTCGGAAAAATCTTTCTAATGGTCTAAGCCTTGACCCAATTAGAGTAGTAAAAGTGGATAACAAGGGTGTTAAAGTAATTTTGTGCAGAAAAACCCTTTTTGGACATATGTAATTAGGTTTTGAGCTTGATTTCATGGCCCAAAACATGGCTCCAAAGCCCATGCACGAAATTGTAAACCTAACCCTCTCCTATAGAAAAGGTTTAAGGCTAAACAAAACTTGGCTACTCCCCTCTTTAATTTATTTTTAAAATTAGGGTTCTCTCTCTCTTCCTTCCATTAGTTAGAATAAATTAGGATTCTGTCTCTCTCTCTCCTTTTTAGTTTTAGTTTATGAGTTTAGTTTGTAGCCTCCATTAGAACCTATTAATAAAAGCTTTAGTTTATTCAATTTAATTACTTCTTCTTTACATTATGTCTTCCTTTCATTCTTTTGTTCATGATAGTCCCATGAATCAAAGTTAAACTCCCATTAGAGGGAGTTTGAATGAAGCTTTGAGAGGACTTAATTTGTTAGTATAGATTTGTTGTTAGGATGTTAAGTTTAGGTTTTTCTTGACTTAGAGATAAGAAGAGTTTAACCTAAACTAGAGAATAGTGAGTTTGTCATGAGAATAGGAACAAGCTTTCTCTCATGCTAATTAGTTTATGACTAGAGATAGTATAAAGTAATTGGGGATCATTAAAGGTCTAGTCTTTATATTTTAACCTTGTGTGAGAATATCTAGACTAGGATTTTCTATACAAATCTATGCTAGCATGTTAAGAAATTAAAAGTGGATTTCAATCTCTCTCTAGTTTTCTCCATATTTGATTCACCTATAAATAATTACTATAGTTAATATTAGTATAAGATCAATTGATAGTATTATCTCACTACAACAAAATAGGTTTATTGCAGGGCCATACCCCGTTGCTAAAAGTCCTAAAAAGCGTCGCAAATGATCAATTGCAACGCCAAACAAGGCGTCGCGAAGGTGTTGCTAAAAAGTGGGTCACAAAAGCTTAATTGAAACACATTAATAGGCGTTGCAAAAAATTCTATTTTTTAGCCATGCCAACTTGCACTGCTAATACTTTATCTGCATCGCTACTTCATTTTATTAAATAAATTGATTTTTAAATAAATTCAAAGTATTTCCAGCGCTTGGCGTCACAAAAAACTACTTGTAACAGCACCATTTGGCGTTGCAAAAGGTTTTCTTTTAGCTGCGCTAGTAACTCATGGCAAAAAGTGTTGCACCTTTAGAAACGCCCAGCCGTCACAATAAAAGGTATTTGTTTTTAGTCGGCCAACCCATTTCAAGCGCCATGCTTTTGCCGCACCTTTAGGGTGGCAATATCATACCTAGATACTAAACACCATTTACTCATCATTATGATTTTTTAATTTGGAAAATTCTACCCATTGAAATTTATGTATGTAGATACAATAAAAACACCATATTCAATTAGCAATAAATCATAACAAACTATACTTCATTAACTATTATCATCCTTTACAAAAGTATTTGAAGAATCTAGAAAATTAGTCTTTGACAATACATCATATCATATAATCTTTACAGAAATCAACTAAATATAGACATTCTGCAAAACTAGATTTGAACATCTACTAAAGATTTCTTCATTCATCTACCACAACCGATCTGCCAATCTGGTACAACAAATAAGCAATACATAAGTAAACTTAAAACAAACAATAAAAAATCTAAAACAATAAAAAACTAAAATGCACTCAAATAAGCAATACATGTGTAAGTATTTTTACCAAGTCAAAGTTATTATGGACCTAGAATGCACAAACACCACTGCCACAATTATGATCCCCACCTTTTGCACTATGGAAAAAAAAACTATATTAAGACTTGTCCCTGTAAAAAACTTACTTTAGAACAAGTGAGTTGATTAAATTCAGTTTACAAGACAAAATTTGTTCAAGGTGAAAAGAAAATATGCTTACTTATAGTAACAAACCTCTCCATTTCCGCCACACAACACTACCAAATTAGTGGTTGTGCACATCAATATGTCTCCATCGGCAACAAATTGCACTACAGAGAGTCCAGGAACACAGAAGGTGAACCAATGCAAAGGATCAAGATCCACCTAAAATACCAGTCACCAAGATAAGTGTAAATAGATTGTACAACCTGAAAGCATGCAGTGCCAAAGAATAAGAGATCCAGCAATGAAACTATCACTTAATGTGATGGAACCCAAACAACCTATCCTAGCTAGAATACGCTTTAAGGCATCCTTAGGCTCATGTCTAAGAGGGGGCAGAACATTTAAAAACTTCTCACGAGCATGAAGGGGGCATAACAACTTACATTGCATTCCACTTCTACCTTCTACCTTCTGGTAGCTAATTAACTTAATATAATTTTAGTATAGTATTTGGTACTAGCAGATGTACATGTGGATCACTGAGTTCTATTCTGAACTGGGATAAAAAGACATGGATGAGCAGATCTTAGGTACGCTAAATTTTAGAAGTTAGAACCATAACAAATTTGAACTTCATCAGTTTAGATGGTCATATCTATACGTGTTCAAAATAGGCAAAAACATGCATACATATACGAAATATTATGTTCTGAAATCCTGAAATCATAGTTTGTAAATCCAATTCAGTTTCAATAATAAAAAAACCTCACTCATTTGCTTGCCTCAAATCATTTCTACAGTAATCAACTATCAACTACATGTCATAATAACCATATAAATATAATACCAACACCAAGCACTATAGTTCAATTTTAGTTTCAGAAAAAAAAAATACAAAAAATAAATTGCATTACAGCAAACAAAAGTTCAATTTTAATTCCATAAAATAGAAGCTAAAGAACATCAAAAGAATAACTGAAAAAAAGTTAAAAGCTTTAACTTTATTTTGCAAAAACAGAGCAATATTCTTCGCCAGTGTACCTCCATGGCTTGGATCCCTATTGGTTGTCAAATTAAACAAAATGCTAAGATTAAAAGAAGGATCAAATAAATAAAATTGTTTTAATGAGTACTCTCAAGTCTTAATAGGTGATCCAAGCAAGATACCAATAGACGTACTATTTAAGGTGAAAGAGGCTTATAACGACACAGAAGTGAACCACTGTAGCTTGACCTTCTCAAGCTCAACGTTTTCAAGGTGCCGCCATAACATGGCTAGGACCAAATTGTACACCAAAAGGATGGGCTTGTAGACATGCTTAAAGTACTTGTTCAAGAAATCTTGACATTTCCACAACATACAAGTTAGTAAATAAAGAATATTATCAACTTTTATATCCACAACTCTTGTCCGTGTATAGGGTGATGTTGGTGGGTAATGATACTTATCATACATGAATCATCACTGTTTTTACTATTTTTATTCAAACTACATAATGATGTAAATAACAATACTTAAAATTAGTATATTTCAGGTGTAAATGTGTAATAACTCCTAAATTCAGTTTTATTAAATCTCAAAGAATTAGAGAATTTAAAACTAGTAAATTTAAAGATAGTTACAGTACCGCTTTTATGTAGTGAGGACCAAATGACCAATAATAAACTAGAGAACTGATGTTTCCTCAACTGGATGTAACCATAACAATCATAACAATCTACTGAGAAAAGTGATGAACTCACTTGCTCTATAAAGGGTGTTGGAGCAATGATTCAATTCTAAGATTTTCAATAAGATTTCGAAAGTTAGTCTGCTAGGTTCATAGACAAACATCCCAACATTGAAGTACAATGGAGGAGACCTTATCTCAGCAGGCCATGTCACCTTATCAGGGCATTGATGGCAGTACCCAACTGAGTACTGAGGCCAATGACTCCAAGTTTTCTTGCAAAAACAGTCTATCATAGCATAGAAGTACCTGTTTGGTGTGTCAAAGAGATGATCTATGTTCTCAAATGCTTGAATATCAGCGTCGATCAAGATAAACCATTTTGCTATACTCTTCAAACTACAAGAAATCATCAATATGGTTAGCATACTCGAGCAGTAAAAAAACGTAAAAGATATGTCTGTTTCGCTGGTATAATCACAAAAAAATTGGCAAAATAAAAGAAGACCTATAAGGTTCTCACTTGTATATCAAAGAATACTATAACATGGTTCGTACATTGCATAACTTCAAAACCCCATTTCTAAAACATACACTTCATAACTTCACAACCTTAAAATTTGTTAATAAATAGCAAAATGAAACCCAATCTTCAAGTTCAATTATGATAGACAGGAACAATTAATTGAAATAACGAATAAAAATTCAATATTTCAGTTCATCTGACATGAAATATTTACTGAATCACAACAAAATCGATATAAACTCAAACTTTACACACCCAATTAATCAAAAACTTAAACAAAGTCCTAATACTCTCAAGTACCCAAACAATCTGCACGAAACAGTAAACAAAAAAAAACAAATCTGCAAAACAAAACAAGCCACTTACCACTTCAATTAGCACAAATCAAGCAAGCCCAACTCTTAAAATCTGAAATAAAATAAGTAAAGATTAAAATTTGAACTTTTAAAATGAAATGAAGATGAAATGAAGTGAAATGAATATGAAAACGTACAGAAAAGTGAGTAGAATATAATGGAAGGTAGATCTGATGGTGTATGTGAATGTTAGTTAATCTAAATTAGATATTGTGTATGAAAGCTTCGTTTACGAGCTCGTTGAAGGAATGAAGCGAGATTGGGAGAGATAAGATTGCGAGATGTGGAGAGAAAGAGGATGTGTACTGGAGATGGAGGAAAGAAATTTTGGTTGAGATAGAGGAGGGAGAATGGAATATAGGGTTTTTTTTTGTTCTTTCTAATTTTATTTTCTAATTTTTGAGGATTGGAAGCAGGAACATGAAAACTCTAGCGGGCAAAAAATATTTTCAGCCAAAAACTATATGTCCATCCAAACCAAAGCCAATTAGCAACACCAGGAAGGTCGCAACAAGGGACTACACCAGCGGCGCCAAGCGGGTCGCAATAGGGATTTAATTTATAGCAGCACCACACTCGTTGCCAACAACAAATATTTTCAATTTAATTATATTTTTAAATTTAAGTGCACACTTTTGCAACACTCAAGGTGTCGCTCTAGGTATTTTCCAAATTGAAAATTCTATTAAGACGGATGATCTTTAGCAACGCCAAATGGTGTTGTAAAAGATGGCTTTTTGCAACAAATTTTAGGCGTGGCAAAAGAGTGCGCTGCAACAGACCCCTTTTGTTGTAGTGTCTCATAGTATAAATTCTCAACATAATATTACTCTCACCATTGTTTCTTTGTGCTTGATTAATTAGATTCTATTTAGTCTTGGCAGTTTAGGAGTGGAACAAATCCTGATTTTTAATATATTACTTCATTATTATTTGAGAGTAGGAATATTGATTTAAGCAATTATTTAGTTAATTGATTATTTTTATTTACGCATAGATAGTTAGTTAACATAAATTTGGTCTTTATCAAATGGCATCGCTACCATCTTAAACTCTTTCAGGACAAGAATTCAATTGGTTGAATCCAAGGGGCAATCCCCCTGTCACAGCCCGAATTTCTAAACAATTAAAAAAAATGAATATTTGAAATATAAATATCTCAAACATCACTCTTTTCAATTGTCTAAAAACTCAGGCTCTGACAGGGTGGATACAACATATGTCAAAACCTAAAACCCACATCATAAAGAATCTTAACAACAAAAATAATCTCCAAAATTCTCATTATTTCTTTATAAAAAATCTATCTTCTGCCCCAATAAAACATCAAATCACTCTAAGAATAACAGGTCTTCAACATCGTATTTTCATGTCATATGAAAAGAAAACTACATTATTACATACTTCTAAAAGATCAGACCTAATAAAATAAACTCCCGGACTGCTCCAGATCAAATCCAAATCAAACGCCACGGTTCCACTGCCTTCCACCTATGTTCCCAAGAACACACCCACGTTGCCAAAACAAAGCAAACATGGGTTAGCAAAAATGGAATTTGCTGGTATGAGTAGACTAACCACATATAACATTATCATATTTTAATTATCCAAACAATCACGTTATATTTTCCAATAACTTAATCATTCTCAGCTTGGAAGACAGGTAGTTCCGTCATTTCAACCGGCATATTTTCTCCCCAAGCAAAACTTCCATTATATTAACTCATTCTAATAACTCGTTTTAATATCTAAATCATTGAATTAAAACTTACCGATATCCACTGCTGTATAAGGGTAGGACCGCGTCCCTACACAAAATGTTATTAAGTCATACCCTCCTGCAAAAGAAAGTTAGAACTTCTATATAACATATGTAGATATTATATTAGGTATTCAAAAGTAAACCCAAACACTCGCATAATCAAATAATACAACTAACCCATAGAAGGCTTAATACCTTAGTTCCTCTCTAGGGCAGTCCAAAGAATCTGGTCATTCATGGCACATTCAATGAATACCCGGGTCATTCATGGCACATTCAATGAATACCCATATATAATGCTAACGGGTCATTTATGGCAAATTCAATAAATGCCCACCTAACATATGACATCAACAGTCATAAAACTCAATTCCAAAACTTGAGGCGTGGAGAGGTCTAAAAGAGTGCGGTAAATTGTTTACGCATTATAGAACTTTATTGCATGTATTATTTCAGAGAACGAAAGAGTATCTTGATTCATTTATTTGATTTACGCGTTATTAATTAGATTAATGTCTAAGTGTCATAACGTTGTATATCATAAAAGACGAAAATATCACATAGTAGTTAATACACATATACACGTATATCAAATCATAATCCTAGTTAAAAAGTCAAATTTAGGTCAACTGGTCAAAGTCAACCCTAGTCAACAGTCAAAGTCAACTCTGGTCAAAGTCAAAGTCAACTCTGGTCAAAGTCAACATCAACTCTGGTCAAAGTCAATCTAACCAAAAACCCGAAGACTAAGGCCCAAAACCCTTGGCCTTTCCCAAGCCCAATTTAAACTTAAACCCATGAGTGAATATCCAAAAATCACTCAAGTCCACTTGCCTGAGTCGGCCCAAGCCCAATCTAAACTTACTGTTCATAACTTATAACCTGACCCACTTGGAATTATAAAACCAGCCCACACAATCAAAAACCGGCCCAAAGAACTAAAGAAATGAGCTGGCCCAAACAAACAATCTAAGGCCCAAAACAAAAATTTGATTTCGGCCCAACACAAGCCCAACCGACCACCAACAAGTCTCCTCCTTCACCGCGAAAGACTCTCCTCCACCGCCTACCACCACCAGCCACCACTCATCACCTCCTCATTCCAATCCAGCAGTTTCACCCCTCATAAAAACCCAAACAACTTTAACTCACGAAGAAACTCCAATTTCAAGTTTCGAAAAACACTTCCCCAACTATAGATCTGGATTCTCGACGCCATTGATGCGTCTTCAAGCTCCCAACAGCTGCCCCCTCACTCTACCGCACCCAAATCAATCCTCAATAACCCATAACCAACCAACAATCAACACATTTAAAACAACAAGAGTTTAAACCAACCCAAACAAAACTGGCGACTCCATTAACAGTTTCTTCAAAGCTTCGACAACCGCCTCTCACGACACCAACAATCACCCTCAATTCAAACCAACACTATACTATACCAACAAATCCGATTTCCAACATCATCCAACAAATACACAAATTAACAGTTCAAAAAAACAAAATCTACACAACCCACGATATCCGCGATTATCAAAAGTATTAAGGAGGTGACGGTGTTTGGGGCTCGCGCCTCCATGATATAGTATGGAGGTGACAGTATCGCACTAAAGAGTTTCAACAGCAGTCCAAAAATTACACACAGAATAGAATGAACAGGAAGAATAAACATAAAACTTATATATTTTGATAATAAATCCGTAGATTTGAAATTGATGAAAAAAAACATCGTTATAGTAGTCCGTGAGAGATAAAATCTATTCACCTGTAGCGCTCTCCGATTATCAGCCAGCTACAAGAAAAACTTCCCTTTCTTCTTTCAGAAAAATCCCGTTTTTCTGTATAAAACTCTCGCTGTGTTTTTCCCCAAAACTCTACGTGAGAAAACTCGCCGAAAAACAAGGACAACCCTTATCTATTTACCTACGGGCTTTTATCCGTAACTGCTGGATATCATCTATCCATTTTATCTATTTTCATTCTTATTATTATTTATTCTTATTATTTTTATTTTTATTATTATTCTTAGGAAAATAAAATAATAAAACACGGGGTGTTATAATATACACACCTTAAAAGGATCTCGTCCCGAGATTCAAGGTAGAGTGTAGATTAACCAAACAAACAAGATCATCAACCAATATATATATATATATATATATATATATATATATATATATATATATATATATAAAAGACATACGTGTATACGTAAGTATACACACCTTAAAAGGAATAAACGTAATTAGTTTTCTTCAATTGCCAACACTTAATTAAAATCATTCTTTCACAGTTCAACAGATTCATATATATCATCAACGACTTATACTATGTCCACTATCACATAGGATCAAACACCTACAATGTGATGCATGCACACTGGCTCCCACACCAACGATATGCAAGTATACACTGGTTCACACACCAACGATGCATACTAACTCTCTACCATCACCTAGGATCAAACACCAACAATGTGTGGTATGCACACTAGATCACACTCCAACGGTGTACATGTATACACTGGATCAAACTCCAACGATGCATACAGAGAGATGTTATGTATATTGGATCACACACCAACGATATACATAACTTGGACAATATATAAAAACTTTCAACTCCAACCTTTATCAAAAGGGTTTTCCTTATTCCTTGGGTAAATTCCAAATTACTCAAATATGAAAATTTTAAAATAACAATTTCTTCTTTAGCCAATACTTACTTAAAATAGAAAACTCCATTAGGGAAAACAACACTATAACCTGCTGCACAATTTCGATTATAAATCATAAGAAACTAACCGTTAAAATAACCAACATTTTATTTTCATAATCATACGATAATTTCTTATATGCTAAGTACCAATAAAGGAACTAATAAACAACAAATTCAAACATACCTAACATTAACCAGTGCAATTCTTAGCATAGTGTCCCAACTGTTCACATTTATAACACTTGCCTACTAGTTCATTTGGTTTAGAACATCTTCAAATAGTATGCCCAACTTCCCCGCAGTTCAAACAATTACCATCAAATCTCTTTAGCGAAGCACTCGCGTCCTTATTCACATGCTTATTGGTTTGCCTATTATATGGGTGATGCTGACTTTTTCTCTGCCCTTGACGTGGCTGACTAGAAATAAGGTGTAAGTTGGCTTGTTTTGGGGCATTCTCTTTAATCTTCTCATCTTTGGGTTTATTATCCAATTGTTCATATCTTAATGCCAAATCTAACACGCGATCGAAAGTTTCTGAATCAAAGGGTATCAAATAACTCGATAGATATGGCTCTAGTCCACGGATGAACTTCTGGTTCTTCTTTACTTGGGTATCCACTAGATAAGGAGCATACCTCGATAGTTCATTGAACTTAGTCACGTACTCCGTAACAGTTTTCCCTCCTTGGGTCAGATGAAAGAATTCCTCAGTTAATTGCTCCTTAACAGATTTAGGAACAAACCTTCCCTCAAATCTTACCTGGAAATCCTCCCAAGTCATAGTTTCCTCATCCACATTATCCTTGATAGACCTCCACCAAAATAAAGCTGACCCCTCCAACTAGTGAGAAGCCAACTCTTGCTTCTACACCTCAGTGAGTTGCATCTTAGCAAACACGGACTCACACATAGTAACCCATTTCTCAGCATCAATGGCCCCTTTCTCTCCCTTGAACTTCTGGCCTCCTAAATTTGCAAAATCCTTGTTTCTCCTCGCAAAAGGATCCCTTAGATTAGCATGTTGACCCCTCTGAATAGTTTGCACCAACTGAGTTAATATTTCTCCCAAATCAGCAGATATAGTATTACTTCCAGTACCAGTAATGTCATTTTCATCGCCAGCCATCACCTTAAAACAAAACGGACTTCTATTAGTACTCCAAACATCTTAAACTCAAACACACCCAATCACCACATTCCGAGGATTACCTAGACCTTCCAAATCTAGGCTAACCTAAACTCCGATACCAAAATGTCACAGCCCGAATTTCTAAACAATTAAAAAAAATAAATATTTGCAATATAAATATCTCAAACATCACTCTGTTCAATTGTCTAAAAATCCAGGCTATGACGGGGTGGATACAACACATGTCAAAACTTAAAACCCACATCATAAAGAATCTTAACAACAAAAATAATATCCAAAATTCTCTTTATTTCTTTATAAAAAATCTATCTTCCGTCCCAATAAAACATCAAATCACTCTAAGAATAACAGGTCTTCAACATCGTATTTTCATGTCATATGAAAAAAAAACTATGTTATTACATACTTCCAAAATATCAGACCTAATAAAATAAACTCCCGGACTGCTCCAGATCAAATCCAAATCAAACACCGCGGTTCCACTGCCTTCCACCTATGTTCCCAAGAACACACCAACGTTGCCAAAACAAAGCAAACGTGGGTTACCAAAAATGGAATTTGCTGGTATGAGTAGACTAACCACATATAACATTATCATACTTTAATTATCCAAACAATCACGTTATATTTCTTCATAACTTAATCATTCTCAGCTTGGAAGACAGGTAGTTCCGTCATTTCAACCGGCATATTTTCTCCCCAAGCAAAACTTCCATTATATTAACTCATTCTAATAACTCGTTTTAATATCTAAATCATTGAATTAAAACTTACCGATATCCACTGCTGTATAAGGGTAGGACCGCGTCCCCTGCACAAAATGTTATTAAGTCCTACCCTCCTGCAAAAGAAAGTTAGAACTTCTATATAACATATGTAGATATTATATTAGGTATTCAAAAGTAAACCCAAACACTCGCATAATCAAATAATACAACTAACCCGCAAGGCGAATACCTTAGTTCCTCTCTAGGGCAGTCCAAAGAATCTGGTCATTCATGGCACATTCAATGAATACCCGGGTCATTCATGGCACATTCAATGAATACCCATATATAACGCTAACGGGTCATTTATGGCACATTCAATAAATGCCCACCTAACATATGACATCAACAGTCATAAAACTCAATTCCAAAACTTGAGGCGTGGAGAGTTCTAAAAGAGTGCGGTAAATTGTTTACGCATTATAGAACTTTATTGCATATATTATTTCAGAGAACGAAAGAGTATCTTGATTCATGTATTTGGTTTACGCGTTATTAATTAGATTAATGTCTAAGTGTCATAACGTTGTATATCATAAAAGACGAAAATATCACATAGTAGTTAATACACATACGCACGTATATATAACGGACTTAGCCTAAAGCCAAGCATGCCAATAGCCCTAGACCTATCCTAATAACCCAAATCATAATCCGAGTTAAAAAGTCAAATTTGGGTCAACTGGTCAAAGTCAACCCTAGTCAACTCTGATCAAAGTCAAAGTCAACTCTGGTCAAAGTCAACATCAACTCTGGTCAAAGTCAATCTAACCAAAAACCCGAAGACTAAGGCCCAAAACCCTTGGCCTTTCCCAAGCCCAATTTAAACTTAAACCCATGAGTGAATATCCAAAAATCACTCAAGTCCACTTGCCTGAGTCGGCCCAAGCCCAATCTAAACTTACTGTTCATAACTTATAACCTTACCCACTTGGAATTATAAAACCAGCCCACACAATCAAAAACCGGCCCAAAGAACTAAAGAAATGAGCTGGCCCAAACAAACAATCTAAGGCCCAAAACAAAAATTTGATTTCGGCCCAACACAAGCCCAACCGACCAACAGGTCGTCTCCTTCAGCTGGTGAGCAGCTCTCCTCCACCGCCTACCACCACCAGCCACCACTCATCACCTCCTCATAAAAACCCAAACAACTTTAACTCACCAAGAAACTCCAATTTCAAGTTTCGAAAAACACTTCCCCAACTATAGATCTGGATTCTCGACGCCATTGATGTGTCTTCAAGCTCCCAACAGCTGCCCCCTCACTCTACCGCACCCAAATCAATCCTCAATAACCCATAACCAACCAACAATCAACACATTCAAAACAACAAGAGTTTAAACCAACCCAAACAAAACCGACGACTCCATTAACAGTTTCTTCAAAGCTTCGACAACCGCCTCTCACGACACCAACAATCACCCTCAATTCAAACCAACACTATACTATACCAACAAATCCGATTTCCAACATCATCCAACAAATACACAAATTAACAGTTCAAAAAAACAAAATCTACACAACCACAGTATCACAGTATCAAAAGTATTAAGGAGGTGACGGTGTTTGGGGCTCGCGCCTTCATGATATAGTATGGAGGTGACAGTATCGCACTAAAGAGTTTCAACAAAGAAATTCAAAATTACGCCATTTAATAGAATGAAGCGGGGAAGAATAAACATAAAACTTATATATTTTGATAATAAATCCGTAGATTTGAAATTGATGAAAAAAAACATCGCTATAGTAGTCCGTGAGAGATAAAATCTACTCACCTGTAGCGCTCTCCGATTATCAGCCAGCTACAAGAAAACCTTCCCTTTCTTCTTTCAGAAAAATCCGTTTTTCTCAGATAAAACTCATTTTGTGTTTTCCCCTAAACTCTACGTGAGAAAACTTACAGAAAAACAAGGACAACCCTTATCTATTTACCTACGGGCTTTTATCCGTAACTGCTGGATATCATCTATCCATTTTATCTATTTTCATTCTTATTATTATTTATTCTTATTATTTTTATTTTTATTATTATTCTTAGGAAAATAAAATAATAAAACACGGGGTGTTATACCCCCATTCTCAACGCACCCACCCTTTTATTTTTTTATTCCTATTTCTTGCATTTTCGGTACTGTTCACTATTTTAGGCACAGGGGCGCCCGCCCTCCATTTTGCCTTGTTCAAAGTGTGCCCGCCCTCCCTTGTGTCTGCGAATTCACAGTGAAGAACACTGCAGCAAAGATATTTTTAAATTTCGAAAAATTTTGAAAATTTACAGGCATAATCCTTAAGGTGTTATTGATTTACTAAAATATTTTCAGAGTTTTTCAAGTTATTTTACCTTGCGAACTAATACCATCTTTATAGTGTTGCATTTCAGCTTTCAAACCGTAAGGTTTGGGAAAAACTGAAGAGTAAGGTTATTTAGACAGTTCCAAAAATTCTAAGATTTTTACAGGAGTATCTATCATAAGTCAAAAGTCTGCAGTAAAAATTTGAAGTGTTTTTTATTTGTTTTGACCACCTAACTAGTGGATTGTTTATAGTGTGTTTCTGCAGTTTTGCAACACTTAATTTCTGGAACAACAGCCGATAAGTAGAGTTTGTAGAACTTCAATTGCTCTAAAACTTTTACAGGAACCCGCATGATCTGTCAGAAGTGTCTAGTAAAAGTTTGGAGATTTTTGGCTCTGTTTTGATTAGTTCACCATTCGGTTGTTTGTGTTGTGTCCGAAAACTGTTTCACAAATTTTGCAGGGTAGTAGAAAGACTTTCATAACTCCGATTGATCTGAAATTTTACAGGCGACTTTTTAGATGTCTTAGCAAACTATTATAAAAAATTTCAAATTTTTTGGAGCACGCTCCCATACCCTATTAACCCTATTTCTGAGGTGCACCCACGCTTTAAGTACTGGACATCGAGTCAGGCAAGACTGCGCCCGTGCCCTTCTACGCCTATTTCCAAGCGCGCCCGTGCCCATCTGAAGCAAAGCCCAATTTTTCACAGGTTAGCCACCGACTCTCGTTTTGTTCATATTTTTATATATATTTAGTGAATCCATCTTCTTAATTACATTGAGATTGCGTATCAAAGACGTTATTCATACGCGTAGCAAGGAGGCATTTAGGTACTCCTTCTTCCACTCCTCGTTTCTTCTGTTAGAGGAGTTTCAATTCTAGTATAATCAGGCTTGTTTTTCGTAGACCCAAAACCACATGCCTATCTAGAATTTCACACTACGTCTACATCAATGGCTAAAGAAACAGAGACTCCTCTCTCTGATTTTTATAAAGCACTAAACGATGGCCCTAAGTCGTGCATCGTTCTTGCAGACCTAGTGGGGGATTTTTGAATTCCCCCAAATATATTTAACTTGTTACCGGTTTTCCATGGTTTAGACCACGAGAAGCCTTATCAACACATGCGTAGGATAGAACAAGTTCTCACTACATTCCATCATACTAGCGTAAGTTTGGATCAAGTTAAACTTAGGGTGTTTCCATTCACCCTAGCCAACAAGGTGGCGTCTTGGTTAACTGCCCAAACGCTAAACTTTGTGGACTCATGGGCTAATCTTGTTCAATTGTTCATGGAACAGTTTGACTCACCCCTGAAGACAGATGAAATGCTTCAAAATATTCATTTCTTCTACCAGAATCCTCATGAATCCTTTTCACAGGCCTGGAATCTTTTCACTGATCTTCTCATTGAATGCCCGCATCATAATCTTGCGAAAGACACGCTTGTTCATACCTTCTTCAAGGGGCTTTTACATCGTCATAAGGAGGTTCTAGATATCATGACTGGGGGTAATTTTCTTAGTAAAGGAGTCTTGGAGGCTTATAAATTCTTAGAAGATCAATCTAAGAGGAACAACAATTGGGGAGGTAACGACTCTTCCGGCTCCACTCCTTCTTCTTTTGAGGTTAAACATGATCCCAAGCTTAAAACTTTTATCGATGCCCTCATTAAAAAGGTAGATGTCGTCTCTGTTCAACAATAGCCCACTCTAGTCATGAACATTAACTCTACTCGTTGTAATGTCTATTTTAGTCTTGAGCATGTAGACTTCTATTGTCCTCTTGTCTATGCACAACCACCACCACCACCATAACCATCAAACTTCAACCAGTTAACTCCACATCAAGGACAAGGAAACTTAGGTGACCAGAATAGAAGTTTAGTGCCCATGACCCAGAACTATCAACACCAAGACATGAACGCTCAACAAGCCTTAATTCCAGTCTAACCATCTACAGAAAAAGTAGTAGTGACCTTATTGGAAAAACAAAATCAAATTATGCAACAAAACTCCAACTTGATGAAAGATCAGCATAATCAAAACTCTAATATGATGAAACAAACGATGCAAATGATGCAATCTTTGTGCTAAAAGGTTATTAACATGTCTCCTAACCAAAATAATAACCAAATAGGCGTGTTTCCAGGTCAAGCAGTGCCTAATCCTAAGTCAACAAACACCGCCTTCGAAATAAATAGTATCCAGTATAATGGTAATATAACCCCAGGGGACCTACATGCAGTCACTACCCTTCATTCAGGGAGTGTAGTTGATAACAAAGTGATTATGCTTACAGATTGCTCGCAAACGGAAGCTGAATATGAAACCATACAGAATACTGTCATAGAAACTGAAGACTCTACAACTGTAGAAGTTCCAGTCCAACCACAACCAAGAGGTACAACCTTACTAAATACCACCATAGAAATTGATGATCCTACACCTGTAGAGGTTCCAATATGGACACCTAGATGGAAAATGGCCAAAGATAAAGAAAATACTAATAACACTTTTGACCCTTATGCTAAATATAGAGATAAACCACCGTATCCCCATACACTAATTGTGTCTAAAAAGGATGAGAATTTTGATAAGATTAGGGAAGTGTTTAAAAATCTGACTATAAACCAATCTTTTCTAGATACTATAAAAAGTCTACCTGGATACGCTAAGTTTCTAAAAGAGTTGTGCACCAAGAAGAGGAAAACCAACATACCCAACGAAGCCTTCTTAACTGAACAATATCCCTCTTTATCTGAACATAACGGAATTATTAAGTACAAGGACCCTAGTCATCCTACTGTACAATGCACCTTGGGAGATTACATAATAACAACTAGCACCGTAGTGCAGTGCTAATGAGTCATCCATTTTGCAAGTGAATTAAATGTAGAAAACTATATCTAAACAGTACCAACAACCCATTTCCTTGATAAGAACAAATTTAGTCTATATTAATTTCTTTCAGCATGGCAAGTAATTTCTTTTTTCTAATAATAGAAAAAAGAGTACATAAAGAATTAACCTTCAATCCAAGATTTGAGCTAGAACAATACCTGAAGGTGAACTTGGATTTCATTCTTCTGAATCTAATGACTCGAAACTAAATTTTTGCCTTGCAGTCATATCACAGAAATAATTATTGTTTCCCACAACCTTTAAAATAGAAGAAAATCAGTCAGTATGCCAATTCTTCATCCTCCTAAGGAATGAAATAAGAGAAAGAAAAACACATATTAGAGGAACACATAACAACTTATAGGTCAGACAGTACAAAACACTTAGAACAATTTAGAGATGATTCGCCACCTGCCTATGAACCTTATTGAACTCTTCCATTTCAATAAAATATATAGAACTGCTTCCATTTTGCAAGAAACCAGACATGGGTCCAAGATAAAAGGATAACTAAAGAGATCATTACATGATTTAGAAAATATATAACATAAACACACATCAAAATCTTAGAATGTAGATCCAATTCTCAAGAAGAAGATAAGAAATATTATATTACCAGTACTAAGTAGTGGAAAGAAAAAAGCAATATCATCATTGGGTCTAGCAAACAAACCTGATATTGATGCCCAGGGTCATATATAATGAGTTGTATGTATGCTCAAGACACGCAATACTTCATTCCAGCTATACTCAAGAATTGGACTTGTTATCTTCCTACAAATAGACAAAGGATAAGAATGGCATTCAAGAAAAAAATAGCTACTCGATGCTTCCAAGAAACAGGTTTTTTAACACGTACTAATGTCTACCAAATAGATGAGAATATGAGATACAATAATACAATGCAATGACACCCCAGTTCTCTATCTAAAGTAATGCTAGGCTGTTTCACACTAGATTTTGAAAGCTCTTGGGGAATGAGGCTTGGTGGCATCCCCATCGAGACTAGCGACTAGCGCAGTGCCGCGAACTATTGATCGAGAATAAGCAATACTCTTTCTCCTGTCCTCTTGGAATGCAAGTGAAGGAGGGGTTATCAATGCCATGGTAGTTTTCCATAAGACAAGCTACGATTGGGCACCGAAAAAAAGGTAAGCTTACTTATCAAGTTAATAACATACTTTGCGAAGTTCAGCAGTTCTATTTTAGATGTTGGATTTCTTGGTTGGTCATGTAAAAAAGTATTAAGAAACAAGCACATGAAACTTGGGAAAAATCAAATTTGACTCATTTAACGTGGCCATACAAACTTGGAGGAGGCAACAAACTATTGTATGTACTATTTAAAACAAAATATTTGGAACGCATTGTACACAGAAGGCAACGGAATAAAATATTTAGTACAAGGCTTGTACGAACATCCAACCATTATACAGTCTTAAGCATATGACTATAAATCCACAAATGATGCTACCACAAACTCACAAAGCTTTTTGGTATTAAGATAGCAATATTGCCGCACAATCATTTTTTTTTTTTTTTTTTAAGTTTGAGAGAAAGATTGTTACACAAGAGAAAGCAAAGCCCATGTCCAATCACCTTAAGGCCCCTCACTTGAGTCAAGCCCTCATTCTTGAGCTCGACAAAAATGAACAAACCCAAAAAGATTTAACCTTTTACCTACACAGGAAAACTTTTGCAAAAATCAGTAGACAAATCCCTTCAATATATAAGTAAATAGAACAAATATGAGATAAAGGAAAAAAGGAAAGGAATTTATAACCGAAAACACATGATAGATTCAGAAAACCCCATTGAATCCATAATAATAATAAAACAAGAAGAATGAAAAAGGGAAGAAATTTACCTCGATTTGGAGAAGGAACTTTGATTTGAGTGAACTCTAGCAAAAGAAATTTACCCATTTCAATTTAACAAACAAATATCGGATGAAAAACTTAAACTTGAAGCTTTAAAGCATTGACTAAATATTATTATGGTTTTTTTTTGGGGGAGAGAGAGAGCTTACAATTTCACAGTAGAGCTCTTGATTCAGTGACAAAACTCATGGCTTGTTAGAACTTAGAAGTCACCTTTTTTTCTCTCTCTTCTATTTCCACTAGGGTTTCTAACTGGTATAATGAGCGCGAGAATGAAAAATTACCCCGCGACGAGTTCTTGAAAATTCAAGCACTACCGCTACCGTTGTGGATGCACTACACTAAAGCTCATCCTTTATTTTACCTTATGCCAATATACAACAGGCTTAGGCTATATAGGACAGTTCTTGCAGTCCTACATTAAGGACAGTCAACACAGTCCTAACAAGATGTCGTTATTAATCAATTCTGGTGTAGTTAAAGAAGGGCAACAACAAATATGATAGTTATGTATTTGTATGCAACGGTAAATTCATATAGAAGCAGACTTTTCACACACACCTGGCAGGCGAGATCACCAAAGAACTTGGATTTTCATGGACAACTAAACTATAGATTTATGGCTTCTACTGAACCCACAAACATCCAACCAGATAAATATAACCAAATAAGCTCCAATGTCTAAATTCCACCGCCAATCAACTCCAACACGCACTGTCCCCTCCGTTCTGCACACCCAGTAAGTGATTACAACTTGAATAAAATTGAAACTAGAAATTACCACTTAAATGCAACTAAAGAATCAGTTAAAATAAATCAGACCATAAACGTACAAAAGCTCAACCAATAAGGGGCCTTCATTATAAAGAACACAAGGAGATGCTTGCAAGGGGATGCATATAGTAATAAAAAAGAATGAGGCATTGTGGAAACTGGAGCTATGTTATGTATCTATGTATTATTTCAATTCCAGTGTCAAAATGAAGAAGCCTAATGAGGGTTGGCCGGGCACCTAGCTCTAAAATTATTTTCTTCAAGTAGTAAAGAGAATTAAGTACCAAAACTAAACCCAGTTATGTAAATTGAGCTATTAGATCCTAATCAGGACAAAAAGGATATTAGTATAGTTCCTAGTGCACGTCGTGCATGTTTTCAGCAGTAACTTTGACATTGTTTGATGCTTTCATGGTCTGAAATTTACAAGCTTGAATCAACCCCAATTCCAGAAACAACAATAAAACCATTCAAGATGTAATTTTGTTTCAGCAAACTAATACTTCAACTTGTACTCAAATTCACTCAAATTCAAGGATTACAAGTTTTGTTAAAAACACAATTGGCAAAGTTGAAAACTAAACTCGATGAATCAAAGAAGATACGAACTAAAATCAACTAACCTGTGCCAGTTCCCTTGTTAGGTTGCTCTTCTCTGATAGAGGCATGTTCATTCCCTATTTGTAAGAGAAAACAGTTGTTGCCCAAGCACATCATTAGTTCTTCCAATCGAGTTTGTACCACAATTGAAATATGAAGCCCTAACCGTATGAATATGCATCTCAAAGAAGAAATTACCCAAATCTCAGTACTAATTTCTTTGAACAAAAAATGAGAAAGCAACTAGATTTCACGGAAGAGACTAACCAATAAGCATAAAAAGAAGTTGAAGAGGTTCTAATTAAGAAGGAACCAGAACTCGTGCTATTAAAACAAAAAACTTGGAAATTCGCTAGCTAGGGTTTGGGTAGAAGGAGAGAGTGAGAGAGAAAGCGTACCTGGTTCACTTCCTTCTTTGACAGAGGAGACGAGATTTTCATGGAGGCATGAAGACTTGAGAGAGATGAGCATCGAAGAGAACTTTGTTTTATTTAGTTCTAATATTTTCCGTTAGTTCCACATATACCCTTTTGGTCTTTGCGTTAGATGTTTTTTCTTTTTTTTAATTTGTTTCCTAACGAAATTAATTGTTACTAAACATTAAAATAATACTTTTATAATAATTGGAAAAATAAAATAAAATATACTAACGGATACGAATGAACCTAACAGTTATGTCTGTTAGAAAGGTAGTAACGGATATATGTGTTACAAATGAGAATTTTGCTGCGTTACAAAATGACTCTTATGGTGTAGTGACTGCTCTATTAGACCTGGGGGCGAGTGTTAACTTTCTACCTTTTTATTTATATAAACAACGAGGTTTAACAAAACTTCAACCAACCAAAATGACTTTGCAGTTAGCCGATCATTCTATTAAGTATCCTAATGGCATAGTTGAAAATATATTCGTTAAAGTTCAAGACTTTTACTATCCAACCAACTTCGTTATTCTCGACACAGAAGTTGCTCATGATTCCATTCCCATCATCTTAGGGCGTCCTTTCTTGGCAACTGCCAATGCACAATCAATTGTCGGGAAGGCTCAATGACTCTTTCTTTTGGAAATCTTTCTATGGAAGTTAACATGTTTAGACAAAAGCAAGGTCAACTAGGTTTGCCTGTAGAAGGAAAAGTGAAGTCCATTAAGAGTTTTGTATCTAACATTAGTGCGGCTGACGCTTTCGTCCCCACACTAGTACATACCCCTCTTATGGAAGAAGACAAAGATTACAATTTCTACTCCCTAAACGTAGATAACATTAAGGAAGATTTCCTTCTACTCTTTTGCAATCCTTCTTTGCCACCTCGCGAGTCCCCTCCTATTGACATCCATTCATCTCTTAACGCCACGATGAAAGAAAAAAAATTCACCCTCTATCCCAGTGATTCTTCTGACGTACCTATTGAGGAATGTCTTGCATATCTCAAGGCCTCTGATGATATAGAACTAAGAACACTAGTTGAGCACCATTCACCCACCTCACATCCTCATGTCACTCATTCACCTTCCATCATGAATGTTCCTCGCCCTCTACCTTTTCAAAGAACCATTGAGTTTGCACTTGACCTTTTGGATTCTCCTGGGATTCCTGATTTTCTAAACCCTCTTGATACGGAAATAATACCCAAGGACCGGCCATCTGACACTTTTTCATTTTTTTTCCATTCCATCCTTCTAAATCTTATACACATCTCACGTATTTTCCAAAACCATCCATTTTCTCACGCTCATTTACTTGGCCTCCCTTTTGTAAGAGGAAAAAGAAGAAATTGTATGCTCGATTAGGTTCTAGATCCATCAGAATTCACTCCCATTCCACTAAGCCACGTCATAGGAAATCTTGGTGTTTGATTATGTTTGATGGTGCATTCCTTGTTAACTATTTATGGAAAGATCCACAATTATTTAGATTATTGATATATGGTAAACTACATGTTACTACATATATATCACATTAAGTTTAGGGAATCTGACTTTAAAATACCCAAGTTTTTGTACAATACCACCTTTATGGGTATATGCCAAACAAAAATTTTCAAACTTAAAAAGAGTTTTCCAATTTTGTTTAGGGGTAATATATTTTGGTATTTCATTTCAAAACGTTTTGCCCCCCATTGCCTGTTTAGTTAGTACGTAACCATTTAATTGTGCTTCATGTTATCATATCATCTTTATAATATTTCTGTTACAGGTACTGCCAATTTTTGCCACGTTTCTATGGTAAATTCTTTCCTCATCTCTTTACACTTTGAAGACAAAGCGTTCGATTGTTTTGGGGTGGGATAGAAACATTTGAAAAAATTAGGCACTTTTAGGATGTAAATTACCCACTTTTCTTTATAAAATATTTAAAAAAATCATAAATACTGTTTATACTAGGCTCTTAGTGATAATGGTATTGTTCCCTTCTCCATGATGAAATTAGTCTAGAAATCTCATGTAGCACTTGAATTAAGATTTATTTTTTGAGACTTAGATTAATATATAGGTAATAGTCATTACATATTTTCATGAACATCTTGCATGAGCATCTTTGATTGTACTTGGCAGTATTTTTCTGGGACCTAGATTAGAGCATGGACCAAAATATCTCCGATATATATCGGTATTTTGGTACACCGACATTGATATTTCCGATATATATCCACCGAATATAGAACCCTTTTTTCCCGATATATATCGAAATTTCAGATATAAAACTTTATATCGCCGATATAATTGATATTTACGATATATATCGTTTGACTTTTTGACCATTTTTTAATATAAATCTGATATTTCCGATATTTTGTCGATATTTTTGATATTATATTTCCGATATATTTGATATTTCTGATATTTTAAATAGTTTGGACTGGTCACAAAAAAATGGATATATCCAATATATTCGATATATATCGGTTTTTGGGTACATCAATATCGATATTTTGGGCCTTGGGTTAGAGTACTTAATACATATCCAGTGCGCATCTAGCCTAAAAGCCTCATAAGAGTGAAATATCTGAGTGATGACACAAGGGAGAAGTAAATTCCGAGTAGAGAAATTACACATCCACTTGCTTGATCATCATACCATATCCTAAGCGAGAATTTAGGCCCTCTTTGGATCGATATAGCTAGAAATGCACACCTATATGAAATTTATTATCCGCTAGTAGCCCCATTAAGCCTTTCATTAGCCTTTTCACAAACCAAAAATCCTTTACCCAATAAAACCAAATAAAAAACTAAAATCAGCCTACCTATCTAGATAAGTATGAGAAATACGATGAGTGAAGAAAAGAGAAGATAAAAACTTGTGTAAACAAAAATTAGTTAGTTGTTTCAAAAAAGAAAAAGAAAAGAAGTTTTCATCCAAAGAAAATAAAATAAAATAAAAATAAAAATAAAAATAAAAATAAAATAAAAACTCTAAAACTAGAATAAAATGAGTCAAAAAGCCAAAATAAAAAGGCTAAGGACGGAAACAAAGTGTAGAAGCAAAAGAACAAGGTTTTCTCTAGTTACAAAATATGAAGACCCTATTTTCTCATACTTGTCTTTTTGAATATCCATGATAAGAGCCCAAAACTGTAGTTTTAACCCTTTAACAATAATACTTTTAGACCAATTATGTGAGTAATAATTAAGAGTTAATGTTGATTACGTGCTTTTATGTATTCCAGGCATTGAAGTCAATTATGTGCAGAAATATTCCACTTTGGCGAGATAAAGGAGCAAGGGTTGGTTGCTAAGAAGTTCTATGATTAAAGGCCAAGATTCAAAGAGAAAAATCCTTTGTAAATCCCGGTCAAAAGATGAAAAGTCAAAGTCAACGCGGGCAGAAATAGTATACAAGTCAGCAGAACTTCCGAAGACCATATCTTTGGACTCAAACCTCGGAATTGGGCCTACCTTATGTCAAAACGACCGGATCGGAAAGAGATTTCCAATGGTGCAAGCCTTGACACAATCAAAGGAGTAGAAGTGGACAAAAAGTCTGTGGAAGTCAAATCCAGCTGAAAAGGCCTATGTGGACTGAAGAAATTGGGTTTTGGGCTCGATTTTCTAGCCCAAAACATGGCTCCTCAACCCATGCACAAAAATGTGGATCTGGTCTCCTCCATTTCAACACACAAGACTTAGCTCTGAAGATATACTTAGTTTAGATAGCAAGTAGCTATTAGAGAATAGTCTAGATCTAGTTTTGAAAATCCATTAATTAGTTTATTAATTAGTTTTTATTATCTTGTTTTAATTTAGTATTTGAATCAATTGTTATTTATTTATTAGATCAATAAAGTAGTTTGTTCTTTATAATATAGTTTCATTTCATTAATCATTGAAGTTTCAATTCCTAGATTTAGTCATTTGTCATTATTAGTTTCAATCAAATCTTGCATGAGTAGTTTCCATTTGAATTCAAATAAGCAAAGTTATAATCTTTATACCATGTCTTGTTTAATTTCATTGGGAAATGATATCATAATGATTCTAGGCTAAACCTCCATTAGAGGGGGTTGAAGAAGCCTTGATGAAGCTTGATTTGTGTTAGCGTAGAGTAGTTGTAATTTCCATTCCATTCTAGAAAACGATTAGTTCACCATGAGAATGGGTTTGATTGTTTCATATGCTATATGTTAGTTGGTAGAGATTACCATGAACAACTAGGGATTAGGAAGAACCAATTGTTATGTGAAAGCAGTTCAATTCGGATTACGATCATTCTTTGTTAGTAAATTAAGTCGAGTTAAGGTGGAATAAATCCTCCCTAATTCCTTATCATAGTATCAATTTAGTATTGTCGTAGTTGAATTATCATAGTTAAGTATTTTAGTATAATTTGCATCATAGGTATAAATTCGTAAAACTCTCATTGACTTTGGTAGGATTGATAATCTTAGAAAACGCAAATTCTAAAGATCTAGGAGTGGAACGAATCTTCTATTCCAACTCTATTTCAACAGTATCGAGAGTATAAATCTTTGATAATACCAAATCTAGTTCAATTTTAGTTTTACTTGCGTTTAGAGTTAAATCTTTTATGCGTAGGTAAAACTATCAATTTTACTTTTATCAAATAGCGCCGCTGCCATCTTAGTTCCCTTTAGAATTGTTTTCGTTAGTATTGTTAGTATTTCCAAAGTTCCATTAAACCCACCCACCCTTGTTTGATTCTAACTGTGGTTGTCCATTTCAGCACTGAAATTTTCCTCGCAGGATTACACAGAGCGTGACCAGTGCCCTAGGCAGGCTTAATTGGAGCGCCACCCGCGCCCAAATCACTAGACCAGAGTGCACCCCGCGCCCTCCCAAGGCAAAAATCGAGCGTGCCACACGCTGAAACGCCTAGAACTCCATTTTGACTGAAAGACGCCCGCGCCAACCAAGGAGAATTCAAAGCGTGCCCTTGTATTTGAAGACCTCGGACCTCGAGGTTGACCTGAGAGCACCCTGCGCCCTCCTTAGGCTTATTCTAAGCGCGCCCGCGCCCTCTGCTGAAACTGCCCTATTTCCACAAATTTGTTTCAAACTTCCATTTCTTCAAGTATTCAGTGTTCTAACTTGTTATACACACTGAGCTCGCGTAAACAAGACATTATTTATAAGCGAAGCAAGGAGGCATTCATGTACTCCTTTCTTCCATTCCTCGCATCTCCAGTTAGAGGTTTATACTAGTATATCAGGATTGTTTGCAGTGTTGTCGTGTTTAGTTAAGATTGGTCTTAGCCTTGCATGAGATTAAGATCAGGTCAAAGAAAAACACCTAACGTAATCAACCGGCAATGTTAACAAACACCCCTTTCTAGTATACCACTCACTACACCTCTAGCTAATATACGACACACACTACCTGAAAAAATGGCTGAAGAAAGAAAGTCTCCTCTCTCTGACTTTTACAAAGCCTTGAACGATAGCCCAAAATCTTGCATCGTTCTAGCAAACCCAGTGGGGGATTTTTGAATTCCTCCAAATCTATTTAATTTGTTACCCGTTTTACATGGGTTAGACCATGAAAAATCTTATCAGCACATGCGTAGGATTGAACAAGTCCTTACAACATTCCACCATCCTACGGTTGGTGCTGAACAAATTAAACTGAGGGTATTTCCCTTCACTTTAGCCGATAAGGCGGCGTCTTGGTTAACTGCCCAAGCACCTAATTCTGTGGACTCGTGGGCCAAACTTGTTCAACTATTTATGGAATATTTTTACCTTGGAGACAGATGAAATACTTTCCAAGAGACTAATAACTGGGGGGTAGTGACAATATCTCCTGTTCCGCTAGTTCTTCTACAACAGTTAAGGCCGCCGGTATGTTTGAGATGAAACCCGATCTCGAGCTAAAAACTTTAATCGAATCTCTCACTAAAAAGGTAGAGGCTATTTTTGTTCAACAAAAGCATATCCCCGTCATGAATGTCAACTCCAATCCATGTAATTTTTGTTTGAGTCCTGAACGTCCCGACTCATATTGTCTTTTAGCTTATAAACAGCAAACATCACAACAAGATAACGTTTGCTCAATTAATAGTTATCCTATTCCTAACGCCCCTTGGAGACAACATCCCAACTTTAGTTGGAGAAATAATCAACAAGTAACACCTCCAGGGTTTAATAATCAAAATGTTAGGCAAGCAAACAATTATAACCAAGCTCCACCACGACAAGGACAAGGTCAAGGACAAGGTCAGGGTAATTATAATAATTATAACAATAATAATTATAATGCTAATAGAGGTATCGTTCCGGTTAATAATAATAACTATCACAACCAACCCATTAATAATCAACGTGACATAGTTCCTATCACACAACCTGTAACAAATACTCCTCCATAACCAGATTGTTTTGATACCTTTATGCAATCCCAACAACAGATTTTACTAGCCATCCAACTTTCTTTACAGCAGTTAGTACAAGAGAAAGTACAACCCAAAGGTGTGTTTCCAGGTCAAGCAATAACTAATCCTAAAACAACAAACACAGCCTTTGAGGTGAACAGTAATACTAGTACAGAAAATGCAAACGTAGGTGAGCTAAATGTCATCACCACTCAGTTACCCCACCAGTTGTCCCTACACCGGAGATTGAACTAGTTACCGAAATAGAAACTGAAGAGCCTACCACTGTAGAAGTACCAATTAAACCATAACCTAAGAAATAGAAAGCCAAGGTTAGATATCCAGTTGATCCATACACTAAATATAGAGAGAAACCACCGTTTCCCTAGAAATCAGCTATGTTAAACAAGGATACAAACTATGACGAGATTAGGGAAGTTTTCAAAAATCTAACGATAAACCTACCCTTTCTCGAAGCAATTAAAAAATTACCTCACCACGCTAAGTTTCTTAAAGAGTTGTGCACTACTAGGCGTAAGACAAATATACCTAAAGACGTCTTTCTAACTTTATCAGACCGCTTTATTAGACCTGGGGGCAAGTGTTAATTTACTCTCGTATTATTTATACAAACAAATAGGTCTACAAGAGATGCAACCTACTCAAATGATGTTGCAATTAGCGGATCGGTCTATTAAGTATCCTAAGGGTGTGGTTGAAAACGTGCTTGTTAAGGTTCAAGATTTCTACTATCCTGCTGATTTTGTTATCCTCGATACGGAAGTCGTTAACGACTCTGTTCCGATCATCTTAGGGCGTCCCTTCTTGGCAACTACCAACGCGCTTATAAATTGCCGCGATGGTTCGATGTCCTTGTCTTTTGGCCATCTTTCTGTTGAGGTAAATATTTTTAAAATGACAAGATAGTTACCTGATACGACTATAGATTTGGAGGTTAGCATGATCAAGAGCTTAGCTCAAGATTATTTTAATAACACGTTTCCAGAAAACAAAATGCATAAATTCCTTTCTTTAGGAAGTTTAGATTTTGTCGATGACTCCTACTTAGAGGAAGTCAACACCATCTTTGAGTCTACACCTATCGTAGACCCTTCTGTTGCTCCATCTACTGAGTTTGAAGATCTGCTGCCAAAGAAAGTATTCATTACTCAAGATGAGGACCCTCCAGAAGAATTTATAGACATCCCTTCCACCCCGGTGCTTAAACATCTTCCTTTTGAGTTAAAATATATTCAACTTGACCTGGATGGTAGTCATCCGGTAATTATATCTTCTCTTTTATCTAAGGAGGAAGAGACACGTTTGATCAGGGTGATTAGGGAACATCGTTCTGCAATTGGTCAGTCCCTAGCCGACATTAAGAGAATTTTTTTAATGTGTGCACTCATCGTATCCATTTAGAGGATAACGCAAAGACTTCTCGCGAACCTCAGCGTCGTTTGAACCCTGCCATGAAAGAGGTGGTTAGGGAAGAAGTCTTACAGTTACTTATGCGGGTATCATATACCCAGTCTCTGATAGCGAATGGGTAAGTCCCATTCACGTAGTTCCTAAGAAATCAGGGATTACCATGGTACGTAATGCCAAGGGTGAATATGTTGCAACGCATGGTCCTATGAAATGGAGAATCTGTATTGATTACAAACTTTTAAATGCCATGACACAAAAGAATCATTTTCCCTTACCCTTTATAGATCAGATGCTAGAACGTCTAGCTGGTCATGCTTTTTACTGTGTTTTGGATGGCTACTCTAGCTATTTCCAAATTATTATTGATATGGATGACCAAGAAAAAACTACCTTCACATGTCCTTTTGGAACATACGCCTATAAACGAATGCTCTTTGACCTTTGTAATGCTCCTGGTACCTTGTAGCAGTGTATGCTTCATATATTTAGTGCCATGGTAGAACGCTTCATGGAAGTATTAATGGATGATTTTTCTATCTATGGAGACTCTTTCACTGACTGCCTGTCTAACCTATCTAAGGTTTTGACACGGTGTGAAGAGAAGAGTTTGGTTTTAAATTAGGAAAAATGTCATTTCATGGTGAAAAAGGGCATAGTACTAGGTCACATTGTATCTAGTGATGGCATCGAAGTAGATAAGGCCAAACTAGATAAGATAGCGACTCTACCTATACCATGGGTTGTCCGTGATATTAGAGCATTTCTAGGCCATGCAGGTTTTTATAGGCGCTTTATCAAAGATTTTTCGAAAATAGCAAGGCCTTTAACTAATTTGATTTTGAAGGATGCCATCTTTAATTTTAATTTTAACTGTAAACAGGCTTTTGAAACTTTAAAAGCCGCCTTAACTTTTGCACCCATTATACAGCCTCCCGATTGGTCTAAACCTTTCGAACTCATGTGTGATGCTAGTGACTATGCAGTTCGTGCTGTTTTGGGACAGAAACTAGATAATAAGTCCACTGTTATTTATTATGCCAGTAAAACGTTAAACGATGCTCAAATAAATTATACAACTACTAAAAATGAATTCTTAGTTGTCGTTTATGCTTTAGATAAGTTTCGTCCTTATTTGGTTGGTTCTAAGACTCTAGTTTACACGGACTATGCATCCCTTAGGTACCTTCTCGGAAAGAATGATGCTAAGCAGAGATTAATCTGATAGATTCTTCTCCTGCAAGAGTTCACATTAGAAATAAAGGACAAAAGAGGGGTCAAAAACGTAGTTGCCGACCACTTATCTAGACTTACAAATGACGATGATAGTGATTCTGAGTCCATACTGGACTCTTTTCCTGATGAGCACCTGTATGCTATTTTTTCTACACCATGGTATGCTGACATTGTGAATTATTTAGCGTCTAATACTATTCCTATTGATTGGTCAAGAAATGAACGTAAGAAGTTCTTGACCAGAGTTAAGATATACTACTGAGATGAGCCCTACCTCTTTAAGTATTGTGCGGATCAGATTATTCGTCATTATATTCCCCAATGGGAATATAATAAGGTTCTCTCATTATACCATGACAAAGAGTGTGGTGGCCATTTTAGTGGTATGAAAACAGCTGTTAAAATTCTTCAATGTGGGTTTTATTGGCCTACTCTCTTTAAAGATGCCCAAGTGCATTGCAAGACGTGTGTTCGTTGCCAACAACTTGGGCGAATCACGAAGCGTAATATGATGCCATTAAATCCAATCGTGGTGGTAGAAATTTTTGACGTATGGGGCATTGATTTCATGGGTCCCTTTCCTATTTTCCATGGTTTCATTTATATTCTAGTTGCTATGGACTACATGTCTAAATGGATAGAAGCCATGGCTTGCCGTAGCAATGACCATAAGACAGTTGTGTTTTTTGTTAAAGAGTATATTTTCTGTCGATTTGGCATTCCTAAAGCCATCATTAGTAATGGTGGAACACATTTTTGCAACAGAGTTGTTGCATCTCTAGTAAAAAAGTATGGAGTTACACATAAGGTAGCAATTCCGTATCATCCACAAACTAGCGAACAAGTAGAAGTTTCTAATAGGGAAATCAAAAAGATCTTAGAAACAACTGTAAATCCTGATAAGAAAGATTGGTCGAAGCGTCTATCTAATGTCTTATGGGCATATAGGACTGCTTTCAAAACTCCTATAGGTATGTCTCCCTTTAGACTTGTATTTGGGAAACCTTGTCATTTTTCCCGTTGAATTGGAGCACCGTGCTATGTGGGCTATAAAAGGCCTTAACTTCAATTTTGATGAGGCAGGTGTCAAGCGCAAGTTGCAATTGAATGAACTTGAAGAAATCCGTAGCGATTATTATGATCTCGCGAAGGATTATAAAGCTAACATGTAACGAATTCATGATAAGCAAATCTTGCTCAAAGAGTTTGTGGTAGGTCAAAAGGTCTTGCTTTACAACTCCCATCTACATATTTTTCTAGGTAAATTAATAACCCGTTGGGCTGGCCCTTTTCTGGTTATTTTCTGGTTGCTGAAGTCACCCCTTACGGGGTAATCACCTTGGTAAATCCTAAGGACAACAGTACCTTTCAAGTCAATGGCCAACGGTTGAAACATTTTCACGAGTTATTGTCCCCTAATGTAGAGAAAGTCCTTTTACAGGACCCTGTCTATGAGGACTGACCTTTGTTGGTTGGTGTACTTCTTTTCATTTCCATATATTGGTAAGTGCACCATTCAGATAATCGGGCCCTCCCTATGGAGTGTGTGGTTGTAAGTACCAAATCCTAAGTCCAAATTTAACATAATTCACGTTTTCCACTCTTGCATGTTTTCTCAATTTTTTAGTAATTTTCCTCTATGGTGTGAATTATGTCTTTATTGTTTTATTGTTTTTCTTCTATAAATCTTATTCATAAAAACTAAAAAAAATTAAAATCATAAACATAGTAATTTAGGAAGTCTCAGGAATCTGACTTTAAAAGACCCACTTTTAGAACAAATTTTCTAAACTCTGTTGTCTAAAATTTGATTGGGGTGGGCTATTCGTTTTTCCGTACTTGATTGTTCAACTTTTCATTTGTGTTGCTTAGGCCATTTAATCGTATTTCGATTCGGGTTGACATTATCTAAAAATTTAGATTTCATTCGTTCGCATAACTTACTTCATGCATGCACTTCGAGGCGTTTTCCATCTTCTTATATGTCAACCACGCACTACACTAGAAAATGTGTTTACTAACAGCTATATCCGTTACTTATATTTTTACTAACGCTTATATCCGTTAGCTCTGGGGTGGTACAGTCACTTAGGCTAAATTTAGTAACGGATATAACCGTTACTTAAATTAATCTTAGTAACACTTATATCCGCTACTATAATTCTTTGTAACGGATAGCCAATTGTTGAATCTATTCATTTCTAACGGATGTAAGTGTTAGTAACGTTTGGCACTTCTTTAGTTACTTTTCTAGCGGGAAATCAATTTTCATATGTCACGGATATATCCGTTAGTAATAGGTGTGCCACTTGCTATTAATATCGATTAGTGTAACGGATATATCCGTTAGTAATAGATGTGCAACTTACTATTTATATCGATATTTGTAACGGATATATCCGTTAGTAATAGATGTGTCACTTGCTATTTATATCGATGTTTGTAACGGATATATCTGTTACTAAAGTTTTGTTAGTAAAAAAAATATTTATTTATTTATTTCGCAGGTCAAAATGTCTAAAAAAGTTCACCCTGCACATCTAACTCTAGCACATATGAATATTCTATCTTATAGAGATATCACATTCCACAAACTTAATCAACATATAATAACAAAAAACAAAACCACTAATCAATTAAACATTAATTAGTATAAAAATATAGACACCAATCCAAATCAAACTTATATAGAAATGACTTCACCTAACCTAATCTTGGGATGTCAAATATGCCGTTATAGAATATCCCATTGTATTGGTCGTCCATCGCGCCCTGTTATTGTTTCTCGAAAGTGTTCCCCCCATCAGTTTCAGGGGTGAACATCTGCAATTCCCATAACTTCTCCCACGATATCACCACTTATTTGACAAAGCCTGGCAAGAACTGAAAAAAGTGAGAGAAACATTACAAAATTTCTTAAGAAACTTTTCATCGGGTTGTGAGAACTAAAGAAATGATGAGTGGGTTAGTGTGGTGGGCTAATGTCAACTCTTGCATTAGCACTTCCTCAGCTATTAGACCACTATTTGAATAAAGCTTATGGATAAGAACAACTAATTTCTATGGACGAAGACATACTTTAAGCCCATACAAATCACTTCAAGCTAACCCACAATGGTTTTTGTGACTTTACTAGCTCTAGTAAAATGTTTTTTGACAAAGGCATTAGGATGGAATACTGGTAAAAAAATGTCATAGAAGTTAACTAAACGGATAGTATTAGACAAAGATAAACACCTGGAAGAGAAGAGACCGCTGCTTTGTCTCCAGATCAAATTGCTTAGTTACCCGGTAACCAGGCCGTCCAAGTTTTACTGCAAGTGAAAGAAATAAGTCAAGATTATGTTAAGGATACAAATAAATAAAGGTTTATTCATGAACCACACAAGGGTTACAAGTAGACACCTACTTATGCCGACCAATTTTTTTGCACTGGGATTATGACCTATAATCTCATTATTGTCACAGAAAGCACGTACTCTGATTTGAATGGTGCACTGGTAGCTCCAATAATAGTGCTGAAAGCAACATCTTGAAAAGGACCACGCTAATGGGGTCATTTTTGCTTATAAAACAAAATGGTGCACAAGGAAGCAATAAGATACTGCGGTCCATCATAAACAGCTACTGATGCTATCTCACCGGCTGGTGACGGCATCCCTGGTGACTATTTAATCTAAGACATAGAAAATGCACTCACCTTTAAGATCCCCAGCAAGAAGAAAATGACTCTGCAAACTATGGACAAACTTAAGGCAATCAACAGTCTTTGATGCTGCAGCCAAGGTCTGCAAATCGCAGAACATTTTAGAGATATAGTGCATTAAGAATTCTGCGAAAAAAACTATCTATTAATAAAACATGAACTAGATATTAATGTATTGGTAGAGTTGATCACTGAGGCAAATTCATTTGAGAAATTATCGCTACCATGCGCACCTTATGCAAAGAATCACTAAATCTACTACTGGCTCACTATAGTTTACTAGATCTGTATAGTATTCTTCTTCTATTTTAAGGATCTCTTTGTTTCTGCCACAAATCTTTGGCGGATGATCTAAAATGGATTTTGTTGCAGATAAAAGCAAAAAAAGAGTTTGTTGCATTTGTAGTTGTTCCTGATCTAGGATTTGAAAGAAATGGGAGGCACTCTAAAGGAAGGTTCAAAAAGAATCTTATTGTGTCCATTCAAGCGCTGAAGTTGTCATTCTTGTGAAAGTTGACTCTTCAACAAGTTTAAGTATTTTTATATCAAAATTTTCGGTTCTTAGATGGAAAATGGATTATTTTCTTTGTTAGATTTTGAAAGCTACTTGCATGTTTTTAAATTTTAATATCGAAGTTTCTTCTCGAATCGACTATACTCCAAAAAGATAAGATTGAAAAGAGAGATATACAGAGTTGAGACAAACTGAAGTAACAAAAACGAAGACTAGAAACGGACATGCCCAACCAGGTTGTCCTCCAAAAAACTTGTGCAAACCTCGGAGCATCTCGCAAAGTGAATCCATGAAAAGTGTTGACCTTTAAAAAGACGAGAAACAAAAGGATGAGTACAAATCACAATCTTGGTAAATTATATCTTACTCATGAAAAGTTGTGTTCATCTAATATATAAATTAATTAGATTGTGGTTTTTTGTATCCCTCCTAATACCGAGATGGTAAAAGAATCGAATAATGAAACTTACGCCCATTGGCTCCAACCGCAGTAAATGTTCCAACATTGAGCATAGTGTATCATCAACATTCCATATCGATTTTGGTTTCATTAAAGAATCAGATCTATTAGGCGCACCAAGCAAAGTGAGCTGCCATCATCAAATTACAATGCATCGTAATCTAATCTATCTCGGCCCTTGCTTTTCGGGTGTGTGTGCATGTGTTGGTGGGGGGTGTAAATATGCTAAAATTGACATAATAACACTCGTATTTAAGAAAGTAAATACCTTAGACAAAACAATTACATCTGCCTCGTGAACAGGAGTTCCAATACCTACAAGATCATTGATTTAGCAACATCAATAAACTTGAACAGTTACATCAATAAACAACATGTTACCTCTCCATCCCATATGAAGTAACATCTTCTTGAGAGATGAACTAAGGAGTCTCTGTAGCAACGGAATGTGTCCTTAAACTCCAAGATCAATCTGAAAAAATGGTAAGCATCAATTGAATCAGCAATAATAATGGCGACGACGGAAGCAAATTCTTCGTCCTCAATACCCAGATCAATGAAGCAGTCTCAGGTGCCAACTGGTTTCCCGACATCTCCTAATGGTGATATCAAGATGATGTTTCCAATCATGTGCCCTGCATTTGTGCCAGGTTTAATTCCTATGCAAAATCAAGAACAACAGACTAACCTTGGTGATGGTCTTTATGTTGTGCCCACTTTCCCATTTATGCCTCCGATGTCTGGAATTCCTTCCAACACACTAATTCCTCTTAACTACACTGTACCCACAAGGAGAACTACTGCTGAGGGTGGAGCGATGACTGACGAGCATGGATGAAAGGGGCGGCAACAACATGCACAACAAAGACAAGTTGCTGTAAAGAGATTTCACTTCGCATTCCAACTTGACTTGTTGCCGATAATCGAAGTTGGTCGGCCGGTCATTTTGTGTTCAACCAAGATGGATCAAAACAGAGACTTGCCCCGCTTCTACGTTTTCGCAAAGACCGGTTTATTTCTATCAGACCGGAGCTCTCACTCCTTTGATACAGTGGTTTTCACAAGGCATGCATAGGGCAGCGACACCTCCACAACCACAACCTCCTGTTAGGGCTGAGAATGCTCTTGGTGCTGCTAGGCCAGATGGTGAAAATGCTACTCAAGCTGAGGGACAACCTGGAGATGAGAATAAGGGAGAGAATGAAAATCGACCAGTTGAAAATGATAACCAAGTGGAACCCGCTGAACAGAACGGCTTCAACTGGAGGGTAATTGTAAAGGAGATTCAGAAATTCTGAAATACTTTGGGAGGTCCCTAGAGTTCCAGAAAGAAATGCTGCAAGATCATCTCTTTCATCTTCATCTAAATGTACCCATTGAAGTGATTGTTTCTCCTGGTTGAGTGATTCTCCTAAGGCCTTTTCAACTCGAGATATTTGATCTTCCATGGCATCAACAAATTGCATGTGCCTGTTTGTTGTATTGTCCTGGGAGCGATATCCATGACTCAGTCGAACGGCTCTCTCAAATTCCTCCAACTAATTCATCAACCATATTAAAATTAGTACAAAGCAATTAAGATATCACAGCAATTCTAAGAACAAAGAGACTTGAGGTGTAAGATTAACCTGCCATTTTGCAGTTCCTAAGGCCATTTGAAGCTCCCCACGTAAGTCGATCAATAATCAAGTTCTTGTCCTTCCCTTCCTCCCACAGAACCACATCCTATACATGGATTCCATTCTAGACCAAGAAAACAAATTAAATTAATGACCCCAAAAGATTATTGCTAATTGAAACCCCGAATATCAGTTATTGAAAAATCAGTGTGTTTCATCATCACAGTTGAAAATTGCATTTAGAACGGCGGGCGGCTTAAGTTACATATAGTTATTGAAAATTGCAAGGAAGTTGACAAGGCTAAGAATTTCGAAACGACGAGCTTACTTTTTGGTCCTAAAATATTAAAATCGGGCCAAATAAAATTTCATGTTATATGCTTTTGCATCCAAAGAAGTTGGAAGCTAAGCTAGAAACATTCTCAAAACCCAAAGGACAGAAACTAATGAATGAAACAATATGCAATTAAATCAACAAAAAGAGAGACATGAAAAACAAGACAGGCGGAACATACATATCAACGGATTGTTGGACCTCCTCGGCAGCAGAGAAGAAAACATCCTTTTGCCAGAGATCAAAACTGTTATTATTAGCGACCAACATCATCACCTGACCCTCCCAAACAATATTCAAGAACCTGTATAAGAAACAATTCTTGATGTGCTCGGACAGATAAGTAATAAAAAGACAAAAAAGAGAAGCAAACAAAGAAAGAAACGTAAAACAAACTACTTTTCTCCCCTAGCTTGCCACCTCTCTCTCTCTCTCTCTTTTCTTTGGTTGTTGTATACTTTTGTATGTATACTTCTTCTAGTTGTAAGCGTAGTTGAAGCAAAAGAGAAAAGAGAGAAGAGAAGAAAAGAGGAAGGGTATTAGTTCGAGATGGAGGGAGAGGGAGAAGGTGGGCTGCCTATTCTGCGTGCCTTCACTACCCGCTAAAAAACTATTACTTGTGTTGGAAGGTTGACACTCAACAGCATTTCTCCAACATTATGAACCTCGCATGCATCAAAAAATTACACATTTATTAGTGATATAAATGAAAATAAGAACTTCATATTAAAATAGCTAATAGAAAGAAGAAGAAGAAAATAAACAAAAACTAACCAGGGGTTTACGCATCCCCCGGCTGACTACTAATTGCTCTAAGTATCTCGACATCTGCCATCTGCACCAGAAACTTAAATACACAAAAGACCTTGGTTTGTTTACAACAAGGCAAGTCACGACATAAAACCAATAAAAAGATTTGATTTGACAGCTAAAGAGTTTGTTATATTATTACAACTACACAAGACTAACCACATAAAAATTTCAAGGCATGACAACGCACCCAAAAAGTTCCAAGTCATGGCAACCACAACCACATAAAAATATATGTCTTGAGCTTAAACTAAAGCAGGAAGAACAAAAAGTAGAGAAATCCACAAAAGGTCTAAAACCTACAAACATCAATCATACTTCAATCGCCCATCAAGCCAAGCTATATACCCTCCTTCAAGCCAAGCATTCAAAGTTTCATTACCATCTTGTGGACCATCATAAACAGCAGCATCGGGAACCATTACTTCATCAATATACACTCTTCTCTCTCCACCAACCAGAATTCTGCCATGACAAATTTTTGCACTTACATCAATAGACCCTTTAGCAACTTCTATACCAAACTTATCTAGTAATGTGACTCTAGGCTGTTCAAGCAACCCAAAAGCAGGAATCAAGTTCTGAGGGGTTGCGGGAGAATGGCGTTGAGCGGAACTAGAACTGATTTCAGTTCTGGGTGTAGCCACATCCATATGTGGTTCGGCATTGGCTGTCACATTATTACCTGCTATAGTATTGCCTAGTTGTTGTTGAAGGAGAACCTGTGCGGGTATAGATGATGACATGATAATTTTAAAGTGTGGATTACATATTACTAACTCTAACCATTAACCGTAATTGCCAAGAAAAAACTGACCTTGAGCATTGATTTGACCTCGACATATGTCCGTCTCTCGACCTTTGATTTAAATGTAGCCACATCGGCCTCAACCTTTGCAACCGATGTAGTAGCCATTTGGTTGTAAGTAAATCGCCATGACAAGTAGCATGTTGTAGCTGCTTCCTAGTGATATTAGAACCAACTCCACCTAACACGGTTCTTCTTATCCTTATGGTATACTTCAGCCAATGCATCGGAGTCGATGTATCCCGTGTCAGTCTCTCCAGATGCTAGTCTTCTTTCTTTAACTGTTTTCACTTGATCCTGCATTTATTTGTTTTTTAAAAAAAAAGAGAAATCAAATAGCCCAAAATATACCTGGTAGCAATCAAAAACTAAAGTTATCAAATAGATAGCAGTAAAACTTCTACTCACATATTTTTCCCGAGCACTTTCCAAAACTGTTCCATCACTGCGTTCATGGCCCTTAAGCCAATCATCAACTCGAGTTATTTTTGCTTGAGGGTTTTGTTGTTGCTACAGGCAAATAATCATTGCTTAGTAATAGTGGTTCAAAAAGGACAACAATAGTATTCATATCTATATACATAATCAAAAGGCTTAATAATTTAGAAAATGATACGTACCAGATCGTTATGCCTTTGGGAGAAGGTTCTCCTATCATTAGTACTACCAATAGTATTCATGGCCCTATTTACCACATTTTTCGCATTCCTTTCTTTTACTTTAGTTTGAAGCTCATAGTCGACAAAATCTACCCAAAGAGCAGGATTAATAGCAGGTGGGCAGTTTGTCTTAGCTGCTTCAATGTTTTCAGCTTTCTCCAAAAACTTTGACCTATATGTCGCTTTCTGTGTCCTAAGTTTTTGAGAATAATTTGTCTCGACCAACGGACGAGCTTCAAAGTTTTCGACATTAAATTCGAATTCCTCCTATCATGAGTACAGTTGATAAGAAACAATATATTAAGACATAGCTGAATGGTAAAGTTGATTATTTAATTAACACATTAAATAAATAAATAAAAATAATTACCGTCAAGGCTTTCCAAATTGCATCCTTAAAGCCATCATCCACTAGTCTCCAATCCTTGGTGTTGATAGGGATATTAAGCCTCACTTCGTTCCCTATTGCAGTTTTGAACTTGCTTGCATTTTGTCCAACAATTTGACCATTAGGCCATAACTCAACAAGCACTTTCCCGGAGGTACCCATTAATTGTGTCTTCTTGGATGACTGAGAAGTACATTGACCTGTGGGAGAAGAGGCATCTGATGCACTAGGGTGTGCAATTGTACCACCTGATTCCATTATTTAAAAATAGCCTAACAATTTCCAACAACATTTGAAAATAAATTATTAAGGATTTCATAACACTTAAAATATGACATAACCAATTATTCAAAAAGAACGAAAAGAAATAAAAGAATATGCACTATCAAAGTAACCATAATATCCAAAATTAATTTTCCAAACTACTAGAAAATCTTAAGATGATCATCAAAAAAGGAAGGCAGGCATTTGAACATATTTTCAAAATTATTGCACACTACAATCAACGACGTGGTTCTAACAGTGATCTCAAATGAGATTGCTCTGCAAGAGTAGATTGGAAGTCTTCTGGTTCTGGGGCTTCTAGCTTGTCCACTTCACTAGTCATTCGCCTTGGTGAATGTATGACCACCCACCAATCAGGATATTTCAAATCCCTTGAATAGAACACTTGATGGGCTTCTTTAGCACAAATGGCCGGCTCATCTAACATTTTGTCGGAACTCTTGAGCCGATTAAAATTTACCACCACCAAGTTAGAGTCTGGGCATAGCTTACATCCATTGGTCTTATCTTCCACCCTAACCCAGTCACAATAAAACACCACTTCCTTGAAATTTGTGTAATTCACCTCTAGTATCTGTTTGATGACTCCATACCACCTAGCAGACGCATCGATAGGATTTTTATCTTTCCTACTTGATGTAAATGTAGTAATTGCACTCATGCAAACACCACAGTCTTGCGTAAGAACGGTTTCATCGTGAGACTTAGTAGAAAATACATAACCATTGATGCGATACTTTCGAAAAGTTTTAGCTTTGAACAATGGCCCTCTAGCAAAGAACCACAATTCAGATGAAGTGTCGCCATTCTCCAACAACTACAGAGAGAACATACCACAATTCAAAAAGTGAAAATAACATAAAAGCATAACTTACTATCCTAATTAACAAAGACCTTATTATATAACCAGTCGATAAAATATGTTTGTATCTCTACTTTTGTCTTTGCTATTCCTTTTCTGCTACCTCGGGAACTAGATTGCAAAGACTCACGATACTCACTACAATTTATTCAAAGAAGTTAGTATATATGTGTGAATTTATTAATAGGGAAGTAAACATTCATGCCAAAAACTAACACCTGTAGTGATCATCAAGTCCATCGACTTCCAAACGGAAAAGTAGCCATCTACGGATTTGTACAAATTGCTCCTTCGACAAAATCACATCTTTACCTTCAAGCACAGAACCCTCATCGCTATATTCATCATTTTCATCTAGAAACACTTGACCAGTGGTTTTGTGATTCTTGGGCTGTGAATTTGGAATGTACTCCATTGCATACCTAACAGACTCTGAGACAAGATATGACTCTGCAATCGATCCTTCAACAAATCGTTTGTTACTGGGTATATCTTTGCACTCCTTCATTGACCTAATTAAGTGATAAACCCATGAATGCATTTATTAATTTTATTTAAAAGCAAGGAAAAAAAATTGGGATTGAAAGAAGAATTATTTACCGCTCAAACGGATACATCCAACGATCTTGAGCTGGTCCACACATCAATGCCTCATCAGCTAGATGCACAACAAGGTGAATGCTAATATCAAAAAATGATGGTGGAAAGTACTTTTCCAGCACGCACAACACCTCTGCAACCATGTACTTGGCATCTTGGATTTCTTTCCGAATTACAACTTTCGAACACAAAAGGTTAAAAAATAAGCTTATTCGATGAAGAGCTTTCCGCCAAATCGGGGATGAGTTGGAAAAGCATGTTGAAGTAGCACGGGCAAAAGATATTGCATAATCACATGATAGTCGTGGTGACTTCATTACAAGCAAAACCGGGGAGGATCAAGACGACAATGTTACTCAGATTAGATGAAAAACCTGAAGGGAGCCTCAAAGTTTTCAAAGTTTTAAGGAAATCCATCTTCTCTGCCTTATCTAGGAAGAACGGTGTTGTAGGTTTAACTTGTTTCCCACTTGCAGGGTCAGTTTGCATCCACTGATCCCGGTGTATGCCAAGTTCCCTCATATCCTCTCGTGCCTGAACTGTATCTTTCGATTTGTCTTTCTTATTAAGGATCGTGTCTAGTATGTGCTTTGCAACATTCTTTTCAATATGCATCACATCAATAACATGACGAACTTTGTGATAGATCTAGTAAACAAGGAAAAACAATATGGACTTTCTATACCATGCCGATGTAACTTCATTACCTTCATTGTCGTCAACCACAATTTGACCACCTCTCTTCCGCTTCTGACCAGGTTTATACTTCACATAACTCAATGTTTGCAAAAGTACATCGCCATTTAATCGTTGAGGAGGAATTCTATGCTCTTCTTTCTTGCTACCCATTAGTCCCAAGTACTTGCCGTTCCTGAACGGATGATTACCTTTAAGGAATATACGGTAATCTAAGTATACATTTTTCCTACTAGACTTCAAATATATGGAAGAACTATTGTCACCACAAACAGGACAAGCTTTGTAACCATGTGTTACGCAGCCCGCTAAGTTTCCATATGTAGGCAAATCATGGATACCCCACATTAGCATAGCCTTCAAAGTGAAGTTTTCTCTTTTGTTCATGTCATAAGCCGGCACTCCTTCCCACAACTCTTTCAACTCATCGTACAATGGTTCAAGAAAAACATCGATGCCTCCTTTTGGTGCCTTTGGACCAGGTATAAGTAAAGACAACATCTGAAACTCTACTTTCATGCACATAGAAGGGGGGAGATTGTAAGGCACAGTGATAACAGGCCAACAACTATAACTAGTAGACTGAATGCCATGCGGATTAAACCTATCGGTTGCAATTGCAAGCCAAACATTGCGCTGCTCATTAGCAAAGTTTGGCCACTTTTCTTTACAAATTTTCCACTGACCTAAATCAATTGGATGACGTATATAAGCTGCAGAAGTCTCTGCTCGTGCATGCCATGTCATCTCATGCGCTATCCACGGTATAGTATACAACCGCTTGAGTCTTGGAATTAAAGGAAAATGTCTCAGTACCTTGTTAGGCTCCTTGGAATTCTTCTTCCCTTTACTCCCCTCCTTAACTTTAAACCTTGGTGCTTGGCACTCAGGACATTCTGTCAAATCTTTGTTCGTCTTCCAATATAAGATACAATTGTTCTCACACGCATAAATGCACGTAGCCTTCATCCCTAAGTCTTTCAACATTTCCTTCATTACCGGATACTTCTCAGGGAGGGTGTTTCTTTTAGGCAACCATCGCCTCAATAAGGATAAGAGTACTGTCATACCAGTTCCAGACCAACCAAATTCCTTCTTTACATTATGAAGTTCTACAAGTGCTGAGAGAGTTGTCTTAGGACCCTCACATGTAGGATACAATTTTTCAGTTGCTTTTTTCTTATAATCGTAATACCTCTTTCCTAAGTCTGGTTCAGGAAGATAAGGTTCATCAAATTCAATTCCCAAACTGCCATCACTTGTCACCGCATCACCGTGTAATCCAAAAGCAGAGTCGACAAAGTTTCCCATCCCAATCCCGACATCCCCAATGGTTTCTTCCTCGGTGTCCTCCATCTCAAACCCATCATCAACCGAGGTTTTTTCCCCAATATTTGCAACTAATGGAGGATGAACAGCAGCGTTAGATAAGTCCTCACCGTGTAAAGTCCATACACGATAGGACTTCTCTATACCTTTTGAGATTAAATGGTATCCAACCTCTTTATAAGTCAACCAATACCTATTCCGGCACTTCTTGCACGGACAAGGACACTTCTTCCCGCCCAACTTCCACAATGCAAATTTAAGAAAAACCTCAACTCCCAATGAATAGACTACACCGCCTCTTTCGTTTTCACTCATCCATTCTTTGTCTATTGGTTCTGACATTCTATACTATATTTAGAAACCAGGGAAAATAATAGTCAACATAAATACCAATTAGCTAGTTTTCCAACTATATATAAACAAAAAACAAGAAAGAAGCGGCATCATAAATACAAATAATATACACTTTACATGCGTAAAATAAAAAACTAAATAAAAACAAGTAAATAAGTCCATTCAATCCTAAATACAGACATGTTTATTATAGAACTAAGGAATAATACTCTTCAAAGAAATATACATGGTCCCCTTCACCAAGTAAATATTTTTTCAGTTAAAAAGATAAAGATTCAAATGCAGGTAACATTGTTTTCAATCCATATGGGCAGCAACAGTTAGAACACTAAATTTTGCAGGTGTATAGCTCGTCGCTTAATGCAACATATAATTTCCACCATATCTACAACTCAAAACTAACAAATACAATGAATATATGTCATGCGCCCATATTTTCAAAATGAAAGAGCCACTAGGAAATTGTATTTGTGAGTACAAATGCTACTTTAGCACTACCTATTGACTTGCTTTATTCTAGTGGAAGGCAAATAATGCAATTAAATATGCACCAACCTAAAAGAAAAGGTCTAGCCTAGTTATATTCTTATATCCTCAACAACTAATTATCACATTTCAAGTAGTATGTAATCCAGGAGCTATGTACATAACCAACAAGGAAGCAAACTTTTATAACCATATCTATTAAACCAATAAAGATTAATATTTTACCTCAAAATTAGACTTAGCTGCAACAAGTGAAACTTTTGAGAAAATCAATCAACCCTTCAAAAAGGAAACATATCAAGTATGAGAAAAAACAGATACACAATAGATAAGTGTCATACACCAACATTTTCAGAAAATTGTATCCACGACTCCACTAACACATCTCTCTTTCTCAATGAATAAAAAATAATAATTACGGAATCACTAACTAAAAGAAATTCTATCTTACAGTTGCTTCTCTAAACCAACTGCCTAGTATGCACTACTCCCACTTACAAATCACAGACAACAACAAATTGAGGGTGCTATGAATAGATTAACATACAATCAATCAGTATTTTCCAGTGAATTCTCAATCAAATCATGCATACATTCAACTAATCTGAGCAACAATCAACAGTCAACTTAACGGTATTCTCTAAACATTAAGTTTGTTGAGTATTTCAGTATTAATTTCTATTTAATACTGAAATTAGCTCGAAACACTAACAAGGATCTCTATTAGAAAAGTAAAAACAATGATTTCATTATAGTTTCTCATTAGTGCAAAAACATGTTTACAAACAACCAAGAGTAGAGAGAGAGAGAGAGAGTCAGCAAAAAAGTAACATTTTTTAATCGAGAATCTATGAAGAGATTGACTTGGTTCGTCGAGAATGAGAAATTGGAGAAGATGCGAATAGAAGCTAGGGTTCTTCAGAGAGAGAGAGAGTGGTTTTTTTTGTTTCCTGCCGTACGAAAAAAGAGGCGAGATTAGAATTCCTTTTCTAAGTGTTAGCCGGAAAAAATAAGAAAAAAGAAGGGGGAAATGTGACCGCGTTACCAAATTTGCCCGCTTGTGATATTTTTTTTATTTTTCAATTTATTATGAATATTTGTTTCCTTTTCTAAGGGATATAAATGTTAGCATATCCAAAAAATAACCGTGAAAACATTATTAAATATTAATTCAAGATTTTAAGTAACACTTGTTGTAGTAAGTAACGGATATAACTGTTACTGATGCAGTAATAGTTATATCCGTTACTTATTGAAAATTTGCACTATTACAAAATAGCTATTATGGTGTAGTGACGGTTGGAATAGAGTGTTTTATGGATCATTGGATTGGAAAGTCTCTTCTGATCATTTCCATAGCTCATTCGTAAAAATCGGACCAGTAACGAAGCGACAATTTTAGTTTGAACTTACGCGAAAAATCAAACAAATTTCGAAAAATCAAATTGGGCTTGGGCCCAATCTCGTGCGCACGTGCCACGCACGTGCGTCTCCATCTTCCATACCAAAACAGATCGCGTGTTTTACTATTCACCACCACCATTAACAAAGCTTCAAACCCTAGAAACCAAAAAAAAAAAAAAACCCTAACTACACCCACACCCAACAGTTAAAACAACTCCAAATCTTCTCCAAACCTTTCCCACACCTTTTTCAAACCTTTTCAACCACCAAAAACATCTAAAAATCAAACAATTTCGAACTGTCGCGCCACCACCATTGTTTTTTTTAGTGAGGTTGTCTCAAATTCTCTCCCTACCTTACTCAAACCCACAAATCTTATCAAAACTCCAATGGCGCAGAGACGAAGAATTTTGCCGGAGGAAGCATTTACGGCCGACCGCTTTGTGCCGTTTTATGGTGACGAGATGATTAGGAGGGATTGGAGTAGGTTGTGGTACTCGACAGATGATTTCTATCACTCCGATTTGGTGGAACAATTCTATAAGAAGAGAGAGTTGGATGGGAATAGAATTTTTGTTAAGGTGGCCGGGACGAGGAGAGAAGTATCTAGGAGGTTGCTGGCTGAGATTTTAGGCATTCCGCCTAGACGCCATTTCGACGCCACATTACAGGAATCTCAATTTGGTGGGATCGAGCCCTTGATGAATGTGACGGTTTTGGAAGGAAACTACAATGCGAGCTCGCATTGTGTTCACCAGTCGTCTCTGTGAACCAACCAGCTGGCTGTAGCTCAGTGGATTGGTAGGAATGTCACGGGAAAAGAGAAAGTAAGTGACATCAGTTTAAACTATCTTCACGTTCTTTGGATACTCCAGGGGCAGAAGTATGAATTCTATATTCTCAAGTTTTTGGTTAATATGATTAGGGGAGTTGGGAAGAGTATTGCACCTCTCCCCGTATTGATAACAAAGATCATGATGAATTTGAGAGTAACTCTGAAAACTGAGCATACTATGGTTAAGATGCATACGAATGTCGTAGCATATACGGACTGTGTTCAGAAGGTTTGGAGGTTGCCTGAAGAAAGGGTGGTTGAAGAGGATGAGTCGGAGGCTGAGGAGGACACGACATGTTTTGATGTCGATGCCTTGGAGAGATGTAGGTCCGATGCATAACGTATGTCGGTACTTCATCGTGGCATGCGTTCTCTCAACACTATTTGTGGAGATCTCTGGACTCCACAAGGTACCATCCATCATAACTTTGAGACTCGTGCCCAGCATGAGGATGAGCGTTGGGAAGAGATGAAGGCCGAGATGGAAGCTCAGCGAAAGTTCCGAGCAGATATGCTGGAACACTACCCACCCCACGGGTATTCTTCTGAGGAGGAGGCGTCTGTGAGGCACAAGCGTCGTCGCCGAAGGACGGATGGCTCTGGTTAGGAGTCATCTCCTTCTCATGTGCCTTCCACTACCAGCAGCGAGTGGTTTAGGACCCTTATGGATTAGATGTTGTTTTTATTGTTCCTTTCATGTTTTATTTGTTTTTATTTAGTTCGGATGTTAAATTTTGAATTCTGTAGTTAAATTTGAATTTGGTAGTTAAATGTTGTTTGAATTTCAATTTTAATATAATGTGCTTCTTTTCAAATTGTGCGTTGTTTTTATTGTTAATCTCATTTTCCCAAATTGTTTGGGGGTGGTATTATTTATTATAGCATGATTTGATATATGATCCTCCATTTTAGAAGTTGTTTTGGAATGGTGGTTGAGAATATTGCCGATATTGGCAGGCTATGAGTAGATATGGTGGTAGGATAAAATCTAAAAAAGTTTAGAAGTTACTATTCTAAATTCAGTCTAAAAGATATTAGGTTTGTTTTAGAATCAAGAATATGGGTTGTTTCCGTTTTCGGTTTTGGAAATTTCTGTTTCCGACAATTGCCTTAAAACTTTTTGGCAACTTCCTGATTCGTTTTGGAAACTCAAAACCTATATAAACTTCATTCATTCTCAATACAAAACTCACATCTCTCACTTTCATCTCTCACCTTTCACTCCCAAGTTTTCCTTCTTTTTCCTGCCCACTTCAAAGACTCAAACACGCCGAGCACGCCATCGTGGAGCGCCACCGCACTCCAAAACATCAGAACTCCAAAACATCGAGTGCCACCCGCCTCCCCTCCCCTAAGCTTGAGCGCCACCAAGGCCTCGACCGCGGGCACGAAAAATTTTGATTTTTTGTGGGTTGTTCCAGGATCGTTTGCAGCTGTTCCAGAGGGTAGTTTTGAGATGACATCTCCTATAGTCATACCCGAGCAATCTTTCGAAGACTTGTTGGGAAGTGAGACTTATGGAGGTTGGTTCCTGATAAGAGCCCAAAACTGTAGTTTTAACCCCTTAATAATCATACTGTTAGACCAATTATGTGAATAATAAGTAAGAGTTAATACTGATCACGTGTTTTTATGCATTTCAGGCTTCAAAGTCCATTATGTGCAGAAATGTGCCACTTTAGCGAAATAAAGGAGCAAAAGTCAGCAGAACTTCCGAATGCCATATCTTTGGACTCAGACCTCGGAATGGGGCCTACCTTATGTCAAAACGACCGGCTCGGAAAGAGCTTTCCAATGGTCTAAGCCTTGACCCAATCAGAGGAGCAAAAGTGGACGAAAAGTCTGTGGAAGCCAACTGCAGCTGAAGAGGCCTTTTTGGATCGAAGATTGGGTTTTTGGGCCCGATTCTCCGCCCAAAACATGGCTCCAAGCCCATGCACGAATTTTAGATCTGGATGTATAAAAAAACAAAAGCTTAGCTCTTTGTTAATGGTAGCTAGTTAGACCTAAATTAATATATAGAATTCTAGATCTAGTTTTAATTAATTAATTAAGTTTTAGTTCCATTACAATTCTTGTTTTAGATTAAATTCTTGAATGATTGTTCTTGATTGATTAGATAAATAAAATAGTTATTATTCAATTTCGTTCTTGTCATTTTCATTCTATATCTAATTTAAATTCTTGTTCTTATTCCATTCCAGCCATTAAATTAGATTCATTATTGTTAATTAAGTAAATCTCAATTTCTTACATTATGTTTAGTTTAGATTCAATGGGAAATGTTAGTTTGATGACTCAAGGCTAAACCTCCATTAGAGGGGTTGATGAAGCCTTGATGAAAACTTAGTGGTTAGTATAGAATTGGTAGTAGAATCTATTCCACTCTAGAAGGTCGTGTTTTCGGCCATGAGAATGGGTGGACGACCTCACATGCTAGTTAGTATCCGGTAGGAATGCCATGAACACTAGGGATTAGACTCGAAATTTTGCCGTGAAAACATAAGAATCGAGATACCACAATCTATACTAGGTTATTAAGTTGGATTCGAGGTGGATTTAATTCCCCTCTATTTCTTTATCTAGAGTCAACAATCGATTTCAGTAGCTTCGTAGATTATCTTTAGTTTATATTTTATCTTGTTATTTATTATATCTAGTTATTTAAAATAAACGCCTTGTTAGCATAACATTTCAGTAAAGCTCTCATTAGATTTAAGACTGATTTCTTAGACTTAGGAAACAATTCATGCTAGGGTACTAGGAGTGGAACTAACTTCCTACTCCACTTAGTGCAATTCGCGATCGAGAGTAGAAGATTTGATAATAGACACCTAAAATAGTTATAGTTTACTTACGTTGGAATTCATCGCTCATTTTGAGAGGTAAACTATTCATTTTCACTTTTATCAAATCAAATGGCCGCCATCTTAGTTACACTTTAGCATTGTTTTCATAGTAGAAGTAGTCAATTTTAAGTCCCATTAAACCCACCCACCCTTGTTTGTTTCATACCGTGGTTGCCCATTTCAAGTGACAAATTCCACGAGAAAATAAACGCGCGCCAGCCGCTTCAAGGAGAGCGACCCACGCTAAGTTATGGAATTTTGTTTACCGAATCGAAGCGCCCATACCATACCAGCGACCCGCCCAAACGGCGAACTCGACTTCGACTTCTTAATCGAGACCCCCATTTGGAGCATGACCCCGCCTAAAAACACCGTAATCTGAAAATTACTCGAGCGAAGGCCGCTTCTATGCGAATGGCCGACCAAATGTTAAAATTCCCCGGATTTCCACAGCTTTGATTCAAACTTTGATCTTTCATATTTTCAGTTGTTCTAATCTCTTATATACACTGAACACGCAATAACAAGACGCTATTCATAAGCTTAAGCAAGGACGCTTATCGTATTCCTTTCTTCCATACCTCGTGATTTCCGTTAGAGGTTTTCTACTAGTATATTAGAATTGTTTGGAGTGTTGCATGTTTAGTTAAGCTCAACTTAGTCTTGCATGAGATTAAGGTCCGGGTCGAACAAAAACAACAAACGAATTACACGGCAACAAACAAGTCTATCTAGTATACCACACCTACACCTCTAACTACTATCACACACACCATACCCGACATAATGGTGAAGAAAGAGAGACTCCTCTCTCCGACTTTTACAAAGCCTTGAGCGATAGCCCTAAATCGCATCGCTCTAGTAATCCAATTGGGGATTTTCGAATCCCCAAACATATTTAATTTGTTACCCGCTTTTCATGGGTTAGACCATGAAAACCTTATCAGCATTACGCGTAGGGATTGAACAAGTCCTTACAACATTCCATCATCCTACGGTAGGTGCGGAACAAATTAAACCGAGGGTATTCCCTTTCACATTAGCCGATAAGGGCTGCCTTGGTTAACGCCCAAGTCGCTTAATTTCGTGGACTCGTGGGCTAAACTTGTTCAACTGTTTATGGAACATTTTTACCCACCCCTAAAGACGGATGAGATGCTTTCCAAGATTCATTTTTTCCCACGTAATCCTCATGAATCATTTTCTCGAGGCATGGAATCGCTTCACCGATCTCCTAATAGAGTGTCCACATCATAACTTAGCTAAAGACACGTTAGTTCGCGGCCATTTTCAAAGGTTTTCTACACCACCATAAAGAAGTCCTTGACATAATGAATGGGGTAGTTTCCTAAGTAAAGGAGCCTCTGAGGCTTATAAAATTTTAGAAGACCAAACTAAACGGAATAATAATTGGGGGTAGTGATGATATCCCCGCCGCCTAGTTCTTCTTCAACAAGAAAGGTCACGCCGGTATGTTTGAGAAGAAAACCGATCCATAACTTAAAAATCTAATGAATCTCTAACTAAAAAGTAGAGGCTATTTCTCGCTCAACAAAAGCCTATCCCCGTCATGAATGTAAACTCCAACCCATGTAATTTTGTTTGAGTCCAGAGCACCTCGACGATTATTGTCCTCTAGCTTATGAACAACAACCACCGTAACAAGATAATGTTTACTCTATTAATAACTATCCTATTCCTAATGCCCCTTTGAGACAACATCCCAACTTCAGGTTTGAGAAATAATCAACAAGTAACACCTCCGTGGTATAATAATCAAAACGTTAGGCAAGCAAACAATTATAACCAAGCTCCACCTAGGCAAGGACAAGGACAAGGTCAAGGAATTATAATAATTATAACAACCAAGCTAAACCACGACAAGGTCAAGCACAAGGTCAGAATAATTATAATAATTATAATACCAATAGAGGTATCGTCCGCTAATAATAATAACTATCACAACCCACCCATAAATAATCAACGAGATAGTTCCACCACACCACCCGCGGACTACTACACCTACACAACCGATCGTGATCGATGCCTTTATACAAGTTACCCAACAACTTTTCCGCATAATGACTCAATCAAACCAACAGATTTTACAATCCATAAATCAGGGCATACAAACAGCTTAGCCCAGTTTAAAGCCCAACCAAAAGGCGTGTTTCCGTGACAAGCAATACCAAACCCTAAAACAAAGAACACAGCCTTTGAGGTAAACGGTAATTTAGTACGGAAACTACAATCGAGGTGACCTAAATGCCATCACCACTCTCCGGCCCGGAAGAGTGGTTGATAACAAAGTAACTATGCCTATAGTTACCCCATCAAGACTTCTACACCGGATATCTAACTAGATAACGAAATAGAAACTGAAGAACCTACCACCGTAGAGGTCCCAGCTTAAACCACAACCTAAGAAACGAAAAGCCAAGGTTACACTTCAAGTCGAGCCATACACTAAATATAGAGTTTAAACCACGTTCCTCAAAAATTAGCCATGCTAACTGGGGATATAAACTTTGAGGAGATTAGGAACGTTTTCAAGAATCTAACGATAAACCTTCCTTTTCTCGAAGCTATTAAAAAGCTCCCTAACCACGCTTAAGTTTCTTAAAGAGTTGTGCACTACTAGGCGTAAGACCAATATACCTAAAGACGCTTTTTAACTGAATAGTTCCCAACTTTATCCGAAAAATAATGGAATTGTTAAGTACAAGGACCCCGGTCGCCCCATCGTAAAATGCACCTTAGAGATTCCCACACGACGACCGCCTTTATTAGACCTCGGGGCGAAAGTGTTAACTTACTCCCCGTATTACTTGTATAAACAAATAGGTCTACGTGAAATGCAACCTACAAAAATAACGCTGCAATTAGCGGATGTGTCAATTAAGTATCCTAAAGGTGTAGTGGAAAACGTGTTTTGTTAAGGTTCGTGGATTTCTACTATCCCGCTGATTTTGTTATCCTCGATATAGTAAGTCGCTAATGACTCAGACCGATCATTTTAGGACGCCCTTCTTGGCAACCGCCAATGCGCTTTATAAATTGTCGCGATGGAAAGATGTCCTTATCTTTTGGCCATCATCCGCCGAGGTAAATGTTTTAAAATGATGAAACAGCTTACCGTGATTCGCCTGCGTAGATGGGGAGGTTAGCATGATCGAGAGTTTAGCTCAAGATTATTTTAACAACACGCTTTCGAAAACAATATGTACAAATTCCTTTCTTTTGAACTTCGATTTTGTAAATGACTCCTACTTAGAGGAAGTCAACACCATCCTGGAGTCCACACCAATTGTAGACCCGCCGGTTGCTCCATATATCGATTACTTAAGACTTGCTACCTAAGCAAGTCTTCATTACGCAAGATAAGGACACTTATGAAACATCAACGGACATTCCGCCCACACCGTGCTTAAACCTCTTTCCCCGAGTTAAAATATATTCAACTTGATCCGATGGTAGTCACCCGATAATTATATCTTCTCTCGTTAACTAAGGATGAAGAGACATGTTTAATAAGGGTGATTAGGGAACATCGGTCGCGATTGGTTGGTCCCTAGCCGATATTAAGGGAATTGACCCTAATGTTTGCACTCATCGTGATCCATTTGAGGATAACGCGAAGACTTCTCGCGAACCTCGGCCGCTTGAACCCCGCCATGAAAGAGGTGGTTAGGGGAAGAAGTCTTGCGATTATTCGACGCGGTATTATATACCCAATCTCCGATAGTGAATGGGTAAGTCCCATTCATGTAGTTCCTAAGAAATCGGAGTTACCATGGTGCGTGAACGGGAAGGGTGACTATGTTGTCACTCATGGTCCTATGAAATGGAGAATCAGATTGACATGTGACGCTTAAATGCTATGACACCTAAAGGATCACTTTCCCTTACCATTTATAGATCGATGCTAGAACGCCTAACCCGGTCATGCCTTTTATTGTTTTTACGGATGGCTACTCCGCTATTTTCAGATTATTATTGATATTGATGACCAAGAAAAGATAACCTTCACATGTCCCTTCGAACATATGCCTATAAACTAATGCCTTTTGGCCTTTGTAATGCCCCGGTACCTTCCAAAACATGTATGCTTCATATATTTAGTGACATGGTAGAGCTTTATGGAAGTGTTCATGGATGATTTTTCTATCTATGGAGACTCCTTTACAGATCGTTTGTCTAACCGTGCCTAAGGTCTTGACACGGTGTGAAGAAAAGAGCCTCGCTTTTAAATTGGGAAAAGTGTCATTTCATGGTCAAAAGGGCATAGTATTAGGTCATATTGTATCTAGTGATGGCATCAAGCAGATAAAGCCAAACTAGATAAGATAGCTTAATTCTACCTAAAACCACGGATCGTCCATGAGATTAGAGCCTTTCTAGGCCATGCGTGGTTTTATAGGCGCTTCATTAAAGATTTTTCAAAATAGCTAGGCCTTTAACTAACCTCTTTTGAAGGATGCAATCTTTGATTTTAATTTTAACTGTAAACAGGCTTTTGAAACCTTAAAAGCCGCCTCTAACCATCGCACCTATTATACAGCCTCGATTGGTCTAAACCTTTCGAACTCATGTGTGATGCTAGTGACTATGCAGCTTGGTGCCGTCTGGGGACGTAAACTAGATAATAAGTCCATGTTATTTATTATGCTAGTAAAACATTAAACGACGCCAACGGAATTATACAACTACTGAAAAAGAATTCTTAGCTGTCATTTATGCTTTAGATAAATTTCGGCCCTTATTTGGTTGGTTCTAAAACTTTAGTTTACACGGACCATGCAAAATTCTTAGGTACCTTCTTGCAAAGAAGGATGCTAAGCGAGATTAATCCGATGGATTCTTCTCCCGCAAGAGTTCACATTAGAAATAAAGGACAAAAGAGGGTCGAAAACGAAGTTGCCACCACTTATCTAGACTTACAAATGACGATAGTAGTGATTCCGAGTCCATACCGGATTTTTTTCCCCGATGAGCATCCAGATGCTATTTTTTCATCACCATGGTATGCGGACATCGTGAAATTATTTAGCGGCTGATGTTATGCCTTATAATTGGACAAGAAATGAACGTAAGAAGTTCTTGGCCGAGTCAAGTTATACTCTTTGGGATGAGCCCTACCTTTTAAGTATTGTGCGGATCAAATTATTCGTCGCGTTGCATTCCCCGATTGGGAATATAATGAAGTTCTATCGCTCGCCATGACAAAAAGTGTGGTGGCCACTTTAGCGGAATGAAAACAGCCGCTAAAGTTCTTCAATGTGGATTTTATTGGCCTACCCTTTTAAGGATGCCCAAGTGCATTGCAAGACGGTATTCGTTGCCAACAACTTGGGCTTAATCACGGCGCGTAATATGATGCCATTAAATCCAATCTTGATAGTAGAAATTTTTGATGTTTGGGGTATTGATTTCATGGGCCCTTTCCCTCGTTTCCCACGGTTATATTTATATTCTAGTTGCCGTGGATTACGGTCTAAATGGATAGAGGCCCTAGCTTGCCGTCGTAGCAATGACCATAAGACCGTGGTATTTTTATTAAAGAATATATTTTTCTCATCGGTTTGGCATTCCTAAAGCCATCATTAGTGATGGTGGAACACATTTTGCAACAGAGTTGTTGCATCCCTAGTGAAAAGTATGGAGTTACACACAAAGTAGCAACTCCTTATCATCCACAAACTAGCGGCCAAGTAGAAGTTTCTAATAGGGAAATCAAAAAGATTTTAGAAACAACAAGAAACCCCGATAGGAAAGACCGGTCGGGTTGCCTATCGGATGCCTTATGGGCATATAGAACTGCTTTCAAAACTCCTATAGGTATGTCTCCCTTTAGACTTGTATTTGGGAAACCATGTCATTTGCCCGTTGAATTAGAGCACCGCGGCTCGCGGGCTATAAAAGCCTTAACTACAATATTGATGAGGCGGTGTCAAACGCAGTTACAATTAAATGAGCTTGAAGAAACTGTGAAGCGATTCTTACGATCTCGCTGGAAGGATTATAAAGCTAACATGAAACGTGTTCATGATAAGCATATCTTGGCGCAAAGAGTTTGTGGTCGGACAAAAGGTTTTGCTTTACAACTCCCCGCCTACATATTTTCCTGTGGAAACTAAAAACCCGCTGGTCCGGTCCTTTTCGTTATCAAGTTACCCCTCAAGAACGGGGCAATTACCTTGGTAAATCCCAAGGACAACAAGATACTTTTCAAGTTAACGGTCAACGGTTAAAACATTTTCACTTAACTTCGCCCCCCGACATAGAGGAAGTCTTTTTACAGACCCTATATACGAGGAATGACCCTTGTCATTGGTGTACTTCCTTTCACTTCCATTTAATGGTAAGTGCACCATTAAGGTAACCGGCCCTCCCTATGGAGTGTGTGGCTTTAAGTACCGGATCCTAAGTCCACGGTTCACATATTTCACGTTTTCCACTCTTGCATGTTTTCTCGGATTTTTGAGTCATGTTTCTCTATGGTGTGAATTATGTCTTTCTTTGCTTAATGTTTTTGCTTATTATTAAAAAAAAAAAAAAAAAATAAAAATAAAAAAAAAAAAAAAAAAATAATAATAATAATAATAATTGTTTTCATTTTTAGATATAGATATATATCTAAACCCATAAAACTAGCAATCCAACAAGTCTTGGGAATCTGACTTTAAACGACCCATGTTAAAACAAATTTTGTGTTTAAAAATTTGTTTGGGGGTGGGAACTCAGTTTTTCCATCCGGATTGCTCGAACTTTCTATTTGTGTTGCTTAGGTCCATTAGTATAGTTCATTGGGGTTGATGTCATCTAATTTAGTGTTCATTCGCTCGCGATAATTTACGCCATGCATGCACTTCGAGGCGTTTTCCACTATCTTATATGTCACCCACGGTCGGAATAGAGTAGTTTATGGATCAATGGATTGGAAATTCTCTCCTGATCATTTCCATATCTCATTCGAGAAAATCGGACCGATAACGAAGCGGGAAATTTAGTTTGAAGTTGCGCTAAAAATCGACGAAAGTCGAAAAATCGAATTGGGCTTGGGCCCAACTCAACACACTACTATTAGCCAGCCCCCTTTCCAAAATCCAAATCGCGAGTTCATCTTCTCCAACCGCTTGTCACAAATTTAAATTCAAACCCTAGCAACCAAAAAAAAAAAAAAAATAGAATAAAAATAAAAATAGAATACATCAAAATAGAAAGACATCCCACGCCTTTGTGAAACACCAACACAATCTCCAACCGTTTCCACCAAGAAACCACCCACCAATTCAAGTTTTCAAACCTGCCACCGTAACCACCACCGCCACCACCATTGTTTCTCCTTGTTTTTCATCAAACTTGCATCCACCTCCATCTACAAACCCCAAATCAGTTCAAACTCCAATGGCGCTACGACGAAGAATGTTGCCGGAGCACGCGTTTGAGGCCGACCATTTCGCACCATTTTACGACGCCAATATGATTAAGAGGGATTGGAACAGACTGTGGTATTCGACCGGGGATTTCTATCACTATGATTTGGTAGAACAGTTTTATAAGAAAACGAATTGGAGGGAAATAGGATTTTCATTAGGATAGCAGGAACGAGGAGGAAGTAACGAGACGGTTGTTGGTCGAGCTATTAGGAATCACGCCAGAACCAACCTAGATATACGACCATTCAGAATCCCCAAGATACTGCAGTTCCTGTTTTGATGAAAGATACGGTCATAGAGGGTGAATACAATACGATATCTCATTTGCGTTCGGCCAGACGATTCTCGAGAACCAATCAACCGGGTCAGAGCTCGCTGGATTGGTAGGAACGCCCTCGGGAAAGACAAAGTCGGCGACATCGGACTTCAAATTGTCCGTGACGTTCTCTGGATTTTGCAAACGAATGAGTGTAATTTCTGCATCCTCGATTTAATTTTGAATGTGATTAGAGGAGTGGGGAAAGAGCATGGCCTCTTCCCGTGATTGATCACTAAGATTATGCTCTCATTTAGAGTCGCCGCTAAATCTGCTCCTATTAAGATCAAATTGCATTCTAATGCAAGTATTTATAAGGAATGCATCCAAGAGACTTGGCCGTTTGTCCGCAGAGAATAAAGTTGAGTCGAATAATGAAGGCTAAGATATGACATGGTTGGTTGAGGATAATTTCGATAGTCATACTTCTAATTTAGAACGAATGATAATGTCGCGAAACGGGTCATGATGCAGCTTATCGTGATCCGGCGGAAGATATCCGACATAGACAAATTGTAATTGAAATAAGCAAACGAACTTTCGACGAGAGTTGAAATGCTCGAAAAGGGGTCGAAGATATCTTGTCTAACTTGGAGATTATCCACCGTAATCACCAAGCCCAAGATGCAAGACTCAAGATCGAGATGGAAGCACGGCTTGTTCAGATAGAGATGCTACGACGATGCCACTCGTGGATGAGTCCGCTCTCACCGAGTCCGAGAGGCATGAGCGCCGTCGCCAAGAGGCCGATGGCTCAAGCCATTCTTCACCACAGAACCAGTCTCCATCTCGGGGACCATCTTCTTCACACCTAGGTGTTCACCATCGGGTCCCTGTTATTTCATTGTTTTTATTGTTTTGTTAGTGGAATTTTATTTCAGTAGTTAGATTTAAATATTAAGTTGTTTGTTTTAGATTGCTTGGATTTCATATTATTTTAATATAATTTATTTTGATCATTTTTCGTGAAGGTTGTCTTGGAGTTAGAGTTGAAAATTAGGCCGACATCGCATAGCTATGATTTTTGTAGTGGTAGCATGATATGTAGGAGAGTTTAGAAGTTACTATGCTAAACCAAGTTTAAAAGATACCAGGGTTGTTAGGAAATCAAAACTATGGATAGTTTCCGTTTTCGGGTTTGGCAGTTTTCAAGTTCCGGAAATTGCCTTAAAACAATTTGGCAACTTGCCGATTCGTTTTGGAAACCTAGAACCTATTTAAACTTCCATCTTTCTACACTCACAACCCACACTACACCCCACAATCATCTCTCACTTTTTACTCCAAGCTTTTTCAGCTTGTTTTCTTGTAAACTCGTTTTCAGACTTTACGAATACTGCGTCCCTGAGAATTTCGCTACTCTACACTTTTGTCAGAAATTTTGTTCGAGAGCCTACGCTTCAAGTAGAGAGCGACGACTCGCCCTAAAAACTGTCAGAATCGAAAAATCTCAGAGAGCGCCGCTCAGCGCCGTGCTCAAACACTGTAATTCAAACCACGAGGCGATTTCGCGCTTCTATAATCTGGCAGCGCCGCCCTCCTCCCGTAAAAGCACGTGAAATTCCAATTTTCCTGAGGTTTCTTCCAGGTTTTCGCAGCTGTTCTACACAGTAGTTTTGAGATGACACCTCCTATAGTGATTCCTGAACAGTCATTTGAAGACTTGATGGGAACCGATACCTATGGAGCATCGTTCCGCGAGCGGATCGTGGCGTTAGGATGGCGGCATCTTCTGGTGAGTGATGACGACTTTTTTTCACCTAAGCTAACTAAATTCTTCTATAATAATATTACTTTTTATTGTACCCAAGAAGGGGAACAAAAATTTTCCCTTGCTATTGATGGCACGACTATGAAATTCAGTAAGCAATTGATAGCTTTGGTTTCGGGTTGCCATTACCCGACCTCTATGCACACGCGGGGATATATGATGGATAACTCATACCTATATGAATATGCCTATTTCCATGAGTATTATGGGGGAGGGTGTTTCAGATCATGGACAAAGACCAATATAACATCGCCCGAAAGTAGCCTATCCCCGAATGTAGGCATTAACCATGTTGTTCATCATGATGAACATTCTAGGGGAACGGCAGTTTACTATCGCCAATAATATCGCCTGGTGACGTTTTTCCTTGTTTTAGCCGAGGGACGTCGTCGGTATGACATTCCCCGAAGTTTTAGTTGCTACTTCGGCGAGGCCATACCTTGAGGCATAAGTACCTTCTTATGCCTGTCTTGGTTTGCCGCGATTATGCACGCTTGCCTACCCATATTCTCGTATACGATTAACGAGTTGGGAAAGGGTCGAAACCATGAGACCCACCAATCGCGGTGGTAAGATCATTCCGAGCCATGACTTGGTCGGGATGGCAAGTGCAACCACATTTGGTTGCCCCTTACACCCCATCAGACCAAATAACACTAGAGAGGTTAGCACTAGTTGATGATACACACTACGGAAGGTGCAGGCAAGTTGTTATGGCATGGCAGGGATGCGAAAAGAACCTCATATAGAAGAGGAGGATGACGAGTAGATGCCGGGGTGCAGGTAAGTTTTTAGTTAAGTTAGTGTCCGCTATGTCCCAAGCAATTTAATTCTGTTAACCCCATAATGGGTGGAACTCTTAAAGAGTCAAGGCGTCGGTTTTTTATATTACTATATTTGTATGTTTTAACCTTGGTTTGCAGATGTTCTGAATTTCACGCTTCAATGGTATTTTTCCTACCCTCTTTATTTAAATGCTTTGAGGACAAAGCATGCTTCTTTGTTTTGGGGGCATAGAAACACGTGTAATTAAGGCATCCTGTTAGGATATAGATATGTATAATATGCACTTGTTTTCTAGTTAAAAATTAAAAATTTCAAAAATATAAATAAATAAGTTTATGTTATACACTTAGGAATATTGGTATTGTTTCTTTTCTCTATGCTCTTAACAATCTAGAAGTCTCACATAGCTTTTGCATCGAGTAATAATTGTTAGAAATTTAGGTTAATATGTAGGTAATAATCTTTGCATCTATCTATAAATTTATTACATGAGTATCTATGATTGTTAGCAAGTAAGTTTTGAAATCTAGGCTAGAGTACTTATTCTACAAATCCTGTGAGAATATAGCCTAAAGCCTTATATGAAAGTGAAACATTTGAGAAATAACACAAGGGAGAAGTAAAACCGGATAGAGAAATCACACGCCCACTTGCTTGATCACTAAACCATATCCTAAGCGAGAATTTAGGCCCTCTTTGGATCGATATAGCCGATATTCAAACCTATGGATTATTTTCCGCTAGTCGCCCCTCGAGCCTTCCTTTAGCCTTCCATAAACCACAATTCCTTTACCCAATTACAAAAAAAAAACAAAATAAAAAAAAAAAATCAACCTACCAAATTTAGAATAAGTCCGAGAATAGAATGATGAAGAAAGAAGAAGAGAAAACCCGTGTAAAAAAAAAAAAAATTAGTTAGTTGCTTCGTGAATTAAAGAAAAGAAGTTTCCATCCAAAGAAAAAAAAAAAAAAAAATAGAAATAAATAAAAACTCAAAAATAGAATAAAAAGGAGTCAAAAGCCAAAGAAAAGAAAAAAGAAAAATATGGCTAAGGATGGAAACAAAGTATAGAAGCAAAAGAAAATAACAAGGTTTTCTCTAAGTTACATAATATGAAGACTCTATTATCTCAGACTTGTCCTTTTGAATATCCATTTCCTTCCTTCTTAAACCATCTCCTAATCCCCTCGCAACACCTAATAAAGACCTCTAGCTCAATTAGGAATAGGTTAGTGTGATAGTAAGTGGCGATGTGTTTGATCGACTCGGCTTCCTTGTTGTCATTGAGATTGTAAGGTAAAGTGTGCCCAATGCACACTTGAGGAGCAAATAAACTTGAGTGGAAAAATCAGAGTGGTTTTGTCTTGACATTTATGTGAGGACCTACTTAAGGACGCTTATTCGAAGTTTTCTAAACGGACCGCTATTACATTTCATAGTATTACTCATTGTTATATGTTTATTTTAGATGATTGATTATTATGCATATATTAGCTTAGGGTTAGGACCGGGTTATTCTTATGTATTTGCTAGTGAGATGTATAGATAGTTGAGACATGAATGAGAAAACAATAGTTTTATTTCTTAGTCGTTGTAGTATAGATGAAGTTTGTGAGTACCTTCATCGGAAAACTCTCACGAGGCTATAACTCGTCCACTAGGGAATTCCTAGTGGTTTAAGGCCTTGTTGCATATGGTCAATGCAATCGCACTCAAATAAAACGAGAGTAGTTAGAACTCCATTTTTGGTCACTTATTCTAATTTCTCATCTTTGCTTGAGGACAAGCAAAATCTCGTTTGGGGGTGGTTTGATAAGAGCCCAAAACTGTAGTTTTAAACCCCTTAATAATCATACTGTTAGACCAATTATGTGAATAATAAGTAAGAGTTAATACTGATTACGTGTTTTTATGTATTTCAGGCTTCAAAGTCCATTATGTGCAGAAATGTGCCACTTTAGCGAGATAAAGGAGCAAAAGTCAGCAGAACTTCCGAATGCCATATCTTTGGACTCAGACCTCGGAATGGGGCCTACCTTATGTCAAAACGACCGGCTCGGAAAGAGCTTTCCAATGGTTCAAGCCTTGACCCAATCAGAGGAGCAAAAGTGGACGAAAAGTCTGTGGAAGCCAACTGCAGCTGAAGAGGCCTTTTTGGACTGAAAGAATTGGGTTTTGGGCCTGATTCTCTGGCCCAAAACATGGCTCCAAGCCCATGCACGAATTTTAGATCTGGATGTATAAAAAACAAAAGCTTAGCTCTTTGTTAAATGTAGCTAGTTAGACCTAAATTAATATATAGAATTCTAGATCTAGTTTTAATTAATTAATTAAGTTTTAGTTCCATTACAATTCTTGTTTTAGATTAAATTCTTGAATGATTGTTCTTGATTGATTAGATAAATAAAATAGTTATTATTCAATTTCGTTCTTGTCATTTCCATTCTAGATCTAATTTAAATTCTTGTTCTTATTCCATTCCAGCCATTAAATTAGATTCATTATTGTTAATTAAGTAAATCTCAATTGCTTACATTATGTTTAGTTTAGATTCAATGGGAAATGTTAGTTTGATGACTCAAGGCTAAACCTCCATTAGAGGGGTTGATGAAGCCTTGATGAAAACTTAGTGGTTAGTATAGAATTGGTAGTAGAATCTATTCCACTCTAGAAGGTCGTGTTTCGCCATGAGAATGGGTGGACGACCTCACATGCTAGTTAGTATCTAGTAGGAATGCCATGAACACTAGGGATTAGACTCGAAATTCTTGCCGTGAAAACGTAAGAATCGAGATACGACAATCTATACTAGGTTATTAAGTTGGATTCGAGGTGGATTTAATTCCCCTCTAGTTCTTTATCTAGAGTCAACAATCGTATTTCCGTAGCTTCGTAGATTATCTTTAGTTTATATTTTATCTTGTTATTTATTATATCTAGTTATTTAAAATAACGCGTCTTGTTAGCATAACATTTCGTAAAGCTCTCATTAGATTTAAGACTGATTTCTTAGACTTAGGAAACAATCCATGCTAGGGTACTAGGAGTGGAACGAACTTCCTACTCCACTTAGTGCAATTCGCATCGAGAGTAGAAAACTTTGATAAACAAGCAACAAAAGATAGTTTTAGTTTACTTACGTTGTGAATTCATCGTTCATTTCGTAGGTAAACTATTCGTTGATAATAGACACGAAAATAGTTTTAGTTTACTTACGTTGTGAATTCATCGTTCATTTCGTAGGTAAACTATTCATTTTTTACATTTATCAACTTGGCTGCACAGACTCCGAGCTGTCCCAAGCACCTATCACCAATGTATGAAGTTCCTGAACAATGGGAAAATCAAGACAATCAGAGGGGATCAGGTGGCTACCAAGGTATGTTACGTTATGGCAATGAAGCAGTCCCCAATCCTTTTGGAACCAACGGAGGTGGGGCAACCTACCAAATAGCAATTACAGTTGGATCCCCTTCTCCCGGATCTGGTCCCAAGAGAAAGGGAGGGTCCCCCCTCACTGGAACAGTTAGAGGAAGTGGAAATTATGGGAGGCAGCTCACCAAAAACCACTTTCATCGGCACCTTGTTGAGTTTTGAAGAACGTCAGGCTCTAATGCAGTTCCTCTGAGAACACACAGACATGTTTGCTTGGTTATTCGAAGAAATGCCAGGAATTGACCCCCACGTGGCATGCCACCAGCTCAATGTCCGCAGTGATGCAGTTGTAGTCAAGCAAAAATCGAGAATGATAGGTGATAAAACATAAAATTGAATAGTTTACCTACGAAATGAACGATGAACTCAAAACGTAAGTAAACTAAAACTATCTTATGTGCCTATATGTTTATCAAAGATTCTACTCTCAATCCTATGAGATATAGTGGAGTAGGAAGTTCGTTCCACTCCTAGTCCTTCCGCATGTTAATGTTCTCTACGTATAAGTACTCTTAACTCTAAAGTCTAATGAGAGATTTACGAAGTGGCAACTAGACTACGATGCAACTACCCACAAGATGCAACTAGTCGACTATTAGAACAACTATGGGAAAGCTACGTTGATTCTATGATAAGGAGTTAGAGGGGGATTGATTCCACCTTAACTCGACTTAATCCTACTAACGACGAATCATCGTAATCCGAATTGAACTGCTTCGCAGAATAATATGGTTACTCCTAATCCCTAATTACACATGGCATTCCTACCAATTCATAACTAGCATGTGAACGATTAAACCCATTCTCATGGCAAACTAATCATTTCTAGAGTGGAAAGGAAGTTACGACGATTCTCTAACGATAATCGGAATCAAGCTTCCATCAAGGCTTCTCAACCCCTCTAATGGAGGTTTAGCCGAGAATCATTACGCATAATCATTTTTCGATTAAATTAAAACTAAACATAATATAAAGAATTGAAATTTACTAATCTAATTTAAACAATAATTAAAATCTAATTAATAACTAAGAATTGAATAACAAGTAATAAATGAAATCAGATCTAACACAAATGTAACTGACAAGAATCGAAATTGACAAAAATAACTATTCTTATTTATCTAATCAATCAAGAACAATGATTCAAAGACTTAATCTAAAACAAGAATTGAAAATGGAACTTAAACTTAATTACTCTACTGAAAACTAGATCTAGAATTCTATAAATTTTTAGGTCTAACTAGCTACCATTAACTATCTACCCTATCTACCATTAACAAAGAGTGAAGCTTTGGTTTTTATACATTCAGATCCAAAAATTGTGCATGGGCTTGGAGCCATGTTTTGGGCCAGAGAATCAGGCCCAAAACCCAATTCTTTCAGTCCAAAAAGGCCTCTTCAGCTGCAATTGGCTTCAACAGAATTTTTGTCCACTTTTGCTTATCTGATTGGGTCAAGGATTAGACCATTGGAAAGATCATTCCGAGCCGGTCGTTTTGACATAAGGTAGGCCCCATTCCGAGGTCTGAGTCCAAAGATACGACGCCTTCTAAGTTCTGTGACTTTGTGTCTTCAAGCCCGCCGGCGTCGACTTTTCAGCTTTTGACCGGGCTTTAGAAAGGCTGGTCTTCTTGAATCTTGGCCTTTAATCACGGAACTCCTTAGTAATTGACCTTTGCTTCTTTATCTCGCTAAAGTAGCACATATCTGCACATAATGGACTTTGAAGCCTGAAATGCATAAAAACACGTAATCTGTGTTAACTCTTAATTATTACTCACATAATTGGTCTAAAAGTATGTCTATTACAGGGTTAAAACTACAGTTTTGGGCTCTTATCAAACCACCCCCAAACAGCATTTTGCTTGTCCTCAAACAAAGATGAGAAATTAGAATAAGTGACCAAAAATGGAGTTCTAACTACTCGTTCATTTGAGTGTGATTGCATTGACCATATGCAACAAGGCCTTAAACCACTAGGAATTCCCTAGTGGACAAGTTATAGCCTCGTGAGAGTTTTCCAGTGAAGGTACTCACAAACTTCATCTATACTACAACGACTAAGAAATAAAACTATTGTTTCCTTTATTCATGCTCTAAATTAACTATACCTCTCACTAGCAATGCATATAGAGTAATCAAGTGAAACCTAAGCTAATATATACATAATAATTAATCATCTACAATAAACATATATATAATGAGTAATACTATATGAAATGCCTAGCGGGTTCGTTTAAAACTTCGGGATAAGCGTCCTTAAGTAGGTTCTTACAACAATAGTCAAGATACAACACTGATTTTTCCACTCAAGTTCCATTTACTCCAAATTGTGCGGGTGGGCACACTTTACCTTACAATCTCAATGACAACAAGGAAGCCGGAGTCGATCAAACACATCTTCCACTTACTATCACACTAACCTATTCCTAATTGAGCTAGAGGTCTTTATTATGTGTTGCGGGGATTAGGAGATGGTTTAAGAAGGAAAGAAATGGATATTCAAAAAGGACAAGTCTGAGATAATAGAGTGTTCATATTATGTAACTTAGAGAAAACCTTGTTATTTTCTTTTGCTTCTATACTTTGTTTCCATCCTTAGCCATATTTTTCTTTTTCTTTTCTTTGGCTTTTGACTCCCTTTTATTCTATTTTTGGAGTTTTTTATTTATTTCTATTTTTTTTCTTGGATGGAAACTTCTTTTCTTTTTCTGAAGAAACTAACTAATTTTTGTTTACATAGGTTTTTCTCTTCTTCTTTCTTCACTCATTCTATTCTCAGACTTATTCTAGATTGGGTAAGTTGAATTTTTTATTTTTTTTTGTTTTTGTAACAGGGTAAAGGAATTGTGGTTTATGGAAGGCTAAAGAAAGGCTCAGAGGGGCGACTAGCGAAAAATAATTCATAGGTTTGAATTTCTGGCTATATTTATCCAAAGAGGGCCTAAATTCTCGCTTAGGATATGGCATAGTGATCAAGCAAGTGGACGTGTGATTTCTCTATCCGGATTTTACTTCTCCACTACTAGAAAAAAGGGTTTTTGTGACTGTTTTAAAATGTTATTTGTGATTGTTTTGTTCGAAACGGTCACAAATGACAGAAAATGGTTTTGTGGATCGCTTTTAAAAGTTTTTTTAGATCTTTGGATCTTGAACTGTCACAAATGTTTTTTTTAGGAAGGGGTATATGTGTAGAATATTATTTGTGACCATTGCCCCAAAATAGTTACATATTCCAGACTTTATGTGACAGTCTTCGACCCAATTATTTCTCAGTCCCGCCACTCCAAGAGCCCACAAATAATAGCCCATGTTCGGTCTCCCCCTTCCTTCCAACATAGCCCACGTTCGGTCTCCCCTTCCTTCCAACAGTTCGAAGTTCCAGGTAAGTGTTCTACGAAAAAAAAAACTCGATTCAAGTTTTTGTCGAACTCGATTCCCTAACCAGTGTTCATTAGCTCTTCCAAAGTCAGTATTGTGGTTCGTTCTTCTCTCTTTCATCGATTTTGAACTTTTTCATAGTACAAAGTTTTCATTTTTTGAGTTCTATGCGATTTTTCTTTTGGGAATAGGGGAATTTCTATGCGTTCACACCTACTATGCCTCTCTCATACGATAATATCCACTTGAATCGAGCAAGGTACGGGTTTTCATCTGATTTTGTTTGGAAATTCACAATTATCAGGGTCTTCTGTTTTGAATGGGTTAACTTGTTCTAGTTTTTCTAATTTATCGATATATTTTATCCATTCAACTGCTGACTTGCTTGTATAACTGAAGTTTTAGTTGCTTTACTCTTGAGGAAAGGAGTTATTTGTTTATGGAGTTCTTGTTCTCTCTATTTTTTTTTGGCTGCATTTTTGCATTTCATGAGTTTGGATTTCGTTGACGAATACGGAAGGAAATTTCGCATCCAGTGCACTCTCTTTACAGAGATTTCAAACATATATTAATTGATTTTTGTTTGTTGTTTTCTGTTAGTAAGTTTTGATAATGGATGGTGTTTTTTTTTAATGGATGTGTGGTAGCACAATGACAATTTGATATTTTTTTTCAATTTTTCATAAGTCTTTGTAGTGAGAAATTTCTTTTCTCTGATGATAACGATGGAATTCAAATATTTTAATTAAATGAGCCCCATAATGAAGAGACAAGGCATTTTTGTTTATTTCATTATCTCATGCTCTCTTTTTCCTTGGTTAGTGCAGGATTAATGATTTGCAATATCGGGGAAGAGGACATACGCCATTGAGGATAAAGGTTGCAAACATTGCTATTGAAGAAGGTCAAAATGCTTGAAATTGTAAGTCATGCAGGGTGATAGTAACTATTGAATAATAGTAAGCCTTCAATTTGTTTTGACCATGTGCACTTTATTGTTGGCAGTTTTTGTGAGTGCTTTGCTACTGGAATATATTGTGCTGAACCTTGTGCATGCCAAGGATGCTTTAACAAACCTGAATATGAAGGTATTGTTCTTGGAACCCGACAACAAATTAAAACACCCAATCCATTTGCGTTTGCTCGAAATTGTGCGTCGTCATGTCGGCATCCCCATCAAACGATTGGAGTAAGGACTCTATTTCTATTGTCTTAAAAAGGAGCATACATTTGCAAGATGTCCATATGTACGTCTTGAAAATATTGTGACTGCTTTCTGGTTTATGCTTGTTAACTAGCTAGTTGAAGTGGATCCGTATTTGTTACTCAAGTTATTAGTTCTACTGTCTATGTTATGTTACTTAAGTTATTAGTTCTACTGCCTATTCTTACTCCCTGTTGTGGCACCCACATAAAATGCACACTGGACAGCGTAATTGTACATTAAGCTGAGCCCATAATGAAGACTGTTAAGAGGAAATGCCTAACCTATATGAAACTTCAACCAAAAAATGAAAATTCTAGAATGCTGAATTTTACCAACATAAAGAGTTTGGCTTTAACGGCATAAAGAGTTTGGTGAACGGTTAGATTGACTAATGTCGGTGCAACTAGAGGGAGTAAGTATAGGGAGTATATACAGAGGGAGTCATGTGATACTTTATTGCTATAGTAATATTGCGGTAATCATTTTTTGTAATTTAATTGTCTTTATTATTGTTACAAGATTTCCATTTGCTTATGTATATGTATTGTTGTTGCTTCAGCCAATTTATGGCTTTGCCTCGGGAGATCCTTTGTGTTTCAAAAGAGCTGTGGGACACAAGGATTTGTTTTATATTGATGACAATTATTAAGGATGTTGAATTTAAAGATGTAAGATGCTCTTATTTTAAGAGTGCGTTCAAAGGCTTTCCATACCATTTTGGTCTGACGGTGTACTTTCTTTGGGGTTTGCAGGTGATCAAAGAACCTATACCAAAAGTACCACTTGATACAGCAGGAGCTGCCCATTGGTTAGCTATTGAAGGAGTACAACCTACCATTCGGAAAATGCTCCAATTGGAAAGGTCCGTGTCTTAGTTTTTGCATTTTTTAGTTTTTCATCGATAAAAGATACTGCACTCATACAAACATAACTATTACAAGATCAATACCAAGATTAACCACAAAAGGTGAAGATCAAGGACCACAGCCTCATTACACCCAAAATGGTGTAGTGACTGCTTGGGACATTCCTCATTCTTGCATTATTTTCTTTATTTTTGGCAGGGTGCATTTTCTTTACGTTGGTTAGTATAATGATGTTTAGTTCTAGTTCACGTTAGCTAGTTCAATGGTGTTGAATTTTGGGATGGTTGTATATATGCTTAATCTAAGATAGTTGCAATGATGTTTAGCCAACCAGGACAAAAATGGTAAATATGCAGATGATGCCACTGGGGAAGTTGGATCCCTGTTATGTAGGCACCACTGATTTCTCTCTATCTTGTAGGATGAATAAAAAGCAGGTTGAGGAGGGAACTATAGAGGCTGTGGGCAATTAAGACGCCCCCACTCTAGTGTTGGGTGCTCCGGAATGCAGTGGTCATGTTAATTAGAGGCTAGGAGATGGAGTTTGAATGGATTTTAGTTACATTTCCGTGGGTGTAATGTTTTCATTCTTAACTTGAAGTGCATTGTTAGCTGTAAGAGGGGTCCAAAAGGAAGCTGAGAAGTTCTCAATCTCCAAGTTGGCATGCCATCACGGTAAACAATTACAGTCACTATATATCTATGTACTCATTGATTTAACTAAGTATCACATCCCTAATTTTCAATTTCAAATGTTGTTTATATATATAGGGCCTGAGCAATCAGACAATATACAATGCGGTATTCATGCGAGAAATAATGGATGATCCTTCTCCTCCATTGAAAGTGAAAACAATAAAATTTCACATTTTTACTTTAGTCATGATATCTATACCAACGGTGTTTTATCTTTCTTTTTATCTCTACCAATTGTATTTCATATATAATGTATATGTTGTTTCTTATATTTCAGATAAAGATTAATCTTGATCATGAAAATGCTTACACCTACAAGGAGAGAGATAGATGAAGTTTGAAAAGACTTCGTTCAGTTCATAGAAGAATGTATTGTGAACTATCCTCATGATGAACAACCACAACGCTAAGATGACGTGAGTGATCGACTTTGGTGAGATTAGGTTCTTCTTTTCATTTGGATTTGGATTTGGATTTGGATTTGGATTTGGATTTAGATTAGGATTAGGCTGATTTATATATATTAGATTGGGAATGTATTATTTACTTTATTGTGTTTTATGAAGAAGTACAAATATATATTGGTTATGTTATCCAGGTTATCCAAGGGATTGGAATGTTTTAATGGAATTAACACTTTATGAGTATTACTTGAAAATTAACGGATAATAATATTCGGTATGTAGTTTATTCAAAGTAATGCGTGTAGTTTATTGCAGGTCCCCAATTTTGTGAGTTTTCATATATATATTCACATTTTTTTTTTCTTTTTAATAAAAAAACAATATATACATATCATGGTTTTACCCAAACCGTCATGACTAATGGTACTTTTTATGACCGTTAAAGGATGAATGTATAACTGTTTATTTAAAACCGTCACAAATGATATGATTTGTTGTGACGGTTTTTGAGCAGTTGTTACTGTTTTTTATGGTAGACATATGCTAGTCCGAACAAATATTTGTGACGGTTTTGGGAAAAAATAAATGACTCTCACTCCGTCACGGTTTTGGAAAAAAAAAAAAACAGTGACAAAAGACTTTTTGTCACTGTTTTTAACAGTGATATAAAGCCTTTTTTCTTGTAGTGCTCCCTTGTGTCATTTCTCAAATGTTTCGCTCATATAAGGCTTTAGGCTATATTCTCACAGGATTTGTAGAATAAGTACTCTAGCCTAGAGTTCAGAAACTTACTGCTAACAATCATAGATACTCATGTAATATATTTATAGATAGATGCAAAGATTATTACCTACATATTAACCTAAGTTTCTAAGAATTATTCTAATGCAAAAGCTACGTGAGACTTCTAGATTATTAAGAGCATAGAGAAGGAAAACAATACCACTATTCCTAAGTGTATAGCATGAACTTATTTATTTATATTTTTGAATTTTTGAAATTTCAACTAGAAAACAAATGCATATTATACATATCTATATCCTAACAGATGCCTTAATTACCGCGTGTTTCTATGCCCCCAAACAAGAAGCATGCTTTGTCCTCAAAGCATATAAATAAAGAGGGTAGGAAAATTACCATTGAAGCTGCGTGAAATTGAGGGAACATCTGCAAAACAAAGTTAGAACGCACTAATATAGGAAATAAAACTGACTCAACTCTATAAGAGTTCTACCCATTATGGGGTTAACAAGAATGAAATTGCTTGGGACATAAGCAGACACTAAATAGAATGAAAACTAACCTTATCTCCAACATTACTCATCATCTTCCTCATCCTCTTCTTCCATAAATAAGTGAAGTTCCTTTGCGTCCTGCCATGCCATGATAATTTGCCAGGCTTCCCGCCATTTATCATCTATTATTGCTAACCTATTAAGTGCTACTTGGTCTGACGGGGTGTAGGGTGCAACCTGATGAGGTTATATCCTCCACCCTTTCCAAGTCATTGCACGGAAGGATCAAATAATATTGGTATTGGTGGGTCGCATTGTCGACCGTGAATCCAATCCGTGAAAGCGTGTACAAAAACAGGGGAAAGAAACATAGCATAATACGGGAATCGAGCGGGCATAAGAAGGTACTTATGCCTCATGCTATGGGATCGAGCTAAACTAGACATCAAGGTTCGGGAAGGTCATGACACATACGCCCCGTGGCTAAAGCAAGGAAAAGCGGCGCAAGTGGCATCATTCACGTAAGAAAAATGCCATTCCCCTAAAATGTTTAGCATGATCCAAAACATAACAAGTTCTATGTTCATGGACAGGGCTACCAAAGGCGACGTTATATTCCCTTGGTCCTCGATAACGGAAAATGCCCGCCCATACCGACTCATGCAAAACTCATAAGTGTAGACATACATATTATCTACCCAATAACACCATAGGTCTTGTATTTCAAACCGGGCATAGCAAGTCCAAGAATAAATGCTAGCAAGAACACGGTAATTTCCATTGGTTCATTATCAATGTTGATGGAGAACACTTGTTCTCCATCCGGTCTTTCAAAGAAAAAATGCGTTATCGTAAAAATAAGATGCTAGTGTTGGAGAATAAAGTGCATCGTCTTACCATAAGCGGCACCCACTAACGTATGTGATAAACCACAAAACCAAGCACCATAAGTAGTGCTTTGGAACAAATCCTCGAAAGACTGTTCGGTATCAATGTTGGAGATGTCATCTCAAAATTACGCCTGGAATAGCTGCGAATGATCCGAAACTACCCGCAGAAAACTGGAATTTTTCTGGTCCCACGGAAGTCGTAGGGCGAGTGCCCTCTGAAGATTTTGAATTCCAGTGTTTGAGTCGCGGTCGTGTTTCACCTTTGAGCGAAAAGCGCCTCGACAAAAAATCTGAAAAAATTGCAGAGCGAAAGCGCGCCTAGAGGGCTGAAAAGCGCTTCGGAGTTCTTGAAAACTTCGAAAATGAGGCCTAAACGCGATGGGAATCGTGGGAGTGAAAGGTGAGTGATGGAGGTTAGGTGTAGTGTGAGTTGTGAGTGTAGAATGTATGAAGTTTATATAGGTTTTAAGTTGCTAAAACGGATCGGAAAGTTGCCAAAAGGTTTTTACGGCAGTTTCCGGAAATACCAAAATTTCCAAACCCGAAAACGGAAACAACTCATTTTCTTGATTCTAAAACAAACCTAGTATCTTTTAGGTTGAATTTATGATAGAATCTACCTATTTAATCGAGATTTCATCCTACCATGATACTTATTCATAGATATGCCTAAACGGCCATATTTTCACCTTGACTCCGCAATAAATTCTAAGACGAGGGTCATATAAAAATCATGCTGGAATAGATAAAACTACCCCCAAACAATTTGGGAAGATGGGATCAATATTAAACAACCACGCATAATGAAAATAACCGCGTTATATTAAAATTTTCATTTGAAGTACATTTCACTACAAAATTCAAATTACGGAAATTAAAACTTACATGAAAATAAATGACAATAATGAAACTACAAATAAAAATAGAAACATCAAACGATACTATCCCTAACCACTCCGGTACTGGTAGTGGAGGGCACACGGTCCGGAGATGGCTCCTGAGCTCCCGATGGGCCAGCACCATTCGTCCGTCGGCGACGACGCTCGTGCCTCGATGGTGTGTCCTCAGAAGGAGAATCCCCGTGAGGTGGGAATCGTGCAAGCATGTCGGTCCGAATCGGGGCGAGCTTCTAGCTCGCCCCTCATCTGTTCCCACCTCTCATCCTCTCTTTGGGTAATGGATCTCGGTTATGATGGATAGTTGCCTCGTCGAGTCCGGAGGTCTTCCAGAGATAGTGTTGTTTTAACGCGATGCCACAATGAATTACGGCCATGCGTTCTGCATCTGACCAACACCTCTCCAAGGCATCCGCATCAAAACAAGTCAAGTCCTCCTCATCCTCCGAGGCATTCTGATTTCCCCTATCCTCCTCGGCATTCTCGTTTCCCCCATCCTCCTCGTCTTCTTCTCTATCCTCAGCCAACCTCCAAACTCGTTGGACACACTCCTTATAGATGCGAGGGTTTCGGTGTAGGGTGATGTAAGACCTATCAGACGCCTGAGCTGCTTCCTCAACTTCAAAGATGATCTTGGTTATCAACACAGGGAGAGGTGCAACAGACTTCCCTACTCCCCTAATCATGCTAAGCAAAAACTCCAAGATACAGAACTCGTACTTCTGCTCCTTGAGTATCCATAAGATGTGGAGGCAGTTCAGGCCGATGTCGCTGACCTTCTCCTTCCCCAGGACGTTCCGACCAATCCATCGAGCTGCGTACCGATTGGTTCCGAGGGACGATCGGGCTTAACACAACGCGATTCGTGATTGTAGTTCCCTTCGTAACTATCACGTTCATCAATGGTTCTACCCCATTATATTGGGACTCCGCAACATGACATCAGATGGATTCTAGGCGAATGCCTAGAATCTCACCAACAACCCAAGAGTCACTTCCTTCCTCCTCTTCGCCACCATAACAAAATCCTAGTCCCCTCCGACTCCCCTCGTATTGTAGAACCGTCGGACTAAGTCTTCGCGGGTAATAGGCTTCCGTCGAAAGTACCACAAACTATTCCAGCTCTCTATCGATCATTTCACACGTAAAAACGGCGGCGAAGTGGTCGCCAAGAAAAGCTTGTCTCGCAAAATTCGGCGTTGTTGAGCCATTGGAAGTTTGAATACGGTTTGAGGTTTGTAGAAGGTAGGGGAAGCAATGAGGGACACCTCACTAAAAAAGAACGATGGTGGTGGTGGTGTGGTGGCATGCAGCACCGATTTTTTTTTTTAATTTTGATTTTCCGGTGGTTTTTGTTGATGTAAATTGGTGGAGGTTGTGGGGCGGCGCGGTTGGAGTAGATTTGGGTTGGGTCTTGGATTGTGGGCGTGGGTTAATTAGGTTTTCTTTTTAATTTATTTTTTTAGGTCGTGTTTGAAGCTTTGTTAATGGCGGTTTGTGGAAAAACTGATGAACTGATGGTGAAGGTAAGGGCGCGGGTGCGCTGCCGGTGGGCGTGGGTTGGGCCCAAGCCCAAATCGAAATTTGTGAATTTTTCGATTTTTTCGCAAAACTTCAAATCAAAATTGCCGCTTCGTTACCGGTCGGATTTTTACGAATGAGATATGGAAATGATTAGGAGAGAATTTCCAATCCAATGATTCATAAAACACTCTATTCCGACCGTGGATGACATATAAGATAGTGGAAAACGCCTCGGAGTGCGTGCCTAACGTACGTTATGCGAACGACTGATCTCTAAATTCAAGATTATGTCAACCCGGATCGTAATACAATTAAACAGCCTAAGCAACTGTAATGGGACATAAACATTCTAGGACGGAAACACGAACACCCCACCCCCAAACAAATTTTTTACAACGAAGCTTAGAAAATTTGTTTTTAGCAGTGGGTCTTTTAAAGTCAGATTTCCGAGACTTCCTAGATTACTATGTTTATTCTTTAATATATATATATTTTATAAGGAGAAACAATGAGCAAGAAAGACATAATTCACCCTATAGAGAAACATGACTCAAAAATTCGAGAAAAACATGCAAGAGTGGAAAACGTGAATTATGTTAATCGTGGACTTAGGATCCGGTACTTACAGCCACACACTCCTAAGGGAGGGCCCGGTTACCTTAATGGTGCACTCACCAATATATGGAAATGAAAGGAAATGCACTAAACACAAAAGTTGAGTCGTTTATAGTCAGATACTCGAGACTTTATCTAAACATATGTATGAACATGCAGTTTATCATATATCAACAACCGAAATAGTTGTGGATCATTCCATAAATAAATATCACAGAAAACATATCCAAACAAAATCAAGCACCCAGATTTCCTATGACGCAAACCTAGTGAAATGAAAGCGAAGTCGGATAACCCTATTACGTAACCTAGCATGTACCTTCTTTTTCATTTTTGAACGAGTGGGTGTTCTAGTAAATAAGTGTGGAAAAGTGAATGGTTGTGGAGAATATGGTGGATATGGATAAGTTGTAGAAGGACAACATGTAAACAATGAGGATGTGGTTTTAGCACAAAACTCATTCATGGTGTGTGTAGGGACTGTTTCAAGTTTGAAAATGAAGGTGTCAAACGCTTTTGTCTTCTGAAGTATTTGTTTACTAGGTGGATTTAAAAACTTATGAAGCACAGAAGAAACAAAAGGATCGAGTGCAAACTCGAGATTCCTTTGAAAGGGTGGAAGGAGGGAAGTCGAGGTGGATGTTGTGCAAAGTAGTTCTTGATAGGGTGAATCATCACCTGCTCTAAGAAACTCATCGAATTGCTCATCTAGATTGGTCATATCCTCGTTACTATGATAGTCCTCTACATCTTTGAGAAAGTCATCTATCTCATCCTCATCCATAATATGTGTATCGACTAGTGTAGGGATGGAAATGTGGAGTCTGAACTTCCAAAATGAAAGAAATTTGGGCATATGATTATCGAGGGAATGTGTTGTTGAAATAATCTCGAGCAAAGCTCTCGATCATGCTAACCTCTCCATCCATGTAGGCTAATCGGGTAAATCGCGGTCTTTGTTTTAAAAACATTGACTTCAACAGCAAGATGGCCAAAAGACATGGATATTGAACCATCGCGCAATTAATGAGCGCATTGGGCAGTTACCGTGAAAGGGGGCCTTCTAAGATGATCGGGACAGAGTCGCTAACGACTTCTCAGATCGAGGAGGACAAAATCACTGGATAGTAAAAATCCTGAACTTTTACCATAACATTTTCGACCACACCCTTAGGATACTTAATAGACCGATCAGCTAATTACAACGTCATTTTAGTGGGTTGCATCTCATCTAGACCTATTTGTCTATACAAATAAAACGGGAGTAAGTTAACACTAGCCCCCAAGTCTAATAACGCGGTCGTCGTATAAGAATCTCCTAAGGTGCATTGACAAGAGGGATCGACCGTGGTCCTTGTACTTAACAATTCCATTATGTTCAGATAGAGTTGGGAATTGTTCTGTTAAAAAGGCGTCTTTTGGTATATTGGTCCTACACCTAATAGTACACAACTCCTTAAGAAACTTAGCATGGTGTGGTATCTTTTTAATAGCTTCGAGGAAGGGAAGATTTATAGTTAGATTCTTGAAAACATCCCTAATCTCCTCATAATTTGTATCCCTAGTTAACACGGCTAATTTTTGTGGAAACGGTGGTTTATGTCTATATTTAGCAATAGTATCACCTGGATGTTTAACCGTGGCTTTCTGTTTCTTAGGTTGTGTTGTAACTGGTACCTCTACAGTGGTAGGCTCTTCAGTTTCTATTTCGGTATATAGTAAAATAGCAGGTGTAGGGGCTACTGGTGGGTTAACTATAGGCATAGTTACTTTGTTATCAACCACTCTGCCAGAACGGAGAGTGGTGATGGCCTTTAGCTCACCTACATTTTCATATTCATTACTAGTATTATCGGTTACCTCAAAGGCTGTATTTGTTGTTTTAGGATTAGGTATTTCGTGACCTGGAAACACACCTTTGGGTTGGGCTTTATCTTGAGCCAACTGTTAGGTTAAATTATTAACGGATTGTAGGCCGTTAGTTAGATTGAGCCATGGTTTGGAAAAGTTTTTGGCTTACTTGTATGAAGGTGTCAAGACGATCCGGTTGTGTGGGTGTAGTAGTCACGGTGGTGTGGACGGAAACTATTTCACGCGGAATTATTTATGGGTGGATTTTGATAGTTATTATTTACCGAAACGATATCTCTATTTGCATTATAATTATTATAACTACCTTGACCTTGTGTTTGACCTTGTCGAGGTTGCACTTGGTTGTTATAATTATTAAAATTACCCTGACCCTGTCCTTGTCGTGGTGGAGCTTGGTTAAAACTTTGTGTTAGCCTAACATATTGATTATTGTACCCTGGAAGTGTGACGTGTTGGTTATTTCTCCAACCGAAGTTGGGATTTTGTCTCCAAGGGGCGTTAGGTTCACTATTAATGGAACAAGCCTGTTCATAGGCTGTAGGACGCTGGGAGTCGGGGATGCTCGAGGGGCTCCAAATGTAAAAACTACATGGATTTGAATTTACATTCATGGCCCGGGGGATAGGCTTTTGTTGAACGAAATGGCCTCTACCTTTTTAGTGAGTGATTCGATTAGAGTTTTAAGCTCGGGATCGTGGTTTTATTTCAAACATACCGGGCGGCCTTAATGTATTTGATGAACTAGCAGAGCGGTGGATATCATCACTACCCCCGGTTGTTATTTCGCTTTAGTTTGATCCTCTAAAAATTTATAAGCCTCCGGAGGCTCCTTTGCTTAAGAAACTACCCCCATTCATTATGTCTAGGACTTCTTTATGGTGGTGTAGAAGTCCTTTGAAAAGGCAACTAACTAACGGTCTTTTCGCTAAGTTATGATGTGGACACTCTATAAGGAGATCGGGTGAAACGATTCCAAGCCTCAAAATGTTTCATGAGGATTTTGTCGAAAAGAAATGAATCTTGAAAGCATCTCATCATTCTTTAGGGGTGGGTAAAATGTTCCATAAACAAATTGAACAAGTTTAGCCCACGAGTCCACAGAATTAGGTTTAGGGGCAGTTAACCAAGACGCCGCCTTTATCGGGCTAAGGTGAAATGGAATACCCTTTAGTTTAATTTGTTCCGCACCAACCGTAGGATGGTGGAATGTTGTTAGGACTTGTTAAATCCTACGATGTAGCCGATAAGGTTTTTCATGGTCTAATCCATGAAAACGGGTAACAAATTAAAAATATTTGGGGATTCGAAATCCCTAATCGGGTCCGCTAGAACGATGCAAGATTTGAGGCTATCGCCAAGGCTTTGTAGAAGTCGAGAGAGAGTCTCTCTTCTTCGAAAGCATCAGGTCGTGATGTGTGTGAAATAGTAGCTAGAGGTGTAGTGGGTGGTATACTAGATAGACTTGTTTGTTGACGTTGTTGTGTAATTACGCTCGGTGTTTTTGTGTTCGCCTTATCTTTAATACAAGGCTAAAACCAAACTTAGCTAAACACATCAACACTCCAAACAATTTCGATATACTAGTATAAACCTCTAACGAGAGATGCGAGGTGTGGAAGAAAGGAATACATGATTCGTCCTTGCTTCGCTTATGAAAAGCGCCTTGTTTACGGCGTGTTCGGTGTATATAACAAGTTAGAACACTGAAAAACTTGAAAAATCAAAGTTCGAAAGTCAAAACCGTAGAATTCGAAAAATTAGCGAAGCGGCGGGGGTGTGTTATCGGTATCGCTGGTCGCTTCGTGTTCTTGTAACTTAATGGCGGGTGGTCGCCTTCGGTATGGGGCGGCCAGTTCCAGCTATATAGCAGTGCGCTCCTTTATAGGCTGATCGCTTCAGTGTAATTTTGTTGCGGAATTTTTCAACGATGAAACGGAAAACCACAGTATGAATCAAACAAGGGTGGGTGGGTGAAATGGGACTTTAAGAAAAGTACTTACACTACAAAAACAATGCGAATGTGAAACTAAGATGGCAGCGACGCCATTTGATAAAACATAAAATTGAATAGTTTACCTACGAAATGAACGATGAACTCAAAACGTAAGTAAACTAAAACTATCTTATGTGCCTATATGTTTATCAAAGATTCTACTCTCAATCCTATGAGATATAGTGGAGTAGGAAGTTCGTTCCACTCCTAGTCCTTCCGCATGTTAATGTTCTCTACGTATAAGTACTCTTAACTCTAAAGTCTAATAAGAGATTTACGAAGTGGCAACTAAACTACGATGCAACTACCCACAAGATGCAACTAGTCGACTATTATAACAACTATAGGAAAGCTATGTTGATTCTATGATAAGGAGTTAGAGGGGGATTGATTCCACCTTAACTCGACTTAATCCTACTAACGACGAATCATCGTAATCCGAATTAAACTGCTTCGCAGAACATTATGGTTACTCCTAATCCCTAATTACACATGGCATTCCTACCAATTCATAACTAGCATGTGAACGATTAAACCCATTCTCATGGCGAACTAATCATTTCTAGAGTGGAAAGGAAGTTACGACGACTCTACGATAATCGGAATCAAGCTTCCATCAAGGCTTCTCAACCCCCTCTAATGGAGGTTTAGCCGAGAATCATTACGCAATCATTTTCGATTAAATTAAAACTAAACATAATATAAAGAATTGAAATTTACTAATCTAATTTAAACAATAATTAAAATCTAATTAATAACTAAGAATTGAATAACAAGTAATAAATGAAATCAGATCTAACACAAATGTAACTGACAAGAATCGAAATTGACAAAAATAACTATTCTTATTTATCTAATCAATCAAGAACAATGATTCAAAGACTTAATCTAAAACAAGAATTGAAAATGGAACTTAAACTTAATTACTCTACTGAAAACTAGATCTAGAATTCTATAAATTTTTAGGTCTAACTAGCTACCATTAACTATCTACCCTATCTACCATTAACAAAGAGTGAAGCTTTGGTTTTTATACATTCAGATCCAAAAATCGTGCATGGGATTGGAGCCATGTTTTGGGCCAGAGAATCGTGCCCAAAACCCATTCTTCAAATCCAAAAGGCCTCTTCAGCTGCAGTTGGCTTCAACAGACTTTTTGTCCACTTTTGCTCCTCTGATTGGGTCAAGGCTTGGACCATTGGAAGGCTCTTTCCGAGCCGATCGTTTTGACATAAGGTAGGCCCTATTCCGAGGTCTGAGTCCAAAGAAACGGCCTTTGGAAGTTCTCATTGACTTTGTGTCTTTGTTTTACGCCAGCGTCGACTTTTCGACTTTGACCACCGGGCTTTAGAAAGGCTGGTCTTCTTGAATCTTGGCCTTTAATCACGGAACTCCTTATCTTGGCCTTTAATCACGACCTTTAATCTTGACCTTTGGTTCTTTATCTTGCTAAAGTGGCACATATCTGCACATAATGGACTTTGAAGCCTTAAATGCATAAAAACACGTAATCAGTGTTAACTCTTAATTATTACTCCCATAATTGGTCTAAAAGTATGTCTGTTACAGGGTTAAAACTACAGTTTTGGGCTCTTATCAATAGGTGCTGACAGGTCCAAAGCGGTAAAATAGGTGCTGACAGGTCCAAAGCGGTAAAAGCCGAGGTTGAAAAACTAAAGGCAGCTAATTTTGTCAGAGCCTCGGGAGATCCATTTTCCCACCTGGATCTCTAATATTGCCCCAGTACATAAGAAGAATGGGTTATGGAGAATATGTATTGACTTCACGGATCTAAACCGCGCATGTCCAAAAGACAGTTACCCTCTACTGTGGACTAACAAATTGGTAGATGCGACTGCTAGACATGAACTGTTATCTTTCACAGATGGGTCATCTGGCTACAACCAGATCCCATTACATGAGGAAGACCACAAACATGCAAGTTTCACAACTGAGCATGGCATGTACTATTATTAGGTCATGCCATTCGAATTGAAAAATACTGGGGCAACGTACCAGCGCTTGGTGAACAAAATGTTTGAAAAATTAATGGAAGACATTATGGAGGTATATGTAGACGATCTCCTAATCAAGAGTCTGAAACGGGGAGATCATCTCTCCCACTTGAAGCATGCATTTGATGTTCTCGGAGAGTATCGCATGAAACTCAACCCTACGAAATGTGCTTTCGCCGTATCGTCAGGGAATTTTTTAGGATATCTGGTTATGAAACGAGGAATAGAGGCAAATCCAGATCAGATCTGGACGCTCATAAAAATGCCTTCACCCAAGAATATGAAAGAAGTTCAAAAGGTTACAGATAGGTTAGCAGCTCTGAACAGGTTCGTCTCTAAGAGTTCAGATAAGTGTAAACCTCTGTTTCAGTTACTCAGAAAAAAAAATACCTCATTTGCATGGACAGAAGAATGCCAAAAAGCATTCAATCAGCTCAAAACATACCTGGGGGCACCACCAATCCTTTCCAAGCCAATTGAGAGAGAAGTTTTGGGTCTTTATCTTTGTTCATCTGACTATGGTATCAGTTCTATACTAATACGCGTAGATGAAAAGAAGGTTGAAAAACCTGTCTATTTCTTAAACCGAACGCTCCTACCAGCAGAAACAAGATATCCTAAACTCGAAAAAGTTGCTTTAGCTCTTGTTTTTGCAGCAGAGAAGTTACGACCGTACTTTCAGCCCCACACTATCAAGGTAATCACCGAATACCAGTTATGATCAATTCTGGAAAGGCCGAACAGATAAGGAAGGTTAGCTAAGTGGTCCGTGCAACTATCAGAATATGATATTATATATGTTCCACGAATCTCAGAGAAAGGTCAAGCACTAGCAGAATTCTTGGGAGATTTCCAATTGACCTACACTAGATACGACTCAAAACTGCCAGTTCAGGTAAGGGCATCATGCCTGAACCTCCAAACACCCGTCCAGACCCATGGGAGTCGAGCTCCGGATGGTGCGACTGTTTGTGGATGGATCTTCAAATAGGTGCAGGAGTGGGAGCTGTATTATTTACTCCTGACAACATGCGACTGGAGAAATCTATCCAATTGGGTTGGAATGCCTCCAACAACGAGGCAGAATATGAGGTGACACTTGCTGGCCTCATAATGGCTCTCGACCTGGGCTTGACACACCTCACAGTGTTTAGTGACTCACAACTAGTTGTGTTCCAAGTTAATGGAGGATATGAGGCCAGAGACGAGCGAATGGCCAAATATCTAGAACTGGTAAGGGGTCTATAAGGCAAGTTTGAGAACATTTAGTTCTATCAGCTGCCTCGATCAGAAAATTGACACACAGTTGTTTTGGCATATGTTGCCTCGATGTTGGGCAACAGGGAGTCTCGTTCTATCCTGATAGAGTTCCAAGAGAAATCCAGCATCCAAGCACTCACAGTTACAACAGTTTGTGTTATTCCAGCCATCACTCCAAATTTGATAGATCTATACAAATCCTACCTCAAAGATGGGACACTCCCTGAGGATAAGAATGTAGCAAGGTGCCTGCTTACAAAGATACAAAGATTCGCCCTCATTAAAGATGATCTGTACAAGAAGTCCTTTTTGGGACCTCATCTTAGATGTCTCTCCATAGACCTCGCTGAACAGGTTATGCGAGAGGTTCATGAAGGAATTTGTGACAACCAAGCTGGGGGTAGAACACTAGCTCTCAAGATCCTAAGGTAAGGATACTTTTGGCCTTATATGCAAAAGGATGCACATGTTTTTGCCCACAAATGTGAAAAGTGCCAACGATATGCTCCGCTTATCCATGCTCCAACAACAAAACTGCACCCATGGCCATTTACACAGTGGGGAACTGACATTGTAGGACCTCTACCACCGGCTCCCAGCAATGTCAGATTCTTACTAGTCGCAACGGATTACTTCACCAAGTGGATAGAAGTAGTTCTCCTAGTCTTCATTCGAGAACAGGATGTCAGAAAGTTCATTTGGAACAACATTTTCTGCTGGTTTGGCATACCCAAAGTTATCATCTCATATAATGGGCAACAGTTCGCTGGGGGATTGGTCGCTGAACTCTATGAGGAGTTTCACATTACCCATCTTTTTCAACTCCAAGATATCCGCAAGGCAATGTCCAGGCTGAAGCCTCTAATGCGGTTATTTTGGATAACATGAAATGTAAACTAGATGACGCCAAAGGTTTATGGGTTGATGAACTACCTAAGGTCTTATGGGCATACCAAACTACACCCAGATGGTCAACTAGTGAGACCCTATTTTCACTAACCTACGGAACTGAAGTTGTCATACCTCCTGAACTTGTAGCTCCCACTAAAAAATCTGGCGTTGTGCACACCCTAGACAATGAGGAATTATTATGCAGAGAAATGGATCTCTTAGATGAAAAGAGAGAAAGTGTCGCACTGCGCTTATCTGCCAATCAGCAGATTCTGAAAAGATCACACGACAAGAGACTCTGGATTCAGTCTTTCAAATCTGGAGATCTGGTTCTGCACAAGATCCCAGAGCCCAACGACAAGCTTAGGCCTAACTGGGAAGGATCATACATCATTAACAAGGTTGGCCGGACTAGTTTTTACTACATATACACTGTTGAAGGAGACGTTCTTGTCAAACCATGGAACGTACAACACCTTCGCAAGTACTATCAGTAAGTTATTATTAATGCTTCTTTATGCATTGTTTACTCCTCTCCATGTCATGAATAAAGTTCTCCAAATTGCTATCGAATTTCTTCCTTACATCAGTTCTTTATTTATGATCCACACTAGACTAAGCCTTTAGGGAATTATCTTCTTACTATCTGTTCAAGAATATTGCATGTCAATTTGCTTTTAAACCAGTGATACTGAGAATGGGAAAGTTGAACTGTGCGCCAGTTCCTTTCACACCCCACAGCTGGAACTGTACGCCGTTCTTTCAAACTACGATTTTCCTCGATGGGTTAAGCCTTTAGGAATCGGACCACACTAACTGTTCAGTAAACTGTATGCCAGTTTGACTTGGAACAAGAGATAGTGTTCTTGAGAACCTAAACTGTATACCAGTTCCTAGAGCTCTCAATACATCAAACATAGGGGTTGCTGGGAAAATCAGGGTTGGATCTAGATCCTAGCATGCAATCATTGGCTTGGAACTATATCAACATGATGGAGCTGAGGAGGACTCCCCTACTGCTGTTCAGACGATAACCTATTCATTTTTTAAATAAATAGGACCTATCATTATGAAACACAGTGTCGTGCTCATGGCACCAATTTACTTTCGCAAAGACATATGTCTCTATTGCGATCGAACTCTTACTTATAGTTAACTTGAATGCATAGCTTCCATGACATCTTGATCAGATTCTCGTTATGCCTCGTTATCTATTTAGCCTACGATGGTCACCTATTATGTTGTTCCAAATAAACTTTGGGGGCATCAAGGGTAGAGTATGCATAGTAATATATGTCATATGAACATAAAATGTTATAAATGTATACATAAACTAGAAAAGCTGCAGAGTTCAGTAAGTAAATAATATGCATGCATAAACTAGAAGAGCTGCAGAGCTCAGTAAGTAAAATAGTATGTGAGCTACATAGCTTAATATTACAGACCTATAGAATAATTGTTTAAAAATAATTGTTTATGTGAATCATCAACTAAAAGGCTTATGAAGTCGGGGTAGAATCAAACTTTGGTTCACCATCAGTGCTTGATGTTGTACCATCGTCAAGAACTTTTGTTTCACTTTCAAGAATAGACTGTGTGGTTAGATTAGCTGGAATGGTTGAAAGTTGAATAGTACATTGACCTAAACCTAGAACTGGCAAAAAAGGAAGCTGAACGGGAAGCATGTCATCATCGATGTCTTCTTTAGAAGATGATGAGGCATCAGGTATAAGTTTTTCCTGGATAGCTGAGATACTGGTGTCTAGATCAGGAAACAAGATGAAAGGGTTGGTCACTCTCCCCTGTGCATCCAACTGAGAGACATATCCAGTAGCCTTAATAGCTTCCTCAAGCTTAACTCGTCTGGCAGCATTGAAGGACTCTTCAGAAACATCATGCACCCTCAGAGCAAAGTGAATGGCATTTTTAGCTTACCTATTCTTCACCTCCTTCATCACTTGAGAATAGAACTCAAAGGTCTCCGCCAAGAGGTTATCAACCTTCTTATTAGAGCGAAGACGTTTCTCTTTTAGAGCCCTCTCATAGCCTAACTTATAGGATTATATACTAAAAGCATTACTTTTGTAATAACTCTAATTCTTTATATTTTGAATGAGAATGATATGGGCAAATGTTATGCATATTATATATGTTATTAGTTATATGCATGTGTCTAATACTTTATGTTGTAGATGATATGGTGTGAACACACAGAAGATCATATCATCAGTACCATATAAAGTATAAGTAATCGTTCACAACCTAGATGGATTTGGACAAACCATTGGTACGGTTGTAGTATAATCTGGTATTAGTCTACCTTGACTATGGGATTACACTAGTACACTTTGTGTGTATTGAACAGGACCAAGTGAGGTTGTTTCTCTTTATATTGACTATAGAAGATAACAAACGCCTCTGTTATTATGGATGCTTGTCCTCTTCATCCGGATATAATAACGGGCACTTATGTGCATTGTACATTGCTTTAAATCATCAATGAGTGAGATTCATTTGTGAATCAACAAACTCGATGGATTGGGTAATGACATTGTATGTAAGGTTTGCTATTGATTATAGAAGGAATATGTGTCCCGCAAGAAGTCGGGCTGATGATATCTCCTTGAGGAGCTCATAAGGATTGTCATGTAAACCCTGCAGGTGGATTTAATTTGACATGACAATGTGGTTGAGTGGTACTACTCAAGGACATAAAAAGTTAATTAATGTAGTTGTCAGTAACTTGACTTAATCAACGGACATTCGATATCTTAAACACGGGGAGATCAACGAGCATATAATATGGAGCCCATAAACGCTGACACGTAATTTGGGATTAGGGCGGTAGTGCAACAATGGCCTTTAGTGGAATAAGCCATTTGTTGACGGACTTGGGCTGTGTGTTCTGGGCGAACATGGGAAGCCCAAGCACGTCAGGAGGCCCAACCCTAATTTCTCCTCATAATCCCTGTTGTAGCCTATATAAAGGAAACCTCTTTCTCTGGCCATTTTCTACACAAGAAAAATCAAGGTTTTTCTCAAGAAAAATATATCTAGAAATTGGATCCAATTTTGTGAGTGAGAGAGGCCAAGTGAGAAAGAAGAGGTTGGAAGATTGTTTCCCACACAACATCCACTCTGTGCATAGGAATACAACAGAAGATCAAGAGGTGGTTGCTGATTTCATAGCTATTGGATTCTCAGAGTCATCTTAGTCGATTCCACAGGTAAATTTCTAACCAAACCATGACACCCCTTATTCCGCTGCGCGTGGGTGTTTCGCAGTTCGTAGTAAATCATTCTGCGAAACTATAACGGTTCCTACAATTGGTATCAGAGCATGTAGATTTGTTGGTAGATGTAGAACTGTTCTAACATGGTTTTGCAGGCATCTAGACCAACTGTTATGGTCATAATGATTTCTGGAAAGAAATGGATCAATTTTTGTTTTTATTAAAATTGATTGGTTTCTGATTTTGAATATTAGTGGATGTAATTTAAATCACGGTATGTATCGTGTTGTTGTTTTTTTATCATTGATGTAATCTATTATAAGATCAAAAGATCAAAAGATCAAGAATTGTTTTGGTTGAGATCCAAAATTGAGTTTTTTCTCGTGAAGCGCGGGTCGCGCTGATGCGCCTGGAAGTCGCTGAAGGAATGAGCGCACCACGCGCCCTATACAGGCATAAGTTGAGCGTGGGTCATGCTAATGCGCCTGGAAGTCATTGAAGGCATGAGTGCACCGCACGCCCTGTACAGATATAAGTGGAGCGCGGGTCGCGCCCTTCATGACAGAAAGAGATATTTTTTTTCTCTATAATGAGATGAAATTTGTTTGCTGTTCGGGGGTCTATGAAGTGATTTCGTGAGGTTTCCAGTGAAGGAAATAGGTCACAATTTCTAAATAAAAAATAAAAAATCAGGGCGCTGCCTCGAACCCCGCCGAATTTTGCGAAGGCAACTAAAAGAGTTCGGCAAACAGGATGGAACAATGAATATGAGCCATAGCAGTTGGGAATTTATTTTCCATTTTATTGTTCATATTTGTGTATTCTATATGCATGTTTTTATTTGTGGATGTTTGATAAAAACTAAGCCCACATGAATAATAGATAACATGGACATAGACGACGACCGAAGAAACGTAAAGATCCTCAGTTCTAAATAACTAAGTGGGAGCGGGAATTTAGTTTCGTATAAATCCCACGGTCTCCATTACTGGTTTGCTGGTAATGTAATTATACTTGCGCGTCAGTTTTAGTGCCTTCCTCCATATCGGATGAGTCTAATTACGGATTACCATAACAAACTTCTAAAGGACAACTATATGAAATTATCAATGTATGGATTCACTTCTCCATCTGAAGGGATTCATTACAAATAATGGACTTAGTGTTGAGTAATGGTATACACTTAGATGCAAGAAATGGTATCCTCCCTATCGGAGTCACTACTATTATTTGTAGGACCAAAGAAAGGTCAGCATTTTAGTTTTACTTGTCTAGATGGCATGTGCCCACTCTAATGAGTGGTGTGCTGTTAAGTTGACGAGAAGTAGAACTAATAGGAAAAATATCTCTACACGAATGTAAATATGGTAAATGTCCACACTATCGTGGCTTACTACATCTCGGTGTGTAGGGTGCTGACGGGTTAATTAATTAATTTTTTAAGTTAACTCCAAAAGTATTTCCACGTATGTAGAATGGTAAACGTCCACACTATCGTGGCTTACTACTTCTCGATGTGGAGGGTGCAAGTGATGGGTTGATTAATTAATTAATTTTGGTTATTAACTCAAGAAGTTTTTGCCCTACATAATAGTTATTTTATATGATTCTCAGGTTTTCAAAATGGTTACTTTCAACCCACTAGCAACTATTCTTAAGGGAAACAAACTTATTGTCCCTTATAACAAAGACTGGAAGGAAGATGGTTTTCTTCTCAAACCAGAGAATAATGGAGGTATGTCTCATGCACTAGTTGTTGAAACATGTTTAGCTATGTTATCTACCAATACCTGGTGTGTAGATACAGGAGCCACTGGCCATGTATGCATTTCGATGCAAGGGTTCCAGGAAACCAGAAAACGAAGTGTTAGAGAGATTACCATATCTTTGGGGGATGCTACGAAAGTAGTAGTTGTTGCAGTGGGAGATGTTTGTTTATCTTTTGGTAGAAATAAGACTATGGTGTTAAAGAATTGTCTTTATGTGCCTAATTTTAAAAAAAAAAATTAATTTTAGTTCCTATGGTAATTAAGGATGGATATTCTGTTTCTTTTAATGACAAGGTAGCCATTAAGAAAAGTAAGTATTTTATCTGTTCTGGTACATTAGAAGGCAATTTATACATCATTAATCCTATTCCACCCACAGTGCATCAAATGGAAATTAATAACACATCTTCTAATTCAAATAAGAGAAAGGAACCTACTCAAATGAACCAAACACATCTCTGGCATCTACGGTTAGGTCATATCAACTTGAGGAGGATTCAAAGATTGGTAGCCGATGGACCTTTGGGTTCATTGAAAGTGGAAACTTTTCCTATATATGAATCCTGCTTGGAAGGTAAGATGACGAAAAGGCCTTTCACAGCCAAGGGGTATAGAGCCAAAGATGTGTTGGAACTGGTTCATTCTGATCTATGTGGACCCATGACTGTCTAGGCTAGAGGTGGTTTTGAATACTTTGCACTTTCATTGACGATTATTCAAGATATTGGGTACATTTATTTGATGCATTGTAAGTCTGAGTGTTTTGAAAAATTCAAAATGTACAAGGCTGAGATGGAGAAACATCATGGAAAATGTATCAAGTCACTACGATCAGATCGTGGTGGTGAATACCTCTTAGGAGAGTTTAGGGATTATTTATCAGAGGTTGGGATTACGTCTCAAATGTCTGCACCTAGGACTCCCCAACAGAATGGTGTAGCAGAGAGGAGAAATAGGACTCTTATGGAAATGGTTAGATCGATGATGAGTTATTCAGATTTACCAATTTTGTTTTAGGGATATGCCTTGGGAACGGTAGCTTACCTTCTGAACCTGGTACGTTCTAAATCAGTACCTAAGACCCTAACAAAATTGTGGACTAGGCCTGAGCCTAGTACGAAACACATTCGGATTTGGGGTACCCCAGCACATGTGTTGGGAGATGCTGATAAGTTGGGATCTCGTACAGAAGTACGCTTGTTTGTAGGCTATCCTAGAGGAACGAAGGGTGGTTTATTTTATAGTCCTAAGGATCAGAAGATCATTGTTAGCACCAATGCTCGATTCTTAGAAGAAGACTATATGATGAACCACAAGACCCCAAGTAGTATTATTCTAGAAGAATCAAGAAGAGAGACACCAACTCCTTCAATACCAATAGTACAAGAACAGGAACCACAACGTGTCAATAATGACGTACAAGAACAAGAGGTGTTTCATCGTAGTGGGAGGGTTGTTAGACAACCTGACAGGTGGATTGGTTTGGGAATGTCTTCAGACATAACCACTAATAACCAAGATCCTGATCCCTATACCTACAATGAAGCACTCCAAGATAAAGATGTAGAATCTTGGCAAAAGGCAATGATTTCTGAGATAGAATCTATGGATTCTAATCAGGTCTGGGAGCTTATAGAGCCACCCAATGGTGTTAAAACCATTGGATTCAAGTGGGTCTATAAAAGAAAAAAAGGGGCAGACAGTAAGGTTGAAACATTTAAAGCAAGGCTGGTAGCAAAGGGCTTTACTCAGAGAGAAGGTATCGATTATGAGAAGACCTTTTCACCAGTAGCCATGCTTAAGTCTATCCGGATTCTTTTATCTATCGCAGCTCATTTCGATTATGAAATTTGGCAAATGGATGTCAAGACAGCTTTCCTTAATGGAAGTCTTAAGGAAACCATCTATATGAAGCAACCAGAAGGATTCATTGAAAAAGGTCAAGAGCATCTTGTTTGTAAGCTTAAAAGATCCATTTATGGACTTAAACATGCTTCTAGATCTTGGAACATTCGTTTTGATGAGGTAATCTAATCTTATGGATTCGATCAAAGCCCAGACGAATCTTGTGTGTACAAGAAATTTGATGGAAACATAGTGGTATTTCTTGTGCTTTATGTAGATGACATCTTACTCATTGGAAATAATGTGAAAGTGTTGTCAGACATAAGGGTATCGTTATCAAAGCAATTTGATATGAAGGACTTGGGAGAAGCGGGTCACGTCCTTGGGATCAAAATTATAAGAGATCGCAAGAAAAAGATGTTGTGCTTCTCCCCGGCTACCTATATTGATACTGTGTTGACTAATTTTAGCATGCAAAACTCCAAGAAAGGTTTCTTGCCTTTCAGGCATGGAGTTCCTCTATCAAAGGATATGTGTCCCAAAACACCAAAAGAGATAGAGGACATGAAAGCGGTTCCTTATGCTTCGGCTGTAGGAAGCTTAATGTACGCCATGCTATGCACGAGGCCAGACATCTGCTTTGCCATAGGCATGGTTAGTAGATATCAGAAGAACCCAGGACAAGGGCACTGGACTGCGGTAAAACATATTCTAAAGTACCTGAAAAGGACTAAGGATTATATGTCAGTATACCATGCAGATAGTTTGGTTCCCTCAGGGTATACGATTCTGATTTTCAGTCAGATAGGGACAAGAGTAAGTCTACCTCAAGTTGTGTGTTTACCTTGGGAGGTGGAGCCATAGTATGGAGGAGTGTCAAGCAGAAATATGTGTCTGACTCCACCATGGAAGTTGAATATGTGGCAGCCACTGAGGCATCCAAAGAGGCATTTTGGCTCCGAAACTTCTTATTGGACTTGACAGTGGTACCTAGTTTACCTAAAAGTATCACACTTTATTGTGATAACACTGGTGCGGTATCTAACTCGAAATAACCACGAGCCCATAAAGCAAGTAAACACATTAAGCACAAGTACCACCTGATACGATCAATTGTAAAAAGAGGAGATGTTATCGTTACCAAGATAGCATCAGAAGATAACATGGCTGACCCCTTTACAAAGAGCTTACCGGCTAAGTCTTTTGACAGGCATGTTGAGGGGATGGGAATCAGATGCTTGGTAGCATAGCTACAAGTATAAGTGGGAGATTTGTTAGTAGTATACTAAAAAGCAATGCTTTGAGTATAAGTGGGAGATTGATAGGGTTATATATTAAAAGCATTACTTTTGTAATAACTCTAATTCTTTATATTTTGAATGAGAATCATATGGGCAAATGTTATACATATTATATATGTTATTAGTTATATGCATGTGTCTAATATTTTATGTTGTAGATAATATGGTGTATGGTGACACACAAAAGATCATATCATCAGTACCTTATAAAGTATAAGTAATCGTTCACAACCTAGATGGATTTGGACAAACCATTGGTACGATTGTAATATAATCTGGTATTAGTCTATCTTGACTATAGGATTACACTAGTACACTTTGTGTGTATTGAACATGACCAAGTGAGGTTGTTTCTCTTTATACTGACTATATAAGAGAACAAACGCCTCTGTTATTATGGATGATTATCCTCTTAATCTGGATATAATAACGGGCACTTATGTGCATTGTACATTACTTTAAATCATCAATGAGTGAGATTCATTTGTGAATCAAGAAACTTGATGGATTGGGTAATGATATTGTATGTAAGGTGTGTGTTGATTATAGAAAGAATCTGTATCCCGCAAGAAGTCGGGTTGATGATGTCCCCTTGAGGAGCTCATAAGGATTGTCATGTAAACCCTGCAGGTGGATTTGATCCGACATGACAATGAGGTTGAGTGGTACTACTCAAGGACATAAGAAGTTGATTAATGTAGTTGTCAGTAACTTGACTTAATCAACGGACATTTGATATCTTAAACACGGGGAGATCAACGAGCATATAATATGGAGCTCATAAACGCTGACACATAATTTGGGATTAGAGCGGTAGTACAACAATGACCTTTAGTGGAATAAGCCATTTGTTGACGGACTTGGGCTGTGTGTTCTGAGCGAACATGGGAAGCCCAACCCTAACTTCTCCTCATGGTCCCTGTTGTAGCCTATATAAAGGAAACCTCTTTCTCTGGCCATTTTCTACATAAGAAAAATCAAGGTTTTGCTCAAGGTTTTGCATGGGCAATGGCTTGGACAAGAGTGTTTGTTGGTAACAGGTAGTTCATCAGTTTGTCCCCAACGCCTCATCTCCACAAGTATCTCCCTTTTAAGGGAATCTAGAGATCTTGGCGAGAAGGGAATGTCGTCACTCGCCCCCCTCCTATCACTGAATTGAGAAGGAAGGAGAGCGACAATTACAGCAGTTGTTTCAGCAATGCCCTTCCCCTTGCAATTGTCAGGGAGGGAAAGGTCAACAGTCATAGGGACATTGTCACCAATTTGTTCAAAACCTGTGGGAGGATCTGGAACTGGTAGGGGTACAACTACTTTCTCAAAACCAAAATGGGGAATAGTCACAGGGACCTTAAAAAGTGTTTCTTCACTAACAGAGAGAGGGCAAAACTTCATTTTCTTACCAGATGGGGCAACATTAGAAGCAGAAGAAAGATCAGTTCTCTTCAAGTTTATGACCGTTGGACACACGCACTTCCCTTTTAAAATTACTAGCCGCCAACAGTTTATGAGGCAGTTCAGGTCCTCTCCCGCCAGTGGTCACACAATCATCACTGACAGCAGGCTCCAGAACTGGGCCCGATGTCCCAGTATCGCTAGAGGCAGCCACAGAACTCTTCTCCTTACAATTCCCTCTCCTTCTAGTAATCAAGGAGGGTTCATCCTGAATTGGAAGAGGAAGAAGTCCCACATCCTGATCCACAGGAGGGGGCAATACGGTGTGCCTAAAATTCCCAGTATTTATCCCAAAAGGGGAAAAGCCAGGGGACAGAGCCACCAGTTCTTCAGCAGACATGTTGAAATATTCAAAAAGATGGGTGGGATCAGGAACTATCACCCAAGGCATCCTCTGTTCCTTGGGGATCTTCTTGATGAAGTCCACCATAGTAGCATCAGTTGGAGTTATTAGTTGATTCCAGGGGGAAGAGTCATCTAAGGAATAATAGCAAAGAAATTCAAGCGAAAGACTCTTATATCAAATTATAAAGTTTCAGAGTAAGAAGACTTACTAGTTGGAGCATGGGTGTGTTTTCTGGGAATAGGAATTCTCATTGGCTCACTATCAGTATCAGAAGGACGAACGTCCCACGCATCACCCAACACACGAAGGTGGTGATCAGCCCAACCTTTGTCACTCTGCTTCCCCTCAAAAAAGATAATCGGAGAGTTCTTGTCTCTGATCATGAGATAATAGTATGATTGGTCTCGAATACGCCGGACCTCGATCATAAAAGTAACCAAACACCCAACGGTTGCAAATCTATATCTCTTGGCAAGAAGGGCAGAATACATGACAGTTTTGTAAAACAGGGGTGCTACCTGACCAAGAGCAAGATTGAAGTGAATCAAACACTCTCTTAGCAATGGGTGAAGAAGAAGAGTGAGTCTGACCCTAAGTTGACCAATGGTGATGAGCGCCACTTCCTTATAGGCCAACTCACCAAATAACCTCCCCCACTCCAGGCCAATATTCTCAGGGATGTGAAATTTCTCTCGGATCAGTTCCAGGGAGGAAAGATCTCCGAAGTTTACAAGTGACCAGTTGGGATTCATGATCAGAAAATAGAGAAAGTTTCATGTTTTGGTTAAACCCTAACGGGAGATCAAAAGGTTCAGTGTGCAGAAAAAAGTAGCATAAGAGATAATGAGAGTTCTCTCACCATATCTTTTTATATACAGATAAGATGGACTGTTACGATTAGCCCAAGCATCGGTCTTTTCGAGATGGAACTGCCATCATTAATTTTTTTAGGAAACGGCGTATCTGTTCGAGCCGTCTTTTCAGAGTCTTAATTAGTTAGATACGTCAGCAGTTCTAGTAACATTTTTGGAAAAAGATTCTTGCACCAAAATCAATGTCGCTTCAAGTGCCCACGTGCTAGATGGCACGAGAGGGGGCATCTGTAGGGGGATTTCCCGTCATTGAACAGATGACACGTGTATGGAAAATAACCTAAGACTATAGATGTCCAGAATGAGACGAGGACCATCGGATCAGTTATGTGAATAAGTGATCTCGTGCTTAGCACGAGTGTTTAGTGGACATGTGCTAGGCATGTGGCTGACCGCCTCTAAGTATGACAGTTCTCCAAAGTCGTTAGGAACTGATATAGATACGTCCTGAACAGAAGGAAACTGAAGATGGTGATCTCTAATGATAAGGAAGGAATTCTGATAACATATCTTAGGAGTTACCTTTTAGATATAATTTTCCCATACACGATAGGACATTATGATCAACAAGGAAACTTACCTCTCATAAGATATGGTCTAGATTCAGACTTCCATAAGAAAAGGAATCCTAATAGGAAGGTAGAGTCCAAAGATGGAAGGGAACACACAAGCAGTGAGAACATTCCTAACCCTAGGACTCTCGTAGCTCTTCCTATATAAACCATAGGGATTCGCTCTTAGGAACTATGCAAAATAGGGTTTGCTTCTCCTAAATAAACAAGGAGATACGTAGTCAGCCGCCAGGTGGTTCAACCCTGAACTCACAATCATTTCATCCCTTCCCCACTCAGTCAAAGCTTCTGGATCACAAGGCACAGAGGAAGATCGGGGGATACTCGAAAACTCCCCTACAACCTTCAACCATTTCTCTTTGTCTGTACCTTCAAGAGCCTCTTGATAGTACATAGTTTCTCCACCATCAGATAGTAAAACATACGTATGTGGTGGATACCTGATTAAAGTTTGTCTCTCTCTGTCAGACCTCCTTACCCCATCTTCTTGTGGATGCACTTCTGCTTGCTCAAGGTGGTGGTTCATGCACTTCATCTGCATCTTCTATATCAATAGGTTATATCCCATCATGAGCAATAGGATCATCATCATGAGCTTCAAACCCATGGTTCTCTGCATTCTCAATGCCTTCTGCACGTTCCACAGTAGGAACTTCTGAGTCTGAATCAACAAGATCATTAGTGATAGCTTGTAGCTTCTCACCCTCCTCAAAATTTGCTATGGTTTGGTTGTCCAAGAACACAACATCTCGACTTCGGATTACCTTCTTGTTAATTGGATCATAGAGTTTGTAGCCAAACTTCTCATCCTCATAACCCAGAAAAATGCACTGCTTGGCTTTGTCATCAAGCTTAGATCTCTCATCCTTAGGAATATGAACAAATATCATGCACCCAAATATCTATAATCAACATCTCTGCATGACCATACTCTCTCTGGATAATCACTATTCAGAGGCTTTAACGGCAATAGGTTGAGCACATGCACGGACTGTATGCATTGCTTCTACCCAGTAACTTCTAGATAACTTAGAGTGAGACAGCATGCATCTCATCCTCTTTTCAATGATACGGTTCATCCTCTTAGCTATACCATTTTGTTGCGGAGTCTTAGGAACGGTCTGCTCATAAAGAATCCCATGACTCTTACAATACTCTTCAAACAGCCCTATGTACTCACCCGCATTATCTAAGCGAATACACTTCAAAGGCTTCTCTATCTCTCTTTCCACCATGCTATAGAAAGTCTTGAACACGCCAAGTACTTCATCCTTGGTCTTCAGACTATATGCCCATATCTTTCTTGATGCATCATCAATGAGAGTCAAGAAGTACAAAGCTCCCTCGTGGGACATAACTTTCACAGGACCACATAAGTCAGTGTGAACTAGCTCAAGGACATTGTCCTTTCTGTGAGACAGGAATCTTTGGAAAGACACCCTGTGTTGCTTTTCTACCAAACAGTGAGTACATCTATTTAAATGCGTACCTTTTATGTTTGGCAAGGCCTTTTGCTTGGCAAGAACTTCTATGCCTTTTTCTCCCATATGACACAGTCTCCTGTGCCATAGTTCGGAGGAAGCTTCTTCTTTTACTGCATTTACTTCTACTTTACACAAACTGATAGGGTTATATATTAAAATCATTACTTTTGTATTAACTCTAATTCTTTATATTTTGAATGAGAATCATATGGGCAAATGTTATGCATATTATATATGTTATTAGTTATATGCATGTGTCTGATACTTTATGTTGTAGATGATATGGTGTGAATACACAGAAGATCATATCATCAATACCTTATAAAGTATAAGTAATCGTTCACAACCTAGATGGATTTGGATAAACCATTGGTATGGTTGTAGTATAATCTGGTATTAGTCTATCTTGACTATAGGATTACACTAGTACACTTTATGTGTATTGAACAGGACCAAGTGAGGTTGTTTCTCTTTATACTGACTATATAAGAGAACAAACGCCTCTGTTATTATGGATGTTTGTCCTCTTAATCTGGATATAATAACGGGCACTTACGAGCATTGTACATTGCTTTAAATCATTAATGAGTGAGATTCATTTGTGAATCAACAAACTCGATGGATTGGATAATGACATTGTATGTAAGGTGTGCTGTTGATTATAAAAGGAATCCGTGACCTGCAGGAAGTCGGATTGATGATGTCCCCTTGAGGAGCTCAAAAAGATTGTCATGTAAACACTGTAGGTGGATTTATTCCGACATGACAATGAGGTTGAGTGGTACTACTCAAGGACATAAGAAGTTTATTAATGTAGTTGTCAATAACTTGACTTAATCAATGGACATTCGATATCTTAAACACAGGGAGATCAACGAGCATATAATATGGAGCCCATAAACGCTGATACGTAATTTGGGATTAGGGCAGTAGTGCAACAATGGCCTTTAGTGGAATAAGTCATTTGTTGACGGACTTGGGCCGTGTGTTCTGGACGAACATGGGAAGCCCAAGCCCATCAGGAGGTCCAACCCTAATTTCTCCTCATGGTCCCTATTATAGCCTATAAATAGAATCCCTTCTCTCCTGGCCGAAATTACTATTCATCTAGATTGAAAAGAGAGGCAAGGAAAGATAGATCCAAAATTGGTTTTAGCTTTGTGAGAAAGAAGGGGGCAGGTAGATCGTTGCCCACATAATGTCCAATCTATTGAAAGGAATACAACAGAAGATCAAGGGATTGATTGTTGATTCAGATTCATAGCTATTGGATTCTCGGAGTTATCAAGAAGCTGATCTAAAAGGTATGTTTTCCTATCCAAAACCGTGAACCCCATTAATTCTGTTGTGTATGGGTTTTCACGGTTTGTAGAAATTTGCATTCTGAAATAATGGTTCCTACACAAACTAGCATGTGTCTTGTAAAGAGAGCAAGTTTTATTCCCTTTGGCTGCTACAATGGAACCTCTGCTCAATTTCCATACCCCGTTTCCAAACGAGTTTAGAAAGCCATCATCATCTAACTTCCCAGTGGAAATTAGGCTTAGCCGAATGTCAGGGACATATCTTACATCCTTGAGTGTCAAGGTGTAGCTGACATTGGTTTCTACATGAACATCACCAATACCTACAATCTCTGAGACTCTAGTGTTACCCATCTTCACCTCACCAAATTCACCACAGTTGTAGGTAGTGAAGAATCCCCTGTGCAGTATGACGTGATAGGATGCTCCTGTATCTATCACCCACTCTGTATTCTGGCATGAGGTACTAAGAAAGCACACACCACAATCTGACACAATTCCCACTAGATCATCATCTACTAGTGCGGTAGTATCTCTGCCTGTGTTTCCGTTCCTCTTTACCATGTCTTCATGTACACAGTTATTTTTCTCATCCCTCTTCAGTGTTCTGCACTCATACCTGAAGTCACCCTTGGTGGCACAATAGTAACATTGCCTCTCTGCCTTAGGAGTTCTAGCTTCACACCTAGATTTGTTTATGTCATCACCTCTAGAATGAGATGGTTTTCTGATCTTACCTCTTCTCCGCTCCTCTGTCATCAGCTCTATATGCCCATCCCCGCTTCTCTGTGAAAAGGATCTCTAAGTGAGAGGAGCTACTTCTTGAACCCCTTCTTGTCTCCTCATTCAACAATGCCCCGGTAGCCATCTCCATGGAAATAACTCCATCCTTAGCGGCTCCGTTAAGAGAAACTGCTAACATCTCCCAATTGTTGGGTAGAGAGTTTAATAAGAACAAAGCCTCAACTTCGTCTCCCATATCAATATTCATCAAATGCAACTAATTGATGGTATTTTGTACTTCATTAAGATGCTCAGACATTGAAACCTTCTTTGTATTTCGTGTTGGCAAACTTCTTAATGAGCAGCACTTTGTTTCTAGCCGACTTCCTCTCATAGAGGTCTTCGAGTTTCTTCCACAAGCCAAAAGCAGTAGTATCTTGGGATACATGGTGGAAAACACTATTGTCAATCCACTGTCTAATGTACCCTATTACTTTTCTGTCAAGCTTGCTCCACTCAGCTAAAGGAATCGCTTCCGGTTTTTATCCTCCATTTTCAATGGGTTGTGCCAAGTCCTTGCAATATAGCAAGTCTTCCATCTTGGCTTTCTAAATGGTGTAGTTTGCTCTATTCAAACTAGTCATGCGAGTGTTCATGGAATGGTCCATCTCTACAAGTTATTTTAACTAAAACTTTCTCTCAGGAATTTCGTCAAACACCTTCTGAGAAAGATTTAGATAACAACATAGGTTAATCTAACCTGGCTCTTGATAAGAGCCCAAAACTGTAGTTTTAACCCTATAACAGTCATACTATTAGACCAATTATGTGAATAATAATTAAGAGTTAACACTGATTACGTGTTTTTATGCATTTTAGGCTTCAAAGTCCATTATGTGCATAAATGTGCCACTTTAGCGAGATAAAGGAGCAAAGGTCGGTTACTAAGGAGTTCCGTGATTAAAGTCCAAGATTCAAGAAGACAAAGCCTTTCTAAAGCCCGGTCAAAAGCTGAAAAGTCGACGCGGGCAGAAACATCACACAAGTCAGCAAAACTTCCGAAGGCCGTATCTTTAGACTCAGACCTCGGAATGGGGCCTACCTTATGTCAAAACGACCGGCTCGGAAAGATCTTTCAAATGGTCTAAGCCTTGATCCAATCAGAGGAGCAGAAGTGGACGAAAACTCTGTTGAATCCAACTGCAGCTGAAGAGACCTTTTTGGACTGAAAGAATTGGGTTTTGGGCCTGATTCTCTGGCCCGAAACATGGATCCAAGCCCATGCACGATTTTTGGATCTGAACATATAAAAACCAAATCTTAGCTCTTTGTTAATGGTAGCTAGTTAGGCCTAAAACTATATAGAATTCTAGATCTAGTTTTCAGTAGAGTAATTAAGTTTAAGTTCCATTTTCAATTCTTGTTTTAGATTAAGTCTTTGAATCATTGTTCTTGATTGATTAGATAAATAAAATAGTTATTTTTGTCAATTTCGATTTTTGTTATGTCAATTTATAGATCTAGTTTTAATTCTTGTTGATTATCATTTCGTAGTTTAAGTAGATTGCAGCATTGTTAGTTAAATTAGTTAAGTTAGAATTTTAATATGATGTGTAGTTATAATTCGATGGGAAATTATGGGTTGATGACACAAGGCTAAAACCTCTATTAGAGGGGTTGATGAAGATTTGATGAAAATTTAGTGGTATAGTGTAAAAGCGTTGTAGAATCTATTCCACTCTAGAAGGTCGTGATTCGCCATGAGAATGGGTGGACGACCTCACATGCTAGTTAGTATTTGGTAGAAATGCTATGAACACTAGGGATTAGAACTCAAAATTCTTGCCGTAAGAACGTAAGAATCGAGCTACAAGAATTTATGCTAGGTTACTAAGTTGGATTCGAGGTGGATTCAATTCCCCTCTAATCCTTTATCTAGATTCAAAAACAATCATATTTACATAGCATTCGTAGTTTAAATTCAACATAATCAATTTCATATTGTATCGTAGTATAACACCCTTCGTAAAGCTCTCATTAGACTTAAGACCAACTAATTATACTAGAAAACATTCCATGCTAGAGAACTAGGAGTGGAACGAATTTGTTACTCCACTCTATTTCAATAGAATTGAGAGTAGAAACTTTGATAAAATATAGACACGTAAATAGTTTTAGTTTACTTACGTTTTGAGTTCATCATTAATTTCGTAGGTAAACTATTCATTTTAACTTTTATCAAATGGCGTCGCTGCCATCTTAGTTTCACTTTAGCATTGTTTTCATAGTATAATTAGTCATTTTTAAGTCCCATTAAACCCACCTACCCTTGTTTGATTCATACTGTGGTTGTCCGTTTCAGCGTTCAAAAGTTCCGCGAAAAATTACGCGAGCGCATGACCCGGCTTCTAACCGGCGCACTCGCCCAAAAGCTGGAACCTTGAGCAATCTGCCCCATCTTGAGCGACCGCCCTAAAAACACTGTAACTTTCAAGTTACACGGAGCGACCAGCCTAAGCTAAATTTTCCGATTTTCTGAGGTTTGTTTTGAACCCGATTTTTAAGTTTTTCAGTGTTCTAACTTGTTATTTAACTTGTTATTTACACTGAACACGCGTAAACAAGGCGCTATTCATAAGCGAAGCAAGGATGCTATCAGGTATTCCTTTCTTCCATACCTCGCATCTCCGGTTAGAGGTTTATACTAAAATATCAAGATTGTTTGGAGTGTTGTCGTGTTTAGACTTAGACTTGCATGAGATTAAGGTGCGGTGGGAGAAAACACCGAGCGTAATTAACCGTCAACGTTAACAAACAAATCTATCGAAAGTATACCAATCACTACACCTCTAGCTACTATTCCACCAACCACACCGACATAATGGCTGAAGAAAGAGAGACTCCTCTCTCCGACTTTTACAAAGCCTTGGCGATAGCCCTAAATCTTGCATCGTTCTAGCGGACCCGATTGGGGATTTTGAATTCCCCAAACATATTTAATTTGTTACCCGTTTTCCATGGTTTAGACCATGAAAAACCTTATCAACACACGCGTAGGATTGAACAAGTCCTTACAACATTCCATCATCCTACGGTTGGTGCGGAACAAATTAAACCGAGGTATTTCCCTTCACCTTAGCCGATAAAGGCAGCGTCTTGGTTAAGCGCCCAAAGCGCTAACTTTGTGGACTCGTGGGCTAAACTTGTTCATTTGTTTATGGAACATTTTACCCACCCCTAAAATGAGATGCTTTCCAAGATTCATTTTTTTCGACAAAATCCTCATGAATCATTTTTTCGAGGCTTGGAATCGTTTCACCGATCTGCTTATAGAGTGTCCACACCATAACCTAGCAAAAGACACGCGTTAGTTCATGCCTTTTTTCAAAGGACTTCAACATCACCATAAAGAAGTCCTTGACATAATGAATGGGGTAGTTTCCTAAGTAAAGGAGCCTCGGAGGCTTACAAATTTTTAGAAGAGCAAACTAAACGCAATAACAATTGGGGGTAGTGATGATATCCCCGCTCTCGCTAGTTCTTCTTCAACAGATTAAGGCCCGGTATGTTTGAGATGAAATCCGATCGAGAACTTAAAAATTTAATTGAATCTCTAACTAAAAGGTTGAGGCTATTTCGTTCAACAAAAGCCTATCCCCGTCATGAATGTAAACTCCAACCCATGTAATTTCTGTTTAAGTCGAGCACCCGACTCTATTGTCCTCTCGCCTATGAACAACAACAATCAGAGCAAGATAATATTTGCTCCATTAATAGCTATCCTATTCCTAATGCCCCATGGAGACAACATCCCAACTTTAGTTGGCGAAACAATCAACAAGTTACACCTCCAGGGTTTAATAACCAAAATGTTAGGCAAGCAAACAACTATAACCAAGCTCCACCTAGGCAAGGACAGGGACAAAGTCAGGGAAATTATAATAATTATAACAACCAAGCGCAACCACGACAAGGTCTAACACAAGGTCAGGGTAATTATAATAGTTATAATACCAATAGAGGTATCGTTCTGGTTAACAATAGTAACTATCACAACCCACCCATAAATAATCAACGTGAGATAGTTCCAGTCGCACCACCTATGACTACTACACCATCACAACCGGATCGTATAGACGCCTTTATACAGGTTACCCAACAACTTTTCCAATCAATGACTCAATCAAACCAACAGATCTTACAATCCATAAATCGGGGCATACAACGGTTAACCCAAGAGAAAGCCCAACCAAAAGGCGTATTTCGGGACAAAGCGATACCAAACCCTAAAACAACAAACACGACCTTTGAGGTAAGCGGTAATACTAGTACGTAAAGCGACAATAGTAGGTGACCTAAATGCCATAACCACTCTCGGATTACGGAAGAGTGGTTGATAACAAAGTAACTATACCTATAGTTACCCTATCGAGACTCCTACACCGGATATCGAACTAGATACGAAATAGAAACTGAAGAGCCTACCACTGTAGAGGTACCAGTTCAACAACAAACTAAGAAACAGAAAGCCAAGGTTACACATCAAGTCGAGCCATACGCTAAATATAGAGTGAAACCACCTCAGAAATTAGCCATGCTAACCAGGGATACAAACTTTGAGGAGATTAGGAACGTTTTCAAGAATCTAACGATAAACCTTCCTTTTCTCAAAGCTATTAAAAAGCTACCTAACCATGCTAAGTTTCTTAAAGAGTTGTGCACTACTAGGCGTAAGACCAACATACCTAAAGCGCCTTTTCTAACTGAGCGGTTCCCCACTTTATTCGAAAATAATGGAATTGTTAAGTACAAGGACCACGGTAGCCCTATTGTAAAATGCACCTTAGGAGATTCCCACCACGGCGACCGCTTTTTATTAGACACGGGGCGAAAGTGTTAACTTACTCCCGTATTATTTGTATAAACAAATAGGTCAGGAAATGCAACCTACAAAAATAAGCGTTGCAATTAGCGGACGAGGTCAATTAAGTATCCTAAGGGTGTAGTGAAAGCGTGCTTGTTAAGGTTCAGAATTTCTACTATCCTGCTGATTTTGTTATCCTCGATACGAAGTCGCTAGCGACGACTCATGTCCGATCATCTTAGGGCCCCTTCTTAGCAACTGCCAACGCACTTATAAATTGCCGTGATGGTAAGATGTCCTTATCTTTTGGCCATCTTACAGTTGAGGTAAATGTTTTTAAAATGATGAAACAGTTACCAGATTCGTCTATAGATGGGGAGGTTAGCATGATCGAGAGCTTAGCTCAAGATTATTTTAACAACACGTTTCCCGAAAACAATATGTACAAATTCCTTTCTTTTGGAACTTCAGATTTTGTAAATGACTCCTACTTAGAGGAAGTCAGCACCATCCTTGAGTCCACACCAATTGTAGACCCTTCGGTTGCTCCATATATTAAGTATGAAGACTTGCTACCTAAGCAAGTATTCATTATGCAAAATGAGGACCCCGACGAAACATCTATTGATTTTCCTTCCACCCCAGTGCTTAAACATCTTCCCCCGAAGTTAAAATATATTCAACTTGATCCGGATGGTAGTCATCTGGTAATTATATCTTCTCTATTATCTAAGAATGATGAGACACGTTTAATCCAGGTGATTAGGGAACATCGGTCTGCGATTGGTTGGTCCCTAGCCGACATTAAAGGAATTGACCCTAATGTTTGCACTCATCGTATCCATTTGGAGGATAACGCGAAGACTTCTCGCGAACCTCAGCGTCGCTTGAACCCTGCCATGAAAGAGGTGGTTAGGGAAGAAGTCTTACGATTACTCGATGCGGGTATCATATACCAAATCTCTGATAGCGAATGGGTAAGCCCCATTCATGTAGTTCCTAAGAAATCGGGAGTTACCATGGTACATAACGGGAAGGGTGACTATGTTGTCACACAAGGTCCTATGAAATAAAGGATCTGTATTGATTACAGACGTTTAAATGCTATGACACGAAAGGATCACTTTCCTTTACCTTTTATAGATCAAATGATCGAACGCCTAGCTAGTCATGCTTTTTATTATTTTCTGGATGGCTACTCGGCTATTTTCAGATTATTATTGATATTGATGACCAAGAAAAGACTACCTTCACATGTCCCTTTGGAACGTATGCCTATAAACGAATGCCTTTTGGCCTTTGTAATGCTCCTGGTACCTTCCAGCGGTGTATGCTTCATATATTTAGTGACATGGTAGAACGCTTTATGGAAGTTTTCATGGATGATTTTTCTATCTATGGAGACTCCTTCACAGACTGTTTGTCTAACTTGTCTAAGGTTTTGACACGGTGTGAAGAAAAGAGCCTCGTTCTAAACTGGGAAAAGTGTCATTTCATGGTGAAAAAGGCATAGTACTAGGTCACATTGTATTTAGTGATGGCATCGAAGTAGATAAGGCCAAACTAGTTAAGATAGTGACTCTACCTAAACCACGGACTGTCCGTGATATTAGAGCCTTTCTAGGTCATGTAGGTTTTTATAGGCGGTTCATTAAAGACTTCTCGAAAATAGCTAGGCCTTTAACTAATCTGCTTTTGAAAGATGCAATCTTTGATTTTAATTTTAACTGTAAGCAAGCTTTTGAAACTTTAAAAGTCGCCCTAACCTCTGCACCAATTATACTGACCTCGATTGGTCTAAACCTTTCGAACTCATGTGTGATGCTAGTGACTATGCACGGTTGGTGCGATCTTGGGACAAAAACTAGATAATAAGTCCATGTTATTTATTATGCTAGTAAAACCTTAAACGATCTTTGAACGGAATTATTCAACTACGAAAAAAGAATTCTTAGCTGTCATTTATGCTTTAAATAAGTTTCATCCTTATTTGGTTGGTTCTAAAACTTTAGTTTACACGGACCATGCAGCCCTTAAGTACCTTCTTGCAAAGAATGATGCTAAGTAGAGATTAATCCAATGGATCCTTCTCCTGCAAGAGTTCACATTAGAAATAAAGGACAAAAGAGGGGTCGAAAACGTAGTTGCTGACCACTTATCTAGACTTACAAACGACGATCAGAGTGATTCTGAGTCCATACCGGACTCTTTTCTTGATGAGCATCTGTATGCTATTTTTTCAACACCATGGTATCGCCGACATTGTAAATTATTTAGCGGCTGATGTTATGCCTTATAATTGGTCAAGAAATGAACGTAAGAAGTTCTTGGCCAGAGTTAAGTTATACTACTGGGATGAGCCCTACCTTTTTAAGTATTGTGCGGATCAGATTATTCGTCGTTGTATTCCCCAGTGGGAATATAATGAAGTTCTATCGTTCTGCCATGACAAAGAGTGTGGTGGCCATTTTAGTGGGATGAAAACAGCCGCTAAAGTTCTTCAATGTGGATTTTATTGGCCTACCCTTTTTAAGGATGCCCAAGTGCATTGCAAGACGTGTATTCATTGCCAACAACTTGGGCGAATCACGAAGCGTAATATGATGCCATTAAATCCAATCTTGATAGTAGAAATTTTTTACGTTTGGGGCATTGATTTCATGGGTCCCTTCCCTGTTTCCCACGGTTTCATTTATATTCTAGTTGCTGTGGACTACGTGTCTAAATGGATAGAGGCCCTAGCTTGCCATAGCAATGACCATAAGACCGTTGTATTTTTTATTAAAGAATATATTTTTAATGGGTTTGGCATTCCTAAAGCCATCATTAGTGATGGTGGAACACATTTTTTGCCTTGAGTTGTTGCATCCCTAGTGAAAAAGTATGGAGTTACACACAAAGTAGCAACTCCTTATCATCCACAAACTAGCGGACAAGTAGAAGTTTCTAATAGGGAAATCAAAAAGATTTTAGAAACAACTGTAAACCCTGATAGGAAAGACTGGTCGAAGCGTCTATCGGATGCCTTATGGGCGTATAGAACTGCTTTCAAAACTCCTATAGGTATGTCTCCATTTAGACTTGTATTTGGGAAACCATGTCATTTACCCGTTGAATTAGAGCACCGTGCTCTGTGGGCTATAAAAAGCCTTAACTTCAATATTGATGAGGTAGGTGTCAAACGCAAGTTGCAATTGAATGAGCTTGAAGAAATCCGTAGCGATTCTTACGATCTCGCGAAGGATTATAAAGCTAACATGAAACGTGTTCATGATAAGCAAATCTTGCACAAAGAGTTTGTGGTCGGTCAAAAGGTCTTGCTTTACAACTCCCGTCTACATATTTTCCCAAGGAAACTAAAAACCCGTTGGTCTGGTCCTTTTTCTGGTTACTGAAGTCACCCCTTACGGGGCAATCACCTTGGTAAATCCCAATGACAACAGTACCTTTCAAGTTAATGGTCAACGGTTAAAACATTTTCACGAACTTCTGTCCCCTGATGTAGAGGAAGTCCTTTTACAGGACCCTATCTATGAGGATTAACCTTTGTCATTGGTGTACTTCCTTTCACTTCCATATAGTGGTAAGTGCACCATTCAGGTAACCGGGCCCTCCCTATGAAGTGTGTGGTTGTAAGTACCGGATCCTAAGTCCACGTTTCACATAATTCACGTTTTCCACTTTTGCATGTTTTCTCGGTTTTTGAGTCATGTTCCTCTATGGGGTGAATTATGTATTTATTGTTTTTCGATTTTCTTATAATAAACTAATAAAAAAAAAAAAAAAATCCTAAATCGTAGAAATAGCAATCCAACAAGTCTTGGGAATCTGACTTTAAACGACCCACGTTAAAACAAATTTTCTGTTTAAAAATTTGTTTGGGGTGGGCAGTCGGTCCTTCCATCGGATTACTTTCGAACTTTCCATTTGTGTTGCTTAGGCCCATTACTTGTAGTTCAATTAGGTTGACGTAATCTAAAACTTAGATTTCCTTCGTTCGCATAACTTACGTCACACACGCACTTCGAGACGTTTTTTCACCTTCTTATACGTCAACCATGGTTGGAATTGAATGTTTTATAGATCATTGGATTGGAAATTCTCTACTGATCATTTCCATAACTCATTCACCAAAATCGGGCCAGTAACGAAGCGGCAAATTGAATTTGAAATTGCGCGAAAAATCGGACAATTTCGGAATTCAAATTGGGCTTGGGCCCAAACCGCACGCACGTCTGTGCGTCTCCTTCCTTCCCAAAAATGCAGAGTTGTTTCCTTTTCCAATCCCGCCGGTTACCAAGGTTTAAAACAAACCTTAAACACCAAAATTAAAAAAAATAAAAAAATAAAAAAATAAAAAAATAAAAAAATAAAAAATAAAAAGGAAACCTAACTACAACCACGCCAAGCAATTCAATCCACTTGAAATCTTCTCAAAACCATTACCACCACAACCCCAACTCCGAAAACAGCCACAAATTCAAGTACCCACCACCGCCACCACCGTATCTGTAGTTGTTTTCTTCAAACTCGCCTCCCCCAGTCTACAAAACCATTAGTTGTCTCAGAAACTTCAATGGCGCTACGACGAAGAATTTTGCCGGAACACGCATTTGCTGCCGACAGCTTCGCGCCTTTTTACGACGCGGAGATGATTAGGAGGGATTGGAACGGACTGTGGTACTCGATTGAGGAGTTCTATCACTATGATTTGGTAGAACAGTTTTATAAGAAGCGAGAATTGGAGGGGGATAGGATTTTCATAAAGGTAGCAGGAACGAGGAGGGAAAGTAAGGCGGTTGTTGGTCGAACTGTTAGGGAATTACGGCTTTGAAAGCAACCTAGTAATGACAATTCAGGAATCGATTATCTTGGAGTTCTGCTTTAATGAAATATACTGTCGTGGAGGGTGAATACAATCCGACATCTCATTGCATCCGCCAGTCAACCCTGAGAACCAATCAACTGGCTGTAGCTCAGTGGATTGGTAGGAACGTCCTTGGAAAAGACAAAGTCAGCGATATCAGTCTGCAATGTCTGCACGTTCTCTGGATTTTGCAAACAAATAAGTATAATTTCTGCATCCTCGATTTAATGTTTAATGTGATTAGAGGAGTGGGAAAGAGCTTGGCGCCTCTTCCCGTATTGATCACTAAGATCATGCTCTCCTTTAGAGCTGTCGCAAAATCTGCTCCTATTAAGATCAAATTGCATTCTAATGCAAGTATCTATACGGATTGCATCCAAGAGACTTGGCCGTTGTCTGAAGGAAAGGTGGTTGAGTCGGAGGATGAAAGGGAGGATATGACATGTCTGGATGACGATGCATTAAATACTTGTAGTTCTAATTTAGAACGCATGCAAGTGTTGCAAACTGGCTTGCGTTGCGTTTATGGTATTTGTGAAGATATCCGAGATAGACAGATTGTAGTTCGAAATAAGCAAACGAACCTTCAGACGAGACTTGAAATGCTCGAAAGGGTTCAGGACGATATCTTGTCTAACATGGAGACTATCCACCAGCATCAACAAGCCCATTAGATATTAGACTCGGATGAGATGGAAGACGCTTTGTAGCTTGTTCGAATAGAGATGCTACGACGCATGCCACCCGTGGAGGATTCTGTTTCAGCTGAGTCCGACAGGCATGAGCGTCGTCACCGAAGGACAGATGGTTCAAGAAATTCTCCATCCCAGGGCCAATCTCCATCTCAGGGTCCGTCTTCATCACATAACTAGGTGTTCACCATCAGTTTGTGTTCGCTATTATTTCATGATTTTGTTTTATTAGTTGGATTTTAATTCAGTTGTTAAATTTAAATATTAAGGTATTTGTTTTATGTTGTTTGGTTTTAAATTTTAGTTTTAAGATAATTGGTTATTTTCGAGTTCTGCTTGTTTTGGAACCACCTTCCCGACTTGTTTGGGGGTGGTAATATTTATACCAAGCATAATTCGTTATATGATCATCTCCTCTAAAGTTGTCTTGGAGGAAAGGTTGAGAATTTGGCCGATATCGGCATATCTATGATTTGTGTGGTGATAGCATGAAATCTAGGAGAGTTTAGAAGTTACTATTCTAAATCCAGTATGAAAGATACCAGGATTTTTAGAAAATCACGAAAATGGTTTGTTTCCATTTTCGGGTTTGGAATTTTTCTATTTCCGGAAATTGCCTTAAAACAATTTGGGAACTTGCCGATTCGTTTTGGAAGCTCAGAACCTATTTAAACTCCCTTCATTCTACACTAACAAACCACACTACACCCCACCATCATCCCGCACCTTTCACTCCAAGCTTTTCTTTCTTTTTCCTCTAAACTTCGTTTTCAAAGACTTACGAGCATGCTGCGCTCGTCGTCGAGCGGCGCTGCGCGCATTACACTTTTAGAAAGTTTACTCGAGGCGACCAGCGCCCTCCTGAGTAGCGACTTCGGCGCCAAACACTGTAATTCCAAAACCCACGAAGCGACCAGCAAAGCGAAAGCACACACCAGCGCCCGCCATTTGTAAAACACGAAATTTAAATTTTTCGGAGGGTCATTCCGGATTTTTGGAACTGTTCAAAGAGTCGTTGAAATGACATCTCCTATAGTCATACGAACAGTCTTTCGAAGACGTGTTGGAAACCGAGACCTATGGACATTGGTTCCGACACAGGATCCTGCAGTTAGGATGGCGTCATCTACTGGTAAGTGATGACGATTCATATTCACCACAGCTTACTGCTTATTTCTACGACCACGTTAAATTCTATTGTAATCAGGATGGAGAACAAGAATTCTCCGTCATAGTCAATGACACGACACATAAATTCAATAAAAATGTGGTCGCTTTAGTTTCAGGATTACCAATACCTGATCCTGTTCACACATGGGCATATATGACCGATAATGCATACCTTTATGATTATACATATTTCCATGAGTATTATGGGGGATGGGTATTTCGAGTAATGGACCAGGGGCGATATAGCATTGCCCTTGGTAGCATTTCCCTAAACGCAGGCACCACCATGTTATTCATCCTGATGAATATTTTGGGGGAATGGCAGTTCATTTCGCAAACGATGCTCGCTGGTGACATTTTCCTCGCTTTAGCTGAGGGACGTCACCGATATGACATTCCTCGAGTTTTAGTCGCTAGTCTTAAGAGAACCCAAAGCATGAGGCGTAAGTATCTTCTTATGCCTGTTTTGGTAAGCCGCATCATGCGTAGTTGTTTACCTGTATTCTGTGTACAATTCACAGATTGGAAAAGGGTTGAAGTTATGAGACCCACCAATGGGGTGGTTCGCTCATATCGAATAATGAGTTGGCCAGGATGGCAGGTGCAGCCTCATTTGGTCGCCCCATACATCCCATCAGACATAATAACACTTAACAGGTTAGCATTAGTAGATGATAAATGGCGGCAAGCTTGGCAAGTTATAATGGACTGGCAGGATGCGAAGGAACCTCATCTCTTTACTGAGGAGGAGGATGTTTAAGCGGGAGATAAGGTAAGTTTTTAGTTTTGTTATTGTCTGCTTATGTCCCAAGCCATTTAATTCTGTTAACCCCATAATGGGTGGAACTCTTATAGAGTTGCGTCAGTATTTTTATTTTCCCTATATTAGTATGTTCTAACCTTGTTTTGCAGATGTTCCCGAATTTCACGCGTTTCCATGGTATTTTTTCTACCCTCTCTATTTAAATGCTTTGAGGACAAAGCATGCTTCTTGTTTGGGGGGGGGGGGGCATAGAAACACATGTAATTAAGGCATCTGTTAGGATATAGATATGTATAACATGCATTTGTTTTCAAGTTAAAAATTTTTTTTTTTTTTTTTTTAAAAAAAAAAAAAATATATATATATATATATATATATAAATAAGTACACCTAGGAATATTGGTATTGTTTTCTTTCTCTATGCTCTTAACAATCTAGAAGTCTCACGTAGCTTTTGCATCAGAATAATTGTTAGAAACTTAGGTTAATATGTAGGTAATAATCTTTGCATCTATCTATAAATATATTACATGAGTATCTATGATTGTTAGTAGTAAGTTTCTGAAATCTAGGCTAAAGTACTTATTCTACAAATCCTGTGAGAATATAGCCTAAAGCCTTATATGAGCGAAATATTTGAGAAATGACACAAGGGAGAAGTAAAATCCGGAGAGAGAAATCACACGTCCACTTGCTTGATCACTATGTCATATCCGAAGCGAGAATTTAGGCCCTCTTTGGATCGATATAGCCAGAAATTCAAACCTATGAATTATTTTTCACTAGTCGTCGCCCCTCTGAGCCCTTCTTTAGCCTTTCATAACCCACAAATCCTTTACCCTGTTACAAAAACAAAACAAAATAAATAAATAAATCAATCAACCTACCCAATCTAGAATGAGGAAAAAAGAAGAAGAGAAAAACCGGTGTAAACAAAATTTAGTTAATTGCTTCAGAAAATAAAGAAAAGAAGTTTCCATCCAAAGAAAAGAAAAATAAAAATAGAAATAAAATAAAAACTCCAAAAAAATAGAATAAAAGGAGTCAAAAGCCAAAGAAAAAGAAAAAAATATGGCTAAGGATGGAAACAAAGTGTAGAAGCAAAAGTAAATAACAAGGTTTTCTCTAAGTTTCATAATATGAAGACTCTACTATCTCAGACTTGTCCTTTTGAATATACATTTCCTTCTTTCTTAAACCATCTCCTCATCCATGACAAGAACACCTAATAAAGACCTCTAGCTCAATTAGGAATAGGTTAGTGTGATAGTAAGTGGCGGATGTGTTTGATCGACTCCGACTTCCTTGTTGTCATTGAGATTGTAAGGTAAAGTGTGCCCATGCCGCACTTTGGAGTAGCAAAACTTGAGCAGAGAAAAATCGAGTGGTTTTTCGTCTTGACATTTATGTGAGGACCTACTTAAGGACGCTTATTCGAAGTTTTCATAAACGAACCTCGCTAGGCATTTCATAGTATTACTCATAGTATTTATATTTGTCTCATAGATGATTGATTATTATGCATATATTAGCTTAGGTTTTTGACTTGGTTATTCTTATTCATTTGCTAGTGAGATGTATAAATAGTTGGGACATGAATGAGAAAACAATAGTTTTATTTCTTAGTCGTTGTAGTATAGTTGAAGTTTGTGAGTACCTTCCTTTGGAAAACTCTCATGAGGCTATAACTTCGTCCACTAGGGAATTCCTAGTGGTTTAAGGCCTTGTTGCATATGGTCAATGCAATCGCACTCAGCGAAACGAGACTAGTTAGAACTCCATTTTTGGTCACTTATTCTAATTTCTCATCTTTGCTTGAGGACAAGCAAAATGCTGTTTGGGGGTGGTTTGATAAGAGCCCAAAACTGTAGTTTTAACCAGAATGTAAATATCATACTATTAGACCAATTATGTGAGTAATAATTAAGAGTTAACACTGATTACGTGTTTTTATGCATTTTAGGCTTCAAAGTCCATTATGTGTAGAAATGTGCCACTTTAGCGAGATAAAGGAGCAAAGGTCGGTTACTAAGGAGTTCCGTGATTAAAGGCCAAGATTCAAGAAGACAAAGCCTTTCTAAAGCCCGGTCAAAAGCTGAAAAGTCGACGCGGGCAGAAACATCACACAAGTCAGCAGAACTTCCGAAGGCCGTATCTTTGGACTCAGACCTCGGAATGGGGCCTACCTTATGTCAAAACAACCGCCTCGGAAAGAGTTTCTAATGGTTTAAGCCTTGATCCAATCAGAGGAGCAGAAGTGGACGAAAAGTTTGTTGAATCCAACTGCAGTTGAAGAGGCCTTTTTGGAATGAAAAAATTGGGTTTTGGGCCTGATTCTCTGGCCCGAAACATGGATCCAAGCCCATGCACGATTTTTGGATCTGAACATATAAAAACCAAAGCTTATCTCTTTGTTAATGGTAGCTAGTTAGACCTAAAACTATATAGAATTCTAGATCTAGTTTTCAGTAGAGTAATTAAGTTTAAGTTCCATTTTCAATTCTTGTTTTAGATTAAGTCTTTGAATCATTAATCTTGATTGATTAGATAAATAAAATAGTTATTTTTGTCAATTTCGATTTTTGTTATGTCAATTTCTAGATCTAGTTTTAATTCTTGTTGATTATCATTTCGTAGTTTAAGTAGATTGAAGCATTGTTAGTTAAATTAGTTAAGTTAGAATTTTAATATGATGTGTAGTTATAATTCAATGGGAAATGATGGGTTGATGACACAAGGCTAAAACCTCCATTAGAGGGGTTGATGAAGCTTTGATGAAAACTTAGTGGTATAGTGTAGAAGCGTTGTAGAATCTATTCCACTCTAGAAGGTCGTGATTCGCCATGAGAATGGGTGGACGACCTCACATGCTAGTTAGTATTTGGTAGAAATGCCATGAACACTAGGGATTAGAACTCGAAATTCTTGCCGTAAGAACGTAAGAATCGAGATACAAGAATCTATGCTAGGTTATTAAGTTGGATTCGAGGTGGATTCAATTCCCCTCTAATCCTTTATCTAGATTCAAAAACAATCATATTTCCATAGCATTCGTAGTTTAAATTCAACATAATCAATTTCATATTGTATCGTAGTATAACACCCTTCGTAAAGCTCTCATTAGACTTAAAACCGACTAATTAGACTGGAAAACATTCCATGCTAGAGAACTAGGAGTGGAACGAATTTATTACTCCACTCTATTTCGATAGAATTGAGAGTAGAAACTTTGATAAAATATAGACACGTAAATAGTTTTAGTTTACTTACGTTTTGAGTTCATCGTTCATTTCGTAGGTAAACTATCAATTTTATGTTTTATCAGCTCTGATACCACTTGTTGGGGAATAACAATTTCAATCGATCCCCACTACACAGATAACTTGTTTTAGAACCGACAACAATCTAAATATTCACTACAACCAACCTAGCATACCCAACTCTCTAAATAACTATCAACAACAAATAATAATGTAAAGAGAAGAACAAGCATACCACAACACAAAGATGTACCGAGGTTCAGCCAATGATGTCGACTTCCACAAGAGCTAATCTTTTTATAAAGTGGGAAGGAAGATTACAATCACTCCTTTCAGTCTCTCACCTTACTAGATCACTCATCTCTCCTTACAAGCTTTTCTGGATTTTATCTCAATCTTGATTGCTCTCAAAATTAGGTTTTCTCAGACTTAGGTTTTCCAAAACCTTACTTCTAGTTTTTATAGTAACCCACAATTTTGCGATTACTGTAGCAAAACAAAAAACTACAAAAATAGACATGGGCACGGGCACGCTCTTGGCAAGGCCAAATCCGAGCGCGAGCGCCCTCATGTTCGATGCACTAGCAACTTGAGCGTCACAGGCGCGCCTCGGGCTAAACCAATCTGAGCATGCACGCGCTCAGACCTCTTCATGCGAACATTATTGATTTCTCTCCTCTTCGTCATGTGAGGGATAACTCCAACAAAAAAACTATAAATTTAAACTTAAATTGAGATTTACCTATAAGCATTGTACAACGAAAAGCTTTTGAGACCCGTAAAGCCTTTTTCACCTCTCTTGTTTGCTTGCGTCTTGCTCAAGATTTAGGCGAACAAAATATTGCCTCTGTGAAGCCTGCAAATGAAGAGACACCAATTTAGGAGAACACTTACAATATTATTGGGTAAAAGGGGCTTGTATTACAGTATAAAATGATTTCTTACAACAGAGTGCTATACTCCATTATTCACACACTCTATAAGGAAAATTGCATCCAATGATGGATAGTGGAAAACCCCAAAAAGATATTCATGGATTGTTTAGAAAGGAACCATAACATTGATTATATCTAAAGTTGAGGAAAAACGAAAAGGTATTCCTACAATATAAAAATACTATAGAAGTTCTTCTATGTAGAAGGGACAATATATCATACCAGCGAGTTCGAGCGGAAATTGTCTGTTGAAAACCTTGATTGAGCGGAACTATTATGGAATTTTACAATCTAAATGAATAATCAAAACAGAAATAAGCATTGGAAACGGCAAAAAAACAGTACCAAATAGAAATTATGCTAAAATATGCCTTGGAGTAAATACATTCACTGTTACGAGCATCATTAATTAGCAAGAAATAAATGGGGGAAAAGGAAGAAAATTTAAAAGGGAGTAAACTTGAATCTGAAGACGAAGAAGACCATTTTGGCATTTGCCTAGAAATTAAAAGCAGAGAATAGTATTGAAGAGTTTTATTCGCGTGCATTAATAATAAGGAAGCAAAGAATGCCACCGTTTTATGGAGTTTATTCGTGGAGAATAATCCCTTGAGATTAGAGAACAAAAATATGGAAAGGAAAAATACTTACTAAGACAAAAATGTGAGATGAAAATGACAATAAAACACCTAATCATTTTGCGATGCAGCTGTTATACAATATGTACGGAGCAAGACACATTAACACCACTTGATCACTGTCTTACATTGCAACATAGTATTTCTCTAAGCAACCTGTATATGACAAAGCCATTACACTCACAAAGTAATAATAAAAACATCAAAGACGATAGAGAAAAGTCGTGAGATACAATGAAGAATCTCCACTTGACCAAGAAAATAGAAAAGACAAAAAAAACCAAAAAAAAAAAAAAAAAACAATTAAAGGAAGAGTTATTATGAAACAGTCAAGTATATAAAGCAATAATAGGGTCACCAGAATTGTGTCAAAACTTGGAAAAAGATGTTCATATAACGGTAACTAATATTCAAAATTGATTGGTACCAAAACTGTTGATAAATGACTGTCTCCGATAATGACAACATGATTTAGGAAGAAATCCATGAGTAAACCATCAACACCCCAAATCATTGAACACCCTTTGTTAAAAAAAATCGATATCCAGACAACACCCAAACTCTTAAAAACAATAAAAGTGCAGTATACGCTCAATCGTAATTCCACATAACGGAAAATTAGGAAGTGAGTGCAATATAATTATACCATCAAAATGCACGGAAAAAATTTGAGGGAGAATCTCGTGCTAATATAGAGTGGGCACCAAAAATGAAAAAAATAGAAAGAATGTTAATGTTATAGTTTGAGGTTAGATCATTACCTTCAGTGACAAAAGGCGAGAATTCTTGTTGAGTGAGTCACATTTCCACTTTGCCAGGCTATGATATGATTTTGTTAAGAAGAAAAGTTAACGTTAACGTTAACAGTAATGAATTGAAGGGGGAGGCATAAAGAGGAATAGTAATTCGAAATCCAAACTAAAAGTAAAACAAAAATTTATCAAAAATATGTGAAATTGTAGAATGAATTATGACGAATATGAGTTAACGAACAACTTAAAAGTACTGTGACCTATTCCATGGTGAATCAATATGCAATAGGGGAGAAGTTGTTGCAGATGTGAGAGAATCGCGGAAATGGAGAAGACAGTAACTCTTGTTTCCCATTTTAATTTGGAAAATAAACCGAACGGTGTGTCTGTTTGGCGAGATAGTTTTCATTTTAGAAAGTAAAACCCAATAGAATAGGCAATTTACCAATTTACCCTTTCAATGAAGAGTAAAAAGAAAGTGGTTGTTCAACTTTTCGGTACCTTTTTGAATAAAAATTTGCCCCCACTAGATGAGCCAATTAGGGTCTCCCCCCTAAATACACACAAAAAAAATTCGGTCAACCCATTTTGACTTTTTTTTTTTTTGTGTACCCTTTCTCATCTAGGAGAACCCTAACTAGTTAACCCTAAAAATCTAGTGGGAAATACGGAACTAATCCAAAAATCAAAATCAAGTATCCACATTTATATATAAGATTATTTTATTTTATTTGTTGCAATCTATGTATATTTGATTACACTATCACATTAGGTCACGTACGTGAGAAGGTCAATCTTTATTTCCGACTCAAAAAACGCCTCTATCTTCAGAGAATACAACCTTTTAAGAGCTTTGAGAGGCGATCAAAATCCAAATACAATAGAACAAAACCAGAAGTCACATGTTTGCATGCCTTGAAGCACATTTAATGTTTCACATGCGTATGAGCTATTTTTAAATCTTTCCTAAAAGGCCAGTAATATCATGTGTCCACTGAAAAGTCAATATATACGTCCAACTTATTCCTATATATATATTTATATACTTATTGTTTATTTGATTGACTAATTAAACTTAAGATCGGGTACTTCTGGTGGAATGTAATTTTAAGATAACTACATACTCCCTAACATCAAAACTTAAGAATACAATGGCTGCCAAAGGCCAAAAACAATGCCTGCTTTGTAGTCAACATTTTGAATCTCCAACCTTTGCTGACGCTGACTAACATGGGCATCCTATAAGTATTACAATCTACAACTTAAAACGATGAGCATTTCACATGGACCGATATGAAAACAGGTTTCCTTCCATTGCGGATGTCGTTGAACCAACATCGAAATGTCAAATGTACCACCTCAAGTGGTGTTCTTAATAGTTGACCAGTGCATGTTTGCAAGTTGTAAACTCTCAACCAATACCGATCCTTGAAATCAGCATGTATCGAGGGATAGTGACCATTCCGCGAGCAGATTACAAAGTTTAATACAAAGGAGCAAAGAGATTTCTTGATGAAATGTCTAGCACTTAATACATCCAATGCCGATTTCTGAAGAAATGGCACAGATAATATTTACAAATTTTTGCGGCACAACTGCACAAGTCCAATACTTAAACATAATTGGTAATTGGTAAATCGCCAATTGAGCTGTTCAATAACAAGAGCACTTCACCCGAAATTAACTACATATATATGTATAGCCATTAGTTCCACTTACAAATATCATAAGTATAATCGTTATATCTAAACAAATCCGTGGACTTCCAAGTGGTTTGAGACAGTATAGATTTGAGAAAATACCTGATTATAATATTTTTCTGGGGAATCACATGGATCCTGCTATAGATTTGTTGTGATGTTTTTTATTTCTAGAATAATTGTATGACGGGTTGAGACCATTAGAAAACTGTACTCTGAAGTCTGAACAACAGTTGAATTGGAGAGCAAAATATCTAGGGAAGATTAGAAAATTTAAGGTTATTGCTGTGTTTTGGGTATATATGAGGACGGTACAAAGCTCTTTTTTCAAACAGTAGCTTGATGCTCAAGTAAGACAGATAAGAGTGGAATTTTGTGTGTAGGCTTGCTCCCTGATAATCACTAGACATGTATAACTACAGGACATTGTATAACTACAGGCCGGAGAAATGCATATCTACTAGACAAGCGAGACTTTGTATAGCTACAGGACCTTGGGCAACTGCAACAGGAGAAATGGCAGTCTAGCCCAGAGGACCGGTATCATCAGCAGTCATGATCCCTCAACTTTACAATCATTTGTTTAATTAAGGTGATTCCATCCTCCACTCATCAAATTGGATTGGGCAACCCTAAAAATAAAGAAATTTTACAAGTTTATCATATTACAAGTTTGCTATCAAAGTCCAGGCCCAGCAACCACTTCAACCGGTCTCACCAAAACAATGACCCCTCGGGCCGTTTGGTTGTGCACTCAAACGATCCCGCTATGTCGTTTTCGTATACACTCAAACGATATAGCCAAGTCGTTTTCGTATATACTCAAACGATATGGCCACATCGTTTTCGCACTCAAACGATATGGCCAAGTCGTTTAAGTATACACTCAAACGATATGGCCACATCGTTTAAGGCCACGTCGTTTTCGCACTCAAACGATATGGCCAAATCGTTTGAGTATACACTAAAATGATATAGCCACGTCGTTTGAGTATACACTCAAACGGTTTGACCACATCGTTTAGGGCTTCCATGGGGCGATATAGTGAAGTCGTTTGGACTAAAATAATTGAGAAGTTCTCAACCAATGAAATTTCTGATTAACTAATGATTAGCCCAATTAACCAATAAAAATTGGTTACATAAACACCAATTACATTTTTCATATACATAAACATCGAACAATTTTCTTATAATACAAATAATTAATCGATCATAAGTGTACAATAATTTATTTAAGCAATTATCTGCAAAATTGAATTAGTAATAATCAACTATCAACACATCCCAATTGAATTAGGGAAATTGAAATCTGATTTAAAAAATTGGGTTAGGAACAATACAATTAGTTACACCAACACAATTACATGCACTATGCACTTTTTATCTCTTATGACATAGTATCTATATAACCAAATTAAAATATGTAAGCAAACATGACAAAATCTAAAATAATGTAATCAAACATGCCAAAATCTAAAATAATAATTTGTTTTATATCTAAAATAGTAATCAAACATGCCTTTAGATGTTGTAAACTCCCTAGAGGAGTCAATGCAACCTTTCTCTGCCTTGTGCCTAAAGTTAATAACCCTACTAGGGTAGAAAATTTTAGACGTATTGCCTTATGCAATACCATATACAAGTGAATGTCTAAAGTTATCACTAATAGATTGAAATTGGTGATTAATGATCTAGTTTACTCTAACCAATCAACTTTCATCCCTGGCAGGTCTATACAGGACAACATCTTACTATCTCATGAGCTTTTGCGAGGATATGAGCGAAAACATGGTACTCCGAGATGTTCTATCAAAGTTGATATAAGGAAAGCCTATGATATGGTTAGCTGAGACACTATACAAATCATGCTGAATACTTTCAAGTTCCCCCTTGCTATATGTAATTGGATCCAGATGTGTGTATCCTCTCCCTCCTATTCAGTTATGATCAATGGCTCTGCAGAAGGTTTCTTTCCTGGTGCCCGAGGCTTGAGACAAGGAGACCCTATGTCTCCATATTTATTTGTTTTGGTTATGGAAATCCTCAGTTGTATCCTTCTAAGGAACATCAATGAGAAGAGAATCCAATTTCATCCGAGATGCAGAAGAGTGAGACTTTCACATTTGGCCTTCGCTGACGATGTCCTTCTCTTTTGTAAGGGGGATAGTAACTCTATCTTGGCAATTAAAGAGGGTCTAGCAGAATTAGGGAGGGCGACAGGCCTTAGTATTAATACTCACAAAACTACCATTCTAACCGGCACTCTAAATCATCAAGATGTTTTATCTCTTGTTTCTCTGTTAGGAGTCGAGTTGGTAAAACCCCCAATTAGGTACTTGGGACTCCCTCTGATCTCAGGGAGGTTGGGTATAAGAGAATGTCAACCACTTATTGAAAGAGTTACTCAAAAGGTCACTAACTGGAAAGCCCAACAACTATCTCATGTCGGTAAAGCAATGTTGATCAAGTCAGTACTCTTATCTTTCCACGTTTTCTGGGCGAGAACGTTTATCCTGCCTAAAATGGTTCTGGAACAAGTGGAGAGAATCTGTGCTCGGTTCTTATGGTCTACTAACGGTTCACAAAAAGCTTTTCACCATGCGAGTTGGTGTATTATGAGTAAACCAAAAAAGGAAGGAGGTATTGGGTTCTCAAGGCTCCATAGATGGAATCGAGGAGCCTACTGTGGCTTGGTCTAGCTACAAGGTGGTTATCAAGGAAGACATTGTATTAGTAGATTGGACTTGGCGGCAACACATAAAACAACCATTCTTCTGGACTATGAATACCCTGAAGGATTGCCTTGGACTTGGCGGAACATTCTAAATGCAAAAAAGGATGCTATGAAGCTTATCAAGTATACAATTGCTGATGGGGACAACACCCTTCTTTGGCACGATATTTGGTGTGGCACTCCACCTCTCTTATTTAATGCTAAAGTTGTGTCAGCATGGCGACTCCCTCTAAATGCCAAGGTTAGCTGCTTGTTAGATAATGGGCAATGGAACAACCTAGTGCTACAGATGCCAAATTCCGCTTTGAAGAAAGAAATACTCTCCACCTGTGTCCAAAGGCATCTTCCTCAGGACATAATTGTGTGGACTCCCCACCAGAGTGGAAACTACACCTCTTGTAGTGCCTATACTGCTCTTAGTCCAGAAAGAGATGAAGTGCAATGGTCTAGTTTTGTGTGGGGAAAGTGGGTATTGCCTAGGCATTCCTTCACATGCTAGCAACTGTTTTCCAACAGCATACCTACCCAAGATCGTCTGGTGCATAAGAAAGTGTTAACTTATTCAGTGTGTTGTCTCAATAACAATAGTAGAGAACACTCTAAGCATCTGTTCTTCGAGTGTGCTTACTCCCAGCAGGTCATCTCCAAAATCAAACAACTTCTTAGCATCGTGATAGATTTGAGATCTGCTAATCGAGAATGGTCCTCTATTTTCAGGCTTTGTAAAGGACATGAAATTGGGAAAGTCTATAAAGTCTACATATGTGCTGCAGTAGATGCGATATGGAAAGAGAGAAATGGCCGGAGGTTTCAAGGTTCTTCCAAGACAGCTTCAGTCTTCTTTAACAAACTGGTAAGGGACCTCAAAAATTATCTTGTTGTTCTGAAGCCTACTCTAAAAGACGCGCCTGTGTCAAGAGACGTGAATGACAGACTTGGGCTTAACATGCAGTTTCAACCCAAAGGTCTTAACATATGTTCTTGGGACCCTCCCTTAGAGAATCGACTTAAACTTAATGCTGATGGTAGCTTGAGCAGTCGTGGTACATGGCATGGTGGAATGATCAGAGCTAGATTTGGTCGGGTTGTTGCAACGTACACAGGAAGTGGAGGAATGTTATCGGTGCTTTTCTAAGAACTTTTGGCAATTGAAGTCGGGTTAAAAAGATGTCTAAATGAGGGACTGTTGAAAGTAGAAGTTGATTCAGACTCATTAATAGCAGTTAACGTGATTAATAAGAAGGAAAAGCCTCCTTGGTACTGCCTAGACATAGTCATGGCTATCCAACTTTTATGCCCTCTTTTTGAGTTCATTTCCTTTCGACATGCAGTTAGAGAAACTAACCTGGCAGCAGACTTTTAGCTTCTATTAGTCAGGCCTTTTATGTAAATTTTGCTTCCTTTATACCACCCCTTGATGAGACCCTCAACAACATTGTTGAAGAGGATGCACAAGGGAGAGTTTATGTAAGAATTTCTTAAGTAATACAACAGATGAGGGCCTGCCAAACCCTAGCTTAACTTTAAAAAAAAAAAAAAAAAAAAAAAAAACTTGTTATTTATTTATTTTTTCAATTGTGAATCATAAACTAGTTTGGGGTTCAAGGTTTAGAAATTTCGTACCAACATATTTCACTTAATTATTCAAAATAATAATTTGTTTTATATCTAAACTTGTTATTTTTTATTTTCTTTTTCAAATTTTGAATCATAAACTAGTTTGGGGGTTTGGGTTTAGGGTTTAGGGTTTACAAATTTCGTACTGACATAAAAACAATTAATTTCAAATATATTTCACTCAATTATCCAAATCTAAAATAATAATTTGTTTTATATCTAAACTTGTTATTTTTCATTTTGTTTTTTCAATTGTGAATAATAAATTAGTTTGGGGTTTAGGGTTTAGGATTTACAAACATATTTCACTCAATTATTCGAAATATATCAAAATTTCAAATATCTCTATATATAATACTCAAGTTTCTCATTTACTCATCCTTACTCTTTTTTTCATCAAAATCCTTACTCCTTACATAGAATACTCAAGTTTCTCTACATACTCAAGTTTCTCTACATATTAGAATACTCAAGTTTCTCTAAATGGAACATGAAAATGAAGAAGGAGCATTTAAAGTGATGTTTGAGGTGCAATAACAAATTAGAGAAGGAGAAAATAGAAGAAATGTTGAAAGTGAAGAAGTGGCACAAAATGTTGAAGGTGAATTTGAAGAATTTGAAGATGCGACTAGTCGAGCAAATAAGATGCCGAGAAATCATCGACGACAAAGTGCAAACCTAAATAATAAGGTAACACTTGATTAGAATGAATACAAAACACTTGATTGATTGATTAATTGAATGAATACAAAATACTTAAATGAATGCAAAACCTTAGGCCAAACGACATGGCTAGGTCGTTTGGGGATACTATGGAACGACATGGCTGGGTCGTTTGGAGACATTATGGAACTACATGACTGGGCCGTTTGAACTAAATTTAGTTAGAAGTTCATTTTTTTTGTGACTTTGAAATCCCTCATTACCTAAATGCAAATTGTTTGAGACTCTTGTTTTATTCTTTTATATGTAGGATTCTTTGCCACTATCCGAGAACCGATCCTCTGCAAACTCTAATGACGTGGATTGCCAACCGATTTTAAGTGATACAACAAAAAGTTTTACTACGGAAGAGGTATGATGGAGTAGGCATTGATTTCTTTTTCTTTTTTTTTATTTTCTATTAGTGTATTAATAATAGTTGTTGTTTTTTATGTGTTTAGGTCTTTCATACACGTAACGAGGCAATCGGTTGGGCAACCGCTAGAGGAAAACAAGTTAATGTTGTTGTGGTCATTGAAAAGTCGGAGTGTGCCAAGAGAAACCGAGTAGCAAGATTGAATTTGGCTTGCGAGTGCTCGGGTGTGTATCGGTCACACAAGAAGGAAGGCGAAGGGAGGGCTAATAAGAGAAGGTCGAGAACCAAGAAATCGGGATATCCATTTAAGTTAAAAGGTATTTTCCAATGCGGCACTGTCGATAGTTGGAAAATATAAGTTAGAAATGGTATTCACAACCATGTATTGGTGAAGACCCTTGAAGGACATGCATTTGCTACTCGTCTGACCGTTCCAGAGTTCAAGTACTTATCAGAGATGAGTAAGTGTGGAATAAAGCCTAAACAAATTTTGGATTCCATCAAGAATAGGTATCATGAAAACATATCTAGTATATCCCAAGTTTACACTGCAAGGCAGAAGGTGAGGAAATTGGATATGAACGGTCTCACACAATTGCAGAGATTGCATGAGTTGTTAGCAAAAGAACATTATTTTGAGGAGTTGAGGGGATGAGAATACCGAGAAGATAACGGCCCATCCAGAAGGTGTTAAGTTGGCTCAGACTTTTCCAACAATTTTCATGTTAGACGCTACCTACAAAACTAACAAGTATCGGTGGCGTTTCGTACAGTTTGTTGGGGTGAGTTCAACATGGAAGTCTTTCACCGTGTGTCAGGTGTTGCTTAAGTCTGAAACAACAGTCGACTATGAGTGGGCCATGCATCATTTTAGTGGCTTGCTTGGTGACATAAGCTCATCCATCACTACACCATCTTTTTCGCTTCTTTTAATTCCTAATCATTCATGGCAATCTCTACCAACTAATGACTAGCATGTGAAGAAGTTCTACCCATTCTCATTGCAAATCAACTCCCTTCTAGAATGGAATAGACTCTTACAATGATTCTACACTACATAATCAAGTTTTCATCAAGGCTTCATCAACCCCCTCTAATGGAGGTTTAGCCTTGATTCATCAAACTATCATTTCCATATGAAATTGAATAAGACATAATATAAAGATTATAACTCTACTATATAAATCTACTCAAGAATTCAATTCAAAATTAAACAACTAATAAATGAATAACAAACAATTAATTTAATTTAGAACTAAGTACTTAAATAAATCAATAATCGAAATTATGAAGAACTAACTATTTTATTGATCTAATGAATAATAAAACAATGATTCAAATAACTAAATTAAAAAAGATAATGAAAAACTAATAAATGGAATGAAAACTAAAATCTAGATCTAAAACTATGATTGAAAACTAATTAATTTAATTCAATCTAAAAATCTAGATCTAGAAAATATCTCTAATGGCTACTTGCTACCTAACCTAATTGATTCTTAAGAGTTAAGTCTTGTGTGTGGAAATGGAGGAGACTAGATCCACATTTTCATGCATGGGTTGAGGCGCCATGTTTTGGGCCGTAAAATCGAGCCCAAAGGCCAATTTATTTAGTCCACAGAGCTCCTTTCCAGCCAGATTTGACTTCAGTAGACTTTTCGTCTACTTTTGCTCCTGGGATTGGGTCAAGGCTTGGACCATTGGAAAGATTTTTCCGATCCGGTCATATTGACATAAAGTACGCCCAATTCCGAGGCCTGAGTCCAAAGATACGGTCTTCGGAAGTTCTGCTGACTTTTGTGTGTTATTTCTGCCCGCGTTAACTTTGACTTTTCAGCTTTTGACCGGCCTTTACAAAGGATTTTTCTCCTTGAATCTTTGCCTTTAATCATAGAACTTCTTAGCAACCAACCCTTGATCTCACCAAAGTGGCACATTTCTGCACATAATTGACTTCAATGCCTGAAATACATAAAAGCACGTAATCAGCATTAACTCTTATTTATTATTCGCATAATTGGTCTAAAAGTATTATTGTTAAAGGGTTAAAACTATAGTTTTGGGCTCTTATCAAACCACCCCCAAACAGCATTTTGCTTGTCCTCAAGCAAATATGAGAAATTAGAATAAGTGACCAAAAATGGAGTTCTAACTAATCTCATTTCGCCGAGTGTGATTACATTGACCATATGCAACAAGGCCTTAAACCACTAGGAATTCCCTAGTGGACAAGTTATAGCCTCGTGAGAGTTTTCTAGTGAAGGTACTCACAAACTTCATCTATACTACAACGACTAAGAAATAAAACTATTGTTTCCTTATTTATGCCTCAATTATCTATACATCTCACTAGCAATGAATACTGAATAATCAAGTCGAAACCTAAGCTAATATATGCATAATAATCAATCATCTACGAATAAACATATATACAATGAGTAATACTATGAAATACATTAGCAGATCCGTTTCTGAAAACTCGGAATAGCGTTCTTAAGTAGGTCATCACATAAATGTCAAGACAAAAACCACTCTGATTTTCCGCTCAAGTTTCGCTACTCCAGTGTGCAGTGGGCACATTTTACCTTACAATCTCAATGACACACAAGGAAACCGGAGTTAATCAAACACATCTGCCACTTACTATCACACTAACCTATTCCTAATTGAGCTAGAGATCTTTATTAGGTGTTGTGGGGATTAGGAGATGGTTTAAGAAGGAAGGAAATGGATATTCGAAAAGGACAAGTCTGAGATAATAGAGTCTTCATATTAAGTAACTAGAGAAAACCTTATTCTTTACTTTTGCTTCTACACTTTGTTTCCATCCTTAGCCATATTTTTCTTTTTCTTTGGCTTTTGACTCCTTTGATTCTATTTTTGGAGTTCTAACTCTTTGTTTTCTTTTATTTTATTTTTATTTTTATTTTTATTTTTTTTATTTGGATGGAAACTTTCTTTTCTTATTTGAAGCGACTAACAAATTCTTGATTTCAAATGTCTTTCTCTTTTCTATTCTTCATCTCTATTTTCAGACTCATTCTACAATGGGTAGGTTGATTTTTTTTTTTTTTTTTGTTTTGTAACAGGGTAAAGGATTTGTAGTTTATGAAAGGCTAAAGAAAGGCTCAGAGGGGAGACTAGCGGAAAATAATTCATAAGTTTGAATTTCTGGCTATATCAATCCAAAGATGGCCTAAATTCTTGCTTAGGATATGGTATAGTGATCAAGCAAGTGGACGTGTGATTTCTCTATCCGGATTTTACTTCTCCCTTGTGTCATTTCTCAATTGTTTCACTCATATAAGGCTTTAGGCTATATTCTCACAGGATTTGTAGAATAAGTACTCTAGCCTAGATTTCAGAAACTTACTACCAACAATCATAGATACTCATGTAACATATTTATAGATAGATGCAAGGATTATTACCTATATATTAACATAAGTTTCTAAAAACTATTCTAATGCAAAAGCTATGTAAGATTTCCAGATTATTAAGGGCCTAGAGAAGGAAAACAATACCAATATTCCTAAGTGTATAACACAACTTTTTATTTATTTATTTTGAAATTTTTGAATTTTTACTAGAAAACAAGTGCATATTATACATATCTATATCCTAACAGATGCCTTAATTATACGTGTTTCTATTCCCCCCCCCCCCCCCCAAACAAGAATCATGTTTTGTCCCAAAGTATTTAAATAAAAGGGTAGAGAAATACCATAATCAAAACAAGGTTAAACATACTAATATAGAAAATCCCGACGCAACTCTATAGGAGTTCCATGCCATGGGACATAAGCAAACACTTGAAATAAAACTAACCTTAACTCCCCGTTTAAGCGTCATCTCATTTCCCAGAGGAGGTTCTTTTTCAAGATCGCCATGCCATGATAACTTGCCAAGCCCGCCACCGAGTGTTCAACTGGGCTAATGTTACCGATGGGGTGTAAGGAGCAATCAAATAAGGTTGCACCTGCCATCCCGGCCAAGTCCTTACTCGAAATGAGCGAACCACCCAATTGGTGGGTCTCATGACTTCAACCCTATTCCAATCTGTGAACTGGGTACATAATTCAAGTAGACAACTGAGCATGATGCGGCAAACCAAAACAGGCATAAGAAGATACTTATGCCACATGCTTTGGGCTCTCTTAAGACTAGCCACTAATACTCGGGGAATGTCATAGCAGCGACGTCCCTCAGCTAAAACAAGAAAAACGTCACCAGGGGTACTATTTGCAGAGGTAAACTGCCAATCCCCTAAAATATTCATCAGGATGAATAACATGGTGGTGCCTACATTGAGGGACAGGTTACCAAGGGCTATGTTATAACGCCCTTGGTCCATTATACAAAACACCCCTCCCCCATAACACTCATGGAAATATGTATACATATCAGTCATATATCCCCACGTGTGAATAGGATCAGGTATTGGTATTCCCGAAACTAACGCTACCACATACTTATTGAATTCTAGTGGTGTGTCATCAACCATGACGGAGAATTCTTGTTCTCCGTCCTGGTTACAATAGAACTTAACATTATTGTAAAAAAAATCAGTAAGCTTAGGTTAATACGAGTCGTCTTCACTTACCAAAAGATGCCTCCATCCGAACTACATGATCTTTTCACGGAACCAATGTCCATAAGTCTCGCTCCCCAACAAGTGTTCGAAAGACTGCTCTGGTATCACTATAGGAGAAGTCATCATAAAACTACTCTCTAGAATAGCTGCAACAATCCTAGAACAACCCACAAAAAATTGGAATTTTTCGTGCCCACATGGGTCAGGGCGCGGGTGCGCTCAACCTATGCCTGGGTAGGGCGCGGGGTGCGCCTTGGTGAATTTCGAGTTCCAGGCACTTGGGCACAGGGCGCGCTCACTTTTTGCCTGGGATGGGCGTGGGTCGCACTCAGGATGAAAACTGGAATTCCATTGTTTTGGGCGCAGGTCACGCTCAGGTTTGGGCTTGGTAGGGCGCGGGTCGCACTCTGAAGAAATTTTGACTGTCAGTGCCTAGGGCACAAGTGGCACTCCACTGGGGCGCAGGTGCGCTCTGAGGTGCTAAAATGAGGAGGTGAGAAGGAAAAAGAAGGAAAAGTTGGGAATGAAAGGTGAGAGATGAATGTGAGGTGTAGTGTGGGTTGTTAGTGTAGAATGAAGGAAGTTTATATAAGTTTTAAGTTTCTAAAACGAATCGGAAAGTTGCCAAAGAGCTTTAAGGCAATTGTCGAAAACAAAAAATTTCCAAAACCGAAAACGGAAGCATCTCATATTCTTGATTCTAAAACAATCCTAATATCTTTTAGATTGAATTTTGAATAGTAACTTCTAAACTCTTTTAGATTTCATACTATCACAACATCTAATCATAGGTATGCCTATATAGGCAATATTCTCAACCATCACTCCAAAACAACTTATAAAATGGAGGGTCATATAACAAATCATGCTATAGTAAATAATATCACCCCCAAACAATTCGGGAAGGTGGGATTAACAATAAAAACAATGCACAATTTGAAAAGAACCATATTATATTAAAAATGAAATTCAAACAACATTTTAACTACCAAATTCACATTTAACTTCGGAATTCAAAGTTTAACAGCCAAACTAATAAAAATAATTACATAAAACATAAAAGGAACAATGAAAACAACATCTAATAATCTATAAGAGCCCTAAACCACTCGCTGCTGGTAGTGGAAGGCACCTAAGAAGGAGATGGCTCTTGAGCTCCAGATGGGCCAGAGCCATCCGTCCTACGGCGACGATGCTCGTGCCTCATAGAAACCTCCTCAAAAGAAGAACTCCCTGGGGTGGGAAACGTGCAAGCATATCTTCTCGGAACTTGTGCTGAGCTTCCATCTCGGTCTTCATTTGTTCCCAACGCTCATTCTCGCGTTGGGCACGAGTTCGAAGTTATGATGCATGGTAACCTGCCGAGTCTGGAGATCTTTGCAAATAGTATTGAGGGAACGCATGCCACGATGAAGCACCGACATGCGTTCTACATCCGACCTACACCTCTCCAAGGCAACGGCATCAAGACATGTCGTGTCCTCCTCATCCTCCGAGTCATCCTCTTCAACTACCCTCTCTTCAGGCAACCTCCAAATCTTTTGGATACACTCCGTATAAATAGTAGGATTTCTGTGCTCTTTCAGCCAAATCCTATCAGACGTCGGAGTCGCTCTCAAGGTCATCATGATCTTCGTTATCAAAACAGGGAAAGGTGCAATACTCTTCCCAACTCCCCTAATCATGTTACTCAAAAACTCCAGAATACAGAATTCATACTTCTGCTCCTGGAGTATCCATAGAACGTGAAGGCAGTTCAGACTAATGTCGCTGACCTTCTCCTTCCCTATGACATTCCTACCAATCCATTAAGCTACTGCCAGCTGGTTGGTTCGCAGAGACGACTGGTGAACACAATGTGATCTCGCATTGTAGTTCCCTTCCAAAGCAGTCGCATTCATCAAAGGCTCGATCCCAGTAAATTGGGATTCCTGTAATGTGGCATCGAGATGGCGTCTAGGCGGAATGCCTAAAATCTCAGCCAATAACCCAGTAGATACTTCTCTCCTCCTCCCGGCCACCTTAACAAAAATTCTATTCTCATCCAACTCCCTCGTCCTATAAAACTGTCGGACCAAATCTTCGTGGTAAAAATCATCTGTCGAGTACCACAAACCACTCCAATCTCTCCTAACCATCTCGTCACCGTAAAATGGCGCGAAGTGGTCGGCAGTAATCGCGTGCTCTGGCAAAATCCTCCGTCTTTGAGCCATTGAGATTTGGGAATGATTTGGGGGTTTAAATGGAATGTGGGGATGGAGTTTGAGACTCCCTCACTAACAAAACAATGGTGGTGGCGCGGCAGTTCACTTTTTTTCTGGTTTTTTTCTAATTTTCGGTGGTTGCAAATGTTGGGGATGATGGTGGGAGAGGTTTGGAGAATATTTGGGGTGGGAATGAATTTGGGCGTGGGTTAAGTTTGGTTTTCTTTTTCTTTTTTTTATTTTGTTCTAGGGTTTAAAGCTTGTTAATGGCGGTAGGGAAGACAAACTCGCGACTGTTGGTTTGAAGATGGAGACGCACGTGCGTGGCATGTGCGCGCGAGATTGGGCCCAAGCCCAATTTGATTTTTTGAATTTTTTCAATTTTTCACACAACTTCAAACTAAATTTGCCGCTTTGTTACCTGTTTGATTTATGCAAATGAGATATGGAAATTATCATGAGAGAATTTCCAATCCAATGATCTATAAAACACTCTATTCTGACCATGGGTGACATATAAGAAGATGAAAACGCCACAAAGTGCATGCATGACGTAAGTTATGCGAACGAATGAAATCTAAATTCATAGATAATGTCAACCTGAATCGAAATACGATTAAATGGCCTAAGCAACACAAATGGAAAGTTGAACAATCCAATATGAAAAAACGAACACCCCACCCCCTAACAAATTTTAGACAAGAGAGTTTAGAAAATTTGTTTTAAAAGTGGGTCTTTTAAAGTCAGATTCCTAAGACTTCCTAAATTACTATTATTTGTGATTTTAACAATTTTTATTTTTTTATGAATAAGATTTAATATAAGAAAAACAAGAAAGCAATAAATGCATAATTCACACCATAAAGGAACATGACTCAAAATCCGAGAAAACATGCAAAAGTGGAAAACTTGAATTATGTTAACCGTGGACTTAGGATTCGGTACTTACAGCCACACACTCCATAGGGAGGGCCCGGTTACCTAAATGGTGCACTTACCATTATATAGAAATAAAAGGAAGTACACCAACGAAAAGGTCAGTCCTCATAGACAGGGTCCTGTAAAAGGACTTCCTCTACATCAGGGGACAAAAGCTTGTGGAAATGTTTCAACCGTTGGCCATTGACTTGAAAGGTAATGTTGTCCTTGGGATTTACCAAGGTGATTGCCCCGTGAGGGGTGACTTCAGTAACCAGAAAAGGACCAGACCAACGGGTTTTTAATTTCACTGGAAAAATATGTAGACGGGAGTTGTAAAGTAAGACCTTTTGACCTACCACAAACTCTTTGCGCAAGATTTGTTTATCATGAAACACGTTTCATGTTAGCTTTATAATCTTTCGCAAGATCATAAGAATTGCTACGGATTTCTTCAATCTCATTCAATTGCAACTTGCGCTTGACACCCGCCTCATCATAATTGAAGTTAAGGCTTTTTATAGCCCACATAGCACGGTGCTCTAATTCAACGGGCAAATGACAAGGTTTTCCAAATACAAGTCTAAAGGGAGACCCTATAGGAGTTTTGAAAGCAGTCATAAGTCTTTCCTACCAGGATTAACAGTTGTTTCTAAAATCTTTTTGATTTCCCTATTAGAAACTTCTACTTGTCCGCTAGTTTGTGGATGATACGAAGTTGCTACCTTATGTGTAACTCCATACTTTTTCACGAGAGATGCAACAACTCTGTTGCAAAAATGTGTTCCGCCATCACTAATGATGGCTTCGGGAATGCCAAAGAGACAGAAAATATACTCTTTAACAAAAAACACAACTGTCTTATGGTCATTGCTACGGCACGCCATGGCCTCTATCCATTTAGACACGTAGTCCACGGCAACTAGAATATAAATGAAACCGTGGGAAACTGGAAATGGACCCATGAAATCAATGCCCCATACGTCAAATATTTCTACCACCATGATTGGATTTAATGGCATCATATTATGCTTCGTGATTCTCCCAAGTTGTTGGCAACGAACACACATCTTGCAATGCACTTGGACATCTTTAAAGAGAGTAGGCCAATAAAACCCACATTGAAGAATTTTAGCAGCTGTTTTCATACCACTAAAATGGCCACCACACTCTTTGTCATGGCAGAATGAGAGAACCTCATTATATTCCCATTGGGGAATACAACGACGAATAATCTGATCCGCACAATACTTGAAAAGGTAGGGTTCATCCCAGTAGTATAGCTTAACTCTGGCCAAGAACTTCTTACGTTCATTTCTTGACCAATCATAAGGAATAACATCAAATGCTAAATAATTCACAATGTCAGCATACCATGGTGCGGAAAAAATAGCATACAGATGCTCATTAGAAAAAGAGTTCGGTATGGACTCAGAATCACTATCATCGTCATTTGTAAGTCTAGATAAGTGGTCGGCAACTACGTTTTCGACCCCTCTTTTGTCCTTTATTTCTAATGTGAACTCTTACAAAAGAAGAATCCATCGGATTAATCTCTGCTTAGCATCCTTCTTTGCGAGAAGGTACCTAAGGGTTGCATGGTCCATGTAAACTAGAGTCTTAGAACCAACCAAATAAGGGAGAAACTTATCTAAAGCATAAACGACAGCTAATAATTCTTTTTCAATAGTTATATAATTCCTTTGAGCATCATTTAGAGTTTTACTAGCATAATAAATAACAATGGACTTATTATCTAGTTTCTGTCCCAAGACAGTACCAACTACATAATCACTAGCGTCACATATGAGTTCGAAAGGTTTAGACCAATCGGGAGGCTGTATAATGGATGCAAATGTGAAGGCAGCTTTTAAAGTTTCAAAAGCTTGTTTACAGTTAAAATTAAAATAAAAAATGGCATCCTTTAAAAGCATATTAGTTAATGGCCTAGCTATTTTCGAAAAATCTTTGATAAAGCGCCTATAAAAACCTGCATGGCCTAGAAAGGCTCTAATATCACGGGCAGTCCATGGTATTGCTAGAGTCGCTATCTTATCTAGTTTGGCCTTATCTACTTCAATGCCATCACTAGATACAATGTGACCTAGTACTATTCCTTTTTTCACCATGAAATGACATTTTTCCCAATTTAAAACCAGACTCTTCTCTTCACATCGTGTCAAAACTTTAGACAGGTTAGACAGGTAGTTTGTGAAAAAGTCTCCATAGATAGAAAAATCATCCATGAATACTTCCATGAAACCCTCTACTATGTCACTAAATATATGAAGCATACACCGCTGGAAGGTACTAGGAGCATTACAAAGGCCAAAAGGCATTCATTTATAGGCGTATGTTCCAAAAGGACATGTGAAGGTAGTCTTTTCTTGGTCATCAATATCAATAATAATTTGGAAATAGCCAGAGTAGCCATCCAAAAAACAATAAAAGTATGACCAGCTAGACGTTCAAGCATTTGATCTATAAAGGGTAAAGGAAAATGATCCTTTCGTGTCATGGCATTTAAACATCTGTAATCAATAAAGATCCTCCATTTCATAGGACCATGCGTGGCAACATATTCACCCTTGGCATTACGTACCATGGTAATCCCTGATTTCTTAGGAAGTACATGAATGGGACTTACCCATTGGCTATCAGAGATTGGGTATATGATACCCACATCGAGTAACCGTAAGACCTCTTCCCTGACCACCTCTTTCATGGCAGGGTTCAAGCGACGTTGAGGTTCGCGAGAAGTCTTTGCATTATCCTCCAAATGTATATAATGAGTGCATACATTAGGGTCAATTCCCTTAATGTCGACTAGGGACCAACCAATCGCAGAACGATGTTCCCTAATCACCCTGATCAAACGTGTCTCTTCCTCCTTAGATAACAGAGAAGATATTTTTATCGGATGACTACCATCTGGATCAAGTTGAATATACTTTAACTCAGGAGGAAGAGGTTTAAGCACCGGGGTGGAAGGAATATCGATAAATGCTTCTGGGGGGTCCTCATCTTGAGTAATGAAAACTTGCTTAGGCAGCAGGTCTTCAAACTCTGTAAATGGAGTAACAGAAGGGTCTACAATAGGTGTAGACTCGAAGATGGTGTTAACTTCCTCTAAGTAGGAGTCATCGGTGAAATCTGAACTTCCAAAAGACAGGAATTTATGCATTTGGTTTTCTGGAAACGTATTATTAAAATAATCTTGAGCTAAGCTCTCGATCATGGTAACCTCCCCATCTATGGACGAATCTGGTAACAGTTTCATCATTTTAAAAACATTTACCTCAATAGAAAGATGGCCAAAAGACAAGGACATTGAACCATCGCGGCAGTTTATGAGCGCGTTGGCAGTTGCCAAGAAAGGACGCCCTAAAATGATTGGAACAGAGTCGTTAGCGACTTCTGTATCGAGGATAACAAAATCAGCAGGATTGTAGAAATCCTGGACCTTAACAAGCACGTTTTCAACCACACCCTTAGGGTACTTAATAGATCAATCCGCTAATTGCAACGTCATTTTAGTAGGTTGCATCTCTTGTAGACCTATTTTTTTGTATAGATAATACGGGAGTAAGTTAACACTAGCCCTTAGGTCTAGTAAAGCGGTCGACGTGTGGGAATCTCCTAAGGTGCATCAGATGGGGCGAGAGGGGTCCTTGTGGTCCTAGACTTATTCCATTCCATGTTTCGTTAAAGTTGGAAATTTTTCAGTTAAAAAGGCGTCTTTATGAATATTTGTCTTACGCCTTTTAGTGCACAACTCTTTGAGAAACTTAGCATGGTGAGGTAATTTTTTAATTGCTTCCAGAAAAGGTAAGTTTATCGTTAGATTTTTAAAAACTTCCCTAATCTCGTCAAAGTTTTTATCCTTGTTTAACATAGCTAATTTCTGGGGAAACTGTGATTTCTCTCTATATTGAGCATATGGATTAACTGGATGTCTAACATTTGCTTTCTGTTTCTTAGATTGTGGTTTAACTGGTACCTCTACAGGGGTAGGCTCATCAGTTTTTATTTCGGTATCTAGTTCAATCTCCGGTGTAGGGACTACTTGTGGGGTAACTATAGGCATAGTTACGTTGTTATCAACCACTCTCTCATAATGGAGAGTGGTGATGGCATTCAGCTCACCTATGTTTACATTTTCCGTACTAGTATTACCGTTCACCTTAAAGGCTGTGTTTGTTGTTTTAGGATTAGTTATTGCTTGACCTGAAAATACACCTTTGGGTTGTACTTTCTCTTGAGCTAACTGCTGTAAGGAAAGTTGGATGGCTTGTAAAATTTGTTGTTGAGATTGCATAAAGGTATCGAAACGACGATCCGATTGTGGAGTAGGATTTGCTACTGGTTGTGTGACAGGAACTATGTTACGTTAATTATTAATGGGTGGGTTGTGATAGTTATTATTATTAACCAGAACGATACCTCTATTAGAATTATAATTATTATTGTTATAATTATTATAATTTCTCTGACATTGTCGTTGTCCTTGTCCTTGTCGTGTTGGAGCTTGGTTATAATTGTTTGCTTGCCTAATATTTTGATTATTAAACCCTAGAGATGTTACTTGTTGATTATTTCTCCAACTGAAGTTGGGGTGTTGTCTCCAAGGGGCGTTAGGAATAGGATAACTATTAATTGAGCAAATGTTATCTTGTTGTAATTGTTGTTGTTCATAGGCGAGAGGACAATAGGAGTCTGGATGCTCAGGACTCAAACAGAAATTACATGGATTGGAGTTGACATTCATGACGGGGATAGGCATTTGTTGAACAAAAATAGCCTCTACCTTTTTAGTGAGAGATTCGACTAAATTTTTAAGTTCAGGATCGTGTTTCATCTTAAACATACCGGCAGCCTTTACTGTTGTAGAAGAACTAGCGGAACGGGAGATATCATCACTACCCCCCCAGTTATTATTACGCTTAGTTTGATCTTCTAAAAATTTATAAGCCTCTGAGGCTCCATTACTTAGGAAACTACCCCCATTCATTATGTCAAGGACTTCTTTATGGTGGTGTAGAAGTCCTTTGAAAAAGGCACGAACTAACGTGTCTTTCGCTAGGTTATGGTGTGGACACTCTATAAGAAGATCGGTAAAACAATTCCAAGCCTCTGAAAATGATTCATGAGGATTCTGTCGAAAGAAATGAATCTTGGAAAGCATTTCATCGGTCTTCAATAGTGGGTAAAAATGTTCCATAAATAGTTGAACAAGTTTAGCCCACGAGTCTACAGAATTAAGCGCTTGGGCAGTTAACCAAGACGTCGCCTTATCGGCTAAAGTGAAGGGAAATACCCTCAGTTTAATTTGTTCAGCACCAACCATAGGATGCTGGAATGTTGTAAGGACTTGGTCAATCCCACGATGTGTGCTGATAAGGCTTTTCATGGTCTAACCCATGAAAAATGGGTAACAAATTAAATATATTTGGGGGGAATCGAAAATCCCCCACTAGGTCTGATAGAACGATGCAAGATTTAGGGCTATCGTTCAAGGCTTTGTAAAATTCAGAGAGAGGAGACTCTCTTTCTTCAGCCATTATTTCAGGTGGTGTGTGTGGTATATTAGCTAGAGGTGTAGTGAGTGGTATACTAGAAAGGCGTGTTTGTTGACGTTACTGGTTGATTACGTTAGGCGTTTTTCTTCGGCCTGACCTTAATCTCATGCAAGGCTAAGACCAATCTTAACTAAACACGACAACACTCCAAACAATCCTGATATGCTAGTATGGACCTCTAACAGGAGACACGAGGTGTTTGAAGAAAGAAGTACATGAATGCCTCCTTGCTTCGCTTATGAATAGCGTCTTGTATATGCGTGCTCAGTGTATATAACAAGTTAGAACACTGAAAACCTTGAAGAAATGGAAGTTTGAAACAAACCTGTGGAAATCGGGCAGTATCAGCAGAGGGCGCGGGTCGCGCTCAGGTCAAGCTGGAGTTCCAGGCGTTTGGGAGCGGGGGGCACTCAAACTTAGCCTTGGTAGGGCGCGGGTCGCGCTCAGGGAAAAACTCAAGGTCCAGGCGCTTCAGCGCGGAGGGCGCTCGAGTTTTTCTTTGGAAAGGCGCAGGTCGTGCTCAGCTAAAAGCTGGAGTTCCAGGCGTTTGGTCGTGGGTGGCGCTCCAATTTAGGCTGCCTAGGGCACGGGTCGCGCTCCGTGTAATTCTATGAGGAAAATTTCAATGCTGAAACGGACAACCACAGTTAGAATCAAACAAGGGTGGGTGGGTTTTGGGACTTTGGAAGGCTAACAATTCTAAAGAAAACAATACTAAAGGGAACTAAGATGGCAGCAGCGCCATTTGATAAATGGTAAAACTTGAATAGTTCTACCTACGAATAAGCGATGAACTTAAATGCAAGTAAAACTAAAACTGAACTCGTACTTATTTATCAAAGATTTCTATACTCTCGAATCTATCAAAATAGAGTGGAGTAAAAGATTCGTTCCACTCCTAGTTCTTTAGCATTCAATGTTTTCTAATATTATCAGTACTAGCCAAAGTTAGCGAGAGTAATGGTGTGGAATTTATACTAGGATGTGAATTCAAATAACAAGATACTAGCTATAATGATTCAACTACGAAATGCTACGGAATACTAAGGTTTGAATCTAGATAAAGAATTAGGGGGATTGAATCCACCTTGAATCCAATTCAATAAACTAGCATAGATTGTTGTAATCTAATTCTTACGTTCTTATGATAAGAATTGGTCGTTCTAATCCCTAATCATTCATGGCGATCTCTACCAACTAATGACTAGTATGTGAGGAAGTTCTACCCATTCTCATGGTGAATCAACTCCCTTCTAGAGTGGAATAAACTCTTACAACGATTCTATACTACACAATCAAGTTTTCATCAAGGCTTCATCAACCCCCTCTAATGGAGGTTTAGCCTTAATTCATCAAACTATCATTTCCATATGAAATTGAATAAGACATAATATAAAGATTATAACTTTACTATATCAATCTACTCAAGAATTCAATTCAAAATTAAACAACTAAGAAATGAATAACAAACAATTAATTTAATTTAGAGCTAAGTACTTAAATAAATCAATAATCGAAATTATGAAGAACTAACTATTTTATTGATCTAATGAATAATAAAACAATGATTCAAATAACTAAATTAAAACAAGATAATGAAAAACTAATTAATGGAATGAAAACTAAAATCTAGATCTAAAATTATGATTGAAAACTAATTAATTTAATTCAATCTAAAAATCTAGATCTAGAAAATATCTCTAATGGCTACTTGCTACCTAACCTAATTTATTCTTAAGAGTTAAGTCTTGTGTGTGGAAATGGAGGAGACCAGATCCACATTTTCGTGCATAGGCTGAGGAGCCATGTTTTGGGCCAAAAAATCGAGCCCAAATCCCAATTTCTTCAGTCCACAGACCACTTTTCAGCCGGATTTGACTTCAGCAGACTTTTTGTCCACTTTTGCTCCTCTTATTGGATCAAGGCTTAGACTATTGGAAATCTCTTTCTGAGCTGGTCATTTTGACATAAGGTACGCCCAATTCTGAGGCCTGAATCCAAAGATACGATCTTCGGAAGTTCTGCTGACGTTTGTATGTTGTTTCTGCCCGTGTTGACTTTGACTTTTCAGCTTTTGGCCGGGCTTTACAAAGGCTTTTTCTCCTTGAATCTTGGTCTTTAATCATAGAACTTCTTAGCAACCAAACCCTTGCTCCTTTATCTCACCAAAGTGGCACATTTCTACACATAATTGACTTTAATGCCTGAAATACATAAAAACACGTAATCAGCATTAACTTTTATTTATTACTCGCATAATTGGTCTAAAAGTATTATTGTTAAGGGGTTAAAACTATAGTTTTGAGCTCTTATCAGTATGTCAAAATAGAAAACCTCTCTTTCTCTCTCACAGCCGCTACCAATGTTAGGGTTTTGTTATCTTCTCTCTCACGCCTCGCTCGATTTTCAAACTTTAACTACCAAATTTTGAAACTTTAAGAGACCAATGTTATTAATTTGGTTTTCCTTTAAGATGGCTTCATCGGTTGAGGTATGTATATCGCCTTTCTCTCACTTTCTAACCATCTTACTGTTTTAGGTCATGTTGTGAAGTTAATTAGCTTACAATGGAGATGAAAGTGTTAGTGACAACCTTTTTATCTTGTTGTTGTTGTGTTGTGAAGTTAATTGGAGATGAAAGTGTTTCCACCAAATGATACTGATATCGATCAAACTTTAGCACAAGAACAAGTCATCCAAGACCTTGCTAACTACTATTTCCGTGATTGGGGATTTTTCATGGTGTTATTCATCCAATGTTTCACCATGTAAATGCTGCTATGAAAGATTATCATGACATGGACAAAAAAACTACTGCTAATGACAATGAACTTAGTGTTCTTGATCTTCTACGTGTTATTAGTCTTGTTGATGCACGTCCTTCTCGTCCTGCTACTTCACCAACCTTCTCTGCTGGTAGTACTACTATATATACTTTCTTTGTTTTCATTTCAGTTAATATATGTGATGTTGTTTGTTTTTTTTATGATAATGTAAATGGGTTGTTGATGAAGTATATTATTATAAGTGTTTGATGAATGGGGTTTTATAATAATGAGATATTCTTCATGTTTCTTTCATGTCTAATCTTGTAATGGTATATTTGTTGTTTTTTTTTATGAAAGGGGTATGCTGATAATGATTTTTTTTTACTTGTTTCTTTCATGTTATGGGGATATATATATATGAAGTATATTGGTTATGGGTATGTTTTATTACAGGTTTGTTTTGGTTTTTGATCCAACGTTTCTGATGGGGTTTTTTCATTTTTTGGGTTTTGGGTATGTTGTTCGATCATGTTGAAGTTTTTTTTTTTTTCGATAATCCTTCGATCATGTTTTAGTGGTACTGATATTTTGGGGTTTCTTCATATATCATAATATCTTTGTGTTTCTGATGTTGGGGTTCTTTTATTGTCTAATATATCCCATATATAATGTAGGGTTATTTAGCTTTAGGCCCCACTTTATATATGGATATTAGCATTTGGCTCTCCTAAGTTGGTTTATTCATTTTTGGCCCCAGTTCCGTTAGTTGACTCGGTCAACTTTAACTGTTCAGTAGCATATTTTCAAAATGGCAACTTTACCCTTCACGTGAGTTGTGCGTGAATCTCGTAAATACTAGTTTCATAAAATTTCGATTTTGAAATACAATACAAATTTCGTTTCGATGATATCGATTTAAAAGTCCACGTGGCAAATATCTATGTTACAAACATTGACGGCTTGGATTAAAAGGTTTGGGGATTTTACAAATCAGGAGATCACTCCCTTTCTTATCACTATTCACCTTCTGATCACTCCACTCTATTTGCACTGCCACTGCCTCCAACGACTTGGACACCGGTGTCACCACCTCCAACGATTTGGGCGCTAGTGTCATCGCCTCTACCTAGTAAGAATCAGTCACCAACGTCCCCTCCAGTCCATAAAACCACAACCATGCGCTAGGAAAGCCTGGTTCAGCACCTCCTTCTCCTACTGGGAGTTCACCTCTTCCACCAACACATTATCATCATAGAACTCCACCACCATCAGCTAATCCTGCTACCAATTTGCCAACCCCATCACCATGGAAGGGTACTAGTACACCACCTCCAATTACAAACTATCATCATCATATGCCGGCTCGCCTCCAATCGATGGACATTACCACATTGCATTTCCTTTAATCTCTGCGTTTGCAAGCAATGCAACAATCTTTGTTTGGATTTCTTCTCTTGAGATGATCCCACTTTCATCTTGGTTGAAACCGATACCAATTTTCCAAACATAAAAAATGCATGCTTTATTTAGGGGCTGATCGTAAAAAAATGGCCAACAGAGAAAAGAGAAAAGGAACTCCAACACTAAGTCCCTCCATAATTGAGTTCCAGCCACAATGTGACAGGAAACAAGCAATAGAAGGGTGTGCCAACACCTCCCTATGTGGAGCCCAACAAAGCATCCTTCTGCGAGAGGCCACTCTTGCTTCAAACCCATCAGGGAACACATCAGTACCCCCATCAATGAGGTCCGGTCGCACGACCCATAGAAAAGGTTGGCCGGAAAGTTCAAGCCCAAGTGCTAATTCTTCGATTTTCCGCTTGTGGAACACCGTTAAGCTACCAAAGGCCACATAGATGATCGAAGGGGGGGTGGTTCTGGTCCGTCGAGCCGGCTTTTAGGCAAGTCGAGTCCTCTGGCCAAAACTGAGCAAGTCAGCTAGTTACTAATAACCCTTGGATCCCAACCGTTGGTAAGCACTTGACCCCATTCCTTGATCAGGAAGTAGGGCACTAGAAAAAAAAAAAAAAGAGAGAGAGAGAGAGAGGCCGAGAGCAAGACAAAACTTGAGCATAAACTTTTGGAGAGAGAGGCCGAAACTAAAACAGGTAATAAACTTTTGGAGGCCGAAACTTTTGGATTGTTTTGATAAAAACACGTGTCCATTACACTTAAGTTAGTGGACCACTTTCTTAATGGCATATTGGTAAATATTGTTAAGGGGTATTTGAGCCATTAAGAAAATATGAGAAGTTAATTTCATAGTCTACACAAAGTTGACCTAGTCAAATGACAGAATTGGGGCCAAAAACGAATAAACCAACTTAGGAGAGCCAAACGCTAATATCTATATATAAAGTGGGGCCAAAAGCTAAATAACCCTATAATGTACAAGTTTTAGACATAAATTAATATACTTTCGTGGATTCATTGCATTTGTCATTTTTAGGTGTATTCTCTTTTAATATCTAAATAAACAGGAAGTGGTATTCGGTGTTCCTAAACCCTCGCGCTCGAAGTTCTTTATTAAGCATCTCGTTATGTATGTCTTCTGTAATTACGTAAAGGTACCCTTATGTAATTCCTTCCTCATCATGTTGGTCACATATTGTCTATTCTCGAACTATTATGTTGCAACAGGCCAGCACTTGAATTTACAAGTTCTAACATGAAACTTTTTTCAGAATCTTTATAAGATCAGGCCCATTTTTACATGGAATAAATGTTCAGTTAAAGTATTTTCTATACAATGATTAATCGACCAAGTTTTATACTACTACTAGTTTTAGCTATGAAACTGACTGACTTTTTCCTGTGACTTTTTCCAGGGTGCCTTCTTTCGGCAGTTTTATTTTTCAGATATGTATGCAAGTCTGACTACTTAGCTATGCGTCATGGATTCATTAGTATGAGTTTTTGTCTACAACAAATCGTCAGGTTCCTTCATTTTTTGTTTGTATTGTCCTAATTTTTTATTCTTATAAGTTCATTTATCCCCTGGAAGTAATTTTAACTTTCAAAAATATATCAAAAGGTCATTAGAAGACGATTTCAAGATAGTTGTTGGAATTAGGTATGACATTACTGGTTGTGGTTCTATTAAAAAATTTTCTAGTTGTGTTGGTTTCTGATAATGGATTTCTAATTATGCATTTTAATTTCGTAACTGCTCCATGATGTTAACAGCCCTTTGCTATGGGCTTCGGTTGTGGTATTTTTGCTTCTAAATGTTGCTGGTGAGCTCACATGTCTTTAATCAAACATTTTTTTGGTTATTTATATTCTCAATTCAAATTCAATTTAAGTTGCAGTCTTTTCATTGGATCATATTGTTATTTCCAGGATGGCAGGTGTTGTTGTGGATAGCCGTGTTTCCTCTACTTGTAAGGAATTTTATGTATTATGGTAGTAGCTTTCCTAACTAGTGCTGAAGTTCAATCTCACCCCTAAACTGCTTGCAGGCAATCTTAGGAGTGGGAACTAAGCTACAAGCTATTATAACAAAGCTACAATCTTAAGGTGCATTTATTGTGTCAGTAGTTTGAGTGGTCATTTCACCCATATAAGGTGGCTCGATGGCGGGTTAATCTGAAGGCTGTGCAGGGTAGGTGGGTTTAGCCTCGTTATCCTCCCATTAGATGTTGAAATGAACTTCTCATTGCAACTGTTAGCTGTTTCCCTTGGTGTTGGATGTGTTGCTGTGTTATCGCTTTGTGTGTATGTCAATAATTCTATATCACTATGTCATTCAAGTACCTCTCCTTGAATAATCCGAATGACTTATTTTAGGTTCTGCAGTCCCTTTGTGACATTGAGATGAGTGGGCTGGTTGGTTTTCTAGACGGGCATGAAGTGTTTTACATGGCCTCTTGAAAGCACTTGGAGACAAGGACATTGACTGTGTAAATAGTCTTTGTTTAGACTAGGGGTGTAATACGGGGCAGGTCGTGTCAACTGTGGGTCAAATAGTGATGGATCGGGGTAGGGAAAGTCTAGGGAATACAAATCCAGTGGTCCCCGATGGGGCGGGGCGGGGCTGGTTGAAGTCCCATGTCTTAGGGCGGGGCTGATTGAAGTGTCATGTCTTAGTACCATCACCTGGCCTGTTGGGTTAGCTTACCGGGCGGGTTTCAGGCGGGTCATTCGAGTCTAGTGGAAATTGTCATTTTAACCCAATTTTAAAAAAAAAAAAAAAAAAAACTTCCTAATTCTGCAAGTAATATCTTTCCAATTCACAACATAGAGAAAATTAATGGAATCAATCAATGAAAAATAAACAAAAATGAAAAACTATAACTTGAACACAAAACCATATATATTTGAAAATTTGAAACTTCTTTATCGTGATTTACCATTTGTAAATTGATTATCTTCCATAGCAAGATAAAATGAAGATGGGAAGGTCTATGGTACAAAACAATAAAATATAAACTAAAAGAATTTAAAATTAATACAAGGATGAATGATTCATCTTCCCCAAAATTCAAAAGTTGAATTTGAACTCTTGATATTTGCCTAATGTTCAAACTTGAACATTTGAAATTAATGCTGAACTCATAAGTTTGTGTTCATATCTTTCAAATTCCTAGAAAAGTTAAAAGAAAATATAAACAAAATATAAAAATATTGGAGTTAGAGACTTGAAACGGTATGGCTCAACGGGGTTTGGTCAACGGCTTATGCCACGGTGTGGGTCGGGTTTGAGCATAAAACCTACACCCATAGCCCGACCGCATAGAAACAGTGTCGGGGCGGGGCGGGTCTATTTTCAGGTCGGTGCGGGTTTGGGTTGCGGGTGAAGACCGGGTGCCCTACTGAGTGATGGGTCAACGGTTTTTTTTTACACTCCTAGTTTAGACTAGCTAACCTCAACCTTAAGGAAATGTAACTTATAGTCTTAGCAATAACTGCAGCCTTATTCATTGTGTTTCTTTAATTAACTTTAAGGAATGTAAGAACTCATTTTTTCCCTCTTCTTACCTGTTCCAATATTCTTTGTCTTGGCCAGTGGTATAATGAATGGATGGTTTTTGTATTTGCAATTCAGAATTCTAGCATTCAGGAGAGCAGTTCTCTAGGATTCAATTTGTTTGCATGCCCAGTTTGTTATGAGCCACTTTTAAGAAAAGGTTCACCCGGTTTAAATGTGTAAGTTAATCTAACTTCTGAAAATCAATATTTTAATCATATATGTTTGGTATTAATCGTCTAAATTTTGTCACAAGTCTAATGGGCTACAATTGTACTGTGGAAAGTGCTATGTACTGATGTTGTTTCTTTTTTTGGTTAAATGATTAGAAATCTGCCTTGTCGTTTGTGGGGCCTGGTTTTTTAGTATCACTGGCATATTTGGATCCTGGAAATTGTAAGTTTTCCATATCCTTTATTTTGCAATGTTAAAGTTAAATGTAAAAATTTTGGCTCTTCTTGGTACTGAGTAAATTATTATGATGTGGGTAAGTTTTGTTATGAGCTCGCTAGATAGTCTTATTAGGATTGTTTTATTTTTTAGGGGGTTAGTATTGGAAGTTGATTGTAATTCTAGAGGCAATGTAGGACTTGAAATGGAATTGAGATTATTCTCATTTTTAGTTTTTATGGAATACAAAGACAGTATCTGATCTCATATGTTGTATTTAAGTAAAACAGTTGCATTTATTAGTTGTCAAAATTGCATGTTAGTTAGTACTTAGTAGGGTATTAAAGTTGAATTCTTATTATAATATTGATGATTATTAGTTTCTGAGCTCACTCCCATGATCCATCTGACACAAAACAGAAATGATTGAATTTCGATGTCATTTTCTGTTCAATTTTCTTAAGAGAGATAAATAAACATTATGTGTATGCATACCTGCAATAACTAATTGATTTGTTTTGGGATTATCTGCTTAAGGAATTTGATGTGTTTGTGGTGCAGTGGAAACTGATTTACAAGCTGGAGCTAAACACAGATATGAGGTAATATACTATAAGATTAAACAAAGTTTTGCTTTTAATTGTTGAAATATTATTGAAGTTACAATAACATTATATTTTGCTCCATTACGCCAGTTTTTATGGGTAATTCTCATTGTATTGATCTTTGCGCTTATAATCCAGTTTTTAGCTGCTAATCTTGGCATATTCACTGGTAAGAAGCAAAATATTGTAGCCTTATCATCTACAATTGTAGGGTATTAACCGGTTCCAGATGTTGCTGCTGAGAGATAAGTTCGTGCTTGATAATGTGAATCTTTCATGAATCTCCATTTGGGTTTTGATGCAGAGGTGAGAATCCCTAGTCCTTTTTTACTATTAAGCTCAATCCACGATACCTTAGATTATCAGTATTTAGCATTGGAATTGGTCTTAATCCCCTTATTGCCCGCTTCATGATATTTTCTTGGTCGACTATTTTATCTTAATGCTAGGACCTCTTTTGGAGCATTTGTAGAACTAAATGGGCATAGGGTTTTCAACAACGCAAGCTGTTATCTCTTGTTTAGGATCATAGTACGAAAACTTTTTTTATGGTGATAGTCCAACAATAAGTTTGTGAGGTTTAGAAAATCGCTCAAAGTTGTGAATGTATATGGTTGGATTAGTTTTGTACTTTATCAATTTTTTTTCCCATGTATATTATGGTTTCTTTGTAAAATGGTATGAAAATGTATTGTGTACAGGATAAATTTAGCTTAAATAAAATTTATGATTTCTGTATATGGTGCATGAGGGGCACCTTTTTGTAGGTTAAGCTGGTCGCTACAAAATATGAGAAATTATTTTTTTTTATCAGCAACCCATCAGCAATGGTTCATAACTGTTACAAACGATTTTTAAATTAACTAACAACTTTGCAACGGTTAAAAATCGTTGGTAATATTTTTAACAAATTACCAATGCTTAAAAAGCATTTGTGAAATCAAAAATCGTTGCAAAGGCTTTAAATTTGTGACAAAATAGTTATAAAAAGCGTTGCAAATCATTATTGCAACGGTTAATAACCGTTGGAAATATTTGTTTGCAACGCTTATTAACCGTTGCAAAAATTTCCAACACTTTACCCACTCCATATTTGCAACGCTTAAAAAGCGTTGCGAAAATTATTTGCAACGCTTTTTTGCCATTGCAAATAGCCTGTTATGGTGTAGTGCGTGATCGTGTCTAACAAGGACTTGGCCCTGATGAGTGCCGCTGACAAAGTTTTCCCCTAACGCACACAAGCATCTATGTAGATGGCATATCGTTACGTGTGTCCTTTTAAAATATTAAGATATTTTTCCAACTACAGAACTTGTAGAGAAGGCCCAGTTCTCGTGGAACACTGTAGTCAAATCGAAGACAGAGGTTATTTTCCAGCGTAGATGGGATGCTTTGGAAAAATATTACAGGGTTTAGTACTCCAATTTTGTTAGTTATTTACGAGAGACTTGGTTTCCTCACAGGAATCGATTCGTATGTTGTTGGACTGACCAACACATTCACTTTCACTACACCATAACAGGCTATTTGCAACGGCAAAAAATCGTTGATAATAATTTTCACAACGCTTTTTCAGCTACAAATATGGCGTGGGTAAAGTGTTGGAAATTTTTGCAACGGTTAAAAAGCGTTGCAAACCAAATTTTCCAACGGTTATAAACTATTGCAGAGTGACAATTACTAACGGTTAAAAAGCGTTGCAAACCAAATTTTCCAACGGTTATTAACTGTTGCAGAGTGACAATTACTAACGACTAAAAAGCGTTGCGTAATTTGATTTGTAACGATTATTGATGGATGCTTTAATATTTATATTTTTCTTTGCAACGGTTTATAACCGTTACTAATGTGTTGATATGGTAAAAAAAAATTTTCTTGCCCTAAACCTACACCTATTTTCATATATAAGCAAATAAAACTACCTATGCTTTTTCATACCATTTGACAAGTAAAATAAACACAAGCCAACGCTTGAAAAAAAATATTATATTCATTGAACCATATATATAACTTCAAAAGAGTTTTGAGGGTTACAAATTCAGATTTACTAAGGGTTACAAATTTCTATACGATTTTCCAAGCAATCCCAAACGGACGGCAGCAAAATAGTTCCAGTTTCCCTGCAAAGTTAAAATATGATCATAAATCAGTCAGAGACATCATATGTAAAAATTGTTCAACTATTTAATTTATGAATAACTAAAACTATATTGAGATTAAAGAAGAAAAAGAAACAATATTTGCCATAAACTATACCCACCAGACATATGGTTTAAGAAGACTCCGTGCCTGTGAGACCATAAAATGATTACCATAGGCTAGAAGATGAGACTCATGACGAGTGTAGATGAAGTGCAACTTTAGCAATGAAGTATATAAGATGCAACTAGAAGATGTTCCAAAATGATGAAGCAGAACACCAAGCAATCTGGCACGTATAACAAAGATATATCACAAAGGCCACAGCCTCGATAAGGGACTATTACAAGCATGCCTGAGCTAGACATAGGGATAACAATAGCATATCTTAAGGGCAAACCAGGAAAAAGACAGTGAATGCTAGGGGTTAACTATACAAGATATTATGGGAACAAGCCACAATATAATTAACATATATTTATTTTGGCCAATAGAGAGTACCTCATCAAGAAGAACATGCCTCGTTACAAAAATGAGATTACATAAAGATGACGGCATAATATGATTAAAAAAATTTTTATAACAATCATTTAATTTCATCTATTAGACCTCAGTTAGTGATTTGAGTAAATGATACTGATGGACATGCACAGCTCAATCAATTTTTCTTCCTTTATGAAGCTCTATTTTTCTAATGTTTTTATATCATGAATTTGGCATAATTGGTAAAAGGTGCCATAAGTTTTGATGCATAGATACATAAAATTCAGTCCTAATTATAGATGCAGCTCGAATCGCCATGGATATGGGACAGTGAAACTGTCTGTCATTAGCAAATACATTTAGAATATGTATACAAATGTTATGAGTACTGAACATAATGCAAAAGTGACAATATTTGAGGATTAGTGTACTTACAAAAGATTGTATAATCTCCTTTACAGATTCCTTTGAGAAACACTTGTCAATTATAGCATGCCTGCAATAAAAAAACATGACATGAAGATACTCTAAGGACATTAAATAAAATTCTTTTCTTTCCCATAGAATAACCAAAAACATCCGTCGTCAACAAATACGCATTACTTGTGTAAAATACTTCTGTCATCCGGGCTAACATCAGAAGAGAACCCCTGGATCACTGATTTGACAACATGCACATCACCCGAGTTCAATTCAAGCAGACGCTTCTCCAGATTGAGCAAATTCGGCCATGTAAAGAAGTCATGATTTGTGGATTTTTAGTCTGCGTGAAGGTGTAAATTTTCGATCTAAAGATTTTATGAGACTTCCTACTTTTTTTTATCATATTATAATATGCTAAAGCTAAATATCTTTTAGACCCAAAATTGACGGTATGCATGTTTACTACTATCTTTCATCCCATAAATGTTTATGGCTTACTTCAGAAGGGACAAAATGTGTTACCAGACCAACTTCTACCAATTCCTTCCCATTCAATCTTGCTCCTGTTAAGGCCAGATAATCTCCTGCAGATTTACCAATATGCTACTTGAGATTTCAGAATAGGAAATGACAAAAGTTATGTCAAAGGAAATCCTACCCAGCCCACACACACTTTGGTGGAGTATAGTTGAATATGCCGCTTGTAAGATTGTCACCAAAAAAATCCACCTAATACGTAAATAATTTCATGCTTACCCATATGCCCCGGAAGGTGAGAAAGTAAGTAGGAAAAATTGCAGTCAATGTGGAACCCAATACTGACTTCTAGCATTGAAAAAACCTACACATGGAAAATGTTATCTCTAACTTTGTGAATAGCCTCCAAAACAACAAAATAAAAAACAAACAATCAGCGTACAAGCGTCACTGATGCAAGCAATGTAAAAGAACTCGAGTAATTGGATCTATATAATTGTAAGCGAAACTCATAAACTCATAGTTTTCTCTGTGACAACTGAGAATTTCATTGGAACCATTAGAGATGCACCTCCCCCAATGTCAATCCCATGAGCAAGAGCCACCTGGAACAACACCATTAGCTGACCTGGGAACAATTGCATGGCCAATATTTTTGTGTTTTCCAAATCAGAGAAGAAATTGCATTTAAATCGAGTACCTAAATTTTTTTGTAAGTGTGATTGTGATAACACAACTTCAAGGCAAGAATCATCTGCCATGAAAACAGGTAATGTTTCAACTTACACAACTAGGGAGACCTATAAAATTTTCACCAAGATCAAAAGTCGAAGTTTAAAATGTTCAACAGTAACTATTTTCTTCATTTTCAGGAGCCACCCTACTACTTATCCTTTAAAGTATAGACTATGCTTGGGGACGTGGGATATCTTTGGCAAGCACCTCTCCGAAAGAGCAATAGAGGTCAATAACCTGGGCTCATCGTCCCTAGAAGACATCAAAGTACATTGATAAGAAAGATATTGCACTTACATGAATTCCTTCCATCATAGAACATCTTTAAGTCCCCACCAGCCGAAAAAGCACACCCAACCCCCTATTAAATAACAATCAAGGTCAAATAACATGACAATTGCAAGATAAACTTAATCAAAATTTTATTGAGGTCAACGTTCCCATTGGAATTGAAAAATCATTATACAAAGTCTCATATGGAAAAGTAATACACTAATACTAGCCTTGAATATGACCAGCTCTGCATTGTTGTCTTTCTCATATTTCTCTAGGTAGTCTGCTAAGAGAGAAACCTAACCACAATGAAATAAATCATAAGATCTCTAAGTAGACAATATATCTGGTAAGTGAATTGATTGAACATACCACTTTGGCTGAAATGACATTCAACTGACGGGGTCTGTTCAAGGTGATCAACCTCACATGGATTAGTCATCTTGGTTGAAGTATTCCCTCTATATCATTACCCAAAAGAAATGGGTTAACAAAAACAACTTTATCAATCAAAACAGTAAAAATAAAACAATCAACTGTTAAAAAAAGTAGTAAAGATAGAATCTTTTACCGCAACGATGTTCAAAGTTAGATATATCAAGGTGAACACTTTTCTCCTCACCAAACCTCCTTTTATCCTCTTTTCCTCATGTTAAACATCATATGGCATATCACCTACTTAGAAAACAATTGGATGAGCCATAACTTGATCTTTATGATAAATCGGCATCTTACTTATGAAATAGTAGCTGCCCACTATTATACCTCATGATCACTGTTGAAATATGTTCGCTTAAAGGAACATATTATACCCTGGTCCAGGGAATGAATTAACTCAAGCAACCACATAGCAACAGGAAAATGAGATCCCTCTCCTTGTTGTCTTCTTTTTACAATTTTGGTAGGTAGATTCCTTATAGTATATATTATATAAGACGAGTAATATACATTATAAAATTCTTAACTCGTTGTATCCTATGATTCTATTAGTCAGAAATATAAGAGACAAAAATCAGTACAAATATCCTAACCAAACAACCTATTTGTTATGATAGCTGGTTTCATAAGTAGACTACATTTCTAATGAGCATTCAGAAGGTATAATAAACACCTCATTATTCACTATTCATGTTCAACTTACACCAACTCCTTTTGATGTTTGCTCCACCATATTGTACACCACATATTATGAATGATTCCATTAATGAAAGACCATCGAGGCACTGACTAATTGTTGAAATGAGTTTGCTATAAAGGAACAACATTACACCCTAGCCCGAGTGAATAAACGAATTCAAGCACCGACAGGACGCTAAGAAAACAATCCCTTCTCATTATTCTCTTCCATTTACTATAATTCTATAAGTATTGTGCATGATAAAATTATTTAACTTGGCTAATAAGAACAATTCAAATAACAAAGTAGAACATACCTTAAAGTACATCTCCTTCCAAAATGATGCATCCCGACATAAGTAGCTTTAACAGCACCATTATTATACACCAAAAGAGTAGAAAGATTCCGATTTGGGTAATTCTGAATACAATCAGTCGACACAATCTTAACAAATTTTGTCATTGGATACTTGGTAGCTAACTCCTCCAAACAATTCAAAACTACCCCACATTCCGCAATCCTACCCAATAACCACAAATAATAAAACAATAAATGAGTTGTTGTAATTAAACTATTAAAAAAAGAAAGAAAAAAAAAAGACTTAACCTTTACCCTTCTTTATAAAGAAACATAGCCACCCAAACATTAGATTCCACTTGTGAAACTTCACATACAAAATCGACACCGGATATCGGAATAACAGATCCAAATCTGGAGACTTTTGTAACTTCTTTCATTTCTGCCAACCGTTTCTTCCGATATTCTACTAGAAAGTGGTCTTCATCTAGATTAGTATCGTCCTCTAGATCTTTTAATTTGTCTTCAATTTTATTGTCTATCCATGATTTGGAATCTTCATCTTCTGAGGGAGTGAAAGTGGGTGGTTTGAAAACTGGAGGTTTTGGTGGTAAATTGCCAAGCTTAGTTTGTATGTCATCCCATTGTGTTGATGTTCCTTCTAAATCTTTATACACAAAATGATAATCCCCCATTATTTTTTTACACAAACAATTTCACAAGAGTAGCCTTTGTATACAACTCAAAGAAAAGTAATCAAAGGAAGGATTATTAACCATCTGAGATAAATTATTACTTTGAATAACTGGATCTAAAAACTCTTCTTCCGAAGTTGGTGGAGTGTGTGTGAGAGAGAGGAGAGAGAGACCGGGAGAGTGTAGCGAGAGAGAGAGAGAGAGAGGAGAGAAAGTAAAGTTATGTTTTATATTTCAAGATTTTAATTTGCAACACTTCTCACACGATTTTTAAGCATTAGCAATTAATTCCTCAAATTCATCAAAATAAAGTAACACTTAATAACATTGCTAACGCTTATATAGCGTTGGCAAGTTGCCAACGGTAAATAACCGTTGCAAAGCAAAAAAGGTATGTGTTGCAAATATCCTATTATGGTGTAGTGTTTGGGAGTACAGTACAACGACCTATAGAGTTGAAGGGTCTCATGCTCAGGTGAAGCGTGTATTAGGAAATGCAAATTGTCATGATTTTTTGAGTATGTTTAGCTTAATCCACCCGATTCTAGAGATCCAAATGTCCGAGATTAGAGCTACCTTTGAGAGGAGTATGATTGTAACTCAGCACCACCACCGGATTCCTTTGTTTCGTGAACTCAGAGGCCTTGTCTCACGCAAGTGTTTGGACTTGCTATTTGAAAAAATAGATACCCGTGTAAAGCATGTTAAAGATGGAGAGATCAGGTGTTCGTGCTATTTGCGCACAAGCCATGGACTGCCATGTGCTCATGAATTAATTGAGTTTGAAGAGCAAGAGTGGTCCATCCCTTTGACTGCTATCGACCCCTTTTGGAAAACATTATCTGTTTCTCCCAATGTGTCAGTGGGTGTTAGTCCTGATGTTACACCTTCGATAGACTTGTTCATGAAAAGGTTTGTAATGGTTTCTGAAGAAAAGTAGAAGGTTATGATTAGGAAGATTATGGAGATTGTCGTACCATAAAGTACATGGCTAGTACCACCTCGTGAGGAAGCAAAAACCAAAGGTCGGCCGAAAGGTAGTTGCAGCAGAAAGCTTCCAACTGGAGATGAGAACTCTTCAAAGCGAGATCCATCTCATTTTGAACATTCTCAACGTGACCATGAGGAGTGGGTCTCGTCACAACCAAACACTACGCCCACCCAAAACACCCACACCACACCAAGAAAGAAGCCTTCTCCAAAAATACCAACCCAAAACACCCACACCACACCAACAAATAAAGCTTCTCCAAAAACAACAACACCAAGAAATAAGCCTTCTCCAAAAATACCAAAAACAACCACACCAAGAAATAAGCCTTCTCCAAAAACAGCCACACCACGAAATGTGAGAGATGGGTTAGACTTTAGAAAGACGAGGGGTCCTAAGGATTATGGGTTGGATATTCCTGAAGAAATGTATAAATACGCTATTAGAGTTGATGACCCTGTTGGCGATGGCAACTGCGGTTATATAGCTTTCTGCATTGTATTTAGAAGAAGTCAAGAAAAATGGCCGCAGATGAGAAAGGACTTGTACGAAGAGCTTACTGACAACCTCCCTCTTTATTGTACTTTGTACAATCAAAGTGAGGTTGTTTATGTGATGAAGGAAATCATACATGAAGAAGGTTACGCACCCTTAAATAAGTGGATGAGCATGCCCTTTGTTGGATACCTATTTGCTTCAAGATTTAATGTTGTCCTCCTACATTTAGGAATTCGTCAGTGCTTCCTTATCATGCCACTGAGAACCCAAGCAAATCCTGAGAGAGTGAAAAAAGTGTTGGGTAGCGCACATGTTGGTGGAAATCATTTTGTCAATGTTGAACTTGTTGAAAATTATCCGGTTCCTCCAATAATGCGCCAATGGCTTAGAGCTCGATATGATATTGCTGAAAATTAGAATTTGGCATAGACAGCAAGACAATTGCAATTTATGGCATTGAACATTCCCAATTTAATATAGGAAAACAAGTCCGTTGAAAACCCAACAATACATGTTATCGACTAAGTTGTTTGTATGTTGTCGATATGATATTTTGATGTAATTTGTAAATTCATTTTGACATGTTATTTTGGTATAATTTGGAACAAGTGTAATTTGATTTGATTTTTATGTTATTTGGAAATAATGTTAGGGCTTTTATTTGATTCGATTTGGAAATTGAGTGATCGACTAAGTTGATTCGGACGGCAATCGAGTGATTTGGAAATAATGTTTGTATGTTGTCAATATGATATTTTGATGTAATTTGGAATAAGTGTAATTTGATTTGATTTGATTTTACTTGCTTTTACCCCCAAACGACATGGTAAAGTCGTTTGACCTTTATACCAAACGATGTGGCTGGGTCGTTTGAGCTTTAAGCCAAACGATCTGAAGCGGTCGTTTGTGGTATAAATGCCAAACGATTTGGAAGGGTTGTTTGGACAAAAAAAAAAAAAATGTGGTGGGTTGTTTTGGACAAAAAAATTAAAAAGTTCATTTTTACAACACTTTCATATTCATACAACCACACAAACATCAAATTCCACTTAACAACAAATTTCACTTAACAACAAACACAAACATCCATCATTCATTCAAAATCAAATAACAACAAATTCCAAGCACTACACCTATTCATTCAAAATCAAATAACAACAAATTCCAAACATCATTAATTCCAAAATCAAACATCATTCAAAATCAAACATCCATCCATTCCTTACAATAAACAAATCATGAATTATAACGCCCACCACTGTACTTGCACCTAGTCAAGTTGTACACCTGTTTGAAGGAGGACCTTACTTCCTCTGGAATATTATTCCCAGACAATTCCAGACCTCTCTCTAGCATGGTACTAGTTTCATCGATGACGTCGTTCTGTCAAAAAAAGAGAAATCAAGATAAGTTACCAATCGAATGCAAAAAATCACAGTTAGAGAAACTCAATTAAAAATCACAATACTTACAATCGGTGAACAGTTAGGCAGTGTCTCCAGGGAGGGATAAATAGGAAGACTACCAAGTCATGTAGTTTGGATGACACTTCCATGGATAAGACGAGATAGGTCCTCGATTGTAGGTGTTGGATCTCGTGATTCTGCCGTGACTCCCAGTAAAGTGGCCCAATATTGGTCAAGTTCACCTCATATCTGCGTCCTGCCACAGTTCTTGTTCTCCAATTTGGTATTGGAGGATCTACGGGTATAAGCTGCATGTGACCTAACTGACGCACCACCCTTGCAACAGCGTAAAGCTCGACAATGTTGAAAAAACAAAATAATCCATCAAAAAATGCAATGTCATCGATCGGGTTTGTATCTCTGACTGTCTGACATTATAGTAGGGATGCCAATCAACCTGAAACAAAATCAAATGTGTCATTAACAACTCCAATGATCAATTACTAAAAAAAATATATAAACAAACTTAAATACTTATATTGAAAACATTCATATCATCAAGTATCGCTCGATAATACTGCAATATGCGTTGTATCGTAATAGTGTAGAGTGACTACTGTGTGTCTATTAGCACACGGCTGAGACGAGTTATAGTCCATGTTTGGGACTCCTCTGAGTACCGAAAAATACTCATAGATCCACGCCTAGATATACACAAATAGTTAACATATTGATAAAGTAATAAAATTAATATTAAAAAAAATCTCTAAAATACTAAAGTTTTACCTGTAGAAAAGTCATATAGCCTGTAACCCCTTTCACCTTCGCACATGTGGCAGCCCTAAGACCTCTATACAAAAACGCCAAAACTGCTGCACCCCATACATACTCTCTTATCTCACTGAATTTCAACAATGGCCTCAGATAACATATAGGCACTCCAGTCCCAGACTTGTCAGTTAAAACAGCACATCCAAAGAAAAACAGGATGAAAGCTCTGACAGCCCGTTAGACTTCCTGGAAACTCGAGGCCTTCTCCACCACCTTCCCAGCAGCATCACATATGGGGCTATCATGAACCTTGTTAGCAAAATGCTTCCGGATGAATTCTAGCCTTACTTTTGAAGTGAACTTGCTAGCTTCCATCTTTGCCTTAATCAAATCAATAGAGAGACCCAGAATACGATGTAGGAGATTTATTGATTCTTGTAAGTTCAACTCACTGTCCCCTTGCACCGCTCTTTCTCTAACTGTGACTCCACAGATTTGCACAGCATCGTCCAAAGTCACAGTCATCTCCCCAAATGGCATATGGAAGGTGTTGGTCTTCAGATGCCATCTCTCCACAAACACAGAGACCAATGGAGGATCTATATGCTCGTGATAAGTTACCATGAAATCAAACAACCTAGTCTTTCTCAACTGTTGGGCAAATCTCGGAGACCTTTGAAATTCATCCTTGAAATTCCATTGGGAGAACTTTGCTAAGTGCAAAACACACTTCAATGCTCCACGATCCTCCTGAAACAACCAAGCACGCATTAGATATATATGAGCAGAAACAAAAGATTTTGTAAAGGAAAATCAAAGTACTACAGAAAAACAAAATATTGCCCTTCTCTCCAAAACATTGCGAGTGACATGAACCGTATAGTCATACAACAACTCTGACTCATACGGGCCACCCCCATACTCACTTCTTTTAAACTCCAAATCATTATTGGATTTTCTTACAAAATCTAATACCAGAGGTGCTTCTTCCACTGGTGGTATGACTTCTACCACATATTCTTCCACATCATCATCCTCCTCATCCCCCTCCTCACCCTCCTCATCACCATCATCATCATCATCCTCACTCTCCTCTTCCACTATACTTTTTCCTTTATCCATATTTACATCTAAACCTACATTGTTATCACTATCTACATTATCTTCACTCGATGAATCAACTTCAGGAACCTCTTTTTCTTTGGGGTCCCCTCTATGCGTTGTTGTCGTTAAGCCCTCTGCTCTTTGCCTCTTTTTTCCCACTGCGTCACCACTAAAGGAACCGCCACCAAACAATTTCTTCACACCCTTGAATGTAGTTTTCGCTACATTCTTCAAATTCTTTGATCGAGGACCCATTGCTACAAAGAAAAATAAAACAAGTATTAGTAACTATAATAAGTTTAATCAAATCTACACCTATGTTAGAAACAGTAAAATACAACACTGGGAAGAACCGATAAGTCCATGGTAGCTATATAAATCAAATCGAGGCTGAACATATATAAAAGAGAAATCTCAATCAAGTAATCGTTAGCCTATAAGTCCATGGTAGCTATATCATATTATCTATCAGTCGTGTCAAACATAATAATAAGCTTCTATATTACAATCAAGTTGATCAATAATTTGACGTCCAACAAAGTAGTAATGGACGATTATTTCCTGCATTTCAAACTTGTGGAAAAACAAGATAACAGATACTGAAAGTTGAATGGATAGGTGCCTAATTAAGTGTTGATCGATTACAAACACACACACAGACACTAAGGACATAAACACACTAAAAACATCACTCCCAAATTAACAGCAACGAATTTAACAAAGATAATAGGGGAGTTTAAAACATCTTTGTTTTGGTTTATAGGGGAGTTTGTTGCATCCTACGGGTTCAAGAGTTAAGGGGTCTCTTAAGAAATCTCAGCTTCTAGAGTTCCAGGTGTGGGCCATGTGGCCCACCTATGTTAAATCCCCTACCCTCCTCTTGACATTCATTATTTCCACCCACTCTACAAGTTTGAGCTTGTGATGTCAATGTTAAGGCATATGTTCCTATTTTTTTTTTCAAAAAGCATACCCCAAGCAAGCTTGGCCGATAAACGATTAGGGAGTTGTTACCACAAACCTGGGTTCACTACTAACCAGTAATGGAGCCGGTTGGGGGAAAAAATTTTACTGTTTAAAAAGAGTCTTTAATCAGTAAAGCACAAAAGTTGAACAATCAGAATTGACCAATATACAAAATGGCCCAACAAGTGTTCTATATATTGCCTACATTGCGTGTGTGTAAATCTCTTGGTTGAACTCGAGATTAAAAAGAAAATGAATATAAGAGACTTTCACCTCTTTAAATGATATGAAATGATCTGACTTATTAGCCAACTTATTTCGACTCTCAAAAGACCAGTGAGATCAATTATAATATTGAATGTCTCTAATTGCAAACTAAATACCAAAAAGTAATGAACTTAAATGAATACGTTGATATTCTCTAATGGGTCAAAAACCTTTTATTTGTAAAAGAGTTTGCACAGAGCAGCCCAATTTTAAGAGAAACTTGACAAAGACTATAGGGCAGCAATTGGTGCTCAATCAGATGATGCAGATAAGCGTGTTGACAACAAATAATCATTTACTTCCACTAGACCAAAATTCCTTTTTCGACCAATTCAACTGCTACAATAAAAGTATAGCTAGATATATTTACACCACAACCTAACAACTTTAGTAGTGTCAAAACTATTTTCATGTGGAAATTTGATAACATACATTCAATAAGTTTGAAGGAAGGGCAAACAGTAAAAAAACACCACAATCCCCTGGAATAACACACTCGGTTTTTGGGTTTAGTTATATGGCATTGCTAACATCAATTTGGGTAGAATCAGAGCCTAATGCTGTCATATGTGCTTTTGGGTCTAACATTCTACATTGGCAGAGGTAATAAAACAAGTAAGTGTTTATAATATCTAAAGCTCGGCTTTTGCTACTTAACTTCTCCTTAAAGAGAAGCCAACTACTCTGCCGACACCCAAGTATAGATCAATCTTAGCTAAATATATGTACATTTTAAATCCTACGCATGAAACACAAGCCATTACATTTTAAAATGCATGCTAAAGAATTCATAAACGCAATAAAGAGAGAAATATACAGAGTGAGTGAAGTCCATTGGTCAGAATTAAAATAATGAGCCTCATAATTTAAAACATTCAGTTTCAATTATTAGTTCAGTTAGTAGTTACTTTTCAGAAAAATGCAGAATATAGCTTTTACGACTAAGGTTTCAAAGCTTGGAAAGCAGTATTGCTAGCTGCTCATCTAACACATTCACTTCCACACAAGCTCCAACATATGCAGCAAGCCTCGCAGCTAACTGATGCTTACACTAAGTAGAAAAGAAAAATTGAATCAAAATCCACATGATAAAAAAAAAATCACATGGACAGTTTCCGAGTTATACGAAATCACTTAGGACAGAAAACATACACAAAGTTGTTCTCCCCTGTTAACTATATCGTAGAAAAACAAATAGCAAACACAATAATGCTCGGCGAAATAGAAATACTCCTCTTTCCTTCTAGATTCACCAACAACCTTACACACCCAAATAAAAAATCAATATCAATAAACAACAAAACTGGAGGAAACAAAAGTTAAGATTTATGTACTACAATTGCGAATCAGAAATTCGTTGTTATATATACTACGATTAAAAAATTCGTTGTTATACTACGATCGTACTACGATTATACTACGGAATATTATAACAACGATTAAAAAATCATTGTTATACTACGCTAGTGATAACAAAATTCGTTCTAAATCAACTGAACCAAGGTTATCGACAACATATAAACAACACATATCAACACTCTACGGAATGGGCAAACTGAATCATATAACTGAACCAAGGTATCAAACATTAACATTCGTTCTAAATCATTAATCATATAAGCATTTGCAATATAAAACATATAAACAGCACATATCAAAACAAAACCTAACTCAAACAACAGATGAAAAGAGACAATAGAAGAAAACTTATATCCACTGATGAGTTCACGAGAATTGGATTGGGCGAGTTCGCAGTTCACGAGTTTGGGTTTGAGGTTACCAAGCTCGAAGGGTTTCGTAAGGGAGATGATACCGGTGGAAAAGGTTTTCCGGTTTCGATAGGGGGGGAGATCCGGTATATATCATCAACAGCCCTGATAACAAATAATTATATCAACATGAAATTTCTAACATGATGAGACAGTCTGCAATTAAGGTCACCGTCCACAATATGTTAATTTGTTGTAAAGAATCAGAAAATATAGGGTGTTGTATTGGGCGCCACTCAAATTAGATCGGGCAGCCTCCAGCCCAAGCCCAAACAACAAAGCCCAATACACCCCACCAAATCGAAACCGGGAAAACCTACCCTTACCGGTCATCTCTTTCGCCCAAACCCTTTGAAACCCTAACTAAAAAACCCCAAATTCGAATTTCAATTCGAGTGCAAACCTTCGAGTGCCCGATTCGAGTTTCTCCAACAAATCTCCAACAATTCGAATTTGATCCACCATTGATCAAACTCAAGTTTGCAAAGCCTTCGACTGGGTTTGATCCACCACTGATCAAAATCTCCAACACAATCTCTCCACCATTGATCAAAATCTCCAACAATTTGAGTTTGATCCACCATTGATCCACCATTGATCACAGTTTGTATGTGTTTGTCACTGAAAACTAGATTTGAGTTTCTCAATTCAAGTTTCTCAATTCGAGCTTTATCAAAATTGCAAGTTGGAAAAGCGGTGAAAGCTTGAAATTTGCGAGTTCTTCAATTGAAATTCAGGTTGGTTCTTCTTAATTTGCGAGTTTCTCTTATTATGTAATCATATATATGTGATATGATCATGGTTTGTTGCTTTGAAATGTTATATATGGATTATTAATATGACTCTGTCCAAGAAGAGGTAATACAGATGCAAGTGTACTTGTGTTTGAACTGAGTGTTTGATTTGGTTCAGTTATCATTTTGATTTATTTGTGTTTGAACTGAGTGTTAAACTAGTGTTGTTATTTTTAGATGAAGTTTGTGATGAATCTTGTTATATTGGATGAAACTCATTCTAACTGAGTACTTATTGGTCCTGCAGTGATGGTTTGGTTTACCTCATCTTAGAAGTCTACTTATTGCTGGTTACTTTTATGTTTTTTTTATTCAATGCAACTTGAGATACTTGATTACTTTTGTTTCATTGAAATCCTGGGATTTGTTTGGTTTCAGTTTATTGGAAATTTTAAGTAATATCTAGTTGGTGTGTAGTGTGCATTATCAGTTGATAATCTCCTTGCCATGTTTTCTTTGGTTATATGTACTTTTTTGGAAGACTTAAAAATGGTGATCTTCAAAAACGTAGATTCATCCACCATAGATTCCTATTGAGGAAACTGTCTTACCCATATGCATTGATTTCATGCGCCAGAATCCTTGGCTTGTCATCGGATAATGTAATTATGATTAGAGTCTCCATTTTGCCATTTGCCATAGTGCCACCCAAGCGTTTTGAATTCGAAAGTATGTGGGCTCTTCTTACTTTCGTAGCTACAATTAAGAGTAACAGTTCATTGTTGCATTAGTTAGACTACCTAAGTACCAACATCGTTCTTGGCTGTGTGCATTTAGAGTTTTAGACCAACAAATTCTTGAATTCATGCACTTGTCGTGTTGGGATATTCTATCCCCAATGGAATGCTTATCGGTGTAATTAGGCTAACTAAGTTATTTTTGGTAGCGTATGGTAATCGTAGCCTTATTCCTTGAGTAAGAACAAATACTTGGTGTGACATAAGTCACATGATACCTTAGTTTGGGTATGTTCTTGGCTAAATTTGGCTTAGAAACTTTGGTCGCCAGTGTACTTTCAAAAATCCTTGCTCGTTTCGTGCTATTGACTTTTTGTCTTTGGACGGTCACCTCTGTTGTAGAGCGGGGGTAAAATGAGCAATGGCAAGCAACCAGGTTTTTAAAATGGGTCCTGTATTGGGCACCACCAAAATTGGATTGGGCAGCCTCCAGCTCAATCCCAAATTGTGAAGCCCAACAAAAAGCCCAGTACACCCCCCACTTCCATCGTGAAACCGGAAAAACCTTCTCTAGCCGGTCATCTCTCTCGCGCACTCGGCCTTCGAACCGTAACCAAAAATGAATTAAAATCGCCCAATCCAATTAGAATCGCCCAATCCAAAAACCATTCCAATTCTCGCCCAATTCAATTAGAATCGATACAATTGTAATTGAGAATCGCACAATCAAATTGAAAATCGCCCAATCAAATTGAGCCATCGAGTTTTTCTTTGCTGAATCAAGTTGTAGTCCATTGTAATTGATGAGCATTGTCTATGAGTGTTGTTAGAAACATAGCTTGACTTATAGGTTTACCATTATTTACCATGTCTCCTTAGCAGATCCCCTATTTAGCTTGAAGTTCTTTATTAATTGTTTATAGTTGTAGTGCAAGTATGAAGCACATCAAAGCGTGTAGTCATGACTTATGAAGCACAGGCCATAAACTAGGATGGCTGAGTGTTTTTTCTAACTCCAAATGGCAACAAAGTTAGGAACTTCCCCTGTGAGAGTATTGAATGAGAGATCAAGTGTAGCATTTGAAAGTATTGAATGAGAGATCAAGAAACTTTCTTGGTGCAATACCAGGGCCAGGGTGCGTCATGGGTTCCCAACGACTTTAGGATAGGTCTTGGACATAGCTCAGTTGGAGCCTGACTACTTGGATATGTTGGGGGTAGCGAGGTTTCCTAAGACAAAGTTCTAGCGTTTCACGCTATGCATATTGGCTTGGTCTTTGTGCCATCAATATATTGCTTGTCTGAACTCCTTATATAGGTGGAAAACTATTTCCACTATAAACTTAAAGGGAACACTGGAAATTATTTTCCAGAGACTGAGTATAGGAACTAGTCTTGGTCACATCCGTGACACCGTAGCTCAAATGACTGAAAAATTCATTGCTTTGAGTTCAACAGACTCTAGACTGCCTAAAGTATTCAAATTGCACCAGCTGACTCTTGAAGGCTTTTTTTTTTCTGGCATAATCCTTCTTCGGAGATGATTCTCATCAATCTTTTCTTTGTGATATTTGTAGTCGGTGGGGAGCTTTAACTCACGTTAAACTATGTTAGCCAGAGTCTATACTTAGTAAGAACAAGGCTCATAATATTTTGTGTAAACTTACGAGTTCTTGTCGACAAAAAGGAAATAAGTAGCAAAGAGAAGATATACTATGTCCAACTGTACTTTAGAAAATTCATTTTCTCGTAAACTTGTCAGTTGGATAGTAAAGTGAAAGAGGTCATTTGCTAGTGTAGCAAATATCATTATAAAGTAACAGCAGTGTAAATTTTATTTTTCTCTTGTTTGGCACCGACTAGTTTAGTTATATAAAAAGCATCATGTAACTAAGTTGGCATCGAAGAAGGTCAGACTGAAGGTGATAGTTCAAGTGAAATTTGAAAACTGAAGACATTATTTTGAGCAAAAAAAATGTTTTTGTTGTTAGTTATCTCCTATGATCTATTTGCTTGTTATAATCATGTCATTTCATTTCGCATATCTGGTAAAGTGTTTTGGATGTGTTAGGAGTGTCAATTTGAACTATCCATTTGCGCGATGGTATAGAACTTCATTTGAACTATCGACCGGGTAAGCGTGCTTTGTTATTCCTGTATGTGTTGTGTAAAGTGAGATATTAGTGTCAGAATCATATTGGTGCAGAGTGTTGAGCGTAAACCACAAAATGTAGGATTCCCGGAATTGACATTATGGATTAAGTAAATCATAAGATATTTGAATTGTATAAAGACATACGGAAATTGGTATTTTTTTTACCTTTTCACGTACGTCTCGACAAAGTATATCAGTTTGACATGAAAACTTATAGTATAACTAGAGCTGATTAGTAATTTGTACTGAGTATTCGAAAAGTGATTTTTTTTTATAACCCTTTAGAGTAATGTTTATGTTCTTGAGTCTTAACTAATGAGTAATGACCTTGATCACATGCAGCTTTTACGAGTACTTGCATAAGGTCGGATCTGGGGAAACAAACTGAAGTGGTAAAGCATTATAGGTGAGAAGCTCTTTCTTTGGTTATCAAACTTACTGAATGTATGTTATCAAACTTGTAGTGGTTGTCCTTTCTTAATACTGTTAATATTGTTAACAAGTTACAAGACATATAACCATGGCGTTTTGAAAGAACAAAAACTTTTCTTTTGGAAGTCTATCTTTTCCTTCTACTTGCGTCCACCTATTATGCGGCTAGAAATTGTATTGTGGGTTAAATATTTTATAGGGTGTTATGTACATATGGTTGTTGGAAGGATGTCATTATTGATTTCCAGGTTATGACAGGTTTAAGTATACGAAATGTTGACTAAACAAAGCAAACTCTGCCCAAAATTCGATAGAATTTGGATAGTGTAACGCCTCATTCTATTTCTTCATATATACTTGGAGTTATCATAGCAAGCTTATAAGTATATTAGTTTTACGTGACTGGGATGATCTCTTTTTTCTAGTGGTTTTCTTTGTACATTGTTTATTTAAATATGGTTTACTAATACTTGTTTTATTTTTCTTTGTAGCGATGGGTCCTCGATCAAAGAATGTGAAGAATGTAGCGAAAACTACATTCAAGGGTGTTAAGAAATTGTTTGGTGGCGGTTCCTCTAGCGGTGACGCAGTTGGAAGAAAAAGACATAGGGCGACGCTTTTAACGGCATCGGTAGCGTAGAGGGGACCATTTGGAAAAAAGAGATTCCTGAGGTTGATTCGTTTAGTGAAGATAGTGTAGATAGTGTAGATAGTGATACTAATGTAGGTTTAGATGTAAATATGGACAAAGGGAAGAGTATAGTAGAAGAGGAGAGTGAGGAGGAGACTCAGGAGGAGGATGAGCAGGATGATGATGTTAAAGAATATGTGGTAGAAGATGTACCACCAGTGGAAGAAGCACCTCCGGTATTGGATTTCGTAAGAAAATCCAATGATGATTTGGAGTTTCAAAGAGGTGTGTATGGGGGAGGCCCGTATGAGTCAGAGTTGTTGTATGACTATGCGGTGCATGTCGCTCGCGATGTTTGGGAGAGAAGGGTAATATTTTGTTTTTCTTGTGTACTTTGATTTTCTTTTACAAAATCTTTTGTTTCTGTTCATATATATCTAATGCGTGCTCGGTTGTTTTAGGAGGATTGCAGAGCGTTGAAGTGTGTTTCACACTTAGCGAAGTTATCCCAATGGAATTTCAAAAATGAATGTGAAAGGTCTCCGAGATTTGCCGTGCAGTTGAGAAGGACTGGGTTGTTTGATCTCGTGGAAGGTTATCACGAGCATATGGATCCACCATTGATCTCTGCGTTTGTGGAGAGATGGCATTCGGAGACCAACACCTTCCATATGCCAGTTGGGGAGATGACTGTGACTTTGGACGATGTTGTCCAAATCTGTGGAGTCACAGTTTAGAGGAAGAGCGGTGCAAGGGGACAGTGAGCTGAACTTACAACAATCGATAAATCTCTTACATCTTGGTCTGGGGCTCCTATTGATTTGATTAGGGCGGAGATGGAAGCTAGCCAGGTTCACTTCAAAAGTAAGGCTAGAATTCATCCGGAAGCATTTTGCGAACAAGGTTCATGATAGCCCTATATGTGGCTATTTCTTTGGGAATGTGGTAGAGAAGGCCTCGAGTTTCCAGGATGTTCAACGGACTGTTAGAGCTTTTATTCTGTTTTTCTTTGGATGTGCCGTTTTTACTGACAAGTCTAGGACTGGAGTGCCTATATGTTATCTGAGGCCGTTGTTGAAATTCAGTGAGATAGAAGAGTATGCATGGGGTGCAGCAATTTTGGCGTTTTTATATAGAGGTCTCAGGGCTGCCACATGTGCGAAGGTGAAAGGGGTTACAGGCTATATGACTCTTCTATAGCTAAAACTTAAGTATTTTAGAGTTTATTTTTTTAATGTTAATTTTATTACTCTATCAATATGTTAACTATTTGTGTATATCTAGGCATGGATCTATGAGTATTTTCGGTATTCATGAGTCCCAAACTTCAACTATATCTCGTCTCAGCGGCGTGCTCATCATAGACATCCCGGCCGGCTCCACACTATTACGATACAACGTATGCATTGCAGCTTTATCGGCGATAATTGATGATTTGAATGAGTTCAATGTAAGTATTAAATTCAATGACAATTTGGTATTTAAGTTTGTTTATATTTTTTTTTAGTAATTGATCATTAGAGTTGTTAATGACACATTTGATTTTGTTTCGAGGTTGTTTGGCATCCCTACAAAAATATCGAGAGATACAAACCCGATCGATGACATTGCATTTTTGAGGGATTGCTATGTTTTTCAACATTGTCGAGAGCTTTTTACTGTCGCAAAGGGTGGTCGCGTCGGTTAGGTCCGCGTCGGCTTGTACCTAAAGATCCTCCAATACCCAATTGGAGAACAAGAACTGTGGCGGGGACGGGTATGAGGTGATTTGGACTAATATTGGGCCACTTTATGGGAGTCGTGGCAAAATCCGTGATCCAACTCGCAACCAAGGACCTATTTCGTCTTATCCATGGGAGTGTCATCAAAACTACATGACTTGGTATGCGAGGAATTCTCATGTAGTTTTGGTGAACCCCGAGCTTCTTCCTATTCATCCCTCCCGGAGACAACGCCCTTAGCTGTTCACCCGATTGTAAGTATTGTGATTTTTAATTGAGTTTCTCTAAGCGTGATTTTTGCATTGATTGGTAACTTATCTTGATTTTCCTTTTTAAATGAGCGGCGTCATCCATGAAACCAGTCGTTTGCTAGAGAGAGGTCTCGCAATTGGCTGGGAATGATATGCCGAGGAGGAAGCAAGGTCCTCCTTGAGCAAAGCGCACAACTTGACTAGGTGCAAAGTACATTGGTGGGGGCTATAGTTGATTTATTTTAGTTTAGGGTTTGTAACTTTGTAATTTAGTTTGATGGATGTAATTTGTTTTGAGTTTAGGGTTTGTAATTTTGTTAACTTCGAATGAATTGATGGATATGATGTTTGCATGAATGTTGGATGTTTGAATGGATGAATGATGTTTAATGTTTGAATGGAATTTAATGAATATGAATGGATGAATTTGATGAATGAGAGTGTTTGATATCTGATGTTTGAATGGAAAACTGGAATTTGATGAATATGAATGGATGAATTTGATGAATGAGAGTGTTTGATATTTGATGTTTGAATGGAAAAATGGAATTTGATGAATATGAAAGTGTTGTAAAAACAAAATGAATTTTGAAAAAAAAATTTCCAAACGACCCAGCCGCATCGTTTGGCATAAAGGCCAAACGACCTCAGCAGATCGTTTTTCCTTTATACCAAACGACCTCGGCAGATCGTTCTCTTTTAATATCAAACGACCCACCCACATCGTTTGTCCTTTATACCAAACGACATGGCCACATCGTTTGGTCTAAAGGCCAAACGACTTGTTCATGTCGTTTTTCTTTAATCCCAAACGATGTGGCTGGGTCGTTTGGGATTAAAGCCAAACGACTTGACTGTGTAGTTTCGGTCATTATTGACAACATACAAACATTATTTCAAATTACTCGATTGCCGTCCGAATCAACTAGTCGATCACTCGATTGCCATCCGAATCAACTTAGTCGATCATTCGATTTCAAAATCACTCGATCGACGTCCGAATCAACTTAGTCGATCGCTCTATTTCCAAATCACTCGATTGTCGTCCGAATCAACTTAATCGATCACTCGATTTCCAAATCAAATCAAATAAAAGCCCTAACATTATTTCCAAATAACATAAAAATCAAATCAAATTACATTTGTTCCAAATTACATCAAAATATCAAATTACATCAATATATCACTTAGTCGATCGCTCGATTTCAAAATCACTCGATTGCCGTCCGAATCAACTTAGTCGATTACTCGATTTCCAAATCAAATCAAATAAAAGCCCTAACATTGATAACATAAAAATCAAATCAAATTACACTTGTTCCAAATTACATCAAGATACAAATTATATCAAAATATCATATCGACAACATACAAACAACTTAGTCGATAACATGTACTGTTGGGTCTTCAACAACCTCCTTTTCCCATATTAAATTGGGAATGTTCAATGCCATAAATTGCAATTGCCTTGCTGTCAAGGCCAAATTCCAACTTTCAGTAATATCATATCGAGCTCTAAGCCATTGGCGCATTACTGGAGGAACCGAACAATCTTCAACAAGTTCAACATTGACAAAATGATTTCCACCAACATGTGCGCTACCCAACACTTGGGTCACTTGATAAGAGCCCAAAACTGTAGTTTGAACCCCTTAACAATTGTACTTTTAGATCAATTATGTGAATAATAAGTAAGAGTTAATACTGATTACGTGTTTTTATGCATTTCAGGCTTCAAAGTCCATTATGTGCAGAAATATGCCACTTTAGCGAGATAAAGGAGCAAAGGTCGGTTGCTAAGGAGTTCTGTAATTAAAGGCCAAGATTCAAGAAGACAAAGCCTCTGTAAAGCCCGGTCAAAAGATGAAAAGTCAAAGTCCACGCGGGCAGAAACAGTGTACAAAGTCAACAGAACTTCCAAATATCATATCTTTGGACTCAGACCTCAGAATTGGGCCTACCTTTCGTCAAAACGACCGGCTTGGAAAGAGCTTTCCAATGGTTCAAGCCTTGGCCCAATCAGAGGAGCAGAAGTGGACGAAAATACTGTCGAAGTCAACTGCAGCTGAAGAGGCCTTTTTGGACTGAAAGTATTGGGTTTTGGGCCTGATTCTCTGGCCCGAAACATGGATCCAAGCCCATGCACGATTTTTGGATCTGAACATATAAAAACCAAAGCTTAGCTCTTTGTTAATGGTAGATAGTTAGGTTAGAAAATAAATTAGGTTAGGATAAGAAAACTAGCCATTAAACCTTAGTTCTAGATCTAGTTTTTTTTACATTCATTCAATTAGTAGTTTAGAATCATATTTAGTTTTTAGAATAAAGTATTAGTTCTTCATTTCAATTTAGATTATTGCTTAAATTCTTATTTAGATTTAGTTGTCTTAAATTCATAATTAGTTATTCACAATCTTAGTTCTAAATTAGTTTTAATTTGGTTTAATTTAATTATGTCTTCTTGTTATTATTGTTCTTGTGTTGGGAATGGTAGTATAGAAATTTCACATCAAATCATTACTCTCACATTGTTTTTTGGGTTTGACTAGTTGAATTTGTTTAAGTCTTGAGAGTTAAGAGTGGAACGAATCCTGACTCTCTTATATTACTTCGTTATTGAGAGTAGGAATATTGATATAAACACGTATTTACGTAAATTGATTATTTTGTGTTTACGTAGATAGTTAGAATCACGTAAAATTACTTTTATCAAATGGGTGGCATGAGAAGGAAGCTAACGAGCTCCTAAATGCACAAGGACAACATTAAATCTTGAAGCAAATAAGTATCCAAACCAAAAGGCATGCTCATTGAATAAAAACCTTCTTCATGTAGGATTTCCTTCATCGAATAAAAACCTCACTTTGATTGTACAAAGTACAATAAAGGGGAGGTTGTCGATAAGCTCTTTCGTACAACTCTCATCAAATGCGTGGCCATTCTTCTTGACTTCTTCCTAATGCAATGCAGAAAGCTCTATAACCCATGGTTGCCATCAACGTGGTCATGGACTCTAACAATGTATTTATGCATTTCTTGGGGGAATATCCAACCCGTAATCCTTAGGACCCCTCGTCTTTCCAAAGTCTAAGCCATCTCTCACATTTTAGGTGGTGTGACGGTTTTGGAGAAGGTTTATTTCGTGGTGTGGTTGTTTTGGTGTTTTGGGAGAAGGTTTATTTCTTGGTGTGGTTGTTTTGGTGTTTTGGAGAAGGCTTATTTGTTGGTGTGGTGTGAATGTTTTGGGTTGGTAGTTTTGGAGAAGACTTCTTTCTTGGTGTAGTGTGGGTGTTTTGGGTGGGGTAGTGTTTGGTTGTGTGAGACCCACTCTTCATGGTCACGTTGAGAATGTTCAAAATGAGATGGATCTCGCTTTGAAGAGTTATCATCTCGGTTTGAAGCTTTTCAGCTGCGGCTACCTTCGGCCGATCTTTGGTTTTGCTTCCTCACAAGGCGGTACTAGCCATGTACTTTTCTGCATGCGGCAATCTCCATAAGCTTCCTAATCATAACCTGCGCGCTTCTTCTTGAAACCATTGCAAACCTATTCATGAACAAGTCCGTGAAGGTGCAACATCGGGACCAACACCCAGTGACACATTGGGAGAAGCGGACAATGTTTTCCAAAAGGGGTCGATAGCGATCAAAGGGATGGACCGCTCTTGCTCTTCAAACTCAATTAATTCATAAGCACATGGCAGTCCATGGCTCAGATGCATAAATAACACCAACACCTTATCTCTCCATCTTTAAACACGCTTTTTGCAGTATCTATTTCTTCAAATAACAAGTCTAACCACTTGCGTGAGACAAGGCCTCGAGTTCGCGAAACAAAGGAATCGGTGGTGGTCTTTGAAGTTACAATCATACTTCTCTCGAAGGTAGCTCTAATCTCGGACATCGGATCTCTAGAATCGGGTGGATTAAGCTAAACATACTCAAAAAAATTATGGCGGTTTGCATTTCCTAGTACACGCTTCACCGAGCATGAGACCCTTCAACTCTATTGGTCGTTGTACTCCCCAAAGTGAATGTGTTGGTCAGTCCAATAACATATGAATCGATCCCCTGTGAGGAAACCAAGTCTCTCGCCAAATAACAAACAAAATTGGAGTACTTCGACCCCGTAATATTTTTCCAAAGCATCCCATCTCTTATTTGGAAAATAACCTCTGTCTTCGATTTGACTCTGGTGTTCCGAGAACTGGGCCTTCTCTACAAGTTCTGTAGTTGGAAAAATATCGTAACATTTTGAAAGGACTTGCGTAGCGATATGCCATCTACATAGATGCTTGTAATGCGTTAGGGGAAAACTCTGTCGTCGCACTTTCGGAGGGGCTAAGTCCCTGTCGGAACCACGATCCGCGAGATGGGCTTATGTCACCAACAAGCCACTAAAATGATGCAAGGCCCACTCATAGTCATTTGTTGTTTTTGGTGGCGACACGACACCGCGGTGAAAGATTTCCACGTTGAAGTCACCCCAAAAATGCACGAAAGGGCCACCGATACACTGTTAGTTTTGTAGGTGGCGTCTAACATGAAAACTGTTGGAAAAGTCCGAGCCAACTTAACACCTTACGGATGGGCCCATAACAATCCCGTTATCTCCTCGGTATTCTCATCTGTCTCAACTCCTCAAAATAATGTTCTTTTGCTAACAACTCACGCAATCTCGCAATTGTGTGAGACCGTTCATATCGATTTCTCACCTTACGCTGCGGTGTAGACTTAGGATATACTAGAGATGTTATCATGATACCTATTCTTGATGGAATCCAATATTTGTTTAGGTTTTATTCCACACTTACTCATCTCGACAAATACTTTCGAACTCTGGAGCGGTTAGTCGAGTAGCAAATGCATGTCCTTCAGGGTCTTCGCCCGATGGATGGTTGTGAACACCATTAAGAACGACAATTTTCCAACTATCGATAGTGCCGCGTTGGAAAACACCTTTTAACTTAAATGGACATCCCGATTTCTTGGTTCCCGACCTTCTCTTATTAGCCCTCTCTTCACCTTCCTTCTTGTGTGACCGATACACATCCGAGCACTCGCAAGCCAAATTCAATCTTGCTACTCGGTTTCCTTTGGCACATTCCGACTTTTCAATGACCACAACAACATTAACTTGTCTTCCTTTAGCGGTTGCCCAACTGATTGCCTCGCTACGTGTATGAAAGACCTAAACACATAAAAAAGAACAACTATTATTAATACACTAATAAAATTATATTTAGAAAATTTTTTAAAAAAAATGAAATCAATGCCTACTCATCATACCTCTTTCGTAGTAAAAATTTCTGTTGTATCACTTAAAATTGGTTGACAATCCACATCATTCGAGTTTGCAGAGGATCGGTTCCCGGATAGCGGCAAAGAATTCTACATATAGAAGAATAAAACAAGAGTCTCAAACAATTTGCATTTACTTTCGAAGTCACAAAAAAAAACTTTTAATTAAATTTAGTCCAAACAACCCAGCCATGTAGTTTCATAGAGGGTCCAAACGACCCGGCCATGTAGTTCTATAGTGTCCCCAAACGACCTGGAGAAGTCGTTCTATAGTTTTACCAAATGACCCAGCCATGTAGTCCTATAGTGTAATCAAACGACCCGGACATGTCGTTCTGTAGTATTCTCAAACTACACCGCCATGTCGTTTTGTAGTGTTCTCAAACTACACGACCATGTCGTTTGATAGTGTTCCCAAACGACCCAGCCATGTCGTTTGGGCTCGGGTTTTGCATTTATTCATTTTGCATCCATTCATTCATTCATTCAATCAATCAAGTGTTTTGTATTCATTTTAATCAAGTGTTACTTCATTATTTAGGTTTGCACTTTGTCGTCGACGATTTCTCGGCATTTCATTTGCTCGACTTGTCGCATCTTCAAATTCTTCACCTTGACCTTCAACATTTTGTTCCACTTCTTCACTTTCAACATATCTTCTATTTTCTCCTTCTCTAATTTGTTGTTCTTCTCCAATTTGTTGTTCTTCTCTAATTTGTTGTTGTACCTCAAACATTACCTCAAATACTTCTTCTTCATCTTCATGTTCCATTTAGAGAAACTTGAGTATGTAGAGAAACTTGAGTATTCTATGTAAACCCTAAACTCTAAACTGAGTGAATGAGTATTCTATATATATTTGAAATTTTGATATATTTCGAATAATTGAGTGAAATATATTTGTAAACCCCCCAAACTAGTTTATTATTTACAATTGAATAAAAAAAATGGAAAATAACAAGTTTAGATATAAAACAAATTATTATTTTAGATTTGGATAATTGAGTGAAATATGTTTGAAATTAAATTTTTTTTTATGTCGGTACGAAATTTGTAAACCCTAAACCCTAAACCCAAACCCCAAACCCCCAAACTAGTTTATGATTCAAAATTTGAAAAAGAAAATAATAAATAATAAGTTTATAAATAAAACAAATTATTATTTTGAATAATTAAGTAAAATATGTTACCACGAAATTTGTAAACAACTCTAGTTTGTAAACCCTAAATCTCAACCTAGTTTATGATTCACAATTTTAAAAATAAAATAAAAAATAACAAGTTTAGATATAAAACAAATTATTATTTCAAATAATTAAGTGAAATATGTTGGTACGATATTTCTAAACCCTGAACTCTGAACTCCAAACCCCAAACTAGTTTATGATTCACAATTGAAAAAATAATAATAATAACAAGTTTAGATATAAAACAAATTATTATTTTAGATTTTATAACATGTTTGATTACATGTAGCATGTTTGATTACATGTTTTAACTTGGTTATAAAGATACTATGTCACGCAATTTCTAAACCCTGAACTCTGAACTCCAAACCCCAAACTAGTTTATGATTAACAATTGAAAAAATAATAATAATAACAAGTTTAGATATAAAACACATTATTATTTTAGATTTTAGCATGTTTGATTACATGTTTTAACTTGGTTATAAAGATACTATGTCATAACAGATAAAGAGTGCAGAGTGCATGTAGTTTTATTGATGTAATTGTGTTGTTTCTAACGATTTTTAAATCGGATTTCAATTTTTCTAATTCAATTGAAATCGTTTGAGTCGCTTTGGAATTATTTGAGTCGTGTCCACGTCGTTTGAGTGTACACTCAAACACGTGACCAAGTCGTTTGAGTGTATACTCAAACTACAATGACAAGTCGTTTGAGTGTTACTCACACTAACACACAAACTACGCGGCCATATCGTTCGCGGCCATATCGTTTGAGTGTACACTCAAACTACGCGGCCATGTCGTTTGAGTGTATACTCAAACTACATGGACCCGTCGTTTGAGTGTTACTCACACTAACACTCAAACTACGTGGCCATATCATTTGAATGTATACTCAAACGACTTGGTCATTTAGTTTGAGTGTACACTCAAACGACGCGGTCATGTAGTTTGAGTATACACTCAAACGACATGGCCGCGTAGTTTAAGTGTTAGTGTGAGTAACACTCAAACGACGTGTCCATGTAGTTTGAGTATACACTCAAACGACTTGGTCATGTAGTTTGAGTGTACACTCAAATGACGTGGTCATGTAGTTTGAGTGCACACTCAAACGACAAGGCCGCGTAGTTTGAGTGTACACTCAAACGACATGGCGTAGTTTGAGTGTTAGTGTGAGTAACACTCAAGCGGCGTGTCCATGTAGTTTGAGTGTACACTCAAACGGCGTGGTCATGTAGTTTGAGTGTGCACTCAAACGACAAAGGCTAGCGTAGTTTAAGTGTACACTCAAAGCGACATGGGTGTAGCGTGAAGTTTAAGTGTAAACTCAAACGACATGGACGCGTAGTTTGAGTGTTAGTGTGAGTAACACTCAAACGACTTGTCCATATCGTTTGAGTATACACTCAAACGACTTGGCCATGTGGTTTGAGTGTAACTAAAACTCAAACTAACACTCAAACGACATGGTCATGTCGTTTGAGTGTAAACAGAAACGACTTGGCCAAGTCGTTTAAGTGTAAAGAAACGACCGGAGGGTTCGTTTTGGCGATACCGGTTAAATTGGTTGCTGGGCTTGGGCTTTGATGACAAACTTGTAATATGGCAAATTTGTAAAATTTCTTTTTTTTTTAGGGGTTGCCCAATCCAATTTGATGAGTGCCCAATGGAATCACCAAAATATATAATCACTCCTAACTAGATTGACTTTTTTCTTTTGGTATTTGGTGTATAGGTCATCTAGCTGGGATATATATGACTCGTGATATCCGCATCGTAAACAAGTTATGAAAAGGCGGGGCATAGTCCAACTTTCAAGTATTTATAATAACACTAGTATTTGCCAAGCACCACACAAAAATCGCACACCTTCTATAACACCCGTCTTTTTATTTGCTTTTTCTATAATAATATAAATATTAATAATAATAATAATGTAAATAGAAAACAGAAATAGGATATCGGTAGTTTTGAAAAAAAGCCCGTGAAAGTAAGTAGATAGGTTTAAAACCCGGGTTTTAGGAGAGGTTTGGAAAAACTAGAAAATAAGGGTTTCTCACGTAGAGTTTTTAGGAAAGAAAAAAAGGTGAGAGTTTTACTGAGAGAAAAAAAAAAGGGGGGTTTGAACAAGAAAGATCGTTGTCGACTTCGGTCTTTGGAGGTTTTTGATTTCGGGGAGCTATTCGATTTTAACAGTGAGTAGTCATACTGTATCATATTTTTTTATGCGTTTGATTTAAACACACCAAGAATGCCGTTCTTTCTCAAATTCTTTTTGTCAACTCTGTTAATGGTTAAACACCATTTTGAACCCACGATCAATTAGGGGCGACTCTTGGCAATTAAACCGCGAAGTCCGGACGATCGGTGGTGATGGCGTCGCCATCGCCAGCATCTTCAAACCGTTCCTTGTCTTTTTTCTTTTGTATGGTTTTATTTGTATTGTTGAATTGTTGCTGTGAATGTCATGAATGAGTTTTGATTTGGGCGTGGTGAAGTAGAGGTGGTTGTTTCGGATGAGGGGAAGTCTTTGTGAAGCTTGAATAGCCATTAATGGCGTTCTGCCAGAACATAACCGATTTAGTGTTGTTGTTGCTTAACCGTTGTCGGGTTTGGATCGCGTTTTGTTTAGATTTTGTTGTGAGGATATGTTGTTGGGTTGAGGGGATTGTTGGTGGTGGATTGGATGTTGGAAATTTGTGATTGAAGCTTGAAATCAACCTTTTAATGGAGTCGGTCGATTTTTCTCAAAGATATAACGAGAATCAAGTATTTTTGATATGGGTAGAGAGGGTTTTTTCTCCACTGAACCAAACCGCCGGGTTTGTTTTAGCGATGGGTGGATGGTGGTGGATGTGTGGTGGTCGGTAGTGGTTGTTTGAAAGTAGAGAAGAAGGAGATGAACAAGATTTAAAAACGATTTTGGGGCTTGGGCCAAAATCGTGGGCTATATTCTCTTTTTGGTTTTGGATTTTAAAATTTGACTTTTAGATTAGACTATGGGCCTTAGGATTGGGCTTTTGGGTTTTAGGAGTTTAGACCGGGTTGACGAGTTATTTATTGACTTTGACCAGAGTTGATTGTTGACTTTGACCGTGGTTGACTTTGACCCGATTGACCCTAAGATTTGACTTTTTCCTAAAATTATGATTCGGTCTAATAGGATAAGTCTAGGACTATTAACGGTTTGATTTTAGGCTAGGACCTTTATAAATATACTTGGTAATGCGTGTATTTTCTTTGCTTGGTGATTTTTCGTCTTTTGAGATACACAACGTTATGACACTTATATATTCATGAAATTAATAACGCGTAAACCAAAAAATAATTGAATCAAGATTTTCCTACGTTCCTCGAAATAATCTATGCAATAAAATACAATAATGCGTAAACAAAACTTACCGCGCACTTTTAGAACTCTCCGCCTCAAGTCTTAGAATTGAGTTTTATGATGAAGTCATATGTAGGTGGGCATTTATTGAATGTGCCATAAATGGCTCGTTAGTGTTATATAAGGGTATTCATTGAATGTGCCATGAATGACCGGGTATTCATTGAATGTGCCATGAATGACCGATGATTGTGAGTGGATCGCCTAAAAAGAGGAACTAAGGTATTAAGCCATGTTAGTTGTATTCCTTGAATGTACGGGAATGTAGGATTGGGTATTCCTTGAATGTGGGAGAATGACCCAGGGCATTCATTGAATGTGCCATGAATGGCCCGTTAGTGATATGATAGGTATTCATTGAATGCGCCATGAATGACTCGAGTTTTGGCCCAAAAGAGTTGAAATATGTGTATGAAAGCCCGGAGATGGCTATAATATTGTGGTATTCGGTGGAAAGAGGCACAGGAATGTGTGATTTGGCAAATGTGTGGAGTGCAAAATGGAGTAGGTACTAAAGGGTGGGTGTATAAGAAAAGTAATTGATTAATTTATAAAAGAAATTGATTTGATTATGTGAGTGTGTTGGGCTTTACTTTTGAATGCATATAGGATATTTACATATGTAATATATACAAGTTCTAACTTTCTTTTAAGGGAGGGTAGGACTTAATAATATTTTGTCAGTGGGGGCTTTGGTCCTACCCTTATACAAAGAAATGGATATCGGTGAAGTTGTAATTCAATTATGTAGATATTAAAACGAGTTATTAGAATGAGTTAATGAGATGGAAGTTAATAAATTTCGAAGTTTTGCTTGGGAAGAAACTATGCCGCTTTGAGATGACGGAACTACTTGTCTTCCGTCGAGAGAATGATTAGGTTATGATAAATTTAAAGTGTTAGTTGGATAAGAAAAGTTTAAAATGTTTATATGTGTTTAGTCTATTCATACCAAAGAAATTCAATTTGTCAACCCATGTTTGCTTTGTTTTTGGCGTGGGTGTGTTCTTGGAAACATAGGTGGAAGGCAGTGGAACCGCGGCGTGTGATTGGGATTCGTGCCTGGAGCGGTCCGTTAGTTTTCTTTTAGGTTTGATTTTCTTGGTTGGAAGAATGTAATAACGTAGTTTACTTTTTTTCATGGCATAAGGACATGGTAGTGATGAATTTTATTTGGAGAGTTTGTTTTGATGTTTTATTTGGAAGGATGTTATCTTAATAAAGAGATTTCGGATAATTGTTGGGATTATTGTTATTTAAGTTGTTTCTTTTATGACATTGATATTGTGGGTTTGTATGTGTAGATTCTCCGCCATATCCGGGTTTTAAACAAGTGAACCTAGTGATGTTTGAGATAATTATATTTCAAATATTCACTTTGTTATTGTTTAGAAATTCGGGCTGTGACACCTTCGGTGCAAAGGCAAGAAGTGATGACGGCTGTGTTTGGAGAAGAAAACAAAAGGAGTTTATTTGGTGAAGAAAATAAAAGAGGGGATTCTATGGGCCTATTTGAGATCACTAAAATAGGGTACCACCATATAACGCCACATTCCTCCACGTCATAAATCTAGAAAACAGAATTAGACTGTTAGAGCCGTAGGATGAAGGCCCTCCGCCCCACACCACCCTTCTTTGTTCTGTTGATAAAATTCGTTGACTCATCACTGATTCACTGAAAAGTCTTACTTTAGTAATAATCAAACCCTTGACTCCTTGAGCCCAAGTTGAGTAATTGTCAAACTTTTGAAAACACAATACGAGCAATTAAGTTTGAAAACACAATCGAAGCTAGCCAGCCAACTGAAGATAGCTAGCCACTCTGAACCGTTCATGAGCCTTCCAAGTCAATTTATTATAATTAATATTTGGTGTCAATCTACTATATATAGTAGCACACATGCATCGTCAGAAATGCACCTTGCTAGCTAGGAGATGAACTGGTATTCCAAGCTTCACAAGGAGAGAAGTTGTGATTGTGCTTGTCTTGCCATGGACATTGGAAACTGGTGGAATTCAGGCAGGAGAAGCTTCAGAGTAAATCAAAGGTACATGGAAAGCGAGTTCGACGAGCTTGCAGCGTCCAATTTTTCGATTGCCGAATCCAGTAAGCCAAGGTGGAGACTGTTTTGGAGGAAATTTAAGAAAGAAAAGAAAAGGCTATTTTTCTCCCCAGTTCCGGTTCAAGTCCCTTATGATCCTTACACTTACTCGCAAAACTTCGATCAAGGAATTGCATGGACTGAGCCCGATAACCTTCCAAGGTCTTTCTCTGCACGGTATGCTGATCCTTCGAGGCTGTTTCAAAGAAATATATCAGTGAGTTGATGGGGATGAATGGATGATTTTAGAAGTGAGAGAGAAGAACTAGTCATGTTCATATTTTCTTTTTCTTAAAAGTATGACAAAGTCATATATTTAGCTGTAATGTTTTGATGGGTAATATTAGAAAAAAGTTTAGTATTTGGTAATTGCCATTAATAGTATCTAATTTCTATACAATTTTGTTTTCGTTTCATTCCAGAATAACTTAGCTGGTTTATTGGTTCTGTTCATGAGCTTAGGTATTCTAGCTCTAAACAAAAAGAGTTTGGCTGGATTTAGAAAATTGAAACTGAAGTCTAAGTGCACATAGCTGAATCTGATCAAGAGAATGGAAATGAAAAACAAATGTCAAGTTCACGCCATAACTATTGTTTCATGTGATTTGGGGTGAATCTGATTACTGAAACTTAGCTTTCGTGAAATGGTGCGGTTTCTTCATTTCAGTCCCATATAGTTGCCTGCTTCTTCATCTAAGGGCTAAGGCAAGGTATAGGTGGGAAGTGAAAGTTTTGGATCATTTGATTTGGGGTGCGGCCTGTAGCTTGTTGCATTGCTACGTTTTTGTGTCTGTTTTATGAGGACCTTCCTCACTGTTTTTCCCTCTCACAGGTGGGGTGTGGTGATCCTAATATCATGTTTTTGACCTTACTCAATGGCTCCCACATCCCCACAGGTAAACATTCCTGGGCATGTGGCTAGGCCTTCTGTTACGATAGAAAGGAATCAATGTCTATAATGTTATCTCAAGACATTAATAAAATTTCAATTTTACTCATAAAAAAAAAAAAACTATTGTTTCATGTGATCCCTATAAGTCTATAACTTCTTTTTTTTCCGATAAACATGTGATCCACATAACTAGTTTGTCAGTAACATCGTATGGATAATGAGTTTCACCAGTGGCAATATTAATTCCTCCATATAGTTATCGGTGGTGTTGGTGGTGCACCGCAACTCTGGATTGAGGGTACAATAGATGTGAAGTTAGGAGATTTGACCAAACATAAGGTCTAAAACCAATTGAACTCCCAAAAGAACAAAGACAGTTGATAAAGAATTCCTCTTTACTTTCTTCATAATCATATTCATTAGCATGTGATGAAAATGTTCAAGGGGGTCACATTTCATGGCCCCCCTCTCATCCAACCTTTCTCAATACAGGTATGAGCTGAGGCAACAAATAGAAGCAAAAGGAATCTTTGCTGCACCTAATATTTTTGCTTGCGCTATAAAGAAAGATATGTTCTTGTCTAAACGATCATATCAATAAAGAAACTCTTTTCTCTTTTCCAATGTGGCGTGTGTGTATTGAGCCATGGAGAAGGAGATAAGAAGAGTCCTCATCAAGCTATTGAAAAATATGTTTCTTATAAGGAAAAGTTACGAGTGTACACATGAACTTCAACAGTTTTCTAGTTTTACTCTCCTAGAACTTAGGACAATTAGTTTTACTCTCTCCCAATTCTTTCATCTATCAAAGTCAACTGTTATCTTTTTTGTCAATACATGTAAAAAGACTGCATTTCTTTCATCTAGAGGTTTACCCCTCAGAACTTAGGTCAATTAGTTTTACCCCCCTAGTTCTTTCATTTAGAGGTTTGCCCCTAAGACCACAACACATCCAAGTCAACTGAGTTTGACCGTAGTATTTTTGGTCAATACAAATTAAAAGACTCTAATGCCCTTTTTTAGGTATAATTACATAAATACCCTGTGACTTTGGCAAATACAAAATTCAAATTCAAATCATCTAGGACACATGTCACGATATTGTGAACTATATCCGACGGCTATACACCATCACTACCATCTAGGAGTGCAAACGGATAGGTTTGGATTCGGATATAGCTGTATCCAAATCCGAATCCGAAAATTTATACCGATATCTGAACCCGTATCCGAATTCGACAAAGATTAAAAAATTTATCCGAATCCGATTTCGGATATCCGAATCGGATATCGGATAATATCCGATCCGAAAATTAAAATTAATTAAAATTTTATTTGCTTTGAATAATTCATTTTACCACTATAAAAACTAGTATAAATATATATATTTATCATTTATTATTATTATTTTGTTATTACAATTTTATATTATTAGTTTATGATTTTATATAATATTTTATATAATAAAAAATAAAAAAAATAAATTATATATTTTATATATTTTGTTATATACCAATCCTTATCAAATGACATCCACACCCTTAGAGTGGTGTATGACTGTCGGATAGAGTTCACAAAATCATGACATGTGTCCTAGATGATTTGAATTTGAATTTTGTATTTGCCAAAGTCACATAGTATTTATGTAATTATACTTAAAAAAGGGCATTAGAGTCTTTTCATTTGTATTGACCAAAAACACTACGGTCAAACTCAGTTGACTTAGATGTGTTGTGGTCTTGGGGGGGTAAACCTCTAAATGAAAGAACTAGAGAGGTAAAGCTAATTGACCTAAGTTCTGGGGGTAAACCTCTAGATGAAAGAACTGGGAGAATAAAGCTAATTAGCCTAAGTTCTGGAAGGGTAAAGCCAGAAAACTATTAAAAGGACAAAGAACAATGAAGTTTTTTTACATGCATTGACTAAAAAGATAACAGTTGACTTGGATGCGGTGTGATCTCGAGGGATAAACTTCTAGATGAAAGAACTCGAGGATAAAGCTAATTGGCCTAAGTTCTGGGAGTAAAACTAGAAAACTGGACTTTTAAAGGAAAAATATACAAATCATATATGATACACTTGAAAATATATAGTTAAGGGAAAAACATATTTGTGTGATGAGCCTATTACTCTTCGGAATTCGGATGGTCATTGTATCATTCGAAAAGTAAAGTAGTTGACACTTGAGATGCATTGAGCAGTGTCCAGTCCGTTAAATTTTTTACCTTTAATCATATTAGAGCCATGGGGCTTCGGCCTCTGATAAATTTACCAAGTGCGAGATCCAAAGCCAGTCAATTATATTGTAATTCCCCAAATGACATTCTCACTTAGACATTTTGATGTGATCCTAATAAGCTCTTTGCACTCTTTTATTAAAAGGTGAAAAGAAAACACAGTCCCCAGAGCCGAAAGAGCCAAAAGCAGAGGTCTTTCTCAAACAACCATACATACTTTTTGTCTTAGTGCAGTGTCTACTTGGAATATTTTAGAAAAACAGATTAACGCAGGGATCATATAATTCTGTTGAATTTAGTGGGAAGCTCTTACGTCCATAACAGCAGCCTTATCTTTTATCATAACGCTTTTTCTAACTTATCTTTTTTTTTCATGACACGGTGTTGTAGAAAGGCGAAAACGAATGCTATAAATCCTTATAATCTAGCAACCCACCTTGAAGTAGGTTGTGATGGCGATTTTTGTCACTAGAAACACTCTATAACAAAAAAAGCAGTGACATGGTAGAAGCTCTTCAAAAAAACATTTTTGTATATAGTTTTTTGCACGCTTCAAAATATTTTCTTGGTATTTTTCGTTTACATACAATGTCGCAGGTAGCAATGAGTGAAGCGCCGCCCCAGCTGGCACTTATGTACGAGAATACAAAGCTATTAGCTCCAGGCCGGTTATTTTTTATATATCTCAACACGAGAGTACAAACATCGAAGTTATCTTTCTTAGGTCACAAACTCAACTTGCAACAAACTATAACAAAAAAATTGATCATTAGCAGAAAGAAAGGACAACCCAATCAATTCTATATTATGCTTTACTCTACCAACATTTTAGAATAATGTTTTTGATGTTGCGATGTTCCTAAATGGGACTTAATATTTTGGTAACCATTTGCCAAAATGAACTCAACGAAATTTAAGGTACACGTTAAAACAAAGTTAGAATTTAAAAGAAAGAGTGTGAGATAAAATTGGTTGCTAGAGTTTAGGATTTAGTGTCTGTTTTTAGAGAGTTTTAGAAGAAGAAATACTTGAGTCTTCTCTTTATTTGTTTATGCCCAAACTCTTTAGTAGTTGTCTACACTATTGAAAGTTGGAAAGTTGAGAGAACATTTTTGTGAGGAGAGACAAAAAGAGATTTGTGAGTTTCTTCTTGGGAAATTTTAGGGATTATTTGGAATCAAGGTGAGAGTTTATTGTACTCTTTTGAATATTCTTTATATTGAGAATTTCTCTATTTGGTTATGGATTAGGCGCAAGCTAAACTAAGTAAATCTTTGTGTCTCTACTACTTTGTTGCATAGTTGATACTTTGTTTGTTTCGGTTCTTAGTGATTCACCACTCCTCTCAAGTTGTTGTTGTTATCGGCATTTGTAGTTGTTATTGCTTTCGTTGTACAACAAATTGGTATCGGAGCCAAAGGTTCTACCTTGGCATAGTTGGTGGTTGTTTGTGGTGAAAGTTTGGTTGAAATCAAATATTTTGGTTTCATTGGTTGTTTCCGCATTGGTAATGTTTGAAGAAATTTTCAAGAGTGTGTTTCTTTGGTTGTTGGTGGTTGGGTATTATAGAAATTGAGAATGTGACAAGTATGTCAAATTCTATGGTTGGGACTCCTATTGTAATGGTTGATATCGAGAGTTTAGATTGGAACATCAACTTTGATATGTGGAAAATGGAGGTTGTTGATATGTTGACTGTAAATGGTTTGGATGATGCTCTTGGCGATAAGCCAAGAGATATGAAAGTAGACGTTTAGGAGATGTTGAACATGAAAACTTGTGATGTTATCCGGTACTATCTCTCAAATGAATGGAAATACTATGTCATTTCGAAAACCTTAACTTTACGAAGGATATGTTCAAGACATTAGAAGATAAGTACTTGGGAAGGAATGTAGAGGACCGCCTCTATTTAAACACTGATAGTTTGGTTGGTTCTAGGCAGAAGTCGAGAAGTAGAAGAGCTCTTGCGAAGAATGAATGTGCATATTGTCATCGTTAGGGACATTGGAAAAATAAGTACCCCAAATTGAAGAAAAAGTTGAATCGTGCACGTTGTTGTAAATATGAGATTGTGGTTGAAAATTTGTCGTTGTCGGTTACATCTTCTATTGGTTGCTCCACGTCATAGTGGATTTTGAATCCGGGTTGCTCCTACTATATGTGTTCCAATAGGGATTGGTTTGCTAACTTTCAGGAGTTAGTTGGTGATGTTTTGTTAGGCAATGGTCATGTCTACAAAATTGGTAGAGTTGGAACAATTCTGTTGAAGTTAGAAGATGGAACAATTAGAAATTTGGTTAATGTCAGGTATATTCCTGATTTGAAAAATAATCTCATCTCATTGGGTGTTTTAGAGTCTTGTGGGTTGAAAATTGTTTTATCTGACGGAACTCTAAAGGTTGTTGCCGGTGCATGTGTAGTAATGAGAGGCACACGACGAGAGAGCTTGTACTTTCTAAATTGAAGTGTGGTTGGGGCAGGTGGAGATCATTTTCCTTGTTGTTCGATTGTTGGAAATGCTACTAGGAGAAAAAGTTGTGGCTTTGGAAAGAAACTGAAGATTGTTTAATTTAGGCATTTTGATTCGGATGTGGAAAAGATATCGAAAGAAGTGGAGATTGATGCCGCTCCTTGTTATGAGAAATTGGTTGGGTATGCAGCTAGTGAAAGTAAAGAATCCACTGTTATCGTTGAAAATACTCAAGTCCATGAATATATTGTAGCTACGAAGCCACTTGTTGTTGTTGGAAACCATACGAGGTTTCGTGGTATTGGAATATCTCCAAATCCTAGAGATGGAATTAAAACATCTTATGATCCGAAAGATGGTATTGGAACTTCTCTAGTTGACATGGAAGTGGAGATGATATTTGGTACTTTTGACCCCTTTGTGTTGAAGTTTGATATGGGCATGATTGTTGATTGACCCCTTTTTTGGGGGTATGGAAGAACTACGAAGGCTTAATCCCTTTACCGGGTACGTAGGTAACCATTTCGTGGTGCAGTCATTGTTGGGTCCTTAGTAGGGGTGTCTCTTTCTTCCGAAAACCCAATTTTTCCGAATTCCGATCCGATATTTTTCTGAATTTGGCAATAATATTTGTGTTTCAATATCCTAAATTCCGATATCCAATTTTTTCGAAAAATAATTGGATCGGAATTGGATGTGTTTTCAAAATCCGATCCGATCCGATTTCCGATTAATTTCCAAATTTTTAACATATAGCAGTTTATTTCATATAGTTACTAAATTAAAACTACATATAGTTTACAAACCAAATAAAAACCCTAAAGAAGTAGAACATTGTCTCTCTCACAACTTCAAGAAATCAATATTGTCATTCTAGTACATGTCTCAATTTATCCCATATTCCTATTTACTAAATTAATGCATTAACATGATGAAAAAATTTGCTGAATGAACGTGTTAAAAGGTCTAAGTTGTTTACTGAAATAATACATTTCAAAATGATTGCTAAATAAATGTATTAACTGGATAAAAAAATGGTTATTCTAAAAGAGAATCAGATTATATATTTTAAATTTCCGATTTATTTCCATATTTTGTGAATTCCAAAATTTCTGAAAATTTTCCGATTTTCCGAACTTTCCGAATTCGGAAAAAAAATTACCATCCCAAAAATAATCGGATCGGATATAGAAAGGATATTGTCATCCGAAAAAAATTGGAAATTTTTCCGAAAGTCCTTTATCCGATCCGATCCGAAGTCACCCCTAATCCTTAGGGACATTGATGGTTGGATTGGTTAGTTCTCTCTTTGATGTTTGTTGGTTGGTTGGGTGTAGCGCTTTGGTCAGTTTGGTTTGGTGTAATGAATTGGTCGGCTCGAATTTGAGAAATTCTCGCCGAGGTAGAGAATTGTTGGGATGGGCCTAAATGGACCTTGATATTTTGGCAACCATTTGCCGAAATGAACCCACCGAAATTTAAGCTACACTTTAAAACAAAGTTAGGGTTTAGAAGAGAGAAGTGTGAGACAAAATTGGTTGCTAATTAAAGTTTGGGATTTGGTGCCTCTTGAAAGAGCTTTGAAAGAAAAAAAAAAAACTTGAGTCTTTTCTTCATTTGCTTATGCCCAAATTTTTTGGTAGTTGTCTACGCCATTGAAAGTTGTAGAGTTGAGAAAACATTATTATGAGATTATTATGAAGAGAGACAGAGAGATTTGTGAGTTTCTTCTTGGGAAACTTTGGGGATTCTTTGGAATCAAGGTGAGAGCTTATTGTACTCTTTTGAATATTCTCTCTATTAGAAATTTCTCTATTTGATTTGGATTAGGTACAAGCTAAAACCGTAAATCTTTGTCTATATTCTCTTGGTTGTTTGTTTGAATTGGTGAGTAATTTACATTGTTTAGAAGTTATTTAGTTGATTTCATATACCATAATTGTGGATTGTTGTTTCTACCACGTTTGATATTGGTTGTTCACTTCTGTTGGATTGGATTGGTGTGCTCCATAGTTTTTGGGCACAACATTTCATATATGTCAGCTTGAGCTCATCCTATTTCTTATTGATTTGGTAGCTTTCAAAATCCTTTCAAATGTGATAACAATTCTGATGGAATAAAGTGTGCTGCCTCACATGGTATTATTCTTTTTCAGTTGATTGACAATGGTTACCTAACTGAGAATACTTAAGAATGTTATCCAAAGTAGTTAGATTTTCTTTGTGATGCTTTGTTATTAGGGATGGATATTCTGAGAATTCCTGTTACATGGCATTATCCGTGAGCTAACAGAAACTCTTGCGTTGAGGGGGGCAACTTTAGTTTGGTCAGTTTCTGTCTCTCTTTCACTCGCTTTTCTCTCCTCTTTCATCTTCTCTTCACCGTTTCTGTCTCTTTTTCTCCTGTCTTCTTCTTCTTCTTCTCTTCACCATCTCTCCGCTCACACCTCACAGCGATGCAGTTTTTCTAGTATAAAATTTACCTGTTCTCCCTTTTTAATCCAAGTACTTATTTTCATGTTATCCAACCAACCCATAGGAATCGTAATTGTGGCTACTTCCATACTTGTAACAAGTAATTATGTAAGAGTTTAATTTTGACAATAAGCACATTTAAGAGATAAATCAGCAGACGCTTTCTGAAAACTGTCATTAACTCATTACATACAAAATATACAAAGTGAAAAACTGCCGCTTGCTAATTCGGCTGCCTTTAGTGAGCTTCCGCTATATGCCTATACCATGGATATTTCGCAGTTGGCATGGTCCAAGAGTATAGCCGCAGCCAAACAAGTGCCAATCCAATGAGGCAAATGACCCATGGGCATGAAATGCATACCTACAGGAGCCTCCGCACAACAACTATGTACCTCAAAAGTCTTAAAAACAGTTCTCTGGAATTGAATTTGCCAAATCAACACAACTTTCCCATTCAATCACATTCAGATAGAAACTCGATGTGACGCCATTCACAATCCGATGACAAAGTCCTAAAAAGAAATAACTCACACATCATAATAATACATCAAGGTCGTCGGCTGAGCTAGTAATGTAAGTATGAATAACGTATGATGCTAGTCATCCTACCCACTACAGCAAGACAACAAATTCTGGCCAGGTTGATAACAATCAATTCCATGTTCTTACCATCGAACTCTTTGAGTTTGTATCATAAACCTAATCAGAGTGCAACTTCCAATAGCTAAACTACTTCTTACTAGAGGTGAACGACCATCTGTTGACACGTCTATCAGCGACAAATTGATCAAAGCAGCAACTATAATGGCAAAACGCTTGCTCTTGGTCCCTAACACGTTCAGTCAACTACGCCAACCGATACCAATACTCCAGCATTTATGTTGATTTTCTTCACTTTAAAACAGACTTTAGATTAAGTTACATGGACCCATGACGTAGGTCCTGTTGATCTGGTACTCAATCGGACAATCACTGCTGGGTAGCTAGTGTCGAGGAAAAAAAAAATCAACATAAACTTAACATGACATACAAATTAAAGATAACGAAGAAACATATATGTCGTCCCATTGATCCTGGCCACATAATCATGTACAGATAAATGATTGTTCATATCCCTGGTTAAACCAGCAGTACGACTGAATGCTATTATTGTACAACGATTAGTTTGTTAAAATGATGGTTACTGTTAGGCCGACTTAACAGTCCATCAAAGACCATTAATACTGAGTAGTTGAGAATGCTCCCAGTGACCCACGTCAGCCCCTTTTTTTTCTCTGAGACTGACACATCAGATTTTTCTTAAAAAAAATAAATCTACGCCCTTTTTCCATATTTCAATTGTTCGTAACCCAAACAAATTAAGATAATAAAACAAAACTCTTCGCCATAAAAAAAAAAAAAAAAAAAAAAAAAAAAAAAAAAAACACTAATGGAACCATCGATCCAATGCTAGCACTGTTTCTTCTAAAGCAGAACTCTCTCAGCATCAAAGTTGTCCATGAAGTTCTTGATTTCCTTTTGCAGGCAATCACATAAAACAGGTTCGTTTTTTTTTTCCTCCCGTTTTCGTTGTCTTCGTTGTCGTCTTCATCACTTTCATGTTCCACAAGATTTTTTTTGTGTGCCTGACTGATAAGATATATTTATGTTGCCTAACAAGGCAAAGCAACAAACGCCGCCATAATTTCTCCACTCATCTCCTCGGACAACAATGCATTAATATCGCTTTTACTACGAGGAATCATCATTCTCAATTTCCTTGGAAGATGCAGAAGCGCTTTGTTATGAGTGAAGAAAGTGCAATCTTTATGAAAGAAAGTTCTAAATGAAAGTTGTATATTTATTTCTTTCTTGAGTATGTTGTAGCCTGTATGCTGTAGCTTTCAAGGTGATGGTGGATCTTACTTTTGGAAATTGATGCTTATTCCTGGTACTCCTTATTCGGCAGGCCCTCGGCTGCAAAGAAGATTTTGTCTTATCAGATATCAAGCCCCACCAATGTCAAGAACACAGTAAGTTCTCCATAAATCAAAACATCAAAATCGAAGAAATCAAAAACAATGACCAAGAAATTGGGTTTAGAATTCGTTGTCGGAAGTAGAATAATTAATGAGTTCAGTTTTGGAAGTGAAATTGGGTTTAGAATTCGGTTTCGGAAGTTGAATAATTAACCAATTTGGTTTCAAAAGTGAAATTTTTTATTTCACATTTGAATTCATTTGAATTCACATTTGAATACAACGACACAGCCGATGAGCTTGATTCCACAAACAATGGATGTAAACAATGTAAATATCCATCAACACATTTTCATTCACATTTGAATTCAATGGATGTAAACAATGTATTAGATTTTGGCGATGAATACAATCTCATCACAGAAATATTTTTGGTCTTTGATAACATAGATTTTGACTTCTCCTTCATCATGCTAGAAAGAGATTTATATATCTACTCATTTCAGCACTACTTTTGCTTTACTTGATTATAAAGATTGATTTACTAACTGATATTTGTGGATACCGGCATCGTGTATTATTGATCTGAATGTACCGAAGGTTCAAGTATACTTAACTTAGCTACATTTAAAGAAACTCAATTTCATGTCTAGGCCATGAATCTCGAGTCCAAGGTAATTTAACACCGAGGAACAATAGAAGACAACGAAGGGATGTGAACTGCAAGAATATTGTTGATGAACCGGAGGGATGTAATGAAACTCACACTATGTATATGTTTATCAAAGCTATGATTATTGATACTTCTATAGTATTGCGATTGCAGTCTCAGAAATGATACCGATACTCGATGATGCGTGATACTCACATTTTATTAATTATGAAAGTCGCGAGACATTTTTTCTAATTCATATGGACAGTTGCATGGATTGTGAAACCTTTCTTTAATAGAAAGAAACTGGAGACCAAATGTCTAAGTCCCATCACGCATGATCATGACTAGAACACATGAAACGGTGACAGATTATTTATGTATTAGTTGCTGAATATATAATTTGGCCGACAAAAATTCAATTGGAGTCAATAATAAATTGGGAGCTAGATTGGAAGTTAATCAGGTGTACATAAATCTTTAGTAGAATTTATTAAGATCCAGTTGCATCCCAATTTAGGCACCAAATGTTTTAACATCAAGTAGATAGTGTGAAGTCGTTTTCTTCAAGATTCAGATAATAGCACGTCACCATGCTTTTTGCAACCTGACACTAAAGTGAGGACTGATGGAAATGAGGATCAACCTGGAGGGAAGGCCAGTAATTTGTCTTCAGCACTTATTGATGTCAAGCTGGATAGCACAGAGAACTTGGATCCACATCTTCAAGATTTCTGTTTCTAAACAGCCATTTGAAGCTCTTCGGTTTCCAAGACGGTGACTACCAATATACCATTTGATGAAGATGCCGCCAAGATGTCAAAAGCATTAAGCAATTCTGATAAAGTTGACATGATCAAAGGTATGATTTCCATCTCTGGCGAACAATTATTATTTTTTATTCGAAAGAAGGATGGATTTGATCCATATAGTGAAACCACGCGTCTGCCCGGGTGATATTTGAATGGCTTAATTACCATCTCTTGACTATGGTTTTCTTTGCATTGCTTATTGGTATGCTTGCTCAATTCGCTTGGTCAAATGCATCAGGGTTAGTAAACACTCAAGTAAATGTATGATTACATTTCCCATTATTGGAATGAAATAATTATGAAAAGTCCAGTGGTTATATAGATATACTTTTTTGTTGAAATAGGACCCCATCAAAAGTGCCTCGCGTTCGTTTGCCAGATGAGTTATTTGCCAATATAGGTGTCTCAATTGGTCTTTGAGGTTAATCGCTTCTTGGGTTATCTACGTAACGTGGCATGTGGCATGTATGAAACTTAAAGCAATTTCTCATGGTATGTTTTGATATTGAGTTTATGGTGGCATGTATAATTGAGTTCAATGTGTGTGATAGGAAACCACTTTAATTTTGTAGAAAAATCGTGAAGCATAAAAACTGATTACTTTGATTTTAAATTTTAGTGATGGAGTTATACATGATTCATTAAGACGGTAAAAAAATATATATATATAGTCAACTCCGATTGATTTTCCGTTGTTTTGGTAGCGAGAATAAGATATCTCGATGCAGACACATGAATGGTTGACCACGGAAGCACTTCATATGTGAAACACCTTCAATCCTATAGACCGGTATGGTTCCTAATACCTCCCACCAAAACATGGAACCCATCCGTGTTGATTCAAGAATCAAGGTATGTAGGTCATATCTCCATCGGTGATCGCTCCTTTTATGATTTAGTTTCTTTCTATTTTATATTTGTTGTTTATTTTGTGGGTGCACCTAGAAACTAAGGTCGAGATTTAGAATTTACATTTAATACTTGATAGATGAATCTAATTAAAGGTGCATCCGCATGGATTCGAAGTAACTATGGCTTCGATCCCGATCGTGAACCTTCTTTTCCACAATGATAGGCACCAGAATTAGCTCCCTATTGATGAAGAGGAGAAGTTGATCCAGTCACCCTGTGTTGCAACTTTCAACCTATTCCAGGACTCCACATTATGATCATTATCCTTTTAGAATGCTTTACAGAACCACCAACACCTCTCTAATCTACAATTGTGTTTTTAAAATAGATTTAATTCACATATGTTAACCATTTTGAGATCAACCCATGTCCTCGGTTTGGACGATTAATCGGGTTTATGATAGCCTTTGGTTCACGAGGTTCAATCCGACTTTAAACAAGAATACAGAAATTTCATCACTTTTACATGATCAAGTAGAGCATGTAAGAGTGGTGGGCTGCTTCATTGAAAAAATATTAAAGCGCCTCTTAATTTAAGATCTCCGGTGAGCTAAAATTGTACCCGACTAGAGAAGGTCGACCAAATTGCCAACCAGATGGAACAATGTTAGGGGAAGAATCGAGTCTCTCCGTCAGTAGTAATGACCTTGAAGGAGAGTGATTGATCATTGAGATAGGAATTTGATTGCCAATTAGCTCCCCAATTCCTTGACATTGTCAGCCATCCAGTTTTTGAACCTTTGATTGACACAAACTGAATTGATCCACTTCCTCCCACATTGCTTACCAATACAAGTTCAAAGTAGTCTCTCCCATTAATTGTGAACCTTACACCTCCATGCTTCTTGCATGGCACCTGCAGTGTCACACGCCAAAATTGTGAGTTACATGGTAGGCTAATACAAGAGAAGAAACAATTGTAGGAAAGATGAAAGTAACCAACCTTTGGAGATGAGGGCGCGATTCGCCTCTGTAAATACCAATCTTTTCCCATGCAGTTTGAGCCATATCGAAATCTTTGGAGTGGTGGATTGCACCATCCACCGTTATCGCTGTTTGGGCAAAATTTGGAGGACAGAATTTTGGTGGCAATGTGATTCTGACTTTCCTCTCAAACACCACCTTGAATCTGCGTTATAGTCACATATGATCCTATAGCATTGCCCACAAGAAGCCCCATCGTTGAACAGAAAGCAAGATTTCTTAATGCTGCTGTCCCGGGTCCCATATCGATGGGAATATAGATTACCATACCCACAAGCTCCTCCTCGTAAACAACCGAGAATTGAGCTACATGTCTTTCTCGACTTTAAATAAGGAAAGGAAAAACTTAACCGTATATATAAAGAGTGAAATTTTTCCTTACCCATTGTTCTTGAGGCATCATCGCCACCATAAAAGGTAGCATGGGCTTTTGTCCATCCGAGCGCGAAAAGGCATCAACAATGGATATCAAGCCATACACTACTATCAATGCCAGAACGATCTTCATTGCCATTTCTCTGACTCAAATGTAATGGTAGACGATAGAAGATGGCTTATGTTAAGTTTGTAACACTTTCTTCCTCTATAAATAGGAAATTCACATTTGATAGTTGATACATTAACTCACATGTGACAACTGCAACTAGAGAAAGTTATATTTGTTTTTGTTTTTGTTTTTAATTAATAATAAATGTATTCTTCAACCATCTCTATTACCTCTGCAGGCTTTGAAGATTTATGGAGCTAATTCAATTATTCCCCGTTCTCCTCTCCTTACACCCCACACCCACATGCTTGCCCAAGCGGAAGAGCCATTGCACAAGGCTCAATCCCCCTGTCATCATAAAAAGAACTCAAGAGAGTCGCTAAAACCAGTTATTCCTTTGTTCAATAGTCAAAATCCATCTACATCGCCTAGGCGAGGGGCTTTAAGCAGCTATGCACCCCTCCTTACAAATTCCTCACCATGGTGCTTTCACAAGTGCTCCGCATAGCCTCAATGTCAAGTCCTTCTAGGAGTCCTATGAGAGGCTTCAGCCCTAAGCAAACAGCTCTGCCTTCCGGGCGGAAAACCTTATCCGGATGTTGCTCTATTGGGTTAAGTCACTGTTTCGATCTGGTTCAGTCAAAATTCTGGACATAATTCAATGGGAGGTGATATGGGACGACTATTTTGGCAAAGCAATGCGGGGTAGTCTTGAATGTTCTCCTATACCCATTTCTAGAATGACAAGTCCGGGACCCAGCTCTAGAATTCAGAGTGGTGTCAGAATCCCTCAAGCATCCGCTGGCAAATGGAGCAACTTCTGAGAATCATCGGCAAAGTCGGGCTTGATGACGGAAAACAACAAAGCCACTTCCTCCAAATTCTTCTCTTTATTCTCCTTCAAATTTAACAAAGAAGCGACCTCACCTTCGGGTTCCATTAAGTCCGGAAGAGCAGAAAATCCAACAAGTCCCGGTTCGGGTTTTGGAAGAAGGGAAGGCTGCTAGGAAAAGGCACATTTGGACATGTTTATGTTGGTTTTAACAGGTATGTATATTAAGGGTCCGAGTTCCTACAATCCGTGTCGTGCAATTTAGATAAAAATCGAGATTGCTCACAAGCAATGTAGAAAAGCATTTGAGAGTTTGAGATTGCTCATGAGCTTACTTCATCTATCTTATCTATATTTATATCTAAGTCTCATTTTCCTGTTCCCTATTTCTGAACACCTTTGTCAACCATTTATTGGTTAAGTTATATGAAAAACCACATCAATCTATTTTTTAAATAATAGGACGACCCTCAAAGTCGTATATTCATTTATAATTTAATATGTTGAGTACTCTTTATATGTTAGTTTCTGCTTCACTGTTTGTATAATTTTCTTTTGTAAGCATACACCATGTTGCTATCAGATGAAAATTATGCTACTTAATACACTACAAGAAAAAAGGCTTTATATCACTGTTAAAAACAGTGACAAAAAGTCTTTTGTCACTGTTTTTTTTTTTTTTTCCAAAACCGTGACGGAGTGAGAGTCATTTATTTTTTTCCCAAAACCGTCACAAATATTTGTTCCAGACTAGCATATGTCTACCATAAAAAACAGTAACAACTGCTCAAAAACCGTCACAACAAATCATATCATTTGTGACGGTTTTAAATAAACAGTTATACATTCATCCTTTAACGGTCATAAAAAGTACCATTAGTCATGACGGTTTGGGTAAAACCATGATATGTATATATTGTTTTTTTTATTAAAAAAAGAAAAAAAAATGTGAATATATATATGAAAACTCACAAAATTGGGGACCTGCAATAAACTACACGTACACCTGAATAAACTACATACCTGAATATTATTATCCGTTAATTTTCAAGTAATACTCATAAAGTGTTAATTCCATTAAAACATTCCAATCCCCTTGGATAACTGGATAACATAACCAATATATATTTGTACTTCTTCATAAAACACAATAAAGTAAATAATACATTCCCAATCTAATATATATAAATCAGCCTAATCCTAATCTAAATCCAAATCCAAATCCAAATCCAAATCCAAATCCAAATGAAAAGAAGAACCTAATCTCACCAAAGTCGATCACTCACGTCATCTTAGCGTTGTGGTTGTTCATCATGAGGATAGTTCACAATACATTCTTCTATGAACTGAACGAAGTCTTTTCAAACTTCATCTATCTCTCTCCTTGTAGGTGTAAGCATTTTCATGATCAAGATTAATCTTTATCTGAAATATAAGAAACAACATATACATTATATATGAAATACAATTGGTAGAGATAAAAAGAAAGATAAAACACCGTTGGTATAGATATCATGACTAAAGTAAAAATGTGAAATTTTATTGTTTTCACTTTCAATGGAGGAGAAGGATCATCCATTATTTCTCGCATGAATACCGCATTGTATATTGTCTGATTGCTCAGGCCCTATATATATAAACAACATTTGAAATTGAAAATTAGGGATGTGATACTTAGTTAAATCAATGAGTACATAGATATATAGTGACTGTAATTGTTTACCGTGATGGCATGCCAACTTGGAGATTGAGAACTTCTCAGCTTCCTTTTGGACCCCTCTTACAGCTAACAATGCACTTCAAGTTAAGAATGAAAACATTACACCCACGGAAATGTAACTAAAATCCATTCAAACTCCATCTCCTAGCCTCTAATTAACATGACCACTGCATTCCGGAGCACCCAACACTAGAGTGGGGACGTCTTAATTGCCCACAGCCTCTATAGTTCCCTCCTCAACCTGCTTTTTATTCATCCTACAAGATAGAGAGAAATCAGTGGTGCCTACATAACAGGGATCCAACTTCCCCAGTGGCATCATCTGCATATTTACCATTTTTGTCCTGGTTGGCTAAACATCATTGCAACTATCTTAGATTAAGCATATATACAACCATCCCAAAATTCAACACCATTGAACTAGCTAACGTGAACTAGAACTAAACATCATTATACTAACCAACGTAAAGAAAATGCACCCTGCCAAAAATAAAGAAAATAATGCAAGAATGAGGAATGTCCCAAGCAGTCACTACACCATTTTGGGTGTAATGAGGCTGTGGTCCTTGATCTTCACCTTTTGTGGTTAATCTTGGTATTGATCTTGTAATAGTTATGTTTGTATGAGTGCAGTATCTTTTATCGATGAAAAACTAAAAAAATGCAAAAAACTAAGACACGGACCTTTCCACTGGAGCATTTTCTGGAATGGTAGGTTGTACTCCTTCAATAGCTAACCAATGGGCAGCTCCTGCTGTATCAAGTGGTACTTTTGGTATAGGTTCTTTGATCACCTGCAAACCCCAAAGAAAGTACACCGTCAGACCAAAATGGTATGGAAAGCCTTTGAACGCACTCTTAAAATAAGAGCATCTTACATCTTTAAATTCAACATCCTTAATAATTGTCATCAATATAAAACAAATCCTTGTGTCCCACAGCTCTTTTGAAACACAAAGGATCTCCCGAGGCAAAGCCATAAATTGGCTGAAGCAACAACAATACATATACATAAGCAAATGGAAATCTTGTAACAATAATAAAGACAATTAAATTACAAAAATGATTACCGCGAATATTACTATAGCAATAAAGTATCACATGACTCCCTCTGTATATACTCCTATACTTACTCCCTCTAGTTGCACCGACATTAGTCAATCTAACCGTTCACCAAACTCTTTATGCCGTTAAAGCCAAACTCTTTATGTTGGTAAAATTCAGCATTCTAGAATTTTCATTTTTGGTTGAAGTTTCATATAGGTTAGGCATTTCCTCTTAACTTGATCTTCATTATGGGCTCAAATTTTAATGTACAATTACTGATCCGTTGTGCATTTTATGTGGGTGCCACAACAGGGAGTAAGAATAGGCAGTAGAACTAATAACTTAAGTAACATAACATAGACAGTAGAACTAATAACTTGAGTAACAAATACGGATCCACTTCAACTAGCTAGTTAACAAGCATAAACCAGAAAGCAGTCACAATATTTTCAAGACGTACATATGGACATCTTGCAAATGTATGCTCCTTTTTAAGACAATAGAAATAGAGTCCTTACTCCACTGTTTGATGGGGATGCCGACACATGACGTACAATTTCTGGAGCAAACGCAAGTGGATTGGGTGTTTTAATTTGTTGTCGGGTTCCAAGAACAATACCTTCATATTCAGGTTTGTTAAAGCATCCTTGGCATGCACAAGGTTCAGCACAATATATTCCAGTAGCAAAGCACTCACAAAAACTGCCAACAATAAAGTGCACATGGTCAAAACAAATTGAAGGCTTACTATTATTCAATAGTTACTATCACCCTGCATGACTTACAATTTCAAGCATTTTGACCTTCTTCAATAGCAATGTTTGCAACCTTTATCCTCAATGCGTGTATGTCCTCTTCCTGGATATTGCAAATCATTAATCCCAGACCCAAAAGGAAAAACAGAGAGCATGAGATAATGAAATAAAACAGAAAATGCCTTGTCTCTTCATTATGGGGCTCATTTAATTAAAATATTTGAATTCCATGAGTGTCATCTACGAGAAAGAAATTTCTCACTACAAAGACTTATGAAAAATTGAAAAAAATATCAAATTGTCATTGTGCTACCACACATCCATTAAAAAAAAACACCATCCATTATCAAAACTTACTAACGTAAAAACAACAAACAAAAATCAATTAATATATGTTTGAAATCTGCGTAAAGAGAGTGCGGATGCGAAATTTCCTTCCGTGATTCGGCAATCTAAATCCAAACTCATGAAATGCAAAATGCAGCCAAAAAAATAGAGAGAACAAGAACTCCATAAACAAATAACTCCTTTTCCTCAAGAGTAAAGCAACTAAAACTTCAGTTATACAAGCAAGTCAAATAGTTGAATGGATAAAATATATCGATAAATTAGAAAAACTAGAACAAGTTTGGGCTAATCTTGTTCAATTGTTCATGGAACAGTTTTGACTCACCCCTCGAAGCAGGATAAAATGCTTCAAAAATATTCATTTCTTACCGCCATAATCCTCATGAATCCTTTTCCCACCCGGAATCTTTTCACCGATCTTTCATTTGAATGCCCGATCATAATCTTAAGAAAGACACGCTTTGTTCATACCTTAGCGAGGGCTTTTTACATGCGTCGAAGGAGGTTCTAGATATCATGACCTGGTAGTTTTCTTAAGAAGGAGCCTTAGAGGCTTATAAATTCTTAGAAGATCAATCTAAGAAGAACAACAATTGGGGAGGTAACGATTCCTCCCTCCCTCCTCCTCCTTCTTTCTCTCGAGGTTAAATATGATCCCGAAGCTTAAAACTCTTGTCGATGCCCTCACTAAAAGGTAGATGCCATCTCTGCTCAACAACAACCCACTCCACCATGAACATTAACTTCTACTGGCTGTAATGTCCGGGTTGTAGTCTTGAGCATTCCGACTTCTATCCTCTCTTTGTCTATGCACAAACACCACCACAACCATCACACTTCAACCCGGTTAACTCCAACATCAAGGACAAGGGAACTTAGGTGACCAGAATAGAAGGTTTAGTACCCATAACCCAGAACTATCAACATCAAGACATGAACGCCAACAAGCTTTAATTCCAATACAACCATCTACAGACAAAAGTAGTAGTGACCTTGTTGAGAAAAACAAAATCAAATTATGCAACAAAACTCCAACTTGATGAAAGATCAACATGATCAAAACTCTAATATGATGAAACAAATGATGCAAATGATGCAGCTTTGTGCCAAAAAGGTTATTGACATATGTCTCTAACCAAAATAATAACCCAAACCGGCGTGTTTCCAAGTCAGGCAAAGGCCTAATCCTAAGTCAACAAACACCGCCTTTGAAATAAACAAGATTTCTTGTAATGGTAATATAAACCAGGGGGACCTACAAAGCAGTCACTACCCTTCGCTCAGGGCGAGTAGTTGATAACCAAGTGACTATGCCTAAAGATTACCCGAAAACTAAAAATGATACCATACTAAATACTATAATAGAAACCAAGACCCTACAACCTGTATAGTACCGGTTAAACCACAACCAAAAGGGAAAACATTACAATACCCAATAATAGAAAGTGAAGACTTACACCTGTAGAGGTTCCAATATGGACACCTAGATGGAAAACGCTAGAGATAAAGCAAAGACTAATAATACTTTTATCCCTTCCGCTCAAAAGGACGACAATTTTGATGAGATTAGGGAAGTGTTTAAAAATTGACTATAAACCTACCTTTTTCTAGAAGCTATAAAAAGTCTACTACGGACACGCTTAAGTTTCTAAAAGAGTTATTGCACCAAGAAGAGGAAAACCAACATACCCCACGAAGCATTCTTAATCAACAATATCCCTCTTTATCCTAATATAACGGAATTGTTAAGTCTGAGGATCCCGGTCGTCCCTCTTATACAATGCACCTTTAGGTGATACCTTCATAACAACTGCTTTATTAGACCGAATGCTAATGTTAACTTACTCCCTTTTTATTTATATAAACAACTAGGTCTAACAAAACTTCAACCAACCAAAATGACTTTGCGCTTAGTTAGTCGATCGCTCTATTAAGTATCCCAAGGGTGTAGTTGAAAATATTCTCAAGTAAAGTTCGTGATTTTTACTATCCAAATTACTTTTGTTATTCTTGACACGTCTGCTCATGATTCCATTCCCATCATCTTAGGGCCCTTTCTGGCAACCGCCAATGCCCAAATCAATTGTCGAGATGGCTCAATGACTCTTTCTTTTGGAAATCTTTCTCGTAGAAGTTAACATGTTTAGACAAAAAACAGGGGACAACTAGGTTTTGCCTCAAAGGGGAAGTGAAGTCCATTGAGAGTTTTGTACCTAACATTAGTGCGGCCGACACTTTAGTCCCCACACTAGTAGATACCCCTCTTATGGAAGAAGACAAGGATCACAATTTCTACTCCCTAGACGTAGATAACATCAAGGAGGATTTCCTTCGACTTTTTTGCAACCCTTCTTTTGTCAGCCTCAAGGAAGTTCTCTCTATTGACATCCATTCATCTCTTTGACTACCATGACGAAGAAGAAGAATTTTTCCCTCTATCCCAAAGTGATTCTTCTTACCCACCTATTGAGGAATGTCTTGCATATCTCAAGGCCTCGATGATATAGACCCTAAGAACACTAGTTGAACACCATTCACCCACCTCACATCCTCATGTCACTCATTCACCTTCCATCACGAATGTTCTTCGCCCTCTACCTTTTCAAAGAACCATTGAGTTTGTATTTGACCTTGGTGTTTCTCCTATGCTTCATAACTATCTAAAACCAACTGTGAAGAAGTAATACCCAAGGACAAGCCACCGACACTTTTTCATTTTTTCCATTTTTTCCTTCTCAAAATTATCCACATCCTAATGATCTTCCACAACCATCAATTTTCTCACATTCATTTACTTGGCATCCCCTTCAGTAGGGAGGACAAAGAAGAAACCGTGATGCTCGATTAGGTTTTTAGATCTATAAGGCTTTGCTCTCATTCCACTAAGCTACGCCATAGGAAATCTTGGTGCTTAATTCTTTTGATGGTGCATTCCATGTTAATTATTTGTGGAAAGACCCACAACTTTTTCGATTGTTGATATATGGTAAACTGCATTTTAATACATATATATTAGATAAAAGTCTCGAAAGTATCCGACTATAAAAGACTCATTTTATTCTTCTTGTACTCCATTCCAATCTTATGTTATGGGAGTGCACCATTAAGGCAACCGGACCTCCTTTGGAGTGAGTGGTTGTAAGTGTCTGATTCTTAGTCTACGCTTCATGTGACTCACGATTTATCTCTTTGCACTTTTTCTCATGGATTGAGTAGTGCTTCTCTATGGAGTGAGTTTCATTTTTATTTCTTTATCGTAATTTTGTTTTGTTTTTCTAAAAATCAAACATATAAAACTAAATAAAATAAAAACATAAACATATATTAGTAAGTCTAGGAATCCGACTTTTAAAAGACCCAAGTTTTCGTGACAATACAAACTTTTTCAGGTATAGGCCAAACAAAATTTTCAAACTTAAAAAGAGTTTTCCAATTTTGTTTGGGGTGGCGATTTTGGTATTCATTTCAAATCATGTTGCCACCCTAAGCCTGTCATGTTTACTCCAAGTAGAGTTTGTGTTAGTTAAGACGCATACCAGTTTAATTGTGCTTCATATTATCATATCATCTTTACAATATTTCTCATATTCTGCACGCCAAATTTTGTCACGCTTCTATGGTAAATTCTTTCCTTATCTCTTTACACTTTGAGGACAAAGCGCCTCGATTGTTTGGGGGTGGATAGAAACATTTGCAAAAATTAGACACTTTTTTAGGATGTAAATTACGACTTTTATTTATAAAATGTTAAAAATTATAAAAATTAGTTAGTTACATAATTTAATTGTGCTATTGAATTGTTTCATGAACCCCTTCTCCCAAATTGTTTGGGGGTGGTATAGAAACACGATGTAAATGTTAAGCACATATTAGGTCGATATTACGTGATATTTGTCTTAAAAATAATAAAAATAAAAATAAAAAAAAAAATTTTATGCTATACACTTATGAATATTGGTATTGTTTTTTTTTCTATGCTCTTAATAATCTAGAAGTCTCAATGTAGCTTTTGCATTATAATAGTTTTAGAAACTTAGGTTAATATGTAGGTAATAATCTTTGCATCTATCTATAAATATATTACATGAGTATCTATGATTGTTTGGCAAGAAGTTTCTCAAATCTAGGCTAGAGTACTTATTCTACAAATCCTCGTGAGAATATAGCCTAAAGCCTTATATGAGTGAAACATTTGAGAAATGATACAAGGGAGAAGTATATTCGAATAGAGAAATCACACGCCCACTTGCTTGACCACTATACCATGTCCTAAGAGAGAATTTAGGCCCTTTTGGATCGATATAGCTAGAATTTAGACCTAAGTATATTTTCCGCTAGTCTTCCCCAATCGAGCCTTTCATTAGCCCTTCCATAAACCACAATTCCTTTTACCCCTGTTAAAACAAAACAAAACAAAATAAAAAAAAAAAAATAAAAATCAACCTACCCATTTTAGAATAAGTCCGAGAATAGGATGAGTGAAGAAAAGAGAAGAGAAAAACTCCGGTAAACAGAAATTAGTTAGTTGCTTTAAAAAAAAAAAGAAAAGAAGTTTCCATCCAAAGAAAAGAAAAGAAAAAGAAAAATAGAAATAAAATAAAACTCCAAAAAATAGAATAAAAGGAGTCGAAAAGCCAAAAGAAAAAGGCTAAGGATGGAAACAAAGTGTGAAAAAAAGAACAAAGGTTTTCTAGTTACATTAATATGAAGACCCTATTATCTCGACTTTGTCTTTTGAATATCTGTTTCCTTCATTCTTAAACCATCTTCTAATCCCCGCAACACCTAATAAAGACCTCTAGCTCAATTAGGAATAGGTTAGTGGGATAGTAAGTGGCAGATGTGTTTGATCAACTTCGGGCTTCCTTTGTGTGTCATTGAGATTGTAAGGTAAAGTATGCCCACGCATTACACCGGAGTAGCAAAACTTGAGGGGAAAAATCGAGTGATTTTTGTCTTGACTTTTATGTGAGAACCTACTTAAGGACGCTTATTCCAAAGTTTCAGAACGGACTGTTACTGCATTTCATAGCATTACTCATTGTATATATGTTTATTCGTAGATGATTGATTATTATGCATATATTAGCTTAGGTTTCGACATGATTATTCTCAGATTCATTGCTAGTGAGATGTATAGATAATTGAGACATAAATAAGGAAACAATAGTTTTATTTCTTAGTCGTTGTAGTATAGATGAAGTTTGTGAGTACCTTCATGGAAAACTCTCAATGAAGGTTATAACTCGTCCACTAGGGAATTCCTAGTGGTTTAAGGCCTTGTTGCATATGGTCAATACAATCGCACTCAAAGAAAACGAGAGTAGATAGAACTCCATTTTTTTCACTTATTCTAATTTCTCATCTTTGCTTTAGGACAAGCAAAATGCTGTTTGGGGGTGGTTTGATAAGATCCCAAAACTGTAGTTTTAACCCCTTAACAATCATACTTTTAGACCAATTATGTGAGTAATAATTAAGAGTTAATATTGATTACGTGTTTTTATGCATTTCAGGCTTCAAAGTCTATTATGTGCAGAAATGTGCCACTTTAGCGAGATAAAGGAGCAAAGGTCGGTTGCTAAGGAGTTCTGTGAATAAAGGCCAAGATTCAAGGAGACAAAGCCTTTGTAAAGCCCGGTCAAAAGCTGAAAAGTCAACACGGGCAGAAATAGTGCACAAGTCAGCAGAACTTCCGAAGGCCATATCTTTGGACTCAGACCTCAAAATTGGGAGTATCTTATGTCAAAATGACCGGCTCGGAAAGAGCTTTCCAATGGTTCAAGTCTTGGCCCAATCAGAGGAGTAGAAGTGGACGAAACATCTGTCGAAGCCAACTATAGCTGAAGAGCCCATTTTGGACTAAAGAAATTGGGTTTTGGGCCCGATTTTCCGGCCCAAAATATGGCTCCAAGCCCATGCACGATTTTTGGATCTGAAAGTATAAAAACAAAAGCTTGACTCTTTGTTAATGGCAGTTAGGTTAGGAAGCTAATGTTAATGGAGTTTAGGGTTAGAAAAAGAGAGATCTAGATCTAGTTTTTAGATCTAGATCTAGTTTTTTTACATTCATTCAATTAGTTAGTTTAGAATCATATTTTAGTTTTTAGAATAAAGTATTAGTTCTTCATTTCAATTTAGATTATTGCTTAAATTCTTATTTAGATTTAGTTGTCTTAAATTCATAATTAGTTATTCACAATCTTAGTTCTAAATTAGTTTTAATTTCAGTTTAATTTAATTATGTCTTATTGTTATTATTGTTCTTGTGTTGGGAATGGTAGTATAGAAATTTCACATCAAATCATTACTCTCACCATTGTTCCTTTTGGGTTTGATTAGTTGAATTCGATTGAAGTCTAGAGAGTTAAGAGTGGATCTAATCCTTACTCATTATATTGCATGATTACGTTTTGAGAGTAAGAAGAATTGATTTAAACGTAAGAACGGTAGGATTACGTATTAGTGTTGTTAACATTAATATTAGTGTTCTATTATTTTTACGTTTATCAGAGCCTATTGTCAACCATATCTAACACAACTTCTATGTTTTTAATGAACTATGTACAGGATAACAATTTACATGGGCCAGGCTAATCACTATGCAATTTCAGTCTTCTTCCACTACACTCTACTTTTCTGTGTGCAAATTTTTCATTATGCTAAATTTTTCAACAGTTCTAATCTTCTTGTACATGCACAAATTTATAATAGGTTAGTCTCACCTAGTAGATAACTAAGACCTATTGTTGTTACGTTCGTTCTCTAATTTAATTTGATTAAATGGCATTAAATTTTTTCTATATAAGGACATATAATGCGTTTATCTAAGATGCATGCTCATATATCAGGCTCTAAAAAAAATACACTTCCTCATCAAACCCTAGCAATTATATATATACAAAAGTCCAGAGAAAAAACTGTATTAGTCAGAACTCTCTTAACTGGAATACTATTAGATAAATAGATAACACAATGCGCCTAAGATACGAACTCCTCGACTCTCCTACACTTGTACTTATGATAATAAAGAATCTTGTAGTAGCCAATGAAGCTTATCTTCTGACATAATTAATTCACAAATGTTAATTGAAATATTTTGATTGGTTCGTTCTGAAATTCCACGAGCTTTTTTCATATTCATATCTGCTCAAAATCAGTTTTCTAAGCTCATTGGCTTATTACATTTTATAAAATAAGCAATGGCATGAAAATAGAATTTTAAGTAGATTTGACTTGCATTAACTGATCTAATCACAGCCTTCCGCATAAATGGCATGTGTGTAGGACCTCTCTAGTCTCTATTTCCCCTACAATTCCTCCTATTTTTTTCAATTATTTCCTCTGAAGTTCATCATTTCCCAAAATCCCCTCCTAAAACCGGTTATTTAATCAATTTGTATCTTATCAGCACCTACCTTATTTTATTTTATCATTATTGATGAGGCTCTTGAACAAGTTCCCCGTGGGCGTGACGGCAAGTGTTGTTAGGACGTTTTAGCCTATTACAAGGAAGATCATCTCAATCATCGACCGAGAGCAAGGGCGAACCGAGAACATTCTTTCTTTATGAATTCAGAGGCCATTTTTCCAACATATCCAAGATATGCATCTCCACGGCCTCTGTAATATCTATAAGAACCGGTGGCTCTACTAGAGCCGCAAGTTTTAATGGATCGGCCTATTGATAAACACCGATCAGTCGTGAACCATATTCTAAAGCTTTGGTAGCTATTTACCCTAGCTGTGATCCTATACCCTTAGTCAAGTAGAAGCCAGCTCCACTCTCGCTTTTGCAGCAAGCCCGGACTTTCTTTACTTTAGGACCGTTCACCCCTTACCTAAGGGTACTCTATTGTTCTTTTCTCTATTATATCAATCTGAGGTTTTGTTTTCTTTGAATTGAATCTTCTTTTCTTACGCAATTTGACTTTCACTTTAAGGTCTGAGGTTTCTCTCTAAAGTGCAAGAAGATCAACTGCATTGCCAAGCTCCAACTCGCTTTTAGCTTTAGTCGGGTCGAATGCTCTCCTCCCCGAGTTCGAATCAGCAAGAGATAAGAGGGACATACTTAACAGCAAGGAAGTGGAATCAATCCCGCTTTGCTCACGAGATTCTTTTCGATCCGGTAAACCTACTAGAAAAGGTAAAATCTCGTTTGAAACCCCAATACTTCAGCCAGAGGCATCTTCCTCGGCTTAGAAAAGATCCGCTAGAGATTCCTCTCAAATCCTAGTCGAGATCTTCTCTTTCTCCAATCCCGTAGACGGGCGAGCATCTCCTAACCTTAAGAAGTGAGTTTTCAAGAGAAGGAGTACTGCTCTTCAACTCCGCTCCCGCCCAGTTGATTTTTAGTCACGATAGATACGTGAGCTCGGGGCCTTTCTTGCAGCTCTTATCGTACCACTTGCTCTCAATCCCGTAATGCCCTTGTTATAGAAGCCCGCACATTTCAAGTCGCGAGCTAGCCGGCTTTCAAGCCTTTTATTTTAGTACCCTAACGATAAGCTAAGACCAAACTAAACTGATGTGACCCACACACGCCCGCTTTCTTCTTCTACCCTTTCATTAGAAAGAAAGCCTCAGAATGTAAAGGTCGGTGAGAACGGCCAGCTAAGGAATAAGAGCTTTAGGAAGAGCAGAGAGAGCAAGACCCTCCTCAAATAAAAAGCCCAGAGAACCGAGTGCTATAGCTAATTGTCCACCCTTCCAAGTTTTCTATGTTACTATGATTTCGGCACAACTACATTTGTCGAACATTGTAGATCTTCTATGGGAATGCCGACTACAGAAACTAAAATACTACTTAACTACAAGCCCGGCCCGAAGCCGAAGTCGCTTCTATTCTCGTTAGGGCTGATCCCCGCCCCAGTTTATACTTCCTAAGTAATACGCTCTAAAGCACTTGGCATTCCTTCCGGTTCAAAAGCCGACACCCGCCTAGATCAAAAAAAGCAGATAAGCCCATCATTTCTCTTCTATGACTTAAATGAAACAACTCATCCTAGCTTGAAGCAGAGCATCATATATTCTTATGTAGTGACTCCAATTTCCACACTCATATACAACCAAATGGTATTCATGCAAGTAGAGAAAGAAAGAAAGCAAAAAAAAAAACTAAAGCAGAAATTCAAGTTAAAATAGTATACACGAAATTCATCACCAATCTCGATTTAACAAACTTGTCCCAATCTTCTTGGCTGATATATTTTTCAGATATTTTGGGAGGTTTTCTAAGCAATTCGAGTTGGTCTTTAAATGGTGTGATGTAGAACCCGGTCACCGCTCTTGAATTCTCTCCATTTCTCATCGATATCTTGTAAAAGTACCTTTCATTTCATGGTCTTCCAAGTTGAATTTCCCCTTAAACACATACAAGAGATTTTGAAACTAGCAAAGAATTAAGACTATCTAATTAAGTAATTTTATTTTCAAACTTTTTACCTTTATAAATTTCCATAATCTGTCTCTCGCTTCTCCTTTGACATCATGCCAATTGTCATAAGTAGCAATGGAAACTCGAGAAGCAGCTAGCAAACCTGAGTAGCTAGCCAAATCTTTCCCACCTTCACCAATACATTGACCATTTTGATTGAATACAACATCCACACGTTCATTCTCTTTCATCTTTGTAAGACGTGAGCATACAACTGCTCCTCTACCTTTCCTTTTCTCTCCAGTACGTTGTGTCACATTTTCTTCCATGTTTGAGTCGGGAGTCTCGTCAACTTCCATGTTAGAATTGAAGTTTTCTTCTGGATCCATGTCTGAGTCAAGAGTCTAGTCAACTTCCGTGTTAGGATTGAAGTTTTCTTCTGGATCCATGTTAAATTCCTGTAGAGTGTAGACATGAATAAAAGCACATGAAGCCAAATAAGATAACAACTATAACTTCTAAAATGATTACACAATTTTACTTAAGCAGAAGATAACAAATCAAAATAAACCCAAATAAATTTTATTGTGGAAAAAAATTAATGAAACAAACTTTTCTTAGTGATAAACTAAAATGATAAAATATCTAATACAAGATAAACCAACTCCTTTGGAAGGAAAGAAAATATGTTTTAGGTCGAATCGACCCATATCCCCTCACAATTTGCACGAGCATAAGAACCCAAAGAGTCAACTTCTGGCAAACTTTTACTGTTTGTATGGTCAATAGAGCAACCAACGTTGATCTCATCCTCATTCTCCTCCTCATGGTAGTCTCTTTCAGGAGCCCTCAATGTTATTGACCATCTTGGGTCGAGTTGGTCGGGTACATAAAATACTTGCTTGGCTTGGGAGGCCATAACAAAAGAGTCTGATTTATAGCCTATTCTACCAAGATCAACAGATGTGAAACCCAATTCATCCACTTTGACGCCATTTCTGCTGTCAACCCAATCACACTTGAATACTGGGACCTTAAGCGTCATATAGTCAAGCAACCATATTTCTTGAATAACACCGTAATAACACATCTCCGAAATGACTGGGTTTTTATCCTTGGCACTAGCAATTTGCATTGTTGAAGCCACTAAGCTTACACCACTATTCTGGTTTACTAGTGATGCTTCATGAGCCTTTGTATGAAAGCGAAACCCGCCAATAACATAGACAGAGCACTTTATAACGTCTCGACGAGGTCCTTGAGCTACAACTTTCAAGATGTCTGAGAGATCGTTCCCGGGAATCATTTCCTCTTCCTCAACCTGCTTATGCAGGTTTTGGGAACTTGTTAGTCACATTTATAATATGGTATTAAATGTGATGCAAGTTCAATTAGTATACCGTTTTACGAAGCCAGTAAATAAAGGTGTGGTGGTGCTCATCTTGTAGCCATTTCCCTGACCTAAGGGGATTACTACGTCTTAGGTGCTCCATATGCTTCCTACAAAGACATAATTAGGAAAATACAATAACCATCAAACTGTCCAAATTAAGCAAGAAACTTTCATAGTTTCTTGTAGACGACATTGTTAGGTATAATTAATGCCAACTTACTCAATATAAAGTTGTACGTCATCTGTGTTTTGCAAAACACACTGATGCGCTTGCTCCCAAGAGTATTGTTCCACTCCAACAACTTTCGTACCACCAAGAGGCTTCCCGTTGGATATTGTATCTTTTTTTTCTTTGTTGTTGGTATCCATGTTTCTTCCTAAAGGAACTCCCACGGTTTGCAGAACTGATAAGTACTCAGTAAGAAACTCTACAGCTTCCTCAACAAGATAATTTTGCAATGCATCCTTCTGGACGATTTCAATTTTGAACATATCCCTTCAATATCTTCATGAATCTAAAATTTAATATATATATATATATATATATATATATATATATATATATATATATATATATATATATATATATATATAAAGAGTTAGAGAAAAAGGGAAGCTTCGTTGAATTATTGAAAAATATAAGAAATTAGCTTGTACTTGCCTCTCAAATGGATACATCCACCGAAGAATATTTCGACCACAAAGCTCGACCTCATGTACAAGATGAATTGTGAGATGCACCATAATGTCAAAAATGATGGTGGAAAGTACATTTCCAGCAAAACCACAATGTAACCGCCAAATTGTCTTGGATTTCCTGCAACTTAGGCACATCCACCACTTTGGCACAAAGAGAACTGAAGAAGAAACACAGCCTAATGATGGCATATCTCACATTTTTTGGCAACACCGATCGTATAGCCACCGGAAGAAGTTGCCAGCATCAATGTATGACAGTCATGAGACTTGAGACCGTACAATTTCAAATCTTGCACTGCACGCGATGCCTGAAATTTGAACAATATCCATCTGGCACTTTCAGCTCAAGCAAAGTATTGCAGACTTTTGCTTTCTCCTCTCTAGTTAATGTATGGCATGCTGGTGGAAGGTAAGTTCGATTTCCTCTTGCTTCTGGTGCCAGTTCCTTCATAATATTCATCTCAACAAGGTCAAGATGACTTTTAAGGTCATCCTTCGTTTTATATTTCATGTTGAGGAGTGTGCCAATAATACTATCACAAACATTCTTCTTAATATGCATAACATCCAAATTGTACCGTACAAGCAGAAATTCCCAATATTCGAGCTCAAAAAATATGGACTTCTTCTTCCAACAAGTTCTACTTTCGCTTTCATTAGTCGAGGCAAGCCGCTTCCTCTTTCGTGTATCTGACTTTTCATTGGATACCTTTGACTTCCTTTTTGATGCTTTTGGCTTCGGAATCACCAAAAAAAAAATTCCCCATTTGACTTGGATCCCCTTGACCTTTCCTAAAATCTTCTTCCCGCTAATGACTCTAGACTTGATCGACATTCTTGATGCCCATTAAACCTCTTTCTTTGCTTCCTAAACCGATGGTTTTGGAAGCCACTTTCGATGTGCTTGATATATGTTTTTATTCAATGTTTCAATCTGATGGAATCTGTTTCTTCATGCAAAACCGGACAAGCAAAATACCCCTTGACGCTTACAACAGCTAAATTTCCTAACGGGAAAATCATTAATTGTCCACATTAGTACAGCCCTCAATGTAAAAGATTGCTGCTTGTAGGCATCAAAACCTCAACATCGACCCCACAGAGTCAGAAATCTTCAATCAAAGGTCCGAGGTAAATGTCAATATCATTACCCGGCTGTCGTGGACCTGATATCAACATTGTCAACATCAAAAAATTTCTCTTCATACACAACCATGGAGGAAGATTGTAAGTGACCAACATAACGGGCCAACAACTATGCCTACTGCTAAGGTTACTATGTGGATTGATTCCATCTATCGAAAGAGCTAGTCGTAGATTCCTTGGATCTGAAGCAAAAGTTGGCCACAACTTATCGATCTCTTTCCACGCAGGAGAATCAGCAGGATGACACATTTGACCATCAATTACTTCTCTCTCATTTGCATGCCATACCAAATCTTTTGCTGTCCGAGCCAATTGAAACATCTTTACAAATCTTGGGATAGGTGAAAAGTACCACAATACTTTTGCAGGCGCTTTACCCTTGTTTTCTTGGTATCTTGACGCTACACAAGTCGGACAAGTAGTTCTAGACTTGTACTCCTTACCTCTATAAAGTATACAATCATTGGGACATGCATGTATTTTCTCAGATCGCATTCCAAACGTAGACAAAATATCTCTAGCGTTGGACATGGATTTTGGCAACTCATTAATTTCCGGAAGGGCTTTTCCGAACAACTTCAATAAAAGGCTAAAACTCTTGTCTGACCACCCGCTTCTTGCTTTCAAATTGAACATTTCGACAAGGAATGACAACTTTGTAAATGTTGTGCAACCTTTGTACGAGAGGCTTCTCCGCGATCTTCGTGCAACTTACAAAGTTTTTCAGATCCCCTGTGAAATGCTCATATGCATCCTCAACCATTCTAGTTGTGTCAAGAAAAATCATCGTGGGTCTCAAAATCTTGAGAAAGAGGTTGACATGTACTACCACCACTTCAAGGGTTGATCACTAGGAGAATTTTCCCCATGTAATATCCATGTTGTATAGGTTTCTTCAAAACCGTTTTCATATAGATGATTTTTATCTCCACCAAAGTCCGGTGTTGATTATTCCCACAAACGAGCATGGGCATCTTATCCAATGAAGCATCTTCGGCCTACACTCTTTTCAAAGACATTTAAGAAAGTACAAGACCCCTACTTCGAATTCGTTCGTTACTCTATCCATAGTCATCCATGACCTATCCATTCTTATTCCTATTGCAAGTAAACAAAAACCTAAAACCCATAAAGATAAGTCATTTTAAACACCGTAACCACAAAAATAAAACAAGCAACTACATGGAGCTACTGAGAAAAGTACAAAGAAAAGTTCGAGAACTGAATGCGAAAACAATACCTAGCAAGAATACTGGTTTCCACTCAAGTCCTTACACGTACTATTCTCAAGAACTCCAAGAGCTTTCCCAAGAATCTGCAAGACAAAGGAAGAATGTTTACAATAACTCTCAAGTTACTTACTGCAATTACTACTTTGGGAATCTCAAATCAAGCTTATGACTTAAAGTGGTCTAACAGTAGAGTTCAGCTGCTTATAAGGTTCTCAAATGTCAAACCTGTATCCATGCCTTTCAACCAACTGTGATGACCAGTACCAGCTGAAAGTAGCCTTCATGCCAATCACTAGTTTCCCAGCATTAACTGCTTTGTTGTTGAAGGCATGGTCGAACGCAAACAACAAACACACTAGCAAAAGGAAGTAGTTTCCATATGATCCTTCTGCAGGTTGAAGTGTTCCAAGTGGCCACACCAAGGACCAATCTTGCATCTTGAACCACCGCTCTTGTAGGTGGATAAAAAACTTCTATTAAACTCGTATTTTATCCTTGTGTCAAATGGAACAATTAAATCGTCAGGAGTCAGGTTCTATGAGTTTAGGTAGTTCAAAATTTCCATAAGCTCCCATCTATTTTCTTAATTTTCTACTTGTTTGAAGTCCACATTTTCTTGATCCTTTTTAAGTCTGTTGGAAGTAGTAGGCAATGGATATCCATGGTGACTTCACATACAAATTAACACGTACTATATCTATCTGTGCATCACTCTAGACCATTCAGTTTTAGGTAGCATCTAGCTTATAGCTAAAATCCAAACGTCATATATCAAGTAGTGTTCTTGATCAAGCAACAGAGTGCAATACATTTCAGTTGTATTATTAACTTTTAAAATAGTTTTAAAGAATGGATCATTGCATAGAGGTGCAGAATATATTCTCTTGAATTACCCACAACGAACCAACAAGACAACTCAAGTCTCTGTCAAGCCTTACCACCCAATTGCCAGAGAACTAATTTAGGAGAAATAAAGAGATATATATATATATATATATATATATATATATAATATATATATATATATATATATATATATATATATATAATAGTATATTTTATAATAATGGTATTTATAAATTACTACTATTCTCAATACCCTATACAATATGCACCACTTTAGATAAAAAGAGAGTTATAACTAATGGTATTTATGACTATTCTATAAATGACTACTATTATATAATCATGGTATTTATAACTTCAAACATACTATTCTATAATTATAAACAACTCTAACTGATGACTATTCCATAAATAGAATTCAAATATCAACTCAAAATCCCCTATAGAAGTATACCATACTATAGATATAAAACAGCTCTCATGTTAACGATCTTCAAACCGCCGAGCTACCGGTATCAAACAAAAGGTCAATCCTAACATGTAAGCTTCTTTATACCCTATAAAGTATACCACACTTTAGAGTCAAAGAAATATCTAATTGTAGATGAAATACCAATACTAACTATATCATAGTATAGAGGAAAAAAAACAGCTCTCATGTTAACGATCTTCAAACCGCCGAAAGCCATCGGGTATCAAACAAAGTAAAATCCTAACATGTAAGCTTTTTATACCCTCTACAAGTATGCCACACATTAGAGTAAAACATCCCTCATGGTAACTAACTGAAAAGCTCCTCCCACTTGTTAACAAACTTCAAACCGCCGCAACCGTATCCGCTTTTGTATTAAGTTTTTCAGTTCTAAAAGAATAAAAGGTAAATCTTTTACCTTTCCTTCATCCCGCGTCCAAATACCAAATTAGAACCTATAGCCCGTACTAAACAAATACGAGGTCTCTTTTCAAGAGATTACTCTACAAAAGGAAGGTCTACACAGCAAGGATAAGCATTGCAATCCGAACTTAGATCGAGAGTAAATAAAATGGTTCCTCATATTCAAACACTAGATGTTTAGCCCGTCCTAACAAAGTTGTTGTATAGTTAGGACTATCGAGTCCTAGGGTAAGGCACCGAGAGCGGATACAAGCTTCTCTAAATTATTTCAGATATAAACAAACGCCGCGTTTTAGGACTATAAGTATTATATTACAAATATAACTCAACCCTTATCGACGAAGTTACTTTCTCCTTTAACACAGTTCTTCCGCCAAAGACCTCGATAGTAGCTATTTTATAGAATCCCGCAACAATGGCAATTTATCTTTAGTAGAAATTCATTTCGCTCAAAAAAGAAGCCACACATCGGCAAGGGCTGCTAAACCTATGCAGCTATTTCTTCGTAATCTTAGCTTTCCCCGACTTAAAGCAGTTGTGTCACTAAGCCACCGGATGGTTGACCGGCTTCAATGACATGGGTGAGGATCATAACCTCTCGCGGGAGGCTTAGACCAATTACCCCATTCATAAACCGGAGGAGACCCAATGAACGGAATCTTATCCCGCATACTGGATACCGGTAGGGCAACACTGCCCTCCCTCGGCTCCTCCATCTGTGTAATCAATCAATCGATTTTAAGCTCTGCAAATCCAAAGCTATCTGTTTCAAGCTCTGCAAATCCAAAGCTATCTGTTTCAAGCTCTCTTGTGAATGAAAAACGCACTTTTAGTCTTCCATAAGTTCGTGAAGTCAATCTTTCCAGAGTGAGGGTACTCGCGAGCAAGTCACTAAATCACCGGGCCGCTAATTCATGATGAAAAACGCTCAAGCTATAAATAAACCCTTCGATTACGCAGGCTAATCCCGACTATACGCAGGCTTTGGTCTCCAGTTGTTTAGCCTAACAGATAGCCCTAATACTTTTACGCTATTCTCTTCCCAGAGGAAAGACAAAAGTTGCCTAGAGCTTTAGCCGCTCATTCGGATGTTCCATATGAAAATATTGGAGATTCACTTAAATCAACTAGGTCCTATTCAGTAGTCTAGATCGCATGTCTTCTGCATATACCACATTATAGAGACAATCCAGCAGCAAGTAGTACATTTGTAAGATTCGCGAAATGCTTTCGGTTTAAACCGATGCACAACTACTTACTACTCAATTGATCCAAGGACCAAGATATCAAAGTTTCTACTATGTTGACTTGCTCCCTTGACTACCCACCGGACATTTCGAATTAGAAGTGATGGTAAAGGTGGTAATCGTCCTGACGATGGAAGCCCTTTAGTTTTTATGGAACAGAGGCCTATGATTCTGTGAAAATGGCTCGCATGGTACTTCTTACCCCTAAAAGCAGCCATTCCTACCAATGTATGGAATGGATTTGTGCTACTTCAAATTCGGGTAATGAAAAGTGGGTAATGACAATATACTACCGACCATCACATTCCACTTTCTAGGGGCAGATTTGGATGTGACTTCACGAGCGTTCTTAGTTTTTCCCGACTGTCTATGCCTGGCTATTGTCCCTCATCAGTTTGATTTTGTTACAGTGATAATAGGAAACCTTGCTCAATAAAACCATAGGTTTTTGTTTAACGTTTTAGAGAATACTGAGTCCTAGGGTATTAAACTAGGATCATAACCTTTGCTAAGGAGGAATGTAAACTTTGCTAAGGAGGAATGTAAACTAGGATCATAATCTCATTGAGATTTTAGGTAACAATAAAATAGAAACGACCTTACTTGAATAGGATCTGTTCTATAAGGAAATACCTCTGTTTCCTTGAGTAATCTAGAGATGGGCTCACTCCTCCTATAGAGGATCGTTCTCAGTAACCAAGCGGAAACTAGTGTCGTTACTATAGTGAATATAGCTTGTCTGAAATAGAGGGTATACAATCATCGCAAAAAAATACTTGAAACTATAGGGTATCACATCTCATCGCAAAAAACAAATATATACATAAAAAAAATACCTGAAATAGAGACTACCAGAATCCTTTGAACTTGGTTAGTTGGTCACCTTCAACAAAAACAAATGTGAAGAAGAAGATGTTAAAAGAAGCAAGTGAAGAAGACATGGTTAAAATCAGCAAAAAAAAAGTTACTATTTCTATGAAAATGGTTACCTCGAGTGATTGAATAGTGAGGACGATGACGAGTTGATGTGAAGAAGACGAGTTGAGTTGTAGTTTTATAGGCCACAACTAACTTTGCGATAATTCTCCCAAAATCTAATTCCCGTTTCTCACGAGATAAGGTTGTGGGAGTCCACGGCAATTCTAATTCTAGCAGTTTTTTATCCAAACGGGCTGTGAGAATCGTAAACCCGCGGGAATCCTAAGAGTCGTAGAACTGTAGAAGTTGTGGGGGAGAGACCGAGAGAATAGCGGGAATATCCAATTTGAATGAGTTTCGCTGTTTTTTTTTTTTTTTTTTTTGGCGTATTTGACTATTTGGCATCAAGGCCCAAAATATCGATATCAAGGCCCAAAATGGATATATATCGGTGTACCCAAAAACCGATATATATCGGATATATCCTTTTTTTTTTTGGTAACCAGTCCAAACTATTTAAAATATCAGAAATTAATATCGGAAATATCGGATATATATCAAAAATATATTGGAAATATCGGATTTATATTAAAAAATGATCAAAAAGTCAACCGATATATATCGTAAATATCGGATATATCGATTATATCGGCGATATAAAATTTTATATCGGAAATTCCGATATATAGCGAGAAAAAAGGGTTCTATATTCGGTGGATATATGTCGAAAATATCGATATCTGTGTACCAAAATACCGATATATCGGATATATGTGCGATATTTTGGTCCTTGTTTGGCATAAAGTCATAAACCACGGTAGAAAGTGGAAAATTTATATACCACTGTTTATGTTTAAGGTAGTGGGGGTGTGGAGTATTCTCATGCTGAAAAAAAAAACTAACCATGGTATATGGCCCAACTTATCCCACGGTTTTCATGTAACTGTGACATATACTAGTAAACCAATGACCAAAGAAATTTCCGCCGTGGTATATAAGTATTTCCCACGGTTTTTGGAAGAACCATGGTATAAACGTTCTTATTGACCGTGGTATATGTGTCATTCTGTAGTAGTGTTACGACTTAATTAATCATTTGATCAGTGCAGACCTCTTTGTTTACTACCTAAAAGTCAGTGGTTTCTGACATTATTTCTTATAAACTAAGATTTGGTTCTTCTACGTGGACTTGGAATTGGTTAGTTTAAGAACCTGATAAAGTCTAGGAGAACCTCTCCTATTTGAGACAATTGAATTATTCTAGCAGAGAGATTGTTGCAAAAACCCTAATCTTTATGTTTTCACACAAGATTTATACATAAAGGTTAGGCCTTTAATGCATGATCCCTAATTATTTATGGTATCTCTAGTCATATAATAATTAACATAAGATGAAGTTTAAACCCATTCTCATGGCGGATTAACTATCCTCTAGCCTAGGTTAATTCTACTTATGTCTAAGTAGAGAAACCTAGGCTTGAAGCTCTATAATAGCAACTACTCTACACTGACATAAATCAACTCCTCATCAAAGCTTCAATCAAGCCCCTCTAATGGAGGTGTAGCTATGATTCATTAGACTATCATAGAATAAAGAATAAGAAGAAGACATAATGTAAAGAATAACTTGAATGTTGAATTAAATAATAACTTGAAGGTATTTTAATGGAGTTTTTAAGCTAGGAACATAAAACCTAAATTATATTAAACCATGGGGGAAGAGATAGGAGAGAAGAAATAATAAGAACCATAATTAAAATTAAACTAATGATGGAGAGAGAAGTCTTTAGTTTATCCTTAATCCTCTTTATATAGGAAAGGATTAGGTTTACATTTTCGTGCATAAGCCTGGAGGTTAGACTTTGGGCCTCTAAAGTGAGCCCAAAGTCCACTAGGTTAAGTCTAAAAGGGCCAATGTTGCTAGAAAATACTTCAGTGCCCTTTTCTCCTATTTTTACAGCTCTGATTAGGGCACGTCTAGGACCATTGGAAAGCTCGTTCTGAGCCAGTCATTTGGACATAAAGTAGGCCCAATTCCGAGGCCGAGTTCAAAGATATGCCTTTTTTAAGTTCTGGTGGTTTTTTGTCCTTTTTCTACCGAATTAACTTTGACTTCCCAGCTTTGACTGGGTTTGAAAAGGCTTTTTCTTCTTGATTCTTGGGCTTTAAACATAGGACTCTTCTAGCAATCATCTTGACTCGTTTTCCATACAAAATGACGTCTTTAAGCATATAAACAGCTTCAAGACCTGAAATACACAAAAGCATGTAAACAGTACTAACTCTTATTTATTATAAATATAATTGGCCTAAATGGAATACTATTAAGGGGTTTAAACTACAGTTTTTAGCGCTTATCACAACCATCATTGGAGACTTGTTGGTTTGTGAAAGCGTAGAAATAGTAGATCTTTGAAGACAAGAAAGGAAATTTGGATTTCTGTAAAAATGAAGTCTGGAAAAGCATTCGACAAAGTGAGCATCTCTCTAAAGGCACGGTAAAGAGCTCAGTTGATCAAGCAATATTGAGGGGTTGGGGAGTTACGATCAAGCTTCCCAAAGCACCTCAATCATATCAAAACTTGCTTTTGGAAATCCCCTAATCATGGCACCATCAAAATCCACTATACTGTGATGGTGTTGCAAGGGGGAACCCCAGGTCCGGCATCTATTGGAGCAACCTTTAAAAACTCTAATGGAGACTTTCATCTGGTTCTATGGAGGAAAATTGGTGTCAATACCAATTATTTCGCAGAATGTATGGCTATATTCAAGAGTGTATGTAGAAATGGCAGTGGCAAGAGGATGGAGGAAACTCCTGGTAGAATCCAATTTTGGTGCAGCAGTACAAGCGTTTAACTCAGATATGTTACCATGGCAGATGCAACAAAGGTGGAAGCAGTGCAAAAAGACAATACAAGAGCTAAGGATCTTCATTCTCCAGCACTTGGAGAGAAGCTAATACATCAACTCACACAGCATCAAACTATGTGTTTACAATGGCTAGCACTATGACATTCTTGTTTGAAGGGAGACCCAACTGGGTCACCAAATGTCTAAATGGGAAATGCCCTTTATGTCGATCTATAGATTTGTGAACTAACCCAAGGGTGTTGTGCATATGATTGGTAAATGTATATTGGACCTACCTAGTAGGGAAGAGATAATGTTATTTACAATGATGCAGTCCTCATCCCCTTCAACTAACCTAATCAGGGCCGGCTCTACCCCATAGCATAATAAGCAACCGCTTAGGGCCCCGCAACCCAAGGGGCCCCCAATATATTTTGGCTCATTGCCCACTATTGCTTTATTAGCCAAAAAAAAACCCATTATTGTTTTTCATTTATTTTAATCTGTTAGATAAACGTTTTTACATTGGAAAATTAGAAACTATAAAGTCATGTTAAATCCCTTTGTTTCCCTCACATTTTCGCCTTCTCTAACAAAAAAACATATACACCTCTATAATTTATTAAAGTTCTTCATTACTCTATAACAAAATAATCAAATATGAGCGAGGCATTGAATCCAACGCTTCAACCTTACCTCTATCCTTTTTTTGTCTTCTTTGGTTTTTCCCTATAATCCCTCATTCTTTCTACATATATTGTTTTATTTGGTGTAGAATTCTTTTTCTCTCTCCTGTGCATTTTTTAGTTAAATAAATCTATTGAAGTTTTAAGTTTATGAAATGACTATTCAAGAAAAAAAAATGTTGGGACCAATTTTTACAAATTGTTATCTTCTAAATTTTTTGTTAAATAAATTGAGGTTTGCATTCATATGAAATAATGTAAACACATCCATAAGATGTAATAATTTTATTGGTATATATTAATACTAGAAGGCCCCATATTCGAACTTTGCTTAGGGCCCCGATTGCCTTGAGCCGCCCCTGAACTTGATGTGTAATATAGTTATGTATATTTCAACACATCAATACAATCTGCTCACTTCCCAAAAAAAAAAAACCACCACCAAACCGATGTTTGGGTTGCGAGTACCTTAGGAATTGAACCCTACCTGATCCACTGATGCTTTCAATTGATAATCCTTGAGTTTGTATTTGTTTCTAGACTGAATTAAAATAATTGATTATCCTTAGCTTAGGCTTCTCTTATCTCGCAATCATTTTCTTTTTCATGTTCATTAGTATTTATTTAACTGTATGTGCTGGGCTATGTTGTTATATTTTTAATGTTTAATTTGTTTACTTCCGATTTTTTCGCTACAGATATCATGGTAGGGTTTTCATGTCAATCATGCGTTCAGTTTCTTTGGGAAACGGTATATCAACTATTCTATCCGAGTAGTTCAACTGATAGGCAACTACCCAATGAGATCATTGTTGACATCTTTAGTAGACTTCCTGCCGAGTGTATAGTCCGTTGTGCTCATGCATGTAAACCCCTTCGTGCTTTGGCAAGAAGTCCTGCTTTTGTTGACAAGCACCTTATTCCTACTCCAGTTATTGCCCTTGCTCCTGTCATGGGAAATGTGATTTTCCATATCGCGTAAAACTTATTGTTCATTTCACGGATGAAGTCTTGAATTGGGTAGGACGATCTCCAAATGTGTGTCCCTACAGGAGTTTGCTTTGCCTGTCCCTTATTGTTCCTACAGTGGGCTACTTCTATAGTTCTATCTATTTAAAGGGACTGAAAATCGCTCCACGAAGCCTAGTCTATCTATCTATCTATCTATCTATCTATCTATCTATCTATAGTTGGCAGTCCGGTTCTTAAGCGGACTCTCCGCAAACGGACATGAGAGAGAAATGAGCCAGATCAGTTTTGGGAACTACAAAAATCAGTTTTGTGGGATATACTAACTATAAAAACTAGCAAGATGCACGTGCTATGCACGCGATGTTAAAAAAAAATTGTCGAAAAGTGTAAACATAATTTTACTTCGCCATTTTTTATTAATCTTCAAATTGGGTTTTTTGGAAGCTAGCAAATTTGTAGAGAAAGCACACAATTTTTTTTTGTAGGAGAGTGTGTACGTACGTGTGTTGTGTCTTGAACTCTCAATAATTAGGCCACCTAATTAAACGGGAAACCTGATTCTACTCACATGTTGTGACAATATATGAAACTTCAGGATCTCTCGATTAACAGCAGGCTAATGGATTTAGATGAAGTATAGTAAATAAAAAACAGTTATAGAAAGGCATAAAGCAAGGTACGTACAGATTCAAGTATGAATGAGATTTACTGATGAGTAGCTGAGTAAATGTGCATACCTGTGGTTGGTCCTGTAGCGTAAAGGCCTCTTGCGGTGTGCTAACTCGTTCCCACCGATGGGGGACTTCAGACTGAGAGTTCACAAATGCGTAATTGTTTTCAATAAGTAATCCCCCGTTATGTTGGCTCTCCATGTGAGTTTTAATAGCAGAAGGGAAACCTTTTACAAAAGATGTATCTTTTGTTGGTGTTAGAGAAACCAGTTGAGGTCCAGTACACTGAACTGGTATACTTTCATCATATTTTTAATTTGTCCTTAACCAATGCTCATGAAACCCCACTGCTACTTCCTCCGTCGGATCAAGGCAGTTACAGTGCCATAGATCTGAAGGCAGTTGCGACTTCTCTAATGAGATTAAGCAAGGGAGATCAGCTTGGGGCATGGTAATAGTGGATCGCAGGCCTCGAGCGAAATCAAGACGTTTTAAACTATGGATTGCCAACCCGACTTTAAAAGCTAATGGTCAGCGCATATCAAGTTGGCAAAATGGTGGTTTCGTGCACAAAGTGAGTGACAATTGTAATATTTGTGACTTCTGTCTCTGGCTTGATGTTCTTGCGAATCTCAGATGCGGAAATGGAGATACCCAAGGAGATCGGACTGGTATAGTATAAGTGGATCAGTTCATTCAAATACCCATTAATTCAACTTCCCAGACGTATAGTTCGGAATTGTAGAGTTCAGATTCTTTAAATTCGAAAATCAAGTTATTGTTAAGGTGGTGAACGGCTTAGTTTCCCTCAGCTAGTTCAACTACAGCAGCCCTTATTCCTTCAACATCTGCCTCAAAGATCAAAGCCCGAGGCTCACCCAGCTGGTTCAATTTGAGGAAGAACTGCTTCAGATCAAAACTTAAAATAAGGGACAAAAGAATCAAAAGAAGTTCACACTAACGGATACCCAGATACGACCTGTTTTCCCATTAAGACATGCTAACAGAACTAAAAAATCCCTAAAAGACAACTCACTATTTTATGAACCAGGTACGAAAACTCAAGTTTCAGTAACTTTCTGTCTTTTCATCACGACCAGGCCTCTCTCTATAAAAACTGAACGGCTTCTTGTACCCGACATTCCCATCTTTGCCATAAATTTTTGAACTACTTCCCATTATCTTCCAATTCCCACCTTCACCAGCAGCACAAACTCGACGAAGTGCTAATGGAAAGTTCCTTGCTGCTTGTAATTCATCCTCAGAAGCTTGACCGCTGATTCTAAGCCTTTTGCATCAGTGAGTCATCTTACTCCGAAGATGCAACTGCAAGAAGAAATTAAACTGATATTAAGATTAAGAAGAAATGCACTCATTTACTCAAAAAATGGAATTCAAAACAGAGAATTGCCAAGTTTACTCAATGGTTAACTGGAGCACAATACTTAATATTGTGGCTCATGTTAAACTGTATTCAACACTTGAAAAAAAATAATGAGAATTTAAGAGAAATTGGAAAAAGGGAATAAAAAAAAAGGAATAACAAACAACAACAAAACAGGTTCAAGTAACTGAATTGCTAGAGTCCCATAGTATTAAATAGCTTCAGTTTGATGTGAAAACTATGAAGGTGGTTGTGATGATAGCACACATGGGTTGTCAATAGTCATCAGCTTAGTGCTATATCCATATCTTCACTTTCAAGATGCTTCTGAATTGATAATTTGGACACAACATGTTAATTAGCTAGTATCCTAAATCGGTCTTGACAGTTGACATTAGTAATAACATGGTACTTTAGGAACTGGCATAGGCTGTTGTAAATAACGATAAGAGTTAATCAGTATGTTTGTTGATGTACCTCATCAGCAGTATATTTAGGAGGTGTAGGTGAGTACTCTTTTACGGATAAACTGTCGTTCACAATGTCCTTCATTGACTTCAATTTTTCCATGAGCTTCACCGCAAGAGACTCAATGTCCGCATCGTCTCTCGTGAGAATGCAATGACCTTTTGAGAACGAATGGCATCGGGAATTTTCATTGCCATCCAATTGGTGCTAATAAAGAACCATGTGAAGCCTTAAGAATTCCTTTGGGAACAAATTGTGGGAGGTCATTCCAGCTCTTCTTAAATTTTGCATCGACTTCACCGTGTTTTATTGTCGCCATAGTTCCCCGAAGATCCGATCCTACGTAAAATAATGGTATTCTTAGTGCATATTTCTAAGCATGACCCTATCCAAAGTCGACAGCATAGAGAAAATTACAAGTGTAATATTAATTGAGAGAAACCCAAAAAACAGAAGATGAAAGAGGGCCTTAGCCAAGAATGAATACGCAAAATCCAATGCAAGCAAAACAGATTCTATTCAAAAAATTCAGAAACTCTTGTATCATTGAAGACCACAAATTAGTAACTTAAAAAGGACAACACGATAACCAAACCACCAATGAACAGATGGTGTCAATCCCCAATCCCCATACGGCCATACCATTGGGGGATTCCAGTCCATTTATGACCATGCACAATATATTTCACATGAAGAACACATGCCTTACAATTAAGTCACCAAAGATTATACAGCTTACCAGATTTCCCTGCACAGTCATGTAGTTCTTAATATTACACAATACTTAATATTGTGGCTCATGTTAAACTGTATTCAACACTTGAAAAAAAATAATGAGAATTTAAGAGAAATTGGAAAAAGGGAATAAAAAAAAAGGAATAACAAACAACAACAAAACAGGTTCAAGTAACTGAATTGCTAGAGCATGGATTCAAATCTAAAGTATTTCAGATGCACCTAAACTTGATTCTACGGACATGCATCTCTCATGACAACTTAAGCAATTCAGAATTAAAATCAATTATTCAATGCCTTTAAGAATCATATTTTATCAAGGGCATAACATGGACCATAATTATCAAGGGCATAACAGAATCATATTTTATCATGCTACCATAAATATAGTTCTTGTGCTTATGGTGTCCTATGATATAAAATATGATTCTATTGGTTTTATCTAGGATTAATGAATTTATTTTGTATTTTGTTTAGCTTTCCTAAGTGGGTATTTAGGAGGAAATTTAAAGCAAACCTGAATGCATATTGTTCTTGTTGGTTTGTGGTCTATAATAAAAAGTCATTTTTCCATGGCCAGGTCCTTCGTACATGTAGTAAGAAGTTTCTTATTGGGATGGCCTAGGTTCTAAATAAAGGTGTGGGTCGGGTCTAGTGATCTTAAAGGTTAGTTATATGTTTGATCTTGTGGATTCTTTTTTCTCACATTTTCTTTTGTATTATATGGGTGTTTGCTATTTTTTCAAATGTATGATTGTCACCCCTTATTCCAAAATTTTCATGATCCATTTAGTTAGATGCAAGTCTGCGTGCATTTCTTTCTAATTTTGTTGTTGTTGTTGTCAAACAAAAACTCGGGTATTCATTGTTTTTATATCTTGTACTTAGTTTAACTCAAATGGGTATGTTTGAGTCAGGTTTGGTAGTGGTTTAGTTAGAACCTTGAGTTTGCATATATATAGGTTTTTCGCTTCTTTACATATTTTTTGTGAGCTAATCATGTGTTTTCTCTAGTAATTTGTTGATGCGTATATGTGATACAATGGATCCATAAGCTCAAAATGGCAGAGCGCTCAAATAATTGAGAGGTTGATGGTTCGAATCCATCGGGATCCAATTCTATTTTGATGGTGCAAAGGTGTACTGCAAGTGGTGGTGTAGGTGTGGTGTGTGCAATGTGCTTGTGGTGTAGGTGTGTGCTGCTATGCGGGCTGCTGTGTGACTATGTGGGCTGTTGGTGTGTGTTGGTGGCGTGTGCTGATGTGTGACTGTGTGGGTTGTTGTTGTGTTACTGTGTGGGTTGCTGCTTATATGTGTAAGTGGTGTGTATTGCGAGCAGCATAGTTTCTGACATTTTTTCATGCAATCAGTTCAGAGTTCAAAGTATATCATACTATTAGATTATTGATGTCAAATTGATGTTGAACAACATTATAGTGTGGATCATCTTAACTAGATTCTCAATTTCTCAAATACAGCATATGATTCTAGCAGCAAGTGTTTTCCTTGTCATCCAAAATCTATGTCAATCATTTATGTGTCAATTAGAGAGAGACATTAATAGTCTTTCTAACAAACTCCCAATAGGCTTGCAAGACTTGTTGGCATTATACCCCCTACATAGGGTGCATAATATTTGAGGCCACTGACTAACAATCTAACACTGAAAATACCAAAGGGTGTAGAATATTTGAGGCCACCGATCTCACTTTTTCATTAGAATAACAAGAGTAAATATCACAAGATTACCAAACAATGCTCTAACATGTTCCCCTTACTTAATAAGTGCTCTAGCATGTTTTACTTATAAGTGCTCTGACATGTTTTACTTATAAGTGCTCACATTTTCATTAGAATAACAAGAGTGAAGATCACAAGATTACCAAACCAATATTGTGCCATGTTTTACTTATAAGTGCTCTAACATGTGTTGTTAATTGTGTGTTGCTCCAATTATAGCAAACCAGTTTTGAGCTGCTAAGAAGAATCTTAGGTTTCAAGCTGCAAATATAATGGAAATCAATTTTGAGTTGCAAAATACAAGTTCTGACAGGTTAAAACCAATACTCTAACAATCACAAACTGCCCCATAACACTGTAACAGTCACAAGATTGTGTGTGAGCTTCAAAATACAAGCTCTGACAGGTTAAAACCAATACTCTAACAGTCACAAACCGCCCCATAACACTAACAATCACAAGCTCAAACACAAGATTTTATTGCCTTAACAAACAAGTAAACTAAAAATGATCCCATAACACTAACAGTTACGGAAGATCCAATAACACTCTAGAATAGACAAACACAAGTTCCAACGCTCAACACTCTAATACAAAAAATACAAGCTCCAAACAATTTCAATCATCTTCATCATCATTTGTGTCCTCGTCTTCGTTCTCCTCCTCGTCGATTACAACACGGTGTGGTCACCGAACGACATTTCTCTGAATAATGAGTGGAATCACCACACCTGTTAAAGAGATTTCTTTCCACCTATGGCAAAACCTACAAACCAACATATAAATCAATATTAATTACTCTAAATCAACAAACCATACTCAAAATCAAAAACCAACAAACACATTTCAAGGATAATTAATTTACAATAATTGTAAATTAATTACTATAAATGAAATTTCATTACTGGAAATTTGATTCAAATATTTTGTCATATATTTTGTGTTCTAAATTTCATTACAGATCGGATTACTCATGCCAAGTTGCCAACTAAGCATTTTGCAAGCACTGAAATCAACGTCAAAGCGTAATCACAAGTTGAAAAAGCAAGAAGCACTCACCTATTTTCATCTCCTCGTGGGCTAGTCACCTAAAATATTGAAGGCAAAGGTTATACCTCGTGTCACAAAACAGAGGGAAAAACATAATTAATGATATGCATCAACTACACAAACGGGGGATTGTGGGAATACAAATCACTCTAACAATTATTTAAATATGCTGCGGAAACCATGATACAATAATTGATGCCTTGGTTCAAGTAGAATAACATCACTTGATAGAAATTAATTGATTGAAAATAAATAATTAATTAATTAAGTATACAACTATGAAGAACCCAGTCCTTGAGCCTTGTCATCATCGTTATCATCTTGAATGCATGATACTTTAGGTTTCCAACTTCCAAGTCAAAATTATCATTTATTCCTCAAACCAAAAAGTAACGCTCTTCACAAAGCGTTCGGAACCACAAACACAAAAAAGGGATATCCACACAATTAACAATCTGCATCATCTTGGAGACGTGGTTCTTTAGAGTTTATATAGCTTATTTGTCAGTCTATCAAGACGCTATATACCCCCAAAATACCAAAAAAGAAAAAACCTTAAGAGGCCTTGAATCCTTTTAATCAGAGTATGTATAGATATCATAATTTTCAATTACAGTAAATTTACAATAGAATGAGTAATTGTCAATTAGAAACTAAACATTGCTATGTTTCCAAACTCTTATAAGAAAAATTCACTAAAAACGAAGTAAAATTTTGGTCATAATCGAAATCAATTACTATCTATTAAGAGAGAGGGAGAAGTGGAGCTCAATAATCACCTGATTTTGGAGAGTGAAGAGTGGTGGAGTCGCCTAGTTTTGGAATGGTGGAGAGAGGGTGGTGTATACGGATTGATTTTGGAGAGAGAGTCAATGGTTGAGTGAAGAAGATAATGTTTGGAAGAGAGATGATCGATCAAATTTTTGGGTGAAAATGTTTTCTTTTTTGTTTCGGTCAAATTTATATTCCAAAACTACCCTCCCTTATTTCCTCACTTAAAACTGGAGATGGCTGGAGAAGGACTTTATGTCATATCCGTTGGATTGGAATAGATAAAGGGCCGGGATTTGTTGTGCCTATAATGTGGCTACAAGATTGCACAATGGCTCTATCCCTCCCATATATATATATATATATATATATATATATATATATATATATATATATATATATATATATATATATATATATCGGGCGGATAGGTTGACGAAAGAAAAATCTAACCAAAGAACCTTACAAAATTAAAACTCACCGTTGGATCACCCAATCTAAATTAGAAATCAAAAGCCCAAATATTGTCTTAACTAAATATAACAGGGGTATTTTTTGGTAAATTACTGTCTTTCTCTTCCAATTTTCATTTCTATTTTGCGATCAAAACCCTTACCTTCTCACTCTCTCTCTCTCCAAAAACCGAAATTTCCATTTTAACTATCAAAAATCAAAATCAAACCGTACCCAAAACAAACGCCTCTCCTCCAACAAACTATTCTATTTCATTCACGTACCCAAATTTAAAATCAAAAGATCCCAAAACCCCCTATTTTCGATTTTCAGCATCCAAATTTGAAGAACCCATTTTTGATTTGTGGACCTCATCTTCAAATCCTTGTGTGCACACCCATTTTCATGCAAGAACTGGACCCCTTTCACAACTTCTCTCAAAATCGTACAAACCTCAATTTCCGTTAACCCAGAGTTCAACTTTGATGCAAGATTGCTGAAAGACCCATGGTTCATTAGGGGCATAACTACCCAATAGTTATCTTCAGTGATTTTGATATGTAAATGAGGAAGAATGTTGGGGTTTGTGGTGGTAGGTCTTCAATCGAGTAGAAAGTTGAAGCAGTTTGAAGCAGTTTGGCTTAGGTCAAGAATCTTGATAGCAAGGTTAGCAGCGTTTTGGTCTTTTAATTTAGCTTGGTGTACTTCCGATGTCACATTGTCACAGCTAAGTTTCTTTTCAATGATGTACGAAGTTCATAACCTAGGATCAAAGTTGTTTGTCGTGGCTGGCTTTCAAGTTTCAAGAAAGCATGGTGAGAAAGAAAAATCAAGAAACAGGAGAGAGAGAGAGAAGAGGAAAGGACGAGAAAACCAAACTTTGAATTGTGTTTTCGATGTTGAAGCGGGCTCGGTTCGATTGTTGTTTTAGAGATGAACTTAAACGATACAAACATGTGCGCTTCTTCTAAGTTCAAGCAATGGTCACCTTTCTTGGTTTTGGACGCACAGAATCTTAAAGGTTTCTGGAAGTTGAATGTCCAACAAGAGTATGAACATTTAGTGTTCATAGTCCACTAGCTAGGAGTATCAACACTGAATGTTCATATTTCAACAAGAGTATGCACATTCAGTGTTCATAGTGTATGAACACTGAATGTTCATAGTCCAACAAGAGTATGAACATTCAGTGTTCATGTTCATAGTCCACTAGGAGTATGAACACTGAATGTTCATAGTCCAACAAGAGTATGAACATTCAGTGTTCATAGTTAATACAATATAGTTTGCCAATGCATATGTCAATGAAGTTGGCATATGATGCGTATGTCAATAAAGTTGGCATACGTCAATGAACTGGAAAAGTAGGTAACAAAGTTGGAAAGACATAGAAGTGGCCATATTTGATTGGAAACGTCAAAATAAGAATAACCCACAACTTTGCCGTGGGAACCACCCTCTCGGGCCCTAAATCCATCGTTTAGGCCTTCAAAATCACGTTTTTGCCATTTTATGAAAGTTTTGTTTTTGCTATATCTTTTGATAGGAGAGTCCGTTTTCGATTTGGTCAATTAGGTTAGTTCTATTTTGATTAGTAGTTTCTTAATACGTCGTTATCCCAAAACTTTCCATTTTTGGAAAATTTCGAGTTTTGTGGCAATTGGACTATGAACAATAAATGTTCATACTCTCGAACATTCATATTAAAAAACTACCCGAAATACCCTAATTACCACAAAACTCGAAATTTTTCAAAAATGGAAAGTTTTGGGATAACCACATATTAAGAAACTATTAATCAAAATATAACTAACCCAACTTACCAAATCGAAAACGGACTCTCCTATCAAAAGATATAGCAAAAACAAAATTTTCCTAAAACGGCAAAAACGTGATTTTGAAAGCCTAAACGATGGATTTAGGGCCTGAGAGGGTGATGCCCACAGCAAAGCTGTGGGTTATGCTTATTTTGACGTTTCCAATCAAATATGGCTACATCCATGTCTTTCCGACTTTGTTACCGACTTTTCCAGTTCATTGACGTATGCCAACTTCATTGACATATGCATTGGCAAACTGTACTGCATCAACTATGAACACTAAATGTTCATACTCTTGTTGGACTATGAACATTCAGTGTTCATACTCCTAGTGGACTATGAACATGAACACTGAATGTTCATACTCTTGTTGGACTATGAACATTCAGTGTTCATAGTGTATGAACACTGAATGTTCATAGTCCAATAAGAGTATGAACATTCAGTGTTCATACACTATAAACACTGAATGTTCATACTCTTGTTGGAGTATGAACATTGAATGTTCATAGTCCAACAAGAGTATGAACATTCAGTGTTCATAGTCCACTAGAAGTATGAACACTGAATGTTCATAGTCTAACAAGAGTATGAGCATTCAGTGTTCATAGTCCACTAGGAGTATGAACACTGAATGTTCATGGGTCAATTTGAGATACCCCTCTGTTATCTCTTCCACCCCATTACCTTCACATACTACTTCAAACACTTCACCATCCCCAATTGAAAATCTTTTAGGAGGCACAACAACAAATTCCACAAATAAATTCAAAACCCAGTATTATCAACATCAGAATCCTTCACAAACATCATACAATCATTGTCATTCTTTATATTTAGTCTATCCCCATTTAAGCAATATATTGGGTCACCACCAATCTCAAGTTCATAACGAAATGGGTTCGGGACAAGTGTAAGAATCAATGCATTCAATCGAACCAAGCACAAATTTTTTGCATCAACATTGAAAATTCAATAATCAGACCCATTAATATAATCTTTAGCAGTAGTCACCATAGTCAATGAATTTTCCCCCATAGTGCACCTTCATTTGTATCTTGGGCAATGGAGTTTCAACAATTCAATTCAACTCAAAGATCTAGTTTATCATTTCCCATCTCAATCATAATTAAAACAAACATCCACATCACAAGTTCAAAAGAAAACAAGATATGTATACTATGAACGAAAACTATTTCTATCTACTCTCTTAATAATCATTATCCTTAACTCTACTTGCATCAGTATCCTTAACTCTGACAGAACTCAAAACTCTAACACCCTTAACTCTGATAGAACTCAAAACTCTGACAGACTTCAGCTTGCATCAGTATCCTTAATAATAGACCATGAAAACGCAATCAATAACAAAAAATACTTACATTTTACAAATTACATATTCTTTTTCTCTGGACAATTTCTCGAGTCATGGTTAGCAATCTTTCCACAGTTTCTACACATTCTTTCTGGATTGTTTAGGGCTATCTCCCTAGGGGATTTAAATCTCTCTGCGTTCTTCTTTCTCCCTTTTGTTTGAGAAATGTTAGGATTCAAAATCAATATCTTAAATAAAGATTTGAAAGTCAAAATGAAATAAATATTAATATTAAATTAAACATTAAACCTATATCAAATTAAACATTAAAATCAATTAACCTGTGAGGTATCAATCGAAGGCTCTTCAACTGGAGGCTCTTCATTATATGCGACTCCTTCGGAAGTTTCATTCAACTTTGAAACTCCAATAGCCATTTCACCCATCTTTTCTATAAAATATGAATAAGCCTTAACAATATTCCCTACATCATAAGCCACTTGAGAACCAACCTTAATACAATGAGCCACTCTCAAAGGTTTATGGTTTTCATGGCCAACCACTAATCCAGTATCAAACTCCGCTCTATACGTGTTTGCCTTTTGCATCCACCGCTTTAAAAGAAAATGCATTGGAATCTCTTCGAGCTCGTAACACTGAAAAAGCTTTAACATGTGACCACAAAGTAACCCCATAAACTGAAAATGCTTACATTCACAGTCTCCCTCTAAGGTTTTTCTATTGAAACTCACTTTCCAAACGGACTTCTTCTGCGGGTCTCTGAATTTCACCATGTAGCTTCCGGTTCCATTGTTGACAATCTCGTCCCCATCAAATTTGTACTCCGTCTTTGCCTTCTCTAATTACTCCTTAAATTTATTGAATGGATTAATTGTATAGACCTTCGCAGCATATATAAGGAGAAAAGCATCTTTAGGCACAATTCGTGAACTATGCTCGGTGCGGTAATCATAATCTCTTTCATTCCTAGCAATCAAAGCCAAAGACCTCTCATTACCATGTACAAACTCCATCAGCCTAGTTGTCAAATTTACGAATTGGTCATAATGAGAATTCATCGATTCACTTCTCCCAGTCGTATGCATACCAGCAAAAAATGTGTCACTGAGATAACAAGGCACCCATTTCTCCCGTATATTATACATTTCTGTCAACCAAGGATTTTCAGACAACTCATTATTCTCTATTATTGTACACCATCTTCTTTCAAAATCACTAATCCTATACAAGAAAGAAATAGTGTTCTTCAAGTCAGTTACCAATGTCTCAATTTTAGTAAATGACAGCTTCTCTTGAAATTTTTGCATAATATGCCAAAGACAGTAACGATGACGAGTATCAGGGAACACTTTGGCAATAGCTGCAGTCATCGCTCTATTCTGGTCAGTGATGATTGCCGTTGGCGCACGGCCACCCATGGCTGCAAGCCAGACCTTAAACAGCCATATGAATATATCTTCTGTCTCATCAAGTAACAATGCACAACCAAACTGAATCGACTGCATATAATGGTTGACTCCAGTAAAAGAGGCAAAAGGCATAGAGTATGGATTGGTACGATATGTGGTATCAAAAGAGACAACATCCCCGAAATACTCATACTGCACTCGAGACCTCCCATCAACCCAGAAAATATTTACTGCAGTCCCATTTTGATCTAGATTAATGGCGTAGTAAAACTGGGGATTCTCGGCACTCTTCTACATAAAATAGTTAAGCACGGCAGTTGCATCACCTTCTTTAGGCATTTTTATGGTCGAACCGTAATGATGGTTCCAACAATCCCTCTTTGTAAACCCAAGTTCTTCCCCATTAAAAATAGCTGCAACTTTGCCGACTGGTAAACCATTTTCACCAAAAAATTTAGTCAACCTCTTCGCCACTTCAGGCATATTTTTGTTTGATCTCATGCAATTTCTCTTTACTGGACTAACCAAACCGTGGCTATGCTCATTTTCAGCATAACTTACATAGTATATATCTTCGTGTTTTCTTTTCGTAACACGCATTCTAGCGGGTCAACTACACCTGATAGTGCTAGTATTTCTAGAAACACCCACTTCTCCCACTTCTCTCTTGTTATGGAGCCCTTCACAAGAGCAAACCATTAAACAGCTCGTAGCCAAATCCACACCACTTTTTTTCTGATCCGTCGACCAAACACGAGTCTCAAATCCCTCTTGTTGACCATATTGTTTGTAGTAAGTCTTTGCACCGTCAACACTACTAAAAACCATACCTACAAACGGAGCAACTAGTTTATGCATTTCTCTGTCCGGGGATTTATTGGAGGAAAACCCAACAACTACGTCTTCTTCCATACTGATGGCTATATTTTCTGCCATTGACTCCATTATACACGTATTTCAGTTTGATTAAATTATTTAATCAAAAAATTCAAATGTAAAATAGATTATTCACAAAGCTCTGTTAAAGTTGATTTTTAGAATTTCAATTTTTGGTTTGATTTTGGGTTTGGTTTTGGGTTTGATTTCAGTAGTGGAGGAGAGAGTGAGAGCACTCGAGAAGGTAAGAGTTTGTTTTGAGTATGGTTTGATTTTGATTTTTGATAGTTTAAATGGAAATTTTCAGTTTTTGGAGAGAGAGAGAGTAAGAAGGTAAGGGTTTTGATCGCAAAATAGAAATGAAAATTGGGAGAGAAAGAAAATAATTTACCAAAATACCCTGTTCTATTTAGTTAAGGCAATATTTGGGCCTTTGATTTCTAATTTAGATTGGGTGATCCAACGGTGAGTTTCGGCTGTAAGGTTGTTGTTAGACTTTCGGTTGTCAACCTATCCGGCCAGCTACGTCGACATACAGAAATGGCATACGAAATTGACATACGCAATCTAAAAGTGGACTTGCACGTTGTTCTTAGGGCTGATTTTTTGTAGACATTATCTCCCTACCATGGATAGTATCTCCACAAAAAATCAGCTCAATCGGATGTGTCTAGTCTTGTCAAAAGAGTGTTAAAATTCTGGACCGTCAGATAAATTTCTAATTTGAACTCAATTTTTGGTAGGGTTAGACATGTTCAAAGGAGTTGATTTTTTGTGGAGATGATCTCCATGTTGTGGAGATCACATCCCTATAAAATTGGCTTTTAGTTCATTGTGTAAGTAGGTAGGATTGCGTATGTCAATTCCGTATGTCATTTCTGTATGTCGACATAGCCAGCCCGATATATATACATACGGGCTCGCTACGTCGACATACAAAATTGACATATGCATTCCAAAAGCATATTTGCATATTGAACTAAGGGCTGATTTTTTGTAGATATGACTTACCTACTATGGATAGTATCTCCACAAAAAATCACCTCAATCGGATATGTCTAGTCTTGTCAAAAGATTGTTGTTGGTCTCGAGAGGGAGTTGGATTTATCTGTTCCTCAAAAGGCAGTCATGGGATGCTTGCAGTCGGAACACGGAAAGGATTTTCTACTTGCTATTCCGATGGAGGGACTTGGACAGTGTATGTCGCCGGTGGAGTATCGTTCTATTCTCCGATACCGTCTCATGATTCCTTTGTACTCTGACGGTGGTTTATGCCCTGTTTTCAAAAAGAGTAGATTGGATGCTTTCGGGGACCATGCAGCACATTGTCAATATTTTCCAGGTTTCAAATACCGACATGATCATGTCAGAGACATTTTATGTGATGCATTTTGGAGGGCTGGGGTACAAGTGAAGAAAGAAGCTCCTGTTAACTTTCTCACTGATCCGAATGAGGGAAGATCGACTCTTCGGCCTGCGGATGTCTTGATTTACAATTGGTCTAAGGGAAAACATGCATGTGTTGATGTAACTGGAGCCTCTCCGTTGGTAGGGTTGGGGAATGGTGACTTTGAGGTGAGAGAAGCAGCTAAGAGAGCAGCGACAGGGAAGATAGAGAAGCATGAAGAAGCTTGCAGGGATAACCAGCATTGTTTCATTCCGATTAGTTTCGACACTTTCGGTTTCTTAGAACAATAGTCTGTTGAGCTTTTCAAGAGACTTTATAAAGTTATGAATAGTAACGTTATGATAGCTGGTTCTAACGAGTTTGTTTTTAGAAGGATAGGATTTGCTATTCAGAAAGGACTTGCTGCGTAGCTTGTTGCACACTTGTCCTAATTTTTTTGTAAAATTCGTTATCAATATTAATAAAATTTCCACTCAAAAAAAATCGGTTAATACCTGATCTGCTTGTTGTTCCTTCTTCTCTTAATGAGAAATTACTGGATAATGCATTTCATATGCCTTTTCGAACCGTGAAAAGTATACCACGTGCTTGTCGATTGGCATTTTCTGGTGCACTGAAATCGGCTCTCTAGGATATTACAACTGATCCTAGTTCAGTTATGCCTTGGGTTCGTCTCCTCCTGTTGCCGCGTTGCACTCTGCAAGTTTTCCAGCCACAGAATAGTCAGGAACGTCGTTCTGGAACTAGGAAAAACTTTCAGCAAAAACAAATTCTCCATGCTTTGACGACATGGAATGAGCCTGGCGGGATATTTCGTCTCTTAGAATCTGTAATAGAGCCTCCTTCAATCCAGCCAACTAGGAAATCTGCCTCCACTCAGAATGTGTGTCGCTGCTTACAGAAAGTTCCTGATGGACATTTTGCTGCAGCAGTTAAAGTGTTATCATCATCAGGAGTTGCCTCTAATACTGCGGAGACTATATGTGCATTAGAGGAGAAGCACCCGATACGACAACCACTTATGAGACCGACTGTTCCTTTTGCTGAACCCCCTCTAATGGTAGAGATAGATGCCCTAATATCATGTATTAGGTCATTTCCGAAAGGTACTTCTTGTGGCCGTGATGGTCTTCGAGCTCAGCATTTGTTGGATACCATGAGTTGTGCTGCAGCAGCTATATTGTCTGATTTGCTAGATGCATTGACCCCTATGGTGAATCTTTGGTTACGGGGTCGATGTCCACAGCCGTTAACAAAATTCATTGCGAGTGCTCTACTTACTCCACTTCTCAAGCCAGATAATAGTATTTGTCCTATAGCTGTAGGGATGGTTTGGCGTCGTCTAGTCTCCAAGATTGCAATGAAAGGAGTTTCCCAAGATGTGGTAGGATACTTACGTGATTTTTCGCGATGGGGTTGGTGTTTCGGTTGAAAGCGGTTTATTTTGCACGCTGTCAACCACATAGTGTATGCTAACAGTGACAGTACCTCTCTTTCGATGCTGCTTGTTGATTTTTAGAATGCTTTTAACATGGTTGATCAGACCACCATGTTGAGAGAGGTTCGTATCCGTTGCCCAGCTATTGCCCCTTGGGTTGAGTACTTGTATTGTCAACCTGCGAGGTTATATATATAGGGATGGCTACATATGGTCCTCTTTGGGGTCCGTTCAAAGGTGACCCTTTGGGTCCCCTTCTATTTGCACTGGTGTTGCATCCCTTGAGTCTGCGGATCCGTCCAGTTGTCAGTTGTTGCTACAGGCTTGGTATCTAGATGATGGGACTCTGATTGGAGATACATAACAGGTGGCGACAGCTTTGGGTATGATTCAGGAAAAAGGACATTCTTACGGGCTAGTTCTTAATGTGGCTAAAATTGAGATATTTTGGCCATCACTAGATCCACGTCGCTCCACTCCTGGTCTCTTTCCTTCAGATTTGTCCCGTCCTCAGCAGGGAGTCAAGTTACTTGGAGGTGCGGTCAGCACTAATTCATCCTTTGTCATGGGGCTTGCTCGCAAGCATGTTGAAAAGGTTGTGACTTTGATGGACCGTTTAGATATATTAGAAGATCCACAGTGTGAGTTAGCTCTCTTACGTGCTTGTGCTGGGATCTCTAAGTTGGTCTTTGCGATTCGTACTTGTCCACCATCCCTTTTTAGAGAGGCAGCTAAAACGTTTTATCGGCATCTCCTCAGTGTTCTCCAGGGTATTGTGGTTTCTGATGGTCCTAACTTCGGTGATTTGCAGTGGCGTTTATCGACACTCCCATTACGTCTGGGTGGGTTAGGTATTTATTGTGCCACTGATGTCTCTACTTTTGCGTTCGTGGCATCCCGTTGTTAGACATCTGAGCTTCAGAACCACATTCTTAGGAGTTGTGGGCCAGTGCCTTTGGATGAGATTCTTGATATTGCTAGCAGTGCATTGAGTCTTTGTCTACCCAATTTTGACCTCAGTTCTATAGCTGTGAATGCTACCGTCCCCTCAAAACCACAAAAAGTTTTGGCGGAAGCGTTCTATGGTAAGATTGTTGCTGGTCTTAAGAGGGAGTTTGTGTTATCTGCTCGTCAGAAAGTAGTCATTGGATGCTTGCAGTCAGAACACGCAAATGATTTTCTATTTGCTATTCTGATGGAGGGACTTAGGCGTGATGTCCCGTGGAGTATCGTTATTCTCCTGCATACAGCCTCATGATTCCTTTGTACTCTGATGGTGGTCTATGCCCTGTTTGCAAAAATAGTATACTAGATGCTTTCGGGGACCATGCAACACATTGTAGACATTTTCCAGGAATCAAATACCGACATGATCATGTCAGAGATATTTTATGTGATGCATTTTGGAGGGCTGGGGTACAAGTGAAGAAGGAGGCTCCCATGAATTTTCTCACTGATACAAATGAGGGAAGATCTACACTTCGGCCTGCGGATGTATTGATATACAGTTGGTCTGAGGGGAGACATGCATGTGTTGATGTAACTGGCGCCTCTCCGTTGGTAAGGCTTGGGAATGGAGTCTTTGAGGTGGGAGAAGCAGCTAAGAGAGCAGCGACAGGGGAAGATGGAGAAGCATGAGGAAGCTTGCACGGCTAACCAGCATTGTTTCATTCCGTTTAGTTTCGACACTTTCGATTTCTTGAAACAACAGGCTGTTGAGCTTCTAAACAGACTTCAGAAAGTTATGGGCAGTAACGTTATGACAGCAGGTTCTAACGAGTTTGTTTTTAGAAGAATAGGATTTGCTATTCAGAAAGGACTTGTGGCGCAGCTTGTTGCACGCTTGTCCTAATTAATTGTAAAATTCCTCATCAGTATCAATAAAATTTTCACTTAAAAAAAAAAAAAAAAAAAAAACGAACTTATATTTAGGAGGATAGGATTTGTCATTCAGAAAGGACTTCCACCGCAGCTTGTTACACGCTTGTCCTAATCATTTGTAAAACTCGTTATCATTATCAATAAAATTTCCACTTTAAAAAAAACAAACAAAAACAAACCACGAATAAGAAACCAAAAAGTTCCAGCTGACGACTACTAACAAACCTCCTCTCTTTCACCACCACTAAATCTCATCCTCCAATCATGACAACCCAGACGAGCAAAAAAAGAAAAAAAAAATGTATATTCCCTCTTTTCCCATTCTCTTACTAGATCTAATATTTTTTTTCTTTTTTTCTAATGTATTCATTTTGGGTTAACAGTTTATGGCTGACGAAGTATTTTTCGACGAACTGAACGAAGTATTGACAAGAGAATTTGTTGAAGATGGTCACTCTCCTGCGTACTAAAATCATCATCCGTGCCACCAGTAACAAAAACGTTCTTGGTAAATTAAATCAAAATAAAAATCTCATTTTTTCCCGATATTTATATTTTGTTTATTGGGTCATTTGGTTTGTTAAAGGTGAGAAGGGGAGGAGGATTAGGGAACTGACATCTGTCGTTCAGAAAAGGTTCAAGTTTCCTAAAAACAGTGTTGAGCTTTATGCTGAGAAGGTTAACAATAGGGGTCTTTGCGATATTGCTCAAGCTGAGTCTCTTCGATATAAGTTTCTCGGTGTTCTTGCTGTTTGGGTATAATCTCATTTCTTTCATTAGAAATTAATATTGATTTTATGTCTATAACACCCCGTGTTTTTTTATACGTATTTTTCTATTTAATTAATTAATTTAATTGTTTATTTTAAAAATTAGGTCGGATTGGACTTCGGGATACGTGGGCTTGGTTTTGGGCCCGAGTCGGTGTTGGGCTTGGGTTTCGGACCCAAGTATATAAACACATTGTTCTAGAGAATAGGGTTTTGAAGATAATAAAATATAAAAAAATGGAGGCAGAGAAAGAAGCTGGTTTGCTGGAGAGGTGGAGCACGACGATTGGCTAGGAAAATTCGCCGAGCCAAGTAGCTAAAGGTGAGTAGAGTTAACTCTCACCACTACTAGAACTATGATTTTTAAATGCGCTTAATATTTCTGTTTTACCGTCCATAATATTGTTTTGATTCGACGTGTTGTCGAAGTTGTTAAAACTTCGAAAGAAAACTTCGGAGTTGATTTAGAACTGTCGAAACTCATTTAGTTGAGGCGATTTGTCATGTCAATGGAGCTTGAGCCCTACAAAAACAAAAAAAATGGTCCCCGCATATATTAGTACTGTTGTGTTTTATTTTTCGGTTATACTAATCGATTGTGGTTTTTTTTTAAATCGTACTGATTGGGGATTAGTGGGGGATTAAATGCCGGATTTGGGGGTGGACTGTTGAAGCTCTTAACAGGGGTTAATGGAGGCGCACGCTCATACTATTTTTTTTTGTAATTTATCTTGGATTGTTATTTTTAAATGTCACAGCCCGAATTTCTAAACAATTAAAAAAATGAATATTTGAAATATAAATATCTCAAACATCACTTGGTTCAATTGTCTAAAAACCCAGGCTATGACGGGGTGGATACTACACATGTCAAAACCTAAAACCCACATCATAAATAATCTTAACAACAAAAACTCCAAAAAAATTCTCTCTTCCATTAAAAAATCATCAATATAAAATTCTAAGAATAACAGGTCCTCAACATCTTATTCTCATTCCATATGAATATGAAACTACGCTATTACATACTTCCAAAAAGAACAGACCTAAAATATAAACTCCCGGACTGCTCCAGACAAGAATCCAAATCACACGCCGCAATTCCACTCATTTCCACCTATGTTCCCAAGAACACACCCACGCTAGCCAAAACAAAGCAAACATGGGTCGACAAATTGAATTTGTTGGTATGAGTAGACTAAATACATATAAACATTATCATACTTTGATTATTCAAACAATCACTTTATATTATCCCATAACTTAATCATTCACAAAATTGGAAGACAATAGTTCCGCCATTTTAACCTGGCATAATTTCTTCCCAAGCAAAACTTCCATTTTATTAACGCCCATCTTATTAACTCATTCTAATAACTCCTTTTAATATCTAAATAATTGAATTACACTTACCGATATCCGCCATAAAGGGTAGGACCGGACCCTCCCCTGCACAAAATATTATTAAGTCCTACCCTCCCGCAAAAAAAGTTAGAACTTGTATATATAACATATGTAGATATTCTATATGTATTCAATAGTAAACCCAAGCACACTCGTATAAACAAATCCATTTCTCTTATCGATTAATCAATTACTTTATCTTATACACCCATTTCACAACCTATGTACCTTAGGTCATTCCCCGCCACATTCAAGGAATACCCAACCCTACATTCCCGCACACTCAGGAATACAACTAACCCCAAGGCTAATACCTTAGTTCCTCTCTAGGTAGTCCAAACAATCTGCGGTCATTCATGGCACATTCAATGAATACCCGTCATTCATGGCACATTCAATGAATACCCCTATATAACGCTTAACGGGCCATTTATGGCACATTCAATAAATGCCCCTAACATATGACATCATCACTCGTAAAACTCAAATCCAAAACTTGAGTCGTGGAGTTCTAAAAAGAGCGCGTAAATTTATTTATGCATTATTGAACTTTATTTTATATATCATTTAAGATAACGAATGAGTATCTTGATTCCTCAGTATTTTTGATTTACTGCGTTATTAATTTCGGGATGTCTTAGTGTCATAACGCCAGTATATCATAAAATACCGCAAAAATCACATAGTAGTTAATACACATACACACGTATATATAGAGGTCTTAGCCTAAAGTCAAGTATGCTAATAGTCCTAGACCTATCTTAATAACCCAAATCATAATCCGAGTTAAAAGTCAACTCTTGTCAACGGTCAAAGTCAACTATGGTCAAAGTCAAAGGTGCATGGCTCAAAGTCAACACATCATGGTCAAAGTCAAAGTCAAAGGTGCATGGCTCAAAGTCAACACATCATGGTCAAAGTCAAAGTCAACCCATCATGGTCAAAGTCAAAGGTCGATGGTCAAAGTCAACAGTGCATGGCTCATGGGCTCATGGCTAAGGTCATGGTTCGGACCCAACTGGCCAAGCCCAAACCTTAGAACCCGGAAGTATAAACATTTAAAGACCCAATTAGATCTATTTTAAGTCCAATGGTCCGGCCCAACAATATTAAACCGCCCAAAACTAAAGTGGTTCGGTCCAAAAATCTTAAATTGAACTCGGTCCACAAAAATTAACTTAAACTGGCCCAAATTAAACACAATCCGGGCCCAACCAAACATTTAAATTTCGGCCCAGCCACTAAAAATTAGAACTGGCCCCAACTAAAAATAGAACCGCCCAAAACTAAAAGATTTGGATCGGCCCAATCTCACCCAAGGCCCAAGCCCACACCGAAATCATTTGTTCATCTTCTCTATCGGGCTCCTTCCTCCACCACCACCACCTCAAATCGACCACCACAAATACCGATCGCTACCCATTCCAACCAAGCGGTTGGACTCCTAAAGAAAAACCCACACCTTTAATATATGAAAAACTTCGATTTCATCTTCCCCTCACCACCACTGTAGCGACTTCAAGCCAAATCGCTACCATTGATGATAGCTTCAACACCTCAGACAAATTCCACACCAATCCAACATACAAACAAACATCAAATCCAAACAAACCCGGTTCAAACAATTTTTAAAAACGATAACCCTAAGTTCCAAGATTACCGGCAAGAACGCTTATTAACAAGTCCTGGGAGCTTCCACCGAGCTTCCCAAAGACCCATTCGACCCATCATAATCCCACTACACAACCCAACAACCAACATCCAAACAAAAATAACAATCCAAGATAAATTACAAAAAAAAAGATGATGGCGCCTCCATTAACCCCTCAAGTAGAGCTTCACAATCCCACCCCAAATCCGGCATTTAATCCCCACTAATCCCCAATCAATGCGATTTCAAAAAAACCCACAATCGGTGTATAACCGAAAAATAAAACACAACAATACTAATATATGCGGGACCATTGTTTTTGTTTGGGCCTTGAGGGCTCATGCCTCCATTGATAAAATTTCAAATCCTCAACAGAGTTTCGACAGTTCTAAATCAACTCCGAAGTTTCACTTTCGAGTTTTAACAACTTCGACAACACGACGTCCGAATCAAAACAATATTATGGACAAGTAAAACAGAAATATTAAAATGTATTTTAAATCATAGTTCTAGTAGTGGTGAGAGTTAATTCTACTCACCTTTAGCTAACTTCGGACGGGACGAATTTTCCTAGCCCGAATCGTCGTGCTCCACCTCTCCAAAAAACCAAACTTTTTCTCGCTTCCATTTTTATATTTTTATTATCTTCAAAACCCTATTCTCTAAACAATGTGTTTTATATCTTTGGGTCCAAACCCAAGCCCAACACCCACTTCGGCCCAAAACCAAGCCCACGATCCCGAAATCCAATCCGAATTTTTTAAAATAAACAATTAAATTAATTAATTAAATAGAAAAATACGTATAAAAAAACACGGGGTGTTATAATGTCTGTGCCGATTCACCTGTAATTATTATTTCTGTCTTAATTTATATTTTTTCCAGCTAGGGTTAATGAAGTAAAAGATTGTTTTGTTTTGTTATTGGTGGGCAGTTTGGGAGTAAAAGAATAATGCGAGCATCCCCTTTTGATAATGCTCAATCTTTGGATCCCCAGCGTGCTGAATCTTCTCGACAGCATGTGCGTGCTCTCAACACCCAATTCGCGAGGTCCTTATTATTATTATTCTCACTTTATTAGCATGTTAATCTAATAATATAAGTTTCTTACTATTTTCTTCTTTATCATTAGTTGGGTTCAATCACAACTACAGAATCACCCTGACGAGCTTTGGGAAGATGGTCTTCAAGACTATTTAACTCATGTTTCAGACATTATGGTAAACTCTTTCAAACACATTATGTTGTTGGTTATAAACCCTGTTTCTTTTGTATTCCCCGTTGTGGCTTTAATTTTTCTTCTGGCACTCACCCTATACTGTAGGATACGTTCAGAGATGTTCTTGATTGGCTAAAAGCTAATGGTGCAAAGGCAGAAAGTATACCTGCATTTGGCCAACATAGCACTGAGAATAAGTCGGTATTTGGGACCAATAACAATGCAACCAAGTCTCAAAATACTTCAAGCCGAAACAGTTTACCTGCATTTGGTTCACGTAGCACTGAGGATAAGTCAGTATTTGGGACCGCCAACAATACAAATTCTCAAATTGCTTTGAGCCCAAACAATTTACCTGCATTTGGTCTACGTAGCACAGAGAATAGTTCAATATTTGGGAGTAGTAACAACGAAAGAAAGTTTCAAAATGCTGCAAAGGTTGACAGTTTACCTGCAGTTGGGACCAACAACAATGAAACGAAATTTCAAATTCCTGAGAAAAGTGGGTCTGCTCAACGTCAAGCTTTGCCAACTCATGGAGCCCTAGCATTACAACGTCTTGGTTATGTCTTTCAAAAACTCAATGGAGCAAGTACCAGTGGAAGCACCGCCAGGTACCAAAAAATTTACAACTTCTACTGAAAATTTGTTGTTTAATTTTGCATGGTCTGCCTTTTCAATATCATTTTGTTGATCGTATTTTTCATTGCATTTATTTTATTTTCTTGCTTATTCAATACTTTATATTGGTTGTTTCTTTATTTTTTTTGAGTAATGAAACAATTTCAGTCAACTGGCATAATCCTTATCAAAGACATTATCATTAAGATCGTTGAATATTTATTTTTGGTATAATATATATATTTTACAAACTTATGTTTTTCATAACTTTTGATATAATATAATTTATTGTGGTACAATACGAGTAGAATTTCCACAATTTTTGTTGACTTAAATGTTTTGGGTCTCTGTTGTACTAAACTTTACAAGGTTTAGTTATTATCTCTATGATATCTTTTTAATTCCCTAAATATTTCTCTGAAAAAAGTTTACGTAATCCAGGAATCTGTTGCGTAACAAAAATTAGGATATAGGCCGTGTCCAATTTGGATTTATACCTATTGATCATGATGCAATGCAAAAATTAGGTTTATAGTTTTCATGTGAAACAGGTTTGACAGTTTTGTAAATTTGAGATTGAACGCCTTTATAGTTATGATGATCGTTGAATAGACACGTCTTAATATGTTAGATGACAAAATGTGTTCAAATGATATTAGTAGTACCAACTATTTGGCTACTGCCTAAAGTTTGAACATCTCCTTACAGTTGTATTTTGAGATAAAAAATATTGTAGTTTCATGACATTAATTATTTATATTTAGGTGTTTCATTGCATTATGAGTAGGTTTACACACACCAAGCATAGTAGCACTTATACAAGTATGCATTGGTAAGTATACAATATGCATTTTCACCCTTCAGAAATTAGCTCATATTCAACATTATAGATGCATAAGAATGCATTGGTAACTTTATTGTAGTCATAGTAACTGTAACAATGACCGATCAAATATTCCAAAATACCGTTGATTAAACAAATCTCTATTTCCTTTCCATCTTGCTCTAAGGCCTCTGTAAGGTTTCCACATAACTATAGTACAAGTCTAGGGAAACCTTCCCATAGGAATAATTGATTTGAGTGTTTCACACTTGATTGAGCAATTGGACTTAATGCTTTGAGTTTCACAATATAATTAGTATATATTTGTTCTAAACTTCCTACACCTTTGATCTCTCCAACTTCACTTTAATGAAACACTTATGGACTTTAATTTTAGACAAGAAAAAGATTTGGTGTGGGTGTGATGTTGAAGAGGTCTTCTAAAGAGTTTGGATTGAGTTGTTCACGTTTTCTTCTTACTGAAATGTCATACAATGAGGCTCAATGTTGAGGTTTCGACATATATGACCAAGAGTACTCTAGCACACGACTGCTAAGGAAAAAGAATTGCATTATTTTACTAGCACAACTAGCATGGTAAATAATGTTTCTCATCTACGTTTACATTAATGCAATTAGAGGAAAACAAATAGGTTGGGATTTTTGAGCAAGTAGGCTCAATAACTTTTGAACTTCTTTCAATGGAAGATGCAGTTTTTTTAGACAAAATGTGACAAAAATAAAATCATTTTGTGGTATGTTGAGCTTAATCACTGCATTGTTCTTATAATCGGCCATTTAAACTGTAATGGAATCAACAACTTTTGACTGCATAGCCTTTCACAATTTTTGCTCTTATATGGATCGAGCTCATACCAACTCAAATGTTGTAGTACTCTTAACACACTACAGCTAAGATGTTTATATTTTTTTGGTATTTATACATCTTTAAGTTCCTTTTGATCAAAGGAAGTTCAATGCTTCGAGAAATTAATTATTGGACCCGAACAATGAATCCAACACACTCCATCACTATTTATTATCTGTAATTTAAGCAACAACCATGCTTGCATTCAAGTTCATCTTCTTTTAATTGTTTCTATATATATTCTTTGTTTATGAATGTATTTTTCCGATATAAAGTCAATAGTACGAATTCATGTTTGGATTAGAGATATTGGTTGGTATGGCGATATTAAACCATGGATAAATTAGTCCACGCACAGAATCACAACTTATTGAGCCAGAATTAATCTTTTGTAGAATGTGATTGTGTGGTTTCTACTATTTCTTACTAAGTAGCAGCAGTTCGATATAACTACTGGGCTTGAAAACCTGTTTTTAAATATCTTTTTGTCTGTGATTTTGTTGTGGGGTTTCCACGTTGTTAAACAGGGTGTTTAAAGTGCTTCGAGATAGAAAGACTCTTCTCTACTGTTAACCAGACCACTACGCTCTCTCAAAGCTCATAGCACTGATATGTAAGTTACACTATCTTTATTTCTTCCCTATATCTATTCTTTGTATGAGGAAATTTGAATTATATATAGCTAGGATGTTTTCTATACATTCCAAGTTCTTGGTCACAAAATAACCTACACAAAGGATCAAGTTATATAATTCAAATCTATGTTGATATCTATACTTTAATTTGTTCTCAACTTCCACTTCCTTTCACTTCTCTGGTAATTATATAAAAATATCAACCATGCATGTCTTTAATGTAAACTTCATATACGAAAAAAAAGGTTGGGACTTGAGAGATACTAATCTCTGGATAAGGACTTTTAATTAGGTTATTGTGGGTTCAAGCCCTACTGTGTGTGGGGTTTTTTTTTAATATGAAAGGTCATTGCTTATCATATATTGAAAGCAAAAGAGAAGGGTAGTGAAAGTTTAGTGTTAGAGTATACTCCATCAAGTTGGGTGTTCACACCATTTGTAGGTATGGTGTGTGATGTATTCAGCTGGATGTTTTTTTGCTTTGTTCCACGTGTTTATTTACTCCCTAATGAGGAATAAATTATCAGGGTAACCAATTAACTCTTACGACCAAAAGGTGGCTTCATGCCTTAACCAATATATAATAGTGATAATGTTCATAGTAAATAACTTTAATTTCACTGACTCGAGAAACGTTCACACTAGTGCAAATTCACTAAGGTGCAGTGACCATTATATTTTTTATATATAACACATTTATGTTCACACGATTATTTGCTCCCACATTCTCTTTCATATTTTTTTTTTACATAATATAGAAATTGATGTGCACCTGTTGTGCTGATGACCTATATGTTTAAACTATAAATATGAGAAGCTTTCACCACCACTAAAGCGGCACTGAAAAACTGCTTATGTGCTGAGTGGTAGTTGCATTTGCTTCAGTATGTGTACTTAAATGGTTTTCATTCTATTTTCAGGTTGTTTTGAATGGCGTTGTAAATATAATTGTTGAACCAATTGGTGAAGAGATGAGATAGAGCTAACAAAGATTTGTCTGTGCTTCGATTTAATCAAGAAGGTAACATGAATAACTATAGGCATTGATCATTCACTTAGGTTTCTTATACCATAATGTCAGGTCAACAGTACGTCGACTCCTCAAATTGAAGCACCGCCAATATGTTCTCTAAGAGGTGTTGTCTTCTACACGACCACATTTTATTTGATCTACATCTTCTTTTAGTTGTGCATCATATCTTCTTCACGACTCCATAGAGCATTTTCTTTTTTCAAGGTACTGTTCTAGCATATTGTTCTTGATTGCTTAATGCCTTCTTAGATTTTTGGGGTTCTCAATTGTTGTGTTTGATTGTGTTCTTTATGGGTTTATGGTTAATCTTTGGTATTTGGATTAAAGTTTTCGTAGATTGTTTAATTTCTTTTACACTCATAGACAATGTTAGTATCTTTTAAATTGGTTTATGAAAAGTAGAAAAAATATATAATATAAAATGAGGAGTTGTGGTGTCTAATGGTGCATTTAGATTGATTATTTCTTTATGGTTTGAATTTCGTTGAGACCAAATTTGGTTTTTTATAAAAGATTTGATGATTGTATTGTAAGTGTGTGGTGTGACTAATTAGGCACTTTTGATGTGAGGGAAACTGATCAAATCTCAAATCTCTTTTTTTGGGAGTGCACTCGACATGTAGAATGAACAACTTATATATTGATATTTAAGTGGCTCTTTTTTCACTTTGTTTATTATCTTTGGGTTGTTTGAAGTAGTGATTTTATTATGTTTGTATGAAATGGTAACTTAGTGTGTCTTGGTCTTAAGGCTCCCAAGTCTAAAGTTCTGAATGTTTTTTCACTTCGTTTATTGTCTTTGGGTTGTTTGGAGTAGTTATTTTATTATGTTTGTATGAAATGGTAACTTAGTGTATCTTGGGCTTAAGGCTCCCAAGTCTGAAGTTCTGAATGTTTTTGTCTTAGCAAGGGCCCAAACTTAGATAAACCCTAAATATATGCCAACGACATAGCAATAATATAGGTTTATTTACTCATGCATGTAATCCACTATTCTCTTTGTTGTTGTTTCTTTGCATGCCAAGTGAGGATGAGATATTTTATTCTTTAATCGGGATTTTTTCATCTATATAAGTATTTTTGTTATTAAGGGATTTTGATTTTTCATGTGTGTATGTGTGACATTATTTTTTATGCAAGGACCTTATATGCCTATATCTTTGAGCCTTAACCATCAAGAAACAATGTCAATAATAACGTAATGTATCATCACGACATCACTACGTGGCAGATCATCCAAAAAATCCGGCTAAGCATAATTGTCTTGGTCAGCTTTACCTGACCAACTACCCCAATAACTGCTTACAAATCGGCCTACATTCTTGCTACTAATTTGTAAAAACACGTGTTGCGCCTTGAGCATTTATCTTTTTTTCTATTAAAATATTAATTATGTTATCTTCCTGACAATTCTTATGAAAGAAAGCAAGACTAACCGAAAATCATTACAATATCTTGGAGAATTGTATTGCCAAAACTCTAGCAATCCTTTATAAACGCCTTCTCATGTTGTTGTTGGGCGCTTCAATATCCTTTTGAAACATGTTTTCTTTTTGTGGACTTGTTATTGGTCATAAGTTTTAATATTTATTGGATTCATTAAACTTAATCTTTATAAAGGTATATTGTGCTAATAGTACACTCTGTTTTGTTGGAATTTTGTACGTTCAAGTCCATTAACATATGAAGTAGGTATTGAATTATGTGTATAATTTTTTTTTTATCATGTAGTTTGCTTACCTTCGACGTCTTCTGCAGGTTGATTACATCATAAGCGCATTCAAGACCAAGTTTGTTTTCTATTCAACTGTGGAGTGTGGAGTGAGTTGAGCGACCTTCTCATCCAGTCATCTCTGAACACTACTTTATTCTATTATGATGACAAGTGATTTCTTACTCCTGGGAAATATGTGCATGGGCTGGTATAACCGTGTTTGGCTACTACCCTAATCTCAATTCTCAACTAATACGTACAAGGACTGGGTTATCCGTGTATTTGGCTGAATGTTGTCTACCTAACATTTAAAGGATTTTTATTTTACAATCGTGTGTCAAGTAACTGGACATTTTTAGTGTTAGTATTAGTATTTTAGTCCATGAATAGTTTATTTTAGTCATTTCTTAATAAACAACCAACGATTTTTACGTGTAGGTATATATTTGTCATTACAACAATTTGTGAAATATTGTTTTGGATGGGTAACATCAAAGAAATCTATTTGCAATGTTTGATGCTACTGATATTGGGTTATTGTATTTGTTCAATTATTAGTTAACTGAGAAAGTGTGGACTCGGGTTTAATACTTTGTCGCATGATTTTACTTGAAGTTCTTCTCATATTGAAATATAGATTTTAATGCACATTTGATTTGTTTTGTTTTGTTTTATTTTTTAAATACATATTGAATGAGGAATGTGAAACCCGTTTGATGGAATTTAAAGACGATGTGAAGCTCCAACATGAAGCTCCACCTTTACAAGTTGACTTGCTAAAGAGACTCTAAATAATTGGGTCTTCGTGCCAAAAACAGAACGTACCAAAACAAAGGCGATTCCAAGGGAGTGATAACTAAATGCATCCAAAACCAAAAAAAACTTGCTCATACATCCACAAGCAAATTATAAATGTGTTGTATGTGTTAATCAGTTTATACGAGTCTTTGCACAGGAAATTTCACAGATCTATGTCTATACCTTTTGAGGAAATTATAAAGGTTTTCTCTCACGCGCACATTCAAATTGGAAAAGTCATTGAATTCAAAATTTAAGTGTTGAAATGATTTTATAGTGGAACATGTTCACTTCACATTTTTTACAAAAAAAATATTTATTAATTTTTTATTCCCTGACATAAATTAAGTAAAACGGCACCCGTTCAATGCTTAGTAAAGTGTATATTAAGTTACATAACTGTTCTACACTACCCATTGATACAAAAAAAACAACCTTTTAGTCTAACAAATTATTGGCGATGGGAACTTTGATAAATTAATTTACTATATGAGTTTCAATATAGTTTGGAAATAAAATTTTTGATACATAATAATAAAAGGTACTCACTATGGGCACCTTCCATTTTGGGTCTTCATGCCAAAAACAGAACGTACCAAAACAAAGGCGATTCCAAGGGAGTGGTAACTAAATGCATCCAAAACCAAAAAAACTTACTCATACATCCACAAGCAAATTATAAATGTGTTGTATGTGTTAATATGTTTATACAAGTCTTTGCACAGGAAATTTCACTGATCTATGTCTATACCTTTCTGAGGAAATTATAAAGGTTTTCTCTCACGCACACATTCAAAGTGGAAAAGTCATTGAATTCAAAATTTAACTGTTGAAATGATTTTATAGTGGAACCTGTTCACTTCACATTTTTTACAAAAAAAATATATTTATTAATTTTTTATTCCCTGACATAAATTAAGTAAAACGGCACCCGTTCAATGCTTAGTAAAATGTATATTAAGTTACATAACTTATCTACACTGCCCATTGATGTAAAAAAACAGCCTTTTAGTCTAACAAATTATTGGCGATGGGAACTTTGATAAATTAATTTACTGTCTGAGTTTCAATATAGTTTGGAAATAAGATTTTTGATATATAATAATAAAAGGTACTCGCTATGGGCACCTTCCATTTTGGGTCTTCATGCCAAAAACAGAACGTACCAAAACAAAGGCGATTCCAAGCGAGTGGTAACTAAATACATCCAAAACCAAAAAACTTACTCATACATCCACAAGCAAATTATAAATGTGTGTATGTGTTAATCTGTTTATACGAGTCTTTGCACAGGAAATTTCACTGATCTATGTATATACCTTCCTGAGGAAATTATAAAGGTTTTCTCTCACGCACACATTCAAATTGGAAAAGTCATTGAATTCAAAACTTAACTGTTGAAATGATTTTATAGTAGAACCTGTTCACTTCACATTTTTTACAAAAAAAAATATTTATTAATTTTTTATTCCCTGGCATAAATTAAGTAAAATGGCACCCGTTCAATGTTTAGTAAAATGTATATTAAGTTACATAACTGATCTACACTACCCATTGTTGCAAAAAAACAGCCTTTTAGTCTAACAAATTATTGGCGATGGGAACTTTGATAAATTAATTTACTGTCTGAGTTTCAATATAGTTTGGAAATAATATTTTTTATACATAATAATAAAAGGTACTCGCTATGGGCACCTTCCATTTTGGGTCTTCATGCCAAAAACAGAACGTACCAAAATAAAGGCGATTTCAAGGGAGTGATAACTAAATGCATCCAAAACCAAAAAAACTTACTCATACATCCACAAGCAAATTATAAATGTGTTGTATGTGTTAATCTGTTTATACGAGTCTTTGCATTAGAAATTTCACTTGTCTATGTCTATACCTTTCTTAGGAAATTATAAAGGTTTTCTCTCACGCACACATTCAAATTGGAAAAGTCATTGAATTCAAAATTTAACTGTTGAAATGATTTTATAGTGGAACCTGTTCACTTCACATTTTTTACAAAAAAATATATATATATTTATTAATTTTTTATTCCCAGACATAAATTAAGTAAAACGGCACCCGTTCAATGCTTAGTAAAATGTATATTAAGTTACATAACTGATCTACACTACCCATTGATGCAAAAAAACAGCCTTTTAGTCTAACAAATTATTGGCGATGGGAACTTTGATAAATTAATTTACTGTCTGAGTTTCAATATAGTTTGGAAATAAGATTTTTGATACATAATAATAAAAGGTACTCGCTATGGGCACCTTCCATTTTGGGTCTTCATGCCAAAAACAGAACGTACCAAAACAAAGGCGATTCCAAGGGAGTGGTAACTAAATTCATCCAAAACCAAAAAACCTTACTCATACATCCACAAGCAAATTATAAATGTGTTGTATGTGTTAATCTGTTTATACGAGTCTTTGCACAGGAAATTTCACTAATCTATGTCTATACCTTTCTGAGGAAATTATAAAGGTTTTCTCTCACGCACACATTCAAATTGGAAAAGTCATTGAATTCAAAATTTAACTGTTGAAATGATTTTATAGTAGAACCTGTTCACTTCACATTTTTTACAAAAAAAAATATTTATTAATTTTTTATTCCCTGACATAAATTAAGTAAAACGGCACCCGTTCAATGCTTAGTAAAGTGTATATTAAGTTACATAACTGATCTACACTGCCCATTGATGCAATAAAAAAAAACATATTATTGGCGATGGGAACTTTGATAAATTAATTTACTGTCTGAGTTTCAATATAGTGTGGAAATAAGATTTTTGATACATAATAATAAAAGGTACTCGCTATGGGCACCTTCCATTTTGGGTCTTCATGCCAAAAACAGAGCGTACCAAAACAAAGGCGATTCCAAGGGAGTGGTAACTAAATGCATCCAAAACCAAAAAAACTTACTCATACATCCACAAGCAAATTATAAATGTGTTGTATGTATTAATCTGTTTATACGAGTCTTTGCACAGGAAATTTCTCAGATCTATGTCTATACCTTTCTGAGAAAATTATAAAGGTTTTCTCTCATGCACACATTCAAATTGGAAAAGTCATTGAATTCAAAATTTAACTGTTGAAATGATTTTATAGTAGAACCTGTTCACTTCACATTTTTTACAAAAAAATATATTTATTAATTTTTTTATTCCCTGGCATAAATTAAGTAAAACGGCACCCATTCAATGCTTAGTAAAGTGTATATTAAGGCTGAGTCCAATGGCTCCCTATCCCTTTAAAAGTAGGGCTAAAGTCAACAAATTTTACTCTCTATCATTAATTTCCTCTTTATATATACAATGGCTCCCTATCCCTTTATATAAAGAGAGTAAAATAGAGATAGAGAGTAGAATCCTTTGTATATATACATAGAAAAATAATGATAGAGTAAAATATGTTGACTTTAGCTCTATTTTGTTGACTTTAGCTCTACTTTATTGACTTTAACACTACTTTTAAAAGGATGGGGAGCCATTGGACTCAGCCTAAGTTGCATAACTGATCTACACTGCCCATTGATGCAAAAAAACAGCCTTTTAGTATAACAAATTATTGGCGATGGGAACTTTGATAAATTAATTTACTGTCTGAGTTTCAATATAGTTTGGAACTAAGATTTTTGATACATAATAATAAAAGGTACTCGCTATGGGCACCTTCCATTTTGTGTTGGGCAGACTCCAAAAACAAAAAATTATTACAACTTTGTCATTACTCTAAAAAACATGATGTGTCCTCTCCTCCCCCAACTACATCAAAAATAACTTTTTACAACCTCCTATTGGCCTTATCTTCAAAGACTCCACACCTTCTTCTTTGCATTCTAATATAAATGTGTTTGTTTTAATTGAAAACAACTTTATCATTTTTAATTGTAATTTTTTGCATCTAATTCTAAAAGCAAGTGACCTCAATCGCAAAAGAAAATAGGTTTTGGATGTGGGGGGTGTATTGAACTCTATGTTGTGCCCAACATAATTACAGACTCCAAATTTGAGCCGAGTTGGGCCGGAGTTTGCCCAACACAATTTGGGTCTGTTAATAATAGGACTCTAAAAAATGGAAAAAAAAAATTATATAAAAACGGTCCTCATTCGTTTAACGGTCCAAAAATCTAGTTAAAATAAAAAAGACATGGTGTTTATGTGGAATCACATGTCAGAACGATATGTAATTGTTGCTTTACCTTCTTGGATCTCGTCTTTGCGGGTTTTATGTTCACCCGCCAACCATCTACATACTGGTATTTGCAGAAGAGTCGGTAAGCGTGTTAAGAATGATTTGCATGTGGTTGCAGTCCCTCACTTAAATACCCTGGTTATTGATTTTGATTAGTATCTCTCTTTTTTCATGGAGACCATTGTGACGAGGAAATACTGGTGATAATTTAGTTATTTTTATTTGTATTACTATTCTCACTTTTTGTGAGACTGCTACAGTTGATCTCTTCACACGGATTCTCCAATCAGTACTGAGATTCGTATGACTTCATTGTAGTCCTAGGAAATTTGTGTTTGTGCATGAGAAAAGCTGGGTACTAAAAAATAAGAAACCTGATGATCAAGTAATCAGAAACAATTGAACCCCAATATGGATCGCTGTTCAAAAAGTTACTTGTTCTTTTTTGTGAAAGGGTGTAGTGGTGCTTGTTCAGAACTTAGAATGTTTAAGAATCTGTCGGTATTAACCAGTGTTCTCCATAGTCCATACTCCATATGTGACTATTTGTGTTGTGCATTTGACTATTTCAGTTTTTAATTTTTCTTTAAGTAACTTCTCGTCTTACCTTAAGGTAATTTTTTACAGAAAAGTAAATCTCCGTGAGAAAATTGAGAAGGCAAAACAAAGATGTAGGGATCTCGAACCCGAGCCGGATACAGTGAACGAACCAACTGAAACGTTAAACTGATAACTCTTTCAATCAAAGCTTACAATTCAGATTGCAAATACGTTAGGAAGTGAACCATACAATCCACTGTTGCTTTCAATAAAAACTAGCTTTCAAATCCGTACTACAAACGGGTGCCGTTATATTAAATTATTCTAAAAAATATTAGTAACTATTCATAACTATGAGATATATAAATTATATTAATCACTTGTTCAAAATTTCTTGCACCACTCTCTATCAAAAGAAAGCACCAAACTTTGGTAAAATTCATTGATTTATTTTTGTTGTTATGTTTAATAATAGAAGTTTGATTGAAATTTTGTGAGAATGCCCAATATAGCGAAGACTACAAACGGGTGCCGTTATATTAAATTATTCTAAAAAATATTAGTAACTATTCATAACTATGAGATATATAAATTATATTAATCACTTGTTCAAAATTTCTTGCACCACTCTCTATCAAAAGAAAGCACCAAACTTTGGTAAAATTCATTGATTTATTTTTGTTGTTATGTTTAATAATAGAAGTTTGATTGAAATTTTGTGAGAATGCCCAATATAGCGAAGATGATATTGAAACTACTTAAATAGCAAGGCATTCCCAATCATAATAAAATAATTATAATAAACACTACTTAAAATACAAAACTATACTTGTTGAGATATTATATTCTCCCTATATATAATACAACTATGTTTCGAAGTTATTTTAATGTATTTGCATCAAGTTTCCGATTTTACGTTAATTATTCTTTGAGGCTAGTTCAATGTAGTTAGATCTAGTTTCCGATTTCCCATCAATTATTCTTTGAGGTTAATTCAATGTAGCTGTATCAAGTTTCTGATTTTCCGTTAATTATTATTTGAGGTTAGTTCAGTGAAGTTGCACCAAGTTTACGATTTTCCGTTAGTTATTCATTAAGGTTAATTCAGTGTAGTTCCATCTAGTTTTAAATGTTTCGTTAATTACTCTTTGAGATTAGTTAATTGTATTTGCATTAAGATTTCAATTTCTCGTTAATTATTCTTTGAGGTTAGTTTAATACATCTGCATCCAGTTTCTGATTTCTCGTTAATTATTTTTTGAAGTTAGTTCGCATCTAGCTTCAAATTTCCAGTTATTTATGCTTTGAGGGTAGTTCGATGTAGTTACATCTGATTTCCGATTTCTAGTTAGCTATTCTTTGAGATTATTTCAATGCATTTGCATCCAGTTTCTGATTTTCCGTTAAATATTTATCAAGGATATTGCATCTAATTTCTGATTTCCCGGCTTGTTAGTTAATATATAATTTTAGTTTAATACAGTTGCATCCAGTTTCCGATTTTCCATTAATTATTCTTTGAGGTTAGTTCAATGCAGTTGCATCCAATTTTCGATTTCCCGTTAATTGTTATTTGAGGTTAGTTGTTTAATGCATTTGCAGCAAGTTTTCGATTTCCCATTAATTTTTTTTTAGGTTTGTTCAATATAGTTGTATCAAATTTATGATATCCCGTTAATTATTCATTGAGGTTAGTTTAGTGCATTTACATCCATTTTTTTTATGTTTCTATATTCGTTAATTAGTTTTTAGATTAGTTCATTGCATTTACATCCAGCTTCCGATTTCTCATTAATAACTCTTTGAGGTTAGTTCAAGACATCTGCATCTAGTTTATGTTTTATGATTATTTATGCTTTGAGGTTAGTTCGATGCAATTTCATCCGGTTTCTGATTTCTCATTAACTATTTTTTTAGATTATTTCAATACATTTGCATATAGTTTCTAATTTCCCATCAATTATTCTATGAGGTTAGTTCAATGCAGTTGCATTTGGTTTTTTATTTCCTATTAATTATATTTTGAGGTTAGTTCAATGCATTTACATCCAGTTTCTGATTCACCGTTAATTATTATTTGAGGTTTGTTTGATGCATTTTTGCATACCATTTCCGATTTCCCGTTAAATATTTTTCAAGAATTTGCATCCAATTTCTAATTTCCCATTAGTTATTCTCTGACATTAGTTTAATGCAATTGCATCTAATAATTTCCTATTTCTAGTTAATTACTTTTTGAGTTTAGTTTATTGCATTTGCATAAAGTTTCTGATTTTCCATTAATTACTCTTTGAGCTCAGTTCAATGTATTTGAATCTAGTTTTCGATTTCCTTTTAATTATTCAATGTGGTGTGTAATACCAACTTTCTACCTATCTATCTCAGGTAGTCCTTTGCAAACATGACATAAAAAATAAATCATGTTTGATATACTATATGGGATCATCAAAGATTATTCAGTTCAATTTCCGTTAATTATTCTTTTAAATTATATACCTCGACTCACTATGTGGGATCTTCAAAGATTATCTACTTAACGGTCCTGTCATATTAATTATTCTTAAAATATATGCATAACAATTATATACAAATATTATATTGATCACTCATCCAAATTTCTTATAACATGAAAACCCCACGCATTCTATTAAAAAAAACTCGCCATTGATAAAACCCTTCAACTTCATTTGTTGTTTAATAATAGAAGTTTGATTGAAGTTTTCATGAGATTGTCTAATAAGACGAAATTCATATTGAAGCTACTTAAATAGCAAGGTGTCCCCAATTATACGAAAAAAGATAAGATAAACACCGCTTTTAAATGCAAAACTATACTTATCGGGATATTCCCATAATATATAACACAACTATATTTTGAGGTTAGTTCAATGCATTTGCATCCAATTTCTAATTTTCTCATTATTTATTTTTAAGGTTAATTCAATGCAGCTTGCATCCAGGTTTCGATTTAATTAATTATTCTTTTCAGATCAGTTTAATGCATTTGCATCTAATTTCCAATTTCCTCAATTATTCTTCGAGCTCGGTTCAATGCATTTGCATCCGCCCCGATTTCCGTTAATCATTTTATGAAATTAGTTTAATACATTTGCATCCAGTTTCTGATTTCTCGTTTATTATTCGATGAGATTGCATTTGCATCTAGTTTCTGATTTCCCGTTAATCATTGTTTGAGGTTAGTTTAATGAATTTGCATTCAGTTTTCGATTTTTCGTTAATTATTTATTGAGGTTAGTTCAGTGCATTTGCATCCAATTTATTTTTTGAAATTAGTTCAGTGTAGTTGCATCCAGTTTTCGATTTCCCGTTAATTATTTTTAAAGATTAGTTTCACGCATTTGCATCATGTTTCCAATTTATAGTTATTTTTTTTAGGTTAGTTCAATACAGTTGCATCAAGTTTCCGACTTCCCGTTAATTTAATCTTTGAAGGTTAGTTCAATGCATTTGCATCCAATTTATGATTTACCGACAATTATTTTTTGGTATTAGTTTGATGTATTTGCATCCAATTTTCGATTTCCCATTAAATATTATTTGAAGTTAGTTCGATGCATTTGCATCTAGTTTTCTGTTTCTCGTCAATTGATCTTTGACATTAGTTTCAGTATTATATATATTTTAAAATATTTGTCATTATTGGGAGGGGGTTCATTTGTTATTATATATTTTGTGATGTTATTTTTTGTATAATTTAATTTTTCATATGTAATTTGTTTTGATTTGGTTTGGTTTGGTATATAATTTATTTAAGCCCAACGTCCACTTGAAGTAAATCAATAGTTATATGATTTATTTAAGCTAACGTCCATTTTAACTGAATCCGGTTATTCCGCTAAAATTGGAAATTATAAAATTCATAAATTTAATTAGAATATGTCATAATTATTATGGCCTATGATTTTTTTAAATCCTTAAATATAGCTAAATGTCTAAATCCCACAGTGGATGACACCTCAAATTGATCCAACTTTATTTGTTAGGGCCATATATATAGTGCATATAATACAATTTTATTGTTTTGGGTATACACTATTACTTATTTTGTGATTAGTTTACTTTTTTTTCCTTTTTGTAATTAACAAATGCATAAAGTAAATGTTCAAGCAACTCAATTTATCATTTTTTCCTTTGTTCTTTCATAGTTTCATTATCATTTTCTAGAAAAAAACTTTGTTATGTTAAACTTCACTTATGGAAACTATTCTTTTTTATGTCAGCATTTTAGGAAAATCATTTTTGGTTGAAAATAATGTTTTTTGCAATTTAGTATTTTTTTTTTCGTAATTAACTATATTGTTTAGAAAAAATTGAAAACTCTGTGAAACTCTAGATGGGATTGTTTCTTTATTTATATCCTACTTTTTCATAATTAGTAATAGAGTTTTGAAAAAACTAGAGTCTCTGTGAGTGCTCCAAAAAATAGATTGATTGGTGAAGGTATAACTATAATATATATCTAAAGATTGTGAATTCCTTTTTTTTTGTAATTAGTATTAGAATTTACAAAAAGTTGGAGACTCTGTTAAGCCTTGAAAAATAGAGCCAAGAGGAATATCTAAGGATAACATACTGGAAACAATAAAAGAAATAAATCCACATTTAAAAGAAACAGAAATGAGACAAAATAAAAAATAGACAAATTTTTTTCTGTAGAACTCTGAACTCGTATCCTTTTTATTCAGTTTGCAATCATCCAACATTCACATCCAGAGAGGAAGTTGACCTGGAGCTGGAGGAGGTGCCCCAACTTTCGAAAAAAAACACAAATAAAGAAGAAGTTAGAACTATTAAACAGAGCATTTAAACAATACAACACAAACTTAAGAAATCAATGTTAAGAGTCTTACCACAATGTTCTTCATCCATGAAATAGCCGAAAACAAAAGAGAGGATTGCAGTCAATACGCAAAGCACCGCTAGTTCAATAAAAGCGGGCAGCACCAATTTCCACCAAGGAACAATTGTTGAAAAAGAATTCTTCAACTTCTTGACTTCCTTCTTCGACTCCAAAATATCAAAGGCAGCTGTACAGGCCAATGCTAAAACTCCAAAGAAAATCCCCCAAACCAACCTAGTTAACGTAGTGCGTGCCTTACAAGGAATCGTAATAGTAAATAACACGGTTAGTAAACCAATAAACAGAGGAGTTGATTGAAGAAACCGGTTTACGTATTCCCTTGCTCTTGTCCTCACTCCTATCTCGGCTTCCAACAAGTCCAAACCTTCTTTCTTGGCAAGGTCAGCCTCCATCTTTGTTACTCTTTCTCCCATTAGCTGTAAAAAAAAAATACAATTAATAAAGAATAAAAAATAAAGAATAAAGAATAAAAGCATCTTAATAGTATGTTTAACAATTTAACCTCATTTGATGGTTTTAGATGCCCACAACAGTGTGTCCTCATATTATATGCTAGTATCTTTTACCAAATACACAATATTTCAAAGTTACAACTCTAGCATACTTGAGGAGCTACAAGGTGTTATCTGTGTGGAGAGAAGAAAGAAGACTTGCAGTACTTAATTTGGTACTGGACCTGGTTGCCTGAGCTCTTCAGTTTTCAGAATGGTTCCAATTCATTACAGCAATCTGTGAACAAGGTGGACCAAGCAAGCACATTTTCCTTTCAAACCAAAAATTTCAATGTCTTCACATTCTTCTATAACTCAGTCTAATGATATTCTTGTACCAACTTTTGATTCCATTTTCCAATCTTATACACCTCCACCTCCTCCGATATCACCTAGTCCTACTTCTCATGCTTCTTAATCTTCAGACTCAACTTGTCAAATAAATTCCCCTGTTCACTCTGAAACTCAATCCAATTATGTAGCTCATTCAAACTCCACACAATCTCATATATCATCAACAACGAATTCGATCCACAATAAACCAATTACAACATCAACCAGTGCATTCCATGAATACAAGATCCAAAACTGCCATTCAACAAGAAAACCTCAATCACAAAATGACCACTAGATCCAAAAATGGCATTTTCAAGCCTAAACGTTTCATTGCTACCAAACACCCTATTCAAGTTCTACATATCCTTGGTGGGTGGTTTACAAATCTTGTTTGGACAAGAACTGATTTACAATATCACAGTATATGCACTCTCCTAGAACTCCACATTTTTCTGCAGTTAAAAGGATTTTGATATAAGTCGAAGGCACTCTAAATCAGGGTATTTGCTTCACAAAAGGGCCTATGTCTCTAACAGCATACTCAGATGCAGACTGGGCAGTCTCCCCATCTGATAGATGATCTACTAGTGGCTTTTGTCTTTCTAGACAATTGTCCTATAGCTAAGAAACAATCTACGGTTGCAAGGTCTTCAACGGAGTCTGAATACAGATCTCATACCCACACAGCAGCAGAGTTATATTGGTTGTGTTTGATCTTATCAAGTTTAAAGGTCTATCTAAAGGATCCTCCAACACTGGTGTGATAATATAAGTGCTATATCACTTGCTTCCAATCCAATTTTCACGCCATGACTAAGCATGTAGAGGTTAATTACCACTACATAAGAGAACTTGTTGTGAACAAAGCAATTAAGTGAAATATCTATGTAAACTTGATCAACTAGCTGGTAGTTTTACTAAGGGTCTCTCTGCATCAAGGTTTCAAACTCTACCGTACAAGTTGGCCATCAGACCATATCTAGTTGAGAAAGGATAATGAAGATTATTCAAGTTTCTGACATTTCAGATTGGGAGAGGGATAGTGCTTGAGAGAGGATAACATAGAATAAGTTATAGCCTTGTTTAGCAAGTATTGTAAAAGGTATACTGATGTAATTCTAGAAGCCCAGCAGTTTGTAGTCGGTTAGTTAAATGACAGCTGTATAGTTGGTTACGCTGTGTCTGTAAATACTTGTAAACATTCTGCATTGAGTAATGAGAAAATATCTTCATTAGAGAGAGAAAAAAATAGTAACTTACCATCATCGTGCTTCCAATGTCCTGCCCTAGCTGCAGTTTTATAAGATTTACTTTGTCTTCAAGATACTGTGATATTTGCCAAAGTCAGAAAAGTAGAAACTTATTAGTTTTGTACTTTTTTAGCATTCCGTAATCCTGAACACAATCTAAATCGTGTATGAATTTTGCAGACAAACACCTGTATATCTGCCTTTCCTTGGAGGTCCTGCCCTAGCTGCAGTTTTATAAGATTTACTTTGTCTTCAAGATACTGTGATATTTGCCAAAGTCAGAAAAGTAGAAACTTATTAGTTTTGTACTTTTTTAGCATTCCGTAATCCTGAACACAATCTAAATCGTGTATGAATTTTGCAGACAAACACCTGTATATCTGCCTTTCCTTGGAGGTCCTTGTTAACCGTCTCCCTTAAAGAATCCACCTTCTCCTAAAATGAAAACGCTAGGATTTTAGTAATAATGCTAACATGGAAAGAGAAGCTAAGCAGTACCAATTCCTCTCTAATTTAAATACAAAAAAGGGGAGAAAAAAATAGTAACTTACCGTCATCTTGCTTTCAAAGTCACACCCTAGCTGCAGTTTTATAAGATTTGTTGTGGCTTCAAAATGCTGTGATATTTGCCAAAGTCAGAAAGGTATAAACTTATTAGTTTTGTACTTATTTAGCATTCCGTAATCCTTAACACAATCTAAATCGTGTACGAATTTTGCAGACAAACACCTTTATATCTGGCTTTCCTTGGAGGTCATTGTTAACCTTCTCCCTTAAAGAATCCACCTTCTCCTGAAATGAAAACGCCAAGATTTTAGTAATAATGCTAACATGGAAAGAGAAGCTAAGCAGTTACCAATATCCATTTTCAATACAAGACTAGAATAATACAAGTATACGTGACTAGAGTAATACATGTACCACATTCTTTCATATCCGATTGTAATCTTACCTGAATATCAGATTTTGTTGCGTAGTCCTTCAGCATTAATAAAACTTCTCTTTGAATCTTGTTCTTAAAATCAACTTCTTTGTGTTCTTTCAAAATTTCAATAGCGGTATTAAGTGCTTCTCTCTAATAGCAAAAAAGTCACAATTAGTAAATATTTCGAAAGGCATAAAAAATCTGAAAGTAGGTTTGCTGTTGGCAAGTAGCCAGTGGATGGTAACTTTGCATGCAATGGTAATAGTAAGCCTGGTGACAAAGATCTCATTTCTCTTTTTATTTGGTATGATTCTCTAGCTACAATTTAATGCTCTTCAGTCTTCTCTTCTAGCTATAGACGGATGAGATATGTTTTCTGTCAAACAGATATGTATGTTCTAATTTTTTGTTTCCTTGGGAAATGTCTTAGGTCCAGAACCTGGAGAATTGAAAGTGGGATTTCTTTATGAAATTGACAAAACATTACTACCCCGCAAGTTGCCAATTCAACTCAAATCCATTAGAGTTGTTATGGTTAGTGATAATCAACTAAATCTATCATGCATCATATCTGTTGTTATTTAACGTACATTAAGCCCAATACATGATAAATATTGAGTATGATGGTGTTTGTTTGATTTGAGTTACAGGTAACTGGGAAGAATGAGCTTAATGCAACCGTGAGATTCCCAAGTACACTTTCTCTGCGTAAATATTTCAGCAGTAACGAAATGGATGGTAGTAATTATAGTAGCGAGAAAAGGAACCCAGAGTTGGATGAACAATTTGTTTTCCAATCGAAGCTCGCGAAAGAAGTCCTAGTTAGACCTATTTTTCCACCGGAGTTTACCGAGCAACATCACCTACAAAGCTTTGGTTGTTACCCTCAAAAGTAGCTGAAATTTCCACATCCCTAACTAATCCAGATTCAGAAGATGAAACTTCAGTGAAGCCTTGTTTGTGCATGTCGTCTTTAAACGACACTCCTGGTTTACTGAAGTGGGGTTATCGGAAAAGAATCACTTTCATTGGGAAACATAAAGAAATAAAAAAGAGTACTACCCCAAGAGTTCCATCGGTTAGCTTGGCTGAAGAAGAAGAAGAAGAAGTTTTGAACACAGTAGACAAGGCCAAAAATAGGACTTTCAAGCTTTGACTATAACTACCCACAAAGTTTTGTGGAAGTGGACAATTTAGTTATTGAGTTTTATAACCGTTTTATTCTCTCTTTTACCTTTAAATAACTACCAAATATTTTCACTAAAAATAAAATAACCACGTGGTTTGCATTTTAATATGGTATATCACAAACAAAAACCACAAAAATTAAACCACCTACGTTATAAACTTAACACAACACATTTTAAAATGCAGATGCACAACACATTTAAAATGCATATGCACCCACATTATAAACTTGCTTACACATTTTAAAGTGCATATGCACAATGCATTTTAAAATGCAGATACAAAATGCATTTTATTATGATGTGAGTTCGACCAACTACTATGAAATGCAACAAGTTGGTTTATGGTTTAGTGTTTAGAAGTTTAGAGTTTAGGCTTAGGGCCTAGTTTACAGGGGGTTAGGGGTTAATGTCTTAAGGTTTAGGGTTTAGGCTTAAGGCCTAGTTTGTAAGGGTTTAGGGTTTAGGTTTAATATCTAGTTTATAAGAATTTTGGGTTTAGTGTCTAGATGTGTAGGGTTTAGGTAACGCCCCAAAACTCAAACAATTACAAACCTATGAGTCTATGACACGTGGTTTTTATAGTAAAATTTCGGCAACATCTCCTCTGTATTTTCGACATTTCATATATATAAACCTGTCATAACCTGAAAATCACAATAATACATTTCTCATTGGTTAACCCAGCTACTTAACCATCTCGACCGATGCCAGAGCAGTTAAATAACTGGCATACAAAATGAGATCACTTCAACATTAGGACTTAATACACCAAAGTACTTGAATGTCTCAACTAATACCAAATCATCCAAGTACCTCATACCAAGTCATTACCGAAAACACGAGTAAAATACATACATCCGAGTCCCATAGCTATCGAAAGGTTTACACCCTTAACAAATGATATTTACTATCAAACTTTCTAAAAGAGATACGAAAGGGGTACAAAGACAATACTTATAGACCTTAGTAGCTTTTTAGTATATTTAACCAGCACTCCTGCAAAACCCGTAAGGGTGTAATAACCACACTCCTAGCAAATAGCATCTACCAACTAATCTTTAAAAATTAGGAAAATGATTGCGAAGAGAAAGTTAATACACAACACAGGTATAACAAAGTTTTACGTTAAATTAAAGTTATACGTTACTAATAATGTTGTTAGTAAATAAACACATTCTATTGCGAACTAGCTTATCAAAATAAGATACATTATATATTTAATATAAAGGCCGCACTTTAAACAAAGTTGCCTATGCATCCGAATCCTTCAAAACTCGCGAGCAAATAATTGTAAGCTATTACAAGGTACACTACATCAGAATGGTAAATTTGTAACAGACCAAATTTTTCATTACCAACGGATATATTTGTAACTAGTGTTGTCACGAATATAAGCGTTAGTGATCAGGTTATCCAGTTATTTTATTTCTTTTTATTCTTTAAATTATTTTATAAACTTTTTCTAATATAACCTAACGTTAATATCCGTTAGAAAACACTGAGAGTACAACGAATTTTGTTGTGCACTGGTCGCACCGATAGTTTACTTGCTCAATGTCCCCAGTTCGATTCTGGGCAGCAACACCAGTTTTTTTTTTTTTTTTTGTGGCCAAAAACATAAGATAAATTTAAATGACCTGCTCGGATCAAAATTCCACATTCTCGTCTCTCTCTCTTCAATCCTCTTTCAAACCTGTGTTTCTCAGCTTCACACAAATCAAAGCCTTTGTAATATTTACCATTTGTCGTCGCCATCCAAAATCCCCCTTTATATGCATTGTTTCACTTCAACAAAGCAACCTAAAAAACTCAACTTTTCCCTTTCTGTTGCTGAAGCCGCTCAATTAACCCAAATCAACCCGAGATTTGGGTGAATAACTATCATTCGCTATCATAGGGATAAATTCTGAATTGAAGAAGAATCGTTCAAAACCCCTATGTTTTTCTCAATCATCAAACACTCAACTCATCTTCTTCTCACGAGATCGATTTTTTTTTTTTTTTTTTTGGTGGCACATTCGAAGGTAGAAGAAGACGGCGCCCATCTCTGGGTTAATCGGGGGAATCTTCACCAAGTATTTCAATCCCTTTCATAGATTCCTCATCTGGCATTTATCTTCCTACCTTGCCCTCCTGTTGTTGTGAATACACTCTCAAAAGGTAACTTTAATCTCTCCTATTTTTTCACCTTTTTATTGATTCATTGTATCTCATTTATTTGTATTTGTGTTTACAGTTGGGTTTTTCTTCTTTGCCATACAAGAGAACTCCATTAAATTGGCTCAGAATCTCTTCTCAAGACACCCGGTATCAATTTGTTATTTTTTTATCTGTTTTCATTAGTTATTGTTGGATTTGAAATATAAATGTTAAGAGAAGTAGTTGCTTTGGGGTTTTCAGTTCTAAGTGAATGATGTCGATCTAGTTTCTAAGACATTGGCTCATAGCTTTAGCTTATACATATGGAGCAAATAAAGTAGTTCAGATAGTTCTTTCTTAATTCAGGAAAAAAGTTTATTTGTGCTTAATGGCTCATTGGGATTCACTACACCAGAATGGCCATTTTGTAACAGTGCAATGAAGTTTAGGGTTCCAGATCCATCAGTCAAAGAGGAAGATGACTAGTTTTATTCGAACTTTGGAGCAACCCTTCTCTCTTTCTTCTGTGGTTTAGGACGATGAACCAGATGAACTAGATCAAGGAGGAAGATGAATCAGGTAAACCCCCTTTCAGTCTAATTTCTCTCTCCTTTTGTTTGCACACAAAATTATAAATATTTTTCTTTTTGGGTTTCTCAATTTGAGTATCTTTGGAATTTTAGGTACAGTTTTTTCTTCTCTTCCATCTATCATTTTTCTTTTGTTTGCAAGAGGAACTATTGTCTATTGGTTTTACAATGGTTTCCTGTTGCGACTAAGTTTAACTTTGAGGTAAAAGGTTAAATCTTTGTTGGTTTAATACTTAATAGCAAGGGTTGCTTTATTGATTGATCTAAGCTAAGTAGCCTATTCAAATAAATTGGATCCATGTTCACTTCTAGCCATGTAGAACCTGACACATCTATCATTGAATGGCTAAATTTTTTACTCACTGAAAATTTTATATTTTTGTTGTAGGACACACGCAACTCGTTTTGCTTTCTTCTTTCCTATTTTGATTTTGATTTTTGGGACTGAAGTAGTGTGCGAAGATCAAGTAACTTCATTTCAATATAAGCAATTGCTTGCTTCCACTTTGATTTATATGTAAATTTCATTTTCAATATATATGTATTTATACCTTTGCAGCTGATTTTTGTCTAGTTTACTTGATTATATTACACATCGACATGTAGTTGTAACTTGTAACTAATTAGTCCTATGCCTGTATGGTCATGAAATCAGGTCCATACAAAATTGGACCATGCTTTAAGATCATTGTTTACGATTTTTCAGCAGTTTATTTAATTTATTAATTTAATGCTTATTGCAATGACCCAATAACAAGTTGCTAGCAATTGCCAAGATTGAGATTTGAATTTCAAGTAAGTTAGACATCGAGTGCCTTATTAGTGTGAACGCAGCTCGAGTAGTGTGTGGTAATGGCTCAGTCGTGACTGTTTTCATTTTTTGTACACACACGACTTAGGAGCGACTTGACCGTATGCCACTAGTTTGTCAGTGAACTATGTCTATGGACCATGTTAGTATGTTACTAGCTAGTCTCGTATTCTGCAATGAATTTAGCAAGTAACGGGGTTATATCACTGTCTATAGACTGTAGTCAATTTCATTTAGCAAGTAACGGGTTTGTATCAATGTCAGTTTCAAGAGTTTCACTAGTTAGTTTTATTTGCAATTTGAGTACTTGATATTCCGTCATTATGTACTGTTCATTTTGGTATTCATTTATTATGACCGCATGAAATTCCTTACACTACAATAACTTGGTATGAATGATTTAGTGTGTGTGCCTCTAATATTTGTTTTTCTTTCTCTTATTTCATTCCTTAATAGGATGAAGAATTGGCACACTGACTGCTTTTCTTATGTTTTAAAGGGTGTGGAAAACAATGATTATTTATGAGATGACTGCAAGGCAAAATTTTAGTTTCGAGTCATCAAATTCAAAAGAATGAAATCCAAAGACATGGTATATTTACTTCTTACGTTGATATAATCTATTATGTCTAGACATGGTAAATTTAGTTTTGAGTCATCAGATTTAGAAGAATGAAATCCAAGTTCACCTTCAGGTATTGTTCTTGCTTAAATCTTGAGTGTGTAGCGAAGTTCTTTTAATACCCTTGAAGGTTACTTTTTTGTGTACTCTTTTTTTTGTCATTAGAAATAAGAAATTACTTGCCTTGCCGAAAGAAATTATTACAAACTAAATTTGTTCTTATGAAGGAAATGGGTTGTTGGTAGTGTTTAGATATTGTTTTCTACATTTAATTCACTTGGAAAAATGGATGACTCATTACACTATGGGTGTTTGAGTGGTAGTTGTTCTACCTTTCTAATACGTTGTGGAAATCATCATGGTAAGGACGAGGTGTTGTTAAGGTGTTATAAGAATTGTGTGATAATGTTGAGGTAGTGCTTTTTAGATTTTGTTTTAAGCCTTGGTGAGAGAACCTAAACCAAATCTATACAAACTAAATCACCCCAACCGTAATTCTTATAAAGGGCTACAATATCAACCAAGGCATTCAATGAGGTCATGATAAGTCTTTCACCACATGCTCAATGAGTTTGATCGTCATGTGCTAAATGGGTTCTACTTAGTCGCATGCATTGACCGCCACGCTAACGTCATGGGTTCCACATGGTCACATGCATCAACCACCATTCTAACACCATGAGTTCAACATGGTCATGCCACTTTCGTCAAAGTGGGTTTAACATAACATCATTCGGGCCACCAGGGGTCAACATGAAGACTTTATCCACAGCCAAATGACAATCTACAAATAAGAGTACTACGTCTCCTAAGTACGCATATTAACCAACGTTATCACGAAATCAAACAATGATCAAATATCTACAAAGACAACCAATACTTCTTATCATAAAGTGGTTATGCCAAGTGGCTACCTACGTACCCTTCAAGGGATCTAGCCATACGTAGTTCTTCCTTTAGAGCTCGACAATCCAACACTATGGGCTATTAAATCGTTGAGTACTTTCGAAATCGGGTGAGTACTTCATACTACGCTTAGCCGCAATTCCGACTAACAATTTAATCCCCGATCACAATCGGGCTCAAAAACTCCCCAAGTACTCGGCCGATTAGTCCCGATTAGCCGAGTAATTGTGTTCACTATTTCAACTATTTCAATGTTAAACATTGAACTCGACATTTCGCCGATTCGACCAACCCTCGATTTTGTAAAGTTTTACACTTTAATCATATTTATTTTAGTTGATTGAGTGTTTTAATTGTTTATTGATTAAGTGGGTTCTTAATTGGCTTAATTATGTTGGTATTTTAAAGTTAAATAAATTTATTTAATAATTATTTGTAAAGAAATCTAGTGTTATGAAAAATTGTCCGATTAATCCCGATTAATCTCCGACCTATTACACCTACTCGCTGAAGAGCGAGTAGCGATTTAACTGCACAGCCAAGACTAGAATTTGACAACGCAATATTAACATTAATCAGTTCAACACTAGAACCCGACAATGCAAATAAAAGGTCTACACCATGTAACACATACATTTACTTTAGAAATGTATCACACCATAATATTCATTCATCAAAGCTAATGTAGCAAGAACTATGAGATAATAACGTGTACTATCAACTTCATCGGCACTCAACAAAATGATGTGCATGTTAAGCTAGGCAACCAATAACTGACCATAATGAGTATTATAATGTTTATGCCGAGTATATAAGATTAAACTAGTTATGGTCAAACGTAAAATAATCACCAAGGTCCTCTGTCTTCCAAACACTTAGCTAAATGCATGCATAAAGCAGCTTAATCCATCATCACATCTTAATAACACAATTAAACACTTTAGTAACTCAAAAAGGTTTAGACACACACCAAATCAGATAGATTAACATCCTAATTAAGACAATAACGAATCACAACACACCATTAACAATGGATCTATATACTTAAATTAATTATACACTCAATACCAATACGAACTTAAAGTAAAACAATCAACAATCATTTCGAACATAAATCGTTCTAGACATGTGAAACAGTAAAGAGAAATATATATATAACCTTTTTCTCAAAGTCAGTGACAAATTCCTCATTAGATTCGAGAAAAAATAGAATAAATATTTACTTGTTTTTGAGTTGTCGAATAAGCTCCTTTAAGATGCATCCTTCCAAGCAAAGTCCACAGTTCTTAAAGATTTTCCCAAAAATTCCATACTACCATATAGTAAAACCCCCAATTTTCCCCATCAAAATGGTTCCAATTTAACACCCCCACCAATTAAAACCCTACTTTGTATTTCTTAGAAATAGTGATGATTAGAAGACCTTCAATCTCACAACTAGTCGATAAATTGAGTAAATTCTTCTCCACAACAAAACCATATTCTTTTTTTTTAAGACTTTAGAAGGAGAAGAGATCGAAGTCCGAGAGAGAGAATGCCTCGAGCCAGCGATGGTGCTGTTCTTCCTTTTCTCTCTTTTTTTTGTGGGCTTTTTTCCCATGGGTCTAACCCCTAAGCCCAATAATATGGGGTTTTACAGTTTATGCTTGGGGTCTAATGCAAGTGCCTATATGGGGGCCTAGCAATTTTTAAGTTTTTACACAATATGCATTTTAGCACTTTTTAAGTTTTACACCATATACATTTTAAAATGTAAAGTATGTTATTATAAGTGAATTCTCAACTATTTATTTTAAAATGTTGAGTTCAAATAACTTAATTATCGAGTTAAAATGTATTAAATCAAGTGCATTTTAATATTTATAAAATTTTAAGAGATGATAGAGGAGGAAATCTCGTTATTTCCAGTAGTTACAAATAAATAAAAAGGGTATTCTTGTCCGTTACTTCCAAAAGTGGGTTGACATGTGTCGAATTCTGGTTTTGGTCAAACTTAATTGTAAAAACTAAAAATATTTACCCTTTGCAAAGCCTTCTCATCATTATCCCCCAGCTGTATCTCATCCTGAAAATATAAAGCATGTAAGTTTTGTTAGTAGAAAAAAACATTATTTTGTACTAAAATAAATAAATAAATAATATATATATATATATATATATATAAATTAAAGCATATAATTGCAACTCACTCTAATTAGGTTCAGCTCTTCAATGACTCTGCCTATATTTTTTTCTTCGATTTTCTCCATATCTAATTACAACTGCAAATATCGAGATTTCAGCAAAAGATACATAATATCGCGATAAGTTAGAGATATATACAACTACAAATATCAGTAATATTTATGATATTTTAAGATATATTGTGATATTTGAATATATTTGGCAATATTTTGCTTATATAATAATTTTATTTAATATTTATCATTATATTTCAAATAAATATAAATGATATATCGTGATATATCAAGAAATATATATTCACAATATCTACCATATTTGTCGATATTTTAGATATCCACGATATTTGTATATCAAATAATGTAAAATACCTCCAAAGAGGGGATATATCCATGATACATATATATCAAGAAATTGTCTGATATTTTGTACTATGACTAGATATATTATTGGTCAAGAGGAAACAAAAAACTGGCAACACCAACTCTCATTCAAATTCCTGAGTCTTACTAAGAGGTACTACTGGAATTATGGCAGGAAACGGGTCGGATATGGCTATATCTAAATCCGAATCCGAATAGTTTGACAATATCACAACTTGAATCCGATATATCTGATAGGGGTGGGCAATGGGCCGGGTCGGGATAGCCCGGCCCTAAACATTTAAAAGCCCTTTAGATATTAAGGCCGGGTCGGCCCGGCCCTAAAGTCAGCATAGGGTCGGGTCGGGCCGGGTCACAAGTCTAAATCTCAAGCCCTGACCCTACCCTAAGCCCTCTTTAAAGGCTTCAGGGTTGGGTTTTAGGGCCGGGCCTATATATTTTCTTCGCTTTACAAATGCCATTTTTCAGACAAAGGTTGTTTTTTTGGTTTCTATGTTACAAATGTCTATTATGTATTTCGCTTTAATGGTGTGGACGGAAACCTTTAGTTCTAAACTTGGTTTGGATGTGAATAAAAATATAATTTATAAAAAGTAAATGGGAAAATAAATTGAGAATAATAAGTTATAGACTTTGATTTGATGATCAAAGAAATAAAATATTATTTTTTTATTAGGCTAGTGCTCATTGTTCTTCATGGCTGCTAGATAGGTTGACAAGTTTTTGTTATATAAGACAAGTTATTGGAAGTACCTTTGGGTGTAAGTGATAAATTACAAAGGACAATATTATTTTAATTTAAAATATTTAACAAAGAGTTGGACAATTATGAATGCTTTCAGATTTATAGTGAAAATGTAAAACTATAACTAGGGCTTGGTTAGGTATTTGAATTAGGGTCCCGCCTATGTTTGAACCTTAGCCCTAGTCCTGCCCTAGAAGGCCTTAGGGTCGGGTCGGCCCTGCCCTAAACTCTGTGAGGGCTTTAGTTATGAGGGCTTTATAGGGCTTAGGGTCGGATCGGTCATGGGCGGGTTATGGTCGTTAGGGCTAAATTCCCACCCCTATTATCTGATAAGGACCTCAGTGAAGGTATTAAAGTAATCAAGTAATGTTATTTACACCCCAAATTATCATTTTCAATTGTAATTAATTTCATCAATCATTAAAATTGGTTTGATTTGAAATTTTTAACCAGGCAACTATACACGTGGCAAAAAACTATCAACACCAGCACTTAATTACACATTCAGAAATAAAAAATAAAAATAAATGTTTTTTTATATTCTAACAGCACGCGGAAAGAAAGAGAGAGAGAAAGGCTTACCCTAATGGTGATATCTCTAGCCTCAGTAAATGCTGGTTCCACAGTTGACGCTCTGCTAAACCCTAAAACCAGAAAAGAACAAGACATTTATTTTCTGTTAAAACATAAATGAAAGAAATTTAATATCTGAGCAAAATGTAGAATAACGAACAAATAATTGTAAGAAAATGGACATGTTCATTTATTTCAAACTGAAAATCCTGAAAAGGAAAATTTTGAGTGAAAAAAACAAGTGTGTTTTATGAGTGTGCTTGATTGAATTATATGGTGGAAACCAAAATAGGAATCAAATATCAAGAACTCCCATTCAAGCAATGCAAACTTAACATTGATATAGTAAACTTAGATACATACCAACATTTTTCACTACGTACAAATAGGTTAAAAAATATGTCAGATTTCCAACGAAAAAACCACCCCAAAATACCAAGAAAGTGGACTAGAAAACTAGATCTATTTGTTTCTTTAACTCTTCGTCTAGACTTCAAAAAGTATAGTAGTCTCAAACCGGAAACTCTCTTTAGTTTACCGTTTGAAGGAAATTAAACAAGAACAGAACTGTTTTATGAAACAAAAGTTAATACCTTTAGTAATGAAATTATTTGATCTAAAAAGCCAAACACTTTAATAGAAGCTAAACTTGCTCTTTCATTCAGAAAAGAGAAAAATGTAAGTCAAGACATATTATTGTGTTTAGAAACGAAATATGAAGATGGTGAAATGAGAGTGGAGAGAAAGAGATGCTTTAAAGCAGTAGTAGTGTAGTGGAACCTTCTCTCTGTGCATCAGCTACGTGAGTGAGAGAAAGAATGAAATGATTTCGTTTGCGTAGAAGCACGTGCCTTTGTTTAGACCACCATGGCTAAAAGATGAAACAAAAGCTTATACCTTTAGTAATGGAAGCTAAGCCTGCTAAAAGAGACTAATATAGGAAATGGAAAATTTTCTGGTTAGAAACAAAGGACTAGATAAAGATGGTGAAATGAGGAGGAAGAGATGCTTTAAAGCAGTAGTAGTGTAGTGGAAACTTCTCTCTTACATCAGCAGAGTGAGTGAGAGAAGAAGTGAGAGAGAATGCAAAGATTTCGTTGGCGTAGAAGCACGTGCCTTTGTTGGTCACGTATTTGGGGTTTGTTAAGACGACAAGTTTTAATGACGGATTTATCCTCCAAAACAAAATCGTGTCTCCACGCCTCTAGGTAATAGAAGCAGCACGCCAGCACAGCGCGACAGCCAGTGTTAACTGGTTTTACCCAGTGTTCGTGATTCCGAACGAAATCTCGGAATTCCGCCTAATATTTTGGGTTTTCAAAAAATTGGAATTCCGAATATAGAATTGAAATTTTGATTATTCTGAAATAAGTCAAAAGTTCAAATATAATAGGGTTGAAATTTGATGATTTTCGGTTTTTGGATTTGTCGGAATTTTGAGAATTCTGAAAATTCTGAAATCCCGAACTATGGTTTTACTGATAGTCACAAAAATCTCCGATTTTTTAAAAAAAACGTAAAAAGTCTCCGAATTGACAGATTACCGAATTTCAAAACGAATAAACAATAAAAACGGTAAAAGTCTCCGAATTCTTTATGTTTAGCAATTTTTAACGATTTTTTTCCGATTTTTTTTATAATGGATAGCTTTATATTAATTTTTTTAATATTTTACTTTCTAAATTGCAATTATTTTGAGGATATCGTAAGATATAACAAGATTTTACATATATATTTGTAAAATTTGAATTTGATATATGCTCGAAGTAACCCTGACATGATGCACAGTCACACACTACATACTATTTTATGTTTTAATTATTTAAGAATTTCTCGATTTTTTCCGATTTTTTTAACGAATTTTTACGAATTAACGATTTCTTCTTTGCCGAATTATATTGATGCCAAATTCCGAATTTGTGACTATACTTTTACCTTGAGGACTTGTTGTCCTCACTTTTTCAAATTGTTCGTGGACTCGTGGTGATATGCGGTTCAATTTTCACGAGTCCTCTTATTAACCATTTCACTATTATATATATATATAAAGTATGGCAAACGGAACCTGCTCATGTATATATATATATATAACACCTAGTGAATGAAGTGGTGTTTAACACCAGCCAATTAATTTGTCATGTAGTAATTTTTTTTTTAAAGTATAAACATAAGAGCAAGTCTCGTCCAATGGAGATGTTATATGCATAGTTCGGGATTTCAGAATTCCGACAAATAAAAAAACCGAAATTGACAATATTTCAACGCATGTCAAATTTTGATTTCGATACGATTTCGGAATAATTAATATTTCAACTCTTTATTGTATTTCCCGATTTTTTTTAAAACCAAAATATATAGCGGAATTCTGATATTCCGTTAGGAATGAATCTTGAACACTAGTTATATGGTAACTCATATAGCCACCCCAAACACCAAATGACCGTTCTAATGGAGTTGCTTAGAAGGGTCTTAAATTTGGCTGGTGTTATAAACCCAATTAAAATTGTACCCTTGTCTAGCAACTACCATAATTAACTTGCGGGAGACAGACAACACTATTTCTATCGCCAGTGTTAAAATATGATGACAGACAGTAGATATTGTGTCGCCTGTTCCATAAATTTCGACCCATGTGTATAACTAATGGATGGACGACACAAATTGTGCCATCTGTATCTCTTTAGCACTTCAAAGTTTAAAAATCTCATTGGAACAATTTTCAAGTTTTTGACATGGCAAATTTGACATTCTAGCTAAAAACGCCAAAAATCTAATGTGATACCTTTTTAACAACTCCTTTTAGCAGCCCTCCGTTGGACTTACTCTAACCAAAAGCCTTCTCACAAACATCTCAAAAATAATGCAAAAATTAAAACTCAAAAATATGATTTGTACTTACCACCAAAGCCCAAAATATCGTCCAATATATCAGTGATATATATATATCAGAATACAGAGTAGATAAATAATGCAATATATTGGTGAGATATATTGACCCATATATCAGTGATATATTCAATATATTTGATATGTATCAATTGACTTTGTTTGACTTGTTAATTGTTTGACTGATTTTATTGACTGTTGATCGATAATTCTGATATGTATCGATATTTTCACTGTTTCGCCAAAATAATTGATATCTCCAATATATTGATATAGACAGATATATCTCTGTTTTTGGGGGTCCGATTTATGGGTCGATATGCAAAAATTGTGCCTTGTTTCGCCAAAATAATTGATATCTCCGATATATTGATATAGACAGATATATCTCTGTTTTTGTGGGTCCGATTTATGGGTCGATATGGAAAAATTGTGCCTTGCTCACCACTAACATAATGTGGCCTCTTGCATTTTTATTTTGTGTCCATAATTGGTGAATGATTTTTACTTTGTGTCTATAATTGGTGAATGATTTTTACTGTGTGTCTATTAGACGAAATTACTATTCCACAAAATTGAAGTTGGTCGAATGTTGAATCGTAGATAAGAGGCTAAGTGAAAGTAATGTCACAATTGTCGTCAATGTACTGAAAGAATAGCGCGTACAACTCGATATCCAGTGGGCACTCAGGTGCGAAAAAATCACTCTCGGTATTATTGGTGATCTGTAAATTCACTTCAGGTACCCTGTCAAAAATTGAATTTCTTATTTGGGGTTATCTAGCAGGATAACTTGATCAGAATACTATCAGCATACTCGCTCGATTGGTACATATCCATACTGCTAATCTCAGTGGGCCAAAAAAAAAACATTTTGATGTGCGCTGTTGATCGAGTTGATTAATTGCATGTAACATAATCATGTGCCAATTTGCAAGGCAACTACTAATTAAGTTACCAAAAAAAAGTTCACCAATTAGAACCACGTATGTGCTGGATGTGCTATGGCAAATTATGTGAAGTGGTTAATGAGAGGACTTATGACTAATGAACCACATATCACCAACCATGACTCCATGACCAATTTGAAAAACTGAGGACCACAAGTCCATAGAGTAAAATCAGTTAACACTGGGCGGGTATGGACACGTGCTCCAGTCACAAATTAGTGTAGGTTTATTCTCTGCTATTACATGGACGCCAAGAGAGTAGAGACATGATTTTGGTTTTGAGGGTAAATCCGTCATTAAAACTCAACAATAAAGCTCATCATCTTAACAAACACCAGACACGTGACCAACAACGGCACGTGCTTCTACGCAAACGAAATCATTTCATTCTCTCTCTCACTCACGTAGCTGATGCACAGAGAGAAGGTTCCACTGCACTACTACTGCTTTAAAGCATCTCTTTCTCTCCACTCTCATTTCACCATCTTCATATTTCGTTTCTAAACACAATAATATGTCTTGACTTACATTTTTCTCTTTTCTGAATGAAAGAGCAAGTTTAGCTTCTATTAAAGTGATTGGCCTTTTAGATCAAATAATTTCATTACTAAAGGTATTAACTTTTGTTTCTGTTCTTGTTTCCTTCACAACTTCATTTCAAATTTTCAAACAGTAAACTAAAGAGATTTTCCGGTTTGAGACTACTATACTTTTTGAAGTCTAGACCAATATTTTCTTATTTCAACACAAAATAGATCTATGTTTTCTAGTCCACTTTCTTGTTATTTTGTGGTGGTTTTCTCGTTTGAAATCTGGCTTGTTTTTTACCTATTTGTACGTAGTGAAAAATGTTGGTATGTATCTAAGTTTACTATATCAATGTTAAGTTTGCATTGCTTGAATGGGAGTTATTGATATTTGATTCCTTTTTTGGTTTCCAACCTATAGATCAAATCAAGCACACTCATAAAACACACTTGTTTTTTTCACTCAAAATTTTCCTTTTCAGGATTTTCAGTTTGAAATAAATGAACATGTCCATTTTCTTACATTTATTTGTTCGTTATTCTACATTTTTTAACAGAAAATAAATGTCTTGTTCTTTTCTGGTTTTAGGGTTTAGCAGAGCGTCAACTATGGAAGCAGCATTTAATGAGGCTAGAGATATCACCATTAGGGTAAGCCTTTCTCTTTCTCTTTCTTTCCGCGTGCTGTTAGAATATAAAAAAACTTTTATTTTTATTTTTTATTTCTGAATGTGTTGATATTTTTTTGCCACGTGTGTAGTTGCTTGGTTAAAAAATTCAAATCAAACCAATTTTAATGATTGATGAAATTAATTACAATTGAAAATGATAATTTGGGGTGTAAATAACATTACTTGATTACTTTAATACCTTCACTGAAGTCGTTATCAGATATATTTTTTAAGGAAAGAGAAAGAGGGGAGTTGGTCAGTTGGTAGTGGGGAGCAAATAATCTGAATTGACAGTGAGTTGTGTTTTGTTTGCTGCTATATATTTTTCTTATGCAGGAAATCAAGTGTTGGAAAGGGAATGAATCATTATACATGGATGAGGAAACTGTTCAAATGCCATTATTGGCAAAACAAGAGGTAGTCACAGTGGATGGCAACTTTGCATGCAATGGTAATAGTAAACCTGATGACAAATCTCTCTTTATTTGATATGATTCTCTAGCTACAAATTAATGCTCCAGTCTTCTCTTCTGGCTATAGACAGATCGATGAGATATGTTTTCTGTCAAACAGATATCTATGTTCATCTAATTTTTTGTTACCTTGGGAAATGTCTTAGGTCCAGAGCCTGGAGATTTGAAAGTGGGCTTTCTTTATGAAATTGACCAAAAATTACTTCGCCCCAAATCCCCAATCCAACTCAAATCAATCAGAGTTGTTATGGTTAGTTCTAATCAATTAAATCATCATACATGTTGTTAAGCCCAATGATAAATATTGAGTATGGTGGTGTTTGTTTGATTTGAGTAACAGGTAACTGAGAAGAACGAGCTTAATGTAACAGTGAGATTCCCAAGTACACTTTCTCTGCGTAAATATTTCAGTAGCAACGAAATGGAAGCAGGTACTAGTTATAGTAGTGTGAAAAAGAACCCAGAATTAGATGAACAATTTGTTTTCCGATCGAAGCTCGCGAAAGAAGTCCTAGTTAGACCGATTTTTCCACCGGAGTTTACCGAGCAACGTCACCTCCAAAGCTTTTGGTTGTTACCCTCAAAAGTAGCTGAAATTTCCACATCCCTAACTAATCCAGATTCAGAAGATGAAACTTCAGTGAAGGCTAGTTTGTGTATGTCGTCTTTAAATGACACTCCTGGTTTACTGAAGTGGGGTTATCGGAAAAGAATCACTTTCATTGGGAAACATAAAGAGAGAAAAAAGAGTAGTATTACCCCAAGAGTTCCATCTGTTTCAACCTTGGCTGAAGAAGAAGAAAAAGTTTTGAACACAGTGAACAGGGACAAAGAAGTCGATCGCGAGGAGACGACCATGAGGGTCACTCGAAAGAGAAAACGTGGAAAGTCTGGCTACAAGAAGTCTAAAGCAGCAAAAGTTGATGTCAAGAAACCCAGCAGCAAAATCACTAAGAAGAAACTGATACTCTCATATGACAGATGGTCCAAAGAAAGGTGATTGAATTGATAGCTGTTCAATTCTATTATTGTCATTAGCTCATTGTTTACTACATTGGACTTGGGGGTTGTTTAATTTTTGTAGTTGATGTTGATGTTTTCATGCATGATTCTAGGTATAAGAATGCTGAACAGAAGATGTTGGAAATAATGAAGGAGAAAGGAGCTGTGATTGGGAGCCCAGTGATAAGAAACAACCTTAGAATAGAAGCAAGGAAACACATTGGGGATACTGGACTACTTGACCACCTACTGAAACACATGGCTGGTAAAGTGGCACCAAATGGAGAAGATCGATTTAGAAGGCGGCACAATGCCGAGGGAACAATGGAGTACTGGCTTGAGAGTGCTGATTTAATGAGTGTAAGGAAAGAAGCTGGTGTGAGGGATTCTTATTGGACTCCAGCACCTGGTTGGAAGCTTGGTGATTGCCCATCGCAAGATCCAATTTGTGCTAGGGAGTTGAAATTGCTCAAAGAACAGATTGACAACATCAGAAAGTAAACACCCTTACTTAATACTACTTCAATTTGAGCGTAGAGTACCATTAATTTTTATAGAAATGCATGTTTGTAGTTTCATTCGTTTATTTAACTCTTTCTATGTTTATTTCATTGGATAGTGATGTGAAAGAGCTGTTATTGAAGAGGGACAAAGAGGCTGCTGATAATCCTATGGCGATTGATTCAAACACTAACAACGGAAACTGCTGCAATAACCTCATAGAGTCATCAGAAGCAAATAATAAAGATGCATCAGTTGAACTGGGTGATTATGAGAAATTGGTCAAGAGGAAATCAGACCTGGAACGCCAACTTATTCAAATTTCTGAATCTTTGAACGAAATGCAGGTAATGGAACAGTCACTTTTTTTTGTGTCTACTGCTTACTTGCTTGTTATTTTGGTTTGTTCAGGTTTTAGCTAAAATTTAGAAACACAGGAAAAAAGAAAAAAGAAAATCAAACAATGAAGAGGAGAGAGAATTTTTTTTGTTTAATTAATTAAGATACCATCTAAAAGACTAAAAAACTGATGGCGTACAAGTGTAAATCTGATTTGTTTTCTTAATTATTTTATTTGTGCGCGTGGGCATGTGACGGGGTCACATAAAATCACAGATTATTCCGTGATAACTCAAGCCTTATGACAATACCTCAATCCCAAAGGATTTGTTTAGTGGGCCCAGTATGAGCTTAAAGTTTTGATATGTTTATTCCTCATTTGGTAGGCAATCCTTCTAGGCATGTGTGCAGCAGTGCAAGTGTTTGACAATTAAAAAGGAGACATGTAATCATGTGTTGAAAAACTATTCTGGACCTTCGATCTATTGTCATTTTTATTGAGATGTTTGATTGATGGTCCTGATGTGTGCAGGAGGATATGAAAAGAAGTGGTTTTATAGTGAAAGAGGGTGGTGCAAATTCCGAAGTAGTGGAAGCAAATAGAGAAGAAATCAACGAAATCATAGACTTAAATGAAGTGAAAGAAAACGTTGATGATCTGCAGCAGCAGGTGCAACCCTCATCAGCGTCTGTCATGGAATCAAAAGAGGCAGAAACAGCAAAAGCAGCTAGAGCTGAAATGAGACAAAGGCTAAGAAGTGGGTTCAGAATCTGCAAGCCCCAAGGCACGTTTCTGTGGCCCAACATGGGTGCCAGTAACAGTAGCAGCGCCGGCAACAATAGTACTACCAGTAACGTGTTGTCGCCTGCTCAGGTTTTCGTTGCTGACCAACTTCTTGTGGTCCCAACTCCACCGTCTGTTTCTTCTGCCACGTCACCACCTCGTTTCCTCATCCCTCCTTCAATAACTCTTGAACAACAACCAACTTCCCCCGTTAAAACCATAGCTGAAAAACGTCCCGTTATTGTTACCGTTTCAACTTCCACGATTTGTGAGGGAGATAATGTTAACAAATTCACAAACGACAATAACGAATACTGTGGGACCCCCTCATCATACTCCACTCACCAACAACAACGTACTCCTCTCGTACTCCCACCCGTACGTACTCCTACGAATATACTCTCACTCTACTTCACTTCTGAGTAAATTACGAGGACACCCTTGGAATTTGTGTTTATTGTTTGTTTGTTTGTTTTGGACAGGTGCCATGTGCTGCAGGTGGTGATAATGAGGCAAGCTGGGGAGCAATGGAGAGCAGTAGACCATTAACAAGGACTTATTGTAGGAAACAGCAGCAACAGCAACAGCAGCAGATTGAGAACCAGGAGGCATATTATGGTCACTCCTGGCTAGCTCTTGCTACTCCTTGTTCTAAATCTGAACCCAATTTCTAAGAACTTTAATTAAGGGTGAGGATGTTCTTATGTAAAAGGTGTGGTCTCTGTATTCTGTGACAACGGGAGAAGGCCCACCTTAATATAGATATATATTCTTACTTCAACCCTAAGACATTTTCATGTTCAAATTAGTTTCCAATCACACATCAAGTATTCAAGTGTATCTGATTTGGGAAATTTAAATATCTCGTGTTGATCGACTAGACTGCTACTGAAGCATTGTTTGCACTGAATTTAGTGATTGTAATATGATCCCACAAGGTGTCGTTTGAATCAACAACGCGTACGTTGATCACGAGTTAGATCATATTACATACGTTCAACATGTTGGATTATAACCGGCCCCCGTCACCAATTCATCATGATTTAATTAAGGAATCAAGGTTAAATTAAACCAACTGATCTACTGAATTGCTTAATCCCTAGTGAAAATCCAATATCATTCAGAAAGGTTTCCTTTAGGCGTACCAAGTATGAGTGGTACCATGAACTAACTTGACTGCTTATCTTCCTTTGCGGCAATGAGCTAGAGCTTACACATTCACTGATTTCAGTTCAAGTTACCAAAGAAAAAGTTCAAGTTGGGCCCTTCTTGGATTGGACCATGCATGTTAAATCTTACACCTTTACTAGTAAGTTATTTTTACCACCAAAGTCCAGAACAAAAAATTTCGGGGTTGAAGCGTAGATGGGCTTAGACCGGACCTAACGGATTTTCAATCTCCTGAACCTATCGGACCAGCTAATTCCATAGTTTGTAGGACACCCAAGCATAGAGTAACAACTAAAAATGTTCCATTTGATTATCAGTTCGAGTTGTGGCCGAGAAGTCTAGCCAAGACCCTAAGAGTTTCAATAGTGTTAAATCTAGTAGAAATCTAGTAGACTCTTTACACTGGAACCTTACAAAAAAATGCATATAGTGTTAAATTTATGTATAACTAGTATACTGCTAAGCAGTGGGGGTGAGCGGAGTGGGAGAGGAAGATGGAGAAGGAGGAGTGGAAAAAATGAGGACAGACAGGAAGATGGAGGAGTGGGAGAGGAAGATGGAGAAGAAGGAGTGGAAAAGATGAGGACAGACAGACAGAAACCAACCAAGTTGGTTTTTGTCCCATAAGCCCCCCCCCCTTCTCCCAAAATGTTCGCTCCGCTCACGGATAAACTAACCATGCCTATAAATATGTATGTAAACCATTCTACCATTCTTTCTTTATGGAACAATGCTAATTTACCTAGACAAACTCTCCTGGCATGGAAATTCTATCATATGATATTATCCCTACTAGAGATCACTTATCGTATATTATGTTTATATCAGATAAATCTTGTCTTTGATGTGGAAATTGTTTAGAAAGTGTTCACCAATTTCTCCTGGTCTGCCCTTTCACTAGAGTTTTGTGGTTTCAAACACCTTGACTATTTCGACTTGAGGAGTTCAAACTATACTCCTCTAAGAAGTGGTTGACATTTGGTTCAAGCCACCTATTGATTGGCCAATAGAGACTAAACAGTGGACAAAATTCTGCCTTCTTGTATACTATAACATCTGGATTGATAGATGTAACATCCTTCATAACAAGCTCGACTACACCTTCTCTGACTAGAATAAGAAAAGTCCTCATAAATTTTTTTGATGAACTTATTATACCTACTCCAAACTCTAACAATCTGCTTTTTTCCCTCCCTGTTACCTGAAATTTACCTCCTCCTGACCATCTAAAGTTAAATGTAAATGCTAGTTTTAATATAACAAATAAACAAGCAGGTTATAGGTATGTTTTGAGAGATCACATAGGGAAATTGGTTGCTACAAAAACAAACACAAGCTGGTCATCCAATGCAGAAGAATCGGAATGTCGAGGACTTCTTAGAGCCCTCAATTGGTGCTCTAACAACCATTCCATAAAGCTTCAAGTGGAGATGCATGCGAAAGCTACAGTCGAATTTCTAGAAAACAAAGCAACCAATCTAACTTGGACAACACAAATGATATTGTCAGATGCAGCAAAACTTTTTGAACGAACATTTCTGTTATGTAGATATTAAATATGTACACAGAAGTGAAAACTTAGTTGCTCACAAGCTAGCCGCTTACGCTTCTAGAAATCCACACTCTAACAACTGGACACTCATCCCTCAACACCTAGAGGTGGACTATCAGTATATATTTCCCAGTATGCGTTGTGATATAGCTCCAATATGGCTGAAACAAAGCCTGAAGCATGACAATGCAAATATAACCCCAAGTTGATATTAATAAAATATTTGATTATCAAAAAAGGAGTTTCAATAGTTCGGTCCGATCCAAAATTGCCCCGAGAATCTTAAAAAAATTATGTATATATTCAAAATTTCACTCGTATACAAGTATACAATTAATACAACAATGGCCAACTTTCGTATTCTCCTTAATTATGACTCCAATTCTCTTGAGGTAGCCCTTGTGGCTGGTGGAAATGTATTGTTAACACTGAAGCAACTTCAAGTGGCAACAAATAAGGGACAAACGTACCTATATATGCTGTTTGAGTGTGATCAATTTAAATACAATTCCTTATCCAAAAATATAAAATAAAAATAAATACAATTAACTTAAGAGCATAATAAACTCATCAAGACTTGTATTAATTTTTCGCTAATGTGATTCAAAACTAAAGATCGAAGGGCTACGTGAGAGAGCGAAACCCTCAATATTCATGTTGATGAACAACAGTAGCACAAGTACGATTGACACTTTCGTTCCATACAGTAAATTAAATGTAACTGCTGTTCACAAAACAACTTCCATATATGGTATACTTACGTGTTAGTATTTAAAATGAGCTACAACAGGGGAACGAGAGAAGTGCCTAACTAATTAATCAAAGTGCAACCATGGTAGCGACATGAAGACTATCCTCATGAATTTGAGTGGTCCAACTACGTCGAGCATTGATCAGCCTCTCACGAACCAATCGAAGTGCTCTCTCCCATCGTTGCCCATTGTATGCTTCGAGCTCTTCCCCAAACATAATAACACCCAGTCGGAAAAGAAAGAGTCTTGAAGCGGTGAAAGCATTAGTATAAACTCTATTAATATGTCTAATACTGAAGGGAACCTTGAGAATGAATATTCCTAAGGCAGTGATCAATGGACTAGAACTATGTGTTGTAGTCAGAAGATGGAGCTTTGTTAATGCAACCATGTGTAGGCCCATTGGTTTTTGAGGGATGAAGAAGGAGATTTAGAGTAGATATATACTAGACTCCTTTATATAGTTATACTGTATGTCAGTGTGTACATGAGAAGTGCAAATTAGGTTCATGAATTACCTATCAAGTATTAAGGTCTCCAATATTTTTGTGATAATGAAGGCAATAGGAGAAAGTGGCCCTACAAACACTATTATAGAACTTCAAGAGCACCAGGAAAGTTCCTTGAAACTTCGTTGGTGAAATGGATGTCATGGGGTAGCTTTGGATTTTTGTCTAGAAGCGTACAAGTACAGAAGCTGGGACCTGTATTATTTTCTGTCTAATTAGTCAGCTTTCGTTGGATAGTAGCAAAATGTTGGAGGCTAGATTATCGAAAAAAACAAATGTTGGGGGCTTGGAGCAGATTAATTATTTTACATTTACACTAGTCATGTGCACTGTAGAACATAATTTGAACGCGTACGTGTTGCTAAATGCCTGAATCGTAATTGCTTTGCATGAACAAGCAATGCGTAGAAAATGGTGGGAATTTGGCCCTAACGACCCTTAACCGGCCCTGACCGACCTCACCATAAGCCTTATAAAGCCCTCACAACTAAAGTCCTCACAGAGTTTAGGGCAGGACAATGCCTTCTAGGGTAGGGCTAAGGTTCTAAAACATAGGCCCGACTGTTTCAGCCCTCATTAGCCCGGCTCTGTTTCACACTTTCACTATAAATACACATATCATAATTGTCCAACTCTTTGTTAAATATTTTCAATTAAAATAACATTGTCATTTGTAATTTATTTATCACTTACACCCAAGGGTACTTTCAATAACTTGTCTTATATAACAAAAACTTGTCAACTTAGCAGCCATGAAGAACAATGAGCACTAACCTAATAAAAAATAAGACTTTATTCTTTTGATCATCAAGTCAAAGTCCAGAACTTATTATTCTCAATTTCTTTTCCCACTTACTTCTTATAAATTATATTTTTATTCACATCCAAGCCAAGTCTAGAACTAAAGGTTTCCTTCCATACCATTAAATCGAAATACAGAGCAAACATTTGTAACATAGAAACCAAAAAATAACCTTTGTCAGAAAAATGGCATTTGTAATCTCAAACATTTCTCCATCACTTGTTCAAAAGCCAATTTTTTTATTTCCACATACAAAACTTGAATCACTTTTAAATTAGAAGAAAGGTAATATTATATTTGTTTGAATCTATTATGAAAATAATTTATGATATTGGAAACATTTTAACAACTTCCCTGGCTCTTAACCAAAGCTATTATGTTTCTTCTTTATATCTATTACTTCTTCATTTAAAATGATAATATAATTATTTGTCTATGTATCTCAATGTTAAATACAATTTTAGTGAGGTTTGAGTACAAGGAATAACAAATTCGAACTCTCGATGTCTTTCCATTCATTAGATTGTGGATGTGCATTTTAAATTGTTGGACTTATCCAGGATTATTACTAGATTGGTGGGACTTTGAGTTTGTAGATCATTGTACATTTTTGTAATATAAATAAGTTTTAAAACTGATGTAGTAAAAATAAGAAAATATATAGGCCCGACTCTAAAGCCTTTAAAGAAGGCTTAGGATAGAGTCAGGGCTTGAGATTTAGACTTGTGACCCGGCCTGATCCGACCCGACTCTATACTGACTTTAGGGTCGGACCGACCCGATCTTAATATCTGAAAAGTTTTAAATGTTTAGGACAGGACTAACCCGACCCGGTCCATTGCCCACCCCCAGTAGAAATGCAGGTAACTAAACTTATATATCATGATGCTAAGATCAAGTCATCAAGCTACATTCAGTGAATTATAAGAGCAAGTCCAATGAAGTCCAATGGGGACATGCTATATGGCCAAATGGGCATGCTAAAAAGGTTGTACCACAATAAAAGTTCATACTATTTCATCTTGAGTACCGATCTCCTAGAAAACAATAAGTTTTGAGTCGTTGAAGTTTTAACAGTTGATTTCATATTTTGAATCAGAACTTAGCTTATTTAACCCCAAGTCCTAACTCACGGCGTCTTTTCGTTGGATCTGCGAATCTGCCTCACAAATATGCTCTTCGAAGCTTTGAACGATGAGGTTGTCCTGTAGTAACAATGACCGCATGACCGGGTTTATTTTTGGACTACACTCCAGGTTTTGGGTCCTAATTAGGTGGGCCAACAATAAATATTGAACGGTATGTATTTTGTTATCGAGACCCTAGTACAAAATATTAAGATATGTGTATTTATCAATATTCAATTTATCGATATTTATCGTGGATATATTCCTCTCTTTTAAGATATTTGACATTGTTTCACATGCAAATATCGTGAATATATCCAAAATATCGACCAATATCGTAGATATTGTAGATATTTTTTGATATATCATGATACATTATTTATATTTATTTGAAATATAATGGTAAATATTAAATAAAATTGTTACATACACAAAATATCCCCAAATATCGCAAATATCGTTAAAATATCACCGATATTTGCAGTCGTATATATCTCTGAATATATCATGATATTTGTATATCTTAATCTGAAATCTCGATAGATATCGACAAATATCACGATATTTTTGTACTATGATCGAGACTATGTCAAATTTGATTTGGGTTTTGTTGGCCTCGAAGTCCCACTGAGTATGAACAATTAAATTTATCTTCGGGTCTTGAGAATTTTGACAATACTAAAGCTGGACTTCACAAAGAAATGAAGAATGATAGTGGGTCTAGGCTAGGGGTGGGCAATGGGCCGGGTCGGGCTAGCCCGGCCCTAAAACATTTAAAGCCTTTTAATTATTAGGGTCGGGCCAGCCCGGCCCTAAAGTCCCCATAGGGCCGGGTCATAAGTCTAAATTTCAAACCCTAATCCTACCCTAAGCCCTTTTTAACAGTTTAGGGTCGAGTCGGGCCGGGCCTATATATTTTCTTCTTTTTACTGCATCAGTTTTAAATCTCATTTATATTACAAAAAAATTTCAAAGATTTGCAAACTCAAAGTCCCACCACTTTGAAATTTGAATAACAACCAATCTAGTAATAATTCTTGATAAGTCCAACAATTTAAAATGCATATCCACAATCTAATAAACTGAAGTACATAGAGACTCATATTTATATTTCAAAATAACAGTTAAAATGCACAAGACACATTTTGGAATGAGCTTTCACTGACATAAATCCGTTATTTCTTGTACTCAAATCTCACCAAAATTACATTTAACATTGAAGAACACAAAGACAAATAAGAGTATGGAATGAGTTTTTACAGACGTCAACCTATTTTTCATTAGGCTAGTGCCTAGTGCTCATTATTGTTCTTGGTGACTAGGTTAGACGGGGAGTTGTGAGGTGTACGTGAGTTGTGAGATAGAAACAATTAGGTTTACAATTTTTTATGATATAAGACAAGTTATTAGAAGTACCCATACGGTAAGTGATAAATTCAAGGACAAATGTTATTTTAATTGAAAATATGTAACAAGGAGTTGGATAGTTTTAGTTGTGTATTTTATAGTGAAATTATAACTAAGGCTTGGTTAGGTCGGGCCTATGTTTCAGAACCTTAGCCCTGACCCTGCCTTAGAAGGCATTAGGGCCGGGTCGGCCCTGCCCTAAACTCTGTGAGGGCTTTAGTTGTGAGGGATTTATAGGGCTTAGGGTCGGGTCGGTCAGGGCCGGGTTAGGGTCGTTAGGGCCAAATTCTCACCCCTAGTCTAGGCACAACGGTGAGGTGCTCCAGTTTGACGTGGAGATCAAGGATTCTAGTTTGGAAACAGCTACTCCGCTTACAAGGGTAAACCTGGTGGAGCCTTGTAGACTGAGTTGATTCTTACTACACAAATAATAATGAAGATGGTTAGGAGATCGTACATCTTACTTCTTTAAAGAAAATGGGGGGCTCTACTGTAAATAATAATCACGTTATTAATTTTTCTTTTCTACTTTGCCTCTTGCCAAATGCCAATATTACAGTTCATGTCATTTTTTGTTTTATTTTTATTTTGTTTTTTTAAGGGGTAAAATTATAATTTCACGTCCATAAATAAATTATTAAAGAAAAATAAACTAAATTTGGGTGGGGTCCACTACGTGAGAAAAAAAATTGGAAATTGTTTGGATTGATTAGGTGGCGAAGACTCGTACAAAAAGGCTAGTTTATATATATAGTTTGGAAATGTAATTTGTTGGGCTCAACGAAGAGAGTTGACTCGGGAGATAGTCAAGGCCCATGGTCCAGACCATTTTTTGTCCAAGCTGTCTTTGTTTATATTAATTACTAGATTTTGGACTCAGGCATACGCCCGGGATCTATTAAATATTTTGTGTGCTGAAAAAACTTTACAAAATGTCTCACATAAATTTTCAAATTAGAATATATTTTTATTGAAAATAAACCGAAATACGTTAATGAGCAACGATTATGGTGCATACGTACTTGAAAACTAAATGATCAAATTGAGATAACCTCTTCACTTTGTGGTTTAGGATATTAATTCGTAATTTTCAAATAGAATTATCTTAAACTCAATTTAGCTTGTATAATAGTTTTATTAGATTTATGGTGATTTAGCGGTAAATCATCACCGCTTAGCTTACGTACTAATGTGTACAAATCACTAAAATATCTATCAAATCACTAAAATAGATTGATTGTTTCCATATCCTCAAAGAATATACTACTCTCACTTGAAAAAATTTATCACATGAACATGTCTACGATGAATTGATGAATACAAAAAAAATTATATTTCAAAAAAATGCGTTCACCTACTTAGAATACTCCCCCAAGTATTTTCTCTTTTTCTAGGTGATTGTTTGTATACATGCAAAATATTCTTATTCAATTCCAACATGAATAACAGAGAATATCATGTCGTTCTATGTCTTTCGTCAATGTGAACATGTCAAAGTGTTAACGTAAAATTGGGTGGGTTAAATGAATAATGACCATTAATTTTCAAATTTGAACAATCTAATAATCAAATGAATGGAAAAATAGCGTGCCTTTCAAATAACATTCATTTTCCAAATTTGAAGCTTCTAACACACACCTTGAACTTACAATAAAATGCTCAAATATTCCATCTTATTCCACATTTTTACTTATTTCTTATAGTAGATTTATCGATTCTCAATGTTTTTGCAAGCACATTGCAAAACAAAGTTCGGATGAAGAAATAGTACCACAAAGTTCTTCCAATATCAATAAAGTGTTGAAAGGGTTAAATTTGATAATATCAATAAAGTGTCACAAAAATAAGTATAACAATAATTCACACAAACACTCTTCACTCTTTTGGACCAAAGAATTATCATCAATTATCAGTAGAACAATTGTAAGAATTTTCAAGCTTTGATATATTTTACTCCAAAATTATTAAAATTCCTACAACAAAAAAATGTTTAGGTGGCTTTCTTTGCAAGCGAAGTTTGTTGCGTATCGAATAAAGGTTGTTGAGCTATTGCAAGTTCAACTGTAGTTCCATCGCTTTGAAATGCTCATTATAATGCAAAATCAATAATAGCTTTCTTATACAATACCAAGAGTAGCTCATATAAGACATCATATTATTATACAACTTGGCAAGATCCTACTCCATGATGATATGGACATTCTATAAGCATCCACACCCATTTATAAAGTTAGAGGGGTGAAACATACTTGGTAGGATCCTACTCCAAGATATGGACATTCTATAAGCATCCTGACCCATATCTTTAGCACTATCACATTTTCTTGCACTCAGAATGAGCACAAATTTGGAATATTTATTTTTAGCACTATCCCATTTTTCTGTACTTGAGAAAAAAAATAACAAAACTTAGGAAACCAAAGGCATCCGCCTCGATCAGTTAATTTAATCCTCGCTCCTGAATGAAGTGATTTCACTCATCGTATCTTGTATTTGTTATAAGAGTCAGTTCCAATTTTTGTTCCAGGAGCTGAAATGAAATGTAAGAAGGTTGTATATATTTAGTTCAAAGAAAGCTAATATATTGTTTATAAATGAAATTAGTTAAGTAAATATACTTAAGGTTTTGCTTACCATTTGGGCAATAAAAGAAACTGTCCCAAGTGCCAAATATAATTTTGCTTTTGAGTTCATTTGTGTTTCCTAATGATATCCGAATACAAAATCTAGATTTTTACAGTTAGCTCTTATTGTGATGGAAAAAGCTCTATGGATTCACATGTAAACGTACTCTATTGCTCAATATACATTGAATAGAAAAACAACATCACATGCATAACTATATATTACATCTACCTGTCTTCCAAATATGACTATCAGTGATCATTCGATCCTTTCATAGTGTTCTTAAATTGATAGAAACACAGTTTTCTACATTAATGAGAAAGAACTTGGGAGAGTTTGCACCTTGGTATTTGATCTCGTGTTAATTTTGGCATTTTCTGAATCGAGTGTATGTATATTAAAGGTTGTGTTTGGATGATTATTAGATATATCATTAGATTGTCTAAAGAAACAATATCATACAAAGAAACATAAATCAAATGTGCAAATAAAAGCACCCTTTCATAATAAGCCGGTGTTCTTTTTACAGGTTTACACTTTTAATATGTATTATCATATTGTAGCCTACATGTATTTGAAAATCAGAATGAGATCCAAGAAAGAAAAATGAAAAGGAAGAAAAGTGCATATGTTAAAAATGTGAGAGTGCGTGATGGGTATTCGGGCACTTACTCGGGAAGTATATTGGTCTATTTTTTAAGAAGTTAATAACCAACAACAAATGCAAACTCTAGGTATATGAAAGGGTTATGCGAATAACATTTAGAGTGTTCTAATTCGGTATATCTCATATAATCCTTAAAGAATGTGGAGAACCGTCGGAAGCTGATTTTACACCCTATAATAAATTATTAACTGAAGAACATATAGAAATAAGTCGGTGCTTTATCATAGACACTAAAAGTGTATGATTTGTAATAGGGAATTAGCTTCTACAAATCACCTATTTTTTAGCAATATTTTTTTATTTGATCAAATATATATAAGAATTGGAACACTAAAAGTGTTTGATTCGTAATAGAAAATTACCTTCTACAAAGCTTTTGGAGAGAACTCAAATGCTACACCGTAATGGATATACATTACTTTTACAAATTCCACAGTGTGCTAATATCTTGGAATTACAATAACAAATGAACAGTTGGTAAGATCTACATCTCTTGGACTGTTAGATCGAGAATCAAGGTTGCTAAGCAAATCTATTTTAGAAAATATGCAAGTATACTTTAAATGGATACAAAAGTTACTTTACAATTACTAACAAAACGTTTTTGAAAGTAACCCTCTAATGTCTATACAGTTCTTCTGTTATTTATCAGAAAAAAAAATAAAGAAAACAAAAATACATATAGTTCTTATATTCGTCTTATTAACACCCTCCCTATCATCTAGGTACCCACTCACTTAGAACGTTAGATACTAAAGATTTGCCTTCCATTTAACTTTTGAGCTGAAGAGCGTTATCTTGTTTGACGAAACTCCTATAGTCGCCTTGAATTTGGCATCCACGTGATGAAGCAGCCTTTAGGATCACTCTGGTCATAGACTCATAGGTAAGCACCATTTAGATTCTTGAATACTTGAATATAACTTGATGGAAAATGACAATCAATTCCAAGGGAATACATTAAAGGTAGAACAGAGGGTGCGACATCCATTTAAGTTTTGAGCTGAAGAGCGTTATCTTGTACGATTGAGGAAACCCCTATAGTCGATGGAGCAAAACTTCCAAGATTATGATCATTTGATCATTGAACACTCGAATCATTGAAGAAACTTCTCCGGCATATATTACGTTGGAAGAAAACAGTCTATTAAAATCATTGTGCAGTCCAAATGGCTACCTGTTTAAAAAACAATATTCATGTATAAGGAAAAATACAACATGTAATAATTACGTCAGAAATAGGGATTGGCATTTGAGTTTTATTGCTTTCTATCAGATCAATCCGAAAACCATGTCAAACATCACCTAATAAAAATATATATGGATAAAAAAAATAACTAATCATGGCTTACCTCACCAAAGCCGTTGAGAACTCTACATGAAAAAAAAACTCACGCTTCTATAAGAACTTTGAAAAGAATAATAATCAATACTAAGTTTATCACCAATTGGATTTATTGTGTTAGTGGATTTACAATACCATTGAAGATTTGAGCCTAAACTATATTGGTAGTTTGGCTCACTTCGGTTACAGAAGCGTCAATTTTATTTCTGGAATAGTTACAACCTCTTTGTATATCTGTCTAGATCTAGGTGAACTGTGAGTATACACTAACAGGGTTGGTACAATTTTTCCAAACTCTGTAAGTCTTGATATCCAAGTATTTTACCTACACTACCAAACTCCATGAGTTTATTATATTTTTGTCTGCTTTTACATTTTGTATCTCCCCCACAGAGTTTGGTCAATTTCAAGTGCTATGTGTTGTGTGGTACGTAGTACTGTATGCCTATTGCAAGGTTTCAAACTTTCAAATGCTTCCTTTACTTGATGCTACAAAGTTGTATATACATAGAAGCAGTAGATCAGTTACTCACTGTTTGTTGGATAATTCCCTAAAGAATATGTTATATATTTTAGCAGGTCAGTTCTATAGATCATACAAATTAGACTCTCTTGCGGAAATAGAAATACAATCAAACTCTTGGGATTTTTATATATGGTTGAAAGAGTTTGATTGTTTGACTATGATACCAACTTTTTGCATATCTGTTTAGATCTGGGTAAACAGTGAGTATACACTAACAGGGTTGGTACAATTTTGCCAAACTCATTAAGTCTTGATATCCAAGTATGTTACCTACACTGTCAAACTCTGTGAGTTTGTTATATTTTTGTCCGTTTTTACATTTTGTATCTCCCCCATAGAGTTTGGTCAATTTCAAGTGCTTTTTGTTGTGTGGTACGTAGTACTGTAGGTTGAGGTCAACCTAAACCTCTAAATACTTGGAAAAAAAAATCATTGGTCTGGCATGAGCACCTTGTTCCTAATGGAGAACACTGTGTTTAGGATGTACCAAGGTGGATTCACCCCTCAGCTCCCCTCACTATCTGAACTGCAAGTGTTGAGTCTTTCATCTCTACTGAATTTTTGTAGTTGTATGCGTACCCATGCCTTTTTTTTATTTGTAAAGTACCAACATACCTAGTTCTAGTAGCAAACTGGATATAAATAGGTGTAATTCCTGTAAAACATGCATTGCAAGGAAAATCTGCAAACAGGCATAGTTGTAAAGTACCTCCATATTGTACCAAGCACGATAGGTGTCTCATCTATTATTCCTTGCTTAATGGTATATCAATACTTGATTTTATTCATTAAGTTTGTCTCTGAAATTGAAGTTAAGGCTTGTGTTGTGATTACATAATCATCCTCTTAAGACGCTATTGTGGTTTTGATTGGGTAGAAGTGTTGGAAGTCTACGTTTCATATCCATTTTTTGACATGATTTTAGTCTGACATTGTTGGGCTCTATTTTGTGTGACATTGTTTGATTCGCGCTTTAGTATGACATTTTTGAAGTTTTAACTGCACTTCACGCCCGCACACATTAGTACGTTACAGTGCACATTTTGCAATTTCTGAATAATGGGTGTGGCCTGGAAACTTAGTTTCGTGCTTGTACATACACAATTGATTGATGCATTTAAAAACTAAAACTCGTTGTTCTAGACTATCGCCATGATCTGGGGAGAGACTGTTTGTTTTTCTTATTGCTTTTTCGGTTGTTTAATACTTTGTTTAGTGTTTGGGTACTTCATCCATGTCATAAAAGAGTAAATGAAATCTTCTAGGTGCCTTCCTCTAACAATCTCCAGGTGTTTTGCAAGAGGACACTGTTGCAGCAATTTTTGAAGTTTCAAATGACCTTTGTCGGAGTATTTGTATTCTGTAGTAAGCTTATATTACGTGAATAGTTTCCTTCCAAATGGGGGCCATATGTTTCAGGAATTAAGTCGGGGTACGTCTTGAGGTCAAATTGTTAAGATTATTATGCTGATTGTTATCTTAATATGAATATGTTTCCAAATGCACCTAGACATTTAGTTTTTCAGTTTGTGAGAGTATATAAGAAGTGCGTTGTTGTGCATCTTGCAGGAAAATCAACTGTGATAACTATTGGGGGACTGGTTGTGGGTGATGTGGTGGGATCGGCAGTTGAGAACTGGTTGCAGGTGGACATTGTCCCATTTTTTGGCATACACTCCCCTGCTGTTGTAGTAAGCAAATTCATTATCTTCTTTCAGTTATTGGTTTCCTTGTATCTAAGGTAGGGTTGGAAGGAATTATTGTAACTCTAGTAGTTGTAATTATCACTTAATTGCTTGACTCTGTGTTGTCAGGATGGAAAAAATTTCGGTAACAATCTATACCTATTTTTTAGCAGGACTCTTATATAGTTCCTAAAAAATAGGCAAGCTTTTCATAATACTTTGTTGGAACTTATTACAGGAAAAGAAGTGCCGAGCAAACCCAATCCCGAAGTGCATGCTCTGATATATTGGAATCATTACAATCCCTCAAGTTTGAGTCACCCCAACGTAAGGTTTCTCCAGCCATGAGCAGTTTACAGGGCTATTACCGTCTTAAACCATAGAATAACAAACACACGGAAAAGGAAACAGAGATGGCAGTTTATAGCACAGTCAAAGCTCACTACTTAGACGATGGACCATTTTCGTTTTCTGAGCCACCTCCAAATCGACATAGAAAGTCTAGAAGCCTGGTCAACGACATTTTGTCAGACGAAGGTGGATTAGATGAGGATGTGCCAGTTGTTGAAGTAAGGGATGGTGAATTTGAGAAATTGAAGAAGTCTGTCCGTAGGCGTCAAAAGGCTGCAACCGACATTGGCTCTCACACCCTCAATATACCATTGATGGAGGACAATGGTGGGGGCAGTATGTTTTCATCTATAAAAAGGAAAGGTCTAGCCCTGAGGCCTAAGTCCATCAGTTGAATTGCCCTTGTAGCAGATGCTGATGCAGTCCCAGTGGGACTTGGAGACTCTATAGTGACCAGTTTATTTGATGGAGTCAGGAAATCGTCTAGCACATCAAACTTGCAGGACCAAGACTCAATTCAAAAAAGCAGAAATCATAACATAGTTGTTGCATTCATACACGGTTATTGTTTGATTGTAAACTTTTAAGTACATGTGGGAAGTGTTTCAATTAGAGTAGTATTATTCCTTAATTACACGTAGGAAGTGTTTCAATTAAGAGTAGGAAGGGTTTCACGTAAGAAGTGTTTCAATTAGAGTAGGAAGGGTTTCAATTAGAGATCCACGTGGCTTTGCTATTAGAGTGCCACGTGGCGTAGCAGACTCAAAAGCTTTGATATTAGAGTGCCACCTAGGAGAGAGAAAAATCTCACCTAGAGGTCTCTACTTTAATATATAGACTAGATTTTGAACCCGGGCATACGCCCGGGATCTTTTAGGTATCTTTCGTGATGTAAATGAAATATTTTATTATTATAGTTTTTATATTTAAAAAATTTATGGTCTAATTCAAGCACAAAATGTGTATGGTTTTTTCGCTTAAGGCTCCTAAGAGTATCCAGCAACTAACCCAACCAATGAGGCAGTGACCCACTACTAATTTTACTATCATCACTTGAAGTTTCCAAGTTGAAATAGAGTTTACAAAAAAAAACTTTCAAAACCATTATGCTTATTTTTGTGACTTACATTGCTTGGAAAGATGGTCTGCAGCCAGATATGTCATCCATCCAAACCCTAAAAACATTGCACGTGTATAATGCCAACTTGTTTCATATGTTTAAATTGAGACTATTGAGAGTTATACCGGATTCGACTTACATATAAACTGACTTTAATAGCTGGTACTTTAATGGGTTTTGGGCTTGGCTATTGTAATTGGTCCAAACTTAGTTGTTATTAGAGTGAAGAGTACATGTCTCTTGAATTAAAATATGTGTCATGGTGTCTCCTATTTCGACCTTTTTTCGTGAAAACCGTGTCTAATTTTTTAGTTGAAACTTAAAACTGAGAATGAAGTTATTACTTCATTTCTCTTTGGATTAATTTGAAGTTATTATATTCTTTTTGGATTTTTAAATTCCTTTTATGTTCTTCATCAGTTGCATTCGTCTCCTTTAATAGTTCATTTTTGTTATTGACAGTGTTATTATAGGTATTTATTTGATATATTTGTTTTTAAATATATTTTTTAGTGCAATGAGTAAATCTGTTATAGAGAATTGGTAATTTATTAAATATGTACGTAGTAATGTATAGTATATTGTTGCATTGCTTATTGTTTCCTTGGAAATATACTACTTCATTGACCATCCCACCTCATCACCTTTTTAACCTGTCCAGTATTTTAGTTCACAATAATATGATATAGGTAACGGTTCGGTTGTTGAATTGTTTAAGTAACACTGATGCTATGGGATGTTCTGAGAAGCCCATTCTTTTTTTTTTGTTGAGATTTTTAAACTAATAGGCTAGATAAGTTGTTTATGTTCTAGAGAAAGAAAATTTTGTTCTCCAATCTTTAGTGTACTCGGTCATGTGTGATTGTGTATCACAGTATTAGTGTATATCATTGTATATTTGCATGTATGTTGCTTTGAGTAATCAGTATACATGCTCCAGTTTCTACATCCAAAATAAGGTCAAATCATTAATGAGGTTTTATTCTCACATTTAAATGATTCAACTACACTGTCCAGATAATTTACATATTTATCTCAATCCCTATCTAGATGTTGTTCTTAAAACCGCCACATATAATTGCCCATGTGTGAAAACTATAATAAATTCACATGAATTTCCAACCTGAATTTCCTAGTACCTTGGAAAGCAATGGAGGGTCTTGGCAAGTCTCGTGTTATTGGTATTAGATTTTTTTTTTTCAAAAAAGTTGGGATCGGAGAGCTTTTGGAAGTTTCAAGTGTCCTTGTTGGTGTCAATCAGGTGGAATGCCACCCAGCTTGGCAACAGTCTCAGTTGCGTGCCTTTTGCCAATTGAGCGAAGTACACCTATCCATGAGTTATAAGTTTTAAAAAACTTAAGCTTCTGACTTTAATATTATACCCCTCTTTGCAGAGCTTTTTTCTAGATCTCATGGCCTTCACTTTGTAGGGATATTAACCATTAGGTTCGCCTAGTTCAGCATGGCTAAAGAGTATTGTGCGTAAGCATCTAAGATTAAGTATGGTGTCAGAGAAATTGTTGAAGACTCCTGCACAAATTGCTCTTAGTTGGGGACTCCAAATGGGTAATAGTGTGATGCCTAAGTGGCATGGATGATGGAGAATCTTTACTGTTTTGATTGGTCGAATCCTAAAGACTCTTTTGTGAAGTTCTCTGAAATTGAACAGGCAATATAACTGATCTCTTGTAATACTTTCCTGGAATTGTAGGTAGATTTTGTTTTTTGCGTGCTCTAACTATACTTAATCAATCATTGCATGTTGTCCACTTATGCATCTGGAGCAATTTATTATTTCTTATTATTCAGAAAATAGGATCCCAACATGTTAGTTATTAACTTGTGCTTATTGACTTGTCTTCTACTTGTTTGGTTGTGTTTTTGGTGGTGTTGTTCATAAAATTAATCTATAATTTCTGGACATCAAAATTACGTATGTCGTAGTAGGTATATAGTACTATTTATGTCTTGATGTGGTGGTCAGACACTATATATTAACTTTGTTTTTTGTACTAAATTTGGGAGAGCTGTACTAAAGTAGTACGTCTTGTTAAATGGCTGATGTTGATATTTAATTCCAACATTGAAGAAAAATCTATAAGTACATAATTTTGGGGGTAATAAGACCATGTTTCCTATTTTTTATGAAATAATTGATATATTCTTTATACATATGGAATTTGTGTGGTAATTTCTTTCCTGTTTATGAGGAGATAATTGCTAGTTAAACATAATTATGTGTGCAGAATTTGTGAAGAGTAATTTGAATTGCACTTAAGTTGGGAAGGTTGTACTAAAATTAAATATAATTACATTTGCGGAATTTATGGGGACTAATTTGAATTACACTTAAGTTGGAAGAGTTGTACTAAAATAGAAAACCATGTGGTAGAGTCCACATGGCATGGTAGAAAGCCACGTAGGAGAGAGAAAAAGTTATCTCTCATATTAGAATGTCACCTCGGATTGGAAAATGGAAATTAAATCAAACTCTCTAAAAATCCACATGGCATGTAGAAAGCCACGTAAAAGAGAGAAAAAGTTATCTCTCATATTAGAATGCCACCTAGGAGAGAGAAATCTCTCTGAGAGGTCTCTGCTTTAGTATATAGATAGTAGATAGTAGATTTATTGTAATTTCACGACCATAAATAAATTATTAAAGAAAAATAAATTAAATTCGGGTAGAGTCCACCACGTGAGAAAAAAAAATTGGAAATTGTTTGTATTGATTACGTGTATTACGTGGCAAAGACATGTACAAAGAGGCTAGTTCATCATAAATTTTTTAACCCAACCAACTGTAGTATACATAAAATTAAAGTTGGAAACAGCATGGAGTCATGTAGTTCCTGACTTCCTGCACAGTCTGTAAGTAGAAAGGGTTAGCCCATGTTTACTTTACACCATTGACCATTTTTCCCATTGGGCTTGAGCCCATATCTGAAATGGCAGACGGAATTTAGTGATGATATTATCGGTTTTGTTCAATTTTGATAGCTTTGGGCTTGAGCCCATTTCCGAGACGCGGCAGAAAATTTATCTTTGGCAACTCGACTACACGTCTACACGTCTACACTTGATGTTTCACTCATCACTCAAAGAAAACAGATCGAAGCTGTTTCAATGACCTACGTTGGCTACATAAATCATAAGTAATTCTAAGTGGATCCCAAGGCTGAGTTTAAATGCATTTTCAAACAACTCAATCAACCCACCTTCAAATAAAATAACAAACATTCTTCATTGTTCATCCATAGTTTACATTTATTTGAATGTATGACGGGCCAACATCCTTATCGCCATTCAAATAAATCTACACTTTTATGTGACTGAGCATAGTGTAGTAGTTATCATTCTATTAGTAAATGCTTATCTTCAATGCCTATGACTTCGAATTTGCTGTATGTAGCCTGTTTAATATTGATCAAGTAGAATCTCTTATGACCATCACTTAAAATTTGTTCCATTTTTATAATTTGCATCATGGAGCATAGACTATAATTCATACTCAATTAATCCATTTTATTTAGACATGCTTATCTTAATTATTCATTATGACTTTGGGTTTGGTGTATACGGGCTTATAAATATATGTTAAGTAGTTGTCCTGATGTTCATAATAGGGAATAGATAAAAAAAAGTGGGGGGGCGGTGGGTCGGCGCCCAATCATTTGGTCTTAACACAAATTAATCACCATTTATTTTACAATGGGCCACTGGTCGGTGCCGGCTATGGCCCTTCTTAGTAAGCCTATGTGATGTTTAGGCACTATTTAAACCATGGACAATTGACCTTCAAAACTCAAACAAAACAAATAACTTTGGAAGAAAGTTTCCTGATCAACTCTTCTAAGCTAGCTCTTTATCCTATTGTAAGTAATCGAAAATGGTGAAGCTTGCTCTTGGAAGTTTTGGTGACTCTTTCAGTGGTGGGGCTCTTAAGGCCTACTTGGCGGAGTTCATCTCTACACTTCTTTTTGTGTTTGCTGGTGTTGGATCTGCAATTGCTTACAGTAAGTGCTGTTGAGCCCATTGCCTAGATGTCTACTAGAAAATGACAATGACAATATTCTTTTCTCTGGTATTTGACAGGAAATTAACTTAAAGGCATTTTTTCTTTTCCACTCCTAGAGTCTTGGGAAAAAAAAATCTCTGAGAAATGAAGATTGTCTCTCGATTACTACATACTTTTTTTAAGAACTAAAACGTAACAAAGGTGGCAAATTATAGATTTTTTCAGAGAGTTAGTTAATGGGATGGAATTGAAAATTCAAGATCACTTAAATTCCTTATCAGAAAATAGATAAAAATGTTGAGCGGGCATATTAACGGTTTCTTGTTACAGGTAAGCTAACATCGGATGCTGCATTGGACCCTGCTGGCCTTGTTGCCGTTGCTCTCGCACATGCATTTGCATTGTTTGTTGGGGTCTCCATGGCTGCCAACATCTCAGGGGGTCACTTGAATCCAGCTGTCACCTTTGGATTGGCAATTGGAGGCCACATCACCATCCTCACTGGCATCTTCTATTGGGTAGCCCAATTGCTCGGTTCCATCATAGCTTGTTTCCTCCTGAAATTTGTCACGAGCGCCGCGGTAATTAAGCACCTTAATATATTTGAGATTGTTCCGAGTGAAAATCTTATTTCTGCATATTTAGTTGACCCTTTGCTACATTACATATTAATCAAGCATTTCAAATCTTTTTGCAGACCGTTCCAACTCATGGTGTTGCTGATGGTATGTCCTCAATTGGGGGTGTTATCATGGAGATCATCATCACATTTGCTCTTGTCTATACCGTCTATGCTACAGCAGCAGACCCAAAGAAGGGATCACTAGGAACAATTGCACCAATTGCAATTGGATTCATTGTTGGTGCAAACATACTTGCTGCTGGTCCATTCAGTGGTGGATCCATGAACCCAGCCCGCTCATTCGGCCCAGCAGTTGCAAGTGGTGACTTCTCTGGGAACTGGATCTACTGGGTAGGCCCATTGATTGGTGGTGGGCTTGCTGGACTGATTTATGGTGATGTCTTCATTGGTTCCTATGCTCCACTACCCGCTTCAGAGGACTATGCTTAACTGCTTAAGTCATCTGTTGAGTTGGTGGCGTTTTGTGATTTTTGAGTTCATGGTTTCTCTATCTAGTGAATAACAAATGTAAATTACAGTATGTTTGTGCTTTTCGTACTCTTCTTCAAATGTGTATGGGCTGTTCAGTTTCTATGATCTTTTTATTAAGAGAAAATTCTAGATCAAAGTTAAAATTTGCACAAATATTTTTTTTGGTTTTTGAATTTGTTATATTGTTCCTCTTTTTCTTTGTCCAGAATATTTCAGTGAGCATGATGCATGATTTTAGATATCACAATTGACTGGGTTAATAAGAATAGGTTTTCAAGAAATATGCAAAGCCTAGTCTTGAGTTGTCGTATATATACTTTAGAAGTTTAGAACAGTACTAAATGAAATTTAGGGAGGGATATAGCGAGTCAAACATTTGAAAATGTATAACCTTGATAAAAGAGTTGTAGAATTTCGGACCATTGATGGAAATCTTAGAATTTGAACACAATTTTTCGCATAAATAGACATATTGAAATGAGATGATATTTAGGAAGATGATTGTCATGGACATCATCTCTACCGAAAAATCATCCCTTCAATTATTACCATTTTGTAGGGTCTGGTTTTGAAGTGGAGTGGCTCTAAGTGGAGTGGTTATAAGGGAGCGACTCTATCTCTCCCAATCAAATTTTGCCAATAAAGATAACAAAACAGGACTTTTCACACGAGTTGAGAGATCTTGTGTTGCACAATTAAACTACATCATTCTGTTTTCTCAAAACCCTAAATATATATATATATATATATATATATATATATATATATATATATATATATATATATATATATATATATATCTCGATAACTAAAATTATATTGGAGTAAATGGAGAACAAGAGGGAGTTAAGTGACCAATTCAGTCAATATGTTCCAATTCTAATGGCAATTGTATTGATATTGTTTTTGATGAAAATAATAAGTTTTTGTTTTTGTTTTTCTAAGATACGCAATTCATAGATTTTCAAATGAGTACACAATCTTCTTCTTTTTTTCTTTTTTTTTTTTTTTTTTTTTTTTTTTTTTTTTTTTTTTTTCAATTAATGAAGCGTCGTCAATCTCATATCTAAACAACAACAATTATCGGATTTCATATTTTTTTGTTGTATCATTTAAACTTATATCTAAATATCAAATGAAATTTATGACTTTAAGTTTAAACTTAATTGTCAAATGATGGTATTTGTATAATTGTATTGTTACCTTGTTTATTGGGAAAAAAATATATATTAGAGGGTGCAAAAAGTGTTAGATAGCCAATGTGATAGAGAGCGGGTTCTCTCCAATATGTATTTAGGAGGATTGGTTTTGCTAATTAGAAGGGGCTAGCGGCACAATTTGTACCGCGACGCTTGACTAAATCTTTTGTTTGATTTATTTTTCATATCAATAAATAATATTTTTTTGATGAAAAAAAAATATGATTGTATTGTTACCCGACCTAAAGACTTCATTCCTTAGCATGCAATTTTGCTAGTTATAATTATATATTAAGTAAATCGATCCATGGTGGGTCATTGGGTCGGGTAACATAGCAAAACATTGGGTTTCGGTCTAGTTTCCCACCCGAGGGTCGTGCTATGTTCCAAGGCCCAAAATATCGATATCGATCAATATATCGGTGTACCCAAAAACCGATATATATCGGATATATCGGATATTTCGGATATATCCATTTTTTTGGTAACCAGTCCAAACTATTTAAAATATCGGATATATCGAAAATATAATATCGGAAATATCGGATATATATCGGAAATATATTGGAAATATCGGTTTTATATTTTAAAATGGTCAAAAAGTCAACCGATATATATCGATTATATCGGAAATATCGATTATATCGGCGATATAAAGTTTCATATCGAAAATTCCGATATATATCGGGAAAAAAAGAGTTCTATATTCGGTAGATATATGTCGGAAATATCGATGTCGGTGTACCAAAATACCGATATATATCGGCGATATATCGGATATATCGGCGATATTTTGGTCCATGCTATGTTCAGCCTTTTTGTGGTGGAAAAAAAATTACAAACTGGAATGAGAGATATGAATTGAAAACACCCATAAAACTCGTGAAAAGATGAGTAGACATGCTCGTAATATGCACCTATCCACTGCTACCTCGGAGCCTCGGGTTGTGTTAGAAGCCCATCCAGTCCACGCACGCCTGTTTGCAAACCTCAGTGGTGCTTCAGCCATAGTTCACAACGCTTTCTTACCCACAAACAACCCTTTCCATGCACCTGCCCCTACCTATTGCAGTCTATGTAGGGCTGGCAATGGGTCGGGTAAGAACCGATACCCGATCCAGTCCGAACCAATAAAAACGGGTCTGGGACAGGTAGTTAGCATATTAGACCGGTTCTGGGTCTTGAAGATCAGAACCGGACTCTTATTGGATTGGTTCTAGATTAAGTATGTACCGAACCATTATGGGCCTAATCCAATTAAAATTTTTAGTCTTATTCTTTCTAATTTTCCTCCACCATATATTTCTATTACCTTATACAACATTGCAATATTTAAAGTTCCAAAATAAGATATGCAAAATACATATGTAATATTACGATATTTTTTTACATAATAAAAAGATGGTTTCTATTACAAATTTGGATTTCAAATCATTCATTATGCCTTTTTTATTTGTATATCTTGTTTTTGTGTTTAGGAAAAAAAATTATTTAATATTTATATAACGAAAATTAGGATCCAATTATTAAAAACTCGGTTCACCGGGTTGAAATTGAACTTATCGGTTCGGAACGGATCGGATCCGGAATCAAAAAAAAAATTTCGGTTCGGTTCTGGTTCTCTAACTCAAATATCCGTTCGGATCAGGTCCGGTTCTAGGTCTGTATTATTGAAAAGCGGATCGGTTTTGGATTTGCCTATATCCGAACCGATCCAACCCATTGCCAGCCCTAAGTCTATGTATATCGCTGGGCATTACGAAGACGTGCTTGTATTTCTCAGTTTTTTTTTCAACCGACCCAATGTGGAGCTCGGCAGTACAATCTACGGTTCCTTTCGTGTTTTTATCAACACATGCATTAGACTATTTTTTTCAATAAGCCTCCTAGGATTTATGTTGTGCCCCCTCTCGTTTAGTACTATTGCGGCGTTATGGAGATGCACCAATAAATATTCGAGAATGCAGAATCAGGAACATAACCCAATACAGATATGCAAAGTTTCAATAAGAGACAAGATTTAAGTAACACAAAGGGTATCAAGCTAAGCACACTCACTCACTCACATAGGCATAGCCAAGCAATGTTGGAGATAGTAGCCATCCGCAGTATAACGTGAGTGCCCATCAATAACAGCAGCAGGGGGGTGTTGGCTTATGTCTTCTGAACCATTGCAAGGAAGGAAATGAAATTTTAAACAATGAATCTTGATTTTCTCATTGTCGTAAGGGAGATCAAAGTTGGGAGACCAAACAAGGCAGAAATTTCGATCTTCTCCTGTATGAAACAGAAATGTCCCACTATATTCGCTATCAGGCGCACAAGAAAACGCATCCTCCAGACCAGTTACTGCAGAGCGTTGCCTAGTTTTTAAATCTTTGGCATAAATCAGACCATTAAAAAGAGTATACTCAACACCTTCAACAACAACAGGAGGGTGAGGTCTTGTCGAACAGCCACCAGTTACAGAGTAATGGGGTGTCCATGTTCCTGATGATGGATAGTAGGTTTCAGCAAACATAACATAAGAAGGTACATTATCACCATTTTCGTCCCTGACTAATCTACCATTGTCGTCGCGAGCCAAGGGATTGTTGTTAGTCTGCACATACAAACCGCCATCAGCAGTAGGATAAACTGTGGGAGAAAGCTTGGGTGACAACATAGGAGTTAGCTCTGTCCATTTCCCAGCTGTGTCGTAAACTAGAGCACGGTTTATAGCAGTACGACAGCACTGATCAAAACCGCCGAAAACGTATAACTTGGAGTCTAAGGCAGCACAACCATAAGAAATGTGGGAATTGGGTAACTTGAAAAGTGGAGAGAGCTTGATTTTAGTTTTTGTTTGTCTTCTTGGTAGTGCTACGGAGCTAAGATCTATTGCGTACCAAAGAGTATCAGTAACACCTGATGGTTGCAAGGCAAGGACAGCAAGATAGATAATCATATTCTCTTTCTTCTTCTTATTCTTCACGGTTGTCATCTTATGATCTTCCCTCTTCTGGACCACCTTCGACTTCGACGACGACGTTTTTGTCGCCCTTAGGTAGTTTGGCTGATGATCACTGGTCGAAGTTGCTGTGATCTTCTTCCTTAATTCGCTCATTCCGCTCTTCTTCATCTTCTCAATAGAAATCTCAAAATGGGGAGGATTTTTTCCCTCTTCTTTCTCGGATCAGCTGCCAAAGTGGTTAGGACTTGGGAACAAAACCACTACAGTTTGGGATATGGTTATTAGGTAGGGTCCGGTTCACAACTCAGCCAACCCCAAGTTCACGACCATTGAACCCAAGAGGCCAAGACACAGCCCAACACATCATGAACAATCGACGAACGTAAGTACGTAACACTCATCTTTCTGTTATTTCTCATCTTCCTCCGCCAACCTTGGGACACTTAATTACCTTGAGAAGTTGACACACTCTAGAAGATGCTCTAAATCCTAACAAGTTGTCAATTTAGATTCTAGAGTACAATATGGAATTGCATTACCTGTACCGTACAGTACAAACTACAAAGAATGATATTAAAGTACATTTCAATACAAACAAGATAGCATTTAATGAGAACTAATAACAGTAGATTGAAATTTGGGTAAGATATTTCCTTCCATCAATAATTTGTACAAGTAACAACTTTCCTTCCATCCAAATCAATTACAATTTACAACAGAAAAGCCAAAGCCTAACCCACTTGCATAAAACTATTGCAAGTCTGGAACATTAACATTTTCTCGCGCCCAATTACTATACACGTCCCATCTCCCTCGTTCATCCACAGAGCAAGACTAGCAAGAGCAATCTTAGGGGTGGTCACCGCACTGTCTTGGGGAGTTGAGTTTGGAGGCTTTCTCTTCTGGTTGCTTCTGGGTCCGGCCAGTCGAAGGTTGGTTGGTTCTAAGGCTGGTTTGGAACCCTTTCCTAGAAGAGGAGCTTCAGCTTAAGTAGCCCACTTGGTATGCAAGGAGAATTTGGTGGCCCACCACTTTCTTTAGGTGGCTTTGGACGTGACATACCAGTTCCCCTGCAACATAACTACCAACGGCAAAGCACAAAGAGAAATCAAATCAATGGGCTCCTCTTGGTGAAGGTGGCTTTCTGACTACCACTGCCATCACAAATGAAAACATGACAAACAGATTATTTCACCAAGGAGAATCATGTGTTACAAAAGTGAGTCTGACAAGTCGAGCAAATGAGGTACATTTGGGAACAAACAAGAATTCAGCGTGCAAATGCATGTATATAGTTAACATCTGCAATCCAGTCCTTTCCTGGAACACAACATACGATGACTGCAACAAGATTTTGATAAGTCATAGTAAGCCTCCTTAGGTTTCTTTTTTAAACTACCAAACAACATATAGCCATGTAGGTTGCATAAACTCAGTAACTCAAGCACATGAAATAATGATTCCTTAAATGTTAAAAAGATTCTTGTAGTGGCTCAGATACCTCAATTTTATCTCCATATTCTTCCATTTAATTTATGACACAATAGTCAAAGAGATTCAAACTCAAAAGAAAACTCTGAAATTTTTACTGTGTGACATCGAAATAGCACTTCAAAAAGATCTTTTCTTTTTTTTAATATGATGAAAAACGTAAAGAATCAATAGCACCATGTCCCACGCCCAAGCTGCTATTTTGCGGACCAAACATTGATCACAACTGAAAATCAGAAGTTCTATACTACAGTTCTTGCATTCCAACTACTATCTACAAATGTATTAACACGATAAAAAATGTTATCGCCAGCAAAAGTTACATCCAGTAGATTATGTTGAAACAATTTTTTTCCTCTTATAGTAACGCAATTGGATTAGGAAGAGTATGCAGGATGAATTAAATATCATAGTAAGTGTGTAGTAAAAGTACCAAAACTTCAGTAAATCAGGTCTAATCTACTGCAACGTAGGACCTGCAATAATGTTCCACATATAATCAGAGTAAATACTGTTAATTCTAAATGACAGACACTAAGATGAGTAATACACCACACAGCGTAATAGCTTACCCCAAAACAATGAAATCGAGCCCATGTTTGATAAGGCACAACCCAATGCTCCCAGTGCAAATGGGAATGCCGTATGCAAACATTTATCAACTACACTTAAGCTCCACTGTCTACCCTGCAAAACAGTAAGAAAAAAAGAGGAAACAAAATATAAATTTGAAAACCTAAAATTGATTTAAACAAAAAAATAAATGAAAAAAACAAGTTTTAGTATTTTGTACCATAGCATCAACATCTCCATTCTCGTAAGAGTCCCCAAAAATCTTACACATCCCAATTACATCTTTAGCGAAGTTTGGCTTAGTTGCCTTCTTTCCTTTTCCTTTAGATGAGGTCCACAATCTCTCGCATATATAGGAATTACGAAACACGTACAAATGAAAATTGAAGTCGAGAGGAAATTGCATACGAAATTCATAATTAACTTCATCTACGAAGTCCTTATTATTAAGAAACTTGTCTAAAGTCTTAAAAAAGTGTGCTCTTTGAATTGCATCCCAAAGGGAGAAATGGTTCTCCACTTCCATTGTTTTCCTGAAAAAAAAATACCAATAAATGCTAAAATTAACAACCACAGGAAATAACAATAATAGTTTAACTGCACATATAGGAGGGCTAATGGGGTCAATTAACACAGGTGTAATTTAAGGATATAATAAGATGCATGAAAATAAACCTTTTTAACTTCCTATGCAATCTTCTTTTTTTCCCATTTTTTTGGTGTATGATAAGCCATCAGTCCATTAGTAACTGCACTTTTTACAATCTATCATACTCAAGAGATAAGTGGTTTGTGCATTGCCGAAATTTCTTTCAGAACTATATGGGGAGAATGCAGAACTAAAGGCAGATAACAAGCATTGTCGACAAAGTGTTTCTTCCTTTTCCGGCAGTAGTTTGCTTAAGTAGTAAAGCCAGAATTTTTTTGTTGGAGTTACATAGTGAAGTACCACAGATAAATCAACATAACTTCTACTGTTGCTACCCCTTTGTATTTAGTCATATGCAAATGAAAATTTCAAAACTTTAGTAATATAGACATGATAGCAAATACAAGTTGAACTTTCAAGTATTCCATGTTAACGTAAAACTAAGTACTACTCTGTTGTGGTTTTATGTTTTCCGGTTGAGTGATACTATTTATGTGAAGTGGTAGTATTGAATTTAAAAATTAGTTTCGTCTCTTCGCTGACATAAGTTAAAAAACGTGAGTCATGTATTTAAGCCACAACAAGAAGAGTCCTTACTAAATTCAACCCACCAAAGAACTGCGTAGTCCGTCCAATTAAATAAAAAGTAACTCCTATTATTTCATGTATACGGCAACAATTAAAATATTCACATTAATAACTCTTACCCTTCAGGAGCATCAAGAAGGCTGAATAGATGTTTAATCTCATCTGGTTCTCCCCCAGTTGGAATATTGAAGTGATCCATAATGTGGAGAATTAACCTTTTCAAATCTTGATAGTCTCTCCTCCAATCATCACCTAAACATAATATAAAGAAAAATAAAATTGTAAGATGTAACATATATTAGACGTAACTTATAATGACAAAAAAAAAACAGGAAAGGTACGAAATCTCCGACAACGCGAAATATCAAAAATTGAGGTAAATCACATACAATATGTGTCCGACACAGATTTTTTTTCAAAATATGGTGTGTCCATGTAACATGGGGTAAAATACAACTTAACATAAATTTCCTACAAGCAAAATAATCGCTTTTATCGTGGTTGTTAGCGAAATCTCGCTTAAGGCAGTCAACAAACATTGCTTATGATGTTTCAGCGGTAACATCTCGCTTCAACACTTGAGGACGAGGGTAAGTTCATGCTGTTGTAAGAATGTCTGGAGTTATATGTGGGAGAAAAAGGAAAAAAAAGTTAAAAACACTCTTACAATAAGGTGTGCCTCAGATCTGAGACGTATGCATGTAATAAGGTACGAATACAAGAGACTATGCAGAGTCCAAATTACGAATATGCAAGATTTAGACAAGGCTGCAACAAGACCTGAGCTGATGGACGATGGAGATCCTGGTAGCAGACTGAATTTTCACAACATCTAATCTTTTGAAATTCCGTCAATGTCTCAACCTGATGGGTTCCTTGTTACTCCAGATTAGAAAGCACATTACATATTTACCACAATGCTAGTTAGGCGTCATTAACAAAACACACCTCAGAAAACCAATCATGCAAGATTGAAATGTGGGGATTTGGACCATCGCTATTCAGATGCGAGATGCTACAGTTTGAAGATAAAAGTATAACACAATGCCCCAAGTTACAAATGCTAGTAAGTTATAGATGATTCTGTGTTTAACCTTTTCCAGGTGTAGTTGTATCATCTAAGTAACATTGACACTAAAAATCCTAATATACTATGGGGTCTGGACATTAAACCATAAACAAAAGAAATTAAATTAAATTAAAAACCATACCAGGTATTCCAGAATCATCAATGTAGTGGAAATGAACTTTTGTAGAGTCATCATCATTGAGGAAATAAATATTTCCTAAATCAGCCACATGTCCACAAACCAAATTTGAATTATGGAACTTACGCAAAGCTTTAACAATTGCCCTATATTACCAGAGCCACACAAAAAAAAAAAACGTTTGCTATTAATCAATACACGAAGTATTTTTTAAATGTAAATGTTTGAATTTTGTTACATTGAAAATAAATTTACCTAAGAATCTCTTGAAAAGGCCTTGCAAATCTATACACAACATCTGTTGAACCCACCAGACAAGGTGGTATTTGTGTAATGTGAGAAGGTAATGCTTTCACGTTTTGTTGATATACTGTAGAGATGTTGGGATACTCGGTGAAGAAGAATTTTTTGCCTTGATTATCCAGTTTTTGTTGCAGAGTTTTTGACATATTGTTTTACCCTCCAGCATGCAAATAGTGGAGACTTGAATGCTGACGAATTTGGATTAACGGATATATTGGTAGTTTAAGGGGTTATGCTACTTTCTCTATTGATGCTTTCTGCCATTGGTGCAGCAAAGGGAAAAGGGTGACCCATTTGGTAATGTAACTTTCAGGGTGACCCATTTGGTAATATTTTTGTATATCCGCGGTAAAAAAATGTGTAACGCACGCACAAATATCAAATATTATCGCGACACAGACCACGGACCAAAATGAGAGTTTTAAGATTGAACCATGTTTACAAAGTAAATGAATAAATCGATGGAAAGATAAATACATGTTCAATTCAACAAACATAGGTTTTACAGTAAAAGTCTTTCATATTTTTCATTACAACAACCAATTACGTCATGTACTAATGTTAGATACTAAACTCAAAGGTAGAAATGTTGTCAAACAATAGGTCCTTCGACTGTTCCGGGTGAACCAGGCGGAGAAGAATCTGATGAATGAGTAAACACTACATGCTCGTATAAAAGCCCAGCAATTGTAGCTCCAATCAGAGGCCCAACCCAGTAAACAGCTTGGTTCTTGAAGTTTCCACTGACGAGAGCAGATCCAAATGAGCAAGCTGGGTTCATGGATCCACCAGTGAAAGGTCCTGCTGCTAATACATTGGCTCCCACCACAAATCCTATAGCGACGGGCCCAATAACACCAAGTGAACCTTTTCTTGTGTCTCCTACTGCGTACACAGTGTACACCAGAGTGAATGTTAGCACACTTTCCAGAATTGCTCCTCCAAATCCGGTCATTTCCTCCGCAATTGCATGTGTAGGGATTGGCTGGCAAAATAATGTTTTCACGTTAGTCTAACATATATAGCATACTTTGATATGGTTCCATGTTATATCATACTATAGTAAGAAATGTACTGCGGTGAATAATTATTCGACAATTCTGTTCCAGCATAAATTTCCGATGTAAAAGGTTAGATACGAAAAATCAAGGCAGCATATGTCTGTGATTCGTCACACTGCGTGGTGCTGCACTGCTACTGCCCATCGTGGCAATATTTCATACTTTTCCTTACGTAAATAACAATCACCTAATTCTTCGTGAATGCGCTACATTGTGTGCATTACTGCATACATACCCCTATGTACAAGTGTACAACAACATGGTTACTTTATAAATTCACCACAAGTACAAAAATAACACATTATTTCTATCTCCCATTATACCCTATTCACAACAACTCATACTTTTTGAAACCCTATGCACAACAACTATATTATTAGATGAAAGCCACATTGTTCATACATCGATCACTAGGAAGAACTACGTATTAACCTAAATTGTGAAATAGATAGGAAAAAGTACGTATTAACCTAAATTGTGAAATAGATAAAAATTAGATGATACTTACATGGCCAGCGGTAGACAGTTTCAATAGAAAACATGCTAAGATAGAACCAAGTAATTGGGACGCCCAGTAGAAGATGGTAGTTACAGCACCAATATGACCTCCTATAGCCAATCCAAAAGTAACAGCCGGATTAGCGTGACCACCAGATATATGGGCTGCAATATAAACTGCTGATGATAATCCCAAGGCACTTGCAATGCCGATAACAACCAAACTCGTTGGATCTGATGTGGCATCGGGCATCATTTTTTCTGTACAAGCGCAATAACAAACCCAAATCGTAATTACTGAAACGTGTATGTGAAATGAAAAAGCAAAAGAAACAACATTCACTGCATAAATAATTACGTAGACACTGTGTTCACACTTCACAGTAAACTCAATTGCAATGATAAACGTTACAACGTTTCTGATAAATACAAGAAATGTGTATTATCAGGTTGCAGGAAATTTGATTTTGTGTTCCATTATGAATCAAGTGGATCTCCCTTATTTTATTTTTTTGTGAATGCTTGTTACAAAAGGGTTGGTACATCGTATGGTAAACATATACAAACACAAATGAATGTGAAATATTTAACTTTAAAACTATATATTTAAATCCATTAAAATGGAAAGAAATGGTGTTTGAGAAAACTAACGTACGTGACGCCATAGTAGAACCAACAACAGCAAAGACGAAGATGAACGTGGAGATAAACTCCGCAAGATAAGATCGAAGAGCGTTTGGCGTGAAGGACTGCTGAAACTGGATTTTCAATGTAGTTGACGAAGCCATCTTATCAAAACAGCACGGAGGAGAATCAGTGTGCAATGTGTTTGATGAATGCCTACTCATTTGTGAGTTCTGAAAAATAATAACTGTGAGTGCGTAGTGAAAAAGAAAGAAAGAGGAAGTTGATACAGTTATATAGAGAACCATGAGTTGTTCTCCAAAGAGGCGCGTCTTTTCTAATAAGACTCGTGTAGAAAGAGGAATTTAAATTGTAACCGCCAGCCTACATGGCAAGCGAGACCGTTGTTAGACCATGTAATAACTAATAACTGCCCGGACATATCCATACCATTTGAAGATTGACCTGGAATTTTCGATTTTTGGGGCCCTAAGGCCAATTTTTTTCCATCATGGGCCTTCCCGGATAACACAATTGAGAAGCGGGAATGAGAAGTGAAGGGTCAGCCACTCGCCCACTCATAACCAACAGCCCACAAGCCTAAACAGTAAATGAACATAGTCCAAACCAAAGCCCAAAATATCGATAAATATATCAGTGTACCCAAAAACCGATATATATCGAATATATCCATTTTTTTTGGTGACCAGTCCAAACTATTTAAAATATCAGAAATATCATATATATTAAAAATATAATATCAAAAATATCAGATTTATATTGGAAATATCGCCCAACCAATATATATCATAAATATCCTATAACAATATAAATTTTATATCAGAAATTCCATTATATATCGGAAAAAAAAAGTTCTATATTCGGTAGATATATATCAAAAATATCGATGTCGGTGTACCAAAATACCGATTTATATCGGATATATTGGTGATATTTTGGTCCTTGGGTCCAAACAGAGCTGTAAGACTGTCAACGTTTTGATGACCATAAGTTTTGTCAGTTTGTTGTGTTAAACTTCCATGAGCCGCTTTTCATATTGGAAATAGAAGCATATACATTGGCCTATTATCAACTAAAAAGTGTCTTATTAAAAAAATAATAATAAAAAGAAAAAGAGGAATTCTAATACTTTTTGCTTCATCAGAATACAACAGTCTTGTTGTCCTCGTAAGGAAGCACCCGAAGCTCGCAATAAGATTTAATTGCGTTTGCCAAACACTGTTTTTCTAGGTTCTCAGATTTCTGCACAAAGCTCTGCAGGTTATCTCTGTGGGAAACTCTTTCAACCTGCATAATGATGGTGAAAGATATTTAGTCTCCTCGTATGGCATTTGCTTATTATAAATGAGACCATTGCACACAAAAACAGCACCTACTTAACATGACGGCATACAGCTTAATGTTTTCAAGTGGGTATATACTAGACAGTAAATACTTAGCATAAATGGACAACCACAACCGAAATTGAGTTAACTGTGATCACTGACGCTACTAATACTACGAGACTAGCAGGCTTCGCTTATATTCAGGCTTCACAAACTTAACAATGTCTACCAAAATAAACGTAGACAGAACTGTGATCACTGACACTACTAATACTATGAGACTAGCAGACTTCGTTTATATTCAGGCGTCATGAACTTAACAATGTCTACCAAAATAAATGTAGACAGAAATATATTTCCATATAAAGATTTCCTTAAATTACTTTGTATTAGTTACTTCCACTATGCTTAAGATCTCGTTCTACAGCAAGGTTTTTAGTTATAGACGACATGGATGCAAAACTCAAGTCCCTTCAACTTTGATGACACACATTGGAACCATAAATGAAATCAAGAACCTTCCATGCTCTTTCCTTTCAAGTATGGTTTGCAATGAATTGAACTTTCCTGCTATTCAGTCTTACTCTTACATATACAACTTTAAACTTAAATAACATCCTTGTTCAGCCAAGACAACAACTAACAGAGAAGATTGAGACTCTTTAGTTTTACACAAGACCCTACGACAAAAAGCTAAATCATCTAGAGTTCAATTTGTACAAGACCCATAATTCTAGAGTTTCAGTGTTTCACCCATTGGCAAGGTCATATAAAAACTAAAAAGTTGTACACACAGTATAACTAATATTACTACTGTAGCTAAGAGTATTACCATTTGTTCGATAATTGGCCCCGCATCAAGTTCTTCAGTTACAAAGTGACTTGTCGCACCTATCAATTTTACACCAGCATCAAATGCCTGAAAAGTTTGTTCATGTGAATTATTATCAGAACATAATCATGAACTAAATGACATAACCAACTTCCCAGCTTAGTTTTTCTAGCAGTAAGGACGAACTGACCAGTCACAAGCAGTGTTAAACAGGAATTCATCAGGTTGGATGCCAGTGTAAATATAAAGAACTAATTAATAAAGGAAAAGTAGCCATTAAAGGCCTGAAATGAGAAAGTCATAGGAATTTAAAAGACATTGTTAGGAACTATACCTGTTTAGAAGGGTAACCGCCCTTAAATGAAGGTAAAAGACCATGGTGAATGTTAATAACATCCTTCCCATAGCTATCCAGAAAGTCGCCTGATACTATCTGAAAAAAGTATTGATGTTATTTGACTTCACACATAGCATACACGATGATATTACTGAATCAGTCCTACAATAAGCTAAAGAATAATATCACACCGGGTAAAGCATGGTGATTTCGCTGTGGCTTGCTATTGAGTTATGTGTACAGACAGAAACATTCAGGACTCTAAGAAACTTGTCCTCAGTACTTCTTGTTACAGACAGTGTGAACAAACAAATCTAAAAGGCTAACCAGTAATGTAATTCTTATAGTCAATAAAAATAGTTACTCAACGAGCCTTATTGACATATTATCCTCCACAAAGTACTTTCTTTAATTCACATAATGAGAGAATGTCAGGTTAATCAAACAATGAGATGAAATTGATCATCCATCTTCAAGAAGAACCGCATTGATTAACTTTCACAACAATGTTCTTTTTCTTCTCCTTAGAAACCTACTAAACTAGTCCAAAATAATCCACACCATATTTTCCGCAACATTTAGAATCTAAAAATACTTGCAACAGAAAACACGCAATATAAAGTCTTCAAAAATGAATATCGGGTGATTGAGACTTTAAACTTGCATACTAAGCAAAACAGAAGACAAAACATCAAAATACCTGCATGTACCTAGCAAGCACTAAAAAATCAGTGTTTCGAACCAATTCCAAGACATCACTTTCTCTTTCAGTTCCTGTTTTCGTGCCCAAATAATGGTATGGAATGCCATGTCTTTCAAGAAACCGAATCACATGGGTGTTTGGACCTCTATCATGATTACTGTAAGAACAGACTGGGATTGATAAGTAAACACATAAAAAGTAAGAAAAACTAGACCAAGTATGCAGACTCATAAGAAAATCACCTTATTACACGAGTTATATCTACAGGGAACCTCCCACTTTGCCATCCATGTAACAAGTCCACCAGACAATGATCCTGCAATGGCATAGTAGAACTATTATATTATGTAGTATTGCAGTACGCAGTGAGTCAACCAGAAGCCTCAATTTCTTTTTCTTTTTCTTTTTTTGCATAAAAAATGAAAAAAAAAGGAAAAAGAAAAAAGAAAAAACATGGAAAAGAAACAGGATGTACCTGTTTCGAAGCCAAAATTGCAATCTTATACTTGTGGTCAAAAGCTGGCACTCGCACAACAGATTTCATAGCATTGAACAGCTTCGATAGTTTAAGGAAGTCTGCATCCATCTCCGGCCGTGGCCATCTATTGGGATCAAAGACAAACTCACTGCAAAAGTTTACAAGACGTTAGTACCCTAACTTACTGTTATATATAACTTATGTTTCAACCAGATTACAGCTTTTATGACAGGATACAACTGCAGGATCGCAACACCAAGAAGAGGTGCAAATGTGCAATCTGCTGCAGCTGTTCAGGTTCTGCAGAACAGTCTATGGAAACAGTATAATGGCAGCAAAGGAGAAATTCATGGAGAGAGCCACTTGCGAGGTCGGCGTACGTAACTACACTTGCTTTTGGCTTGATAAATGGTATGACATTCTACCTCTTTGCTATAAAATTTCCTCTAATTTACAACAGGACTTACAGTAGAGGCAAGTTCCTGAAAAAAGTCCTTGATAAGGGAGAGTAAGTGCTGCCTTAGGACCTCAATATTTGACCAGGCTACAAGTTTAAGGGCATTAATATTATAGCTTCTTTCGCACTCATCATTGAAGATGTGAAATGGGGAAATAGAGATTAGATGAGAATGGAGCTGGAGCAGAAGTGATAAGTTCAGGGTGAAGACCTCCCATCAACATTTCAAGGAGGAACGAAACACTAGAGTGGTGACTAGTGAGCTTCAATTCTTTCTCTACAAGCTAGTGTGGAAGGTAAAAATCTCTGGTCAAAGTCAAGTTCATTCTGGGATGCGCCATTGGAAAACAACAATATTCATCTTTTTACAAAGTGCTCTTCTGTTTGACAAGTATGGAATATGACAACTGCCATTCATAGCAGAGCTTTTAGCTAGCATGCATGGTTCGGCAGTTAAATCACACCTACTTTTTGACACATATGTCTACTATAATTTAACATGTATACAGATGACTCTTTTAAAACCTAAAGAAAAACTCACCTACATTACCAATAAAAAGTGATTACTAATGGTGCGTACATTGCCTTTAATTAGATTCTAATATGTTCTCATATTAGACATACACTAATCTGTGATACAAAAACAATTCCATACAGGAGTTCAAACATTGCATAGCTTTCAAGTAAAAGAGTAGAAACCTTCTGGAATAGAAAACATTCTTGTTTTCAGGAACAAATACATCCACGCTCAATATGTTTCCTCCTCTTGATGAAATACATTCCGAAAGTTTCGCCACAATCCCCACTCCATCCTAGTGATACAAAAAACAATCAATATTTCAACATATTCCGATTAAATTTACCGAAATATGAAGATTGTATAGGGAACTTACGGGGCATTGAAAGACGTGAATTCCATGAGCAGTGTTTGGGGTTGAAGAGAAAGAGGAGTAGAGGGACTTGTTGAAGAATTTCGATGAATCAAAGGCACTTATTGGGAATCCTACAATTCTTGGGAACCTTGAAGATACCCTTTGGAAGAGGGTCATGGAATCTCTCTCTCACTTCCACGCCAACCACTTTGCAACCTTAGCTACACTAGTTTACTGTTAAGTTAGTTAGTTTATAGTTTATACTTCCTAGCTATTTAACTTACTATATATATATCAGGATTCTCTCCTCCCTTTCTGTAAGAATTTCTCAATTGCTTCCTTGACCTCTGACCTGGAAAAGTGTCTTGGTCTTTCTAATCCAAATCGAGGTTATGCTGTTTATGTTCTCACAGCTCACAACGAAAAGAAAATGTTTGTGTTCACTGCTCACCTGTGGCCGTGTGGGTGCCATTATAAGAAATAAAAAACGTTGCAAGATGTAAGTTGTTGTTATAGCAAATGCGTTTGGCCGGTTGCACGCCACCTCAAATCCTGACACAGTAGTGTGTCAGTGTGTGAAATAGGACCCTCGACCCCAATTGAATTGGCTAGGAAATTTTGGCAGCCGTGAACTCTTGTGCAGTTTTAATTGTCAAATGCGTATGTTTCTAGCCTAAGAATAAGATGGTTACTTCCAGCAGGATTATATTAGAGATCTGATCGATTGAATACAATTCCTATCTCAATAATTTCTCAAAATTGTACAATCAGTTTTCCAGCAAACAGTGTCAGCAATCTGCATAGAGCATAGAATCCACTGAAAACATGTGCTACGCAGTGTGCCAGACTACATAAACTAAAAGTTACTTGTACAAGTAGATATATAAGAGATCGGAAACTTGATTTTGTAATAAATTGCAATTTGGAATGTGCGCCAGTCAACTTCCTTGCCATTGTGATAATTGACTTCCTTGCCATTGTGGTAATTGACTTCCTTGATATTGTGATGTTTGAGAATATATATAGTCGTCAATTAATTTCCTTGCCACAGCTACCTGCTTTTGCCGTAGCAAATTATAAAGATGAGAGACTGCAGGGATTCAGTAGCTGAACTGTAGCTCAAAAACAAAAGAAAAGAAATCCACCAATGTGAACGCAGCCAGCTAAGTTATGTGACCCAACAGAACCATTAGAGGTATCCTTATGGGTCAACATTTACGGAAAACACAAGAAACAGACTAATTACACAAAATTTAAAGCCAAACCGCGCTCTAGCATCAAGACTTAAAACCCACTCTCAAAACTGAAGATCAAATTACCTGCTGTGAAGTACCACCAAGGAAAATATGCCTCAGGTTTTGCTCACCTCTACTACCACTAACCTGGGAAAACACAGAAGCAAAAGAAAAATAATAAATAAACATGAGCCTTATTTAACTATAATTTGCACGTCTGAGCATCAGAACCTTGCTAAGTAAACATTCTGACATCTCTCAATAAGAATATAAGACACCTGTCCTCTCAGTGTCATCCATGTGGCATGTCTTCCAGAGTCAGGACCATCAACTAACATGTCATGATTAGGTTTTGTAGATGTATCAGGTGCACTTTTCTCAACAGTTGAGAATATAAAGCTAACTGACAAGTGGCCAATAACAGAGTTCTACTGACTTTTAGACTCAATATATATCAGGCAGCAATGCAGTTAGCTCGCTAAGTGCTACTTGCTAGAGATGAGCCTAGGCAGGCTTTGGCGTGAAGACTAAGAGTGTGAGTCTAGAGTCTAGGGCATGGGCCTAGCCACATAGGCGCACTTTTGACAGCAAAGTTAAAAAATATCAAAGGAGTTGCCTCTTTGCGTCCCATGAACAGTAGGGTCATCCATCGTGAATCTAAGGCCCAAATCCTACCATTCAGTCACTTCATTAACTATTTTGTTTCTTCTAGCCACTTCATTTTGGATAGCGTAGAGAACACCTTCTGATTTTTTATAAGACAAGTGGCCAATGATGTTGGCATGTTTTGGTCCCATGTAAGAGGTAACAAATTACACATCACTGTTCTCTGCGGTGAACTCATTTGTGGTAGTTTCCTAATACCAAGATCATTGGTTGCAAATTCTTGAAAGAGAATCACTAATAACTAAAAACTAAAAACATTATCAGTACATACCTTGATTGTTGCTCCAGATTCAGTTCGGATCCTTGATATGTTGGACCCAGACTTTCCAATTAAACCACCAACCAATATTTCCGGAATAAACATCTCCGAGGTTAAAATATCAGCTGCAAGATTGGGTTTCCTAAGGATGATGTCATTATTAGACAAAAAAATATGATTCGCTGCAGACTTTGCGTAATGTGGGGAGATAAAGATACGATCATGTTAATCTGAACAATCACTAAATAACCTGAAGTTTGGGCCAGCAATGTCTGACTTGAACAATTTGAGCTCAAATTCTGTGTTGGTCTGATGGAAATTACTTTGCTGGGCGAGTTTTCCCTGCATAACAGGAAAAGAAATGTTATAATCTTAGCATTTAACAATAATAAAAAGGATAAACAAATACCAGCACCATACCTTATTTGACAGCTAATTATCTCCAAGGCTTTGAGTATTTGTGGTATACCACCCAATATCTGAGTTTTGCATGCAAAAAGAGAGCATATATTCAGTGTCCTGAATGAAATATATAGGTCTTTGCAACATTCTGAGGTCTGAAGTGGGTTATCCTCTTAAAAGCAAATGGTGACGAATAGAAGAGATAAAGCAGGTTAATGTAAGTTCATGGACATTGGAAAAAATCTTAGTGACATTGAGACCTGACAAAGAAAAAATCATAATATTTGACATAGCTATAAAGATCTGATCTAAAATTATGTAGTAGGACCTGCTTGTGCCTCGTCAAAATGTTGGGCGCCTTTGGTCTCAGTAATGAGTATTTAAGAAAGTCAATATGTTATTAATTAACTTCTTACTGTAACAATGACATGCTGCTCAAGTGCTCATTTGTCACAAATATAGATATTCTCAATGTGGGTCTGAGCTAAGGCTTTATCGCAACGGTAAGGTTGCTCATTGTGACCTGAGGGTCAAAATTTTGAATCATGGAGACAGCCTCTCCAATTGCAGGGGTAACCAAACACCCTGTCAACAAATATTTTAAGGCAAGAACAATTAGGTAAAAACCACAAGTCTCGAACACATATTGTATGTGATATACCTCAGCTTTTTATGTTTCGCCGTGTTACTATGTTAGATACTTCGTATCCGTGTCAGATACATACACACGTATCCATGTCAACATAACTTGGCTAAAAAAAAGCTGGGGGTACACTGTACTTGTTCTAAATAAATCTGCATTTCACTTCTGGCGCTGAATAATACCCAAGGAGCAGAAACATGGAGAAATGGAACAACTAGAAAAGACGTAAACATATATCCATTGGTTTTAAGTTGTAACCAATTACAAAGACAGTATCACCTGTACTAGTCGATCAGATTCGTGAGCAGAAGCACATTGTGGCAACTGCGTTTTAGGCATTATACTGATTGTGGCTCCAGAGCAGTTCCTAAGTTTCTCAATATTCTGACCAGACTTTCCAATCAGGCAGCCAGCTTGCGACCCAGCAATCAAAAGCTGAACCATGTTTGTAGTTACATGCTGTATACCCATATTTGATATAAAAACACCAACATCCTCTTCCTACTCACAGAAAATGAGACAGTTCATCAGTAAATTGTTGCATAAGAGTAAAACAAACCACAGACAGACTCAAGGCCTCCCTACAAAGCATACGAAGTCTATTAACCATAATAAGAATAAAAGAAAAGTTGCTTGCAGTTGTGCTACGGACAATCACCATCAAAATACAAACAATGCATAACCGAGTAGCCAAAGGAAAAGAAAACTGTTTCCAACTGAAATGTAAACCAAAGATTTAAGTATAACTTCCATATTTCTGTTCTTCAATTCAACTATTCATCTTTGAAGTAAGAGTTTCAACATCTACTTTCTATGCTTTTTATCTTTAAAAGAAAGTTATTTCCTAGCTATTGTTTTCACTTACTTATCAAATGCAAGCAAAATATCATTCTGAGAACTGTCTTGTGCAAGCAAGAAGCAGGGTGCATTAAATCCTACATTATGTAACCACAAATTTTATTTTCATTTTTTTCGTTAATCGTATACCACAAATGAAAGGATATCTTGTGCAAGCTTACAATAACATATTCCAATCAGAAAAATACTATAACCTACCAAGTTTAATTCTTATTCCTAACCTTGTTATAACAAACTGTCGCTCTAAGTTGGAAATTGACCTCTTAGTACTTCAACAGAGTTCAACTTTACATATTTAATCATATACACATTTTCGACATATTAATATATGTCCATTTATTTGTTACGAGTCACATCACCTTAAGAACAAGGCTAGCTATTTGAAGAAGTGCTCTCTCCGCATCAGATATTTCGCAATCGTTCCCACCAGAATTAATAATAATAACACGCTCCTCCTCTCTCTGCAACAATCAATCAATTAATTAAATACAGATTTTTCTACTGAAGTAAATTATGTCCTAATTAAAAATGGGGAAAACTTACTGTGATTGCGTCAGCAATTTTAATAGTAGCTCTAGTATCTTCTCTGATTTTTTGAATTCGAGTACCTTCTTTACCAATTACTCTTCCAATATGTCTTGATGGGACCACAAGTCTAAACAACACGTCATGTGGTATCGTTCTTCGTTTCAATGATTGGGAATCGGTTTGTTCTTCTGCATTAAATGCGCCGCTCCAAGTTCGCTTCGCAATGAGTTGTCCTTGTTGTTGTAAAGGAGGAATAGAATCTGGGTTTTGGTTTTGTTGCTCTTCTGACATTTTGTAGACTGATTATGAAATAGAAAATTGACCGGGTTTTTTTATATATAAAAAATCGAGGAAGAGCAACCCCTTGTGCAGCGGCAAAATTGGTTTTGGGGCGAAGGGAGTAAATGGACGAAGGAAATAGGCCCATTATATGGGCCCGTATGGTTTTAAATGGGCTTTTTTTTTAAGTCAGTATCTAACATGAGAGGACGCTAGTTTAGCGTTTTGAGTGGTAGGTACTTGTTTTTTTGGATTAAGTTATATAAGAGGGCCATGTGTTATAACAGGTATTATAAGATGGTCTTATAAAGTGGTTTGTTTTTCATTTTAAGTTTTTCTTACAATCACTCATAAAAATAAAAAAAACAAATACAAGACATCCTATAAATGGTTATTTGATAAATATAACCCTGATTTACATCACATTTAACTTGAATATATTAATTTTAAATAAGCGTATAGTTTGATTTTCGGTTTCAAAACAATTTTGATAATTAGAATATCAATTTTAAGAAACTACCTTAATTGGCGGTGGTGGTGGTAGTGGTTTTAATAGCACGGTGGTAGTAGAGGTGATGATATTTGTCTTAATAATACAGTAGTGGTGTTGGCAGTGGAAATGGTGGATGTCTTAATAGCATTATGGTGGTGGTGGTGATAGTCTTAATAGTACGGTGATAGTGGTGGTAGTAGTAGTAGTAGAGGTGATGATATTGGTCTTAATAGCACGATAGTAATGATGGTGGTGGTGGTGGTAGTAGAAATGGTGGTGATTTTAATAGCACGATAGTGGTGGTGGCGATAGTCTTAATAGTACAGTAATAGTGGTGATGGAGGTGATGGTGGTGGTGGTAGTGGCGGCAATGGTGGTGATGATTTTAATAGTTTGGCGGTGGTGGTGGTGGTGGTGGTGGTGGTGGTGGTGGCTAGGGCAATGGAGTTATTTGGAGCAAGACCCAAAATATCGAATTCGGTGAATATTTTGATATACCAAAAAACTGATATATATCGGAAATATCGGATATATCTATTTTTTTTATGATCAGTTAAAACTATCTAAAATATCATAAATATCAAATATTTATATTGAAAAATGGTCAAAAAATCAAACGATATATATCATAAATATCACATATATTGGTTATATCGGCGATATAAAATTTTATATCGGAAATTTTGATATATATCGGGGGAAAAAATATTCAATATTCGGAAAAAAAAAATAAAAATAAAAAAAAAAAAATATATATATATATATATATATATATATATATATATATATATATATAAATATATATATATATATATATATATATATATCGGCGATATATCGGTGATATTTTAGGCCTTGATTTGGAGAAGAAAATAATGAAAATAGAAAAATAGATAAATGAGAATAGGGGTATATGGACGGGGGTGTTTGAGTTATTTTTCAAGTTATAAAACTTATAGAATTGAAGTAGATCCAATTTTGATATTTATAAAATTGGAGCCTAGACATTTATAATATAATGCCTCTTATAAGACACAAAACAAACCAAAAAAATGTCTTAAATCATTGGGTCACATCTTATAAGAGGTTATAAGACCTCAAAGGTCTTATAATAAACAAAAACAAATGGCCCCTAAGCATATTCCTATACATCTACCTACTTTTTAAGTTTTACCATGTTCATTTTTGCCTTATAAAGCACCATATAAAGCACCCCTATAGAGCATTGTCACAAGCACCCCTATAGAGCATTGTCACAAGCATAGAACGAAATGCCACTACCTAACCAATTTCTTGGTTTGGTCAATTTTAGTATATGCAACCAGTGCCAGGGTTCTGATATTTTGGTGGCCTAAAGCAAGACAATAGAATGTGACTATATATGTGTTAATGTTATCGATTTTTTTTTTAACTTGTGTTATTCAATATAATTTAAGAGAGAGAGAGAGAGCGAGTGAAGTGAATTGCCCTATTTTCTATGTACAATTATGTTATTGTAGAGTGAAGTCTTACTTTGTCCAAAAGGTGAATATGAAGTGGGAAAATGAGTATAGAGAATAGGATAGCTATGAACACTGTTCCCATAACCCTAAATACCATTCAATATAATGTCATATGCTCTGAATATCCACAATATTAACAATCTTCATTAATCTATTTTTCACCATAAAACTTTTCCAGGTCAAGTTAGTGAAAAACTGTAATAACCAGAGCACGAACATTCTTGGTAATAATCTATGTTTTATTTTCTCATCCACATCCTTATTTCCAAACATACGGCGACAAGAACCAAAATTGCAAGAACAACCCCATAACCAGCGTTCCATCCATTCCCTTCATTACCTACATGAATCCCATAGAAAATGTTTGCTGGTGCGAGAATGATCAGTACTCTTCCGACAATGTAGTGGTACCAATTCCAATATTTTCGCACCTTAGAAACCTTTCCAGGCCGAGCTAGAAATGCCATCACCTACACAGTCGGGTGAAGAAATGTAAGATGTTGGAGCACAAGGTTCCCTAAATTAATTGCCCTTAATTAAAGTCTTAGATAAAAATTCTAAATTGAATGATAAATTTTCTACTATAAAATATATTTTTTGTCCATACGGCTTTTCCATAAGATCTCTCTATTATGTATAAGAATAACTTCTGACAATTACGTAACCCCAGCCCTCAACAACGTAACTAGCTAATGTGATGAAATCAGATGGATATATACAGACCTGAAGAGATCCAAGTACGAGGATGAAGATCCCAAGGGTCTTATGTCTGTCGACGTTGGTACTTAGAAAATCTTCTAAGACAAATCCAGCAATCACACCTGATGCTCCCAGCATGAAAGCAACTAATTGAATAGAACTATGAGAATAGAACCATATGGGATCCCAGTGCTTAAGATAGCGAGCAGCCATTGCTCCAATTAGCAAAAGAATACCCCATCCAAGCATGTTTAATATCCCATGGGCCCTTCTCAGTCTAGTATATGGCCTGCTTTCTGTTGTAATTTGGCCTGCATATGACACAAGATGACAAGAACCTCAGCTCATTCTGTCATTCAGATCAGGATTGAAGAAAAAATCGTTGTTGCAAAATACATATTATATTACCAGTTGATCGATTATGTTACAGTTTGCAACGCTATAATCTTATCGACCCCACCGAATTATATTTGTCAATACAATGATCATAGTGTCAAATTATCGACAGTCTCATAATCCTAATGCTTCCGATCGAATGGCTCCCTGAATTTAAAATGATTTTTCATGGATTTTGATGTCATCTGATTCAAAATTCTTTTATGACTGATTATAATTTATAACCAAGGGATGAAGTGCTAGACTGCCTTAAAATGATGTAGAAATCAGAGTCCGAAAGACGCAATGTCAATTAAAATCACTGAGAAATCAGGTGTGTCTTATACTCTTATTCAAAGTTTCAGACCATAATAGCAAGTTTTCAAGTATAAATCCTAATAGCCGTTCAAAAATAGTGCGAAGATAGTCAATCCTAGAAAAAAAAAGAGAAAATTGCCTATTTCTAAATGAAATCATATGGGCTTGGAAGAACTCAAAATTAAACTAGTGCAACTGTAGAAGGCAGTGTGTAAATTTGAGTTTATGTAATATTTACATGGTCTAATTTTTTTAAAATTGATTGAAGTTGAGCATGTATGCATCTATGTAATGCTCTCACCCTCACTTTACCGGGAAAAAAAAAAAACTCACCTGATGCGTAATTCAAACGAGTAGAGACTTTATCCTGATGCTGTGTCAATACATTGTTCGACGTAGGAATTATATTTGTTTGGCCAACTGCATAAAGCAACCTAGATTCAGGTTGCGTAGTATTCAATTGGAAAGACATGTACAGACGCGACGATTCCATTATAATAGCGGTCGAGTTATTCACAAGTTGTAAGCTCCCCTGATCAGGAACAACTTGGCTTGGATTAGTTGCTCCCAAGTAGTACTGCTTAACAACACCCATCCCATCACCTGGAATCCATCCAACTATAGCACTGGACCCAACCATCCTTCCATTTGTTGAGAATCCAATTGCGACATATGAATTTGTATTTGGCGTCGACAAGACAAAGCTCCATAAATTTGAACTAACCTGCGAATACTGAAAATTGGGAAAACAATTCTTTCAGTGGTCATCACAAAATAGTTTTTATGTATATGTTGCCATTAGTAACAAACTTAACTAGTACTTATAACACAAGTAACTACAACTTACTCTGAGAATGAAGTCTTGAGCAGTCCAAACAGGATGGCATTGAAGAGAAGTGGTCTCAAATGGAACAACGCCATTGAGATTGGGACTTGAGTTACATGAGTCAGATTGTGAACTCACTAAGGAAGACAAAACAAAAGATAACAAAAAGATAGAAGTGAAATAAATTTTGATCCCCATCTTAAGTCTCCTTTTCTCTCTCTTGTTTTATTTTGCTTTGGAGGTAAAGTATAAAGACAGCAATGGTGGTAGGCTGGCCATGTCTATCAAAGACGAGGCAGTTACTACTATCATTTTCAAACCAACCAAAACATTAAAATTATGTACAACACTATAAGTTATTGAACGTAGTTAAGGTGCGAACGTAAGGAATATTATTTTAAAGTTTGACTATCTATTCATATGATGGGTCATTTAGAAAGTTTAAAGAGAAAAGCAATCCTCTGCCGTGATCTGATTGCTAAAATTTGTTTGATGGTCAAAAGCAATATGCAACACCGGTAAACACTAAACAGGCCAAGTTAATTTAAAAAATAAGAGTTTGCACCAACCACGACTTATATGATGCAAACTTGCATCAAGCAATGTCGTAGTTCCTCTGCTACAGGACCCAGAGATGGAAAAGTTGTTGAGAGGTAAACTTGTGAAACAGGGCCCTCCTCTTCTCTCGCTCTATTGATCATAATTCATAAATATTTGAAGTGGTTGGGAATGGCCCCACGGCTTCACTAGAATGGTTAAAAATTAGAGGGGGAGGAAGCTATTTTATTTGTTTGAATTGTTTCTGCTGATAATTTAGAATTTAGATTAATGTTGTCCATTATATGAAACCTGCCCTAGTGGTGATCATTAGTCATTGCTTTGGGTCCACTCTTATTTTACAGCGCTATATGGATTGAATTGCATTTTGTATAACGCATTACTCGGAATCTCAGATCATGGCCTCATGGGTAGACTTTTCGTTAGCTCATGCACTCTGATCCCCCAAAGCCTTGACCAGTTGGATTTCAGAATTCAGAGGTCTATATTTCGACCAAATATAAATGTCGAGATGTGTGGAATTTCAACTCTTCAATCTCGGCATATGTCAAAATATATTCTTTCTAACCGTCTATAAATACCCCATGACATTGGCGCTCAAAGAAGGCACATTTCCAAAAACCAAAAAACGAGCGGCACTAATAATTAACTCTCGAAACGAGAAAATGGAAGAAGAAGTAGGCGGAGGAGGAGGCGAAAGATCTAGCATCGTGATCGGTTTAATTGAAAACAGAGCTAAAGAGGTACGCCTCTCAAATTCCTACTTTCTTCTGGTTTTTGTTGGTGAATGAATCGTTTGTAATAAAACTAGGGTTATGTTTAGATCTCTGTGGATCTTGATGAATTGAAGTAATATTACATGATCGAAATGAAATGTCTCTAACTTACTTAGTTGAAATTAAGCTTCAGATCGTGTGTTAAACGAGACAAGTAATCATAGTTATGCTTTTGAATTAAGTGTAGATCTAACGTGATATTTGGTGAATTTCTTTGTTGCTCTCTTAATTGATGGTAATTAGTAGAGATTGTGATAAATTGAATCAGAAGAAATTTTTTGGATGGATATAATTTGTGTTCTGCATCTGAGTTAGATTTGAGCTTACAAGTGTTGATCCTTAATGAGTTTGAAAAGTATAAGGCTGGATTCGGAATGTCATGATAAACTTTTTACAGGTGGGAGTGGCTGCTTTTGACATGAGGTCAGCTTCACTGCACCTTTCTCAGTATATTGAAACTAGTAGTTCATACCAAAATACAAAGACGTTGCTTCACTTCTATGATCCTATCGTGATCATTGTCCCACCAAACAAGCTGGCTGCGGATGGTATGGTTGGAGTCTCTGAGCTGGTGGATAAATCTTACTCAGCTTCCAAGAAGGTTGGCTCTTAAACTGGTTGAATACACGCACTGTTAATGCTTTTTTCCTCCCGATACAAACTGTTAATCTAATTTGTAATTACATTAATTTCTAATGCCACCTATGGATTGTGCAGGTCATTATGGCTCGTGGTTGCTTTGATGACACCAAGGTCCTTGGAGAAGTCTCCTTGACTGATTTTTGTGCCATTATATAAATAAATACAATTCTATATCTATGTATGGATTGATGGATCTATTCTTGTGTTTTCTTTGTTTACAGGGAAGTGTCCTGGTAAAAAGTTTGGCAGCCAAAGAGCCATCGGCACTTGGTTTGGATACTTACTACAAGCAGTATTATCTTTGCTTGGCTGCAGTTGCCGCTACTATTAAGTGGTACTTTACTTTTTTATAAAGCTACTATCATGTGTTTTCTTTGATTTAGTATTTTGCAAAGGATTTGAAATAAAGATGGACACTTTGATAAAAGGATACCTTCACATGGCCAGAGACTGTGTATCTGCGGGTTATGTTGTGGGTACAGGGTATGCAGCGAGTTTTTCTATAGGTAGTAACCGTAGTATTGAATTTAGTGTTGTAAGTTTCACGAAATAGTTAGTTGGATATGCTTGTTCATAACCAATGTCCATGTCCAACTTAGGGAGAGGGACAAGTGTTACCATCCAGCCATCATAGAGAACAATGCCAACAAATATTTTAAATTTCTATCAAGCCTTGTCCTTGAACTAAAAACAATATGTATGTGGTATAATACGGTCCTGTCCAACTATAAAATCATTAAGGTCCCAGTGTGTCTGTTGGATTGGGAACAAGTTGATATAAATGCTTGGTCTCAACTTTTTTGTTATCTCTAGAAGATTCTTCTATACCAGTTATTAAATCAAAGTTGAAAGAAAAGCAGTCTATCTTGATTTAGGAGATCTTTCAGTAGCATCTTCTTTGATCCATATGCTATTATGTAGATTGGACAAACAAAATATATAAAACTCACAATACTAGTGGATGGTTGTGAAAGTGGGATTGTTAAGTAGATACTGATGAGTGGACCGGTTTTGTTTTGTGCCCATAACTCTTACTCTTTGCGCAACGATATAAACCAGCTAATTTTTTTAATTAAGTCTGCGAGAGCTGTCACCACAGACTAACATATCCTTTAAAAAAATGTTAGTCATGTTTAGAAGAACAGGTTAGCCTATTCATGAAATCAGCTCACCATTCAAATTCTCATTTATTTACAAACTTTAGTGATGTATATTTTCATCTTGAGGGTCAATTATCACTCTCTGTTTTTTCGGTTGCATTTTATAAGACAGCTTATATGACTGGTCTGCTTCTAAATCAGATTCTTCCATATATATCACATGCAGGATAGAGGCTGAGAAAGGAGTCATTGTTACAAACCACTCGTTGTTGGTATGATTTCATTTCTTATTTGTGCTTTTACTATGGTTGTATATTTTAGTTTTCGAGTTAGAGTTCAAATCTTAATTTCATTTAAATAAAAGCACCATACATTGTCCTCTTCAACTGCGCACTCGCTAATGAAGTGCAGCGCAATGTGCTTGGCTGTGTCATATTGCTTAGAATTGTAATGCGTGGTTGCTCATATTGCTACCTTTTGTCATAAATGACTTAAGATGATTAAAAGTGGTCAGATAGATCTCACTCTTGAGCTAAGGTCAATGAGGAGTGGTGTCCATATAATCGGGATTAAACATTCCTTTTTTTACACAAGGGTGATCGTATACTGTTGCTAAAATGAATTTTGTCTGGCATTCTAATGTTATGTGTGCATCTGCTGAAATTTCACATTTTTGGTTCTTGGCAAATGCTTCTAGATGCCCAATGTACACTTTATTCTTATAATAATGAGATATGCAGACACTTCATCTTAAATTTTTGTTTGTGTTTACTGGCTTCTGATGACGTCCCAAGTCTCAGGCTTGTAAAGACTATCCCTTGAAGCAAGCTATAAATGTATTGTCATACAGTTTTTAGAATGCCTTGCCTTGGTGAAAGTGTGAAACCTACACCTTCCTATTTTTCCAATTTCGTCAATATTCTTCTTAACTTGTTAATGTTTCTTTCTTTCATGTAACCTAAAATCCTGATCTCCATATAAAAAAAACTAGTCTAGTTGGTAAAGTTTGTCGGAGTTGGTGAATGATCTGGATTCGAAATTGTCCAGCACGGTTGACTCACTTTATCATTTAAAGAAAGCCAGTGAGAGCGTGGAGTTTCTCTTGTTGAGCGGCGATAGAGTTCCTGTATCACTTCTGTTGAATCTTTTGAGTCCATTTTAAGCTTTAATGCATTCATCTGTGCTACAAGTCGACATTATGTTATGTCTTCTGTGTTGACTGTTGAGGATTGCCTCTTTGTAAATGGTGGGCTTACTTAACTGGTTTTTTTGATATATCACTAACTTTCCCAGGTTACCTTCAATGGCTCATTTGACCATATGAATATTGATGCTACAAGGTACCCTCCTTGATCCAATGAATTGTAAATTATATATGTAGCAACTTCTCTTTATAGGGCCTATGAAGTTATTAATACCGATATGTCTTTTGATGCGACGATGCACTTCTAAAAGTACAACTTAATTTGCATGCCAGTGTTCAGAATTTGGAGATTATTGAGCCATTACACTCAAACCTTTGGGGTTCAAGCAACAAAAAGAGAAGTCTATTTCACATGCTTAAGACGACCAGAACTATTGGGGGGTAAGTTCTTTATTTACGGTGGGAGATCTGTTAGTTCTTGTTTAATTTTATATTTATCTTATCATCTTTAGCACTCTTGTTTTATACATCATACTGCGGTTTAGTTATCCTAAAGGAAACATCTCATTAGCACTGTTATTTTAGGCAAAGCACATAATGATGGGAGAAATTTCATCTTTCAGAGGACTAAAGGACGGCATAAGAGATGCTACAATTTTGCTATGGTTCAACAAAAGCCAAAAAACTTTTGTTTTCGAAGTTTACAAAGTAAAATGCATTACACAGAATTATTATTCTTTTAATAAAGCTTATTCCGGAGTCCATATTATGCATTTTGAGATACGTGAACTGATTTTCTATTCATACTATATCCTATATTATACATATTATACATATTTCTTCTATGAGTCCCTCTATACATGAGACAGGATGATTGGATAACTTCCATTTTTCATTGGAATATAGGACACCATAAGAGATGCCAATACATTTTTAATGGTTAAAGGACTGCCACAAACAAAAGTATTTTGGAACTTGCAAAGAATCAGATGCTTATTCCATATTATATTTATATATATAAAGTAGTTAAGGTACTTAAACTGGTGTTCCAAATTATTGCTATTAATAATATGACATTTCATTTCCGTCCGTGGCATTTTTAGAAGATTGCTGAACTTGTTAGAAGAAAACTAAACTTTATAAGGAGAAATAGGAGCAACCAAGTAAAAGAAGCATATGACCTCGAGGTCAGGAATAGTTCAAAGAGCCAAAACAAAACTACCTATTTTATGATGTTATAGCCCAAGCGGCCAAGCATGATATACCCAAGAAACTGGAGAACAAAGCTAACTCCTCTTAGAAGAAAAGTTACCACTTTCCAGAGTTTCAAAGTATCTGACATCCCCTAATGCATGACAGTCCATAATGCGCCTATTTTTTCTTGATGGAAATGGCATGAAGAGATGGAGAAGCATGGTGAGTATGGCCTGAGGAGTTCTCCAATTTAGTGGAAACATTCAGATATGTAACCTCTGAATGACCTGTGCAAGAAGCCAAGAAGTGAATACTATTACTTGCTGCAAAATGTATAAAATCTGCAAAAAAAAATCTCTCAGCCAAGTAAGGAAAAAAAACAAAAGTTTCTGTGAATATAAATATAAAAGAGAGAGAACACTCAGGAAGCATACATTGAGATTTGAGACGAAGGAGAGGAACGGAATCTTGATAGCATACGAGATGCCTATTGGTGTCTGCTGTGGAATAAGAATAGATCTTATTGGTATTCTCTTTTGGGGGCTGGAGTAAATCAAATAAGTGTATACGTATGTGTTTGCCTTGTTTATGCATATTTGAACATATGCATCCTGTAAATGTCTTCAGTGGATGTTTAGATATGTGTATGCCATTACAGATGTTTGTGGTGGTGCATGACTTAGGAATTTGAGAACTTTTGCAGCAGACAACATTAATGTATCCTAAATCTTAATTCCAGCACCAGACTTCTTCGGGCTAATCTTTTGCAGCCATTGAAAGACATTGAGACTATTAATGCTCGTCTTGACTGCCTGGTCAGTATCATTTACTGTTTCTATATGAATTTTTTTATTTAAAGCTTTGATCTTATGTATGAAAGGGCTAGTACTATCAAGAAAGAAATTGGAAGGGCTGCTAGTCTGGATTGCTCAGTATAACCTGTTCTTAGTGAGGTAGGACATACAACTTGGGGTTTAGAATCTGTTAAATAAATACAAGAGACAGTAACGTATTTGGACAGAGGCATGGATATAATGATGACATGAGCAACTAGAGGATAGTACAGAAATGTTGTTAAAGATGAAATTGTAACAAGAGGACAAACAGGAAGGCTTTGAAGTAAGTAGAACACTTACAGTATTTTCATGATGGAAGGAATCACATTTTTATACACTTATTTATTTCAACATCTTTATAATAGCAACCTCTTTGGAAAATAGTTTGGTGTGATTAGAGGTGTTTAATATAATTTCCATTCTTAGTCACAATATGTTTTTAAACTGTTCTAAACATGGCTTGAATATTGTTATATACCGTATCAGGATGAGTTGATGAGCAACGAGGAGCTATTTTTTGGGCTTACACAGGTTCTCCGTAGATTTCCAAAAGAAACTGGTAAGTGGAATTTAATGATCAATTATTCAATTGGTTAAATATTTCAGTGCTGTAGGAGTTTTTGATAAAGGAAAAATGAATTTCACGCGTTCATTCTCCAGATAGGGTGCTCTGTCACTTCTGCTTCAAACCAAAAAAAGTCACAAATGAGGTCTTGAGAGTTGGTGATGCGAAAAGGAGTCAAGTGTTGATATCAAGCATTATTCTTCTTAAAACTGCTTTGGAGGCCCTTCCCTTACTGTCGAAGGTACATTTTTGGGATGGACTTTGCTCTTTACTTAGCTTCATTTTCTGTAATCTTTGTATCTCATGCAATAGTAGTGGAACCTTGGACTGTTGTAGGTGCTTAAGGATGCGAAAAGTTTCCTTCTTGGAAACATTTACAAGTCTATCTGCGAAAACGAGAAGTATGCATCTATAAGGAAAAGGTAAAACTTTATGTTGGTTCTGCATCATCATTTTGTGTCTTGATTATGCTAAACTTTTTGGGATAATAAAAGTGGTTCCATTTACATATTTGTATATGTTTAAACTTTGAAGCATGAAATGTACGATGTCTTTCTGGGATCATAAGGATACCGAGTAACCGGGTTTTAAGAATGACCACTGAAGCTAATAAAAGTGAAAAGGAAAGACCATATAGATATAAAAAAGGTTAACTCAATAAATGGTAAATGTTAAGAAACTGTTTCACCACATGCCCTAATTGTTTGGGTTGATGTTATGGAAATCATTCAATAATCAAAGTTGTCAAATATATTACTATTATCGTGGTTGTGTTATTATCTTATTCTTCCAAATTATATTCAGGCAGGGTTGAAAATATGGGAGTAGACAGTGTTAATAAATCTATTTTTTAAAATCGATTGCTTCGGGGCTTCCTTGAGGCTGAGTGTTCTCTCCGTGGGGACTAGATCTTTTACTAAGTTTTTCTTGATTTGGCGGCTCTTTATATTCAATGTAATTGAGTCTCCACACGCTGAAACTGCTAAACATTCAAGACTAGAAGTATTTGGCTTAATCTCTGAGAGACCTGTGCTTGTCTTTCAGAATTGGCGAGGTAATTGATGATGATGTACTTCACGCACGGATTCCTTTTGTTGCTCGCACCCAGCAGTGTTTTGCTGTTAAGGCGGGAATAGATGGACTCTTAGATGTTGCACGTAGATCATTCTGTGACAGTAGTGAAGGTGCTCTATCTACCACTCACCTAGATTGTTTTTATATAAAATGATTATCACAACAGGATGCCAATTAAGATTGAACTGACAGCCATACACAGCCTTGCCAACACATACCGTGAAGATTTTCAGCTCCCGAATTTGAAAATACCATTCAACAATAGGCAGGGATTTTACTTGAGCATTCCACAAAAAGACATAAAGGGAAGGCTTCCCAGCAAGTTTATTCAGGTTGTGAATAGGGATTGCTATCTAGTATCTACATGCGTGTCTGTATATTTCATCTTTATTTTCTTTTTAACGCTTTCTTACAAGGAAAAATCTCAGGTCGTGAAACATGGGAACAATGTACATTGCTCAACTCTTGAACTTGCTTCTGTGAGTGATTATTTTTTCAGAAGTTCTATACCTTTCTGATTTCCCCTTCCAGAGTTTATGGTTTTCTTTCAAGGTTTTGTCAATGTGTCCATGTACAAAATAATATTCTTTGTATCCCTACCTTTCATATATACATATTTGTCTCTCTCTTCTACCAGATCTGTTGCTGCATAACTTGCACATCTTTAGTTAGCTTTTTTGTTTCTTTCTTCATGTGTTTCATTTTGCCGAGTTTCTTATCTATATTTTTTATAATTTATTTTACTTCTACTTAAAACAGTTAAAAGTTTTATTTAGTAATGGTTTTCTACTTTCATCCACAATTGTATTAATTATCTGTTTATTGTGGAAACTATCAACAAGTGGGATATATGTTATCTCCACTCATCACCAATTGGTTTTGAGTTGGATGCCCCATTGTTTTAGAAAGGTGATATAGGAAGGCAGTAGTAGTTGAAAATGCTCAAAATATGCTTCTTATTTGTAGTCAACAAAATAGCAAACCTAGCCTATTGTTCAGTTCTCTAACTTCGTACATTTCGGAATCTCTTATCTTTTTTTCCTTTTGACGTAGTATAAAAATGTTGCATTCTTCTGATCCACTTCCTAAAAATAACAGTTAAATGTTAGGAACAAGTCTGCAGCTGCTGAGTGTTACACAAGAACGGAAATATGCTTGGAAGGTTATAAATTATTTTACTTTCTAGTATAGTGGACTTTAAAAGTATGAATCTTTCAAACGATTGCACAACATTAAATTTTGTGATTACAGTCTTCTAAACTTGTCAGGATTTCAGCTTTTGACAATTGCATGTGGATATTTCTTATAATAAGGAATTCCTTTAAAAAATTTGTATCTTTTGTTCTTCCCCAGTTTCTCTTTTTTACTTGAATGGTGCATAAACCCTTATCCAAGATGGGGTACGAATCTTGAGATTTTGATTATAAACAATTCGGGTTTGACCAAAGTGGAGGTGGCCTTCGTAACGTCAGAAGTGCTAATCAACAAAACTTAGCAGAGACTTTAGGAAGATAGTGTTGGAACCAGTTTTTGGGAAATAGAAATGATGAGCAATCTAGAGAATTTTCTGTAGAGAGCGTAAATGATGTAAGAGCTTCTCTAGGTGGTGGAGGCATCAAGTGTCATGTTGAGGCTAAATTTGAGGCAAGCATCCACAAACAATGACCAACTCTAGGTGGTAGAAGCAAATCTAGTTAATAGTGGACCCATTCTTATTTTAAATATCTTTTTTGTTAAAAGTAGATCCCAAGTTAATTTTTAAAATTATTAAAACTTTGTTTTGCCTAAAAAAGTGGCGAGAGATGCCCCCAAAAAAACCCCACGCAACACTCCCACTGTAGCCCCAAGTTGAAAAAGTCAAAAAAAAAAAACATGCAACACTCCCACTGTCGCGCAACAGTGGGAGTGCCGCGCCACATCCACATCCGCATCCGAAACAGCAAATTTGCCTCCACAGATGCGGCTACACTTGATGCCTCCATGTTTGCCTCCACCTAGAGATGCTCTAAGGATGCTGAGATGGATGATTGTAATGATAAAGTAGAGTACAATGATGACGACACTATCTGATTCCTAGCACCACTCTCATTTTAATATACTTTATCTGCTCAGTTGCTTTTGCAAAATTTTCTTTCCCATATGCCTCAAAAGTTCAAAACTACATGTACGTTTCTTTCTTCTCTCTGCATACTTCAGCTAGTATTATATTCTTTGCATATACTCCAGTGTTATTGTTATTCTAAATATATATAGAATGGTTTGCAGCACTAATGGATGGGGTACGGAAGGATGTATCTGTACTTACACTACTTGCGGAGGTATTATGTCTATTAGACATGATTGTGAATTCATTTGCTCATACAATATCGACTAAACCAGTCGACCAGTATACTCGGCCCAAATTTACAGGTAGATATTTGAGATTCCCCTTGCATATCTGTCCAGATTTTAAGAATGTGTAATGTATTCGGTTAGATGCATGATATTTTGAAATTACTGTTCAGAGAATGGTCCATTGGCAATAGATGCTGGAAGGCACCCTATTCTGGAAAGCTTACACACTGATTTTATTGTAAGTATTGTTTCTGGCCTTTTTAGGTTGTTTTCTTTGGACTTCGGTTTTATTCATACATCTTCGTTTTCTTATGTAGATAGCATCTACAGCTACTTCTCTTTTTGGGTCCCTGAGTTTTAGTTTAACTTCGTCAATACAATTAAAGCTGATACTGTATTTCCTATCCTGCAGCCAAATAATGTTTTTCTTTCTGAAGCATCGAACATGGTGATTGTCATGGGCCCAAATATGTAGGTATTCCATGCATGGAAAGTTGTTCCTGTCTGTGGTTTTAACATTCAATTTGTTAAAGTTATCTCAAACATGAAGGTCCTTTCAGGAGTGGAAAGAGCACTTACCTTCAACAAGTGTGTCTAGTGGTCATTCTTGCACAGATAGGTTGCTATGTTCCTGCCCGTTTCTCATCTTTAAGGGTGGCAGATCGTATATTTACTCGGATGGGAACTGGGGACAATCTTGAATCCAACTCTAGCACGGTCTGTTTCCCCAACTTTGTTGTTCTCTCTATTAAGTTTTGTGGGTCACCTTCTTTGACTATCACGTGAGTGATTCTTTGGAAATTCTTCTGCCCATGCAATGATGTGGCTGGGAGCATAATGGCTAATTATTTTATATCCCTTTTTGGATTGCAGTTCATGACAGAGATGAAAGAGACGGCTTTTATTATGCAAAATGTTTCCTCAAGGTATGTGTACCTGTAAATTTATGCTTGCATTGACCTAAAATTACAAAAATGTTTTTATATACAAAGTTGGAGATATGATCAGGAGTCTGATTGTTATGGATGAGCTTGGGAGGGCAACTTCTTCTTCTGATGGATTAGCAATTGCGTGGAGTTGTTGTGAGCATCTGTTATCACTCAAGGCGTAAGTACTTGCATCACAATTTTGCCATTTCTCTTAAGTTTTCTGTGATGAACTTTAGCTAATCAGTTGTTTTAAATGGTAATGAGCAGTTTTTACTCTATTATGGCCTGATTGGCCCCAGCTAGGAAATAGTTGAAAGAACTAAAGTGAATCACAGTCATTTTAAATTATGAATTCCACATATGACATGTTGTAGCCTACATTAAAGAAATGAAAAGGAAGTAGTGTAACTTTGAATTGGTTTCAGGCCATTTCCCTAGTGTCAACCATTCTTTCGATCAAGTGAATCTTGTTTGATGGTGCCAGTGCTAAACATGGTGAATGTTATTTGTTATACCCGAATGCTACTTTTTAGTCAAGTGCTCGCCTCATTCCTCATCTACCATATAAGTTCATTTATTAATTACATTTTTGTGTAACTAACAAGACACTGGGATCAGCAAAATTATTAGTGTGGATGGCCATGCATTTTGGACAATACGCTTTGAGATACTCTTGAACAATGTCATTGAATGCGGTCTTAGCGGAGCTAAATTTCTAACTACTGCAATACATCTGTCACTTTAAAATATAGCTGGATGAATTCAAGAAAGTATTTGACATATTCTCTCTCCTTTAACGTTTGTTTACTGTTTGTTTTCGTTGCTATGAATGGATCAAGACATTGGAGGAGATTGAAGCGTTCAGTTTTTACCTTATTGTTACATTGTTAGATGTTGTCATGTTGACCATTTAATGGACAATCTGCTTCGTTGATTTGATCCTTGATGATGAATCTAGCAAGGGCTGATCACAGGATCACTAGGCATACAGTTTCCTGTCATTCTGGTTTTCTTTCAATTAGATTATCCCGATACCTACACTCATTTTGGAGATAATTGGGTTGAGTCTATATGCAGCTAACTGATTTATTCCATCCCTTAATTTTCAGGTATACCATCTTTGCAACTCATATGGAAAATCTATCAGAATTAGCAACAGTTTACCCAAATGTGAAGATTCTCCATTTTGACGTTGATGTCAAAAACAACCGCTTGGACTTCAAGGTAGCCTCTTGAATTCATACTGATTAGAGAAGTTTTCATATTCAGAGGAGTTTATCGGCTCATAGTCCAATTGTTTTAACCAGTTTCATCTCAATGACGGCCCAAAATATATACCACATTATGGCTTACTATTGGCTGGGGTCGCAGGATTGCCTTGCTCAGTTATTGAATCGGCAAAAAGTATCACTTCAAAGATTACAGAAAAGGTAGTATATTTAATGTAAAAGATGTACTCTCTATTATACCTTATTTCATCGTGATTTATTGAGTCTTAATTGAAGTGAAAGGCACTAGACCCCTTTGGCAATGCTTAAAAACAGTTTTTTGCTGATTTATAATCAGCAGGTAGCATTAAAAACCCAAAGTCGTGGCCTTTTTTTTTTTTTTTTTTTTTTTTTTCCCTGAAAGCAGATAAAACCTCAACTTGCATAAACAATCTTCCCACCACGCTACCAAGCTTTAAAATTCAAACCCTTTCCTTACCTTTTTCAAAGGGAGAATGACTACCAGTAGGAAGCTACGCTTCTGCAAAAATTGACTATATATGCATCTTGTTTAGTACTTTGCTATTAGAAAGCTCTAAGTTGTTAGATCTAAGGTGTGTTATCAATTTAATGTCTGTACAACTATTTCATGGATAAGGTGATCTCAGTCCATCAGATATTCCTTTCTGCTCTTTTTATGTGAGTCAAATTATGAAGCGAGAGAAAGTATCTTCTGGAGTTAATCTTAAGGTTTTGCTGAACAATTCTGTTCTGTTTCAGAATTTCTTGCTAGATTTCTGTAATATTTCCATTATTTTCTTTTCTAAATCATAGGAAGTGAGACGGAACTTCATTTGTGGATTGTATTACTTGTTGATTTTTATTTTTCTTGTAGGATGTGAGAAGGATGGAAGTAAACTGCAAGCAGTATCAATCAGTTCAGTTGGCATATCATGTTGCTCAGCGACTGATATGCTTAAAATACTCTAGCCAGGATGAGGGTTCAATTCGGGAAGCATTGCAGAATCTCAAGGAAAGCTACATTGATGGAAGGCTGTAATCAATCAGCTCAGGCTTCAATTTCTGCATGGGACATGAGTGAAACAGTGGCCGAATTGAGCATGAAAACGATTACGTGAAAACAGGATCCTGTATGTGTTGTTACCATCATCTTCGTGACACAGCTATGCTGATTTTTATGTGCTAAACTGTGCCAAGGCAAGAAAATGAAGGGTGCCGCAAGTACATACTCAGTCTTGATCGTCACAAGGATGATTAGGTATAACGTCAGCAAGGGTCCTTATGCCAACTCACATTCAACTAGAATAGATCCAACATGTTAGTATCATACCCATACTATGGTGATTTTTTCGTTCTAATGTCTTTGTTCTACAGAAACTCCCCAGGCTATGTTATTAGGCTCAGTACCAAGTTCGTCTGGTAGAGCGCAAAGACCAATTGGCATAACCAAGATGGTGTAAGTGACATAGTATTCCGAATCCTCATTACTAATGGAATCAAAATGATCTCTGATCCTTTCAATTGGCTAGCATCCGTTACTTGAACGAAAATAGATCTTGTGGAATCATATTGCATATTTGACGATACATTCTGTACCTTGCTAAAAAACCGATCCTTGTTTACCAACAACATTGTCTAACCAAATACAGTTCTCTCTCGATACGTTCCTAAAAAAATCCGATTTGTATATTCTCCTTAGATAATTCATTGCCTGTAAACGATGCAGGAAAGCCTTGCAATGTATTCATTTGGATTTCGCAAAAGACGCAAAACTGATCACCGACTCACAATTACTATACAGAAACCCCTTTGACAAAAGTAAATTTCTGTTGTTTTCACTATCCTACAAGGTTACAGTCCGTGACTGTCCGTCTGTATCCCTACGGACGCACTGTTGACCGAATTGGTATGTTGTTCAATCTCCAAAGTCAAAACGGAATTGGTGCGTCTAGAAAAAACTTGGTTGGAATGGACTGCTAACAGGCAGATGAATCTTATCCTCATTAGGCATTACCAGCAATCTGAAGAATTGGTGATCAAACGCAAAAGAACCGAAAAAACCACTAACTTGAGACAACGTATAAATTTGTACAGGAAAACTTCACTGAGTGTAGTGCAGGACTGCAGGTTTTAGGACTATAAGTGGGCTGGACCACTCTGAAGCCCAATTAGGCTTAAGGTCAACGGCTGGTGAAGGGTCGGTTGCATAATATTTTCTGGCCCCATAAAGGACCGACCCAAGGGTCTACTTTTGGTATGATGAGTGGACTGGGTAGTGAAGCGCAATTACGTCCGAAAGAGTATTTATATGGACCTCAAACCTTTTTTTTAAGGACCCTCGAAAGATTCGGCTAATCAGCTCTTATTGGCTATTTTTTTCCAAGTCCTTTCTTGTTTCAGGTTCGAACACGTGCGAATCAAATTGGTTCAACTGCTAGATGAAAACTTATGAACCACTAAGGGCAAGGCGAGAAAGAGGGTGGATATTTCTAGTGCAGAGGAGAGAGGTGAGCATGACTGGTGGTCAGGTGGACGTGGGGTTAAAATCCGACGAAAAACGCATTACACAATTTCAGTATTGGGCCAGGCCTGGACTTAGATAGGTGCTAATCATACTGGGCCTGTACATATTGGACACATAATTGCCTGAAAACCATCGATCTCCTTGTGCCATACTGCCATTGGATTCTGAAGCTGGCTGTGGGACATTTTACCCCGAACGGTTTTGACCCCTTGAAGATGCTGCTAAGTGCTAACAACCCTCAAACAATAAAGACAACTATAACAGTATAACGTGTATCAACAGAATTAGTGGTAACAAAACTTTCTACTGATTTACACTCATCTACATGTCAGCGCAAAAACAAAGTCGTGTTGAGGTGCCTGCATTCCACTATTTCTTTACCAACATAGCAACTTGATGTGCCTTGTGATTTCTAGCATAAAACGGAGTTGCAGGCTGGTGAACCTGGTTGTTAATGAAAAGCTTTCTTTATCACACTAATCAGGACAGCTAATAGCAAAACCATTACAAACTTCTTTGACGCCAAAACTCTCAAGTTAATTCTATATCCATGCTCCCTCGTGAACCTCAAGATAGTCATGCCCAAAAAGAGAATAAAAGACGCAACAGAACCTAAAACCACCTTGACTGCTTCCTTTGAACCACCTACTTTAGCCACGCCATCCTTATGAACGTCCACATATGATACAGATGAATTCACGTCACTGCACTGTCCACTGTTTAGCCCAAGGATCTCGTTCAACCAAACAGACAACCTTACAAGCAGCCTTGCTAACCATGAAACCTCACCACTGGATATCGGTCTCTTCATCCAGTCACCTTTGTATCTTACGTCAGCCAGCTTATGATTTCCAACCCACCTAGGTTTGAATAAATCATCTCTGGCATGTTGGTGTTGCTTCACTTCTGGGGTAACCGATTTAGGACTTCCACCCACACCATCAAAAAGGATTTCAACCTGGGTTTTAAGAGAGTCCAAATTCTGAAGATTCTTTGCAAGATTATCACCAGATATAGCATGAATCTCAGACTCAGCACGCAAAATCAACAGCTACAAACAGGGAATCATAGAATTGGTTTGAGAACAACAGAGCTGATATGCAGAATCCTTGAAAAGAGTAGAGTATAAAGAAATACCTGAAGTAGCTGTTGCCCACCATCTTCACCATCATTTAAGAGCCGTAAATCTTGATTCCAATTCTCATGCAAAAAGGATCCATCAGCATCATCCTCACACAAGCCATCCTCCCAATCCTAAAGTTACAAAATATGTTAAGAGAGCAAAAGGGATAACACTGGGCATCAATACCAGTAAATGAACTCTTCGAGTAGATTAAAACATCTCACATGCCAAACTGTGACAAAATAGATAGACATATATGTAATTGAATAGGCATCTCTGGAAGGCGGCCAATTTCAAATTTTAATTTTTCTGACCAACTAAAAACTAGGGGTGGAATTTGAGCTTAACGAGCCGAGCTTCACTACGCTCACGCTTGGCTCGTATTTTATATAAATGATCCCGAGCCGAGCTTAAACCAGCCAAGCCTGAGCCGAGCCCAATTAGCTTGGCTATTTTACACTGTGATGATGGTATTTGAGCTTATTGAGCAGAGATTCACCTTGCTTGTTTGTTAAGCGAGCTACAATATAGGCTCAAGTTTGGCTCATTTATTAAATGAACGAGCCCAAATTCCACCCCTACTAAAAACGGCACTTTAAGCTTTCACATATCATGAAAGAAGGTTGCAACTGACTTGCTCAGTCTAAGGGAAGGGTCCACTCTACTCGAGAGAATAGCCACTGACGATTAAGTAAGGATATTTAATTAATGGGAAATAATACCTGCAGTTGTTCACGGATGGACGGGACAAACTTATATGAACTATCAACCATTACAGAGGAAGACCCAAAGGATCTACAATGAAATGTGGCATCAACTTTCTTTATGAGGTCTCTCAGCTCCCTTGATGACGTCAAAACATTTAGTACCTACAATCCAAAGATTTAAAAATTAAAATATTAGTACACACCCCAGTTAAACATCCTCAAAAGAAGAACGAAACCATGAACAATCGGAGAACCTGCATTCCAAAAATATATGCTAAATCATCCAAACCACTTATAAAAAGATTTAACCAACGTACATTTACACCATTATTGACCTAGGCACATCAATTTAAAGAGGTGCAAAGGATCATCTAATTTTATCCACAATAGCACAATTTAACATTATGAGCATGAACAGCATCTACATATTTCTATCAGTCGTCTGAATGTTATTTCCATTATAATCGCAACTTCTGATCAAAGAATAGTAGCCAAAAGGTGTTTTCTCCATAATTAGGACAGATGAATATTAATTGGCCTAAGAGCATAACCTTAAAAGTGGACCATGTATTTTCATATAACTCAGCATAACTCCACAAATAAATTCTTGTGTACAAGTAGCAGCTAAATCTTTCGATTGGTAACAAATCTGAATGTTACTTTTCAACTGTATTATTTCAAAACAGTTTTTCCCTACTTTTTGAAGGGACAACAAAATTGGGGTTGAAACACCAGCTCATTTGTTCTGCTTCATGCAAAAGAAAAAAATAGCAGAGAATATATGATAAGAAACGGACTTTGAGGCCACTCACAGATTTATCATAAAACAAAAATTCCTATGTCACACCATGGATGCAGAATCCATTCAACCTTTTTCTTTTTTTTTTGGCTTACAAAATGGCAGCACGTTGTTATTGAATATCATCAGAAACATTGGCTAGTGAGACCACCTAACTGTTTATAGCATTACGAGTAAAGTTTTGCTATTTTTTTCTGGCATACCAAGTGCAACCATTGCTACCAGTAACCATTGTTTGGTGGTGCGAAACAGTATCAGGACTATCTTACACCAGGCCTTGTTGGCAGTTGACCAGCAACTACACACGTCTATAGGCACTCCGGCACCCCCTAACATTTAGCAGAAATTTTAGGCACAAAGAAATGTTTATCAAGCTTCTAGGCACAAATAAACAATTATCTGAACTTCCAGGCACAAAGAAAGTTTTGCCGGAGCAGTTAGTGCACTCTTAATTACAGTGTACAGACGCTGGTGATGGGGTTAAATTCTGCGTCTCCTATTAATTTTTGTTTTTGAGTTAGATCTCAAAAATGATTCAAGACATTCTTGGCATCTGTGGCTCTCCAAACTACTAAAAATCTCTTCTCCGCCCTGATTTTTGTCCAGCTCGTAGGCATGCTGGTCAGCTTTGCTGATGCCACATTTTGGGCATGAATTTTGGTATCTACATCTAAATTTAGTCCAGTGAAAAAATAAGTTGGTTGTTATCGCAACACAATTGCATGTCTATACCTGTCAAGGTTCCCTGACTTACGTTACCCAAACAGACTATAAATGCCTATGGCTAAAAACCTAAAAAATGCCATTTGATCTATACTAAGCACGAATTCCAGTGGTTTCACAGAGCCACAGGTGTAGAACCTGATCACTGTTTCAAAAGGGGTTGAGAGTCACGTGCATGGTGGCCTGATGGGAAGCACAAGATTTATGACCTGAACCAAGTTTCCCACAAGGATGGACTGGGTATAAGAAGCTATTGGGATCCCCACAGCACAGTGTGAGCTGCTAGCATCCAGAATCTTAAATCCCCAAGGATGAGATAGATGTGACAGTAACGTTGCAGTCCACACTGACACTATAAACTTCACAAAAAGTATATGTGGCATGCCCACAATCAAAGATATGGCATCTATATTTTACAATCGCACTACAATGCTATTACTAAATGTCTAAACTGTCAAATGAGAGTATCTCCTGGTTCCACAGCAAATAACAGATCTATTGAAATGTAAGTCAACTAGGCATCCGCAGTAAAATACCATTTGTAGTATAACACATGGCAAATGGAATGATAAGAACAAATATCAAGCTAACAGAACTAAACAATGTGTGGAAAGTTGAAAGTGTTTGATTAATAATAAAATCATAATATTGGTTATGAGTAAAACAATAATCCAAGGGATTGTGGAAGAGAAATGAGTTTCACCACAGAAAGAAAATAAAAGAATACCTTCAACACCATTTGGATTATTGTATCAACGTCATTGTGAAGAAATTTGTGCGCGAACCCGAGAAAATGCATAACCATAGAGCTATAGAAGAGATAATTGGACAGCACATATCCTTCCCAAGAAGATGTATACCCTAATGTTGATTGGCCACTATCTTTAACAAAGTCCCGGTTATGGGTCTTCCCATCTCTTGCTCGTCCAGCAGATTGATCTATGAATGCATCAAGATCTGCAAACTTTTCTGAGCTAACTTTCCAAGGCTCTATGTAAGTAATCCATACAGAAAATACTTGAGAAGCATTTTTAATATAAGTTTCCACCGGACAGAACAAAAATGTCCTCAGTATGAACCTGTACAGCGGCCTCTGAATCAACAAATTCCAAGATGTAACAGAACACCCATTAGCAATTTGTGATACACCACTCTTAGACTTCACAAAATCATTAGAACCCCCACTTCTCAACCGAGGACTCCCAGTACGCTCAGCAGGTTCAAACCCATGACTAACAGAAACCAAGCTACTATTAAGATACTCCACAAACACCATCAAAACCTCCCCAAGACCCGAAGTCGGAGGCGTCTCACCTAACACAGCTCGAAAAGGAAATGACACACCAAAAGACTTGCACACATTCACAGGCAACGGAGAAAAATCATTATCCACTAACCAAAAATGCACCAACGTATAAACCACAAACTCCATTTGTAACATAACCAAACCATCACACTCAGACGAGTAATGCAACAACGAGCTCCTATAAGGCTGATGAGCCTCAAAACCATAATTCGGTACAAAAGCATGTAAATAAGCATAAAGAAGACGAACATACAACCCATAACCCGACTTCTCTCCTCCTGCTCCTCCTCTGCTAACTCCAGCCAAACCATGAAACGAAGAAGTCCAATTCTCGAACCTAAACTTCTTACTCTTCTTAACAACAACAGCATTATTCGAACAAGTCTCGTTATTCCCTCTACAAACAGGATAATAAGCAAACCAAAACATATAATATTCAAAAACATTCAACTGAACTTGAACATAGCCACCACCACCACCACTACTTTTACTCGAACCTTCTTTAACTCTACTACCACTAAACAAAGTACATAAATCCGGTAACAAGCGACAATAATCTTTCTCACTATTAATCACAAACCTAATCCATTCAGGTAATCTCTCCACTGGAAAAACATACTTAACCAAATTACACCTATCAATATTCCCAATACTAGAAAACAAAATACCAGACGGCGATAGCAAATTAAAAACCCTAATTTCAAGCTCACTGTCATTACTACATTGAATCAAATCAATCCAACTATTATTATTCGATTTAGAAGATGAGAATTCATCGAAACCAAAAAGCTTACAGATTAGAGATGGAAAAGCGATGGAGAAGAAGGATTTCTTCTGATCTGTTGTGTGTTTATGTAAGAATGATTCGATTTCGTTAATAGTTGAAATGATTGATTGTTTTGAGGATGAGGATAGAATCATTGATGCTAGTTCTGTTGATTTTTTGTGCGTTGATGAATCCATCGAGTATAATGGATTCATTTTTGGGATTTTGAGCTAGGGTTTCAAACGAGAGAGAGAATGAAATGAAATGAGGAATGTGGGGGGTTATTTATAGGGTGTGAGAATGAGTTAGGGTGTGAAAAGAGTTTAAAATGAGGAGTGGGATAGAATGGCGCCTTTAGGTGATGATTTTGGGGGAAATGGGAAAGAGAAGTGTGTAGGTGACTAGACACGTGGCGGTATTTGAGGGTTTAAACGTTTGTTTAGGTTCATTGATTGACCGTTTTTTTTAAGTCGGTTGAGTGAGAATGGTATTTTGGTCATTGTTGATTCTTATTTTAGTTTCGTTTGAAATATAAAATTCAAAAGGGATATAATGCTGGGGGCCAAATAAGACACGTACACTTTCATCCATCCGTAATCCGTTAGCGTTAGCGTTGGGCCCAGAGGTGTATCAAGTGCATGACTGTACGTGAGCGTGTTACATATATTGTGATTATTGTCACCCCAACAAAGTAAGGAAGGAGTGCAAATGTGCAATGATGTATTTGTTCTCCTTGGGGGCAGTCCAAGTCCAACTGATCTAGTCCGGCTCCAAATAGAACAAGGTCCAATGCTTTTATCACACCAAATTGGATAATATTCTTGAGTTCGTCGTGTTTACATAGAAGAGCATATAGTCCAGATTGGTCATTGTGATTCTAATTTCCGGTGTGTTCTGTTCGGGGTGAACACATTAAGCTATCTCTTAAATTCGTAAAAGCTTATCACATGAAGCTATCTATTGTGGATATATATTTAGACTATATTGTAAACATATTCTTAACTTTAATCTAAGAATTTTGAATCGCATGAACTCACCAACATCATAACAATCATAAATCAATAATTAAACATAAATAGACATACATTAATCCATAGTTTTAGATGAATGAAACGTGTAAAACGGCGAATGAGAACTTGTTTCTCATCCTAAGCTTTTTCTCTAACCCTAATGTGTTTTCTTGACATGACATAATACACAACTATAAGGCATGTGTATATGGAAGATGACAGTTTCCTTAATTTGACAGTGATTCTAATTTTCCATCAAAATTATACTATAATTGAAAACATCTTCTAATTGTCAAAATGTTAATATGGATTTGGATACTTCATCATATAAGCCCACATTTTGTAAACCATTAATTATGCATGACATGTGTCCATCATATGAGACAACTTTAGGGATTCAGTTACTCCACTCTACGCCCACAAAAATATATTAATCATTAATCAAACATGGTAAGTATTTCATAAAATTATTTTGTCCTTATGCAATCACTGTTTTTTGTTGTTTTGGTGATAGGTACTTCATAAAATTGATTCAATAAAATTAATGAAATCGTTTTGGTGTAGTTATTCTAACACCACTCCTTCAAGTTATATTGAGTTTATAACATTCATTTTCAATGATAATGAACAACTTAAAAACAAATAAAAGCAAACGGAGACACTTAAAAAATTACCGCAAATTTTGTACCATCATCCATGATTACCAAATAAATGAAATAATGTTAAGGCTTAAGAATTGTCTAAAGTCTTAAAATATATTTTGTGTTTATATCACAAAAAAAAATTGAAATGATGGAAATAATACCCATAATAAGTAAGTTTTATTTTGAGTATGATTCTCTATTGATATCTACACTACTTTCAAGATTTTAAAGAAATAAGTAAGTTTTATTTTGAGTGAGATTCTCAATAGTAAACAAGTAAATCTATGCAAATTTTGAGAAAATTAAGACCGCCCTAATTTATTTTCCAAATACGATACAACTCTTTAAGGAAATAAACAAAATTTATTTTGAGAAAAATTATCTATTAAATCATAAATCTCGAGAAAATCACCCCTTTTGTTTTTTCTAAATATTTATGAGTCAAATGTACAATTTAAACTAAATAATTGCTTCGATTTTTATTTTATTTCTCAGTTATATATTTTTTTTTTAAATGTTATTTCTCATACTCATACAAGCTCCATATTATTACAATTTTTGTTAAAATGGCTAGCTAGTTGTAGAATCATTAGTATTAGACTTTGAAAATAGTGTTTTGGACAACCTGATAGATAACACCTAGAACAACACCACAAAAAAATTGAAGTGACTATAAAGAGGATGATAATTGAAGTAAATGTTTAAATATCTAACAGATTTATAAAGAATTTGAATAGTCATTTTCATAGGATTCTCTAAATGTATAAGGGAGTCAATATAACTACAAAGTTAGAGGAGGGAACAAATATTTTGAAAAAAACATTGTAATATAAACACCTAATTGTGTAATCAAATAAAAAGTAGGTTGATATTAAAGATTTAGTAGAATAATCAATGAATTGCTTTACTAAATTTATAGCTGAACTTCAAAGAAATAGAAGCACATAAAAGAATAACACACAAGTTCAAAATGCTACTTAATCACAAATTTAGATATGTATCAACTAAAACAATTTAAAACCTTGGAGTGCACCCCATAATTTTTTATTGTTTTGTTCAGATCTCCAAACAAATTTGTACCGACCTTTCCACTTTATATTATTCAGAGGGATTTGCCGAAGCAGTATCATCACCATCACCCGCATTTAGTATTAATTAGAGGTTTTGTCTTTGGGAATGCCAACAGCTTAGCAAATTGAACCTCTTTCAAAGTTTCCTCCATGCACTCCATTAGCAGTAGAGACAAAAATATAAATAATAAAATACTATTTTGTATTTGGTTTTTTTATGTTATCAATACGAAGATCTCCCTCAATGAGTCACTATAATGTACAATAATCTTTCTATTGTTTTTCCTACTCATTATCTATAATATGATACATTTTTACCGACAAAAAGAAGGGCAAATGTTTATTACTTATACTATATATGAAAATGTTAAATATAAATGATGCGTCATTTAAGTATATGTGTCTTGGAGGTGGTTCAACCTCAAACTTTTTCACAAATATTCATTAAAGTCCACCACCCATCTATGAGATGATATCGATCAATAATAAAAAAAAATGTTGTTGTTGTCTTGTTGATTAGTAATTTAGGACTCTTTATAAAAACAATACAAGTTCTATTTTGAAGTATAATTCTCTACTATATATTTAGGCTAAATTCAAAAAAATTAATACAACCTTAAAAAAAGTCCAATGAGATTGCTATATGGTGACTTTTCAAATGACATATAGCGCCCCGAACACAAAAACACCATTTCCAATACATCCTTAGCGATGCCCCAAAAGACAAAGTATGACATTGTGCGAGTATGTCACATTATCCCCCTAACAAAGTGTGAAAGGCATTACAGTGCAAATGTGCAATGATGCATTTATTCGCCAAAGTCATTTATTTTTCTTTTGGAATTTATTCTAGACGCACAAAAATATGAGTAAGTCTACTAAAATTTTTTGAATGAAATACTCGGAATTTCATATCAATCCACATTTGCATATATATGACCCACATTTACACATAGCATCGATCTCGAAATGTGTGTTTTCTAAAGTTTGATTTTAATAGTACTACTGGTGTTAGTTTGCTACTAATCTAGAAATCGTTATCCATAGGCCATAGCCACTAAAAAATCTGAAAATATATAAAATTAAGAATACAACATCTTTTGGACCCAGTGTATAACCAGGGAATTCAAGTGAATACCCTCGAGTTTGTCCAAAAAAAAAATAGTAGGCTTAAAAACTTAATATTTAATTTGCCCATTAGTATTTAACCAAAAAAAAAAAAAAAAAACTTGGCTCATTATTAGTTCACTAGTTATTTTTAACATTTTAGATTTTTAACTTGGCCCATTAGTATTTAGCCAAAAAAAAAAAAAAAAAAAAAATATATATATATATATATATATATATATATATATATATATATATATATATATATATATATAAAAAAAAAAAAAACCTTGGCTCATTAGTTCACTAGTTATTTTTAACATTTTAGATTATGGACTGTGTAACGTAGGCCAAGTCCACACTTTTACTTTTACTCTAATGAGTAATTTATTTCGTTTTTTTTCTAGTAAACTTTCCTTTTCGATTTCTCAATTATCTTCTCTATTATTTGGACATTTTATCGGATTCATTTCTCAAACCATTTCGAATTCTCAATTCAATTTCTCGCGAGTATCATTTTGCCTTTTAAAATCATATGTTTATACTTAAACTTCTATTTTTAGTGTCCTCAAGATTTTACAGAATTACTAGTTTATTTTTTTTTTAATTTGTTTATATAACACTTTTAAAGAAAATTTGCGGTTGTTGAATTTCTGACTTAGCTTGAATACCCTCGACGAGACTCCTGGGTACGCCCCTGTTTGTGGTCCAGTCTCCATTCTCTAGCATGCTATGATCTCATTATTCAATTACAACTTTTATTTCCCCCATCTTATAGTTGAAGTCACTACCATGCATAAAGCTACGATGCAAATCGCTCAAACCCCACGACAGCCTTGACCAGTCCAACTGTTTTAGACTTTTTAGTCACCAAATTGGATGACGTTCCATTGGAAAAAAAAAGGAAAAAGAAAAAAGTTAAAACCGAAATTCTGCGGAATCGAACTCCTGACCTTCGTCAGCCTCTCGCGTATTATTTTTACATCTGTACCAGTCGAGCTGAAGAATCACACATTCTTTCGATTGCATAAGTTATTAAACTAACCTATCCCTAAAACAATCTCTAGGGTTTTGTCCAGAAGAAAGAAGTCATCGAGGGCATTGAAACTCATCTGTAAGTCTTAATATTTCCGTCATCATCATTTAAACATTTGATATTTTGGAATTTCAGAATATTTCATATATCTAATTGCAATTTTACTCCAAATGCTTTATTACTGTAAACTTGAAATCTAATAATCTTCAATGATTGCAAAACAAGATAACTCTATAAAGGTGTTCATCATATCAGTTCTTTTATTCGAGGATTAATCCATCCATTTTACGGGAATCGAACAAGCGGCGCTGCTCTGAATAATTGAACTAAAATACCCAGAAACACATGCAAACTGGTCAATGCACTATCTAAGATAATGAAGGAAACAGCAACATAAGATTGAGATATGGTATAAAAAGCCAAGCTATCTCAACCTGTAACTTCTATATGCAAGATGACAATCTTCAAGTGAATGCTAAAATGCTAACTATGATCATTGCATGCTAGCTGCAACCTGAAGGATGAAGTGGGCTACTCCAAAGAGAGGAGTTTGGATGGCCTCAGGACGACCTTAAGAGAGTTAGAGCTGATGGTACTACTGAGCTTCATTCCTAACTAATCTTTAGATTGAAGTTTGCCATGCAGTTTTCATGTTTAGTTGTAGAATTTAAGTAACTCTACTTTCTAAAATAGTTCAATAGGATTGATTGGTTTGTTGGTATACCTTAGATCAAATTTTGAAAGGCTTATGACATGTAATCAGAATATATCTTGGAGTACTTATAAATTGGATGAACTTTAGTGACAGATTAGATGTAGACATGTTTTAAGCCCCTCTTTCTTCATATCTTTGTTGATATAAAACTAAATAAGATCTTCCTCTTTCTAATTTTGTTTTTAAATTTGGTTCATTGGCTTTAAGTTTATTTCTTTCGTACCACCGGAGGGGGGAAAACTAAAATATATAAAACATTCAATATTCTAAGGATTATTGATTGATTTTCAGTTTTATAGTGTACTTAACGACTGCAACTACAAGGAAAAATAAAAGAAACTAAGTAGGTTGTGGTTTCATCTTGCACACCATACAATGTGAAGGCGTCAATGGGGATGACTGCCGTTACCTCAGTTTATAAATAGTATTGTGCGTTGCAGGGATCTCTTCTCTTCAGGTAAATTGAGTCAAATGGATGAAGCAGCATCCAGCGCTGCAACTGCTAGGAAGGTTTGTTTCATTTTTGCAACTTCTGAATTTCATTACTTCTCCCCCCTCAACACACACACACACACACACACACTCCCACCCAAACACATTCAGACTTTTGTTGTAATTGTTATTCCAGTAAGTTTCATCTACGATGTCGGCAGATAGAGTTTTTAACTTCTTGTAGACCTATTATTGTCACCAACCCGTACTAGTGCTATTTTATTTTATTTTTACCTGTATGGTTTTTAGGTTAGTAATCTGAATCCCATGTCTGATACCTTTATGATTTATAGTTCCATTGCCTGAGTTTTTTTCACAATTAAATCAAATGGCACAACTTGAGGCGTGCCTTTTTTAATTGCTCTACTGTTTAGGTAATATAACTAATGACTAGCTGAAGAATATCCTTGAATGCATGTAGTCAATTATGTTTTAGATGTTAGTGTGCCAAGATAACTCAGTCTATTACTCTATTATTATTATGTAGAATGTTTTTACATGTACATGCTGTAATAAGTTACACTTTCTATGAATGAATGTCTAAAATTGGGAGATAGGCTCCATCACTAAGTTCTGTACTGATTTCCTCTGAGCTACAGGTGAGATTTGCACCAAAACTTAAAGTGCGCCAAACACACAAAATAGTTGAACCCAAAAGGTAGGATTATTTTTGCGCCACTGTTTATAAATTAACCTTGTTTTTCTGTCTTTCATGGCACACTATTGAAACTTATTTAGCTATTTTCGATATACTCAGTGAAGTGGTTGCTGCCGCTGATGCTCATCAGATTCAAGAGTTGTTGAGCCGTGTCAATGTACTTTAATGTTTTTCTTTCCATTTCTTTTAGTGTATCTTCTTTTAGTGTCTCGAGGATTTTGGTTGTTGTCTTACATCAAGTTTATAGTTTTTACTATATGTATTACATACCAAATACATATTTACACTGCTGTTTTGCATTTACAGGAAGGTCCCAGGCGTGGCCTCAGACTGGAAAGAAAATGTACTTTGTTTTTACTGTAGATCCGGTTTTGTTCTTGTGCTTAAGCTTAGTTAGATCAAGCTCTGCTGAAACACTGAAAGCTAGATAGCGCTCTGCTTGGTTTTTAAAATGTTGGCAGACAACTAGGCATTGCACTCTTTTGTCAACAACCCCCAACCCCCACACACACACACACACACACACACACACACACACACACACACACACACACAATCTGTATAAGCAGGCATTTAATGCTATCCTTTAGCCATTCCCTACCAAAAGTCCTCGTCTGTATCATTTTCCCGTAAAGTTGAACCTTCCTTAATCATTGTTGTATACAAAAAAATTTCTTCTCTTACATCTTGCAAAAGATAAAGACTATGCCAGATGGTTATACACACCCTGATTTGTAAAATTCCAATTTTGCTTTCTTTATACTTGCAGCAGAAACAGTGCAAGTGGCATTTGGTCAGACAGGTGAATCAACGTCAATAAGGACATTTGGTAGGGGCAGCAGCAGTAGTGCATCCAACATTGAAGGTCCTGTTTCTGATGGTAGGCAAATTTCATTTTCACTGTATTCCATCTAACCAGATGAAGTTAGTGAATATAACTTTGGTGTTCCTCCTCTCCAGATGGTCGGTATTTATTATATGAGAAGAAAAAGAAAGATTATGCTGAGCCATGGGTGGGTATACCGTCTTCTGGGATTTGTTTCATGGAACCGCTGAGACAGTTGTCTCTTACTCCGTTTTGTTTCCCTGATGCCACTGCAGGATTACTACAGTTACTATCCTGCGACCCTTCCTATAAGGAGGCCTCATTCTGGAGACCCTGGTATGCTTTGAATTTGTCTAGAGTCATTTCTTGTGCAGACCAACTTTTCCTCGAGGGGTTGCTTTACACTGGTGGGTGCAAGTGTGCAACAATGTGATGGCGCACCATATGTTCTCATTTCGTATAATAAGATTACTTACAGCTTCTCAATTTTCTCTCAGAACTTCTTGATGATGAGGAATTTGGGGAGGCTTCAGCAGACTTAGAGTATGATGAAAGCTTTATAAGTCCAGCTGCCGAACTTGGCCTGACGGTTCGTACTCTGATCCACTTATGTTCGAATGTACCTGTACCTTGTTTGATGATTGTTTGATGGGTGACAGGAGGAATGTGGACAAGAAAGGATGCTTTTCCTTCAGTTACCTGCCACTCTTCCTTTAGTCAGGCGTTCTTTGAGTGTCAACGGGAAAGAAGTAATTGACAGCTCCAAACCATTCAGAAGGGGGGCCCAGCCACAAAAGGATTGTGGTTTGGGTGATATGCCTGCGGGCTTCATGGGAAAAATGCTGGTGTACAAGAGTGGTGCGGTAAAGCTGAAACTTGGAGAGATCATTTATGATGTGAGTTTATATCGTTAATCTTACCTTGTTCTTGAACATTAATACTAGTGTGTTTTATTCCATGGGGTTCTGTTTGATGGCTTGAGCGAGTATAACTTGAAGGTTATCCAAACTACTTGGAAAGAATAAGACAATTGGAGGAAAAGAAAGACAGGAGATCGAGAATGAAAAAAAAAATACCCTTGTATCCTGGTGGTTTGAGTTTACTTTTTTGTTATTAGCTTATCAGTTGTCATGATCTTGGTCATGATGTCTTATATGACAAAGAGTTAACATTGAACGTTAGAATTTTGTCAGAGAAAATAAAAAACATAAAAAATCTTCAATTGTATAGAAAGTTTTTTTAAGTGGTAAATAAATGTGCTTCAACAATCTAATTTTAGTTAATGTCTCTGATTGCAGGTTTCCCCCGGTTTGGATTGTGTGTTTGCCCAGAACGTTGCAGCAATCAATCTTAAAGAGAAGCATTGTTGTGACTTAGGGGAACTTGACAAACGAGCTGTCATAACCCCGAATGTTGATTCCCTCTTAAAAGGGTGTGACTGACTAACTTGGGCTACTGTGATGGAATGGTATAACAAGTTGTGCAGGCTCGGTGTTGTCAAATAGTACGCAATTATTTTGCAAAAATACTTATGTAGTTAGGTATGTGACTAATTAGGATGACGACGATTTTAATTACCCAAAAAAAAAACAAAAAAATACAAATAGGATGATGACTGTAGAGAACAGAGAAGTACAGCGTCTGTAATTTTTTTTTTCATGTAGGAGGATTTCATTTTTCTCCCTTTCTCATTTTGAAAAAATCTCTATGTAATTGAAATATTGAATATGGATACTGTAATAGCTTTCCATTTCATCAGCTGGATGACATAAACAAATTGGCATGGTAAATACTTGTAAATGCTTAAACGTTGCTTTTGTTTTGTTCTTTTCCTCTCCCCCTCGATTTATTTGCCGTCCCAATGGTACATCTTAGAGGTTCCAGTTCAAAAGCAGCTGCCTGTCTTTCCTTCAGACGGAACACAAAATAATGAAGTCTTGTACACTGTAAGTTGCATCCGGCTTGATTTTCCTTATGAAAAGTTGGCATAGTTTAACTCTTAAGAAACTACTGAATTGAATTTCGAAGTAAAACTGGCCAGTAGGATTAATAGAGCAAAAAAGTGGATTAATATGTCAGAAAGTTTGTCTTTGCATTATAAGCTTCACTTGGTACAAATCGAAAAATTGCAACACAACATTGATCGATCAAAATATATGTTTCAAATTATACTACAGATTGGTTCGATCGGTAACCATTAACTATACTAGCAATCATGCACATGCTCTGCACGTGGTGAAAAAAAAATCTTATGGAAGCTTATGTGACGACTGTCTTTACCTTGGAAAGGTTTATTACAAAGGTTAGACAAATAAGCAAAACTAAAGGGGAAATCCATTGTACTTGGCACACAGAGTACAATGCGTTAACTGCAATGCACTTTGAAATTAAAACCAAAACATACCCATTAACCGGTATGAAGTAAAGAAACACCCACAAATATTTTTTTTGAACAGCCAACAAATAACTACTTCCTTTATATCTTGAAGTTGGATATCAAACATACACAAAGAAGTGTTTACACAAAAGGACACACACTGGGAAAGAAAACTCTGGTCATTACAATACCCATGATCCACTTCAATACCTACTACTTCCTTATAGTTATCTAGAGCGCTGGTGTTGCGCCTATCATACTAAAAAGAAAGTGTCACTGCTTGCACAAGGACACAAGCTTAACTCTGGTCATTACAGAAACAATGACCTGTCATCGACTACGAACGCCATTTATTGGTAAACTGGATCAATTCAAAAGGTATTTAGCTGGTGGCAGTAGAGCAACTGCGCCCCGAAGAGGATGTGTATACTTCTTGCGAATGGCTTGGAGCCTGTCCTTGCTGGTCACTGAGTGGAAGTGAGCCAACATCTTGGCACAGTCCAGAAGCTGTGATTAAGAGAAACCAGTGTGATGCTTCAGAGTTTCATCCCAATTCAAAAAGGGGTTTTGTTCAAGGTACAACGTGCAACATAGACTGCAGAAGCATCTACCAGTGATGAATAGTACCGTATCAACTCATACTGCGTCAAGGCCAGCTATGCCAAGAAGAATATCATGTTCTCCAGCTCCTAATCAGACACAACAGCCTTTATATATATCACACAAGGAAGCTAGACATATGGTGTTGGGACTGTTAAGCTCCATTCAAGCTTTCCCAGAATCAGCTTCTCCATTACAAGTATCTGTGCTTTGCCGCAATGCAAACAAAGTCATTAACCTCAGGTGCCCAAATCTCCTCATATTTGCTTGCTATGAGCATGGCACTCATGCCTATTAACTGCAAAATCTTCCTTGAAACTGATCTCATGGAAAGGTACCGATCAACTATATGAACTGTAAGATATAGAGTTTCAGGCATGAGCTCAAACTTGTTGTGAACTTCAATTAACCATTCCACAAGAATATCCCTCATCTTCTCATTAATTTCATGCTGAGTATACATGTAAGCGTGAACTCAGCTCGAATTCTCAGCAAGCTTGTAATATTTGTATATATCCTCTACATAGTCCACAGCTGCCAAGTGATTATTAACATCTGCTGCATCAATATCGATAATGGCATCCTTTGGCTTATTGGTTATACCACAAGCAGCCTTGCTTCGAGCAGTTAGAACTGATGTAAGGGTATGAACCTTCTTCTTCTTCGGCGAAGCTTCTCTAGACTGTCTACGAATTTCTGATTTTTCTTCTTCAGTATCAGTATCAGTATCAGTATCAGTATCAGTATCAGGACTAATCTCAATAACCTTCTCAGGCTTTGGCCTCACAGTAACATTCTTCAGAGCAACCTTCCGTATTGCAGTTCCGTATTGCAGCAACTTCTTTTCCAACAATATGACCATCAACAACTACAACAATTTGTTTCTTATTGTTATTCTCAGTGACTGTCTCTTGTGGTTTGGAAATTATCTGTGCACAGAAATTCCTTGTTACTGGGCGAGTAATTGGGTTCACATCAATGCCTCTTCCATCAACACCTCTATTTGTTACATTTATGAGTGCTCGTCGATTATTTCCTTCAGCTGCACCAGCCTTGTGCGTTCCTCCACCTACAATTACTGCCCCTCCTCTGGGTTGGTTCGGAACAACAGGTCTTGAACCCATTTCTTCGTTTTCTTGTTCTTGAAATTGCTTCGCACCAAAAATACACCTCCAAAAGTTTAAATCAATGATGATATTAGAATCTGTGGACGGGAACCACTGCCTTCTTCAGAACTTGAATTCGCCACCTTCTTTTCTCTTCTCCACTTCTCTCTTTCTTTCTCTCTGCAAATAACTGTTCTTGTTCTTTGCAGTTGTTAAATTGAATGAAAGTAATTCAAACAGATGCACTATAAACTAATAATGGTAGATGTGTTTTTAGTACTACTCACTTGCACCATTTGGGAGATGTATACAATTGAATTCCTCTTCATTAGTAACCATTCCCTTTCCAAGCAAGCTTTGAACATCTCCTTTTTGCTAATTCCGAACTTAGAAGTTGTTAAAGCTGCGGGGTGGCTCTTTCTCTTATCAAATGGGGTGCTGAGTTCGTCTCCTAGCTTGTGGCCAACATGGAATGACTGGAATGCTTCTGCAAACTCCTTGACAGAAACATAGTGATATGGTTCATCTTTACAGGCCTAGTACTGCTGCTGGTCCTTTCTTGATGTTACCTGATATAAAAATAATTGAGTGCTGTCACATACTGAAACTTTTGGTTTTTACATATAATTCCTCTAAGGCTACTGCAAAATAAGGTACCATGTTGTTCTAGACAATTAAAATAAGTTGAAGATAATTGATTGAGTTTCAGAAGCATACTTCCTGCAAGAAGTCTGCAACTCCCTTCCGCTCAGGACATTTGAATCCCAGTGATTCAAAGAACTCAAGAACATTCTCACGAGGACCCTGGTACACAATATGTCCATCAGAGAGTAGAACAATGTCATCAAAGAGGTCATAAGTTTCAGGTGCCGGCTGAAGAAGAGCAATCATAGCAGTTCCACCAAGAATGTGGACGGACTGCCTGAGTGCGTTCACAATTTGGAAAGTCGTTGAGCTGTCCAGGCCAGTGGATATCTCATCCATGAAAAATGCTTTTGCTGGTCCCACAAGCATCTCTCCTACATATAACAATCATAGTGTAGATTATTGACCCAAATAAGGAGTAGCTCATGCTTAATAGTGAAAGAATCTGAGCAGATTGATTTGTTCTACCTGTGGTAACACGTTTCTTCTGGCCACCAGAGATACCCCTTATCATTACATTTCCCACCATGGTATCGGCACATATATCTAGTCCCAAAATCTGAAGATTTAAGACGAAATTAATGAGGAAAAACTCATAACACTTGGTGCTTCCAAAACAACCATTTATCAGAACAGAGAAATGCATATAGAACCTGTCCCCTCACTTACCTTGAGAAAGTATTCAGTTATAACATTTTCTTTCTGACCTTCCAGTGATGCTGCCTGCTCAAGTGGGGTGAGGATGGAAACAAGCATAATGAAAAATGATTCAGAACCATTGGATTCTTAAGAAAAAAGACGCAGCACAACAAACAAACAGAAAAGTTCTTCTTGAAGACACCATAAGAAAGAGCTTAAATATAAAACGTCTCTCCCCCCAGCAAAATTTAAGAAACAATCAAACGAGCCTTTGAACAAACAAAAAGAAGAATCCTGATTTCTCCTTCATAAACACATCAATATCTGGGTCTGGCTTAATATTTGCCACTTTCTCTCTTCGGGATAACTCTGACAGCATATCTGTAAACAATTCCAATTAGAAACAGAGAACTCTTTTCATATAGAGAAAATATTTTTCTGTTACTCTGTTGCATCACTTGACACAATTATTTAGAAGTTGAAGTTACCATATCGTGCTCCAACCCCTTGGCATCTTGCGGAAAATGCTAAGGTTTCTCTCACTGTCATTTCTCCAATGTGGAGATCATCCTGGCTTACATAAGCAGAATTCCTCCGCGGAACAAATTCATCCATTCCATGTCCATTGTAGGTTATTCTTCCTGAAACCTGCAACCACGAGAATGGAAACCAAACTTTGATTCATTTAATGTATCGTGAATTAGCTGCTCACAAAACCTTTCAGAAATCTGCTTACATGTGAACCTGACTACGTGCAACCACTCTACATGTGAACCTGACTACATGTGAATCTGCATTGACATTCCCAGCTATGTCCAAAATCTTATTAAAGATTGAAGTGCAAGCATCATATGATTTGATGCAATCATCTCCACCATTTTTCGCTGCAACAACACTTCAAGATTAATCTACAAGTCTAACATAATCATAGTGAAAAGTATAGAAGAAAGCTTTCTATATTCATTCGCAGAGAGATCAGTTTGGATGCTCCCTTCTAAAATCTTTTCATCTCGGATGAACTCAAAAAAATAATAATGAAGTGGTGTCAACGACCAAATCCCGTTGTCATAAATGATGTATCTTGAAATGGACAAACATCTAGGACTTCAAAACACTAAAACTACAATGATGTCTATGTAGTCTGAGAATTGTTATTACTGGGAGTAGTATTAAGAAAGTGGGGAAGACTTACCACATAGTTCTACTGTTCGCTCGCATTATGGAACCATTCCATTAATACTTCGGACTCTTGGATAATTTTCATTTGTAAGGCATAGTCCATGGAAGCCTTGTACTGAACTACTGAATCAATAAGTCCATTGCCAATGGCGAATCCCTGTTTGGCCACATAATTTGGTTATGTAGGTCCACGATTGGGAGTGACAACAACAAATTCATAATTAATCAATAAGAGAAGTACCTTCAGATTTATATGAATCCCTTCTTTCTCTTTGTAATCATTTTATTTTGAAGTCATCGGGGTATTTTGGAAATTATTTGCAAATACAAAAAATCGACACCATTATCACCATTAAGAAAAGAGAAGCAGTTCATTGAAAATTAGGACCAAACCTTTAAAACAGCAACACTCAAAAACATTGGAATGATATATGAGAAAAAACAAAGGTATGTTAAGAGATGAATTTACATGAACTGTGGGCAATAAGATTAAAATTCTCAGTAGACAATCTTCATGGTAGACTATAAAAGTGATGGTCAGAATTCACTCACCCAATTCGCATCCATCTGTTAAAGAAAAAACTGATTTTATCGATTTCAAGGAGAGTGGCTTTTTCAGGGGATTTGCAAGCAAAGAATTGGGAAAAAGTTTTAAATCTAAGAGCGAGCTCTCTTTTACTGTTTGCAAATGAGGTGGAGACGTCAAGGCCCAAAATATCGATATCGATGAATATATCAGTGTACCCAAAAACCGATATATATCGGATATATATATTTTTTTTTGTGATAAGTCAAAATTATTTAAAATATCGAAAATATAATATCAGAAATATATTGAAAATATTGGATTTATATTAAAAAATAGTAAAAAAATCAACCGATATATATCATAAATATCGGATATATTGATTATATCGGTGATATAATGTTTTATATCAGAAATTCCGATATATATCGGGAAAAAAAGTTCTATATTCAGTGGATATATGTCGGAAATATCGATATCGGTGTATCAAAATACCGATATATATTGGTGATATATCGGTGATATTTTGGTCCATGGGAGACGTAGAGTCAAGATTGAAACAGAAAGGTTTTCGTGAATTTATTTGTGGTAATTAAAGTCTTAGTTTATTAAATAACGCAATTATTACTAATTAAATAGCATTAATAGTAATGCGTACAAATGAGAATGGCGTGAATTTAGTTTTTTAATATATTCCCACATGAAAAAACTGATTATCTTTATTTAAAGGTGTTAATCAATTGGTTTATTTAAGGACAATATCGGTACTGAAAATTTATAAACACATAAAAAGAGTAAGTAGTCCTCATTAATAAATAGCTAGTCATTTGATTTTATTATTCATCAAGGGTATTATGCATCAGAAAAAGTCTAGGATGAATTTAAGAGGCCACGATCATTATAAATATACTAGTAGTAGAGATAATTGTATAAAATGTCAGTCATGCAACGTTTTGCAAATGCGAGGGGCAGGGTGGGTTTCTTTGTACGCGGATATTCAACTTGGACGTGTACTATTTTTCGAGGTGCAAATGAGTTGAATCAAATGACTCACTACCGTTCTAAACCGAGTCAAATCAAAGGATTATTATAGCTCATCCAAGAAAAAAGGGAATAGGCCAGATTCGGTAACTTTCCACAAATACGACTCATTATATATCCCACTGTTAAAAATGTTTTTCAGAAAAAAAAAAGACTGCACATGTTTGAAAACACCCCACCCCACATGAAAAAAAATTAACTTGTGCCTCCGTGACCTCAAACTGCTCAACTAGCTCTCCCTCTTCCTTAAACCAGCACTTCTCTCTCTGACTCTCTCCTTAAAAGTTAAAACCAAAGTACCAAACTCTTTCTTTCTCTCTCCTTAATTTCTCCAAAAAAACATTAAAAAAACCAAAAAAGTTGTTTCCGAACTCTAGGGTTTTGCAAGGAGAATCAAATTACCCTTTTTTGTTTTCCTTTTCCAAATTCCGTTGCTCTAATTCGTCAGTCTACGATTCATTATTAATGTGAGTTGAAACAATTGAGTCGGGTTTGGGCTTGGGTCTGGGTGTTAGGGTTTCAATGGGAAGTACAGAACCCACAGACAGAAAGCGGCGTCACTTCAGTTCAATTTCCCCAACTGCTGCTACTGCTGCTGCTAAGAAACACCCTCTTTTACCTACTTCCGAGGAGAAGAAGGTAATTTCCATTAATCTAATTTCACATCAATGCTTTACTTTTACTGTGTGTTAGTTTATCATACCTGCAACCTCAATATTAGCTGTTAAAACAACGAAAGCATGTTTAGTTACTGGGGAATTAAAGAAGAAAATGTTTTAATGAATTCGAGTGATGGGAATGAAATGCATTACATTCATGTCTTACGAGTGTATTGCCTTGTTGGGAGTATAGTTATTATGACCTTTGTTATATCCGTTAATGTAGCTAAATTATTTATTGGCGGAAGATAATGATGGAAATCTAGCTGATTGTCTTTTAAAAGGAATGGAGGATATTTTGAATGTTTTGACTAATGGTTTTAAGTTAAGTAATTGCCAAACTGTAAAGTTTTCGTTAAAATTTACTGAAATGATTGTAAGTTTCTGTAATAAATTGCAAGTGAGAGATGCTGAACTTTTGCCCTTACAATGCCACAATGTTGCAAGGCATGTAGAATATAATACACATATAGTAACATAATTAACAGACAGCGACTCTGGGGTTTGTATAAAGCATAATACATATTATGGATAATAAAATAAAATTTTGGTGCATGTTACTTCCTACAAAGCAAAGCTTTTAGTATGCAATGATCTCAAAGTCTTCCGTTTGTTTCAAATTCTTTCAAGTGATCTAGTTTATTTTTTTCCCACCTGTCTTGTAGCTCGACACTGCTGTACTGAAATATCAGAATCAAAAGCTTGTTCAACAGTTGGAAGTTCAGAAGGCAGAGTGTATTGCCTGTGAGAGTAAATTGTGTGAGTTGAAAGATACGCAGCAGGCTTCGGACGACACACTAATTGTCGTCAAGAAGTCTTGGAATAAGGTACTTCTCATTGTTTGAATACCCGTTCTCTTTCTTTATCTCTTTTTATCTTTCAATTATTTATATGATGTTATTTGGTAAATTGTGGCATTGTTTTGACAGTTGATAGACAATTTGGAATCTCACTCTATATGCACAAAAGGTGCCACTGCAAATGGGCACGAAGAATTCCCTGTCTTTGTTGGTGAGAAAATCCCCTCTATTTTCTAAATTGTTCTGTTTATATGTCTGCACACATGCACAATTTAGTGTTTATGAAAGTTTGCTTAGCCAATAAAGAGGCCAGATGTTAGGTTGTACCAGTATGTGTGTAAGCTAGCTTAGTGGTAAATTTTGTGGGAGTGGTTACCGCATTCTGCGGTTCTAAACCTGCCAGCACCATATTATGTCCCACCTATCCAAAAAAGAGGAAAATAAAGTCTTGTTACAATATTGGTGTGTTTTTTCTTGTCTCACATTGTAAGCTGTCTGCAATTTTTTGCTTTCTTAGTTGCCAACAACATAACAAAGTTAATGCAACATTTTTTTTCCTATCCTTTTTGGAATACTTTTAGATGGGAACTGTGTAAGAAAATCGGTGCAACTTCTTAGACAGCTCTTCGTTATTTCAGCACTTCAAGATCTTCATTATGAACGCTCACATATCTGTTTTAGGTCGGAATTGGTGTTTATGATAATTTCTTCTTTTTGGTAGATAAGGAATTGTCATCTCCCGAGGATACCTTTTTTAGCAGGCTTCTGGAGACTGGTGCAACTGAAAGCTGCTCAGCGGATAATTCCTGTAATCAGGAAGAAGTTGATCATGAAGCATGCAGTGCAAAAAGTACAAACATATTGCGAAATATATTAACTTCCATCAATGACATTTGGAATTTAGAGGGTGGTTTGTCTGCTGCAGTGTTGGAGACTCTTCCAGGCATTGGTAAGACATCACACAAAGTGAGATATATATTGTGCATTTGTGCTTATGTTTATCAAATTAGAGAGAGATCTTCTGTGTTTATCATTATGTGCTCAGGTGTTCAACCTGTATCTGTTTTGTATCTCCTTTAATTAGATACCAGCCGACAAAAGACATCAAATGATCTAGTAATGGAGGTTAAAAACTTAAGAGTGGAACTTGGTGATCTTCATATAAGGCATAAGCAGGTGGCCGGGAAATTGCAGAGCCGTCGAGACATTAATGCGAAGAATAAAGCTGAACTGAAGCACTTGTCAGGTAAACACCTTTTCATCAACAAGAGTTCCATTTGATCATCTGAAGAATTTTTAAAGTACTTAGGTCTTACAAACTCTTGGCTGTACTCTGCGTCTAACAGAAGGGTTTATATAAGCTTAGGGAAAAGATTCCTTGGTGTTACATGTTGATCTCTGATGGTTTGGTTTATCTTGAATTAGGTATTTGTTAAAAATGGATGATGTGGTTTACTGGGGTTTCTATTTAGTAGGAACCGGCGATGTAGTGTTTTTATGTAATTATGACGTCAAGTAAGTTTAGGGTATGGTTTATATAAGCTAGATTACGGTATGGTTGCCTCTCAAGTAAGTTTCTAACGTCTAGGTTAATTATGCTTATAAATAGGATCGACTGTATCTAATTTACAGAGAAGTGTGATTGGGTATTTAGGGGAATCGAATATTGTTCTACTATTATCGATGAATACTTATATAATTGCAATGATTGTGTTGTTTGATGTGATGGCCGTTTTGGTGGTATAAAAAATTAACAGAGCATATTTGTTCATTTATAATTTTATCGTTTTTGAAACGTGAAAGTTTGTCAATACTTTCATAGTTTCATTGGAAAATATTTTCCAGCATTCTTTTTATGAAAGTAGTCAAAATACAGTCTTCCAAAATAAGTGTGCTCCGACATCATGTGCTGTATTATGTCTGTTACTGAAAATTACCTCATGTCAACTTATATTCACAGAAAACTGTTTCCCCACACACTTTTCAAAAAATTAGTCTTCCAAAATTCGTGTGCTCAGACTTGCTACGTTATTTTCCGTGAATCCACTGTTTATTACATAGCATAGTATTCAGGAAGAAAAACAACATATACACAGAACAAAGATCAACTTCTAACAGCAACCATAGCTGTAGTACACCCAATGCATGCTTAAACATTAGTTCCTTTTGTCTGCAAGCCGTGAGGTTTGACTTCTCTGGAAACAACATTGGGATCCTGCCCAAGAGAATTGCCTGTAGCGGCGAGGCTCAAAAAAAAGATACTGTATTCATTATTTCATATCAAGAGGCGTGAAAATTTTTCTTCCTATCTCAGACAGATTGTGACCCTACTAAACTAGGAGTTGTGTTGACTTTTTCAGGATATATGCATTTTGAAAGGTTTGTTGCAAATATAATTTGAACAATGTTAAGTTTTTCAAAGTGGCAACTCATTTTATCATATTTTTTATTATTAATAATTAAGCAAAAGTGTATGTTCATTGTTCACTACACTAAGGAATTCAAAGTTTGGTCGAGCCAGCTTAATGACAAGAATGAAATGTCTGCTCCTTTCTGGAAGATGTTTTCATCTTGTGGCATTGTCTAGTATTAAGTTATTTGCCATTATTCCTCTGCAAGCTTATTTTTAACTCCTCTCTCTCTCTCTCCCCAGTTTTCAACACATTATGCTGTTCTTTGTGTTGTAGTAAGTATTCGACTTGAGCAGTCAATCAGGCATCAATTGGTTAAAGTTCTGATGGTTACTTTACCTTTTCACGTATTTTGAAGGTGAATTGGAAAGTACAATCTTGGAGTTGGCAGAGAACAATCATAACCTGGCAGCTTTGAAAGCACAAAGAGATGCAGCCAAAGGTGCATCCTTCTCTGTCTTTAGTGTGGGGAGTAATCGTGTTTCTGCTGATAAGGGCCGAGATAGGCAAAAAGACCTGCAAGAGTTGGAGTCTGAACTTAAAGATTTGATGGTAAATGTCAATGTCATTTTTTTTTCCTGTTTAGTGGACAGCACGTGCATTGCACATGTATATGAAGTATCAAATCATAATTTTTTCTAAACAGTATGTCAGCTCACATTTTTCCGCTTTGCTTATACAGCGCATTGAGTCGTAATATTTTGTATTAGAGGGTATTTATGGAAGAAAGTTTGGCATTTAAGAAGTTCCTTGCTCCTGCATTGTAAGCAATAGATAACTGTGACAAAGACCCCCCCGTTCCATACTAATGTGACACATTGGATAGATCACTCGTGAGATCTTGTATCATGTTATTAGACAAGGTTATCTTCAACCAATCAAAAAAAGAAGAAAAAGAAGATGATTTTATCTTTAATCTTTTTGTGGTTTCTGTTTATCTGCTTTGCTTGGTAAGCAGTTGAGTAACTGGCATAAACTGAATCGTCACTCAAATAGTGCTTCAAAAATAAAATAAAATGTAAGGATGTGTTGGGTATATAGTGGTGATCAGTATAACAAACAAACCATCACTTTTGGATGCCAAAGCATGCTCACTTACTTTATGAACAGAAAGATGCAGATTGCTTTAGTCCAAAATGGAGCTAATAAGTATGTGTTCATTTGAGCTCTGTGCAGGAGAAGGCTTCAAGCCGACTGCTGGAAATCAAGACTCTCCATGAGGAAAGGATTGAAATTTTGAAGAAGCTATCTGATATGCAGGTCTGGCCTTTAATATATTTATCTTTAATCTGTGTTAATGAATTAGGAAACTGACTCTTTTGGTGAATTAAAGTTTCTGTTTTTTTTTTCCCTTATGAATTTTAAATTACAATATTTTTGGCAGACCTCTATGAAGAATGTCAAGCATCTATCATCAACTAACGCTTACCACTTAGTTAGTGATCAGCTTGAAAAATCAAAAGCAGAAGTGGCTCGATATCAGGCTTTATTTGAGAAACTACAGGTGGTAAATGGTTCGTGGTTCTAATTTTTGCCTGTATCAACTGTTTCCTTTAAGGTGTTATGATCTTTCTGACTGGTTTCTTCAAATCTAAATTGTAGGTTGAGAAAGATATTCTTCTCTGGCGGGAAGCAGAAGTAAATGTGAAAATGGATATGGCTGACATCTTCCAACGAACTTCTGCAGTTGCCGAGTCTCGAATAGTCGATCTTCAGAAAATGATACAAAAACAAGTTGATGAAAGGAATCTTCTTGAGATTAAGCTTGATGAGGCTTCAAAGGAACCAGGTGGGACCCCCATGGTGTTGTCAATATATGTAAATTCTTGAAAAGTATTCCCTGCACTTATTTCTCTTCTTCTTCGTAAAACCTTGTGCACATCTTTTCTATATCAGGAAGGAAAGAAGTTATTGCTGAATTCAAGGCTTTGGTTTCTTCATTTCCCAAAAAGATGAGTTTTATGCAAAGTCAGTTGAGTAAATATAAAGCGGCTGCTTCAGGGGTGCATTCATTGAGAGCTGAAGTGCAATCTCTCTCCATTATACTCGGAAGGAAGGTTGGTAATCTCAACTTTTGTTGAAATTTTTTGTGTTAGGGAGGAGGCCTGAAAATGTGTGCTTTTGGACAGGTAAAAGAGCTAGAAAATCTTTCCGGTAGATGCGCTAACCAGAATGCTGAACTACAGAGATTGAAAGCCATGGTACATTTCTCTATCGTCTAATTTTATCTTACCACTGTCTAACCATCTTTACATTGTAGCTCAAGAACAGGAAATATCGGATTTAGATGTACTAGCTTTGACATAGAACATGGAAATGTGGTTCCTATTGAAATATATAGCCCAATTTAATATGCATGTGTGTATTTATGATATAGGACATGGACGTCATACCTATGCTAATCTTGAGCCAGAGGATAGGAATTATTTCAAAAAGATGGTAGTTTCTATTTTGGTATTGCTTAGAGTCCAAGAGACCATATCATTGTGATCATGGTCAAGTTTAAAAAAAAACGCGCTAAAGTTTAAGCCTCAAGGTGCACTGATATGGTGGTTATGGGTTTAGCGTCTTAAGGCTTAACCTTTACATGTTTTATGTCATCTTACCCCAAATAACTTCTTTAAAGATTAAAAAAAAAAATCCTTATTAGGTTATGTTTTGAGCATCAAAACACCTTATTCTATTAGAAATCACAAACTTCCTGGCTAATTCTGTATGTGTTGATGTAAAGTCCATTATATAATTATACTATCCTTTTATCAATAAAAAAGGTGTCGAAGGAATAATATCTATTTGTATTGTGTTGAATATACCCAATTCTGTTTCAAGTTTATATGACTGATGATCTCTGTCTCATCTTCTTCATAACTTTCATTTTCTCTTCAACCTAATATTCTAGTATTCATCAATCTTCTCATCTCCTTCTTACTCAAGCTTATCATAGGTGCAATATCCTAGATCAAATTATATTCCATATGCAGTGAACAGATGCAAAAGTTTAGGCCATTTTACGTTTTACTTATTTGCTCTTTATGAATAGCGCTTGATAATATTTTATTAGATATTTTGAGCAATTTGGCTCTATAATTTTTTGCTTTTCCGAGGGTGCAAATAAATTGTAAGAGTATAGCAATTATGAGAGGAAGTATATCGGCATCTGTAAAATCTGCTACCCGTTATATAACAATTAGTGTTTGATAGGATTAGCTCTTTGCCTCTTTATATGTTTTTCTCATGTCCTACATTTCAATATATCACTTCCCATCATAAATCTCTTCTTCGTTGCATGTCATTTGAAGTTTTTAATAAAATTTTAGTTGTTTCGTAGAAGGTTTTATCTGATATTCCATTGTCTTCTTTTATGTTTCGTCATTTTGGCCTACTTTCTTCCAATAATGTTATTCCTTTTTTTGTATTTGATGCAGGCCAATAACCTGCGGGAGAGTGATAAAGAGTTAAAATTGTTTCTTGAAATGTATCGGCGTGAATCTACCGAGTCCAGGTTAGCACAGCTTATTTTAGTAGTCTACTACTTTCGTGTTACCCCACTTTATTTTCCTGACTCCCATTTTGTTTAGTCTTGGTGATACGTTCAACCATCTTTTAATCACTGCACTTTTACAATAGTGCATTTTACTGTTCATGTTTTCTGACAAAGTTCACAAGTTAATGACACCAACCCAGTAAAGTTAGTCCCAACAGAACATCACACCCATCGGTTTTCTTTCTGCTGACTTTAGTGTTTGCAATTGACACTAGCTGTATATAGAATGTGATTAGTTTATATGTTTTTCCCTCCTGAGAAGTTTCTTTGCTGGTTCTGCAGTGAGGCACTAGAAGCTAGAGATTTGGAATATCAAGCATGGGCACATGTTCAAAGCCTTAAATCATCTCTTGATGAGCACAGCTTAGAGTCACGAGTTAAAGCTGCAAATGAAGCTGAAGCGATATCCCAACAGAAGCTGGCCACAGCAGAAGCTGAAATTGCTGATTTGCGGCAAAGGTTGGATGGCTCTCGGAGGTTAGTTTTCAATTAGTTTTCTTGGACATTGTTGTTTGGATTACTTGACTGAGAGAACACTAATCGCCAGTGCCCTATCTTTACACTTACAGTGATGTATCTGAACTTTCCGAAGTACTCAAGTCTAAGCATGAGGAAGGTGAAGCTTACTTGTCTGAGATTGAGGTTGGTTCTTCGTTCCTTGTCGTTTGATATAGTTACCTATTAGCTTAAGAGGGAAAATAGTAAACATGGTTTCTCTGCTTCACATCTCCTGCAGACAATTGGACAGGCATACGAAGATATGCAGACTCAAAACCAACACCTTCTGCAACAGATCACAGAGAGAGATGACTACAACATTAAGGTGGTTAACTTGTTTAAACCAAGTTATCTTGACTGTTACTTTCTTTTCTTTTGCTTGTAATGTTTCTTTGATTTTGGTTATGGCAGTATCGTTTTGGTAGTTCTTTCCTATGATTATTTCTTATTAATTTTATTATTGTAACTAGTTACTTAAGTTTAAATTGCATTAAGACTTTATTGTGTCTACACATGTGGATACCTTGATGCATATGGCCACATAGCAATACAAAAACACTGATACTGGATAGCTGACGTATTCACCTGTAGCCTTATTTCTCCTGTTGCATTACAATAAAATCACTTTTATACTTTTTGTAATCCTCCTAATATTATTATATTTCGTTGTATGTCTTTTTGTAATGTCACCTCGCCTATGCCATTTTGATTGTGTTACGATATCTTCATCTTTACTCATCAAACAAGAACAATGCCCCCTCACATATAATTTGATGCAAGAAAGTTAAATAGGAGCATGATACATAGATGTCATACCTTTATCTCTATCTTTGTAAGATTTTTGAAATGCGGAATGATATCTGTTTTTCTTACTAGTGTTTGTGTAAGTTGTATTTTTAAGCATCTTGATGTGTAATTGCCTAAAAAAGTAAAAAGTAGAAGGCATGATGACAATCATCAGAAAATCAGCAGAGTTCACATGGGATTAAAAGCATCTACTTTCTCTCTCCTACCTGGCACACATGTATAATATTTCACACAGAAAAGTACAATTAAATAATGAATCATATTATATTGATAGAATAGGTCACAAAATCCCCTTTGTTTAATTGGTCAGCTTGTATCTATGATGCACAGATACAGTTAGCAATACGGGGACACATGTACGGGCTATGACGCAGGATTTTCATAAATTCAGGATACGGGTCCAACTATTTTATGTTTGTTAATATTATTTTGTTACAGTAAAAAAACAACTATATGTTCATTTTTCATATTGGGCTATCAGTTATAAAAATACAGAGATCAGATATTTGGAATGGGCCTGAAAGTCGGTATCAATGAGGGGATAAGTATCTAACATATCCGTTCGTATCCTGTACCCGAATCCATATTATACCTGGTGGATACGTGTGCAATGGGAAAAGTGTCGTATCCATGCATCATAGGCTTGTATCAATATTGCATGGATATGGATATAGCAACTTACTCTGTATTGCTTTGGACAAGGAAGGCCTATTATTCCCCCTTTCAGTTGGTGTATTTTATAGATAAAATAAGAAATTTGTAAGCGCGCCCGTATTGGACATTTCTTAAAGAATTGATTTGAAAGAAAATGGGATAGATTTCAATATAGCTTATTTTTTTATTAAACAACTTGGATCATGATAAGGTTGGTGTTTGTGGAAAGCGCTCGCCAATTGATTTGAAGGCCATTAATGATTGGTTCCAAATTCTAATGCTTAGAAGTCATACTAATTTTGGAAGAACGAGTAGCTTCCGCTGAATGTGTAGAAATCAATGTTACATGGGCACAATATTTCAAAAATAATTCGTGTCGGAGATGTATCCACGTGTCCGTATCGGACACACACACATATTGTATGTGATATACCTCATTTTTTTATATTTTACCGTGTCAGACACTTTGTATCCGTTTCTGATTCTAACACGTGTCTGTGTCAATGTTAACTTAGGTAGAAATTTGTGCTGGATGTATGGTCCATGCCAAAAGGCATGCATATAGGTGAGGAAATCGGGTTGCCATTGGTTAAAAGTACTTACATTTTACTGGTTTTCAACGAAATATTTTTAGTTGGATTTAGAACTTGTGTATTGATATTTTTTTACAAGATGGGAGAGATTTCACAATATAAGTGGCAATAATTGCAATTTTTGGTTTGCTTATCTTTGGCTGTATTCTTGTGTGTATTCTTGTGCTTGGGTTGTTTGGTTTCAAAACTCGTGTAATTCTGCCTTGAGTCAAAACTTTTCTAGGTGCTGTTTAAAAATAAGCCCATTCAGGCTTTTGCTCTTGTCAAGGGCTGTTGAATTAACTATTTAAGGCATTGGATGTGCCTTGATATTGATACTAAAGTTGGAACGCTTATAGACTTACTGTGATTGATTAAGTGAAAACTGTGTAGTTATTTTTAAATATTACCTTATTTATGATCAGTATTTTGACCTTTTCATCTTTAATGCATTACCATGAATGATAATTGCTTCTACAGTTAGTTCAAGAGGGTGTGAGGGCAAGGCAGCTGCAGGTGGTGTTGCACATGGAAAAGCAAGCGATGGAAAATGAGTTGTGGCAAGCAAACGCATCGATGGATTTTTATCACTTGAAAGGTGCACGGATCGAAGAGCAGGTATTTCTTGTCCTTGGTAAGTCCAAACTAGACTGATTTGCAAAATTAGTTCAATTCATAGCAATTGATAGCTGTTTTGCAGTTGAGAATGTTCTCAGAGCAGCGTGAGAAACTTGCAGAAGATAGACGACGGAGTTCAGCAGTTTTTGAAAATGGCCAGAAAAGGCTGTTGGATGTTAGGAAGGAATCTCAGAAGCTAAGGGGGTCATTGGAGGAAACACAGTCAAAGTGTGAGAGAAGCCGAATGCATATTGCAGAGCGGCAGATAGAATTAGAGAATGAGAGGTAATTTATTATGCACTTATCTTGTCGTTAACAACCTGTTTGGATGTTTAATTCCTAGGGACTGTTTGCCATATTTGTAGATTTAAAAAGAAAAGGATAGAGGAGGAGTTGGAAGTAGCAAGAAGAAAAATGGGACGTCTAAGGGCACTCACTGAAGGATCATCTGCCTTGGAAAAACTTCAGCAAGAAGTCAGAGAATATAGAGAAATACTTAAGTGCAGTATCTGCCATGAGAGGCCGAAGGAGGTAATGATGGAAGTTTATTGCCAACACCAAATACATTTGTGCACCTATGTGCAATACGAAAAGAGCAAATATTCGCCTGCAAAAGCCTTATTGAATTGCTAAGTTTTTGGCCATTCAATACAATAAAAAAAAAAGGAAAAATGAAGATTTATTAATTATGCAAATAAATTTATTAATTTTATATTATATACAATTATATCGAGCATGTCCTCATTTGTAGACACATGGAGTCTGACAGTCAAACATCCTTATTATGTAGACTGATGTTTGACTTACTAAAATTGTGGTGTTTGAGCACATTCTATCAATAGAAAGTTAGGTTTTACTTTTTCCAATTTTAGAATTTTTTTGCCTTCTCTTTGTAATGGACTAAGGGGTTTAAAGTTAGGGATAATTAGTTAAGGGAAAACTCATAAGTCTCTCCTCAGCTAAGAATGGCATGTTATACCTCCACCACTTATGGATTTTGTGGTTTCATGGCATGCAAATTAGAAGTTATGCCTTGGTAGACATAGTCACATTCCCTATGCTTAATTTGTGGCATGAGCCTGACATGTTCCTTACCCTTTGGCAATGTTGCGCTTTTGCCTTGGTGCATTTAACAAAAATTGAACATTTTGCCTCTCATTACGTTGTCAAAAACTCTCATTACGTTGTCAAAAAATGGTTTGATTGGGACATAGGATAATGGCTGTGTCTTATGATGTATCTGCCATCAATGCAGTTTCATATTGTTATCTTGTCTTTGACACTGTTCATTTTTGCATGCAAGTCTTCTGATTCTTGACTCTTGTATCGTAGTGTTTTGCTATTCTTTTGATTATTCGTGGATACAATTAGAAGTTGCCATCTTTTAATAATGATTTGGGATTATTAGACCAATTTGGTTTAAGGTTAATTATTTCTATTTGTGAGGAATCTGCACTTGTGCAGTTGTGCTCATTCAAGTTAGGATATCTGTCTTTTATTTACTTTGGTCCTTCTCAAAGGTGTTACTAATTCTTGTATGACATTTATTTTTCCAGGTTGTCATAACCAAATGCTACCATCTGTTCTGCAATACTTGCGTCCAGAGAATTCTTGGATCTCGTCATCGCAAATGCTCAGTCTGTGCTGCAAGCTTTGGCCCTAATGATGTCAAACCTGTTTACATATGAGGTTATTTCTCTGTGCTACCTTTGTGGCCGTGATTAATTGTGGTCTCACAATGGACAACATGGTACCTAGTGACTGCTGCTTCCTCTTTATTTGTACATCTGAGGATCTGTGTATGAGATTGTCTGGCTTGCCTCATCCATCCATCGCCTCACCTTTGTATGTTCCAATTTGAGGGTGCCTGCACTGTCTGCCCATTTTGTAAAGTCTAGTTTTTGCAATAACTGATCAGCGTCTCCTGGAATCACATCTGTTGTTTGCAGATGCATCAGAAAACCCTTGTGTCTATAAAGTCCAAAGGAGGTTGTGTACATGGTTGAATGAAGTAATGACTTCGGTTGCAATGCTTGGCGTATTTCTGAACCCCGTGTGAGTGCTAAATCACACAGCGAGTCTTCCTGTGAACAGATTCCTTAAAAGTTGTCTGAATACTTTTCTTTTTTTTTCCCTTTTTCTTTTGCATTCTCTATGCAAAGGGGATCTATAAGTTTCAGTCTCAATGTAACTCATTCCAATTTGTTTCTATTAACAGATTCTAACATTAATAGGTACAGCAATTCATATTAATTTATCAATGACAAGAAATGTAAATGTTGTTGTTGTCAATATTAATATTGCTGTTACTGTTCTTATAATTACCATTATATATAAGATATATTTTTTTTGGTTATTATTAGTCGTTGCTGATATTTTTATTCTTGTCACTAATTCACACAGTGGGAGATATCGGGATGATGATCCAATGTATTACTTAGTTTCTTTAAATGTTGAAACGGGCAATTTCAGAAGCACGATAATCCCACCATTTTGGGCGGATCCAATACCAATGGTTCGAGAGCGTTGTTATCTCTTGACACCTATTAAGGGGTCGTTGTGCCTCACAATTTTCTCAGATGATCAACTAATGATGCGTATTTTGGATTTAGAGGACAGAGATAATACCGATGAGTGGGTTGACAGTTCTGATGAAGTATTTATTGGTGACTTCTTATGGGAAAAACCTAGTACCTTTTTGGAGAACTTACTGTCCACCGAGGTCTGCGTTATTGCACCTAGAGATGTTGACAGTAGTGAGTTACTAGAAAACCTGAAATTTGTGGTGCATCACAAGGATCAGTTGTTCTTTGGTGACTCAAAGAGAGAGGAGTGGAGGCCAATTGCATCCGTAAGCAAGGAGCAAATCCTGTGCAGAAAATATGTGTTTCGTGCTAATAGTCATGTCAGTTGGGACTAATTTGTTGGTTTAATATGAAAAAGTAATTAACTTTAACTTTGATGTTTCCGTAGGGGCCAACGCCAATATACAATATTTTTTATACAACTGTTTATACAATGGGAACACTGGTTATCAAGATAGTTCCTGTAAGGATATGTGTTGTTTGCTTGATGCATTTTTGATGGATTTGGATTTGGATTTGATTTGAGATGAATGAAATGCGAACTTTTATTGATTACAAAATCTCTCTTTCTCTCTAGTTTACAAGTTTTTGGTGGAGAAAAATATAATAATTTTCTCTCTTTGGTCCTTTTATAGTCTTCCTTCTTGACTGATGTCCAATCACTACCTGACGCGTGTCCATCTTCCTTTACATTCTTCATCTTTTCCAGCTTTTACTGGCAACACTTAAACCTAATAGAGATATCGACTATTATGTTGATATCTCGATTTATCCATGAAATCATGGGTTGAAATATTGGCTTGACGATATTTGCCCACGCTTTGCCCTTTTCGAAACTTTTAAATTTCAAATTTGAAAATTTGAATATTTCGAGAATTAACTGCAAAAAACTGTTTTGAATTTCAAAAAATTTAAAATTTTTAAATAATGAAGCGGTTATTGTTGGAAATGAAAAATCAAACCCAATATCGCGAGTATAAAAACACATTGTCACTTTCTCTCTCTTAACTTATTCATACTTGAAGACACAAAACCCTACCGTCATTAAAAATTCTACCGCCATTAAAAAAAGGGTTAGCTTGGGATACCCTCCATTATTAGTTGCAATTAGTGTTACTCCCCATCATTTTCAAAAATATTAGTGATACCCTTCCCTCCCATTGCAAGATCTAACGGTTACGAGATGATTTTTTTTTTTACATGAAGAATCATTACCGTTGGATCTTACAAATGGGGGGATAACTCTAACTAACCCTTAAAAAAACTCTAAAGCTTCCGCATGAATTATCTTTTTGGACAAGACAAAAACTCGAAAGCTTCTCCGACCTCTGCAAAGGACAAATAGGTTAGACCACAAGTCTTATCATGCACACTACTAGCATAATTTACTGTCAAATTCTTTGTTCAACGAATTTAATGTTTTTAGGGTAAGGTTCTATATTCGAAATATTCTGCTTGCCGATACTGTCTTAGCTTTTAGGGATTTTGAAATTGATGCTTTTACTTGTTTTAGTATGGCTAGGAGAAAAACTTGTGGTAATTTTAGACGAACCACCTCTATACACTTCTGGCGTCGAATCCAAGGTCTTGGCTTTGGATTCCACCTCTAAAAATGCCATCACCACCACCTCGAAACTTCAATACGTGTATTATAAATAATGTAATATATGATTGTGCTGGATATAGTGATATAGTAATACCGATAGGAAATATAGTTTTAATTCTAATAAATTTATTGTTTCTAGTGATACTAAAATGTCGAGTGAAGATACCGAGTCCGACGTAAGAGCCCATTCTTCCTCCTCGGCCTCAACCTCTCAAAGAGACGTTCATGATGAAAAAACCTGGGAGATTAATCATGTCGTTGAGGGCTTGCCCTGTCATCCATTTGCCACTCTGAGCTCCGAATCCGAGCGTGACATTGTTGAAGATACCAACAAATAGCAATATGGGCTTAATTCTTGCTTCCCAAGGAGACCAAATCTAGCCTTGGTTCGAGCTGCTTACTAAATACCGAATACCATTAAGCTTCAACACTATGTTGGAGCGAGGAGAGATACAAAATGCCAAAGTGGCGATATTGGTTCCATCATTGCCACTGTTGGTCAAATAGCTGCAGACTTGGGATTTCCCTTGACTGACCTTGATCGTGAAGTCTTAAATCATTTCGATATCTCTCCTGGCCAAGGCATGGGCAACTTCTGGAGGTTAATGCATATTTGCTGATGTGTATAGATGAGCTAGGAGTATTGAGTTAGCCGATATCATAACCATAGTACAAAATATCCCGATATATCGCGATATTTGGGGATATCTATCTATATTTTAGAAAAAGATATTTAAATATCACGATATGTTTAGAGATATATACGATTGTAAATATCAGTTATATTTTGATAATATTTGCGATATTTGTGATATTTTGTGATATTTTGTATATATAACAATTTTATTTAATATTTACCATTATATTTCAAATAAATATAAATAATGTATCATGATATATCAAAAAATATCTACAATATCCACGATATTTGTCGATATTTTGGATATATCCACGATATTTGTATGTGAAACAATGTCAAATATCCCCAAAGAGGGGGATATATCTACGATACATATCCAGAAATTGAATATAGATAAATACTTATATCCTGATATTTTGTACTATGATCATAACCATTATACTTTTATCAAGGGTATTACTTGCTTGAAAAGAACGACAGGTCACGAAAAATATATTGGTTACTTTTACCCTAAGAAACGAAACAAAACTGGTATGGAAGACATTATATATAAGAGAAAATTTAGATAGCGATAGAAATTGGCCGCTCTATCCCATCATAGTGTCTGGGCAATGGGAATCTGCCGATGCTACGTTGCCCTTGAAGCATAAAGTTTTCAAACTTGCAGGTTCGTTAAGTAACCATAATTTATTTTGGATATGTTATATTGGTTTCTCCCTCTGATTCAATTTTTCCTTTAATTTGTTGCCAGTTCATAAACTTGCCACTTTGAAGATCCTTGGGAATTCATCTAGAGTTCTTGAGCTTCTGAAAGGGACTGTTGGAGAAATAACCACGAGGATTGGTGCTGATGCCTACGGGAATCCAACTCCTACTGTTGTCTTGGAGGATATTAATGATTATTCAACTGTCCAGACCTTGATTCCTGTCACAGCCCGAATTTCTAAACAATAAAAAAAAATTTTGAAATATAAATATCTCAAACATCACTATGTTCAATTGTCTAAAAACCCAGGCTATGACGGAGTGGATACAACACATGTCAAAACCTAAAACCCACATCATAAAGAATCTTAACAACAAAAATAATCTCCAAAATTCTCTTTATTATTTTATAAAAAGTCTATCTTCCGTCTCAATAAAACATCAAACCACTCTAAGAATAACAGGTCTTCAACATCGTATTTTTCATGTCATATGAAAAGAAAACTACGTTATTACATACTTCCAAAAGATCAGACCTAATAAAATAACCTCCCGGACTGCTCCAGGCAAAAATCCAAATCACACGCCGCGGTTCCACTGCCTTCCACCTATGTTCCCAAGAACACACCCACGTTGCCAAAACAAAGCAAACATGGGTCAGTAAAATGGAATTTGCTGGTATGAGTAGACTAACCACATATAACCATTATCATACTTTAATTATCCAAACAATCACTTTATATTTCCCATAACTTAATCTTTTTCAGCTTGGAAGACAGGTAGTTCCGTCATTTCAACCGGCATAGTGTCTTCCCAAGCAAGACTTCCATTCTATTAACTCATTATCATAACTCGTTATTATAACTAGGTAACTAACTTAAAACTTACTGATATCCACTTTTGGATAAGGGTAGGACCGTGTCCCTGTACAAAATGTTATTAAGTCCTACCCTCCTGCAAAAGAAACACTACTACAGAATGACACATATACCACGGTCAATAAGAACGTTTATACTACGGTTCTTCCAAAAACCGTGGGAAATACTTATATATCACGGCGAAAATTTCTTTGGTCATTGGTTTACTAGTATATGCCACAGTTACATGAAAACCGTGGGATAAGTTGAGCCATATACCATGGTTAGTTTTTTTTTTTCAGCATGAGAGTACTCCACATCCCTACTACCTTAAACATAAACAGTGGTATATAAATTTTTCACTTTCTACCGTGGTTTATGACTTTATGCCAAATAGTCAAATACGCGGAAAAAAAAAAAACACAGTATGAAACTCATTCAAATTGGATTCCCGCTATTCTCTTGGTCTCTCCACTACACCATAACACTGATTTTGCAACATTTAGTAAAATTGATTGCTAACACTTATTCATCCGTTACAATGTTTGTCACACATACTTTCCGTTGGAAATGGTAACAACCGTTACATATTTTGTAGGCAAATATTTGGTTTATTTAGTAACATTTAGCCACCTATTGCCAAAAAAAACAAAAGAAAAATTGAAAACAAATGAAAATAGGGTGAGGATGTTTTTCATTCTCGTGCTCATCTCTCACACCCTTTCAATAAAAAAGAGAAAAGTGAGGTAAGCATCAGAGAAAACCGCTACTGCTACTGTACTGCCGCCGCTAGTGTGGCCCACTGAGTCAAGTCGTCATCTTCTCCTTTCTCTTCTCTTTCCTTCAATTCTCTTAATCTTCTCTTCTTCTTTCTTTGTAACAGTTAGGGTTTTGGCTAAGGAGTTGGATTTGCATAATCAATTGCTCAATCTGCTTAAGAAAGCTTCTTCATTGTCCAAGGTAGCGTTTTGTATAGTGAATCATCTTTTATTTACAATTTCTATTGTTTCCATTTTTCGAAAATTTAGGAATTAGCTTTTGGGTTTGTCTTGACATAAGATTTTCAGGGTGTATGTTAACAATAGATTGGTATAACTTGTCAACGATGGCCAAAGGTTGCATTTTTATATGATAGATTTTAGTTAGTTTAAATGTTCTCATGTTGTATTGTGTATCTGCTCACGTTGCTTCATTCCCTTTGATTTATGGGCACCTAATTACTATAGCAAATCTGTTAAATTTTTACTGGAGAAATAGAGGGAAGGTGAAGCAGAGGGATGTGGAGAAATAGCTGAAGCAGAGGCCATTAGTCTTTGGGATGTGAACTCACTCACACACCAGACACTGCTGTCCATTGCTTCGTCTGGCAGAAAGGTGTCCGCACTTCATGTGAATAACACTGATGCTGAGTTAGGTAGAGGTGTTCGCAGAAGGTAAAATTTATTATTGCTGAGATAATTATTTTATTATTTTATTTATTTATGTTTTATCAGCATATTCATTGCTTAACTTATCATGTAATACCACCGTTTCTGTTATTTTGTTACTTTATTTTTCCCGTCTATGAATTGTTTTTAGAGATTACATTTTTTTTTTTTTAGCTTATATAATTCTGTTGACTTGACTGTTTTACGATCTATTACACTATTAGTGGATTGGCACATGCAATTCATGTGTTACACATTTTCTGTCCATAACATAGGAGTGCATGGGTTGTTATAAATAAGTATACTACTAATGAAATAGTCAATGTAGAACTATTACTTTAGCGGTGTTTTCTAGAGATATGGATCTCAAGTAATGAAACAAAACATTGGCCCAAACTTTAATGGATTGACTAGGAGAGGATATTCATTTTTGGGAGTCATATTAACTGGATATATTTCTTAATCTGTGTTGAGAAAGAGTAGTTCATAACAACTGGAAAACAGAGTTAGAAATTCATTTATGAAATGAAATACCAAAAAAGAATATATGAACTTGTTAGATGCGTTATATTCACATCAATCACTTCCTTTGGAGTGAAAAGAACCTAAGGCGGGATAATTGGAATATACAAGAGGATACCACATAATAATTCATAGGAAGAACTATTTCTTATTTCAGACTAAACTAGAATAACTAATCTCTCTTATATTGTTCTCTTTTGGCGTAGGCGTAGTGATTGATGAGTTATTGTTGTTTAACTTCTGTCTAAAATGCAGGGTAAGTTCATAAGAAGTCGAAGGACATGACGGTCTGTTCTGCACTCAGGACACCATAAATGTCTTGGACTTTTGTCTCCCTTCTAGTGTAGGCCTTTGATCATGTTAATAGTTTATTTAGTTAACAAAAGTGTAGGTTTTGACTGCTTTACAAAAATCTGCCCACTGGGATAATAAAGAAGAAAAAAACACCGCAAATTACAAAGTGTAGATGATGTATACCAATTAGAATGTGATAGGTGCATATATAATCTGATGAAATACCGCTTTAGTCAAATGTGGTAAGATATCAATACCCTTTTCTTTGTATGTCAAGTAGACAATGTTGTTCTGCATGTTGAAAAGAGCCAAGAAACATATTATCATGTAGTATGGCATTAGGTCCATTGCCTTGAGATCCCACCTGAAGGAAAGTTTTTAGTCATATACCAGTTGCGACATTCGAACTTATTTATATAACGTAGCCACCAACCTTTCACATGAGTCTGTAAAAAGTTTTAGTTCATAGATACCATCAATTATCAGTATGAGAAAAATAGCTCGAGTTATCCATTCCCTACAACAGTGGTACTGAGTTTTATAGGCTGCTCCAACTGACGCTAAGAAACTTTCCACCAACCTATCTCTGGCAAGGCCCAACTTATCTGGTAAACCAAGATCTTTCTACCATCTGATGGGACACACAAAAACTAATTAAGTATTGTTAAGATCTTTGTTTTGTTTATTATGGCTTTGAAGTTATTAATTTATATGATAATTGATTGGGGGAGTGAGAGAATTTTGATTGTGATTGGATAATTGGCAATTCTTCTCTTCCACAGGGTCATTTTCACGGGTACGTTGGTTGTAATACCAGACATAATGGCACTTGCTTCACCAGGTGAAAGAGCAGAATGTAGGAGAGAGGTCTCAGCGCCCAAAATCTTCTGGCGGAAATGAAGGTGCCTTAGAATTATGTCCATTTAGCTTGCTTGCTGCAAATGAATTAATTAAGTTGTGATTCTTTTGTAAGTCACTATGCTAATTAACATGAACTTCTCATGAAGTTAGAACTTCTATATAACCTACGTAGATATTATATTAGGTATTCAAAAGTAAACCCAAACACTCGCATAATCAAATAATACAACTAACCCGCAAGGCGAATACCTTAGTTCTTCTTCTCTAGTCCCAAAAGAATCTGGTCATTCATGGCACATTCAATGAATACCCGGGTCATTCATGGCACATTCAATGAATACCCATAGATAACGCTAACGGGCCATTTATGGCACATTCAATAAATGCCCACCTAACATATGACATCAACAGTCATAAAACTAAATTCCAAAACTTGAGGCGTGGAGAGTTCTAAAAGAGGTGGTAAATTTGTTTACACATTATTGAACTTTATTGCATATATTATTTCAGAGAACAAAGGAGTATCTTGATTTATGTATTTTTGGTTACGCATTATTAATATACCGATGTCTAAGTGTCATAGCATTGTATAACATAAAAACTAAAATATCACACAGTTATTAACACACGTATATATAAAAAGGTCTTAGCTTAAAGCCAAGCATGCTAATAGCTTCAGACCTATCCTAATAACCCAAATCATAATCCGAGTTAAAAAGTCAAATTGGGTCAACTGGTCAAAGTCAACCCTGGTCAAAAGTCAACTCTGGTCAAAGTCAAAGTCGACCTGCCAAGGGTCAACAACAGTCAACCAACCCCAAACTCCTCTAACCCAAAAGCCCAAAGTCAAAGGCCCAAAGTCTAATACAAAAATCCAAATTTGAAAATCTAAACTAAAACCCATAAGCCCACCCACGATTGGGCCCAAGCCCAAATCGAGATTTAATGTTCATCTTCCTTCCTCACCAAAACCTCCACCAGCTATAGCCACCATCGGCCATCACTCAAGATGAGTTGGTTCTATCCAACCCACACTAGAAATGGTTCGGCCCAAGCCCAACAGACGAGGAAAACGCTGTTCATCTTCTTCCCCTCACGACGCCTCCACCACCACAGCCACCACCGGCCACCTATAAGCAAAATGAACCCAACGGTTTTCATCCCCACAAAAAACCCCACCTACCTATACCAACAAATCATAATTTCCTTATACTGTAAAAATTCGAATCGACGCTATTAATGGTTTCTTTGGAGCTTCAACAGCCCCACCCAATCTAGTATTTAACCCTTCCACTACAACCAACACTAGACCAAGAATTACAACTTAACAACACAAGAGTTCAAGCAACAATCCAAACAGGCGACTCCATTGATGCTCCCTCCAAGCTTCGACAGCCCACATCTCAAATACACCAACAAATCGCAGTCAATCTACGCATAGATACTTACCTAGTTCACGTCGACATCAACCTAACATCAACGACAACCAATTCAACCAACCCAAATCAACTACAACATAATAACCTGTGAAACTCAATTTATTTCGCATAAACATTTTTTTTCCGATAGTATATAACTATTAGCTTAAACCAGTACGTAGTTGGAATTGTTATCAACACTTTTGTTTAACAGCACACATACATTTTGATAGAGAATAAGAACAATGAGACCGCACAGAACTGAATACAACTTCTCCACAGTAGTTTAAGCATTCAAAATTTCTAATCCTTACACAGTATCTATATATAATTATATAAACAATAAACTTTTTGTTTTCGAGAGAAACCTTTCGATAAAATAAAAATTTGTGAAAGATAAAATCTAATCACCTGTAGCGCTTTCTGATTATCAGCCAGCTACAAGAAAAAACCTTCCTTTTCTTCTTTAAGAAAAATCCCGTTTTTCTGTATAAAACTCTCGCTGTGTTTTTCCCCAAAATCTCTACGTGAGAAAACTTTCCGAAAAACAAGGACAACCCTTATCTATTACTTACGGGACTTTTATCCTTAACTGATAGTTATCATCTATCCATTTTATCTATTTTCATTATTATTATTATTTTTTTATACTAGGAAAACAAAAGAAAAAGCCGGAGTGTTATAATTCCACTGCCCAAAAGGCGGGTTTCTCTTGCTACTGAGTGTCCAGGGTCACAGTTATTCTCTTCAATGTCACCACGAAACACCTTATAATCTCAGATTGATACTGGTAGTGTAAGGGGTCAACTATCATTTGCAAGGGAGTCAAGAAGGATATCAAAGCTATTCCCACCAATACCGTAGTTGAAGTCGACACAGAGGGAGAGGTTACTCCCGTCACCGGCAGAAACAACTATTTAGAAAGTCCATCAGTGCAAGTTGGCTCATGGAAACCAAAGCACCCAACAATGATTGCATTGCATGGGAGACATTTCATGTGGAGCCCTTTCAAGCAAATAAATCAAAAGAACGATAGGAGTCTTGATAGGAGTCAGGAATTCAATGTTGTCTTCTAGAACCTCAGATTACTAAACGTTGTTTGAAGTTTCAAACTGGTTTTCACATTCACCCACACATGTAATTTATTGTCTTAAACATGTAAAACTCCTTTGCTACATTCTAACTTGAGTCGTATGTACCTGAAAGTAATGTTCAACATGTTTATCAACAATATTAATTAATGCATAGTTCCTTGATGGTTGTTGAATTTTGATGCTTCTCAGGTCCAATGTTTTGGAAGCTAATTAATCTACATTCAGACATGTGTCTTTTGATAATCTAGGTGAAACTGAATGGATTGAATCTTCTCAGTTTAGGTTCTAAACAGGAACCGCAGCTATAGTATGCAACTATGCATACTCAAGTTGTACTTGGCCTACGAAACAATGACAGTTAACGTCTCCATACTATTCAAATATATTATTTATTCGCAACGTCGAACAACAACTAAACTCAAATTGATCGAAGAGGAAGCTCAACACTGGAAAATACACATAGCGTATTGAAGTTAGTTTATGAATAAATTACATTTTTTTTTCAGTAACAAATTTGATAATAGTTATATCAATTTAATTACACTTTCATTTCTTTTTTCAATCCCAATTGTTTCATATAAATAATGTTGTTTTAGATTTCTACTACATAATTTATTGAACACAGATGTAATATATATATATCAGACAAACAATGTCACCATTCCAATGTACTTGCGTTCCTTTTATTTTATCCACAACATATCTTTAGAAAAAAAATTGTTTATCCCTTACTTATATTTATTTCGTACCACGTGCAATGCACGTGCCTATTACTAGTATATAATAGAGAGTGACTCTCAAGGACAAAACGGATGAAATCATCACTTTCAGAACCAAACTTTTTTAATAATCACTCTCAATGACAGGGATGCAGAAAGTTCAAGTTTGCCCCTGTACAAGAAAATTAAACCAGCGACACGTCTTTCTTTACACTCATTTCTTCCACCATAACCACCACCTATAGATCCACCGTATCCGCTACGTACCGGAACTTTAACCACTACTAAATCCACCATAACTACGGCCGCCACCGCCTCTACGACCATTGCCACCAGATGGGGCACCTTGAACTGAAGATCGAACCATCAGGTCCACTAACATCAACAACCTTACTCCTACCATCATCACCTTGCTCGACCTGGTACTCAACATATTCACCCTCAGCTAAAACTTTGTTACCTATTAGATTTGATTGATGAATAAACAGATCTTCTATTATATTATTTGGTGTTATGAATACAAATCCCTTTTGCCTATTAAACCACTTAACAATCCATCTAAAAAAAGGCTGATGAATAACTGGTGCTATTGTTATCTAGATTATCATTGTTCATACCCCTATTGGACTATGAACAATGATTGTTCATCCATCAACAACGTACATGAAGAATGATCAGTGAGAACGCTTATTGGACTATGAACAATCATTGTTTATACTAAACAATAATTATTCATACCTCAATGACATGAGGAATGATTAGTGAGAGCAGCTGTTGGACTATGACCAATCATTATTCATACCTCAATAACATGAAGAATGACCAGTGAGAACACCTATTGGATTATGAACAATCATTGTTCATACCCCTAGTGGACACTGAACAATCATTGTTCATACTGAACAATCGTTGTTCATACTCCTGGTGGACTATGAACAATGATTGTTCAGTACTTATTAGACAATGAACTAGGGGTGTGCATAAAACCGGACGAACCGACAAAACTGACCGAACCGAACCGATCAGTTTCAGGTCGGTTATGTTTATGAGTCAGTTCGGTTCGGTTATGTATATTTGAAAACCAATAGGGTCGGTTATATTTGAAAACCGATAGGGTCGGTTCGGTTGTCGATTTAGTCCCAAACCCGACCCATTATATATAATATATATTAAAAAAATATATTTAATTGATTTAATTTAAAAATATATGAAAATCGGTCGATTTGGGTCGGTTAACATCAGTTAAACCATAGCCTAGTCGGTTCGGTTTGGATATCGGTTCTGCTGGAAATTAGCTTGGTTTGGTTCAATTAGTATAACATAGCCGGTTTGGTTCGGTTCCAAAAAAGTATAAACGATAGGGTCGGTTCGGTTGTCGGTTTAGACCCAAACCCAACCCAAACCGACCTGTGCACACCCCTACTATGAACAATGATTGTTCATACCTTGTAAACATGAGGAATGATTAGTGAGAATACCTATTACCCTTATTGGACTATGAACAATGATTTTTCATACCTCAACAACATGAGGAATTATCAGTGAGAGCACCTATTGGATTATGAACAATCATTGTTCATACCTCAACAACATGAGGAATGATCAGTGAGAACACCTATTCGACTATGAACAATCGATTATTCAGTTCTTATTGGACTATGAACAATGATTGTTCATACCTCAGAAACATCATGAGGAATGATCCATCAGTAAGAATATCTGTTGGACTATGAACAATCATTTTGTTCATATCCCTAGTGGACTATGAATAATCATTGTTCATACCTTAACAACATGAGGAATGATCAGTGAGAACCTATTAGAATATGAACAAGTATGAACAATTATGAACAATCATTGTTGATACCTTAACAACATGATGAATGATCAGTGAGAACCTATTAGAATATGAACAAGTATGGACAATAATTATTCATACCCCTATTGGACTATGAATAATGATTGTTCATATCTCAACAACTATGAACTGTTTTTTTGAACTATGAACTTTTTTTGGAACTGAATTTCAAGAACTTCTTTTTTATAACATTTGAAAATCAACATTGAAAATTAATCACATTACACACTTGATTCCCTGTTTGATAAACGTTAAAATTTTAGAGGATCATGATGGATTCGAACCACCATCTCCTTTGGAAATCTCCAAAGTGCTCGGCCATTTGAGCTAAAAATCCACCTTGTAGATATATTGATTGTTAGATTTACACGTCAGACTTCAGGATTTACATGGTCTACATGTCTTCCTGATCCTATAATCAAAATCTCTGAAAGAGAAAAGAAAGATGTTTGGTTGTTAACAAGTAACCTAAAGTGATCAATAGCTTAAAGATGACTGGTTGTTAACACACACGAACTGGTAATCGAAATGGGTACCTGTTGAAGAGATTCAATTTGTAGTTTGATGAGATGGGTGATAAGAGCCCAAAACTGTAGTTTTAACCCCTTAATAATCATACTGTTAGACCAATTATGTGAATAATAAGTAAGAGTTAATCTGATTACGTGTTTTATGCATTTCGGGCTTCAAAGTCCATTATGTGCGTAAATGTGCCACTTTAGCGAGATAAAGGAGCAAAAGTCGTGAGAACTTCGAATTCCATATCTTTGGACTCAGACCTGAATTGGGCCTACCTTATGTCAAAACGACCGGCTCGGAAAGAGCTTTGCAATGGTCTAAGCCTTGACCCAATCAGAGGAGCAGAAGTGGACGAAAAGTCTGTTGAAGCCAACTGCAGCTGAAAGAGGCCTTTTTGATTTGAAAGAATTGGGTTTTGGGCACGATTCTCAGCTCCCCAAACCATGGCTCCAAGCCCATGCACGAATTTTGGATCTGAATGTATAAAAACAAAAGCTTAGTTCATTGTTAATGGTAGATAGTTAGGTTAGAAAATAAATTAGATTAGTTAGCCTCCATTAAACCTTAATTCTAGATCTAGTTTTCATTAGATTAATTAAGTTTAATTTCATTTCAATTCTTGTTTTAGATTAAACTCTCAAATTATTGTTCTTGATTGATTAGATAATAAAAATAGTTATTTTGTCAATTTCGATTTATAGATCTAAATTCCATTATTGTTTGTTATCATTTCATAGTTATTAATTAGATTTCGATTATTGTTTAGTGAAATCGCATAAAGTTAGAATCTTTTCATTATGTTTAGTTTAGATTTAATGGGAATTGTTAGTTTGATGAATCAAGGCTAAATCCTCCATTAGAGGGTTTGATGAAGCCTTGATGAAAAACTTAGTGGTTAGTATAGAATTGGTTGTAGAATCTATTCCACTCTAGAAGGTCGTGTTTAGCCATGAGAATGGGTGGGCGACTTCACATGCTAGTTAGTAGTTCTCTGTAGAAATGCCATGAACACTAGGGATTAGAACTTCGAATTTCTTGCCGTGTAGAACGTGAGAATCAAGATACAAGAATCTATACTAGGTTATTAAGTTGGATTCGAGGTGGATTGATTCCCCTCTAATCCTTTATCTAGATTCAAAAACAAGCATATTTCCATAGTATTAAGTAGTTAAATTCAACGTAGACTCATTTTAGTTTCATCGTAGTATAACACCCTTCGTAAAGCTCTCATTGACTTAAGAAATGACTAGTTAGACTTAGAAAACAATCCATGCTAGGGAACTAGGAGTGGAACGAACTCTATCTACTCCCCCATATCTCATAGAATTGAGAGTAGAATAATCTTTGATAAACCAATGACAGATCAAGTTTAGTTTACTTACGTTTGGATTCATCGTTCATTTTAGTGAGGTAAACTACTCATTTTACATTTATCAAATGGCCGCCGCCGGGAAAGACCACCAGCTTATGTTAATTGGAATTTCATCAATAACTCGAAATCCAAGGCTTCAAAGAGCGACCAGCGGCTAAGATATAGAATCCAAACGTAAATAAACTAAACTTTATCTTTTACGTGTCTATTATCAAAGCTTCTACTCTCAATGCGGGTGCACTAAATGGAGTACGAAGTTCGTTCACTCCTAGTTCTCTAAGCACGGATTGTTTTCTAAGTCTAACTAGTCGCTCTTGGGTCAATGAGATTTTACTTAAATATTATACTACGATACTTAATTAAGATGATTACTAGAAATTAACTACAAATGCTATGGAAATACTATTGTTTGACTCTAGATAAAGGAATTAGAGGGGAATCGAATCCACCTCGAATCTAACTTAATGACCTAGCATTCCCAGTGATCCTTTTGACCCACCTACCTACCGGCAGCGGCGCCATTTGATAAATGTAAAATGAGTAGTTTACCTACGAAATGAACGATGAATCCAAACGTAAGTAAACTAAACTTGATCTAATACGTGGTTTATCAAAGATTATTCTACTCTCAATTCTATGAGATATAGGAGAGTAGATAGAGTTCGTTCCACTCCTAGTTCCCTAGCATGGATTGTTTTCTAAGTCTAACTAGTCGCTCTTAAGTCAATGAGAGCTTTACGAAGGGTGTTATACTACGATGAAACTAAAATGAGTCTACGTTGAATTTAACTACGAATACTATGGAAATATGCTTGTTTTTGAATCTAGATAAAGGATTAGAGGGGAATTGAATCCACCTCGAATCCAACTTAATAACCTAGTATAGATTCTTGTATCTCGATTCTCACGTTCTTACGGCAAGAAATTCGAAGTTCTAATCCCTAGTGTTCATGGCATTTCTACCGAAAGTACTAACTAGCATGTGAAGTCGCCCACCCATTCTCATGGCTAAACACGACTTTCTAGAGTGGAATAGATTCTACAACCAATTCTATACTAACCACTAAGTTTTCATCAAGGCTTCATCAAACCCTCTAATGGAGGATTTAGCCTTGATTCATCAAACTAACAATTCCCATTAAATCTAAACTAAACATAATGAAAAGATTCTAACTTTATGCGATTTCACTAAACAATAATCGAAATCTAATTAATAACTATGAAATGATAACAAACAATAATGGAATTTAGATCTATAAATCGAAATTGACAAAATAACTATTTTTATTATCTAATCAATCAAGAACAATAATTTGAGAGTTTAATCTAAAACAAGAATTGAAATGAAATTAAACTTAATTAATCTAATGAAAACTAGATCTAGAATTAAGGTTTAATGGAGGCTAACTAATCTAATTTATTTTCTAACCTAACTACCTACCATTAACAATGAACTAAGCTTTTGTTTTTATACATTCAGATCCAAAATTCGTGCATGGGCTTGGAGCCATGGTTTTGGGCCGAGAATCGTGCCCAAAACCCAATTCTTTCAAATTCAAAAAGGCCTCTTCAGCTGCAGTTGATTCAACAGACTTTTCGTCCACTTCTGCTCCTCTGATTGGGTCAAGGCTTAGACCATTGCAAAGCTCTTTCCGAGCCGGGTCGTTTTGACATAAGGTAGGCCCAATTCGGTGGTCCGAGTCCAAAGATATGGCATTCGAAGTTCTCACGACTTTTGCTCCTTTATCTCGCTAAAGTGGCACATTTCTCGCACATAATGGACTTTGAAGCCCTAAATGCATAAAACACGTAATCAGTATTAACTCTTACTTATTATTCACATAATTGGTCTAACAAGATGATTATTAAGGGGTTAAAACTACAGTTTTGGGCTCTTATCAAACCACCCCCAAACAAAGATTTTGCTTGTCCTCAAGCAAAGATGAGAAATTAGAATAAGTGACCAAAAATGGAGTTCTAACTAACTCTCGTTTTGAAAGTGCGATTGCATTGACCATATGCAACAAGGCCTTAAACCACTAGGAATTCCCTAGTGGACGAAGTTATAGCCTCGTGAGAGTTTTCTAGTGAAGTTACTCACAAACTTCATCTATACTACAACGACTAAGAAATAAAAACTATTGTTTCCTCATTCATGTCTCAACTATCTATACATCTCACTAGCAATTGAATACAGAATAATCATGTCAAAACCTAAGCTAATATATGCATAATAATCAATCATCTACGAATAAACATATATACAATGAGTAATGCTATGAAATGCTTAGCAGGTCCGTTTATGAAAACTCGGAATAGCGTCCTTAAGTAGGTCCTCACATAAATGTCAAGACAAAAACCACTCTGATTTTTCCACTCAAGTTTCCCTACTCCAGTGTGCAGTGGGCACACTTTACCTTACAATCTCAATGACAACAAGGAAGCCGGGTCGATCAAACACATCTGCCACTTACTATCACACTAACCTATTCCTAATCGAGCTAGAGGTCTTTATTAGGTGTTATGGGGATTAGGAGATGGTTTAAGAAGGAAGGAAATGGATATTCTAGAGGACAAGTCCGAGATAATAGAGTCTTCATATTATGTAACTAGAGAAAACCTTGTTATTTACTTTTGCTTCTACACTTTGTTTCCATCCTTAGCCATATTTTTTCTTTTCTTTGGCCTTTGACTCCTTTTTATTCTATTTTTTTGGAGTTTTATTTATTTCTATTTTTTTTTTTTTTTTTCTTTTTGGATGGAAACTTCTTTTCTTTATTTTCTCAAGCAACTAACTAATTTTTGTTTACACGTGTTTTCTCTTCTTCTTTCTTCCTCATTCTATTCTCGGACTTATTCTAAATTGGGTAGGTTGATTTTTTTTTTTTGTTTTGTTTTTGTTTAACAATGGGTAAAGGAATTGTGGTTTATGGAAGGCTAAAGAAAGGCTCGAGAGGGCTTACTAGCGAAAATAATTCATAGGTTTGAATTTCTGGCTATATCGATCCAAAGAGGGCCTAAATTCTCGCTTAGATATGGCATAGTGATCAAGCAAGTGGACGGTGATTTCTCTATCCAGATTTTACTTCTCCCTTGTGTCATTTCTCAAATATTTCGCTCATATAAGGCTTTTAGGCTATATTCTCACAGGATTTGTAGAATAAGTACTCTAGCCTAGATTTCGAAACTTATCGCTAACAATCATAGATACTCATGTAATAAATTTATAGATAGATGCAAAGATTATTACCTACATATTAACCTAAGTTTCTAACAATTATTCGATGCAAAAGCCACGTTGAGACTTCTAGATTGTTAAGAGCATAGAGAAAGAAAAAATAATACCAATATTCCTAAGTGTATAGCATAAACTTATTTATTTATATTTTTGAAATTTTTAACTTGAAAACAAATGCATATTATACATATCTATATCCTAACAGATGCCTTAATTACACGTTTCTATGCCCCCAAACAAGAAACATGCTTTGTCCTCAAAGCATTTAAATAAAGAGGGTAGGAAAATACCATGGAAACGCCAAATTGTGGAACATCCGCAAAACAAGGTTAGAACATACTAATATAGGAAATACAAAAACCGACGAACTCTATAAGAGTTCCACCCATTATGGGGTTAACAATGAAAATTGCTTGGGACATAAGCGCATACACTAACAGAAACTAAAACTTACCTCCACTCCCGACATGCATATTATCTACCCAATAGCATCATGGGTCTTATATTTCAGCGGGCATGGCAAGTCCAAGAACAATTGCTAGCAAGACCCATAAGCGGTTCCTAGCCTACGCGTGTGATCACCTCACAAAACCAAGCACCATAAGTAGTGCTTTGGAACAAATCTTTGAAAGACTGTTCTGGTATTATTATAGGAGATGTCATCTCAAAACTACGCCTGGAAATAGCTGCAAAACAACCGGGCACAACTCGCGGAAAAACTGGAAAATTTTCTCGTCCACGGAGTCGCGGCGCCGAAGGCCTTAACTAGAAGTTTTAAATCAGCTCTTTTGTATTTTGAATTCCAGTGTTTGAGCCGAAGTCACGCCAACTTGAAGGCTGGCGGCCTCGAGAGGAAAATTCAGAACAAAATATACATACAGAAAGCGCCTGTAGAAGCGAAAGCTTCGGAGTTGCTGAAAATTGAAAAATGAGACTAAACGGGGGAGGAAAGGTGAGTGATGGAAGTTAGGTGTAGTGTGGGTTGTGAGTGTAGAATGAATGAAGTTTATATAAAATCATGCTGGAATAGATAACACCACCCCCAAACAGTTTGGGAAGGTGGGACCAACATTAACTAATCACGCACAATGAAAAATAACGACATTATATTAATATTGTCATTCAAACAACATTTCACTACAAAAGTCAAAATTAACTACGGAATTTAACAACGTAACATCCTATCTACTAAAAATAAGAATAGACAACATCAAAACAACAAACAAGTAGAAATCTAGCTACTCTTCAAGGGGAGCGAGGTGGGGTAAGAATAGGAATTTGAGTGATCAAGAATGGAAAAACCAAACACTTCATTCCCCAAACAAATTTTTTGAAAACAGTTTGTAAAAATTTGTTTTAAAAACGGGGTCTTTTAAAGTCAGATTCCCGAGACTTGCTAGATTACTATTTTTATATATCTTTAAACTTTTTTACTTTTTATGAATTAGGTTTAATATAAAGGAAAACAATAAGCAGTAAAGACATAATTCACACCATAGAGAAACATGACTCAAAAACCGAGAAAACATGCAAGAGTGGAAAACGTGAATTATGTGAAACGTGGACTTAGGATCCGGTACTTACAGCCACACACTCCATAGGGAGGGCCCGGTTACCTGAATGGTGCACTCAATAATATATTGAAATGAAAGGAAGTGCACCAAACACAGAAATTGAGTCGCTTATAGTCGATACTTTCGAGACTTTATCTAAACATATGTATGAACATGCAGCTTTATCATATATCAACAACCTAAATAGTTGTGGATCATTCCATAAATAAATATCACAAAGAAAACATATCCAAACACAATCAAGCACCAAGATTTCCTAGGACCACACCTAGTGGAATGAAAGCCGGGCCGATAGACCTATAACATAACCGAGCATACACCTTAGGTTTCATCTTTGAACTAGAGGGTGTCCTAGTGAATAAATGTGGAAAAGTGAATGGTTGTGGAAGATATGGTGGATTGGGATAAGTTTTAGAGAAAAGCATGGAGAAAACGAGGATGTGGGTTTAGCACAAAACTCATTCATGGTGTAGTTAGGGACCGCCTCAAGTCTGAAAATGAAAGTGTCAAGTGGTTTATCCTTGGGAAGTATTTGTTTACTAGGTGGATTTAAAAATCATGAAGCACAGAGAAACTAAAGGATCGAAAGTGCAAACTCGAGGTTCCTTTGAAAAGGTGGAGGGTGGGGAATATTGGTGATGGAAGGTGAATGATTCTCGCCTAGCGCCTCAAGTCCATATCATCGTAAATCTTGATATATGCAAGACATTCCTCAATAGGTGGGTCAAAAGGATCACCGGATAAAGATTGAAAAATTCATCTTCCGCCATAGCATCAAGGGATGAATGGTTGTTGGCAAGGGGGGACTCGCTGGTGGTAAAGAAGCGGTGCAAAAGAGTTGCAGAATTCTTCTTCTATTTCGCCTACTACCGTGGAGTCATTGTTAAAGTCGGAATTTCCGGCGGAAAGGAATTTGTTAACTGCTTCTCCGAAACATGTTTTTGAAGTAATCTTGAGCTAAGCTCTCGATCATGCTAACCTCCCATTTGTAGATGAATCGATACCGTGGTCCTAGTTTTGAAAACATTTACCTCAACGTAAAGATGGCCAAAGGACAAGGACATCGAACCATCGCTGCAGCTTTATGAGCCGCCGTTAGCGTGCCAAGAAGGGGACGCCTAAAATGATAGGTACAGAGTCGTTAGTGACTTCTTCGGTCAGGACAAACGGTCGGCCGGGTAGTAAAAATTTTGACTTTAACTAGCACGCTTTTCAACCACACCCTTAGGATACTTAATAGACCGACCACTAATTGCAATGTCATTTTAGTAGGTTGCATCTCCTCTAGACCTATTTGTTTATACAAATAAAACGGAGTAAGTTAACACTAGCCCCCGTGTCTAGTAAAGCGGTCGTCGTGTGAGAATCTCCTAAGGTGCATTGTGCAAAGAGGATCTACCGGTCCTTGTACTTAACAATTCCATTATTTTCAGATAAAGTTGGGAACCGTTCAGCTTAGAAAGACGCCTTTAGGTATGTTGGTCTTACGCCTAGTAGTGCACAACTCCTTAAGAAACTTAGCATGGTTAGGTAGCTTTTTATAGCTTCGAAAAAGGAAGGTTTATCGTTAGATTTTTAAAACGCTCCTAATCTCCTCAAAGTTAGTATCCCCGTTAGCATGGCTAATTTTGGGGAAACGTGGTTTCGCTCTATACTTAGCATATGGATCAATTGATGTTTAACCTTGGCTTTTGTTTCTTAGGTTGTGGTTTAACCGGTACCTCTACAGGGTAGGTTCTTCGCTTCTATTTCGCATCTAGTTCAATATCCGTGTAGGAGTATCGATGGGGTAACTATAGGCATAGTTACTTTGTTATCAACCACTCTTCCAGAACGGAGAGTGGTGATGGCATTTAGCTCACCTACGGTTGTAGTTTCCGTACTAGTATTACCGTTTACCTCAAAGGCTGTGTTTGTTGTTCTAGGGTTGGGTATCGCTTGACCTGGAAACACACCTTTGGGTTGGGCTTTCTCTTGGGCTAACTGTTGGTTTAAATTATTAACGGATTGTAGAATGTGTTGGTTAGATTGAGCCATGGTTTGGAAAAGTTGTTGGCTCACTTGTATGAAGGTGTCAAGACGATCCGGTTGTGTGGGTGTAGTGGTCATGGGTGGTGTGACTTGTTGGTTATTTATGGGCGGATTGTGGTAGTTATTATTTACCTAACGATACCTTATTAGCATTATAATTATTATAACTATATTGACCTTGTGCTTGACCTTGTCGAGGTTGTGCTTTGGTTGTTATAATTATTATAATTACCCCGACCGCCCTTTTGTTGTGGTGGAGCATGGTTATAACCGTGGTTGGCCTAACATATTGATTATTGTACTCGAAGGTGTGACTTGTTGGTTATTTCTCCAACCGGTTAGGATTTTGTCTCCAAAGGGCTAGGTTCACTATTAATGGAACAAGAATGTTCATAGTTATAGACGATTAATTAGTCGATGCTCGTGGACTCCAACAAAACTACATGGATTTGAATTTACATTCATGACGGGATAGGCTTTTGTTGTACGAAATGGCCTCAACCTTTTTAGTTAGAGATTCGATTAAATTTTTAAGTTCTAGATCGGGTTTAACCTCAAAGATACCGGTAGCCTTAACTCGTGGAAGAAGAACTAGCTGAGCGGAGTAATCGCCACTACCCCCAGCTTGTTATTTCGCTTTAGTTTGATCCTCTAAAAATTTGTAAGCCCTCATTGGCTCCTTTTACTTAGGAAACTACCCCCATTCATTATGTCAAGGACTTCTTTATGGTGGTGTAGAAGTCCTTTGAAAAGGCAATTTAACTAACGGTCTTTAGCTAAGCTATGGTGTGGACACTCTATAAGCAGATCGGGTGAAACGATTCCAAGCCTCGAAAATGATTCATGAGGATTTTGTCGGAAAAATGAATCTTGGAAAGCATCTCATCCGCCTTTAGGGGTGGGTAAAATGTTCCATAAACAAATGAACAAGTTTGGCCCACGAAGTCCATTGCACTAATTAGCGCCAAGCGCTTAACCAAGACGCCGCCTATCGCCTAAGGTGAAGGGAAATACCCTTCGTTTAATCTGTTCTGCACTCAACGGTAGGATGATGGAATGTTGTAAGGACTTGTTCAATCCCGACGTGTTGGTAAGGTTTTTCATGGTCTAGACCATGGAAAACGGGTAACAGATTAAATATGTTTGGGGAATTCAAAAATCCCATAGGTCCGCTAGAGAACGATGCAAGATTTAGGGCTATCGCCAAAGCTTTATAAAAGTCGAGAGAGGAGTCTCTCTTCTTCACCATAATATCGGTGTAGTGTGTGAAATTCTAGATAGGCGTTGTATTTATTTCTACTAAAAACAAGCCCCGATTATACTAGAATTAAAACTCCTCCGGCGTAAGATGCGAGGAGTGGAAGAAGGAGTACCGAATGCCTCCTTGCTACGCTGCTTTTGATAGCGCCTTGTTTACGCTGTTTCGTGTATATAAGAGATTAGAACACTGAAAAACTTGACAACTCGGGTTCGAATCAAACCCGTGGAAATCCGAATTTTCAGCTATTACGCGCTGGCGCTGCTCGACTGCGCTGGCGCCAGCGGTGGTAAATTCGAAGTTCCAAGAACTTAGCCGGCTGGTCGCGCCTCATTGGGCGCTTATGTGGTAGAAGAAAATTACAGTGACTTAGCTGGTCGTGCTTTCTTTGTATGCTGCGCTGCCAAGTTATTGATGAAATTCCAAGAATATAGCGCTGGTCGCGCTTTCCTTTGCCTTGCGCCCGTATTTTTTTCCGGAATTTTTCGACGCTGAAATGAATAACCACAGTATGAATCAAACAAGGGTGGGTGGGTTTAATGGGACTTAAAAATGACTACTTCTACAAAGAAAACAATGCTAAAGTGTAACTAAGATGGCAGCGGCGCCATTTGATAACTATAAAATGAATAGTTTACCTACGAAATGAACTATGAATTCACAACGTAAGTAAACTAAACTTCTTTTACGAGTCTATTATCAAAGCTTCTACTCTCGATGCGAATTGCACTAAATGGAGTACGAAGTTCGTTCCACTCCTAGTTCCCTAGCATGGATTGTTTTCTAAGTTTAACTAGTCGCTCTTAAGTCAATGAGAGCTTTACGGGCGGTGTTATACTCACGATGAAACTAAAATGAGTCTACGCTGAATTTAACTACACTAATACTATGGAAATATGCTTGTTTTGAATCTAGATAAAGGATTATAGGGAATTGAATCCACCTCGAATCCAACTTAATAACCTAGTATAGATTCTTGTATCTCGATTCTCACGCTCTACCAAAAGAAATTCGAAGTTCTAATCCCTAGTGTTCATGGCATTTCTACCGAAAGTACTAACTAGCATGTGAAGTCGCCCACCCATTCTCATGGCTAAACACGACTTTCTAGAGTGGAATAGAATCTACAAACAATTCTACACTAACAACTAAGTTTTCATCAAGGCTTCATCAACCCCTCTAATGGAGGTTTTAGCCTTGATTCATTAAACTAACATTTCCCATTGAATCTAAACTAAACATAATATAAAAGATTCTAACTTTATGAAATTTAACTAATCTAAATTAAACAATGACAAAAATCTAATTAACAACTAAGCATTGATAAACAAGTAGTAAATGAAATTAGATCTAACAATTGTAATTGACAAATCGAAATTGAATCAAAACAACTATTTTATTATCTAATTCAATCAAGAACAATCATTCAATACTTAATTTAAAACAAGAATAAAATGAAATTAAACTTTAATATAAAAAACTAGATCTAGAACTAAGGTTTAATGGAGGCTAACTAATCTAATTTATTTTCTAACCTAACTATCTACCATTAACAAAGAACTAAGCTTTTGTTCTTATACATTCAGATCCAAAATTCGTGCATGGGCTTGGAGCCATGTTTTGGGCCGAGAATCAGCCCAAAACCCAATTCTTTCAAATTCAAAAAGGCCTCTTCAGCTGCAGTTGAATTCCACAGACTTTTCGTCCACTTCTGCTCCTCTGATTGGGTCAAGGCTTGACCATTACAAAGCTCTTTCCGAGCCGGTCGTTTTGACATAAGGTATGCCCAATTCGGTGTCCGAGTCCAAAGATACGGCTTTCGAAGTTCTCACGACTTTTGCTCCTTTATCTCGCTAAAAGTGGTACATTTCTCGCACATAATGGACTTTGAAGCCCGAAATGCATAAAAACGCCAATCGGTGTTAACTCTTACTTATTATTCACATAATTGGTCTAACAAGATGATTATTAAAGGGTTAAAACTACAGTTTTGGGCTCTTATCAAACCACCCCCAAACAAAGATTTTGCTTGTCCTCAAGCAAATATGAGAAATTAGAATAAGTGACCAAAAATGGAGTTCTAACTACTCTCTTTCACTGAGAGTGCGATTGCATTGACCATATGCAACAAGGCCTTAAACCACTAGGAATTCCCTAGTGGACGAAGTTATAGCCTCGTGGAGAGTTTTCCAAAGGAAGGTACTCACAAACTTCATCTATACTACAAATCGACTAAGAAAATAAAACTATTGTTTCCTTTATTCATGCTCAACTATCTATACATCTCTAGCAATTACATAAGAATAACCAAATAAAAACCTAAGTTAATATATGCATAATAATCAATCATCTACAATAAACATATATACAATGAGTAGTACTATCAAATGTTTAGCAGTGTTGTTTCGAGAACTCCTAATAGCCCCTTAAGTAGGTTCTCACAATAATAGTCAAGAAACAACACTCTGATTTTTCACTCAAGTTTCAAGCATCTCCAAAAGGTACAAGTGGGCACACTTTACCTTACAATCTCCAATGACAACAAGGAAGCCGGGTCAATCAAACACATCCGCCACTTACTATCACACTAACCTATTCCTAATCGAGCTAGAGGTCTTTATTAGGTGTTACGGGATTAGGAGATGGTTTAAGAAGGAAGGAAATGGATATTCAAAAGGACAAGTCCGAGATAATAGAGTCTTCAGATATGTAACTTAGAGAAAACCTTGTTATTTTCTTTGCTTCTACACTTTGTTTCCATCCCAGCCATTTTTTTTTTTTTTTTTCCTTGGCTTTTGACTCCTTTTTATTCTATTTTTGGAGTTTTTATTTTATTTCTATTTTTTTTTTTTTGATGGAAACTTTTTTTTTATTTTCCTCAAGCAACTAACAATTTTTGTTTACACAGTGTTTTTCTCTTCTTCTTCTTCACTCATTCTATTCTCGACTTATTCTAAATCGGGTAGGTTGATTTATTCTTTTTTTTTTTTTTGTTTTTGTTTTTTTAACAACAGTGGTAAAGGAATTGTGGTGTATGGAAGGCTAAAGAAAAGGCTCGAGAGTGGCTTGACTAGCGAAAATAATTCATAGGTTTGAATTTCTCGCTATATCGATCCAAAGAGCGCCTAAATTCTCACTTAGGATATGGTTTAGTGATCAAGCAAGTGGACGGTGATTTTCTATCCGGATTTTACTTCTCCCTTTGTGTCATTTCTCAAATGTTTCATTCATATAAGGCTTTAGGCTATATTCTCACAGGATTTGTAGAATAAGTACTCTAGCCTAGATTTCAGAAACTTATCGCTAACAATCATAGATACTCATGTAATATATTTATAGATAGATGCAAAGATTATTACCTACGATTAACCTATGTTTCTAACAATTATTCCGATGCAACAACTATGTGAGACTTCTAGATTGTTAAAAGCATGGAGAAATAAACAATACCAATATTCCTAAGTGTATAGCATAACTTATTTATTTATATTTTTAAATTTTGAAAATTTTAACTAGAAAACAAATGCATATTATATATTTATATCCTAGCAGATGTCTTAATTACACGGTTTCTATGCCCCCAAAACAAAAAGCATGCTTTGTCCTCAAAGCATTTAAATAAAGAGGGTAGGAAAAATACCATTGAAAACGCCGGAAATTCAGAAACATCCGCAAAACAAGGTTAGAACGCACTAATATAATATAATAAAAAAATGACGCAACTCTATAAGAGTTCCACCCATTATGGGGTTAATGTAATTAAATTGCTTGGGACATAAGCGCATTACTAACAGAAAACTAAAACTTACCTCCACTCCCCGACATGCATATTATCTACCCAATAGCATCATGGGTCTTGTATTTTAGCGGCATGGCAAGTCCAAGAACAAATTGCTAGCAAGAACCATAAGCGTTCCTAGCCTACGCGTGTGATCACTCACAAAACCAAGCACCATAAGTAGTGCTTTTGAAACAAATCTTTGAAAGATTGTTCCGTATTATTATAGGAGATGTCATCTCAAAATTACGCCTGAATAGCTATGAAAACAACCGGCACAACTCGCGAAAACCGGAATTTTTCTGGTCCACGGAGTCAGCATGCTGAAAGGCCATTAACTAGGGCGCGCTGAAGTCGCCTTTTTGTATTTTGAAATTCCAGTGTTTAGTCGTCGAAGTCGCTGTTAGGGTCCAGTGAGATGAGGGCGGTCGCGCCTTTCAGGCGCGAAAGCAAAATTCAGAAAAATATACAGCTGAAAAGGCGCTCAGAGATGAAAAGCGCCGGAGTTGCTGAAAATTGAAAAATGAGACGAAACGCGGGAGGAAAGGTGAGTGATGGAAGTTAGGTGTAGTGGGGTTGTGAGTGTAGAATGAATGAAGTTTATATAAAATCATGCCGAATAGATAACACCACCCCCAAACAGTTTGGGAAGGTGGGATCAACATTAACTAATCACGACAATGAAAAAATAACGACATTATATTCATATTGTCATTCAAACAACATTTCACTACAAAAGTCAAAATTAACTACGGAATTTAACAACGAACATCCTATCTACTAAAAATAATAAAAGACAACATCAAAACAACAAACAAGTAGAAATCTAGCTACTCTTCAAGGGAGCCAGGTGGGGTAAGAATAGGAATTTGAGTGATCAAGAATGGAAAACTAAACACTTATTCCCCAAACAAATTTTTGAAAACAGTTTGTAAAAATTTGTTTTAAAACGGGTCTTTTAAAGTCGATTCCCGAGACTTGCTAGATTACTATTTTTATATATCTTTAAACTTTTTTTACTTTTTATGAATTAGGTTTAATATAAAGGAAAACAATAAGCAGAAAGACATAATTCACACCATAGAGAAACATGACTCAAAACCGAAAAACATGCAAGAGTGGAAAACGGAATTATGTGAAACGTGGACTTAGGATCCGTACTTACAGCCACACACCCATAGGGAGGGCCCGTTACCTGAATGGTGCACTCAATAATATATTGAAATGAAAGGAAGTGCACCAAACACAAAAATTGAGTCGCTTATAGTCGATACTCGAGACTTTATCTAAACATATGTATGAACATGCAGCTTTATCATATATCAACAACCTAAATAGTTGTGGATCATTCCATAAATAAATATCACAAAAAACATATCCAAACACAATCAAGCACCAAGATTTCCTAGGACACAAATTAGTGGAATGAAAGCCAAGCCGATAGACCTATAACATAACCGAAAGCATACACCTTAGTTTCATCTTTGAACGAGAGGGTGTCCTAGTGAATAAATGTGGAAAAGTGAATGGTCAGGGAAGATATGGTGGATTGGGATAAGTTTTAGAGAAAAAGCATGGAAAAAAACGAGGATGTGGGTTTAGCACAAAACTCATTCATGGTGTAGTTAGGGACCGCCTCAAGTCTGAAAATGAAAGTGTCAAGTGGTTTATCCTTGGGAAGTATTTGTTTACTAGGTGGATTTAAAAATCATGAAGCACAGAGAAACTAAAGGATCGAAAGCAAACTCGAGGTTCCTTTGAAAAGGTGGAGGGTGGGGAATATTGGTGATGGAAGGTGAATGATTCTCAGCTAGAGCGCTCAAGTCCATATCATCGAAATCTTGATATATGCAAGACATTCCTCAATAGGTGGGTCAAAAGGATCACCGGATAAAGATTGAAAAATTCATCTTCCGGCCATAGCATCAAGGGATGAATGGTTGTTGGCAAGGGGACTCGCCAAAGTGGTAAAGAAGCGGTGCAAAAGAGTTGCAGAATTCTTCTTCTATTTCGCCTACTACCGTGGAGTCATTGTTAAAGTCGGAATTTCCGGCGAAAAAGGAATTTGTTAACTGCTTCTCCGAAACATGTTTTTGAAGTAATCTTGAGCTAAGCTCTCGATCATGCTAACCTCTCCATTTGTAGATGAATCGATACCGTGGTCCTAGTTTTGAAAACATTTACCTCAACAAAAGATGGCCAAAGGACAAGGACATCGAACCATCGCGCAGTTTTATGAGCCGCTGGCAGAGCTGCCAAGAAGGGACGCCTAAAATGATAGGTACAGAGTCGTTAGTGACTTCTCGGTCTAGGACAACGGTCGGCCGGTAGTAAAAAATTTTGACTTTAACTAGCACGCTTTCAACCACACCCTTAGGATACTTAATAGACCGATCGCCTAATTGCAATGTCATTTTAGTAGGTTGCATCTCCTCTAGACCTATTTGTTTATACAAATAAAATGGGAGTAAGTTAACACTAGCCCCCGTGTCTAGTAGCCGGGTCGCCGTGGTGAGAATCTCCTAAGGTGCATTGTACAAAGAGGGATCTACTGTGGTCCTTTGTACTTAACAATTCCATTATTTTCGATAAAGTTGGGAATTGTTCGCTTAAAAGGCGCCTTTTAGGTATATTGGTCTTACGCCTAGTAGTACACAACTCCTTAAGAAACTTAGCATGGTGTGGTAGCTTTTAATAGCTTCGAAAAAAGGAAGGTTTATAGTTAGATTTTGAAAACGCTCCTAATCTCCTCATAATTTGTATCCCTAGTTAACAGTGGCTAATTTTGGGGAAACGGTGTTTTCTCTATAATTAGCATATGGATCAACAGATGTTTAACCTTGGCTTTTTGTTTCTTAGGTTGTGGTTTAACCGGTACCTCTACAAAGGTAGGTTCTTCAGCTTCTATTTCGCATCTAGTTCGATATCCGCTGTAGGGAGTATCGATGGGGTAACTATAGGCATAGTTACTTTGTTATCAACCACTCTTCCGTAACGGAGAGTGGTGATGGCATTTAGCTCACCCACGCTTGTAGTTTCCGCACTAGTATTACCGCTTACCTCAAAGGCCGTGGTTTGTTGCTCTGTGGTCAGGTATCGCTGACCGAAAACACCTTTGGTCATTTTCTTGGGCTAACCGCTGGTTTAAATTATTAACGGATTGTAGAATGTGTTGGTTAGATTGAGCCATGGTTTGGAAAAGTTGTTGGCTCACTTGTATGAAGGTGTCAAGACGATCCGGGTTGTGTGGGTGTAATAGTCACGGGTGGTGACGAACTATGTCGCTGATTATTTATAGGCGGATTGTGGATAGTTATTATTTACCTAACGATAATTTATTAGCATTATAATTATTATAACTATATCGACCTTGTGCTTGACCTTGTCGAGGTTGTGCTTGGTTGTTATAATTATTATAATTACCCCGACTCGCCCTTTGTTGTGGTGGAGCTTGGTTATAACCGTGTTGGCCTAACATATTGATTATCAGTACCCCTCGAGGTGTGACTTGTTGGTTATTTCTCCAACCGGGTTGGGATTTTGTCTCCAAAGGGCTTAGGTTCACTATTAATGGAACAAGAATGTTCATAGGCTATAGGACGTTGGGAGTCGATGCTCGTGACTCCAAATGTAAACTACATGGATTTGAATTTACATTCATGACGGGATAGGCTTTTGTTGTACGTAAATGGCCTCAACCTTTTTAGTTAGAGATTCGATTAAATTTTTAAGTTCTAGATCGGGTTTAACCTCAAACATACCGGGTAGCCTTTAATCGCGGGAAGAAGAACTAGCGAGCGGAGTAATCGCCACTACCCCCAGCTTGTTATTTCGCTTTAGTTTGATCCTCTAAAAATTTGTAAGCCCTCATTGGCTCCTTTTACTTAGGAAACTACCCCCATTCATTATGTCAAGGACTTCTTTATGGTGGTGTAGAAGTCCTTTGAAAAAGGCACGAACTAACGGTTCTTTAGCTAAGTTATGGTGTGGACACTCTATAAGCAGATCGGGTGAAACGATTCCAAGCCTCGAAAAATGATTCATGAGGATTTTGTCGGAAAAAATGAATCTTGGAAAGCATCTCATCCGCCTTTAGGGGGGTAAAATGTTCCATAAACAAATGAACAAGTTTGGCCCACGAAGTCCATTGCATTAGGCGCCAAGGGCTTAACCAAGACGCCTTTATCAGCTAAGGTGAAGGGAAATACCTTAGTTTAATCGTCCGCACTAACGTAGGATGATGGAATGTTGTAAGGACTTGTTCAATCCTACGATGTTGGTTGGTAAGGTTTTTCATGGTCTAGACCATGGAAAACGGGTAACAGATTAAATATGTTCGGGGAATTCAAAAATCCCCTCATGGTCCGCTAGAACGATGCAAGATTTAGGGCTATCGCCAAAGCTTTATAAAAGTCGAGAGAGGAGTCTCTTTCTTCACCATAATATCGTGTAGTGTGTGAAATTCTAGATAGGCGTTGTTGTATTTATTTCTACCAAAACAAGCCCGATTATACTAGAATTAAAACCCTCCTCGACGTAAGATGCGAGGAGTGGAAGAAGGAGTACCGAATGCCTCCTTGCTACGCCGCTTGAATAGCGCCTTGTTTACGCTGTTCGTGTATAAGAGAGATTAGAACACCAAAAACTTGACAACTCGGGTTCGAATCAAACCCGGGAAATCCGAATTTTCAGCTTTGCTGGCCATTCGATAAATTCTTATTCGCTTAAATTTTCGCCGCCAATTAAATTCGAAGTTCCAAGAAACTTAGCGGGTCGCTGGTCGCCTCATTATGGCGCCATGTGGTAGAAGAAAATTACAGTGACTTAGCTGGTCGCTTTTCTTTGTATGCTGGCGCTTTCAGTATTGATGAAATTCCAAGAACATAGCGCTGGTCGCTTTTTGTATGGCGCCCGCGGTATTTTTTCCCGAATTTTTCGACAAAAAATGAATAACCACAATGAATCAAACAAGGGTGGGTGGGTTTAATGGGACTTAAAAATGACTACTTCTACAAAGAAAACAATGCTAAAGTGTAACTAAGATATAAATGCCCATTTGATAACTATAAAATGAATAGTTTACCTACTTAAATGAACTATGAATCCAAACGTAAGTAAACTAAACTTCTTTTTTACGAAGTCTATTATCAAAGCTTCTACTCTCAATGCTAATTGCACTAAATGGAGTACGGTTCGCTCCACTCCTAGTTCCCTAGCATGGATTGTTTTCTAAGTCTAACTAGTCGCCTTTTAAGTCAATGAGAGCTTTACGGGGGTGTTATACTACGATGAAACTAAAATGAGTCTACGCTGAATTTAACTACTAATACTATGGAAATATGCTTGTTTTTGATCTAGATAAAGGATTATAGGGGAATTGAATCCACCTCGAATCCAACTTAATAACCTAGTATAGATTCTTGTATCTCGATTCTCACGCTCTACGGCAAGAAATTCGAAGTTCTAATCCCTAGTGTTCATGGCATTTCTACCGAAAGTACTAACTAGCATGTGAAGTCGCCCACCCATTCTCATGGCTAAACACCACTTTCTAGAGTGGAATAGAATCTACAAACAATTCTACACTAACAACTAAGTTTTCATCAAGGCTTCATCAACCCTCTAATGGAGGTTTTAGCCTTGATTCATTAAACTAACATTTCCCATTAAATCTAAACTAAACATAATATAAAGATTCTAACTTTATGAAATTTAACTAAACTAAATTAAACAATGACAAAAATCTAATTAATAACTAAAATGATAACAAGTAATAAATGAAATTAGATCTAACAATTGTAATTGACAAATCGAAATTGAATCAAAACAACTATTTTATTATCTATCTAATCAAGGAGAACAATCATTCAATACTTAATTTAAAACAAGAATAAAAATTAAACTTTTAATATAAAAAACTAGATCTAGAACTAAGGTTTAATGGAGGCTAACTAATCTAATTTATTTTCTAACCTAACTATCTACCATTAACAAAGAACTTAAGCTTTTGTTTTATACATACATTCAGATCCAAAATTCGTGCATGGGCTTGAGCCATGTTTTTTGGGCCGAGAATCGTGCCCAAAACCCAATTCTTTCAAATTCAAAAAGGCCTCTTCAGCTGCAGTTGAATTCCACAGACTTTTCGTCCACTTCTGCTCCTCTGATTGGGTCAAGGCTTGACCATTGCAAAGCTCTTTTCCGAGCCGGTCGTTTTGACATAAGGTATGCCCAATTCCGAGGTCCGAGTCCAAAGATATGGCATTTCGAAGTTCTCACTGACTTTTGCTCCTTTATCTCGCTAAAGTGGTACATTTCTCGCACATAATGGACTTTGAAGCCCTAAATGCATAAAAACGCTGTAATCAGTGTTAACTCTTACTTATTATTCACATAATTGGTCTAACAAGATGATTATTAAAGGGGGTTAAAACTACAGTTTTGGGCTCTTATCAAACCACCCCAAACAAAGATTTTGCTTGTCCTCAAGCAAATATGAGAAATTAGAATAAGTGACCAAAAATGGAGTTCTAACTACTCTCGCTTTCACTGAAAGTGCATTGCATTGACCATATGCAACAGTATCTTAAAACCACTAGGAATTCCCTAGTGGACGAAGTTATAGCCTCGGAGAGTTTTCCAAAGAAGGTACTCACAAACTTCATCTATACTACAACGACTAAGAAAATAAAACTATTGTTTCCTTTATTCATGCTCAACTATCTATACATCTCTAGCAATTACATAAGAATAACCAAGTCAAAACCCTAAGTTAATATATGCATAATAATCAATCATCTACAATAAACATATATACAATGAGTAGTACTATCAAATGTTTAGCAGGTGTTTGTTTCGAGAACTCCTAATAGCCCCCTTAAGTAGGTTCTCACAATAATAGTCAAGAAACAACACTGATTTTTCCACTCAAGTTTCATCTATCCAAAGTGTACAAATAAGGCACACTTTACCTTACAATCTCCATGACAACAAGGAAGCTCGGTCAATCAAACACATCCGCCACTTTACTATCACACTAACCTATTCCTAATCGAGCTAGAGGTCTTTATTAGGTGTTACGGGATTAGGAGATGGTTTAAGAAGGAAGGAAATGGATATTCAAAAGGACAAGTCCGAGATAATAGAGTCTTCAGATTATGTAACTTAGAGAAAACCTTGTTATTTTCTTTTGCTTCTACACTTTGTTTCCATCCCAGCCATATTTTTTTTTTTTTTTCCTTGGCTTTTGACTCCTTTTTATTCTATTTTTTTTAGTTTTTATTTTATTTCTATTTTTTTTTTTTTTTTTTTTTTTCTTTGATGGAAACTTCTTTTCTTTATTTTCCAAGCAACTAACAATTTTGTTTACACGTGTTTTTTCTCTTCTTCTTTCTTCACTCATTCTATTCTCGACTTATTCTAAATCGGGTAGGTTTATTTTTTTTTTATTTTGTTTTTGTTTTTGTAACAGGGTAAAGGAATTGTGGTGTATGGAAGGCTAAAGAAAAGGCTCGTGGTGGGCTTAACTAGCGAAAATAATTCATAGGTTTGAATTTCTCGCTATATCGATCCAAAGAGCGCCTAAATTCTCACTTAGGATATGGTTTAGTGATCAAGCAAGTGGACGGTGATTTCTCTATCCGGATTTTACTTCTCCCTTGTGTCATTTCTCAAATGTTTCGGCTTCATATAAGGCTTTAGGCTATATTCTCACAGATTTGTAGAATAAGTACTCTAGCCTAGATTTCGTAAACTTATCGCTAACAATCATAGATACTCATGTAATATATTTATAGATAGATGCAAAGATTATTACCTACGATTAACCTAAGTTTCTAACAATTATTCCGATGCAACAACTATGTGAGACTTCTAGATTGTTAAAAGCATGGAGAAATAAAACAATACCAATATTCCTAAGTGTATAGCATAACTTATTTATTTATATTTTTAAATTTTTGAAAATTTTAACTAGAAAACAAATGCATATTATATATTTATATCCTAGCAGATGTCTTAATTACACGGTTTCTATGCCCCCCAAACAAAAAGCATGCTTTGTCCTCAAAGCATTTAAATAAAGAGGGTAGGAAAAATACCATGGAAACGCCAAAATTCGTGAACATCCGCAAAACAAGGTTAGAACGCACTAATATAGGAAATAAAAATGACGCAACTCTATAAGAGTTCCACCCATTATGGGGTTAATGTAATTAAATTGCTTGGGACATAAGCGCATTACTCAACAGAACTAAAACTTACCTCCACTCCCGACATGCATATTATCTACCCAATAGCATCATGGGTCTTGTATTTTAGCCGGGCATGGCAAGTCCAAGAACAAATGCTTGCAAGAACCATAAGCGTTCCTAGCCTACGCGGTGTGATCACTCACAAAACCAAGCACCATAAGTAGTGCTTTGAAACAAATCTTTGAAAGATTGTTCCGGTATTATTATAGGAGATGTCATCTCAAAACTACGCCCGAATAGCTATGAAAACAACCGGCACAACTCGCTGAAAACCGAATTTTTCCGTCCACGGAGTCGCTGGCGCTGGCGCCCATATAACTAGGCGCGAAGTCGCTTTTGTATTTTTAATTTCAGTGTTTTAGCTGGTCGCTACTAACTTGAATGCTGCGCTTCTAGGTCCAAGTAGATGAGGGCTGGTCGCGCTACAGCTTGAGCAAAAAAATTCAGAACAAAATATACAGAATGCCGAAAAGCGCCTCAGAGGGCCGCCGGAGTTGCTGAAAATTGAAAAATGAGACGAAACGGGGAGGAAAGGTGAGTGATGGAAGTTAGGTGTAGTGTGGGTTGTGAGTGTAGAATGAATGAAGTTTATATAAAATCATGCCGAATAGATAACACCACCCCCAAACAGTTTGGGAAGGTGGGATCAACATTAACTAATCACGACAATGAAAATAACGACATTATATTCATATTGTCATTCAAACAACATTTCACTACAAAAGTCAAAATTAACTACGGAATTTAACAACGAACATCCTATCTACTAAAAATAATAAAAGACAACATCAAAACAACAAACAAGTAGAAATCTAGCTACTCTTCAAGGGAGCGAGGTGGGGGTAAGAATAGGAATTTGAGTGATCAAGAATGGAAAACTAAACACTTATTCCCCAAACAAATTTTGAAAACAGTTTGTAAAAATTTGTTTTAAAACGGGGTCTTTTAAAGTCGATTCCCGAGACTTGCTAGATTACTATTTTTATATATCTTTAAACTTTTTTACTTTTATGAATTAGGTTTAATATAAAGGAAAACAATAAGCAAAGAAAGACATAATTCACACCATAGAGAAACATGACTCAAAACCGAAAAACATGCAAGAGTGGAAAACGGAATTATGTGAAACGCGGACTTAGGATCCGTACTTTACAGCCACACACTCCATAGGGAGGGCCCGTTACCTGAATGGTGCACTCAATAATATATTGAAAATGAAAGGAAGTGCACCAAACACAAAATTGAGTCGCTTATAGTCGATACTCGAGACTTTATCTAAACATATATGTATGAATATGCAGCTTTATCATATATCAACAACCTAAATAGTTGTGGATCATTCCATAAATAAATATCACAGAAAAACATATCCAAACACAATCAAGCACCAAGATTTCCTACGACGCAGCCTAGTGGAATGAAAGCCGTCGATAGACCTATAACATAACCGAAAGCATGCACCTTATGTTTCATCTTTGAACGAGAGGGTGTCCTAGTGAATAAATGTGGAAAAGTGAATGGTCAGGGAAGATATGGTGGATTGGGATAAGTTTTAGAGGGAAAGCATGGAAAAAATGAGGATGTGGTTTAGCACAAAACTCATTCATGGTGTAGTTAGGGACCGCCCTCAAGTCTAAAAATGAAAGTGTCAAGTGGTTTATCCTCGGGAAGTATTTGTTTACTAGGTGGATTTAAAAAAAATCATGAAGCACAGAGAAACTAAAGGATCGAAAGTGCAAACTCGAGGTTCCTTTGAAAAGGTGGAGGGTGGGGAATATTGGTGATGGAAGGTGAATGATTCTCAGCCTAGCCTCTCAAGTCCATATCATCGAAATCTTGATATACGCAAGACATTCCTCAATAGGTGGGTCAAAAGGATCACCGATAAAGATTGAAAAATTCATCTTCCGGCCATAGCATCAAAGGATGAATGGTTGTTGGCAAGGGGACTCGCTGGCGGTAAAGAAGCGGTGCAAAAGAGTTGCAGAATTCTTCTTCTATTTCGCCTACTACCGTGGAGTCATTGTTAAAGTCGGAATTTCCGGGAAAGGAATTTGTTAACTGCTTCTCCTCGAAACATGTTTTTGAAGTAATCTTGAGCTAAGCTCTCGATCATGCTAACCTCTCCATTTGTAGATGAATCGATACCGCGGTCCTAGTTTTGAAAACATTTACCTCAACGTAAAGATGGCCAAAGGACAAGGACATCGAACCATCGCGCAGCTTTATGAGCCGCCATGGCAAGAGCCAAGAAGGGACGCCCCTAAAATGATAGGTACAGAGTCGTTAGTGACTTCGCGGTCTAGGACAACGGTCGGCCGGTAGTAAAAATTTTGACTTTAACTAGCACGCTTTCAACCACACCCTTAGGATACTTAATAGACCGATCACCTAATTGCAATGTCATTTTAGTAGGTTGCATCTCCTCTAGACCTATTTGTTTATACAAATAAAATGGGAGTAAGTTAACACTAGCCCCCGTGTCTAGTAAATAGCGGTCGTCGTGGTGAGAATCTCCTAAGGTGCATTGTACAAGAGGGATCTAATTGTGGTCCTTGTACTTAACAATTCCATTATTTTCGATAAAGTTGGGAATTGTTCCGCTAAAAAGGCGCCTTTTGGTATATTGGTCTTACGCCTAGTAGTACACAACTCCTTAAGAAACTTAGCATGGTGTGGGTAGCTTTTAATAGCTTCGAGAAAGGAAGGTTTATAGTTAGATTTTTGAAAACGCTCCTAATCTCCTCATAATTTGTATCCCTAGTTAACATGGCTAATTTTTGGGGAAACGGTGTTTTCTCTATAATTAGCATATGGATCAACAGGATGTTTAACCTTGGCTTTTTGTTTCTTAGGTTGTGGTTTAACCGGGTACCTCTACAAAGGTAGGCTCTTCAGGGCTTCTATTTCGCATCTAGTTCGATATCCGCTGTAGGAGTATCGATGGGGTAACTATAGGCATAGTTACTTTATTATCAACCACTCTTCCGTAACCGGAGAGTGGTGATGGCATTTAGCTCACCTACGCTTGTAGTTTCCGCATTAGTATTACCGCTTACCTCAAAGGCCGTGGTTTGTCGCTCTAGGGGTCAGTATCGCCACCCGAAACACACCTTTGGTCATTTTCTCTTGGGCTAACCGTTGGTTTAAATTATTAACGGATTGTAGAATGTGTTGGTTAGATTGAGCCATGGTTTGGAAAAAGTTGTTGGCTCACTTGTATGAAGGTGTCAAGACGATCCGGCAGGTGTGGGTGTAATAGTCACGGGTGGTGTGGACTTGTATGTCGTTATTATTTATAGGCGGATTGTGATAGTTATTATTTACCTAACGATAATTTATTAGCATTATAATTATTATAACTATATCGACCTTGTGCTTGACCTTGTCGAGGTTGGCTTGGTTGTTATAATTATTATAATTACCCCGACTCGCCCTTGTCCCGTGGTGGAGCTTGGTTATAACCGTGGTGTCAGCCTAACATATTGATTATTGTACCTCGAGGTGTGACTTGTTGGTTATTTCTCCAACCGGTTGGGATTTTGTCTCCAAGGGCTTAGGTTCACTATTAATGGAACAAGAATGTTCATAGGCTATAGGACAAATGGGAGTCGATGCTCGTGACTCCAAATGTAAACTACATGGATTTGAATTTACATTCATGACGGGATAGGCTTTTGTTGTACAGAAATGGCCTCAACCTTTTAGTTAGAGATTCGATTAAATTTTTAAGTTCTAGATCGGGTTTAACCTCAAACATACCGGTAGCCTTTAATCGTGGAAGAAGAACTAGCGGAGCGGGAGTAATCGCCACTACCCCCAATTTGTTATTTCGCTTTAGTTTGATCCTCTAAAAATTTGTAAGCCTCATCGGCTCCTTTACTTAGGAAACTACCCCCATTCATTATGTCAAGGACTTCTTTATGGTGGTGTAGAAGTCCTTTGAAAAGGCACCTAACTAACGGTCTTTAGCTAAGCTATGGTGTGGACACTCTATAAGCAGATCGGGTGAAACGATTCCAAGCCCTCGTAAAATGATTCATGAGGATTTTGTCGAAAAAATGAATCTTGGAAAGCATCTCATCCGCCTTTAGGGGGGTAAAAATGTTCCATAAACAAATGAACAAGTTTGGCCCACGAGTCCATTGCACTAGGCCAAGGGCGCTTAACCAAGACGCCTTTATCGCCTAAGGTGAAGGGAAATACCCTTAGTTTAATCTGTTCCGCACTCAACGGTAGGATGATGGAATGTTGTAAGGACTTGTTCAATCCTACGATGTTGGTAAGGTTTTTCATGGTCTAGACCATGGAAAACGGGTAACAGATTAAATATGTTTGGGAATTCAAAATCCCCGCTGGTCCGCTAAACGATGCAAGATTTAGGGCTATCGCCAAAGCTTTATAAAAGTCGAGAGAGGAGTCTCTTTTCTTCACCCATAATATCGTGTAGTGTGTGAAATTCTAGATAGGCGTGTTGTATTTATTTCTACGAAAAACAAGCCCGATTATACTAGAATTAAAACTCCTCCGGACGTAAGATGCGGAGGAGGAAGAAGGAGTACCTGAATGCCTCCTTGCTACGCTTGAATAGCGCCTTGTTTACGCTGTTCGTTCAGTGTATATAAGAGATTAGAACACCAAAAACTTGACAACTCGGTTCGAATCAAACCCGGGGAAATCCGGAAATTTCAAATTTGCTGGCGCCGGCGCCGCTCGGCTTGCGGGCGCCAGCTGCTTAAATTCGAAGTTCCAAGAATTTAAAATTGGTCGCTGGCCTCGCGCCGCTTATGTGGTGGTAGAAGAAAATTACAGAAGAAAATTCCAGAACTTAGCTGGTCGCGCTTTGTATGCTGGCGCTGCCAAAGTATTGATGAAAAATTCCAAGAATATAGCTGGTCGCTTTTCTTTGGTATTATGCCCGTATTTTTTTTCCGAATTTTTCGACAAAAACGAATAACCACAAGATGAATCAAACAAGGGTGGGTGGGGTTTAATGGGACTTAAAATGACTACTTCTACAAAGAAAACAATGCTAAAGTGTAACTAAGATATAAATACCATTTGATAACTATAAAATGAATAGTTTACCTACTTAAATGAACTATGAATCCAAAACGTAAGTAAACTAAACTTCTTTTACGAAGTCTATTATCAAAGCTTCTACTCAATGCGAATTGCACTAAATGGAGTACGGGTTCGCTCCACTCCTAGTTCCCTAGCATGGATTGTTTTCTAAGTCTAACTAGTCGCCTTTAAGTCAATGAGAGCTTTACGGGCGGTGTTATACTACGATGAAACTAAAATGAGTCTACGCTGAATTTAACTACTTAATACTATGGAAATATGCTTGTTTTGAATCTAGATAAAGGATTATAGGGGAATTGAATCCACCTCGAATCCAACTTAATAACCTAGTATAGATTCTTGTATCTCGATTCTCACGCTCTACGGCAAGAAATTCGAAGTTCTAATCCCTAGTGTTCATGGCATTTCTACCGAAAGTACTAACTAGCATGTGAAGTCGCCCACCCATTCTCATGGCTAAACACTCCACTTTCTAGAGTGGAATAGAATCTACAAACAATTCTACACTAACAACTAAGTTTTCATCAAGGCTTCATCAACCCCTCTAATGGAGGTTTTAGCCTTGATTCATTAAACTAACATTTCCCATTGAATCTAAACTAAACATAATATAAAGATTCTAACTTTATGAAATTTAACTAATCTAAATTAAACAATAACAAAAAATCTAATTAACAACTAAAATGAATAACAAGTAGTAAATGAAATTAGATCTAACAATTGTAATTGAAAATCGAAATTGAATCAAGAACAACTATTTTATTATCTAATCAATCAAGAAGAACAATCATTCAATACTAAATTTAAAACAAGAATAAAACTAATTAAACTTTAATATAAAAAACTAGATCTAGAACTAAGGTTTAATGGAGGCTAACTAATCTAATTTATTTTCTAACCTAACTATCTACCATTAACAAAGAACTAAGCTTTTGTTTTTATACATTCAGATCCAAAATTCGTGCATGGGCTTGAGCCATGGTTTTGGGCCGTAGAATCAGCCCAAAACCCAATTCTTTCAAATTCAAAAGGCCTCTTCAGCTGCAGTTGACTTCCACAGACTTTTCGTCCACTTCTGCTCCTCTGATTGGGTCAAGGCTTGACCATTGCAAAGCTCTTTTCCGAGCCGGTCGTTTTGACATAAGGTATGCCCAATTCCGAGGTCCGAGTCCAAAGATACGGCATTTGAAGTTCTCACTGACTTTTGCTCCTTTATCTCGCTAAAGTGGTACATTTCTCGCACATAATGGACTTTGAAGCCCGAAATGCATAAAAACGCGTAATCGTTTAACTCTTACTTATTATTCACATAATTGGTCTAACAAAGATGATTATTAAGGGTTAAAACTACAGTTTTGGGCTCTTATCAAACCACCCCCCTAAACAAAGATTTTGCTTGTCCTCAAGCAAATATGAGAAATTAGAATAAGTGACCAAAAATGGAGTTCTAACTACTCTCGCTTTCACTGAGCGCATTGCATCAACCATATGCAACAGTAGGCTTTAAACCACTAGGAATTCCCTAGTGGACGAAGTTATAGCCTCGCGGAGAGTTTTCCAAAGAAGGTACTCACAAACTTCATCTATACTACAACGACTAAGAAAATAAAACTATTGTTTCCTTTATTCATGCTCAACTATCTATACATCTCTAGCAATTACATAAGAATAACCAAATCAAACCCTAAGTTAATATATGCATAATAATCAATCATCTACAATAAACATATATACAATGAGTAGTACTATCAAATGTTTAGCGTGTTTGTTTCTCGAACTCTCCTAATAAATAGCCCTTAAGTAGTTCTCACAATAATAGTCAAGAAACAACACTGATTTTTCACTCAAGTTTCATATCTCAAAGGTGTACAAGTGGGCACACTTTACCTTACAATCTCCAATGACAACAAGGAAGCCGGGTCAATCAAACACATCCGCCACTTTACTATCACACTAACCTATTCCTAATCGAGCTAGAGGTCTTTATTAGGTGTTACGGGATTAGGAGATGGTTTAAGAAGGAAGGAAATGGATATTCAAAAGGACAAGTCCGAGATAATAGAGTCTTCAGATTATGTAACTTAGAGAAAACCTTGTTATTTTCTTTTGCTTCTACACTTTGTTTCCATCCTTAGCCATATTTTTTTTTTTTTCCTTGGGCTTTTGACTCCTTTTTATTCTATTTTTTTTGAGTTTTTATTTTATTTCTATTTTTTTTTTCTTTTTTTTTTTTTTTTGATGGAAACTTCTTTTTTTTTTTTTCTCAAGCAACTAACAATTTTTGTTTACACGTGTTTTTTCTCTTCTTCTTTCTTCACTCATTCTATTCTCGACTTATTCTAAATCGGGTAGGTTGATTTATTTTTTTTTTTTTTTTTGTTTTTTTGTTTTTGTAACAGGTAAAGGAATTGTGGTGTATGGAAGGCTAAAGAAAAGGCTCGTGAGTGGCTTACTAGCGAAAATAAATTCATAGGTTTGAATTTCTCGCTATATCGATCCAAAGAGCGCCTAAATTCTCACTTAGGATATGGTTTAGTGATCAAGCAAGTGGACGGTGGATTTCTCTATCCGATTTTACTTCTCCCTTGTGTCATTTCTCAAATGTTTCGCCATATAAGGCTTTTTAGGCTATATTCTCACAGATTTGTAGAATAAGTACTCTAGCCTAGATTTCAGAAACTTATCGCTAACAATCATAGATACTCATGTAATATATTTATAGATAGATGCAAAGATTATTACCTACGATAACCTAAGTTTCTAACAATTATTCTCGATGCAACAACTATGTGAGACTTCTAGATTGTTAAAAGCATGGAGAAATAAACAATACCAATATTCCTAAGTGTATAGCATAACTTATTTATTTATATTTTTAAATTTTGAAAATTTTAACTAGAAAACAAATGCATATTATATATTTATATCCTAGCAGATGTCTTAATTACACGCGGTTTCTATGCCCCCAAACAAAAGCATGCTTTGTCCTCAAAGCATTTAAATAAAGAGGGTAGGAAAAATACCATGGAAATTCGGAAATTCAGAACATCCAGAAAAACAAGGTTAGAACGCACTAATATAGGAAATAAAAAATTGACGCGAACTCTATAAGAGTTCCACCCATTATGGGGTTAACGTAATTAAATTGCTTGGGACATAAGCGCACACTAACAGTAAACTAAAACTTACCTCCACTCCTGACATGCATATTATCTACCCAATAGCATCATGGGTCTTGTATTTTAGCCGGCATGGCAAGTCCAAGAACAAATGCTTGCAAGAACCATAAGCGTTCCTAGCCTACGCGGTGTGATCACTCACAAAACCAAGCACCATAAGTAGTGCTTTGAAACAAATCTTTGAAAGATTGTTCCGGTATTATTATAGGAGATGTCATCTCAAAATTACGCCCGAATAGCTATGCAAAACAACCGGCACAACTCGCAGAAAAACCGAATTTTTCTCGTCCACGGAGTCAGCGCGAAGCGCCAGATAGGGCGCGAAGTCGCCTTTTTGTATTTTTTAGAATTCCAGTGTTTTAGCGCCGGTCGTCGCTTAACTTGTATGCTGATGCCGGGCCAGGTCCAAAGATGAGAGGGTCGGTGCGCAAAAATTCAGAAAAAATTCATAAAATATACAGAGAAAAGCCCTCGAAAAGTTGAGTTGCTGAAAAATTGAAAAATGAGACGTAAACGCGGGAGTGAAAGGAAAGTGATGGAAATTAGGTGTAGTGTGGGTTGTGAGTGTAGAATGAATGAAGTTTATATAAAATCATGCCGAATAGATAACACCACCCCCAAACAGTTTGGGAAGGTGGGATCAACATTAACTAATCACGACAAATGAAAATAACGACATTATATTCATATTGTCATTCAAACAACATTTCACTACAAAAGTCAAAATTAACTACGGAATTTAACAACGTAACATCCTATCTACTAAAAATAATAAAAGACAACATCAAAACAACAAACAAGTAGAAATCTAGCTACTCTTCAAGGGAGCGAGGTGGGGGTAAGAATAGGAATTTGAGTGATCAAGAATGGAAAACCAAACACTTATTCCCCAAACAAATTTTTGAAAACAGTTTGTAAAAATTTGTTTTAAAACGGGTCTTTTAAAGTCGATTCCCCGAGACTTGCTAGATTACTATTTTTATATATCTTTAAACTTTTTTACTTTTTATGAATTAGGTTTAATATAAAGGAAAACAATAAGCAAGAAAGACATAATTCACACCATAGAGAAACATGACTCAAAACCGAAAAACATGCAAGAGTGGAAAACGGAATTATGTGAAACGTGGACTTAGGATCCGTACTTACAGCCACACACTCCATAGGAGGGCCCGTTACCTGAATGGTGCACTCAATAATATATTGAAATGAAAGGAAGTGCACCAAACACAAAATTGAGTCGCTTATAGTCGATACCGAGACTTTATCTAAACATATGTATGAACATGCATTTTATCATATATCAACAACCTAAATAGTTGTGGATCATTCCATAAATAAATATCACAAAGAAAACATATCCAAACACAATCAAGCACCAAGATTTCCTAGGACAACGCAGCCTAGTGGAATGAAAGCCAAGCCGATAGACCTATAACATAACCGAAAGCATACACCTTAGGTTTCATCTTTGAACGAGAGGGTGTCCTAGTGAATAAATGTGGAAAAGTGAATGGTTGTGGAAGATATGGTGGATTGGGATAAGTTTTAGAGAAAAAGCATGGAAAAATGAGGATGCTGGTTTAGCACAAAACTCATTCATGGTGTAGTTAGGGACCGCCTCAAGTCCGAAAAATGAAAGTGTCAAGTGGTTTATCCTTGGGAAGTATTTGTTTACTAGGTGGATTTAAAAATCATGAAGCACAGAGAAAACTAAAGGATCGAAAGTGCAAACTCGAGGTTCCTTTGAAAAGGTGGAGGGTGGGGAATATTGGTGATGGAAGGTGAATGATTCTCAGCCTAGAGCTCTCAAGTCCATATCATCGAAATCTTGATATATGCAAGACATTCCTCAATAGTCGGGGGTCAAAAGGATCACCGATAAAGATTGAAAAATTCATCTTCCGCCATAGCATCAAGGGATGAATGGTTGTTGGCAAGGGGGGACTCGCTGTGGTAAAGAAGTGGTGCAAAAGAGTTGCAGAATTCTTCTTCTATTTCGCCTACTACCGTGGAGTCATTGTTAAAGTCGGAATTTCCGGCGAAAGGAATTTGTTAACTGCTTCTCCTCGAAACATGTTTTTGAAGTAATCTTGAGCTAAGCTCTCGATCATGCTAACCTCTCCATTTGTAGATGAATCGATACCGCGGTCCTAGTTTTGAAAACATTTACCTCAACGTAAAAGATGGCCAAAGGACAAGGACATCGAACCATCGCGCAGTTTATGAGCCGCTGGCAGCGAGCCAAGAAAGGGACGCCCTAAAATGATAGGTACAGAGTCGTTAGTGACTTCGTGGTCGAGGATAACGGTCGGCCGGTAGTAAAAATTTTGGACTTTAACCAAAGACGCTTCAACCACACCCTTAGGATACTTAATAGACCGATCAGCTAATTGCAACGCCATTTTAGTAGGTTGCATCTCCTCTAGACCTATTTGTTTATACAAATAAAATGGGAGTAAGTTAACACTAGCCCCCGTGTCTAATAAATACGGTCGTCGCCGGTGAGAATCTCCTAAGGTGCATTGACAAGGATCTACCAGTGGTCCTGTACTTAACAATTCCATTATTTTCGTGATAAAGTTGGAATTGTTCAGCTAAAAAGGCGCCTTTTGGTATATTGGTCTTACGCCTAGTAGTAGTACACAACTCCTTAAGAAACTTAGCATGGTGTGGTAGCTTTTTAATAGCTTCGAGAAAGGGAAGGTTTATAGTTAGATTTTGAAAACGCTCCTAATCTCCTCATAATTTGTATCCCTAGTTAACATGGCTAATTTTTGGGGAAACGGTGTTTTCTCTATAATTAGCATATGGATCAACAGATGTTTAACCTTGGCTTTTGTTTCTTAGGTTGTGGTTTAACCGGTACCTCTACGCCAGTAGGCTCTTCAGCTTCTATTTCGCATCTAGTTCGATATCCGCCAGTAGGAGTATCGATGGGGTAACTATAGGCATAGTTACTTTTGTTATCAACCACTCTTCCGAACGGAGAGTGGTGATGGCATTTAGCTCACCTACGCTTGTAGTTTCCGCACTAGTATTACCGCTACCCCTCAAAGGCCGTGGTTTGCCGCTCTAGGGTCAGGTATCGCTTTGACCCGAAAAACACCTTTTGGTCAGGCTTTCTCGGGGCTAACCGTTGGTTTAAATTATTAACGGATTGTAGAATGTGTTGGTTAGATTGAGCCATGGTTTGAAAAGTTGTTGGCTCACTTGTATGAAGGTGTCAAGACGATCCGGCCAGTGGGTGTAGTAGTCACGTGGTGTGACTTGAACTATCTCGCTTATTATTTATAGGCGGATTGTGATAGTTATTATTTACCTAACGATACCTTATTAGCATTATAATTATTATAACTATATCGACCTTGTGCTTGACCTTGTCGAGGTTGTGGCTTGGTTGTTATAATTATTATAATTACCCCGACTCGCCCTTGTCCCGGTGGAGCTTGGTTATAACCGGTGGTCAGCCTAACATATTGATTATTGTAGACCGGAGGTGTGACTTGTTGGTTATTTCTCCAACCGGTTGGGATTTTGTCTCCAAGCGGCATTAGGTTCACTATTAATGGAACAAGAATGTTCATAGGCTATAGACAAAGGAGTCGATGCTCGTGACTCCAACGTAAACTACATGGATTTGAATTTACATTCATGACGGGATAGGCTTTTGTTGTACAGAAATGGCCTCAACCTTTTAGTTAGAGATTCGATTAAATTTTTAAGTTCTAGATCGGGTTTAACCTCAAACATACCGGTAGCCTTAATCGCGGGAGAAGAACTAGCGAGCGGAGTAATCGCCACTACCCCCCAATTTGTTATTTCGCTTTAGTTTGATCCTCTAAAAATTTGTAAGCCTCATCGGCTCCTTTTACTTAGAAACTACCCCCATTCATTATGTCAAGGACTTCTTTATGGTGGTGTAGAAGTCCTTTGAAAAGGCACGAACTAACGGTCTTTAGCTAAGTTATGGTGTGGACACTCTATAAGCAGATCGGTGAAACGATTCCAAGCCTCGTAAAATGATTCATGAGGATTTTGTCGAAAAAATGAATCTTGGAAAGCATCTCATCCGCCTTTAGGGGGGTAAAATGTTCCATAAACAAATCAACAAGTTTGGCCCACGAAGTCCATTGCATTAGGGCGCCAAGGCGCTTAACCAAGACGCCTTTATCATTTAAGGTGAAGGGAAATACCCTTAGTTTAATCCGTCCGCACCAACGGTAGGATGATGGAATGTTGTAAGGACTTGTTCAATCCTACGATATTGGTTGGTAAGGTTTTTCATGGTCTAGACCATGGAAAAACGGGTAATGATTAAATATGTTCGGGGAATTCAAAAATCCATTGGTCCGCTAACGATGCAAGATTTAGGCTATCGCCAAAGCTTTATAAAAGTCGAGAGGAGTCTCTTTTCTTCACCATAATATCGTGTAGTGTGTGAAATTCTAGATAGGCGGGTTGTATTTATTTCTACTTAAAACAAGCCCGATTATACTTAGAATTAAAACTCCTCCCATTTAAGATGCGAGGAGCCGAAGAAGGAGTACCGAATGCCTCCTTGCTACGCCGCTTGAATAAATACTTGTTTACGCTGTTCGCTATATAAGAGATTAGAACACCGAAAAACTTGACAACTCGGTTCGAATCAAACCCGTGGAAATCCGAAATTTCAAAAGCCATGGCGGTTGCTTATCTTTGCCGGGCCAGTTCCGCGTAAATTGAAGTTCCAAGAACTTAGCTGGTCAAGCAGATAGAAGAAAATTACAGTGTTTAGCTGGTCGCTGGTTTGAAAACATCCAGCTTGTAAATGAAAAATTCCAGAATATAGCTGGTCGCTTCTTTTTGTAAGCCGGCGGCCGCGGTATTTTTTCCGAATTTTTCGAAACTGAAACGAATAACCACAAAGATGAATCAAACAAGGGTGGTGGGTTTAATGGGACTTAAAAATGACTACTTCTACAAAGAAAACAATGCTAAAGTGTAACTAAGATATAAAGCCATTTGATAACTATAAAATGAATAGTTTACCTACTTAAAATGAACTATGAATCCAAAACGTAAGTAAACTAAACTTTTACTTTTACGCGGTCTATTATCAAAGCTTCTACTCTCAATGCTAATTGCACTAAATGGAGTACGGTTCGTTCGCTCCACTCCTAGTTCCCTAGCATGGATTGTTTTCTAAGTTTAACTAGTCGCCTTTAAGTCAATGAGAGCTTTACGGGGCGGTGTTATACTACGATGAAACTAAAATGAGTCTACGCTTGAATTTAACTACTTAATACTATGGAAATATGCTTGTTTTGAATCTAGATAAAGGATTATAGGGAATTGAATCCACCTCGAATCCAACTTAATAACCTAGTATAGATTCTTGTATCTCGATTCTCACGCTCTACTGCAAGAAAAATTCGAAGTTCTAATCCCTAGTGTTCATGGCATTTCTACCGAAGTACTAACTAGCATGTGAAGTCGCCCACCCATTCTCATGGCTAAACACGACTTTCTGTGAGTGGAATAGATTCTACAAACAATTCTATACTAACCACTAAGTTTTCATCAAGGCTTCATCAACCCTCTAATGGAGGATTTAGCCTTGATTCATTAAACTAACAATTCCCATTAAATCTAAACTAAACATAATGAAAAGATTCTAACTTTATGAAATTTAACTAATCTAAATTAAACAATAATCAAAAATCTAATTAATAACTATGAAAATGATAACAAACAATAAATGAAATTAGATCTATTGTAAATCAAATCGAAATTGACAAAATAACTATTTTATTATCTAATCAATCAAGAACAATAATTTGAGAGTTTAATCTAAAACAAGAATTGAAATGAAATTAAACTTAATTAATCTAATGAAAACTAGATCTAGAATTAAGGTTTAATGGAGGCTAACTAATCTAATTTATTTTCTAACCTAACTATCTACCATTAACAAAGAACTTAAGCTTTTGTTCTTATACATTCAGATCCAAAAATCGTGCATGGGTTTGAGCCATGTTTTGGGGCGGCAGAATCAGCCCAAAACCCAATTCTTTCAAATTCAAAAGGCCTCTTCAGCTGCAGTTGACTTCCACAGACTTTTCGTCCACTTCTGCTCCTCTGATTGGGTCAAGGCTTGACCATTGCAAAGCTCTTTCCGAGCCGGTCGTTTTGACATAAGGTATGCCCAATTCCAGGTCCGAGTCCAAAGATATGGCATTCGAAGTTCTCACTGACTTTTGCTCCTTTATCTCGCTAAAGTGGTACATTTCATTACATAATGGACTTGAAGCCCTCAAATGCATAAAAACGCGAATCGTTAACTCTTACTTATTATTCACATAATTGGTCTTAACAAGATGATTATTAAAGGGTTAAAACTACAGCTTTGGCTCTTATCAAACCACCCCCCAAAAAGATTTTGCTTCGTCCTCAAGCAAATATGAGAAATTAGAATAAGTTGACCAAAAATGGAGTTCTAACTAATCTCGCTTCACTGAAAAGGATTGCATTGACCATATGCAACATATACCTTAAACCACTAGAATTCCCAGTGGACGAAGTTATAGCCTCGCGGAGAGTTTTCCCAGGAAGGTACTCACAAACTTCATCTATACTACAAATCCACTAAGAAAATAAAACTATTGCTTTCCTTTATTCATGCTAAATTTAACTAATCTAAATTAAACAATGACAAAAATCTAATTAACAACTAAGCATTGATTAACAAGTAGTAAATGAAATTAGATCTAACAATTGTAATTGACAAATCGAAATTGAATCAAGAACAACTATTTTATTATCTAATTCAAGGGAGAACAATCATTCAATACTAAATTTAAAACAAGAATAAAACTAATTACTTTAATATAAAAACTAGATCTGGAACTAAGGTTTAATGGAGGCTAACTAATCTAATTATTTTCTAACCTAACTATCTACCATTAACAAAGACTTAAGCTTTTGTTCTTATACATTCAGATCCAAAATTCGTGCATGGGCTTGGAGTTTTGGGCGAGAATCGGGCCCAAAACCCAATTCTTTTCAAATTCAAAAGGCCTCTTCAGCTGCAGTTGAATTCTACAGACTTTTCGTCCACTTCTGCTCCTCTGATTGGGTCAAGGCTTAGACAATTACAAAGCTCTTTCCGAGCCGGTCGTTTTGACATAAGGTATGCCCCAATTCGAGGTCCGAGTCTAAAGATAATGGCTTTCGGAAGTTCTCGCGACTTTTGCCCCTGTATCTCGCTAAAGTGGTACATTTCGCACATAATGGACTTTGAAGCCTCGAATGCATAAAACGCGCGAATCAAGTGTTAACTCTTACTTATTATTCACATAATTGGTCTAACAAAGATGATTATTAAAGGGTTAAAACTACATTTTGGGCTCTTATCAAACCACCCCAAAACAAAGATTTTGCTTGTCCTCAAGCAAATATGAGAAATAGAATAAGTGACCAAAATGGAGTTCTAACTACTCGTTTATTTGAGTGCCATTGCATTGACCATATGCAACAAGGCCTTAAACCACTAGAATTCCCTAGTGGACGAGTTATAACCTGCGTGAGAGTTTTTCCAATGAAGGTACTCACAAACTTCATCTATACTACAACGACTAAGAAAATAAAACTATTGTTTCCTTATTCATGCTCAACTATCTATACATCTCTCTAGCAATTACACAAGAATAACCATAAAACCCTAAGTTAATATATGCGTAATAATCAATCATCTACAATACACATATATACAATGAAAGTAGTCTTATCAAATGTTTAGCGAGGGTTGTTTCGAGAACTTCGAATAGCGCCCTTAAGTAGTTCTCACAATAATAGTCAAAAACAACACTCGATTTTTCACCAAGTTTAGTTACTCCGATTAATGGTAGTGGGCACTCTACCTTACAATCTCCATGACAACAAGGAAGCCGGGGTCAATCAAACACATCTGCCACTTACTATCACACTAACCTATTCCTAATTGAGCTAGAGGTCTTTATTAGGTGTTACGGGGATTAGGAGATGGTTTAAGAAGGAAGGAAATGGATATTCAAAAGGACAAGTCTGAGATAATAGAGTCTTCGTATTATGTAACTTAGAGAAAACCTTGTTATTTTCTTTTGCTTCTACACTTTGTTTCCATCCTTAATGATTATTTTTTCTTTCCTCGGCTTTTGACTCCTTTTTATTCTATTTTTGGAGTTTTTTATTTTATTTCTATTTTTTCTTTTCTTTGGATGGAAACTTCTTTTCTTTATTTTCTGAAAAGTAACAATTTTTGTTTACCACGGGTTTTCTTCTTCTTTCTTCACTCATTCTATTCTCGGACTTATTCTAAATTGGGTAGGTTGATTTATTTTTTTTTTTTTTTTTTTTTGTTTTTATTTTTGTTTTGTGGGGGTAAAGGAATTGTGGTGTATGGAAGGCTAAAAGAAAAGGCTCGTGGTGGTGACGGAAAATAATTCATAGGTTTGAATTTCCTATCGCTATATCGATCCAAAGAAATGGCCTAAATTCTCACTTAGGATATGGTTTAGTGATCAAGCAAGTGGGCGATGTGATTTCTCTATCGGATTTTACTTCTCCCTTGTGTCATTTCTCAAATGTTTTAGCTCATATAAGGCTTTTTAGGCTATATTCTCTAGCGAGGATTTGTAGAATAAGTACTTTCTAGCCTAGATTTTAAACTTACGCTAACAATCATAGATACTCATGTAATATATTTATAGATAGATGCAAAGATTATTACCTACTATTATTAACCTATGTTTCTAACAATTATTACGATGCAACAACTATGTGAGACTTCTAGATTGTTAAAAGCATGGAGAAATAAACAATACCAATATTCCTAAGTGTATAGCATAACTTATTTATTTATATTTTTAAATTTTTGAAAATTTTCACTAGAAAACAAATGCATATTATATATTTATATCCTAGCGGATGTCTTAATTACACGTGTTTCTATGCCCCCAAACAAAAAGCATGCTTTGTCCTCAAAGCATTTAAATAGAGAGGGTAGGAAAAATACCATTCAAGAAGCGTGAAAAGAACATCTGTAAAAACAAGGTTAGAACATACTAATATAGGAAATAAAAATTGACCTTAACTCTATAAGAGTTCCACCCATTATGGGGTTAACAGAATTAAATTGCTTGGGACATAGCGCATTCAACAGAAACTAAAACTTACCTCCACTCCGGGACATGCATATTATCTACCCAATAGCATCATGGGTGTTGTATTTTTAGCGGGCATGGCAAGTCCAAGAACAAATGCTTGCAAGAACCATAGCAGTCCCGACCTACGTGTGTGATCACCTCAGGTGAAACCAAGCACCATAAGTAGTGCTTTGAAACAAATCTTTGAAAGATTGTTCGTATCAATGTAGGAGATGTCATCTCAAAACTACGCTCTGGAACAGCCGCAAAACAACCGGCACAACTATGGAAAACCTGAATTTTTTCTGGTCCACTTGAGTCTTATGCCTCAACTGCTATCAGCTTTTGCATTTGGAAATTTAGGTTGTTGAAGTCGTCATGAATAGCGAGCTGAAAGCCCGAAAGCAAAATTCAGAACAAAAATATCTGAGGCCTTGAAGAAAATGTCGACTTGAAAAAATTGAAAAATGAGGCGAAAAATATGGGAGTTGAAAGGTGAGTGATGGAAGTTAGGTGTAGTGTGGGTTGTGAGTGTAGAATGAATGAAGTTTATATAAAATCATCTTTGGAATAGATAACACCACCCCCAAACAGTTTGGGAAGGTGGGATCAACATTAACTAATCGCAACAATGAAAATAACGACATTATATTCATATTGTCATTCAAACAACATTTCACTACAAAAGTCAAAATTAACTATCAATGGAATTTAACAACGTAACATCCTATCTACTAAAAATAATAAAAGAACAACATCAAAACAACAAACAAGTAGAAATCTAGCTACTCTTCAAGGGGGCGAGGTGGGGGTAAGAATAGAATTTGAGTGATCAAGAATGGAAAAACCAAACACTTTACCCCAAACAATTTTTTGAAAACAGGTTTGTAAAAATTTGTTTTAAAACGCGGGTCTTTTAAAGTCAGATTCGAGACTTGCTAGATTACTATTTTTATATATCTTTAAACTTTTTTACTTTTTTATGAATTAGGTTTAATATAAAGGAAAACAATAAGCGATAAAGACATAATTCACACCATAGAAACATGACTCAAAACCGAGAAAACATGCAAAGAGTGGAAAACGTGAATTATGTGAAAGCGTGGACTTGGATCCGGACTTACAGCCACACACTCCATAGGGAGGGCCCGTTACCTGAATGGTGCACTCAATAATATATTGAAATGAAAGGAAGTGCACCAAACACGTAAATTGAGTGGATTTATAATTCGGATATTTCGAGACTTTATCTAAACATATGTATGAACATAAAGTTTATCATATATCAACAACCGAAATAGTTGTGGATCATTCCATAAATAAATATCACAAACAAACATATCCAAACACAATCAAGCACCAAGATTTCCTGGAATGCACCAGTGGAATGAAAGCGGCCTCGATAGACCTATAACATAACCGAGCATACACCTTAGGTTTCATCTTTGAACGAGAGGGTGTCCTAGTGAATAAATGTGGAAAAGTGAATGGTTGTGGAAGATATGGTGGATTAGGATAAGTTTTAGAGAAAAAGCATGGAAAAAATGAGGATGTGGGTTTAGCACAAAACTCATTCATGGTGTAGTTAGGGAAAATCTCAAGTCTGAAAATGAAAGTGTCAAGTGGTTTATCCTTGGGAAGTATTTGTTTACTAGGTGGATTTAAAAATCATGAAGCACGGGGAGAAACTAAAGGATCGAAAGTGCAAACTTCGAGGTTCCTTTGAAAAGGTGGAGGGTGGGGAATATTGGTGATGGAAGGTGAATGATTCTCAGCTAAGCGGCTCTCAAGTCCATATCATCAGAAATCTTGATATATGCAAGACATTCCTCAATAGGTGGGTCAAAAAAGGATCCTTTGGGATAAAGATTGAAAAATTCATCTTCGTCATAGCATCAAAGGGATGAATGGTTGTTGGCAAGGGGACTTCATGAAGTGGTAAAAAGTGGTGCAAAAGAGTTGCAGGAATTCTTCTTGATTTCGTCTACTACCAGGGGAGTCATTGTTAAAAGTGAATTTCGAAGGAAAGGAATTTGTTAAAATCTGTTTCTCAAGGAAACATGTTTTTGAAGTAATCTTGAGCTAAGCTCTCGATCATGCTAACCTCTCCATTTGTAGGTGAATCGGGATCTTTGTGTCCTCGTTTTGAAAACATTTACCTCAAGAATGATGGCCAAAAGGACAAGGACATCGAACCATGTGGCAGTTTATGGTAGCGTTGGCGTGTAGCCAAGAAAGGATGCCCTAAAATGATAGGTACAGAGTCGTTAGTGACTTACGTGGTCGGGATAACGGAAATTGGGTAGTAAAAATTTTGGACTTTAACCAAAGACGTTTTCAACCACACCCCTTAGGATACTTAATAGACCGGTCGACTAATTGCAACGTCATTTTAGTAGGTTGCATCTCCTCTGAACCTATTTGTTTATACAAATAAAATGGGAGTAAGTTAACACTAGCCCCCAGTCCTAATAAGCCGGTCGTCGTGTGAGAATCTCCTAAGGTGCATTGTCTGATGGGGCGGACCGTGGTCCTTGTACTTAACAATTCCATTATTTTCGGATAAGCGTTGGGAATTGTTCATTAAAAAGCGTCTTTTGGTATATTGGTCTTTACGCCTAGTAGTACCACAACTCCTTAAGAAACTTAGCATGGTGTGGTAGCTTTTTAATAGCTCGAGAAAGGGAAGGTTTATAGTTAGATTTTTGAAAACGTTCCTAATCTCCTCATAATTTGTATCCCTAGTTAACATGGCTAATTTTGGGGAAGCGGTGTTTTTCTCTCTATAATTAGCATATGGATCAACAAGATGTTTAACCTTGGCTTTTTGTTTCTTAGGTTGTGGGTTTAAGCGGTACCTCTACGGTTGTAGGCTCTTGAGTTTCTATTTCGGTATCTAGTTAGATATCGATTTGTAGGGAATCTTGATGGGGTAACTATAGGCATAGTTACTTTGTTATCAACCACTCTTCCGAGCGGCGGAGAGTGGTGATGGCATTTAGCTCACCCACGTTTGTAGTTTCATTACTAATATTACCGTTTACCTCAAAGGCGTGTTTCTTTGTTCTAGGGTTGGTATCGCTTTGGCTGGAAACCGCCTTTTGGTTGGGCTTTCTCTTGGGCTAACTTGTTGGTTTAAATTATTAACAGATTGTAGAATGTGTTGGTTAGATTGAGCCATGGTTTGGAAGAGTTGTTGGCTCACTTGTATGAAGGTGTCAAGGCGATCCGGTTGTGTGGGTGTAATAGTCACGTGGGTGTGGATTTGGAACTATCTTCGTTGATTATTTATAGGCGGATTGTGATAGTTATTATTTCGAACGATACCTCCATTAGCATTATAATTACTATAACTATATTGACCTTGTGCTTGACCTTGTCGAAGTTGTGCTTGGTTGTTATAATTATTATAATTACCGACCATCCTTGTCTGGAGGAGCTTGGTTATAAGCGTGTGTTGGCCTAACATATTGATTATTGTACCACGAAGGTGTGACTTGTTGGTTATTTCTCCAACCGAAGTTGGGATTTTGTCTCAAGGGCATTAGGTTCACTATTAATGGAATAAGAATGTTCATAGGCTATAGGGCCGGTGGGAAGTCGGGATGCTTTCGGGACTCAAATGAAACTACATGGATTTGAATTTACATTCATGACGGGGATAGGCTTTTGTTGTCTGAGAAATGGCCTCAACCTTTTAGTTAGAGATTCGATTAAATTTTTAAGTTCTAGATCGGGTTTAACCTCAAACATCTTGGTAGCCTTAAGCGTGGAAGAAGAACTAGCGGAGGCCGGGAGTAATCGTCACTATCCCCAGTTGTTATTTAAGCTTAGTTTGATCCTCTAAAATTTGTAAGCCTCATTGGCTCCTTTACTTAGGAAACTACCCCCATTCATTATGTCAAGGACTTCTTTATGGTGGTGTAGAAGTCCTTTTGAAAAGGCGCGAACTAACGTGTCTTTAGCTAAGTTATGGTGTGGACACTCTATAAGCGATCGGTGAAAGCGATTCCAAGCCTCGAGAAAATGATTCATGAGGATTTTGCCGGAAAAAATGAATCTTGGAAAGCATCTCATCCGTCTTTAGGGGTGGGTAAAAATGTTCCATAAACAAGGTGAACAAGTTTGGCCCACGAGTCCACAAATTAGCCAGGGCAGTTAACCAAGGCGCTTTATCGACTAAGGTGAAGGGAAATACCCTCGGTTTAATGCATTCGCGTACAACGGTAGGATGATGGAATGTTGTAAGGACTTGTTCAATCCTACGCATGTGTTGGTAAGGTTTTCATGGTCTAGACCATGGAAAAGCGGGTAACAGATTAAATATGTTTGGGGTCGAAAATCCCCGTTTGGTCCGCTAGAACGATGCAAGATTTAGGGCTATCGCTCAAAGCTTTATAAAAGTCGAGAGAGGAGCTCTCTTTCTTCACCATAATATCGGGTGTAGTGTGTGAAATTCTAGATAGGCGTGTTGTATTTATTTCTCTGAAAAACAAGCCGATTATACTAGAATTAAAACTCCTCTCGACGAGGAAGATCGCGAGGAGTGGAAGAAGGAGTACTGAATGCCTCCTTACGCTGGCGTTTGAATAGCGTCTTGTTTACGCGTGTTCAAGTATATAAGAGATTAGAACACTGAAAAACTTGACAACTTCGAAGTTGAATCAAACTGTGGAAATGAATTTTCAGCTAAGGGCGTGGCTTATCTCTCTATCTGGAAGCGCCTTCGGTGTAAATTCGAAGTTCCAAGAACTTAGCTGGTCATGGCGCTCTCCTTGTAGGCTGGCGCTTCGTTGTTAGACGAAAATTCCAGTAACATAGCCGCGTGGTCGCTCTTTGAAGCGTGGGCGCCTTCGGTGTTAGACGAAAATTCGAGAACATAAGCGGGTCGCGCTCTTTGGCGGGCGCTCCGTGTATTTTCTGGCGAATTTTTCCAACTGAAGCGGCAACCACGGTATGAATCAAACAAGGGTGGGTGGGTGAAATGGGACTTAAAATGACTAATTCTATTATGAAAACAATGCTAAAGTGCAACTAAGATGGCAGCGGCGCCATTTGATAAATGTAAAATGAATAGTTTACCTACGAAATGAACGATGAATCCACAACGTAAGTAAACTAAACTAAATGCGATTCCCAGTGATCCTTTTGACCCACCTATTGAGGAATGTCTTGCATATATCAAGATTTCTGATGATATGGACTTGAGAGCGCTAGCTGAGAATCATTCACCTTCCATCACCAATATTCCCCACCCTCCACCTTTTCAAAGGAACCTCGAGTTTGCACTCGATCCTTTAGTTTCTCCTGTGCTTCATGATTTTTTAAATCCACCTAGTAAACAAATACTTCCCAAGGATAAACCACTTGACACTTTCATTTTCAGACTTGAGACAGTCCCTAACTACACCATGAATGAGTTTTGTGCTAAACCCACATCCTCGTTTTCTCCATGCTTTTTCTCTAAAACTTATCCCAATCCACCATATCTTCCACAACCATTCACTTTTCCACATTTATTCACTAGGACACCCTCTAGTTCAAAGATGAAACCTAAGGTGTATGCTCGGTTATGTTATAGGTCTATCCGGCTTCGCTTTCATTCCACTAGGCTGTGTCCTAGGAAATCTTGGTGCTTGATTGTGTTTGGATATGTTTGCTGTGATATTTATTTATGGAATGATCCACAACTATTTCGGTTGTTGATATATGATAAACTGCATGTTCATACATATGTTTAGATAAAGTCTCGAGTATCTGACTATAAACGACTCAATTTCTGTGTTTGGTGCACTTCCTTTCATTTCAATATATTATTGAGTGCACCATTCAGGTAACCGGGCCCTCCCTATGGAGTGTGTGGCTGTAAGTACCGGATCCTAAGTCCACGTTTCACATAATTCACGTTTTCCACTCTTGCATGTTTTCTCGGTTTTTGAGTCATGTTTCTCTATGGTGTGAATTATGTCTTTTTGCTTATTGTTTTCCTTTATATTAAACCTAATTCATAAAAAGTAAAAAGTTTAAAGATATATAAAAATAGTAATCTAGCAAGTCTCGAATCTGACTTTTAAAAGACCACGTTTTAAAACAAATTTTACAAACCTGTTTTCAAAAATTTGTTTGGGGCGGGTGTTTGGTTTTTCCATTCTTGATCACTCAAATTCCTATTCTTACCCCCACCTCGCCCCTTGAAGAGTAGCTAGATTTCTACTTGTTTGTTGTTTTGATGTTGTCTATTCTTCTTTTTTAGTAGATAGGATGTTACGCGTTGTTAAATTCGTGAGTTAATTTTGACTTTTGTAGTGAAATGTTGTTTGAATGACAATATTAATATAATGTCGTTATTTTCATTCAGGCGTGATTAGTTAATGTTGATCCCACCTTCCCAAACTGTTTGGGGTGGTGTTATCTATTCAAAGATGATTTTATATAAACTTCATTCATTCTACACTCACAACCCACACTACACCTAACTTCCATCACTCACCTTTCACTCCCACGTTCGCCTCATTTTTCAATTTTTTCAACTCCGAAGCATTCTCAAGGCTTCTCTACTCAAGCGCTCAGTATATTTTGTTCTGAATTTTCCTCGAAGCGCGCTGGCTAAGTTGGCGACTTCGCTCAAAACACCGGAATTCCAAAATACAAAGAGCGACTTCGGCGCCTAGTTAGTCTTTCGCCCGACCGTGGGACCAGAAAAAATTCGGTTTTCCATGAAGTTGTGCCGGTTGTTTTGCAAAAGCTGTTCCAGAGCGTAGTTTTGAGATGACATCTCCTATAATAATACCAGAACAGTCTCTTCAAAGATTTGTTCCAAAGCACTACTTATGGTGCTTGGTTTGCGAGAGGTGATCACACACGTAGGCTAGGAACCGCTTATGGGTCTTGCTAGCAATTGTTCTTGGACTTGCCATGCCCGGCTGAAATACAAGACCCATGATGCTATTGGGTAGATAATATGCATGTCCCGGGAGTGGAGGTAAGTTTTAGTTTCACGTTGAGTGTCGCTTATGTCCCAAGCAATTTCATTCTCGTTAACCCCATAATGGGTGGAACTCTTATAGAGTTCGTCGGTTTTGTATTTCCTATATTAGTATGTTCTAACCTTGTTTTGCAGATGTTCCACATTTCAAGCGTTTCCATGGTATTTTCCTACCCTCTTTTATTTAAATGCTTTGAGGACAAAGCATGCTTTTGTTGGGGGGGGCATAGAAACACGTGTAATTAAATCATCTGTTAGGATATAGATATGTATAATATGCACTTGTTTTCTAGTTAAAATTTCAAAACTCAAAAATATAAATAAAAAGTATGCTATACACTTAGGAATATTGGTATTGTTTTCTTTCTCCATGCTCTTAACGATCTAGAAGTCTCAACGAGCTTTTTTGCATCGAATAATAGTTAGAAACTTAGGTTAATATGTGCGTAATAATCTTTGCATCTATCTATAAATATATTACATGAGTATCTATGATTGTTTGGCAAGAAGTTTTCAAATCTAGGCTAGAGTACTTATTCTACAAATCCCTGTGAGAATATAGCCTAAAAGCCTTATATGAGGTTAAACATTTGAGAAATGACACAAGGGAGAAGTAAAATCCCGGATAGAGAAATCACACGCCCACTTGCTTGATCACTAAACCATATCCTAAGTGAGAATTTAGGGCTCTTTGGATCGATATAGCCGTAAATTCAAACCTATGAATTATTTTCCGCTTAGTCGCCACTCGAGCCTCTTCTTTAGCCTTCCATACACCACAATTCCTTTACCCCCGTTACAAAAACAAAAAAAAAAAAAAAAAAAAGAGAATAAATCAACCTACCCAATTTAGAATAAGTCCGAGAATAGAATGAGTGAAGAAAGAAGAAGAAGAAAAAAACACGGTAAACAAAAATTGTTAGTTGCTTCAGAAAATAAAGAAAAGAAGTTTCCATCCAAAGAAAAGAAAAATAGAAATAAAATAAAAACTCCAAAAATAGAATAAAAGGACAAAAAAAGCAAAAAGAAAAGAAAAAGAAAAATATGGCTAAGGATGGAAACAAAGTATAGAAGCAAAAGAAAATAACAAGGTTTTTCTAAGTTACATAATAATGAAGACTCTATTATCTCGGACTTGTCCTTTTGAATATCCATTTCCTTCCTTCTTAAACCATCTCCTAATCTCCGTGAACACCTAATAAAGACCTCTAGCTCAATTAGGAATAGGTTAGTGTGATAGTAAGTGGCGGATGTGTTTGATCGACCCGGCTTCCTTGTTGTCATTGAGATTGTAAGGTAAAGTGTGCCCACTTGCATGATCGGAGTAGCTTAAACTTGAGTGGAAAAATCGTGAGTTGTTGTTTTGACTATTATTGTGAGAACCTACTTAAGGGCGCTTATTCCGAAGTTCTCTAAAACAACCCCGCTAAACATTTGATAGTACTACTCATTGTATATATATGTATTGTAGATGATTGATTATTATGCATATATTAACTTAGGGTTTTGATCGGTTATTCTTATGTAATTGCTAGAGAGATGTATAGATAGTTGAGCATGAATAAGGAAACAATAGTTTTATTTTCTTAGTCGTTGTAGTATAGATGAAGTTTGTGAGTACCTTCATGGAAAACTCTCACGAAGGTTATAACTTCGTCCACTAGGGAATTCCTAGTGGTTTTAAGGCCTTGTTGCATATGGTCAATGCAATCGCGACTCAAATAAACGAGAGTAGTTAGAACTCCATTTTTGGTCACTTATTCTAATTTTCATATTTGCTTGAGGACAAGCAAAATGTCGTTTGGGGTGGTTTGATAAGAACCCAAAACTGTAGTTTTAACCCCTTAATAATCATAATTGTAGACCAATTATGTGAATAATAAGTAAAAGTTAACACCGATTTGCTGCTTTTTATGCATTTTTCGGGCTTCAAAGTCCATTATGTGCGTAAATGTACCACTTTAGCGAGATAAAGGAGCAAAAGTCGCCAGAACTCCGAAAGCCATTGATCTTTAGACTCAGACCTCGGAATTGGGCCTACCTTATGTCAAAACGACCGGCTCGGAAAGAGCTTTGCAATGGTCCAAGCCTTGACCCAATCAGAGGAGCAGAAATGGACGAAAAGTCTGTGGAACCCAACTGCAGCTGAAGAGGCCTTTTTGGACCAAAAGAATTGGGTTTTGGGCCTGATTCTCTGGCCCAAACCCTGGCTCCAAGCCCATGCACGATTTTTAGATCTGGATGTATAAAAACAAAAGCTTCATTCTTTGTTAATGGCAATTAGGTTAGGTAGATAGTTAGGTTAGAAAATAAATTAGATTAGTTAGCCTCCATTAAACCTTAGTTCTAGATCTAGTTTTTATATTAAAGTAATTAGTTTTATTCTTGTTTTAAATTTAGTATTGAATGATTGTTCTCCCTTGAATTAGATAATAAAATAGTTGTTCTTGATTCAATTTCGATTTGTCAATTACAATTGTTAGATCTAATTTCATTTACTACTTGTTATTCAATGCTTAGTTGTTAATTAGATTTTTGTTATTGTTTAATTTAGATTAGTTAAATTTCATAAAGTTAGAATCTTTATATTATGTTTAGTTTAGATTCAATGGGAAATGTTAGTTTAATGAATCAAGGCTAAAACCTCCATTAGAGGGGTTGATGAAGTCTTGATGAAAACTTAATTGTTAGTGTAGAATTGTTTGTAGATTCTATTCCACTCTAGAAAGTCGTGTTTAAGCCATGAGAATGGGTGGACGATTTCACATGCTAGTTAGTACTTTCGGTAGAAATGCCATGAACACTAGGGATTAGAACTCGAATTTCTTGCCGTAAGAACGTGAGAATCGAGATACAAGAATCTATACTAGGTTATTAAGTTGGATTCGAGGTGGATTCAATTCCCCTAATCCTTTATCTAGATTCAAAAACAAGCATATTTCCATAGTATTCAGTAGTTAAATTCAACGTAGACTCATTTTAGTTTCATCGTAGTATAACACCCTTCGTAAAGCTCTCATTGACTTAAGAGCGACTAGTTAGACTTAGAAAACAATCCATGCTAGGGTAAAAAATAACTAAGGTTCATTCCTCAATAGGTGGGTCAAAAGGATCACTGGGAATTCCATTATTGTTTGTTATCATTTCATAGTTATTAATTAGATTTCGATTATTGTTTAGTGAAATCGCATAAAGTTAGAATCTTTTCATTATGTTTAGTTTAGATTTAATGGGAATTGTTAGTTTGATGAATCAAGGCTAAATCCTCCATTAGAGGGTTTGATGAAGCCTTGATGAAAACTTAGTGGTTAGTATAGAATTGGTTGTAGAATCTATTCCACTCTAGAAAGTCGTGTTTAGCCATGAGAATGGGTGGGCGACTTCACATGCTAGTTAGTACTCGGTAGAAATGCCATGAACACTAGGGGATTAGAACTCGAATTTCTTGCCGTAAGAACGCGTGAGAATCGAGATACAAGAATCTATACTAGGTTATTAAGTTGGATTCGAGGTGGATTCAATTCCCCTAATCCTTTATCTAGATTCAAAACAAGCATATTTCCATAGTATTGCGTAGTTAAATTCAACGTAGACTCATTTTAGTTTCATCGTGAGTATAACACCCTTTCAGTAAAGCTCTCATTGACTTAAGAGCGACTAGTTAGACTTAGAAAACAATCCATGCTAGGGAACTAGGAGTGGAGCGAACTCAGACTCCATTTAGTGCAATTCGCGATTGAGAGTAGAAGCTTTGATAATAGACTTCGTAAAAAGGATAAGTTTAGTTTACTTACGTTGTGGATTCATCGCTCATTTTCGTAGGTAAACTATTCATTTTACATTTATCAAAATGGCGCCGCCATCTTAGTTACACTTTAGCATTGTTTTCTTTGTAGAAGTAGTCATTTTAAGTCCCATTAAACCCACCCACCCTTGTTTGATTCATACTTGTGGTTATTCATTTCCGTCGAAAAATTCGGGAAAAAATAAACGGGCGGCGCCAAGCGAAAAGCGACCACCGCTATTTTACCATGGAATTTCATCAATACACCGAAGGCGGCCGCTTCAAAGAGAGCGACCAGCTAAGTTACTGTAATTTTCTTTCTACCACGAGCTTTAATGAGAGAAGCGCGACCAGCGCTAAGTTCTTGGAACTTCGAATTTACACCGAAGGCGCCAGCCTAAGTCGAAGTCGGCGCCAGCTCGCCTTAGCTGAAAATTCGATTTCCACAGGTTTGATTCGAACTTCGAGTTGTCAAGTTTTTCAGTGTTCTAATCTCTTATATACACTGAACACGCCGTAAAACAAGACGCTTATTCAAACGTAGCGTAGCAAGGAGGCATTCGGTACTCTTCTTCTTCCTCCTCGCATCTTCTCGTCAGAGGAGTTTTAATTCTAGTATAATCGGGCTTGTTTTTCATAGAAATAAATACAACACGCCTATCTAGAATTTCACACACTACACCTGATATTATGGCTGAAGAAAGAGAGACTCCTCTCTCTGACTTTTATAAAGCTTTGAGCGATAGCCCTAAATCTTGCATCGTTCTAGCAGACTAACGCGGGGGATTTTGAATTCCCCAAACATATTTAATCTGTTACCCGTTTTCCATGGTCTAGACCATGAAAAACCTTACCAACACATGCGTAGGATTGAACAAGTCCTTACAACATTCCATCATCCTACCGTTGGTACGGAACAGATTAAACTGAGGGTATTTCCCTTCACCTTAGTTGATAAAGCGGCGTCTTGGTTAATCGCCCAAAGCACTAATTTCGTGGACTCGTGGGCCAAACTTGTTCAAATTTGTTTATGGAACATTTTACCCACCCCTAAAGACGGATGAGATGCTTTCCAAGATTCATTTTTTCCGACAAAATCCTCATGAATCATTTTTCGAGGCTTGGAATCGCTTTCACCGACCGCTTATAGAGTGTCCACACCATAACTTAGCTAAAGACACGTTAGTTCGTTGCTTTTTCAAAGGACTTCTACACCACCATAAAGAAGTCCTTGACATAATGAATGGGGGTAGTTTCCTAAGTAAAGGAGCCAATGAGGCTTACAAATTTTAGAGGATCAAACTAAGTTTAAATAACAACCTGGGGGTAGTGACGATTACTCCCGCCTCCGCTAGTTCTTCTCCACGCAGTTAAGGCTACCAAGATCTTTGAGGTTAAACCCGATCTAGAACTTAAAAATTTAATCGAATCTCTAACTAAAAAGGTTGAGGCCATTTCGTACAACAAAAGCCTATCCCCGTCATGAATGTAAATTCAAATCCATGTAGTTTCGTTGGAGTCCCGAAGCATCGACTCCCAATCGGCCCTATAGCCTATGAACATTCTTGTTCCATTAATAGTGAACCTAACGCCCTTTGGAGACAAAATCCTAACTTCGGTTGGAGAAATAACCAACAAGTCACACCTTCAGGGTACAATAATCAATATGTTAGGCCAACACACAGTTATAACCATGCTCCACCACAACAAGGCCGGTCGGGGGTAATTATAATAATTATAACAACCAAGCACAACCTCGACAAGGTCAAGCACAAGGTCAATATAGTTATAATAATTATAATGCTAATAGAGGTATCGTCCAGGTAAATAATAACTACCACAATCCGCCCATAAATAACCAACAAGTCACACCACCCATGACCACTACACCCACACAACCGGATCGCCTTGACACCTTCATACAAGTGAGCCAACAACTTTTCCAAACCATGGCTCAATCTAACCAACACATTCTACAATCCGTTAATAATTTAAACCAACAGTTAGCCCAAGAGAAAGCCCAACCCAAAGGTGTGTTTCGGTCAAGCGATACCTAATCCTAAAACAAAGAACACGCTTTTGAGATAAACGGTAATACTAGTACGGAAACTACAACCGTGGGTGAAGCGAAATGCCATCACCACTGCTCGGAAGAGTGGTTGATAACAAAGTAACTATGCCTATAGTTACCCCATCAAGACTCCCTACAACGGATATCTAACTAGATACCGAAATAGAAACTCAAGAGCCTACTGGTTGTAGAGGTACCAGTTAAACCACAACCTAAGAAACAAAAAGCCAAGGTTAAACATCCTGTTGATCCATATGCTAATTATAGAGAGAAAACACCGTTTCCCCAAAAATTAGCCATGTTAACTAGGGATACAAATTATGAGGAGATTAGGAACGTTTTCAAAAATCTAACTATAAACCTTCCCTTTCTCGAAGCTATTAAAAAGCTACCACACCATGCTAAGTTTCTTAAGGAGTTGTGTACTACTAGGCGTAAGACCAACATACCTAAAGACGCCTTTTTAACTGAACAGTTCCCAACTTTATCCGAAAATAATGGAATTGTTAAGTACAAGGACCCTGGTCGTCCTACTGTACAATGCACCTTAGGAGATTCTCACACGACGACGACCGGCTACTAGACACGGGGGCTAGTGTTAACTTACTCCCGTTTTATTTGTATAAACAAATAGGTCTAGAGGAGATGCAACCTACTAAAATGACATTGCAATTAGCTGATCGGTCTATTAAGTATCCTAAGGGTGTGGTTGAAAACGTGCTAGTTAAAGTCCAAAATTTTTACTACCCAGCCGACTTCGTTGTCCTAGACACGTAACTCACTAACGACTCTGTACCTATCATTTTAGGGGGCCCCTTCTGGCTCACGCCAACGGCTCATAAACCGCCATGATGGTTCGATGTCCTTGTCCTTTTGGCCATCTTTCGTTGAGGTAAATGTTTTAAAACTAGGACCACAAGATCCGATTCATCTACACATGGAGAGGTTAGCATGATCGAGAGCTTAGCTCAAGATTACTTCAAAAACATGTTTCCGGAGAGAAATTTTAACAAATTCCTTTCCTTCGAAATTCGACTTTAACAATGACTCCTCGGTAGTAGGCTTTAAATCGAAGAAGAATTCCGCAACTCTTTTGCACCACTTCTTTACCACTTCAGCGAGTCCCCCTTGCCAACAACCATTTATCCCTTGATGCTATGACGGAAGATGAATTTTTCAATCTTTATCCCAGTGATCCTTTTGACCCACCTATTGAGGAATGTCTTGCATATATCAAGATTTCTTATGATATGGACTTGAGAGCTTAGCCGAGAATCATTCACCTTCCATCACCAATATTCCCCACCCTCCACCTTTTCAAAGGAACCTCGAGTTTGCACTCGATCCTTTAGTTTCTCCCTGCGGCTTCATGATTTTTTTTTTAAATCCACCTAGTAAACAAATACTTCCCAAGGATAAACCACTTGACACTTTCATTTTCAGACTTGAGGCAGGTCCCTAACTACACCATGAATGAGTTTTGTGCTAAACCCACATCCTCATTTTTTCCATGCTTTTTCTCTAAAACTTATCCCAATCCACCATATCTTCCACAACCATTCACTTTTCCACATTTATTCACTAGGACACCCTCTCGTTCAAAGATGAAACCTAAGGTGTATGCTTCGGTTATGTTATAGGTCTATCGCTTCGCTTTCATTCCACTAGCTGTGTCCTAGGAAATCTTGGTGCTTGTTTGTGTTTGGATATGTTTTTGTGATATTTATTTATGGAATGATCCACAACTATTTGGTTGTTGATATATGATAAACCTGCATGTTCATACATATGTTTAGATAAAGTCTCGAGTATCGACTATAAACCGACTCAATTTTGTGTTTGGTGCACTTCCTTTCATTTCAATATATTATTGAGTTCACCATTCAGGTAACGGGCCCTCCCTATGGAGTGTGTGGCTGTAAGTACCGGATCCTAAGTCCACGTTTCACATAATTCACGTTTTCCACTCTTGCATGTTTTCTCGGTTTTGAGTCATGTTTCTCTATGGTGTGAATTATGTCTTTATCGCTTATTGTTTTCCTTTATATTAAACCTAATTCATAAAAAAGTAAAAAGTGTAAAGATATATAAAAATAGTAATCTAGCAAGTCTCGAATCGACTTTAAAAGACCCACGCTTTTAAAACAAATTTTTACAAATCGCTTTCAAAATTTGTTTGGGGGTGGGGTGTTTGGTTTTTCCATTCTTGATCACTCAAATTCCTATTCTTACCCCCACCTCGCTCCCTTGAAGAGTAGCTAGATTTCTACTTGTTTGTTGTTTTGATGTTGTCTTTTATTATTTTTAGTAGATAGGATGTTACGTTGTTAAATTCCGTAGTTAATTTTGACTTTTGTAGTGAAATGTTGTTTGAATGACAATATTAATATAATGTCGTTATTTTCATTGTGCGTGATTAGTTAATGTTGATCCCACCTTCCCAAACTGTTTGGGGTGGTGTTATCTATTCCAAAGATGATTTTATATAAACTTCATTCATTCTACACTCACAACCCACACTACACCTAATTTCCATCACTCACCTTTCACTCCCCACGTTTCGCCTCATTTTTCAATTTTCAAGAACTCCGAAGCATTCTCGCTTCTACAGAGCGCACTTTCAAGGCTCTGTATATTTTGTTCTGAATTTTGCTCGATGGCCGCCACGCTTCAAGCAGAGCTTACCGACCTGCCCTCATCTATCTGGACCTAGAGCGGCGCCTCAAGTTATTGGCGATTCGCCGCTAAAACACCGGAATTCTAAAATTTCAGAGAGCGACGCGCTCTATCTGAAAGCGCGGCGCGCACTCGACTTCCGTGGACGGAAAAATTCCAGTTTTCTACGGTAGTTTCCAGATCATTCATAGCTATTCCAGAGCGTAATTTTGAGATGGCATCTCCTATAATAATACCGAACAGTCTTTCAAAGATTTGTTCCAAAGCACTACTTATGGTGCTTGGTTTTGTGAGGTGATCACACACGAAGCTAGGAACCGCTTATGGGTCTTGCTAGCAATTGTTCTTGGACTTGCCATGCCCGGCTGAAATACAAGACCCATGATGTTATTGGGTAGATAATATGCATGTCCGGGAGTGGAGGTAAGTTTTAGTTTCTGTTAGTGTCTGCTTATGTCCCAAGCAATTTCATTATGTTAACCCCATAATGGGTGGAACTCTTATAGAGTTGCGTCAGTTTTTGTATTTCCTATATTAGTATGTTCTAACCTTGTTTTGCAGATGTTCCACAATTTCGCGCGTTTCCATGGTATTTTCCTACCCTCTTTATTTAAATGCTTTGAGGACAAAGCATGTTTCTTGTCAGCATAGAAACACGTGTAATTAAGGCATCTGTTAGGATATAGATATGTATAATATGCATTTGTTTTCAAGTTAAAAATTTCAAAAATATAAATAAATAAGTTTATGCTATACACTTAGGAATATTGGTATTGTTTTCTTTCTATGCTCTTAACAATCTAGAAGTCTCAATAGCTTTTGCATCGGAATAATTGTTAGAAACTTAGGTTAATATGTAGGTAATAATCTTTGCATCTATCTATAAATTTATTACATGAGTATCTATGATTGTTAGCGAAGAAGTTTTCAAATCTAGGCTAGAGTACTTATTCTACAAATCCTGTGAGAATATAGCCTAAAGCCTTATATGAGCCTAAAACATTTGAGAAATGACACAAGGGAGAAGTAAAATCTGGATAGAGAAATCACACGCCCACTTGCTTGATCACTATGCCATATCCTAAGCGAGAATTTAGGCCCTCTTTGGATCGATATAGCCAGAAATTCAAACCTATGAATTATTTTCCGCTTAGTAAGCCCCTCGAGCCTTTCTTTAGCCTTCCATAAACCACAATTCCTTTACCCTCGTTACAAAACAAAACAAAATAAAAAATCAACCTACCCAATTTAGAATAAGTCCGGGAGAATAGAATGAGGAAGAAAGAAGAAGAGAAAACCCTGTGTAAACAAAAATTAGTTAGTTGCTTGGAAAATAAAGAAAAGAAGTTTCCATCCAAAGAGAAAAAAAAAAAAAAAAAATAGAAATAAATAAAAACTCCAAAAAATAGAATAAAAGGGAGTCAAAGGCCAAAGAAAAGAAAAAATATGGCTAAGGATGGAAACAAAGTGTAGAAGCAAAAAGTAAATAACAAAGTTTTCTCTAGTTACATAATATGAAGACTCTATTATCTCAGACTTGTCCTCTAGAATATCCATTTCCTTCCTTCTTAAACCATCTCCTAATCCCCACAACACCTAATAAAGACCTCTAGCTCAATTAGGAATAGGTTAGTGTGATAGTAAGTGGCAGATGTGTTTGATTGACCCCGGCTTCCTTGTTGTCATTGAGATTGTAAGGTAAAGTGTGCCCACTGCACACTGGAGTAGCGAAACTTGAGTGGAAAAATCAGAGTGGTTTTTGTCTTGACATTTATGTGAGGACCTACTTAAGGACGCTATTCCGAGTTTTCAGAAACGGACCTGCTAAGCATTTCATAACATTACTCATTGTATATATGTTTATTCGTAGATGATTGATTATTATGCATATATTAGCTTAGGTTTTGACATGATTATTCTGTATTCAATTGCTAGTGAGATGTATAGATAGTTGAGACATGAATGAGGAAACAATAGTTTTATTTCTTAGTCGTTGTAGTATAGATGAAGTTTGTGAGTAACTTCACTAGAAAACTCTCACGAGGCTATAACTCGTCCACTAGGGAATTCCTAGTGGTTTAAGGCCTTGTTGCATATGGTCAATGCAATCGCACTCAGCGAAACGAGAGTAGTTAGAACTCCATTTTTGGTCACTTATTCTAATTTCTCATCTTTGCTTGAGGACAAGCAAAATGTTTGTTTGGGGTGGTTTGATAAGAGCCCAAAACTGTAGTTTTAACCCCTTAATAATCATACTATTAGACCAATTATGTGAATAATAAGTAAGAGTTAATACTGATTACGTGTTTTTATGCATTTCAGGCTTCAAAGTCCATTATGTGCAGAAATGTGCCACTTTAGCGAGATAAAGGAGCAAAAGTCAGCAGAACTTCCGAATGCCATATCTTTGGACTCAGACCTCGGAATTGGGCCTACCTTATGTCAAAACGACCGGCTCGGAAAGAGCTTTGCAATGGTCTAAGCCTTGACCCAATCAGAGGAGCAGAAGTGGACGAAAAGTCTGTTGAATCCAACTGCAGCTGAAGAGGCCTTTTTGGACTGAAAGAATTGGGTTTTGGGCCTGATTCTCTGGCCCAAACCATGGCTCCAAGCCCATGCACGAATTTTGGATCTGAATGTATAAAAACAAAAGCTTAGTTCATTGTTAATGGTAGATAGTTAGGTTAGAAAATAAATTAGATTAGTTAGCCTCCATTAAACCTTAATTCTAGATCTAGTTTTCATTAGATTAATTAAGTTTAATTTCATTTCAATTCTTGTTTTAGATTAAACTCTCAAATTATTGTTCTTGATTGATTAGATAATAAAAATAGTTATTTTGTCAATTTCGATTTATAGATCTAAATTCCATTATTGTTTGTTATCATTTCATAGTTATTAATTAGATTTCGATTATTGTTTAGTGAAATCGCATAAAGTTAGAATCTTTTCATTATGTTTAGTTTAGATTTAATGGGAATTGTTAGTTTGATGAATCAAGGCTAAATCCTCCATTAGAGGGTTTGATGAAGCCTTGATGAAAACTTAGTGGTTAGTATAGAATTGGTTGTAGAATCTATTCCACTCTAGAAAGTCGTGTTTCGCCATGAGAATGGGTGGGACGACTTCACATGCTAGTTAGTACTGGTAGAAATGCCATGAACACTTTCGGGATTAGAACTCGAATTTCTTGTCAGAAGAACGTGAGAATCGAGATACAAGAATCTATACTAGGTTATTAAGTTGGATTCGAGGTGGATTCAATTCCCCTCTAATCCTTTATCTAGATTCAAAAACAAGCATATTTCCATAGTATTCGTAGTTAAATTCAACGTAGACTCATTTTAGTTTCATCGTAGTATAACACCCTTCGTAAAGCTCTCATTGACTTAAGAGCGACTAGTTAGACTTAGAAAACAATCCATGCTAGGGAACTAGGAGTGGAACGAACTTCGTACTCCATTTAGTGCAATTCGCATTGAGAGTAGAAGCTTTGATAATAGACTCGTAAAAGGATAAGTTTAGTTTACTTACGTTGTGGATTCATCGTTCATTTCGTAGGTAAACTATTCATTTTACATTTATCAATGGGTCATAAATCAAAGAGTTTGGTTGGTTGGAAAAGAAACGGGTTTTGAGTTTTCTCACCCGTAATTTTGTTTATTAACAGGAACTGGTAAAAGTGAGATTTAAAAAAATAAATAAAAAGGGCCGGGCCAACTTATTTTGTCCTTAAGGGTTATTAAAATTTAAAAATTGAGTTCGTGGTCTATTTAAACGTGGGAATTGGGTTTGTGAGTGATTATAAAAAAACCATGTCGTATAGAGTTGTTTGGAAACGAAATTGGGCCTTGGAGATAATTTATTGTATATATAACAATGACCGGCCAAAATATCAAATTCAGACAATATATCGTGTACCCAAAAAATGAGATATATGGGGAATATCGTAGATATCCATTTTTTTGTTGACCAGTCAAAATTTTATTTTGTATGTCGATATATCAGAAATATCGTCGATATATTAATAAAAATCGGTGAAAATCAACAAAGTCAACAATTTATATCATATATATCGGTTGATATATATATCGATATATCGGAAATTACAATATATATTGGCAAAAACAAGATTCAATATTCAGTTGAGATATTTCAAATATTTCCATCCCGTGTACCCAAAAAACGAGATATATAGGCGATATTTATATTGGAAATCTTGGCAAAATATAAACCAACGATTCTTATATAGTTTAAAATTGAGCGGGTTATTTAATTACATTATTATAAGCAAAAGACCCAAAACACCCTCCCTTCGTCTTCCTTCCCTCTCTTTACTTTCTAGCTATTCTTATTGTAATCCAGTAACTCACTCCTCCATACGATACCAAACCAAAGGCGTGATCAACCAAAGTTCGTTCTTCTTCTCTTTATTTTTTATTCTTCCCTATGTTTCTTGCAGTTATATCAGTTTCTTGATGGATACAGTTTTCTTGAACTATTGCAGATGGCAGTAGTGGGAAACATTGAGCAAGGGTCACTGAATGTAACGACTAAAGAGGACATGGGGAAGCGTTGGTAGCCATGACTTGTTTGAGTTTTTGATCATTTACTTGAACTGAAAGAGCATCGACCTTTTTGGCTAGGGACTCGATCAGAGTTTTTAATTCCCGATCAGGTTTTACCTCGAACATGGACGTAACTTTGGTAGGAGTGTCTTTAGAAAATCTGGTAGAATCAGTGTTACTCCAGTGGGTGCTTCTTGAAGCCTGTTTCTCAAGAAAAGTGTATGCTTCAGTAGGGCCTTTGTCCAAGAAACAACTGTCATTCATGATATCTAATGTTTCTTTTTGATGGTCAGAGAGACCATTAAAGAATGAACGAACTAAGACAGCGGTGTCGAGTTGATGATGGAGACATTAGAGAAGCAGATTAGTAAATCTGCTCCATGCTTCCATAAAGGATTCATGGGGATGCTGGCGAAAGAATTGAATCTTCTAAAGCATCTCTGTAGTTTTCTTCTGAGTATAGAACTTTATCATGAATGCTTGTACGAGTTTGGCCCATGAGTCAAGGGATTGCGGCGCTTCGCCTGCGAGCCAAGCTGAAGTTTTATCAGTTAAGGTGAAGGGAAACAACCTAAGCAAGACTTGTTCATTGGTAACGGTCGGATGGCAGAAAGTGGTGGCTACTTGCTGCATTCGACGAAGGTGATTGTACGATTTTATGGTCAAGACCATGGTAAACAGGTAACAAACCGAAAATGTTTGGCGGAATGCGAAAATCTCCTGCAATCTCATCAAGTTTAATGTAGGAAGCCCTTCCTGTAAGGCAGTATAGAAGTCCAAAAGGGGTTTCTCGACTGTGGGATTTTCCTGGGCCATAACTAAGGGAGATAATGGCAACAGAGATACTTGACAAGGTTGGTTTACGGAGGAAGAATTATATCTAGGAGATAACTGAAGTAGTTGTTTATTGTATTTCTGACGACGATAAGTAAGTTCTAATTCCTTATGTTTACCAGACCGTAGTTTCATACAAACACAAATATTAATTCAAGGCTCATAATGAACGAATTATGACAGGAGGATTGAGAATTAAGGAAGGAAGGAGGTGAAGCACGTCTTCTTGAGTTGTTGCTAACTTGAGCAGGTAGGCTAGGATAACGTGTGAATATTCCAGCAGCTAGGTCACCTGGGAGAATTGAGGGAGGTTGTCCGTGCTAGCACGTTGCTTAATTAGGTAACCTCATTCTCGCAAGTTTGCTAGACACTAATGGAATAGGAAGATGATTTATGATGGTGTATTATGCGGGGTATTATTAAGATGATTATGATGAAATTTTATTATTAAGATTTTTTTTATTATTTTTTTTGGTTTTTTTTTTTATTATTTTTAGTGTACGCAATTAATGTATTATGGAGACGTGATTACGAAACATGCAATTAAAGACGAGAGATGCGAAAATAGAAGACTAAACATACAATTAACACATGCTAGTTTTACACAGGAAGTCTACACATGCAACTCTATATTACTTATACGTGAATAGAAATACGTCCTACGCATGCAATAATCTATAACTACCGATACGTGCAACTATATGCGAGCTAGAAGAATATCGAGAACGAACTCATGCAAATGAATACCGCGTACGTGAATTGATGTAACATACACATACAAAAAAAATCTAAGCAGGTGGTTTGAAATGGCGCAGACATCCAAATATATTCTAATCATTTTAATCGTATTAATGTCAATATGTAATAACGAACCACACTTACGAAGAAAAAATTCTATACATGCAAAAAGTTCTCATGCAAAGACAAAAATATGCGAGGTAAAACAGGTTATAGCAATCAACCAAACAATATCCTCGACAAAATTTGAGGAGTTTAAGAATTCGAAACCTAGTGTCCCGTGCTTCCTTGTATAACGATCGAATTAATCCTGAGCTCGTCGACTTATTGGAAGTTGGGTAAACATGTCTAGAGAGTCCAAAATAGTACTGAGAAAGAAAGTGGCTTGTACCTGAAAACCGGAGTGTTGATACTCCAGGTTAGTCTCGCGCGCTACTATTATAGTGTCGTCCGAGACTGTAATATCAGTTCAATACTTCAACTTCCTATGGAATACTTAGACTGTGCTAATAATGATAAACAAGATCTGGTTCATAGATATCTGTTAGTAGAAAAAGTTGGGGCAAACAGGTACGTAATACGTTAGAATCTCAAAACAAATGAAAATTGAAAAGATGAGGGGGTAGGAGAGGGGGGTTTTGTTTGATGTATTCCAGTTATTACGTTAAATGTCCAGAGTCCTTAGGCAGGCAACGACGCCATTTGATAAAATGGTATTTTCAGGTTCGATTTACTTAAGTCTGATAGTCCACAGTCCAAAGTCCGCAGTCCAAAGTCTAAAGTCAAAAGTCCGTTAGTCGTCCGTTTAGTCAAGTTATCTTACTCACGTGGGTTTGTAGGATAGGTCGAGTAAGGGATCGTCCATACCTTAGGGCTCGATAAAGTTTACAACTGGATTTAAAACTTATGGTGAGTAGGATTTTAGGTTATTTAGTTGGTTTAAGTAATTTAACGGTAATGCGAGTATTGTAAAATAATAGCGATTGATTTCTACGTAAATAAACAGAGATAGAAAAACAGGGAAAGGGTGATATTCACCTTTGGCTATGTTAGAGATTTGATTCTCTTCTTTGACGAAAGTGCGAATTCAAAGATATTCCTTACTCACGATCTTCGTGTTCATATAGTTGGAGTAAGGATTCGAACCAACCTAAAGTCTAGGACCACTTACAACTTGGTTTTTACTCTTTTAGGGAACTAGTGAGTAAGTTTAGCTATGATTTTGTAAACACTAAATACTTGGTTTCTTTACTACACAAAAGTTGAAAATATTAAGTTACGTAAATATGCAACTAAAACAAAAGTGGAGAGTTAATTCTCCTCATGTGAAGATTACTTTTGTTATTTGATTTTAGTAAGTGCATTAAAATCTTCCTAGAACTCATAGACAAGTCCTAATAAAAGAAAACTTGATCCCTAACATATATGACTCATCTCTAAGCTCACACATACTAGCATGTAAAACCAAAGCAATGACTTATCTCTAAGCTCATCATTTTGATCCCTAACTAGACTCTACACCAACTATCATTTTGGGATAGGATGTAGGTCTAGTTGTTCTTCCTAAACAACTTACTAAACCAAATAACAAGAATTTTCCCTCACATGAGTATTATTAACTCCCCACAAAGGGAAGGTTTAGCTCATGATCCTTGGCTAAAACTAAAACAAGTGTGGAATGTAAAAAGAGAGAGAGAGAACAAAAAGAAGAAAAACTATCTATAAAACTCACTTGCATTTAGATTTTATTTCCACTAGAAGAAAACAAAGTTTCCCCCATTAAAACTATTACAAGCTTTCTACCAAAAACTAAAAACTAAATAATATCTAAGACTAAGGAACTAAAATAATACATGGTAAAGGAAAATAAGTTAAGGGAGTAAATGGAGTGTCCCCCCTTGTTTTGTTTTCTTCTCCATTTGAGAGAAATCTCATTTCCTCCCACGTGAAACATCAAACCACATTTACTTCCTTTTTATCCACCACATTAAAACAAAGTGACACCTTGCCTTTTTTTTTCACTATTAACACCTAATCTAATTAATTACATGCAAGGTGTCAACTTTGCACCAATAATTTGGTATTTTTGTCTTGACATGCTCCATGATTGATGACTCATCAAATCTTGCAGGCCCACATAGTGGGTCCACGTCCTGTCCAGTGGCGGTCCGGTCTTTTGGGTAATTTTACAACTTCCCGCCTATCGTAGAGTTCATCATACGATTATGCGAAAGCAGCTCACTTGTCGCATTCGGAGTCCTGGTTCAAGAGGTAGGAGCTTCGGAAGTTTGATGCTTCTGTGTGGATTTGTTGGGTTTTACATGGCTGATTTGGAAGAATTCATATATACGTCTTTCCCTGTGATTTAACGTAGGTTTAACCAATATTTTCATGTTTACTTCAAATACCTGCGAAAGTACGAAAATATACTTATTTCATGATTATTAAACACATAATTAACCAAATTTATATGTCTCAATGGGGTTTCATATTATAGTTTTGGGTGCTTATCACACTACCTCCAAACAGCACTTTGCTTGTCCTCAAGCAAAGAAGAGACATTAAAACAGATAAGTGGCAAAAAATGTGTAGTCCTAACTAATTCTCGTTTCGCAGAGTGCGGTTGCATTGAACTTATGCAACAAGGCCTTAAACCACTAGGAATTCCCTAGTGGACGAGTTATAGCCTCGTGAGAGTTTTCCAGAGAAGATACTCACAAACTTCATTTATACTATAACAACTCAGTGACAAAAACTCGTTTCCTAAATTAGTCTCAGATATCCATACATCTCCTTAGTAGGGAACGAGGATTGATTTCTTTGAAACTCCAGTTAATATGCATTCAATAATTAAAACATCTACGTATGATCATGCATGCAGTGAACTTTTCATTGAAATGTACTAGCAGGGTCGTTTCTGGATCCTTTGGAGAGTGTACCTAAATGGGTTCTCACAGGTATGTGTCGAAATACAAATTCACTCAAAATTTTACCACTCAGGTTTCGTTAACTCCAGTGTGCAGTGGGCACACGTTTCCTCACATCTCAATGATAGTCAAAGGAGTCGAGGTTGATCAATCACGTCTACTACTTATTATCACACCTTCCTACTCCTAATTGAGCTAGAGGTCTTTATTATGTATTGTGGGGCTTATGTGATGGTGTAGAAGACAATGGAAATGGGTAATCAAAATTGACGAGTATGAGAGAATAGGGTCTTCAAGATATTTATATTAGAGAAATCCTTGTTTTCTTTCTTGCTTCTAATCTGAGTTTTTCAACCTTGCTCTTAAGCCTCTAGATACAGATGATGATTTTTTTTTTTTTTTTTTTTTTTTTATCTATGGCTTAAGAACATGATTCAATTTTTCTTTCCTGAAGCAAGTAACTGACTTTTATTTGGGACAAGTATTTCTCTTTATTTTTCTACATTTCATCCTATTTCTCATACTCATCACTTAGGTAAGTTCTTTTATTTGGCTTAATAGATGGGTAAGGAATTTTTGGTGAAAGTGAAAAGTCTGATGAAAGGTTCAGTGGAGTGCCTAGCAGTAAAATTTGTAACAGGTATGACTTTTTGGCTATGTCAATCCAAAGAAGGCCTAAATTCTCGCCTAGGGTTCGGATGGTGATCAAGTAAGTAGACGCGTGATTTTCTTTATTCGGAAAAACTACTCCTCTGTGTCATCACACACAAATCACTCATGTCAAGGCTTTTGGTTAGATTCTCACAGGATTTATAGTTTAAGTAACTAACCGTTGGTTCCAGAAACTTACTGCTATGTACAATCGATAATACTCACTGCATGAATGTTCATGAAAAGATGTATAAACTATTGCATACATATTATCTTAAGTTTCTTAAAACCAAATCCTAATTCGGATACTAATGTGAGATTTCTAGACAATTTCCATCATTGAAAAGGAAACAAGACTTTGTCACTAAGTACCATTTTTAACAAGAAAATAAAAACTATCTACAGGCTATAATTTGCCTAATTTTTGCTACAGGTTAAAAGCACCCCCAAAGTGAATGATGCTTAGTCCTCCAATTATCAATAAATAAACAGAGACATTACCTGAGAACCGTGAGCAAAATTAGGGCTAGATTGCTGGAACAGAAAAGTTGGAGAACATAATATATTATTCAGAAAGAAACAATAAAATGTTCAATAGCACACGAAACATAGCACATGAAACAATGAAAAATAATAGCACACGAAACATAATTATTTAGCTAGATATATGTACAATGGCAAGCTCAAATTTACCATCCTGCAGGATGTGAAGGTCTGGCGTCCTCAATAAGGAAATGTGATAAGAGCCCAAAACTGTAGTTTTAACCCCTTAACAATCGTACTTTTAGACCAATTATGTGAGTAATAAATAAGAGTTAATACTGATTACGTGTTTTTATGTATTTCAGGCAGTAAAGTCAATTATGTGCAGAAATGTGCCACTTTGGCGAGATAAAGGAGCAAGGGTTGGTTGCTAAGAAGTTCTGTGATAAAGGCCAAGATTCAAGGAGACAAAGCCTTTGTAAAGCCCGGGCCAAAAGCTGAAAAGTCAAAGTCAACGCGGGCGTAAACATCACACAAAGTCAGCAGAACTTTCGAAGGCCGTATCTTTGGACTCAGACCTCGGAATTGGGAGTATTTTATGTCAAAACGACCGGCTCGGAAATAGCTTTCCAATGGTCCAAGCCTTGACCCAGTCAGAGGAGTAAAAGTGGACGAAACATCTGTTGAAGCCAACTGCAGCTGAAGAGCCCATTTTGAACTAAAGAAATTGGGTTTTGGGCCCGATTTTCCGGCCCAAAACATGGCTCCAAGCCCATGCACGATTTTTGGATCTGAAAGTATAAAAACAAAAGTTTGACTTTTTGTTAAAGGCAATTAGGTTAGGTTAGAAAAAAAACTCCATTAGAATAACTTAGAACTTAGTTTTTAGTTTTTTTTAATTAGTTTAGATTGAAATAACATTGTTTTAGATCTAGATCTAGTTTTGAGTTTTATTCCATTAATTAATTAGTTTTTATTATCTTGTTTAATTTGGTTATTGAATTATTGTTATTGATTTTCATTAGATAATAAAGTATTAGTTATTCATTTTCAATTTATATTATTGCTTAAATTCTTATTTAGATTTAGTTGTCTTAAATTCATAATTAGTTATTCACAATCTTAGTTCTAAATTAGTTTTAATTTCAGTTTAATTTAATTATGCCTTATTGTTATTATTGTTCTTGTGTTGGGAGTGATAGAATAATGATATTAGGCTAAAAACTCCATTAGAGGAGGTTAAGGAAGCCATGTGAGGATAATTGCTTGTTAGAATAGTTGTTATTTAGAATAGAATTTCAAGTTCATTATTATGAGTGTTTAGAGATAAACCTCATAATGATGAACTAGAGTTTAGAGCCACCATCAAAGAGATTTGTGGTGGAGCTAAACTCTCATGCTAGTGGAACCTTGATTCGAGAGGACTTGGTATTCACTAGGGATCAATATTCGATTCGATGACTAACTAATAGCCAATCGAATTGCATGGTGGAAATTCTCCCCTCTATATTCTCCCAATTCATTAAATTCACCTTTTAATCGCTTAGTTAAATTAGTTAAATTTATAATTAGTTTTAGTTTAAACACCAAACACATCACTCTTACCATTGTTCCTTGTGTTGGATCAATTGAATTTGTTTCAGTCTTGAGAATTAAGAGTGGAACGAATCCTTACTCCTTGTATTGCATGATTATGTTTTGATAAGAATTGATTTAAACGTAAGAACGGTAGGATTACGTATTAGTGTTCTTGTAGCATTAATATTTAGGATTCTACTGTTTTTACGGGTTATCAAATGGCGCCGCTGCCATCTTAATCTCGTTCAAGACAAGAATTCAATTGCTTGAATTCAAGGGGCAATCCCCCATTCTCTACCCACCCACCCTTGTTTGATTCTAACTGTGGTCGTCCGTTTCAGCAAGTGAAAGTTCCTCGAAAAAAATATCTGAGCGGGCGCTTCAAAGGAGCGACCGCGCTCAAAACACTGGACTTTTGAATTTCACGAGGCACTCGCCAAAAAGGAGCGCTGCGCTTTCAAAACACCTGGACTTTTGAATTTCCGAGGCGCACTGCTTAAAAAAGCGCTACCGCGCTCAAAACTGGAACTTCGAATTTGCTTTTTGCGCTTTTTGCCCAAGGAGGCGCACTGCGCCCTCAGCTGATTTTGCCAGATTTCCATAGGTTTGATTCAAATTTTCAATTTTCAAGTTTTTCAGTGTTCTAACTTATTATATACACTAAACACGTGAACAAGACGCTTATTTATAAAGCGAAGCAAGGACTAATCGGTATTCCTTTCTTCCACACCTCGTGATCTCGGTTAGAGGTTTCTACTAGTATATCGAGAATTGTTTGGAGTGTTGCATGTTTAGTTAAGTTCGACTTAGTCTTGCATGAGATTAAGGTGCGGTGGGAGAAAAACAACTAACGTAATTACACGGCAACGCCGACAAACACGTCTATCTAGTATACCACCCATTACACCTCTAGCTACTATTCCACACACACCACCGATATAATGGTGAAGAAAGAGACTCCTCTCTCGACTTCTACAAAGCCTTGAGCGATAGCCCCAAATCTTGCATCGTTCTAGTAGACCGATTGGGGATTTCGAATCCCCAAATATTTTAATTGGTTACCCGTTTTTCATGGTTTAGACCATGAAAAACCTTATCGGCTATCGTCGTGGGATTGAACAAGTCCTAACAACATTCCACCATCCTACGGTTGGTGCGGAACAAATTAAACCGAGGGTATTCCCTTTCACCTTAGCCGATAAAAAGGCGTCTTGGTTAAGCGCCCAAGGCTAATTACGTGGACTTCGTGGGCTAAACTTGTTAATTTGTTTATGAAACATTTTTACCCACCCCTAAAGACGGATGAGATGCTTTCCAAGATTCATTTCTTTCGACAAAATCCTCATGAATCATTTTCAGAGGCTTGGAATCGTTTCACCGATCTCCTTATAGAGTGTCCACATCATAACCTAGCGAAAGACACGTTAGTTCGTGCCTTTTTCAAAGGACTTCTACACCACCATAAAGAAGTCCTTGACATAATGAATGGGGGTAGTTTCCTAAGTAAAGGAGCCTCGGAGGCTTATAAATTCTTAGAAGATCAATCTAAGAAGAACAACAATTGGGGAGGTAACGATTCCTCCTGCTCCTCTCCTTCTTCGCTTGAGGTTAAACATGATCCCGAGCTTAAAACTCTTATCGATGCCCTCACTAAAAAGGTAGATGCCATCTCTGTTCAACAACAACCCACTCCAGTCATGAACATTAACTCTACTCGTTCTAATGTCTGTTGTAGTCTTGAGCATTCTGACTTCTATTGTCCTCTTGTCTATACACGACCACCACCACAACCACCACACTTCAACCAGTTAACTCAACATCAAGGACAAGGAAACTTAGGTGACCAGAATAGAGTTATAGGGCCCATGACCCAGAACTATCAACATCAAGAGATGAACGCTCAACAAGCTTTAATTCCAGTTCAACCATCTACAGACACAGTAGTAGTGACCTTGTTGGAAAAACAAAATCAAATTATGCAACAAAACTCCAACTTGATGAAAGATCAACATGATCAAAACTCTACTATGATGAAACAAACGATGCAAATGATGCAGTCCTTATGCCAAAAGGTTATTGACATGTCTTCTAACCAAAATAATAACCAAACAGGCGTGTTTCCAAGTCAAGCAGTGCTTAATCCTAAGTCAGCAAACACCGCCTTCGAAATAAAAAGTATTCAGTGTAATGGTAATATAAACCAAGGGGACCTACAGGCAGTCACTACTCTTCGTTCAGGGAGAATAGTTGATAACCAAGTGACTATGCTTAAAGATCACCCGCAAACTATAAATGATACCATACCAAATACTGTCATAGAAATTGAAGACCCTACACCTATAGAGGTTCCAAAATGGAAACCTAGTTGGAAAGTTAAAAGATAAAGCAACGGTTAACAAATATGTTCCCCCTCATATTAGGTATAAAAATAAACCACCGTATCCCGAGAGACTAATTGTGTCTAAAAAGGACGAGAATTTTGATGAGATTAGGGAAGTGTTTAAAAATCTAACTATCAACCTACCTTTTCTAGATGCTATAAAAGTCTACCTACCAGACGCTTAAGTTTCTAAAAGAGTTGTGCACCAAGAAGAGGAAAACCAACATACCCCACGAAACCTTCATAACTGAACAATATCCCTCTTTATTTGAACATAACGGAATTGTTAAGTACAAGGACCCTGGTCGTCCTACGGTACAATGCACCTTAGGTGATACCTTTATAACAACTGCTTTATTTGACCTGGGAGCGAGTGTTAACTTACTCCCTTTTTATTTATATAAACAACTGGGTCTAACAAAACTTCAACCAACCAAAATGACTTTGCAGTTAGCCGATCGTTCTATTAAGTATCCTTAGGGTGTAGTTGAAAACATTCTCGTTAAAGTGCAAGATTTTTACTATCCAGCCGACTTTGTTATTCTTGACACAGAAGTTGCTCATGATTCTATTCCCATCATCTTAGGGCGTCCCTTCTTGGCAACCGCCAACGCCCAAATCAATTGTCGGGATGGCTCAATGACTCTTTCTTTTGGAAATCTTTCTGTGGAAGTTAACATGTTTAGACAAAAGCAGAGACAACTAGATTTTCCTGTAGAAGGTAAAGTTAAGTCTATTGAGAGTTCTGTATATCACATTAGTGCTTCCGACGATCTCGTCCCTACACTAGTACATATCCCTCTTATGGAAGAAGACAAAGATCATAATTTTGACTCTTTGAACATAACTGAACTAGAGAAAGAATTTTCAACCCTGCCTTCTGACCATACAAGAGATGGACTAAACCTCACATTAGACGAGATAGATGAATTCCTCAAAGATATAGATGAATACCGTATTTATATGGATGCGAACAACCTAGATGAGGAATTCGACGAGTTTCTAAAAGCCTGTGATGATCCACCTTCTCAAGCACTACCTAGAGCACCACCCTACCACCATCCACCTGAGTTAATCCCTCATAAAATCCAATCATTCTTCCCACCCTTTTCTTCTAACACTTATCCACATTCCAAGTATTTTCCAAAACCATTCATTTACTCACGATCATTCACTTGGACACCTTCTTATTCAACTAAGTTGCGTCGTAGAAAGTTTTGGGGCTTGATTCTGTTTGGTGGTGCATTCCATGTTAATTATTTATGGAAAGATCCACAATTATTTAGATTATTAATATATGGGAAACTGCATGTTAATACATATATATCACAGTAAGTCTAGGGAATCTGACTTTAAAAGACCCAAGTTTTCGTACAATAGCAACTTTCTGGAGTATAGGCCAAACAAAAATTTTCAAACTTAAAAAGAGTTTTCCAATTTTGTTTGGGGGTGGCGTATTTTGGTATTTCATTTCAAATCTTGCTGCCACCCTAAGCCTGTCATGTTTACTCCAGTAGAGTTTGTGTTAGTTAGCACGTAATGGTTTAATTGTGCTTCATATTATCATATCATCTTTACAATATTTTCATTGCAGTGCAATGCGCCAATTTTGCCACGTTTCTATGGTAAATTCTTTCCTTATCTCTTTACACTTTGAGGACAAAGCGTTCGATTGTTTGGGGGTGGGATAGAAATATTTGCAAAAATTAGACACTTTTAGGATGTAAATTACGCACTTTTATTTATAAAATGTTAAAAATTATAAAAATTAGTTAATTACATAATTTAATTGTGCTATTGAATTGTTTCATGAACCCCCTTCTCCCAAATTGTTTGGGGGTGGTATAGAAACACGATGTAAATATTAAGCACATATTAGGTTGTATATTACGTATTATTTGTCTTAAAAATAATAAAAATAAAAATGAAAATTTTATGCTATACACTTAGGAATAGTGGTATTGTTTCTTTCTTTATGCTCTTAATAATCTAGAAGTCTCACATAGCTTTTGCATTAGAATAGTTTTTAGAAACTTAGGTTAATATGTAGGTAATAATCTTTGCATCTATCTATAAATATATTACATGAGTATCTATGATTGTTTGCGATTAAGTTTTTCAAATCTAGGCTAGAGTACTTATTCTACAAATCCTGTGAGAATATAGCCTAAAGCCTTATATGAGTGAAATATTTGAGAAATGACACAAGGGAGAAGTATATTCCGAATAGAGAAATCACACGTCCACTTGCTTGACCACTATACCATGTCCTAAGAGAGAATTTAGGCCCTTTCTGGATCGATATAGCTAGAAATTCTGACCTAAGTATTATTTTCCGCTAGTCGCCCCTCTGAGCCTTTCTGTAGCCGTTCATAAACCACAATTCTTTTACCCTGTTGCAAAAACTAAACAAAATAAAAAATTCAACTTACCCAATCTAGAATAAGTCTGAGAATAGAATGAGTGAAGAAAGAAGAAGAGAAAAACCTGTGTAAACAAAAATTAGTTAGTTGCTTCAGAAAAAGAAAAGAAATTTCCATCCAAAGAAAAGAAAAAGAAAAATAGAAATAAATAAAAACTCCAAAAATAGAATAAAAGGGAGTCAAAAGCCAAAGAAAAGAAAAAGAAAAATATGGCTAAGGATGGAAACAAAGTACAGAAGCAAAAGAAAATAACAAGGTTTTCTCTAAGTTACATAATATGAAGACTCTATTATCTCAGTCCTTTTGAATATCCATTTCCTTCCTTCTTAAACCATCTCCTAATCCCCACAACACCTAATAAAGACCTCTAGCTCAATTAGGAATAGGTTATTGGGATAGTAATTGACAGATGTGTTTGATCAACTTCGGCTTCCTTGTGTGTCATTGAGATTGTAAGGTAAAGTGTGCCCACTGCACACTGGAGTAGTGAAACTTGAGCGGAAAAATCAGAGTGGTTTTGTCTTGGACATTTATGTGAGGACCTACTTAAGGACGCTATTCCGAGTTTTCATAAACGAACCTGCTAGGCATTTCATAGTATTACTCATAGTATATATATTTGTATCATAGATGATTGATTATTATGCATATATTAGCTTAGGTTTTTGACTTGGTTATTCTTATTCCTTTGCTAGTGAGATGTATAGATAGTTGAGACATGAATGAGGAAACAATAGTTTTATTTCTTAGTCGTTGTAGTATAGATGAAGTTTGTGAGTACCTTCATCGAAAACTCTCACGAGGGCTATAACTCGTCCACTAGGGAATTCCTAGTGGTTTAAGGCGCCTTATGCGATATGGTAAATGCAATCGACTCTCTGAAACGAAAGTAGTTAGAACTCCATTTTTGGTCACTTATTCTAATTTATCATATTTGTTTGAGGACAAGCAAAATACTGTTTGGGGGTGGTTTGATAAGAGCCCAAAACTGTAGTTTTAACCCCTTAACAATCGTACTTTTAGACCAATTATGTGAGTAATAAATAAGAGTTAATATCGACACGTGTTTTTGTGTATTTCAGTGCAAGAAAGTCAATTATGTGCAGAAATGTGCCACTTTGGCGAGATAAAGGAGCAAGGGTTGGTTGCTAAGAAGTTCTGTGATAAAGGCCAAGATTCAAGGAGACAAAGCCTTTGTAAAGCCCGGTCAAAAGCTGAAAAGTCAAAGTCAACGCGGGCAGAAACATCACACAAAGTCAGCAGAACTTCCGAAGGCCGTATCTTTGGACTCAGACCTCGGAATTGGGAGTATTTTATGTCAAAACGACCGGCTCGGAAATAGCTTTCCAATGGTCCAAGCCTTGACCCAGTCAGAGGAGTAAAAGTGGACGAAACATCTGTTGAAGCCAACTGCAGCTGAAGAGCCCATTTTGAACTAAAGAAATTGGGTTTTGGGCCCGATTTTCCGGCCCAAAACATGGCTCCAAGCCCATGCACGATTTTTGGATCTGAAAGTATAAAAACAAAAGTTTGACTTTTTGTTAAAGGCAATTAGGTTAGGTTAGAAAAAAAAACTCCATTAGAATAGCTTAGAACTTAGTTTTTAGTTTTTTTTAATTAGTTTAGATTGAAATAACATTGTTTTAGATCTAGATCTAGTTTTGAGTTTTATTCCATTAATTAATTAGTTTTTATTATCTTGTTTAATTTGGTTATTGAATTATTGTTATTGGTTTTCATTAGATAATAAAGTATTAGTTATTCATTTTCAATTTATATTATTGCTTAAATTCTTATTTAGATTTAGTTGTCTTAAATTCATAATTAGTTATTCACAATCTTAGTTCTAAATTAGTTTTAATTTCAGTTTAATTTAATTATGCCTTATTGTTATTATTGTTCTTGTGTTGGGAGTGATAGAATAATGATATTAGGCTAAAAACTCCATTAGAGGAGGTTAAGGAAGCCATGTGAGGATAATTGCTTGTTAGAATAGTTGTTATTTAGAATAGAATTTCAAGTTTATTATTATGAGTGTTTAGAGATAAACCTCATAATGATGAACTAGAGTTTAGAGCCACCATCAAAGAGATTTGTGGTGGAGCTAAACTCTCATGCTAGTAGAACCTTGATTCGAGAGGACTTGGTATTCACTAGGGATTAATATTCGATTCGATGACTAACTAATAGCCAATCGAATTGCATGGTGGAATTTCTCCCCTCTATATTCTCCTAATTCATTAAATTCACCTTTTAATCGCTTAGTTAAATTAGTTAAATTTATAATTAGTTTTAGTTTAAACACCAAACACATCACTCTCACCATTGTTCCTTGTGTTGGATCAATTGAATTTGTTTAAGTCTTGAGAATTAAGAGTGGAACGAATCCTTACTCCTTGTATTGCATGATTATGTTTTGAGAGTAAGAAGAATTGATTTAAACGTAAGAACGGTAGGATTACGTATTAGTGTTCTTGTAGCATTAATATTTAGGATTCTACTGTTTTTACGGGTTATCAAAATGCATTTCCTTAGCATCGCGCCAAAAGATAATAGTCTGCCAAATTTCTGCCCATTCTTTGTCTCCGGATTTCCTCAAATGTTTCTTCATATTTTCATCCTTTGGGTAACAACGAACATGCCTCAGGTACCGAGCGGGATGCTTCCATTGCCTAAACCTCAATGAACAAATGATTCTGTTTGCTGGGCATATAGAATCTACCTTGACCCAGTCATAAAAAGTAGCTGGAAACTGTGGGAAATGTGTCTTCATGATTCGGCAAGCGGTTACAGGTAAAAGTATATACTGATCCTGAAAAGTGCGAGCTCATTTCAGGTTGGAGATAACACAACCTAAGATGTTAAATAATATATGACCTTGAGCGATTATAATTGAATACGGCCTTGACCTCATTGGCTCATTAGCGAAAAATGCCAATCTCCCATAATGTTCAGGAGTATAAACAACATCGCAGTCCCCATATTTATGGTCATGCTTGCTAAAGGAATGGTGATGTCGCGCCATGGCACATGACCATTTCCTTCTCGTTTAATCCCAAGACCATCACCGTAAGTTTCGCGAAACACTTGCCACTGAAAGGAACGGTAAGAATTATGATAGATGTAATGCCGTGATGCAGCCGGTTCGTGATATGGAAGATCCAAAGTTAGGGCAAGTTGTTGTTCAAAAAAGATATGATGTGTGTCACCAACTAGGATTGTGAATCCATCTAAATAGAAACCATGTGCATGGTTGAATGCTGGTGTGTCTTCCATATTAGTATAAAAGTATGCAGCCAAACTCGGAGAATAAGTTTGGTTAGGTTGAAAAATTAGAGAAGACCACCCAATGTTTGTGATGTAGTCACGGAAGAGATGACCATAGGTATTGGAACCCATCATAGACTGAAAGGATTACTCAGGAATGAGTTTGGGAGGTACCATGTTTGATGAAGATGCAATGTTTGATGAAGCTGCTATGGTGGATGAAGTAAAGAAATGGGTAACGATAAAGACAAACTGGATGGATAAATGAGTATGTAAGAAAATAGACCCTCCTGTAATCACATGTTAAAATTATATTAGCCACAACGTAAATGATGACAATCCTAGTAGCATTTCATACAAAAGAAGACACAAAGATAAGACAAAATTAATAATACGATGAAAAACGTAATAATACATACGATTATTTATGTATTGACTTAGTATTATTAGAAAATAATGGATTATTATGTTGATTGTGGAGACGCATATCGTGCACCAGACTTTTAGTTCTTCCATTTGTTGGCTGAGCTACATCTGAATGTCCCCTTGGCTGGCAGAGAGTGTAGTTTGATTTTCCATAAGGAGAGCGTGATTTTGCAAGGACTGAGAATGATTTTCCAAGATTTCCTCCTGTTCAACATCATGCATTGCTTGACGTTCTCCTTATCAGATTTCCAAAAACAATTAATGAGATGTTTCAATGTTAGAAAATACAGAGAAAAGTTTCACAGGGTAGTTAGACTACACGTAATTTCAGAAATAATGATCATACATCAGTAATAGAATATGGATAGAATAATCGAACTGCATGTGTGACAAGTGTTATGCGTACCTTGTAGCGTGCGTGATCTTCTCTGAACACCATGAGTATCAATTTAATTATTTTGGTGAGTTTTGGATGGTGTTTTCTTTGGTATGGTTTGTTTTATTTATTTATTTATATATATATATAGAGGAAAAGACAACCAATATACATAAATATTTAATACGAAACATCTCCATTTAATACGTAACCCGTACAAATGTGTGAGAATTATTTAACACACCATACTAATATACAAAACGACAGACGGAAAGAGAGATTTCGGTTACATAGATCTAGATGTTCTGGATCATGTTATGCATGAGTGATAGCAGAACAATGATAAACACTGTTATCACAAATACTGTGATAGCCCATTCGCATTGCTCCTTTTCCCATCGCTCGATTAGATTCATTATATTCAAGAAAATGAGAATTTGTGAAGAGGAATTTGTGAAGAGTGAGAGAAGGGGATGAGTGAAAGTGGAAAAGGAGAGTTGTATTTATAATTAGAATTCTGACCGTTGGGCATCTGACCGTTTGGATCAGTCCGTTGGGTTCTGACCGTTGGGCTTTGAGAGTAGGCCCAATGCATCAAGGAACAACTAATATATTACGAATAATAATTTCATAACATAAATAATTTCTCATTCAAACCATCTGGAGAAACAAAATTATGAGAAATCAAACGATATTTAATTTTTTTATCACTAGAAAAATAAAAATGCAATGCATAAGGGAAATAAATGACAGTCATTTCTAAACCAATGGAAATAAACAGCTACTGGGAATCCTCCGGGTTAGCAGAAGATGAACCTGGGTTTCTACGACGTCGGCCACTAACTAACTTCGGGCCGAAATGACCGGTCCGAATGTGGCCTATAGATCTGAAAGTAGTTGATCTTGGAATTGCCGCTGATTTGCCATCATCATTCTCTGGAAACGACCTTGGCAATTGCTCATGTCTTGTTGGAAGTCATTTTGGGAAGTAAGCATATCTTCTTGACGAAGAAACATCCTGCGCATGCTAGTGTTCATGTGTCTCAAAGCTTCCATGGGAGTGCTGATTCGGCGCATGATATCCTCATTAAAATAGTTGGGTGGTGAAGGAGGAGGAGGAGGTACGTTATCACGCTCAATATCATCTCTCGCTACTAGGTCCCAGTGGTCTAGAACACAAGTCTTGAAAATTCCAAAATTCTCGAAAGACCTTGTTGGAATGAAAGGAGTAGCAGACTGGAATCCTAAGTTAAGCATAAGCTGAGTAACAAGTACAGCAAGAGGAGCTGACCTGTTTGACGCAGTCGTAAGAACATGGCCCAGGAAATGGACCATACAGAAAGTGTTCTTCTTCTCCTGGAGGATCCATAGCAGGTGCAAGAATGTCTTGTTCACGTCAGACGTATTTGAAGTTCAAATGACATTGTAAGCCAACCACTGAGTGACGGCTAGTTGGTTTCGTCTGAGCGAGTGCTGGTACACTCAGTTCGAGCCATTATTATACTCTCCCTCGAGAAGCGTGTCAAACATTAAGTCCATCGTAGTCGGATACTCTGACAACAATAGGGTCGGACTATCGGAGTTTATCGGAATCTGTGCTGTATTCGATATTAACTCCAGCGTGAGTTCACGTTCCAACCCATCCGCCGTAATCCAAAATTCATCACCCCGGAAACCACCATTGTTGTAAAAATTTAAAACTAAATCTTCCGAGTAATTAGCTGACACTTTGTGCAACAAATACTCTCTCCCTATTTGCAATTTCTTCATCGAAAAAGGGATGAAACATGCCAAATCGAATAGATTTTTGAAATTCCTCTCAACTGTTATTCATCTTCGTGCTGCCATAGAGAGGTCTAGATAATTTTCTGAGGGTAGAAATTGCTAGGAGTGATGGAGGAGATGGTGCTGGAGGAAGGAGGTTCGAATTGGCGGTGTTTAGCCCGCGTGCGCTGGTTCAAATCAAGTCTGTCTAGTCGCGTGCACAAATGGGTTCTATGGGGGACCAAGATCCGGAATTTGGGGGGGAAGAAAAGTGAGGGGCTGACGCGTGGTGTGGCCCACGGGTTGTGTATTGTGACCGGATCCGTGATTTTGGATTAGGTCCAATTTTTGGCCCAAGCCCAAATGATTTCCATAAATTCCCCTTATGTCTCGAAATTTTCTAAAATTTCAAACGTGGAATTTCGATTCGTTTTAACTCCAAATTGAACGAATGAGATATCAAAACGATCGGCATTAAAAATGCCATCCACTGTAATATGACATAATCACGTTCAAACCTTTTTTTTTTAAGTTTTTATTTATTTACAAATTTTATATACAAATGTACAAGTCAAGAGGAACGTGCCAACAACACTGGCAGTCCTAAAAAACAAAATATCACAACAGCTTAAATTAGGCAACTTTCATGCCGGCTCTGAGGCGAACCCAATTCAGCCAGACTGTGGCTTAACCTTTATGTTTTGGGGGCCTATGGTTCAGGACGGTACCATCCCTGACCAATGTGCAATGGTCTAATAATAATATTACCCTTAGTACATATGGTATAGCCTCAAACCACCCCGAAATACAGTCACATAGAAAACCGATCGGGGTTGGCCTGGGTGGAATCCATTGCCCGCACGAACTAGGAAATATCCGATGTTGCATATCACGACTCTCTTTGGGCACCATGCTTGGAGCTAAGGGGAAAATAAAAAAAAACGAGTATATACATTTTGAGTCTTTTAACGTCAGATCCTCAAGACGAATGTGAGTCTTTTAACGTCAGATCCTCAAGACGAATCCCAACCTGTGGGAATAATGGGGCGACGACGAAGTTTATCCTGCTGATGTGGTGTCAGACAATAATATACCTTATACCGGCTCATCTCGGATAATAGATCAAGACCTGGACAGAAGCGTTGTTCACAATTCATACACCACCCCATCCTTCGCGCGTGTCGCTTTCGAGCAAAAGTACTACGACCATTACCTATTCAAGATGGGTGAGATTTACACCAAATGATGAGTTGGAGTTCGCGAGGAAGAGAATAGAAAAGGGAGGAGAAGGAAGGAGTTGAAATTTTTAGTACCCATTGTTTTCCAGGAGGCACGTTTGCTCGATTATCAGAAGACATTTATACTCAGTTCTGAAGTAGAGTTTTTGTGGACTAAGGTTCCGGCACTTGCAACCACACACTCTAAGGATTTTTAGAAAAGAAAATAGAAGAGGACCCAGCTACCGAATGGCGTACTTTTCCTGTTTAAATCACATGGAAAGAAGTACACCAGCGAATATATTAGTCTGTATAGACTAGATCATTGAGAAGAGTCTCTTCGACATCTGGAGAGCGCAACTCATGATAATGTTTAAGGCGTTGACCATTTACTTGAAATTCGCTGTCATCATTTACATTTTTCAAAGAGATAGCCCCATAAGGGGTGACAGCAGAGACAGTGAAAGGACTAGACCATCGAGTTTTTAATTTTCCTGGAAAAATGTGTAATCTTGAGTTGTACAATAAAACTTTTTGACCCACTTTGAAATATTTTCTCAATATGTGCTTGTCATGCACTCTTTTCATGTTGGCTTTATAGGATTTCGATAGATCATAGGCATCACTCTGAATTTCCTCAAGCTCATTTAATTGTAATTTTCTCTTTGCGCCTGCCGCGTTAGTATTATAATTGAGGCTTTTGATGGCCCATAGAACACGGTGCTCAAGTTCAACCGGCAGATGACAAGGTTTTCAAAAAACGAGGCGATAAGGAGACATCCCTATAGGTGTCTTAAAAGCTGTTCTGTATGCCCACAAGGCATCAGATAATCGTAGAGACCAGTCTTTTCTAGACGGATTAACAGTTTTTTTCCAAAATGGATTTGATCTCTCTATTAGAGACTTCTACTTGACCACTAGTTTGAGGATGATACGGAGTTGCCACTTTGTGCGTGACTCCATATTTCTTTACTAATGATTCAAAAAATTTATTACAAAAATGTTTTCCCCCATCACTAATTATAGTTTTTGGAACACCAAATCGAGAGAAAATATTTTCTTTTACGAACAGAACGACCGTTTTATGATCATTAGCATGACATGCCAATGCCTCAATCCATTTTGACACGTAGTCAACTGCTACTAGTATGTATAGGAAGCCATGAGAATTTGGAAATGGACCCATGAAGTCGATGCCCCATACATCAAAGATTTCCACTATTAAAATGGTATTTAAGGGCATCATATTGCGTTGAGTAATGCATCCTAGCTGCTGGCAACGATTGCATGCTTTGCAATGCTCATGTGCATCTCTAAACAGTGTTGGCCAATAAAATCCACATTGTAGAACCTTGGCCACAGTTTTCTTACCACTAAAATGACCACCAGAAGATTGTTCATGGCAGAAGGATAACACGTCAGTGTGTTCCCAGTCGGGAATGCAACGACGAATTAGTTGGTCGGAACAATACTTGAAGAGGTAGGGATCATCCCAGAAATAAAATTTCACAGTGGATAAGAACTTTTTCCAATCATTACGAGACCAAGATGAAGGGACTTCCTCGGTAACTAAGTAATTTACTATGTCAGCGTACCAAGGGGACGAAAAAATAGAGTACAAGTGTTTATCTAGAAAGGAATCACAGATAGGTTCGGTATCAGTATCAACATCACTGACAAGTCTTGATAAATGGTCTGCAACAACATTTTCGCAACCTTTTTTATCTCTAATTTCTAGAGTAAACTCTTGCAAAAGGAGAATCCATTGGATCAACCTTTGTTTTGCATCTTTTTTCGCTAATAGATAACGAAGTGCCGCATGGTCAGTGTAGACAATTGTTGGAGAACCCATTAGGTAAGGACGAAACTTATCCAAAGCATATACAACGCTAGAAACTCTTTTCTCGGTGGTGGTATAGTTACGTTGAGCTTCATTAAGGGTTTTACTCGCATAGTAAATGACAACCGGCTTATCTTCGGCGTTGCCATAGATGCGACTCTAATAGCATAGTAAATTTCGCGTCACACATTAATTCAAAAGGTTTAGACCAATCGGTGGTTGAATTATGGGGCGTAGTTAATCGCGTTTTTAAAGTCTCAAAAGCTTGTTTGCAATTGAAAGTGAAGTAAAAACGACATCTTTAAGCGGGGAGATTGGTTAAAGGTCGAGCAACCTTTGAGAAATCTTGAATAAATCTCCTATAGAAACCAAGGTGTGTCCTAAAATTGCGTGGACTGTCGCTGTTTTTTTTTTTGGTGTAGGAAGTGAAGTAATTTTTTCTATCTTAGCTTTGTCGACTTTGATTCCGTCCTTTGAAATGATATGTCCTAAAACTATTCCTTTTGTAACCATGAAATGACATTTTTCCCAATTAAGAACAAGGTTTTTCTCTTCACAACGTGTAAAGACCTTTTCAAGATTTGATAGACAGCTATCGAAAGAATCTCCATATATTGAGAAGTCGTCCATGAATACTTCCATAAAACGTTCAACCATATCACTGAAAATGTGTAGCATGCAGCGTTGGAAAGTACCAGGTGCATTGCAAAGGCCGAAAGACATTCGTTTATATGCAAATGTACCAAATGGACAGGTGAACGTGGTCTTTTCTTGATCAGTAGGGTCTATGACTATCTGAAAATAACCTGAATAACCATCAAGAAAACAATAATATGCATGACCGGCTAAGCGTTTGAGCATCTGATCGATGAATGGAAGTGGAAAGTGATCCTTACGAGTGACGGCATTAAGTTTGCGATAGTCAATGCATATTCACCATTTCACTGGGATACGAGTAGAAATGCATTCATCTTTATCATTTCGCACAACTGTAATGCCAGATTTTTTGGGAACAACGGTGTCTTGGACTCACAAAAACATATCGAGATAAGGTAAATAATACCCGCATCGAGTAATTTTAAAACTTCCTCTTATACCACATCTTTCATGGTAGGGTTTAGTCGACGCTGCGGTTCACGCGACGTCTTAGCATTTTCTTCAAGGTGTATGCGATGGGTGCACACAATAGGTTCAATGCCTTTAATGTCATCGAGGGACCATCCAATAGCAGAACGATGTTGTTGAATGACATTAATTAAACGAGCTTCCTGATCGTCAGTCAATTGTGAAGAAATGATAACTGGGTGACGACCATTTGGATCAAGCTGTACGGATTTTAATTTCGAAGGAAGAAGTTTTAAGTTAGGGGTGGGCGGAGTGGGTATTAAAGATTCTTGAGGAAAGTCATCGTCCATGGAGTAAACAGATTGATGTTCATCCAAGTTACTGGACATCACAGTCGTAGGGTCAAATAATGGTTTTGACTCTAATAACTCATTTACTTCTTGTGTATAATCATTGTCCTTAAACTCATATTCGCTAAAGGAAAGAAATTGGTATACTTCATCTTCTGGAAAAGAGTTTGTTAAATACTCTTGCATAATGCTGTCAACCCTGTTCACCTCACCATCAATGTCAGGCTCTGGAATTTGTTTCATCAACTTGAACACATTAACCTCGACCGATAGATTTCCGAAGGACATGGTCATTGAACCATCCCTACAGTTAATAAGAGCATTAGCAGTTGCTAGGAACGGACGTCCTAAGATGATAGGAATGGAATCACATGCAACTTTTGTATCCAAAATAACAAAGTCTACAGGATAGAAAAAGTCTTGGACTTTTACAAGGACGTTTTCTACAATTCCTTTTGGATACTTAATGAAACGATCGGCTAACTGTAGAGTCATGGTGGTAGGTTTAAGCTCATGAAGACCTAGTTGTTTAAATAAGTAATATGGAAGTAAGTTCACACTAGCTCCTAGGTCAAGTAGCGCAATAGCCGTGTATTTGTCACCTAAGGTGCATGGAACCGTTGGTCTACCAGGGTCCTTGTATTTGACTATACCATTGTGTTCGGTGATGGATGGAAACTGTTCGGTGAGGAACGCTTGTTGAGGAACATTAGTTCTTCTTTTTGTGGTGCACATATCTTTTAGAAATTTTGCATGTTTTGGCAATAGCTTTAAGGCATCGAGAAAAAGTAAGTTGATTGTCAAATTCTGAAAAGTTTCTCGAATTTCAGCAAAATTCTCATCAGGTTTATTCTTTGCCAAGCGTGCAAGAAACGGTGCCTTAGGGCAGAATTTGGCAAAGGGGTCCACTTGCTTGTTTCCTAAATTCTCAGATGTTGACTTTGTTGGATCTGGTGAATCCTCCGTAGGTTCATTATTTGAAATATATTCATTAGATCCTTCGGATTCCTTTGGTTGATCATCTGGCATACGTATTTGATTGTCTACAATTTTCCAGATCATAGAGTAGTGATTGCATGCACCTCACCTTGGTTGCGGGTGCTTGTACCAGGTGCATTGGTGAGTTCAAAGGCTGTGTTTGCTGGTTTAGGGTTTGGAACTGCTTGTCCAGGAAACATATATGCCTTTCTGACTCTTTTCTTGCGCCAATTGTTGAAGTGATTGTTGGATAGACGTTAAAATTTGGGATTGTTGGTTCATCTAAGCTAAGAAAGTCTCATTTGTCCTATCCATAACGGGTGGCGCAGGTTGTGCAACAGGTAATAGTTCACGATTATTGTTGAGAAGTTGTTGATTATAGTTGGGATCTGGATTAGATTGGACAAGGCTGCGGTTTGTTTGATAGTTAGCATTGGAATTATTTTGAAATTGACCTTGTTGGTATTGTTGATTATTTCCTTGGCGGTATGGAATAAAGTTGTTGGTTGGTCGAACAGGTGGATTAGCGAAACCTGGAGGAGCCCCCATCTGTTGGTTATTTTGGCGCCAAGCAAAATTCGGATGCTGTCTCCAAGGTGCATTAGGAATGTTGAATGCACATACCTCCTCTGATTGTTGAGTAGGGGAAGCATATAACAAGGGACAATACGCATCAAGATGGTCAAGACTAAGAAAAAGAACACATGGGGAGGTGTTAACGTTCACGACCTGTTTTGGTAGTTGATCGTTTACTTAAACTGCAAGGGCATCTACTTTTTTAGTTAGGGATTCTATCAAAATTTTTAATTCGGGATCGGGTTTTACCTCAAAAATAGATGTAGCTTTTGTAACAGTATCCTTTGAAGACCTCGATGACTCAGTGTTACCCCAGTGTGTACCTTTTTTTGCTTGTTTTTCAAGAAAAGTATATGCTTCAGTAGCTCCTTTGTCCATGAAGCAACCGTCGTTCATGATATCAAGAGTTTCTTTTTGATGATCAGAAAGACCATTAAAGAATGAACGAACAAGAACAGTTTTGTCTAGTTGGTGATGAGGACATTCTAAAAGAAGATCAGTAAAGCAACTCCATGCTTCCATAAAGGATTCATGAGGGTTTTGACGAAAGAATTGAATTTTCTGAGGCATTTCAGTTGTTTTCTTCTGAGTGTTCTGAGTGTAAAATTGAAGCATGAAAGCTTGAACAAGTTTATTCCATGTGTCTATGGATTGTGGCTGTTGTCTTGCTAGCCAAATTGATGCTTTCTCCGCTAAAGTGAATGGAAACAGCCGAAACAAGAGTTGTTCCTTAGAGACGGATGGATGGTGAAATGTTGTGGCCACTTGTTGAAGCCTACGAAGATGATTGTACGGTTTTTCGTGATCCAAACCATGATACACAGGTAACAAACTAAAAACGTTTGTCGGAATTCGAAAATCACTGACAATTTCCTCAAGTTTGATGCAGGAAGAAGGTCCTTCCTATAATGCAGTATAGAAATCCGACAGGGGCTTCTCAGCTGGTGGAGGATCGTCGGCCATAACGACAGAAGTTAATGGTGATGAAGGATCCTGATGAAGGTAATTAACAGAAGAAGGAAAATTTTTAGGTGCGAACTTACGCAATTGCTCATCGTATTTTTTTCGACGATAGGTATGTTCAAATTCTTTAGTGGAACCAGACCGTAATCTCATGCAAGCATAAAATTAGATCTAATTGACAGAAGAAACTTATTATTATTTGAATTTTATTATTATCTTTAAGCATTAGAGTTGAACAACGTAGGCCTAATGATAAACATAAAAATGATAGTTTACCTACGAAATGAACGATAAAACTCAAAACGTAAGTAAACTAAAACTTATTACGTGCCTATATTTATCAAGTTTTCTACTCTAAATTCTATCGAAATAGAGTGGAGTAACAAATTCGTTTCTCTCCTAGTTCTCTAGCATGGAATATTTTCTAGTCCAATTAATCGGTCTTAAGTCTAATGAGAGATTTACGAGGGGAATTATACTAACAAGACGCGATAATTCAAATAACATGGCATGAACTAAAATGATTCAATGATAAGGAATTAGAGGGGGATTGATTCCACCTTAACTCAACTTAATTCACTAACGACGAATCGTCGTAATCCGAATTGAACTGCTTCGCAGAACAATCTGGTTCTTCCTAATCCCTAATTACACATGACATTTCTACCAATTCATAACTAGCATGTGAATGATTAAATCCATTCTCATGGTGAACTAATCATTTCTAGAGTGGAAAGGAAATTACGACTATTCAACATTAACACGAATCAAGCTTTCATCAAGGCTTTTCAACCCCCTCTAATGGAGGTTTAGACGTGAATCATAACACTATCATTTCTCAATGAAATTAAACAAGTCATGGAATAAAGATTTGAACTTGCTTATTTAAACTCAATTGGAAATCTAATCATGCAAGAATTAATTGAAACTAATAATAACAAGTAAATGGATCTAGGAATTGAAACTAATAATATAAATGAAAATGAATCTAGATTATGAAGAACTAATTACTTTATTTATCTAATGAAATCAATAACAATAATGTAATACTGAATTTAAAGCAAGAATAAAAACTAATTAAAATGAAGTCTAAATCTAGATCTAAAATTATTCTAATCTAACCCTAGCTACTATTACAAGGAACTAGTTTTCTAAATAAAACTAGATAACTTAAGAACTAAGCTTTTCTTTGTTTTTATATGTTTCAGATCCAAAATCGTGCATGGGCTTGGAGCCATGTTTTGGGCCAGAGAATCAGGCCCAAAACCCAATTCTTTCAGTCCAAAAAGGCCTTTTCAGCTGGAGTTGGCTTTGACAAACATTTCGTCCACTTATACTCCTCTGATTGGGTCAAGGATTAGACCATTGGAAAGCTCTTTCCGAGACGGTTGTTTTGACGTAAGGTAAGATCAATTCCGAGGTCTGAGTCCAAAGATATGGTCTTTGGAAGTTCTGCTGACTTTTGCTCCTTTATCTTGTTAAAGTGGCACATTTCTGCACATAATGGACTTTGAAGCCTGAAATGCATAAAAACACGTAATCAGTATTAACTCTTACTTATTATTCACATAATTGGTCTAAAAGTACGATTGTTAAGGGGTTAAAACTACAGTTTTGGGCTCTTATCACCTAAGCTGCTGCTAACGTAGTAGTGAAGCTAGGAATACGTGTGCATAAACCAACAGCCAGGTCACAAGAGAGATATGAGAGAGGCTTTCTGTGCAAGCACAATTCTAATTAAGTAACCTCAATCTTTCAAGTTTCCTAGACATCGTTGGAATATGATTAAGATTTATGGAATTAAAATTTATGCAAGGTCTTTCTTTTTTTGTTTTGTTGTTGTTGTTGTTGTTTTTTTTTTAAGATTTATGCAAGGGTGAAAATACAAACATGCAAATACGATCTACTCATACAATACTAGATGCAGTAGCATGTGAAGATACTCTACTTATACGTATAGCTATACGAATAGGCAAGGTTGTGTCATCGATAAATACTTCCATACGCATGAGGGCAAATATACATCGATGAATAACGATATATATGCGCTAATTTATAAATCGATATTACGTAGATGTATATCAACAGTAACAGGCAAATTTGAATCACTCATACGTATCTAAATACATTAGCATGCGAATATAGTATATGTACGCAGATAAATACGATAAAACTAAACATGCAACGTATTATACATAAACTAAAATACAACTTTTGTATTGCATAATAATTTGATTTCGGCAATACTCATTGAGATTGCGATTGTCATATAGAGAGCAGCTTCACCCTGTAGGGTTTAGAAATAACTTACCCAGCTCAGATTTTAACCCTCGTTGGAATGTTCTCCTCTTTCTTGACAAAATCAACTTATTAAACAATACCGTGTACTTATACGTAGAGAAATACTAAACATGTAATAATAGACACTTATACATATAAATATAGATAACCATGCAAAACAGTACCATTGGTATGTATATATACATTAATATGCAATTCATACCCACTTAATCGCATATATATATTTACAGGCGTATTAACATGATTCATGCATATTTCTAGCCTAAGACATAAATAATAATCCATAAACTAGTACATAATAACTACGTACATGGCATTCATGCAAAAAACTAAAAATAAAAAACACTAAAAATTTGGAACCTGTAGCTTCCCGCTAGTCCGCCAAAGAAATGAAACAGACGTTTCAATCCGTCGACGTGATTAATCCCAAAAGATAATCGAATTTTCTATTACAGTTCCAGAGAGTTAGGCCTGGATATGGATCAGGATTTATCAGTGGATGCTGGAGGTAGAACAGGAGAAGCAAAAGAGAAAATACACCCATGAGGCGCGGTTACACGCGGGCCTTGAGTCGATCACAAGACGCGTGTCGATTAGGCCACAATTAGTTCAAATTTTCACAAAAACCTTAGAATCTTGTGTAGTTTACTATCCCAGTCCTAACTTTTTGTAACTGGAAGTACAACAAAAAATTTGAGAGAGGTCAGGTCTTTTTCGAGACAAAATAAAACAAAAACGTAAGAATATAAGCAAACATGAAGGAAGGATGAGAGTGGGGGTTCCCCTTGGAGCAAATTCCAATCTATAGCACAAGTCATTGGTCTTTAGAACGGCAGCAGTGCCATTTTGATATTCACCTTTGGCTATGTTAGAGATTTGATTCTCTTCTTTGGCGAAAGTGCGAATTCAAAGATATTCCCTACTCACAATCTTTGTGTTCATATAGTTGGAGTAAGGATTCGAACCAACCTAAAGTCTAGGACCACTTACAACTTGGTTTTTACTCTTTTAGGGAACTAGTGAGTAAGTTTAGCTATGATTTTGTAAATACTAAATACTTGGTTTCTTTACTACACAAAAGTTGAAGACATTAAGTTATGTAAATATGCAACTAAGACACGAGAAAATTTTACTAAAACAAAAGTGGAGAGTTAATTCTCCTCATGTGAAGATTACTTTTGTTATTTGATTTTAGTAAGTGCATTAAAATCTTCCTAGAACTCATAGACAAGTCCTAATAAAAGAAAACTTGATCCCTAACATATATGACTCATCTCTAAGCTCATACATGCTATCATGTAGAACCAAAGCAATGACTTATCTCTAAACTCATCACTTTGATCCCTAACTAGACTCTACACCAACTATCATTTTGGGATAGGATGTAGGTATAGTTGTTCTTCCTAAACAACTTACTAAACCAAATAACAAGAATTTTCCCTCACATGAGTATTATTAACTCCCCACAAAGGGAAGGTTTAGCTAATGATCCTTGGGCTAAAACTAAAACAAGTGTGGAATGTAAAAAGAGAGAGAGAGAACAAAAAGAAGAAAAACTATCTATAAAACTCACTTGCATTTAGATTTTATTTCCACTAGAAGAAAACAAAGTTTCCTCCATTAAAACTATTACAAGCTTTCTACCAAAAACTAAAAACTAAATAATATCTAAGACTAAGGAACTAAAATAATACATGGTAAAGGAAAATAAGTCAAGGGAGTAAATGGAGTGTCCCCCTCCCTTGTTTTGTTTTCTTCTCCATTTGAGAGAAATCTCATTTCCTCCCACGTGAAACATCAAACCACATTTACTTCCTTTTTATCCACCACATTAAAACAAAGTGACACCTTGCCTTTTTTTCACTATTAACACCTAATCTAATTAATTACATGCAAGGTGTCAACTTTGCACCAATAATTTGGCATTTTTGTCTTGACATGCTCCATGATTGATGACTCATCAAATCTTGTGGGCCCGCATAGTGGGTCCACGTCATGTCCAATGGCGGTCCGTTCTTTTGGGCAATTTTACAACTTCCCGCCTATGCGTAGAGTTCATCGCATACGATTATGCGAAAGCAGACTCACTTGTCGCGATTCGAGATCTTCGGGTTCAAGAGGTAGGAGAGCCGGAAGTTTGATGCTTACGTGCGATTTGTTGGGCTTTACATGGCTGATTTGGAAGAATTCATATATCGTCTTTTCCTCGCTTAACGCGGGTTTAACCAATATTTTCATGTTTCTTTGCAAATACTGCGCGAAAGTACGAAAATATACTTATTTCATGATTATTAAACACATAATTAACCAAATTTATATGTCTCAATGAGGTTTCATATTACAGTTTTGGGTGCTTATCAAAGGGTTAACAGTACTCATGCAAGAATTAGTTTCAACAGTTATACTACCACATCACTACAGCTCTAATCCATCTCGAGTTCATAGACAAACCCGAGACGACGTCGAGTATCGATCCCCAGCGAGATGCACGCATCTCACTAGCATAAGGAGTTGAACTAATATTTTATCTCTAGAATATCATTTCAGCTCCTGGGTCGATCCTACATCAGCTAGACAAATGAGAGAGCTGTCTGATACCATAGAATCACGCACAAGACATTTTGGGTCTCTCGCGAGACTATTCTGGAGCATCAGCACTCCAAACTTGGACAGTCTCAATCATTTTGGGACCGGATGTATAATCTACACCTAATTCCTAAATAGTGATTCTGGAACATTAAAGTGTCAATCTGGATCCTCACACGAGCATCATAACCCTCCCCCTGAGGTGGGGGTTTAGCTCATGGTTATTGGATGAATAATTGAACTTGATGTATACAATAAATAAGTAAATTCATAATAGGAATTAAACTTGAAAAGAAATGACTTTTATTAAGAAGAAGGACTTACAGTACTGAAGTTGGTAAAGTTACTGGAAGGAGAAAATAACGGAATGAAACTGCAACAAATGAAAAGCTAAACTATATGCTAAAAACTAAAACTTAAAAACTGGAGAGTTCTCTAACAAAGGTAAGGTCCCCTATATATATCTCCTGGTCTCTGTAAAGCCAAAATCCATTAATTCCTCTTTTGGCAAAACAACCAAACCTTGTTTCAAAAGGTTTGTCCTTTTGTTTCATATAAAAACAAACTTTTTTATAACTTTGTCTTTTTATGTTTTAATTTTGTTTTGTCCTTTTGTGAAAATCCAATTCAAACATTGAATTGATACGTTTTTTCCTTTTGCAAGGTGGCACAAACTTGTGACCATCACTTGCCACCTGCCTATGCTAACCCGTCATGCCTTTTGGGCCCACAGAGTGGGTCCACGTGGTGTGTCCAGTGGCGGTGCCAATTTTGGCATTTTTACAACTCTCTGTCTTTGCGTAGAGTTCGTCGAAACGTCGCCCTGGTTGCTCTGGCAGTTCACTAGCCAAAGTCGGCATCCAAGTTCGAAAGATGTGAGCTTCAGAAGTTTGCTGCTTCTTTACATGTGGACCCGTTCTGCACTGGTTTTGTCCCTTTGGAGTCTTCGGCTCTAGTCAGGCTTTGTTAGGCTTTACTGGGGCTGAGTGGGAAGACTTCAAGTATTCCAGTATTCCTGTATTTCGATACATGTTTTATCATCATATTCACATTAACTACGAAAACCTGCAAAAGTACGAAAATATAATTATGAAACACTCTAGACGGATTAGAGCTGTAGTGATAAGGTACTCTAAACTTTTGTAGCTGACCTTGCGTGATTATGATTAACCTTTTTCCTGTATCTCTCTCTCTATTTAGTTTACTTAGAAATCAATCTTTGTAATTTTACGTTAACTTGCATTCCAATTTTTAATTGAGCAACATAAGAAATAAACTAAAATCATACTCACTAATTTCTTAAAGCTGTAAATCCAGTTGTGAATATTGCCTAGTCCTAAGGTTTGGACAATCCCTTACTCGACCTATACTACCAACCCACGTGAGTAAGGAAACTTGACTAATTGGATATTTTATGAACTTTACATTTTATGGACTTTGGACTCAAAAGAACAAAAATCTAAATCACTGATTATCATGTAACCAAAAAACGAGATATCTCGGTGATATTTTGGGCCTTGCTGCCCATAACTACTAGTTTCTTCACTTTGCCCTTTTGATAGTTCTTTTTAATTTTTTATCATTCCCTTCACCTAGATGCTCAATGTTTTAATCATTTTTATGAAGACTTATAAAGGAGTTAAAAGGGAAAGAAAAAATGATGGCAGAGAGTGTAAAAGAGCCAAGTGCCAAAAGCCTAAGCCAAACTTATTTTATTTTATTTTTTTTTGTCAAAAGGTCTAAATAATAAAGATTAACAAAATTATGTATTTATTTCAATTCACAAAACTAGAGTGTGTTAACTACTAAGAATTTAATATGGATTGATGAGGTTAACTAGTTAAGTACTTAAACCATTAATTGATACTACTATACTATGTCTATATATATCTATATAATCTAGTCCACAAGTCTACAACAATTCAACAAATTGTTAACTTCATATAATGTTATAAGTCTATATAGCCCTACTATCATGTGGAGAAAACTATAAAAGATTAACATCGAAATCAAAAATTATATATATATATATATATATATATATATATATATATATATATATATATATATATTAATTAGTTTCTAAAAAAAAAAAGAAAAAAGAAAATATGAGTGGTTTGGTAATACACGTGGGCTCTAAATAACGCTGGTAGATTTCACCAGCAAATATGCTGGTGAACAAATTCGGGCTCGCTGTTGAAATAACAACTACTACCACTATAATTATGACGACCCAATCCTCCTCTTAACCTCTGCTTCTTCTTCACTACAATACTTGCATCGGTAGCAGCCATTTGAAAACAATAAATATATATATTGTACAAAAATTTATTGATATTGACCCCTCCTCAAATCAGTCGGCATCTTTTGAATATGTTATTTGGCTTGTAGGACAGCGCCTCATAACTATAATGTTATTATATATAGAGAGAATTATGATTCTAATTTTGTTTGTATTTCTAATTCTTACTTTATTTTTCTTGATAAACATTTCTAATTCTTACTTAGGTCCCTCTAAACCTTACCAATTCTAATTATGTTTGCATTGTCCCTTTTTCTACCAGGTAAACGTGTGTTGTGTGCCCTAAAAATACGAAACTGCCCCCATAGAATGTGTACTTTCATTTTTTTTTTTTTTTTTTTTTTACAATTTTCCGAAAAAAGAAAAAGATGTCAATATTGGCTTCAAAATAGAGATGTAATTGTTGGATTTCATTGATTATGTTTTGAAATCCGTGGGCCTATATGGATGCCCACTATTGAGCCCATATGGGACACCTCTTTATATGTGTCCTTAGAAATATATTATAGTTATACTCTCTTGGCTATATTTTTCAAGGCTTCAAAGAGTCTCCAACTTTTTGTAAACTCTAATACTAATTATGAAAAAAAAGGAATTCCAAATCCTTAGATATCTAAATCTATTAATGCACAATGGGCGAAAATGCTCATCTGCGATTTCAGGAGGCCACGTCAGCAGTATTTTTAAGTGGGTACACAAAGTTAATTACAAAGCAGGACAATATTTTGATTTATTACAAATTGATCTTTGCCCTGAATTTCATTGGACGCAGGATGTTCTCGAGACTGTTTAAATGTTCTCGAGATACATATATTAAGAACAAACCAATTACACGCCAATCACAATTTTGATTAGTGATATAACTTCGGAACATTAAAACAGATAAATTGATTCTAAAACAGAAACCCTTCGACCTAATAAAATATGAATCCTAATAAAACAAAAACCTTCCAACCCTAACAATCAAACTTTCTAAATACCAACTTCAAGGACTTCAAACTTTAAGAACCCGCAACTCTTCAAACTTGAAAAAGCCTGAAACTCTTAGACTTGAAGAACTCTTTGAAAGAGCCTCCTACGTCTATCATCAAACTTGAAGCTTCAATTAGTTAATCAACAACTTCAATTACTCCTTCAAAGGTACTTTATTCCTGTTGAAAAATAATACAGAAAAAATAGTTAGATTTACTAATAAGGTTGATCAATCTTCCTTTTTCCTTTCCCTATAAAAAAAACACAACACAGTTCTTATTTTATTTATTTTCGATATTATTTCATTCTTTTTGCAATGTCTATTTGACAGGTACATAAAACTTACCTTTACAATGAATTCCATGATTGTTCTTTTCCATCAGCAACATAGTTTCATAAACGCCTGCACATAAAAAAAAAAAAAAAAAAATCACCGTTGTCGTGTTGTACTCTGATTAAGTTGGGTGGGTTAGGTTGGGAATAACCCTTCCTAGAAAAATAACCAAAAAGAAAGTACAGAAGAAGAACCCCAGACAGAAGACGGAGAATTGGAACAAAAAAACACATAAAAAAATAAGAAGAAGAAGAAGAAGAAGAAATAGTGAGGGCAGTGATAGAATGTTGGAACCAACCTTTACTTTCAAGATGTTGGAAAATAACAATGATGATGTTGATTGTTGATTGTTGTTTATTGCTTCAGCTTCCCTTTCAAATTCAATGATTTCAAACTCTTTAACAGTCTCCAGACATATGTACTAAGTGATTCAACTTGTTTTTTCTGCCCGGATTCTCTAGCAACAACCAATGATAAAGCATTTTCCTTAAATCTTCTATGGTCAGCTTAAGTGTCTTCTCTAATTTGGCTATTTTGTCCTCATATAAAAGTGTTTGCCCCAATGTCTCCTCAAACTTACTCTTTATCACATAAACTAATTTCTCCTGCTAAATTGCTTGGTCTTTAAACGAGCTCAAATCCTGATAAATTTGATCAGCACGCTCCTTCTCTTCCAGCAAAGCTGATATCTTGACTAACTCTTGCTGTAATTGCTCCTTCTCTTCGGTCACCGAGTTTAAGGCCTTCTCACTTTCCAACACTGATGCTTCAAGTGAAACTAACCGCTCACTTTGTCCCTCATATTTCATCTTCATGAGATATAATAATCTCATTTCAAACATCTGGGTCATTTCTTTGAAAATAGTTCCACAGATCTCTTGCATGATAATTGACTCCATACATGAATCTTCAATGCCCCATCTGAATATAGCTTTGTTGCTACAAATTTCATATTATACTCCTCTTCAGACCATTTGATTGACTTAGGAACTACACTTGGCACTAAATCCTTGGAATCATGTATACTCAACCTCAAATTAAACATTGTAAATACTTCTTTCTGCACTTGAAACCTGACAATAAGAACTGTAAAAAAAACACTGTAAATACTTCTTTATTATGTTGAAACCTATTTTTCACCAACATATACTATTTTTGGTGATGGTAGCATAATGTATGGTCAGCGAGGGACTGATACAACTGACAGACATAGAGATGACATTCTACAAAAGCTAATAAAAAATATTTATTGTGGAGGTAAGATCAAGTTTTAACTTTATGTGGTTTTTTCTTTCAACACTTTTTTTTTTCACATATATATCTTATATGTAGTATGTAGTTTTTCATATGAAAGAAGTGAAAGATGCTAACCTGGGCTAATTTTTGTTGAATTTGTGAAGATGCCCATGTTAGGGGAATTGAGAGCTAGGTTTAGAAGCTCTGTAAAAACAAGAAGAAGAACAGAAGTTAGAATGTGTAGTTACGCAACAACAACAACAATAAGAGTAGTTAACAGCTGAAACTTTCCTAAAGTAACAGTGGTTATTACCAAGCAAAACCAAAAGACTCAAGACAGATAATACAATACGTGCTTGGACAATCACCGATGTTTGCATTAACCAAGTTACAAGCGGTAGGAAGTTGAAGGAGCTTAGCTTCCTGAAGGCCCATCTGCTTGAACGAACTGGCTCCATCATGAGCCTGCTGGATTATAAAGCACAGACAAACTGGATTTTTGTCCTTTATATCTTTCACATGCAGTAGTGCAACACTCTTTAGTAGGTGAATCTGCCTTCCCTGTAGCATAGCTTAAACAGTCACCTACTTTGGAAAACTCACTTCTGCATTGTTATGTTACTGAAGGTGAAGCACTGAATACTACTGACCCATGCATATAACAAAAAAGGAAAATATCACTGAAGTATTTTTTTTTTCTATACAGTTCCTGGAGAGATTAATAATTTAGAAAATGCTAGGATTGCTCGCTATAACAAATGGAGAATTTTAGCACGAAAAAGAAATAACGGTAGATTTTTTTTAGGTAACCATTATTGTTAAATTATTATGTATTTCTAATATAAACTAATCTAAATCATTTTCTATTAGTTGATTCAATGCGTCATAAAAGGATCTCTACATCTAAAAGTACAACAGCCACTACGTGAATGGTACAAATTCGAAGTCAAAGATTTCAACTTCATAGAACTTAAAGAAGCAAGGAGCAAAATCAATCATCTACGCCAGATTCATGAAGAAGCTACAAAGGAAATCAAACAACTTGAATAAGCCAATGAACAATTTTATGAAATAAAGCAAGGCCTACATGTTGATATCATGCACATTGGACAAGAAAATAGGGAATTGCGAACAACACTTACTAATGTTGAAACAGAAAACAGAGAAATGAGAACATCAATTGCTCATGTTGAAACAATAACATAAGTGATGATGAAGGCAAACAAATGGATGTGACAACTGGTGGAGATTCTGACATAATCAACATTAGTGATGATGAATAGAATAGAGTTACATGGAATTATCAGTTTTTTTAGGAGTTATCATTGAATTATAAATTGTGCCAAGTTTTATTAGGAATGTTCATGCATTTTCATTTGTTTAGAAGTTTTAGAACCTTCAATTAGTAGCTATATGACTACTTATTGCCTTGATTTTGAATGATAACTGATAAAGTACAATTTATTTTACATAGACGCACTAACTATCTAGGTTACATTAATATATTTCTCACATTAAAAGTCAAGGTTCATTATTACCTCATTTCCATTAACAAACCTAGGTACAATTTCTTCATGCAGCCTAAGCCAATGTAAACAAATAATATCTTCTAAAAAAATGGAAGACTTACCGTAAATTTGAGTGTCTTCTTTCCCTTAAAAGGTAATGTCAACATTTGAAGAAAGCTCATTCTTATCAATACTTCCAACTGGCTCATCAATAATCATCTAAGAATGGAAAAATGCACTTTGGACTAAAAAACAGACATAATAGCTAGGCTATTAGGATACCATAATTTCATTATTACCTCCTTTAAGCCTAGGTTTAGTTTCTTCATGCATCTAAGCCAATGGAATATACAACAAGGATATCTCCAACAAAAACATAGCAGAGCATATTATAGACATGACGCAGGATGTTCTCAATCTTTCACGTAGCCCAACCCAAGATATTATACAGCGGTGAGTCCTCTAACAAAATAACAAAGAAAAAGACACATAAAATCAAATCAAAACTGGAAAAATATAGCCAAGCAAAAAAAAATACGACTTTGAAAAATGGAAGGTTATACCAGAAGTTAATTCAAAGCGTAAAGTATACCTCATTTTAGGCTGCGTAATTAAGTGAGAGAGCAATAACCACTGGCAAAATAAAACTTTCAAAAGCAACTGCGGGGAAAAAAAGAGTCACCATTATCATCACATAACAAAGACACAAATAGAACAGTGATAAAGACTAACATCAAATGGAAAGATACCACTAAAGAACAGGAAAAAAAAAAAAAAAAAAAGGAAAAAGGAAAAATCATGAACAAAAACTATTTAACAGATAACAAACAATTGGATCAGCGTGTCGAATTGAGTCATCTGTTTAAGAAAATTATACAATCTGATTAAATCAAATAATAATTGGGTACTGTAAAAGAAAAATACGAAAAGCAATATTTTAAAAACAAAATATATACAACAATTCAATAATAGAAAATAGAACAAAGAATAACTAATGTAATTGAGTACTTAACAGGAATAAATCTTAAACGACTTCATAGTGAATAAGTTTGTCTTAACGTTGATATCATTGATGAAGTGTTGTATCTTTCGGTTTAGAAATTTGGAAAAATCAGTTGGAAACAGATTGAAATCAACAACATATTATGCCAATATGTGGAACTAACCGATCTCAATCATAGAATTACACAAAATGAAGCAATAAGAAAACATTTCATCAAGTCAATTGAGCTTATCATAACATGTGCCAAGTGTCAACATAAAGGACACGTAGTGTGTTCTAGAAATAAATTGGGATTTTAAAAAATAAACAATGAGACCAAACCAACTACATTCAGGAGGCCACAATTGATAACAAATTGGGCTTCAAAATTAACGCACTTTTAAATTTTAACTTTTTAAAACCAATTACTGATTTATAATAATGGGCTTCTATGCAATGCACTATGGGCTTCAGTTGTAGAAATGGACGTTGGCTTTAACAAATTTATAGACCAAACCAAGTAAATAGTATGCAAAATTAAAACAAAAGCCCAAAACACATGTAAAGCCCAAACCAAAAACAAACCCAGCCATGGGCCGAGCGAAATGCTAGTATATTATAGTTATACCCTCACCAATCTATTTTTTGGAGCACTCACAGAGACGTCAATTTTTTCTAAACTCTATTACTAATTATGAAAAAGTATGATATAAATAAATAAACAATACCATCTAGAGTTTCAGAGTTTCCAACTTTTCCTAAACAATATAGCTAATTACAAGGGGGGAGGAACACACTAAATTGCAAAAAACAATATTTTCGACCAAAAACGATTTTCCTAAAACCCTTATGCCACAAAGAATAGTTTCCACACTAATCTCAGGTGAAGTTTAATATAACAAAGTTTCTTTCTAGAAAATGATAATGAAACTATAAAAGAACAAAGGAAAAAATGAATTGAGTTGCTTGAACATTTACTTTATGCATTTGTTAACCACACATGTGACTAGGAAAAAAAAGGAAAAAAAGTAAACTAATCATAAAATAAGTAATAGTGTACACCCAAAACAAATAAAATTGTATTGTATGCACTATATATATGGGCCTAACAAATAAAGTTTGATCAATTTGAGGTGTCATCCACTGTGGGATTTAGACATTTAGTCATAGTTAAGTATTTCAAGAACCACAGGCCACAATAATTACGACATATTCTAATTAAATTTATGAATTTTATTATAATTTCTAATTTTAGCAGAATAATGAGATTCAGTTAAAATGGACGTTGGCTTAAATAAATTATATAACTATTGATTTAGTTAAAGTGGACGTTGGGCTTAAATAAATTATATACCAAACCAAAACAAAACAAAACAAATTACATGTGGAAAATTAAAGTATACAAAATATATAATAACAAATGGAAAAAAAAAAAAAAAAACAATAATGACAAATATTTTAAAATATATATAATACTGCATGAAACTAACGTCAAAGAACAATTAACGAGAAATAGAAAACTAGATGCAAATGCATCGAACTAACCTCAAATAATATTTAACGGGAAATCAGAAATTGGATGCACATGCAAGCATTAAGCTAATCTTAAAAATTAATTAATGGACAATCGGAATATTGATTCAACTGCATTAAACTAACTTCAAAGAATAATTAAAGGGAAATCAAAACTTGGATGCAAATACATCGAACTAACACTAAAAAATAATTGTCGAGAAATCAGAAACTAAATGCAAATGCATTGAACTAACCCTCAGAGATTAAATTAACGAAAAATTGGAAACTGGATGCAACTATATTGAACTAACCTTAAAAAAAACTATAAATTGGAAATAGGATGCAAATGCGTGAAACTAATCTTTAAAAATAATTAACGGGAAATTGGAAACCGGATGCAACTACACTGAACTAATTTCAAAAAATAAATTGGATGCAAATGCATTGAACTAACCTCAAAAAATAATTAACGGAAAATCGGAAACTGGATGCAAATTCATTGAACTAACCTCAAACAATAATTAACGGGAAATCAGAAACTAGATGCAAATGCAACCTCATCGAATAATAAACGAGAAACCAGAAACTGGATGCAAATGTATTAAACTAATCTCAAAAAATAATTAACGGGAAATCGAAAACTGGATGCAAATGCATTGAACTGAGCTCGAAGAATAATTAGTAGGAAATTGGAAATTGGATGCAAATACATTAAACTAATTGCAAAGAATAATTAACAAGAAATCAAAAACTGGATGCAACTACATTGAATTAACCTCAAAAAATAAATAACAGAAAATCAAAAACTGGATGCAAATGCATTGAGCTAACCTCAAAATATAGTTGTGTTGTATGTTGTGGAATGTCTCGATAAGTATAATTTTACATTTAAAACGGTGTTTATCTTATCTTTTTTCGTATAATTGGGAACACCTTGCTATTCAAGTAACTTCAATATGAACTTCGTCTTATTAAACAATCTCACAAAACTTCTATTATTAAACAACAAATGAAGTTGAAGGGTTTTATCAATGGTGAGTTATTTTTTTTTAATAGAGAGTACGTGGGGTTTTCATGTTATAAGAAATTTGGATGAGTGATCAATATAATATTGAGTTTATGACTATTTTGTAAAGTCCTGAATTATTATTAAGGGTATTTTTGTAAATTTCATATTAAATCTAGGGTCATTTATGTAAATTGGTCGTCAGGTTATATTTCAACCGTACGTAACTTACTGAAACTTAACTCCAACTCATACGTCACGTTAGGTAAGCGACCCATATGCGAAAAATTTGACAAATGCCGGTTAGCGGTTTTCTGCGTGCGAAGCTGACACGAGTTAACAACTTACACGCATGAGTGGGTCATTGTTATAGCCTGCGGTGAGATAGAATATAAAAGATTAAATTTAGCGGGATGGGCCGGAAAAATAATTACGACGCGACGTCAAACGAGTTGGCGGTTAGGAGTGTGAGGGCCTTAAGCCTAATTGTAATATATTGGGCTTGGGCCTAAATATATCGGCCCAAATAGGAAAAAACAAAAATCGCGAAATCAAATCGCACCTCTTCTTCCCCAATTCGCCCATACTGAAAACCTAGGAGAGAGAAAACTCTCTTCTCCCAAATTCAACAGATTCAACACAAGAATTCAAACACCCAATCACTAACAACACTCAATCAAGTGTGGGGATTCAAAAATTATTGGAATTGGCGGCGTATTTTTGCGAAAGGTGAGTTTGAATTCGTTCAAATAAATAGTTAGCTTCAATTTCGATTTCTTGAGGGTGTAATACTGAAATTGATTGTATTGGGGGTGTTGAAGGTCGGCAGTGGAAGTGTGGAGGAGTTAAAGTGGAGGGAAACAGTGGTGGAGCCGAAAATTCTTGAAGTGCGTCGGGTTTTCGCGAAAGGTTAGTGAATTTCGCCTACAAATCGATAGTGTAAACTCGATTTCGAGTTAATTAGTGGTATTGGATGAAAGATAATTGAATGGGGTGGTTGTTATGTTGACAGCAGCTGTGGGTGGCGATAGAGTGGAGCGATTTTTGGTGGAGCAGCGAGCTAGGAGCGATTTTTGCTGCTGACTTGGTAAGAATTTGGTTATTCATTACAAATTCGAGAGATTCATGTCGATTTATAACTGTTAATGTACATTTCGAGAGATTTAATATGAATCGAAGGGCGTGGGATTGGTTGTAGTTGAAATGTGGAATTTGAATTGAGATGTGATAGGATTGGCGTCGATATGAGGGCTTGCCATGGCCCGAAATTGCCGTAGAGACCGTCAGAGTAACAGTGTCCGAAATGGCCTGTAGCTCTGTTGACAGTAGTTATAGGAAAAAAATACCCGAAACCCAATTCTTAACGTCGAGATTTCTTCTCGGCCTACGCTAGATAATAATTCCTCGTTGTTCGATCAATTCTAATAAACGACGTATATGTATATGCTGTTATAGAAGTGAATTTGAGTTGACTCGGTTAAGCGGGCTTGATTCGGATAAGTGGGCTTGAGGAGAACGGAGCTTGCTAAGGTAGGAACCTACATACCAATATATAGCCTGCTTATTTTCATGCATGATTTGAATTGTTTAACTAGGAAATAGATAGTTGTGTATCAACCATGCATGTATATATGATATTCATGTTTTGCACTGTATTTCCTTGATATAAAATATATATATATATATATATATAAATATATATATATATATATATAGCATTAGCGTGAAATGGGTTTTTTCAGTAAAATCGGGGTAGCGAGGGATTGTTTTACGGTTAAAAGTGAAAAAAACTGGTTTTGGGAAAGGTTAAGGCCTCTTGTCTCGAAGGAGACGAGAGATGGATTTTGTAACGCGGGTAAGGATTACCCGGTTGTTTGTAACTAGGTGCGAGGTTCTGGATTGTTCCCGGGATGGTCGTGTTATTTATGATGATTCGCCGTTTGGGAATCATCGGTTGTTATTTACTATGATTGGCCCGTTTGGGAGTCATAGGTTGTTCTACTCGATGATGGGAAATCCAGGAACTCACACCTACATAATCAACAGTTTTAAAAGAAAAACTAAATAGGTAACTATAGTATTTGAAAATAATCGGTAATATGAGTATATATATAGATATTACTATGTTTATCACGAGGGGATTTAGAAAAGGAATTGTGAATTCCTATAAAGAAGGCTGTTGTTGTCGCATTCGAGACGGCAGTTTCGCTCTAGATTCCAACTGTGGTGTGTACACCTTCGAGGTGGTGGGCCACCTTTAAAGGGATGCATCACTGGATGTAGTCCGGGAATTCCTTTTCTACTTTTCTAGATAACCATGCTTGTATGTGTCACGCTGTATGGTGATTAGCTTGAGTGGGGTTACATGCTACCTCGATGAGGTTTAGACGCGAGGAGTGAGAGTTTAGTCCACTCTTGGATGTGTGTCAGGATCCTGAGCAGTCTGCAGTCGTCGAACGGTTGACCACCGTAAGTTAGGTGACAGCCCGTATGGGGGTCGTGGTCACAGGGCCCACCTGAGCCCTAAAAGCTTTGGGAATTTTGTGTGTACAAACACAACAACGGCATTTCATCTCCATGCCGGTAAAATCAGGAAAACAACGGTGCATGGTTCACACTGGGAAGTACTGAACCGAGATTGCCTGTGACTGGGGCTGAGTACCAGTCGTACCCTCACCATTCTAATAGGATGCAGCGGCCACAATAGTTGTATGATGATTGTGAAAAACTCTATTTTTTTTATATATATCAATGAAGCATGTCGAGATGATTTCTGCTAGTTAGTGATGTATATATACATAGTCACAATATTTGAATACTATTATAGAAACCCTGCATGTTTTAAATGTTTTCTATAAGTAGACTATTTATTGGTTATGTGCGTTTCTACTGGGCATAGTTGTTTGCTCATCCTACTTAACATTTAACATTTGAGGCGAGCGATTCGCGGAGGAGGTTTTCCCTAACCCTAGTGATGACGGGTATGGTGATTTGGGAGGATTTCCTTATGCTTGACGAGGACAGAGTCAAGTTCATACTTTTGGATGTATAGAGATAGTCTAGTCGATCATTTTGGTTGTATATATGTAGAGCTTCGCTCATTTTGATGTAATATTTGATATATTTAAGTAGCAGTTACACTTACATAGTTGGTGGATGGGATGTGATGTTGTTTAGAAGGTTGGTTTGTATATATATGGTTGTTGGAAGGTTGTAGTTTAGGATTTCCAGGTTATGACAGGTTTATGACAGGTTTTAGGGTTTACGAATGTCGATTAAACAAAGGAAACTATGCCGAAATTTCGGTAGAATCGGGATGGGTGTCTGCCTCGAGATTCATTCCACGTCCTCGGGATGTGTGTTGGGTCTCGGGGCGTGAGATATTTAGTACCACGAACTTTCGCTTTTTTTTCTAAATGGTACCCGAACTTTGTTTCTCGCCTATTCGTACCACGAAGTTTTAATTTGTTTCAATTTAGTACCTTAGTTAATTTTTCATCCAATTCCGTCAAATTTCACTAACGGCGTTAGCACTATTCACATTAACACTATTCACACAGCACTATTCACATTAGTACTATTCACACAGTACTATTTATGTGAACAGTGTTTTCACTATTCACTCAAACAGTGTTTTTTCAAAAATCAAATTTTGAAAAACAAAAAAAACCATTCACGTGAACAGTTTTTTTTTGTAAGAATCTTTAATCACTCGTAAAAATTAATTATTTAATGAAAAATAATAAAAAAACACTATTAGACAATGTTCACGTGAACAGTGGTTTTTTTAATTTTTAAGATTGATTAAAGATTATTACCCAAAAAACTGTTCACGTGAATAGTGTTTTTTTGTTTTCCAAAATTTGATTTTTGAAAAACCATTGTTCACATGAATAGTACTAACGTGAATAGTGCTAACGCCGTTAGTGAAATTGGACGGAATTGGATGGAAAATGTCTTGAGGTACTAAATTGAAACAAATTGAAAATTCGTGGTACGAATAGGCGAGAAACAAAGTTTAGGTACCATTTAGGAAAAAAAGTGAAAGTTCGTGGTACTAAATAGTCATTAACTCATATAATATTTGTATATAATAGTTATGCATATATAGTTGCATATATTTTTTAGAATAATTAATATGATAGGACCCGTTCGTAGATAATCTTTGAAGATCCTACATTGTGAGTCAGGTATATAATTTAAAGAATAATTAATGGGAAATCGGGAACTGGATAATCTTTGATGATCCCATATAGTAAATCAAGCATAATTTATTTTTATGTCATGTTTGCAAGGACACTACAAATGGATAAGTAGAAAGTTGGTATTATACACCACATTGGATAATTAAAAGAAAATCGAAAACTGAATTCAAATACATTGAACTGAGCTCAAAGAGTAATTAACGGGAAATCGGAAACTTTATGCAAATACAATACACTAAACTCAAAAAGTAATTAACTAGAAATCGGAAACTGGATGCAACTGCATTAAACTAACGTCAGAGAATAACTAATAATGGGAAATTAGAAATTGGATGCAAATCCTTGAAAAATATTTAACGGGAAATCGGAAACGGTATGCAAAAATGCATCAAACAAACCTCAAATAATAATTAACGGTGAATCAGAAACTGGATGCAAATGCATTGAACTAACCTCAAAATATAATTAACAGGAAATCAAAAACCAAATGCAACTGCATTGAACTAACCTCATAGAATAATTGACGGGAAATAAAAAAAACTAGATGCAAATGCATTAAAATAACCTCAAAGAATAGTTAACGGAAAAATCAGAAACCGGATGAAATTGCATCGAATTAACCTCAAAGCATAAATAATTAGAAATCATAAACTAGATGCAGATATATTGAACTAACTTCAAAGAGTTATTAATGAGAAATCGGAAACTGGATGCAAATGCAATGAACTAATCTAAAGACTAATTAACGAATATAGAAACATAAAAAAAATGTATACAAATGCACTGAACTAACTTCAATGAATAATTAATGAGAAATTATAAATTTGATGCAACTGCACTAAACAAACCTTAAAAAATAATTAACGGGAAATCAAAAACTTGTTGCAAATGCATCAAACTAACCTTAAAAAACAATTAACGGGAAATTGGAAATTAGATGCAACTACATTAAACTGACCTCAAAGAATAATTAACGGAAAATCGGAAACTGGATGCAACTACATTAAACTAAAATCATATATTAACTAACAGACCGAGAAATCAGAAATTGGATGCAATATTCTTGATGAATATTTAACGGAAAATCAGAAACTGGATGCAAATATATTGAAATAACCTCAAAGAATAGTTAACTGGAAATCGAAAACCGAATGTAACTACATCGAACTACCTTCAAAGCATAAATAACCGGAAATTGGAAGCTAGATGCGAACTAACTTCGAAAAATAATTAACCGGAAATCAGAAACTGGATACATATGTATTAAACTAACCTCAGCTCAAAGAGTAATTAACGGGAAATTGGAACCTTGATGCAAATGCAATTAACTAATCTCAAAGAGTAATTAACAAAGCATTGAAAACTAGATGGAACTGTACTGAATTAACCTTAATGACTAACGGGAAATCGTAAACTTGGTGTAACTGCACTGAACTAACCTTAAAGAATAATTAACAGGAAATCAGAAACTTGATACAACTGCATTGAATTAACCTCAAAGAATAATTAATGGGAAATCGGAAACTAGATCCAACTACGTTGAACTAGCATCAAATAATAATTAACGTAAAATCAGAAACTTCATGCAAATGCATTGAACTAACCTTGAAACATAGTTGTATTATATATAGGGGAATATAATATCTCGACAAGTATAGTTTTACATTTAAAGTAGTATTTATTATAATTATTTTATTATGATTAGGAATGCCTTGCTATTTAAGTAGCTTCAATATCATCTTCGCCACATTGGGCATTCTCACAAAATTTCAATCAAACTTCTATTATTAAACATAACAACAAAAATAAAGTCATAGGTTTTACCAAGGTTTGGTGCTTTCTTTTGATAGAGAGTGGTGCAAGAAATTTGAACAAGTGATTAATATAATTTCCATATCTCATAGCTATGAATAGTTGCTAATATTTTTTAGAATAATTTAATATAATGACACCCGTTCATAGGACGGGTTCAAAAACTAGTTTATCTTGGTAATCCTTTGTCTTGGTGTCATAGTTTGGGATTTCGGAATTCTCGGAATTCCGGTAAATCCAAAAATCGAAATCCAGTAAATTTCGACCCTATTACATTCGGAAGTTCGAAATCTTTCGGAATTTCGATTATTTCGACACTATATTCGGAATTCCGGTTTTTTGGAAAACCGAAATTCCGAGCGGAATTCCGGAGTTTCGTTCGGAATCACGAACTATGCTTGGTGTTTATCTTGGTAATCCCTTATTTTGGAAACCTAGTTATATATAAAGGTAACCTCCTCCCATTCAGAATGAACTCAATTAATAAGATTTCTCTCTATCTCATTCTCTCCATCATTCAATATACTTAATTTAGTGTGGTGTTCTCTCTAAGTCTATGTTATATATAAAGGTAACCTCCTCCCATTCAGAATGAACTCAATTAATAAGATTTCTCTCTATCTCATTCTCTCCATGATTCAATATACTTAATTTAGTGTGGTGTTCTCTCTAAGTCTATTTAATTCTAACAGATTAGGTATTATGTAAAATTGGTATTTTTGGGTTGTTCTAAATTTTTTTTATCTTAAATGAGTTTTACATAATATTGTGATGATACGAGGTGAATAAAAGTTGAAAGATTTGGACCAATGTAACACCCAAGAGAATCCGTGGCAAATGATTGAGATTGAGCCCAAGATGGAACTTAAGTTGAGCACAAATCAATCTCACCCTCTGGAAGCACAAGCCGAGGCTTAGCACCTCGAAACTCAACTGAACTCGCTTGAAGACCGGTCATTAGACCCGTGGTTCTCCAAATTACAAAACCAATATTGATGAAGGGACATAACTCATAATACAAATCTCTGCTTTTGAAATCTTTTTAGCTATATCTCATAATAGGGGAAAGAAATGTATTTTCATAATTCAAATCCAAGCTATTTTCATATGAAAAATATGAAAACGCAAATTCAAATTTTCACAAGTCAATTTATATCTTCATTGGATTGGATGTGCAGAATAAGTTTGTGGACAAGCAACTGTTTGCTGTCCACAAGACTTCAGTTTCTGTTTGGTGGAGTGTCTGCCCAAAAAAACTGTGTTACTGCCCAAAAATACTGTTAAACTGACCGAAAATGAATTTAACCAATAGAAATCTGCTGTTTGTTTGTAGACAAGTCAGTTCACAAATTCGGACTCTTGGATGTGTTGGTTTACAGACCTTGTTCTTTTTCTTATTTTCACAATAGCTAAAGCAGAGTAACAGACTAAGGCCTACCGGGTTTGTAAGTCTTTATTCCAGGATAATACACCAACCAAAAATTCTCCTCTTTCTCTCCTCACCACAGAATAAACAAGCCTAACAAACTGAGTCCACCTGAGTTTTGAAATTCCGACCGATTCTGCCAGAGTTTCGCTACTAGCTCATCATTAGTGAAGTGGTGAAGGAGATCCAATCTCTGGGTCTACTCATAAACTCCTGCCTCTCAAGAGGAAGAACTAAAATCTACCAAATCCTCAAATTAGCTTCTTTTGGGTTTATTTATGGAAGATCATCACCTTAATTCAATTCGGATTTGTATCAGTAAGTTGATTGTGTTGTTGTTGGGAGAGAAGACACTTGTTGGGGAAGTAGTTTGTGGATAATAGCAAAAAATCCCAACTCCATTCCAGCCATTATAGGTATCTTCATCTTCACAGTTGCAAATCACTCATTGATTACCAAAATAAGATTGATTATTGGATTGCTCTCTCCGGAATAGACCTGCTTAGTGCGCTGCTTCAGGGGATTGATGGTCTTGGTTATCTTCCTAACTTCTGGACAAGGGTTTTGTGGCGGGTTAGATTGAGATTTGATTGAAGATATAAGGGATAATCTGGTAGTATGTGAAGTTCTTTCTTTCCAGGAGTTTTCTTTGAAACTCAGGAAGAGGAAGGTGTACAAGTAGCTTCTGTGTTCAGCTGATTCCATTTTTTATCAGAGCTGATTAAGCTCAGGATCAAGTGTCCCTTTTTTGGAAGAGCATATTTTGCTCACTAGGTGGTAACTTTTAGGCATGATAGCCTTAAACTGTCGGGGGATGGGCACCTCCTCTTCAGTTCATATCATAAAGGACCTCATCGGTGCCCACGATCCGGATGTCATTTGCTTGTCTGAGACTAAAGCAACAGGAACAAGAATGGAAACAGTAAGGAAGCAGTTAAAATATCAAGGTAGTCATGTAGTACCAGCGGATGGAAGAAAAGGTGGTCTCACAGTTCTATGGAAGGAAGATTGTAATGTGGAGATACAGGCAGCAACAAAGAACTATGTCACAGGCAAAGTTACAAATCTTGGCTCTGTATCATCATCTTGGGTATTTACATTTGTCTATGGAGAACCAATTTCTCATCATCGGAAGAAAGTTTGGGATGAGTTAACAAGTTTAGCTTATCATATAGACGACCCCTGGATTCTTTTCGGGGATTTTAATGCAATAACAAGTTTAGATGAAAAAGAAGGAGGGAATAATATTAGAAGCAGAAGCATGGTAGACTTTAATGACTTTATAAATGGCATTGGATTGGTTGATTTAGGATACAGAGGTTCAAAATTTACATGGTGCAATAATAGAGCATATGGAAGTCACATAATGGAGAGGTTAGACAGAGCATTAACTACTACTTCATGGATGGAATTTTTTCCAGAGGCTAAAGTCACAACAGTCACAAATGTTTCATCAGATCATCTTGCCCTTTTCATAAGTTTACATAAAGCCGAGCCAATCACAAAGAAGCCTTCCAGATTTTATGAAATGTGGTTGAGAGATGACAACTGTAAAAATGTTATTGAGCATGCCTGGAACTCAGTGGAAGAAAATGAGAGTATGTCACTGGTAGCACAGAAACAAAATGCCACAAGGGAGAAACTAAAGGTATGGAACAAGAGAGAGTTTGGGAATGTGGTTTTTGAGATTAGAAATGTTAAAAAACAGCTTGAGAAGTTGATGACTGGGGACATGAATGAAAGGAAGTATCAGAAGATTCAAAGCTTGAAATCCAAGTTGGTAGAGTTACTTGAGCGAGAGGCTAGCATGTGGAGGCAGAAGTCAAGTCAAAATTGGGTAAAAGACTATGCGAGGAATACGAAGTTTTTTCATATCTCCACTGTATATAGGAGAAGGAAAAATAAGATAGATAAACTCAAAAATGAACAAGGGATTTGGAAAAAGGGCAGAGAGGAGGTAAGTGGAGTGGTTAATTCTTTTTTCACTGATCTTTTTAGCACAGATAGCCCAAAAACTGATTCTTCTATTCTTAACCTATTCAAACCTGTTATAACAAGTTGAGAGAATGATATTTTGGGAAAGATACCTACTGATACGGAAATATGGAATGTTGTCAAGAAGTTACACCCCCTTAAAGCACCAGGACCTGATGGCTTTCAGGGGGTGTTTTATCAAAGTTGTTGGGATATAGTAGGGCCTCTCATCACCAAAACTGTTAAGAATTTCTTCCTTTATAACATGCTCCCACCTGATTTGAATGAAACCTTTATAACTTTGATTCCCAAAATCCCTTCCCCAGACCACATCTCAAAATTTCGACCCATCAGTCTTTGCAACTTCACCTACAAAATCATTTCAAAACTCCTTGCCAATAGATTAAAAGCCCTCTTACACAAAATAATATCCCCTTTTCAAGGTGCTTTTGTCAAAGGAAGATTCATTGGTGACAACATAGGATTGGCAAGCGAAATTTTCCATCACATGAGTAGAATGGAAAAGAAGAAACAAGGATGGCTAGCTCTCAAATTGGATATGAAAAAGGCTTTTGATAGGGTGGAGGGGCAATTCTTATATCAAGTTTTTGAAAAGCTTGGTTTCAGTAACAAATGGATAGCTATGATTAGAAAATGTCTAGAGACAGTATCATATAGAGTTCTTTTAAATGGTTCACCCTTGAGTCACATTCTTCCTCAAAGAGGTCTAAGGCAAGGAGACCCCTTGTCTCCATATTTATTCATTCTTGTTACAGAAGCACTGTCAAGACTGTTGGGAAAGGCAGAAGAAGAAAAGAAGCTCAGTGGAATTAAGATGAGACAAAACTCTCCTCCAATCAATCATTTGTTATATGCTGATGATTTGATAGTATTCAGCAAGGCAAGTTTGAATCAAGCCAGTAACATGAAGGAAATACTTGGTCGAAGATCGCTTGGCCACCAAAGTCAAGAAGTTAACTGGATGAAGTCTAGTGCTTTCTTCAGTCGGAATGTACATCAGCGGCACCAAAAGATTCTTCTTAGAAAATGGAAAGTGAGAAGATTCATGGAAAAAGAAAAGTATTTGGGTGTGCCAATTTTACTGGGTAAGAAAAAAGGGCAAGATTTCGAATATCTGGTGGACAGATTACAGAAAAAAGTTGCAGGATGGAAGGCCAAGGTTCTCTCACAAGCAAGTCGAACAACTCTGGTTGAAGCAGTGGGTCAAACAGTTCCAATATATGTTATGGGTGTGTATCATTTACCTACTAGTATATGTGATAAGTTGGATCAGATCAATAGGGATTTCTGGTGGAATGGCAATGCAAATTCAAATGCGTGGCACACCCTAAGTTGGGAAAAACTATGCAAAGCAAAGATGAATGGAGGCTTAGGATTCAGAAGAGCAAGAGACATGAACATGGCAATGCTTGCAAAACACAGCTGGAGAATGATAAATGATCCTGATTCTATTTGGGCTAAGACATTCAGAAGTTTATATCAATGGGAAATGATTTCACAAGACACATCTAGAAAAAAAAAACCTACATCCTATTTCTGGAAAGGAGTTGTGAAAAGTATGGACTCAGAGTGAAGGAAGGATACATGTGGAAACTAGGAGATGGTAATAGTATACATACTTTTACTGAACCTTGGTTGCTCCTTAACAATAAACCAATCCGAATTTTGTCGGACCATGTCATTGATAACTTCTCTTTCTCGGCAGTGGATGATAGTACACATGTAAGTCATCTGTTAGAAAATGATTCAACAGATTGGAATCAAGATAGGTTGGGAGAATTGTTTCCCAAACCAATCGTGGAATGCATCAACCTCAAGGAAGTCAATCCCACCTCTCAAGATAAGCTCATCTGGTGGAGAGATAGCAAAGGAATCCTTACAGTAAAATCAGCCTACAAGATGCTTATAAGAGAAACTGAGAAGGGAGAGTGCTCAAAAAGTAACTGCAGAACTATAAGAAGAATATGGAAGCTAGATATAGATGCAGGTACTCAGTTATTTCTATGGAAGCTATATATGGGAGGATTGACTACTGGAGATGTTTTATTAAGAAGAAAATTCAAAGGAGATGCCAGCTGCTCTTTTTGTCAAAAAGAAATTGAAACAGACTACCACCTCTTTATAGGATGTGAATGGGCCAGAGCACTTTGGATGGGTTCTATTCTCGGACAAAGAATGATGCAGAACGAGAAGAAAGATGTTAGAGCGGCACTAGATTCCTTGCTAGAATGGGGATTGAAGAAAGAGGACTTGGAAGGTCAGTATGCAAAGACCTATGCACTATGTCTTTTAGAGCAGATTTGGAAAACCCGAAATATGATTAGGTTTGAAAAAAAAGAATTTAGCTTTCAAGAAATCTATGGTCACACACACTCTCATGCAGCAAGAGTCTTTGAAGCTTACCAAACAGTGGTAACTCATACAAATGTAGAGAGTAATTCTGAAGAAATAGAGTTCAGTACTGAGAAGAGAGTGAAGTACGAGCAATGGCATAAGGTTTCTTGTGATGGAGCCTATGAGACAAAAACAGGCAGAGGAGCAGCAGCAGCTGTATGCAAACGACAAGATGGAAGCACACTTGGTGCAGTTTATAGTAAGTTCAGGTGCGAAAGTGCGATGCAGGCAGAATGTAAAGGTGTTGCACTGGCCATACTTCTTGCTCAGAGACTACAGATTTCAAATCTGGTGGTACTCGGTGATAACCAAAGATTAATGAAAGCTCTCGCCGCAAAAGATAACAGTTTTCTATGGAGTTCTGAAGACAATTACAATCAGATTCAAGAAACAATGACGGCTTATCATGCAGTAAATGACTCCTTCTTGGTTCATTTCTTTTGGATAGCTAGGAATTGTAATAAAGAAGCGAATCAGGTAGCTAAATGGGCCAACAAGTATGCTGGGATTAGCCCTCCACCTCGTTGGCTGCATGACAATGTAGAACTTCTGGTCAAAGTTTAAGTTTTAAGGAAAGTTTACAATCGAAAAAAAAAAAAAAAAAAAAAAAAGTCTTTATTCCAGTGAACTACCTCCTAACACCAATGGCATGCATTGGATGATTTATGCTAAAAGACACACAAGAGGGTAACTTTATGGCGGCACATTGCCCCATTGCCGTTTGAAAAATTGACAAAATCAATGCCTACTAGCACAATAAGTATAAAAGCAGCGTAACCCTTCGAAAGTCAACAATCTTTCATCTTCAGTTAAACTCACTTCACCACAATATTTTTAAAAAAAAAAAAAAAAAAAAAAAAGAGAGAGAGAAGAGTATTAGTTTTACATAATACGCAATCAATAAAATCCAACAATTACATCTCTATTTTGAAGCCAATATAAACATTCATGAACTAATAGATTTATTTTTCTCTTCATCAACGGAAAACAATTGAATCTATATAAAACAAAATCAAATGGAGAAAGTTTCAAATAGAATGTTGTACGTAAAGAAATCAAGTATTGGGTCTAATACATTTTGTTTTTGTGTGTCACCATCATTGACCACTGCCATTCAAGTGTTCTGCAACATAGTCTAGAACACTATGCTCTGAGCCATACACCCTAGCGGTACAAGAACTTGATTTGAGTCGTTATACCCTTGTTTCCGCTTCACTCTTTCACTTCAGCTCAAATACACCAGGGACTGTTCTTCATCATCAAAAAACCACCAAACATAATACCATTTTGCTGCAACCTATACGTCGTATTATGGCATGCATCTCCTAGCATATCACAAAACTCTCTTTAGACCATCCAATAAAAGCTTTTATTACACTGCCTTGAGAATCCCTAAAAATATACCGGCCTCCACTATCACCTTATCAACTACCACTCATAAGAGTCTGCAACCTCAGGAATGAGCTATACTTCAGACTTCATAAGAGTCTGCAACCTCAGGAATGCAGTTTTGTGTGTACACCTTCATGGATTGTATCAGGATCCCATTCATAGTTAAGTATCTGCAGGTATAAGATCCATCTTGCATTAACTTCATTGATTGTATCCGCATCCCGTTCATAGTTAAGTATCTGCAGGTATACGATTCAGCTTGCATTAACTTCATGAATTTAAGACACAGGCAAAGTTCTTAAAACATCAATTGCATGCAAAGAATTATCATTGCAAGCTGCCAACAAAAGGATTTCCAATAGTGTTTATTGAAGGTTAACACTACACTGAGTCACTGACTTATTCTTTGGGGGTTTGATGTCTAGGTAAAGGACTGCCTAACAACTGAAAACCTTGGATACACCTACCAACCTGAGCTACATACAAGATTGGAATCAAACGTGACGACAAGGAATGTTCGAAAAAACTTAAGAGTAGCAGAGATAAAACCGTTTCACATATCGAACATTCTCAAATGACTAAAAATAGATAGGAACAACCAAAGGATTTTGGTGGAATACATGGATAAGATTCATCCCTCTACACACTTGCAAGAAAGCTACAAAATAATCATTATATACGAAAGCAAACAATCCAAAAAACAGAAAAGCGTTTGAGAACATTCAAAATCATCAAATGCCAACCAAGTAGGGCTGGCAATAGGTTGGATTGGTCCGGATATATGCAAATCCAAAACCGATCCGTTTTTCAACAATACAGATCTAGAACCGACCCGACCCGAACGGATATTTGAGTTAGAGAACCCAAATCCAACCGAAAACTTTTTTTTGATTCCGGATCCGATCCGCTCCGAACCAATAAGCTCAATTTCAACCCGGTGAATCGAGTTTTTTTATAATTTAATCCTAATTTTCGTTATATAAATATTAAATATATTTTTTTTTTGCTAAACACAAAAACAAGGTACACAAATCCAAAAGGCATAATGAATGATTTGAAATCCAAATTTGTAAGGGAAGATTTTCCTTTAGATAGAAACCATATTTTTATTATGTAAAAAATATATTGTAATATTACATATGTATTTTGCATATCTTATTTTGAAACTTTAAATATTGCAATGTTGCGGTAATAGAAATATATAGTGGAGGAAAATTAGGAAGAATAAGGCTAAAAATTTTAACCGGATCAGGCCTATAACAGTTCGGTACATATTTAATCCAGAACCAATCCAATATATGACCTGATCGATTAATTAATGTCATATTTCAGTAATTAATATATATTGGATCCTAATTTCAGTAATTAATTTCTTTTGACGGTAAGAAAAATATCTGAGGCTTAGGAGAAATTAATTAATTACTGCAACCAGCTCAACATAAATTGACGGTAAGAAACTCGGTTGAGAGCTGCCACCATTTCTGACAATTTATGTATTTACGGTTGAGAGCTATTCATATCGAGAGCATCTAAATCATTTCTTGACTCCACTGGTCATCTAAATCCAACACGGATACGTTGCCCCTTGAGGAGTGTCCGTGCTTGGATACCGACACTCCCCGACACGTGTCCAATATTCGATTTGGAGTGTCGGATTTATTAATTAATTTTTAGAATTTCTGACACTCCGTGGACACGCTATGCTGGGGACACACGGGGAACACTTCTACATTTTATTCTTATTTTTTAAAAAGTCATTAAAATACTTAAAAGAAGACACGACTTGGTAGGGTTTTATTTCACTCTTGAAATAAGAAAAATGAGGCACAATGCACGACTGCGTTTGATGATTGCCAAGTCTTTTTTAAATATATTTGTTACAAATCTTCAGAATTGTTATTAATTTCTTTTCGTTGACATTAGCTTGCATTATTGGACTTATATATATTTACGCGTGTCCATGACGTATCCGTGTCCTACTTTTTGAATGTAGCCGTTTGTTTGCATGTCCGTCGGTCATCGTGATCCGTGGTCGTATCGTTGTCCGTGCTTCATAATAGGTTATAAGAACACATTCCTGAAGCACCAGAATTGAGTTCTCTGGATGCATCTACCAGGCAAAAAAACATGCAAGAATCAAAACTCACCATATACAGAGATTATTCCTCAAGATTGCTAACTTCTTACAACATACAAGTAAAGGAAGCATGAAATGACAGGACAGTATTAGTACTAGTTCATTAGAAAAGAAAATAACTTATTTAGCTAATACAAAGGACTTCATACACATTATTTATTTCGTTCAGCACAGCAGAGAAAATAAAACAAGAGCGTGACCATCAGTAATCAATGCAGGGTAACAAGCGTGTTGGAGTGGAAGAAGTAGGGTCGTGTAAGCTTCCGGTCCTTGCTTAGACGGCCAATTTGCCTCGGCTCTTGGGTGCCCAGGTCATAAAGCCACAGCTCGTCGTCAAGGTGTATGATGACTTTGACGAGGTTGGATAAGTTAGTTGAGTCAACGCCTCTCATTGCGACAAGGCATGTGTTGTCTGACAAGAAGCTGGTTAGAGGAGGATGGTTCCGCAAGGATTGAAGGCGGATGCAATAAGAGCTGGTCCAAACGTTTGTAAGAGTGTCATGCAAAACAAACATCTGCAACTGATGAGGAGAAACAACGGTGAGGCACAGTGATCCACCATTCAGCACAGATAAGAGGTGGGGGCTGTTGCAAGGTGTATACGGGGAGGGTTGCACCAGGTGGTGTGGAACTTGTTTCCTGGCGGGTGGTTTGCGAGCCTTGATATCAAATATGTATAGGTAATAGCATTCTTCACAAGTAAGAAATGGGGAGTTGTCGGCGTCGTCCTTCTCAGTTGTCAACCAAAAGAGATTCTTTTGAAACTGAACAATTTGCGAGGACACATTGAAAAAATCATCGGAATCGCAACTCTTCCCCCATACCATCCAGGGATAAGTACGAGTAGTAGCTTTTGCGTCACAGTAACCAGTACGGACAGTAAGAGTGCGGAATTTGGATCGCCCCAGGATTGCAAACACCTTGTATTTACCAACAGAAGCAGAATAATGGTCAGGAAACAGTGCCCAATTAGAACATGGATCTTTGGTAGGAGGAAGAGCCTGGAAGTGGGAGGTAATGGGGTTGGATATGTAAAGAAGTAGAGGATTATACTTGTTTTGAAAGAGGAGTAAACCGTCACATGATGCTTTTAAACATAACACAGCCTCCTTGTCATTCTCATCAACTACTTGTTCTTCTGTGCCCCACTTCTTAAGCTTGAGAAAAGGCATTTTCAACTCCTTTCGTGGATTCAATGATGGCGGTATTGGCGGTGTTAGGCTGATGGAGAAATGATTATACTGGTAATTAGGAATGACATTAGTGGGTTTTGCAACAGTTGTAAATATTATCCCTTGTTCTTCTTGTTGTCGTTGTAAGTGAGCATTCCCGAAAGTGGGTCGGGAGATGAAAGAGGACCAAAGCTTGGATACACATTTCGAACTTGAGAGATCCTCCGCGGTGAGACGAAAGAGAATTTCCAAAGTTATTTCTTCGGGTAGGCTGTCGAAATAACAACTACTACCACTATAATTATGACGACCCAATCCTCCTATTAACCTCTGCTTCTTCTTCACTACACTACTTGCATCGGTAGCAGCCATTTGAAAACAATAAATACAATAATTTATTGATCTCTAACTCTTAATCAACAAACAAAGAACACAAAACTTACTTACCGTGTGACGGTGTGGAACGAGCGAAGATCCACGGATAATGAGATTGAAGAAGAAGAACAACAAATGAACAATAAGGATATTTCGATTATATATAGAGGATTGAGATTGGGTTCTTCTAATTCGAATTTTGGTTTGTTTTTCTAGTTCTTGTTGAACTCCTTCTAAAACAATGTCTAATTCTAATTTTATTGGCATTTCCCTTTGTGCACAACCCACCCAATTTTCCGAAAAAAGAAAATACCGATCCCAAAAGACGAAACTACCCCCATAGAAACCGTATTTCATATATGACATATATGAAAACACAAATTCAAATTTTCGTAAGTCAATTTAAATCTTCGTTGGATTGGATGTGTTACTTTATCTGCTCTACGAATGGCTCAGTTATTTGCAGCACCTCAAAGGTGCTCTTTTTGTGTTGACCGTGCTTTTTTTTTTTGGGTATGTTGTTTCTAAAGATGGTATCTTGGTCGATGAATCAAAAGTGGAGGTTGTTAAGCGTTGGCCTCAGCCTACTAATCTACATGACTGCAGGAGCTTTCATGGGTTTGCTTCGTTTTACCGGCGGTTCGTTCCTAATTCCAGCACCATTACCGCACCAATTAATGCATGTATGGAGGCAGGTAAATTTGTTTGGACTGAGGAGGCTGACGTGAGTTTTGAACTCATCAAATAAAAATTGATTACTGTGCTTGTTCTTGCATTGCATGATTTCTCATTACCGTTTGAAGTGCACACCGATGCTTCTAAGGTTGGCATTGGCGCGGTTATTAGTCAATATATGCGGCCTATAGCTTATTTTAGTGAGAAGCTAACTGGTGCTCGTTCAAATTATAGTGCTTATGATCTAGAGTTCTATGCGATTCTTCAAACACTTAAGCATTGGCGCCATTATTTGATCCACAACGAGTTTGTCTTGCATCCCAATCATGAGGCTTTGAAACATATTGGTAACCAAGATAAGGTTAGTGCTCGTCAATTGCGTTGAGCCAATTACTTGCAGAATTTTACTTTTGTGCTTAAGCACACTTTTGGTGCTCAGAACCGTGTCACATATGCACCTAGTAGACGTGTTTCTTTGTTGACTACTATGAGGACACAAGTGGTTGGATTTGACAGTTTTAGTGATCTCTTAGTCGATGATCTATCCTTTTTTTTTTCTCTCATCCTAACTAATAACCAAGCTGGTGTGCGTTCGGATTATCTGTTGCATGATGGTTTTATTTTTTTTAAAGGGCGGCGTTTGTGTGTTCTAGATTGTAGTCTTTGTTTGCAAATTATTAAAGAGTTACATGGAGAGGGACATTTTGGGCGTGATAAGACTTACAAGCTTGCTTTTGATTCTTATTTCTGGCCAAACATGACTAAAGATGTGTATCGGTATGCCGATCGTTGTCGTATCTGTCAGGTCTCTAAAGGTAATACAACCAATGCTAACTTGTATATGCCTTTGCTTGTACCTGCTCGGCCTTGGGCTGATATTAGTATGGATTTTGTTATGGGATTACCTCTCACACAACGGGGTATGGATTATGTTTTTGTGGTGGTGGATAGATTCTCTTAAATGGCTCACTTCATTGCTTATAAGAAGACCACCGACGCTGTGAATGTGGCTCAACTTTTCTTTCGTGATGTCTATCATATCGTCTTCATGGTCTCCCTGAATCTATTGTGTCTGACAGAGATACCAAGTTCTTAAGCCATTTTTGGCAGAGTTTGCGGAAGCTTGTCCATACTGAGCTTAACTTCAGCAGTGCGTATCACCCTCAAGCCGATGGGCAAACTGAAGTTGTACGTGAATCGCTCCTTGGGGAATCTTCTCTGTAGTTTGGCTGGTAGTAATATTAAGAAGTGGGAATGAACAAGAGTTATTGCAGACAAAGTTCGCTTTTAATAGATCAGTAAATAGAAGTACATACCGGTTACAGTCATTTTCAAATTGTTTACGGGTTTAATCCTCGTTCTCCTGTTGAACTCGCTCATGTTCCGGATTTAACACATATCCATGCGACAAAGCTGATGAGTTTATTAAGAGGATTCACGATATCCAAAACACGACACAAAAACATTTGCTTAACTCTACTTCTAAGTATAAGATTGTTGCTGACTGCCACCGTAGAGATGTTCATTTTGAAGTTGGCGACTTTGTGTGGGTTGTTCTTACTAATGATCGTGTTCCTGTTGGTGAGTATATCAAGTTACGTCCTCGTAAGATTGGCCCTTTGGAGGTGATTGGCAAGATAAATCCCAATGCTTACTGGTTGCAATTGTTCAAGAATATTCGCACATCCGATGTTTTCAATGTGAAACACCTTCTCTTTTATTATGATGATTCAACAAATGATGAAGTTCCAAATTCTAGGTCAAATTTTTCTAAAGAATGGGGGAATGATGCAATATAAGGAAGGATCTAGCTTGGAGGGTCGGTTGCTTTAGTTGCAACTTACATGTTGGTCTTTTATAACACCCGGCTATTTCTATTTATTATTTTTATAATATATGATTAATATTAATAATAAGAATAAATAAAATAAAATAAATAGGATAAAGATTAGTGGAGAGAGAGGAAACATGGGAAAAGAGGATAAACTATCTTCCCTATTTTCGGGGGTTTTGGAAAAAAAATAAACACAGAGAAGAGTTCACATGGAAAGTTTTACACAGAGAAGAAAGAAGAAGAAAGGGGCGGATTTGTGCACCTCTTATCTAGCTTTGGATCGGATTTTTGGCGTTCTATTTTATATATATTTTTTTGCGGGATACGAGAGGTGAGTAGATACTGTTATCTTTCACTGAAATTATCGACAATCACATTACTACGTATGTTAGAATTACGTATGTTAGTCTATTTAAAATTTGCTTATTCTATTCAAACATAAGTTTCTGTATAAGTTACGATTTCTGTCAAAACCATGAGGTTCTGTTTTTATTCACAAGTAACAATTGAAACAAACCTTTATTGGGGGGTTTAAATGTTTGAATGGGTTGATTTTTATTTGATTGATTGTATTAGATTGTGTTGTGTGAACTGTCGATTTGAACTATTTGAAACTGCTAGTTTGTTTGGGATGTGAAATCTGATGGGTTGGTTGTTGGTTGGATGTGATACGTGGGTTAATATTTAGTGGGTGTTGTTGAAGTTCCGAAGGGGTGTCGATGGAGAGCTTTGGGATAAATCTGTTTGGTTGTTTTTTGTTTAATTAAAGTTGTAGGTTTTTTATTTGGATTAAAATCGATGGGTTTATGGTGGCTAGAGTTTGGTGTTTGATGGTTGTTGATTGGTGGACGCTTTGGGCAGGGCAGTAATGGAGTCGAACTCGGTTTTGGGATGTGAGGGGAATCGAGTTTTGGTTATGTCTAGAGCTTGGGTTTTGTTGTGGTTCAAAACCGAACTATTTCGGTGGTGGTGAGTGGGAGTTGTGGTGGCTGATTCGGCGGTGGTGTGAGCTGTTGAGGAAAAAGAAGGAGACTACGATCTAGTGCTCAAGGGCTTCTATTTCTTTTAGTTGGTTTTGGGCCGATATAGAACTGGTGGGCTTGAGTTTGTTTTTAAGTTATAAGACTTTTAGGCTTAAGTTTTGTTTAAGATCGGCTTTGGGTGAGAGTTTGTTTTTGGGTCGAATCTGTGCCTGGTTTGGAATCAAGTTTTCACATAGTTAGGGTCAGATTCAAACTCTTGCCAAAACAAGAAAAAAAAATGAGTTTTCTAAGTCTTCTTTCCAACTCAATTGGTCTGGTCGCATTCCGAGGTCTGTGGAGGTAGATATGGTGTCTGAAAGTTTGGTTGACAGAAAATAGTGTGTCAGAAATCAGTTTCTGAGCACTGTGTTCAAGTCCAGTTTTAATTTAGTTAGAGTTTGAACTAGATTTTTATGAAAACATGAAAAAGTAAGATTTGGAAGTCTTATTTCTATTCCAATTGGCCTCATCACATTCCGAGGCCTGTGGAATTAATTGTGACATATGGAAGTTTGACTGGCAGAAAACAGTGCTGTCAGAAATCAGTTTCTACGCACTGTGTTCGAGCCTAGTTTTCGAATATTTAGAATGAGATTGAGTATTTTTGTAAAACATAAGAAAGTAAGTACTATGTGTTAGCTTTTCAATGCAAAAAGCCTCGATGCATTTGGACACCTATGGAAAGTATTGTGTCATTCAGAAGATAGTCCGTCAGAAATCTAGTTTGTTGAAAATTGGGATTTTTACCAAGTTTGAACTATTTTTACTCCGAGATAGAATGAAATTAGGACTTCAAGTTCTATATTAAAAAGTAAGTATACCTATCATAGTTTTCAAATAATCAAGTGGTGTATCATTTGGATGGCTATAGAAAATGTTATTATTTTGGCAAATTACCTAGATAACCTACCATGTTTTCTTTTTATGGGAGCTCTAGTTAACTTTTCTTATGGAGGATTGTGTTAAATTGCCAATTTTTCCATAAGTCCGAACTTATGTGAAAGGTCAATTATATTCATATACGAGGTCTCGGGGACATGTGAAGGACTGGACATCTTCTCATGTCAACACTCCCCCTTAACAGGTGTTCCTTGCTTTTATTTTTACAACACTTCACTTGGTAGGAGTTGAACCCGAGACTTCTTAGAAACCAAAGGCTTTGATATCATGTTAAATTGTCAATTTCTCCATAAGCTCGAACTTATGTGAAAGGTCAATTCTATTCATACAGGGGCAGATCTACAAGTTGGTCGACAAGGGGCTGGCTACAAAAAAAAAAAAAATATATATATATATATATATATATATATATATATATATATATATATATATATATATATAGTAAAACAAAGTCACAAGTCACAATCCCAGACTAATAGACTGACTCGTTTCTCACAAGTCACAATCCCAGCCCAGTGGCCCACGTTTCTCACAATCACCAAAAAAAAAACTAAAATGTCAAAACGAAAAACAAAATAGCACTTTTTGGTTTTCATTGTATCAGTTCTTTATTCTTGATTTCTTGTCTTCTTCCGGCTTCCGCAGTTCCTGTCCCGCCAGACGGCGCAGTTCTGCTCACCTAATCCATTTATCATTTTTTTCCCTATTCATTACCTAAGGTAAATTATTTTGCATTATGTCTATATTTTTCATTTCGTTTTTGTTTTCAAATTTTCAAATACTAATGTGTTCTCTACTTTACTACTTGACTTATTGCCTTGTTAACTTTTAGTTTATATTGGAGTATTAGATTGTCATTTAATTTTTGGTCTTATTTAATTAGTTGAATATTATTATAGTTATTATTGTGATTTTTTTTTTGTTTTTTAGTATAAAGCAAACTATTGATTACGAAATTATTATGATTTATCTTAGGTAAGAATGTATGAACATCAAGCTCGTAAGAAAATGAAAACCATATTTTCCTTCTTTAAATCCAAAGATGTCACCTCGGGAATTGATGTAACTTCTACATCTAGTCTTAATATTTCAAGACTTGATAGAGATGGCCAACCTCCTTCACAAGTTCAAGTTGTTGAAATTGAGAAAGTTGAACCTTCTCCTCAAGCCCAAAGAGTTAGTGTTGAAGAAGTTGACTCCACATCTTTATTTGTACATGATCCGGGTAAACGTACTCCAATATATAATTAATCGGTTAATCAACAAGATGAAGTTCGACGAGCTTTTATTGGAAAGGGGCGTTGGCTACTTGAACTCAACGAGAAAGAGTATCCATCACTATACCAAAATAGGATATTCTTAACGGTGCCGAACCGTTACTAAAAATATTTGTAATGGTTTATCCTATTAATGCCTTCCATTATAATCTACAACTTCCCAAGTGCCCATGCAATCTTTAAAAAACCAGTATACTAACAATTAAAATTTTATAATTTAAATTAGACACATAAATTACTACATTGAGAACTTTGGCGAAGTTTCTCTAAGCTCAAGTGTGTGTGTGTTAAAAAGTATGCAAGTGCACATTCTGAACCATTGCAAAGCATTAACCTTTAAAGGAGGCACCACTAATGTACATAGGTTACAGAAGAAAGCCTACTTATTCAACACCAAGGGCCCTCACAAATGGCATCTATGCAAAGATTACAAACCTGCCATTGATCTTCAACCATCTTCTCCATCCTACACGACAAATTAATAAAAAAACCCAATAGACATATAATTTAAGCAACCAAAATTCAGGTTGAGGTTAAACCATACCCTTCCAGATACAAGGGGCGACAACAAACACAAAAATATTTCCAGAGGGCATCACCAATCACATCTACACTAATTAAAAGATCAGAGACCTACATACAATTCAACAAGAAATATCTCCTTAAGGAAAATTAAAAGTAAAGCCAACAACGCAATTACAAAATTCCACCATTTCATACCTTTTTCCGTCCAACCAAGATACCAAAACAAGATCTGCGTAGGTTGAATAATAGAAAAAATTAAAACTTTTGAGCAGAGTTCTAATTTTTATCAAACAATTTAAAATATTAAGAGCTAATTAGAAACCCTATGTTCACAAATCCCTTACCAAAATTAGCTGACCAAATCCGAAATGTTGAGAGCGTACCATTGAGAAACCCTAACTCGTTCTCAAACCAAAATCTGAAATCCAACCAAACCCTAAGTAGATAAGCACAAAAGGTAAAGAAAAAAATTGAAAAAGAAGCCCCGAAATGTTTTTAAAAAAAACAAGGCTTTCCAAACCCAAAAAAGAAGAAGACGTGAAGAAGGAGAAGAAGAAGTGAAGTAACAGAAGATGAAGAAGAAACAAAACTAACCTTCATTATAGATGAGGAACTGTTGGTTTTAGCTATCCACTTCTGAAAGTGAGAAAGATATGAGTGCGGGTTTCCAACTTTTAATGTGGGTTGGACTTTCTTTTTTTATTTTTCATAAATTATTTTTATTTTATTTCTAACGAAATCCATCTATTAGTCTACCGTGACTAAATAATCCCCATAATTATCTAAAAATAAAGTAACGGAAAGCAAGCCATACTTATGCTTTCTAACTGTTAAGAACTGTGTTACGGTAAAAAAAATGTTACTAAGTGAAAAATGGGCGCGTTACAAAATCACCATTTTGGTGTAGTGCATCCACCATATTCGGAAAACATACTCACTGGTTCAAATCTTCTTGGTTCACACTCTTTCCTTGGCTAGAGTACTCACTTTATACGAATAGAGCTTATTGTTTTCCGTGCTTTATATTTGAAACAAATCCACCGAAGCGTACTGCATTCACTGTTGAAGGTTTAAATGTTGGAAGAAGATTAATAATAGAAAGAAGTGTTCCTTTTTGCAACATGAAGGAGGTCCATGCTCACCTCATAGGTTGGCAATGATAGCCTGTGAAAATTTCATGAATCCTTCTTGACATATAGATAATGTGTTAAATGCATTATCTAAAGAAGAGGTTGTTAAGAACCGTTTGCTAGTCAAAGCTATTCTTCAATGTATTCAATTTCTTGCACTACAAGGGATTTCTTTTAGAGGCCATGGCGAGTCCAAAAAGTAAAAAAATGGTGGAAATTTCAAGGGAGTGTTGGGATTTGCAACGATGTTGAATGACAAGGTTGCAGAATTATTAAAAGATGCTCCGAGAAATACCACATATATCTCACATTCAGTTCAAAAGACACTTTTGCATATCTATGCCGATAAAGTGAAATAGAGAATTCGTGAGGAAATTGGTGATGCAAAATTTTGTGTCCCTGTTGATGAAACACAAGATAATTCAAACAAGGAGCAAATGGCGATTGTCATAAGATTTGTTGATATAGAGGTGATTTTGTTAGAGAGCATTTTCTTTGTATTGTTGGTGTTAAAGACACTTGTGCTTTAACTTTGAAAGAAGTTATATGCAATATCCCTGCTCATCATAATTTGCATATTATAAATATGAGAAGTCAAGATTATGGTGGTGCTAGTAATATGCATGGTCAATAGAATGGATTACATGCATTGTTTCTGAAGGAGTGTCCATATGCATATTATGTGCATTGCTTTGCACATCGTCTACAACTTGCTCTAGTTATGGCTTCTAAAGATGTTTATGAGGTTTGGTTGTTTTTTTCCAAGTTGGCTTCCATTGTTAATCTTCATGTTACACCTAAGCGTAAACAGGAGTTGGAAGATACTCGAAAAAATAAAATTGATAAGCTGGTAGCTAGTGGTGAACTTGTTACTGGAAAATGAGTTAATCAAGTTTCTACTTTGCAACGAGCAGGAGATACTAGATGGAGTTCTCATTTTGCTTTGGTTTGTAGCATGAAAGAGATGTTTGATTCAATTTGTATAGTTCTTGAAAGCATAATGAAGAACGGGTCAAGCAACTTTATGCGTGGGGACTCTAAAGGTGCTATTCTTGCAATGAAAATTTTTGAGTTTGTCTTTCTTTTTCATTTATTACATAAGACTATGGGAATTACTAATGTCTTGTGTAAAGCCTTGCAAGAAGAGTCCCAAGACATTTTAAATGCTATCAGCTTAGTCTCTAGTACGAAAGCACTTCTTCAAGAATTAAGAGGATCTTCTTGGTACGCTTTCCTTAGCGATGTGATTTTGTTTTGCAAAAAGCATGGCATTGATATGCTTGCTATGGGTGCTCGGCACATGGCGGGTACAAGTCGTTTTTGCCAGCAGAAAGATTACATTACAGTTGAGCATCACTACCGCGTCGAGTTATTTAATGCTATAATAGATTACCAGTTGGTGGAATTAAAGAATAGATTTCCAGAAGAAACAATAGAGCTTATTTATTTTAGTTCTGCTTTGGATCCGAAAGATGCTTTTAAGTCCTTCTGCATTGATGATATTTGCAAACTTGCAGAAAAGTTTTATTGTGGAGACTTCACGAAGCAAGAGATACATCATTTGAGGAGTCAACTTCAACATTACAAACTTGATGTGCTCAAGCATTCTCTTTTTCAAAAATTGTCTACCATCTCCGAATTATGTCAAAAGCTAGTTGAAACAAGAAAGATAAAGATCTATTATTTGATTGATAGATTGATTTGTCTTGACTTGACACTTCCTGTTTCCACGACAACTACAGAACGAGCATTCTCAGCTATGAAATTGCTCAAAACACGACTTCATAACAAGATTGGGGATGAATTTCTTGCATATTGCATGACTATTTACATTGAACGGGAATTTGCTAAAGAAGTTGATTTGGATGCAATAATAGATGTATTTGATAAGAATCCACGCAGGTCAAAACTTCACTAGTGTGATGCTAATGTATGTGCTATGTTATTCTTGCACATTTCTTTGTTATGTTTGTTTAGGTCTATAGTGAAAATACTCTTTTGTCCATTTATGGTAAGGTAATAAAAGCGACAACTCTTTTGTTTATCAATGCTAGCTAATTATGAACTTAAATAGATATTCAAATAATTTTCCGTAGACATTGATTATTGGTTCCGAAAAAATTCTTTAAAAGTTTACTCCATGGCAGGCCCCCATGATCTAAAATCCTGGATCCGCCCCTGTATTCATATACGAGAGGAGGTCTCGGAGACATTTGAAGGACTGGACATCTTCACATGTCAACAGATTGCACCTTACAGAGAAGAAGTTTCATGGCAAAAGGAACTGTCAGTCTGTAAGTGCAGCATCCCTAACATGTGGATCACTTCTTAATAATATCCGCAGGTACACAATTAGCTCAGTGCATTATATTTCCATTTACACCTTTCTCGTTGAAAAAAATAACATAAGTGAATCAATAGATTAAACATGCATGAATGCTAAGTTAAGCAAACTCTAAGCCGAACATACAAAGGGTAAAGTATTCATTAGCAATTTAGCAATAGTTTTCTTAACTGATATCATATCATGTACATACATGCTGCTATGTTGTAAGTGTATGATAGTTGGCGTAGATTGCTTATGGAGAAAGGTCTCTTCCCTGTGTAGGAGGTCTTACATATTTTTATATAAAAAATCGAAAATATGACTGAAGCCTGCGCCAAGCAAGTATTGCATGCTTGATTCCCATGGCCTACAGGATGCACTGCAAACAGTTTTAACCATCTTTGGACTACCATTTTGTTTTTACCAAAAATGACCAAGTCCGCAGAAAAACAAATAAAGTTTTCCAAGATTGCTGGAGCTTCTAATTATATTGTTCATCTTCTGTTGAGCTCACTTCATCACAGTATTTTGTAAAATTAATTTAGATAAAAAAAAGATAATAACAACAACCAAAAGTACTAGTTTTATTACATAATACACAATCAATAAAATCCAACAATTATATCTTTTTTTTAAGCCAATATAAACATCGTTTTAATGTGAGCAACATCAAATTTAAACCTAAACTATTTGTAATGACATGAACTAATAGATTTGTTTTCTCGTCATTAACAAAAAAACAATTGAATATCTAAAGACACTAATGGAAGATCAAGAAGACAAAGTTTGATGTAGCAATAGAGACTCTAGAATGCAAAGCATCTTATTTGATATAGTTCAATTCAAGGCAAAATTACGAATGAATCGTGTTTGGGTGTGCAAAAAAAAGGTGTCTACATATTGTCTTGGAAATTTTGGGTTTTAAGATTGGGAGTTTGTAGATTGCACTACTGCGTTTCACCTTTGTGGGCATAATGCGGAGAATGAAACTCTTCATAGGCGTGGACCTACTCAAACTCAGGATGTGAGATGTGATGGTGGTATAGGTAGGTTATTTGGCAAGTTTATGAGTAAAGTAGTTCACCATGTATGGTAAAAATGCTTGAGCATTGAATTTCATTTCACATGAGTAACATATATTAGTATATTTCAATAGTTACTTATTTGATTAGCATGATTAGTAAGAATAACTAAGGGTTTTCATAAAGGCACCACTTATTTTACCAAGGGCTGCCCACACCCAAAACAAAACCAAACGGATCCTAAAACCAAATGGGCACCACTTAAAAATTAAATACACCACTTAATATTTTTATTTTTATTTTTAAAAAAAGTTGTGTAATTTTGATTAGTTTGGTTTTATCTTACGTTCTATTAAATCAATGTGCCTTTTTCATGTTGACAAAATTCAAAATTTTAATCATCTTCTATAAAATTGAACGAATTGGTATATTCAAATGTGTGATTGAATGATTTTGTTAAAAGTTTTGCTTTGATTTCAATTGTAATAATGTGGAGAAAAGATTATGGATTTGATTCGTAAATTTAGTATGAGACTACTTATTTGTTTTCATATTGGGGTTCCTCTAAACTTCGATAAATTTTATAATTCAATCAATTAAAAAAAAAATCAATGAGTATCTTCAAGTAGAGATAAATTTTATAAATCTTTCTTGTTTGATTTTGAATATTAGAAAATTTCGTAAAAGAAAAATTGTGTTTTGATTATTAATAAATTATTTTAAAATATTACTCTTTTCAGTTCTAATTTTAACACCCGTTTGTTTTGCCGTTAGTGTGTGATAAAATCAGTGGTATCTATATGAAAACCCATAACTAACCGTGTATAAAAAGGAAAATGCGTACACGAGGTTAGGTTTCATCGCTATCGCTAGTATCCGGGTATATTTTCAAATTAGTATACATGCATTATTAATTTATGGGTAATTACAACTCCGTTTAATTAATGGATTTTGCATGGTTCCAACTCTCAATAGTATTATCTTATCGAAGTTACATACTTAACGTTGTAGGAAATTTTGAAATTCAAATTGGCATGATGGTTTTTTCTTTTTTATCAAAAAATTATGATACAGATTAGAGAAAGTAGAGAAAGGCACAAAATTTGTTTGAAAAGAGATATAGTTATTGCTGCATGTCGAATGTTTTGACCGAAATTTTCAAAAACCGAAATGCTTCCGAGATACCGTTTGAAATCAAACCTTTTAATTATTATTATTATTATTATTATACGGCCCCACCTAACAGAATCAACGCGTGTTGAAAGGAGAGAGAAAGAGAAAAGGAGAGAAACAATGGAGAAGAACAGGGAGGATAAGAAAGAAATAGAAAATTATGAATGAATCGTGTTTGGGGTGCAAAAATAAGGTGTCTACATATTGTCTTGGAAATTTTGAGTTTTAAGATTGGGAGTTTGTAGATTGCACTACTACATGCGTTTCACCGTTATGGGCATAACGCGGAGAATGAAACTCTTCATAGGCATGGACCTACTCAAACTCAGGATGTGAGATGTGATGGTGGTATAGGTAGGTTATTTGGCGAGTTTATGAGTAAAGTAGTTCACCATGTATCGTAAAAAATGCTTGAGCATTGAATTTCATTTCACATGAATAACATATATTAGTATATTTCAATAGTTACTTCTTTGATTAGCATGATTAGTAAGAATAACTAACCGTGTAAAAAAAGGAAAATACATACACGAGGTTAGGTTTCATCATTGGTATTCGGGTATATTTTGAGTATATTTCCAAATTAGTATGCATACATTATTAATTTATGGGTAATTACAACTCCACTTAATTAATGGATTTTGCATGGTTCCAACTCTCAATAGTATTATCTTATCGAGGTTACATACTTACGTTATAGGAAATAATTTTGAAATTAAAATTGGTATGATGGTTTTTTCTTTTTTATCAAAAAGTTTATGATAGAGATTAGAGAAAGAGGTACAAAATTTCTTTGAAGAGAGATATGATATAGTTGTTGTTGCATGTCGATTTGAGTACACTATAATACTAACCATATAATGTTTTGACCGACCATATGATATAATGTTTTAACCGCATTTTTCAAAAACCGAAATGTTTTTATCAAACCACTAATTCTCTTCCCTTTTTAATTATTCGTGAGCGTATGCAAACTCTTGAGTTGGGTTCACAAAAGGGAAACAAATTGTCACTTGGTTACTGTCTGTCTGTTTGATGTAGCAATATAGACTCTAGAATGCAAATCATCTTATTTGTTATAGTTCAATTCAAGGCAAAATTATGAATGAATCGTGTTTGGGGTGCAAAAATAAGGTGTCTACATATTGTCTTGGAAATTTTGGGTTATAAGATTGTGAGTTATTTGTAGATTGCACTACTGCATGCGTTTCACCTTTGTGGACTGTTTCAACCAAATATAATCAAAACACTAAGTGGTGACAAAAGAGATGAATAACGTAAAAAAGTAATGAGAAAAGTGATGGTGATTGAGTGAATGATGAGACTGTACCTTTCAGTTGCCTACGTACCTAAATTATCGATGGGATCAAGTTTCAGGAACGTAGTTCTATATGAAAAATAGTTTGGTATTTATAAAGGTAGAGTAGAGACTCCTTATAGCTTAAGTAATTGTAATTGAATATAACTCTCAACTGATAATTATCCCTTTGATAATAAACGAATCTGGACATAAATTAATGTACGTTAGTGGCAAACCATATGGCTAAGGTTCAGCCTTAAACACATGAGTTAATGAGCATGTTCATTGATCTGTGATATTGCAAATTGGGCTTTAGCCCTGTTGATTGAACGAATAAAGTGGAGACCCTTACCAATGGACGTTTGCCACGTAGGTGGGGGTTGAAACATGGGCATAACGCGGAGAATGAAACTCTTCATAGGCATGTACCTACTCAAACTCAAGATGTGAGATGTGATGGTGGTATATGTAGGTTATTTGGCGAGTTTATGAGTAAAGTAGTTCACCATGTATGGTAAAAAATGCTTGAGCATTGAATTTCATTTCACATGAGTAACATATATTAGTATATTTCAATAGTTACTTCTTTGCTTGATTAGCATGATTAGTAAGAATAGCTAAGGGTTTTCATAAATGCACCACTTATTTTACCAAGGGCTGCCCACACCCAAAACAAAACCAAACGGATCCTAAAACCAAATAAGCACCACTTAAAAATTAAATATACCACTTAATATTTTTATTTTATTTTTATAAAAAAAGTTGTGTAATTTTGATTAGTTTGGTTTTATCTTACGTTCTATTAAATCAATGTGCCTTTTTAATGTTGACAAAATTCAAAATTTTAATCATCTTCTATAAAATTGAACGAATTGGTATATTTAAATATGTGATTGAATGATTTCGTTAAAAGTTTTACTTTGATTTCAATTGTAATAATGTGGAGAAAAGATTATGGATTTGATTCGTAAATTTAGTATGAGGCTGCTTATTTGTTTTCATATTGGGGTTCCTCTAAACTTTGATAAATTTTATAATTCAATCAATTATAAAAAAAAAAAAACAAAAAAAAAAAAAAAAAAAAAAAAAAAAAAAAAAAAAAAAAAAAAAAAACAAAACAAAACAAAACAAAACAAAACAATGAGTATCTTCAAGTAGAGATAAATTTTATAAATCTTTCTTGTTTGATTTTGAATATTAGAAAATTTCGTAAAAGAAAATTTGTGTTTTGATTATTAATAAATTATTTTAAAATATTATTCTTTTCAGTTCTAATTTTAGGACCCGTTTGTTTTGTCGTTAGTGTGTGGTGCCCTTGGTAAAATCAGTGGTGTCTATATGAAAACCCATAACTAACCGTGTAAAAAAAGGAAAATACGTACACGAGGTTAGGTTTCATCGCTAGTATTCGGGTATATTTCCAAATTAGTATACATACATTATTAATTTATAGGTAATTACAACTCCGCTTAATTAATGGATTTTGCATGGTTCCAACTCTCAATAGTATTATCTTATCGAAGTTACATAGTTACGTTGTAGGAAATTTTGAAATCAAAATTGGCATCATGGTTTTTTCTTTTTTATCAAAAAATTATGATAGAGATTAGAGAAAGAGGTACAAAATTTGTTTGAAAAGAGATATAGTTGTTTTATTTTGGTAATTAGAGAGATCTGGTTGTTGTTGCATGTTGAATGTTTTGACCGAATTTTTCAAAAACCGAAATGTTTCCGAGATACCATTCTAAATCAAACCACTAATTCTCTTCTCTTTTTAATTATTATTATTATTACCAGCCATGCAGCCCGACTTGTGGTCGGGCTTGCTATTTTAAAACTTATTATGCCTGGGCCTGTTAATTTTCAGGCTAAAGTATTTTGGTTGATGTACTTACTGCAAAAGCGCATTTGTATAATGAACACGCGGTAACAATTTATCGTCAGTTGTTTGATCATGTTATAAACCTACCAAGATAAAATCTGTCGCAATGGAATTACAAAATGAAGCAAGACATCTAATATTTCACAAAATCAAAATTACAAAACTTGCACTGAAACATAGTTGAGAGAACAACCATACTTGTTTGTCAACCACATTGAACAAACGTTAGCAAATGAGCTACCTTGTTTGCTTGTTGACCCCTATAACAAATATCAACTTCCTCAAAACCACCCATTAGCAATTTACACTCTCTTAATAAGTTTCCATAACCAATTCTCCTTACTGGTAACATGTGCCTGATAGGGTTATATACTAAAAGCATTACTTTTGTATTAACTCTAATTCTTTATATTTTGAATGAGAATCATATGGGCAAATGTTATGCATATATGTTATTAGTTATATGCATGCGTCTAATACTTTATGTTGTAGATGATATGGTGTGTGGTGACACAGAAAATCATATCATCAGTACCTTATAAAGTATAAGTAAACGTTCACAACCTAGATGGATTTGGACAAATCATTGGTATGGTTGTAGTATAATATGGTATTAGTCTATCTTGACTACAGGATTACACTAGTACACTTTGTGTGTATTGAACAGGACCAAGTTAGATTGTTTCTCTTTATACTGACTATATAAGAGAACAAACACCTCTTAATCCAGATATAATAACGGGCACTTACGTGCATTGTACATTGCTTTAAATCATCAATGAGTGATATTCATTTGTGAATCAACAAACTCGATGGATTGGGTAATGACATTGTATCTAAGGTGTGCTGTTGATTATAGAAGGAATCCGTGACCCGCAAGAAGTCGGGTTGATGATATCCCCTTAAGGAGCTCATTAGGATTGTCATGTAAACCCTGCAGGTGGATTTAATCCAACATGACAATAAGGTTGAGTGGTACTACTCAAGGACAAAAGAAGTTGATTAATGTAGTTGTCAGTAACTTAACTTAATCAACGAGCATTCGATATCTTAACACAGGGAGATCAACAGGCATATAATATGGAGCCCATAAACGTAATACACGTAATTTAGGATTAGGGCGGTAGTGTAACAATGGCCATTAGTGGAAAAAGCCATTTGTTGACGGACTTGGGCCGTGTGTTCTGGGCGGACATGGGAAGCCCAAGCCCGTCAGGAGACCTAACCCTAATTTCTCCTCATGGGCCCTGCTGTAGCCTATATAAAGAAACCCTTATTTCTTGGCCGAAATATTCAGTGATTGCTCAAGCAAGATTAGTTCCAAAAATTTGGTTCTGACCTTGTGAGTGAGAGAGGCAAAGAGAGAAAGAAGGGGCTGGTAGATCGTTGCCCATACAACGTTCATTCCAAGGATAGGAATACAACAGAAGATCAAGAGGTTGCTGATTTGTAGAGCTTGAATTCTCAGAGATATCACAGCTGATCTAAATGTATGATTCCTAAACAAATCGTGAATACCCTTATTCCGCTGCGCATGGGTTTTCATGTATTGTAAACAGTGACATACAACCATAACGGTTCTTACAGTGCCACCTCAAGCGCATGGGTTTTCACGTATTGTAAACAGTGACATGCAACCATAACGGTTCTTACAGTGCCACCTCAAGCGTATGGCCCATATCTCTGCCATGGAATTAGTAACATTGAGAAAGTTTTACCTACGCCCTGCACTTTCCAATGCATCTCTCATCCCAATACTGATACCTACACAATTAGATGTAGCAACAACCATCAGTGATAGTTTTAACTGTATTATGTGGTGGGGAAATTCATCTTTTATATATATTGTTTTCTTGCTTTGGCAGGACAGTCAGGTACGTCCACTGTTTGACAAAGCTACTCTTTAGGCTTAATTAACAATTACCCAATGGTAAACATTATTTGAATGACTTGAACAACATATTTAACACATACCATTTACAAATATTTTGTAGAGAACCCAAGACATTTTTATGGCATTTATTTAAACTTATTGGAATAGTATCAATAGCAAAAGCACATAATTTAGTAAACATCATGATGTGGTTCTATCAGTTAAGTTTACCATTCATGATCAGATGATCTATATCCCTATAACATATAATAAATACAAAACTTAAGACATTGAAGCAATCTACATAAATTTTTGCATACAACGGAAAATAATTGACTGCATAAAAAAAAAATCATGAATGGAGAGACTCTGAAGAGAAAAATATGTGTATTGAATGTATGTCTAGTTAACTTGTGGTCGTGTTGGTGAGTTGTGAACATAGAAAACGAAGCACCAAAGCACTATCTATATCAAAATTTTACGTCAATAAACCATAACCCCAAAACCTAAGGAAAGAAACTGTTGTACATAAGCATCATCTGCAGCATCTGGGTTTTCATTTAACCACTTGAGGGCCGCCATGACAGCATCCTTATATTCTTTCCTATACGCCTGTCCGTCAGTGAGTTTGTCCTTCATGTCGTATATATATGTGTTCCAAATTGTTACGAGCATGAATCTTTTCCATAATCTCCTTGTCTGCCTCTGCAAACTTCTCTGCTTCTCGAATTATATGGTCAATCTGCTCCTGACTCCGACGACCCTTGTAGTTAAGGATGGTGATTGTTTCTTCTACGCAAGTGGCCTTGTCCTCAGCCTTAACTTTCAGGACACCAAAGACATCAACCTCATATGTTACTTCAATTTCTAGAGTTCTCCTGTTCAAAAAGGTATGCGGAGAACTATTAGATTTCCCCTTTAAATGAGGAGGTCTTAAATCAAAATGTGGCTCTGTAGCAACTTGAAAAGGCATACTAATTAACAAACCTTGGTGCTGGAGTGATTCCAGAAAGAATAAATTTCGCAAGCTCCTGGCCATCCTTTGTGAGGCTCCTTTCGCCCTAAAAAACCTGGAACAAATGCCATTAGAAAAAAAGTTGGTATGCGATGATTCAGCTAAAACGTAGTCTGCAGATTACCTTAACAGAGAAAGTGGCCTGATAATCTTCGTGTGTTGAGAAGACTTGAATTTTTTTTGCTGGACTGATAGACTTTCTTGGAATCAATTTTGTCATCACACAACCCAAGGTTTCCATGCCAAGAGTCAGTGGAACCTCATCCAAAAGAAGGGTACCTGCAACGTAGTCATCAATGTATTTGTGATGGGGTCTTCTTTTTATTTTTGAATTCAACAAAGAGTTAAGTTGTTTCTCTTTTTGATACGATATCTACACTGTGAGAAGAAAAACGTATAGTTGATTTTCTCTGCTTTTCCAGTGGCCATGTCCACAGCCTTAACGTTCAAGATGCCATTGACATCAACCTCAAATGTCATTTCAATCTGTGGAGTTCTCCTGTTCAAAAGAGTGTTAGGACTAATAGGACCTTGAAATCTGCAGCAGGATTTCAAGGTTTCTTCGACTCTTTTTCTCAATATCAGTATGAATAGAGGCACTGCTCACTATTAAGGTGGGTTTTGAGAAAAAGAGTTTTTGAGAGAGGCCAAAAGGCTTCGTTTTTTTTTAATTAATTAATTACCCCCGACGTACTATTGAAATACGGGCGACATCAACCTCAAATGTCACTTCAATCTATGGAGTTCCCCTGTTCAAAAGAGTGTTAGGACTAATAGGACCTTGAAATCTGCAGTAGGATTTCTTGGTTTCTTCGACTCTTTCTTCTCAATATCAGTATGAATAGAGGTACTGCTCACTATCAAGGTGGGTTTTGAGAAAAAGAGTTTGTGAGAGAGGCCAAAAGACTTCGGTTTATGTTTTTTTTGTTTTTAATTACTTAATTACCCCTGACGTACTATTGAAATACAGGCTATTTGGTTTTTTATTTCCTAAACATGTGCAAAGACTAAAAAGTTTATTTTATAAATTGCTAAACACACTATTAATGAGGCTAACTTGGTAAACAACACAGTAATTATTTTTTAAGTCAGGATTTTTTTTAAAATTTTTGCTTACGTGGGTCACTGTGAGCATCCGGAAGAACCGATATTAGGGGTGTGTTTGTTATGATGGAAACACTATGGAAAGGAAAGGAAAATAAGAGTGGTCCACCTTTTCCATAGTTTTTAAGGCGTTTGTTTATCCATGGAAAAGAAATGGGCTTTTCCATATGGAAACAAAATCATAGAAATGGAAAAGGTTTTGTGTCCTTAGCTAACCCCTGAAAATTTTGTAGAAAGGAAAAGAAAGGAAATAGATAGATAGGGCTTACTACTAATACACCCATGACCCAACAATACAATTATTCCTTTCCATAGCTTTTGCAAACAAACATGATTATTCTTTTCCCTAATTTTTACTTTCTTTTCCCCATTTTACCAAACACATACCATTTAAAATTATTTCATTTTCATTCTATTCCATAATGGACCACCCATTTTATTTCCTTTACTTTCTATGAGTTAAAATTTAACAAACACACCCTTAGATATTAATGTAGGTAGGATTATAAGGGCCCACCTAACAGAATCAACGCGTGTGGAAATGAGAGAGAAAGAGGAAAGGAGAGAAACAATGGAGAAGAACGGGGAGGATGAGAAAGAAATAGAAAAAAAGAGAGTGAAGCTGGTATTCAAAGCCCCGAAGAAGGAGGTGAGGATTCTTATAAGAGAGAAAGAAGAGGGTGAAGAAGAAGTGACAAAGTTACCTCCTTCGGGGTATGAAGAAAAAAATGAAGAACTCGTTGGTAACGATTTTGACGAGTACGAAGACGAGGACGAAGACGGTTACGATGACCTCGATGACTGTTTCAATGAACTCAATCACCAGGCTTTGATGGGTGAGTGTTCATTTTCTTATTTTTGTTTGTCCTAATAAACTTTTTTTTAACTATTGTGTTTTGTTTTCAGCCAAGAAAGCTGTGGAACAAGCTGATGAGGATGCGAGGAACAAAGTTGAAGACCATCTAGAATTCAACGAAAAAGCCGCCATTTTTTTCAAACGCTCCCACTCTTGTAATATTCTTTTTACTATTTTTATTCCATATTATTTTGGTATCATTAACATAGCTATGTTTTGCTAATGAATATCTAAAGGTGATTATTATGTTATATTCTAACACACTACTGCACAAACTGATTATAACTATGGAAAGAAATCTCTGTTTCTCTGAAACGAGAGCCTGTTTTTCTTTTAATTTCTCTTTTTTCTTTCTCTTTACAGCCGCTCACTCACTCTCTATATATGACTATCTGAGTACAACATTGACTGACTCTAACATCCAGGAAACTTCCTCAAAAGACCAGCTATACTACTTTTAATCTAATATGAGATTAAGCTAATATAGACTAAACACAAAGTTCTAATAATAAGAGATACTTGTCATACCCATGGGATATGACAATACCTTCCCCATTCAAACATCCTTGTCCTCAAGGATGGAAGTTAGGAAAACCAGCTGCGATGTGCGACCAGTCCTCCCAAGTTGCATCTTCCGGAACAGTGTTAGACCATTGAATAAGTACTTGACTAACTGCTTGATTGTTGCGAGGGATCATTCTGCGACTCAAAATGGCAATTGGTTCAACTAACATCTGTCCACCTTGATCTACCATGGGTAAACTGGGCATGGGAATCACTGAAGTCCCTAATTTCTTTTTCAGCTGCGACACATGAAACACAGGGTGAATCTTCGATCCTGTAGGTAGTTCCAGCTTGTAGGCTATAACACCCACTTTTGCCAACACTCTAAATGGCCCGTAAAACTTGGCCAACAACTTCAAGTTTTTTCTTATGGTCACTGAAGTTTGTCGATATGGTTGCAGTTTTAAATATACCCAATCACCTAACCCAAAAGATCTTTCTGTCCTCTTCTTGTCTGTGTACCACTTCATGCGTTCTTGTGCTTTGTGCAACCCCTCTAACTATTTCCAACATCCCATTTTGGTGTTTCAAGTACTCTTCTACCGCGGCGATTGAAGTGGTGACTTCACTCGGGAAAGCAGGGTGCGGGGGAGAGTAACCATACAAGGCCTGAAAAGGGGACATTTTGAGGCTTGTGTGGAAATTTGTATTGAACCACCACTCTGCTAAGTGCAACCATTTGAACCAGTTTGTGGGCTTGTTACTAACCATACATCTGAGATAGTTCTCTAAGCAAGCATTTGTGCGTTCTGTCTGGCCATCAGTTTGGGGATGATAGGCAGTGCTGAGGTTGATAGATGTACCTAAGGCTTTGAACAATTCTTGCCAAAAGGAACTAGTGAACACCTTGTCTCTATCAGAGGTTATGGACGCAGGTAGGCCGTGTAACTTGTAGATATGAGAGAGGAATAACTGCGCTACTGTGCTGGCAGTGTAAGGATGGCTGAGGCCGATGAAGTGGCTATACTTTGTGAGTCTGTCCACGACCACCATCACTACATCCTTGCCGTCAGATTTGGGTAGCCCTTCGATGAAATCCATGGTGATGTGTTGCCAAGCTTGAGTAGGTACAGGTAGTGGTTGGAGGAGTCCAGCTGGAAATACATGTTCTCCTTTGTTTCTTTGGCAAGCATCGCAGCTGCTGACAAATTCTAATATATCCTTCTTTAACCCTGGCCAGTAAAAGTAAGTCTTGGCTCTTTGATAACTTCCTTGTATACCTGAGTGTCCACCCACGGATGACGCATGAATAGTCTGCAACAATCGCTGTCTCAAATTTTGGTCCCTCCCAATGTACAATCTGCTCTTGTATCTTACTAGGCCTGAAGAGTATGAATAATTGTTAACTCCATTGGGTGTGAGCAGTAGTTGAGAGATTAGATGTTGTACTGCATTGTCTTGGGCATAGCTGAATATTACTTCCTTCATCCACTGAGGTTGGACTACCATGATAGCTTGACAGGTGCCATGTTCATCTACCACTCTTGATAAGGCATCTGCCACCCTATTTTCCTTACTTTGTTTATATCGTATGTCGTAATCAAAACCCAACAGTTTAGTGAGCCATCTCTGTTGCATAAGAGTAGTAATGCGCTGTTCCATGAAGTACTTGATGCTTTGTTGGTCTGTATTGATGATGAAGTGGTGGCCAGAAAGGTAAGCCTTCCATTTTGTGACTGCCATGACCAGAAAGGTAGCTAGTAATTCCTTCTCATAAGTCGAAAAACCAAGGGCTTTAGGACCTAATGCTTTGCTAAAAAATGCAATCGGTTGACCATTTTGCATTAGAACGGCTCCTACCCCTCTTGCACAAGCATCTGTTTCCAGTACAAAAGGGTGTTTGAAGTCGGGCAATGCCAGGACGGGGGTTGTGGTCATCGTAGATTTGAGTTGCTCGAATGCTCGCTCTGCCGCTGGGCTCCACTTGAAACAATTCTTTTTCAATAACTGAGTAAGGGGTTTGCTTATAGTGCCATAGCCTTTCACAAATCTTCGGTAATAGCCTGTAAGTCCCATAAATCCCCTTAACTTCTTCAATGTATTAGGTATAGGCCAGTTAGTCATTGCCTCGATTTTTGAAGGATCTGCAGCTACGCCCTCTTGTGTGATCAAGTGGCCAAGATATTCTAATTGATGCTGGCCAAAACTGCATTTAGACATCTTCGCAAAAAGAGCGCGTTCTCTAAGAACCTCAAAAACCATTTTGAGATGCTTCAGATGGTCTTCCATATTCTTGCTGTACACCAGTATATTATCAAAAAATACCAATACACACTTGCGCAAATAAGGTTGGAAAACTTCGTTCATAAGAGCTTGAAAAGTGGCCTGGGCATTTGTGAGGCCGAAGGGCATCACTTTGAATTCATAATACCCATGGTGGGTTCTAAAAGCTGTTTTATAGATATCATGTTCATATACTCTAATTTGGTAGTAGCCAGACCTCAAATCAATCTTGCTGAACACTTTAGCTCCATGGAGTTCATCCAATAATTCATCAATGATGGGCATAGGAAATTTATCCTTAATGGTCATCTCGTTTAACTTTCGATAATCGACGCAGAACCTCCAAGAGCCATCTTTCTTTTTGACTAATAAGATTGGTGAGGCAAATGGACTATGACTAGGCTGGATGATGCCGGAAGCGAGCATTTCTTGAACCAATTTCTCAATCACAGATTTTTGGACATAAGGACATTTGTATGGTCTTTGGTTTGTGGGATTAGAATTGGTTTTGAGAGGGATATGGTGGTCTAAGTTTCTGTGAGGGGGTAAGTCGGTCAGCTCTGCAAACACATCCTTATACTCTTGCAGTAGCTCAGTCATAGGTGCAGTGATTTCCAGTGGACTGTGAGTGGCAGTAATGGAAAATAGTTGACCCACTAACCCATGTGTATTCTTCCGTATGAACCTTTTCAAAGCTTGGCCAGACATCATCTTAATAGTGGCCCCCTCCTCTCCTCCTTTTAGGGTAATTTTCTTCCCATTTCTTTTAAAAGAGAGTTGCAACTTCTGTAAATTAATAAGTACATCTCTACATTTTTTCAGCTAATCACCACCTAACACTATGTCACAACCTCCCAAAGGCAGCAGCCTAATGTCATCTTCAAACTGATTTCCTTGCATTTCCCATCGTAGCTTATTGCATGTGGCATTGCTGATTGTTCGCTCACCATTGGCTACAGTTACTAGCATCTGAGCAGTAGGGTCTACGTGGCATCCCGCTTGTTTAGCCACTGCTGGGTCCAAAAAACTATGAGTACTCCCAGTATCTATAAGTATTGTGATAGGGCTCTTCTTAATAAGCCCTTGTATTCTTATGGTATTTTGGCTAACACTACCAGTCAAAGCATGCAATGATATCTCCATGTCCGTTTCAATCTGATTCAAGAGTGACTCGCATCGTTTTCGGTACCTTTTTCTTCTTCATGTTCTTCTTCATCCGTAATAAACATGTATAATTGTTGGCTCTTACACATGTGTCCTGGTTTGTATTATTCATCACAATTATAGCATAAGCCTTTGTCTCGTCTAATCTTCATCTGACTTGGAGTAAGTCTTTTCACTGGAGGTAGAAAAGGCTTTGTAGAAGTTTGGGACTGATAAGGAGGATAAGTGGGTTTCAAGGTTGGAATTGTTTTAGGAGTTGATGTTGTTGGTGTCGATGGTTTATTAAAGGTGGATGTAGTGGGGAAATATGAGGTGGTAGATGGAAAAAATTTCTGTGCAGGTTTGGCTTTCTTTAATTGGGCATCTAATGCAGCTTCTTGCATTCTAGCCAAATATAAGGCTTGATTCAATCGAGTAGGCTTGAACATCTGCACTGTTGCTCTCAATTCTTCTTTGAGCCCACTCAGAAAACTCAATACAAAATATTCTTCTATGAATTGTTTGTTTTTGCTCACCATTAAAGATTTGAGTTCCTCAAAGTTCTCAAAATAGTCCTCCACAGTTGTGGTCTGAACTAGTTTGTTAAACCTTCCTACATAATTATCTTGTCCAACTAATTCAAATCTTCCACAAATGTCCTCAACTAATTCCTCCCATTGGATACACTCTTTTCCTTCTTGGTAATCTAGAAACCAAGCATCAGCTTTGCCTTCTAGGTATAGAGAGGCTAAAGAGGCCTTTTGATTCTCTTTGATTGGGTGGATTTGAAAGAATTGGGAGCATTTGTGAGCCCATGCCCTAGGGTTTTCTCCATCAAAACGAGGAAAATCGACTTTAGGAGCTCTAAGAAAATTACCTTGAGCTTCCATCGTAGATGGGTCTTGGATCTGAAATTGATTTGAAGACGCTCCAGTATTTGTGATGACTGCACCTCTCAAATTTTCCCCTTCCCCTATCTGTTGCTGCTTATTTTTTTCTGCGCCATTATTTAGTAACTTGAGGATTTGGTCAAATCGGTCTTCCATTCTCTTCTCAAGTTGCTCTCTGGCTTGGGCATCTCCCGTAACCTTTTCTGTCAATTTGTTGAGTGAACTTTGCATTTCCATCACTTGTTCCTTGGTTCCTTTAGCTAGTTTTTCTACTTCACCCAACGTCATTGTAATGGTGTCGAAGATCGTAGGCTCTGGATACCAATTGTTATATTCTAACACACTACTGCACAAACTGATTATAACTATGGAAAAGAAATCTCTGTTTCTCTGAAACGAGAGCCTGTTTTTCTTTTTCTTTTCTTTTTTTTTTCTCTTTACAGCCGCTCACTCACTCTCTATATATGACTATCTGAGTACAACATTGACTGACTCTAACATCCAGGAAACTTCCTCAAAAGACCAGCTGTCCTACTTTTAATCTAATATGAGATTAAGCTAATATAGACTAAACACAAAGTTCTAATAATAAGAGACACTTGTCATACCCATGGGATATGACATATTACTCTTAACTAACCAACGAATCTGGACTTCTTTTTCAGGGGATATTGCTGGGAAGGTATACATAAAAGTAGCAAACTGTCACTTGAAGGTATATGGCTTTCCTGTAGATGTTTTCTTCAGTCCTGTTTTACTTTAGTTGACATGTTTTTTTGTGGGGTTTACAGCTTGACCACAAGCATGAAGCTGCTGCTGCTTATGTAGATGCCGCTTATGCCTACAAGAAGATATCTACCAAAGGTGTTTTCTGCTGTTAGCTCCCTTGTCGTGTTACTAGGATATCCTTTTTTCTTTTGAACCGCTCACACTACATCGCTATTTTTAATATAATATATATATTTTTTTTGCTGATAAAATAAAAAAGATTGCAAGTGTTTCAACGCAAATTGAAAAATAAGCCACTGGAGAAATGCTGAAGAATATATGAGAGAGAGAGAGAGGCATTTGTGCATGACCAGGAAGTACTGAGAAGGTTGCTTGTGGAAACAAGAATGCAGTTAAAACTCCACATCTCGTTAATGGTGGTGATTGTTTCGGTGGCAGTGGAGGTGGAGGGGTGTCACAGAGTGATTAGGTTCTATACTTAGTCTCTGGAGAAGAACTCCCAACGTTCCCTGTATATGTTGAAATAAGATTTCTACTATAACCAAGAGGGAATAAGATTTCTACTATAACCAAGAGGGAACGCGGAGATTTTCTCTCCAGAGACTAGTATAGAGCCTAGTCTTTAGTTACTCTGTGACAAGGGCGTATATTGGGTATCATGTAAATTTGGGTGAAGTTTGTAGGGGGTTGTTCCCTTTTTGCATCTGACTAGCTGGTATTGTAAGGTTTTCTCTCTATAAGTCCTGTATTAAATTGTGGTAAAGAGTTACTTCACTCGGGAAAGTGAATAGAGATGGTTTTATTATGAAAGATGAAGACAATATATTGGATATTGCAAATTGAGCAATTGAGCCTGGGTCTGTGTCTGTTTCTCAAACATTTATTTGAACTTCTTTTGCTACTGTCTCTTCTTTTAATAATTCTCTGAGATTTTTGTCTGAATAGTTTTATTCCCTTTTAACATTCTATCTGTTATCTTTTGGACTCATCACACATCTTCTTTGCTCTTTTTCACATTGGGCTGTGTGCAGAGGCCATATCGTGCTTGGAGACTGCAGTGAATTATTTTACAGAAATTGGCAGACTAGATATGGCTGCAAGATACTGCAAGGTGAAGTCCCTATCTTTTATTAGAAAGTTCATTTCATTCCCGAAATTCAAAATATAAAGTATGTGCTCTAGATGCAGAACTCGTCCTATTTGGTATAATCCTATTAAATTTCTAATTTTCTATTATGCTTGAGTGTAGGATTTTCGAGTTTCCACAATATGGCGAATATTCATATAGATAGATATTATAGGATCGATGTGATGCAGAGAGTTCTAATATGTGTAATGACATGGAAGCACACCTTTGTGCAGGAAATTGGGGACTTATATGCGACTAAAGAAGATCTTCTTCAGGCTATTGCTTACTTGGAACGAGCTGCAGATCTTTTTTCAAGTGAAGAATTTACAATTGCCGCAAACCAGTGCAAGCAGAAAGTTGCACAGCTTACTGCTGAACTGGAGCAGTAAATTCCTTTCCCTAATTATAATATTGATTATTGAATCCTTGGTATTATTTTTATTTTTTATTTCTCAAGTCGATGCTCTTAATTCTGGTATCTTTCAATTTTATACTTGGTTTTGGGGTTTCTTGTACTTCCTAGTACACGGATTGTGAACCCTTCTATTCTCGGTGTTATGGATCAAGGCCATATAAATCCATGGCAGTAATAGTAGTTTGACCATGATGCTTAGAGACCCAGTAATTTGAAGAAAGCTCCAGTGGCCACCAACTTAACCTGCTTGCTGTAACATTTGTCCCAAAGTACTAGTCATGTCAGACTCAGATGCCTGATACTTAAGTGCCAGGCTTTCAGTGCATTAGTTGCATGTTTGGCAAGAGGAGTAAACATTATTTAAGAATGATTTCCCCCGATAAAGACGAATTTTACTTATGAGAGAAAAAAAAAATTAAATAAACAAATATATGCACATACTTGCAGATATGCAAAGGCGGTCAAGATTTATGAAGAGACAGCGCGTCGCTCACTGAACAATAACCTTCTGAAGGACAGTGTTAAAGAGTGTCTTCTCAATGCTTGTCTCTGCCAACTCGTTGAAGGCGGCGCCATTGCAATAACCAACTCGCTGGAGAAATATCAGGTTTATCCTTGCATCTCTTCTTTTTCGTATTTTTTTTTGGTCCTTTTTTGTATTTTTTTTGTCCTTTCTTTAGCACATTAGCAGAATTTAATTAGCCATTCTGCTTATGCAGGATTTGGACCCGACTTTCTCAGGGACACGGGAATACAAATTTTTAGCTGTAAGTTTTCGTAGAAACCCTGCCCTGGTATTCGTTAGTCTGTAGTTAGTTTATTATGGATTTACTAAGAGTGAGTTTAGCTCCACTACTGAGTTCTGCTCTCCAGAAGGAAAATTTCTGGTCGATTCCTCTGTTAATACATATCTATCTATATGCTGGTCTTAGTCTGTTCAGTGAAATGCTCCCATAGGCCCATCTCCTAGGCTCTAGGAGTCTGGGCTCACCCCAAGTGCCTAGTGCCTAGGCCCATTGCATATCTCCTGGTTCACTTCCGGCGCCAAGCCTTTACTGCATAGAGGTCTTAAATTGCAAAAATGACATACCATCTGAAAATGTAGCCCTAATTATACACCGGTAGTCCCCACTATAGATAGCTTCTTTTCCCGTGTTCACTTGCGGATTAAGCTTACAAATTTTCTTCTTGATCACCTCAAAGTTCTCATTTTGAAACATGTTTTTTATGGATCGTTGGCGACTTGCCAAATTTAAAGATGTCTATGAGAGGGTTTTTCTGTGTTTGATGGAATTGTTAACGCAGGAATGGTTGCTGTGGTTAAGAACATCCTAACTATTGTAATAATTTAGCTCAAATATGGAAGTGATTGTTAATGGCAGGAGTTAGCTGCTGCCATTTATGAGGTGGATGCTACCAGATTTAGTGAAGTTGCGCAGCAATTTAACAAAGTGACGCCGCTGGTAAGTTTGATTTTACTTGCGAGTTTTGATTTGGTTAAAGATTTGATCAAGTTGCAAAGGATGATTCTAGTATTTGTTTAAAACTTCATATATTTAGCTTTTTTAAATGTTCAGATAGCACACTTGCTATTTTCATTTGACTCAACATCGACTGATCTACTACTGAATTCTGTTTCTAACTAGTTCTTTACAAGAGAAGTCATGTTTCCTTTCCTTGTGAACTTTTAAACTGTACACGTCTCGCAAGTATAATCAAGTTTACTATAATCTCTGCATATATTTTATTAACAATATCCTTGTTCCTAAGTTGCCTTTTGTTTTTTCTCTTTGCAATATCTGCGCAGGATGGCTGGAAGATCCTACTTCTCTTGAGCGCAACATTTGCATTGGGGGAAACAGAAAATGCATTGCATTGAGGGCCAGAGAACCAGAGGAGGATCTTACTTAAATGGCAATCTTTTTGCTGTCTCGGTGGTTATTTGTTTACTGATTACTTTTATTCATGTCAGAGTTGTCCTTGCGTATCTTTGCTATCTCTATTACGTTGATTGCGGTGGGTTTAGTCAAAGTATTGCTTGGATGTGCATAAATCTATATTTGAGAGCATGCCATTCTGGTCTGTACCCTAATCATTTTTTGATAGAAGTAGCATTTGTTTCACTGTAGGAGAATAGTTGGTTTTACAATATCATATGCAAACTTTTGAAGTAACATTTTGGTCTATTATTTGTTTGATTTTGTTTTCCATTTGGCAGCAATTTAAGTTGACCAGTTTTCTTGCACGGTACAATATCAAATTGCACTACACCATTTCTTGCTGGGGGTTTTTATTTTCCCCCGCTAAACTCTTGCTAGCAAGGTTGGCTTACAGATATTCAAAATTTCTCAAAATATGTTTTAAAACCTACTGCGCTCAACAATGAAAGAATTATGACACACTCTTACTGGGCACCATATTGCGAGTGGGATGTGGAACGAGATTGACAGTAAGAAAAATATCTATGAGGCGTAGGAGAAACAGACTCGCTCAACATAAATCAACTGGTTGTCTTTCGGTCTTTCCCACCCACCAACCGCTCAACATCTTCACTTTTTAAATCAATCCGCCAACAATAACTGGAGTGCAACTGTGCAAGTAATTCCATTATGATTGTTGACTTCAATGAGCAAGTAAGACTGTCCACTGCAACTCGCTCAGCAGAAGTGTTGATTTCAACTTTACTACCAAGTCCTTCAAAACATATATCTGGCTTTTACCTGCCAAAGAAATGTTTGATTCAGGATTTCCCTTAAGAGATTTCCTTAGATCCAGGCCTTTGCATGTTCTTGACTCGGAATTCTTCAATTTCTAGCTCTTTCCTTCTAACTGCCACTTGCCAAAAAAAAAAAATGCCACTTTGAATTGTGTTTTGCTCGTGTCGAGCTGAGACTCTTAACAAGTCCAAAGAAGATGTTGTACCTTATTAATATATACTAGGACTCCAGAAATAATGTTGCCCGAGAATATAGGTCCATCTGCATTGCAGTTATAAGAACACCTTCCTGAACCACCAGAATGGAGTTCTCTGGATGCATCTACCAGGCGAATAAACATGCAAGAATCAAAACTCACCATACACAGATTATTCCTTAGGATTGCTAACTTCTTACAACATACAAGTAAAGGAAGCATGAAATGACTGGACAATATACTAGTTCATTAGAAAAGAAAATTTGCTGGTATAGGAAAGAAAAGAATCGAGTATGCGAAATTGTTGGTCTGTAGGTGAGTCTGATTGTTCTGACTTCTACTCTTGTGAGTTCAAATCTTTTCTATCTATTCTCTATGATCGGTAGAATTCGCTACAAGCACACTCGGATCCCCTCCTCTCCATGCACCTCATACGAGATAGAGAAACGGCCAGCGAGGGAATTGAGTCGACTACTGTCTCCCATTCTTAGACTCTGCCTAACCTAAAGGCAAGGCAATATTGAACGATTTACTCCGTCCCCGGCACTACCTGACACAGAGGTCGACCCATTAGTTGTAGCATGCACTGCTAAATTTGGAGATTACCAATGGAACTTTTTACTTATCCAATCACATTTTACGATTGCTTATTTTACGCATAATCCTAATTTATACGCGTATTGTGTAGTAATAATGCAATGAGCTTGTGGGCATTGGTAAAAGGGAAGTCGACTCAGTTCAAGGGTCCTCCTGCTATTGGACAGGTACCGGAATGAATGTTATTAAGATGCCCATCAGTGTTGGTTTGTACTTTATGATATCGAACTATTGGGTTTTATGTATTTGTAGGCGATTAGAGGAACTCTTCCGGAGACTGAAATGATTGAAGAGTCATCAGTTGCAGGACCTGGATTTGTTAACATTGTCTTGTCTAGCAAGTGGATAGCTAAGGTGGTGGTGTTGTTGTACTGGTGAAGTTTTTGTGTTTATTGGTTTTTTGAGGTGATGCTAATGTTGTAGGCATACTTTTTATTGGTGCAGAGTATTGAGAAGATGTTGAAATCTGGTATTGAGATATGGGCACCTAGACTGAATTTGAAAACAGCGGTGGTTGATTTTTCATTGCCAAATATTGCGAAAGAAATGCATGTTGGTCATTTACGGTCTACTATAATTGGAGATGCCCTTGCACGTATGCTGGAATTCTCAAATGTCAATGTTCTTCGTAGAAATCATGTTGGAGACTGGGGCACAGGTGGACCTTTTGCCAATATGTTGATTTTTTTCCCCTTTATTATTTTACATTTTATCACATCATACCTGGTGGAAACTGGAAAGTACTCTAGATTATTCGTGGCGTTGTAATTTTTTGTTAATATGTAGATGTTCTAGAACAAGAACTAAAATACTGCAGTTCATGTCCGCTTTGGTCTTTGTTTTACTCCTTTTATAGCAATCATCCTATACGTTCGGTTCATTGGATGTTTTTAGTGTACTCCGCTGGTGCCCATATTAGTGTACATCTTTTAGTTCTTCAAAGTATTTTCTCTGCATATCCTTAATATGTTCGTTTACAAAATGTTTCAAATTTTTTGCAGTTTGGTATGTTGATTGAGTTCTTATTCGATCAGTTCCCAAATTGGGAGGAAGCTGGAGAACAGGCCATTGGAGATCTGCAGGTGAGCTATGAAAGCCTCTCATTTTTTTTTTTTCGTTTTAGAAAGAAGCTACATTGTCTTGTATTATGAACCACTACTTGAGAGTACTCGTGAGGATGTGGTTGCAATTCTCTATCTGTTTTAGGTTTACTCCTGACTAGTAAGAATATTATTAGATCTGAAACTCATTTAGTGTTCATAACTAGCGGACACGTAATATGTTGTTTTAGGCTGCAACACTATTTGAATGCCATAAATTGTATCAACAGAAGGGAGGCTTGAACTTGGTATTGTCTGAACTTGGTCATTTATGATCAATTGACATAACTGCTTTTATCCATGCATTTAGGGAGATAAATGGTGTTGCAGACCATTTAGCAACATTATGAAGAAATTTTGAGGATAATGTTGTGTATTTTGTAGTTTGTACCTCCTCTAGAACTGGAATCAGTTAGAACTGTAAAAGAGGAGATAATTAATCGGTTGTACACTAGGAAGGTTCATTAATACAGGTGAGAGTTCACCTTTTTGTTTGGAGTTCTCTTTTAAGATTAGCATTTTTAAGTTGGAAGTGTCAATTTCATCATTGATTGCTTTCTTTGGTGAAAGGAGTTTATCTCCGTCAGGCAAAGGGTCTGGAATTTTACCCACTTTACTTATCAGAAACAAACATATGGTTATCTCTTTCCTCACTTCTGATGAAACTTGAGGTGCTGGTTTTAGAACCTTTTCCATGTCTTATCCAGTTGTTGGCACTGTAGTGAACGTTCCAGCATTTTGACTTGTACTTTATATTTCATAAATTGACTCTTGGATCGGTGCATTGCTTCCTACTGGGACATGATCCTCTCTAACTCGTTTGTGTTAGCATTTCATCTTGTGGTAAGTATGTGAACAATCACTCTTTTAAGTACCAAGCATCAACCTGATAGGTGGATCACGGTGTTTTATTATTATTATTGTTGTTAAACTTGTTATAATTATTATTATTATTATTTAAGCCCTTGAATTCTCAGCTGAGATGGCTAGGAATAACATATCAAGGTAAATATTGGAAATATATTCATCAACTGGTTGGTGAATAATCTTTTCTCTTTTACCAATCTAAAAAGGGAAAAAATATCCTCTCTTTCCTTTTTTTTTCCCATCCCCATGAATACGGTGCAACACTTCTAAGGTGCATCACTTCTAAGATCAGGAAGTTATCTTTCCTTTATTTGTGAGGGTTTACTTTGTAAGAACTCCGAACATGCTTCTAAAAAATAATTGAATGTCATATGTATAGATGGGGACTTATGGTGTGAACTTAGTGATTGACGTATAAAGACTTTTGACAAATTTGACAATATTGTCACGTGTAATATATTTTACATTCGTCTATGTAGAGGAAGCTGTAATATATATCTTAGCCAAAATTTTATGAATTCATAAAACAATGGAATTAGTTTGAAAGCCTTGAAGTAGTAAAATTCCCACATTAATCTTTCAAAAGCAAAGGTGTTCATGATTATTCTATTTAACTGGTATTTTCAGGTTTTTTACAAGAAGTCAAAGGAGAGATTTGATAATGATCCTGATTTTAAGGAGCGTGCGCAGAGGGCAGTGGTTCAACTCCAGGTGAAAGACTTTTAACATTAATTTGAGATTGATCTTTGAGGTCTTAAGTCCTAACCATATCACTACTAGATACTCTATGCACGTGTTCATGTCAAGGCACTTGAAATGCTAACTTGCCTTTTATTTTAAACATAAATCAATGATTATAGTGTTGGGCCTTTTCATTGAAGTGTACAAATTTTCATGGGCATTGATAAGTAGCATTATTGATATTCTTGTTCTGGTCCAATGAGTATAACAGGGTGGCGAAAAGAACTATTGCAGAGCATGGGCTCAGATCTGTGAGATTAGCTGCAGGGAGTTTGATATGGTCTATCAACGTCTTGGAGTTGAATTAGAAGAAAAGGTATTTTTTTCGTTATTGCAGTATATGTATTATTGGTGCAATGTGTTCCTGCTCTTATTATTTATGCTCTGAGTGCTGTTGCTCTTTTAATCTTTGTCCTTTATGAAATGTCCGTGCTAATCTGGAAACCCCGTTACCTTTTTTCATTGTTTACCTACACAATAGAAGTGTAGGTAAACGCCAATCTCCTCAGAAGAAACACCTTTTTTGGGGGGTGGGTCTTGAAGGTTTGGTGTTCTTCCGTTGTATTAAAACATCTAAGTAACATGGACACCATATTCTTAAAAAAAGTCCGTGTTGGACACATACCCAAGGACATTCGTGTTGGACACACGGCCACGTTGTGCATACGATTTCAAACTAGGGTTTCTTCTATACCCTAAAACCTTGAAAAACTAAGAACATAATCTTTTAACATAGTTACAACTCCATGATATGCCACTTTCATAGTAATTTATTTGTAAAGATGTGCTTTATAGGGTATTGAGCTGAAGAATTTGTTGGGTAACTACAGAATTGTAATATTTAGCTGTGTCCCCATCTACTTCATATAGGTGCCATGTCGGACACCGACACACGTATCCATGTCAATGTGACTTAGATAATAATCTGCTAAAAGTGCAAGTTTATGCTAACATTTGATTGCGAGACTGGTTATACATGGTATTGTGCTCGAAACTTTTGAATAAGTGTTCTGACATGAAATTGTTAGTTTGCAATAGTGATCATCTTTGTATGTGTGTGTGTGTCTGATCTCCATGATAGGGAGATCATCTCCACAAAAGAGTTAGCCATCAACTCATGTTCTATGTCCCATTTGGAGTGGAGTGGTTCTAAAGGAGTGGCTCTATTGCTCCCCATATATTAAGCACAGTGGCGTACTTAGAAAATTTCTCGAGGGTATTAAACATTTCAACCTATTGGACTACATATCAAAAGACCAACTTGAACAAGAAATTTAATAATTTTTAGACTTCACCATTTAAAAAATCACAATAAGTTAGAAAGTTCAATGAAATAACGAAGTTTTTATTATTGAAAAACATGACAAACTGATTTAGGATAGTATGAATTTGTAGTCTAAAGGTAATAATTTATAGCAAGAGATAACATAAACTATATGTAATAATTTAGGCTTATAGATTTCTTGCCCAGGATAACATAAACTATATGTAACATTTTGAAATAAGTGAAGGTATTTAACTGAATACCCTCACCCTCTGGGTCCGTCCTTGATTAAATAAATATGTGACACATATATATGTATGTATTTGTTTTTGAATTAGGACTTCATAGGCTGCAGTTTATGTTTATCTGACTTATTTATTTCCCCCTTTGGAGTGGCATGTCTCTAAGGCCTAAGGGAGTGGTTCCAAGGTATTTGTTCTATCCCTCCCTATATCTACACTCACATACACGTGTTGTTTATATGTGTTTGTAAGGACTGCTAGGTTTCAGGTTTATGTTAATTTGCTCTATAAACCACCTCTGTTAACACCTTTTTGTTCATCAGGGTGAAAGGTTTTATAACCCATATATTCCTGGAGTCTTGGAGGGTCTTAGTGAAAAAGGGTCTATCGAGGAAAGTGAGGGTGCCCGGGTTATCTTTTTCAAAGGAAAAAAAAAAGTACCTTTAATTGTGGTAAAGAGTGATGGTGGTTACAACTACGCGTCGACTGATCTGGCGACCCTTTGGTTAGTTAGTAATCATTACGTTTGGAGTATAGAATGCACTGACTACTTTATGCTGTTTACATTTTTGAGTTCTACTTAGGTTTATTGAGCCTTTTAAGTGCCTTCTTGCTCCGCTTTAGTGACTCTGTTTTTAATATGGTTATCTGACTTTGATAAGTGCATTAAGTGATGGTTATAATTCTATTTTTCTACAATCCTAAGACTAAAAATTGAAACAAATTTATTGTCAGAAAACTGTCCCGAAATATCATCTGTCCCAAAATATCAGGAATTTTTGTTGTCTATTGCTTTGACTGTCTTACATTCTAAAATCCGGATGATTGTTTTTAAATCTCTCACATTCTTCCTTAGTTCATAGACCAAATAAATCCACAGTTGTTGATATGTTTCTTTCCAGTCATGACTGTATTTAGTTAAATGAGGTTATAAGGTTAGTATCAGAGCGGGTTAACAAAATCTGAGACCCGTATGCTGTATCACAGTGTCGCCTTTTGGTGGCCAACATTCATTTTCACCTTCTTCTTTTTTTGAAAATGGGGGTTTTGGCTAATTGCAACTGATAATGGAGGGTCCTCTTGACCTAACCCTAATATGAATTTTTAATACTAGCAGTGGACTCTTATTAATTCAAATGTCTACGTTAGGCTTTTTGTGGACATTAATTTATCAAAATTTCTTCTTTACGTAGAAAGAGGAATTTTATGATTTAATCCAAGAAACTATGTTCTGCTTTAGGCGAAGTATACATGTATCTCTGTCTCACAACTTAAGGGTATTACTGTCCATGATGTCTGGTGATTCCTGTAATGACCTGTGTGATTGACAAACACATGCCTTAAACTCGCAATTTGTGTGACATTGCAGGTCGGTGTAGGGTTCCTATACATCTATCTTATCTTACTTCTATAATAAATCTTCGACGACCTATAGTGATTCTTCCACTCCATGGACATTTTTTTTCCAGTTTTAATCTTATTAATCTTTTCATATTACATGCCAAAGCGAAGACTAAAGCAGTGAATAACATGTTAAAGAAGGGTAAAAGTGTAATCGTACTTTTACTTTCTGATTTTAACCTCATTGTTGACTTCAAATTATATTATATATATATCAAAATAGTAAATTATACATTAAAACTAGCTTGTAGGCCCGTGCATACGCACCGGCTCTTTCGAAAATATTTAGATTTTTTTTAGAAAATTGGGACTACTGTTTTAGTCGCTAACCCGTTTTAATTTTCTAACAAATTGTTTTAATTAAGTTTTAAAAACTCGTTTTTTTCAATTGGGAGAGATCATGTTTTAATAGGAGAATAATTCTCGTTTTAATTAGATATGCTAGATTTTCCCTTTTCAATAGGGGAGGAATTCCTAGGAGAATAATTCCCGCTTTAATTAGAAGTGCTAGAATTTGTTTTAATAGGAGAGGAATTCCCGTTGTAAAAAAAGATTTCCGTTTTTTAAATAGGAGAGAAATTCTCGTTTTAATAGGAGATGATGTGGAATTCTAATAGAGCTCGAAAAATACCCCTTGTGGGAGCTTTAATATTAAGATATAGAAGGGCAACAAAAATACAACATATCATCTCCTTCAAACCAGCACAAACACTTTCTCTGTTGATCTCATCGCAGCGACATTCCCTAATTTGCTCTCTTCCAACATAAACCATTCCTGTACTGCCTAGATTGAACTCATCTTCCCCAATTCTTCTTTGTATTGTCTGTAAACTTCTTTGGCTAATCTGACATTCTGACTTGAGAATAGGGTTTTGGTTTCCATCTTTTTAATGGTTTTGGTTATCTATTTGGATTGTGAAGTCACTTCTAAGCAATTAAATTGGGTTCATATTTGCTAAAATAAGGTCATTTGAATTATGGGAAATCCAATAACTTTATTGTGGTGCAATTTGAATGAGATCTAATTACCTCCTCATTATCCATTTGCTTTTATTTCAATGAAGAGAATCAAATCTCTTGCTCTTCTGCCGGAACAAGAAGCTTGGGTACTGATCCTATACTCAAATTCATATCGTGCATTCGTGCTCACTTACTCCCTACACTCCTTTGTGATACACGTGCCCCATGGACTAGTAATTATTTAATCTTCATAAAAGCATACATTTTTTGGTTAGTTTGTTTGGATAATCCCACTATTTTTGGTATCGTTGCTTCCTATTTACAGGTACCGTCTTAATGACGAAAAAGCTGAGTGGATCATTTACGTTACTGACGTGGGTCAGCAAGGGCACTTCGAAATGGTATTCAGTGTACATAACTACGTATCTATGCATCTTCAGTAATGTAATATCATTTGCAGCTCCCGTGCTTTAGTTTTCCCTTGTTGCACTTTTCCTGGCAATCTATGAGATTCAAGACATAACTGGGCAGATCTGCGACAAAAAATGTAGTTCAATTGAGCTTTGCGTTGAAGCATTCCACTGCAGTTTGCAGTAGTAATGATAGTGATCCTTGGCGTGTTCCCCATTAGGGCTTTTAATACCTTTATTGCCTGGAGCTGGAGGTACAGTGTAGACAATAATGAACTTGAAATTGTCACTTCCACGAAATCTTCCTGTTCTTTCTTTTTCCTGCATCGAGGGGCTAGAAGTGAGTTGTATATTCTAAAACTTAGGGCTGAAAGTGAGCTTAACTGTAAAAAATTATTTCAGGCCGCTAGATGAGCAGGTTGGCTTCCACAAGATGAGAAGTTGCATCCTTATCCTAAGACAAGCCACGTGGGATTTGGTCTTGTTCTCGGAGATGATGGAAAGCGTTTCCGAACTCGTAGCAGTGAAGTAGTGAGATTGGTCGATTTACTTGATGAAGCCAAGAACCACAGTAAAGCTGCACTTGTCGGACGTGGTATTGTTCTGCTGACTGTCCCCCCTTTTTTTGGTTGGATCTTTCCATTTGATCCTCTGTTTCTCATACAGTTCTAGTCTACATTTTCTATAGCAAGATTTAGAACATATTGGTGCCACACTGCCACTCGGCCTGTTTTTAGCCCGATTTCACGAATGTTTTCTCTAAATTTTATTAGGCAAGGCTGAAGAGTGGAATGATGAAGAGCTTGAGCAAACTGCTGAAGCAGTTGGCTATGGAGCGGTCAAGTAAGTTCCGTGTTCTTATGCTTAAGTAGGCATTTCATATCTTATTCAAGAATTCATTGCCTTTCTGGGTATATTAATCATCTCTTGCTGTCTACCATTGCATATAGTCAAAGTCATTCCTTTTCGGGTATAGACATGTCTTGCCTCTGCACATGCTCTGGCAGTCTGGCTTCCTGGCCTATTTAACACCATCTCCTTTTTTTGTGGTTCCATTTTAATTGACAAGTGGAAAGTCGTAATTGCTAATAAATTTAAAGACTTGCAGTGATAGAAGGCTAACTTGAGATATTGATTGTTCAAAAAGAATCTTTTTCTAAAGATGATAATGTCCCATCTAGGGTTGCTGGATTTTAGTATTCCCCTCCTTTTACCAATAAAAATTCCTCAACATCAATTTATGTTGCATAAATGTAGGGTGGCGGTATTTACACACCACTTAATGGGATTGACACCCCTTTTAAAGATTCCTTGGTAATCACACCCCTCCATTAACTAACAGTTCTGCATACACCCCTAAATTTTAAATACACAAGCACCCACCCCATTTTAAAGTGTCTCGCGGTAGAAGACTACCGTGAATATGTAGATTTCACGGTAGGGGTTGGCCACAAGGTTTCAGCTCTTGCGGGATATGGCTTCCGTGGTTATGCAAAACAATTACAAAAATCTCAAAATTTCTTGCAGCACTGAGTTACCGTGAAAGTGTGGTTCTCGCGGCAGGGAGTTATTGTGAGAATGTGGTTCCCACGGCAGAAAGGTATTGTGAGAATTTGATTCTTGCGGCACTTGGTTGCCGTAACTCTTTTTACACGGGGTGCTTAAGCTGGGACATACTTGGAATAACCATTATTTTTCCACCCTTTTACAGTTTTACCAAAGGGGGGCTGATCTCATTAAGTGGGGTGTAAATTCCGCGCCCCTAAATGTAACTCAACCTTGTGAGAAACAGGAGATGCTCTAAGACGAGGTGTGCTTGACCAATATAATAATGGACGGGCATGAAAGAGAGAATCTTAGACGACCTTTGTGTTGGCAGTCACTCATTTTGCTCATAGAGTCCTCTCCCCCCCCCCACACACACACACACACACAGAGTTTTTCTGGTTTTCTTTTGCTGGACTCTAACTCTTGTTTGTTGTATTTAATAGATATGCAGATCTGAAAAACAACAGGATAACGAACTACACCTTCAATTATGACCAGATGCTTAATAATAAGGTGCGTAACTGGTTTCATATTCTGTGTACATTTTTAAGATCCTGTTGTACAGGATTTCACTTTAAATATGCTTAATTAGGACTGGTACAAAAATGTAGAGAATGTCTATGTATACACAAAATTCCCTTGACAGTTCAATAATTGACTTCAGTGCTTGTGCCATTTCTAGAAAATCCTGGATTTTCTAATATTTATTCAATAGTTACAATTTAACGTCTATAGTAAATCCAATTAGAACTTGTTAGTTTTTAGGAATTGATATTTGTGGTATGTGAATTATGATCCCAGTTGAAATTATTCTCTTATACTACAGAAATATTTATTCCATGGTTGCTATTTACAGTCTCTAGTAAATCCAATTGGAACTTGTTAGTTTTTAGGAATTGATATTTTCAATATGTGAATTTGATGATCCCAGTTGAATTGATTCTCTTATACAATAGAAATTACAAAAATGCCTTAACACGTGTCTTATCTCTTGTTAGTGAAATTAGAAGTTGACTATGACATCCACTAGTCATCGTAAAACCACCTGTTGGGAACGTCTATATCAATTTTGTTTATTTATTTACTTAGATTATTAATTATTATTATATTATATATAATACATGTATTAATTACTGATTTTTTTATTTTATTTATTATTTATTATTTATTTATTTTGGGGGTTGTTTACAAGTTCTCTGAAAATGGATGGGTCTAATATTCTAATGACTTTTGCCATTGAGGAATTATTTCTTGTCATTTTAGTTGAACCATCTAATAAGTCCGTTCCATTTTCTTTCTCTTTTTGTTGTTAATATCTTTTAGTTATTTCCACTAACAGGTATCTATGGTTTATGTACTTTGTCAATCATCTTGTTCGTATAAATTTGTATTAGTCTAAAACTCATTTGAGAATTCCAAGATTTTTCCAGAAAAAAGTTCAACAGGTTTTTTACCAGGTATAGGGATGTGACCTTGGTCAAGGAATATTAGCATTCTAGGTGTCTGCGACTTTGTCGTAAATTCTGTACTCTTTCTTTCACCTCATTGATAACATTCCCATTATTACCTGTTTTTTCCTTTATAAAATACTCGTGCCTTTTGTGAATTTCGTTTTATCCTGTACTTTGTCCTTCCCGTTGTAAGAGTTGTTCCAATGCTTCTTGTGGAACTGTGCGAGGGGTCGACCAGTGGGCAGGCTTACATTATTCTGAGCCCCTGTTATTCCGTGGTTGTCTCATTTTTAACGATATCATCTCAAATATGCTGGCAGGGAAACACTGCTGTTTACCTACTCTATGCACATGCTCGTATATGTTCAATTATCAGGAAATCTGGTAAAGTTGTAGAAGATCTAAGGGAGGTAAGTTCTTTATAAAATGTTCATGAGGTGCTTCAACAGGGATTATCTATCATGCCTGGTTTCTGATACCCTTTTTTGGACAGACGGGAATCATTGTGCTAGCTCATCCGGCTGAGCGTGCCTTGGGACTTCATTTGCTTCAGTTTGCATTGGTAGCAACTTGGTTCCTTGTTTGTAGCTCTAGTTTGCATGGTTTTTTTTTTGTACTCTAAGGAATTGTTAATTGCATTTGGCATATATACACGATACTGCTCTTTATAGAATCTTTTTTGTTTTGATGTCCATTGATGATATAACTTCATATGCAGATTGTTGAGGAGGCTTGCAGCAATCTCTTACCAAATGTTCTGTGCGAGTTTATAACTTATCAGAGAACTTCACAACATTTTATACCAACTGTCAGGTATGATCTTCTTTATCTGCTGGTCCTTTTTACCTTTTAGCAGACCGTACTTTACCAGACAAGCAGAAAGTTGGTTCTAGGTTGACCAAAAATAGTACATAATTAGCGGCTTAGTAACTGTTGCACTGGCCTAATAACATATGGGATGTTTATAATAAATAATAGATGCCAATGCCTGACTTATCGAGTATGTTGCAACATGATGATGAGTCGGTTTCTACTCTGAAGTTTTTCACTATTGCTTTTTTAAAAATCAAAAGTACTTGGGTACATCTAAAAAAGCATGGATTGAGTGGCCTCTTCACATATGTACTATTTCCCTGCATAAAACTCAACCCTCTAGTGCGAGTTTATGCTAACATTTGATTCCAAAACTGGTTATACCTGGTATAGTGCTTGAACCTGTTGAATAGCATTCCGACATGAAATTGTTAGTTTGCAATAGTGATCATCTTTGCATGTGCGTGTGTCTGATCTCCATGATAGGGAGATCATCTCCACAAAAGAGTCAGCCCTCAACTCATGTTCTATGTTCCATTTGGAGTGGAGTGGTTCTAAGGGAGTGGCTCTATCCCTCTCCATATATTAAGCACAGTGGCGTACTTAGAAAATTTCCCAAGGGTGTTAAACATTTCAACCTACCAGATTACATATCAAAAGACCAACTTGAACACGAATTTATAGCATTCATTATTTGAAAAAATCACAATAAGTTAGAAATGTCAATGAGGTAATAAATAACATATGGGATGTTTATAATAAATAATAGATGCCAATGCCTGACTTATCGAGTATGTTGCAACATGATGATGAGTCGGTTTCTACTCTGAAGTTTTTCACTATTGCTTTTTAAAAATCATAAGTACTTGGGTATGTCTAAAAAAGCATGGATTGAGTGGCCTCTTCACATATGTACTATTTCCATGCATAAAACTCAACCCTCTAGTGCGAGTTTATGCTAACATTTGATACCAAAACTGGTTATACCTGGTATAGTGCTTGAACCTGTTGAATAGCATTCCGACATGAAATTGTTAGTTTGCAATAGTGATCATCTTTGCATGTGCGTGTATCTGATCTCCATGATAGGGAGATCATCTCCACAAAAGAGTCAGCCCTCAACTCATGTTCTATGTCCCATTTGGAGTGGAGTGGTTCTAAGGGAGTGGCTCTATCCCTCTCCATATATTAAGCACAGTGGCGTACTTAGAAAATTTCCCAAGGGTGTTAAACATTTCAACCTACCAGATTACATATCAAAAGACCAACTTGAACACGAAATTTATAGCCTTCATTATTTTAAAAAATCACAATAAGTTAGAAAGGTCAATGAGGTAATGAAGTTTTTATTAATAAAAAAAACATGACAAACTGATTTAGAATATTATGAATTTGTAGTCTAAAGGTAATAACTTGTAGCAAGATAATATCATTTAGGTTTATAGAAGTCTTGCTCAGGATAACATATACTGTATAAGTGTATAATGTGGCATTTTGTAATAACTGAAGTCTGAAGCCACACCGCTCAAAAAAATAAAAATAAAAATAGTGGAGGTATTCCCCCCCCTGGGTCTGTCCTTGAGTAAATAGATACATGAGACACATTTATGTATGTATTTGTTTTTAAATTAGGATTGCATAGGCTGCAGGTTAATGTTTATTTGACTCATTTATTTCCCTCTTTGGAGTGGAGTGTCTCTAAGGGAGTGGAACATGCTCTGATACAACCATCTCCAATCGATACGAACACAAGAGACGATAATAAAAAAGCTAGATGAGGAAATGTTGAATTTTGGCAATCCGTGTGAGACGAGTTGCAGGGAGCAGGCCTTGCCTGTGGAAACATTGTTGTTGACCATAGCAGGGTCATCCCCTGTATCAGTAAAATATATTGAGAGCTCATTGTTAAAATCAAAGAAACATTAAGCCTCTCTTGATTATCATTTCTTTAGGCCCTAGACAAGCAATAAATATGAATATACAGTTGACAGGGCTAAGACGGCTAAGCATAGGTTTCATTTTGAGAACTTCTCACAGTACCATCATGAAAAGTTCAATAAAATGCCTCACGAAAATATAGCATGAAATATATAGTATTCAGTTAAATATTCTCCAATGAAGTGACATTGGAAGTTCAACAGAAGTTTATCCATCCATGCTTTTGTGATCCTTGTGGGCACAACTGCGCAATTAAGATTTTAGATAACAGGAACGTTCTTCCAACAATAATATTTCTTGAACTAATTCAAAAAGTTCTATAGGCCTTCGAGATAAGAATTCGGTATTGTTCAGAAAAGTTATGAGGACTTACAACAAGACTAATGCAATTGTTTGTGCTTGAAAATTCTCTCCATTGTCAGATATAGTCATACCTTGAAACTGATGGGTGCTAGCTTTGGGGTGTAATTTTATCTAATGCAATTGTTTGTGCTTGAATAATCAATCATCTAATTTGAGTAACGGTTTTCCAGGAGCATTGTGCAACAGTTGGAGTTTCCTAGTGTTGGGGTCCACGAATTACTTCTATCTAATGGCATGAGGGTCTGCTATAAGTGCACAGACTTCCTTGATGATCAGGTACTGAAGAACTTTTTAATCATTGTAACTAAAATGATAAATATCATTTCCTCCTCAAATATGAACATTAATTGGACCAGATAGCTTGTACCAGGGAGGAAAAATGTGGAACCATCCATTTCATATAATTGATGTAGGAATTAGCCATGTCATTAATAAACCATAATAGAAACCAATCTAGTGAATCGTGAACAGGAGGATACCTTTATTCATTATAACTGCTAGTTCTTTTATCGATGAACTTTTTTCATTGTGGATCAGATAACTTATTTGGGAGAAGGTTATGTAGATACCTGTTAGAGTTCTAAGGGACATTTCCCAAGGGATTTTAAGGGCTGGGCTATAGCGATATTCTAATGTAAACCTTTTTTTTCTGTACATATAGATGTGTGAGAGAAGGTCGAAACTAGTTAAGTCCGTATAGTCTTTTCTCTCTCCTTCCCCAGATTTTCTTCTTCTTTTATTCAATAACTAAAATATAATTGTACTTACATTGTACTAGAAAAAAATACAAGCTACATCCTTGTTGTCCTTGTATACATCAGAGTCCTCGGTTAACCTGGGACATGCAGTTCATTTATAACGTAGGGTTCTGGAGCCTCCTCCCCAGACTAAGCAAATCTGTATTAGTTATTAGTAATTAGTTATTACTAATGAAACTATTATTACTACTAGTCTCCATCTTGCTGCAGTGCCACTTTGTCCATCATATGTGGCAGTTCTTAGAAGCTTGGAACATATATAAATATGGAGCCTTTTTTTCTGCAACCTATGAAATGCATTTCTATGTAAAGTTAGCACAATTCTTACTACCTTCTTGGCTTTCTTGAACGCGTACCAACATATGTATCCTTGTTGAACTTCTTGACACACATTCTGAAGCTGCACACATAGACAAGTGACAACCTCTAATTTATTTTCTATATCCTATAAAACTGGTCATACGTTGATCTATTAAGCTAGTTAAGATAGATTTAAGTACGCCAGCAGTTGGTATAGTGGGATTAGTGGGGTATTCACTCAGAAAGTGATCTCTGAGGCCAGTTGTATGAGGCTTGTACTAAACCGTAGGTACAATGTTTTTATATTTGGTTATAGATGAGTTCATGTTTTGGCTTCTGAGTTGGTGTAGATGAGTTCATGCATGCAAAGTCATATAGATTGGTCGCATTTGATTTGGAAAATGAGTTTCATGGTGGTGTACCTAAACTGATCATCCTGTTTGCTACGGAAAATGTTCAATCATGCATTTATGCCACTGTATATAACCGAGAAGCTTACACCAAACTTGAATCCGACACAGACACACAACTCAGGTACGACACCTACACTTCTAGATGAAGAGGTGGAGGGTAATGTACCTTAAATAAGATATGGCCCAAAGAAACATAAAATATTGTAATTGATATCCTATAACTACAAAATTTTACTTATCTTTCTCAGTTTCTCTATAACCTTCTTGTCAAATAGTTTTTGTAATAAATATTCAAATGAAATATTAGCTGTCCTCGAATCTGAATTTTTAGACCATACCGTGTCCGAATCTCCGTACCGGTGTCTAAATTGGACACTCGTACCCATGCAACACAGCTAAAGGCTCAATCTTGCAAGTTCGTAATTCTTTCCATCTTAAAGGATTCTATAAATATTCTCTCCACAAGGTAAAATAGCTTTGCCTAGAGGAGGAGGAATGAGATCTAGAGTAGGTGGTCAGTGGTGAAGGATTACTAAAGGGTGTGTTTGTTATGATGCAGGCGGGATCCTGATTAGATGCTTAAATAGTTTTTGTCTTTCTAACCCCTCTTTACTGGGTTTGGGTGTAGTTTCTTTGTTGATGTTTTTCCTCTTTTTCACTTCTGTTGTGACTTTCCGTTTTAAGTTCCTTTTCAGATTACTAAGTTTTCTTTTTGGGTGTTGGGACTTGGGACTTGGGGATAGAATAGGTAGCTTCTGTTTGTCCGTTTTACTCTTGACATAATTGTTTCTTCTAGTTATATACCCCTTATGATCTTATTTACCAAAAAATTGAAAAAGAAGTAGAAAAAGCTAAAATAGCTTGTTTGCAATTTTGGGAACTCCACTATCTCAATTCAATAGCTGCATTTTCTCTTGCAAAAGCCAAGAACAACTTTTAGAAGTTTTGAGATGAGAGAATTCTCGGAAAGTGTATTCTCAGTGAGAGTGGTGATAGCCTCCTCAAAGAATACACGATTTAGTCTTCTATACTGGGATTGAATGCGGGGACTGTCATATGAGCTTTTAGGGGTGTGCACGGATCAATTCGGGTTGAGTTTGGACTGAAACCAACTACCGAACCGACCCTGTCAGTTTAGAAACTAAAGGAACTGATCCGAACTGACATCCTAGGCTTAACCGATCCGAACCAAACTTTCGGATCGGTTTTGTCGGTTTTCAGTTCAAAATCAGTAGAGAACAGAATCCATTATATCAAACACTATGAAAAACTTAAAAAAAATAAAATTATATCTTTGATTGATGAAAATAGGTAGATCCACGAAATTTGAACTTTGTTCCAATCATAATCATTTCAAATTTGCTTTCCCCCATCAAATTTGTCATGACAATGCCCAAAAAACAAATTTAATCAATCAACCTAGGGTTTGCAAACAATTGTTTGCAGGGAAAAAGAGAAAGAGGGGATGGGAGGGGATGGAGTGAGAGAGGGAAGAAGTAAAGATGGGGTGAGAGAAGAAGTATGGATGGGTGGAAGAGAGGAAGACGGCTGGAGAGAGAGATGAGGAATGTGAAAATGAAGAAACAGGGTTTACTTTTATCTAATTGGAGGTCTATGGCTACTATTAAATCTAGGGTAGCCAATGGTTAAAAGCTGTTTTGTTTGGTTTCGGTTCGGTTCTAGATGGTTTTAATTTTGGCTAACTGAGATCCGAACCGACCCTATTGGTTTTTAGTTTTCACATATTCTTAATTGAACTGAACCAACTGATAAGCATAACCGGCCCAAAACCGCCTGGTTTCGGTTCGGCTGGTTTAGACGGTTCTCTCGGTATTATGCACACCTGATGAGATTTTAAGAGGTGCTTGTAGTTGTAGACTTGTTGTGAGAACTCATGTTTCATTAGGGAATTGTCAAACAGAATACTCTTGATGTCACTCTTTTCAAGTGAAGTATGTGCGACTATCTGATGTAGCCTCTTACCGAAATATTCCTTTTTGTATTGATGAGTTACTTTGTTTTCTTTTGATCGAAAGTAATACTTGCTAGTCAAGCTCATAGATCGTGATTTCGAATGGAATCTCGGAATTCAATCGAATATTTCGGTTTTTAAAAAATCAAAACCGTATTGAAATAAGAATGTAGGGTCGAAAATTAAATTCCAAATTTTGGTCGGAACATATTGGAATTCTGAAATTCCATTTTTTGTAACTGTCGGAATTCCCGCAATTCCGAAATACCAAACTATGGTTATGCTATGTGTTTGTGGTAATCATCGACTCCTCCTACTTCCCTTAGTATCGACCAGTTTCCATGCAAAACTCCCTGTTCTTGGTAGTCCTCACATACTTGGTCAAACTGATGGCATGCATCCTATCAAACAGCTCCTACATTTAAGATTGCTGATTTCCATATTGACATTCAAACTTAAAGTTGGTAGATCTTATTGTCAGGAATAACAAGACCATTGTTGTGACCCTAATGATATAATATCTGATCCATCTTTCCTTTTGTAGAATTTTTCTCAAATAAATCAGTTCTTATTCCTTAGTAATTAAAACTTCATTATACTCATCAACAGGTTCTCTTTATTGGATTCACTTATGGGGGTTTATCTGAAGTTCCCGAAGATCAGCACTTCTCATAGTCAATGGCCTCAACCATTGCTGGAGAGATTGGTGTTTTTGGTTATAAACCCACTGTCCTCATGGATATGCTGGCTGGTAAGAGAGCTGAGGTTGGTACCAAGATTGGAGCATACATTAGAAGCTTTTCTGGTGACTGCTCACCAACTGACCTGGAAACTGGCTTACAGGTATGGTTTATTAGATGAACTATCTCACCCTCCCTGAAATATTTGCATGTGTCGGTTCTCAAGCTTTTGCTGTCTATCATTCCCGTCTGCATGATTCTGATAAGAGATTACAGTTGAGCTTGCTTTCAGTGTCGATAAATTTCAAAAGTCTACTATCTTGACATCTGTCATTTCCTCCTTAAGGATAGCTTATTTTGTCCTTTTAATCTTCTGCATTTGGTGGTGGTTGTATATACAAATTTGTTGAAAAAGGCAAACAGAAAATAAAGTGGTTGAGATGACCAGCCATACTAATAAAAGAAAGCAAACTAGCTATTAGTGATGACGGATAATACATGAACCATGAGAGGCAGTAAAGAAACACTTCTACCTCTCTCAACCTGTTTCCCACAACATTTATACAGAAGATGCTAGATGGATGACTGAAAGGTGTTTGGGCATGTGCCTACGCAAGCGAAAATAAAGGGAAATCAGTTAGATGGCGGGCATGTTTATTAGCAAATAAGAAAAGAAAAGATTAGGAACATTTAAAGGGAAGAGGAAGATTGGAGATAATGTTGATGGAGGTACTAGGAAAAGATTGTAAGGAACACATTTTGACTTCACACATGGTTAAAGATAGAGTTTAAAAGGCAAAAAGGGAATAATGTGGGTAGCATTCTTGGACTTATATAACAAATATAACAAATTAACTATGGTACGATAAATGACCCTTTATTTGGTAAGGTATTTATGAGTCATTTTGTGATTTAACTCTTGATGTGGTGAATATATATTTTGGTAAAGTATGTACTGACTATGTTTCACTCATTGGGACTTTGCTTATATCACCGCGACACTGCCATATTTATGTGTCAAATTTATTTCATCCCCAAAAAGAGGGAAGATAGGATCTATCATCTATGTGTCAAATTGTCAACGACTATGAAGCATGGATACGCCTGTAAGGGTGAAGTATCCGTGTCCAACACGGATATGCCCCGGTACGCGACCGATACGTGTCGGATACGCGATTTGAAGTATCCGATTTTTTAATTTCCGACACGCGGGGGATACGCAAGGGACACGCGGGGGATACGCGGGGGACACGCCAAAATATTAATCTCACAAATATTTTTTGGAACTTCAACAAAAAAAAAACAAGTGAAATAAAATCCAAGATAAGAAGAGATGCAAGAGAAGAAAGATGAAGTGATTAAGTGGTACTTGACTAACTAATTTTAATCTGCAAAAAAAGGGAACTTCTTTTTAAAACCTTTATGGATAAATCTTCAAAACCATCTTTTTAAAACCAGAGTTAGAGGCTGTGGTCTTTACTGATAATGGTGATAGAGATGATGTAGAAGATGACATAGTTGAGGTTGGACAACTTGATTGACAAATCCTTTGTATTGTTTTGAACTTTTTTGTTGGCATTTGCTTGCAGTGTTATACACTTATACATGTAAGTTGCTACTTAATGTGTTTGAATTGGTCATTTTATGAAGTAGAATTGCCATTTTAATTTGAATTTGGTGAAAAATGCTCTATTATATATATATATATATATTATATTATTCAAACATATCCATGACGTATCCGTGTCGCGTGTCCGTATCCGTGCTTCCTAGGTCAACGGTCTTATATCCTATCAATCCCAAATTTGTTTATGTTCTGTTTCTCATTCTGTTTGTGCACATATTTTCTAAGTCCATTCCTCTATGTTGTAAAATATCTTGAAATAAAGTAAATAAAGGTCCGTCATAGATGACCGTGTACAGTACCAAACGAGGTTTAAAGTTCCAGATTGTGTCTCGGAGAGGAATGAGGATACATTGGATTGTTCGATTTGGTTAGTCAGCAATTTATCAATCTAGTCTTTATTGGGACATATTGCTTTGCTTTGAAGAGACACGTACCTTAAGATTAGAGCTCCAGGACAGTCTTCAAGTTATTATATGTTTATACTGCACATACCAACGTAATATTCCACCTCTTGAAATGCTTTGGAATATATATTTGATAACTTGAGATTTTGTGAACAATATGTGGATGATTTCGTGTTCGTCTCAAGTGGATGTAATCACTTTATTAGTGGGTGAAAATGTGGAATGATTTTCTCAGAGGTGTTGCTTTTACACCCTACACTGGAAAGTCTGTTTCATTTTGGGATGATATTTGGTTGCGGGAGTTACCTTTGAGGGAGCAATTTGGTGACATGTATATGTTCGCCAATAACAAAGATGCAAAGGTTGTGGACTACATGATTTGAGGGTTGAATGGAGTAGGGTGGAATGTGATGTAAGAGGGGTTTGAATGATTGGGAGTTTGAATCTTATGAATCTTTCTTGACTACCATTTACCAAAGAGACGTTTGTGGAGATTGATAGGAGAAGATGTGTTTGTGACAATAAGGAAGAATTCTCGGTGAAATTCTTCTACCAAGTTTTGGCCAAGAAGTTTGTCTTGGAAAATCTTTCACGTGATGAGGTGATTCAGTACTTTCCTTACAAGAAAGATATGGAAGAACTCAGTTCCGTTTAAAGTGACTTTCTTATGTTGTTTTGGAGAGAATAAAAGCTATGGATGCCTTGAATAGAGGAGGTATGTAACTCCAAAATATTTGTTCACTATGCTAGGAATAAGAGAATCTAGATCACATGCTTCTTTCATGTGCCTTCTCAAAGGGCGTATGACCGTATGAGAGCTATTGCTTTCATCTTTCAACATATCTTGGAGGTCTCCGACTAACATCAAGGAGATTCTTAGTAGGAAGGTTGTTTCTCAACAGCTTTCTAGCAAGGCCACATGGATAGTGGAGCATCTCCATAGTGCTATTGTGTGGATCTTGTAGGAGAGAAATACAAAGGATCTTTCAGCAAGTAGAAAAGGATACGTACAAGGTTGTGGAAATATCAAGGAGGAGCTACAGCATTGGGCATGCACTAGTCCTTGCTTCAGAGGGGTGATTTATGAAGATTTTATTTATAATGGGGACACTCTTGTATTGTGAATTGGATTTGTAATTGGAAGGGATGCTTATGGTAGCTTGCATTTTCATGCTTTGAGAACCAATACTTGTAAACTCTTATAAATTTTGTAATATCAATGAATGAGTTTTACTGATATAAAAGAGAGAGGACATAATCATTTTATTCATGGTGTAACTGCAGGTTGTCTATCGACTATTCACAACTGATGTAGTACCTTCGTGAAGAAGAAGTTAAAGATAGTGATGGAAACGGCTGAAGAAGCTATCCATGCTCAAGAAAGAGACCCACACAGTGCATTTGCTAACCGTGTGCGAGAGCTCAACTATGGTAACTCCTATTTTTTCGTGGTAAGCTTTTGATCTCATAATTAATTAAAGTATTAACATCTCTTTTGCTATTCTTATTCATGAAGTTTTTATCTTGTTGCAGCCCATCAAAATTAGTAACCTTCGAAGGGTTGACCCAAGAAAAGCTTGTGAATACTTTAACAGTTGTTTTAAGGATCCTTCCAGCTTTACTGTCCAAATTGTTGGGAATCTAAATCCATCGGTGGCACTTCCATTAATTTTACAATATTTGGTAAGACCCGTTTCTGTTATGGGTTTTAGATGTTGAAAAAGTGAAATCCAAACTGATCGGTTATTTCCTTTGATTCAGGGTGGAATACCTAAACCCCCCGAGCCAATATTACATTTCAATCGAGATGAACTAAGAGGGTTACCATTGACTTTTCCTGCAAGCATTATTCGGTATGTAGTTTTTACAGTTCCCTCAAGTCTTTGGTGCTTTTTGATTTCTGGAGTAAATGAGATTCTCGGACGTTTGGCTGTTGTGCTTGTAGCGAAGTAGTTTGCACCCCCATGGTGGAAGCTCAATGTTCGGTCCAGCTAACCTTTCCTATTGAGCTGAAAAATGGATCTATGGTAGTGATACGTATTAAATATGTTGGCTATCATATGTTTTAGTAAGTCCTCTTTTTAAGAGGCCAATTCTATTTGATCTAACTAACAGATTTTTAATTTTGTATTATCTTTAATTGAACAAAGATTGAAGAGGTTCACTTTGTTGGGTTTTTGAGCAAACTTCTTGAAACAAAGATCATGCAAGCTCCTCTGCTTCAAGCATGGGCAGGTACATTTTTATAAGTAGTTTTTCGTTGAAATATTTGTCTATTCATACTATCTAGATTGAATTTATGATGAATCATATGTATGTCTCAGGTATACTCTGTTGGTGTCTGTGTTCCTTGGTGGCAATAAACCTTCTAGGAATGGGGATGTGCGTGGTGATCTTAGTGTTAATTTCTCTTGTGATCCTGACATCTCGTGGAAGCTGGCGGGTGTTTTTGTGTATAACATTAGTTGATGTGATGATTTACCGCAATGCTTGTATATCTTGATATTTATCCAAGAATCTTAATTTGCTCAAATTGTCAAGATCACCTCTCTTTGCAGGTTGACATTGTATTGAATGAAATATCACGTCTTCAGGAGGAATGCCCCTCAGAACAGGATGTTTCGACTATCATTGAGATTGAGCAACAGGCCCATGAAAATGACTTGCAGGTTAGTTCTGTGATGACCCTCTTCCCTCTATTGTCTATGTTGTCCGCACTTAAACCGACGTGGGGTTAAATCAGGACAATATTGGCTAGTTACAAATTCCAGTAATTTTTAAAGTCATGCATGTCGTAGCCTCGCAAAGGTGTATGCTTGCAGGAAAACTATTACTGGCTTGATAGGATTCTCCACAGCTACCAGTCATGATTGTATTATGGCAATGTCAGTGCTTCGTTCAAGGTTGGTAGTGTGCAACTAGTAAATTTTGATCCAGTTTAGCTTAACTCTAAGTTGTTACTTGGGAAGCGGTAAATCGTCAATATATAACTAGCAAAAAGGGGAAGTAAGGTAGGAAAGGAAGCATACAACGAGAAAAGTGAAAAAAGCAAAGAAATGGAAGTTGTATCTATACTCCAGCAACAAAGATTAGGTCATTCTTTAAATAACAACGGATCCTAAGGAAAGGCAAAGATCCCAAAAGGATTTCCTCCTGGTTTGTTTAGATTTGAGAAGATGCATATGTAAAGTGATAGATCAAGTAATTTTCCTCGATGAAACCATATACTCATATTTAGAGAAAGTCCCTCTAATGATGAGGGAGGATTGTAAGCATTATGCTTTAATTTTGAATGGGACGGTTCGGGGCGTAATGGCGTAACCCCCAACTTATTCAATGACAAAAACAAATTCCATTTCATTGATGTGCTAGCTCTGGTTCAGTTTAAACTGTTGAAAAACAAGACCAAAAGATGTACTTTTAAGCATCAGTATTTTGAAAACCATAAGTGGGGACATTGGGAGTTTTTGTTGATGTGTTTATGTCTACAAGCACATACTACTACTGTGTATTTATGTGAAAGTAAAGTTGAAGTAATAATTACATTCTTTTTTTCATCTTCACTTTGGCAGATGTTGGCCTCTGTGTTAGGTGCCGTGGTTTTGGCTTCCAGCTTGTGGAGATACTCACGACACACTCTAAACTCTTAAAATTTAGCAAAGTTTCAAGTTACTGAAGATAGAAGAAGACATCAACAAGGGAGAAGTGATTCTCCTTGTGTAGACAAATAGAAGGTACATTGACCTAAAAGGACAGCCACAAAGACATTTCTCCATTGACTGAGGCGTTCGTTTTTGGTGTCGCTCCTAAAGAATATAGTTTTACATGAAAGTGGGGGTTCCCCAATCTGATTTACTGATATGATATACATTTCTCATCCTGTAACAATCATCCATTGTAATACACAATAGCAACATTGACTCGGTTGTCATTTTTCTTTTCAAAGGATATATAGGGTTCCATATAAGCAGGGGAGTCCCCCAATCTGAGTAATTGATTAGGTATTCATTCTTACCCAGTAGCATTCCCCAGTAAGGCTGAACATTGTTCTGATGTAGATTATTATTATTATTATTATTATTATTATTTATTTATTTATTTTTTGCGTTTAAGATGGATGTGGAAATCAAAGGAGCTAGGGGGATTAGTGGATTACTCTTTTGAGTGTTCTGTGGATGCAGATTTTGATTTTGATTTTCTTAACAACTGACTGAAGTCTCTTGTCCCAGAATTTCAAACATTTATTGAGAGATAAATCTCTTAACATAATGTCTCAACATAGAGTGGTGTTGGGGATGAGATTAGGAAAGACCATCAAAGACCATTAATAATGAGAAGTGGAGAATGCTCCCAGTGAAACACAGCCCCCTTTTTTCTTTGAGGTGGACACGTCAGCTTGGGCAAAAAAAAAGGCAAATCCACGCCCACCCTTTTCAGTTGTTCGTACGTTTGCGAAGGAAAAATAAACCTAAAAGCAGAAAGTCAAAAAGAAAAATCGTTGTTCGCCCTCCCAACCTCTCTCTTCCTTTCTCAATTCATTCTCTCGCCTCTCCACAACAAAACAGAAGCTCTGATTTTCGCCCCAACCCCCAAAAAAAAAAAAAAAAAAAATGCATTTTGTACATGTTTATTAAAAGGGAAAAGCAAAAAATGACAACTTCGAAAGTGGAAAACCTTAGAATCTACTCAGGGTTTTGGAAACCTATCATTCGAAAACCCATCATCTTTCTAAAACCTCTTCCCAAATCCCAAATCATTAATTTTCAATTTCCTTGAATCTATTCCATCTGACATATGTATACTTTGATCCATAATTGCGACGGGGATTAAATTTTTGGTATATTATGAAGGCAAGCAATGTTTATTTGGGTAATTTTGCAAAGGAAGTTGCTGGATTTGTTGGTGAGATTTTGATTTTCGTTTTTAATTTTGTTATAATGAGGATGTTTGTATTGGAATTGAAAATAGAACAATTGGAGAACTTCTGAACCCTCCAATTTCCCATTTTTATTTGTTGCTTTCATTTCCTCTATTCTCACTCCTTCCTCAGCAACGGTAAAATTTTCTCTTCCTTTTTTGCTTTTTCTCATTATAAATTTTCTTGGAGGGATTCTGTCTATTAGAATTATAGCAACTTAAGATCTCTGTTTGAGGTCAGTTCAATAACTTGATTTCTCTCTATGTTAGAAATTTATCGATTTTCAGTGTTGCATTATTTTGTTTCGTTGAAATGGTATTGTATATGTCTTGATTTGGAGTTTTGGGGAGCTTCAACTTCTGATTTAGCGTCCTTTGCTTTTGTTATGTTTTGCATGCATGTGTAATGACTAATGAGAGTAAAAGTGTAGTGGTACACTACTTAGTAGTTTGAAACAAGATTCAAATGATATTGCGTAGGAATTTCGAACTAGCAGGATTTGAGTCAATTAATAACTATTTATGGTATTTGTGTTAATGGACAAATGTTTTTTTTTTGTTTGATGATTAGTATTTCCATTTTTATCAGGTATTTGATGATTTTGAAAAACCAATAATTCTCAAGTTTGGCATGGAACTAGCTTGGTGTTTGATACCGTTGAGAGTGGTAGATTCAGTCAGTCTTAGTATTGTAGAAATGTAACAGGCACGTTAAATATTTGTTTCCAAAAGGTTTTGATTGACTTTTATTACTCATTGATTCTATTTACTGATTGGGTTTTATTTTTTAGTTTTGAATATTGGATCCAATAACAAGCAAATCAATGCGAAGCTTCTGTTGAGATTTTACATTTTCTATTTTCTATTTTGTACAATGTTAGTTTAACAGGTAAGTTTGTGACTTTCATTCTTTAACAAGTAAGTCAACTATTCAATGATGGTCTTCTAAATTTAATCCCTTAATGTCACCTCTAATAGGTCTGTTATTGAGTTGGTGATTAAAAATGTTGTAACAGAGAAACTAGAAGGTCGTCATGCGGAAAGTTTTATGACTATGAACCATTGTGAAGTCCTACCGTTGATTGGATTTATAGATGCTATTGTCACTTATGAATTTTAAAGTCTAAGGTAATCTATTTCACTGCCTTTATATGTGTTAACTACAAATTGTGTTTTCATCATACATAGTATTTTTGGCAATGAATTGGGTTCTTTAATTCTTTAGTTTTCTATGTGCTATAGAGCAAGAAAGTATGACTTAGTGATTGCCCACTTTCCGATTGCGTTCTTATTGTCAATTTTTTTTTATCTTTTAGTTTTGTGTGTTGGTATAGCCCTATAGAACAAGAAATCATGTCGTCAATCTATTCATTTAGGCTTTGCTATGAAGGTAAAAGAGAGTTAGCTGTAAGTAATGGAAAGTAGAAAATGATGTCATATATATATATTATACAACAAGCATGTTTGTAGAAAATCATTTTTCATTTGCCTATGGTCATTAAATGATTTTTGTAATACTTTACATTCAGCATGTTTGTTTTTCGTAATGACTATATAAGCTATATTACTATATTCATATAGGGATGTATGTCTTCATTGATTTCTCATGTAGTTATACAGAGATGTTTTGAGCCTCATGTAGTTCATTAGATATGAAATATCAAGTAGTATTTTATTTTTTATGTCTTTTTCTCTTGAGCGGCAAAAATAGAAAAATAGAATATATATATATAATAACTAGAGGTTAGTACAGGGGCCATGGTCAAATGATTGTAACAGGCACCACACTCAATTGATGATTCAAATGACATTCATCATCGACTCCTTAAAGTTGCTTTAGAGTATCCACGAAACTGGGACGAGTTTGGTTATGTAGATGCCGACTAGATAGTATTCAATTTGCTTTAAGGTATTGACATCTCATACAATTGATGGACTGTTTATGGGACCGTATTCACTGTAAGGTTTTTTCAGAAGTTTTGTTTATGGACATGAGACTTAATCTTAGCAGTGTCAGAATAATATATGGGGCACAGTGATGGACTATTTAGATATATGAAATTGTGTCTATTTGGGTTTATGAAACTGTAACCTTACTGATGTTTGATGAAACTAATTTCAGAATAGCGAACGACTTGACAGAAGTGGGGAAGTTGAGACTTATATTGAAGCCTGTTGGAGTTGATCATGAAGATAGTGTATAATGGATGTACAATTTTGCAATTAAGGAGTATGAAGTAAATCTAGATAAGATATTTATGATGAATACTTTTAAAACATGTAGCAACTCTTGGGCATGCTTCAGTAGTCAAGAGTATAACAAAGCATTTCAATCACTAGGCCATCAGGTATCCAAGAAGGAAAACATAAGTCTCAAGGGACTTTTTAGAAGACAATTCAAATTAGCAAATGTCATCTACTTTCATAAGATGACTGATACAAGGATAGTCAATCAACAGAACTCAGTATACTACATGGTATACCATTACATAATAGCATAGTGCAAATATATGTATTCATAAGCATATCTTAGTAAGCTTATGGAATCTGAGATTCAGTGCAATCGTTATACGGTAACTTGAAATTAAGTCATTTTTTTTTTATTCCTTTGGTTCAGGTAGAAGTTGAAAGAATACATGCATCTTTATGTCATATTTGGGAGTATAAAATGATTATTTGTGGCTGTTATGCATGATTATTTGTGGCTGTTTTGGGTTTTAATTGATATTTGGAAGTATCTATTATAAAGCTTGAAGAAGAGTGAATTGTTTGATGTCATATCTCTGCTCCTACATACCAAAATAATCTACTCGATCATTAGAGAATAGAAAGGTAAAGTATATACATTGTCGTGATAACAATTTTTTTTTTTTTTTTATTTTCTTTGATGTTCTTAAATCATGCATATTCATTAAGTTCATTAATTTAGATAGAAAACAGAAGAATAACTTCTTAATGAAACCCAAAGTTATAATCTTTTTCTCTTCCCTCACCTTAATCCACATGTTACGCTATTTATTTATTATTATTATTTTATATTATTTTCAAATTTCAGATTATCTTAGAGTCCCAACAAGTCTTCATTGAGGTGTTTTACCATGTAATGGTAATTTAGGTGGCAACGGTGTTCCTACTTGACAACGTGGATTTGATCAGGTACGTCAACAACTGTAACACCCCAGATCTTAAAATAGATCATTTAAGACCCAAGATGCACTATCCATAAAATAAAGAGACATGGCATTTCACAAATAATATTCTCCAAGTTTAATAATTTGATCCAAATATCATAATTCAAATAATGACAGTTCAACATAACTTAAATTCCCAAAACATTGATATTATTACCCAATTAAACTCCAAATAAATAATACTTATTCTTACAACCAACTATGAATGAATCAATAGAAAAACCTACTACTATTCCTACTAAGTCTAACTCTGAATTCCCGCTATCCACGAATCCCACAATCCCACGAGCGTAACTTGGAAGCGTACTAATCTGAAAAACAAAATAAAAAGGGAGAAGAAAAAAAAAGAGTGAGCTTCCAAGAAGCCCAATGAATTACTACTAAAGAAAACATGGATTGAAAGAATAACAATTCATTGAAAACGCTAATTTTCCTTAAAACATATAATATGCAGAAACCATACAATTATTATATGAGATCTTTATTCTTAAAAAAATGTGAACACCATGTCGACTTAACCGCTCAACAACCACGTTACTATTGGGTCGACTTTCACATCTACTCAACCAAACATTCCTTGCCGTGTGCACTAACGTCAATACACATGGATCCAGTGTTCCTTTCGGGTCTTTTACCCTAGGGATAACAATTCCCTTCTTAAGTTCCGAGTCAAAACTCAAATACGTGTCACATATCAAGAAATATATACGTAAACCATGAGTTCCAAATATAATACATACTATTCACAAAATCTTTGATCAAACTAAGATGATATAATGGCTATTTCCTTAAAATTGAAACATTGGAACTCATAATGGGTATTGTAAGACAAGATATCAAAATAAATCCTTTAGAATTCCAAAAATATAATGGGGTGTAAGACAAGATTGTACCAAAAACTAGACTTACCAAACTTACTTGCAAATTTAAATTAGAGAAAGGTAGAACTCACCTCTTAGCACAAGCAATTGATACAATAACACTAGAAAGACGACTTCAGACACCTATATGTAGTGCTGACAATGGTAGCTTGAGTAATTCAAACCTTCCAGTGAATACCCCACTAGCAGTCCTTGTGTACTTCCAATAATTGCCAATCAACACCCAAGAGATTCCTAACACCTATTTTTGTTGTGAGTCATTTGAATATTGACCCTCTCAATCATCAACAACATTTTGTTCTTCTTTAAATATTCTCTCACCCTATATTTCCTCTAACCACTCCCTGTATGCACGACCCTTTATAGTTATCCCACTTTTTGAGTTAAGCTCTGAGAGTCCTAAGTTATTAAGACTCTAGTCATAGTCTTGACTAGTTCAACTCTCTTTCACAACACTTGTCTCACCTGACCCAAACCACCTGTGTACTCACTGTTCTTATCTAGTCTAAAGGGTAAATTATATGCACTCATTCAATATGATATGTTAAAACTAGCACCAGAAAATTCTATAAAAGCCTTCATGTAATAATTTAAATAAGGAAATGCTAAGATTTTGAAAATGCTAGAGTTCAGGGTATTACAACAACAAAACCCATTAGTATTCTCTCTCTTTCTATTGTTAAAAATTTCGTTTGATGTCCACTTTATATGCTATAACTTATTATAATCACTTAATCTATGGTACGTCTGTCATAGATGACGGAGAATAGTAATGAAAGCAGAAAAGGGCAAAAAAGGGCACATATTCTTAGTTTTATGAGTCATGAGTCATGATTCGTGATAAGTTTTAGTTTTTGAATGGGTATGGTAGTTTCTCGAGCTACCAAGTAGAAGAATTGGAATGTAAGGCCATTGTGCATTAGTTAGTGTGGTTGTTAGAATTTTTATATTAGTATATGGTCCCTGTGTTATCAACTCAAAAATAGTTTGGTTTGTGTTATTGTAGGTTTGTAAATATTTATATTGATCTTTTATTGATTTAGCTACATAGGACTATAGGAGTGTTGGTTCCGTTAGTACGTACATAATAATGTTAGACTGTTAGTCATTTATAGGATTAATTAGTCCCAAAAGCAATCGGGAAAGAATGGAAGAAGGGTTGCTGCTACCTCAGTGGGTTCGGGAATGACTATTGTTGGCTGACCTTGACTTGGATCAGGAGTTCAACTTTTCATTTTTTCCTAGGTTCGAAGAAAAAGTGACAGTTTCCAACCTGCGCTACGAGCGGAAATCACCAGGTGTCAAATTTCCCGGGTGGAAGGAAATGGTGGTTGTTTGCCTGAAGACCCTGATGCGCAACTGATTGTCAAAAACCCAGGATTTTTTTATTATTAAAATGGCTTTTTCACTCATAAGACGGAGACTCTTAGTCCTCTAAATAGGAAGATGAGTAGCCCTATGGAACTGAAAAGTGAAAAGCCAATCTCGATGTGTAAAAGCATTACTACTTTTTTTTATCCCTCATCGTAGTTGACTGGAATAAGGCAGTCTGGATGCTATCAAAGAGCTAAGGAGAGATAGAGATAAGCAGGGAAAGGGGGCCTAGCACTCTTAATAAAGATACGTACCATATAGTGAGGGATGCCCAGGGGGAGCTTGAACTTATCTATTTCAATGAGGAGATCGTAGTATTTCTGTAGCTAAGCGAATGTGACTTTGTGGGCTTCCCCCATGCTGACAATGACTTCACATTTCTTTTCATATATAATTAATAGAAATTAAATTAGTTTGTAGCATTAATGGAACTACAAACAAGAACTACCCAGCTATCAGGATTGGTCTTACTTGAATATTAAGAAATATTAGTTGTGCACGCCTTCTTAACATTTACTCAACGTGTCAATGCATGCCTTTGGCAAGAATGTGAGAAATATTATCTATAATCTTTCTTTGTCATTGGCTTCCAAATGTGATGTACAAACTACCTCATATCCCCTGATAAGCACCCAAAACTGTAATATTAAACCCCGAGAGACATAGCATTTTGGTCGATTATGTGTTTAATAATCATGTAATAATTATATTTTCGTACTTTTGCAGGTTTCCGAAATTAAAATAAATATAGTGATAAAACATGCATCGAAGTACGAGAATACGGGAATAATTGAAGTTTCCCACTCAACCCCCGTGAAGCCCAACAAAGCGACTAGAGCGAAGTTTCCAAAAGAACAAAACCGGTCGAGCGGGTCCACATATAAAAAGCAAACAAACCGAAGTTCAAATCGGATAAATCTAGATGCCGATGTTGGCTAGTGAATTTGCCAGAATCTGAGTGAATCTGGGAATATTTGAAGATTCCCACTCAACCCCCGTGAAGCCCTAACAAAGCCCGGCTAGAGCCGAAGTTTCCAAAAGAACGAGAACCGGTCGCGAAGCGGGTCCACATATAAAGAAGCAGCAAACTTCCGAAGCTCAAATCGGATAAATCTAGATGACGACGTTGGCTAGTGAAGCTGCCATAGCAACCCGGGCGACGAACTCTGCGCAAGGACAAAAAGTCGTAAAAACGCCAAAATCGGCGCCGCCACTGGACACACTAAGTGGACCCACTCTGCGGGCCTAGAAGGCATGACGAGTCAGCATAGGCAGGTGGCAAAGAATGGTTTCAATTTGGTACCACCTGTCATGAGAGAAGACACATACCTGTTCAAAGATGGAAATGAAATTGAACAAAGGGACAAATACAAGGCACAAACGGACAAAACATTAAATGAAGTTTTGTTTCGTAAACAAAACTTTGGTTTAAAGGAAGTCACGTGAAAACAAAACTTTGAATATCAAAGTTTTGAATGTCTCAAATGGAGAAACAGCCAAAACTCAATTAAATCATTCTCCAGTCTCCAGCCTATATATATGAGGGGGTCGCCTTCATTATTACCCTTTTAGCATATTAATACTTTAGCTTCCGCTTAGTTAGATTTTTCCTTCAGTACTTACATTCTGCCATTTCCATTCCAGCAACTTAAATACTGTAAGTTATTTTACTCTTAATAACAGTCATTTCTTTTCTAGTTTAATTTCTGTCCTGCATTTATTTACTTAATGTATACGGCAAGTTTTATTATTCCTTCTATGACCATGAGTTAATCCCCCCCCCCTCAGGGGGAGGGTTATGCTGCTCGTGTGAAAATCTGGATTGACTCGTTAATATTCTAGAATCACTACTTAGGAATTAGGCATAGATTGACATCCGGTCCCAAAATGACTGAGACTGTACAAAGTTGGATGGCGATGCTCCAGAGTCTCGTAGCGATCGAAAATGTCTCGTAGCGACTCTCTCGGTGTCGAACTGACTCTCCAATTCGTCCGGTGATGTGAAATCGAGCGAGCTGAAATAATATACCGAGATGAGGTATTATTGAAACTCCTTATGCTAGTGAAATGCGACCTAGAGATGTGGGCATGCACTAGGGATCAATACTCGACGTCGTCTCCGAAAACGAGACGAAGTAGAGATGTAGTGATTTGGTAATAAAAACTGTTGAAAAATGATTCTTACATGAGCATGATTAACTCTCTCTCTGTTTCTCTATTTTTGTTTACCTACATATAATCGCCGTAGTAATTTACATTATTTGCATTACCGTTAATTTAATTAAAACCAACTAAAAAAAAACCAAAAAAATCCTACTCACCAAAAGTTGTAATTCCAGTTGTGAACCTATCCGAGCCCTAAGGTTTGGACGATCCCTTACTCGACCTATCCTACCAAACCCACGTGAGTAAGGTAACTTGACTAAAACATACGACTATACGGACGTTGGACTTTGGACTTTGGACTTGGGTCTTTGGACTTCGGACTTTGGACTTGGGTCTTTGGACTTCGGACTTTGGATTGTGGACCTCGGACTTAAGAAAATAAGTAACTAAAAACCAATAAACGTTCGAGAAAAATGCGTTTATTAAATGGCGCCGCTGCCGGGGAAGGACTCTGGACTTAACATAATAACTGGAATACATCTATAAAAACCCCCTCCCCTACCTCCTCATCTTTTTAATTTTCATTTCTGTTACAATACTAACGAGTTACTTTAAGCAGTTTATCTTAACTTTTCTACTAACAAATATCGTGAACCAAGTTTGTTTATTTTCATTAGCACAATCTAAGTACTCAGGTAGGAATTTGAAATCTTGAACGGACAAAGAGTCTCGGACGAGGATGAATTAGTAGCACGCGAGACTAACACAGAGTATCAACACTCCGATTTTTCGGTAAAGGCCACTTTCCTTTTCGATTACTCTTTTGGGCTCTTTGGTCTGTTTTTTCTAGTAAGCATAAGCTCGGGGAGTAGTCGATCGCTATACGAGGAATCGCGGGACGCCAGGTTTCAAACTCTTAAACTCCTCAAACTTTGTCGAGGATATTATTCGCTATAACCTGTTTTACCTCGTATATTTGTATGTTGACATGAGAACTCCGTGCATGTAAAGGTGGTTCGTCATTACATATTCACGTAACACAATTAATATGATTCGAATATATTTTGATATATGCGTAGCGTCAAACCACCTGCTTAGAATATTTTTGTATGTGTATGTTACATCAATTCACGTACGCGGTATTCAATTGCATGAGTTCGTTCTCGACATTTTCCTAGCTCACGTATAACTTACATATAGTTGCACATATAGGTAATATAGATTTGCATGAGTAGACTTTCTGCATAAACTAGTATATGTTAGTTAGTTTCTATTTTGGCATCTATCGTTTTTAATTGCATATTTCGTAATCATGTCTCCATAATATACTAATTACGTAAATTAAAATAAAAAATAAAAAATAAAAATTAATAAAAATTAAAAAAATTAAAAATTAAAAAATCATAGTAATTAAAAATTTCATCTAAATCATCTTAATAACACCCCGCATAATACACCATCATAAATCATCATCCTATTTCATCAGTGCCTAGGAAACTTGAAAAAAATTGAGGTTGCCTAATTAAGGAGCGTGCTAGCACGAACAACCTCCCTCAATTCTCTCGGGTAACTCGGTTGCTTTGGAATATTCACACGTTATCCTAGCTTCCCGCCGAAAGTTAGCAGCATTTCGAGGAAGGCGTGTTTCAACTCCCTCCTTCCTAAAATCTAAAACCTCCAGTCATTGTTCGTTCCTTATGAGCCTTAAATTAAAATTTATATTTGTATGAGACTACGGTCCGGTAAACATAAGGAATTAGAACTTACATATCATCGTCGAAAATACAAGAAACAACTGTTTATGTTATCTCCTAGACATAGTCCCTCCTCCGTAAATCAACCTCGTCAAACATCTCCGTTGCCATTATCTCCTTTAACTATGGCTGAGGAAAATCTCACAGTCGAAAAGCCCCTTTCGGATTTCTATACTGCCTTACAGGAAGGACCTACTTCCTGCATTAAACTCGATGCGATTGTAGGTGATTTTCGGATTCCGCCAAACATTTTCGGTTTGTTACCTGTTTACCATGGTTTAGACCATGAAAAACCGTACAATCATCTTCGTCGGATGCAACAAGTAGTCACCACTTTCCGCCATCCGACCGTTACCAACGAACAAGTCTTGCTTAGGTTGTTTCCCTTCACCTTAGATGATAAAGCTTCGGTTTGGCTCGCGGACAAGCGCCCGCAATCCATTGACACATGGGCCAAACTTGTTCAAGCATTCATGATAAAGTTCTATACTCGAAGAAAACTACATAAATGCTTCAAAAGATTCAATTCTTTCGCAAAGCACCCCGTGAATTTTTTGGGCGTGGAGCAGATTTCTTGATCTACTTCTCGAATGTCCCCATCATCAACTTCGACATTTGTATTAGTCCATTCATTCTTTAATGGTCTCTCGGCCATCAAAAGGAAACATTAGATATCATGAGCGGCGATTGTTTCATGGACAAGGGTATTCTTGAAGCATACATTTTTCTTGAAAGCGAGGCTTCACGAAGCACCCATCGGGGAAACACCGATTCTTCTATATCTTCTAAAGACACTCCTACCAAAGTTACGTCTATGTTCGAGGTCAAACCCGATCCGAATTAAAACTCTAATCGAGTCCCTAAACAAAAGGTCGATGCTCTTTCGGTACAAGTAAATGAACAAAACCCAAACAGTCATGGTTGCCAACGCTTCCCCATGCCCTCTTTGCTTAAGTCCCGAGCAGCGCCCGATTCTTATTGTCCTTTGGTATACGAAAGTGTCCACCCCAACCTTCCGAAGAGGCTTGTGCTTTCAACATCCCTAATGCACCTTGGCGACAACATCCGAATTTAGCTTGGGCACCCCCGTCCAACAACAAGCTCCTTCGGTGGCAACAAGCGTTCTGCATCGACCACCACCCGAACTACAATTCCTATCGTCAAGGAAATCCTCCACAATTCCAGCAAAGGGCAAAATAATTTTCCCAACAACGCCAAATATAGGGTACCAAAACAACCACAACCTTGTTCCCGCTTAATCAAGGATATGGCTACCAAAATCAACCCGTGAATAATAACCGTGAACTAGTAGTTCGCTACTCCTTGGTACAATCCACGGTAGATAAAACGGCTGAAACTTTCGACGACATACATGAATCATGAGAATCAAATCCTAGCTTCTATCCCGGTCTCTTCAACTGTTAGCTCGGGATAAAAGTCAAAAAGGCGAGTTCCCTGGCCAAGCAGTTCCAAACCCTAAGCCTACAAACACTGCCTTTGAACTCAACAATGCACCAGGACCTAGTAATCCAAGCCAGGGTGAGGTAAATGCCATTACCACTCTTCGTTCTGGCCGAACCATCGACAATAATATACGAATGCCAGACGAGGAATCGACGGAAGTCACGACTGACGTCCTTCCAACTCCTACCTCGCAACCTATAACGGACGAAGTTGTACCTTCAAAATCTACACCTACGTCCCTAGGGAAAGACGCCACTGATCATTATACGCGATTCCGTCCAAAAGCTCCGTTCCCTGCCCGTTTGGTAAAGAACAAACATAATGAACATTTTGATGAGATCCGTGAAACCTTCAAAAATTTGACCATAAACTTACCTTTCCTAGATGCGCTAAAGCATTTGCCCAAGCATGCCAAGTTTTTGAAGGACATCTGCACCACCAAATGACGTACAAATGTACCTCAACAAGCGTTCCTCACTGAGCAGTTTCCCTCGATTACCACTACCAATGGTGTGGTAAAGTACAGGACCCGTGTCTAATTAACCTGTACCATGCACGTTGGGCGACAAGTATACCGCTACTGCACTTTTAGACCTAGGTGCCAGTGTTAATTTACTTCCTTACTACTTATTTAAGCAGTTAGGTCTTCATGAATTAAAACCTAGTAATATGACTCTGCAACTCGCGGATCGCTCCATCAAGTACCCAAAGGGCATAGTAGAGAACGTTATAGTAAAAGTCCAAGATTTTTACTACCTAGTTGATTTTGTCATTCTAGATACTGAAGTAGCCTGTGACTCCATCCTTATCATCTTGGGACGTCCTTTTCTTGCAACTGCCAATGCTCTCATAAATTGTCAGGACGGTTCAATGACATTGTCTTTCGGGAACCTTTCTGTCGAACTCAACGTGTTCAAATTAATGAAACAGTTTCCCGATCCTAAAATGGAGGGCGAGATTAGCTTGGTTGATAGTCTGGAACATGATTATTTCACAAACTCTTTTCCCCCAGACGAGATACACCAATTTCTTTCTTTTGATAATCCGGAGTTTGACGATGACTCGTACATAAGGGATGTCCATGCATTATTAGAGTCAGTACCACTATTTGACCCTAATGCTTTGGTGCAAACTGATTCAGAAGAACAGGATTCGCTCTTTTCCATTGAAGAGATGATCCCTCACGAATCCTTGATCCCCAATCCTCCAACTCCGGATTTAAAACCTCTACCCCCTGATTTGAAGTATGTGCATCTCGATCTTGATGGTAGTCACCCTATAATAATTTCTGCTCACTTGACTACAAACGAAGAGGCACATTTGATTCATGTCATTCGTGAACACCGCTCCGCTATCGGATGGTCCTTAGATGATATCAAGGGAATAGACCTAGCATATGCACGCATCGTATACATCTTAATGATGGCACAAAGACATCGCACGAAACCACGCCGCCTTTAATCCCGCCATGAAGGAAGTGGTGAGAGAGGAAGTTTTACGTTTACTTGATGCGGGTATCATATACCCTATCTCGATAGTGATTGGGTTAGTCCCCGTCCACGTTGTTCCCAAAAGTCCGGCATTCAAGTTGTACAAAATGAAAATGGTGAGTGCATCTCCACTCGCATTCCTTTGAAATGGAGAATTTGCATTGACTATCGCGAAACTTAATGCGGAACCCGTAAAGATCACTTCCCTCTCCCATTCATTGACCGGATGCTAGAACGTTTAGCGGTCATGCTTACTCTTGTTTTCTTGATGGCTATTCGGATACTTCCAAATTGTCATTGATCCCGCCCGATCAAGAAAAGACAACTTTCACGTGTCCCTTTGGAACCTTTGCATCTACGACGAATGCCTTTTGGTCTTTGTAATGCCCTGTGCACTTTCCAACGCTGCATGCTTCACATTTTTAGTGATATGGTGGAGCGTTATATGGAAGTCTTCATAGGCGACTTTTCCATTTACGGAAATTCCTTTGACGACTGTTTATCAAACCTTTCTAAAGTATTAACGCGTTGCGAAAAAAATCTGGTACTCAATTGGGAGAAGTGTCATTCCATGGTTACCAAGGGACTTGTTCTAGGTCATATTGTTTCGAAAGACGGGATAGAGGTTGAGAAAGCTAAAATTGTTAAAATTTCTTCGCTACCTTTCCCACGTACAGTTCGTGATATCCGTGCCTTTTTAGGTCACGCTGGGTTTTACAGGAGATTCATTCAGGATTTTTCTAAAGTCGCTCGACCCTTAACCAATCTCGTGCTTAAGGATGCAATATTCGACTTCAATTTCAATTGCAAACAAGTTTTTGATACTCTAAAAAACGCTCTGACTACCGCTCCTATCATTCAACCCCTTGATTGGTCTCAACCATTCGAACTGATGTGTGACGCTAGCGACTTTGCTATTGGTGCCGTGCTAGGCCAACAAAATGACGACAAACCCGTTGTCATTTACTACGCTAGTAAAACTCTTAACGACGCTCAACGTAATTATACCACAACTGAGAAAGAGTTCCTAGCTGTTGTCTATGCTTTGGATAAGTTTCGCCCCTACCTAGTTGGAACATCGACCATCGTATATACTGACCATGCAGCAATTCGGTACTTACTCGCGAAAAAAGACGCAAAACAACGTTTGTTCTGCTGGATCCTTCTCTTACAAGAATTCACCCTGGAAATCAAAGACAAGAAAGGAACCGAAAATGTCGTAGCCGACCATTTATCAAGGCTGGTTGGTGACATCGATAGTGATTCTGAAGCTATCGGTGATTCCTTCCCAGACGAATACTTGTACTCTATTTTCTCATCTCCATGGTACGCGGATATCGTTAACTACCTAGTTATTGGGGAAGTCCCTCCTTTTGGTCACGTCCTGATCATAAAAAGTTCTTATCCACTGTAAAATATTATTTCTGGGATGAACCTTACCTCTTTAAGTATTGTTCCGACCAACTCATTCGTCGTTGCATCCCCGAATGGGAACACACCGACGTATTATCCTTTTGCCATGAACAATCTTGCAGAGGTCATTTCAGTGGAAAGAAAACTGCGGCCAAGGTGTTACAATGTGGTTTTTACTGGCCTACCCTTTTTTGCGATGCACACGAACATTGCATAGCTTGCATTCGTTGTAAGCACCTAGGTCGAATTACCAAACGAAATATGATGCCCCTAAATCCTATCTTGATTGTGGAAATTTTTGATGTTTGGGGCATCGATTTTATGGGACCCTTCCCCATTTCTCAAGGTTTTCTATACATTTTAGTCGCTGTAGACTATGTGTCCAAATGGATTGAGGCACTCGCGATGTCGCTCAAATGACCATAAAAGCTGTCATGAGATTTGTAAAAAAAAACATTTTCTCGTTTTGGTGTTCCCAAAGCTATCATCGATGATGGGGGTACACATTTTGTAACAAAATTTTTGGGTTTTAATGAAGAAATATGGAGTTACTCACAAGGTTGCTACTCTATACCACCCACAAACGAAAGTGGCCAAGTGGAAGTCTCCAATAGAGATAAAGTCTATTCGAGAAAAATGTCAACCCATCAAGAAAGGACTGGTCTCTCCGCTTATCGGATGCCTTGTGGGCATACCGAACAGCATTTAAGACACCTATAGGGATGTCTCCTTACCGCATTGTTTTTGGAAAACCTTGTCATCTGCCAGTTGAACTTGAGCATCGTGCCTTTTGGGCCATCAAAAGCCTCAATTACAATATCATCGAAAAGCAAAGAAGTTTAAAACTGCAATTAAATGAGTTGGAGGAGATTCGGAGTGATGCTTATGATCTCTCGAAATCCTACAAAGCTAATATGAAAAGAGTGCACGACAAGCACATTTTGCGTAAGGATTTCAAAATTGGCCAAAAAGTTTTACTGTACAACTCCAGATTACACATCTTTCCTGGTAAATTGAAAACACGATGGTCTGGTCCTTTCATTCAGGTCATTTGTGAAACATTATGGGGCAATCTCTTTGCTTAATCCAAAAGATAACAGCGAATTTCAAGTCAATGGACAACGCTTAAAACATTACCACGAATTACACTCACCAGATGTTGAACATACTCTTCTTCAGAATCCAGTATACACTGACTAGATGTTTCGTTTGGCATACTCAATCTTGTTTCTATAGGGTGCGCCATTTTGGTAGCGGGCCATCTTCTATCTTATGATCTCCAAAGTTCTTTGAAGTGTGTGGTTGCAAGCGCCGGAACCTTAGTCTACGAAAACTCTTTTTCAGAACTGAGTATAAATGTCTTCTGCAACACGAGCAAACGTACCTTTCGGTAAACGATGGGTACCTAAAATTTCACCTCCTTCCTTCTCTTCTCTTTTCTACTCTCTACCTCGCGAACTTCAGCTAATCATTTGGTGTAAGTCTCACTCATCACAAATAGGGAATGGTCGTAGTTCTTTTGCTCGTAAACGACGTGCGCGAAGGATGGGCTGGTGTATGCATTGCCAAACACCCTTCTATCTAGGCCCTAACTTCCTATCCGATACTAGCCAGTTTAAGGTATACTTTTGTCTGACACCAACTGCGCAGGATATTCTTAAATTCGCCGCCGCCCGTTTCTCCATTGTGTTGTGATTCGGTCTTGAGAATCGGCGTTAAAAGACTCGATTCGTCTTGAGGATCTGACGTTAAAAGACTCACCTTGTAAATATGTTTATATTGTTGCCTTTTCCCTTTGCATTAAGTTTTGCACATGGGATTCGTGTCAAACCTCAGATGTTGCATACTTGGAACACAAACGGGCAATGGATTCCACCAGACCAACCCTAGAATTGGTTACTTTGAGTACCTTGGGGCGGTTTGAGGATAGCCGTATGTAATAAGGGCAATTTTATTAGACCGTAGCGCACACGGTCTAGGATGGTACCGTCCTGCCCCTAACCCCATAATACATAGAGGTGAAGCCACAGTCTGGCTGGATTGGGTTTGCTCTAGAGCCGACATGACAGTTGTCTATGATTTAAGATGGTGACTCCCCTGGACATCCAGTGTTTTTCACGTATATCTCCCTTGTATGTAAATAAAACCATTACACTCTCCTTCTCTTAAAAAAATAAAAAAATTGTGACTTTCAAGAATGACTCATACAATTGGATAGAATTTTTTCGTACGATCGTTCGTATCTCATTCGTCCAATTCGGAGTCCAAACAAGTCGTGGGTAAGCATTTAGATTTTTTAGGTTTAAATCGGGCTTTAGGCTTGATTTAGGCTTCGGGAAAAATTTTGGCCCAACCAAAATACCGATTTCTCGGTCCTTTTAAACACAAAAAATCGGAAAACACGCGTCACAAATACACGATTCTTCTTCCTAAAAAACCGGATCTTGCCCCTTCTCGAATTAGTCGCGCACGAGATAGGCCCACATTAAAACCAGGTCTCGCGCCAGACTCTCACACCTCCGACCAAGTTTTCCTTCTGTCAGAACATCCCAATTCTTCCCCTCATCAGTAATCAATAGCCATCCTCTCTCTAAGACCAGCAATGGCCGGAAACAGGCGGATTTGTGTTGAAATTTTTTTTGGGAATTTGTTTGAAAACGGGATGTTTGCTCCATTCTTTGATCACGAAATTCACTCTAGAGGATGGGAGAGTTTGTTATATGCCAATGGAGGGCTGTATTTAAAGGATTTGGTGATGAAATTCTACGACAATGGGAGCTTTAATGGCGACCATTTTTGGGTCACCGTCGAGGGTGTGCGCCACGAAGTCACACCTGTGTTGCTCTCCGGGATCACGGGCATTCCACTGGTCGACCACGTACTGACTCAGCAGCAGTCCGTGCACCCACGGACTTACGACCTAATGCTCGACACGCTAATCGAGGGAGAGTACAACATCGACAGGAAATGCGCCAGATCGTACTTCGGTCGCGACGAACCCGGTGGCATGTGACTCAATGGTCGGATCTGAACGTCATTGGCACCTCGAAGCTTCGGACATCAACAAGACCTTCCTCCACCTTCACGGATCCTCCAGAGCGAAAGGGTAACTTCGCATCGTTACCTTTCTTTTTTGATATTATCACACATGCCACTCTTAGGTCAGCCCCCCTTGCCGTTCTAGTAACGCAAGTTATGATTAATCCGGGTTTTAAATGCGCCACCCCACTACTCCCTATACCACAATATGAGAATATGCTTGTCTTCAAGAAATGCATACAGGACCCTTTGGGAACCCACAAAGACCTAGGGCTGCCGAAAGCACGCTTAAGCGTAGGATCCTCTCACCCACCATACTTTGATGAGACTGCCATGAGTAAGATTACCCAACCCATAGAGGCCCCCACGTCTTTGTGAGCGATTGGTCGAGAGACATGTACACTCGCCGGTATCGATGAGAGGCGTACTTTGGGCGAAGTTAAGGACAGATATGACCACTCGCCACGAAGTCGATGATGCACAGCGGCATGGGCTTAATTCGAGAGGGAAATGAGAGCCTCCATGACTGCATTTCAAGACAATATGCTTACTCGCCAGAACCAGTTCCAGCGAATGATCATGGCGAGCCAGCATCAGTTTCAGGCTCAGGTGATGGATACTCTTGGTGATATCCAGGAGCAGTTAGCCTCCACGGGGAGCTCAGATCGCACGACGTCGCGGGACTCCCCGGTTCTTCTTCGCGGCCCGAGGATTCTCGCGCAAAGACCGAGGATCATCAGTAGCTAGATTTATTTTTTCCGGTCTTGTATAATATTTATATCAGATATTTTATTTACGTGTTTGCATTTTCCAGCTTAATAGTAGATGGTTCCTAAAATATTTCTATCTTGATATATTAGCTATATCTAATATTATAGTATATAGGTAGGAACATATATTGGTAATAATAAATTATATATATAAATATATATTTTAAATGTCATACTTAAACAACAAATTTTAACGTAAACTAACGTTTTATAAAACGTTCAGAAACCGATAATGAAAACGTATAAAAAACGGTCATGAACCACATCTAAAAAACGGTCATAAAACAGTCATGATCGAACCACATCTAAAAAACGGTCAGAAAACGGAAAATTTCTTTATATAAATAAGTTCAACTCTTCCTCCATATTCACTCATTTCATATTCTTCCCTCTACACTTCTTATTCAAAAAAACGTTTTTAGATCACTCCAAGCTCAAGAATCATGGATGCACTAGAAAAGTTTGAGCAGCAGCAGATTGAATATGCTACTTAAGTCTTCATGCTCGGTTGTTTTATTATAGTCATGTTGTTAATGTGGCATATAGTTCTATCTAATATTTAGGTTTGTATTTAATTCCTCGATCATTATGTTATGTCTCCATACCGTTTTAATGCGTTCTTACATCTTATTGTGATAGTATATCTACATTTTCCTTGTCCTTCTACTTACGCTTATATATATATATATATATATATATATAAAAAAAATATATATAAATAAATATAAACAAACAAACAAAGGGGTCTTTGTCATGCCCCATTCTTCTCATCCACACTACATCCACTTTTAGCATATCTTAGAAGATACACGTGGTCTAACTACCCCGTGACACCGAAAACGTATCTTTTACATTTTCGGTGGGTGCCTATTTATAACAAGGATAGACACCTCAAAAATTTAACTTCCCTTTTTTTCAAAAATAATTTTTCACCACTCCATCTTTAATGGCCCTCACTCAAAGTTTCGTGCCCGAGCAAAATTTTATGGAAAATTTCCAAAATGGTCTTTTTTCATCCTTTTTTTTTGACACTGAAATATTACGCCGAGGATGGTACCCTCTTTTACACCATAAGCAAGCATTTTATTCCAGAGAATTGGTCTTGTTATTTTATAAAAGCAGTTATTTCCAAACGGACAATTCTTTTGTCCGTGCTAACGGATCTAACATGAATTGACTATGGAAATCATCTCTCGAGGTACTTCAAATTCCTTTTACAAACCAAGGAGTACACCTTCAGGATTCACCTTTCGATAATATCCGGCATCTGATGTTTGCAACTATCCTTCACGGCGAATACAATCGGAAAAACCGTATTGTTTATCAGAGATCTTTACAAAAGAACTAATTATCTGTGATCCAATGGGTAGCTCATAATGTCCTAGGCACGTCTAAGACTTCCGAAATAACCAAACCCCTCCTCCATTTACTCTGGGTCTTGCAGAGTAACCGCAATGATTTTTGCATTATTAAATTTTCCGAATGCGATCGCGACGCGAGGAAAAAGGCAGCTCCTTTACCAACCATTGTGACACTTATCATGATACATTGGGATTTTTCTAGTACTTCTCCTCATACACCTCTTCGAACAGCTAACATTCTTACCATTCACTCAGTATGTAGGAACGGATTCTCGAACCCCGACGTTGTAGAAGAACCATGTCGGTGCAGAACCAACGAAGATTGTTCCACCGACAACATCTTTACTGAAAATGCATAATGCAACGTATTTAATCCCATGGAAGGGCTTCGCTTTTAATTCAACAAGGACTGATGACATTATTCAAACGTCGTAACATTATTATCACCAGCCTTCTTGAATTTCGGGACTCGCGGACAATAAACTAAGAGGAACAAGCACAATTCTTGCACGCGACCACAACCAATTCTTGGCAAATCACACTCTCATAATGGAGAACCGCCGAGATTTACCGCATTTAAAGCAAAATGTTGCAACAAGTCATTTGCATGCGGATTGACGGCATAGAAAATCTTATAAACGGATCCCTCCCACAAAAAGATCCTCGCCCGTTATTTGGGCCAATGAAACCATTTAAATTTTGCAATTTTATATTATTTATCATTTTCTTTTTAGTTTTTAATTTTCGTGATGGTAATTTGTTTTACTTAATTATTCTCATCATACTCTAATATTTGTTTATCCTTGTCTAAACAGTCACATTTTTTCACACAATGGAAGCTCCAAAGATGATTCGAACAATCTTTCCATTCATTCTTTGAATTCTCCCCGGCATATGGACATCTTTTCGAGACTACATCACTCAAGTTGGTTGGAACTCTCTCATTCTACACCCGAGCGCATATACTCCCCAGGTTTGGCAACTTATTTTTATGATAACATGGAAGATCTACCAATTTGTCCGGGGTTTCCCTTTGAATGGTTTTACACTACGTGATTGGTAACACCCGACACGCTTTTTATGAGCCAACAATGGCTATGGCTCTAGACTTTCCTCCTCTTTGCAAACCCAGATCTCCCCATTCAATACATGATAGAGAATGACCTTAATGACTATTTTAGGGAAGCTTTTCTTTGCCCGGTATGGCGATGGCCTTGCCCACGCCAAAGAACGTCGTGCGAAGGCGGCCGATGGCGGAATTCACTATTCCACTAGCCATTATGACCATGAATGTTGGAACCGCCATGTTATTTATTCTTCCTCAACATCATGGGGATTGACATTTTTCCACTGCATCAAAGTCAGCATGTAAGACATTGCATGCATTGGCCCAAAGAACATACCACCTTCGACATTACGTAACTAGTAATTGAGAATCTTAAGAAGGCTTCGGTTTTTTCGGCAACACTATATCACCCCCGCCGATTACAAAGATGCGGGATAGTGAGGACGTACTTCCCTCGAAGTTTGCGGCCACCTTTCAGATTGGGTAAAGGTCAATTCTATGTGTCCAACAAACAAGATAATTCGCTTTTTGCGATTTGGGACATGGACACGCCCGCAAAGTATCTTAAGAAAGTTAGTTCTTTCCCTAATGATGATAAAATGATAGCTCATCTAGACAATGCAAAGAAGAGGAAGTGGAGGAAGTCGGAAAGCTATGATAGATTGGCGGGATGCAAAGGAATGGCATTTCTACAGGGGACGAAGGCAAGGAGGGACTATCCCCCCATTCAAAGGTTGGGGCAATGTGAGTTGATGCATGTACATATTTGTTTTACGTTTTGATGTGAAATAAATAAATAACCTAACAAAGGTGCTACTCTAACAAGCAGGCTTCTACTTTTATGATGTATAATATATAGTGTGTTACAATAAATTTCTGTGGAAGATGTCACTTTATTTTTGCTCAAAGCCTCTCGGGTATACTCTTTCTTCCTCTTAACACTTTGAGGACACGATTTGTCCGATTTGTTTGGGGGTGGTGAGAACCTTTTGCAAAAATTAGGCATGCATAGTTGTATATAGTTTACTTAATGTCTAAATAAACGTATTTAGTGACAAATTCTCGTTTCCCTTTCTATGATGAAAAATATTTAGAAATCTCCTCCTAGCATCAGAATCAGGACTTGTTCTTAGAAACTTAATTTAATACGTATGCAATAGTTTTTACATCTTTTCATGAGCATTCATGCATTGACTATCATTAAATGTACACAACAGTAAGTCTATGGGACCCACGGTTAGACAACTTAGTTTCCATATCCTGTAAGAATCTAACCAAAAGCCTCAAAATGTGTGATATATGAGTAATGACACAGAGGAGTAGTTCTTCCGAATAGAGAAGTTCACACATCTACTTAGTTGATCACTACCCAAATCCTAGGCGAGAATTTAGGCCTTCTTTGGATCGATATAGCCAAAAAATTCACACCTGTAAAAAGAATTTTACCACTAGTCGCCCCATTGAACCTTTAATTAATCCTTTCTACTTCACCAAAAAAATCATTACCCATCTATTAACCACAAAAAAATAAGCCTACCTAGATGATGAGTATGAGAAATAGGATGAAGTGCAGAAAAATGAAAGAAAAACCTTGTCACAAATCAAAATCGGTTACTGTTTTGTAAGAAAAGAAAAGAAAATAGAAATATGTTTCCAAAAAAAAAAAGAAATATCAAGGTTAGAATTCCCCAAAGATCAAATCAAAAAAGGAATACAAAAGCTTGAAAAATCCAAGTATGGAAACCATGTTAGAAGCAGGGAAAGAAAAAAAGATTTCTAGTATAAATATCTCAAGACCTTATTCTCTCATACTTATCATTTTTGAATTTTCCATTCCGGTTTTTTTACACTACCACCTAAGCCCCATAACACCTAATAAAGACCTCTAGCTCAATTAGGAATAGGATAGTATGATAATAAGTAGTAGTTGTGACTACCTTCTCGACCTCGGCTCCGACCGTCATTGTATGTGAGGAAACGCGGTGCCCACCGCATTACACCGGAGATAGCAAAGCTTGAGTGGAAAAATAAGAGAGAAATTGTGTTTCGACACATACCCGTGAGAACCTAATTAAGGACGCTATCCAAAGGATCAGAAACGGCCCCGCTTTCAGTACATTTCATTATTAGATTACTGCATGCATACTCATACGTAGATGTTTCAATTACTGTATGTATATTAACTTGAATTTCGAAAGAATAAAATCCTTGTTTTCCCTGCTAGTGAGATGTCTAGATACCTGAGATTAATTAAGGAAACAAGCCTTTGTTATCGAAGTCGCCAGAAGTATAAATGAAGTTTGTGAGTATCTTCTCCGAAAAAACTCACCACGAGGGTTATAACTAGATCCACTAGGGAATTCCTAGTGGTTCAAGGCCCTGTTGCATACGGTCAATGCAACCGCACTCTGCGAAATGAGATTTAGCTTAGGAAAACACATTTTTGACCACTTATCATTTTAATGTCTCTTCTTTGCTTGAGGACAAACAAAGTGTGCTGTTTGGGGGTGGTGTGATAAGCACCCAAAACCGTAATATTAAACCCCAGAGACATAGCATTTTGGTCGATTATGTGTTTAATAATCATGTAATAATTATATTTTCATACTTTTTGCAGGTTTTGAAATTAAAATAAATATAGTGATAAAACATGCATCGGCACGGAATACGGGGAATAATTGAAGTTTCCCACTCAACCCCCCGTGATGCCCAACAAAGCCCGACTAGAGCCGAAGTTTCCAAAAAGAACAAAACCAAAGGCGAGCGGGTCCACATATAAAGAAGCAAAGAAACTTAGAAGCTCAAATCGGATAAATCTAGATGCCGATGTTGGCTAGTGAAGCCGCCAAATACGTGAATGGGGAATATTTGAAGTTTCCCACTCAACCCCGCGGAAGCCCAACAAAGCCCGGCTAGAGCGAAGTTTCCAAAAGAACGAGAACCGGTCGCGAGAGCGGGTCCACATATAAAGAAGCAAACAAACTTCGAAGCTCAAATCGGATAAATCTAGATGCCGACGTTGGCTAGTGAAGCCGCCATAGCAACCCGGCTGACGAACTTCTGCTAGAAGGACAAAAAAGTCGAAAACGCCAAAAATCATAGCGCCGGATTGGACACACTAAGTGGACCCACTCTGCGGGCTTAGAAGGCATGACGAGTCAGCATAGGCAGGTGGCAAAGAATGGTTTCAATTTGGTACCACCTGTCATGAGAGAAGACACATACCTGTTTAAAGATGGAAATGAAATTGAACAAAGGGACAAATACAAGGCACAAACGGACGAAACATTAAATGAAGTTTTGTTTCGTAAACAAAACTTTGGTTTAAAGGAAGTCACGTGAAAACAAAACTTTGAATATCAAAGTTTTGAATGTCTCAAATAGAGAAACAGCCAAAACTCAATTAAATCATTCTCCAGTCTCCAACTTATATATATGAGGGGGTTGCCTTCATTATTACCCCTTCAGCATATTAATACTTTAGCTTCCGCTTAGTTAGATTTTTCCTTCACTACTTACATTCTGCCATTTCCATTCCAGCAACTTAAATACTGTAAGTTATTTTACCCTTAATAGCTTGATCATTTCTTTTCTAGTTTAATTTCGTCATTCCGCATTTATTTACTTAATGTATACGGCAAGTTTTATTATTCCTTCTATGACCATGAGCTAATCCCTGGGGAGGGTTATGCCGCCGTGTGAAAATCGGATTGACTCGTTAATATTCTAGAATCACTACTTAGGAATTAGGCATAGTAATTGACATCCGGTCCCAAAATGGAGATCGTACAAAGTTGGATGGCCGATGCTCCAGACGGTCTGGCCAAGAACCTAAAATGTCACCGCTGACACTTTTGGTGCAGTGTCGACAGCTCTCCAATTGGCCCAAATCCGATGTGAAATCGAGCCAAGAGCTGAAATAATATACCAGAGATGAGGTATTATTGAAACTCCTTATGCTATTGAAATGCGACCTAGAGATGTGGGCATGCACTAGGGATCAATACTCGACGTCGTCTCCGAAAACGAGACGAAGTAGAGATGTAGTGATTTGGTAATAAAAATTGTTGAAAAATGATTCTTACATGAGCATGATTAACTCTCTCTCTGTTTCTCTATTTTTGTTTACCTACATATAATCGCGTAGAGTAATTTACATTATTTGCATTACCGTTAATTTAATTAAAACCAACTAAAAAGAAACCAAAAAAATCCTACTCACCAAAAGTTGTAAACCTATCCGAGCCCTAAGGTTTGGACGATCCCTTACTCGACCTATCCTACCAAACCCACGTGAGTAAGGTAACTTGACTAAAACGCATCGACTATCTGGACGTTGGACTTTGGACTTTGGACTTGGGTCTTTGGACTTGGACTTTTGATTTTGTGGACCTCGGACTTAAGAAAATAAGTAACTAAAACCAATAAACGCTCGAGAAAATCGTTTATCATCCCCCAATACCTAATATTTATGCCTATTTGAATAGGAGTTGGCCTTTATCTATGGGAATACATTGGCATTTGTATAAACATATTGCTCTTTGGTGTAAGGCTTCTACAATGTCAACTTCGGACTTCTAACGCAACATTAACTTTGATTTCTTGAATTCAAGTACCACCGATATGTCTCCACGACGACCACATCTTATTTGATTCCACGCCATTTTTGTTTCCCTGTTCTTTTAGTAGTGAATCTTCCTCCGACTCCATAAAAACGTCTTCTTCTTTCAAGGTATTATTATAACATATTGTTCTTGATTGCTTAGAAGATTCTTAGATTTTTATATATGTGCAATTTAAAGAGTTGGAATCTGCTTCTGGGGTTATTATTTTAAATCATTACCTTGAAGTTGTGAAAAATAAAAGGGAGAGGCACAAATGAAAATTTACAGTTCGGAATTGTTATCATACATTGCATTTAAATTGTTTGATAAGAAATAGATATAAGAAGCTTCTTATCAAACAATTTAAATGTGCAATGTAAACAGTCAAACAAAGATTAATAAAAGAGTCCTACTTTTAAAAAGGTTTAAGTTTTTTAGTAATGGGGACCAAAAGTTCGGAACCCGGAGGTGATATAACTTAAATAGCTTAAGTGATCCAATGCCCCTATTTTTTTGCCGCTTATAGTTAAAAAGAAAGAGGGAGACAGGTTCTTATCTTTAAACCATTAGTTTTCCTCCTTTTTTAGGAAAAAACTTTGCCCATGTTTAAACTCGCCAAGGAATCCTATCATTCTCTTATAATCTACGTTGTCTGATCTTCTCCCGGTGAAATCCTTCACTGCCTGAGCGTGTGAGTTCGGGAAAGACTTCTTGTTAGCTGTCTTGTGTGGTAAAATCCTCCATTGAGCTACAGTGTGAGTTTGCTCAAGATAGGTAATTCCCTTGACTTCCTTATTGGTAAAATCCTTCACTCTTGAGAGTGAGAGTTCGTAAGGAAAGGAAAGGATGAATCTGTATGAGTTTGAAAACCCCTGTCGATCCAGTTTTGTGGCTGTTGGTAACGCCCATACAGCTGCACAAGTTCCATTAGCTGAGCGAAATCCAATTGCCCCAGCGCTGGGTTCCACTAGATCAGCTTCTGAGCGAAATGTAGTTGGCCCAATGCAAGAAATAGAGCATATGGCTTCAACCAGCAACCCCTCGTCTCAGGCAACAGAGACACAAAATCAGCATGCTACAGTACAAAATAATGGTGGTGGATCTAGGTGGAGTGCTTTGTTTGGTCGGAATGGAAACCAAGAATCTACAGTAGCTTTCACATCGTATTCTCCTATTATTATAGATGGAGTTGCTCAAGTACCAGAGGAGCTGGTTGAGCAGGGGAAAAAACAATGGGATGAGTACTTGGTTGGATACTTTTTGGATAAGCGGTTGTCGTTTCCTATGGTAAAAGAATTCCTGGGGAAGAAGTGGAAGCTTAAAGGAGAGTTCGATATTACGACTGATAAGGAGTTGTTCTATATGAACTTTACCTGTTCAGAAGATCGGCAAATGATATTAGATGAAGGACCGGTGTTTATTGCGGGGAGAGTGTTTATGATAAAGCCTTGGACAATAGAAGTAAATAACTACAGGAATAAGGAGAATACAATACCGTTATGGGTGAAACTGATGGACATACCAAAGGAGATGTGGACTTTGGATGGATTGTCATTTTTGGCGAGTTTGGTTGGCGGAACACCAAAGTTTATGGACGATGCTACTGCCAAGCGGAAAAGGTTGACGTTTGCTCGGTTTTGTATTGAATTTCCGGTCAACCACGTGTATAAGGATAACATAATGATCAAGGTTGGGGATCGCGAAATTGATATACCTTTGGAGTATCCATGGAAGCCTCAGTCCTACGGAAGGTGTAATCGTTTTGGACACACTACTCAGCAATGTGGTAGTCGGGCAACGAGGTCGGGTCCACGGGCGGATGGACAATCAAATGATGGTGGAGAGACAAGTAGGGTGTGGATACCGGCGCGTAATGGGATGAGCGGAATAAGTGAACACATAGAAGAAAGTCGCCGGATGGCGTGAGAGGGATGTATATAGGGAACAAGAGGGAGTAAATCGGGGTGAGCAGCTGGCAGAAGGAGAAGCATCTCTTGCCCTTGTGGTTGCTGGAAACATTGAGAGGTGAACCGATGTGCGGAGTTTGAGCGATGGTGAACGAAGTAAAACGAGTGATTCAAGCTATCAGTGTCCAAATGCGGAAGGTCAGCAAGGTTCTCAAAACAGTATTCAACTAGTATCTCCTGGTAGAGTTGAATGTACCTTTCAAGGGCAAGAGGATGACGCTGATGAGCTAATGTTGACGGTAGTGCAATCCTCGCTGCAAAGAAAGTGCACTCTATACATCCCAAACCGGAATGTTTATGCCGGAGGAACATCTTTGAGGAACTGGCTGATTTGGAGGAGGGCGACCTCTCTGATGGGAACCTGAGTCGTTTAGTGACACGCATAATGATCCACTCGGTGTCCAAGGAGAGTAAACTAGAGAATAGTGCAGTCCAAACAAGAGCCTTTAAAAACTAAACTTTTAAATAAGGCACAACATCGGAGAGGAAAGGGACTACCGAAAAGGGGGAAGAGGCGGACACTAAACCAATTCCTCATCAATGATTAGGTGTGTAGTTGGAATATAAGAGGGTTGAATGATCACATGAAAGCTAAAAACTTAAATAAGTTTATTGGGAGAAGAAGATTAGTTGCATGGGTTTGTTGGAAACAAAAGTGAAGATGGAAAAACACCCAAGATACCGATATGGTTTGCCCTTCATGGGAATGTATACATAATTACGCGAGTGATGAACATGGCCGATATGGTTTGCATGGGATAATGAAAGCATTTCTGATGTACATAGAGAGGTGGAAGGGGCCCAGCCTACATTGCAAGGTTCGTGAGCCTACAAAGATGGGTTCTCCTTTTTCCTTACCATTGTTTATGCTAGTAATGAGTCACGAGAGGCTCATTTTGTGGGATGAGTGGAAGATGATAAGTGCCGTGAACTCAAGGTGCGTGGTGTGATGGGAGACTTTAATAATGTACTGTTTTCACATGAAAGAGTGGGAGATAGGGTTGTTCACCCAAGAGAGACTCTCCCTTTGCTTAATTGTTTAAATACGCGTGGTCAGTTTTGATCACGGTAAACCGGATTCTTTACACATGGAATAGCGGTGGGGATAAAATAAGGAAGTGGTCAAAGATTGATCGGTGTCTTATTAATGCTTGGACGCCCATTCCAGTAGCAACAAAGGTGGAGATATTAACCCAAGGCTCTCGATCATTGCCCGCTGATTCTCGAAGTTTTTGAAACTTTTAGAAGAAACACTCCTTTCCGATTCAAAGAATGTGTGTGGACAATAAGTCAGGATTTTGTGCCTACCGTTAGAGCTTGTGGGACATCAATGATCATGGGAGTCCCGCCATTCATGCTAACAAGTAAACTCAAAAAGTTTAAAAGGTGTGTTGAAAGGGGGGCACGATCGGAAGGAATGATAATTCTAAAAGGGTGGCTTGAAATAAGAAGTGAATCGAAGAGATTCAAGAAAAACTGAACAAAGAAGCCGCCGACCTTATTCTTAGTGCACAAGAGTTTGCTATGAGGGAGAAGCCGTGGTCACCTACCAAGCCGGAGGAAGCCGAGTGGTACTATAAAACAGATATTGATTGGTTAAGCTTCGGATAAATGTAATGCTTTTCTTCAATGCTTTCAAGGAAAAACAAATCAGAAATAGGGTGTGGAGTATCATAGATGCTAAGGGAACCGTAAGGGAAGGTAAAGAACCGCTTGAAGCTTTTCCTCAAGTACTACAAAGAGTTACTTGGGGGTGTCGCCGCTTATTTTATTGTGACACCGAAGTCAATGGTGTACATGTTAATCGAGGTAGCATTACGGTACATGTCACCTATTAGTTTCCCCTATTAGTGACATGGAGATCAAAGACGACCGCTTTTTACATGGGAGACAACAAGGCACCAGTCCGATGGTTTTTGCTTTTTAAAAAAGCCGGATATTATTGGCGATGATTTCATTCGAGCTATTCAAAGATATTTTCAGCCATAAGCAGATCCCGTGGAGGTATAAACTCTACTTTTTTCGTGGTCTTATCCCAAGATGAAAAATGCCTCGCGATATTGCCTCCCTTCGACCCATCGCGACAATGTTGCAACATTGTTTATAAATGTGTATCAAAAGTGTTAACTAATAGAATGAAAGGTTGCATTTCATCTTGGTATCAAGTCCCCAATCCGCTTTTATTCCCCGGACGATCGATTCAGACAATCTTTGATGGCCCATGAACCGCCGCGGCATTCCAGCGAAGAATGGGCAGAAAAGATGTGCAATAAAGTCGACATATCCGAAGCTTATGACTCGTCTTCCTCGTAGCAATAGAAGCAATTCTGTTCCCAAAAAGTCCGCATTCAAGTTGTACAAAATGAAAATGGTGAGTGCATCTCCACTCGCATTCCTTTGAAATGGAGAATTTGCATTGACTATCGCGAACTTAATGCGGAACCATTAAAGATCACTTCCTCTCCCATTCATTGACCCTGATGCTAGAACGTTTAGCCGGTCATGCTTTACTACTGTTTTCTTGATGGCTATTCGGATACTTCCAAATTGTCATTGATCCCTACCATCAAGAAAAGACAACTTTCACGTGTCCCTTTGGAACCTTTGCATACGCATCGAATGCCTTTTGGTCTTTGTAATGCCCCGTGCACTTTCCAACGCCGCATGCTTCACATTTTTAGTGATATGGTGGAGCGTTATATGGAAGTCTTCATAGGCGACTTTTCCATTTACGGAAATTCCTTTGACGTTTATCAAACCTTTCTAAAGTATTAATGCGTTCGCCAGAAAAAAATCTGGTACTCAATTGGGAGAAGTGTCATTCCATGGTTACCAAGGGACTTGTTCTAGGTCATATTGTTTCAAAGACGGGGATAGAGGTTGAAAAGCTAAAATTGTTAAAATTTCTTCCTACCTTTCCCCTTTCCTGATTCGTGATATCCGTGCCTTTTTAGGCCATGGCTGGGTTTTGAGGAGATTCATTCAGATTTTTAAAATTAAAGTCGCGACCTTAACCAATCTCGCGGCTTAAGGATGCAATATTCGACTTCAATTTCAATTGCAAAACAAGTTTTGATACTCTAAAAAACGCCTCGACTACCGGCTCTATCATTCAACCCCTTGATTGGTCTCAACCATTCGAATCCCGATGTGGTGACGCTTAGCGACTTTGCTATTGGTGCCGTAAGCTAGGGCCAACAAAATGACGACAAACCCGTTGTCATTTACTACGCTAGTAAAAACTCTTTAACGGCGCCAACGTAATTATATCACCTGGCCCGAGAAAGAGTTCCTAGCCGTTGTCTATGCTTTGGATAAGTTTCGCCCCTACCTAGTTGGAACATCGAATTCATCGTATATAATTCCACATGCAAAGCAATTCGCACTTTACTCGCGAAAAAGGACGAAAACAACGTTTGTTCATTGGATCCTTCTTTTACAAGAATTCACCCCGAAATCAAAGACAAGAAAGGAACCAAAATGTTGTGAGCCGACCATTTATCAAGGCCGGGTTGGTGACGCCGATAGTGATTCGGCTATCGGTGATTCCTTCCCTGACGAATACTTGTACTCTATTTTCATCCCCATGGTGCGGGATATCGTTAACTACCTAGTTAATGAGGAAGTCCCCTCCTTTTGGTCACGTCCTCATCATAAAAGTTCTTATCCATCGTAAAATATTATTTCGGATGAACCTTTACCTCTTTAAGTATTGTTCCGACCAACTCATTCGCCGTTGTTGCATCCCCCGATTGGAACACACCGACGATTATCTTTTGCCATGAACAATCTTGCAGAGGTCATTTCAGTGGAAGAAAATCGCGGCCAAGGTGTTACAATGTGGTTTTATTGGCCTACCCTTTTTTTGCGATGCACACATAACATTGCATAGCTTGCATTCGTTGTAAGCACCTAGGTCGAATTACCAAACGAAATATGATGCCCCTAAATCCTATCTTGATTGTGGAAATTTTTGATGTTTGGGGCATCGATTTTATGGGACCCTTCCCCATTTCTCAAGGTTTTCTATACATTTTAGTCAGCTGTAGACTATGTGTCCAAATGGATTGAGGCACTTTCGATGTCGCTCAAATGACCATAAGACTGCCATGAGATTTGTAAAAGAAAACATTTTCTCGCTTTTTGGTGTTCCCCAAGCTATCATCGATGATGGGGGTACATTTTGTAACAAAATTTTTGGGTTTTAATGAAGAAATATGGAGTTACTCACAAGGTTGCTACTCTATACCACCCACAAACGAAAGTGGCCAAGTGGAAGTCTCCAATAGAGATAAAGTCTATTCTGGAGAAAACTGCCAACCCATCAAGAAAGGATCGGTCTCTCCGCTTTATCGGATGCCTTGTGGGCATACCGAACAAAGATTTAAGACACCTATAGGGATGTCTCCTTACCGCATTGTTTTTGAAAACCTTGTCATCTCCCAAATTGAACTTGAGCATCGTGCCTTTTAGGCCATCAAAAAGCCTCAATTACAATATCATCAGGTGGTGAAGCGAAAAACTGCAATTAAATGAGCTGGAGGAGATTCGAGTGATGCTTATGATCTCTCAAATCCTACAAAGCTAATATGAAAAGAGTGCAAATGCTTTTTGGCGTAAGGATTTCAAAATTGGCCAAAAGTTTTATTGTACAACTCCGATTACACATCTTTCCCGGTAAATTGAAAACACGATGGTCCGGTCCTTTCATTGTGTCACCGTGAAACATTATGGGGCAATCTCTTTGCTTAATCCAAAAGATAACAAAATGGAATTTCAAGTCAATGGACAACGCTTAAAACATTACCACGAATTACACTCACCGGATGTTGAACATACTCTTCTTCGAATCCAAAGATATACCCGACTAGATGTTTCGCTTGGCATACTCAATCTTGTTTCTATAGAGGGTAATGCATTTTGGTAGCCGGGCCATCTTCTATCTTATGATCTCCAAAGTTCTTTGAAGTGTGTGGTTGTTGCAAGCGGAACCTTAGTCTCGGAAAACTCTTTTTAATCGAGTATAAATGTCTTCGCAACACGAGCAAACGTGCTTCTTTCGTAAACGATGGGTACCTAAAATTTCACCTCCTTCCTTCTCTTCTTTTTCTACTCTCTACCTCGCGAACTTCAAATAATCATTTGGTGTAAGTCTCACTCATCACAAATAGGAATGGTCGTGAGTTCTTTTGCTCGTAAACGACGCGCGGAAGGATGGGTGTATGCATTGCCAAACACCCTTCTATCTAGGCCCTAACTTCCTATCCGATACTAGCCCAGTTTAAGGTATACTTTTGTCCGACACCAATGTGCGCGGGATATTCTTCGTCGCCGCTACCGCTTTCTCCCACAGGTTGTGATTCGTCTTGAGAATCTGGCGTTAAAAGACTCCGATTCGCCTTGAGGATCCGACGCTAAAAAGACTCACCTTGTAAATATGTTTATATTGTTGCCTTTTCCCTTTGCATTAAGTTTGCACATGGGATTCGTGTCAAACCTCAGATGTTGCATACTTGGGAACACAAACGGGCAATGGATTCCACCGCACTCAACCCTAGAATTGGTTACTTTGAGTACCTTGGGGCGGTTTGAGGATAGCCGATGTAATAAGGGCAATTTTATTAGACCGTAGCGCACACGGTCTAGGATGGTACCGCCCCGCCCCTAACCCCATAATACATAGAGGTGAAGCCACAGTCCTGGCTGGATTGGGTTTGCTCTAGAGCCGACATGATAGTTGTCTATGATTTAAGATGGTGACTCCCCCATCCATCCGGTTTTTCACGATATCTCCCTTTGTATGTAAATAAAACCATTACACTCTCCTTCTCTTAAAAAAATAAAAAAATTGTGACTTTCAAGAATGACTCATACAATTGGATAGAATTTTTCGTGCCGATCGTTTCGGTATCTCATTCGTCCAATTCGGAGTCCAAACAAGTCGTGGGTAAGCATTTAGATTTTTTAGGTTTAAATCGGGCTTTAGGCTTGATTTAGGCTTCGGGAAAAATTTTGGCCCAACCAAAATACCGATTTCTCGGTCCTTTTAAACACAAAAAATCGGAAAACACGCGTCACAAATACACGATTCTTCTTCCTAAAAAACCGGATCTTGCCCCTTCTCGAATTAGTCTCGCACGGTGATAGGCCCACATTAAAACCAGGTCTCAAGCCGAGACTCTCACACCTCGACCAAGTTTTCCTTCATGGCCGAACATCCCAATTCTTCCCTCATCAAGAATCAATAGCCATCCTCTCTCTAAGACCAGCAATGGCCGGAAACAAAGCGGATTTGTGTTGAAATTTTTTGGGAATTTGTTTGAAAACGGATGTTTGCTCCATTCTTTGATCACGAAATTCACTCTAGAGGATGGGAGAGTTTGTTATATGCCAATGGAGGGCTGTATTTAAAGGATTTGGTGATGAAATTCTACGACAATGGGAGCTTTAATGGCGACCATTTTTTAGTCACCGCCGAGGGTGTCGCCCGCGAAAGTCACACTGTGTTGCTCTCCCGATCACGGGCATTCCACCGGGTCGACCACGATCGACTTCGCCAGCAGTCCGGTACACCACGGACTTACTTACCTAATGCTCGACACGCTTAATCGAGGGAGAGTACAACATCGACAGAAATGCGCGTATCGACCGGTCGCGACGGAATCCAAATGGCAATTGACTCAATGGTCGGATCAACGTCATTGGCACCTCCCGGCCTTCGACATCAACAAGACCTTCCTCCACCTTCTCTCGATCCTCCAGAGCGAAAGGGTAACTTCTGCGTCACGCTACTTTCTTTTTGATATTATCACACATGCCACTCTTAGGTCAGCCCCCTTGCCGTTCTAGTAACGCCAGTTATGATTAACTGGGTTTTCGTCCGCCACCCCACTACTCCCCTATACCACAATATGAGAATATGCTTGTCTTCAAGAAATGCATACAGACCCTTGGGAACCCACAAAGACCTAGGGGCTGCCGAGCACGCTTAGCGTAGGGATCCTCTCACCCACCATACTTTGATGAGACTGCCATGAGTAAGATTACCCAACCCATAGAGGCCCTACGTGCGTGAATAATGGTCCGAGAGACATGTACACTCGCCGGTATCGATGAGACGTACCTTTGGGCGAAAGTTAAGGACAGATATGACCACTTTCCACGAAGTCGATGATGACATGCGATGGGCGAATTCCAAAGAGGGAAATGAGAGCCTCCATGATCGTGATTTCAAGACAATATGCTTACTCGCCGTAATCCGCCCAAATAATGATCATGGCGAGCGCCAAAGATCGTTTCAGCTCGTGATGGATACTCTTGGTGATATCCAGAGCAGTTAGCCTCCACGGAGCTCAGACGCACGACGCCGCAGACTCCTCGGTTCTTCTTCCGCAGCCCCGGGATTCTCGCTACAAAGACTGGTGGATCATCAAGAGCTAGATTTATTTTTCCTGGTCTTGTATAATATTTATATCGATATTTTATTTTACGGTTTGCATTTTCCAAACCTTTAATAGTAGATGGTTCCTAAAATATTTCTATCTTGATATATTAGCTATATCTAATATTATAGTATATAGGTAGGAACATATATTGGTAATAATAAATTATATATATAAATATATATTTTAAATGTCATACTTAAACAACAAATTTTAACGTGAAACTAACGCTTTTATAAAACGCGTTCGAAACCGATAATGAAAACGATAAAAACGGTCATGAACCACATCTAAAAAACGGTCATAAAACAGTCATGATCGAACCACATCTAAAAAACGGTCAGAAAACGGAAAATTTCTTTATATAAATAAGTTCAACTCTTCCTCCATATTCACTCATTTCATATTCTTCCCTCTACACTTCTTATTAAAAAAAAACGTTTTTAGATCACTCCAAGCTCAAGAATCATGGATGCACTAGAAAAGTTTGAGCAGCAGCAGATTGAATATGCTACTTAAGTCTTCATGCTCGGTTGTTTTATTATAGTCATGTTGTTAATGTGGCATATAGTTCTATCTAATATTTAGGTTTGTATTTAATTCCTCGTATCATTATGCTATGTCTCCATACCGTTGTACGTTCTTACATCTTATTGTGATAGTATATCTACATTTTCCTTTGTCCTTCTACTTAAGCTATATATATATATATATATATAAAAAAAAAAAAAATATATATAAATATATAAACAAAGGGGGCACTTTGTCACATGCCCCATTCTTCTCATCCACACTACATCCACTTTTATGCATATCTTAGAAGATACACGGGTCTAACTACCTCCGTGACACCTCGAACGATATCTTTTACATTTCGGATGGGTGCCTATTTATAACAAGGATAGACACCTCAAAAATTTAACTTCCCTTTTTTTTCAAAAAAATTTTTTTTCACCACTCCATCTTTAATGGCCCTCACTCAAAGTTTCGCGTGCCCGAAAGCAAAATTTTATGGAAAATTTCCAAAATGGTCTTTTTTCATCCTTTTTTTTGACACTGAAATATTACGCCGAGGATGGTACCCTCTTTTACACCATAAGCAAGCATTTTATTCCAGAGAATTGGTCTTGTTATTTTATAAAAGCGTTATTTCCAAAACGGACAATTCTTTTGTCCGTGCTAACGGATGCTAACATGAATTGACTATGGAAATCATCTCTGAGGTAATTTCAAATTCCTTTTTACAAACCAAGGAGTACACCTTCGTGATTCACCTTTCGATAATATCCGCATCCGATGTTTGCAACTATCCTTCACGGCGAATACAACGGAAAAAAACGTATTGTTTATCGAGATCTTTACAAAAGAACTAATTATCTGTGATCCAATGGGTAGCTCATAATGTCCTAGGCACGCCTAAGACTTCCAAATAACCAAACCCTCCTCCATTTACTCTCGGGTCTTGCAGAGTAACTGCAATGATTTTTGCATTATTAAATTTCTCCGAATGCGACGACGTGCGGAAAAAGGCAGCTCCTTTACCAACCATTGTGACACTTATCATGATACATTGGGGTTTTTTCTAGTACTTCTCCTCATACACCTCTTCAACAGCCTAACATTCTTACCATTCACTCAAGATGTAGGAACGGATTCGAACCCGGACGTTGCAAAGAACCATGTCGGGTCAGAACCAACGAAGATTGTTCCACCGACAACATCTTTATGAAAATGCATAATGCAACGTATTTAATCCCATGGAAGGGCTTCGCTTTAATTCAACAAGGACTGATGACATTATTCAAACGCCGAACATTATTATCACCAAATTTTCTTGAATTTCAGGACTGCGGACAATAAACGAAGAGGAACAAGCACAATTCTTGCACAGCCACAACCAATTCTTGGCAAATCACACTCTCATAATGGAGAACCACGCCTAGATTTACTGCAATTTAAAAGCAAAATGTTGCAACAGGCTGTTGCGGATTGACGACATAGAAAATCTTATAAACGGATCCCTCCCACAAAAAGATCCTCGCCAAGCATTTGGGCCAATGAAACCATTTAAATTTTGCAATTTTATATTATTTATCATTTTCTTTTTAGTTTTTAATTTTCGATGGTAATTTGTTTTACTTAATTATTCTCATCATACTCTAATATTTGTTTATCCTTGTCTAAACAGGTCACATTTTTTTTCACACAATGGAAGCTCCAAAGATGATTCCGGAACAATCTTTCCATTCATTGCTGAATTCTCCGGATATGGACATCTTTTTCGTGACTACATCACCAAAGTTGGTTGAACTCTCTCATTCTACACCCGAGCGGACATACCCCCGTGTTTGGCAACTTATTTTTATGATAACATGGAAGATCTACCACCGGTCCAGGTTTCCCTTTGAATGGTTTTACACTCACGTATTGGTAACACCCGACACGCTTTTTATGAGCCAACAAAGGGCTATGGCTCTAGACTTTCCTCCTCTTCACCAGATCTCCCCATTCAATACATGATAGAGAATGACCTTAATGACTATTTTAGGGAAGCTTTTGCTGCCCGGTATGGCGATGGCCTTGCCCACGCCAAAAGAACGCGTCGGAAGTCGGGCCGATGGCCGAATTCACTATTCCACTAGCCGATGACCATGAATGTTGAACCGCCATGTTATTTATTCTTCCTCAACATCATGGGGATTGACATTTTTCCATCGCATCAAAGTCAGCATGTAAGACATTGCATGCATTGGCCCAAAGAACATACCACCTTCGACATTACGTAACTAGTAATTGAGAATCTTAAGAAGGCTCGGTCTTTTCGCAACACTATATCACCCCCGCCAGCCATGCATGATAGTGAGGACGTATTTCCCGAAGTTTGCGGCCACCTTCGGATCGGGTAAAGGTCGACTCTATGTGTCCAACAAACAAGATAATTCGCTCTTTCGCGCGATTTCGACATGGACACCAAAGCAAAGTATCTTAAGAAAGTTCGTTCTTTCCCTAATGATGATAAAATGATAGCTCATCTAGACAATGCAAAGAAGAGGAAGTGGAGTGAAGTCCGAAAGCTATGATAGATTGATCAAGGATGCAAAGGAATGGCATTTCTACAGGACGAGGCAAGGAGGGACTATCCCCCCCTCAAGGTTGGGGCAATGAGTTGATGCATGTACATATTTGTTTTACGCTTTGATGTGAAATAAATAAATAACCTAACAGTTGTGCTACTCTAACAAAGTGCTTCTACTTTTATGATGTATAATATATAGTGTGTTACAATAAATTTCTCGTGGAAGATGTCACTTTATTTTTTGCTCAAAGCCTCTCGTATACTCTTTCTTCCTCTTAACACTTTGAGGACACAAAGGTCCGATCCGTTTGGGGGTGGTGAGAACCTTTTGCAAAAATTAGGCATGCATAGTTGTATATAGTTTACTTAATGTCTAAATAAACGTATTTAGTGACAAATTCTCGTTTCCCTTTCTATGATGAAAAATATTTAGAAATCTCCTCCTAGCATCAGAATCAGGACTTGTTCTTAGAAACTTAATTTAATACGTATGCAATAGTTTTTACATCTTTTCATGAGCATTCATGCATTGACTATCATTAAATGTACACAACAGTAAGTCTATGGGACCCACGGTTAGACAACTTAGTTTCCATATCCTGTAAGAATCTAACCAAAAGCCTCAAAATGTGTGATATATGAGTAATGACCAGAGGAGTAGTTCTTCCGAATAGAGAAGTTCACACATCTACTTAGTTGATCACTACCCAAATCCTAGGCGAATTTAGGCCTTCTTTGGATCGATATAGCCAAAAAATTCACACCTGTAAAAAGAATTTTACCACTAGTCGCCCCATTGAACCTTTAATTAATCCTTTCTACTTCACCAAAAAAATCATTACCCATCTATTAACCACAAAAAAATAAGCCTACCTAGATGATGAGTATGAGAAATAGGATGAAGTGCAGAAAAATGAAGAGAAAACCTTGTCACAAATCAAAATCGGTTGCTTTTGAGAAAAAAAAAAAAAAAAAATAGAAATATGTTTCCAAAAATCAAAAGAAATATCAAGGTTAGAATTCCCCCCAAAGATCAAATCAAAAAGGAATACAAAAGCTTGAAAAATCCAAGTATGGAAACCATGTTAGAAGCAGGAAAGAAAAAAAGATTTCTCTAGTATAAATATCTCAAGACCTTATTCTCTCATACTTATCATTTTTGAATTTTCCATTCCAGTTTCTTTTACACTACCACCTAAGCCCCATAACACCTAATAAAGACCTCTAGCTCAATTAGGAATAGGATAGTATGATAATAAGTAGTAGTTGTGACTACCTTCTCGACCTCGGCTCCTCTGACCGCCATTGAGTATGTGTGAGGAAACGTGTGCCCACCGCGACACCGGAGATAGCAAAGCTTGAGTGGAAAAATAAGAGAGAAAATTGTGTTTCGACACATACCGCGGAGAACCTAATTAAGGACGCTATCCAAAGGATCCGTGAAACGCCCTCGCTTCGTACATTTCATTATTAGATTATCGCATGCATACTCATACGAGATGTTTCAATTCTTGTATGTATATTAACTTGAATTTCAAAGAATAAAATCCTTGTTTTCCCCAAGCAGTGAGATGTCTAGATACCCGAGATTAATTAAGGAAACAAGCCTTTGTTATTGAGTCGTTGTAGTATAAATGAAGTTTGTGAGTATCTTCTCCGAAAAACTCTCACGAGGCTATAACTCGGCCCACTAGGGAAATTCCTAGTGGTTCAAGGCCCTGTTGCATACGGTCAATGCAACCGCACTCTGCGAAATGAGATTTAGCTTAGGAAAACACATTTTTGACCACTTATCATTTTAATGTCTCTTCTTTGCTTGAGGACAAACAAAGTGCTGTTTGGGGGTGGTGTGATAAGCACCCAAAACTGTAATATTAAACCCCGAGAGACATAGCATTTTGGTCGATTATGTGTTTAATAATCATGTAATAATTATATTTTCATACTTTTGCAGGTTTTCGAAATTAAAATAAATATAGTGATAAAACATGCATCGAAGTACGGGAATACGGGAATAATTGAAGTTTCCCACTCAACCCCCGTGATGCCCAACAAAGCCTGACTAGAGCCGAAGTTTCCAAAAGAACAAAACCAAAGGTCGCGATCGGGTCCACATATAAAGAAGCAAAGAAACTTCCAAGCTCAAATCGGATAAATCTAGATGCCGATGTTGGCTAGTGAAGCTGCCAAGTACAGGAATACGGAAATATTTGAAGTTTCCCACTCAACCCCCGTGAAGCCCAACAAAGCCTGGCTAGAGCCGGGTTTCCAAAAGAACGAACCCGGTCGCGAATCGGGTCCACATATAAAGAAGAAAAACTTCCGGCTCAAATCGGATAAATCTAGATGCCGACGCCGGCTAGTGAAGCTGCCATAGCAACCCGGCTTAACGAACTCTGCAAGAAGGACAAAAAGTCGAAAAAAGCGCCAAAATCGGCCGCCATCGATTACACTAAGTGGACCCACTCTCTTGTGGCTTAGAAGGCATGACGAAAGCAGATAAAGGTGGCAAAAGAATGGTTTCAATTTGGTACCACCTGTCATGAGAGAGAAGACACATACCGCGTTTAAAGATGGAAATGAAATTGAACAAAGGGACAAATACAAGGCACAAACGGATCTAAACATTAAATGAAGTTTTGTTTCGTAAACAAAACTTTGGTTTAAAGGAAGTCACGTGAAAACAAAACTTTGAATATCAAAGTTTTGAATGTCTCAAATAGAGAAACAGCCAAAACTCAATTAAATCATTCTCCAGTCTCCAACTTATATATATGAGGGGGTTGCCTTCATTATTACCCCTTCAGCATATTAATACTTTAGCTTCCGCTTAGTTAGATTTTTCCTTCACTACTTACATTCTGCCATTTCCATTCCAAAGAACTTAAATATCAGAAGTTATTTTACCCTTTAATAAATAGTCATTTCTTTTCTAGTTTAATTTCGTCCGCATTTATTTACTTAATGTATACGCAAGTTTTATTATTCCTTCTATGACCATGAGCTAATCCCCTGGGGAGGGTTATCTTTGCTTCGTGTGAAAACGGATTGACTTCGTTAATATTCTAGAATCACTACTTAGAATTAGGCATAGAATTGACATCCGTCCCCAAAAATGATCGAGACCGGTGTATAAAGTTGGATCTGGCGATGCTCGGGGCCTCGCAAGAACCTAAAATGTCTGCTCGACTTTTGGTGTCGACATACTCCAATTCGCCCAAATTGATGTGAAATCGAGCCAAGAGCTGAAATAATATACCAGAGATGAGGTATTATTGAAACTCCTTATGCTATTGAAATGCGACCTAGAGATGTGGGCATGCACTAGGGATCAATACTGACGGCGTCGTCTCAGACGGCAAGTAGAGATGTAGTGATTTGGTAATAAAAATTGTTGAAAAATGATTCTTACATGAGCATGATTAACTCTCTCTCTGTTTTTCTATTTTTGTTTACCTACATATAATCGCCGTAGTAATTTACATTATTTGCATTACCGTTAATTTAATTAAAACCAACTAAAAAGAAACCAAAAAAATCCTACTCACCAAAAGTTGTAAACCTATCCGAGCCCTAAGGTTTGGACGATCCCTTACTCGACCTATCCTACCAAACCCACGTGAGTAAGGTAACTTGACTAAAACGTACGACTATACGGACGTTGGACTTTGGACTTTGGACTTGGGTCTTTGGACTTCGGACTTTGGACTGTGGACCTCGGACTTAAGAAAATAAGTAACTAAAAACCAATAAACGTTCGAGAAAAATGCGTTTATCATCCCCCAATACCTAATATTTATGCCTATTTGAATAGGAGTTGGCCTTTATCTATGGGAATACCAGTGGCATTTGTATAAACATATTGCTCTTGCTGTGTAAGGCTTCTACAATGTCAACTTCAGACTTCTAACGCAACATTAACTTTGATTTCTTGAATTCAAGTACCACCAGTATGTCTCCACGACCACATCTTATTTGATCTACGTCATTTTTGTTTCCCTGTTCTTTTAGTAGTGAATCTTCCTCACGACTCCATAAAACGTCTTCTTCTTTCAAGGTATTATTATAACATATTGTTCTTGATTGCTTAGAAGATTCTTAGATTTTTATATATGTGCAATTTAAAGAGTTGGAATCTGCTTCTGGGGTTATTATTTTAAATCATTACCTTGAAGTTGTGAAAAATAAAAGGGAGAGGCACAAATGAAAATTTACAGTTCGGAATTGTTATCATACATTGCATTTAAATTGTTTGATAAGAAATAGATATAAGAAGCTTCTTATCAAACAATTTAAATGTGCAATGTAAACAGTCAAACAAAGATTAATAAAAGAGTCCTACTTTTAAAAAGGTTTAAGTTTTTTAGTAATGGGGACCAAAAGTTCGGAACCCGGAGGTGATATAACTTAAATAGCTTAAGTGATCCAATGCCCCTATTTTTTTGCCGCTTATAGTTAAAAAGAAAGAGGGAGACAGGTTCTTATCTTTAAACCATTAGTTTTCCTCCTTTTTTAGGAAAAAACTTTGCCCATGTTTAAACTCGCCAAGGAATCCTATCATTCTCTTATAATCTACGTTGTCTGATCTTCTCCCGGTGAAATCCTTCACCTGAGAGTGTGAGTTCGGGAAAGACTTCTTGTTAGCTGTCTTGTGTGGTAAAATCCTCCATTGAGCTCTGATTGTGAGTTTGCTCAAGATAGGTAATTCCCTTGACTTCCTTATTGGTAAAATCCTTCACTCTTGAGAGTGAGAGTTCGTAAGGAAAGGAAAGGATGAATCTGTATGAGTTTGAAAACCCCTGTCGATCCAGTTTTGTGGCTGTTGGTAACGCCCATACAGCTGCACAAGTTCCATTAGCTGAGCGAAATCCAATTGCCCCAGCGCTGGGTTCCACTAGATCAGCTTCTGAGCGAAATGTAGTTGGCCCAATGCAAGAAATAGAGCATATGGCTTCAACCAGCAACCCCTCGTCTCAGGCAACAGAGACACAAAATCAGCATGCTACAGTACAAAATAATGGTGGTGGATCTAGGTGGAGTGCTTTGTTTGGTCGAATGGAAACCAAGAATCTACAAAGCTTTCACATCGTATTCTCCTATTATTATAGATGGAGTTGCTCAAGTACCAGAGGAGCTGGTTGAGCAGGGGAAAAAACAATGGGATGAGTACTTGGTTGGATACTTTTTGGATAAGCGGTTGTCGTTTCCTATGGTAAAAGAATTCCTGGGGAAGAAGTGGAAGCTTAAAGGAGAGTTCGATATTACGACTGATAAGGAGTTGTTCTATATGAACTTTACCTGTTCAGAAGATCGGCAAATGATATTAGATGAAGGACCGGTGTTTATTGCGGGGAGAGTGTTTATGATAAAGCCTTGGACAATAGAAGTAAATAACTACAGGAATAAGGAGAATACAATACCGTTATGGGTGAAACCGATGGACATACCAAAGGAGATGTGGACTTTGGATGGATTGTCATTTTGGCGAAGTTTGGTTGGCGGAACACCAAAGTTTATGGACGATGCTACTGCCAAGCGGAAAAGGTTGACGTTTGCTCGGTTTTGTATTGAATTTCCGGTCAACCACGTGTATAAGGATAACATAATGATCAAGGTTGGGGATCGCGAAATTGATATACCTTTGGAGTATCCATGGAAGCCTCAGTCCTACGAAAGGTGTAATCGTTTTGGACACACTACTCAGCAATGTGGTAGTCGGGCAACGAGGTCGGGGTCACGAAGGGATGGACAATCAAATGATGGTGGAGAGACAAGTAGGGTGTGGATACGAAGGCAGAATGGACAGAGCGGAATAAGTGAACACATAGAAGAAAGTCGCCAGATGGCAACAGAGAGGGATGTATATAGGGAACAAGAGGGAGTAAATCGGGGTGAGCAGCTGGCAGAAGGAGAAGCATCTCTTGCCCTTGTGGTTGCTGGAAACATTGAGAGGTGAACTGATGTGCGGAGTTTGAGCAGTGGTGAACAGAAACAGAGTGATTCAAGCTATCAGTGTCCAACTGCGGAAGGTCAGCAAGGTTCTCAAAACAGCATTCAACTAGTATCTCCTGGTAGAGTTGAATGTACCTTTCAAGGGCAAGAGGATGACGCTGATGAGCTAATGTTGACGGTAGTGCAATCCCTGCTACAGCAGGCAGACCTATACATCCTGAAACTGGAATGTTTACTGCTGAGAGGAACATCTTTGAGGAACTGGCTGATTTGGAGGAGGACGACCTCTCGGATGCTGAACCTGAGCTGTTTAGTGACACGCAGTCCACTCCTGTCCCGGTGAGAGTAGCACTAGAGAATAGTGCAGTCCAAACAAGAGCCCAGAAAAAACGAAACTCAGAATAGCAGACAACATCGGGAAAGAGAGGAAAGGGACGGCTGAAAGGGCGTGGGAAGAGGCGGGGACACTAAACCAATTCCTCATCAATGATTAGGGTGTGTAGTTGGAATATAAGAGGGTTGAATGATCACATGAAAGCGAAAAACTTAAATAAGTTTATTGTGGAGAAGAAGATTAGTTGCATGGGTTTGTTGGAAACAAAAGTGAAGATGGAAAAACACCTCAGTATTACCGATATGGTTTGCCCTTCATGGGAATGTATACATAATTATGCGAGTGATGAACATGGCCGTATATGGTTTGCATGGGATACGAGCAGTTTGGATGTACATAGAGAGGTGGAAGGGGCCCAGTTCTTACATTGCAAGGTTCAGAGCCTACAGTATGGGTTCTCCTTTTTCCTTACCATTGTTTATGCTAGTAATAGGAGTCATGAGAGGCTCATTTTGTGGGATGAGCTGAAGATGATAAGTGCCGTAACTCAAGGTGCGTGGTGTGTGATGGGAGACTTTAATAATGTACTGTTTTCACATGAAAGAGTGGGAGATAGGGTTGTTCACCCAAGAGAGACTCTCCCTTTTGCGAATTGTTTAAATACAGCAGGGCTGTTTGATCACGCAGAAACTGGATTCTTTTACACATGGAATAGCGGTGGGGATAAAATAAGGAAGTGGTCAAAGATTGATCGGTGTCTTATTAATGCGCCTTGGACGTCCATTCCAGTAGCAACAAAGGTGGAGATATTAACCCAAGGGCTCTCTGATCATTGCCCGTTGATTCTGAGTTTTTTGGAAACTTTTAGAAGAAACACTCCTTTCCGATTCAGCAATGTGTGGACAATAAGTCAGGATTTTGTGCCTACTGTTAGAGCTTGTTGGGACATCAATGATCATGGGAGTCCGCCATTCATGCTAACAAGTAAACTCAAAAGTTTAAAAGGTGTGTTGAAAGGGTGGGCACGATCGGTAAGGAATGATACTCAGAAAAGGGTGGCTGAAATAAGAAGTGAACTGGAAGAGATTCAAGAAAAACTGAACAGTAAGCCGCTCGACCTTATTCTTAGTGCACAAGAGTTTGCTATGAGGGAGAAGCTGTGTCACCTACTCAAGCTGGAGGAAGCTGAGTGGTACTATAAAACAGATATTGATTGGTTAAGCTTCGGGGATAAATGTAATGCGTTTTTCTTCAATGCTTTGAAGGAAAAACAAATCAGAAATAGGGTGTGGAGTATCATAGATGCGCAAGGAACCAGAAGGGAAGGTAAAGAACCAGTGGCTGAAGCTTTTCTGAAGTACTACAAAGAGTTACTTGGGGTGTCGTCAGCAGCTTATTGTGACACCGAGTTTCTGAATGGTGTACATGTTACTGAGGTAGCACATGGTACATGTCAGCTATTAGTTTCCCCTATTAGTGACATGGAGATCAAAGACGCACTGTTTACGATGGGAGACAACAAGGCACCAGGTCCGGATGGTTTCAGCGCTTGCTTTTTAAAAAAAAGCTGGGATATTATTGGCGATGATTTCATTCGAGCTATTCAGCATATTTTCAGCCATAAGCAGATCCCAGGAGGTATAAACTCTACTTTTCTGTGTCTTATCCCGAAGATGAAAAATGCCTCGCATATTGCCTCCTTTCGACCTATCGCATGTTGCAACATTGTTTATAAATGTGTATCAAAAGTGTTAACTAATAGAATGAAAGGTTGCATTTCATCTTTGGTATCAAGTCCCCAATCTGCTTTTATTCCTGGACGATCGATTCAGGACAATCTTTTGATGGCCCATGAACTGCTGCGTGGGTATTCAAGGAAGAATGGGCAGAAAAGATGTGCAATAAAGCTGGACATTCAGAAAGCTTATGACTCTGTCTCTTGGGTAGCAATAGAAGCAATTCTACAGAAGTTCAAGTTCCCACCCTTATTCATAGAATGGCTACAGATGTGCTATACTTCGCCGTACTTCTCGGTGATGGTAAATGGGTCTCCTGAAGGTTATTTTCAAGGGAAGCGAGGATTAAGACAGGGAGACCCTGTGTCTCCTTATCTGTTCATGCTAGTCATGGAGATTCTGAGTGCACTACTCCTTCAAGGGCTGCAGTCTCGGAAAATTTCAGCCCACTCAAAGTGCAAAAAGCTGGAGATATCTCACTTATGTTTTGCTGATGACGTGCTCCTATTCTGTAAAGGTAACATGGACTCTATTATGGCTGTTAAGGATATCTTGCATTCTTTCTTTGAAGCTACTGGGACTACAAAATTCGAATGCAAAGACAACTCTTCTAACCGGAAGTATGATCAAGCGGAAGGGCTAGCATTAGCAGAAGCCATGAACATCTCTCTTGTAACCCCACCAGTCACTTACTTGGGGCTGCCACTCACGGCTACAAGATTAGGGGTAAAAGAATGCTTGCCACTCATAGAGAAGAATACCGGAAGAATCTCAAACTGGAAAAACAAGGAGTTGAACAAGGCGGGCAGAGTGCAACTTGTGAAGTCAGTGCTTTCATCCTTTCAGAATTATTGGGCAACAACATTTGTTCTCTCGAGAGCAGTGCTGGATAAAGTAGCTAAACTGTGTAACATATTCACCTGGGCAGGACCGAGTATGGCGAAAAAAATGCACCATGCGAGCCATGCTACTCTCAGACTTGACAAAGAGCAAGGTGGACTTGGTTTGGTGGATCCACGGGTTTGGAATCAAGCTGCATATTGTGGGTTAGTGGTGAAATTGGCCCAAAAAACTGATTGTGTATGGGTTAAGTGGGCTTGGGAGAACCACATAAAGAAGAAGCATTTTTGGACCATGAAAGTTCCGTGGGACTGCTCATGGGTGTGGCGAGGGATCCTAAAGCACAGAGAGAATGCTTGGAAGTATGTCAGATACAGCATAGCGAATGGTAATGGGACGAGTTTTTGGCACGACCCATGGTGTGCAGGACCACTCATCTTGGACCCTGATGCAAGGGCACTTCTGGCTGATGTAGTTCCAATGGATGTGCTGGTCAGTTCGGTGATTATGAATGGAGAGTGGGCAAGGAGTATCATTGACCTACCTGAATGTGAGGTGAAGAGGCTGATCATGAACACAGAGATTAACTCGTACACCTCGGAGGACCAAGTCATTTGGACACCATCGAGTTCAGGGCTGTTTTCTGTGTCCTCTGCCTATGCGGTATTGAAGAATGTTAGAAGTAAAGTAAAACGGTACAAGATTGTATAGGGAAAGCTGTCGGTGCCGAAGCATTCATTCACCGTATGGCAGCTGTTTTCTGGATCGCTGCCAACCCAGAACAGACTCATGGCGAAGAAAGTGATTGGGTATTCGCGATGCTGCCTATGTGATTTACATGAGGAAAGTTCGGCTCATTTGTTCTTTGAGTGTTCATATTTGAAACTAGTGTGGAGCAGTTTTAAAGAGGCGGTGGGGTTACCAGGAAGAGTTCGAAATTCCCATGCAGAATGGTATTACATCATGCGTATTTGCAGAGCAAAATCCATAGCCTCTGAAGTGTTGAGAGCAATAACCTGTGCTGCAGTGCAAGCTATATGGAATGAGAGGAATTGGAGGCTCAAGAGGCAGCGGTTCCTCAGTGCTGATTTAGTGAGCATGAAGGCTTTGAACAATATGAAATTGTATCTGGGGAAATCGCTGGAAGCAGTGAAGGATGATGTCGCAGTGCGAACTGTTTTGACTAGGCTAGGAATTGGTGTTGCGTACACGCGAAGGGAGGACCAGTGGGTCAAATGGCCAAAACCTGAAACTGGCATTCTTGTCCTTAACACGGATGGATCAGTGCAGCAGGGTAAAGCAGGCTATGGAGGGGTTTTAAGGGATCGAAATGGAGAGGTTCTCATGGCATTCTGCGGAAACTCCACAAGACAGTCAGTCTTACATCAGGAGCTACTTGGGGTCCAAAAAGGCATTGAAGGAGTGGAAAAATGAACATAAAGGCGGTGGTAGTGCAGTCTGACTCACTGAGAGTGATACAGATCTTGGAAAAGAGGGAAGCTCCTCCTTGGTATTGTAAGAACCTGGTGGCTCAGATTGGGTGTGCACAAGCAAGATTTGCAGAGGTTAAATTCCAACATGTGTTCAGAGAAGGAAATCAAGTTGCGGATTACCTGTCAAGAGTTAGTAGTAATTGCAGTACTCATAGTACAGAATGTAATAACCAATAATTGCCATTGCATTGTGTTATAAACATTATATTTTGAGGTATTGGGTTCTCACCATTAGACGTCCATTAGAGTTTGAGGCATAATGGTGTCTTCTCAAGCAATTCGAGAACATGTAGAGATAAATCAGCTGCCATTGTCCACGACAATATCATACATTTAAAATCATGTGCACCATTTTATTAATTTGCTAATGATGTAGTCTTCAATTACTACTCATGGAACAATACAAAGTTGTTGCAAAGGTAATATATACTTTGCAAAGTTAGTGGCAGAGATGAGTATTGGCATGAGCTATTATTGCTCCTTTATTAATATTGGCACATGCAGGATAGTACTTGCTCATAAATTAGTTTTTGGTAAGTGATGGTTAATGAAGTTATTTGCTTTTCATCTTCAGACGAGAGGTCTATGCTTGCAAATTAGGATAACCAAGTTGAGAATATTAATTGTGTGTAGAGAGCTGAAAATCAGGAGACACACCCAAAAGTTTGAGACCTTGAAGGACATTACACCATATTGCAGTTTATATTGTGATGGAATCGTGCAAAGGTGGGGAGTTGTTTGATCAAAATGTTGAGAGTATGGTTATGTTCATGCATGTGTTTATACTTTATACCTGAAATTATGTAATTATTAGGTTATATTTTGATCATATCTTGGATAATTTAGTATGATTTTTATTTTTTGATTGCTATTATCATTTCATTATTTCGGAGTGTATTTCACACTTGATTTGACCGTTTTTGCACTATTAAAACATTAGTAACTAGAGACTCTATAGCAATAAATTCGGAACAAGCTGTGTTAGTATTTTCCTGTTGGTAATTATAAGTTTTGCTTACAACTACTTAACTGAGGTTGGGTTTTGTTTTCTTTAAGTAGAAGTAGCATTTTGTAGTTTTTTTTTAAGAATGAGTGAGGTAATGGTTGAAATGCAAGCTTCAAACTTTTTTTAAAGTCTCTTATATTTTTAAATAAATTTTGTTTCAGGGCGGACATAAAAATGAAGCTATTAAACAAACCCTTGAAAAGGAGATTGTCAAAGGACTTGGAAGTCCAAGTAGAGAGTCTGTAGGTATGGTCAGTTGAAGTACAAAGTACAAACAAAAGGTTCAGTTGAAATTCCTCCACTTCAAGAGGGAAAGGTAGTTGCGCCGCACTAACTCCATCAATAAGCACAATCTCATCATGTCACTAGATTGAAGGTAATACCAGATGGTAACCTACACATGAGCTATACAATTATCTAAGTTTATTTGCAGTCGCACTACTCACACCTTTCATTATAAAGAACGATATATTAACAGTCTAAATTATGGTTGTTGAAGAAATTTATGCTGCGGATTGGTCTTTGTTAAACACTTCTTATTTGTTATTGAGATCAGATTTAATATACGGTGATGTTAATTTCTTGAAGGTAAAACAGTTGGTTTGGTATTATGTATGAACTATGAACAATTGCTACATGAATATGTAGGGTTAAATGGTTTTGTTGAAGTTGTTCTAGTAACGTAGGAGATGTATGTATGTTAGTTGCATTGTATAAGTCGTGTATTAGGGTTTCTGGAATGTGGTTTGTATATTTATAATTTTCTTCTTATTCTAGGATTGATTACTTGACTTAATTGACATTGGTCGAGATGGTTAAGTAGCTGGTTCTACGAATCAGTATATTTTTTAGTAGTTGAATTTACGACTGAGGTACGAGGTTTTATATTTGGTTTGGATGTATTCTTATTAAATTTTCAGGTTATGACAGGTTTTATATTTATGAAATGTCGAAAATAAAGAGGAAACTATGTCGATTTTTTTTCCATAAAAGTCACGTATCTTAGGTATATAATTGTTTTAGATTTGGGGCATTACAAAGTAGTATCCGAGCTTTAGGTACAAATGTCTTAGCAAGCTTAGGTATCCTAAATATCTCCTAATCACACTTAGGTTTAAACTATGGGTTAATAACTGAGTGAGGACGTCAAACTGTGTTGGTTTATAAAGTTGTTAATTATTTATTGGTCAATATTTTATCCATGTTTATTAAGTTTACTTAGATTGGATGGGAAAGGTTGAAGCGGGGTTGAGTTGTAAAAGGCTATGTGCCTTTAAAACGATGGAAGGAGCTCTTTCACAGTCTACACTTAGCAGTTCTTCTACTATTTATTCTAATGTCCCATTCTAGAAGGGGCAGTGAAGCAACTTCGGAAGCCTAAACAAAGATTTCTTTGGGGAGTGGTGGAAGAGTAGTCAAAATTGCACATCGTAAGATGGAGCGACATGTATCATATCTGTTGGATCAAGCAGATTGTTTAGAAAGGAGATTTTTCTTTGTATGCATAACGTTAGTGTATCTCTGTAAGGAGATCATTGGTTAGTCTCAAAGGGATTGACAAATCAAATACTAAAGTCAGTCTCTGATGGATAAACTTGAACTCAAGAAGGAGAAGAAAAGAAAGATCAACACTGGCTAATAAGTATGTGGACTTGGTTGATCCCAATGGTTCAATTGCCCCATTCGAAAATCAATGAAAAACGAAGGAAATTTTGTTTTGGTGACGAAAAAAGTACAAGGGCAGATTGATCTGCTACAAGTGATTGATTCATTGCAGTACCTCAAATACCAGTCTCATGTCACTAGATTGAAGGTAATACCAGATGGTAACCTACACATGAGCTATATAATTATCTAGGTTTGTATGCATTCGCACTACTCACTCATTTCATTATAAAGAACGACATATTTATGGATTTAGGCTTTGTTAAGAAGAAAATTTATGTTGCTGTGGGAAAAAACTGCAGTTTCTTTTCTGTACAACATGAGGTGTCAGCAGGCTCTACTGTAAGCGTAAGGTATGCGTTATCAATTGATCAGACTCAAAAACCATGGAGTACTGCTTTGAGGGAGATAATTGAGTGACAATTTTTTTTAGTTTATTAGTTGAACTTAGTTCTTTGGATTTGGCAATTTTGGTTGTCATAAATGAAAACATTTTATGCTGGCCTTTTTTACTGTTAGCAATATTTTTTTGAAAATACATTATTTTTAAATATTCTTCTGGGTTTTGGAACTTTGGGACGATGCTATGGAGAAGGCAATCAAGAACAAATTTGCCAAAGCAGTTGTGCCAGCTATCGATGTCATGTTTTAGGCATTAAGGTTCACATTTTGTTGTGTTTTCATTGTTGAATATGTACTTTACGTATGTACCTCTCAATATGTGAATTGATTGGAAGACACTTAATACTTTCTTTTTGCCACTTGGCCTTTTGTGTGTGTTTATGTAGTGACTTTGGAGCAAAAGTTGTCCCATCGAAAAGAATTTTGAAGATGCTTCCTGAACTTTTTGATAATCAAGACCAAAATGTCCGCGCATCATCCAAAGGGCTGACGCTTGAGCTTTGTCGTTGGGGATTGGGAAAGATCCAGTATAGAGTTGTTGTTTTATGCAATATTCTATTAGTTTGTCCCAAACTATGTTAGTAAAGACTGAAACTTTGAATTAGACTGAATTAAGTAAATAAGTTTTCAGGTTGATTATTCATTTTCTGGTGTGTAAGATGTGATCACAAACAATCTGATTTTGATGATTGTGAAATTGGGTGTTTGGTGCAACTTTAGCTATTTGTTTCATTGTTTTTGTCACATGATTGTTTATGAAATTTTCTTAACTTTGAAATTGATGTTATTAGCAATGTTTGGTTAGTTACGCACAACTATCTCAAATTTAGTACAAAAAATGTTGTATAACTGAATAAAAGACTGGCAAATTTTTTTTGCTTAGGTATTATTAGAATGTCATGCGTTATATAGAAACTTTAGTGTTTCTAGCTTACTAAATGAAAAATTAAACTAAGGCTTGCTTAGTCTCAATTTCAGTATGTGAAGCATTAGTTGAGTTGCAATTTAATCTGCATTTAACATGTCGTGGCATCTAACCGCTCAAGTTTTATGAATTATGCAACACAGAAAATATTGGGCATTTGAGATGGCAATGTAGTATAGAAGTGTTATTTGTATAATACTATACATTGGTTTGATTGTGATTGTAATTGGTGTAAAAAACAAATTCATGTTAACAAACATTCTTTGGTTTCGTAAAGATTGTGTGCACTATAGGCTTTATATCAAATGGACGTTGGTTGAATAGAACAAACCAAATTAACATCACAAACTGTATAATAGAAGTTAAAAAATAATAAAAATGTTAAACCCGTAATTTATAGTGGACTCTGGGCTTTTAAATGATTAGCTATCAATGTAGTAGGCCCTCTAATAAATATATTATTTATTCAAGTAGACTTTGGGCTTTTAAATGATTAGCTATCAATGTAGCAAGTCCGGCCATCGACCGGGCAAAATGAGTAGTTAATATTGAACAATTGAGAATGCTCCCAGTGAAACACGTCCATCACCATTTTTTTCTCAAATGTTGGACACGTCAGTTTTTAATCATTCAGCAGAAAGCACGACGTTTGCCCGCACGAATAAACAGCCAAAAGCTAATAAAAAACTCAAATTTGTTGATCGGCATTGCTGTTTAAAACTCAAATTCTTGTGCAACATCTGTCAATCATAAGCATGTTGAAACCTAAACGAAATGACAAAGACATATGCAGAGAAACTTTGTCTTTTTTACAAGTTCAGTTTTATTTTTATCTTCTAAAAGATTAAAACCATGCATGGTGTCGCTCGAAATTCACCAACTACTCAAATGAAAAACTATTGAAGCATGGTCGATGCATATGAGTGATTTTTTGCTCTCGGGTTCGTGCCTCCAAGAGCTCCAAGCGAATTACCAGCCACAAACGTATTACCAGTTCCACAAAAAAGAAGGGGAAGTTAAGATTCTCAAAAATTTCAGTTTTACTGATTTGTCCCTCTTAAAAAAAAGGAAAACAAAAGCAAAATACGGAGATGGAATACAAAAAAAAAAAGATAAAAAGGTCGAACCTTTTCATCTTTTTCCCAGTTCTCTTCTCCAATCCAAAAACGAACACTTCTCTCTCATAAAAAATATTTCTTAGGCATGAGTATTATTTAGGTAAAACAGACATATACCCAAAGTTTGTCAAGGTTTAAAGTTTGTATTTGAATGAGAAACAATGATCCTACTTTGTTGCAGATTTCCTATAGAATTTCCAGTAAGCAATATCGTCATTTTTTGAAAGGTCCGGTTGTTCCTTAGTTGCTTGACATGGTAACAATGCATATTTGATTATCAAAGATGATGTAGGATCAACCAAACCATATCCCTGATAAGAGATAGCGCCACAAGTAATGAATACATGTACGTTTCTTTATTTCATTTTTTTTTTTTTTAGCTAGGAGGGACAAACATGTAAAATCAGAACTTTTGAGAATCTTGTGCGAGCTGTAGTTTCCCATTTTTTGTGGAACTAGTGATACGTGTGGCTATTAATTTGCTTGGAGCCCTTGGAGGCAAGAACGCTGGGAGCAAAAAATCACTCGATGCATATTCGTACTCGTACTGCTTGAGAATTTGATTTGAGGAAGTTATTTGTTAAACCAGCGAAGCCATAAGGAGTTTCGTGATTCCTTTCCTATATGCCAAGTTATTTGTTATTTTAAAGAATTATTAATAAAATTTAATTGGCAATTGAGTCTCTAATTGCGCCTAGGGGTGCCAATGGGTACCCGATTACCCAGAACCGAACCGGAACTGAAACTGAAACTGAATATTTCGATTATGGGTTTTAAAAAATTAGAGACCCATTTAAAACGGGTCATTAAGAACCGAACTAAATAGTAAAAAACCCGTGGGTACCTGAACCGAAACCAGAACCGATTATTATGATTTCGATATATAAAATTTAGTATTATATTACATTTAAGATAATCAAACTCATATATTATAATATAAAATATGTTTTTTACTTGTAAAAGTCTATTAAATATGATTAAATATATATAACATAATAGTGAATATTTGTTGTTAAATATATATTTTATAACAATACGTTAAACAAGTGTATCATAGATGTTAATAATAATGTCAATGTGTATATTATGAATTAACTAATCTATTTTATATTTATTAACTTATGCACGTATATATTTAAATAACATACACATGCTTGATATATTGTAGTACACGCACTTATTATAAACCACTATGTAGTGTTCAAGTTAAAAATTAGTGATGATATGTAATTGTAAAACGTATGTACATACTTGCATGTTCGATTTAAAATGCAAGTTAATACACGTGTACAAATATATGTGTATGCACGTAATATATATCAAGGTAACAAATATATGTGATTGCACGTGTACACGATCAAGTTAATATAAGGAAACAAATATATGTGTATGCACGTAAAAAAAATCAAATTTTTGGGGTTAGATATTTGATTATTTTAATTTCTATATCGATTTTTATTTTATTTTATTTTATTTTTCGCCGAACTTCTATATCAAAGCTTGAAATTATCACATGAATGGTAAATGTTTTAACGTGTATGATTGATATATGTTCATAGATTGATGTAAATATGATTGTTGATCCATCACTAAGTATACATAAAATATTATCATGTAGAAAAAGAAAAAAAAAATAAAAATAAAAACAAGTTTTAATATTTAAATTATTAAAATTGTTTAATAGTCATAATAAATAATAAAGACCCGAATTAGAATCGAAACCGATAAAAAAACCGTGGGTTTTGATGGTTTTGGGTTGGATTTTATAATTCTCATACTAAAACCGTTAAGAACCAAAACCGATAGAACCGTAAATAGTAAAACCCAAACTAAAACTGCTAAAACCCGACCCGTTGGCACCCCTAATTGCGCTTATCCAAAACCGAAAATTCTAACAGCAAAACCGGACTCGTCCTTTTGTGGGCTAGTGATTTCGTGGGTCTCACAGTCTCACTGAAGTGTTTGTTTTTAATTTGAGACATGTGGGAGGAAGTGGTTTTGAACCGGTCATGAGTCGCACACGCGAAAGGTTCAGCCAGTGATTTCGTGGGTCCCACTGAAGTGTTAGTTTTTAATTTGACACTTGTCGAAGGAAGTGGTTTGGAATCGATTATAATAATCTCGCATGCATTCTCTGCAGAAAACCGTATACTGGACCAGAATATTATCTACTGATTATGGTTACTGGTTACTGGTTACTAGTTAGACTGTTAGAGAGAGAAAAGTCCATTTCAAAACATTGTCACCAAGTACGGTACGGGTTTAAAATTGTGTACTTGAAAAAAAAAATTAGTTCGTGTTTTAAATGGAACGTCTCGGGAAAAAAATGGAAAAAAAGCGTAAAAAAACGTGGGACATAAAAAACAGGTTAAAAACGGTAAAACAGGTTTAAAACGTATAATACGTAAAAGAAACGGTAAAACTCGATGATAAAGACTATAATAGATAAGGAGTTTGATATTTTATAAGAGTGGAAATAAAAGTAGACATATAAAATAAAAATAATAATAATACAAATGAAAGAAAATTCAAATACATGAAAGTATCAAATTATCATTACTCATCCAAATACTAGAAATTTTAGATTCAGTACCAAAACACGACTCAAAATAAGATACTACTAATTACCGACCATAATGGCATTATCAAGTACTACAAATAAGTTAATAACTTTAAAATTTTTAATTAATTATTAATAGTCCAAAGCAAAATAGAACTGTCTCAAAAAGTCAATCTAACGCCCACTCTTCAAAAAGGTAAATTCCAAAACCCCTTTCTTTTATAGTGTTTTCTTTAAGATTAAAAAAAAAAAAAAGTTTTAAGTGGGAGATTTTCAAAATCTCGGGGTTTAAACGTTTTTTAAGTTTAAAACGCATTTTTTTTTTGAAAAACACGGGTTTTAAACTGGAACTAGACGCCTTGCCAATATCTCGGGTTTTAAACATGTTTTTTTTCAAAAAAACACAGAATTTGGTGACAATGCTTCAAAAAGCCAGAACTGCTGCAGAGTGATAGCGTACATTTGCAAAGTTTGACAAGTCAAATGACAGTATTACGACCCATTTTGTTATTAACCTGACATATACTTAGAAAGGTTAAGCAAGAAAAGGTTAAAATGAGGGGCATTTAAGACATGAAAAGGTTATTGGTACACTAAATGAATCTGAATGGCAGGTACATATACTAGCCAAATTCACAATCTAATACGAGAAAAATGCAAAATACACAAGTTTCTCATGTGGGCCAACATAACTTTATTATTTATGTACTCCAGATTCACCATCTTTAAAGCATTCCCTATGCAAATTACTTTTTTTTTTCATCTCTAAGAGCATTCCCAATGCAGGTCGATATGGGGGTTTTGTGGTTCAAAACCTTTGCCCAGAAAGCTTTTTTTCTCTAATAGGGGACACTAGTGGGAGAAAAGTAGTAACTTAGCTTAACCAACTTCTGTGATCAGATGCACCGTTTTTCATTTTCTCTTGTCTAAATTTAGTCGTCTCCTACAGGACTACTTGAAAATAACATCCTATCTTTCCTTTTTTGTTTTGTTTGACTCCCCTGACCAAACCATTCCCGCCATCAAAACCCTTAGTTCGGTTTACAAAACAGAGAGATCAGCTCCTTCCCTCCATGTTTCTAGCTATCCCGTTTCTTTAAATGACAAATATTCCTTCTTCCTCCACTAACCCCTCTGCTACTGCTGAGGGCTCGTCTGGTTTGCGAAACCAAGGCTCTTGGAATTCTCTTTTTAGAGAAGGGTCCAGTTACTCAAGCAACACTCTGAGGAGCTTTGAAACTCATCAAGTTGATGGGGTTGCAGAAATTCCAGCAAGTATTTTAGAGCAAGGAGTATCCTTTTGGAGTGATTATGTTGTTGGGTTTCTTGAGAAAATACTGCCATTTCCTTTGGTCAAAGCAACTCTGGCTCGATTATGGAAGATTAAAGGCAGCTATACCATATCGACAGATAGAGAACTATCCTATTTCAAGTTCAATTTGGATGAGGACAGAAGACAAGTTTTGGAAGCAGACCCCATTTTCATAGTTGGTCGTCTATTTGTTGTTCGAAAGTGGACTCGAGAGGTGGAAGCTCAGCGACACAAGATCACAAAAATTCCCATCTGGGTAAAGATCATGGATATGCCAAAAGAATTATGGACAGATGATGGGTTAGGTTATGTAGCGAGCTTGATAGGAAAACTTGTAAGTATGGATGAGGCTACAAGGGCAAGAACCAGGCTCAGTTTCGCTAAGATTTGTGTGGAGGTCCCGATAGATTTTTCTTATAGGTCTACTATACCTGTGAAAATGGGGGAAGAGGTTGTGGACCTGGCACTAGAATATCCTTGGGTACTGGCTTCTTGTACAAGGTGTAGCTTATTTGGGCATAAACTCTCAAATTGCCCAGCTCGACCAAAACAAGTTTGGAGAGCCAAAACTATACATAGAGATAGTGAAGCACCAAATACGGGGGAAAATATAATCCGGGATGAAAACTCTACTGATGGAGGTTCTACCTATGTTGAGTGTGAGGATGGTGAGGTTATGGAGATGGCTACCTCAGGGTTAAAGTTAGTACTAAATGAACCACCAGTGTTACCAGCTTAGCAAGAGCCTGAACAGAGCTTCACTCCTGTCACTATCAGAGCTGCTCGAGTTATGCATAGGCTAGTAGCTGAGGAGTTCCAGATCCCCTCTGATAACAGAACTGAAGAATATAATGTGGCTACCATGCAAGTCCAGGGAAAAGGGAAGAGGGTACAGGAAGAGTATGCAAATGAACAAAATTCTTTTCAAGCTCTAGCGGAGAGTGATGATGAGATAGAAGATGACATTTCTGAAGGGGTCCCTGTGGAATATTTCAGCGATCATTTACCCTCGAGGGATGTGGTGGTTAAAGCAAAGACTTGAGTACCAAAAAGATCTATTGAGTTTGAGAAAGAAAGTGCAAGTTCTAGAAATGAGTATAACAAGGAAACCCAAATCAGCGAGAAGAAGAAAAAGGCGGGTAGACCTAAGGGGTCAGGGAAGAAAAAACACTAAATGGCTTCGATGGTTAACTTTTGTGCTTGGAATATCAAAGGGCTTAATGATTTCAAGAAAGCGGATGAAATTAATAGATTCATTTTGAAGAATAAATTATGTCTCTTAGGATTGATGGAAACGAAAGTAAAGGAGGCAAAGAGTAGCATTATCAGTGGTATGTGTGCACCAAACTGGAGTTTTGCTAATAACTACAGTAGCGACCCAACTGGTCGGATTTGGGTAATTATGGGATCCTAACCTAGTATCAGTACACAAGCTGCATGAAACCTCATAGTTTATCCGCTTTTTAACTCCTCCAGCTTCTTTGCAACTGTTATTTATGCAAGTAATAATAGTCAGGATAGGGTGGGCCTATGGATGGACCTTAGATAGCTACACCAAAGAATCTCTGAACAATGGTGTGTCTTGGGTGATTTTAACAATGTCCTTTTTTCTCATGAAAGGATTGGGGAAGCAGTGTAATCGAGAGAAACTTTACCTTTTGGGGAATGTCTTGCAGATACAGGGCTGTATGATTTAAAAGCATCAGGGTGCTTTTACACTTGGACAAATTATGGGTCTGGAAGTAATAGGAAATGGTCTAAAATAGACAGAGTGTTGGTAAATGTTGAATGGTCTAGAGTGTTTGCTTTTGCCACAGCTGAATTCTTAACTCAAGGAATCTCAGACCACTCACCCATGCTGGTGCATCTAGTTGACATGGAAAGGGGTAGAGTTCCATTTTGTTTATGCAATGTCTGGACACTACATAAAGAGTTCAAGGAGGTTGTACAGCAGGTTTGGAATGTTGAAGTGGTCAGTAGTCCGCATTATATTTTGGTTCATAAGTAGAAGCTGCTGAAAAATAGATTGCACGGATGGGCCAGAACACACATGTCGGACCTTCATCTTAAAACAGAGGCAGCAAGAGATGAGTTGAAAAAGGTACAAAGAAAACTTCAGCAGTTACCTCAGGATGCTAGTTTGATTGATCAGGAGAAAAATGCTAGAGAAAGACTTGTTACCTTGACAGAGATGGAGTATATGGATTTAAAATCTAAAGCAGAAAATGATTGGCTTGACTATGGGGATAAAGGCAACAAATTTTTTCACCAGGCCATCAAGGAAAGGAAGAATAAAAACTCCATTTGGGCAGTGACTTACATAGAGGGAGTAAAACATGAAGGGGTCGATGTCTCCAAAGCATTCTTTCAGTTCTATCAAGGTCTCCTGGGTGTTCAATCCCAAGCTATGTGCTCTAAAACTTTGTTACAAGAGATTCCTGTCAGAAAAGTGGTGGATCAAGAGACGACAGCTTTACTCTCTGAAGATATATCAGATGATGAGATCACAAAAGCTCTGTTGTCCCTGGAAGATGCAAAAGCTCCAGGCCCGGATGGTTATAATGCTTTCTTTTATAAGTAAACATGGGATATTGTGGGTGGTGATTTCCTTAGAGCTATCCAATCAATCTTCAGAAATAACAATATTCACAAAGGTACCAATGCTACTTTTCTGTGTTTAATTCCAAAGAAAGCTATTGTGTATAAGGTTGATGAGTATAGACCGATTGCTTGCTGTAATGTTACTTACAAATGTGTTACCAAGGTTCTAAGTAGCAGGATGAAACATCATCTGGAGGAGTTGATAGAGCTAAATCAGTCGGCCTTTATCCCTGGAAGGTGTATACAGGACAATCTGTTGCTAGCGCATGAGCTTCTCAGAGGATATACAAGGAAGCATGGTCCCCAGAGATGTACAATCAAAGTAGATATACAGAAAGCCTATGACACGGTCAGCTGGGAAACATTGATTCTAGTCCTTAAAAGATTTAAGTTTCCCAAAAAGTTCATCAAATGGCTTGTCATGTGATTCACCTCTCCTTCTTATTCTATATTGGTGAATGGATGCCCACAGGGGTTTTTTGAAGGCAAGAGAGGGATCAGGCAAGGAGACCCATTATCCCCATATATGTTTGTGTTGATCATGGAACTGCTGGGGGGTCTCTTAAAGCAGGGTCTGAACTCACAGAATATTATCCCACATTCAAAGTGTCGAAGACTTGCCATCACTCATTTGAGCTTTGCAGATGACGTCCTTCTTTTCTATAGAGGTGAAGCTGAGTCTATAACTGCAGTAAAGGAGTATATTGATTGCTTCTCCAATCTTACTAGGCTAAAGATTAACTCCATGAAAACTTCTATGCTCACGGGAAGCATGACAGAGGATGAAGGGTTGGCTCTGGCCACTTTGCTAGGGATTCAGAAGGTTACTCCTCCTGTAAAGTACCTCAGATTACCTCTTATCTCTGCGAGACTAAGCTCCAAGGACTATCTGCCTTTGATTGAAAGAATCTCGGTCAGAATTTCAAACTGGAAAAATAGAGCTTTATCTTATGCGGGAAGATTGTAGCTTATACAATCCATTCTTTCTTCTTTCCACATCTATTGGGCAAAAACCTTTATCTTGCCTATGGGAGTTCTTGATAAGGTGGCCAAGCTGTGCAACTAGTTTCTTTGGGCTGGAGTGTCCATGCAAACTAAGATGCATAAAGCTAGTCATGCAAAACTAAGATTCCACAAATCCGAAGGGGGGTTAAGCATTATGGATCTGCAAGGACTTGGGGAATACTTGAGAATGGGGACCAAAAAGTGGGCGAACGTATGTGAGATAACTTAAGTTTCGCTTATGATCCAGTGCTCAAATGTTTTGCCGCTTATAGTTAAAAAAATCAGGAGGAAAACATCTTATCGTCTCAACCCTCTTTTCCCTTCCTTTTCAGGCAAAATCCTTCGCTGCCTCACAGTGTAAGTTCTGAAAAGGTAAAGGAATTCTTCTCTTCCAGTCAAATCCTCCACTGAGAACAGTGTTGAGTTCGGAATTGAAGTTCTTATATCTTACTCCATTCTCTTTGTGCTGTTACTTCTTGGGTAAAATCCTTTACTGCCAACAATTTGAGTTCCAACAAGAAACACCGAAGAATGGACCTTTATGAATTTGAGTGTCCCTTCAAGGGTAACACGAAAGGCCAAGATAATCCACAATCTGATCAGGGGATGGCCATGGAAAAGGAACCAAATGATACAAACATAGCTGTGACAAAAAATAACAGCAAGAAAATCTCATACGCAGAAGCAACACGTCAGCCCATACAACAACAGTTGGAAGTGCATGAGCTTCCAACCCCAGAGAAAATGGGTGACTATCCAGCTATTACAATACCAGAGAAAGCGTATGAGAAAGGTTTGCTTTACTGCAAATTCTGTCTGGTGGGTCGTATTGATTTGCAGAAAGTATCTATTGAGAAAGTGCGTGAGATCGCAAAGAGAATCCGAAGCCTTCCGGGAGTGGTGCCGATAACGCCCATTGGCAAAGGATATTTGTTCTTACGCTTTTCCAATGCTGACAATTTAAACAAGGTGTGGGCAAAAGGAGCTTGGGACTTTGACAAAAGTCCCATGAGAATTAGTCGAGAGACACCTAACTTTTGTTCGATAGCTAGAGACGATCTCATGCTCTAGTGTGGTTTCGATTTCCGTGATCGGGACAAGAATTGGGAACCGTAAACCCTCATGTCCATTGCACGAGGGATTGATATCCAATGCAGATTGATGAAAACACGCTTTAACCGGAATACGAAAGTATTATGCCAAAATTCTGGTGGATGTGGATTTATCAGCACCCATACCTGATCAGATATATGTCAAAACCAAGACGGTGAAATTTTGGCAATCGGTGGAAATAGGGAAGCTGCCAAAGATGTGTACACACTGCAAGATTGTCGGACATATGGTTACCGAATGTAGGAAACTCAAAGGAGATATACAAACTACTAGAGGGAAGGAAAACAAAGAGAAGGAAGTCATGATAGATTTAACATCGGTGGTTGATCATCCCGGAGAGAAACCAAGAAGGAAAAGAGGTCGTAAAGCTGGAACTAGTAAACAGGGGGAGGCTTTGTGGCGGCCAAAATCCACTGAGCGAATGGCGGAGACTCTAACTCAAAATAGATTTGAGAATCTAGAGGTGGAGGAAGTCCATAACTTGGAGGAGCAGGAGCATGGTACAGAGAAGGGCTGGGAATCTCTTGGTGATACAAACAAAGAAGGAGATACTGCTCAGGCAGTAGAGAAAGTCTAGAGAACTTCTTCGCTGGTCCAGGAGATATGTGATACACCTGTGAGGGAGGAGGATAACATGACATTGGAGATAATCCCAGAGGGTAATAGTACGGTTCCTACCATCACTATCGAAGGCAGTGGTTCACCCTCTCGAGGGAGTGATATAGTTCCAGAGAATACACCTGTGAGGGAGGAGGATAACATGGCATTGGAGATAACCCCAGAGGGTAATAGTACGGTTCCTACCATCACTATCGAAGGCAGTGGTTCACCCTTTCGAGGGAGTGATATACCTCCAGAGAATTGTTTGGCTGGGATTGCAGTCGAGCCAAGAGAGCATTTGAGTCCCATAGCCCACAGCAGCAGCTTAAGCACTTTGGAACTGGAAAATTCTCCGGGAAAGATGCTTGCAGACTCAGAAGCTGAAAAAATTCTAAAATACATAGGGGTTTTGAACTCTCAAGAGGAAGAGAAACCTCTGGACACAGAAACATCAACACCTTCCCGATGGGCAGATTTGATAGAGGAAGGGGAGATAGAGGAACCAAATCATATCGATGAGAACTCAAGGTCGGATTCTCGGGAAGGACAAGGACTTTTTACCAACAGTGGATTGAAACCACAGTGGCAGCTACAACAACTGACCCCTCCCTCCACCAGGTCCAGGTCAAGGACTGGAAAGAGGGTGAACTAAAGGGGATATCTCTTGTTAGTCAATAAAACTCCAATATTCGCGATGAGGTGCATCTTTTGGAATATTAGAGGAATCGGAAACGATAAATCACATAATCGTTTAGCGAAGTTAATCAATAAATGGGAGCCATATATTTTGGGCATAGCAGAACCGAAGATCAATCCTCAGGATATGCCTATGTCTTTTCTCCAATCACATGGGATGAGTACAACTTTTCATTATAACTCAGGACGAAGTCAGGTTCCAAATCTTTGGTTGTTTTCGAAGTGATCTATCAACCCTCCTAATCTTCTGCACTGTTCACAGCAACAACTCACAGTGGAGGTTGAGGGGTCCATTATCACTATAATCCACGCACATTGTATCTGTATACAGAGGAGACAGCTCTGGGCTGAACTTCAGCACATCAATAATGTTAATTTACCATGGCTCTTAATGGGGGACTTCAATGCCTAATTGAGCTGCTCTGAAAAACAAGGAGGTAACAGACCATCAACAGCGGCAATGAATGATTTTTGCGAATGTGTTAGTACTACTCAGCTTATGGAAGTTCCTAGCAATGGGTTTCACCACACTTGGTGGAATCAGCAGGTGGGTCGATTTAAAATAGTGGGAAAGCTAGATAGAATGTTTTGTAATGCTATATGGAGCTCCAAATTCCCAGGATGGAATTATAAAGTGTGCAATAGAGTATGTTCGGACCATTCTCCCTTAGTAGGGCGCAGCATCGAGATTCCGAGGCCCAAGAACGTACCTTTCAAATTCTTTAATATGTGGTGCTCTCACCCTTCCTTCAGAGAGGTGGTACAACAGAGTTGGGAAGTTCCTATCCTAGGACACTCGATTTTCGCTCTAACCCAAAAATTGAAGAGGCTAAAAGGAGTTTTGAAGCATTGGAACACAATTTTCTTTATCTTGTTTTGTTATACTCTTTATTTTTGTAATTTTGTTTCTTAATTTGTAATCTTGTCAGGTTTTACACGTACACTTGTAATTTGTTTCTTAATTTGTAATCTTGTTTTGTAATTCCTGTGGATGACTAGTAATACAGTTAGCAAAAGATTATGGGTAACTTTGAAGAGAGAGACATAGAAGCAGTGCCGACCTTGACATTTTGGTGGAATAAAGCAAGATAATAGAATGTGGCTTTATATGCGTTAATGTTATCAATTTTTTTTTTAACTTGTGTTATTTAATATAATCCAAGAGAGAGCGAGTGAAGTGATTTTGTTATTTGACAGAAGAATTTTATTTATTTATTTAGATATAGATAAAAGTTTGGGTTTTTTTTTAATTATGAATTGGTTTAATGTTTTTTGTTTTTTTTAATTGTTTGTAATGAGTGGGATAAGTATTGCCAAAGAGTTTAATAAGGAGTTGGGTTATCGGGATTGTGAGTGATTTTGTTATTTGGCAGATAAGTTTTATTTGTTTTTTTAGATATAGATAAAAATTTGGGTTTTTTAATTGTGAGTTGGTTTAGTATTTTTTGTTTTTTTTAATTGTTTGTAACGAGTGGGGTAAATATTGTCAAAGAGTTTAATAAGGAGTTGGGTTCTGGGGGATTACCAGTGATTTTGTTATTTGACAGAAGAGTTTTATTTGTTTTTTTAGATATAGATAAAAGTTTGGGTTTTTTAATTGTGAGTTTGTTTAGTGTTTTTTGTTTTTTTAATTGTTTGTAACGAGTGGGGTAAGTATTGCCAAAGAATTTAATAAGGAGTTGGGTTCTCGGGGATTGTTAGTGATTTTGTTATTTGGCAGATGAGTTTTATTTGTTTTTTAAGATATAGAAAAAAGTTTGGATTTTTTAATTGTGAGTTGGTTTAGTGTTTTTTGTTTTTTTTTTAATTGTTTGTAATGAGTAGAAGTGGAGTGTGGTAAGTGTAGGAACCGTTATTAAAAATGCAAAATTTCTACAAACCGCGAGAACCACGCGCAGCGGAATTAATGGGTTCTCACGATTTTGGGATAGAAAACATACCTTTGAATCCTATTTAGATAACTTTGAGAATCCAAGCTTTATCAAATCCGAAATCAACCCCTTGATCTTCTGTTGTATTCCTTTAGAACAAATTGGACGTTGTGTGGGCAACAATCTACCAATCCCCTTCTTTCTCACAAAGCTAGATCCAATTTTGGATCTATCTTTCCTTGTCTATTTTTCTAATCTAGTGAATAGTGAATTTCGGCCAGAGAGAAAGTATTCTATTTATAGGCTACAACAGGGACCATGAGGAGAAATTAGGGTTGGGCCTCCTGACGGGTTTGGGCTTCCCATGTTCTCCCAGAACACACAGTCCAAGTCCGTCAACAAATGGTTTATTCCACTAAAGGCTATTGTTGCACTACCGCCCTAATCCCAAATTACGTGTCAGCATTTATGGGCTCCATATTATATGCTCGTTGATCTCCCCGTGTTTAAGATATCGAATGTCCGTTGATTAAGTCAAGTTACTGACAACTACATTAATCAACTTCTTATGTCCTTGAGTAGTACCACTCAACCTCATTGTCAAGTCGGAATAAATCCACCTGCAGGGTTTACATGACAATCTTTTTGAGCTCCTCAAGGGGACATCATCAACCTGACTTCTTGCGGGACACATATTCCTTCTATAATCAACAACACACCTTACATACAATGTCATTACCCAATCTATCGAGTTTGTTGATTCATAAATGAATCTCACTCATTGATGATTTAAAGCAATGTACAATGCATGTAAGTGCCCGTTATTATATCCGGATTAGGAGGACAAACATCCATAATAACAGAGGCGTTTGTTCTCTTATATAGTAAGTAGAAGGAGAAACAACCTCACTTGGTCCTATTCAATACACACAAAGTGTACTAGTGTAATCCTATAGTCAAGATAGACTGATACTATATTATACTACAACCGTACCAATGGTTTGTCCAAATCCATCTAGGTTGTGAACGATTACTTATACTTTATAAGGTACTGATGATATGATCTTCTGTGTGTCCACACCATATCATCTACAACATAAAGTATTAAACACATGCATATAACTAATAACATATATATATATATATATATATATATATATATATATATATATATATATATATATATATATATATATATATATATATATAATATGCATAACATTTGCCCATATGATTCTCATTCAAAATATAAAGAATTAGAGTTAATACAAAAGTAATGATTTTAGTATATAACCCTATCAGTAAATATTGCCAAAGAGTTTAATAAGGAGTTAGGTTCTCGGGGATTGTGAGTGATTTTGTTATTTGGCAGATGAGTTTTATTTGTTTTTTGAGATATAGATAACAGTTTGGGTTTTTTAATTGTGAGTTGGTTTAGTGTTATTTGTTTTTTTTTTGTTTGTAACGAGTGGGGTAAGTATTGTCAAAAAGTTTAATAAGGAGTTGGGTTCTCGGGGATTGTGAGTGATTTTGTTATGACAGACGAGTTTTATTTGTTTTTTTAGATATAGATAAAAGTTTGGGGTTTTTTAATTGTGAGTTGGTTTAGTATTTTTTGTTTTTTTTAATTGTTTGTAACGAGTGGGGTAAGTATTACCAAAGAGTTTAATATAAGGAGTTGGGTTCTCAAGTATTGAGAGATTAATTGAAATCGTGTGTTTATTTTTTTCTTAAATTAATATGGTTGGTTTATTTTTTTATCATAAATAAGTGGCAACTAACTGAACTTTTTATTGGAAAGTTTATTGTTTTGTGCCAATAATAGTGTGGCCTCTATTTTTTGTTTTGGTTTGGTGGCCTAAAGCAACTGCTTGGGTTGCCTCAGAGCCGACATTGCACATAAGGAAGAGAATCTTGAAAGAGTGTTAGTAAACATGCAATGATAGAGGGTAAGAGACCAAGTCACAGATACCATAACATTGGAAATATGTGTTTAATGGGTGACCTTATTATAGAGGTGATACGAAGAACAAATTAACACCCTGCATAAAAGTTTTGCACATACAATTCTCCTAAAACTCTCCATAAAAAGAGAGTTATTTATTTTTAGCTGACACGTAAAATCCAACTTTGCTGAGTGACCACTATCACTGCGTTTGGCTCTAGGAAGAACAATGAGGCTTCCTTCAGGAATTAGGATCAGATTACCCCCATCAAGTAACCAATAAGTCCTTCCAAAGGTGCACGGTAATGCACCAATTTTCCATTGTTCACAATATTACATGAACATGAATCCGCATCTGCAACATCTGTTTACAAGGCTTAATATAGCAATATAGCATCTGTACAAAACCTAAAGAACCAACTCTTCCAGGGTCTACTTAACAGCTACACAAATTCTCACCATGTCACAAGATTTCAACACTTGAACTTCATTGACAAAATCATCTTATCAAGGTCAATGAAGTATTTGTTTAACTATTTAAGTCTATTAGAAAAAATGAATTTGCACAAATCCATTAAAATATGAATGAGTAGTTTGTCTCCCAAGCTACCCCACTTGAGATGAAATGGGTTTTTTCTTGAAACAGTACGTAATGTTAGAAAAACCTTTTCAAAATGATGCACTTGTTCGAAACAGTGCATTATGCCGAAAAGGTGCGACCTTTCGAAATGTGCACTGGTTTGGAACAGTGCATCATGCCGAAAAGGTGTGACCTTTCGAAATAGGCACTAGTTCGAAACAGTGTTTTATGCCGAAATGGTGTGTCTTTTCGAAACATGTGACTTTTCAAAGAGTTGCTTACTTTTTCCCAAGAGTCACTGTGTTATTTCGAAGAGGCACCACTCACCTATAAATAGTGGATGAATTTGGAGAGAAAAATACACCAGATCACACAGAGTTCTGATCTTTCTCTTCTCCCTCTGTTCTTAGTCAAATACTATGTTGTGTTCGCTGATTCTATAGTATTGAAGTGCTAGCTTTCTATAGAAGGAAATTCGTATTATCTTGGGAGACAGTTTCCCATCAACCTTCAAGCACCGTGAGGGGGAAAATCTGTCTTAAGGACATAGTGTATCTACACTAGGCTCGGATTTAATTTAGAAGTATAAGACACTTACAAGACAAAAGGTTTGTATAGTTTGGTAATTGGTAAAGAGTAAGTACAATTAAGTTGTATATTCCTAACAATTCTACACAAAGCGAAATTGAGGAGGAACCTAGACGTAGCAAAAGGTCTAGGCTTGTTCGAAATCTGTGAGAATTTGTATTAGTCAACGATAAACATATTCAACCTGAAGTAGTACATGTGAGAATATGTTTAATGATTTTGAGATATATTCATTAAAGTAACATAAAGCACAAACGATAGTAGTGCTATCGTCAATAAAATTAATGAAATACTTTTTACCACCTCTAGTTTGTACGTACTTAAGATCACATATATAGTTATGTTTACTTGTTGAGAAGTAAAGATGAGGCAATTGAAGTGTTCAAGCATTATAAAAATGAAGTTGAAAATCAACTAAGCAAAAAGATTAAGGCTATAAGGAGTGATAGAGGAGGTGAATATGAATCACCTTTTGAAGGTTTCTGTTCTGAACATGGAATCATTCATCAAACTACGGCTCCTTATTCACTTCAATCAACCGGTATTGCAGAACGCAAAAAACGAACTCTAAAAGAGATGATGAACGCTATATTGTTAAGTTCTGGTTTGCCCCAGAATTTATGGGGGGGAAGCTTTGCTTTCTGCCAATTACATTCTCAACAAGATTCTTAACAAGAAGACGCTCATACGAATTGTGGAAAGGTCATCAGACTTCCTACGAATTCTTAAAAGTGTGGGGGTGTCTTGCTAAAGTGGAAGTCCCTAAACCTAAGAAGGCGAAGATAGGATCCAAGACTATTGATTGTGTATTCATTGGATATGCAAACAATAGTAGTGCATATCATTTTCTGGTTCATAAATCGGAGATTCAAGATGTACATGTTAATACAATTATAGAGTCAAGGAATGCTTCATTCTTTGAAAAGATGTTTCCGTATAACATGTGTATAGAGTCAAGTTCAACAAAGAGAACTTTAGATGCTACAACTAGTAATTAACCATCCTACACAAAGCGAAATTGAGGAGGAACCTAAACGTAGTAAAAGGTCAAGGATGTCAACGTCTTTTGGACCTGATTTTCTAACATACTTGTTAGAAAATAATCCTCAAACGTTCAAGGAGGCAATGTCATCTCCAGAAGCTACTTATTGGAAAGAAGCAATAAATAGCAAGATTGAATCCATAATGCAAAATCATACGTGGGAATTGGTGGATTTACCACCAGGTTCCAAGACTTTGGGATATAAGTGGATATTCACAAAGAAATTTAAGACTGATAGATCAATCGACAAGTATAAAGCTAGACTTGTGGTCAAAGGCTTTAGACAAAAGGAAGGATTGGATTATTTTGACACTTACTCTCCAGTCACAAGAATAACTTCCATAAGGATGCTAATAGCAATAGCATCAATACATGGATTTGAAATACATCAAATGGATGTAAAGACGACATTCTTGAATGGTGAGTTAGATGAAGAAATATACATGGAACAACCCGAAGGGTTTATTGCTCCTGAAAAAGAAAGGAAAGTTTGCAAGCTTGTTAAATCTTTATATGGATTAAAGCAAGCACCTAAGCAATGGCATGAGAAATTTGACAATGCAATGTTGTCAAACGGTTTCAAAATAAACGAGTGTGACAAGTGTGTCTATGTCAAAAGCACTCAAAAGGGATGTGTCATTATTTGTCTCTATGTAGACTATATGCTAATTTTGGGTAGTAATATGGATGTCATAAAATCTACCAAACAAATGTTGTCTAGTAAGTTTGACATGAAAGATTTAGGTGTCGCTGATGTTATCCTAGGAATTAAGATCTCTAGGATGGAGGATGGACTTGTTCTATCACAATCTCATTACATTGAGACGATTCTTGACAAGTTCAAGAAATATAACATCACACCAAAAAGGTCACCAGTTGACGTAAATATTCATTTAGCCAAAAATACTGGAGATAGCATATCTCAACTAGAATACTCTCGTATACTTGGTAGTTTAATGTATGTCATGAACTGTACAAGGCCTGACATAGCATACTCTGTGAGCAAGCTAAGTCGATATACGAGTAATCTTGGCGAGATCATTGGACCGCCATATTGAGAGTTTTGGGATACTTAAAGTATACTCGAAATTTTGGTTTGCACTATACAAGATATCCAACCGCTCGAGTAAGGTATCGCGATGCTAATTGGATATCCGACACTAAAGACTCAAAGTCCACAAGTGGATATGTCTTTACACTTGGAGAGGTGCAACTGTTTCTTGGAAATCCTCAAAACAAACGCGTGCATAGCGAGATCCACTATGGAATCGAATTCATAGCATTGGACAAGGTTGGAGAAGAAGCCGAGTGGCTTCAAATTTCTTAGAGGATATTCCAAACGCTGGGCTCAACCTGCGAAGAATGTGTATACTTCGTGATGACCAATCTGCTATTGGTAGAGCACAGAGCATGTATAACGGGAAGTCTCGACACACACGTCGTAGACATAATACCGTTAGACAATTGCTCTCAAATGGAGTTATCTCAATCGACTATGTAAGTACAAAAGATAACATTGTGGATCCGCTTACAAAAGGTTTAACAAGAGAGCAAGTTGAAAGATTATCAAGGGGAATGGGCTTAAAACCTTTGAGATAATCAACCAACATCATAATGGAAAAACCAACCTAGTTGACTGGAGATCCCAAGATCTAGGTTCAATGGGCCAACTGAATTATGTTTGTGACTCAGTTAGCACTGGAGAGTAATATTATACTCTAACCCATTCCTATATAAGATAGTGCATATCTGCCGTGAGAACCAGGATAAGTCAAGCTTTTAATGATTTACTATATCTTGGAAAGTTATGTTATCCAAGTGGAGTATTGCAGGATACTCTTTATAGAAATCACCTATGTTAGTGCGAAGTGGGGCCGCTTCTATGAGAATTTTAAAGGCAAATGTCTCAAAAGCACTATCTGAAACCAAGAAGTGTTCAAGGCCAAAATGAACACAAACGTGAGAACCAACAATTCGAGAGAAGGTATTGCGTGAAGATGATTGTCTAGGTTTATACAAACGGCTGACAGTTCAAGGACATTAATTGAAGTCTACTGATCGTCCAATTAAATCCGATCGTCTTTCACTAAGGCAAGTTTAAGGCCTCCCATGCTACTTGACCTGATGCGGTATATTTTCATTTGTAAAAGAACAAAAATCCGATGTTTATGATAGAAGAAGCCAAATTTTCATTCATGTGGGGGATTATTAGAAAAAAATGAATTTGCACAAATCCATTAAAATATGAATGAGTAGTTTGTCTCCCAAGTTACCCCACTTGGGATGAAATGGGTTTTTTCTTGAAACAGTACGTAATGTGAGAAAAACCTTTTCAAAATGATGCACTTGTTCGAAACAGTGCATTATGCCGAAAAGGTGCGACCTTTTGAAATGTGCACTGGTTCGAAACAGTACATCATGCCGAAAAGGTGTGACCTTTAGAAATAGGCACTGGTTCGAAACAGTGATTTATGCCGAAATGGTGTGTCTTTTCGAAGCATGTGACTTTTCAAAGAGTTGTTTACTTTTTCCCAAGAGTCACAGTGTTGTTTCGAAGAGGCACCACTCACCTATAAATAGTGGATGAATTTAGATAGAAAAAAACACCAGATCACACAGAGTTCTGATCTTTCTCTTCTCCCTCTTTTCTTAGTCAAATACTATGTTGTGTTCGCTGATTCTATAGAATTGAAGTGCTAGCTTTCTATAGAAGGAAATCCGTTCTATCTTGGGATATAGTTTCCCATCAACCTTTCCCCCACATGAATGAAAATTTCGCTTCTTCTATCATAAACATCGGATTTCTGTTCTTTTACAAATGAAAAGATACCGCATCAGGTCAAGTAGCATGGGAGGCCTTGAACTTGCCTTAGTGAAAGACGATCAAATTTAATTGGACGATCAGTAGACTTCAATTAATGTCCTTGAACTGTCAGCCGTTTGTATAAACCTAGACAATCATCTTCACGCAGTACCTTCTCGAATACTGTTGGTTCTCACGTTTGTGTTCATTTTGGCCTTGAACACTTCTTGGTTTCAGATAGTGCTTTTGAGATATTTGCCTTTAAAATTCTCATAGAAGCGGCCCCATTTCACACTAACATAAGTGATTTCTATAAAAAGTATCCTGCAATACTCCACTTGGATAACATAACTTTCCAAGATATAGTAAATCATTAAAAGCTTGACTTATCCTGGTTCTCGCAGCAGATATGCACTGTCTTATATAGGAATGGGTTAGAGTATAATATTACTCTCCAGTGCTAACTGAGTCACAAACATAATTCAGTTGGCCCATTGAACCTAGATCTTGGGATCTCTAGTCAACTAGGTTGGTTTTTCCATTATGATGACTCTTGGTTGATTATCTCAAAGGCTTTAAGCCCATTCCCCTTGATAATCTTTCTACTTGCTCTCTTGTTAAACCTTTTGTAAGCGGATCCGCAATGTTATTCATTTGACCTTACATAGTCGATTGAGATAACTCCATTTGAGAGCAATTGTCTAACGGTATTATGTCTACGACGTATGTGTCGAGACTTCCCGTTATACATAGTACTATGTGCTCTACCAATAGCAGATTGGCTGTCACAGTGTATACACACTGCTGGCACAGGTTTAGCCCAGTTTGGAATATCCTCCAAGAAATTTCGAAGCCACTCAGCTTCTTCTCCAGCCTTGTCAAACGCTATGAATTCTGATTCCATAGTGGACCTTGCTATGCACGTTTGCTTTGAGGATTTTCAAGAAATTTATGCATCTCTCCTAGAGTAAAACACCACATTTGATGTCTTTTGAGTAATGTTTCAACAAATTTCCTATTTTAAATTAATTAATTCAAGGAGATTCATAATCCCCCACATTTTCCCAATTTCTCATGACAAAGTCAATAAATTGGAAAACCTTTTAGATATATGTTTAGTAAGTGAGGCGTCTTGTTAAAGAATGTCACATATCATTCATATAGTGTCGAAACACTTCTAAGACCTCAATTTTACTTATAAGTATCCTTATAGAACAATATCTTAAACAATCTTCTTTATTGGCACTCTTTGGCGCAATAGTAAAACGCATACATCTTACAAATAATACAATATTTTTAGAACCCTTTTAGCACCAGCCATTCCTAACATCTGGAATGAAGCAAGGATTCTCGGAGTCTTGGATCATAATTCCCTCCAAGTGTGGCATTACCACCACCTTGTTTGCTTTCAAGAAGTCCATTCCAAGAATGACTTGAAAATGGTCTAAGCGAGCTACTATCAGGTCCACCTTTCCTCGCTAGTTGTGCATCTTAATGTCAACTTCCAAAGTGAGTCCTTTCACCGGTTCGGCTTCTTGGTTCAAGCCTCTCATAGAGCCTGTACATTCTACGAGTTTCAATCTAATAGCCTCGGATACATACTCAGAGATTAACGTATGAGTTGAACCAGTATCCACCATTGCTAGTAGACACCCGTAGTTGTTGAGTTCCACTTCTACGAACATAAGGTCATCATCGGGGACCAAAATGTTCATACCATTCAATGAACTAGTAGGTAAAGCAAATGAAATAGGAATAGCATTAATTGGAGAACCTGGTGGTGTTGTCATTACTATTAAATTTAATGAACCGTCGTTGTTGGCTGTTCTTAAAAGGCTTGGACGTCCCTATTTATATAGACCAACTGATTGTTTAATATGCGTAAGGTATTAAAACAACACAGACGATATGAAGTACCTAAGCAACCAAAACCATGAAAACCCGCCACTCATTCCAAGAACTATATATACGACAGTGCAGGAAATGTCCTTTTGAGTAGGTGGAAGAAAAAAAAAATTGGAAGAAAAACCTCGAGACTTTTAATAAGAGACGAACTCACTTATGTCTTTTACTGTAGAACCTAGATAGTCACGTAGAAGAAAAAAAACATTCTGCTTTAAGTTTTTTTTTTTTTTTTTCAAATGAGTTAAAACTCACTACACATGTCATCCATTGGTGTCATGTAAGCATGCAATCCCAACCGCCACTTCTAAAAGTAACTGTTAATGAGTGAGCATATATTGTCCAATCTTTAAATGGTTGCAACGGTTCACACCAAATAAACTGTACTGTACAAACTATTTTACAAACAGTTTGCCTCAATAGGGCCCAAGCCATAATAGAAACACTGGTAAATCTATGGGCATGCAATTAACTAGAAATACAATAATACATACCTGCCCCAGTTACAAAAAACGTGTATGCGACATATCAATATTTTGACCACCGCTTCTCAACGAAACGTGAACAAAACACTTTTAAAAAAAATGTTAGTTCATTAACAATAAGTATAGCCAAAATTAATTCAACCAAATTAATATAAGGCAAGAAAAAAAATAATAAAAAATCTGTCTTAAGTTTGTAGACTTTTGGCTATACTTATTGTTAATGAACTAACATGTACTTGAACTTGAATATCATAATATGTAACATACATGGGAAAATGAATTTAAAACTTATTGTTAGGAATGAATTTCATACAACGTAAAATCTTTTCATCAACGATATTGTGATCTCAAATGATTTTTCGGTTCTCGGAATCTCAAGTGCATCATTACTTGAAGAGTAGAAAGGTTCTGATAATGTTAATGACATGAACCTATCTGCTGTGGTTTCTGAATGTCTCATGATTGGAAATGAAAGGGAATGGTGGGTGGATACTGGTGCTACTCGCCACATATGCTCCAATAAGTCGATGTTCACCACTTATCATGCTGTGGAAAAGGAAGAACAACTCTTTATGGGGAACTCTTCTACGTCCAAGGTTGAAGGCAAAAGAAAGGTGGTGATAAGGTTGACTTATGGGAAGGAACTAACTCTGAATGAGGTGTTCTATGTGCCTGACATTCGCAAGAATTTGGTTTCTGGGTCGCTGCTGAGCAAGAATGGCTTTAAGTTAGTCTTTGTTTCTGATAAATTTGTACTAACTAAGAATGATGTATTCGTGGGAAAGGGCTATCTTCAGGATGGACTCTTTAGGATATCTTGTTTTACTATTGCGCCAAAGAGTACCAATAAAGTTAAATCTTCTGTTTACTTGATTGAGTCTTCACATGTATGGCATGGTAGATTAGGACATATTAATTATGATACCTTGCGTAGATTAATTAATTTGGACTATATACCAAAGATAAAAATAGACCCACACCATAAATGTGAAACTTGTGTAGAATCCAAGTTGACCAGATCATCCTTTCATTCCATTGAAAGAAGTACCAAACCTCTAGACTTAATACATACAGATATATGTGATCTTAAGTACGTACAAACTAGAGGTGGTAAAAAGTATTTCATTACTTTTATTGACGATAGCACTAGATATAGTTATGTTTACTTGTTGAGAAGTAAAGATGAGGCAATTGAAGTGTTCAAGCATTATAAAAATGAAGTTGAAAATCAACTAAGCAAAAAGATTAAGGCTATAAGGAGTGATAGAGGAGGTGAATATGAATCACCTTTTGAAGGTTTCTGTTCTGAACATGGAATCATTCATCAAACTACGGCTCCTTATTCACCTCAATCAAACGGTATTGCAGAACGCAAAAACCGAACTCTAAAAGAGATGATGAACGCTATGTTGTTAAGTTCTGGTTTGCCCCAGAATTTGTGGGGGGAAGCTTTGCTTTCTGCCAATTACATTCTCAACAAGATTCCTAACAAGAAGACGCTTAAAACACCATACGAATTGTGGAAAGGTCATCAGACTTCCTACGAATTCTTAAAAGTGTACTTGTATTTCAGAATATGGCAACACCACCCGCCACTCCTCGCCAATTCGTTTCTACCGGCTTGTTTCCCATTCTTTTGCTCATGGGGAGAAGCCTGAAAAGTTCAATGGAATTGATTTCAAGCGCTGGTAATAGAAGATGCTCTTCTATCTGACTACCCTGATCAACTTGGCAAGGTTTATATGGGATAAGGTTTCTGATGTAAGCCCTGATGAAACTGACAAAGAGAAGGTTTTGGCCAAGGATGCTTGGTTTCATGCTGATTTCTTGTGTAGAAATTATGTCCTTAGGGGGTTGGCTGACTCATTATACAATGTGTATAGTGTGTTCAAGACTGCTAAGGAACTTTGGGATTCGTTGCACAAGAAATACAAGAGTGAAGATGCTGGCATGAAGAAATTCATAGTTGGCAGATGTTAGGAATATACAACTTAATTGTACTTAATTTTTACCAATTACCAAACTATACAAACCTTTTGTCTTGTAAGTGTCTTGTACTTCTTAATTAAATCCGAGCCTAGTGTAGATACACTATGTCCTTAAGACAGATTTTCCCCTTCACGGTGCTTGAAGGTTGATGGGAAACTGTCTCCTAAGATAGAACGGATTTCCTTCTATAGAAAGCTAGCACTTCAATTCTATAGATATAGCGAACACAACATAGTATTTGACTAAGAACAGAGGGAGAAGAGAAAGATCAGAACTCTGTGTGATCTGGTGTCTTTTTCTCTCCAAATTCATCCACTATTTATAGGTGAGTGGTGCCTCTTCGAAACAATACAGTGACTCTTGGGAAAAAGTAAGCAACTCTTTGAAAAGTCACATGTTTCGAAAAGACACACCATTTCGGCATAAAGCACTATTTCGAACCAGTGCCTATTTCGAAAGGTCACACCTTTTCGGCATGATGCACTGTTTCAAACCAGTGCACATTTCGAAAGGTCGCACCTTTTCGGCATAATGCACTATTTCGAACAAGTACATCATTTTGAAAAGGTTTTTCTCACATTACGTACTGTTTCAAGAAAAAACCCATTTCATCTCAAGTGGGGTAACTTGGGAGACAAACTACTCATTCATATTTTAATGGATTTGTGCAAATTCATTTTTTTCTAACAATCCCCCACATGAATGAAAATTTGGCTTCTTCTATCATAAACTTCGGATTTCTGTTCTTTTACAAATGAAAAGATACCGCATCAGGTCAAGTAGCATGGGAGGCCTTGAACTTGCCTTAGTGAAAGACGATCGGATTTAATTGGACGATCGATCAGTAGACTTCAATTAATGTCCTTGAACTGTTAGCCGTTTGTATAAACCTAGACAATCATCTTCACGCAATACCTTCTCGAATACTGTTGGTTCTCACGTTTGTGTTCATTTTGGCCTTGAACACTTCTTGGTTTCAGATAGTGCTTTTGAGACATTTGCCTTTAAAATTCTCATAGAAGCGGCCCCACTTCACACTAACATAGGTGATTTCTATAAAGAGTATCCTGGAATACTCCACTTGGATAACATAACTTTCCAAGATATAGTAAATTATTAAAAGCTTGACTTATCCTGGTTCTTACGGCAGATATGTATTGTCTTATATAGGAATGGGTTAGAGTATAATATTACTCTCCAGTGCTAACTGAGTCACAAACATAATTCAGTTGGCCCATTGAACCTAGATCTTGGGATCTCTAATCAACTAGGTTGGTTTTTCCATTATGATGACTCTTGGTTGATTATCTCAAAGGCTTTAAGCCCATTCCCCTTGATAATCTTTCTACTTGCTCTCTTGTTAAACCTTTTGTAAGGGGATCTGCAATGTTATCTTTTGACCTTACATAGTCTATTGAGATAACTCCATTTAAGAGCAATTGTCTAACGGTATTATGTCTATGACGTATGTGTCGAGACTTCCCGTTATACATGCTACTCTGTGCTCTATGATAAAGGCAAAAATAATAGTTTTACCTACGAAATAAAGCGATGACACTTACAAACGCAAGTAAAACTAAAAATATTTACGATGCTAGATTGCTTATCAAGTTTTCTACTCTCAATTCTATCGAAATAGAGCGGAGTAACAAATTCGTTCCACTCTTAGTTCTCTAGCATGGAATGATTTCATGGTTAACTAATCGGTCTTAAGTCTAATGAGAGGTTTACGAGGAGAATTCTATACTATGAGGTGAATGAAAATTAACAAGTTACGAATAACGAAATGATACTGAATACTGAATGTGAATCTAGATAAAGAATTAGAGGGGAATTGATTCCACCTCGAATCCAACTTAATAACCTAGCATAGATTCTTGTATCTCGATTCTTACGTTCTTACGGCAAGAATTTCGAGTTCTAGTCCCTAGTGTTCATGGCATTTCTACCAAATACTAACTAGCATGTGAGGTCGTCCACCCATTCTCATGGTGAATCATGACCTTCTAGAGTGGAATAGATTCTACAACGCTTCTACACTATACAACTAAGTTTTCATCAAAGCTTCATCAACCCCTCTAATGGAGGTTTTAGCCTTGAGTCATCCAACCATCATTTCCCATTGAATTATAACTACACATCATATTAAAATTCTAACTTAACTAAATTAACTAACAATGTTTCAATCTATTTAAACTACGAAATGATAATCAACAAGAATTAAAACTAGATCTATAAATTGAAATGACAAAAATCGAAATTGACAAAGTAACTATTTTATTTATCTAATCAATCAAGAACAATGATTCAAAGACTTAATCTAAACAAGGATTGAATATAAACTAAACTTAATTTAATTAATAAAAACTAGATCTAGAATTATCTATAGTTTTAGGTCTAACTAGCTACCATTAACAAAGAGCTAAGCTTTGGTTTTTATATGTTCAGATCCAAAAATCGTGCATGGGCTTGGATCCATGTTTTGGGCCAGAGAATCAGGCCCAAAACCCAATTCTTCCAGTCCGGAAAGGCCTCTTCAGCTACAGTTGGCTTCAACAGACTTTTCGTCCACTTCTGCTTCTCTGATTGGGTCAAGACTTAGACCATTGGAAAGCGCTTTCCGAGCCGGTCGTTTTGACATAAGGTAGGCCCAATTTCGAGGTCTGAGTCCAAAGATACGACCTTCGGAAGTTCTATTGACTTTGTGCACTGTTTCTGCCCACGTGGATTTTGACTTTTCATCTTTTGACCGGGCTTTATAGAGGCTTTGTCTTCTTGAAAATTGGCCTTTAATCACAGAACTCCTTAGCAACCGACCTTTTCTCCTTTATCTCGCTAAAGTGGCACATTTCTACACGTAATGGACTTTGAAGCTTGAAATGCATAAAAACACGTAATCAGTATTAACTCTTAATTATTACTCACATAATTGGTCTAAAAGTATGAATGTTACAGGGTTAAAACTACAGTTTTGGGCTCTTATCAAACCACCCCCAAACAGCATTTTGCTTGTCCTCAAACAAAGATGAGAAATTAGAATAAGTGACCAAAATTAGAGTTCTATCTACTCTCGTTTCGCTGAGTGCGATTGCATTGACCATATGCAACAAGGCCTTAAACCACTAGGAATTCCCTAGTGGACGAGTTATAGCCTCGTAAGAGTTTTCCAGTGAAGGTACTCACAAACTTCATCTATACTACAACGACTAAGAAATAAAACTATTGTTTTCTCATTCATGTCTCAATTATCTATACATCTCACTAGCAAATGAATAAGAATAACCAAGTAAAAAACCTAAGCTAATATATGCATAATAATCAATCATCTATGATACAAATATATATACTATGAGTAATACTATGAAATGCCTAGCAGGTTCAAGCTTCTGAAAACTTCGAATAAGCGTCCCCAAGTAGGTCCTCACATAAATGTCAAGACAAAAACTACTCTGATTTTTCCGCTCAAGTTTCGCTACTCCAGTGTACAGTGGCCACACTTTACCTTACAATCTCAATGACACACAAGGAAGCCGGAGTCGATCAAACACATATGCCACTTACTATCATACTAGCCTATTCCTAATTGAGCTAGAGGTCTTTATTAGGTGTTGCGGGGATTAGGAGATGGTTTAAGAAGGAAGGAAATGGATATTCAAAAGGACAAGTCTAAGATAATAGAGTCTTCATATTATGTAACTTAGAGAAAACCTTGTTATTTTCTTTTGCTTTTATACTGTGTTTCCATCCTTAGCCATATTTTCTTTTTCTTTTCTTTGGCTTTTGACTCCCTTTTATTCTATTTTTGGAGTTTTTATTTATTTCTATTTTTTTTTCCTTGGATGGAACCTTCTTTTCTTTTTCTGAAGCAACTAACTAATTTTTGTTTACACAGGTTTTTCTCTTCTTCTTTCTTCACTCATTCTATTCTCAGACTTATTCTAGATTGGGTAAGTTGAATTTTTTTATTTTTTATTTTGTTTTGTTTTTGTAATAGGATAAAGGATTTGTGGGTTATGAAAGGCTAAAGAAAGGCTCAGAGGGGTGACTAACGAAAAATAATTCATAGGTTTGAATTTCTTGCTATATCGATCCAAAGAGGGCCTAAATTCTCGCTTAGGATATGGCATAGTGATCAAGCAAGTGGACGTGTGATTTCTCTATCCGGATTTTACTTCTCCCTTGTGTCATTTCTCAAATGTTTCGCTCATATAAGGCTTTTAGCTATATTCTCACAGGATTTGTAGAATAAGTACTCTAGCCTAGATTTCAGAAACTTACTGCTAACAATCATAGATACTCATGTAATATATTTATAGATAGATGCAAAGATTATTACCTACATATTAACCTAAGTTTCTAACAATTATTCTGATGCAAAAGCTACGTGAGACTTCTAGATTGTTAAGAGCATAGAGAAAGAAAACAATACCAATATTCCTAAGTGTATAGCATAAACTTATTTATTTATATTTTTTAAAATTTTTAACTTGAAAACAAATGCATGTTATACATATCTATATCCTAGCAGATGCCTTAATTACACGTGTTTCTATGCCCCCAAACAAGAAGCATGCTTTGTCCTCAAAGCATTTAAATAAAGAGGGTAGAAAAAATACCATGGAAACGCGTGAAATTCTCGAACATCTGCAAAACAAGGTTAGAACATACTAATATAGGGAAAATAAAAATACTGACGCAACTTTATACGAGTTCCACCCATTATGGGGTTAACAGAATTAAATTGCTTGGGACATAAGCAGACAATAACAAAACTAAAAAACTTACCTTATCTCCCGCTTAAGCATTCTCCTCCTCATTAAAGAGATAAGGTTCCTTCGCATCCTGCCAGTCCATTATAACTTGCCAAGCTTGCCGCCATTTATCATCTACTAATGCTAGCATGTTAAGTATTATTATGTTTGATGGGATGTAATGGGCTTACCAAATGAGGTCGCACCGCCATCCCGGGCCAAGTCATAATTAGCGAATGAGCGAACCACCCAATTGGTGGGTCTCATGACTTCAACCCTTTTCCAATCTGTGAATTGTGCGTATCACGTAAACAACTACACATGATGCGGCTTACCAAAACAGGCATAAGAAGATACTTATGCCTCATGCTTTGGGCTCTCTTAAAACTAGCGACTAAAACTTCGGGGAATGTCATATCGGGCGACGTCCCCTCAACTAAAGCGAGGAAAATGTCACCAGCCAGCATCGCTTTGCGTAAATGAACTGCCATTCCCCCAAAATATTCATCAGGATGAATAACATGGTAGTGCCTACGTTTAGGGAAAGGCTACCAAGGGCAATGTTATATCGCCCCTGGTCCATTACTCGAAATACCCCTCCCCCATAATACTCATGGAAATATGTATAATCATAAAGGTATGCATTATCGGTCATATATGCCCATGTGTGAACAGGATCAGGTATTGGTAATCATGAAACTAAAGCGACCACATTTTTATTGAATTTATGTGTCGTGTCATCTACTACGACGGAGAATTCTTGTTCTCCATTCTGATTACAATAGAATTTAACGTGGTCGTAGAAATAAGCAGTAAGTTGTGGTGAATATGAATCGTCATCACTTACCAGTAGATGGCGCCACCCTAATTGCAGGATCCTGTGTCGAAACCAATGTCCATAGGTCTCGGTGCCCAACACATCTTCGAAAGACTGTTCAGGTATGACTATAGGAGATGTTATCTCAACTACTCTTTGAACAGTTCCAAAAATCCTGGAATGACCCTCTGAAAATTGGAATTTTCCGCGTCACGTAAGAAGGCGGTAGCGAAAGTGCACTTCGCTTTGAAGGCGCCATCGAGCTCGTGGGATTTTGGAATTACAGTGTTTGAAGTCGAGTCAAGGAGGGCGGGTCGGCCCGAAAGTAACTTTCGGAAGTGTACGGTATGCGCGCTTACCGAGGCGCAAAAAGCGCTTCGTAAATCTTTGGGCGAAGTTTTAAGAGGAAAAAGAAGGAAAAAAGCTTGGAGTGAAAGGTGAGGGATGATGGTGGGGTGTAGTGTGGTTTGTTAGTGTAGAATGAAGGGAGTTTAAATAGGTTCTGAGCTTCCAAAACGAATCGGCAAGTTGCCAAATTGTTTAAAGGCAATTTCCGGAAATAGAAAAATTCCAAACCCGAAAACAGAAACAAACCATCTTCTTGATTTTCTAAAAATTCCGGTATCTTTTATACTGGATTTAGAATAGTAACTTCTAAACTCTCCTAGATTTCATGCTACCACCACACATAATCATAGATATGCCGATATCGGCCAAATTCTCAACCTTTCCTCCAAGACAACTTTACAGCAGATGATCATATAACGAATTATGCTCGGTATAAATATTACCACCCCCAAACAAGTCGGGAAGGTGGGATTAATGATAAAAATAAGCAGAAATCGAAAATAACCAATTATATTAAAACTAAAATTTAAAACCAAACAACATAAAACAAACACATTAATATTTAAATTTAACAACTAAATTAAAATCCAACTAGTAATAAATAAAAAAAACATGAAATAACAGCGAACACAAACTGATGGTGAACACCTAGTTATGTGATGAAGATGGACCCTGAGATGGAGATTAGTCCTGGGATGGAGAATGGCTTGAGCCATCTGTCCTTCGGCGACGACGACGCCATGCCCTCTTAGACTTCGGCTGAAACGAAATCCTCCACGGGTGGCATGCGTCAGTAGCATCTCTATTCGAACAAGCGCCGCTTCCATCTCAATCCGAAAGTCATCGCGATAATCGGGCTTGGTGATCTTTGGTGGATAGTCTCCAAGTTAGATAAGATGTCGTCTTGACCCCTTTCGAGCATTTCAAGTCTCGTCTGGAGGTTCGTTTGCTTATTTCGTACTACAATCTGTCTATCTCGGATATCTTCACAAATACCATAAACGCAACGCAAGCCAGTTTGCAACACTTGCATGCGTTCTAAATTAGAACTACAACTATCTAAGGCGTTGTCATCCAGACATGTCATATCCTCCCTTTCATCCTCCGACTCAACCACCTTTTCTTCAGACAACGGCCAAGTCTCTTGGATGCAATCCGTATAGATACTTGCATTAGAATGCACTTTGATCTTAATAGGAGCAGATTTTGCAAATGTTCTCTAAAGGAGAGCATGATCTTAGTGATCAATACGGGGAAAAGCGCCAAGCTCTTTCCCACTCCTCTAATCACATTAAACATTAAATCGAGGATGCATAAATTATACTTATTCGCTTGCAAAATCCGTGAGAATGTGCGCACATTGCGATCGATATCGGGACTTTGTCTTTTTCCGGGATCGCCCTACCAATCCACCGAGCTCTGACCGATTGATTGGTTCTCGTGGTCGACCGGGCGGACGTAATGAGATGTCGGATTGTATTCACCCTCCACGACGGTATCTTTCATCAAAGCGGGAACTCCAAAGATAATCGGATTCCCGAATGGTCATTCTAGGTTGCTTTCAAAGCGTAATTCCTAACAAATTTCGAACAAACAACCCTCGTTACTTCTCTCCTCGTTCCTGCTACCTTAATAAAAATCCTATCCCATTCCAATTCTCGCTTCTTATAAAACTGTTCTACCAAATCATAGTGATAGAATTCCTCAGTCGAGTACCACAGTCCGTTCCAATCCCTCCTCATCATCTCCGCGTCGTAAAATGGTGCAAAGTCAGTTTGAAGCAAACACGCGTTCTCAAGCAAAATTCTTCGTCGTAGCGTCATTGAAGTTTTTGAAACAACCAATGGTTTTGTAGACTGTGGGGGAGGCGAGTTTGATGCAAAACAACTAGAAACAACGGTGGTGGCGGTGGTGGGTACGGTGGCAGGTTGGGACTTGAATTGGTGATGCTGTTTTCAGAGTTGTAAAATTTGTTGGGGTAGGTGGTGGTAATGGTTTGGAGAAGATTTCAGTTGGATTGAATTACTTGGTGTGGGTGTAGTTAGGTTTTTCTTTTCTCTCTTTTTTTTTATTTTGGTGTTTAAGGTTTGTTTTAAACCTTGGTAACCGGCGGGATTGGAAAAGGAAACAACTGTACGTTTTTGGGAAGGAAGGAGACGCACAGACGTGCGTGTGGTTTGGGCCCAAGCCCAATTTGAATTCCGAAATTTTCCGATTTTTCGTGCAATTTTGAATTCAAATTGCCGCTTTGTTACTGGCCCGATTTTGGCGAATGAGTTATGGAAATGATCAGGAGAGAATTTCCAATCCAATGATCCATAAAACACTCAATTCCAACCATGGGTGACGTATATGAAGGTGGAAAAATGCCTAAAAGTGCGTGTTTGACGTAAGTTATGCGAACGAATGAAATCTAAGTTTGAGATAACGTCAACCCAAATGAACTACACTACTGGGCCTAAGCAACACAAATGGAAAGTTCGAGCAATCTGGATGGAAAGACCGACTACCCACCCCCAAACAAATTTTTAAACACAAAATTTGTTCTAACGTGGGTCGTTTAAAGTCAGATTCCCAAGACTTGTTGGATTTCTATTTCTACAATTTAGAATTTTTTTTATTTTTTTTTATTAGTTTATTATAAGAAAAATGAAAAACAATAAATACATACTTCACTCCATAGAGGAACATGACTCAAAACCCGAGAAAACATGCAAAAGTGGAAAACGTGAATTATGTTAACTGTGGACTTAGGATCCGATACTTACAGCCACACACTCCATAGGGAGGGCCCGGTTACCTGAATGGTGCACTTACCACTATATGGAAGTGAAAGGAAGTACACCAAATGATAAAGGTCAATCCTCATAGACAGGGTCCTGTAAAAGGACTTCCTCTACATCGTGGGACGAAGTTAAATTGAAAATGTTTTAACCGTTGACCATTAACTTGAAAGGTACCGTTTTCCGTGGGATTTACCAAGGTGATTGCCCGTAAGGGGTGACTTCAAGAAACGAGAAAAGGACCGGACCAACGGGTTTTAGTTTCCACAGGGAAAATATGTAGACGGGGAGTTGTAAAAAAGCAAGACCTTTTGACCAACCAAAACTCTTTTGCGCAAGATTTGCTAATCATGAACACGCTTTCATGTTAGCTTTATAATCCTTCAGCGAGATCATATGAATCGCTACGGATTTCTTCAAGCTCATTCAATTGCAACTTGCGTTTGACACCCTGCCTCATCAATATTGAAGTTAAGGCTTTTTATAGCCCACGAGCACGGTGCTCTAATTCAATCCGCAAATGACATGGTTTCCCAAATACAAGTCTAAAGGGAGACATACCTATAGGAGTTTTGAAAGCAGTTTATATCGCCATAAGGCATCCGATAGACGCTTCGACCAGTCTTTCCTATCAGGGTTTACAGTTGTTTCTAAAATCTTTTTGATTTCCCTATTAGAAACTTCTACTTGTCCGCTAGTTTGTGGATGATAAGGAGTTGCTACTTTATATGTAACTCCATACTTTTTCACTAGGGATGCAACAACTCTGTTACAAAAATGTGTTCCACCATCACTAATGATGGCTTTAGGAATGCCAAACCGACAGAAAATATATTCTTTAATAAAAAATACAACGGTCTTATGGTCATTGCTACGACAAGCTAGGGCCTCTATCCATTTAAACACGTAGTCCATGGCAACTAGAATATAAATGAAACCGTGGGAAACAGGGAAGGGACCCATGAAATCAATACCCCAAACGTCAAAAATTTCTACTATCAAGATTGGATTTAATGGCATCATATTACGCCGTGGATTAAGCCCAAGTTGTTGGCAAATCTAATACACATCTTGCAATGCACTTGGGCATCCTTAAAAGGGTAGGCCAATAAAATCCACATTGAAGAACTTTAGCGGCTGTTTTCATCCCCTCTTTGAAATGGCCACCACACTTTTGTCATGGCGTAACGATAGAACTTCATTATATTCCCACCGGGAATACAACGATGAATAATCTGATCCGCACAATAATTAAAAAGGTAGGGCTCATCCCAAAGTAGTATAACTTAACTCGGCCAAGAACTTCTTACGTTCATTTCTTGACCAATTATAAGGCATAACATCAGCCGCTAAATAATTTACAATGTCGAAGATACCATGGTGCTTGAAAAAATAGCATCTGATGCTCATCGGAAAAGAGTCCGGTATGGACTCGGAATCACTATTCTTGTCGTTTGTAAGTCTAGATAAGTGGTCGGAACTACGCTGACCCTCTTTTTTGTCCTTTATTTCTAATGTGAACTCTTGTAGGAGAAGGATCCATCGGATTAATCTCGCTTAGCATCCTTCTTTGCAAGAAGGTACTTAAAAATGCATGGTCCGTAAACTAAAGTTTTAGAACCAACCAAATAAGGGCCTAAACTTATCTAAAGCATAAATGACGGCTAAGAATTCTTTTTCGGGAGTTGAATAATTTTGTTGAGCATCGTTTAAGGTTTTACTAGCATAATAAATAACAGTGGACTTATTATCTAGTTTTTGTCCCAAGATCACACAACCGTGCATAGTCACTAGCATCACACATGAGTTCGAAAGGTTTAGACCAATCGGGAGGCTGTATAATTGGTGCAGAGGTTAGGGCGGCTTTTAAAGTTTCAAAAGTCTGCTTAAAGTTAAAATTAAAATCAAAGATTGCATCTTTCAAAAGCAAATTAGTTAAAGGCCTAGCTATTTTCGAAAAGTCTTTAATAAACCACCTATAAAAACCTGCATGGCCTAGAAAGGCTCTAATATCACGGACAGTCCGTGGTTTAGGTAGAGTCGTTATCTTATCTAGTTTGGCATTATCTACTTCGATGCCATCACTAGATACAATGTGACCTAGTACTATGCCTTTTTTCACCATGAAATGACACTTTTCCCAGTTTAAAACGAGGCTCTTTTCTTCACACCGTGTCAAAACCTTAGACAAGTTAGACAAGCAGTCTGTGAAGGAGTCTCCATAGATAGAAAAATCATCCATGAAAACTTCCATAAAGTGCTCTACCATGTCACTAAATATATGAAGCATACACCGGAAGGTACGGGGAGAGCATTACAAAGGCCAAAAGGCATTCGTTTATAGGCATACGTTCCAAAGGGACATGTGAAGGTAGTCTTTTCTTGGTCATCAATATCAATAATAATCTGAAAATAGCCTGAGTAGCCATCCAGAAAACAATAAAATGCATGACCAGCTAGGCATTCGAGCATTTGATCTATAAAAGGTAAAGGAAAGTGATCCTTTCGTGTCATAGCATTTAAACGTCTATAATCAATACAGATCCTCCATTTCATAGGACCTTGTGTGACAACATAGTCACCCTTTCCGTTACGTACCATGGTAACTCCCAATTTCTTAGGAACTACATGAATGGGGCTTACCCATTCACTATCAGAGATTGGGTATATGATACCCACATCGAGTAATCGTAAGACTTCTTCCCTAACCACCTCTTTCATGGCAGGGTTCAAGCGACGCTGAGGTTCGCGAGAAGTCTTCGCGTTATCTTCCAAATGGATACGATGAGTGCAAACATTAGGGTCAATTCCCTTAATGTCAACTAGGGACCAACCAATCGCAGACCGATGTTCCCTAATCACCCGGATTAAACGTGTATCTTCATCGTTAGATAACAGAGAAGATATAATTACCGGATGACTACCATCCAGATCAAGTTGAATATATTTTAACTCCGGGGGAAGAGGTTTAAGCACTGGGGTGGAAGGAAAATCAATAGATGTTTCATCTGGGTCCTCATTTTGCATAATGAATACTTGCTTAGGTAGCAAGTCTTCATACTCAGTATATGGAGCAACCGAAGGGTCTACAATTGGTGTGGACTCAAGGATGGTGTTGACTTCCTCTAAGTAGGAGTCATTTACAAAATCTAAAGTTCCAAAAGAAAGGAATGTGTACATATTGTTTTCGAGAAACGTGTTGTTAAAAATATCTTGAGCTAAGCTCTCGATCATGCTAACCTCCCCATCTATAGAGGAATCTGGTAACTGTTTCATCATTTTAAAAACATTTACCTCAACAGTAAGATGGCCAAAAGATAAGGACATCTTACCATCGCGGCAATTTATAAGCGCGTTGGCAGTGGCCAAGAAGGGGCGCCCTAAGATGATCGGTACAGAGTCGTTAGCGACTTTTGTATCGAGGATAACAAAATCAGCAGGATAGTAGAAATCCTGAACCTTAACAAGCACGTTTTCCACTACACCCTTAGGATACTTAATTGACTGTCCGCTAATTGCAACGCGTTATTTTTGTAGGTTGCATTTCCTGTAGACCTATTTGTTTATACAAATAATATGGGAGTAAGTTAACACTTCCCCGTGTCTAATAACGCCGTGTGGGAATCTCCTAAGGTGCATTTTACAAGATGGGATCGACCGGGGTCCTTGTACTTAACAATTCCATTATTTTCGGATAAAGTTGGGAACTGCTCGGTTAGAAAGGCGCCTTTAGGTATGTTGGTCTTACGCCTAGTAGTGCACAACTCTTTAAGAAACTTAAGCGTGGTTAGGTAGCTTTTTAATAGCTTCGAGAAAAGGAAGGTTTATCGTTAGATTCTTGAAAACGTTCCTAATCTCCTCAAAGTTTGTATCCCTGGTTAGCATGGCTAATTTTTGAGGGAACGGTGGTTTCGCTCTATATTTCGCGTATGGCTCGACTTGATGTGTAACCTTGGCTTTTGGTTTCTTAGGTTGTGGTTTAACTGGTACCTCTACAGTGGTAGGCTCTTCAGTTTCTATTTCGGCATCTAGTTCGATATCCGGTGTAGGGAGTACTGATGGGGTAACTATAGGCATAGTTACTTTGTTATCAACCACTCTTCCAGAACGGAGAGTGGCGATGGCATTTAGGTCACCTACGATTGTAGTTTCCATACTAGTATTACCGTTTACTTCAAAGGCTGTGTTTACTATTTTAGGGTTTGGTATCGCTCACGCCTTTTGGTTGGGCTTTCTCTTGGGCTAACTGTTATATGCCCTGATTTATGGATTGTAAGATCTGTTGGTTTGATTGAGTCATTGATTGGAAAAGTTGTTGGGTAACCTGTATAAAGGCGTCGATACGATTCGGTTGTGTAGGTGTAGTAGTCACAGGTGGTGCGACTGGAACTATCTCACGTTGATTATTTATGGGTGGGTTGTGATAGTTACTATTGTTAATCGGAACGATACCTCTATTGGTATTATAACTATTATAATTACTCTGACCTTGTGCTACACCTTGTCGTGGTTGCGCTTGGTTGTTATAATTATTATAATTTCCTAACCTTGTCCCCGTCCTTGCCTAGGTGGAGCTTGATTATAGTTGTTTGCTTTGCCTAACATTTTGGTTATTAAACCCTGGAGGTGTAACTTGTTGATTGTTTCGCCAACTAAAGTTGGGATGTTGTCTCCATGGGGCATTAGGAATAGGATAGCTATTAATGGAGCAAACATTATCTTGCTCTAATTGTTGTTGTTCATAGGAAAGAGGACAATAGGAGTCAGGGTGCTCAGGACTCAAACAGAAATTACATGGGTTGGAGTTTACATTCATGACGGGGATAGGCTTTTGTTGAATAGAAATAGCCTCAACCTTTTTAGTTAGAGATTCGATTAAATTTTTAAGTTCTGGATCGGATTTCATCTCAAACATACTGGCGGCCTTAACTATTGAAGAAGAACTAGAAGAGCGGGGGATATCATCACTACCCCCCCCCCCCCCCAATTATTATTGTGTTTAGTTTGATCTTCTAAAAATTTGTAAGCCTCCGAGGCTCCTTTACTTAGGAAACTACCCCCATTCATTATGTCAAGGACTTCTTTATGGTGATGTAGAAGTCCTTTGAAAAAGGCACGAACTAACGTGTCTTTTGCTAGGTTATGGTGTGGACACTCTATAAGCAGATCGGTGAAACGATTACAAGCCTCAGAAAATGATTCATGAGGATTCTGTCGGAAAAAATGAATCTTGGAAAGCATCTCATCCGTCTTTAGGGGTGGGTAAAAATGTTCCATAAACAACTGAACAAGTTTAGCCTACAAGTCCACAGAGTTAGGCGTTTGGGCAGTTAACCAAGACGCTGCCTTATCAGCTAAGGTGAAGGGAAATACCCTCAGTTTAATTTGTTCCGCACCAACCGTAGGATGATGGAATGTTGTAAGGACTTGTTCAATCCTACGCATGTGTTGGTAAAGTTTTTCATGGTCTAAACCATGGAAAACGGGTAACAAATTAAATATGTTTGGGGAATTCAAAATCCCCAATCGGGTCCGCTAGAACGATGCAAGATTTAGGGGCTATCGCCAAGGCTTTGTAGAAGTCGAGAGAGAGAGTCTCTTTCTTCACCCATTATGTCGGTGTGGTTGGTGGGATAGTAGCTAGAGGTGTAGTGATTGGTATACTCGATAGATTTGTTTGTTGACGTTGGCCGGTTAATTACGCTTCGGTGTTTTTTTCTCCGACCGGACCTTAATCTCATGCAAGTCTAAATCTAAACACGACAACAACACCCAAACAATCTTGATATTTTAGTATAAACCTCTAACCGAGATGCGAGGTATGGAAGAAAGGAATACCTGATAAAGCGTCCTTGCTTCGCGTATGAATAAGCGTCTTGTTTACGCTGCGTGTTCGATGTAAATAACAAGTTAGAACACCGAAAAACTTAAAACTTCGAAGTTCAAAACAAACTGTAGAAATCCGAAAAAATTTTGCTTAGAGGCGCTGGGCGCTTTCGCTAGAAGCTGTGTCGCGCTCGTGTAACTTGAAGTTACAGTGTTTAAGGTCGGTCGCTCAACATGGGGCGGGTCGCTCAAGGTTCCGAGCTTATGGCTTGTGGGCTCTGCTCCGCGGTCGATGCGCTCGTGTAACTTTGTTGCAAAACTTTTCAACGCTGAAACGGACAACCACAGTATGAATCAAACAAGGGTGGGTGGGTTTAATGGGACTTAAAAATGACTAATTATACTATGAAAACAATGCTAAAGTGAAACTAAGATGGCAGCGGCGCCATTTGATAAAGGTAAAAATAATAGTTTTACCTACGAAATAAAGCGATGACACTTACAAACGCAAGTAAAACTAAAACTATTTACGATGCTAGATTGCTTATCAAGTTTTCTACTCTCAATTCTATCGAAATAGAGCGGAGTAACAAATTCGTTCCACTCTTAGTTCTCTAGGATGGAATGATTTCATGGTTAACTAATCGGTCTTAAGTCTAATGAGAGGTTTACGAGGAGAATTCTATACTACGAGGTGAATGAAAATTAACAAGTTACGAATAACGAAATGATACTGAATACTGAATGTGAATCTAGATAAAGAATTAGAAGGGAATTGATTCCACCTCAAATCCAACTTAATAACCTAGCATAGATTCTTGTATCTCGATTCTTACGTTCTTACGGCAAGAATTTCGAGTTCTAGTCCCTAGTGTTCATGGCATTTCTACCAAATACTAACTAGCATGTGAGGTCGTCCACCCATTCTCATGGTGAATCATGACCTTCTAGAGTGGAATAGATTCTACAATGCTTCTACACTATACAACTAAGTTTTCATCAAAGCTTCATCAACCCCTCTAATGGAGGTTTTAGCCTTGAGTCATCCAACCATCATTTCCCATTGAATTTAACTACACATCATATTAAAATTCTAACTTAACTAAATTAACTAACAATGTTTCAATCTATTTAAACTACGAAATGATAATCAACAAGAATTAAAACTAGATCTATAAATTGAAATGACAAAAATCGAAATTGACAAAGTAACTATTTTATTTATCTAATCAATCAAGAACAATGATTCAAAGACTTAATCTAAACAAGGATTGAATATAAACTAAACTTAATTTAATTAATAAAAACTAGATCTAGAATTATCTATAGTTTTAGGTCTAACTAGCTACCATTAACAAAGAGCTAAGCTTTGGTTTTCATATGTTTAGATCCAAAAATCGTTCATGGGCTTGGATCCATGTTTGGGCCAGAGAATCAGGCCCAAAACCCAATTCTTTCAGTCTGAAAAGGCCTCTTCAGCTGTAGTTGGCTTCAACAGACTTTTCGTCCACTTTTGCTCCTCTGATTAGGTCAAGACTTGTACCATTGGAAAGCTCTTTCCGAGCCGGTCATTTTGACATAAGGTAGGCCCAATTCCGAGGTCTAAGTCCAAAGATAAGGCCTTCAGAAGTTCTATTGACTTTGTGCACTGTTTCTGCCCGCGTGGATTTTGACTTTTCATCTTTTGACCGGGCTTTACAGAGGCTTTGTCTTCTTGAAAATTGGCCTTTAATCACAGAACTCCTTAGCAACCGACCTTTGCTCCTTTATCTCGCTAAAGTGGCACATTTCTGCACGTAATGGACTTTGAAGCCTGAAATGAATAAAAACACGTAATCAGTATTAACTCTTAATTATTACTCACATAATTGGTCTAAAAGTATGACTGTTACAGGGTTAAAACTACAGTTTTGGGCTCTTATCACTCTACCAATAGCAGATTGGCTGTCACAGTGTATACACACTGCTGGCACAGGTTGAGCCCAGTTTGGAATATTCTCTAAGAAATTTCGAAGCCACTCTGCTTCTTCTCCAGCCTTGTCCAATGCTATGAATTCTGATTCCATATTGGACCTCGCTATGCACGTTTGTTTTGAGGATTTCCAAGAAACAGCTGCACCTCCAAGTGTAAAGACATATCCACTTGTGGACTTTGAGTTTTTAGTGTCAGATATCCAATTAGCATCGCAGTACCCTTCTGGAACGGCTGGATATCTTGTATAGTGCAAACCAAAATTCTGAGTATACTTTAAGTATCCCAAAGCTCTCAATATGGCAGTCCAATGATCTCTGCCAGGATTACTCGTATATCGACTTAGCTTGCTCACAGAGTATGTTATGTCAGGCCTTGTACAGTTCATGACATACATTAAACTACCAAGTATACGAGAGTATTCTAGTTGAGATATGCTATCTCCAGTATTTTTGGCTAAATGAAGATTTACGTCAACTGGTGACCTTTTTGGTGTGATGTTATATTTCTTGAACTTGTCAAGAATTGTCTCAATGTAATGAGATTGTGATAGAACAAGTCCATCCTCCATCCTAGAGATCTTAATTCCTAGGATAAAATTAGCAACACCTAAATCTTTTATGTCAAACTTACTAGACAACATTTGTTTGGTAGATTTTATGACATCCATATTACTACCCAAAATTAGCATATCGTCTACATAGAGACAAACAATGACACATCCCTTTTGAGTGCTTTTGACATAGACACACTTGTCACACTCGTTTATTTTGAAACCGTTTGACAACATTGCATTGTCAAATTTCTCATGCCATTGTTTAGGTGCTTGCTTTAATCCATATAAAGATTTAACAAGCTTGCAAACTTTTCTTTCTTGTCCAGGAGCAATAAACCCTTCGGGTTGTTCCATGTATATTTCTTCATCTAACTCACCATTCAAGAATGTCGTCTTTACATCCATTTGATGTATTTCAAATCCATGTATTGATGCTATTGCTATTAGCATCCTTATGGAAGTTATCCTTGTAACTGGAGAGTAAGTGTCAAAATAATCCAATCCTTCCTTTTGTCTAAAGCCTTTGACCACAAGTCTAGCTTTATACTTGTCGATTGATCCATCAGTCTTAAATTTCTTTGTGAACATCCACTTATATCCCAAAGTCTTAGAACCTGGTGGTAAATCCACCAATTCCCATGTATGATTTTACATTATGGATTCAATCTCGCTATTTATTGCTTCTTTCCAATAAGTACCTTCTGGAGATGACATTGCCTCCTTGAATGTTTGAGGATTATTTTCCAACAAGTATGTTAGAAAATCAGGTCCAAAAGACGTTGACGTCCTTGACCTTTTGCTACGTCTAGGTTCCTCCTCAATTTCGCTTTGTGTAGGGTGGTTACTAGTTGTAGCATCTAAAGTTCTCTTTGTTGAACTTTACTCTATACACATGTTATACGGAAACGTCTTTTCAAAGAATGAAGCATTCCTTAACTCTATAATTGTATTAACATGTATATATTGAATCTCTGATTTATGAACCAGAAAACGATATGCACTACTATTGTTTGCATATCCAATGAATACACAATCAATAGTCTTGGGTCCTATCTTCACCTTCTTAGGTTTAGGGACTTCCACTTTAGCAAAACACCCCCACACTTTTAAGAATTCGTAGGAAGTCTGATGACCTTTCCACAATTCGTATGGTGTTTTAAGCGTCTTCCTGTTAGGAATCTTGTTGAGAATGTAATTGGCGTAAAAGCAAAGCTTCCCCATAAATTTTGGGGTAAACCCGAACTTAACAACATAGCGTTCATCATCTCTTTTAGAGTTCGGTTTTTTATTCGCAATACCGCTTTGATTGAGGTGAATAAGGAGCCGTAGTTTGATGAATGATTCCATGTTCAGAACAGAAACCTTCAAAAGGTGATTCATATTCACCTCCTCTATCACTCCTTATAGCCTTAATCTTTTTGCTTAGTTGATTTTCAACTTCATTTTTATAGTGTTTGAACACTTCAATTGCCTCATCTTTACTTCTCAACAAGTAAACATAACTATATCTAGTGCTATCGTCAATAAAAGTAATGAAATACTTTTTACCACCTCTAGTTTGCACGTACTTAAAATCACATATATCTGTGTGTATTAAGTCTAGAGGTTTAGTACTTCTTTCAATGGAATGAAAGGATGATCTGGTCAACTTGGATTCTACACAAGTTTCACATTTATGGTGTGGGTCTATTTTTAATTTTGGTATATAGTCCAAATTAATTAATCTATGCAAAATATCATAATTAACATGTCCTAATCTACCATGCCATACATGTGAAGACTCAATCAAGTAAACAGAAGATTCAACTTTATTGGCGCTCTTTGGTGCAATAGTAAAACAAGACATCCTAAAGAGCCCATCCTGAAGATAGCCCTTTCCCACGAATACATCATTCTTAGTTAGTACAAATTTATCAGAAACAAAGACTAACTTAAAGCCATTCTTGCTCAAAGACCGACCGTAAAACCAAGTTCTTGCGAATGTCGGGCACACATAGAGCACCTCATTCAGAGTTAGTTCCTTCCCAGAAGTCAACCTATCACCACCCTTCCTTTGCCTTCAACCTTGGGCGTAGAAGAGTTTCCCATAAAGAGTTGTTCTTCCTTTTCCACAGCATGATAAGTGGTGAAAATCGACTTGTTGGAGCATATGTGGCGAGTAGCACCAGTATCCACCCACCATTCCCTTTCATTTCCAATCATGAGACATTCAGAAACCACAACAGATAGGTTCATGTCATTAACATTGTCAGAAAGCGTGTCCATTGTCATATTGGCTTCAGTCTTTTGTTTCTTATACTTCTTTGGCTTGCGACATTAACTTGCCTTATGTCCAGCCTTCCCACAATTGTAGCACTTGCCCTTGAACTTAGTAGGTGTACTACTCTCTTCACCTTGAGCTTTGTCTTGGTGCTTCCTCTTTCCCTTAGCACTTGATCCTTCCACAACATTGGCCTTTGCCACCCTGGGATCCTTGCCCTTCTTCTCAGATAGGCGGTTATCTTCCTCTATCCTTAGACTGACAATCAATTCTTCAAGATTCATATCTTTGCATTTATGCTTAAGATAGTTCTTAAAATCCTTCCAAGATTGTGGTAATTTCTCAATCATAGCAGCCACTTGGAAAGATTCTCCTAGGGTCATTCCTTCAGCAATGACATCATGGAGGATTACTTGAAGTTCTTGGACTTGGCTTATGACGGTCTTACTATCCGTCATTTTGAAATCAAGAAATCTGCTGATAAGAGCCCAAAACTGTAGTTTTAACCCTGTAACAGTCATACTTTAAGACCAATTATGTGAGTAATAATTAAGAGTTAATACTGATTACGTGTTTTTATGCGTTTCAGGCTTCAAAGTCAATTTTGTGTAGAAATGTGCCACTTTGATGAGATAAAGGAGCAATGGTTGGTTGCTAAGGAGTTCTGTGATTAAAGGCCAAGATTCAAGAAGACAAAGTCTTTCTAAATCCCGGTCAAAGCTGAAAAGTCAAAGTCAACGCGGGCAGAAACAACACACAAAGTCAGCAGAACTTCCGAAGGCCGTTTCTTTGGACTCAGACCTCGGAATTGGGTCTACCTTATGTCAAAACGACCGGCTCGGAAAGAGCTTTCCAGTGGTCCAACCCTTGGCCCAATCAGAGGAGCAAAAGTGGACAAAAAGGCTATTGAAGCCAACTGCAGCTGAAGAGGCCTTTTTGGACTTAAAGAATTGGGTTTTGGGCCTGATTCTCTGGCCCAAAACATGGCTCCAAGCCCATGCACGATTTTTGGATCTGAAACATATAAAAAAAAAACCTTAGCTCTTTGTTAATGGTAGCTAGTTAGACCTAAAACTATAGATAATTCTAGATCTAGTTTTCATTAAATAAAATTAAGTTTAGTTCATTTCAATTCTTGTTTTAGATTAATCTTTAGAATCATTGTTCTTCATTAGTTTGATAAATAAAATAGCTAGTTTGTCAATTTCGATTTTGTCATTTCAATTTATAGATCTAATTTTAATTCTTGTTGAGTATCATTTCTGAGTTGTTAAATTAGATTGAAGTGTTGTTAGTTAAATTAGCCAAGTTAAATTTTGGTATGATGTTTAGTTATAATTCAATGAGAAATAATGGTTTGATGAATCAAGGCTAAAACCTCCATTAGAGGGGTTGATGAAGCCTTGATGAAAACTTAGTTGTATAGTGTAGAGTCGTTGTAGAGTCTATTCCATTCTAGAAGGTCGTGTTTAGCCATGAGAATGGGTGGACGACCTCACATGCTAGTTATAATTAGCAGAAATGCCATGCTAATTAGGGATTAGAACGAGCAATTCTTACCGTAAGAACGTAAGAATTGGATTACAACAGTCTATGCTAGGTGATTAAGTTGGATTCGAGGTGGATTCACTTCCCCTCTAATTCTTTATCTAGATTCACATTTCAATATTCCGTAGCATTCCGCTATTAAGTAACTTGTCAATTGAATCCACTCCGTAGTATAGAATTCCCCTCGTAAATCTCTCACTAGACATAAGACCGATTAGTTAACTACGAAATTCATTCCATGCTAAAGAACTAGGAGTGGAACAATTTGTTACTCCACTCTATTTCGATAGAATTGAGAGTAGAAAACTTGATAGCAATTAGTAAAAATAAGTTTTAGTTTACTTACGTTTTGAGTTTCATCGTTCATTTCGTAGGTAAACTTTATCTTTTTACATTTATCAAATGGCAACTATGAATTTCTTCATGCCAGCATCTTCACTCTTGTATTTCTTGTCAAACGAATCCCAAAGTTCCTTAGCAGTCTTGAACACACTATACACATTGTATAATGAGTCAGCCAACCCACTAAGGACATAATTTCTACACAAGAAATCAGCATGAAACCAAGCATCCTTGGCCAAAACCTTCTCCTTGTCGGTTTCATCAGGGCTTACATCAGGAGCCTTATCCCATAGAAACCTTGCCAAGTTCAGGGTAGTCAGATAGAAGAGCATCTTACATTTGCGGTAACAGAAATCGGTTCCATTTAACTTTTCGGGCTTCTCCCATGAGGAAATCGAGAATGGGAAACAAAGAAGAGGAATAGAATGAGGAGTAACTAGTGGTGTTGCCATATTCTAAAATATAACTACACTTTGTTATTTCCTTAAACCAAAAAAGAAAAGAAAACATAAACAAATTTTGTTCGGTAAAGAAGAAGAAGAAAAAGAAATATGTCTTAAGTTGTTAGGAATATACAACTTAATTGTACTTACTCTTTACCAATTAACAAACTATACAAACCTTTTGTCTTGTACTTCTTAATTAAATTCGAGCCTAGTGTAGATACACTATGTCCTTAAGACAGATTTTCCCCCTCACGATGCTTGAAGGTTGATGGGAAACTGTCTCCCAAGATAGAACGGATTTCCTTCTATAGAAAGCTAGCACTTCAATTCTATAGACTCAGCGAACACAACATAGTATTTGACTAAGAACATAGGGAGAAGAGAAAGATCAGAACTCTGTGTGATCTAGTGTCTTTTTCTTTCCAAATTCATCCATTATTTATAGGTAAGTGGTGCCTCTTCGAAACAACACAGTGACTCTTGGGAAAAAGTAAGCAACTCTTTGAAAAGTCACATGTTTCGAAAAGACACACCATTTCGGCATAAAGCATTGTTTCGAACCAGTGCCTATTTCGAAAGGTCACACCTTTTCGGCATGATGCACTATTTCGAACCAGTGCACATTTCGAAAGGTCGCACCTTTTCGGCGTAATGCACTATTTCGAACAAGTGCATCATTTTGAAAAGGTTTTTCTCACATTACGTACTATTTCAAGAAAAAACCCATTTCATTTCAAGTGGGGTAACTTGGGAGACAAACTACTCATTCATATTTTAATGGATTTGTGCAAATTCATTTTTTCTAACAAAGTCTACATAAGGTTGTACAGAGTGTGAATGACTTTAAAAGAGAGTTGATGAAACTGTGGTTTGGCAGCAATGGCCAAAATGGATGCGCATTTCAACATATATTCGCTGGTGAAGTACGCAAGGGAAAAGCAAGTGGTTTCCATCACTGGTTGCAAGTTAGTGATTATGGTTGTGTGGATTCAGGTTTACCATGTATTTTTTTACATTACTTTTCTCTTATTTGTTTTTCTATTGTTTTTTGGTTTTTTAGTTTCATTTGCAAGAGAGCAGCAACATTACCTATCTCCAGGGACGGAGCCAGGAATTTGACCTAGGAGGGCGAGTTTATATGCATAATCAAAATATAGGGTTGGCCAGACTGAGCCAGAATTCTGATCTAGGGGGGAGTGCTTATACTATTTCAGAAAATGAAATAGCATAAAGTGTGTTTAGGGATAACAAAATGTATTAATAGATGAAGTAAAACATTCAAATTATGAACATACCCCATATACCCCATGGATCTCGAGAAGGAACAATCAAAGTAGACTAGGAGAAAGCAAAGGTTTGGCCACTTTAAGATCCACACAATCACTTATATAGATTGTTTTAAGAGGTATGTTCAATATATTACGTGCACTCTAAGCTCTTTCGTCTCCAAAAAACTCTTTCGTCACTTATATAGATTGTTTTAATTGAAAAAAAATAGTTTAATATTAGGGTTTTAAAATGCTTACATATTCTTCTAACATCATTTCTTGACTTCTTTCCATCAGAGTTGGCAAATTCTTCTTGTGAATTGAAATAAATTGGTTTAAGAAGTTATGGAATGATAAAAATGAGCGATTTCTCCCCCTTTTTTTCAAAATTCAGAAAGATAATTAATTAAAGTGAATATGGAAGACAGAATGGGACCTTATTAAAGAAAGAGTATAAATAAATAGTATAATAAAACTTTACTTTTTTATATTTGGAGAGAGCAAGTAAGCCGTGACTTTGTAAGGATTTTCTGCCTCAACTTAATTGTGTGTTATTTGACTTCTATTCTCGTTACCGTCCCTTTATATTCTCTAAGAGTAGATTAATGATAAAACACTTGGGTTTGATATGATGCTCCTACACCTATTATAAGAAGACTATGCTGTGACTTCACGTTTAAAAAGCATAGTCAAAAAGTTTGAGGGGGTGGTAGTAAAATATTTGAACTTATTTTGAGGAGGCGAACCTCTATGTATTCAAAAATTTTCATATTGATAATACATAGAACATAATGGTTCTTTAAAACCTTAGGCGGGGACTGCCCCTCCGCCCCTCCTTGTCTCCATCTATGCCTATCTGCATAGGAACTTTGTGCAACCAACAAATGGGGAGGCTGTACAAAATTCGTGTTTGGTGAAAGATCATTTCAGGTGGAAGCGCCTACCCAAAAAGTACTCCACCATGTTCATTGAGACCAGCATCGCATTTGAACTGGCTGCTTATACATTGATCTGCCACATGTCATACCTCAAAAAATGTTGGAAAGGCGTCCAGGTCACGGCAGGCCCTCACACAGTACAGATAAGGTACAGCGCTACAGAAATGGTCTAAGACTGAAGAGCGTCTTTCCCGTAGCTTAAAACATACTTACTCTTACACTTATTCACTCCTTGAATCAATCCTTTTTGAATTCTTCCACAAAACTGACTCCTGAACTTGAAAGTTTACAAGCATTTCGAGAAGATTTCTCATTCATGATTCATCTGAACCCCAACGAGCCTTCAGATGAAAAACATCAACAGTTCCAGTGTGTATGCTAGAGTTGAAGATGTTAACTACTCATGACACAAAAAATTTGTTTAAATTTGTGTTGCTACTAATTCTCTTGATTCCTGCTAAGATGTATGTGACTCAAACTATTTTTTTTTCTGTAAATTTACATTTTTTAATAAAGAAATACTCTATATTATGTTGAACTGACCTAGTGCAAAAAGGCCACAACTAGTACCATCTAATCTATATATATATATATATATATAAATGGGAATACAATTCGTATCTTATAAATAATTGAGAGATTTTATATATGCGAGTATGCATAGAATTATAGCAATGGCTGCCTGAAGGTTTATTGTATCTGATAAGGTTCCCTTCCTTTGCTCATCAGCGCTTGGAATGTCTGGGGGACTCTGTTTTGGATTTTCTTATAACCTCCTATATGTACAATTTATATCCTGGAATGTCGCCTGGACAATTAACTGACCTTAGATCTTCTGCCGTAAACAATGATTGCTACGCATTTGTTGCTGTCAAGGCAGAGCTGCATGATAAAACCTTCTTTTACACAAACGTTTATTGGTTTTCAGTTACTTGTTTTCTTAAGTCCGAGGTCCACAGTCGAAAGTCCGAAGTCCAAAGACCCAAGTCCAAAGTCCAAAGTCCAACGTCCGTATAGTCGTACGTTTTAGTCAAGTTACCTTACTCACGTGGGTTTGGTAGGATAGGTCGAGTAAGGGATCGTCCAAACCTTAGGGCTCGAATAGGTTCACAACTGGAATTACAAATTTTAGTGAGTAGGATTTTTAGGTTTCTTTTTAGTTGGTTTAATTAAAATAACGATAATGCAATAATGTAAATTATTACGGCGATTATATGTAGGTAAACAAGATGGAGAAACAGGGAGAGAGTTAATCATGCTCATGCAAGAATCATTTTTCAACAGTTTTATTACCAAATCACTACATCTCTAGTTCGTCCTCGTTTTTGAGGCGGCGTCGAAATATTGATCCCTAGTGCATGCCCACATCTCTAGGTCGCATTTCACTAGTATAAGGAGTTTCAATAATACCTCATCTCGGGTATATTATTTCAGCTCCTGGCACAATTTCACATCACCGGATGAATTGGAGAGCTATCGACACTGTGGAGTCGCGACGCGAGACATTTTGTCGCTACTGACCATCCCGAGCATCGCCATCCAACTTTGTATGCGATCTCGGTCATTTTGGGACCGGATGTCAATTCTATGCCTAATTCCTAAGTAGTGATTCTAGAATATTAACGAAATCAATCCGATTTTCACACGGCGGGTAACCACTCCCCGAGGGGGATTAGCTCATGGTCATAGAAGGAATAATAAAACTTCTTTGTATACATTAAGTAAATAAATGCAGGACAAGAATTAAACTAGAAAAGAAATGATCGTTATTAAGGGTAAAATAACTTACGAGTTTACTTTTACTTGAAATGGAAATGGCAAAATGTAAGTACTGAAGAAGAAAAAAACTAAGCGTAGCTAAAGCATTAATATGCTGAAGACCTTATAATGAAGGCGAACCCCTCATATATATAGGGGGATGTCCCTTCACGTGAATTCTAACAATTAATCGGGTTTGTTTGTTACCTATTTGAACGTTCAAAACTTTGAGAATCAAAGTTTTTGTTTCACCTAAGATTAAATTTTGTCCTTTAGCTTATAAGGTTTTGTCTTTATATGTTTTAGTTTTGTCTTTTAGCCCAATTCAATTCAAACATTGAATTGGTATGCGTGTCTTTCTCATTGCAAGGTGGCACAATTTTGTGACCATCTCTTGCCACCTGCCTATCTTGACTCATCCCTCGCCTTCGGGCCCGCGAGTGTGTCCACTTAGTGTGTCCAAAAGGCGGCTACCGATTGGCGTTTTACGACTTTTTGTCCTTCATACAGAGTTCGTCGCCAGTCGCTATGGCGAACTTCACTAGCCAACGCGTCGGCACCTAGATTTATCCGATTTGAGCCGGAAGTTTCCTACGCTTCTTTATATGTGGGCCGCTCGCGACCGGTTTTGTTCTTTTGGAAACTTCGGCTCTAGTCGGGCTTTGTTGGGCTTCACGGGGATTGAGTGGGAATTCCAAATATTCCTCAGTATTCTCAGATTGGCGGCTTCACTAGCCAACATTGGCATCTAGATTTATCCGATTTGAGCTTGAAGTTTGTTTGCTTTTTATATGTGGACCGTTCAAGACCGGGTTCTCGTTCTTTTGGAAACTTCGCTTTAGTCGGGCTTTGTTGGGCTTCACGGGGTCGAGTGGAAACTTCAATTATTCCCGTATTCCTCAGACTTCGATGCATGTTTTATCACTATATTTTATTTTATTGCGGAATCACGCAAAAAATACGAAAATATAATTATTATATTATTATTAAACACATAATCGACCAAAATGCTATGTCTCGGGGTTTAATATTACGGTTTTGGGTGCTTATCACACCACCCCCAAAAACAGACTTGCTTGCTTGTCCTCAAGCAAAGAAGAGACATTAAAACGATAAGTGGTCAAAATGTGTTGTCTAAGCTAAATCTCATTTCGCGAGTCGCGGTTGCATTGACCGTGTATGCAACAAGGCCTTGAACCACTAGTAATTCCCTAGTGGACGAAGTTATAGCCTCGTGAGAGTTTTCCGAGAAGATACTCACAAACTTCGGTTATACTCTGGCGACTTCAAGAACAAAGGCTTGTTTCCTTAATTAATCTCGTGTATCTAGACATCTCACTAGCAGGGGAAACAAGGATTTTATTCTTTCAAAATTCAAGTTAATATACATACAATAATTGAAACATCTACGTATGAGCATGCATGCAGGGATCTAATAATGAAATGTACGAGCAGGGACGTTTCTGAATCCTTTGGATAGCGTCCTTAAGTAGGTTCTCACAGGTATGTGTCGAAACACCATTTCTCTCTTATTTTTCCACTCAAGCTTTGTTATCTCCAGTTAGAGGAGCCGAGGTCAAGAAGTCACAACTACTACTTATTATCACACCATCATATTCCTAATTGAGCTAGAGGTCTTTATTAGGTGTTATGGGGCTTAGGTGGTAGTGTAGAAGAAAATGGAATAGAAAGTTCAAAAATGATAAGTATGAGAGAATAAGGTCTTCGAGATATTTATACTAGAGAATCCATATTTTCTTTCCTGCTTCTAACATGGGTTTCCATACTTGGATTTTTCAAGCTTTTGTATTCCCTTTTGATTTGATTTTTTTTTTTTGGGGGGGAATTCTAACCTTGACATTTCTTTTGATTTTTGGAAACATGTTTCTATTTTGTTCTTTTTCTTTTCTTCTGAAATAGGTAACTGATTTTGATTTGCGACAAGGTTTTTCTCTTCATTTTTCTGCACTTCATCCTATTTCTCATACTCATCATCTAGGTAGGCTTATTTATTTGTGGTTACTAGATGGGTAATGATTTTTTTTTGGTGAAGTAGAAAGTATTAATGAAAAGTTCATTAAAGCTTAACTAGCGGTAAATTGTTTTTACAGGTGTGAATTTTTGGCTATATCGATCCAAAGAAGGCCTAAATTCTCGCCTAGGATTTGGGTAGTGATCAAGTAAGTAGACGTGTGAACTTCTCTATTCGGAAGAACTACTCCTCTGTGTCATTACTCATATATCATACATTTTGAGGCTTTTGGTTAGATTCTTACAGGATATAGAAACTAAGTTGTCTAACCGTGGGTCCTAGAAACTTAGTGTTGTGTAGATTTAATGATAGTCAGTGCATGAATGCTCATGAAAAGATGTAAAAACTATTGCATACGTATTAAATTAAGTTTCTAAGAACAAGTCCTGATTCTGATGCTAGGGGGAGATTTCTAAATATTTTTCATCATAGAAAGGGAAACGAGAATTTGTCACTAAATACGTTTATTTAGACATTAAGTAAACTATATACAACTATGCATGCCTAATTTTTGCAAAAGGTTCTCACCACCCCCAAACAGTCGGACACTGTGTCCTCAAAGTGTTAAGAGGAAGAAAGAGTATACCTAAGAGGCTTTGAGCAAAAATAAAGCTGACATCTTCCACAGAAATTTATTGTAACACACTATATATTATACATCATAAAAGGAGAAGCACACTGTTAGAGTAGCACACCGTTAGGTTATTTATTTATTTCACATCAAAACGTAAAACAAATATGTACATGCATCAACTCACATTGCCCCAACCTTGAACTGGGGGATAGTCCCTCCTTGCCTCGTCCCTGTAGAAATGTCATTCCTTCGCATCCCGCCAATCTATCATAGCTTTCCAGACTTCACTCCACTTCCTCTTCTTTGCATTGTCCAGATGAGCTATCATTTTATCATCATTAGGGAAAGAACGAACTTTTTTAAGATACCTTGCAGGGCGTGTCCATGTTCTAAATTGCAAAGAACGAATAATCTTGTTTGTTGGACACATAGAGTCGACCTTTACCCAATCCTGAAAGGTGGCCGCAAACTCAGGGAAGTACGTCCTCACTATCCTGCATGTTGTAACTGGCAGGGTGATATAGTGTTGCCGAAAAGACCGGGCCTTCTTAAGATTCTCAATTACTAGTTCTGTAATGTCGAAGGTGGTATGTTGCTGGGCCAATGCATGGAATGTCTTACATGCTGACTTTGATGCCGTGAAAAAATGCCAATCCCCCATGATGTTTAGAAGAATTAATAACATGGCAGTTCCAACATTCATGGTCATACTGGCTAGTGGAATAGTGAATTCCGACCATCGGCTAGCTTCGGCACGTTCTTTGACGTGGGCAAGGCCATCGCCATACCGGGCAGCAAAATCTTCCCTAGAACAGTCATTAAGGTCGTTCTCTATCATGTATTGAATGGGGAGATCTGGCTGAAGAGGAGGAAGGTCTAGAGCCATAGCCACTGTTGGCTCATAAAAAGCGTGTCGGGTGTTACCAATACGTAGTGTAAACCCATTCAAAGGGAAACCCTGGACAGCTGGTAGATCTTCCATGTTATCATAAAAATAAGTTGTCAAACCTGGGGAGTATGTCTGCTCCGGGTGTAGAATGAGAGAGTTCCAACCAACTTGAGTGATGTAGTCTCTGAAAAGATGTCCATATGCCGGAGAATTCAGCAATGAATGGAAAGATTGTTCTGGAATCATCTTTGGAGCTTCCATTGTGTGAAAAAAAATGTGACCTGTTTAGACAAGGATAAACAAATATTAGAGTATGATGAGAATAATTAAGTAAAAACAAATTACCATACGAAAATTAAAAACTAAAAAGAAAATGATAAATAATAAAATTGCAAAATTTAAATGGTTTCATTGGCCCAAGTAACGGCGAGGATCCTTTTGTGGGAGGGATCTGTTTATAAGATTTTCTATGCCGTCAATCCGTGCAACAGCCTGTTGCAACATTTTGCTTTCTCAAATGCAGTAAATCTCGTGGGTTCTCCATTATGAGAGTGTGATTTGCCAAGAATTGGTTGTGGTATCGCTGCAAGAATTGTGCTTGTTCCTCTTCGTTTATTGTCCGCAGGTCCTGAAATTCAAGAAGGCTGGTGATAATAATGTTCGGACGTTTGAATAATGTCATCAGTCCTTGTTGAATTAAGCGAAGGCCTTCCATGGGATTAAATATGTTGCATAATGCATTTTCATGAAAGATGTTGTCGGTGGAACAATCTTCGTTGGTTCCTGCACCGACATGGTTCTTTGCAACGTCGGGGTTCCAGAATCCGTTCCTACATACTGAGTGAATGGTAAGAATGTTAGCTGTTCGAAGAGGTGTGTGAGGAGAAGTACTAGAAAAACCCCAATGTATCATGATAAGTGTCACAATGGTTGGTAAAGGGGCTGCCTTTTTCCTGGCACGTGCGATCGCATTCCAGAGAAATTTAATAATGCAAAAATCATTGCAGTTAGTCTGCAACACCCAGAGTAAATGGAGGAGGGGTTTGGTTATTTCGGAAGTCTTGGACGTGCCGATGACATTATGAGCTACCCATTGGATCACGGATAATTGGTTCTTTTGCAAAGATCGCTGATAAACAATACGGTTTTCGGTTGTATTAGCCCGTGAAGGATAGTGGCAAACATCGATGCGGATATTATCGAAAGGTGAATCCTGAAGGTGTACTCCTTGGTTTGTAATAGGAATTTGAAGTACCTCGAGATGATTTCCATAGTCAATTCATGCTCGCAGATCCGTTAAGCACGACAAAGAATTGCCCGTTTTGGAAATAACCGCTTTTATAAAATAACAAGACCAAATTCTGGAATAAAATGTTTCCTTATGGTGTAAAAGAGGGTACCATCCTCGGCGTAATATTTCGATGTCAAAAAAGGATGAAAAAAGACCATTTTGGAAATTTTCCATAAAATTTTGCTCGAGCCGCGAAACTTCGAAAGTGAGGGCCATTAAAGATGGAGTGGTGAAAAATTATTTTGGAAAAAGGGAAGTTAAATTTTTGAGGTGTCTATCCTTGGTATAAATAGGCACCCATCCGAAAATGTAAAAGATACGTTTCGAGGTGTCACAGGGTAATTAGACCACGTGTATCTTCTAAGATATGTGCAAAAGTGGATGTAGTGTCCCCTTTTTTTTTATTTTTATTTTTTAGAAAAACGTAAGTAGAAGGACAAGGAAAATGTAGGTATACGATTACAATAAGATGTAAGAACGTACAATGGTATGGAAACACAACACAATGATACGATGACTTAAATACAAACCTAAATGTTAGATAGAACTATATGCCACATTAACAACATGACTATAATAAAACAACCGAGCATGAAGACTTGAGTAGCATATTCAATCTGCTGCTGCTCAAACTTTTCTAGTGCATCCATGAATCTTGAGCTTGGAGTGATCCAAAAACGGTTTTTAGAATAAGAAGTGTAGAGGGAAGAATATGAAATGAGTGAATATGGAGGAAGAGTTGAACTTATTTATAGAAAAAAAATTGTCGTTTTCTGACCGTTTTCTAGATGTGGTCATGACCGTTTTCTGACCGTTTTTTAGATGTGGTTCATGACCGTTTTTTGATGCGTTTTCATTATCGGTTTCTGAACGTATTAGTTACGTTAAAATTTGTTGTTTAAGTATGACATGTGAAATATATTTATATATATGTATATAATTTATTATTACCAATATATGTTCCTACCTATATACTATAATATTAGCTATAGCTAATATATCAAGATAAATATATTTTGGAACCATCTACTATTAAGCTAGAAAATGCAAATACGTAAATAAAATATCTGATAAAAATATTATACAAGACCAGAAAAAATAACTATAGCTACTGATGATCCTCAGGTGTTGTAGCAGAATCCTCGGGGGCTGCAGAAGAAGAACCATGAGTCCTGCGACGTCGTGCAGTACGAGCTCCCGTGGAGGCTAACTGCTCCTGGATGTCACCAAGAGTATCCATCACCTGAGCCTGAAACTGATGCTGGCTCACCATGATCATTCGCTGGAACTGGTTCTGGCGAGTAAGCATGTTGTCTTGAAATGCAGTCATGGAGGCTCTCATTTCTTACTGGAATTCGCCCATGCTGTCTGTCATTGACTCGTGGCGAGTGGTCATATCTGTCCTTAACTCGCCCAAGGTACGTCTCATCGATACATGGCGAGTGTACATGTCTCTCGGACCAGCATTTTCACTTTGCCGCACGGGGCCTCTATGGGTTGGGTGATCTTACTCATGGCGGTCTCATCAAAGTATGGTGGGTGAGAGGATCCTACGCTAAGCGTGCTTTCGGCAGCCCTAGGTGTTGTGGGTTCCCAAGGGTCTTGTATGCATTTCTTAAAGACCAAAGATATTCTCATATTGTGGTATAGGGAGTAGTGGGGTGGCGCATGTAAAATCCCAGATTAATCATGACTTGCGTAACTAGAACGGCAAGGGGGCTGATCTAAGAGTGGCATGTGTGATAATATCAAAAAAAGAAAGGTAACGATCACGAGTTACCCTTTTCGCCTGGAGGATCCGTGAGAAGGTGGAGGAAGGTCTTGTTGATGTCGGAAGGATTCGAGGTGCCAATGACGTTCAGTCCCGACCATTGAGTCACTTGCTAGCTGGTTCCGTTCGCGACGCAATATGATACGCATTTCCCGTCAATGTTGTACTCTCCCTCGATTAGCGTGCCTAGCATTAGGTCATAAGTCCGTGGGTACACAGACTGTTGCTGAGTCAGTACGTGGTCGACCAGTGGAATGCCCGTGATCCCGGAGAGCAACACCGGTGTGACTTCGTGGCGCACACCCTCGACGGTGACCCAAAAATGGTCGCCATTAAAGCTTCCATTGTCGTTGAATTTCATCACCAAATCCTTGGAATAAAGCCCTCCATTGGCATATAACAAACTCTCCCATCCTCTAGAGTGAATTTCGTGATCAAAGAATGGAGCAAACATCCCGTTTTCAAACAAATTTCCAAAAAAAATTTCCACGCAAATCCGTCTGTTTCCGGCCATTGCTGATCTAATAGAGAGGATGGCTATTGATTACTGATGAGGGGAAGAATTGGGATGTTCTGACGGAAGGAAAACTTGGTCGGAGGTGTGCGAGTCTCGCGCGAGACCTGGTTTTAGTGTGGGCCTATCTCGTGCGCGACTAATGCGAGAGGGGGCAAGATCCGGTTTTTTAGGAAGATGAATCGTGTATTTGTGACGCGTGTTATCGGGTTTTTTGGGTTTAAATGGACCGGGAAATCGATATTTTGGTTGGGCCAAAAATTTTCTCGAAGCCCAAATCAAGCCTAAAGCCCGATTTAAACCTAAAATCTAAATGGCTACCCACGACTCGTTTGGACTCCGAATTGGACGAATGAGATACCGAAATGATCGGTACAAAAAATGCTATCCAATTGTATGAGTCATTCTTGAAAGACACAATTTTATTTTTTTTTTTACTAGAAAAGGAGAATGTAAAGGTTTTATTTACATACAAGGGAGATATACGTGAAAAACACTGGATGTCTAGGGGAGTCACCATCTTAAATCATAGACAACTGTCATGTCGGCTCTGGAGCGAACCCAATCCAGCCGACGGTACTGTGGCTTCACCTCTATGTATTATGGGGTTAGGGGCAGGACTGTACCATCTGGACCGTGCGCGCTACGGTCTAATAAAATTGCCCTTATTACATACGGCTATCCTCAAACCGCCCCAAGGGACTCAAAGTAACTAATTCTAGGGTTGGTCTGGTGGAATCTATTGCCCGTTTGTGTTCTAAGTATGCAACATCTGAGGTTTGACACGAATCCAATGTGTAAAACTTAATGCAAAGGGAAAAGGCAACAATATAAACGTATTTACAAGGTGAGTCTTTTAACGTCAGATCCTCAAGACGAGTCCCAACCTGTGGGAGAAACGGCACTGCGACGAAGATTATCCTGCGCAGCTGGTGTCAGACAAAAGTATACCTTAAACTGGCTAGTATCGGATAGGAAGTCAGGGCCTAGACAGAAGGGTGTTTGGCAATGCATACACCAGCCCATCCTTCGCGCACGTCGTTTACGAGCAAAAGAACTACGACCATTCCCTATTCGTGATGGGTGAGACTTACACCAAATGATTAGCTGAAGTTCGCGAGGTAGAGAGTAGAAAAGGGAAGAGAAGGAAGGAGGTGAAATTTTAGGTACCCATCATTTACCGAAAGGTACGTTTGCTCGTGTTGCAGAAGACATTTATACTCGGTTCACGAAAAAGAGTTTTTAGTGGACTAAGGTTCCAGCTTGCAACCACAACCACTTCAAAGAACTTTGGAGATCATAAGATAGAAGATGGCCCGGCTACCAAAATGGTACCCTCTATAGAAACAAGATTGAGTCGCCAAACGAAACATCTAGTCGGTGTATCTTTGGATTCGAAGAAGAGTATGTTCAACATCCGGTGGCGTAATTAAGTGGTAATGTTTTTTAGCGTTGTCCATTGACTTGAAATTCACCGTTATCTTTTGGATTAAGCAAAGAGATTGCCCCATAATGTTTCACAGTGACCTGACACAATGAAAGGACCGGACCATCGTGTTTTCAATTTACCGGGGAAAGATGTGTAATCTGGAGTTATGCAAAGTAAAAATTTTGGCCAATTTTGAAATCCTTACATAAAATGTGCTTGTCGTGCACTCTTTTCATGTTAGCTTTGTAGGATTTCGAGAGATCATAAGCATCACTCGAATCTCCTCCATTTCATTTAATTGCAGTTTTTGCTTCTCGCTTTGCCTCGATGATATTGTAATTGAGGCTTTTGATGGCCCAAAAGGCACGATGCTCAAGTTCAACCGGCGATGACAAGGTTTTCCAAAAACAATGCGGTAAGGAGACATCCCTATAGGTGTCTTAAATGCTGTTCGGTATGCCCACAAGGCATCCGATAAGCGGAGAGACCAGTCCTTTCTTGATGGGTTGACAGTTTTCTCTAGAATAGACTTTATCTCTCTGTTGGAGACTTCCACTTGGCCACTTTCGTTTGTGGGTGGTATGGAGTAACAACCTTGTGAGTAACTCCATATTTCTTCATTAAAACCCAAAAATTTTGTTACAAAATGTGTACCCCATCAGCGATGATAGCTTTGGGAACACCAAAGCGAGAAAATGTTTTCTTTTACAAATCTCACGACAGTCTTATGGTCATTTGAGCGACATGCGAGTGCCTCAATCCATTTGGACACATAGTCTACAGCGACTAAAATGTATAGAAAACCTTGAGAAATAGGGAAGGGTCCCATAAAATCGATGCCCCAAACATCAAAAATTTCCACAATCAAGATAGGATTTAGGGGCATCATATTTCGTTTGGTAATTCGACCTAGGTGCTGACAACGAATGCAAGCTATGCAATGTTCGTGTGCATCGCGAAAAAGGGTAGGCCAGTAAAAACCACATTGTAACACCTTGGCCGCAGTTTTCTTTCCACTGAAATGACCTCCACAAGATTGTTCATGGCAAAAGGATAATACGTCGGTGTGTTCCCGATCTAGAATGCAGCGAATGAGTTGGTCGGAAAAATACTTAAAAGAGGTAGGGTTCATCCCAAATAATATTTTCTGATGGATAAGAACTTTTATGATCGGGGCGTGACCAAAAGGAGGGGACTTCCTCAAGAACTAGGTAGTTAACGATATCCGCATACCATGGAGATGAGAAAATAGAGTACAAGTATTAGATGCAGGAAGGAATCACCGATAGCTTCAAAATCACTATCGATGTCACCAACCAGCCTTGATAAATGGTCGGCTCACGACATTTTCGGTTTCCTTTCTTGTCTTTGATTTCCAGGGTGAATTCTTGTAAGAGAAGGATCCAGCGGAACAATCGTTGTTTTGCGTCCTTTTTTGCGAGTAAGTACCAAATTGCGGCATGGTCAGTATATACGATGGTCGATGTTCCAACTAGGTAGGGGTGAAACTTATCCAAAGCATAGACAACAGCTAGGAACTCTTTCTCCGTTGTGGTATAATTACGTTGAGCGTCGTTAAGAGTTTTACTAGCGTAGTAAATGACAACGGGTTTGTCGTCACGTCGTTGGCCTAGCACGGCACCAATAGCAAAGTCGCTAGCGTCACACATCAATTCGAATAGTTGAGACCAATCAGGGGGTTGAATGATAGGAGCGGTAGTTAGAGCATTTTTTAGAGTATCAAAAGCTTGTTTGCAATTGAAATTGAAGTCGAATACTGCATCCTTAAGCAGGAGATTGGTTAAAGGTCGAGCAACTTTAGAAAAATCCTGAATGAATCTCCTGTAAAACCCAGCGTGGCCTAAAAAGGCTCGGATATCACGAACTGTACGTGGGAAAGGTAGCGATGAAATTTTAACAATTTTAGCCTTATCAACCTCTATCCCGTCTTTTGAAACAATATGACCTAGAACAAGTCCTTTGGTAACCATGAAATGACACTTCTCCCAATTGAGTACCAGATTTTTCTCTTCGCAACGCGTTAAAACTTTGGAAAGGTTGGATAAACAAATAAGTTAAAGGAATTTCCGTAAATGGAAAAGTCGTCCATGAAGACTTCCATATAACGTTCCACCATATCACTAAAAATGTGAAGCATGCGGCGTTGGAAAGTGCAGGGGGCATTACAAAGACCAAAAGGCATTAGATGCGTATGCAAAGGTTCCAAAGGGACACGTGAAAGTTGTCTTTTCTTGAACGGCGGGATCGATGACAATTTGGAAGTATCCGGAATAGCCATCAAGAAAACAGTAGTAAGCATGACCGGCTAAACGTTCTAGCATCTGGTCAATGAATGGGAGAGGAAAGTGATCTTTACGGGTTCTGGCATTAAGTTTGTGATAGTCAATGCAAATTCTCCATTTCAAAGGAATGCGAGTGGAGATGCACTCACCATTTTCATTTTGCACAACTTGAATGCCGGACTTTTTGGGAACAATGTGGACAGGACTAACCCAGTCACTATCTGAGATAGGGTATATGATACCCGCATCAAGTAAACGTAGAACTTCCTCTCGCACTACTTCCTTCATTACGGGATTAAGGCGGCGTTGTGGTTCTCGAGACGTTTTCGTGCCGTCATCAAGATGTATACGATGCGTGCATATGCTAGGGTCTATTCCCTTGATATCATCTAAGGACCATCCGATAGCGGAGCGGTGTTCACGAATGACATGAATCAAACGTGCCTCTTCGTCTGTAGTCAAGTGAGCAGAAATTATTATAGGGTGACTACCATCGGGATCGAGATGCACGTACTTCAAATCATGGGGTAAAGGTTTTAAATCCGGAGTTGGAGGATTGGGGATCAAGGATTCGTGAGGGATCATCTCTTCAATGGAAAAGAGCGAATCCGATTCTTCTGAATTAGTTTGCACCGAAGCATTAGGGTCAAATAGTGGTACTGACTCTAATAATGCATGGACATCCCTTATGTACGAGTCATCGTCAAACTCCGGATTATCAAAAGAAAGGAATTGGTGTATCTCGTCTGGGGGAAAAGAGTTTGTGAAATAATCATGTTCCAGACTATCAACCAAGCTAATCTCACCCTCCATTATAGGATCGGGAAACTGTTTCATTAATTTGAACACGTTGAGTTCGATAGAAAGGTTCCCGAAAGACAATGTCATTGAACCGTCCCGACAATTTATGAGAGCGTTGGCAGTTGCAAGGAAAGGACGTCCCAAGATGATAGGGATGGAGTCACAGGCTACTTCCGATATCTAGAATGACAAAATCAACCGGGTAGTAAAATCTTGGACCTTTACTATAACGCGTTCTCTACTATGCCTTTTGGGTACTTGATGGAGCGATCCGCGAGTTGCAGAGTCATATTGGTAGGTTTCAATTCATGAAGACCTAACCGCTTAAATAAGTAGTAGGGAAGTAGGTTAACACCGGCACCTAGGTCTAAAAGTCGCGATGGCGGTATACTTGTCGCCCTACGTGCATGGCATGGCAGGTTAGTCGACACAGGTCCTTATACTTTACCACACCATTGGTAGTGGTAATCGAGGAAAACTTTCGATGAGGAACGCTTGTTGAGGTACATTCGATGCGTCGTTTGGTGGTGCACATGTCTTTCAAAAACTTGGCATGCTTGGGCAAATGCTTTAGCGCATCTAGGAAAGGTAAGTTTATGGTCAAATTTTTGAAGGTTTCACGGATCTCATCAAAATGTTCATCATGTTTGTTCTTTACCAAACGGGTAGGGAACGGAGCTTTTGGACGGAATCGCGTAAGGATCGATTAAAGCGTCTTTCCCTAGGGGGACATAGGTGTAGATTTTGAAGGTACAACTTCGTCCGTTATAGGTTGCGAGGTAGGAGTTGGAAGGACGTCAGTAGTGACTTCCGTCGATTCCTCGTCTGGCATACGTATATTATTGTCGATGGTTCGGCCGGAACGAAAAGTGGTAATGGCATTTACCTCACCCTGGCTTGGATTATTAGATCCTGGTGCATTGTTGAGTTCAAAGGCAGTGTTTGTAGGCTTAGGGTTCGGAACTGCTTGGCCAGGGAACACGCCCTTTTGACTTTTATCCTGAGCTAACAGCTGAAGAGACTGTTGGATAGAAACTAGGATTTGATTCTGTTGATTCATGTATGTCGGGGAAAGTTTCAGCCGTTTTATCGGTACCGTGGATTGTACCAAGGGAGCGGCGGGAACTAGTTCACGGTTATTATTCACGGGTTGATTTTGGTAGCCATATCCTTGGTTAAGCGGGAACAAGGTTCGCGGTTGTTTTGGTACCCCATATTTGCGTTGTTGGGAAAATTACTTTGCCCTTGCTGAAATTGTGGAGGATTTCCTTGGCGATAGGAATTGTAGTTTCATGGGGGTCGTGCAGAACGCGTTGTTGCCACCGAAGGAGCTTGTTGTTGGACGGGGGTGCCCAAGCTAAATTCGGATGTTGTCGCCAAGGTGCATTAGGGATGTTGAAAGCACAAGCCCCTTCGGAAGGTTGGGGAGGACACTTTCGTATACCAAAGGACAATAAGAATCGGTGTGCTTTCGGGGACTTAAGCAAAGAGGGCATGGGGAAGCGTTGGCAGCCATGATCCGTTTGGGTTTTTGTTCATTTACTTGTACCGAAAGAGCATCGACCTTTTGTTTAGGGACTCGATTAGAGTTTTAATTCGGATCGGGTTTGACCTCGAACATAGACGTAACTTTGGTAGGAGTGTCTTTAGAAGATCTAGAAGAATCGGTGTTTCCCCAATGGGTGCCATCGTGAGGCCTGTTTCTCAAGAAAAGTATATGCTTCATGGCGCTTTTTGTCCATGAAACAACCGCCGTTCATGATATCTAATGTTTCTTTTGATGGTCGAGAGACCATTAAAGAATGAAACGGACTAATCGGCGCGTGTCGAGTTGATGATGGGGACATTCGAGAAGTAGATCGATAAATCGCTCCACGCCCAAAAAGGATTCACAGGGGGTCTTTGGCGAAAAGATTGAATCTTTTGAAGCATTTATGTAGTTTTCTTAAGTATAGAACTTTATCATAAATGCTTGAACCAGTTTTGGCCCATGTGTCAATGGATTCTGCGCTTGTCCGCGAGCTAAACCGAAGCTTTATCGGCTAAGGTGAAGGGAAACAACCTAAGCAAGACTTGTTCATTGATAACGGTCGGATGGCGGAAAGTGGTGACTACTTGTTGCATCCGACGAAGATGATTATATGGTTTTTCATGGTCTAAACCATGGTAAACAGGTAACAAACCGAAAATGTTTGGCGGAACACGAAAATCACCTACAATCGCATCGAGTTTAATGCGAGAAGCGTGTCCTTCCCCGTAAAGGCGATAGAAAATTCGAAAGGGGTTTCTCGACTGTGAGATTTTCTTCAGCCATAATTAAAGGAGATAATGGAAACGGAGATGTTTGATGAGGTTGATTTACGGAGGAGGAACTATGCCTAAGAGATAACATAAACAGTTGTTTCTTGTATTTTCGACAATGATATGTAAGTTCTAATTCCTTATGTTTACCAGACCGTAGTCTCATACAAATATAAATTTTAATTTAGTGTTCATAAGGAACGAATAATGACTGGAGTTTTTAGAAGTTAGGAAGGAGGGAGTTGAAACACGCCTTCCTCGGAAATTGCTAACTTTCGGCGCAGGGAAGCTAGGATAACGTGTGAATATTCCAGCAGCCGTCACCGAGAGAATTGAGGGAGGTTGTTCGCGTGCCGGACGCTTCCTTAATTAGGCAACCTCAATTTTTTTCAAGTTTCCTAGGCACTGATGGAATAGGATGATGATTTATGATGGTGTATTATGCGGGGTGTTATTAAGATGATTTAGATGAATTTTTTAATTACTATGATTTTTTTTTATTATTATTATTATTTTTTTTTTTTAATTTACGTAATTAGTGTATTATGGAGACGTGATTACGAAATAAAAAACGATAGATGCCAAAATAGAAACTAACTAACATATACTAGTTTACGCAGAAAGTCTACCCATGCAAATCTATATTACCTATACTTGCAACTATGTGTAAGTTATACGTGAGCTAGGGGAATGTCGAGAACGAACTCATGCAATTGAATACCGCGTACGTGAATTGATGTAACATACACATACAAAAATATTCTAAGCAGGTGGTTTGGCACTACGCATATATCAAAATATATTCGAATCATATTTATTGTGTTAACGTGAATATATAATGACGAACCACCTTTACATGCAAGGAGTCCTCATGCCAACATACAAATATACGAGGTAAAACAGGTTATAGCAAATAATATCCTTGACAAAGTTTGAGGAGTTTAAGAGTTTGAAACCTGGCGTCCCGCGATTCCTCGTATAGCGATCGACTAACTCCCGATCTTACGCTTACTAGAAAAACAGGACCAGAGAGCCCAAAAGAGTACTGAAAAAAAAAAAGTGGCTCAGTACGAAAACCGGAGTGTTGATACTCCAGGTTAGTCTCGCGTGCTACTAATTCAGTCTCGTCCGAGACTCTTTTGTCTGTTCAGTACTTCAAATTCCTATGGAGTACTTAGACTATGCTAATGAAAATAAACAACTTGGTTCACAGATATTTGTTAGTAGAAAAAAAATTAGGGTAAAGAGTTACAGTAAAGAGTTAGTATTGTAATAGAATGAAAATTAAAAAGATGAGGAGGTAGGGGAAGGGGTTTTTATGGATGTATTCCAGTTATTACGTTAAGTCCAGAGTCCTTCGGAGTGCAACGGCGCCATTTGATAAAACCTTCTTTTACACAAATATTTATTGGTTTTCAGTTACTTGTTTTCTTAAGTCCGAGGTCCACAGTCCAAAGTCCAACGTCTGTATAGTCGTACGTTTTAGTCAAGTTACCTTACTCACGTGGGTTTGGTAGGATAGGTCGAGTAAGGGATCGTCCAAACCTTAGGGCTCGGATAGGTTCACAACTGGAATTACAAATTTTAGTAAGTAGGTTTTTTAGGTTTCTTTTTAGTTGGTTTAATTAAAATAACGATAATGCAATAATGTAAATTATTACGGCGATTATATGTAGGTAAACAAGATGGAGAAACAGGGAGAGAGTTAATCATGCTCATGCAAGAATCATTTTTCAACAGTTTTTATTACCAAATCACTACATCTCTAGTTCGTCTCATTTTCGGAGACGACGTCGAGTATTGATCCCTAATGCATGCCCACATCTCTAGGTCGCATTTCACTAGCATAAGGAGTTTCAATAATACCTCATCTCTGGTATATTATTTCAGCTCCTGACACAATTTCACATCACCGGGCGAATTGGAGAGTTTTCGACACTGTGGAGTCGCTACGAACATTTTGGTCGCTAGCGAATTCATCTGGAGCATCGCCGATCCAACTTTGTACAGTCTCAGTCATTTTGGGACCGGATGTCAATTCTATGCCTAATTCCTAAGTAGTGATTCTAGAATATTAACGAGTCAATCCGATTTTCACACGAAGCGTAACCAGAACCCCACGAGGGGGATTAGCTCATGGTCATAGAAGGAATAATAAAACTTGCTGTATACATTAAGTAAATAAATGCAAGACAAGAATTAAACTAGAAAAGAAATGACTGTTATTAAGAGTAAAATAACTTACAGGATTTACGCTACTGAAATGGAAATGGCAAAATGTAAGTACTGAAGAAGAAAAAAACTAAGCGTAGCTAAAGCATTAATATGCTGAAGACCTTATAATGAAGGCGAACCCCTCATATATATAGGCGGATGTCCCTTCACGTGAATTCCTAACAATTAATCAGGTTTGTTTGTTACCTATTTGAAACGTTCAAAACTTTGATAATCAAAGTTTTGTTTCACCTGTATTAAATTTTTGTCCTTTAGCTTATAAGGTTTTGTCTTTATATGTTTTAGTTTTGTCTTTTAGCCCAATTCAATTCAAACATTGAATTGGTACGTGTCTTTCTCATTGCAAGGTGGCACAATTTTGTGACCATCTCTTGCCACCTGCCTATGCTGACTCATCCTGCCTTCTGGGCCCGCAGAGTGTGTCCACTTAGTGTGTCCAGTGGCGGCGCCGATTTGGCGTTTTTACGACTTTTGTCCTTAGCGAGTTAAAGTTCGCCGCCGAATTCGCTATGGCAGCTTCACTAGCCAACGTCGGCACCTAGATTTATCCGATTTGAGCTTCGAAAGTTTTCTGCTTCTTTATATGTGGGCCCGTTCTGCACTGGTTTTGTTCTTTTGGAAACTTCGGCTCTATTCAGGCTTTGTTGGGCTTCACGGGGATTGAGTGGGAATTCCAAATATTCCCGTATTCCTGTACTTGGCAGCTTCACTAGCCAACGTTGGCATCTAGATTTATCCGATTTGAGCTTCGGAAGTTTGCTGCTTCTTTATATGTGGACCCATTCCGCACTGGTTCTGTTCTTTTGGAAACTTCGGCTTTAGTCAGGCTTTGTTGGGTTTCACGGGGGTCGAGTGGGAAACTTCAATTATTCCCGTATTCCTGTACTTCGATGCATGTTTTATCACTATATTTATTTTAATTGCGGAATCCTGCAAAAGTATGAAAATATAATTATTATATGATTATTAAACACATAATCGACCAAAATGTTATGTCTCTCAGGGTTTAATATTACAGTTTTGGGTGCTTATCACTGCACAAACATATTCTCCATGCATCCCCTTTACTTCACGAGCAAATCAAAAATTTCGTTGAGAGTTTTGGAAAATTATCATTGCAGTCTACCAATGACTGGGAATCTGAGACTACTGTACCAAAGGTATGCCATCTGTACTCAGTTATTTTTCTTAATAATAACTCGCCATTGAACCTGATAATATATTAGGAACTTTCTTCATTAACATTGCAAAAATGCTTTCTAATATATTATTCAAGACATGCTATCTATCTACTTGACTAAAATGGAACGGGCGTCTGACGATGTAAAGTGCTGCTATTGGTATATTACATGCTCTATCTTGCATGTTATTCTATTCTGCATAAAAATTGTCAGATGCTGCGGATGATTTTTCAAAATTTTATCTGATGCATATAACATGCAAACTCTGAGTTTTATTAACTTGGAGTTTTTGTTGGAGTTATCCCTCACATGAGGAGAGAAACGGAGCTGATTCTGCGTGAATATGTCGAGCGCTTTTCTCTTTCGGAGGCGGAATGCACTCGCCATGCCGTGAAATCATTCCAGTGTTTTGGGCGCGACCTGCGCTCTTGCCGTGGAAGCATTACAGTGTTTTGGGCGCACCTGCACTCGTGTCTGATTTTCGTGGGCCTCGCTACAGTAACCACGAAATTTGGTTTTTTGATATAAAAACAAAATCAAGGTTTTGGAAAACCTAAGACTAAGAACCAGACAAAAACAAAGAGAAAAACCCAATCTTGAAAGCTATCAAGATTGAGAGATAATCTTTACAGAGATACAACCCTGTAAAGAGATAAGAGTGATCTAGTAAGGTGAGAGACTGAAATGAGAGATTGTAATCTTCCTTCCCACTTTATAAAGAACTGGCTCTTGTGGAAGTAGGCATCATTGGCCGAACCACGGTAAATCTTTGTGTTGTGGTTTGCCTTTACTGCTTTGCATTATTATTTGTTGTTGATAGTTGTTTAGCGAGTTGGGCATGTTAGTATAGGCTGTAGTTGATATTTAGATTTTGTCCGGAGTTGAATTGTTTCCATATACGAGTTATCTGTGTAGTGGGGGAATCGATTGGTATTGGTATAATCCCCAACAAGTGGTATCAAAGCCTTGGTTAGAATAGCCTAGGGTGTTATCCGAATCTTGGTCAGAAGGTATTTAACGAAATTACTGAGAGAAGATTTGAGGTTAAATAACTTGTAGAGATTGACCATTCTGTGAACACTCGCATGATGAGTCTGAATAGGAAGAACTACACCATCTGGAAAGCCAAGATGGAAGACTTGCTATACTGCAAGGACTTGGCACTTCCCATTGAGAATGAGGGAGTAAAACCAGAAAAGACTGATGAGGCTGAGTGGAAAAAGCTTGACAGAAAAGCGATTGGATACATTCGACAGTGGATTGACGATAGTGTCTTTCACCATGTGTCCCAAGAGACTACAGCCTTCAGTCTGTGGAAGAAACTCGAAGACCTTTATGAGAGGAAGTCGGGTGGAAACAAAGTGCTAGTCGTTAAGAAGTTTGCAGACACGAAGTACCAAGAAGGTTCTTCAATGTCTGAGCATCTTAATGAAGTCTGAGAAATATCATCAATCAGATGCATTTGATGAAGATCAATTTGGGAGACGAAGTTGAGGCTTTGTTTCTATTAGGCTCTCTACCCGAAAGTTGGGAGACATTAGCAGTTTCTCTACATGGAGTAGCCAAGGATGGAATTGTTACCATGGAGATGGCTACCATGTCTTTGTTGAATGAGGAGACTAGAAGGAGTGCAAGAAGAAGCTCCTCTCACTCAGAGATCCTTTTCACAGAGAAACGGGGGAGAGGTAGAAACAGAAAACCATCTCGTTCTAGAGGTGATGACAAAAGTAAATCTAAGGGTGAAGCTAGAACTCCTAAGGCAGAGAGGCAATGTTACTATTGTGCCACCAAGGGCCACTTCAGATATGAGTGCAGGACACTGAAGAGGGATGAGAAGAATAACTGTGTACATGAAGACATGGTGCAGAGGAACGGAAACACAGGCAGAGATACTACCGCACTAGTCGACGACCTAGTGGGAATTGTGTCAGATTGTAGTGTGTGCTGTCTTAGTACCTCATGTCGATACGAGTGGGTGATAGATACAGAGCATCCTATCACGTCACACCGCGCGACAGGGGATTCTTCACTACCTACCGTGTGGTGAATATGGTGAAGTAAGGATGGGTAAATGATGGCATCTCGAAGATTATAGGCATTGGAGATGTTCATGTAGAAACCAATGTCGGCCACACCTTGACACTCAAGGATGTAAGACATGTCCCCACGACATACGGCTAAGCCTAATTTCGGGCCGGGAAATTAGATGATGATGGCTTTGTAAACTCGTTTGGTAACGGGGGTGGAACCGAAAGCGAGGTTCCATTGTTGCAGCCAGAGGAAAGAAAAAACTTGCTCTATTTACAAAACACGAGCTAGTTTGTGTAAAGCGTAATTTAATCGCGATAGAAAGAAGCTTCATCTGAACTGTGGCACAAGAGACTGTGTCACATGGGCATAAAAGGGATGGAAGTTCTCGCTAAGCAAAAGGTCGTGCCAGACATTAAAGGTACACATTTAAATACATGTACTCATCATTTGGTTGGTAAAGCAACACGGGTGTCTTTCCAAAGATTCCCGTCTCACAGAAAGGACAATGTCCTTGAACTAGTGCACACAGACTTATGTGGTCCTATGAGAGTAAAGTCCCACCAGGGAGCTTCGTACTTCTTGACATTCATTGATGATGCTTCAAGAAAGATATGGGCCTATAGTCTGAAGACCAAGGATGAAGTACTTGGCATGTTTGAGAAATTCCACAGCATGGTGGAAAGAGAGACTGGGAAGTTGTTGAAGTATATTTGCTCAGATAATGGGGGTGAGTACATTGGGCCATTTGAAGAGTATTGCCAGAGTCATGGGATTCGTCATGAGCAGACCGTTCCCAAGACACCGCAACAGAATGGAATAGTAGAGAGAATAAACCGTACCATTGTAGAGAGGATGAGATGCATGCTATCTCACTCTAAGCTACCTAGAAGCTACTGGGTAGAAGCAATACGTACAGCCGTGCATGTGATTAACCTGTCGCCGGCAAAGCCTCTGAATAGTGATTATCCAGAGAGAGTATGGTCAGGCAGAGATGTTGATTATGGATACTTGAAGGTATTTGGGTGCAGGGCATTTGTGCATATTCCGAAGGATGAGAGATCCAAGCTTGATGACAAAGCCAAGCAGTGCATTTTTCTGGGTTATGGAGATGAAAAGTTTGGTTACAAACTCTATGATCCGATTAACAAGAAGGTAATCCGAAGTCGAGATGTTGTGTTCTTAGAAGACCAAACCATAGCAAACTTTGAGGAGGGTGAGAAGCTACAAGCTTTCACCAATGATCTTGTTGATTCAGAACCAGAAGTTCCTACTGTGGAACGTGCATAAGGCATTGAGAATGCAGAAAACCATGAGTTTGAAGCTCATGATGAGAATCCTATTGCTCATGATGGGATAGAACCTATTGGTATAGAAAATGCATATAAGATGCATGAACCACCACTAGAGCAAGCAGAAGTGCATCCTCCTGAGGCACCAGCAGATAGGGAAAGGAGGTCTGATAGAGGGAGACTAGCTTCAACCAGGTATCCACCACATACGTACGTGCTACTATCGGATGGTGGAGAACCTATGTACTATCAAGAGGCACTTGAAGGTACATACAAAGAAAAGTGGTTGAAGGCCATGCATGACGAGATGGATTCTTTGCATAAGAATCACACTTATGAGTTAGTTGAGAAACCCACAGGGAGAAAAGTTCTCAAGAATAAGTGGATATACAAAGTCAAGCATGAGGAGAACAATCCTCACCCAAGGCACAAAGCTCGCCTTGTTGTGAAGGGATTCGGTCAAAGGAAAGGGATTGACTTTGATGAGATTTTCTCTCCTGTAGTGAAGATGACTTCTATCCGGGTGGTATTGGGTATGGCCGCAAGTATGAACCTAGAGGTTGAATAGCTAGATGTTAAGACAGCTTTTCTTCATGGAGACCTTGAAGAAGATGTCTACATGGACCAGCCAGAGGGGTTTGAGGTCAAAGGCAAGGAGCACCTAGTATGCAAGCTGATAAAGAGCTTGTATGGGTTGAAGCAAGCACCGAGACAGTGGTACATAAAGTTTGACTCCTTTATGGAGAAGCAAGGATACAAGAAGTCTGCTTCCGATCATTGTGCGTTTGTTCAGAGATTTCCATATGGGGATTTCATAGTGTTATTGCTGTATGTGGATGATATGTTGATAGTTGGCCCAAACATCAACAAGATATCTAAGCTGAAGAAAGACTTGAGTAAGTCCTTTGAGATGAAGGATTTGGGTCAAGCAAAGCAGATACTTGGGATGCGGATCACTCGTAACAGAAAGAGTGGGAAGTTGTGGCTTTGTCAAGAAAGCTACATTGAGAAGGTGTTGAAGAGATTCAACATGGATCAAGCGAAGCCAGTCAGTTGTCCGCTTGGTGGCCAGTTCTGCATGACCAAAGAGATGTGTCCTAAGGGTGAGCATGAGCAGAGTCAGATGGAAAAGATTCCTCATGCATCCGCAGTGGACAGTTTGATGTATGCCATGGTGTGTACTAGACCGGATATTGCTTTCGCCGTTGGTGTTGTAAGCAGATTTCTGTCAAATCCGGGTAAAGAACATTGGAAAAGTGTTAAGTGGATGTTAAGATATCTCAAGGGCACTTCCAAATCGTGTTTGTGCTTTAGTGGAAGTAAGCCCTTACTTGAAGGCTACATTGATGCAGACATGGCAGGTGATGTTGACTCGATGAAGTCTACCTCCGGTTATCTGGTTACTTTTGCAGGGGGAGCAGTTTCTTGGCAATCTAAGTTGCAAAAGTGTGTTGCCCTCTCCACTACAGAAGCCGAGTATATTGCAGCCACTGAGTGTTGCAAAGAGATGATATGGATGAAGAGGTTCTTCGACGAACTAGGGCTAAAAGCGTAAAACAGTTTGTAGTTACATGTGACGGTCGGGCCATCCACTTGAGCAAGAATCCGAAGTTTTCATTCTAGATCCAAGCACATACACGCGTGCGTTATCATTGATTAGAGAAGTACTCGAAGACAAGCATTTGTGTATCGAGAAGATCCATACCGACAAGAACGAGTCAGATATGATGACCAAAGTCTTACTGAAAGGTAAGTTTGATATTTGTTGTGCTACCGCCGGAATGGAAATTGTTGATTTGCAAATTGCATGGAGGTATCCCCCCTCACTGTTCAGGAGGGGGAGATTGTTGGAGTTATCCCTCACATGAGGAGAGAAACGGAGCTGATTCTACGTGAATATGTCGAGCGCTCTGGCCGAGAGGAGGAGCGACTGCGCTCGTCTTTGTGAAATCATTCCAGTGTTTTGGGCGCGACCTGCGCTCAGAGGAGGCGCACCTGCGCTCTTGCCGTGGAAGCATTACAGTGTTTTGGGCGTACCTGCGCTCCGAGTAGGCGCACCTGCGCTCGTGTCTGATTTTCGTGGGCCTCGCTAAAGTAACCGCGAAATTTGGTTTTTTGATATAAAAACAAAATCAAGGTTTTGGAAAACCTAAGACTAAGAACCAGACAAAAACAAAGAGAAAAACCCAATCTTGAAAGCTATCAAGATTGAGAGATAACATTTACAGAGATGCAACCCTGTAAAGAGATAAGAGTGATCTAGTAAGGTGAGAGACTGAAAGGAGAGATTGTAATCTTCCTTCCCACTTTATAAAGAACTGGCTCTTGTGGAAGTAGGCATCATTAGCCGAACCACGGTAAATCTTTGTGTTGTGGTTTGCCTTTTTACCGCTTTGCATTATTATTTGTTGTTGATAGTTGTTTTTTAGTTGGGCATGTTAGTATAGGCTGTAGTTGATATTTAGATTTTGTCCAGAGTTGAATTGTTTCCATATACGAGTTATCTGTGTAGTGGGGGAATCGATTGGTATTGGTATAATCCCCAACAGTTTTTTCATGGCTCAACAGGTGCTCGAAGATATCATTGAATCTTTGGCTGGGGCAATTTTGGTTGATTCTGGATATAGTATTGAGACTGTTTGGAACTGCATAAGACCTATTTTAGAACCATTGGCTACGCTAGATACTATGAAGTTCAACTTTGTTCCGAGAACAGGTATGCACATAAGCCCCAAGTTCACACGAGTTAGAAACCAAAAATGATCGAGTACTGCAAGAAAGTGATCGAGTACTTGATAATTGCAAAAATGATTGATTCTAACTACAATGCGCGGCTTGATTAATCCTAGAACTCGCTTGGTCAATCGTGGGAAGCACCAACCAGCTGAAGCAAGGAAGACAACACTAAGAGATATGCAGAATGCTAACACAATGGTGGTACTCTAGATTCCTTTAAGGTCTCTGGCACGAAAAGATCTACACCTGAGTTTTTCTATGGGCCCTCCATGTCGCTAGTCTGGGAATTTTGTTTACATGCGCAGAAAATCTGAACAAGAAGGAGAGAAGATCAACACTTTTGGAAACTTGGATAATAATGGTGGGTTGGTGGGTTGGTCACAATCGAGACAATTTAGCCATGGGAAACAATAAACACCCAGCCAACAAATCCCAGTGAAGGGGCCAAAGGGTTTCTCAGCATTCGCACACATTCCCGGGGCTTCTCTAAACCCCTACCCATCTGGAGGACCTTCATTTCCTATTTCTCTTAGGAAGCCGGCCTGTTGATGCTTTTCCAGTAAGAGCGCTAAATCATCAAGCCAATTCTCTTGCAGTTATTCATCTTGATTCTCAAAAGGAAGATGATCAACATTTCATGGAGCGGTTCCATCTTTTGCAGGCATTTTTGAAGAGCTATGACAATTCAAGCCATGAAGAATACATACAGAGTAAGTTTCTTTCGATTCAGTGGACTAGATCTCACCCATTTCAAGTTATTGACTTACCTATTTTTCCCTTTTCAATTTAAAGTGCTTCGATCTTTAACCTATAACAACCCCAATTTTTAAACAACATAGATTACATTATTTGAATTGAAAATAATTATTATATTATGAAGTCTAGCTTGTTCTAGAATTTGTTTGGTTGTTGTTGATTTTTCAAAATTGTTTTTACTTGAATTGTTTGTTAGAACTTGTGTGGGTATTTTAGAATCATTTTTGGGCTTGAAAATATTGTTAAAATGTACCCATTGATATATGTATGGAACTTGGGTGTTTTTAGACCCATTTGAAGCTCATAGGTTAACTTAAACAGACTTAAAACATTGAATAAACAATATCTGCGAATTTCCTCTGTAAAAATCTCATTATTCAAAAACAAAACCCTAGCCTTCATTAAAAATAATATTTTTGATTGAAAGAAATAAAAAGAAGGGAAAGAAGAAGAAAAGGGATTGGAGAAAAAGAAGCATATATGGGTATTCTTTTGCAAATTCAATTTCAGGTGAGTAGTCTAAACCTTATTTTCATATAATTGATTTATTACTATGGTTTATATTAGTTGTGTATTTAATTCTTTATAATGATATATAACTTTGAGATCAAAATTATTTGTTTAATCAGAGACTTTCGGTATATTGAGCTACTGGCACCAAAAGTTTAGCTTTGATATATAGGTGTTGTTGTGTTCAGTAGTACTTGTATATGGTAGTGAGTAAACCATGTGTTTATTGATTGATTGGTAGTTTTATATAGGCTTGCAACTGTTTTGAATGATGTGAAGTCAATGGATTCATGTTATAGGGTTTTGATTTTCAGAATTTCAAAACTATTCTTAGTAATTTAATCATAGAAAATTCGTTTTTGATCTTTTTGATATAAATCCAACGCCTGTCTACTGTAGACACGCATATCTACAACTTTCATATTTTGTAAAATTTCATATCTAGTCGTTTTGCATACTGAAATTTAAGTTGAAGTTTGAAGCAGAAACTGGGACTGAAACTGAGCAGTCTGCAGTAATAAAATATTTACTCTTTTGTGTTGATTCCAAAATAAAACCATTAGAATCTAGACTTACAGAGGTACAACCTCATACTTTGACCCAAGTTCATACTTGTGTTTAAGATTATGAAAACTGACTTCAATATATGATAATTGTTTGTGCACATATTCTGGATATGTTGCATTGTAGGAAGTGTATAGGACACTATATTTATTTGTGCGAAACCAAAACCTAATGAAACCTTAGAGAGTCGTTTATCCGACACAGTGAGCCTCACTTAATTTGGATGAGTGACAGAAAAGATATGACCTCAACAATTATATGCGTCAGAAATTCTATTCGTCAAAAAATAGTTTTCTGCATAGGGTTTTATCACAAACTGCATAAAGCTAGGGAGAGAGTTAGAGTTTTTGTAAAACATTAAAAGGTGAGTTTTATAAGTCTTCTTTCTAACTCAATTGGCCTCATCATATTCCGAGGTCTGTGGAGGTAGATATGATGTCTGGAAGTTTGATCAGTAGAAAAAAAAGGCATCAGAAATCGTTTACGTAATCGTGTTCTAACCTAGTTTTAGTATACTTAGAATGAGATTGAGTATTTTTGTAAAACATAAAAAAAATAAGTTCTGTGTGTTAGATTTTCAACACAAAAAGCCTCAATGTATTTGGATATCTGTGGAAAGAGTTGTGTAATTCGGAAGATAGTCCGTCAGAAATCTAGTTTGCTAAATATTAGGATTTTTACCGTTTTCGACCTAAGTTTTCTTCTAAGTGAGCTGAGGTTGGGACTTCGAGTTCTACATGAAAAAGTATATCTACATACCTTAGTTTATAAATAATTAAGTTACATGTCATTTGAATGAATGTAGGAAAAACTATAGCATTGACTATGTGGCTGATAAGAACTACGAAGGCTTGATTCCAATCTTGAAAGATTTGGATACGTAGGCAGCTTTGAGTAAAAGTGCAGCCACTACACTACACTACACTATATTATATATTATATATTAGTTTTTGTGATAACTACATGTGTACAATGTTAGTACTTAATTGTGTACGTGATTGTGATTGTTTAAAATGTATTCACGAGACATTTAACTAATGCGTTATTCCTGATTGAACCTTAATTTTGATATTAATTTATGATTTATATAATGGATAATGAGGTGAGTTGATTGGTTATTGTGTTTAGAATCTTTATTAATAATTCTATTGCTTGAAACGATGTTTATTTTATAATATAATGAAAATATTATAATAAATGAGAACTCTTGAGTGTTAAAATCCGGTATAAAATGTCCGGTGAAAATTTAATGTGTCGCCCACATCTTTAGATCTCTTAACGCCTCTGTGATGAAAAGAAATATTTATGACTAATGATGTCATGTGAAAAGCCACCATAGAGAGGAACTAAGGCATTCGCCTTGCGGGTATGCTGTATTCCTTGAATGTACAGGAATGTAGGTGGGTATTCCTTGAATGTGGCGGAAATGACCTAAGGTATTCATTGAATGTGCCATGAATGACATGTTAGTGTTATGATAGGTATTCCTTGAATGTGGCGGGAATGACCTAAGGTATTCATTGAATGTGTCATGAATGACCTGTTAGTATTATGATGGGTATTCCTTGAATGTGGCGGGAATGACCTAAGGTATTCATTGAATGTGCCATGAATGACCTGATATTTTGTTATGCCCAATGGAGGCTTTGTGATTATGTGTATGGAAAGCCCAAAGATGGTTGTGACTCACAAGTTACGAGTTTACAAGATGAAAAATATGTTTCCTAGAGGCGATATCCCCGCTTGGGACATATGTCTTATAGTGGTACTCGGTGTGAGTGAGACACACGGATATGTGTGATTTGGCAAATGTGTGTAGTGCAAATCGTAGAGTAGGAACTAAAGGTTGGGCTGTGTCTTTTAATAAAGGAGTCAACGAGATAATTAATAAACAAAGTAAAATATTGATTTTACGTGTCATGAAGTTATTGCATATGAATATTTATATATTATGATGTATATAATTTCTTATGAGAAATGTTTATGTGGTTTGTGTGAGTTGATACTTACGAGGGATGAATGTACTCCCTGGTTGTGATTCTTCTCGTTCTCATAAATAGACGAGTGGTTTTAAAGAAAAATATTGGCTTTATGTATTAGCGAGTTACTGGATATGATTGGTTGTGTATTATGATATGATACATATGATTTCTTATGAAGGAATGTAAATACTGTTAATGTGATATAATTGATATGGTGGGGTGATATATTATGTCATATTGTATATTCTCATGGTTTTGGTGAGAGAAGTAGATGTACGAATTAAATGTTTAGGTTTGGAAAACCTAACTTTGTTTTACAGGAGGGTAGGACTTAATGATATTTTGTGCAGGGAGGATGTCCTACCCTTATACAGCAGTGGATATCGGTAAGATTTAATTCAATTACTAAGTTATTATAATGAGTTAATATAATGGATGACTTGCTTGAGAAGAAACTATGCCGGTTGAAATGACGGAACTACTTGTCTTCCAAGCTGAGAATGGTTAAGTTATGGGTATATATAAAGTGTTGTTTGAATAATTAAAGTATAAAACTATTTTATATTTTTAGTCTTACTCATACCAGCAAATTCAATTTGCTGACCCATGTTTGCTTTGTTTTGCAACGTGGGTGTGTTCTTGGGAACATAGATGGTGGAATGCAGCGGATGAAGATGCTTGATTGGGATTCGCTCTTGGAGTCTTACTGGTATAAGTTTTATGAAGTATAAAGTCTTGATTTGAAACAGATGTAATAGAGTGGTTTAGTAAATTCTTGAATTTGTACATTAAGAGTTGTTCGTTTGATTTTAATTTGATATCATATTTTAATATCGTGGTTGATAATGGGTTATTAGGGTTTTGTTTCATCTTGGATTTTCAGAAGATGGAATAGGATGTGGATAATTCCCTATTTTTAATTTTCTGAAAATTTGGAGTGTGACATAACCTCTGCTGGCCGTATTAAACATGTTGTTGAATTGTAGAATAGAGCGCAATCCATCTTTAGTTGGAAGAAAGTAAGTGACATAATTTTGCATTTCTGAGATTCTTTTTCATTTAGTCTTTCGATTTTTCTTTTATTTGCTAAGGAGAAACAGAACAAACATAAATATAAAGAAAACAACATAATAGAAAAAGAAAATGTGACTGGCCAATACTAGAATTTAGAATAGTTGCAAGTCAGATGAAGATTAACAATATCAATTAGTAGATAATTGTTTCTTACGAAATTAAAATATTAGTAACACTGATGAGTGTTGTGCGTCTTTATTTGTGTGAGGATTATTTTTCAATTCAATGTGGTAGATATATGTACGTCCTAAACTCAGTATTGTATGCTTCCTAAACCCCCGCCGCACCAATGAGTTACTGATCTCCTTTAAAAACAGGTTTACCAATAAAAAACAATAAAAAGTCTAGGTTATGGCATATTGACAATGCAACTTTGGACTATAGTTATGCTAGCACTAATTACACTTGAATACTTTATTGTATTCCCGGTCTTGCACTTTTCACCATGGATTGTTTAGTCTCACTTCAGGCTACGGACAAAAAAATGAATATATATATATATATATACGCATTATTCCTTGGGATTTTTTTAAAATCTTCCTAAATTTATGTACAGACAGACCAGATGGTGATAATCCCAAATATATAGATTTAGGACTTATATTCTTGGATCTATATACGGCTACATCACATGCGAATTCATTGTCTAACATCCTTTCTTTCAAACTATTTATGCTGAGTTTAATTCATCAATCAATGATGCTGAATTTCATTGTCACTTCTTGATTTTTTATTTAATGCAGCTAGCGATTATTGCATGGAACTCTAAAGAATTCAAATTTGTCATTCAAGACAAGTGGTCTGCAATAAATATGGCAAGAAATTGGTCCCAAGGCCCAATTTCGATTCAAAACAACTCTAGAGGTCAAAGTTTTTTTATAATCACTCACAAGGACAAATTTCGGGTGAAAATAACCCTGAAAACCAATTTTTGCGTGAAAATAACCCTCAAGGACAAATGGCCCGGATTTAAAATAAATATTTTCCGATTTTACAAAAAAATGTTGTAATGCCTAGGAAAAACGTACACTTATAGTGGTATGACAAAGCCACTCTTGACCAAATTGCAAATGTGCACTGATTTTATGTTCATCAAATTAACATTATTGATGCCAAGACACCTGTATACTTGGCATGATTATTTATAAGCATTTCATTGCTCTTTTAGTCAAGACTATCTTAGTTAAGCACATTACACACACAACGATTAGATGAAAGTTGTGTAGATTAAAAGGGATGTTTATTCCATTTTTGCATAGTAAGAATCATATATGGTCTTTAATAAGATTTTTTTTTGCATATTGTTGGGTTTTTGTTATTCTTGCTTCTTGTTAAGGTTCAGACGCGTTGTTTTGCATGACAAATATTTTTTTTTCCCATTTTTTTCATTTTAATTATTCATGGAAATGAGGCATATTATAGGTTGTTCTTTGGGGCATAGTGTATTGCTTGGAAAAAAATTCTTGCACTGCTGTGAAACTTTACACGATTTGTAGATCAAACCGCTTGACCAAGTAACTTATATTTTGTTGCATTTGTTCCTGATCCTTGATAGTTATGCTGCTACCAATATAGGCACAGTTAATAAATTGATATATGTTACACCTTTGATTGCTACTCAGTGCATATATTGTTTTCATCTAACAGTCTAAAATGATGCATTTATTGCGTATGTTTAGGAGTCGTCTGTTTTGATTTTGGTGGTCGTTGGTTCTGACTTCAGTACTTTGACATACTATTATCAAATATATTCACTGGACTGTTACACCTCTCACATTGCCTAAAACGATGGCGGTATTGGAATCGGCATTGGAAGTAGTGTTGGTGTTAGGGCTGGGGCTGGTATTGCCGTTGCTACCTGAAAATCTACTTCCTCTTTGAAATTGATTTATAGAGTAAAAGTACGATTGACAATGTGAGAAAAAGTGTAATCTATACAGATACTGTTAGCACAATCTTAATAGTAAAAATGTGAGTTAGTGAGTGAGATCCAATGTAATTTGTGCTCAGCGCAATCTCTACTCTGTGATTTTTTTTTTTTTTTTGTAAAATTTGAATGTATCTATAGTCTGTGAAAAAAGTTGTCGAGCAATTGAATTGTTACATGCTACTGTATTTTACCATCACACAGACCAACTGTTGGAACAATGGAGAGTATCTACACTTCTCCAAGCACCGAAGAACTAGCAACCACCGATGATATTCATCAGAGTGTTGGGGGCCTTCTGCACAAATTCATCACTATACAATATTTAGCTGGATTTTACCGTTTAGACATAAATGAACATAACTTACAAGTACATAGAATCAAAGAATTACTTGGAAAATCACCAAGAGTTACTGATTAAGATGCAAAAAGTCGCGAAACTAAAGAAGATAATGGTCTTTCACATACTGCTATAAAACATAGTACTTTGTGAAGAGTACACAGTTCTCAGTGATGTTCAAGTATTTGCTGATTCAATTTTTTTAATTACTTATAATAGTTAATTACTATCGTGTTCAGAGGAAGAGGTGTAGCTCTTGGATGTTGTTGCAAAGTTGAAGTCTATCCATAGGTAAGTAAGTGTAAAAGCCAAGAAAAAAATTTCTTCCTTTGTCTAATTATTGCCTAATTATTGTACTTTGAGATCAATGACTGTTAGGGGACTACAATATATTATAACTTCATGAAATCCGTGCCGAAAGCACGGGCATTAACTAGTATAGTACGTAATTACCTAGAGTGGCACTGAACTAACACGTAAAATGACCGGTTTACCCGTAGGTAAAATTCCGGGTCATTACAATATGAATACAAGTTGTCTTTCAACTTCTTCTCCCAAAGAAAGGTTTGTTGTTAGTGGGAGAAGACTACTTAGCATTCTAAATACTTTTGCATTCTTAGGTTTATTTTTCTTGATCTTTTTAATTAGCAATACCAAATTCAATTTCAGTGAAAATATTTTTCCATGGGATGGAGAGGAACTGATTACCAACAAAACTTAAGTATGTGGGTTGCTCAATTGAACAATCATTTAACTAGGTTCTCATTTTTTTTTTTCCTTATCAGTTCTAATTTCTTACTAAATATTGTACTGCACGCCTATATGCTACTATTTCTGTAACGTCTAATTTGAAAAACTTTCTTTGTGCTATGATAGATTTTAATTTTACATTGATCGAATCCCTAAATCTCCATGTAACATATTTTTTTTACGTTGAGTTTATCAATCTCTTAAATTCATGATTAAGTGTTTATATAGCTCTCTTATAGTAATTAGGATTCTCTAATCTTTAATATTGTTTGTTAAAATGCCTCAATGAAATAACTTTTTTGTTCTTAACACAGGTCCAATGACGAACTTGCAAAAAATCAAGTCCAGCAATCAAAACTCGACTTTGACCATTAATTGGAAAGGTTGTTTATGGTAAAACGTGCTTTAACCAGTAAAGTTAAATTGGGCATCACTTTTCCGTATTAACCTTTTTGTACACTTATACGTTTGCAAATATTTGAATTCAAACAAGTAAAGTTCTTAGTTTCTCTTTCAAACCAATAAATATTTATCAAGCTCTTTATAGGATAATAAATGTTAAGTTTATTGTCAGGGTAATGAAATACTCATGTTTTGATTATTGTCAGGGTAATGAAAGTCACGTTTGAAGGTAATATGAGTTTGTTAAATAATTCGAAAAAAAATTCACGATTTTTAATATTTTTATATAGTGGTCTCTAATTATTACAATGCGCTGTTGGATTAACTGTTACTAATACTCTATGTTTTTTAACAGCAAGTATGGCTTTTATAGAAAGAGCAAGGTGAATTGATCTGGAAGCTGTGAAGCCATGCTATCGCTTTCTCATTGAAAAGGTGAGTTGTGCTCATAGTCAGTTGTGTTAATAGTCAGTTGTGTTAATGTGATTCTATATTATTTCTAAGTGTAGAATTTGTTAATTATTCTTACGTAAATATTTTTTGTTTGTGAGGGTTGATGTTAAGATCATTTGCTACAAAGCAAAAGGTGATTGAGAGTTTAAAGCAAGCATTAATGTAGATATTGTTTTCTTTCTTGATTCAGTCCCTTTAGGCATATACATAAAGCGGATAGAACTGGAAACAAACGACTAGAGTCCATTTACGCAAGTACATAAACCAGAGGATTGATTCATAGGCAGGCACCGTAGTTTGTCAGAACAGTGTGTAGCATGTGATTGAGAGTATAAAGCAAGCATTAATGTAGATATTGTTTTCTTTCTTGATTCAGTCCCTTTAGGCATATACATAAAGCGGATAGAACTGGAAACAAACGACTAGAGTCCATTTATGCAAGTACATAAACCAGAGGATTGATTCATAGGCAGCCACCGTAGTTTGTCAGAACAGTGTGTAGCATGTGTATCTATACTAGCAAAATGAAAGTGCATGGACGTGAAAAGTTTCTTTTCTTGGACTTCTCTGTTCGTCTTGCTTTGTTTGTGAAGTTCAGAAAGGTTCACAGACGATTTTTTTTTTAAATACACAATACCTTAATTTCTTTTTGCATATAGTCTATCTTCCAATTCACATATATGTTTATGCACTGTGTGGTGAATTGCAACAATGAGCTTCACTATTTCTTTCCCAAACTCAAGGCCATAACAGACCTTTGGTAGCATTAGCTCTTCAACTAGAAGAAATAATGAGCTACAAGTCATACATAGTCCTCAACACCACACCCCAGTACACATGCAAAACATTGGTAATCTCTCCTTTGATCCCAACTCTTACATATATCCCATAGAGCTTTCTTTTGCAGAATTAATCATGACCTTCCACTTAATCTATAATTAAAATGATACTCTCGCGACTCCCATCGCTGATGTGTTACATCCTTAAATCCTTAAGATCCTTGGAACCATCATTCAAGCAAACCATCTTACATATCATCAATCAACAACGACAACCTCTTCTTTGTATCAGTGTTGACATGTTCATTAATTGGACTCACTAACAAAAACATGCTTCTCTTAGTTTTCAACACAGGCACCGCGTATGGTATGACTATACTACTGTTGGTGGTGAGATATTCCTTAGTGTCCAAAACCCTCAATGGAGAACCACACAGCCATTTGAGTCTCAACCATTTTTCTTTTTCTTTTTTTGTGCATAGGGAAAGAGTCGTGTACTAATTTGATTACCCTTTGGTTTATCCGACCAGTTTTAATTTATTTTAGTCATATATTCTGTGAGTTACTGCAACTGCTCTCACATGTCAAATAGTCTATATCCTACATGTGATTTTCTATAATTTGTTATTATTTGCACTTGCAGTATATATCCTCTTATATTGTTTTGGTTTGTGGTGATGCAGGTTACATAGAAGCTTAAAGCAACTTATTTAACAATATAATTATGTGCACAAGATTTAGGAGTGCTACTACTTTTAGCTACCAAGCCGGATTTTCAGTTTGGCCATTTATTCATGCATTGTAGCAGTTGTGATGTAATGTGGTGTTGTTGAACACTTTAAATATAATTTCCAATTCATTTTATCAATTTATATAAGTGCATTACCACCAATTATGGTCCCGAAAAGAAATAAGAAAGACTAGCGAGTTAGGTGTAAACTAACTACAAATTAATAATAAATATTTAAACAAGGGTATTATGCTTCTGCTAAGCAGTATAGTTGGATATGGATGCTGGTGAAATATTTGTACTAGTCAATCAACAACAGTTGGCTCATATCCAATATTCCAATGTAATAGAACACAACTCTAGGTTGTGTTTTCAAGGTAATGGCTTTGCCTATACAACTCTAGACTATGTTTTCAAGGTAATAGTTTTGCCCCATAATACCAATATAAGATTGTGTTGCCCATTGTAATAGATCGCGCCCATTGAAATAAGCTATGACAATAGCATTAGTACTGCTCATGGATGGCATCCTTTTACAGTTGGAATAACTTAAGTACTACACATATGCATACAATAGCATCAGTACTAATCATGACATCCTTTTGCAGTTGGAATAATTTAAGTATTACACATATGCATACATATAAGAACGAAGAATATGTTGAAATCCAACAAAGTGAAACGTTGGGTTATATACTCGAGTAAACTAAACCAAATCACAAAAAACTACTCACTGTAATAGACAAAGTCATTTATGCATTATGAGAAATAAATATGTAAAATAATAGACTTTTCTTTATTTTATTCTAATTCAGTAATAGAGATTATCATATTAGAACTATTTTATGTGTTTTCGCTTTGAAAATTCTTCAATTATCTATTTTAACGTGGTTATAAGTCCCACAAATATTGGAACTCCATTCTCAACCAAGATTACACCAATTAAAATAAAACACAAGCGATATGAGGCTTATAAAAGAGTAAGAACTAAATGCATCCAAAACCAAAAAACCTCACTCGATGCGTCCACAAGCAAATTATAAATGTGCTTTGTTTGTTTCTACGAGTCTTTTTTACACAGGATTTTTCATGGATCTCTATCTCTATATTTCTCTCATGCAAACACTCAAATTGGAAAGGTAATTGAACTCAAAATTTAACCGTTGAAATGATTTTATTTGAATATATTTTACAACCAGTTTTTTTTTCCCTAATTTACATTTTAATTCATAACGGAACATGTTTATTTCATATTTTTCACAAAAAATTATTTACTGATTATTTAGTTCTTAATTTTAAATTATTTACTTAAATTACATAAACGGCACCCATTCAGTAATTCCACAAAATCTTCTCTTTATTTATTTTGGTAAAGTCCTACAAATCGCTTCTTGCTAAAATTCGAAAACACAATATGGTCTATGTTTATAACTTTGTTTAATAGCCATAACAAATTATTGGCATTGAGAACTTTGATAAATTAATTTACTATATAAGGTTTAATATAGTTTGGAAGTAAAATTTTTGATACATAATAATAAAATGAAAATATATATATATATATATATATATATAAAAAAACGGTTGTATAGGACGTATACATGACATAGGATGTTAGTGGGCACAATGGGACCGGATCGCGTATAGTTGGGGAGCCAGTCGCACTGATCAGATCCGCGTATCTCAACCGCTTCAGAATCGCTAGCTCGCGAGACATGGAGTGATGGAGGGCGGAACCTTAACTCGGCAGGGTAACCGCCACCGCACGCGGAAAGAGGAGAGATCATGGAAGAGAAAAGAGATAAAAGAGAGGGAGAGAGAGAAAGAGAGAGAGGAGGAAAAAAAGATCGAGAGAGAGACGAGTGAGATTGGTGGTTGTAATATTAGTTCATACATTTTGGCGCCGTCTGTGGGGAAAGAAGAAAATGGCTACGATAATAAAGAGAGGAGTAGGAAGACCTAAGAAAGGACAAATCAGAGAAACCATTGAGGAAGTAGAGAGTGCTGGGATGGGAGTGGTAGGAGAAGAAGAAGTATCAGATGTGGCGGCAGACGCCACCAGACTCTTACAGGAGGAGATAGTTAGGTTAAGAGAGGAGAATGACGAGTTGAGAAAGGAGAGGGAGATTACACGGGGTGGAACGGAGCAGGGGGAACCCAGGGGCAGTGAAGCGGAAGGGGAGAATGTAGAGTGCCCACTACCGGACGTCGAACCAACAGTGGGCATTACTTTAGGGGTGGTTCAGGCTATGATCGAGAAAGATCGGGAAGTGAATCGGTAGCGAAAAGGGATCCAGAGCGCAAAGACGAAAGAGGTGGCTAGCCTCAACAAAAATCCGCTGGCGGATTCAATATGGAATTCCGAAGTTCCTAAGAGGTTTTCTCAACCTAGGTTTGAACGGTATGATGGGAAAGGAGACCCCACTGATCATTTGCATCATTTTCGGCAACAGATGCCGTTATGGCAAGAGAATAAGTATGATGGACTACGTTGTATGATGTTCCCGGCCAGCCTTAAGGGGGGAGCCTCGGACTGGTATTATCGGTTGGCTTCGCGAAGCATAAAAGGGTTCGAAGAGCTGGAACGCGCCTTCGTTGATCACTTCATTCACCAGAAGAGAAGAGTGGTTGATATCGCGGCCCTCTTTAACATAAAGCAAAGAGCCGCGGAGTCATTGAGGGAGTTTTTATGCAGATTCAAGGAGGAGACGCTGAGAGTGGAAAACCTGGATGAACACACGGCGGTCATAGCCTTCCAGCATGGTTTGAGATCAGGGACCAGAGTTCATGAGTCTGTGTCTAAGATTGAAATTACTACATTGCATGCCCTATACCCGAAGGTAGAGAAGTATATACGATATGAGGATATAATGCAGAGAACTGCTAAGGAACAGAAGAGGTCGGGAAAGGCAGTGCAGGAGGTTGAGAAAGATGATCGAAGGGGTAAAGGTAGAGTAGAGGACATAGAAAGAGGATCATACAGAGGGGAGAAACGAGGGCCAGAGAGAACACTTGATCGGGGCAAAAGAGAGGTGCGAGAGAGAAGGCCATACCGCGAAATGGAGCAGACTCCTCTTAACCGACCATTAGAGGAGATCTTGGCTCTCATTAAGGAGCACCAAAATTTTGAGGGGCCGCGAAGTATCCCAAGAGAGATAGAAGGGAAACCATTTTGCGAGTATCATCAAATCCGAAACCATGCCACGAACGAATGTTACGCTTTGAAATGGTTAGTAGAGAGGATGATTGAAAAAGGAATGCTCAGAGAGTTTGTCGCGGAGGTGCGTCAAGCCGATAGAGTGCCAGCTTCGGCCAGAATTATGGGTACGATCAATGTCATCTTTAGTGGAGAGACTCTGGGGAGGAATGCCCACAGGGACAAGGTGAGGAAGACAGCAAGCCTCCGACAGGTTAATGAGGTGGTGAGTGTACCGCGGTTAGTTAGTGGAGCCGCGATGACCGAAGGGATCATTATGTTCACCCCAAAAGATTTGGAGCCGATAATTACACCGCATGAGGACGCCTTGGTAATCACCATAGCAATGGGGAATTATCTAGTTCGGCGGTGTTAATAGATCTGCTAGCGATTCGGTTGATTTATTATTTAAAGGGGCCATGGAGGAGATGAACATCGACAGCAGCCAGTTGAAAGTTTCCCAAACCAACTTGTATGGGTTCAACGGCAGTATGACAGAGCCCATAGGAGAAGTTACGCTGCCAGTGACTGCAGGCCCGTCGACGGTATTCACTAGATTCATGGTGGTGGACACCGCTGCGCAAAGATAATGCAATTTTAGGAAGAAAATGGATTCACGAAATGAAAGCCATTCCATCGCCATATTACCAAGTGATCCGCTTCCCCTACCAATGGGGAACATATGAAATCGGGAGATCAATCAAGTGGCGTAACATCCAACGATCACGGTGAAGAGTTTCGCTCGAGGTACAATGAAGGGGTCGACAGAACCGGATTTTCATAGCGCCACGAGAAGCGGCGATGACAAAAGGGTGTGAATCGCCGTTGGGACCAAAGACATTGGATCGCGATTGAAGTAGTGAACTTAGGAGTCGGTTGAAGAGAAATTTACATCCATAGGGACTGATTTGCCCAAGAATGGAAAAAGAAACTAGTGCGCCTTGACGTAAAATTCAAGTGTGTGTTCGTGGGGCATTGAGGATATCGAGGTTTTAGACCCGAGTTTGCATGCCACCATTTACATATGAATGAAAATGCCAAGCCGTTAGACGAAGATGAGAAGTTTACGCCCCAAATATCTTGAGGCTATTCGCTAAGTGGCACGATTGAAAGGGGGGAATAATAAGGGAGGTCAATACACGTAATGGTTGTCTAACGTAGTCGCGTCACGAAAAAGAATGGTAAGGTCGGATGTGTGTTGACTTCCACGGATGTGAACAAGGAGTGCCCAAAGGATTGTTACCCGATGCCGCGAAAGTGGACGAAATGCGGGACGACGAATGCAATCGGGTTCAAAGTGTTCTTTCATGGACGCCCCATGGGATATAATCAGTCGCGATGCACGGCCCGGATCAGAAAAGACCACTTTCGTGGTAGGGGGGCATACCGTTACACCGTGATGCCCTTTGGTTTAAAAATGCAGGGCTTTTTTCCGAGATTAGGAGAAAGAATGTTTCAAGGGAAGATTAGGAAGGGATGGAGATATATATTGATGATATGGTGGAAAAGAGTATGTCGGAAGAGGAACACTTGGAAGGTCCGCAGAAACTTTTCATATACTACTACACATAAAAATCGAAACTCAACCCCGAAAGTGTACTTTTTGGGGTAACTTCCGAAAGTTCTTGGGTTATATAGTTACACACCGCGGTATAGAGGCAAATCCCCACGTGATCGAGATCACCGATAGAAATGCCGTCCCCGAATGTGAAAGAGGTGCAAAGCTTAGCGGGGGAGAGTCGCGCACTTAATCGATTCATTTCAAGTCCCTGATAAATGTCGACCTCTATATCGATTATTAAGGAAATCACAAGACTTCAATTGACCGCAGAATGTGAAGAAGCCTTCCAAGAGTTGAAGAGTTATCTAGGGAAAGCACCTTTATTATCGCTGACCGGAACGGGGGAAAAACTATATCCAGACTTGGGAGTTTCGAGTACGCGGTGAGTTCGGTCTTGGTTCGCGTGGTTGATGAGTAGAAAAAGCCGCGTATTTTCAAAGCAAGACCATGTTAGAAGCAGAGACCCGATATACCGACCGAAAATAATGCGCTTTGGCTTTGGTATTTTCGCCTTAAAGTTAAAGCCTTATTTTGAGGCACACCTGGTTGTCGTAACAAATTTGCCTCTTAAGCAAGCCTTGAGGGCGCAGAAGTCGAAGAATGCTAAAATGGGCGTAATGCCGAGTTGCTATGAAATTCATTACCAAGTCGAACTCACAAGCAATGGCGGAGGTATTGGCAGTTTCCACCCGAGGACCCAACCTCGGGTGAAGAGATGGTAATGGATCACGGCGAGAGATTAACAACGACCCTTGACCCATGGGATGAACGGAATGGATGGAGAGTTTTTCGCAGATGGCTCGCTTCGGATACAGTGGAACGGAATAGGCGTAGTCCCGGTGACCCCGGAGAATACTAGGCTGGAATTGTCAATGAAACTAGGGTTCGCAGCTTCAAACAATGAATCGAAAATGAAGTCGTGATAGCGGGATTAGATTTGGCACGGACCTCGGGCGTGAGAGAATTATCTGCTTTACTCGATTCTAACCCGTGGTGTGCCGAGAACGGGTTTTGTGGCTCACGCCCGAGGATGGCAAGATACCCGAGGTCTTACAAAGGAAAGCGAAAGCAAATTCAAGAAGATCAAATTTACTCATTTGAATCGCTGAGAAAATCGACATGCCGATGCATTAGCTTATGTTGCGGCGGTATTACCGTGATCGAGGGCGATCAATTGAAATAAGGGTGTTGGACAAGCCAAGCACCGCTGAAGGGGACTATGTTTGTCTCACCACCGAGATTGATACTGACTGGATAGCGCCCATCAAAACTTTCCTGCTGGGGATGGAAATTGAAAACACACAGGAAAGGCGTAGAATGGAACAGATGAGCCAAAGATACACTCTATTAGACGGGAGCCTATATAAGAGAAGTTTCGGTGGACCTATGCTAAAATGCATAGGGCCGCGGCATGTTCAGGAACTGCTGGCAGAAGTGCATGAAGGAGATTGTGGAAGTCATTCCGCGGGGCGAACAACCACACACCGATTGCTCTCCCAGGGATACTTTTGGCCACACATGAAGAGAGATGCCACAGAGTATGCCAAGAAATGCGCAAAATGCCAGAGGTTTGCACCGCTGATTCATGCACCGGCTGAAATGTTACACAGTGTACTCAGCCCTTGGCCGTTCGCAATGTGGGCAATGGATATAGTTGGGCCGCTTCCAATGGCAAGCGGTAAAAGAAGGTTCATGTTAGCGGCAACAGATTACTTTACCAAGTGGGTTGAGGGCGCGGCATTGCAACAGTCAAGGAAGAAAATGTGATCAAATTCCTATGGGAGAATATCATTTGCGGTTTGGATTGCCGCGATCTGATCATATAGCGATAATGGGACGCAATTTACGGGAAGAAAGTTCGAAATTCCTTCAAGCCGCTCAAAGTGAAGCGGGTTCTCAGCCCCACAATCCGGAAGGGAATGGGCGTGCCGAGGCCTCAAACAAAGTCATCATGGATAACCTTAAGAAAAACTGGAGGAGGAGGAAGCGGAAGGAGCATGGGGGTCAACACTTACCTCATGCGGCCGTAGGCATACCGAACTACACCCCGAACATCTACTAATGAATCACCGTTCGCAATGGCGTATGGAGTAGAGGCAGTCATACCAATAGAGATGATAGAATCCACAACAAGAACAAAGGCGGTGGAAAGTGGCCTGAATGAGAGAATATTGGCCGCGAATTTGAATGTTGTTGAAGAAAAAAGAGACATAGCCCGGATTCGGTTGGAGGAATACCATCGGACTCTGCAGAGACAATATGATAAACGAGTGAAGCCACGGAATTTCAATGTAGGTGACTATGTGCTGCGACGTGTTACTCCAGCCACCAAAATAGAGAAAGACGGAAAGTTGGGGCCAAACTGGGAAGGTCCATATGTCATCAGTAAAAAGGGTACATCGGGAACTTATGGATTGCAGACTGTAGCAGGAGAAAAGATAGAGAGACCGTGGAATATCAGAATGCTGAAAGAGTTCCATGTCTAGGACCTTTCTTTAATCTTTTCGCATGTGATAGTACTTTATTTGTATTGTTTACTTTTTGACTATGATATAAACAAGCATTCTTCTAAATGAGTTAGAAATAGATAGTAGAATGAAACAAAAGGTGAATATAACTGTCCAGACAAGCAGCACAGCTATACAATTGAAGAAAGCGGGGGGGAAGAGCCCTTCGCGGACTTCGTGTCCGAATCAGACTGGGGGCAACCCTAACTAGCTTCACATCTATATGAAAAGAAAGGGGGAAGAGCCCGCTCGATCAAACCGGGCGGTCCGAATCAAACTGGGGCAACCCTAACTAGCTTCACAGCTATAGGAAGAGAGCGGGGGAAGAGCCCTTCGTGGACTTCGTGGTCCTAATCAAATCAAGGCAACCCAAATTAGCTTCACAAACCTATTTGAAGAGAGCGGGGAAGAGCCGCCATGGACTTCGTGGTCCGAATCAAGCTTGGGGCAACCCTAACTAGCTTCGCAGCTATATGAAGAGAGCGGGGAAGAGCCCTTCGACTTCGTGGTCCGAATCAAGGCGGGGCAACCCTAACTAGCTTCACAGCTATATGAAGAGAGCGGGGGGGAAGAGCCCTTCGTGGACTTCGTGTCCTAATCAAACTGGGGGCAACCCTAACTAGCTTCACAGCTATATGAAGAAAGCGGGGGGGAAGAGCCCTTCGTGGACTTCATGTCCGAATCAAACTGGGGGCAACCCTAATTAGCTTCACAGCTATACAATTGAGGAGAGCGGGGGGAGAGCCCTTCGCGGACTTCGTGTCCGAATCAAACTGGGGGCAACCCTTGCGAATGTTACGCTATCGTATACAAATGCAAATAAAAAGGAATACAAGGAAAATCAATTGATAAATACTCCACAATAATGATATCTCGATCTAGCACAAAAGACATTGTTCATCACAAACACAAAGGACATTGTTTCTTACACGCATAAAGAAAGAGTTCAAAATAAACAAATCCAAAGGCATCAACAAAGAAAGAAATCCGACATAAATCATTGTTGAGGATTAGTCGCCGGCTCTTCAACAGAAGTATGTTCATTTTCACCAACAGCCATGCTGGGGTTTTCATTCATTTCCATTGGCGAGGGGTCGGCGCTAGTCATAGGTGTCGTCGCGCTTGCGTCGGTAGGCGCCTGGCCGCCGGGATGAGGGTTGGTAATACCAAGGAGGGATCGGCAACAGGAATGGGCGCTGGGAGAAGACGGCCTGCAGCGCTAAGTTGATCAAGTTGTTGTTTTAATTCCCGGGCAATTTTCTTGGTAGCGAGGTTTCTGAATCGATCTGCGGCCTCTTGGACAGCCTTGTCTACAGCGGATTGGATGGCGAGCTTCTCCTTCTCTTTGAGGCTGTCCATCTTAGAATTGACACCCGCTACGTAGTCGCGGTGCTTGTCCTCAGCCGCCTGAAGCTCCTTATGGATCTTGACTGCCTTGATCCGTAAGTCATCCCTTTCCTTCTCCAAATGGCATACTTCGCTTCCAGCCATCGACCATTAATCTCCAGCCTTAGCCGCCTCCAAATTCTCCATCAATGTCTTTGGTAAGGCCGCTGGGCTAACATAGCCGATATCTCAGGCTTAATCGCGAACACATACCGGGTTAAAGGGTAACACCAAAAATATAGCGAAATAAGTAAGAACACAAAAGAAAGTTGGTCGATAGAGTCAAAACGCTGCACCTTCTCCCATCCAAAAAATGGACGACCTATGGAAGCAACGGTACGGCATCTCCGTAAACTTGATCCCGAGGAAGATGAGAGCTGAAGAATAGGAGGCGGCGACAATTGGATTGTCCAAAGCCGAAGTCTCGCGTAGTAGTAACATCGCTGTCCCTAGCCTTGAACTTGGGATGCCACACTTCAACAGGGCGGGCGCGTTAAAGGACCAAATTAAGAAGACTCCCCGCCCAGGGCGGCGAAAGATATAGCAGGCCGTGGTGGTTCATTGCGCCCGGTGTAGGTGGAGGAGCGGTGGAAGAAACTTTAGCCCTTTTGGTGGGAGGGCTCTTGTGGGACACCTCGACCGAGCCGCCTTCATCGAGTCGCCCCCAAAGTTTATACTTGTTCACGCCCATTTGAGGGGCGAAGAGGGAGCGAAGTAGGAACAATTTCGTCCTCCCAAATCCACACGAGAGTACGAGCGGTTAGGCGCCCTCGGGCGATGGTCTTATTTTTACGGCAGCAAAGACGCCATAACGGCTCGTGAATGAGAGATTTTGGTTGTATAGTTGAATGACTTGTAGGCGGGACGCTTTCTTTTTGAGATGGGGATGGTTTGGGCTTTCTTTCTTTGGGGCGGCAAAGAGGCGATAGGGGCCTTGGTATTTGCCAATGTCTTTTAGAGAAGGGTCAAGTAAGAGTGGAGTGGCTTTTTCCGGATCGATACCAAGGACTTCACACCGCGGCACTCCCTAGTTCGCGGAGGATTGGAAAATTTCGAGTAAACACCGCCAGATACAGGATCGCTTACATCACCAAGAATAAGGACAAGTTAACGACAAGTGAAATCTACATACCGCGACTCAAAACCGCTTACTTACCGCTTGTTAGGAAATGGAGATGCCTCAAAGAAACTTCGGAGGGAGGTCCGCGGATAAAAACTACCGGACACATAATCTGCGGTAATCGGTGCCACACCTTGTCGAGGTGGTGATGTGAAGAAGGAAAGACTTTTTTTGCGGACGAAAAGAATGATTGATATCCCACACTCCCCGCTTTAGTGCTTTTTTATATAGAAGTGGGAAAGGATATCGCGGAGTTGGATTTTGGGGAGTGAGTCAAATTGTAGTGATTGGCGGCATACATAACACGCCAAAAGTTACCTATGCCTTGGCAGGAGGAATGTTGAAATGGTTACGCACTTCCGACATCAAGGAGAGTCAAGGGGAACGCGAAACCGCCGCAATCATGGCCCCACAAGAATAATTTGAGATAACCGGACCGCGGTGGTACCAAGTGAGGAAAATGTGTGACACCGCATTAATTTGTTCGAATTACGCCACTAGGTATGCCATAAGCGGCTTTAACGGCCGCCTAGATTGGGTCTGCGGTAGTAAGAAGGCGAGGTGGCGAGAGAAGGTTTCCTTCCGTAAGTAGATGGAACAAATGGTGGATCGGTAGAATCGGATCGGTCCGCGGACTCGATCGGTCCGCGGAGGGTCGACTTGATCTAGGGGTAGGGTCCCGATTCGGGATTTGGTGGCGGAGGATCGGGTGGAGCAGATAGCCTCACATTCACATGATGAAGACATAATGGAAACAATCTAAGGAGGAAGTTTACAAAAAGATAGAAGCTAATCTTAGAAAAGAAGAAACCGATGGAAGCAAATCGTCCAAAAATAGTGAATACCAAATAATGAGAGGAAAAGAAAAACAAAGGTGTAAAGAGGAAGACAAACCTCAGAACGAGAGAGGACCAAAGCTATGGAGGCATGAGAACACCCGAGTCGGAGAGCTATTGAAGAAAACAAGAAGGGAACGATGAGGGAAGAGTTTGAGAAAGGGAATTTGAAAGAGGTAATAAGGGTTTGCTGGTTATGGTGGTTTTTGAGGGTGTTGGGGTTTTAAGAGAAGAGAGATTTGAGCGGGATTTGAAGGCGGGCAGGGCACGATGGTATTAACCATTGGAAATGGGGACGCTGCGGTTGGTCTCGATTTTCGAAGAAACAAGAAACGAGGCGCGATGCCGATTTCCAAATTAAGATGAGGAAACACGGGAGCACGTATACCGGAAAGAGGATAAGGGGACAGAGTAGATGGGGCCGAAAAGAGAAGTATTCCAAGAAAGGGGTATGGCCGAGATCGGGTAGTTCTCGCCACATTGAAGTTCGTTCGGACCATCAATGCGACCGAGAGAGAGCATCCGATAGGGCGTATACATGACATAGGATGTTAGTGGGCACAATGGGACCGGATGCGTATAGTCTGGGGAGCCAGTCGCACTGCATCGATCCGCAGATCTCAACCGCTCAGAATCAGCCGCGAGACATGGAGTGATGGAGGGCGGAACCTTAATCAAGCAGGACCGCCACACGTGGAAAGAGGAGAGATCATGGAAGAGAAAAAGAGATAAAAGAGGGAGAGAGAGAAAGAGAGAGAGGAGGAAAAAAAGATCGAGAGAGAGACGAGTGAGATTGGTGGTTGTAATATTAGTTCATACAACGGTCCCGTTCGTAAAGGGTCCAAAAATCTAGTCTAATAAGAATGGTAAGCTGAAGGAACCAAATTCATAACCTTCTTGTTGTAAACATGGATCCCCAAAAACAACCAAACAAACAGAAAAATTATGTATTCAATCATACTAAAGCAGTATCTAATCATGTGGTACTCATTCAATTACGTATTAAAAATGAAAACCTTTTATAAGTCCTTCGATGTGTTGACTTTGTACAAATCTATTGACTCGTAAAATTTGTTATTTTTATTCAGTACCCAACAAATATATATGTCTCTCTGTGCCTTCTAACTTCAGAGTATCTATATAATGTTTTGAACTACAGCCTCCAAACATGCAAATAAAACTCAAATACCTTAATTTTTACAAACTTAAACAAACCAATAATGTTAAAGTATCCTGATAGATAGAATCGTATGGGGCTTTCCTCGTTAGGCTCGAAGATAATAGAAAGTCTTCTTTGTTGGAGATCTGGAATAAACCAACGACATGTGTTCTATTTTCTAACGTTTGTGCTAATCAAAATCTACGTGACAGAAAGAGCTTTGTTTGTTAAATCTTTGGGTCCAAAGCCCGGTCCACACTCCTAACAAAGATGCTGTTATTGCAAAATATCGAGTTGGAAATTTGGAATCCTCAAGAATCAGTCTTCTTTTCTGGAATATAGATAGCAAGGTTTTAAGTTTAACAGAAAGTTCCTATCATTCAACATCCACAACACCCTGTAGCTGCAAAACGCGATCTGGCAGTCCAATATCTTCCCAAATTAATGGTTGGGTATGTGTAAAGTCATCTGCCATTCTGATTACTCAATATTTGCTGTTTGAGAAATTCAGAAGATAGCGAACTAATGTTACAGTCACCAAAATTAACTAGGTAATAATCACGAGGTTCATAAAAACCAAATCTATACGATCCACGAATTTGATTAGATTTAGGCAGTGTAATATTGCCAGCCACTCCTTCCGTAGGATTACATATGAAAATGGACTGCTCCTTTGTCCTTTGAATCTGAAACGATGTAATGAAAGCCATTGCACTCCCTACAATGTGTCCCACGGTTCACTTCATTTATCTCTTAATAAGTGAAGTAAATTCAACATGATCATACGCGTTTCCTTATGGAATTGTGTTTCTATAAAAATATGCGTTTTGTTTTCTAAATAAGTAAGTAATATTGTTCAAGTAGGAAATACTAAAAGGGTTTTAAGTCGAACTAAAATAAATCTATTTTGCAGATTTCAAACATTGTTTTGAATCGACCAATCTTTCAATGGTGTCGTCGAACAAAAAAGAATCAGAAGGAATAGCATTATTATCAATGTACAACGAAGAAGAGATGGAAGATGTGTATTCAGACGAAGATTCAGGTAATAAAGTTCTTGAGACTCTGACACCTTCTGTTTGTCTTCATACTCAAAATTCAATTTCAAAGGAAGACTCAATAGTAGTAACACCTTTAGAAGATAGTACTTTATCACCAACCCCACTACATCAAGTTCCAGAAACAACTATAACCGAGGAAACTGCTATGATTAATTTGTGTAGAAATACAAAATGATGTAGATCTTATAGAGAACTTCCTCCCACCACCGCCGAATACTGTGTGCTCTGAGGAGCTTCAAGAAAAGATAAATACGTTTCTTGCACTTAAGTGTCATGGAAGAAGTTTCAATGCTGAAGTGAGAAACAGAAAGGATTAATTTTTTGGTACACGCAGTGAGGTATCAAGAGATAGATCATATAGGGAGCTGTTTTGTTTCAGTAAAGATGTCTTTGACCCTCATGGCTATGATAAAAGTGACTACTATGTCGAAATAGATGCTGACGTAAGGCGTGAAGTGGAGAGGAGGAAGGAGCGGGAAAGGAGAAGAAGTCAGAGGGTTGATTTTGTTGTTGGAGGGATACAACCTCCAGTAGTAGCTCCAGCTCTGGACGGTAACATGCAAAGGCCGGCTGGTTCAGTGGCAAGGGACAGTAAGAAGAGCAAGAAATCGAAGTGGGATAGATAAAGCGGATGGTGCATGATAAAACAAATCCTCCGTATATTTAAAGCCAAGTATGCCATCTCTGCAGCTACCCTCTCCGCTGCTGCTAGAGTCGGTTACTGCATCTGCACAACAAAAGCAAAGAGAGGCTGGAGAGAAAAGATTAGTGGAAAGAGAAGATCATGAATCCATATTGATTTTTCAAAGCAAAAAGAGATACAGATCCTTAATTTCATTTTATTTTGGTTAACTTCATTTCTTCCATTTATAGGCTGCACTTTTTGTACTTCTCACCAACAAGAGGATGAATGAATGAGTTTATGAGTAGCTTTTCCACAAATCCGAACACATCCGTAGCTATATGAATGTGTAGGGTGGTGATGAGGGGAATCGAAAGGCCTCTGCATTAGCCCTGCTTTGCCCTCTAACTAGGAGTCCAGGAGAACCTATCCAAGTATGGGGATTCCTGGGATGAATCCCCAGAGAGTATTTTGTACAAATATTGAATGCCAACACCAACTTCTTCAGATTAGTGAACAATGGAAAGCGTTTAAGAATCTGCTTTCCATGAATGGAGACAACTGATAGTAACAAGGAGTCCAGCTTTGGAAGATGAGATGCAGATTCCCTAGTGCATTCATCAAAGGGAATAATTATAGTGTGAATAATTATGTTAGTGAGCTGAGGAACGTTCAGAAAAGAGAGAATTACTGCCTTCCCCCAGTACTCTAATCTGGTGAGATTTCTGGCATCAATATATATCTTACTGAAAACATGACAGTTAACTATCTTCAAGCATTTAAGTTTCAGGGACGGGCCGCCAGATATTTTTAAGAACAGTAGCCTCCAGCATTGGTTTATATAAATAAGTTTTTTTTCAAGATTTCAGCAGTTGGACAACAACTTTTCAATGTTTCCTTGGTTTACAAGAACATTCTCCAAATGGAGTTCCAGGAGGGAGCTAAAACATTGGAAATCAGGACTCCTTAAGACGCAGTAGTTTATAGACAAACACTGCACTACAGGATCCATTTTCCTGGGTGAAAAGCCTAATATGTAATCGGAAAGGTACATTGTGTTTTATCGCGGCCGCTAATTCCATAGATATCAAAAGGAGACAAATCAATAAAGCCAAACAGGTTGTCTGAGTACTCACTGCCACACATATCTATAAAATCAAGAGTTGAACTAGATGAAAATGTTAACTCGTAGAGCTTTTTTATTCTATTTTTTCCTTCTTCCTCTGTACACAGAAGAACACTACTATATAGCTCAAGGAAGGAGCTATATTAGGATATCTAGATCCCACAATATGTGGAGTCTAATACAAAAAGGAAACTTTAGATTTTCTACAGCTATTACAATTTCTACAGCTCACGCCAACTCTCCCCCTCAAGTTGGTGCATAGATATCTCCAATGCCCAACTTGACAAGTGAGTTGTAGAATATTCTACTGGAAACAGCCTTTGTTAGTATATCTGCCAGTTGTTCTTCAGACTTAACAAATAGAAACTGAACTATCTTGGCCTCGAGTTTCTGTTTAATGAAATGTCTGTCAACCTCAACATGTTTTGTATGTTTTGTGCGGTGATGCTGAACTGGATTATGAGCAATATCTATTGCCGCCTTGTTATCACAGAATAAACTCATTGCATAAACAGGTGTGTACCCAATCTCTGTCAGTAACCTCTTTAACCAAAGAAGTTCACATAGCCCTTTGGTCATTCCTCTAAATTCAGCTTCGGCACTAGATAGGGCTACTACCTTCTGCTTCTTACTCCTCCAAGTGAGTAAGTTGCCTCCCACAAAGGTAAAGTAACCTGATGTGGATCTTCTGTCCATAACACTTCCTGCCCAATCTGCATCTATATAACCACCAATATCCAGATGATTATTCTTTGAGAACATAAGCCCCTTCCCAGGAGCAGATTTCAAGTAGCGAAGAATTCGAACTACTGCATTCATGTGATCTTCACTAGGACAGTGCATAAATTTACTAAGCTCACTACATAAGCAATATTTGGCCATGTATGTGACAAGTAAATTAACTTCCCAACTAACCTTTGATATCTTTCTTTATTAGTCGGTATCTGATCAGGATACTCTCCCAGACTATGATTTTGAACCATAGGAGTGTCAACAGGCTTACAATCGAGCATTCCAGTTTCTGAAAGCAAGTCTAACACACATTTTCTTTGGGATAAAAATATATCTTGCTTTGACTGAGCAACTTCAATACCCAAAAAATATTTCAATCCTCCAAGATCTTTCATTTCAAACTCAGTTGCCAAATACTTCTTAAGATTAGCAATCTCCTCTATGTCATCTCCTGTGATTATCATGTCATCTACATAAATTATTAAGGTTGTTACCTTTCCTTTCCGGTGTTTCAGGAATAGAGTGTGATCTGAGCTGCTCTGCTCGAAATTATATATACTTTCTCATAGCCAAACTAAACCGCCCAAACCATACATGGGGTGATTGTTTTAACCCGTATAACGCCTTCTGCAATTTACACACAACCCCAGTTTGTGATGATACATTGTATCCTGGTGGAATGTCCATATATACCTCCTCCTTGAGCTCGCCATGAAGAAAGGCGTTCTTTACATCCAATTGATGCAACGACCAATCTAAATTTGCTGCAAGGGATAGTAATACCCTGACAGTATTTAGTTTTTCGCCACTGGAGAAAAAGTCTCTTGATAATCTATACCGTATGTCTGTGAATATCCTTTGCCACAAGTCTTGCTTTGTACCTTTCAACGGATCCGTCTGTTTTGTGTTTGACAGTAAACACCCATTTGCATCCCATTGTTTTCTTTCCTTTTGGCAATGGCGCAAGAATCCAAGTCAAATTTTTCGGTAGTGCTTCCATTTCTTCTTTTATTGCCTGAGTCCACTTAGGATCTATTAAAGCTTCTTGTACTATGCTGGGAACATGAATAGATGATAACTGGTACACAAATGCCTTGAGTGGTTCTGATAAGTTCAGAGATGATACATGATTGGTAATCGGATATTTTGATTTCTTTGTCTTATACTCTGGAGAATACCTGTCTGGTGATTTTCCTCGATTATGCCTGTAAGGTAATTTAGAACCAGCAGAAGTATCCAACACATTTGGAGGAGGAGAAATAGTAGCAGGGCTTACCTCAGGAATATTCTCAGGAGATTGGTTGTCTGGTACAAAAGAGTGAGAGGGGGGGTCTTCATTTTCAGCTGTAGCTCTTTCTACCTATTCAATTTCCTCCACAATAGATGACTCAACAGGAGCAGCCGACTCAAGGAGAGGAGCATCTAGCTTTTCTCTTTCACTTACCAAGCCGGTTTGTTCACTTGGAGCTTCTAAGTTGTCAAAGCCTGTCCAATTCTGCTCTTCACTTTGTGTCTCCCCCTGAAGAGGATAAGTGGAGACCGAGGCACTAAAAAGCATCTCAGTCTCCAAGAAAGTAAAATCCATAATAACATAAGTGCGTCTGGTAACAATGGTATCCCTTTTGATGTGTAGCATACCCTAGAAAAATACAACAAACAACACACGGATCAAGCTTAGTACGTTGATTTTTATGGAGCTGAACGAAGGCATCACATCCAAAGATACGAGGAGTAAGCATCAGGATAGAAGGCAATGGTCCATGTTTGGAAAGAGCTTGAAGTGGAGTCCGGAAATCCAATACTTTAGAGGGCATACGGTTCATCAAGTATACAGCTGTGACAACTGTATTATCCCAGTAAGTTCAAGGCACATGAGCACCAATAAGGAGAGATCTTGCAGTTTCTAAAATATGCCTGTTCTTTCGTTATGCAATAACATTCTGTTGAGGAGTCTGAGGACAAGTGGTCTCATGAAGAATGCCATGAAGCTGAAAATAACTTTGAAATTCATGTTTGACATATTCTCCACCATTGTCAGAGCGAAGGATGTGAATTTTAGTGGAAAATTGAGTCTAAATCATGGTATGAAAAACCCGAAAAATACTAAGCACATCATGTTTATGTTTCATTAAGTAAAGCCAGGTCATGCGTGTACAATCATCCACAAAAATGACAAACCAATGAATTCCAGAAGAAGTCGAGATGGGAGAAGGTCCCCAAACATCAGAATGAACTAAAGCAAAAGGTGTATCACTCTTATTCAAACTCAAAGGATAAGACACACAATGACTTTTGGCTAACATGCAAGTGTCACATTTAAAAACTGAGTCATGTAAACCTAAAAATAAACCAGGTAATAACTGTTTCAAATAACGAAATGAAAGATGCCCCAATCGAAGGTGCCACAACCAAATCTGTCTCTGCTTGACGCCCGACAACTGTTGCATATTATTAGCTCTGCCAGTACTGAAATCATCAATATAATACAACCCCCCCTCTTTTAGTACCATGACCAATGATCTCCTTGGTGAGAATATCCTGAAGAAAGCAAAAACCTGGATAAATTAGTGCACAACAATTTAATTCCTCAATAGCCTGTCCCACAGACATCAACTTATTTGAGAGAGATGGAACAAGTAAAGTATTCGATAATGAAAGAAAAGGTGAGAGAGCAACAGTTCCAGCTCCTGTAACTGGATATGTAACCCCATTAACATTGGCAATACTGGTGCGTCTCGGTTGAGTAGTACTAATAAAGTCCTTGGAATCAAATGTCATGTGGTATGTTGCCCCTGAATCAATTATCCATCCATGGTAATCACACTGATTAGAACTAAATAAGGAATAACCACTGTTACCTGAATCACTAAGAGTTGTAGACCCATCCATGTGAGCTGAATTACTGGACGATTCACTTGGTGAGATAAAAGATAACTGAGGTCCTGTATTTACCAAAGCAGCCCGACCTGAGTGACCATTGGTACCAGCTACATGTTGTTTCTGTGTCTTGAGTTCGTTCCACCATTCTGGATACCCATGTAACTTAAAACAAGTTTCACGGGTATGTTTCAAGTTACCACAATGAGTATAGCCCCCTCCTTCGGATTGTGCCTTAGCCTTTGATGGATTAGACTTTCCACCACCTGTAGAGGAAGACTCGGTTTTGAGCATCTGGAGTGAAGAAGATAGTTGGTGTCCACTCTTGATACCTTTAGATGCCATAACAGGACCAGTTGTAGTTTCTGTGCCTGGCATCATCACTGCCTACCTAATATCCTCCCTTCGAACGTGACCGTAGGCCTGTTCTACCGTAGGGAACGGTCTTATCTGGAGCACATCACTCCGAACATTATCCAACCGATCATCCAATCCATCAAGAAAAGTATAGACTCTATCTTCTTGTAGGATTGAATTATACTTATGTATGTCAGTAGCACACTCCATCGGATTAGGACGACGAAAATCGATTTCCCTCCACAGGCCTTGAAGACCATTATAATAAGTTTCAATGGATCCTCCGGCTTGTCTCATTCTTGTCACACGTTTCTTTAGATCATATACTTGGGAGGTATCAGTCCCATCAAAATAAGTCGTAGCAATCGAATCCCATACCTATTTTGCAGTTGGAAATCGAATGAAGTTACTGATCAAGGATGGATCCATGGCGTTGATCAACCATCCCTTCACAATCGCGTTTTCTGTCCTCCATCTATTGAAGTTGGAGTATGTCTGTTGAGGTTGTGGGAAATCTCCATTGATATATCCCAATTTGTCTTCGCCAGAGATATACATCTCGACAACTTGGGACCATAGGGCATAGTTGGTGTCGTCCAACATAATGCCGATCTTTGCAGTAGAAGAATCGTGGTTTGATGATTGGGTTTGGGTCTGATTTTGGGTCAAGACTTGCGTTATTCTGATCGTGAGATCTTCTAGAATGGATTCGGTAGAGTTTCTGCCATGTTGTTGGTAATCCACCACATCGGTTGGTTCTACCATAGTTTTCGATCGGGTTTGGGTGTTCTTGGTCGACTGCTACGGAAAAAAAATGGTCGAGAGATCAAGAGTAGCAGTTTTATATGAGGCTGCGGAGGCTTATTTTTTTTTCGAGAGATCGCCGCTCCGATACCATGTTAACTCATAGAGCTTTTTTATTCTATTTTTTCCTTCTTCCTCTGTACATAAAAGAACACTACTATATAGCTCATGGAAAGAGCTATACTAGTATACTACAAAGCAGTGGGAGTGAGCGGAGCTGCTGAGTGAGAGAGAGCGCAAGTTAGGACTTTGGGTGGGTGAAGAAGAAGGAGAAGGAGTGTTTGGTGAAGAAGAAGAGAAGAGAGATTGAGGAAAGACAGAAACCTACCAAACAACGTTTTGGGCCACGTACCCCCCACCCGGCCCAAAAACGTTCTCGGCTCACTTGATTAGGATATCTAGATCCCACAATATGTGGAGTCTAATACAAAAAGGAAACTTTAGATTTCCTACAACTATTACAATTTCTACAGCTCATGCCAACAGAAAATACCGTGGAAAATACTACATGAAAGGATGCTAGTTTTTGTTGCTTCTCTTGTCGGCAACAATGACGAGGTGAAGCGAGGATGGGATAATGTTAGATTTAGTTTAACATGAAGAAAGTAGATACTTGGATAGTTGGATATTGGAACTTTCAGCTTATTAACTGAGTGAACTTTCAGCTTATCAAACACGTCATCAACCTTTCAACTTCTGCATGTGCTAATGGAAAGTTAATAATCCCTGTGTAGGATTTTATTGACTGAACTTATGTAGAAAGCATTTCTGTGACTGTTGTTGGATTAAGTGTATTACAAGTTTACCACAGACGAGGGTTTAAGAGGGATTTGTGTAAGCCATAAATTGATTAGTTTTAAATTGAGAAATCTGGTGTGTGAATCCTGTGAAAAAAAAAACAATGACACGGTGAAACTTGTTTTAGGTTGGGTTCATACAGAAATGTGAGAGTTGCACTTGTGATGGTTTGAGAAACAACTACACTAAGCAGATAATCATGTGTCTTGGAACCGTCGCAAATGCTACCTGACGGTATTTAATAACTGATTTTGCCATCTTAACGATAACAAATTAGCATAGACAATCAGTCCAAAATACATCAGCATGAGAGAAAAAGATAATAAATGCAGGATACTACGAATTTAAGGAATTGTAAAATACAAATTTTTCATAGTTAAATGAAGAGCAGACACTTCTTGGAATAGTTCTTAGTTAAGTATTACAATATCAAATTATTATGATTGAAGACTACGTACGAGAATGCCTTCAAATGTGATACCAGGCCCAAATGCTAAGGCAAGTCCCCATTCTTCACCACTCAATTTCAACTCCTCTCTAATGTAATCCAAAACATAAAAGATGGTGTTACTACTCACATTCCCAAAGTCCATCAAAGCTCTCCTACTGCATTGTAACTTCTCAGCTTGCAGCTTCAAATTCCTTTCCAATTTGTTGAGTATTGCTGGGCCTCCTGGATGAACAGCCCAAAACAAATCATTGAAATTTTTTAAGTTTTCCTTTTCCATAAGTGTCTTGCAAAATTCTTCAATGTTGTCTTCTATCTTTTGCGGTAAATCTCTTCCTAACTTGAAATTAATTCCCTCCTCTGAGAGGCGACCATCGATTATGTGTTGCGTCCCTGGCAAAAATTGTTGCACTGCAAAGTTCAATTCCATGAACGGATTCTCTATCCCAGTTATTGGGTCAGAGCCTATAATGACTGCTGCTGCCCCATCGCCGAAAAGTGCAGCTCCTACAAGATCATAGGGACGGTCCATACTAGGGGGACGGAATCCAAGTATGGTAGTCTCTGATGTTGTTAGCAGAACACGACTTCCTGGATTGTTTTCAGCTATATCCTTAGCAACTCGGAGGCCAGTGACACCACCATAGCAACCAAGAAAATACAACATTACACGTCCGACAGTATTTCTTAACCCGAGTTGGCTAGATAAGTAAAGATCTCCTCCAGGTAATCTTATCTCACTTGACGATACGTAGACAAGATGTGTGATCTCTCCTACTGGTCTGCCCCATTCCTTGATGCATGAAAGACTAGCATCAAGAGCCATTTCTACAACTGCTTGGTTTGCTATTTCAAGCCTTTGCCTGATCGTCGGTGAGCCTTCTGTTACTAGCTCAGGATACTTCTCTAAGATCTCCTTGGACATAACAGTGTACCTTGTCTTCACAGTGGTGTTCTTACCTAAAAAGTTTAAGACATGGAGGAAATTATATATCAGAACAAGCTTATATTAACTTGATTGAATTTAATTACAAAGTAACTTACACAGACGCTCCAATTTCTCCTTCATTGCTGGGTCTTCACATTTGGTGTCTCTGCAGTAACCTTCAACTAGGTGTTCTTGAGGGATGAGCTGACTAGGAAAAGCCTTGCCTAATGCAAGGATTGTTGCCTTTCCTGGTGTGCAGGTGCGCTTGGGCGACCCATGTGTGTTGTTTGCATTATGGTTCTTAGTACCGTTCAGATCAATTCTCGACATCTTTGCAATTGCTTGTAAGACTGATGTTGGATGCAAAGTTTATGGGACATGTCCACGGCATTTTATTGAACATGTCAACTGATGTTGGAGAAAAGTAGGTTTCAGAAGAAGGCATTCATGCAATATGAGAAATGTCTACTTTAATGATCCATTATATAGTTTTTTGGTTGGGGAACTTAAAAGTGTGAACCTCACAAGTCTTAACAATCGATTCTGTTGTTGATTAAAGAAAAATTCACCTATTGAGCACCAGTTTTTTCTTGCTTGATAGATCACATTCGACTCCAATGTAATAATAAACAACTTAAAAACAAAATCTTCCATTTTTTTTGTCTCAACTCTACGTACGGCTCTACAGGCCAAAATAACATGCTTAAAGCATTTCTTTGATTTACCTTGTTATTTATGCCTTGCTTTGAGTGCAGCAAAAAGAGTGCATACCAACTTTTGAGAGAGTTAAATCTTACCCGAATACCCGCCACGTACTGAGGTCGTTCACTTATCGATTGATCAACTTCATACTTTCATGTTCTGTTTTCTATTCTTCTAAAAAAACTAATTAAGCTAAATTTAAGCACGAAAGCTGCCCAATACTAATTACAATTAAATTATATGGCCTTTAGATTTGTGAATACCACAGTAAAAAAGACCAAATAATTTAATTAATGAATCAACAAATTATACATTGTCACATCGAATTTTTACAGTTAACCATTGCCCTCCGAAGTTCATGTTTAAGTGATAATGAACATGCCATAGTGCACAAATTGTTTGTAGATAGAATTGTTGTCCGGCTGGGCTCATAACTGGTGTTTCCATAAGATAGAATGGTGTTTCTAGATCTACAAGAAGACTCGAAGCCTGGCTATCTTAGTACCAAATGTGAATGCTTAAGGAAGCTGTTAAGAGGCAGCTGGCTCCCTTTTGCCTTACACAAGACATCCTTCATTCTCTGAGTCATCTGTTTCATACACAAATTACGTTTTCTTGTTATTTACTTTATCGATTCATCAATATGTCCATAAAAAATAGTTCTGAAGAGAGAAGATAAAACCTTCCCAAACTCGCTCGTTGGATATGGACCGGCTCTGTGATATGCAAGACTAGTAGGAGGAGATTTTCGACTACTTTCTCCTTCACTCAACGCTTTGCCATTGCTTCTACTTCTTGTAGTAATTGTAGGAGAGCAATGAGCATTTGTACTAGCCAATGCGGGGAGGCTTGATTCCTGATTGTATAAATTAAAGCACAACATAGGTCAGAGACGAAGATTAAGTTGTTTTGTGCACTGTTTGCAAACAAGTATCATAATAAAGGGATATATGTAAGTACTTACCAAGAACAACACAGTTGCGCAATTCTTGAGGACTTCTAGGTTCATACGAACATCCGCAAGACTCCTGCAATGGATTTAATATCGCAAAGCGCTAGCTTAGTGTTCTGAGTTAATTTGCAGACTAAATTTAACTAATCGCTAGATTATTTTACCTGTGCTTTTGTTGCCCAAGTCCGAAGTAAGAAGCCAATGTTGCCATCTAAGCAAGACGAAATTAGTCAGTGAATAGTTGTTTTTATATATATTCTTTCTCTTACCTCCACTAGAATAGATCCTTATCAACCAAGCACAAGATTATTTGTTAAAGGTTCCAAATAACAAGAAACGAAGTGGCTCAGTGTGCCTAACAGCATATTGATTCGACACATTTTGGTTGAATAATTAAGTTGCACTTTTTCATTTAGAAAGTCAATTTCTGAACTAAATAACCGTTTGCTCTGCGTGTTTCTATAAGTATGATTGTTAGGCTGTTTTGTTTATAATCACAAGAAGTACCTTAGGACTAAGTATTGCTAAATGATTTCTTACACTAATGAGATGGACTGTTGTGAAACTCTGTGCATGACAAATAAATAAAGCTAGCTAGACATGCGTACCTTCATATTTCCAGCTCTTCTACCAAATTTTTGGGTTAGAACACCCAAAGAATCAATCATCCCAACTGGTTCTGGAGCAGGGCGACCAATCCCCGCAAACGCCTCCCTAATGCGTGCACAATCAAATCTTTGAATGTTATGTCCTGCCCAGATTCTACCATCCATGATGCTAAATATATGGTCAGCAACTTCTTCAAACATGGGTGCCGTTGCAACAGCTTGACGTGTTATTCCTTCCACACGACCAGATGTTAATGATACAACCGACAAGTCCTTGGGTCTAATAAGAGTACAATAACTATCCAATTCAACGAGCTTTCTAGGACACACGACGATTGCACCAAACTCCAATACACAAAACTTTTGTCTAGTTCGACTGGGTACTGTTGTTTCTAAGTCGAAGAAAACAATCTGAGTTGCATTTTTGTCACGTAAGTCATGACCCGCCATTTCCATTTCTACTATGAGTATAACTAGTGCACTTATTCCTCGAGTTAAGGATCTGTTCTATCACGAGCAGATTATAAATGGTAATGAAATGGAAGGAGGAGGAAGAGAAACATACATGAAGATAAAGAATACTTCTAGTATGAGATTGATTTTCTTGTAGTTCAAGTCATGGGTTTGGAGGAAGGAGTTCTTAGCTTTCTTCATTATGTTCTGTGATGTTAGAGAGGAATAATGACAATTCAAGGAGAACAAGTTTTTATTCTTATGTATCGGCTCTCCAAACCTTTTCAAAGATTCTGACTTTCTTGAACTAGTTTGGTTTTCCATCCATTCACTTTTTGTTAAGGCCGGTTGTTGGTCTTGTACAACTTACAACATAGGAAGCAAGCGTTGTTGGTCTCGCAAAAGGAATGAACTTCAGCAAAAAAAAATCACAAAAAGTGTACAAGCGTACAACATGCAACTACATATTCCTTATTGAGTAACAGACAGGTGTACTTGAAAAAAAGATAGCAAAAATGCGAAATAAAGCTTATTGACTAGGATGGTCATAAAAGCTCCTTCTTTAGCAAAATCTTTATCTACCATTCTACCAGGAATATAAAAAGGAGAAGACATTCAATTTTAATTAAGCATGATAAGTAGGCCATTTTAAATCGTTAATTGGTACAAATTATATGGATTTAATTTCTCAATCCAATTAAAAAGGATGGAAAAATCCAGTGAGCCACCAAAAATAGTAATGACTCTAAATTATTAAAATTCTAACTATTAACTAATTAAATTTTTACTAAACAAAATCTATCAATATTATCATACACCAAATTGTTGATCAAACATATTTTTTTGTTTCTTATGAACTCATTTTACGTATTTTATCTTATTTAGTATTTATCAAGATCTCAAATAGGAACCCAAATTACTCTCACCATCGGAAGTCGCCAAATATATGTGTTGAAAAGGGAACACAAAAAATGTATCATTTGAGTGACCTGTATTCTTGTGTCCTGTCTCCTGTGTATCTTTCCTAAATCAAGGGATACGGAAAATGCGGAAAGTTTTACGGAGATGATCACTGAAAATGCGCCAAACTATACAAAGATGATCCAACATAACCAATCACTGGAAATACTCAATTTACACCAATATTCATGCATCATCAATTTTGTTCGACCGAGCTCAAGCTCTCAAAGTTTATATTCCAGCAAAATAATTCCACTTGCGAATACAAATGAACAATGGGAAGGAACCGGGACATAAATTTGACATACAAAACAAATGCATATTTTTCTAGTAAAGGATATGCAAAACAAGTTCAGATGATTCTAGATTAAGCAAACTTCTTGTAGATATAATATCCTCATTATATAATGCCTCCACAAAAAAATCAGATTGTTCCAAAATATTTATTACACCAACATTATTACTATTATAGAAACGAAAAACGATTAAAAAAAGTATCAAACTTTACACGTTTTGGGACCAAACTTTTTTTCTCGACAATTTGGGGACCAAACTGTTTGATTTGCAATCTAGGAACTTCCGTTCTCTAACACCATTTCTAATTTGTTTTTTTTTTTTTTTTTTGAAAAGTAAAAGACATGCAAGAAACGGTGTTAGAGAAATTTGACGGAAGTTCCTACATTGCAAAAATCAAACAGTTTTGTCTCCATATTGTCAAAATGTGTAAAGTTTGATATCTTTTTTAGTCGTTTTTTGTATAGAAAAATATGGGGTGGAGTGAACAGTAAATTCTACTTCCGTCCTAGTGGTATTTTTGTAATTTTACAGTTTTTATTTATTTATTTATATATTTTTTTTAGAGGTATGACTGTAATTGCGCAATTTTTATGATGGCGTGGTGGGTAGGGCAGGGATCGGGTCGGATATGGCCATATCCGAATCCGAATAGTTTCATAATATCCGAACCCGAATCCGAACCTGATTATATCCGAAATTTAATATCCGAACCCGACTAACCCGATCGGATAACACTAAAAATTCAAAAAAAGTCCAAAAAAAATATCTAAATCAGAATCCGACAAGCCCGAACCCGACCCCGACCTGAATAAGTAAAAGGATATAAAAATCGACCCAAACCCAAACTATTCAGGTTCGGGTCAGATAGGATTCAGGTCAAACCCAACCCGATTCCCTGCCCTAGTGGTGGGCTCTGGGGTGGAAAAATGTTGCATATGGGGATAAAATAGTCAATTCACTTTTATTATAATTTTTAAAAAAAACGAAAAGAAAAATAGTGGTGAATCTCAACCAAGGCACGTGGCATGAGGCTAGTAAGACAAAATGGAAGGTTCAAAACCATTCAACTTGTTAACTACATTTGATGGGAGTAGAATTTTTGGATATGAATTATTTTAAACTATTATGAGGTTGAGGTCTCGAGGACTTCTAGTATGCGTAGGGTTAGGGTGTATGGCTGCGCAGATCTAATTGGACATAGATCCAGTACCATGTGGAGCAATACACCCTCAACTTCTGTGTATGAGTGGCCCAGATTCACCCTCACTTTCTCTCTCCTGCGCACCCTAGATTTACTCTATGAGGTTTTCTTGGACAAAAATTAAGTGCACACACGATCATGAGTTTGTGAACAGCTAGATCGAGTTCAAATGTACAAAAATAAGAATTTGGAGATTTATTTCAGTCTGTTTCATAGACCCACTATTTTCAGTTTGGATGACGGAGTGAGAAGTCTCATATTTAAAACTACGGAGAAAACTCATTTCCTAGTGATACTGAAATTAACAAGTCGCTGTCCGGCACCAGAGTAATGCATTGGGTTAGAGTAGATGGTAATTTTTTATTAAACTCATAGAGAAATACAATCTACACTGAATCTTAATTTTCCTTGATCTAAGGTTATTGACAAAGTATTATCAGGTTTCGATGCATGAACTATAGGGTTTTTGTAGTAAAGGCGCAAAGAGACGCGCAAATAAAGCACAACAATGCACATATTTAGTGCCTCACCTTGATAAAGACGCAGGAGCTAACATAATGCGTGTGCCTTTTATTGAGGCGCGAGACACATAAAGTGCGCGCCTTATCAACATTTATACTTTTTTTATATATACATAAATTTTGTTATATGTAACGCATTTACACTCTATCCAATTATTGTATGATATAAAAAATTGTACAAATTTAATAAGTTTCATCTTGAAGTACACTCTAAGTTTTAATTTTGACTAGTTTTTATTAAGTTGTATAGATTGAGAGCAGATACAAAAATGGATTAAATGAAATTTGGGTTAGTTGGTGTTACCCCCTACTAGATTAGCCAATTAGGGTCTTCTCTCCAAATACACAAAAAAAAACACGGTCAATCCAAGTTGATTTGTTTTTTGTGTGTACTTGGGGGGAGAGAAAAACCCTAATTTCCCCATCGGAGAGGGGGGTTAATACTAGTTAACCATTTTCCAAAATTCAAATCATGTATTCTGTTTCATGAAGAACTCATTTGACTCAATTCGATTGGGTCACTCTTTTAGTTTATTGAAATTGAATTAGATTGTATCGAGAGATACAAGTTTTATTTTACTAATGTTTACAATCACATAGAATTAATTTTACTGTTTGGCTAAACAAATCAGTGATAATTCACGTCATATTTAATATCTATTTTATTTTTTTATTTGTTATATCTCTTTTTTTATTACCGCACGCCCCCTCACTTTAATCAGGGGCTCGCATCTGTGCACAAAGAGGGTCTTGCGCCTTAATGCCTTGACTGCACTGGGTTTATGTCATACATGCAGTACCTTTTCTTTCTCCATTGAGACCTATATTTCTTACATTCATGAATTCTGAATTTGCTCCTTGGAGTATTTCCTCCTTGCCAACATATCTAAATTTACAGTTCTCTGAAATGTCACCTTACTAGGCAAACTGAAATAAACAGCTCAACTTGCAATATAGAGGACCTAACATCTGCACATGGAGAACGACACAGAACAAAACAGCCTAAAAAACATAACTTTTATAGTAACCGGAGCAAAATAAATAAGAATAAATAAATAAATATCTATATATATATATCTACCCACCTCCACTTCAAAATACAGGTGAAGGTTTTAATACAAACTCGCAAACAGAAAACCTTTAGGGGGTAAAAAAAAACACAAAAAAAAAGGGTGCTCCTCGGGCGGAAAGCAAAGGAAGATCTCACCACAACTTCCTGCGAAATAAAAACCAGAAGTGGAGTTTCCAAATAACTAAAGGTTAGATACTGACAAACATGTGGTGGAACCGTGGAACACATCCATGACAGGACACGAGAATGAGCATGAATGGTTAAAGAAGGATTCCCACTAATGAACACTTGAATAATTGTCATCAAGAAGAGACAGAAATGGTGAAATAGATCGAACAGTTAGCCTCTAGCAAATAGTAAGGATTGAGTTAGGGTTACACAAAACTGCTGCTAGTGACTCAGTTCTGGGTTGCACAGGAGAAAGCTACAGGGACCAGCACCTATATAACCTACTAGTACGTGCAGTAGGTTTAAAAAGTACGACTACAAGAACAAAGGGAGTGCTGCTACACGAACATATATGAAAGACTCTACGAACCTAAAATCTAAAAATTACTCTACCAAACAAACAATGTATCGGTGCACATAAGTGCATAACAGAGACCACTGTTATTTGCGCAGCAACGTGACACACTAGACCACAGGCCAGTTATGCAAGTGACCTACTCAAAAGTGTATATAATATTTTAAAAGGCAACACATTTACACACTACTATAAATACATGGGCCAGCCTCACAAATTCAATTCTTTAGAATTCCTTCATCTCTCCCTGTCCTCTGGTCTCTCTGATGCCCCTCTTCCCCTCCACCTTCGGACCAAGTCTCCACTGAACAAACAAGGCCAATAAACACTAGTAGGACACCCATTAGACAGTATATGGATCATTCAGTAAATACTAGTGAGATACTCCCTAGTATAAAACTTCAACAATACCAGAATTTCAATACTTATCACTTTCTAGCTCACTTGAAAATCGACAGTTACCAAAACAGGTTATCTCCGTTGACCTGCCACATTACTCAAAAGGCACATCAAGCAAATTGTGCAAATAACCAGGAGAAAGGACAGAACCACAGGAAGCAATTCCACTTTAAACATACAAAACCTGTATACCTTTTGCTCTATAGATGACAGAGCATGCATCCAGCAGCTTCAAGAAACGACCAGGTCAACTAAAGAGTCTCCCATGAAAAAAATAGTAATCATTTTAAATAGGGGATAAGCCCAATGACAATCAATTCCTTAACCAAATAAAAAACAAAATAGAGCATGGTTAAACGAACAGTCAGATAAACAAATCATGATAATGTATAATTATCTAATAATTAAGTAGCATTGATTAATATAAGAACAAGAACGAGACAAGATAATTAGATCCATAAGAAAACAAAAACACATAAGCACTCCAGGCATATAATAAAAGATAAACAACAATCCATCAAAGGATGAAAAACAATCACAGAAATAAAAGTTGAAGCACTAGTGTATTGTGCAGAACCCTGTCCACAGATTATTATAACCCGTTTGGCCCATCATTCTCTGCAATTGTCATAACAGTTCAGAAAGGTTAAATTTGTGAGTCCGAAACTTGCAACAAGCTGAAGTGACAAAAGAGTTAAAGAATCAGGTTCAGAATAGCTCCATGAAACCTCATGCCTGCCAAAAATCAAAGAAAAACCAAGAAATAAAACTTTAGAGTTTAACATGATATATGTTGGAAAGTGAAATCATTTGGACAAGGCCACAATCCAGGCACCAATACTCGACTTGCCACATCTTAACCTTTAGCTGATATTACCCTATTCACAAAAATGGTAAGTAGAAGCCACCAGAGTTAAAGATTACTATAATTCAGCACCCTTAATGTGAAGAACTCCAGATATACATATTTCCAGATGGTCACTTTATTTGATAATCAATTTTACAACAGCAAAAAGAGAATCAAAACAGTAAAAGAGCAAGGCGATTTGCTTACCTTTAAATTGGAAACATGCCACATCATTTTGGCTCTTCCACAAACTTCTCAGAGTCAGCCCTACCATTCGTTTGCTCAACAGATGAAGAAGGTGGAGGTGCCGGCTGATTTGATGTCCAAGGCGCAGTTGCCATGCTCTGTGAATGGTCCGGTTGCCATAAAGGAGGTGGCACACCGTAATAAGGCGGGTAACCAAATGAAGAAGGGGGATAAGCAGGTTGGCTGTTAAGATGCATTGCAGAATATGGATTGCCATAAACATTGTTAGACGTAGCCTGTGAAGACGTACTATCAAGAGATTGCACCCCAGGAGGAAGATTCTGTTGTAATTCACCAGAGGACACACTCTGAGATGGCGCACCTGGGGTGTTTGTTTGAATAGACTGAGTATAGTGTACATTATAAGTGGGCATGGGCTGACCTTGCACAGGTGTGTATACATTTGATCCAGGAGGTGGTGGTGGGGCATAATTAGCATAAGGAGGAGGAGGAGGTACAGGTGGACCCCATGGAACCGGGTTGCCCATGTAGCCACCAGGCGGCATATTCACAAGAGGACCTCCTGATGTAAACTGCTGTGATGGGTATCCACCAGCAGGAGGATTCGAACCAGGGTAAGTAGGCACTGATTGAGGAGGAGCCCCAGGTGGTACAGCAGGCTGAGGTGGCTTACCGGCAACTCTTACAGCTATCGCTCTTCCATCAAGACGATATCCATTCATACTAGCTATAGCTTGGTTTGCCTGAGACACATCAGCATACTTCACAAAGCCATATCCTTTGCTCAATCCAGTAACCCGATCCTTGATAACCTTAGCCATCACAATATCTCCAAAGGAAGAAAACAACTGAATCAATCCATCATCATCAAAAGTAGGTGGCAGGTACCCAATGTATAAATTTGTATCGTCATACTCCTTTCCAGGTTTAGCTACTGACAGCCCTGCTTGATTTGTGCTACCAATACCCCCATTACTGTTACCACTGGCCCAAGGGGGAGTGCTTCCTGAACTAGTTGAACTAGGAAGAGACAATGTAGTACTTTGCTTCGTCAAAGAATCAGGGGCAGTCCCTCCTAACTCCGCTAAAAAGTTCTGATATTCATCATCCATTTTCTTTAATGTACTTCCTTTCATGGGACAGTCATTACTGGGATGCCCACCATCCCCACAGATTTGACAAAGAACTCCACTCTTAAATGTTGTAGAACGAGAAGGACAATTAAACTGCCGATGTCCCTGCTCACCACACATCCTACAATACTCATCATCCCTTATTGTTCCATTCAAAGCAGCTAACTCCCTAAGTTGTTGACGTTTATGCTCGTTAAGAACCTCATCAACAGGGTGCAAAAGTTTCTCTACCATCCCAGCTGCAGCATCAAGTGCTTCCTGTGTATCTGCTTCAACCAAAACATGCAAATCCTCATTCTCAGCAGGATCATATTTCATATCCCGCTTATTCTGCAACCTCCCTTCTTTAATCGAACCCTTACCCCGAATAACAATCTTGGCTCCCGTATCCTTCTCCATTCTCTTCTGCGTATTCCCCCTCGGCCCAATAATAAGTCCAATAAAATTATACCCCGGATACTCCTTCATAGGTATATAAAGCTTCTTCTGAAGCTTAGGCGGACGGTAATCAGCAGGAGGTTTAAAACTCGGATTCTTTTTAACTAACTGAGAAATGATCTCTACCCTCTCTCTATTAAGTCTTTCACGCGCACGATACTCCCTAGTATTAATCCTAATCCCCATATTATCATAAACAGGTTCAGGCGAAGGAGAACGCGCTCCTTCAGGACGTTCGTCTAAAGTAAAACCAGAAGCTAGCAATCTACTTATTTCTAATAATCTAGCATTAAGTGCTTGTACTTCAGGATCTAATGCACCTGTAAACTCTTTCATGAAATCCGGTAATTGTATTATAGGCTTCGGCTCGTCATCCGCCCATCGCGATTTCCTCTTCCTTGAGCCTGAGCCTGATCCGTCTCCATTGGGTGGGTCCCATCTACTTCTACGTTTTCGTCTACTCGTTGTTTCTTCTTCTCCTCCTGAATTATTGTTATCTGGGTTGGTCCCCGTTCCACTGTGTGTTCCGATTGATAGTAATGGATTATTATTATTATTATTATTATTATTATTTTTGATGTTGTTTGGATTTGAGTAGTGGTTCCATTAGTAGGAGGAGGTGCTGCCGCTGTGGTTTGATCTAGTGGAACTGTAGGCGGAGGTGGAGGGGAATCTTGATTATAAGAGGCTACTAAGGTTTGTAACGACGAAGAAATTTGTTGGTCAGCCATTGAGTGAACCCTAATTAAAGCCTTTGAAGAGGAGAGTTTTTTTTTTTTTTATTTTTTACGTGTTTGAGATATAAAAAGGGCAAAGGATTGGTTGGTCGTTGGCGGTTAAGTGTGAATAACAGTCAGAAAGAATATCTAGAAACGTCAAATTTGTGGTAAATCTTTTAAGGGCACCTCTTTGGAGTGGTACTTGACACGCACTAGAAGTACTCAGTAGTCAGGTCTCAGGATTCAGGACATCAGTTTGTGTCAGTCTGCGAATTGTTTTGCCATATGAATGCTAGATTGCTAGAGTCATGCCAGTATAAAAGTGAAGGGAACTACTAGAAGCCCGTATTTCACTTTGCATTGCCCAATAGGAACCAAACAAAACAAAGCCAGAATCGGAACAGTATCAGATTTGGAACTACGAGCATTCTAGCCAATTAAAAACAAGAGTATCGGTACAAAAGTGCCTCTTTTTTGTTGCCAAATAGTCCTAAGCGGCAATGCCACTGGTGATGCTAACAGTATCTATTGAAAACACTTTGGGGAAATATATCGGAAAACTCCAGTGATTAATTTTTTTGACTAGGCCAATGAGTGTGTGGACGCCTAGTAATTCATGGTTATTCTCACATAAATTTGTAGTTCCCTAATCGTTGTGCTCAAATGAGACTTGAAGTGAGCATTGTTGAAAAATTGATGGGCATAGGCGATTAGGCGCACTTGGAAATATTTGGAAGTGATATAACACGAGTAAAACTAGTGTGCATCAGGAGAGAGAGTGAGGAGTTGGGTTGAGTGGTGGGCCGCTCATTAAATTTGGGTTTCTTGAATAAATGCATAATGTCTTTTGAGTGGAATATTCCTAATACATAGATATTTCAAGCCTAATTATTAGGGCCGTCAATGGCCCGAAGTCTGATTGAATCCAAACCGATAAGATAAAGATTTAGACTTTAATTTTAGCCTGATTGAATCCAAATTGCAGTCATTACGAATAACAATAAAGCGAGGAGGAGAGATGCACTTCTTTAATAGTATCGGGAGAGTAAACATTGAAGAAATACTACCGAGCTCACAGAAATGTTGGTGGGAGAAGACTGATGCAGAGACTTCAATCCTAAACTCAGATGGGACATTGCAAGGCGATATAGGAGGGTGGGCTGCAGTGCTTAGAACATATAAGGGTGAGGTTATTGCAGCAAGGAAATGAAAGTCGGAATATGGAGATATTGCTATGATAGAGCTACAAGGACTGGAACAGGGGATGGAAATGACCATAGGCCAGGGCATTAGAAGACTTGAAGCGCGAACATACTCCACAAATGTTGTCTCATTCTTGAAGGCTAAGGGGCAGTACCCATGGCAAGCAAGGAAGATAATTAGAAGCATTGAAGGAATGGTATGACAGCTAGAAAAATTTACAATAAAGCATGTGTATCGGGAAGCAAACAAATTGGTTGATGCTTTAGCTAAAAATGTACCTAATGTAAGGAAGGTAGATATAATTCATAGTTCTTTCTCATAAGATGTTAGGAAGATTGTCTATGAGGATGCTATAGGCATAGAGTATGTGAGATTGTAACAAGCTATCATTTAATTCTGTTAATGGAAAGGGATAGAAGACCTCATTAAAAACCCGCTTGCCTACCCAAAAAAAAATGTTTGCAATGATCGTAGAAAAAGGAAAATTAAATTGCAAGTCAAATACATAACTACGAAAATATAATAAGAATTCATATGAAGTTGAATGAGATTATTTGCATGTTCGATCTCAGCTGCAATACTAAAACCAGCACGAAATAACTAAAGACCCAAGACCACAGTGGAAACCATTAGAGAAAACTGTTGCATTAGGCAGATCAACTGATTCCAGGCTTCCAGCCCCTGATCATAGATAACTGTTGGAATAGGCAGATTAGAAATTTTCAACCCAAAAAGCAGTTCAACACAGAGTTGGCGAACGTTCACTTGCCAAAGGAATGAATTTCTTCAACATCTTAAAAAAAAACTTTCATGGTCAACAAGCTATCAAACCCAGCTTGATGGCACTTCCCAGCCGTACGCTCAATTTCCAAACTTTTGGCAACCCTCTCCAATCAACCATACAGTCCATTATGGTACTTCATCATGTACTTCACATCATACACCCTATTGCCAAAGAAAAACCTAACCAATCCCATAAATTCACCAAGTTGACTTGGTAACTCAACACCAGTCAATATCTTAATTAGATAGCCAAAGTCATGTCCAGCATGAAAACCAACCAATATCATGGTAGAAAAGTTGCAAAGCAGTCCTGTACGGAGGAGTAACGCAGCAAAGTGAGCCGAGTCGATACCATCTTTCGCATTCTTGTTGAAGTCTATTCCTTGTTCTTTCAACAGTTTGACAGAATTGGGATTGTGTAGATCACCTCTAGCTAGGTTGAAATCTTTAAAATTGAACTCCCAAATCACTTCTTGGTTCTCGGGTCCCAACGTAGGCAACTCCCCGTTAGGGCTTGCCAATGTTAAACCTATTTGTACTATATTGGTTGCGTCAACGTTCTTTTTTAAACTTTGATACACGTCTAATGGCTCGTTGGTTGCAAATACTGGGGTTGGATATACAGAACCTAGAAATTCCGTATCCATACTAACAACAGGGAAGTATGGGAGAGCTCTACTAATTAGGGACGGATCCAGGATTCTAAGCCAGGGGGTGCGAAATTATGTGCACACCCCACTCCACCTCCAAAAAAACAAAAAACGTATACAATTTTTATTTTTATTTTTTTTTTTTTATTTTTTTTTGTCAAATGATCTAAACAATAAAGATCAACAAAATTATACATTTATTTTAATTCACAAAACTATAGTGCGTTGACTACTAAGAATTTAATATGGACTGATGAAGTTAACTACTTAAACATTTAAGCCATTAATTGATAATACTATGTCTATATATATCTACATAATCTAGTCAACAAGTCTACAACAATTAGACAAATTGTTCATTTCCTATAATGTTATAAGTCTACATAATATTATATAGACTTATAAAAGATTAACATTGAAAAAAAAAATACATGTTTTTTTTTTTCGTTTTTTTGTTTTTTTAAGTGAAAAGTTTATTGATAATGATAATAAGTTTTACAAATAATTAGAACAAACGTGCAACAAACTGCGCCGCAAGTCTTTTTTGAATTTTTTGTTTGTTTGTTTGTTTGTTTTTTTTTTTTTGGTTGAGGTCATGACCGTTTGTTTAATAATTGAGAGTGAAAAAAAAATGAGAGCATACGAGTTTGTTATAGGTGATTATAATTATACAAATTGTCCGGTTGGGCTTTGGGCGTTTGGATATTTGTTTTAGTCTCATCAACCCATCAAACATTTAAAGTCACATTTTCCCCTTTTGAATGATTTTGGACTCAAAATAAATGATAAATGATATTTTTATAAGGGCAAAAAGAGAAGTAAAAAAAAGTTGGTTTATTGAAATGATTTTTATTAGTTTTTTTTTCATACTATTTTTTTTATTGATAATATTCTTACTATAGTTGTGAAATTTTTTGGAGTGCGGTAGTGGAAGCTTGCTAAAAAAATTGGGGGTGCGAGTCCTTATAGTTTGAAGATTTTTCTAAGCAATTAGTTATGTGGTAGTAGAGCTTTTCTAATCTCAGGGGTGCGACCGCCCCTACACGCATCCCCCTATATCCATTTATGCTACTAATGATGACCATCTCACTAGCCAAGTTGCATCCCCAAACCTGTCTAACTAAAGGTTTGGCAATTCTATCGTTTTCTTCTTTTTTATTTATAGTTTCCACTATTTTTTTGTGACGAGAACAACGGAGACACTAGCAGGGATGTCCTACTTAAATTGGTGTGAGAAGTAGTCATCCTTTTTGCAGCTTTCTAATTCCAATTCGGTCTGGGTTTCGCTTTTTTAGAAACTAGTTCAAAAACGCAATCGAGTTTACTGACATGTGGCCACGTCTTTATTCACCAACACATAAAATGACCAATTACTCCTAATTAAAATACTAACTAGTAGTTTCATTTAAGGACAATATGGATACCATATATTCAATTCAGGGGCATTATGCGTAAGAAAAAGACCCAGATAAATTTAAGAGGCCACGATTATTATAGGATATGTTTTTTTTTTTTTTTTTTCGATATTAAATAGGATATGCTACTAGTAGAGAAATATAGTTGAGTTATTTGTTATTAGTTTATTAGTTAGTGTTTCAAACCGATCTTTAAAATAATAATAGAGGGTGGGGGGATGGTAAATCATTGGGCTATATAGAATACGAATTGAATATCGAAGCACTCATCCCTGGCCTAACTAAAAGTCTAAAACTGACCTGACTGAATAAAAACTCTTATGTTGATATGAAAGAAACACAGCCTCTCCTGCGTGTGATAGCAGAGCTCTACCCCATCTCTTTTTGTTTCTTCTCTACTGTTAAGTTTTATTACCCTATCTCAAACCCTTGCCCCCTCTCTCCTTCCCTCTCCCCCCCCCTCACCTCTCCAATACCTTCCCCCTTATCCTATCCCGTATCTGGTTTCAGTTACCTTCTTTTTCACCTTAGTGTTGGATCCCTTAGTCTAACTAGGATAGGAATTATGCAATAACCAACAATTCTAGCTATAGCTCAACAGGAAGCTAGTAACAATAAGAGCCAGATAGAGGAACTACAACAGAATATGAAAAAGTTGTTCTTTGGGTCAAAAAATCCGATCATAGAGATCAATTGTCTTAATATAGAAGCAACGGTAAATGATAAGCTTACTCTGGTTGGGAAGCTACATGGAGGATATCCTCTAAAGCTGGAGGAAGTTGGAAAGGAGGCTCACAGGCTATGACAAACGACAGAAAATATAGAATTTGAAAGGCTTGACAGTGATCATGTAAAAATTAGTTTTGAGAATATCCAGGAATGTAAACATGTGCTTACAAATGGACCTTGGATGTTGGGAGGGCATATCTTCTCAGTGAAGGAGTGGATGAGAGGTAGAAGGCTGGAAAAGTATAGATTTGAATTCGTTAGTTTCTGGGTCCAGATATGGGATCTCCCAAAAGATAGGATAAACAAAGCAAATGTTTGGAAAATTGGTGCGGAACTGGGGATGGTTATGGAAGCTGACATATCTTGTCCACCTGAGTTTAACCAACCAGTTGCGCGTGTTCGAGTAGAAATGGATGTCAAGGAAAGACTGACAAAGGATCAACAGATTAAGTTAGAGACTGGGGAAGAGTTAGTGGTCAGACTCAAGTATGAAAAGTTGGAGATATTCTGCTACTTCTGTGGTGTCATCGACCACGACCATCTTGCTTGTCGAATTCGAAACCAATATCGCTATGATCTAATTAAATGTGGAGGAAGCATAAAGGACATTAAACCAAATTTCACCAATCAGATGAAAGCTAACAAGTTCTACAATGGGGTTGCTTTTACTGGTACACACTCTTATACCATAGGAGGTACTCCCTAAAAACTTCGGTTTGAGGAAACTTCGGCTCCGGAAAGGGAGAAATGGTCGTCTGGAAGCCGAAAAGCCCAGCTACGAGCAAGACTAAATAGATGGGATGGCTCCACATCAGAAGAGGAAGGAAAGAATAGGGACAAAAACAAGGTAGCAGAGGTAGGGCCTGGAACTCGGTCTACAGAATCAGACATAACGTCTAGTCCAACGGTCAGGTTTAAAATGGTCTCTGAGTGGGTACCCCCAAGTCCAATTGAAGCACAAGAGACTAGATCTCAGGCCCAAGGCTTAGATGAGAAGGGGTATGGGCTGGAGCTAGAAAAGGGACATGGGCAAAAGACAAAACTAAGCCCAATTGAGAAGGAGCTGGGACCTAGATCTGGCTATGGTGGATCACAGGGATAAGTTGGGCCTAGTGGTATTTGGAGAAATAAGGGATAATGAGATGGAAGTGTATCTGGGAAGTTCCACAAACATCTCAAACATCTATAAGGAATCCAATCAAGGTGAGGGGATGATAGACAGGTGTCATACTAGTAGGTCTGAGGCTACCAGAAGCTGTGATCAGACTATTATCCAGCTTGAATCTCTAACAACCACAGAAGTAAAATCAGGTTCCAATGAGCCCTCGAGCCACACAAGACTTGATACCTCACAGAGAGAGTTCCAAGAAAAGCCTGAGCAACAAATACATCACAAGCCTACACGTGGAAGAGGATTTAAAGTCATGACTTCCCGAGGTAGAAAAGATAAGGGTTCTAGAGCAGAGATCAAAACTAGGCTGGGCAGTGATTATAGAGAACAAGGAGAAAAATCTCAAGAGAAAGAAAAGAAAAGGAAGATCAATCTTAGTGAAGAAGTGGAAGACGAGATGGTGATGAATGGGGGAGATGGATGGGTTAGACGAAGTAAACGTGTGGTTGAACAGAGATAAAAAAAAGCTAAACAAATGGCGGTTGAAATGAGGAGTCAAGGAAGAGGACATTTTCTGATTCCAAGGAATGCACACATAGTGCAGCTATCCAGTGATTCAACAACATCAAATACTTTGGAGGAACACATAGATATTGACTCAACTACAAATCCAACTCCAACAAAATCTGAAGGTACAAATGAGTCAAAAACATCAAATGAATCAGGGATCTCAGAAGAATTAACTGGAGAGCATCAGGCTCCTATGGAGGTATACTTCTCGGATGATGAGGATGAGATGGTACATGATATAGAGAACCAGAACCAAAGTGCAATGGTGGGTTATGAGGCAGATGGGGAACAACCAATTTATCAACCACCACTGCTGGCTATGGATGACTCAAGTGTTGATCGAAGTGTCTTTCAAGAGAAACAAGAAGAAAAGAGGACTCAGGAAAATAAAGGGCAAAGCTCGGTAGATTGGAATCAGAGGTTTGATAAAGAATATAACATGAGGGGTCAGAACAGTGGAGTTTACTACAGTGGGGGTCTGTCTGCTCCTCCAGGGTTCGCGGTAGCTGTCCCATCACAACTGCTTTGGTATCCATGATGATCCACGCCTGGAATTGCCGGGAGATAGGCACCACCACGGGAGTTCAACAACTAAAGGACCTGATTGGTAGGTTTAATGTAGATATTGTTTGTTTGGCAACAACTAAAGCTAATAAGGAGAGGGTCGGCTATCTCAGCAAAAAGCTCAAGCTTAATGGCCATTTTGCGGTTCCAGCACAAGGTCTCAGTGGAGGTCTGGCAGTGCTTTGGAAAGAAGGTGTGGAACTGGAGATTCTTGGGGCTTCAAAAAATCAAGTCACAGGTAAACTTACAAATTATTATAGTAATGATGATTGGTTATTTTTTTTTGTGTATGGTGAACCGGCTGCTCACAATAGAAATAAAGTCTGGAATGAGTTGAGGGGATTAGCTCCTCTGATTCCTGGACCATGGTGTTTGTTTGGAGATTTTAATGTCATTACCCAGTTAAATGAGAAGATTGGAGGGAAAAGCAAAATCACTAAGAGTATACAAGAGTTCAATAACATGATCAATGATATAGGCTTGGTGGATTTGGGTTTTAAAGGCCAAAAGTTCACTTGGAGCAATAATCACAGGTCAGGTGATCATGTGCTTGAAAGATTAGACAGAGCTGTGGCTTTTCCTGAGTGGATAGCTCTGTTCCCTCAAGCTCTCGTGCAAACTTTTGCCAATGCCTCCTCTGACCATATTTCTTTAATTATAAATCTGGAAAATAAGGAGGAAAGTAATCCTAGACCTTTCAAATTCTTTAATATGTGGCTTGCTAATGATGCTTATAGACCTGTGATTGAGAATGCTTGAAATGCTATCACTCATGATCTTCCAGACAGCAATCTCATCCATAAGATGCAGAAAACTAGAACTGACCTTACTCTATGGAACAAGTTTGTTTTTGGGAACATCTTTACCAACATCAAGGCAACACATAAGAATTTGGATAGGGTCTTGGCTAAACCTTTCTCTATTGAGAACTATAATAAAGCAAAAGAACTAAAAGATATTTTGTTGGGTTGGTAAAATTCTCCTCCTTCTCTGATTGGATTAAAGATGGGGGAAAAAAACACTAGATTCTACCATCTTTCCACTATTTATAGAAGGCGGAAAAACAAAATATATAAGATCAAGGATGATGATGGAAACTGGAAAGAAGGTAGAACTACTATGGGAACTTCTCTTAACCACTACTTTACTGAGATTTTCACTTCTGATCATCCTGAAAGGGATGATTATGGACTTGTTCAACAGTATTGTTAGTGAGAGGGAGAATGAGATTCTCACAAGTATTCCTGACCAGGAGGCTATTTGGAAGATTGTTAAGAAGATGGGCAGTCTTAAATCCCCTGGTCCTGATGGTTTTCAAGGTGTTTTTTATAAGAAATGTTGGGACATTGTTAGGCCTGCTGTGGTCTCCTTTGTGCAGGATTTTTTTAACACTGGGTATCTCAATCCCCAATTCAATGAGACCTACATTGCCCTGATTCCCAAGGTGGTGAATCTTGATCATGCTTCCAAATTTCAATTTATCAGTCTATGCAACTTTGGGTACAAAGTTGTATCTAAAATTCTTGCAAATAGACTGAAAGGTCTCATGAACAGGATCATATCCCCTTTTCAAGGGGCTTTTATCAAAGGGAGAAGCATTGGGGATAATGTGGGGTTTGCTTGTGAGGTGTTCCATAATATGAAAAACATGAAATCTAAAAATGAGGGTTGGTGTGCTTTCAAGATGGACATGGCTAAGGCCTATGACAGGGTGGAATGGTCTTTTGTAGATAATATTTTTGAAAAGCTTGGTTTCAATACTAAGTGGAGACACATGATTCACCAATGCCTCTTCACAGTTTCTTTCCAAGTCATGCTCAATGGCTCTCTTTTGGAGAAGTTTATCCCTGAGAGAGGGATGAGACAAGGGGATCCCCTATCCCCATATCTTTTCATTTTGGTCTCAGAGGCCCTCTCTAGAATGATTGCAAAAGCTGAGCTCCAGGAGGTAATGCATGGGGTCAAGATAAGGAGAAATTCTCTTGCTTTTACTCATCTGCTATACACAGATGACTTGATTCTTTTCATCAAAGCAAACCTTGCTGAAAGTGGCCAACTTAAAAAGATTCTGGATGATTACTGTAGGGCCTCTGGGCAGAAAATAAACTATGAGAAATCTAGTGTGTTCTTTAGTAGGAATATAAATTATAGACAAAAAATAAAGCTCAAAAGGTTCTGGAAAATGAATTTTTTTTATCCTAAAGATAAGTATCTAGGAGTACCTATCATGCTCTCTAGGAAGAAGTCAGAAGACTTTGACTATCTGGTGGATAGAATCCACAGAAAATTCAAAGGGTGAAATCTAAGGTTTTATTTCAGGCTAGGAGAACCACTCTCATCCAAGCTGTGATTCAAGCCACCCCCCTATATGTCATGTCGACTTATTTGCTGCTAGTGGCAACATGCAATAAGATAGACAAGGCATGTAGGGACTTCTGGTGGAATGGTACGGAACAATCAAAAAGTGTTCACACCATTGGGTGGGAACATATTTGCAAGAATAAACAAGAAGGATGGTTGGGTCTCAGGAAAACAAGAGACATGAATATGGCCATATTAGCTAAGGTCCCCTGGAAGGCAGCCTCTGATGTCCATTTTTGTGGACTAGAACTATATTTAGTATATATGGAAAACATTGGATAGAAGATGTCTTTAAACCACCTGATCAAGCTTTCTACTTCTGGAAAGGTATTCACAATGTTTTCAATTCCATTAGTTAGGGTCTGATGTAGGGCTGGCAATGGGTCGGGTAAGAACCGATACCCGATCCGGTCCGAACCAATAAAAGCGGGTCTGGGACAGGAAGTTAACATATTGGACCGGTTCTGGGTCTTGAAAATCAGAACCGGACTCTTATTGGATTGGTTATGGATTAAGTATGTACTGAACCGTTATGGGCCTAATCCAATTAAAATATTTAGTCTTATTCTTTCTAATTTTCCTCCACCATATATTTCTATTACCTTATACAACATTGCAATATTTAAAGTTTCAAAATAAGATATGCAAAATACATATGTAATATTACGATATTTTTTTACATAATAAAAAGATGGTTTCTATCTAAAGGAAAATCCTCTCTTACAAATTTGGATTTCAAATAATTCATTATGCCTTTTTTATTTGTATATCTTGTTTTTGCGTTTAGCAAAAAAAATTATTTAATATTTATATAATGAAAATTAGGATCCAATTATTAAAAACTCGGTTTACCGGGTTGAAATTGAGCTTATTGGTTCGGAACGGATCGGATCCGGAATCAAAAAAAAGTTTTTGGTTCGGTTCTGGTTCTCTAACTCAAATATCCGTTTGGGTCGGGTCCGGTTCTGGGTCTGTATTGTTGAAAAGCGGATCGGTTTTGGATTTGCCTATATCCGGACCGATCCAACCTATTGCTAGCCCTAGTCTGATGTAGAGAATAGGAAAGGGAACTACCATTTCCATTATGAAGGATCCCTGGATTAAGTGTTTAAATAAACATGTGACTTTGGAAGAATTGGGGGTGGTGGATGACTCCTTGAATAATCTTCATGTATCAGACCTTTTCCTGACATATGGTAGTGGCTGGGATCCAGCTAAGCTAAACCATTGGTTCCCCCCTTTCTTAAGTCAACTGATGCAGGAGATTGTTGTTAGACCTGCTACTGCCCCAGCTGACAAAATGATATGGGCTATGGAAAGGTTTGGGAAGCTTTCTGTTAAGTCTGCTTATGAATTTCTTACCAAAAAGAACAATGAGATAGGGCAAAGCTCTAGTGTGAACTATAAAACTATTAAGCAACTGTGGGCATCCCTTTGCCTTCATATATGCAGATGTTTATATGGAAAGTTTACATGCATGTGCTGCCTCTGGGAGATAGGCTAACTGAAAAGAACATGAAAGGGGACTTCTCATGCCCTTTTTGCAATAGAGAACTGGAAACAGTTGAACACCTATTCTTCACCTGTGACTGGACTCGAGCAGTATGGTTTAGCTCCCAAGTGGGGCTGAGAATTAATCCAAACCAGCAGCTCCGCAACTTGAGGGAAAGAATTAAACTCTTCCTGTCATGGTGCAATAGCAAGGATAGTGCCCTATGTTTGGCTGGGACTCATGTTTTGTACCTGCTCCAGCATATATGGAGGTCTAGAAATGAGATGAATTTTGAAAAAAGGAATACTAATAGGGACCGCATCATCAGGCAGAGCAAAGGACTGGCAGACAAATGCTATGAGGACTTCAGAGAAGATTCCTCACCATCTCAATCTTCCTCTAACTTCTTTAATAATACAATAGATAAGCTGTTTCCTGAAATCCCAAATGGTAGCATTGTGATTAGATTTGATGCTTCTTTTAACAGGAACTCAGGGTGGGTTGGAGCTGGAGCAATTGCTAGCAATAGTGAAGGGGACATTGTTGGAGCAGCAGTTCGGAGGTTCAAGGCTCAGGAAATTGGGGAAGCAGAAATGGGAGTTGCTGAAGTGGCAGTTTTATTGGCAAGGCAGCTCAGTTATGATCATTATGTTTTGGAGGGTGATAATTTGGAAGTGATGAAGGCGCTCCAAGGGTCAGCCTGTCCATGACCTTTGGAAATGTTGAAGTCCTCCATAAACTCTTTAGTTCTGAATTTTAGTTCTTGTAAGTTTAACTGGATCAGTAGGTTTTCAAATGGGGATGCAGACTCCCTAGCAAAATGGGCTAACCATCAGCTGGGCAGTTCTGATCTTCTGCAGTGTATGGTTGACAATCTTTGTGCTCCTGTTCACCTTTAGGTGGTTTAATATAAGTTTAGAAGTTTTACATCGAACAAAAAGAGGATAAACTACTGTTTTAACCCTTGTACTCTTGGTTAACTAACATTCTCCCCCTTCTACAAATTTAACGGCTTAAAACACATTGTACTCTTGGTCAACTAACATTCTCTCCCTTGTACAAATTTAACAGCTTAAAATACATTGTACTCTTAGTCAACTAACGTTCTCACCCTTGTACACATGGTCAACTAACATTCTCACCCTTGTACACGTGGGCATAACTCGATGACTAGGATATTTACCGTTAAAAAAAAAAAACCAAACACTACAAGGGTGAGAACGATAGTTGACTAAGAGTACAATGTGTTTTAAACTGTTAAATTTGTACAAGGGGGAGAATGTTAGTTGACCAAGAGTACAATGTGTTTTAAACCATTAAATTTGTACAAGGGGGAGAATGTTAGTTGACCAAGAGTACAATGTGTTTTAAGCCGTTAAATTTGTACAAGGAGGAGAATGTTAGTTGACTAAGAGTACAAGGATTAAAACAGTAATTTATCCAAAAAAAAACAAGAATAAAAACTCTTAAGCCTTTTTTTTTTTTCGGTGTAAACTCTTAAGCCTTATTGCAAACACCCCAAGTACCCATATAACCCAAAGGACCCCAGTCTTATAATTACACAATCTCGTATCTCTTAATCTCTTATTGCAAAGGCCCAAGTACCCACATAACTTAACGAAACACGTAATCCTCCCAACCCGTCTTTTAGCAGAAGTACATAATCTCGTATCTCTTTTTTTACTTAAATTCTCTTCCGTATTCTGCACTCCGCAACTCTCCCAAAATTCAACTACCAATCAATCAATCGATCGATCCTGTTCCGAAGAAGAGATGGTATTAACGCAAAAGATTCACGAAGCTTTTAAAGGAACAGTAGAGAGAATAACAGGTCCTCGTACAGTATCAGCATTCAAAGAAAAAGGTGTTCTCAGCATCGCTGAATTTATCATCGCTGGTGATAATCTCGTTTCTAAATGCCCCACGTGGTCCTGGTAAATTTCCTCAATTTTTTCACTCTAAAGTTTCGACTTTTATCGATATTTACACACGTTTCATCGTTGTCTAATGGTATGTTATCTTGCAACAGGGAATCAGGTGAGCCAAGCAAGAGGAAATCTTACTTACCAGCTGAGAAGCAGTATCTGATTACTAGAAACGGTGAGTTTACAATTAGACTAGTAATATAATGATTGTGTGACTCTGGTCTCATGTGATAATTATACGTGGCACTTGTGTTTCAGTGCCTTGTTTACGAAGAGCTGCATCGATAGAGGAAGAATATGAAGCTGCAGGAGGGGAAGTGCTTATCGATAATGAAGAGAATGATGGTTGGCTGGCAACACATGGGAAGCCAAAAGGTTTTTTTTTTTAAGTTGATGTGAAATATTGTGGAAATGCAATGTCTTTATTGTATGAACTTCTGAATGGTATTTTTCCTTTTATTTAGAAACTAAATGTGACGAGGAGGAGAATTTGCCGTCCATGGAGACTCTTGAAATTAGTAAGAGCAAGACCATTCAGTCAATGCCATCATACTTTGGTGGTGAAGAAGAAGAAGATATACCTGACATGCTAGGGTATGAAGAACCCGACAACCTTATTGAGACAGATGAGGTAAGTCATACCTGTTATATATGTTTGTTGATAAGTGTGTTGCCCTACTATATGTTGTGATCTTTGTTATAGATTTGTTTAATTATTGGGTTGATTGTCAGAACCTTTTTGTTATTCCACTTACCACATGACCGTATTTTTGAGTATATGTACTCTCCTCTCTGCTCATGTCTGTTATGAGCTTCACTTTGTTGTCCCATTCTTTCAACCTCCACTAGAACTCTATGTTGGAACATTTAAGCGGAGAATTTCTTATGTAGAGTTTGAATAGTTTTAAGTTCTGAGTTTATTGATGCTACTGTCTCCAGTTACCGACTTTAAGTGAACTGTTTGCTGATACTTTACCTCAATTAATGAAAATAAGTTAGAGATGTATCTTTTAAGTTGTGAATTTAGATTGATGTATACTGACAATGTGAAATGCTGTATATATAAAAATAATTAGTTTGAAAGAGTGAAATATGTTTGTGTAGGCCAGGTCTAGTTTAGGATATCCTTTTTCAAGAAGCCCCCTAGTAAGATCGATGTGTGATGTGCCAGACTCCTGGTCAGTTCTCGTGATGTCCCATTCTTGTAGATGTCAAACAATATATAACCAATTGCCCAAGGGATCCTAACTAAAAGAAACAAAACAAGGAAAAGTGAGGGCATTCTTATATATCTTAATTAAGACCTTTGGCATTGCACTCATTCTTTTCCCCCCGTAAAGGAAAAAGTGGGTGAACGTATATAGGGTGTGCTGAAGAGGTAGTTTTGAAGATTGTGTCTGATATGAACATTTAAAATTTATATTCTGAGCACATGCTTTCTAATTGGTGCAGGCAACTTTTCAATCTACCTATCTTGTGGCTCATGAACCTGATGACGACAACATTCTCCGCACGCGAACATATGATGTTAGCATCACGTAAGTTATCTTTTGGGAGGATAACTAACCTGTTTTGCTAGTAGATTAAACTCTCCGAGTTTATGAATTGTGAGAATTTTACAAATTTTATCCTGAAAAACATCCACAAATTGATTTCATTCAATCATTTTAAGGCAGTACAACTCTGTATATTACTTTTTCTTCGTTTAAGGTCGCATCATATCTCAAGGTCTTCTTCTGGAGGATTTATGTATTTATTTTCTCTATCTGCTTTCTCCTGGACTATTTTCTTTTACATTGTGATTTTGATCTAGTTGTTTTGTTCTTCTTCACGTTATGTAAATCGTATCTTGTGAGTTAGGATGCCTTGATCCATTATAACTATTTAAATTCTTAGGATATGAGACAGTCCTAATCATAAATTTCTCATCTGAGACACGTAGAAGGACAAACATGTTTGCCATTTGTATGCATACCTGTACACGAGTTACAGAAAATAGAAACTTTTTGTTTTGTAGGCAGAGTCCTGAAAGTAATTAATATGATTGACTGACTTTGCAGCTTCCATGACTTTCCCTCCATGATAAAGTTGTACTTCATAACTATGTGCCGTATACCAATGGTCTTCGAGATCTCTTTAGTTCTCTTCATCCAAGACCCTTAAATTATGACAGAGGAATGAAGTTTCAGAGAAATCTTCCTTTTGGAGTAACATATTTTTCCTTCTCCACAACTATGAAGAGATATGAAACCAAATTTAGAGTATTGCTTGTCCTATTATAGCAGGAGTTGGTCTTCACAATCTAGTAGCAGAGAAACAATATAACAATAGTTTGAGAAAATTCATCAGTAGACAGACACTAGACAGAATTATGTCAGCTGAAACAAACACAATTTTGTTGGGGATCTCGGAATTGAGTGAATGTGAAATATCTAAATCGGGGAAGATGAAAAGAGCAAAATATCATAGATGAGGGAATTGTGGACTAATACCTTATATGGTAGGTCCGAGATCTCTTATGCTCGGGATAAATTCAAAGAAGTCAGTATTTTCTTATAATTGTATTTGTCTTATTTTAGAATTCCCGTGTTTGTACTGAATTGAGAAAAGTGAAACACTGAAATTTTATAAGTATATTACATCTTTTTTGTCTTAAGATTTCGCAGTTTGAAAGTACCCATGGAACTTTCTTGATATATCTTATTAGCTTTACCCATTAGTGAGATTCACACATTAATTTGATAATATAACCATATGGATTAACTTGTTCTTTCTTATTCTAGGTATGACAAATATTATCAGACTCCACGTGTTTGGCTTACAGGTTATGATGAGGTTGGTTCATTGTAATCATGTTTTTCATTGAGTTTTCGCATTTTTTGTTCTATAAAATGGTTGAACAAGCTTGTAATTTAAGTTTCACATAGAGGCTAGCTCATACTTTTCCATGCCCAGGCCTTACAATTACTGCATGAATGAACTTAATCCAAAATATAGACAATCAGGAAACCCTTAGCAAGTAGCGTTAACTGTACAGATTACAGAATAACCCCAGAAACTCACTCCTTGAGGCTGAGAACAGAGAAGTTTTAATACACAGATATAAACTGTTTGGATCTGATCCCCTTTAAATCTTGGATATCATCAGTATCCTGTAGGGGTGTGCACGGGTCGGTCGGTTTGAATCGGTTTTGACCGGAATCCAACCACCGAACCGACATACTCGGTTTAGAAATGTTAGAAACCAATCCGACCCGATATTTTGTAGGAACCGATCCGCAACCGATCCAATATTTGGGTTCAGTTTCGTTGGTTTTAACAAAATCAAAGTTAAAAAAGAAAAGAAAAGAGATAAGTGAATCTGAGGAGAGATGAAGTTTGCAGAATAATGGAAATGATCCACGTCAACCGTCAATCTAAATCAAACAATAAGAATGTAGAAAACGAGAAGAATCTTGGCTTGCCATAATTTTCAAACAAGAAGAATGTAGAAACTGATCTAAAGCAAATTTTCATGGCCATGATGTTTGCTGTGATGGGATTGGTGACGAACTACTTTGGCCACGCTTGACCATGCACTCAAAGTTAGAAATCTTGCAGCTTCAATGATTAGAATTCAGAGAAACCACCACGCCGTCATCAAAATAATTTTCTTGTGTTATGAATAGACTTTGAACTTTTAGCTCTTGATGTGCTTGTCTTGATGCTTTCATGGAACAAATAGTTTTTCATGGCTTTTGTGGAAGAGAATATATTTTTTTTTAAGTGTTTTTTTGTTCTAAAAGAAAGCTCAATCAAAGAGAAATTGAAATTCACTTTTAGATCTGTGAAAAATATAAGTAGAGAGATGGGGAGGGTGGCTGTTAACCATGGGAGGAGGAGAAACTAAGTTTTTAGGATTTGTTTCTCTGTAATCTCAACATCTGACCGTTGGATCTTGATCAATGGTTGTAAATAGAAGTCTGGTTATAACTACAGTCGGTTCGGGTCGGTTATATTCGGTTCAAACTTTGGAAAACCAAGGACCGAACTGACCTTGTAGGTTTTGAGTTTTTTCTACCCGAACCGAACTGTAGTATTTGAAAAACCGGCCAAAACCACCCGGTTCTGTTCGGTTTGGTTTCTTGGTTCCATTGGTTTTGTGCACACCCCTAGCATCCTGCGACTTCAATTTAAATACATTTTTTCTGTAGGTAAGACTGCTTCTTGAGTTATTCAAAACATTCAGGTATAGTTACTATGTTGCTTATGAGCAATGTGTCTTTCGGTTTCCAACAGGAAAGTCCCTTGTATTCTTGTATCACAAATTTTGCCGACTTGTAGGCTTTAACAACATTTAACTTGTTAGAGGACTAAGATATTAGGGTTGAGTGACTGATGAGAGAGTTTTCCTTCTTATTTATTTTTATTTATTTATTTATTTTTTATTTTTATTTTTATTTTTTGAATTATTATTTTTATTTTTTTTCTGGAATACCATTTGCTTTCTTGTTCATGAGCTAAGTAACCTTGACATGCGTTCAAGTATCTTTATCCAAATGGTGAAATACCTATTTTTTTGAGATATATAACCTTCAATATGTCTGTCTATCGTATTCCACACGGATACAACACCTTATATATGGAGTGTCGATGTTACGTAGTTTCTGAGATCAGAGATGATTTGAGATAGTTTTTCTACATTTGTGCACATGCAAATTGATTTAGTCCCTTTGAAAACTATTTGCAGTCAAGGATGCTTTTACAGCCCGAACTTGTGCTTGAAGATGTTAGTCAAGACCATGCACGCAAAACGGTGAGCTATTGAAGCACAAATTTCAATTTTTCGTGCTTGTAATTTTATTTGTTATCATTTTGGCAGATATAAGATCATAGATGCAATGTTGTACTGAATTGTTAGTTTTATGTGCATTCTCTTTTACTTTTAGTTAAATTATGTTATTGCAGTCTTGTGCATGCATTGTGAGAAACGTTAGGTAAATCTTAGTGTTAGTGATAGAAAAGTTACGTATTTGACTCCTTTGTGGGCTTCCAACATTATTGCACTGTTGGAAAAGGTAGTATTATATGTATGTTATTTTTTTGTTTTGACAACCTGGTGCAGCACTGCCTACATATTCTAAACTTCAGGTGTACATTTGTTTTTGATAGTTGAATTTTGTTGATAGAAGAAAGCAATTGTACTTACATATGCATACCAGCATTTTAATGGTATGCTGTAGTGACAGAGAGGATCACCAGTAGCATAAACAAGATAAAAGCAAAGAACTACACTGGAACCTAGGGGAATACTCCAACCCAAAAGGACCACACGCCACCAGTTACACTTACACTATTTATGATCCCCTTCTAGTTAAGTACCAAGTCCCTGAACCTGTAATCCTTCCTTTTTGGTGTCACCGAGGATCAATACCATACGAAATGGAGTGGATTTTTAGGGGTAGTTTTGAAGTTAACGATATCTTTTTATGTAATATTTTACGGTAATAAGAAAAGCATTTGCTCACTATCAAGGATAACTGTTGGTTCTTAGTCCTAATGTTGGGACCTCCCTGCATGCTCGGTCCTTGATATGTTCTGTTGGTCCACGTGATGTTTACAAATTATCTCTGTTTGAATTGGCCAATTGGGACTACCTAATCATAATTAGTTTAGTCTTCAACCTACACGGCTACACCTACATTAGACTTCTGTTGCAATATTGTGAAGTTGATTCATTTCAAATTCTTATGTATTTTGTCATCGTGTATTAGTGGTTTAGTGTTTTCCGATAAAGATGGTAGGTTTTATTTCCACAATCTCGAATCTGATATATTTGCGTACTTCTTTTCCCACCATTTTATTTTTCATTTTTATTCACATTTACCTGTAGGTGACCATTGAGGACCATCCTCATTTGCCTGGGAAGCATGCATCTGTACATCCTTGTCGTCATGGTGCAGTGATGAAGAAGATTATTGATGTTCTAATGGCACGCGTGGAGTTGAACCTGAAGTTGACAAGTAATTCTTGTTTCTCATCTCACCTTCTTATATGCTGTATCCTATCCCCCACAAAAAAAAAAAAAAAAACCTAAAAGCGCACACAGAAAGAAAATAGAGAATAATCCATTTATAAAAGATGTTTAACGAGAATAAACATAGCTTGTTTTCTTCTAGTTTTTAAACAAGATCTCTACCATTGTGGTGCTAAATTTCAGTTTTGATTCTACAGGTACCTCTTCTTGTTCTTGAAGTTCATGGCTTCTGTAATCCCAACTATTGAATATGATTACACCATGGACTTTGATCTTGGTAGTTCCAGCCATTGATTCGAGGTAATTTTGTTATCTACTCCTTTATCTGTTGTATGTTTGAATCATGCTCTATGTGCAATAGTTTGCTTCTCGTGAAAATGAGAAATAAATTTGTGTTTCACGCTGCACTTTGTCTTTATGCTTTTACATCTTTATGTATGATGCCTAATTGCCTAGTGATATTAAGTAGAGCCAAATTTATATCAGACAATATAGAACTTTTTCAAGAAGTCTACTGTGCTTGGTATGCTACTGTGGTCTGAAGTTCTCACTCTTTTTTGATACAGATTTGCTGATAAAAAAATGATGAAGAGAATCTCTATTTTGGCTGGCTTGGAACAGATTGAAGGTGGTGTGGTTCTTCCCACTGATCCTTTCCACTCATGTACATTAATGTAAAGCGACATTAGGAATATTTATAAAGAAAATATAACAGAAGTTATTGTTTACTCCTTGTGTGGTTGATGCCTGGTCTTTTTCCATATTTGCACCACCAGTCTGTTTATAAAATAAACCAAACACTAATTATTTTAACTAACGAATGTTTAAGGTTGTCAAACGTTGTACACGTTTTTGCTTATCAGTTGTGGTTCTTGTTATTTGTTGGCTTTGTTTTCCACCACAAATACCAAAGAAAACTGTGGACATCTTACAAGAAGCATCACTTGTAGGGACTAAAATTTAGGACTTTCCCCTGTTAGGCTGAGTCCAATGGGATTGTATTCTAACAAAAAGTGGAGTGAGAACGTGCTGAAATAACTTTCTATCTGCATATTACCCTTTATATATACGGAGTGATTTTGAGGAATAGAGAGATAGTACAAAAAATCCTGATATATTGCGATATTTGAGGATATCTATCCAGATTTCAGAAAAAGATATATAAATATATATCATGATGTGTTTAGAGATATATACGACTGCAAATATTGGTGATATTTTGCGATATTTTATGATATTTTGTGTATATAACAATTTTATTTAATATTTACCATTATATTTCAAATAAATATAAATAATGTATCATGATATATCAAAAAATATCCACAATATCTATGATATTTATCGATATTTTGGATATATCTACGATATTTGCATGTGAAACAATGTCAAATATCCCCAAAAAGGGAGATATATCAACGGTACATATCCAGAAATTAAATATCGATAAATACCCATATCCTGATATTTTGTACTATGATAGAGAGTACATTCTTCGCCACTGAATTTGGCTCCATTCAAATTATGCCACTTGATGCGGAGATAAGGAGTGCACTACAATTGGACTCAGCCTTGGACACAAAAATGTACTCTCTTTTTTTAAGATGCAAAACAAAAGGGAAAAATGTACTCTCATCAAAACACAGTTTTACCAGTTTTAGAGGTAAGGAGTGCACTACAATTGGACTCAGCCTTAGAAAGGAGCAGTGGTATGAAAACTCTGCACAGTTTGGATTGGCCTTGGATGCACCCTCCTTATCGGCTACCCCCTTTTCCTCTAGTAGTCCCCAGTGGCCAGTGCTGCAGCATTAACAAAACGAACAATTTGTTTCTCAGCAAACCATTCCGGGAACAAGTTGCTTAGTGATCTAATATAAGTATATAACACGACAGCCTGCAAATTCCCAACTCCCAAAAACATTTTTCTCAACTACCCAGCTAAATTTCAATAATTCAGTACAAGCTTCAAACTGCATCCAACGCACTGATTTTTTTTTGTTTAATAAGAGATTGCTTCTGGTTCTCTGACCTTTAGTTGCGGACTACTTGCGGTATAAAACCAAGTGACCATGCAACATGTCAGAAGTAATGTAGAACACATACAATTACTATCTTTGCGACTATTCCACTCTGATAGGTAGCACATAGTGAGACCTTTGTCCTGGTTCTTTACTGGACTGTACACTAACTCTGGTGTCATGGCAGATGGGATAATTTGTGCTACAATCCTAAGTTTTGCGATTGCAGGATTACATGGTCACACCTTTCTTTACATGCTATAGTCATGATTCGCCATTAAGATTGGTGACATTTTGCCGAATGTATACGCTTATAGTGAAAACATACTCCAACTTGCAAACATTCCGCTAACTTTAAGGAATACGTGCAATGCATGCAGTTGCGAGCAAGATCTATAGTTTGTACTTTCCCCAGCTGCCAATATCATTCTAGCAGTTTGCACTTTGCACTTTGCACACCTACACCAACATCGTTCTAAACAAATATACGATTATCCTATTTTTGCATACATACTCCTCGTCTCCTCCTTATTATACCCAAATAAGACGAGTGGGTTATTTTCATGAGTTTCTCATGATTGTAAGGCTTCGAGCCTATTATTATGTAGTCAGGATTTTTCCTGTAATGATCATACTCTTGGGGAGGCATGTAACTCTTTGAAGTTTAATCAACAGGTAGGAGTCTGCCTCAACCCCATAACCATTTCAAAAAAAAAAAAAAATGCTAAGTTGTTCGGGATGTCCTCTTCTGTGAGTTCATAATTCTTGACCTTGTGGTATACAATATGCTAAAGTTGTTAGAATGTTAGTCCTAATAATCATTGAGTTTATAGTTGTCCAACTTGGGTTACACAATTTCCACTCAAAACATCAAAACTATAATAGCAGCTCAAAATTAAGCAATCTTGTAGTACGTACTGACTACAGAGTTTGTAAGAGCCTTCGGTTAAGCGATGTACGTAGGTCCAGCAATATTTTTTTTCCGCCTCATATGTATCTGTCCGAATGGATCAGTTTCATTTGTACCCTCCAAATGCGAGCCAACCACGAAGTCACGAACAAATAAAATCAGTCCAAAAGTATACGTAGTACATATCAATTGTTTGAATTTTTTAATTGATGTCCTTTTACAGAAAGAGGATCATGCCACAAAATATCAAGGCCTCAAAACGGTCCAAACAAGATGACATTTAGATTTTTGAGAGTAGTATTGAGGTAATTAAATCAGTCAAACCAAGGCTAATACATTCAGTTCCTTTGCCCATATTGCAGTTAGAACAAAGTGTTTTAAATCCATCTTCATTCCATCACTTCTCAGTGCAACTCTTTCTGAAGGACATGGCAGTGGGATTTTCAGTGTCAAATGAAAGTAGGCAATACAATGACAAGATGACACCTTTTGTGATTCTCTCATGCATGATGGCTGCCATGGGAGGAGTTATCTTCGGCTACGACATCGGTATTTCAGGTTGCTTTTACTACTAAGTATCAACATTGCACTATAGATTACCAGTTTGCATAAAGAACTCATTTACATGTTTCCACTGCCGCTTAATTATATAGCTAGCTAGACTATATCGATTTGCTTAATTAATTAGTGTATTATCCAATGGTCAGTTTCCTCTAGGTAATCAAAACCTCCTAGTCAACAGACTACAGGTCTGGTTTAACTTAATTGTTAACTTCTGAAAAGATCGAGTTTATAAAGTTTTCCTCTTGGTAATCAAAACCTCCTAGTCTACAGATCTGGTTTAACTTTATTGTTAATTTCTGAAAAGGGTTATAATCACTACATAATACTAGTTGTTGAATTGTCCGAAATGATAAAAGATGAAGAGAAGAGAAGATCGACAAACCAAATTCGCAAACGTCAAACCAATCAATATTTATGTTGGAAACATATATTTTCATTATGTTATGTTAAGTTGACTATTTTTTTTTCTAATGATCTTTTGATGCTGGTGATGGAAGTATCTTAAACCTTTAATATCAGCTCTCTTGTTGCAGCATGCTACAACATAAAGTTCTCCATGCAAGAATTAAACAAACGTGTTCTTATTTCTTTTCGATAAGGATTCTTTTCGTTTTCTCTAAACAAATGTAGAAAAAGGAAAAATACACAATTGACGAAAACCAAATTGATGCTTTGATAGGAGTGGGGTCATTGATTGATTGGGCATTTGGCGTAATCTTACAGCATCTTGTGTGTAGACTTTGACCTATCACGTTTGAAGAGACTGGATTTCGCTAACAGTGAACCATTATGGGCCTCTAGACAAGGACAGACAGCCACTTTGTCCTGTATATGGGGTCTGTATATAGCAATACCCTTTTAAATTGCATGTGTAACGAAAAAATTGGCAGCAGCTGGGTAGGATGCGCATGGCCTATCCCAGTAGCCGTCTATGTCTCACTGCAACAGCTGATTCACGCTAGTGAGAACACACGAACACGAACCTAGACTTCTTGGTCCTTATACCCCCGACTGAAGCTCGTATTTAGGACGGGCCTGAACCGAAATAGGTCCTGCTTAAATACAGTCCACCGTCCTGGTACACACAATGACACAAATCGTCACATACATTGGCGTTGATCAAATGAGTCGCGTAATAAAAACACAGGACGGCACATGATACTCAATTGGTTAGTAGGTAATGGAAAGGGTTCTGGGATTCCAAAAAATTGGAGACAATAAACAAACGCACGAGTGGTGGCGATTACATTTGGTAATATACAAACTCAATTGTTGTGACTACATAAAAATTGACGCTTATAAATTGACGATTTGGTTGATCTTGGATGGTAATGATCTCCTAACTATATAGATCATCTCCACAAAAACTAAGGAGAATATCAAATTTCTCTATCCCACAATGGTTGTCAACAATATGAAGAATTAAGATCTCATACTTTTCAGGTTTGACGACATCGCATTTGATTTGGTTACTATGATTCAGAGTACTATGACTTTTTTTATGGAGATATACAGTAAGGACTGAGGAGATCATATCCACAAATAAGAGCTAATTCCAAAACAATTAAGTATGTTAACGATTGTGAATTGTTTGAGTCACATTTCCTCTGAGTCTCTAGAACCTTTCTAGTAAGCAGTGTCTATATTGCAGGAGCGCTGCAGGAGATCCATGAGAATGATGAGATAGAAAAGAAAGGGCAATTAGAAGACTCTATAGGAAAAGTTGCATTAGGATTTAGGAGTATTTGTTTTCCTTGAATTTTTTCTGGGGTGCAAATTTAGGGGCAAATAAGCTTATGGTCGTCATTTCTGTCCATTTTTCTGGTGTCCAAAGGTTCCTTCAACATTGTGCCAAGCCGCCAACGTACTATATGATGCTACTTCTTCCGTTCAACTGATTAATTGTTTGTAAACTTGTAACCGTACAACTTCAATGATCTCAATAAAAATGAGAAGCTAGCAAACTGCATGCATGATTAGTCCTACTTTAGTTGAATCATTTATGTGTAATCAGATCTCTGAACGGGGGAGAATAATCAAATTGCCCCATTTAAATCAAGTAAGAAAGAAGAAATATATTGTATGCATATTTTGAAAGTTGTCATTCAAAAACGTCTTTTATTTTGTAAGATCTGACTACATCGGTGACTTATAATATGTGAACGAAGGTGGTGTGACATCCATGGAGCCATTTCTGAGAAAATTCTTCCCAGAGGTTTACACTAGAATGAAAAACAATATCAAGATCAGCAACTACTGCAAATTTGATAGCCATCTCCTTACTTTATTCACATCATCTCTTTACCTTGCTGGTCTTATTGCATGCTTATTTGCTTCATCGGTCACAAGAGTCTTTGGGCGCAAGGCGTCCATTATGGTTGGATGCGCATCTTTTCTAACTGGTGCCGCTCTGGGTGGAGCTTCTCTCAATATTTACATGCTTATAATTGGTCGTATCCTTCTTGGAGTTGGAGTTGGATTCACTAATCAGGTAAGGTGATTAAGTGCCGCAAAACTTTTCATTGGTTGTGCACACAGCACACATTTCTTACTCAGAGACAGCTCAATATATACTTTCAAGCTAAATACACAGAAATGTTAATTATTTATCATAGTTGTTATATGACTTCTATCTCAAACATGCCATTTTCCACAAGTCATCGCAATATTTATCTCCTTGTGCAGTCAATCCCACTCTATCTATCCGAAATGTCGCCATCCAGATACAGGGGAGCAATCACCAATGGCTTCCAATTAACTATTGGCATTGGATTTATATGCGCCAATCTCATCAATTTTGGCACAGAAAAGATCAAAGGGGACTTAGGTTGGCGAATATCGCTATCCATGGCTGGCGCCCCAGCTCTACTACTAAGTATTGGAGCCTTCTTTCTGCCTGAAACTCCCAATAGTTTAATCCAACAAGACAAAGGCCACGAGGCAAGCTTAATGCTTCAACGGGTTCGAGGCATAACAGATGTCCAGGAAGAACTTGATGATCTTATCAAAGCTAATGCCATCTCAAAAACCATAAAAGACCCATTTAAAAAGATCCTTGGAAGAAAACATAGGCCACAACTAGTCATGGCAATTGCCATTCCATTTTTTCAACAAGTAACAGGAATCAATGTCATTGCATTTTACGCGCCAATACTGTACCGAACTATTGGCATTGGAGAGAGTGCATCCATCTTGTCAAGCGCAGGAAATGGAGTACTTGGTATTAGCTCAAATTTCATGTCAATGTTTATAGTGGATAGGTTTGGAAGGAAGATTTTATTTATGGTTGGAGGACTTCAGATGTTGATCTCACAATTGATAGTTGGAATATTGATGGCAGCACAAGTTGGCGATCAAAATGAAGTTGGCAATGGATATGCATATTCAATATTGGTCTTTATATATGTTTATGTGGTTGGTTTTGGCGTATCATGGGGTCCTTTGGGGTTTCTAGTTCCAAGTGAAATTTTCCCATTGGAGATTAGATCTGCAGGGCAAAGTATTGCTATTGCTGTCAACTTCTTCTTCACTTTCATCATAGCTCAGATTTTCCTTTCAATGTTGTGCCATTTCAAGTCTGGGATATTCTTCTTTTTTGGTGGGTGGGTCATAATAATGACAATGTTTGTGCACTTATTTTTGCCGGAGACTAAGAATGTACCCATGGAAAAAATGGAGCTAGTGTGGAAAGAGCATTGGTTTTGGAAGGCGATTGTGGGAGAGGGTAAGGCCAATAGTACCTTGTCTGATGCATGAAGACCAGTATCATTTGTACTTTTATAACTTCATCTAAATAATTGTAAATGTCTGCATGAGCCTATTGTAAACCGTTCGTGCCACAAACATTGTCGGGGAAAGTAATAGTTTTAACTCAAAAAAGAGTCAATTGTGAAGCACTTATTTTAGTGGAGAGCAAGAAGGGTGCATGTAGCATTGATGAACGCGTGAACGCGTGAACTTGTAAACTTATTTCGCTCTGTACTGTATTGATAGGTTAAGTTTAAACTAAATTTGAACAATCTCCATCTTTGTCCGATATCAATTTACACTTCGCTGATTCAGAAGAAGGATTAAACAGGTGCAATCTAGAAAGTCTCGGGACAGCTTTAATTTGCACAACAGCTCGTAGCAGAGTCGTCAAACATCAAAGGCACCACACTTTCAGGGTGGTCTGAAGTTCAAGCCTCCTCGGGGAAGCCCAGCTTACCATGGATGCACGCCTTATTGAGACAGACTGGGTGCGGACTATGGGATATATGGTTGCATCACCCAGAGTTTGCATGCCCTAGTGTTGCGAGGTAAAAATCGAGTTGCTTTAAACAAGGACAGCTTTAATATATTAATTAACAATGCAAAATGTAGCCCAGATGAAGGACGATATGTTTCTCAGTTCTCACTCCTCGAAAGTGTGAATGTTCACCATCATAATTTCTGTATGCTCACAGCCCTTGGAAATTGTAGAATCAATTATTGGGATTTATTGATTTGGGTTTTATGATAATCACACGTACTGCCACAAGTGTGGAACAAATTCTTACTCATTTTCGGTAGCTGTCTGCCTAGCTAACCCCACTCCCATTATTGGGCGTTTGCTTACAAACTTGTGTACTGTTAGTTCAGGGGTGGGTTTATCCTTGAAGATTCAAGAGAAACAGAGAAATTCGGAGCTAATGGATGGCACTGGAAGTCATGAAATGTCCCACTTCGGAAATTCTAGTTAATAAAGCCAATCGTCGTGTCTACTTCGTAAGAAATTTGCCGTGTCTTCACCTAGTGAGGCGTGGTGTGTTTCTGATCAAAAGTTCAAAACAATGGGATTTAGAAAGTGTGGTTGTAAATAATGTGGACTAAAGGTTAGTCCTAACTCCCCCGAAATGATGTTTGATAGAGACTCCGCAAGGTTACAACCTACACAAATAATAATTCGATTTCTGAAGTCAAGGCTTCCAAAGACCATACGTTGTCCTTTTAAGCTCCACATAGTATTATTACTCATTTTTATGGGTAACTAAGTATTATTACTCATGAAGTTAACTAGTCAATGAAGAATACCCATTTGCTTTATTATTTCTCTCATCTAACAACTTATGAAGAAGATGCTCCCTCTCTAAACTCATTCTCCAACGTTCTAACGCATCCTGCAGGTTTGCCTAATTATAGTGAGCAATGGCAGTTGGTTTTGCTGTGTCAAGTGAAAGCAAGCAATATAAAGGAAGAATTACTCCATTTGTAATACTCTCATGCATGGTCGCTGCGACTGGCGGAGTCCTCTTTGGGTATGATATCGGAATTTCAGGTATCACTAGAAAATCATTTGTCGAGACAGAATCATTGACACTTTAACAAATAAGTTATACTCAACAGAAATCGTATTGTAGGCAAAACCATTCCTTTCTTAACGACTTAAAATACAAGAGTGTGATCGATCAACGTCAGCGAAGTATTATAGTGTAAATGAAAGTGTGTCACTAACTCAGTATGTTACCCCAGGAGACTAATCTCTGCTATTAGTTCCTTCCAGTTGTTAGGCAGGTCTCATCCGCCACATATCATCCACAGTTTATTACTTTAATTTTATCATACTTGCTTACTGTTGGAGTTATCTTTCACATGAGGAGAGAAGAAAAAGAAGTTCAGTTTATGTGAAGAAAGCTGAAGCGCCACAAGACGCCAGCTTAGTCTTGCCCAAGGCGCCCCGCACCTATGCCGTGAACAACTTCCAAAGACATTGAGGGCATGCACACTCGACATTGGCCTTGCCTAAGGCGTGCCTGTGCCCATGTCTAATTTCGGAAGAATTCTATTTTTCTGGAACTGCGAGTTTGGAGTATAAGTTTTGGATTTTTGGCAAAACCTAGAGAGAGACTAACACACGAACCAAACCAACACAAAAGAGAGAAACCCAATCTTTAGAGCAATCAAGATTGAGAGAAAATCTTTGCAAAGAGAAAACCCTGTAAAGAGAGAGGAGTGATCTAGTAAGGTGAGAGACAGAAATGAGTGATTGTAATCTTTCTTCCGTCCTTAAAAAAGAATTAGCTCTTGTGGAAGTAAGCATCATTAGCCGAACCACGGTATATCTTTGTGTTGTGGTCTACGTTTTACTTCTTTACATTATTATCTGTTGTTAATAGTTGTTTAGAGAGTTGGGCATGTTAGTTAGATTGTAGTTGATATTTAGAATTCATCTGGAGTTGATATTGAGTTCATATTATAAGTTATCTGTGTAGTGGGGATCGATTGGTATTAGTGTTAAACCCCAATAAGTGGTATCAGAGCCAGGTTAGATTAACCTAGGGTGTTATCAAAATCTTGGTCTACGGAAGGTGTTTGACAAAATTCCTGAGAGAAGATTTGAGGTTAAATAACTTGTAAAGATGGACCATTCGCCAACACTGCTTTCGACGAAGTCCGAATAGGAAGAACTACACCATTTGAAAAGCCAAGATGGAATACTTGCTCTACTGCAAAGACTTGGCATAACCCATTAAGAATGGAGGAGAAAAATCGGAAGCGGTTGCTGCGGCTGAGTGGAACAAGCTTGACAGAAAAGCAATTGGGTACATTCGACAGTGGATTGACGACACAGTCTTTCACCATGTATCCCAAGAGACTAACTTTTGGCTTGTGGAGAAAACTCGAAGACCTCTATGAGAGAAACCAGGTGGAAACAAAGTGCTGCTCGTTAAGAAGTTTGCCAACACGAAGTACCAAGAAAGTTCTTCAATGTCTGAGCATCTTAACAAAGTACAGAATACCATCAATCAATTGCATTTGATGAAGATTAATATGGGAGACGAAGTTGAGGCTTTGTTCCTATTAAACTTTCTACCCGAAAGTTGAGAGACATTAGTAGTTTCTCTTCACGGAGCCGCCAAGGATGGAATTATCTCCATGGAAATGGCTACCATGTCATTGTTGAATGAGGAGACTAGAAAAAGTGCAAGAAGCAGCTCCTCTCACTCAGAGATCCTTGTCACAGAGAAACGGGGGAGAGGTAAAAGCAGAAAACCATCTCATTCTAAAGGTAATGACAGAAGCAAATCTATGGGTGAAACTATAACTCCTAAAGCAGAGAGGCAATGTTACTACTGTGCCACCAAATGTCACTTCAGGTATGAGTGTAGAACATTGAAGAGGGATGAGAAAAATAATTGTGTACATGAAGACATGGTAAAGAGGAACGGAAACTTAGGCAGAGATACTTCCGCACTAGTCGATGATAGTCTAGTCGGAATTGTGTCAGATTGTGGTGAGTGCTTTGTCTTAGTACCTCATGCCAGGATACATAATGGGTGGTAGATACAGGAGCATCTTATCACGTCACACCGCACAGGGGATTCTTCACTACCTACAGCTGTGATGAATATGGTGAAGTGAAGATGGGTAACAGTGGTGTCTCGAAGATTGCAGGCATTGAGGATGTTCATATAGAAACCAATGTTGGATACACTTTGACACTCAAGGATGTAAGACATGTCCCTGACATTCGTCTAAGCCTAATTTCCGCTGGGAAGTTAGATGATGATGGCTTTGTAAACTCATTTGGTAACTGGGTATGGAAACTGAGCAGAGGTTTCATTGTAGCAGCCAGATGGAAGAAAACTTACTCTCTTTACAAAGCATAAACTAGTTTGTGTAAAGCAGAAGTAAATGCGGCAGAAGAAGAAGCTTCTTCCGAACTGTGGCATAAGAGACTATGTCATATGGGCGAAAAAGGCATGTAAGTTCTTGCCAAGGAAAAGGCCTTGCCAGACATCAAATGTACACATTTAAATAGATGTACTTACTGTTCGGTAGGAAAACAACACAGGGTGTCTTTCTAAAGATTCTCATCTCACAGAAAGGATAATGTCCTTGAACTGGTGCACACAGACTTATGTGGTTCTATAAAAGTAAAGTCCCACGGGGGAGCTTTATACTTTGTGACCTTCATTGATGATGCGTCAAGAAAGGTATGGGCATACAGTCTGAAGACCAAGGATAAAATACTTGGCGTGTTTAAGAATTTCCATAACATGGTGGAAAAAGTGACAGGGAAGCTTTTGAAGTGTATTCGCCCAGATAATGGGGGTGAGTACATGGTCGTTTGATGATTATTGCGAGTCATGGGATTAAGCCATGAAGCGGACCGTTCCCAAGACTCCATGACAAAATGGTATAGGCGTGATGATAAATCGTACCATTATAGAGAGGATGAGATACATGCCGCCTCACTCTAAGCTACCTAGAAGCTCTTGGGTAGAAGCAATGCGCCGTACCGCGTACATGTAATCAACCCGTCGTAGTCCAAACCCTTTGAGTAGTGATTATCCGCAGAGAGTATGGTCGCAGAGATGTTGATTATGGATACTTGAGGGTATTTTGGTGCACGACATTTGTGTGCATATTTCGAAGGATGAGAGATCCAAGCTTGATGACAACGCCAAGCGCATTTTTCCGGTTATGGGGATGAGAAGTTTGGCTATAAACTCTATGATCCGATTAACAAGAAGGTAATCCGAAGTCGAGATGTTGTGTTCTTAGAAGACCAAACCATAGCAGATTTCGAGGAGGGTGAGAAGCTACAAGCTTTCACTAATGATCTTGTTGGTGCATAACCAGAAGTTCCTACTGTAGAACGCGTGTAGAATCGAGAATCAGAGAACCATGGGCCTGAAACTCATGATGAGAATCCTATTGCTCATGATGGGATATAACCTATTGATATAGAAGATGCAGATGAAGTGCATGAACCACCACCAGAGCAAGCAGAAGTGCATCCTCCTGAGGCACCAGCAGATGGGGCAAGGAGGTTAGACAGAGAGAGACAAGCTTCAACCAGGTATCCACCACATACGTATATTCTACCAACGGATGATGGATAACCTATGTACAATCAAGAGGCTCTTGAAGGTACAGACAAAGAGAAGTGGTTGAAGGTCATGCATGATGAGATGGATTCTTTGCATAAGAATCACACTTATGAGTTAGTTGAGAAACCGGAAGGAAGAAAAATTCTCAAGAATAAGTGGATCTACAAAGTCAAGTATGAGGAGAACAATCCACACCCAAGGCACAAAGCTCGTCTTGTTGTGAAAGGATTTGGTCAAAGGAAAGGTATTGACTTTGATGAGATTTTCTCTCCTGTAGTCAAGATGACTTCTATCCGGGTGGTATTGGGTATGACCGCAAGTATGAACCTAGAGGTTGAACAACTAGATGTCAAGACAATTTTTCTTCATGGAGACCTTGAAGAAGATGTCTACATGGACCAGCAAGAGGGGTTTGAGGTCAAAGGCAAGGAGCACCTTGTATGCAAACTGATAAAGAGCTTGTATGGGTTGAAGCATGCACCGAGGCAGTGGTACATAAAGTTTGATTCCTTTATGGCGAAGCATGGATACAAAAGTCTGCTTCTAATCATTTTGTGTTTGTTCAGAAATTTCCAGATGGGGATTTCATAGTGCTCTTGTTGTATGTGGATGATATGTTGATAGTTGGCCCGAACATCAACAAGATATCAAAGCTGAAGAAAGACTTGAGTAAGTCCTTTGAGATGAAGGATTTGGGTCAAGCAAGGCGATACTTGGGATCGCGATCACCATGACGAAAGAGTGGGAAGTTGTGGCTTTCAAGAAAGTTACATTGATAAGGTGTTGAAGAGATTTAACATGGATCAAGCGAAGCCGTTTGGTTAATGACTTGGTGGCGGTTCTACATAACCAAAGAGAAGTGCCCAAAAGAGTGAGCATGAAAGCGAGTCGATGGAAAATATTCCTTATGCATCCGCTAGCCGGGCGCGATGTATGCAATGGTGTGTACAAGACCGGATATTGTTTTAGCCGCGGGCCAGTAAGCCATTTTCTGTCAAATTCGGGGAAGGAGCATTGGGAAGGTGTTGAGTGGATATTGAGATATCGATTTCAAGGGCACTTCCAAAGCGTATTTGTGTTTTGGTGGAAGTAAGCTTTTACTTGAAGGCTACACTGATGTAGACATGGTAGGTGATGTTGATTCGATGAAGTCCACCTCCGGTTATCTGGTTACTTTTGCAGGGGGAGCAGTTTCTTGGCAATCTAAGTTGCAAAAGTTTGTTGCCCTCTCCATTACAGAAGCCGAGTATATTGCAGCCACTGAGTGTTGCAAAGAGATGATATGAATGAAGAGGTTCTTCGATGAACTAGGGCTAAAGCAGAAACAATTTGTAGTTTTATGTGACAGATAGAGTGCCATCCATTTGAGCAAGAATCCGAGTTTTCATTATAGATCCAAACACATACATGTGCGTTATCACTAGATTAGAGAAGTACTCGAAGACAATCATTTGTGTATCGAGAAGATCCATACCGACAAGAACGGGTCAGATATGATGACCAAAGTCTTACCGAAAGGTAAATTTGATGTTTGTTGTGCTACCGCCGAAATGGTAGCAGACTCCTCCAGTTGATTTGGAAATTGCATGGAGGTATCCCCCCTCACTGTTCGGGAGGAGGAGATTGTTGGAGTTATCCCTCACATGAGGAGAGAAGAAAAAGAAGTTCAGTTTGCGTGAAGAAAGTTGAGCGCGCGTGCTCAGTTTGGTCTTGCCCAAGGTGCGTCCACGCCCATGCCCATGTCATGAACAACTTCCAGTACATTGAGGGCGCGCGCACTCGGCATTGGCCTTGCCCAAGGCGCGCCCGTGCCCATGTCTAATTTCAGAAGAATTCTATTTTTCTGGAATCGCGAGTTTGGAGTATAAGTTTTGGGTTTTTGGCAAAACCTAAAGAGAGACTAACACACGAACCAAACCAACACAAAAGAGAGAAACACAATCTTGAGAGCAATCAAGATTGAGAAAAAACATTTGCAGAGAGAAAACCCTGTAAAGAGATAGGAGTGATCTAGTAAGGTGAGAGACTGAAATGAGTGATTGTAATCTTTCTTCCCGTTTTAAAAAAAGATTAGCTCTTGTGGAAGTAGACACCATTGGCTGAACCACGGTATATCTTTGTGTTGTGGTATGCGTTTTACTTATTTACATTATTATTTGTTGTTATTAATAGTTGTTTAGAGAGTTGGACATGTTAGCTAGGTTGTAGTTGATATTTAGAATTCATCTGGAGTTCATATTGAGTTCATATTACAAGTTATCTGTGTAGTAGAAATCGATTGGTATCGGTGTTAAACCCCAACACTTACAGATTACATTATTATGGTATTTGCTTTAGAAGCCCTGTTTCTTATGTCATACTTTTTTGGGTGGTGGTGTTAAGCTTGTATTACTTATATGTTTGTATATGTGAAGGTGGTGTGACATCCATGGACACATTTTTGAGTAAGTTTTTTCCAGACGTTGACGCCAAGATGAAAAATGACAAGAATATCAGCAACTACTGCAAATTCGATAGCCAACTTCTGACATTATTTACGTCGTCTCTCTACATTGCCGGTCTTATTGCATCGTTTTTTGCCTCCTCAATCACAAAAGCATTTGGGCGCAAGCCATCAATTCTTATTGGAGGCGCTTCTTTTCTCACAGGTGCAGCTTTGGGTGGAGCTGCTCTAAATGTATACATGCTTATAATTGGTCGTCTCCTTCTCGGAGTAGGGGTGGGATTTACTAACCAGGTAAAGTGATAAAAACATATAGCAGTGCGCCAGTGCCTTCATGGTCACATAGTATGTCTCTGTGGTTACCATGATTATGTGCCGTTACATACATATTAGCTAGGGATGTTTTCATATGAAGCTTTGGAGAATGCTTTACTAATGACCAAAATGTTTTTGCAGTCGGTCCCACTATATCTCTCAGAAATGGCACCGGCCAAATACAGGGGAGCATTTAATATTGGCTTCCAATTATGTGTTGTCATTGGATTTCTAACAGCTAACCTCATCAACTATGGCACCGAAAAGATTAAAGGAGAGCTGGGTTGGAGAATATCCCTTTCAATGGCATCAGTCCCAGCTTTAGTCATAACTCTAGGGGCCTTCTTCCTACCAGAAACTCCCACCAGCTTGATACAACGCGACGATGACCAGCGAAAGGTCAAATTAATGCTTCAACGAGTCAGAGGTACAACAGATATCCAAGAAGAGTTGGATGATCTCATAAAAGCAAACGCCATATCAAACACCATCAAAGACCCGTTTAAAAATATTCTAAAAAGAAAGTATAGGCCACAACTAGTCATGGCTATTGCCATTCCATTCTTCCAGCAAGTAACAGGAATCAATGTGATCGGCTTCTATGCACCAATACTGTTCCGAATAATTGGATTTGGCGAGAGTGCTTCCCTTTTGTCATCCGTGCTGACTGCAGTAGTAGGTATCAGCTCTACCTTCATATCAATGTTGGTAGTCGATAGATTTGGGAGGAGAAGTTTGTTTATAATTGGAGGAGTTCAAATGTTAATCTCACAACTAATAATTGGAGGAATAATGGCTGCCCAAGTTGGCGATCACAGTGCTGTCGGTGATGGCTCTGCTTATTCGATATTGGTGTTTATATGTATATATGTGGCTAGCTTTGGGTGGTCATGGGGTCCTTTGGCATGGTTGGTTCCAAGTGAGATCTTCCCATTGGAGATTAGATCAGCAGGGCAAAGTATTACTGTTTCCGTGAATTTCCTTATCACTTGCATTATTGCTCAAACTTTTCTATCTATGCTGTGCCATTTCACGTTTGGGATATTCTTCTTCTTTGGAGGGTGGGTAACAATAATGACAGTATTTGTGTACTTTCTTTTGCCAGAGACTAAGAACTTGCCCATGGAAAAGGTTGATCAAGTGTGGAGAGAGCATTGGTTTTGGAAGAGGATTGTGGGAGAGTACAAGGAGAATAATGACTTGTATGATGCATGAAATTAATTAAACTAGTTTTGATTGGATTTGTAAGTACAAGAGCCATTTTGTAATGTGTGTCCAGACAACATTGTTGCACCTTCAAGATGATATTCATTGTATTAACCTACTTCATCAGTGTAACCATTAACGTATCTATATCGACCCCCCACCTATGTGGCAAACGCCCATTGGTAGGGGGGTCTCTTCTTTATTCAATTCATTTAATCGATAGGGCTAAAGTTCAATTTGCAATATCAATGATCAAAGTACATGTCCATTAACTCATGTATCTAGGGCTGAATTTTAGCCACATGACTTGCCACTTACGTACATTAATTTATGTCTAGATTTGTTTCTTAGCAGAGAGATAATCATCAATTGAGAGTCATCTTTATCTTTATATATATATAATAGCAATCCCTTTTCGGGCTCGTTGGGGTTGTCTACGTAAGCAGGGGGATTAAGAAAAAATAGAAAAAAAAAATAGTAAATAAGAGTCCCAATTAATTATGTTTCCTTTATATACTAAATCTCTTTTCAAGAGTTCTAATTAATTATGTTTCCTGTTTCCTAATCTATACACATCCAAACAAAGAATAATAAGGATTACATAAGAGACTTTCTTCTTCAAGAGTCCCAATTAATTATACTTCCTGTTTCTAATCTATACACATCCAAACAAAGAATAATAAAGATTACCGGAGAGACTCTATTTAAATCAGGAGAAAAAATTGCTGATAAAAAAGCTAGAGAAACAAGCTGCGAGAAACAAACTAAATAGGAACTAAAAGTTCCAATTCTTGAACTTCTAAGTATCCCATATTCTCGAGTTCTTCAATTTACAACTATTGTGCTAATTTCAAAAGTCTTCTTTCTCTACCTCCCCAGTATGTGTTGATTTCAAAAGTCTTCTTTCGTTTGATTTGTGTTTATCATAAAATTTGGAGTGTCAAGGGAGAAGGTAATGCAGGTCTAACATTAGTACGTTTGACTGTGACTTCTGAGGTTGACAAACCATACATTTTAGGTATATATATCAACCCTAACTGTTTATCAACTCAGTCTACTTCCTCATCTAGGGAAAATGTTAAGTTATTTATTTTAGTCGTCACTTTCTATATACTATCCGCATATTTTAGTATGTTCCATAAGAACGTTAGTAAGTGGATCTAAAGCTTTAAACCTTAAATGTATAGTTTCGTAGCTTTGAACTTCTCTTTCATATGAGCAATTCTTGATCAATAAAAATTTTCAAGTAACTACTTTCACTCACCTAATCCTCATCTATTAGTTGTATTTTATATAATGTGTTTATGACTTATATTTCCTTTTTCTGTAGTTATTAGCATGCCCCATCCATGCTAACGGATAAACTTCTTTTGACATAATAATAAGATTTCAATGCATCCTAAATATGTAAATGTAGTTACGTATTGATGGATCTGATAACCAAGTGTTTTTTTTCCCATATTTTATATTGTTTTTATTTGTTTCAATATGTGGTTGTTATTTTTTATTCTTCACTCTTAATTTCCTAAGAGCATTTCTAAACCAATTCGTATATGGGTAGACATCAATGATTCTATCCATAATATCTTTAAAAGTTGAAGTCATCCAAACTTACTTTCATGGTTGTTATTTGGTTATATTTGCATAATCTGATAAGTTCATGGTCGTTGTTTAAATTTTGAATGAGGTTCTTGGTGTTAGTAGTGTACTCAAGTGGGAATGAATTACTTTGTACATGTTTAAGGTTTGTGTATTAGTAGTTTGCATGCCGATGGTATTTTGGAGTAGATAAATTTCTTAGGGTGTGTCAGTGGCGCTGCCAGAAATAGGAGATTTCTTACATGAAAACACAAATAGGAGATTCTTCAATAGAAGGTGAGTTATTATTAATAATAATAATAATAATAAGTAAACCTCACAAATCTAATACGATATAACTGAGTTAGGTTGTGTTTTGTGAAGTTGTTGGATTATATATTCAAAACTTGAAACTGTACTTCTAAATTTTTTGGTCACACTAATTTTATTGTGTACATATGTTTATGTTGGAACATTTGTGCCGTTCAGACTACCATTCTTCAAATGCATACTTAAAGTAAAATGATATAAACCTACATGATAATATAGATATTTGAGGGAAACCAAAAGGTTTCATGATTATGTACCATAATAGTTGAGTAATATGCTCATATGGATTTATTTTCTTAAAATTGAAGTTCAGGCACACAACATAATTCATATTTGATATTTCTTAAATTTTGTGGGAGTCAGTTTCCCCGATTTTTTGGTTCACAAGTTAATGTTTAATGTATCTTAAAGTTAAAGCAATCGGTACTACGTTTTTCGACCCAGTTGGGTACATTTGATTGATTTTCTAACTTGATTGTTTTGTAAGTTCTTAGATTTAGGTGTGATATTAATATAATATAATGTTGATTTTCTTTTACATGCATTACTTTACTATATTTTTGTTAGCCTTAAGCTACTTCATTGGTACTTTTGTCCCACTTACAATTACAAAAGGAAGGATTTCTTAGCACTTGGTTTCTTTTGCAACAAATCGAAGACGAAGAATCTAAAAAAGCATCATATTTTGGGTATGAATTTGAAGGTCTTGGTTCTCCAAGTCATGGCTCAGTCCTGAAGGTTGGACGACTCATTGATTCTTATCTAGCGTAAATTGCGCCTGATCCATATCTAGATCTACGGAAATTCATTGCTATCATTGAAATCTTGCTTGACTATGCCCAAGTTATTGATGATGGACTCTACAGAGCAGCTGATATATATTTAAAGACAACTTATCCAACTTTTTGTTTTTGTTAATGTTGCAGTCTGAATTCATTTATAATATAGAGTGATACTGTGATTCAGTGTTAATTCGACTCTTTCTTATGCTTTACTTCACTTTAATTTGTGATGGGGTTCTAATTTCTTTCGTAGGACAAAATTGAAATTTTTATCACAGGTTTGTTTTGAAATTTTCATGTTTTTAAGAGTGATTTTTTTTGTAATTGTACTATTAGTAAATTAAGTATTTATTTGCTTTCTATCACGAACCACATTCCACATTTGTCTCTGATGGTTTTCAAATATTAAACCATGAATAGGAGTACCTAAGTTTTTTGGAAAAAGGGTCATTGAATCAATAAACATATCAATGCTCATGCTCTTTACGTGCTAACATGAATTAGCAAACGATGAACATTCTTATTATCTGCTTTGAGGACTGTACATAACGATAAATGATGTTTGGTATTACACACCAACTTTGATAATTATCAGGAAATCAGAAACTGAACACAAATGTATTGAACCAACCCCAAAGAATAATTAACGGGAAATAGGATAATAAAAAGAAATTGCAAGTTGGATGCAACAATATTGAACTAACCTCAAATAATAATTAAAGAGAAATCGGAAAATTGATGCAACACTGCATTGAACAAACCTCAAAAAAAAAATTAATGGGTAACCGGAAAATGAATGTGAGTGCATCGAACTAACCTCAAAGAATAATTATTGGGAAATCGGAGACTGAATGCAACACTGCAATGAACTAACCTCAAAGAATAATTAAAGGGTAACTAGAAATAGGACACTGGATGTAAATGCAATGAACTAATCTCAAAGAGTTATTAATGCAAAATCGGAAAATTGAATGCAAATGCATTGAACCAGCCAACGTCAAAAGAATATTAATGGGAAATCGGAAATTTGATGCAAATGCATTGAAGAAACTCAAAAAATAGTTAACGGGAAATCGGAAATTGGATGCAATATTGCATTGAACTAACCTAAAAGAATAATTTACAAGAAATCGAAAATTTGATACAAATGCATCGAACTAACCTCAAAGAATAATTAGTAAAAAATTGGAAACTGGATGCAACTGTATTGAACTAACGCCAAAGAAAAGTTAACGAGAAATCAAAAACTGGATAAAAATATATTGAACTAATCTCAAAGAATAATTAACGGAAAATCAAAAACTAGATATAACTGCATAAACTAACCTCAAAGAAATAGTTAACGGGATATAAAAAATTGGATGCAAATGCATCAAACTATCCTCAAAGAATAATTGACGTGAAATTGGAAACTGGATCCAAATGAATTTAACTAATCTCAAAGAATAATTAATGGGAAATTAGAAGCTGGATGTAACTGCACTGAACCAAAGAATAATTAACATGACATCGGAAACTGGATGCTAATCCAGCTAACTAACCTCAAAAAATAATTAATGGAAAATCGGAAACCGGATGCAAATGCATCGACTAATCTCAAAGAATAATTAACTGGAAATCAGAAACTTGATACAAATGCATTGAGCTAATCTCAAAAAATAATTAGTCGGATGAAAATTGGATGTAAATGTAATGAACTAACCTCAAAGAATAATTAACGGTAAATAAAAAATTGGATACAACACTTTAACGAACTAACCTCATAGAATAATTAATGGGAAATCAAAAACTGGATGTAACATTGCAATGAACTAACCTCAAAGAATAATTAACGAGAAACCAGGAACTGGATACAAGTGCATTGAACTAATTAACCTCAAAGAATAATTGACAGACAATCGAAAACTGGATGCAAATGCATTCAACAAACCTCAAAGAATAATTAGCGGGAACTCGGAAAGTGGATACAAATGCATCAAACTAACCTCAAAGAATAATTAACGGGTACTCGAAAACAACATGAAACTGCATCAAACTAACCCCAAAGAAAAATTAACAGAAAATTGGAAAGTGGATGCAACTGGATCAAACTAACCTCAAAGAATAATTAATGGAAAATTGAAAACTGGATGCAACTATAAGGAACTAACCCCAAAGAAAAAATAACAGAAAATCGGAAAGTTGATGCAACTGCATCAAACTAACCTCAAAGAATAATTAACGAAAAATTGAAAACTGGATACAACTGCAAGGAACTAACTTTAAAGAATACTTAACAGAAAATAAAAAACTGGATGCAAATGAATAGAACTAACCTCAAGGAATAATTAACGACAAATTAGAAATAGGATGCCAATGCATGGAACTAATCTCAAAGAATCATTCAGGTGTAATCGAAAATTGGATGCGAATGCATCAAACTAACGTCAAAGAATAATTAACTGGAAATCGAAAACTAGATGCAAATGCATTAAACTAACCTAAAAAATAACTAACAAAAAATCGAAAACTGGATGCAAATGCATTGAACTAATTAAACTCAAATGATAATTAACTTGAAATAGGAAGCTGGATGTAAATGCATTGAACTAATTAAACTCAAATGATAATTAACTTGAAATAGGAAGCTGGATGCAAATGCATTGATCTAACCTCATAGAGTTATTAACGCGCAATCCAAAACTAAGTGCAAATTTATGGAACTAACCCCAAAGAATAATTAACAAAAATTGAAAAACAGAAAATCAGAAACTGGATGTAATTGGATTGAACTAACCTCAAAGATGAATTAACAGAAAATAAAAAACTGGATACAAATGCATTGAACTGATCTCAAAAAATATTTAACGGAAAATCAGAAATTAAATGCTAATGCATTGAACTAACCTTAAAACATTGTTGTTTTATGTGTAATGGAAATGTCTCAACAAGTATATGATTGGGAACGACTTGCTATTCAAGTATATTCAATATGAATTTCACTTTATTGGGCATTCTCACAAAATTTTTATTAAACTTCTATTATTAAACAACAAAAAGAACTAAAAGGGTTTTATAAAAGTCGTTATTATTATTATTATTTTTCTGAGTGTGATTTTTCATATGTTGCAAGAAATTTGGATGAGTGACCAATGTAATATTCATATCTCATAAATGGATCTATCTACATAGTTCAAATATTTTTTAGAATAATTTAATATAACGGTACCCGTTCGTAGGACCCGCTCGTAGGACGTGTTCAAAAGCTAGTATATATTCAGTTACAATTACTTGAGCTACCAGAAATCTCTACTCTACAGGTTTTGCGTTTAATCTCCCTCAACCTTAAACCGGCAACATAAAGACCCCATCTTTTTTCTAAAAATAAAATCATAACCCGAACGGACTAAAGTACCCCCCATATTAATAGACCCGCGAATCTCTGAATGAATCATACTTCTCTTTTTTCTCTTCCTTCTTGCCTCCTTCTCTCGTGTAGACCCTAGATCTGAAAATTTCTTCTCCTACAAAACTAAATTTACATAGCTAAAATGACAAAACAAAAAAAATAAAGTGGTTGAATCTCCAACCAAGAAGATGAAAACAACAAAAGATAAAATGAAGAAATCCAAAATTTGTATGAAAAAACAAATTTTCATATGCGAGTTAGTCAGTAAATACTTTCTAAATTTAAAAAACTACTATGTAAAAACATATTTCCATATGTTACATCTTTCGTCATGCTGCATGCTTGTTCCATTTTAGATTTCTATGAAAATACAAATTTGTATATGTAAATCCAAATTTACATTGGTTATGTCAGTTTACAGACTCGTTAGTTTACAAAGACAAGCTAGCCCTTGTATAGAATTTCTTGTTAGTTCACTCTATTTTGGTTTGGCATAATTATGCTATTTACTGTGTGCAAGTATGAATTTACATATGTATGTGTGAATTTTCGTATGTTGTGTGTTTCATCAGGCATGTTTGGTTACAAAAACGAATTGTGCAAATTTCTATTTTCATATATGAAAATCAGTTGGCATGGTTTAATTTATTATGTTGGTCGAATCCAATAGAGCTTATTATTCAACATGCGGTTTCTAGAAATTTAAAACCTGATTTCCTCCATAAATTCTCCGATCCAAATGACAGAGAAGTTTACATATATGTATATGTATGAATTTGTATATGTTATGTCGTCCATATGTCATGTTTAGTTAATTAAAAAAAAACAAAAAACAAAAAATTATGTTAATTTCTATTTTCATATGTTAATTTGTATTTGTATATGTCAAGTTACTATGTAAATATAGATTTACATTTATTTTGTCAAGACATCGGACAATTTTAACTCTCCAATTTTGTATTTCTCCTTACTCATCACTTCTGAATAGATTAAAACAATCGTTCTCTCCCAAAATCTCCTTCTTCACTAACCTCTTCACATCAAGTAAACATTCACTTATTTCCTACAAACATTTCATCATACAAATTCCACTCAATCTACTGAATCTCTCATCAATTATCGAGTGGTATTAATGTCCTAGTCAAAGTCCCTAAAATGTCTCACGTACTAGCTTATAAATATCATCATGAAGATATATGTGGTAAAAAATATTTTCACATAAGAATCAACACCATTGGCTCTCTTTTGGAATCCATTTTGTTCATTTAATCACTGGGGAAAGAAATGAAGTTCAAATTAGTATTCTCGCTGGCTTATTCGTTGGAATGAACTCAACGAAGAAAAAATATACGTTTGAGAAAGGCAAAAAATGAAACAAATAAGTGTGGAGATAAAAATTAGACCGAGATTTGCTTCCATTATGGAAAGCAGGGAGGTTAATTGGTTGGACGTGAATAATAGAGAGATTTTATGGATACATCCGTAAGCAAGGGGTTTACATGTAACCGAACCGAAATGAGGGGGCTGAGACCAATTTCTTGCATATAAATACCAAATTATTTTTTATAAAAAATTACGTTCTTGAGACTTGATCCCATTGATACGGTACGTAAGCAATCGAAATGTACAGTCTCATCATTCTCTCGATCACCATCACTTTTCTCACCACTTTTCTACATAATTCATTTTTTCATCACTACTTAGTACTTCTATCATTTTTGGTCAAAATATTATCCACATCATATAATTTATAAAACTCGGATAGCCTTACTCAAGTGTTGATCCCAATTCAGAGTGAGCAATCTATTTATATGATCGCAACGCACCAATGACTTTAATATAGGATATAGTTCGGCAAAGTTGAAAGCGTTTGGCCCATAAATTTGCTTCTTCCCTTGCCCCCTGTCTCCTCTTCTCAAGATCCAAGATGATATGAATTGAGATGTATAGCAGAGGTTGAACCATAGTACAAAATATCAGGATATGGGTATTTATCGATCTCTGATTTATGGATATGTATCGTGGATATATCTCTCTCTTTGGAGATATTTGACATTATTTCACATGCAAATATCGTGGATATATTTAAAATATCGACAAATATCGTGGATATTGTGGATATTTCTTAATATATCATGATACATTATTTATATTTATTTGAAATATAATGATAAATATTAAATAAAATTGTTATATATACAAAATATCGCAAAATATTCCCAAATATCGCAAATATCAAAAATATCGTTGAAATATCGCCGATATTTACAGTCGTATATATCTCTGAACATATCGGGATATTTATATATCTTTTTCTAAAATCTGGATAGATATCGACAAATATCGGGATATATCGGGATATTTTGTACTATGGTTGAACTGCATTCTGCATCTACTCTGATAATATAGAAATATGCTACATACACTTCCTGTTAGAGAGACGTAACTTATTTCTGCTCGATGAAGACCTGAAGTGGAGTGAGAATAGTCGTATTGTCAACATATAATGCGTACAAAGAGGGAGTGGTCCTGTTGAATGGTACTTGATGGAGACTCGTACAAAATTTCAAAGTTGAGCCAAGAAATTTTAGACCTTATGAGTATACATGACAATCCAATGAAAAGGTTGGAAATTTAAGTTTTACAATACTATCATACTATCATATTTAATTAAGGCAGTCAATAAAGACTGCTTCTGTAGACTGTAGTTCTATGTGAGCGTCTCTAGCTGTTGAAGTTTCTCACTATACCATATACATTTCAACACTACTTAGCTAACACTTGAAGTCACCGTTTTAATTCCCTCTCCTCCTTTTTCTCCAACTCTTTCCTTTCTTGAAGCTCATCAGAAGCGATGCCAGTAGGATTCGCAGTGTCTAATGGAAGTTCGCAATACAAGGGAAGGATGACACTGTTGGTGGTCCTCTCATGTATGGCAGCTGCCATGGGAGGAGTCATCTTTGGCTACGATATTGGAATTTCAGGTCCTTACATAAGTTTCATACATAATGTTTTTTTCCAAATTTAGTTCACCCAATGAAAAATGATGGAAACTTGGCTGGAACACAAAAAACTCCAGATATAGTTCAATACCAAAGCATTTGTCAGCCGTATCAAGCATGTAATCAAAGTTAGTGGAAGCAAATGCAACATGAAAGTGAATAAACGCATGGAGTTGCGCCCCCTCATTTTTTCGGTCTAGCTCTCTGGTAGTCTCCAATGAACTTTACACACAAGTGACACAACATAGTACGTAGTTGCAGTAGCTAGTAATATATTTTTAATACCATCATATATGAATTAGTCAATTAATAATTAATGAGATTATTGTCTAGTATGAAGAAATTTCATAACTTTGTATTTAACCTGTCCTATAAAATCAGCAGTATAATTAAGATCATATAGGCTTGATTACAACAAGGATGATTCAACACGTACACTACCATCTGGGTGATTACTCTGTAAAATATAACAACTTTAGTGCAATGTAGGAAACCTGTAGTGTCGTTGTAATATATTTTGTTCCGCCCCCTCATACTTGCAAAAATTAACAGCCTTAAATGATAATTTGTTAGTAGCTTTTAGTGCATGAGGTAACAATTACTTTACAAGCGTCTTGTAATCTCTACAATTGAGTGAATTTTTGCTGTTACTGGTAATTGTTATGTAATCACGTGCTTATTATTCATGCGAGTGACGAAATGAATATGAAGGTGGTGTGACATCCATGGAGCCATTCTTAGTGAAGTTCTTCCCAGAGGTCTACTCCAAAATGAAGAATGATAAAAAGATCAGCAACTACTGCAAATTTGATAGCCAACTCCTGACCTTATTCACATCATCTCTGTATATCGCTGGTCTTGTTGCATCATTTTTTGCCTCGTCAGTCACAAGAGCTTTCGGTCGCAGGCCCTCAATTCTTATAGGGGGTGCATCTTTTCTCACCGGTGCAGCACTGGGAGGAGGTGCTCTCAATATATACATGCTTATAATTGGTCGAGTGCTCCTTGGAGTAGGGGTCGGATTTACTAACCAGGTAAAGAAGACGTAAAGTGATCTATAAACTTATCCTTTTTTAAAAGTCTGTCATCCCCACAATTTGTGCCTATAATGAAGATTGCAGCATAATTTGCTTACAGTCCTAATGTTATCATTTGCAGTCGGTTCCTCTATATCTCTCAGAAATGGCACTATCGAGATACAGGGGAGCAATTAATAATGGCTTCCAATTATGTGTTGGCATTGGAGTTCTATCTGCTAACCTCATTAACTTTGGCACTGAAAAGATAAAAGGAAATTTGGGTTGGAGAATCTCCCTTTCCATGGCCGCAGTGCCAGCTTCAATCCTAACTCTTGGAGCCTTCTTCCTGCCTGAAACCCCCAACAGCTTGATCCAACATGACAGCGACCAACAGAAGGCAAAGCTAATGCTTCAAAGAGTTCGAGGTGTAGTAGACGTCCAAGTAGAATTTGATGATCTCATCAAAGCCAATTCTATCTCAAAAACTAGCAAAGAATCGTTCAACAAAATATTCGAAAGGAAGTATAGGCCACAACTTGTGATGCCTATTCTCATACAATTTTTCCAACAAGTAACAGGAATAAATGTAATATCATTTTATGCACCTATATTGTTCCGAACAATTGGATTCGGTGAGAGTGCCTCCCTTTTGTCAGCTGTGGTAACTGGACTAGTTGGTCTTGGCACAACATTCATTTCAATGTTGCTGGTTGACAGATTTGGGAGGAGAGTATTGTTTATTATTGGAGGAGTTCAGATGATGATCTCACAATTAGTCATTGGAGGACTAGTGGCAGCCCAAGTAGGTGACCACAACGTAGTTGGAGAGGGATATGCTTACTCAATATTGATCTTAATATGTGTTTATGTGTCTGGTTTTGGTTTGTCATGGGGTCCTTTGGGATGGTTAGTTCCAAGTGAGATTTTCCCATTGGAGATTAGATCTACAGGGCAAAGTATAACAGTTGCTGTGAACTTCCTCTTCACTTTCATAATAGCTCAGACTTTTCTATCTATGTTATGCCACTTCAAGTCTGGGATATTTTTCTTTTTTGGAGGATGGGTGATAATAATGACAGTGTTTATCTACTTATTTTTGCCAGAGACTAAGAATTTACCTATGGAAAAGATGGAGCAAGTGTGGAGGGACCATTGGTTCTGGAAGAAGATTGTAGGGGGGAATGAGGAGAGCAATGACTCGTATGAGATATGAAAAAGGATTTTCTAGTTATTTTCCCAAACAATGGTCTATGAAGGTTTGGAGTTCCCCAAGACAGCGTAGAAGAAAATTTCTTTTATCCGTTTCTTTGTCACATGCATATGTGGCCCTTGGCAGCCGAACCCGTTTTTTTTTTGGGTAGACGAATATGTATATGGGGGTATTATATTAATCTTGATTCAGTTGTGTAACTGTCTTAACAGAATCCAGTTGTCAATGTTTTGAGGTTGTCAGAGAACAATTAACGAAACAATAATTCTATCTTGTCAATCCTCATTTCTCTCTTTATCTCACACTTGAAGTCACCGTTATTTTAATTCCCTCTCGTCCTTTCTCTCCAACTCTATACTGGAACGGCCCATGGCCGGACTTGTTACATAAATAGTTTAAAGTCCACTTCAATAAATAATATATGTATATTGATAGCTAATGATTCATTGCATATTTTTTGTTTAAAGGATTTATGTTTTTCTAATTTTTTTTAAGGATTTTGACGAAGTGTTTTATTTATATTTTTAGGTTATTATTGGCCTAAATAACAATTCTTATCACTCACCTATATAATACAACGTAACAATTAAGGAATAGGACACGTACTTTGAAAAATAAAAAATTACAATAGAACAAGGATGCATTTAGTTATTACTCTTTCTTTAATCTCAAATTGCCTGTGTTATGCTTAAATTGGTGTCATCTTGGTTGAGAATAGTGTTCTATATTGAAAATTTAATAGTGTCATACTTGATTAAAATCATGATTGATTAATCTTTGACAGTGCGTCTCAGTAGCAAGAGAAAAAATCAGTATAATTGATTCGTTACAGTTTTACTTGGGAAAATCATACACATTATATTACATTTGAGATATATTTCTACAAACAACAAATGATCTACAATGACCAAAATAGATAGTGGATGTACATAATATTATTCAGTTCAACCAAATTTCTACAATCCCAATGTACTGAAACACTTCCCTGCAAACTGTTCAAGCATGGATTAAGATGGCTCATTCCTCATTTTTAAAATTTCCTTAAACATCATGCCCGCATACCTTTCCTTACTGACAACGACTTCAATGATCTATGCTTCTCAAGTGGCGTAGTATCAGTATTCCTTTCAAACTATTTGGTCGCCATTGCTACGCACGCCTATATACAGTGAAACTTGCTAGGATTTCTTTTATCCCTTTTATAATCAAACTACAATATATATTCACAATTAGAATAAACATAATAAGCAATGAGATAAATGCGTAAAAGAAAAATGTAAAAAAAAATATCATGTTGGAATAAATCAAAATAACAATCATATTGCTTGAAGATCGTGCAACTGTGCGTCGACAACGGCATTATTTACATTAGTTCTCAAACACATGTTGGTTTCAAACAAACTTGAGAAAATATTAAAACACGATGATTTGTGTCTTAAAGGGCCTCACCAATATACAATTAGTGGTAACTTCTCGACATTCTTGCTATTTGATATAATACACTCAAGTTTCTTGTTGTGCTTAGTGTTTGTCTCTACCATAACCACGAACTACACTTTCAAATAGAAATGAAACTTTATAATATTTCTTCATCTCCACAGCAATACAATGAAACGTACAAATTTAGAACACCAAGTCACCGAAGGCGAGTGTCAAAATACAAAAGCTAAAGCAATCAAGTTATGAATGTGAAACTTTAATAGTAAAAAAACACTCTGAGTTTGACTTTTTCTTTAACTATCTATCTATCTATAAGATGAGTTGATCTCCATATACTATTATCAAGAAATCAAGTTCTACATAAGAATAGACATGTTATTTAGCATCGTCCATTGGTCTTCATCTATTACCGCCCTTTACATGAGTCAAGATCAATGTGCACGTTCATATACGTTCATTCCGCTAAGACTAAGACAACCAACCATTCACATATTAAATTTCAAGTAACATATAGCAGCAAGCCAGTAACAATGTAGTAATTTGAAAAAAAAATATTATAATAATCCATAATGCATAATGAAAGCAAGAATGCATACAGTTCAGCCATCTCAAACTTATATATATGTCTTCGGAACCTAGCAATGCAAAGATCAAATTTTTACAAAAACATTATATGTAGTGGATTGAGTACTCGTGGAGAAAAAAAAATAGTCATGAAGAAAAAGGCAAAAAAAGGCATAACATTATAGAGGCATGAAAAACATGAATACTTGATAAAAAAGAGCTGAAGCTTGCCAGAAAAATCAGACCACAAATAAATATACACCTCTTGAACTTTTGAGAATTTGAATTTTCCTAAGAGGGTTTGAACAAACAAAGACTTTATGTTTGAACTTCGAAGAAAACCAAATTTTTGGTATAAAAATGAGTTGTTGGAAAGTTATAGACCCATAAGAATGGAGCCCTAACGAAGATGGACACTTGTCGAACGTTGCATTGCAACGCTTTAACTGAAAGGTGCACATAGTTTTATGCAATGAGTTATATATTGTGATAGTAGTTATTGTAGTTCATAAAGAAAAACAAACGTACTAAACCCCAACATAGTATAAAAAGACATATCTAAAAGCAGGCATATATATATATCACTCTTCAACTATGGTTGTTAAATTCATTGCCCTAAAAATCAATATGCAACCTTGCTCCACACTTCTCAATCTTCCCCTTGAAGTGAATTGAATCTTCCTACATTACCAAAATGATATACACAATATGCTATCGATTCTCTGTAAAACCAAAATGCTATACACAACATGCTATCGATTCATATTAGTAAGATATTCACACCATGCAACTATTAGAAACTACGAATATGCAATTATATACCTAAAGTACATGACTTTTCTAAAAAATTTCGATAGAGTCTCCTATGTATTTTCAACATTTCATAAATATAAAACCTCTCATAACCTAAAAATTTAAAACAATATACTTATCATTGATTAACCCAGCTACTTAACTGTCTCGACGAATGCCAAAGCAGTTAAATAACTGGTTTAAAAAATGAGATCACTGCAACATTAGGACTTAGTACAACAAAGAACTTGAATGTCTCGACTAATACCAAATCATCCAAGCACCTCGTACAAATATACTTCTCATTGATTAACCCAGCAACTTAACCGTCTCAACGAATGCCAGAACAGTTAAATAATTGGTTTAAAAAATGAGATCACTGCAACATTAGGACTTAGTACAGCAAAGAACTTGAATGTCTAGACTAATGTCAGATCATCCTCGCACCTCGTCCAAAGCCATTACCGAAAACACATTAAATATATACTTTCGAGCCCAACGCCCCAAAACTCGAACAATTATATACCTAAAGTATGTGACTTTTCTGAAAAATTTCGATAGAGTCTCCTCTGTATTTTCGACATTTCATAAATATAAAACCTGTCATAACCTGAAATTTTAAAACAATATACTTCTTATTGATTAATCCAGCTACTTAACTGTCTCGACGAATGCCAGAACAGTTAAAAAACTGGTTTAAAAAATGAGATCACTATAACATTAGGACTTAGTATAGCAAAAAACTTGAATGTCTCGACTAATGCCAGATCATCCATGCACCTCGTCCAAAACCATTACCAAAAACACATTAAATATATACTTTCGAGTCCAACGCCCCAAAACTCGAACAATTATATACCTAAAGTACGTGACTTTTCTGAAAAATTTTGACAGAGTCTCCTCTGTATTTTCAACATTTCATAAATATAAAACCTGTCATAACCTGAAAATTTAAAACAATATACTTCTCATTGATTAACATACCCACTACCCATTAAAGCATCTTTGTGGTAGCAAGGACTTCTATTTGCTGGGGAAGACACCATAATGCCTCGCACTTAATTTATTGGAAGTCTAATGGTTAGAACCCAATATCTCAGAGTTGTAATGGGCTGAACACAATGCCCAAGTTTATTGTGTTTGGAGTGAATGCTTAACAAATGTAAGTTTAATTAATCAATATAAATTTAGAATTTAGTCGTTTATTTTTATAGTTTCGTTAATATCGATCCATTCTTCTAACTTAGTGACTTATCAAACCAAAAGGAAAAAAAAACAATGAAAATAAAAAAGAATAAGGAAAAGAAGTAATGCAACACCTATAGAGAAGATAAAACTACAGCATTCATTACCATGAGATATCAAGAGAGACATAAAACTACAACATAAAATTGATAATTAAAACAAAAAATATGATAGATTAAAAAGAAACCCAAAATTTTATTTAATAAAGTACCTGAAAATTGAAGATATCAATAGATGTTTGCTTCAAAAGCCTCTGTTAGTCGTCCTCTGCATCAATTTTTCTCAACCATTTTGACACTCGTTCATTATTCATACCAGGTAGAATTGGCACTTGCGGATGTCACTCCCATTGGCACTAATGTAATCATTGAATGCCCTGTAGTGCAAGCTGCAAGCATCAATCCGCAATCCAGATTCCATAAGCACTTCCCATGGTGGGTGCAGTAGTGGTAGCAGCCACAATCATAGTCTTAGTTTGAATGGTGTGAGGACCCATTATATCATAGACAAATTGATTGTTCAATACCTAGTGAGTTTTATGCTAAAAAGAGCACAAATGTCAGCAAAAAGCAAGAAATAAAGCATGTATAGATAGGATAAACAGACTATTGCTTACCGCGATACAACAATACAAATATGCTTTATTTATCGCAGTATCAGGCAAGGCCCAAAATATCGATATCAATCAATATATCGGTGTACCCAAAAACCGATATATATCGGATATATCCATTATTTTGGTCACCATTCCAAACTATTTAAAATATCGGAAATATCGGATATATCGGACATATAATATAGGAAATATCGGAAATATATCGGAAATATATTGGAAATATCGGATTTATATTAAAAAATGGTCAAAAAGTCAACCGATATATATCGTAAATATTGGATATATCGATTATATCGGTGATATAAAGTTTTATATCGGAAATTCCGATATATATCGGAAAAAAAAGGATTCTATATTCGGTGGATATATATCGGAAATATCGATATCGGTGTACCAAAATACCGATATATATCGGATATATCGGCGATATTTTGGTCCATGGTATCAGGTAGTATGTTGACGTGTAGATTCTTATTTGTACACGTGATCTTATATTCTCCCATTCTGCATAAAGGAAGCAAAACAAACTGGCCACTTATATTTTTTGTAGAATGAAGGAGATAAATTTGGTGCCAACTTATACTAAGAACCCATGAAAAGAGATCTGGTAATTAGTATATGACGCGTTTCTATTTCTGAAACTAAAATTTCATGCAAAATAATATACATAAACAAATAACAGTACAATCTCACTATCTCAGGCAAGAGAGTATGAGTTACCCTTCTGAGGGGGCATGTCGGGTTAGGAAATGTCGAGGACAACACCAATTTCGTGTAAGTTATGGTGGTTAAACATGAGAAAATGGTTAGCATAAAAGGCTTAGAACGGGTGTCGTAATATAAATTATTTTGAAAAATATTTGCTACTATGATATATAAATATTATATTGATTGCTCATTCAAATTTCCATTCATAACATATTAGAGTAGATATACCTGAGCATTTTTTTCTTGTGTCCAAATTAAATCTCAATTTCTTAGAATATATTGTCATAGCTTCTAAAGTTATGTCTTTGGGTTCCGATATAAAGCCAAACTCTACATTCTCCAAATAACAAAAAAGAAAAATGTTTGTTCAAGGAATGATCTACATTGCATAATAAGGGATTGGTAGAGCAGGAGAACAAAACTTCTTCTTTTTTAAAAAATTTGGGGTTAGTTTCTTATTTGTTCGGCCGTCTCACACGAAATGGCCAAATGACTAAGAAAACTCCTCAAATTTGACAATTCGAGATCACCATACCTTTTTAATATGAACATGAAGTCATGAACACCCATTTTAGAAGAACGAAAAAGAGAGATAGTACAACTTAATAGTGAATCAAAAAACACTATAACCCATTTGATTCCTACTTTCCACTTCCAACTAATATAATACTATAAGATACATGGCGTACATACTATACGAAGAAAAATAAGAAAACAATGGAAGTATGGACTATTTTATTTTGGTAAATAATAACAGTATAAGCTACTTTCCATTCGTGGGCATCATATAGACAAATTAATTATAGGCTCATGTACGGCTAAATAAGTTCATACCCGACATACCTAAGTACTCAAATTCATACCTAATCTATCTAATAGCCATCTATTTCTTTAATTGATAGCAAAAAGAACACTTACTTTTTTACACCATGGTTAGAATCTTCTACCAAAAGATCCCTTATCTTTTCATTATAAACTTCCAACATACTTACAGACAAATCATATTTCATAGTACAACTTCACTCCTCCGATATTCAAACAGTTCCTCTAAAAAATGAGTTCTATAGTGAAACTCCCTCCAGAAACCCATTCCACTCCCAAAACAGACGGTCTACTCTCCCTCTCTCGAGTTCCTTCCATTGTTTGAAAGTCTTACCTATTCATTTTTTTTTGAAACTGTGGAATTTTGCATTGCCCATAGGCAAAGATATCTACTGGTTGTACATTGAACCCATCCAAGGCGAAGTCATGGACGGGTGATGTTCGAGGTTCAAAGACGACCTCTCCAATCTTATTAGGCATTCCAAAAATAAGAAATCGATCTGAGACAACACATAAATAATTAAGGAAAAATATGCGTAGCAAAGATTTGACAACATTAAGCTCCTTCTAGATATTAAAGTTTATTTACACAAAACATCTTCTGAGAAATACTTTAAAGATTAAAATTTCAGAAATAGAGGAACTCATTTTGCATGCATGTTAATTTTGCCATGCAAGCCCCAAGATCCTCCTAGAAAATGAGTTTATGTCTTTCGGATAAAAGTCCCTCATTGGGCATTTAAAGCCTGGCATCACAATGTGTAAAATCGTGGACCCACCTCACTTGTTCCCTTAATCCCTTTTAGACTAAAATGCAAGTGACTACATATCTCAACAAATTGCCTTTACACTTTAAAAACCAGCATGCATTCTACCATATTAGCCACATCCCTAATTATAACTACCCAAGTGTTTCCAGGTGGGTCTAAGGGCCTAGGCACATAAACAGATCTTTGTTCCTTTTTCTAAAGTAGGAAACTCACTTCAAAAACACGAAGCAACCATCACATATGTCCACCATGTCAATCCTAATAAAAAACATGCTTTTTATGGGTGAAGGTATCACACATGTTGATATCTTTGTGGTCAATTCTAAAACATTTGCAGAGGGTTTCAGACTTCAATAATGTTGCCGAGTGACATGCTTTTACGCAATTTTAAAGGTGCAGGAAGGAGAGTTTTCTACTTGTAATCGTTTTGGTTGTGATTCCATAGTTCAAAATTAAACCTAACTACCGTTGTAGATCCATGCTCAAGATGAAACAATCTCCACCAACTAAAGTAACATGAAGATCATTGTTAGGGGGTCATATCCATCTTTATTTTTTGCTTTTTGTCAACTCAAAAGTAATGTTTTAAGCGTGCTTACTGCTTAGTATAAATCAATAGTTTGCAGAGAAAAATTTGGAGCATTGGGAAATGTATTGAGTTAAGATCATATATAATGTGTGCCTAAGACTACTCATCACATACTAAGGTTTTTCTTCTTTTGTTTTTTGGAAATGATACAATGTAAGTTGTTGAATAGCAAGTATATATATATTCTAACTCCAAAGTGAACAATTGTTTGTTTGTTAGTGAAAACAAGGTTCATGTTTACAGTTTACAACATAAAAAGTTTTAATCATAAACCCTTATATTTCCTTTAAGCTCAATCACTTGGTAATTTAGCCATTTGAGATTAATAAATAAAGAAAATAAAAAGTTGTTTGTGTAAGTGTGAAACTCACCAAGATGTTAAGCTTCCCATTGAACACTGATGAGGTCTCTTCCATTAATTTCTCTCTTTGGGCTCTCTGCACCGACATTATCGCATAAATCGATCGGCATTATGATCTCCTTAATGTTTCCTTGCAACTGAACTGTGTATCAATAGACATAAAGGAAAGAGATAATAATGAAAAATACTATATGTAGAATAAAGTACTTAACTTTTGTTACAGCGGCAACGCTTTACTCAATTATTGAAATTCCCAAGCCCATGTTTCTTCACTTCAACCTTTAAGGACTTGAGGTAAGTAACGGCTTCATCAATAACGATAGCTTGAATGTAAATATTCATCCGGGTTTTCAAAGTATGTCACTTCAAAACAAGAATATCCACACAGGAACAACAATCATTGTTAGGGGGTCATATCCATCTTTATTTTTGCTTTTGTCGATTTTTAAAAGCCTTAACCATTTTCTTCATCCTCTGTGAACAATTGTTTGCTTTTCAAAGGTTCATGTTCTACGGTCGAAGAAAACCTCGACTTGCGGGATTTGGAACAAAAATTGGAGCATGAATCACGGGAGCCACATTCATAGCTGCCAAAAGTCCGTGCTATCTCACCGGCGGGTTTAAAAAACCTCGCGAATTGACTTGGGTTACGGGTGTGGTTCTGGCTGTATTGACAGCATCTTTTGGTGTAATTGGTTATTCCTTACCTCGGGAGTTTTGTATAATTGAAAAGAGAGTATGGAAAGAAGTAGTTTTGTTTTTTAGAAATCGGCAAAAAAAGGCGTAGATTTGCTTTTTAAACGACGAATTATTGTAAAATCTAATGTGTCGGTCTTAGAGAAAAAAAGGGAGCTGACCTCGGTCATTGGGAGCCTTTTCAACTACTCAGTATTAATGGTCTTTGATTTCAGGTCCTTACATAAGTTCTCATACATAATATTTTTCCCAATTTCAGTTCACCCCATGAAAAATGGTAGGAAACTTGGATGGAACACATAAAATCTGGTCCGCATGTTAGACCCGAAATCAGGGCAAATATTTATTTTGAGATAAAATTTTAACCTCCGAAATTGATGGCAAAACTTTGCGAAAAGAAAAAACCGCCTCCGCTCTTTTGTCTGAGTTTGCATTGCAAACAAGCGGAGCCATAGTTCAACACCAAAGCATTTGTCGTCAGTCACTCAGTCAGATACAAAACATGTAATCAAATTTAGTGAAGCAAATGCAACATGAAAGTGAAGAAACGCATGGAGTTGTGCCTACCTCATTTTTTGGTCTAGTAGTCTCCAATGAACGTACTTTAGAGACAGTATAGTAGTTGCTCTCTATTAATATGTTTTTCATACCATCATATTTGAATCATCTCTTTAAATTTACATCACATCTGAGTCTCTAACTAAATATGCTAATATGATTTAATAATTAAACAGATTAGTGTCAAGTACGAAGAAATTTCATCAACTTTGTATTTAACCGTACGTGTCCTATAAATTCAGCAGTATAAGACCATAATTAAAGGTTTAACTGCAACAAGGATGATTCAAAACACTACCATCTTGGTGATTACGCGACTCTGTAAAAGTATGTATAACAACTTCAGTGCAAAACCTGTAGTGTCGTCGTGTCGATGTAATCTCTCCCCGCCCTCCCCATATACTTGAAAAAATTAACAGCAGTAAGTGATAATTTATTAGTAGCTTTTAGTGCACGAGGTGACAATTAATTACTTTACAAGCGTCTTGTACACGAACTTTTGCTTTTATCTGTAATTGTTATGTAATCATGTACTTATTATTCATGTGACTTACGAAATAATGAATGTGAAGGTGGTGTGACATCCACGGAGCCATTCTTAGTGCAGTTCTTCCCAGAGGTTTACTCCAAAATGAAAAATGATAAAAAGATCAGCAACTACTGCAAATTTGATAGCCATTTCCTGACCTTATTCACATCATCTCTCAATATCGCTGATCTTGTTGCATCATTTTTTGCCTCGTCAGTCACAAGAGCTTTCGGACGTAGGCCCTCAATTCTTATAGGGGGCGGGGCGCATCTTTTCTCGCCGGTGTAGCACTGGGAGGAGGTGCTCTTAATATCTACATGCTTATATAACTGGGCGAGTGCTCCTTGGAGTAGGGGTCGGATTTACTAACCAGGTAAAGACATAAAGTGGTCTACAAACTTATCCTTTCTTAATGTCTGTCATCCCCACAATGTGTGCCTATAATGAAGATTTCAGCATAATTTGCTTACAGTCCTAATGTTATCATGTGCAGTCAGTTCCACTATATCTTTCAGAAATGCCACCATCTAGATACATGGGAGCAATTAATAATGGCTTCCAATTATGTGTTGACATTGGAGTTCTAGCTGCTAACCTCATTAACTTTGATAGTGAAAAGATAACTGGAAACTTGGGTTGGAGAATCTCCCTTTCCCTGGCTGCAGTCCCAGCTTCAATCCTAACTCTTGGAGCCTTCTTCCTGCCTGAAACTTCCAACAGCTTGATCCAACGGGACAGCAACCAACAGAAGGCAAAGCTAATGCTTCAAAAAGTTCGAGGTGTACGTAGAAGACGTTGAAGCAGAATTTGATGATCTCGTCAAAGCCAATTCTATCTCAAAAACTAGCAAAGAACCCTTCAACAAAATATTCGAAAGCACCACAATTCGTGATGGCCATTCTCATACCATTTTTCCAACAAGTAACTGGAATAAATGCAATAATATTTTATACGCCTATATATATTGTTCATGTTGTGAATAACTTAAAGCGGAAACAATACTATCCACTCCAAATAGATTAACCTTACACAAGAATTGATTACTCTTTCAAGACAAGACTTCAAGACCCTCCAAATACTATCCCAACACTTCTCAATATCAACTAACAAGCATATAAAGTAAAAAGACTAATGTAAAATAGGACAAACCACAAGACACGGATATAACGTGGTTCGGCAATGTGCCTACGTCCACCGGCGAGTTCTAAGCTTTACTAGATGAACAAAGTAACAGATTACAAGAGCTCTTAATTCGATCACAAAGAATGAACACTCAAACACTCATTTAGAATGCACTCTTACAATCTTTGTCTATATTCTAGTATTGGTTAAGTTGAGTAGAATAGAAAACCTAACTTCTGTTTTATACTTGTTCAAGATTTAAGTGTGAAATCTCAATCTCGGTTATGCCGTGAAAGAAATTAGACCCATCTGTGTTGGGCCAGAGCGCGACCCGCACCTTGTCCAGGCATATCTTAGTGCGACCACGCCCTCTTCTTTTCCAACCTCCAGTACTGATGCAAGCTGACAAATAGAAAAGAAACTATCTTCTTTTCACAGGGAAGGGGCGTGCACTAAGGGGGCGTGCTGCGCCTTGTACTTTTCAGACCCAAAACAACAGTTCCGAACAATTGGATTCGGTGAGAGTGCATCCATTATGTCAGCTGTCGTAACTGGACTAGTTGGTCTCGGCACAACATTCATTTCAATGTTGGTGGTTGACAGATTTGGGAGGAAAGGATTGTTTATTATTGGAGGAGTTTAGATGTTAATCTCACAATTAATCATGATTGGAGGACTGGTGGCAGCCCTGTTGGAGTTATCCCTCACATGAGGAGAAAAAGGAGTTCACCGCATGGAGAGCGGGCGATCTTAGCGTCTCTTATCACTTGCTCAAGGCGCTTACCCGCCATGCCTTGGTCGACCTCCAAGACTTTAAGAACGCTGCGCACTTTCGACTTGACTTGGTTTGCCCAGCTCCCCCGCCCATGCCTATTTTTGGCAAAATTCTATTTTTTTGTGAACCGCAAGTTTCCAATACAAGTTGGGGTTTTTGGCAAAACCTAACTAAGTTAGGAGACACGAAAATACACAAGAACAGAGAGAGAAACCCAATCTTGAAAGCAATCAAGATTGAGAGATGACCTTTACAGAGAGACAAGCCTGTAAAAAGAAAAGAGTGATCTAGTAAGGTGAGAGACTGAAAGGAGTGATTGTAATCTTCCTTTTCACTTTATAAAATGATTAGCTCTTGTGGAAGTAGGCACTATTGGCCGAACCACGGTATATCTTTGTGTTGTGGTCTGTTTTTACTGTTTTACATTATTATCTGTTGCTAATAATTGTTTAGCGAGTTGGGCATGTTAGTTTGGTTGTAGGGAATATTGAGATTGTTGATTGGAGTTGTTATTGTTCAAATACAAGTTATCTGTGTAGTGGAGAATCAATTGGTATTGGTATAAACCACAACAAGTCAACAAGTGGTATCTGACCCTTGGTTAGATTAGCCTAGGGTGTTATCCAAATCTTAGTCGGAAGATGTTTGACAAAACTCCTGAAAGAAGATTTGAGTTTAAATAACTTGTAGAGAAGGACAATTCCGTGAACATTTGCATGACGAGTCTGAATAGGAAGAACTACACCATTTGGAAAGCCAAGATGGAAGACTTGTTTTATTGTAAAGACTTGGCATAACCCATTGAGAATGGAGGAGAAAGACCGGAATCAGTTGCTGCGGCTGAGTGGAGCAAGCTTGACAGAAAAGAAATTAGGTACATTTGACAGTGAATTGACGATAGTGTCTTTCACCATGTATCCCAAGAGACTACAACTTTTGGCTTGTGGAAGAAACTCGAAGACCTCTATGAGAGGAAGTCGGGCGGAAACAAAGTGCTGGTAGTTAAGAAGTTTGTCAACACGAAGTACCAAGAAGATTCTTCAATGTCTAAGCATCTTAACGAAGTACAGAATACCATCAATCAGATGCATTTGATGAAGATTAATTTGGGAGATGAAGTTGAGGCTTTTTTTCTATTAAGCTCTCTACCCGAAAGTTGGGAGACATTAGCAGTTTCTCTACACGGAGCAGCCAAAGATGGAATCGTTTCCATGGAGATAGCTACCGCATCTTTGTTGAATGAGGAGACTAGAAGGAGTTCAAAAAGCAGCTCCTCTCACTCAGATATCCTTGTCACAGAGAAACGGGGGAGAGGTAGAAGCAGAAAACCATCTCGTTCTAGAGGTGATGACAGAAGTAAATCTAGGGGTGAAGCTAGAACTCCTAAGGCAAAGAGGCAATATTACTATTGTGCCACCAAGGGTCACTTCAGATATGAGTCTGCGAGAACTAATCAAGAGGGATGAGAAGAATAACTGTGTACATGAAGACATAGTGCAGAGGAACGGAAACACAGGCAGAGATACTACCACACTAGTCGACGATCTAGTGAGAATTGTGTCAGATTGTGGTGTGTGCTATCTTAGTACCTCGCCGTGATCTGAGTGGGTGATAGATCTGATATCCGCGACACCGCCGCGGGGGATTCTTCACTACCTACAGCTGTGGTGAATATGGTGAAGTGAAGATGGGTAACAGTGGAGTCTCGAAGATTATAGGCATTGGTGATATTCATGTAGAAACCAATGTCGGCTACACCTTGACACTCAAGGATGTAAGACATGTCCTTGACATTTGGCTAAGCTTAATTTCGGCTGGAAAGTTAGATGACGATGGCTTTGTAAACTCGTTTGGTAACGGGGTATGGAAACTGAGTAGAGGTTCCATTGTAGCAACCAGAGGGAAGAAAACTTGCTCTCTTTACAAAACACAGGCTAGTTTGTGCAAAGCAGAAGTGAATGCGACAGAAGAAGAAGCTTTCTCCGAACTGTGGCACAAGAGACTGTGTCATATGGGTGAAAAAGGAATGGAAGTTCTTGCTAAACAAAAGGCCTTGCCAGACATCAAAGGTACACATTTAAATAGATGTACTCACTGTTTGGTAGGAAAGCAACACATGGTGTCTTTCTAAAGATTTCCATCTCATAGAAAGGACAATGTCCTTGAACTACTGCACACAGACTTATGTGGTCCTATAAAAGTGGAGTCCCACGGGGGAGCTTTATATTTCGTGACCTTCATTGATGATGCGTCAAGAAAGGTATGAGCATATAGTCTGAAGACTAAGGATGAAGTACTTGGTGTGTTTGAGAAATTCCATAGCATGGTAAAAAGAGAGACAGATAAGTTGTTGAAGTGTATTCGCTCAGATTATGGGGGTGAGTATATTGGGCCATTTGAAGAGTATTGCCAGAGTCATGGGATTCATCATGAGCAGATCGTTCCCAAGACACCGCAACAGAATTGAATAGCAGAGAGAATGAACCGTACCATTGTAGAGAGGATGAGATGCATGATATCTCACTCTAGGCTACCTAGAAGCTACTGGGTAGAAGCAACGTGTACAGCCGTGCATGTGATCAACTTATCGCCGTCAAAGCCTCTAAATAGTGATTATCCAGAGAGAGTATGGTTAGGCAGAGATGTTGATTATGGATACTTGATGGTATTTGGGTGCAGGGCATTTATGCATATTCCGAAGGATGAGAGATCCAAACTTGATGACAAAGCCAAGCAGTGCATTTTTCTGGGTTATAGAGATGAAAAGTTTGGTTACAAACTCTATGATCCGATTAGTAAGAAGGTAATCTGAAGTCGAGATGTTGTGTTATTGGAAGACCAAACTATAGCAGACTTTGAGGAGGGTGAGAAGCTATAGGCTTTCACCAATGATCTTGTTGATTCAGAACTAGAAGTTCCTATTGTGGAACGTGCAGAAGGCATTGCAAATGCAGATAACCATGAGTTTGAAGCTCATGATGAGAATCCTATTGCTCATGATGGGATAGAACCTATTGATATAGAAGATGCAGATGAAGTGCATGAACCACCACCTAAGCAAGCAGAAGTACATCCTCATGAGACACCAGTAGATGGGGCAAGGAGGTCTAACAGAGAGAGACAAACTTCAACCAGGCATCCACCACATATGTATATTTTACTATCTGATGGTGGAGAATCTATGTACTATCAAGAATCACTTGAAGGTACAGACAAAGAGAAGTGGTTGAAGACCATGCATGACAAGATGGATTCTTTGCATAAGAATCACACTTATGAGTTAGTTGAGAAACCGAAAGGAAGAAAAATTCTCAAGAATAAGTGGATTTACAAAGTCAAGCATGAGGAGAACAATCCACACCCAAGGCACAAAGCTCGCCTTGTTGTGAAGGGATTTGGTCAAAGGAAAAGTATTAACTTTGATGAGATTTTCTCTCCTGTAGTGAAGATGACTTCTATCCGGGGGGTATTGGGTATGACCGCAAGTATGAATCTAGAGGTTGAGCAGCTAGATGTTAAGACAACTTTTCTTCATGGAGACCTTGAAGAAGATGTCTACATGGACCAACTAGAGGGGTTTGAGGTCAAAGGCAAGGAACACCTAGTATGCAAGCTGATAAAAAGGTTGTATGGGTTGAAACAAGCACCGAGACAGTGGTACATAAAGTTTGATTCCTTTATAGCGAAGCAAGGATACAAGAAGTTTGTTTCCGATCATTGTGTGTTTGTTCAGAAATTTCCAGACGGGGATTTTATAGTGCTTTTGCTGTATGTGGATGATATGTTGATAGTTGGCCCAAACATCAACAAGATATCCAAGCTGAAGAAAGACTTGAGTAATTCCTTTGAGATGAAGGATTTTGGGTCAAGCAAAGTAGATACTTGGGATGCGGATCACTCGTGACAAAAAGAGTGGAAAGTTGTGGCTTTGTCAAGAAAGCTACATTGAGAAGGTGTTAAAGAGATTCAACATGGATCAAGCGAAGCCAGTTAATTGTCCGCTTGGTGGTCAATTCCACATGACCAAAGAGATATGTCCAAAGGGTGAGCATGAGCAGAGTCAGATGGAAAAGATTCCTTATGCATCCGCAGTGAGCAGCTTAATGTATGCAATGGTGTGTAGAAGGGCGGATATTGCTTTCGTCGTGGGTGTTGTAAGCCGATTTCTGTCAAATCCGGAGAATGAGCATTAGGAAGGTGTTAAGTAGATATTGAGATATCTCAAGGGCACTTCCAAATCATGTTTGTGTTTTGGTGGAAGTAAGCCCTTACTTCAAGGCTACACTTATGCAAACATGGCAGGTGATGTTGACTCGATGAAGTTCACCTCCGGTTATCTGGTTACGTACTTTTATAGGGGGAGCAGTTTCTTGGCAATCTAAGTTGCAAAAGTGTGTTGCCCTCTCCACTCTGAAGTTTGTATATTGCGACCAATCGAAAGTATTGCAAAGAGATGCTATGGATGAATAGGTTCTTCGATGAACTAGGGCTAAATAAAGCAAAACAATTTGTAATTCTAAGTGATAGTCAGAGCACCATCCATTTGAGCAAGAATCCGAGTTTTCATTCTATATCCAAGCACATACACGTGTGTTATCATTGGATTAGAGAAGTACTCGAAGACAAGCATTTGTGTATCGAGAAGATCCATACCGACAAGAACGGGTCGGATATGATGACCAAAGTCTTACCGAAAGGTAAGTTTGATGTTTGTTGTTACTACCACCGAATGGTAGCGCACTCCTCCCCGATGATTCGAAATTGCATGGAGGTATCCCCCCTCACTGTTCGGGGGAGATTGTTGGAGTTATCCCTCACATGAGGAGAAAAAGAAGTTCAGCCTGCATGGAGAAGCCGGAGTGTGCGCGCGCTCCTATCAGCCTTGCTCAAGGCGCGCCCATGCCTATTTTCGGCAGAATTCTATTTTTTTGTGAACCGCGAGTTTGCAATACAAGTTGGGATTTTTGGCAAAACCTAACTAATTTAGGAAACACGAAAATACACAATAACAGAGAGAGAAACCCAATCTTGAAAGCAATCAAGATTGAGAGATAACATTTACAGAGAGACAAACATGTAAAGAGAAAAGAGTGATCTAATAAGGTGAGAGACTGAAAGGAGTAATTGTAATCTTCCTTCCCACTTTATAAAAGGATTAGTTCTTGTGGAAGTAGGCACCATTGGCCGAACCACGGTATATCTTTGTGTTGTGGTATGCTTTTACTGTTTTACATTATTATCTGTTGTTAATAGTTGTTTAGCGAGTTGGGCATGTTAGTTTGGTTGTAGAGAATATTGAGATTGTTTATTGGAGTTGTTATTGTTTAAATACAAATTATCTGTGTAGTGGGGAATTGATTGGTATTAGTATAAACCCCAACAAGCCCAATATTAGGTGACTACAGTGTGGTTGGAAACGGATATCCTTGCTCAATATTGGTCTTAATATGTGTTTATGTAGCTGGTTTTGGATGGTAATGGGGCCTTTTGGCATGGTTAGTTCAAAGGCCGAAAATATCGGTCGATTTATCGAAAAATTGTCGATATATATCGTTTTTTCAGCAATCTGACTTCGAAAATTCTGAAATATCGGCTCCGAAAATTTAATATTTTTTAAACCGATATATATCAGTAAAACCGATATAAAGATATATATCGACGATGTATTCCGACATATTTGATATATATTGTTTGACTTGGTTGAACAGTTTGACTTTTGACCGATTTTGTTGACTGTTGACCGATATATCCCGATTTTTTGATTTTTTTGAATATTATCACCAAAATAGGCAAAAACGATATATCAATCCGATATATTGATATATCCGATATATATCTTTTTTTGGCCCCTCCGATATATCCTAATATCCCGAAAAATTGGGCCTTGGTTAGTTCCAAGTGAGATTTTCCCATTGGAGATTAGATCTGCAGGGCAAAGTATAACAACAGTTGCTGTGAACTTCCTCTTCACTGTCGTTATAGCTCAGACTTTCCTAATTATGTTATGCCACTGCAAGTCTGGGATATTTTTCTTTTTTGGAGGATGGGTGATAATAATGATAATGTTTCTCTACTTATTTTTGCGAGAGACTAAGAGTTTACCTATGGAAAAGATGGAGCAAGTATGGAGGGACTATTGGGTCTGGAAGAAGATTGTAGGGGGGAATGAGGAGAGCAAACTTCATGAACAACCAATTTGTAGTTTTGTACCATATATATTTGTGTATAAACTTCATGTTCCAGCTTCAATTATTATATTATAACTTGTACAGTTAACAAAAAAATATAATAAAATTTAAACAAATTCATAAAGGCGGACTTTCTTGATCTCTACCACCTCAATGTCATTTCTTTGTTAATCGAAACATCGAGTGAATTACTTGCCATTTATGCCCACGCCTTTTCATGAAATAAATATTCAAAAGGAAAAGTATCAACTGTAATATAGTACTTTATTCGTGGGTGGAATAGACATTTAGTTGCCCGCGTATATAAACCCTGCTTCTTCCATCTACATTTCTCTTTCTTTTTTGTTATACTTACAGCAAGGATGAACAATAATTCATCTAGTGACGCCGGGACGGGAGATAATGATTCTGCACTGTCTGATTTCCTAGCATCTCTCATGGACTACACCCCCACTGTAATCAAGACCCCTTCTCTTTTCTCTTCTATATAAATTCGAAAATGAGTGGGAAGATAAACTAGTAACTAGCAGTTTTTATTTTGTAGATCCCAGATGAATTAGTTGAACATTATGTTGCCAAGAGTGGACTTCAATGCCCCGACGCACGCTTGTAAGTTCTTTCTTTCTTCTTGTGTCTTCCCGTATTACTACTTGGGTGGTTTACAATTGTTCTGTTTAATAGATAATATTTATTTATTTTTCTTCAAAGGTTTTAGTGGTGAAACTTAACCACTCACCAACTACTGAAAACATCCTCTATTCAAGTTTAAGTTTACCTGGAAACTTTTATGGGTAACCAAGCACAGCCATAACTTATGTGTTTAGGGCTCATGTGTATTGTGTAGTAAGGTGGCCTTATTCTCCTCGAACCATAAATGCACTTACTGACAGTTCTTACATATTTGGGATCAGCTGGGTCTTTCTGAGGAGAGTATGCTTCGGTTGGATAGAGTGATAGACCATTGAGAGAGACTTGAAATCAATGCGGAAACGTTTACGCCCCTATTATCCAAACTGACTTTTTGTCTCAATTGGGAGCTATGTGGCTTTTGATTGAAACTACTTCCGCATCTGAATCACAAAAAGACTGACCATACACGTTATTTCTCTATTTACATGAAAATGAACATTATAGTTGTGTGTCAAGAACTCAAGATCGTATTTTGCTTATCATTGACCATTGTGTTCTAGTTTTTGTCCCACGGGGCTCATGCTTGTGCTTCCATTTCAGAAATGGGTCCTGCATCATCCCAAGTAGTAGTATTAAGACGAGAACCATACCGCATTCCTTTCCTTTTATGCGTAGACAGTAAGATATAATCAATGAAAGAAGCAGGCTCAGAGGATAGCGTTTTAAACTGATATATTGTTCTGTATGCAAGTATATAAGTAAAAAGCCTTTAGTTTCTCTGAATAATGAAACTAGGCAAATTCATTTTTGTTGTCGCTTTGTTGTTAGCTTCCACACTCTTTATCTCATATGGTTTTTGTGCACTTATTATCCTTGACAGAATCAGGTTGGTAGCAGTTGCCACACAAAAGTTCATTGCTGAGATTACCACTGATGCTCTTCAGTATGTTTCTAACTTCCTCTAGTACACTCTCCAAACTTTATGTATCTAGTCTTGTGTTAAAGTTAGTGGCTTTATATTGATCATAAATTAAATAAATAAATAAATAAAAATGAAAAAATTGACGAGTTAATGGATAATTATTGGCATTATCACATAGGAGAAAAAGAGTTTTACTTATAGATCATCTTTATTATGAAAGTCAACTCTTTCCAAGCGTGTTTCGGTATCTACCTTTTGTTTGTCTTCATATATAACCGATGCATGCATTTCACTCTCCAGAGTTTTACAGACACTAAGACTGTGTCGCTTTCATTCCCTAAACTTTTATTAGACAGTTTATGATGTTAGTTATGTTTTAGATCATCCACTTTTATGGAATCTTTTATTCCAAAAAGTAGTTGGAATTACTATCCATGCTAATACATCCTTGAGAATAAAGTCCAAAGGACTTCTTCTGCAATCATCAATGGTCGGATAGTCTTAATTTTTTTAGCAAAGATGGAAGGAGGTGCTAAGCCCTGTTTTCTATTTGAGCTTATGATTAAAAAAGACTGTCAAGGAGGAGGGCAGAGGATAGAGAAATTATACGTCAAATGGTTCCGACTGGCTGTACTTGTCGTACTGCTTACAGTGTACAAAACCTATATAGCTGGCTTCTCAGGTGGGTGTGTAAATATAGATCTAGCCATCTAGGTCCTTTTATTTATGTTGTGTTTATTCTTCTAGCCATCTAGGTCCTTTTATTTATGTTGTGTTTATTCTTCTTTTCGTTTTGAGTCACATATGTGAAGAGGTAGGTATGTTATTTATGGATGTTTCGATGTGATGACTTGTTAAGTTTATTGTTCTACTTTCCTGAATTTTCTGAAATGTATTCATGTAGGCACTCCGAGGCTCCAAGCAAGGCAGGCATCAATTGTTAAGGATAAGAGGGATAAGCAGCAAAAGGTAAGCCAATTTTTTCTGCCCTGTTTTGCAAATCTATACTTACCAGCTGTCTGTAATATGAAGTTGTTCTGGAATCAGGACAAGCGCCTTACCTTGACGATGGACGACCTCTCCAAGGCACTGACTGAGGTAAGCAAATGGAGAACTTTGAAACATATTTAGTGCCAGAAACAGAAACAGAAACAGAAACTGTTTATGCCAGTGTTTGTATTATTTTTATATTTTCTTTTTTTTTTCGATAATGCTTATTTTTATATTTTCAACCAGAGCCATGTATATCTTTTTCGTGGTAAATCAAAAACTATATTTTCTCACTCAATGGGGTAAAAAGTACTATATTTATCATTTTATCTTACAAGTCCCCCTGAAAAGGAAAATTTAAATGTCATTTGCTGCATTAAAGAAGAAGAAGTTGAAATGTCATATCTGTGTTGAAGGGCCGAGGATGGAGCCTGCTTGGGTTGATTTTGAGGAGCAAGGCCGAAACTTTCAAGCCTTGGAGTTCACAGAACGAAATTTTTAGAGTGAAGAAAATGGAAAAGATTTTGAAAAGGGAGGGGTTCAAAAAGATTTTGACCAGTGCGGCATCATTGATGATCAGGGTTAAAACAGGGTTGGTTATCTTGTCACCCAAGAACGTGGCTATAGACCAGCCCAAGGCTTGAAGCCTTTGTCCGTCCCCTGCACTTCTATTAAGTAGGGTTGGCAATGGGTTGGATCGGTCCGGATATAGACAAATCTAAAACCGATCCGCTTTTCAATAATATAGACCCATAACCGGACCCGACCTGAACGGATATTTGAGTTAGAGAACCAGAACCGAACCGAAAACTTTTTTTTGATTCCGGATCTGATCCGTTCCGAACCAATAAGCTCAATTTCAACCCGGTGAACCGAGTTTTTAATAATTGGATCCTAATTTTCGTTATATAAATATTAAATAATTTTTTTTTGCTAAACACAAAAACAAGATATACAAATAAAAAAGGCATAATGAATGATTTGAAATCCAAATTTGTAATAGAAACCATCTTTTTATTATGTAAAAAAATATCGTAATATTACATATGTATTTTGCATATCTTATTTTGGAACTTTAAATATTGCAATGTTGTATAAGGTAATAGAAATATATGGTGGAGGAAAATTAGAAAGAATAAGACTAAAAATTTTAATTGGATTAGGCCCATAACGGTTCGGTACATACTTAATCCAAAACCAATCCAATAAGAGTCCGGTTCTGATTTTCAAGACCCAGAACCGGTCCAATATGCTAACTACCTGTCCCAGACCCGCTTTTATTGGTTCGGACCGGATCGGGTATCGGTTCTTACCCGACCCATTGCCAGCCCTACTATTATGATCTGTTTGTTTCTTTTTGAATATCAGGTGCATTTTAATGTTTTCATCACATTGATATTAAATTTATTTTTGTTCTCGTAAATTCATCTGATACTCAATCTTAATTTACAGCATGGGGGTGAATATGAAGCACCAAGAGTATTTTTCTGACAGCCCTTCAACTGGAGCGGAACCAGGAGAAGAATGACATTTCTGTATTTGTAAATCAATTGCTTCATTTTTGCTCATAGATGTACAGTTAGAGCAGACATGGGTGATAGCCTTCTATTACAATTGAAGAGGTCGATTCTGAATTATCATACCTGTTAACTTTGGTACAGTTCTTGTTGTTTTGGTTGTTCCGGTACTGTTTGTGTGAATAAGAGAGGCGTGTGCACCTCAAATACCTAGCCCAAGGGGTGCATGGTGGGCAATGGGCCGGGTTGGGCTAGCTCGGCCCTAAACATTTAAAGTTTTTCAGATTATAAGCCGGGTCGGCCCGATCCTAAAGTCAATATAGGGTCGGATCGGACCGCGTCACAAGTCTAAATCACAAGTCCTGACCCTACCCTAAGCCCTCTTTAAAGGTTTTAGGGTCGAGCTTTAGGGCCGGGCCTATATATTTTCTTTTTTTTACAACATCAGTTTTAAAACTCATTTATATTACAAAAATGTACAAAGATCTACAAACTCAAAGTCCCACCAATCTAGTAATAATCCTGGATAAGTCCAACAATCTAATAAACTGAAGTATATCGAGAGTTCAGAATTTGTTCTTCCTTATACTCAAATCTCATTAAAATTACATTTAACATTGAAAAGTAGACAAATAATTATATTATCATTTTAAAGGAAGAAGTAATAGATATAAAGAAGAAACAGAATAGCTTTGGTTAAGGGCGAGGGAAATTATTAAACTGTTTCCAATATTATAAACTGTTTCCATAATAAATTTAAACGAATATAATATTACCTTTCTTCTAATTTAAAAGTAAGTTTTGTATGTGGAAATGAAAATATTGGCTTTTAAACAAGTGATGGAGAAATGTTTGAGATTACAAATGCTATTTTTCTGACAAAGGTTGTTTTTTGGTTTTTGTGTTACAAATGTCCGCTCTATATTTCGCTTTAATGGTGTAGAAGAAAACCTTTAGTTAGTTCTAGACTTGGCTTGGATGTGAATAAAAATATAATTTATAAGAAGTAAGTGGAAAAAGAAATTGAAAATAATAAGTTCTAGACTTTGATTTGATAATCAAAGGAATAAAATGTTATTTTTTATTAGGCTAGTGCTCATTGTTCTTCATGGCTGTTAAGTTGACAATTTTTGTTATATAAGACAAGTTATTGGAAGTACCCTTGGGTGTAAATGATAAATTACAAAGGACAATATTATTTTAATTGAAAATATTTAATAAAGAATTAGACAATTATGGTATGTGTATTTATAGTGAAAGTGTGAAACTATAAATCCATGCGCCCATGTTGTGAAAAAGAAGTTTTTTTTTTTTTTTTTTTTTTTTTTTTTTTAAGTGGAAATTTTATTGATACTGATAAGAAATTTTACAAATTACAAATAATTAGGACAAGCGTGCAACAAGCTGCGCCGCAAGTCTTTTTTGAATAGCAAATCCTATTCTTCTAAAAATAAACTCGTTAGAACCAGCTGTCATAACATTATTGTCCATAACTTTCAAGAAGTCTCTTGAAAAGCTCAATGATTTGTTGTTCCAAGAAACCGAAAGTTTCGAAACTAAACGGAATGAAACAATGCTGATTAGCCATACAAGCTTTCTCATGCTTCTCCATCTTCCCTGTCGCTGCTCTCTTAGCTGCTTCCTCTACCTCAAAGACTCCATTCCCAAGCCCTACCAACAAAGAGGCTCCAGTTACATCAACACATGCATGTCTCCCTCGCACTAATCAGTATATCAATACATCCGCAGTCGGCGTGTAGATCGTCCCCTCATTCGGATCGGTGAGAAAATTCACGGAGCCTCCTTTCTTCACTTGTACCCCGCCTCCAAAATGCATCACATAAAATATCTCCGACATGATCATGTCGGTATTTGAAACCCGAAAACATCTACGATTAATGGCCGCGCATGGTCCCCGAAAAGCATCTAGTCTACTCTTTTTGCAAACAGGGCATAGACCACCATCAGAGTACAAAGGAATCATGAGACGGTATCGGAGAATAGAATGATACTCCACCGACGACATACGCTGTCCAAGTCCCTCCATCGGAATAGCAAGTAGAAAATCCTTTGCGTGTTACACCGCAAGCATCCAATGATCGCTTCGACGAAGATAATACAAACTCCCTCTCAAGACCAGCAACAATCTTACTATAGAACGCTTCCGCCAAAACTTTTTGTGGTTTTGAGGGGACGGTAGCATTCCCAGCCATAGAACTGAGGTCAAAATCGGGTAGACAAAGACTCAATGCACTGCTATCAACATCAAGAACCTCATCCAAAGGCATTGGCCTACAACCCCAAAGAACGTGGTTCTGAAGCTCAGAAGTCTGACAACGGGAGGCCACAAAAGCAAAAGTAGAGACATCAGTGGCACAATAAATACCTAACCCACCCAAACGTAATGGGAGTGTCAATAAACGTCACTGCAAATCACCGAAGTTAGGACCATCAAAAACCACAATACCCTGGAGAACACTGCGGAGATGCCGATCAAAAGTCTTAGCTGCCTCTCTAAAAAGGGATGGTGGACAAGTACGAATTGCAAATAGCAACTTAGAGAGCCCATCACAAGCACGTAAGAGAGCTAACTCACACTGTGGATCATCTAATATAGCTAAACGGTCCATCAAAGTCACAACCTTTTCAATACGATTGCAAGCAAGGCCCCTGACAAAGGATGGATCAGTGCTGACTGCACCTCCAAGCAACTTGACTCCCTGCTGAGGACGGGACAAATCTGAAGGAAAGAAACCAGGAGTGGAGTGACGTGGATTCAATAATGGCCAAAATAGCTCAGTTTTAGCCACATTAAGAACCAGCCCATAAGAAGGTCCTTCTTCCTGAATCATACCCAAAGTTGTCACCACCTGTTCTGTATCTCCAATCAGAGTCCCATCATCGAGATACCAAACATATAGTAACAACTGACAACTGGACTGGATCCGCAGAATCAGGGGATGCAACACCAGTGCAAAAAGAAGGGGACCCAAAGGGTCGCCTTGCTGGACCCCAGTAGCAGACCATATGTAGCTATCCCCCATATATAACCTCGCAGGTTGGCAATACAAGTACTCAACCCAAGAGGTAATAGCTGGGCAACGGATACGAACCTCTCTCAACATAGTAGTCCGATCAACCATGTTAAAAGCATTATGAAAATCCACAAGCAGCATCGAAAGAGAGGTACTGTCACTGTTAGCATACATTAGGCGTTTGACAGCGTGCAAAATCGCTTCTGCACCACCAGAAACACCAACCCCATACTAAAAATCTTGCAAGTATCCTACCACATCTTGGGAAACTCCTTTCATAGCAATCTTGGAGACCAAGCTAGCGACGCCAAACCATCCCCACAGCTATAGGACGAATACTATTATCCGGCTTGAAAAGTGGAGTAAGCGGAGCACTCGCAATGAATTCCGCTAACGGCTGTGGACATCGTCCCTGTAACCAAAGATTCACCACTGAGGTCAATACATCTAGCAAATCAGACGATATAACTGCTGCAGCACCACTCATGGCATCCAACAAATGCTGAGCTCGAAGACCATCACGACCACAAGAAGTACCCTTCGGAAATGACCTAATACATGATAATAGGGCATCTCTCTCTACCACTAAAGGAGGCTCAGCAAAAGGAACAGTCGATCTCACAAGTGGTTGTCGCATCGGGTGTTTCTCCTCTAATGCACATATAGTCTCCACAGTATTGGAGGCAACTCCTGCTGATGATAACACTTTGACCACTATATCAAAATGTCCATCAGCAACTTTCTATAAGCAGCGACGCACATTCTGAGTGGAAGTAGATTTCCTGGTCGGCTGGACTGAAGGAGACTCTATTACAGATTCTGACTGTAAGCAACTTTTTTTTTTTCCTTTAGTTTTCACGAAAACGACAGTACTGGAAGTCGGTCAAGAAGAGCGCGCACACCAATATGCCTGGCCCAAGGCGCGCACGTACTATAGCCTCTACACACCAGGTTCTGAGATTTCACCAGTAAATCGAGATTGTGTTTTCTACACTGAAATTTTGGCCCACTATAAAAAGAAGAGTTTGAGTTTTGACCTTACTAAGAGCAAGTCTAATGGAAAGCTGTTAAATTGGCCTGCTAAAAGTGTCACATAGGCCTTTTAGCTTGCCTAGCCAAATTTGGCTCCCCAAAATCAAAAAACCAATCCAATTGTGTTTTATGTTTTAAAGTGCTAAATTATACGGACGGCATAGTTTCTACCGTCTGTCCATTATTTTTTGAAATATTTTTGGACGGACGACACAGTTTCTGCCATCCGTCGAAATTTAACCATGACACTGCATAAATTTTGCCGTCCGTTTTCCGAACTTATTATAGCAGCTGCTAGCGAAGGTCTTAACTTTGACTGGGTTTTTGACTCCTTCCAAATTTAAGACTTTTTTAGCAATCCCATTAAAAGTTGGGGTGCTATATTTGCCTTTAGCAGTCCATATAGCCTCCCATTAGACTTGCTCTAACAATTTCTATGTGAGATTGTTGAGAGGAACTAACAACTTCTTTGTGAGGTTGTTGAGGCTAACTTTTTCTTTGTAAGATAGTTGAGAACAATTTCTTTGTGAGGTTGTTGTGGCTAATAATTTCTTTGTGAGATTGTGAGAGAACTAAACCAAGAAAAAAAATAAAGAAAACATTCTTTGTGAGTGTGAGTGATACATTTTAAGTGAGTATTGAGTGCTCCTCTTTGTAATTTTGTATCTAGTACATCTAATCTATCAAAGGCTCGCCGTGTGGACGTAGGCAAATTACTGAACCACGTAAAATTTGGTCTTGTGTGAGTATATTTTTATTTTCTCTATTTAGTTTATGTCTTGTATTGATATTGTGTTGATTGGGTGTTACTTAGGAGTTATTGGATGCCTTTGTTGGTAGTTTGTTGTTATTCGCTTCCGCATTAGACGCAACAGTTCTGTTGACACATTACAATCTGGAATGAAATGAGAAGCTCTATACTTATTGTTTCGACCCCCACCTATGTGGCAAACGTCCATTAGTAGGGGTCTCTATTTTATTCATTTAATCAACAGGGCTAAAGCCCAATTCGCAATATCATGGATCAATGTACAGGCCTATTAACTCATGTGTCTAAGGCTGAACCTTAGCCACATGGCTTACCACTAATATACGTTGATTTATGTCCAGATTCATTTCTTATCAAAGAGATAGTTATCAGTTGACAGTTATACTCTATCACAATTACTCAAGCAACAAGATTACTTGAGCTACAAGGACTCTCTACTCTACCTATATAAATACCACATTATTTTTCATAAGGAACTACGTGAAAACTTGATCCCTAGATAATAGATCTTGAGTACGTAGGCAGCCATTATTTGGTTCAGTTTCATCTCCCCCAACATCAAATTTCTCTGTTTCTTAGTGCGTTCTTTACCATTGCTCTCGTTGTGTTGAAGCAGGTTTTTGCCAAAACATAATTAGCGCCGTCGGGGAATTTAGAATTCATTATCACTTGAAACAATCAAGATGGTAAGCACAAGAAGCGCACCAAATAGTTGACATATTCCTCCCGCTAATAATGCTCGCAACCCCTCAAAATTCAAATCGCCAATGCAAGAACCGTTGAACAATCAAGTTGCTCCTAGTAGTAGAATCAATTCTCAACATCCAATCAGAAGTAGCCACCACCGCCTCCAAAAAGGCACTACAACCGGCTTCGGCACCAACCCCCTTTGCAACAAGAAAATCCAAGTCCATGCCTCCATGTCCGTCCGTCCCATGTCGATCCTTCCGGTTGACATGGATATGGACGTGGACATTACTCTCACGCCAACTAGCGCGAAAAAGGTGATAGTAATGTAGCCAATTCACCCCTAATACGGTTGAAATGGGGAGTTACGACGAGTCAAAATTTTAAATAGGAATTTGAGAAGGAAACTGGCAAAGAGGCAAAGGCCGGTGGACGATGTTGCAAATTCAACAACATCAAGGCGACCACGATGGGACGCAGGCCATTCCAGTGTATGGGACCGTCTTGAAGATCCACTTCATCGTCTTCAACAACGTGTTATTTCTCAAACACAATCAACCAGTGCACACTCTAAGAGTAATGACCCTATTACCCGTACTTATGGGGAGAATCAGATTGCCAGGGATAACTACTACCCTAGACATGTCCGATCTCAAATGGAAGATTTACCTATGAGAAGCAATTTCAGGGAAGACCGCCATCCGAGATATGTCCGACATGACTGGGAAGGCGGGCATCCCAGACAAGAGCAACAAAACATAGAGAAGTGGTATAATTATACCGACCACTCGGCCAAGGGTGACTACCGGCCTAGACAGGCTGGTTACAGGAATAGACAAAGACAATCACCAGTCGGAGCTGATCGTGCGTACCGCCAAAGATCTCTAACTCTAATAAGAGATAATGGAAGGTATCCTTCTCCACATGGGCACAACCGGGGGCGTCTAGTTGTTTGAGCCAATACTTTAACTCTAACAGAACAACAGTTGAAAGAGTTGATTGCAAAAGAACTTAACGATAGAGAGTCAAGGGGGATAAGAATGAAAAACTTGACAGTCAATGATGGCGTACTTCATAAGTTTTTGCTCGACATTCAAGAAGCTTACCACCATCCCGACTTCAAACAACCCGATTTTGCACTTTATGATTAGCCGGAAGGAGATCCTGGCTTGCATGTTCTATCATTCAAAAATAAGTTGGTGTTATGGGGTGGAGATGATCCGCTCATATATAAGCTCTTTCCATCAACTCTAAAGGGAGAAGCATTACGCTGGCCGGTTTAATGAGTTGCCTTCAAGATCAATTCACCAATTCAATGAACTAGAAAATTAGTTTGTTAATCGTTTCCGCCACAATTGCAAGACGCCAAAGGATGTCGACTCACTTCTGAACATCAAGCAACAACATGACGAAAAGTTACGTACTTTTGTTAACTAGGTTCTGGAAGGCAGAAGCACCGCCGCCGCCGCTACCGCAAACGGCGATACAAATGCCTCCGAAAGAAAGCGTCACGGAAGAAAGTATAAGGAAAAACTCCATCCCAGATTGGACCGACCTGACAGGGAAGGCCGACCTCATAGATTTGCGGAAAATCGCCATCCTAGACAGGTCCGTCCAGACAGGGAAAAAAGGCGTCACAGAAGAAAGTATAAGGAAAAACTTCATCCCAGACTGGACCGACTTGACAGGGAAGGCCGACCTCGCAGATTTGCGGAAAATCGCCATCCTAGACAGGTCCATCCAGACAGGGAAAAAAGGTGTCACGGAAGAAAGTATAATGAAAACCTTCATCCTAGATTGGACCGACCTGACAGGGAAGGCCGACCTCGCAGATTTGAGAAAAACTGCCATCCCAGACAGGTCCGACCAGGCAGGGATGGAAGGTGTCACGTATAACTAGAGGGAAGACCACAATCCCAGACAAACTACCGACCTAGATAGGTTGGTTACACGCAAAGAAAAAGACAATCTCCAGTCGGACCCAAAAGTGTGTACCGCCTAAAATCTCTAACTCTTGTAAAAGGTAATGGCAGGTGTCATCTTCCACATAGGCTCACCGTACCCGCCTCGTCATTAAATCTTCTGGGTGAAATGGATTTTACTTTTCAATACAATTTTTTCCGATCTGTTGGGAAAAATAATGGAGGCTTATATCGATGATATAGTCGTTAAATCGAACAATACGGGTGATCATCTTTCCGATCTTTAACTTGTTTTTTATAGGCTTAACAAGTATAACATGATACTCAATCCCGCCAAATGTTCTTTTGGGCCTCTCTTCTGGTAAATTTCTGGGATACCTCATGACTTGTAGAGGTATTGAGGCTAATCCTGATCAGATACGCGCCGTTATTGATATGCCATCACCCAAAAATAAGAAAGAAATTCAACGACTTACTTGTCGGCTTGCCGTTCTTCATAGATTTATTTCTAAATATTCCGATCGTTGTCATCCCTTCTTCCAGACTTTAAAGAGGGTGGCAATTTGGAACATTGATTGTGAGATGGCATTGCAACAACTGAAGAAATACTTGGTTAGTCTTCCTATATTAACAAGTCCTTCAACGGGTCAACCTAGTGGCATATAGCTGGCAGCTACATTGATGGAAAAATCTATGGAAGACATTCTGCTGTCGCTAATTGGGGGCGACGAAGTTACCACATTTAACTTTGTCAGTCTAAGTTTGAACACTTTTTACGCTCGCTTACTTATTACTATCGCTACGACAAAATCTGACGAAGTTACTACGTTTAACTTCGCTAGTCTAAGTTTGAACGTTTTTACGCTCGCTTAGTTCGTTAATATCGCTACGATAAAATCTGACGAAGTTATCGCATTTAACTTTGTCAGTCTAAGTTTGAACGCTTTTACGCTCGCTTAGTCCATTACTATCGTTCCGACAAAATCTGACGAGGTTACCACGTTTAGCTTTGTCAGCCTAAGTTTGAACGCTTTTATGCTCGCTTAGCCTAATTTTGCAAAGTTAAGTACGCATTGGGGGCGTTTTTCTCTACATGGGGGTGTCTCGTTCTATTTCATTTCAACTACATAAATCAACAACATTGTCGGGTCTTCCACGTATGTTATCCATCACAAAACAACATTCAATAGCAAACACATACTTTATTTTTATTTATTTTTCATCAAAAGAAGTTTTAGCTCTATGGTATTACATTCACACAATTACCTAATCCATTATCTCTGTCAATTATCTTACGGTCGCTCGATAAATCTTCGTTTTCTTCTTCGAAATCTGCATTCGCTTCGCTTAGCACTTTCGGTTAACTTTCTTCCGTATTCATTATTTTTTCTAAGGCATTGTGCCGATCGTTCTACGAAAAATTTTCCGAGCGAAAATTTTCGTCAGCTTCATTAATTTTTCTAAGGCACTGTGCCGATCTTTTTACCAAAAATTTTCCGAACGAAAATTTTCGTCAATGTCATTATTATTATTTTTTTCTATGGCATTGTGCCGATCTTTCTCTGAAAAATTTTCCGAGCGAAAATTTTCGTCAGCTTCATTATTTTTTCTAAGGCATTGTGCCGATCTTTCTCTGAAAAAAATTTTCGCTTAAAAATTTTTAAAATTTCATTATTTTTCTAAGGCAATGTGCGATCTTTTTCTACTGAAAAATTTTCCGGCGAAAATTTTTCGTCAATGTCATTATTTTTTTTTTCGTCGCATTGTGCCGATCTTTCTCCTAAAAAATTTTCCGAAATTAAAATTTTCGTCATTATCATTATTTTTTTTTAAGGCATTCTCGCGATCTTTCTACGAAAATTTACCGACTGAAATTTTTGATAGCTTCATTATTTTTCTAAGGCATTAAGCCGAACTTTTCGGTTTTAAACTTTCCGAGGCTCGCATAACCGTTGTTTTTCTCCGTCGCGGCAAAATTAAGCATTACGTTAACTTTCTAAGCGAAAACTTTATTCAGTTTCTTTATTATTATTTTTTCTACGGCATTGTGATCTTTCCGTTCGAAACTTTTCGTCAATATCTTTTGCTCGTAATTCCGCCATTTCAACCTGCGACGCAAATACAAATTTTTTCGTTAGTCTTTCAAACTTAACTAAAATTTGAAGCTAACTGGAAAACAATAAAATACTGACATACCTGTTTCATGCTGTCAAATTTTTTTGCCACCGCTTTGTCATATTCTCCGAACTTTTCTCCGTCTTCTTCGGTAGCTCAAAATAACTCAATAATTGCTTAATTTCTTTGATTAAATTGCACTTCCGCAACTTAATTGTGAGTAAGCCGTTACTACTTCATCTTCTTCGACTTTCGTTTCAAATTCGTACACTTCCTCCATTTCAAATTTCTCGAGTCCTAGTATTTTTTTTATTTCCTTAAGCGACCATCGACGCGGTTTCAGGTAGTCGTTGTATCTGTCACCTTCTTTCCACCTCACCAAGTCTGCGATCGTCATTGAGTTTTCTTCTCGAGTATTTTTCGCCCGTATAGTACGGTAGTTACTACCTGAAAAAATAAGAAAAACGGGTCAGATGGGTCAAAAACCGAGTCAGCTAGCTCAAAAATCGGGTTCACAAGATCCGGTGTAATTAACAATACCAAAATCTCATAATCTTATATGATAATAATTCACACGTGACTGCCCTTCCCAATGGGACTAGCTTATTCTTGGCTGACACTCAACTTCTGGGCATTCAGCAATTCAAGGACGACCAAACATCCATCCATTAAAATTTTATCTTCATCAATTAAGAAAGTAATCAGGACCTTATGGATAAAGTTAGAGTACAGTACAAAGTGATACATCACGGCCCGAATATGGTAATGCCGGGTTTGAGCTTGACATTGATGTCAATATATTCTAACATTTTGATTTTTTAGTTATCCTAACTAAACAAACACCATACTAACCTTTTCTTCAAAACCCGTAACTTTTCTTCATCGAAACTTCTCTTGCCTACGTCTGTGTAAAGTGTTTTTTATGGAGTGGGATATGCGGCCCCAGCACTTATATAGGATTACGCGCGGGTTTTCCAGTACTGGTGGAATTCTTCTCCAACTCCGACTTTATCTCTACTCTCAATTCTTATCTCATCCGAACACTTTGAGTTCAATTCTTCGCTTTAACTTCCTTTTTATTATTATTATTACTATACTGCCCCTACGTTTAATTTTCAACGGTATAATCCAAATATCGCTATTCCGTTGGCACGCTTCGTCGAATTCAGATTTCGCGTTATCACATGACGCGTTCGGTACAGTTTTCGCCAATCAATATCTTTTGCAATTTTATTTATGTGCATTTTTTATTTTTTCTGTACATTTTCGGCCATCTTTTCTTTAACTACGTCATTGCGTCCCGTCTACATTTATTTGACATTATTTCGTTTCCGATAATTCACGAATTTTTTCCGAATGTCCATTTTTCTTATCGTTTACGTTCACACAACACTTTGTTATACACTCCACTTACTCTTTTATTATTTCACGTTTTCCGTGATTTATCTTTTTTCTTTTGCCATGTGAACTTTGTTCGCCGACAAAGAGGGGGCGGTGTTTCGATCCCCACCTACGTGGCAAACGCCCATTAGTAGGGGTCTCTATTTTATTCATTTAATCAACAGGGCTAAAGCCCACCGCAATATCATGGATCAACGTATGCGCCTATTAACTCATGTGTCTAAGGTCAACCTTAGCCACATGGCTTACCACTAATATACGTTGATTTATGTCCGGATTCATTTCTTATCAAAGAGATAGTTATCGGTTGACAGGTTATACTTTATCACAATTACTCAAGCAACAAGATTACTTGAGCTACAAGGACTTCTACTCTACCTATATAAATACCACATTATTTTTTTCATAAGAACTACGCGGAAACTTGATCCCTGAGAATAGATCTTGGAGTGCGTGAGGCGTTTCATTATTTGGTTTCGGTTTAATCTCCCCAACATCAAATTTCTCGCTTTTAAATGCGTTTTTTACCATTTCGCTTCGTTATTATGTCAAAGCAGTTTACTGCCGAAACACTTATGTTCGTTGTAACTTGAGAAATACAGTTAACTTTTTCTGATGTCTTTGTCTGGAATGTTTACAGTGTGAATCTTATTGCTGCTGGAAGATGATTAGGCACTTAGGCATTATAAAAATCTTGGAGATTTATGAACGCCACTGACCGCTGGGGCTGATTGAGCTCATCATGTAAAATAATCAATTGGTCAGCGTGCTTGTTTATGTGGTTGAGTTCCGAAATTCAAATGAGACCTAGATTGCGAACCTTTATTACTCTTTTCCCAGTGAGGGACTAAAAATAGGTTGTGCTGAAACTAGTCAGAACAAAATCTGACACCTTAAACTTCATTAATGTATTTTGTAGGCTGAATTTGTCCCAAATATGCTGAGCGCAGGTTGGACCGTTGGACAATGTTCCAGAATCTTTCCACCAAATGCAGTCGTGAAAATTGGTCTGCATTTAGGTTTAGGGTCAGTGTCGTCTTACTGTAACCCTGTCAACCCGAGTAGGTATTGGTGTACTGAACTGTCGATCGTAAGTTCACTTGCCAGTTGCCACACATAGTGTGTGCCTGGGATCCGCCCATGAAGTCATTGTCCAATCTAGCCAAGCGCATCCTTTGCTGACTCTAAACGAACCAAACACATGAAAGCAAGGTCAAGAAGTACCATACAACCTTGATGTTGTTAGATGGTCCATGTCACAAACATCGAAGTGTGGTCGGTTCAGTGCCCTTCCACCTTAGATACTAAGATTACTGGAACATTAGTAAACCTGCTTTGTAAAAAGAAAATGTATAAATCAGTTGTTTTCTATGTTCTTAATATCTTATTATTTTGAGTGGTCCATTTACAAACAACTCGTTAGTCGTTACACGACTGAAGGAGACCCACGTGGCCACGTCTGGAGCAATACAATGAATTACAAATGAAGCTTGTGGATTATCATTAATTCTGATGATTGGTATTTGCTCTTTCTCTGACATGGCCAAATAATTTCATTGAGGGGATTTCTCAAAGAATGGTCCAAAAAGGAAAAACTTTGGAATTTTTTTTTTTTTTTTGTAACTAACTTTGGAATTATTTTGATGCCAATGTGTTTATGAAAGAGCTAAAAAAAAAACAATTCCCATGCATATTATTAAGATTGTATGAGGGTTGCACATAATTGCATGAAAATTGGAATTGTATTTAGAGGTTGTATTTAAAGAGAATGAATTTGTGGACAGGTTTGACCACGAACAGTAATTTTTCGTTGGTCCAAATCATTTTCGGGCATAAACAGTTTTTTCGAGCAGAATAAATAGTTTTCTCAACACCAACTCCACCAATCAACATTTATTGTCTTGTAAACAGCAAATAGTAGCATATCCACAAAGTTATTATAGTATTTAAATGGGCATTGGGTTCTTTTATTATAAAGAAGAAACAACTTATGTAAGCTTACCAACTTGTTAGTAAATATCTCAAATAAAATTAAAAAAAATATGTATATTAAGTGATGTATTGAAGGAAATTGAATTCTTTTACATTATACTGAACTTTCGAGCTATTTGCACAATTACATGCAATTCGTTTCTATTACTATTTCCAGTTTCAGCGTATTGATGTCTCACGGAGACCCGTAGTACTTTTTCACGCAAGAAATTAGCAGATACAACATAATCTTATAACAACAGTTCACTTTCACCCCTACTTTGGAGATGCAATTCTGTTTTGTACCCAACATTTTTTCATAAGGCAAAGTCTATATAAATTACATTTACTTACGGTTTTGCTATTTCCACTCTGTTGGATCAGAGTTTTTTTTCCGATAAACTTGTTGGATGACTTGGATCTGAGTATCACACGAGATAATAACTGCTTCCTTCAAAATTATCACGCTGGTGATGAGTTGCTGAGAGCCTGGGACACCAATTTTGAGTGCCCCCGTAACAAAACAAAAAGTTCTCCGTGGGTGCCTATAACACACATATGCAAAGGCAACAGCTTTTTGGTATCAAAACAAAAAACCAGATCAAAAACAACAAAACAAACTGAGGAACCAGCTGGTTCCTCTATCTCTCCCTCCATTACTTTTCACCCCCACCCTCAAAATTTCCTCCCAATCCATACACATAAATCCGCAGCTTAAAAGCAGTAAAAACTGTAAGTTTAAAAAAAAAAAAAAAGTTATTCTCCAATCAAGTGAGATTAAAAGAGAGAATGAACAGAAGAGGTGTTATTGGATCAACTCTCAAATCAGAAAGTGTTTCAATTGATCGGAGAAAGATCAACGATGCTTTAGATAAAAACTCGAGAAATCTTTACCATCCACTTCAAAAGGTCCTTCTTCTTATTACAATCAGAAAGATAAGAACAGTAACAGTAAATTATCTGTGCCTTCAAGTAAACCAGTTCTCGACACTCGTTCTAATACCTTGCCTAAAAACAACAAGTCTTCTGAAGATGATGACGGTTAGTTAGTCTTGTTTTATTGTTTTTTGTATTTCAAGTTTGAATCTTTATGTGAAATTATGTGTTGGGATTTTTTAGTTTTATGTGATTGTGTAGTTGTTTGAAAAATTTAGTGTTTGGGGGTTTGAGGTTTAGGTATTTGTTGTGTATTATAAGTAAATGCAATAAGTTCATGTGAAGTGGGTTAAGTCATGTTTAAGTGTAATGACAGGAGACTGATTGAAATCTGGTGTGAATTAATTAATTAATAGTGTTTTGAGGGGTTTTAGGACTTGGCTACTTAGTTATTGCATGGGTACGGGTAGAGTAGTGTCGTGGACGCAACTAATGTTTAATTTAACTATACTTTTGACAAGAAGGTTATAGAAAGATATGTAAATTTTTTGTAATAACAAGATTTCAATTCTAATTATGTATGTTTCATTGAGTCATCTTATTTAAGGCACCTGTTCATCTAGAAGTGTTATCAGAGTCTTGTGTACACGGGACACGGCACAAAATATGAAGTGCCCTTGCATCAGAGTGTGGACACTAATAAAAATCAGAATCTGGTGCTCTATATTCTGTATTATACCGATTAATTGATATGTAGAATCTTTTTGGATGAAAAGTTAATTAAGGTTTGCCTCTGTTGCATTTTGATATTGCCATTAAGATCCCAACTCTATATGGTTAAAAGGCTGGACATAAAATAACGTAATCTTTATTTGTAGAATATATGCTAATATTGTATTTCATATATTAACTTCAGATGAATCTGCAACTGATACTGAAGAGTCGGATGTTAGTGGCTTTGATGGGGAGGATACTTCTTGGATCTCATGGTTTTGTAATCTGAGAGGGAACGAGTTCTTTTGTGAAGTTGATGATGATTATATTCAAGATGATTTCAACCTTTGTGGCTTGAGCAGCCAAGTCCCCTATTATGATTATGCACTTGACTTGATTTTGGATGTTGAATCCTCTCATGGTAAGGTTTCTGGTTTTTAGTGTTTTTCCTATTTAGTTGGATTACTTTCTTGTGTTTAGATGGTTGCTATGAATGTCATGAAACCAAATTATTTATGTGCTGACTGAACACGTGAACAGGCATCGTGTTTTAGATACTTTAATTACATAGTGTGGCCGACTTTCCAATTGAGTAAATCAATTAGGCAATAATCCACCTCCCAGGCACTGGTCCCGAGCCTCATACCATGGACTTGCCCTTTCCTGATTGTTTTAAAACCTGAAGCACTGACCGGACGGTTCTCTGCCTTGCATGCCAAATTGACGGGCAAATAGTAGGATGGGATATCACACTTTCATAAAGTATACAAGAACTACTCTTAAGATTTTGACTTGTGCGAATAGGATATCTATAATGTGATCCCTGTAATTGAAACGTGGGGCATTGAAGCTCACAAGTCACCACTCGAATGCGTCAGTTCATGAGTACCTCAAGTTGGCTCTATTTTGTTAGTCTGCAGATTCCAGTTCTACTCAATGCTAAGATGCTATTATACAATAATTGATGGATACGATAATGACAAACTGCTTTATTAGGCAATTTATTATCTTTCTGCCTGAAGATTATCAACCTTATCTTTCTGTTGGGACTTGACTTAAATTTGGAAATCTTATGCTGAATGGTCTTTTGTTGTCCGAGTTTTGGTTATATTGCACTGGATACTAGATGCTTTTATTATGTGTTGTTTCATTGTACTATATGGGGACATTATCGAGCAACTAGTAATGGAGAATTGTCTGCTTTTCTGAATTCCATTCATTACTGTACACATCTTTGTTGTGCTTGGAAATATTTTGGTCAACGTTCACCACTCAACCTTTGTTGGGAAAACTTCTCGATATTTCTTGAAAACAATCGCTTTGGATATGTATTGCTTTGGCAGTCAAACTCTGGACAAGCTTAGTTATTGATGGGGTACTAGTAACTGCTTGGAATACACTTTTAGACTGGGAGGATAAAAAGAATCATTATAAGTGGCTTCGGTGTATTCAAGTAATTGTAAGAATTGGTCCAGCACTCACATGAGAACTATCAACAAGATGTCTTACTCAGTAACCCCCCAAAAAGAGAAAACGAAGGTCCCTTAATAGCGAAAACGGCCTTTGAAGATTAGAAGATTAAGATGCTACTTCACTCATGATCTGGAAAGAGATATATTAGTATACCACCACAGGGAACAAGGTGAAGAATATAACAGAACTAAGTGGATAATGAGGTGGCTGATGGAAGAAGTCTTGAACTGAAGACCAGGAAAGAGTTGGTTTGTTGAGAGTGTGACTTTTGGACTATGGAGTACAATGCCTAAAGTTTCAGCTAGGTTTTGCGGGCTATCTTAATGATGAACGGAAGATTTGTGGAAGGTGACTGCATATGAATCCATTGGTTATATGTTGTGGCTAATGAGAGCCATTTTGGTAACTTATGAGATGGCAATGTGGTTTTAGATGAAGGTATTGAAAAGGGATGCTTCCATTGTTGTGCCTTCCAATAGCAAACTCTGACTACCCTTTGGTGCTGAACTATCTGTGCTGATGTTGCTGATTGACCTTTTTTTTGCCTTTGGTAGTATTCGTAGTGGTCCTTAAAGTCTTGATTTCTGTCTTAATGTCTCCAACTGCCTCAACTGCGGTAGGACTTCAGTGACTGTCTGAGATTGCATATGCAATTGGAGGGTTTGGTGTCGCCATTACTGGAGATATCTATGCAAGACGCTCCTCGTTCTGTTTTGTCTACTCTGGTTAGAGAGAAATACACTTCTTTTAGGACAAGATGGTGAATATGGATTTGGTTTTTGTTGTCGCTAAACTTGTTCTCGTCTATAGAGATTTCTTGACATAGAGTACGAAACATCTATTTTGATGGCAGGGCATCACGTTATTGTATTCCTTTTTGTGTTATCTGTTCCGTTTCTTTTGGACAGATTGCGATGCTGATCAATTTGGTTTTACTTTTATAATGCTTAAATGATTTTTTTTATGTAATTTGCAGTCTCATCACTCCCCCTTCCTTCCTAAACATTCTTTATAATGTACCTTCTATTTTGTTATTTTCTTACAATTTGGTCCAATTACGATTTAACTTGTACCAATTGGTTATACCCTTGCCAGGTGATATGTTTACAGAGGAGCAAAATGAGTTGGTTGAATCGGCTGCGGAGATGTTGTATGGTCTGATTCATGTCCGATACATCTTGACCAGTAAAGGAATGTCTGCCATGGTTAGCTAGAAAAAACAACTGTTTCTTTCGCTATATATTGTGTTTTAGACTTGCTAAGTTTTAATCTCTTGACTTGTACAGTTGGACAAGTACAAAAACTACGACTTTGGAAGATGCCCAAGAGCATACTGCTGTGGACAGCCATGTCTTCCGGTTGGTCAATCAGATACTCCTCGGTCTAGTACTGTGAAAATTTACTGCCCAAAATGTGAAGATATATATTACCCGAGATCTAAGTATCAAGGCAGTATCCTTTTCTTAATTTTTGAGCTATTTCTGTAGGCTTTTAGCAGTTTCCGAGCTGTCTGTTTTCACTAACAATTTACTGAAGTTTCCAATTGTGTTGTTACCTTGATCTCAAATGTACCTGTGTAGCCTTTTGTTGTTTCGAAACTTAGTAAATGGGGAGGGCTGTGTTAGGTTGGAAGCTGGTGTCCCTCGAGCTTTACCTTGTACAGTGAATCATGGGTTAAGAACTTTAGGAACTATAAGACCAAATAAGAGTGATTATGCTTAGGTATAATGGGATTCAGACATCTCATAGTCTGTGTGGTGGAGTTGAATAAGTGGTGAGAGGTAGCAATGAGTGCATTCTTGATGATGCTGTAGGCTATACAATGGGTGAAACTATGGTAATGGTGTGATTGAGATGCTTTGCTTCATATTGCTGGAAGCTGGTATCTAATGCCATCTTCTACCTATTTGATCGAGATCAAATCATTTTAGGTTAGGAATATTTCAACCAACTACTGATCAGAAAATTAATGGTAAGAGATATAAACTAGACAGCACAAGTCTCAAAGAGGCAGCATAAGTTTCAAAGATACGTTTGACAAAATTCTGGTTTTGGGATTCTAAACTACTGAAATAGTTTGCTGCTCACATCTACTGTTATCTAGTTCAAATACCTGGCTTGCCCTTTATTTTCTTTTTTGATTATGTACCTGTCTTGTTCTTACACTGCAATGCTTAGGGATGTTTTTTGCAAAATGCAAGCTTTTCTTTGACTCTGATGTAGACATTGATGGAGCTTATTTTGGAACCACATTCCCTCACTTATTTCTGATGACGTATGGGCACCTCAAACCTCAGAAGACATCCCAGAGTTACGTTCCAAGAATATTTGGTTTCAAGGTCCACAAGCCATGATCCTGGAGTTGGGTGAGCCTTGGTGTATTCCGGAGTGCCACTTGGAGTGTCACTAACCATGTTGGTTGGTTAAGGTTGCCCAAAGTACAACTGGTTTCTATGTATTCATCAAATTGTCTGAAACAGAAATTTGACCAACACCTCATGTTTTCTTTTTTAGTCAGAGCACATGTAACTCTTTAAGCTTGATTAAGAAGCATTGGAAGTTTCTATGTAACTCATTTTTTTCCGCGGTATGTTGTCTTAAAAAATGTCACTAGTGGTCGTCTGCTATTGATAGTTGCAGACTTGCAGATATAGCATGCAAGGGTGTGTGTGTCTGTGGGTTGGAATGTTTAAAAAAATTGCTGAAATTGTCAGGTTTCTAAAATTCGGCATGAGCTGCTTGTAACTTTTGTAAGCAACTGTAGAAATGTGCCCTTCCCGTTAGAGTGTTGCCTTTTCAATTTCCAAAAAAAACACCCAAACCAAAACAGAAAAATAGAAATAGAATGGTGCTACTACTTCGATACCAGAAAGTACTGAAATATTTTGGATTCGCTCACTTCTGGCCGAACAGTCTCTCACCTTGTTTGTTGCAATTTGAAATTTTCAAGCAGTGAGAACTGGAGAAGTGATTGAAAATTTGGCCGACTTTCCTATTTGATTGCCAAACAGATAAAAAGGTTGCCTCTGTTCCGGTTAGTTTGCTGATTTGCAGAGTACTATTTGTTGATGGAAACTAAAAGTGTTTAACCATCAAGTATTGGGATGGTTATATGACTCCATTTTATAGTGACTCCAAAGTTATTTCACTTACAAAATGAATTGAGGATTAATTTTTTTGTGGATATATACATCTCATGATGGAGTCCCACAAAAAATCAGCTCAATTGAATATATTTAACCCGGGGCTGCGCCACTCTGCTTTTATAAAAATGCATTAAACATTTCTTTTACACTATTCAATTTCATGTTAAACAACTATTTTAAGTATATATAATCCTCATCACTTCCTTTTGCTAAAATGAGGTTCTTTAAGGCGAGCAATCCCATTGCATTTACAATCATAAATTAAAAACTAAGAATGTTACAACATTGAATTCTTTATGTGAACGTGGGCTTAAGGTACCCATTGCCTTTCAACAGTCACCATCAACAAATCTTTAACAGACTAACTCCTCAAATTCATAATTGGGTAGCTTTGATACGTGTGGAACATCACATACATCACAAACAATATACAGTCAAGCATATCAGTGCACCCACAGCCCTAAAATCCTTCAATTAGGAATTGAACATGAATTACACAACATTCAGCTACAAACACTCTAAGAAACCAACAAAGGTCGTGCCTTGAGCATGCCAATTTAGCACACTTGTGATTGTTGGTCTGCCTAGTACCTTCAGTAAATTTAGATGCCTCGATCTAACTTCAAAGTCTTAGGCTAAAGTTGTCGAAGTCCTACAATAATGCATCCGAAGGTTACTCCAAATTGATTGCTAAACAGGGAAATCCTTAGACAATGATATAGGAAGTTATGCAAGTGCAACTGGAAACTACTACAGAAACTTCATATGGATTCCCATCCATCCCAATGTATCCAAATTCTTCTTTGTACATCTCCTCGACCATTGATTTCCACATGTGCATTTATAAACCAGTTTGAGACCTGCTCAAGGGGAAAAAGGTACAATAGTAGGAGCGAGATTAGAGGAAGGTGCAAAATATAAGGATATTGGTAAAAGAATGAGTTCCTTTACAGGATGACAGACACTTAAGAGAGCTATTTTTATTTTTGATCCAGAAAGCTCACCTGTAACGCTTCTTCTTCCAAGACTGCTGTGGGATATGACTTCATGAGAGTTGTTTCACATTTGCACAACAATAAACAGTTTACCATTTGAATGCTTAAAACACGTTTATGATTCTTGCAAGTTTCTCATTTCTACAACAGTATAATAGCCAAAATTTATCAAGGTTCAAATTGTACCCCGGCCACATAAATAGTAGTGCTTAGTCTTCACTGAGCATGCACACTCCTTAACTTTCTAGTGCTTACACCTTTGGATAGCAACACTCATGAAAATGATAGACTTGTTCTCACATATGCAACTAAAACAATTAATACTTAAGTTAATCACTTATCTAAGTCTTTCACGGTCATTCAATACACAATATGGAAATGTGTCAAACACAATGTCATACACCACCAACACACTCACACACCATATAACATTAGAACACACATCACTAAGCTTAATATTAGGAAATTAATATATATATAGTTAATAAATTGTTTCAAACATAAATTATACACGTGTCTTCCATCTTGCACATTACTTTTAACTGAACTGTTAAGCATGACTCAAAGACTCTAGACATATATTATTCATTAATAAGATATATCCATACCCTGAAACCATCTCACTGCCCTGAAAACATCCATTTCTGGGAAAGAAGGTCCCACCTGAAAATCAAAACAATTAGTTAGGAATATGTCATTTTTGTTTTTTTTTTTCTTATTACGAAATTAAGAAACAACACTTGGATCAGTCCAAGAGCTATTGATTCAACATAATAGTTTTCAAGGTTAAGATGATATTTATACTGGATAATAAGCGTTACAAAGTAGGAGTTGCTTGGTTTTAGACTTATATTTTTAAAACCTTGGGCGGAACTCTCCATTTTGACGAAAGCTCAACCTTTCACTTCTACATGGTTTACTAAACTACATCATTGAAACTTGAAAGCCTTATCAAGTTGACATACGTAACACAACCGAGGCATTGATCAACTTGTTTCAGTTTTCTTATATCCTCTAAATAGCAGAACACCATAAATCTACCAATTAACATAATTGAGTTCAAATACCATCCCTATAGCTGCAAAAATACATGGAGGGAGGGATGGGAAAGAGAGATGTTTAACATCATTAGATTTAAATTTATAACTCAAATTAAAGAAAAAGATTTGCATCAAAGAATAAACAATAAGTTACCAAGCAACTCAACTTTGTTTTTTCTGTCAAGGAAATACTCGTGTTGCTTCTTTTGCACCTCCTGACACATTGAGCCAGACAGGATCAGTTCTTTGTGCTTAAGGCAATCATTCGAAATGTTTAGGATGTGTCTACCTGGAGCTATAAGCCTATAACTTAATTGAAAGCTTCATTTAGGAACAAATATCAGCTCAAGGACATGAGAAACCCCCAAAACCTAATCATATTAATAGACTTGACAAAATTCTATCAAATGAAAACACCACATTAGAAATAAAGAAAAATAATCCAAAACATAACCCGTAAGAAGCTTGGAGAAAGTGTTAACCAATTTCCTATTCCTATTGAGAGGGTGCAAAGAGCACAAAGATGAGACCATTTAGGGATGGTGGAGCTTGCTCTGTTGCAATTATTGGACTCATGACCAACTGATTTTGACCTATATTAATTCATATAAGGAAATTAGAGATCACTCAAGAATACACAATGCACTTAACTAAGAAAATAGTGAAAAAAAATTTAAATGTTCTCGATGGTGTTCAAGAAATTAAGGTCTTTGTAGCAAATAATAAAGCAACCCACTTTTTAAAGTATAAAGTGAGTCAATCAGTGCATGAAAAAAACATTTATAGCAAGGAGTTTGGGAAAGTAGGTAACTAAAGGGTGGCATAATTGATTATAGTTGTTGCTTGGCGAAACTATCCTTAAATGATACAACATCATGCCCAATTTCATTGTATTTTTGTACAATCAAAATGCTTAGTTATTCATATGCTATTCAACTGAAACTTTCCATTTCCTACTTTTTCAAAATTCCACTATATCTTCATAACGATATTTAATATTTCAACCATTTGCTATTTCTAATCAAAACTATACATATTTTGTGAATGGAATGGGGGAAAGGCTAGTTTTGACCATACATATATGAACATAAAGGTGAGTGAAATAGATTGTATTTGTCACACCCAAACATTGTTCCTACCCTTCCAAATGCGCAGATTACCTAATTTGAAGGTAAGTAGAGAATTGATAAAGATAGAAAACAACAGATAAGACACAGACTTAGACCTACTGCGAAAGTGAAGTTCTGAAAAACGGAACAATAGAATACCTCATCTCCAATGAAGAGAATGTCATATTTCTTTACGATGGCTTGTACCTAAAAACAAAATATGGATTAATAAGTAGAAAGAAACTATTAAAACACAATTCTGACATCTCTACTACTCTATAAAAGTGTCCACACCCCAAGCATTTCATCACCCCCTGTTCTATCAACAAAAAAGATCACAGAATCATGTTCAACATTGCTACAAATGAATATGGTAAAAAGTAAGGAAAAGGAGAAGTTGGTAACTCACCTTCTCAAAATAAGTTGCAGGGGGAGGGATCACACCCCCAGCACCCATGACGGGCTCTGCGATGAAGGCTGCAATCTGACGTAGTCATAAATATGGGATAAAAAACACAATGGAACTTCAGGTAGTCCACAAAGGTAAGATTTGAGATAATACCAAAACTTCCTACCGTCTCTGGTCCCTCTTTAAGGATAAGACTTTCCAAATTATTAGCTAATCTGGTGGAGAACTCCTCCTCTGTCTCACCTAGCACACACATAGCATAGTCCTCGCAAAGTAAAACTTAAAATGCAAGAGAAACAACAACCTCAAGAATTACACTGGTAGGATAAGAACCTGGTAAATGGAAACGCCAGTAGTGGGGACAATCTGTATGCAACACGAATGGTGTTGGCAAATCAAATTTCTGGTGTAGAGCTGGAAGACTGCAAATAAATGCTTTATAAATGATGGTTTCTAGAATCAAATATCACAAGTAAGCTAAACTTTACAGGACGCTGAAAGAGGACAATCTGTGAAGTAAATCCTTCAAATCTAACAGCTTAAGTAGAAAAGTAAGCAGTGAAGATTTCTGGCAAATCGATACAGTAAGCAGTGTTGGCAAATCAAATTTCTGGTGTAGAGCTGGAAGGCTGCAAATAAATGCTTTATAAATGATGGTTTCTAGAATCAAATATCACAAGTAAGCTAAACTTTACAGGACACTGAAAGAGGACAATCTGTGAAGTAAATCCTTCAAATCTAACAGCTTAAGTAGAAAAGTAAGCAGTGAAGATTTTTACATAATTTGAAATGAAATATATTTTCATTCATGTTGAACCTACCCAGAAAGACTTGTTGCAATCAAGGTTGAGCCATGGTATCTGCCACATTGCAAAAAAATATAAAAACAGAAGTTACTAATATCATCTCACATGGTAAAATTGATGTACATCCAGTAAAATAATCAAGAACATATGATTTCATTAGTGCTATAAATTTCTTCTTCTAAGGTCTTCCAAGTGCATCGTTATAATACCAAACCAACTTGACCTGCGATCAGATGAATCAAGCAAAAATATACATAAATCGAATTGAAAATCCAATTACTTAATTGGTCCAGGGGAAGAACTCTTGACTACAGGTGACAACAATCAGTGTCCACTTGAGGCTGATATAGTCACGTCTTTCAGCTCGGCGTATTTTTTAGTTTAAGTTTTACAATTAAGTGAGTAGATCACAGCATTTTGACATTGTTTGACATGTTCAGAGATGTTAGACTGACCTAATTTTTTAGTGGGGAGGAACTCATATATGAGGATATCATCAATTATTATTCGATAACATCTCTATTTTGTCAAAATTGAAAACTAATCTCCAAAGGAACTTCGCTAACATTGATGATTTGTATAATAGTACTCAAAATTCTCCGCTCTATATAAATTTTCATCAGGTTTTCATTTTTTTTTTTATAGAAAAACACTTCAAATAAATAGGTGAATAGGCAATGGTGCTGCCTGGGAATGAACTCAAGTATGTGGTAAGTGGTAACAACTTCACAACTTCTACCATATATATACAAAGCCACCCAAACTTGTAAATGTCTCGGAGCATCTCATTTTGATATTTCACACAAAGAACTGGTTAAACCAGATGAGCTTACCTGAGTATCATTAGCTTCAAAGCCACTATTTGTAAAGAAGGCTTTTCCCATTTTTCTTGCTGTAAAGGTTTCAAGAAGCTCCGTTGCAAGATCCTATTAAACAAAATTAAACAGTAAAATAAGATAAAACATAAATCAAAATATCACGCATCGGTATTGGAGTGCATAATTACATGGCTTAGTTTCGTTAATAATATAATTTTACCGTTGAAGAGGTCTATTGAACCCTCTCACAAACAATATGTGGGCATACCTCTTTCACTATGTTGCCCACTCTCCTTCTGGTGAGTGGTGTGAGTTCACTTGTTGAGTTTTTGGCGAGTGGTTTGTTGACCAGGAGAAGCACCCTTGTTGAGTCACCCTTGTTGAGTTTCTTGTGAGTGGTGAGTTTCTGGTGGGTGGTCATGTGTGTGGTGGTGCGTGGAGAGTTTCGGAGATATAGAAGCAGAACGCTAAAGAATAAGGACACCTGCGAAGTCCGTTAATCGACATTGAGAAGAAAGTAATATGTGAGGAGGTGTTGGGCAGTCTGGATTAGATTTATATAGCTTTGGATCTCGTGGATATATATCCGAATGAAGATATCATATATAATTTCATATATATATGAGGATTAATATCATCAGTACGTTTTAGTACCCAAACGAATGAAGGGTTTTTTTTAGTACGTTTTCATAAAGATGAATCAACTTACTATTTAATCGTGCCGCTCTACTGTCAGATGTACTGATTGTATTAAGTTTTAGCCATCCCATGTATGCTTCACACAAAACTCTTAAAGACCAAGCTGTTTTATTATATAGACTAGAATTTAACCCGAGGCTACGCCACTTAAGTCATTATGGGTGCCTTTCACACTCAGCGTGTCAACACTAAAAATCACATCTAGTTTTCGTGGAGGTGATAAAAAATTATATATGTTTCCAAATAATTGTACATAATTGATCTAACTTGAATGACATTTTTACAATACGAATGTATAGTAATGTTCTCAGTTTGGCCAGAGGGATCGTAATGTTCCCACCACTTCTCATGCCACTCGTCACCCATTCCATTATTCTCCCTGCAGTTTTCTCCATATATGGTAGGCCACTTCCAAGATCCTATGCAGATAGAAAAACCGACAATGCAACTTGTTATTTATATATAGTACAAGAGAATAAGCAAATCGATACCAATTTGAAGCTCTAACCGAGATAAGACACAAAGCAATTCCAAATTGTAAAACTTGATATTCAACTTTGTATTTCTTTGCTGTTGCTAGTAAGCAATAATATATAAATTTGTGCCATAACTCATAATAAAGATTGGAAATTCTCAATTACTAATCTTAATCTGCAAATGATCTAGCACTATAGCCGACAGGTTGGATGACTAAAGCTAGTCATTGCTCATATAGCTTCATAGTGTGAGTAAATGTCTATAGATACCACTGGAAGTAAGACCGTCAATTGGAAAATATTATCTACAATAATATACTCCTATTAGATGTTCAGTATACTGAATATGACCTAAAAAAGACACTGATCAAGTTCTAATAAGCTGCAATCCTAAACTGCACCATGGACTCCTTCCAATATTCACGCCAAATATTTCCAGTTGAGTCGCGTCCGGATTTCTCCTAACCAAGCTCCTTATATTCATAAGGGTCTGCTGCCTCCTAAAATTTATCTTCCCACTCAACACTTTTGTCAGCACTGACTCCCCTAGTCAGTGTCCATCGGCAGACAACACCATTAGGTTGTACCTCAATACCTGTCTCCTTCCAAAATTTTGATCCATCTGGCCTCACTCCATGAAGCACATTCATCAGTTGAGTTAAGAGCTTCAGTTGCTTCCTTTGCATTTATTGAAAATTGCATGCTAAGTTCCTATTTCTCATCCAAGGTATGCAACTCTGAGTCGGCATTAGAAACATCCCCCTTTTCAACCTCTAGAAATGACTGAGTTTGTGAACTATAAATTGTGCAAATATGTCAAGAACTTATTACTACTAAAATCAATAAAGAGAAGAATTCCCAACCTGTGAATTTGTGATGAAAAGCTATGTTTCTTTCGTAGTGTACAGAAGCTCCCATTAACACCTGTCAATCAATATCGGTTGGAGATTATTGGGTAAGATATACTATATATCGAATGTTAAAATACACAGTATAGTAATGGTTTTCTTCAGTAATCCTCTCTCTTACAACACAATCAAGCGGATTGAGCACCAAACTGATGGAAGATGTGCCTCTAATGTTCTTAGCAGGCAGAGTGACCATTAATTACATGTAGAAAAATAAAATCAATAAAACTCACTGATATGATTAATCAAAACAGAAAACGAAAGAGAACTTGAATAATAATAATAATAAAAAAAAAAAGCTTCAATACACACTATACACCATGCTTAATCTTCAATAATCAATATATTAGTTGAAGCAAACTAAAAAGTTTTATGTGTTCTCAAGAGATTTTAGGCGATGACTTCTTTTTGCCAAACCCATCTGCTATAGTTGCCATGTATCATTTCTTCAATAAAGTGTGGAAAGATTTTCGGAATCAAAAGCGGTTAACTTTATCTCAAAAATGGGATCTCAAAGCTACTTTTATCCTTAATTGATGGGAAGAAAATCTCAAGTTTCATACGATAATTAAACTGTTCCTTAAGTTGTTTACCTAGATTTTCTCCTAAATTCAAGGATATTGCTAAGAATTACATTAGATAAGGAAGAAAATCTTAAGTTTAATAAAAAACTGTCTTCCTTAAATTGTCTACCTAGATTTTTTCCTAAATTCAAAGATATTTCTAAGAATTACATTAAGAATTTAATAGATATTAGGAAACTCTAACTACACGGATCCCAAAAAAAAAAATAGGACCTACTATTAATCGTCCGATGTACTAATTATATAAATTTGGGTTTTAGACTTGCCCCCCATTTCAAAGATGGATTAGACTTGCCCCCAAATTCAGAAAATTAGAGATTTGCCTTTTCTGGCCTAAGTCAATGCAGTTTGACCGTTATCTCCTTGTGAAATGTCCTAACTACCCTTTGACTAAGGAATCTGAGTTTGGGGGCAAGTCTAATTTCCTCAATTTGGGGGGCAAGTCTAATTCATCTTTGAAATGGGGGCAGTCTAAAAACCCAAACATTTTAAACTTGGAAACATGTACGGTCTTCATACACGAAACCAAAATTCGCTTCAATTGTTTCAAATTTCAATTTCAGCTATAATCTTGCAATACATGATATGTGTTATAGAGTGGTTACATGTACTACTTTCTTTTTTAGATATTTTCTCGTTTATAGTTCAACTAGTTGAGTGTAATTGAGCACCTTCTTTAAAATATCTTCATTCTAAAAGTCGGTTTTTTCTCTCTATATACATTCTTGCGGATTAACGTTGGGGATCTCCTCCTTTTATCATTTAGAAGACTCTAGGTGTCCGTGGTGAAGCCACATTTCTGTTGATTTATTGGCATGGCCCAGTTGAACTTCGATCCAACGTATTTGGCGTGCCATTGCTTTATCTATGTGCCACATTACATCTTGGTTCCTTCTTTTAAGCAAACAGAGTAATCGCTGAACACAATCACTAATTAAGTGAAATTAAGTTAATTCTTTGTGGAGCTAATTTCTATCACGCCTTAGTATAAATCTAGTTGGAGCACTCATTGATCTAGTGGCAGCAAAAGTTGGCTACCATGAAAACGATCATATACACGGATCCATGAAACTAAATTACACCGGGAGAAGGGTCCAAAGGAACATGATATCCTAAATTGATTGGCTTGTGTTTTTGTACGGCATAAAATGACATTGATTGGCTCCTGTTTTTGTTGTGTATATATATTTTTCCACTATTACAGTTGGCTCATTTGGTATGTTTTTATGCAAAGAAAAATTCGAGAAAAAGTAAGAGTTGGTGTCATGGAGAATCGAATAATCTTGAAGAATATACCATTGCAATGAGAAGGAACAGGAATGGGTTGTGCCATATCTTGTGGTGGATATCATATTCAACGTCTTTGCCAGGCTTCCTGTAAAGTTCTGAATTGAGGTATAGTTGCAAAGAGTGGTATAATTTGTTCCAGAGTTCCCGCTTTCATTCTCGCCCCACTTTCATCATTCAAATCATAGTTTGATATCCATACCGAGGACAAAGGCATTCTTACAAAAACTGGGTGTTCGCTATGCTCGCCCGATATTATACAATTAAGATCGGTTTAAGTAATTTAAGTCGTGAGTTTGTGGACAATGCTAGCAAGTTTGTGGACAATACTAGCAAGTTTGTGGTCAATACTTGCAATGGTTTGGTATTGTTTGAGGACAGATTAGGAAACTTAATCGTATCTAATCCCTCGCTCTTCGATGCTCACACTTAAAGTGATTCTCACGAAATATTTATGTGGAATCACATTTGTTGATTTCAATCGGGGAGTACAAATTTTCAATTCTAATTGTCAATTTGATTTGGATTGCTTTCGGATGTGAAGTGCTTGCTCTTGGCTCTAGTAAATGGGATTTTTCAACAAATAATAAAATGGTTTCCTCGTGAATATACTTCCATTACCGTTAAAGGCGTTTTATTTCATGTTGAGTGGGTTGGATATGATGTACGGTGAAGCGGTGTTATATGTGGCATCTTTTGACATGTTGAGGAGAAGTTTTACTTGTCAAAACTCCCACGCCAGATATCTGTCAAGCAACCGTTACATGAAATATATGGTTCGCATACGATATGTTATGAATGGGAAGTTTGGGCTCTTTTGCACCGAGAATGGCACAAAGCGATATAATGTAGGAGTGTGCGGTATGGAATTTTTTGAAAACTGGTTTCAAATGCGTTTAACTACTCTTGAAAATGGTCGATTTTGGATCTTTGAGAGAGAGGTCAAAAATGAGATCATTGGAACTTGATCCAAGGGCCACTTACATTATCGCGACCTTATATAGAATGGGTTGTTCCATTGCCTATCATGATAGGGCGTGCTTCATGTTTACCATGCTAACTATTCCATGTTTAATTTGTTTTTAGGGTTTTTAGACTGCCCCATTTCAAAGATGAATTAGACTTGCCCCATTCAGGGAAATTAGACTTGCCCCCCAAACTCATTCCGTCAAAGGGTAGTTAGGACATTTCACAAGGAGATGACGGTCAAACTGCATTGACTTAGGCGGAGTCCGAGTTTTAAAGAAGTCTAATTTCCAATTTGGGGGGCAAGTTTTCTAAAACCCTATAAATTTTTAGCTTCATGTAGACTTCACACAAAGCGTTTAAAACCAAGTTATTTTATTATATAGATTATCAAAAGTTGTATCGAAATGATTTTTTATAACTTTCTAAATGATTTTTTTTTATGAGGTTTTTTTTTATGAGGTTGTCCATTTTCAAATGAACTGATTTTTTGTGACTCATTGAGTTAAGTGGTTGAGTTCATTTAGAGTTTATTTTAGTGGAGTTCATATAACCACTCCTTCAAGCATTAGAAAAACCTAACGAAGAGTTTAGAAATGATTTAAAGCCTTAAAAGGAGTACACTTTAAACATTCACATTCCTGACGGCGATGGTGGGAAACTGGTGGTCAAGAACAACTCATCTCACCTAAAAGAAAGTTTTAACTGGAAAGGAAGCAATGCTGGTGACAAGAAGAGACATCGTATCAAACATAAAAATATGATTCCATATTAATATGTTACATATGTCTCTATTTGAAATGAAATATTATTGAAAGGTAATTAGTAACAACAATGCTAGGTAATTCACAACACTTAAAATCATGTCTAATTATGGGTTGCTGGTTGTCTGTTTCGTTTAACAAAAGAGATTGAATTTGTAGACATACACTAAAAGCATCTCCACAGCATAGTCTAATTGGTCCAATTGGGCAAAGTAAGATTAGTGGACATAAAATTAGGACTAGAACATCAGTTTTTCTTTTTGTTTTGGCAAATGATAAGGAGAGATCATTCTCTCTAAATTTAGTACACATTTTATATCGGCCGTTGGATGACATGATCATACGGTTTGGTGTGGTTTGTCAGTTGTGGGTCATGCAACAACCTCGATCTCGAGAAGGAATTTCTCCATCCAACGGCTATTTGCCTTGATCTCTCCAAAATTTAGAGAGAATGATCTCTCCTTATCACGACTCTTTTGTTTTTTCATTTCAACGAAATAAATAAACAGGAAAAGAAACAACCAAAACAAAAAGGGGACAAATTGTTAATCTTATCCGGCCACCTCTACTAGTCGAGCATCCAAAGAGGCGATGTTTAATCCAAATCTGGCAAGGTCAAATCTTCTTTGGAAACGCATCCCAAGTTTTAAAAGCCTCGCCCATCATCTCAGTTCCATGAAATATTGTACCAATTCATACCAAAACCAAGTTCTTAGAAAAAAAAAAGTGGATTCGTTGGTATTTCTCTAAATCGTCTCAATGATCTAATTTTAGTTGTTGTCATCAGCAAATTTAAAAATGGTAGCGACTTCAATTTGAACTTTCATTATTAACTTGTTCGAAGAGAAGGATGTTAAAATCTATGTTTAATTCAAGGCCCAAAATATCGCCGATATATCTCGGTAAATTGGTACACCGATATTGATATTTCCGACATATATCCACAGAATATTGAATATTTTTTTTCCCGATATATATCAGAATTTCCGATATGAAACTTTATATCACCGATATAATCGATATATCCGATATTTACGATATATATCGGTTGACTTTTTGACCATTTTTTAATATAAATCCGATATTTCCAATATATTTCCGATATATCCGATATTTCTTATATTTTAAATAGTTTGGACTGGTCACCCAAAAAATTGGATATATCCGATATATATCGGTTTTTGAGTACACTGATATATTCATCGATATCGATATTTTGGGCTTTGGTTTAATTTATTTTTCTTTTTTGTTTCATTGTTGAGAAAATAAAAAATAAAATGAAAACTGATGTAAGTCGGCTAGCTTGCTTGCTTTGCCCACGTGGGCCAATTAGACTATGATGTCCCCTGGACAAACTTTTGGTGTATGTCCACAAAATACACCGATATATTCATCGATATCGATGTTTTGGGCCTTGGTTTAATTTATTTTTCTTTTTTGTTTCATTGTTAAGAAAATAAAAAATAAAATGAAAACTGATGTAAGTCGGCTAGCTTGCTTGCTTTGCCTACGTGGGCCAATTAGACTATGATGTCCCTGGACAAACTTTTGGTGTATGTCCACAAATTCGATCTCTTAAAAAAACGGCAATTGGAGGGATATACATGATTTACGTCGGGGTAGAACTTCATAAGTTCATTTTAACAGTACTACAAAGATTGGTAGTTTTTATGTAGGCAATGCCCAAAGTTATACATAGCATATATAAATATGATTTTATTTAATTACTATCACAATTTTCATGCAAGTATTATGTATTCTCCGGCCTCATACAATTCTATGTGCGTACATGGAATTTACTTTATTTTGCATGAAATATCTGCATATTTTTCATAAAACATGTTGAATCTTATATTCCAATTGATGCAACACAACATCTTTGCATTGAAATCAGTGCCAGCCCTAAAGCAAAGTGACCCAAGCGATTGCTTTGGGCCACCAAACCAAAACAAAAAATAGGGGCCACACTATTATCGGCACAAAACAATAAACTTTATAATAAAGAGTTCAGTTAGTTGCCACTTACTTAGGACAAAAAATAAACCAACCATATTTAAGAAAAAAATAAACACACGATTTCAATTAATCTCTCAATACCTGAGAACCCAACTCTTTATATTAAATTCTTTGGCAATACTTACCCCACTCGTTACAAACAATTAAAAAAAAAACAAAACACACTAAACCAACTCAAAATTAAAAAACCCAAACTTTTATCTATATCTAAAAAAACAAATAAAATTTTTCTGTCAAATAACAAAATCACTCACAATCCCCGAGAACCCAACTCCTTATTAAACTCTTTGGTAATACTTACCCCACTCCCACTCGTTACAAAAAATTTTTAAAAAAAAACAAAAAACATTAAACTAATTCACAATTAAAAAACCCAATACTTACCATACTCCCATACTCCCAATTCACAAGTAGATAGTTGCCTCTTCTTCAAATATTTTACATCCATCAATATTTTCCATAAACTTAGGTACCACATTTGCATCACATACATGCACAAAGTTTTGCAAATTAAATCGCATATAATAATGTGATGTTCATGTTCCAACTTCCTATTTCCAACTAGAAGAAATAGTACTAATTGAACCCGTTAACAGTTTTTTTTCCATTCCTTTTATCCTGAAATATAAAAGTAAGAGAGAGAAGAAATACTTGAGTTTGGATCAAAAGACGTTAAGGTAGAGAGATCAATGGATAAAAATGGTGGGAGCGAGCTGGTAGCCAGGTTGTTTCTTGACTTCTCTTTTCATGGTCATTTTTTTTTTTTTCTTCGTGGTTTTTTTTTTATTTTCTTGTTTATAGGTTTTATAACTTAATCTGTAGATCGGAATCCAATACTCCACGAGGGATACCAGTATACATGCTTTTGTGGTTGGGCCAACCAACTAGTTGCCTACGGTCTACGGAATTGGGCCAAAATAACAAGAACCAAACATAAAAACCTAGATATTGCACCCTAACCTATGTACAGGTTGGCCCATACATGCTACCAAACAGGGCCTAAACCAACTCACAATTAAAAAATTCAAACTTTTATCTATATCTAAAAAAACAAACAAAACTCCTCTGCCAAATAACAAAATCACTCACAATCCCCGAGAACCCAACTCCTTATTAAACTTTTTGGCAATACTTATCCCACTCGTTACAAACAATAAAAAAAAAAAAAAAAAACACTAAACCAACTCACAATTAAAAAAATCCAAACTTTTATCTATATCTAAAAAAACAAATAAAACTTCTCTACCAAATAACAAAATTACTCACAATCCCGGAAACCCAACTCTTTATTAAACTCTTTGGCAATACTTACCCCACTCGTTACAAACAATTAAAAAAAATAAAAAACATTAAACCAACTCACAATTAAAAAACCTAAACTTTTATCTATATCTAAAAAATAAATAAAACTCTTCTGTCAAATAGCAAAATCACTTCACTCGCTCTCTCTTGGATTATATTGAATAACATAAGTTTTAAAAAAAAATTGATAACATTAACACATATAAGGCCACATTCTATTGTCTTGCTTTAGGCCACCAAAATGTCAAGGCTGGCACTGATTGAAATGAATTCCGAATGAAAACTAATAATATTTTCAACACAAAAGTATATATCTTTTTATTATAAATTTGTAATATAGAAAGCCGGTGGGCTCGAATTTTGGATCTTTGGATCTAAGTTTGGGCTTGGATAAGGCTTTCGTACGACATACTAAAAGTCCCGTTACAAATGGGGCAACGAGAATCGATAGAGAAGGAAGAAATGGTGGATCGTATCCGAGTGCTGTAAGAATCTCAGACTCTCCTTGCTTTCCTCAATACACTGCTTCTCTCAAATGTAATAATCACCACTCTTTCTATCTTTTTTGTAAATTTATTTTAATAATGTAAAGAATTTGTATTTGTTAAACTCTTTCATTTAAACTCTTTAAAAATACTAAACCCCTCGATTAAAAAAACAATTTAAAAAACAAAAAAACTATTAAACCAACTCACTCTCTTGGATTATTAAAACACAACCAAACTTTTCTATTGTCTTGCTTTTATATCTAAAAACAAATAAAATGAAAACTAACAATATTTTCAGCACAAAAGTAAATCTCTTTTTTATTATAAATTTGTAATATACAAATAACAAAAAAAAACAAATCTCTTACGTCAAATAACAAAATCACTTTACTCGTTCTCTCTTGGATTATATTGAATAACACAACTTAAAAAAAAAAAAAATTGATAACATTAACGCATATCGGGCCACATTCTATTGTCTTGCTTTAGGCTACCAAAATGTCAGGGCCGACACTGATTGAAATGAATTCCGAATGAAAACTAACAATATTTTCAGCACAAAAGTAAATCTCTTTTTATTATAAATTTGTAATATACAAAGCGGGCTCGAATTTTGGATCTTTGGATTTAAGTTTGGGCTTGAAAAAGGCTTTTGTACGACATACTAAAAGGCCTTTATAAATGTGGCAACAGAATAGAGAAGGAAGAGATGGCGTCATATCCCAGTGCTGCAAGAATCTCAGACTCTCCTTGCTTTCCTCAATACACTGCTTCTCTCAAATGTAATAATCACCCCCTATTTCTCTCTTTTTTGCAAATTTCATAATGTAAAGCAAGAATTTGTATGATCTTTTAAACTTAGTTTGGTTGGAATTCCGAGACTTGAATATAAGGAAATCAATCTCTAAGTCTATTTTATTGTTTCTACATTTTTTTTCGTTTATGGTAAACAGATCCTTATCCAAAATACGAGAAGAAATAAGTTACTTAAAAGTAGGTCGACACGAAGAGAATAGGCTTTGCTACCTGGGGTTTATGGATTTTGTTCTGGTTCCAGGGGAACTCTGATCTGATCTGGACTTGGATCGAACCTAGATTGAGTTTTTTTTTGGGGGGGGGGGGAGGGCACTAGAGGCAGCGAATCAAAGGCAGGTTCCTCCGTTGAGGAGAGTGACGGATACCCCTTCCTTCCTAAGAATAACGGGTAGGTCCCACTTCTTATTATGAAATTATGAAGAAGTCGCTTCATTCTTTCTTTCTTTTCATTCATTGATGTATCGCTTCCCAATCAGTTTCTGTGGATGGCGGGAATTTGAAGACTTTGGTGTCAAGTGTTATAGCTTGAAGTGAACCATAGTTTCTCAAAAGTTTGGCAAGGTTTTAAATGATGTTGAGAATGAGCTCTAGGTGTTAGAGGGGACAAATCACATAGTGTGTATATTTGAATGATTAAGAGAGCATGTATTTTGCATAAAGTATATGAGTATCACACGGTGTCTAGTTTATGGTATTTTAACTCCAAGCTGTCATGAAGCAAATTCCTTTTTGACAAAGGAAGGAGTAAACACAATTTAAAGGTAATAAAGTTATAGTTTGAAGGAGGTGTCTTACTAGGAAGACATAAGATGTTGGATCCATGATCCCTAAGGTTGATATCCAGTTAAATAGTTAAATTTTGTAACACTTTTCTCCTTGGTTGGTCTACCTCACACCCTTCTCCCCTCCCATCACCCCTTGGAAGTATTACCATAAACTACGCTACTTCTTTCTTCACCTGGTGTACCACAATAGGAGAGATCATTATCATCAATAGCTCCACGGATTAGTTATCCTGCCCTCTTGCTTCATGTATTGAAGAAGTTTTATAGTATCTAGAGATATAGAACTCTTAAACTATCTGTCCTATCAGGAAGACATGAGAGGTCCGTTGGATCCATGTTCCAGAGGTAGATATTCAGATAAGTTCTTAAATATTGTTATACTTTTCTCATATCTTTGGTATTCTGTTGTTTGAGTCCGTTATCTTTAGATGAGGTTGAAAGCAACACATGGACCTTTGATGAGGGGTGATGAATACTAAAGACTTCATGTATTGCTTTAAACTCCACTATCTGAATATCAATTATCAAAGACCCTTTCTTAAATTTATCTGGTCCTTTTCTTAAATTGGAAGACTGGCTCAAAAGTTGTAATACACATTACAAGGACAAGCTTGTCGTGCGAAATGGACTGCATAATGTACTCACTGACGTTGAGCATCATATGCTTTCCTCTCCTTCACATATTATTGTAGATCACTGTTCCTATCCTCGACAATTTCCAAAAATAAATTATATCCTGTTGGCCTCTATTAACTATATGGTATACATTGCAGGCTTAGAGGAATCTCACTCTGAAAAGAGCAAATGTCAAGAACAATTTGATATTTACAAGGAATGCAAGAAGAAGGAGGTATTTGTTGTTCTTGTTCTGTTCCAATTCTGCACCATCTCTCTCGTACTTTCGTGCTACGGCATATGTCACAAAGAAAAGGAAGCCACTAGGGAAAAGCTTGGATCCCTAAGAAGCTAACAGAAATGCTTTTGTGGATTGAGAAGCTTTTCCATACATACTCCCCACATTCAGATCATATAAGCTTTTCATTTTTGGTACTAGACGCTGTGTGGTGAAAGCATATTAATAGGGTATGTCCTTGCCTTGGATATTAATAGCTTTTCACATTAGCAGAGGAATTATTCACAACTGTTGATTACTAGGTTATCTTTCTTAAAGTGAAGTTGGAAAGTAGAGAACAATTACACCATCCTGTTAAGCAGTTCTACACATTCAAAGTGAAGATGAAAACTAGAGAATACCTGTAGCACCCACGTTATGTACTGCCTTTTGAACCTGTTGATACATATGGTGCTAATGTGTGGACCTTTTTCCGCTTTGTTTTGACAGAGGGAAGCTCGACTTCGAACGGAATAGCAAAAAAAGATCTCTTTTTTTTCATGAAGACACAGGGAAGAGCTTACAGTCACGAGACTGTTTAAAATGTATTCGAATTTTGTATCCAGATTGTAGATTACCTACCCAGTGGGTTTAATGCAGTACTCACTCATCTCTATGGTTTGCTATATTGATGGAGTAGACCAGGAGTTCAATAATAACTACTGCTATTATATCTGTGTTCTTGCTGTAAGTTGTAACTCAGTAGTCTCTAAGAATGTTCTGCCACCACAGATATAACAAGAAATATCACTACAGAATGAATCTCTTGTCAGCTACTTAGCTGGAACCCTGAGATACTTTTGTTTTTTATTTTGCTAAAAATGTCTGTTCACTGTTGTATGGGAAATAGATAGAAATATGCGTGATCTTTTATAACCTATCCAATTTGCATGTATGAGGTAGCTCCGCTCAGGCTACCTACCCTGAATGAAGTATACACGTTTGAATTTGTCGTCTAGTGAAATATATTAAGGTTAAGAATTGTCATCGTAGTACATAAAGTGATGGATTGAATTTACTCTACTGGCTTTCCATTCTTTTCTCTGTTTTTTTAAGAGCTCTGCCAGTCAGTCAGTGCAAAGGGAAGTGTAAGTTTATGGCTGGTTGTTCCATGTGTATTGTATCGTATTATTCGTATGCTTCTTTAATCCACTATCTAATTGCTGCAATTGTTTTTCTTAAATAATGCATTTCAAAGTTTTCACCAAGAAATGACCCATTCCTAACTCTTTAAAGCCCGGAATTGCTCAACAATTATTTATTTGCTTTTGAACTCGGGTCAGGCCATACCAGGTAAAAAGGCCACAAGAGCCCAGAACAAAAAAAAATAAGAGTTAGAAACATTAGACAAGCCCATTTAGTAGACGAACTGGCCAGAGTGAAAATTAGACACGAATGAAACATCAAATTTGAGAAATGGAGGAGAAAAGCAGCAGCAGCAATCATGGTAGTGGTGATGGGGTTGAAGGGTACTGGTGGTGGGCATTAGCAAGCACAACACAAGCAGTGACTGGGGTAATAACTTATCGAAGAGGCCGTCGAATTGAGTCATCCTCATATACAATACCTTTCAAAGCCTTCTTCGTTGCTTCTCTCATTGTAGGCGCTGGAGCCACTGCTGTTGCTGGATGCTTAAACGCTTCCGGAATTCACAAGGTACCTTTTTTTATTATTATTATTAAATCTCAAGTTCCAGTTTACTAGTAAAAGACAAAATTACTACTTAGGATACTAGTATTCATTTTTGAATTTTTACAGATAGAAGATTTGAAGGTAGTTGGTCGCAACTTAAGGAATGAGTTAAGGGTTCCTCCCCGGGACACCAGAAAATAGTTTCTTTGTTCTTTCCCCACTTTATTTTGGGTCCAAAATCAAACGCTTGGGCCTGGTATCGGTGATAAATTGAGCCCTGTTAATTTTGTATGTTCGATTATGTGTTGAATTGTTTGTGTTTTGTGCGCACTGGTTTTGTTCTGCTTCATAGTATGGCACCAGAATTTCTATTATGTTTGTTTAACCATATAAGTAAGCATACTAGCCTTGGATGATCAAATTTTGACTGGTGTGACAATGTGGAGTTACATTACCAATGCAATTATGTTGGTTTAACCATATTAGTAGCATTAGATGTTCAAGAATAATGATCAAATTTTGCTATGTCTTTTGTACTCCAATTGAAGTAATGGCACGACTCCTATCATGGTTGAGTTTGTGTCTATATGCACAACAAAACTGAATCTCAATGTGGCGGTATCAAATTATGTTTGGTATGTGGGAGGAAGTTTTGCATGTAAAGTTGAAGTAGTTGACTGCCGTGAGTTTTGTTAGTGTAATTTGGAATATTTGGAATAAGCAGGCTTTCCAGATCGTTTCTTGCAAGAGCAAATTTACTCTGTAACTGTTCAACACTGGTTTGCTACTTTTGGCTTATAAATTTGCACTACATATGCCTTACAAAAATTTATGTTCTAACAAACACTAGTTAATAAGTTTGAAGTGTCTGTTGTTGCCGAGGCATTGATGTTCAGAGTTCAGACTTGTTCTGGGCTGTGTATTGGTTTTCATGCCAAAGCTAGTAACAGAGCGCACTGTGGAGGGAATGAAAGTTTTAGGGCAAAACTTGCATTGCAGTACAAGTCTTATTTATGCGTCCATTGAAAAATTCTTGATGTCTGGGCATTTCCAATAGATATGAAGATCTAGTTATGGAGAATCAATTAATCAAAGACAAACTTGTTACTTAGGTATAGAAAGGTAAATTACAGCAAAATTCATCACAGTAATCATTCCCAAACAGAAGTTCGGTCTATTTCAGATGTCCATTGTTACGACTATCGTTGCTCTAAGACAGAAAAGTCCTCAGGCAAAATGAATCGCTGCGGTTAAACCTAATAATCTATGCAAAGGAAACTAACGGATTACATTATATAAGACTCAGACATGATGGGCATCAAGAAAAGGAATTTCTATATGTATTGGCACTCATTCCATTGAACTTTGAACCGGGTAGCAGACAATCAAGACGCATCTGTATTTTACTTCCTCTCTTCTTTGGTTTTTGAGGTGGTTTGGTTCCAGTCAAGCGTGAGAAATCCTTTTCTATCTCTTCCTTAGTGAGTGAGATCAAAACCTTTCCTTTTTCCTTCTTCTTTATATCAGTCTTCCTGGAATGCGGGTTTGGCCTATCATACTTGGAGTTACTATTCGTATCATTAGCAACATGAGCAGTAGTACTACTCCTTCTTGGCCTTAAATTCCATGGCTTCAACTTCAAATCATGTTTAACTAAAGATTGTTGTTCCACGTGGTCATCAGTAGTAGTAGAGCTGTGGTTCTTGATCACCAGTTTTTCATGATCCTTCTTCTTTTCAACCGGAATATGAATCCTCATTTTGTCCCAGTTTCTTCTTGGATACTTAATCCTGCGATATTTTTATCCGGAGTAGTACTACTAGTAGATTGACTCTTCAACAAAGAACCACTATTGTTGAGTTCATCAAATTCAGATCGGTGGTCGATGAGTTTGTGACATGAAATCTCGTCGATAAGGTCCTTACTAGGTTTTAGTTGTTGCAATCTGAAGCCGTCTCGTTGATGATTAGGTATTGTTGCAATAGCTGCCGTTGAAGATTGTTTTTTTAAGTGTACCATTTTTGAAGGTGGACAAAAGTTACAAAACCACTGAAGGTTTGAGTCTTGGTTACAGTTTTATAACAAACGAACCCTTTTTGTTTTTGGAAACTTGTTAATAAACCCTACTCGAATTCGAAGACAATTACTTGCGTAAGTGTAGTTATACGAATTTTAATTGGTTTAAAACTCTATATCTATGTAGTCACTGCTGGTGTCTTTGGACTTTTGTACTTGGAAAGTTGAGGCCTATTTCTTATTGTTTCATGAGATATATTGACTGTTATATTTTTCTTTTCGAGGGAAGATATACTTTATGTAACTCCTTTTTCAGATTAGTTCCATGATTTCCAGCAAAACCCATAATGCAGTAGGATCTTGCATCTCTTAAGGGTACTTGGTTTTCTGTGATTGATTGAGTGTGTTGGATGAATCTTGAGAATGAATTGATGAGGTATCAGAAAGATTTGCAAGAGAATTAAGAGTCCGGATTTAGAGAGGTTAACCGCACAAGGTAACTTGTGTGGGTGTACTCTATCACATTAGATCTTCTTTGGGATTGAGATTAGATAACTGCTCATTAACACTGTTTTCTTCCTTGTCACCAAGAATAATGCCATCAAAATCTTTTATTTTGGAAACTAAACCAAGCAAATCGGCAACAAATTTAAAACAAATTTAAAATAGATTTAAAATGTGGGTGTTATGTATACAACCATGCAAGTCTATATGATTTTCGATTTCTAAACCGTTCCACAACACAGAAGTCCCACGTACAAATAAGTTTTTGTAACTTTATCGAAATGAAATATAGATTGAAAGTGAAATTGGAGAAAAGAGGTAAAAATAGGAGTGAAGAAAATGAGTTCGACCGGAGTTTGCGGCCAGAATTAAGACCTCTCTCTTTTCGAATTTGTTTGGATTTGTTTAGATTTAGTTACCAAATTAAATTACTATGACAGTTATTTTCAGTAACAAAGAAACAAAACAGTATTAAGTCCATGTTATGTAATCTCAATCACAATGTATAAATCTAACGAGATTGGGTGCGCCCACACAAGTTGTTTTGTGCGGGTACTCTCTTTGAATCCGGACTCAGAGAATAAATTGGATTGAAAATAGCAATCAATTATCCTTAAAGAAGCAACTCCATGAAAAACTTGTATGGAAAGTCCCTATTCCGCTCATTCTTTTATGGCTTTTATATTATAATAATGACGTTACAAGGCCACACGCTAACGGCTAATTCACTGATTTGGGCAGAGAGTTCAATGTTTCCCCCACTTGTTCTATGTGCAGCGGTTTTAGTGAATCCATCATGCATCTCTTTTTAGTATGCCCTTTTGGTTTGGAGTGTTGGACTGTTCTTATGCAACCGATTGGTGCCACTTTTCCAAAAATTGCCCAAATTGATATTTTATTTGGAGGAATGGTTAGCTGCATGGCCGAAACTGACAAGTAGGGGATTCGGAGCGAAGGAGATTGGGGCCCTAGCTGTGATTTGGGATATATGGAAGGCTAGAAATAATCACATTTTCAGGAGGAGACCACCAGATATAACACATACTTGTATCGAAGTTAAGGCTTTCACATGGTATTGGACTTCCAGCTTGATGGAACAGACTACATCTTCAGGGACATTGTTATGCATTGGCACGACATCATCGCTGAGTCTAGGTGATTAGGGACCAGTCGATCAGGGGAGTAGTTTGGGTGTACTGTGTACATTTTCTTTACGTATATGGTTACTAGTATCTGGCAACGAGGTCCTCTCTCACTTGTCTGCTTAATTGGTTGGACATTATTTGTATATGTGATACATCTTACTATATTAGAAAAATCTGGGGTCTAATGAACAATATTTTTCACGTACGTCACAGGGGCAATTTCGTCTTTTCTCTTCCTATTGTGGGGGTATTTTGGTCTTTTCACAATCTAAATGAATTTTCTCTACGTTTCTCAATTACTCTTCTCTCTCTGTGGTGTGCTCCCTAATCTCGTCATTCACGATTTCTTTCTCTCCTCAATACCAAAACAAAAATCATGTTAGGGTTTTTAGTTACAAATATTGAAAACAAAAATCTGTTTTCAATATTTGTAAATCCTAAATACTAATTTGGATAGTTGAAACAATGAGTTAATCTATGATGGATTAGCGAACTAATCTTTGTCATTATATCTCTACTGCTTATGAACCTCCCATCAGGTATGATTGTTTCCGATTGGGTATTTTTATGGTTATGGTCTTTCAAAAGGTTTGTTCTGATTGAATTTTGGGCGTGTGGTTTGATATAGATTAGTTCTTTGAATTGGATTTAATTTCCAGGTTTCTGTTCCGCCTTTATTTTCCTATTCATCGTTAGTTTTAATTAGAAAGTGAACTGTTGGCCTCGATGAGTGTCCCAAGAATGGGGATTGGGGATTGCACCTAAATATCCAACTTCAAATCCACAAAATCTATGACGCAAATACCGTGTTTTGGGTATTGGTACTCAACTTTCAAACATCCTCAAAGACGTCATAGAAGAGTATGCAATGGCAAGGTATTTACAGTCTGGTGAGTGCTATAGTTGAGTTCCAATGATGTTTGTGGCTGGTATATTTATCACTGCCGTTCTTGATTATTCCTATCTCTTTATGCACAGTCTCCTTCATCGTCCTCAAAAAAAAAAAAAAAGGTTTATTACAGTTTTGATGATTTTGTAGGCACACTACGTGGGTAAGCTAGAGAATGGCCAAATCTTCGATAGCAGCTACAATTGTGGGAAACCCCTTACATTTTGTATTGGCATTGGCGAGGTATGCACCCATTGATTGAAACTCTCATCGGTTTTCTTATTAAATTATCAATTTATTGAGCTATATCTCTGTACACAGTTAATTAGTACATAAACTATATTACCCTAGAGCTTCATGATACCAATAATTTTCCAATATATAGTTAAAACTTAAAAGTGCTTCCTCACTAATATATGTGAAGTGGAGAAACTGAAAATTATTGGTTGCTCAAACTTAGGAGGTGCTAGCTAGATTCATTTTGTTGTTTTGATCAATTTGATTATAATGCAATATATGTCCTGAAGTAGTTTATTCAAAATGTCTCCCCACACCAATTATTGATTCATTTAATTGCATGTTGCCCTGCTTTTTTGATATATATATATATATATATATATATATATATATTCTTGCTTTCTGATGCAGTTTTATGATCGATACAGGTTTGAACTGGAACTAATGAGATTGATAATGAGTCTGATGTTGACACTAAGGATGAAAGAAATATTGAAATTGGCATCAAGAATATGAGCTCCTTGAATATGGGGGATCAAGTAGGTTGTCGTTCCATTATATTCAGATGATAGAATTTTTGTAATTACAAGTTGACATGTTTGTTGATTATTAGCACCAAGTATTTGGTTTTTAACCTCCAGAGGCTTGCTTCCTAAGTCTCTTAAAGACAAAGGCAGCTACTCCTCCTTGGACTTTCACAGTTTCCATCTCCCTCTTTGTTTTGCTTTAATCTCCTAATTTATGCCGATTCTCAAATTGTTTCCTACTTGAATTATAAACGGTTAGCTTAGGATGATAGCACTCTTTATCTTTTTTTTCCTTTCTTTTAAGATCACATAATCAATACCTTATACATGAATAGAGCTTTTTTTCCGTATTTTATCAATTTTCATATCTGCTGACTGTATTTCCAATAGAAACTTTAGGAAGAAATTTATTGACTCCCACTCCTGTTCAAGTATCTTCACATGCGTAGATTGGTAGATACAATATTTAAGTTTATTTTTGAATTTGTGATGCTATATTTACTGCCATCCAACATGATTATGGACAACTATTAAGTGTTACAGTGTTTTGCATTGTGTTATTGTGTAGCTACGTATCCAATCGTGTTTATTCTATTAAAAATGACATTTATGTTCGTCTCCTATTTCACTCTAAGATGTTGTTGGAATGATGATCCTTGCCCTTAGGTAGATTTAGTGCATTCCTAATCTATAAAATTAAGACTAGGTACCATTTACCATTATGCCTAAACAAGTATACTATTGCTCATTGACCTATAAGCTTATTCAATTGAGCACTTGAGTCTACTGACGAAATAAAGTGAATCATTTTTAGTTATGGAGTTTCGAGGTTTCAATACATGGACGACATTGAGTGAATCATAATTGTAAATTACTTTTATAATTTGAAAGAACTTAGTAGTAGTTTAGATTCTTATATTTGTACTAACACTCATTCGAAGACTGTAACCTAGCATCTTTATGTTTTTTTATTTATTTATTAAACTTTTGTTTGTTTGTTTTCTTTTTGTTGAATATGTTCTCAAATTGTGGTTTTTTTATGTCAATATTTTTTTGATATTTAGATAGGTGGTTGAAGATATATTGGTTTCCCTAGATGTTATCTCACTACGCAAAGGCTCTAAGGTGCGAATTGCTTAATGATAAGGTAATTATTGATTTTTTTTCTTCTACCAACTGTGTGGTTTTAGGTGCATTTGAGGATTAGTTTTTCTTTTTCGGTGCTATTTATCAGTTTGATTGCTATACGATTTACCAGTGGGCACTCCCTGTAGTCGATCTGTAGCAATTATTAAGATCCTCTGCCCTATTTTTGGGGGTCTAATGACTCTCAAGTAAGGCTCCTTCTATTTTTATCCACATCTCAAAAGTATTTTGCACGCCGCTATCTTTACATTTCTATTAGGCACATATAACTTTTACAAAGGGGTTGACAATGAACATGAATGAGTCTGCTAATTACATGGAGTTGGAATTAGTAAATTTTTTTTACACATAAGATACATGATATAATTAGAGTCCATACTGATGTTCCAACACCTGATGTGGTAATAAATCCACATGTTAGTCCAACATAATTAAATGCTGCTTATTTCTTTGAATTTGGCTTATTATGTTTTTGAGATCCGTGGGCAATGATATATGGTCAAAAGGAATAGCAAACTTTAGTGTCTAATTAATTAATTATGCTTTTGGGATGGTATTTCAGACAATGGCATGGATATTAGTTGAGTACTCAAAATTTCATGGCAATTCACCAATTGTAGTGACGGGAAAATCTGTTGTAGTGATCGGAAACCCTTGTAAGTATTTATCAAAACTTACAAAAAATTCAAAATCTAAATAAAAGCTAACTTTGAGATGTAGGATATCCTATATTCCAAGGCCGATGACATCAAATGCTACAATAGATGCAGCTCCATTGGAGGCAGTTTTGTTTGATGTACTTGAGGCTTCACTTGAGACAATTCTACTTAATCTTTTCGAGAAAGATAATGCATGATTTGCATTATAATGGTGTATGCCAGTCTATGTCACGTGAAATTATTCTCACATTCCTTCATTAGGTCCTCGAAGATTTGATGCTCAAGAGTTTTCCAGAGTACTTGGTTCAAATGACCTTCCAAATAAAATAAAATAAAAAATTCAAAGATCTCTGCTAGGAAAATTTTAATTGATCCGGAACACCTTGATCTATCTGAATATGACATCTGCTATATTCAACGAAGAACTTCACTGCAATATCAGAGACATGTTCAGATCAAATATTTTGTTCTTTAGCATTTGTACATGTACATGACATTAAGCTTTCTTTTATGTGTTTTTTACCAACTACTTTGTAGATGATATGATGCATCTGTAAATCTATATGTTGTTTTCTTTTTCTCATTTGGTTCACTAGATCTTTTTTTAAACTATTTGAAGACTTTTCTATTTATCAATAGAAATGAGTTAATTCAGTTCAGATACGTAAACTGTTGGATTTCTCACTAATGTATAAGCCTCTAAAATGACTACGTGCATCGCACGTGCATGATGCTAGTTTTAATATAAAAGTAACTTTTCAAAAAATAAAAACTCCATGAAAAACCTGGTAGTAGGTCTGCTCATCTAAATATAAGTAAAATTAAAACATGAACATTAAGTATTGTACATAGGATAGACTTACTCATTCCATTTTCATCATCAGGATGTGTTGAGATACAAGAGCTTCCACTTCTATGGAGCTACATCTTACATTTGACCCACCCAGCACGAACACAATACTAAGGCAACCCATTAGCACCCTGGCACCGCTTTAGAACGCCATAATTTTTGGTATTTTAATGCTCTCATTCGCAACTAATTAAAGTGCATTTTATTTAAAGATTTGTGTAAGAAACTTATAGTGATTAGATATAATTTTATTGTGTGAGGCACATAGGGAATTAGAGAGTGTATGATATCGTAAGACATATATTAACCACCCCCCCCCCAGTAGTTGCCCCCCCTAGATGAGCCAATTAGGATTTCTCCCCTACTAGATGGGCAATTAGGGTCTCTCCCTAAATACACACAAAAAAAACACAGTCCCCAGTTGATTTTTTTTTTGTACTGGGGGGTAATACTATATATATAAACTACTTTAAAAAGCGCATCCCTGAGCTAAGTCCCGCTTTTATGCAACTCTCTCTTTTTTTCTTTTTTTTTTAATGGTTTTGTTGCTACATTATACGTTATATTTCTAAAAAACCATTCAACTATAAGTGTAAAAACTATATTATAGGGTCAAATTAATCTTTATTGATCTGTATTTTTTTATTTGAAACTTTTTGTCTCCTATGGCCCCATTAGCCTTTTTTTATTTTCTTTAACCTGGCCCACAACAAATTAGCTAACACAGCACTTTTTTTAGTTTTTACACACAAAAAAAACACAGTCCCTAGTTGATTTTTTTTTTGTACTGGGGGGTAATACTATATATATAAACTACTTTAAAAAGCGCATCCCTGAGCTAAGTCCCGCTTTTATGCAACTCTCTCTCTCTCTCTCTCTCTCTCTCTCTTTTTTTTTTTTTTTTTTTTTTTTTTTTTTTTTTTTAATGGTTTTGTTGCTACATTATACGTTATATTTCTAAAAAACCATTCAACTATAAGTGTAAAAACTATATTATAGGGTCAAATTAATCTTTATTGCTCTGTATTTTTTTATTCGAAACTTTTTGTCTCCTATGGCCCCATTAGCCTTTTTTTTATTTTCTTTAACCTGGCCCACAACAAATTACAGCACTTTTTTTAGTTTTTCCACAATATAAAACCCACGTGCTACGCACGTGCAACATACTAGCATATAAGTTCTCACAATGAAACAATATCAACATGCTTATAGAATATACTAATACTCATGCTGAGAACAGCTCAAAGATTATTATTTACTATTAAGTTTGATTGTAAAATTTCAAGATTTATGGAAATTCAAACATTTGTGACATTCATATGTAATCAATGCTCCTAAACTAATGGCTTTGAGTCCTAAATCTGCCCATAAAATTAAAGTAATTCAGTGATCCGGATTGGGAATTTCCGATGTAGTTAAAAGAAGGGTACTCTAAAAGAATTGACATAATGGAAGGACAATATTTTTTTTTATTTTTTCATTTATTTTTTTGCTAATTAGACAAACATTGATACTGAGAACAAATTTGTAATGTAGTTAGGTAACTGTTTGTCGTTCACAAAATATCAAGTGCTGATTGGTGGTTTTGTGGGCGAAAAACTATTTAACTGCCCAAAAATTTGTTTTTCTGCCCAAAAGTTGATTAGACTAATAAAAATTTATGTTTGTGGACAAACTTATCCACAAATTCGTTCTCAACATTGATATACTTACTTCAACTTGATCAGTTAAGACTTAAGACGCAATATACTTGAATTATATGACAACCATCATTGCTTTGAACTTCATTACATACACTACATCTTAGGAAAACGTATGTCAGATTTCATTTACCTCCAATACTTCAAATTAATATAATAACTATCATTGATGTCAAGATAAAAATTGAATGAGTACTCAAATTGTATATTGCACGATTGTAAATGTTGTTTCTTTTGTAATAAAGAGGACCCAACAGTCCAACATCACACCCTATAAATACAATTACAAAGATCATGGAAGTGTTATGTGCAATATAATACTCATACACTCTCTATATGCATGTAAGTTATTTTCTATCTCAAGAAATTCATCTTTATATATATATATATATATATATATATATATATATATATATATATATATATATATATATATATATATATATATATATATATATATATATATTATAGCTATACCCTCTTGACTCTATTTTCAAGGCTTCACAGAGTCTCCAATTTGTTGTAAACTCTAATACTAATTACGTAACAAACAAAAAAAATCAAATTTTTAGATATATATTATAGCTATACCCTCACCAATCTATTTTTTAGAGCACTCACAGCGACTCCAGTTTTTTCTAAACTCTATTACTAATTACGAACAAGTAAGATATAAATAAAGAACCAATCCCATCTAGAGTTTCATCGAGTCTCCAACTTTTCCATTGTTAAAAACAATAATTTCAGCCAAAAACGATTTTCTTAAAACTCTTAATACCACAAGGAATAGTTTTCACACTAATCTCAAAGTGAAATTTAACATAACAAAGTTTCTTTCTAGAAAATGACAATGAAACTATGAAAGAACAAAGAAAAAAAAATAAATTGAGTTGCTTGAACATTTACTTTATACATTTGTTAACCACACATGTGAATGAGAAAAAAAGAAACAAAAAGTAAACTAATCATAAAATAAGTAATGAAAGACGGGTGTACCCTAAAACAAATAAAATTGTATTGTATGCAATATATATATGGGCCTAACAAATAAAGTTGGATCAATTTGATGTATCATCCACTGTGGTATTTAGACATTTAGTCATAGTTAAAGATTTCAAAAACAACAATTTCAAAATAATAATTACGACATATTCCAATTAAATTTTGAATTTTATAATTTTCAATTTTAGTGGAATAACGAGATTCAATTAAAAGCGGATGTTGGCTTAAATAAATTATATAACTATTGATTTAGTTAAAGTGGACGTTGGGCTTAAATACATTATATACCAAATCAAACCTAAACAAATTACATGTGCAAAACTAATTATACAAAAAATAACATCACAAAATATATAATAGAAAATAAAAAATAAAAAATAACGGCAAACCAATAATGACAAATATTTTAAAATATATATAATACTGCATGGAACTAACGTCAAAGAACAATTAACGGGAAACAGAAAACTAGATGCTGCATCAAACTAACCTCAAATAATATTTAATGGGAAATTGGAAATTGGATACACATGCAAGTATTAAACTAATCTTAAAAAGTAATTAATGGACAATCGGAATATGGATACAACTGCATTAAACTAACCTCAAAGAATAATTAACGGAAAATCAAAACTTGGATGTAAATATATCGAACTAACATCAAAAAATAATTGTCGAGAAATTAGAAACTGGATGCAATGCATTGAACTAACCATTAGAGATTAAATTAATAGAAAATTGGAAAATGGATACAAATGTATTGAACTAACCTAAAAAAAATTAACTATAAATTGGAAACAGGATGCAAATGCGTGAAATTAATCTTAAAAAATAATTAATGGAAAATTGGAAACTGGATGCAACTACACTGAACTAATTTCAAAAAATAAATTGGATGCAAATGCATTGAACTAACCTCAAACAATAATTAACAAGAAACTAGAAGCAAATGCAACCTCACTGAATAATAAACGAGAAATCGGAAACTCGATGCAAATGTATTAAACTAATCTCAAAAAATAATTAATGGGAAATCAAAAACTGGATGCAAATGCATTAAACTGACATCAAATAACAATTAACAGAAAATTGAAAATTGGATGCAAATGCATTGAACTAACTGTAAATAATAAATAACAAGAAATCGAAAACTAGATGCAGCTGCATTGAACTAACCTCAAAAAATAAATAGCATAAAATCAGATGCTGGATGCAAATGCATTAAACTAACCTCAAAATATAGTTGTGTTATATGTTGTGGGAATGTCTCAATAAGTATATATAGTTTTGCATTTAAAACGGTGTTTATCTTATCTTTTTTCTTATTATTGGGAACACCTTGCTATTCGAATAGTTTCAATATGAACTTCGTTTTATTAGACAATCTCAGAAAACTTCAATCAAACTTCTATTATTAAATAACAAAATGAAGTTGAAAGGTTTTATCAATGGTGAATTATTTTTTTTATTAGAGAGTACGTGGGGTTTTCATGTTATAAGAAATTTTGATGAGTGATCAATACAATATTTGTATATAATAGTTCTCGCATATATAGTTGCATATATTTTTTCAGAATAATTAATGTAATGACAGGACCCGTTTGTAGATAATCTTTGAAGATCCCACATAGTGAGTCGGTATAATTTAAAGAATAATTAACGGAAATTGAAACTGGATAATGTTTGATGATCCCATATAGTAAATCAAACATAATTTATTTTATGTCATGTTTGCAAAAACACTACAGATAGATTAGTAGAAAGTTGGTATTACACACCACATTGGATAATTAAAAGGAAATTAAAAACTGGATTCAAATACATTGAACTGAGCTCAAAGAGTAATTAATAGGAAATCGGAAACTTTATGCAAATACAATAAACTAAACTCAAAAAATAATTAACTAGAAATCAAAAACTGGTTGCAACTGCATTAAACTAACGTCAGAGAATAACTAACAGGAAATTAGAAATTGAATGCAAATTCTTGAAAAATATTTAACGGGAAATCGGAAACAGTATGCAAAAATGCATCAAACAAACCTCAAATAATAATTAACAGGGAATCAGAAATTGGATGCAAATGCATTGAACTAACCTCAAAAAATAATTAACAGAAAACCAAAATCAAATGCAACTGGATTGAACTAACCTCATAGAATAATTGGTAGAAAATCATAAACTAACTAGATGCGAATACATTGAAATAACCTCAAAGAATAGTTAATGGGAAATCAGAAACCGGATGAATTGCATCGAACTAACCTCAAAGCATAAATAATAAGAAATCATAAACTAGATGCAGATGTATTAAACTAACCTCAAACAGTTATTAATGAGAAATCGGAAACTGGATGCAAATGCAATAAACTAATATAAAGACTATAATTAACGAAACATCGAAAAATAGATGCAACTACACTGAACTAACCTCAATGAATAATTAACGAAAAATCATAAATTTGATACAACTGTATTGAACAAATAAACCTCAAAAAATAATTAACGGGAAATAAAAAACTGCTGCAAATGCATTGAACTAACCTCAAAGAACAATTAACGGGAAATCGAAAATTGGATGCAACTGCATTGAACTAACCTCAATGAAGTAATTAACGAAAATTGGAAACCGGCAAATCGCATTAAACTAAAATCATAGATTAACTAATAGGCGGAAATCGAAATTGAATGCAATATCCTTGATGAATATTTAACAGAAAATCGGGAACTGAATGCAAATGCATTGAAATAATCTCAAAAAATAGTTAAGTGGAAATTGGAAACCGGATGTAACTGTATCGAACTACCCTCAAAGCATAAATAATCAGAAATTGGAAGCTAGATGCAAACTAACCTCGAGAAATAATTAACGGGAAATCAGAAACTGGTTGCAGATGTATTGAACTAACCTCAAAGAGTAATTAACGGAAAATTAAAACTTGGATGGAAATGCAATGAACTAATCTCAAAGAGTAATTAACCAAACATTGAAAACTAAATGCAACTGCACTGAATTAACCTTAATGAATACTTAACGGAAAATCAGAAACTTGATACGACTACATTGAATTAACCTCAAAGAATAATTAATGAAAAATCAGAAACTAGATGCAACTACATTAAACTAGCATCAAAGAATAATTAACGTAAAATCGGAAACTTGATGCAAATGCATTGAACTAACCCCGAAACATAGTTGTATTATATGTAGGGAGAATATAATGTCTCGACAAGTATAGTTTTGCATGTTAAGTAGTGTTTATTATAATTCTTTTATTATGATTGGGAATGTCTTGATATTCAAATAGCTTCAATATCATCTTCGTTACATTGGGCATTCTCACAAAATTTCAATCAAATTTCTATTATTAAATAATCTAACAACAAAAAATAAGTCGATCGTTTTATCAAGATTTGGTGCTTTCTTTTTATAGAGAGTGGTGCAAAAAAATTGAATGAATGATTAATATAATTTCCATATCTCATAGTTGTTTGCATGAAGTTGCTAATATTTTTAAAATAATTTAATATAACGACAGCCGCCTAAGAAGACAAGTTTGAAACCTAGTATGATCACATATCTATATCTATATCTTAATAATATTAAAGCTCCCATAAGGGGTATTTTTCGAGCTCTATTAAAATTCCACGCCATCTCCTATTAAAACGGAATTTCTCTTATATTTGAAAAAACGATAATTTTTTTTTTTTTTTTTTTTAACGGAAATTCATCTCCTATTATAATGGGAATTCCTTTTTATATTAAAACAAATTCTAACACTTCTAATTAAAGCGGGAATCATTCTCCTATTAAAATGGGAATTCATCTTCTATTGAAAAGAGAAAATCTAGCATATCTAATTAAAACGAGAATTATTCTCCTATTAAAACAGGATCGCTCTCCCAATTGAAAAAATGGGTTTTTAAAATTTAATTAAAATTTCATTTAAAACAATTTGTTAAAAAATTAAAACGGGTTAACGATCAAAACGGTAGCCTCAATTTTCTAAAAAAATTCTAAATGTTTTCAAAAGAGCCGGTGCATATGCACGGGCCTACAAGCTAGTTTTAATATTAAAGCTCTCACAAAGGGTATTTTTCGAGCTCTATTAAAATTTCACGTCATCTCCTATTAAAACGGGAATTTCTCTACTATTTGAAAAACGAGATTTTTTATTATTATTATAATTATAACACTTCTAATTAAAACGGGAATCATACTCCTATTAAAATGGGAACTCCTCCCCTATTGAAAATAGAAAATCTAACATATATCTAATTAAAACGAAAATTATTCTCCTATTAAAACAGGATCTCTTTCCCAATTGAAAAAACGGGTTTTTAAATTTTAATTAAAACTTCATTTAAAATAATTTGCTAAAAAATTAAAATGGGTTAGCGACTAAAACAGTAGTCCCAATTTTCTAAAAAAAATCTAAATATTTTTTTCGAAAAGAAGTCGTAACGTATACACGGACGGCCTACAGACTAGTTAGTTATATGTTTCATATAAAATATCTGCTTTAACATTGAAATGATTCCAAAGAATAATATGAGTATTTTGGCCTGTTGCGTAAGAAATGCCCTCTACGAATTTATAGTTTTAAAAAGAAAAAAAACGTGACATCATTACATCAAGACAGTTAGACAGTGTTGTCTGTAATTTACATATATTAGAAGTTACACGACTTTGAAGCTCTTCTATTTCTAACCGACCGACGGAACACATTTACGATTGTAAGTTGTAGGCTTGTAGCAGGATCGAACTTTAATTGGGACAAAATTTATCGCACCACATGTATCTTCTTGTCACTCGTGCAAACGTGATTGAGTTTAATTCTGTTGTCCCAAATTGTGCATATATCTATCCCGAAACAATTACAACCGTTGATGTTGTGCTTCAAGATTATCCACCCACCCACGAGATCCACCCACTGACGTGTATGGTCAATTCTTGTGGATAGCTGGGCACAATTTTGGGGACAGCAAACGTTCTCAATCCAGTACCTACATGGAAACTGCTTATTTAGAACCGACTCAATAACAGTTCGTATCTGTCTTTAACTTCTCAAGTAGTCAAAATCCGAAATTTAGAGCAAAAAAATGATTTGGGGCATCCCGAGGATATCCCTATAGGGATGAGTGTGCCGATACCGTTGGATCCGAGATCCAATGGTCTGAAAATCAAAAACATAAAGGAAGAGAGAGAATGTGAATTTATTTTTGATTTTCAGATTGTTGGATCTCGAAAAATCCAAAGGTATCGACACACTCATCCCTATAGGGATATCTTCGGGGTAGACGAACTCAAAAAAAATTCAGAATTTCCCGAATTTGTAGGCAGACACTGGTAGCAACGAATTCCTAAAAATCCTAACTGTTTGTATTAATTTTGGTCTCCAAAAATTAACTTAAGCCTTGCTATATATTCTGAACTTTGTGCCTACGATTACTCGATTAGAGTTTATCTCCAATGTATAATGAACTGCAAATCTTAATAAACTAATAAAAAATTAAGATGAACATCAATTAAGAAAAAATGGTAACACATAGAAGCAAACTAGCTAGTGTGAACTAATATCACTTTTTCGAGGTAACTAATATCACTTTTTCAAGGAGGTGTAATGCTAAGTTTTAAACCTTCAAGTTTTCAACTAGTAAGGTAAAAGAAATACAGACGCGACGACCAAAAACACCAGACACGAGTAACACGACGACGATCAAATATATAGGGAATCACTTCATGAATCTCAAATTTGTCATCAGTTATTTGTTTGGCTCTTCTCTTTGGGTTCTTACTTCTTAGGTAGATGGGATCCCCACTTTAGGAAATCTGCTCTTATCTCTTCCTTAGTGAGTGACTTGAAAGGCTTTAGTACTCTATTCCTACTCTGAGGAGGCGGGATCATATCTTTACGACCATGAGCAGCAGCTATACTTCTCTTTGGTCTTGAACTGCATGGATTTGACGTCAAACCTTTCTCTATTTGGGAACATTGTTTTCCTTTTTAATTTTCTTCTTTTCTCTTACCAGCGGAAACAACATGATCATTATTAGTAGTAGAGTTGCTCTTTATTATCACCAGTTTTCCATCATCTTCAGTTTCGTGAATACCTGAAGTACTACTACTAGAACCACTTTCGAATTGAACAGATCCAGATGATGATGCATGTTGAACGGGTTGTGGAGCTAGATTGACGTTGGGGCTGACGACTTTCTTAAGGGAGATAGGTTTAGAGTGAACCATTGTTGGAATGTATTTATTTTGAGAGAGTTCGAGGTTTGCAGCGTGTACTTAAAAGGTTTTGGAAGTGCGAATTTAGATAGGACATGGAGTTTCACTTCAAACCAGTGTTTAGAAAACCGGACCGGACCGATGGTTGAACCGGGGTTCGACCAGAACCGGTAAATTTTCGGTTCGGGTCAGATATAACTTGAGTTTTTGGTTGGACCATCGATTTAAGTTTAAACTGTAGTTGAACCGGCGAACCGGTTCAGCTCTAAACCAGATCACTTTTATTATTATTTTTTTTTTGAAAAATTGATAATGTGGGGAGTTGAACCGGCGAACCGGTTCAGCTCTAAACCGGATCACCTTTATTATTTTATTTTTTTTTTGAAAAATTGATAATGTGGGGAGTTGAACCTAGCATCTAAACCAGATAGTCCAAACTCTAAACAAACATGCTACTATGTGTTTCTTGTATAAGAAATTCATTTTGATATATAATACCAATTAATATTGAATTAAAACATGTATTTATTCATTTTATTATTTTATTATTTTATTATTGTAATTATTAAAAAAATTTGCTAAATAAATATCAATCGGTCCGACCGAGTCGAACCATGGTTGAACCATTTTAACAAAAAATCGGTTCAATCACCGGTTCGGTTTTCAAAACATTGCTTCAAACTCTATTTTGACTCTGTAAACAGTAAATCGGCGTTGTACTTCGACTCAAATTTTATCTCACATGGTACAACACCTACCATAATTCCTTATTTAAGGTTTTTCACAAAGGCACCATTTATTTTAAATGTGCTCACACCTAAAACAAAACCAAATGGATCATAAAACCAAATAGGCACCACTTAAGATTTTAAATCTTACTACTTTAAAGCAATATTTTGAAAACCGAACCGGTGATCGAACCGATTTTTTGTTAAAATGGTTCAACCAAGTTCAACCATAGTTTGACTCAAAAACTGATTGATGTTTATTTAGCAAATTTTTAATAATTACAATGATAAAATGAATAAATACATGTTTTAATTCAATATTAATTGGTATTATATATCAAAATGAATTTCTTATATAAGAAATAAATAGTAGCATGTTGGTTTGGAGTTTGATTATCTTATTTAGGTTCTAGGTTCAACTCCCCACATAATCAATTTTTCAAAAAAATAAATAAATTATAATAAGGGTGATTCGTGAACCGTTCAACCACGCTTTAAGCTTAGACCAAGGGTCCAACCCGTAAACTCAAGTTTTAACTGACCCGAACTGAAAATTTACCGATTCTAGTTGGACCCCGGTTCAACTACTGGTCCGGTCCGGTTTTCTAAACACTGCTTTAAAGAGAATGACTCCCTATCGTTTTCCGATTATACCCCTAAATGGGTTCCATTATTACGACCCCGTTCAAAATAGTATTGTGTAATAGCATATGTTATGGATGGGTAAAACCGTCAATTTCTATAGTAAAATTCAAATTTAAATTTAATTTTTTTCTTTTGCCCCGCCCAAAACCAAATTTAATCGAAATTAAGACATTGCCCTCGGTTTTACAATAATTTCGCGATAAATGCCAATCGACCGAATTTTAACTTTTTTTCTCGCCTCGGTTGACCGCACCCGCGTGCCGGGAAGCTAGTGTTTTTATAAAAAAAAAATAGTTTGGTTTTATCTTACATTCTATTAAATCAATGTGTCTTTTCAATGTTGACAAATTCAAAATTTTAATCATTTTCCATAAAATTGAATGAATGGGTATATTCAAATGCGCAATTTGAATAATTCCATTAAAACTTTTGCTTTGATTTAAACTGTAATAATGTGGAGAAAGGATTATGGATTTGATTCGTAAATTATTATGAGACTGATTTGTTTTTACATTGGGGTTCCTCCAAACTTTGATAAATTTTATAATTCAATCACTTTTTTTAAAAAAAATAAATAAATAAATCAATGAATATCTTCAATTTGTAATATTTATAAATCTTTCTTGTTTGATTTTGAATATTAGAAAATTTCTTAAAAGAAAATTTGTGTTTTGATAATTAATAAACCATTTTAAAATATTATTCTTTTTAGTCTTAATTCTAAAATTTGTGGGTACTGTTTGGTGTTCTTGGTAAAATCACTAGTGTTTGTATGAAAACCCTTACTTAATCATGGGTGAGTTTGGACACACCCATAAAAACACTCCCGTACCCCAACTTTAAAATAAATAAATAAAATGATTTTAGACACATTTAGCTTTCTAAATTATCCTTCTTTTTTTTTAGGCAGACCCAAAATATTTATTGACTAAAACAAGAGTGATTTTTTGTTCCTAGAGTTGGTTCCTCCAAGCGCTCCAAGGAATTTTGAGCCATACACGTCTCATCTTTTCCACAAAAAAAGGGAAGTTACAACTGTCACAAAATCCTCAAAATTTCCAATTTTACTAGTTTGTCCCTCATAAAGGAAATAAAAAGAAGAAATAAAAATATATATATATATATATATAAAGTGGAATAAACCAAAGAACGTGCGAAAAATTTAGTATGTGGGGTTTTTAGTATGTGGGCATGTGGGTCCAATAGTAGATTGTCATGTGTCCACACATATTAACCTTAGTTAACCCATAGTTAGTGAGAGATTTAGCTATAATGGGAAAGTAAATATGATAAATTTTAATTCCAAAATTTTAGAGATATCCCAACAAAAAAGGAAACAAAAATAAATGGGAGGCAAAAAATAAGTACGAGAGATTTTAGTATTGGCGCCTTATTTCCCCTCCTTCTCCTTCGTCTTTTTTCATCACTATTCTTGACTCAAGTAAAAAAAAATCTCACTCTTTCGTATTAGTGTTAAGATGGATAGAGAAGTCGAAGAAAACTACAGTAATGTACCAATCATTGGCATGAGATTTGACTTAGAAGATGAAGCGTATAATTTCTACAATTTGTACGCTAGATCTGTGGGGTTTAGTGTTCGGAAGCACTAGACAACTACAAGTAAGATGGATAAAAAAATGTTGTCACAGATATTTTGTTGTTCAAATCAAGGTGGGCGTGAAAAGCATTCAAAGGGAACACCTAGCAAACCACGAGCGTAGACAAGAACTAATTGTGATGCTCATGTAAAAATCCAACTGGAGAAAGATGCAGAATACTATGTTGTTTCAGATGAATTTATTGAGCAACACAATCATGAGCTTGCAGATCCAAGTAAGTCACATATGATGAGGTCACACCAAAGTGTTCCTCAACATTAACAACATGGCTGCTGCGGGCATGGGATCTTCTAAAATTTATTCTTACTTTTGCAAGAAAGTAGGGGGGTTTCAAAATCTCAATTTTCTACCGTCAGATTGTGATAATGTAGTGCAGAATAGGCGTATAGAATTCTTGAAGGAAGGAAATGGTCAGCTTCTACTTGATTACTTCAAACAAAAAGAAAAGGATAATAAATCATTTTTTTTAAGATGCGATTGTATAATATGATAATAACCAAATTCATTGTTGCTTTTGGTGTAATGCTAAGTCCATATCCGACTATCAAAGTTTCGATGATGTAGTATGCTTTGATACAACATACCAGACAAATGAATATGAGATGCCATTTGCACCATGAATAACCAATTGCCTCCCATTTATTTTTGTTTCCTTTTTTGTTGGGATATCCCTAAAATTTTAGAATTAAAACTCACCATATTTACTTTCCTATTATAGCTAAATTTCTCACTAACTATGGGTTAACTAAGGTTCATATGTGTGGACACATGGCAATCTACTATTGGACCCACATGCCCACATACAAATTTTTTTGAACAAACGTGTGTATTTCTTTTTCATTTTCTTCCCGCAAAAATGTGTTAATAACAATAATATCATCTTCTTGTTAGCTTGTTCTTAATGCATCTATCTATCGTGTTTTTCATATTTTGATTCCTATTTTTTGTTTTGTTTTTGTTTCCTTTTTATTTCCTTTCTAGATATGACTGAGGGACAAACTAGTAAAATCTGGAATTTTGAGGATTTTGTGCGAAGTGTAACTACCCTTTTTTGTGGAAAAAATGAAAGGTGTGGCCGATAATTCCCTTGGAGCGCCTAGAGGAATCAACGCTGGGAGCAAAAAATCACTCCTAAAACAAGTCATTTATTGAATATAATTAGTGGGACCCATACTAAACTCTACGTATGCGATTTTCTTCTTCTTCTTCTCCAATAACCTCTTATTTTATCTCACCAATAAACATGCAAACTGTATCTCCCTCACAGATTGGTCCTCAAGCCTTGCTCGCAGCGGCTGAGGTGGAACCTCCTGCTGAAGCCCCCGCACCAACACTTAAACCATCAGATGTCACTGATCCACCCCTACCCCCATGCCAGTATTTCTGTTTCTGGTTTCTGAAGTCTTTGTTTTATGATTATTATCTGTGAAAGAATGATTCCAACAGTAAGTTCTCTTCAATAAGCATAAATTGTTTACAAAATGCCTTGACGTCTTGTTTAGAAGCTTCTGAGTGTTGATTCCAACCAAAATTTCTACCCTCTCACTAGTATAAATAAACTTACTTACTGTTTATGGAAGAGTAGACTTAGTATAGTCATCTTGATCGAGAATCTTAAGATGGAAATGGTACACACTGCCGAGGTAAACTAACCAAAGATGCTCATCCTATTCCTAGAAGAGAGGGGAGGTTGATATTATAAGTCACTAAAAATTGAAGATAAAATGACTATATTGAAATCAAGGTGAAAATAGTGTGCAACCTATATAAGGGACCCTAGCTAGGAAAGCCATCATATACAGGTCATACGTGTCATTCAGAGTCGATGCTACATGTAACAGTGATAACTTATTGTCACATGATCAACAAGGACACACCCTCATTATTCCGCTCAATTTATTGCATATATGGTCTCTTCATTCCACAGCTTTTACGAAAAGACTTAAAACGCGAGTGAAATTGCAAAAAGTAACACAAGGAAAGAATCAAAACTAGCATATCAAATATCATAATATCAACTGAACATGTTTCCATCTAGCTTATATATGATAATATCACTGCTAAGGTAGAATTCTTTAACCTTTTCTTGTGGTAGATAATACAATTATTTCAAAAGATAAAATACACTTTTCTTGTATCATGATATTATACCCAGATGGATTCGAACCATCAACCTCTCAACTAGTGAGCGCTCTTTCCATTTTGAGTTTATAAATCCACTGATAGCAAACACATAGAAACAAACATTTATTTTGATGAAGTAAATAAAAACCATCCAAAATCGTTTTTATCGTTTACATCACAACTACGAAACATCTTAGCATAGATAATGCTACCTCAAGAAGTAATAGTAAAAGAAGTCAACATAGAGAGTTGTCTGAACAAAGCCCGAGACACAAGCTGGATACAAGACAATAAAACAAGAGTCAAATTTCAATATCAGTTCAAGTTTTGACTTCTGAACATGAAAATGTATATGAAACTTACATATCCATCGACTAAACTGCTTCTCCACAAAGTAACGGTAGATCCAATTCAGGATATAGAATACGCGATAAGCCCTGCATGGAGAACGATATCAGGATTTACAAGTTAACCACATTGACAACTTCTGATATAAATGTACTACACTTGACAAGTGTGTCTGTTATGAAACTGTAACCTTAAAAGCATAAACCCATTCGCACCAGATTTTAAAAAAATTCTGAAGTTACAGTATCATGAATATTATGACAAGGTCAGCGCATCAAATTGAAAGTTTAAAGAGAATAGCTATAATGTTAATTCAATTCTTCCGTCACAGAGAGTGAAAGTTTACGTTGGTCTAGGTAATACACTAGAAATCCTAACAAGATGACAACATGACTTAATTGAATTCTATTAAGATTAACAAAATCAGTTGAAAATCATTTGTTTTGAATTAACTGTCCTATAGAAATTAAAAACAGTATAACACACTAACCACTCATTCTTGGCTCTGCGGAGTCATTTCCTTTGGTTTGTGAATAAGCATATATGATTTAGTCATAGTGATTTCTGATTCAGGAATACTTTTCTCCAAAACCAATTCATTCCGAGCTATAGCCACTAGAGTTCTTCCCAGAAATGAAGGCATAATTTGTTGCTATAGCCATTGTGTTTGCAAGGCTCGAAAGAGGTTTTTTTTTCTTTCTTTCTTTTTTTATTTTCTTTTATGTAGAAGATAGAGCGGGGGGAAGAAGAATTTGTAAAGAAACTTTCACTAACAAAAACGGGTGACGTGTGTTATTTTCTTATTATTTCCCTTTTTAATCCTTCTGCCACTATTGGAAATACCCCAAATTAATTTGGGATATATTCATGGATTGAGTTAGTTATTGGCGTAGAGCAAAAAGTTATGTTAGTTATGGGGTAAGGGAGCATTTTTATGGGTGTGTCCAAGATCACCCTTAATCATTTTCTTATTTTGTACGTAATTAGTTTTTGCTTAATATAGTAGTCAAACTTTGTCGTCAAACTGTCAAACACTAAATGGACCTCACGGGTAGGGATGTCCATTTTGCTCGAAACCCGAAAAAAAAAACCCGCACCGAATCCTGCCCGAGCTTGACAAAACTCAAACCCGAACCCAGACCAAAATATATAGGGTCGGGTTTGGTCACACTATCTAAACCCAGACCGACCCAAACCCGACCTGATAATTTGGCCCTAAACCCGTTAAAAGGGTTAAAAAGCCCGAAACCATATCCGGATCGAACCCGAACCCAAAACCCGGTTATAGAGGGTAAAAATACCCGACCAAAACCCGAACCCGAACTATACCATAATTCCCAACAGCTCTATTTTCATTTATTATCTATTTATCTTCAACAAACTTTGGTCTTTTGCTCATTACTATTTACTTTTTTACTTTTGGTCTTCAAGACAAATTATCTTTGACCGTACCCTTACTACTCTTCTCCCTCTTCCCTCCAACAACTCCCCAAGAACAAGACAACCCAATCACACGTTCCTGATGAAGAGATTGGTGGGTTTGATGGTGCTGCTAAGTTTGCATTCACTCATAAAATTTGCAGCACCTCCTCAAATATCTCTTTCCAAATGTGGTCACTAAGGCTGAGCAAATCAACAGGTCGGATTCACACCACCATAAGAAGCCGAAACTCCCAAAAAGTCATCAATCTTATTGTCAAATCAACAAGTTGGATTCACACCACCACAAGAAGCCGAAACTCCCAAAAATCCATCAATCTTATTGAGTTATTGTCTTGGAATTGTTTGCCTTGTTTGGTCTACTTTTGTCTTCTTCTGCTTTTCAAAAAATGCAATCATGTGTGCTTTGAATCTTTGATAAGTGTTGGGTGGCTTTTACGATGTTAAAGTTAAAACGTGATCAAATCCAATAAAAAGAAGATGGCTTTTGATTAATTAGATGAAAAAGAGGTTTTTCTTGAGATGTAATAGCTGAAAATGACGTTCCTGATGAAGAGATCTAATATTCTTTTATTTCATATATTTCGGGTTTTATCATACCCGAACCCGAGCCCAACGGGTACCCAGAATATAGGGTTAGGTTAGGGTTTGGTCACATGTATCCAACAAATACCTGAACCCGACCCGCAAAGAACAAGGCCGGTCCTGGGTAACCCGATACCCGTTCAAAACCCGAAAAATTAGATTCGGGCCGGGTCGTACCCGTTTGGACATCCCTACTCACGGGGGCAGTAACTAGTATGTGTTGGAATCTCTTGGGTATTTCTAAATACTAGTGTGTGTGTGTGTGTGCAAAATGGAGGAGATGAACAAAGGGTGTACTCTCCACTTTAGTGCATAGCAGATAGTCCCACATTGGTTATCCACCACATCGGGTAGGGTTCGAGCTTGGGCTTAGGCTTACTGTTGTGGGTAGTGGTTTAACCAATTGCCTAAACTTGTTTTGCTTTTTTCTTGAGCAACAAGTTTCGGTGTTCTATTAAGAGTTGGTCTCTCTTCCTTATATGTTTAGGAGACCGACCTAACCTCTATAAATAGAACTGTGAGTCCATAAAGAGAAGATACTTCAACATAACAAAACCCATCCAGAGAAATAGAACTTGCGACCTGCCCTATTCTTCTTCTCTTCTTCCTATAGGTGCTAGAAAGAGTTATATTGCTGTTCTAGAGAGTAGTTTGTTCTAGTGGGTCAAGCTACTGTAAACCATTGAATCCTGTGAGGAAAACGCCACTGTTGCCTTTCTGCACCACTGGAAGGGGCAAAATCTTTCCTTAAGGACAGCCTAGTACGCGCCTTGGTTGTTCCCTGTTGCTGATGTCCTTGTCTACTGTTCCTTCTGTTCTACTCTAGTTGTTGTGTTCATACAACTATTCTAACAATCTTAAGGAAAGATTTTTGTAGTAAAACAAAAGAGAGTGCTTTAATACGGCAATCAAAAGATAAGTCTTTTACTTTGAGTTATTGTTTGTGTTATTGGGTTATGACTTTAGAAATTTTCTAATAATTTCATTTTTTGTTAGGGAAACCAATTAAAGATTTGAATATTTATTGATCTTTTGTGATTTATCAAACCCTATATGGTTGTAGACCTTTCTCCTACGTTTGTGGGAGTCAAATTTGAGATTTCTATCAAGAAAAACGTCAAAGTTCGTCTTTTTGACAGCTATGTCACTCGTTATGGAAACTGCTATAACTTTCATCTCAAAGCTTGGTTTTGCAATCCGATTCTTGTGTTGGAAAGCTGTTTCAAAGAGTTTTCCAGTGGTATAAGGCTTGATACCCAATTCGTCTTGAGCGGGTTCAGAGTTACAGTTCTTTTGAACTGTTTTTCTGGAAGGAGGAAAATAAGGTAATCCGATTTTTCAATCGGTTAGGTATCGTATTCTTTCACTCTTTGCAATTCTTTTGGTTTGATTATATTGTGATATTCTTGCCTTGAGTTGCATGTTAGTTTTTCTCTTATGAGGGAAATCCCTAAGTTTAAACTTCTTTAATAACCTAGTCAACAAATTATACGTGTTTATCACTGAGGAATTAATTAGTTTGACTAGAAGTAGTTTGATATTAATTTTCTTTGTACATATGTAGATGTATGTAGATGGTCTAAGAGAGACCATAAGATTTTTAATATCAACCACACTCAAATCTTGGATAGTAATTATAATGTATTCAATGCATAATTGCTTACCTCTATTAAGTGTAATGCGTGTTGTTAGACTATGGTTATAATTGCACTATTGTGAAAATACATGTTAGATGAAGTAACTTGTAGCTTATATCCAATATAGTATATGTTAAAGTTGTGTAGCATGCTAGTTTTGGGTATTAATCATCGTGGATTTACTTTGAACTTGATGATAGTTTATTAGTAAATTTTTCTAGTTGAAGACATTAATGGGTTGAGCCATTAGATGTTGTGGTAGTACTTGAGGTCTTGTTGATAGGGTATTCTATCTTACTTAAGCTCATGTAAAAGGAGGAGGTGGAGTCCTCAGTTGTTTTGTATATTCAGTGGCTAGATTTGCTTAAATATCGTATACTTTTTGTTATGAGGGGTACAGTTAAAGTTTACTTTTTCTAAACCTATAATATGATATTAACCATGTTTGGCATATATGCATTATTTAACATTGGCATAAAGTTTAACTGTGTCATATATTATCATGTCATATATTATTAAGTAATGAGCATCGTTGTTCACTTAGAGGAAACAATATGGAAAACAATCAATATCCTCCTAAACCTAATTTAGTCAAGGAGATGTAAGGTTATGGATTGTCTTCTTAGATAATATCCTCCAAGAACTATTTTAGACAAGGAGATGTAACGCTTTGTAGATTGTCTTACTAGGTATTATCCTCTTATGACTGAATAAATAGCCAAAGTGATATACAAGTACGTGGATTGTCTCACTATGTAAGTTGGAATGTTGAATGATGAAAAGAAGAATGATAATGATATTATTTTGGGGTAAAATTATTTTCATCTAATTCTTCTATTCTTTAAAAATTCATTTGAATCACTTGTGGATTTCCTTTCATATAGATAGCATGAACATAATATAACTATGATTAATATGATTAATATGATCCATAATCATAGACTTGAGTAAAGTATATTCTTGTCATAAGAGTGCATATTATTGTTGTTGATTCTTTTAGTATTTGTAGCGGTATAATGTGTTTTGCATGTAAGTTTGATTAGGTTGAGTAACTATTGAACTGTGGAGGTGACCCATATGCATGACAATCGTTTTTTACCATAGTTTACCCATTAAAGATAACCGGAAAGACACTCGACCTACAAAGTATGGAAAGGTCTTGGGCCTATCCAAAAATGCTTCATATTGTGGGGGTGTCTTGCCAAGGTTATTGTGAATGAATCTAAAAAGAAGTTTTTTTTTATCTAGAACTATTGAGTAGATATTCTTTGGTGAAACTCATAATAGTGATGTTTGTTTTTAGTTGTCATGTGTGATAACAATCTTGTAGATAGATATCACACTATTATTGAATGTCTTATATGCTAATTTTATTTGAGGTTGTGCTTTCTGTGAAATTGGCATAGAGTGGTTGGATGTTCATAATGAACTACGTAAGAGGATCTCATAATTTCTGAACAAGAAATTTAGAAGACTATCAGTGAGTATATCCACCACCATTCACGGTGATGATGTTTATATGTTTCTTGAGGAAGATTCATTAACCTATAAGAAATATGTCTGTCTATGAGAAATGTCTTTTTTGAAGGATACAACTCCTCTAAACTGGACTCTTGTTTTATTGCGAGATCTATAGGTTGAATTGGATCTTCAAGAGAAAACTAAAACGTGATAGTTGTATTGCAAAATACAAGGCTAATAATAATAGCCAAGGGGTTTCAATCAAAGACAAGATTTATACTACTTTGAAACCTTGCTCATGTAACTAGAATTTCTTCTACAGAATTCTAAAGACTCTAGTTGAGTAGTTGTGCAGAACTACAATACCAAGTAGTACCAGGTGATGAGCTGAAGGTATACAATTTAGTTAAATCTTTATATGAGTTTATTCAAGTGCCTATAAATGGCATGAGCAATTCAACAACATATTGGTGTCATATGGATGTCAAAGTACCGTTGTTGATAAAGAGGTGTATTTTATTTAGAGTAAAGCAAGACATATGTGTTAATCTCTCTTTGTTTAGATGATTTAATATCATGAGTGCTAGCATTAAGAATGTGTATGAGATAGAGAAATTCCTATTTGAAACACATAATAGACCGTCATTGGAAATGATAGTTCATTATGTTGTTAAACTCATTTCTGTAACTGCTATATTCAGTTGTTAAGATGTTGACGTTTGAATATAGTTGAAGGCCACAATGTACCTTAAACCGCACCGGCCGGATGGTATAGGAGAATTTCGGGCACTACAGAATTGAATGATTGGTGAATATATAAATTATAACTCATGTTGGTCTCATTATGTTGTTTTCGCACTTAGTAAAAATATTTTCATTGAAAAGTATGGGTATTACGTTAGTAAGACTGTGTCAACACTTCTTGTGGCAGAGATCCATTTTATGAAAAATAATCTACTTGTGTTTTCTCATACTAAATATGTCAATATCATTGGTAGTCTATTGTACTTGATGAATTATATTTGTGGGACATGACATTGCCTACACTAATGGCATACTGAGTTGATAACCCATTGTTTTTATAAGGAACATTGGATGTATATTGTCAGATTATCCAAGTACTATAGCGGAACCATTGATTATGGACTTATATTCAGTAGATTTCCATCATTGTTGGAAGGGTAATGTGTTATAAACTGGATCCAGTAATGTTTATGTGTTTACCCTTGGTGGAAATTGAGTGTCTTGGATATTATCCAAGCTAATCGCCTTAGAAAAGGCATGTGATGATATTGAGTGGGTTAGCAACCTCTTGGCAAATCTTCCTATTGGCTCTAAACAGTCTCCTGATGTGTATATGTTTTGCAACTATCTCATTGCAATAGCTAAGACATAAAAAAATATGTACAATGGGAAATGAATACATGTAAGTTTGAGATATAACTTAATCAAACAGCTGCTAGAGATTATGTTAGGTTGGACTTAGTTTGGCCACATGTCTGACCACACCACTTTTTGGAGGCAAGTGGTTATACGTCGAGGGGGATGGGACTTATGCCTATATATAGGGCGACACTAACGGCAACCCTACCTATGTGATTGGAGATCCCATGAAGTAGGTTCAAAGAGAAAAACAAGTCACTTCGTCATCCTGCAGTACTATCGTCTTATATATTTATGAGACGTCCCACCCTATGGCGAGATGGTACTATAGTATACTTTGTATAACTAGAATTGCAATGAGTAAGGATGAGTTATTTTACTCTTAATTATTGGAATCCATAGTACATTTTATAATGAGATAGTGTATTTTAACTGCAATGTACACTTGATGGATATCCACCTACGTGAATGTAGAACTGGGTCGGTTCTTATGAGTATACGGGCAAGTACTCTAGAGCATTCATAGAACACAAGCAGCGCAAGGGCCAAAAAGCGCAACACCGCAGAACAGACATATAATGAAAGAGCAGTGTGGGTGCATGTGATCTATTTTACTATAAGGGAATGTGGGTTCAAAGATTTTTTAATCCACCACTTTCACGTATTATAAGACATGTTACCCTATGACCGTTCAAGCCCGTAAAAGCACCAAGATCTTCGCGTGATTGTTTTTCGATTCTCTCGGCATTTAGTTAACCCATTTCTTTTGTAATATCATATTCCAAAGTAGTGGGGACTATTAGTATTTTGAAATAGTGGGGGGATTGTTAGAATCTCTTGGGTATATATTTCTAAATACGTGTGTGTGTGTGTGTGTGTGGGAGGAGATGAACAAAGGATGTTCTCTCCACTTTAGTGCATAGTAGATAGTCCCACATTGGTTATCCACCACATCGGGTGGGTTCGGCTTGGGGCTTACTTGTTGTGGGTAGTGGTTTGACCAATTGCCTAAATTTGTTTTGTTTTTTTCGAAAGCGTTAGTTTCGGTGTTCTATTAGGAGTTGATCTCTCTTCTTTATCTGTTTAGGAGACCTAACTAACCTCTATAAATAAGACCGTGAGTCCATAGATAGAAGATACTTCAAATGTAACAAAACCCATCCGTGAGAAACGTAACTCGCGGACTCGCCTCTATTCTTCTTCTCTTCTTCCCGTAAATTCCGCCGAGAGAGAGTTATATTGTTGTTCTAGAAAGTAGTTTGTTCTAGTGCAAAGTCAAGCTACTATAAATCATTGAATCTCGCGGAGAAAGACGCCATTGTCGCCTTTCGCACCAATCGGAAGCGGGCTTAAATCTTTCCTTAAAGACGTTCTAATACGCGCTTTGGTTGTTCCCTCGCTATCACTGTCCTTGTTCACTATTCATTCTCGCTATACTCTAGTTGTTGTGTTCATACAACTATTCTCTAACAAAGATGTGGCACGAGCTCATGCGTGTGTATCTAAGGATTTGAGACGAAAAGAATGGCTAGACTTATAGTGGTGGCTGGTAGGATTTGAGACGTAAAAGAATTGCTAGTTATAGTGGTGGCTGCTGGGGCACTGGACTTTCTCATTATTTGCTACATCAAGTGGGTCCCAAATTCTGTTTTTTGCGTCAAATAGTTTTACATTGCTGTTTTCATTGCCAAATATAGCCTTGGAGCATTTTTAGGAGAGCAACTAAAAAAACACCAAAATTTTGAACCAAACCAAACACCAACCATCTTTGGGAGCAACATCAAATTTTCGACATCAAATGACGCGGTTTTGGATAAACCGCGCCATATAGCCCACGCGGTTTTCCCAACACCGCGCCAATGAAGCCTATCTTAAAAGCCCAAGCCCACACGGTTTTTCAAAAACCGCGCGATCAACTTTCTTATTTTTTTTTCTTTCCCAATCTCTCGCGCGGTTTTGGCAAAACCGCGTGATTGAAGCCCACAATCTAGCCCAATCCCACTCGATGTTGGCAAAACCGCGCGGTTTTAGAAAAACGGCGTGAGTGATTTGATACAGCACCAAAGCTAGAATCAAATATTGGCCGATTTAGTGTTTGGTTTGGTATTTTTTTTGGTGTTTTCATCAACATGTGACTCTCATGAAGTTGAAAAAACACCAAATTGTTAGATATTTGGTGTTTGATACTAATTTGGTATTCCTAAAGATGCTATTGCATACAAACAAAAATTGGTTAAAAGACAAAAACTTTACACGGCAAAGTTGGTTACCTTTTTCAGCCACTGTAGAAAGACATATTTTGGTAACTTTAACACGGCAAAGTTAAAGAGCCACCTTTTTCAATGCCACTGTAAGTGTGGCTTTAACAAAACATAATTCTTCTTTGAGCCCTAACCGGGGTGTTTAATATTACTAGGAATACAGGTGAGTACCATAATTGTGCAACTCACGTTAAATGTTTTCTTAAAATAACATGGTGAATTGCAATTTATCATGTATGGTTCAGATTCTTTATATAAGATTTATATTGAGCTGCAGAGCTGGAAGCCACTATAATTTAAAATATTGTATTGCAGGCTCATCAAGTCAAAGTCCAAATCATTATTCACCCACTGTCACTTATATTTTTATTCTGGTTTGAGAGAAACCAAAAAAACACCCTTTGTCTTTTGAAAAACAGATTTTGTGTTTTCCAGCAAATAATAATTGCAATTGTAAAGCTAACCTTTGGGTGTGGGTGTGTCATGAACCTTATGTTGGAACATTAGGCTTGATAGTATTTTTGTAAGTTTGTAACTGATTGAAATTCCGGTGATCAGCCTTTTAGGCATTGTCATGCTTATGTATCCTTTAAAATATAATATTTATTGATACTTTCAATGTGTTTTTACAAAACAAAACAAAAAGAAAAATTCAACTGTACACCATTCAGTGGATCTAGAGAAATCAAAACGAATATATCCTGTGTTTGTAGTGGTTTGTTTTATCCAAGAAAAATGAATAAACCTTGCAAAAAAAATATATATATATCCCAATCAAACTACATCAACATATGGTAGTACGTACAATTCTAGAAGATTTTTTCTGAGGCTTGGGAGCACCAATGCCTTGAAGATGAATATCTGAAATAAATAAATAAACTAACATCAATTCCACATTTAGGAACTAGGTGGTAAGCACGTTATTGAGAATGGTGAATTGCAATATTGATGAAGAATATTGCAGAGCTGGCCATTAATTTATATTGTACTGCAGGCTTCCATAGCACCCACTGTCACTTGGTGTATCTGGTTTGAGAGAAACCAAAGCAAGGTTTTCCAGAAAGAGCAGGTTCATTACCTTGCATGTTGTAAAGTCATCCATTCTAACATTATTTGAAATTCTTTTAAGGAAGTTTGATAATATCCTGAATGAGATTTATTGAACTGAGGTGTTTACTAAACTGGGACTCTGGAAAAAGAAAACTGTACACCATTCAGTGGATCTAAAGAGAATCAAAACGAATATATCCTGTGTTTGTAAAGTGGTTACAGGTGGAGAAATGAATTTTGCCTTAAAAACAAAATAGCTCCAAAATCAAACTACATCAACATATGGTAGTACGTACAATTCTAGAAGGATTTTTTCTGAGGCTTGGGAGCACCAATGCCTTGAAGATGAATATCTGAAATAAATAAATAAACTAACATCAATTCCATTTCCGGTAAGCACATTGAAAGGACAATTGATGAAGCATCCTGTTCCACCAAGGTAATGAAAGAGCAGGTTCATTACCTTGTTTTAAATAATCCATTCTAACATTATTATTTTAATGAAGTTTGATAATAATGTGATGAGATAAGTAAACTGAGGGTCAGATTTCGAAAACCTGGGACTCTGAAATCTCCAACTGATCAATCTTATTTTCAAATTTAAAAGAATTTAGAGGTAAACCAAAAGCAGTTACAGGTGGACAAACCATTTTGCACCCTTCAAATCGGATAAATAATTCTGCACAACTTCTGAAACGACACGCCTCAGATTGTTGAAAGCCTATCAAAAGATACGTCAAAAACAAAAGGAGGTACTCCACAGCTTCAGCTATTTCCTACATTTGAATGTCACAGTTGCCAATATCCTGTTCCACCACAAATAGTCAGTGTAAATCAGACGTTATTAATAACCATAAGCAGCATTGCACACGAACACCTCTTATAAGAAGCATAATAACTTCTAGAACAAATCTAAAAACTTATGATTAAACAAAAGGAGGTACTCTCTAGGCAGTGGGGATTAAAACTTTAATTGTAATGTATTTTAAGAAGGGATTCAGCTTAAGCATTCATGTACTTCTTTGGCTCAACCAAAATAGTCAGATGCAATGACAAAATAAAAAACCCACGTGCTACAAAATGACAACCGAAAACCATTATCACTCATGAACCCCCAACCACTTAGAAAGTCCATTTCCACAGTACAAACAATTCTACAGCTACCGATGGAAGAAGGATTAAAAAGTTAACCTTGCATCAAACTTGTGAATACTCTAGAACTGGCAGCTATGTATTCTAATTACCCTGCTGTAAGCACAGCAAAGACAGAACACCCTAACGACAAAGACGAAATCCTCACATGTTAGGATGTGGCAAGAGAGCAGTGGCTCAAATTGCCGTGAAGTGGGTTTCAAAACCAACAGCAAAAAGAATTGGAAAAAGCTGACATTTCTATCACTCATTCTCAATAGACTGTCCGGAATGGTTCCTTGTAAAAAAAAAAAAAAAACTAACATTCCAACAAACATCAAATAATGAATCAAATAAGAACACAACAATAAGCAATGAAAGAAACAGTCATCTTATCTTGTTACTTGCTTTCTTCTTCTGCTTATTTTGTAATTTAAAAAGAACAAATTGTTCGATCGATACAGAATGGATGGGTTTGCATTTATCGCACAAAAATCAAAGAACAGAGCACCCAAGTTGTAAATTCTGACTTTGTTTGTTCTTCTTCAAAGAAATCCAGCAAAGAGTAAAACAACAAAAAAAAGTTCCACTTAGCTATAGTGCAACAACCTGTTGAACAAAAAAAAAAAAAAAACACAGTAGGCGATGAATCCATCGACAATAGAGTGTAGGTAATTTGGGTTTAGCGAGGAAAGGAAGAGTGGAGGAGATTTGTGGGTTTCCTGATAAGAGAAGAATAGTTGATTTTTTTGAGTTTAGCGAGAAAAGAGATTTGGTTTCTATATTATATTACGATGATTAAAAGCCCAGAAGATAAGAACAGCGTAGAACGACGGCTTCCAGGCTTTAGTAGCTAAGAGAAAATGTGTTACATTCCGGTTGGATAGTTCAACGGAATCACAGCTCAAAGGCTTAGAAGGCTAAAAAGCCCATGTGTTCGAAAGTGGTAAGATGGTATGGCGGTGGAAGGCTAGCTTGTTAAAGCTTCTATGTAACGGTGGCTAAAGCCAGGCTTAACAGCTTGGGCACGCTCCTTTAAAGGGGTTTAGATAGAAATCAATCTGGTCACAGTTGCATGAGCTAATTCCCTGTAATGCTAAATGCATATTATGTGTATTAAGTTTATGACTTTAAGTATGACCGACCCTGTCCGATTTCGATATAAAACCGGGTTCTAAAATCCATCGCATCAAAATCTACCATGAACCAATGGTAGACTGCTCACTTTGCTGAACTTACATACAGAACTTTGAGAAATTGAAATTGAAATTGAAATTTCAACTGGAAGAATATTCAGATAGCCAATGTCGTTCCCAAGATAAGCTTAGAGCCCAGCACAGGAATAATACAAGCATATAAAAAAAACCCTTGTTATCAGTTATTGCATATTTGGCAACTGTTACATTCGGTATACCATTCATTCAGGGACAATTTCTTCTTTTATGCATTTCTCTTCCCAAAATTTGACCACAACACGATCCGTGATCTGGCTAAAATATACAAAGTAGGGTTAAAATATACATATCGAAATTATTTCCCTTCATATTCTACAATCTCTTACGGAGTTACATTTCTGTTTTAGGTTTTCAGTCAACAACATCTCCATTTGCAGCAAGATCTTTCCAATATCCATGATAATGATCATCATAGGTACTGGCGGAGGCTTTCGCCACTCATGATCTCCATCTCCTTGAGAATTTCTTGTGCCAGAGTTTTAACAGGCAGATCAACATCCTCAAGTAATTCCCCAAGGAAGGGGATAGTCTCAGGCAGGAATACCAAATACTCCTCTTTTAGATGCTCCAAAAAGTATTTCACAACTCTCAGGCCTAAAATCCGAGACCGTATCTTCTCACTTCGAGTTTGCATCAACACCTAGCATCAAAACCAACATGAAATCACAATAGAAAACAATAACTGGAAAGTCGAATGCATCCTAATGAACCATCAGATCATTGATAGAACAATCATGTCTCATCAGATTAGAATTTTCTGTCCCCGTCCAAGATGTGTCAGACAGAGTAGGAAAGTCCTAGATTGGTAACACCTGCCACTCCTGTCGCACTTGACCTGGATTCTTTTTGCGGCTGATTGACATTAGTTCAACAGTATCTACCAGAGATAAGCGGCAGTGTTGGTCAAATTCTCATAATCGTTGTGCTCCTATTCCCTCTTTTCCTAGTCTAGTCATATATGGGGAACTAAAGTCCCCACCAAAATTTCTTTCTTTGCTTGGACAGTCTCCTTAGAGCGTATTCTTACCATTGATAATCTTCGGAAGCGTAAAAAAATAATTGTTAACTACAGTCAATTGTGTAGGAAAGATGATGAATCTGTAAATCATGTTTTGTTAGGGTGTTCTTTTTCTTGGAACATTTGGTCTTCTTTCCATTTAGAGTCTTATTTTTATTGGGCAAGTCATGGGCTAGTGGTGGATTTGTTGAAGGGTTGGGGTCATGGTCCTTTTACCTCATCAGGCAATCGTCTTTGGAGCTTGTTACCATTTGCTATTCTATAAGGTATTTGGATTGAGCGAAATCGTCGACACTTTGAAGGCGTTTCCGCATCTAAACAAGAACTTATCATATGTATTAAGGCTTTATTATTTCAGTAGTCTAAGATTATTAAAGAGTTTAGGAGTATCCCTTTTGAGTATTTTGTGGTGAGGTGGGATAGGCTTTTGTATTTAGAAGTAGAATAATTTGTAGTTCTTGGGTTAGTCTCCAGTGACTATGTTTTTAGTTTTATTTTATTTCTTTGTAATAGTAGGCTCTCTAGGCCTATTTTATTTTCTTTTCACTTTTAATGAGATTTCAATTTTACCGAGCAAAAAAAAAAGATAAAAGGCAGTGTTGGCAAACAAATAACAGGACCAGAAGTGGGTGTAGTACATAAAATGTCATCAATCAGGGGTAAGTATTTGAAGTTGGAATACAGAATATTTCTCGACGCAGCAAAGCTGGATAGAGAGAATGCGACCTTGTGACTTTATGATACCACAACAAAAGGTCTCTTTTTCTTGATAAAATCCTTAATAAATAAGAAATTACTTAAGCCCCCTAATCTTAAACAAATCCCACACACACCTTTTGAGAAATATACTCTATTCAGGATCCAAGAAAATTAAATAAGTTTAGGAACAAGATTTAGTCAATAACTCATTACTTTTAGATTTATCCAACAATTAAGCATGTGCTTGGTCTTGCTACAAAATAGGGAACCATTTCATCAAGTTAGATACTTTAAAGTCCACCAAGGATAGATTTTAGAAAGATACATTCAGCAAATAATATGATCATATTGCAGTTGGCAATAGGCATGGTGAAAATGGCAAATGCCAATGGTAGTCAGAAATAACGCAGTGATAGAGAAAGATATTTATTCACCTCGTGGTTCAAAGGCTTCCACAGAAGATCGGAGCCTGCAGTGACAGCCATCTGACCAAGGCACGTAACCAACAAGTCATCAACTACATTCACAGATGGTACGTTGGGTAACTCGTTTACAGAATTTGGTGGTTCTGCAACCAGCTGTGAGACAATGGGCTTCAGCAGCACCTGGGAGATGCAAGTAGGAATGAATAAAAAAGAAAACAGAAATTGAAGATTAAAGAACAAAGAAGTAAGAGTCAATGTCAGGATATAGAAAAATCTCATAAGTTTAGAACTTGTCATAAAGCACAAACCAAAGACGGTCACGGTTATGATTATAACTCCCACTCAAATTATATCAAATGAATATAGCATAATTATGCTCACGAATGGAAAAATCAGGAAAAAAAAATAACAAATTGAGATAATATGCACACATATTGAATAGCTTTACTCTGTTAATCTCTATATAAATTTCAAATTGCCATTAATCAAATCCATTTCTTTGGTTGTGAAATTGTGATGAAATAGGTTGGTTTTAAAAGATCTCAACCATATTCTAACAATTCACACATTCCAATGCCTGTGAATGAAAAACACTTCCGGCCCAAGGCACACAAGTAGTCAACAACTCAACATGAGGGAGGTAGGAAGGTATGTACATATGGTAACAGCCTCTAACAGGGTATGGCAATCCCATCGTGCCTGTAGGAAGAAGACACTGTGTGGCATAGATCACAGGGAAACCACAGTCCACATTTGTTTGCATCAGGTGAATAAGAACACCAGTGTAATAGGAAAGGAAACATAAAAAGCTTAATGATCTAGAATGCACTAGCGAAAACATAATTGAAATCCCTCCTATAAACTTCCTAAATCTTAAGTGTCTAGAAACGTTGTCGTATTGAGTTCACTAACCTGAAAAGTTGGTGAATCCAGAAACTTTTGGCTTCCGCTGTCGTAAACAAAGCATTTTTGCAGAGAAGATATTATCAATGCTCTCAGATGCCACTGTTTAGGAGACAGGGCATTCTCGCTTTCTTTTCTGCTATCATTTGCTCCCTCGATTTTGGCCTTCTTTCTCTTTTGGGCCCCACCAGCAGATTGTGTGCTTTGGCCTTCCGTAAGATATCGTTTACAACTCTCTAATAAATACTTGAAGTAGGGAATAAAGAAGGATCTGCAATGAAAACGCCTGTATTCATTACTTTGACTAAAAGGTAATACCTCAAATCCATACTAAAATTAGAAAGTCAAGTAACTTGGAAGTCATTCTCAAGTTTCACTAACCATGGGAAATGACCTTTAGAAGTTAGAACTATTACACCTGAGTAATAGAGTTAGACCATTATACGTGAGAGATAAGGTAACCAATGACCCAAATCACCTTACAAATTGAAGGAAATGCATGCTCTACAACTCCATTCCTTGCATTAAGCATGAATATGGTGAGAAACCATGAGAACATTACAATGTAGGTCTTCTAGTACCCCTAACATATTAACATAGTAAGCTCCGACATAGATCTATGAGTAACTAGCATAAAATAACACTAGACATCACAACATCATGTAAGGCTTCATTCATCCCCCTTGACAGAGATTAGAGTGCCCATTTTGAAGTGATGCACACATACTACAAGAAAGAAATAATCAGCTTCACTTGATTAAACAATATTACAAGCAACTCCCTAAGCTGAATTTTTCTCTCCTTAGCTTCCGATATCTTCACTCTTCCCAATCACCTTTCCCTTGCAAAACATGGGATAGTGGTACACTTTGAGCTCAGTTTTGGTTAAGAACAGGAGTTCACAACACAAAACTCAACCCAAAAACTAATGGTTAACGAGAATTTGGACAAGACTTCAACTGACAGGAGAAATCAATGCAAGGTGGAACAAATAGAATAAACATAAAATATTTGCTCACCGTTGGTGATCGACTAGCTCCGTAACTAAACTGAAGAAAGAAATAATTCTATCTAAACTCCTGTTGTCCATATATCCATTTCCTTCTCCATCAGACTCCGCCCACTCAAGACTTCGAATGAAAAGAGGCTCAAACATGGTACCAGTTAATTTTAATGACAGAACAACCAATGCATGTATAACACTTTTTTCTACAAGATGGACATTTCTAATGGATCCAGGGAGTGTACGACGGAGATCAAGCGCAAGCAAGCATTGACTGAATATCTTTTCATAGTTGCATACAATTTTTGATCTCTTCATTCTACCAATTAAACTTGCTAGCATCTCAAAATATATCGATACACTTGATTCGTCAAACTCGACAGCTTCAGGATACACTTTCAGCAGAGGATCAAGAATATGGTCAACCTGAGACATTGCAAATTGGACATGAACAGTGTAAGTAGTAATTTCCACATGAAATAAGCTTAAGAAACAAAAATCATAAAGGATTCTGTTTCAAGGATCTGTTAGAGAAAGAGCCTTACTTTAATCTTCTCAATCATTAGTCTTCTCACTAAATCCACTTTTGCTTGAACCTTTAGATCTGATCCTGAAACATATTCCGGATGCAGAACCAGAAACTCTGAGATTTCTTTAAGAAAGGGAGTTAAAAATCTCTTGAGCTTCTTTACTAAAGCCTCCAGAAAAATAAGAATAGAAAACGGAAAAGACTCCTTTAAACTCAAAGATCCAGATATGGTTCCACCATGACTACGTTTTAGCTCTTTAGCCAAACGTAGATCATCACGAGCTTTGCTTAACACATTTTCCATTACTTTGGGAAGTTCACGATATGCCGTTCCAATATCAAGCACAATTATCAAAGCACCAGCGGCACGAACGCAACTGCAAGACACAGCCAAATTTTGTGAACCAATTTGCCTTGTTACTGATTTCAGGCACGATTCAAAGACTGCACTCTTAGAGGGAAATCTATTAGCTAAAACTTCCAGTGCAGCAACTGCTGCCAGCTTTACTGAAGTATCGCGATCATCAGATTCTTCAATTATTTGAATTATTTTCAAGCACAACTTGACAAAGGATTCTTCAGAATTTTCATCCAAATGAAGCCAAGAACGGGTTGACTTTTGAGTCTTATTTCTTTTCTCCATATGCTTGGGTTTGATCATAGCATTATTATTCACACTTTCACAAAGGAACCCAAGAGCCTGCTCAAGAAAAATCATAAATGACTGGTTAATGTCTTAATGATGGGGAAAAAAGTGTGTTTGAAAGCATATTCTCGACACTATCAAATTAATTACCCAAAGAACACATTTTTAGAACATTATGTGCATGTCATCTACAGCGAACCCAGTGCCAACATTTGAATCTACTAATGATAACCATTTTACCATTTACCTCCTTAAAGGATCACCCTAAAAAGGACACAATTACACAGGCAGCTCAGTTCATCTAACTAAGTAGACTATTTTCCTAAATAGTAGCTGATTCACAACCTTTCACAAAAAAAATTGTCCCAAGAAACAGATCTTTAGAAGGATGCACCAGTACAACATGAATAGATTGAGCAACAGTTAATGTGATTCTGTGAATAGTTTAAGTTGCACTGAATAGAAATCCTGAATAACTCTTCACCTTCTTTGTCAAACTTCCATTTGCATGCCCCAGCAACAGAATTGTGCCTTCAAAGAACGATGACGGGAGCATTCTCTTGGTAATTGTCTTCAAGATGGAGTGGATGCAAGTCTTAAGTTCTTTTTGGACAACAAGGGGAACACTTAGTAGCTTGCTACTGACATGAACAAGTTGGAAGTGCGAGACAACCTGCTCCATCAGTACCCCAAGTGACTTCTGCAAAATTTAAACAGACAATATAAATTAGGCTGAAAACCAAGTGACACTTGAAAAAACGTAAAACTTCTCTAGTAGCCCAGCATTCTGATGTGAGAAAGAAGTGGTAATAAGCACTTTAGGGGAATATACAGCTAGATATCAACGGTTAGCTAAGAGAGTTGCATCATACCCTATTTAGATATCAGAAAGCTCTACAAAAGTAATAACGTGCAAAGTTTAGAGCAAAAAAAACCTGAATTTCATCCGAATCTTCCCGTGACTCAAGTTTGAAAATTAATTCGGTGTCTTGCAACTTATGCAGTACAAATTGCATAGCAAGCAGTAACTCTGAACCTTGATTTTGAGATTGATCACAAATTTGCACTCGTTTCAGGAGTGTAACCAGAGAAGGAAGCCATATCATGCAAGAATACTGGTCGCATACTTGCATGGTGAACTTATACTCCCACTCACTATGTATAGTTTCATCAGAAGCAGAATTACTTCTCCTCGCCACCACCGATTGAATAAGTAGAACAAGCACTGAAGCCAAGCTGGTTCTCTCTCCAAGCGTCCTGTAAGTTCATCATGTCAGCTTAAGTTAAGAATTAAGCAAGTATGAAACAGCATATCCCACTAGCAATACCTCAATAAGTATACTATAATTGTCAGTCTTCTATGCTCAGCAACTTCAGGTAACACATCTACAAAAATCTGTTATTACATATCAAGAATCAGCAGAAATTCGGGAATCAAAACCTACGAAACCCAAATGAACGGTCCTTATCAAAACAATTAAGCATTAGCAAGTACCTGAAGCAGGTTATCTATGTTGTTTGCTTTGGATAGCCAACACGGTACTATTGTGGATATCAGATCTTCGAACACTCGTTGTGAATGACCGTCAGTCTGAAGAATTAGTTCTCATTTAGTTTCCAGAGAAGTGGAAGGAACAGTGACATATCGAAAACATATCAGAAAAAGAGTCCAGCTAATTGTCAACTAAGCATAAAACACCTTGTACCAACAGGTACAAGAAACAGGCATACAAAAGTTAAACTGAAACAATTCAGACCTGTTTAGCAGCCGATTCCCCAATGACACTAAAGATACCGATAATATGGTCTAAGACTTTGTCTGGGTTGATTTTTGCAATAGAAGATAACAAAGAGAATATATGATTGCGAGTTGCTGCATCCTTGGTAGCATGTGCGCATTCAAGTAATACTTTTATATCATAGTTCTCAAGAATGTCATCCTGAAAAAAGAAAAAAAACATTATCATCTATTGAGATAAAGAGAATTTATATACAAATAATGGAAACTTAAACCAAGAAACTTATTATAGTTGTTGTTGCTTTCAGGAGTTTCAGCGTGTATATCTGGTGGAGAGTTAACCATACTCTCACTCATTCTAGCTGCTCTTGGGAGGTGTGGTGTAAGTTTGTCTATCAGTCTGGTGTTTTAGGACCTCCTACTTAGCGAAGGATTTATTAGCAACTTCAGTCCAGTGAGTTCATAAGTTGAGGCTAGCAGATCGTGTAACACTATCCCATTTTCTTTCACGTGATGCCTCTGGTTACGAAGAAACAGGAGACATATTTGGTAGCAAATCGCTGTCTTTGGAGGAGGTCATCATTTCAGTCAAAGGGTTGGGAGGATGGAAAATACACTATTCAGGAACTTTGTCTTTAGATGGGACACCCTAATGGGCAGTGTCATGTGGCCAGAATTTTCACTGGATTAACTATATTTCTTATTTTCTTCCTTCTTTTTTCCAGTCTCCATCTTGGACATCACAACCACTTCTTAGTGGGATTAACAAAACTTGACTCTATTTTACTGATCCAAAACAAACAACAACAAAAGGAAAAGAAACTTATTCTAACTCTATCCAAAATAATACTTGAAACTCAAACAAAGAACAGACCTTTAGAATGTCAGAAAACAGAGAAGCAGTGATATCCTCAAGTACTGATAATACTGTCTGTTGGATGGAACAGATTGTACTTATATTAGTTTCATAAACGCCGGATGAGGCTCCCAACCACTTCTTATCTTGCTCAACAAGCCCAAGAAGCCACTCATTCTTAAAAACTTTACTGAGAAGCTTGAATAGGGGCCCTGTAAGAGCAGTCCTGCAATTCACAGACCAATATGTTTCCATTGACACATTTCCAGACCACAAATCACATTCATGCAATAATTGAATAACTCTAGCTAATTCAAAAATGGTCGCAGAGACAAACCTATTCTCTATATCTTTCTTCAATAGCAACACATCGAGGAGAGAACCAAGAAAAGATATTCGGCTCCCCCATTTGTAAAACAAATTTTGATAATTGTTAGCACTTGGTTTTTTCGTGGATCGTTTTTTCTTTTTTCCGCTTGATAGATCAACTAAATCATCCTCTTCCACAATAATCAAGTCAAGAAGTCTTATCACAGTTGAAAAAGTAACCTGCAAAATTTAAGCGCATAAATGTTTAGTGTCACAACTCACAATACTGTCCCATAACTACGTAATAGGAAACCCATCTCTTTAATAATCATATTTTCTAATTTTACAAAAAAAATCCATGCGACTTCAGAGCAGTGAAGAAAGTATGCAAGCAACCACAACTTAAAGTTTGACTAAGCATTCATATACATACCGTTACTAGAAACAGATCAGTTCAACATCCAGATCTGTAGTAAGAAGTACAAACTTCTTCTTTCCCACCCATTCACCAGCCAAATTTGACTGGATGTCAACTTGTGTAGACATCTTCATACAAGTCAACGGCATGAGAATTCACCACTAATTATTTTGCATTTCTATAATCAAACTACTAAAGAAACAAGGAATTCGGATTGCAGACAGCAAAATACATTAATTTATTGTTTGATGGATTTTTGGGTTTCTGATGGAAACCACCATAAAATCAGGGGCATCTAAGTGAAGGCACACAAACAGCTCGAAACTTGTTCGTTCACATACAACTAGCTTTCCTTTTTATGTTTTATTGGATATGTAATTATTTATATATTAACATAATCAAAGGGATACATAATTACATCAACACCTGAATTATTAGCCAGAAGCTAATTCTTCAAGACAAACACGCCACCCAACATCACTATTACAACCCTAAAGCTAAGAAAGAAGAACCAAAAACACACAAAAGAACCCCCAACTGACTAATAAACTTTAATTGTAATGCATAACCTCCAGCTGCTTATGAAGGAAAATTCCTTCCAACATTTTATAGGACGTTAGGGATAATTCAATTGTACAAGCACTGTTCCTGCTTATTCCACAACTTTTTTATTGGTGAAATTCACTATGAATTAATAATATGATAACTATACATGCACTGTTCCTATGTTATATTCAACATGCTGGGGTATTTGAGCATGTGCTAGTCCTTGCTTCAAAGGGGTTACCTTCTGAGACTTCATGTGTAATTGGTAAACACAGTACCATAGCTGTAATAATCGGGAAGAAGGGTATCTCTCGTAGTACCTGTAATCCATGTTACGGGGCCTACTTCTTGTAATATTACGACAGTGATCCATTGATGAATTTAATTTTATCGAGGGGGGGGGGGGGGTTGTGTTTCAGAGAGAGCTAACATTTATCCGCAGAACTGCATCTCTAGCTGCATTCTGTATAGCACCATTCTTATTTCTGAAAAGAAAAACAAGCTCTTCAAACATTTTATCCTGCATAACAACAGATAAAAGTGTCAAACACTAGCAAGAATGTATGGTTTGAAAATGTGATTATTTAACTATTTTTCATAAAATAATACAAGTCACTTGGGTAGATTGATATTAGGAGAGTTGCTTATTTTCCAGGGAAAAGACCCAATCAATGGAATAGCTGGACAAGTGCCTTTATATTAGAGTGGGACACCTCCATGAGTGAGTTGCTAATAAGTTGCATCCACATTTAATGTGTACGGTGTTCCCCTTCATCTAGGGTGAATGCTGACCCAAGTGACAAACCAGGAGCGCAGAAATGTGAACTGCCTCTAGAGACATGTGACTAGGTTCCTGGGTGGTAGCGACTGCATTTACCCAGGAACTGGACCAATCAAGCATTACAAGTTTCCCCTATAAGTAACTTGTGGCTGGATGGGACGGTCTTTTGTACTTGGACATGGGGTGATTCATTTATATTTTCTTAGGCACTTCTTCTTCTTTTCATGGTGTGCATACACATGTTGGCTCTCTGGGCCCACTTTGCCTTTTTCATGAAATTTCATCTTCACTGAGTAGGCGAGTAAAAAGAGTATTAACCATAACATAAAAACTAACTCTGAAATGAAAGAGAATCCAGATTATGGAAGAAATAAGAGAAGTGACCTGTATCTCAGTCTCCAAATGACGGTACATGGAAGAATTCAAGTTTTGCAAAACTGTGACACAAGGCTGTACTACAGCAGGATCTTCTGCGGAAAAACTTTCCATCTGGAAAGTGCAAATAGTTTAAAAGAGAAATTATAGATGACATTTGGAGATCATGGTCCAGTAGGAAAGAAATGATCGTCTACCACGTTTTCTAAAGGTGAAAAACAAGAACTAGATACATACTTGCAAAGCCTCTAGAAAAGGATCTACTGGACTATGGCCAATTGGTGAGGCACTTGGAGCAGCACAACTCTGCAACCAAAGAGTTCTTAGTAAGGAATCTAATCAAGAAAACAAAGATAATTCTCAAAAAAGTAAATCAAATACCTCCAGTAGAACGCATAAAATGTTAGTTTCAGTCGTTGACAATGGTAGAAAAGATTTATCAACCCCAAGATGGTAACTTCTGCGTCTTTCCAAGAGTTCAGCAAGCAAAGACATGACTCCTTCAACACGCAATATGGTGATTCCCTTTCCTCTGAGCAATGATAGAACCGCAAGCTGCAAAAGTGTATCAGTTCAGTATGAGCTTCATATGAGTCAACTTATTAGCAGTGTACAAAAAGAATCTAACTAAAAATGTTAAACAAATAGGACAAGTTGCATTTCTGCAGACAGCGTAAAACTAGAGCAGAAATAAAAATAATATTACAAAATATGCAAAGGAAAGGGTACAGACCTTCCCAAATGGAGAAAGTTTGAGTGCTGAGTTCAAAATAAAAAGGAAGATAGCTTCTTTTGTACGCTGCTCAAACCTAAAGTCACATAAAACAAGATCCATTAGTGCACGGTGATATACTTCAGTAGTGCCCTTTTCTTTTCTGTGAAGTATATATTTCACCTACTTATGTTAGTCAATATCACCTAACAGGGGTAATGTTCATACAAACAGTTCAATCCTAAGAGACACTCCACACCTTAACTTGGTATGAGATCACAAATGATCCCTAACTCGCATAACCACATATAAAGAAAAAGAGAATGCAGTTCAATGGGACAAACTGACAATTGGATAAACAAAATTCTTTTTGTAAGCGCTGGTGCTTGGTTCAATGCATCTTCAGGCCAAAATTTATCAGACTTCAATATCAATATTCAAAAAGAATATAACTAGAGCAACAAAAGAGATATGGAATTAGTATCCATCACTATTCAGCAGACTATCCAGACAAAAAAGAATATATTTTCTTCAGGACTAGGAAGTAGAGAAACTGTTCCCCAGAGACGGTTGTAATAACTGGGTATCAACTCTTATATGGGAGCCTTTTTCATAATATCTCCATTTGGGATGATAATACTAAGCCTCCACCTCCTACCTATTGTCTGTTCTTCAACCAGTGTATCAACTAGCCCACAGATCATGAGATAGAGAACGACAGACTAGGTACAACAGACACTAGGTACAAAGGTTTAACACTTGGGCAGCGAAGTCACTCATCACAGCTAGTGTGATGATAAAACTAGTTTCGAGTAATTAGACCATAACAACTAAGCAAGTTATAATACTAAGAGAGGAAGAATACATAAATATAAATGTGCAGATATGGTACTGATTTACTGAATACTAAGATCAGTAATGTCAACATTAAGCATGCTGTATATCAATATTTCTTATAATTAAAACTAACAGAGGTAAACGAGAATATTAGAAAGGAATTACTGCAAGAAAATGACCTCTGATCAGTATACTGAGGCACTAAAATGTTGTCGGAGGAAGAGGTAAGTAAAGTTGTCAAAAATGACTTAAGGAAACTACTGTCTGATAAAATCAGCCTCTTCTGTTGGACTAGCAATTCCAAAAACTCTCCAAGAAAAGGTAGCCAGCTACTATGTTGCAACACATTGTCGTTTCCTGTCATTTTACAATGTCAGAACATATGAGTATCCAGAGAAAATTTATATCAGCAGTTAAAGAAACAATTAAATATATAAATAAGAAGAAAAACACCCTTCATGGAGTAGATTACCATTTTTCCCAGCCGAAGTATTGACATGTTTCCAGAGGATGTGGAGTGCTTCAACACACTTCATTGCAGCAACCCGAGTTTCCTAAACATGAAGATGGATTAGTCATGCTACTCAAAATATACCAGACAGTAGCACAATAAAGCGCCCAATGTGTGTCCTAGAGTAGTGGGGAAAGAAAAGAATCATGCCAACAAAGGACAAAATTTACCTAATGCTGCTAACACAACTAACAACAAACTCTAAAGATAAAATAACTGACCTGGTTATCACTTGAAAGTGGAACTAATACTGAAGGAAACCCCAACAGGAGCTGCACATGGCTATTACTTATACTCTGTTCGGACGAAGCAGTCTGAGAACATATAGTAGCGAAAGAAAGCAGACTCTCAACTTGCACTGAAACAGAAAAACCTGCATGCAAGAAATTCATAAGGATTTGAACACGCAGCAACAGATATCTGATAGGCTTGTATTTTCTAGAAACAAACTTAATATAGAGTAATGAAGATGAGTAAAAGCTATATCCACAATCAAAAGGCATGGTACAATACCATGAAAAAATCTATAAAAGGCACATTAAACAATTGCCACAAACAACAAACTTAAAATATCGGTCACAACTTCAGTAAATGCACTATCAGAAAGAAACCGTATATGTACTGGAGGGAGGAATGCTAGCCAGCCCTTCATGTAACTAAAGGCTTCCAATTCTCTCACAAAAAGACAAAAAATGTTAACCTGACTACCAGACAACCATTCTAACACTTCTATCTAGAGTTTCATGTTTGGAAGTACAGTGTCTTAGAATAAAGGAAGAAATCAGGCAGCTACAAACATTCTTTACTCTTGGGAAAAGGAAACAAATATATAAGGAACATCAAGAAAGAAAAATCATTCCTTCTTCCCGTCTTTCGATTTCTCGTTTATCTCTTTCTATAGAAGCATCAAGCAAGATATACCTAAATTTCTAAATTTTTAATTGAAGAGGAGAAAATTACAGATTCTATGTTGCTGATTTGTCTTCTCTTTCATTAAAAATCAAAAAGAGCAAAAGAGTAAATTAGGATTTAAATTACACTTTGTGGTAGATGGTTTTGAATAGAACCATTGTTTCTCTCTCCGTTTTTCTTTTAATATGTTTAAACTTGAAGCAATTGAGTGGAATAGTTTGGAAAACGAATGAAAGGTTCAGAACTTCAGATATTGCCAATATAAAATAAAACAAATGCATAAATCATCGTCTCAAATTTAATTTTTTTTGGGTCTTCCTTCATTCCTTTTTAAATTATTCACTATTTAATTTTTTTTCTTTCCTCAATAACAGGTGTAATGAAAACACAAGTCAATTTGTTTGTCCTTCTGTTGATGGGCACCCCATTAAGAACCTAATGGGATTGCTAGCATTCCCATATGTGATGTCAGAAAAATTTCTGCTAGAAACAAGTGCTATACAACTTGAATTAATTAAAAGAGTCTGTAAGTTAAATTTTGCAGTTGAAGAACATTCAAAGATAAACATTCTCTATAAGGCATATAATTGTGTAGAAGCCAGCAGACCAGACCTTCTTCCGTGTAAAACTTAGCCAAAAACTGGACAGGAGAAGGGTTGCACTTCAGCACAAGTAAATGAATATGTTCCTTGAAAACATTCTTTGAACGCGACACCGCAAAGAGAACAAACAGTTCGTCAACAGCACCAACCTGCAAGAAGCTCACACAAAACTAGTGATTATGAGCACCACCAAAGCCGACAACGAAAACGTTTGAGACAAATATATAACACTCCCTTCAGAGGAATAAAAATATAAAAAATAATAACATATAACACCAACATACATAGGTATGCAGTGAAGGTGCAAGTGAAAACGCCTTGAGCATCCTCCAGAATATCCAAATCAGTAAATCTGTATTCAACGCCTTGAAATTAGGATTTAATAATTGGGCAAAGAATCTGCTGCAGCCCTCATCCAACTTTTCTAAGTCCAACTGCTAATTTGAATTACAGAATTACATCAGAATAAAAACAAACAAAAGAAGATGGAGATAAGAAAGTAACAAGCAGAAAGAAGCTTGCTTAGTGAAACCAAAGTCAGAAAACACAAAATAATAGTTCACTATGAAACCAATTTAATACCTCCTCCTCCAAAAAGATGGCTTCCAAGGAGTCAATATGGTTCCACTCCCGTTTCAGAAAAGGAAAGCAAGTTCGAAATAGTGCTAAGACATTTTCAGGCTCTGAGTACAAGATAGACATGTTAGCTAACAACAAATATTTGCATAAGGAAAATAAAACATCAAATATGAGTAAATATTAAGAGCGTAATTAATTCACAGTTAAACATAGTCAAAAAGATTCTCTCATCAAACTCAATATACAACAAATCAAAATCGCAAATCAAAATTTAAAATAGCATCTATAATTTCCATATTTAACTGTAAGTAGAGATTGATGTGATGAGGTTTAAAGAAAATCTCAAACAATGTTGTTTATTTTGCGATCAGTAAAGTGTGACAGGCAATGCTGCTTAGAGCTGAACTATGGAGCTTGTACAATCAATCAGCAAGTTTATAGGGAAAACATAGTAGATACATAGATTTGAATGATGGTAGGAACAGATATGAAATGTAATCCAAAAAGGATAGAAATAGTATGCACACAGACACCAGAGATGGGATTTAGGTGCAAGAAGTTTATAGAACTAATAATAATATAGAGTTGCAAGTCCATAATATTTCTGTTCCTTCAATTACCTTTGCATGCTAATTAAAATACTAACAGGTAGATACAACTAGAGAATCATTTCAAACCCAATTCAGAAGCCAGTGCAAAACAGTCCATGCATCAATCATGGAGTCAAAAGTTAGAAGTGTGAAACAACTTGGGAAGCAGCAGAAACTGTATCAAACCAGAGTTGAAAACATAATAGAGGACAGATATATTTAAATGTACCTTGCTCTTTGATGACAAAGGATTGCAGTATAACCAATAAGAGCAATGTTTTCGATAGCGGAATGTTATTGTAGCATTCAACCAACCAAGTCAAATGCTTTTCAGGGTTTGCTGAGAAAGCTTCAGCCAAAGCTTCCACAGTCTTCATATTAACAGTAACTGACAGACTAGGGTCCTGTTTCTGGATTATTTTAAGACAACAAAGGCAATAAGCATTTAGCTGACAAAATAAAAATATTCAGGGCAGCAGATCATCATACACCTATAGTGAGGGGGGATAGTTATAACATGTAGACAATCACGCATACATGAAATAACACAGCTAGAATGAACTTTAAGAAAATAATTAACTTAAAAATATCACATTGGACTAGGGATGTTTACCTTTTCTTTTATTGTGGAGAACAACTCATATGAACGATAAATATCAACATAAAATGGCCATTGTATTCCCTTAGCCAACTCCAAAGCCTTCAGATTTAATCTCCATATCTTCACTCAAGAATGGTATCACAGAAAATACGATAAACAGTTAATACTTAATACCATAAGAATTAACGGAAATGTACCCCACCTTACCAGTAAAGAATGAAATGCGGGAAAAAAAATAACCTTTGGAAAAGTCAGAAGTAATGGGAAAAGCATGGTGGCAACTCCCTCCGAGTATTCATGCTGATCTTGGAAGTTCAAAATTGCACAATCGAGGCATGAGATAGCAACATTGCAAACTTCGGATGGGACCGAAGATGGACCTAGAAAAAGAAACTCTCAATTAATTCACGGATAAGGTTTTGTTGGTGTTTACAATTGTCATATAATACAGTGCTCAGACTAACACCACTTTCTCATTTAGGACCACTTGAAGACATCAAAATTTCAGGTTCATCCCTAGTTCCCAACTCCAAATGCCATGTTTTTGTTTTTTTCTAAAACATAACCTGAATATAGATATAAACTCTTAAACTCGTACTTTCCTGTTAAAGATGGGAAGTGATAATGAGAACAGAATCCAACACTTTTCATTCAATGATGGCCACACTTTAGCAAACATAACTTAATTCCAAAATGGAAATTGATCATGAAAACTCGTATACGCGGTCAGGCTACCTTGACACCCTTAAATGACATCCTAAATTGACACCCATAACAAGAGGTCAACCTACATAATGGGTTAGTGGCTGATTTTTGGTCAATACGATCTCCCTATCATGGAAAGAATATCCACAAAAAAACCAGCTCATTTCAGTATGTATACCTTTGTCAAAAGTGCTTTGCGAAACTGAAAGATTCTGGACCGTTAGATAAATCATAAATGGCAAATTAAACACAACTTTTGACAAGGCTAGACCCAATGGATAGGGTTGATTGTTTGTGGAGGTGATATCATTGATAGCAATATCATACCCACCAAAAACAGTAACTAAATGGTTGTGCAAGTTCATTTTTTGGTATGGGAGTCAATTCAGGATGACATTTAGAGGTGTCAAGGTAGCCTGACGTATATAGGTGAGAGATAGAGACGCATTCAACCAAAAGGCACCTAGAAAGATCACCTAGAAAGAAACTCCAAGCATCCCGTTACACACTGCCCAACAATGGTCTTATTGGAGCACAAAGGCACCAAAAGGCATGTCTCTCCATTCCTCCCAAATCTTTGACTAAAGATAGATAATAACTCAGTCAAGATAAATGACAAACACTTCTTGTATTACCCCAACAGAAAGTTTGTCAATGCCAGCTCGTCCATTAGGCGAGTTAGGCGGCTTCCTAAGGCCTCATTATTACTAAACTAGCCTTACACTTTCACCAAATCCTATTTCAATTGTGTAATATTTTAGTCAAGCAAGGATATAAAAGTCATTCGATGTAACTAATTAACTAAATTCTTTCTCTTCTCGCACTAAATTTCAGAGAGCATTAATTATGATAAGTACACATTCCAAAAGTTCATTAAAGATTATCATTAATCTAGCGGTCACAAATGAGTCATGAACTTATTTCTTTATAAGTGTCCTCATTTAACCAACTTTCTTTCTTGAAAAAAAACTATAAAAAAATAAAAAAATAAGAGATGAATAAATAATTTTCAACGAATCAAGAGTCCAACAATCTGTCTTAGTCTTCTCTCCATATTCCCGTCTCACTTCCTCTTTATTTTCATCTCTCTAATTATTGATTGTCAGTTTCAAATTTAGAAGGTAAGGTTTCACAAAAAATTAAAAAAACAAAAATCTTTCATGGTTCTACTCTGGCATAACAAAATTTGGAGCTTTTCTTTCCAATTTACTGTATGTATAAAAGCTACAAAATGGGTTAGTTCAATAGAGAATATGGGTTTTTACTACACTTTTATTTTACTTTTAATAGCTTACACTAGATCTTATTTTCCTCCATTAAAGACCCCATATTTTGTCTTTGCCTAAGGCCTCACTTTACCTTGAGCCGGCCCTGAAGCTTGTTATACTCCAATAACACTCTATTCAGCTTACAATCAAAAATCATGCTTATTTCCTTCTTTGCATTATTCTCACCGCGATTAACTTAAAAAGACAAATGAAATTGACCAAGAATATAAAGCAGCTAGATAGCAAGCTCAAAAATCAATAGGTGGGTGTTTTTCTGAGTTATCTTGATAGATAAAAATGTTAATGGAAAAACTTTACTCACATATCATGACATTTTCCACACATCTGAGAAGTATATCTCTTAAGGCTCGAATAAGATTGGGAGTATCTATGATGCTGGACAGACCAGACAACGACAAAGCTGTTTGAACAACACTGAGATCCTCATCGCAAAAACGCCGCAATATCGCTTCCTGAACATTTACAAGCACCTGGACCACAACAGAAAGAAAAGAAAACTTGAAAGATGGACATGCAGAGTATGGAACCCTCACTTATAACAGAAAGAATAGAAAGTATGATATACTACAACAAAAACTGAAAGGGTTGTCATTAAAAGTTATATTTCATTCCACCAAATAAGCATTATTATAATCTTAGTTGTATTTCATTCAACCACATAAGTAGTGTTACAATCTTACAAATTAACTAGTACTACGCAAGATACTAAGACTAATTGCATTTATCCCTCAGCTCATACAAACAAATTACATAACAATATCCTCCTACCTACACATAAAATCTTGAAACCGAAAGTCCTTTAACAATGAGGAAAGACCAAAAATAAACTACTTCCTTCACTTCCTCCAAGATTTTACGTGTAGCCTTCTCCATGTTTTCAGAAGTCCTCTGGTTACATTCATTCCATAGCACCCACACTACTGCCTTAGTGATCTGCTATCCACTTGGCTCTAGCAGAATCGGGCTCCATCATTATGTCTCCAACTAGGGCCTCCCTAATATTATGCGGCCTCATCCACGGTTTCTTGAATGTTAGAGAAAAAATTCCCAAACAAACTTAGCCACCGTACAACACACTAGAGGATGATACACATCGTCCTCCACCCGACAAAGTGGCACATTCATTGTTGAGCTCCATTCCCTATTTCATTGAGTTTATTAATAGTTGGATACGCCTAAGATAGGCCATCCAAGTGAAGAACGCCACTATAAACGTAACAGAGCACATCCAAATCCTTTGGTATGGAAAAGTTACCATTACTTCACTGGTCTCTAACTTCTCGTGTTTTACTCTTTGTTAGTACCCCAGAATATGAATGCACCAAATAAGTGTTGGCCATGTTCCATTTCCACACTCCTGCACATGCACCACCCCATCTTGGTAAATATATGCCAAAAAATCAGCAGATTAACCTCCCAATCATTCACATTTTTTGCACCGCGGCAATTCCATTTTCCCCAACTCATAACATCCGCCACTTTTGCATCTTGTGGGTTGCTAGGTCATATTTAGTAGAGAATTGATCCCTAAGTGGTCTCTCCGTTATCCATACATCATGCAAGATATCAGCTCCTCTGCCGATTGAACTCTTACACCTTTCCTAAATTGTTCTCATCCACTAGTTATGCCTCTCAACAAAGTAATATCATTTACCTACAATTACTGTGGAATTTTCAGTTGTGGACACCATTGAATTTTTGGTTTCCACATACTCAGTACTCTCCCCCTCTCCATATTTACATTTACCTACAATTACCTTCCTCCAAATTTATTCATTCTCCTCCCCACACCTCTACAACCATTTTGACATAATTGCTTCAGTCAAGGTTTCTAATTATTTGCATTCAAAACTTCCTTCCTCCTTGGTTAGACAAAGTCTCTCCCATCTCACCCAATGTATTTTCGTTTTCTTCTCACTACTAACCCACACAAATCTTCTAAACACCTTCTCAAGTTGGTTAAATACACCTTTTGGGTATAGAAAATGAGAAAGGAACCAATTAGAAATTCGGCTTACGGTCAAATTGAGCAAGTTATTCTCCCTCCTTTAGATACAGCTAACTGGGGATGAGGTAAAGGTTTTTAAAGTAAAACACAAGGAAATAAATAACCAAACAGTAATGGAATGGCAGGTAGACAGAAAAATGAAATTACTCCAAAAAGATATGCAAAACAAATATACAACTAAATATTAAAAGTTGCACAGTAATTATATTTTATTTTTATCAAAACTACTAACACTATAACATTTGTTGTTGTTAACATTATTATTATTATTATTATTATTATTATTATTATTACCAGTGTACCGTTATTAGTGTTGTTGTTGTTATTATTATTAAAAGAACAACATAGCTACCTCCGAATTAGTATTCTGATGCATCAGAAAACCAGAAGCAGCCAAACTGGACAGCGTAGCACGACGTATCTCAGCCTGTACCAAAATATGATTCCATCAGACAACTTAAAAACAGCAGCTACATGAAATGGCAATACAAGGCATTCACTTCTGTTGAGATATGTATGTTATAGTATGTTATTATCAATATATTCAAGTTCTCTACTAATTCATTCTCCAAAAGAAAACGTATTTATAGAAGTACCAAACTCTACTTCTCAGAAAAGGAAATGCAAAAGACAATACCTTCGGATGCTCCAAAGAAAACCAAATCATCGAATCAGACAGGTCAGGTGAGACATTCAAACTTCCACCTAATACTATGCCCAAATGCTCAAACATAGGATTCTCTTTGCTGGATTTCACTTTTGGATCCTGCAAACGCATTACAATAAACATAACATTAGATATTTAAAATAAATCATGTGAAAAAAATGAATACAACTAAAGCCCAGACAACATACGGACCTCAAGGAATTTAAGAACAGCTTCCTGCAATTCCGATGGATAAATCTTACCAATAATAATCAATATTTTTTTTGCCCAGCCACCTGAAGGATTATGTCAAACTCATGGTTAAGTGTCGTTAGGAAAAAAAAGTAATTTCATAATTATGTGCATAACTATGGAAGTACAAGCTTCGGGACAAGAGCCCTGAGCTACCTGATTCGCATACTTGGGAACTATCCATTTTCTTTGATAACATCAAGCAACAAGTAAGCACCTTAACAACAATACTACTGATAAAATCCTTGATAGGAAAAGTCTCAATAGCAGATAACAAGGCGAGGTGGTAGAAATCTTCAGAGGAACTGCAAAGAGTAATAATCAATCTCTCAGCATTCATGAAGTAGAGATTTTATCAGGAAAGGATTGAAGTCAAAGCAAACCTGTAAAGTGCCAATGATCCAAAATAAACAGAGAGAAATTTCTTAATATTGAACTCCTTTGAAATTCCGAGAACAACTCCTGAAAAATCCCTGCAGAAAGAAAAGGAACAGAAATTAAGGAAAATTAAAAACATGCAGAAGTGCAATCAAGAAATGTTAAATTATTCTGTTAAATTTGTGTTAAGGACATTAACAGATACCTGATTTCTAGGAGAATTTCCAAAGCTTTCTTGGGTAATAATTCAACTGATTGTGACTATCAAAAGGAAGAAAAAAGAAAAGGTAAATGACGTACCGGAGAACAAGAGAAAGACAGACAAAGATGCAAAAACAAGATTTTATAAGCATTGCGGCAAAATACATCTGCTAAAAAGTAAGATGAAAATCATGTTTACCAAGACAATGTAAAAACTGAATATGAGAAGTAACTTGAAAAGTTTTATGCCTTTCTATCTGCTAAAAAGCAAATACGTCATGTATATTCATACTCATCTTTCTTTCTTTTTCTAAGTATTTTAATGATGAAAGGGGCATACAAATGCGAGAGAGAATCTCAATAACAGGGTGCAACTACTTATACACTGGAGGATCAGACACCTCCCAAGTCCTAATGCCCATTCTACAGAACACCTATAATACAATTACGCCCCTATGGCGACCCGAACAAGCTTCCGACTATCTACATTCCGAAAGTTAAGACAAGCGATCCCAATTTTCTACAAGCCCCGTTGTGTGCTTGATCCCGCAAATTATACTAAGACTTGAGAACCTTTGCTTCTACCCTTCAATAAAATATTGAATAGTATACAGTAAGAAAACAACAACACACAACTTCTCACAATCAAAATCAAAATCTCTTCCTGTGGGCAGTATAATACTATAATGTATGCAAATTAGGATGTTGTGACCAAGTTAGTCCAAGTAAACATTAAAATAGTGATCAGAGGCTACTTCTTCCAGCCCAACATTATTGTTGCAAAAACCAATATGTTTATCAAGTTGATGCCAAGACCAGCCCTAAGAGAAAATATGGGAAGTACAGTAATGATACCAGTACCTGAACAAGACTGACAACAGCCATGAGCAAGATACGAACCCATGGCAAGTCAGCTGATTCTTTTGCATCTTGCCGAGCCACCCGAGCAATGGATTCAATCAATTGCTTAACAACCTTATGGGACAATGCCACTCGGTTTGATAGTACACTGATCATCATCAAAGAACTTGCCTGTACAAAGTATTGTCACTACAAAATTAGCAAGTACGAATCATTTGTAAATTTTAGCATACCAACATTGAAGCCAAAATTTACAAACAAATAATAAATTAAAATGACACAAGTGCCTATCAAACCTTTGTTATATTTTTTTCACTTTTTTTTCCTTTTTAGATTGGCTTCAAAAAAAAAATGAGGTGACAAATATATATTCTATCACGGACTCACAGTGCTCAAGTATTCCTACAAAGGTATATACTGACTACTAATTTTGAAAACCATTCAAGTTGTCAAATTGAGTAGGGCAATTATGGAGCATACCACTCTTCTAATGAAATGGATGCATTAAAGCTTCTTCCTAAAGAAGTGTTGTTATGAACTATCAGCCTAATCATAACTCTAACTTAGAGTCACAATGCACGTTGAGGTAAATGCACCAATAGCATAAGAATACCACCTTGTGGTCTCGACCTCCTTTTGATGTAGGCTCAAATCCAGAAAACACAAAAGGCAAGATTCTTCTCACAGTGTCACTATCAATGACTGGAAAGGCACCCAAAACTTCTACAACAACAGCTGTGAAAAAGCTAATCACTGGCACTGATGGCTGGTATCTTTTCGTTGGTGAAGCCTGTAACAAAACTTAACTACTAAATTCACCTAAAAACACAAAACTAAAACAAACAGAAGCACAAATAAAACAATTAAAAACTCACATATCTGTTTAAGGTTTCTAAAACACCCATATCACGAATGCATTGTTGTACAATAACTTTTCTCGGTGGAGGTGCACCAGAAACTTTAACACCTTCAAGAAATCCCCACTTACTATTTCTGCAACAAAAAAACAAAAAAAATCCAAATTCACAACTGTATAATCAATTTCCAAAAAAACAAACAATGTATCTCACCCCAAGTTAAGTAGTTGCACAATCCGAACAAACGCATGTGTATCGTGATAAGGCAAAGCACATAGAACCAGTTCATCAACATTATAAACATGAACCCTGCAAAAAAAAAAAACTCCACTTCAAACTTTCCACACCCAACCTTCATTCATAATCTAAATGAATAATACCTTACTTGTAACGGCGTATAAGATACTCGACAGTATTGAGAGCGGAATGCAATTGGAGATGCCCAGAAAGTAATCTCAAATACGAACTAATCGAGTCGTTAATTTTATTATTCTCTTCAACACCCAGTAACTCTCTATCTGTATCTCTACTTCTACTACTAAACAAACTGTTTTTATAACTCCCAAAACTGTTGTCAATTTGAACCAGTGCTTCTAAACCTGCAAAACTCAAAATTACTAAATTACCCTTCAAAAAAAAAAGGAGTGAGGAGGTCTTTTGTGTCATTTATTATTGTTACCTGTGAGAGAGAGAGTGAGAATGGTATCGAGGTCGATATCAGCAGCTTCTTTTGGGTCGAAGATTATTGAAGGTTTAGTGAATGGTCTTTTAGTTTGTTCGGGCTCTATTTGCATGAACGGTTTTAGTCTTTGTAACTGTGAAGCTATTGATGTCGCCATTTTTTTATAAAGTGTTAAACCCTTGAAACACAAAGTGAATTGGAGGAGAAGGCTAAAAGTGTTAAACCCTTGTCTTTAGGGTTTTATATTTTTTTTACTTAACAAATGCCGACATTATGGAATATGGTGAAATGTCGGCATGTATAAATACCACGGTTTATTAACTATTTGTACTCAGTGTTGCTTGAGCCCATGCTTTTATTAGGCTGTATTTGTTTAGTAGCAAATCTGTAGTGGGAAAATATTATATTTGCTAGTGTTTGTTTGCAAAAAAATTTTGTGGGAAAATATGGAATTTGCCAGTTTTGCCCGTATTTGTTTACCATGGTTTTTTTCCCTGACAAATAATATTTCAACTTTTTGAATTTTTTTTTAGTTTTCAAACTCAATGAAGTCTTAAAAAAAGCTAAAAATAAAATACAAAATAAATAAAATTAAAGACAATTAAAATCAACATTTAGTAATTTTTTTTGAAACAACCATGAAATAAAGTCTGCAATAGACCTTAACCACCATTGTTATCACATATAAAAAAAAAAAAAAAAAAAATTATTGTTATCCAAACACATATAAAATGTCATTGTGCCTTGGATAAATTCTATTTCTATACTTTCCCATACTTGGATCATGTGATATGGCTTGATCCCAAATCTCGTTGCTAGTTATGATATTATATTTTTTCATAATTCCATTCAAACCCCTGTTGCATAGTTACACTAGCAATATCACGTGTCATCCATTGTAAAGTCTTCACTCACTGAATTACATGACTAATAATCAAGTCGATACCAAATTTAAATGTGTTTTGGAGTGTTTCTCTTACACGCTCTTTTGATATTGGAAGAAATCCGTTCCCATTTTTATAACCTATAAGTAGCTCGTTATGGAATGTATCGATAAGAACATTATCCGCCTCACTTGTCCATCACATTGTCATATCTAATTAATAAACATACAAATTAAGTTAATATACTTAAAACAATTGCAAGTTAAGAAAGTGCATTAGTATAATTAGTAAAACAAACTTGGTCCAAATGTCGTTACAGCCACATAAACATAAATTTAATTATAATACTCCACAAACATATTGGACTAGTACAACTACAAGACGAATATTAATTTGATCATTACAGCAATTAAAATAACTAAAAACACCATGACCAAGTAGCATACGTAAACCCAATCGTCGCGTTGCTCAGCCACATGACCTATCATATTTTCTATGTGAGGTGCATATAAAACTTCTATGTGAGGTGCATGTGGAACATGAGAAGCTAGCATTTGGGTACTTCATGCACACACCACCTAACTCCACCACACACACACACCCACACCACACTCCACCAAAAATCACAGCACCACACACAAATAAAATCACATCGTATACACACACTACCTATTGCACCAGCAGCGCACCTGGAAGCAACAACAACAACAAACCACTCCTCCACACTTCACACCACCTGACTGCACACTCTTCACCACCACCACCACCAACAACAACAACAATAGCAAACCACTCATCCACACTTTACATCACCTCACTGCACACTCTTCACCAGCAACACCACCACCACCACACACTACCCACCACTACACACACATTTCACACCACTACACACTTCATACCACCACACACACACTGAGATAAATCCTTCACATTAAAAGAACTTAAGTTTTAGTCCAACCATCCAACACATTAAAACAAACTCTAACTACTTTAGTCACTGTTTTTCTTATCAACACCAAACCCATAAAAAAATACTCCATAATAAATCATCCTCTCACTTGATGGTACACAAAGGAACTCCCCAATCACTGAATTAATAATATAATAGGGTTCAAAAGTAAAAGGTTCGGCTAACAACACCAAACCATTACAAGATCCCAACACTTCAAATTTCAGATCAATTGGTTCAAATTCATCTTTGTCAGGTAACAACCTAGGATGTACTAAATTCTTAATTTCGCAATCTTCAAATTCAACAACATATATTTCACTAAACAAACAATTTCTACCCTCCAAACTTGCGGAAACATTAAACAATATAGACAATTTAAGTAGAGAGAGTTTACCTTGGTGAATTTTGGCAAAATGCGATAGCTGAGAAACATTTAGCTATCGAATTGCTAATTCCTTGCACACCCTTTTACAAATTGCTAATTCCTTAAATGTCAATATAATCGAGATACACTCTCTATAAAAATATCCTTCAACATATTAAACAGAACTATCAAATCATAACTATCAACCATAAAACCACCCATATTTTCTTCTCATGTATGAATCATGAAATTACTAAATGAAATTTCAAGATTGAGATAGAGAGAGACCGTGAGATTAAGAGACCAAAAAGATGCGAGATGAGTGAATGAGAATAGAAAGGTGGGAAAATGATTCTTGCCATAATGGGAAAATATGGGTGGAAAAAGAGTTTAGGGGGAGAGGTGGATTATATTTTTCCACTTCTAGTGGCAAAATTTTATTTACTGACAAATAGAAAATAGTGTTTGCCAATATCCTTGAATGCACCCAAACACTAGCATTTGTTCTCCCAGTTTATGCATGTTTAATAATTTTTATGTATTTTGTCATCTTTTTATTAGATATATTATTATTTAAATTGTAAATAACAATAAACACAATTCTACTATGTTTTGCACTTTTGTGAGTTTGTAGAGTAAAAGCAGGTTAAACTACGTACTGCAATGTATATGCAATGTATTGTTTATAAATAAGTGTATCACACAATATTCCAATTCTTCGTAAAGTATTTTTCATACGAATATTTGTTATATACTTTTGTATTGAATGTTCTAGTTTGCACTTAGAAAGTCCTTTTTGTTTTTCTATCTCTCTTATGTGAGCATTTTAAAAGAGTGGAACTCCAAATTAAATTAAATTTTATGTTGTAGTATATTATCGAAAAAAATAAAATAAAAAATTATGTTGTAGTTGTTCGATGTATGCCATTTGTACAAATCGTAAATGTTTGTTATATTCATCAAATTATAAATAGGAGAAGCAACTTAATTTGTAACTATGAAAAAAAAAATGTTATTTCCCAACTTAAAAAAGTGGACATTAAGTTCCTTACAAGAGAGTACACTCATTGAAAAAAAAAATACAATACAATACACTCCATCTTCGTTCCTCAACAAGGAAAGGGTCACTGAGTGCACATCAAGAAATGCATATACTACAATAAAACATAATAAAATGAGACTATTACAACCCCTAATTTTTTTTTCTTTTTATGAGCATCGTCGTCATTTAGATAAGATGGAGCACGAAGTCCCTTCGTACTCCCTCTTATCTTCATATAACGCTCCACATTTTATTTTTTTCCCATCGTCCTAGGTTTTCATCCTACTACAAACAAATGGTATTTCCTTGTCTGAATCTTTTCGATGGGACACTAAACCGTTGTAGGTTTTCACTCATTTCTTGTTCTTGCATGCATTGCAGAGAAACATTATTGTATTTTTAATTGTTTTTTTTCAGGCCATTTCCTCTAAACTATATCTTTTGTGAGGCAAAGCATTCCCCTTTTATAGGGAGTGCTGGGATGCAAAGCTGCATTTTAAGTATAGATACGTACACGTGGGCACTAGGGGTAGGGTTGTCCACGGTTCAGATCAGGGTCGGTTTAGCTCAAAAGTATCGGTTACATAATTAAAAATGTTCATAAAGTTAGAAATCTTATACAATTTTGTCGATGATCGCATTTTAAAAATACTACAAGCATGTCACAAACAATTTAAGTTTGCTTCAAGTCTTCAATACAGCAAGTCATATCAAAATGCCTAAGAAATGACTCAACTCCAACAATTCAAATTATGAAAGACAAACTTTTAGATTATTTACGACCCACATTGAAACTCTCAAATACTCTAAATGAGTTGGCTCGTGCAAATGTTATAACATAATAAAGAGGAGAGAGAGCAACTAATAACTACTTAAAACACAAATAGTCTACGTTGGTGCTGATCGATATTGTGGGGATTCTTCAAGTTGAATTGTCAATAAGATATCTTAGTCTTCCATTGATGTCTTCTAGTCTAAGTATTAGGATTTGCTTACCTCTATATATTTGAGAAGATTACTGGTAGATTGTCAAACTGAATAATGATAAAATTTTACCTCTTTTTCAATGTATTCAAGCACAGACTCAAGCTCCATTTTCAACCCCGACTTATTCATTTGTGAGTTTTATCATTATTTGGGGAGAAGAAGAATGCGCACATCTACCTACGTATACTGGCCTTTATGTCAAAATTCTATTTGCACTTTATTTTTATTTTTATTTTTTTGTTTCAATGAAAAAATACCATATCCCACCCAAAAATAGAAACGGTGACAAAACGTGGTCTATATTGTTATAAAAACCACACTTAGTTTTTAATATGTATGAAAGTGTCTTTGGTTGCCACCAACCTTTTCTCTTTACTACACTTAAGTGTGGGACTAGAGAAATAAATAACTTGAGGTTCTTAAGTTTATATAGTTTATGCATTTGTATAGGTATAGTGTTGTAGAGAGGTATAAGAGTGCTCTTGTGCCCACAAAAAAACCTTAATGCCCACAAGAAAACCTTAAGTGTTTAGTGGGTTCATTCGTTATTGAATCCTAAGAGGTGTGTGCTAGAGTCTTTTGCAATTCTATTATTGGATATTTTATTCCAACATAGCCAACCGCCGCTAATGCTATTTTAGCATGATGGGGTGACACGTGGCATTGCCCTTTTTCAAATTAGTTGATTATAAAATTTCCCCCAGTGTCCCTGTTTCGTTTTTATAGAAGGTGTTTCTATTTGTCTTTGAATTAACACATCTTAAATTGAGTTGATGACCATGACCGATTCTAGGGAGGACTCAAAACCTTTGAAACTTATTCATCTTCTCTGTGCTAATAAACCATAGATCGCCGTCAAAACATGTTTTATTTTTTCTAATCAAATGAAACTTTGATTATTTCGATTGAAACTAAATTTTAAAGCTTCAATTTCTTTTCGTTTTTGAAACCAGGCTAGAACAAATACATGGAAAGAAGCAAACTTGTTATTAGTAAATCAAAGGTAAAATTTTGCATGGCTAATTAAAAATTCGAGACAACTCAAAGTAGTTTCTTATTCTTATCATAGCTGAATTGCGAGTTAGTGGGTAGTTATCTAAATTTGTAACTCCTAGGAGATGCATGTACTTAAAGGCTTGGTGCCTGATGCAGTACAGATGCTTGCGGAAGAATACCTTGATGAATATGATGGGGTCGTCAACGTATGAATATTGGCTCTGAGGAGCACGAGCGCGGGGCGCGCTTAGTTTTGTCTTGATCCAAGCGTGGATCGCGTGCTCAAGGTGAGTGAATGTTACAGTAGAGATAGCGCGGGTCGCGCTCAATTTTGTCTTGCCATAAGCGCGGGTCGCGCTATGGGTCTTATCGTGGGCTTTACATGAATAAAGTTATTGTTTTGCTTATTTTGGTAGGATTGGTTTTGAAAAGTCACTGCTTGTTTAGTTTAGGGTTAGGACGCCTATTTAAAAGCTTAGGAGGGTTGTGATAAGACTAATCATTGATTTTATAAAGTTATTTCATCGTTTATTGGTTAAAGAGCGATTCTTTTGATTGTTTGTGAGCTAACACACTTAGTATTACATTAGTTGGTATGAGATTCAGCTACAATCTAAATATGCCTCGTCAAACAGCAAGAAGACGTGGTAGACCTCAGAGAGAAGCTTTTCTAGACGATGTGTATGCTCGTGACCGCATGGCCAAACTTTCAAGGTAGGTAGCAGCGCTAACCCGCCAAGTCGAAGCCTTTAATCGGCAATCCGACCAACCACAAGACCGTGCACCACATCATGTGGAGGACGATATGGAGGCAGAGGATAACAACCCATTTGCCGTTTTGAAGGAGGATAATAATTTCCCCATGTTCCGCAACACAGGGAGAACAAACGTTGGGAATCGGGTTTGAAAATTGATTTGCTTGAGTTTCATGGCAACTTACAGGTGGACGATCTGATTGATTAGGTCGGGATTGTGGAGGAGGTTATAGAGTTTAGAGAAGTGCCAGACGACAAACATGTGGCGCTTGTGGCAACTCGTTTTCGTGGTTGTGCTATGGCTTGGTGGTAACAGTTGAAAGTGACTCGTCACCAAAGAGGTAAATCTAGAATCGTTGATTGGGGAAAACTTAAAAAATATCTCCGTGCCGATTTTTTACTTTTCAATTATACGCGTGAACTATATCAACGCTTTCAGAACTTGTGTCAAGGTGCAAAATCTGTGGATGACTATACCAAAGATTTTTATTAGTTATTGTTTCGTGTAGATTTGACAGAATCTGATGATCAGTTAGTGGCCCGTTATATTGGGGGTTTCCGTTCTAACCTGCAAGATGCCTTGAACCTGTTTGATGTTTTTTCGGTCTCTGAGGCTCATCAACGTGCCTTAATTATGGAAAAATAACATAACCGCAGGAGTAGTGGGTCATGTTCCCCGTACTCCTAATGTTCCTATCACTAGGCCGCAGGGTCCTGAAGCGATAGGTCGTGGTGCTAATGTAGTTAAGTGTTTTCGTTGTGGTGAGATGGGTCACTATGCTAACCGATGTTCCAAACCGCCTGCTCATGGTAAGATTTTGTTTGCCAAGAATAAGGATATTGATGAGGATCCCGTGGGTGGTTTTCTGGGGGCTCCCATCTTCGGTGGTGCGACGACTGTGTTTTACTCCTAAGGAGACTGAGGGTGATGGTTGGCTCCACAATCATATTTTCCAGTCGACTTGTACCATTCTAGGGAAGGTCTGTAAGTTGGTTATTGATTTAGGTAGTTGTGAGAATGTCATCTCTTCTGAAGTTGTTTGTAAGCTTAACTTGGCTATTGAGAAACATCCTGTGCCTTATTCTCTCTCTTGGCTGAAGAAAGGCACAGAGATAATAGTGACTAAATGTTGTTTGGTTTCTTTTTTGTATTGGTTCTAAGTACGTTGATAAGGTTTGGTGTGTTGTTGTTACTATGGATGCTTGTCATTTGTTATTGGGTCGCCCCTGGCAATTTGATCTGCGGGTTGCTCATGATGGTTGGAAGAATACTCATAGTTTTCAGTTTGAGGGTGTTAAAATTGTGTTAGTACCTACTCGAGAGCCTGCGCCCATAGCCTCAGCCGGGCTAAAGTCTTCTTGTTTGGCTTTGCACAGTTTTGAGACCGAAATGCTTGGTGCTAGTCACGTGTTTATTTTAATGTGTGAACCTAACACGCCGAAGATTGCAGTGCCAGCATGTGTGCAGGGATTGTTACAGGAGTCCGCAAACCTTTTTTCCGGATGAGTTACCGGCTGATTTGCCCCCTATGAGGGATATCCAGCACCAAATCGATTTGGTTCCTGGTTCTAAAATCCCAAATCGTCCGCATTATCGGATGAGTCTGAAAGAACATGCTGAGTTACAGCGACAGGTTACCGATTTGCTTAATAAAGGATTTTTCGGGAAAGTTTAAGCCCATGTGCGGTTCATGCTTTATTAGTTCCCAAGAAGGATGGATCTTGGCGTATGTGTGTTAACAGTCGGGCTATTAATAAGATCACTACCAAATACAGATTTCCTATTCCCCGGTTAGATGATCTTCTAGATCAGGTACATGGTGTTGTCGTCTTTACCAAGCTTGACTTAAAATCTGGTTATTATCAGATTCGCATCCGAATTGGTGATGAGTGGAAGGCCGCCTTTAAGACAAAGGAGGGCCTATATGAGTGGTTGGTCATGCCATTCGGCCTCTCTAATGCACCCAGTACTTTCATGCGAGTCATGAACCAGGTGTTGAAGCCATTTATGGGCAAGTGTGTGGTGGTTTACTTCGATGACATCTTAATTTACAGCAAGGATACCACGTCTCATCTCCAGGATCTCCAGGCGGTGTTGTCGGTCTTACATCAATCTATCAGTTAAGCTTGGAAGCCTCCTAAAAAAGTTCAAACTAGCTGGTGGCATTGGCTCTCTAAACATTGGGTGTCTCAAAAAATAAAATCCAAGAGCCACTGCTACCATTTTAGGAGGCACCACATACAACAACAAAGCAACTAGTAAGCACACTCCGATAAACAATCTCGTTGCCCTTGGATCCCTCCAAAAGGTTGGTGTTCTTGTTTGTTGCTCAACTATTTGTTCTTTGTTGTTCTTTGTTGCCAAATCGTTTTCTATCTTGACTCGCTTCGTTTCTGGGTTATGTGGTTTCGGCAAAAGGTATCTCTGTGGATATGTCTCAAGGTCGATTGGTATTGGCTCTTGGCCTAGCTCGTCGACATTAACTGAAGCCCGTAGTTTGCATGGGTTTTATCGCCGCTTTGTTCCTCATGTTAGTACTATCACTGCTCTTATTACTGACTGTTTGCGTGGTACTAAGTTTCTTTGGTCTCAGGCAGTTGAAGAGAGTTTTCAGTTTCTCAAGACTAAGCTTATTTCGGCACCAATTTTTAAACTGCCAGATTTTTCATCTCCCTTTGAAGTGTGTACTAATGCTTTTAAGGTTGGTATTGGGGCTGTTCTTAGTCAGCATACTCACCCTGTCGCTTATTTTAGTGAGAAACTCTCAGGTGCGAAACAGAGTGTAGAGAAAAAAATAGTTTTTTCTAGTTTTCCGCGGTCGAAACGCACTTTTACGGTTTCGAGTGGGAAGAGCTCATTTTGCTTCATGGTCCGATGTTTTTGGTAGCGACCACGCCGGAAGGCATAGCACTCGTCCTTTTTTGGGGCTTCACTCTGATGTCGAGATTTTGGTTTTTTGGTATAAAAACAAAATCAGTTTTTTGGAAAACCTAATTTTTTCCAAAACCAAGAAAGAGAGAGATTATAAGAGAGCAATTCTTTGTGAGTTGAGTATTCATTATTTGTGAGTGAATTGAGAGACTTGGATCTGTTACTCCGGACATCTAGTAAAGCTTGGAACTCACAGTGTGGAAGTAGGCAAATTGCCGAACCACGATATATCTCGTCTTGTGGTTTGTTCTTCTTTTATATTAATTTGTCTTACTTTATATACTTGTTATTTGATATTGAGAAGTGTTGGGATATTGCTGGGAAGGTGTTGAAGTCTTGTCTATTGAGAAGGATCGATCCTTGTGTTGGATTGATCCGTTTGTTGTGGGTAACGTTGTTTCCGAATCATATATTCACAACAATTGGTATCGAGAACAAGTAGGTATACGACCTAAATTTTGAGTTTAGTGCTTTCGAAATTTGTGTAGACAAGGTGTTGATTAAATTCGAGGTGAAATTTTTTGGGTTATTGTGTGTAACTTGAAAGATGGCTCCCAAGATGTCAAACACAAGGTTTGAAGTAGAAAGTTTAATGGGAAGAATAACTTTGGGATTTGGCAAGTCCAAGTAAAGGACATCCTCATCCAACAAAGTTTGCACAAGGCTTTAAAGGGGATTAAATCTAAAGGCGGCGATGAGTAATGATGATTGGGAAGAGTTCGATCTTCAGGGCTTGTTCATCAATCCGGTTATGTCTTGCTAATGAGGTCATGTATAGTGTGATGGGAGAAAATACATTTGCCGGTATTTTGCTCAAACTAGAGTCTATGTATATGACCAAGAACATGACAAACAAGATGTACCTTAAGAAGCGTCTTTATCGGTACATGATGATGTCGATGGTTCAACGATGCAAAACACGCGTTAGTGAGTTCCGTCGGCGTCTAGTGGATTATTTGAATGTTGGTATGAAGATGGATGATGAGGATCAAAGCGTCCAAGTTTAATATTCTCCTTGCCGAAAAAAGCTATGAGCATCTAATGACTACATTCATGAGCGAGAGAAGTCGTTCGATCTTGATCGAAGTTGAGTGCACTTCTTTCTTATGAGTTGATGAAGAAGACACGTGTAGAGAATAACATTGATGCAGTCGGGGGCTAGTGGCAAGAGGAAATTAGTATGAACGGAATTATTCAAGTAATGAGAATTCTAGGTCCAAGTCAAAGAAGCCTTTAAAACATGTACAATACAATTGCAATGAAAAGGGACATTACGCAAGTAATTGTCCTCACTCGAAAGAGAACAAGAGATGATGGTCGGGAAGAAAGATATGGCAAAAAATTGAGGCAAATTATGCTTGGTGCTCAAAGAGGATGAGTTCACCGTCGTGTGTCCACACAAGACTATATGACCGAAAGGTGGATTCTTGATTCTGGATGTTCCTATCCTATGTGCCCGAATAGAAAGTGGTTTACTTCTTATGAGAGCATTGATGGTGGTTCCGTTTTAATGGGTAATGACGTTACTTGTAAGACGGTAGGAATTGGAACTATATGGGTCAAGATGTATGATGGTGTAGTGAGGACTTTAACCGATGTGAGACATGTTCCTGAGCTAAATAAAAGTCTTATTTCTCTTGGTACCTTGGACTCCAAAGGCCACAAGTTTGTGGGCGAAGGTGGAGTCCTACATATTGTTAATGGCTCTTTAGTTGTTATGAAGGGTCAAAAATATGGAACCTTGTATACTCTGATAGGTAGTACGGTGATAAGCGATGTAGCGGTGGGTGCATGTAGTAATGATTACGAAAGTGCACTAAGATATGACATATCGTTTAGGGCATATGAGTGAAAAGGGTTTGTCCGAGTTGTGCAAGTGAGGGTTCTTGAAGAACTTGAAGAAGCCAAGTATGGGGTTACGTGAGCATTACGTCTATGGGAAGCGGTCGCGAGTCAAGTTCAAGTCAAGCAAGCACCACAACAACAATGCATCTTTGACTATGTGCATACGGATGTTTGGGGACCCTCCGGGTGGCTTCAAAGGGAGGTAACCGCTATTATGTCTCATTCATTGATGATCATACTCGCTATGTGTGGGTGTATATGATGAAATCGAAAGATGAAGTGTTTGAGACATTTAAGAAGTGGAAGGCAAGGGTTGAGAATCGCATTCGTAAAGGCATTACGATTACCGACAATGGTGCGAGTATACCTATGGACCTTTCCAAGAGTTAAATGTAATGGGGAATTGCCGGACACTAGACAAATGCGAGGGGGGCCGCACAATGAGAATGGAATGGCGAGAGAGGATGAATAGAACTTTGCTTGAAAGAGCAAGATGTTTATTGTCTAATGCCGTCTAGGCAAAGAGTATTAGGCGGAATCACGGTGTCCATGGTGTGTTACATCAATAATAGGTCACCCGGTACCCGGCTATAGATTGCGGGACATCTTATGAGGTGTGGTCGTAACCCACCGATTATAGTATTTTTTAGCGAGTGTTTGGATCGGTTTAGTTTACTACCATGTGAGGGACATCAAGCTAGATCCTAGAGCTAATAAGGCCATATTCTTAGGGCTTCGCAAAATGGGGTAAAGGGATATAGATTGTGGTGTCTAGAAGACCACAAGTTCTGGTCGCAGAGATGTTACCTTTGATGAGACTTTTCGTGTTATCTTTTTGATGGCGGAAGTAGCCGCGAATGGGTGAGTCCATAGGTTCAAGCTCTTGAGCTTGAGTTGTTCGATCTGGCCGGATGACTAGTTAGATCATGATGAGGTACCAAATCATGGAACCACACAAAACGGGGAAGAAGAGCAAGTGCATCCGCCACTTGTAGTGGTGACCCTAGGCCACGAGAGACAAGTTAAAGAAGTGCACAAGTATGGGCACGGTAGCCGGTGAAACACTATGGTCGGTGGATTTAGTGGCATATGCACCGAATATCGAAGATGATGAGCGGATAGCTTCAAGGAAGCCTGTTAGAGATGCTCATTCTGAGAGATTGGTTGGTAGTATGCAAAGCGAGATGGAATCTCTTGATAAAAATCACACATGGGATCTAGTTTTATTGCCAAAAGGGCAAAAGGACTATCGGCAAGTAAATGGGTGTTCGAAAGAAAGAGGTCCTTCCCGAGTCCAATCTTGGGTACAAGGCAAAGAGTGGTAGCAAAGGGTTTTTCACGGAAGGAAGGAGTCGACTACAATGAGGTATTTTCCCGGTGGTCAAACATACGTCCATTCGTGTGTTATTGAGTTTAGTTGCTCACTTCAACTTGGAGTTAGAGCAACTTGATGTAAAACCGCTTTCTTGCATGGGGACTTGGAAGAAGAGATCTATATGAGACAACCCGAAGGGTTTGTCATTCTTTTATGCAAATTGAATGGTCCTTCCGCGGGTTAAAGCAATCACCCGGGCAATGGTACAAAGCTTTGACACATTCATGATGCAACATAAGTACACCCGGTAAGTATGATCCGCTGTCTACTTTAGAAGGCTTAAGTAGTAATGACTTCATCTATCTCTCCGCTTTATGTGGATAACATGCTTATTGCTTCCAAAAGCATGGTGGAGATAGACAAGTTGAAATCTCAACTTAGCTCGAGTTTGAGATGAAAGACTTAGGTGGAGCCAAGAAGATACTGGGCATGGAGATTGATAGAGATAGGAAGAAGCGACGGATAGTTGTATCTCAGAAGAAATACATTCAAAGTAATTTCTCGATTTGGTATGGAGAATGCAAAGTCGGTTTCTACACCTTTAGTTGGGCATTTTAGGCTTTCGACTAAGTTCTCTCCCTAGTTGGTTGGAGGAACAAAAGCATATGGCAAATGTTCCTTATGCAAGTGCCGTGGGCAATTTGATGTATGCTATGGTGTGCATACTGCGCCCGGACATTTCCATGCGTTAGTGTTGTCGGTGGTATATGACAAATCACGGGAAGCGGCATTGGGAAGCGATGAAATGGGTACTAAGGTACTTGAAGGGTACCTTGGATGTGGGATTAGCTTATGGTGGAGGCACTTGTTATGTCGGTGGGTTTGTGGATTCTCGATTATGCAGTGATCTAGATAGAGCGACGATCGACTCTTTGGTTATGTTTTATGATGCATGGTGCACCGTTTAGTTGGAGGTCTATGCTACGGCTGATTGCTCTATCTATCTACTTGAGGCGGAGATATATGGCGATTGAAAAGAGGCACTATGGCCGAGGTCTTCTAGATGATTTGGGTATTGAAGCAGAACAGTGTTGCTTTGTATTGTGATAGTCAGAGTGCTATTCATTTGGCGAAGAACCAAGTTCATCATGGTCGGACCAAGCATATTGATGTTCGTTATCACTTAATACGGGATGTTGTTGAGGATGGTGATGTAGCACTTGAGAAAGTAGACACCCATGACAATCCTGCTGATATGCTGATGAAAGTTGTCATCGGAGTTAAGTTCCAACACTGTTTGGACTTGCTCCAAATCCTACATGTTTGAAAGAGCCCTCAGGTGGGGCATAGCCGCCGGGGCGGTTATCATGCGAGTCTTCCTTCCGGAGGTGTTCCTCCGGATGTGATCTTCTTTGGATGTGTTCGGCTTGGTTTTATGTGTTAAAACCTCATCGAGGTGGATAATGTAGAAAAAAAGAGTTTTTCCGGGTTTTCACGGCCGAGCGCTGCCTCAAAGTGAAGCGCGACTTCGCTCATGGTCCAATGTTTTAAACGACCAGCGCTTTCGAAGCGGCGCCAGCCTTCGAGTCCTTTTTGTGGGTTTCACATAAAGAACTTAGATTTTGGTTTTGGTATAAAACAAAATCGGTTTTTGGAAAACCTAATTTTTCCAAAACCAAGAAAGAGAGAGATTATAAGAGAGCAATTCTTTGTGAGTTGAGTATTCATTCTTTATGAGTGAATTGAGAGACTTGTAATATGTTACTCGGGATATCTAGTAAAGCTTGGAACTCGCGATTGTGGAAGTAGGCAAATTGCGAAACCACGATATATCTCGTCTTGTGGTTTGTTCTTCTTTTATATTAATTTGTCTTACTTTATATACTTGTTATTTGATATTGAGAAGTGTTGGGATATTCTTGGAGGGTGTTGAAGTCTTGTCTATTGAGAAGGATCGATCCTTGTGTTGGATTGATCCGTTTGTTCGTGGGGTAACGTTGTTTCGCGATCATATATTCACAAATACGTAGCTACAAAGCTTATGAGTTAGAATTTTATGTCGCCGTTCGGACACTTAAACATTAAGCGCCATTATTTGATTCACTCAATTTCTCCTTTATAATCGACCATGAAGCACTCAAGCATATTGGTAACCAAGATAACGTTAGTGCCCGGAACAACCGCTACCGGGTCTAGTTATTTGCGGGGATTTTACCATTGTCTTGTGCCACAAATCTGGGGTTCAAAATCGTGTGGTGGATGCTCTTAGCAGACGCTCTTTGTTGTTGGTGTCCTTGCGTACTTCGGTTTTTGGGTTTGACTCTTTTCCCGAGATGTACACTTGTGATCCCTATTTTTTACTCGTTCTGACTGCTATACAAGAGGGCCAGTTATATGAGTTTTCTCTACAGGAGGGGTTTTTGTTTAAGGGTAAGCATCTCTGTGTTCCTGCCTGCAGCCTTCGTCTTCGCCTCATCACTGAATTGCATATGAGGGCCACTCTGGGCGTGACAAGACACTACGACTCGTCTCCGAGTCTTATTTTTGGCTAGGTCTTAGCACAAATGTCCACAAATTTGTTGCTCGTTGTCATATTTGCCAGGTCTCAAAAGGTCATGCTACTAATGCAGGGTTATATATGCCTTTACCTGTTCCGAGTTGTCCATGGTGTGATATCAGTATGGATTTTGTTCTTGGTCTTCCTCGTACTCAACGTGGTCACGACTCTATTTTTGTGGTGGTAGATCGGTTCTTTAAGATGACGCACTTCATTGCGTGCAAGAAAACTACCGATGTTGTCAGTGTTGCCCAGTTATTCTTTCACGATGTTTACCAGTTACATGGTTTGCCTACCTCTATTGTTTCTGATTGGGATACTCGTTTCCTTAGTCATTTTTGGCGTTGTTTATGGAAAATGATGCACACTGAGTTGAAATTTAGTACTACCTATCATCCACAGACGGATGGCCAGATTGAGGTTGTTAACCGGTCATTGGGTAATATGTTACGTTCTTTGGTGGGTACTAAGATCAAGCAGTGGGATTCTCATCTTGCCCAAGCCGAGTTTGTCTTTAACCGTTCGATTAATTGGAGTTCGGGGTATAGTCCCTTCCAGGTTCTCTATGGGTTTAATCTTCACGTTGTAGCTGATCTGGCGCCTATTCCTGGTTTACAGCCTATTCATGCTACTGCTTCTGAGATTGCTCAGCACCTTCAGGATACTCATGCTACTGTCTGTCAGAAGTTATTAGAGTCTAATGCAAAGTGCAAGGATATTGTTGATTGCCACCGTCGTGATGTTCATTTTGAGGTGGGTGATTTTGTCTGGGTTGTCCTTACTAAAGACCGTTTTTCCGTTGGTGACTATAATAAGTTGAAACCTCGCAAGATTGGTCATGTGGAGGTGATTGAAAAGATTAACGCGAATGCCTATCACCTTCGTTTGCCTAGTCATATCCGGACTTCAGATGTCTTCAATGTTCGACATCTCATTCCATTTTGTTGTGATTCGTCTGATGATGAGGATGCTTTAAATTCGAGGATGATTTCCTTCCAACCAGGGGGGAATGATGCAGTATAGATGCTTGTGGAAGAATACTTTGATGAATATGATAGGGTTGTCAACATATGAATATTGGCTATGAGGAGCACGAGAGCGGGCGCTTAGTTTTGCCTTGATCCAAGCGTAGGTCGCGCTCAAGGCGAGTGAATGTTACAGTAGAGATAGCGCGGGTCGTGCTATGGGCCTTATCGTGGGTTTTACACGAATAAAGTTATTGTTTTGCTTATTTTGGTAGAATTGGTTTTGGAAAGTCACCACTTGTTTAGTTTAGGGTTAGAACGCCTATTTAAAGGCGTAGGAGGGTTGCGATAAGACTATTCATTGATTTTATAAAATTATTTCATCGTTTTTGGTTAAAGAGTGATTATTTTGATTGTTTGTGAGCTAACACACTTAGTATTACATTAGTGCCATATCAATAAGATTAATTAGAGAATTAATATTATTGAAAGTTGATTACACTTTTATGTTATCTAAATTTGTAACTCCTAGACATGGAGATACATGTACTTAAAGGCTTGGTGCCATATCAATAAGATTAATTAATTAGAGAATTAATATTATTGAAAGTTGATTACACTTTTATGTTATCTTAACTTTGAGGTATGGTTCTCCTCGAAATGAATCAATTGGAGGTATGAGTTCCTCAATCAACCCAAATTACAATCTAGGTGATTGTAACAAAATAGTATCGGAGCCATTCATTCTTCGGATTGCGGTCACACCACAACCGATGAAGGAGATTTTGAATGCAATGCGTGAAGATTTGTGACATTACAAGACATGCATGCTTGATCTCATGGAGTCCAATAGTACGATACTACGAAATTTTAGTAGAATCAATGAGAAATATGAAAATCCGTCTTCAAAAACCGCAAATTTCAAAAGCCAAACTACTGTTTGTGTGGAAATTGTTGATTCAATGGTTGAAAAACCAACTGTAGATTCATTCGAAATTAACAATGGCAGCAACAGCGAGAATATAAGGTCTACAGACTTCAATAAGTTCAATGTTAATAGAGGGAATTCAACATTTGCTGCAACATTTGCTTGAGAAATTTTCGACTAGGATGCGTTGGGATCCAGGAAAAAAGCAAATCAGACCTTGAGGACAAGGTCTCTTTTAAGAGGAATGGAATGTTACGGATCAACATGTTGCACCTAACAATCCTATCCACTAGAATCATTTGTAGGGAAGTTATGTAATTTAGTGAGTTAGTGGGTAGTTATCTATATTTGTAACTCCTGAAAGGCTTGGTGCCATATCAATAAGATTAATTAGAGAATTAATATTATTAAAAATTGATTACACTTTTGTGTTATCTTAACGTGGAGGTCTGGTTCTCCTCGAAATGAATCAATTGGAGGTCATGGGTTCCTCAATCAACCCAAATACTAGTTACAATATAGGTGATTGTAATAGAATTCGTGCATGTGTTGTAACTTTTTGAATTGTCTCTCTGCATATTTGATATCTATTGACGAAATAAAAAGATGCAAACGCTGATATCTCTCACTGCACTTACACAAGTAGATTTTCACCAATACAAACGGATTCATTTATAGAGGTCAATTTCCTCTTCTTATATTTTATTACTGTTTCTTGTTCCCACCTCTGAATTCTTGGTTCAACTTTTTTTGTATTTGTGTAAGTTGTGAACTGGTTCTCCAGTTACGTTTTATCTACTTAGACAAATGCAATAGTAGGAAGGTAATGTTTGCATATATTCTCGTTGAATATATAAGGTTTTACCGCAGTTCCATCTTTTTTAATTAGCAAATTTTCTTTTGTACATTTTCTTTTGAATTATGAGACTGAAGTGACAGGTAGAAGTGCATTTCTCTTCTATCAACGGGTTTCTTTTGTTTTCTCTTATGCCAAGTACATTTTGCTGTTCCAAAGAATTGTTTTGTGCTCGTACAGTTTCCTTTTTTAAGCTGACTCGTAGAGAAGAAATCAAACAACTAATCATTCCGCTTAACATATCTCTCTTGCTTCTCTTGTCGAAAGCTTCCCTCAACAGTACGAGAAATATTCACATGCAAAGGATTGGTGGGGGCTTGGGGCTTTCTGATCCAATCATCCCCACTCTATTCTGTTTCTTTTTTTTGCCCCTCTCTAGAACGGGTTTTCATTGGAATTGGGTGGGGAAGATTAATGAGTTAGCAAAAAAGACCCTTTCAAGATTCTCTAGATAATTTGATTAACATTTAATTTAAATACCAGAAATGTTTTTTGTTGGTAAAGAAATACCAAAAATGTTGATTGTTGGTAGTAGGCCATTTTCTTGCATCTCTGCTACATCGCTGCTTTTGTGGTACATGACATTGCTTTATCACACAGCATAGGTTGCTGGGTATCCTCAGCTAATTATTGTTTAGGGCGCTCCCTTAAAGGCTTGAACACCATTTATCCGAAAAGACAACCAAAGACAACCGTACATATGAATTTGTGATAGACTGCCTTTCTGAATACATTTCCTCTTGTACTTTGATTTGTTTCCTTTTCTTCGCGTTGGCATTCCTTTATGGGGCCGATTGTTGGCTTCACTCCTTTTTGGGAGAAGACACTTTAAATCCGTACTTGTTATGTCTTGGATGAGTTCTGTGAAGAAATCAGAAAGGAAAGTTTAGACAGAGTAGAAGTGATGAAGACGTTGAAACTTGAAAGAACCACATGCTGTATTCCATAGAAATTGATACGAGTAGAATTATACTCACCAGGAAATATCATCCTTCCTACAAGGGTAGAACAACTAGAAAGTCTTAAAGGGGCGCTTTTTCCTGAAGCCTGCTGGATTATTTTTAAGTCTGTTCAAGGCTGGCATTCTCTTCTGGCTGTGAAAATACTGTTGATTTATGCTGTCCAAGTGTCCATATAGTTGGTGCAGAACTGCAGTCTCCCAAGGATAGCTGAATTGATGCAAGCTTCAGACAGCAACGGCTAGTTTCCAATGCCAAAAGTGCTAGGGATGGTATAGTTTCTCAGTTTCTCAGTTTCTCCTATATCCTCCAATAAAACCTCAAAGCCTCGCTACAAAGAAAGTATATAATACAAGATTAGCAAAATTGGCACGTCTATGGAGAATTGAAGACTTGTTGTGTGAGTTGGAGTCGAACGCTTGTGTGAACACACTAATTAATTAATTAATAATAATTTGACATTTTGGCAAAGGAAATGATGTCTCGTGCTGTTAGTTGTTTTTAGACTTTCAGTCTCGTTAGACAAAAAAACAATAACGAGTTGCACCACAGTCAAAGAAACGTCCATGATGATGTGTAAAAGGGTATTTTCTGAACTTCCAAAAATCAACATTTATTAATTTCACCATCTCGATTGAAACATTTCGCAGTTGGACCATACCAAACTGCGAAACCAGATGCTTACATTATTACATTTGGTTATACAATGGGATTCAGATCAGAAGGTGGAACTGGACTTGCTTCAAAATGTTGGTTGACTTGGTTCTCTATTTTCATGCTAAGAAAAACCCCACGAATAATTAAAGTACAACAGAATTGTCTTAAATTGAGGACGGTGATAAACTTGTGATTTGTTCATTAATCTCAAAATAATCTTTACAATTAATGTATTTATAGAGAAATGAAAAGTATGAAGACAAAAGTGATAACTGTCAAAACAGATCGACCAACAAAAATATAACAAACTCTGACATCTTCTAACAAACTTTAACCGACTAACTGCTTTGGTTTTGACTACTTCTAGAAGCTTCTCGAGACATCTCATTCTTATTCACAGACGGATCATTATTCATGACCGAGGCCTTAAAACTGAAACCAAACTTATTCGTCTTCTCACCAGTCAGTCTGTTTAGGTGATAAACTCAAAAGGTAACAAACCATATATGATATATCTCTTTTTTTTTGGCCATTCCATTTTGAGACGTAAAATGTGTTTTATTAATCACTGAAGCATTTCTCGTTTGATTTTGTTTTTCCATGTGTTCTCTGATAAAATTACATAAGTGGACTTTCACCAATACATTTAGTTATAGAGGTCAGTTTCCCCTTATTATTTATATAAATTTTACATACATACATCTCAAATTGCTTGTAGGCACACTGAATGATTTTTTAGAAAGTATTTAATTGCTTGTTACAGTCAGTACCGATTCTAGCTAGAACTCAGTTTGGTATTTTATTGGGGGAATTTAAGCCAAAATGTCGTCTCATGAGCCTGGGTAGGTGTTGTTTCCTCTTGAGTCTGTTTAAATAAATTTAGCTTGGTTTAGGTTTTCTTCTTAGCCATGGAAAAAAGTACCCCGATGCATCGGAACTTCACCTATAGGGCTATAGTGGTATAGGGGAGAATCAGTTTAAAGTTACCGACATTCTGGATCCTTACTAAGTAGTTCAAGAAGGTGACCAATAAGATATCTTGCTGGAGTGATGTTTATTTTGATGTTTTATTCATCACTGAAGCATTATTACTCCTTTGATTTGTTTTTCCATGTGTTCTCTGGTGAAATTCCCCCCTACAAGAAAGCCTGGTTTTCCTTAATTTGATTCCGCATACAAATGCAATACTAATGATGTAATGTTTCGCCGCCTGGTCCTCACTGTGTTGATGTGTACTAGGTTAGATATTGAGTTGGATTGAAGTCGGGCAATCAGACCGAACATAGGGAGGTCTTTAGGGTTCTCTAGTTATTTATTTCTTTTTGTGTGTTTATGAAGGACAAAATCTAGTGTTTATAAAAGGGCCTCTTTTAGTAGTTTGCCTTTGGCCCAAAAACTAAGAACTCGCCCTGATTTTCATTGATGATGGTTGGCAGAGTGGAGATATGTCTGAATATGAAAGAACTGGCTTTTAAGGTATTGATGATTTAGATGATTGTGTTTTTTATTTCTTCATCACTGTGTATATATCCTTGACAACTTAATTTACATCCTTGTCATCTGTTTTTACAGATTTAAAATAAATCTACGGGGTTTGTCCTCACTGCGTTGCAGTATACTATTTAATTAATTGGATTTGTTGACAAACTTCTGATCGAATACAATGACATTCCTCTCCTTGATTCTCAAGTTATGGAGAAATGTAAACAAGAGGTGGAGGATCATGTGGGGGTGTGATGACGAGTTGCTAAATCTTCAGGATATGCCATATGATCTGCTACTCGAAATACTTACTAGACTACCTGTGAAATCTCTCTTCAGATTCAAATCTGTCTGCAAGACATGGTGCTACTTAATCCAAGATCCTATCTTCATCCAAAGGCATTCTAAGCAATCCAAGAAGGCGGCCTGCTTATACCTATCAGTTGGTAAGGGTTATTTTAGACATATAGTTGCAGTCAACCAACAAGGTGCAACAGCTTCAATATGCAGGATGCGTTCACCATGTTGTCCACTACAATACTGCAATGGTTTGATATGTTATTCTACATTTGGAACTGTTTCCCCTAGGCGTACAAATTTACATGTTTTTAATCCAACCACAGGAGAAAGCACAACCCTCCCTACTAATAGTGGTTATTGTATCAAGTTCGGATTAGGCTACGATGAATCCATAAATAAATACAAAGTGGTTGACGTTGATAGTTCCCCGTGTCTCATCTTTACCTTGGGAGAGGACAGTTCATGGAGACCTATATGTAGCAAACCCGCAGTATCTGTACTTCCGGCTGAATCCATATTTGTAAACGGAGCCTTACACTGGAATTCTGACGGTGTGGTAATCTCGTTTGACCTCAAAAATGAGAAGTTTGGTGCAATAACGCACCCAAAGAAGTTCACTAGCTCTAGTTGGAAATATCTACTTGATTGTGAAGGATTTTTGTGTATGTTTTGTGTTGACAACAACAATTATCAACTCGTTTTCAGCTTGTGGATGTTAAAGGACTACGATACTTGGGTCGAGTGGAGTTTTGTTCTGCCAGACTTGCCAACAAAAATTGATATGCCTGAAGTAGTCGTTCTTAATGGTGAGATACTGACGGTCTCCTCATATTATTGTGCCCGTACTTACAAGCGCCTTCACCGCTTACGTTATTATCTCCATTCTTATAACCTGCAAAGTCGTGTCAGTAAGAAGATTGAAATTCTGGACCTGCCCTCACATCTAAATTATGTTGCAGCTGCCTATCACGAGGAGAGTTTGGTCAGTCTGCGAAATGTTTGAGATTCTGTGAGTATTGAATGTCTATATTATTCTTGTACTTTTATTTGATTATTGAACTGTACATTGTCTTTACCAAAAAAAAAAAAAAAAAAACATTGTCAAAATGATATACATTGGTTGATTGGTTGACCACCGGTCCATCTTTTTAGCAATTCCGTTGTTTACATCTTTTGAATTTTGAGACCAAAGTGTAGGTAGTCCGTACTACTCCATAGCAGTATTTATCTCTTCTATTAACAGGTTTTTTATTTCGTTTTCTCTTATGCAAGTCCATTATACCATTCCAAAGAATTATGTTATGATGGTACCAATTTCTTCGTCAAGCCGTCTCTAGATGTAGTAAAAAGAACTCAAAACAACTAAACAATCAACTTAACGTATATCTTTTGGCTTCTATTGTAGAAAGAAAGATGCCCTCAACAGTTCGAGACATATTCGATCAGATCTAGAGCAAAGGGTTGTACGTTGTGCCGGTTGTGGTTATCTGATCCCACTATGTCGTTGCTTTATTTTTCCCAAGAATGTGTAACTTTATATTGGAATTGGGAGGAAAAAAAATATGCTATTTGAACTAAACGAGCCGAGCTTCATGACTTTTTGAATGAGCTCGTCATGAATCTCTATTTTTTCAAAGAATTGAACTTTATATTGAATTTTCATGACTCGTCATGAATCTCTAGAGAGTTGATTTACATTTGACTACCAAAAATGTTGGCTGTCAGGTATCAGGAATTTTGGTGACCATTTTCTTGCATGTCCGCTGCATCACTGTTGTTGTGGTACAAGCCACTGCTTTATCATAAAACATATATTGGTCGCTGGACATACCGGTATATCCTCAGCTAGTCAATGTTTAGAGCTCCCTTAAACACCATTTTCCAGGCAATCAATACACTTACTAAGTTAATAGGATAGGCGGAATGGTTTCTGTTTCCTTTTCTTGTGCTGGCGGTCCTTGCCGAGGCATACGAATATATGTTGATTGTGTACACTTTAATTAGCTTCGATCTTCTTTTGGGAGAAGGCACGTAGTGATGTTTGGATGAGTTCTGAGTGATGAAGAGGAAATCACTATTAAGATAATAACAACATCCTTATTCCATTGAAATTGATATGATTTGAAGTTCCGACACGCAATGTTCGAAATATACATATTTTCAAAAAAACCCGGTCATCCAAAGAATAATCACACTACTGACGTCGCACCAGTCGCGAAGAAACGTCTAAATTCATTTTAAAACTTGCTTAACATGTGAACCTTCTAAATTAACTTCACCACCTTGCTTAATATTGCACAAATTTCTCCATTCGACCAAACCCTCTCTCTCTGTCAGACATGGGAGAGCAAAGTAATTCTTCATCTTCGTCTAATTGGTTTTCTAATTTTTGCACATCAGCCGGTCGAGCTAAAACACTAACTCGATCATTTCCTACTTCAGAGAGTCACGGTCGTGAAAGTCTTATACGACATCTTAGTCTATTTGATCTTATTCTATTAGGTATCGGTGCTTCTATTGGTGCTGGTATATTTGTTGTTACTGGTACCGTTGCTCGCGATGCTGGACCCGGTAACTCTTTTTTACATATTGAATTACAATTGTTATCTCATTTCCAATGGTTGAATTATTGTTACAAATTGTGGCTTTACTACTATGACAGGTGTGACGATTAGTTTTGTACTAGCTGGAGCAGCATGTGTGCTTAATGCATTGTGTTACGCAGAACTGGCGTCGCGTTTTCCTGCTGTTGTTGGAGGAGCTTATTTATACACGTATACTGCATTCAATGAGTTGACTGCTTTTCTTGTGTTTACACAACTTATGCTTGACTACCATATAGGGGCAGCTAGCATTGCTAGAAGCTTAGCAAGTTATTTGGTTACTATACTAGAGCTTTTTCCATTTTTCAAAGACAAGGTTCCAGCATGGATAGGACATGGTGGGCAAGAATTTTTAGGAGGGACTCTGTCAATTAACGTATTAGCTCCGATTCTTCTTGCACTCTTGACAATAATTCTTTGCCGGGGCGTTGGTGAATCTTCTATGGTTAACTCAGTTATGACGGGGACAAAGGTGATCTTCTATGCTATAAATATTCAAATTGTCTGTTAGTCTGTCATATAAGCGAGACGATGTCAGAAGTATAGCTTTTGAGGATGTGCAGTAAGGTACCGATCATTTATACCCTGAGGATAGTCTGCTTATAATTTAGGCATGTGCTGGTGGGGTGCTTACGACATGGATACTCATTTCAATAATTTTGTTTGTTTGTTTGTGTTAAACATTTCCTTGTTAGCATTACCTATATTCACTGTTTCCATAGTGACATCGGCATACTGTCCTTAGTGTATATACAAGTCTCTTCTTCGTGGACATTATTGTCCTCGGCAATTGTCCTTGTGATCATTTAACCAATTGGGTTAACAGATCATAGTTATCTCCTTGTGATCATTTAACCAATTGGATAACAGGTCCTCATAGGTGTTGTTTACAATGGTTGATATTTCTTTACTTACATTACCAAGATGAATATATCAGCCTATTTGCAGAACAAATTATCTTGAGGTTAACTATAGTGTGTGTGCAACATATATTTGAAGTCCTTTCTGGGCTAAAGCCCCAAGCTCTTCTTTACCTGGTTTCGAAACGAGACATTCGAGGAGACCAATATAACTTTTATTTTTATGAAACCGTTGTCTTCCTTACTTCCTGAAAGTATTCATATTCATCCTTGTTAATTTTATGTCATGAAGAAGAGCTGAAGGTTTAGTCCATTTGCATTTCATTTATGTCTAAGATCCAGATAAACCTCATATAATCTTTTATCGTAAATGTGCTTCTAAGGCTGCAGGTTATTTGTCAAGACTCTTATAGTCTTATCCTCCCCCCATCCCCCACCCACTCCAAAAAAAAAGGAGAAGAAGAGGAAAAAGAAACTTCCTGTACTGAGTTGGTCATTTTTAGTGCTTCGCATCCTCATCATTTTAATAACATTATTTAAATGTTGTCTATTCAAAAGTGCAATCCATGATCTGTATATGCAAAATATATTTTATGTGGGATGAAGCTAATTTAAATTGGTCATGCTGCAGATAGTCATTGTACTTATTGTCATCACTACTGGGGCTTTTGAGGTTGATGTGTCAAATTGGTCCCCTTTTGCGCCACATGGTGTTAAAGCTATTGTTACCGGAGCAACTGTAGTCTTTTTTGCCTATGTTGGGTTTGATGCAGTTGCTAATTCGGCCGAAGAAGCTAAAAGGCCACAGGTATGCCAACTTGCAATGGTTTTGTCTGTTACAATGCTTAATACCCAATGCCAATTCATTATTATGATATTTTATTATTAGTATGTTTGGGTTAAATCATGCCACCTAATTCATATGATATCTTCCATCATGTCCAGAGGGATTTACCGATTGGTATTCTTGGAAGCCTTCTCATATGTGCAATATTATACATTGGTGTCTGCTTGGTAATTACTGGAATGGTGCCTTTTGAATTGCTTGGTGAGGATGCTCCCCTGGCTGAAGCTTTTAAATCAAAAGGCTTAAAATTCATTTCTATATTGATCAGCATTGGTGCCGTTGCTGGTCTTACGACAACCCTCCTGGTTGGTTTGTATGTTCAGGTGATTAGTTAGGACTCTAATGTAATTGAATTCCATCATCATATATAGCAAGTAGTGGAATTAATCTCTTCTTCTTTACTTTATGTAGTCCCGATTATATCTTGGGCTTGGACGGGATGGCTTATTACCTTCAATATTTGCGAAAGTACACTCCATACGTCATACTCCAATCCATTCTCAGATATGGGTTGGCACTGTTGCTGCCATCTTGGCAGGGCTATTTAATATTCATGTGCTCTCACACATTCTCTCAGTTGGTTCATTGGTAAGGTGTTGTTAATTTTCTAATGGAAAATGTTCATTACCTAAGTTATATATAGTTATGCTCAATCATATATCTTTTGAACGGTATAATTATATTGAAAGTGGAAACTAGGTAAATCACATTTGGGTCTGGAAAACTTAGTCAGAGTTGCATGAACACCAGTGCTGGTGTCAAATTCCGACTTAACCTAGTCACTGGGATACAGTAAGTTGGCATTAGGACTTAAAGTATATTAGGGAGATAATGATTCTCTTTTATATTATGACATAGACTATGTGATAATACCGAACGATGTAAATTATATGTAACAGTTAGGACTTAGGAGCACTTTCTATATCTTAAGGAAAACCAATCTTCATTCATTAGGGCTCTATACACGCAATTCAATTTTCAACTTTACCCTAAGTATGGTCTTGTATAAGGTTCTTGTCTTCTTGAGATCATGTGGAAAATACTTGAACTAGACTGAATAGATCAAACAGAAATCTTTATTATGAGAAATGGTATCAGGATACTGTGAGCTGCACAGTAATTGAAGAAGTTCGTGGAGTGTCCTAATTTGATATGTCTTCAATGTGAATGCTTCCACCCTTTGGAAGAGTTCCTGTAATGTAACTCATAGCAGAGGGCTGTTTTACTTCCTTATCCAATAATAGCCATTAAAACTTTATCTTCTTAAAACAAATTATAATGGACCTAACATATACGTTTGTCTGATTTTTTATAGACAGGATATTCTGTTGTTTCAGCATGTGTTGTAATGCTCCGCTTGAAAGATAAGGGAGCAAGTCATGTTAGTAAAAGGTGGTTATCAAACTGGCAGGAAGGTGTCATTTGCCTCATCACAGTTGCCTGCTGTGGATTTGTCGTTGGACTTTGCTACCGCTTCAGTTTTTCATTGATTCCTTTGTTCATAGCTGTGGTCATAGCAATACTTTCTGCTGCCGCTCTTTACATTCGCCAAGTAAGTACTATTTTTCCTACAAAATTGGCTTCCTGATTTAAATATCAAGAGGAGACGCGGGATTGAACATATGTAGGACATACATAGAAGTGTGGAGTAGTATCAAAACTCAACACGTACTAATACAACACATACAATAATGGCCTACCCTTCTTGACAATGATCCTAAAAACCAAACTCAAATCCCATCCCCCCCCTTCAATATTGAAGTGAATGACACTTTCAAGCAGGCTGCACTTTTAGCGTATATTAACCATATGCAAAAATTTGCTTTACACTTTTTTCATTCATCTAAGCATCTTTGATTTTAATCAATTCATTCAGGTGTATACAGATCCGTTAGGGTTCTCTTGTCCCGGCGTTCCTTTTCTGCCATCCGTTTGTATCTTCTTCAATATATTCTTGTTTGCACAGGTTTGCTTCTCCTTGAAGTTTATAATGTTAAGAATATTATAGTTGATTACCTTTATTGTGGGAAAAAGTATATGAATGGAGTGTTTTTATTTGAACCTTACTGTATAATGGAACTCAAGTACAACTAACCTTACTGTATAATGGAACTCAAGTACAAATTAGTCATCTAGTTGTAGAAACATATTAACCTGATTTCTTTTGCAGCTACACGAAGAAGCGTGGGTGCGATTTGTTGTTCTCAGCATCATCTCTGTGGGTGTCTATGCATTTTACGGCCAGCATCATGCAGTCTCAGTAAGTTCAATTCAGACGACAATTTATCATAGGACACCAACAGATGAAGCTTCAGTCAATACCAGTTTTACAAATGATATTTATCTCTCTTAATTGTGTTTGTAGTATTCAGTCACGTAAAATATTCCAGGGGAACGTGTCCCCTTCCCTGTTGTATTTTCTTTTTGAAAACGAATATGTTGTATCATAGCTCATAATGTAGGATTTCTTGTAATTACATGATCATCGGAATGAACTCATGGAGATTATTTTCTAAGAGAATATCCTGAAGGTTTTGCTGCTGACAAATTCTAAATGTTACTCGTGTCTGTTTGGTGTTCCTTGGTAGAATGCATCACGTAGACTGTAGGAGTGACTTATTATTGGTTGTAGGATAAGTTCATTTCTTTTATTGGATGTTGTTATAGCAGTGTGTCTATTTCCATCTCCTTCATTCCTTGTGCAGTGTCTGCGCGCGCGCATGTGTGCGTGTGGTTTTTGTACGATTTTATTTATTTATTTATTATTATTTTTTATAATTCCCAGATCTCCTACACAAGATGCTGTCAATCTGTCATCATTAGGTCTTTTTCAAGACCATTTGTGTTCCTTGAATGCATTGTTTCAAATTTAAGCAGGCCTTTGTTGATCCAGACTTATTGAAAAATAAAATTACTGGCTTAGGTAAAACTGCCTTTCAACCCACCCTCGAACCCATCATTGTAGACTAGATCTTTTTGTTGAGAGGTCTATTGAGATAAAGATGTGGAAATCTATGAACTGCATACGGGTCTCTTGTTGAATATAAAGGAGATGAAAGAAAAAAGAAAAAGCATAGAGAGATTCCCTTTGGTTGGGTTATGTGCATGCTTTAGCATCAACATGGCTGCTAAAACCAGTAGAAGAGTTTGATTTGGGGGTACTTGGCGAAAAGTATAGAGGTGGACATCACTACTACAATTATTGTATTATGTGATTAATTAAGTGCATATTAAAATAAATCACGGAAGCCATAACTTGTACAAATGCCTTTCTGTCAGTCTGTCACACCGATCTTTAAGCTCAATTATCCTGTCGTTCGTGTGAAGTGATTTCTTGTGACTATTTACTATAGGTACTAGTTTGAAGTAGCTTTGTAAACTATATTTACTTTTGAATCTTATTGTTCTTCTAGGCAACATAATGCTTGCAATATTAGAGGACGTCTAACTTGCTTTGCATGCAACAGCTGTAAATAATGGAGAAATTAAAAAAAGATGGTACACAGGGTAGAAAGTGAGGAACCTGACAGAAGGCTATGGTTTTGATACCTCAGAGGTTCAACAATGAGTGCAAATATTGTCTTTGTTTGTAAGAAGCCAAGTTAAGAGCTTTTAGGTATCTCTTTTCAGCGTTGGAATGAGGAGCTATTGTTTTCCGACCTCTATGAGGGTCCTGTCCTATATATTAACTTTTTTGAAGCCATATTCTCGTAAACATGATTTAAAATTCAAGGGGTATGATTTTTGAAGTAGCTCTAGCTCTAGGCGACTTTGGTGCACATAACATTTTGCGTTTCTGATATTCTGAGCTACTTTTCCTGGGAATTTATAGCTTACACCACAATGCAAAGTCCATTAATGAACTCAGAACAGAGACATATTCCAGTCTAAAGACTAGTATAAGCTGTAAATCAAGCCTATTCTAAGTTTCTAACCACTTTTTTACATTGGATTAACTAGTATTACACCACCACCTCCACCCCAGATGAGCCAATTAGGATTTCACCCCACTAGATGGGAAATTAGGGTATTTCTCCGCCCCGAGTACACAAAAAAAATAAAGTCAAAATGGGGGGTTGGTGGTGGTGTAATACTAGTAAACCCTTTTACATTTTGGAGTTCATGGATACTGTAATGGCGTGAGCTATCAATTCTAACTAAAATCGGCTCACAGTTTCAGCAATTCGAAATTCAGTCTTGGTGGAGTACAAGTTCGAGTAATTAGATCTTCAAGGTTCTACGAAATGTAGATATTCTATTATTCTCTGATTTATTTTATTTTTTTACACTCGGATTGAACTAATAATCTCTGTTGTTGGCAAAACGTGCCAGTGAACTAAGGATAGTTAAGGTGGAAGATGTACATGACAGAAAAAAAAAATACATATATTGGTAAAGGTGTGCACAGTGAATATTAGATGATGTTAATTCCAAGTCTAATTAAAATCCTTGATTTTTTTTCATTTCTTATGTACACATTAAGCAAAACAATAATAGTTTCACCGTTTCATGCATGGGAACATGGTTCTGCTTTCTCCAATTCAATCCCTTCCTCGGCCAATCTACTGTTCTTATAAACATACCACCTTGCAGAAATTAAATAGAGCCCAAGGTTGATGCAACTGAGAATAGTTAATAACCAATAGAAGTTGTAAAGCTTTCCGTGGTTGAGATTATCAGACAACCAAGGCTTCGTATTGCCAGTCACTTTATGCACTATAGAAACCAAAATGGAACTGAAGAAAAAACCGAGTGAAAGTGTACTCAAAAACAATCCAGTGCTCATAGTCTTCATCCCTTGAGGACACTCTCTTAAGAAGAAATCGAGCTGCCCAATGTAAGTAAAAGCCTCACCTGATCCTACCAGGAAAAATTGAGGGATTAACCAAAACACACTCAAAGGGATCACAGCCTTAGGATCATCTGTCAATCCATTTTTTCTTGCGGCATCCAGTCGCTTAAGTTCAGTAAGTGCAGCTGCAACCATAGCAAGTGTGGATAGGACTAAGCCTACTCCTATACGTTGCAAAGGAGTGAGCCCTTGTGGATTAGCAAAAAGTTTGCTACAACAGGGTACAATGAGACGATCATATACTGGGACTGTAAGAAGAATGCTTCCAACAAAGAAAACTGTTAGTGATGCTGCTGGAATTTGGAATGACTTTCCAATATGTCGATTCATAGTGGTAGCTTGGGAGACTGAGAATGTAGTCATTTGAGCGTAAATTGTCCAAAACATGATTGTAGTAGCCCAAATGGGTGTCATTCTAATTACCATTTTTACTTCTTCGACGTCAGTAAGGGTTGATAACCGATATTTGTTCACAACCACCGGTTTACTCCTTTCCAACTCAGGATCTATGATTGCCGCCTTGTCAAGGAAACTAATATAAACAAGACAAGGAAGAATCGTCAATTTTTTGACAAGGCACAAATTAAGATAAAATTCAATTGTAATTTGTGAATGGAAACTTATACTGTGATAGTGTGATACACACCAATCGTAGATTTCATATATCTAATCATACAACTAAAGGCCTAAATATTGAATTATGAACTTAATGCTTGTGCGCGCATTGTGATAAAAAATTATTTTTTTATGCAGAATAGAAAAGAAGAGCAAAACAAAAGCTCTCTTTTTAATCTAAGTTAGTTGAAGGTTACGAATCCTACAAAATGTACCAGTTGTTTTTAGGAAATCTATATTCAAGAGTCCAAAACTTTTTCTTTGGATAAACCAAGGTGAAGGGTGGCAGTGTCTGTGTGGTACCATTCCAGCTTTTCCATAGTAAATTCAGCCAAATTGGATTCTAGTGTAGATTGGTTTGTTTAAGTTCAATTATTGTAACTAAATATATCTAGTCAGAATCAAGATTATACTGTTGTGTTTGTCTTTTACAATGGAAAGTGCAAAGACCAAATTATACTGTTGGATTATCCTATGTTAGAAAAAATAAAAAAATAACTAAGCGTGTGATCGTAAGGGACAGTATGGCTCAGTGGCTCGTGATGTTGCCATTTGATTCTTCTGACGATAGATTCAATGAATCCATGCATGTGAACTGAAAATATGTTGGCATATGCTTTACCTCCAACACTCTAATTCAATATTTCAATTCATATATACTGCACAGTCTATTAGTCTCACAACGACCTCATTCACAGACTGTATATATATGGTTATTAAAGTCTGCTAAATTGGATTATAGCCTTATAAGCAACAGAAATATGGAAAAGAAAATGTCATCGATAATGTCATCCTGTCACTGCGGAAAAATAAGTTGGGGTTAATATTTTTTTCAGACTCTTCGAAAAAAAAAAACTAATGTCATCCTGTATCAATGGGTTAATATATACTGCAAGTTTTGGTTAACGACCATTCATAAAAACAAATAAAATAATAACAATAATTTAAAAATTCACATGTTGTGGTGATGAAATGAAATTTTAGCGAAAAAGCAAAAAGAAAAGTTTGGCAAGTATATATATAATAATAACAAATCCAGATTCTATGCTATCCCCAGGCCCAGGGTCTATAGCAACACCCAGAGGGCCCAATGGTTTTCTTGGCGGCATGCATGATCCATCATGAATATAGTCTTTTGTGGAGTAAGCGAGTCGCCCTTCCCATCTAGCGGGAATTATAATTATTGAGGGCTCATTATTATTAGCTTCAGCAAATTAACAATAAGTGATCAAACTGTTAAGGTCATGCAGTAATGATAGGGACTGAAGTGCAGAACTGCAGAAGGAAAGGAACAGGAAAATAGAAAATTATAGCAGACTTTTAAAAGCTGGATATAGTTTAGCAGAAAACTAACCGAAATTGTTTGCTGTGAGGGAGCCTTGACTTTTTCCCTTTCTGTCCTTCGCTCATATCCTCATCAACATTATTATAAAGAAATGAGGAATCTGATGGTAACTCCATACGTCTTTTTCTCCATGCGGCAATAAACACCACAGCTATCTGAGTTAAAGGACTACCAACAAGTTTCTTAAACCTGTATTTTCTAGTTCCAGATAGAAACACAACCAGGCCAAGAACAATAGCAAAAGCACATATACCATAGCCCCACTTTCTCCCTAGGTTGTCTTGTATATAAACAAGAATGGTCACGGCACCAAGAGAACCAATACTAATAAAGAAGAAAAACCAATTGAAAAAGTTGGTCATTTGGCCCTTTTCATTTGGGTCTGACTCGTCGAATTGGTCAGATCCAAATCCTGAAACGCTCGATTTTAGTCCACCAGTACCGAGTGCAGTTAGGTAGAGTGCAATGTAGAGTGCGGCAAGTTGTGTATGATTTGCTGGGTCACATGGTGTGTTGGGGGTGCATTTTGGTGGTTGGAGGGTTGGGACAGTTGTAGACATTGTCAAGATTGTTACACCCTGTCAAGAAAATGAAATGCCATCAGAAAGAAAATAATTAATCCTAATTAGAAAAACGAGAAGATCATCAAATTGTTTATTCACTGATGTTTCAATGACACAAGAAATAAGTGAAGTGATCCAGTGACAATAAATAGTTGCATTGGTTGTACTTTTTATCATATATATATGATTCTTCTAGCTCTGGACAACATAGCAAGTCGGGTTGTACACTTGAAACTTCGAAGTATGGAATCATCTGTGGGCTATGGTCATGGATTCAAGTCGTTTATCATATGGAATCATGTCGGCATATATAGGATGCAGGTTTTGACGATCTCCAATGGATTCCTAAACGGGTAAACCAAACGAGCCAGGGAAGTGTGTAGAGTTTTCTGGTGTAAGAGCCAATATTGTTACTCTTGGACTTACCATGGCCTGAACGGAAGCGAAAATGGAGATTGTGAGGTACCTGGCCAAGAATGGCAACAAAAAGATATGTATCATAGAACTAACAGATAAGGACCCAACAGATAATTAACTAGAAACCAATCACAATATGCATATATGAAACTTAGAATACGAACCGGCCTAGAAATGTATCGGCGATAAAGCCTCCTAACAGACAAAGCATGAAAGATGTTCCAAGGAAATTCGTGACCGTATTCGCCGAGGTAGCATTGCCTAAGTGCATAGTATCTGTTAGATATGTCACCAAATTCACCGCGATCCCAAGCGTTGTTAACCTCTCACACAACTCCACTCCTACAAGTCCATACATAAACAATATAGGTTAGAAACATGGACAGATTAAGCAGCAGATGAACATCAATATGAGAAGGAAGAACTACTAGACACACCTAGTATCATTGCTGCACTGATCCATCCCCCACTCTTTGATCTCTCCGCAGGATTACCCTTATAATTCCAAGCATCTGTGAGGGTGTTTGAGTTTCCCTTTGTTCCAGGAAGAGCCATATATGGTTTCTCTTTCTGCAATTGACTCTGTTGTTTGCAAAGAGATTAATTGTCTCAAAGTGCACAAAGTCGAATCAGTTTGGTTCTCTTTTTATAGTTCTAGATTGGGCTATATGTTCACGAATACCCATTGGCTGAGGTGCTGCGTGTAACTAGTTTACAATAAGCAACTTCCAAATATATCTGTATCTACATATAAGTGATTAAGCAATATGGTCAAAATGGTGTAATTATTATTATACTCTGCAAGGATTTATATATATAAAATTGAAAAGAATTATTGAATATATGAGAATGATTAGGGTGGGCCAAATCCTAGAGGTACAGAAAACGTTCATTTTCAACATGAAAGATGAAAAGAATTATTGAATACATGAGAATGATTAGGGTGGGCCAAATCCTAGAGGTAAAGAAAACGTTCATTTTCAACATGAAAGATGCACGAAAGTAGCTAGTGAATTCGTGGACGGCAAAAATTCCTTACGAAAATTATTTGTCAAAAATCTGAAAATTTGGATTCTAATTTGTTTAAAAATTCGGCTAAAAAAAATTCGGCTAAAAATTCGTGTTTTATACGTATATAATGCGAAAATAATTCGATTATAAGTTTAGAAAGTAATATTTTGTCCAAATTATAGTGTGTTTTTTTCTTTTAAAAAATATAGACTTTATTATTTGGCAATTATAAGCTTAGATCATAGAATTCGAGTATTAATCCATAGGTTTGAAATATTCGCCTTATTATTCGTATTATACGAAAAACGTATATAAAACGGGATATTAGTAGCTATGATAAAACTAGGTTGACGAGATTTCTGCAGTTCTTGCCAAGTTGGCATCTGTAAATTAAAATTGCTGGAAATTTGAAGTGTTTTTTCTTCAATAAATATGGTTATGGTGGCCCTGCACTTGAAGGACAATCACTAATTGTTAGCCCATACATGTGTAACTTGTTGGGGATTATATCAATACCAATCGATTCCCCACTACACAGATAACTTGTATTTGAACACAATTCAACTCCGGACAAAATCTAAATATCAACTACAACCTATACTAACATGCCCAACTCGCTAAACAACTATTAACAAATGATAATAATGTAAAAGCGGTAAAAGCAAACCACAACACAAAGATTTACCGTGGTTCGCCAATGATGCCTACTTCCACAAGAGCCGGTTTAATAAAGTGGGAAGGAAGATTACAATCTCCTTTTCGGTCTCCACCTTACTAGATCACTCTTATCTCTTTACTGAGGTCAGTATCTCAGTAAATGTTATCTCTTTTTGTTTTAGTATGGATTCCAATCCTTCCGACTTGTTAGGTTAGGTTTTCCAAAACTTTGATTTTGGTTTTTTTCCAAAACCAAATTTCATGAATCTTGAAGCAAAGCCCACGAAAATTAGACTGAAATGAAGGCCTTTATTGAGCCATATCTTGGAGATCGAGATCGAAGGCCGCCCTTGAACGAAGCGCTGGTCGCCCCTAGTCTATCGAACCCCGAACCAGAAGTCGCCCCATCCGGAGTCTTGGCCAGCCTCGACATTTCACGCGCCCGAATTAAGCGCTTCTCTCAAATTGTTTTTCTCTCCTCATGTGGGGATAACTCCACAATCTCCCCCTCCCGAACGGTGAGGGGGATACCTCCATGCAATTGCCAAATCAATAGAGGAGTGTCGCCATTCCGGCAATAAGCACAACAAACATCAAACTTACCTTCGGTAAGACTTTGGTCATCATATCCGACCCGTTCTTGTCGGTATGGATCTTCTCGATACACAAATGCTTGTCTTCGAAAGTACTTCTCTAATCCAATGATAACGCGTGTATGTGCTTGGATCTAGAATGAAAACTTCGGATTCTTGCTCGCTGGATGGCGCCCGATCACATAGAACTACAAACCTGTTTTTACGCTTTAGCCCTAGTTAGATCGAAGAACCTCTTCATCCATAGCAACTCTTTTGCAACACTCGGTGGGCGCAATGTACTTTCGACCAGAAGTGGAGAGGGCAACACACTTTTGCAACTTAGATTGCCAAGAAACTCCCCCCCGCAAAAGTAACCCGGATAACCGGGAGGTGGACTTCATCGAGTCAACATCACCGCCATGTCTCGCATCGATGTAGCCTTCAAGTAAGGGCTTACTTCCACCAAAACACAAACACGATTTGGAAGTGCCTTTGAGATATCTCAATATCCACTTAACACCTTCCCAATGCTTTACCCGGATTTGATGAAATCGCTTACCACCCCAACGGCGAAAGCAATATCCGGTCTAGTACACACCATGGCATACATAAAATCGCCCATCGGATGCATAAGGAATCTTTTCCATCCGACTCTGCTCATGCTCACCCTTAGGACACATCTCTTTGGTCATGCGAATGGCCACCAAGCGGATAACCGACCGGGTTTCGCTTTGATCCATGTTGAATCTCTTCAACACCTTCTCAATGTAGCTTTCTTGAAAAGCCACAACTTTCCACTCTTTACGTCACGGTGATCCGCATCCCAAGTATCCGCTTTGCTTGACCCAAATCCTTCATCTCAAAGGACTTACTCAAGTCTTTCTTCAAATTGGATATCTTGTTGATGTTTGGGCCAACTATCAACATATCATCCACATACAAAGAATAAAGACAATGAAATCTCCATCTAGAAATCTCTCAACAAACGCGACAATGATCTGAAGCGGACTTTTGTATCCTTGCTTTCCGCCATAAAGGAGTCAAAATTTATGTACCAATCGTCTCGGTGCTTTTTAACCCATACAAGCTCTTTATCGGCTTGCATACTAGGTGCTCCTTGCCTTTGACCTCAAACCCCTCTTGTTGGTCCATGTAGACATCTTCTTCAAGGTCTCCATGAAGAAAAGTCGTCTTAACATCTAGTTTGCTTTCAACCTCTAGGTTCATACTTGCGGCCATACCCAATACCACCCGGATAGAAGTCATCTTCACTACAGAGAGAAAAAAATCTCATCAAAGTCAATTCCTTTCCTTTGACCAAATCCCTTCACAACAAGGCGAGCTTTGTGCCTTGGGTGAGGATTGTTCTCCTCATGCTTGACTTTGTATATCCACTTATTCTTGAGAACTTTTCTCCCCGCTGGTTTCTCAACTAACTTCATAAGTGTGATTCTTATGCAAAGAATCCATCTCGTCATGCATGGCCTTCAACCACTTTTCTTTGTCTGTACCTTCAAGTGCCTCTTGATAGTACATAGGTTCTCCATCATCCGATAGTAGTAGCACGTGCGTGTGGTGGATACCGTTGAAGCTAGTCTCCCTCCGTCGGACCTCCTTGCCCCATCTACTGGTGCCTCAGGAGGTTGCACTTCTACTTGCTCTGGTGGTGGTTCATGCATCTCATCTGCATCTTCTATACCAATAGGTTCTATCCCATCATGAGCAATATGATTCTCATCATGAGCTTCAAACTCATGGTTCTCTGTATTCTCAATGCCTTTTGACGCGTTCCACGGTAGAACTTCGGTTCTCAATCAACAAGATCATTGGTGAAAGCCTCAGAACTTCTCACCCTCCTCAAAGTCTGCTATGGTTTGGTCTTCTAAGAACACAACATCTCGACTTCGGATTACCTTCTTGTTAATCGGATCATAGAGTTTGTAACCAAACTTTTCATCTCCATAACCTAGAAAAATGCACTGCTTGGCTTTGTCATCAAGCTTGGATCTCTCATCCTTCGGAATATGCACAAATGCCCTGCACCCAAATACCCTCAAGTATCCATAATCAACATCTCTGCCTGACCATACTCTCTCTGGATAATCACTATTCAGAGGCTTTGCCGGCGACAGGTTGATCACATGCACGGCTGTACGCATTGCTTCTACCCAGTAGCTTCTAGGTAGCTTGGAGTGAGATAGCATGCATCTCATCCTCTCTACAATGGTACGGTTCATTCTCTCTGCTATTCCATTCTGTTGCGGTGTCTTGGGAACGGTCTGCTCATGACGAATCCCATGACTCTGGCAATACTCTTCAAATGGCCCAATGTACTCACCCCCATTATCTGAGCGAATACATTTCAACAACTTCCCAGTCTCTCTTTCCACCATGCTGTGGAATTTCTCAAACACGCCAAGTACTTCATCCTTGGTCTTCAGACTATAGGCCCATATCTTTCTTGACGCATCATCAATGAATGTCAAGAAGTACGAAGCTCCCTGGTGGGACTTTACTTTCATAGGACCACATAAGTCCGTGGTGCACTAATTCAAGGACGATTGTCCTTTCGTGAGACGGAATCTTTGGAAAGACACCTGTGTTGCTTTCCTACCAAACAATGAGTACATGTATTTAAATGTGTACCTTTAATGTCCGCACGGCCTTTTGCTTAGCAAGAACTTCCATCCCTTATGCCCATGTGACACGCCTCTTGTGCCACCCGCTTCAAATGAAGCTTCTTCTTCTCGCGCGTTCGCTTCGCTTTACACAAACTAGCCTGTGTTTTGTAAAGAGAGCAAGTTTTCTTTCCTCTCCTCTGCTACTGATGGAACCTCTCGCTTCGGTTCCATACCCGCTACCAAACGAGTTTACAAAGCCGTCGCCATCTAATTTCCCAAAAAAATTAGGCTTAACCGTATGTCGGGGACATGTCTTACATCCTTGAGTGTCAAGGTGTAGCCGACATTGGTTTCTATATGAACATCTCCAATGCCTATAATCTTCGAGGCGCCATTGTTACCCATCCTCACTTCACCATATTCACCATACCGTAGGTAGTGAAGAATCCCCGGCGTGTGGACGTGATAGGATGCTCCTCAGTATCTATCACCCACTCAGTATCCCCGACATGAGGTACTAAGACAACACACACCACAACCGACACAATTCCCACTTAGGTCGCCGACTAGTGCGGTAGTATCTTTGCTGTGTTTCCGTTCCTCGCACCATGTCTTCATGTACCGCGCTTATTCTTCTCATCCCTCTTCGTTCTCGCGACTCATATCCGAAGTGGCCTTTTGTGGCACAATAGTAACATTGCCTCTCGCCTTTAGGAGTTCTAGTTTCACCCCTAGATTTATACGTCATCACCTCTAGAGCGAGATGGTTTTCGTTTTGACCTCTCCCCGTTTCTCGTGAAGAGGATCTCCGAGTGAGAAGAGCCGCTTCTTGCACTCCTTCTAGTCTCCTCATTCAACAAAGACGTGGTAGCCATCTCCATGGTAACAATTCCATCCTTGCATCGCCCTCCATGTAGAGAAACCGCTAATGTCTCCCAACTTTCGGTAGAGCCTAATAGAAACAAAGCCTCAACTTCGTCTCCCAAATTGATCTTCATCAAATGCATCCGATTGATGATATTCGTAGACTTCATTAAGATGCTCGGACATTGAAGAACCTTTCTTACTTCGTTAATCCGCAAACTTCTTAACGACTAGCACTTTGTTTCCACCCGACTTCCTCTCATAAAGGTCTTCGAAGTTTCTTCCATGAATCGGGGTCAGTCTCTCTTGGCCACATGGTGAAAGACAATGCCGCCAATCCACCGTCCGAATGTATCCAATCGCTTTTTGTCAAGCTTTTCCACTTAGCCTCAAATTTCATTTTTTTCTCGGTTTTACTCCCTCATTCTCAATGGGAAGTGCCAAGTCCTTGCGGATAGCAAGTCTTCCATCTTGGCTTTCCGGATGGTGTAGTTCTTCCTATTCGGACTCATCATACAAGTGTTCACGGAATGGTCCATCTCTACAAGTTATTTAACCTCAAATCTTCTCTCAGGAATTTCGTCAAACACCTTCTGACCAAGATTTGGATAACACCCTAGGCTATTCCAACCTGGCTCTGATACCACTTGTTGGGGATTATATCAATACCAATCGATTCCCCACTACACAGATAACTTGTATTTGAACACAATTCAACTCCGGACAAAATCTAAATATCAACTACAACCTATACTAACATGCCCAACTCGCTAAACAACTATTAACAATGGATAATAATGTAAAAGCGGTAAAAGCAAACCACAACACAAAGATTTACCGTGGTTCGCCAATGATGCCTACTTCCACAAGAGCCGGTTCTTAATAAAGTGGGAAGGAAGATTACAATCTCTCCCTTTCGGTCTCACCTTACTAGATCACTCTTATCTCTTTACTGTGGTCAGTATCTCAGAAATGTTCTCTTTGTTTTTTAGTATGGATTCCAATCCTTCCGACTTGTTAGGTTAGGTTTTCCAAAACCTTGATTTTGGTTTTTTTTTTTCCAAAACCAAATTTCGCATCTTGAAGAAAGCCCACGAAAATTAGACTGGCCAGCGGCCTTCAATGTCTTGAAGGCCAATGTATCGAGATCGAAGCCCCCCTCTATGAGCTGGTCGCCTCTAGTCATCGGAACCACGAAGTCGCGCGTCATCCGAAAGCGCGGGCGACATTTCCAACGCCGAATTCGCCCGTTTCTCTCCAGCTCTGTTTTCTCTCCTCATGTGAGGGATAACTCCAACATAACTTTCATAGGGTGCATGGCAGAGTTTTTGCTCATTTCTTTGAGTTTCGGCCATCTCATGGTGTGTGTTTCACCAAGGGGTAAGGATTTGTTCTGTGTTCCGCTCCTTTAACGGCTACGTAGTACTATTTTCTTTGCTAGGCTTTAAAACAAGGTCTCAGCAGCTTCAATACACCTCAATAACTTGGACAACAAGGGCTCCTTTAATTTAATTTAATGGCTAACGCTGAGCTAACTCTTAGAGCATCTTTAGGAGTGATATCAACCTAGCATCAAAACACCAAATTGTCAACAATTTGGTATTTTTTCAACTTCAGGAGAGTTACATATTGATGAAAACACCAAAAAAATACCAAACCAAACACTAAATCGGCCAATATTTGGTTTCAGATTTAGTGTTATATCAAATCACTCACGTAGTTTTGTCAAAACCGCGCAGTTTTTCCAACACCGCGTGAGCTTGGGCAGCTAAATGGGATTCTATTGCACGGTTTTTCCAAAACCGTGTGGGCTTGGGCTTCTATGGGCACGGTTTTGCCAACACCGCGTGCGTTTTTTCTGAAAATTAGAACTGTGGTGCATAGAACTTGAGAAATTATGAATTGTGCATAGAAATTAAGAAATTAATAATTGTGCAATTGAAGAAATTAAGAATTGTGATTCAAAATCGAAAAAATTAAAGAAATTAAAAACCTGTGATTATGATTATACAGTCCAAAATCTATGATTATGATATAATATCCAAAATGCGAGTTTTGTGATTTCCCAAAGACAAAAAAAAACAAAAGGAATATTAGCAATAAACTAATAATGACAAGTCTCTTTCATTTTTAATTTCCATATAGAAACTAATAATGATAAGTCTCTTTCATTATTAATTTCTATGTAGACATTTCCTTGATATTTCTGGTTGTTCAGTCACTTTGTATGTTGTTGAATCCAGGTGTAAGATGCCAGAAGCATGGAAACAGGTTCAGTCACATCACATATACATGAGTATACCGACCTAATTTTTAGACCTATTATTGCGACTCACTATTTGAATGACATTGCAATGTATCTCTATGTAACTCAATGATTGCCATCTACGTCTTGATTTATATTCCAACCTTTACCCAGAGAGGTCATTACTGGTCAGGGTTATCAAAACCCAATGTGTAATAAGTAATAACCGTATGTGGTTTGTATATCTCATAACACTTTCAACTTTAATACGAGTAATTGAAACTAATTTTGGGGCTTTGCCTATTGGCTTAATCCCTGACCTTAATACTGTGGTTTCACATGGTGTAAACATATAAGAAGCAAGACCCAAAATATCAAATTCGGTGAATATTTCGGTGTATCCAAAAACCGATATATATTGGATATATTGGAAATATCTATTTTTTTTTGTTACCAGTCTAAAATATCAAAAATATCGGTAAAATTATCGTAAAATATAAAAAATATCGGATATTTATATTAAAAAATGGTAAAAAAAGTCAAACAATATATATCGTAAACATCACATATATCGGTTATATCAGCAATATAAAGTTTTATATCATAAATTCTGATATATATCGGAAAAAAATGATTCAATATTCGGTGGATATATATCGGATATATCGATGTCAGTATATAAAAAAAAATGATATATATCGGCGATATTTTGGGCATTGATAAGAAATAGGGTGATACTTTTCTAATGAAGGGAAAACGATAACGAAATGATTATAACTCTCTGTGGTTCCAAATAAATGTAGAAGATGACATCAAGTCAAAGATGATCATGAAGATAACTATCATGAACTCGAGAAGGGTCCCTTGGATTCAAAGGCAAAGGATAAGGCTTATTTAATCATTTATTTGAACTACCGTCCATGACATGCATATATAAATCAGATACACCCCCAAGGACCTAGGAGTGTGTTTAGTGACCTCATTTTCCTTTTAGAGAATTCACTATCAAATTTCTTTAGCTCAAAGGGGCAACTGACATGGAAGCAGTATTTTTAGAGTTATTTGGAAGCACTCTTTCTTTTTTTGTTTATTTTTTCGCTTAAATACTTGGCATATATATTATAATAAGAGTCCTCTTATAATAATACAGAAATATACTTAGAGTCCAAATAACATTTTGGAAGAGTACTCATATTAGATGAGCTAAATGTCTATTTTGCAAGATCACGAGTCTTTCCATTAAAACATCTTCTTAACCAACTGAAACATGAATAATTAAAGAGGTTTTTTGACTTAACACTCCAAAAGTAGACCCCTTTTTTAGATAATCCCCAATTTTAAAAATTATTACTGACTGTCTCTTATCCTGTCTGTTTTGTGAGTACAGTCAGTTGCTATTTTTCATATTAGCCATTTTACCCCTACTTCAAATTTTTAAAAACCTCCATTTTTAACATACCTCTTTGACCATTAACCAACTTTCTCAAAAAATCAGAAAATTAAGAAAAAAAAATCAAAAGTTGATGAATCCTCTTGCCAAAATGGACCTAGTAAGTGTGCGTATTACGCACCTTCATCATTTTAGCCCATTCCTCATATCTCTCTCCCCAAATCAAATCCCAAAACCCTAATTCCCCAAATTAACCCCCAATTTCTTCAATTCTCCCAACAATTCACCTCAATTCCACACAAATTCACTCGAATTCATATCGAGCTTCGAGAAATTAGCTCGAATTCATTCAAATTTCATGAAAGTTACAAATTTTATCAATTAAACAATGCCAGAAATCGGAATTTTGGAAAAAAAAACAGGTTAATTTCATCGACGAGTTCAAGATCAGTAACAGGAATAGTAAAATGGATCACATAAGTTTGTAATTCAAGGATATTCGTTAACTAAAGGGATGGGAATTGGGAAACATATATCAAGTGAGAATTTTACAGTGGGTGGATATCAATGGGCAATTTATTTTCTACCCAGATGGTAAAAATCCAGAAGATAATTCGACATATGTGATGAGGAGTTTGAACTTTGGGATAGATCCATTTTGGCAACACGTGGATTCATCAACTTTTGATTTTTTTTTTCCTAATTTTTTAATTTTTTGAAAAGGTTGGTTAATGGTGAAAGATGTATGTTAAAAATAGAGGATTTTTACAAATTTGAAGTAGGGGTAAAATGGCCAATATAAAAAATAGCAACTGACGGTACTCACAAAACAGACGGAGTGGGGGGGGCAATCAGTAATGATTTTCAAAATAGGGGGTTATCTCAAAAGGGGGGTCTACTTTTGGAGTGTTAAGTAAAAAAACCCCATAATTAAATTTACTAGAAACTCTAATAATGGCTTTAGCTATGTTGTGTAACGACCAAGCCAAACTAGACTCCTGGGCCTTCAAGTTGTTGATGACATTGATGTTATCGCCTTCAAACGCAAATTTTGCCCCTCTAGATGTTTTGCCAGTTGCATTGCTACTTCAGTTGCTAGAAGTTCACTCTCTTCAGCTGATTTTGTTTGAAATCTCCTTACTACAGCAACTACTAGAGATCCCTCCTCATTCCATGTCGTGGCAGCAGCAACACCTGACAGAGTCCTCTTATTGAAAATTGCATCAAACTTGACATTTACATACTCAACTGAGTGAGCTGGTTGACACCTACGACTAACAACCAAATTAGTATTATTACCGCTTGTAGAAGCTCTAGCTTGTATGTTAGTATGATTATTGCTAATTCTATTTACATAATTAGAGCTAGGGTTAATAGTTTCCCTTTCAAAGGCTTTGAGTCTTTTATCCCATTTGATTTTAGTGCCTGTCAGGATTGCATCTCTGTCCATAGCCCTTTTGTCAAACTTTTCTAAATTTCTGTTGTCCCACATAACTTGTAACAAGGTGTAAGCATACACCCCCAGGTTTGCTATATAAGTGTCTTTGTTTTCACACCATTCCATGATTTCATCCACCCATCTCCTTGAACTCTATCCATGATAAACCCTCTTAACCCTAGTGGTGAAGCAAATCACAGAGCTTTAGCCCAATCACACTCAAAGAAAATATGTTCATGGGTTTATTCCTTTCTAAAACAGAACCCACACATAATATCTATATTCCTTATCATCTTATGTATTTTCTCTCCAGTAACCAAAATGTTCATATACATCTTCCACATGAACACTTGTCCTCTAGTTGTGCTACTACCCTTGCTTTCCAAATTCTTCTAATAGTTTTAGGTTGGAAAGTTGACTCACAAACTTCCTAATCCTTAGCTTTTAGCATGTTGTGGGAAAATTTGACCAAGAATTTACCCTCAGAGTGAGGCCACCAAGTTAACTCATCATCCCCTCCTTCTTGGGGTCTGATGATATGTGTCCCTTTGATAAGCCCAGCCACTACAGGGTCAAAAACTTCATCTATTAACTGGTCATTCCACCCAGTTCCATCCGCCGTCATAAGATGTTTGACTTTCCAATATTTTTGAGCCCCCACAAGTGGATGCAAGTATGAAACATCACCCAACCTTGGCAAAACAATTCTTGAAAGGAAAGTAGGCGGAATAAGGTATTTCTAGTAATGTTGTACTTTGAATAGATTTGGTGTTAGGCTTGAGGCCTAAGAACTTGTGTTTTTGTCGAACCTCCTTCTAACGACTATACTCTTAGGGAAGGTATGTATGAGGATGATGCCTCAGGAACTCCATATGTAACAAGTTGATTATTAATAAAACAGGTGGGGGTTAGCTTTAACCCTAGCTTAACTTTTTTTTAAAAAAAAAGTATGAAATATCAGCCAAGGATCAAAGAAGGCTGAAGTATGAGCTCCATTTCCTATCGTCCATATGGACCATTTGCTCACAAGATCAAAATTCTTATTTACCCCTCTCAAAAAATAAGAAGCATTGGAGGGTAAATTTTGTTATTTTCCCATACCTCTCCTACCATAAGCAGCATTGAAAGTTTGGTATCATATAGAGCTTTTGTCTTTTAAGGTTCTCCAACTTTGCTTAGACAAGAAAGCCTTGTTCATATTTGAGAACTTTCTGAAACATAGTCCCCCTAGAGACTTAGACTTACAAAGTTTAGCTCATTCAATAGTGTGGATATTCTTTGATTCATCATGTCCATGCCACCAGAGATCTCTACACACTTTATCCATATTATCACATACAGATGCAGGGAGGGAGTAAGAAGTCATGGCATAGAGAGGAGTTGTTGTTGTATTCAGATAAAAGAAAACAATAGAAGACAAGGACAGAATAACAGGTAATAACCAAGGCGCGGATTAGGTTGTCCTTAAGGAAAGATTTCGCCCCTTCCAATGGTGCAGAAAGGCAACAGTGGCGTCTTCCTCACAGATTCAATGGTTAACAGCGAGCCCGACTTTGCACTAGAAACGGACTACCCTCTAGAAAAAGAATATAACTCTTTTCTAAGGGCCGACAGAAGAAGAGAATAAAGAAAGCAATGAAAGACTTATCTGTTTCTCTGATTCGTGTAGGGTGAGATGAAGGGATAGTATGCACGAGTTCTGTTTTTTTGGTGTGGAGGCAAAGAAGACGACTTCAACTTCGCTCTTACTCAGAATCAGTTTATCCCTAAAACTTGTTCAAAAATCCAAACATGAAATGACAAGTTTAAAACAATTGAGACAGAGTCCAACTCCACTACTCCAAAATGCCACTCAAAAAAAAAAACAAGTTTAGGCAATTGGTAATCCACTACCCCACTAGACAACCAGCCCAAGCCCACCCCCCTACTCGGCTTCGGTTCGGTCGGGTAGGCGGGCTGTGTGGCTTTGGGTGAGTCCTCCCTCCTAACACAAAAGCCTTTGTACCCTAAGGGCATGCCCTTATGTTAGAGGTTCACCTCATATACCTCACTACCTAGTGGTGGTTCACCAATGGGGACTAAACAACACACAAGTATTTGAAATACACATGAAGATTCCAACAATCCCCCACTATTTCAAAATACTTATAGTCCCCCACTATTTTGGAATAGGATATTACAAAAGAAATGGGTTAACGAAATGCCAGAGAGAATCGAAAAAACAATGCATAAGATACTGGTGATTTTCGGGCTTGAACCAGTTCATAGGGTAACATGCTTTTAAAAACTTGAAATGGTGGATTAAAAAATCTTTGAACCAACATTCCCTTGTAGTAAAATAGAGGACATGCACCCACATTGCTCCTTCATTATATGCCTGTTCTACGGTGTTGCGCTTTTTGGCCTTTGCGCTTCCTGTGTTTTGTGAATGCTCTAGAGTATTTGCCTGAATACTCATAAGAACCGACCCAGTTCTACATTCACGTAGGTGGATATCCATCAAGTGTACATAGCAGTTAAAATACACTATCTCATAAAAATAATGGACTATGGATTCCATTAAGAGTAAAATAACTCATCCTTTTTCTCATTGCTATTCAAGTTATACAAAGTATACAATAATGCTATCTAGTCATAGGGTGGGACGTCTCAAATAAAGACAATAGCATACCAGAGCGACGAGGTGACTTGTTTTTCCCTTTGAACCTACTTCATGGGATCTCCAATCACATAGGTGGGGTTGCCGTCAGTGTCGCCCTCTATCTAAGGCAAAAGTCTCATCCCCCTCGACGTATCAACCACTTGTCTCCTGTTAAGTGGCTTTGTCGAGGATCGGCCAAATTTAACTCTACTTCACATAATCTAGAGCCACAACTCCGTGATTCCAAAGAAATGCTTTATAGACCGCGTAGTCTCGGCATTTAATATGCCCGCTTTTCCCATTATACAATTTGCTCTTTTGCCTTTGCTATTAAGGGCCCGACAAATATGCATGCATAGGTACAGTACCGAGGCGGTTTTGTACCAATAGGAAGATCTGCCAAGAGGTTTCTAAGCCACTCAGCCTCAGCACTTGCTTTATCTAAAGCAATAAGCTCGGACTCCATGGTTGAACGAGCTATCAAGGTCTGCTTAGAAGATTTCCAAGCGACTGCACCTCCACCTAGGGTGAAAATATAACCACTAGTGGACTTGATATCATGAGAATCAGATATCCAATTTGCATCACAATAACCCTCTATCATAGGTGGAGTTTGTCTAAACCTTATGCCGTAATTCATTGTTCCTCTCAAGTACTTGGCTAATCTCTCTAACGCACTCCAATGTTCCTGACTAGGACAATGAGTGTATCTGCTTAGCCTGCTAACTACATAAGCAATGTCAGGTCTAGTGCAATTCATCAAGTACATGAGACTACCAATAATTTGGGCATATCTAGACTGAAGTACACCATGTTGAGCATTTTTCTGAAGTTCACTATTTGCCTCATAAGGTGTCGACACAGGCTTACTATCATAAAAGTTAAACTTCTTCAAAAACTTCTCAACATAATGCTCTTGTGAAAGCGTATAGCCATCACTGTTTCTGATGATTTTGATTCCAAGAATCACATCGGCTTCTCCCCAAATCCTTCATTTCAAATTGGGAGGATAAAACATCTTGGTGTTTCTCACAACATCAAGGCTAGGACTCATGATTAACATGTCATCCACATATAGACAGATAATCACATATGAATTCACATCAAAAGATTTGAAGTAAATACATTTATCAGCATCATTTATGTGATATCCATTAGACATCATGACACTGTCAAACTTTTCATGCCATTGTTTTGGCTTTGTTTCAACCCATATAAAAAGACTTAACTAACTTGCATACCTTATGCTCATTCCCCGGTACTACTATCAGTACCACTCGGTCTGCATCATATATATTTCTTCATCAAGATCACCATTCAAAAATGCAGTTTTTACATCCATTTGATGAATAAATAAATTATGAATAGCAGCTAGAGCCATTAGAACTCTTATAGAAGAAATCCTAGTTACAGGAGCATAAGTATCAAAATAGTCAATGCCTTTCTTACGGGAGAACCCTTGACTACAAGTCTAGCCTTGTATTTCTCAATGGAACCATCTAGTTTCAATTTCTTTTTGAAAATCCACTTGTAACGTTATAGGTTTAAGCCCGGAGGTAGATCAACTATCTCCCATGTGTGATTAGCTATAATCGAATCTAGTTCGAGTGTATAGCATCCTTCCGAGAAAGGAGCATCTCGAGAACCGATTGCCTCATTATATCGTCCACAGGATCATCATCAAGAAGAAATGTGTAAAAGTCATCACCAAAATTGGTGGATTTCCTCGCTCTTTTACTCTTCCGGAAATTCTTGTTCGAAAATTTCGGGATCTGTTGATTGTTGTTCACTAGGAGCTACCAACCTCTCAATGCCAATTTTCAAAGGAAACAAATTCTCAAAGAAATCAGCATTTTTACTCTCTATAATAGTGTTAGCATCGACAAGGTTATTATCGATTTTACTACTAAAAATCTATATGCAAAGACTATTATGAGCATAACCAATGAACATACAATCAACAGTTCTAGGTCCCAATTTTTTCTCTTTTTTAGGTTCGCTCACAAGAACCTTAGCAAGACACCCCCACATTTTTAAATATGTCGTTAGGTACATGACCTTTCCATAACTCATATGGTGTCTTATTCCCTGTTTTTTCTTGTTGGGTATCATATTCTCAGATATGGCAAGCGGATAGGATTGCTTCCCCACAAGTTCGGGGAAGCTCGAACTTACAAGCATAGCATTCATCATCTCTTTAAGTGTTCTCGTTTTTCCTTTCGGCTACTCCATTAGACTCGGAGAGTATGGTGGTGGAGTAGTCTCATGAATAATGCCACTCTTGTCACAAAAGTCCCGGAAGGGGTTAGACTCATATTCTCCACCCCTATCGGACCAAGTCTCTTAATCTTCTGATTAAAAGGCGGTTTTCAACTTCACTTTGTACTTGAGAAACATCTCACCTGCCTCATGTTTGTGTCTAAGTAAATATACCATGGTGTACCTAGAGAAGTCATCTATGAATGTAATATAATAAAACTTCCCCCTATAGACATGGTACTTCGAATTCACCCAAATCCATTATGAATAAGAGTTAGTAATCCAGTTTTATCTCTAGACCGCGCTTTCTATGGGGTTTCTTTGTGGCTTTAGTCTCAAAGACATATCTCACATTTATCATTAGAAAAATCAGAAATATTAGATAATAAACCACATGCTTTCATCCTTTTCATATCTTGAACATTCACATGTCCTAGTCTACCATGCCATATATTAAAAGAGTCAAGCAAATAAGCGTATAGATTCATTCTTATTAATAATAATGTTGTCAAGTACATTCAACATGAAAAGACCACCTATTATTACAATAACCTTTACCAACAAAACCCTCATTCTTTGTCGAAACAAACTTGTCACTCTCAAAAGTCACCTTGACGCCACTTTTCCCAAGGGGGACATCAAATCAGATTCCGAAATCTCGGAACATGAAGGACATTACTAAGTGAAAGGGTTTTCCCGAAGTTAACCGGGAAGAACCTTGCCTGTTCCCTCAACAGAACGGACCTAGAGTCACCCATATAGACCTTTTCATCTTTCACTAGTATGTAATCTGAGAAGGCTTCAACATCACCACAGACGTGGCGGGTGGCACCAGAATCTAGTACCCAGTTCCTCTTCCCAGTGGCTATGAACACTTGTGACACGACAGCCGCAACAATATCATCTCCCTCAACTAGATTAGCATTGGGAGGATCATCAGTGTCTTTCTTGTGTCTGCACTGAAAAGCCCTATGTCAAGGTTTACCACAAACATAACAATTTCCATTGCCCGGTAGCACCACTTTTTTAAAAAGAAGTGTCTTTGACCTTGAAATTCTTATTTTTGTTGGACTTCGCTTCTTAGAGGTTTTGTTAGATTTGCTGGGATTACCTTCAACGATATTGGCTTTAGAATGAAATTCCTTAGACAACACCTCATCCCGAGTCTTGTTCTTTTCCTCTATGTGAATGTGAATTATCACATCCTCAAGAGTCATCGCTTCGCTTATGCTTCATACTATTTTTATAGTGTTTTCAAGACTTCGGGGAGTTTCTCAATCAAACATCCAAAGAACAAAGGATTCGGGTAAATTAATACCCTCGGTTTTCAAATCATTAATCAAAGACATGAAAATCATGGATTTGAGGCGTTACATCTCTATCCTCTCTCATATGGAACTTTAGAAAATTCCCAATAGCATATTTCAAAGTACCAACATCCTTCTATTATGTATTTCTTGTTCAAACTCTCCCATATATCATGTGCATTCTTATTTGAACAATAAATATCAAAAATCTCATTGACAAGGTACTCAAAATAGCATGACGACATACCTTATTCCCATTGAGCCAAGCAGCGGCTTTGATTTCTTTTCGAAATCATTAGAACCTCCACGGGTCTTTGATCGATGAGATACTTTGCATAGTTGAGTACATCTAGGTCGTGAGCACCCTTTCTCTCCATCTCTTGAAGTGTGAACCGTTGAAGGATTCAATCTTGGCACATTGGGTAAGTTTCGAGCATTCAATGAGGTGCGCAAAGATCTCTCATAGACGAAGTTACTTCCATGACTCCAGAATTAGTTTCTTTGATCGGCGTGGTGTCAACAGGTGTAGACATCTTGATAAAAGAAAACAAGGTAATAACCAAGGCGGATTAAAGAAAGGAAAGATTTAAGCCCCTTCCTCACAGACTTTGCAATTGGTAATCCACTACCCACGACTCGACTCGGTTCGGTTCGGTGCGGGGCGGGCGGGTGGCTTTGGGTGCGTCCTCCCTCCTAACACAAAAGCCTTTGTACCCTAAGGGCACGCCCTTATGTTAGAGGTTCACCTCATATACCTCACTACCTAGTGGTGGTTCACCAATGTGGGACTAAACAACACACAAGTATTTGAAATACACATGAAGATTCCAACAGTTGTTTGGGCAACAGCTTATATGAGAACAGTTCTTCTAGTTTGAGATAAGAGCCTAGCTCTCCATCCTTTTATCTTTTTATGTACATTATCTACAAGGTAATCAAAATCAGCTTTTTTACTATCATTAAGTAAAATAAGCACACCAAGATATTTATCCTTATTTGTAAACTCTCGTACCTACGTCTTTCCTTAATGACTCATTAAATAATGTACACAATATACTTGACTTCGCATACTGCCTTTCTTGAGATGTTATTAGATGGACTCCGTAGTCAGAACCGTGTTTGATTAACCATATATCTTAGTTTGATGACTCCACACACAATCTTAATTAACCTTAACTTTTCAGTCATGAGCTTGCGACCGCTAGCTTTAAACCAGTTGATATACTTAGCCAGAACAAGGAGTACAACCAATTAGAAGGAAGAAAGAAAGTAGGTGACTGCTGATTTTGTGAGTAATTCCATCTTCAATCGTGAAGATAGTTCTGATCTTCGCTCTAAATTTCAAGGTAGGTAGCGAGATTATCACTTGTTAGGCTGATTTAATGTTTCACTTTTCATTTGTGTTCAACCAAATTTCTCTGTGAAGTAACCAACGTTTGACACCATCACTCCCTCCAGGTAATGCCGTGATGCAAGATTGCACGTTACACATCCTTTTCCCTTGAAATAACTGCTTCAGAATGATTAACTGTACAGCAGCACGACAAATCCTTGTATGCTAGTGGGGTGGGTCTAAACGAATCTGTTAATAGTCTTCATATTAAAGAAAATTTAGACACCATCCGTTTTCAATGGTATGGATCCCATCAATCCTACCCAGAGTAGATATGTACGAACAATGATTTATCATGATCTCTATAATAAGCAGACTAATAAAGATGATTTAAAGACATTTGGAATTAACTGAACCACGGAGAAATTAAACAATTGATGCCTATGCCACAAGACTTGATTAGTCTCACCAAATGCTGATGGATTAAGCTGAAAAGAATATATTAACAAGCACGCACATAAACTACAAGAAATAAGTAAGCCGCTTGAAAAAATAAGGTGGAAAATTGATTATGAGACCCCTGATTTTACAATATTATCCATTTGCACTAAGCAACCACTAGAGACAGAACAGACCTACTTACTCATCTGAGCTCTCATCACCAGAATCTGGCAGCATGGGCACTGTTGCGCAGCAGAATGATTCCCGGTCCTTGAGTAGAAGGCAGCTCCCGTCTATATTCCATTTTAGATCAGTGATGGTAAACTGTGGCAGTGGAATACTCACACAGTAGGCACCAGAGGCAGTCCACATGTACAGGTGATTGCTGCTGGTGCAAATAACGAGACGTGGGTATGTAGGATCCCATGCTGCTGCACGTATAGGGTCCTTCTGCACTAAGATTGCAGCAAGCTCAAGGTGGTGGATGTCCCATATCCAGAGAACAGTAGGCATGCTGTCATTACGAGTGAATAGATAACGGCTGTCCTTGCTCCAGGATAGCAGCCCTGCAAAATTGAAATTTGGCAATTTTTCAGAATACTTGACATCGTTTATCCTTCCTGAAACTAGGGTGTGATTTTGTGAAGCTTTAATTTCTTAGTCAGGATTCAGAGTGGGTATCCTGCTTGAAAAACACATAAAGGTGAACTACTCACCACTTGATAATACATCCGGATAAGTCTCGAGTTTTTCTTTATATCGTACAATAAGACTGAACAGACAGAAATGCAGCGGACCTCATGTTGTTTTCAGTGGAGCCGTGACTGTCTTGTAAGATTAGGAATACTTTGTACTTACGAGAATGCTAGAGTCTTTAGAAAGTTTTCCTTTAAACAATCAGAGATTCCAGCCACATCATAGTGGCAAATATATGGTGCTGATGCACATCTGGTCATGGTGCACAGCATTTGATGACTACACCAAAAACCGTCTCATTTAAGAAAAGCCTTTTACTGTGTGTCTTGGGACTAAGCTTATAATTCTGACAAACACATAGTGCCACATACTGGAAAGGTTATTAGTGGACTTTTACCTTCAAAAAGCCAGTAGGCGACTACGCGCACACCTTATAGGATTATATTACCCTTATGATCCACAAAACACGAACCTTATCTTTAATCATATACATATAACTTTATCATTCATAGAGAGACAATCAGGAATACGCATATCAAAAGTTTAACATCACTTGCTTCTCATCAAAATCCAAAGCTAAAAATAACAATAACAAAAGTAAAACATATACAGATGGAATTTCTTACCAATGCCTTGTTTAGGATTTGGTTTGTCTGCTGGAGGCTTCTGAAAAGGTAAGCTAATGGGTAATTCCATTACTTTGTACCTGATTCTAACAGGACCTTCAGGAGGATTATCTGAGATATAAGAAATAAAAGGATTAAACCAGATGTGTCCAGTATATATATACAACTCAATAAGTGATATCCAATTTCAGCAGGTGCTGACTAGCAAAGTCAGTAAAACCTTTGGGTGATGATACCAGAGGTCTGGGGCTCGAACCCCGCCAGCATCAAAGAGTTACTGATCTCATTTAAAACAGGCTTGCCAATCAAATATATATATATCCAATTTCACATGAAAAAAGTTTCCTTCCTATGCAGATTCCATCAAATGGGGCTTTTTTATAAAAAGAAAAAGAAAAAGAAAAGGCAAGGTCCTAGAAATATTGACTGAACAATAACGTCATGTGCGGGTATTAAATTTTACCGCATATGACTAATACAACTAGTATAGTTTCACCATTTTCTTTTACTGCTTCTCGTTGCTTGATTGGAGCACTAAGATTACTCTCCCAACAGCTTCTTCATTGACAGAGAAACAAACATATACAAGACATTCTAGTTATTTCTCTCTTTTTTTATAGATAAAACGTATCACCAAATTAGATTAGATTAAGACTAGGCTCTAAGACCCATACAACTGTACTAGAACAGCCCCTAGGCCCCTATTACTACTACACAACCAACAAAACAAACAACCCCAAATAACCCAAAACCACCCGTTGCCCTAGGACCCCATCTCAGATTCTGCCACCACTAGCCTGCTCAGTACAATCCCTCACGAAATGTCCTTGTCCAACACTGTTACCACTAACCCTGCATAGCCAATTAGCCACCAGTGCCTTAACTATCATCTCCAATGTTATGGCCTCTACCGAGAGATTTTATTTTATGACTCTAGAACCTTCATCTATGATCGAAAGGAAGCATTTACTGGATCTTTATCCTCCTGGCACTCCTGAGCTCCTGGCGAGGCAGTATCTAAAGCACCATCTGACCATCTCAGGCAAAGACCCCAGATCAAGTGCTGGTGAAAACCCCCACTGGAACCAAGACTGGGAGAGATAAAAGTGTGAATACAAAACTAAAAAAAATTACACCTAAACGAAAACAAATTGAGCCTTATCAACTAAGGGCCTTGACGCATCTATACATTTGTGATGCTTAACTTCCTTGAGGCATACAGTTTGACAAAACACTCCCATCTCTTATAGACAGTAACTATTAAGCAAACATCGCATCATCGCATGAGAAGCTCTTTAGAACAGAACAGTGGACAAACAATAGGACATTAAATACTTTTGTCAAAATACACGACACATAAATGAATCGTTACATGTTGATTTATTTTTACCTCTTTATCCAAATTTTATGCTGTGCAACAAAAGAAGTGACTTAGTAAAGGAAATGCTAAGAACTTATAACTTTAGCATGATTAATACGTAAATATAAAATTCTTAAACTTGAGTATGGTCACCAATATTGCTCACCAGAATCCCCTTTTATGAACTCATCACTCATGCATAATCCTGACATATCGAATTGCAAAGGCTCATCAACTTCCTGGAAAATTCAAGAGACACCCGCAATTTTATCTACAAGTGCTCCACCAAAATATCTTTATAGTTAACTAGAAAAATGATATCTGTACCTTGAACACAGCAGCACTGCAAGGGCCGCGGACACTTGATAGATGCGTGAATTCAGCAAATATTTTCCATGTCAAGTGGTTGAAGATCCGTATCATCTGGTCATAACTACCTACCGCCAGAAACTGGCCACATGGGGACCATGCAATGGTTTTCACCCCCAATCCACTTTCATACGCTTGATACTTAAAGAGGCACCTCCCATCAGGAGAATAGATCAGAACCTGTATCAAACCATCCACGATATAAGTTTGTTTGTTCTAGGAATTGATCCACTAAGTCCGATGAACTTGCAGATGTGTGAGTATTACACTGACAGTGCGAGTGATACAAATCTTAGAAGACTGAGATGTTTTTAAGAGGTATGAATTCCAGTTTCCACTGCTACCTACATCTCAGTACATGCGACATGGCGAGCCATATCTAATTAAATGTTCTAACCAATATGTTCTAATAATAGATAATACCATACTACAGTACTACATGCGACTCATGAGCATGCGACTCATGAGGTTGTATTAGGTGTAGAAGTAACATACAATAAAGTAGCATATTCCTATACCTATATAATCTTTGTTGCATGAGAGTTAGATGTAAGAACTCAGAGGATAGAGGCATTGTAAACTATTTCAAAATAATGTATTGAATAAATATAATATGTTATCCACTCCTCCGCTGGAGCTTTCCAACGACAAATTTTATTAGAAATTGGGTCATAAATTGAAAGTCGCAAAAAGAACAAAATCCCTTTTTTTTTTCGGTAAAGTATAGTGTATATATATATCGAAAAGATAAAGAATGAGATATCCTATAGTACAAGCTACAAAAAACTAAAACGAAAAAACATAAAAAAATCCTATCAACAGCTCATAGAAAAAAGAAAAAAAAAATCCTCTTTCTCGAGAATTTTCTCCTAATGAGAAAAACCATCCGCATACTCTCAAAGATTTCCAACACATAACAATATAGATAGCCAGAGACCCAATAATGTTTGCTTTGACGGCTTAGAAACTGAAAATTCTGAATAACCTAGAAACCGTATGTTTTGATTTTAACTTTTATTTTGCTACTATGTGTGTTCTTATCATTTTCTAATACAAACATCTAAAGTAAACGAAAAGGTATGCAACAGGAACTTGTAAGTGGAGAACCAACATGGAGCATATGAAAATAGAATCGAAGTACAAAACAATGTGCAAACTAACAAGTTCAGATTGGTTAATGGAACAACAAAAACAATAAGCAAAAAGTGATATACATTCAGAAAAGATCAAATAAAATACCTTATAATCAAGAGAGGAATCCCAAACAACAATGGCACTATCATCTGGTGACCATTCAATATCAGCTAAATCCAAAGTATCTACAGCAAAAATACCCATTATCTCCCACGTATGACAAGAAAGTAGATTCACATAATCCTTACAATCTTTCCGTGTACATATTGCAGCAAACTTGCCATCCTTAGTAAAAGAAACACCCTTGGACGCATGTTTCGGCCATTGCACATGTACACAAGCTGTGTTCACCAGTGACCAAACCGTTAACCGTAACTGAAAATCAGACGTAGTTAAAATATGACGACTATCGGGACTCCATCTGGCATAAGAAATCCCAGCTGGACCTTCATCTATTTTACATGTCCATTCAGGCTGAGTCAACGACCATGCTTGTATCATTGGTTTCTTAAAAAGACCGCAGAGTATGTATTCAGAATCAAGAGCCCATTCAATGTAGCTAATTTTATCCACGCAGGAAAACAATTGTACAACCTGTATCAAACTATAACTTTAGCAGAAGCTCAATTATGCATAGCTCTAATTTAACGAAAGTACCTTGAGACTGACAACATCACGTATGACAAGTCGATAATCTACAGACACAGCAAGATAACGTGCATTTGGTGAAAAACAACATGGCCCTTTTGCTTTATATGCTTCTGTGAACTCCATCATTTACTACTACCAATTACGGGACATACATTCACTGAAACCCTAGATTTCCGGGTCATCTCATTTTTCTTTTAAAATTTGAAATTTAAACGAGGTGGGTACTGTTTTTTATATGGGGACAAAATATCGCGAAATCTCCGATATTTGAATTGAAATATAAGCGACGAGTTACCCGAAATTTATTAGAGGACCTCTTAAGTTAAGCATGTGTCAGCGACTGATCAGACTTAGATGTTTGTAAATCACTTCTTTTCTGATCAAATGTTTTAGCCTATTCAACATTTGAATCACTCTATCTCGTAACTTTGAACTTTGATGTTCGTGCCACATTTATATTAACAAAATTAGACTATGGAGGGGTTTCGCTATTAAAATGGGATACTCTCTGAATCCTAACCCTGAAATTGTTATAATGATAAAAATATAAACAAAGGAAAAATCTGCAACAAAAATGATCTACAGACATAGACATGATGGAACAACTTCAACATCACCACTATTGAGACATGAGAATCATAACGCATGCATCAAAGTGCAACCGAGTCATGTGTTGGATAGGCAGAACTGAACAATGTTTGGTTCCTCTGGCTATCCCATACCAGTTATCGGCCACAACATACCAGGTTATTGTTTCAAGCTGACGACTAAATAAATAGCTTAACAGAAAACAGAGAGGACTGAGCCCAATAAAGGGGAAGGAAGCTCAAAACGTGTCCAACAACTAAATATGTATTATTATAAAAGAACAATAAAGAATACAGATGCAAAAATGTTGATACTGCTCTTTCAGCACTCCAATACCTTATAAAAACTAACGGGACAAAAAATGAGAAAATAAGCACACCAAAGTGGACACCACAGAACTATACGAGTACAATGTAGAAAAGAAACACCATTTTTACATCCTTGGTATGAGATCCTCAACAAACCATGATTTAAATTGGTCACTTGCTTCTCTGGAGGGAAATCCAAACCTAACAGATTGCTCTCTTCTTGAGTGAATTGGTTAGAATTGAACGTGCTGACCTGGAGATCTTAGAATCCAAGATTGAAAGGGATATTCATTGCCCATACAAGATCCGAGATAACCTTCAAATAGCTATCTCCCCAAAATGGTGCTCAAGATTACGAAGTACGATCCTCGCGAAGATTTTGGCTTCAATTGGTGCAGTGGCTGCTGCAGCAGCAGCACGTAGGACCCGTTGAGCTCCAGTCTTCTGTATGAGAATTGCATGGAACATTGCATGGCGGCCGCCAGGAACGGTGAACTGCCATTAAAGGACGCCATTTTAGTCAGACTCTTTGGTGTAGCAACAAAACCCAATTATTTCCTTTCTAAAATTAAGAATAATCATGTAAACCACATGTCTACCTGGAGAAGAGCAAATGCAGCACATGCCTTGAGTGTAGAAGAAGGGTTCCGTAGCATGGTAACAAACCTCCCAATCTCAGCTGCACTGAAGGAAATTGAAAACAAAAGGTAAGAGAAAAACAATATATAAATTATACTAGCGTACATAAAAAATAGATAATGTGCTTCAAAGTAGTCAAGGGTAACACAAGCAATCACCCATACACAGCATGACACCGTGCTGCCATGTCATTTTACACCCATAATTGGAGCATCCACCACGAGAAAGGCACACATTTTAAAGTATCATGATATCATAAATAACCGACGTGAGCTCAAGCAGTTATAACTACCAAAATTCTTAAAAAGGCCATACATCAATTATGTAGGGGAATGAAATGTGATCTTTGAGGAATGCAGAGAGACACTGTGGAAGGAACTGCATTCTTGTATCCCCCTCAAAATTAATGTGTACATAGTTCACCAGCCAATCTTTCAATCTTCAGAAAAAGGTGCTAAAGACGCATTAGAGACATACCAAGCATTTTTTAATGTCACATTGCTTTCAAATTTTCCCTTTATATGTTTTATACTTAGAAAATCACTAAATTGGTTCTAATCTAGACCCAGCAAGTCATAATTTGAAAATTACGTAGAGTTTGAGAAGTAACATGCCCCTCTAATATTTGACTTTAATATTTCATTCTATCATCTCCATCCTGAAATTGATATCTAACAAGAATAGTAAGCAAAAGGGGGTCAAAATGCCAAGATTTTGTTTGGCCTAGCAGACAACTTCATAGGATTTGTCAAAAGATTGAAAATAGACGACTTGACCAGACTCTCACAGCTGAATTTTCATCCTTATTTTTTTGGTAACTTATTAATGTATTTTATGTATTCACTCTGGCCTGCAAAATCTAGGCTTAAAAAAAGGCATCAACAGGGTAATAATCTGACCCACAGTTCAAGTTTGACCATAATTTGAAGCTAAAATATGGGTTCAAACCCACACTTTCTTCTTCTATTCCATTATATGATGAATTATTAGTAATTCTTAACTGCACACAGTTATTGTCAGAGAAACGATAACAAACCTGCATCTCAGATGTCCTGCTTCTGGTATCCGTGCCGCTTCTGTTACTTGTACCAACGATGCAGGTGTTGATGATGCAGCAGCCGCGTAAAAGGATTGTGGATCAGAAAATGTAAGCACAAAAGCTTCGATCTGCTTTAGTGCCATTCTTCTAGCATTATCCAAGCTTACACTCTTTGTTTCTGAAGAAGGCAGTGTCTCCACAATTTTATCCATCCTGAACAAGATATTTGCAGTGAGGACAGCTAGCAGCAGACATGACATAAGTGCATACCTCAGCTATTCCTTTTATTAGGTACTAGCTTTAATTGGAAGATGACAACAGAACAGTATCTATTTTAGCATGAACAAGGGTTTCAACTGAATCTTACATCCTAACTTGAATGCATCCCTTTCAAGGAGATTAATCAAACATGTATCATTAATAAACTCTTCAGTGTCTCTTTCTTCTTCTTTATTCTCTGTTTTCTTTTGTTTATCATGTATATGTCTGTCACATACTTATCATCACTGTGACCAAGTACTTATCATCACTGTGACCATGATAGCTATATAAGAAGCTAATGAACAAAATATGATACTAGAAAACCACGAAGCGGTGCAGACTGACACTAGGTCCACCGAGAAGAAGAAGAAGAAGAGATTCACGGTGACAAAGAAGGGAGCATTAATGGCAATGTAGATGTTGAAATCGGAGAAGAAAATGAAAAAAAAAATGAAAAAATTGTCTATCGCTTTGTAGAGATTCTGATTTGGTGGAGAAAACAGAAGAAGAAAAGAGGAAAAAAGAGTGTTGGAGAAGATGAGAGCGGTGATGGCTGTGGAAGAGAAAATGGCAAAGTGGCAGACACTTTTTTGTGGCAGACACCCATTTGTTTTTTTGCCCCCCTAATCCCAAGAGACCTCCTAACGTTGGTCAATAATGCAAAATGAAATGAGTCATGGACTACCTCCCATCAACATTTAGGCTAATGACAACATGCTTATTTTATTTATTTTTTATTGGTAAGCCTGTTTTAAATGAGATCAGTAACTCTTTGATGTTGGCGGGGTTCGAGCCCCAAACCTCATCATCACCCAAAGGTTTTAGCGACTTTGCTAGTCGGCACCTGCATGACAACATGCTTATGATATACATATATATAAAATGCAGGATAAAAATATTATTTACCTCCCGTCAAACATGTAGGCTAATGCTAACGCAGCCATGAAGCGCGCCATTTTTGATACAGATGATGAACAAAGGCGAACAAGAGCTGGAACTCCCTCTTCCTCTACTATACGGAAAGCATTCCCAGAATTAAAAGCAAGATTCCAAAGCGCCCCTGCAGCAGTCTCATGGACATCCTATAAAGAACCAAATAATATACTACAGTTAAATTCAAACTCAGAGAGGTGTTCATCATGCCACAAAAGAATGAACCAAAACTATTGATTGTTCCTCGACTAATTACACCTTTCATAATTTTGAGAGTTATTATCTCGTTAGTCATGTCTTTATGTTTTTGGGTTTTTCTTTCCATTCTTCCTCTTCTCTTTTTTATTTATTTTTCTTTAATATTTTCCTGATAGAGAAAAAGAGAGGTGTAAACAAAAAGAAATAGAATTAACATAGCATATAGGCATAATTACTGTGATATCTAGCTCTCAAACTTTTTTGCAGGTTTCTGTTGAGTTGGTCTCTTCCCAAGGTTGGCATGGTGGATAAATACAAGCGCTCCTCACATTAAATATATATCTCAAACTAGTATTAACCTTGTCCTTACATGCTACATGCGAGGTAAGCACACAAGGCAATTATTACTGGCTTATTCGTTTACTTCTAAGCATTCCTGCCCCGAGTAGGAAAATTTATATCACGAATTCAAGCTTTTGTTTATGCAGAAACAGGAAAAGTGTCGTAACATAAAACATGGAAGGAATCCCTAATAATGCAGCAAAAATAGTGAGATTCTCAGAAAAATAAATAATAATGATAAGGCAACACTTACTTCAGCATCTGAGCTTGCCAATGCAATGAGAGGCGCAACACCTCCTCCTTGTCCTATAGCGATGCTAATAAAATTAAGAAACAAACTATATTAATCATGAGAACATTTTCTTCTTTATAATTGTACTAATACCAGAACACAAAATGTCAGATTAATTGAACAACATATTGCATTAATAAGAAAAAGGAGCAAGTGCGTACATAACAATCCAGGTACATATTGTGAAGAGCTTTATCTTTAAGAGATAAGTTACAATCCTACTATGTATGTGCATGACTAAACCCATGCATTCACCAATCATTTGCACAATTTCCCATTGCATTTAGTCAAACCTATGATAGGTTGTATGGATTGACTCCCACTTATACATGGGGGTTTTCCATCGTACAAAATAAAGTCCTCCATGATTATTGCAAAACTTAAATTGAAATACAAGTATAATGGCATAGAAATTAAATGATGCATATCACAAACGGGGAAAATCGGACTGATCACATTGAGCTAAGATGTGGACAGAGAAAGTTCTTAATGGATAAAACTCTAATATCATTGTTGAGATTTTAGTTTAGTCCCGCATGAGACATTGAAAGCCTTTCATAACAATATATAAGTTTCTGGGTCTGTCCACTCACCACCAATTGGTTTTGAGTTGGATGCCCCAATGTTTAATATGGTACCAAAGCAGGTTACTTTGTTTGGCCCAAAGGGCCCATTTACTCCACGCACTCATGTATGTCGTGTTAGGGTCAAGTAACGCCACACATGAGGGGGGTATGTTGAGATGTTTAGTTTAGTCCACATGGGACATTGAAAGGCCTTGCATAACATAACAATATTTAAGTTCCTGGGCCTCTCCACTCATCACCAATTGGTTTTGAGACTCCAATGCTTAATAATAATATAGTTGTTATCAAAATTATCATTTATCTGTGAAGATGAAGAATATTATTATGCATCAAAATGTTAGTAGGACGAGGTGGCCTAAAAACGAAGATAGCCAGACAAAGAAAAGATAACATCAAAATACAACAAAGGGGCAATCCTGTCTCACATATATTCTCTCAAGATAGCCTCCGTCTTAAAAAAAATGCTCTCATGTCATACTCTTGATGCTTTTAAATTAGGCAACAATTTAATATTCCAATAGTCAAGGTACCATTACAGCTTTATGAGTCAAAAATGTTGTGCATAAGGAAGTCAATGGATTAGGAGGAGGAGATCATCTCGTAAAAACAATTATGAAAAGTATGATGACATGTACAAAAGCATTTATAAATATGTGGAATCCCCAATTAGATTTTCCCTCACGTTGCTAGAGACGTTTTGAAACCAGAGTTTTACGTCGATCTGTTCGAAACAGAAAATGATATGGCCACATAGTTCATACCTGTTAGCTTCTGACACGGACAATCCCCACAAAGCTCCAGCAGCCCTTTCTTGAAGTCCTGCAGATGCATTCGAACAAGATTGTGCAAGAGCAACCTGTATAGCAAAAGTGAGACCAAACACTTTGACTGAAAAGAAATTCTGTCAATCGAAACATTCCCTATTTATATAAATTTCAAGTTTCATGTAGATTGGAACTTGAGAATCTAAATCTAAGTGTAGCTACTCATTTTTTAAGATCAACAGTTGAAATTATAGTCAATCAATGGAGGCATCAAATATTGCAAATTGGTTTCCCACTACATAGATATATATAGAAGCTACAGAACACTTCCACACGAGTAATCAGATAAATACTAGAAATTCAAGCTTCTTAGGTACAGCAGAAGCAAGTACAATTTCACCATAGTTTCAAAACTATGGCAAATAAAGGATGTGCATACAGAAGAACTTAATAACTAAAAATTCTGTGTGTGTGTGTGTGTGTGTGAAAGTTACATCGCTCATATTAAACAACAATAAAGTATAGTTCAGAAAATAAAGAACCATACCAGGGCCTCAACACCACCAACTGCAGCAATTGTCTCACGATTTCTGTCATCAAATGATAAATTCCACAGAGCACCAGCAGCTTCTTGCCTGTTTAATCCGTTCCAAGAACCCAATATCAGATAAAAGTAAACAATTTCTATTACACTATTTGTATTTTATGTGTGGGACCCATTTCTATTACATTATAATATTATATGTATTTCTAGCCCAACAGGTCATGTGATCATGACAAAGCAAAAGACACATCTCACAGAAACATGTTGATAAGCTAGTGTTTATATTAGTTAAGATAAGATCGTCATCCATTTCCCTGCGTCACTAGCTGAGTAATCTAAAACTTGCGTCTGCCCAGAAAGAAACATTTAAATCAGTTGTTAATGATTTGGGCAGTACCACTTTTTACCCTAGTAACGTCAATGGCATAAACCAAATTAATACCTGACACCTTCATGTTGAGAGCATGTAAGCTGCACCAGTGCTTCCAGTGCACCAAACTCTTTTCCAATAGCAGCATTGTTACCATTGCTATCTCCATGAGCAGCCAAATTAGCAAGAGCACGAGCAGCCTAGAGAACACAATGGCAGAATCAAATTCTTTTGGAACTACATGTTTGCACATATGCATGTAATGCAGAAGCTACATGAGAAGCTGAAATCTACCCATTGATCGGCCCTTCTATACCTATCAGCCTCATCTCTAATGTGATGGCTAGTTTCTTACAAGTCGCATGTTACAGCATACCTAACGACTGATAGAAGTCGTGAGCAATATTGACTACTTCCTCTAGAGTCAATCTGCTACCATTCAAAGCTTGTTTATGACTGAGCCAAACTTTGAACGTGATAAGGGAACAAGAGTTCTTAGATGGCTCCCCTTCATAGAATGTGTTGAGCTCTTTCACGGAAACTGGAGACCAGAAGAAAGAGGGAAAGACCACAAGGGGATATCATTTCTTTGTTCCAAGCCAGGAAAGGAGCTCAGGGTTTATTTACTTTGAATATCTTGCATTTAGTTGCTATCCTACTTTGACCTTGTGGATTGGCAATTTAGTGTTTATTACGTTTTTCCCCTTCTTCTTTTTTCTCTCTTTTTATTTGCTTTCGGATATTTTCCTGCATTGTACGTTATCTCAGCTTATCACACATTTCTTATTGGTCTCGCAATAAAATATTACCCTTCACAAATTAATAATACAACTCGCTCAAAGGATGAATTAGCATGGCTTTAGTGTGTTGTCGGTAGCTAGAACTCCCGAGTGCTGAACTTGAGCTCTTGATAAACGACTTGGATTTACAAAAAAAAAATGTTTAAAGGGTGAGTATTAAAAGATGATCAACCTCATGATTTCTCTATCGGTAACATAAATGAAACAAAGGCACCCATTCAAATGTATTCAGGCCCAGTGAGTTGTACTTAAGATGTTAAGTGTGCATGCAAAAAAGCATCAATGTGCGTGGGAAAATTAAAAGCAAAACCATAGGCACATGTATTACCTGCTCTTGTACTCCCTCAGACTTGCAAAACCGAGCAAGCAACACCAGAGCTTGCACACCGCCCGCTATGGCAACTTCTGTGCTACATTTGTCATCGGCGGCCAAGTTTGCAAGTGCACCAGCGGCACGTTCCTGACACCAAACAAACAAACATCAAGTTACGACTTATTCATAGAACCACATAATAACATAATGTTATACAGCAGAGGGAAGGCACATACAAGAACTCCATCACTACCAGAAGACCATTTAAAAATCAGATTCACTAAAGCTTTTACACCACCTGCCCTGGCAATGGCACCCTGAAGAGAAAGACTACTGATATTATATCCACAAACCCTGGAACAACTTTAAATATATAAACATATGTAACAACAGACTCTACGCAACCTTGTGCTCCTCTCCCACGGAAAGGTTCCAAAGCCCTCCAGCAGCTTCTTCGGCTACCAATCTGTTCATGGACCTTGCCAAATCTGAAAGGATATTGATCCCTCCTTCTTCCGCCACAGATTTTGCAACATCAGCATTCACAGACAAATTCGCTAGAGCCTACACATCTCAAGAAGTTAAGTTATTCAACTACAAGTTGCAACTAGTAACAGGAATACTTCAAGTTCAGCGATCTTTTAAAAATGGAACAAAGAAGAAGCTTACCTTGGCTGCTTCAGACTGAAGGCCCTCCCGAGAAGATCTTGCAAGGTCCAGAAGGAGCCTTATTCCACCATTGGACATTACTACTTCTGCCCTTTCAAAATCAACAGTAGCATTTTCATCATCAATGACGACAAAAGTTGCCAATCCTGTTGCTGCTCTTTCTTGGACATCTTCCTGAAGGCTCTGCACTAAACTTAACAACAACGCAGCACCTTGACTGATCCAGAACTCACCTAACCCCTGCGGATTGCTCTCAGCAATGCGTAATAGTGAATGAGAAAGAATCCACTCTAGCCAAATCATAATTGGATTCAAGTACTTGTCCCCAATTTTCTTATCTCTCCAATCTACAAACACACTCCTGTTCTTTGTATTATCGGCAAATAGCGATGCAACTCCTTTAAATGTGTCCTTGAAAAAGGCAAGTAACAACTTATCTCTTATACTATATCTCGAAAAATCACCTTCTGCTTCAAGAGATGGACAGTTCAGAGCACACATGACCTTCAAGCTTTCTGTTGACGACAACAGTTTCAAAACCTCGGTTGGAAAAATTTCAGTCCTCGAAACATCTAAACCAATCAAATTAGGAAGTTTACTCCACACTTGTGATGCCAAATTCCAGTTTATATTTCTTGTCCCAGCAACAGAAAGAAAACGAACAGAAACTACATTTCCCAATGCCACCGCATCAACATTCAAACAGTCCATAAAACAAATCTCTTCCAATTGTTTACAATTCTTCGCCAAAGCATTAATAGCATCTTCACCAACATCCCTAACTCCCGAAAGCCTCAACTTCCTCAACTTAGGACAACACAGACCAACCATCTTAATAGCATCACTACTAATCCTTTCACAAAACTCAGGCCCAAGCTGAAGACTCTCTAGTTTATCATGCCGTGCAGCCATAACTGATAAAGTAGAATCAGTAATCTCTCGACAAAAATCACCACTTATCTCACGTAAACCCCTCGCTCCTAAATTCATTATAGCATTCGCAGACTCAACCCCACGAAACCTAAGCTTCTGTAACTGAACACACCTATCCGCCATACTAGCCGCAGTGCCAGCATCAAACTTATGCGCGCGAAGGTCTAAAGAACTCCACAAACAATTAGTTGCCCCTAACACTCTCCAAATTTTACAAGTGGATGATAAACAAGCCCGGTCTCGATAATTCAAATAGGAAAACAACTGAACCACTGTATCATCTGGTAAACTAGTCCAATCAAGTTCAACCTCAATGGCCCTTTTCTTTAAACGTGATTCCTCATCAATTACTTTCGATCTAGTCGCTTTTCTTTTCACCCTTCTACTCATTCTTCTTTAATTAATCAAAATTTACAAAAGTAACTTAATTTCGTACACGCACGCACACAGATTCAGTAATTAAACAAAACTAAGTATTATTATTAATAATAATTAAAGATTAAAGAAACAAATTTAATACCTGAGTAGCTAAAAATTTGATATTTTTTTTAGCACGTGGTGAAAAAAAAATTATTTTAAGGAGCTGGAATTGAATTGGATTGGGGGGTGATGTGGATGGAGAAACGGGTTAAACCCTGAGAAGTAATTTTTTAATTAATTTATTTTTGGGTTGTGCGGCTTTTGTTTGTTCGCTGCTTCTTATAGAGAGCGAGGCATTGGTGGCGATGAGAATCCACCTGGTGAGAGATGAGGGTGAACTTATTATTAGTGGGGTGGTTTTATATTTGTTTCACCTCAAATATGCTATTTTTTATTTATTTTTTTTTTCCTTTTTCTACTGATTTTCTATATGTCCAAGCACGGCCATTCCATCCACCACATGTGCATCTCTATTTCTTTCTCTCTTTTTTTAACTTGGGTAATAAAAAATTTGTATTGAGTTTTGCAAAGTATATATATATAACACTGAATACCATTGTGCTCAAAAGCCATATGTAGTTGTGATTCACTTGCATTGAAGCGCATATGAGGTTTTCATAATGAAGACTGGCATATTGAGTTTTATATTGAGTTTTGAGAGGTTGTACAACCATATGGATTATACAACTGAAGATAGATTTATAGAGATGGCGGGGGCTTATGTTTCTTGAGGGAGATCCTCATAAAAAAATTAATCATACAACATGTTTACATGTACCATTGAAAAAATCCCCAAATTTGATTTGACTATGTAGCAGCTTTTAAAATAGGTAAAATATGAAAATCTATATTTTGTTTAGTCAAATGTCATAATTTTGAGATGATTTGTAGTGCATTTTCTCTAACTTCATTTTCTCTCAATTCCCGCTTTATTGAGACCTCTTTTGATTTTTTAATATTTTTGATTATTTCTTTTGAAGTTTCTCTTTCTCACGTGATTTCTCCTAGTGAGCTGCGAATTCAAATCGCGGAATCCATTTTTTCAGTAAATATATGGTTATTAGGAACATAATTTTCTATAAACATTTGTTTATTAGAATCTCCATTTACAAACGCGAGCCCCACCACCCACATAAATCCATCTTTAATTGTTGTGTAATATGTGGCTGAACAACCTCCTAAAAAGTAATAAACCACTATAACTCACTCGTTAAATCCTCAAATGGTTTTTTCATAACATCTAACAATTTAAGCTCCCATAATAGAGGTCGAATACACTTCAATATAAATGAACCACAACTACATAATTATATGGATTCATTGCAACTACATTCAATATCAATAAATGCTATTGTTTTTTTTTAAATCTTTGATAGTTTTATGTGTGGCATAAACTCGATAGTGGAAAAATACACTAACCACATTCACATCATGTTTGACTCCAACCTTCTCCACAAATTACTTGAGACACTCTTGCCATTTGAAGATGTATCGGAAGTGAATTTAAAGGCAATGCGGTAGATATTTCAACAATCGCAATTATTGCGAGTATTACTATTTGCCCAGTTTCATTTGCCATTTTCTAGGGTTTAGTGTTTTGGAGCCGAATGCCAACAAAAATAAGGGTTTATTGGTGGTATGAAGCTCAAATACAATATATATATATAATAACAAAATAAAAAATTAATAAATAATAAAATAAACACAAATTAAATGGTTTAGTGTTTACATGATGTTTATCTAGTAGTTATAAATAAAGCAACTATGTATATCTATGGAGAAAATAGATATACCAGTAACTTTTATTTTAGTTCCCATATTATTGACTTTTCTCTTACTTCTTGTTCTATTAGTTCCCTTTGTCTCATTTGGTATTTTTTTTGTGATTATTTGCTTTCTTACTATTTACCTTTTGTTGTTCTAATTCTTGAGGCCCTAGTAAGTTGTTAAATCGAAATGCAGCATGCATTAAATTTTTTTACAATAATTTATTTCCTAACAACTTAGATAAAGGGTACACATATGTAATGTAAAATAACAATAAAATGTATGAGGGCCAACTTTTGAGAGCTTTAACATGCATTTTTGAGGCAGCCTAAAAACAATTCTTGCTTCCCGTTCCCTTTATTTTTCCGAGTTATTAAAGTTAAAAAATTATTAAAATGAGTCCAATTTCAAAGGAAAAAGCCTACTTCATATGGCTTTTTCATCAGATGTAAAACTTCAAGCTCCCATATAATAATGCACTTCAATGTAAGTGAATCGCAACTGCATTTTTTTTTGGATTGATTGCAACTACATTATAATAATAGTTTAATATGTGTTGTTGCTTATTCTAAATCTCTTAAATTTTTATGGGTCTCATAAACTCTATAGTGGAAAAAGGTAGTAGCGACATTCACAATAAACTTCGATTCCACTACAAATTCTTATCAAACTTCGCGAGCGACTATTGCGACCATTTTAAGATGCATTAAAAGTGAATCTAAATGCAACACACTAGATATTTATGCAATCATAGTAAATGCGAGTATTATTTTTTGATTGGCCATTGAAATAATTTTATAGGGTTTAGTGGCATGAACGACCTAGAAAAAATAAAAAATAAAAAATTGGTGCCAATGGAAGAACGGGAGAAGATGAAATCGATATTTTGTTTAGTCAAATATCAGAGTTGGGAGACGAGTTGTCTTTGTGAAATATTAGGGGTAGAATCCACCTCATCAATTTTAAGAGCTGGCACCTAGGCAAATCAAATTTGGGGTATATTAAACAGTACACTTAAGCATGCCGTTTGATTAATTGAACGACGCGTATGATTTAAAACTTTTTGAAAGTTCAATGTTTAATTTGAATAAAAAAATATTTGTTGCATTTTTTGAAACCAACTGCAAAGTTTGACATATTTTTTTGATCATTTTCTCTAAAATTGTCATTGTTCTTGGTATAATCTCTTGTTTTTGGCTCGTACATATGTTTATGAAATTATAAATATTTTGGGCAGCTGGTTCACCAGGTACATGACTAGGGGTGCCAATAGTAGACATCAAGCTTGCCATGATGAACTCATCTGGTCTAACATTCTTATAAAAATTCAGACATCAGCCTCATTAAGCTGACCATTCTGCACATATCCAGATATCAATGGCTGACCACGTAACAATATGTACACTCATCAACACAAACTAGTTGTTTGCCGATGTTTAAAGGTGTAGGGAATGGACCAATTAGAAGTACGAAAATGAAATGAACTTCTTCGTCAACATGTACGTCTTCGTTTCATCCTCATTCTCATCAACGCCAACGTCTGCCTTCTACATCTAAGTCTACGTATATGTCCTCATTAGAATCTTGATCTTCAGCTCCCCCTCATCAGTTTGCTCTGGTTCCACCATAACGTCTTCATTTTCATATTTAAATTATTCAGTAGCCCATTTGGATCTGACATATTCTCCGACTATTCCGTCATCCCCAATTTTTATGCTAAAGTTGTTATGTTCTGCCCCTCAAGTATTTCCAATATTTACAATCCTACCACTTTTGATTTCCTTTGATTTTTTATTTTTGATTGCCGTGGGTTTGGGTTTTATATGTGACCGCCACGTTAACAATCTTCGATATTATTTTATTTTTTATTAATTTATGGACGTGAAACTACCATTTTACCCTTGCAAGACGACAAAATAAAAAAATAAAACAAAAAATGGCATGAGTTGTAATTAGGGCAGGAAATCGGGTCGGGTTTGAGTCGAATCCGACCCGACCCTGAATAGTTTGGGTTCAGGTCGATTTTTATATCCATTTACTTATTCGGATCGGGATCGGGTTCGTTTCGATTCTATCGGTTATTTTTGGTTTTTGAATTTTTAGTGTTTTCCGGATATATTTTTTGGGCTTTTTTTGAATTTTTAGTGTTATCCGACCGGGTTAGTCGGATATAATCGGGTTCGGGTTCGAATATTATGAAACTATTCGGATTCGGATATAGCCGAACACGACCCAAACCCGTTTTTTTTAAAGAATTATTATTATTATTATTATTAGACAACCTCTTTACAAGTTAAAAGCCCATGATCTGGGCCCATTTGGGCTTTGAAACAGAACCTACGCTAAAACCCTAAACCCTACACCCAAAACAAAACAATTCTCTCCTCTTTTTCTTCGCAACACGTATTTTTTTTTCTTCTGGATTATTTGAAGTAAAAAATAAAAATAAAAATGAGTCCAGTTTCAAAGAAAACAAAGCGGAGTAGGGACCTCCCACTCGAAGAAGAAGAAGAAGAAGAAGAAGAGGTGTTGCTTACAATTAAAGTTTTTATTTACTGTTCTTTATTACTTCTGTTTTTGAATGAATTGAATTTTTCCTTTTTGTAGTTGAATGAATTTAGTGATGATGATGATGACGTGGAGGAGGACAGTGAAGAAGAAAATGGGAAAGTAACAAGGGATGCTGAGATGGAAGAGCTTGAGAAAGAGTATAACAATCTTCGTGACGAGGAGCCGTAAGATTTTATATTATTATTTTGATCACCACTTAAGGCAAGGTATGATTATATTGTGAATCATTCAGGGACATACTTATTAATCTTAACCGTCACAAGGATGAAGATCTTTTGAAAGGTCAAGCAGTGAATAATCAAAAGGTACAATGTGTTCGTTGGGATTAGTTACTTTCAACCTTTGTAAAAAAAGACTCACAAGAAGTATAGGAGTTTATTTTTTATTTTTTTTATTTTGTAGAGCCGCATTGTTAATTGTTTTTTTTTCCCCATCTTTTGAATTGAAGGCTATATGGGACAAATCTCTTGAGTTGAGGTTCTTGTTACAGAAAGTGTTCACAAGCTCAAATAAGTTACCTCGGGTATGTGAAATGTATTGAGGAGAAGTTGGATAATCAGCAATACGCGTTTGATCTTTATTGATCGTTGGATTTGTGCAATTTTGCAGGAACCCTTGAGATCCTCATTTTGCGGTTCAGACGAAGAAGTCAATAAAGCATATTCAGACCTGATGACTTCATCTGAGAAAGCTCTAGATTCTCTGTTGGGACTACAAGAGGTATGACTAATAAACTTATTCTGCTTATTGTCAGCACCTATCAGTTTGCTTGAAGACAAACAATGACGAGTTTGTGGTTTTATTATTATTATATTCCTAGTTCAATTATTTGATCCGTTAAGTATGTCTCCTGCTGTTATGACAGGCGTTGCTCGAGAAGAATCCTTCTATTGTTCAAGTCTCGGACGGTATGGCACAAAACCCTTGTAGTTTATTTTTCATAATTGTCTGTTACACAACTATCTTTAGGAAAAGGTTATGGCTTCCTGACCGTTGATGCTCGCAATTTTGTCCAATTACCTCATTTTCTTCTTCTAAAGATGCATTCAAAATGACTAAAACTATTAGGCGCAGTGTAATCCATCTTTGGATCCTACCAATGGAACATGTTTAAAATGTCAACAGTTTGACCAGAGCCCACTTAACTAGTTAAGAATCAGATTTTGGATGATTGTTTCAACTAAAACTAGAAACCTAGTAGAAAGAGTGAAAGACGAGTGTGGGTAAGAATCAGATTTTGGATGATTATTTAAACTGAAAATAGAAACCTAGGAGAAAGAGCGAAAGACGAGTGTGGGTATCTTCTAATTGGAGATACAAAGTCCGTTTCTGATTTCATGTGTAGTGGCAGTTTTTCTTCTCAAGAGAGTGATCAAGGTCCCTCACACCATTTGTAGGGTTTCATTATGTTTTATCTCTCTGGTTATATCATCGCTCGCCCTGATGGGCAATTACTCACTATAAATCATTTAAGGGTTGCCATCTCTCGCCCTGAGTCGGTTATAACATTTTGGTTCTTTTCCAGGGAACAAGAAAGGATTTACGGGTACAGATGTACCAAAGAATTTTGTCGATGAGAAGGATAAAGAATGGTTTCGAATTCAAGAAATGCATTCCAGGTATTTCATTTATAAAATGCTCATGCTGTAGTTTTGGCAGAAACTGGAACTGCTACAACATCTATTTCCAGTTTCCCCGCATCTCAACTTTTGCATGTTTGAATAACAACTAAGCGTTTAGTCGTTCTGTAAAATCTAATGAGTGTAAAGAGAGAAATCTAATAAGTAGCCTTAAAATGTCGAAAGTGTCAGTGAAATTGTATGATAAGCGGCATGAATTTAGAAGAAAGGTTATACACTTATACATCATAGTCGATATGATTTTCAAAGCTCCATCGGAAAAAAGAGAAGCTAATATGGTTTACTAAGCAGATGTAAAATAACACTTAAAAGCATTTTGTTGTGCATAGGTTCGATATAAAGCGTAAGTATTTGGACAAAATCCCTGGGCTTCTATTTGCACTCGCATAAGTCATTGTAAAAATCTCGGATAGAACTGACTATTAATTTGATTTTTCCAAATCCAAGTAAAAGGTATTGGTAGGAAGCAGTCTGTTACTTGATGAATTTACAATATTTATTGATTTCTGCATCTTGATCATTCGCTAATAGTTTATTACGATGCCATGGTTATAAATTTTCTTTGAAAAGTATTCTTTTGTAGAGATTAATACCCGATAAGAAAATAAAGAATGGAGAAATTAACACAAGGGTTCGAGGCTTAGTTCTCCCATTTGATTATCTTCTACTTATATTTGTAATTGGATCATAGCCAGCTAGTTTTTCACTCTCAACAAATTCAGTTTAATATATCTAGTACATCACACTGATTTTTTTTTTGATAAATCCGTATCTTATCAAAAAAGGTGAGGTAGAGCAATACAAGTTCATCACAGATGAGATATTATTTTTGCAAATCTTCAATAATTTAATTGTGTCCTACTTTCAAGTTTGTATGGTGTGGGGAGAAAATCAAGTTATCAAGGAAGATGAGAGAAGTGTAAGAGTTGAGGTGATACTGAAACTAGAGAAATCACTAGAAGAGAAAATTTGGGGAACAAAATTACCAAGGGAAGATTATGAGGGTATATCAATGATTCAGAGGAGAGCAAAGAGGAAAGTGGAGTACAAGAGATTACAGGAGAGAGTGTTAACAGTGTTGGGAGAGGTAAGCAGCGAGAGGAAAGGAGTCATAAGTGTGGAGCATGATATAAATTCTGCAGAGAAAAAGACGGCGAAGAGGCTGGAAAGGGAGGAAAGTGCAATGGGTGGTAGGATTTGGGGGCTTAGTGGACAAGGAAGGCAATAAGGACAGGAATGGTAATGGGAGCTTTGGTATGGTGGATGGAGCAAAGAGGGCATTTTAGGTAATGAAGAGGATTTTCTTACTTTTGGTTAACAGTGGTGAGTGAATACCACCAAGAGTAGAGAGAAGATTAAGAGAGTGATGGAAGGGATTGAAGGAAGCAGTTTGGAGGAGGAGAGAGGTGGCACCAATTACAGCAGGGACTTTGAAGAGTGAAGACTATGGCGATGAGAGGAAGACAACTATTTGATTTTCAGTTGCTTTGATGATGGTGAGGATTGGGCTGAAGAGAAGTAGGGTTTGGTTGGTGTGTGGATTATGGACGGGCCTGTCTGGGGCTATGAATGAGTAGCTCTGTTTTTTGGTGTGTGTGTGTGTGTGTTTTTTTTCCCGAAAGGTTATTTTGTTCACTCTCTCATTTCTTCTTTTCTGTTCTTTTGATTTTTCGCTTGTTATAATGGGTTGGGATCAAACTTAGGAGGTTGGGGGCCAAGGTCTTGGGTGCGATTCCCATCTTCACAGGGGAAACTGGAATTTATTGGATTAGGTAACAAAGTTTAAACAATAAAAGTAAGGATAAATAATAATGGTTTTGAGTCTAAGGTAAATAGCTTCTTGCTACTTATATTAGCTTTGATGTGATTGGTGACAGTGACCAAATCCATGTAATCCTTAATAAGGGAATGGGCCTTGCTGTCCCTGTCCCTGTCCCTGTCCCTGTTTCTGTTTACTTTCATTTTCTTCGTTCACTCAATTGGATGAACATACAGTGTAGCTCTAAAGAAAAAGATGAAGGAAGTAGTAAGTCTAGTGTTTGTTTGACATCAAATGATAAAGAAAGTGCAAGTCTAGTACATAGAGTCGGTTTCTCTGTAGTCCTTTTAGACTTCTAGTTGCGTAGTATCTCCATTTGAATTGGTTAAATTAGATTCGTACTGTGTGTTTTGCAGACTAGCTCCATTCAGAGATAATTCTATAGATAAATGGCAGAGAAGAGCACAGGTTACGACTGGTGTGGCTGGTTTCAAAGGGAAGTTACAGGCTTTTAGTCAGGTTTGTTCCCGACACGGTTTGACATCCACGGTCTTCAAAAAGTACATTACTGATACGTTTCTCTCTTGCAGAATAGTAGTGAACAAGTGGCAGCACATATGAGGGATCCAAGCAGACTTATTAAGAGGATGCATTTGAGGAGGCCTTTAGTAGGTGTTTTTGGGTCGGTAAGTTGATCAACTTGGTCCCAGTAGGCCCTCTCTTGATAATTTAAATTTGTTGAGGAAATAGACCGCCTACACATACACTGTTGCTAACCACCTTGGCCTTTGATATGCAGGTTACAGATGTCTCTGACAAAGTAAATGAAGAGGTAGCAATTTATCATCTCATTCCCATCCATGTAAATGGTTTGAATAACTGTGCTTTGTGTCAAAAGCCTTTTATGTCTTAGATTTTTCCTTAAGCCCAGATCCTCTCATAAAAGCTGAAGCCACAATCTGGAATCCTCTAAATTACTTAGAAATGAAACTTGAGCAGGCCGAGCAAGTGGAGAACAGTTGCTCTGTCTTTTGCTAGCTTGTCATTTTAAGTATCTTTTTAATTCATTGATATTGGTTCATAGTCAATGGGAGCTACTATACTGATAAAAAGGCACAGCGGTGACAGTAAGTCAGTAACATCAATACCAATATTGGAAGAGCAGTTCCTAAACTACTTAAGTTCCGTCTAGTGAGTTTTCAATTAATAAAAAATTAAAGCATTATGCGGTTTGTTGTTACAGTTGTAACTTTTTATGGTAAAATAGTTCCACAGCATCTCATGGTTATTTTAGCATTTTATCAAGTCATTAAATGTAGCTTCATCTTGTTTGTTCTCATGTATAAACTTTTGGTTTTGTCTCTCTTAACCAGAAGTGGAACATTATATCATATTATGATGGTATTGAAGTAATGATCTATATTATTATCTTTTACTTTCCACTTTGGTTAGAGTGTAAATGCGGATGGAGATCCAGAACTGCTGGATGACTCTGAGTTTTATCAACAACTTCTGAAGGAGTTCCTTGAGTCCTCCAATCCAGAATCTTCTCGTAAGTAATATGTTTAACCATTACAGTTTTTGGTTTTTGATTCTTTGATAAATCTGAGTATTTTTAGTTGTTGACTGTGCAATTTGTCATTTATTTTTCTTTCTTTTGGGGTTTGAACTTTGGCTTCGTAAAGAGCATTCTGTATAGGAACAAATATCGGCCAAAACAGTCCTTCCTGCTGGCCCTTCCTTAAACACGAGATTTCCCTTTTAAATTATTTAAAATTAGGACCGTTGATACTTTTTGGGTGTGGACAACATTAAGGCTGTGTTTTGTTGATAAATTATAATTCCTTGAAAATGAGAGAGACAAAGAGAGGAGGGAAGAGGAGAAAGTCACCCACCATTTCTAATCATTTTAATGAAAATAGTGCCCTTAATTTAGAAATAGTTTTGCTCTCCTTGAGCTTCATACTGTTGAATGCGATTATTAATTTGATGTTCTTCTCTTTAAACCTTTCGGTGAAATTGTTTACAATCTGTCCAGAATTTTATCTCTGTGATCTAACCTCACAAAATTAATCTTTGCTTTTGAACAATATATATGTTTTTTCGAATGAAACATCCTCTAGTGATAGCTGTGACCACAGATCCAAAAACATTTTTCATTGGTTTGGTTGAACTCCCAAAGCATTGCGAAAGTACCAATTTCCGTGTTATGCTTTGTCGAACAATTAAGTCATTTGATTATACATTTAAAGTTGGTTCATTTGATACGGCATTGATAAAAGAAATAAAGAAGAAGAAAAAAGAGAAACGTGGTTTATTTGATATCACATTGAATCTTTGCAGAAGCTGCCTTTTATGCTCTGAAGAGACAACAAACTAAGAAGCGAAAGATAGTTGATCGTCGCGCTTCAAAAAGTCGCAAGATCAGGTAAGAAAATATGCTGTGCTCCCACACACACACACACACACACACATCAATATTTTAGTGTAAGGCAGCACAGTACCGGATTTAAAATACCTGTTTTTTTATTCCACAGGTACCATGTTCATGAGAAGATAGTAAGTTTCATGGCTCCCGATCGAATGAATCTTCCTGAAATGGCACCAATATTATTTCAGAACTTATTTGGACTGAAGCGCCCTAAATCTACTTCTGTGGCCTAGTTGAGTTGGAGTTTCAAGGTTGTAAAATGTTTTTTTGTTGTTGATATCTGTAACCCTTTTCCGATATAGACTAATTATTATGAAATGTTTTATTTTTGTTATCTTTAGAAATGATTCATTTATATTTATTGTCTGAAGTAAGCACGGAAGAGAGTTAGTCAGCACTGACTTGGCCTGAATTATAAGCTGAGTTTATAGCATAGTATTGCATGACATGATCTGTATTATTGCAATTTGCGAGATATTCAAGAACTTACTCTGATGTGTAAAGTGTAATGCATGAGCCAATATGGGGACCTGTTATTTTTTTTTGGCTAAACACATACTCGCCCATTAATTAAAACAAAGGAACAATGTTTAGAGTTTGCAAACACTTTGGAAGAGGACCTATTCTTTAAGTATGGCTACCTAATTAAATAACCTATTAACCTAACTAAATTTTCCTACTGATCGAATCTATGACATGCTGAAGGTTCCAATCACATTTGGCATTGGTACTGGAATTGGGACTGGATAAAGTTTCCATAACTTTTTTGCAATTCTCTTTGAAGATATAGTCTGCTTTTCTCAATCTTGTTGCTAACTAGGGGTGTCTCTTTTTGCCGAATTTCCGATTTTTCCGAAATCTGACCCGAAATTGGTCTAGCTCTGGGTGTAGTTTTCATGGGCCGATTTTCCGATTTCCGAAAATTCCGAAAAAAAATTGGATCGGATTTGGATATAATTCTAAAATCCGATCCGATCCGATCCGAAAATTCCGAAATTTCCGATATTATTGCCAATTTCTTCCGAAAATATATACTTCTCTCACTATCCACTTGATTAGATCTCGACCGTTCATTCATTTTCTAGTTTTTTACTTCCAAAAATAAAACAAAAACATAACCTAGCCGCTACTTTCCCACTTGAATTGGACCACTCTACTGTCATTACACCGTCTACCATAACAACAATGATATGAAAAAAAATGTCATTGAGTCATACAATGACTTCCAGACCAATCCAAAAGCCAAATTCCAATAGATATAATATTATGTAAAGCTACTTAGAGTCCAAGACCATAATCCATTATTTATGCAGACACTTCACGCTTCAATTTCCACACACGAAAAAAGATTGAAACATTACAAATACCCAGACCTCAACAGAATGCAATGCTTGCTATTGGTGAGGTCGCGGGTTCTTTTTTCTCGTTTTTCTTGGATCACTTGTTTGAATGAAAATGGGTTTTCTCAGTAAACAAGTGCGTATTGTTGTTGGTACATTGGTGTTGTGGACATGGTTTTCTCTCCCTACAATGAACATTGGCGTATGATATTCTAAAAATAATTGAAAATAAATAGATCTTTGAAAATTTACCAAGTATTCCGAAATTTCCGAGTTATTCCGAAATTTCCGAAAGTTTCGAAATTGGAAATATATTTTGAATCCGAAAAAAAATTGGATCGGATTTGGCTAGCATATTAGGTTCCGAAAAAAATTTGGAAAAATTCCGAAGGAGGTTAATCCGATCCGATCCGATCCGAAGTCACCCCTATTGCTAACTGAACTGCCACCTCTGCTGCTAAGAACTCAACTTTTACTGGACTCCCAGTTTTGAATCTCTTTTCTGCTGCTCCTAATGCCAAACCATCATGGTCCTAGGCAATCGCCCTGGCACCTACCCATCTTGATTCCCTTTCATAGACATCATCAAAATTAATACATGCAGTAAGATGATAAATAATTGGAAAGATGTCATCAAAATTTGATTGGTTCCTATAAGCTTGAGAATTGGAAGATGAGGGAGTTAGATGGTCTACGTCTTTTAAGGCACTAATAAACTTAGTAGCCTGAGCATAGCTACTCTTCAACACCCTTCCTCTGCCTTATAGCTAACTTTTCAAATTTGATTCAATTCCTATCTTCCCACATCATCCTCTTTACTGGAGGCCCAACTTATGTACACTTCCAACTATTGTCTTATACCACTGCATTCTATAGTCTCTGTGAGGGAGTAATATTCACATCTAATGAATATTAGACACGTGTCCAGCATAAACAGAAATACCACACCGACCTCATGTCAACGTCCTCCAAGCTCGCTTCATGAGCAGCTCGCCTCATGTAGGTGGTTTACTTTAGCTCGCTCCAGGATAACGCAGGCCGAACAGACAATCTCACGCAGAACACCTCGACTTATGACACCATCTCTTATCCATATGCAATCATTACCAAAGCTGTACTTTGACAAACCACTGCCGCAAGCTACTAACCACAGCTACTGATCCCCATCATTACATAATTCCTACCAAAGCCAACCTAACACTCATCCTTGATCTCAACCATACATCTGTACATGTCAGCACATGTGTCTCACAGATCTTCATACTCAACGGCTATAAATACCACCTACATGAACTACGTCAGACTTGATTCTTCTCTCCCCCCAGGATCAAGAGAAGATACGTAGGCAGTTCGCTCCTCGATGAACTCGGTCTCAACCATAATATAAACCATTCTCCCCCTCCCTTTGTATGTAAAGGAAATACCAAAATTCACCTTTACATTGGCGCCGTCTGTGGTCTCGATTCCTTGAGAACCACTTCATAAATCCTACCACCAAAAAGAAAAATTCTCAAGCCCACGAAGCATGGAAAACCTTGAAGCTCAAGTTCAGAGTTTAGTCGGTCAACTAGGCACAATGAACGGGCACATTACCCTACTCCGGCGGGAAAAGTCTCCAAATTAACAGTTTTTTGTTCTAATTTCTTTTGGATATTAGTTCGATCTAGTGCAGGTCAATCAAGCTCTAATGCACACTGGGGGCTAGCCACAACCATCTCCAGACTGGGGCTCATTGTTGCCATCTAAACAAGTTCAATTATGTTATTATGATCTATGCATCTCCAAAATTACTACTGTTAGTTCGTACTAACTCTTTGGTGTTAGCTCGTATTTTTACAGGTCAATGAAGCTCCAAAACTGGGGCTAACTATAGTCACGCCAATTCAAGGCTAGCTATTGGCGAAGATCTCCAAAGCGGGATGCCCACGGACTCTTTCGGTCACAACACCCAGCTGAATATAACGCTCACTCGAGCTCAAACGCTACATAGCGTCACCACTTCTCTCCTGTTGACAAGACCACAGAGGTCGTCTCCGCTCCTATTGTCAAGACTCCAGAGGTCGCCTCCGCTCCTGTTATCAAGACACCAGAGATCGCCCCAGCTCCTGTTGGCAAGACCCTAGAGGTCGCCTCCGCTCTTGTTGTCAAGACCCCAGAGGTCGCACCAAATCCTGTTGCCAAGATCTCCATTCCTCCGGTCGAGAAACAATCACCCGAGACCAGCTCTGTTGAGGTCGCATCATCTTCTACAGCAGTTCAGCATGAGGAAACTACTCACAGCTCGTTCTCTACAGAACAAAACACTCTCAGGAGTTCAAACGTGCTCAAGCACAAAACGCTCTCTGGAGCTTACAGGCTCCATAGCCTCTCCAAGTCTCGCTAGTTGAGGACCTATATTTCTAGGATCAACTTAGTGAGAACGCTCTCCGTGAGCTATACACTTTCTTAAGCTAACACGCTCTCAGCGGGCAACACGATCTCCAGGAACAACACGTTTTCTTAAGCAAACACGCTCTTTGGAGCTTACAGGCTCCATAGTCTCTCCAAGTCTCACTAGTTGATGACCTATACTTCTAGGATCAACTCAGTGAGAACGCTCTCAGTGAGCAGTATGCTTTCATAAGCTAACACGCTCTCCGCGAGCAGCACGCTCTCTTGAGCTTACATGCTCCATAGCCTCTCCAAGTTTCGATAGTTGAGGACCAATACTTCTAGGATCAACTCAGTGAGAACGCTCTCAGTGAGCAGACGCTTTCATAAGCTAACACGCTCTCCGCGAGCAGCACGCTCTCTTGAGCTTACAGGCTCCATAGCCTCTCCAAGTCTCGCTAGTTGAGGGCCTATACTTCTCGGATCAACTCAGTGAGAACGCTCTCAGTGAGCAGTACGCTTTTATAAGCTAACACGCTCTCCGTGAGCAGCACGCTCTCTTGAGCATATAGGCTCCATAGCCTCTCCAAGTCTCGCTAGTTGAGGACCTATACTTCTAGGATCAACTCAGTGAAAACGCTCTCAGTGAGCAATACACTTCCTTAAGCTAGCACGCTCTCCTCGAGTAGAATGCTTCCATAAGCGCTACAAGGTCCCTTGACCTACGCTCTCCACGAGCAGAACACTTCCATAAGTGCTACAAGGTCCCTTGACCTATGCTCTCCACGAGGAGAATGCTTCCATAAAGCTACAAGGTCCCTTGACCCATTTGGAGCAACGCCAAGCTGAGCTCTATAAGGGTCCCTCGACTTACGCCAACTTCGGTCGCGAGCGGCTCTCTACGAACCAACCATTTATTCGAACTAAAAAACTCTAAGGAGTTCCAACGTTCTCCAAACCATATACTTTCTTGAGCTCCAAGGCTACTTAGCTCTTAGCTACAAGCGCTCTCAAAAGTTATGCTAAAAAGTGCCAATCACGTGCATGCTTCAATCCACCACCAGTTCACTATATAATACGGGCGATCTCTCCAAAGATGGATATTTATTTCGTTCACATCCGTTAAGCCTCCTCACATATGCTAAACACGCGGCACCATTCTTTCTCGGTGATCACTTCTCCGTATAAAAGCGACCTCCACCGAGAAGCGGGGTCGTGTGAGGGAGTAATATTCACATCTAATGAATATTAGACACGTGTCCAACATAAAACGTAAATACCACAATCGACTCATGTCAACGCGTCCTCCAAGCTCACTTCATGAGCGACTTGCCTCATGTAGGTGGTTTACTTCCACTCACTCGGGGATAACACAGGTCGAACAGACGATCTCACGCAGAACGCCTCGACTTATGACACCATCTCTTATCCATATGCAATCATTACCAAAGCTGTATTTTGACAAACCACTGCCGCAAGCTACTAACCACATCTACTGATTCCCATCATTACAGAATTCCTACCAAAGCCAACCTAACACTCATCCTTGATCTCAACCATACATCTGTACATGTTAGCACACGTGTCTCACAGATCTTCATACTCAACGGTTATAAATACTACCTACATGAACTACGTCAGACCTGATTCTTCTCGCCCCTGGATCAAGAGAAGATACGTATGCAGTTCGCTCCTCAACGAACTCGGTCTCAGCCATAATATAAACCATTTTCCCCCTCCCTTTGTATGTAAAGGAAATACCAAAACGCACCTTTACAGTTTCCACTATAATTCCCAAGTCTGCAAACCATAAACTCCTAGCCCAACTACATTAAAAAATAAATGAATGAGATCCTCTAACTCGTCACAGTATGGACATGAGAAATCCCCCACCATATCTCTTCTTTCAAGACAGTCTCCTGTAGCGAGGGCAAAATTATAAGCCTTCCACATGAACATTTGAATATTTGATGGCATTTTAGTCTTCCATATCTTCTTGACAATTTGTGTATTAAAGCTTGAAGACTCTTCAACCCAGTTTTGTTGACAAAAGTAGATGTAAACAAACTTAACAGTAATTTTACCATCTTTGTTATGTATCCAAATAATATTGTCAGCCCAATTTTGCTGATAAAATAGGTAGATGGGACCTGTTTTTAGTTCCAAAAGATTATCATTGGGCAAATGACATGATTTTTGTGTCAGGTTGTTAGTCCTTGAAAAATGACTTTCATGAAAAACTTAATTGATACCACGTCATAGTTTGGGTTTTCGAAATTATTTGAATTTTGGAAATCTGGAAAACCGAAATTCACAATATTTCAACTCATATCATATTTTGATTTCAACTAATTTCAAAATCATTAATATTTTTGATTTTGTTGTTTTTTTTAAAACCGAAATATTCAACGGAATTCCGTTTGGAATCGTGAACACTACCACATATAGCATAGATATAGCATAGTAGAGTTCTCACTAAGTTTTCAGATATTGAAATTGTTGGAGATTTTCAAAATACGAAATGTCATTGTTAGTGTATTTTTGGATCATAAATTATGCGTTGGATTTCTCTGTATATATGGAAGTTCCATTTGGTTTGGATGGGACAACAGTCCAAATTGTGAAATGACCATGTAACTATGTAAGTATGGTACGACTTGAATTGGTTGTAGACTTGTATCACGTAAAGAAAGGGAAGACTCCATGAGTCCATGAGGTAGTTATTAAATGGAAAGGCACATGGGCCGATCAATGTACGTACAAGTGGTGTACTCACTGATTATTGTGGACTTGATTATTGTGGACTTGTGGAAAGTGTTATTGTTTCTAGGGTGACATACCCCCATTTATAATTGAAAATTAGACGTAACTCCCAGCTCTAATTTTCTTTAGGCATGCCCCCACTTTAATTTTTGATGTTGGTCAATTAGATTTGAATTTCATTGACCGTTAGTATAAGTTTTCTATTTTCTTCTAATAAAAAATGTAAATAATAATCTAAAACTCCTATGATAAAATACCAAATATGCCCTCAATGATTTCTATTTCGTATGCAATTTGTTATTTAAAATAAAGTCTTTCTATTCTACTATTTAACAAGCACGAACCAATGAATGCACTCAACGGGTGTTTAAAGTTTTAATTCATGTATTTGATGGCCATTGAGAGCATATTCGGCATTTCATTATAAGAGTTTTAGATTATTAATATTATTATTTTATTAGAAGAAAATAGAAACCTAGACTAACGGTCAATGAAAGTCAAACCTAATTAACCGGCATCAATAGGGGTATGCACGGGTCGGTTTGGGTCGGGTTTTATATAAAATCGACGACCAACCGACATTTTCGGTTCCACTATATTTCAAACCGAATTGATCCGATCAAAATTAGCAACCGATCCAAAATTTTCGGTTCGGTTGTGTTGGTTTTCGGATCTTAACCAGTTAGTGAAAAAGAGACCTAATTTCAAACAAAGAAAAAACTAAATCAAAGAAAAATTGATTTTTTAGATCAAGTCTTTATATAAAAATTGTAGATCCATCCATTTTACACACTAATCCATGAAATTGTTCAACAAAAACCATTCAAAGTGAGAGAGAGAGAGAGATTGATAAAAGCCAACACACCATAGTTACCAATTACTTCTTCTTTTTTCTATTTTTTTTTGCGAAATTAGTTACCAATTACTCAATACCAAACATTCAAGTTTAAACATTTCTTTCAATGCCTTCATATCCACACCAATTGATCGGAACCCCATATGTAAAAAGATAACTTAAAAAAATAGAAGAGATAAATGTATTTGTGTTGATGGTGGTGACTGGTGGAGGTGATAACTTGTGGAAGGAAGGAGAAATTAGATAAGAAATGTATGATGGGTTTTTTTTTAGGGTGGTGGCGGCTGTGCACTGTATTTAAGTTAGGATGAATATGGTTTTTGTTTTTTGTTTATGGTACTTTTACTTTAAATGAAATATGGAATAGCGAATCGGGTCGGATATTTTTGGTTATCACAAATATAAACCGTGAGCTGAACCGACCCTGTCGGTTTTGCAATATTTCAAACTGATCCGAACCGACTTAAATGGATAACCGACCCGTATAGCATGGTTCGGATCCGGTCGGTCGGTTATGTCAGGTACTGCGGTTTTATGCACACCCCTAGAGATCAAGCGTTACAATGGGAGACATGTCTAAAAAAAATTAGAGTGAGAGTTATGTCTAATTCCCAATTATAAATGGGGGTATGTCTAAAAAACCCCTTGTTTCTAAACACAGCGAAATAGTGCAAATATAGGCGCTAGTTCAAGTATGTCTTTAACAGGCCCTTAATTTCTGAAACGGTGTGAAATGTGTTTGAACAGACACATCACAAACGGTTATTGTGTCTCTTTGGAACGACACTGTACCTTTTTGAAGGGGGTCGGTCATAATGTATATGTGTCATATGCCACACTATAGAAATATACTTTTAATACAGAGAAATTAAACCAATTATTTGTGACCGTAATTTGGCATCATCAGTTTTTCTATAGTGTTTCTTGGTCGAGTCGAATAATCCATAATCGGACCCTTTACGAACTATTAATTGGGGCTTCATTGTATTATGAGAGCATATTTCTATAGACTCCATTGTGTTCACGGTTTCTACTGTAGGAGAGAAATTTTGCTTAAAGATAGCCGATTCTCTGCGCTAAAGGCATTGAATCGATACTCCAATTGTCTTGTTTAGCGCATTGAATCAATACTCCAATTCTCTTGGATTTGTATTCATCATTGTGAAACCTCGAAAATCAACATAAATATCCTTTTAGCCGTTTTAGGAGAAGTTTTTCTTATTTTAGGAAAAGTTGTTCTTAGCGTGACTGAGTTATTGGCTCACTTGGCCTTTTCATTATTGTTCCAACTTCCAAGTACCAAATCTGCTGATATTTTGAAGCATGGTGCTCTGGTGTGTTCTTTTCTCTGTGTATTGTGGACACAACCCTTTCTAACTTCTGCTGTTGTAGAGTGGAGTCGACGGTGATTAATTATCCAACTGTTCGGGACTTCTGGTGTAGTTGTTAACTTGGTCTCCAAACTTTGTCTTTATAAGGACTTGACTTTTCACTGAAACGAACTGCTAAAATCAACGAGTCAAGAATTCCGAGTTAAATCATCAGGTGAAATTAAGTATGAACTAACAAAACCTTTAAACTCCTGACTTTTGTGCTTCAGACACTACGCCCGAGCGTGTATCTGAGTATTCAACTCTATGTGAACGAGTACTGTTTTTTCCCCTGGATTCAAATGCCAGTGCATCAGAGAACCATAGTTTAATTGTTTAAGTGCTCATTCATCGTTGACTACCGCTAATGTTAAAGCAACTGTTTTCCTGGCCAATGGGGAATAGCCAATATTAGAAACAAAAACTTGAATTTATTTTTTTGGGAAATGATGCAAGGATGTTTTCATTTTAGTGACACACACACAATGCCAATAACACGGAATTTTGTTGATTGATAGCAAATTCATGACAGGGAACTGTGGTCATATGGGTTATGGTTCCTCAATGCTCAGAAAGACAGAAACCAACAAAAATAAAAAGTAATAAAGCGGTGATAGTTATAGATGTGGATAAAAACAGATAGACAAATGAGTTTCAATAAGAGTGCAGGGCAGATCTTTCAAAGAATAATCCGAAGGACCACGAAAGAAAATAATTGCACCAGGGCAAACTTATATTGAAAATCCAGTGGCAAGAAAATTTTGATGGAAAAGTATTTTTTTCCTGCTTTGCTAAATATAGTATCCTTAGGTATTAACATGCCTATATAAAAAAAAAAAAACTGTAGTGCTCAACATTTATAACGTGATCTGCGATCATGACTAGACCACGGTCTCCACTTTAACACTAAAGTAGAATTTAAAACGAGTATAGTGTTTTAGATAAATTTTTGTGTTGTAGTTTATTTTTTTCTGTTAGAAAATGAAATACCCACTTGCAGTTCTCTTTCTAAAACCTTGCTTTTTTCCCTTGAAAATATGAGAAAGTTAAGCTTAATTCCCTGGACCCCAGTCGTAAATGGTGGTAGATAAAGTCGATCGCTTTTAATACTGAGATCCTCTCTGCTTTTGATGTTGAATCATAAAACAATTATTTGACACGGAGAATTTTTTTTTCTACTACTTCTGTAAGACTAACTCCAACCGACCACCAAACTGCGATATATACATAAATCAACCTCCAACCCAACACCAAACTGTTATAATGTCAACCTTATTTAAGTGAAATTGTCATATTCACTCTCATATATAGAATTGGTTTTAACAGAATAACAATGAGCTATCAACCCCATGAATACATGAACAATAAACAATGTGGTATGTTAATATGTTATCATTTTTCTGTTTGACCTTTATCTCTTTGGTACAGAACACAATTCAACTACGTACTGGCAAAGACAGGTTCCCTGAAACTTCAATACTTATATTCTTCTTTCTGTAATGACTAAAAGTCTAAAACAACCATGCATAAAGCGATAAACAAGAAATAAATGATGGTCAAAAGGGTATTATGGCCATTTCGGGACATCATCCGAGCCACCAGCCCATGAAACATTCACACCATGTCGGAAAGCTTTGTTAGACTTTTTCATAACTCTGAATTCAATAATACGGAAAATAACTAAACTCAATGAGTCAATGAGTACACCTAATGAATTAGGATCAAATGGTACCAACACCAAATGGTACCAGCACCTAATGAATTTGAACACTTTAGGCCCAGCAATATAATGCTTACTTTGATTTGAATTGGTTTTCTACATACGTTGCTAAGAATCCAATTAAATCAACTGGTCTACATATACTTCGATCAATCCAGTTATTGTCTGACCGACGAGAAGGCAGTTTTATTTAGATTTGTTGCTCTTCTTCTTTATTAGTCCCCGTGTCTCCTAACTATTTCTTCTAATGTATATCACCATGTCTCTCTTTATCTTATTAAAAAAAAAACATGTCTCTCATTCTCGCACCACATTGTCAATTTTATTAATTTTTTTATTAACTAGTTTTACTTTTACTTTTCTTCAACAATGGTAAGACAAGAATTTCTAATTCTACACCAAGACCAGCTGATCCAATTTATGACCAACAATATGTCAATATACTCGATACATATACATACGCTAGACACAGAAAGTCCACCGTTGGTCCTATACTCCTATTCTATGAAGCAGCTAAAGATTGACGTGACGCGCGTTTGAACATTATTGGTAATTTATTACTATATAAGCATATCCATTGATTTCACAAAATCTAACGAATGCATTGCTCTTCATTCTCATTTGCCAATTTGCTCTCTCTCTCTCGTCTCCATGCAGATCGGCTTAGCAACTCCTTCACAAACCCGCCTTAAGTTTTCATCTAGACCCATTAACTCCACCTACCGCAACTCTCCACTAAAACCTATAGCAAGAACAGCATCAACTCTAAAAACTATCTCCAAAAGACCTCTTGAAACAATCCAAACACATCTTTCTAACTTAGAAAAGTTACTTCAACCCCAACAAATTTTCAACAACAACAATAATGAAAACAAGGAAAGAGAAAATAAGGGGTTGTTAAATGCTCTTGATCTAACAAAATAATATTGCCACAGGTGAAAGCAGCTGAAGAAATGTCACCGAGGAATCTCAACCGTTTAAAACGGCTTTTATCCATATCGCAACAATATTCCCCTAGAAATAATCTTGCTAGTAAATGGAGAGAATATCATGGATGTAATGATTGGGATAATCTTCTTGATCCACTCGATGAAAATCTACGGCGAGAAGTTGTTAAATATGGCGAGTTTATACAAAATGCTTACCAAGCATTCCAGTCCAACCCCTCCACATCAAAAAGTGATGAACCACCATTGTCTGCACGTACTGTGGTTTTAAATGATCGGTCGTATAAGGTGACCAAGAGTCTTTATGCTACGTCATCTATTTCAATACCGACTTGGGTTGATGATGTGGCACCCGATCTAAGCTGGTTGACTCAGCGATCCAGTTGGATCGGATATGTTGCGGTGTGTGATGACCCACGGGAGATTGCGCGTATGGGCCGTCGAGATATTGTCATCTCGTTGCGTGGGACGTCCACATGTCTCGAATGGGTGGAGAATGTTAGAGATTTACTTGTTAAAATTCCTGGAGATGAGGAAACTGGTCATCCCAAGGTGGAATGTGGGTTTCTGAGTCTTTATAAAACACCCGGATCCATACCCGAAATGGATAGTTTATCCGAGTCCATTGTCCAGGAAGTTCGTAGACTGATCCATTTGTACAAAGGTGAGGATCTAAGCATCAGCATTACTGGTCACAGCCTTGTTGCAGCATTGGCCTTATTGGCAGCAGATGAGTTGAGCACGTGTGACGCAAACGTGCCACCCATTGCTGTTTATTCGTTTGGCGGTCCACGCCAGAAAGAACCGGAGCAAATCGAATAACAATAATGGGGTCAAAGTGCTACGTGTCGTTAATTCACAGGATGTGATCACACGCGTGCCAGGGATGTTTGTGAATGAAACACTTGATGAGAAACTAAGAGCATCGAAGGCTGCTGGTTTTCTACAAATGTTAGATGATAATGTACCATGGGCCTATTCACATGTGGGAAGTGAACTTAAGATTGATAGCAAAATGTCACCCTATCTAAAACCAAATGCTGACGTGGCATGTTGTCATGACTTGGAGGCGTATCTTCATTTGGTGGATGGATTCCGTGCATCTAATTGTCCATTTAGAGAAAATGCAAAGAGAAGTCTCGCAAAGTTGCTTAATGAACAAGGTTCCAACATGAAGAAGTTGTATACAAGCAAGGCACACGGACTAAAGTTGGGCCTGGACAGAGGCAATGTTCCAATACCAAACTGTCTCCCAAGTCCATCGTGAGATTTGTTTTTGTATATATTTGTCGCCCAAAAATATGCATTTCTGTCACTAATTTAAGAACATATTAGTGTGTTATATTATATCCAGTCATACTAAACAAAATAGTAAACGAGCTGAGCCTTCCTTCTAACCGTATGTGTTTGGGACTGTTTTTCAAAAGTTTGATAATAATAACTATGCCCCAATTAAATATTACATTAAATTTTCACAAGTCAAATTCTTCCATTTCTTTTTTCATTTGAATTCAAAACTATTTTTCTTTATTTTGCTAAATAGAATAACTGCTGAATTAGCAAATGAATGAAAAAAAAGGAAAACAATAATTAGAAGAACACGTTTGACGGATTGTAGTTTATAAGTTACTCAGAATCTTTGACAAGGTAGAGAGCATATTTTCTCACGTCACACAATTTGTAGTCACGATTTTGTTCACAAATTTCAATTTCCTCCAATACTTCAAACTTAAGATTTTGAGTGTTATGATTTATGAATATCAAAAGTTTTTGCATGACTAATGAAATTACTTAATATACCCAATATAAATAATAAAAAGTTCGCGGAAGTGGTATGCTAGCAAGTAGCAACCTCCCACACTCTCCTTATGCTATAAATTCAATGTAATGTGTATTTTTTTTTCCTCGTACAAATTTCATTTTGTCTCATTTGAAATGACATGCAAACCAACCATATCTTGTATAATATTAAAATTGAGTATATGGATTATGGAACAGACTGTATCATTACAACTTATTTTCCTGATCATTTATTTCATACAAGCTATACAATGACCACTCGATGGACATTAAGGAGTAATCGTGGAATCAAAATCCACTAGCAAAACAGTTGTAAACAGAGTACCTTGTTAATGTAGTACAGAACTTCAGAATGATTCACAGATGGACCAAATTTCTTTAAAGCTTATCTTAGATTCTTAGTTCATACAACTTTTAGCTTTTTATAAATTATGAACAGACCTGAATTGAGAAGGCAAATGAGAATCAATCCTTGTGATGATTCAGGCACATTGGACATTGGAGGGTATCAGCAAACCAGAAAAACTATTATACCACTTAAGGAGTTCAATTTCAGTGAGAGAATTGCAAGTCAAGTCGGAAGCTATATGATGAAAGCGCACAAACTCAGGAAGGTAGCTAGATCATGAATGGAGTACGATTCTTGAATGTAAAGGAACCTACTGCATGATCTTTGAGTGAGGCTGTAAACCAGAATAACGTAACCATATTTTATTAACCTTCAATGATTCTTAACCTTCAGTTTAGGCAAGAATCAGATGTAATATTCACTGGCCTCCAGAAGGCGTATCTCTTCCTCCATGTTCGAAAGTGAGTTGTGGTTGCAGATACATATTTTGCAGGTCCTTTTGCAAGTTATATATGCACATGCTGTTCTAGAATTTTTTTTTCTGGATTTTTTTTTTCTTGGACTGTCAACTGTTGTATGCGGATAAAGAAAACAATAAAGAGACAAGGACAGAATAACAGCTAATAACCAAGGCGCGGATTAGGCTGTCTTTAAGGAAAGATTTCGCCCCTTCCAATGGTGCAGAAAGGCAACAGTGGCGTCTTTCTCACAGATTCAATGGTTAACAAAGAAATGACTTTGCACTAGAACAGACTACCCTCTAGAACAGCAATATAACTCTCTCTGGCGGCTGACAGAAAGAAGAGAAGAAAAATAGGGATGAGGTTATGTTTCTCTGATTCGTGTTTCTAATCAACTGTATTTGTTATGGACGCACAACCCCTGTATTTATAGAGGTAAGGTGGTCGGTTCCAGATAGGATAAGGACTCACACTTCCACTCTAAGTCAGTTTCAAACTCTAAGAGATAAAGACTCATCCTCAAACTCTAAGTCGGTTTCACCAACAGATAAGAAGAAACCAACTAGACACCGAAACTAGTATTTAGAAATACTCCTAGAGATTCTAACAATCCTCCACTATTTCAAAATACTAATAGTCCCCCACTATTTTGGAATAGGATATTACAAAAGATATGGTTTAACAAAGTGCCAGAGAAAATCGAAAAAATAATGCATAAGATATTGGTGTTTTACGGGTTTGAACCAGTCATAGGATAACATGTCTTATAATACGTGAAAGTGGTGGATTAAAAAAATCTTTGAACCAACATTCCCTTGTAGTAAAATAGATTACATGCACCCACCTGCTCTTTCATTATATGCCAGTTCTGCGGTGTTGCACTTTTTGGCCCCTGCGCTGCCTGTGTTCCATGAATGCTCTAGAGTACTTGCCCGAATACTCATAAAAACCGACCCAGTTCTATATTCACGTAGGTGGATATCCATCAAGTGTACATTGCAGTTAAAATATACTATCTCATTATAAAATGGACTATGGATTCCAATAAGAGTAAAATAACTCATACTTTCTCATTACAATTCAAGTTATACAAAGTATACAAAAATGCTATCTCGTCATAGGGTTGGACGTCTCAAGAAAGACAATACCATACTAGAACGACGAGGTGACTTGTTTTTCCCTTTGAACCTGCTTCATGGGATCTCCAATCACATAGGTGGGGTTGCCGTCAGTGTCGCCCTCTATCTAAGGCAAAAGTCCCATCCCTCTCGACGTATCAACCACTTACCTCCTGCTAAGCAGTTTTGTCAGAGGATCGGCTAAATTTAACTCTGGCGTCACATAATCTAGAGCGACAACTCATTCCAAAGCTTTATAGATCGTAGTCTCGCATCGAATATGTCTGCTTTTCCCATTATACAATTTGCTCTTTGCCTTTGCTATTGCGGCCTGACAGTCACAATGCATAGGTACAGCTGGAGGCGGTTTTATACCAATAGAAAGATCTGCCAAGAGGTTTCTAAACCACTCAGCCTCAGCACTTGCTTTATCTAAAACAATAAGCTCGGACTCCATGGTTGAACGAGATATCAAGGTCTGCTTAGAAGATTTCCAAGCGACTGCACCTCCACCAAGGGTGAAAATATAACCACTAGTGGACTTGATATCATGAGAATCAGATATCCAGTTTGCATCACAATAACCCTCTATCACAGGTGGAGTTTGTCTAAACTGTATGCCATAATTCATTGTTCCTCTCAAGTACTTGGTTAGTCTCTCTAACGCACTCCAATGTTTCTGGCTAGGACAATGAGTGCATCTGCTTAACCTGCTAACTGCATAAGCAATGTCAGGTCTAGTGCAATTCATCAAGTACATGAGACTACCAATAATTTGGGCATATTTAGACTGAAGGACACTATGTTGAGCATTTTTATGAAGTTCACTAGTTGCCTCATAAGGTGTCGACACAGGCTTACTATCATAAAAGTTAAACTTCTTCAAAAATTTCTCAACATAATGCTCTTGTGAGAGCGTATATCCATCACTGTTTCTGATGATTTTGATTTCAAGAATCACATCATCTTCTCCCAAATCCTTCATTTCAAATTGGGAGGATAAGAACATCTTGGTGTTTCTCACAACATCAAGGCTAGGACTCATGATTAACATATCATCCACATATAGACATATAATCACATATGTATTCACTTCAAAAGTTTTAAACTAAATACATTTATCAGCATAATTTATTTGATATCCATTGGACATCATGACACTGTCAAACTTTTCATGCCATTGTTTTGGCGCTTGTTTCAACCCATATAAAGACTTAACTAACTTGCATACCTTTTGCTCATTCCCTGGTACTATAGTACCCTCCGGCTGCATCATATATATTTCTTCATCAAGATCACCATTCAAAAATGCAGTTTTTACATCCATTTGATGAATAAATAAATTATGAATAGCAGCTAGAACCATTAGAACTCTTATAGAAGAAATCCTAGTTACAGGAGAATAAGTATCAAAATAGTCAATGCTTTTTTTCTAGGAGAATCCCTTGACTACTAATCTAGCCTTGTATTTCTCAATGGAACCATCTAACTTCAGTTTCTTTTTGAAGATCCACTTGTAACGTATAGGTTTCGCCCCAGGAGGTAGATCAACTATCTCCCATGTGTGATTAGCTATAATCGAATTTAGTTATGAGTTTATAACATCCTTCCAGAAAGGTGCATCTCAAGAACTGATTACCTCATTATACGTCACAGGATCATCATCAAGAAGAAACGTGTAAAAGTCATCACCAAAGTTGGTGGATTTTCTGTCTCTTTTACTCTTTCGAATTTTTTGTTCAGAAATTTCAGGATCTGTTGATTGTTGTTCACTAGGAGCAACCAACCTCTCAATGCCAATTTTCAAAGGAAACAAATTCTCAAAGAAATCAACATTTTTACTCTCTATAATAGTGTTAGCATCGACAAGGTTATTATCAGATTTTACTACTAAAATCTATATGCAAAGACTATTATGAGCATAACCAATGAACATACAATCAACAGTTCTAGGTCCCAATTTTCTCTTTTTAGGTTCGTTCACTAGAACCTTTGCAAGACACCCCCACATTTTGAAGTATTTCAGGTTAGGTACATGACCTTTCCATAATTCATATGGTGTCTTATTCCCTATTTTTTTGTTGGGTATCCTATTATGTATATGGCAAGCAGATAGGATTGCTTCCCCCCACAAGTTCAGGGAAGCTCCAGAACTTACAAGCATAGCATTCATCATCTCTTTTAGTGTTTTGTTTTTCCGTTCAGCTACTCCATTAGACTCAGGAGAGTATGGTGGAGTAGTCTCATGAATAATGCCATTCTTGTCACAAAAGTCCTGGAAGGGGTTAGATTCATATTCTCCACCCCTATCAGACCGAAGTCTTTTAATCTTACAGTTAAGCTAGTTTTCAACTTCAGCTTTGTACTTGAGAAACATCTCACCTGCTTCATGCTTGTTTCTAAGTAAATATACCATGATGTACCTAGAAAAGTCATCTATGAATGTAATATAATAAAACTCCCCCCCCCCCCCCTCTAGACATGGTACTTCTGAATTCACCAAAATTCGTATGAATAAGAGTTAGCAATCCAGTTTTATCTCTAGAAACAATTCTGCAAGGTTTCTTTGTGGCTTTAGTCTCAGCACATATCTCACATTTATCATTAGAAATATCAGACAATAAACCATATGCTTTCATTCTTTTCATATACTGAACATTCACATGTCCTAGTCTATCATGCCATTTATTAAAAGAGTCAAGCAAGTAAGCAAAAACATATTCATTCTTATTAATAATAACATTGTTAAGTACATTCAACATGAAAAGACCACTATTATTACAATAACCTTTTCCAACAAAACCCTCATTCTTTGTCAAAACGAACTTGTCACTCTCAAAAGTCACCTTGACGCCAGCTTTTCCTAGTAAGGACGCAGAAATCAGATTCTGACGAATCTCAGGAACATGAAGAACATTACTAAGTGAAAGGGTTTTCCCTGAAGTTAACTTTAGAAGAATCTTGCCTGTTCCCTCAACAGGAACAAACCTAGAGTCACCCATATAGACCTTTTCATCTTTCACTAGTATGTAGTCTGAGAAGGCTTCAACATCACCACAGACGTGGTGGGTGGCACCATAATCTAGTACCCAGTTCTTCTTCCCAGTGGCCATGAACACTTGTGACACCACAGCAGCAATAATATCATCTCCCTCAACTATATTAGCATTGTGAGGATCATCAGTGTTTTTCTTGTGCATGCACTGAAAAGCCCTATGTCCAAGTTTACTACAAACATAACAATTTCCATTGCCAGTACCACTCCTTTTAAAAGAAGTGTCTTTGACCTTGAAATTCTTATTTTTGTTGTACTTCTGCTTGATAAATGATAAAATGCTAGTTTACCTATAAAATGAATGATGAAACTCAAAACGTAAGTAAACTAAAACTTATTACGAGTCTATATATATCAAGTTTTCTACTCTCAATTCTATCGAAATAGAGTGGAGTAACAAATTCGTTCCACTCCTAGTTCTCTAGCATGGAATGAATTCATAGTTAACTAATCGGTCTTAAGTCTAATGAGAGGTTTACGAGGGGGAATTATACTACGATGCAACTACCCACAAGATACAAACTATAATTGATTCAACTACGGAAATACTACATTGATTCTATAACAAGGAATTAGGGGGGATTGATTCCACCTTAACTCAACTTAACTCACTAACGACGAAGCGTCGTAATTCGAATTGAATCGCTTCAGCGAGAACAATTGGTTCTTCCTAATCCCTAATTACACATGACATTTCTACCAATTCATAACTAGCATGTGAACGATTAAACCCATTCTCATGGCGAATTAATCGTTTCTAGAGTGGAATAGAAATTACGACGACTCTACGATAATCGAATCAAGCTTTCATCAAGGCTTCTCAACCCCTCTAATGGAGGTTTAGCGAGAATCATTCCACAATCATTTCCATATGAATCTAAACTAAACATAATATCAAGATTCAAATTTACTAATCTAAATTAAACAATAATTAAATTCTAATTAACAACTAAGAAATGGTAACCAACAATAATTACAACTAGATCTAATAGATTGAAATAACAAAAATCGAAATGACAAGAATAATAACTATTTTATTTATCTAATGAATGATATTCAATGATTCAAGAAATTAATCTAAAACAAGAAATGAAATTCTAAAACTAAGTTCTAAAACTCATTAATGGAGGCTAACTAATCTAATTCTAATCTAGGTCTAACTATCTACCATTAACAAAGAGCTAAGCTTTTGTTTTTATACTTTCAGATCCAAAAATCGTGCATGGGCTTGGAGCCATGTTTTGGGCCAGAGAATCAGGCCCAAAACCCAATTTCTTTAGTCCAAAATGGGCTTTTCAGTTGCAGTTGGCTTCGACAGATGTTTCGTCCACTTCTGCTCCTCTAATTAGGTCAAGGCTTGGACCATTGGAAAGCTCTTTCTGAGCCGGTCGTTTTGACATAAGGTAGGCCCAATTCCGAGGTCTGAGTCCAAAGATACGACCTTCTAAGTTCTCACGACTTTGTGTGTTGTTTACTACGCGTTTGACTTTGACTTTTCAAGCTTTGACCGGGATTTAGAAAGGCTTTGTCTCCTTGAATCTTGGCCTTTAATCACAGAACTCCTTAGCAACCAACCATTGCTCCTTTATCTCGCTAAAGTGGCACATTTATGCACATAATGGACTTTGAAGGCTGAAATGCATAAAAACACGTAATCAGTATTAACTCTTACTTATTATTCACATAATTGGTCTAAAAGTATGATTATTAAGGGGTTAAAACTACAGTTTTGGGCTCTTATCAACCACCCCCAAATAGCATTTTGCTTGTTCTCAAGCAAATATGAGAAATTAGCATAAGTGACCAAAAATGGAGTTCTATCTACTATCATTTCGCTGAGTGCGATTGCATTGACCATATGCAACAAGGCCTTAAACCACTAGGAATTTTTTAGTGGACGAGTTATAGCCTCGTGAGAGTTTTCCAGTGAAGGTACTCACAAACTTTATCTATACTATAACGACTAAGAAAGAAAACTATTGTTTCCTTATTCATGTTCCAAATTATCTATACATCTCACTAGCTATGAACAAGAATAACCAAGTAAAAAACCTAAGCTAATATATGCATAATAATCAATCATCTACAATAAACATATATACAATGAGTAATATTATGAAATGCAATAGCAGTCCGTTTCAAACTTCGGAATAAGCGATCCCAAGTAGGTTCTCACAATAATAGTCAAGATCAACACTCTGATTTTTTCACTCAAGTTTATTACTCTAGTCTTGCTGGGCACACTTTACCTTACAATCTCAATGACACACAAGGAAGCCGAGTCGATCAAACACATCTGCCACTTACTATCACACTAACCTATTCCTAATTGAGCTAGAGGTCTTTTATTAGGTGTTTCAGGGATTAGGAGATGATTTAAGAAGGAAAGAAATAGATATTCAAAAAGGACAAGTCTGAGATAATGGAGTCTTCATATTATGTAACTAGAGAAAACTTTGTTATTTACTTTTGCTTCTACACTTTGTTTCCATCCTTAGCCATATTTTTTTTCTTTTTCTTTGGCTTTTGACTCCTTTTATTCTATTTTTTGGAGTTTTATTTTATTTCTATTTTTATTTTTCTTTTCTTTGGATGGAAACTTCTTTTTTTTTTTTTCTGGAAGCAACTAACTAATTTTTGTTTACACGTGTTTTTCTTCTTCTTTCTTCCTCATTCTATTCTCGGACTTATTCTAAATTGGGTAGGTTGATTTTTTTTTTTTTTTTTTTTTATTTTGTTTTGTTTTTGTAATAGGGTAAATGATTTGTGGTTTATGAAAGGCTAAATAAAGGCTCAGAGGGGCGACTAGCGGAAAATAATTCATAGGTTTGAATTTCGGCTATATCGATCCAAAGAGGGCCTAAATTCTCGCTTAGGATATGGTTTAGTGATCAAGCAAGTGGACGTGTGATTTCTCTATCCGGATTTTACTTCTCCCTTGTGTCATTTCTCAAATGTTTCACTCTTATAAGACTTTAGGCTATATTCTCACCGGATTTGTAGAATAAGTACTCTAGCCTAGATTTCAAACTTATCGCTAACAATCATAGATACTCATGTAATATATTTATAGATAGATGCAAAGATTATTACTTACATATTAACCTAAGTTTCTAAAATTATCCTAATGCAAAAGCTACGTTGAGACTTCTAGATTGTTAAGAGCATAGAAAGAAAACAATACCAATATTTCTAAGTGTATAGCATAACTTATTTATTTATATTTTTTTGAATTTTTGAAATTTTAACTAGAAAACAAGTGCATATTATACATATCTATATCCTAACGGATGCCTTAATTACACGTGTTTCTATGCCCACCCCAAACAAGAAGCATGCTTTGTCCTCAAAGCAATTAAATAAATAGGATAGAAAAATACCATGGAAACGGCGTGAAATTCTAGAACATCCGCAAAAACAAGGTTAAAACATACTAATATAAAAAACGGCATGAACTCTATAAGAGTTCCACCCATTATGGGGTTAACGTAATTAAATTGCTTGGGACATAAGTAGACACTAAATGGAATTAAAACTTACCTTATCTCCGGACATGCATATTATCTACCCAATAGCACCATGGGTCTTGTATTTCAGATGGGCATGGCAAGTCCAAGAACAAATGCTAGCAAGAACCATAAGCGGTTCCCACTTCGTGTGTGATCGCCATGCGACCAAGCACCATAAGTAGTGCTTTGGAACAAATCTTCGAAAAGACTGTTCCGGTATTATTGTAGGAGATGTCATCTCAAACTACGCCCTGGAACAGCTGCAAATGACCCGGAACAACCCGCGAAAACCGGAAATTTTCTTTGTTCACGGAAGTCGTAGCGAGTCGCCTCGGTTTTTTTTTTGACATACAGTGTTTTGGCGCCAGGCGTGCTCAACTTGGGCAAAAATGCGCCAGTGCTAAATTTCGAGAGAAAAATGTGTAGGGCCGGTGCTTCTTTCTCTCTACTTAAGGCCCGAGGTGCTAATGGTTGAAAATTGAGACGAACAATGGGAAATGTGGGAGTGAAAGGTGAGTGATGGAAGTTAGGTGTAGTGTGGGTTGTGAGTGTAGAATGAATGAAGTTTATATAGGTTTTAAGTTGCTAAAACGAATCGGGAAGTTGCCAAAAAGCTTTTCCGGCAATTTCCGGAAATACTAAAATTTCCAAACCCGAAAACGGAAACAACTCATATTCTTGATTCTAAAACAACCCTAATATCTTTGAGGTTGAATTTAGGATAGAACCTACCTATTTTATCGAGATTTCATCCTACCATGATATTTATTCATAGATATGCCTATTCGGCAATATTCTCACCCTGACTCCGAAATAACTTCTAAAAAAAAGGAGGTCATATAAAAATCATGCTGGACTACATAATACCACCCCCAAACAATTTGGAAAAGTGGGATCAACATTAAACAACCACGCACAATGAAAATAACCACATTATATTAATATTGTCATTCAAACAACATTTCACTACAAAAGTCAAAATTAACTACGGAATTTAACAACGTAACATCCTATCTACTAAATATAATAAAAAACAACATCAAAACAACAAACAAAGAAGAAATCTAGCTACTCTTCAAGGGGAGGTGGGGGGTAGGAATAGGAATTTGAGTGATCAAGAATGGAAAAACCAACACCCCACCCCCAAACAAATTTTTGAAAACAGGTTTGTAAAAATTTGTTTTAAAACGTGGGTCTTTTAAAGTCAGATTCCCGAGACTTGCTAGATTACTATTTTTTATAGCTTTAAACTTTTTTACTTTTTATGAATTAGGTTTAATATAAAGGAAAACAATAAGCAGTAAAGACATAATTCACACCATAGAGAAACATGACTCAAAAACCAAGAAAACATGCAAGAGTGGAAAACGTGAATTATGTGAAACGTGGACTTAGGATTCGGTACTTACAGCCACACACTCCATAGGGAGGGCGCGGTTACTTGAATGGTGCATTCACCAATATATGGAAATGAAAGGAAATGCACCAAACACAAAAATTGAGTCGTTTATAGTCAGATACTCGAGACTTTATCTAAACATATGTATGAATATGCAGTTTATCATATATCAACAACCGAAATAGTTGTGGATCGTTCCATAAATAAATATCACATAAACCATATCCAAACACAATCAAGCACCAAGATTTCCTACGACGCAGCCTAGTGGAATGAAAGCGAAGTCGGATAGACCTATAACATAACCAAGCATGCACCTTATGTTTCATCTTTGAACGAGAGGGTGTCCTAGTGAATAAGTGTGGAAAAGTGAATGGTTGTGGAAGATATGGTGGATTGGGATAAGTTTTAGAGGGAAAGCATGGAAAAAATGAGGATGTGTGTTTAACACAAAACTCATTCATGGTGTAGTTAGGGACTGTCTCAAGTCTGAAAATGAAGGTGTCAAGTGGTTTATCCTTGGGAAGTATTTGTTTACTAGGTGGATTTAAAAAATCATGAAGCACAGGAGAAACTAAAGGATCGAGTGCAAACTCGAGGTTCCTTTGAAAAAGGTGGAGGGTGGGGAATATTGGTGATGGAGAGGTTAGCATGATCGAAAGCTTAGCTCAAGATTACTTCAAAAACATGTTTTAAGATTACTTCAAAATTTTAGAGGTTTTGTTAGATTTCCTGGGATTACCTTCAATGATATTGGCTTTGGAATGGAATTCCTTAGACAACATGTCATCCCGAGTCTTGTTCTTTTCCTCTATGTGAATGTGAATGATCACATCCTCAAGAGTCATATGTTTACGCTTATGCTTCATACTGTTTTTATAGTGTTTCCAAGACTCGGGGAGTTTCTCAATCAAATATCCAACAACAAAGGTTTCGGGTAAATCAATACCCTCAATTTTCAAATCATTAATCAGCACATGAAAATCATGGATTTGAGGCGTTACATCTCTATCCTCTCTCATCTAGAACTTTAAAAAAGCCCCAATAGCATATTTCTGAGTACCAGCATCCTCTATTACGTATTTTTTATTCAAACTCTCCCATATGTCATGTGCATTCTTATTTGAACAATAAATATCAAATATTTTATTGGACAAGGTACTCAAAATAGCATGAAGACATACTTTATTCCCATTGAGCCAAGCAGCGTGATTTCTTTCGAAATCATTAGAACCCTCCATGGGTGTTGTATTAGTGAGATACTATACATAGTTGAGTACATCTAGAGCTGTGAACACCCTTTCTCTCCATCGCTTGAAGTGTAAACCGTTGAAGGATTCAATCTTTGACACATTGGGTAAGTTGCGAGCATTCAGTAGAGGTGCATCATCTCTCATAGTCGAAGTAACTTCCATGACTCCAGAATTGGTTTCTTTGATCGGCGTGGTGTCAACTGGTGTAAACATCTTGATCTTTTTTTAAGATTGTTGTATGCGGATAAAGAAAACAATAAATAGACAATGACAGAATAACAGGTAATAACCAAGGCGCGGATTAGGCTGTCCTTAAGGAAAGATTTCGCCCCTTCCAATAGTGCAGAAAGGCAACAGTGGCGTCTTCCTCACAGGATTCAATGGTTAACAGCAGCCTGATTTTGCACTAGAACAAACAACCCTCTAGAACAGCAATATAACTCTCTCTGACGGCTGACAGGAAGAAGAGAAGAAGAATAGGGATGAGGTTCTGTTTCTCTGATTCGTGTTTTTAATCAACTATATCTGTTATGGACGCACAACCCCTGTATTTATAGAGGTAAGGTGGTCGGTTCCAGATAGAATAAGGACTCACACTTCCACTCTAAGTCAGTTTCAAACTCTAAGAGATAAAGACTCATCCTCAAACTCTAAAGGGATAAAGACTCATCCTCAAACTCTAAGTCGGTTTCACTAACAGATAAGAAGAAACCAACTAGATACCGAAACTAGTATTTAGAAATGATCATAGTGATTCCAACATCAACTGTTACAAGGTAATTAATATGGAGCAAAACTGTTACAAGGTAATTAATAAATGAACAATGACGGGTCAAATGCATGAATTTGGTTTAGTTGTTTTTGTCATTGCCAGGTTGTTTTGCGCTTTTGCAAGCTGTTTTTTCTTTAGGAAGTTGGTGATTGTCGTCACACAGCCACACTCAAACAGTTATAAACAGTTATACACAACCGCTACTCACCCATTCAAGTGAGTTAGTCACCTATTCAACACGCTGCAAAGTTTCAGTAGAACTTTGCTGCAAGCTTGCAACCATCCTTGACTGCATCCTCCAAGTTTCTAGTAGGCCTCTCATACAAAGGACTAGGAGTCTAGGAGTACCAGAAAATTTTAAGTTCAATCATGAGAAAATAGTGAGGCCTTTTGTCGACCAGCTCTGATTTGCAGTAATTGATTATTCTACAATCTTTTTATTTTCTTTTTCTAAAAAATTTATAGACAAGAGGAACAGTCTTCGACAGAGGAACACTTCCATTACCAAACTGTCTCCAAGATATAAAATTTATATTTTGGATAGAGGAACACTTATAGAGGGATTGTGAGATGAGATTTGTAAGTAATGATAATTTCTTCCATTAATATGACAACTTGTTTTTCGTGCATAATTGCATGTGATACCAAAATAAATATAAAAGATAATCATACTAGCTAAACTGTCTCTAATAATCTGTCTAATCTGTCTCCGATCCCTCTATAATTCTATATTAGAATCATAATAGATTGCTAATAATTTAGCTCGAATACTCCTTAAATCAATTCATGCTACTATACTTTCATTCTCAATCAAAATCTCATTCGAGTTATATGATTTATTTCTGATTTGTTTTGCTATGTCTTTTCAAATTTCGATCTTGTTAGATGCTGAAGTTCCAATGCAAACCCATTAACAACAATTCTATGTGCTTTGAATTGAAAATCACATGAGAATTGGCATTTTAAGATGATGATCAACTTCGGCTTTCAGTTGTTGATAAGAATGGCATATGTCCATCATTCACAACTTCAGCTGATGCGCTTAGCCCCCGTAAACAAAAGTATTAATTAGCGAGTTTATAACATTTATCCCACATCTACTATCTATATACTAAAGCATAGACCTTCTCCAATGTGGCACTCTAATATGAGAGTTAGCCTTTTCTCTATCCTATGTGGCAATATGAAAGATAGTATCTTCTAATAGCCTACAATTCCACGTACATGGAACCTCTTTGGAGAGTCTGAGTGTATTTCTAATTCTTATATTTGGAGAGTTTGAGTGTATTTCCAATTCTTATATATCTGATCAAATAAAAAAAAATTGCTAAAAAATAAATGATTTGTAGAAAATAATTTCCTATTACGAATCAAACACTTTTAGTGTTCCAATTATTATATATTTGATCAAATAAAAAAAATTGCTAAAAAATAGGTGATTTGTAAAAACTAATTCCCTATTACACGACCAATTAATGTTTGGATAAAAATTCTTTCTATTATCATCCCATTTCGAGGACTCACAGAAATACCTTGGTGCCACACAACTCTCTTCGTACAACAATGTGTTGAACTACTTCAACAAGTCTGTCTGCGTGAGGTATCCAAAGATCTCGATGTTAAATGCAGCCGATCCACAACCCCCTTGCAAGAATAGTTTAGGCTGTCTCCCGATTGTTTCACAGAAACAGAGACAGTAAAGCTTAGAAAAAGGTGCGTGTACGGTTCCTAAGGGATAAAATTTTGTCCTAATCAACCGACTTTATCGAGAAAGATTAATTTTTTTAGGCCAAGTGGTTAATAGCGAGATTTCAAACCAAATTATTGGTCTCACGGTATACCTCAGTATAGAGGATGAGACCAAGAATCTTTATTTGTTTATAAACTCTCCCGGCGGGTGGATAACCCCTGGAGTATCCATTTATGATACTATGCAATTTGTGCCACCAGATGTACATACAATATGCATGGGATTAGCCGCTTCAATGGGATCTTTAATCCTGGTCGGAGGAGAAAGTACCAAACGTATAGCATTCCCTCACGTTTGGCGCCAATGAAGGGAGTAAAAAGAAAAGAGAGGGAAATATAGAAATAAAATAAAGAACCTTTAAAAGAGGATTTTCTCTCTCCTATGTGGCTTTCTAATATGAGAGTTAGCCTTTTCTCCATCCTATGTGGCAATATGAAAGATAGTATATTCTAATAGCCTACAATTCCACGTACATGGAACCTCTTTGGAGAGTTTGAGTGTATTTCTAATTCTTATATTTGGAGAGTTTGAGTGTATTTCTAACATAGTTAAAAACAATTATACAAAAAATAACATCACAAAATATATAATAGAAAATGAAAATAATAATAATAATAACGGCAAAACAATAATGACAAATATTTTAAAATATGTATATATGAATAAAACTAACGTCAAAAACAATTAATGGGGAACCAAAACTGGATGCAAATATATCGAACTAACCTCAAATAATATTTAACAAAAATCGAAACTTAATGCAAATGCAATTATTAAACAAATCTTAAAAAGTAATTAATAGAAAATCTAAATATGGATACAACTGCATTAAACTAACCTCAAATAATAATTAATGGAAAATCAAAACTTGGATGCAAATACATCAAACTAACATCAAAAAATAATTGTCGGAAAATCGTAAACTGGATGCAAATGCATTGAGCTAACCCTCAAAGATTAAATTAACGAGAAATCGGAAACTAGATGCAACTGCATTAAACTAACCTCAAAGAAAAATTAATTATAAATTGGAAACATAATGCAAATGTGTGGAACTAATCTTAAAAAATAATTAACGGGAAATCGGAAACCGGATGCAATTGCATTGAACTAATTTCAAAAAATACACTGGATGCAAAACCTCAATAAATAATTAACGGGAAATCAGAAATTGGTTGCAAATTCATTGAACTAACCTCAAACAATAATTAACAGGAAATCAGAAACTATATACAAATACAACTTTATCAAATAATAAACGAAAAATTAGAAACTGGATGCAAATGCATTAAACTAATCTCACAGAATAATTAACGAAAAATCAGAAATTGGATGCAAATGCATTGAACTGACCTCAAAGAACAATTAACAGGAAATTGGATGCAAATGTATTGAACTAACCGAAAAGAATAATTAACGAGAAATCAAAAACTGTATGCAAATGCATTGAACTAACCTCAAAAAATAGTTGAGTTATATATTATGGGAATGTCTCGATAAGTATAGTTTTGCATTTAAAATGATGTTTATATTATGTCTTTCCGTATGATTGAAAACTCCTTTCTATTCGAGTAGCTTCAATATATATGAACTTCTTCTTATTAGGCAATCTCATAAAACTTCAATCAAACTTCTATTATTAAACAATAAAATGAAGTTGAAGGGTTTTATCAAAGGCGAGTTATGTTTTTTTTAATGGAGAGTGAGATTTTCACGTTATAAAATTTTTGGTTGAGTGATCAATATAATATCAATATATAATAGTTTTATATATTTGCAAATATTTTTTAGAATAATTAATATAACAGCGCCCGTTCGTAGATAATCTTTGAAGATTTCACATAATGAGTCATGCATAATTTAAAGAATAATTAACGGGAAATCGGAAACTGGATAATCTTCGATGATCCCACATAGTAAATTAAGCATAATTTATTTTTTATGTCATGTTTGTAAGGACACTACAGATGGATCAGTAGAAGTTTGTATTACACACCACATTGGATAATTATAAGAAAATCGAAAACTGGATTCAAATACATAACTGAGCTCAATGAGTAATTAATGGGAAATCGGAAACTTTATGCAAATTGTATTAAACTAATGACAGAGAATAACTAACGGGAAATTATAAATTGGATGTAAATCTTTGAAAAATATTTAACAGAAAATCGGAAACGGTATGCAAATACATCAAACAAACCTCAAATAATAAGTAATGGGAAACCGAAAACTGGATGCAAATGCATTGAACTTAACTCAAAAAATAATTAACATAAAATAAAAACCGAATGCAACTGCATTAAACTAACCTCATAGAATAATTGGTGGGAAATCGGAAACTAAATGCAAATGCATTGAAATAACTTTAAAGAATAGTTAGCGGAAAATCAGAAACCGAATATAATTGTATCGAACTAACCTCAAAGCATAAATAATTAGAAACTAGATGCAGATGTATTGGACTAACCTTAAAGAGTTATTAACAGGAAATTGGAAACTAGATCTAAATGCAATGAACTAATCTCAAAGACTAATTAATGAAACATTGAAAAATGGATGAAACTGCACTGAACTAACCTAAATGAATAATTAACGGTAAATTATAAATTTGATGTAACTGCATTGAACTAACCTCAAAAATAATTAACGAGAAAATCAAAACTTGATACAAATGCATTGAACTAACCTCAAAGAACAATTAATATAAAATCGGAAACTGGATGCAACTGCATTGAACTAACCTCAAAAAATAATTAACGGAAAACCAAAAACTGGATGCAACTGCATTAAACTAAAATCAGAAATTAACTAACGGGAAATCAGAAATTGGATGCAAATGCATTGAAATAATCTAAAAAAATAGTTAACTAAAAATCGGAAGTCGGATGTAACTGCATCGCACTGACCTCAAAGCATAAATGTCCACTTTTTTAGCCTTCTCACATTAGCAATTACGAGTAATTAGGAACCCAAAACGAAAGTGAGTTTATAAAAACAGACTCTTACATGTATGCAAACAAATTATAAACTATCGAACTAACCTAGGAAAGCAATTAACGGCAAATCAGAAACTGGATGCAGATGTATTGAACTAACCTCAAAGAGTAATTAACGGGAGATTGGAACCTGGATGCAAATGCAATAAACTAATCTCAAAGACTAATTAACGAAACATCAAAACTTGATGCAAACTGTCTTGAATTAACCTTAATGGATAACTAACGGGAAATCATAAATAAGTAGATGCAATTGCACTAAACTAACCTCAAATAATAATTAATGGAAAATTGGAAACTTGATGCAATTGCATTGAACTAACCTCAAAGAATAATTAATGAGAAATTGGAAACTGGATGCAACGTACTCAATTAAACTAACCTCAAAGAATAATTAATGGAAAATAAAAAACTGGATGCAAATGCATTGAACTAATAATCCTAAAACATATCTGTATTATATGTAGGGGGAATAAATGTCTCAACAAATATAGTTTTGCATTTTAAATAGTGTTTTATTATAATTCTTTTATTGTAATTGGGAATGTCTTGCTATTCAAGTAGCTTCAATATTATCTTCGTCATATTGGGCATTCTCACAAAGCTTCAATCAAACTTCTATTATTAAACCTAACAATAAAAAGAAGTCGATGAGTTTTATCAAGGTTTGGTACTTCCTTTTTATAGAGAGTAGTCAAGAAATTTAAACGAGTAATTAGTATAATTTTCATATCTCATAGATATGCATAGTTGCTAATATTTTTTAGAATAATTTAATATAATGACACCCATTCGTAGGACACGTTCATGTGAAAAATCTTTTCAAGTGGGAGTAGTGTATTCTTTGAGGATATGGAAACAATCAATCTGTTTTAGTGATTTGTACACATTACGTAAGCCGAATGGTGATGATTTACCGCGAAATCACCATAAATCTAATAAAACTATTATACAAGCTAGATCGAGCTTAAAATAATTTTATTTGAAAATTACGGATTAATATTCTAAACCACAATGTGAAGAGGCTATCTCAATTTGATCCCTTAGTTTTCAAGTACTTATGCACTATAATCGTTGTTCATTAACGTATTTCGGTTTATTTTCAATAAAAATATATTCTTATTCGAAAATGTGCCGCTAAATCACCATAAATCTAAGAAAACTATTATACAAGCTAGATAGAGTTTAAGATAATTCTATTTGAAAATTACGGATTAATATCCTAAACCACAAAGTGAAGAGGCTATCTCAATTTGATCCCTTAGTGTCCAAGTACTTATGCACCATAATCACTGGTCATTAACGTATTTCTATTTATTTTTAATAAAAATATATTCTGATTCGAAAATTTGTGTGAGACATTTTGTAAAGCCTTTTCAGCACACAAAATATTTAATAGATCCCGAGCGTATGCCCGGGTCCAAAATCTAGTCACACAATCTATTATAACGACTCTATTTACAATTCACTACTACAAAAAAGGACATAGATAGCATCCCAAAAACGCTATGAATTTTACTTGATAGCACTTATCAAACGCTATCAAACACGATGCTATGCTTTTATTGATAGCGTTGTCTCCAAAAACGCTATCGATTTGATAGCGTTTTATGATAAATGCTATTAATATAATTGCATTTTTTTAGCGCTGCCAAAATATTTATAGCGCTTTTGGGTAAATGCTATCAATTTAATTGCGTTTTGTTTTAATGCTATTACTATTTCAATAACGTTTTTTACATAAGTGCTATCTATTTCAATAGCATTTTTTTTCAATCAGTGCTATCTATTTCAATATCATGTTTTTCTTTTTTTTTTGTTTTTTTTTGGCGCACTGAATTGTTGTAATAACCACCCCCACCTGTGCAAATATACTTTAAAATCTACAAATTAACAACGCCTAAACACACGATAATTAACAATAACTTCATTCATTAATAACCATAATATAGTATTCCACTGTACAACAACAAAAAAAACAAAAAACACAATTCAAGCTTTCACAAAAGTTTTTTTCAATAAGAAAAATAAACATGCTAGTGTCGACCTACTTCGCGTGGTGATAAGTAAATATTACGTGCTTTGTAAGTCATGCAATTGCAGTCCCTTTATCATCTCTCATTGTTTGCAATTAAGAATTTTCTCTCCAAAGACGTGGTTCTGAGTACGTTAACAATTTCTATCCAAACTTTCGAGGTATTGTCTGCAAGAGGTACACCATGTACCGGTTTGATAGGATCATCAGTCTCCCAACGTCCTTTAACAACTAATTCATGTGGAGCCACCCAATTCAACAACTTACATTGTTGTCCAGATGTCTACATTTCCAAAAACAAAAAGAAGAAAAAAACCTTAGTATTTTGATTATTAAAGAGAAAACCAGACGGTGGGGTTGTTTTGCTTCGTTTGGTAAGAGATGGGAAATATAAAAACAAGAAGGGCGGGGCTGAAATTTGGAATTTTCATTTGAGGCGGGCCCGAAAATTTGGTGTAAAGTCCAATAATTGACCCGCGGCAATAGCACTTCTCTAAAAACGCAATCAATTCTATTGCGCTCTTCGTCCAAACGCTATTCTTTACTTTCCCAAAAACCTTTATAGCGTTTTTTTATAAAAGCTATTGAATAAATGCTATCTATTCACATTTTCCTAATAGTGATTTTCGGTTTCCTCCAATCCTTCATGGCTTAAGTCGTAAGATGATATGTTGTTTATTATGAACATCAAAAGTTTTTTCATGCTCAGCCCTCATAAAATTACTCAATATATACCTCATATAAATATTAACAAAGTTCGTGCAAATTGGTATGTTAGCAATCCTCCCATACTTCTCTTGTGACACAAAAAATAATGTAATTTGTATTTTTTTTTCCTCATACAATTTTCATTATCTCGTATGCAAAGACTTAAAGACATGCTAACTAACCAAATCAATTTACTTTTAAACTGCTAACTAATCAAATAATTTTCTTTTAAACTTTTTTTATTTCACACAGTTATAAAGTGACCTCTTGTGCATTTTCAGCAGCTTCAAATGCACAAATGTTCGAGATTTACTTGTTAAAATTCCTGGAGATGAGGAAACTGGTCATCCCATGGTGGAATGTGGGTTTTTGTGTCTTTATAAAACACCCGGATCCATACCCGAAATGGATAGTTTATCCGAGTCCATTGTCCAGGAAGTTCGTAGACTGATCCATTTGTACAAAGGTGAGGATCTAAGCATCAGCATTACTGGTCACAGCCTTGGTGCAGCATTGGCCTTATTGGCAGCAGATGAGTTGAGCACGTGTGACGCAAACGTGCCACCCATTGCTGTTTATTCGTTTGGCGGTCTACGTGTAGGCAACCGTGGCTTCGCCAATCGAATAACGAGTAATTGGGTCAAAGTGCTACGCGTCGTTAATTCACAGGATGTGGTCACACGTGTGCCAGGGATGTTTGTGAATGAAAGACTTAATGAGAAACTAGGCTATGTTTGATAGGAGCTGTGACAAATGCAAATTTTGTCACCATTTGTCACTGGCAAATTTGCTATGTGACAATTGCAAATAATTTGTGGCAAATTTAAATTTGCCACTGTTTGATGATACTGTGGTAAATATCATTTGTCCTGATTTGCAACAATTTGCTGCTGTTTGATTGTCCAAATTTGCTGCGGCAAATAATTCATTTTTTTCATTTTTTTATGCTTTTAAAATATTTATGATTTAAAAATTATAGTCACTCTCCTGACTTCACCAAATTCAAATCTCATGTGTTGTAAATGAGTTGAACTTTCGAGTTGAGGGTGTTATGGTTACAAGGATGCACAGGAAGAGAAGTTTTCCTATTCGAGAAATTATTAATTAAGAGTCTAGAGGAATTTCTGCATCTTTAAGCAAAACATCTTTGCCTTGAGAACCTTAAGCTTGAAATACAATTGGAGACTGAAGCATCAGGTTCAAAAGTTATTACTCTAATATCTACTGTATTTCAGGTTTTTTCTGTAGATATGGGACGTCTCCTTGTGGGTACAAATTATCGTGGAGACTTTGAGGAAAGGTTAATGGGGGTTGTGGATGAAGTCAGAGAAAGCAATGGTGCTATAATCCTATTCATAGAGGAGGTTCACACTTTAATTGGAGCAGGGGGATATAATGCAAGCAGTGCAGCAAATATATTCTGATACATCTCAAGAGCATCAACCTTTAAAAAAAAAGACTGCTATATGGGTAACACATTCAAGTCTAGGTCTATTCTGATACATAGAATCCATACACTTATTAAATAGTCTTTAGAATAGCAATAATAGCAGATAAGAAGAGATATAGAAGAGATATAGGGAGATATATACTCAATTCTTGCCATACTATCTATTCACATTCACCTAGAACTCACCCTAACATACAAATCATAACTTTGCTAGCTTGTTTTGTTTCTTTGGAAAGTTGTTTAATGAATGACATATAAATCCCAGCGGATGATAAAATGTTGCCATGATAACTGTCTCTTGTCTCTGCAATTTGAAGACGCTTAACCTCAAATGAGACCACAAATCCGAACCGTATTCATGGGGACATACTCAAATGTGCGTTCATCAAACAAGCTCATTCCTAGAACATAATACTTTTAATTAAGACAAAGTTTGAACATGAAAGAAATGCTCTTGAGTCCGACATTTTTAGGTATTTATTTTCAAAATCGGTCGACAAATCTAAAAATGTAAGAAGATACATAGCTCTCACATCAATGAAAGAAGAAAAGACTCAATTTTCGCTCAAGAGTCGGAAGAACCATTATAGTTCACTATATGCGAGGAAAAACTGAAACACGTAAAATAAAATAAAAGCGCCGGGGAAGGTGTAACATGACTACCACTAGCCCGATAGTGCAAAGTTGAGTGCACTATGAACATCCACACCAATTTGAGCTTCACTTTCTCTAAATCTGTTGAGGCCGAGCTCGGCTTTCGGTTGAATTCCGCCAAATCCTTTCACGAACCTGGCTTGTGTCAATTTGGTCAAGTGGCACCGCTGCCAACAGCGAGGACTCAATCAGTATTTGATTTTACGGATCTCACCAACTTAAGCCACCCACGGACATATGAAGGCGCGTTATAACCCAAACCAAGGCGGGGTTTTAGATGTAAAATTTGTGGCCTCTAAAACGTCTCTTTCTTTTTTCGAGAATGAGATCCGATCTTCTAGTCCGCGGACTCGTGGGATGCAAACAACTACTGGTGTCAATCACGATAACACAATTCCTTTTAAAAAGAAATGTGATTGATGGATCATAAAAGCACAAGATCGGGAAATATAATTACCAAGCTCAGCTCGTTGCTCCAAGCAAACTGTTGAACCCTCTTTAGCATTCTTATCAAACATCAAGTGACTTTTCTTCGCTCGTTCATTTCCATTTTTTTCATTACCATCATACACCTTCCTACTTTTCCCAGTGTGATTATCGTGCTTCGTTGTGTTTCTCACAGGACTGCTTGGTCTCTTAGATGGAGATAAATTCTTTTTTCTCTGTTTGTTATATCCGAAGGCAAAATCAGAAATTTTCTCGCCTCTCTTTTTTGTAGTGGAGTGAAGTGAACAATGCAGTTTCAATCCTTTAGTACAATGCTTGCCCTTCTTCGGTCCTCACCACACTCGTTAGCCGTTTCTGTCATAAAAAACGTGGATCAACTTCTTGTTCCTTGTCGATTCGTTGTCCCTATTCCAAAGTATTCCTCGTCAACCCATTCGGATGTGAACTTCGGGCAATATGTGTGCAATGACAACCGAACCGGGCAAACCAACTTTATCATCAACTTCTCCATTTTCAATCTGTCGCCATTCTTTTTCTTAGAGTCAAATAGGCTTCTTTTCTTTCCAAAGATTATCATTTTGCTTCCCTCTGTTTGTAACAAGAGAGCTAGACTTGAAGCTTTGACTTTTGAGTCACTGAAATTCTTTTACTCTGTTTGGGATTCGAGATACTTAATCAATAAAAACTTTTAGAATCTTATGTGTCTTGTCAACAAGCTCAAAGATGCATTTATTGTCTTCTTCCAAGTGATTATCTAAAACAAATTCCTTCCAAATTTGATTAGCCTACTTCCGTAGATTCTTTGGAGGAGGACACGGTAGCCACGTCCATACATCCAAGTTTCAATTGTGAGATGTTGAACCCCTTCTTTTAGATATGTCTTGGCAAAGTCATTTGGTAAACGCTGCACACATTAAGATACTGCACACATGAAGATAGAAATACAACATATACATAACTACAAGAAGTGCAACTAAGAGGAGGTGTCTTGAAAGATCCTCTCAACCAAATTTCCGCTGCCTCCACGACTTCTACAATTATCGGTAGACTATGACGAAAAACAAATTAAGCCCGTGTGTTAGATATAGTACATACTCATTAATATCTGTAGCAGAAAATTATCTGGTAGTGAGGGGTAGGGGGAACTACTTTATTCCTTAAACTGATAAGATCAGGTTTGTATACTGTGTTCATATACTAGGTAGGATGCACAAGCCTAGAGATGAGGATAACCCTTCACTCCACCTAGAACTCACCTTAACATACAAACCATAACCCTTCACTTTTTTCCCCTGAATATGCTGCCCAACAAGGCAACAAGTTTTCTATTCATAACTTATTAAAAGTCTGACGAGTCCTTCACTAGCTAAGTAACTAATCGATCCATATAATATATATATCAATCAGGAAACAAAGGTCCAACACTAGAAACTAACAGTACTTACAAAAAACTTAACAATTTATGAGAGCAACTATATACAACATTTACGTGCTCATTATCGTATTGCATTCGTTTTTCCCCATCTATAAGTAACTCATAAGCAGCTTGAATTTTAATAAATTGCTTCACCCATTGCTTCAAGATTGAAATTCTCAAATGATGATAGACCACATGGCACAGAGAAATTGAGTGATAATACAGCAAACAAAGAAATTTATATCAATTGTTTTACCTCGTTGGAAGCAGCGAGAAAATCTTTGAAAGGCCAAAGAGAGAAATTTGAGTTATCTCTGAATTGTACAAGTACTGCTGCTGATATTTTCACTTCTGCAGCACTCACTGACAAATTAAAACCAAAGGCAGAAACCTACAATGGTTTCAGCTTAAAAAGTCAACAAATTGGATAATCCCTAACCCTAAACATATCAAATTTTGAAATGGGGTGATGTTAAACTTCCAAGTGAGTTGTGACACAATGAAATTTGATGAAACACATAACCCCACTCTTACTTTTAATTATTATAAGAAAATTATATACAAGAAGAGATGAGAAGAAATCGAGGAACGAATTGCAGCTCAATGGTTTGATGTTGAAGGCAAAGGTGGGTTGGGTTTTGGAAATATGTTATCGGGCTATTTTGGTTTTCTTTTTTCTGTTGGTGGCAAATTTGTGTGTTGTTTTGGCGTGGCAAATCAAGGAATATGGCAATGGTGCTATCAAACACAGCCTATGTATTCACAAATGTTAGATGATAATGTACCATGGGCCTATTCACGTGGGAAGTGAACTTAAGATTGATCGCAAAATGTCACCCTATCATGTTGTCATGACTTGGAGGCGTATCTTCATTTGGTGGATGGATTCCGTGCATCTAATTGTCCAGAGAAAATGCAAATAGAAGTCTTGCAAAGTTGCTGAATGAAGTCAATGAACAAGGTTCCAACGTGAAGAAATTGTATACAAGCAAAGCCCACGGACTAAAGTTGGGTCTGGACAGAGGAAATGTTCCAATACCAAACTGTCTCCCAAGTCCATTGTGAGATTTCTATTTGTATATAATTGTCTAAAGCAAAAATATGCATTTCTTTACTAATTTAAGAACAGATTAGTGTGTTATATTATAGCAAAACAATCCTACTAAGCAAAAATAGTAAAAATATGTTATGCAATTTTTTATTAAAAACTGAAGGCATATGTCTTTGGGAGTGTTTTTCAAAACGTTCATGTGTTCTATATAATAAGTGTGGGAGATTGCTAATAATAACTATGCCCCAATTAAATATCCCGTTAAATGTTGATAAGTCAAATTCTTCCCTTTCTTTTCTATTTGAATTTAAAACTAGTAGTTCGGTTTTTGGTTTTAGCAAATAATGAATGAATAAAAGGAAAACAAGAATCTAAGACCATTAATACTGAGTAGTTGAGAATGCTCCCAGTAACCCACGTCAGCCCCCTTTTTTTTCTCTGGTGACCGACACATCGATTTTTCACGTAAAAAAAGAATTACATGCTTTTTTTGACATTTCAATTGTTCGTAACCCAAAATACATAAAAACCTGTTTTCATACTCTCTTTTCAATTCTACAAAACACTCTCGACTCTTCAAAAAAAAAAAAAAATCATCTCTTCAAACTCTTTCTCTTATTCTTTTCTTTTTCCAAACCAAATCTCCAAACAAATCACAATCTCAAGATCATTAGACGCCTCTCGACCCAATACCATTAATGAATAATACACCTGATTCTGATTCTGAGCCTTATTCTTATTTTGTTTACACCCCGTGTCAAATACTTCAACTTTCTAACCAATCTCAACAATGGGGCTGTTTCAATTATTGAAGATGATGCATTTGTTCATGGGGAACCATCTCAAGATGATAATAAAGGTCCTCCGCGGGTTGATTCTGAAGCTATAATCCTTCATGAGAAAGTGACTAAGACAATTATCAAGGAACAGAGACCAATAGAGATGGTTCTTGGAAAAGGTAATTGTGGTTCAAGTAAGACCACTATCCCAGGACATTATGTCATCTACTGGGAGTTGATGATTAAGGATCCAGATAGTCCACCCACTGATGAAGTGCTCAATCAGTGTTGCCTCGCCATAGAAGAATCACTCAATTCCGTGTACAGGCAAGGCCGAGTTGCCAACAACTCAATCAGACCCTTAGAGATTAGGATAGTAAAAGGTGGCACATTTGAGGAGCTAATGGACTACGCAATCTCCAGAGGTGCGTCAATTAACCAATACAAGGTGCCAAAATGTGTTAACTTCACACCCATCATGGAGTTGCTTGACTCCATAGTCATATCCACACATTTTAGTCCAGTTTGTCCCCGCTGGACTCCGAATCGTAAGCAGTAAAAACAGTATTGTGATTAGTACAAGTCAACAACAACTTGGTTTCGTTTGTTGGTGACTTAGTTGTTTGATTTTGTTGTTATTCGTTTCTCTGTCCGTATGTGGTTCATTTAGAATAATTGTATGCATGTTGGATATCAATGGACGTTTTTCTGATTGACTTGCCCTCTGATATATACAAACTACTTATCCCATGAATGTGAAGGAACTTCTTCAACTCTAGCTGCAGCTTGATCAATTCTTTGGCGCTAAATGTGAGTATGTGACACAACCACTTCTGAGTCCTAACTCCTGACGTACTGCTCATTGGTCATTTTGTGGTTATTTTGTATACAACTAACTATGTACACAAAGTCTTGGTCCTTACAGAGTTTTCTTGAAAATTTCTTTTAACATTCAGACAAGCACGCACCCAGTTAAAGCATCCAACCCGCAATATTATAGTTTGCAGCTTAAAATGTTTAACAGGATAGCTACTATGAAAAATGATGGAACCGTAGAATTTGAAGTTCCTCCAATTCCTGCCCATATATTTGTCATCATGTATATAATTATCCCGTCGACTTTTCCCTAACTATCCAAGTTTGAGTGTAATCTGTCTTCAAAATTGTATTCTCCTGAACTTTATTTCTTGCTATAGGTTGCCATTATCTGCATTGGAGGCTGATTTTAGTATTGATTATGTGTTTGTTCTGTTTTTTCAGGGTGGGCTATAACAAATTTCTTTGTTTCAGTTTCTTCCGTTTCAATCTGAATTAAACACATTTCTAAAAAGAGGTAATAACAGAATCTTCATAGACTAATAACTGATTTGTTGTAGATAATGGTAAATGAGATTAGATTCTAGGGCGTTTAGTTATTGTTACCCGAATGGGTATATCACTACACCATTTGGGCTAATTTGCAACCAATGAGATTTTTCATTAGTAACACATATCCATCCGTTAGGTAATTTAAAACATTTATAATCCGTTAGCAATGCAAGTATCCGTTGGTAATATTATGTAACGTTTCTTTTAATGTTTTGTGATGTTTGGCCATGTGTTACAGAGTTGGAAAAAAAACGGAGAAATCGCTTGGTTAAAAAAAAAAAAAACAAATCATATTGACAAAAATAACGAAAACTTAAGCGGGAGATTTTTTGGTCTCGCGCTCATCTAAATTCCAAACCCTACCCAAAATAACTCCAAAATAAAGTAGAAATATAGAAGTCAATGAAAAAAAAAACAGGAGTGATTTCAAGGGTTTCCATCGATTTCCCCACTGGGTAAGTCGTCCGGCCTCTCTTGTTCATCATCTCTTCCTCCCTTTCCAATAAACTGTCTAAGGTTTTGATTTTTGATCAATGTTGATTTCAGATTTACTAAAGTAAAAATTAATCTATATTTTAAGGTATCAAATCATCTCAAATATCAAAGGAGCAGTCGTTGGTTTTGTCACAAGTGTTCGATTTGCTCAAGGTAACTCAAAGTTTGGGTAATAAGCTATATATTTTTGTTTTCTGGTTTATGATTATTTGTGTTCTTTGAGGTTTCCAGCATTTAGACTTGAGTTGTTGAAGAAGAGTCTACTATGACATTGGTCTAAGGTGTCTAAGATTTATTTGATAAAATTCTAGAAAGAATTTCTGAACATGGAAGTTCGGGTTGAATTGCCTTGATATGATAACTAATGTTTGAATGAATGTCAAAAAGCTTTGCTTTCACTACGTCAAAACAAGCTTGTTTTGACACCAAGCCCGACCATAAATTGATGGGTACTAACCATCAATAATATTTTTGACGGCTACTTCCATAGTTGATGTGCATACCCGGGCAACTATAGTTTTGATCAATGCCCGTCTTTTTTCTTCCCCAAAAATTCACCTTGTGTTCCCAATTACATTCTTTTATGTTTCTCTATCATTTATTTCTTTCTTTCTTTCCCAATTTTTTCTTTACTTGTCCGTCAACAGCCTAGATCTCAATTTCATGGTGGATCCATTACATCTCTATTATCTGAAGCTCGCCTCCATTCAAGCAGTGAAGTCGAGGGTTCCATTTCGTGTTGTCATGCGTTTAGGAATCTGCGATTTTTGTTGATGGGATATACTGTTATTCCCTCGCAGGCTGTTGTTGTAATAAAAGAGGAATCTGGTGTTATTAGGGTTTTTGTTTATGGTAAGATGCATTTTTAGGTCATATGGTTCATGTTTAGGTTTTTAATTTATATGCTCTTTGAAAAGATTAAAGCTTGTAATTGAAAATATATTTAACTATATTTTCAGTATCTAAGCAAATATATCGCCACTAAGAATTGTGAGAAGATTTAGCTAATTTATAATGTAGTTTGTTGCTGTGCTCTTTCTTGTCCATTTTATGGAGTTATTTAAATAAAGCTTTCACAAAGGAGAAAGCTCCGAATACTAGTTTATTGTGGAGGAATGGGGTCAATTGATACACATGATGAAGTCCACTTCAAACATTGATCGGTTCATGTTTTTTGTTAATTGGGTTTGCTTTTCTTAATTTAGGTGTTAAGGAATTTCATCTGGTTTATGGAGTGATGAATTGGTCTATTGGGTTTGCTTTCACGAGTTGTCCTTAGGTGAGTTACTCTCCCCAATCAATTTAACTAAAACACCAACTAATGAAGCTTTCTTATACATATATTTTTTGTTGTTCAATACTTGTTGTTTTGAGTCATTCACTTTAACCAGTTAGTTTGAATACTGGCTTTAAAAACAGCATAGCATAGACAAACATGCATTTAGCACTTACCAGTTACCACTGACATACATTGTTAACATATATTAGCTAGATTGTGAGCAAAAACGTATGTGATCACCACTAAAAAAAGGATAATATGCAGGCCATATTTCTGATTGGACCATATATATATGCAAGCCACTGAAAGACAAATTTAATTTTGTTTCCTAATTCGTTTAGTGGCTTGATTGTATTTTCTGGCTTCTAGATCAGTTCTTTCTATATGCTCGCTTTCGTTTGCAAAATTAAGTCAGCTAACCTTTGACTTATTACTTCCAGCATTTTCGGGTAATTTAATCACAAGTTCTATTGAAACTTACTTCAATTTAAGATGTTATTCCTACTATGTTTTATGCATGCTTTGTGCAATGGTTCTTAACATCTCTTGTACGTGTTTTATTTCCAGGGAAAGAATATACTAGGTATTGCGTTTGGTACGGGATTTGTGCAAAACTTGTGAAGGTGTTTGCCGAGAAAGGATAAACTAGCTAGCTACTCCCTAAATTGACAAGTTCGGTAAATATGACGTACTATTTGCAATTTTTTTAACCAAGCAATAGTATGTACAAAATGAACCATTATTACCCCAAGCTACATTGTTTCTTTTTGAGTTTTTGTTCTGCCATCTTAATATCTTGGTCGTGCCCATGATATATACCAACAATATAGGGAATAAATTAAGCTACAAAGTGGTTGCTTACCCTTTTTATAAGCCATTAACTGGCTGCATACTTGTAGTATAAAATATACATAGTTTTTTTTAAGCAAATTATTGGGTTAAGGAGAAAAATATACATTGTTAATACCTAGGTTGATCTCCTCTTTCAAATACATGAGCAATGTATGAAATATGGTACTTAGTTGGATGTATGGTTACGTTGGTTGATTCTTCCTTTCTCTCTAGCATTTAAAACTAATAAGAACATGGACTTTCCAAGAACCAGATTGCATTTTACAATTTATTTGATTGTGAGGTAGTTGTTATTGGTACAATTTGATATAACTTACTGTTGAAGTAGTACACCTATGCTTGGTTGTTATGTATTTTTGGATTCGAATTTGCATTTAACACACTTTATAAGCAATTATGCTTTGGGTTGAACTGTTTATAGTTGCACTTGATTACTTAAGCACATATATATGTGGTTCAAATAGGGGGTTGTAAATGTGATTGAAGAAGACAGTGCACCTACTACTCGTGTTGAAATAGCCTTGAGGGTGTTCCGAGAATGCTAGCTACTTGTCTGTGATGCTGCTTTCGGGGGATGCACCGATTTTGAGAACATTTTATCTTAGTTGGAGTTGGATTTGGCTAGGACAACCAACATAGGATAGATAGTACTTTGTCTGTTTTTTCTAATTAATGAGGCCACATTCATTGCACTTAGAGATCGACCACATCTCTCGCCTGCCATTTCTTTTGAAGCATCGAGGCCATTCACACAAAGAAATTGGAAATGTCTGTTTTGCAAGTGCAAATGCAGGCTGGTCTTTCACACATACTGCATTCATTTGCCAAGTTGTATGTTAAGCTCCATGGGATCCCATTTGATGCCGCAAAATTTGCTTCTCGTCTCTGGGGATACATATATTATCATCCTGATACCAGGGTTTTTAAGGGAGAACCTCCTGTGAATGGAGGGGATAGATCATTCGTGTAGTTTATCCTTGAACCTCTTTACAAGATTTATAGCCAAGTAATTGGAGAGCATAAGAAGAGTGTGGAGGCGACTCTTGCAAAACTTGGTGTCACTCTTAGTAATGCAACATATATGTTGAATGTCCGGCCTCTGCTAAGGTTAGCTTGTAGCTCTGTTTTTTTTGAGTGCCACGGGCTTCACCGATATCTTTGGTTTAGCATATCCCTTCTGCCAAGGAAGCTGCGTCTAAAAAGGTTGAGCATATATACATAGGACCTTTGCACTTGAATGCATAAGCTCCATTATACCTATATGTTTCCAAGCCTCTCTGGCTCATAATTTTTCAGTTCTTACTGAAAAAGTGAAGTTCCGGTTTATTAACAAACACGCTTATAGGTTTGACTTATAAGCCAAGGACCCATAAGTGCAAAATTGGTTTTCCTTAGTTAGCTAATTGATGCACCTCCATTTTTAAAGTAAGTATAGATTCTAGTCAATGTAAGAATTGCATTGTTAGGATGAAGAGATGAAATGAATGATGTTCTGACTCCTGCTTTGAAGGCACTCTTTTTGTATCAGATTCTTAATGTTTGGCAAGCCATTTGGTAGATGTGATCTTACATTGTTCTTATCTACTTTTTTTTTTTGCAACAGTAATGCATGGTCGTACATTAAGGGGATGTGATTGTGTGAATGCCATACGAGTAATGGGGAAAAATCTTCACGGATGTGCATCATGGGCTGCTACTGGCCATGTGCAGGTTTACTTTTAAACTAACACTAGTTATTTAACCAATTTATTAAAGTTAGAAACGTATGAAGTGATGCCTTAGAATTATGTCCATTTAGCTTGCTGGCAGCAAATGATTTAATTAAGTTGTGATTCTTTTGTAAGTCATTATGCCAATTACATGAACTTCTCAGTTCATCTTTTTGGCTAGAGTTAGATTAGTTTGAGCCATGTTTGTATTAATAACACCATAATTTGCCAAGTTTGCCTGCCACTAGCATATAGGACAAGGAATTGATGATAAATAATTTCTTGGGACGTTAGCAAATTTATTGGTGCTGGTATGTATACACTTAGTGAGTCTAGCTTTGTTGGCAAATACTTGTTTGGTGTGACTGAATTATTGTTCAAGTCAACCACTTTAATGGTTCACTGAGTTCTCCGCGTAAGACGCCTTTAGTGTTCCTATTACTATATGTGCGGTGTAACTTGGCTTTAAGTTGGGAGGAGTTTTCCAAATGTGTCCATGTTAGCGGCACCTCCACTAGTAGAAAGTGGCGGGGAGTTTGTTTGCTTGGCGTGTACTACATTCTTGAAGAAAAAGCGGGACCTATAATTGAGTTACGCTGCATAAATAATTGACAGGTAAGTTTTCACTTCAATGTTTCATACGAAAGTGATTCACTTGCTATAGACTTGATAATATTTAAAGAGCACTTGTTTTCCCCGTCTCATCCCGGTGGTAGTTGCCTTTGGTCCTGGACTAATTTGCACTAGAATTTGTTTTAGTTAGAGTGGGTTTTGGGATATAGTGATCTAGGATGAAGAGTTAGTTATCTAAATCTATTTACCAAGGGTTCCAGTTTCATGGTATTTGGATATCCGAGTCAGGAGTTACGCATGTCTAAAGATGGTATTCTAGCGTGCCTGCCAGGAAAACTACACTGGACTGACTTCACGCTCGATTTTGTAGTAGTTAGAGTTAGATTTGGGTTTTAGTGATCTAGGCAGTAAAGTTAGTACTCTGTATCTGCTTTCTAACGATTCCAATTTCATGATATTTAGATTACTGAGCTGGAAGTTATGGGTTTTGAAAGGTGGACTATTCCAACAGAATTTTCAGTGTACTGGACTGATTTCCAGCTGTGTTTTAGCATAATCCTAGAGTTTCAAATGGGGAAGTAATCCTAGAGTTTCGTGGGGCAGTAATCCTAGAGTTTCAAATGCAAGTTATATAGGAGAAACTAAAATCAAGCAATCAAAACAGAAATAGTCAACTACAATGAGGACAACATAACATACTGATATTGCAAAAGAAATAACTTGAGGAGTCGGAACTCAGAGAAAATGTAATATTAGAGAACTTCAGTATAGCAAGTGAAGGAAGTTAGTGTTCGGGAGAAAGAAGAGACATGCAGTGGTTTCTTAATTTCTCATAAGAAATTACTCCTTTGGACAATTTACCAAATTAAAAAAAAAATACATCTATGCACCATGCTGTCGTTCTAGATAAAAATCAGCTAATAACAATACATCTATTCAACATGGACTTCAAAAAGGGAACTAGAGCAGCCTAATGTCTATGAATATTATTCACCCAACCCAAAACACACAAGGCAAAAAAAAATCTTCGCCATGGTCGGTCCGCTTTTTTCATGAGGACCTTGTTTGTAGGTGTCACAACAATTAGAATCAATTCTAATGTTCTATTGCATTTCTTCAGAGATGGTTCCTTCATAAGTTATACCTATGTGTTGTAGCTGTTTGGTAGTGAATGGACTTATATAAAATAACTTCAACCCAACTCCTCCCAAGGTTGCTGTTAAGTGATACCCTGATATGTGTAATGTTGATAATGATATTGTGTCATATCATTTTATGCTTTTTAAACTTTTGATTGTATTGTACATCTTCCTTTCACCTTCTATTAATTCCTTAATTTGTTAATTTTAGTATCTTAGAATGTGCTTCTCCTCAGGCAGCAACGATGGTTATAAGAGAATCGGTTGAACCACTGTGGGAAGAACATCGGCCTCCGTGAATTACATCACTAAAGTTCAAGAAACTCTCTCTTGGCGCATGGTTCCCAAGATTGAAGGTATGTTTCAGTATGGTCTTTTACCTTACGGGAGTGTACTCTGATGGATCTTATGCTTTTAGCTGCAGGACCTTGACAGGTAATCTTAAACAAGCTTATAGTTTCTTTGTTTGCATAGCTGAATGTGTAGAGCATCCCCCCACCTCACCCTTTTTTTTTTCCTCTACAATTGCTTCTTCTTTTCAGATGGGTCGGTCATCTTAGTTTGTGTTTGCTTTTTTAAGGTGGACAAAAGGTTGTTATTGTGTCGTAATGTGGACGCATGTACTGGTCTTTTTGTTTGTTACTTATTTTGCTTTGAAGTTCAGGCCTGCGTAATTTTTTTCCAGTTTTTACAGCCTAGTGCAAACAAAGGAGCGAGGAAGTTACTACTGGGCACAGAGACGTATATAGAGGTAGATGGCTTATAGCCCGCTTGCAAACTGCTATAAATTATGAAGGATGATTTGTATAGTGAAAAATCACTTCAATGGATACAAAATCAATTTGAATTGCAGTTGAACATGATGAGCTCAATTGTACGTAGGAAGATATATGATGTAGTAAGAATGTGGACAATGTCAAATGTCTTGGTTGGAGAGTCACATGGAGTGCTGTCTCCCAAGAAGTTAGCCAACGAGTTTTCTTCCATTTTGCCTTCTCGGAACTTGTACTACTTTGGTGGTTTTAGGTTTTTATTTTGTGTGATGCCAAAGTTTCCCTAAGTGTCCAAGTTTCAGGAGCTGAACTGCTAGACAGGTATGACTTCCGATCCTTCTGCATTGGTTAGCTTAATTGGAAGAGTAGAATAATTCTTTTGATACATTTTTCACAAGGCATAAATAAGAATTTGCAGTGATTACACTCTTACACTGATCTTTAGCTAGTCGCCTTTTCCATGTTTATTATCATCACTGCGAGACCTTGGCTACTATTTTGTTTTGGTCTATTTGAGTTTTTGGCTTGTGTATCTTTCATTTTCTTTCTTCTTATATGTTCTTTCGTCGTAATGGATTGGCTTATATAGTTAGACCAATTGATAATTGAGGAGTATTATCGTTGTGCTACAGACCCATGCCATTCTTCGTTTGCTTGGTGTATATGGGTATTTGTGTACAAGTTTGATATGTGAGTTGTCCAGTGTTCATCTTATTCTCGTTTAAAATGTTTAGGCTATGTTTGTGAATGATAAGTGAGCATTTTAATTAATGACAGGGAAAAGTCAACTATAGCTAGGTAGTGTGTTCAAATACTGTAATTAACTAGTTGTGAATATTTTTTGCACTGTCTACATCTGATACACAATCCTTTGATTGTAGGGTGTCTAATTTTGTAACTTAAGATGGCTGAAAATCCCCATCATCTGCTTGTGTTTCAGAAATAATAAGGTAGCTAGCCAGGTACAAAATATAATAGCAGTAAATGGTTTGGAGGAAAATATAATAGTAGTAAATGGTTTGGAAGTAAAAAAATTCATGACAACTTTTCACTTGGAAAGACGATATCAAAGTACCTTTTGCGGTCGTTTAAAATCTATAGGTCCCAAGTCACCATCATGTATAACAAATATGCTGCCTATGATCCAAAACAGGTACGGTATTAGCCTTCTTTACAGCTTGATAGACACCATTATTCCATTAAAGAAACACTTGTATCCAATTACTCTAGAAACTGCGTACACACACACATGCACACTTCCTTGTTGGCATGCACTACATGTTTTAACTAGTTGTGATTGTTGCATACGGTATTTCCTGTGTTACCTTCCCTTGTCTTAAGTGCCAAGTAGAGTTGAGAAAACATCTCAAGTTGTGTAGGTTCATTTATTGTTATCACTACTCCATGCTACATGTGTTTATAACCACATGGTTTTCTTATATCAACTTCTAGAGTAGTTTTAGTGTTTGGTTTGCTTCTCTAACCATTCTCCATATTTAAAATTTGAACTAATTTTGTCACTTATAAGCAGATGTTGGTTATATTGATGTATAATAGATAAATTAGTGATTATGTATTTGATTTATTTGTTGCAGGTCAGTAATGCAAGCATTGATGGGAGAAATAATCAAGAAAGCTTTACGCGGTAATGGTATGTTCGTGTCAAATTTGATAGAGATAGAGTTGTTAGAAGAATGGGCAAGGATTAAAGATGGTGTCATGGGGAATGAAGTCTTAATAAAGTCATATATTGGCTAATGGACTGTTTGGTGTGGTGTTTACAAAAGACTTAATGAATTTACTAGCTGTTATTATACTCTTGGATATCATCTCATTCTCATTGTTGAATAAAATGTAATTAGAGTTGAGACTTGGGACTTATTAATGAATTATAGAGTATGTTTGGTTTAAGTGTTATTTCTTTTCTTTCTTGCTATTGTACCGAAGTGTATGTCTAATTGGATGGACAGGTTGTGTAATATATGTGGAATGTAGGGTAGAAACAAAATTGCCGGTAGCCCAGAACAATCTTGTAGGTGGTGTGCCAAAGAAAATACAATACAATAATTTTTTTTTAAAACAATGAATCATTAGTAACGGATAGGAAACCGTTAGAAACATTCTAACACTAACAGACGAAATCTCTTACTATAAAATCATAGTGTCACTTATATCCGTTACTGACGGAGAATTAAAAATTTTGGTATCCGTTACTAATACATTGTAACGGTTACGTATCTGTTACTGAAATTAATTTCAGTGACATTTTATATCCGTTAGTAAATTTTGTAACGGATATTAAGTGTTACTAATTTCCATTACTAATATTTGTCACGCTTTTGTGTCAACGCAAGATAACCGTTACTAATATTTTTTGTAACGGATGCATATCCGTTACAAATAGACTGATATGGTGTAGTGTATGCATGGTACTGATTGAAAAATGTTTACCCTTTATGATTCTTTATATATATTAAAGTTGTTATTATAAGAAGTTAGAACTTCAAAAACAAATATGCTCTTATGGGGATGATACATAGCGAGGCTTAAATTGTTTTTTTTTTTAAAGAGTTACATTAGAATACCAAATCTGTTTCATAGAAGATATGCAATAGAATTCGCTCACTAGATACGGAGATTTCTCATGTGTTAATTACAGGGAAACACTCAATGCCCATGTAGGATTACAACCTCAATTAGCTCAACACAAAAAGACATGTAGCACCTATATAAGTCGTATGAGGTACAAGAGTGATAGATGATTCATTTTGGGCTGAAACAACTACTCTCAGGGAAGCATAAATATGACGGGAACTACCAGGTATGATGCTACTTACAGTATTAATTCAATCCTTTGGGTCTTCCAATCTTATGGTCAATTGGTGAGAATTATTCCTTCTCTCCATGCAGAATCAAACCGTAGTACCTACCTTTATCAGACAACTTTAGGTAGCTTATCAAACCAATTTGGTTTTTTTTTAATGATAAGCTTATCAAACCTAAATCATTTTCTTTCGTGCAACAACTTTTTTTAAATGATAAGCTAGGGTTGACCATCTTCTTTAACAGGTATGATAAGATAATTGTAGTTATCTTCTATCATCTTTTCATTTTTGTTACATATGAATTGAATTGAATATTATAATATATGAATTTAATCAAGTTTGTGTTGATTGGCTGGACACTTTTGTGCCGTCACTCCCTTCGAAGCCCTCCTTTGAGCTAGAACGTCTTTTTGGCAACAATGATGGCATGATCAAAGACTTGACACATAGGGCAGACATAATATTGGAATCAATTTTCGCACCAAGTCTTAAATCTATTGGTATTGATTATATTGATGAGAGTGAGGTTCTTACTCTTGCTGATGAGGATAATCATATTAATAAACATAATTTTAGGGTCCCATTTGTTTGTGGGTGTCGTAATCTTGGCTTGGCTTTAGGAGGATTAGCGAAGGGGCTGCTATGATTCGCATACAAAGGGTGAAGTTGGACCGGGAATATTGTTGAGGCTGTTAGGCATGTGAGGTCTGTTATGGGTGCTATTAGGTGTTCTTGAAACATGGATGATGATGAAGTGTTTTACTTTTGCTAAGAAAATTACAGCACCTTATGATTTGGTTATGCAGACTAAACAACTTGGTAGGCTTCCCTGTTGTTCGGTTCTTTGGTGGTGGTGTTGCTACACATCGCTGATCTTTGCTTTGATGATGCAATTGGGTTGTGATGGGGTTATAAAGAGCAGATTGGACAACACTCTATGTGTAGGTTTCCAAGGATTAATTCAACTTTGAATTTTCTGTAAACATGGAAATTTATAACTTTCTTAAGAGTTCTATTGGATTGGTTCTATTTGATCAACCCAAACGGGATGAAGTGCGGATGGGACAATTGCTTTTGGACTTGGCTTTCACAAATGAAGATGTTAAGTGCTTCGTGGAAAATAGTGGTATATCTTATATGTACGTAGTGATTCCTTCCCATTTTCTATGAATTTTTTATGCCATTCAAAATATTGCTTATGCTTCAAGTTTGGGTAGAGAAACCTAAATGTTTACTTGGTCATAATTGCGCAGCATGGTCTTTGTCGGACTATAAGTGTCACAGCCCGAATTTCTAAACAATAACAAAGTGAATATTTGAAATATAAAAAAAATCTCAAACATCACTAGGTTAACTTGTTTAGAAACCCAGACTATGACAGGGGATACTACACATACAAAACCCTAACAGCCATGTCATAAAAGAATCAACTTAAAATAAAATAATCTCAATAATTATCCGCAACTTCTTTATTAAGATAACATCCTTCCAAATAAACATCAAACAAACTCTCCAAATAAATTCCTCATTACCATGTTCTCATGCCATGAAAAATAAACTACGTTATTACATTCTTCCAATAAAGAATCAGACCTAAAAGAAAAATAACGAACTGCTCCAGGCACGAATCCCAATCACACGCCGCGGTTCCACTGCCTTCCACCTATGTTCCCAAGAACACACCCACGTTGCCAAAACAAAGCAAACATGGGTCAGCAAATTGAATTTGCTGGTATGAGTAGACTAAATACATATAAACATTTCAAACTTTACTTATTCAACTAACACTTTAAATCTATCATAACCTAATCATTCTCAGCTTGGAAGACAGTTAGTTCCGTCATCTCAACCGGCATAGTTTCTTCCCAAGCAAAACTTTCATTTTATTAACTTCCATTGTATTAACTCATTCTAATAACTCCTTTTAATATCTAAATAATTGAATTACACTTACCGATATCCGCCCACAGATAAGGGTAGGACCGCCCCTCAAGACAAAATATTATTAAGTCCTACCCTCCTACAAAAGAAAGTTAGAACTTGTATATATAACATATGTAGATATTCTATATGTATTCAAAGGTAAACCCAAGCACACTCGTATAAACAAATCCATTTCTCTTATCAATTAATCAATTACTTTTCTTATACACCCATCCTTTAGTACCTACTCCACGATTTGCACTCCACACATTTGCCAAATCACACATTTCTGTGTGCCTCTTTCCAATCAATACCACAATATCATAGCCATCTCCGGGCTTTCATACACGTATTTCACAGCCTCATTGGGCACAAAACTCGTGTCATTCATGGCACATTCAATGAATACCTTAGGTCATTCCCCACCACATTCAAGGAATACCTATCATATCACTAATGGGCCATTCATGGCACATTCAATGAATGCCCCGGTCATTCCTGCACATTCAAGGAATACCCAATCCTACATTCCCCGTACACTCAAGGAATACAACTTACCATGGCCTTAATACCTTAGTTCCTCTTTAGGGCGTTCACTATAATCCGGGTCATTCATGGCACATTCAATGAATACCCGGGTCATTCATGGCACATTCAATGAATACCCTTATATAACACTAACGGGCCATTTATGGCACATTCAATAAATGCCCACCTAACATATGACATCATCAGTCATAAAACTCAGTTCCAAAACTTGAGGCGTGGAGAGTTCTAAAAGGGTGCGGTAAGTTTTGTTTACGCATTATTGTATTTTATTGAATAGATTATTTCAGAGAACGTAGGAATATCTTGATTCAATAAATTTTGGTTTACGCGTTATTAATTTCATGAATGTATAAGTGTCATAACGTTATGTGTAGCGTAAAAGATCAAAAAATCACAAAGCAAGAAATACACGCATTACAAAGTATATTTATAAAAGTCTTAGCCTAAAATCAAACACGTTAATAGTCCTAGACTTATCCAATTAGACCGAATTGTAATTTTAGGAAAAAGTCAAATTTTCGGGTCAACTGGTCAAAGTCAACCCCTCGGTCAAAGTCAACAAATAACTCGTCAACCCCGCCTAAACTCCAAAACCCAAAAGCCCAAATCCTAAGGCCCATAGTCTAACTTAAGCCCAAAACTAAAAATCCAACAGGTTAAAACATATAGCCCATCACGATTTGGCCCAAGCCCAAATCGTGAAACACCGTTTCATCTCCTTCCCTCATTCAACTTCTCTGACCCACCACCGACCACCACCACCCACCACCGCCATCCATGACAGAAAAAACCCCAGCGGTTTTGATCCTCATTAAAACCCCCAGGCCACCTACCTATATCAACAATACTTGATTCTGTTATACTGCAAAAATTCGACCGACGCCATTAAAGGTTTTTTTCAAGCTTCAATTGTCCAATTTCCAACACCCAATCCACCACCAACAATCAACATAAACCCAACAACAACAGCAACAAAAGTCATACACAACAAACATTCCAAACAACACCAAAAATTAGGACGGTTTGGGTTCTTGTTTGAACAGCCATTAATGGCTGTTCAAAGCTTCTCACCGCTCATAACATACCTCCACCATCGCCTCGTCATTGCCCGCAAACCCACACAACCTATCTAGTTCATCCCCTTACCACAAAACACTTCCAATCAACCACCCAATTCCTACTGGACCAACAATAGCAGTAAAACAAACCCTAGTAATAGAATTCTATTCAAATCAAGTTAAACAATGAAATTGGTATTTACTAAAACATATTCTCATCCTCATCACAGCATAAAAATCATGAAATTTAGATTTTGTTAGAATTTTTTTATACAACTGTAGTACTTCCAAAATTTGATCTAACAGCCGGCACATTTGGGATATTATTAGCAGTTAACGAGATATCAACTAATGAAAACACTAATTCGTATATGATTAGTAGTTAATGAAAAAATAAAATAATTTCTTCTACTCACAGTTATAAACCGAACAGCCCGAACAGCTCCCTGAAATCGAAACCCCGTCGTCTACTATCACGCAAAACGATAATCTTCCTCGTTCAAAACCCCTTTTTTTCTCTCAGTAAAACTCTCACTTTTTTTTTTTCTAAAACTCTCGTTTTGTTTTTCTCAAAAAAACTCTACGTGAGAAACCCCTATTTTCTAATTTTTCAAACCTCTCCGAAAAACAAGGGTTTTAAACCTATCTACTTACTTACGGGCTTTTATCCTAACTACTGGATATCCTATTTCTGTTTTCTATTTACCTTATTATTATTATTATTACTATTAATATTATTATAGTAAAAGCAATTAAAAGTCGGGGTGTTATAATATACACACCTTAAACGGATCTCGTCCCGAGATTCAAGGTAGAGTGTCAGAGAAGAGCTCAGGGTGCATCTGCCTTATCTTATCTTCAAGTTCCCATGTCACGTCATTTTCCCTTTCACTCCACTGCACTTTTACCAAGTTTACAATCCTCCTCCTAAGGTGTTTTACATCCCTATCCACTATCGTGATAGGCCGCACTGTAAAAGTAACATCATCGCTCAACTCTAGCTCACTGGGTTGAACCACCTCGATTAGGATCTTTCACACATTTCCGTAGCATGAACACGTGGAATACATCATGAATTATCGCCAAGTTAGGGCAAGGCAAGACAAGACGGCATGGAAAACTACCAACGGAGGCTACTATCTCATATGGTCCAATATATCGTGGACTCAACTTTCCTTTCATGCCAAACCTCATAACTCCTCTCATAGGGAAACCTTCAAAAACACAAAATTGCCTACGTAAAAACTCTACCCGCTTTCCTCTTCAAATCTGTATAACTTTTCTCTGCCTACTCAGGCCGTCTTAATCCTTTCTCTAATGACTTTAATCTGTTCAGATGTCTCTCTCACTATCTCAGCCCAAGCAATACTTTCGGTCTCCCACATCCGCCAACAAGGGTGATCGACATGGGCAGCCATACAAAGCCTCTCAAAGGGTGCCATACCAATGCTCGACCGAAACCTGTTATTATATGCAAACTCTACCAAAGGTAAATGCTCCTCCCATCCTCCACCAAAATCCATTACACAAGACCGTAACATATCTTCTAATATCGATTCACCCTCTCCGTCGTCCCATCCGTCTCCGAGGATGATAAGCGATTACTCATCGCCAAACTAGTGCCCATAGCATCGGCGAAAACTCTTCCAAAACTTCGAGTGAACAAAGGATCTCGATCTGAAACAATACTCACTGGAATCCCATGTAACCTGACCACTTCCCGAATGTACAAGGAAACTAACTTATCTGTATTTCTACGCACGTCAATAGGAATGAAATGAGCAGACTTCGTTAGACGATCAACAATAACCCAAATAGATTCATTACCTCTCCGAGACTTAGGCAAGCCATCAATGAAATCCATAGAAATATGCTCCCATTTCCACATCGGTATCTCTAATGGCTGCAATAATCCAGAAGGCCTCTGATGCTCTGCCTTAACCTGCTGACAAGTTAAACACTGAGAAATATATTCTCCGACATCTCTTTTCATTCCTTCCCACCAAAAGGTCCTCTTCAAGTCTTGGTACATCTTCGTTCCTCCAGGATGAATTGTAAACCGAGAACGATGAGCTTCATATAATATTTCCTTCTTTAACTCTGATCATCCGGTACACATAATCTCTCATGGAATCTCAATCCTCCATCGAATCTCGCCCAATCGACGGACAATCATCTAAAATATCAATGACCCGGATCATCCAACCGACTCAAAAGAAATCGGTCTCGTGTTGCATGGCAATCACTCTACTTGAAAATCACCGGCCTAACCTCCAAACTACATATATACCCCTATCTCAGATATCGGTGTAGTCCGGACATCATAAGCGGCTATAGTCTCTAAACTCTTCCACTCTTGCACCATAAGAGTGGTCAAAATACCAGCAATCGACTAAGTGCATCCGCAACTACATTGCCCTTTGCACTCGGTGATATCAATCTCAAGTCATAACTACTTATGAACTCCATCCATCTCTGTTGCCTCATATTCAACTCCTTCAAATGAATCTGAGATACTTCAAACTCTTGTGATCTGTGTAAAGCTCGAACTTCTCACCATATAAATAATGTCTCCACACCTTCAAAGCAAAAACCACTGCCGCTAACTCCAGGTCATGAGTAGGATAGCGTCTCTCGTGTATCTTCAACTGTCGTGAAGCATACGACACCACCTTCTGGTCTTGCATTAACACACAACCCAAACCAGTTCTACTAGCATCTGTAAAAACCACTAGCTTTCCGCCTCTAGTCGGGATTACTAGAATTGGAGCTGTAGTCAACCTCTGTTTCAATTCTAGGAAAGCTTTCTCACAATCATTAGTCCACATAAACTTCACATCTTTCCTAGTTAACTTGGTGAGCGGAGCTGCAATAAGTGAGAACTTCTCAATAAATCTCCGATAATATCCAGCTAACCCAAGAAACTTCTAATCTCTGTGACAGTGGTTGGTTGTTTCCATTCTTTCACTGCAGCAACCTTTTCAGAGTCTACAGCAATCCCTTCACTACATACCACATGTCCCAAGAAACGAATTTCTTCTTCCCAAAAATGGCACTTACTAAACTTAGCATACAACTTATGTTCCCGAAACGTCTGCATCACTGTCTTCAAATGTATCTTATGTTCTTCTGTGTTTTGTGAATAAACTAAAATGTCATCAATGAAAACAATCACAAATTTATCCAAATAGGGCCTGAATATACGATTCATCAGGTCCATAAAGAATGCAGTGCATTCAACCCAAAAGGCATCACGAGAAAAACTCATACAACCCATACCGAGTCCTAAATGCGGATCAAAGGAATACTCTTCTCTTCAACTCCCATCCGTAATAACCAAATCCTTAAATCAAACTTTGAAAATATCTTAGCCCCTTTCAACTGGTCCAACAAATCATCAATCCTAGGAAGCGGATACTTATTTTTTATAGTCACCTGGTTCAAATCCCTGAAGTCAATACACATCCTCAAAGTACCATCCTTCTTGGAAACAAAGATAGCAGGCGCACCCCATGGTGAGTTGCTCGGTCGTATGAACCTGGTCATACACACCTTAAAAGATTCAAACCCATATACTCAAAAGATATGGTTAAGCCAAAAACAAAATCAGTAAACATTAAACTCTTACCCCTTCCTGAGTAATTCCTCGACTTGCACTTTCATTTCGTCCAATAGCTTAGGTGCCAACCTGTAAGCTGACTTTGAAACTGGTGCAGTCCCCGGTAACAAGTCTATACGAAACTCCACCTCCCTCTTGGGTGGCAACCCTGGAATCTCCTGAAAAACATCCTCGAAGTCTCTCACTACTTCCACATCGCTGATATCCCTCGTGGGTATCTCTATAGAGCACAGGAAGCTAGACATCACTGAGTCCTCCTTACTAACACAGGTGTGAATCAACCTTGGCATGCCAGGTGTATTCACTATAACCTCCCTCCTTGCACAATCCAAGGTAACATGATAACGTGTCAACCAGTCCATACCAAGTATGAAATGGAAACCCTCAAACCCCAACACGATCAAGTCTACCATAAAGACACGGTCTAAGAAACACAACTTAAAACCTTTGCACTCGTCATATAAAGTAACAGAACCTCCTAACGGTGTCTCAACACACAAGGGCTTAGATAAAAGGGTAGTTTTAACACTTTCTTTCTCAACATACTGACGAGATATAAAGGAATGTGAAGCACCCGAATCAAACAAAACTCTGAATGTAAACTGAGATGAACTAAAGGTACCTTCAACATTCCTGTGTCCCGCATAGCTGCATAGGCTCTAGCACGAGTGATCGGTGGCTGGTGCTCGTTCATTGGTTTCCCCCGCTTGGTAGGGCAATAACGCGAGATAAATGCCCCACCTGCTTACACTCCCAAAAGCCCTTTCAACGGGAACTATGGCTCGAGCATTGGTCTTTGGTCGGGTAAAAGTAATGATGCCGGGTCGATACTTTCAGAGCGGGGAGCTCGACCACGAAGCCGGGACCTTGCCTCGCCATCGATTCCCCTGAGGTCTAAAGCCTCCAGTCTGCCCGGTGGCCTATAACCACCCTGCTGATGAAATCCTCCCTGGGGTCGGAATACACCCTGCTGATGAAATCCTCCCTGAAACCCCTGGGATGGTGGTCTCTGAAATGGAACCCTCTCGAGGTACATCATAAGGCCTAAACCGATTCGGTACCGCCTTTCTCAAAAGGCCTAGGACCAACAACCGGTATCTCACCAAACTTCCTCTTCCCCTCGACTCTCTTGGGGCTGCATTCTCGCTCCTCATATCTCAAGGCCAAGTCCAACACATGATCAAAAGTGTCCCCATAAAAGGAATCAACTTGCCGGACAAGTGACTCTCTAACCCACGTATGAACTTTTGGTTTTTTCTTCTTGTCGGTATCCACAAGATAGGGAGCAAACCTCGATAACTCATTAAACTTGGTCACATACCCAATCCACGGACTTCCCGCCTTGAGTCAACTCGAGAACTGTTGAGCCAATCGCTCTTTTCTTGCCCTCGAATGAACTTACTCTCAAATCTAATCTTGAAGTCTTCCCAAGTCAAAGTTCTAGTGTCCGGACTAGGGGTGAGCTTCGCCACCAAAACCTAGCGGCGTCATCAAGTTGGTGAGCCGCCAACTCCTGCTTCAACCTCGGTAAAGTTGCATGCGCCAAAGACATTTTCACAACTTTGAATCCAAGACTCCGCAATCGCATTCCCAACACCGATGTCGGCGCCCACCCAAGAGTACCAAACTCCTTATTGCGGCTTTAGCAAAGGATCTCCACGAACTAGATGGTTATTTGCATAGCCCACAAATAACCGATTCAACTGCGTACTCGACATCTCAGATTTGGAGTGTTCACTGCAGTCCGATGGTATTACCATTACGTGTCTCAACCATGATCTACAGTTCAAACAAAACTCCCATTAATATTCACATATATCCAAAACTCTCAATACTATAACCCATATTCCACATCCGAGGATCACTTAGACTTTCCAACACTAAGCTAACCTAGGCTCCGATACCAAAATGTCACAGCCCGAATTTCTAAACAATAACAAAGTGAATATTTGAAATATAAAAAAAATCTCAAACATCACTAGGTTAACTTGTTTAGAAACCCAGACTATGACAGGGGATACTACACATACAAAACCCTAACAGCCATGTCATAAAAGAATCAACTTAAAATAAAATAATCTCAATAATTATCCGCAACTTCTTTATTAAGATAACATCCTTCCAAATAAACATCAAACAAACTCTCCAAATAAATTCCTCACTGCCATGTTCTCATGCCATGAAAAATAAACTACGTTATTACATTCTTCCAATAAAGAATCAGACCTAAAAGAAAAATAATGAACTGCTCCAGGCACGAATCCCAATCACACGCCGCGGTTCCACTGCCTTCCACCTATGTTCCCAAGAACACACCCACGTTGCCAAAACAAAACAAACATGGATCAAAGAATTGATTTTTTGGTATGAGTAGACTAAATACATATAAACATTTCAAACTTTACTTATTCAACTAACACTTTAAATCTATCATAACCTAATCATTCTCACTTGGAAGGCGGTTAGTTCCCATTATCTCAACCGCATAGTTTCTTCCCAAGCAAAACTTTCATTTTATTAACTTCCATTGTATTAACTCATTCTAATAACTCCTTTTAATATCTAAATAATTGAATTACACTTACCGATATCCGCCCATTTGTATAAGGGGTAGGACCGGCCCCTCCTGAAAATATTATTAAGTCCTACCCTCCTGCAAAAGAAAGTTAGAACTTGTATATATAACATATGTAGATATTCTATATGTATTCAAAGGTAAACCCAAGCACACTCGTATAAACAAATCCATTTCTCTTATCAATTAATCAATTACTTTTCTTATACACCCACCCTTTAGTACCTACTCCACGATTTGCACTCCACACATTTGCCAAATCACACATTTATGTGTGCCTCTCTTCCACCGAATACCACAATATCATAGCCATCTCTGGGCTTTCATACACGTATTTCACAGCCTCATTGGGCACAAAAACTCAGGTCATTCATGGCACATTCAATGAATACCTTAGGTCATTCCCGCCACATTCAAGGAATACCTATCATATCACTAACGGGCCATTCATGGCACATTCAATGAATGCCCTGGGTCATTCCTGCCACATTCAAGGAATACCCAATCCTACATTCCCGTACACTCAAGGAATACAACTTACCCGCAAGGCGAATACCTTAGTTCCTCTTTAGGGCAGTTCACTACAATCTGGTCATTCATGGCACATTCAATGAATACCCGGGTCATTCATGACACATTCAATGAATACCCTTATATAACACTAACGGGCCATTTATGACACATTCAATAAATGCCCACCTAACATATGACATCATCAGTCATAAAACTTCGGTTCAAAACTTGAGGCGAGAGTTCTAAAAGGGTGCGGTAAGTTTTGTTTACGCGTTATTGTATTTTATTGAATAGATTATTTCGAGAACGTAGGAATATCTTGATTCAATAAATTTTGGTTTACGCGTTATTAATTTCATGAATGTATAAGTGTCATAACGCGTTGTGTAGCGTAAAAGACCTAAAATCACAAAGCAAGAAAATACACGCATTACACAAGTATATTTATAAAAGTCTTAGCCTAAACTCAAACACGTTAATAGTCCTAGACTTATCCTATTAGACCGAATTGTAATTTTAGGAAAAAGTCAAATTTTTCGGTCAATCGGTCAAAGTCAACCACGGTCAAAGTCAACAAATCCAACTCGGTCAACCCCCCTAAACTCCAAAACCCAAAAGCCCAAATCCTAAGGCCCATAGTCTAACTTAAGCCCAAAAACTAAAAATCCAACAACAAAAAAACATAAGCCCATCACGATTTGGCCCAAGCCCAAATCGTGAAACACTGTTCATCTCCTTCCCTCATTCAACTTCTACAGCCACCACCGACCACCACACAGCCACCACCGGCCATCCATGACAGAAAAAAACCCAGCGGTTTTGATCCTTATTAAAACCCCCAGGCCACCTACCTATATCAACAATACTTGATTCTGTTATACTGCAAAAATTCGACCGACGCCATTAAAGGTTTTTTTCAAGCTTCAATTGTCCAATTTCCAACACCCAATCCACCACCAACAATCAACATAAACCCAACAACAACAACAACAAAAGTCATACACAACAAACATTCCAAACAACACCAAAAATTAGGACGGTTTGGGTTCTTGTTTGAACAGCCATTAATGGATGTTCAAAGCTTCTCACCGTTCATAACATACCTCCACCACTGCCCGTCATTGCCCGGCAACCCACACAACCTATCTAGTTCATCCCCTTACCACAAAACACTTCCAATCAACCACCCAATTCCTACAGACCAACAATAGCAGTAAAACAAACCCTAGTAATAGAATTCTATTCAAATCAAGTTAAACAATGAAATTGGTATTTACTAAAACATATTCTCATCCTCATCACAGCATAAAAATCATGAAATTTAGATTTTGTTAGAATTTTTTATACAACCTGTAGTACTTCCAAAATTTGATCTAACAAAGGCACATTTGGGATATTATTAGCGCTTAACGAGATATCAACTAATGAAAACACTAATTAGGTATATGATTAGTAGTTAATGAAAAAATAAAATAATTTCTTCTACTCACAGTTATAAACCGAACAGCCCGAACAGCTCCCTGAAATCGAAACCCCGTCGTCTACTATCACGCGAAACGATAATCTTCCTCGTTCAAAACCCCTTTTTTTCTCTCAGTAAAACTCTCACTTTTTTTTTTTTCTAAAACTCTCGTTTTGTTTTTCTCAAAAAAACTCTACGTGAGAAACCCCTATTTTCTAGTTTTTCAAACCTCTCCGAAAAACAAGGGTTTTAAACCTATCTACTTACTTATGGGCTTTTATCCTAACTAATGGATATCCTATTTCTGTTTTCTATTTACCTTATTATTATTATTATTACTATTAATATTATTATAGTAAAAGCAATTAAAAGTCGGGGTGTTATAATAAGGTTACAAGTTAAACCCCAGACAAACTTTAGATTTTATAGCAAGAACAAAAAAGAAAATAAATGGCCCATAAATAAAAATAACTTATAGTAGTTGTATGATCATCTGTTGATCTTATTTTGAAAGCCTTTTTCTTGATGTCAGGCTCTTGCAAAGAAGGCTCAAAGGAAATGGAACAAGTTATGATCGAAAATCACTGTTGGATTTATATACAAAAGGGACCCCTTCCTCAATGTCAACCCGTTGAGGCCGGCCCTTGAGACGTAGTGTCTTATTCAAGCACATAGAGGCGACAATTTTAGGTGATACTGTCGACCGCGTTATCTTTGTGATGGGGAATGCTGGTCTAGCTGCCGCGAATCGGTTGCCAAAAGGGTATGGGTATGAAAACAAAATTTAAACTTTGTGTATTTTTTTTTCTACCATAATGCGCTTTTTTTACCAACTCTTATATGTTATCACTTGAGTTAATATCTTGGCAAGAGGCCGACAAAAATGATGTAAAATTTGTTCAAGAGATGAGTCTCAAATGCAACATAATTGCGCTTGTATCCCGGAAGTTTCTATTGATACCAATTGCATACACAATCAACCACACTTATTCTATGAGCGTCGAATCCAATCCCTTGATCCTCGAATATGGTTCCGGATGCTCTGATAAGGCCGGAAGGCATCACCACCGGGCTTTTTCACAAGGATCTGATTGTATTCGGCCTAGATGTCTGCAACAAGTTATGTCCGGTATAAGTGCCTCAAAATTCAAAGCAACATGATTTAGTACATGAAGTGTGAAAAAAGACTGAATAAAGAGACAAAGGTGTCATGTTGGCTGCTCAAAACCTAAGCAAAAAAAAAATGGAATTTGCATTTAATTCTGGGAATTAAGCTAGACTCTCAAGTCTCAACCAATATCACATAACTATTACATTAATGGGCATATGCCACAAGCCATCGCCCAGTCTGTGTTACCACTACTTACAAAACACTTCTAAATCAAGTAATGTCTCAGCTTCTACAATACACATATGAAGTTGCGCAACATGGTCTTTGTCGAACCATAAGGTTACAAGTTAAACCCCAGACAAACTTTAGATTTTATAATGTCTGGTACAAGGAACTTCTTCAATTATCTTTAATATAATCATTCGTACAAATCTCTTCTTGCTCTTGCTCGACAACTATGACATTTTGTCACTATCTACAGCAAAGAACTTGCCAGACAGAAAGAACTTCAGTGGCTCTAACTTTACTTACTCTGTATATGTAAATGATATTGGTATTTTCTTAGGCGTTCTTTTGTGCCTTCTGTCTCTGCACTCTGTCTCAATAGCTTTGTACACGAAATTTTTTTTAGCTTTACTGTTTAATCTATAATGAACACAGACGAACCTGTAATATACATAAACTATTGTACAACTATACATCAACTATTTACTAAGATTTCCACATGCTTTCACGTGCAAAGGAGTGAACAGCACTCACCCCACTCTATATTTGACTCTCACGGTTCATATATCTGTATTTCGTTGCATTGAATTAAAATCTTAAAATGCATTTATCTATGACCCGAATGATTTCAAATGCTATTTTTCATTACTTGAAACTAATTATACACACTGATGTCGAAAATCATGTGAAATGATCGTTTTTGACTGTTGGTCAGTGGTCATGGTTTATACTAGCATTTGTAAACCCTTTGTTGTCTCCATTAAAACCTTAATCGCTCTCACTCTCCGATATTCAATTTATCAGCTAATCTATTGAAAAGCTAAGGATTCATTTATATTGGCTTACGAGGAGGAAGGTCAGTCAATACTCTGCCAATGGTAGGTAATGCAACTAATGGCAGATAACGGTAGGCAATGTTGTATTGTAGTTGTTAATAGTTTGATAAAAATAGAAATAGTTAATCGTGAACTATCAATGTAGCAGGTCTGGCCACAGGCGGACTAATTGGCTAGTTAGAAGAAAACGATTGACCGATTGTAGTTTATAAGTAATAGGGTCGGCTCAAGCCTAGATGTGGCCTTAGGCGGCAAGCCAAGTGAGGCCTTTTTTTTTCTTCTAAACTCATTACAAAATTGACGAAATAAAAACAAATAATAGATTATAAGATTAATATTAAAAATGAAAATCCTCAATTTCACATGTGAAGAGTATATTGATTTCCTTCTAAATACATAAATAATATATACCAATTTGCAATAATCAATGGGGCAAATAGTTAAGAACTTAATTAGTAAAATAGTGGAAACTGGTGAAAAATGAAAGGACAATATGTGAGAAAGAGAATTGAGAAAATCGGTTAATATGTCTTTAAGAAAAAATGGGAAAGGCGCCATAGAATATAGAGATTCTAATATATAATATGAGATTTCTTATTTTCTCTAATGCTTTCCAATTTAGAGATCTAACTATGTGAGGACACTCCCACACAAATTAAGATAACTACATCCCCCTACATTCTTAAAACCAATGTACTAACGGGACAGAAAAACCAATTTACTTCTAGTGTCATTTTTTGTATTTTTTTTCTTCAAAACATATGGTAATATCAAACACATGTAAGGGAGACATAAGGAAATTTCGAAGACTTCTAAATTTTAGCCTTAGCGGCTTAAGTCCTCTAATGGATGGATGAGCCGGCACTGATAAGTTCCTCATAAACTTTGACAAGCCAGAGAGCATATTTTCCCACGTCACACAATTTGTAATTACGATTTTGTTCATAAATTTCAATTTCCTCCAATATTTCAAACTTAAGATTTTTGAGTGTTATGAAGATCAAAAGTTTTTGCATGCCTAATGAAATTACTCAATATACTCAATATAAATAATAAAAAGTTCGTGCAATTGGTATGCTAGCAAGTAGCAACCTCCCATACTCTCCTTATGCTATAAATTCAATGTAATGTGTATTTTTTTTTTCCTCATACAAATTTCATTTTGTCTAATTTGAAATGACATGCAAACCAACCATATTCATTTTGTCTAATTTGAAATGATATGCAAACCAACCATATCTTGTATAATATTAGAATTGAGTATATGGATTATGGAACATACTGTATCAGTACAACTTATTTTCCTGATCATATATTTCATACAAGCTATACACTGACCACTCGATGGACATTAAGGAGTAATCGTGGAATCTGTGTAATCAAAATCCACTAGCAAAACAGTTGCAACACTTGCACACAGGGACCAAATTTCTTTAAAGCTTATCTTAGACTCTTAGTTCTTACAGCTTTTAGCTTTTTATAAATTATAAACAGACCTGAATTGAGAAGGCAAATGAGAATCAATCCTTGTGATGATTCAGGCACATTGGAGGGTATCAGCAAACCGGAAAAACTATTATACCACTTAAGGAGTTCAATTTCAGTGAGAGAATTGCAAGTCAAGTCGAAAGCTATATGAAGAAAAAGTCGAAAGCTATATGAACAAATCAAAATGCTTGTGATGATTCAGGCACAATGGAGGGTATCAGCAAACCACTTATGGAGTTCAATTTCAGCGAGAGAATTGCAAGTCAAGTCAAGAGCTATATGAAGAATCAAGGAGGTAGCTAGATCATGTGTGTAAAGGTGTGATTTAGCTTTCCCTTACACACAGTCGATTGGGGACTGGAATGGGTTGTTGGGTGGACCGAGTTCGTCTTGGGAGCTAACTGCCTACGTATCTTGCTCTTTGTTTTTGTGGGGGAGAGCAGAATCAGGTCTGGCGTAGTTCATAAGAGAGGTATTTATAGACATGGAGAGTGTATCCTTGCCCACCACGTGTAAAGGGTGTCCCAAACGAGGGGTGGAGATCAGGATGGCATGTGAGAACTGTCCTCATAGGTCTGCTGTAATGATGTGGAGTGGCAGTCTGTACAAGTAGTTTGCGGCAGTGACCAGTAGCTGACGGCCAAGATTTGTGCAAGTACATCTTTAGTCATGATTGCTTCTGGAAGGGGTATCTGAGTCACTTCCTAGCGTAGTTCGCGTGGTGCTGCGACCTGTATGCAGCGTTCTATTAGCTCATGGATGCGACCTGGATCCATAGGTCGGTGCGTCATTTCCACCATGTTAGGCACGTGCTGTATAGAGAATATCACTCCCCTACAATGAGTATATTAGGAATCTGGAATGTAAATGGACCTAATGATCTTTCAATGAGGCTGTGAAGCAGAATAATATAAAGATATTGTCCGTTTCTTAACCTTCAGTCTGGGCAAGAAATCAAGAATCAGATGTAATATTTACCTCCGCCTTAATAACAAGACGTATCCGACGAATGACAACTACCAGAAGAGACATGCATGTCAAAATTTAAGGCGACAGGTTGAAGTTAAGCAGGCTTAAATATTAATTTCAGCTGATGCTGAATGTAGTATTTAGCAAAGCCTCTGTGTGTTTTGTCAGCACTTGGCAGCAACATGAAGATCAGCATCTCTTGTACTTTCTATGCTCTCAGTTGAAGTTCATAAGCACAGCAGCTTCCAGTTGACTGGGGTTATACGAGGCAAGTTATGGACTGGAATGATGTGGTCCAATAAAGGCAGCTCAGTTTTCAGGGAAATGAGCGATGCAGTGCTAGTGCTCAGATGGTAGCTGCCTAGCTGGTTAAAAGAAATAAGGTTCAGTTTGATACTCAGAGCTCCTTTTAAGATGGTTATCTGCTGTTAAACCCAGAATGTACTCCCTCCATGTTGAAAAGTAAGTCCTGGTTGCAGATATGTACTTTTCAGGTGTTGCAACTTGCAAGTCATATTTGCACATACTGTTCGAGGAAATTATTCTTTGATTGTCAACTATTACGAAATAACTAAGAAATCGTAGAGATAAATCATAATGATTGATTGGTCAAATGTGTTATTTCAGTAGGTTTATACTGCAGTGAAAAACTTTGAAAAGGAGAGGGGGAAAGATTCCTGTTTTCCTCGGTGCAGTTAGTTTGGCAAACTGTTTTTCTTTTGGAAGTTGGAAGTGGCCAAACTCGGCAGCGTGCTGAATGGGTGAGTACCGGTTGTGTATGTGTATGAGAATGTACAATAACCATGCTTTTATTAGACCTTTTATACATAAGAACAGGGTAACAGAAGATTTTAAGTTCAATCACTGCACTTATCCAGCAATTAGCATTCCTTAAAAAAAATGTAAGGGTGTGTTTGTTAAATTTTAACTCATGGAAAGGAAAGGAAATAAAATGGGTGGTCCACTATGGAATGGAATGCAAAGGAAATAATTTTAAATGGTATGTGTTTGGTAAACTGGGGAAATGAAAGTAAAAACTGGGGAAATGAATAATCATGTTTGTTTGCAAAAGCTATGGAAAGGAATAATTGTATTGTTGGGTCATGGGTGTATTAGTAGTAAGTCCCTATTTATTTATTTCCTTTCCACAAAATTTTCAGGGGTTAGCTAAGGACACAAAACCTTTTCCATTTCAATAATTTTGTTTCCATATGGAAAAGCCCATTTCCTTTCCATGGGTAAACAAACACCTTATAAACTATGGAAAAGGTGGACCACTCTTATTTTCCTTTCCTTTCTATAGTGTTTCCATCATAACAAACACACCCTAAATCTTTGTCATGAGGCAATTCCCATTAGGCGATCAGCTCTGATTTGCAGTGATTGCTATCCTATAATAATTTTTATTCACTTTTTCCTAAAAATTTCATAGACAGGAATGGTGAAATACAAAATTTGGAATAGAAAGAAAGGAAGTGAGGGAAAAAAAAATAAAATAAAACCAACAAACAAATATGTAGTGGAACCAGTGAAGGAAGTGGGGAAAAAAATACAAAATAAAACCAACAAACAAATATGTAGCGGAACTAGTATAAAAGGAAGGAAGGGTGGGTGGCTCTAAAGCTTGACATGGCTAAAGCCTATAATAGAGTTGAGTGGTCTTTTTTAAATGATATCTTTGAAAAATTGGGGTTTTGCAATAAGTGGAGAGGGCTGATCAACCAATGTTTGTCTTCTGTGTCTTTCAAGGTCCTTCTTAATGTTCTCCTCTAGGAAACATCTTCCTACAGAGGGGCCTGAGACAGGGTGACCCACTGTCTCCTTATCTCTTCATCCTTACGTCTGAAGCCTTGTCAAGGATGATTAACCAGGCGGAGGTTTCTAATGCTATTCATGGGATCAAAATTAGGAGAAGTGCTCCCCTTATAGCACATCTTCTTTATGCAGATGATTTGCTTCTGTTTACGAGGGCCTCCCTTAATGAGGTTGCTACTCTGAAAGGTATTCTTGAGGATTACTGTTTGGCTTCAGGGCAAAAAGTTAACTTTGATAAATCAAGTATTTACTATAGCAAGAATGTTCATGCCAGACATAGGAAAATCCTTAAAAAGTTTTGGAAGATGAGAGATTTTTGATACTAAGGATAAATACTTGGGAGTTCCAATTGTGCTTCTTGACATGAAGAGTGAGGATTTCAATTACACCGGGACAACATTCCAATAAGATTAAAGGTTGGAGGGCTAGACTGCTTTCACAAGCTGGTAGGATCAGGTCTTGATCAAGGCAGTGGCCCAAGCTTCACCCCTCTATGCCATGTCTACCTACTCTCTACCAGTTTCTGTGTGTGATAATATGGATAGAGTTTGTAGAGATTTCTGGTGGCATGGTACAGAGAAATCTAAGAGTATCCACACTATTGAGTGGGATAAATTTTGCAAACCCAAAAGCCTTGGGGGCTTAGGGTTTCGTAAGTTTGCTGATATCAACAAGGCCCTCCTAGCAAAACATAGTTGGAGGGCTCTAAATGATAAGGAGTCCTTATGGGCTAGAACTTTCAAAGCTGCATATGGGAACAAATGGTTTGGACATGAGGAAGGGCCACCTTCCAATGCTTCTTTCTTCTGGAAAGGGGTACATAAAAACCATGACTTGATTCAGAATGGAACCTGTTGGAGCATTGGGAATGGTGTGACCACCTCTGTCTTCCAAGATCCTTGGCTTATGCTACATGGTAAACCTATTATTCTCAAGGACATCTGTCCACCCAGAGGTATGCAGAAGTACTGGAAAGTTAGCCATCTATTGAGTGCAGATGGTACTGGGTGGAACCAACAAGTCCTTAATGAGAATTTTGATAGTTTGATTAAATCTCTTATTAATGAGGTTCACATTAGACCCATGGCTGGGAATAACAAACTCATTTGGTGGCCCGACAAAAAGGGTGGCTTCAGTGTTAAGTCTGCTTTCAACCCATCTTGAATCGAAAGCGATTGGGAGGAGCATGACTCAACACTACAAGTCAAGTCTATAAAGAGAATCTAGAAGGGAAAGGTGGTTGCCAGAGAGCAGATGCTCTTATGGAAAATTTACCTCAATATTCTGCCCACTGGGGACAAAATTAAAAACAGAATCAAGAATGATGATATCTTATGCCAGTTTTGTTCAGAGGAGTTTGAAACTCTGGAACATGTGTTCTTTCAATGTCACTGCCTCATTGGGCTAGAAGCATCTGGTTTGCTTCCCCTTTGGGGATTAGAACTGAAGTATATAAGGATTGGAGGGCTAGGAGATGGATAGATAAAATCATGGAGTGGAGTAACAGTAAGGAAAAACACATTGCTGACTTGGGTGTATACGCATGCACTCTGCTGCAAGGCATGTGGGATAGCAGGAATATGTAGAAGTTTGGCAAGGGTGCTTTGGGTAAAGAGGAGATACTAGCCTCTAACAATATCCAGTGGCACAGAAGACTGAAGGCATTTGAAAGGGAAGACACCCTAACCCAACGAAGGAGAACTAGCAATCCAGTTATAGCTAGAACATCTTCTAGTTCTCATACACATATATATACACACAACCATCACTTGAGCACAGTAGATAACATGGAGAACCATAGTTTAACATAGGGATGTCCAAACGGGTACCCGACCCGGCCCGAACCCGATTTTTCGGGTTTTGAGCGAGTATCGGGTTACGGGCCCTACTATTCTTTCGGGTCGGGGTCGGGTCGGTATTTGTTGGATACATGTGACCAAACCCTACCCTAACCCTATATTTGGTTCCATTCGGGTCGGGTTCGGGTTTCGTATGGTAAAACCCGAAATATATGAAATAAAAGAATATTAAATCTCTTCATCGAGAACGTCATTTTCGGTTATTAGATCTCAAGATCTCAAGAAAAACCTATTTTTCATCTAATTAATCAAAAGCCATCTTCTTTTATTGGATTTGATATGTTTAACTTTAACATCGTAAAAAAACCCAACAATCGTCAAGATTCAAAACACAGGATTGCATTTTTGAAAAGCAAAAGAAGAAAAAGTAGACCAAGCAAAAGCAAGCAATTCCAAGACAATAACTTCAATAAGATTGATGGTTTTGGGAGTTTCGACTTCTTGTGGTGGTGTGAATCGACTGTTGATTTGACAATAAGATTGATGGCTTTTTGGGAGTTTCGGTTTCTTGTGGTGGTGTGAATCCGACCACTGTTGATTTGCTCACTTCGGCGACCACATTTTAGAAAGAGATATTTGAGGAGGTCTTTAAAATTTTACGAGTGAATGCAAACTTAAGCGGCACCATCAAACCCACCAATCTCTTCATCATGAACGTGTGATTGGGTTGTCTTGTTCTTGGAGAGTTGTTGGAGGGAAGAGAGAGAAGAGTAGTAGTAAAGGTCGAAAGGTAATTTGTCTTGAAGACCAAAAGTAAATAGTAATGAGCAAAAGACTAAAAGTTTGTTGAAGATAAATAGATAATAAATGAAAATATAGTTGTTGGGAATTATGGTCTGGTTCGGGTTTTGGTCGGGCATTTTTACCCTATATAACCGGGTTTTGGGTTCGGGCTCGATGCGGATATGGTTTCGGGCTTTTAACCCTTTTTAACGGTTTAGGGCCAAATTATCGGGTCGGGTTAGGTCGGTCCGGGTTTAGATAGTGTGACCAAACCCGACCCTATGTATTTCGATGCGGGTTGGGTTCGGGTTTTGTCGGGCTCGGGCGAGGGTTAAGTCGCGGGTTTTTCGGTTTTGGGGGTTTTGGGTTTTGGCGGAGAATGGACATCCCTAGTTTAACTTTAACAAATGTTGTGTATGATATGAATATCAGATGTGATGAGACTTTCAATAAGGACAAACAAAGCTGGAGCGAAGCCTGCTATGGCACAGAGTGCCAGGGAGACCTAGTAGCCGCTGCAGTTAGGAGGTTTAAAGCTCGGACAACTGAGGAAAGTGAACTCTTGGCGGTTGAAGTGGCAGTCAAGCTAGCATCAACCCTGGAGGGAAGGAAGTATGTCTTTCAAGGAGACAATATTGCTGTCATCAGATCACTGGCAACCCAAGTTTCTACTCTAAACTGGTCCCTTCAGACGATAGTTGAAGCTATTTGTAGAAGTGTCAGTCTTTTGGAAAATGCAGTTTTTAGGTGGTTTAACAGAACTTGTAATGGGGATGCCCATGATTTAGCAAAATGGGCAAGTAACTCGTGTGACATGAATGCTATAACTATAATCCTATTATCTGGTAGTAATAGAAAAGGGGTGGTTAGCAAAAAAAAAAAATGTAGCGGAACCAGTACATAGGTGGAGGAGCTCCATAATAAGTAAAGGATCAAACCAAGGACAAACAAATGTCCGAAGACAAACATTGATCTGCCCTCAAATAGCTGACTGAAAGTATTTAAAAACTAAACAAATCTGGTCCAAGGCCGGCGATCTTGTCCAACCAATAGGATTTTTGGCAATACTCGTCATTTTAGTAACTATAGAAAACTTTGAAGAAAGACCAAACAACAAAAGAGCTGTATTAAATCAAAATGGTTAGTGATTCATTGAGTACATAACGCTAACAATGGAAAATGAGTTCACACGTAAAATTGAAAAGAAGAAAGTGTGAATTTGGATGCGAATTCTTTTCAATTAATCCGAAGTTGCAAGTTTGCAACTCTTCCCTGAACTGTCAGATGCTATAAAACCCCCACCCCTCCCCCTCCTCTTCACACTGAAGCGGCTGCAGCAACAGGAGTTGTGTGATTTCGAATTCCAACCTTCCCTATCTGATGATGTTGATCCAACTCTATCTTCTTTCCTCTTCCACTGTTTCTCAATCTCCTTGCCCGCTCAGAGGGCATTTTCTTTCTTGGTTCTTCCTTCTCCACTACCACCTCATTCCCAGTGTTCGAGCTTGAAGTCCACTGATCAGTGGAATCAGCGGAATTAGGCTCCCATGAGGACGAAGAGAACCATTGTTGGCAAACAACACTGTTGCTGCCAGACGATTCTTGCTGCTCCATCTCTTCTCCTCCTGTCATTCCCCTCCTCACAGTAATGTACTTGTGGATGCTGGGTTCCAATAGATCATTATTCATAAACACTTCAGTCTCAGTTTCAAACAAAGGATCCTTGTTAACAACCTCCAACCTCTTCTTTTCCAATTGTGCTTTGGTAGAGGAAAAGTTATGGCTTGGGTGATCACTTCTGTCGTTGGAAAAAGCACCAGAAGTGATATTGGAAGTGGTAGAAGAGTTGAGATCAGCAACAGCATCAAGTATAGAACAAGCTTTAGTAACACAAGGTGGGAGTGTAAATGTACTAGTGTTGTTGTTGGTATTCTTCTGGTGGAAATTTTGGATATCTTCAAGCAATAACGATGCATAAGAGGTAGGAACATTGTTGACAAAAGTTTTTTCTTCATTACCATTATTGAGGAAGTCTAGGTCTCTAGACCTCCTCGATGACCTGCTCCTTGTAATGGTTTGTGCAGGTCTAATAATGTTTTCAGTCACTTCAATTTCTGTTGATAGTATAGGAACCTCGCCCTCGGTTAGATTCTTGGGGTTCTTGCTATCATATTTTTCTTTAGTGGCACCACCAATGTTTACCTCATCAGGCTTCTACAAAATTAAAAGTCATGTGCAACTAATCAAAAAAATGTACTGCAAATTGGCATACACTAATTAAAAAGTTGGGCAATAATTAGCACTCACCTGGGACTGAAAATGAAAGGGCTTCTTCGCTGCTATTCCTTCCTCGACTTCCTTATTACACTGAGCCTTGTTGTTGGTTAAATTTGTCTTCTTGATTTGATGATCTGGGCGTTTCAATGCTGCCCCTTGTTCAGATCTGAGACAATTATCGTCGATTTCAGACAGGGGGTTTCTTCTATAAGGAGACTGGTCTGCTTTTCTCGACGAATTACGGCTGAGAGAAGGCTGTGGTACTAGTTGTTCATTAGAAGCCCTAGCATTTGCAGGAGATTGCGAACGAGGTGATGCCGTTGCTCTCTTAACAGAAACTCTTTTAATTGCCCCATTTGAAGCAGGCACAGAAACCATCTTTCCTGGCTTAGATTTATCAGATGTCGTCGCCATTGTGGTTGGTGTTTCAGATCTTCTCCCAGGGGAACGACTCAACCTTCTACTAGTACTACCCCCATTACTATTCCTCTTCTTCTCTTCTTCTCTTGAAGTAGAAGACGAGCGATGTCGATGTCTACTTCCTGATCTCTTATATTCCACATCTTTCTCCCTACTAAGCGTTCTTCTATGTGAAGATCTCGCGCGCTGGCCATCCTCCACTTCTTGCTCATTCTCAACTTCTTCATCAGTACACTTCTTACTTTCTTGATCAAAATCATAACTCCTTTTCGAACCCGAATACTTACGGCCATTCGAAGACCCCGCCGCAGCAGCTTTACCCGAAGAGCTTCGACTTAGCCTACCACATTGTATCAAAATTGCATCTACTTCCTCTTTAGTACAACTAGATGTCCTCACAATAGGTGCTGCAGCTTTAGCAGCCCCCTCATTATTGGCAGACGACGACGAGGCTGTCGGTGAGGCAGTGGGTTTGTTAATAACATTGGATCTGTTTTCCTCTCTATCATGACTCTTTCGTTGTTTTATCACAAATATCTCCTTTCTCACCGCAGTTTCTTCTGCGGCTGGGATAGCATTGTTTCTGATGTTCTCCTCTAGGCTTTTAACTTTGGGGATTGGATTGAGATTTGAGAGGGGAGCTGTAGGTTTAATAGTAGTTTTCTTCTTGCTAAAACAGCTACCCATTTGAGAATGTACTGAAAACTAACAAGAAAAATGGGATAAGGCTAGAGAATGAGAATGAATGAGCAACAACTACTACTTAGCTCTGTGACCAAAGCTTTATTCTTTATTATTTTATTATTAAAGTTTTGAAGAGAGTGAGGAGAGAGAAATTGAAAATTCAAATTTTCATTTTGGGTGGGACAATTTAGGAAGATGGAGAGAGAACACATGTTTAATATAGCCGTTTATATGGTCGTTACTTTTACTTATCTGTCCCTTGTCAGTTTTTCCTACCTAAAAAACTTTCTTTATTCCTTTTTGAATCTCTTCTAACGGCTAGTCATCCCTCATGATTCATTTCTGACATAGATTTACGAATCTAACCTAGTACGCAGTTCAAGATTTTGATTTCACTGGCGAAATGTTTTACTTGAAAATTCGGTCGGACGTACTGAAAAATGTCGTGTATATTCCAGTTTTTTTAGTCTACTGGAATTTCGACCCATTCAGTAATTTGACTTTTAACTATTGGCTGAATATGTCATGTGACTGTTCATTGAACATTTCAATATCGCTTGCTAGCTGTAAGGACCCATTGAGTGTTCATTCAGAACATACCGAGACATATAATGTCTACTCCTAAATCTAATTAAATTTTGATTAACTTATATAGGTCTGAATGGATGGGGCATTGCCTAAACCCTTTTCTCCAAGGAACACCTGACTAACAAAGTTGAACTTTGCAATCATGTGATTTGGTAATGTAGCATAACTCCATATGGGCATATGATATTCAATCGGACAGCTTGGATATACTAACTCTGGGATTAACAAAATTTGATTAAAAAAAAAAAAGATTAACAAAATTCTAAATTTGGTATTGAATGGTGGTCCATCATTTGATTGCCGGGCCACACGACTCTCTATTCCTCAAACACACAGAGATTCGCTTGAGGCATATCATAATGAGCCTTATGTGCAGATTCCCTGTTACACGAAACACACACACACAATATATACCTTTATGATGAGCATGCACAAGGCACATATGGTAGCAACCACCACAGAACCCATCAACGGACACAAGGTAACATTGAGGTGTAGATCCCATATGCTGGTCGCAGCCTGTGCATTATATACTGTTTACCTGTTTTATGCTTCTGTAGTTCTGTTCGTGAGCATTTTCTTTGCTCAAAGGCCGGGGCATTATAACGCTTATTATTTCTAAATACTCCCCCTCCCCCCTTGAAGTTAGGTGTGAGTGTGTGACATTGGTATATACTGTTTATTATTGGTTTGAGAAATATGGAATTGCCAAAAGACCAATACTAACAGAGTACAGATGCTAAGTTGTCCGGGTATATCCTCGCAAACATTGTTCCCATCACGAAAACATTTTGCATGACCATAGCATGCTAAGTGCCCCACATCAACCATAAAAGGCTAAAGAGTCTCTGGACATTAGGAAGAAGCCCTTGCCAAAGTCTTAGAAGACCTTCTGAGCTTAAAATACTATTTGAAGCACTAAATAATCCCCTGTACGACTGTGCCTTCAATGTCAAGTTCCAACAGAATTTGTTTCCCAGTGATGTAGAACCCTTCTCAAAAATATGTGATATCATAATGTTATTCTGAATAGTTAAAAAGCTTCCTAAATATGCTTTGAAGATGACCTAAATTATTAAAATCTAGGGTTTGTAACAAAAACACATTTGCAAAGAATTTTATACAAGGCACAAGAGTAGTACTTAGAAATAAGAGAAATCTTAAGGCACCTCTTAATGTTTTCATTTAGGCATTCCAGTTTCTGGATGTTGAATCCAAATCTTTTTGCAGTTTTCTGTGGAAAGGGATCCATGAAGTTCGGTACATGGATAGCATCTTTTAGGATGACGTCTGTGAAGAGGTAGCTCAAAAGATTTCGTCCTATACTCCCAACACGTGTACATCTTATTTGCTACTTTTGCCTTTGATTTTCTACCTGCAACTGTTGCTGGAAGTAATGCACCACAGCCACCAAGAAACAATACTCGATCTTCCAAGTGCTTTATCCTAAGCCATTCCATCTCCAAACGATCGAACCTGGAAACCATAACAGATGGAACACCCCAGGTAGAGAAATATGGAAGTTCTTGGGTATGAGCCATTAAGATCTCTCTATCAGATTCAACCATATAAAAATCACAAACTTTCAAAATATCGTTCCGTGGCTCTGGATTATGAAGCACATTCCAAGTCTGATTAGCAACGTTATAAGTCCCTAGTCCCCCAATGTAGGACGAACAATAAAAAGTTCCTTCCAAATAGATCGCCTTACTAAAACCAGGTCCGAGCAGAGCGTCACACTCAAAGGTGCGTGTGTTCCAGGTCTTGTCCTTAAGGCAACACGTACTGATACAAACTGTGGTGCTACATGACCGAGAGTTCAAAGCGAAGAAAATGCAATTTGAGCTAGTGGACAGGGTGGAGAATATTGCGATTTGGAAGGTAGAATTCAAAGGAGGTAAGGCAATGATTCTTCCATTCACGAAGGGGCTGTATAAGAACAAAAGCCCAGCTGGATTATTTGATTCGGACAATAAAAACCAACCTTGTTATAAATTGTTTTACTAGGCAATACTCTTTGTTTAGAAAGTTAAATTGTTTTGTGACACTGGATTTTTCCTTTCTAGTCCCCACACCCCCTCCAGATTTTAAACAATTAAACTCCTTATTAAACTCTTTGTGGAGAAAGTATTGCCACTCCTTATAAACAATTAAAAAAAACAAAAAACACTAAACCAATTCACAATTAAAAAACTCAAATTTTTATCTATATCTTAAAAACAAATAAAACTCTTCTGTCAAATAACAAAATCACTGACAATCCCCAAGAACCCAACTCCTTATTAAACTCTTTGACAATACTTACCCCACTCGTTGCAAGCAATAAAAAAAAACAAATAACACCAAACTAACTCACAATTAAAAAACCCAAATTGTTATCTATATCTAAAAAAAACTTCGTGCGGCCAAATAACAAACTCACTGACAATCCTCGAGAACCCAACTCCTTATTAAACTCTTTGACAATACTTATCCCACTCCCACTTTCGTTACAAACAATTAAAAAAACAAAAACACTAAACCAACTCACAATTAAAAAATCCCAAACTTTTATCTATATTTAAAAATAAATAAAACTCCTCTCGCCAAATAACGAATCATTTACAATCCCCGAGAACCTAACTTCGTTATTAAACTTTTTGGCAATATTTACTCCACTCGTTACAAACAATTAAAAAAACAAAAACACTAAACCAACTCACGGTTAAAAATCAAAACTTTTATCTATATCTAAAAATAAATAAAACTCCTCCGCCAAATAACAAAATCACTCACAATCCCCGAGAACCAAACTCCTTATTAAACTCTTTGTGGCAATACTTTCTCCACTCGTTACAAACAATTAAAAACAAAAACATTAAACCAACTCACAATTAAAAACCTAAATTTTTATCTAAAAAAAAAAAAAAAACAAATAACAAAATCACTTCACTTTCGCTCTTAGATTATATTGAACAACACGTGGGAGTTTTTGGATTATATTGAATAACAAAAATAAATCATGTTAGTCCTAACATAAAATGTGAGTATGCTTGAAAAGTCACGTGGGAGTTTTCCCAATAGCCATAACATTTTGATTTTGATTTAAGTGATAAAAACTTAAATAAGGGTAATATCGTCTTTTCAAAGAATGGTCAACCCGGCCGGTTTGTCCTAGAGTCTTAATTATTTGCGAACCAAACTAGAAGTGAAATTAAAACTCAATTTTGTCCTACAACCCCGTTTTCTGTTTTTTGCTATTTATACAATGGCGTATTTTTTAACAAAATATAAATAAAATTACATATAAAAGTTGTGAGGGCCTTAATCGGGCCTTGTGAGGGCCTTTGAGGGTCGGGTTGAGGGTTTTCTCTCATGTTTTTCCATCTAGGCCCTTACCCTCCCTCAAAACATGACCCGGCTCTCAAATTGCATGAGGATTTAAATTAGGCGGGTTTTTAAGCACATGGGCGGGGCGGAGGATGGTTTAAGCCTTTTTACACCTCACTCAAAAACTGAAATTTCACCTTTAAAAGAGTCGTTAACTTCGAAAGTACTTTCGACTCAAAACACCTCCTCTTTCCCAGCTCACTTCTTATCTTCTTCTTCTTCTCTCTACATTTGATTCTTGATATATCGGTTTAGTTGATGGAGTAGCACATAATAATGTATATGGTGGTGGCGGTTCGTGGGCCTTCTTGGCAACTGAAGTGGTATTAATATTTTTTCTTTATTTTTAGTTACTAATTCTGCTTTTCGTTTCTTTAATTGTCCGACTATCTTTGCCGGTATGGATCTACAGTTGGCCGACCACGAGGCAAAGCAACCCAACAATTGCTTTGAGCCACTAAATCAAAACAAAAATAGGGGCCACACTATTATCGGCACAAAACAATAAACTTTCTAATAAAGAGTTCAGTTATTTTCCACTTATTTAAATTAGGACAAAAATAAACCAACCATATTTAAGAAAAAAAAAAAAACACACGATTTCAATTAATCCCTCAATACTTGATAACCCAACTCTTTATATTAAACTCTTTGACAATACTTACTTCACTCGTTACAAACAATTAAAAAACAAAAACACTAAACCAACTCACAATTAAAAACCCAAATTTTTATCTATATCTAAAAAAAAAAACTTCGTCGGCCAAATAACAAACTCAATCGACAATCCTCGAGAACCCAACTCCTTATTAAACTCTTTGACAATACTTATCCCACTCCCACTCGTTACAAACAATTAAAAAAACCAAAAAACACTAAACCAACTCACAATTAAAAAATCCAAACTTTTATCTATATTTAAAAAAATAAATAAAACTCCTCTGCCAAATAACAGAATCATTTACAATCCCTGAGAACCTAACTCGTTATTAAACTTTTTGGCAATATTTACTCCACTCGTTACAAACAATTAAAAAAAACAAAAAACACTAAACCAACTCACAGTTAAAAAATCAAAACTTTTATCTATATCTAAAAATAAATAAAACTCCTCCGCCAAATAACAAAATCACTCACAATCCCCGAGAACCAAACTCCTTATTAAACTCTTTGTGGCAATACTTTCTCCACTCGTTACAAACAATTAAAAAAACAAAAAACATTAAACCAACTCACAATTAAAAAACCTAAATTTTTATCTAAAAAAAAAAAAAAAAAAATTCTGTCAAATAACAAAATCACTTCACTCGCTCTTAGATTATATTGAACAACACGTGGGAGTTTTTTTGGATTATATTGAATAACAAAAAATAAATCATGTTAGTCCTAACATAAAATGTGAGTATGCTTGAAAAGTCACGTGGGAGTTTTCCCCAATAGCCATAACATTTTGATTTTGATTTAAGTGATAAAAACTTAAATAAGGGTAATATCGTCTTTTCAAAGAATGGTCAACCCGCCGTTTGTCCTAGAGTCTTAATTATTTGCGGAACCAAACTAGAAGTGAAATTAAAACTCAATTTTGTCCTACAACCCGTTTTTTCTGTTTTGCTATTTATACAATGACGTATTTTTTAACAAAATATAAATAAAATTACATATAAAAGTTGTGAGGGCCTTAATAATGCGGCCTTGTGAGGGGCCTTTGAGGGGGTCGGGTTGAGGGCTGCTCTCATGTTTTTCCATCTAGGCCCTTACCCTCCCCTCAAAACATGACCCGGCTCTCAAATTGCATGAGGATTTAAATTAGACGGGTTTTTAAGCACATGGGCGGGGCCGGACGATGGTTTAAGCCTTTTTTACACCTCACTCAAAAACTGAAATTTCACCTTTAAAAGAGTCGTTAACTCGAGTACTCGACTCAAAACACCTCCTCTTTCCCCTCGCTTACTTCTTATCTTCTTCTTCTTCTCTCTACATTTGATTCTTGATATATCAGTTTCGTTGATGGAGGTAGCACATAATGTATATGGTGGTGGCGGTTCGTGGGCCTTCTTGGCAACTGAAGTGGTATTAATATTTTTCTTTATTTTTAGTTACTAATTCTGCTTTTCGTTTCTTTAATTGTCCGACTATCTTTGCCGGGCGGGATCTGAGTTAGCCACCACGAGGCAAAGCAACCCAAGCAATTGCTTTGAGCCACTAAATCAAAACAAAAAAAATAGGGGCCACACTATTATCGGCACAAAACAATAAACTTTCTAATAAAGAGTTCAGTTATTTTCCACTTATTTAAATTAGGACAAAAATAAACCAACCATATTTAAGAAAAAAAAATAAACACACGATTTCAATTAATCCCTCAATACTTGATAACCCAACTCTTTATATTAAACTCTTTGACAATACTTACTTCACTCGTTACAAACAATTAAAAAAACAAAAAACACTAAACCAACTCACAATTAAAAAACCCAAATTTTTATCTATATCTAAAAAAAAAAAACTCGTCTGGCCAAATAACAAACTCACTGACAATCCTCGAGAACCCAACTCCTTATTAAACTCTTTGACAATACTTATCCCACTCCCACTCGTTACAAACAATTAAAAAACAAAAACACTAAACCAACTCACAATTAAAAATCCAAACTTTTATCTATATTTAAAAAATAAATAAAACTCCTCTCGCCAAATAACAGAATCATTTACAATCCATGAGAACCTAACTCGTTATTAAACTTTTTGGCAATATTTACTCCACTCGTTACAAACAATTAAAAAAAACAAAAAACACTAAACCAACTCACAGTTAAAAAATCAAAACTTTTATCTATATCTAAAAATAAATAAAACTCCTCCGCCAAATAACAAAATCACTCACAATCCCCGAGAACCAAACTCCTTATTAAACTCTTTGTGGCAATACTTTCTCCACTCGTTACAAACAATTAAAAAAACAAAAAACATTAAACCAACTCACAATTAAAAAACCTAAATTTTTATCTAAAAAAAAAAAAAAAAAAAAATCTGTCAAATAACAAAATCACTTCACTCGCTCTTAGATTATATTGAACAACACGTGGGAGTTTTTTTGGATTATATTGAATAACAAAAAATAAATCATGTTAGTCCTAACATAAAATGTGAGTATGCTTGAAAAGTCACGTGGGAGTTTTCCCCAATAGCCATAACATTTTGATTTTGATTTAAGTGATAAAAACTTAAATAAGGGTAATATCGTCTTTCAGCAATGGTCAACCCGGCCGGTTTGTCCTAGAGTCTTAATTATTTGCGGAACCAAACTAGAAGTGAAATTAAAACTCAATTTTGTCCTACAACCCCGTTTTCTGTTTTGCTATTTATACAATGACGTATTTTTTACAAAATATAAATAAAATTACATATAAAAGTTGTGAGGGCCTTAATCTTGAGCGGCCTTGTGAGGGCCTTTGAGGGTCGGGTTGAGGGCTGCTCTCATGTTTTTTCATCTAGGCCCTTACCCTCCCCTCAAAACATGACCCGCTCTCAAATTGCATGAGGATTTAAATTAGACGGGTTTTAAGCACATGGGCGGGCGGACGATGGTTTAAGCCTTTTTACACCTCACTCAAAAACTGAAATTTCACCTTTAAAAGAGTCGTTAACTTCGAAAGTACTTTCGACTCAAAACACCTCCTCTTTCCCCGCCACTTCTTATCTTCTTCTTCTTCTTCTCTCTACATTTGATTCTTGATATATCGGTTTAGTTGATGGAGGTAGCACATAATGTATATGGTGGTGGCGGTTCGTGGGCCTTCTTGGCAACCGGAAAGTGGTATTAATATTTTTCTTTATTTTTAGTTACTAATTCTGCTTTTCGTTTCTTTAATTGTCCGACTATATTTTGCCGGGGCGGATCTACAGTTGGCCAGACCACGAGGCAAAGCAACCCCAAGCAATTGCTTTGAGCCACTAAATCAAAACAAAAAATAGGGGCCACACTATTATCGGCACAAAACAATAAACTTTCTAATAAAGAGTTCAGTTATTTTCCACTTATTTAAATTAGGACAAAAAATAAACCAACCATATTTAAGAAAAAAAAAACACACGATTTTCAATTAATCCCTCAATACTTGATAACCCAACTCTTTATATTAAACTCTTTGACAATACTTACTTCACTCGTTACAAACAATTAAAAAAACAAAAAACACTAAACCAACTCACAATTAAAAAACCCAAATTTTTATCTATATCTAAAAAAAAAAAACTCGTCTGGCCAAATAACAAACTCACTGACAATCCTCGAGAACCCAACTCCTTATTAAACTCTTTGACAATACTTATCCCACTCCCACTCGTTACAAACAATTAAAAAACAAAAACACTAAACCAACTCACAATTAAAAATCCAAACTTTTATCTATATTTAAAAATAAATAAAACTCCTCGCCAAAATAACGTAATCATTTACAATCCACGAGAACCTAACTTCGTTATTAAACTTTTTGGCAATATTTACTCCACTCGTTACAAACAATTAAAAAAACAAAAACACTAAACCAACTCACGGTTAAAAATCAAAACTTTTATCTATATCTAAAAATAAATAAAACTCCTCCGCCAAATAACAAAATCACTCACAATCCCCGAGAACCAAACTCCTTATTAAACTCTTTGTGGCAATACTTTCTCCACTCGTTACAAACAATTAAAAAAACAAAAAACATTAAACCAACTCACAATTAAAAAACCTAAATTTTTATCTAAAAAAAAAAAAAAAAAAAAATGTCAAATAACAAAATCACTTCACTCGCTCTTAGATTATATTGAACAACACGTGGGAGTTTTTTTGGATTATATTGAATAACAAAAAATAAATCATGTTAGTCCTAACATAAAATGTGAGTATGCTTGAAAAGTCACGTGGGAGTTTTCCCCAATAGCCATAACATTTTGATTTTGATTTAAGTGATAAAAACTTAAATAAGGGTAATATCGTCTTTCAGCAATGGTCAACCCGGCCGGTTTGTCCTAGAGTCTTAATTATTTTATGGAACCAAACTAGAAGTGAAATTAAAACTCAATTTTGTCCTACAACCCCGTTTTCTGTTTTGCTATTTATACAATGACGTATTTTTTTACAAAATATAAATAAAATTACATATAAAAGTTGTGAGGGCCTTAATCTTGCTGGCCTTGTGAGGGGGCCTTTGAGGGTCGGGTTGAGGGCTGCTCTCATGTTTTTCCATCTAGGCCCTTACCCTCCCCTCAAAACATGACCCGCTCTCAAATTGCATGAGGATTTAAATTAGACGGGTTTTTTAAGCACATGGGCGGGGCGGACGATGGTTTAAGCCTTTTTACACCTCACTCAAAACTGAAATTTCACCTTTAAAAGAGTCGTTAACTTCGAAAGTACTTTCGACTCAAAACACCTCCTTTTCCCGCTCACTTCTTATCTTCTTCTTCTTCTCTCTACATTTGATTCTTGATATATCGGTTTAGTTGATGGAGGTAGCACATAATGTATATGGTGGTGGCGGTTCGTGGGCCTTCTTGGCAACCCAAGTGGTATTAATATTTTTCTTTATTTTTAGTTACTAATTCTGCTTTTTCGTTTCTTTAATTGTCCGACTATATTTGCCAGGGCGGATCTACAGTTGCCCGATACGAGGCAAAAGCAACCCAAGCAATTGCTTTGAGCCACTAAATCAAAACAAAAAAAATAGGGGCCACACTATTATCGGCACAAAACAATAAACTTTCTAATAAAGAGTTCAGTTATTTTCCACTTATTTAAATTAGGACAAAAATAAAACCAACCATATTTAAGAAAAAAAAAAAAACACACGATTTCAATTAATCCCTCAATACTTGATAACCCAACTCTTTATATTAAACTCTTTGACAATACTTACTTCACTCGTTACAAACAATTAAAAAACAAAAACACTAAACCAACTCACAATTAAAAAACCCAAATTTTTATCTATATCTAAAAAAAAAAAAATAGGCCTCGTCTGGCCAAATAACAAACTCACTGACAATCCTCGAGAACCCAACTCCTTATTAAACTCTTTGACAATACTTATCCCACTCCCACTCGTTACAAACAATTAAAAAACAAAAACACTAAACCAACTCACAATTAAAAATCCAAACTTTTATCTATATTTAAAAAATAAATAAAACTCCTCCGCCCAAATAACAGAATCATTTACAATCCCTGAGAACCTAACTTTATTAAACTTTTTGGCAATATTTACTCCACTCGTTACAAACAATTAAAAAAAACAAAAAACACTAAACCAACTCACAGTTAAAAAATCAAAACTTTTATCTATATCTAAAAATAAATAAAACTCCTCCGCCAAATAACAAAAAATCACTCACAATCCCCGAACCAAACTCCTTATTAAACTCTTTGTGGCAATACTTTCTCCACTCGTTACAAACAATTAAAAAAACAAAAAACATTAAACCAACTCACAATTAAAAAACCTAAATTTTTATCTAAAAAAAAAAAAAAAAAAAAAAAAAGTCAAATAACAAAATCACTTCACTCGCTCTTAGATTATATTGAACAACACGTGGGAGTTTTTTTGGATTATATTGAATAACAAAAAATAAATCATGTTAGTCCTAACATAAAATGTGAGTATGCTTGAAAAGTCACGTGGGAGTTTTCCCCAATAGCCATAACATTTTGATTTTGATTTAAGTGATAAAAACTTAAATAAGGGTAATATCGTCTTTCAGCAATGGTCAACCCGGCCGGTTTGTCCTAGAGTCTTAATTATTTGCGGAACCAAACTAGAAGTGAAATTAAAACTCAATTTTGTCCTACAACCCCGTTTTCTGTTTTGCTATTTATACAATGACGTATTTTTTTAACAAAATATAAATAAAATTACATATAAAAGTTGTGAGGGCCTTAATGCGGGCCTTGTGAGGGCCTTTGAGGGTCGGGTTGAGGGCTGCTCTCATGTTTTTCCATCTAGGCCCTTACCCTCCCCTCAAAACATGACCCGCTCTCAAATTGCATGAGGATTTAAATTAGGCGGGTTTTAAGCACATGGGGCGGGGCGGGACGATGGTTTAAGCCTTTTTTACACCTCACTCAAAACTGAAATTTCACCTTTAAAAGAGTCGTTAACTCGAAAGTACTTTCGACTCAAAACACCTCCTCTTTCCCCCTCCACTTCTTATCTTCTTCTTCTTCTCTACATTTGATTCTTGATATATCGGTTTAGTTGATGGAGGTAGCACATAATGTATATGGTGGTGGCGGTTAAATGGGCCTTCTTGGCAACTCAAAGTGGTATTAATATTTTTCTTTATTTTTAGTTACTAATTCTGCTTTTCGTTTCTTTAATTGTCCGACTATATCTTGCCGGTGGGCGGATCTGAGTTGGCCGACCACGAGGCAAAAAACCCAAGCAATTGCTTTGAGCCACTAAATCAAAACAAAAAAAAGGGGCCACACTATTATCGGCACAAAACAATAAACTTTCTAATAAAGAGTTCAGTTATTTTCCACTTATTTAAATTAGGACAAAAATAAACCAACCATATTTAAGAAAAAAAAAAAAAAATAAACACACGATTTCAATTAATCCCTCAATACTTGATAACCCAACTCTTTATATTAAACTCTTTGACAATACTTACTTCACTCGTTACAAACAATTAAAAAAACAAAAAACACTAAACCAACTCACAATTAAAAAACCCAAATTTTTATCTATATCTAAAAAAAAAAAACTCGTCTGGCCAAATAACAAACTCACTGACAATCCTCGAGAACCCAACTCCTTATTAAACTCTTTGACAATACTTATCCCACTCCCACTCGTTACAAACAATTAAAAAAAACAAAAAACACTAAACCAACTCACAATTAAAAAATCCAAACTTTTATCTATATTTAAAAAAATAAATAAAACTCCTCTGCCAAATAACAGAATCATTTACAATCCCTGAGAACCTAACTCGTTATTAAACTTTTTGGCAATATTTACTCCACTCGTTACAAACAATTAAAAAAAACAAAAAACACTAAACCAACTCACAGTTAAAAAATCAAAACTTTTATCTATATCTAAAAATAAATAAAACTCCTCCGCCAAATAACAAAATCACTCACAATCCCCCCGAGAACCAAACTCCTTATTAAACTCTTTGTGGCAATACTTTCTCCACTCGTTACAAACAATTAAAAAACAAAAACATTAAACCAACTCACAATTAAAAACCTAAATTTTTTATCTAAAAAAAAAAAAAAAAAAAAAAAATTACATCAAATAACAAAATCACTTCACTTTCGCTCTTAGATTATATTGAACAACACGGGAGTTTTTTGGATTATATTGAATAACAAAAATAAATCATGTTAGTCCTAACATAAAATGTGAGTATGCTTGAAAAGTCACGTGGGAGTTTTCCCCAATAGCCATAACATTTTGATTTTGATTTAAGTGATAAAAACTTAAATAAGGGTAATATCGTCTTTCAAAGAATGGTCAACCCGGCGGTTTGTCCTAGAGTCTTAATTATTTTATGAACCAAACTAGAAGTGAAATTAAAACTCAATTTTGTCCTACAACCCCGTTTTCTGTTTTGCTATTTATACAATGACGTATTTTTTTTTTACAAAATATAAATAAAATTACATATAAAAGTTGTGAGGGCCTTAATGCGGGCCTTGTGAGGGCCTTTGAGGGTCGGGTTGAGGGTCGCTCTCATGTTTTTCCATCTAGGCCCTTACCCTCCCCTCAAAAAACATGACCCGGCTCTCAAATTGCATGAGGATTTAAATTAGACGGGTTTTAAGCACATGGGCGGGGCGGACGATGGTTTAAGCCTTTTTACACCTCACTCAAAACTGAAATTTCACCTTTAAAAGAGTCGTTAACTTCGAAAGTACTTTCGACTCAAAACACCTCCTCTTTCCCCGCTCACTTCTTATCTTCTTCTTCTTCTCTACATTTGATTCTTGATATATCGGTTTAGTTGATGGAGGTAGCACATAATGTATATGGTGGTGGCGGTTCGTGGGCCTTCTTGGCAACTGAAGTGGTATTAATATTTTTCTTTATTTTTAGTTACTAATTCTGCTTTTCGTTTCTTTAATTGTCCGACTATCTTTGCCGGTGGATCTGAGTTGGCCACCGAGGCAAAGCAACCCAAGCAATTGCTTTGAGCCACTAAATCAAAACAAAAAAATAGGGGCCACACTATTATCGGCACAAAACAATAAACTTTCTAATAAAGAGTTCAGTTATTTTCCACTTATTTAAATTAGGACAAAAAATAAACCAACCATATTTAAGAAAAAAAATAAACACACGATTTCAATTAATCCCTCAATACTTGATAACCCAACTCTTTATATTAAACTCTTTGACAATACTTACTTCACTCGTTACAAACAATTAAAAAAACAAAAAACACTAAACCAACTCACAATTAAAAAACCCAAATTTTTATCTATATCTAAAAAAAAAAAACTCGTCTGGCCAAATAACAAACTCACTGACAATCCTCGAGAACCCAACTCCTTATTAAACTCTTTGACAATACTTATCCCACTCCCACTCGTTACAAACAATTAAAAAAAACAAAAAACACTAAACCAACTCACAATTAAAAAATCCAAACTTTTATCTATATTTAAAAAAATAAATAAAACTCCTCTGCCAAATAACAGAATCATTTACAATCCCTGGAGAACCTAACTGCGTTATTAAACTTTTTGGCAATATTTACTCCACTCGTTACAAACAATTAAAAAAAACAAAAAACACTAAACCAACTCACAGTTAAAAAATCAAAACTTTTATCTATATCTAAAAATAAATAAAACTCCTCCGCCAAATAACAAAATCACTCACAATCCCCGAGAACCAAACTCCTTATTAAACTCTTTGTGGCAATACTTTCTCCACTCGTTACAAACAATTAAAAAAACAAAAAACATTAAACCAACTCACAATTAAAAAACCTAAATTTTTATCTAAAAAAAAAAAAAAAAAAAAATAACAAAATCAATTCACTTCACTTTCTCTTAGATTATATTGAACAACACGTGGGGAGTTTTTGGATTATATTGAATAACAAAAAATAAATCATGTTAGTCCTAACATAAAATGTGAGTATGCTTGAAAAGTCACGTGGGAGTTTTCCCCAATAGCCATAACATTTTGATTTTGATTTAAGTGATAAAAACTTAAATAAGGGTAATATCGTCTTTCAGCAATGGTCAACCCGGCCGGTTTGTCCTAGAGTCTTAATTATTTGCGGAACCAAACTAGAAGTGAAATTAAAACTCAATTTTGTCCTACAACCCCGTTTTCTGTTTTGCTATTTATACAATGACGTATTTTTTTAACAAAATATAAATAAAATTACATATAAAAGTTGTGAGGGCCTTAATGCGGGCCTTGTGAGGGCCTTTGAGGGTCGGGTTGAGGGCTGCTCTCATGTTTTTCCATCTAGGCCCTTACCCTCCCCTCAAAACATGACCCGGCTCTCAAATTGCATGAGGATTTAAATTAGGCGGGTTTTAAAGCACATGGGCGGGCCGGACGATGGTTTAAGCCTTTTTTACACCTCACTCAAAAACTGAAATTTCACCTTTAAAAGAGTCGTTAACTCGAGTACTCGACTCAAAACACCTCCTCTTTCCCCGCGCTCACTTCTTATCTTCTTCTTCTTCTCTCTACATTTGATTCTTGATATATCAGTTTCGTTGATGGAGGTAGCACATAATGTATATGGTGGTGGCGGTTCGTGGGCCTTCTTGGCAACTGAAGTGGTATTAATATTTTTCTTTATTTTTAGTTACTAATTCTGCTTTTCGTTTCTTTAATTGTCCGACTATATTTGCCTGTATGGATCTACAGTTGGCCCGATACGAGGCAAAGCAACCCAAGCAATTGCTTTGAGCCACTAAATCAAAACAAAAAATAGGGGCCACACTATTATCGGCACAAAACAATAAACTTTCTAATAAAGAGTTCAGTTATTTTCCACTTATTTAAATTAGGACAAAAAAATAAACCAACCATATTTAAGAAAAAAAAATAAACACACGATTTCAATTAATCCCTCAATACTTGATAACCCAACTCTTTATATTAAACTCTTTGACAATACTTACTTCACTCGTTACAAACAATTAAAAACAAAAACACTAAACCAACTCACAATTAAAAAACCCAAATTTTTATCTATATCTAAAAAAAAAAAAATCGTCTGGCCAAATAACAAACTCACTGACAATCCTCGAGAACCCAACTCCTTATTAAACTCTTTGACAATACTTATCCCACTCCCACTCGTTACAAACAATTAAAAAACAAAAACACTAAACCAACTCACAATTAAAAAATCCAAACTTTTATCTATATTTAAAAAAATAAATAAAACTCCTCTGCCAAATAACAGAATCATTTACAATCCCTGAGAACCTAACTCGTTATTAAACTTTTTGGCAATATTTACTCCACTCGTTACAAACAATTAAAAAAAACAAAAAACACTAAACCAACTCACAGTTAAAAAATCAAAACTTTTATCTATATCTAAAAATAAATAAAACTCCTCCGCCAAATAACAAAATCACTCACAATCCCCGAGAACCAAACTCCTTATTAAACTCTTTGTGGCAATACTTTCTCCACTCGTTACAAACAATTAAAAAAACAAAAAACATTAAACCAACTCACAATTAAAAAACCTAAATTTTTATCTAAAAAAAAAAAAAAAAAAAAAATTCTGTCAAATAACAAAATCACTTCACTCGCTCTTAGATTATATTGAACAACACGTGGGAGTTTTTTTGGATTATATTGAATAACAAAAAATAAATCATGTTAGTCCTAACATAAAATGTGAGTATGCTTGAAAAGTCACGTGGGAGTTTTCCCCAATAGCCATAACATTTTGATTTTGATTTAAGTGATAAAAACTTAAATAAGGGTAATATCGTCTTTCAGCAATGGTCAACCCGGCCGGTTTGTCCTAGAGTCTTAATTATTTGCGGAACCAAACTAGAAGTGAAATTAAAACTCAATTTTGTCCTACAACCCCGTTTTCTGTTTTGCTATTTATACAATGACGTATTTTTTTAACAAAATATAAATAAAATTACATATAAAAGTTGTGAGGGCCTTAATCTGGCCTTGTGAGGGCCTTTTGAGGGTCGGGTTGAGGGCTGCTCTCATGTTTTTCCATCTAGGCCCTTACCCTCCCCTCAAAACATGACCCGCTCTCAAATTGCATGAGGATTTAAATTAGACGGGTTTTTAAGCACATGGGGGGCGGACGATGGTTTAAGCCTTTTTACACCTCACTCAAAAACTGAAATTTCACCTTTAAAAGAGTCGTTAACTTCGAAAGTACTTTCGACTCAAAACACCTCTCTTTCCCCCCCTCACTTCTTATCTTCTTCTTCTTCTCTCTACATTTGATTCTTGATATATCGGTTTAGTTGATGGAGGTAGCACATAATGTATATGGTGGTGGCGGTTCGTGGGCCTTCTTGGCAACCTAAAGTGGTATTAATATTTTTTTTTATTTTTAGTTACTAATTCTGCTTTTCGTTTCTTTAATTGTCCGACTATCTTTGCCGGGCGGATCTAGTTGGCCGACCACGAGGCAAAGCAACCCAAAATTGCTTTGAGCCACTAAATCAAAACAAAAAAATAGGGGCCACACTATTATCGGCACAAAACAATAAACTTTCTAATAAAGAGTTCAGTTATTTTCCACTTATTTAAATTAGGACAAAAAATAAACCAACCATATTTAAGAAAAAAAAAAAACACACGATTTCAATTAATCCCTCAATACTTGATAACCCAACTCTTTATATTAAACTCTTTGACAATACTTACTTCACTCGTTACAAACAATTAAAAAAACAAAAAACACTAAACCAACTCACAATTAAAAAACCCAAATTTTTATCTATATCTAAAAAAAAAAAAATCGGCCAAATAACAAACTCACTGACAATCCTCGAGAACCCAACTCCTTATTAAACTCTTTGACAATACTTATCCCACTCCCACTCGTTACAAACAATTAAAAAAAACAAAAAACACTAAACCAACTCACAATTAAAAAATCCAAACTTTTATCTATATTTAAAAAAATAAATAAAACTCCTCTGCCAAATAACAGAATCATTTACAATCCCTGAGAACCTAACTCGTTATTAAACTTTTTGGCAATATTTACTCCACTCGTTACAAACAATTAAAAAAAACAAAAAACACTAAACCAACTCACAGTTAAAAAATCAAAACTTTTATCTATATCTAAAAATAAATAAAACTCCTCCGCCAAATAACAAAATCACTCACAATCCCCGAGAACCAAACTCCTTATTAAACTCTTTGTGGCAATACTTTCTCCACTCGTTACAAACAATTAAAAAAACAAAAAACATTAAACCAACTCACAATTAAAAAACCTAAATTTTTATCTAAAAAAAAAAAAAAAAAAATTAACAAATAACAAAATCACTTCACTTTCGCTCTTAGATTATATTGAACAACACGTGGGAGTTTTTTGGATTATATTGAATAACAAAAATAAATCATGTTAGTCCTAACATAAAATGTGAGTATGCTTGAAAAGTCACGGGGAGTTTTCCCCAATAGCCATAACATTTTGATTTTGATTTAAGTGATAAAAACTTAAATAAGGGTAATATCGTCTTTTCAAAGAATGGTCAACCCGGCCGGTTTGTCCTAGAGTCTTAATTATTTTGGAACCAAACTAGAAGTGAAATTAAAACTCAATTTTGTCCTACAACCCCGTTTTCTGTTTTGCTATTTATACAATGACGTATTTTTTAACAAAATATAAATAAAATTACATATAAAAGTTGTGAGGGCCTTAATGCGGGCCTTGTGAGGGCCTTTGAGGGTCGGGTTGAGGGGCTGCTCTCATGTTTTTCCATCTAGGCCCTTACCCTCCCCTCAAAAACATGACCCGCTCTCAAATTGCATGAGGATTTAAATTAGGCGGGTTTTAAGCACATGGGCGGGGCGGACGATGGTTTAAGCCTTTTTTTTACACCTCACTCAAAAACTGAAATTTCACCTTTAAAAGAGTCGTTAACTCGAGTACTCGACTCAAAACACCTCCTCTTTCCCCGCGCTCACTTCTTATCTTCTTCTTCTTCTCTCTACATTTGATTCTTGATATATCAGTTTAGTTGATGGAGGTAGCACATAATGTATATGGTGGTGGCGGTTCGTGGGGGCTTCTTGGCAACTGAAGTGGTATTAATATTTTTCTTTATTTTTAGTTACTAATTCTGCTTTTCGTTTCTTTAATTGTCCGACTATACTGCCAGGGGCGGATCTACAGGTTGGCCAGCCCTGAGGCAAAGCAACCCAAGCAATTGCTTTGAGCCACTAAATCAAAACAAAAAAATAGGGGCCACACTATTATCGGCACAAAACAATAAACTTTCTAATAAAGAGTTCAGTTATTTTCCACTTATTTAAATTAGGACAAAAATAAACCAACCATATTTAAGAAAAAAAAAATAAACACACGATTTCAATTAATCCCTCAATACTTGATAACCCAACTCTTTATATTAAACTCTTTGACAATACTTACTTCACTCGTTACAAACAATTAAAAAAACAAAAAACACTAAACCAACTCACAATTAAAAAACCCAAATTTTTATCTATATCTAAAAAAAAAAAACTCGTCTGGCCAAATAACAAACTCACTGACAATCCTCGAGAACCCAACTCCTTATTAAACTCTTTGACAATACTTATCCCACTCCCACTCGTTACAAACAATTAAAAAAACCAAAAAAACACTAAACCAACTCACAATTAAAAAATCCAAACTTTTATCTATATTTAAAAAAATAAATAAAACTCCTCTGCCAAATAACAGAATCATTTACAATCCCTGAGAACCTAACTCGTTATTAAACTTTTTGGCAATATTTACTCCACTCGTTCGTTAAAAACAATTAAAAAAAAAAAACACTAAACCAACTCACGGTTAAAAAATCAAAACTTTTATCTATATCTAAAAATAAATAAAACTCCTCCGCCAAATAACAAAATCACTCACAATCCCTCGAGAACCAAACTCCTTATTAAACTCTTTGTGGCAATACTTTCTCCACCACTCGTTACAAACAATTAAAAAACAAAAACATTAAACCAACTCACAATTAAAAACCTAAATTTTTATCTAAAAAAAAAAAAAAAAAAAAAAAAATCAAATAACAAAATCACTTCACTTTCGCTCTTAGATTATATTGAACAACACGTGGGAGTTTTTTTGGATTATATTGAATAACAAAAAATAAATCATGTTAGTCCTAACATAAAATGTGAGTATGCTTGAAAAGTCACGTGGGAGTTTTCCCCAATAGCCATAACATTTTGATTTTGATTTAAGTGATAAAAACTTAAATAAGGGTAATATCGTCTTTCAGCAATGGTCAACCCGGCCGGTTTGTCCTAGAGTCTTAATTATTTGCGGAACCAAACTAGAAGTGAAATTAAAACTCAATTTTGTCCTACAACCCCGTTTTCTGTTTTGCTATTTATACAATGACGTATTTTTTTAACAAAATATAAATAAAATTACATATAAAAGTTGTGAGGGCCTTAATGCGGGCCTTGTGAGGGCCTTTGAGGGTCGGGTTGAGGGCTGCTCTCATGTTTTTCCATCTAGGCCCTTACCCTCCCCTCAAAACATGACCCGGCTCTCAAATTGCATGAGGATTTAAATTAGACGGGTTTTTAAGCACATGGGCGGGGCCGGACGATGGTTTAAGCCTTTTTTACACCTCACTCAAAAACTGAAATTTCACCTTTAAAAGAGTCGTTAACTCGAGTACTCGACTCAAAACACCTCCTCTTTCCCCGCGCTCACTTCTTATCTTCTTCTTCTTCTCTCTACATTTGATTCTTGATATATCAGTTTCGTTGATGGAGGTAGCACATAATGTATATGGTGGTGGCGGTTCGTGGGCCTTCTTGGCAACTGAAGTGGTATTAATATTTTTCTTTATTTTTAGTTACTAATTCTGCTTTTCGTTTCTTTAATTGTCCGACTATACTGCCAGGGGCGGATCTACAGTTGGCCAAACGGAAGGCAAAAGCAACCCAAGCAATTGCTTTGAGCCACTAAATCAAAACAAAAAAATAGGGGCCACACTATTATCGGCACAAAACAATAAACTTTCTAATAAAGAGTTCAGTTATTTTCCACTTATTTAAATTAGGACAAAAAATAAACCAACCATATTTAAGAAAAAAAATAAACACACGATTTCAATTAATCCCTCAATACTTGATAACCCAACTCTTTATATTAAACTCTTTGACAATACTTACTTCACTCGTTACAAACAATTAAAAAACAAAAACACTAAACCAACTCACAATTAAAAACCCAAATTTTTATCTATATCTAAAAAAAAAAAAAAAGTCGGCCAAATAACAAACTCACTGACAATCCTCGAGAACCCAACTCCTTATTAAACTCTTTGACAATACTTATCCCACTCCCACTCGTTACAAACAATTAAAAAAACAAAAAACACTAAACCAACTCACAATTAAAAATCCAAACTTTTATCTATATTTAAAAATAAATAAAACTCCTCTCACCAAATAACGTCATTTACAATCCACGAGAACCTAACTTCGTTATTAAACTTTTTGGCAATATTTACTCCACTCGTTACAAACAATTAAAAAAAACAAAAAACACTAAACCAACTCACAGTTAAAAAATCAAAACTTTTATCTATATCTAAAAAATAAATAAAACTCCTCCGCCAAATAACAAAATCACTCACAATCCCCGAGAACCAAACTCCTTATTAAACTCTTTTGTGGCAATACTTTCTCCACTCGTTACAAACAATTAAAAACAAAAACATTAAACCAACTCACAATTAAAAACCTAAATTTTTATCTAAAAAAAAAAAAAAAATAACAAAATCAATCACTTCACTTTCGCTCTTAGATTATATTGAACAACACGGGGAGTTTTTGGATTATATTGAATAACAAAAATAAATCATGTTAGTCCTAACATAAAATGTGAGTATGCTTGAAAAGTCACGTGGGAGTTTTCCCCAATAGCCATAACATTTTGATTTTGATTTAAGTGATAAAACTTAAATAAGGGTAATATCGTCTTTTCAAAGAATGGTCAACCCGGCCGGTTTGTCCTAGAGTCTTAATTATTTTGCGGAACCAAACTAGAAGTGAAATTAAAACTCAATTTTGTCCTACAACCCGTTTTTCTGTTTTGCTATTTATACAATGACGTATTTTTTTAACAAAATATAAATAAAATTACATATAAAAGTTGTGAGGGCCTTAATGCGGCCTTGTGAGGGCCTTTGAGGGTCGGGTTGAGGGTCTGCTCTCATGTTTTTCCATCTAGGCCCTTACCCTCCCCTCAAAACATGACCCGGCTCTCAAATTGCATGAGGATTTAAATTAGACGGGTTTTAAGCACATGGGGCGGGGGCGGACGATGGTTTTTAAGCCTTTTTACACCTCACTCAAAAACTGAAATTTCACCTTTAAAAGAGTCGTTAACTTCGAGTACTTTCGACTCAAAACACCTCCTCTTTTTCCGCTCAGCTTTCTTCTTATCTTCTTCTTCTTCTCTACATTTGATTCTTGATATATCGGTTTAGTTGATGGAGGTAGCACATAATGTATATGGTGGTGGCGGTTCGTGGGCCTTCTTGGCAACCTAAGTGGTATTAATATTTTTCTTTATTTTTAGTTACTAATTCTGCTTTTTTCGTTTCTTTAATTGTCCGACTATCTTTGCCAGTATGGATCTACAGTTTGGCCAGACCGAGAGGCAAAGCAACCCAAGCAATTGCTTTGAGCCACTAAATCAAAACAAAAAATAGGGGCCACACTATTATCGGCACAAAACAATAAACTTTCTAATAAAGAGTTCAGTTATTTTCCACTTATTTAAATTAGGACAAAAAATAAACCAACCATATTTAAGAAAAAAAAAAACACACGATTTCAATTAATCCCTCAATACTTGATAACCCAACTCTTTATATTAAACTCTTTGACAATACTTACTTCACTCGTTACAAACAATTAAAAAACAAAAACACTAAACCAACTCACAATTAAAAAACCCAAATTTTTATCTATATCTAAAAAAAAAAAACTCGTCTGGCCAAATAACAAACTCACTGACAATCCTCGAGAACCCAACTCCTTATTAAACTCTTTGACAATACTTATCCCACTCCCACTCGTTACAAACAATTAAAAAAAACAAAAAACACTAAACCAACTCACAATTAAAAAATCCAAACTTTTATCTATATTTAAAAAAATAAATAAAACTCCTCTGCCAAATAACAGAATCATTTACAATCCCTGAGAACCTAACTCGTTATTAAACTTTTTGGCAATATTTACTCCACTCGTTACAAACAATTAAAAAAAAAAAAACACTAAACCAACTCACGCTTAAAAAATCAAAACTTTTATCTATATCTAAAAATAAATAAAACTCCTCCGTAAATAACAAAATCACTCACAATCCCCGAGAACCAAACTCCTTATTAAACTCTTTGTGGCAATACTTTCTCCACTCGTTACAAACAATTAAAAAAACAAAAAACATTAAACCAACTCACAATTAAAAAACCTAAATTTTTATCTAAAAAAAAAAAAAAAAAAAAAAAAGTCACAAATAACAAAATCACTTCACTTTCGCTCTTAGATTATATTGAACAACACGGGAGTTTTTTTTTTGGATTATATTGAATAACAAAAAATAAATCATGTTAGTCCTAACATAAAATGTGAGTATGCTTGAAAAGTCACGTGGGAGTTTTCCCCAATAGCCATAACATTTTGATTTTGATTTAAGTGATAAAAACTTAAATAAGGGTAATATCGTCTTTCAGCAATGGTCAACCCGGCCGGTTTGTCCTAGAGTCTTAATTATTTGCGGAACCAAACTAGAAGTGAAATTAAAACTCAATTTTGTCCTACAACCCCGTTTTCTGTTTTGCTATTTATACAATGACGTATTTTTTTAACAAAATATAAATAAAATTACATATAAAAGTTGTGAGGGCCTTAATGCGGGCCTTGTGAGGGCCTTTGAGGGTCGGGTTGAGGGCTGCTCTCATGTTTTTCCATCTAGGCCCTTACCCTCCCCTCAAAACATGACCCGGCTCTCAAATTGCATGAGGATTTAAATTAGGCGGGTTTTAAGCACATGGGGCGGCCGGACGATGGTTTAAGCCTTTTTACACCTCACTCAAAAACTGAAATTTCACCTTTAAAAGAGTCGTTAACTCGAGTACTCGACTCAAAACACCTCCTCTTTCCCCGCGCTCACTTCTTATCTTCTTCTTCTTCTCTCTACATTTGATTCTTGATATATCAGTTTCGTTGATGGAGGTAGCACATAATGTATATGGTGGTGGCGGTTCGTGGGCCTTCTTGGCAACCTGAAGTGGTATTAATATTTTTTTCTTTATTTTTAGTTACTAATTCTGCTTTTCGTTTCTTTAATTGTCCGACTATATTGCCGATCTATCTGAGGTTGGCCCGAACGAGGCAAAGCAACCCAAGCAATTGCTTTGAGCCACTAAATCAAAACAAAAAAAATAGGGGCCACACTATTATCGCACAAAACAATAAACTTTCTAATAAAGAGTTCAGTTATTTTCCACTTATTTAAATTAGGACAAAAAATAAACCAACCATATTTAAGAAAAAAAATAAACACACGATTTCAATTAATCCCTCAATACTTGATAACCCAACTCTTTATATTAAACTCTTTGACAATACTTACTTCACTCGTTACAAACAATTAAAAAAACAAAAAACACTAAACCAACTCACAATTAAAAAACCCAAATTTTTATCTATATCTAAAAAAAAAAAACTCGTCTGGCCAAATAACAAACTCACTGACAATCCTCGAGAACCCAACTCCTTATTAAACTCTTTGACAATACTTATCCCACTCCCACTCGTTACAAACAATTAAAAAAAACAAAAACACTAAAACCAACTCACAATTAAAAAATCCAAACTTTTATCTATATTTAAAAAAATAAATAAAACTCCTCTGCCAAATAACAGAATCATTTACAATCCCTGAGAACCTAACTCGTTATTAAACTTTTTGGCAATATTTACTCCACTCGTTACAAACAATTAAAAAAAAAAAAACACTAAACCAACTCACAGGTTAAAAAATCAAAACTTTTATCTATATCTAAAAATAAATAAAACTCCTCCGCCAAATAACAAAATCACTCACAATCCCCGAAACCAAACTCCTTATTAAACTCTTTTGTGGCAATACTTTCTCCACTCGTTACAAACAATTAAAAAACAAAAACATTAAACCAACTCACAATTAAAAACCTAAATTTTTATCTAAAAAAAAAAAAAAAAAAAAAAAATCAAATAACAAAAAATCACTTCACTTTCGCTCTTAGATTATATTGAACAACACGTGGGAGTTTTTTGGATTATATTGAATAACAAAAATAAATCATGTTAGTCCTAACATAAAATGTGAGTATGCTTGAAAAGTCACGTGGGAGTTTTCCCCAATAGCCATAACATTTTGATTTTGATTTAAGTGATAAAACTTAAATAAGGGTAATATCGTCTTTCAAAGAATGGTCAACCCGGCCGGTTTGTCCTAGAGTCTTAATTATTTAAGGGAACCAAACTAGAAGTGAAATTAAAACTCAATTTTGTCCTACAACCCCGTTTTCTGTTTTGCTATTTATACAATGACGTATTTTTTTAACAAAATATAAATAAAATTACATATAAAAGTTGTGAGGGGCCTTAATCTTGGGCCTTGTGAGGGCCTTTGAGGGTCGGGTTGAGGGCTGCTCTCATGTTTTTCCATCTAGGCCCTTACCCTCCCCTCAAAACATGACCCGGCTCTCAAATTGCATGAGGATTTAAATTAGACGGGTTTTAAGCACATGGGGGGGCGGACGATGGTTTAAGCCTTTTTACACCTCACACTCAAAAACTGAAATTTCACCTTTAAAAGAGTCGTTAACTTCGAAAGTACTTTCGACTCAAAACACCTCCTCTTTCCCCGCTCACTTCTTATCTTCTTCTTCTTCTCTACATTTGATTCTTGATATATCGGTTTAGTTGATGGAGGTAGCACATAATGTATATATGGTGGTGGCGGTTCGTGGGCCTTCTTGGCAACTGAAGTGGTATTAATATTTTTCTTTATTTTTAGTTACTAATTCTGCTTTTCGTTTCTTTAATTGTCCGACTATACCGCCGTATGGATCTACAGTTGGCCGACCACGAGGCAAAGCAACCCAAGCAATTGCTTTGAGCCACTAAATCAAAACAAAAAAAAAGGGGGGCCACACTATTATCGGCACAAAACAATAAACTTTCTAATAAAGAGTTCAGTTATTTTCCACTTATTTAAATTAGGACAAAAAATAAACCAACCATATTTAAGAAAAAAAATAAACACACGATTTCAATTAATCCCTCAATACTTGATAACCCAACTCTTTATATTAAACTCTTTGACAATACTTACTTCACTCGTTACAAACAATTAAAAAAACAAAAAACACTAAACCAACTCACAATTAAAAAACCCAAATTTTTATCTATATCTAAAAAAAAAAACTCGTCTGGCCAAATAACAAACTCACTGACAATCCTCGAGAACCCAACTCCTTATTAAACTCTTTGACAATACTTATCCCACTCCCACTCGTTACAAACAATTAAAAAAAACAAAAAACACTAAACCAACTCACAATTAAAAAATCCAAACTTTTATCTATATTTAAAAAAATAAATAAAACTCCTCTGCCAAATAACAGAATCATTTACAATCCCTGAGAACCTAACTCGTTATTAAACTTTTTGGCAATATTTACTCCACTCGTTACAAACAATTAAAAAAAACAAAAAACACTAAACCAACTCACAGTTAAAAATCAAAACTTTTATCTATATCTAAAAATAAATAAAACTCCTCCGCCAAATAACAAAATCACTCACAATCCCCGAACCAAACTCCTTATTAAACTCTTTTGTGGCAATACTTTCTCCACTCGTTACAAACAATTAAAAAACAAAAACATTAAACCAACTCACAATTAAAAACCTAAATTTTTATCTAAAAAAAAAAAAAAAAAAAAAAAATCGTCAAATAACAAAATCACTTCACTTTCGCTTTAGATTATATTGAACAACACGTGGGAGTTTTTTTTTGGATTATATTGAATAACAAAAATAAATCATGTTAGTCCTAACATAAAATGTGAGTATGCTTGAAAAGTCACGTGGGAGTTTTCCCCAATAGCCATAACATTTTGATTTTGATTTAAGTGATAAAAACTTAAATAAGGGTAATATCGTCTTTTCAAAGAATGGTCAACCCGGCCGGTTTGTCCTAGAGTCTTAATTATTTTATGGAACCAAACTAGAAGTGAAATTAAAACTCAATTTTGTCCTACAACCCCGTTTTCTGTTTTGCTATTTATACAATGACGTATTTTTTAACAAAATATAAATAAAATTACATATAAAAGTTGTGAGGGCCTTAATCTTGCGGGCCTTGTGAGGGCCTTTGAGGGTCGGGTTGAGGGTCGCTCTCATGTTTTTTTCCATCTAGGCCCTTACCCTCCCCCAAAACATGACCCGGCTCTCAAATTGCATGAGGATTTAAATTAGACGGGGTTTTAAGCACATGGGGGGCCGGACGATGGTTTAAGCCTTTTTACACCTCACTCAAAACTGAAATTTCACCTTTAAAAGAGTCGTTAACTTCGAAAGTACTCGACTCAAAACACCTCCTCTTTCCCCTCACTTCTTATCTTCTTCTTCTTCTTCTCTACATTTGATTCTTGATATATCGGTTTAGTTGATGGAGGTAGCACATAATGTATATGGTGGTGGCGGTTCGTGGGCCTTCTTGGCAACCGGTATTAATATTTTTTTTTTTATTTTTAGTTACTAATTCTGCGCTTTTCGTTTCTTTAATTGTCCGACTATCTTGCCCGGGTGGATCTAGTTGGCCCGACCAGGCAAAGCAACCCAAGCAATTGCTTTGAGCCACTAAATCAAAACAAAAAATAGGGGCCACACTATTATCGGCACAAAACAATAAACTTTCTAATAAAGAGTTCAGTTATTTTCCACTTATTTAAATTAGGACAAAAAATAAACCAACCATATTTAAGAAAAAAAAAATAAACACACGATTTCAATTAATCCCTCAATACTTGATAACCCAACTCTTTATATTAAACTCTTTGACAATACTTACTTCACTCGTTTACAAACAATTAAAAACAAAAAACACTAAACCAACTCACAATTAAAAAACCCAAATTTTTATCTATATCTAAAAAAAAAAAACTCGTCTGGCCAAATAACAAACTCACTGACAATCCTCGAGAACCCAACTCCTTATTAAACTCTTTGACAATACTTATCCCACTCCCACTCGTTACAAACAATTAAAAAAACAAAAAACACTAAACCAACTCACAATTAAAAAATCCAAACTTTTATCTATATTTAAAAAAATAAATAAAACTCCTCTGCCAAATAACAGAATCATTTACAATCCCTGAGAACCTAACTCGTTATTAAACTTTTTGGCAATATTTACTCCACTCGTTACAAACAATTAAAAAAAACAAAAAACACTAAACCAACTCACAGTTAAAAAATCAAAACTTTTATCTATATCTAAAAATAAATAAAACTCCTCCGCCAAATAACAAAATCACTCACAATCCCCGAGAACCAAACTCCTTATTAAACTCTTTTGTGGCAATACTTTCTCCACTCGTTACAAACAATTAAAAAAACAAAAAACATTAAACCAACTCACAATTAAAAAACCTAAATTTTTATCTAAAAAAAAAAAAAAAAAAATTCTGTCAAATAACAAAATCACTTCACTCGCTCTTAGATTATATTGAACAACACGTGGGAGTTTTTTTGGATTATATTGAATAACAAAAATAAATCATGTTAGTCCTAACATAAAATGTGAGTATGCTTGAAAAGTCACGTGGGAGTTTTCCCCAATAGCCATAACATTTTGATTTTGATTTAAGTGATAAAAACTTAAATAAGGGTAATATCGTCTTTCAGCAATGGTCAACCCGGCCGGTTTGTCCTAGAGTCTTAATTATTTTATTGAAACAAAACTAGAAGTGAAATTAAAACTCAATTTTGTCCTACAACCCCGCTTTCTGTTTTGCTATTTATACAATGACGTATTTTTTAACAAAATATAAATAAAATTACATATAAAAGTTGTGAGGGCCTTAATGCGGGCCTTGTGAGGGCCTTTGAGGGTCGGGTTGAGGGCTGCTCTCATGTTTTTCCATCTAGGCCCTTACCCTCCCCTCAAAACATGACCCGGCTCTCAAATTGCATGAGGATTTAAATTAGACGGGTTTTTAAGCACATGGGCGGGGCCGGACGATGGTTTAAGCCTTTTTTACACCTCACTCAAAAACTGAAATTTCACCTTTAAAAGAGTCGTTAACTCGAGTACTCGACTCAAAACACCTCCCTCTTTCCCGCAGCTCACTTCTTATCTTCTTCTTCTCTCTCTACATTTGATTCTTGATATATCGGTTTAGTTGATGGAGGTAGCACATAATGTATATGGTGGTGGCGGTTAAATGGCCTTCTTGGCAACTGAAGTGGTATTAATATTTTTCTTTATTTTTAGTTACTAATTCTGCTTTTCGTTTCTTTAATTGTCCGACTATCTTGCCGGGCGGATCTCTGAGTTAGTTGGCCACCGAGGCAAAGCAACAAGCAATTGCTTTGAGCCACTAAATCAAAACAAAAAATATAGGGCCACACTATTATCGGCACAAAACAATAAACTTTCTAATAAAGAGTTCAGTTATTTTCCACTTATTTAAATTAGGACAAAAATAAACCAACCATATTTAAGAAAAAAAAAAAAAACACACGATTTCAATTAATCCCTCAATACTTGATAACCCAACTCTTTATATTAAACTCTTTGACAATACTTACTTCACTCGTTACAAACAATTAAAAAAACAAAAAACACTAAACCAACTCACAATTAAAAAACCCAAATTTTTATCTATATCTAAAAAAAAAAAAACTCGTCTGGCCAAATAACAAACTCACTGACAATCCTCGAGAACCCAACTCCTTATTAAACTCTTTGACAATACTTATCCCACTCCCACTCGTTACAAACAATTAAAAAAACAAAAACACTAAACCAACTCACAATTAAAAATCCAAACTTTTATCTATATTTAAAAAATAAATAAAACTCCTCTCCAAAATAACGGAATCATTTACAATCCACGAGAACCTAACTTCGTTATTAAACTTTTTGGCAATATTTACTCCACTCGTTACAAACAATTAAAAAACAAAAACACTAAACCAACTCACGGTTAAAAATCAAAACTTTTATCTATATCTAAAAAATAAATAAAACTCCTCCGCCAAATAACAAAATCACTCACAATCCCCGAGAACCAAACTCCTTATTAAACTCTTTGTGGCAATACTTTCTCCACTCGTTACAAACAATTAAAAACAAAAACATTAAACCAACTCACAATTAAAAACCTAAATTTTTATCTAAAAAAAAAAAAATTCTGTCAAATAACAAAATCACTTCACTCGCTCTTAGATTATATTGAACAACACGTGGGAGTTTTTTTGGATTATATTGAATAACAAAAAATAAATCATGTTAGTCCTAACATAAAATGTGAGTATGCTTGAAAAGTCACGTGGGAGTTTTCCCCAATAGCCATAACATTTTGATTTTGATTTAAGTGATAAAAACTTAAATAAGGGTAATATCGTCTTTCAGCAATGGTCAACCCGGCCGGTTTGTCCTAGAGTCTTAATTATTTGCGGAACCAAACTAGAAGTGAAATTAAAACTCAATTTTGTCCTACAACCCCGTTTTCTGTTTTGCTATTTATACAATGACGTATTTTTTTAACAAAATATAAATAAAATTACATATAAAAGTTGTGAGGGCCTTAATGCGGGCCTTGTGAGGGCCTTTGAGGGTCGGGTTGAGGGCTGCTCTCATGTTTTTCCATCTAGGCCCTTACCCTCCCCTCAAAACATGACCCGGCTCTCAAATTGCATGAGGATTTAAATTAGACGGGTTTTTAAGCACATGGGCGGGGCCGGACGATGGTTTAAGCCTTTTTTACACCTCACTCAAAAACTGAAATTTCACCTTTAAAAGAGTCGTTAACTCGAGTACTCGACTCAAAACACCTCCTCTTTCCCCGCGCTCACTTCTTATCTTCTTCTTCTTCTCTCTACATTTGATTCTTGATATATCAGTTTCGTTGATGGAGGTAGCACATAATGTATATGGTGGTGGCGGTTCGTGGGCCTTCTTGGCAACTGAAGTGGTATTAATATTTTTCTTTATTTTTAGTTACTAATTCTGCTTTTCGTTTCTTTAATTGTCCGACTATACTGCCAGGGGCGGATCTACAGGTTGGCCAGCCCTGAGGCAAAGCAACCCAAGCAATTGCTTTGAGCCACTAAATCAAAACAAAAAAATAGGGGCCACACTATTATCGGCACAAAACAATAAACTTTCTAATAAAGAGTTCAGTTATTTTCCACTTATTTAAATTAGGACAAAAAATAAACCAACCATATTTAAGAAAAAAAATAAACACACGATTTCAATTAATCCCTCAATACTTGATAACCCAACTCTTTATATTAAACTCTTTGACAATACTTACTTCACTCGTTACAAACAATTAAAAAAACAAAAAACACTAAACCAACTCACAATTAAAAAACCCAAATTTTTATCTATATCTAAAAAAAACTTCGTCACGGCCAAATAACAAACTCAATCGACAATCCTCGAGAACCCAACTCCTTATTAAACTCTTTGACAATACTTATCCCACTCCCACTCGTTACAAACAATTAAAAAAAAACAAAAACACTAAACCAACTCACAATTAAAAAATCCAAACTTTTATCTATATTTAAAAAAATAAATAAAACTCCTCGCCAAAATAAATGAATCATTTACAATCCCCGAGAACCTAACTTCGTTATTAAACTTTTTGGCAATATTTACTCCACTCGTTACAAACAATTAAAAAAACAAAAACACTAAACCAACTCACGGTTAAAAATCAAAACTTTTATCTATATCTAAAAATAAATAAAACTCCTCCTCCCAAATAACAAAATCACTCACAATCCCGAGAACCAAACTCCTTATTAAACTCTTTGTGGCAATACTTTTTCTCCACTCGTTACAAACAATTAAAAAAAAAAAACATTAAACCAACTCACAATTAAAAACCTAAATTTTTATCTAAAAAAAAAATTGTCAAATAACAAAATCACTTCACTTTCGCTCTTAGATTATATTGAACAACACGTGGGAGTTTTTTTGATTATATTGAATAACAAAAATAAATCATGTTAGTCCTAACATAAAATGTGAGTATGCTTGAAAAGTCACGTGGGAGTTTTCCCCAATAGCCATAACATTTTGATTTTGATTTAAGTGATAAAACTTAAATAAGGGTAATATCGTCTTTTCAAAGATGGTCAACCCGGGCGGTTTGTCCTAGAGTCTTAATTATTTTGAACCAAACTAGAAGTGAAATTAAAACTCAATTTTGTCCTACAACCCCGTTTTCTGTTTGCTATTTATACAATGACGTATTTTTTTTTACAAAAAATATAAATAAAATTACATATAAAAGTTGTGAGGGCCTTAATCTGCGGGCCTTGTGAGGGCCTTTGAGGGTCGGGTTGAGGGTCGCTTCTCATGTTTTTCCATCTAGGCCCTTACCCCCCCCTCAAAACATGACCCGCTCTCAAATTGCATGAGGATTTAAATTAGACGGGTTTTAAGCACATGGGCGGGGCGGACGATGGTTTAAGCCTTTTTACACCTCACTCAAAACTGAAATTTCACCTTTAAAGAGTCGTTAACTTTCGAAAGTACTTCATTCAAAACACCTCCTCTTTTCCCCACTTCTTATCTTCTTCTTCTTCTCTCTACATTTGATTCTTGATATATCGGTTTAATTGATGGAGGTAGCACATAATGTATATGGTGGTGGCGGTTCGTGGGCCTTCTTGGCAACTGAAGTGGTATTAATATTTTTCTTTTATTTTTAGTTACTAATTCTGCTTTTCGTTTCTTTAATTGTCCGACTATCTTGCCGGTATGGATCTACAGTTGGCCCGACCACGAGGCAAAAGCAACCCAAGCAATTGCTTTGAGCCACTAAATCAAAACAAAAAATAGGGGCCACACTATTATCGGCACAAAACAATAAACTTTCTAATAAAGAGTTCGATTATTTTCCACTTATTTAAATTAGGACAAAAAATAAACCAACCATATTTAAGAAAAAAAATAAACACACGATTTCAATTAATCCCTCAATACTTGATAACCCAACTCTTTATATTAAACTCTTTGACAATACTTACTTCACTCGTTACAAACAATTAAAAAAACAAAAAACACTAAACCAACTCACAATTAAAAAACCCAAATTTTTATCTATATCTTAAAAAACAAATAAAACTCTTCAGTCAAATAACAAAATCACTCACAATCTCCGAGAACCCAACTCCTTATTAAACTCTTTGACAATACTTACCCCACTCGTTACAAATAACAATAATAAAAAAAAACAAATAACACTAAACCAACTTACAATTTAAAAACCCAAAATGTTGTCTATATCTAAAAAAACAAATAAAACTCATCTGTCAAATAATAAAATCACTCACAATCCCCGAGAACCCAACTCCTTATTAAACTCTTTGGCAATACTTACCCCACTCCCACTCGTTACAAATAATTTAAAAAAACCAAAAAACACTAAACCAACTCATAATTAAAAAAAATCCAAACTTTTATCTATATCTAAAAAATAAATAAAACTCCTCTGCCAAATAACAAAATCACTCACAATTCCTGAGAACCCAACTCCTTATTAAACTCTTTGGCAATGCTTACTCCACTCGTTACAAACAATTAAAAAAAACAAAAAATACTAAACTAACTCACAATTAAAAAAATCCAAACTTTTATCTATATCTAAAAAAATAAATAAAACTCCTCTGCCAAATAACAAAATCACTCACAATCCCCGAGAACCCAACTCCTTATTAAATTCTTTAGCAATACTTACCCCACTCGTTACAAACAATTAAAAAAAAAAAAATATTAAACCAACTCACAATTAAAAAACCCAAACTTTTATTTATATCTAATAATAAAAAAAAAAATCTTCTGTCAAATAACAAAATCACTTCACTCGCTTTTGAATTATATTGAATAACACAAATTAAAAATAATAATAATAACATTAACATATATAGAGTCACATTCTATTGTATTGCTTTAAGCCACCAAAATGTCAGGGCCGGCACTGAAAGATGGCAGTGATTCAGTTTGTGGATAAGCTCCTACCGTGAGTGTTCAAAAGCAAGCATAGAAAAACATATTGTCTGGTTTGATTTCAATAAATTGGAAAGCATTGCAAGAAGGTTTTAAATGTAATTACGACAAGTTGGTACACTAGTAGCATGGAAGTGCACTTGGCTAAGTTATGTAAGAACACTTGGACAGTTAAGGAAATTCAAGGAAGAAAAATTTGTTTGTGATTGGCTGTTTAAAATGGGGGTGATCTTGGACATACCCAACAAAACACTCCCGTATCCTAATTTTTAAAATAAATAAAAAAAATGATTTTAGACATATTTAGCTTCCTAAATTACCTTTTTTTTTTTTTAGACATACCCAAGATATTTATTAACAAAAACAAGTCATTTACTTCCAGAAGAAAAAGACAGCGTTTTTTTTTTTTTTTTCCCATCTTCTCCAATAACCTCTTATTCTTTTATCTCATCAATAAACATGCAAACACCCACTTTTGATTTGAATCAATCATACCAAAGTAATGAGGATGAATACCAACTAAATAAGGATGAAGAAAAAAATTTAAAATCAAATTTTGACAAATGGGAGAACGCAGAAGACTATTATACTTGGGAGAACCTGCTGATTTCCTAGTTCAGTTGAGAGCATACTGCAGCAATAGTACTAGTGGGCTCTCTCCACCGTCACCTGGCATAGGGATGATGTACTACTAGACTCTATTACCATCCATGTCCTCAGGAGCTGGTTTCGACACTCACTACTATGTGAGCTTGATGAGAGGGAGAGGACTCCTATTTGCTGATCAACAATTGATGGCGACACAAAAAACTGCAGCACTGGTGATCATGAAGGCCTATGCGTTTGATGATGGTTTGGCTTTTAGGAGGGAATTTGCTCGTGCAATGGTGAAGATGTCAAGTCTAGGTGGTGTCTCCAACTACCAAGTTCCTACTCGGGTCACCTGCTCCATGCTAGCCCAGGAATCTGACTATTGAACACCAAGTTTGTCAGTTCTGTTTACGGCTCTTATCTTAGCTTCTCTCCTTCCTGGAATTTGTAAGTATTGTTGGTACATGAGCACGGAGCACCCCACATGTTTTCCAGGTGTTTTACACATGGTTTTGTATTTTGGTAAATTTCACTTGGTTTTGTTAAAAAGCTAATACGTGTAAGTATCCTATAATATGGATCATCTCATGTATTTACCTGGTTGGGCATTTACAGTTCACTTGTGGACTGTGGTGTGAGATTTGAGTCCCATTTAATCATCGTCCTTGCTCGTTGAAGTTAGTACTTCTAATAGTCTGGTACCTTAGGCGTATTTTAAATACTCTAGCTGTAAGAGAACAAAGATAACCAGGAACGTGGTCACGATGTTGTGTGTGTATTCAGTATTCACATTGGCGTAAATAAAGACTTGCCTCCTAAGTCCTAACCATCTTAAATCTAGGTTTGTTTTTAGGCATGTGTCGCCGTGTCCCAAAGTCTTTGAATGGAAATGTATCAATTCTCGTAGCATAGAGTCCCAACAAGTTTTAAAGTTTCTGCTGCACGAGATATTAGGACTGAAGTGAGATAAATTAGCAGGTGGTTGCCAATATACTTGTCAATCGACAAATTATCTTAATTGAAAAGAGGTATCAGATGGTGCCAAACTAATGGCGGCAGCATAGTTGTGATTGAATTTGCCTTATTGATTCTGGAACTACCTATTAAGATATATACCTTCTTTAAACAAACTTCTCCATTAACGTTTACTAAGTTTTCTCATTGTCACGTCCTTGCTTCATCATGACGAGAACCATATCCACAATAAGAAGGTTATGATACGTTCGTCTCACAAAAAGTTTCATGTTCTCCATTACTGTCTCATAAGAAAAGGCCTAGGCAAAGAACATTTACAAAGCAGTCAAACATGAGCATGGTGTTTTGGAGATTCTTGGCTATATCTCCTCTTATATTCTTTCATTTTTCGAGTAGTAGCAGAGATAGAGAAAGCTACTCCTTCCTAAGGTAGCTTGAAAGGAATAAATTGAGTTCCACATTGTCTGGTCCATGAACTTCTATTTCAAGTTCTAATCCTAAAACAACTGATCGAAGGTTAGTTGAAAGCGACAAGAGAGTTATTCACTTAAGCTTCTGAACGTGGATTCTGGTCCCATTACAAGTTGACAAGGATTCTCAGCTTGCAAAAGCATATCTCCCATCTCACTAGTGGATGTGCAAGTGCATCGGACTATTGATCATTACATATATTATAACTTCATTGATCATTTAAAAGACGTGAAGGGTAACTGCAAATTATTTTTATTTTTAAAGCTTCAAACACGTATATTTAATCCTCTATGCAAATATAGCAGGTTCTTGTGCTCAAAATAATATTTTTTCATTTTTGTTTTCACTTCGGTTAGAAAGTACAGCGAAGGATGAAGAAGAATGCGAAAAAAAGAAACTTTCACTAAAACAAGGGTACAAAATAGACTTGTTATTTTGTTTATCTTTTTTAATCTTTTGCCCTTATGTTAAATACCCCAAAATATATGGGAGATACTATTGAATTTAGGCAGTTATTGGGGTATGACAAAAATTTATGTTAGTTATGGGTATGGGAGTATTTTTATGGGTGTGTCCAAGATCACCCTAAAATGGTAGTGGGATATATTGGATATTAATTGAGAAGAAGCATTCGAAAGTTAAGCTGCACAGACTTGTTATTAAGAGGGGAGATATCTACTATCTATATACTAAAGCAGAGACCTTTAAAAATGATTTTCTCTCTCCCATGGCACTCTAATATGAGAGTTAATTTTTTTCTATCTTATGTGACACTCTAATATGAAAAGATCTTTAAAAGAGTTTGAGTGTATTTCTAATTCTTATATTTGGAGAGTTTGAGATATTTCCAATTCTTATATATTTGATCAAATAAAAAAGTTTTTGTTACATAGGACCCTAATTTGTGTTGGGGACTCCCACAAAAAAAAAACTATTATTACAAGTGTGCCATTGGTTTCAAAAAAATCCAAAAAAAAAATAATTTATTACAAGTATGCCATTGATTCCCAAAAAATTGAATTCGAAACCTCAAACTTAAACGACCCGGCTAAGTCGTTTGGACTAAGTCCCAAACGACTTGGCCACACCGGTCAAGAGCCCAAAAAACGTAACTTTGAATTTTTTTTTTCAAAGTTCAAATCCTAAACGATTATGGCCACACCGCTCGATCGAGTCCAAAACGATGTGACCATATCGTTTGGGATTTGACTTATAAAAAATGGCCACACCGCTTTAGGTTATATGTTGTGGGAATGTCTCGATAAGTATAGTTTTGCATTTAAAATGATGTTTATCTTATCTATTTCCGATGATTGGGAACTCCTTTGCTATTCAAGTAGCTTCATATATATGAATTTCTCGCCTTTATTAGGCAATCTCACAAAAATTCATCAAACTTCTATTATTAAACAAAAATGAAGTTGAAGGTTTTATCAAAGGTGAGTTATTTTTTTAAATGGAGAGTGAGGTTTTCACGTTATAAGAAATTTGGTTGAGTGATCAATATAATATTAATATATAATAATTATGCATATTTGCAAATATTTTTAGAATAATTAATATAACAACACCGCTCAGAGATAATCTTTGAAGATTCCACATAGTGAGTCATGCATAATTTAAAGAATAATTAACGAAAATCGAAACTAGATAATCTTCGATGATCCCACATAGTAAATTAAGTATAATTTACTTTTTATGTCATGTTTTCAATGACACTACTGGATGGATCGATAGAAGTTGGTATTACACACCACATTGGATAATTATAAGGAAATTGAAACCTGATTCAAATACATAACCGAACTCAAGGAGTAATTAATGGAAATCATAAACTTTATGCAAATTGCATTAAACTAATGACGAGAATAGCTAACGGATAATTAGAAATTGAATGCAAATCCTTGAAAAATATTTATTGGAAAATCGAAATGGTATGCAAATACATCAAACAAACCTCAAATAATAATTAGTGGGGAATCGAAACCTAATGCTAATGCATTGAACTTAACTCAAAAAATAATTAACATAAAATCAAAACCGAATGCAACCGCATTGAACTAACCTCATAAAATAATTGGTGGAAAATTGAAAACTAAATACAAATGCATTGAAATAACCTCAAAGAATAGTTAACGGAAAATCAAAACCGATATAATTATATCGAACTAACCTCAAAGCATAAATAATCGAAAACTAGATGCAAATGTATCAACTAACCTTAAAGAGTTATTAATGTGAAATCGAAACCGGATCCAAATGCAATGAACTAATCTCAAAGACTAATTAATGAAACATTAAAAATGGATGAAACCGCACCTAACTAACAATCTAAATGAATAATTAACGGAAAATTATAAATTTGATGTAACTACATCGAACTAACCTCAAAAAATAATTAACCGGAAATCAGAAACTTGATGCAAATGCATTGAACTAACCTCAAATAACAAATAACATAAAATCTAAAATTATATGCAACTGCATTGAACTAACCTCAAAGAATAATTAATGGAAAACTAAAAATTGGATGCAACTGCATTAAACTAAAATCAGAGATTAACTAACGGGAAATAAAAAATTGGATGCAAATATTCTGATTCAAAAATTTGCCGCTAAATCACCATAAATCTAAGAAAACTATTATACAAGCTAGATCGAGTTTAATATAATTCTATTTGAAAATTATGAATTAATATCCTAAACCACAAAGTGAATAGGCTATCTCAATTTGATCCCTTAGTTTCCAAGTACTTATGCATCATAATCACCGCCATTAATGTATTTCGGTTTATTTTTAATAAAAATATATTCTCGATTCGAAAATTTGCCGCTAAATGACCATAAATATAATAAAACTATTATACAAGATAGATCGAAGTTTAAGATAATTCTATTTGAAAATTACGGATTAATATCCTAAACCACAAAGTGATGAGGCTATCTCAATTTGATCTCTTAATTAGTTTCCAAGTATTTATGCACCATAATCGTTGGTCATTAATGTATTTCGTTTATTTTCAATAAAAATATATTTTGATTCAAAATGTGTGTGAGACATTTTGTAAAACATTTTCAGCCCACAAAATATTTAATAGATCCCGGCGTATGTCCGGTCCAAAATCTAGTTTAAACACTAAAAGTGTACCAAGGTATAATGGATAGTTGCGACTCTTTCTTGAATTGTGGGCTTTTTATTGGGCTTAAGGGCATTGGACTTTGTTTTGTAAGGTTTCTATTGGGCTTTTTTTTTTTTAAAGTTGCTTATCGCTTGTCCATGGGCCAGTCTTTGCTTTGAACCATTCGAGAAGTTTAATCATTCCCAACTTGAAAAGGTTCCGACATACAAAAGATGTTTGAAGCAAAAGTTCGTGATTCCGAACGGAACTCCGGAATTCCGCTCGGAATTTCGGTTTTCCAAAAAAACGAAATTTCAAATATAGTGTTGAAATATTCGAAATTCCGAAAGAATTCGAAATTCTGAATATAATAGGGTCGAAATTTACTGGATTTCGGTTTTTAGATTTATCGGAATTCCGAGAATTCCAAAATCCCGAACTATGGTTTGAAGTAGCACTCCCCAAGTTTAGCCAGATTTATGTTTCGGCCCTTCTAAAGTGGACGGGTGTTACAGATTTCTATCTGGAAGTTCCTACTTCCTAGTACATTCGCTTTACATTACTCCAAAATGGATGAAAAATAAACAAAAACAAAATAATAATAATAATAATAATGAACAAATAAATAAATAAATAAATATATATATATATATATCGGTTTGGCTAGGGTGACATCCTAACTGTGACATCCTTATTGTACATCCTATCAAAAAGTGCATTTCAACAATGAATTAGTGTATGATTTTTGTAGATATAATCTACTCTTCATGGATTATATCTCTACAAAAAATTAAAATTTCTAGCTCCGTATATATATATATATATATATATATATATATATATATATATATATATATATATATATATATATATATATATATATATATATATATAGTCTCTCTCTTAAACGTTGGTACTTAAGATAATAACTAACGGAGTAACCCTCACAAGATATCCCATGAGATTTATTCAATTATAAAACTAAAAACCCCCACCGTATCTCTTTTATTTTCTCTCTCCAAATTTCTCTCCCACTTTTTTTGTCTCCCGTAACTCTCTCTCTTTTCTCTCTCTAACTCTCTCCCACTTTTTTGTCTATCGTAATTCTCTCTCAACCAAAGGAACCAGCAAAAAAAAATGAAAAAAAACTCTCGTTGCTCTCTCCCACTTAAGTAGTTTGATTCTCAGTGGTAATAAATTTTATGGTGCAGTGCCTTCAAGTATTGGGGATTTGAGGACTTTGAAATTTCTTAATATGAGTAATTGTGGGTTTTCAGGAAGAATTCCAGCCAAAGACCGGGAATTTATCGAGTCTCACAACGTTGGATTTGAGCCATCAAAAATTTTCTCGTGAGGTTCCAATTGAACTTTCTCGGTTTATGTAATTTGCAGTTTATTTCATTAGAACAGAAAATGTTATTCTCGGTGATGTACCAAGGGTTTAGTAGTTTATCGAAGTTTACGATATCCGAACTTAACGCCCAATGCTCTCTCCGTGAGATTCCAAAGAACTTACGGCTTTCGCCAGGGTTATTGATAATCGTCTTTATCCGATAATCGTGTTTCGCACGATTCCAACCGAGCTTGGTAACCGTTTCTAATCTTGAAGTACTTGTGCTCGAATCGGTTAACCGGTGGGCTACCCGCTGATCTTTCAAGGCTTTCCCATTTGAAGGAGCTTGATCTTGGGAACAATAATTTTTCGTGTCAAATCCTTAAGAAATCTCCCAAAGTACAAATGCTAACGCCTCGTTATTTAATGAGAATCACCTTCGTAGCATACCAAACTCGATATCTAAGCTATCTAACCTAACTAGGGTTTGGATTTATCTGCAAACAACTTGACCGTGTAATTCCCGAGTCATACTTATATTGCCGGATTTCATATTTTTGAAACTTATTTCATAGCAAATTTTGTTGTTAGTAATTTTTTTTTTTTGTAGTTAATTTTTTTTTTCGCGCCTTGAATTTCAATATCGAGTGATGGGTATGTCAATGGGCATGATGTAGTGAAGTCGAAGTTGAATTTGGTTTTTCGCTTTTTGTTGTGTTTCTAATGGTAATTAGTAAACCGGTTTTATAAAGTACCGATAAACACATTCACAAGGATTGATCTTTAGCTCAAATGGTAGAGCACTTTGGGGTTATCCAAAGATATGGTGGTTCAATCCACCAAGATCCTATATTGTTCATCCGCATAAATTTAAGAGATGTTTAGAAAGTATTCCTTGTGTTGAAATGAACTGATCGCTGGCTAGACACCACCAACTCCGTTTAATGATACTACAAATGAGAAATAAACCGCTAATACCAAGTGCGTAATGAGAATAAGGATTTTGCACTTCCCGAGAGATGCTTAAGCTTGGCTGATGAGTTTGAAGGATCAAGATCAAATGTTTGTTTGTCCGAATTGTTGGGATGGATTACATTTTTTATCAATGATAAGGACTTTTATATGAGCTTTGTCGAGTTCTGAATTTTCTATTCAATTTTGATGTTTATTGACTAATTGCAACTTCATCTTACGGTTGACGTTATTTTTCTATTTCTTCTTTTTCAATGTGCATTGAAATATCTAAGGTTCTTACTGCCTCAAGCTTTAGCTAGATTGTTCGGGCTGCCTTCAACATATTCAAAATGAATTAACAAATGTCCATTCTAAATAGCATGAGGCCTTCAAATTTGATTTTTTATCCCAATATTGCCTTTTAGTGAGAGACACTTAAGATTGCCTTTATTGAGAAGTCTTTATCCTCTAATTCTCAAGTTGACATCCCGTCCAAAGAAAGTCGCCACAAATGAACTTGCTACCCACAACTTTGAATCTCTTCCGGGATAGAAGTTTATCTCATCATTTCGAAGTTTATCCATCATGGCGGACTTTCTTCTACTGAGCATGACATTTATTTCACTACAAATACTACAAGAGCTAGTCATTTTGAAAGATGACCAAAACAAAAGTTTCAGCCGCGTATGCGTAACCAACTATGTATTCAAAAGTGTCTTGTTGTGGTGTTAGGTCCAAAATAAGAAGTTCCATATCTACTCGGGTTGAACCAACCATGTATTTACATTCTTAATTCAAAAACTTTAACTGCCATTTGAGCTATTAAAGTGATAGGCAAGATAGCATCAGTTTCCATTATAATTGAAGGACACTAAAAACTTAAAAAAGATATCAAATACAGAGAGCACGCACTTACATGATCCACCAAATACATGCGCGCCTTGGTCCGACCACCAACCGCTAATCAATCAAATTATAAACCACCACAACATCACATCTTTTACTTACTTGTTTTAGTTAGGTCTTTACATTATGTGCCTTCTATATGTCAGTCCATCTTGTCCATATAAACCACGTAAACAAGTGACCGGATCGTCCGACTTTGGGATTTACTCTTATGAAATCTGTACCACGCACCACCAACTGCCATGTACTTTATGCATATCAATGCAAAACTCCATCACCTAATATCAAGCAAAAATTTAATAGCGATAAGGATAAAATGAATATAATACTAAAAGGTAAAAAACAATACTAAAAATCAGTGTGTACCCGAGGCAGAATAAGAATCATCATCACTATTAGAATTTGTATTAGTTTCATTCTCCTCGTCACATGAAATTTGTGAAGCTTGTTCGCTACAAGACAATTAACATAACAAAGAATATGTGAAATGCACTTTTAGGATTAAAAATGAAGAAATAATAAATTGGCATTTCTTACCCATTATTAAGCATTGACAATTCCTTTTGTCATGAGATACTCCACCTTTATTACATCCATTGCAATTTTTGCCTTTACTTTGCTTCCCCTTTTTAGTGCCTTCTCTTTTGCCCCTTTTAAGCCTTTTTCCAACCTTTTGACCTTGCTTGACTCGGTTCAGTATAATTATTTTCTATATTAGAACTCATATTTCTAAGAAAAATATTTTTATCGCGTGTTGCTGCTACACTTGTGCCACAATCAACTAACTTCTTAATCTCTTCAAGTGCACTACATAAAGCATCAGTATACACTTTAATTGCTTCTTTACTTCTAAGAGCTTCATCAACTACATCTGTAGACATTTGAATCAGTTCATTCCTCATCAAAAGGTATAATTTATTATCTTTTATCTCCATTCCACCATCATCAATGACTGCCTCTCGATTTTGCGGTTTTACACCATCTCTTTAAAATGTATTGGTCCGCAATTTATCAAAATCATGCATCTTGTTCAAATATGCCAAACGCGTCTACACAGAGGACCCCGCGACTTTCAAACATTTTGCAACTATATGAAGCCAAATCCAAATCTTTTTTTTTATAACAAACTTCCCGCACTCTATACTTTTCCTCCACTTTCTTCCCCCAAAATTTTTCTTCTTTCACTTTTATAAACACAACAACTGTCATCGCACTAAAAGCTCAAATATATAGTTCAAGCTCTCCCACAACTCATCTTGAAATTTAAAAACAACTCAAGTGTATAAACATCAGCCATATGTACCAAAAAATTATGGGGCATTTTCAATTTAGGCTTCTCAATCATATCTTTGTTATCGAATTAATTCTTCATGGCGTTGGTGCATAATTCCCCTACCAAATTGAATCATAAAATCTACTAAAGAATTTTCCTTGAAACATACCTCTTGTAGAATGAATGAGCACTTTCCGCCACCGGGCTACTTGACATACCAAAAGAGAGAAAAATATGATTCACATATGCAGGCACCCACCGTGAACGGATATCGCATATTGATCAGTAGCCATTTGTTTTCATGTAAACCACTCTTTCAACAAGATTATTTCATTTGGAGTCAAACTCGCCCTTCGCCTCACATCTCCATATGCAACTTGAAAACTCACCATAGTACTCAAGATACTTAACTATATCTAATCTCTCGAAAAATTTCGTTAATATGTGCCAACTGCAGTACCTGTGACAGAGTACCCAAATCTTTAATATGCCAAAAGAAATAAAAATAAAATAAAAGAAAAGAAAAAATTACAATACCTATGATAAGTAGTTGAAAGAACTTGAGAAATGGCTTTTGTCATTGCTGGATCCTGATATGTTATAATCATATTCGGCGCTTTGCTTGGCATAGCTTCTAAAAATTGGTCGAATAACCAACAAAACGACACTGCGGTCTCATCACATAAAAAAGCACAAGCAAATAAAATAGTCTGGCCATGATTATTAACCCCAAATAATGGTGCGAAAATCAATCCATATCGATTGGTCTTATAGGTAGTGTTAGGAATATACAACTTAGTTGTACTTACTCTTTACCAATTACCAAACTATACAAACCTTTTGTCTTGTAAGTGTCTTGTACTTTTTAATTAAATCCGAGCCTAGTGTAGATACACTATGTCCTTAAGACAGATTTTTCCCCTCACGGTGCTTGAAGGTTGATGGGAAACTATCTCCCAAGATAGAACGGATTTCCTTCTATAGAAAGCTAGCACTTCAATTCTATAGACTCAGCGAACACAACATAGTATTTGACTAAGAACAGAGGGAGAAGAGAAAGATCAGAACTCTGTGTGATCTGGTGTATTTTTCTCTCCAAATTCATCCACTATTTATAGGTGAGTGGTGCCTTTTCGAAACAACACAGTGACTCTTGGGAAAAAGTAAGCAACTCTTTGAAAAGTCACATGTTTCGAAAGGACACACCATTTCGCATATATAGCATCGCTTCAACCGGTGCCTATTTCGAAAAGGTTGCACCTTTTCGCATGATGCAATCGCTTTCAAACCAAGGCACATTTCGAAAAGGTCGCGACCTTTTCGCATAATGCAATCGCTTCAAACAAATGCATCATTTTGAAAAGGTTTTTCTCACATTACGTACTGTTTCAAGAAAAAACCCATTTCATCTTAAGTGGGGTAACTTGGGAGACAAACTACTCATTCATATTTAAATGGATTTGAGCAAATCATTTTTCTAACATGTAGTATAAAAAATAACCACATCTCCAAAAAACGTGTATGCTCGCCTAGAGATTGCATCTGTCCAAAAACAACGAGTAATTCTTTGTTCAGCATCTGCCTCAATTTTAAAAATGAAAGAAGGATTCTTTCCTTGTTCCAATTTTAAATACTCGTGAAACATATCTCCATCGTGGCCCTTCATCTCATTACGCTTGTTCCTTTTCTGGTTATATAAATCCTTCTGTATGAAACCAATGTTTTCTATCCCACCCGACTGCACTCCAAGCAAGCTGAATTGTTGATGTTGTGGTATATTAACCATGCTAAGTTGTTGTGTTAAATATTTTTGGGCATTAGAAAAGCCACGGTGAGATCTCAGAAAGTGTACTCTACTCGGAGTTGACAACGAGTGAGTATGCCCCTCAACGAACATACTAACTACAAATGCACCGGATTTTGTCTTCGTCACCGCTACTTTTGCTTTACAATCTTCTTTTATATTATCCCGACGCCTTTTTTGCCCAACATCCGCTACTATTAAACTTTTTCCTTGTTTATAGCAAACATATTCCTTTCTTACTGTTACACCATCCTTCTTCTGTTGAGTCCAACTACGTATACTAAATCCAGCTATTTTTGCATATGCGTTATAAAAGTTATAAACCTCATCCAATGATTCAAATTCTTTACCTACTTTTGGCTTCACGTCATTTGATTCTTGAGGAGTATAGATCTCAAAATTTTCAACACCTAAGCTCCCACTCTTTGCATCGAGTTCCGGATTCTCCATCACTATAACCTAACACATAAGAAAAAATTTAACTTATTACCAAAAAACACTATATAGTAATAATTAATTATTTGTTTTAGTATAGTACCTACTAATAACTATAAAATTAAGGAACTACAAAACTTAATTAATTCCAAAGAAGAAAACTTATGAAGAGGTAGATATTGTCAATGGCGGGGACGGAAAAAACTACTTTCGTGGAACTAGTGTATCGTACTTCAAGTTGAGATATGTGAGATATGATGATATATATATATATATATATATATATATATATATATATATATATATATATATATATAGATGCTATTTACATGGAAGAAGAAAATCCTTGTCTGAAGTTAAACTTTGATATATATTTTTTTTGCAGGATAATATTGTTACATGCCACTTCAATATACTATTGTTAATAAGGCATAAGTAGTAATTTATACCTTTAAACAGTAAAGAAAAACCTTCTCCTAGAAAAAGTAATGGAGAGAGATATGAATGAGGTTTTTTTTTTTCTTTGGAAGAGAGAGAAACGAGGGAGAACCGTGAGAGAGAAAAGTTGGAGGGGAAGAAATTCACAAAATGGGAGAGAGAAAATAGGGAGGGAAAGAGAGATTTACGAAATGGGAGAGAAAATAGAGAGGGAAAGAGAAAGATAGATACGGTGGGGTTTTCTAGTTTTAAGATTGACTAAATCTCGTGGGATATCTTGTGAGGTTTACTCCGTTAGTTATTATCTTAAGTACCTACGTTTAAGAGAGGGACTGTATATATATATAGCCCGACTCCTAAAAGGACCTTAAATAAGTACCAAATCTAAAACACCCACAACTTCACCTACAAAATAATTTAAACCCTAATCTTTTGTGCATATGATCTGTTAACTATAAAGAACATCTCTACAAAAATTCAACTCGTTTGACAATTTTTAACACTGGCAAAAGATGAATGCAAAAACTAGACATTTCTGGACCTTTATATATATATACAGTCAAGCCCATTAATGAGCCTTGTTGGACCAACTTCCAGGGCTGGCCCTGAACTCAATTCTTGCGGAAGGGTGCTTCATGGGCCTAGTCAAGCCCATTAATGAGCCTTGCTGGACCAACTTCAGTTAATCCTTGCAATCCACTGACGTGTATATATGCCGGTTCAGTTTTTTTACCTATCACAATTCACAAACCATGGGACTAGAAACAATAGTAAATAAGTGCTTTGGTATCATCGAAAAAAATAAAAATAGGACGTGTTTTGGGACGAAACAAGGGCAGTACAAAATGAACGTTTCAGTGTGATGCCAGTGGTGCACCGTGCACTGCTGTTAATCCCTCTTCCAGCTTTTGCTTTCTTTACTTTTGTCCTAGGAACACCTCAACAAGGAAAACTGGCAATCATGATTTAGAAATGTATAAGCTCCATATATGATGTATTCATTCTATGAACAAAACAAAATTGTAAGTGAATATCTAACTCAAACTCTCAAAGCAATCTTTGGGCTCACGCAGCCTGAGTTGGGCCCAACAAATAGACTACAGAACTACAGATCTTAAGGTAAATCTAAAATTTGAGTCAAGATTCAAACAGTTGGCTTGAATCCGAAGTACAGTTGGCCACACGTCTGTTTCTCTTTATTTATTATTATTATTATTACTTTCCTCGAAACTGAAAATAAATTCCCCCAACACTTTTCTTCTTCCGTATTAAAACATATTTCCGATATTTTAAATCAAAACACAAAAGAAGCTTTTTCATCATCATTATTTCCAATCATGAATCAAGAATAGTAAGTTTGTATATCAGATCTGTTTATAAAATTTCTTGATCTGTCTTTTTAGATATCTTAGATCATGTTGCTTGATCTAAGATCCGTTTATTTTAATCATAATTGATCTTGTATTTTGCGATGTTTTAATAATTGATGTTGATTTATAGGTTGAGTTTTTAAAACTAGATTTATTAAGGGCTTGTTACCATCTGGTGTAGTTTGATTGAAAATAGTAATTTCATTGATATCCTTTGAATTTTTGTCAGACTCAGGCAATTGTTTTAGCTCATCACGATATCCAATCAAATTTAATGAATTAATTACGACTAGCGGAGATTGCACCTAGAACGTATCGTATCTCCTGGTATTCAAAGTTGTTGTTGTTTGAGGTGTTGATATGTGTATTTGTTTGAATTATTGTACTAGTAATGGACAACAATTATTGTTAGCCTATAAATGAACTTTTCTGAGAATTCTAGATGAACTCTACATGAAGCAACACCCTCCCTTTGCCATATGCTTAACTAAATTCAATTACCCTGTAGAGTTTATGACGGTTCCGTGAATGTGTTTTATGATCCTAATCTAAACGATTAGCTAATTATAGGTACTATCCTTATTATTTTTAGAAATTTTGCATAAGCTTTCATGATCTTTTGAAAACTTACTGAAGCAGTATAACATTCCAAAGCTTTTTACTACATTTTGAAGCATTGTTCTTCGATGTGAATCATCTGTGATCTAGAAGTAAATATATTTGGGTGGTTGTTTTGGGGGGGGAGGGGGGAGGGGGGAGGGTTATGCCATTATGCAACTTGGTACTATAATGAGAATCATGTTTTCTGTGGTGCTGTTTTGTAGTGATTATCTGTTCAAGCTTTTGCTCATTGGAGATTCTGGTGTTGGCAAATCATGTCTGCTCCTGAGATTTTCTGTAAGTTATACTGATGACAGCATTTTTAATATTCATATCGTGGTTCATTTTTTGTAACATTGAGGCTCTATTCTATTGAGTGTTTATTTTTTATCTTTAGCAATGATACACTTGCTTACAACATATTGGTAGATCGATGCAGCTTGAGGGAATTAAAGTGTGTTTACAACTATCGTTGCATTTTAAACAATTCACATGATCAATTTGGTTAAGTTTAAAATGCGAACAATTAGCTTTTTTAGTGAATTGAGATGGAAATTTATCGCGGTACTGGTTACCAGAATGCCGTGGTATAACTATCAAGCCTACTGGTCAAGCCTTTGGATGTTGGTTCCAAGGTCTTTGGTCTGATTCCCAACCTAAGCAGGAGTTAGAAACCCTGATTGTCAGTGCATTATTCTGTGTCAAGTGATTCTGTAGGTCATTGAGAAGTTGCTACTTCCCAATATATTTCTATGTGGAGTTGCTCTCAGTTTCCTGACCTTTTTCGTTTCCATGGTGTACAGGATGACTCATATCTGGAGAGCTACATCAGCACAATTGGAGTTGACTTTGTAAGCAGTTGTTACTTATGCAGATATTTTATTTATTTTTTCACTTTTTCTTACCGTGAATGTGCATTAACAGTATTACTTTACTCGTCCATATGTAGAAAATAATGACTGTTGAGCAGGATGGCAAGACCATTAAACTTCAGATTGTAAGTTCTTTTGTTAACTTTAAAATGTATAATCTTGTGATAACTGCATCGATGGATATAAGACTATTCACATTCAAGGTCTTCCTTTGACGCCCAAATGGTGACATACATCAGATGTGAGTAGGAGGTGCTTGATTGGGTGGGGTACCATTCTGGGATTCAACGGTATTCTGTACTGTTGGTCAGTTCTTTTGAAGAAATAAATGGGAAAACCTTTGGAGGGTTTCATAATTGGTTCAGAGGTTTTATTATTTGCTAAATATGGCGCCTTTAACATTTATCTCATTCTACATCTAATTATCTCTTTTTTGAAGAGATCTATCTCCATGACAAAAAAAAAAGAGAAAATGATTGGCATAGTCTGTCAGGCCACTGCTTTGGCAGGAGGTGTCCTAACTGTGATTTACCTGTCTGAATTTGCATATCTATTCTTAGCATGTGGTTATTTAATTTTACATTTTATGGGTATTCAGTGACACAAAATTGTGGATGCCATTCATTTTCTGGTTGTTTTCCATCTATGCCATTCAACATTAAAGAGCAACCATTTTAATTTTTTATACATTTCTGTAGTAAAATAACCCATTTAAATCTTTTTTTAATGGACTAATTATTTGGTCATCAACTCAAAGGAATATATGTTGAACTGCTCTCTTTCTTTTAATGGACATTGCATCACAATTCACATGTTAGCTGTATTATGGTCTTGCTAACAAATAAGAAACTACTGTGCTTTGTGCCTTTCTTTACCATGCAGTGGGATACTGCTGGGCAAGAACACTTCAGAACGATCACCAGCAGCTATTACCGTGGTGCACACGACATTATAGTAAGTGAATCCCGTAGTTTTAACCTTACTTTGGATATTCTTACTCTAGTACTGGCTCATTGTGTTTGTATTTGTTTGCAGGTAGTTTATGACGTTACAGACCAGGAGAGCTTTAACAATGTTAAGCAATAGTTAAACGAAATCGATCGCTATGCTAGTGAGGATGTAAACAAGCTTCTGGTTGGTAACAAGTGTGACCTAACTGATAAAAAAGTGGTGTCCTATGAGACAGGCAAGGTAGAACTTGTTATCCCTCACATTTTGTTTTTAATGATTACTATATATCTTTTTGTTGGAGAACATTTTCTCCCAATCCCTCTTTATGTTTTCTCAATTTGCATTTGTATAATATTAGTATATCGAGAAAAAAGGTCAGCTTTGTCTGATGTCTATTCTTACGTGTTTAGGCTTTTGCTGATGAAATTGGAATTCCATTCATGGAAACCAGTGCCAAAAGTTCTACCAATGTAGAACAAGCTTTTATGGCCATGGCTGCTGAGATCAAGAACAGGTATTTATTTTCCTTTGCATTTTTATATTTGAGGAGGAATGTTTAACTGAAGGGCTAATCTACATTACTCATTCTCAGAGTTTGGGGTTGCACTACTAGATAATGATGCATTTGTGGATTTTTCTTTAATTTAAAAAAAAAAAAAATTAGAAAAAAAAATGACTTTTGAGAGATCTCCAACCCGGTCTTCTTTTCAAGCAAAGTAGACCTAAGATATTTCCGATGAGACCTGGGAATCTTGGATGTGGTAGACAATAAATCATGGCAAATGGTCAACTGCTGTTTTTGTTTACAATTCAATCTGTTGATGCATTTACATGTTTGGAGTACTAATTCAATGTAAATAAACCACATTGCAGTTCTAGTAAGTGTGGTAGTAAGTGTTTAAGTCGACCATGTGTTTCCTCAATGATAAATAATACTGGTATAGCCACATAAATTTGTTTGTAACAATATGTGTCTCTGTATATTTATGATTCTGATTGCTTTCCAGAATGGCAAGTCAACCAGGGTTGAACAATGCTAGGCCTCCTACTGTTCAGATCCGAGGACAACTTGTTGGACAGAAGACTAGCTGTTGCTCTTCTTAAAGGAAGTATAAGCAGGAGAATACAGATTTCTGTCTTGACCATTTGCACTGTCATGGCATGTAAATCTAGCCTACTTTACTGGGATGAAAGACCGGTCAAGCCTCACCTTGATTTCTGTTATTTCTTGTTATTTCAAATGTTACTGAAATTCAATTCTTTTAAACTATCAACAGGTAGGAATGTACAAATATGGAACATTGTGACCAAATAGCAGTATTATGTTTCTTGTGTTCAATTCACATGTGCCATGTTTTAATGTTCTATGCAATGTTTGAAAAGTCTATTTGTAGCTACGTATTGTAAGACGTACAAATTCGTGACCCAAATTCAGCTGGGAGCCATGTCCAAATATCATCATTTAGGGCCCAGTCATGGCCTAAACTTATACGAAATCCGAAGCTTGATTTTTCTAATATATATTGCGAGTGTTATTTTCAGCTCTGGCATCGGTAGAAAGTCAAACGTGTTATTTTCAGCTCTGGCATTCGTAGAAAGTCAAACGTTATTTGATTTTGTAATCTATTGGTCCGAGCTTATAGCATTCCAATCTTGTCCTCGTTTTAGATGCTTTGTTGTGCCGTCCCTCCCATTACATTATCCGAAGTTGAGGTCGTAGAAAGGCTAAAGAAGAAGAGAATGCGTGCCAAAGGTGAGAACAGTGGTATCTGGTAACCTTCAAATCTGGCTTTGAGTCGTGGTGCCACAAGTCGACAATACTTTCTGCAAATACACTTGGAGAAACCACGTAACTCACAATCAAAAGATATGATACCATGTTAAACTGTAGAGCTACAGAGATTATCCGTGCTTCATAGAGTTAGTATTGTACACGGAACAAAGGTTTCCACACCTACACTCCACACGTTCACGTCGCCCTCGTGATACATAGTTTGCCTATAATGAAAACTCCCTAAGCAACAATGTTATTTCCATCAACCGGATTTTCCACTTTCTAAATTTGCCCTCGCTCAAAAATTCTATTTATAATGCTATAATCTGATTTGATAAAATGAATGTGTAAATATAATATTCAATTCTAATTAGAGTGGTCAATAATTGTGGCTGGACTGAAATTCGATGGGCTTTTGAGTGGACTTCGGTTGCAATTTTAAGTGGGTTTCTGTTGTAATTTTTTAAAAATCAATTTTACCGCATGGACTAGTAGGTTTTTGTTGGGCTTGCTTCCGTGGATCGAGACAATTCCCGTGAAACTCTTTCATGTAATAGAAGTGAGTTCTTATTCTTACGAAGCACATAGCATTTCCTATTGATTTGTCCTCTGGACTGGATGGACCTATTCTGATTCTTAATTATCCGTCGCTACGCTGCTCCCAAGGACTAGCAGAATCGAAATAGCGAAATTCTTGGGTCATCTCAATGTGTTCAGAAACCACACGTTTCTCTAGATCAATAGATCATCATAGCGTACTTCCACATATCCACTCAGAGGAAAGTCTTTTCGTAATGGATGACCCTCGAAACCATGATCTGTTGAACCACATCCGGATGATTGATGGAAGAAACACCAAACATATTCCCATACTTTATACGTACGCTGTGACTGCATACGGTACCTATGAGGCCCAAACTATAGATGAATGTATTGATTCGTTATGTTGGGCCTTGACTGACCCAAGGCCCGATCGAAGCTACTACTTCCTTTGTGACGCAGCGGTGGTCAACACACCAATTTGCTCTCTCCAGCACCAAACCTGTAAGCTCTATCTTGTTTTTTCTGTTTTCATTAGTTTGAGAATACACCACAAGTTGCATATTAATAATATTTGATTAGTTTTTACTTTGTTGTTAATAGGTCAGTGTGAAATTCCACAATTTATTACTCGATATTATTTTTAAGTTCAATTGTTGAATTAAAGGAGTTATGAAGATTCCACCTCCCATATGCTAATATTAATAGTTTTGGTGAATTTTTGAGACTATGCTTAAAAGTTACGAGCATTGTTGTACATACTCTTCAGCAAGCCCTGACTAAGTGTGGGGAAATGTATTCGATGCATATTGTGCATTGCCTTATAATGAGTTTTTTGCAAAATGTTTGCAGTCAGTGAGAAAGAAAAGTTCGTGATTAATCAATGGCGACTACTTCAGCTTCAGTTTTCAATCCAGCATTAGCCTTAAATAACTACTCCAAAGAACAATTGCATGTTGCGTTTACATCAAATCTTAGAATGTCCACTTCCTGTTTCACCAAGTTTCAGTTGAAGCACTTCTCTTCCTCCTTAATCCCATCACAATCCACACGAATCCCTATTTGTGCCGCCACCAGCCCAACATCTCCGTCAGAAACCACTGCTACCACCTTCCACGGTCTCTGCTATGTCCTTGGCAATAACATCGATACTGATCAAATCATCCCTGCTGAGTACTTAACTCTGGTCCCTTCCAAACCTGATGAATACCGCAAGCTTGGATCTTTTGCCCTTATTGGTCTTCCCTCTACTTATGAAACTCGATTCATTGAATCAGGTGAAGTCCAATCTAAATACTCTATTGTCATTGGAGGAGAGAATTTTGGTTGTGGGTCATCGAGGGAACATGCACCTGTTGCACTTGGTGCTGCAGGGGTGAAGGCGGTTGTGGCGGAGTCTTATGCAAGGATATTCTTTAGGAATTCAGTCGCAACTGGTGAAGTCTACCCATTGGAATCAGAGGGAAGGTTGTGTGATGAGTGCTCTACTGGTGATGTTGTTACTGTTGAGCTTGCTAAGAGCCTCCTGATTAATCATACTACTGGAAAGGAATATAAGTTGAAGCCCATCGGAGATGCAGGGCCTGTTATTGATGCTGGTGGGATTTTCGCTTATGCTAGGAAGACTGGGATGATTCCTTCTGCAGCACCTTCTTAAGGTTTTACTAAAGCCCACTTTCTCTGGTTTCTATGGATGTTTACTAATTAGTCATAAATAATGGAAAGTCGAAAGAGCTCAGACTAGCCAATATTGGGTTCTATTAGTTGCTAATTTTGGTGCTGTTATGTGTTGCTCTTTTTATGGTTTTGGTTACAGACTCCAAGGGTCGTACTTTGTGTAATACCAAGTGTCTTTCATTTCAAAATACAATTTGTTTGTATTTTTGTATTTTTGGAGTAGATGCATAACAAATGCATTGGTTTGTATTTGTTCCTTGTATGCATTTTTCGGATTACAATTTCTTTCTGTGTTCTGCATATGCATGTAGTGCTTCTTCACATTGTTGCCTCATCTTCTGGATACTTGGTCTACATATATACATTATTTCAAGTTTGGGGGATGCAGCCGTTAGTCTGTCACTGTACTGTTGAATATATCAAAATATAGATGGAAGTTAGAATTATAAACGACCATATCTCTATATGGCATATTGCCTTCAGTTATCAACATTTGTTTAATGGTGGTGCAACAAATATACAGATATTCATTAGTTGAAGGTGCAAATAACTCAACTACGGAGTCTACAGCTCGTTTGTTCTCTTTAAATGCATGAGAAAGGGTCAGTTGTCTTAATGTTATATTCAGTATGTCAATCATTAGGTGAAGTGTCACCGTGTTTCTATTGTGATTCTCTCGGGATCCATTTAGCTGTATTGTTTTAGTGCTCCGTTCATGAAGTAAAGATAAATTTGGTTGGACCGTTTCTCCCGTAAATCAATTATATTACACGCATATCCTTCAATATCTTCAATTAGGGCATAAGCGATGGCACTATGGCAGTTATGTTGGAGACGCAGAGGTAATAACTGAAGAAAGTTAGCACTGGAATAGCTGAGCTAAAGTGCTAAACTATTTCTGCAACTGGTATACTCGACTACTGACATGTCTCTTCTATTAAAGCAACTTTTGTACATTGTGTTCTGGGAGGCCTTAAATTTATATAATGGCTTGTTGAATGCGTGTCTCCAACAAAAAATAATAGGAGAACGTAATAACAGTATTTTTTAAGAAAAAACTGATGAGGTACATAAATGTAAGAAGCCGATCGTTCTGCAGACTCTGGTAGATGGGACTTGTAGTCTTTCGGTATGTCCCCCTCCAGCTTTTGCCTGTCCTCGGCGTTCGGCATAATGGTTGGTCTGGAGTGGTGGTATCAGACACATCTTGGTAAAAAAAAAAACGGAAAAAGTAGAGCATTTGCAGCGTGCTGACGATCAATGTTTTTCTCCATAAAGAATTGGTTCTTTAGTTTGACGCACGTAATATTGGTCCATTTTGTACGGGAGTGAAAATTTGCCCTGTAGCTGTTCGGATTTGTAGGGAATGAGTGTAAATCCTCCCTTTTGTTTCAAGCTCTCTTTCGTACGAGGTAAGAACAATTTCTTTTCCTTTTACACATGCAAACCTCGTTTGGTATGTAGGTAAGAACAACTTATTATCGAAAAGAAACGTTTTCCCCTTTTACATAGAAAACACAAACGGTAGCCCTCTCCAAACCTACACACCACAGCACCAAGCTCTCTGGTTATCCTTTCTCAATGACTCCATGTAAAGTTAAAAAGTGCTTAATAGAGTGCGCATAAGTGTCAAGTAGCAATGTAGCATACTTTATGTGGCTCACTGGCTTGTACTGAAGGTCTCCAACCTACAGTTCCAGAAAGTGAAGATCAAAGAGTTCAGGAGTAGCACGGCGTCCAGCTCTTTATTGAATTTTTATTAACCATCTCTCTTTTAAAAGAACTACAGCACAACAAAGACGCATTAATTATGACAACTTAGACAAGACGTAGCAATTGGAAATGAAAACAAACATCGACACACATAGATGACATACATAACCATAACCCACCGTCAATCAACCAAAACCATACAAACAAAATAACTCGGACAGGCACCTAGTTGTACACCAAGTGCATCTCCATCTACCATCTTCATCGATCTTTAAACTGGAACAGCTTACGCAAGTGCACAAGCCTAAGAACCCTATGTACTCCCACGCTGCTGCTCACCACGTTGCTGGTGCTGGTGCTGGTGCTGCTGTCCACTAATTTGTTCCTTCATGTCTTTAGCCCTACTCGCAAGCTGCATCGGTACATCACTTCCAGTCAAGCTCTTATACATCCACGTAAACACCGTCACTGCCGCTACACCCATCCCTCCCGAAGCCAAAAACCCAGTTATTATCAGTCCCACAGTTATCACCGCAGGTACCAATACTGGACTGAACAACAACATCACGGGGGTCGCCACCATTAAGCCGATAATGGTTCCCAACAGTGTTAGGCCTGAGAGTGTCAAAAGGCCACCACCAAGTGTTACACCAGTTGCTGCTTTAACCACATGACGTGCAGTGGAGCTACCTTGGTGTTGTTGTTGTTGTTGAAAACGATCATGTGATTGCCAACGATCTCCCATTGATACTGAATTGATGAACTGGTGTTTGCCAAGGACAGTACTCAGAACACTGAATTTCTTGAAGAAGAGTGTGTGGTTTGAGGTAGTGAGTATAGAGAGGGTTTATATTGAAGAAAGGGAAGAGACACGTGGATTGAATTGTGGCAAGTGTCTGAAGTGACTTGTATGAGGGTTTCATGCATGAAACGTTGTAAGTGTGTTTTGACAAGTGTATTTGTCTGAAGTGGTAGGTAGAAAAGAGTTACCTAATGCAAAAATGAGATTCCGTTGGGCCTGGCTTAAATGGGTAAATTTGAAATTGGGTCGGATTCCTAGTATTTCTCCAGAGTGGAACAATAAGTTTTATATCTTCAATAATTCTGCACCTACTGTATTTATAAAAAGAATTTAACAAGTTGATTATCAAATGCGCAGTAACTTTCTTCCTGCGCTTAGCCAAAATTACTGATGCCAAAGAATTCAGAATGAGAAACAAAACCTCAATAACTTGAAATTGTCTGTCAACGAATTACAACAAATGACCAACTATAAGAATTACAACAAAACCTGCAAGAATTACAATAAATTAATATGAATGATCATTTCACAGAGAAATAATCATCTGGATCACTCATTTTATTGGCAGGTCAAGGGCTGAGTCAAATACCCAGTGTTCCCGACATCTCCTTGCTTGCACTGATTTGAAAAACTGGTTCAGAATACATGGTCCTAGCATATGCCAATTGCCATCACAAATAACATTTTATTAATTGAGATCTCCTAAATCCTTATCTATAATCCTTCTCCAGTCCACGTATGAGGTCAAAATCTAGTCTGAAAGTCTGAAACAACCTCCAACGGTCTTGCCAGCTCATCTGCTTGCCACTCGTGCCGGTACAAAGTTACAAACAACATTAATGAACGATGAAGCCAATGAATTTGATTCCGAGTCACATCAAGGTTGGATACTTAGCATCAAGGAAATCTCTTAGTGTCCGAGCAGCTCTTTGACCACCCATCAGTTCCGCCAGCCTCTCAACAGGAAGAACAGCAAGCTCGGCTAGGCTTGTACAACCATCCATCAGAGCTCTGTAGTTGGAATCCGTCACACCTGGGAGCCGTCTCAAGAACTCAATAGCGGATGTGTTATAATTTTCGGACCTGAGATTGCAAATAATACCATCGCCATGTTAAAGGTGGCGTACTTAATATGGTTGGAAGTTGAAGCTACAAGTTTCTCAATGTGCTAGGCTAAGGAAGAAAACTTCTTTGTAGAACTAAGGCAACTACACAGCCACAACAGCTTACTACTGTATGTCCAAATCTAAATGAAGGTATAAAATATTAAGAAAGAAATCAACTATAACCAGTTCATACCAACACAAATCTTTACCCTAGACCTTAGCCACTCAAACAAGCATTTCACCTTGTAATGGACCTGGGTGAACAAACATTTGATACATGCAACATGTAGGCCATAGATGATAGAACTCTTTCTGCCCAACTTGGCTTGTAAAGTTGGTGGCCTACCAATTTTAGTGCATTAGTATGTCTGAACTTCCTGGTTATAATCTAATTGGTGAGTTCAGCTGGACTAGTAAAAAAATATAACCCCGTCTGTTGCATACCTCACGTCATTATCCACAATACCCTCGTCTGTTGGGACACCCACTCTCATTGCCTTCGTCTCGTCGGGTTCATCCTGATTTTCCTTGAGCGATGCAAATATTTCAGCTGTGGCATGCAGGCTGCGTGACCAGACAAGACGCAGGCGAGGAAAATGCATCACAAGCAGTGATAGCTTAGATATTATACTTGTCGGTGTAACGTCATCACCAAGTTCACTCGCGGACTGTCAAAAATCCAATAGAAGATATTAAAGCAACCAAATTTCTTCTCATATAACTATGCAACATATTATTTCTTTTTCCTACTTAACGTGACCAGTTTATATTTATCATAAATAAACTATAGGTTTCACCATAATGTTCATCATTGTCAGACAACACTAGGTACCCATTTATACATAAGGTCAACCATAAAAGTAATCCAGAAGCTCCACAACTGGATACTTTATAAACACATGTATGTCAAAATCGATGTTAGCATCAGAAGCTGTTCCTTCTGAAATGTAAAGAAAGAACCAGAAGGAAGCCAGATTTGGAAATATGTCACTAAAAGTGATCCACCAAAGTTTTGGTAAATATCATATAACTTTAATTGCGTAAGTTCGAGTCCCACAGTGGGCAAACTCTTGTTAGTTTCACTAAGAAAAAAGGAAGAAGAACAAGAACAAAAGTGATAGTTATAAAATAAACTTTTTCACTTTCTATTGGTCTTTTCATAAGTTTGCATCTTTAGAGACAAACATGGTAAAAGAGACCACACTAAAAATAAACTTCTTTGATTAACTTTGTGAGTATGAATTACCTGAAAGGAAAAACTCTTGTCTTGCAAGAACTCAATCAAAAGCACTGGCATCTGATAGTAGCGGGACATCACTTCCACCTGGTGATAGAGGCGTCCAGATGCAAAGCTTTGATAGAGATCCATAATACTCTTCCTCTCCACACAAATCAATGGTGAAAGGACGTAATCCCCAACTTCTAAAGTCACAGGTATAATACGCATGCCCTTCATGTGGAGAACATTAGGAAGGCTACTCATAAACTCCCTCATGTCAACAATGACCTGCAAAACAGAGTGAAAAATCGCTTGTAATTCATTTTTGACCTACTACCCAGAAAAAACGGAAATCACCACTACCTGCATTTCTTTCTCCACTTGCTTTCTTCCACCTGCCCTTCTAGTTACTGAATTCTGAACATTTAGAGCTTCCGGCCCACCAGACACAGCCAATCCAGAGCAGGGCTCATCCTGACATTAATTGCATAAAATGACATTAATTACTAATAAAATCATTATTAGTAAATGAAGATATACACCTCATTAACCGAATGATCAAAACTATATCGAATGGACAGAGATACCCAAAACCCTAGAGACATGATAGTTCCAAATAACCAGCAAACCATAGAATTTATAGCACATAATTGAACAGGAACTAGGAGATAGCTTTATCCCAACCTAGACTTGACACAAAATGAAAAGATCATAAAACGCACCTCAAGATAGACGCAGCTGAAATGAAATGTCCATTCACAGTTTTCGATCAAATAAACTAGCTCAAGAAATATAAAACAAAATTTTCCAGTACTACTAAAAAGAAACTTTTTTTCAATAAAATGTATTTTCATTCCCAAAATTGTTAGGAAGGTAGCTAAACCTTAAAAAGTTGCTAATGGTAGGTTAGGTAATTCCAATCCCCAAAAAACAACCCAATTACAAGAAGTGAATTACAAAACTAAATTATCCCAATTCCACAAGAAGTCTTGTTATCTAAGTTCCCTAAAAAGATTAACACTCCAAAAAATGATACTAAAAGAGAAATTTATTCAGTAACATAAAAGGAAAGAAAGCCACCACTGGCTTAAAAGGGCCTACCAAAGGGAAATGCAAACCCTGAAAGTCTGAAACAATGAAATACCAGAAAATCTCATCTAAAGCATGTCCGCTGTCCGCCAATGTCATAGATAAACCAAATTCTCGACATTGTTGAAAATCTCATCACTTCCCACTTCCATTTGAAAACTGATCTGCGTGATGGAAAGTGCCCATAGACCGAATTTCACAACCCTCGTGATCATGGACAAGAGATGAAAAATCAAAATTTGAAGCTACAAATGAATTTTTCCCATTCATACCCTCCCATTTCTCACAACAAACCAAAATTTCCTGCACTCCCTAGTCAAACAAATCTCTAATGCAAAGCTATACCAGACAACCTTCCTGAGAAGGTCTTCAATCTAATCAAATACCTTCTGCAAGTAACCATTCCCACGAGACAAGATTACTACTTTCATTGTAAGCACAAGCAGCTAACTCAGCAACGATTAAAATACAATATGATGGCAGTCTAAAATACAAGAAATGCAAATCCTTTCATGTCATAAGAGATTTTTTTTGAAAGTGCCATGTATCAAGCCAAATATAAAACCAATGGATGAAACAACAGAAAATGTAACAAAAAAATGTAAAGAAATATAATCAAAATATTAAAGAACCTGATTGGTGGGGATCATCATTAGTGACTTCTGCCTAATCAAAGATTCGAATGCTCCATTTTCCCTGCGTATGCTAGCCTCAAACTTTTGCACCTCAGTAGAATCCTCATAAAACAGAAAATAAACTTTCAACAGCTTTGAGGGATTTTCAGCTTTATAAATTTCAACCTCTCTGACGAAAGTCATGTCTGGATGATATACAATAACCACAGATGGCTTCACTATATCAAGTATGTCTCGATTATTTTCAAGAGCATAAAAATGCACTGGAGGGAGTGGCTTTGCATTTAAACAATCTGTTCCATTGACCTCTTGAGTATGCTTTCGAAGAACTCCTTTATTTATGGATGGCCTTGTCAGCAACCTTTCATGGCTAAAACCATCTTCAACAGGACCAGTGGCAATCTCTGGACCTTTATTTTCTGAGCCAGATACTTCTAATTTACTGGTTTCTGGCACATTTTTCTTAACAGCTTTTGCTTTGGGACCTTTAGCATTTGTTGGACCTTTTCTACTACTCCCATTTCCTTTTCCTTTCCCTTTCCCAGTCCCTCCACTGCTAGCAGAAGGCTGAGGATCATCTCCAACAATGACTTCTTTAGTGTCTATACCACTTACTTCTGAAGCAGCTGCGAGAAGGGCATCGTGCTCTAACTTGTTTACGCTGGTGGGATCTGCATTCTCCCTGGACATGGTGTGAACCACACCATTCAGTATACCAAAACCTTTGGGGTCCTTTTTCTTCTTGCTACGTGTTTGAAAGCTATGCAGCTCTGCTTTACTCCGCAAGTACTTCTCCCACTCCTCCCGCATCACCTGCACCAGAAAAGATTATCAAGTAACCGATGGGTGACTTGGAGCATAAATGATAATTCGGTCAAAGTACTTTTACGATGAAGAACAATAAAATACTCAACTAACGGCTTAGTGATATCTAAAAATTTGCTAATCTCCCCATGGATGGAGCTAGGATTTGGATTTTTTTTTTTTTTTTTTGGAAAGAGCCATCACTGAACCTCCCCCCATATCATAATCAACACCCAAGCTTATTTTTTTACTTGAGGCCCCACCAACATGTAGGCTAAATTCCAAGGACTCGCAGGAGGTGACGATGATATACCAAAGTAAACATGTGAAGCAACCATCAGGAATTAGATGTATTTCAAAGAACGACATGCATCCGCCGATGACTACATTTCCACCACGTTACAATATATTCACCACATATAAGTGTCTCTCTCACCTTCCATACCATCTCCTTCTCTCACTGTGTATGCATAAAAAAACAAAACAAAAGACTCTACAAAGTCGATTTTTCATTGGAAACTTACATGTAAATAAACAAATTAGGCGTTATTTTATCATTATCTACCTTACTGCTTGACAATGTATAGCAAACCAACTTAGTATAATCGTGTCAACAGTTATGTGTGACATCCTACGGAGTTGTTATTCTTTTTACCAAAACATCCTGTCCTATATTGTAGACATTTATGCTTCCATCTATAAAGTCCCTATTCACAAGAGAAACATTGAACTAAAAGAGTAACGCACAAGCATTAACATGCCACAGAATGAAATAGGTAAATTACTTACAAATATTAAATAAAAAAAATGCTACTCCCATTAGACACACCGCTGAGACAAAAATAACAACATTTATTAGTAGCGGAGAGACCTGTCGTGGGCCCTTCTTGATGCAGTCTTCCATCTGCATGCATGACCTCTCATCCTTGCATGCGACTAAAACAATGAAACTATCATCCTCAACATTTTCAACACGTTCTTTGCCTATCGTAGCTTGCTTTTGTCTTTCCTCTTCAATCTCCTCGAGTACCTCCTGCAAGGCAAAGTTAGTATGAACTTTACAAAACAGTAACACACACCTGAAATTGATTTTATGCAGCTCAAACCTGAATTGAAACTCAAGAAGAAAAAGAGACTCTTGATAGGTATCTATTTATTTTAATGAGTTTGACACGATCACACCAATCGTAGTATTTAAGTCATGTTTCAAGTTTACGACTGACAAGTAAAACTTTTTTGATAAGATTTTCTCAACATGTATTTCCTTTCTTTTCTTGTATGTTCTCCCAGAGGCCTTTCTGTAATAAGAACATGAATGTGGCCAGACACACTACTAATGTTTTGATATGATGGTGAAACAAGATAGTGGGGAAATCTTAAAAGCAGCTGACTCTATTTGCAGTCTTTTGATCCAATAGAGAGCCTATGTGTCTAAAAACAGTGTGGATATCATGAAAAATAATCTGAACCATCTAATATAAAAATTAATGAAGCTAACTCACTTACACGTAAAACCTTCCACTTGGGTGCTTCCTCCAACACTTCTTCAAGAGCAACTGCAGTAGTTGTGCTTGTATCTGCAGAACCTCCCTTCACTACATAGACATAAGACAAAGTAAAAGTCAAGTTCAATGCATCATGGCTACACTCATTCACAAAATTGAAACTATCATTTACCTTTGCCGTTAATTAAAATGTCAATGCCAACTTTTTACAGTCGTGCGCAGGAACTCATTAGAAACTTGTCATGGCTATGTTTTGGTACATTAAAAAGATTACACTATGGACATTCAAATGAAAAATGATATTCAATAAAACCATTACCTTCCTTCTCATTGTATTGATCCTCCTTCACTTTCCTCTTCTTGTTCTCCACACGTTTCTTATCTGCACTCACTTTCACACCATCTGATCGGACCAACTGATAAACCCTTTTCTTAGCAAGTTCAAATATCTTATAGCTCGAATCCGCAAATATCCAAACAGAACGTACACCTTCCGATACCCTCAGAGTATCTAAATACTTCAAATAAGTTACTGCATCATACCTAAACAACTTCAAATCATTCAAAACAAAAAAACATTAAAAAACCATTCAAGCACCAAACTAATAAAACAAAAATCTCCATCACTTACCTAACAAGATAATCCAGCAGTTTCCTCAAAGTCTTCAAATCCATAACAAGCTGTTTTGTCTTCCTACCCAAAGTATGCCAAATAGGATCCAACTGCCTTCTGACAATCTCATCAAACGACTTAAACAAACCATTCTCCACAGTCAAATCCTCAACATCCACTTTATTCGTCTTCCTAATTTCTTTCAAACAACCATCCATTGCTTCAATAATTGCTTTCTGAATCCCTTTCATATACACCGACAAGGACACTCTAATATCAACAACCACAGGTGGATCTTTCTCTAAATCTTGCGAAACATAAACTTGAAACCTAGGCCATAAATGTAATTTCTTCAATCCCAAACACTTAATTATCCTCTCCGTTTTGGCAAACCCGGATACCATAGAATGTGGCTTATCCGAAAAAGCGCGAATATATGCATTTTTATTGAATGATCTAAAAATTCTAACTATAAAAGATTCAGTACAAGTGTCAGTAATATTATGAGCGTTTAGAATAATTAAACCTGATATTAATGACGTGGGAATTCTTGAAGTCAACAGGTCAACGATAAGAATACGGGAGGTTATGAAAAATATTGAGGAGGATGAGTATAGGGAAATGCGGTGAGGGGCGGAAAGTTCGGAAGTGATTTCTTGAGGGAGGGGGTTGGGATTAGTGGAGTTTTGGAGGAGGGAGTTGGTGATGGATGATTTTTGAGAGGGGGTTGCTGAGAGGATAAGGAGAGTGTTTTGAGAGGAGGAGTGGAGGAGGACGAGAGAGGAGATTAGTTTGTGGAGAGATAGACCTGATGAGAGGATTACGATTCCGTTGTTGTTGTCTTCTACAAGTTCGGAGATTATGTGTTCGTGAAATTGTACCATTTTTTTTCCTTTTTTCTTTTTCCAGATGGCGGTCAAGAATGCAAATTGGTTAAAATAAATGTTTCTTTTAAGATATTCATTATCCTACAACCATTAAAAAAAAGGACTTCTTAGAAACACTACAAATACAAATTTTTTAGTCCATTGTTAAAGAAAACTCGAACAAGAACAATAATTGTAAGTAAATAGTACCAAGGACAATAATTGGGTAACAAGTTCCATTTACATTCCAATTCCAATCGATTTCTCTCGCTGCCTAAACGTGATTTTTTTTTTTCGTTTTACGGCACATATATTAGACATTGATGTGTCATAAAGTACCAAGGAGAGTGTGATGAGAGACTTATTCGGTCTTCCTGTTAGTGTAACCATTTGGTTTTACCGGCAGACTTAGTTGTTGAAGTACTCTAACCAGATTTCTTATTGTATTCCTTCAATTTTCTCCAAGATTTTACAGCTTGAAGTCGGTTGAATGTTATGGCGTTACCACACTTAATTTCAACGAGGTCTTAAGTCAATATAGGATGCTCACTTACTAGCAAGTAATTAGAAAGACCGGCAAGCGACTATATATTGGCTACTAGTGTTGCAACTTGCAAACTAAACGAGTTGTATGTGTTATTTCTGAAATGCCAAAGAAGCTCGCATGATTATCAAAGAAAAACGGTGTCTAATAGATTTGCAAGCTTTAGAATAAGTGATCATGAAATTTGACGGCTCAGTTTGGTGCAATATAAGTGGACAGGTGTCACCAAAATCTCAACAGTTACAGAGATTGATCTCTGTCCCGGTTATAGAGGAACCGGACTCTACCATGATTATCATCTGTCTATTTTTCGTTACATGAAGATACCAAAAAAGTATATATGGATCAGAAATATCCAGACGTAGTACTCGCTTCACTCACTTTGAAACAAAAATTGGATCATAAAACATCAATAACCACCAAACTTTTATTTGATAACTAGCTTATTTATCATCATCATTAGAGTTTAATATTTCAGCAGTACATTAATATTAATATGATTGATCATTATATAGTCGCGTTAATTGCATGACCTCTATCTTTCCATTCAAGCACACGCTTGTAACTTTTATCATTAAGTAATGGAAAGGTATGGTATATCCCATCACCACGAGCAGACCAATTACAAACATCACATGCGCTCGTTTGATTGCGGTGTACTAGATGAGCGTTGAATATGTGGAAACTTTGCGCTAGCCAACGACCTTTCCCATCCTTCCATTCCATATTGCACCAGAAAAGTGTTTTTAACAACATATGAAGTTTGAAACTAAAAGTGAAATTTTGTTTGTATTCAAGATTGTGCCACCCAAGATTGTCGTCTTTAGATGCGACGTAAGCTCTCAATATTGAACCTGGATATAAATCATTGTAAACGTATATATGTTTTTCTGAGTTTGCGTAAGTTTGTGAACAACAAAAATAAAGGAGCACTGCAAAAACTAGTAAAAAGGTGTGAGCGATAGTTGTGCTCATGGCCGCCATTGTTGTTGTTAGTTGTTACTGCCCTGCTGGTTGGCCTTTTCTTTTAGAGTTAACTCGTATTATCCCCCTACTAGATGAGCTCTTTTATACTAATTCTGGCTCTTAATTGTTCTTTTAAAAATCCAAGGTAGAAATTCACATTTTATCTATGTTTACTACATTTGGCCATTCCAATCTCACATTCCTCTTTCGCATCTCCTCTTATCTATTTGATATTCACTTTCTATATTTACAGTCTTATCTCTTTCGCATCTCCTCTTATCTATTTGATATTCACTTTCTATGTTTACAGTCTTATACTATACTTAATGAAATTTGCATACAAACTAGGCAACTACCTTGTAGTTTGGGAAAGAGATTTGTAAAGGTGGGATGTGATATTCCCTTACACACAGTCTTTGGAGGACTGATATGGATGGATGGGTGAGACCGAGTTCGGCTTTTGGAGCGAACTGCCTACGTATCTTACTCTGGTTCTCGGGGTCAGAGTAGAATCAGGTCTGGCGTAGTTCATAGGAGTGGTATTTATAGAGATTGAAAGTGTATCCTCACCCTCCACGTGTAAAAGGATGTCACCAACGTGGGGTGTGGATCATGGGGAGCACGTGAAATATCTACATAGGTCCGCTGTGATGATGAGGAGTGGCGATCCAGGCGCGTAGCTTGGCGGCCGTGACTAGTGACCGATTAGGATGAGTGCAAGTACACCTTCACCATGATTGCTTATGGATAGGGTCCGTGTCATTGCACGGCGTGGTTCGCATGATGTTGCGACCGTCCCCGTGGGCGCGATGTTGGCTCATGGATGCGACACGGACCATAGGTCGGTGCATTAGTTCCACCATGTTAAGCGTCGTTGGGATAGAGAATATCACTCCCCACGGCCCCCGGTAGGTTGTGGGTAACGACCTGCCGAGAGAAACGGTGGCACGCCGCTTACGTACTATGTGATATTTGGGAGGCGCCACGATCGCTGTAGAACAACCGGTGTTAACCGCGTCGCTAGTTAGTTAGTATGATCGTGTGACGCGGTGCAAAGACGCGACGTGATCCGAAAGCAAATGAAGAGAAGAAAACGTATACCCGCTTTTGGGGATGCTAAAAAGACAAGACAGCTTACTTGGAAGTCGTGGATGGCTAGGGCTAGGGTGTAATCATAATGCCTTGGAAACCGGAGGGGCGGTTGTTCAAAAATCCTACTTGCGTGGACCGAGACTTCATTTTGTTGCCGGTTGGTAGAGAGAACTTCATTAAGCGATCAATCTTCGTGTTAGTGCTCGCCATTTTGAACCCGCTTCCCTTGTTTGGTGCTAAGCTTCGTGCTAGAGTTGTTAGGTACTCGCTAGATACTAGTAGCTAGATTTGATAAGTTTAGAGGAGAAAGATGTCGGATTCCGATGACACTCGTTCGAACGAGATCCGTGAAGTTTCCCTTGGTTGGGAGGATGAGGAGGAGACAGATGAATCAGTTGGTGTGCGGGGTGAGGGTGATGAGGCTGCGAGTGAGGAAGGCGATGCTCGATCTGCTTCTGTGGTTGCTGACGTTAGCACTTCAGGACGCGGTGAGAGGTCGTCTTCGAGCGAGCTTCCAACTAGGGCTGTGGATAAACACGCTTTGAGGGCGTTTCCACATCTGAGGAAAAGATATGGTATAACTGTAGACGGTCTGGAGATCCACGAGCCCCGATCGAGGCGCATCGGGTGTTTAGCGATAGGTACGCCCCCGCACCACGGGTGATCGTCATGCGAGGGCAAATAAGGGCGATATGACGATACCATTTTCGGGTTGGTTTGTCAATTTTGAACCACCGCGGCAAAGCGCCGGCAGCGGTTCGTTGGTAACACGTGGCGGTTGTTGAAGGTGTTCGACTGTTGAACGCCAGGTGAATATCGGATCGGTCGCCGATATTATTGAGCACTTCACCTTGAAGCGATCTAGGGCATTTAACTTTAGCTTGCAAACCCGAAGCTACTCACACCCGCTCGATGGAGTGAGTAACGAGTCTTGGGATAAAAGACCGTTCCTGTTAGTGGGTAACTACTGTGCGAGTGGGTTCAGTGTTGACAAGAAAACGTGTGATTTCATCACGGGTACCGATGCGTTTTCTTAGGCTTTATCTTTGGTAACGATTGATCCCAGTATTGATCTAATATTTGTTATGTTGTCTTTTGTACAGATAACCGTCCTGCACAGGAGACGAACCGAGCAGTGATCGAGAGCTTCGCTAGGTTGACTCGGGCCGAGAAAATTGCGAAGTTGCCAGAGGTCGCCGAATTCTTTAAGGAGCGTGGAGGGCCCGTCGTTCGGAAGAGAAGGGAAGCTCAGAAAAGTAGGGCTCGTGGCAAGGGAGCGTCCAAAGTACGTGTTATGGAGAAGCGTGGCAGTGATCTGGTGACCAGAGAGGATAGAAACCGGGGCCGTACTGGGGTGAAGCGACCCCTCGGGGGTGCTGGGGCCTCCGGGTCTGGGTCGGGGATGGGTCGGGAGGATGCTCCGTTCGACGTGGAGGACGACCCCCGGACGCTCGAGTACCGACCGCTAAGGTCGCGAGGGTGGCCCGTACGCATTGGGTGGTGAGGTGCTTAATGGGTGGGAGGGCAGCCGCAACCCGGAGGTCGGGCCGATGCCCGACTTCAGCCGCTCGGGTTGAGGACGGCCCGGAGGTTGTCCCGGAGGTCATTCGACCCCGGGTGGTTGGGGATGGCGCAGGCAAGATGAAGGGGAAGGTTGGCTCGAGAGATACCGGTAAGGGGCCGTCCGGTACTGGCAAGGACGAGCTGGAGCGCAACCTGATGTATGTGGAAGAAGTAACTGGGAAGAAGCGCTATGTGAAGAGGTCGGACTGCAGCTACAAGTCCGCACCCATAGCCGCTTGCTTGTTGGAAGGAATGACGCTTGATGGTGATAGGAAGGACCTTGACTCCAAGGAACTAGAGTCGAATTTGAGAGCGGTGGATAAGGCGATTTGCCTGGTAAGTGGTAGTGTTATTACTGATTGTGTTATCCCTTATTGTACACTGTTGCTTATCGTTTGTTTGTGGTACTATGTATGAAGCCGCCGCAGATGGTTGCCGGGTATCAGAAACTGAAGACAACTGCCTTGTTTGCTGAGATGGAGAAGTCGGAGGTTGAGGCCTTGAGGCTTGAGGTCTCCGATCTCCGAGCGATATCTCAATCGGAGAAGGTGGAGCTGGAAACGCTGAAGGCGCAACTAGTTACACTCTCGAGAGGACGCCGGCTGTGGAACGAAGGCCGGGCCGGAGGCATGAGGTCGATGATCCGATCCGAAGAAGAAGGCGTCGCTGCTGCTAATACGCTTTGCCGCATCACGCTGTAAAGCTACCGCGAATGGAGGCGGCGCGCCTATCTTGCCATCCGTCTTTGAAATAGAGGAACCGAGGCGAGGTATGGCGACCGCCCGGGAGCCGACTCAAGGACCTCGCAATAGATCGACAGTCGACTTCGCCGAGGTCGGTCGTCTTTGGTTCTCATGGTCGTTCTTGCTCCTGGCCGTGAGATGGTTCGCGGATCAACCTCCCGCCGTTGGCGGTGCAGGTGGGGCGCTTAACCGGCAAACATTATCGGGCGTCTCCCGTGATCCGAAGTTGTTCCCAAAGTCTTTGGGCGCCCCTCCGGTTGAAGGCTTTGAAGATGCTGTTTGAAAGTTGAATGTCTGGTTTTTGCGTTTGTAAGCGGCCTCTGGCCTAAAACAATAGAGCTGTTTTCCCGGGGTTACCGGGCAATTCGCCTTTTCTTTGTCCTGCGCTTTTATGATCGATGATGTTTTAGCCGGGTTTGGATTTTTTCGGGTAGACCAGCCAGACTCGGCTTATCTCGGGCGACTGAGGTCGGGGATGGGTCTTCGGTTTTGCTAACCGCTTTATATTAATGCCATGTTGTTATCCGTTGTTTTCTTCCTTTATGCATCTTGATGTCCGCTTTGATTTGTCCCTTGGGTTGGTCGACTTGTATCAATCGTGAACTGTGTCTGCGTGAGGACGGTGTTAGCGTCCTCTGGTTACTCAGTACTAGTACGACTGGAGTGTTTTGTGAGCAATGGTCACTTCCACTACAGTGCGTGCTTGGCACGTGTGCGGATATGACCGGTTTGCGAGATATGAAATGATGGCTGCCAGTTGGATTGGCGTTTGGCGTCTCGATGTCTTAATGAGCTGCCTCGGGAAGAGACGTTTCTTTTGCATAAATAGAACTCGCTCGGGAGAGCGATGGCATTTGGACTTCCATTTGTTCTTTGCCTTTGCTTCACCGAACGTGCTTGCTTTTGTTGGTCATCTCCTCGTATGGTCGTTTCTTCCGCTCTTTTGATCATGCTTGAAAAGATGCTATCTCTTCCTCATTGCCTCTCGCTTTTGTTCTTTTTGCTTTAGCTTTCCTCATGGCTCGTTGTTACGCTTTTGGTGTGGGTGGGGGCAACTGCGTGAGAGAGCTCCTCTACTGATGGAGGAGATGGAGTTCCATCCGCGCATGCCGCGGTGACCGTGGCAAAGAGGAAGGTGGTGGCATCGGGTCAAAAAGGCTAAACGGCCCCAGAGGTCGTGGCGCCCTCTACCGAGGTGTGGTGATCAAGTCGCCCCATCGGGGAGGACGGCGACCTCGGCCGCCGAACGGATGGACGCCAGGGCCGGGGCGGCGCCGCTAGTGGGAGTTCGCGCCCTCGCGTTGGGGACGTGGGGAGCGAGTTCTTCTATGTCGGGAGGTCGGGGAAGAAGCGTGCTGTGAAGCGTTCTGACTGCAGCTTCCACTCTGCGCCTATAGCGACGAGTCTTCTGAGGGGTATTGTGCTGGACGGGGACAAAGCTGAGGTCGAGGACGACGACATGGATACGCTCTTGGGGACCATGGACATGGCGAGCTGTCTGGTGAGTACGCTGTTTGCTAATTTCTCAGTCGTTCTTTCTGATTGATTTTTATTGTTCTTTCAGTGACTTGCGGTTTCTTTGCCGGTTATGATAAGTTGAAGAACGCCAGGTAACGCCTGCTATCGATGTTGATGCCCGAAGTCGAAGCCGATGTCCGCGAAGCCGCTTTCGGTAGCTGACAAGAAAAGGCTGGAAGCTATGTCGGCCAAATGTCGTGCTGTTGCTGATGAAAATGAAAAACTTGCTGCGTCTGTTGTTGATCTGCAAATGGAGATCACGGAGGTGACCGAGTACGCGAAGCAATGCCAGAGGGTTGTTCGTAAAGGCTCGAACGCCGCGATACCACCGCCTCTGTAGTGAGTAATGCAAGACGAGAAAATATTGTCACCGGAAGGCGGGTGGTGCTCAAGAGGCCGGTATGCGTGTTGCTCTGCGAGCTGCCAGACATGTTCCCTCAACCAGTACTGTTCCTGAGGATAAACATGTGGTCGCTCCGTGATGCTGATTCTGTCTATTGGTGAGGATATGTTTTTGTTTTGTTTGATCTGACCGCGCGTTTTCTTTGCCCCTATGAGGGTTAAACATTAGAGCTGCGTTTTTTGCCCGACCGTACCGCTTCTATTGATTTGAGAACTGGTTTCCACGAAAGTGGCAGTTCGTTCCATTTGGTATTTTGTAACTTGGTAACCGACCTGGATTTTCTGGGTAGACCCAGCAGGTCGGTGCTCTGGAGATGATTTCACTGGGTCCGATATGTGTGCTTGTTTTGGTTAACACTTGACTAATGCTGTATATGTTTTGGTCTGACTTGTTCATGGCTTTGATTCTATGTACGCCTTTTGCTTCTGAAATGTATTCTTGCTACATGTTATGCTGCTATGATAATGTATGGGAACACGCTATGTAAGCGTTTGATCTTTTAGGACGAAAACGGGGCTTTGCCCCTGTAAGTTCGTGGGCTATGGTGCTCACCGAGAGCCGTTCTTTCTGTCGATTAACCTTAGGAGTATCGGTCCTTGTCTAGTGAGGATGAAAGAGGCTCTAAAGCATGCTCTCACTTAGTTGATTCGAAAAGTGTATGCCCCCAACTTAGCGAGACTCGGAGAGGCGTTGAGCCTGTAAGCTCCTCGAGGCGCCCCGCGTATGAGCGTGTTTAGCCCCCGAGGGCGCTTCGCCCTCGAGAGCCGTTCTCGCTTAGTTGAATCGAAAAGTGTATGCCCCCAACTTAGCGAGACTTCGAGGGCGTTGAGCCCGTAAGCTCCCCGAGGCCCCGCGTATGAGCGAGCGTGTTTAGCCCCCGAGGGTTACTTCTCTCCCCCGAGCCGTTCGCTTAGTTGAATCGAAAAGTGTATGCCCCAACTTAGCGGTGACTTCGAGAGGCGCTGAGCCCGTAAGCTCCGAGAGCGCCTTGCGCCAGATGAGCGTGTTTAGCCCCCTCGAGGGCGTTCTCCTCGGTAGCCGTTCTCGCTTAGTTGATCCTAGAAGTATAAGTCCTCAACTTAGCGAGACTTCGGAGAGGCGCTGAGCCCGTAAGCTCCCGAGAGCGCCCCGCTGGCGTGAGCGCGTTTAGCCCCCGGTATGCTTCGCTTCCTCGAGAGCGTCGCGCTTAGTTGATCCTAGAAGTATAGGTCCTCAACTTAGCGAGACTTCGAGAGGCGTTGAGCCCGTAAGCTCCCCGAGAGCGCCTTGCCGTATGAGCGCGTGTTTAGCCCCTGAGGGCGTTCTGCTCCTGAGAGCGTTCTCGCTTAGTTGATCCTAGAAGTATAGGTCCTCAACTTAGCGAGACTTCGAGAGGCGTTGAGCCCGTAAGCTCCCCGAGAGCGCCTTTGCGCCGTATGAGCGTGTTTTAGCCCCCGAGGGCGTTACGCTCCCCGAGGCGTTCTCGCTTAGTTGATCCTAGAAGTATAGGTCCTCAACTTAGCGACTTCTCGAGAGGCGTTGAGCCCGTAAGCTCCCGAGAGCCGCCTTTCGCGCCATGAGCGCTGCGTTTAGCCCCCGAGGGCGTTACGCCTCGGAGGCGTTCTCGCTTAGTTGATCCTAGAAGTATAGGTCCTCAACTTAGCGAGACTCGGAGAGGCGTTGAGCCTGTAAGCTCCTGAGAGCGTCCTGCGCGTATGAGCGCGTGTTTAGGTATGGAGCTTGCTCGGTGTGGTTTGGAGATGTGAGTAGGTCCGCCATTTATGATACCATCTTGAGTTTCTTTCATTTGAACTTTGTTGTGCCGGGGAACAGGAATTACAATGCGTACTACACCTATTGGTAAAATTGCTTTAGCAAGTACGTGTTCCATGGTCGTGGCAGCATCCTTCCTTCTTGGGTTTTAATCCAATACGCGCCGCTGCCAACGACGCGCTCCACGATGCATGTAAGGCCTTCCCATGTTGGTGCTAGCTTAGCCTCGCCTTGAGTTTTCTTCAATACGAGATCCCCTCCGGTGGAAAGATCGTGGAAGTACTTTCGCTTGTTGTAAGATCTTTTGAGGACTGTTGGTAGGTCGCCACTTTCTGACGGCCGCTAGGTCGCTACCGCTCCTCGAGGAGGTCGATCTCGAGCTAGAACCGAAGTCATTAAGGCCTGTTTCGACAAGTTCAGATCGGGTTGTCGGATTGTCACCGGTGGGTATGACGGCTTCGTGCGCCATAACATAGGGAGAATGGTGACTCCCGGCGCTTTGAGCGAAGCCAGAAGTCGCGATGAGCCCGGAGTATGTTCTCCACCGATTGGGCCAATCGGGCTTTTGTTCTTTCAATTTTCTTTTCAAATTCTCCGTATGGCCTTATTGCCGGCCTCTCGCTTGTCCATTGCTTTGAGCGCATCGTGGTGTGTAGAAATGCATGAACGATCTTCCACTTGGCCGTAAACTCTTTGACTCGCTTTTGCCCTTGAACTGAGAGCCATTATCCATCACCGATTATGTGGAAGGCCAAACCGGGTGATGATATGAGTCCAAATGAAATTTCGACATGTGATTCTTTGACGGTGCTAACGGAATTGCTTCAACCCACTTAGTGAAGTAGTCCGTGGGCGTTAAGGGACGGCCGGAAGCCGGTGCTTTTCTCGAGGGATGAATGGTCCCATAATGTCCATGCCCCACATGTGGAACGCCAAGGACTCGCGATGTTAATCGGGCCATGAAATGGTTGTATGATGTTGTGACCAAATGTTTGGCATTTGACACATTTGAGGACGACGCTTTAGCATCGACCGCATACGAGGCCGGCGAAGCCCCGGAGATCGCTTTGTGGCGAAGTGAGCCCTCCGCATGGTTGCCGCATTCTCCTTCGTGAATTTCAGCAAAAATTAGCTGGCCTTGCTCTGGGCTGATACACCTCAGATGAGGTCCCCCTGCGGATTTGCGAAATAATCTGTCATTCACCATACAATAGCTACGTGCTTGGTGTAGAACCTTCTTGGATTTGGTGCGCCCTTCGGGAGTGTGCCGCATCGATGTACTGTATAATAGGCTGCATCCATGATTGACTCGTCTGATCTTCAGAGAGTGGGAGCAGGTCGCTAATTGTGCAGACGTGGTTCGCTTGGTAGGCTGGTCGATCGACCACGTCGATAAGTAGTTGTCGAGGGACACAGTTCGGTGTCTGAGTGGCTAAGTACGCCAAGCTATCTGCGTGACGGTTCTCGTCACGCAAAAAATGGTGTATCGTCGCTCTGCTAAATGACGGAAGCAAATTGTTAACAACTTGAAGGTATTTGGAGAGGTTACCTTCGCTGGTAGTGTACTCTTTTGCAACCTGGCGAACGACCGGCCATGAAGTCACTAAAGATTTGGATCTCCTTTACTCCGAAATGGATCGCCACAAGATTCCCATTATTAGTGCTTCGTGATCGCTTCATTGTTGACGCTATGGTCTATAACTTAACCCTTCTCTACCATAGCTCCCCTCGGGAGACTAAAACGATTCCCATACCAATCGCCTCCGTTCTTGCCGGAACCATCGACGAGAGACCGACTGTGTGCATGTTCGCTTTCTTGGGTGCGACCTCTGTTTCGGCCTCCCAATTAGGGTCGTCGACTGGGAAATCAGCTAGGAAATCTGCCACGACCTGGCCCTTTTGTGATATGCGCGGGACGAAGTCGATGTGGTGTTCACCCAGCTCTTCGGCCCATAATGCCATCCTTGTAGTCTTGTTTTCTTTGTGAAGAATCCTCTTCAAAGGAAGATCGCTGAGCACCTTGATTGGATGAGCCTGGAAATACGGTCGGAATTTCCTTGCCGAGTATAACAAAGCAAGGACGGCTCTTTCTATGTAAGAGTAGTTCTTCTCGGCTGGAGTGAGTGTCTTGCTTGTGAAGTAGATCGGCTTTTCTGAATTGTGTTCGTCCTTGAATAGGACCGAAGCCGATGGCGCGAATCGATACCGCCGTAGAGCCCCCGTGAGTTTCTCCGTCCGGTTGGTTTGGCGAGGACGGGAGGAGTCTGTGGAGGTACTCCTTAAGCGGTGGCTTAATGCTTGGTGGCATTGATCGCTCCATGAGAATTGCTCGCCTTTCTTTAGTATCTCCAGGAACGGTCGGCATTTGTCCGATGCTCTAGATATGAATCGGTTGAGGCAAATACCATACCCGACAACTTTTGTATCTGTTTTTTTGTTTTGCGGGTCGGGCATGTCGATGAACGCCAATTTGGTCTGGATTTGCTTCGATGCCTCGTTTGAGACCTCGATATCCGAGAAATTTTCCCGAGGACGCCCAAAAGACATTTCTCGGATTCAGTTTCATTCCGGTTCGCCTTTAGTCCGGAGAACGCTTTCGAGGTGAGTGAGGTGGTCACCGCTTTTTGCTCTTGACTACCATATCGCCTATGTAGACCTCCATGGTATCGCCTAACATGTCCCGAACATGTTAGTTACTAGCCGTTGGTAGGTCGCCCTCGCGTTTTTAGTCCGAACGGAGAACGTTGTAACAATAAATTCCTTGTTCGGTGATGAACGATGTCTTCCCCTCGATCTTCTTCAGCCTAATGGTATCCGATTGTACCCGCTATATCGCCCATGAATGATAGCAGCTTCGTGCCCACACGCCCGGGTCGACTAGTTGGTCGATTCTTGGTAGGGGAAGCCGCTTTCGAGTTTCCCCGATTGACGCTGGTGAAGTCGACGATAAACGGATCGCGCCATTCTTTTTCGACTCGCCACTATGTTGGCGACCCACTCTGGTAGTCGACCTTCCTGATGAAACCTACTTGTTTGAGCTTGTCCACCTCGTCGTTGATTGCTTTTTGAAAGCGTAAGGACAATCTTCGAGGACGCTGTCGAACTGGTTTGGCACCATGGTTGATGTTTAAACGATGGCATGCAACACTAGGGTCTATACCAGGCACATCGATACACTACTAAAAATATGATTTTTTGCCGCGGTCAGTTGTGGTGGCAAAAGGCCCAAAATTCGTGGCAACATGTGTTTTGCCACAAAAAAACTTTTAGCCTCGCTCGAGGCAAAAAAGGGTGTGGAAAGAAGTTTGTTGCCACGACTTTTGCCACCGCTGCAAGAGAATGAACATTTAGCCGCGACCATATCGTGGCAAGACATTGTTTTTTATTTGAATTAGTTTAATTGCCAAAATAAATTAATTCCTTTTGTCATTGTAACGCCGCTGCGAAGTATTTATTGCCACAAGTCGTGGCAATAAATGTTTCTCCCGCCATTATTTTTATTCTTTTTGCAAGAAATGCCCCGCGACAAGACATTACTTTTGGTTTTTTTTGTCAAATTGCCGTGGCAAGACATTACTTTTTTTTTTTTTTTTTTTTTAAATGGCCACAAAGAAGATATTACTTTTGGTTTTTTTGCAAAGAAATAGCGCTGCAAGACCGCAAGACATTACTTTTGGGTTTTTTTTACAACAAATGGCCGCGGCAAAGTGTTGTATATATAATAATAATAATAATAATAATAATAATTTGTGTACTAAAACCACATAGAGCTATGAATGAGAATCTAAACTGAAATTTCATTTCACATGGAAGCTACATAAACCAATTCCAATCAATACCAAAAAGAAGAGAAACAACAATCCATCTTTGGAGTATTTCAGTATCACACAAACAAAAGTATCAAAATGTCTACACAAAAAATCCTTGTGATTTGGAAGTTCAAAATCCAGCAGTACGCATGCGCAGTAGTACCATATTCCGCCTATCGAGTCAAAATCGCAAAACCACAAAATTGAATCGATCATGCATGTACAAGAAGCCATCAATGTGCATTTATTTTCTCAAGAAACAAACAACAAGAAAAGTTTAGAAATAACAAGAAAGACATAAACCGAAGACAATAATTAAAGATTTATCACTCCAACAATGCCTAGTCATCTACCAAGCTTAACATATGCTTCATTAGTGTCGACTCTATAAACCAAAATGTTCATTAGAAGTTGTGTAGCTATTTCATACCTAAGACCCGAAAGACCAAGGATGATAACCACTCCCCACCCTTTTTTCTCACCTGCCCAAAGGAAAAATGAACAAGTCAAGACCGATCACTGCTTGTAGCATATCTAGAATTCTAGATTCTAAATTCTAGACAAAACAGAGTAGATGTAGATGCAATTCCATTATTAGAAATTGAATAATACAGATGGATAATATTATAATGTAGCAAACAAATAGATTATGACGTAGTTGACAATACCCAATAATCGCCCTTAAACCCCATCAGTTATTCTACTTTAAGTAGTTGAAAACAAGATACTGCACAAATAATCACTGAAAATGAAACAATATACTCTTTTTGCATATGACTTCCATAAATGAAAAATAAAAAGGTGATTTATACAAAAAAAAGATCAAACTTCTTCTTTAGCCAAAGAGGCAAATGAGAAGGGTCCGACTCTAACCATAACAAATGGTAAAATGTTCCACCAATGAAACACAAGGCATGGAGGAAAGCACTTAGGGTCTCCATCATTAGTAATATAAAAGCAGTAGCAACTGCAAATACTACAAGCCCCACCAACGATATGATTAGTTACCTTTTATACACATCTTTCATATCCCGAAATAATCACCCACAATCATTCCTCGGTGGACCTACACATAAAAAGATTTTAAGTGTAAAGCTCTCAGAATTAGAGCCATAGAGCCATAGGAAACATGGTACAAGTTGGTCTGGGAGACTGAGGGTTTTGGGGGGGATCACACCCGTGTTCATCACAATATTACTATGTTACATGGACACACCACGTGTCCGTTTCGAACACATTGTATGTGATATACCTCACTTTTTGATATTTTGTTGTGTCATGCACGGGCACACCAAGCCATGTCAATGTAACTTGGCAATATTATGGTCAAAACAAATATTCAGCGTGCTACCCATGAAAAAAATGTAGTACTTGAAGTATCCTTACCAAGTCATATCTTCCAACTTTAAAGCCTCATTCAGAGATAAGTTGCTCAATGCATGGCAGACATTCCATCGGACCTATTATTTGATCTCGAATTTCAAATAAGCAAGAGATAGATAAAAGAAGACAAGCACAAATATATCGAGAACCAGAGATTACCTTCACATTTCCAGTTGTCACGCATGAAACAAATGCTTGGACCATTTTTCCCAACCATTGAGGATCTCCCATAACTTCTTTTTGAAGTTTGTGCATTGTGACTATCATTATAGATTCTCGAGATGAACCTCCAAAATATGCTTCTAATGTGAAGTTGGTAGACTAGTAAATCTGAAAAATCTTGAAAAATTTCCAAGGGCTCTCACATCATTTGATTTTATCTAAAAGACAGATTTTCAGTGTTCGTGTGTATGCACAAGGAAGACAACAACAAATTATACTGGACAGTGAAGAAGAGCATGAGTTAGGATGAAAAGAATAATAATAATAAATTTACCTTGTCACCATCCTTGCTCAATCTCATAGCACATTCAGCTAAAAGAGCTATCCAAAGAGAATATGCCTTTGAATCTACTGAAAAGTAAAAGGGAGGAAAGGAAAGTAAGACGGAAAAACACAAAAACAAGATAAAAATTGAATATTCACGAAGCTTTGTGACAATGAACCCACCAGTGGAAACCATATCCAAATTGAAATCACTTGCTCTAAAGCCTAGGATGCTGTTATCCAAACCTGGAGAAAACCTACTTATATGCACATGGTCCAGAGATGCAGAGACAAACAAAATTCATTTTGAATATTATTACAAATTGGATATAACAAAACAATTACCGAGACCAAAGGATCTCGTGTGTTCATTTCAACAGCATGGATAAACTTGTCCAAAGTTTCTGCTCTAAAAGAATAAACATCTTTCGTAAGTGGCAAATAGATCAAGTTCAATAGATCTCATAACAAAATCAAATTTACCTGTGAAAGATTTGTGGAAAACACTCAATGACACCAATGGCCCTACAAGCAACTGACCTGACTGAAGGAACCTCATCGTTGAGTGCTGCACTGATCTACAAATGAAAAATATCCAAAGAATGCACTGACTAATGAGGAAAGTCATATTATATAGACTAAAGGAAGGAAAAAATGATGACTTTCAGTGAACATTATTATTCACACTTACAAAAGATGACAACACAAAATCCTGCTTTTCTTTTGCGAGGGAGAAGAAAACATATGAAGTTATATCGGCAAAGCAAGTTACAGACGCTGCTCTTACCTTCTAGGGAAAAAAAAGACTCAAATTTAATAATTAACTTTGAATAGAAAAAACTGAATTAAAGATTAACAAACATTAGCAAACATACCATCGCAGAATTATGCCTTAAAATTAGTGGTAGATGCTTCTCAATAACCTCACACCACTGCTCGCTTCCTGAAGAATCTTATGTTGGGGTTCCTTCCTCTGGATCAACAAGTCCATATGATGGAGCATATGAAATTCTTTTTGTTCTGGTACATTCAGATGTAAATGGGGTGTCCAGAGACCTATCATCTAGAACACCCTCGGTTCCTTTAAATCCAGATATTGCACGTAGACATTCATCTAATACCTAAATCAACATTTGTTTACAACCTTAGGTATGCAGTAATAGCAGTCAAATTGTAGTTTACAGAACTTGACAGATGCATAATATTTTGGAAGAGCACCTTGCCCATGTAGTAAACGTATCTATTTAAATATATATTGTTCAATGAGGAAAATGAAAGGCCAAAATATTTTACCTTCACATCAGCCATTATGCATCTCTCTCCAAGTGAACCTACATAATTTAATATATCATTCTTCAACAGCCTAGTTGAACACTCAGAGCTAGGGAATCCAACTGTAGTTTCCCTCAGTACTCCAAACAAAATACTAGAAACTTGCCCCCAACAAGCTGCCATTATGCTTGGGTAATTATGTGATACTGCCCGAAGGACCTGCAAGAAACTATAGATCACATGCACTGTTCTCCATAAATAAACATGAGCACACAAACTAATGATGGATTACATGAAGGTAAAGCAAGCAGTGGAGAAGGAGGTAGAAGTAGTGAAGAAGGCGGCAACCGGTGAAGGAGAAGGCAGCAACTGGTGCGGCAGCCGATGAAAAACATTTGGGGTGAAGAAGAAGGCAACAACTGGTGTGGCAGCCGGTGAAAAATATTTGGGGTGAAGAAGAAGGTAGCAACCGGTGCTGCATCCGCTGAAAAATATTTGGGTTTTTCTGTTTCTTCTTTTTCTTTTTGTTATTTGAGATTCAATTTTCACCAAAATAAATGAGGGAAACAGATTTTCTGCCTTTTTTTTTAATGAAAATAATTATTTAATATTTTAAATAGTCTTTTTGCCGCCATTGACGCCAAACACTTACTTAAAGCCACGCACAAAACTTGTTCGCTACAAAAGGTGTGACTTAAAGCCACGACGACATTGAAACGGTTGCAAAATATGCACATTTTGCTACGAAAGGATAAACACGAGGCAAAAAAGGTACTTCTTGCCACATATTTGGTTTGTCGTGGCAACAAGTAAGATATAGCCACCAAACCCCTGGCCGCAGCAAAATGTTTGAGGCTAAAAGTCACTTTTTTGGTAGTGATATACGACCAAGCGAACACATCTTTATTCATGGATAGAAAATTTACAAGTTGAGCCTTAAGTGTGGGGTCGAGGTTGGCTCCCACATAGACGAAGTTTAGGGTCGCCTCTTGGTTCCGAGGTTCACTTCTTTTTTGTCTTGAGTCGGTGCTTGGCTCATGCGCTTAAGGCGCTCTCGGAGGGTTGTTCTTTTGCCGAATGTCTTGGTGTGCTTAGGGATGTCCATTCCGCCAAACCCGAACCCGCCTAAAACCCGAAAAAAAGACCGAACCCCGAACCACGAGTCCGACAAAACCCGAACCCGAACCCGGACCGAAATACATAGGGTCGGGTTTGTTCACACTATCTAAACCCGAACCGACCGAACCCGACCCGATAATTTGGCCCTAAACCCGTTAAAAGGGTTAAAAGCCCAAACCATATCCGCATCGAACCCGAACCCAAAACCCAGTTATATAGGGTAAAATGCCCGACCAAAACCCGAACCCGAACCAGACCATAATTCCCAACAACTATATTTTCATTTATTATCTATTTATCTTCAACAAACTTTTTAGTCTTTTTGCTTTCATTACTATTTACTTTTGGTCTTCAAGACAAATTACCTTTGACCGTACCACTACTACTTCTCTCTCTCTTCCCTCCAACAACTCTCCAAGAACAAGACAACCCAATCACACGCTCATGATGAAGAGATTGGTGGGTTTGATGGTCTTCGCTTAAGTTTGCATTCACTCGTAAAATTTGCAAAGCACCTCCTCAAATATCTCTTTCTAAATGTGGTCACCAAGGCCGAGCAAATCAACAGTCGGATTCACACCACCACAAGAAACCGAAACTCCCAAAAGCCATCAATCTTATTGTCAAATCAACAGTCGATTCACACCACCACAAGAAGTCGAACTCCCAAAACCATCAATCTTATTGAGTTATTGTCTTGGAATTGCTTTGCTTTTGTTGGTCTACTTTTCTCTTCTTTTGCTTTTCAAAAATGCAATCCCATGTGTTTTGAATCTTTGATGATTTATTGGGTGGCTTTTACGATGTTAAAGTTAAACAGATCAAATCCAATAAAAGAAGATGGCTTTTGATTAATTAGATGAAAAGAGGTTTTTTCTTGAGATCTAATAACTCAAAATGGCGTTCCCCGATGAAGAGATTTAATATTCTTTTATTTCATATATTTCGGGTTTTACCATACCCGAAACCCTAACCCGAACCCGACGGGTTACCAAATATAGGGTTAGGGTAGGGTTTGGTCACATGTATCCAACAAATACCCGAACCCGACCCGACGCAAAAGAATAGGGCGGGGGCCGGGTAACCCGATACCGCTCAAAACCCGAAAAATCGGGTTCGGGCGGGTCGGTACCCGTTTGGACATCCCTAGGTGTCTTTGGCGGCCGGAGTAGTCGATTAGAACTGACGCCCTTCGTAGGTTATGACAACGAGTCGAAATGACCGGCCGGCGTGACAACAACAAATCGGTAGTTCCCCGCCATCCTTCCGGTTGGAGGGTAAGCGGTGGTGGTATCAATGGACTCGCTTGTTCGTGATGCTCTTCAATGGGCTTACCTCTATTATTTGAACTGTTGGTTCGCCCGGCGCTCGGTTGGTGGTCGATCGGGCCGGTGAGTGGAGACTTCTTTGGAGCCCCCAAATACTACGCTTTTGTTCAAGCTAGCTCTCACCTCAGCCACTAAATCTTTGGCCATTGTATAGTTGGTAGGTTCGTTGCTGACGGAGATGGGAGGTTGCATGGCCTTGGCTGCTGCAATGATCTGGTTACAATGATGGGCCTCGAGCTGGTTGCTTCGAAGTTCCATCATTCCCCTTGGGCCGGGAAAACGGATGACCTGATGCAGTGTGGATGGTACGGCCTGCATCTGATGTATCCAACGTCGTCCTAGAATGGCGTTGTAGGACGACTTGGTATCTAGGACGCTGAAGCGCGTGTTGAAGCTGACTTTGTCTTCCCGGGATCCCACTGAGACTGGGAGGATGATGTCTCCTATTGGGTCGGCTCTGGAGCCGTTGAATCCGAAGAGGGGTGCAATGGGGTCTATGAAGACCGACTTTGGTAAGTTCATCTCTTGGATCGTGTGATAGAACAAAATATCGCACGAGCTGCCAGGGTCGATCAAAACTTCGCTTTGACGGTCCATCGATTTTGACGCGTGTACCACGAGTGCATCGTTATCGCGGGAGGCGGATCTTTGTTGAGGTCGGCCTCACGAGAAGGTGATATCTCCCCGCTTCGACCACGAATCGCGTGGCATAAAACGCGGCTTGTGGAAGTGAAATTGTATACTTCGTGGAGGGCACCTACGCCGCCGCTTTTCCCGCGGAGCTCGAGGCGGAATCATCTTGAAGAGTGATCATGTGGATGGTTCTCGCGTGCTCGCGACCTCCGGATGGTAGACGGTGATCTTGATGGATGCGTTCTCGAGGCGTCCTCCGATATGAAAGGGCGACTTTGAGAACGCAGTCGCTTCCTTCAGGTGGGGACTCGCCAGATCCTCGCGAGCCATGAGTTTGTGGCGCAGTCGCCGTCGTATATTAGTGTATCGCTTGATGTGCCCGGCCGACCGTGTCTTGCAAGTAATGCTTAAGCCCCCGCCAGACGCCGGTCTCGTGGCGGTTAAGCCGTGAAAAGCGCATAGGGGCTGGGTCCAGGCGACCGTTGGTCACGCCTTATCTCCGGTCGGTAGAATGCAAAGACGCTTGATCTTTTCTAGTATGTAACTAGGAGATCTAGTGAACACCGCTAATTCCCCGATCGTTTCTTGGTTTTGGTCCGGACGGCCGCCTCTTGTTGTCGGGTCGCTTCCTAGAGGATGATGCTACTTCGTAAACCTCTCCCTCTTCTCGCTTCTTCTTCTTCTTCGTTTTACGCTTTAGCAAAGCTTCTTGCGGTTTGATGTATTTATCCACTCGAAATCACTGCATTCGCGGCTAACGCTTCGGGTTGGTCTTTCAAGAAATACTGGTTAGGTCGGTGTTACGGGAGCGGCAAGCGGTTGTGAAAGCCACTGCGGCAAATGATTCCTTGAGGCCGCTTTCCATGTCCAAGAGTTCGGTTTTGAACCGGCTTAAGAAGGAACTGTAGGTCTCCTCCTTGCCCAGAGTGAGCTGGAAGAGTGAATTGAGGTCGCCCTTTTTAAAATCTGTTATGCGTCGTTCGCTGAACAGTCGGTGAAGTCGCTCGCTTCGAATGGAGTCTGGCTCCAGGGAGAAGAACCAGTCGAGTGGGCCGTCCTTTAGGCTTGCTGGAAAGAGTCGGCATCGAAGATGGTCGAACTCTGGCGCTGTAGAGCGCGAGGCTTTGAGCATATCGTGCTATATGCTGGCCTGGGCATGTACGACCGTCATACAGTGGAAACCGTGGTTGGACAAAGTCTGGAGGAGAGATCTTATGAAGAACTTCGGCGGCAAATGGAGATGCGCGATAGGTTTTCAACATTTTCTGCACTATCTGGGTGGAATCTTTCTTGACCGCATTCTTGTCGAGCCTTTGGTTTAGCTCGGTGATCTGTTGACTGACGTTGATGACGCCGTCGTCTCGCGATTACCCGACTAGTGGGCTTTGTGTATCTACTTGTGCACGAAACGTGGCGCTTTGCCCGAGTTGGGCAATTTGTTCGCTCATTGTTCCTAATGGGTCGGCCAAAGTGTTGAATTGAGCTTGAGGCTTACCATGCTTCGTGGGCTTGAGAATCTTTTGGTTTGGTTTTTGTTCTTGATTAGTGTGAAAGTGGTTTGGTTTCTCAAGTGATCGAGACCACGAGGGCGGCCCAATGTAAAGGTGGGATGTGATATTCCCTTACACACGATCTTTGGAGGGTGATATGGATGGATGGGTGAGACCGAAGTTCGCTTTTGGAGCCGAACCGCCTCGATCTTACTCGGTTCGGGGTCGAGTAGAATCAGGTCTGGCGTAGTTCATAGGAGTGGTATTTATAGAGATTGAAAGTGTATCCTCACCCTCCACGTGTAAAGGATGTCACCAACGTGGGGTGTGGATCATGGGAGCACGTGAGAAATATCTACATAGGTCTGCTGTGATGATGAGGAGTGGCAGTCTGTGCGAGTAGCTTGCGGCCGTGACTAGTGACTGACAGTTAGGATGAGTGCAAGTACACCTTCAGTCATGATTGCTTATGGATAGGGGGTCCGTGTCATTGTTCGGCGTAGTTCGCATGATGTTGCGATCTGTCCTGTGGCGCGATGTTGGCTCATGGATGCGACCTGGGACCATAGGTCGGTGCATTAGTTCCACCATGTTAAGCGCGTGCTGGATAGAGAATATCACTCCCCTACAAGATTATTATAAATTAGTCTTCATACTTCGAAGCTGTTATGGCAACAACAGGGAGGTTCCATGGTCAGTGTCCACAGGTTTTAAATGGCATTTGATTTTGGCACACATTTAGTTACACTTGCTCCTTTTGAATTATAAGAAGTTTGATTTTGGTCCCTGATTTATTGTTTTGATTATTCATATAGACACTACTGATTTTACCAAGGGCACCACACAACAAACGGTTCTTCGAATTAGGACTGAAAAGAATAATATTTTAAAATAGTTTATTAATAATCAAAATACAAATTTTCTTTTACGAAATTTTCTAATATTCAAAATCAAACAATAATGATTTATAAAATTTATCACTAATTGAAGATACTCATTAATTAATTTATTTTATTTAAAAAAATGATTGAATTATAAAATTTATCAAAGTTTGAAGGAACCCAACACGAAAACAAATAAGCAGTCTCATAATAATTTACGAATCAAATCCATAATTTTTTCTCTACATTATTACAATTGAAATCAAAACAAAACTTTTAATGAAATTATTCAATCACGCATTTGAATATACGTCCATTAATGGCACAAGGAGCCAAACCAATCTCAACTGATAAACAACTCAAAGGACAAGCTTAACGGACAACAATCATTAAAGGAAAGGAGAGCAAGAGCTCAACAAGTCATTACTTTGTAACGACTTGATCTATAAAAGGAAATGACAATCCTACAACCATAAAAGGGAAGTAAGAACTATACACGATTGGCTTAATTCGAGTCTGGCAGAAAGACTCAATACATAGGCAATTTTTCTCCAAAGAAAGAGTGTTGGCATTTTCTCAATATTACAACCTTAGTTTATAAGTAAAGTTTTACTCCTTTACATTCTAGTTTTTGGGATAAAATTTTATTTGATCCATGAAAAGATCACTTGCTCCATGTAATGTCGCTCCAAAAACTTGCATCAATGTCAGTGTGTGCATTTGAGGCAAAGTAATTTCCTTTTTCTTTTGCCTTAACAAAAAAAAAATCACAAAATGGTTGTCGTTCGAACTGTTCAGTACATTGTTGACATTGAAATACCCGTAATCATGTGTGAGCCATACAATTTAGAATAGAAATACCTGAGGACGTGTGATCTATACAGTTTAGAATCACCAAATGCAAGACAAAAACATAATATTTGTAGACCCAGTATGCAAAATTGATCTTGGGGTCTCATCACTCATGAACCCGGCCTCTTCAAGTCGTATAGTGACTTCCTTATGAATTTTCATTTTAGTTTCCGTAAAAACGTAACCGGCTATTTAATACTGTAAGTATGACGTGAAAAGCTTAATGCTTCACTAATTAAGCACCATTGGACTCTGAATTTGAATTTGTCTTGAGGTTCAGGTTTACAATATTATTCTCGAGTCTCTTGAACCACAAATAAGGAATAGGTTTCTCTAGTACAAACACAATATATATTGTCGGTTATTCCACACATCGGGTGTGGTTGCAATTTTCTTTGCGATTTCCATGTCTTCTGGATTTTCAACACCAAACTCAGTGTAATCTTTCTTCCACTTATTATGGTTCCCGAGGCTGATAAAAAATTCTGGACTGTTATCAACCCATGCAACTGATCCTCTTGTTATAGTTGGCAGCCTTTTCTAGCCTTCTGTTGGCTTTTACTGAAATTGGTTCCTTCAACTTCAAGGGTTCCTTGAAATACAGATCTTTCATGCTATCAGCATGGAATTGTGTTTAGGGATAGTAGGTGTCATTTTGTTGCTGTGCTAGGCAGACACATAGACCTTATTACAAATTATATAACTAAATGCTTGGCTATATATACTTGAAGGTGTAGAATATGTGGTTCAAAAGACGTGAAACTGCCCCATCACTAGACCCTAATCATTTTCCTCACCACGGGTTTGGATTCATGGGTGACTAACACCAATGGCAACTGCAAGGATTGGGAATTTCACACTTTCTGTGGCATTCGGAGGTCTTTTTCCTTTTATCTTTAATCTTCAAGTCCATGGATTTCCCGACACTATGTATGGTGCAGCTGTTGGTAATCTATAAAGAAATTTGAAGATACCAACCCAAATTTAAAGATATTTGAAATTTTGATTTGTTTTTAAAGGTATTTTAGTCATATAGGTGATATAAGAGAAGAGTGCAGCTCACGTGACCATTTCTAACAAGGAAATTGATATTCCGTCACATATATCAATTGTAAAAAAATTAAAAGTTTCATGTATTTTAAGGCAAAAAAAAAAATATAATATTTAATGTAAAAAACACCAGAATACTTGGATTTTTAAGGGTCATTATGTCAAGAAAAAAGCATAACCATAAGCCAAACATATCTTAAACCGGCGAACAGATTAAGTTTCCGTTTAAATGAGAAGCCACTTACATATTTTATGTGGTTTCCCTCTGAATCCCAAGAACTTCCACAGCCTTTTGCTCGATACAATTGGCAACTGGCACAATGGCCTATTCCCAACAGGTCAAGAATGTAGTTTACGGAATTTGGGGCACATTCAGGCAAAAGCTATAGCAAATCAATGATTACAGAAAAAAAGTAAAAAAGATCAAAAAATAAAGGTTGTAACCAAATATAGCAGAAATGAACGTATCATCACCTATCAAGTAAGAATTTTTTTTAGTGCAGGAGTTCATATCATTGTATTTTAACAAGAAACAAACGAATAGGAACGACATGAGCATATTATTCAATTTTGAGGCTCTTTTGGAGAGGTTAGAAATTCCAAAGTTAGGTGATTCTTGTAGCATGTATCACTCCCCCAGCGTCAGATCATTTTGCCAAAATCAAGACCTAATTCCATATATGCCCGGGGTTCCATGCAGGTTACGGCTGAGCTAAGAAATTTATTTGTACAGTCCTAAAAGATAGAATTCAGAACCTCCAGCTGAGAAGTTTTTTTAAAATTGAAGAAATCAATTTGGTTTTTGTGATTTACTATGCAAAGTCCATTGATTTTGAGTAACTTGTGAATACTAAAATCACTTTCTGTCCGTGGATGAAGCTATTGGACATTTTGGACTTGCTTATATTTTGAGGGAAAAAATAGAAAGAAAAGAAAATTAATGAAGAAAAACTTGATTCAAATCACCGCAAGAATAATTGAGAAGAACGAAAAAAAAAACAGAGTAACAGATGGTCAACTCTGTTACAAAATATCCCACTGACCCTATGCAATACTCATTTCACTTAAAAAAAACATGGATCAGAAAACATCAATAACCACCAACTTTTATTTGATAACAAGCTTATCATCATCACTTGAGCTTAATATTTCAGCAGTACATTGACGATTGATCAATATATAGTCGCGTTATTACTTATTAGCAGGACCTCTATCTTTCCATTCATAAATACGCTTGAAACTCATTCTACCACCAGGTAATTCGAAGCCATGGTATATTCCATCACTACGAGCATCCCATTTACAATTATCACATCCGCTCGTTCCATTGAACAACATTTGACGAGCGTCGAATATGTGGAAACTCTGTGCTAGCCAACGACCTTTTCCGTCCTTCCACTCCATATTGCACCAGTAAAGCGTGTGTTTGAAAAAATTGTGAGGTGTGAAACTAAAACTGAAAATCACTTTATATTCGAGTTCGACCCAACCAATTTTGTCGTCCTTAGATGCGATGTAAGCTCTCAATAGTGTACCCGGGTATATATAATTGGAAATAATTATTTCTATCTCTGGGGCTTTAGGAAAAAAAGACATATCTGTTTCTGCGTAAGTTTGTAAACAACAAAAGTAAAGGAGCACAGCCAAAACAATTAGAAAGGCGTGAGTGATAGTAGTACTCATGCCACCATTGTTGGGTGTTAGTGCTGCTTGGTATCTGATGCTATTTCTTTTATACTATTTTTATTTTTTTTATTTTTTTTTTATTTTTTATTTTTTTTTTATACTAATTCTGGCTCTCAATTGCTCTCTTAAAAAGCCAATGTAGAAATTCACATTTGTACATTTAGGCATTATTAACATTCCTCTTTCGGCATTTGCACTTATTCTATACATTTAGGCATTATTAACATTCCTCTTTCGGCATTTGCACCTATTCTATTTGAATTCCCTCTTTCTATATTTTCAGTGTTATATCTTATCTTATATTATATATACAGCGGATACCAGATTTTCCAATTAGTTTCCGTATTTCCGATTTTATGCCAAAGTTTTTAATGGAAAGGGTACCGAAAAGTTGGACAACCATTTTATTTTTGGTCTTCACTGAAAGGGTATATATGTAATTTAATATATTCCCAGACTATAAAACACAACGTATTGACATTTTCAGCAAACAGAGACACCGTTTTGCGGTTTCCCGAATAATAACCCGAAACAGATGCACCGCTTCAGGCACTTTACCTGTAAATAAAAAAACGAACGCTTAACCAAAATTGTTCGTCTTATTCTTCTAATTGTTCATCTTCTTCGGTACCAAAATAACGAGTCTCCACTACTGATGATAATATGTGAAATGGGTTTAAGGTACTTTTTGCTTCAAATTCGGTCGGATTTTATTTTCGATTTTCTTTTTTAATGCCTTAAATCGAACTTCCCTTTTTTTCCATTTTATTATTTGCTTTAATCATGAGTTTTAGATTGTGAAACTTCAATGGAAGAGGTGAGTTCAATGAGTTTTTTTTCTTACTATTCATAAATTCAACCTTTTTATTTATGCTTATGCTACAAATTTTGGATATGCTTCCCGAATTTTTATTCTGACTGTTCCTCAATTTTGCAGGAAACCCATCGTTCTCACCTTCTTCTCCCTTTCTCTCTCTCAAATCTCCCATCACAAATTAAAAGGTCTGGATCAGGTATGGTTGTTTAATCAGTCTCTAAATCATTCTCAATTTCAAATCTCCCCTCACAATTTTAAAAGGCCTGAGATTTTCAATACCGTTTTGTTTGACAGGAAGTGACCGTTAGTTCTTTAGAGGAAGTGTTTCTCGATATTCCTCGCAACAACTCCAAATTGGAAGCATTATATGTAGTAAGTCATTTTTCCTACTCACTAGTTACTTGATTAGTTTTAATTTGCAATTGCATGTCTAAAGTTGTGCACATGCCGTCTCTTAGTTGAATATACGATCTGAAAACTGTATGCTACCCCAACCACCAATTTTATATGCAATGATAGTTTTCGGGTTAGAACTTTTGCACAGATAGTTTCATTTGGATTTACGAGGATATTTTAGAATCGTCGTCGACAATTACATTAAGCGCATCATTCACTAGGTGGTTAATCTCAATTGTGGAAACTGTTTTGTTCCCCTGGATAATGACCATAGATGTATCGCTTGAGGCGTTCGACGTGTAGTATCCACCAGATCAACACAATTCTCTTACTCCTTTCCTAGAGCGGGGAAGAGACTACATGCTTCTAATGTATCCCCGGTCCCTGGATGCATGTTTTGGTCATAGGAGGCTGATTTGTAGATGATATTCTGTAGAGAAATCAGCAGACTCCTTGGTAGTAATCATTTGTTTTTATGTGGCAGGGGTAATTCTCTGAAGGGGCATCTACGGCTTATGCTCAGGTCTTAGTCAAATACTATGTTATGTTCGCTGATTCTATAGAATTGAAGTACTAGCTTTCTATAGAAGGAAATCCATTCTATCTTGGGAGACAATTTCCCATTAACCTTCAAACACCGTGAGGGGGGAAAATCTATCTTAATGACATAGGCTCGGATTTAACTAAGAAGTACAAGACACTTACAAGACAAAAGGTTTGTATAGTTTGGTAATTGGTAAAAAGTAAGTACAATTAAATTGTATATTCCTAACAAAAAGATGACGGCCATTGTAAGATTTCAACCTCCTCACAGAAAATAGAATGTTTACAATATAGAAAGTCCAAAAAAATCTGGTTCATGGGGCCCCTTTCACTAGATCCGTGTCCCACCAATAACTCTAACACAACACTTAAATGGTGTTATCTGTCATGCTTTTTAAGAATCCTCTACCTCCCTTCTACCCCTAATTAAGTTCTATTATTGCATAATTTCGTGTAAATACTCTTCAAGAGCGCAGCACACACTAAACCGGGAAAATGATAACGAAAAATGTTGAAGGTGGTATGCATTACTAGCTAATAGAATAAGAATAAAAAAAGTGTGAACATGAACTATATGCATAACCATAAGCCAAACATATCCTAAACCGGCGAACAGATTAAGTTTCCGTTTAAATGAGAAGTTGTTGTGAATAACTAAACTATGGAAACAACGTTATCCACTCCAAATCAATCAACCCTACACAAGGATTGATCCTTCCTTCTAGACAAGACTTCAACACCCTCAAAGTACTATCCCAACACTTCTCAATATCAATTAACTAGCATATAAAGTAAAGAGACTAATACAAAAGAAAACAAACCACAATACACGGATATAACGTGGTTCGGCAATGTGCCTATGTCCACCAACAATTTTCAAGCTTTACTAGATGTCCAAAGTAACATGTTATAAGAGATCTCAATTCACTCACAAAGAATGAACACTAAACTCACTAAGAATTCTCTCTTACAATCTCTCTCATTTTTTTTGGTTTTGGTTAGTTTAAGTTTTTAGAAAAAAAAAAACTTATGTTTATACTGTTTCCGAAAAAGATCGAAGTTTGAGTGAAAACGGTGGAGCGCGGGCACGCCTTGAGCCAGGCATAGTAGAGCATGCGCACCTGACAAACTTTTCGTAAGAAAAGTCCAGTACTGTTTTTCTTTCTCTCGACCTAAATTTTGGCCAAGTAAGAAAAACGCAAACACCCTTTTTTCCTCCTTTTTTCTCTATATTCTCCACCTCGGTGAGGTTTTAACACATAAAACCAAGCCAAACACATCCAGCAAGAAGCACTAGCTAGTCTTCAAAACATATACAAAAGCTCGCTGTTTGCCCCGAAGGGCCGGGCCATGCCCACAAAGGGCTCTAATCAAACATGTAGGATTTGCAGCAAGTCCAAACAGTGTTGGAACTTAACTCCTGTGACAACTTTCGTCAGCATATCAGCAGAATTGTCATGGGTGTCCACTTTCTCAAGTGATACATCACTATCCTCAACGACATCCCGTACAAAATGATAGCGGACATCAATATGCTTGGTCCGAGTATAACGAACCTAGTTCTTCGCCAAATAAATAGCACTCTGACTATCACAATACAAAGCAACATTGTTCTACTCAATACCCATATCATCTAGAAGACCTCAAAGCCATAATGCCTCTGCCACTGTCATATACTCTGCCTCTGTAGTTAGGGCTGGAAATGGTACGGGATGCAACCCGAATCCGACCATATCCGAATCCATATTAATGGATATGGTTTCTATGTTTGTGACTAGAATCCGACCCGAATATCCGAAAACCCGAATTATTTTAATAAGATTTATATTTTGATGCCTAAAAATTAATTTATATCTTACATTTATATATGAAAATCATTAAAATAGTGTATTTTTTTGTTTTTTTAATGGATATGGATATCCGAAATCTGACCCGAATCCGGATGGATCCAAATATGGTAAAGAGTTTTGAGTGAAAATCCAACCCGAACCCGCTCTATTTCTAGCCCTATCTGTAGTAGATAGAGAAACTGTAGCCTGTAGCATAGACCTCCAACTAACCGGTGCACCATGCATCATAAGCACATAACCAGTAGTCGATCGTCGTCTATTTAGATCACCTGCATAATCTGAATCCACATAACCACTGATATAACAAGTACCTCCACCATAAACTAATCCCACATCCAAGGTTCCCTTCAAGTACCTCAATACCCATTTCACTGACTCCCAATGCTGCTTCCCAGGATTTGCCATACCTGCTTACAACGCTGACTGCCTGTGAAATGTCCGGGCGTGTGCACACCATAACATACATCAAACTGCCTACTGTACTAGCATAAGGAACATGAGCCATATGCTTTTGTTTCTCCACCGAAACTTAGCTAAAAGCCTAAAATGCCCAGCTAAAGGAGTAGAAACCGATTTTGCATTCTCCATACCAAATTGAGAAATTACTTTCTGAAGGTATTTCTTCTGAGATACAACTATCCGTCGATTCTTCCTATCTCTGTCAATCTCCATGCCAAATATCTTTTTAGCTCCACCCAAGTCCTTCATCTCAAAACAGAGTTAGGTTGAGATTTCAACTTGTCAATCTCCACCATGCTTTTGGAAGCAATAAGCATGTCATCCACATAAAGCAAGAGATAGATGAATTCATTACTACAAAGCCTACGAAAGTAAACACAACAGTCATACTTACTTCGGGTATACTCATGTTGCATCATGAACGTGTCAAAGCGCTTGTACCATTGCCTAGGCAATTGCTTTAAACCATATAATGACCGGTTCAACTTGCACACATGATCTTCTTTCTTAGCAACAACAAAATCTTCAGGTTGTCTCATATAGATCTCTTCTTCCAAGTCTCCATGCAAGAAAGTAGTTTTCACATCAAGTTGCTCTAACTCCAAGTCGAAGTAAGCAACTAAACTCAATAATACACGAATAGAAGTATGTTTGACCACCGGGGAAAATACCTCATTGTAGTCGACTCCTTCCTTCCGTAAGAAACCCTTTGTTACCACTCTTACCTTGTACCCAGTATTGTTAAACTCAGGAAGGACCTCTTTCTTTCTGAACACCGATTTACTGCCGATAGTCTTTTTACCCTTTGGCAATAAAACAAGGTCCCATGTGTGATTTTTATCAAGAGATTCCATCTCTTCCTGCATAGCAATCAACCAATCTCTGTAATGAGCATCTCTAACAGCTTCCTTGAAGCTATATGTCTCATCATCTTCAATATTCAGTGCATATGCCACTAAATCCACCTGACCATAATGTTTCACCGGCTTATCGTGCCCATACTTGTGTACTTCCTTAACTTGTTTCTTTGGCCTAGGGTTAGCCACTACAAGTTCATGGATGCTCATGCTCTTCTTTCACTACGTTCTTTGCGTGGTTCCATGATCCGGTACCTCATCATGAACCAACCAGGTCATCTCCACATCGGAATGACTCAAACTTCGGTTTGAACTTCTATAAATTAACTCACCATTCTGCCCAGCTTTTTCCGGCTTACTTAAAGATAACACGAAAATCTCATCAAAGGTAACATCTCTGCTGACCAAGAATTTGTGGTCTTCTAGACACCACAATCTGTATCCATTTACCTTATTTGTGAAGCCCAAGAATATTGCCTTCTTAGCTCTAGGATCTAGCTTGTTTTCCCTCACATGGTAGTAAACAGTCGATCCAAACACTCACAAAATACTATAATCAGCTGGGTTACCTGACCACACCTCATAAGGCATCTTGCAATCTATAGCTAGAACTGGTGACCTATTATACAAGTAATTCGCCATGGACACTACATCTGCCTAATACTCTTTGCCTAGACTAGCATTAGACAACAAACATCTCGCTTTTTCAAACAAAGTTATATTCATCCTCTCTGCCATCCCATTCTACTGAGGCGTGCCCCTGACTGTCCAATGTCTGGCAATACCCTGTTACGCACAAAACTCTTGGAAAGGCCCATAGGTATACTCGGTACCATTGTCAGACCGTAAAGTCTTTACCTTCCTATCTGTGCGATTCTCAACCTTTGCCTTCCACTTCTTAAATATCTCAAATACTTTATCTTTCATTTTCATCATATACACCCACACATAGCGAGTATGATCATCAATGAATGAGACATAATAACGGTTACCTCCTTTTGAAACCACTCTGGAGGGTCCCCACACATCCGTATACACATAATCAAGGATACCCGCCGTTTTGTGCTTGCTAGAACTGAACTTGACTCGACACTACTTCCCATGGACACAGTGCTCACAGAATCTCATGCTTGGTTTCTTCAAGTCCTTCAAGAACCTTTGCTTGCACAACTCAGACAAACCTTTTTTCACTCATATGCCCTAGACGCATATGCCACATCTTAGTGCACTCAGACTCATCACTACATGCACTCACTGCTACATTGCCTATCACCATACTACCCATCAAAGTATACAAGGTTCCATGTCTTTGACCCTTCATGACAACTAAAGAGCCACTAACAATCTTTAGGACTCCACCTTCTCCCACAAACTTGTGGCCTTTGGAATCCAAGGTACCAAGAGAAATAAGGTTTTTCTTTAGCTCAGGAATATGCTTCACATCGGTTAAAGTCCTCACTACACCATCATGCATCTTGACCTGTATAGTTCCAATTCCTACCGTCTTACACACTACACCATAACAGGCTATTTGCAACGGCAAAAAAGCGTTGCTAATAATTTTCGCAACGCTTTTTAAGCGTTGCAAATATGGCGTCGGTAAAGTGTTGGAAATATTTGCAAACGCTTTAAAAAGCGTTATAAAACGAAATTTCAACGCTTAAAAGCGTTAAAACGTAACTTTCCAACACTTATGATAACTATTTCGTACACATTTAAAACCTTTGCAACGCTTTTTAAGCGTTGGTAATTTGTTCAAATTTTTACCAACGGTTTATAACCGTTGCAAAGTTTAGTTAATTTTAAAAAAAAATAATTTAAAATTCGTTTGTAACAGTTATAAACCGTTGCTGATGGGTTGCTAATAAAAAAAAAAAATCTCATATTTTGTAGCGAGACCAGCTAAACCAATTAATTGAACAAGCATATTCAACATAAAATTCTCAAAACATCAAGTCATTCATTTCTCAAAACATCAAGTCATTCATTTCTCAAAACAGACATAAAATTCATTCCCCTCGATTCTAAAACAACTACAAAAACAATACCACATATCGCCACGCTTCAATCAATTAAGAAGCAAAGCAGCTCCCTTTACTCCCGAGGCGGCTTTGAGTACCTAAAATCATTTCCCATTTTCAATAAACTATATATAAAACCAAACAACTAATATAAATAAAGGGAGCTTGCTTGTTTGTTTGTTTATTATATACCTTCTCTGAAATTACTCTTGAATCTGCGAGGAAGATGACGAAGATACTGCATCCTTCCAGTTCCAGTAGTCTTCCTTCGAATAGCTTTCACACTCCGGTTATCTATTAAACCAAATTATTATTATTAATAATAATAATAGCAAAAATAAAATAACAATATTTTTAGATCGCTACATTTTCGATCGACTAGTTGGTAAGCACAAAGCGAGAACAAACGACTCTTACGTAGATGGAAACAATAACAAACAACTCAAAACAATAACAAACTCACCAAACCAGTCTTCCCCAATACCATGCAATGTAGGGGTACATGAACGAATTTTTGGTAGAAAACTAAATTATAAAAAGATCCTAAACATTAACGTCGAGCCACATTGGGTGGCTAGTGGTTACAAGGAATTTTTCTTTCTAAAACTTGAAAGATTGAAGTTTCATTTGTGCCAAGAGACAAACAAGAATAAAGTCATGGAATAATCATACCAATGCAGCATACAAGTTAGACGATTGAGACAAATTAGTCTTAGTTCATGTGTGTGGCATCACATCAAGGCTCAAAATCTGTTTGCACTTTTCACAAACAGATTGAAATTGTGTTTGCAACAACTAAGAAGGAGAAAAGATAGTTACCGCGCCAGTTGCAACTGTAATCTCCGAGTAGATGAGATTGACGGGTGTGGAGCTGACATGAATGCCAAAAAATGATGCAGGGGTTGTACACGCTCATCTTCAAAGAACAGTTCACAGTCAGCATTTTGGTTGGGACCCCTGTGGCATCTGATCCTTCCCCAAAATACAAATTATTTACTGTCAAACTCTGCAAAAGTAGATGTCCCCTTAAATCAGAAGGGAATAGGACATAAGTTGTACAGTGAGTTTCATCTTAAATTCTTAATCCAGAACCAATGACAATAGATAGACCCAATATCATACGTACGTTAAAAAGGAGAGAACACTAAAACCAAGCATCCACAACACTATTAGGTAGAAGATGCTGAAATAAATAATCAAACGTATACTATTTACAATATACTCTTTTCGTAACTACAACAAAGATTACTAACAAAACTGAAAAAAAATGTTTTAGCATAATTATAAACAACCGAGAGAATACACAATACTTTCAAATCTACATAAAGCAGAACAGAGAGAATTATATATGGATTTAAACATATGAAGAAAACTTGTATTGTAGCTCGATTTCTTTATAGTTCAATATAGTACAACATCTTCACTATTAGAGTGGCAAAAAAATTTACAGAGAAATTTTTGCAGATCAAACCAAATTAGCCGAACTAATTGACTGTTCAACAATAGAAAAATCTAAGAAATGCCAATCAATAAGAACATAACACAAACAATATCAGTTCTCTTTCCAAAACGAATATGCTAGTTTGATACTGACATACTGGACAATGCTAACATTAATTAATCAGAAAAAAAAAAAAAAAAAAAAAAACCTAATAAAAATGAAAGAATGTTCGTAACATCGTCTAGGAAAATGAGTTTTGAGAACTACCAGATCAGGAATTTCAGGAAAGATGGTTTTAGAGATTCCCAAAGCAGTGCAGTCTGCTGGTGTACCTGTGGGAAAGAATGGTCGTGAACATCCTAACGTGTTTGATGGAAATATAACAAGAAGAGCTCATTACAGCTCGTCTGCAGAAAACAAAATGCTAATAGCAAGGACGGGAAATTAAAATGAACAACACAACAAACCAGAAACTGCGAAAGCTGTTGCTCCTTCAATTTCAACTCGATTGGCAGAAATGGTATTTTGCCATGTAATGCTATGACTAACAGCAGATTTTTCCCTGGTGAAAACAGATGGTAACATGAGAATAACCATAACAATGACAACAACTCAATGAGTAATTTGCTTACCATTTGATATAATTTCGCTCAGCCTCCTCATCCAACAAACTCTTAGGTGTTATCTACTCCAACCCAGAACATCGATCAACTGACTATCATATGTTCATATCTGTGTAATGGCATGATGTAATGCATAGAATCAGTATGTACTTTCATGTATGAAAAGGCAATCATGGCTTTGTCAGCATACATGACCCTCAAGCAGACCTCCAAATCTCCAATGTTCCACCCATTCCTCCGAACACATTTATATCTTCAACCAACTTCCTCGAAAAATTTCTACCAAGATAGCAGATGGAAGAAAGTATTTCATCAACCCCTCCCCCCACCATCCTTTCGAAAAACAGAACCCAAATCCATGCTGCTGACACAAAAATTATTGACAACCCAATGACCCTGACTCCGGTTGTGCACGCGAATAGGGAAACCCGACAAACGGTACACAATCCTGAACTTGAACTAGACAACTAAATGCATGCAGGGACTCAAACAACAAAATAGCAAGGCAGTATCCTCAACCAGAAACAGCTTGAGTGATGGCTAATCTGGCCCATTCTGCAGATTCCTTAATCAAATGGTCATCTGATGACAAACATTCATTTAAAAATTCCCTGCTTGACACAGACAGCTGAATTAGCGGACCAGCATGACTACCTAGAGTGTCCGCCAAATCTCCCAGTAGCCCAACTGCAGTCTTGGTCACCGCATCATCCCTGATTAAAAAACATTACGATATCGGCAACAACACCATCAAAGACATTCATACATGAAACTATGAAAGAAAAAGAGGATAGACTTTAATATTACTCACATGTCTTTCTCCTGATACAAGCTGTCCAAGAATTGGAGAATGTGAGGTGCAAAAGGCATCAATAGTGGTGCCTTCGCAGTACTTTTAAAGCCCTGAAGAATCCCTGAGTAAGCCTCCAAGATCCCATCCTAATCTCAGACATGCCTAAACACGGTAAAGTTTGAAAAACGAACCATGTTTTAGTATGGAACAAAAATACAATTACAGAAAAATATAACAAATTTAACCATAAGGCTGGGCAGCATAAAGTCGAGGTAGAGCCTCGATATTGTGAGATAAAGAATGAGTTGCTTTTGGAAATGACTATAATTGCACTATATTTCTCAAACCAGTCATAAGTGATTCATTTAGAGGCGAAAAACATATCTGGTCAATGTCTTTGAGTATTGTATTTCCAGTGCATACACAAACAGCTTATTCAATTATGTGAGAAGAAGCCATGGAGCCATTTGGCAACTATTATAACTAGAACTAATATTTTTAATATAAATGATTTTGACATAAGCCATTATCAAAAAAATATACCAAACAACCAAAAACATATCAGTTTTTTATTGAATTACTAAAACAAATATGGAAAGAGAAAAATACTAAAACTAAAACTAAAACTAAAACAAAATAAGGTAACTCATTTTAAGAGGAAAGCTCCATGCTTTTTGTTTCTCATTCTTAAGCTAGTTTTTTTTTATATATATATGAAAAATAAATCAAACAAATGATTTAGAGATCAAGCACGATACAAATTGCTCCGCAAGCCCCATAGTTTTTTTGTTTTTTTAATGGATTATCTCATTTTGAGAATGAGATAATGGTTTCTAAGATTTTTTACCAAACAAGTTCTTTTATACCCAAAATCAATTATGATAATCAAATAGATTATTGGTCATGTAATGGATTATCATAATGGCTGCCAAACAGCCCCCATATGTGTTGACTGCACACACCAAAAAGAAGTCAACAGCTACAAATATAATGTCAGGTAATTAAATAGGTAGCATAGAATCCACAAAGAAAGTTTAAGACAGGATTTCAATAACTAACAAGAATTTGAAGCAAGCTTATTGTGAAGACCAATGAGGGTCACCCTATGGAGTGTAATATAAGGTAACCCTGTGGATTGTTCCCATTGTAAAAGGGTGTCAATGCAGTACTATCTCCATAAAAATCTAGTGATAAGAGCATGTCAGAAACTTGCAGCATGGAACCTACATTGATCAAGTTTTTGGCCACAGAGGTGGTTTTTTCTTGCAAATACTAAATATAACATAATAGTCAGCTTTGGAAACTCTAAGCTGATAGGAAGTAGCAAATCACTAATCATATGATTTTCATTTTTTTAAGAACTGAGTAAAATGTTAGGTACTTTCGAACCTAGAAAATGCTCAAGGCATTTCTCATGTCTCCATGACTCAAAAACCTTACAAATGCTGTTAAACCACTCTTGTCTACATTAAGCCTAGTACAAGTATCATCAAAGGAAAATTAGCATCAGTTGTACAATTATGCCAAAGGAGACAGTCTACATTACACACTTAACTACTAACCTGTTATATACAAAAAACATTACTAGCACACGGTCCAGTGACAAAGTAAAAATAAGGAATATATAAGTATATAACCCGATGAAGTTAAAAAACAAAGAAAAACAAACAGAGGCATACGCTCCAGCTTCAGATACAAGCTTAAGACGCTCAGTGACGTGAGTAGTATCAAGTGGAGCAAAATGATGTTGAGTACATCTTGTCTGTAGAGATGGAATTTTCTTGTTGACATGGTCACCTAGTGTTCTTTTTGCATTTCTCAATCACTACATTATAGCAAGTTAGCAACCATAAGTTTTAAAAAACAAAAAAAACTGCGGTAAGTCAATAACCAGTCAAATAGTAAGAGGTATAGACGTATGGCAATGTAAGAGAGCACCTCTTCTTCGAGCAAATTGCAAATCATTTGTCATTTGCATCTGCCGCATCCAGCAACACCTTCACCAAAGCCTTTACACTGACAATAGTAGGAGTGGTTGTCAATAAATTTAAAAAGTTTCACAGCACACACCATCTCCAAGAAATCCATTTAGAAATCACTGTTTTTTCACTGCAAATTAAGATACACAGGCATTTTCTAGTCTACATCAAGAAGAAAGGCCCTTGAAAACCGTATCCGTGGGAGCTCTCCAGGACCTCCAGACCAAATTATATATCAACTGGTGAAGGTCTGCTGTCCACAATTGGAGAGATAGATGCTGTGGGTTCTGGTTAAATGTAAACACAATATTCCCGTTACAAATTGATAAATAATAATCAACTTCTCTAAGGACTTTTTCAGTAAGAAGTCCAACTCTTTGACACTAACGTTTCAGTCATTTGAACCAATAGACGAGGAAAAAGTTCACAAATTTCCATTATTCCACACCAAATACTTACTGAACAATCACATTTGACTTGCATGGTATCCCTACAAATGCGCAAAATTCTCTTGGTAAGAATCGGACTTGATATGTGGATCCCTACCAAAGAAGACGCAAACAGTCGACGCTTTGTAGCCATTTTAAAATTCCAAAGTTGTCTCTGTGTTCTTGCCTTCTTTTTGTAGGGAGTTTGGTAGCAATACGATTTACCGTCCTAAAAACAACCCCAGTTGGCCAGTTCTAATTCAACTTCTATTGGGAAACTTTGGAAAATCTGCAGGAATAACATGCACAAATTTTTCTACATATATAATTTCTATCCATACAGATACTATTTATGTAATTAAAAGTACATACTAAAAGTAAATCAAATGATTGATATCAACGGAAAACAAGTTTATCAAAAAGCTAATTTTATGGAAGATTACTAGACGCCTCTAAGCAACTCTCACAAGAGCTGTTTCTTAGCAAGCCTACTAAATATGGAAGATTAACCAAAAACCAAAAACCAAAAACCAAAAACCAAAACCCACTTCTTTGTCTGAAAAAAAAACCCATAAAAAAAGGATAAAATGCTTGGATTTCCCAAAGCAACACAATTTAGATGTATATGACCGTGATATATTTGCCTTTCTAGCACTCTTAATAAGAAATACATGTGAGAGATGTTTCCATTTCTGTGTTAGGAGAGGAAATCGACCACAGGTTCATAAAGATCAAGCATTTAGATTCTGGCAAACAATGACTCTTCCCCTTAAAATACTATAAATAATAGATAAAATGTAGTTGTGGAATTCGATCAAACAATGATTTCAATCAAACTACAACATTAGAAGGTTGGAAACTTCAAACAACAACAAGTTTGCAAAACAAACACAACACACAAAACAAGTACGAATATGCAGGAATAACAACTACAAAACCTCAGCACGGTCAAAGGGGATTCTAACCTCGAAAGCAAGGGCCTCCCTCTTTGAATCCTAAATTTCTTAAATCTAAAAAACAACATTAGAAGAGTTGCACTAGATTATCCAACTAAAACTCAAAGTATCTCCCTTTGGAAATGAATCCAGAATGTCCATTATTCCACACCAAATACTTACTTAACAGTCACATTTAACTTGGCAAAGCTTTTCCTACCAAAGAAGACGTGGACTCCAAGACGTTTTGCAGCCATTTTAAAAGTCCAGAGTGGTCTATGTATTGTTACCTTCTTTTGTAGGGACTCTGGTGGTTTTGAGATAATTGATTGAATGGCGGGTGTGTCACTTCAATGCGGAGACTGTGGGGTCCTATTAAAATCAGTAGAAGAAGCACAAGAACTCATTTCCCATTCCAATTTTACTGAATCTGAAAATTAGGTTTTGAGGAGTGCGAAAATAATGCGGCGGTGAGAGAGGGAGAGAGGAGAGAAAAAAAAAAGTTATGTTTTATATTTCGATTTTTTTCGTTTCTCTCTGTTCGCGAAATTTTTAAGTTTGTAACACTTCTCCAACGCTTTTTAAGCGTTAGCAATTAATTCCGGAAATTCACCCAAATAAAGAACGCTTTCTGGCATTGCTAACGCTTAAATAAGCGTTGGAAACTTACTAACGCTAAATAAGCGTTGCAAATAAAAAAATGTGCGTGTTGCAAATATCCTATTATGGTGTAGTGACAAGCAACGTCATTACCCATCAAAACGGAACCACCATCAATGCTCTCATAAGAAATAAACCATTTTCTATTCGGGCACATATAGTAGGAACACCCAGTATCAAGAATCCATCTTTCGGCCATATAGTCTTGTGTGGACACACAGAGACTCATATCATCCCCTTCATAGCCTGAAGCAAAACTTGCCTCAACTTTAGCCTTACCTTTCTTTTTACCATTGTTCTTGTTATCTTTCTTCGGGTGAGGACAATTACTTGTGTAATGTCCATTTTCTTCGCAATTGTAGCACTTCACATGTTTCAGCGGCTTCTTTAACTTGAACCTAGACCTCTCATTGCTTATAAAGGCATTTTCATACGACCTTCCTCTTGCCATTAGCCCTTGTCCTGCATCAATGCTATTCTCAACTCGTGTCTTCTTCATCAACTCATAAGAAAGAAACACACTTTGAACTTCGTCAAGATCAACATCTTCTCTGTTCATAAAAGTAGTCATTAGATGATCATAGCTTTCGGGTAAAGAGAATATTAAACATGTCGCTTGATCCTTATCATCCATTTTCATGCCAACATTCAAATAATCTGCGAGGCGTCAACGGAACTCACTAACATTGTCACAGCCCAAATTTCTAAACAATTACAAAGTGAATATTTGAAATATAAATATCTCAAACATCACTATGTTCAATTGTCTAAAAACCCAGGCTATATGGCCAGGTGGATCTGACACATGCCAAAACCGAAAATCCACATCATAAAGAATCAACTTAACAACAAATCTCCAAAATTCCTCAACCATCACTTTATTAAAAGACTTTCTTCCATCCCAATAAAAACATCAAACAAACTTAAAAAAAAAACAGTTTTCAACATTGTATTCTCATGTCATATGAATATGTAGCCTACGTTATTACATCCTTCCAATAATAACAGACCTAATAAACGAACTAACGGACTGCTCCATGCAAGAATCCAAATCACACACCATGGTTCCACTGCCTTCCACCTATGTTCCCAAGAACACACCCACGTTGCCAAAACAAAGCAAACATGGGTCAGCAAAAATGGAATTTGCTAGTATGAGTAGACTAACCACATATAAACATTTCCAGTCTTTACTTATCAAACTATCACTTTAAATATATCATAACTTAATCATTCTCAGCTTGGAAGATAGGTAGTTCCATCATTTCAACCGGCAAAGTTTCTTCCCAAGCAAGACTTCCATTTTATTAACTCATTATAATAACTTGTTTTAATAACTAAGTCATTGAATTAAAACTTGCCGATATCCACTGCTGTATAAGGGTAGGACCGCGTCCTTGCACAAAATGTTATTAAGTCCTACCCTCCTGCAAAATAAAGTTAGAACTTCTACATAACATATGTAGATATCCTATAGGTATTCAAAAGTAAGCCCAAGCACACTTGCATATTCAAATTAATACAACTAACCCGCAAGGTGAATACCTTAGTTCCTCTCTAGGGCAGTCCAAACAATCTGGTCATTCATGGCACATTCAATGAATATCCGGGTCATTCATGACACATTCAATGAATACCCATATATAACGCTAACGGGCCATTTATGACACATTCAATAAATGCCCACCTAACATATGACATCATCAGTCATAAAACTCAAATCCCAAAACTTGAGGCGTGAAGAGTTCTAAAAGGGCGCGGTAAATTTGTTTATGCATTATTGAACCTTATTGCATATATTATTTCAGAGAACGTAGGAGTATTATGTTTCATGTATTTTTGGTTTACGCGTTATTAATTATATGGATGTCTAAGTGTCATAACGTTGTATATCATAAAAGACTGAAAATCACAGAGTAGTAAATACATACGCATTACACGCGTAGATATATATATATATATATATATATATATATATATATATATATATATATATATATATATATATAAAGTCTTAGCCTAACGCCAATCACGCTAATAGCCCTAGACTTATCCTAATATACCAAAGCAAAATCCGAGTTAAAAGTCAAACTTGGTCAACTAGTCAAAGTCAACCCTCCTCAACAGTCAAAGTCAACTCTGGTCAAAACCAATCTAACCAAAAATCCCAAAGACTAAGGTCCAAAACCCTTGGACCTTCCCAAGCCCAATCTAAACTTAAACCCATGAGTGAATATCCAAAAATCACTCAAGCCCACTTGCCTGATTCGGCCCAATCCCAATCTAAACTTACTGTTCATAAATTATAACCTGACCCACTTGGATTTATAAAACCAGCCCACACAATAAAAAAAAACCGGCCCAAAGAACTAAAGAAATGAGCTAGCCCAAACAAACAATCTAAGGCCCAAGCCCAAACCCAACCGAAATAGAGTTAGAACTGGTGAGACTGGGAGCACTGGATCCAAATCTCGGTCATCCCCTCCACCACCAGCTCATATTTTCCGGCCACCTCTCCTCCCTTCCTCATCATATCGGTTTTGCTCCTGAGGAAGAACCATACAACATTAACAAAAGGTAAAACTAAAATCCTTAACTCCATCCACTCCCTCTAAACTAGATCTGGGAATTTTCGACCTCCATTAATTAAAGCTTGTTCAAAGCTTCAACCACACACTCTCCAGCCCCCAAACAACCATTAACAACCCATAACCAACCAACAAAAAGTTCACAACAAAAATCAAAACAAAACAAATAGTTAAACAATACAAAAATATGGACGGTTTGGTTCTTGCTTGAACGCCATTAATGGCAGTTCAAGCTTCACAGCACTACCACTTTCAAACAATCACCTCAACTTCACCACACACAGTCCACACAACTCCACAGTTCACCCATCCAACCCAACAACCATCTCACAACCAAATTCAAGCAAAACAATAGTTCAAACAACACCAAAACTCTAGACGCCATTACTGCTATGCAAAAGCTCCATCTCACGACACCAACAACCATCAACCATCAATAATACAATCAATTAGGCCGATAGATACTTATCTAGTTCCACCAAAACATTTACAATGAAACATAAACAATCACATTCACACAAAACAAAGTAGTGCGAGTTGTTTCTTTTGGCTTTTGGCTTAAAACGCCAAAGCGCAATAGCCAATACATAAGTCCACCAATTTTTTACAAAGCAGCCCATCATCGATTTAATACCCCTCGTTTTAAGTTTTCCTAACAGACGGTTATTCAAAGTTGTATAATGTAGTTAACACTACACAATTATACGATGAAATGAGCATGTGAACAATACTGTACAATCTACAGTAAACGAGAAATAAAAAAAACATAAAAATCTACTCACTCGTAACGCTCCGACTATTAGCTCGCTATTAGAAAAACTTCCGTTCCTGCTGTCAGCAAGAAACTTCTCTCTTTCCTCTCTGCGAAATTCTCCCTTTTTCTATTTTTAAAAACCCCCGAACTAGGGAAGAAGGTTTATCCCATAAACCCACGTCTCCTATTTCCACTAACACTTATCCTATTTTATTTTATCTATTATCCATTATTATTATTATTATGAAAAATAAAAGAATAAAACACGGGGTGTTATAAACATGCTCTTGCATCGTTGAACCAGTCATCCACCATCATGTACCGATAAAGACGTTTCTTAATATACATCTTGTTCGTCATGTTTTTGGTCATATACAAAGATTCTAGGTTGAGCCAAATACCTACAACAGTATTTTCTCCCATCACATTATGCATAACCTCATTAGCAAGACACAATCGGATTGATGAACAAGCATGTAGATCGAACTCTTCCCAATCATCATCACTTATATTCGCCGCTGTTTGGGCCCCACCTTCGGTGTGTTCCCAGACTCGGATCCGGCCCATCACCTTTTCGGACTTTGGCCTAACATTCTGGATTCAACCCAACATGATTCCGGACTTGGTCCAGATCCAAATATTTACAGGTACATCTGGCACAGGTGATGTTTGGGCCCCACCTTCGGTGTGTTTCGGACTTCGGATCCGCTCATCACCTTTCCGGACTCGCCCAACATTCTGGATTCAACCCAACATGATTCCGGACTTGGTCCAGATCCAAATATTTACAAGTGCATCTGGCACAGGTTTAAGAAAGAAAATAGGCACAGTCTGGTCAACGGGGATAGAGAAGGAAAAAGAAGATAAACCAAAATCTTCGTGAGATTTGGGGTTAGAGTGGGATCCGGATCTTGGAATCCGTGATCTTTCTTATAAGAGTCCGCTCTCACTTTCGAACTACGCAGCAAAAGCTGGCGAGACTTGATCCATGTTTTGGTTGATGTGCGTGGCACGACAGGTTCTAAGGTTCAGTCTCATTTCTTTTGGTCAATCAATCCACTCTTCACAACCCTAACTGTGTTTGGGAATTTCTAGTCCAAACATTTGGCGCCATCTGTGCTTTTCAAATCCACACCAATGGGAAGAGCACAAACTAGATCACAAACTAATGGCCAAAATGGCCAACAACATCCTGTAGTCTCCCAATGATTTACTTAGCGTAGAATGATTCCTGTCAATGCCACACACGCCAGTAACATCCCACAAAATGTTGTCCGGATGTTCCGAATCTTCACGCCATCCGCATGACAAGTTCAACCTAATCCGGATGAACTCCAATCGAGAAATCCCCGGTGCTTACTACGAGAATGAAAGACTCGCAATGCTAGGGGAAAAGGCCTAGATCGAATTCCCTCTCCGGATAGTTTTGAACAACATTCATCAGACCGCTGGCGGCATCGAAATGCTATCTTGATGATAGGCGAGAACCAGTTCTCGGCCAAAGACAATCCAATGTATGGGACGGACTAGGTTTGGATTCTCGCCATAATACCCGGAAGGACAGAGTCCGACATGGAGTCCGGACTCATGATCATCATTCACCCGGAAGGACAAAGTCCGACATGGAGTCCCGACTCATGATCATCATTCAACTGTAAGGACCGGTCGGGACATGGGCGGACTCGACTACTCCCCATCCCGGCATTCCGGACGGGTAAATTTTGATTCACGCATTAACATCGACATCGAAGTTCGACTCCTCCCTCATATGCTCACGATATCGGCCTACTCATTCACACCGACATGATTTCCTAAGAAAGTAATGCTAGACTCGATCGAAAGACTGTCGAAGATATTGTAGCAAGAGCAATTAGAGGAAGAAGTACTCGCAATGACCAACTCAGAGACTTAGCCGTAATGGGTTTTCAACATTATCCATTTTCAGATTATATTCATAACTATCGTCGCCCTACGAACTTCAAGAAGCCTGACTTCGAAATGTATGATGAAGAGAATGGAGATCCATACACTCATCTGTTTTACTACAGGTCCCAAATGGCTATGGAAAATGATGATGCACTACTTTGTAAGTTGTTTCCAGCCACTCTCAAAGGTGATGCTTTAGTATGGTTCAACTCTCTAACTTCCAAATCAATTAGAAACTTCCCAGAATTAGCTAAGAAGTTTGTTGATCACTATCAGTATAACTGCGAGATTAAACAGGATTCTACTGCCTTATTTAATCTCACAAAAAATTATGGAGAATCTATCAGGGATTTTCGCAAAAGGTTTCAAACTTTACTCAATGTTACCCATCCTCCCTCGACGGTTTATCATCCAAGCTTTCAAAGATGCCATAGGATATGATCGTAGTGGTCTATACAATTCGCTCACTAGACAGCCGCCTTTCTCCAAGTCCGAGTTGTTTGATAGTGCTGAAGAGTTTGCAAGAGTTGAGGATGATCTCAAAGCTAGGCAGCTTTGAGAAGAAAATCTTCAGAAAAACAAAAAAGAGTCCGATCCGGACGAAACTCCAAAGAACTATAAAGGACCGATGTAAAACAAGCGTAACAACTTCCAACCGGACAACTCTAAGCCTACCCGGCCCAAATAAAGAGGAAAAAAGATTTTCACTCCTTTGTCGATGAAACTTTCTCAAGTTTACGAAAAGAATAAAAGGGCTTAAATCTTCTTTATAAGCCAAGGCCATTACACGAAGATACATCCAACATTAGAGATAAATCCAAACGATGCAAATTTCATGATGATTTTGGCCACACTAATCGATTGCATTGCAGAATTCTTCTGAGTGCTATTCAGCTTTAGTTGATGACAAGAAGTTGGATGAATTCATACGTAAAGCAAACCTGAAGTGAAGTTTGCGAACATATGGTCATCGTATCGACATGCCCGCCTAGATTCCATTTCAAATAATCACGGAAGTTTGAGAAAAACAAAATTCAATTTTCTAATGGATTTGGAGCAGTCAACGGCATTGATTTTTCTTAAAGGTGACAACGCGAGAAATATATGAACCCGAACCCTTATCCTTCGATGATCGTGGACTTATATGGAGTATTTCAAACCACATTATGATGTTTGTTATGATATTAGCATTCATTGGAATGTGGAGGGTTCAAAAAATTATGCTAGATAATGGAAGCTCTGTAAGTGTGTTATTTTCTAGAGCTTATATAGAAATGAAGCCACAGAGCTTATCATTCGGAAGAAAACCCTATTGTTGGGTTCGATGGAACAAAGAACTATTCCGATAGAGTTTATGCGCCTACCATAGAATACCGGAAACAAGTGGGTTTGAAATCAATTTTTTGCTCATGAATTGCCACTCTCCATATAATGCAATTCTGGGCAGAGATTGGATCCATCAGATGCAGGCAGTTATATCTACTTTCCACAAGGCAGTCAAGTTTCCATGTAGTCAAGGAATCTGTAAAATCCGGAGTGATCAGATGGAATCCCACAGATGTTATGACAAAGCACTAGATGACTACAAACCTTCTGGAATTCATGCCAACAGAGTCATTCAGGTCACTCCACAGAAGTAGCAATTACAGTATGGCTCCACATCCATTTCAAGCGAGAATCAAAAGGACCTTCCTACTATTGATAAACTTGAGGAAGTTCAGATTGGAATGAGTCCGGAACATACCACTTTCATATCAACTAAGCTTTCCGAAGTTGAGAAAAGAGACATGATTGAATTGTTAAAGAAAAATAGCAATAACTTTTGCAAGGAGCATAGATGACATGACTGCATCACCCGGACATAGCATGTCATCATCGTGATGTGGATCATACAAAAAAACCCTCGGCTGCAAAGACCAAAGCATGGCACCGATAAAAGGCTGAAAGTCAATAGAAGAGGTTAGTCGTTCTCGGGCTAAGTTTATTCGACCCGAGAATATCCTAAATGGTTATCAAACATAGTTGTAGTTACCAAGAAGAATGGCAAATTAAGAATGTGTATAGATTTCATTAAACTTAATGAAGTTTGCCCACTTAATCCTTACCCTTTGCCTAAGATAAATGATTTAGTTGATGCTACTTCGGGATATCGAGAATTTCATTCATGGATCTTTGTGTGTACCCTACGTCATATTTCCTATCCAAAGTATACCGGACTATGAACCGGGGTGTAAGACCCGGACGGACCCGGTCACGGGGCAAATACTTTGGATAATTCGGTCCTCTAATCCGTTAGAGTTCACAACGGGTTCGTGGCCCATCCGGTTCGGGGCCCAAGTTCGTGGACCTAATCCGTCCCGGATCATTCTCGATCCATTCACCCGATAAGATCCTAATGCAATCCGATAAGATCTTGCACAAGGATAGAAGGGAATCTTGGGGAATGATCCTATGTGTACCATACGTTTTCAGTCTAAAGTGTACTATAACCATGGACCGGATATGGGCCCAAAGAAATGACGATCCAATGGTCATTCCAAATAAACACTTTCGGATCGTTTGGTTTTCGAATCCATCAAAGTTCAGAACAGTGTCCAGGGCCCATCCGAGTGGCCCAGATCTATGGATCCAATCCACGGAAGCTAAAAATCCTGGTGCAATCCGATAAGATCTTGCGCAAGGATAGAATGAAATCTTGGGGAATGATCCTATTGGAGATAGAATCATACTAGGATTCATCATCTCCGAGAATCCCTTTCTTGGCCGCCAAGGCAGGGGATTGTTATATATACGGAGGCTTCTGCATCCTCTAGAACTACGTTTTTAAGAGACTTGATCCCGGATTCTTCACTGGATACGTAGGCAACCAGAACGTTGGTGCAATCTCACATCCTCAAAAATCCCAATCCCCATATCTTTCGAGCCTTCGGAAGCATCATCACATCGGGAGTGTCGGGTTATCATTTTGCCCCGACATTCTTTGGCGCCGTCGTAGGGACCAACCCACGCACCAATGGTTTTCCTCGAAAGTGATATCCTCGACCTTATTCTTTCGGTCGCCCTTGTTACCATGGCTGAACAAATGCGATGAATGATGCGTAGTTGCCAATCGGGCATGTAGCAACTCGCAAAACATGGAGACTATTCCGGGCACCACTACGGAGGTGGGACAATGAGCCGCCATAGATCTTTCTCTCAAAACGGAGGAAACAGACCGTCCCGTAAGTAGTTCCACACACTCGAGCCATTAGGGACTCGAATCTAATCCCCGTCCCTCGGCCGCAATGCCGCGGAGCACGAGAGCTGAGAATCCACGCCGTGGATGGTCCCACCGAACCCAATTGATGCTATCGCGACGATCGATAAAGTGGGCGGGAGGCCGACATGCTAACCCACGCTTCCCAATTTAACTTGCAATACCAATCGGATCCAAATTTAATCTCTTTGACAAGAGTAGTTGCGGAAAACGAAAATTTGAGAAATCAACTAGGCAAACGCCGAGACCCCGCAGAGCACCAATCGTCGAGTCCCTTTGTCCGCATCGCGTAAAGGCAACGGCCAACCGATGAAGATTTAAGATCCGGAATAATGGCCAAACCTTATTCACAATAATGGTCAAGCTAGAGACATGAGCATATTATTCAATTTTGAGGCTCTTTTGGAGAGGTTAGAAATTCCAAAGTTAGCTGATTCTTGTAGCATGTATCACTCCCCCAGCGTCAGATCATTTTGCCAAAATCAAGACCTAATTCCATATATGCCCGGGGTTCCATGCAGGCTACGGCTGAGCTAAGAAATTTATTTGTACAGTCCTAAAAGATAGAATTCAGAACCTCCAGCTGAGAAGTTTTTATAAAATTGAAGCAATCAATTTGGTTTTTGTGATTTACTATGCAAAGTCCATTGATTTTGAGTAACTTGTGAATACTAAAATCACTTTCTGTCCGTGGATGAAGCTATTGGACATTTTGGACTTGCTTATATTTTGAGGGAAAAAATAGAAAGCAAAGAAAATTAATGAAGAAAAACTTGATTCAAATCACCGCAAGAATAATTGAGAAGAACGAAAAAAAACAGAGTAACAGATGGTCAACTCTGTTACAAAATATCCCACTGACCCTATGCAATACTCATTTCACTTAAAAAAAACATGAATCAGAAAACATCAATAACCACCAACTTTTATTTGATAACAAGCTTATCATCATCACTTGAGCTTAATATTTCAGCAGTACATTGACGATTGATCAATATATAGTCGCGTTATTACTTATTAGCACGACCTCTATCTTTCCATTCATAAATACGCTTGAAACTCATTCTACCACCAGGTAATTCGAAGCCATGGTATATTCCATCACTACGAGCATCCCATTTACAATTATCACATCCGCTCGTTCCATTGAACAACATTTGACGAGCGTCGAATATGTGGAAACTCTGTGCTAGCCAACGACCTTTTCCGTCCTTCCACTCCATATTGCACCAGTAAAGCGTGTGTTTGAAAAAATTGTGAGGTGTGAAACTAAAACTGAAAATCACTTTATATTCGAGTTCGACCCAACCAATTTTGTCGTCCTTAGATGCGATGTAAGCTCTCAATAGTGTACCCGGGTATATATAATTGGAAATAATTATTTCTATCTCTGGGGCTTTAGGAAAAAAAGACATATCTGTTTCTGCGTAAGTTTGTAAACAACAAAAGTAAAGGAGCACAGCCAAAACAATTAGAAAGGCGTGAGTGATAGTAGTACTCATGCCACCATTGTTGGGTGTTAGTGCTGCTTGGTATCTGATGCTATTTCTTTTATACTATTTTTTAATTTTTTATTTTTATAGATAGATTTCTTTTTATACTAATTCTGGCTCTCAATTGCTCTCTTAAAAAGACAATGTAGAAATTCACATTTGTACATTTAGGCATTATTAACATTCCTCTTTCGGCATTTGCACTTATTCTATACATTTAGGCATTATTAACATTCCTCTTTCGGCATTTGCACCTATTCTATTTGAATTGAATGAATTCCCTCTTTCTATATTTTCAGTGTTATATCTTATATCTTATCTTATATATACAGCGGATACCAGATTTTCCAATTAGTTTCCGTATTTCCGGTTTTATGCCAAAGTTTTTAATGGAAAGGGTACCAAAAAGTTGGACAACCATTTTATTTTTGGTCTTCACTGAAAGGGTATATATGTAATTTAATATATTCTCAGACTATAAAACACAACGTATTGACATTTTCAGCAAACAGAGACACCGTTTTGCGGTTTATGAATAATAACCTGAAACAGACATAAAAAAAACGAACGCTTAACCAAAATTGTTCGTCTTATTCTTCTAATTGTTCATCTTCTTCAGTACCAAAATAACGAGTCTCCACTACTGATGATAATATGTGAAATGGGTTTAAGGTACTTTTTGCTTCAAATTCGGTCGGATTTTATTTTCGTTTTCTTTTTTAATGCCTTAAATCGAACTTCCCTTTTTTTCCATTTTATTATTTGCTTTAATCAAGAGTTTTAGATTGTGAAACTTCAATGGAAGAGGTGAGTTCAATGAGTTTTTATTCTTACTATTCATAAATTTAACCTTTTTATTTATGCTTATGCTACAAATTTTGGATATGCTTCATGAATTTTTAATCTGACTGTTCCTCAATTTTGCAGGAAACCCATCGTTCTCACCTTCTTCTCCCTTTCTCTCTCTCAAATCTCCCATCACAAATTAAAAAGTCTGGATCAGGTATGGTTGTTTAATCAGTCTCTAAATCATTCTCAATTTCAAATCTCCCCTCACAATTAATTTTAAAAGGCCTGAGATTTTCAATACCGTTTTGTTTGACAGCAAGTGACCGTTAGTTCTTTAGAGGAAGTGTTTCTCGATATTCCTCGCAACAACTCCAAATTGGAAGCATTATATGCAGTAAGTCATTTTTCCTACTCACTAGTTACTTGATTAGTTTTAATTTGCAATTGCATGTCTAAAGTTGTGCACATGCCGTCTCTTAGTTGAATATACGATCTGAAAACTATATGCTACCCCAGCCACCAATTTTATATGCAATGATAGTTTTCGGGTTAGAACTTTTGCACAGATAGTTTCATTTGGATTTACGAGGATATTTTAGAATCGTCGACAATTACATTAAGTGCATATTTGGGGGATTTAAAGCCCCAAATGTTTTAGTTGTGAGTTTGCCAATTAGCTCTGTTGAGAACTCAAGAAGATCAAAATGTAACCATAAAGATTTGCGACCTAGGTTTGATACCCTCTGTGTGTTGCACTCTTCAAGTATTTATAGTGTTAGCCCAATAAGTGGCATTATCATAATTTATTAATGTTTTATTTGTGTGAATTGAAGGAATGGTGCTACTTTGGTTTCTTATTGTAGCAAAAATACTGAAAATTTGCTCGTCTACTAATCTCAGTCATGTTGGTGATTTTTTTCCGTGGGCTATTCATAATGAGATCAAAATCAGCTAGAATAATTGTTTACCTCATTCACTAGGTGGTTAATCTCAACTGTGGAAATTGTTTTGTTCCCCTGGATAATGACCATAGATGTCTTTGCCTTGGCGTTCTTGTGTGTAGTATCCATCCACTGTATCAACACAATTCTACTTACTCCTTTCCTAGAGCAGGGAAGAGACTACATGCTTCTAATGTATCCCTGGTCCCTGGATGCATGTTTTGGTCATAGGATGCTGATTTGTAGATGATATTCTGTAGAGAAATCAGCAGACTCCTTGGTAGTAATCATTTGTTTTTATGTGGCAGGGGTAATTCTCTGAAGGGGCAACTACGGCTTATGCTCAGGTCTTAGTCAAATACTATGTTATGTTCGCTGATTCTATAGAATTGAAGTACTAGCTTTCTATAGAAGGAAATTCGTTCTATCTTAGGAGACAATTTCCCATTAACCTTCAAACACCGTGAGGGGGAAAATCTGTCTTAAGGACATAGTGTATCTACATTAGACTCGGATTTAACTAAGAAGTACAAGACACTTACAAGACAAAAGGTTTGTATAGTTTGGTAATTGGTAAAGAGTAAGTATAATTAAATTATATATTCCTAACAAAAAGATGACGACCATTATAAGATTTTCAACCTCCTCACAGAAAATAGAATGTTTACAATATAGAAAGTCCAAAAAAATCTAGTTCATGGGGCCCCTTTCACTAGATCCGTGTCCCACCAATAACTCTAACACAACACTTAAATGGTGTTATCTGTCATGCTTTTTAAGAATCCTCTACCTCCCTTCTACCCCAAATTAAGTTCTATTATTGCATAATTTCATGTAAATACTCTTCAAGAGCGCAACACACACTAAACCGGGAAAATGATAACGAAAAATGTTGAAGGTGGTATGCATTACTAGCTACTAGAATAAGAATAAAAAAAGTGTGAACATGAACTATATGCATAACCATAAGCCAAACATATCCTAAACCGGCGAACAGATTAAGTTTCCGTTTAAATGAGAAGTTGTTGTGAATAACTAAACTGCGGAAACAACGTTATCCACTCCAAATCAATTAACCCTACACAAGGATTGATCATTCTCTTTAGACAAGACTTCAACACCCTCACAGTACTATCCCAACACTTCTCAATATCAATTAACTAGCATATAAAGTAAAGAGACTAATACAAAAGAAAACAAACCACAATACACAGATATAACATGGTTCGGCAATGTGCCTATGTCCACCGGCAATTTCCAAGCTTTACTAGATGTCCAAAGTAACATATTATAAGAGCTCTCAATTCACTCACAAAGAATGAACACTAAACTCACTAAGAATTCTCTCTTACAATCTCTCTCCTTTTTTCTGGTTTTGGTTAGTTTAAGTTTGTAGAAAAAAAAAAAACTTATGTTTATACTGTTTCCGAAAAAGATCAAAGTTTGAGTGAAAACGGTGGAGCGCGGGCATGCCTTGAGCCAGGCATAGTAGAGCGCGCACACCTGACAAACTTTTCGTAAGAAAAGTCCAGTACTGTTTTTCTTTCTCTCGACCTAAATTTTGGCCAAGTAAGAAAAATGCAAACACCCTTTTTTCCTCCTTTTTTCTCTATATTCTCCACCTTGGTGAGATTTTAACACATAAAACCAAGCCAAACACATCCAGCAAGAAGCACTAGCTAGTCTTCAAAACATATACAAAAGCTCGCCGTTTGCCCCGAAGGGCCGGGCCATGCCCACAAAGGGCTCTAATTAAACATGTAGGATTTGCAGCAAGTCCAAACAGTGTTGGAGCTTAATTCCTGTGACAACCTTCGTCAGCATATCAGCAGGATTGTCATGGGTGTCCACTTTCTCAAGTGATACATCACCATCCTCAACGACATCCCGTACAAAATGATAGCGGACATTAATATGCTTGGTCCGAGCATGATGAACCTAGTTCTTCGCCAAATGAATAACACTCTGACTATCACAATACAAAGCAACATTGTTCTACTCAATACCCATATCATCTAGAAGACCTCGAAGCCATAGTGCCTCTTTCACTGCCATATACTCTCCCTCTGTAGTTAGGGCTGGAAATGGTATGGGATGCAACCCGAATCCAACCATATCCGAATCCATTTTAACGGATATGGTTTCTATGTTTGTGACTAGAATCCGACCCAAATATCCGAAAACCCGAATCATTTTAACAAGATTTATATTTTGATGCCTAAAAATTAATTTATATTTTACATTTATATATGAAAATCATTAAAATAGTGTATTTTTTTGTTTTTTTAATGGATATGGATATCCGAAATCCGACCCGAATCCAGATGGATCCAAATATGGTAAAGAGTTTTGAGTGAAAATCCGACCCGAACCCGCTCTATTTCCAGCCCTATCTGTAGTAGATAGAGAAACTGTAGCCTATAGTATAGACCTCCAACTAACCGGTGCTCCATGCATCATAAGCACATAACCAGTAATCGATCGTCATCTATTTAGATCACCTGCATAATCTGAATCCACATAACCACTGATATAACAAGTACCTCCACCATAAACTAATCCCACATCCAAGGTTCCCTTCAAGTACCTCAATACCCATTTCACTGCCTGCCAGGATTTGCCATACCTGCTTACAACACTGACTACCTATGAAATGTCCAGGCGTGTGCACACCATAGTATACATCAAACTGCCTACTGTACTAGCATAAGGAACATGAGCCATATGCTTTTGTTCCTCCACCGAACTAGGATAGAACTTAACTAAAAGCCTAAAATGCCCAGCTAAAGGAGTAGAAACCGACTTTGTATTCTCCATACCAAATCAAGAAATTACTTTCTGAAGGTATTTCTTCTGAGATACAACTATCCGTCGCTTCTTCCTATCTCTGTCAATCTCCATGCCCAATATCTTTTTGGCTCCACCCGAGTCCTTCATCTCAAAATCAGAGCTAAGTTGAGATTTCAACTTGTCGATCTCCACCATGCTTTTGGAAGCAATAAGCATGTCATCCACATAAAGCAAGAGATAGATGAAGTCATTACTACAAAGCCTACGAAAGTAAACACAACAATCATACTTACTTCGGGTATACTCATATTACATCATGAACGTGTTAAAGCGCTTGTACCATTGCCTAGGCGATTGCTTTAAACCATATAATGACCAATGTAACTTGCACACATGATCTTCTTTTTTAGCAACAACAAAACCTTCAGGTTGTCTCATATAGATCTCTTCTTCCAAGTCTCCATGCAAGAAAGTAGTTTTCACATCAAGTTGCTCTAACTCCTAGTCGAAGTAAGCAACTAAACTCAATAATGCACGAATAGAAGTATGTTTGACCACCGGGGAAAATACCTCATTATAGTCAACTCCTTCCTTCCGTAAGAAACCCTTTGCTACCACTCTTACCTTGTACCCAGTATTGTTAGACTCAGGAAGGACCTCTTCTTTCTGAACACCTATTTACTGCCGATAGTCTTTTTACCCTTTGGCAATAAAACAAGGTCCCATGTGTGATTTTTATCAAGAGATTTCATCTCTTCCTGCATAGCAACCAACCAATCTCTGTAATGAGCATCTCTAACAGCTTCCTTGAAGCTATCTGGCTCATCATCTTCAATATTCAGTGCATATGCCACTAAATCCACTTGACTATAATGTTTCACCGGCTTATCGTGCCCATACTTGTGTACTTCCTTAACTTGTCTCTTTGGCCTAGGGTCAGCCACTACAAGTTGCAGATGCTCATGCTCTTCTTTCTGTTGTTGTGTGGTTCCATGATCTGACACCTCATCATGAACCAACCAGTCATCTACTGCATCAGACAACTCAAACTCAGTAGCTTGAACTTCTATAAATTAACTCACCATTCTGCCCAGCTTTTTCCGGCTTACTTAAAGATAACACGAAAATCTCATCAAACACTACACCAAAACAGCTTTTTTGTGACGCCAAAATGGCGTCACAAATAATTTTAGTGACACCATTTTGGTGTCACAAATATGGCGACACAATTTGGCGTCAATTATTTTTGTGACGCCATTTTGGCGTCACTAATTTGTAACGTCAAAATAGCGTCACAAATATAGTGACACCATTTTGACGACACAAATTAGTGACGCCAGACACCATTTTGATGTCACAAATTAGTGACGCCAAAATGGCGTCACAAATATTTGTGACGTCAAAATGGCGTCACAAAATATATTTTAGAAAAAAAAAATAATTGGTTGTTATACATCCAACATCCACCGGTGGATGTATAGCAACCAATTATTATTATTATTATTATTCAAGATACAACTAGCCCTAGCCACCACCGGTTGCTATATGAACTAGCCAAAATACAACTCTTTTAAAAAACAGTTCATTCCATAAAATACACAATCACCGTCAATCCCATTCAAGAATAAAACATTCATTTCATCACTCAAAATTATCAAGTCACTTGTAAACACCAAGTACTTCAATTTTTTAAGCGAAAAGTACAATACAAATCACTTTCTAAAAATAGTAAACAATCTTTACTAGAAAGAACCTCGGAATCTCCCGAACTTGTCGAGTATTTACGTATAGGTGTGCACTCAGACCTGCTTATTGGTGTGGGCATCTCGAGTGCATCACTTATTGTAACCGAATCTGCGTAACGAAACCCATCCCCAACTAGGTGTATTGAGTTTTGAATAAACACCGTATGCCGATTTCTCTAAAATTTGGTGGTTTTAAGGGTTGGAGGCAAGCATTGAGACAACTCCAACACATACCGTTGAATAGCTTGTGTTTGACCGCAATAAACCTGAACCACATGATCCCCATCGGTAAACAATCACTTGTTCCAAAGTAGAATCAAAATAGGCACCGCAAATGCGAAAATTCTACAATATAATCAATGCGTGTGGCCATGGGATTTGGACCATACTAGAGATATGCACAAAACGATTCAAGCCACTTGGTAGCGACCACCCTTCTTTACTTGCTAAAGTCCATATCTTCACTTCACTATTCAGAGCTACATAAGAAAAAATCATTTAGTAGTGCTTTTCACTAACCCAAGATAGAGAAAAATATCATAAAACCAGCTGAGATTTGAACCACCCTTCGACTCCTAACTCGAGTGGATCCAAGAAGACCCACATTCTCTCTGTAGCGTTTTACATATATTTATGAAACGGCAGTAACTTAGAACACGGTAAAGGAAATAAGAGTGCAAGGAAATACTTGAAATATATGCACTACTTACATAGACCACGATAAAAGCCGGCCGGTTCACATCCCCAAATAGTCCATCCAATATGATTCCAATCCCACGGTGAAGATGAACCATCACTTTTTTTTTTTTTTTTTTTTGAGTTCCATCTAAAGCGCATGTACCACACTTAGTATAACTTGCTCACCTGCCAGCCTATACCACGCTAAGAACATGAGCAGGAGGAGTAGCACTAGCCGATCGCAGCGACCTTATATGCTCTCAATTGATTGCCAAAACAAATGCCGAGTTAACATCGAACGCCAAACCATTCCCTGTGCCCCTATACGCTATCTATAGAATGAGATACCTCTATTAAGGAAACAAAAACAGCAGCCATCATTCAACGCAGCGTGACCAAGATCAAATGTAGGTGCACCCCATTGAAGTGGGTATGGGATTTTTATCCCCGCATTTTGTAAGTGCACAAGGTTAACAATTGGCTCTAAAATGATAACGACATACTTTGTCGAAACCAACAATAGGTATACCGACCAAGGTGCGTAAAAAGAAATGAGATAGGCCTTATCGGTTCGGCAATTCATTTGAGTCTTTTCGACGATGTTTGTATGTGCCATCGGCGATCAAAGAGATGAGCATATGCCCATATCAATCGCGGATCGATATTATGAGAGCAAACCGTTCCAATCTCGGCAAGTGCTTTGCCCGAAAGTGTTTTAGATCTCGTACACAAAAAGACAACATATGAAACAGATTCTCAATTTCCTTCTCGACTACAATTACAGTTTGTTTCCTATAGAAAAATAGAAGGGAAAAAACACGAGAAAAGTAGCGCTTCCAATAAGATAAAGATCAAGGAGCCAAATCAATGGAGATAGATAGTGCTACCTGGGAGAAAGCGATGAATAAGATGAGCATGGGAATTCCAATTTCTACACATGATCTAACCCCCAAAGAAAGTAATGCAAGCGCTAATGCTTTTGAAACTTAGAACAAATGAGTGAAATGACCTACCAAAACGGTAAAAAAAGCACAAAATACATAATAAAAAGAGCAAAAGGATTTCATGTTTTCTATCTAAAAAGAAATTGCTTTAAAAATAATCAGAACCTGAAGGACACACTGCGGACAAGATTAATGTGATTGGGACGATCTGTTGCAGTCAAGAAGTTAGCTGCATACACAGGTTGACCATCATGAGCCCCCCCCCCCCTCCAAATTTCCGGAGAGATAAAGAGGGAAACCCTCCCAATTTCCAGAGAGAGACCGAGAGCGAGAGAGGAGGCCGAGCGTATTCTCTCCCTTTCTCTCTCTCTCTCTTCAAGCACAACTCACCCAAGGCCCAAAATATGGGGTTTTAGATATTGAACTTAAAGATGCATGGATGTCATCACAATAAAAACATTTTCAGTAGTAAACATTCAATGACAAACTAATCTACAGATTGGAGTGGTAGACCCCGAACTGAACCTGAATTTTGCAATAAGAAATGTATACCTTGTGCAATTGACCAAACCCAATCAACACGTTGTAGCCACTGGATCTGTTGGGACTTCCTTAGTAGATGTGTGTCACCAAAAGTCTGAATTTACAAACACAACTCGATTTTAAATTATATAACTTTCACGGATGTCATCCAAGTATTGGTAGAATCAAGTTGTACACTTGTAATATGACCAAACCCAATCAACTACATGGAGAAAAATTTCTTAATACAAACATAAATAAGAATATGAAGTACCTTGAGAAGCAACATTGACAATCAGTAACACCTATCCTTCCAAAAGCTTAAATACACATTATCTCCTTTAGCATCCTGACCAAATAATAAAGGATTAGAAGAACAATATCTAACCAAACCAAAATCAAGTAAACCCAAAGCTTGAATCCGTAAACATAGGCAACCACAAACACCAACTACACTAAGCATCGTCAATGAAACAACTAAACTTGAAACAATCCAATAACAATAGACAATTTGTGCCTATTACCTCAATACCAGATTTATGCCATTTCGCCATCTCACTACCAAATTATATAAGTTCTAAGTGATAACCTTTAGGAATGATCTAGATTTACATAGTATGAACATACTACACAACATGATCAACTACATACTTATCTATAGATTCAAAGACATGAATAGAATGAGGCGTCACTAAATATATTCAAGCAACAACTAAACATGTGCAAACTTTTAGCCGATCATGCCCACTTCTAATAACACCGTTGTCTGCCCTAAACCCAAACCATGCTCATGAGTACTTTTCCCTAAATACCCAAGGCCTCATGTGAAAATTGCTGATTTATATTGTGGTTTTTCCCAAGCATCAAGTCGTGGTTTATATCTCATTTCAAAACCATATATAACTCTCAATACTCTTAATTCTCATAATCTGTAACAAAAGTTGATAGAAAGACAAACCTGAATTGAGAAATCCACCTTCAGCGAAATCAAAAGTCCTAGTACAAAATCCAGCTAAAACGTTCACTAGTTTCACCAAAACATGAAAAGAATCAAATTTTATGGAAAAAAATAATGAATAAGACAAAGAAGAGTCCATGGCCATGGCAATGCACACGGAGGCACCAAGCAAAGAAGAAGCGGCACCAAATGGTAAAGCGGGCACCGGGGTGAAAAATAATGAATAAGACAGCAGCAGGTCCATGGCAACAACAGCGGCACCAGCAGCAGAAGCAGGCACCAGCGGCAGCAGGTAGGCACCCAACAGCAGCTCCCAAAATTATAAACCCTAGAAAACAAAATCATGTTAGAAACCCCAAAATAAAAATCAAGACAAACAAAACTTATCTTCATCGACTGCAACCTTAACTAGAATCTTCACATTTCACTCATACAACAACATCTTACAATATATCAAATCATATTAACCCAATACCTACAAGCACAAAGAAAACAACATTGCAATCCAGGTATTCAGCCTGTAATTGAGACTCTAGAAAATCCACCTAAAAACTGATTTCTAATCATTTCTACCGATATTAAGCAGGGCAATACCCGAAACCCCTAAATTCCGCCTTAATAAAAAAAAAAACTCTAAAAGCCTAAATACAATTTTCACCAAAATTTGAAATCTTTTCATTTCACATCTTATTTTCAAAACATCAATACAACACAACACAAGCTTATATCTTCTTATAAATTGACTTGGGCTCGATTTTGTCATTTCACTAATACCAAAACCACAAATCAGTAAAAACACAGTTAGTAGATGCATGTACATAACAACACAAAACAAATGTAAGTCTTACATCAAGTAAAGACAAAAGCTCCTCAACAGAAGAAGGTGGTTCCAATAGTTTAGTTCCAGCTTCCATAAGCTGGTTTTCTAACTCTTTCTCACCCATTTCTAACAACAATCCAGATCTTCAAACCCTAGAAATCATCACAAATGTAAAAAAAAAAAAAAAAAAAAAAAAATTAACACCTAGGATTAGTAACAGTAACAATAAACCATAACTAGAATAATGATCCAATTGATTACTTGTTAAACCATAACTAGAATCTTGAAGCTGTTGCTGCATCTGAACTCAATAATTCTGATTGTTCATTTCCCTTTTTTGCTCCTGATTCCTATTATCTCTAGACTGAACTTGAACCATTTGCTCTCCATAATACATTTGCTTCGCTCTCATAGTCTCATCATCCCATCAGGGACACTATTATCTCTCAGACATAATAATAATAATAATTCACTTAAAATCAAGCTCATAACTATACCCTTCCATTACCTACCAACTAATTTAAACAAAAAACTAATAAATCATTTCTTAACAATTGAACTAAACAGTACCTTGAATTTTGATCGGGTGAATGTAAATCAAGACCCCCCCACTACTTTTATGCACCAATTGCGGCTGCGGTGGCTTTCTAAACCCAGTCCCCACTCCTTGTTCTGACCTTTCCGATCTCTCAGACCTCTCCGACTTCTCGGATCTCTCATCATCCGAGAAAGGCTCGTATTTTCAACAATACCAACAACATTAAAAGATCGAAAAGAGAGTACCTCTGTTTAAGATGGAGATGTTGGGATAAACAAAACTGCCGTCTTCAATTCACCGTCGTCGAAATTAGGGGGAAGGAGGTGGAATATGAAGAAGTGGGGAGGAAGAACATATTTAGGGCAAGGGTTTCACTCTTTCAGAGAGTTGAGATCAAGAAGAAACCCGACGTCTTTCGAGTTTGATGCCTGTGCAGAACACGTGCGCTGATTTAAATTTTTTATTAGCTCAAATTTTTATACCTTTCACGCCCATATGCGGTCACTAATTTTTTATAAAATTTTCTTAAAAAAATAAAATAAACTTTTGATTTATTGTGACACTAAAAACTGAATAGTGACGCCTAATTGTCGTCACAAAACCTCAAAAGCCTCTGTCACAAAAATACAGTTATGGTGTAGTGAAAGGTAACATCTCTGCTGACCAAGAACTTGTGGTCTTCTAGACACCACAATCTGTATCCCTTTACCCTATTTGCGAAACCCAAGAATATTGCCTTCTTAGCTCTAGGATCTAGCTTGTTTTCCCTCACATGGTAGTAAACATTCGGTCCAAACACTCGCAAAATACTATAATCAGCTGGGTAACCGTACCTTACCACACCTCATAAGGCATCTTGCAATTTATAGCTGGAACTGGTGACCTATTATACAGGTAATTCGCCATGGACACTGTATTTGCTCAATACTCTTTGCCTAGACTAGCATTAGACAACAAACATCTCGCTTTTTCAAACAATGTTCTATTCATCCTCTCTGCCATCCCATTCTGCTGAGGCGTGCCCCTAATTGTCCAATGTCTGGCAATACCTTGTTACGCACAAAACTCTTGGAAAGGCCCATAGATATACTCGGTATCATTGTCGTCAGACCGTAAAGTTTTTACCTTTCTATCTGTGCAATTCTCAACCTTTGTCTTCCATTTCTTAAATATCTCAAACACTTTATCTTTAGTTTTCATCATATACACCCACACATAGCGAGTATGATCATCAATGAATGAGATATAATAACGGTTACCTCCTTTTGAAGCCACTCTAGATGGTCCCCACACATCTGTATACACATAATCAAGGATGCCCGCCGTTTTGTGCTTGCTAGAACTGAACTTGGCTCGACATTGCTTCCCATAGACACAGTGCTCACAGAATCCCATGCTTGGCTTTTTCAAGTCCTTCAAGAACCTTTGCTTGCACAACTCAAACAAACCTTTTTTCACTCATATGCCCTAGACGCATATGCCACATCTTAGTGCACTCAGACTCATCACTATATGCACCCACTGCTACATTGCCTGTCACCATACTACCCATCAAAGTATACAAGGTTCCATGTCTTTGACCCTTCATAACAACTAAAGAGCCACTAACAATCTTTAGGACTCCACCTTCTCCCACAAACTTGTGGCCTTTGGAATCTAAGGTACCAAGAGAAATAAAGTTTTTCTTTAGCTCAAGAATATGCTTCACATCGGTTAAAGTCCTCACTACACCATCATGCATCTTGACCTGTATAGTTCCAATTCCTACCATCTTACAAGCAACGTCATTACCTATCAAAACGGAACCACCATCAATGCTCTCATAAGAAATAAACTACTTTCTATTTGGGCACATATAGTAGGAACACCCAGTATCAAGAATCCATCTTTCGGCCATATAGTCTTGTGTGGACACACAGAGACTCATATCATCTCCTTCAGAGCCTGAAGCAAAACTTGACTCAACTTTAGCCTTACCTTTCTTTTTACCATTGTTCTTGTTACCTTTCTTTGGGTGAAGACAATTACTTACGTAATGTCCATTTTCTTCGCAATTGTAGCACTTCACATGTTTCAGCGGCTTTTTTGACTTGAACCTAGACCTCTCATTGCTTATAAAGGCCTTTTCATACGACCTTCCTCTTGCCACTAGCCCTTGTCCTGCATCAATGTTATTCTCAATTCGTGTCTTCTTCATCAACTCATAAGAAAGAAGCACACTTTGAACTTCATCAAGATCAACATCTTCTCTGTTCATAAAAGTAGTCATTAGATGATCATAGCTTTCGGGTAAAGAGAATATTAAACATGTCGCTTGATCCTTATCATCCATCTTCATGCCAACATTCAAATAATCCGCGAGGCATCAACGGAACTCACTAACATGCTCTTGCATCATTGAACCAGCCATCCACCATCATGTACCGATAAAAAAGTTTCTTAAGATACATCTTGTTCGTCATGCTCTTGGTTATATACATAGATTCTAGCTTGAGCCAAATACCTACAGCAGTATTTTCTCCCATCACATTATACATAACCTCATTGGCAAGACACAACCAGATTGATGAACAAGCCTGTAGATCGAACTCTTCCCAATCATCATCACTTATATTCGCCGCCTTTGATTTAATCCCCTTTAAAACCTTGTGCAAATCTTGTTGGATGAGGATGTCCTTTACTTGGACTTGCCAAATCCCAAAGTTATTCTTCCCATTAAATTTCTCTACTTTAAATCTTGCATTTGACATCTTGGGAGCCATTTTTCAAGTCACACACAATAACCCCAAAAAAACTTTACTCAGGAATTTTATCGAACACTTTGTCTACAGAAATTTTTGAGCACTATGATTCTTCACCAAAACTCAAAATCCTAAGTCGTATACCTCGCTCTGATACCAATTGTTGTGAATAACTAAACTACGAAAACAACGTTATCCACTCCAAATCAATCAACCCTACACAATGATTGATTTTTCTCTCTAGACAAGACTTCAACACCCTCCAAGTACTATCCCAACACTTCTCAATATCAATTAACTAACATATAAAATAAATAGACTAATACAAAAGAAAACAAACCACAAGACATGGATATAACGTGGTTCGGCAATGTGCCTACGTCTACTGACGAGTTCCAAACTTTACTAGATGTCCAAAGTAACAGATTACAAGAGTTCTCAATTCACTCACAAAGAATGAACACTCAACTCACTAAGAATTCTCTTACAATCTCTATTTTTTTTTTCTAGTTTTGGTTAGGTCATGTTTTTAGAAAAAAAAAAAAAAAAAAAACTTATGTTTATACTGTTTCCAAAAAAAAAAAGAAGTCCGAAGTGAAAACGTATGCCTGGCGGGCATTGAGCGGGGCATAATAGAAGCGTCGACAAACTTTTAGTGAGAAAAGTCCAAGACTATTTTTCTTTCTCTCGACCCAAATTTTGGCTAATTAAGAAAAACACAAACACCACTTTTTTTCCTCCCTTTTTCTCTACGAAGCCACTTACATATTTTATGTGGTTTCCATCTGAATCCACTGCCTTCTCGCTTTCGATACAATGGCACAATGGCCCATTCCCAACAGGAAGAATGTAGTTTACGAATTTGGGGCACATTCAAATCAATGATTCTGAAAAATCAGGGAGATAATTGTAGCTTTTCCATGTCAATGAAAAAAAGTAAAAAAGATAAAAAAAATAAAGGTTGTAACCAAATATAGCAGAAATGAACATATCACCTATCAAGTAAGAAATTTTAAGAGTTTTAGTGCAGGAGTTTATATCATTGTATTTTAACAAGAAACAAACGAATAGGAACGACATGAGCATATTATTCAATTTTGAGGCTCTTTTGGAGAGGTTAGTGTTTCAGCAAGATTTGCCAAAACACACCAGTTGAGGGTTGGAAGTAATATTTTTTTGGAGATGGTGATTGGGGAAAGATGAGACTGGACTTCGGTTTTGAAGTTGCCTACGTACCCAAAGATATTGCTTGGGATCAAGTCTCAATTGCGTAGTTCTGGAAAAATGACGAAGGTTGGATTTTATAGGTAGCATTGGTGATAGTTACTTCCTCGTTCTCCAATATTCCAATCGTGGGATGAAGTTGAGAACCTGGCGGAGAATTGTCCAATCATGGGATGAAGTTGGAGAGTTTGGCGGGGACAACTGTCGGCTCGTGGGATGAAGTTGAGAACCGGCGGGGACATATGTCGGCTCGTGGAATGAAGTTGAGAACTGGCGGAGAACTGGCATTTCGTGGGATGAAGTTGAGAACCGACGCCGAGAACTGTCGCTCGTGGGATGAAGTTGGAGAACTGGCGGGACATCTGTCAGCTCGTAGGATGAAGTTAGAGAACTGGCGGGAGAACTATCAGTTCGTGGATTGAAGTTGGAGAACTGCCGGGACATTTGTCAACTCGTGGAATGAAGTTGGAGAACTGGCGGGAGAACTGTCAGCTCGTAGAATGTAGGCTTTGAGCATGGGCTTTTTTCATAGATAAGCTCTGAGCATGGGCTCTGAGCGTGGGCTTGTTTATAGTTGGGCTCTGAGCGTGGGCTTGTTTATAGTTAAGCTCTGAGCATGGGCTCTGAGCGTGGGCTTGTTTATAGTTGGGCTCTGAGCATGGGCTATGAGCGTGGGCTTGTTTATAGTTTGGCTTTGAGCATGGGCTCTGAGCGTGGGCTTGTTTATAGTTGGGCTCTGAGCGTGGGCTTGTTTATAGTTGGGCTCTGAGCATGGGCTTGTATTGAATTGGGCTTATATTGGGCCACATTTGTGGGGGCCGGAACATCGCCCTCTCTTTGTTACATGGGCAAGGCCTGTGGGCAAAGAAGTATTAATATTTATGGTACTTGGTAGGTTAGTAAATTGGTAAAAATGATGGGATCCGGTGCATTAGTCTTTGGTATGATCAAGTCAGTGATAATTCAAACTTCCGGCAATCTAAACTTCGAAAGCAATTCAAACTTCCGCGGTAATCTAAACTTCGGCGGCATCGAATACCAAAAGATTGGCATCACGGGATCGGCAAAAGTGATCGAAGCAACGCTCAAAGAGATCGAAAGGCATGTCTTACACGTTGGTCGGGCAATTAATTAAATCCGCAACTTTCTTTTCCAAAAATTCATCGGTCTTGAAGCCATGACAACAATCAACTCTGAAATGGCCTTGAAGACACCTAAACGCAGCTCGTCCAGTATCAATTTAACAGCTTTAACAAGTACAGGTCGTTTAGTATACCATGCTTCCGCCAATCTGGGCAGTTCTCTTTGTGGCATCCATGAGGAAAGGTTTCTCCATATATTCTTTGGAAATTAAACTACTGGGTGGTGAATTTGGACTTGTATGTGTAGGCATATAACCCGGATGGATTGCCTCCAAAGCACAAAATAAATTTGGGCCGTCCACACATGTTGACAGCAACGAGGAGCTCTCGATGGTAGAATAGAAAGATGATCCGGTAGTAAAACGTTGAATAACCCATTGGTATAGGCATATCCGGACAAAAAATCCCGCACAAATGTCCAAGTAAGGAGACATTCGTCATCAAAAGATTTGAGGTTGTCTAAATCAGAAAAAAGCCGAGCTCAACTAACTAATTCGATAGCTCCGCTTCTTATTGTATGTATCAACGTGTGCATGTACTTGCTAGCATCACAACTGCAAGGGATGGGCATGGCTGCATGAGCTAAGAATGGAAGCTTTCTCAAAGTCCTTCCACTCAGTCCCTCACAAATTTCCGCTGCTTCAAGTAATTGCTTAGGCAGATGAAGGGCAGTGTTAGGCTCTTGTCTATCACAAACATTTAGTTCTTGTCTCAAGCTTTCATAATTTGGGAGCCATGGGCGATCCCCAGCAAGAATTCCAGTTCGTATAAGTTCCTATATCACGACCTCAATATTTCATAACGTGCTTACAAATCAGCTTGAAACTTGGCTTTACGGCAATTCGAGTTTACTATTGGCAGCGGCAAATCAAGGTTACTATAGCCAGTAGCATTCAGCGGCATACAGCGACTATTCTTCAACAAGCAACGCATTCATGACAATGCGAAATGCATTATTGGATCGGCTACTCGAGCGGCAATAAAACAGTGTAGATAGCCATCGAAAATTTGAATATAAAATCCCACCCATACACAGATAATGTTCCATCTCAGAATGTGTTGCCAATCACAGCCCAACCCAGCGTATTCTCTACCTGAGTACCACCTTTGCCGCCCCATACAAAAAAGTTTTCTGAGAGTATTGGTATTGGGATTTTGCTTAGGGGCTAATTAGATATTAGATATTAGGATCAACAGAAACAAAGAGAGAACATCACAGCATATGGGCGGCAAATAAAGATAATGATATTTATCTCAATCTCTAAAAACAAGAATATTTTTCAATTCAAAAGGATCGGCAGATTGATTCCAACCCAACTGCGATGCCATTTAAATTTTCTTTGATAGCGATTCGGACCCAACCCAACTGTCATGCCATTTTTCAAACTCCAAAAATGAATGATATTCAGCATAGCTTGGGGTCGGCAATTTAATGAATTGGCTGGTCTGGGATCGGCAACTCATGCGACTTTATTTCTTTCTCAGTTCAGGAGCGGCAATAGAAACCCATTGTTTGTGAAAGACCCAATTAGTTCAGGAGCGGCAATAGAAACCCATTGTTTGTGAAAGACCCAACCAGTTTAGGAGCGGCAATAGAAACCCATTGTTTGTGAAAGACCCAACCAGTTTAGGAGCGGCAATAGAAACCCATTGTTTGTGAAAGACCCAACCAGTTTAGGAGCGGCAATAGAAACCCATTGTTTGTGAAAGACCCAACACAAGAAACCAATGATTTTTATTGGTTGTGAAACACATGGAAACCTATTGGTTTAGGTTATTTATTAGTCTTTGGATATAAAAAGAACACAAGTCGGCTCTTCATCAGTCATAATACAGAGAGAGAAAAAAAAAAAAAAAACAAACAAACAAACAAACAAACAAACAAACAAACAAACAAACAAACAAACAAACAAAAAACAAAATAAAACAAAGTTCTGATTTTATAATTCTTTTCGTTCGTCTTGCTCAGTAAGGTTTGCACGTTGGAGACTCTAGTGCTTACCAAGGTGATTACATGTTTGCGGGTTTGATCAATTGAATTGAGGTTTGTGAAAAGGTTAGATTTTTATTTTGTTTAGTTTTTGACAGTATTGAAAATATTTGATAATGGAGAAGAATTATAACTTGAAAAGGAGATGGGGTGATAAGGGGGATTTTAATATGAATAGGGTGGCGAAGGGAATTGATGCTGATAGTTTGAGAGCAAAGTATGATATCGGAGATGATGTTTCTATTGAGTATGTTGGTAGTGATATCGACCAAAAATATGAAAAGGATGAGATAATTTTATTGTTTTCACATTTTTGGCTTGGTTGTAGTGTTCCATTTCGGAAATCAGTTTCCGAGTTATTAGCTCGATGGAGAGTACATCATTTACAATTATCTCCTAGCTATTGGGCTATATTTGCCCGTGTAGCGAGAATTTGTAAGGTTTATCAAAATAGTATGTCGTCAGACCTTTTGTTTGAGTTATTGAAGCCTCTGCTGCAAAAAAAAGGCCTCTTCTAAAAGTTATGCATTGGGATATCATAACCATCACAAACTGTAATTATCGGTTTTATGGGATGCTTTGAACTACAAGAATCTTGAAATTGTATGGTTTTAAGATTAAAGGCAATTGGAGGTTCAAGATATTGATTATCCTAACAATATATCAGGTAAGATATTAACTTAATATTCTTATAATTATAATTTTAAATAGTTAGCATCACATTTTGATTATCTTGTTATTTTATTTTTTTTTTTTTTTTTTTTTTTAGGGGATTTTCTGAAGTTTCCAAATAAATCGGTGTTTAGCGTGAGATGATAAAAAGAAATTTGTTAGTTTGTTTAGTCATAATGCGGATGTCTATGATCTTTCGTTTCGAGGGATATAGTAGATTATTATCATGATATAGAAACTAGGCTGCTTGAATGAGCCTAGGGAATTAGCACCTTCGTGGCTCAAAGAAGAGAAAGAATATTATTGTGGATGATAGCAGGTGAAGATGACGAAGAAGTAGAAGGAGATGACTCGAGGATAGTGGACAAGAAAATATTAGAAAGAAGAAAAGAAATGTAAGTCCCAAAAAGAAGGAAAAAAAAACTGGGGATAACTTCGAGTAAAATTGAGGAAAGAGATTGATAGTCGAGAACCGGTAGTATATAATATTTCTTTTAAAATATCATATATGTAATACTTATAATATGTTTTGGAATGATGTTTCATTGTCACGGTTTTTTGTCTTCCGTACATAAAACTACCGGGATGTGCTTGAGATTGATGATGATGATGATATCGATTGGGGAAGCGATGACTAACAAAGATATCCGACTTGATGTTAGTTTTGATCTTGTTTTACGTGATTTTGAATAATATTAGTTATTTATTGTTTAATGGTTCTTTTGGTAATGTAGATGGAAAAAAGTTGGTGATGGTGGAGATACAATAGGTTCAAACTTTGTCAAAATCAATTTTGACCTCCAACTTCTTTTGGTGGAAGTAGTATTGGAGTTCCAACACCGGTTGTTGGCACCAATCTTGGTGTAGCAACTTCGCCGATGGCACCATTGGCTTTGGTGTGTCGAAGTTTAGTATCAACTGTTGTTTGCACTAGTCTTTGGATTGCCGACTTCGTTGTTAATACCGATGCAAGTATGTTAATGAAGTGTCAACGATTGTTAGCACAAATCTTTGGATTACCGACTTACCGACACCGATGCGGGTGTGTCAACCGGGTGTCTACTTTTGTTAGTGCCGACATCATTGTTGGATCAATCGTACCTTCTTCGTTGCGGCCGGGGATGATGCCGGTTGTTCTACAACACCTATGCTCATCACTCGCATCGTCTGAAGCCTTGGCAATTGAAGGTTAGATGTTGAATAGCTATTTAAATAGTATTTACCGATTATTATATATTATTATTTTAAATCCTTTTGTCTAATATTTCAGATCCAGAGTTATTGTGTTTGGATTATCAACGGTGTAGATTTTGGAAAAACCGTTAATATGTTGAATTCAAAGCTTTGCGAGGTAATTTTTAGTGTGTGTATGTGATTTTTTTTTTTTTTTTTTTTTTGAGTAACACATTATTTTTTTTTTTTCTATTAGGCCGAAGCTTGGGGATTGTGCCAAAGAAATCTTAGAAGCAAAAGAAAATTATAAGATTAAAACCGATTGAATATCGCGAGATTGAGAAATATTTGGAAAGAGAGAGAGCTCATCTTCGGAGAATGAACATTTGAGAGGAGTAATTTTGAGAAATGAAGTAGTTTTGCACGCGACTATGAGATGAAAATGAATATCATGAAAGTCGCTGTCGAAAAGAGAATCAAGAAATTGTTGTTCTCAAGGAGCGTAAGGTTTTGTTTTCAATGATGAAGTTGCAATTTTAAAATGTGAGAAATTGGAATTGTCAAAACAAGTTTGCGAGGCTGGGGATTAGAGAAGACTACAAGGTACTATTGGAAGAGAATGCATTTTTGAAGAAGGAGTTAGATGAATGTCATGAGAGGGTGGAAAATTTTAGAGTAGGGTGTGAAGAGAAGGATGATATAATTGAGAAGCATGCAACAAACTAAGAAATCAATCTTGTTGCGTGAAGTATCGGCAAGTGTTGGACTTTGGAAATCAAGAGAATCTGAGAAACGGGAAAAATTGCAGCAGCTGTCAGATTATTATACTATGTGTTATAAGAAGTTGGAAGATGTATCTCCGTCGGATCTATTAGGTGTTCCAGCCCAAAGGAGGATAGCATTATGCCGCAACTTCTTGAGTGAAGTTTTATTCTTTATTGTTATGATGATGTGAGGTTAGGTTACGGTTTTTCTTTCTCAATTATGTATTTTTTTTCCACTGTATTCATGATATTTGGTTTTTATCTATTTTTTATTAGATTGGTAATCGAGAATAGGTCGGTCAAAATATATAGTAGTTGTGTAATCTGGTTTTGAGGTAGGTCGGCAAAATAGATATAAGTATTAAGGATAAGTATTGGGGAATCGCGTCATAATATAATATAATAATAACATAATGAAATTTGGGGTGTCACTTCCCATAGTGTAATGATAACGTAATAAAATTTGGAGTGTCACCGCCCCATAGTGTAATGATAACGTAATAAAATTTGGGGTGTCAGCCAGCCCCATAGTTGAATGATAACATAATGAAATTTGGGGAATCGCCACCCCATAGTGTAATGATAACATAATAAAATTTGGGGGTCACCCCCCCATGTAATGATAACATAATGAAATTTGGGAGTCACTTCCCCCCAAAGTGTAATAATAACATAATGAAATTTGGGGAGTCACGCCCCAAAAGTGTAATGATAACATAATGAAATTTGGGAAGTCACTTTTGTTTTAATGATAACATAATGAAATTTGGGGGGTCGCCGCCCCCATAGTGTAATGATAACATAATTTGGGATATTTGATCTCTAGTTAAAACGAAAGATGGATCGAATTTTATTGAATTATAAAATGATTACAATGAATGAAAAACAAACATTCAACGATAAAACTTTTTCAAATGAAAAGCATTCCATGGCTTGGCAAATTTTTCTCCTTGATTCGACGAAAGGAAATAAGACCCTTTGGATCTTTGGTCTATCAATAATGAACGGTCCTTCCCAATTCTCCGACAGCCTTCCCGATTCAACGAGCTTCGCGTTTTGCGGGCTAAGTACCCAATCTTCCGGTTCAAAACTCTTGAGGCAAAGCTTTTATCATATTTGCGTTTCATGGTCCCGATATTTTATTAGACATTGTAAAGCTTCTTCTCGAAGTTTTATCAATTAAGTCCGCCACCAAAGTTAGAGAATCATCATTGTTACCAGTTTGTAATGCTATACGTCCTTATAGTTGGTGCAATTAATTCAATGCGGGGAGGACGACATCCATGCCATAAGCTAGATTGAAAGGGGAAAGATTGGTAGAATGCTTTGGAGTGGTGCGATAAGCCCAAAGCAATCACTGGCAACTCTTTAACCCAATTTCCTTTGCTTCATTAAGCTTCTTCTTCAAAGTCGAGAGAATCGTCTTATTGGTTGCTTCCTTGTCCATTTGCTTGTGGATAATATGGAGCCGGAGAAATTATGTTGAATTTTTAGTGAGGCGAAAATTTGTGAATTTCTTCCGCGATCAAATTGTTTACCGTTGTCGAGACGCGATGTTAGATGGAATTCCAAAGCGACAAACGATGTCTTTCCATAAGAAACGCCGTACATCCGGCTCTTTGAGATGTTGACAAGCGGTTGAGCTTCTACCCATTTAGTGAAATAATCAAGAGCAACCAATAAAAATCGTTACACTTCCGTGGAGCCTTTGGTAGGGGTCCCACAATATCCAAGCCCCATTTCCTGAAAAGCGCCAAGGGCTTAGAATTGGGTGGAGTTCCGCTTCTTTGGAAGTTTGCCCATATTTGCATGTTTTGACATGGTATGCATTTTGGGCAAATTCTCATTGAGTGTCTTTGCATGCTAGGCCACCAAGATCCTTGAGTCATGGCTTTATGTGCAAGATTACGCCCCCCCCGAATGGTTTCCACAAAGTCCGAGTGTATCTCTTCGAGAACTAGCCGACCTTGATCTTTGGAAAGACATCCGAAAAGAGGACCGAAAATTATTTGCTTTCCTATAAAGTAGGAGATTTCCTTTAGAATTTGGAATTATGACAAATTTCCGGGCATCTCTTTAATTTTGTAGGAAAGCGGCGGAATCCCCTCGTAGAGTTCCATGTTGCGAGAAATTCTAAATAAATAGGTCTCCAATCATCCGGTGAAGTGTCACCGTCGATAGATTGGAGATCCAAATGTGGTACGGAGAATTATCGCCCGTGGGACTCCATCTTCCATATCAACATTGATTTGATTAGGCATCATGTGTGGGTGGAGAATCACTCTCAACACGATGATAGCCAAACCTCGATGGTCGGCTAAATCTTCTTGGTTTTTTCCTCCGGAGCGAGATTCCCGAACTTGGCTTGGCCGATTGAGCTAGCTCTTCTCTCTTTCTTTTCCTTGTTATTTCACGGCATTCACTTGCCTCGAATTTCCGGATATGTCGCCCCGAAATAGCATAGATGAAGCAATATATAAGTTTTGAACGTGTTCTTCTATGACGATTATACTTGGAAAAGGTTGGAAATCAATATAGATTTTTCTTTCATTGTTAACATCAACTGCGATGGTAGATATAGCTAAGGCATCGGCATGGACGATTATCATTATGAAGACGGCGGTGAAAATAACAATGGATTTGAAATGAATGGATAGCTCATGCATTTTTGGACATATCGCACCATCCTATCATTTCGAGCAACAAAAGATCCGCCAAATTGATTCGCGAACAAGCTTTGAGTCGATGAATAACTTCGATTTTTGTCGCCCCAGGTCAAGTGCCGTTAAGCATTGCATAAAGAACCGCTTCATATTCAAATTTCATTGTTTGATGCGCAAAACTGAGGTGAACAGATTTTTCAATTTTCGCCATCGCCGGATCAAAACACAACCAAGGCCGAACTTGATTTGTTCTTGAACCGTCCGTGTGTATAGTCCATAAAGTAGTGGTCGACACTTGTGGATGAATCGGCCGATCCTTGTTGTGGATTAGGAGGAGGTTCGTCAAACCGCTTCTTCCGGGGGGTCGATATGTCATCGACAGAAAAATCGGCCATAAGTGATGCCATTCGTGGCCTTTCTCGGATGATCGGATTTGTAGATAATTTCGTAGGCACTCAAATATGTTTCCCATTCCGCTAATAATCGGCTCAATCGAAGATTTCAAAGAACTTTTCTCAAGGGGTATTCATGTAGACATTGATGATACGTCCTTGAAAATAAGGCTTCAATCTTCGTGGCACTATGGACAAATTGAGAGAGCTATTTTCTCAATCTGTGAATACCTTGTTTCTAGAGTCGTAGGGTCTTACTTATGAAGAAAAATTGGTTTGTTCATTTTCATCATCAATGAATAAGACTGACTCTCCACTTCACTCGATTTTTTTTAAATAGATGCCAATTGTTTGTCCTTGTGGTCTGGACTAGCAAGAATCAAGCGGTATGACTAGGTATTCTTTCATTTTCCGAAAAGCTACGCTCACTTTCATCTCCGGTCCATTTTGGGGATCCCTTTAATGTAGAATCGTATTTTTTAAAGACATATTTAATTATTTATTAATTAATTTAATTAATTATTTTCAAAATTAAATCTTGATTTCGGGATATGTGGGCCCGGTTTTGGGCCTCACGTGTTGAGCTTGGGTTTGGACCCAAGATATAAACACTTTTCTGAAAATAGGGTTAATAAAAATAATAATATATTAAAAATGGAGAGAGAAGTGGTTTCTTTGGAGAGGTGGAGCACGGTTCGGACCTGGACTACTGAGGATTCGTTGGGTTTAATTCGGGTGAGTAGATTAGTTTTCTATCTCACGAAAATATGTTAATTATTCGGGTATTAATATTGGTCCTGTCTTTGGTAAAACTAGCGTTATTAAAACGGATTTAAAATCTGTTGAAACTCCGAAAATTTGGTTTGAACTGTCAAAGCTTAAGCTTGGAGGCCGTCAATGGCGGCGAGCCAAAACAAGCATTTGTTCTGTATAAGGGTTGGAACTGTTCGAAGTTTATTGAACACTGTTGATATATATTAAATCTTGTTTGGGGTCGTTGGATGAGTTCAGGCTTTCGAAGCTCTGTCGAAGCTTCGACAGACGTTAATGGCGTCGACTTTCGTTTTGCTTGTTTTTAAATTTGTCGGCTTGAAAGGGGTTATTGTTGTTTTGTTTGGTGGGAGGTTGTCAAGGTGCTGCCAAAGCTTTGAGGGAGGCTTTAATGGCGCCGAACGCCTTTACTGGGTTACTGGAGGTTTTGGTTTTCGTTTTTACTTTTCGGGTTTGAACTGCGATTTGGGAGTGGGAGTATGGATTGAATGGTTTGTAGTGATGGGACTGAGTGAGGGCTGTCGAGTGGAGCTCGAAGCACCATTAATGGTGGCCGAATTTCCAGATCTAGATTTAGGAAGAGTTTTTGTTTTTGATGATTTTCGATTTTCGTTTTTATTAAAGTTGGTTGGTTTTTGATTTGTGACAAAACCTATTTGATGAAGTGAGGGATGGTGGCCGATTGTGGCCGGTCGATTTTGGTGGTGGTGGCTGTTGGCATCTAGAGAAGATGAACAGTAACCGAACTTGGGGCTTGGGCTTGGTTACTTTGGGCCGAAATGTTTTGTTTTGGTTGGGCCCGATTTGTTTTAAGTGGTTGGGCCCTTTTCTATTTGTTTTGTATTTTGGACCAGTTTAGGTTAAGTTTTCTTGGGCCAGTTTCTATGAGTTTGTTTTGGGCCGAACCCATTTGTACTTTGGACCAGTTTAATTAAGCTTTGTTTGGGCCAGACTAATTTGGCTTAGTCTATGGGTTAGATCAGTTGATGTTGGGCCCGGTTTTGTTTTAATTTGTGGACCAGTTCAGTTAAATTGATGGACCGAACCATTTGTGTGTTGGACCAGTTTAATTAGTTTCCTTTGGGGGCGTCGGCCTAACTTGTTTTTGGGCGGTTTAATATTAACTGGGGCCATTGGACTTAAAATAGATCTATTTGGGGTTTTCCAATGTTTAGACTTCAGGGTTAAGGTTTGAAACTGGAGTTAGGTCGAACAGGGCCAGGTGGTCATGACTGGTTACGAGCTGATGCGCTTTGTCCTTAGCCGTGAACCAATTCTTATGGCTGACTGAACACTGCCGAACAGCAAAACGGTTTGACTTTATTTAGAGACGGTTTGACTTTGACCATCGACCGTTGACTTTGACGGTTGACTTTGACTTTGACCATGGACGGTTGACTTTCACCTTTGACTTTGACTTTGATCATGACACATTGACTTTGGCCAGGGGCGGTTTGACTTTGATGGAGGACATGTGGACTTTGACTTTTGACCATGTGGACTTTGACCTTGACCATGGCGTGTTGATAGTTGACCATTGGTTGATTGACTTTGACCGTTTGACTTTTCCAGTTTTTAGCATATTTGATCATATGGATATATATAGTAAGAAAATATTGTTGATATTGTATAATCTTGGTTGGTCGTTATCTAATTAAGATTTGGCGTGAGTAGTGTGTAAAGTATATAAATATTGAGGCTTTGATTGTAGACTTTTTATTATCCCAATTGTCTTCTACGTTTTATGTTGTATATTGTATGGACAAGCCATAAAATAAAATGAATGCGGAAACCTGCATATTGGTTAGTCATTTTATCTAGAAAAATTTAATGATGATGTTGTGTATTTTTTGACCGCGTGGCGATATTGAGATGTTAGGAGACGTTATATTCTAATCGTTATAATAAATAATGTATGCGATCGTGAAAGCATTGTGACATGACATGATATAATACGTTATAATATATTGATCTGATATCTTGGAGAAATGTATATCTACTCCATTATTTTATATGTGAGATCTTGAGTATAGCGGTGAATATTGCCACCGGGGAGTGTGGCGTTGTCTGCAATAATATATTGGCGTGAAAGAATGAAAGTATTATGAGATATAATTGAGATATTTAAGATATTATGGCTTAGTGCGATAAGGTAATTGACTTTTGGCGTGATATAGTAGAAATGTTTATGAGTCATTAATGTATGACACCGAATAAATTACATGCGAAAATCCACAGAACACTATTCTGCAACTCATGTGATTGGCCTTACGGCGTTTGATTAATCTGAATAGCGCCCGGCCGACCTGCGGCGTTTGATTAAAATTTGAATAATGGCGCCCGAGGCGGCCACTCACGTAATAGAATAATTGAAACGATTATTAGTTAAGCAAAATAGAAACGATGATCGCATGATATTTTATCTTAGAATAGTGGCGGTCTTACATAGATTTGGCTTCCGTGTGAGGATTTACGGTGTCGCGGCATCCCGGCGAGGTGGTTCTGCAGCGGAGTGGCTCATTATGTAAGGGGAGGCATGTGGATGTACATGTTGGGTTGGGTTTTCGCGATTGTGGTAGGGGAACTAGGTAAGACATAGATCTGGCGTGATTTTAGGGACACGCAAGAAAACCTTAATTAATATAATTATGGTAATATGTTTGTTAATGATGTATCGTAGATAGATGATTATATATAGTTTAGCGAAGGGTGGGTCAAATTAATTACTTGAGCGACCAACTCTGTGATCTGAAATTGAAATGAGGAATGAAGTGCGTATTTATCGTTTGTTTGGTTATTTGTTTAGTTGAACCTAAAAAGGCTCCGATGGAGGAACTACATGCCTTATTTATTATGGTATAGTTTGTTGTGTGGTTAGTGTGAAAAGTTAAAGCCTCGGTGGAGGAACTACACGCGCTTAATTAGTATTCTTAAGGATGTTATATTAGTCATTGAAAGTTAAAGGCTCGGTGGAGGAACTAAGCTAGTAGTAAGGTGGATTATGTATATATATGTATAATTATATGTTATATTTTAGAGCTACTCACACCATTGTTTATAATCTTGACCCGATTGCATGGTTTGCTTATCGGGGGGTGTTCGTCAATGAACATAGTTGATAAGTTTTAGCAGGGTTTAGTGATGAAGAAGATTGGTTCTTTGCTTGTGGTTTTGCGTTAGCATTGCATCTCGGGTTGAGTTTTGTTTTCTCTTGAGGTGATATAGATTTCAGGTTGAGATAATATTATTTGCATTTTCATTTTGTAAATTATTTTATAATGAAGAGGACTTTGTTTAAGTTAAAATTTTATTGGTTTTAATTATCCGCGTATTTTAAAAGCTGTTTATGGGCTTTTGGAAGTGGAGAGTCGTCACACTTTCGGAGATCGAAGAGTCGGGGGAACAAATAATGTTTTTCCCATTCATGTCGAAATTGGGGTGTGACGATTTAATATCGAGCCTTTGGTTAAAAAGCTTTGACTAGGGTGAGTCTAGGTGATTCTCGGATCGTGGTTTATGGGTAGTGTTTAAGAAGTAATATTTTTCAAAACTATTTCCATTAGTTGTTTTGCTTTTACAAAAGAAATGAAAGAGATATAGAAATAAAGAGAGTCAATATTTTTTCATTGATTTGATTGTATGTGTAATGTGTATATTTATATTAGTTACTTTCTTGGTGGAGTGCATATGAGATGCTTTTATTTTTCCTTATCATATGAGGAGTGGTCATATTTGTAATATGTTAAATATTAATGGATTTGATCAAAATGATGTGTGCTGTTATAATCTTGTTTTATTGTTTGTGTTCATTTTCACGTGGAGTATGGATTAAGTATGACCACATGTCGGTGAACTTTGTATTTGAGTGGTATGATATTATTCAAGAAATAATGAGATATTTTTAATCTATATTGAATGAGTTGTATTATCTGATGGCGTTGGGACGTACTGAGTAAGGAACTAATTGCCTCGGTGTTGGAGGAACTATCTCGCCTCACTCGTACATTGTAATGGATGGATAGTATTTTTAAAGTATAAGAGATTAATCTGTTAGAGGTGATTAGTTAGAAATAGATTGAATATAATAATAAAATATACGTGTATTCTTTTTGAGATGTATATACTTGTGTATATACGTGTATTCTTTTTGAGGTGTATATACTTGCGTATACACGTGTATTCTTTTTGAGATGTGTATACCTGCGTATACACGTTTATATATTGTATATAGATGAACTATTACTGTGCGTATGTGATGATTAATATTGTTGTACCAAGAAAACATGCATGTGTAGGTTGTTTTCTTAAGGTCACGTTACTAATGATTAATTAAAATAATGGTGATAATTGTTATTTTTAATTTATGTAGAGGATGTCTTAATATAATGATGATCGTATTTCCACAACAAACGGATTTTTATTTTATCTTATAAGTGTGTCGTGCCTATAAATTATGACATGATTGATTAATATCGTTAAATTAGTTTCACATGATTTTGGCATATTCGAGTATTTACTCTTAATTGTTTTGTTTCAGTCTATATGATTTTGATAGAGGAACATGAAAAATTATTTTTGGATACATGCTATATTTGATCCAGTTGCAAGCATGAATTAGGATTCAAGGGTTGTTTTAAAATTTAATATTTCTGAGAGCATGACTAAAGTAAATATAAAGTTTTATTGTAGTATCAATGACATGAGTGATTTTTGTTTTAAGTGTATTAGAACACTAATTTTCTTTTATGCATGATATGAAAGACTCCATAATGTGTTATGCATGAATGAACTTACCCCATATCATTTATTAGTTTAAGTAGAATATTATTTTTTTCGTAGAGTCTGCTACATGTCAAGAAACTGCATGCTAAAAAGATATGATGTATTTGTCTTGTGTTTAAGTGACAGTAATAATTTGTTTTAATATAGACAGTTAAACTGTAATAGGTTCTGTAATGGCATGAGGACATATATTCTGAAATTAATTAAAATAATTAATACCAATGTTACCTTGTTTAAGTTTCATCTTTGTACATTCTTGTATAGGTTCTAAGTTAATAACCTACGTTATTTGTTCGTATAGTTTTACTTACGAATCTCGGGGCGAGATTCTTTTGAATATTATGTGTATAGGCATATGCATGCCGTATTTTTAAAAGACATATTTAATTATTTATTAATTAATTTAATTAATTATTTTCAAATTAATTCGGATTGGACTTCGGGATATGTGGGCCCGGTTTTGGGCCCCGAAGTGTTGGGCTTGGGTTTGGGACCCAGTATATAAACACTTTTTCTAGAAAATAGGGTTCATAAAAATAATAATATATTAAAAATGGAAAAGAGAAAAGGCGGGTTTCTTTGGAGAGGTGGAGCACCTTACGGTTCTGACTCTGGAGGAGGATTAGTTGGGTTTTAATTGGGTGAGTAGATTAGTTTTCTATCTCACGAAATATGTTAATTATTTCGGGTATTAATATTGGTCCCGTCTTTGGTAAAACTAAGCGTTATTAAAAGCGATTTAAAATCTGTTGAAACTCAAAAATTTGGTTTGAGTATCAAAGCTTAAGCTTGGAAGTCAATGGCGGCGGCGAGCCAAAAACAAGCATTTGTTACGTATAAGGGTTGGAACTGCTCGAAGTTTATTGAACAACGTTGATATATATTAAATCTTGTTTGGGGTCGTTGGATGAGTTCAGGGCTTTGAAGCTCTGTCGAGCTTCGATGACGTTAATAAGCGTCGACTTTCGTTTTGCTTTTGTTTTTTAAATTTATCTCGGCTTGAAAGGGGTTATTGTTGTTTTGTTTGGTGGGAGGTTGTCAAGGTCTTTGCCAAAGCTTTGAGGAGGCTTTAATGGCGTAGAACGCCTTTTGGGGTTACCGGAGGTTTTGGTTTTCGTTTTTACTTTTTGGGTTTGAGCTACTGATTTGGGAGTGGGAGTATGGATTGAATGGTTTGTAGTGATGGGGTGAGTGAGGGGCTGTCGAGTGGAGCTCGAAGCACCATTAATGGTGGCCGAATTTCGGATCTAGATTTAGGAAGAGTTTTTTGTTTTGATGATTTTCGATTTTTAGTTTTATTAAAGTTGGTTGGTTTTGATTTGTGACAAAACCTATTTGATGAAGTGAGGGATGGTGGCGGTTGTGGCCGGTCGATTTTAGTGGTGGTGGTGGTGTTGGCATCTAGAAAGATGAACGATAACCGAACTTGGGGCTTGGGCTTGGTTACTTTGGGCGAGAAATGTTTTGTTTTGGTTGGGCCCGATTTGTTTTAAGTGGTTGGGCCCTTTTCTATTTGTTTTGTATTTTGGACCCGGTTTAGGTTAAGTTTTCTTGGGCGGTTTCTATGAGTTTGTTTTGGGCGAACCCATTTGTACTTTGGACCAGGTTTAATTAAGCTTTGTTTGGGCGGACTAATTTGGCTTAGTCTATGGGTTAGATCGGTTGATGTTGGGCCGGTTTTGTTTTAATTTGTGGACCGGTTCGATTAAATTGATGGACCGAACCATTTGTGTGTTGGACCAGTTTAATTAGTTTCCTTTGGGCCCGATCACTTAACTGTTTTGGGCCAGTTTCTAATATTGCTTGGGGCCAGTCCATTGGACTTAAAATAGATCTATTTGGGGTTTTCCAATGTTTAGACTTACGGGTTCTAAGGTTTGGGCTTGGCCTGGTTAGGTCCGAACGGGGCCAGGTGGTCATGAAATGAGCCATGCACCTTTGTCATTAGCCATGAACCATGACTATGACCATGAACCTGTCGAACACGAAAACGACAGTTTGACTTTGACCATCGACCGTTGACTTTGACGGTTGACTTTGACCTTTGACCATGGACGGTTGACTTTCACCTTTGACTTTGACTTTGATCATGACCTGTTGACTTTGACCAGGACAGTTTGACTTTGACAAGGACATGTGGACTTTGACTTTTGACCAGGGCATGTGGACTTTGACCTTGACCATGACGTGTTGACCGTTGACCATTGACGGTTGACTTTGACCGTTGACTTTTCCAGTTTTTCACATATTTGATCATATGGATATATATAGTAAGAAAATATTGTTGATATTGTATAACTTGGTTGGTCATTATCTAATTAAGATTTGACGTGAGTAGTGTGTAAAGTATATAAATATTGGGCTTTGATTGTAGACTTTTGGTATCCTAATTGTCTTCGTTTTATGTTGTATATTGTATGGACAAGCCATAAAATAAAATGAATACGGAAACCTGCATAATTGGTTAGTCAACATCTAAAAAAGAATTAGATGATGATGTTGTGTATTTTGACACGTGGCGATATTGAGATGTTAGGAGACATTATATTCCTAATAATGTTATAATAAATAATGTATCGCGTCACGTGAAAGCATTGTGACATGACATGATATAATACGTTATAATATATTGATGCAATATCTTGGAGAAATGTATATACACTCCATTATTTTATATGTGAGATGCTAGTATAGCGGTGAATATTTGCCGCGGGGAGTGTGGCGTTGTCTGCAATAATATATTGGCACGTGAAAGAATGAAAGTGACTATGAGATATAATTGAGATATTTCTAGATATTATGGCTTAGTGCAATAAGGTAATTGACACACTTGCGTGATATAGTAGAAATGTTTATGAGTCATTAATGTATGACACAATAATAAATTACATAACGAAAATCCTAGAACATTCTACCACAACTTCATGTGATTGGCCCTTCCGGCGTTTCATTAATCTGAATGGCCCCGGGCTGACCATACGGCGTTCGGTTAAAATTTGAATGGCCTTGAGGCGACCCTCTGGCGTGGCCGAATAGTAACTTGATTATTCCGTTCGCAAAATAGAGCGATGATCATGATATTTTATCTTAGAATAGTGGCGGTCTTACATAGATTTGGCTTCCGTGTGAGGATTTACGGTGTCGCGGCATCCCGCCGGGGTGGTTCGCCGCGGAGTGGCTCATTATGTAAGGGGAGGCATGTGGATGTACATGTTAGTTGGGTTTCTGCGATTGTGGTAGCGGGGAAACTAGGTAAAGACATAGATCTGACGTGATTTTAGGGACCTTAAAGAAAACCTTAATTAATATAATTATGGTAATATGTTTGTTAATGATGTATCTGTAGATAGATGATTATATATAGTTTGGCAGAAGGGTGGGTCAAATTAATTACTTGGGCAGAGACGACCCACTCTGTGATTGAGCAGGGAATGAGGTACGTATTTAATACGTTTGTTTGGTTATTTGTTTAGTTGAACCTAAGGCGCCTCGATGGAGGAACTACATGCCTTATTTATTATGAGTATAGTTTGTTGTGTGGTTAGTGTGAAAGTTAAGGCGCCTCAGTGGAGGAACTACCTGCCTTAATTAGTATTCTTAAGGATGTTATATTAGTCATTGAAAGTTAAAGTACCGGTGGAGGAACTAAGCTAGCCGTAGGGATTGTGTATATATATATGTATAATTATATGTTATATTTTAGAGCTACTCACACCATTGTTTATAATCTTGACCGATTTGCATGGTTGCTTATCGGGGGTGTTCATTCAATGAACATAGTTGATAAGTTTTGACAGGTTTAGTGATGAAGAAGATTGGTTGCTGCTTGTGGTTTGCGTTAGCATTGCATCTCAGGTTGAGTTTTGTTTTCTCTTGAGGTGATATAGATTTCCAGTTGAGATAATATTATTTGCATTTTCATTTGTAAATTATTTTATAATGAAGAGGACTTTGTTTAAGTTAAAATTTTTATTGGTTTTAATTATCCGCATATTTTAAACTGTTTATGGGCTTTTGGAAGTGGAGAGTGCGTCACACCTCGGAGATCGAAGAGTCGGGGAACAAATAATGTTTTTCCGAATTCTGTCGAAATTCGGGGTGTGACACTTAATGGCTTGGAAAAAGGGGTGGAGCCGATCTGAATATTTTGAGTTAAATCTACCCAAAGCGGCTATCCTACCCGTAAGTTGCTGGATTTGCTTCTTGGTTTTTGGTGAGGGCATTTCAGTAATTGCACGGATTTTGATCGAGGTTAGCTTCATGCCTCGTTTGGTCATAAGATATCCAAGAAATTTTTCCGATGCTAATCCAAATCGATTTTGATGGATTTAGGCGATTCGAATATGTATCGTTAGATCAAAATATTTTTGCAAGTGATGAAGGTGTGATGACTCTTCATGCGACTTGATGACCATATCGTCAATATAAGCTTCCATAAACTTGCCTAAAAGTCTGAAAATGATGTATTAATGAATTTACGATATGTTGCGGTGCATTTTTTAGGCGAAAAGGCATTACATTATAGCAAAATAAGCCTTGATGCGTTATGAAAGTTGTAAGTTCTTGTTCATCTTCGTTAATGCAATTTGATAAAATCCCATTGAGGCATCCATAAAAGAAATTTTAAACCCCGAAGTGGCATCAACCATTTCGAGAAATCTGAGGCAAAGGATACGGGTTGAAACGGGACATTTTTATTGACATCGATAAAATCAACACAGATTCTAAGTTTCCCATTTTTCTTAGGGATTTTGCTACTACATTTGATATCCATTTCGGATATAGTACAGGCTAATAAAATTAACACTTAGAAGTTTGTCGATCTCTTCTTTCACTTTGAGCTTTTCGATCGGGAGCCATTCGGCGGGCTTCCACGACGGGCTTTTGTGTTTTGTTGATATCCGCTGTGACATGCAAGTGAAGGATCAATCCTGGCATTTGTTCGACCGTCCCGCAAAACAACGTGCAATTTTTCTTCAAAAGCTCAATGAGATTATCCTCGTTTTCTTGGAAATTTCCATTTGAAATAAAAGTGGTTTCTTCATCCTTGTTGCCGATCGTACTTGAGGAGTCCGATGATGGGGGGGCCACCTAAATCTTTGCCCCATAAGCGTTTACCCGCCAATGGAATTCTGTAATTGCTACTTTTCCCATCGACATTTTTTAGGATGGTGTTACCACTTGACTTCGAATCTTTATAATCTTCGAGATCTGATTCATGACACTTCAAAGCCGCTATCGATCACTTTGAACTTTGCATACCCTACCATCACACCGAACTTGATAGCGATGGAAAGTAGAAGCGGCGACTCCCCATTGAGTGAATCCATCTCTTCCCGAATGACATTGTAGGAGGAGTTACAATCCAATCGAAGAAAATCAATTGTAACTTCCTTGTTCATTAATGTCACCGGAAGAAAGCATCTACCAACCGATGTTCTTCTTTGTCCCATCGAAGCCAATGATAGGATTTGGATCGGGAACTATCATTTTCGGGGAGGTTGAGTCCTTTGTAACAACGCTTGTAGATCACACTTGCCAAACTACTGTATCGATCATGATTTTCTCACCACGATGAATTCCAACAAAAGCTTGTATTACAAGGCATCATAATGAGGATGGTGCACTCTATCGAGTCATTGTCGATCAATGAGAGAGGTCCTTCCTCATAAGTTTCCAGATACCCGTTCATTCCGAGAGGTCCTTCCTCATAAGTTTTATTACCCATTCCGTGGAGAAAATCATATCCACTATAAACATAGTGGTGGTTGAGATCGATGATCTTGGAGTGATTGAAATTCTTCTTACTGGGTGTTAGACATTGAATCAACTCCGGCATGACCGACTTTGATTACATTGTGTGCGGTAACGACTAAAGCTTGTTTCGTTTTACCCAAAGACGTAATCACGGAGCATACCGCTTCTCGATCAAACCTTGGATTCTACCCTTTTAGAGATCGGCATTGTTCGGTTTCATGACCAAAATCATCGTGAAATTTGCACCACGGGGATTTGTCACGTATAGCCTTGGTATCTTCGGAGAGAGGAAAAGGTGGAGATAAGATATTCTTTCCTTAATCTTCTCATAGATAACAACAGTACTTCGTTGAGGGAGGTAAGCTTTAACTCGAAGTTTCTTTTGTTCTTTGTCGTTCCATTGTTGTGGCCTACCATCACTCTTGGACTTTTGATCGGTTGTTTGTTGAAACTTCGGTTTTGACTCTGTTCTGCGGCTTACTTATTCGATCCCTATCTCGCGGAACTTCGTGCCGATGCATCATTTTCAACTTCGAATAAACCGTTGAGTTCGAGAGAAAAGTTCATAACGAGTTGTTGGGGCGCCTTTTACAATAGAGTTGTAAATGCCGTCCCTATCATAATTAATGCCTTCCTTGAAGGCATAAATGACAAGAATATCGGATGCATCCGGGATTTCAACGCCGCTTTCAAATCTCGCAAACAAACTTATTGAGATTTTCTTCTTTTTGTTGTTTAATCTTGAATAGAGAATCAATATGTTTCAGTTCTTTCCAGCAGTTATTGAAAATGCTTTCGGCAAACTTGTAAGCGGATCGATGGTAAAATTGTGGATGGATCTTTACGGAAGCATGTTAAACCATCTCATCGACTCAATTCCAATGAGTGTGGGCCGGGAATAACTTGCAAAGAAGAGCATCGTCGAAAGTCCATAAGATCATCTTGTTTACGTAATTAACAAGATCTGAACAAAGGATCTCCATCAATCTCATCATACTTCTCGAATTACGGGCGGCTGAAGTCCTTGTGATGAGCAGTTGTTTGGATTCGGAGAGAGAAGGGAGAATCGATACCACTCTCGATAGCAAGATTTAAACATTTTATTTTCTCGTGACTCCTTATCATTTACGACGCCCGGTATCATTTTCGTTGTAGGCGTCGTTCGAAAATGGAACATTCTCTTGACGATGGTCACGACCAAGCTGTGGGCGTTTTGGCCAAGATTTCTTCGGAGGAGGTGGAGTGAGTTCTCGTCGACCCGCCCATGTAGGTGAAGGTGACCGAGCTAGTAGAGGAGTTCGGTTCCTTCGCCTCTCTATGGTGAACATCGGAGAATCTGGACGAAGTCTTTGAATTTGTCCAACCATTTTCTTGACTGATGCAAGTGAGTCTCCATCTCCATGGCTACCATTGTCAACATACTTTGGCCGACAATGAGCTCTTGATTGGGACTACAACTTGGCGACTTGGTTGTGGAACCGAACCGCTTGGTGAATAGTCTTTGCTGTCGAGATCGATAATCAATCTTTAATTTACGGCGAGGACTTGCGGTGGCTTACCTACCCTTCTATAGCTTGGGGTAGGAACTTCATTGGTTTTCGTTGGTTGGGTAGTCTATCTTGCCGACCTATATGAATATTTTGCCGATCTCCCTTAAGATGCGGTCCAAATCGGTAAAACCGGTTTTCGTCATGAGATCTTTTGTGAGTTGGTGATCCCCGGCGGGGTGGTGCGGCATCAAGGTCGGCAGAGGAGTTTGTGGATTAAACACAATTACATCGAAAGTGTAGGCTTTTCGGCGTTGCACATTTTGTTTCTTGTGAAGCCTTTAAGTAGCGACTTCGCCGCGGTTTCTCTTGGTCTTGAGAGTTTGTACTTTCGAGTCTTTGACAGTGATGCTTCAGATTGTTCAAACGATCCCAAACACTTTTTTTGTAGACCACGAATCATCTTGAGAAGTTGACGCATTTGTTTCTTGATTGTTATTCTTGCTCTCCAATTGCCGGAGACGACCGGTCTACGAGTTGATGGATCGGATACACGAATACCCACTCTCTCGCCTTGATGATGGCGAGGACCATCGGACTTGAAAGTGAATTCCCGCCAGATGGTGAATCTTGAACTTGTCGCGGTAAAAGGGATACTTTCACCGTTGTTTGTTTTTCGAGAAGCCATTGACGTAACTTTTGTTTTGTGGTTGAGGGTAGGAACGACGGCGCCAAATATGTTTTGAAAGATTTGCCAAAACACACCATTGAGGGTTGGAAGTAATGTTTTGGAGATGGTGATTGGGGAAAGATGAGGCGGACTTGGTTTTGAAGTTGCCTACGCACTCCAAAGATATTGCTTGGGATCAAGTCTCGATTAAGTGGTTACGGAAAAATGACGGAAGGTTGGATTTTATAGGTAGCATTGGTGATAGTTACTTACTCGTTCTCCAATATTCCAATCGTGGGATGAAGTTGAGAACCGGGGAGAACTGGTCCAATCATGGGATGAAGTTGGAGAGAGTTGGGGGACAATTGTCGGCTTCGTGGGATGAAGTTAGGCTGGCCGGGGACATATGTCACTCGTGGAATGAAGTTGGAGAACCGGCGGGAGAACCTGTCGGCTCGTGGGATGAAGTTGAGAACCTGGCGACATCCGTCATTTCGTAGGATGAAGTTGGAGAACCGGGACATCCGCCACCGTAGGATGAAGTTGGAGAATCAAGCGGAGAACTGTCGGTTCGTGGATTGGATGGAGAATCCTAGCCGACATCCACAACTCGTGGAATGAAGTTGGAGAATCACAGCTGGCGGAGAACTGTCGGCTCGTGGAATGTAGGCTTTGAGCATGAGCTTTTTTCATAGATAAGCTCTGAGCGTGGGCTTGTTTATAGTTGGGCTCGAAGGTGAAGCTTGTTTATAGTTAAAATTTCGGCGTGGGCTTGTTTATAGTTGGACTCGGCGTGGGCTTGTTTATAGTTGGGCTCTGAGCGTGGGCTTGTTTATAGTTGGGCTCTGAGCGTGGGCTTGTTTATAGTTGGGCTCTGAGTATGGGCTTGTATTAAATTGGGCTTATATTGGGCTACATTTGTGGGGGCCGGAACAGTTAGAAATTCCAAAGTTAGCTGATTCTTGTAGCATGTTGCAGATCATCTTGCCAAAATCAAGGCCTAATTCCATATATGCCCGGGGTTCCATACAGGCTACGGCTGAGCTAAGAAATTTATTTGTACAGTCCTATAAGATAGAATTCAGAACCCCCAGCGTAGAAGTTATTTTAAAATTGAAGAAATCAATTTGGTTTTTGTGATTTACTATGCAAAGTCCATTGATTTTGAGTAACTTGTGAATACTAAAATCACTTTATGTCCGTGGATGAAGTTATTGGAAATTTTGGACTTGCTTATATTTTGAGGGAAAAATAGAAAGAAAAGGAAATTAATGAAGAAAAACTTGATTCAAATCACCAAATTGCAAGAATAATTGAGAAGAACGAAAAAGAAACACAGAGTAACAGATGGTCAACTCTGTTACAAAATATCCCACTGACCCTATGCAATACTCATTTCACTTGAAAAAAAATGGATCATAAAACATCAATAACCACCAAACTTTTATTTGATAACAAGCTTATCATCATCACTTGAGCTTTAATATTTCAGCAGTACATTGACGATTGATCAATATATAGTCGAGTTATTACTTATTAGCACGACCTCTATCTTTCCATTCATAAATACGCTTGTAATTCATTTCACCACTAGGGAATGGCCAGCCATGGTATATTCCATCACTACGAGCATCCCATTTACAATCATCACATCCGCTCGTTTCATTGGACGACAACATTTGATGAGCGTCGAATATGTGGAAACTCTGTGCTAGCCAACGACCTTTTCCGTCCTTCCACTCCATATTGCACCAGTAAAGCGTGTGTTTCAATATATTGTGAGGTGTGAAAGTAAAACCGAAAACTTGTTTATATTCGAGTTCGACCCAACCAATTTTGTCGTCCTTAGATGCGATGTAAGCTCTCAATAGTGTACCCGGGTATATATCATTGTAAATAGATATATGTATCACTCGGGATGGAGGAAAAAGAGATAATGCGTAAGTTTGTAAACAACAAAAGTAAAGGAGCACTGCCAAAACAAGTAGAAAGGTGTGAGTGATAGTAGTACTCATGCCAACCATTGTTGGGTGTTAGTGCTGCTTGGTATCTAATGCTTTTTCTTTTATACTAATTCTGGCTCTCAATTGCTCTCTTAAAAAGCCAATGTAGAAATTCACATTTGTACATTTAGGCATTATTAACATTTTTCTTTCGGCATTTGCACTTACTCTATTTGAATTGAATGAATTCCCTCTTTCTATATTTTCTATGTTATATACTATTAAAGCAATGAAAGTTGCATACAAATTAGGCAGCTACCTTGCATTTTGGGCAAGAGATACATTATTCTTTGTACCTTGAAGCTGTTATGGAAACAATTTGAGGACAATGAATCTGACCTCGGCCCAAAATAATTGTAGTTTCTTTCCGACAACTATGAATTCGTTTAGTCCTGCTCATGGGTAAAGACAGCACACAGGGGCACTGAAGCCCAGTCCTTTCCACAACCTATCTTTGTCTTACACACGCGCTGGCGGTTATAGAGAATTTATGTCAGTTCTCGTTAGTGGAACAAATTTGATGTTGGCCACATTCAGTTTCGGCGATCCAAGTTCCTTTGCAACTTTTTCACGTAAGATTTCTGAAGGTATAGGAAGCAATAGACACCTGTAGACTGTAGTCCTTTATTTTTCTTTTCAGAGTTGCAATTTGATTTGATTATTGACACATGCATGAAATATATATTTTTTCAACATTATAAGGAGGCGTTTGTAAATTTGATTGTGGAGCACATTTTAGTTGCACCTTTTAAATAAGAAGTTTTGTAAATTTGTTTTTGTGTCACATTTAGTTACAGTTTTTGGGACTCTTTGTATTAAGATTTCCAGTCCGATAAAAATCTCATCTTCTCCTTATGTTAGTAGTTGGTTCAATAAATTGAAGTTAGTAAAAATCATACTCTTTTTCCTCTTAACAAGTTTAACCGATACAAATCTCATTAAGATTAGAAATGATATTTAGAGGGAGTTACAAACAAAATAAAAAAGAAGTAACGGACTCATGGAATAGAAATGTAAAACTATTAACTGTAAACTGTAGTTGAGAACCAAATATAAAAAAGAAAACATACCACCCAAAAAATTATCCCTGTCAGAAAAGAAAAGTTGTCTTTGTTCTAGTTGAAAGAGAAGAAAATGTGGTTTTTCCAATTTAACTCGTTTTTGCAGTTTTATTAAGAAATCGGTTTTGGTCGTAGGATTGTATTATACTATTGGTAGTGCCCAACACAATTGAAGTATCCAAATTGAACCCCGGTCTGCCCAACACAAAATGGAAAAAAAAAAATTGAAATCTGCCCAACACAATATAGAAGGTGCTCATAGCGAGCATAGCTAGTAATTCGCCGAATTATTCACGAATTATTCGCGAATTATAAGGTTTGGCGAATAAAACGAATAATTCGGCGAATTTTTGAATGATACAGTTTAATTCGCGAATTGGTTGGGTCGGGCTTATAATTGCCGAATTATTCGCGAATTATTCACGAATTATAAGGTTTGGCGAATAAAATGATATTTGCATTATTTTTTCATGAATAAAATTGTAAAAATAAAAATAAAAACGTTATATATCAAAATTTTAAATGTAAAATATATAGCCGAATTTTAAAGAAATATATTCGTATTATACCCATATAAAACACGTATATCGTATTTTTACCGTTAGCGTTTTATTGGACCGAATATTTAAAAGTATTATTGTTGAAAATTTCGAATCTTAGGCGAATAATTGACGTATCGAACTTTTGCCGTCCACGAATTTACTAGCTATGATAGCGAGTACCAAAAACATTCTTAATAGCCGTGTTGTTGGGATCGCAGAAATGGAGAGGGACATGACTACTTCAACTGAATGAATTTTTTCAATTTCCTCTAATATCTCACTCATTTGCCAATTAAACATTGTTCAAATTCTTTGTGAACTTACTAATATTTCCAAACTAAAAGTAAAAGAATTTGACACAAGACGGCAAATCTCTTAAGAGTTTTCAAAATGATATTTCAGTAAAATTTGATTTTACATCCACTGTTCCGGCCTCATTATATACTTGACTTGTTCACATGAAAAGTGTTGTTATTCTTTGTCATATCAAGTGCACTTATATATATATATATCTACAACGCACATGAGACTCGAGTTGAGAATGGTAAATTGGTAATCCAAAAAGAAGGGAAATGGTTATTCTCGAAAAAAAAGGTATTCCAAAAATAGAACGGGCTAAAGCACTGAAAACCCAAGAACAAACTACGTTATGAGCATCACCAAGAATTTTAGAACTGAAAACTGAAGATCAAACTATATTATGAGCCTCACGAAGAATCGACTAGTGTTAGTGCATTTATTATAGGGTTAACTAGTATTACCCCCACAACATGAGCCAATTAGGATTTCCCCCTAGTGTATGGGGAAATTAGGGTCTCACCTCAAGTACACAAAAAAAAAATCAATTTGGATTGACCATGTTTTTTCTGTAATTGGGAGAGAGACTCTAATTGCCCATCTAGTTGGAAGGAAATCCTAATTAATTCATTTAGTGGGGATAACACTAGCTAACCCTTTATTATATTTTATTATATTGAAAGTTCACACAATAACAACCTCACAAAGCCAAATTTGTTACTGGTTTTTGGGACGCAATTTGATTTGATCCATGAAAAGATTACTTGCTCCATGTTCAGTGTAAACCCCCAATGTCAGCTCCAAAAAATTGCATTATTGTCATCGTGCGGGTTTGAAGCAAAAGAATTTATCCCTTTCTTTTGCCTTTACCTCAAACACTGGACAAAATATATGGTTGCACATTCGAACTGTTCGATACATGGTTGAATATGAAATGAGATACCAGTAACCACGTGTGATTCATACAGGTTGGAAAAAGGGACATTTGTGATCCCTATCGTTTAGAATTACCAAATGCTGGACAACACATTGATAGGCCGAGCAGGCAAAATTGATCTTGCAGTCTCAATTCTCATCACTGAAGGACCGTGTTCAAAAGATCATCGAAAAAAATATAAGGACCATGTTCAAATAGTATTGCGATTTGCTTCTGAATTTTCCATGTAGTTTCAGTACACACGTAAGTGGCTATTCTGGATCTAGAACCAAACCAATGGCAGAGGTCCCTTTAATTCTGTGAGTATGACATGAAAAGCTTAATGCTTCACCACAACAGGAGCGATAAACTTGTATTGATGACATTCTGCAAGTCAGGCAACTAAGCACCATTGGAGTCTGAATTTGAATTTGTCTTGAGGTTCAGGTTTACATTATTATTCTTGATTCTCTGGAACCGCAATGGAACGGGTTTCTCCAGTACAGACACATTAATATTATTCCACACATCAGGTGTGGTTGGGAGCTTCGCAATTTTCTCTGCAATTTCCATGTCTTCTGGAAGTACAACACCAAACACAGTGTAATCTTTTTTCCACTCATTATGGTTCGCGAGGCTGATAAAAAATTCTGGACCGTTATCAACCCATGCAACTGATCCTCTTGTTATAGTTGGGCAGCCTTCTGTTGGGCTTTTACTGAAAGTGGTTCCTTCAGCTTCAAGGGTTCCTTGAATCAGTGCAAAAGGAGGACCAAAGGGGGCCTGAACAAGTCATAAAATGAGAGGGTTGGTGTTTGAAACTTGGAATAATAGCTTATAACGGTGGCACAACTGCACAACATAAGAACTTATGTACATACAATGCACTTTGACAACTCAAGCAAAATACCCGCTTTGACAACTCAAGCAGAATACCCGCTTTGACAACTCAGGCAGAATACCCCTTATACTTCGGCTTTCAAGTGTTTTGTGGGTTCTTGAGCCATGCTCTGGCTTACAACATTTAAATTGCGTTATCAGTCATGCTTTTTGAGAATCCTCCACCTCCCTTCTTCCCTCATGTTCTATTATTTCATATTTTCATGTAAATACTCTTCAAGAGCACACACTAAGCCAGAAAAATGAGAATGAAAAATGTTGAAGGTGATACGCAATACTAGCTAATAGAATAAGAATAAAAAAATGTGAACATGATATGCATAACCATAAACGAAAGATATCCTAAACCGGCCAACAGATTAATTTTCCATTTAAATGAGAAGCCACTTACATCTTTTATGTGGTTTCCCTCTGAATCCCAAGAGCTTCCACGGCCTTCTGCACGATACAATTGGCAACCGGCACAATGGCGCATTCCCAACAGCTCAAGAATGTAGTTTACAGAATTTGGGGCACATTCAGGCAAAAGCTGTAACCAATCAATGATTACAGAAAATCAGGGAGATAATTGTAGCTTTTTCAAATCTAGCAGAAATGAAAAGGCACCAAACCTAGCAGAAATGAATGTATCAAATAAGCTCTTACCCTAGAAAATTTAAGAGTTTTAGTACAGGTGTTTATATCATTGTATTTGAACAAGAAACAAACGAATAGGAACAACTTGAGTATATTAGTTATAGGACTACTAGAACTGCACATTATGGTCCACCCATTCATATTGCTCAGAGAGAATCACTGACGTGCAGGTCAGATACTTTAGGGTGGAATAATCAAATATAGAAATCAAGAATGAACCTCTACTAGTTGGGAAATAGTTCATCGCCCATACCTCAATTGGTGATTGGGGAATCGGAATTAGTTTCTTTTCTCTTAATTCTTGCAGGGGGGAGGGGTTTCGGTGGAGACGGTGGATGTTAGTCTACCACTTTTACAAGTCTGAACTCTAAAATTCATAAATCAGAAAAGTGAGACCGATGAGATTTGGAAATATTTAGTTCTTCTCTGACTACTAATATAAAAACATTAACACTGCTAGCCTCTGTTATATGGACCACTGCCATAATAAAAGACAGAAGGGATCCCTACACTCCTCCTTGTTGTTCACTCTTTTCTTCTTTCTTCTTTGATTAGATGGGAAAGATAAACAGCAGATCAGTAGTTACTCGTTGAAGGTCAGATATGTTGATGATGAATTACTAACCATGTCAGATGCAAGTATCCTCACTTCACATTCAATATTGATGGAACTTCTCCCAGATTGAAAGTAAAGGTATCCTTGTCCCAATGACCAAGTACTTTGGCAGTATTATGGTTCTCTAAGACATTGGGCATGTTGAAGCTACTATAATTTTCTGCCAAGTACGTATACGGAAGTAGGGCTAATGACTTAACTAACCAGTGTTTCTGTATTTTATTATTTTTCATTTTATTTTTATAAGATGAATGTCTGTCTATGTTTAAAAACTTTTATTCTGATGTACAAAAGGTGATCAGTCGAATTTACGAATATTTTCCATAACCTTAAAATGAAAAAAGTAATATAAACACCAGAAGAATTTGAGAACATACTTTTACATGCAGTACTCCATACTCCGTTCCCAAGCCAACGATACCCTAAACCAATAAGAAAGTGATAATATGATATCAGCACATAGATCGGATCAAAGTGAATTATTATAGATTTCAAAATTAAGAAGTACCAATCCAAAGAGCTACAGAAGCAAAAAAGAAATGCAACATTTGAACTGTTTGGATTATTTCACCGTCTTCTAAACCTTTTCCCCTTTTAAATACAAAACGGTATTTAACTAGATGTTTACTTGATGAATATATGTAGATCGAGAAAGCCAAAAGCGAGCAATCACTTTCATCATAACAATTACACCCATTCTTTACTCCTACTTTAAATAGCTTGATTGAGCAACTTCTATGACCAAAATACCTCTCCTTTCCCAAAGATAAGCCCAGATGTCCAAATAACCTGATCCCCCGAATCTTGTTTGTCAGGGGTCAAGGTATCCTTCTGTTTCTTCAACCAACACTACAAGAAAAAGTAGAATGGAGATAAGTATAGAAAATTTTATATTTTGGCCATCTGAATCAGCAAACAAACTAAATTGACATTCTACTCGTAGAAGTTTACGATCATATCTAGCATTTGGCAATAGATTCCGTTGTTATACTGTGATGACCAGAGTTTGCTCAATCTTATATTGTCATAATACAAAGTACCACCTGTACAAGCACCAAATTATCATACTTTCCAGATACACTTCCCGTTGACGACGTTATAAGGCGAGTCCCTTTCAGAACCAATTAAGTTATAAAGCAAGCTAAACCACTTAACAACAAATGTTTTGTCAGGGCGAGCATTCCCACCAGACATCACTTTGTTTTTTAACACAAACCAGACCCTTACAGAAGCTTAGACTGGAAGAACAATTTGGATATGTAAACTTCATCGAATAATTTAAAGAGTTACTACAAAAGCTACACTTGTGTAGAACACAACTGTGTGAAATAAGATCAGATTAGTTCTAACCACGTCTACGTAATGACAACATGAATATGTGATTAACTAGAAGTCTAAAGAAGATTGTAATGTCACATATCCATCGACATTGAACCGGGATTTAATTAATTTTGTGGTGTTGTGTAAAATGAACCAAATTATTTTTTACCATTCTCAGAACTTCTTAATGAACCAATCAATGTTATGACGGATTAATCACAAAAGACGGCCTCACTTTCTAAGATATTGGCACAAACCAAACTGTAACCAAGTGTTCCTATAAGTTTTCATTTCCCAAAGGATAAAATCGCAACACCTATTTGGCTATTTGTACTAGTGTAAACAGCACTATTCTGTAAAGAAGATCTTGTACATAGGCTGGTCGTACGTGAAGTTGTCACGTTAATTGGTGTCTGATTTGGCTATCTTGTATGGAGGCTTCAGTTTAACACTTAAACACCCGCCATGGAGACCAGACTGCCATGCCCACTCTAGCAAAAGGTTAATCGAGTGAACGATCTTGGCAGAAGGGGGGGCTATGGGGACAAAAACCAACTTGGTTGGTTTCTGTCTGTCTGTCCTCAACTTCTCTATCATTTTTTCTTCGCCTCCAATACCCTTTCTCCTTCACCCATCTCTCTCTCCCCCGCATCACCCAACTCTCTTTCTCCCCCGCAGCTCCGCTCACTCCCCACTGCCACTCAGTATACTAGTACTAGTACTAGTACAAGTAATCTGCATGTCGACCCGTATGTATCCCAAAGACAAAATTAGCTTTATAACAAAAATACCTAATCTTTTACAAAAACAATGTCAATAGTCCCACTTGATAGATTAAGCCTGTCCTGAGTTACATTTTGTCCATTCTCTTGTTTCAAATAATTCAACATTTACTCTGACTACTGAAATGCAGAACCAAACTCAAAGCAATGATACAAAAAAAAAAAAAAAAACATAACAATAGTGTATATTATTCTTATTACCTCGCCGAATTTGGATCCACAAGCTTGTTTATTCCCACAAAAAACCCAAGAATCACACAAACAAGGCCCATCTTTACCAGTACACATAGATTTACAAGCTTTACAACACTCTTCTGAAGAATTAAACTTAAACTCAGAACCCCACTTCACAGCAGCTCCCCAAAGTTCCAAATGCTCAATCCCTTTACAACAATCTCTTTCTTCATTCTTCACCACCACCAAATTCCCACCCTTACTACTCTCTTCTAACAACCCTGAATCAAAACTAGACACTGTAACATTGTTTTTTGCTCTAAATGCTGAAGATATAACCATGTATACCAATGAACATGAAACTACACCCATTAGGAATAGAATTAAAAACACACAACGGCTAGTTTCTGAATCAGCGTTTGGTGGTTTTCTACCCATTTTGATTTAGATTAGAGAGAGATGGGTTGATTGAGTTTTTATTTATTTTTTTGATGAGAGAGTTGACGAAGAAATGAGGCCAGGGAAAAAAAATTATTACATTTGTTTTGTATTTTTCTTTGATGGCCCTTTTTTTTGGCTTTTTAAGGAGAAGTTCCATTAGTTGGGGCCCACTTTTTAGTAAAGTTTGTGTGTCAATGGGTCCATTGAGTCGATTTTTTCAATTATGAGAACTAGCGTACTTGTACACGTGTACTATCCATAAAAAGCACAGTAGAAATTGTTGACTTGAAACATGAAGAATTAAATTTTAATAACATTTGTACCCTCACTAAATATCAGATTTTACATCTTAGATGCAGTATAAGAGGCTGTAAATAGAAGAAATCAATGAGGATAAAACTGGAAATATAAAAATCCAGTCGACTAACGATATTTGGTATGATTTTCAATCCACTCGTGTCTGTAATTATTGGAAAAGTAGTATGTTTCGTGTTTGCGTTTACAATATTCCTAAATTCCTTAGTGCTTACCAGATTTATGGTATGAACGTTACTATTAGACATCATGATGATAAGTCTGGTTGAGCCTGAAAGTAGAAGCCAAGTGCATAAACTGATGAAAACGGAAGTCAAGCAAAAAGTTTGCTTCAACTTAATAGACATGTTGATGTAGATAAGCAGTAAGCACAGCTCGGAGAAGACTTGTTTTTTTGCATAATTCAGCCCGTAGAAGACTTGAATCTCTGATTATTTTATACATAGCTACTTGGATTCACGTTGATATACATAAAGGAATAGACAAATGCCAATTGGTGAAAATGAATATCAAGTTGAATTTTATTTTTAATACTATTTTCCCATAATCAAATATGCCACTAACATTCAATCACAGATTTTGCTGTTCCCCATTACTCTCTCATTGACCAGTGGAAGTTAAGAAATTTAGAACTGATACTGATACTGATACTGATACTGATTAGGTGTGTTTTTTATTTTTTCTATTTCTAGTCTTTGAGAGTTGAGACTTCACAAGCTGACTACCGGAATTTAAGAACCAAGCTCAATAAATGACTGAATAAAATAGGGTCTTCTGCAGTTCTGTAAACCATTTACTATCTCGCCCACCAAGTCTGGTTTCCATCGCAATTTTGCCAGATAAGGTTTGACCAAAAGAACCAGCTACTAAGTAGTACATACAAAATTACGCATATAAGGCATGTTCCTACACTTAGCGTTGTTTTTCATGATCTATGCCATACTTTTTCTCTCTGCAAGTAGTATTTCTATGCTAAATTGCTAATCAAGATAGGTAGTTGAAGTCAATGAATTTTACTTGCATGGTAATATTCTTGTGCAACAATATTAAAAGACGAAATCCCAGTGCCAACTCATGATCAAGATTGAAGGATTCTTGGTAAATTCCCTATGTAACTCAGATGACGGACTGAATTTAAACTCTTCATTCCTATGTGCTTCGTTGTAGAAACTATTGAGAGCCTGTAGTTCTTTACAGGCGCACGCAACTACTTACTGTGTTTGAGCTCCTGGAAGTTATTAATGGTTATAATCAAGTCCTCCGTAATCAGATTGATCAAGTGCAATCCCCAAAAGAGTTCATTAGGCTTTTCTTAATAACTATAAATTGCAAATAGATACACATTGAATGTATACTACAATCTATAGAGCTTACAAGAATGTGCAGGGTTTCTTCTTTTCATTTCAGCTCTTATTCAAATTAAACCAAGCAAATCTCAAGAAACAAATAAGTCAAGGAAAGGGATTTTCAACTTCTCACTGAGCCTTCAAAATCAACTCACATATGTTCTCAATATGTTACACCGTCTTGAAACTGGCATACTCGGTACCACTTACATAAAGCTCTAATTCAGTTTAAATGACTATTTTTTCCATCAAGGATGTGGTGATTAGGAGTATTGAACAGAGTCAAAACCAGATCATCGTATGTGAATTTACAGAAAAGTTGCAGAGGATTACCTCTCCTTGGATTTCACAGGAATGCCTTCGTACATTTTGACGCGATCCTTCAGTGCATCCCGCCTGGGGCGTGCCAATTTGTTGTTAGGATCAAATAGAAGAACTTCCTCAAATGCCTTTAAAGCAGATGCCAAGTCTTTCTTCTTTTCATAGGCATCACCGAGGTTGTTCCAAGCTGTGACGTAGCCTGGTTGAACTTTTACAGCTGTCTCAAGTTGAGCGATTCCCTTGTCAAGTTTATCATCACGGATGTAACTAACACCAAGGGCATTGTAAACCTGACCAAGATTTAGGATTGAAAAGGACCAAACGAAAATAAATGCTGTCAGTACGGCAGCAAATCTGCAATTATACGTAGAAATAGGTTTGGCAGGGAAAATAGGTATTCTCATGTGAGCAAGTAGTTACTAAAAATATTTAGGTATCTTCAATGTGAATAAGTGTAGCACGACATCGAAATGGGCATGTCGCAGTGTAGAACACTGAAATGAAGACTGGAGTGACTTCAAGAGACTTGGAGCACGGTATCACAAATTATTTGGAGTCAATGAGACATGTCTAATAGCATAAATTGACTAGAGATTCAAGAAGTTTGCTGCGGCTCTTTGTTCAGAAAATTAGCAATGTCCAGTAAACTGGTAAACTGGGGATACTTTTCCTTGATTAGCACCGATTTAATGATTAGGATAAACAAGCACCAACATAGTATGGAAATAGTATTATGCAGCTCGAACAATCCAATACTATTACCCAACTGAAAGTAACAAATTGGGAATATCCAACATCTACAGTCGATAATGTTTCTAATCCCGCCTGGATGTATAAGCAAGAGGTTGAATCAAGACTCAAGAGTACAAACTACTTAACTATAGAAGGCAACCTCCTCAACTCCATACATAAATACTTGACACAGTTGCACACAGAAGATGATTTTATATAACGAGAATATAAGAACCCAAATGTCAACGGATAATATTGAACCTCCAGTTCAGAACTTCTATATGAGTAGTTACTGAAGACTGTTGAACTGGTTAGGACTATCCAGTTGAACTCATGGAAGTGGCATCCACAACTAAAGAGCTTACCCCTGATGATATAATGGATGTCCAATATTATACCTGTGCAAGGTCTTGGTCATCTCCATCCCATTTCTGAATAGCCTGCAGCAAATATTTGTTTGCAGCTGGGTAAAATTTTCTCCTCAGCATCACTGCACCGAAGTTCAAAATACTCAGTGGCACTAGCATCACCACACTTCAGACCTGCTCCTGGATTGACAATAAACTTATACTTTCAAATAATTGTACTACTACTTAATACACAACAATATAAGTGAAACATAAGGCAAACCGGTATGCTATACTATGAGTTGATATGCTTAGAGTGCTGATCACAAAATCTTGATTATATCTCATATTTATGAATTAGAAAGATAAAAATGAAGAAAGAAAGGATAACAATTATTATTTATTATAACTATTCTTCTCTTGTTATTATGATGAAAAGCAGGAAGCTCCGGCATTAGGAGGGTGCACAATATATTTGAATCGAAAGTTTCTCTAAAGCTCACAACACGATGGGAAAATAAAAGGTTATGGTTTTATGTGCAGTCACATTAAGCAGTCATCATTATGAACTCATTTTATGAAACCAAATTAAGCAGTCACAACCATATCAAGCCTTTCAGAAAGAAGTTACCTGATTATATATATCTCAACGACATACATAGTGATTTTACGGATGTAAAATTGTCAGCTTTTGAAGGGGCAAAAATACAAAATAGAGTTGCTTACTTGCAATTCTTTAGCAGAAAGGTCGAGTTCCCTGCGAACAAGAACCTGACGAATCACAAAGAAACTACCAGCCCCAAGCAAGCCTAACAGCAAGAGAAGGTAAGATAGCTGAATACCCAATTCAAATAATTCACCAATCTCAAAACCGGTCGAATCTGATCTTTTCACTTGACTGTGCAGTTTGTGCAGAACCCAACCAATGACATTGCTCCCCAAGATAGTGCAGATACCCAAGGTAATGGCTCATTGACTTTTATACTATCCTCAATAGTCAACATATCCAACGAAAATTCTGCAATAAGATGACAATAATCATTAGTACATCTTAAGCATGCGAAAAATTTGGACTTTTGGAATACTAAAGAAAAAGCATTGCTTTGAGAACCCAGCTATGAGTTTATGACATTAAAATTACAATGACGGTGATTATGACAGAAACGCTTATAGAATCTCAGTCACGCTCTTTTTATTAATCGAGTTCAAAGCTACAAACAACACAAGTAGCCAACTGAACCATAATTTTTGACTGAGAACCAAACTTAGAATGACCAAACTCAGAATACAAGGATTCGTTAGCATCTTACATCTAAAATATTCTTATTCATTCTCCGTCATTGATATTCCAGACCATCAACGTTACATTATGTACTCTATAAGAAATTACTAATATATGCTCCTCATCCAACCGAAGATTCAAACTATTAAGATTAATAATACGTAGATCATGTGTGTTATGCATTATGTATTATATAAACTAATGTAATTGAGATCCTCCAAGTAGCGCAAAAAGATAAACAGTACAGTGTGACTTATATAGGCATTAACACCACGTTAAACCAAAATGAAAGAAAAAACCATGAATTATTATTACCTTCATGGTGTCTTGATATCAATCCTTTCATCTTAATTTCCTTTTGAATATCTGCCTTCCTCCAAATGAAAACAAAAAAAAAAGTAAATTAGTGACTATCTTTGCCAGGGACTCAACATTTTCAGTTTTACTAACAACTACAACAAGATATATAACAGAAGAAAATTATGCATGAAGACTTACATGAGAACTGAAACTCTTATTAAACAATCCTTTCCTTTTAAGATGGGGGAAAGAAAATGTCATTTGGAAAGTTGAAGAAGAAACAGGTAACATTGTATTCTTTGAAGAAAATGAAGAGAAGAGAATTACAGAGTTGGTATTGAGGTTTCTGTTTAAACTTGAGTGAGAAAACATGGTTTTAGAATTTCAATCAAGGGTTTTAGTGAGAGTTTTGAGTGTTACTCTGTTTTTTTGCAGTTGGAAGAGTTTTGAGCTATCTTCAAAACACGAGATGGGAGTTTTATCCGAATGTAATGGTTTTAAACGTACCGTTAGTTTTTGTTTCTTAAGGGATTGCACCGTGCAACTCTATGCAGCTTCCCGTGTGTTGAGTGGGCCAAGCTAATAATAAGTTATTGGGCCTTCCATGTTTCAGACTCTGGATTTGTCGTTTGTGTCTAAATTGCCTTTTGGACAATTGAGAGTACAATCTCACAGGATGATTATTTTATTTTTTAATTGAAACTACTGTTTTCTTCTGAAATGCACTTGGTGTGATACTAAATAACAACGCTCGTTATGTGACTAAGTAAAGTATATTAATGAGAGTGTTCCAATGAAATGCAAATGAACTAGTAGATTCAAAAAAAATTAACAAATCAATCTTTTTAGAAAAATCAGTTAGTGAAGATGATCATACGGCAATTACTGTCAAACCAGTGAGATATTGTAGGAAACCGAAATAAGAAGTTAAGACTTTCAATTGAATGAGCCAAGAATTTTGGAAACAGAAGTGGGATTATCTGAGCTGATGGTCAAAGTAGATAGTAGTCCTATAATCTTGGGTGGCGCTTATTCATTGAATTGTATATTCTAAAGATTTGCACAATAGATGGTTTAAAATATAAGGTAAATTATGGAAAAAGAAAACTCTGTCCAATAGCTGTGTGTTGTTGGGCAATTTAATTGGATAATTGAAAATAGCTGTGTGTTGTTGGGCAATTTAATTGGATAATTGAAAATGAGATTGATAACAGAGTTTCAGTCATGAGGCCGAGAACATCCAATTGCAGTAAGTACTTCAAAGGAAAGGAAAGCCCATAATATCGACCGATATATCGGCAATATATTTCGGTTTTTGGTTCCTCTGATATGGAGATATTAAGATATTTCAGATAGATATACTGGTATAATTTCAAACCGATATATATTGAGTTTTCCAATATTTCAATATATATCAACCAATATATCCCATTTTGACCATTAACTTTGTTGACTTTGAACGATATGATTGATTTTTTATTATTTTTTTTTGTTGATATTTCCAATATATATTGCTATATATCGATGATATTTTCCGATATATTAACACAAAAAAAATTTGACCGGTTAAAAAAATATATATATATCATCCAATATATCAATATTTTTGATATATATTGTTTTTTTTAAGGGTCTGAAATATCACCCAATTTCGAAATATTAGGCCTTGCTTGAAAGCTTTCAGCATGGACGATTTACCAACGGCATGCCTTTATCTCACAACTTCATTTGGTTAAACCATTGATCAAGCAACTGTTTTTAAATTGTGAGTCGTGCAATTCAGCCCAAAAATCCGTTGTGTGGCCATGAGTGATGAGGCCATCATTTGAAAGCATTTGAATTAGAGAGTAATGCGTTATGTGTGCAGTTATCTGGCCAAGTTCCGCTACTTCTCATGCTCTTGAAGACAGAAATAGCTCTATCGTAAAGCTCTGAATCCCAGATGCTTTGATCTGGCATCATATTCTATGACTTCCTTGTGTTACTGAATATCTTCCCAAAAAAAAAACTCCCCCCAGCCTCTTGCATAAATATCTATATAATGTAGCAGCATATGTCTAGATGAAACCTCACGTTTTAAGCCTCTTGCATAAATATCTATATAATGTAGCAGCATATGTCTAGATGAAACCTCGCGTTTTATTGGGATGTACAGCAGCTCTAATATCCCATACCCGTATCAAGTCATCATATTCTATGACTTCCTTGTGTTACTGAATCCATCTTCCGAAAAAACTGCCCCAGCAGGCCAGCCTCCGCATAAACATCTATAGTGGCAGCATAATTCTAGACGAAACTGATCAATAAAACCAGGAGCGATGTCAGAATTACCTCAAGCACAGACACTAATTCACTAACTACGTTTCTCTCCCATAATATTTGAAGAATAGCTCTATGAGTTACTGCATCTGTAAAGAGACCCACTTATCTGTTCTTCTTGTAACATATAAGAGCTGCACCTAACTTGACAATATCATAAAGTAGAATTTCTCAAGTTAGGCGCTCCTGCCCTTGCTCCAGCTTCACGAATGGGTGGTAGCAACAAGCGAATTTGGCAACTGATTAAAAGTTTCTTCCATTTTGGTTATATCCTATTATCCAAACCTCAGTGGGGTTCCAAAGGGTAGAAAGCCAACTAATATAAGTACATCAGAAAAGTTAATCTGAATTCATCCATGGGGTAGAGCCTACGCATTTGTGGATCATCAATCAATTATCAATCATAAAGTAAATCTCACAAAGTATAAAGCACATTTACTTGGTAACTATAAATCAATCGGCCATCACATTGCTGCAAGCCAGATGACACCCATGCATATAAAACTTAAAACAAGTAAATAACTAATAAAAATAAATACATAAATCTTTACGAAATGTCGTCAACATAGTAGAGACACAGGTTAGTAGCAACGAATTTGGTAAATATCATTTAGCCTGGTTGGCGAAAAGAAGTAAATAGCCTTTAGCACATTTAAGCTTTGCAGGGTGGATTTTGATAACAAAGTACGTCTGCTATTAAAAACAAATCCCCATACTAAATTAATCAAGAGCTAGCTATCTCAAAATCTTTTTTGTTGGCAAAATCCAGCTTTCCTAAACGCATCGTTCATCCTGCAATAAGAAAACAATGTATAGAAATTAAAAGGCATAATACATGAAGTGATGCCATTCTGCATATAAAAACATACGCAACGCCTAGAAATCGAGAACTAGCGGTTGTGACTTGTAAGCCACTAAAATTATTGTGCACGACAAACTGCACTGAAAAATCACAAACACAACTAAAGAGAAACTCTTCTCACAAAAAAACATAATTTTATTATTCAATCAGGGCATCTCCAATGGGGGATGTAAACCGTATAGAGTGGAAATTTTACACCCCAAATATCAAAAAACTCTCTCCAATGGGGGTGCTAAACCGTAGGTAATAGTGTATTAGCTAATAGAGAGGGTGGGGGAATTCCCCTCTCGCTATTAGGCTATAAAAACCCTGACGCCACTTAAAATAACGCCACCATTTAACTTAAAACTCGGACGTCAACTTCAACACACGTTTGAAACTTTATTTTTTTTAACTGGACGCCACTGGCGTCAAAAAATAAAGAGGGACGCTCTCGGGTGACGTCAGAGTTTAAAAATCTATTTTTTTTCTTCTTCCATTGGAAGTATAGAGTGTGGATATTTATGAATCTTCTTATCTGATTAGAAAAATCCTAATGGCACCTACGTGGAGCCTAGGTGGAGGTGTAATTTTACACCCCCCATTGGAGATGCCCTCACCCAAGTTCAACTTGATATTTAGATAGACTCATCAGTCACCACCCAAGCAACTAATGACTTTGAAAACTAAACCTCTAATTCAACTAGGAAACTAAATATACCTAAAATTGTAACTAAAAACAACCCTAAAAATAACATTAAAAGAAGAGTCCGGCTCCTCTATAACCGGGTACAGAGATGGAATCTCTGTAACTGTTGCAACGTATGTGCCATCTTGATAACCTCCGTTACTTCTGAAAAGAACAACCAAACATAATTCTGAAAACCCCTAATAAACCATTTGAAACCAACTAGGGCTCAAATCAAGTGTTTGGAAGAATGAATCATCGTGAGGCTTAAACAATATCATCCACTCCATGAAGTCATCCACTCCATGAAGATGTGTGTTTAACATTAAACTATTGGTGGTGAAGAGTTCAATTTAGTTATTCTTTTCCATAACATAGATAAAAATATCCATTAAAACAGAAGGCAGACGGTAAAAATAGCATTCTTCAAAATGTCAACATCTGTTAATACTTTTGTTTCATACAATAGGCATTCTTCATCATTTTCCTTCTTTGTCTCACCCCTAACAGATCGTATGGAGTAAGCAGTCCTTATCTGATCTTGCCCACAAAAAATTCTTTTCTCCTGACTCATAGACCGACTAAACAGTTGAGTTTCAAGTTTTCTAGATTCTCTACATCTGGTTTACGGTTAGTGCTCCGTAGAAACTTGGAGCTACTTTGGAACAATTATAACAAGTTTGTGATGTGAAAGCAATAAACGGAGGTTTAGCTAGTGGCGACAATAGTAAAATCAGTTTGTGATTGGGTTAGGCAAGTTTTAGGGGGCACCTACCGTCCGGTCGGAGTGGTCGGACTGGGGCTTGGAATTTCAGGTTTTAACTAAGGATATAAAACTTATTTTTATATATTTAAAAATGAGATATAGAGATGGTGGAAAAAGATGAAAGCCCATACACTTTCAATATTGAACTATGTTACTTCGTTATAATTGCATGTTAGCTTTGTCTTTATAATCTTATATATCTCTCTTTCATTTTAATTTATAAAAATGTATATGTTATGTTCTAATCTAATCATTATTGAATACTAATTGTAATGAAAAAAAGTTGATATAACCTAGATAATTAAATTATAAACATATATACAATGTCTGACAACAACAAAATTATGAGGGTAAAGTGAGGCTGGGTGAGGGGCCTAATGAGAGTGGGGTTCATGTCTCCGTAACTAAACCCTAGCCAGCCCTAATAGGCATGAGGGTCGGACCCGACCCGCCCTGAATCTATGAGGGGGCTAGCTTTTTGAGGATTTTACAGAAGCATTTTGGAGGGGCGGGTTGAGGGCACGAAGGCAATTATCACCCTTATGCAGTGACAATGGCTTGTGACATTAGTAATGGCGAGTAAAAAAAAAAATTGGAAAGACATTACCCTTTATCGCTCATCTGCATCCAAAATCAAATTTCTTGCTTTAAAGTTTGATTTCATGAAATTCGAATTTTGGAAGCAAATTTGGAGAATTTAAGAGGTGATACTACCACCAGAGATGCTCGAGTTTATGACTTTATTCCCCTAATCCTTTACCCATTTCCCTTGTGAAGGCGGGACTCGATCCCAAGACCATGGCCAACCTCCCAAGACTTGACCCGATGCATTTGGACAACTTTTTAAAAGTGGGCCTTTTATTTTTAAGCAGATTGATCATTAAGACCATAGTACAAAATATAGCAATATCTACTTCGAGATTTGAGGAAAAGATACATAGATATCCGCGATATATTCGAGAGATATATATGCAAATATAAATATGATATTTCGACATTATTTGTGATATTTTCGATATTTGGAGATATTTTACAATATTTGGCTATATTATGTGTATGTAACAATTTTATTTAATATTTACCATTATATTTCAAATAAATATAAATAATGTATCCACGATATATCAATAAATATCTATGATATTTGTTGATATTTTATATATATCCACGATACATATCGAGAAATTGAGTATCGATAAATACTCATATCCTGATATTTTGTATTATGATTAAGACTATTCGGACCAACCTAAAACATGAATACAATTACACAACTACACAAGTAAACATTTTGGGTGAAATGTTGAAGATTTAAGACTAGTTTGAGTTTTAATTTAGGTACTGAAGCTCTCGTCTTGGGCCCTTCGAGTTTAAAAGACAAACATCGGAGTAACACAAGAGAGAAGGCAACGACAGATAGGTAATTGCAATGTAGTGATCACATATACAAAAGAAACACTTAGACAATGCAATAACCAAAGAAAACGACAACCTTTGTTTCAATAAACTTCCTAAACTTGTGGTTTGGTGATGATACATACATTTGGAAAATTATGGACAAAGCCCAAATACTTTGTTCTTTACTTAATTGTTTTTCCATTTTATAAATAAAATTAACAAATGCCATGTTTTCCATTTTGGCATTGAGGGGCCCAATTCAATCTAGAGCCACCCATAGCTGGCGATGTGGACAAATCAGATTCACTTGTCACCGTGGACATGATTTCGTTTGTATGTCCACAAATTCGCCTCATAGCCTAAATTGTCTACTTCCAAAACGGGGCGGTTATAGGGGTGGCAATGGGTCGGGTTCGTGTCGTGTCATACTTTCGGGTTACATGTTAGGAGCAAACCCAAACCAGGCGACCCAATTACTAATCGTGTCAAGTTTGTCAAACCCAAACCCAACCCGCATATATGTAAGGGGTCACCCGTTCGGGTCAATTCGAATCGGGTTAACAAATAACCCGTAAGTTCTTTTTTTTAGATAAAGAATATTTATTAATCTAAATAATAAAAGAACTTGCAAAAAAGCGCAGAGTTGTTTAAAACACATGTTGAGCACTGAACCAAACAAATGAAACAACCTGTTAGCCAAAAAACGAGAACCAAACTAGAAACAACCATGTCTAGTTTGTCCACTTTCTCTACCTCGTAGGCAATTTAAAGCCGGTGATGCTAACAATACTAGCATAATTAGGATTAAAGTCGAAACTTTAACCACACAATCTTCATGAGAGACTATAATGAAGTTCTAGGACTATTGGTTACCATACTCGTTTATTTCCTTCCATGTCCTTTGTTGTTTCAAATGATACAATGTGAGAATCCGTAGTGTTGGGGTGTTGTTAATGCGATATCACTTCTCGTCTTCGGAACTCTAACATGAACAACAAAATTGTAAACCATATGATTGCTCCCACTATGAAGCACACTCCGCAAAGAGGCCCACTTTGCACAGGGCCATACATGGCCTTAATTAAGTAGGGAACCTACTAAAACAAAGTGTATTGGTAAGAGTAGACAAAAGAAGCTTGTTATAAACCAACAATCGCTACCCTTATAATTACACTTAACCATAAGACCAACACTACCAAGATAACAACTTTTGATATCGCATCGGCGATAAACAAGTAATTCATATAAAAGGGATCGACATGAGCTGTGAATTCAAAGGTGAAAAGGAAGAGTGAAGAAGGAAACAAGTTTGTTAATTAATGTCGACGGATAAAAGTTTTGCGTAACAAGGTGTCAATTAATGTCGTAGAAGAATGAAAGAAGCTGAAAGAAGTTTCGTTGAGAAAGATCAGCTCAATGTCTTATAGCGTTGTCGGAAAGTTTAACTCGGAAAGATTCGCTCGAAAAAATCGGCTCAATGCCTTAGAAAAATTAATAAAACTGTTGGAAAGGTTCAATTCGCTCGGAAAGATTCGCTCAGAAAAATCGGCATGAAGCTGTTGAAATTGTTTGCTCGAAAAATTTCTCGTAGAAAGATCGGAACAATGCCTTAGAAAAAAAAAAAATTATCTTTGGCATATAGTTTAAGCTTTGAAGCGGAAAGAGTTATCTGAGTTGTATAAGCAAAAACGATAAGGAACCATTGGCTTTTCCCAAACCAATGATTATGTGATTGTGTGAATGTAATATCATAGAGCTAAAAATTCTTGTAATGAAAATAAAAATAAAGTATGTGTTTGCAATTAAATATCGTTCGCGATGTCGATAACATACGTGTAAAGCCCGACAATGTTGTTGATTTATATAGATGACCACGAAATAGAATGAAGCGCCCCAATACTAACTTTAAGCTTGCAAAATTAGATTTGAGCGAAAAAATGCTCTCCGCCAGTAACCGATTGAAGCGAAGCGGGGTAACTTCATCGGATGTTGACATAAGCGAAGTAAGACTAAGCGGCGTAAAATCGTTCAATTTAGGATTTGTGAAATTAAATGTGATAAGTTCGTCGATTTTGTCGTAAATAGCGATAATCATCGACTAAGCGAGCATAACTTGACATTCAACTTAGACCGCCAAAATTAAGCGTGGTAATTTAAATTCGGATTTTGTCGGGCGATAGTAACGACTAAGCGGCGTAAAAGCGTTCAACTTAGACCGACGAAATTAAAGCGTGCTAATTTCGCCGGGATTTTGTTATAGCGATAGTAATGACTAAAGGGGCGTAAAAGCGTTAAACTTAGGGCGAAATTAAATGTGCTAATTTCGCCCGGATTTTGTTATAGCGATAGTAGCGACTAAGCGGCGAAAAAAGCGTTCAACTTAGATTTAATGAAATTAAGCGTGGTAATTTCGTCGGATTTTGTCGGGCGATAGTAGCGTTGCAATGGAAACAAAATTATAACATTAGAACTCGGGTTTTCGTTCAACTTGTTAATTTTGTCCGCTCATTTAGTAAAATAATTTGTTTGCGACGAGCAAAAAAACGAACAACTTGTCGGGGGCTATCGAAATAAACCAACAATGTCAAGGTCCCATTTCGCAAATGACCAAGGTTTATGGATTGGATGACGCCGTCGCGGGAAGTTGACCCATATCATATATCATGTGTTTGACAAGGCACACACTTTCGGACAAACGCTTAACATCCTTTGGCATGTATGGCCACCAATACCATTGGGTCATTGCTATGTGGCGAGACTTAAGCCGGAGTCTTTGTTTCACATAGTCTGAATGAATTCCTTCGAGGCCTAGTAAATTGTTTGTTACGCCCCAAACAACGAATGATAGGATTGAGACTTGTCTTTCTTTGTGATAAAGTTTTTTAGTCATCGGGAATTCACGAGCATCGTCAATTTTGCATGATGCGTCGTCGGTGAATGCCGAGACATTATCGATGCCAAGCTTCGTTAGAATCATCTTACGGCATAAGTGGTTAATCCGGTGTTGTCATAACGGTGGCGACTTGATTTTTCCGCGGATAAGTATGCGATAGAATCGGGATGCCTTACATCATAACGCGGGATTTGTCTGGTAATGATAGATGTAAAATTTCATGCAATTAAGTTGAGCGAAGTCTAAATAAACGTCCATTCTATCATTGCGAGCGCATATTATCATTCAAATTGGATAACGACTAGCTTAGAATAACTAATCGTAACTTAGTAAGCCCTTATTTGAAGAGTTATGCGTATACCACAAATGGCGGTTTGGACTCGGCCATATTATTTGTCGCGTCAAATCCCTAATGTAGAGACCTCTCAATTATGTATTCATTCGGCTTCAAGATGACACAAACAAGACCGGGAGGCGGACTTATTATCACGAACTATCGGTGTAAAATAGCAAGTATTTCGATATATCCGATAAATATTTCAAGTCATCAGGGAGGGAGGTAATTACAATTAGAGATCGGCGTTTTCCTCATCGAAAGTAATGCTTTCGACATAAGAATATCATCAATAAGAAAATCAGCTATTAAGCGAAACCAAAGTTTGTGTACGTTTAATTGTATGAGTGTCGAGACAATGTTTAAACGCTTAAGGTAATTTTTCCATTCTGCGACTCGATCCAGTAGGCGTTGCGAAAAACTTGCGCGTGCCGGATATTCGACAAGTATAAACTTCGACTATTCCTTCTTTGAAATAAGCTTAAGACGTCTGACAGTATGAAACAAGGCCAGTGTAATATTTTCAATACAAGAATGCCTCGAGACATATGACGGACATTATCCGCAACAGATGACGAAGAATCGTCAGAGGCAATAACTTCATGTTGAATGATTTGGCACATCGGTGGAACGGTAGCCGGGTCGTATGCAATCGGATGTTGAAAATGAATAGGAGGGAGTAGTTCGATACCGCCAGGTTGACCTGGAACCGCACATTCGCGATGATCGTCAGTAAGTGTATCGATAACTTAGGCTCGCCGAAAGCATTCATCATAACTTTTGTAGAGCGTGATCGTCGGTTTTGTATAAGAACCGCAGACGACGCCAATTATATTTCGACCAGATATGATCAAAACATCAAGTGTTGATAAAAGAGACGAAGAACGTAGAAAAGTAATTGGAAAAATGATGGTGATCGGGGGAATGATGAGACTGTACCTTGCGGTTGCCTACGTACCCAAATTATCAATGGGATCAAGTCTCAGGAACGTAGTTCTGAATGAAAAATAGTTTGGTATTTATATAGGTAGAGTAGAGAATCCTTGTAGCTCAAGTATTCTGTAGCTTGAGTCATTGTGATAGAATATAACTTTCAACCGATAATTATCTCTTTTTGATAAGAAGCGAATTTGGACATAAATTAGCGTACATTATTGGCAAAGCCATGTGGCTAAGGTTCAACCTTAGACACACGAGTTAACGGGTTTGTACATCGATTCATGGTATTGCTTAATTGGGCTTTAGCCCCCTGTCGATTAAACGAATAAAATGGAGATTCCTACCAATGGACGTTAAGCCACATAGGTGAAAGTCGAAACAAAGCATCACACTGCGCCAGGGGTGAATATCGCCACCACTAGACTACTACTCTACTACAGAGTGACTTCAATCTTCAAATTAAAAGCCACCGGTTAAACTTTAGCCTTCCTTTGTATTAGCCACTTTCTTCAACCTCGCCACAATTCTTCCATTCTTATCTCGATCCGTTCAAGTTTGTGACATCCTCGCACAACTTGTCCACATTGGGCTCCATATTATCTATATTTGAAGGAAACCATTTGATGTTAAAGAAATTAACATGGCATGACATAAAAAAAAAAAATAGAAAAAATAAAAGAATCACTGACTGGCGGTCCAAATATCCAATCACGAAAGTGCAAATTAAAGCCTCAATATTTGCGGGCTTGAGGGCACTACTGAAACTTATCGACAACCCTACCACCAATATCTTGAAAGTTGCTTCGAGGCAACGCGGTTGATATAGGAAGGATGAGAACATCACGAGCCATTAAAGATATATCGAGGTATCGATCATCGATTCCCCTTCCAAAAGTGAAGGACATCCAACTCTAATTTTCTATCCAATCTTGGTTCATCCAAGTATAACTCTAATTGACTTTTTGTTGTTGTGAGTAGACATTTCTTCATCATCAAATGTGTCAAAATCTGGATCATAAGATATGATAGGTGGTACATAGTCACAACAATATAAAATTGATAGAAACATATTTAAAGAACTATATAAATGTAGTTTTACCTCCATAACTTGATATCAAGGCAATTTGGAGGATGATTTGATGGATTCTTTGAAGTGGTACTGGCAGACTCATTAACATTTTGCATATATTGAGCAAAAAGAGAAGACAATTTAGTAGAAACATCATCTAATTGAGATGAATCTTTACCAAAAAGCCTACTGTAACACCATTTCACAAATTTTAACTTGTATTGAGGATCTAATATCACAGCAATGGCAAGAATCCCAAAATAATCTGACCAGTACTTCTCAAATTTAAGGTTCATTTCAACAGCCATGGACCGCAGAAAATAAATCACCATCTTTTATAGCTTTGGCCAAAGTGTCTTGCACCATAAACACTTAGGGAAAGAACAAGTTTGATGTAGGATACTGTGTCCCGGAAAATATGCAAGTCACCTTATAAAACACACCCAAAAACCGACAAATCTTCTCAACCCTACTCCACTATTCTCCAACAGGACAATGAGTATAATTGAATCACTTAACTCTAAATGAATAAAAGCATTACGGTAGTAAAGAGCACTTTCAAGCATTAGAAGCGTTGAATTCCAACGAGTTGGAACATCTTGACGCAAACCCTTTTACGTTCCAAAGAAACTTGTGCAATACAATTAGAGAACCTTTGCTTTATTTTGTTGTGAACCTTTCAAATACTTTACACTTTCTCTAATCTTCACAAAGAATAATCAATTGCTTTCAACCCATCCCGAACAATAAGATTTAGAATGTGCACACAATAACTTAACTTGTAAATATTTCTTTGTTACATAATAAAACATTAGTTGAAACCTTCCTTAGTTAACTCTCCTAACTATTAAAATCTACAAGACAAACAAATTATTTTGTCCACAAGTCACTTCTTGCTCCACATGTCACTTTGTTTCATTCCCACATTATCTACCTACATCTGATAGACATCATGTTGGCAACCATATATCTTTTCCTCCCTCTTCCCACCTTCTACTAACTTTATTCCCTTTCACACTATCCCAAATTTCATCGTCCCCTATATATTCATTATATTGACACATCACCTCACCTATAATTTTACCCTTATCCATTTCTCCTCACAAATCTACACATCACCATAAAACCACGTTTATCCACCTGATCATATATATCCTACCCACTAACCTATTTGCCTTACATTCCACGGGCTTTTTACAATTCCAATGGAGCAGCTCAATTTATCATTTTCATTCTAAACATATTTAGGTGCCTCTATATATATCTACGTATAGTTTAAAGCAGTCTCAAGGATACCATACAATATCAAACATAACAGTATAACTCACTCTAAATAAGATCACAGTCACATATTCATCCCAAATTTTCCACCTTTCAATCTTTCTCATTATTACCAAAATGTCCTCTGCTCACCATCACTGTGTTAATGATATTATTGGTAATGGCAATTGGAAAATAGTTGTACGAATTGCTCGAATTTGGGAAACAACAGACTATACAACATATCAATTCAAGAGTTTAGACATGCTGCTATTTGATGAACATGTACGTATATAATTCGTTTTATTATTTATTCACATTAAACCTATTAAACAACTTAATTATGATTAACATTAATATCTTACTCTAACCCATTTGTTGTTTTTCTTACCATATCAGGGCCACAGAATACACACAAAAATCCCGTTAAACGTTGAAACAAAGTTCAGACATCAAATCGAAGAAAATCACATTTACTATATCGAAGGGTTCACTCCTTATAAAGCAGTTAATTCCCGTAATTTAATCGCTGAAGAATGGATTCTATACTTCAAATGGACTACAAAAATTAAACCTCAAAATACAGATAATCTTCCATTTCCAGAATATGCTTTCTCATTCATCCCTTTCTCTGATATACCAAACCAGTTCAATACCAGACATCTAATAGGTCATCAAATATATAATTGATTTCAACTAAGCTTTTATATTTTTTTTTTATACATCATAATATAATCTAAAAATTTTGATGTCTTTTTTACAAATGTAGTTGGACGAATCTACACGTGGAACCAAGCCAGATCGATCAAGAAAAATAACAGACGTGATACCGTGATTAAGAAATTGAACTTCTAAATGAAGAGTAAGTTAACTAATAATACTAATATTACTAACAAATTTCCACTTGTGTTTTCTAAATTCATATAGTAACAAAGTTTTTACATGTAGGGGCTATCTGTTAAAAGTTACTCTTTGGGGCAGTGCAGCCAAACAACTCGATCGCCACAAAATCTGGAAAAATTCAAATAAATCGATTCTCATTGTTGCTTCTACAACTCTTAAATATGATAATGGTATTGTCATATATAATCAAATTATTATTATTTTATATATCTACTTTACATATAATAATATATTGTGTACAATATTTTAAAAATAATATCATCTTTTATATACGACAGGTGAATATGTGATGTCCTCTACATCAGCAACAAAGTTATATCTTAATTTAGACATTCCAGAAGTTGCGATTATTAAAAATAGGTATTATTGCTAAAGCAAAATTAAATTTAAGCTAAACAAATATTTGCAACTTAACATTTTAATGATGAAACTGTCTTCCGTTATATAGTCCAATTCAAAAAGAACCTCAACAATTGCAAGTACAACCTCCTCAATCACTATCCCAATCAATTGAAGGTACATCGTCAGTGAGGAACTCACTACTCTATCTGATATTCTTGAGTCACTAAATGATATTCCGTTACAGGTAATCAAAAAATATATATAGAATTTGTTTTTTTCTATATTATGGTTTTTGTACATTATTAACGATATTCTATTCAGGTTAGGTTACTCAATTCAAATGTGAAGCAACCATCTCCACAATACTTTACGATGATGGATGGTTTTATGTTGGATGTATAAGTTGTCCTAAATCAGTTACTAAGACTGACAATGTTTACGAATGCCCAACGCATGGAGTAACTGACACAGAAAAAAAGTAATTAAACTATACACAGTTAACATCATATATTTTATCGCTTATACATACTAAACATTTTCAAATGCTCAGGTACCGTTTGAGAATGGAAATTATCGACGAAACTTCAAAAGCACGAGTTGTAGCATTCCGCGGAAGTTGTTACACTTCTACATAAAACTGAAAATGAGCTACATATAATTGAATCAAGTGTACAAAGCTACAATTGTTTGTCTAAATTTCAACCTTTTTCCATTTACAGTAACTTGATGTCTACAATAATTGATTGTATACATGGCAGTTGTACTGAAATACTATTGGAGCTCTTTCAAAATCTTATTGGATATAAAGCTATCTTTCAGCTAAAAATAGATGAGTTCAACAGGCAACACAAAAATAGTTTCTTCACTGTTACAAAAATATGTCCTATTACAAGAGCTTCATCAAGCAAATAAGATCACAATAACTTAATCAAGCGACTAGGCTCTCAGTCAAGATACTTACACAAAATCCAGTTTGTACTGTTAATATAGTGTGTTAAGTTGTTTTTCTCTCTACTATGTCAACTGTTAATATAGTGTGTTAAGTCGCTTTTCTCTTTGCGATCTCAGCTGTAATATGTACCTTTTCACTTAATTATGTTAATTATTAAATATTATGTTTAATATTCTTTTTTCCTTTTTTTTATCAATCCCTTTTTCATGGTCAACGTTTTCCCATACATAATCAACTTAGTCCTTTTGAATATATATATACCAATCATAATTTGTGTTCATTTTTTTTTTTTTTTTTTTTTTTTTTTTTAAGTAAGCTTCCACCTTTAACCTCCTTAATAATATGTTTGCTTTGTCAATACATACTTACACATTAAATTCGATATCAATATTGTGAATTAGTGGTTAACACTTATATTATATTCATTATTGCATCAAACTACCAATTATCAAACACTCTTCCATATAAACCATGACTACACCTAATACTTCCCTCCCACGACAAACACATACAACATCAACATTTCCACCTTTTAAACACACTACTCAAATTCTTAACATCAACAGGTTTAAATATTCTTCATACTCATAACTTAAATAGCTAATTTTTAATACGGTCCTTCTTCAACAAGCTTAAACTCCAACTCAGAGCTTTAACCCACTTTCTATTTTCTTCCAAAGCCTTCCACACATCTAAAACAACAACAAAAAAATATCTATTTATAAATGCACAAAAAATTTAAAAAAGTATGAACTTTAAAATAAAATCCAATTACTTTTTCAACCCATAAGTATTATTATAACATAATTTTCCAAGGCCGCGAGTATCCTTCTCAAAACAATCCTACAATAAATGATTAAACAAAAACAAACAATTATTACAATATTTTTTAATCAAAGTAACAATTAAGCAGTATACAATTAAACCCAAAATGTATATGAACATAACAACGTACTTTGATATCGATACCAAGGCACTTACAACTAAAAAAGACCTATAGATGAGCGAAATTCATACCCTTGCTTTTTTTTCTTTCTTTCTTTTCTTCCGCCCTACCTCAACTCCACTTAAACGTTTCTTTTTAATCTCACCCACTTTTGATTTAGTTGAACCAGCTTTGGATAATCTAATCGCAAAAAATAAGGGGAAAAAAACCCAGTTAATAAAAAAAACAAATGCTACTAACAACATTAAATCCATCAATATGTCAACTTTACTTTTCATGAGTATTAGATTCCTTCTTCTTCTGAAGGGATATTACGCTTTCCTCTGTTAAAACAAAAATAAACCATCATCAGCAACTATATATACTTTTATGAAAGCATTGCAAAAAAAAAAAAAAAAAAAACTGTTTATTAAACTTACAAACATAAACCAATTCTCATAATTAACTTGAGTATTTAATGAACATTCACTACTGCTTGAATATTCAGCACTACTAATCTCAATTGGTTCATTTATATCACCCAATAAATCGTCATCACTACTAATCAAGAGATCTGAATCAGCCATTTTTTTACTTTATCAGATATAGCAAGTAAACAAAAACACAAGAGCAGGGCTATTTTACTTTCCAGCCTTCTCTCTAATATATAACAACATCATTTGCATCAAAATAACATCAATTTTTTTTTTTCAATCAAATCTTTACAAGTGTTTTACCTTTCATCACGTGGAGAAACAAATGTTGAGGGAATTCTGAAGCTCGCATAACATGTCAGAACAAATCAAAATACTTGGAGTTGGACAATTTTGTACAAAAGCCCAAATTCTGTTAAAACTTAAAACCCATTTCCTAATAAGACCCACGATATCATCTTTTAACTTCAAAAGCCCAGTCATATAAAAAAAAGCCCCTATATAATCCACAACACTGACTTTAAACCAATTTGATAAACTTAATTGCCTCCATAACTTTCATTTTACTTGAGCACACTATTCTAATATATCTTTGCTAATGAACTACTAAAATTAAAATATACAAATCATATATAAGCCAAAAAAACTACAAATAGATCATGAACAATGCAAGAAAACACAACGTTTCACTTAAAAACACCAACATAGAATTTTTCACAAAATATGCGTTCATTAGGAATTAGTTGATCCATCAATATTTATATAATATTCCTATTGATGCGAACATTCTTTATTTGATTTACATTGTTATTTCACAAGACATTTACTAAAAGTTTTATACCAACACTCACCTCATTAATTAAACCCAGTATAGTTGAATCTTTATCTCAACTTCAAATACACACCCTGAAACTTAATTACCCTATACCTCCATTAAGCTAAGAAAGACCAAGGATGAACCAACTATTTTCAAACTCATTGATCACAATTATATTCTCTCACTTCCAATGGTTTATCAATAAGATCAAGTATGGTTTTATCAAGGTATAATCAAATAATGATACATACGAGTTTCGACTAACAACTGTTATCAATGCATGCAAAAGCCCAAGGCCTTCAATAAAAAAAACTCAATCAATGCCAGCATATGTCCATCAATAATTCATGTTACAATAGTAACTGGGTAAACAATCCCTTAATAAATAGCAACTCTCATTAAAGTTCAAATATACAGAGTGGTGCAGGAGTTTTTACCATCCAAACTGACAAGAAATATTGCAAAATCACTACCATTAGCTAAACAATGACTACCTTACTCGACACACAAACTTGCTATCCTCAACAGTTGGAACCAAACTTTCCAATACCGCCATATTACATTTGAAAAGTACATATCAAATAGCAGTAGGTGCTTCCAAAAACAACAAAACTGCCCTCAACTTTCAAACCTATCAAACCCCCAACTCAAGAACATCAAGTTTCAAATTACTCCTACTTACCATTCCTTAGACCTTCCTCCTACTATAATTCCATTAGCTAAATGACATATTGTTCCTGCTACAGCTTCAGTACTCAATCTGTCAAATTAAACATCACATATTCAATTTAGCCCACTATTATATAGGAACTAACTCTACTCAACTCCATTATATAGTAAATAACTTGCACTAAAAAAACATACCTATAAATAACTTTTAATGTTAAACTCTTCTTTATCTTTTATTACCTTTAGCAATCTGAGTACTCGAATTTGCTTCGTTCTAAAGTTCTTTAATGGTCTTTGTTTTAACTTTATAGTCAACATTTTCTTCAACATTTTTTTTTTCTCCACATCTATATATCTCATACAATTGCTAAGCACTCCAATACAGTTTTTCTTTCAAACTTATTCTTATAATAATCATATACATTCTCCACTTCATTTCTTCCGCAGACTCTCAATATAACATTACAACCAACACAAATCACTAAAAAAAAAAAAAATTAATAAATTAACCGCATTATAAATAATTATATTCCATACTAAATTTTTTAATTAAAGATATAAAAATATACTCATCCAATAATCTTTGTATTCTAAGCACCAAATTTTCCATTTCACTATTTACATACCTATTACACCCCGATGTATACAACACCTCTCCTACTTTATCTACTTCTCCATCTTATTAACAACCTTATCGATGACATTTGTGACATAGATGGTTAACTCTCATCCTACAATTATTATCTTTAAATAAACATTAACTCCGGTCCAATCAAATAAAGCGTACATTTGTACCCATATCCTATAATAGTAAACCCTCAAAAAATGCCTTAAAATGAACCTCAAGCCTTTATTTCCCAAATAAAACTTTTATACTCGGAATTAAAAATTAGATTTAACAAATAAAAGTTATTTTCGTCGTTAATTTTAATGGAAATCTCAACAAAATAAACCTTGGATTGCAACACCCAATTCTTGATTAAATCTTTCCACGTTCAAAAAACTGACAACTTATAAGACCAGTGACCCATCAAGTTATAGCATCCTACATTTAATGGGACTCGACTATTTCTTCACTATTAAAGATGCGACTAACAACAGTACCTCTTATGATCCAAAGGATTTTATTATATAAAAAAAAAAGGATCCAAAGGATTCCCATAAGACCTGAGTGTGATGAAACAAATTCAACCTTTATGCTTTTGAATTAAACCATCGACACAATGTTATCAACTTATTTTCACGCCCAAAAACTTTAGGGTTAAGCCAAAAACTTTAGCCAATTAGGATTTCCCCTTTATTTAGATGGGAAAACTTAATTTGGTTTCCTTAAATCAAACAACTGAAAGACCAAATGCCCCAATAATTAAAATTGAACAATCTTGAAAATAATGAGGGCATTTATGTCATTTTCAATTATTTGAGAAAATTAAGTCAAACAAAGGCAAACCCATTTCCCATCTCTATAACTCACTAAGAAAGGCTTTATAAACTTATTGCAAAAAACAAAGACCAACAATCTAAGTCAATTACAAATTAAGGCAAAACCCACACTCTATTTTTTGCAACAAACAAACCTTACCAAAAGTTACAAATTAATGTTTTTTCCACAACAAGCACGCCACCTTATTTAGACTTCAAACTAATTCCAATTGAACCTAACTACACAAAAGCCACATACAAATTAAAATCTGATTACCCCATTTCTTAAACAATCAACATGACGGTTATATATACCTTGATTGCTTCAATTGCATATTCAACTCAAAACAACTCTCCTTCTAGGGACAACATGTTAACCCCTTTGTCTAAACTTTAAAACATACCCGAGTTTTACAGAGTATTTGAGACTGATTGACATCAAATCGGAAGTTCTGTGTGTTACTTGGAAGTATTTATTCCTGCAAAAGACGAAAAATGAGTGAAAGAATCCAAGAGGTTTTTTTTATTTTATTTTTTTTGGTAAAGAAAGAACCCAAGACGTCGGTGCTCACTAAACTTTATTTGTTCACTTAACTGTTTTTTCTCAACCTGGCCCACTTAAAAACATCAAAAATTACCTCAACAAAAACGTTTCATTTTTTATTCATCTACCCCGAGGATATCCCTATAGGTACGACATCCAATACCGTTGGATCTCGCCGAAAAATCAAAATAAAAACAAATTCACATTCTCTTTTTTTTTTTTTGTGTTTTGATTTTCGGACCGTTGGATCTGAGCCCAAATCTTTTTTATTGCCACTTATATATAACCTAACTATATCGTGCGTAGCACGTGCACTCACCTAGTATTTTTTAATGTTTTAAGTGCAAAGTTTTCTAAAACAGATTTCTTAAAAGCTAAGGGTAGCTACATTTTATTCAAGAAAATGGGCCTAACCCGGTCCAGACCATGGACTTTCAAAACTAGCCTAGGGTTTCGCCGTTATTCTTTTTTTCTTTTAAGCAGGGTTTACTAGGGTTTTGCAGTTGTCAAAAAAAAAAAAGGGGACTAAAAATAATACATCTGCAACAGAGTTATTGAATTGAGAGAAGAAGGAAGTAGTAATGAGAGAGTTAAAGGGGCACGAGAAGAAGTTACTAAAGAAAGTTGATTTCTTGCAATGGAAAAGAGAAGGTGGGCACAGAGAAGCTAATATTATGCGTCGTTACCATATCACTTCTAGAGATGATTACAAGAAGTAATATGTTTTTTTAACTCACCCTTCAACTCAAGAAATATTTACTTGTCCAAATGATTACTAATTTTTTTTTCTGCTTGGTTTGTAGGTATTCAAGTATATGTAGAATGGTGCAGAAGCAAGTTCACTTGTTAAAGCAAATGAATCCAAATGACCCTTTTCGTATCAAGTTGACGGGCTTGCTTCTAGAGAAACTGTATGTATAATTAGACTCACAAGTTTGTATAATATGTTTCTAATTAGCTTTTAAATTATGGGCTTGAAACATCAAACACGCCACAAGTCGTTTTTTCAAACTATGAAATATCAGGTGAAGGTGTATGATAGGAATGTTGGACTTAATAACTTAATGTACTTAGTTCTGTTATCATCGTAGTTTCAGCTGCATAATTAAGTTTAAAAGTATGTTTGGTCCTTTGTATATTGGTATATCTTTCTATGCCAATGACAGGTGGGACATGGGTGTAATCCAACAAAGGAAGAGCTTGGCTTTTTGTGAGAAATTGTCAGTGTCTTGTTTTCTAAGGTACGTTTCGTTGTATATGTTATTGCATAGTATCTCCTTCAGTCGGTTTTGCAATGGGTTGGATTTGTTTGATATATTGCTTTATTGGAATCGGTTGGATTTGTTTTACTTTGCTTTCCCATCTTGTACCTGAATACTTTTCGCTATTAATCGATGTCAAAAAATTTCGAAGACAAAAAATAAAGGTTTCTGAATAGATGAATACCTGGCTGATCTTTACGTTATGCTACGTTAATGGTATTAAGAGTGTTATCATCTTTCTCTCCTATGCTTGTGTTTAACCCCCCCTGTTCTTGGAGTGCTAACACGTGCGACTTGAAGTTTGATGTTATAGTTGAAGAATATGATTTCTTGTAACATGGCACACGGTATTGTATATGCAGGCGAAGACTATCAACTGTTATGGTGAGGAAAAAATATGTAGAGCAATTGAAAGCAGCTGTGACCTACATTGAGCAGGGACACATTATGGTGGGTACAAACACAATTACTGATCCTGCATATCTAGTGACAAGAAACGCTGAAGACTCCATTAAGTGGGAACCTTCATCCAAGATAAATAAGGCGGTTCAGGTATACCATGGGAAGTATGATGATTATGATGCAATGAACTGATATCATGGCTTATGAGATCCTCCTGTTACTCTTTAATTTAAGTTGTTGTATTTTTCACTCACTTGAATCCTACAAAGAAATGTGTTTTTTAGGATGAGTACCATTGCTTCTGAAACGTTTTTCCTAAATTTTACAGAGAAATGTGTCCTTCAGGATGAGTACCATTGCTTTTGTAACAATTTTTCCAGAGATTTTCATTAATACAATTTTTTCAGAGATTTTCATTAATTTTCTGTGGACTTGAGTAGTGTAATACACAGTTGATGACTTTGACAGACTTTGACTGTCCTGTCGTGTATCTTAAATGGAAAAACACACCTGGTTGTATGCCCAAACAAAGTAGAAAATGGCAATAAACATGACAGTTTTCAGTTGTCAATGGATCCCCGTTTTCAATGGATTACCTATCTGACCAAAAACCAGATGCATGATATACTTCAATAGTTGCCCCCAAATGTATCATCTGAAAAAGGAAGAACTCAGCATGGGTTTTAAATTTTTAAAAAAAATGATTTCCATATATATGCATATTCCCGCCCTCTGTGTTTCTAAAAAATAACTATTTGTATTTCAATAAACTGCATTCATTATATTTGAACAACATGTAGTAATTGAATGTTGATTGAGTTAAAGAAGGTATTATGCCCTTATTAAAGGGAGATTGATTTATTGTAAATCAAACATTGAATGTGCGAGTAAAATCTGAGTTCAAACCATCTTATACGAACTTGTTTTTTTTGTACCATTTCTTGGTACCCATCTTGTTTTACAAGAAATGGTGCTTTTTATTTTCTATCGTGAACAAAAAATTTCAAACTGCTTCAAGGGGCAACTGCTTTATAAAATTTACCACTGTACCAGTCACTAATAAATAGTCAAAATTCTATTTATTTGACAATTATACCAAGAGATGTTTAAACGGATGGATCATGGGTGAATTTGGAACGATATACAGCCAAACAAATGAGCATCCAATTTTTATAAACTGATGAAACAATGATTAAAGTTTGTTTACACGATTAAGATAGCAATAGGTTCCCAAGAACGATACAAGACAAACTCAACATGAAAATAGTTGGGCTTCTTGGAAAAGTAAAAAAAAAAAAAAAAGGGTTCAACATATATTCTATTAGTTGTAAAATCCTAATGCGAACTTTTGGGTTAATAAGTACTAAGAATAATGTGTAATTTTACACCCAACAGATAAGAAATTTGCCTTTCGGTAAAACAAATCATCAAGAAGTTGTTAACTGGTTTTATAGAACTAAAAGGACTAAAAGCAACCCCTCAAGACTACAGTTGTGCGGACAATCAAAACTCCAACGGAAGTACGCAAAATCCTCCACTCTTTTTCCTCTTCTAACCATCAGGTCATAAACTGGACCTTAAAATAGGATAAAAAGAAAATCATTAAAAATCCCATAGATGATAGAAATTTATTCAATTTGTGAACTAATCAGAAACACAATTAATTAAGGATATTTTTAAATATTTCTTGTCTTAAAGTCATCAATAATCGCATCATAGCAATTAGAATTTGAGATTGTTTAGTAATAAATGAGTGACAATTTTAAGATGGAAAATGGAAAGTGCTCATAAATTAACGGTTTAGATATTCATCATGTTTTGTAGATAAACCACTTGGATTACTTCAAAGAAAATTCCTATAAATAAAATTAAAGAAATGTCAGTTTTCCATTTTGGAGAACCAGATGAAGAATATCCCCGTCCTACTTCAATACCGTTTCCTCTTTCACTGATAAAAAAGGTAAAAACCAGATGCATCATTACTCAAGGAAGCTTCCCCAAAAAAAAATTATCATCTTCTCCAGTGAAAAGACCATGGGCTTTTAAAAGCCCTCAAAAAACTAGCCTAGGGTTTTTCTTTAAGTATTAAACAGTTATCAAAAAAAAAAAATAATACATCTGCAATAGAGTTATTGAATTGAGAGAAGAAGGAAGTAGTAATAGTAATAATGAGAGAGTTAAAGGGGCACGAGAAGAAGTTAATAAAGAAAGTTGATTTCTTGCAATGGAAAGAGAAGGTGGGCACAGAGAAGCTAATATTATCGTCGTTACCATATCACTGCTAGAGATGGTTACAAGAAGTAAGTTTTTTTTTTTTTTTTAACTCAAAAAATCAAAAAATTTCAAACTTGTCAAATGTAATTAATAATTTATAAAATTTGGCTAATTGTAGACTGTTCATTTTCACCAATTTTGATACTATATTTGGCAAGTTTAGAATTTTTTATTTTTTGATTATTTGTAACAACAATATTTAGAATAATTAGGAAATCACATATACAAAAATTAGCTTAATCAATATTTATAAATGCCCTAATGATTTGGAGTTTGTTTGCGTGTTAAGATAAAATATGTCCCTAGAACCCCTCATACAAACTCAACATGAAATTAGTTGGTTCGGATTGAAAAAAAAAAAATGGATCAACATATAATTAGAGTTGTAAAATCCTAATGGTACTTATTGGCACCTACGTAGAGCCTAGATGAAGGTGTAATTTTACACCCCCCATTAGAAATGCCCTTACAAACAAATGTGGAGAATAACTATTATATACTACAAGGTAAAAAACAACCTTTATGCATTGCTTGCGTAATATCTTTTGAAATCATAAACAACAAGAAGAACAAAATAGTGCAACTTTTAACTGCGATAATATCTGAGATAAACCAGGTCTTAAAATATGTTAAAAGTAAAAGAAGGAAAAATCAAAGAGATTGGAAATTTGATTATTAGTGAACTAGTCATTATTAATTAAGGATATTTTTTAAATATTTCTTGGTAAAATCCTGTTTTAGCTCCGCCTAATTAGGAATTTGAGATTGTTTAGCCAATAAATGAGTGACAATTTTAAGATGGAATAGGAAGCCATTCACACGGTTTAGATATTCCTTCTCATTTTGTAGATAAAGCGTCGGGATTATCAAAGAAAAATCTATAAATAAAATTAAGAAATGTCATGTTTTCCATTTTTACGAGGCCCATTCAATCTGAGAGCAGCCCATAAGTTGTTGATGTGGGACGAATCAGTGACCTTTCACTAGGTAAAAAGGTAAACAACAGATTTCTTGAAAGCAAGAATGGCTTCATTTTACTCAAGAAAATGGGTCTAACCCAATCTAGACCATGGGCTTTTAAAAGCCCTCAAAACTAGCCTAGGGTTTTTCTTTAAGTATTAAGCAGGTTATAAAAAAAAAAATAATACATCTACAATAGAGTTATTGAATTGAGAGAAGAAGGAAGTAGTAATAGTAATAATGAGAGAGTTAAAGGGGCGAGAAGAAAGTTAATAAAGAAAGTTGATTTCTTGCAATGAAAAAGAGAAGGTGGGCACAGAGAAGCTAATATTATGCGTCGTTACCATATCACTTTGCTAGAGATGATTACAAGAAGTAAGTTTTTTTTTTTTAACTCAAAAAATCAAAAAATTTCAAACTTGTCAAATGTAATTAATAATTTATAAAATTTGGCTAATTGTAGTAGACTGTTCATTTTTCACCAATTTTGATACTATATTTGGCAAGTTTAGAATTTTTTTATTTTTGATTATTTGTAACAATATTTAGAATAATTAGGAAATCACATATGTGTGTACCCTACGTCATATTTCGGTCCAAAGTATACTCTAATTTATGAACGGGTGTAAGACCCGGCCGGACCCGGTCACGGGGCAAATACTTTGGATAATTTGGTCATCTAATCCGTTAGAGTTAACGGGTTCGGGTCTGAAGTTGATTCGTGGACCCAATCCGTCCATTCACCCGATAAGATCCTAATGCAATCCGATAAGATCTTGCACAAGGATAGAATGGAATCTTAGGGAATGATCCTATTTGAGATAGAATCATACTAGGATTCATCATCTCAAAGGGAATCCCTTTCTTGGCGCCAAAGGCGGGGGATTGTTATATATATGGAGGCTTACGCATCCTCGAGAACTACGTTTTAAGAGACTTGATCGGATTCTTCTGGATGCGTAGGCAACCGAGCGTTAGTGCGATCTCACTTCCTCAAAATCCCAATTCCCCATATCTTCGAGGCGACGCCCGGAAGCATCATCACATCGGGAGTGTCGGGTTAACGTTTTGCCCGACATTCTTTGGCGCCGCCGTGGGGGGGAGCGAACCCGACCCGTGGTTTTCGGCGTGATATCCTCGACCTTATTCTTTTTGATCGTCCTTGTTACCATGGTGAACAAACTGCGATGAATGATGCAAAAGTTGCCAATCGGCATGTAGCAACTCTGCAAAACATGGAGACTATTCCGGGCACCACTACGGAGGTGGGGCGGTCGAGCCGTCATAGATCTTTTCTCAGAGCGGGAAGCAGTTATGCGGAAGTAGTTCCACACACTCTGGAGCCATTAGGGACTTCGGGAATCTAATCCCGTGTCCCCGCCCCTTAATCTTTGTCGCGAACCACGAGCTGCCGAGAATCCACGTCGGGGGATGGTCTCTTGAACCACCCGTGATGCTCTTCTAGCGGCGTCGATAAGGGGCGGGGAGGCCGACATGCTAACCAGCGCCTCCATCCGGAACTTGCAATACCAATCGGATCGGCTCTAATCTCTCTTTTGACAAGAGTAGTTTGCGGAAAACGAAAATTTGAGAAATCAACTAGGCAAGCGGCTAGAGACCTGAGCACCAATCGGTCGAGTCCCTTTAATGCACTTGCGTAGGCAAAAGCGGCGAGGCGACAAAGACCGCGAAGATCCTAATAATGGCCAAAACCTTATTCACAATAATGGTCAAGCTAGAGATCCAAGCCAAAGCGGACTATCCACCCTATCGTGTAATGCGTCCCCCACTCATTCCGCGATCAAACAATGTGCGGGATCGGTTGGGCACAAATCCTCGGATACACCGATCCGCAACAATGCGGAACTCCGGCAAATGCATTGAGTTCGGTTCGAACGCCGACATCCGTGGATGTGTCGGATCAAGATATGAAATCAACACACAAATCGGAATGAGAGTCCGCTACACCTGCTAGAGTGGCAAAAGGCGGGCGAGGTAGAATCGAGCGTCGGCAGCGGCCGAATCCCTATCGAATCTTAGCCCGCGATGAGCGGATCTGGAGAGAAGAGAATCAAGATGAGGACATTTGTGAGAATATGAATGAACAAAGGGTTAAGGAATTGATTAACCAAAGCGTGACCGGGCAAACCATCGAGGCGATCCACTCTTGGAAAGGGCCGTATGCGAGGTCGAAATTTTCACCCTTTGTAAATGACATTGGAGGCTGTGTTCATCTTGAGGCATTCAAAACGACCCCTCTTCCGACTTATGATGGCGTGGATGGCTGTCGAGAAAGCACGTCATGAGCTACCAAGCGGCTATGACCTTATGGGAATTTCATGAGTCGTTAATGTGTATATTTTTCCGGCGACGTTGAAAGGATACGCACTATCTGGTTCAACAAGTTGCCTCCGCGTTCAATTGATTCATTTACCAAGCTTAGTGATATGTTAGTTGAGCGATTTGATTACAATATGAAGGCGAAGAAGAGTCGAGCACCAGCTGTTCAATCTTGCTATGGAGAAAGGTGAAACAATTAAAGAGTTTGAATGCGGCGGTTCGGGGAAGCTTCACGCGAAGTTCGGGGAGGTGAGTGGCGGCTTTGCAATCTGACTGAGCATTCCATCAAGCGTTGCATTTCGACAAAGATGGACTTTACAACTCTCTCTTTCGAAAGCCACCTACCACCCTCTCGATTTATTCACCCGGTGGAAGGGTGCGTTCAGTGGAAGATGATCAAAAGTCTCGAAATGAGAGAAAGGATGGCGCCGATCCACCTCCAAGGACTCCACAAAGGATAAGCTTACCAATCAAGGTAACAAGAGGAGTACGGAATAATACAAAGGCCCTAGATAGATGAAAAGTATTCACCCCTTTGACTCACGGGCCTTGCGGGACACATCACGAAAAAATCAAGACTAAGAAAATGTTCTTTGCCCATTTCGGCGCTACCGGAAGATCCTACGGTGGCGGGATAAAAATCGAAAATGCGGATATCACAATGATATTGGGCATGAAACGAGATCAACTGTGAGCTTTAAAGAAAGAAGTTCAGCGCCTTGTTGGCGATGGAATGACTTCTTGAGTTTGTTCAACACAAACCTCGGTCAGCCCATATCAACTTGGTTGAACACAGCGTTATTGATGTATGCCCACGCGTGTCGATAAGCGTCTCCGCCGTCGGTACAAAGATAGAAACAGCTTGAAACCGTCATATACAAGATCATTACCGGTCAGCGGTTTCAATTTTGACCAAGGTATCAATCTTGAGACCTATGAAGGCCACGAGTTGAAGTTCGAAACGCTAAAAAGGGGTTTATTACCCCACAATATTATTTGTTGTCATTCTTTGCATGGATAGGAATCTTTAGGGTGCGAAGGTTCTTATCGACCACGAGGAAGCTTCGGCTAAGCGTGTTATTCACCGGGGCTTACTCGGGGATGAAATTGTCCGAGGAGGACTTGATCATAGAAGACCGTGAAATCAATCATTGGGTTCAGCGGAGAACCGACCCCCATGCTATTGGAAAGGTTCATCTCCTGTCGCGGTTGGGCATCAATCTGTCGGGATAAATTTTCTTACGGTGGATTGTGGTTCTTGTTATAATGCAATTTTTGGTAGGGATTGGATCCATACCAATCGGTTTATTGTATCCACTTTCCACGGGCATTGAAATTCCCTTGGCGAAGTCTGTAAGGTCCATGATGACCGGATGATGTCGCATCGGTGTCCGCGATTTGGCCTTTGGAAGATACCAGGAAATCGAAGTCGGGGGTAACCACGATCCTCGGGGTGATCATGCCAAATAGCAATTCTGAAATGTTGGGCTTATCAGTGCGAAGCCCGACGCTCTGATGAAGGTCCCTCGATCGATCGGTTGGAAGAAGTTCGGATAGGGGCGAGAGCCCCTGAAACTACTTTCATCATTTGCCGGATTACCCTCGGCTGAAAAAGAGCTCTAATTCTGTTATGGGATTATCAAAAGTATTTGCTTGGAATATCGACCAAATGCCCGGAATTGACACGGATGTTGCTTGCCCCAGGCTAGATATTGACTTCGAGATTCAAACCGGTTCGACAAAGGCCAAGGAGGATGGCTCGAGCAAAAGGTCGATGGCGAGATTGGTAAATTGCTTGGGGCGGGGTTCATTAAGCCCATCGAATACCTACATGGGTATCAATATCGTCAGCGGTTCAAAGAAAAATGGGAAACTTAGGGTTTGCATTGACTTTACCATCCTAAACAAGGCTTGCCCCGTGCATCCATACCCATTACCTCGCATCTCAGATCTAGTCGATGCAACCTCAGGATTCGAGCGTCTGTCATTCATGGGAAACCGATGCGGTTATAACCGGATACCTCTGCTTGAGAAAGACCGGGAGCACCGGCGTTCATCACGGACCAAAGGCTTGTATTGTTTCTGATCATGCCATTTGGTTTGAAAAATCTGCGCCACTATCGGAGGATGATGAATACAATGTTTGCCGACATGATTGGAAGTATCATGGAAGTTTACATAGATGACATGGTAGTCAAATCCAAAGAAACACCGACCACGCCCGGCATTTACAAGAGGTTTTCGATAGGCTAGTAAGATACAAATTGAAGTTGAACCCTTTGAAATGTTCCTTTGGGTTAGCATCTGGAAAGTTCTTGGGATTTCTGATGACTCGATGGGGTATTGAGGCAAACCACGAACAGTCGGGCCATTCTCGAAATGCCCCCACCATCGAATAAAAAAGAAATTCAACGGCTCGCCGGTCGTTTGGCAGCCCTGAATAGATTCATATCAAAGTATTCGGATCGATGCAAGCCATTCTTTCAAACATTGAAAGGTGCCTCCGTTTGGAACGAGGACTGTGATAGGGCTTTTACAGAAATTAAAGCTTACTTGGTATCACCCCGTCTGGTTAGTCCATGGCCGGCCAAGCCATTGGAGTTTATTTGGAAACCGAGATCAGCGATTAAGCCGGTATTGTTAAGTAGAAAACCGAGGAGAAGCCAATATATTTCATTAGCAAAATGTTAACCGGCTCGAGAGAGTAGATATTCTAAAATTGAGAAAATTCGCTTGCCTTGGTGCATGCAAAGACGCGAGCTTAAGCCATATATTTTCGGGGCGTGTTGTTAAAGTATATCTGAGAATATCCCGCCGCCAAGGCACTTTCGGACGAGCGAAGAGAGTCCGGTCGCCTCGCTGATTGGTCTAGCTATCTAAGTGCTTACCATATCTTATATGAGCCTCGCGACTACGAAAAAGGTCATGCATTAAAGCTTCTCGATGGCGGATTTCCGGTAGAAGATATCATGGTTTCCCAGGAGTTATTCGAGGAAGAACGGTACGCAAGATTTTTCCAACCACCAACGACTCCGTTAAAGAGAATTTTATCGGAAGGCGTGGGTTTGTGTATATAGATGGTTCAAGTAATAAGAAAGGGGTGCGGGATCGGTTTGTGTGATAGTCGACCAAGCGGTACCGAATCGAGAGGTCCATCCGACTTTGCTTTCTGCTTCCAACAATGAAGCCGAATATGAGGCGACAATATTTGGAATGAGGCGGCATTTCGAAATGGGGGCAAAGGAAATCAATATGGTAACGGACTCTAAGCTGGTTGCTTGTCGGTTTGGAGGGTCATATCAAGCCCGAGATGGCGAATGGCGGCTTATTTAGATGTGATCAGCGATCATTTGCAAAATTTGGCGCATCTCAATTTCGCAAAGACCAAGGAATGATGTTCGACCACTTGGCCGATGCATTGGCCTACCTTTCAACTGGCCGGTTGATTCAATTGAACCTCGCATAATATCGGGGTAGAGGTCGATTATCGCCTAGCATTGACCTCCCATTGCCCGATATGGTTGACATCTATTTGCCGAATCTTGCGCGGCATTCACTTGATCTATCACGATCTACACAGACAAAGCGCAGGACAAGCACCAAGAGCATCCCACTCGGGATTCTCTCCACAGCCATGAGGAGGATCGCGACATCTCCACGGTGGATATTGACTCTGCGGTGGCGGAAAATGAGGTTATCTGAGGAGGAAGATTACGCAGGCCGATTCGAAGCGGATCTTGGCGACAATGCTCTGAAATACCGGATGATCAGTTTTCCGACATTGAGTCAATGGAACTTCGCTTCCGATTGGCGTCGAATATGGTTGAATTCTTACGAGCCGGAGAACTCCCCTTAGGCGGGGCTTTATCGACAAAGTCAAGCGGGATGCATGGCGGTTTGTGTTGTTACCTACCCGGAGGGGTCCCGTCTTCTGAGAAACCTATGGGTTCGGGCCCCATCCTCGGTGCCTTACTCTGAGCAGGGGACAACAGATTTTAAAAAGAAGTTCATGAAGGCATTTGTGGTAATCATTACGGTGGTCGAGCAAAGCTCACAAAGCTCTCACCAAGGATATTGGTGGCCATATATGCAAAAGATGCCAAAGCGGTTTGTCGGATATGTGTACCATGCGAAACATGCTCGGATCATTAAGCTTCTGCGAATGAGCTTCATCCCATACTTAGTCCTTGGCCATTTGCTAAGTGGGGACTTCGACATTGTGGGTCCTTTACCTAAGGCCCCGGGTAATGTGAGGTTTCTCTTGGTTTGGCCCGATTACTTCACGAAGTGGGTTGAAATGTATCCTTGAGTCGATTCGATCTTGGGGGCGTCAAAGCGGTTCATCCGGTAGCGATATTGTGTGCCGATTCGGTGTCAGCTGAAATGGTATCGGATAACGACGCCCGGTTTGATTCTGCTGAGATCCACATCTTACGCAAATCCGAAGATATCGGCATAACTTCTCCGCACCCTACTATCCGGGGAAATGGGCGGCGGAAGCAACAAATCGGGTTATTCTAGACCGTTGAAGAAAAGGCTTGAATCGGCTAAAAGAAGCTGGGTCAAAGCGGTTACGGGGGTGCTTTGGGCTTATAGGACAACCCCGTCGTTCAGCGGGGAATGTCACCCTTTTCATTGGCATATGGAATGGAAGGCAAGACTTACTCCCGGCTGAAATAATCGCCCTACGGTCGTTCACAAGCCATCTCCCGAGAGGTCAATCGCGACATCTTGGCTCGCTGACGAGAGCCATGGTGGAGGACCTTAGAGATGAAGCCCTGCAGAATCTCATGACTTACCGGGATTCTATGAAGCGGCTATGACAAGAAGTTACATAAGACGAGCATTCAAACCAGGCGATTGGGTTTTCACGTACAAGGCAAAGGAGTAGCGAAGAACCCAACAAATGGGAAACTTCGGTGAAGCGGGAGGGGCCTTTTATCATTGAAAGGCTCATTATCCAAAGGTTCTTATTTTCTCAAGAACTTGGTGGCGATGTCCTAACCAAACCATGGAACGCATACCATTTGCGTTTATTTCACAAGTAATTTACTTATCATTAGTTCCACCAATAAATTTCACATACATTGTACTTTCCTTCCATTTTTCATCAATAAAATTCTTTTCCATTTATGTTTTAATTTCAAATGGGTCATTTAGTTTGAAATTTATTAAACCCGGGTGGCGAAGGCAATCCTACACTTCAGTTTCGGCTTGCGTGGTGTAGTGTGCCTACGTCTGGCATCATGGTTCGACAATGAAAATCCAAGAACGATAATGTATCGCTTTTGGTATGGGTGCGATTGTTTAGAGTACATCAAGCGTATACCCTTGGTGGCGGAGTCTAAGCTACACTCGATTTAAACCCAACTCTTGAGGCACTTTCGGGTTGTGCATTGGTCTCCTCGCGGATCGTCTATGGGAGAATCTTTTGCGGTGTAACTACGCTTGTTCGTCAAGTGACTTAGTTGCATTGTTATCGTCGCGGCAACGGTAGACCACCGTATAATATTTTACAAAGATGGTTAGATATTACACATATTTTATCCATATTACGTCCACTTTCGCAGGTTCTATGAAAAAAATCTTACGGATTAGCGTAGATTTGATTGGAGATGTTGTCCCAATTCCAAAAATTCAAATTCTATTTCTCTTGATTTGGTTCCATATTTCTATACCGAGCCATGTAACACAAGCGGGGGCATCTTAGTTGATGCATTTACGAAGTCAGCCATGTCGACTAGATTTGCCGCATAGAGCATATATAGTTTAAGGCTTGACTATCAAATTCATTTTTCGAATAGCCTCCCATGTATTCAACAAAGGCCCATTCCAAAAAAAAAAAAAAAAAAAAACTAAACCCTAAACCCTAAACTCTAAACTCTAAACCCTAAACTCCAAACCCTTGAACCAGTTTCAACTCTTGACTTTCTACCACCGGCCGGCGACAAAAACGGCAAAACCACAAACCCGGAACCGGTTCAAGGTGGTTTACATCCGGTTTTGACATTGGGCCATCCGGTTCAGGCATTTTTCTAACCGGTTCAGGTGGTTTCCATCCGGTTTTGACGTTTATTCAGCTGGTTCAGATATTTTTCCAACCGGTTCAGGTGGTTTCCATTGGGTTTTGACATTTTTCCAGCTAGTTCAGGCGTTTTCAAGCTTGTCCAGACGGTTTTCCTCCTGGGTCCAAAGACCAGAGCCGATTCGGTCGATTATCTGGCCGATTCAAGCGGTTGCGGGCGGTTCGGGCCTACTTAGATCTGGGGCCGATGAATTTCCTACATTTTCAGGCCGGGTCATCATTTTTTCTTCCTAGTTCATCAGTGTGCTTGCCGGATCAACCGGTTTTCTAGCCAATTTTAGTCTTTTTTCGACCAGGTTAGCCTCTTCCATGGTCATATCATTTAATTGGCCACTCTTTTACCTACTCAAGTATTTAAGCTTTTCAAACTTTCTGGCTTATCTCCATTACACGTTCCTTCTTATTTCATTTTGGTTTTTTCGGTACTTTAATTATTCAACACATCATCTTCATCTTCGTTTTGATCATCTGTTGAAGAGGGGGCAATGTGTGTACCCTACGTCATATTTCCGGTCCAAAGTATACTCGGACTATGAACCGGGTGTAAGACCAGCGGCGGACCAGTCTGGGGGCAAATACTTTGGATAATTCGGTCCTCTAATCCGTTAGAGTTCACAACGGGTTCAGGGCCCATTCGGGTTCAGGGCCCAAGTTCGTGGACCCAATCCGTCCGGATCATTCTGATCCATTCACCCGATAAGATCCTAATGCAATCCGATAAGATCTTGCACAAGGATAGAAGGGAATCTTGGGGAATGACCATGGGCCTAAAGTGTACTATAACCATGGGGATATGGGCCAAACCCGGACCGATCCTAGTGGTCATCCAAATAAACACTTTCGGATCGTTTGGTTTTGAATCCATCAAAGTTGAAACGAACATGTCGGGGCGGATCCATGAATCAGTGGATGATTATGATCTATGGATCCAATCCACGGAAGCTAAAAATCCCGGTGCAATCCGATAAGATCTTGCGCAAGGATAGAATGAAATCTTGGGAATGATCCTATGGAGATAGAATCATACTAGGATTCATCATCTCCGAGAATCCCTTTCTTGGCCGCCAAGGCAGGGGATTGTTATATATACGGAGGCTTCTGCATCCTCAAGAACTACGTTTTTAAGAGACTTGATCCCGGATTCTTCAGATGGTACGAGGGCAAGCGTAACGTGTGATCTCACATCCTCAAAAATCCCAATCCCCATATCTTTCGAGCCTTCGGAAGCATCATCACATCGGGAGTGTCGGGTTATCGTTTTGCCCCGACAGATGCTTCTTCAGGTTTTTACCAAATACTTTTGTATGGTCCGGACCAAGAACATCTGACCTTTATAAAGATATAGGCATTTATTGTTTTCTGATCATGCCTTTTGGCCTTAAAATGCCTCGACCACTTTTTCAGAAATTAGGCAACACAATCTTTGAAGGCCTAATAGGTGATAATGTGGAAATATATATTGATGACATGGTCACTAAGTCATGGTTAACAAGTGATCATCTTGAGATCTTCGGACAACCTTTGATAGGGTAATAAAATTCAATCTCAAATTGAATCCGGCCAAAATGTTCTTTTGGAGTTTCCTCTCGGGAAATTTTTGGGTTATCTTATGACCCCATAGAGGCATTGAAGCTAACCCCGATCGATAAGGGCCATACTAGACATGCCGACTCCAAAACAAAAAGGAGATTCAAAGACTTCTTTGGACCGGTTGGCTGACTTAATGAGATTTATTTCTAAATTCGGATAAGTGTTGTCCATTTTTCAATACGATTAAATCAAACTCCACTTGGACTTCTGAGTGCCAAAAAGCTTTTGATAGGCTTAAAACTTATCTTTCCTCACCGCCAGTATTGATAAGTCCTAAAACTGGTCAGCCAGTAGGAGTATATCTTGCTGCAACTGGTATTGCAGTAAGCGCAGTGCTTTTCGTTGAAAGTCCGGAAGAGAAGCCAATTTTTTTTTATAAGTAAGACTTTAACAGGTCCGGAATCTCGATACAGTAATATTGAGAAAATAGCATTAGCTTTAGTACATGCTGCTAGACGACTGAAACCTTATTTTCAGGGTAGGACCATCCGGGTTCATACAGAGTACCCTCTTAGAAAAGTTCTGGCTAATGCTCAGACACAAGCGGACTTGCCCTCCGCGCGATCTTATCTTAGTGCATATGAGATCATATATGAACCACGCCGTGCGAGAAAAAGGACATGCTCGCATCCTTAATTGCAGACTTTCCGGTCGATGATGTTTCTTTTGCTATCATTCGGACCCAAACAGAGCCGCAAAGCCACAACTCAAACCGAGAAACATCTCGGCTTAAAACCCATCCTCGAAGCATATTTCTTGGAAAATCTACACTGATGGTTCTCGAAATCAATCAGGATCCGGAATTGGATGTGTACTTATCTGTCCTGATAGTTTATAGATAGAAAAATCTGTTAGGCTGGGATTTAAAGCGTCCAACAATGAAGCGGAATATGAAGCAGCAATTTTCGGTATGAAGACAGCTATTGATTTGGGGGAGACTGATATTGCCATTTTCACACACCAACCAATTTGGAGGTATATATAGAGCTAAGGATGAAAGAATGTCCACGTATCTAGATGTTATTCATTCTTTAGCAAGAAGATTAAGATCTGTATCTATCACAAAGAAATCAAGACATGATGTGAGGCATGCAGATGCTTTAGCTTATCTTTCAGCAGCTACAAATTGCAAGGAAGCACGGACGATACAAGTTGAATATCAGGAGCAACCAAGCATCGACTTCACCACTCTCAACCACAGAAAAGTATATGTTGATGAATGTTTAGCACTACAAGTATTGTACTCTGCACAAGCCTCTTATGCAGTCCGGTTAAAGAAAAGGATTCGCGGGGAAGTAGAAATCACTGGGGACGACATTGACAGTGAAATGTCCAGTCCGGACCATGATGAAACGCTAGATCCTGACCAACAACAATCCCTAATAGATGTAGAGCATATTCCCAGTATGAATGATTGGCGCGTTCCTTACATAGAGTACCTGCAACACCAAACTCTCCCTGAAGACAAGGAACTTGCTGATTACATACTCCGGACATCATTCAAGTTTTCCATTCTTCCATTGGCAGGACAGATCCAGTTATATAGGAAGCATAATTTATCTCCATTGCTCCGTTGCCTTACATCTGAACAAGGTCACTTTATTCTAAAAGAGTTGCATAAGGGCATTTTGCGCAATCATATCGAGGGCGTAGTATGGCACATAGAGCACTCACTCAGGGTTATTGGTGGCCTGGAATGCAGAAACAAGCTAAGTTATACAGTCAAACTTGTGTACAATGTCAAATGCATGCGAACTCAAACCATCTACCAGCCAATGAATCGTTTCCAGTTCTGAGTTCTTGGCCATTTGCTAAATGGGGTCTAGATATTGTTGGACCTTTGCCCAAAGCACCTGGGAAATTTCGATTCCTTCTTACGCCCCAGCGATTATTTCACAAAGTGGGTTGAGGCGATTCCACTCGTGCAGACTCCATCCTCCAAAGTCAAATAGTTCATTTGGAGAGATATCATATGTCGATATGGAATACCGGCAATAATTGTATCGATAATGGAAAGCGGTTTGATTCGATGAAATTCGTTCATTTCGTGACACCTTCAAAATTCAACATAATTTTTCGGCTCCTTACCATCACGGGCGAATGGACATTTGAAGCAACTAAAAAGTCTCTCCTAGCCAATTTGAAAAGGGCTTAAAGAAGCGAAAAGGAAAATGGGGCATGAAGAATTACTACTGTTTTGTGGGCATACCGCAAAGACGCCTAAAACTTCTACTGGGAATGACTCTTTCTCTAGCATATGGGATGTAAGTAGTTTTGCTTAACTGAACTCATGGCTCCCACCGGTCCGAACCGAAAATGTCATTTCGATGATAATGAAGAATTTTTGTCTTCGAAACGATTCATTGATGAAGCGAGAGAAGAGGCACTCGGCATTAGGAAAAGTATCAACAAAGTGTCAAAAAGTTATTACAAGAACGTTCGTCGGTGAACATTCCCGAGGAGATTGGGTAGGAGAAAATTGGATGACCCATCGGGGGCAAAGTTTCGTCGAAGCTTGGGAAGGTCCTTTTATTGTGGAGAAAAACAGGCATAACGGTTATTATGTAATCGAAAACTCTTTCCGGAGATTTTCTTCCAAAGCCGCGGAATGCAACAAGGCTTAAGTAGAATTTTACCACTAGTATTTAGTTAACTCTACTTTGATTTTCATTAATAATCAAATTTCTCCATATGCTACTATGCTTTATTTTTACATAATACATTTTACATCATCTAGCAAGTGCAATCCTCTACATGAAACCTTTAACATTTTGTTTTCTTAACAAAGTTTACGCTGCGTGTCGACCCGATTTAGCCACCAAGTGCGGACACTTGCGTAACAATTTTGTTTAGGATCTAAATTGTAAGTGGTAGCAAACGCCAAAATTTAAAGTCCGAAAGTGCATTTTTCGCGATCATAAGTTTGTTTGGGACAAATAATTGTAAGTGTTAGCAAACGCCGCGCAAGCGTACCGAAAGGCATTACACTTTCGCATCATTAGTTTGTTTAGGACAAATAATTGTATGCGTGTTAGCAAACGCAAGACTTAAACAAGTGAAAGGCACTTTCGCGATCATAAGTTTGTTCAGGACAAAAATTGTAAGTGTTAGCAAAACGCTTAAGCAACCGAAAGTGCAAACACTTTCGCAAGCATAAGTTTTGTTTCGGACAAGAACTTAAGTGCTAGCAAAGCACTTAAACGGATGTTGGGTTTTATTTTTTTACAAGCGGTGTTTTTGTGCCCTTTAGTCAAACAATGTCTACTCCTGGATTGGGTTTTATTTTTTTACAAAAGTGTTTTTGTTTTTTCTCATTCTTTGCCACATGGCTTTCATCCATATGACAAAGGGGGGCGATGTTTGGGCCCCACCGGTGTGTTCGGACTTCGGATCCGCCCATCACCTTTCCGGACTCTGGCCTAACATTCTGGATTCAACCCAACATGATTCCAGACTTGGCCCAGATCCAAATATTTACAGGTGCATCTGGCACAGGTGATGTTTGGGCCCCACCTTCGATGTGTTTCCGGACTCTTTTCCAGACTCGGATCCGGCTCATCACCTTTTCGGACTCTAGCCCAACATTCGGATTCAACCCAACATGATTAGGACTTGGTCGGATCCAAATATTTACAAGTGCATCCGCATGGTTTAAGAAAAGAAAATAGCGCGATCACGGTCAATCGGGGACGGAAGAAGGAAAAAGAAGATAAACCAAAATCTTCAGAGATTTGGGGGTTAGAGTGGGATTCGGATCTTGGAATCCGGATCTTTCTTATAAGAGTCTGCTCTCACTTTGAACCACGCAAAGCAAAAGCTGGCGAGACTTGATCCCTGTTTCGGTTGGAGATGCTGACCGGGAAGCGACCTTCTAAGGTTCAGTCTCATTTCTTTTGGTCAATCAATCCACTCTTCACAACCCTAACTGTGTTTGAGAATTTCTAGTCCAAACAGCCGCCTTTGATTTAATCCCCTTTAAAGCCTTGTGCAAATCTTGTTGGATGAGGATGTCTTTTACTTGGACTTGCCAAATCCCAAAGTTATTCTTCTCATTAAATTTCTCTACTTCAAACCTAGCATTTAACATCTTGGGAGACATTTTTCAAGTCACACACAATAACCCAAAAAAAACTTCACTCAGGAATTTTATCGAACACTTTGTCTACAGAAATTTTTGAGCACTATGACTCTTCACCAAAACTCAAAATCCTAAGTCGTATACCTTGCTCTGATACCAATTGTTGTGAATAACTAAACTGCGGAAACAACGTTATCCACTCCAAATCAATCAACCCTACACAAGGATTGATCTTTCTCTCTAGACAAGACTTCAACACCCTCCAAGTACTATCCCAACATTTCTCAATATCAATTAACTAACATATAAAATAAAGAGACTAATACAAAAGAAAACAAACCACAAGACACGGATATAACGTGGTTCGGCAATGTGCCTACGTCTACTGACGAATTCCAAACTTTACTAGATGTCCAGAGTAACAGATTACAAGAGTTTTCAATTCACTCACAAAAAATGAACACTCAACTCACTAAGAATTCTCTTACAATCTCTCTTTTTTTTCTTTTTTTTTTCTGGTTTTGGTTAGGTCATGTTTTTAGAAAAAAAAAAAACTTATGTGTATACTGTTTCCAAAAAAGATCGAAGTCTGAGTGAAAACGGTGTAGCACGAGAGTGCCTTGAGCCAGGCTTAATAGAGCGAGCGCGTCCCTGACAAACTTTTAGTGAGAAAAGTCCAGTACTATTTTTCTTTCTCTCGACCCAAATTTTGGGTAATTAAGAAAAACACAAACACCCTTTTTTCCTCCCTTTTTCTCTACAGAAGCCACTTACATATTTTATGTGGTTTCCCTCTGAATCCACTGCCTTCTGCTCGATACAATGGCACAATGGCCCATTCCCAACAGGTGAAGAATGTAGTTTACGGAATTTGGGGCACATTCAAATCAATGATTACAGAAAATCAGGGAGATAATTGTAGCTTTTCCATGTCAATGAAAAAAAGTAAAAAAGATAAAAAAAAATAAAGGTTGTAACCAAATATAGCATAAATGAACGTATCACCTATCAAGTAAGAAATTTTAAGAGTTTTAGTGCAGGAGTTTATATCATTGTATTTTAACAAGAAACAAACGAATAGGAACGACATGAGCATATTATTCAATTTTGAGGCTCTTTTGGAGAGGTTAGAAATTCCAAAGTTAGCTGATTCTTGTAGCATGTTGCAGATCATCTTGCCAAAATCAAGGCCTAATTCCATATATGCCCGGGGTTCCATACAGGCTACGGCTGAGCTAAGAAATTTATTTGTACAGTCCTATAAGATAGAATTCAGAATCCCCAGCTTAGAAGTTATTTTAAAATTGAAGAAATCAATTTGGTTTTTGTGATTTACTATGCAAAGTCCATTGATTTTGAGTAACTTGTGAATACTAAAATCACTTTCTGTCCGTGGATGAAGCTATTGGACATTTTGGACTTGCTTATATTTTGAGGGAAAAAATAAAAAGAAACGAAAATTAATGAAGAAAAACTTGATTCAAATCACCAAATTACAAGAATAATTGAGAAGAACGAAAAAGAAACACTGACCCTATGCAATACTCATTTCACTTGAAAAAAAATGGATCATAAAACATCAATAACCACCAAACTTTTATTTGATAACAAGCTTATCATCATCACTTGAGCTTTAATATTTCAGCAGTACATTGACGATTGATCAATATATAGTCGAGTTATTACTTATTAGCACGACCTCTATCTTTCCATTCATAAATACGCTTGTAATTCATTTCACCACTAGGGAATGGCCAGCCATGGTATATTCCATCACTACGAGTATCCCATTTACAATCATCACATCCGCTCGTTTCATTGGACGACAACATTTGATGAGCGTCGAATATGTGGAAACTCTGTGCTAGCCAACGACCTTTTCCGTCCTTCCACTCCATATTGCACCAGTAAAGCGTGTGTTTCAATATATTGTGAGGTGTGAAAGTAAAACCGAAAACTTGTTTATATTCGAGTTCGACCCAACCAATTTTGTCGTCCTTAGATGCGATGTAAGCTCTCAATAGTGTACCCGGGTATATATCATTGTAAATAGATATATGTATCACTCGGGATGGAGGAAAAAGAGATAATGCGTAAGTTTGTAAACAACAAAAGTAAAGGAGCACTGCCAAAACAAGCAGAAAGGTGTGAGTGATAGTAGTACTCATGCCAACCATTATTGGGTGTTAGTGCTGCTTGGTATCTGATGCTTTTTCTTTTATACTAATTCTGGCTCTCAATTGCTCTCTTAAAAAGCCAATGTAGAAATTCACATTTGTACATTTAGGCATTATTAACATTTTTCTTTCGGCATTTGCACTTACTCTATTTGAATTGAATGAATTCCCTCTTTCTATATTTTCTATGTTATATACTATTAAAGCAATGAAAGTTGCATACAAATTAGGCAGCTACCTTGCATTTTGGGCAAGAGATACATTATTCTTTGTACCTTGAAGCTGTTATGGAAACAATTTGAGGACAATGAATCTGACCTCGGCCCAAAATAATTGTAGTTTCTTTCCGACAACTATGAATTCGTTTAGTCCTGCTCATGGGTAAAGACAGCACACAGGGGCACTGAAGCCCAGTCCTTTCCACAACCTATCTTTGTCTTACACACGCGCTGGCGGTTATAGAGAATTTATGTCAGTTCTCGTTAGTGGAACAAATTTGATGTTGGCCACATTCAGTTTCGGCGATCCAAGTTCCTTTGCAACTTTTTCACGTAAGATTTCTGAAGGTATAGGAAGCAATAGACACCTGTAGACTGTAGTCCTTTATTTTTCTTTTCAGAGTTGCAATTTGATTTGATTATTGACACATGAAATATATTTTTTTTCAACATTATAAGGAGGCGTTTGTAAATTTGATTGTGGAGCACATTTTAGTTGCACCTTTTAAATAAGAAGTTTTGTAAATTTGTTTTTGGTGTTACAGTTTTTGAGACACTTTGTATTAAGATTTCCAGTCCGATAAAAATCTCATCTTCTACTTATGTATAATTGTGTATCAATGGTCATGTTTTATGTTAGTAGTTGGTTCAATAAATTGAAGTTAGTAAAAATCAGACTCTTTTTCCTCTTAACGAGTTTAACCAATACAAATCTCATTAAGATTAGAAATGATATTTAGAGGGAGTTACAAACAAAATAAAAAAAAGTAACCACCACCCAAAAAAAATTTATTACAAAATTACTATTGACCCCAAAATACATATTTTCCAGTTATCCCTGTTAGAAAAGAAAAGTTGTTTTTGGTCTAGTTGAAAGAGAACTGTTATAAAAGAAAAGTTGTTTTTGGTCTAGTTGAAAGAGAAGAAGATGTGGTTTTTCCAATTTAACTTGTTTTTCCAGTTTTGTAAAGAAATCGGTTTTGGACTTGGGATTGTATTATAGTATTGGTAGTGCCCAACACAATTGCACCCTCCAAATTGAACCCAAGTCTGCCCAACACAAAATGGAAAAAAAAAAATTGAAATCCACCCAACACAAAATAGAAGGTCGCCATAGCTAGTACCAAAAACATTCTTAATAGCCGTGTTGTTGGGATCTCAGAAATGGAGAGGGACATGACTACTTCAACTGGATGAATTTTTTCAATTTCCTCTGATATCTCACTCATTTGCCAATTAAACATTGTTCAAATCCTTCCTTTGTGAACTTACTAATATTTCCAAACTAAAAGTAAAGAATTTGACACAAGACGGCAAATCTCTTAAGAGTTTTCAAAATGATATTTCAGTAAAATTTGATTTTACATCCACTGTTCCGTCCTCATTATATACTTGACTTGTTCACATGAAAAGTGTTGTTATTCTTTGTCATATCAAGTGCACTTATATATATATCTACAACGCACATGAGACTCGAGTTGAGAATGGTAAATTGGTAATCCAAAAAAAAGGGAAATGGTTATTCTCGAAAAAAAAAGGTATTCCAAAAATAGAACGGGCTAAAGCACTGAAAACCCAAGAACAAACTACATTATGAGCATCACCAAGAATTTTAGAACTGAAAACTGAAGATCAAACTATATTATGAGCCTCACGAAGAATCGACTAGTGTTAGTGCATTTATTATAGGGTTAACTAGTATTACCCCCACAACATGAGCCAATTAGGATTTACTGTATGGGGAAATTAGGGTCTCACCTCAAGTACACAAAAAAAAAATCAATTTGGATTGACCATGTTTTTTCTGTAATTGGGAGAGAGACTCTAATTGCCCATCTAGTTGGAGGGAAATCCTAATTGATTCATCTAGTGGGGATAACACTAACTAACCCTTTATTATATTGAAAGTTCACACAATAACAACCTCACAAAGCCAAATTTGTTACTGGTTTTTGGGACGCAATTTGATTTGATCCATGAAAAGATTACTTGCTCCATGTTCAGTGTAAACCCCCAATGTCAGCTCCAAAAAATTGCATTATTGTCATCGTGCGGGTTTGAAGCAAAAGAATTTCTCCCTTTCTTTTGCCTTTACCTCAAACACTGACAAAATATATGGTTGCACATTCGAACTGTTCGATACATGGTTGAATATGAAATGAGATACCAGTAACCACGTGTGATTCATACAGGTTAAAAAAAGGGACATTTGTGATCCCTATCGTTTAGAATTACCAAATGCTGGACAACATATTGATAGGCCGAGCAGGCAAAATTGATCTTGCAGTCTCAATTCTCATCACTGAAGGACCGTGTTCAAAAGATCATCGAAAAAAATATAAGGACCATGTTCAAATAGTATTGCGATTTGCTTCTGAATTTTCCATGTAGTTTCAGTACACACGTAAGTGGCTATTCTGGATCTAGAACCAAACCAATGGCAGAGGTCCCTTTAATTCTGTGAGTATGACATGAAAAGCTTAATGCTTCACCACAACAGGAGCGATAAACTTGTATTGATGACATTCTGCAAGTCAGGCAACTAAGCACCATTGGAGTCTGAATTTGAATTTGTCTTGAGGTTCAGGTTTACATTATTATTCTTGATTCTCTGGAACCGCAATGGAACGGGTTTCTCCAGTACAGACACATTAATATTATTCCACACATCAGGTGTGGTTGGGAGCTTCGCAATTTTTCTCTGCGATTTCCATGTCTTCTGGAAGTACAACACCAAACACAGTGTAATCTTTTTTCCACTCATTATGGTTCGCGAGGCTGATAAAAAATTCTGGACCGTTATCAACCCATGCAACTGATCCTCTTGTTATAGTTGGGCAGCCTTCTGTTGGGCTTTTACTGAAAGTGGTTCCTTCAGCTTCAAGGGTTCCTTGAATCAGTGCAAAAGGAGGACCAAAGGGGGCCTGAACAAGTCATAAAATGAGAGGGTTGGTGTTTGAAACTTGGAATAATAGCTTATAACGGTGGCACAACTGCACAACATAAGAACTTATGTACATACAATGCACTTTGACAACTCAAGCAGAATACCCGCTTTGACAACTCAGGCAGAATACCCCTTATACTTCGGCTTTCAAGTGTTTTGTGGGTTTCTTGAGCCATGCTCTGGCTTACAACATTTAAATTGCGTTATCAGTCATGCTTTTTGAGAATCCTCCACCTCCCTTCTTCCCTCATGTTCTATTATTTCATATTTTCATGTAAATACTCTTCAAGAGCACACACTAAGCCAGAAAAATGCAAACGAAAAATGTTGAAGGTGATACGCAATACTAGCTAATAGAATAAGAATAAAAAAATGTGAACATGAACGATATGCATAACCATAAACGAAAGATATCCTAAACCGGCCAACAGATTAATTTTCCATTTAAATGAGAAGCCACTTACATCTTTTATGTGGTTTCCCTCTGAATCCCAAGAGCTTCCACGGCCTTCTGCCGCGGTACAATTGGCAACCGGCACAATGGCGCATTCCCAACAGCTCAAGAATGTAGTTTACAGAATTTGGGGCACATTCAGGCAAAAGCTGTAACCAATCAATGATTACAGAAAATCAGGGAGATAATTGTAGCTTTTTCAAATCTAGCAGAAATGAAAAGGCACCAAACCTAGCAGAAATGAATGTATCAAATAAGCTCTTACCCTAGAAAATTTAAGAGTTTTAGTACAGGTGTTTATATCATTGTATTTGAACAAGAAACAAACGAATAGGAACAACTTGAGTATATTAGTTATAGGACTACTAGAACTGCACATTATGGTCCACCCATTCATATTGCTCAGAGAGAATCACTGACGTGCAGGTCAAACTGTTGATACTTTAGGGTGGAATAATCAAATATAGAAATCAAGAATGAACCTCTACTAGTTGGGAAATAGTTCATCGCCCATACCTCAATTGGTGATTGGGGAATCGGAATTAGTTTCTTTTCTCTTAATTCTTGCAGGGGGGAGGGGTTTCGGTGGAGACGGTGGATGTTAGTCTACCACTTTTACAAGTCTGAACTCTAAAATCCATAAATCAGAAAAGTGAGACCGATGAGATTTGGAAATATTTAGTTCTTCTCTGACTACTAATATAAAAACATTAACACTGCTAGCCTCTGTTATATGGACCACTGCCATAATAAAAGACAGAAGGGATCCCGACACTCCTCCCTTGTTGTTCACTCTTTTCTTCTTTCTTCTTTGATTAGATGGGAAAGATAAACAGCAGATCAGTAGTTACTCGTTGAAGGTCAGATATGTTGATGATGAATTACTAACCATGTCAGATGCAAGTATCCTCACTTCACATTCAATATTGATGGAACTTCTCCCAGATTGAAAGTAAAGGTATCCTTGTCCCAATGACCAAGTACTTTGGCAGTATTATGGTTCTCTAAGACATTGGGCATGTTGAAGCTACTATAATTTTCTGTCAAGTACGTATACGGAAGTAGGGCTAATGACTTAACTAACCAGTGTTTCTGTATTTTATTATTTTTCATTTTATTTCTATAAGATGAATGTCTGTCTATGTTTAAAAACTTTTATTCTGATGTACAAAAGGTGATCAGTCGAATTTACGAATATTTTCCATAACCTTAAAATGAAAAAAGTAATATAAACACCAGAAGAATTTGAGAACATACTTTTACATGCAGTACTCCATACTCCGTTCCCAAGCCAACGATACCCTAAACCAATAAGAAAGTGATAATATGATATCAGCACATAGATCGGATCAAAGTGAATTATTATAGATTTCAAAATTAAGAAGTACCAATCCAAGGAGCTACAGAAGCAAAAAAGAAATGCAACATTTGAACTGTTTGGATTATTTCACCGTCTTCTAAACCTTTTCCCCTTTTAAATACAAAACGGTATTTAACTAGATGTTTACTTGATGAATATATGTAGATCGAGATAGCCAAAAGCGAGCAATCACTTTCATCATAACAATTACACCCATTCTTTACTCCTACTTTAAATAGCTTGATTGAGCAACTTCTATGACCAAAATACCTCTCCTTTCCCAAAGATAAGCCCAGATGTCCAAATAACCTGATCCCCCGAATCTTGTTTGTCAGGGGCCAAGGTATCCTTCTGTTTCTTCAACCAACACTACAAGAAAAAGTAGAATGGAGATAAGTATAGAAAATTTTATATTTTGGCCATCTGAATCAGCAAACAAACTAAATTGGCATTCTACTCGTAGAAGTTTACGATCATATCTAGCATTTGGCAATAGATTCCGTTGTTATACTGTGATGACCAGAGTTTGCTCAATCTTATATTGTCATAATACAAAGTACCACCTGTACAAGCACCAAATTATCATACTTTTCCAGATACACTTCCCGTTGACGACGTTATAAGGCGAGTCCCTTTCAGAACCAATTAAGTTATAAAGCAAGCTAAACCACTTAACAACAAATGTTTTGTCAGGGTGAGCATTCCCACCAGACATCACTTTGTTTTTTAACACAAACCAGACCCTTACAGAAGCTTAGACTGGAAGAACAATTTGGATATGTAAACTTCATCGAATAATTTAAAGAGTTACTAAAAAAGCTACACTTGTGTAGAACACAACTGTGTGAAATAAGATCAGATTAGTTCTAACCACGTCTACGTAATGACAACATGAATATGTGATCAACTAGAAGTCTAAAGAAGATTGTAATGTCACATATCCATCGACATTGAACCGGGATTTAATTAATTTTGTGGTGTTGTGTAAAATGAACCAAATTATTTTTTACCATTCTCAGAACTTCATAATGAACCAATCAATGTTATGACGGATTAATCACAAAAGACGGCCTCACTTTCTAAGATATTGGCACAAACCAAACTGTAACCAAGTGTTCCTATAAGTTTTCATTTCCCAAAGGATAAAATCCCAACACCTATTTGGCTATTTGTACTAGTGTAAATAGCACTATTCTGTAAAGAAGATCTTGTACATAGGCTGGTCGTACGTGAAGTTGTCACGTTAATTGGTGTCTGATTTGGCTATCCTGTGTGGAGGCTTCAGTTTAACACTTAAACACCCGCCATGGAGACCAGACTGCCATGCCCACTCTAGCAAAAGGTTAATATCACTTTAAGAGACTCTAGAATTTCTCACTCTCAGGACTATTAATCGAGTGAGCGGAGCGAACGATCTTGGCAGAAGGGGGGGCTATGCGGACAAAAACCAACTTGGTTGGTTTCTATCTGTCTGTCCTCAACTTCTCTATCATTTTTTCTTCGCCCCCAATACCCTTTCTCCTTCACCCATCTCCCTCTCCCCCGCATCACCCAACTCTCTTTCTCCCCCGCTCACTCCCCACTGCCACTCAGTATACTAGTACTAGTACTAGTAATCTGCATGTCGACCCGTATGTATTCCAAAGACAAAATTAGCTTTATAACAAAAATACCTCATCTTTTACAAAAACAATGTCAACAGTCCCACTTGATAGATTAAGCCTGTCCTGAGTTACATTTTGTCCATTCTCTTGTTTCAAATAATTCAACATTTACTCTGACTACTGAAATGCAGAACCAAACTCAAAGCAATGATACAAAAAAAAAACACAACAATAGTGTATATTATTCTTATTACCTCGCCGAATTTGGATCCACAAGCTTGTTTATTCCCACAAAAAACCCAAGAATCACACAAACAAGGCCCATCTTTACCAGTACACATAGATTTACAAGCTTTACAACACTCTTCTGAAGAATTAAACTTAAACTCAGAACCCCACTTCACAGCAGCTCCCCAAAGTTCCAAATGCTCAATCCCTTTACAACAATCTCTTTCTTCATTCCTCACCACCACCAAATTCCCACCCTTACTACTCTCTTCTAACAACCCTGAATCAAAACTAGACACTGTAACATTGTTTTTTGCTCTAAATGCTGACGATATAACCATGTATACCAATGAACATGAAACTACACCCATTAGGAATAGAATTAAAAACACACAACGGCTAGTTTCTGAATCAGCGTTTGGTGGTTTTCTACCCATTTTGATTTAGATTAGAGAGAGATGGGTTGATTGAGTTTTTATTTATTTTTTTGATGAGAGAGTTGACGAAGAAATGAGGCCAGGGAAAAAAAATTATTACATTTGTTTTGTATTTTTCTTTGATGGTCCTTTTTTTTGGCTTTTTAAGGAGAAGTTCCATTAGTTGGGGCCCACTTTTTAGTAAAGTTTGTGCGTCAATGGGTCCGTTGAGTCGATTTTTTCAATTATGAGAACTGGCGTACCTGTACACGTGTACTATCCATAAAAAGCCCAGTAGAAATTGTTGACTTGAAACATGAAGAATTTAATTTTAATAACATTTGTACCCTCACTAAATATCAGATTTTACATCTTAGATGCAGTATAAGAGGCTGTAAATAGAAGAAATCGATGAGGATAAAACTGGAAATATAAAAATCCAGTCGACCCAGAGTAACGATATTTGGTATGATTTTCAATCCACTCGTGCCTGTAATTATTGGAAAAGTAGTATGTTTCGTGTTTGCGGTTACAATATTCCTAAATTCCTTAGTGCTTACCAGATTTATGGTATGAACGTTACTATTAGACATCATGATGATAAGTTTGGTTGAGCCTGAAAGTAGAAGCCAAGTGCATAAACTGATGAAAACGGAAGTCAAGCAAAAAGTTTGCTTCAACTTAATAGACATGTTGATGTAGATAAGCACAGCTCGTAGAAGACTTGTTTTTTTGCATAATTCAGCCCGTAGAAGACTTGAATCTCTGATTATTTTATACATAGCTACTTGGATTCACGTTGATATACATAAAGGAATAGACAAATGCCAATTGGTGAAAATGAATATCAAGTTGAATTTTATTTTTAATACTATTTTCCCATAATCAAATATGCCACTAACATTCAATCACAGATTTTGCTGTTCCCCATTACTCTCTCATTGACCAGTAGAAGTTAAGAAATTTAGAACTGATACTGATACTGATTAGGTGTATTTTTTATTTTTTCTATTTCTAGTCTTTGAGAGTTGAGACTGCACAAGCTGACTACCGGAATTTAAGAACCAAGCTCAATAAATGACTGAATAAAATAGGGTCTTCTGCAGTTCTGTAAACCATTTACTATCTCGCCCACCAAGTCTGGTTTCCATCGCAATTTTGCCAGATAAGGTTTGACCAAAAGAACCAGCTACTAAGTAGTACATACAAAATTACGCATATAAGGCATGTTCCTACACTTAACGTTGTTTTACATGATCTATGCCATACTTTCTCTCTGCAAATAGTATTTCTATGCTAAATTGCTAATCAAGATAGGTAGTTGAAGTCAATGAATTTTACTTGCATGGTAATATTCTTGTGCAACAATATTAAAAGACGAAATCCCAGTGCCAACTCATGATCAAGATTGAAGGATTCTTGGTAAATTCCCTATGTAACTCAGATGACGGACTGAATTTAAACTCTTCATTCCTATGTGCTTAGTTGTAGAAACTATTGAAAGCCTGTAGTTCTTTACAGGAGCACGCAACTACTTACTGTGTTTGAGCTCCTGGAAGTTATTAATGGTTATAATCAAGTCCTCCGTAATCAGATTGATCAAGTGCAATCCCCAAAAGAGTTCATTAGGCTTTTCTTAATAACTATAAATTGCAAATAGATACACATTGAATGTATACTACAATCTATAGAGCTTACAAGAATGTGCAGGGTTTCTTCTTTCCATTTCAGCTCTTATTCAAATTAAACCAAGTAAATCTCAAGAAACAAATAAGTCAAGGAAAGGGAATTTCAACTTCTCACTGAGCCTTCAAAATCAACTCACATATGTTCTCAATATGTTACACCGTCTTGAAACTGGCATACTCGGTACCACTTACATAAAGCTCTAATTCAGTTTAAATGACTATTTTTTCCATCAAGGATGTGGTGATTAGGAGTATTGAACAGAGTCAAAACCAGATCATCGTATGTGAATTTACAGAAAAGTCGCAGAGGATTACCTCTCCTTGGATTTCACAGGAATGCCTTCGTACATTTTGACGCGATCCTTCAGTGCATCCGCCCAAGGTATGCCAATTTGTTGTTAGGATCAAATAGAAGAACTTCCTCAAATGCCTTTAAAGCAGATGCCAAGTCTTTCTTCTTTTCATAGGCATCACCGAGGTTGTTCCAAGCTGTGACGTAGCCTGGTTGAACTTTTACAGCTGTCTCAAGTTGAGCGATTCCCTTGTCAAGTTTATCATCACGGATGTAACTAACACCAAGGGCATTGTAAACCTGACCAAGATTTAGGATTGAAAAGGACCAAACGAAAATAAATGCTGTCAGTACGGCAGCAAATCTGCAATTATACGTAGAAATAGGTTTGGCAGGGAAAATAGGTATTCTCATGTGAGCAAGTAGTTACTAAAAATATTTAGGTATCTTCAATGTGAATAAGTGTAGCACGATATCGAAATGGGCATGTCGCAGTGTAGAACACTGAAATGAAGACTGGAGTGACTTCAAGAGACTTGGAGCACGTGTATCACAAATTATTTGGAGTCAATGAGACATGTCTAATAGCATAAATTGACTAGAGATTCAAGAAGTTTGCTGCGGCTCTTTGTTCAGAAAATTAGCAATGTCCAGTAAACTGGTAAACTGGGGATACTTTTCCTTGATTAGCACCGATTTAATGATTAGGATAAACAAGCACCAACATAGTATGGAAATAGTATTATGCAGCTCGAACAATCCAATACTATTACCCAACTGAAAGTAACAAATTGGGAATATCCAACATCTACAGTCGTATACGTTTCTAATCCCCGTCTGGATGTATAAGCAAGAGGTTGAATCAAGACTCAAGAGTACAAACTACGAACTATAGAAGGCAACCTCCTCAACTCCATACATAAATACTTGACACAGTTGCACACAGAAGATGATTTTATATAACGAGAATATAAGAACCCAAATGTCAACGGATAATATTGAACCTCCAGTTCAGAACTTCTATATGAGTAGTTACTGAAGACTGTTGAACTGGTTAGGACTATCCAGTTGAACTCATGGAAGTGGCATCCACAACTAAAGAGCTTACCCTGATGATATAATGGATGTCCAATATTATACCTGTGCAAGGTCTTGGTCATCTCCATCCCATTTCTGAATAGCCTGCAGCAAATATTTGTTTGCAGCTGGGTAAAATTTTCTCCTCAGCATCACTGCACCGAGTTCAAAATACTCAGTGGCACTAGCATCACCACTTCGTACCTGCTCCTGGATTGACAATAAACTTATACTTTCAAATAATTGTACTACTACTTAATACACAACAATATAAGTGAAACATAAGGCAAACCGATATGCTATACTATGAGTTGATATGCTTAGAGTGCTGATCACAAAATCTTGATTATATTTCATATTTATGAATTAGAAAGATAAAAATGAAGAAAGAAAGGATAACAATTATTATTTATTATAACTATTCTTCTCTTGTTATTATGATGAAAAGCAGGAAGCTCCGGCATTAGGAGGGTGCACAATATATTTGAATCGAAAGTTTCTCTAAAGCTCACAACACGATGGGAAAATAAAAGGTTATGGTTTTATGTGCAGTCACATTAAGCAGTCATCGTATGAACTCATTTTATGAAACCAAATTAAGCAGTCACAACCCATATCAAGCCTTTCAGAAAGAAGTTACCTGATTATATATATCTCAACGACATACAAAGTGATTTTACGGATGTAAAATTGTCAGCTTTTGAAGGGGGAAAAATACAAAATAGAGTTGCTTACTTGCAATTCTTTAGCAGAAAGGTCGAGTTCCCTGCGAACAAGAACCTGACGAATCACAAAGAAACTACCAGCCCCAAGCAAGCCTAACAGCAAGAGAAGGTAAGATAGCTGAATACCCAATTCAAATAATTCACCAATCTCAAAAACCGGGTCGAATCTGATCTTTTCACTTGACTGTGCAGTTTGTGCAGAACCCAACCACGACATTGCTCCCCAAGATAGTGCAGATACCCAAGGTAATGGCTCATTGACTTTTATACTATCCTCAATAGTCAACATATCCAACGAAAATTCTGCAATAAGATGACAATAATCATTAGTACATCTTAAGCATGCGAGAAAATTTGGACTTTTGGAATACTAAAGAAAAAAGCATTGCTTTGAGAACCCAGCTATGAGTTTATGACATTAAAATTACAATGACGGTGATTATGACAGAAACGCTATAGAATCTCAGTCACGTCTTTTATTAATCGAGTTCAAAGCTACAAACAACACAAGTAGCCAACTGAACCATAATTTTTGACTGAGAACCAAACTTAGAATGACCAAACTCAGAATACAAGGATTCGTTAGCATCTTACATCTAAAATATTCTTATTCATTCTCCGTCATTGATATTCCAGACCATCAACGTTACATTATGTACTCTATAAGAAATTACTAATATATGCTCCTCATCCAACTGAAGATTCAAACTATTAAGATTAATAATACGTAGATCATGTGTGTTATGCATTATGTATTATATAAACTAATGTAATTGAGATCCTCCAAGTAGCGCAAAAGATAAACAGTACAGTATGACTTATATAGGCATTAACACCACGTTAAACCAAAATGAAAGAAAAACCATGAATTATTATTACCTTCATGGTGTCTTGATATCAATCCTTTCATCTTAATTTCCTTTTTGAATATCTGCCTTCCTCCAAATGAAAACAAAAAAAAGTAAATTAGTGACTATCTTTGCCAGGGACTCAACATTTTCAGTTTTACTAACAACCACAACAAGATATATAACAGAAGAAAATTATGCATGAAGACTTACATGAGAACTGAAACTCTTATTAAACAATCCTTTCCTTTTAAGATGGGGGAAAGAAAATGTCATTTGGAAAGTTGAAGAAGAAACAGGTAACATTGTATTCTTTGAAGAAAATGAAGAGAAGAGAATTACAGAGTTGGTATTGAGGTTTCTGTTTAAACTTGAGTGAGAAAACATGGTTTTAGAATTTCAATCAAGGGTTTTAGTGAGAGTTTTGAGCGTTACTCTGTTTTTTTGCAGTTGGAAGAGTTTTGAGCTATCTTCAAAACACGAGATGGGAGTTTTATCCGAATGTAATGGTTTTAAACGTACCGTTAGTTTTTGTTTCTTAAGGGATTGCACCGTGCAACTCTATGCAGTTTCCCGTGTGTTGAGTGGGCCAAGCTAATAATAAGTTATTGGGCCTTCCATGTTTCAGACTCTGGATTTGTCGTTTGTGTCTAAATTGCCTTTTGGACAATTGAGAGTAGAGTCTCACAGGATGATTATTTTATTTTTTAATTGAAACTACTGTTTTCTTCTGAAATGCACTTGGTGTGATACTAAATAACAACGCTCGTTATGTGACTAAGTAAAGTATATTAATGAGAGTGTTCCAATGAAATGCAAATGAACTAGTAGATTCAAAAAAAATTAACAAATCAATCTTTTTAGAAAAATCAGTTAGTGAAGATGATCATACGGCAATTACTGTCAAACCAGTGAGATATTGTAGGAAACCGAAATAAGAAGTTAAGACTTTCAATTGAATGAGCCAAGAATTTTGGAAACAGAAGTGGGATTATCTGAGCTGATGGTCATTGAATTGTATATTCTAAAGATTTGCACAATAGATGGTTTGAAACATAAGGTAAATTATGGAAAAAGAAAACTCTGTCCAATAGCTGTGTGTTGTTGGGCAATTTAATTGGATAATTGAAAATAGCTGTGTGTTGTTGGGCAATTTAATTGGATAATTGAAAATGAGATTGATAACAGAGTTTCAGTCATGAGGCCGAGAACATCCAATTGCAGTACTTCAAAGGAAAGGAAAGCCCATAATATCGACTGATATATCGGCAATATATTTCAGTTTTTGGTTCCTCTGATATGGAGATATTAAGATATTTCAGATAGATATACTGGTATAATTTCAAACCGATATATATTGAGTTTTCCAATATTTCAATATATATCAACCAATATATCCCATTTTGACCATTAACTTTGTTGACTTTGAACAATATGATTGATTTTTTATTTTATTTTTTTGTTGATATTTCCAATATATATTGCTATATATCGATGATATTTTCCGATATTTTCCGATATATTAACACAAACAAAATTTGACCTGTTAAAAAAATATATATATATCATCCAATATATCAATATTTTTGATATATATCGTTTTTTTTAAGGGTCTGAAATATCACTCGATTTCGAAATATTAGGCCTTGATTGAAAGCTTTCAGCATGGACGATTTACCAACGGCATGCCTTTATCTCACAACTTCATTTGGTTAAACCATTGATCAAGCAACTGTTCTTTGTAATCATCGACTATGCATCAGATACTTGGCCCAATGGGGTGCACCCTGCAATAGCAGCAGATTTTGTTGAACACCAAGTTTTAAATTGTGAGTCAGTTATTCAGCCCAAAAATCCGTTTCTCATGCCTTGAAGTGAAATAGCCATCATTTGAAAGCATTTGAATTCCCAGATGCGTTTGATGTGGCATCATATTCTAGTTGACTTCTCATGTGTTGAAGACTGAAATATCTTCGAAAAAAAGCTCCCCAGCCTCTTTGATCTGGCATCATATTCTATATAATGTTACTGAATATCTTCCTAGAAAAAACCTCCGTTTTAAGCCTCTTGCATAAATATCTATATAATGTAGCAGCATATGTCTAGATGAAACCTCACGTTTTATTGGGATGTACAGCAGCTCTAATATCCCATACGCGTATCAAGTCATCATATTCTATGACTTCCTTGTGTTACTGAATCCATCTTCCGAAAAAACTGCCCCAGCAGGCCAGCCTCCGCATAAACATCTATAGTGGCAGCATAATTCTAGACGAAACTGATCAATAAAACCAGGAGCGATGTCAGAATTACCTCAAGCACAGACACTAATTCACTAACTACGTTTCTCTCCCATAATATTTGAAGAATAGCTCTATGAGTTACTGCATCTGTAAAGAGACCCACTTCTCTGTTCTTCTTGTAACATATAAGAGCTGCACCTAACTTGACAATATCATAAAGTAGAATTTCTCAAGTTAGGCGCTCCTGCCCTTGCTCCAGCTTCACGAATGGGTGGTAGCAACAAGCGAATTTGGCAACTGATTAAAAGTTTCTTCCATTTTGGTTATATCCTATTATCCAAACCTCAGTGGGGTTCCAAAGGGTAGAAAGCCAACTAATATAAGTACATCAGAAAAGTTAATCTGAATTCATCCATGGGGTAGAGCCTACGCATTTGTGGATCATCAATCAATTATCAATCATAAAGTAAATCTCACAAAGTATAAAGCACATTTACTTGGTAACTATAAATCAATCGGCCATCACATTGCTGCAAGCCAGATGACACCCATGCATATAAAACTTAAAACAAGTAAATAACTAATAAAAATAAATACATAAATCTTTACGAAATGTCGTCAACATAGTAGAGACACAGGTTAGTAGCAACGAATTTGGTAAATATCATTTAGCCTGGTTGGCGAAAAGAAGTAAATAGCCTTTAGCACATTTAAGCTTTGCAGGGTGGATTTTGATAACAAAGTACGTCTGCTATTAAAAACAAATCCCCATACTAAATTAATCAAGAGCTAGCTATCTCAAAATCTTTTTTGTTGGCAAAATCCAGCTTTCCTAAACGCATCGTTCATCCTGCAATAAGAAAACAATCTATATGGCAAAATCCCCATATACATGAAGTGATGCCATTCTGCATATAAAAACATACCCAACGCCTAGAAATCGAGAACTAGCGGTTGTGACTTGTAAGCCACTAAAATTATTGTGCACGACAAACTGCACTGAAAAATCACAAACACAACTAAAGAGAAACTCTTCTCACAAAAAAACATAATTTTATTATTCAATCACCCAAGTTCAACTTGATATTTAGATACACTCATCAGTCACCACCCAAGCAACTAATGACTTTGAAAACTAAACCTCTAATTCAACTAGGAAACTAAATATACCTAAAATTGTAACTAAAAACAACCCTAAAAATAACATTAAAAAGAAGAGTCCGATATTTAGATAGACTCATATCACCACCCAAGCAACTAATGACTTTGAAAACTAAACCTCTAATTCAACAGAAGATAAAATTGTAACTAAAAACAACCCTAAAAATAACTGTTAACCGGGTACAGAACGTATGTGCCATGCCATCTTGATAACCTCCGTTACTTCTGAAAAGAACAACCAAACATAATTCTGAAAACCCCTAATAAACCATTTGAAACCAACTAGGGCTCAAATCAAGTGTTTGGAAGAATGAATCATCGTGAGGCTTAAACAATATCATCCACTCCATGAAGTCATCCACTCCATGAAGATGTGTGTTTAACATTAAACTATTGGTGGTGAAGAGTTCAATTTAGTTATTCTTTTCCATAACATAGATAAAAATATCCATTAAAACAGAAGGCAGACGGTAAAAATAGCATTCTTCAAAATGTCAACATCTGTTAATACTTTTGTTTCATACAATAGGCATTCTTCATCATTTTCCTTCTTTGTCTCACCCCTAACAGATCGTATGGAGTAAGCAGTCCTTATCTGATCTTGCCCACAAAAAATTCTTTTCTCCTGACTCATAGACCGACTAAACAGTTGAGTTTCAAGTTTTCTAGATTCTCTACATCTGGTTTACGGTTAGTGCTCCGTAGAAACTTGGAGCTACTTTGGAACAATTATAACAAGTTTGTGATGTGAAAGCAATAAACGGAGGTTTAGCTAGTGGCGACAATAGTAAAATCAGTTTGTGATTGGGTTAGGCAAGTTTTAGGGGGCACCTACCGTCAGGTCGGAGTGGTCGGACTGGGGCTTGGAATTTCAGTGTTCAATTGTGTGACCAAGTTGAATTGCTGTAGTTATGGATTCAATTTTCTCAAAACAAAACTGTTCCCACAATTCAGGAAATATACCATCAAAGTGCTGCATGGTCTGGCAATCTTTCCACTATGATCAATTTTACCATACTTGTCCACGACACTTGTCCACGACATGCTTGATTCAGAAGATTAAGTTAGAGAGGTTGCCTGGCTCCTGGGTTCCTACAAATTAATCGCGCCATGCTTTCAATGATTGCCAACCATGGACATTCCAGACCATCATTCCATTATGTATTCTTTAGAAATTACTCATGTATGCTCCATCCGAAAGATGGCCTCCAAATGAAGATTCAAACTATCCAGATAAATAATAGGTAGATCATGTATCTTATGCATTATCTATTATGTAAGTTAATACGACTGAGATCCTTCAAGTAGCACAAAAGATAAATAGTGCATTATGACTTATATAGCCATTCATTCACCACTTATATAGCCAATTTCATACTGTTTTGACATCAAGCATTTCATCTTAACTTCCCTTTTAAATATCTGCCTTCCTACAAATTAAAACAAAAAAGCAAATTAGTGATTATCTTTGCCAATAAAACAATCAGAGACTCAACATTTTCAGTTTTACTAACAACTACAACAAGATTTAACAGAAGAAAATTATGCATGAAGACTTACATGAGAATGAATCCAAAGAGGATCAAATGAACTGAAACTCCTTTTCAACGTTTCTTTCCTTTTAAGACGAGGGAAAGAAAATTTTCTTTGAGAAACTGAAGAAGAAACAGGTGATACTGTATTCTTTGAAGAAAATGAAGAGAATAGAATTACAGAGTTGGTATTGAGGTTTCTGTTTAGATGTGAGTAAGAAAACATGGTTTTACTGGCATTTAGATTTTCAATGAAGGGTTTTATTGAGAAGTTTGAGTGTTACTCTGTTTTTTCAGTTGAAAGAGTTTGAGCCATCTTCAGAACACGAGATGGGGGTTTATCCGAATGTAATGGTTTTAAAAGTACCGTTAGTTTTTGTTTATTAAGGGATTGAACTGTGCAACTCTATTGCAGCCCCTATTACATTCAGTGCAGCTCCCCATGTGTTGAGTGGGCCAAGCAAATAAGTTATTGGGCGTGGTTCAGAATCTGGATTTTTTGGACAAGTGAGGATGAAGATTTAGATTTTCGATCATGGGTTTTTAATTGAACTTCTTTTTGTCACACATTTGTGCCACACGAAGAATTGAAATGCACACTAAATGACACTAGACTAAGTAGTATATTAATGAGAGAGTGTTACAGTGAGATGGGAAAAATAGTAGATGCGCAAATTTAATAATTCATGTTTCATGACATTTACTATCAAACCCGGTGAGATATGGAAGGAAACCAAAAGAAATTATGACAAATATTACGAAAAGGTGTCCAATTTAGAGTGATGATATTGGATATTATGGTCAAATAGACTTTAGGGTCTAATCAGGGAGAATGAGATTGTATATATCAATGACTATTGTATAACATATCAATGATTTTAGGGTCATGGAGAATAAGATTGTATAACATATCAATGATTGTAAGTGTTCAATCATATCCACTTGTTTATATCAAAATTGTAAACTGTTTAAATCAATTTTTTTTAATATTAATTCCGCACAAAACAATTTTCGTCTCTTGTTCGAAAGTCTCTTCAAAGAGTACTCTACCCACCCCATCTTTCTCTCCAACAATTGTAAAGGAACCCATCTTTCCCTCCAACAATTGTAAAGGAAGAAGGGGTTTCACTTTCCATTGTGCAAACCAGCCCGACTACTCGAATCCGATAAGTTTTCTTCTCCTTTTACCTTGTTTAATCTAAAAAATATGGGTACAAACTGCATGTCCCAGTCACGCCCCACTGCACAGCAATACATTAGTTACTTATGGCGAGGGTTTTAATCCTTAGTGGCCAAACAACACCATTTAATTATTCTTACTAGAAGTAAAAGGTACGCTTGTATCAAGGCATCATATTCTATGACTTCCTTGTGTTACTGAATCCATCTTCCGAAAAAACTGCCCCAGCAGGCCAGCCTCCGCATAAACATCTATAGTGGCAGCATAAATCTAGAAGAAACTCAACCATAAGAGAGCGTTTGCTTGATCAAGCAACCCTAGATAGCTGTGCATCCCAATAAAACCAGGAGCGAATGCTTATCAATCTGAACACCAGATGTCTGAATTACCTCAAGCACAGACACTAATTCACGAACTATGTTTCTCTCGCACAATATTCAAAGAATAGCTCTATGAGTAGAATAACATATAAAAGCTGCACCTAACTTGACAATATCATAAAGTAGAATATCTCAAGTTAGGCGGCTCCAGCTTCACGAATGGGTGGTAGCAACAAGCGAATTTGGCAACGGATTAAAAGTTTCTTCCATTTTGGTTATATCCTATTATCCAAACCACAGTGGGGTTCCAAAGGGTAGCAAGCCAACTAATATAGTACATCAGAAAAGTTTATCTGAATTCATCCATGGGGTAGAGCCTACGCATTTGTGGATCATCAATCAATCATAAAGTAAATCCCAGAGAGTATAGAGCACTAACCATAAATCAATCAGCCATCACATTGCTGCAAGCCAGATGACACCCGTGCATATAAAACTTAAAACAAGTAAATAACTAAGAAAAATAAATACATAAATCTTCACAAAATGTCATCAACATAGTAGAGATACAGGTTAGTAGCAACGTTTAGCCAGGTTGGCGAAAAGAAGTAAATAGCCTTTAGCACATTTAAGCTTTGCAGGGTGGATTTTGATAACAAAGTACGTCTGCTATTCAAAAAAAAATCCCCATACTAAATTAATCAAGAGCCAGCTATCTCAAAATCTTTTTTGTTGGCAAAATCCAGCTTTCCTAAATGCATCGTTCATCCGGCAATAAGAAAACAACGTATAGAAATTGTAAGTCATAATACATGAAGTGATGCCATTCTGCATATAAAAACACGCAACACCCGAGAAATCGAGAACTGGCGCTTGTGATTTATTTATATAGTGTAGATATAAGTGACAGTTCAGTTTATTGTTGCTCTCTTTGCTGCTATTTGTTTATGAGAAGCTTTGGAGGTGCAAAACAACCTTAAAGAAAGTGACATTGTCCGCGCCTCAGCCTATTGTGTGTTGGTTCAAATTTCTGTTAGGAAATCAGCAGCAAACAATGACCTGCAACAAGAATAAGAACTGGATGGGAAGATGGCTGAGGTGCGGAACAAAAGCTTTCTTTAAGGTTGTTTCGTGCCTGTTCTTTAAAGTGCAGCAACAAAACACGCCATCCCCCAGGATACAACAACCAAGAAAAAGAGATTTTGATGTTTGGACTGCACACAAACAAAGAAACTAACTGCACACTGTGATTGATCATTATGCCCATGAAGAAAACTAGTTAAACTTAATTTATTTTGTGTAAATCAGACCACCAATTTATAGAGAAGAATTTTCACGTTAAAGAGACGTGGGGGGGAGAATGAAAACGCACGAGCAGTTTTTGATCTTTCATTTAATTGGGTTTACTGGACTAGTAACCCGTTATGGAATAAAGATCTTAACTGATGAAAACGTAAAAGGAAGGATATGGCCAAAACTGAAACAAAACTCATGGAAATATTTAATAAAATACTCAAACAATCCCCCACTTATTTTAATAAAAATATACGGGCAGTCAGAATCAGTCCAATAGTATAATGCATAAGTAGAGGTGTCCAAAGACTTGAACCTTTACATAGTGAGAAGTGTTCAGAGTATAAGAACTATAAGTGACCAAGTCTTGAACTTATGCTCTTGTATATACAATGAACTCTTAGCACACATTACACTAAAATGTGTAGTTACCACAAGCTTGCACGTTACGGCCATGTGCTTTAGCATCCTGGTGTCATGAGCGCTCTAAAGAACTTGCCCATATTCTCATAGGAAGCGGCCACACTTCCACACTCACTAGGTGAGTCTATCAAACAATTGCTCCTAGGTGAGTCTATGCAGCTATGCACTCCGCCCATATCATAAGGACCATAATACTCATTAAGAGTTTTAAGAAAACTCAACCTAATAAATCGTTGCAGGATATCATGCATATAATAACCATGTATGAGAATGGATAACAAATTATGCATGACTCACAAATAATACAGTGGCTTGTTTTTCTTTTTGAACCTAGTTCTTGGGATCTCCAGTCTCTAGGTAGGGTGACTATCACACGTGTTTCTCAACGGGCATAAGTCCTATACCTTTGGAAGTATTCCAAACTCTCTCTTGCCAAAGCTTTGGTCAAAGGATCTACAAGATTATCACCGAACCTCACAAAGTCAATATTAACTGATCCGTTAGATATAAGCTCTCTCATAGTACTGTGCTTACGACGAATTTGTCGTGATTTATCGTTATAATAACAGTTTTGAACTCTTCCAATGGCAGCCGTGCTATCACAATAAACAAGTGTAACTGGAATAGGTCTATACCAAACAGGTATCTCAGATAGTAGGTTTCTCAACCAGCTAGCTTCTTCACTAACAACAGCTAATGCAATGAGCTCGGACTCCATAGTGGACTGTGTTATGATGGTCTGTTTCTTGGATTTCCATGAAACAGCACCACCTCCAATATTAAATATATAACCACTAGTAGCTTTTGAGTCTTCCGAAAGGCTGTTCCAATCGGCATCACTATATCCTTCAAGTACAAGTAGAAAACCTTCGATAATATATGCCTAAATCAATGGTTCTTTTAAGGTATCTCATTAGTCTACCTATTGCATGCCAATGCTCAGTGTTGGGTCTACTAGTATACCTACACAAAATGCCTACTGCATAGACTATATCAGGTCTAGTACAATCTGTGGCATACCGCAAGCTACCAATGATGCTAACATATTCTTTTTGATTTAATAAGTTCACCTTCATTTGCAAATAACTTAACACTTGGATCAAAAGGCGTGCACACAGGCTTACAATCAAAATAATTATATTTTTTCAAAACTTTTTCAACATAGTTTGACTTATCCAAATATATACTATCAGAAGACCTAGTGATTCGAATGTCTAAAATCATGTTGGCTTCACCTAGATCTTTCATATCAAAATTATTTAATAAAAAGGTCTTGGTCTCTTTAACCACTTCTAAATTAGAACCAAAAATCAATAAATCATCAACATAAGCATATCATAACACAAATTCCATGCATATATTTATAATATATACATTTGTCACTTTGATTGATTTTGAAACCATTAGATATAATAACATTATCAAACTTATCATGCCACTGTTTAGGTGCTTGCTTTAGACCATACAGTGACTTTGACTAGTTTGCATACTTTGTTACTATTTCCTGGTTCAACATAACCTTCGAGCTGGTTCATATATGTTTCTTCTTCTAAATCACCATTTAGAAAAGAGGTTTTTACGTCCATATGATGTATTATTAAGTTATGAATAGCAACTACCACTAATAAAACTCTAATAGAGCTAATTCTAGTGACAGGAGAAAATGTATCGAAAAAATCAATGTTTTCCTTTTGTTTAAAACCCTTGGCCACAAGTCTGGCCTTGAATTTATCTATGGACCCATTAGGTTTCAATTTTCTCTTTAAAACCCATTTGCAATTAATGGTCTTATGTCCAGGGGTTAAGTCAACAAGTTCCCATGTTCTGTTAGACAAGAGGGAGTCCATCTCATCTTGAACAGCTTCCCTCCAAAAATCAGAATCTGAAGAGGAGAGAGCTTCCTTCAAAGATGAAGGATCCGCTTCTAAGGAGAAAGTGTAAAAATCTGGTCCATAATCTTTTGATACCCTAGCTCTCTTGCTCTTTCTAAGTTCAGAATTAGAATTAATGTCTCTATCATGAATTCTAGTAGATACAACAGTACTAGGCATATTATGATTAGTAATATCAATGCGAGAACCCTCACTATTCTTTAATAAGAAAGGAAATCTATCCTCAAAGTAATCAACATCAATAGATTCAATAACCACATTATTTTTAACATCTAAAAATCTGCATGCTTTACTATTAAGTGCATACCCCAAAAACACACATTCCAAAGTTCTACTCCTAAGTTTATGCCTCTTAGGATCAGGCAACCTAACATATGCCAAACAACCCCATACACGGAAATAACTCAGATTTGGCTTTCTATTTTTCCAAAGCTCAAAAGGGATAACTTTGGTTTTAGAATGAGGAACTCGGTTCAAAACATAACATACAGTCAACAATGCTTCTCCCCACAAATTGGAAGGAGCTCCAGAACTTATTAAAAGTGCCAATACAAGTTCAGTAAAAGTCTGATTCTTACGTCCCGCAACCCCATTCATTTGAGGTGAATAAAGTGCATTGGTCTCATGTATAATGCCAAGTGACTCTAAAAAAATTCTAAATTCCTTATCTCCATATTCAGTTCCTCTATCTGTTCTAAGTCTCTTAATTTTTCTGTCATGTTGATTTTGAATTTCATTTAGAAATATTTTGAAGGCACTAAAGGCGTCATTTTTATTTTTCAAAAGATAAACATATGTATATTTAGAAAAATCATCTATGAAGGAAATAAAGTAACGTTTTCCACCACATGTTAAAATTCCCTCATGCTCACATAAATCACTATGGATTAAATCAAGAAGTTCAGTATTTCTAACTACACTTTTATGAGGAGTTTTAGTAATTTTAGCCTGGCTACATGAAACACAATGCTCAAATTCATCATTACCAAGATTAGGAATTAAGCCTAACTTACTCATGCTATTGACATATTTCTTATTTATATGACAAAGCCTAGAATGCCACATATTAACAGAAGTAGAAATCATATACGCAGAAGTAGAAGTTTTATTATTATCAGAAATATTCATCTTAAACATTCCATCACAAGCATAGCCTTTACCGACAAACATTCTAGATTTAGAGATTATATATTGATCTCCTCCTATAGTTTGTTGGAAGCCGGCTTTGTTAAGCAAAAATCCATAAACCAAATTTTTTCTAATTTCAGGAGTAAACATGACATCCTTAAGCGTAAGTTTCTTTTTGAAAAATAGATTTCCTTTGAAGAATCTCCCAAAATGACTTTTTGATTCTCAGTAGGAGTATAGTTCTTGAACCATTTCTTGTAGTTACAGACGTGCCTAGAAGCACCTGTATCAATCCACCGCCCTTCAGAAACCACTACATAATTAACTTCGGTAACCATAGCCACAAGTGGGTCTTCGGTCACGTTTGCCTCAGGCTTACATTTCCAACAAGTCCGAGCATAAATCCCAGCCTTATTACATATATAGCAGATCGCCTCTTCAGGGTCCAAAAACTGATTTGAAGGGTGTCTTTTATTGTTTCCATTTCTAGAGTTCTGGTATTGGTTATGTGGACCTTTGTGATATTGGTTTGGTTACTTTTTCCCTTTGGTAATCTTCTTGTTAGGCTTCAGATTTGTAATGCTTTTAGTCATTTGTTGATTGACAACATTCACTTTAGCAGAAGAATCGATAATTTCTTCTTTTTGATCCTGAATTCTGGATTCCTCCTCAATCCAAAGCCTAACAGTAAGACTTTCCATGGAAAACTCTTTGGATTTATGCCTAAGAGTGTTCCTGAAATCCTTCCATGAGGGTGGTAGCTTATCAATTACTACTGCTACCTGAAATTACTCATCTATTTTCATACCCTCACTAAGAATTTCATGAACAATCCATTGGGTTGAAATATAACAGATTTATCATTAACCATTTGAAATTTTAAATAACAGCTTACTGCATATTTTTTCGCTCCTGCTTCCTCAGTGTCGTATTTTTTTCTGAAGAGCTTTCCACACGTCAGCTGCTGTTAGAAGTTCAGAGTAAAGATCATAAAGCTCATCAGTAAGCCCATTTAAGATGTAATTCTTGCAGTTGAAATCGACAATGTTCTATCTTTCCACAGCGTAAGATTTTCCCGGTTCCAATTGCTCTGAATTCTCTGTATTTTTAGCACTGCCAATAAAAATGGAAACAAAAAAGCAAACTAGTGATTATCTTTGCCAATAAAACAATCAGAGACTCAACATTTTCAGTTTTATTAACAACTACAAGAAGATTTAACAGCAGAGAAATTTGTATGAAGACTTACATGAGAATGAATCCTGAGAGGATCAAATGAACTGAAACTCCTGTTTAACGTTTCTTTCCTTTTAAGATGAGAGGACGAAAAATGTAACATTGTATTCTTTGAAGAAAATGAAGATAATAGAATTACAGAGTTGGTATTCAGGTTTTACTGGCGTTTAGATTTTCAATCAAGTTTTGTTTTTTGCAGTTGAAAGAATGTAAATGGTTTTAAACGTACCGTTAGTTTTTGTTTCTTAAGGGATTGAACTGTGCAACTCTAAACAGCCCCTATTACATTCAGTCAAGCTAATAAGTTATTGGGCCTTCCGTGCTTCAGAATCTGGATTTGTCGTTTGGGTTTAAAATAGCCCTTCTGTACAGTGAGGATGAAGATTTAGATTTTCGATCATGGGTTTTTAATTGAACTTCTTTTTATCACACATTTGTGCGACACGAAGAATTGAAATAACAACGCTCGTAATGTTATGTGACTAAGTAAAATATATTATTATCAAAATCAAAAAAAAAAAAAAACAAAAAAAAAAAAAAAAACAAAAAAAAAAAAAAATTATTAAGAGAGTGTTCCAGTGAAATGGGAAAGAACTAGTAGATGCACAAATTTAATAATTCATGTTTCAGGATAATCAATTGGTAAAGATCATCAATTAGGATATTATAAGTTATACCTTTTGTTGTTTGTACTTGTTATTATCTCAACATTTACTATCAAAACCAGTGAGATATTGTGGAAAAAAAAAGTCTTACAATTTATAGTGATGGCTTTAATTGGAAAGAAAAGGTTTCTAGAAGCAGAAATGGGAGTATTAGAGTCCAAAATTTGATCACAACAGCATCTTTGCTAGTAAAATCCACTCGCTCTCCTAGTGCTCCACGTGTGTGAATTGCCTTTGTGAAATTTTCCACCATGGTAGTGTGCTTCCTCTAGCTCCCACAACCTTTCTCCTGCTTTGGCAAGGCAGTTTAGCTCATCTGCCGTAATCTACATCAACCAATCAAAACTTATCCGCTCTTAATTATAATTATGAGCAACATGTTTTTCATTTACTTTGTTAATATGTATAAGAATCTTTATTGAGTTATTCTTCTTATTATCACTTGTAAACACTACCATTGATCAAACAATGTGGAACAGGCCTCTCTGGGGGATAACCAGGGGCGGTTCAAGGCAATTGGGGGCCTTAAGCAAAGTTCCAATAAAATTGTTATATCTTATAGATACGATTTGTTTACGTTATTTCATATGAATGCAAACCCTTAAACCCTTAGTTTATTTAACAAAAAATTTAGAATATAACAATTATTGTAAAAATTAATCATAACCTTTTCTTTTTTCTTTTTTGAATAGTCTCCCCACAAATTGTTATTATTATTATTATAATTGGTATGTTATATATATATATATAACAAAACATTTAGAAGATAACAATTATTGTAAAAGTTGATCCTAACATTTTATTTTTTATTTCTTGAAATTATCACTTGTAAACACTACCATTGATCAAACAATGTGGAATAGCCTCTCGGGGATAACTTTAGGTTCAAGGCAATTTAAATTTAAGCAAAGTTCCAATAAAATTGTTATATCTTATAGATAGATTTGTTTAAGTTATTTCATATGAATGCAAACCCTTAAACCCTTAATTTATTTAACAAAAAATTTAGAATATAACAATTATTGTAAAAATTAATCATAACCTTTTCTTTTTCTTTCTTGAATAGTCTCCCCACAAATTGTTATTATTATTATTATAATTGGTATTTTATATATATATATAACAAAACATTTAGAAGATAACAATTATGAGAAAAAGTTGATCCTAACATTTTATTTTTTATTTCTTGAAATTATCACTTGTAAAACTACCATTGATCAAACAATGTGGAGAACAGGCCTCTGGGGATATTTGATAAAATTGTTCAAGGCAATTTGGGGCCTTAAGCAAAGTTCCAATAAAATTGTTATATCTTATAGATACGATTTGTTTACGTTATTTCATATGAATGCAAACCCTTAAACCAACCTTTTCTTTTTTCTTTCTTGAATAGTCTCCCCACAAATTTTTATTATTATTATTATAATTGGTATGTTATATATATATATAACAAAACATTTAGAAGATAACAATTATTGTAAAAGTTGATCCTAACATTTTATTTTTTATTTCTTGAAATTATCACTTGTAAACACTACCATTGATCAAACAATGTGGAGCGATTCCTCTCGGGGGATAACCAGGTAGGTTCAAGGCAATTGGGGCCTTAAGCAAAGTCCAATAAAATTGTTATATCTTATAGATACGATTTGTTTACGTTATTTCATATGAATGCAAACCCTTAAACCCTTAGTTTATTTAACAAAAAATTTAGAATATAACAATTATTGTAAAAATTAATCATAACCTTTTCTTTTTTCTTTCTTGAATAGTCTCCCCACAAATTTTTATTATTATTATTATAATTGGTATGTTATATATATATATATATATATATATATATATATATAACAAAACATTTAGAAGATAACAATTATTGTAAAAGTTGATCCTAACATTTTATTTTTTATTTCTTGAATAGTCTCTCCACAAACTTTTTATTTAATTAAATTTTATTAATAAAAATAACATAAATACAAAGTGAAGTAGAAACATAAGAGTGATGTGAGGGAGATCCTCATACAGAGAGATCCAAGACAAAACACCATAAATATATGAGGAATAGTGGAATAATAATAATAAAAATCCTACACCTATAACAATAAGGTCATAAACTTGCAATTTCAATAGATTTATTTAACAAAAAATTACACAAGAGAAAGATAAAAAAAAAATAAGAAGAAGAAGAATTATACACCAAATAAAACAATATAGAAAAACCAAATAAAACAAAAGAATGATAGAGATAAGATTGAAGTGTTGGCTTCAATGCCTCACATTTGATAAATTGTCAGGAGTGATGAAAAAATTTAATTATGGAGGTGTGCCTGATTATTTGTTGAAAAATACGAAAACACGAGGGAAACGAAGGGGTTTAATGTGATTTTCTAATTTCCAATTTTCCAATGTAAAACCGTTTATATAACGGATTAAAATAAATAAAAAACAAATAGTGAGATATTTTTTTCAAAATAAAACAATAATAGACTTAGGTTTGTAGGTGGGCTAGATATATTGGCCCCATGGGCTGCAGGCTCTAAAGGGCTACTTATTTTGCTATAGGCTAGAACCGGCATAACACATTTACACTTCTGATATAGATGCCATTTGCGATTCATCTTGCATATTTACCAATAGTACTAGTGGCCTTCTCGATCAGGCCCACCATTTGATTTATCTCCTTCATTTGATTTATCTCCTTCATTTGTTGGCTCAAATCTGATTCACCAGTACTTAACAGAGTCCATGTTTTTTTTCCGGTAAAATATGTTGTCCTTGTCAATAAAACGACCTGTTGAGAATTCATTGTCGTGTCATTAGTTCTAAGGGTGTACTATGAGTTGGAGCACATTACCCCACTTTTCTCTTAACTGTATCAATCTAATTAACTACATCCAAATTGGAAAAACACCCCTCTGGGTTTTATATCTTCTTTTTGGTTGTAGGCACAAAGGTGATCATTTGGAGATGCTGATTTTTCTTCAGATAAAGCAGGTACGATGTACATGTGGAAGGGTGTTGGGATGGAGAGCATTACAACATAGACACAGAAACGAAGGGACTAAACAAACCTATACTATATCAGGTCTGGGAGCTGCAACTGTTTGTAACTTTACAAATTCATTTACACAATGTTGCTAATTTAGGAATAAGAAACTATATTCTTTATTAAATTATTAGGTGTTGATGGGTATCTGAATAAACCGGAACCAAACCGATCCCAAAACGTTTTGGTGTCCTTAAATGCTAGACCCAGTAAATGAGGGAAAATTCCTGAATGGTTTGGGGATAGCTTTTTTTCACTTTCGGTTCCTCTATAACCGGGTACAGAGATTGATCTCTGTACCACACACATACACATCTCGTATCTCGGTGCATACACACACATCTCGGAGCACACACAGATATCGAGGCACACACACATCTCAGATTCAAATCAGCGGGAGATTGTTGGGGTTTGAGAGATGATCTACGTACTTGGTTGTAGAGATCTCGAGTCCTTTTTTCACTCCAGGTGCTTTGGTAGTATGTCTTGTTCACAAATGAATCTGTTGGTGAACACAAATCTCCGAGTCTTCACAAACTGTAATCTAGTCGGGAAATTTATTCATTGCGATCTCACTCTTTTGTTATGTACACAACCTTTGTCTTTAATGTTATATTAATTATGCTGTTTATATTTAATGAATCAGACTCGTAACTTACATTTTATCGCCATGATCATGTAGAATGTCTAAATCTTACTTTTTCCCAGGATCATGTGGAATGTCTAAACGAAAAGATGGCAGTGATTCAGTTTGTGGATAGGCTCCTACTGTGAGTGTTCAAAAGCAAGCATAGAAAAAATCTTGTCTGGTTTGATTTCAATAAATTGGAAAGCATTGCAAGAAGGTTTTAAATGTAATTACAACAAGTTGGTACACTAGTAGAATGGAAGTGCACTTGGCTAAGTTATGTAAGAACACTTGGACAGTTAAAGAAATTCCAGGAAGGAAAATTTGTTTGTGATTGGCTGTTTAAAATGGTAGTGGGATATATTGAATATTAATTGAGAAGAAACATTCGAAAGTTAAGCTCTGCAGACTTTATAAGAGGGGAGATATAAATATTTTCTTATAGTAATGACTAATGAGTCATTTCATAAAAATTTAAACACTAAGGTGTGTTTGTTATGATGGAAAGGAAAGGAAATACTATGGAAAGGAAAGGAAAATAAGAGTGGTCCACCTTTTCCATAGTTTTAAGACGTTTGTTTAAGAGGAGGAGAAGGGAATGGGCTTTTCCATATGAAAACAAATGGAAAAGTTTTTTCTGTCTTTTAATTAAGTGGGAAATTTTTGTGGAAGGAAAGGAAAGGAAAGGAAATAGATAAATAGGAACTTACTACTAATACACTCCACTCAACAATACAATTATTCCTTTCTTCTTTTTTGCAAAACAAACAGTGATTATTCCTTTTCTAGTTTTTACTTTCTTTTCTTTTTAGATATTGACCCACCATCAAGTAATCGAAAAATGATACCATTTAAAATTATTTTTTCCATTCGAGAATTCCATTCCATTCCATTCCATTCAAGAATGACCACCCATTTACTTTGTTTGGTTTCTGGAGAAAAATTTAACAAACACACACTAAAGTGTACCGTGTACAATTGATAGTTGCGACTCTTTCTTGAACTGTGGGCTTTTTTATTGGGCTTAAGGGCGTTGGGCTTTGTTTTGTAAGTTTTCTGTTGGGCTCTTATTTTTTTTAAGTTGCTTATCGTTTGTCCGCGGCGCCAGTGCTGCTGAGCAGGTCAAGGGCTTTGAACCATTCGAGAAGTTTAATCATTCCCAACTTGAAAAGGTTCCGACGTACAAGATGTTTGAAGTAGCACTCCCAGAGGCGGCCTTGAGACTTTGGGGCCAAGCCAAAATCCACCTAGGGGGCCTAATTAAAATGTGAATCCTGATTTTTTTTTTAAAAAAATTGCAAAAGTTGACCATGAGCAAAGTTTGAACTCATGAACTGGCAAGTTACATGTCAGTCTTACTGCCAACTGAACTATTTTGTGTTTTATTCTATTGTTTACTAAGCTAATATACAATACATACGCTGGGCAAGTGGACCTTTATGAGGTTTACGTTTGAAGCATAATCTGTTAGAAGACTTCGAGGGCATGGTCCACTTGCCCAGCGTGGCAATAAGTGTTGATGAGGATAGCGTAGGTTGTACGCTGTGGAGGTCATTTTTGTAGCTTGGGTTTCTAACACAGAGTAAGTTTGGAGGCAGCGGTGTACAAATTCTCTTTCTGCTCCTGGTCCTGCCTTACAGAAGAACGTAGTGGAAGGGGAGAATACGGGTGGAGATGGTGGATGAGCCGCGGAGAGATTGGAGGAGATGGCTGTGTGAGAGTCATGATGATGGAAGGCTGAATCGTTTTCAAGTTATCCCTTGCCTATAGTTAAATGTAAATTGCACAATCACAGGGACGAGGGACTCTGCCTCTTATCACTGTTAGTCTGTTACCCTGATCAAACTTGCAAGTATCATTAAAGCAGCAGCTAGGTTAAATTAAAAATGGCCGGGGAACCTCTAGTATAGAAGCCCTGCTAAACTTTGTAAAATGAGTGGGTCTAGAAAGAACGCTCTACAATTATTTCCCCCATATTTCTGTGGGGTGGGATTTTGTGATTCATTTTTTTTTTTGGTAAGTAAATTTTATTAGTGTAGGGCAAGACCAGAAAGGCCACTACAATTAGAGTAAAGTGAAGGTTTTGTGATTCATACACCGGAAAACACATTACACAGCATCTAATCCCGGCAGATAAGATTTGCAATGGTCCATATATGGCATTATGGCAACAATGCACTGAGGAAAAGAACAAGCATAAGTTCAAAATAGATACTGGCAATGGTGCTGCAAGTCTCAGTATGTTCTTTCAGAATACACTGAAGTACATAACTTATATTCCTCGTCACAAATAAATTTAATACCTACCAAGCAGATGCTAGAAGTTGGATATTACTATAATAAAAGGTTTATGACGTTACTAATGTCGTGTCCAACAGTAGCTGGGGAGGTGGCATTGTAGGAATACACCAGTAAAGCATAGAATCATGTTTGTACAACACATCTTAACCACCTACATTCTGAAATGGCATTGGACAAGAAACTAGTTATCTTTTCCAATATAAGAATCAAAATAGGCTCTTATCAGCTGTGAGAAGCCACCAGCAAGCTCTCATTCATTGGTAGTTGCATCCTCGGAACTGTTACCTCCATCTGAGACAAGAGCATATGACGAAATTATTCTAAATACTTAAAGAGTTAGAGAGCTGCAATGCATATTGAATACTGAATTAGAAATATAAATGAATTCTTTTTCTTTTGCTTGATAGTTAAATATGTCAATCGGTGTCGTACCTTCGCCATCTGAAGGAGCATAAGATGATCTCCTGGATCGCGATTGTTGTTGTGTAGGCTACATAATAAAGGAAAAGAATTCAACAGTGAGATTTAAGCACCTGTTATACAAAACATACTTGGAATATCTCAGTTATTTAATAACTAAAGAACTTCTCTTAGCCTGTAGGCTGTAGGTCATGACCACCAAATGAGGGGGTGTCAGGTAGTAAAAGAAAAAGGGTGGGGGGTGGGGAGACAGAACTGGATTTCAGAAATTCTTCAACATTCAAAGAAAAGCTTCCAGTAGGCTAGGGGCGGACTAATTATGAATTGTTTTGTGTTACAGACTGATCGCTAAGTGGCAATGCTTCCTCAAGCACAGCTGACCTGCATAGAAACTCCACTGCGTCTCAGACCAAGAGGGGCTTCCATCCGGATGGAAGAGTGAATGCCTCTTTCATCCAGAAAGAAAGAATACAGGTCTATGCGTAGGGTTGACTATTTTTACTAATGGAAACTTATCTAGTGCAGCAAAAGAAAACATACAACGTTGAGAAAGGAACTCAACAAACACACATAAAAAGAAGATAATAAGCCAAAAGTCCAAACACACATTAAAAGAAGATAATAAGCCAAAAAGTCCAAAACTGACTGACTGGAACCCTTTGTACACAGGCCTCAGGGTTACATTACTAAATAAACAACACGATACACAGTAAAACCCTAGGCATACAAGTTGCACATAAAATGCTCAAGGGTATCATTTTACAATAATAAAGCCATTAAATTGTAATAAAACATAATTTGCAATCTATAAATGGGTTTTAATCAAACCGCGCCTCACGAATTTCTTTAATTGGTTATCCAGTGTATCTTAGTGGCTGATACAATGTGTGGGTGTATGTTGCTTCTGTGCCTTGTCATATAAATAACAGTAATAAGCCAAAAGTCCAAACACACATTAAAAGAAGATAATAAGCCAAAAAGTCCAAAACTGACTGACTGGAACCCTTTGTACACAGGCCTCAGGGTTACATTACTAAATAAACAACACGATACACAGTAAAACCCTAGGCATACAAGTTGCACATAAAATGCTCAAGGGTATCATTTTACAATAATAAAGCCATTAAATTGTAATAAAACATAATTTGCAATCTATAAATGGGTTTTAATCAAACCGCGCCTCACGAATTTCTTTAATTGGTTATCCAGTGTATCTTAGTGGCTGATACAATGTGTGGGTGTATGTTGCTTCTGTGCCTTGTCATATAAATAACAGAAGCGAAAAAAGCAAGTACCTGCAATTTAGGTCGCAATGCTTCTAGAGGTCCTTTGGGCTTCTCTACAGGTGCTCCTTGCTGTAACCATCAACAAATCTATTAGGCACATATCTTGAAGTGGTCCAAGATAGTTGAATGATGAGTACTGCAAAGATAGAGGTGCAATACTCAGTAGCATAAAGAATACCTTTCCGAGTGCCCAATCAGCTGAATCGAAGAATGCACGTTCATGGTCCTAAAAGAAAGAAGTAAATAAAAACTTCTTAGAAACTAACACAATATTATACTCTTTCATATCGTCAAACCTACAGAACTGAAAAGCAAGAAACAGTACAATCCAGCTACCATGGAAATGAGTGGAGGTTTTTTAGGCACAATTCCTCCATACTTCTTCTTAACTGCTTCCTCCTATAGGACAATATCAGATTTCACATCTTGTTTTGCAATGAGAAATACATTTTGGAAAATGACAACAGCACAACACCCTTTTTCTAAGAGGTACAAAGTCCTCAAAAGCATGCAAATCAACAAAATAAACCTGTCAATACCTCCTCCTGAGGCGAAGGCATAGACTTATCAGGCTGCTCGGGAAAGTCTCCATCAGCCTGTCTTTCTTCCTTGCCACCCTCCATGCCTGTCAAAACCTTATTGGGATACTTTCCAATACAGCACCTGCATTAGCATAAACACTGATTCGATGAGCTCTTCTTTTATGTTGAGTTATATCTGGAAAGTTTGAGTTGAGTGCAGTTCAGATGATATGAAGTAATTGACGAGGTAATGATCATGGAAATGAATTTATAGCAGTCATATGCATCGCATAAAAAAGGGAATCAGAGGTAATTAAGAGTACAAAAAAAAAGTATTTCCCTTTCATAAACTAGATGCATTAACCCAAGGAAAGGAAAACAGCGAGCCAGAGACGACCCCTGAAAGTTTCAAGAGACACCATGAAATCTACACAGGTTCAATACTTCGCTCAGATATGACGATCACCTAAGGAATATAGACATGAAGAGGTAATCCTAATTAACAGTTCCAGTCACTCCAAGGGGATCAACAACATTAAGGACCGCTGTTAAATGTATACCCGTTGTAATTCTTTCTATGTACAAGCAATGATCCATTTCTCAGAAATAGGATGCAAATGTTTTAATATAGGTGTTGAAAAAGTCCCCATTCAACCAGATTATGTTTCCCAATGCAGGTATATCTCTTTTCATCTTCACCAGAAAACAAGTTTGATTACAATCGTAGGTGGAGATTTGTGTACAATATCGAAGAGACATAAAAATAAACATCATTTGTCCTATTATGATCTATGTAACGGAATGCCGATGAAAACAAACCTGTGAAAAAAACGTGAATCGCTCTGAGTCCCGCGTGCTACAAAGACAGAGAGAAAGAGAGACAAGTTTTTATGGCGCTTCCTCTATTATTAATATATCTCGCCTCATATCACGTGTTCTTAAAACGGTAAATATTGTTCTGCGATGGTTCTGGAGATACTCATATCGCGTCTCAATCGTGTGGTTCTATGTTACTTGAGGACTGAAAAGCATATCAAACGCATTTCTGTTGATCTCAGTAACAGTTGTTGCTGTTTGATACCACAAAAAATTTAGTACCTGATATGTGATACCATCCAATTTAGTATATGGGCTGTCAGTCAGATAATTTAGAAAACCTTAGAAGATTATACGGAGTCAGGCCTCATTTGGGAACAAGCATCGACAGTATACAATTTACATTTGTTTGTCAAACTTTCGAGAACATTAGTGCAAAACTTTTTTTTTTTTCTCAAAATTGTATGGCAAAGGAGATGTCCATGCCAGAACTTGTCACTTGGATATTCACATATCACTCAGCATCTAACAAATTAAACTCCCACCTATGATCCAATTGTGGTCCTTGCCTGTAATCAAGTGTACACTTTTATATCCAAGAAATATTTGAACTTCGCTGCCAATATGAGAGACTCTGAGGAGTATCATCTCAGCTTTCTTCGTCGCCTACGACATTCAAAACAATCTAAGCACGGGCTGTGATAGTTAGATCCACTTGTGCTGCCAAGGAGCTTGCTTGGTGGGACTTTCAGTTCTTCAACAAGTATTTGACGAAGCTTCTCATTTTCCTCTGTCAATGCTTCAATGACTTGCTGGTGTTTAAGCACCTATAATCCATCAATCAGAAGAAGAAAAGCTTGTTGAGTAGGTATATAAAGAGAAGGAAAGTCATGTACGCTACTCATAAGCAAAGAACATATTGCAAATGTATTTCCAACTCACATATTGATATTTAATAAGTGTTGGCATGAGCATAAATATATTTAAGCAATGTTTGATTTAAGATGTTATGACATTTTGTACTTTGAGGGCACTTTGCATGTCTGATTAGTGCATCGCCTTCATCAATACAAGCAATATATAAAACATTATTAGAACTGATACATTAGTCCAATCTTTCATTAGTTGCTAACTTGCCCTAGCTAGTTTTAGATAATTATTTGAATAAGCAAAAACGGTAGGAGAAACAGTACTCTATGACCATAAGAATCTATGACAAAGATAACCGTTGGTAAAAGAATGTAAACACGCACACGCACACACACACACAACCATTGAGGGCATACTGAGTACTGACTAATGAAATATTCTAAAAGAATTATATGCTACTGCATTCTCCAAATTTCACCATGTCATAGAGTTGGTTTCCTGTGCAATATAAAGGAAGTTCCCCCTGCTGATAAATTACTCGAAGATGTGATAAGATAGTGCAGGCAACTGCAGTAACTAGACAAAAGGCTAGAGGCACCCAAATCAATGAAAATATAAAATATAAAAGTTGTTTACTTTGTGACTTCGGTTGTCCATGGAGAGAAATATTTATATGTGACATGAGAAACAGATATTCTTCATGAACTTAGTGAAGAATATTTCACGTTCAGTAAGAAGTGATGTCAGAGAATATTTCAACAATACAAAAGAGGTTTTAGGCCCTTCTAAGAAATGGACTTTTGAGGATCAAGGAACACCAGTATATATGGGAAACAATTTTATGGTAATCATGCACAACATGTGACTCAAAATATGATTTACCTATCCATTCTCTATAATGTTTCCACTGTATCCTGCAGGTGTCAAAGGCTCCATGGTGTAGTGGTTAGCACTCTGGACTTTGAATCCAGCGACCTGGGTTCGAATCCCGGTGGGACCTTATTTTTTTTCTATCTCTTTCCTTCTGTTTTTTTTTTTTTTTTTTGTTAGCTAAGCTACTATATACTTGTTAGCGCTCAAATCAACAACATATGTATGTTATTTTGGATCGGTTTATATAAGAACTAAGATCAGAAAATATTTCATTTATTGAAGTAAGATTTTTAGGCCCTTGGAAGAAATGGATTTCTGAGGATCCAAGAAATGCCAACATAGCTGGAGAACATGTCGCTGGAAATGAAACCCTTTTCAAGCTCCACATAGTTTCCACTGTGTCATGCAAGTGTCAAGGGTTCCATGGTGTAGTGGTTAGCACTCTGGACTTTGAATCCAGCGACCTGGGTTCAAATCCCGGTGGGACCTTATTTTTTTTCTATCTCTTTCCTTCTGTTTATTTTTTTTTTTTTTTTTTGTTAGCTAAGCTACTATATACTTGTTAGCGCCCAAATCAACAACATATGTATGTTATTTTGGATCAGTTTATATAAGAACTAAGATCAGAAAATATTTCATTTATTGAAGTAAGATTTTTAGGCCCTTGGAAGAAATGGATTTCTGAGGATCCAAGAAATGCCAACATAGCTGGAGAACATTTCTCTGGAAATGAAACCCTTTCCAAGCTCCACATAGTTTCCACTGTGTCATGCAAGTGTCAAGGGTTCCATGGTGTAGTGATTAGCACTCTGGACTTTGAATCCAGCGACCTGGGTTCGAATCCCGGTGGGACCTTAATTTTTTTTCTCTCTTTCCTTCAGCTAATTTTTCTTTTTTTGTTAGCTAAGCTACTATATACTTGTTAGCACCCAAATCAACAACATATTCAACATCAGTTCATAAAAGAACTGAGATCAGAAAATATTCCATTTATCGGAGTAAGATTTTTAGGCCCTTAGAAGAAATGGATTTCTGAGGATCCAAGAAATGCCAACATAGCTGGGGAACATGTCGCTGGAAATGTCACCCTTTCCAAGATCCACATAGTTTCCATTGTGTCATGCAAGTGTCAAAGGTTCCATGGTGTAGTGGTTAGCACTCTGGACTTTGAATCCAGCGACCTGGGTTCGACTCCCGGTGGGACCTTACATGTTTTTAAGTTAAGCCTTTTTCTTTTCTAAAGTGAAGATTTTCACCCAAATAAAAAATAGGTGAGATAACCTACAAGCACAAGAATAAAGGAAAAAGCTAAACAAGAACATCATCTAAGACTAAAAACCTGAGTCAGTGAAAGATATTGTTAAGCTACTACTCAATTTACTCATAATTGTGCACCAAATCAACAACAAAGATGAGTTACTTCGGTTGGCCATGGACAAAATTATTTTTGGGTTCATATGAGAAGTGAGGTCAGAGCATATTCCATCTATCGAAGTAAGAAGTTTTAGGCCCTTAACAAGAAATGGATCTCTGAGGATCAAAGAAAGGCCAAGAGAGCTGGGAAACAAGTTTACACTTTACAGTAACCATGCACCATGTGTCAGTGAATACCTATGACCTCCATTCCAAGTTCCATATAGTTCTCACTGTGTTTTGGATGTGTCAAAGGTTCCATGGTGTAGTGGTTAGCACTCTGGACTTTGAATCCAGCGACCTGGGTTCGAATCCCGGTGGGACCTTGGCAGGTTTTCTTTTTCTCTTTTGTTTTTTTTTTCATTTTGCTAAGCTACTATTCATATTTGTAAACACTCAACTCAACAAACATAGATGAGTTTTCACCATTGTGACTTTGATTGGCCATGGACACAAAGAATTATACTGTTTCAAATCAGAAGTGACATCAGAAATAATCCATCTATAGGCGTAAGAAGTTAAGAAGTTTTAGTTCTTACACCCTTTAAAAAATGGATTTCTGAGATACCAAGAAATGCCAACATAACCTACCATTCATTTTTGTAATCAGCCAAATCGACAAAATAGATGGTTTTTTTCACCATTGTGACTTTGTTTGGCCATGGACACAAAGATTAATGTGAAATAAAAAGTGAGATTAGAAACAATCCATCAATAGATGTAAGAAGTTTTAGGCCTTTTTAAGAAGTGGATTTCTGAGAAACCAATAAATGCCAACATAGCTGGTAAAAGTTTACAGCAACCATGCACCATGTGTGAAAGAAAATATGTAATCTCCCTGCCCAAGCTCCATACAGTTTTCACTGTGTTTTGCATGTGTCAAGGGTTCCATGGTGTAGCGGTTAGCACTCTGGACTTTGAATCCAGCGACCTGGGTTCAAATCCGGTGGGACCTTGAGCAGTTTTTATTGCCTAACAGGAAACATGCTGTGCAGATTTTTGAGTGCTTTTATATTTTATCAATCATGGACTGAAAAATTTAACACGAATGAAAACCATAAAAAAGTCAAAAGATTCTTTTCAAATTTTCTCTTGGACGTTAAACAAATTTATTTCTTCCATGTCAAAAAATCACATTGGTTCAGCGATATATTTAAATTTATGAACATGTAGTCAAATGTAGCAGCAAGAAAAATCTAAGTATCTCTCGTACAATTAAAAACTTACCATTTGAAGAACATTGTTTTCTGACCTCAAACGTCCAGCCTACAGAACAAAATCCAAGCATGAGAATATCAACTTGTTGCCATAAGTACACAGAAATCTCATTCCTACGGAGGTCAACATGAATATGACATAACTTCGAAGATTTAGAGTGAAATTTGAAAATAAATAAATAAAAGATCAACCTAAGCTTTGAAATTGTAGGACCACAATTCCGAAAATCATATCAAATTAATTAGTTAGAGTTCCCAACAAATAGCTAACATGGATCTGAATAGATAGAAATATATAGAATTTTTGAACTGAAGCTCACAGCACTTAGCTAACATGGATTTGAAAAAACGACTCAAAGGATTAAGGAATCCTATCACTATCTGGACCTGCACATCCTACAAAAGTTCTTACAAACAAATGAACAATAGGTCTCTCCTTCAGGAAGCATCTGCTGTTTAAGCGAGTTACATGCATTGATTCATTCAGTTTGAAGTTTGATGGCAGATTATACCATGAAGTGGGCCAGGCTGTGATAGCAAGACGTGAAGGGTTTGTATGATGATAGCGGCCTTATGCTCGAAAAGAAAATGAAAACAAAAAATGAACATCTCAAATGGATGAACTACATTTTAGGTAAAATTTCCAAGCATGCAAACTCTGATGATGCTATGCTCTAAAAAACATGTACTTGGATGTGTCACATACCACTTCATTAAGGTCCATTTCTCCCTCGTCTTTCAAGAGTGGACTCTGTAAGAACCCGCTGATGACCTTTTCAGTGCGGCTCCCAAAAGATGTGTCTTGAAGGGCTTTTTTAGATGCAAAAGATTTATAGGTAGATCCCATGTCCAAATTTAATTTTCCAGGTTGCCCTTGAGATGTGAGTTCTGCAGTGTTCAATGCCAACGGCATGACATTTCCTGGTGGGTTTTGCATGGAGGACATATTCTTCATGCCCATACCACGTGTAAAGGAATCAGGGAGGTTGCCTTGACCAATGGATAAACCGGGAACACCAAACTTCATCATCAAATTTGCCATAGCTTGCTAGTAAATAGAGATGGGATCAATTAAAGAAGGATGACTAGAACTCTATAGCATACCACAAAAGATAACAAAAAAGAGAGACAGAGTAATTCATACCACAAAACAAGATTGAAGCCGATGTATCACACCAGGCTTTATAGCAAGGCCTGCCAAGTAAACATTATTGGTTAAGCTCCTCAAACATAGGCACTGTTAGGGTGTCCTGTGCTCTAACTGGAGCGTATGGCCACAAGTCTGTCTTACTTGACAAATCAATAATGAAGATTTTTCATAAGGTTATGTAGAAACAGAGAGAAGTATTTGAGGTGAATATCAAGGGTCCTACAAAACCTTACTAACAGTTTAACTGAACAAAATTGACAAAGTTGTTAAGTATCCGCTATATTACTCCTACAGTTATTCCCACTCACTCGAGGCATAATTAGTATCAATGAAATATTAAATACCACTTACCAACTCCAAATCCATGGCCAAAACCAACTCCGCATCCAAGTCCCGCTTCAATATTCTTCACTCCCAAACTTCTCAACTAATAACATTAACAAATAAAAGTACCCCCGGAAACTTAAATAGTGAATATTTATAGGTTTGAATCAGAACTAAACTTAAAATATACAAAATTAGGCCTACAAAGGGACAACTTACAGAGCTGTTCACATGTCTCCCAACACCAGAAAAAGCATCAGTTGCACCTCTAGCAGCACTAGTAACTTGTTGCAGTACTGGTATTGCACCTGCATCACAATATTTATAATGATTAAAAGGCGGAAAACATTGCAAACTAATTCAGCAATCTAGTTAATCAAACTATTTGCAGTTCCTGATTTTTCATATATCTTAGCAAGTCCCCTTGATTAAAAAAAAAACATACCAATTAATTGTTTGCGAGGGTGTTCACAGTTTTTGCCTTTGAAAAAAGTTGCAAAGTTCATTTCTTTTTTCTTTTGCTGAATATAACAGAGAGGAAAAAAAAAAAAAAAAAAAGTACCTAAGTTTAAAGGGCGACCAACGCCAATACCAACACCACAACCAATGCCAAAGCCAGTAAATACTTGCCCAACTTTCAAAGCAAAGGGATTCTCTATTCTAAATCCAACATTCCTTCCTCCTGCTGGGTTACTTGCAATAACAGCATTCTTTTCCATTGTTTCTCACTTGTTGTCTTGTTTGTTAATGCCCTCCTGCAAGTATGGAAGTTGAGTCGGCCATGGCCGAGTGTCAAGTTACTAGCATGATACTGTGGGTCCATCGAATTCTGGTCATTTGGTCAAGTCTTCTATTTTGACTTCTTCGTTCTTTCTTTTCAGTCTTTTGGACTTTGTATAAACTGAACTACTCAAGTCCAGTCCACTGTTACAATTCTAGACCCAGCTTTTTATATACATAGGTCGAGATGAAAATTTGAAAAACCGAAATTTACAATATTTCGACCCATGTTATAATTTTGAGTTCGACAAATTTTGGAATTATCAATATTTCGACTCTATTGTTTTTTTCATTTTTTTTAACCGAAATATCGGATGAAATTCTAACATTCCGTTCCGAATCATGAATACTTGTTATATGTTTTCCATTCTTCTTCTTTTTTGTTGGCATTTTAAAAGTGATAGATATAATTTTTAGTTTAACAAATCTCAAATTGGTTATCACATTTATTGAATGTATAGTAACGCACTTGATATATATGACAATAACAAAAAAGATTTTTAAGTGGAGTTGAAGTAAGCGGAAATAATGTGAGATATGAGTATATAATATTGTTTGCCTGAAGATAGCTTAGTGAAGATGACTACGATATATTAGGGGAAACTAAATAGGAGGAAAGACAATGCAAATGTCAATAGCTTGGAAGGTTACGAAAATAATGCACTCAAAACGTTACATTTGAGTTTGTTACGAAGAATGTGGTGGGGGCAAGTGCAATGTTTTCCGTCATGTGTTTGCAGGTAGCAAAAGGGGTGAAACTCCTACAGGTATGCACTCGTGGATGAGTTTGTATTGGAATGCGAAGAAAATACAATTAAGGGATTGTACTTATATTCAGTCAAGAACAAGCAGGTCAAAACACACTCCTTTTGCTGCCTCGGTTATATGGTCCTGGAAAAAGCAAACAGGGAAGATTCAATCCTCATAAACAAAACCGTCGACGTTTCTGCTAGGTACCACTCTAGATTTTGATTTGGCACTGTTTACAATGGTCGCCAAGCCTATAAAATGCTGCACTCAGAACGTTACATTTGAAGGTCACCAATTCTTTGTGACTTATGGCGAAGATGGCTTTTACAACCTCCAATCGGTATATCAAGTATTTTGACATACCTCAGGAACTCAACGGACCACATAGGCTGAACAAAAGACTACTTCCTCTCGTAATAGGGAATAAAACACAAAACCCTGCACCTTCCTTCATTCATTTTGAATTGTAAAACTGTTTTTATTTGTTGTAAGTTTTGAATAGGGCAGGGTAAGGTTCTGTCATATAAAAATCAAGTATATATAAAATATCTCCAAATTTTTTACAACTATAGTGAGAATATAATCAACAAAAAAAAATATGGAAAAAAAAACTAATAAAAAACATTCCAATAAATCAACATTTTTTTTACTTCTCTTTTTGCTCTTTCAAAATTATAATTTATCATTTATTTTGAGTTCAAAACCATTAAAGATAGACAGATGTGTCTTCGAATGTTTTATGGGTTAATGAGACTAAAACAAATAGTCAAAGGCCCAAAGCCCAACCGGTCAATTTGTATAATTATAATTATCCATAACAAGCCCGTAAACTCTCACTCTTTTATTTGACTCTCAATTCTTAAACAACCATCAGACCTCAACCCTAAAAAACAAAAAACAAAAAACAAAAAGCAAACAATAAAAAAATAAAAATAAAAATTCAAAAATAACTTGCAGCGCAGCTTGTTGCACGTTTGGCCTAATTATCTGTAAAACTCGTTATCATTATCAATAAAATTTCCACTTAAAAAAAAAACAAAAACAAAATTCATAAAGGATTTGCGGCGCAGCTTGTTGCACATTTGTCATAATTTTTTTGTAAAATTCGTTATCAATATTAATAAAATTTCCACTTCAAAAAAAAAACAAAACAAAAAAACAAAAAACAAAATAAAACAAAAACAAAACAAAGCAATTTTTTACTTTCAATGTTAATCTTTTATAGTTTTCTCCACATTATAATAGGGTTATATAGACTTATAGCATTATAGGAAATTAACAATTTGTTGAATTATTTGTAGACTTGTGGACTAGATTATGTAGATATATATATATATAGACATACTAGTATCAATTAATGACTTAAGTAGTTAACTTCGTCAGTACATATTAAATTCTTAGTAGTCAAAACACTTTAGTTTTGTGAATTAAAATAAATGTATAATTTTGTTAATCTTTATTGTTTAATTTTTTTTTCGGAAGTGGGATGGAGTGTGCACATAATCTTGCACCCCCGACTTAGAATCCTGACTTTGTCCCTACTGCCAAACCCCCACCCTCATCTTAGGTGATTTCACATGAACTAGTTGTTCCACCCTCAGTACATGAACTGTAATTCCACCTTCTCTAATTCCTGATGGAAGTATTTTTCCCATCTCAAGGGATACAAGTTCCCCAATTTGGCTCTTAGTGCAGCACCAATTTGTCTAACAAAACAAACAAGCTCTATGCAGAGAGGAAAACAACTTCTTTCAATCCAACCAAGGAAGGTCAGGGGTCTACACTGGATCCCAACTCCAGGATATCAAGTTATGAACCTCTTTGGTGCAGGCATATGAAGAAAAAGGAAAACATTAAATGAGTATCACAGAACTCTCATTTAGTGCGCCATGTAATAGCACTCGAGTTCAAAAAAATTCCTTGAATCATGCATCTAAGTAAATAGAAATGTAGGGGATCAGTTAGAATAAGTCTATGGTAAGTATGAAAAAGAAAAGTGAAATAGTGAAGGATGTAAAGAAGCTAAGACATTTCACAGATACTACGCAAGGGAATATTCACAGTGAAAGCTGAGTTGTCGGTGAAATTCTAGGCGAATGCCGAATGCCAGTGGTCAATAACATTCTCCAGTTGGGAGAACTTATTCTTCCATATAGAAGGCAATATATATAAAACAAACTTGTAGCATTTTTCAAAAGCCATGGCTTTCTTTCTCATGAGTCAAGAGCATTTGCCTAGATTATGGAAAAGCCATGGGATATGGTCCATCTCCCCCTCTATTTTCAGTAAATGTTATGCCAAACTCGATCTACCAAGGAAACACAATGAAAAAACTTTTGGTACAGCATCACCAATTCCACACAAAGAATGACTCCCCTTGCATCCAAAGCTTTGCTGCTTCTGCTTCACTGCAAGCTTGCATTCCATTTTCAAAAATCTTAAATAGATGCCTCCATGACTTCAGCAATGTTCTGAACCAAGAAAATGCAAATAATCGCATCTTCGCAGAATATCAACAAATTGTAAAGCAAGCAGACAAAACAAAAGAGTACAATCCAGACGACATCTGAAACTTCTGCTGGGCATGCATTCATATTAAATCAACGGCATTATGGCCTACAAAACTAATTCATATTTACAGAACAAGATGCAATCCACCATAACTGCTTCAATTGATTTAAAGCCTCAAACAAGAATCGTCCACAACCATAAGTACAACATCTAAACGATATCACTTGATCACAGACCACAAGGTGTCAACTTCAAGCACGAAGTTCTGGAAAACTACGTTACCTATAATAATAATACTAATTAAAAAAAATGTGAACAGGACGCAACCCATAATAAATCTAAGTTAACATATCAACCGTGCAAGACTGCAAGACTGCAAGCAATCTCAGAACTAGTCCCGAATAAACACTAATCAATGATCACAGTTCCAAGGCACGGTCAGGAGTAGAAATGTTCCAAATGTCCCTAAGAACTCTAACAAATGAAAACTACGATGACTAACTAAGAGGTATACTGAGGGTGCTGCTTATCATTAGTTGTTGATTCAGGTCATGCAAGACAGTATAAATTACAATGGTCCACTTGGGTATAGCAAGACTAACACTATAGAGAGATTTCTATTACAGATAAGGATCAGAGAATCAAAGAAACAATCAAAGGGATATAAAGGGAATGGATTAAGCGGAGAAAAATTGTAACTAGAAATCTCGTCAAGAGTATTTGCTCCCTGAATGTCCTTGGCAAGATATCCAGGTCTGTCCTTTACCCCAGTTTATGGAGTGGTCAATAGATCAGTAGTTGTACCACACTTGCACTGTCATTACCATTGATCTTTTTTGTGAAATAAAGGTTGGTCGATGTTCTATGTTGCCAACCCTCGTAACCAATAACCTTCTTGTCATATGAAATGTGTTTGTACTTGAACAAAAAAATTAAATTAAATTAAATCATCTGTATTTGCACCACCTGGGGATTAACTTCCTAACTTAACCATCAGATTCTCATAGCACCATTATTCATGGGTTAGAGAAGTAAGCTTGGCCATCACTTCATCTGTTAACCATGTTAAGACTTAAGACACCATATATCTACATGTGTCTGGCAATATTATAGTGTAAATGTATAATCTAATTAGCCAAGAAGAATCGAATCTAATATTTCAATTTCAGAGCAATATAATTGGTGATGTGGACATCAGGCCAATTTGCCGAATAACCTACAAAGAGAAAAGGGTTTTTGTTAAACGTTACAAAAGCAGGGGCGCAAATAAAAATACGAGACAAAAATGAACGACCCAAACTGAAAATACCACAAATAGTAGACCACTCCACGTGCCTAAAATATAAAACGAAGATTAGGGTTATTTGAGGGTGAGAACAGAGGCGCAAGTTTGCCGAAGCAATGGTGAGTGCCCGGCTTCTAACATAGATTTTACACATAAGTTTCTCTATAATTTCATATCTTTACCGTAACTAAATTGACCATGATTCACTATAGGATTTTTAAATAGGAAAACATATGTTGTTGTTATTGTTTTTTTCGAATCTTAATCCAACCTGCAAATTAACAGTAAATCCAATCCACTGCCCCTTTATGTTTTATTTTTATTATAAGTACATAGGGTGTGTAAATAAATATCATTTTTTTTTACTGGTCTTTTTATATGCGGGCTGTGAGAGAAAGTTGGTGTATTGGTGCCATGGATTTTTCAAATGTGCTCGTTAATGTTAGGTTTAGAGTTACCTGACCAAATTAAAATAAGAAAATAATGAACAAAATAGAACTCGTTTATTTGGCTTTATATTATCGTCCCCTGTTAGCAATATCTTGATTTTTGAAACAAATTTATTTACGTTATGATCCTCTTTGTTGTTCAAAATGCAGACTAAGCGTACAAAGAAGGCTGGTATTGTGGGAAAATATGGTGAGTACTAACCATCCACTTAACTACTTGTCTTACCCCCTTTACATTAATTTTAAGTCAAACTCAATTCTCAACTGTAATACATTAATGAATGATTACCCTCTTAGAAGTGTTGAAGTTATAGGTCCAGAAACAGGTATATGAGCCTTAGAGTTAGCCAATCCAGTATAAGTTAGGTGCCTTTTTGACTTGAAGATAATATATGTTGGGCAATGTCTTATGATTAAATAGATATTGTTGGACGTGATTATTTTGACTCACCACATGGATATATGGAAAATCACCTATCAGAAAATGCCATGTGTTTTTCTATAATTTAAAAAATAAAATAAAATTATTTGATTTATTTAGAGTCACTGCTAGGATATGTTTCTTTATAGTTTCCACTTTTCTGTAACATAAGCATTGCATCGTATAGTTTCCACCTCAGTGATGAAAAGAACGAAGAATATTCTTATTTAGGTTGATGATTTATTTTGTCAGAAGCACTAAAGACACACTTACATAAGAAGTTGCTTAGAGAGAAGAAACACAACAAACAAATAACAAAGTACTGATCAAATTCTGCCTAAACTAAATTGAGGCACAACATTACTAAGCTGACAGATTTTCAGGTACCCGATATGGTGCAAGTCTCCGAAAACAGATAAAGAAGATGGAGGTCAGTCAGCATGCAAAATATTTTTGCGAGTTTTGTGGGAAGGTAAGGCTTTCTTTCTTTATAGCCTTTTCTCCTTGTGTTTTAGTATTGAGCTATATGATACTTTGTTCTCAGGATTTGTAATTATTCTAGTCGTTATTGCATTTGTGCAGTACGCAGTAAAGAGGAAGGCTGTGGGAATTTGGGGCTGCAAAGACTGCGGCAAAGTAAAAGCTGGAGGAGCTTACACATTGAAGTAAATATTTCTTATTTTCTTTCATCCTTATTGCATTTCTTGGTCTTATCTTAATTGATGTTTAACAATGTTTACATTATCACTATTACAGTACTGCAAGTGCTGTGACAGTCAGAAGCACCATTCGCAGGTTGAGGGAGCAGACTGAAGGATGAAGCTTGTTTCTGTTTTGCCTTTGCATCATTTGAAAAGTGTCAAGGACAGCCAGGGTTTACCTTCTTTCCAATGCTTGTTGAAACCAGTCTGGCTTAGATGTGCAACTTTGACTAGTTAAAGTAGTGTTTCTGTTTATTTAAGACAATTTTTTTATGCTTTTGCGGAATCTTGGCATATCGAGGGTATTGAAGTGCCCTGTGATCAAATGTGCAATTTTTTTCTCATGGTGGTTTGCTTCTTTTAAGGTAGGTTAGTAAAGAAGGTCTAGTAAAATATCTAAGGTGCTGCATGTTTGCAAAACTGCAATTATGTTGGCTAAATAAATTGAAAGCCACTGTTTTTGCCGACCTTATTAGTAATTTAGTGTCTGCACACTTTAACCCCCCACCAGTATCTGATATACAAGCCTTGTTTGTTATGTGACTTTATCATGTTTGTAGATTTCCACCCAGTGGTTGTGCCGGGAATTCCATCCGGAGTGAGCACACTAGCAGTGGTGTGGTACTGATATAAAATTCCAGAGTGAGCATAAAATTAGTACAACAATGGCCAAAATTTTGTGCACTTAATGCAGAAGACTTGGTCGAATTGTGTAAAGTTACTCCACCCTTAAAAGTGGATTTACAAGATGAATTGATGGCCAATTTTTAGTAGAGGTATACATCAGGTGAATTGATGGCTAATTTTTTGTAGAGGTATACATCAAGTTGGAGAACACCTCCATAAAAAATAAGCTCAATTGAATATGTTTTATTTTGTCAAAAGTTGTTATGAAGTTAAAAAAAATTGGATCATTGGATAATTTCATAACATTCTAAACGATTTTTGACAAGATTGTACATACTGATATTTTGTGAGGATGATCTCGATTGTGTGGAGAATCTCTCCACTAAAAATCAGTTTCTAATTTATTGTATTTGGCGGTGGAGTAATTTTGGAATCACTTTAAGTGGAGTTCATATAGACACGGACGCCCCGAAAATATATGTAACAATAAGAATTTATTTGAATATTCTATCCATGCGATGTATTGACACAATAAATTCAGTCATTTGAGATAAGATGCAAGGCACATTAAAAATGGTATTTGTTACTGCCAGACCCCAATTTGTGTTGGGCGGACTAAAAAAAAACGATTATTATTAAGTGTGCCATTGGTAAGAAAAATCGAAAAAAAAAAGGATTTTATTACAAGTATGTTCATTGATTCCCAAAAATTGAATTGAACCCCAAACTTAAGCTTAACACCGTTTGGGACTTAACATTCAAACGACCGATACACACCAGGTTAAGAGCCCAAAAAAGGAACTTTGAATTTTTTTCAAAGTTCAAATCCCAAAGATGGCACCCACTGCGGGTGAGTCTAAAACAATGTGGTATGTCGTTTGGGATTTGGACTTATAAAAAAATGGTCACACCGTTTGGATTTAGAAAAATCCTCAACGATATGGCTGGGATTGGTGTAAGTCTCAAACGATATGGTCACACGTTTTGGACTTGGTTCAAAACGATGTATATATATCGGAGGCAGGATTGAACTTTGAAAAAATTTAATTTTACGTTTTTTGGGCTATTACTAATCAAAAGTTACATATTAAGTTTATGTAAGTCCCAATCTTATTTTTAGTCAAGTCGATTTTGAGTTTGGGGTTTCCAATTCAATTTTTGGAAATCAATGGCATACTTGTGGGCAAATTTTTTTTTTTTTTTTTCAAAACCAATATATACATTGTAATAATTATTATTTTGTGGAAATCCATGACCAACACAAATTGGGTGTCAATAATAGGACCCTTAAAAATTCACCTAGTCTATTTTTCTGAGGCCATTGTGCTCATTGATTAAGTTGCACTTGTTAAGAGTGGCTCTGTGGCTGCAAGGATTTTGGACTTTGGAGTAGTGTTCTATAGTCTCTCCACCAAACATCTCGCACCCACTGGCCTTGTAAACATTCAGCTTCGATATTCTTTTAGATGAGGACCCTACATGTTTTATTTGACCGAAAAACAAAAGGGAAATTATAATTTGGTGTCTTCCCAGTTTTGTAAGTTTTTAATGCAAATACACTATTCAGTTGAGAGTGTGTCTCCTAATTCCTAAAGACTCGGATATCATATAGTGTAGAGATACGAAACTTGCTGGAAAGTTCATCGACAGTTTTTGGTTAGTCTTTAATGTATATATATGCAAGGGAGCGAGTGACTGTTATTCTTTAATAAGTTTAATTTTAAACATGTCTATATATTACTAATCAAAAGGTACATATTAAGAGTTTATGTTAGTTTATCTTATTTTTAGTCACATACAAGATTACTTGGTAGTAATTTGAGTTTATCCTTGTGCAATTAGTTGCCAATTAAAAATTACATTGCTAGCTGTCGTGGGCAAATATCGCCATCTGATATTTAAGCCCATATATACATTTAAATATCGATCTTTATGTCAATATCTCTTTAATGTTACAGTTATTGAGCAGGAAAGAAATAGAGAAGAAGAAGGGACACGGGTCAACAATTGGAGGAGAGATATTTTGGAAGACTATATAAAGACCAAATCAGGAAAGAGAAATCATCTCCCCGACAAAAACATTGTAAACCAAAGAGAAAAATATAGAAACAGAGGGATCTTGTAATCTTCATTATTAAGTCAATAAACTTCATATTTTGTTCATCTCAAATCCCAAATATCAAATAAACCATTTAGATTCTTCAATCAATCACGCCTAATCACCACACTAGCCAGAGTTGAGAATTTGCAAACTAGTTTTTACAAGTGTCAATTTCCTATTTGTCCCGCAAGCATATATATAAAATTCTAATGAAACATTTTACAACGATAAAGACTTTCTCATGTACCATAAACACCAATGCGAGTCTTTTCTACGATTTGGAGGTTTGAGTTATGAGGGTCTATATTTGGGGGCAAACGAAAACAAACTCATAGTATTTCTATTTTCAAATCTATGACATTTGGCTATATTGATTTTCTATATTGAGAAAACTTTTTCTTTCAATCCATTCTCCTATTAATCTAATTTGTAGATTCGGTTGGAAGGCTCATGAAAACAGGAAGGAAAACAATATCCCCATTGACGGCTGTTGACAAAATCTAATTTTTCAATAAACATTTTCAATTCACTATAATATTTCAAGATTTTTTTTTTCCTGGCTTCATTTAATCGTATATAACTTAGTACAATGTTTGATGTTGTTTCACTGGCAATATATATAATAAAATTGTTAATTTTTTAACGCAATTGGTATGCAATCCTAATTCCTAACACAATTTCTATATGCAACACATAAGTGGAACACATTGTTGATGCGTGACGATGCCACGGCGGGTAGTTTGTTTGGGCTTTAATCCCAGATGCCAGGCCCATATCATATTTGCTGCCTAATGCAAAACCCACGTTAATTCATCGAAAGAAAACACACAAGTTGAAAACCATTCCAATAAACCAACGTTGTTGTTTTTTTTTTTGTTTTGTTTTGTTTTTTTTTTTTTTTGTTTTGTTTTTTTGTTTTTTTGCCTTTACAAAATTATCATTTATCATTTATTTTGAGTGCAAAACTATTAAAGAGAGACAAATGTGTCTACGAAGGCTCAAAGCCCAACCGGTCAGTTTGTATAATTTTAACCACTCATAACAAATCTGTAAGCTCTACCTCATTTTTTTCACTTTCAATTCTTAAACAAACGTCAGACCTCAACAAAAAACCAAAAACAAATTCGTAAACGACATGCGACGTAGCTTGTTGCACGCTTGTCCTAGTTATTTGTAAAACTCGTTATCATTATTAATAAAATTTTCACTTTAAAAAAAAAAAAAAAAAAAAAAAAAAAAAACAGGATAATTTTTTACTTTTAATGTCAATCTTTTATAGTTTTCTCCACATGATAGTATGATTATATAGACTTACAATATTATAGGAAGTTAACAACTTGTTAAATTGTTGTAAACTTGTAGACTAGATAATGTAGATGCATATAGACATAGTAGAATCAATTAATGGATTAAGTGCTTAAGTAGTTAACTTTGTCAGTCAATATTAAATTTTTAGTAGTCAACGAATAAATACATAATTTTGTCGATATTTATTGTTTAGATTTTATAACAAAAAAAATTTGCGTACTTTTATTTTTTTTGGGGTGAGGGAGGGAGTGCACATAAGTGGAACACACATTATTGATGCGTGAAGATGCATTGCGGGTAGTTTGTTTGGGCTTTAATCCCAGATACCAGGCCCATATCATATTTTCAACCCAATGCCAAACCCCACGTTAATCATCGAAACAAAACACAAGTTGTTCAAGGGAGAGAAAAAAAAGGATGACCGATTCACGCAGCAATACAGCAGCAGTTCAAGCCACCAATGACGATGCTTCCGCTAGCAAGCTGTACGCACTCTATTTTTTTTATTTGACATTTCTCCAATTTCTCATTCTCGATTCTACGAGAATTTTTATGACAGCGTTTCATTTGCTTTTCTTTGGAAGTTTTATTTTCCCAGAATGTATCCTAATTTTTGGCCTAATTCTTCTTCTGATGATCGATTCAACCTCTACCTTGTCAATTGATAGTGATAGAACGAAATCCGGATAAATGCCAAGACCTATTACGGGTATAAAGATACAAATTGAAACAAACAGTTCTCGTGGTCCAGAATCCAAAAAATTTAAATTTGGATCATAAAATTGCTTGTATCCATAGAACATCTGACGTAACATAGATAATGAATAAATAGGAGTTAATATCATTCCAATTGCTGTTACAAAAGTAATTAGTATTTTTGGCTATCACTAATCAAACCTTTTGTAACCAATTTTCAGGTCATGTGTGAAAAAGGGGTACATGAAAGATGACTACATCCATTTATTTGTAAGAAGGCCTGTGAGAAGATCCCCCATAATTAACCGAGGTATATGTCAAACCATATATTTAAAATTTTCACACAACATATTTTTCTAAATTGACGTGGTTGTGCAAATGGCTTTTTGAAGGGTATTACGCTCGTTGGGCTGCTTTGCGGAAGATGCTGCTTCAATTTCTCAAATGTGAAAGCCAAAGAAAACAGATATTGTCTCTTGGAGCTGGTTTCGATACTACCTTCTTTCAGTTGCAGGTTTGTCAACTCCCCTGATGAGCATATATGTCGATTTGGGCTAGACCATATCTTATTTTCAGTTCATTTTATGTGTAGTTATGTTTTTTTGTTACAGGATGAAGGATTTGCGCCTCATTTATATGTGGAACTGGATTTTAAAGAGGTGTGGTATTTGAACTATTCATAAGTATCTTGTTCGTTTAGTAATCAGTGTACTAGGACTACTAGCTCATTTTTGCTGCATGTCGGAGTGCAATTTGGTAGTTTTATGTTATCGAGAGATAGGTCACATAGCAGTGTATGTGTTTAGGCTTGTCATTTTTGTTTGGCAGGTGACTAGCAGGAAGACAGCTCTTATAGAAACCTGCAGCCAGTTAAGAGACAAACTTGGATCTACAACATCTATTTCAAGAGGTAGGTGTCTATCTCTGGCAATCATCTTCAGAACACTAAATTTTCATCTTCAATTATGGTATTTCTGCGGCACTCTTTTTCTTAACAGTTAGTGACTTGATGAATTTGCAACAATATGTTCCTGTCCATCCATATTATCTGAACCCTACAAACAGGAGTGTTTTAGATCTCGTGTAGTACAGTCAGAAAAGGGAACTATTTTTTTGCTGTCTGATATTATAACTGTAAATTTAATCTAATTGAGATTAAATGTAGGAAAACAACATTTGTGTGCTCGCAATGTGACTTTGTTTTCAGACTCCCCCTTTTCCCTATTCATGTGCATTTGCATATGTTTCTGAACTCTACCTTGATACTAATAGGGCTGCATCTGCTTCTCATATCATGCTATAACTAGAGAACCTATATCACATCATAGTTCTAATTGAAAATATAATCAAGGTATTCATTTCTTAACTGTCTTATAGTGACTTGATAATTAATCCTATTGAGTTATACTATTCTTCATGCACTGAATGTTGAGGTATAATTGTACAGAGAAAGGTGAGGTACTCAGTGATCATTACAAGCTTCTTCCGGTTGATTTGCGTGAAATACCAAAGTTAGATGATGTCATAAATCTAGCTCAGTTGGATCGAAGGTGTGTTATGGAATTATTTTTGTTTCACATATTCAACTCCAAGTCTCTGTAAAATGTTGCATGAGAACCTTGATTTAATATGTAAATGATCACGAAACCAAGGTAACTAAGAATCTATCCTCTTGGTTGTCAGTGTCTCACTATCTATAGTAATGTAGAGGTTTACGCAAGTGAAGTTTCTTTTTTCGATCTGTACTATGCGGTTTGGTAGAAACATTTTTGACTAAATTGAAAAGAACGATTTCCTGTCAAACGAATATGAGTTTGTTGGGATAAATATATTCTTGGCCTGGGATTGTCTAAGTAAACATTAAGGGAATAACTGAGAAAGCTGGGTTTGTTTTGTCATCAGCTTGCCGACATTCATAATTGCAGAATGCGTTCTAATATACTTGGATCCAGATTCAACTCGCAATATAGTTAGCTGGGCTTCAAGAGCATTTTCCACTGCAATATTTTTCATTTATGAGCAGGTTCATCCTGATATTCTCTATTCAACATTCTTTTCTTCCTACAGAATGCTTTACTAGTAGTGATGCTATTTTGCAACCTATTGTTCATATTTTCGTTCTGCCTAACAGATTCACCCAGATGATGCTTTTGGCCAGCAAATGATGATGAACTTAGAGGTAGTAGGATTTGATCTAATTTCATTTCTTTTTTCATTTTTCATTTTATTTTGAAGGTGTGTGATTTATCATTTTATTTCTAAGAGATGGAAGCTTCATATAACCATGGCTATTATTCCAAGTTCTAACAGCCCTGTGTATCACTACATTACACTTCAATGATCAAAATTTAAGGCACCTTGAAACATTAACTCTCCAACTCTAAAAGATTAACCAAAACATAAGTGAATAAATAGGAAATTACCAGTTGGATTGCGAGCTTACTTATGGACTTCACATAAAACTCTCTGAGCCCTGGTACCCAGTTCCATTGAGATTTGACAAGACCCAGTTGAATTCTTCACCTGGGTTATGCTAAACAGGGACCTTTTGAGTGCCACCATGTGGTTTCATAGATGAGTTTCAAGCAGCTGTAGGGGTTGCTATGGGTGGTCACCATTCAGGGAGAAATATTTAGGTCTGTTTCACATAATGGCTCAACTTCTGTGGAGGGTCCTGATGGCCAGCCTTTGTACAGGATCTGTGTTTGATAATTTTTACTTGTTTCTGCATAAGCTAATTTACATTGTGAAGCATCCGTCAAAACCTGCCATCTAGCTACCTCTATTATCACTAATTATGTTTCGTAATTTCAAGAATATAATTGGCAGAGTCGAGGATGTGGGCTTCTAGCCATATACGCTACTCCAACATTACAAGCTAAAGAAAAACTCTTTCTTGATCAGGGCTGGCAGGTATTTCGTATATCTGATTTGTCTTTTTCGGTGATCAAATTTTCCACAATATAATTACGTAAAGAGATGTGCAACCTCATGTAGTATGAAGAGGGGGAAAGCAGAGAATTTCTCTCTTCGCAAGAAAAAATAAAATAAAAAATGGAGGTTATTTTGTCAAGACAGAAATAGGGTATTTCCTCTATGCTTTTGTTGCAGAATTAATAAATTATACAGAAATGATGTTTGGTGCGTTTGTATAAGTCTGCTCATTGGACCTCCTACTTGCCAAAGTAGATAGTTTATTTTCCTGCTTTACCTGACAGATAATATTATTGTATGGACTTGTGACTTTTTTTTTGTGGCGTCTTTGTTTCCACTTCCTTTCTGTTGGAGCTGCTCTACAATTGAAGCTTTACCTTTGAATTTGTGACCGTAGTTGTTATTTCTGTTTTCTTGCTATGTTATCTTCTCAGAATTTTACAATTCATTGTTCTCATTTTTCAAGCTATTCTTTTCTCAGAAGGCGGTTGCTTGGGACATGTCGAGGGTTTATAGCAATTTTCTAGATCCACAAGAAAGACGCAGGTAAATTGATTCTTCATATCTGAGACTTAGTGGAAATACCTTTTTTAGCTGAGTGTATGGATGTTTACAAGAGAACATGAAAGATTTGACATTCAAGATAATAATCATATTTTTAAAAACAGATAAAATGATTTATCTTGATTAAGTCATGAAGATAGACTTATGGGGAATATAGATAGGCACATACAAAAGCATTACAACTATTTATGGAGCTGATCAGCTGACCTCTTAAGAACTCCAAAACAAGGAAAAAGAAAAGAATACTAAATATATATATATATATATATATATATATAGGACGAAGGAGATTTCCAGTTTGCCCATCAAAGAAAGTAACAAAGAAAAAATCCAGTAGTTAAATAACAGTTTATCATTTGGTCATTCTTTGAGATTTCCGACAACGGGACTTAGACATTTGGATGTGAATGGAACAAAAGGAAAAGAATAGCAAGAGAGTGCCTAGCATCCTAAACTATTGATCAACTGCTAGTGAAAGCTATTCTACTTGCATAAGTGAGTCAACTCAGCATGATTCCTGAAACCATAGTTAATGAGTATGCCATGTCAGGGATATTGAATCAGTACATAATAAAAAAATCTCTTATTTTCTTATCAAGCAAAAAAAGATTCTATAAACGTTCAGGAAAGCTAGTCCTAACGATAAAGGATCTAATGCATCCCTTCCTTGATGGTGGATGTTCAAAGAGAAACATAATGCTCGTGCTATGGGTTGTGGTGTACTCTTCACTTTGCTGCCTCGCCGGTTTACAGAGAAACCCGGAGATTTCTTCTTCTTCTCCATTTTATGAATTGTTACTGCCCCCCTTCTTTTGCTTCTTCTTCTATTTGGTTCTATTTGAAACTATCATTTGAGAGATACCCAACTGTAATCCTTTTTCTGTCTTAATTTAATTAGGATTGAACGGCTGGAACTGTTTGACGAGTTTGAGGAATGGAACATGATGCAGGCAAGTTTGCAGAAATTATTGTTATCATTGTTACCAGAATTGCTTGGCTCTTTTGACTTACAAATATAACTAGTCAAAAGGTTTGTAGTAAACAGACAATAAGTTAAAGTTTTGAGTATTACTGTTATTACTACTGGAGTAGGTCATCTAATCCACGTAGAGCTTTCTTACATGAAGCTACTGATTAAATTACTTGATCATTATCCCCCTAATTGCGACTCCACAAGGAGAAAGTTGGGCGTCATTTGTGAATGATATTGTGCAAACGGTTATATGCATGTTTATATGATCTTTTGATAACAAAAGGAAAGTGGAACAGCTCGTATATATTTGTACGAATTGACATAGTTATTAGTTCCATTTGGCCAGATGGACCAACGCCTGTGTCCAAGCCTACCCAAGTTTTTGTTGGTCAAAATATATCAACTCAGAGTCTCAGACCAACCAGTACTATCCCAAACACAGAAAGATTGGTCGAACCTCTGTGCATCTTGCAACTGTAATATGAGGTTGGTTTAAAGTTTGTCCGTACACCATTAACTGCAGAGATAAGTAAGTTATAGATAAATGAACTTTAAATCCTACTTGTTTATGACAATTGGCTTGGTTTTGGTGCATTATGTGAACTCTGTGAGTAGATAGTTTGATAATTCTTTTTTGAGATTATAATTATTCCAAAGCCTTATATTAAGCATACTAGAGTTGATTCTAACAGAAGCCTTTCTGCCAAAAAGTGCTTTTCAGGATCACTACTGCGTTGCCTTTGCTGTCAACGACAACATGGTACGAGAAGTACTCCTTTGTCATATAAACCCTTCAGTTCTCTTTCTTTATATGCACTGCTCAATGACCACCTTTCATTTTGCTTCAGGGCTTATTTCAAAACTTTGGATTCCGGAATACGGTTGCAGTAAGTTCACCCTGAAAGATAAAAGGATTGTAACTTCATAAGAATTGTCTAGGTAATCCTTATTCTAGTGATGAATGAGCAAGTTAGAATTCTTGTGATGAATGATTATGTACCTAAAAAGGTATGCGTGTATATGTAGTACAGTAATTAGGACTCAGCTGTTTCCAAAGCCTTAATACACTTTATGTTCCTTGAATGCTTGCTGAGACAGGACTTGTTGAATGACATCTCACACGAATCCTTATGTTACCCTCAGGTTATTATTTTGTCTGCACGTCAGATTGGCTTACGGGCTCTTTGTTAGGCAAGTGAACAACTTTTTTGGGTTTCTTTGTGGGATTTAAAAACCAGAAAGGAGAATCTGTTTTCTCTTTCCCATTTCTCGTTTCTTATACTTCTTTAGCATTTACTTCGATTTATGTAGTTGTATGATATGATGCCATTGTTGGCGAAGATGTCTGATATATTAAATACTTTCCGTCACTTCATGCATGTCGAAAACTTGAAATATTTTTTGATCATGTCAAGAATGCACCAAAAGAGATGAAACAACCGCAAGTGTCCATAATTTTGTAAAGAAGCTTGCATGACTGAATGTTGATGCATGTTTGACTAGAATTGAACTTTGAACTGATTCCTGTTGTCTCATTATTCAGTCTGGTGGAATCGTTTGTCCATGTTTTCCGAATTCTACAGAATTGAACTTTGAACTGATTCCTGTTGTCTCATTATTTGCTACTAAAAAAAATTGTTAAAAATCGTTCTGTCCATGTGAATTTTCCAGTTCGAACAATTTTTAAAAATGGTTTGGTTAGTTGGTTAGCTTTTTAAATAGTATATTAATTTTCAACATTTCAATTTTAATATGCTGGACCATAAATTTAATTTAAATAAAGGATTTCGTAAAATAATGATTGGTGCGTTGTCTATTTATCTGGATTTTCAACATTTATTTTGAAGCATAGTAAAATTTTAACTTGCAAAGATATTTAAATATCACAATATGTTTGGAGATACTAGATACGAATGGCACGATATTTTGTATATTAACTATTTTATTTAATATTTGCTATTATATTTCAAATAAATATAAATAATATACAATTTTAATTTTAAAATTTACCGTCTTTGTTTAATTTCGTGGTGGAATTTTGTGGTTTGCTATTTATATATGCAAATGTACGAATAGAACTTCACCACCGTCTTTGTTTAATTTCGTGGTGGAATTTTGTTTGCATATATGCATGTGCACCACTTGCATTTGCATGTCCACTTGCTCACCTACACTAATGATACCTCGCACCAAACTTGGCTCTATACGAAAAATGGCATTGAGGCAGCAAATTGGCGCTGGGGATTGCTGAACATTCTGGCATACCTACCTAGCGAGCTTTTAAGCATTGGCACATGCAAATCGCATTAGCAGTTTAAAGTTAAATCACAGAATGTTCAAAGACGTTTGTGGTTCACAAATCACAATGCAACAAGAAAATCGTTTAGATATTAAGTGTCTAAAGCATTAACTGGCAACAAAATCCAGTGGAAAAACTGAAATCAATAATGTGTGTTTGATTTCACAAGGAAGTTTTTTCATTCGAAACCTACATTTGGGAGTATGATGTCGTAAAATATATGCTTGCATGGGAGGTTTTATCCATCCTCTAACAAATTTTAATGGGGTACACTCTTGAGGAAAATGGGGAACTTTTACAAAGACTGCAATATGGGCCTTAACGCCCAAATCGGTTGCCTTGACGCCCGATCAGAAGCAAGCCCCGAACATCTCCAGTGCAAACTCTATTGAATCAATATCTTCAATGATACTGATCTGAACATCGTGTAAATATCTTTCCAACACAAATCACCTCGTTCGTAAATTTAAAGTTCCAAGTTGTAACTTGTAAATCGTAACTCGTAAGTAATAGATACTAGAACGAGCTTGAAATTGTGAATACATGCAAGGATATAGATCCAAACTAAATAAGTTGAAAAAAAAAGGGATAATTGTATGCATTTCGTATATATATTTTAGTGTACCCACTTACCCCACGTTTGTTCATTTGATTTGATTATCGTCCATAGTCAGGCACTCAGGCAGCAGATCCTTCATCATTAATTATTGTACCTTGGTTGTTATTTAACGCCGGTTTTGTCCTATTTGCTCCCTTTTTAGGCAGTACACTGTACACCGACATGTAATCTGCCAACCTTCACTTTGATGTACTATATGCCACAGAGGGTGTTTAGTAATTTTTATAGCTAATTATCTTGGATTAAATTAGATGTTTAAAGCTAATAAAGAAAAGTTATGTAAGTTGGTGGGTGGGGCTCGGATCCCTTAAATGTGGATCAGACAGTGATGCTGATGTATGTATGAACAAGTAAAGTAGCTTTTTACATCCGTCAAGACTTTCTGTCTAATTTAACAGCACAAGTCCAAAGTTTAAAGTCCGAACCCGGATAGAAAAGCCTGGAGAAAAGAGAAACAATTTAAAGGTAGAAAACAAAATGCACATGCATGGTTGGGCCCAGCCCAGCTTGGCTTTGAAAGGGAAAGGCTCAATTTTTTACTTTGAGAGAGTTTGAGGAACATCCAAAAAAGCCTTTCACCATTTTCTAATTCCCCTTTCACTCCAACCAAATCCTTTTCTCACTTTATTTTTTACCGAAAGCAACTTAACTTACGCGCCAAAGTCGTTGTTTTCTCCTACTCCTGTAGTCCTGTATTATAGAGGTATGGCAAGTTGCCTACGGGCTACGACAACATTTGTTTTTTTTTTGCATTGTTAAGGTGATTTGGTCCCACTTTATTAAAGAATTGAATGATGTCCTTCTTTGATAAGGTCATGCAACATGATGAATGCCACCCTTGCCATATGGTGTGATTAGGTGGTATTGTTTGGTGGTCAAAGTGACACATCTGTATTTGCTACACACATCTTGTTTCTCAAAATAAAGGGTGGTTTCAGATGAGCTTACAGGATTTTTAGTATCATAAATTGATCCCTGGTTTCAACTTTCAAGTTAAGCCAACTGTCTATGGGTTCAGGGTACTAGTTTGGCATCAATTGATTGTACACTTCGAGCAGGTGTTTGAAAGAACTGTCCTTCTCGAGTTCTTGACTAGTAACTACTAAAGTACTAAGTCACTTTCGTATAAAATGATGGTGATTAATTGAAAATTCATCGCTACTCGGCCAAACTTTACAACCCAATTACTATATTGTTTGTTTGATAAAAATGGCATAAGCTTTTGTTGGAGTCTTTAACATCGGACTATAGGAATAAGCCAGAGGATATGTTCGAAGTTCAAGTGGAGTAGAAAAGGTAACAAAACTCAAAAATAAAAAAATAAATCGATTGGACATCAAAACCAAAGAAATAAAAGAGAGGGGCACTAGCAGTAGAGTGTAGACTCTTATTACACATTTACACTCCAACATTTTCTTCAAAGAGAGAGATGATAACAATCTAAAAATAGCACAGCAACATGTCTGATATCTATGGTGCTGGTGCCTGCTAGTAGATGTCCTCGTTCCTTTTTCTCCCTCCTCTTTAACCGCAAAATTCGGGCGCCATCACTAGTCCAATGGGTTGCACAGCCTCAAAACTAGAAAACGAAGACACTGTCCGCCGCTGCAAAGAACGCCGCCGTCTAATAAAAGAAGCCGTATACGCCCGTCACCATCTAGCCGCAGCTCACTCAGACTACCTACGTTCACTCCGCTTAACCGGCTCAGCTCTCCTAAACTTCTCATCCGGTGAATCTTTATCAATCTCAGACCACACTCCACCTGTACTTTTACACACCACCACTAGTAGTTCAAAACCATCTTCATTCCGTACCACTTCTTCATTCCATGAAGTTGAGACAAGATCAAATTTTTCATCATCTCTAAAGCCACCGCCAGCTCCACCTTCTTTTTTCTCATCACCCACTGTTCATTCTTCTAAACTCCCTCACATTCTTTCACAATCTAGTCTTTCTTCAACTCCACCACCTCAAAAGTTCAAGCACCATTCAAAACTGTCTACTACTTATGATACTACACCTTCACAATCTTCTTCGGCTTGGAACTGGGAAAATTTCTACCCACCTTCACCACCAGATTCTGAATTCTTCCAACGACCCAATAAGAATGAAACTCATCATTCAAAACAAGCCCATCATCATTTGGACGAAGAACAACGAGAAGAAGTACATTGTAGTGAATGGGATGATCATTATAGTAGTACTACTTCATCAGATACTGAAGAAACAGGGAATGATGATGAGGATGAGGATGGGGATAGAGAGTCGAGGTCGGAGATGGGTTCAAGATTGAATTTTGGGTCGTCTGTGAATAATAATAATAATAATGAGAGAGAGTCGAAAGTGAATTTTGGGATGAAGTCTGAGAAGTTTGATGAAGCTGGGTCATCTGTTAGTTGGAATGCTGGGAGTGAAGTGACTGATAATGATATGAAGATGGTTGTAAGGCATAGAGATCTAGCTGAAATTGCTGCTGCTATTAAAGAATATTTTGATAAAGCTGCTTCTGCTGGTGAATCTGTTTCCGATTTACTTGAAACGGGGCGTGCTCAGCTTGATCGAAGTTTTCGACAGTTAAAGAGTAAGATAATTTTTGTTTAAATTTTTAATTAGTCCAAATTTTTAGTTAATTTTTATTTGTTATTTTGGTTTGGGCAGAAACTGTTTATCATTCAAGTAGTGTGTTAAGTAATTTGAGTTCAAGTTGGACATCAAAGCCACCATTGGCAATTAAGTATCGGCTCGACGCAGCGTCCATTGATGAATCGGGAGGGTTAAAGAGTCACTGTTCAACACTGGAAAGGCTTTTAGCTTGGGAGAAGAAGCTTTATGAGGAAGTGAAGGTAATTAATTATTATTATTATTTTTATTATGACTTATCTTTTTGGTGTTTTGCCCACTTTTTACTTCTTTGTGAGACCAAATTCTTGTTCATGTTGGAGAAAGGGACAAGAATAATAATAGTGAGTAACAAGCCCCATTACAACTAGCGTTGGATGACAGCCAATGCCGTTTGAAATGACAGCAATAACCTTTTCGGTTAGGCCTGAATTTATCGATTAGACCCTCCAAGAGGGTATTTGGTATTTGGATGCCTGAAGAGTAGGTGTTGTCTATAAAGGCTACTTTAGAGGGTTTTTTTTACACAAGAATCTCAATTTGTCTGTTAATTGTTTTTTTTACAATGTAGTAAAATCTAAATCTGTTTCATTTATCTATGGCTCAACGCTCAAGTAGTAAAATCACCCTTTTGTAATCAAGAAAATTAGGAATTCAATGGACTCTGTAGTGTGTGAACATCCAGTATCTACAAGAATTTATATATGTGTTGGTTGGACAACGGTCTAGTACATTTTTGGTTGATTTGAGCTTCTCAACCAAATGTTGGACTGCATTTTTCTTTCTCAAAGCCGTTTTGTTTGAGGAATCGGGGGTTAGATTATGTATCCAATCAGGTTCAGCTATTAACCTGGCATAACTAGTCAATAGTGATTTAGGAGACAAGTGAAAGCATTTACAGCTCAAATATGTGTTTTTCAGGCTGACCAATGGTGCCCTCTACAAAGTCTAAATTAATATTTCCGAAGATCAACAATCAGTTTGTTTTAACATTTTAGAGGTCAAGTTTGGTGACCACTTGATCTACTGCAATGAAACATAGTGCTGGTCTGTTAATTCATGAAAGTGATTGTTGTCATGTGATTATATATATGTCTCCACAAGATTTACCCTTTTTGAGCTGCAATGTATATGTACTGCTTAAGAAAATTTCATGGAGCAAAAGAACCTATGATTAGAACTGGAATTTTTGTATAAATTTTGTGTGATGAAACTATTGGGTTTAAGTTTAACTAATGTACCCTGGTTATTTTGTTAGGCTCGGGAGGGGGTCAACATTGAGCATGAGAAGAAGTTGTCTTCGCTACAGAGTCAAGAATACAAGGGAGAGAATGACCTAAAGTTGGACAAGACAAAGACATCACTAAAAAGATTACAGTCACTGATTGTGGTGACATCACAGGCTGTCTCCACTACCTCCTCTGCAATAATCCATGTTAGAGATACCGAACTGGCGCCACAGCTTGTGGAGCTCTGTCATGTGTGAGTAAATTCGCTACAGTTGTGCTTATAGTTCTTTTGTTTCAGCTCTATCATCGACTTTGTGGCAATAGATGCATTACATGAAAGTGAAGTGTCCTAGATGCAGTGTATGTTATTCTGAAGGGTATCTTAATATCGTCATAATTTAGTTTAAATTTAATAGGATGGGCAGTTTATAGACCGGGAAAGAACATTGAATGTGGTGTCTGTCTATGTGCTCAGTGTGTGGGTGGGTGGGGGGTACTAAGTTATTAAGATACCGGATTTTATATATTTTATTTCATCGTGTTCGGACACTCTAGAAGGTAGGATCCATTGTATTATCACCTGCCAGAAAGTTCTGCAAGGCACATTTTGAGCTGCCCAAACCAAGTAAAAAATGAATACCTGATATCGGTATAGGTTTTTAACGAGGTTGCTACTGGTCTGAAACTAGATTAAGTTTTGAACTTCTAGGATTTATGAGCATCTACTAGATGGGACATGGCAACTAAAAGAAGAAACAGAAGAAAAAAAAAAGAAAAGAAAAGTAAAGCAAAGAAAACAACCGTGTGACCAATGAAGTTTACTCGATTATCATTTCCTAGCTGGTGCCCAACAGGTTGGTTTGGCTGTTGAGCATCCGTAAAAGGGATTTCATGCCAACTATAGGATGTATCCTTGGGCACTAGTGCAGGAGCGCACCAAAAGTGTGTCAATATTAGCATTGGTCCTGCGTCAATTGTGTGATCCTACAAAAAAGATAAGAAAATATGTACACGATACTAGAAAAAGCTAAAGCATGTTATGCTTTTTTATAGGTTTTTGCTGATGCTTCCAAAATTAATTAATGCAGGTTCATGTACATGTGGAGATCAATGAACCAATTCCACGAGGTTCAGAATCACATTGTACAACAAGTTCGAGGCCTTGTGAACCAAGCCTCTAAAGGAGAATCGACATCTGAACTCCACAGGCAGGCAACTAGTCACCTTGAGTCGTCAATTTCTGCTTGGCACTCCAGCTTCTGCCGATTGATAAAATTCCAACGTGACTATGTCTGTTCTCTGCATGGGTGGCTCAAACTCACTCTCCTACATGTTAGCAAGGATGACATGATTGGTTCCAAGGACCCAGCAGTTGCTGTTCAAGCCTCCTCGGACCTCTATGCTTTTTTGGATGAGTGGAAGCAAGCCCTGGATCGATGCCCTGATACTGTTGCATCAGAGGCCATCAAGAGCTTTGTCAATGTCATCCATGTCATCTCTGTAAAGCAAACAGAGGAGCTCAAGATAAAAAAGAAGGCCGAAAACGTCTCAAAAGAGCTTGAAAAGAAGGCATCAGCACTTCGAAACCTTGAGAAAAAGTTTTATCAGTCATATTCAACGGTTGGTCTAGGGATACCTGATGGTGGTTCCGGTCCTGGGCAATTAATTGATTCCCGCGACCCACTTGCAGAGAAGAAGCTTGAGCTTGGAGGATGCCAGAGAAGAGTGGAGGATGAAATGTCGAGGCATGCCAAGGCAGTTGAGGTGACAAGAGCAATGACACTGAATAACATACAGACAGGTTTGCCTGGTGTATTCCAGGCCATGACTGGCTTCTCAGGTTTGTTCACAGAAGCTCTGGAGGGGGTATGCACTCGTTCTTACTCTATTAAATAAATAAATTGAATTACGGTATCTTCCTTTTTTATTTTCTGGTAAACTAGATTTAGACTGGGCTGGGATTTTTGGTGGGGCCTATTTTGTTGTTATAATTACCATTTTTTTTTCTTTTACCTTTTTGTTCTTATGTGTTGTACAACAAATTTTGGCTTTCTTTTTTTAGTCTTCTTTTGGGAGGACGGTTTGGTGGGAGAATGAGTGGGGAAGGAAGGTGAGTGGATGGAAATGTATATGTACAGGAGGTTGGTGTATCAGAGGGTGGGTATTCGTCACGTGAATAAATAGTTGGTTTTCCCCATGTAATATAAATAGTAATTCTTAATGTTATTTTTTAAGTCTTTTTGGTGTTGTTTACAAGTCTACAAGAAGGTTTTTTTGGGTTTATGGTCGCAAGGTGCAACAAATACCTGTTTTCTAGCGATGGCAACAGAAAGAATGTTACTGAGCAATCTCGGTGGACCAACTGACTCAGCACTCAGGAGTCAGAAGTTGCTCGAAAGGCATGGCTTAAAATCTAGAATGCAAGATAACGCCAGCCCTTTTAATTATTGGAGCATAGTTCCAGTGAGGAATGAAACCGCATCTGCAATGAAAAATGTTTGTCACATGACATTTTGCTAGAGATGGCACTTTTTCTGATTTTAGTTTACCTCCAGAGCTAATTGTATCGATCGAGACATCAACATTTAAGCCATGTGCACATTTTCCTTGTCCCAATTGGTACGCTTTAGAATACTCCACATATTAAGTGAAAGCAATGCTGGATTCCATACGAACTCCAAGCTCCATCTGCCTGCGCCTGGTAAATAAATGGCCTCACTCTTAGTTCTAGTGACATTTGTTGTGTTTTATTTCTCACAAAGTCGCTATAAGCGTTCATCGTTTCACGTCATCAAAGTGGGAAGACCATGGAAGGAATGTCAAAAGTGCAATAATTCTCTTCATTAAGAACTGAAGATATTGCCGTTGTTAAAAAGATCACCCTGCTTTGTAGGTGATGCCTTCTGACCATTCATCACTACTTTGTGCTTACTTAAAACTATCATTTTGGACTACGCTACAGCAATCATAAACTTAATTTTCATGCAATCAGAAGTTCAGAACTACATCTAGCAGAAAAATTACTAGTCCCTCTGTTCTCTGTGACGGCCTTCATCAAATGAGCCTCTCATAAAGATTTTGTATTGATGCAAAAACTGATGACACTTGAGATAGATGCCCAGTCATTGTTTCCACTTTACCAGGTTGTGTCATGATTCATGAGAACTCTATTGCTTTTGGTCAATTATCAAAAGCAACAAAAGAAAAGGATAGATACAACCGAATGTTCAAACGAGTAGTGGCACAATGCAATATTTTCATTTTCATTTTCATCCATAGAAAGACGGGGTAAGAAAGACAAAGGAAAATTGAGACAGAGACCTGCTATATAGTGATGGTAAGTCAAGTATTGCGGGACAGCTTCAGGAAAAACTTATTGCAGAATGATCTTTTCATTCCATAAAGAAAGATGAGGTATAAATTGCTTCAATTGTTCTCTTAACTTTTTGTAAAGATAAAGGTATCCATCTTACGTGAGAAAGTTGGAACACTTTGGATTTTGGAAGATCTGTTGGGTTCATCCTTAATGGGTCCATATTTCAATGGAGAGGAAGTTTTAGCTGGCTGTGCATCATTTTAAGGAGATTCTTTTACTATCATCACCAAGAGACATGTTTGTTTAAAACAAGTCCAATGGAGGGCTACTAAAACAAGTTGTTAAATCCTTGCCACATGGAATTTTTAGGGTTTTATCTTGTCCAGCTAAATATGGCAAACCAAGACTTGAATTTTATTCCAGTAGTTACTTTTGTGTTTTGAAGTGCTAAATGGATACAGACGACATAGTTTTCTGCCGTCCATCGAAATTTAATATACGGCAGAAATTGTGTCGTCTGTCTCTTAAAATTTATTATGGCAGTTGCTAGATAAGGCTACAAATTTAACTGAGTTAATCACATCAGCCAAATTTAAGAGCCTTCTAGTAGGCCTATTGGAATGACATTTTGGGTTTTGAGGTGTTATATATGGAAAGCTCCTATAGCACCCCATTGGACTTGCTCATGGAGGTTTAGAGGTAAATTCTTCCCTGTTCTATCAGAAATAGTGAGTAAAATGTACTAAACTTTAAACCACGGTCCTATTACAGCCCAATTTCAATTTCGTATGTACGAAAACCAGTCAAATTTTGGCACACAAATTCTATTCCAAATGTTTTTGTGATGGATAAGAGCCTACGAGTTTCTTAAAAAATCAAGCTGAAACATCCGAAAATGAGAGTAAAAGTTTCCAAAACGGAAAAGGATTCACAAATATTCACATTCTGATGTGATTAATCCTTTATTCTCAAAGAACCTTGTGTTCGTTTTGAAACGCATTCGTAAAGCTAAATGGATTCTTAACAATTCATATACGAACTAGATTAGAATTAAAAAAACACAATCATTAGTCGGAAAAACCGACCATGGAAGGTAGTTTTTGGAGCAAATGTACAACTTTCTTTCTTAGGATTGGAAGAACCCACCAACCACTTTTGTACACAAAATTTTAAATTTTGATACAGCATCATGAAGAAACTTCGGCGCTGAAATATTAGAAATTAGCAGGGCACTTTAAATTGTGGAGTTCATAGATTTTCATTGAAACAATATCTCAAGTTCCCAACAACCAGATGTTTCTATACAATAATGTAATTTTAGATAGTCCTTGTGATTGTTAGACTAAAAAAAACGTAAATAGCCACTCTATCGCATAAACTGCTGAACATTAACCAATAATCAAGTTGATAGGTAGACATGCTTTCCGTCTAAAGTGATAAACAAGAACCATTTCTGAATTCCATCAATCTTCCCCAGGCACGTACCTAAACTGCTGCACAGGAGACGTCCATTACCATGTACCTTATGTCCTAATCCAAAAACTTTTTGGAAAAAATCCTGTTATCTTGGGTATATAATAAATCTCTCAAATGTAGCATGCTTCATAACAATTACCAGAAAAGTTCAGCCTGTGACAGAAATGTGAAATCTGATACACATTAAGTTAGTAAAACAATGAAACACTATCGAGTTTACTTTATACATGGCAAGCTTAGGCTTGTAAGAAAGTAACTGGAGGAACGACTTGCCTGGCCTTGTCTAGAGAGTTCATAGAAGGTTTGCATATTTACACGTGCTTGACATTGTAATTACAATGTCATTAACATTGGCAGTTCTCAATCATCCATGTATGAAAGGCCATCTCTTCTCAGAGAGATTTGTACTGCTCAATCAAACGAGAGGCGTGGAGTCGTGATGTAGGTACCACTGTGCATCCCAGGCTTTGAAGATAAGAAGTCTAAACTAAGAAACAAAAGATATTAGAGATCTTGATCAACTCGGTTACAATCTACTGAACAACAGTGAACTCCTAGACTGAAGAACGGAGCTGAAACAGTAAACAAGAGAGCCACAGAAGTAGCATTTTGATGCATGATAGATGAGAAATACATGTTGTTTATCCAAGACATACTTGAGAATAAGTTCACTGAGATGGCTTACTGTTATCAACCAAATTGAATCACAAATCAACACTCTTTCCTTTGGAAACCCACGTGTTACAATCTGTTAAAATTTTAAAAATTGATCCAACTTATCTTGACTCCAATACTAAAAATTGTCACACAGCAACAAGAGTTTATGACTATTTAGTATCACGTATTTTTATTTTTTTTCCTAAATGGTACCCGTATTTTTTTCTTGCCTATTAGTACCCCGAACTCTCAATTTGTTTCAATTTAGTACTTCAGTCTCTTTTCCGTCTAATTTCGCTAACGGCGTGTGCTTGGTTTCTCTAATTAGCGAGACTAAATAACCCAATTAGTTACGTGGAGAAAATTAATTGAGTCCCTTGCATTTCCACACGTTTGTAATTTGTGTCCATGTACCTAATTGGGTTATTTAGCCTCGCTAATTAGAGAAACCAAACTAGCCGTTAGCTAATTAGAGAAACACGTGAGCTCATCGTTAGCGAAATTAGACAGATTGAGACAAAAAAGAAACTGAAGTACTAAATTAAAACAAATTGAGAGTTCGGAGTCCTAATAGGCGAGAAAAAAAGTACGGGTACTATTTAAGAAAAGAAATGAAAGTGCATGGTACTAAATAGTCATAAACTCCAGCAACAAAAACTAATTTTCATTATTTCCATGGTTTTGGTATTGAACAAATCGCTAGAGGCAGGAAAACACATGTAACCTGTTTGGATGTTGCGACGGATGATCCCATTGCGTTTTCAATTCTTAGCCTCTGGAAATGTTCCTGAAAGAAAATAGTGCATTTTCAATCGTTAGCCACTGGAAATCATAAAAGCTAGAGTCTCAATACACTCCCTTGCGCAACTAACCGATGACTACATTGTCAAGGAGACGCCTTAAGAGTAATGCAGCTAATCTCAATCATTTTCAAGTGGTTTAAACTTTAAACTTTAAACATTCTCCAACTCCAAAGTCCACGCCTGATGTGCCATTTCAGGTCAAATTCTTAGGGTCAGGGGGGATCGCCCAAAATTTCAAAATCAATACTTTTTAATGCAAAACTGCATTGTCATTGCCCCATTCTATTTTTAGGAAATAAAATTCAATCAACATCTAACTTATTTAGTGCATTTCTTAAGAAATAATCATTTACATAATCGAAAAAAATAATCAAAAAGACATTATTAACTTCTTCTTTAATTACCGAAACAACAGCGGGGTCGCGTTTAATTACTAAACCGAGTTTTGAAATTTAGCCATTGATAAAAACAATTATGCAAAGATGTCTTTGCATCTATGCGAAAAAGTCTTTGCATACTATAGACATGAGACATCTATCATTGTGTAGCACGCAAAGACGTCTTTGCATGCTACAAATTTTCAAACACTTTTGTTTAACATGTTGTAGTTAACGGTGTTAGCACTCTCTTTTTTCAACTTTAGAGATTTAAATTCAATTTGGTAACGCTAAATCTTGTTTTCGGAACTTTCTCCAAACCACTTTTTCTCTGTTAAATATTACAATGGTATATACATATTCAGACCTTGCTATAATCAATGATCATTTACTATTACCAAGTTATGAACATTATACGTGTGTATTTTTACTCTAGATTTTGACTTCGGAAAAAGAGCTGCAAAAAAATCAACACGTCATTTTACCCCCCAAAAAAAAAAAGAATGAAATTCCTGGGTCCGCCCCTGCTAAGGGCACCGATATTTTCATAATTTTTTCTTGTGAAGGATTTTCAACAACGGCTTTAACGGACTGTTCAGTTACATCACATAATGAGCAACAATCTCAGTGTTTTATGTAGTTTAACATCACAATGAACATATTAAAACAACATGGAAAGTACCAACAACCTCAAAGCATAGTCTAACTTTATACAGGATTCAGAGATATAACAATTTTATGTAGCTTAAACAATTTAATGTAGGCTTATCTAATACTCCAATTTTAAGCATTAAAACTGTTGAATTTATCCATTTCTAAGAAAATCTGAGGACCATACCTGTTTTTCTCTTGTCAGATGTGCACGCTTTTCAGCAGGAAGTTTCTCCCACCTTAAAACCTATTACATAAACCTTCCTTCAACGAAAAGTTGGGGCAGCAAATGCAATAATAGATGCAAATATCAACTCTAAAAATGTAATGGATTTCAGGCAAAGGGGTCCTCACTTGTATGGAAATGTAGTAGTTAGCCTCCCACCCAAAAAATAACCACACTTGTGGGTTCAAACATCTTAAGTTAGCTCCGTACTTAATTTTGTGAGCAACATCCTTGTCTCTAGGTGCTCACTTTTCTAAAGACATCAAGTTGAGCACATGAGAGTATAGCTCATAAGGGAAGCTGTGGTTTGCAACTCCCTGGTGTCGTCTGTGGAGTTCTTACTAATGCAATTATTAGAGCTCTTCGGGCCAGGTGGATGTGAAGTGGCTGCTTAGGTGGACCAAAGGAAAGAAAGTCTCCATAATGGTGGCTCTTGTGTGATGTGGAGGTTTGACCTCGTGTCCTCGTTACATAGCTTGGGGCCGTAAGCAACAACTTACACATATAAAGAGGTTCAAGAAATCAAGAACAAGATGCCAAATTCAGAAATCTTACCAATACATCGAAGAATTACAGTTGAAAGTTAATAAAGTATGACAAAATTGTATACATAAGGTTTGGGACTTGGAAAGTTTTTATTGATGAAAATTTATTGAAAGATGTTAATTGACGATAATTAAGAGTAAATTATCTGACTTGTGGGATCAATTTGATTTTTGTATGTGCAAGCAGCGAGTTTATGAAGGATACAAGTTTAAATTTTTTCAATAGCATACAGTATCAGGCAAGTGTTTGCACAGAACTTCTGCTTCAGATGTCAAAGACTTATTGCATGACACGTCAGACCATTTTACCTCGCTTTATTACTTCCGTTCTTCAATTTAATAGGGGGAAAACCTTCATGAATATGAATGAACTTACAGTTTGGGCATATTGAAAAGCTTCTGCACAACTCAAGCAAGACTTCAATGCACGCAAAACATCCTGAGGAGAAGGGAAAAGAAAAAAAAAAAAAAGTCTTTCAAACTGCAATGCTAGAAGACAGAAATCTAATGATATGCACTCCAGAGCGTTATTTTGCATGATCAGTGTAGATGGCTCCGATCAACTGATCTTTCTTTAGACGGCATTGGGTAAAAAAGATTTTGGTTACCAGCAGTGGCGGAGCCATGTAGAGGCCAGGTAGGGCATAAGCCCCTTCAACTTGGGACAAAAACTAAATTAGTAGTACTTGTTTAGGCCCACCTAGTATTTATTTTTATTTTTATTTTAAAAAAAAACCTATTCAGGTCCACCTAGCTAGGCATTAGGAGGAGGTTTGGTTTGCCCGGGTGACTCTATTTATGCATTCGATGCTGTCATTTCTTGTCGATGCCAGGAAGTAGTGGACTAAGGCTTGCTTTCCCCAGTACTTTTACAAAGTAAAACAAAGGCCTTCATGCTCGAAAATAAATTAAAAGAATTTTTGGAGTGAGCATAATTCAAAATTGAATCGAAGAGAGGCAAAGTAAGAAACATCGCTAGTAGAAGTATGTAGTGGAGGTCATTTGGTCACTACCTCAAATGGGTTCCTCCTAGCACTTTACACTAGGCACCCCCCTGGAGAAATTTCCTGGCTCCGCCACTGGTTACCAGTGAACAAGTTAATTCATATATCATAAGACTGCTCATGAAATTGCTGACTGTTATGTGTGTGGTACATTCGTTTATAATATTCAATAAAACGTACTTTGATTTTTATTAGAATTTAGGAATAACATTTAATCCTCCTCTTAATTCGTTAACTGTTGTTTTTCATTTCACTTTGACAAAATTTGTACACAACAGATAGATAGAACTTTTATATTTCTAAAAAAAAAACTTAGATGAATACACATATGATACTGTCCCTCATTTCCTGGTCCGAACACTACTTTTTCTAAGTCCCAAGCTGAACATTGCCATTTTGGCCACACAGTTTAGTAACCCCCATTCCAAATTGACTAGTTAAATGCAAGTGCCCTGCACGTGGTTTTAAGTAAAACTGGTATACTCATCAAGATATAGTGAGAAAGGATAGAAAGACACATTTTAAGGGGACACTATTGATTTCCAAAAATTGGATTAGCTGCCAACACAAAGTGTAGCCTTATAGAATAGATAATCATCAACTACGCCGTTAACATGACAAATCTCATAAACTGAGGATATATAAAAGCAAGAGAGCAGATGATTCTACATAAACATATACCTTGTTTTTGTTTGTCTTGATTCTTAGTCGCTCATCAATAACAAACCCAATCTGAGGAGCCATTAGAGAAAACATAAGATATGGTCACTCTATTGCTTGAAGAAAAAGCATATGACAAAGAAGTATCTAACTAATAAAAAAGGTTAAGGCAACCGAACGGCTGCAGTAAAACCTGGTCACCTCACCTTTTTAGTTATTAACAAGATTTGACAAAGGGAATTGTTATTTCAGTAGGTGTTTCATACAAATCCAGTGGATGCCAGCGTAAAGACGTAACTTCAATACCGAAAGACAAACACATGTTGGGGCATGTGAGAAAAACAAATAGTGGCCACAATAATAAACACTTATATTTGCACCAGGGAATTCCCAACTTCCAGTAGATGGCATGTTATGGTACATTGGTACATATGCAATCCACTAAGAAAGGACAGGAATACCTTGAGGCAAAAATGTAATTCTCTAGAGTCATTCTATGTTACTAATTGCTATATTAATATAATATAAGAAAGCAAAAAAAATATAAATAAAATAATAAACCTTATCAAGCAGACGTTTAGGTTCTTCAAATGCTTTCTTCTTTGCCCACTGATGGAATAAATGAGAAATCATTGCTCTGTCTTCAACGCTGAATCTGGAAAGAACCATAGATGTATAGGTTACGTCCTCGAAAGGTAATCATGAGCAGAAAGCTACAACAAGATGAAAACTACTCATTCACTTTGCAGATATACCTTTTTAGAAAAGCATCACCACCACATGCTTCCACTAAGTCAACTGACTCACTTGAAACAATTCCAATGCATTGAAGATTGGGAGCATCAGCTTGAACATCCGCAAGTTCTTCAGGCCTTGGGTCAACATCAAAAACTTTCACATTTACTTTTGAAAGGTCTTCATGCATACCTTGCAATTCTACACTAGTGAGCTCAGTCTGCATTAATAGGATTATAGATTATGTAGCCAAAAAACAAAATGTCAAACTAAAACTATATAAAATAAGTGAATCTATGAAAAGGGAAAATCAGTTAATTTAAAAAATTTGCAGATGAGGGTGAGGAAAAACTTATTCAGCATTCATCTTTCCAGTAAATATAGTATTATATCTCAAGAAAAATAGAGGTTGTCAATAAACAAACTTATGTAATGCTTAACCCCAAACTTCAATTATAAAAGATAAAATATTATGTACTGTAACTTTTTAAGTACGTTCGGACCTACTAAGCTCTCACTTGTAAGCTCTAAATTATGCAACTCTTCGTGGCCACAGCGGTGCATGCATACACAAACATATACATGTTGAAGACTCCTCTTAGGCCTTTACGATTCATCACTCTTTTAGTTTCTGCTATTGTGATTAAAAATCGGTTTGTTTTTTCCAACTTCAGGATCAGGGTGCCTTTTACAGGAACCAAGTAGGAGTCCTAGCCTAGTAGTCCTAATGTGATGTATTCTTTCGCAGCTATTCTGAAAGCCCAAGCCATGATAATCCACAGACTGAACCTGGAAAATGATCCAAAGGAACAATGTCGAACAGTAATATTGATTTGCCCATGAATCAAACTGTAATTTTTCAGGGGTGAAAATTAAATTAAGGTTCCAGTAGAGTACCTCTCCACAAAACCAGACAACGTGACTTAAGGAATTCACAAACAGTTCATACCTGAACCTCTCGGAGGTGAATGGGAATTTCTTTGAGAAAACGCGATGGTTGAAGCAACTGGAAAGACACAACTTGTCACTTCAAGAGAGAGAGGGAAAGAGAAAGGGGGAGGGGAAGAAAAACACCAACATCCAAGAAATGCTGAAGTAAATCTAACCTGCCAACTTGAATCCACGATGACATACAAAATATAAAGCTTCTTTCGAGCACGAGTCATTGCCACATAGAGTAGACGCCTCTCCTCCTGATAAATTCAACAAAACTAACAACAAAGCATATTGAAAGGAACAAGTAAGCAGATTTTGCTCATGAAAAGACAATTCTCACCTCCAGAGAGGCTGCATTTTCCTTCACAATGCCATTATTTTCATGCAACAGTGGGATTTCTGTTTCATTTGCCTACATTGAATGGTGAGACCAACTAGTTAAATGTGTCATAGCTGTCTCCTAAATTCATAATGTAATTGACGTATGAACTTTCGGGATGACCTAAATACACAAATATCAAGGGCCTAAATTCAAAATGACAACAGCTGGTGTGGCATTTTTAAAAGGTAAGTAAACTGCAGTAATTTGTGCTAATCAAATCAAGTAATCAAGTCACGTTATACTGTTATAGAATGATGATGAGTTGATAAAGTCATAAATCAATTATCATATACAGCCAACACATCTGAAAGTATCTATGTGAATACCCACACACACATACACACACAGCGGCACTTTGTAGCTGCTGTGTCGACACCTCAGGCTCAGTTGTTCTTAGTTTGGTACCAACAAATTTCTGTTGAAACTTTGGTTGAGTGAACATGGTGACTTAAGCCTTCTCAAAGAACATAGTCTGTCAGCAGCCAATGTCTTTTTAGCAAAAAAGAACTGGGTAGTAAGGCGACTAACGATTTTAGAGTTTAGACATTCAATAGTGACTTACATTTTTAAGTGAGAAATATAGCGAATAAGAGGCAGTTCGGTTATTTCCACTTACCTTTACTATGAAAACTGTGTCCCACTCCAAACCTTTTGACTGCAAAAGAAAAGAAAAGCAAGGAAAAAAATGTCAGACATCCCCAACATTCAATGAGAATATGAGAATATTACTCAGATAGGCCATTGCAGGTCACCTGATGGATAGTAGTCAATGTAACTGAATCCCTATTGTCCTGCCTCCTCGAACGGAAATTCTCAGACTCTCTCATAGATATGTAATCAATAAATGATGTGAGTACATTAGTACAGCCTTTTTCTTCTTCTACTACACTATTTTTATCCGCTTCTGCATAACTATAATGGTTCGCTAGGAAATTGGAGACATCATCCAAAAGGTATTGAAGGACCTGCATAAAAGTATTTTAAACATCATCTTCAACATACAGGGAAAGTACATATCAAGGCTACAGATAAAACGGGGGGGGGGTCCATAAAAATCATTTTACATTGTTCAAGACAAAGTCTCATCTGTGCAACTAATATATTCAAATTTGCCAATGTGGTCCCAGAATCCAAATGTGCAGTATTAAATGCACGTGTAGCTTCTAATGAAGTTTGGTTACACAAAATTGGTATCTTATGACAATACCTCTACATGCAACTAGTAGGGGTGGAATTTGAGCCGAGTAGCTTGGGCTTGGCTTGTTTAAGCTTGGCTCAAGCTCGTTCATTTAACTAAATGAGCCAAGCTTGAGCCCATATTATAGCTCGCTTAATAAACGAGCAGGGTGAAGCTCGGCTCAATAAGCTCAAATACCATCATCACAGTGTAAAATAGCCGAGCTACTCAGGCTTGGCTCAGGCTCGGCTCATTTAAGCTCAGCTCGGACTCGTTCATATAATATATGAGCCAAGCTTGAGCCTATATTAAAGCTCGTTTAAATAAACGAGTTGAGCCGAGCTTAGTGAAACTCGGCTCGATTAGCTCGAATTCCACCCCTACGTGCAAGTGACATAAAAGGCACTGCATATGTAGTGCATAATGATTTTTTAAGTACTTATAACATACTATCTTCTAGATGTATCTATCTGTTCACATTGCACGATGATTTAATGGAATAGCTTTATTTGGACTTATTCCCTCTCACCAAATTGTTATGAACTTATGAAGGCATGAAACATTAGCCATAAGATGAAAAAATCAGGCATTTCAATCCCTTTATAAAGCCACTTCATCAGTGCATCATCCACTTCCACGATGTCACTTGCATCTTTGACACCACAAAGGACCCCCTTCAAACATATTAGCTTCTAAATAGGGAATTACCCTCCTCTCAAAACCTACCAATTACTTCTTATTACCTATCGTCCTTCGCAACTAAATTACTTTTCTCATTTCCAATCACATGTCCTTATCCAATTGTTTAATTATCTCATGGTTCTTGAGCTTCACCAAAAACTGTCCTTGTCTGACAAGTTTCCACATGATCATATGTCCTTAATCAATTGATAAATTATCTCATATGCTTCTTGAGCTTCCCCAAAAACAGTCTTTGTATGACAAGTGACAACTAAATACATCAAAAGCTATCACTCACTTTACTCTTAAAATAAATTTTCTGAAACCTTATCAGCTCAAACAAAAGGGTGCAGCATGTTGCCAATGCACTATGAATCTAGGATGAGTGGATAGGAATACACGTAAAGACATTGGTACGAGGAAACAGGATGCAACTCTTCATTTCCTAAACTCTTTGTAGTGGGTAAAGTGTTTAAGTACTGGAAGTGTAAAACAAACCTTCAACAACTCAAGCGGAGGTTCTCTAGTAAGTGTCCAGCAGCTCTGCTGATCAGGCCCTGGTGGTTGTACCAGGAGGCCTTGGGTTCGACACCCACTTACATGGGTTTTCATTGCTTTAACACCTATTTGCTTGGGTTGCAAGCGACAACCGCTACTATAAAGAACAAAAAACTGAAGGTTCTCTGCACTCCCCCTCTTTAAATAATTTACAGAAGCTGTATACAACCAAATGAAAATGCACTCTCCTTGGCGCCAGAAGCAACTTAGAAACCTTCCACTTCAACTGGTTGTTTTTCATGCAACGCAGACATGGAATTACAATGTTCCTTTCGCAATTAAGGCATTTCTTTTCTAGGCAAAAAATTTAAATGATATGTTATTCTCGTGTCTTCCAGCTACTTCATCACCTACTTTTACTTGGGATTGCCATAATTCAAAAGAACACGCTGTAGTCTTAGTAAGAGGATCACATTCTGTCACGGCTGTGATGCGAACAATTGTGAAAAATGAAGTTTAGATATGGTTAGAGGTTGTTTAGTGAGCACTGGTCTTAATTTAACAAAGAAATTAAACCCTTCAACATTTCAATAACATAGAACGACTTACAGATCGAAGGTCATTGTCTTCATTTAACAACTTTCCTCCATCAACATCAACAACTGCACGTTGTTCAAGGAGATATTTCTGCAAAGTAGAAGATAAAACAGAAATTGGGTAATGTTTAACAAAAAATGTTAGCAGCTGCAAGTAGCTGTGAAGCCTCTCAAAATTGAATGAACAATTTATGAACAAGAGAAGTTCACACTTCACACTTAAGCACAACAAAAATTATCCGTGTCGGATATGCATCCACGTGTCCAAGTCGGACACATTGTATGTGATATACCTCAATTTTTTATATTTCGCCGTGTCACGCATTTCATATCCGTGTTGGATACGGATACACATGTCCTGTCAATGTAACTTAGAATTTCACAGATAGTAACAACAGAAACTCGATTCGCAATTTAGTCTCTTTTCTCTCTCTTGGGTCATGATGATATAAAAGAATATTAATCATGGTCATGTGAGAAGATAATAATAATAATAATAATAATAAATAAATAAATAAAACCTAGGATAATCTCCTATGAAAGATTTCAATGAACAACTTTTTCTTTTTGTGCTAAAGTGGTGTATCACCAAATTAAGAGTCTAAGACGGACTTACAAGACAATAGACTGTAAAAATGCATTTAATTATAAGATCTACCAAAATACAAAGACTCAACTATAACTTGTTAAAAAAAAACTTGTTTGAATATCATGGAAAATAAATAATTTAAATAGAATCACTTATGCCATCTAGTTTGGTGCAGGTTCCTCGGGCAGGTATAGGTGGAGAAAGTTTGAGTAGGTATCCTAGCGTACTTGGTGCTCTTTTTTGTTGGACTATAGGTTTTCTTTGGTCATTCCCCGTATAGTTACGGATACAGCATTCTGATATTGGCACAGAGACTGATCAAGCTATTGTGTAATGTAATGAAAGGGCCTTTTGTTCTTATCAATGAAGGGGTATATTATCCTATGTGGGATACATTTAGCTGTGGGAGTGAATTTGTTTCTTTGTTGTTTTGCTTGCTCCTCTTTGTGCTAGTAGGTTTTGTCAAACTACATATATTACAGTAAGGTTTCAGATTAGCAAAACCATAGATTACAGTAAGGTTTGAAAACAGTGTGCCGGGATGCCTGACAGTCCTGTTATATGCTTTTGAAGAATATGCTAAGCTCAAGAAAAAGTTTTTGAGGAGCACTGCATCGATCTTTCCATTTGATAGAAAATTTCCTCCTATCATTGTTTAGCTGTTTCCAAAATACCATTCTACGTTTCAACTATATGTTTAAGCACAAAATATGATTTCTGCCCGACATAGTTATAGAATTAATCATCAAAATGCATCTCTATACACATACATGATACATCAGAGAACTAGTACAATTTCTTGAACATTATTTTCTGCTGCTTGAAACAGTAGAGAATAATATGAAGCTTACCTGAGGTAGCATATTCGCCACCGAGGTTATGACAGCTGAAATCGATTGCTCCTGCAATGACCCAGTGAAGTTGCATATATTTCAATACGTGATATATACTGTTACAATTTTAACAAAGGAAATAGTTCAATCTGTGATATATCCTCGAGTAGTCGAGTTCCCACGCTAGTTTCGATAGGGGTCGATGGAACGAGCCGAGAAAAGTTCACAGTTATTGTTTAAATACTAAGTTGTTAAGTAATTTTATTGTTTTCTATTTTGTTTTTTGTTGTAGTATATGTAATGATCTTCGCTTTACCGTTGCAAAAGTATAAACAAACAGTTACTTAACCAGCTATAACTACTAAACTTAATGTTAATTCTATACATGGTTTCTGGCAGGCCAGATTGTGCTAAGCAAAAAAGAGGGATCCTTAGCTCTTCCATTTACAATCGTGTCGGCCTATGGTAGGTTTAAACAGAAATCTCAGCCACTTTAAGCCAGGTGTCGAGACCAAATGCTTCCAACACCTATAACATCTCATGTCCAAAATTCCTAATTGCCTGGCTATCAATTAAAAGAATACATTGGATATAACAATGAGTCTAGATACAAATTGACATCAGTACCTGCATAAACTTATGCCCACTGTAAAGACAGCACTGCCAGCAATGTTTTGAAAATCGAACTGATTTTTTGTTGAAATGGTCCAACCAGGTTCAACGGACCAATTGGTGCTTATTTAACAAAGTTTTTAAAATATGAACTCCACCTTACAATGACTCCAACTTACTCCACTCCTATAAGTGGACTTACAAGATAAATTGAGGACTAATTTTTTGTGGAGGTATACATCCCATAATGGTAAACACTCCCACAAAAGATCAGCTCAATTAAATATGTTTAAACTTGTCAAAAGTTGTATCGAAATTAATAAAATCTGGATCGTTGGATAATTTCATACATTCCAAACGATTTTTGACAAGGTTGTACATTTTCAAATGAGCTGATTTTTTTGTGAGGATAATCTCTATTGTGTGGAGAACATCTCCACCAAAAATCAACTTCTAATTCATTGATTTTAGTGGTGGAGTTCATTTGGAATTTGTTTTAGTGGAGTTCATGTAACCATCCCCTTATATAATTACAAAAAAGATATAAATAACTAAATGTTTCAATTTAGTATTAATAGGTATTATAAATCAAAATGGAAGTATTCTACAAGAAACACTTAATGGCAGGTTGGTTTGGAGCTTGGATTACTTTGTTTAGGACATTAGGTGTCAGATTCGACTCTCCTGGCTACCAATTTTGCCCAAAAAAAATTATAATAAAGGAGGTCAAGTTTTCCTCAATTTAGAACTGGACCGGTTTGACAGTTCAACAGTTGGTTTGGCTTAGACTGACGGTCAAACCAGAAGTCCTGGTGTGATACCCCTAGGCGTGCCCCAAGAAAGAATATGATGGAAAGGCGTCTAGCCCGGATATGGGTGACGCTTGCGCCATGGTGTGATCCCACTTCGCTTAAACGACTGTCCAAAAATCTTGGCTATAAGTAATTGATCCACCAAATCCTAACATCAAGGCTTTTTCCGGATCATTTGGCTGTGGAGTTGGTGAGAACTCTATAGTTAAGCGTGCTTGGGCAGGAGTAGTCCAAGGATGGGTGACCTCCTAGGAAGTTGCTATCTGGAGTCCGAAAACCCCACACTTTCGGAAGTCCGTAGTGGCTAAGTGGAGACAGTATCGATATGATAGGATGGGGCGGGTCATTACAAAAATGGTATCATAGCCGAGGACGGCTCGATCTTAAAGTGGTGGAATTGTGATACCCCTGGGCGTGTCCTGAGGAGGGGTATGATAGAAAGGCGCCTAGCCCGGGTATGGGTGACAATTGCGCCATAGTGTGATCCGACTTTGCTTAAGCGGCTGTCTAAAGATCCTAGCTATGAATAACTGATCCACCAAATCCTAACATTAAGACCTTTTCCGAATCGTTTGGCTATGGGGTTGGTGACAACTCCACAGTTAAGCGTGCTCGGGCAGGAGTAGTTCAAGGATGGGTGACCTCTTGGAAAGCTGTTGTCCGGAATCCGAAAACCCCACACTGTCGGAGGTCCGCAGTGGCTAAGTTACTATTAGGATTCGGTAGATCAATTACTCATAGCCAGGATCTTTGGGCAGCCGCTTAAGCGAATTAGGATCACACCATGGCACAACCCTCACCCATACCCAGGCTAGGAGCATTTCCATCATACCCCTCCTCGGGCCACGCCCAGGGGTATCACAATCCCACCACCTTAAAATCGAGCCGTCCCTCACTGATACTATTTTTGTAACGACCCGCCCCATCCTACCACATCGATATTGTCCCCACTTAGCCACTGCGGACCTCCGACAATGTGGGGTTTTCAGACTCTGGACAGCAGTTTCTCAAGAGGTCACCCATCCTGAAAACTACTCCTACCCGAGCACGCTTAACTGTGAAGTTCTCACTAATCCCACTGCTAAACAGTCCAAAAAAAGCCTCGACGTTAGGATTTTGAGCATCAATTACTCATAGCTAATTTGGACAGCTACTTAAGCGAAGTGGGATCACACCATAGTGCAACTATTACCCAAACCCAGGTTAGGCGCCTTTCCATCATACCCCTCTTTAGGCCACGCCCAGGGGTATCATAATCTCACCACTTTAAGATTGAGCCGTCCTTTGCTCTGATACCATTTTGTAACGACCTGCCCATCCTACCACATCGATACTGTCCTCACTTAGCCATTGCGGACCTCCGACAGTGTGGAGTTTTCGGATTCCGGACAGCAACTTCCCAGGAGGTCACCCATCCTTGGACTACTCCTGCCCGAGCACACTTAACTGTGGAGTTCTCACCAACCTCACAGCCAAACAAACCGGAAAAGGCCTCAATGTTAGGATTTGGAAGATCAATTACTCATAGCCAGGATCTTTGGGACAAACCGCTTTGCTTAACGGGATCATGCCATAAGAACCGGCCACCGTCATACCCGAACTAGGCACCTTTCCATCATACCGCTTCCCGCCGGCCCCGCCTGTATGGTCATTACACCTGGTTTTCACCAACCCGAGCTGAAAATCTTACCAGTTCCGATCGGACCCAGTTCAACAACCGGTCTGGTCCGGTTTTCTAAACACTGCTGCGGTTGGACACTTAGACAGTCGGTATAAGCGAACCCAGCGGTTGAACCGTTGCACCGGTGTAGTTCTAAACCGAGAAAAATTGAACCACTGCATTATAAATATTGTTTTTTTGGTAAAATTGGTAATGTGGAGAGTCAAACCTAACACCTAAACAAGGTACTCCAAGTTCCAAACCAACCTGCCATTTTATATTTCCTGTAGAATACTACTATTTTGATTTATACAATTACTACTAAACTAAAACATTAAACATGTAGTTGTTCATTTCTTTTTTGTAATTATATAGTCTATTTAAAACTTTGTTAGATAACCATCAATCGGTCCAACCATGATTGAACCTGGTTGGACCATTTTAATAAAAAATTGGTTTGATTACCGGTTCGGTTTTCAAAACATTGACTGGAAGGGACTTACTAACACAATGTCAAAAGTTTATCTTGGATAGTTCTCCCAGCCTAACCTCAAGTAACTACAATTTTATCAACTTCTACAAAAATATTTAGACAGCAAGAAAATGTTAGAGGTGCCCTCACTCTGTGAACAAGTTTGGACATAATATCAAGTGTGGACAACACCTTCCTCCCATGGCTGAGTTGATTTCTACAAATGTTCAAATGAACACCACAGTAAGCGATATCAGTAATGAATAGACAAGAATCTAACATAAAAAGGTCATCCACTTTGTGTTAAACTATTGATCAACATATCAATCAAGCCAACATATATGATATATGTGTGAACAAATACCTCTTGAAGGTACCAGAGATCTTTGCAGCAAAGATGTCTCTGGCAGCTGATATAAAACTGCATTTCCTAATAGTGGATATTTTGTCAATGTAGTCAATCACCTGCAAGAAAAAACTGAACTATTATCATTAAGAAAAAACTAACCTAACAAGAAACGAAACTCCTTGAAAGATGAAACAAAAGAAAGAAGCAAATCACTATACCGCTAAGAGACAATACTATTACCTTTCTCTTTTCTTCTTTCTCAAAGGATAATAAAGTTTTGAATGTTTGTCGGAATGCACTATCGTCACAACGCGGCACAGTTGTTCGAAGCATAGCCATAATGGCTTTCATTACCTATTCTAACAAGCAATAGGTTAAACCAAATGTCAACAACAACAACGACGACAACAATGTCTAATTGTTCAAGATGACTATTTGACAAAATAGCATGATCTGATGCCTTGAGGAAATTGCGTCAAGCATGGGGCCTAGCCTCACTAGCATATAACTATTGTTATAAAAACCCTATTACATTTTGTTATTATGGGTAAACAACAGAAGTTATAAATGAAAAACAAGATTAGGGAAACATAAACAATAGGGAGTTTGAGTTTTATTGAACCAAAAAAATAATAAAATAGGCAACTCATTTTGTGCTTCCACCAACACAGAGAGGTCAAAATCAAATCTCAACCTTACAAACATAGGCTTAACATCCAAATGTCATTCCAGAAAGTAAGACAAAGTGAGGCTGAGATTAAATCTCCTACAACTCCTTACAACCTTAAACGACGTCATCATTGAAATAAGATTCATCCATAAGGGCATCAATATATTCACAAATCACAAGAACTTTTGCACCTCATCATCACCATAGCAGTGATAGAACAAAATGCCTCGACGTAGCGCAATACTTCGCAATATCTGCCATTTTTAGGGATATGTAATTAAATATCTCATATCGATTTTAATCCTGTTGAAGTTTCATCAGCATCAACATTTTCTTTGGTGAAAAATTTAACTGCTGAAGCAGCAGTTCAAATGTATCCGACAATATCTTCCTAGATGTCACAGGTTGAAATTTCCAAAATATCAGCACTTTGTGCCGATAGTATCACTGACTCACCGTGTACATAGAATTTGATGATGCTAAATGTTTAAGACTTATGAGGAATTGAATTCATTGGTCATCCCCTATTGTTTGCGATATATTACATTGAAAGAGAACTCAGTCTGTCATATGGTTATCATCCAGATTTTATAATCCTCTTCCCTAAAAGAGACGAAAGGATATATTGGATTTCTGCAGTGCTATAGAAGAAATATTTGCACCTAAAAAGTACAACTATCGTTCATGTTCACAGTACCACCAGAGTTTGTACCAGTCAAGCAGCTTCCGGCATACTACATCAGGCTAAAAACTAAAAGATAGACAATAGGAAAGACGGAAAAAGTATGTGACCAACCTTTTTTCTGTAGAAGGCCACACCATGAACATTAAATGGTATTTTCCTGTCACGAAAAGCTGTTTGGAACACTTTCCCAGAGACCTGTATTATACAAGAAAAAGAGCATAAAGGGCATGGACTATTCATGTCAATATGTCATGCAGTAATTAGTGGCAATTGGAGCTTCAGAAATGTTGTAGGAGTGTAGGTCATACCTGCCTTCGATATAGAATAGCTATATTTCCAAAGGAACGTTTTGCATCTGAATCATCAGACATGGACTCCAAGATTTTATCAACAACAAAAGCACACTGTGCAACTTCATTGTGGCATTCCTTAACAGTTATCTGAATAGTGGATAATGAACCATGAAAATTCCATCATCAACAGAGAAAGTGGGAGTCTATGTCCGAAGATTGATCCTACACAAACCAAAGTTGTACCTTGCATCCACACGAATTATCAGTTAAAACTTGCTTCATCTGGCAGCGATTGACATTATTGTGGATAAGAGATGACGCAGCCTCAACAATACAACGTGTGGAACGATAGTTCTTGGTTAATCTAATCTGAATTCATAAGGCACGATGAGAAGTTGAATGGTGAATGGCAGTATAAGACAGAATTAATATGCTAGAAACCAGATAATCAAGAAAAAAATGTGTAAACACCAGGAAAAAATATATATATGAGCTAATATGCATGACCTCTCTGTGGTTTGGAAAATCTTTACGAAATGAATCAAAGCCAGAAACATCAGCCCCATTGAAACTGAATATAGACTGCAGTAAAATACGCAAAAAAATATATTTCAACTGCGATTATTGGTTAAAAAGTACAAAGTACCATTAAGCAAAAATAAATAAATTTATTAAATCAAGCTATAAATAAAGCTTCCAGAAATAAAACAAAGTGCACCTGATCTTCATCACCAACAATAGTTATGTGGTTATGAGAAGCAAGGATTCGCAAAAAATTGTATTGCGTGGCACTCGTATCCTGAAACTCATCAATTACCATGGCTTTCCATAAGTCCTGACTTTGCTCACGTACTGAACATCAGAAAGTAATGTGTAAATATAAGAACCAACTATGACAGTGTACGCAATTGTACAATATCAACAATTAATATGACTTACTAACCTCCAGGAAAATCAGTGAGAAGATTCACAGAACAACTGATTAAGTCATGATAATCTAGAGCATTACAGGATCTTAAAATGCCATTGTAGTTCTCCAGAATCATAGCCTGGTCAGATTCAAATCGAGCAATATTGAGTGTATTGCCATTACCAAAAGGTAGCAATGGAAATCTTAAAAGAAAATGATACGGCTTACCCCTATCTCATCACCAATTTTTCGGCACTCAGCAGGCGTCTTTCCAGAAGCTTTAGCCTGGAACAGAGAACTCGTCCCGTTATAGAAACTTATTTACGCGTAAAAAGATATATAAGTGGAAGAGAGATATACCTTCATTACATTATCTAATTTGTATTTGCACCAATGCAATACTTTAGAATGACATATCATTATTCATTAATTCAACAAGTACATCGACTCAACTACTCAAGGATTGAAATATGAGAAATTTAACAGGTGTGAAGCATGATTTTTACAGAGTAGACACCATGTTATTGTTTATTAAGCTCGGATTGATCCTATGTTGTACTGCATACATATCTCATGGTTTGGATAATGCTCTTAAAGATCATAACTCATATCACGCTTAGCAGTAAAGTCCTAGTATGAATTAGGCCATTAAATTGAAGTGAAGTGCATGCTGCAAAATTTAAGAAGAGAATAGAATCTTCCAGCTGACACCCAAAGAATCTAGGAAAGAAAGCTCAATACTTCAACCTACATTATCTACACTAAACTGAGTTACAAACTAGTTGTTCTCAAAAATGATAAAACGAAAAGGACGAGTGTAGAAACAAATTGTTAAAACAACTAACCACCAAATAAACCAACTTGAATATCATAGGGAAGACGCTTTCACATAGTTGCCATACAAACATATAGCCCAGTCTTAAACTGTAAGATGCAAGGCTAACCTGAGTCACAAATTTCTCCCACTTCTTTGACTTGTCCTTGAAATATTGTGCACACTTCATATCACCATACTGATCAATCTTTGAAGCATCAAGGTTTTCACCCATGCTCTTCTTACTTTCAAATAATCGCACAGTTTCAAGAATTGCTCGTCTTTGCTGTCCATGCCCATATATTAGAAATTCTGGTGTACGTCCCAACCTGTTTAGAAACAATTATCTATTTAAACAATGATGAAAGAACACCAAAGACGGGATATATATTTAGCTGGTCAGCTTAGACTAAATTATTTCTTGTTATGAAAAAAAATAGATAGTATGATGTGTACATCACGACAACGAACTAACACTTAAAAACATCAATGTTCCTGACACAAAAGATGGGCTAGAAGAATTTTTGGCCAACCCTTGTCTAAGAAAAGCTTCTACAACCTAAGAAATTATACATCTCATAAAGCATGTTTCAGCACATCCTTCTCTCCCCTTAGACACATGGTAACATTGTGAAGGGGATATATCACAAAAATAGTTCCACAGAATGTACAAATAATAATGTAACCAAATCCAGAAAGAGGTGATGGAATTCTAACCTAATATGTTTAGTTAGTTTAAAAAGGAAAAAAAAATTAAGAAAGCTCAAATGAATTATAAGGAGTGAGTGAATAAAATGTGTACTTGTCAGCGTGTGTACGACAAAGTTGCAAACAGAATGAGTGGAATGTACTGATTGTAAGTTTCTTCGCCGCCTCCTTTCCTGCCACTGATCCAATCCGGTCCCTCATCTCAGATGCAGCTGCTGTCGTGAAAGTCATGGCCAAAATGTTGGACGGATCAATACCCTGCAAAATTCCATGTGGTTGAAAAAAAAAAGCAGACACTCGTTCAATAATAATAATAGATAGATAGATAGATAGATAGGGAGTTCATATTGTCAATACCTCGTTCAAAAGCATCAATACACGCCCAACCATTGTTGAGGTCTAACATAGAAAAAAAACAAACCAAAATGATAACTGTTTTATTGAATCAACTTGAGAACAAAAATACAAAAATATCACACGAAAAAAGATTAGAAGGCAAACCTTTCCGCTTCCTGGACCAGCAACAATCATCAAAGGAATCGAAATATCGCTACATGCTGCCTCCTTTTGATGTTCATTTAGAGCCTGCAAATAATCTGAATATGCCGGTGGAAAATTCCCAATATTCATTGACTCCGTTCTATCAGATCCTTCAACCCTGTCCCTTAACTCCACTGTGCCTTCACTTTCCAAAACCATGGTAACAGTTCCAAAATCCAAACACATTTTACCATCAGACCTAATATGAGGTGGGTCCTGCTCTGTAACCTTTCTCCCCGACCTCTCCTCGCAAATTGCATCAATTTCTTTCAAAACCAATTCATCAAAATCATCATCAAATCCACATTCATTTTGTTTCATCGGAGTAATAAATAGATTCGAATTGCACCCATATTCTCTCATACCACCCTCCACTTTCTTCCTCAATGCCCTTTTGGGGCACGGTCTAATAGAATTAAGTTCCATCAAACGCCCACATTTTGATGGTGTGTTCACTGGCACCTCAGTAAGAGGTATTCTAGAAATGGCAGTTTCATTATTATCTCGATTTCTGAAATATAATGAAAAATATCAGGTGATATAAATAATATAAACGACATATTATTGCATTGAAAAATAACTTACTTTTGAATGTCGAGACTGGAAGTGGTGTGGAAAGGGCGTTTTCTTGCAAGAAGGGCTTTAGCAGCCCTGAATTTCTCAGATATTCGAGCCCTTTGTTCTTTTGTGATTACGTTCTCTTTGTTCATCCTGTTTTTTTATTATTATTTGTTTACAAAGTTTAATTGAGATATAAAATATGTGTTTAGAAAAAATGAGTGGAGTGAAGTTTGGAGACTGGAGTAGAGTGTGTGCTGATTAGAAAATTTATTAATTGAGTGAAACCCTAGCTATAGAGTGTGTGTTTGGTTTGATTTTCGTTTCCCGCTTTTAGCTTGTATATTATGGCTTCCAAGTTACGACACCCCGTCCACCCACCCGATGGGCCGATGGTCATAAACTCATACCCATGGGCCCTTACCCGGGCACATTGTTTGAAATGAAGATATTGATCCCTCAAAATCTTGAATGGATGTTCAGTTTTCCACATTAATGTATTTGTACGTGGTATGATGTGGTTTGTCATTTGCCTTACTAATAGTGAATGCAACCAACCAAAAGATTTACCATCTCTTAATATCCTCATACAAATACACTGAACAAACTATTGTCCTTAACATTTCTCCCGTAGATCACCTCTTTTCATGCACATTGAAACTCCTGCTACTCTGGATTTGTAAGGGCGTTACACTACTTGATTCAGGGTCATACTTGAAACAGGAACGCTACCAAAATCCCATGGAAACACCATTGAACAGTGTATGAGAAAACAAGGAAAAGGCAGAGGGGACAGGGCAACATGCAAAAGAAGCATCAGCTGATGAGACACAAGCTTGCATATTCCTTTTCTTCATCAGTAATATCTTTGATCTATCTGTCATTCCTGTGTGATGCATTATCGTTGGAGGAGGCTATAGGAAGGCATGTCTTCCAGGCGTGTGATGTCCTCAAGTAGCAGTTCCCTTTCTATTTGACGGCGTGTAGACTTCATCACCATCTGAAGGAAAGGAAGCGGATGCAGACAGAAAAATTACCAAATGAATTGAACATGCACATTATGAAAATGTAAAGATACCAATCTAGGTAATATGGTTCAATAACAGCTCCCCAAGTCAATACACATACATTGAAGTCCATGTACGAGGCACGCATCTCTAGCCATTGCTGATCCATGAGTTTAAATGCCATACAGTAGAGAATGTCGAATGCTGATACATTTTCTGTGACAGAAAGCACGAGTTACATCCAACACGGTATGAAATTGTATAAGAAGCACAGTCAATCAAATGATCAACCAAATATCGAGTTAACTTTTAATGTAATGTATGTTCCAGTCGAAGTAAATATTCATCGCCATGCATGAATGACAGATGTACTGCACTCGCCACAAGGGAGGACCGCATACGAAACTCTCAAATAACAACTTAATAAAGTTTGAACTATAATATATCACAAACCTACCTGAGAGGAACTTCAAGAATACTGCACCCATCCATGTTCGTGGTTTAACTGTGAAAGTACAGAATGGCAGTTAGTGATGCACTAGGACTTCATTTATCCAAACAATAAGATCTTTAACATCTCCTACTCAAACATTAACCATTACGAGCAGTACTTTGTGGCTCAAAAGAAGCCCAAAAACAGAAAAAATTGCCTTAAAGAAATCCAACCCGTAGATACCATTATTCCTATTTGAAAGGTCTGAACTTGACAAACAAACAAACATCAATTCCAGTGGGGTTCACCAACATAATGACAAGATAGAGGTTTGGATACACCATTAACATGGGAGAGATCATAGATGAAACCTGCAGTCAGAGAAGACCTAATATCTAAACCATCCCCTACATCTGACTATCTACCACGTCAATCTGCCACTGACATGGCAAGTAACCAAATTTCTAGAAACATTTGAGTTTCAAATGTTTGCTTAAAACATTTCTACATGAATGTAATTACCAGGTGATACATATTAGCACGAACAAGGTAGTTCAGTTCAAATTATCTGTCAAAGTAGTTACAACAGACTGCAGCTCAACATCCCTCCTCACCCAACATAAACTACGGAAAAAAAGGAGTGCCGTGTGTGGGTGCCGCAGGGGGGGGCACAACAGGAAAGAAAAAGGAAATAATAATAATAATAACCTTTAGAATAAGATTTCAAATTTCTCATAAGAATGAAAGTGAGAAAAGCAAACCTGCTTCAAGGTCAAGCATCTGAATCAGCATGAAAGTGATATTCACACCAGCTACTGCAAATGGGTATTCCCACAGTGCCCGCTCACCTTCCTGCTTTTGGAGGAGATCCTGAAAAGATTGCTGCATGGAAGTATTTGCTAGCCTAGTTAAGGAAAACAGAAATACTTGTAGCAGCAAGAAAAAATTTCCAAACCAGATCAATCTGAACTCAAGCTGGCAACTTGAGTAAAACAGAAACCAAATTAATTGGAACTTGCTTTGTTAAGTATGAAACTTATTTTTGAATACCCAAAAACAGAGATACGACTAACAAGTGAAGCAACGGAAAGCTACTTTGACCACGAAATTGGACAATATTGGACAATATTGGACCACTTTATCTGCCTGTGCTTGCTCAATATAGGACTATTTTGGCAGACATGTCTCTAATTACATATAACCGGTATCACGGTATGAAAAAATATATATATCCCATTAGAAATACACTGTTATGACTGAAATGTAACCAATTTAGCAAGTGGCAGGAAAAACGTGCTTCCAATCCATTAAGTTAAATACTCCAAGAACCATACTCATCTACTTCTATGATATATGGAGATACTGCGTACAAGAGTGCGTCATTGCATGTAACGTGGTGTTAGTTTTAAGACGGGATGCGGTCGATGCAAAATCTAGAAATACTAAACTCTATTAATAAAACGGTTGGACATAATTGTGCATACAAAGTAAGACTTTGGCAGAGTACATGGAAACAATGCACCAAATGATATTGACGGGAAAAGCTCCCTAAAGTAAAATGTTCAGAATCTCTTGGAGTGACAGGATCGTATGAAAAATTTCAGCGTGAATGGTAACTATTAACTAGAAGGGAGAAGTTGGGATATGCTGATTAAACGAGGTAAATGTTAGCAAACTAAAAAAACATCTTCACAAACTTGGCAGACATAGGCTTGTTTAATAAATTAATAACAATTAAGTGGGGTTGTCGAAAACTTAAAGAAGCTCCAAAGTCCAAACAGTGATAAAATAAGAGGGTGTTTGGCAACACCTCTAAAAGCCACTTTGTGGCTTTCCAAGAGGATAGAAGCCAAAAGCTTGTGTGCAATTCTCCTAAAGTAAGAAAACCATAAAGCCAGACGGACAAAAAAAAGCTTTTTGAGAAGACCAAAAAAGGCTTTTTATGTAGCCTATTTTCGTTGCTTTTTCCTTTTGCCTTTGGGATTTCTATGTCACTTGGTAATAAATATCTTCTAGCACTTAAGTGTATTTGTCAACCCGGTTGAGCACAGCTGTTCCCGTCAATAAAGGTTGCGGGGTTCAAATCCCCACAATTTCCCTTTTCTTTTTCATTTATATTTCAATAAAAACTTAAAAACAGGTATGGTGTCTCGAAGACTGGAACCCAGGTTCCTTACTAAGAGGTAAGAGCTCCATCCCGCTACACTCTAGCAATTCATCTGTTGATATATGAGACTGCAATTTATATACACTGATATTTGAAATTTATTTCATTTTATTGGTTGGTTTTATTATTTGCTAGTTAGGAAGTACTTTTGAGTGCTTTTACCAAACGAACTTCTAACTTCTTGGAATTTTGGTTTTAACTTTTTGGTTTTAAAAATTGTAATTTGTCAAACGTGCTTATGCTTTGCATTAAGTGAAAAATCAAGAAAGGACTTTTTAGCTTGATAGCTTTTGACTTATCCTTAGTTGTCAAATGCAAAGCTATTTACCATGAAAGTACAGTTTGGAGAGAAGAAGAAGTAGATAGTTGAGAGAAGGGAAGTAAACAGGCTATCAACATGTGACTGGTGATTAGCTAATCATGTGTTACGAAAGAGATGGACAGTAAAAATTGGAGTGTCTATCCTATTTCAAACCTAAGTTTCTAGCAAATCAGATTTTTTTTTTCTGCAATTGGTAAAAGGAGATATTTTAAATATTTAAAAAAAAAATAGTTATACAATAAGGTATCCAACCAATACAAGAAATCTCCTCCATCAAAAAGTAAACGACCCCTAAGAAAAGACAGCTAACAAGGTTTCATCATGACTCATAAACAATAATGGGCGATAATCAGATGGTATGATAAGCATCCAAACTGTTACTAAAGAGAAGCGGAAGAATTAGTATGACATACCGGGTATGCCCTTGCAAAGAATAGTAAGTTTTCCACTGATATATAACCACCACCCCTAGCAGATAAAATTGCAATAACATTACATTAAGAAGTGCTTCACCAATAAGAACAGGAGAGGGATATTTAAAAATAAAGAAATTACACACCTGAAATCAGTAGAAGGATCTTTTCCTTGCCAACCCATCTCTTTCCATTGCTCTGAAATTAAACCAGAAAGTTCTTCCCCAGGATAAGCAGCACTCCACAATGCCCTCAGGGTTTCCTAAAATAATCTTTTTGATCAGTAAAATTCACTATGTTTACTACAATAATGCAATTATATTAAGTTCAAAAACCCAAAAACAATCATACGTTTAGGCTGGACCTATATTTGTGGTAGGGAAACAGAGAAATTGAAAGGAAGTCATTAGCAAATACATGACCCACGCAAAAAACAAAATGTTTAGTGTTTCTATTGGAAAGAATAGACTGGTATATTGTAGTCAAGTTGGAAAAAATTGTAGAGTTGTAGACCAGTTAATTTGCCAAAAGCACAATCAACTCATGAGTCCAAAAATACTTCAACAAGTTGGAAGCTGCAGCTATTAACCATTACTTACAACTAAGGAATACCAACGATTGTTCTATACATTTTTCTAGAAACCTGTTCGGCCTCTTTCTCTCACATAAATGATTGTCATCCGAAAATTCATTCTGAGTGCGTCAAGGTCAGTGCAGATGAAAAGAAATGCAATGATGCAAGTGTTTTTTGATTGTCAAGATCAGAGAAGTAACTATACTAGTGCTATTACTAATTATAAGCTATTCAACCTATTTTCATCGCTTTTCTGAGCAATATACACATTTGATGCTCTCTCTCAGGTTCCCTGCTATAACATTTAACCTAGTTCACAAGTTGGATCCTCCTATTCGGTCCAGGTAACGAGATGTAGCCTATTCAATAGGTGTCATAGCAATCACATTTCAGAGGATTTCTACAAGTCCAAATATCATAAAGAGGTAGTAACATAGCACTGGAACATCTAAGGACTTCCACGAAAGTGAACTAAAATCAAGAAGTGTGCAAAAGGCACTCAAATCTCAAGACTATGTTATAGAAATGGCGATGAACTAGTAGTATCAATAGATTAACAGCAGAATCAAATAAAACAAGTAACATATTACAAAGACAGAGAAGAAAATAAGTTATCAACCTGATGCTCGGAATTTCGAAGACTACCTGATGCTCGGAATTTGAACTATCATAGGGAACATATAAGCGTCTCTGTAACCTTTGCAAACATTCATCCTGAGCCACAGCAAAAAATCAAAAATTAAAAATTAGATAAAAATAAATAAAACAGTTCGGTATTAGTATTGTTATGTGCAAGGTAGACAGAAACAAAAAGTGGAGAATATTAGAAGTTCCTCTGAATCCTTGTTCTATTAAAAACATCTCCCTAATGATAAGGTTACATTATCGCTTCCTATGATAGAATTGTATGGTGAAGACATGAATAATAGAACAGACACCAAACAGAACTTGAAAACACCATACCTAGGATAACTAAGTTATGCTTAGAAAGTAGAAGAGAGTTCTGAGCAGAAAGGCAATGATCTGAGCGCAAAATTTCTTTCAATGTGCGCCCTATGTAATTTGGTAGACGAGACTTCGGAATCATCTTATCATTCATTGCAGATTCAGCATGGAGATTTGGTTGGCATTACTTCTGCCAGTGTGAATCAATATCAACCAGGCCATAAATGCACAGTCGGTTACCTCATGATTGGAGAGGTGGTTAGCTCCAACTACTACGGCTTATGGAAGACATTTGTGGCCTTTGGTGCCATATGCAACCTGGTGGACTCTTTGGAGGATGAGGAATTATGCTATATTTAGGGATAAAGCAGCTACCGTGTACTCAACAATCCATAACATCAAGTCTCACAGACGCTAGACATGGTATCAGGGTAAAACACAAGAAAAATATTCCTACTTTGATTCTTCCTCTTTCGTTATTTCTAGTCTAGTCAAACAGCACTTAAAAGTTGAAAAACATTTACTAACATACTTTTCAAATTGATGAAGAATGTTAGCCCTTGTGAGTTGTGACTATCCACTATTTTATATTTTCAACACAGTACGATACTTTCTTTTGTATTAAGTTTTACAATCCTACTCGAAAAGATGTTGGTGCCAGTGGATTATCAGTAGCAAAAAGAACCTCTGGATATTTTTACAAAGTATCCGTAATACATAGTTATCACCTCGTGAGTAATCAGATAAAAACTTATATCTAGTACTCAACTTGTTTTAGACATTTGTTCAGTTAACACCAACTAATAGGAAGGAGTGAGTAAATGTGTCAACAGCAGAGCCATATATATAACCCAAGTAAAAAAAGAAGTGATCAATTTTAAACTTCATAACCACACAAAGAAATTTAATACCTGAGAAGGAGTTAAGTCAAATGATGGGCGGGCATCACTATCTCTTCTTTGAGCACAAACACAAGAAAGACCTCTGCCAAGCCATGCTGCTGATCCCACCACAGCCTCAGCTGTAACAATACATGGCTTTAAGCAACTAAAAGGCTTCTCGACAATTGATACGCATAAGAATTAAGAAGATAACATTTTATTTACTGTAATAAAACTAACTTCGCCTCCTGAGAATACAACAGTATATGCATGGCCCTTACAATATACCATTTGACTATAAATTCAAGCTAAAGGCTACTAGTTCCTATGTGAGATAATATCCTGACTCATCTTTTTATTTGGGATATATAAATGCAATGACTCGACTAATTCAAACCAGTCGTATTTGTATTAACAATAACAACAAGCCAAGAATAGTAATAAACTCGTAAATCAAGAAGAAGAAGAATATATATATACCTGAAGATGAATGAGTAGAACAACCACTAGTATGTTCAATTCTTCTAACAGCAACAAAAGATCCACCACCGTGTTCATCCATGTAAGGCATCTGCAATTAAAAATCAAATTAACAACTTCATTGAACATAACATCAAGAAACAAAGATTGATTAATTACCTTGGAAATCAAGAAACAGTGAATAAAGTTGCAGTGAAATTGATGTGTGTTTGTTAGGGTTTTAAGATCTGGATAAAACCGGCGTAGCAGTTTTATTTTCTTGTTTTTTGAGGTTTTGAGGAAGTGTCAGTTTTGGGATTTTGGATTCTTGTGTGAAGCCTTCTTTTTAATCCAAAAAGCGGGAAAACATGTCACGTTGGATAAAAAGACGTCTTATTTTTGTTATCTTTACTTCTTTAAGATGGCTGATGACTCCCACGTTAAAATTGCCATAGTAGGCCTCTGTAGGATAATTTTGACTTTTGAGCTGACCGAGTCAATTACAAAAGCCACCTGCCCTGGTGATTTTGGTACACTCCCGAAGATTGTATGATTGTTTGAGACTTTGAGTTTGTGAAGCTTTTCTCTACAATTCCATTGATTAAGCCAAAATAAAGTTGGCAGTTACAACAACTTACCCAACTACCTACTAACTAACATATACATCAATAATCTAAGCACTTGACAGATTTTGAGATCATTATCAAACTTCTAAGGTTACATTTTTAATGAAAGTTTATTTTGCGTCTTTGCTGTCTGTATTCACTATTTTTTACATATTACGTACAATTGTGACAAATGAAGACAATTAGTTCTGACGGTAGAGAAGGCTTGCTATTCCTCTAAATATATGTTTAATGCATTTGTCCCCTATAATCCAAAGGCAAATAATAAGGAGAGATTGATCTCTCCGCGCACTTTAGGCACCACTGTTGAATTAGCAGGTTTCTTATCCCGAGTCGATGATGTGGAGGCTGCCGTATATAGAAAATAACATATTTAAAAACAACAAAATAACAATTAAAACCAATCATTTATGTTCATCTTCTTTCTTTGGATTTATTTGTGGTGTTTGGTTGTACGGTGATTCGGATTTAGTACATTATCAGTGATTGTGTCTTGTGAGGTTTTTAATTTTATGGGTTTATAAAGTTTCAATTTATACTATAATTTTGGTTTTGCAATTAGTTCTGATTTTATACTTTCAACAATGGAAGCTATATAATCTTAGGGTCCTTAAACTTCATGACTTCAAGGTATGTTTTATCTAGAAAAAAATATGTGAGGAAGGATGAAGAAGTTGAAAATAATTTCCAACAACAAAGACGAAGGAAGAAGATGAAAAATTATCTTTGTTGTTTTTTTTTTATTGTTTTTGTGTTTTTTTTCTCGACCTCTCAAGCTTTTTCAATGGCGGCCGATCCAAACAAACTTACTTTGAAAACTCTTTGTGATCTCAATGATAAATTGCTCTTAAATACGTTTCCAATATTTCAGATTTCTTAAGATAATCCCTCCAGAACTATCTCTCAACAGAAATACTACCTCTATATGTGAAATCGCTTTCATTAAATTGTCATACGTTTTTCTAATATCATACAACGGGTGTGAAAGAAAAACATTACTATATTTACATGAAGTTTTGTGTCTCTAACATTTCTGAAAAATGTTAGAGACACATAACTTCATATAAATATAGTAATGTTTTTCTTTCACACCCGTTTGTATGATTTTAGAAAAACTTATGACGATTTAATGAATGTGAGTTTGCATATAAAGGTAGTTTTAAAACCATTCCTTCCCTTACAATCATCTATGTTACTTGTTTGTTTGAGACAAAATTGGTTCTTTTGTCTAAAAAACCTAATGAGGAGTTTAAAAATGATGTAAAAATTACATCGGTTTTTTTGAAAACCGTTGAAGCAAGAACTTATGAACTTGATGATCCCTTCATTTTAAATGTTGGAAGATTTTTTTTTTTTATGAAAGCCAGGTAAATAAATTTTTGTTCAAAAATTTAATGGTATGATTCGAGTTCGTCACTCATTGAGTCACTGAAGTTAGGGGAGAATAGTCCCACTAAGGATCTGAGAAGGTATAAAAAAAAATAATAAATAATAAAAAATAAAAAGAATAAAGATAAAGGGAGCAAAGACAATAGGAAATAGAGTTGCCTCAAGTATACATTCAATTAATAAAACACTGCTGTTGTTGGCGATTTGTTTAGTTCATTTTTAGCTGATGTGGTGTTAATGTTAATACATAAAAATTAACATTCACTTGTTATACACTAATATGTAGTGTACGTTAATGTTAAAAATTAGTGATGAGATGTAATTGTAAAACACATGTACTCGCATGTTCGATTTAAAATGCGAGTTAATACACGTGTACATATACACGTGTATGTATGTAAAATATATCAATGCAACGAATATATGTGATTGCACATGTACACAATCGAGTTAATACAAGGAAACAAATATATATGTATGCACATAAAAAGACCGTATTTTTGGGGTTAGATATTTGATTATTTTAATTTTTATATCAAAACTTATAATTATCATATAGATGGTAAATGTTTTAACGTATACGATTGATATTTGTTCATAGATTGATGTAAATATGATTATTGATACATCACTAATTATACATAAAATATTATCGTGTAGGAAAAAAAAAGTTTTAGTGTTTAAATGATTTAAATTGTTTAATAACCATAATAAATAATAAAGACCCGAATTAGAACCGAAACCGATAAAAAACCGTGGGTTTGAATGGTTTTGGATTTGGTTATATAATTCTCATGTCAAAACCGTTGAGAACCGAAACCGATAGAACCGTAAATAATAAAACCCAAACCAAAACCACTAAAACCCGAACCAAAACCGACCCGTTAGTAATAGTTATTCCTATTTTTGTTATTAAGCTAGAGAAAAAAATAAATTCAAATGTCAAAGTTTGTCATAGACCTATCCGAGTCGAGTTTTGTTACACTCGAGCTCGACTCGCATATGCAGAAGCTCAACTCGAACTCGCATTCGAGCTTAATATTGAAGCTCAAGCTCGACTCGTCTAGTTCTACTAATAGCTCGGTTCGACTTTCGTTTTTTACACTTAAAACTCGAAAAAAATGTATATTAAAACATTAAATTCTAGCTAAAACTTAAATTAATAAAGCTCGAAAAACTCGAAAAAAAATGTATATAAAACATTAAAATTAGTATAAATTGTAAATTATAGTTGGGTATAAAGTATAAAATGACGTATAAATTATAAATTATATGATACGTATGGGTTTATAAAACGAGTAGCTCGCGAGCTACTCGAACTTGAACTACTCGCTATCTAGAATGAACTTTAAATTAAGCTCAAACTCGACTCATACTTTTGTGCGGACGAGTTTGAGTCGAGCCTTCGACGAGCTGAGCTCGAATTACTCAGGAATAGCTCGACTCAATGAACAGCCATAGTCAAAGTTATTGACAGCTTAGGAGAGGCTGCCACTTGAGCCATCACTCCAAGCCGTTTCATTTGGCTAATTTTGTAAGAGAGAAAACATGTTCAGCTGGCTTGTGTTTTTGGCCGCTAGCATTTCTCTGGCATTCGCATTTCTCTATATCTCACCATTGGGCCTGTCCAAGTGTCTAAGTATAATTTTCTTTGGATCCAAGAAAATGCACTACAGCTTCTAGTCAGGCCTCGTGCGCTCATGATGTTTTATCAGCAACCTAGCATTCGTCCGCCGCGTGTCATCTTTATCAGCAATTAAAGGACGGCAATAACAATAACATGCAAACCGTCTAACTGTCACAACCGCCTATCTCTAACGGTATTAACTACCTAACTCCAACTGCCATAACTAAAATAACTACCAATGTCATCTTCAACTCACTCACTCCCTCCACTTCCATACTCATTACCCCTCCCTACACAAACCTTCTCTTCACACCACCTTCAACAAAACAAACAACCTCTCAAACCACCTCCTTCTTTAACCCTCACCTCAAATTCCAAACCAGAATCCTTCCAATGGATAGAAACTCTTCGGTCCCACACTCGTTCCAATCTCTTCCAAGAAGCCATCTCATTATATATAGAAATGATAACCGACGGAACAACCCAACCCGATAATTTCGCTTTCCCAGCTGTTCTTAAAGCTGTTACAGCTTTACAAGACTTCAATCTTGGGAAACAGTTACATGCTCACGTTATTAAGTTGGGTTACCATGTGTCGTCAGTGACTGTATTGAATAGTCTCGTTCATTTTTATGGAAAATGTGGGAGTATTGGTGAAGTTTTACAACTGTTTGATAGAATATCTGAAAGAGATCAAGTTTCTTGGAATTCGTTGATTGCGGCATTGTGTCGGTTTGAGGAGTGGGATCTTGCTTTAGAGATGTTTCGGTGTATGCAGTCTGAGAACTTTGAGCCTAGCTCATTTACATTGGTTAGTGTTGCACTTGCATGTTCGCATTTGAGTAAGCGTGAGGGTATACGCCTTGGGAAGGAAGTTCATGGGTATAGTTTGCGAGTGGGTGATTTGAGGACGTTTACTAATAATGCTTTGATGACCATGTATGCGAAATTGGGTAGAGTAGATTACTCTTTAGCATTGTTTAAGATGTTTGAGAACCGTGATATGGTTTCTTGGAACACTATGATTAGCTCATTGGTACAAAACGATAGGTTTGCTGAGGCTCTGGTCTTGTTGCGTGACATGGTTCTTGAAGGGGTTACTATAGATGTTGTCACAATAGCTAGTGTGCTCCCAGCCTGCTCCCATTTGGAGATGCTGGAATTGGGACGAGAAATCCACGCACGCGCCTTGAGAAATGATAATCTGATTAGAAATTCTTTTGTAGGTAGTGCACTGGTGGACATGTACTGCAATTGCAAAAAGGTTGAAAGTGGTCGGCGAGTTTTTGACGGAATGTTAGAGCGGAGAATTGGTCTTTGGAATGCAATGACTGCTGGCTATGCCCTAAATGGGCTTTATGAAGAGGCCTTGAGACTTTTCATTGACATGAAATCAGATGCAGGGATCTGTCCTAACCCAACAACTATGGCAAGTTTGTTACCGGCTTGTGTGCATTGCGAAGCTTTTTCTCAGAAAGAGGGCGTTCATGGGTACATTATGAAACAGGGTTTTGAGAGGGATATGTATGTCCAAAATGCGCTTATTGATATGTACTCCAGATTAGGGAAGGTAGAGACTGCAAAGAAGATATTTGACAGCATCGAGGTTAAAGATCTGGTTTCCTGGAACACCATGATAACAGGTTATGCTGTCAGTAGTCGCCATGACGATGCTCTTCTTCAGCTGCATGAGATGCAAAATAAACTAGACTCAGAGAGAACTAACGATGATAATTACGGAAATTATGAAAGAGTCTGTCATAGGCCAAACTCCATAACACTCATGACAACTCTACCTAGTTGTGCGTCCTTAGCAGCGTTAGCAAAGGGGAAAGAGATCCATGCTTATGCTATTAGAAATGCACTAGCATCCGATATTGCAGTTGGAAGTGCGCTTGTGGACATGTATGCCAAATGTGGTTGCTTAAGCTTATCAAGAAGGGTATTTGATGAGATGTCCACACGAAATGTAATAACTTGGAATGTTTTAATCATGGCATATGGAATGCATGGCCAAGGGAAAGAAGCTTTCGAACTATTCAAAGAAATGGCTTCGGAAGGAGGTATGGCAGGGAAAGTGAAACCGAATGAGATCACTCTCATTGCTGTTTTTGCTGCTTGTAGCCATTCTAAGATGGTGGATGAGGGTGTAGACTTGTTCCAAAGGATGAAACCTGACTACAACATTGAACCTACACCAGATCACTATGCTTGCGTCGTGGACTTGCTTGGTCGTGCAGGCAAGTTGGATGACGCATATGCACTTATTACTAGCATGCCTTCTGGATCAGACCAAGTAGGTGCCTGGAGTAGCTTGCTTGGGGCATGTCGTTTACACCAAAATGTAAAACTGGGGGAAATTGCCACCCAAAATCTCATCTCCATGGAACCTCATGTAGCCAGCCACTATGTCCTGCTCTCCAATATCTACTCAGCTGCTGGACTATGGAACAAAGCACTTGATGTTCGGAAGAACATGAAGGCAATGGGAGTAAAAAAAGAGCCAGGGTGCAGTTGGATTGAGTTACGTGATGAAGTCCATAAGTTCACTGTCGGGGATGCCTTGCACACGCAAAGCCAACAAATCCAGGAATTCCTTGAGGGGTTGTGGGTAAGGATGAGGAAAGAAGGGTACATGCCCGATACTTCATGTGTACTACACAACATAGATGAGGAAGAGAAAGAGTATCTTCTATGTGGACATAGTGAAAAGTTGGCCATAGCATTTGGTATCCTTAACACTCCTCCAGGCGCTACCATTAGAGTTACTAAGAACCTTCGGGTCTGCAATGATTGCCATTTAGCAACCAAGTTTATTTCAAAAATCGTGGAAAGGGATATCATTGTACGAGATGCAAAAAGGTTTCACCATTTTAAAGATGGGTCTTGCTCTTGTGGAGATTACTGGTGAGGGGGAGTTCAGACTACACTATTCTGTTGAGAAGAAGAAAGACACCTTATCAAGTACGTATAAACCACCAATTGGTTGATTACAAGAAGATGATTTATTTATTCAGGATATGTCTTTTTCTCATGGAAGAAACATAAACTGTTTTTTGTTGTTGAAAACTTTGTACTATTTATCCTCTGTACCTCTAAGGCATGAACACAAATTCTTTTGTAACAGATACTGAATTTAATAGACTCCTAATGAGTTAGTGGGTACTGGTAGTTGCCCTATTAGGATGACTTCATAGAGCATCAGAGGTAACTTTGCCTGCCCTGTAATTCTCAAATACGCTTGCATGTATGATGATGCGTATATATGGTTTATCTTTTTTCTTGTGAACTGGTTTAGCTTTAGCGTTTTATATAATAGACTTGATAAACGGCACATATTGTGAAATCTAGCTTGAAACAGTAGGCAGTAAGATAGCAAAGATCATAAATTCAGAACATAACCAAAAATTTAAATCCATACCAAAAACTTAAATCCAGATTCAACATAAAAACATGGGTAAAGACAACAGACTCAAAGAAGGAAAATATAAACTGGCCCCTGGAGAATAAATGTACAGGACAGAAACCCATCAACGCAACCTTCTTGCTTCCCTTTCAGACTCGAGCAGGGTAAGGATATCCCCCTCTCTGACTGGTCCCTTGACATTCCTCATGATGAGATAGTTAGGATCATCTATAGTGGCGATGGCTTATAACTTTGTTACATTCCACAAGGTGCGCCATTCACTCTGGTTTTTAAGCTTCATATATTCATTTCTTTCTAATTTCTCTCTCACTCACTAAACACTTATTCATCAGTTTCAGTTTTTGTTGTTGGCAGACACAGGGACTTCAAGTCATGCACAGAAAGAAAGAGAGTCAGAAAGACCCTTATCAAGTCATGGTAATTACTCCTCCCCTTCAGAACCTTAAGTATCGCACAATCACATACTCTTCTTTCTTGTTTCTTTTGCTTGTAATTTATATGTTTTTCACAGTTAATGATATATATATATAAGTCGAAGACCACATATGGATCAAAACATCAACATTATTGATTAAAATATTTATTGGTTTTATTTGTTTAAAAATACAACTGTTTTTTTTTCTCAGAAAAGAAACTTATATCCTTTATTTCAAAAATTCACCCCGATTCTATATTCTAAATGTTTTTGAGAAAAAATATGCTGACCAATGGTTTTCCTTACACAAATGTATTGGTGAAACAAGAATTTGGTAAACTTAACCTCTTTCAAGGAAAGAAATGTATCCTCTTTTTATTTATATTTTCTCAAAGGCTACGAGACGAAAACCAGTGTTTTCTGATTTTTCTCTCTGATAATGTTTACAAGTTTGTTAAGTGTTTCTAGTATTGCAACAAGAATTTTTGTTTTCTTATTTACCAAAATGTAAGTCTCCTGGACTTTAAAAGTTCAGCTTTCCCTTCAATTAATGTTTGTGCTTCTTGTTTGTAAACCTTTCACGTATATTGCCAAAACGTTTTTGACAAAGCGTATACTGAGTAAAGAATTTCTTCAACCCAAAACTATCTTATTTTTCAAACAGTAATTTCACAGTTTTTCTTTGCAAAATGTAAAATTCATTTATTCATTCCATAGAATTCAAAATTTTAATTTTTTTTGAGAAACATAATCTAAGTCGTTTATTTTGGTTTACCAAAAATTATGTTTAATTGCATAAGAGAAAATTGATGGTTCAACTCAGTTTGTAGTAATTGATTTCATGAGATAGGAAGGTTGAAGGTACCTTTGGTAATATATATTTCACACCCTCAAAACTTTTGTGAAAGAAATTCAAATGAGGGAGGGGCATGGGAAATATTTGAGTTGGCTGGTGCAAATCCTCTGAACTTTCGTGAAAGAAATTCAAATGAGGGAGGGGCATTGGAAATATTTGATTTGGCTGGTGGAAATCTATGTAGAGTTTCCTATATCACGATATTTGTTTGCTACCATCTGAGAGTTTACCACTTCAAATTCTTTCATGCAATCAAACCTACTCAAAATATTTATTTGGTTTTGTGTTTATCAGATTTTTCAGACAAACATTGGTTTATTTCCTTTTTAGAATTGGATTTCAAAATTTTTATATCCTTTTTATTTGAATGGCAAATACTTTAGTAATCCAGTTTTTTAGTATACTTTCTATTCTACTTATACAACTGTCTGTTTCTCTCTATGTACATTGAAACTGGCAATACTATGCAGGAAGCTATTTATGGACCTGAAGCAGTTTTCACTCAGCAGTGTTTGTCCTATCACACCCTGGTATTATCCAGTTTCAGGTTTGTCTATGATTAATTAGGCAAAACAAAAACTTTGGTACTGTTTATCCTCTCCTTAAATATTATTCCTTGTTGTGACCTTGTCTTCTCTTTGTGGATTTCAGCTGCAGTCTATGTTTTAGTTGACTGCTTGTGCTGCAGACATCTCGGTATTGGTTGTTGGCTGGACTCTGTGTTTACTCCTTTGCCTACTGGTCCATCTTGGACCTGATGATAGGTAATGCACATATTATGTTACATATTGAGTAGACAAAAATGGTAATATGTAACCCTTGGATTATCCTATGGTTGAGCGTAGTTTTATGTTATCTCGATGTTAAAATGCAAACAGTCAACCTGTTTGTAATTTAACGGGTCAGTTTGATATGTCTTCTTTTAACATCTGTTTGTGTAGTTCTGTGCTTGTTTGTCGTCAATCTCTATTACTGAATCAACACCCCATCGTTACATTATGTTTTTGATGCAACAACAGCTGTCTTTATACTAGGAGTAGTCTGTATAATTCCTTAGTGCTCATTACACATTTTTTTTGCACGCAAGTAAGGTAATAATTTGATGTTCATTACACTGTTGACTTGAAAGAAGCCGTTTGTTTTCAAGCCAAAGTTAAGTCTCTTTCCTAAAAATGTTTACTTCCCTGTGTTATTTTGTTTTTTTCATTTTTGCAACAACAACTCATGTTTTTGTATTTTTTCAGCACGTTAAAAAACACATCTGTTTCTTACAAAACATATTTCTTCTTTATTGAAAAATTCAGCTTCTTATTCTCAATTAATGTTTTTGTGCTTCTCGTGTGAACAAATTTCATGCATACTGACAAAACGGTTTTGAACGAGCATATGCTAATTAAAGAATCTCCTTAACTGAAAAGTATCCCCTTTTTTTTCCACATGCCATGTCTAATTTCCTCAACCCAAAAGTATCTCCTTTTCAGAAAGTAGTCCTGAAGAGACTACCATGTCCCATATTGACAGCCCATCTGGTTTGCAGACCCTTGTACTTGGTAACAGAGACGACATGAAAAGATGTCCGGTAACAGCTTAGTTGTTCACAACGGCTCTCAACGTGGGGTACTCCAAACATTTGGTTTTTCCTGAGGTATGCTGCTTTGCTGGTAAGACTAAGGTATGATGCTGACAGCTGTTATTTATTGTGACCGATCTTTTTAATATTGTGTTAGCCATTGTATTTTCTGATTGTCACTTGTGAATTGCTTAGGTTATGTTAGGTATCTCTTTTTCTTTCCAGATATCGTAGATTCATTTGGTATCACTTTCATAGAGGTGTATATGTATGTATAAAAGCTTTGTAAATTCCATTGAATTCGTTTGTCGGTCAAAATAGGAATCTAGTTTATCTGTTAATTATGCTTTATTCTTAGTTGGAATGTATTCATCTGTATAGGATTCTGTGGGATATCGAAAGGGTTAAAATTTACCACCATTAGGCTTATCGGTTTGTTGGCTGGGGCTAATTTGGTCCTCACCGATTAGCATGCTAGCTTGTACTGAGCTTGAATTTAGGCCTAAATGCATCATAGGGACCCCAAATTTAGAAATTAGAACCGAGACCTAGTCCTTCCTTTTAGGTCATGTCCGGGTAGCTATGTTCTGGACTGCATCCCTATATTAATAAATAAGGACAACCGGTCCAACCTGATATACTCTGACCAGGTCCAAACATTTGACTAGGAAATCGGTTTGGTAACCGGTTTGGTTTTTAAAACATTGTTTGATATACTCTGCATGATTTTATGTTTGAACCAGGTCCAAACATTTGACTTCATCATCATTTGAGATCAGTTTGCATCCATTTTCCTATCTGGATCTCATCTGACTTCATAAAATATTTTCACTCAGTTGTAATTTAGAGACTTGGTCAATTCACTAATAAACCTATTCTGTTAAGTAAAAGCAAGTAAGAAGAATGTTTGTACGAGATTTCTAAGTGGGGTTTAGGCATAGATTATCTGTCCCAGTAAGTGACTAGGATGGAAGTGATTTTTATAGTATGCTTGTGGATGTTGCTTTTTCGCTTGATTTCAAACAGGTAAGTAGGTAACTAAGTAATTATAAGTAACTTACCAAACCACATGGCAGGTACATAAGGAACAAGTATTTCGGCATTGAGCACTTCAACAGATTTACTCCTACCTACTACAGGAAAACTGAGGTAACCTGAAACTCGTTATGTATATGTAACTTGCTTCTTCAGAAACACACGAACTATATTAGTCTGAAAATGTAATAGAGTTGACGAATCTTCTCTATGATTGATCCAAAAAGTGGGATACTGTATTTCCATGATTGGATTTCGTAAAAAAACTAAAAAGAAAAAGCCCCTTTGTTAGGAAGTAGAAAAGCCCTACTATAAAGTCATTCCAAGGTCTTTCTTTAGTTAAACTAGCAGAATTGCATAACGGCCTCCTCTTAAAACCTTCTGTTGGTTCTTTTATCTATTTGCCTGGGCCTGGTGCGCAGGAGGTAAGCTTACCAGTCTTGTATTTACTGCTTTTTTAGGTTTTCTTTGTTTTTTAAGGTGATGATATCCATACACATGGTAGAGTGAAGATTGTATGCAGAATTATATGACTTTTTGTTGGAACTTAAATTGTTTAAATTATTGTGCAAGGATGTCTAGAAACTGTCTTAGGTGAAGGGTATATGAAAATTTAGGTATGGTGTCGCTTGTAAGGGTACATTCAGGTCATCGTAGGAGGTCTTGGAGGGGCCACTTCTTAAAATAGGTGCACCTTATGCCATCACATCCACTTGGTAATAATATGTGCAGTAGCCATCTGATGCAGACTTCGTGTTGACGATCTTCCATATTTTTGTCTATCACAAAGGGGTGACGTTTTTCGTTTTAGTATTAAATGTTCAGGCCCTTTTTCCTTATTGATGCCATGGGTCCCCATAATTATACTTGAAGACTGTTACCTGAGTTGTTTCCTCTGGTATTGAGGGTTGTGAAGGTTATATTGTCTGAACTTGGATACGGTAACAATGTGAGCGTCAGTCTCTGTCAGCAAGAGAATTTTATAGCATTTTGCTTTATTAGTGAGTGGGGCTTTCCTTATGGATTTGAACTCACGATACACTATGTCCGATCCTAAAACCAAACTTGATTGAATTGCTGCTCTGAAACTGATTTATTAGATGTTGGCTTTCAAAATCACTCTGTCGGAGTGAAATTGTTTCAGATTCAGGTACAATAATGGATGTTGTGCATGATTGTATAAGTGGAACAATTCAAAAGGAAAAAGAGTGTAGTTCTGGTTAATTTTCTCAATCGTCCAGGTAAGTAGGTAACCAAGATCCGTGGGACATACGTGGCTTTGGGGGCCATGACTTCGACACAATTGGATAGATTTTATTCCAATGGAAAGAAAATATCGAGAGAAAGTTACGATATATATCAAGATTAGTGGCATTATACCAGTTTCACCGAGATGCAAGCTGGAATTTTCAGACCGTTTTATGGGCTAAAAACCAGAACAGGCCCAGTCCAGGGGTATTTAGGTCAGTAAGTTGTGTTTTACAGCTGTTACCGCGTGAAAACAAGTAGCATCGGTTACACGCAAAGAAAACCGATATAAACGAAACACTTGTTCCTATTTTTGTTCTGTACGGGGAGAAGAAATAAGGCCGTGTCTCCAATTGAAGGACGAAACAGGGTTTGCTTCCAAATCAATTCTCTTTTATTTGTTTATAATTTTAGTAACTACACTGTATATCTTTCTGAATTAGTCTTTGGGTGTTCCCTGGTTTTTCGAATCAAAATTGTTTATGTTTCTTTAAATTGCATTGGAGAAAATTGATGGTAAATTATCATGAGATAGGAAGTAAACTTTGATAATACTATGTATATATATATATTTCCCACCCTCTGAAGTTTCGTTAGTGAGAGAGAATTCAAAGGGGGAGGGGCATGGGAAATATTTGATTTGGCTGCTACCAACTGAGTGTAAAGTTTCCTATTTCACGATATATATATATCTGCTACCAACTGAGTGTTTACCACTCAAAATTCTGTCATGCAATCAAACACACTCAAAATACTTATTTGCTTTTGCGATTATCAGATTTTTTAAACAAACATTTTTCTTTCTGGTTTTGGTTCTCAAAATATTGACTCCTTTTTTAATTGAAGTGTATATAAAAATATTTTATTGATTTACTTTATAATTATGCATTCTCTTCTACTTATACAACCCCCCTCCCCTTTCTCTATGTTGGAAGCTATATTCGGACCCGCAACAATTTTCAGTCAGCTGTGTTTGTCTTATTGCACCCGGATGTTACCAAGTTCCACGTTTTCATATGATTAATTTGGATTTTGGAGGCGAGTCGAGTCTTTGTTTGGTACTGTTTATATTTTCCTTATTTCCTGTTGTGACCTTGTTGTTTCTTTGTGGATTTTAGCTGCAGTTTATGTTATATAGTTAGCTGATTTTGCTGCATACATCTTCATGCCACCCTGGTGTTCAATGTACTTATGTCAGATAATGGGTGTTGGCTGGACTCATGGTTTGATGTAATTCAAATTGTGAAATTGTGAAATGACAAATGGTTTTTTTTTATAAGACAATTGTATTATTTGATTGCAGTACATCTTGGAGCAATACACACGCACCCTTGCCTGATGAGTGGCCTCGATTGACACACACACCTACAAAGATTAGTGGCATTATACATTAGATTTTTGTATTATTTATTTGTGGAAGAAATTGGCAGTTACAAATAAAAGGGTAAAAAGGAGAAATAAAAAGTTTTAAAAACAATTAATACACCCAAAAAGTGAAGTGTTGCTAAAATTGGAGTAGAATCAAAAGATAATATTGGTCTTTCTCTAGACAAAAAGCACACTAAAGAAAGTGTCTAGAGCCCAATTTCTAGATTTTTGTTCTGTAGGGGGAGAAGAAATAAGGCCGTGTCTCCACTGTATATCATTAGGGTTATCTTTCTGAATTAGTCTTTGGGTGTTCCCTGGTTTTTCGAATCAAAATTGTTTATGTTTCTTTAAATTGCATTGGAGAAAATTGATGGTAAATTATCATGAGATAGGAAGTAAACTTTGATAATACTATATGTATATATATATTTCCCACCCTCTGAAGTTTCGTTAGTGAGAGAGAATTCAAAGGGGGAGGGGCATGGGAAATATTTGATTTGGCTGCTACCAACTGAGTGTAAAGTTTCCTATTTCACGATATATATATATCTGCTACCAACTGAGTGTTTACCACTCAAAATTCTGTCATGCAATCAAACACACTCAAAATACCTATTTGCTTTTGCGATTATCAGATTTTTTAAACAAACATTTTTCTTTCTGGTTTTGGTTCTCAAAATATTGACTCCTTTACTTTATAATTATGCATTCTCTTCTACTTATACAACTCCCCTCCGCTTTCTCTATGTTGGAAGCTATAATTTTCAGTCAGCTGTGTTTGTCCTATTGCACCCGGATGTTGCCAAGTTTCATGTTTTCATATGATTAATTTGGATTTTGGAGGCGAGTCGAGCCTTTGTTTGGTACTGTTTATCTTTTCCTTATTTCCTGTTGTGACCTTGTTGTTTCTTTGTGGATTTTAGCTGCAGTTTATGTTATATAGTTAGCTGATTTTGCTGCATACATCTTCATGCCACCCTGGTGTTCAATGTACTTATGTCAGATAATGGGTGTTGGCTGGACTCATGGTTTGTTCCCTTATATTTATTGAGTCAATTCGTTTAAAAATGCAACTTTTTTTTTTCTCAGAAAAGAAACTTATCCTTTATTTCAAAAGTGCATCAATTCTTTATTCTAAATATTTTCAAGAAAAAATATGCTGACCAATGGTTTTCCTTATCAGAAATGTATTGGTTTTGAAACAAGAAATCGGCAAAGTTCACTTTAAAGGAAAGAAATGTATCCTTTTTTTATTTTATATTTCGTGAAGGTTACAAAACGAAAATCAGTGTTTTTTTATTTTTTTTTCTGAAAACTGTTTACAAGTTTGTTAAGTGGTTCTAGTATGGCAACAAGAATTTATATTTTCTTATTTTTTTCAATCTGTAAAAACTACCAAAACATACATCTCCTGTATTTTGAAAGTTCAGCTTCCCTTAATTAAACCTTTCACGTATATTGCCAAAACATATTTGATAGAGCATGTACTGAGTAAAGAATTTCCTCAACACAAAACTATCTTTTTTTTTCAATCAGTAGTTGAATGTTTTCTTTTCAAAGTATAAAATTCATTTATTCCTTTTGGAAAAAGAAATATTTCCTTAGGATTCAAAATTTTAACTTTTTTGTTCAGAAAAATAATCTAAGTCTTTCTGTTTTATCAAATAAATTGTTCAATTGTACGTGAGGAAATTGATGGTACAACCCAGTTTGCAGTAACAGATTTTCATGAGACAGGAAGGTATCTTGGTTAATATATTTCCCACCCTTAGAACTTTCGTGAAAGAAAATTTAACTGAGGGAGGGGCATGGGAAATATTTGATTCGGCTGGTGCAAATCCTCAGAACTTTCGTGAATGAAAATTCAAATGAGGGAGGGGCATTGGAAATATTTGATTTGGCTGGTGCAAATCTATGTAGAGTTTACTATATCACGATATTTGTTTGCTACGAACTGAGACTTTACCGCTTCAAATTATTTCATGCAAGCAAACCCACTCAAAATACTTATTTGGTTTTGCGTTTATCAGCCTTTTCACACAAGCATTGGTTTATTTTCCTTTTAGTATTGGATTTCAAAATTTTGGTATTTTTTTAATTTGTAAAAAGAAATATTTTCTTGGTTCACTTTTTTACTGTACTTTATATTCTACTTGTACAACTCTCTGTTTCTCTCTTTGTAAATTGAAACTGACAATACTATGTAGGAAACGATATATGGACCTGAAGCAAATTTCACTCAGCAGTGTTTGTCTAATCATACCCTGGTATTATCCAGTTTCAGGAGTGTCAGGTTTGTATATGATTAATTAGGCGAAATAATATCTTTCATACTGTTTATCTTTTCCTTAAATATTGTTACTTGTTCTGCCTTGTCTTTTCTTTGTGGATTTTGGCTGCAGTTTATGTTTTAGTTGGCCGCCTGTGCTGCAGACATCTCAGTGTTTTTGGGTGTTGGCTGGACTCTTTCTATTATCTACTGGTCCAACGTGAACCTGATGATAGGCAATGCACATATTATGTTACATTTTGAGAAGACAAAAATGGTATCAGGTAACCCTTGGATTATCCTACTGTTGAGTGTAGTTTTATAGTCAACCTGTTTGTAATTTAACTGGTCAGTTTGGCATGACTTTTTTTTAATTTCTGTTTGTGTAGTTCTATGTGCTTGTTTGTCCTCAATCTCTGCTACCGAATCAACACTTCAGTGTTACATTATGTTTTTGTTGCAATAACAGCTGTCTTTGTACTCGGAGTAGTCTGTATATAATTCCTCAGTGCTCATTACACTGTTGCTTGAAAGCGGCCATTTCTTTTCAAGCCAAAGTTAATTCTCTTTCGAAAAAAATGATTACTCCTTTTTGTTAAATGTTTTTAGTTTTGCAACCACACTACATGTTTTCTTATTTTTTCAGTATGTTAGAAAACACACCTGTTTCTTACAAAACGTATGTCTTCTTTATTGAGAATTTCATCTTCTCAAGTCTCAACTAATGTTTTTGTGCTTTTAGTGTGAAAACCTTTCATGCATATTGACAAAACGTTTTTGAACGAGCATATGCGCCGAGTGAAAAATTTCCTTAATTGAAAAGTATCTTTTTTTCCCCACTTATCATTTCTAATTTCCTCAACCCAAAAGTATCATCTTTACAGAAAGTAGTACTGAAGAGACTACCGTGTCCCATATTGACATCCGATCAACCCTTGTACTTGGTAACAGAGACGACATGTAAAGATGTTCGATAACAGCTTAGTTGTTCTTACAATGGCTCTCAAGGTGGGATACTCCAAACATTCGAAAAAGTCTGATGGTTCTTGAGGTATGTTTTTTTCTGTTAGTTATTCTTAGTTGAAATGTTAATGATGTTTTATTCTTAGTCGAAATATATTCATCCGTAAGGATTCTGTGGGATATCCAAAGGGTTAAAATTTACCACCACTAGGCTTATTGGTTTGTTGGCTTGGGCTAATTTGGTCCTCACTGATTAGCATACTAGCTTGTACTGAGTTTGAATTTAGGCCTAAACACATCATAGGGACCCTAAGTTTAGAAATTAGAACCGAGATCTAGGCCTTCTTTATAGGTCAAGTTTGGGTAGGTATTATCTGGACTGCGTCCCTATACCCCAAGCATAAAGAAACTTTAGCATCTAACTTGATTTTGATATACTCTGCATAATTTTATGTTTCCAATGTGCTATTGTGGGACTGCCTTCACATTTTAGATCATGTTACATCCATTTTACTATCTAGATCTCATCTGACTTCATAAAATATTTTCACTCACTTGTGATTTAGAGACTTGGTCAACTCACTAATAAACCTATTCTGTTAAGTAAAAGCAAGTAAGAAGAATGTTTGTACGAGATTTCTAAGTGGGGTTTAGGCATTGAATGTCTGTCCCAGACTCCCAGTAAGTACTAGGATGGAAGTGAAGGTCTAGGTGATCCTCGGATTGTGGTGAATGGGTAGTAGGAGTGTTTCTTTGTGGTATTTGGTTTGGCTTGTTGTTTTGTGTGTACTTTTATAATGGAATGTTGGGATATGATTAGGAAAATAAAATGCTTGTTTTAACGGTTAATTTCTTATGAAATTTATAATCGAAATTTTTGCATGTTATAGTGTTGTTTTACTAACGGAGTTTTCTATTTTTAAGTAAGTATTGACTAAAGAAGAAATGATTATTTTAAAATTTCATATTTGAGTAAATTTGGAATTATCCAAGGAATAAAGAAACCCTTTTGATAAAGGTTGGATTTGAAATATTTGATATTGTCCAAGTTATGTATATCGTTGGTGTTTGATCCAATATACATAACATCTCTCTGTATCATCGTTGGAGTTTGATCCGGTGTGTACATGTACATCGCCGAGTGTGATCCGGTGTGCATACCACACATCGTTGGTGTTTGATCATATGTGATGGTAGAGAGTTAGTATGCATCGTTGGTGTGTGAACCAGTGTATACTTGCATATCGTTGGTGTGTGAGCCAGTGTGCATGTCTCACATTGTAGGTGTTTGATCCTATGTGATGGTGGACATAGTGTAGGCCGTTGATAATATGAATCGGTCTATCGTTTTTATTTTTATTTTGAACATGTGGTGTTTTGTGAGAGAGAAGAAATGTTGATATATGTAAACACTAAGGTGGTGGCCGATAAAACATATGAGTTTTTAAACAAATAGTTTTGATAGGAAAGATCGTTAAAAAGGAAATTATAATATGTATTTTTTTTACGCCTTGGATTAGTTGGGAAATACTAAGAGTGGAACTAACTGCCTCGGTGTGAGAGGAACTACATTGCCTTCTTAGTATGATTTAACTTGAAGAATATGAGTTTTGCTAAACTGTGAAAGAATGATTTTAATTAAGTGTTGGCAATTGAAGAAATTAATTACGTTTATTCTTTTGAGTTGTGTATGCTAGCGTATACACGTATTTCTTGGGTTCAATACGTATATAGACACTTTCAAAGTATGTGATTTGAATATTAGTATGTCTATCTATATGATATTGTATATGTGTATTCCTTTTTAAAGGTGTGTATACTATGCATATACGTATGTCTTATTTTACTTGTTTGACGTCTTTGTTTGTTTGGTTAATCTACACTTTACCTTGAATCTCGGGGACGAGATCCTTTTTTATGTGTATATTATAACATTCCGTGTTTTATTCTTTTATTTTTATCCTAATAATAATAATAATTAAACTAGATAAAATGAATAGATATAGATAACTATCGGATCTACGGATAAAAGCCCGTAGATAAATAGATAAGTGTTGTCATTGTTTTGGGGATGTTTTTCTCACGAGAAGTTTTGGGAAAAAAAAAAAACAATGAGGGTTTTAGAAAAAATGAGAGTTTTCTTGAAGGAAGGAAATTAAGGTTTTCACGGTAGGTAGTGTGGATGTCGGGCGCTAAAGGTGAGTAGCTATTTTGCTATTTCACCGGATTTATAGTTTCGATATCGGTGTATCTTGTCTAATGTTTTTATATTGCTCATTGTCTTGTTTTTATTCTACATCGTCGTCGAAGTTGTTAAAACTCTAGAGAAACTTCGGATTTGATATAGAATCGTCAACCCAGTATTCTTGTGATCTTTGTCTTTGTTGAACCGTCGAAGCTTCGGAGGCCGTTAATGGCGCGTGAACGGAGGCTTCTATGCGCCCAGTATTTTTAAATACGTATTTTTTTCTATTTAATTAATTAATTTAATTATTTATTTTAAAATTCATCGGATTGGACTCGGGATCGTGGGGCTTGGTTTTGGGCCAGTGGGTGTTGGGCTTGGGTTTGGGACCCAAGTATATAAACACATTGTTCAGAGAATAGGGTTTTGAAGATAATAAAATATAAAAATGGGAGGAGAAAGTTTCTTTGGGTTTCTTTGAGAGGTGGAGCACGACGATTCGGGCTAGGAAAATTCGTCGAGTCGTTAGTTAAGGTGAGTAGCTATTTTTGCTATTTCACGAAATTATAGTTTTAAGGTAATGGCCGTATACTATTATAAAGTTTTTGCTCATATTTTTGGTTCATTCTTTGGTTATTAGCTTTAGTCCTGTTTTGAAACTCCTACCTTGTTCATACTTTGTTGAGGCGATATTTTGTCTTGCTCATACCGTTGAAAATTGGTTAAACCGTATTTTTGAAACTCGTTGGGAGCTTGGCCATTAGCGGTTATTAATGGCGGCCTTAATTGAGGTTTAAGGAGTTTCAAAACAGACAAAAAGCTAATAACCAAAGAATGAACTAAAGCTAAAAATATGAGCAAAAACTTTATAATAGTATACGGACACCGGAAAACTATAATTCGCGGAAATAGCAAAAAAAATAGCTACTCACCTTAACTAACTAACGACGAATTTTCCTAGCCCGAATCGTCGTGGTTCCACCTCTCCAAAGAAACTTCTTTCTTTCGCCCATTTTTTATATTTTATTATCTTCAAAACCCTATTCTCTGTAACAATGTGTTTATATTTGGGTCCAAACCCAAGCCTCAACACCTTTCGCCCAAAACCAAGCCCACGTATCCCGAAGTTCAATCCGATTAATTTTTAAAATAAATAATTAAATTAATTAATTAAATAGAAAAATACGATTTAAAAAAATACGGCAAGCATAGATCTCCTGCGTTCACGCCGCCATTAACGGCCTCCGAAGATTCAATACTTCAACAAAGACAAGATCACAAGAATACTTTTTGGTTTTTGATTCTATATCAAACCGAAGTTTTCTAGAGTTTTAACAACTCGATGATAACGACGTAGAATAAAAAACAAGACAATGAGCAAGATAAAACATTAGACAAGATACACCGATATACGAACTATAAACCGTGAAATAGCAAAATAGCTACTCACCTTTAGCCCCCGACATCCACCACTACCAGAAAACCTTAATTTCATTCCTTCAAGAAAACTCTCATTTTTTTTCTAAAACCCTCATTGTTTTTTTTCCCCAAAAACTCTACGCGGAGAAAACATCCCCCTAAAAACAAGGACAACACTTATCTATTTATTTACGGCTTTTATCCCAGATCGATAGTTATCTATATCTATTCATTTTATCTAGTTTAATTATTATTATTATTAGGATAAAAATAAAATAATAAAACAACTGGTGTTATAATATACACACCTTAAAAAGGATCTCGCCCCCGAGATTCAAGGTAGAGTGTAGATTAACCAAACAAACAAGACGTCAAACAAGTAAAATAAGACATACGCATATCGCTAAAGTATACACACCTTAAAAGGAATACACATATACAATATCATATAGATAGACATACTAATATTCAAATCACATATTTTGAAAGTGTCTATATACGTATTGAACCCAAGAAATACGTGTATACGCTAGCATACACAACTCAAAAGAATAAACGTAATTAATTTCTTCAATTGCTAACACTTAATTAAAATCATTCTTTCACAGTTTAGCAAAACCCATATTCTTCAAGTTAAATCATACTAAGAAGGCAATGTAGTTTCTCTCACACCGAGGCAGTTAGTTCCACTCTTAATATTTCCCAACTAATCCAAGGCGTAAAAAAAATACATATTATAATTTTCTTTTTAACGATCTTCCCTATCAAAACTATTTGTTTAAAAACTCATATGTTTTATCGCCACCACCTTAGTGTTTTACATATATCAACATTTTCTCGATTGTCTCACAAACACCACATGTTCGAAAATAAAAATATAAAACGATAGATCGATTCATATTATTAACGCCTACACTATGTCCACCATCACATAGGATCAAACACCTACAATGTGAGGCATGCATACCGCTCACACACCAACAATATGCAAAGTATACACCGGTTCACACACCAACGATGCATACTAACTCTCTACCATCACATAGGATCAAACACCAACGATGTGTGGTATGCACACTGGATCACACTCCAACGATGTACATGTACACACTGGATCAAACTCCAACGATGCATACAGAGAGATGTTATGTATATTGGATCAAACACCAACGATATACATAACTTGGACAATATCAAATATTTCAAATCCAACCTTTATCAAAAGGGTTTCTTTGTTCCTTGGATAATTCCAAATTTACTCAAATATGAAATTTTAAAATAACCATTTCTTCTTTAGTCAATACTTACTTAAAAATAGAAAACTCCGTTAGGAAAACAACACTATAACATGCAAAAATTTCGATTATAAATTTCATAAGAAATTAACCGTTAAAACAAGCATTTTATTTTCCTAATCATATCCCAACATTCCACTATAAAAGTGCACACAAAACAACAAGCCAAACCAAATACCACAAAGAAACACTCCTACTACCCATTCACCATAATCCGAGGATCACCTAGTCCTTCACTATCTAGGCTAACCTAAGCTTCGATACCAAAAATATCTTTATAGTGTGTTTGTGGATGTTACTTTTTCACTTGATCTCAAAACATATGGATTGAATGAAGCTTTTAGTTGGAGATTTGAAGTTTAGGTTGAGCCTTCTGGAAATCGAAATATGCTGTGTTTACTACTAACTAGAATCTTAGCAGCATCATTGGTACTATAAATGGCTGGATTTTTTTTTGTAAAACCCAGATCGTTATTGTTGTACTTTTTACTTTATAATTATCAAAGAACATTGCTTCTTGCTTTTATCATATATGTTTGCTTGATGATATGTTGATCAATAGTTCAGCACAAAGTGGATTACTTTTTTATGTTAGATTATTGTCTTTTCATTGGTGATATACCTTACCGTGTTGTTCATTTGAACATATGTAGAAATCAACTCAGCCATGGGAGGAAGGTGCTGTCCACACTCGATATTATATCCAAACTTGTTCACAGAGTGAGGGTATCTTTTTCCAGTTATGGATCAATGTGTTCTCAGTGAACCGGATAAGGGTGATTTTAACTTTTTCTTGCTGGCTAAATATATTTGTAGAAATTAACAAAATTGTAGTTACTCATGGTTAGGCTGGGAGAATTATCCAAGATAAACTTTTGAAATTCTGTTAGAAAAATTGCATGCAGTAGGAAGCGTTTCTGAAATATTCTTCACGCTTTAGAATTCTCTGCGGAAGAATCTTAGCGGGAGGAAATTTTATTTTGCTCAGCCAAGGAATGCATCGGTTCAACCTGACGGTCCATAATGATTTAGAAAAATCTAATTCCCGAAGAGGTAGAGAAGTAGGAAAAGCTGGTTTGTCAACTTAAGGCACGTCTCAACGTTGAGTAATGTCTACATCGCTTAAACCGTCTGCTTGAAGCAGGTCAAGCTTCATATTATAGCTTAGGTAGTCTGAATTAAGAAGAATTATATGTGTATATACATCATCTGCTACAAACTTAACGTAGAACCAATCCTTCACAACAGGAGGTGGTAGGGAATCAAGAAGGATAAGCTTGCATCCCTTGACTGAAGGCCAGACTGAATGTTGAGTTTGATGAATGTCCATATGTCCATCTCTTATGTTTTGATATCAGTAGTCCCTACATGACAGTTTAAATAGTTGGATGTAAAATGCGTTGTGTGTTTAAATCGTAAGTGCACTTCCCCAAACGAAGATGTGCGTGAATTGACATCTCCCCCCGACTTCCTTTAATTATTTTTTGGGATAAAAAAGGTAACAAAAGACTGGTCAATGACGGTTGGGCGTGGTGGTGGTGGTGGTGTGTGGGGGGGGGGGGGGTATAAATGACCCAATATTTAGTTTAATTTATCCTTTGTGTGTGTGCGCGCGTGCGAAACAACGGTTGGGATTACTAAAGAAAAAGAAAATCTAGTTTTGAAATTTAATTGTTAATAAGGACAAGTATGGGACGTCTTTGGAGACTACCTGCATCTTTTCAATTTGGTAACGTTATTTCTTGTATCTGGTTATACATCATTCTGTCTCCCCCCGGATAAAATTCCTGGACCCACCATGTGTGTCTGTGCTTCTTCTTTTCTAATCTCTATGCTGTATGCAACTTTATTGTTTTGATTTTCAGTTCATTTGTTTCTTTCGCTTTGTTAATCTTAAGTACTCACCTATTTGTTGTTGTTTTTTTTTCTTCGATTTGTTTTCGTACTGTTGGTGCTTAACTTTTCATGCTTCCTATCGCCTATGTATACATTACTTACATAAGGTGATAAATATCCTTTTTGTGAAATGCTAGATAAGGCTTGTCCAAAAGGGCCCACAAAATTGTAGGGAAATATTAAGAACCCAACCTGAAGAAAACGAAAGGCGCCAAAAAGAGGATAAGACACTGAAAAGGTAATGCAGTCGATGACTCTTCTCTATGATTGATCAACGTTGCATAATGGCCACTTCTTAATGCCTTTTGATTATGGTCATTTTTTGGTTCATGTATTTTTGCCTGGGCCTGGTGCCTAGGAAGGTAAGTTTACCAGTCTTGTACATATTCCTCTTTTAGGTTTTCGTTGTATTTAAGGTGATAATAATGTCCCTTTGAGAACACTAAATAAGGATTTCCATAAAGGGCCAAATGCACAGATTAGAACCCACCTGGATGCTCAAGCTTTTGAAGTTAAACAAACAGAGGACAAGGTTTTGTTGTTCAGTGCCTTTTATGTGGAATAACTTGCAGAGTTGTAGGACTTTTTGTTGAAACTTAACTTGTTTATTTATGGAATGCAAGTATGTCTAGAAAATGTCTTAGGTGAAGAGTATATGAAAACTTAGGTATGATGTTCCTCATAAGGGTACATTCATGTCATCGCAAGAGGTCTTGGAGAAGCCATTTCTAAATAGCTGCAGCCTATGTTATCACATCCACTTGGTAATAGTCTGTGCTGTAGCCATCTGATGCTGACTTCTTGTTGACCATCTTCTATATTTTTGTCTTTCACAAAGGTGTAATGTTATTAGGTTTTTTTTTTTTTTTTTCGATAACCAAATGTTATTAGTATTAATATAAAGGATTAGGTCCTTTTTCTAAATGATGCCATGTCTGTCTCAACTCTTGACAGGGTAAGAGAGAAAATTGACCAATAATTATACTCAAAGACTGTTATTTGAGTTGTTTCCTCTGGTATTGCTGGTTGTGAAGGTGCGTGTACAAGTATGGTTGTACTGTTTGAACTTTGGACTCAGTTGGTAACAATGTCAGCTTTCAGTCTCTGTTAGCAAGTGTATTTTATAGCACTTTGCTTAATTAGTGAGTGGTGTTTCCTTGCGATTTTGAATTCACAATACACTATCTCTGATTCTAAAGCCAAACTTGCATGGATTGCTGCTCTGAAACTGACTTTTTAGAAATTGGCTTTCAAAGTCACTTTCTTGGAGTGAAATTGTTACAGATTCAGGTGCAATAATAGATGTTGTGAATGGTTGTTTAAGTACAAGAATTCAAAGGGAAAGTCTGTAGTTCTTGTTAATAATCTTAATCATCCAGGTAGCCGAGATTTGTGGGACATACATGCCTTTGAGCATGCCCATGAAGGCCATGACTTTGCCACAATTGGATAGGGTTCGGCTTGCTTACCATGTACGTATCTGCAAGATTTTGTTGGTTTGACTGATTTTGGTGCTGGAGATTATTGAAGACTGGCTTTGACAATTTAATGTCAACAAATTCTGACTCAATATTGCTACAGAGAGGGCAACTTTGGGTCAGATTTTGGTTATCGACATCCACGCTCCCAAGAAAAATAAAGCTAGTCACAAAATGAAGTCCAAGCAATTTTGGCAAGTAAATTGTCACTCAGCCTATGAGGTTGCCTGATAAACTGAAAAGATAAGTGCTTCATTTTGATTTTTATTATTCCTCTAGAAGCTTATAATCACAGAGGAACAGTTTCTCATGCCGCAGTCCTATGTTCCTCTAGCAACAAAATCTGTATATCTCTGGGATCATGGCAGAGGAAAAGATATTGTCCATCAAAATCTGTTTCTTGTTTAAGCATGAGTTTTGTATTGCATGATCATTCCAAGTTATTACTACAAGTCTACTAGATAACAACGAGAACCTCTGGACCTCTGCGTGATTGATTACAAAGCAATGTTCAAGACAGACCCCCTCCTTGGATAACGTTATATGATGATTCTCTCTCATGAAACCTTTGTGTTCGTGATTCATCAAAAGGATGCTAGACTGGATTGGATTGCATGATCATCTATAACAACATACGAACAAGGATGGTATGATTTCTTACTTGTTTCTTACTTACAAGACGTAGTAAGTAGTAATTCTAGCATTTCTTCTTAACTTATTCCGGGTTTGTTTTTTCTCACTTGTAAATGTATTTCCGGTTTTACATAGTTTCGATGCCAATTTTTTTTGTTTAACATGAAATTATTTGCACAAATCCTGCTTCTTTCAACACGTGTAAAATTATTTTTCAAAAGATGGTTCTATTCATCTTCTTATGCGTTAATTGGTATTCACTTGAAAAACACGCGTTTTTGTCATCTGGGGAACTAATAAGTGTGTTTGATTGCGTGAGAGAGAATTCATGGCACAAGTCAGTTTGTAGTGGTAAATTTCAAGAGATAGGATGGAAGCATGTAATATATATTTCCCACCCTCACAACTTTTGTTGGTGAGAGAATTTAAAGAGGGAGGGGCATGGGAAATATTTTGGATTTGGTTGGTGCAAATCTATGTAGAGCTTCCTATTTCACGATATTTATCTGCTACCAATTGAGTTTTTTTACCACTCTAAACTCTGCCATGTAATCAAACGCACTCAAAATACTTATGTGATTTTGCAGTTATCAGCATTTTCAAACAAACATTTTGCTTTCTGGTTTTGGTTTTTAATATTTTGGTCGCTTCTTTAGTAGAGTTGTACATACTGAGATTTTACTGATTTACTTTTTAACTGTGCACCATTCTCTACTTATTCAACTCTCTGTTTCTCTCTATGTAAATCGAAACCGACAAAACTGTGTCGGATGCTATTCATGGACGTACATTACTAATTAGGGCGAGACAATATCTTTGGTACTGTTTATATTTTCCTTAAATATTATTACTTGTTGCGACCTTGTTTTTTCTTTCTCGGTTTTGGCGACTGTCTGTGGTATAGTTAGTTGCGTGTGCTGCATTCATCTCCGTGTTAGACACTCTTATTTGATGTACTCCTGTCAGCTATTGGGTGTTGGCTGGACTCTTTGATTGTTTCATTACCCACTTCTCCCACACGTTCCTAATGATAGGTAATGCACATCTTGTGTTACATTTTTTAAATTGTGTTTTTGTGTTAACTTGCCCCCTCCCAAAATGGTGATGTATTTTCCACCCTCATAACTTTCGTGGGGAAAGTTGAAAGAGGGAGGGGCATGAGAAATATCATCTTTGATTTGGTTTGTGCAAATCAGAAACAGAGTTTTTTTTCCTATTTCTGGATAATTAAAAGCTACGAACCGAGGCTTTAACTCCAAATTCTGCCATGCAATCAAGTTTCAATACCCAGTTTACCACGCTTAGATTCTTTTGTTATTCTAAAAATTGCTCAATTTCTCTAGGGTTATTTAAGTGCACTTTGAAAATATGCATTTTTATTTAGGGTTTGGGGGTTCCCCTAGTTTAGAAAATGCTATTTCTTTTGTCAAAATTATGTTTCTTTAAAGTGCATAAGATAAAATTGATGGTTCAACTCAGTTTGTAGTCGTAGATTTCATGGGATAGGAAGGTTTGGTAATATATATTTCCCACCCTCAGAAATTTTCTGAGAGAGAATTAAAGGAGGGAGGGGCATGGGAAATATTTGATTTGGCTGGGGCAAATCTATGTAGGGTTTTCTATATCACGATATATATCTGCTACCAACTAAGACTTCACCGCTCAAAATTCTGTCTTACTATCAAACAAACTCAAAATACTTATTTGGTTTTTGCAGTATTTCAAACAAACATTTTTAAATACTTATTGGTTTACCTTTTAAAATTCTGCCATTCAATCAAAACATGCGAAAAGCATTTTTTTCATGTTAATGTTTGGTTTTGCCGTTATCACTATTTTTAAATGGACACTGGTTTTGTTTTGTTTTGTTTTTTCTGGTTTTGATTTTTGAATTCTTGATTTTTTCTTTAGTTGAGTTGTCTACACAACAGATATTCTATTGATTTACTTTTTAATTATGCTTTCTCTTCTACTTATACCACATTTTCTCTATGTCACTATGTAAGTTGAAGCCGACTAAATAATGTCGGATGCTATATGTGGACCCAAAGCAATTTTCAGCCAACTGTGTTTGTCCTATCACACCCTGATGTTATCCAGTTTCACGTAATGATTAATTAGGAGGCGAGTCAATTCGTTGGTACTGTTTATCCTTTCATTGTTACTTCTTTTGATCTTGTTTGCTCTTTTTTGTGGATATTGGCTGCGGTCTATATTATATATTTAGCTGCCGGTGCTGCATGCATCTGTGCCACCTGGTATATTCAGTGTTCTTCTTTTCAAAATGTAAAATTCATTTATTCCTTTTAGAAATAGAAATATTTCCATTGTGCCTACCAAAAAAAAAATATTTCCATTGTGCTGAAAATTTCAACTTTTTGAGAAAAATAATCAAAGCTTTTACTTTTGTTATACCAAAAATTATGTTTTATAATTGCATGGGAGAAGATTCATGGTACAACTCAGCTTGTATTGGTAGATTTTCTTGAGATAGGATGGAAACTTTGATAATATAGATTTCCCACCCTCAGAACTTCAGGTGAGAGAATTCAAAGAGGGAGGGGCATGGTGCAAATCTATGGAGAGTTTCCTATTTCACGATATTAATCCGCTACTGAGATTCTTTCCACTCAAAATTCTTCCGTGCAATCAAACAAGCTCAAATTATTTTTTATGTTAATGTTTTGTTTTGCAGTTATCAGCATTTTTGAACAAAAATTGGGTTGTTTTATTTTGGTATTGGTTTTCAAAACTTTTACCATTGCTTAGGTGAACTGTGTATACAAATATTTTATTTGGTTTGAGTTACTCTCCAATATTCTCATTATCTTCTTCAAATATTGTTTGTCCTATCACACCCTGATGTTATCCAGTTTTGCCTTTTTGATGTCCTTTCATGAGTGTATCTTTGGAACTGTTTATCCTTTCATTAGTTATTGTAAATTTATGACCTTGTTTGTTAATCTTTGTGGATTCTGGCTGCTGGATATATGATAAATTATCTGCTTGCGCTGCAGACATCTCCACATCTTACCCTTGTAAGCAATGTTCTTGTGTCAGGTACTGCTCCTACTCGGACTTGGTGATAGGTAATGCAGTGATTATGTTACATTATGAAAATATGAAATGGTAGCAGGTAAACCTTGGATTTTCCTATTTTTGTTTGTAGTTGCCATGTTAAAATGTAAACAGTTGCTAATATGACTCACTTGGCTGATGCGAACAAATCAAAGTTGTTAACTGTGCTAGATTCATACGCATTATATCTTTTCATAATGATTCTTCTTCTCAAAAGGAAAAGCTTAATATCTTGTTGTCTGAAGCTTTTCCTCCACGGATTATATATTGTTAACTTCTTCATACTTGTGGTTTTGGGGTGTCTCTTATTTTTCATATAAAACTTGTCTTTCTTGTTTTGTTTCATTTTAAAGGGTGCCTTTGGCTGTATGGAGCATATTTTTGGGAACATCTCACTTGGACATAGAAGACATTCTTGTAAATGGAAACTTCTGCGGATATATTCTCCCCACTCATGTTTTTTTCCTTAGAAAGATTCATAGTGGGAGAGGCGAGCAGAATTTTCATTTGATGTTTCCTACTCCGTGAGAGTTTGTTTGTTTGTTTGTTTTTTTTTATCAAGTAAGATTTACTCGTGAAATTTCTCTTGTTGGTCTGAAAACACTTGAATTTTTGAAGCTACTTGGTTTTCACACACTTTACCACGCCAATAGGGTTCTTTGTGAAAATAGAAGCTATATGACAACTCTGTGTACTTATTATGTTCCATGGGTTTGTGAAATCTTCTAAGTTGTTGGTTCATGCTTTTCGCAATTCTCCTTGGAATCTTTTTGCAATTCGCCTTGTTCAGAGTTCGTTTTGCATTTCGGGCATTCTCCTCCTTTTTGTGTATTGACATTTTATTTAACTTCTTAATTTGTGAGTGAAGTGTGTAATAATTATATTTGATTATCTCTTTGTTGTAACAATTAGATTGAGAAGCCCATGATACTAGAACTCACACTCCACGCTCATGATAATAGTCACGACTTTGCTCCAGGATTGTGAAGACATAAATAATCTTGGAGAGCTATTTAATTTGGTTGAATCTTCACTTGCTTCTGGAGTGTGTCCCTGTACCCCTTATCATAAAGGATCTTAGCATCTAGCTAGGTTTTCATCTACTCTGATTGTTTTATGTTTGCAATGTGTGACATTTTGGATCATTATGCTTCCAGTTCACTAATTGGATCTCATCTGACATCATGAAATTACATAAGAAGAATGTTTTTCAGTGATTTCTAGGTGTGGTTTAGGCATGGATAACCTGTACCAGTAAGTGTCTAGTAAGGAAAATGATCTTTAGTATGCCTGTGGATGTTACTTTTTTCACTTGATTTTCGGAAGGTGATTAATTGATTATAAGCAGTTTACCAAACCCGCACCGAGAATTTTGGCCTCAAGCTCTTGAAAAGATGGATGAGGCACTGGCCCAGTCTGATTCTGTGATTATGGCATGCATTATGGGGAATGATGCCCGTGGTTATTTGTTCTTATTAGTGCAGTGAACACATGAGGATTACAAGAGCAAACTTCTTTGACCTTGATATTCTTGTTCTCTTAATCTGGATATGTTTTTTAATGGTTAACTTGACATCTTTATTTGACGGATCTGCGAGTTTCCCGTTCAACGTTTTACTTGCAACATCTGTGTATAATTGTATTGGGCATTCAACTCTAGCAACAATGTCGTTCCAAAATAATGATAACATACGAGAAAATGAAGTGAAATCATGGCCTCCCTCTTTTTTTATCTGCTGGGCAATCGTAATTTGTAAGTGGCTGATGTAGTTCAACTAGGGCCATACAACTGGAGAACAAGTTGGGACGCAAGTTCTTCTGTAAAGATTTTTCTGCTCTCCCAACAGAATCCTGATTCAGCGTGCTTACTGAACAGAAAGAGGGGTTTTTCTGCTTTAAAGTATGAGAAAATTATTTAGAATATACAAGTCTCAACTCTCAACTGCCATGACAAAACACGTTCTTTTCTCAGGTCGCCTTTAACATTTCTTATGAAACTCTCCATAGATTCCTTAATTCACAAATTGCATTTTATACATATGTCGGTGTCATTTTCATTGGGGCTCCTTGCCTAGAAAAAGCCTCATTGGGTACTTGAATTGCTTGCTTCAGGTCCTATGTGCTTCACTGACTCCTCATGGATATTCTTAACTCCACAATTCTTGCATTGGTTGGTAACATATCACTCTGAACAACTTACTCAAAACTCCAAAGGTTGTAGAAGTCCAAGTTCTGCCAACTAACATTGAACTTGAAATAGCCGGCACGCTGTAGCTGATATTTTTAATAAGATGATGGTGCTAAATTGGAAACCAAGGAAAAACTTACATCCCACCAAACATATGGAGGTTTTATACTTTTTTTCTGCTAACAGCAGAAGATATGGTGTCCATACAATAAAATAAGCACATTTATTTCAGTTCGAGGTGCATAAACCTATTAACAACCACCTTATTGAGACTCCAAGCATCAACCATAGCATCGAATTGGATCAGTGCAGCCTTTCTCACTTGATTGCTTGGAGCCGGCGCGCCCCCCTTTTGCAAGGTATTGCTGATGGTATTCTTCAGCTATATAATATTTTTTTGCTGGGAGGATCTCAGTAACAATGTTCCTGTTCAAGATCTTCTGCTGCTTCTCCAATGACTCCTTTGCCTTTTGCTCCTGCTCAGCTGTGTAGAAGTATATGCCAGATCTGTACTGGGTACCCACATCACCACCCTGACACATAGAGAAAGTCCAACTATTAGAAATGTAGAGATACATGAGCCATGACGGTTGCAGACATGTACACAAACTTGTTGCTCCCTAATCCATTCATCCCATTGCAACTTATCATTGAGCTGAGGAACATTGGGATTTGACCTAAATAGGAGTGTAGTGCAAATGTGCAATAGTACATATCATCCATTCATCCCATTGCAACTAAAATGAGGTATGTTTAGTATCTATGACTAGCCACTTATACCTTGTGGGCAACCATTTGAAACTGTCTTCTCTAAAGGTAAAAGCTGTATCAACACCAGTAGTAATGCACATATGACCTAGTCTGATGCAGACTGTTCGCCAAAATCACAATGCAACATTTGTGAACTTGGCAATATGTTAAAGTATATTTAGAGAATCATACCGATCAAATTGAAACAATAATAATAAGGTAGAGTACAGTCGCACCATATCACTAGAAGGGTACATGCATCTATGAACTCTATCCTCTCCATCAGAAAAGGTTTAAATATAAGGACAAGAAAGCATGTAGTCATGTAAACTAAGTGTTATTTGCCGAGAGCCTGAGCTTTAAAGTCTTTTACGGAATTTGTATCCACACATCCATGTACCGCATCCATTATTGTATCAAATATGTACAGCCTAGATGTAAAAGTAACTTTGCAAACTCAACTTTTAGGTGGTTAAGATATCAAGACTTTGCGTGTAACAGGAATTTTCGATGTAAAATTATATAGTTGGGCGGGGGCGGGCTATCACACTCATCTAGTACCCTTAAGGTAGTTTAAAGGAGAACCTATATACTGTCTGTAGAAAGCTTTGTAACACATTATCAGTGTATAAATTTCCACCAATTAAATAAAAAATGCACTCTATATGTGAATTTCAATCCAAAAAAATCAATTCAGACATGTTTGGATTAAGAAACGGAGATAGTGAGTATATAGTAAGTTAAAATTTTTAAGAACAAAGAACTTGATCACATAAGCAATGCCAAATGAAGCTCAAGACACATTAAATTATGAGTTCCCAAACAAACAAACCAGACACAAATCACAATATGCCTAGTATCCTACCCCCCTGCGAATTGAATCGTCCCCTTTTCGAACCCATACACCAGTCCATCAACCAAACAACTTCAATACTTTTTCAAAAATCATAATAATATACCAACAGATTCATACAAGCAATACAAGTGAACATACCTTATCTAACAATCGCAAAGTCAACATTTCTCTATAAAACAATTACCTGACGATTAAGAGTAGTGGGGTCATGTTTAGACCAGAAAACATCAAGCAAAGTCTCAAAGCTACACTCTTTAGGATCATATTGAACCCGAACAACTTCCGCATGTTTCGTTGACCCGGAACAAACATCATGGTAAGTAGGACTATCCAAAATCCCTTGGGTATACCCAACTTCAGTTTTCGTAACACCGGGCACTCTTTGATAGGCTAATTCAACACTCCAAAAACAACCGGCACCAAACTGAGCAAAAGTTTGACCGGGTAATGGGGTGTCTGAATCAGGACCTTGTGCAATAATTGAAGAAGCCATGGTTAAAATAATGAACAACAGCTGAATAATACAAAAACAGACTTCTCTTCCTTGCATGAAGTTTGTTATATATTTAGGACGGGGATTTTTTTAACGTTTTTTTATGAAAGACCATATCTGTTTTGACTCTTTAGTCGAGTAGAACGGTGCCACGTGTCACTACCTCAACTTCATATTGAAATGTAGAATTACCAGTTTAGTTTAGTTTTGTTTTGTTTATTTTGGGCAAATCTGTTTTTAAACAATATCATTAACTCATTGATGCGGCCTGACATCGTCACCTAAAAGTTTTACTAATTACCTGTGCAAAACAAACACCTGTATCTATTTATTAAAAGGGAGGGGGTTCTAGAGACATATTTCATCTTAACACAGAAACAAACTCAAAATCGTTAGAACATTTATAAGTTTTGGATTAAATTTAATTTTTTTATAGGTATGTTAAATATTATCATGAAATAATTCAAAAAATAAAAAAAAATCAAACTTGCCAAATGTAGTTAATAATTTACAAAATTTGGCTAATTATAGACCATTCATTTTCACCATTTTTGATATTATATTTGGCAAGTTTAGAAATTTTTGATTTTTTTGATTATTTGTGACAATGTTTAGAATAGTTAGAAAATTATATCTACAAAAAATTAGCCTAATCCAAAACTTATAAATACCCTAACGATTTAGAGTTTGTTTATAAGATAAGATATGTCCCTATAACCCTTCCATTATTAAAATCGTTTTTATGTATCCTTTTGTGTGTACCGTTTTTCTGTGTCATTTTGTGTAATCGGATAAAAGAGCAGCTCTTAGGGGGTGGCTTTCACTGAAAATAACTCATTTAGAAAAGTGCCTTTAGATAAAAGGGAAAAAAGCATATGCTGAAATTTCAATTACTCACTCTCAACCCCTGAGCACTGAAAATAACTCATTTAGAAAAGTGCCTTTAGATAAAAGGAAAAAAAGCATATGCTGAAATTTCATTTACTCACTCTCAACCCCTGAGGTTTTCAATAAGATTTTCTAAAGTTAATTTTGTCTACTAAATTTTGCTATAGCGATTCTAGAGTGCGCTGGATACACCGGTGCGCTAGATTCAGGACTCTAGATTCAAGACTTTTGTGGGGCAATACACCCTCACCTTTTGCTGGTGGAGGGCCTAGATTCGAGAGTACACGTACAACTTGCCGCACTCTAGATTTTTTACTATTGTACACATTTTTAATATTATTGTCAAAAAAAATTTATTAAAAGCTGGTAGTATCTTAATATCCAAAAACAAGCTCCTCTTCTCAACAACTAAATTTAAGGGTCGCCATATTGACACCACAAATTTCACTAAGGGACTTCCAACTAAAAAGAAACTACATCTCAACTAAACTCTAGTTAAAACTTACTAATATCGACTACAAATTCTCAATAAAAAACAAAACAAAACAAAACTCTCAAAAGAGAAAACAACAATTTTCAACTCTACCCAAATTTTTCTTAAAATCCCCACAAACTCATTTCTTTCCATTCTAATATGTTCTTTTTAAAAAATAAAAAATAAAAACAAACAAAAAAAAGTCTTTTAATTCTACCCAAACTAAACATGTTTTTTTGTTTCTTAAATGAAATTCAAGGAGCTAATAATACTGTTGTGGTTCAACTCTAATGTCCACAATGGGAGTTGTGTGTTTCAAAGCACACTATGACACTTAAAGCTAACTGGTTTACATAACTGGGTTCAGGTAAGTATTTTATCGCAATAAAATTTAACTTAACCAAATGTCTTTTATTGCAATACATGTTAATTATTTTTTGTTTATTTTATGTTTGTAGTTTTACCTAGAGGAAACAAAGTTTATCATAGATTATTTCTACCCAAACTAATAAGAAAAATGGGATAAACTGTTCAGGAGGCAAGATTTGCTAGCATTAAATTCAAATGGAAGTTTAATTCTTGTAATTGCATGTTTTTCCAACATCAATTTAAAGTGCTCATGTATTAATTTGTAAAGTTATAGATAACAAAATCATAAAATGAATTGTGAGATATTGATGGAATATAAGATATGTCAACAGTTCGGTTTGTGCACTCGATGGGTGGGCGCCTATGGGTGGTGTGCAAGTTATATGCACCTATAGGTGGTTTTTAATACATATTATTTCTTTTAGTAGTTTTAATTGTTAATAAGGGAGTCTGTGGGCGTATAAATGGTAAGAATTCAAGAAACCACCTAAAAAAGACTTGAAAGATGTTCTTGATGCAATTTTGGAGTATCGAAAGAGTCATAATATTCAAGTTTGTCACGAAAAGAAGGGAGCGAGAAATCAAATAGCGCATGATTGGCTCAGCTGGCCCATAAACTGAAGAAAAATATTGTTATATTGAAAACATCTTTTAAGAAGTTAGAAGAGATGGGTGGAGCTCATATTGTTGAAAGGACCGAGTCAACGAGTAATTTTACAAGTCATTTCAAAAACTTTAATAAGAAATAGAAGGTGGCTGTTTCTGTGGGACTTGAGTGTAGATGGCTTCTGGAAGCGGTTAGATGTATATACAATATATCTATTTATCGTTCTAAAAAAAATTTGGTTATGTTAGTTGCTGACAGGGGTGGCTCAAGGCAATCGGGGGCCCTAAGCAAAGTCCCAATAAAATTGTTACATCTTATAGATCGATATGATTTGTTTATGTAATTTCATATGAATGCAAACGCTTAGTTTATTTAACAAAAAATTTAAAAGATAACAATTATTGTAAAAATTGATCATAACAATATAACATTTTATTTTTTCTTTCTTGAATAGTCTCCCTCACATTTTTTTTTATAACAAATTTTTTAGAAGATAACAATTATTGTAAAAATTGATTCTAACATTTTTTTTTTCTTGAATAGTCTCCCCCACAAACATTTTTTTTTATAACAAAAAATTTAGAAGATAACAATTATTGTAAAAATTGATCATATCATTTTCTTTTTTCTTTCTTGAATAGTCTCCCCCACAAACATTTTTTTTTATAACAAACATTTTAGAAGATAACAATTATTGTAAAAATTGATCCTAACATTTTCTTTTTTCTTTCTTCAATAGTCCCCCCCACAAACATTTTTTTTTTTATAATAAAAAATTTAGAAGATAACAATTATTGTCAAAATTGATCCTAACATTTTCTTTATTCTCTCTTAAATAGTCTCTCCACAATTTTTTTTTAATTGAATTGTATTGATAAAAAGAACATAAATACAAAGTGAAGTAGAAACATAAGAGTGTTGTGAGGGAGATCCTCACATACAGAGAGATCTAAGACAAAACACCATAAACACATGAGGAAGAGTGGAAGAATAAAAAAATATCCTACACCTATAACATCGTAGCAGATCATGGCCAAACAACAATGTCACAAACTTGAAATTTCAATAGATTTATTTAACAAAGAATTACACAAGAGAAAGAGAATTCTAGGGCTGGTCATCGAGCTACCCGAGTCGAGTATTGCCATGCTCAAGCTCGACTCGCACCTTTAGCAAGTAAGCTCAAGCTCGACTCGAACTCGACTTCGAGCTTAATATGGAGCTCAAACTCGACTCGTCCAATTGTACTAATAGCTCGAGCTCGACTCGACTCGACTCGTTTTGCACTACGAGCTTGAGTTCGAGCTCGAGCTCGAGCTCGAACTCGAGTTAAGCTCATTTATACTCATCTAAACTCAAACTCGAGCTTAAACTCAAAAAATATATCAGAGACATCAAACAAGACTCAACATCAAATTTACTTAAGAGTCTACTCTAAAAAAAAAAAAATACCCTGCGAGACTACATATAACATTCCATTGCAATTCAATTTAAGTTCATAGTGCCATATAATATTAATACTATAATCCACAATCCAGTACCTATTACATTCCAAAATCCAAAAGACTTTAATACCAAAAACAAGTCAGACTATGTCAATCTATGACTCTATCATCCAAAGACTTTTATGAACAAAAAAAAAAGTCAGACTATATCAATCTATGATGCAACTTTGAGTCTTTGTCTCTTTGACAACTGCAACATCTTGCTTTGAATATGTGCACATTGATCTTTGTCTTTGCCTTCTAAGGCGTCAGCATGCAAGCAAAACTCCAATCACTATAACACAAAAAAAAACATGTAATTGTACTATGTACACAAGGCTCCCTCACCTGACACAAAAAAGAACCTGCAACAATACACAAAGTGTTAGGTGCATAGGGGTAAATGATATATAGCCTAAAAAGATATGGAAAGTGGTGGCAATACCATATTACCATAGAACTGACAAAGAAACAACCTCCCATTTTCATCCTTAAGTAGATTATAAAGTCAAAGGGAGGCTCACTTACTATCATTCGCAAAACTTACATTCATTCCCAAACCTTCTTGCAAGAGTTAATCATCATTATTCTCTTCCTCAACCTACAAAGTAAATTAAACGCCCAATTTTATATCACAAGATAAATATTACAAAAGCATTATAACACATCAATTTAAACAAAAAAATCAATTAAGCACTTACATTGAACAACTCTTCAATCCCACTATCACCGCGCAACCAATCTCCGCCGCAAAGCAAAGCTTCAACTGCATCAGCCTTTAATGAGCTACGACATCTTGATCAAGAACCCTACCACCGGCACTAAAAAAGTCGATTCAAGCAACGGTGGTAACCGGAATAGAGAGTATGTCCCTAGCCGGTTTTTTGAAAGGTGTCGAAACTTAAGAGTATTTGCTTTCCACCAAGTTAAAGCATCAAAATTAGCATCCTCTTCTCCAGGTAGGTAAATGCTTTCTTCTAGGTATATGTCTAACTCAGATTTGTTTGGCTGAACCATATCCAATTGCCTCGCCCACGTATCAAACTCATTCCTACTCTTAGTTTTCACCTTTGAAGCACCAACTCCACTACCACTAGCTACACTACTAGCACTTCTTTCTGCATCTTTTGAAACATAATCATTAAACAAGTCGTACAAAGCATCTTTAACCTCATCTTTACATTTCTGAAGTTTATCGGGTGCATAAATCTTAGGAAAACAGAAATTAATCAATACCATCTTATACCGAGGATCTAAAACTGCTGCAAGTGCCATTAACAGGTTGCACTCTCCCCAATATTTGTCGAACTTATCCTTCATCTCCTTAGTCATGCTCCTAATATACTCTCTCTCATCAAATATCATGTCATTCAACAATTCCTTTATTTTCCAAATTTTGGAGAAACCGATTTGAAGTAGGATAGGAAGTTCGGAAAAAAATAAGTGTGACTTCATCAAAAATCTCTAAGAACTTGCACACCTCTTCATCTCGCTCCCAATCCTCATCAGATGGTAACCAAACATAGTTGGGTTCTCTATCTTGGTACCTCACAAACACATCTTTGAACTCAATAGCAGTTGCTAACATAGCATAAGTAGAATTCAAATAGTAGAAACATCCAAAGGCAAGCTTTTAGAGGTTGCAATTGGCAGATGCAATTGTTTGACAATTTCATTAAACTTGTGAAGTCGTGAAGGAGTCAAAGTCACATACTTGACACTCTCCCGCACATTTACAATCACTCCGGCAATCTCTTTCAGCCCATCTTGCACCATGAGGTTCAAAATATGGGCACAACACCGAACATGAAATATCTTACCACCAAAAAACAGGTTTTCATTGGATGCAAAAATAGTTTTCAAACTACTTATAGCTTTGTCATTTGAAGATGCATTGTCTAGGGTGATTGTTGAAATCTTAGTTTCGAGTCCCCACTCAATAAGACACTCATGAATTGCATCTGCAATGGCAACACCAGTATGGGGAGGGGGCAAACGACAAAAGTTCAAGATGCGGCTTTTGTAACTTCCAATCGAGCCCATGTAGTGTCCATTGAGGCACATGTACCCCAATCGTTTGATTTGAGGTCCACAAGTCCGAAGTTAGACTAACTCTATCGACACTAGCTAACTTTAACTTTAACTTAGCTTTTCACAACCATAAACTCTTATGCATTCCTGCCTAATAGCTTTGCGTTTCACTACCTCAAATCGTGGGTTAAGCATTTTACAAAGCAACAAAAGCACTCATGTTCAACCATTCTAAAAGGGTACTCATGCACCATAATCATCTTAGCAATTACTTCTTTTATCATGTCTTTATCAAACTTGTAAGTACTTAAAGAACTACCACTATCAACACCAAAATGTAATAGATGTTGCGACCTTTACCGAGATGCTAGCCTTCGAGGTATACAAGTAAGTCGGTGCCTAAGAAGGCTACTCGTAGACCCCTAGTAATGACAAGTTCGTAAAAGCGATTGGCTGCATTTCCCTTTCTTAATCCCACCCACTATTACTTCAGTAAAATCTTTCCAAGCTTTTGACGTCTTCGTTGGTGCCTTCCTCTTTCGTGTCGTCATGGCTTCGTTAGGAGGCTGATCACCTATAGGTGGAACAACGCTATTTTCAGCTTGGGCAGTCACACTACCATCAGTTAACGAAGTTATGGTGGGTTGTTGCGTAGAGTTGGAAGCCATTTGTTGTGACATATCTGTAAAATAGCATTAGAAATTAAGGACATATCTAACATATAAGTGAAATGCAACCATTGAAAATCAGCTTATATAAGTAGCATACTAGCATTTCAACAATCGCCACTATAACCATTATATGATCAGATCCCGGAGTTTATAGACACATTTTATCGTTGGTACCCACTTAGTTCCTTAGGATGGGTTTCGAGAAGATTACGGTAATGTCTCGCGACCGAACATTTAATAGTTTGTCTTTGGCCTTTGACCTCGGCAATATAGCACACCTTAAACATGTTGAGTAAGTGTCGAAATTTGGTTGAACCATTGACTAAAAACAATTGTTTGTCTCGTATGTTTTCCCTTAGCATTCTAATACCATAACCTAGATTTGATGCAAAGGCACTCAAATAAGCATACTCTTATTGAAACTTTTCTTGAAGTCCCCTACCGGACACCCCCAAAATAAAATGTTTAAGCAATCATTAGCGTGGTTTTGGTAACACGAGGATACACATAATAGATACACAATAAATAGGGAAAGGAAGAAGAAAAAGCGACCAACGACAAGCCCACCATCACAACAGTTCTAAAAGCCATTATCACCAAAAATATCAAACGCACCAAATTCCAAAACTAAAAAAAAATACAATTCCTAAACCAATATAGAAACATTTCATAACAAACCCAAAACATCCAACAGAGAAAAAAAAAATACATAGTTTCCATTTCAAATTAAAGTAAAGTTAGTTCTTTTACCTGAAAATACAAGTTCCAAATAATAAAATAAAACCCCATCTTGCAAAATTAATAAGTAGTATTACTGAAATGAAGAAAACACACTCAAACCAAACAGATCTTAAACCAAAAAACAAAGTAAGTAGGAAAGGAAATACCTTGAAGTTAAGATGAATGTGAGCACCAAATAATAAATAAGATGGTTGGTCGGTTGGTGCGCAACTGTGCAAAACCACTTCACAAACTTAACATGGAAAAAAAAAACCATCATTGAAGATGATTGTGAGCAAAAAAATAATAAATGAACAAGTAGAAATTGAAATAAATCAAATTGTTAACCTTAAATTGTTAGTTGTTTTGAGTTAAAGAGATAAGAGTTAAAGTAAAGATGAAAGAGAATAAGATGGAGCCATGGCGGCTGTTAGAGTGTTGGGTGTTAGGGTTTAAAGTGTTTAGTTATGTTGTTTAAATACATTGGGCAAATGGGTACGGGCTAATGGGCCATAGCTTCATGGGTTGTGGCTTTGTGGGATACTGGGATAGTGAGATATCTATGTGTTTATAAAACGAGTAGCTCATGAGCTACTTTCGAGCTCAAGCTTCGATTTCGAGTAGTTCACGAGTAGCTCATGAGCTACTTTCGAACTTCGAACTTTCGAACTACTCGCTATCTAGAATGAGCTTTAAATTAAGCTCAAACTCGACTCATATCTTTATGCGGACGAGTTTGAGTCGAGCCTTCGACGAGCCGAACTCGAGTTACTCACGAACAGCTCGACTCGATGACCAGCCCTAGAGAATTCTACACTAAATTAAATAATATAGAAAAACCAAATAAGACAAAAGAATGATATAAATAATATTAAAGTGTTGGCTTCAATTTGATAAATTGTCACAGGGTGTTGAAGAAGTTTAATTAGTTATAGAGGCGTGCCTGTTTATTTATTGGAGAATGCGAAAACGCTAGGGAAATGAAGGGGTTTAATGTGATTTTCTAATTTCCAATTTTCCAATGTAAAACATTTATCTAACGGATTAAAATAAATGAAAAACAAATAGTAAGTTTTTTTTTTCATAATAAAACAATAATAGACTTAGGACTGTAGGTGAGCTAGGATATATTGGGCCCCTTGGACTGCGGACCCTAAGCGGCTGCTTATTTTGCTATAGGGTAGAATCGGCCCTGGTTGCTGAAGTACTGAGTCCAAAATTAGGATTAGGGTTTAGGGTTTAGGGTCTAATATCTATTTAGAGGTGAGGAATGTGCATATTTATCAAAAATTAAATAAAAATGAATATATATATATATTGGTTTGGCTAGAATGATATTCTTACCGTGACATACTTAGAGTGACATCCTACTGTTCACGTCCTTAAAGCCCGGCCCACAAACCAACAAAACAAAAAACATAATTTTGTTTACAAACCTTCGTCAAATAGTTCAAACTCCGAACTCCAAATTCAAACCGAAACCAAACTCCAAAAACTCCACACTCCAAACTCCAAATTGATCACCCCACTCCAGCATCCCACTCCGACATCTCCCGTCATCGCAAGCTTGAAGAGGACAGATTAGTTACTTTTCGAGTTTTGATACTTTTCGAGTTTTGATATAGTAATGGCTATTGTATCAATGTTCACGACATTTGATGCTGTAAAGTGTGGACTGTAGTTGAACAATATCGTATATCAGTGTATGGACTAAAGCTGCTAGAATTTTTCATGCAAAGGTGAAAATTTGCATGATTTGTGAATTTTTAGACTCGTATCCAAATTGAAAATCAGCTGCTAGAACGCTTTCAATGGGGTAAAAATTTTGATGATTGAGTTTTCAATGGGGTACAATCCCACGTCATCGTATATGAAGCAGCTTTCAATGGGGTAAAAATTTGGAGTTTGGAGTTTTCTAAATGCTTGCTAGAATAATATTTGATCAATTTTCACGCTAATCATGAAATAAAACTTTAAGTGAAGTTATTATATTGCGCGCTTATGTACTAAATTATTTAACTCCAAATGCTATATATTTATGAAATTTTAAGGCATATTGATTCTGGAAGCAAATTTGTATTGGCAAATTTATCGAAATAAGTTTTATTACTTCGGTCAATCGTGTAGTCTCCCTTGTCATGCTAGTCGATGTTGATTTTTCTAAAGAATGCTTGTCTTTTTAAACTTTTACGTAGTATTTCTACATCCATGAATAAGAGCAAGTGTCCATTCGTGGAAGCACCGTATTCCATAGAACTTCAAGAACCGAAAGTTGAATCCTCGAACGGCGTTTCTTCATTTGGCGCAAGAAATACATATCATTTACGGTAGAACATAGATGTAGATATTTTATATGGGAGGATGAGATAAATTATGGAAGTCGCTCGTTAAATGCCTTGACTCTAACTCCATCCACAAATTCTTTTTTGGACTCAATCGAAAGTGAAGTTTCCATTTGGCGCAAGGAAGATAAAGACTGATTCATTTATTCACTGGATCGGCATACTCATTTTGAGGTTGTTGTTGGTGTGTATGCTTTTAGTAGTTATCTGTATTATCAAATGCCTAATTAAGGTGATATGGTGCTTTTGATGGTTTTGAAGAGGATGGTATAACTGCTCGGTTATCTGTTAAAAATATGTTATGAATCTGTTACCTGTTGAATTTTTTCGGTTATCTGTTAAGAATCTGTTATGAATCTGTTATCTATTGAATTTTTTCAGTTATCTGTTAAGAATATGTTATGAATATGTTGAATCTGTTATCTGTTGAATTTTTTCGGTTATCTGTTAAGAATCTATTATGAATCTGTTGAGTGTGTGTTGAATGTGTGTTATGAAACTCGACGTGGATTTGAAGTGTCTTAGAGAGAAAGTTTCTAGTAGGCTTGAGAATCTCGCATCGTCGTCGTCAACGTTTTCATCCGAGGTTTGCTTGAAAAGTGTTGTTGATCTTGTTGCTGAAGAGAGTAGTACAATCACTGAAGCTGGAATTATCATCAAAAGGAGCCAAGTGAATGTCATGTTTTTGGTGTACATATATCAAGTATTTTTTTGTTTCAAATATTGACATCTAGTTTTTCTTTCATGAGTTATCTTCACCTGAACTATTGCTTATTCTTTGTTGTGCAGACTCGTATCTCTGCGAAAGCCCAGAGAAAGGTTGCGAGGGAGATCAAGACTGCCCGAGCTTTTGGCCTGATGCCTTTCACCACAATGGGAGAATACCCATTTCGTTTTGATCATTCTAAGGGGCACACTGATTCTGATGGGGAGAAAGTGTTGTAGTGACTGGTGTGTTGTAGTGACTGCTACTGCTGGAAAGCAAGTGCTGCTGCTGCCGCCTACTGCTGGAAAGCAAATGGTTCAGAGCTGATTGTATACCCCAAAACTTGTTGCCTTGTTGCTGCCTTGCTTTCCATTGTATATGAACAAAAATGGTTGAGGCCGCGTCGGTGAGGTTTGTCGTGGTTGTTGATGATACTAAGTTGGTTAGTGGTTTGGGTGGTAGTGGACTTGCAATGCCAGTTGAGGTTGTGCAGTTTTGTTGGAAATATAATTTGGTTAGATTGTAAGAGATTTTTAAGGGTGAAGGTTGTGAAGCTAAACTTAGAGTTGATGGTGATGGGAAGCCTTATGTTACGGATAATTCGAACTACATTGTTGATTTGTATTTCAAGACGCCGATTAAGGATGCGGGGTCAGCTGGGAAGGAGATTTCATCCTTGGAAGGAGTAGTGGAACATGGGTTGTTTCTCGATATGGCGACTGATGTTATTGTTGCTGGAAAGGAAGGAGTGACTGTGCAAACTAAATGAAGTTGGAGTTGAACTGTTGAAGTAAGACATTCTATGCTTCCTGAATTTTTATTTTTTTTGAGCTGTTATAGTGTAGTTTGTTGTTTAATTATATGAAACTTATTGAGAAGTCTGTATTTTTGTTGTGCTTTTTGTTAATTTGGAAGTTGAACTTCATTGATGTTATTGGAATCGAATAATAAGGAAATCTAAGGAAATGGAGATATTCCATTTGAATGATTAGACATGTAGATTATATAGTGCTGGAAATGTATATGAAATAAGATAGATAATGGATAGTGGTGTTTTAGCTTTTAATGCTATATTTCATTTTCCTTTTTTCCTTGGGCAAAACATAGTAGACATATTGGATGATTTCATTTCGTAACCTTTTAATAAGAAAACAGTGATAGAGTTCTTGTTGGAGATTCAATATGCTTCTTCAATTATACTTCCGTTTTAGAACATCGAAAGAAAGATTGCAGATGCCTTGAAACCAAGCTCAGAACCTATTCGCTGTAATCTAGAAACAAATGTTGAACAATAACTTGATCACTTAGTATCTTCTTTCCATCTATGGTTTATCTCTTTCGATACCTTGCAAAAGACCTTCGTGCGGCTAATAATAATTCATCCCAAGTCATTAGAAAATAAACCAAACCCTCTCATGTAACGTCTTTGGGAATGGTTGGCAAAACCAAAATACCCTTTTGTTCATGGGTGCCCTAGCTTCTGAGAGCCAAATAGCAAATCTGTTTTTTCTACTTTCAAAGATTGCAAAGATGTCTTCTATTTTCCAGTATGTATAAGTCTTGAAGATTACAAAAAGAGCTTTAACTAACAAAAACTTTCTAAAAGCAAAAGAGCTTTAACTAACAGAAAGTTTCTAAAAGCAAACTTGATGAATGAAACAAAAAGAAGCATCACACGATGAATGAAACAAAAAGAAGCAAACTTGATGAATGAAACTTAATTATGCAAATACGAAAAACTGCCGGCCCAAAACTGCCAGACAGATTATTGCAAATCAACTTTACAAAATTCTGACATATCATCAAAATTTGTAACAGAACTGCTGAAAGTCTGCAGGCCTTCTGCCAAGAGCTTTAAGACCTTCTGCCAAGACCTTATGTCAGGACCTTCTGACAGCTTAGTGTTTTCCTACTTCTTGACCCTCAACATGCATTAAGCAACATAACCATGTCTTCAATCTCCACCGACATATATGCCTTGATAAAGACTAATTCCTATTAACCAAAAAAAAAGGAACCATCTCTTTAGAGCATTTGCAATGCAGGTGATAAAGGGGGGGAAGTGATAACTATCACCTACTTTCCTCTAAAAGTGCTGTGCAATGCTGGGTGATAAACTCGGTGATAGTTTTCCCGAGTTCAAAACAAGGTGAAACCTTCCACCGAGTTTATCGACTTGTTAACCCGGACGGGATGTTGGATTCCGTCTCGCGGTGTGTTTTTAAAAAAATGGTTTTTTTTTTTGGACGGGATGTTAGATTCGGCCTCGCATGATTTTTTTCGGTTTTTTGATTTTTTTAAATTTCAGACGGGATGTTTCATTCCGTCCGGATGTTTTTTCAATTTTTATGTCCAGGACGAATCCAACATCCCGTCCGAGATATTTTTATCACCTTTGCATTGCCGCGGCTTCACCTTGTTTATCACGGGTTGGTGATAGGGGGTGAAAAGTGAGGAGGTGGCGGTGATAGAGGGGTGAAAACTATCACCGCATTGCAAATGCTCTTAGTACATTAAACAACAGCTTCATACAGTCCACACCTAAAACATTGTCTCTAACTAACTCCGACTAACTTCAGTCACACTATGGAAAATACAACACATGGCATTCACATTTGAGGGAATATCATTATGTCTAGTTAGATCTCCTTTAGCCAAGCGAGCATTACCTTTTCGGATACTCGGCTTCAACTTCCATAGTTATGAAGATTTAAAGCCACTATAGACCTTACACTGCAAGTACATAACCTTTGTCAGATCGCCTGATTAAAGACAAATCAATACAGCGAAGTATCAAAATTCAAAATTGCATATTAAATACATCATAGTTCACGCTATTTCTATTTGTTCTAAGAACCACATCCGAAGGAAAATATAAAATGCATCAAGGAAAATATAAAATGCATAAGCCTCAAGATCTCATATGTCCGAAAGCCATCCCGTTATGGATATTTATACAACAAAATGAAAAAAAAAAACATGCCTCTAATACTTCCATACTTCTAAGATTACATCAAGAAAGTCATACAATAGTGGAAAGTATTGACAACACAAAAAATACTTACATTTCACAGATTACTTGTTATTTTTCTCTGGACAATTTTTCGAGTCATGTTTAGCAATCTTTCTATAGGATTTACACATTCTTCCTGGATTGTTTAGGGCTATCTCCCTGGGAGATTGAAATCTCTCCTCGTTCTTCTTCCCCCTTCCTTTTGTTTGAGAAATATTGGGATTCAAAATCAATATATGAAATAAAGATTTGAAAATCAAAATAAAAAAAACTATTTATATCAAATTAAACATTAAAATCAAATAACATTAAACATTAAAATCAAATAACCTGTGAGGTATTAACCGAAAAAATTGAAGGCTTTGCAACTGAAGGAATTGAAGGCTCTGCAACTGGAGGAATTGAAGGCTCTGCAACTGGAGGCACTTCATTATATGCATCTCCTTCGCAAGAAGTTTCATTAAACTTTGAAACTCCAATAGCCTTTTCTCCAATCTTTTCTATAAAATATGAATAAACCTCAACAAAGATGCGATGCAATGTAAGCTTTGAGAAGCAACCTTGATACAATGAGCCACTCTCAAAAGGTTCATGGTTTTCATGGCCGACCACTAATCCAGTATCAAACTCCGCTCTATACGTGTTTGTCTTTTGCATCCACCGCTTCAAAAGAAAATGCCTTGGAATCTCTTCAATCTCATAACGCATAAAAACCTTTAACATATGACCACAAAGCAACCCCATAAACCGAAAGTACTTGCATTCGTGATCTCCTCTAAAGTTCCTCTATCGAAACTCACTCTCCAAACAGACTTCTTCAGCGGGTCTCTCCATTTCACCATGTAGCTTCCAGTTCCATACCTGTCAATTTGTTCCCCATCAATTTTGTACTCCATCTTTGCTTTCTGGTATTGCTCCTTAAATTTATTGAATACTTTAATCGTATAGACCTTCGCAGCATGCATAAGGAGGAAAGCATCTTCAGCTACAATTCGTGAACTATGCTCGGTGCGGTAGTCAGAATCTCTTTCATTCCTAGCAATCGAAGCCAGAGACTTCTCATTGCCATGTACAAACTGCATCAGTGTAGTTCTCGAATTGACAAATTGGTCATAATGAGAATTCATCGATTCACTTCTCCCAGTCGTATGCATACCAGCAAAAAAGGTGTCACTGAGATAACAAAGAACCCATTTCTCCCGAATATTATATATTTCTGTCAACCAACGATTTTCAGACAACTCGTTCTTCTCTATGATTGTACACCATCTTCTTTCAAAATCAGCAATCATATACGAGAAAGAAATAGTGTTCTTTAGGTCAGTTACCAATGTCTCAATTTTAGTAAAGGACAGCTTCTCTTGGAATTTCTGCATAACATGCCAAAGAACGATGATGGCAGTATCAGGAAACACTTTAGCAATGGCTGTAGTCATCGCTCTATCCTGGTCAGTGATAATTGCAGTTGGCGCACGACCACCCATGGCTGCAAGCCAAGCCTTAAACAGCCATATGAATGTATGTTCTGTCTCATCAAGCAACAACGCGCAACCAAACTGAACCGACTGCAAATGATGGTTGACTCCAGTAAAAGGGGCAAAAGGCATAGAGTATGCATTGGTACGATATGTGGTATCAAAAGAGACAACATCCCCAAAGTATTCATACTGAACTTGAGACCTCCCATCAACCCAGAAAAAGTTTAGTGCAGTCCCATTTTGATCTAGATCAATGGCGTAGTAGAATTGGGGATCCTCTGCACTCCTCTGCATAAAATAGTTTAGCATGGCTGTTGCATCACCTTCTTTAGGCATCTTTCTAGACAAACCATAATGATGGTTCCAACAATCCTTCTTTGTAAACCCAACTTCATCCCCATGAAAAACATATGCCACTTTCCCAACAGGTAAATTGTTATCACTGAAAATCTCAGTCAAGTTCTTTGCTGCTTCAGGCATAGTTTTGTTAATTTTCATACAAATTCTCTTATTTGGAGTTACGAATTAATTGTAGCTATGTTCATTATGAGCAATGCCGACATCGTGATATCTCTTCATGTAGTCTTTTCTTAACACGCATTTTAGCTTTCAGAACCGCAGACCGGATAGTCGATGTATTTCTTAATCTCATGAATCTCTCTTGTTGGGGCACCTTCCGTGCTCAAACAAATAAACAATTAGTAACCACATTCACATCAGTTCCCTTCTTCTCCGTCGTCCGAACACGAGTCTCAAATCCCTCTTGTTGACCATACTCTCTGTAGTAAGTCTTTGCCTCGTCAATACTTCTAAAAGTCATACCTACATACGGAGCAACTAATATCGGCGTGCTTTGAATAGGAGATTTAGTAGACGAAGAACCAACTACATCTTCTTCGATTTCTATCAGATTCATATCGGCGTCGCAATGAACACCAGCCATTATATCAAGAGTATATAATACCTGCATGGTAAATTCAACATCAGACTAGCATGACAAGGGAGACTAAAACAATATATAACCCAATGAAACAGATGAATGAAAAAGAGGAAGAAATATATAAACCAATGAAACAGATGAATGAAAGAGAGGAAGAATATCAGTTTATTGGTAAGGTAAAGAAGCATGAATCAAGCATGAGCTCTCAAAACTCAATTTACCCATACAAATAAACAAAGAATATCAGGAAACTCAATTTACCCATACAAATAAACAAGCATGAATTAAGCATTTTTTAGACGCTGATATTAGTTGTAAGGATACATTACATTTTTAAGCATACACTAATAAATCTATGGCTCTTACACTGATATACGGTATTGTTCATACACTGATATACGGTATTGTCCAAACTCCAAACTCATGCAAATTTTCACCTTTGCATGAAAAATTCTAGCAGCTTTAGTCCATACACTGATATACGGTATTGTTCAACTACAGTCCACTCTCAAACATCAAATGTCGTGAACATATATTGATACAATAGCCATTACTATATCAAAACTTCGAAAAGTATCAAAACTTCGAAAAGTAACTAACTTTGTCCTCTTCAAACTGCGATGACGGAGATGTCGGAGTGGGATGCGGTGGGGTGATCAATTTGGAGTTTGGAGTGTGGTTTTTTGGAGTTTGGTTTCGGTTTGAATTTGGAGTTCGGAGTTTGAACTGTTTGACGAAGGTTTGTAAATAAAATTCTGTTTTTGGTTTTGTTGGTTCGTGGGCCGGGCTTTAAGGACGTGAACAGTAGGATGTCACTCTAAGTATGTCACAGTAAGAATGTCATCCTAGCCAAACCGTATATATATATATATATATATTGTTAAGTAGTTTTTATATTTTGACCATCTCAAAATTTAGGTTTCAAAATTGTTGTTTAGGATTTGAGTATTTTATTAATAGTTAAACTGTAGCCTATAAAAGACAGAGAGACGAGAGACAACGAGAGAATATAGTTTTTGGTGAATAAAAATATTGATTAAAGAGTTGAGAGTTTTTTTTATTGTGTTATTGTTTGTGAGTTATTTTGGATTAAACACCACGGCGATACTCTTCATTAGATACACATGTCAGGAATCGAGAGGGCGATATCTAGTGTTTTATCTACTATATATTTTGCACAAAAACTAACTAATATAATCCAAACTAGCATGATGTTTTTATGCCCAAACTAAATGATTAAGGCAGCAAAGATAATATTGTAAATATAGGAAAATAATATGTGCAAAACCGTCTCTAAAAAGTGTGACCAAGAGTCACAAATCACATAATAAAAAAAATATTATAGCACTGTTGCGGGATTGTAGTTTGGGTCAGGATTTTTAAATTAGTAAAAATTAATGAAAGAATACCATCAATTGAGTAGAGTGTATGGTCCGGCTGTAACCGGTTAACATTGCCAATAACAACCCACGTGTTCATAATTTACCGATTGAAAGATGCAAAATCTCACGGGCAATGAAGGAAAAAGGAAAAGAGAAAAACCTATCTGATACTGTGACTTCGATGTGTGATCCAAAATTCCAAACAAATAGACGGTATTGGGCACGTCCACCACTAAAGACATCCGGCCCACATTGACTTAAAAATACCGCTACAGGCCTACAACTTGGGGAGCAAGTTCTATGCTTTTAGAAATTTTTATAAGATTGTTTTATTTTTTTTAATATATATTTTTGGTTTCTAAATTGTTTCTATAAAAATATATACAAGCTCTAGTAACGAAGTTGTTATCGAAGAAAAAGAAATTAATGCTTGTTTGCAAACTTTTTTTGTGTCTTTCTTTCATTGATAACACTCCCAATTAGTGCTTTCATAATGTCAACTTCTCAGTGCACCGTTGTTATTGTTAGGAGGGACAAGAAGAGACCCTGCATCACCGGACTGTTAGAATAGTTGTATGAACACAGCAACTAAAGTAGAACAGAAGGAACAGTAACAATGAAGAAACAAGGACGGTGATGGCGGGAATAACCAAGGCGGATTGGATTAGGCTGTCCTTAAGGAAAGATTTAAGCCCCTTCCAATGGTGCAGAAAGGCAACAATGGCGTCTTCCTCACAGGATTCAATGGTTAACAATGCTGACTTTGCACTAGAAACGGACTACCCTCTAGAACAACAATATAACTCTCTCTCGGCGGTGGCCGGGGAAGAAGAGAAGAAGAAAAGGATTGGTTTGCGTTTACGTTTCTCGAGTTGAGTTTCGATCAAGTCTCTCTCTCTATGGACTCAAATCCTATTTATAGAGGTTAGGAGGAAGAGAGACCAACTCCTAATAGAAACCGAAACTTGCTGCTCAAGAAAAAAAGGCAAAACAAGTTTAGGCTATTGGTCAAACCACTACCCACAACAGTAAGCCCAAGCCCAAGCCCAAGCCCGAACCCTACCCGATGTGGTGGATAACCAATGTGGGACTATCTACTATGCACTAAAGTGGAGAGAACACCATTTGTTCATCTCTTCCACTTTTGCACACACACACTAGTATTTAGAAATACACAAGAGATTCCAACAATCCCCACTATTTTCAAAATACTAATAGTCCCCACTATTTTGGAATAGGATATTACAAAAGAAATGGGTTAACGAAATGCCAGAGAGAATCGAAAAAACAATGCATAAGATACTGGTGCTTTTCGGGCTTGAACCAGTCATAGGGTAACATATCTTATAATACGTGAAAGTGGTGGATTAAAAAATCTTTGAACCAACATTCCCTTGTAGTAAAATAGAGGACATGCACCCACATTGCTCTTTCATTATATGCATTAAGCGGTTTATGGCTTTTTGGGCCTTCTTTTTGTGTTCCATGAATGCTCTAGAGTACTTGCACGAATACTCATAAGAACCGACCCAGTTCTACATTCCGTAGGTGGATATCCATCAAGTGTACATTGCAGTTAAAATACACTATCTCATTATAAAAAAATGAACTATGGATTCCAATAAGAGTAAAATAACTCATCCTTTCTCATTGCAATTCAAGTTATACAAAGTATAAAAAAATGCTATCTAGTCATAGGGTGGGGGGCGTCTCAAAAGAAAGACAATAGCATACCGGGCGGCGAGGTGACTTGTTTTTCCCTTTGAACCTAATTCATGGGATCTCCAATCACATAGGTGGGGGGTTCCGTCGATTAATAAGCCCTCTATCTAAGGCAAAAGTCCCATCCCCTCGACATATAACCACTTGCCTCCAAAGAAGTGGTGCGGTTAGACATGTGGCCAAACTAAGTCGGCTAACATAATCCTAGCGGTTGCTTGATTAAGTTATATCTCAACTTACATGTATTCTTTTCCCATTGCACATAAGATAACATGTCTTAGCTATTGCAATGAGGGCGGTTGCAAAGCATATACATCAGGAGGCTGTTTTAGAGCCAATGAGAAGATTTGCCAAGAGGTTGCTAACCCACTCAACATCATCACATGCCTTTTCTAAGGCGATTAGCTTGGATGATATCCAAGATACTCAATTTCCACCAAAGGTAAACACATAAACATTACTGGATCCAGTTTATAACATATTACCCTTCTAACAATGATGGAAATCTACTAAATATCAGTCCATAATCAATGGCTCTGCTATAATAGTTGGATAATCTGACAATATACATCAAAGTTCCCTTTTTAAGGACACAATGGGTTATCAGCTCAGTATGCCATTAATGTAGGCAATGTCATGTCTCACATACATTATCCATCAAGTACAATTGGCTACCATTGATATTGACATATTTAGTATGAGAAAACACAAGGAGATTATTTTTCATAAGATGGATATTTGCCACAAAAGGTGTTAACACATGCTTACTATCATAATACCCATACTTTTCAATGAAAAATATTTCTACTAAGTGCTATAAAAATATAATGAGACCAACATGAGTTTTAATTCCTATATTCACCAGTCATTCAATTCTGTAGTGCCCGAAATTCCCTTATACCATCCGGCGGTGCGGTTTAAGGTCTTTATTTGTGGCCTTCAACCATATTCAAACGTTAATATCTTGACAACCGAATATAAGAGTTACAGAAATGAGTTTAACAACATAATAAACTATCATTTTCAATGACGGTTTATGATGTGTTTCAAATAGGAATTTCTCTGTCTCATACACATTCTCAATGCTAGCACTCATGATATTAAATCATCTAAACAAAGAGAGATTAACACATATGTCTTGCTTTGCTCTAAAGAAAGTACACATTTTTTATATCAACAACGGTACTTTGACATCCATATGACAATAATATGTTGTTGAATTGCTCATGCCATTTATAGACGCTTGAATCAACTCATACAAAGATTTAACTAAATTGTATACCTTTAGCTCATCACCTGGTACTACTTGGTATTGTAGTTCCGCACAACTACTCAACTAGAGTCTTTAGAATTCTGTAGAAGAAATTCTAGTTATATGAGCAAGGTTTCAAAATAGTATAAATCTTGTCTCCGATTGAAACCCCTTGGCTATTATTATTAGCATTGTATTTTTGCAATACAACTATCACGTTTTAGTTTTCTCTTAAAGATCCAATTCAACCTATAGATCCCCAATAAATCAAGAGTCCGGTTTAGAGGAGTTGTATCCTTCAAAAAGGACACTTCTCATAGAGACAGACAACTTCCTTATAGGTTAATGAATCTTCCTCAAAACATATAAACATCATCACCGTGAATGGTGGAAATACTCATTGATAGTCTTCCAAATTTCTTGTGAAGAAATAATGGGATTATCTTATGTAGTTCATTATGAACATTCAACCACTCTATGCCAATTTCTCAGAAAGCACAACCTCAAATAAAATTAGCATATAAGACATTCAATAATAGTGTGGTATCTACAAAATTGTTATCACTCATGACAGCTGAAAACAAACATCACTATTATGAGTTTCACCAATGAACATCTACTAGATAATTCTAGGTCTCAAAAAGACTTCTTTTAGATTCATTCACAATAGCCTTGGCAAGACACCCCCCCACATTTTGAAGCATGTTTGGATAGGCCCAAGACCTTTCCATACTTTATAGTTCAGTGTCTTTCCAATTATCTTGTGAGATGAACTATGGTAAAACAGTGTGATGCATATGGGTCACCACCTCCCACAGTTCAATAGTTACTCAACCTAATCAAACTTACATGCAAAATACATTATACCTCTACAAACACTAAAAGAAACAACAATAATAAAATGCACTCTTGTGACAAGAATATACTTTACTCAAGTCTATGATTCTGGATCATATTAAACATAGTCATATTATGTTCATGTTATCTATATGAAAGGAAATCCACAAAAGATTCTAATGAATCTTGAAGAATTAGATGAAAAGGGTTTTACCCAAGATAATATCATTATCATCCTTCTTTTCATCATTCAACATTCCAACTGTCATAGGGAGACAATCCACGCACTTGTACATCACCTTGGCTATTTATCAATAGTCATAGAAGGATAATGCCTAATAAGACAATCTACAAGCGTTACATCTCCTTGTCTAAAATAGTCCTTTGGAGGATATTGTCTAAGAAGACAAACCATTACTTTACATCTCCTTGACTAAATTAGGTTTAAGAGGATATTGATTGTTTCCCATATTGTTTCCTCTCGTGAGACAACGATGCTCATTACTTAATAATATATGACATGGTTAAACTTCATGTCAATGTTAAAAATGCATTCATGCCAAACATGGTAAATATCATATCATAGGTTGAGGAAAAGTAAACTTTAAGCTGTACCCTCACAACAAAAAGTATCGATATTTAAGCAAATCTAGCCACTGAATATGCAAAACAACTGAGGACTCCGCCTCCTCTTTTTATATGAGCTCAAGTAAGATAGAATACCATATCAACAAGACCTCAAGTACTACCACAACATCTAATGGCTCAACCCATTAATGTCTTCAACTAGAAAAATTTACCAATAAACTATTATCAAGTTTAAAGTAAATCCACGATGATTAATATCTAAAACTAGCATGCTACACAACTTTAACATATGCTATATTGGATATAAGCTACAAGTTGCTTCATCTAACATGTATTTTCACAACAGTATAATTATAACCATCGTCTAACAACACGTTCACTCAATAAAGGTAAGCAATTATGCATTGAATACATTATAATTACTATCCAAGATTTGAGTGTGGTTGATATTAACTATCTTAAGGTCTCTTTTAGACCATCTACATACATCTACATACATCTACATATGTACAAAGAAAATTAATATCAAACTACTTCTAGTCAAACCAATTAATTTCTCAGTGATAAACACGTATAATTTGTTGACTAGGTTATTAAAAAAGTTTAATCTTAGGGATTTCCCTCCTAAGAAAACTAGCATGCAACTCAAGGCAAGAATATCACCATATAAACAAACCAAAAGAATTGCAAAGAGTGAAAGAATACGATACCTAACCGATTGAAAAATCGGATTACCATATTTTCCTCCTTCTAGAAAAATAGTTCAAAAGAACTGTAATTCTAAACCAGCTCAGGACGAATTGGGTATCAAGCCTTATACCACTGGAAAGCTCTTTGAATCAGCTATCCAACACAAGAAGCGGATTGCAAAACCGAGGTCTGAGCTGAAAGTTATAGCAGTTTCCGTAACGAGTGACGCAGCTGTCAAAAAGATGAACTTTGACGTTTTTCTTGATAGAAATCTCATATTTGACTCCCACAAACGTAGGAGAAAGATCTACAACCATATAGGGTTTGATAAACCACAAAAGATCAATAAATATTCAATCTTTAATCGGTTTCCCTACCAAAAACAAAATTATTAGAAAATTTCTAAAGTCATAACCCAATAACACAAACAATAACTCAAAGTAAAAGACTTATCTTTTGATTGTCGTATTAAAGCACTCTCCTTTGTTCTACTACAAAACTCTTTCTTTAAGATTGTTAGAATAGTTGTATGAACACATCAACTAAAAAGTAGAGCGAAGGAGCGATAGCAATGAAGAAACAAGGACGGCAATAACCGGGAATAACCAAGCGCGGATTAAGAACGTCTTAAGGAAAGATTTAAGCCCCTTCCAATGGTGCGAGAAAGGCAACGGTGGCGTCTTCCTCACGAGGATTCAATGGTTAACAGAAACTGACTTTGCACTAGAAACGACTACCCTCTAGAACAACAATATAACTCTCTACGGTGACGGAAGAAGAGAAGAAGAAAAGGACTGGTTTGAGTTTCGTTTCTTTGAGTTGAGTTTCGATCAAGTCTCCCTCTCTATGGACTCACAGTCCTATTTATAGAGGTTAGGAGGAAGAGAGACCAACTCCTAATAGAACACCTTTGAAACTCTTCGCTTCAAGAAAAGGCAAAACAAATTTAGGCTATTGCCAAAAACCACTACCCACAACAGTAAGCCCAAGCCCAAGCCCGAACCCTACCGGATGTGGTGGATAACCAATGTGGGACTATCTACTATGCACTAAAGTGGAGAGAACACCATTTGTTCATCTCCTCCACTTTGCACACACACACTACACACTAGTATTTAGAAATACACAAGAGATTCCAACACGGACCGCCCTTGGGAAGAATATGAGCAGATTCACCAAAAAAGTGCATCCCTTGGCTTCAACTCGACAAGAATCAACAAGTCCATGGTGGCAGCGGCTGAGTATATAAATATCGATTCGATGGCGTTACTGATTGCATAAGAGATATTTATCAGACCATGATTGGAGGAAACTCAACTGATGTCTCTGCTGAGGTTCTTGAAGACGATAATTGTTTGATTGCGTTATTACAGTTCGCTTGTGCTCTTTATAGCCTTTGCAGATATTTCTGTCCCTATCACTATGTATGAGGAAATCTTGCATGGACAGCTACTTGATTTCAGAAGTTGAATCCAGAGCAAAGCCAGTGGAAGGTATGTTTGTTAGTACTGGCAATGGTAAACAACTTGTTGAAGAATGCGTCACCCATGTTCTGAAACTAGATCCTGAAGCACGGTCCAGAATCGCAAATAGAGAAAAGGCTTCGTTGTCATTTAGAATTTTTTCCTCAATTTGTAGACAGCAAGACGATTGCAGGGGACGACGACAACAATGCCAAGACATCCGACTACTGCTTTTTGTTGCTTCTTAAAAAGTGTAAGACAATTGAAGAAAGAGGCCAGAGGAAAAATTATTGGACTTTCTCAGTCGATTGATTTTTGTTTGGAGGTATATCAAGCCGAAACTGTGCATGTTTTGACAAAATGGATGTTTTTGTGGAGAAACTAGAGCAATTGGTCAGTCGCAACTACCTGAATTGTCTCAACCCAGACATAGCCATGGCATTCAAATTGTTGATAGAGTAGTTTGAGATGAGGGAATCCGGTGAAGAAGAAGTTGGTCTTAGGTTGATTAATTTTCGTGCAAAACTAAGCGCTAGAATACCAAGAGGCAGTGAAGACCAATGATGCGAAAATAAAAAATCAGAAACACAAAAACAAAAACAAAAAGAATGGTAATGCCTTCTGATGGTGGATTAGTGAAGAGAAGGAAGACTCTGACTGCAGCAAACGGGTTGAGGAAGTCAAAAATTGTTTAGAGTGCCTTATTAATTTGTTAATGTACATTGTAATGCAGGGGTTCAAACCCAAAACCGCTTTTCGTTATGTGAAATAAAAGATTATTTTTAAGTAAATTCTGAATTCTGTGTTTACCTTTAATTTTTCTGGTTCAACACTGCGTACTTTAAAAAAATTCCTGTAACTAAAACTTTGTTGTTAAGTATATTTGATCATCAGCCAACATGTTCCACCGCACTAATAACAGGATCATTTTCATTTAGATGCTAATAACTAAATCTTAAGTTCTTAACCCATGGGATGATGGACAAAATAGGACTCCTTCCTTGTCCTTAACATCAAATGAATAATCTGGAATCACTTCTAGAACAAATGGCTGCCCAACTAATTTCAACTCCAAAGCCGAGGGGAGACTCTGCACCAAAGAATGTAAATTTTATTCTTTGTTTCCTATACTTTCAACAGCCTTAGCCAATATTCTAACACAAAAATCCACGGTTTCTGGTCTTTCACCAAATCCAGCATCAAGTACCGTTAGTATGATAAGCTAATATAATGATCAGAATTCTACTCCAGGTTAAGTTCCGTCAGATTATGATAGCTGAAAATACTATCAAGTCGGTGATTCCGGTTAAACAAAGTGAATTCGGGTGCTGACCAGTCACTAACATTCCTATTCCGAGCACCATAGTACACCACCCATACGCGGTATCTGAATTAATTTCAGCGCCAAAAACAAATCGGCCACTTCCACGAAGTTAGGCAGACTTTCCTTTTTTTGCTTCTTCACTTAGTAGAAGTGTAGAACAGTTGCTAGAACTTTTAACACTAATCAGGAAGCACGTGCTATCGGTGGGAGTCCAATAAAAATAGAAGGAAGAGTACGAAGAGAAGTAAGTTGCAACTTTAACAGTTTACCGGTGTGGGTCTCTGTGGTTAAAAAGTACAAGACAATTGAACGGTGGTAACGTCTGTTGGGTTCCTTTCGCTAATGACTCAACTTGTGGAACATTCAATATTTCAAAATCCAGATTATTTTTACCTAGTAAAACTATCATCACCCCATTACTCTTATTGAAACTTTTATACAATATATACAGCAAGAAACGTGTCCATACAATAAAAAAGTACTCTTATAATCTTATTTAGGTTAAAGTATCACAGAGCTATTAACAAAAACCATCTTATAAAGACTGGAAACATCAACCATAGCATCGAATTGGATCGTTGCAGCCCTTTTCAGTCGATTGCCTGAAGCCGAAGCGCCCCCCTTTTGCAAGGTATTGCTGATGATATTCTTCAGCTCTGTAAAACTTTTTTGCTGGCAGGATCTCAGTAACAATGTTCCTGTTCAAGATTTTCTGCTGCTTCTCCAAAGATTCTTTTGCCATCTGCTCCTGCTCAGGTGTGTAGAAGTATATTCCAGATCTATATTGGGTACCGACATCACCTCCCTGACAACCAGAGAAAATTCCAAATATTAGTACTGTTCAGGATACTTGGGGCCATGTCAGTTGCCCATACCTTACACATAGACTTGTAGCTTCCTAATTGGGTATCACATGGTTGAATAAACTCATTATTGAGTTGGGGAAGATCTGGCTTCGACTTAAGTACGACTTTAAATGCATCATCCAGTGTCAACTAAAATGAGATTTGTGGTATCCTTAACTAGGCCCATAGACATTGGTAACAACCATGTCAAACTGCCCAATCGCTATCAGTGGTGATAGTATATGACTAAGTTCCATACTAATTTTTCACAAGGATCAGTATGTTATAAATAATTAAGAGCAGTTGTAGGATACTAATAAAAAGATACATACATATATCATCTAAAATTGTATTTTCTACAAAAACAATTGAAATGCAAGAGAAAGGATGCATAAACGTTAAATGCCAACTTCCTATAAAATAGGTAAAATAAGAAAGATATAAAGACTACAGTTAGACAAAGAAAATCCTATGATTTCCTTCATGGAATATTTATCTTCCTTGGATGAATCCCTTTCCTCATTATCCCATAGAAGCATGATAGAAAAAATCTTTATGGTCCATAAATATTTCTTTCTCAAAACAAGTTGCAAACAGAAAAGCTGGTGGCAGTAATCACCACATTTTATGCACACAACCCCAACTTATAATAAAGGTCCAAATCAACAGCCTACATTAAATTTAAAGTTAAAGGCTCAAGCTTGATATACCACTAAACCCAGTATCAGTTCGAGGATCAAAATAGAAGTAAACTATGGTCAGGAGATTTTGTATGTTCTCTGTTGATCTTCCCAACACCTAAACCTACTAACGTGGAAGATAATTCAATAAATTTTTACTGCAAGTACAATTTCACAAAAGTTTAAAGGATTTGGAATATACACCATGAGTTAAGACTGATATGTATTCCAATTAAAGAACCGCATCCTAACCCTTCAAACCCTTTCTAGAAATAAATAAAAATCTAGAACTATCAAACCGAGCCTGCAAATTATAGTCCAAACAAACAAAACAGACATACATCACAGTATGACTAACAGTCCCACAAGCTCTTTATGTGTCTGTTGTCTTGCACTCCTACTACCCTCGGAGTTGATTATAGTTTTTTTATACAGCGGAGTGGATTTAACCGATTCAGCAACCCCTTCTGAACCAGAAGTTCATAACAACAAAGGACCATTACGCCATACAAGGGTTAAACACGCAGAATTATTTAAATGTCCTTCTAAATTGCAACACAATAAAACAAGTATAACCACATACTAAATTTTTAACAGTTGCATATTTTCAACACAATTGAAAGCAAAAAATACACCTATAAAAAAACATCTAAAAAAAAATTACCTGACGATTAAGCGTGGTGGGATCATGTTTAGACCAGAAAACATCAAGCAAAGTCTCAAAGCTACACTCTTTAGGATCATATTGAACCCGAACAACTTCCGAATGTTTGGTTGACCCGGAACAAACATCATTATAAGTAGGATTATGCAATAAACCTTGGGTATACCCAACTTCAGTTTTGGTAACACCGGGTACTCTCTGAAAGACTAATTCAACACCCCAAAAACAACCAGCACCAAACTGAGCAAATTTGTGACCAGGTAATGGAATATCTTCATCTGGGCCTTGGGGAATTGAAGATGAAGATGAGTCTATTTCTGAAGCTTTGTTACCGAAGCCTAGTTTTGCTAACCAACTCATTGGGGCTTTGAAATGGGTGTGGGATTTTAAGGAGTGAGGGAATGCGGATGGAGATGGGGAGGACTTGAAGGGGAATATGGTGAAAGATGAGGAGAGAGAAGAGAAACGTGAGGAAGATGAAAGGAGGAGGAGTGATGGTGAAGATGAAAGGGAGAAAATAGACATTGTCTTAGTTTTCTAGACAGATAGATAGAGGGGAAAGAGGGAGAAAATGGGAAAGGTATATTTTTAATATTGGGAAAGGCCCGAAAGGAGATTGGACACTATACACCTGGCTTAGCTTCTTCCACGCCAGTTTGTTTCAATAATTTGTTAACCTGCGTAGGGGCATTTCCAATGGCCACGTAAGCTTCGCATATCTGCATATATGCCATCAAGAAATTGGTCCCAAGGCCCAATTTCATAGAAAAAGAAATCTAGAGGACACTGTTTTTTGTGAGTAACTCACAAGAACAAATTTTAGGGAAAAGTAACTCACGAACCCACTATTTCAAAATTAGGAACCTCAAGGACAAAATAAGTTGGCCCTACCTATTTACATTTTTTTAAATGCCAGTTATACCTTTCTGTGAAAATAACCCTCAAAGATAAATGGTCTGGATTTAAAATAAATATTTTCCGATTTTACATTTTTTGTCATTTTACTATGAACAATGAGTGTTCATACTTTCTATTGGTGTATGAACAATGATTGTTCATATCCAAATAGGTGAATGCACCTTACACAATATATTGATGTATGAACATTGAATGTTCATACCCAATCAATGTTTATACCCAAAGGACTATGAACATTGAACATTCATACCCAAAGACTATGAACATTGAATGGTCACTATGAACATTGAATGTTCATACTCAAGGACTATGAACATCAAATGTTCATACCCAATCAATGTCCATAGTCCTTTTTATGAACATCGAATGTTCATACCCAAAGGACTATGAACATTGAATGAACATACCCAAAGACTATGAACATCGAATGTTCATACCTACCAATTGAAAAAAATTTAAAAGTAGTCATGAACAATGATTGTTTATGTTTGATGTATGAACACTGTTGATGTATGAACAATGATTTTTCATACTCCCAAATAGGTATGAACAATCCATGTTCATAACTGGATCAATGTTCATACCTATTGGATCATTGTTCATAGCTCCAATAGGTATGAACACTCATTGTTCATATATAATATTCGTAATTGGGGGTATGAACAATGAGTGTTCACACCTGCTTAAAGGTATGAACAATGTGTAGGAACTGTTATGATCGCAGTTTACAAACCGTGAAAACCATGCGCATCGGAATAAAAGTTCTCACGATTTTGTCTAGGATCATACCTTTGATTAGATGTGATATCTCTGAGAATTCAAGCTCTATGAATCAGTAACCTCTTGATCTTTTGTTGTATTCCTATATTTAGAATTGGACGTTGTGTGAGCAACGATCTACCAGCCCGTTCTTTCTCTCTTGGCCGAATTTTGGGACAAATTATGTTTGAACAAAACCTCAGTATTTCGCCCAGGAAGAAGGGTTTCTATTTATAGGCTACAACATGGACCATGAGGAGAAATTAGGGTTAGGTCTTCTGACAAGCTTGGGCTTCCCATGTTCGCCCAAAACACACGACCCAAGTCCGTCAACAAATGGTTTATTCTACTAAAGGTCATTGTTGTACTACCGCCCTAATCCCAAATTACGTTTATAGGCTCCATATTATATGTTTGTTGATCTCTCTGTGTTTAAGATATCGAATGTCCGTTGATCAAGTCAAGTTACTGACAACTACATTAATCAACTTATTATGTCTTTGAGTAGTACCACTCAACCTCATTGTCATGTCGGAATAAATCCACCTGTAGGGTTTACATGACGATCCTTATGAGCTCCTCAAGGAGACAACATCAACCTGACTTCTTGCGGGTCACAGATTCCTTCTATAATCAACATCACACCTTACATACAATGTCATTACCCAATCCATCGAGTTTGTTGATTCACAAATAAATCTCACTCATTGATGATTTACATTATATCTGGATTAAGAGGACAAGCATCCATAATAACAGAGGTGTTTGTTATCTTATATAGTCAGTATAAAGAGAAACAACCTCACTTGGCTTTGTTCAATACACACAAAGTGTACTAGTGTAATCCTGTAGTCAAGATAGACTAATACCATATTATACTACAATCGTACCAATGGTTTGTCCAAATCCATCTAGGTTGTGAACGTTTACTTATATTTTATAAGATCTGCGATGATATGATCTTACGTGGTGTCACCGCACGCACACACTATATCATCTACAACATAAAGTATTAGACGCATGCATATACCTAATAACATATATAATATATATAACATTTGTCCATATGATTTTCATTCAAAATATAAAGAATTAGAGTTAATATAAAAATAATGCTTTTAGTATATAATCCTATCACAATGATTGTTCATACTAAATACACCGGGTCGTTTCGTCTGGGCAGGGCCGTTAATTATTTCGCGTCAGGGGTATACTTGATATTTCATCTACCCGATCCGTTTTTTATTTCGCGTCAAGGGTATACTTGAGTTTTTATCTACCCGGTCCTTGTGAGTTACGAAAAAAGAGTGTCTTTGAGAGTTACTTTTTCGGCAATTTTGTCCTTGAGAGTTACTCCCTGCCCTGTATATGCCATTGTGATTTTTTTACACCTTTTTACATTAAAACGCGAATAATTATAATAGCATGTACTAATGTTCAAAGTTTTGATTTCGGTGTTCATCTACTTGAACCTCCAGAATCAGAATCCTGGTTCCGTGACGTTCTATGGGAATTGAAGAAAGTTTGGTAACAAGAAATAGATAAAGATTGCTGATAGCAAATTTGAAAACAATGATAGACACGGCCACCAAGAATTAATTCATGTTAATTTAGATAAAGAATTAATTCATTACCTAACCTAGTTTGAACAAGTGTTAATTCCCTATTTGTCCCAACATGCCCACATAGAAAATTCACTGATGAAACATCTTATAAGCTTGTCATTAGAGATGCATTCATCTGCTTTATTTATTTATTTATTAAAAAAAAATACAAAATCAAAGTCGCGTTGAACTTGGTGGTGGAAGATCTATGGCTTCTTTCTTACAAGATATAGAGGATGTGAATCAGCATATTCTCTCTAGGAGTTGCTTTTAGTCCCTCCTAGGTTTCGAACACTCCGTCTCTTCTCAAAACTAAATTACCATTTTTCTTTACTTATTCATTGTAAAACTGAAATAAATGAGGGAGAGCTTATGAGTGCGTTTTGAAAAACTGAAAATTTTATCACACTTAAAAAGGAGACGTTAACTCGACTCAAACACTCCTTCTCATCTCCCTCTGGTCTCCCTTCGCAGTCTATTTAACTCGACTCAAATACTCCCTCTCGTCTCCCTTCGTGCTCTCTTCTAATCTTCAAAGGTTTCTCTCCTTCCTTACATTAAGAAAACATTCAACCACCTCCTGATCATCAAGATCCCAATAAGTTAATTCAACCTCTTTATCTTTATCGACCAGTTTCTTGATTTTTACTTAAAGAAAACTAGACCACCGTTCTAGTGGTGAGAAAATCCTAATTGGCTCGTCTAGAGAGTAACTAACCCTAATTTTTTATGCTTTGTAGGTCCCTCCAAGTCAAACACAAATAAAGAAAAAAGATAAAAAGATAAAAAAATAACAGAACAACAAAATCTAGTTAATAAAAAATGAGATTTACAATCTTTTCCAACACACTTTGACAGGTCATCCCCAACTTTCTTGCCCAAACAGTTTCTCCCAAAATAAAATTTTTGCTTTCATTTTGAATGAGCACTTGTCTCCATTTGGTGCAATCTCTACTGACGGACTTAATATCTCAAATGGAAAATTTAATGAAGAATAAAGAAAAAAAGATAAAAAGATAAAAAATAAGCGAACAACAAAATCTAGTTAATAAAAAATGGGTGAAATCTTTTATTGGTGGAGAAAATATTGAGATTTATATTCCTCAAGTATCATATAGTGTCAAGCCGAAAAAAGATAAAGTTTTTGAGACACTAGTTGATTCTAAATGTTTTTACAATACTTATGCGAAAGAAGCTGGATTTAGTGTTCGGAGTTGGTCAAAGAGGAAGAAAGATGACGAGATCATAAGAAAGGAGTATGTATGTTACAAACAAACAAAATGTTCACGTACTAATAGCTCACATTGACACAAAAAGGCGTCGAGGCAACTCAAAAGAAGATTGTAGAGCAAAAATCGCACTACGGAAGTTAGCGTCTGGTGCTTTTGTGGTTAGTATTTTCGTTGAGGGGCATAACCACTCATTGGCAACCCCACGAAGAGTTCACCTTCTACGATCTCATCGTGGAGTTTCTGGTGCCCAAAGATGCTTAAGTCAACATCTTAGCATGGTAAATATTCCGCCACATCAACAGTTCAGTCTTGTTGGAGTGCAGTCAGGGGGAACTGAACATATTGGCTTTATAAAAAGAGACTTAAATAACCTTCGTAGGGATGAACATAATGAGATGAAGGGGCAAGATGGAGGCATGTTTCACAAGTACTTAAAACTTGAACAAGGTAAAAATCCTTCATTCACTTTTAAGATTGAGTCAGATGATGAAAAAAGAATTACACATTGCTTTTGGGCCGACGCGACGTCTAGACGAGCTTACAAGTTTTATGGTGATGTAGTCATTTTTGACACTACGTACAACACCAATCGATATGGATTAATTCTGGCACCTTTATTTGGAGTTAACAATCATGGTCAGACTGTTACTTTTGCATGCGCATTCTTATGTAATGAGACAACATAGTGTTTTGTTTGGTTATTCAACCAATTCTTAGAAGCTATGCCAGGTGAGGCTCCAAAAATGATTATAACTGATCAAGATCCAGCAATGACAAAAGCCATATCTGTCGTTCTTCCAACTACTTACCACAGATATTGTAGTTAGCATATACTTATGAAGTTCTCTGTAAAGTTGGATAAGGTTAAGTATAGCCAACATTATATGGAGTTCTCAAATTGCATATGGGGTTCAGAGACGAAGGAAGAGTTTGATTCGAGGTGGACAGAGCTTGTTGAGAGAAGTGGTTTTAGGTGATAATAAATGGCTACAATCAATGTATGAAATTCGGTCAGGATGGGTGCCTGCACATGTGAACCATATTTTCTCAGTTGGTATGTCAAGTAGCCAATGAGCAGAAAGCGCCCACGCATTCTTCAAGAGGTATGTTAACAAAGAGAATTCATTGGTAGATTTTATGATTCAATATGGTAGGGGACTTGTGCACTAGCGTAATAAAGAGTTGATGGTTGATCACAAAGATATGATTGAGAAACCTAAAATGAAAATGTTGCACCATTTTTTGGTACACATGGTTGGAGTTTATACATTTGAGTTGTTTTTTATATTTCAAGAAGAGTTATGTATGAGCTTCAACTACAAATTTGAGGCTTATTGGTGAAAATGACGACTGTCGTCTTTATAAAGTTCAAAACAAAATGGTGGAGAAGTCTAGAGTTCGGGAAATTCTTTATCAGAAAAGTTTAGATTTGGCTTCATCCACTTGCAAAAAAATTGAGAGTTTGGGGGTCCCTTGTAGACATATTTTGGCTTATTTGAATAAGATGCATGACTTTAATAAATTGTCAGATCAGTATATTTTAAAGCGATGGTGTAAAACTGCAAAATCAGGGATAGTTATAGATGATAGTGGAATAGAGATCACATATGATAAATCATATCTAATGAAGCAGAGTGAATTGATTCAAATGTCTGCACTTGTAGTTGACAAGGCCCTTGGAAGTAAAGAAGCAACAAAAATGTATATCGATGCTTTGGAGAGTGCACTTGTAGAAATTAATAAGTTGGTGATTGGTTGTGGTATGAGTAGTCAAACGTTTGGTTGTGGTACAAGTGTAGGAGGTCCGAGAAAAAAAGGTTATAATATGGAAAATAGTTTCTATGAACTGAATCATGCGAGGCCAAAAGGATGTGGAAAAAGGCTTAAGGGATTAAAGGAGAAGGCACTCAGGAAGGTGCAAAAATATCATGGCAGAAAATGTAGTGGATATGGTCAGGTTGGACAACATGATAAAAGAACTTGTCCAAAACTTATAAATCCATAAGAAATTCTCTTTTATCATTCCATTTTTATATTCCTGATAAAAAATTCAAATATTCATTGTTATGTTAATTTTGTTGCAGTGAACAACCTTTCCTACACGACGACGACACAACTCAAAATTGTAGCACAGATGACGAAAGTTATTCTTCCTTAGGTAGAATATCTCTCTTTCTCTCTCTCATTTCACATTGTTATTTTTCTTTTTGCAGGTAATGACAATCGACCTAGCTATGGCTCTGCATCATATAATGTTAATACATAATATGAATTAGCATCTCAATGGAGCACTCCATGTGTTGGTGGCAGCGTGGCTATTGGTAGTCGTGGCTATGGTGGTTATAGTGGAATTGATGGCTCTTATGCCTGCCCTGGGAGCTATGGTGTTGTAGGAGAGCGAGATGTTAGTACTAGTAATAGTAACAGTATTGGTGAGGGTGGAGATCGAGCAACATGGGTCAAGTGTTGGTCACATGGGAAACGACTATGATGCTAACTATGGCTATAGAAATACATATAATTAGCTGTTTAGTCCATAATCTCACGCTCGAGATGCGTTTTCGACAAGATGACAACAAAGTTATGATAGGTTAAATTGCTTTTGGATGCCATTTTCCTGGTAGTTTCTATGATTCTATCAATTTGTACTGTTAAATTTGGGGTTGATTTTGAGTTTTTGAATTAATTCTAGCTACATTTGGATTCTACGGTTGAGTTCTTAACTTTTACATTTTAACCTGTGCTATTTGAAACATCTCCAGGTGGTGTTAGTCCCATGGTAGCCAACTTATAGTTTTCGAAATTCGAATAACTAGTTCACAAAAATGGACTAAGTTGTGGGGATTGAACCCACGACCATTAGGATCTATTTTAAACTTCTATCCGTCAAGTTCTTATAACAGCTCACTGCACTATTGATGATTGACATTCGTTGTTTTGCTGGAATGGAAGGCAGTCCAATATTCAGTGAACATGCAGAATTTATTGGTATTTTGAACAAACCATTGAGACAAATAGCTAGCGGTGTTGAAATACAGTTGGTGATACCATGGGAAGCTATTGCACTTGCACTGAGTGACTTGCTGTAGAATGGAGCTCCAAAAGAAGGGTCGTGAGTAACATAGAAACAGTCCAGTGCTCTCCAATCGACCTTTGTATACCCTTCCAAACCCTCCTTCACCCAAAAGGCACTTTGGCCTAAAATGTTTAGTGGCAGCAGCAAGTTCTCTAAATGTATAAGTCTGTGCAGCTATATATATGTGCAGTGGAACCATCTTTCGAATCTCCTGTTTCCTTCTTAGAGTCGGAACCATTTCAAGGTTTCGAACCTCCTGTTACTGTTGGTGAAGAGTGGTAGACGAACTGACCAAACTTGTTAGTTTCCGTTTTATCTTTTTCTTTATTTTGGTGTTGACCTGGGGACCTAGCTACCAAGCATAAAGAATTATTCACGAAACTGATTTGGCTCGTTTCTCTCTCATGTCCGCTTGCATACAGTCCGCTTAAGAACCGGATTGATGCTTAGTGAGTTAGTGTCCTCAACAACTTTCGAAATTCTATTGATGAGCTCAACCACAGATTTGTAATCTCATAGTTTCCATAGACATTGAAGTCGTAGACGTCCTTCATCATCCACCAGTCTCCAACCAATTACCTACACAGTAAACCATGGACATAAACTCAGTACTCAAAGTCAAACTTCCCTTTACCTAGTAACCATTGAGATTTCACTTAGTGTGACAAGCATCAACCTATACATACAGCCGGTTTTCATAGCTAAATTGATAACTATATTCTTGAAGACCCACGATTCTACGGTGTCATGTCATGACACAAAAACAAGAAATCTATGTCCAGTCTTTTCATTCCTTGGTTGTGCTTGGTGCGAAAGCAAGGTAAGCAAAAGTTTGTTGCAAATTATAAGTTAAAGAATTTTCTTTTATGAGGACTTTGGTTGTCTCTTGGTAGTCAAGTCTCATTGATAATAATGAAATCCATCAAAGGAATGCCGCCCACTACTAAACTATAAGTAATTGAGTAAATTTTTCTGCTACCAGACTTCTGTCCTTGTTGTATGGGTCGCTTCTTTGAGGATGGGGCAGCGTCTAAGATTGCTGCAACGTCCTCTTGTTCGCCTTCATGGTATAATGCTTCCTGTAGTTTGATATACTTGTACACACGAGTGTACAGGTCTTCCAATTTTTCAGGCCGCTCTTTCATTAGCGACCTGTATATCCAGGTGTGTTTCTGGATAGCCTTGGTGAAGGCCAAGGTGGCAAAGGACTCCTTGAGGTTGGTATCCATGGACATCAACTCAGTCTTGAGAATCGTCCTAAGAAGGAGCGGATTGATTCGTCGCTCATCTGGGACAGTAGGAAGAGTGAGTCGAGGTCAACTTTTTACGTCTGTTGTGGATGTAATGGCTAGCGAACTAATCAGTTAGCTTCTCGAAGCTATCAATGGAGATTGGTTCCAGTAAGTAGATCCAGTCAAAAGCTCCGTCTTTCAAGCTTGCAGGAAACAAGCGGCATTGCAAATGATTGAGCTCATGTGCACTATAGAGTGCGAGGCTCTGAATGTAGCGAGCTACATGTTGACTAGGAAACGTACTGCCATCATACATCGCGAAGCGCGGTTGGATGAAGTCCTGAGGGGAGGGTTTACTGAGTACCTCCACTATGAATGGGGACGCTCTGTATGTCTATATCATCTTTTGATTGATCTTGATGACGTATTTCTTCACAGTATTTTGATCGATCCGCTGGGAGAGGTTATTGATCTGTTGATTCACTTCGTAAATGTCGTCCTTAGCGGTGACTCCATTCGGGTTCTGGGACTAGGGCTGGCAATGGGTTGGATTGGTCCGGATATAGGCAAATCCAAAACCGATCCGCTTTTCAACAATACAGACCCAGAACTAGACCCGACCCTAACGGATATTTGAGTTAGAGAATCAGAACCGAACCGAAAACTTTTTTTTGATTCCGGATCCGATCCGTTCCGAACCAATAAGCTCAATTTCAACCCGGTGAACCGAGTTTTTAATAATTGGATCCTAATTTTCGTTATTTAAATATTAAATAATTTTTTTTTGCTAAACTCAAAAACAAGATATACAAATAAAAAAGGCATAATGAATGATTTGAAATCCAAATTTGTAATAGAAACCATATTTTTATTATGTAAAAAAATATCGTAATATTACATATGTATTTTGCATATCTTATTTTGGAACTTTAAATATTGCAATGTTGTATAAGGTAATAGAAATATATGGTGGAGGAAAATTAGAAAGAATAAGACTAAAAATTTTAATTGGATTAGGCCCATAACGGTTCGGTACATACTTAATCCAGAACCAATCCAATAAGAGTCTGGTTCTGATTTTCAAGACCCAAAACCGGTCCAATATACTAACTACCTGTCCCAGACCCACTTTTATTGGTTCGGACCGGATCGGGTATCGGTTCATACCCGACCCATTGCCAGCCCTATCTGGGACTGGACTTGGTTTTTTAGTGCAGCGTTTTCCTGCCAGAGCAAGGTGATGCTGTCATTCATCATGCCAAGTTGGCTGACCAGGTTCTTGATTTGCTTTTGTAGGCTTTCCATGCTTCATGGGCTTGAGATTTGGATGGTTTTTTGAAAGTATGAACTGTGGTTTCTCAAGAAATTGAGCCACAGACGACACCAATGTAAAGGTTGAATTTGGATTAACCTTACAAACGTAGGCAAACTGGGAGAGATATGGGATTGATGAGTTGGATTTGACCGACTTCGTGTGGACGAACTGCCTACGTATCAAGTTCTCTCAGTTAGGGGGAGACTTGAATCAGGTCAAACATAGTTCCTCCTCTTCTTTATATAGGTGAGGGTGCTCGCACCTCCTCCTCTCCCGCGTCCGGTCAAGTTCTAGACTTGATGGTATTTAAAGAGCCATAAATGTGTCTTGTGGTGAAGTAATAGCGTGCGCACCTGTAGCTCCGATTTTTAAGGCGACAGCCAGGCCATACGTTACTAGCCATTGTGGTGCTGGCTAATGTGAGCGTTCTAGACGCTTAACGTTCTGGACGTGGACATTCTGGGAGAAGAGCGTTCAGGATGCTGATGAGGTCGCTTAACTTGTATGAACTGATCATGAGCGACCTGGACGTGTGGATAAGTGTGATCGTCCTAGTGTGCTAGACACGTGCTTAACATTCACTGGAAGTGTATATTACTCTCTTACAACAAACATTGGAAATGACCCGTGGGGGGAAAGGAGTGCTTGCTACCAAATATTCCATTTTTTACCGAATTTCAAGTGTCACCATTGGAGATAAACTAACAAAAGGAAATACACAATTCTCTAGAAGTTAATTGTAGATTGGAAAAATGAAATGTGTTAAAATGGGAGATGAACAGTTTAGAAAAGTATTTAGATAATTTCAAATGTGATGTAGCTACTAAAATTCAACAAAAACAGATCCAACAGTACTAATAAATATAAAGATGCACCAAAAGCTCAAAACACAGCCCAGCATAAAAGGATCCAATAAATTTCATGGAATATGAGATGAAAACATAGAAATTCATGGAACTAGTGTAAAAAATAAAATCATGTTGTACCTTATGAAATTCTAACGGTAAAATTTAGGAAAGAGAGAGAGATATGTGTGTAAACAAATGATCATACACATACTCTTTTGAATACATTAAATTTGTCATCCAAGTGTATAACACGTGAATTTTTGCTAGTATTTATAAAGCTTACCAGTCTAATAAGTTGTATTGAATCATATATGGCCCGTTCTTTTGTGTATGTTTATTTTGAATCATGAATTTATGATACATATGAATTAATATATAATATTTAATTATTAAAAAATAAATATAATTAAATATATTATTTAATTCCGGCGTCCAAATTACATCCGCGTCCTATGTTTTTGAGATATAGTGCCAAGTCCCCGCGGTCGCCTATGCGTCTCTATATTTAAACGTCGAAAGGTTCCGCCGGAGGACGGCGTAATGGGGTTCCATAACTATTAATACGAAAAAGGTATTGTCTACACAATTTTTGGTCCTTGCTTAGGAATAGAATTGGCTTCCACTCCTTGTTCTCCGTATCGGAAAAAAACAGCTGGTCTTCGTGATGTACAACAAGCTTCACATTATTTGGAAAATCCTCACCATCGTCATCTCTAGCTGCAATAACGCACACGTCCGTGGACAAAAAGTTGTTCAAAAAGATTTCAGGCTTTTTCCCTAGTAAGTAGTATTTAAGATCTATTGTACCAGCTCCGAACCACTGGACGTTATTCCACCGGTAGTTATTATCCATGCCCTGTAAAACAAATATTTTTATTTCATCGTTGGTGACAATTGTGAGGGACAACAACTCCCACTTTATACCTGCTGTCAAGAGATAATGACCCTCCCTTTCCAATGGAGGTGGCTCCGCATAATACGGTGGGAGTATCGTGCTTCTGAGTTCGCTTGTTTCCACATTTATTGCGACTATGTAATACACCAACTCATGGTCGTAGAAATCAAGTGCCAACCAATGCAGCTCCTCATTTACCAAGAGGAGTTCTGTTAAGGATTTAAGTCTGGATGACCTTGTATGAATATTTACTTCTTTCCAATCGCTTTCGCCCTGTGTTAACGTTAGGAATTTTCGTCGAGTGCATATCCCGTACACCTTGTATTTACGGATGCGAGGGTCGTACGCTAAAGCCCAACGAACACCATCATATTTAGCCGGAGGAAGAGCCACAAAGAGGGCAGTGATGAAGTTATAGATGTAAAGTTGGTTAGGATGATATTTGTTGCGAAAGAGGAGCAAATAGTTACAAGAATATATCAATGATAAGTCGTTTAAATTTGCACCATCTTTAGAAGCAAAAAACAGCTTTTTTGGTCTCTTGTCCGTTTGAGTGTTGATGGAGGAGTAGTAGTACTCATACTTACGATCTTTATTAATAGTTTTTAAGATGATCTCTTCTCCTTGTTCATCTTCCGGATGCTGATTAGAACGACCAAGCACCTCCTCGGCAAATATAGGATTAGAGATCAAGGAAAGCCAGGACTTGCTCACGGACTTGAATCTGATGATATCCGTTGTAGGAACTCTTAGTAGAATGTTGGATATTATTTCATCAGGTAACCAAGCAACCCCTACTCTACTTAATCTTTTGAAAGTAGCCATTACGAAGAAGAAGAGAAAATAGTGGAATCAGAAACACAAATATACAAGTCTTCACCTCGATCTGTCGGTATATATAGAACTTTGAGTACATGTTCCATTCTGAAATGGACTACTTGCACGATTCGAGGTTGAGTCCTAATTCTAGTTATTTCAAGCAATGTTTTGAAAACCGAACCGGTAATCGAACCGATTTTTTGTTAAAATGGTTTAACCAGGTTCAACCATGGTTCGATTTGGTCGGACCGATTAATGTTTATTTAGTAAATTTTTTAATAATTATAATAATAAAATGAATAAATACATGTTTTAATTCAATATTAATTGGTATTATATATCAAAATAAATTTATTATACAAGAAATACATAGTAGTATGTTGGTGTGGAGTTTGGATTATCTTGTTTAGGTGTTAGGTTCAACTCTCCATATTATCAATTTTTCAAAAAAAAAAAAAAAAAAAAAAAAAAAATAATATAAAGGTGATCCGGTTTAGAGCTGAACCGGTTCGCCGGTTCAACCACGGTTTAAACTTAGACCGAGAGTCCAACCATAAACTCAAATTTTAACTGAACCGAACCGAAAATTTACCGGTTTCGGTCGGACCCCGGTTTAACCACCGGTCCGGTCCGGTTTTCTAAACACTGATTTCAAGCTCGAACTATATCTACTTATTTAGTACGAACACGGAAACGCCTAACAATACTTTAGTAGAGAGAAATGCTTTGCTGGTCCTGCGTCTTTTTCTACATTATAATCCAATAATGTTGTTAGTTAATTTTTTTTATTGTGTGTAAAATTTTATTTTCTCATTATAGAGAAACAAAGGGTAGTCAAATTATGATCTTTTAGAAGCATAATCTCTATAAAACGGGGAGCATGACGCTAAAAAATCCGCTCGTTCCGAAAATTCTAACCCGATTTAGCTCGCAACTTTGTCCAATTTCAACAGTTTTCGGACGTTAATTTTCCAGGTGGTAAGTTTCCATTGGCGACCTTAAAACTTTCAGTACAAGTCGATATGTTGGTACATAGTTGTCAAAAATCACAAGTCACAATTTCGTTGGGCGCTTATGTTTCTTCAGGCTAACGTTCGCTAAAAAAATGTGGGTTGGGGTGTGTGGTCATGTTTTAAGCACTTCAAACTCCTGGCATTGATGGTTAACTTAATTTTTCATGGTTTACTGGTGGGCAGCACTGGTTTCATTGATTTGATCTTGTCGATGAGGCTTGTACCAAGACACAACCAAAGTCCTCAAAACGTTTTTTTGTCTTAATTTGTATTTTTCGAGTTTCAACAATTTTTTGCTGAATTTACTTTTATAGTTGCCGAGCTATTATTCAGTGGTGTTGCTTCTTTTATAGCCACCATATTCGGTGTCTTTGGCGTTTATTGGCTCTATTTGTTGTCAGTAACACCGGCCTAAACTTTAATTTAGTGAAAATCATGTTGATTTGAGATTAATTTGCTGTAATAGCTTGTGCGGACTTGTCAACATACCACAACCCCGTTGATCTGTTGGTAGTTTGGTTGACTATGCTCATGGGATCAAGTCGTGGTGACTTAAAAAAAAACACCAGAAAGAAACAAAAAACAAAACATAGCTGATCAGTTAAATTGTAAGCAGATGGTAGAGTTCAGCAAATAATTGCTTACGTTAGGGTTTGTGAAGCATATGTCTAATCAGTGATATGCTTAGAAGATTTGGGAAGTGTTCAGCTGATCAGTTCTAGGCTCTAGCCTCTAGGAACAAGCTTTTTCTGTTGGCATTATTATAAGTAGCTCTCTCCTCATTTCAAGTAATGCTAGTAGTATTTATGTTCTACAAGTAATGCAAGATTGTGGTTTCGAATTATACATCTTTCTTGGCACAACAAACTATTATATAGATGGCATTAGTTATGATGCTGTCAATTTCATAGGTATTGTTTACTATTTTGGTTAGTTCTACAATGGAAATCATTAGATTAAATAGTTTTGGCATATTATTTGATCGTTAGGATATTTTGATGTTTCTCATTTGAAATTTCAAGGGCATTCCTTCTTCACGGTGGCAATATTTTTGATTGAGATGAAGTGGATTCACTATACGTTACCTGGATGTTACAGACTTACAGCACCGTTACAGGTAGCGGAATGCATAAACTTATTTCTTTTTTAGTTTTCTACATAATTTGAACATCAATTATTTCCATTGATAAGTTCAACACCAGTACACCACTCCACTCTATTACTGTCCAGCATATGAGGAATTAAGTATTAGGAAATTAAGTTCAAAGTTTTGATTTCGGTGTTTCTCTTCTTAAACCCCCAGAGTCAGAATCCTGGTTCCGTGACTTACTCCTCTGGGAATTGAAGAAGGTATTTTCGATGTGAGGCATGAGCATATGTTCAAAGTTTTACGAATGGTAACAAGAAAAAGATAAAGATAGCCAGATAGCAAATTTAAAAGCACTGACACCAAGAATTAATTCATGCTACTTTTACATATAGCACTAATGGGCGTCTGGAGGAAGAATGTGGAGTCGGCTGTCTGAATTCTGCGAGTTACACAATAGTAAGTATGATGTAGCTCATAGGATAGGATATCCCAAATCCCTGATATAAAGTTCGATAAATTTCTGACATAGGAACAATAATATCACTGGGTGCTTTTTAAAACCAGGGATGACAAATAAACTTACTGAAGCCTCACAACTCTCTATTTATTTCTTGATTACACACTATCTAATTTTGATAATACAACCACAAAATGATAAGCAATCAATCATTACACTGATGAACAAAATCTTTTTCACTTTTATTATATAATAGAAGAAAGTAGTAATGCTTATAACAATGGATACAGAGGAAGAATATATACAGTTACTTGCAGACAAAAGAACAAATGATCAGACAAAATTTTGTGTCATCATTGTAAGAATAAATTGAAGATCTATGCCCACACTCTTTTCCTAGGGACGAGATCTGATGTTTTTATTTCATCAATTTTGGCGGCCACGATGAAGTCATTCATACTCAGTCCACCTACAATTCAAATTGTAACAAGCAATTATCAGATAACAATTTAGAAATAAGTATTATACTACACAGATAACACCACAGTGTGATTAGTGTTAGTTTTTTTTTTTTTTTTTTTTTTGCAGGCAAAATGTGAATATATTATATATAATAATAAGATTACAAACTAGGGGTTAAGCACCACCCGGGTTGGATTAAGTTCCCACTTTTAAACCAAAAAATAAATTCCATGAAGGTGATAAATCCTTCATTCTATTGTCTAAACCATGTGTAATTCCATGAAGGTGATTCGTGTTAGTTTACGCATAGCAAAAATGCACCATCAAGATTATCATATTCTTTGCGCAGTTATAACTTAAAGAGTTCAGCCAATAGCTTAAGACCGCTCTGTACCAAAACTGTTGTAATCTATCTACCATAAACGTTTCAATACCCATATAGATAGTGATTTATCTCTTCCAATATTTTGATTTACCACCACTTCAGGCCAATCCTTTTGCCTGGTTGGCACTTACTCAAGTTAGATCTTATACTATAATGCATTTGTTACTAGGGCTTGAAGGAGGGGAGGGGGGATATGAGTTGCATGAAGATGGTTTGGATAGCTTGTGCAGTTGTGCTGAAGGCATGAGCTTCGTATTATCCAACAGGATGCTTGCATGACTTGTGTGAAATAAAAAGACATTTATCCAGAGATCTTGACAGCAACCTACTAAAAAGACGGCTCCCAATTTGATCTTGAAATATCATTTCCCAAAATAAAAAACAGTAAAAATACCTAATTTACCTATTGATTCTATACCATAATTACTAGTATGTTACAAGAAAAATAAAATGCTATGACAACAAAAGACTTTTCTCTTTCAAGGGTGTTAAAATCAAGTAAAACGTAGTGTCAACATACCGATGGAACTGGTCCATAATTCAGCCCTAACTTGATTCGGTTGTTCCAAGTGAAGACTTGGGTAATGGTTAGTGTCCTCAACAACTTTAGAAATTCTATTGATGAGCTCAACCGCAGATTTGTAATCTCTTAGTTTCCATAGACATTGAAGTCGTTAGACGTCCTTCATCATCCACCAGTCTCCAGCCAATTACCTACACAGTAAACCATGGACATAAACTCAGTACTCAGAGTCCAACTTCCCTTTACCTAGTAACCATTGAGATTTCACTTAGTGTGACAAGCATCAACCTATACATACAGCCGGTTTTCATAGCTAAATTGATAACAATATTCTTGAAGACCCACGATTCTACGGTGTCATGTCATGACACAAAAACAAGAAATCCATGTCCAGTCTTTTCACTCCTTGGTTGTGCTTGGTGCGAAAGCAAGGTAAGCAAAAGTTTGTTGCAAATTATAAGTTAAAGAATTTTCTTTTATGAGGACTTTGGTTGTCTCTTGGTAGTCAAGTCTCATTGATAATAATGAAATCCATCTAAGGAATGCCGCCCACTACTAAATTATAAGTAATTGAATGGATTTTCCATCTATGCCATGACATGGAGTGAAAATCATACCAAAAGATGACCACACCCTCAACCCTCTTGAAGTCCAATTTTAGCATAATCAGTTATCAGTCCACAACAACATCTTGCACCAAGCACTACTTATCTGTTAACAAAATTAATATATTCTTATGTTCAAATCCATTCACTAAAAACGGAAGATTCTTTACTCGCTTCCAATGATTCTTTGACAAGATTTCATAATGAATATCCACAAAAGACCACAATCTAAAAAGAGTAGTAGCAAATTGCAAATATGAACCAAATTGTACCAAGAAAGAAACTGAAAGACATTGGTCACCTTTCTTATTAGCTGTTGAGCATCTTTAGCAGACAGAGGAGAAAGTGAAGGAGTGCATTCTTGTTGAGCAAGAGAAAGAGCAGAGATATTAGGAATAAGGATTTTATGTTCAGTGTTACAATAACCCAACACTTTGTCTCCAAACTTGCTCTCTATTTCTGCTGGAAATGGATCCCTACCACCAAAATCTCCCAACAAATCACTACCCGCTGCAAAACATTGCTTCCCTTTTCTATTTCCATGCAGAGTGAAGTTGGAGGGCAGAGAAGAATATAGAGTTGTTTTTGGGTTTTGAGGCTTTGGAAATGAAGATGAGAATGGAATAGGGAGAGATGTGGAGAAGAAGAGATGAGTGGTAGCCATGCGACACTACTCACAGCTTCAAGCCTTGTCTTTAAACTTCTTATCTTGACACTTAAGTCATCATTGATACGAGTCAATTCAGTGGTTCAATTGGACTTGTTGGTTGGACCATTGGGCCTTAAAAATATATAATTGGCAATCTCCTTCCATTATGAAATATTGAAATCAGAGAACGGGCCTAGGACAATGTTGCATTTTAATTTCGTTTCCAAGACAAATTGGTTCCCACGTGACTTTTCAATTTTGCTTATGACCACACCAATCCACTCACATTTCACTTTAAAACTAACATTATAAATTAAATTTATTTAACCAAATTGTTACAAATTCAAACAAATCTACAAACAATAATTTAGAATGCAACTTTTTATATATAATTTAAACTTGTGTACATTGTGTACATGCAAACTAAGTTATAAATTAATGTGTATGAACATGAAAGTTAGATTGTATAGAGAGCATGTATATTATACACAAACATAATAATAGTGTTTACATGTGTGATATATATATGTATAGTGGTTTTTGGAGTTTACCCGTCACATATATAATGGTGTGTGTATGTGTAGTATACACATATAGTGCTTGTGTGTTGTACACATGTATAATGGTGGTTGCATGTTTGTTGCACACATACATAATGATGTTTGCATGTGGGGTATTATATACATGCACAATGCTATGTGCGTGTGTGTCGAACTACTACATACTCTAAACTTAAAAAATATCATCGACCATAACAATATCAAATTCGAGATAAATCACACGATTGAACAATTAATTGAAGATTTGAGGATGTGAAAAAGAAATTCAATTGTTATTCAATAGTTTGTCGAACCGGTGTCGAAATCGACCCAATTATTTTTCAATTAACAATAACCTAAATTGAAAAGTGAAAAAATAGATTGCAAAGTGAGAAGAGTTTTTGTCATGAGAAAATAAGATGTTTTCTCATAGCTTAAATCATTAATCAAAACATACAAAAAAGCTAGCTTAAAGAATAAAGATGAAAATAACTAGATCTCAAACAAATTTACAATTTTCTAGTTTGAGTTTTTTTTTGCTAGATGGAGAAGAAAGTAGATGTTTTATTATATCTTAAATCACTAATCATAAGTTCATAATACGCAAATTAGCTAGCTCAAGGATAGAAACAACTAGATCTCAAAAACATTTAACAAGTTTCTAGTTAGAATTTTTTTTTTTGCTAGATGGAGAAGAATGTCATAACTAGTATTAAACAAATGTAAAATGCTGATGTCAGCTCGAAAATATCCTAAAACCGAAATTATTAATGATCTCAGCCTGTTTTTGTCCTAAAATCAAAATTACTGTTCACCCAGACCTAAAATCGAAATTCCTAGTCAATTTATGTGTTTGGGCCTAAATTACTGTTATGCAATCTGTCACAAAAAAAAACCCGATGAACAGGTATCTCGTTGGCTCAATTGATGTTGTTAGATATTTCTTGCTATCCTGGTTTAGTGAGTCAACATTGCGGAGAATTCTTTCAACTAAGGCTACTCAAGTCTCAAGTTTGGGGTTTATAATTTTAAAGCCCACCAAGTAGGACATTGTTCTCAATGAGATACCCTGTTTTGAATGTTTTAAATAGAGACTTATTCCCTATTTAACGTCTTTCATCAATTAGTCAACCATTGACCGGCGTATATTTTATGGACAGTCAATGGTTGGCTAATTGACGGGAGTCGTTAAGTAAGGGAGTATGTCTCCCCATATTGAAAATATGGGGCAATCTAAGAAAATAATGCCGAAAATCAACCCATCTATTTGTAAGCTTATTATCTATAACAAGAAAAAAAATCTAGTAATTTGCCGTTTAATGCATAATTAACAATTTTACTTTAACCCGTTGAAATGACTTCAATTACTCTTAAAAAATGTTCCAGTTATACAATATAACCCATATTGGAAGGGACTTTTTTATATTTTTGCTTAGACCCGCAAATAGTCTTGAGCCGATATGATACTATCGGATTTTTGAGTGAATAATGGTGTTCTTGAGTAAAACATAATTATAAGATGGCATGATTTGTTTCCTAGTAATCCTTAAGATTTTAGTGCGTGCATTTACTAGTTGGGCTAGTGTACGAACCTAAAATCTCAATCACTCAATAGTGCTCTCTTTTCTTTTCTTTCTCTCTCTCAGTGGCTTTCTCCCCCTTTCTCTAATGCGCCTCCCTTTTTCTATCTCCATCCTCTTCTTTTTATACCCCCTCCCCTTCGGATCTGGATCGCCCACTTGTCCTCTCATCCGGTGGCTCCCCTTTCGGCCATATCTATGCCACGTCCGCGGTTATGTTTCCCTGCTCCCCGAGTTATCTTCTTATGCTGCATTCCACTTTCTGTCCCGCTGACTTGGTCTATGTCCCTTTATGGGGTCACCACGCACTCTGTATATGGGTCGTCCATTTGTCCTCTCATCATGTGGCTTCCCATCTCCGCCGTACACATGCCCCATCCGCTATCTAGGGTTTCGCGGTTATGTTTCCTTGTTTCTTAGGTTATCTTATTACCTTGCATCCCCTCTTTATTCTGCTGACTGGGTCTCCTTCCCTTTATTGGACCACCACAAATGCCCCTTCTCGACTCCGTGGTCCTATTAATGGACCCGAGGTCGAGAACCCTCATCGCCTCGTTCTCTGTGCAGTCTAATATCCCTTCATCGGTTTGTGTGTGATGTCGATTGTAATCATCACATGCGTTTTCAGTCTCCCCTTGTACTTTGGGCTGACACGCGTCGCCTGTTGGTTGGATCATTGGCCTGACCCCTCGATTTCCCCAACTATCCGAAATTACCTTTTTATCCCTCCTCTATTTAAACTCTTCCCCTTCTCCTTCCTTTCTCATTTTAACTCTCACACTCTTCCTTCGCTCCTCAACTGCTCTGCCACCTTTCTCCCCTCCGACCAACTTCCGGCCTACGTGCGCGTCTTCACTTCCTTCGGTGACTTCCTTTCCCTTCAAGCATTATCTTCGGGTTATTCACTTCTCTACTTGCTTCTCTTGGTACGTTTTTTGAGCTCTCCCTTTTTGTTTTAGTTTGCACTGTTACTTGAAATTATTCAACTTCTAGCGCTTGTTCCTCTCCTTTTCCAATGTTGGATTTGGAATCCGGTGACTCTTTCTCTTCCCGGTCCGGTAGAGTAGCGTCTCCACCCCCTCCTACTGCCCCTGCTGCGGTCCCATCCACCTCTGGCCGCCCGATCTCCTTATTGCCGCCCCCTTCCCAGTGTCGTAGACCTAATTTGGGAGCAATAAGGGCTACCTATGCCATTCCGGCCGACATAGTTTTAGAACATGTGCCATCTGTCACCCACTACCCCCACCTGGTTCCCCGACGTCCGGGGCACCTTGTAATCACTGTGGGTCAAATTGTCGCCGGTTTACAATTGCCTCTCACTCTACTAGACGTTGAGGTATGTAATCATTTCAATATTCTCCCTTATTAACGCATAGGGAATTTTTGGAGAGTTATGTATGCCGCGAACTCGTATAATAAGACCGGAGACCCTAAGATTACGAGCCGCGATAGCTTCTCTCAATACTACATCAAGAAAAGTACCAAAGATGTCGGTGTGGGGTACCAGTCCTTTTGTGTGCGCCCCCAGAAGCAATCCTTTCTACTCCGCGTCACAACCTCGGATAAAGTGTGGCATCACTACCTGTTGTACATATCGGGCGGTTTCTGTCCGCGGACCTTCCTTCCGATTTAACTCTTACCCATCTCGCCTTCATATCCCACGGTGCGTATCTCCGTTCTTCCCTTCTAACTTGATGTATTGTCCCTATTATCTCTAACTTGTGGTATCTCTCTGTTTTTCAGGTTGGCGGCCATACTCCAAGTTCAGCATTTACTCCGACATCTCGAGTCCTATTTTCTAACAGCTTCGTGACCTCGGCCCTGCCCAAGCCAACCGCCTGGGTATTCATCCTACGACCGCTACCCCATTGCTACCAATCCCCGACCTTCATAACATAGGCGGTTTCTCAGCTCCATTTTACCGTCCTCCGCCTCCCAAAGAGTGTAAACCCGAGCATCTTCTCCTCCAAAGAAAAGGTCTCACACTCACACTTCCCGCCGCAATCGTCCCCGAACCTCCACACATTCCCCCGCCTCCCTTGAATCTAACGATCCTCCTACCTCCTCCGCTGCTTTATCTCTAATTGGGACGATCAATACACCTTTCCTCACTCCCTTCCTGAAGATATGGACGTTCACAAGCAAAAACTTTTTGACAGTGATACCGATGAAGATGAGGTGTAGGAAGTTCCCTCCTCAAAGGTACGGGCACCTGCAGACCCCCTCCATCCAAGAAACAGCGGACCTCAGCATATTCGAACCTGCCCCTACCACTCAGCGGACCTCCTTATCCGATGAACCTGCCGCTACCACTTCATCCCTTCCCCCTGTTGCCTCATCCCCACGCACCCACCGGTCTGGCAAAGAACCAATTCCCACAATTCCCCCTACTGCCCCAGCCTCTGAGCTCGCACCTGTGGAGGACTTTTCTCCTATTTTCAATGTGCGCAATCGCAGGGTGAATACCGCGGACTCCGCACTGGATAATGCGGCTGTGGCCTCCTCTCTCTTTTACAACGCGCATTTGCCTAAAGACATAGCGTATGCAGACGGGGGCTCCTTCGATCAACACCGTACTTCACTGTACACCAACTGGGAGAGGGTACTATTTTTTTTTCTCTCTCTCTCTCTCTCTCTCTATTATATATATATATATATATATTATCCCTCTCTCTTGGTTCTTAGGTGAGCTTGGATGTCTCCTTCATGATTCACGGCCCGTACAGTGCCAAGACCAAGGTGGCATCCTTGGAGAAAGAGTTGAACGGCCATGGCGGCCTAAGATTTGCCTATGCCGGCCTTCAATCGGATCTAGCAGCTGCTAATTTGGCCAAAGTCAAGGCCCAGGATGAACTCCAGTTCGCGGAAAGAGCTCACGAACAGTACATGAATAAGGTCAACGAACGTCTGAGTCATCAAATGGAAGTACTCCTCCAACAACATCAGCTCAACCTGGATGCACTCACTCAATAACACAAGGAAGCCATGGACGCCCTCAACCAGAAGCACCAAGAGGCCTCTGCCGACTTACTGCTACATCACCAGGCAGACATGACTGTACTCCGCGACTATTTCAAGCTCCTGGCTAACAAGAGGGTGGCCAAGAAAATTTAGGAGGAGCATGAGAGGCTCACCCGGGAGGTCGTCTTCTCCCTGAAGGGCCTACCACCCCGGTGATCGAATCCCCAGATGCTAGGAGGGAAGAAGTGCCAGCCCAAGAGGTCCTTCATGAACATCCCGTGGCCACTGAGTTCACCTAGACACCGGTCACCCAAGAGATCCCCGTCGTCGAGGAGGCTACTGAAGGGATCACCGCTGCTAACATCCCAGATACTGTCGATGTGATGCTCGTTAATGAGCCCACCACTGAAATGCTTTAGAGAGCTTCTTTATGTAATAAGATATTTTTACAATTTCTTGACCTGTTGTTTGCTACACTCTTTATTTCTCTACTGTTTTGCTTTAATGTAATATTTGATTCAGTCCAATGTGTTGTTGCTTCTTTATCTCTTGCTTCTAGCTATTTGTTTAACTTACAACATATCTTCCTAAGTAGATATTCGTGTCTCTAATTCTTCCCCATGTGTCTCTGACCTACGGAGGCCATGAAGCCTTTTGGAAGAATTCACCTTGTTCCGGGCTCATTCCAGCTCTAGTGTCAGTGAAGGGTTCGCCCCCTCTGCTATCTCACTTTCCGATAGGCGTGGACCCAGACGGGGTCACTCTCTTTGCCCCATGTGTCTCTTGCATCTTTGATCTGCGGAGGGCTCATCCTGCTCCGCGGGCTCTATCATGCCCTGACCTACTGGAACAACTCATCTTGTTCCAGTCCCCCTCCAGCTCTAGCGTCAGCGAATGACTCATCCCCTCCGCTGCTTCTCTCGATCTGATGGGCGTAGAAGCCCGATGGGGTCACTCTCCCTGCCCCATGTGTCTCTTATATCTCTGATCCGATGAGGGATCATATCACTCCGCGGGATCTATCATGCCATGACCTACTGGAATAACTCATCTTGTTCCAATCCCCCTCCAACTTTAGCATCAGGGAAGGGCTCATCCCCTCCGCTGCTTCTCCCTCCGAGGGGCGTAGAAGCCAGATGGGGTCACTCTCATTGCCCCATGTGTCTCTTGCATTCCCAATCCGCGGAGGGCTCATCCTACTCCGTGGGCTTGACAATGACATGGCTTGCTGGAACAACTCATCTTGTTACAGGCTCCCTCCAGCTCTAGCGTCAGCGAAGGGCCCATCCCCTCCGCTGCTTCTCTCTCTGATGGGCGTAGAAGCACCATGGGGTCACTCTCCTTGCCCCATGTGTCTCTTGCATCTTTAATCCGCAGAGGGCTCATCCCATTCCGCGGGCTCTATCATGCCATGACCTACTGGAACAACTCAACATCTTGTTCTAGTCCCCCTCCAGCTCTAACGTCAACAAAGGGCTCCTCCCCTCCGCTGCTTCTCCCTCTCTGAGGGGTGTAGGAGCTCGATGGGGTCACTCTCATTGCCCCATGTGTCTCTTGCATCCCTAATCCGTGGAGGGCTCATCCCACTCCGTGGGCTTGATAATGTCATGGTATGCTGGAACAAATCCTCTTGTTCCAGTCTCCCTCCAGCTCTAGTTCCAGCGAAGGGCTCATCCCCTCTACTGCTTCTCTCCCTGATGGGTGTAGAAGCCCAATGGAGTCACTCTCATTGCCTCATGTGCCTCTTGCATCTTTGATTCTCTATCCGCATTACTATTTAAACATCACACATAGCCAACAAATTTTGTTTCACAAAAGTGTTGTAGTCTTATATTTACAAATAGCTCTAGTCCTTAGCTCTGGACCTTCCTTACATTGCTTGTTAGCATCATTACATTCACTTGCAAAAAAATTTCAACATTCTTACATTCCAAGGCTTCTCTATCAGTTTTCCCTCCATTGTTCGCAGCTTATAAGTACCAGACCCTCCTTTATCCACCACGGTGTATGGCCCTTCCCAGTTCGGGCCCAACTTCCCATCCTTCTCATTCTTCGTACTTGGAGTCACTCAGCGGAGCACCAAGTCTCCCACCTTGAATTGTCGCGGTCCGACCCACTTGTTATATTGCCTCTGTAGCCGCCTATGATACTCTTCTAGCTAGATGTGTGCTGCGTCTCTTCTCTCTTCCGCCAGATTCAAATCCCCTGCCAAGATACGCCAGTTCGACCCCTCCTCCACGGCCTTAGTCCGCGTGGTGGCTGCCACCATCTCCGAAGGAATTATGGCCTCGACGCCATAGGCCAAAGCAAATGGTGTCGCCTTGGTGGTGGTCCGAGGTGTAGTTCGATAAGCCCAAAGAACATGGTTCAGCTCGTCTGACCATGCACTTTTCTTGTCTTTCAACTTTTTCTTAAGGTTGTTAATTATCGTTTTGTTGGAATATTCGGCCTATCCATTACCCTCAGGGTTGTAGGGGGCCGAGAACCCCTGTTTCACCTTGTACTCCTGCAGAAACTTAATCACCTTTGCTCCTGTGAACTGTGTCCCATTGTCAGCAATGATGGCATACGGCAACCCAAACCGGTAGATGATGTTCTCCCATAGAAACTTAATCACATGTGGCTCCTTCACCTGTTGCAAAGGTACGACCTCTATCCATTTAGTGAAGTAGTCTGTGGCTGCCAACATATATCTCCTTTTGCTGCTAGCCATCCTACGATATCCATCGCCCACATAGCAAAAGGCCACGGACTCCAGACATTATGCAGGGGTTCTGCGGGGGCAAATATTAGCTGTGAAAATCTTTGACACTTGTCACACTTCTTAGCGAATTCCACCGCATCCTTTTTCATGTGGGGCCAGAAGTAGCCCTGTGTCATCAGTCGGTATGCCGTAGTTCTCCCGGTGGAGTGGCTCCCACAGTCTCCCTCATGCAATTCTGCCAGCATCTCCAAGGCTAATTGTGGCCCTAGACATTTTAACAATGGTCCGTTAAAGTTCTTTCAGTACAACTCACCTTCCAACAAAACATATCTCTGAGAGGCATGTTCCAACCTTCTTCTTTCCTTCTTGTCCGACACCTCCTTTCCTTCCAAGAAATACTTAATGGGGTCCATCCATCCTCCTCCTTCTTCAATAATCTGACATACCTCTATCAATTCCTCCGTGCTTGGTCTCTCCAATCTTTCTGTATTGTTCTCTCCTCTGACCCAGGCATGGTTGCAGCCACGTATGCCAGAGCGTCTGCGTGCCTATTCTTCCCGCGCCCCAAGTGTACAAACCGAAGCTTCGCAAACTTGTTGGCTCTTTGGTGCACTACCTTTAAGTACTTTGCCATTCGCGAACAACGAGCAGCGAACCCACCATTTGCCTGACATACCACTAGGTTCAAATCGGAATACACGGTCAATTCTTTCACTCCCAAGTCCCCAGCCATCCTCAATCCCGCTATAACTGCCTCGTATTCTGCTTCGTTACTAGATGCCGTAAACCCCAATTTCATGGTCAGTTCTATTATGTTATTGTCAGGTGTAACTAACACAAACCCTATGCCGCTGCATGCGTTTGTGGCAGATCTATCTACAAATACTCTCCACCCGTTCCTCTTATCCCAAGGATCTAGTAGATCGGGCTCTACATCCTCCTCTGATTCCATGACCATCTCCTCTCCCCATGTGGGATCCTCGGCAAGGAACTCTACCAGAAACTCTGCTACTGCCTGTGCCTTCTCCACTGTTCTTACCTGATATTATATCTCGTACGACCTAAGCGTCACTGTCCATTTCAACATTCTGCCCAACTTCAATTCTCTGTCCTTAATGCTTGTCTGAGAGGCAGGTTCGTCACCACCACCACTGAGTGTGACTCAAAGTAAGGTTTCAGTTTCAGGGCTGAGAAGATTAAAGCAAGGGCATACTTCTCCATTCTGTTGTACGGTGTCTCCGCATCCAATAATGCTTTGCTTTGAAAATACACTGGCTTCTCCACTCGATCGACTAGCTGGACAAGAACTGAACTAACCGCATACTCGGTGGCCCCTAAATACGGGTATAACTTCTCCCCCTGCTCCGATCGTGATAGAAAGGGAGCCTTGCCCAAATACCTCTTCAACTCTTGAAACGCCTCCTCACATTTTGAGGTCCACAAGAAATCAGGGGTGCTTCTCAATAACCGATACAATAGTCTACATTTGTCAGATGACTTGGAAATGAATCTATTCAATGCCGCGACCCTTCCAACAAGCCGCTGCACCTCTGTGACATTCTGTGGTGACGACATCTCCACCAATACTCTTATCTGTTCTGGATTAATTAGCCTCTATTCCCCGATGAGTAACAATGTAGCCTAAGAACTTCCCGTGGTCACTCCGAACGTGCATTTCTCTGGATTCAGCTTCAAATTGTACTTCCGCAGTATCCCGAACGTTTCCCTTAATCTCTAAGTGTTCCACCTCAAACATGCTTTTTTCCACCATGTCATCTATGTATATTTTTATCCTTTTCCGAATCTTGCTTTCGAACATTTTCTCCCCCAACCACTGAAAAGTGGCTCCTGCATTCTTCAATCCAAATAGCATCCTTGTATATATATAGCAATATGTGTCGCCTTCTACGACAAATGCTATCTTCTCCTGATCTAGCCCGTACATTGCGACCTGATTGTATCACATAGAGGCATCCATGAACAAAAATATTTGGAATCATGCGGTCCTATCCACCAATTCATCCACCCGCGGCATGGGATAGCTATTCTTCGGGCACTCCACATTCACATCTGTAAAGTCGACGCACATCCGGACCTTGCCATTCTTCTTTGGTACCGCAACCACATTGGATAGCCAATCTGTAAATTCCACTTCTCGTATTATTCCAGCTCCTTTCAACTGCGCCACCTCCTCGCGAATGCCCTCAGCATATTTTGGTCTCATGTTCCGCATTCGCTGCTTTACTGGCTTGGCCTCTTCCTTCATGTGTAACCGATGACACGCAAACTCTGGATCTAATCCTGTAACATCCTCTATTACCCACGCAAACACATCTTTGTTTTCTGACAATAATTGTATTAACTTACTTTTCCACTCTTCTGGCAAACTGGATCCTACCGATGTAAACTTCTCTTCCTTCTCTTCCCCGATATTTACTACTTTGATCTCATCAAGCGTCTTCGGCCCCACCACTGACTCCTCTTCCTCCTCTCCCGCGGCGCACTGTAATTGCTATGCTTGTCTCTTCCTAAGGTTTGGGTTTTCCTCTTCTGGTCCACGGATTAACCGTTTCACTGTACCCCGATGACTGTTCTTGGCCGTAACTTGATCTCTGCGAACTTCACACATGCCTGTTGGGGTGGGAAACCGTATCACTTGGTAGTACGTCGACGGGACAGCCTTCATCTCGTGAATCCACCGTCACTGGACCCGTGGTTACCGGTAATAAGAGTTCTCCCATGGGCTTCCGTCATACTCCCATTGAACCTATATAAATTGGTACGCGGAGGCCTCAATTGCTTAGGATCAATCCCCATCTCTTCCGAAGCTCCTTTAAACAGCAAATCCACTACACTACCACAATCGATCAACACCCTCTTCACCATATAATTGCCTGTTGCTACTGTGATGACCAACGCGTCTTCATGAATGAAATCCACTACCCGTAGATCCGCAATGCTAAAAACAATCATATCTCTGTCTTCCGCTGACCATACCCTTGGTCGCGGTCTGTCTGACCCATCATTGATCTGCTGGATACTCGCGGTTCTCCTCACCCTGTCTCTATGTGCATTATGACTTAGTACCTCCCCACTAAAAATAACATTGATAGTTCCCAATATTCGGTCATGTCGCAGCAAGCGTTCCTCATTCTGTGCATCTCTCACAAACTCCCTCATCCTCCCTTTTTCCACCAATCGCTGAACCAACCACTTTAGCGCATAGCAATCGTTGGTCTCATAATTTTGTATCTGATGATAGGCACAGGAAGGTTTATCCGCCAGTTCTATTGGTGTGTTCCGCGGCCATTCATATCCCTGCAGGTTCTTAATCAACGACAATATTTCACTCAGGGGTCTGTTCAGCGGCGTCACTTCTATCTCGCGGTATGACTTCCTTTCTCTGTTTTCCCTTCGAATCCCCTCCCGGCTACCCTTGGTGGGTATCTGCGGTACCCACCGCTTTCCTTTTCGGTCGCTCCCGACTTTCGGTGTTCCCTGTCTTTCTCTAACAACAACACTGCTTTCCCTGACCTCTTAGGCTCTTTCTGTATATTGTCCTCATACCTGATATACTTTTCCACTCGTGGATATAGTTCATGCAAGGTTGTAATCTCGTTCTTAGCCACCGACTGGTGTACTCCTCTTCCTGGCCGCAGCCCTCTCTCAAATGCGATCACTGCGGTTCTCTCACCCAGATTCTCAACCTTCAATGTCTCAACCTTGAATCGACATAGATATTCCCTCACTGACTCCACTGACCTTTGTCGAACATTGAATAGTGCCGCGATATCCACCACCAGTTTTTTCTGGTGTATGAAGTGATCTATAAACGCCTGCTCCAATTCTTGGAAATTCTTTATGCTTCCCGCTGGTAACCGGTAATACCAGTCCGAAGCCCCTCCTTTTAGACTAGCCGGGAACATCATACACCGCAGCCCGTCATATCGAGACTCTTGCTACAGTGGCATCTGCTGTCGGAAATGATGGATGTGATCAGCTGGGTCTCCTTTACCGTCATACCTCTCGAACCTAGGCTGGTTGAAACGCTTTGGTACCTCCGAAGCCCAGATGTCGTCCGCTAAGGGGTTGCGGTTTAGCCTGGCCATCACTTGACTAGCGGCTCCCCCACGACCCTTCGTCTATTGCCGGTTCGCTTCCCTATCATTATCTATCATCTCTTGCACCTGTTCGATTGTCAAGCCGGTCACTGGATTTTCAATGAGATTCTTCCCATCCTCTTCCTCTTCAGAGTCCTCACTTGCCTCTCCGCCTGCTTCTTCCTCTTTCCTTTCCTTCTCTCTTCTCAACCCTTCATTCTCCTCTCTTAACCTCCCGATCTCTTCTCTCATAAGCCGTGTTTCTTTTGTTTCCTGCTCCTCTCTTCTGTCTCCTTCTTCATCAATCACCGCCTCTGGCATCGGTTCTTCGGTCTACCTACCTGTTTCTTAGGTGTCATTTCTAATTTGCTTTTATTTGTTCCCACAGACGGCGCCAAATGTATGAACCTAAAATCTCAATCACTAAATAGTGCTCTCTTTTCTTTTCTTTCTCTCTCTCTCAGTGGCTTTCTCCCCCTTTCTCTAATGCGGCTTCCCTTTTTCTATCTCCATCCTCTTCTTTTTATACCCCCTCCCTTTCGGATCTGGATCGCCCACCTGTCCTCTCATCTAGTGGCTCCCCTTTCGACCGTACCTATGCCACGTCCGCGGTCTAGGGTTCCGCGGTTATATTTTCCTGCTCCCCGAGTTATCTTCTTATGCTGCATTCCACTCTCTGTCCCGCTGACTTGGTCTCCGTCCCTTTATGGGGTCACCATGTACTCTGTCGTATCTAGGTTGTCCATCTGTCCTCTCATCGTGTGGCTTCCCATCTCCGTCGTACACATGCCCCATCCGCTATCTAGGGTTTCGCGGTTATATTTTTCTTATTCTCGGGTTATCTTATTACCTTACATCCCCTCTTTATTCCGCTGACTGGGTCTCCTTCACTTTACTGAGCCACCACAACTAGGAACAAAGATATGATCAAGATACGATTAATGCGTATGTGTTTATATATGAAAGGATTGGAGGTTCATTGTTATTGAATATCAAGAAAATGATGGAATAAATGGTGGGAGTAGACTACTCTTAAGTTTGAGGGCTTTGTTTACCCCTAGTTACAATAGTTGGCATGCATAAAACTGGATATATGCATAATGACTTTTAGCTTGACGCAATTCTCCAACTTCTTTGGTAGGTTGTGTTAATTGTTATATTGTAACAACATCAATAACTATAATTATTAGAATATGGACTTAATTTTTTATCATCCATTATATAGATGCATACTTCATACATGACAGCAATCTTCTTACTATTTGGTTTTGTAAAAGGAAGTGATGCTTAACTTGATAATTTTGGATGCCATGTTGAGTGATGCGTATTTTTGGCTTGGAGGAATGAGGTATTTATAGTTTTTTTTTTTTTTGTGTTTTACCACGACTTGATCCCATAACCAAACTAGCTAAATGGTCAACCACTATAACCAATCAACAGTAGATCAGTAGCTATAAGAATATGAGAATATGAGTCAAATTCTATCTCCTCTCTCTTCTTTTCTCTCTCTCCACCAGCCAATCACAACTTCGGATGGTTTTTTTGTACTGAGCCATGTGGTGCCCTCATAGAGCAACGAGATATTTGTTATAGTTGAAAGAACATTAAAGATATATAAATTAGGACAATAGATCAGTAGCTGTTAGAATGTGAGTATGAAGTATAAGTATGTTATGCTTACAGATCTTATGTGTTTGCTTGATTTAAACAGCAAAACAAGTCTGGCTATGCAATCCACGTGTCATCTTTTCGTTTAGACATTCCACATGATCATTGGAAAACAGTAAGATTTAGACATTCTACATGATCATGGCGATAAAATGTAAGTTACGAGTCTAATTCATCAAATATAAACAGCATTTAAGGACCCCAAATATAGAAACACTGTGAGTTTATTTTCGTTTGCCCCCAAATATAGACCCTCATAACTCAAACCTCCAAATCTTAGAAAAGACTCGCATTGGTGTTTATGGTACATGAGAAATTCTTTATCGTTGTAAACTGTTTCATTAGAATTTTATATATAGGCTTGCGAGACAAATAGGAAATTGACACTTGTCAAAACTAGTTTGCAAATTCTCAACTCTGGCTAGTGTGGTGATTAGGCATGATTGATTGAAGAATCTAAATGGTTTACTTGATATTTGGGATTTGAGATGAACAAAATATGAAGTTTATTGACTTAATAATGAAGATTACAAGATCCCTCTGTTTCTATATTTTTCTCTTTGGTTTATAATGTTTTTGTCGGGGAGATGATTTCTCTTTCCTGCTTTGGTCTTTATATAGTCTTCTAAAATATCTCTCCTCCAGTCAGTTGTTGACCCGTGTCCCTTATTATTCTCTATTTCTTTCCTGCTCAATAACTGCAACATTAAGGAGATATTGACATAAAGGTCGATATTTAAATGTATATATGGGCGTAAATATCAGCTGGCGATATTTGCCCATGACAGCTAGCAATGCAGTTTTTAATTGGCAACTAATTGCACAAGGATAAACTCAAATTACTACCAAGTAATCTTGTATGTGACTAAAAATAAGATAAACTAACATAAACTCTTAATATGTACCTTTTGATTAGTAATATATAGACATGTTTAAAATTAAACTTATTCAAGAATAACAATCACTCGCTCCCTTGCATATATATACATTAAAGATTAACCAAAAACTATCGATGAACTTTCCAGAAGTTTCGTATCTCTACACTATATGATATCCGAGTCTTTAGGAAACACACTCTCAACCGAATAGCGTATTTGCATTAAAAACTTACAAAACTGAGAAGACGCCAAATTATAATTTCCCTTTTGTTTTTCGGTCAAATAAAACATGCAGGGTCCTCATCTAAAAGAATATCGAAGCTGAATGTTTACAAGGCCAGTGGGTGCGAGATGTTTGGTGGAGAGACTATAGAACACTACTCCAAAGTCCAAAATCCTTGCAGCCACAGAGCCACTCTTAACAAGTGCAACTTAATCAATGAGCACGATGGCCTCAGAGAAATAGACCAGGTGAATTTTTAATGTGCCTTGCATCTTATCTAAAACGACTGAATTTATTGTGTCAATATATCGCATGACAAACCTAATCTTAGCTGGTTCCAAGGCAAATGTCTCTAGCCTCGAGAAAATCCAGACAGATAATGCGGCGCTGCCAAATATACCGAATCAATCAACTGGGTTTCAGTTTCAAAGCAAGGCCATGCGTGGCAGAAGGTTTAAAACTATGGTATCTCGAGGTCCTAAAAAGAAGGAAAAAGGTTCATATCATGATAACATAAAGGGATCAGGAACTGAGGCTGGTGAGGGACACATAGCGGGGAGGGTCACTACAAGTGATAAAAGGAAGAAGCGCTTGGATTCAGCTGGTAGTGTGAACATGGCAGATGAAAGGGAAAGGGGGTGGCTAAGAAGAAGTATAAGAGGGGTGGCTCAACATTCAAAGAAGGCTAAAAGGGATTCCATATATCCATGTGGTGAGTCAAAATAATCACGTCCAACAATATCTATTTAATCATAAGACATTGCCCAACATATATTATCTTCAAGTCAAAAAGGCACCTAACTTATACTGGATTAGCTAACTCTAAGGCTCATATACCTGTTTCTGGACCTATAACTTCAACACTTCTAAGAGGGTAATCATTCATTAATGTATTACAGTTGAGAATTGAGTTTGACTTAAAATTAATGTAAAGGGGGTAAGACAAGTAGTTAAGTGGATGGATAGTACTCACCATATTTTCCCACAATACCAGCCTTCTTTGTACGCTTAGTCTGCATTTTGAACAACAAAGAGGATCATAACGTAAATAAATTTGTTTCAAAAATCAAGATATTGCTAACATAAACAATCATCCAGGGGACGATAATATGAAGCCAAATAAACGAGTTCTATTTTGTTCATTATTTTCTTATTTTAATTTGGTCAGGTAACTCTAAACCTAACATTAACGAGCACATTTGACAAATCCATGGCACCAATACACCAACTTTCTCTCACCACAAATCGCATATAAAAAGACCAGTAAAAAAAAATGATATTTATTTACACACCCTATGTACTTATAATAAAAATAAAACATAAAGAGGCAGTGGATTGGATTTACTGTTAATTTGCAGGTTGGATTAAGATTCGAAAAAAACAATAACAACAACATATGCTTTCCTATTTAAAAATCCTATAGTGAATCATGGTCAATTTGGTTACCATATATGAGATTATAGAGAAAGTTAAGTGTAAAATCTTTAATATATAGAAAAACGAGGGGTCGAGTGAATAGTGAATAGTGAATGTGCGTGGAAGTAGGGGCATTTTGGTAATTTCATATTTTATTATTATTTTTTTAACTTTTTAGGGGCAAAATAGTAATTTAATGTTTAGAAGTTTAAAAAAAAAATTAAAAAAAAAAGTTTGTGAATCCCACGTGGGTACCACGTGCACAGTAGCTAGTCTATGTTAGAAGCCGGGCACTCACCATTGCGCCTCTGTTCTCACTCTCAAATAACCCTAATCTTCGTTTTATATTTTAGGCACGTAGAGTGGTCTACTATTTGTGGTATTTTCAGTTTGGGTCGTTCATTTTGTCTCAGATTTTTATTTTGCATACTGCTTTTGTAACGTTTAACGAAAAACCCTTTTCTCTTTCTAGGTTATTCGGCAAATTGGCCTGATGTCCACATCACCAATTATATTGCTCTGAAATTGAAATATTAGATTCGATTCTTCTTGGCTAATTTTTTTTTCAATAATTGCCTGATTGTATTCATTCACAGATAAAAACATTACATTCAGGGACAACAAGCCGAAAGCAAGAAAAAACAAGGATGTAATCAGTATAACTGTAACAAACAAGAGCACTAAAAAATCTGTATTCTCAACATAAGCTCCACCAAATCCAAGCACCCAACAGCAAGCAACAAAACCACATTGGAAACCCCCCATCCTCTTCTCCGACCGACTTCAAACTTGCTCATTACATCCACCGTGTTGGATCTCCCCTGAGTAAAGACTCGAAAGTCTTCAAATTCAAATCGCGACAAGATAAAACTCCACGACAAAGGCGGTAGATTGGCAATTCAAAAAGAACGCCCCCACCATAAGCCCAATAAATGAGCGGGCGGCCCCGACCAAGGTACCCAAACCAAGCAATCCGGAGAGGGTAGATTTAGGGAGAGAGCCATGGCTTTGGACAAACAAAATTTAAAGCCAAACCAGAAATTAGGACTCAATTTTGAACCCATGACATTGGCCGATTGAGAGATGCTAGACCTAGAAGAATCGGCTTGAACCAAACACCACCAACATAACACCCACAAAAACCTAGATCTGGCTTATTCATGGTCTTCATACAAAATAAGATCTGCAAAAAACGGAGAACCCAGATCTCAAGAAACTGAATAGCAAGACCAGTGCCGATCTTCCAAAGGGTTAGAGAAACCCCTACATACAAACAAAGAAGACGAAAAAAAAGAAGTTTTTTTTCTTTTTCTTCTTCTTCATCACTTCCAGATGAGAGATCTAAAATAATCTAAGAGGTTTGGGTTGTGGAGGAGGTAAGATTTGAGTGTGAGAGGCTAGGGTTTGAGAAAAGATCTGGGTTGGTACGAGGAGGAGAAACCCTGAGGAGACCACTGCTTTCGCCCGCAGGAGAGGCTTTTGGCCATGTGAATTCTACTTTTGGAGAATCTCTCCGATTCTTCTTTTTTGGATTATAATTAGCCAAGAAGAATTAAGAAGAAGATTCTTCTTGGCTAATTAGATTATACATTTACACTATAATATTGCCAGACACATGTAGATATATGGTGTCTTAAGTCTTAACATGGTTAACAGATGAAGTGATGGCCAAGCTTACTTCTCTAACCCATGAATGATGGTGCTATGAGAATCTGATGGTTAAGTTAGGAAGTTAATCCCCAGGTGGTGCAAATACCAGAGCCACCTTCCCGAATTACAGATGATTTAATTTAATTTAATTTTTTTGTTCAAGTACGAACACATTTCACAAGAAGGTTATTGGTTACGAGGGTTAGCAACATAGAACATCAACCAACTTTTATTTCACAAAAAAGATCAATGGTAATGACAGTGCAAGTGTGGTACAACTACTGATCTATTGACCACTCCATAAACTGGGGTAAAGGACAGACCTGGATATATTGCCAAGGACATTCAGGGAGCAAATACTCTTGACGAGATTTCAAGTTACAATTTTTCTCCGTTTAATCCATTCCCTTTAGGGCATCTCCAATGGGGGGTGTAAAATTACACCTCCACCTAGGCTCCACGTAGGTGCCATTAGGATTTTACACCTCTAATTGTATAGTATTGTATAACTTATAAATATCCACACTCTATGCTCTCCAATGGAAAAGTGTAAAAAAAAATAGATTTTAAACTCGGACGTCACTTGGAGTGACGTCCGAGTTAAAAAATTACTTTAGAATTAGAAAGGGACGTTACTCCAAGTGACGTCCGAAAATTATTTTCACTTTCACGCCCGAAAGTGTCGCCTCGATTTTTATTAACTAATGGCGAGGGGAATTCCCCACCTCTCTATTAGCTAATACACTATTACCTACGGTATATCACCCCCATTGGAGAGAGTTTTTTTATATTTGGAGTGTAAAATTTCCACTCTATACGGTTTACACCCCCCATTGGAGATGCGCTTACATCCCTTTGATTCTCTGATCCTTATCTGTAATAGAAATCTCTCTATAGTGTTAGTCTTGCTATACCCAAGTGGACCATTGTAATCTATACTGTCTTGCATGACCTGAATCAACAACTAATGATAAGCAGCACCCTCACCATACCTCTTAGTTAGTCATCCTAGTTTTCATTTGTTAGAGTTCTTAGGGACATTTGGAACATTTCTACTCCTGACCGTGCCTTGGAACTGTGATCATTGATTAGTGTTTGAGACCGGTTCCTCTATAACCGGGTACAGAGATTGATCTCTGTACCCCACACACACATCTCAGATATCTCAAGACACACACACATCTCGGAGCACACACACGGTATCGAGAGGTGGACACACATCTCGGATTTGAATCAACGGCGAGATAACACGGTTACAAAGATTCTGAGATGATCTCGTACATGCGGTTGTAGAGATCTCGAGTCCTGTGTGTTTTTATTAGGGACTAGTTAAAGAGATTGCTTGCAGTCTTGCACGCGGTTGATATGTTAACTTAGATTTATTATGGTAACAAAATTTCACATTTTTTTTTTAATTAGTATTATTATTATAGGTAACGTAGTTTTCCGTAACCGCGGCTTGAAGTTGACACCTTGTGGTGCGTGATCAAGTGAAATCGTTTAGATGTTGTACTTATGGTTGTGGGACGATTCTTGTTTGAGGCTTTAAATCAATTGAAGCAGTTATGATGGATTGCATCTTGTTCTCACGTAAATATGAATTAGTTTTGTAGGCCATAATGCCGTTGATTTAATATGAATGCATGCCCAATGAAGTTTCGGATGTCGCCCGGATTGTACTCTTTTGTTTTTCTCCGCTTGCTTTTACAATTTGTTGATATTCTCTTGAAGATGCGATTATTTGCATTTTCTTGGTTCGGAACATTGTTTGAAGTCATGGAGGCATCTATTTAAGATTTTTGAAAATGGAATGCAAGCTTGCGGTGAACAATAAAAGAAAGCTTTGGATGCAAGGGGAGTCATTCTTTGTGTGGAATTGGTGATCTGCATACTTTTTTTTCATTGTGTTTCCTTGGTAGATCGAGTTTGGCATAACATTTACTGAAAATAGAGGGGAGATGGACCATATCCCATGGCTTTTCCATAATCTAGGCAAATGCTCTTGACTCATGAGAAAGAAAGCCATGGCTTTTGAAAAAATGCTACAAGTTTGTTTTATATATATTGCCTTCTATATGCAAGAATAAGTTCTCCCATTTGGAGAATGTTATTGACCACTAGCATTCCAAGATTCGGCATTAAGCCTAGAATTTCACCGGTTTGTTTCGGAAATTGTGAATATTCCAAATGACTGCGGAAATGTCTTAGCTTCTTTACATCCTTCACTATTTCACTTTTTCTTTTTCATACTTACCATAGACTTATTCGACCTGATCCCCTACATTTTTTCGATTTACTTAGATGCATGATTTGAGGAATTTTTTGAACTCGAGTGCTATTACATGGCGCACAAAATGAGAGTTCTGTGATACTCGTTTAATGTTTTCCTTTTTCTTCATATGCCTGCACCAAAGAGGTTCATAACTTGATATCCTGGAGTTGGGATCCAGTGTAGACCACTGACCTTCCTTGGTTGGATTGAAAGAAGTTGTTATCCTCTCTGCATAGAGCTTGTTTGTTTTGTTAGACAAATTGGTGCTGCACTAAGAGCTAAATTGGGGAACTTGTATCCCTTGAGATGGGAAAAATACTTCCATCAGGAATTAGAGAAGGTGGAATGACAGTTCATGTGCTGAGGGTGGAACGACTAGTTCATGTGAAATCACCTAAGAGGAGGGTGGGGGTTTGGCAGTAGGGACAGAGTCAGGATTCTAAGTCAGGGGGTGCGAGATTAATATGTGCACACTCCATCCCACTTCCGAAAAAAAAAGTCTAAACAATAAAGATTAACAAAATTATACATTTATTTCAATTCACAAAACTAAAGTGCGTTGACTACTAAGAATTTAATATGGACTGACGAAGTTAACTACTTAAGTACTTAAGTCATTAATTGATACTAGTATGTCTGTATATATATCTACATAATCTAGTCCACAAGTCTACAAATAATTCAACAAATTGTTAACTTTCTATAATGCTATAAGTACCCTACTATAATGTGGAGAAAACTATAAAAGATTAACATTGAAAGTAAAAAATTATTTTTTTTTGTTTTTTTTTTTTTTTTTTTTTTTTGTTTTTTTGAAGTGGAAATTTTATTAATATCGATAACTTAATTTTACAAAAATTAGGACAAGCGTGCAACAAACTGCGCCGCAAGTCCTTTTTGAATTTTGTTTTTGTTTTTTTTTAAGTGAAAATTTTATTGATAATGATAACGAGTTCTACAGATAATTAGGCCAAACGTGCAACAAGCTGCGCTGCAAGTTATTTCTGAATTTTTATTTTTATATACTTTATTTTTATTTTTTTATTGTTTGCTTTTTGTTTTTTGTTTTTTGTTTTTTTTGAGTTGAGCTCTGATGGTTGTTTAACAATAAAGATTAACAAAATTATACATTTATTTTAATTCACAAAACTAAAGTGCTTTGACTACTAAGAATTTAATATGGACTGACGAAGTTAACTACTTAAGTCATTAATTGATACTAGTATGTCTATATATATATCTACATAATCTAGTCCACAAGTCTACAAATAATTTAACAAATTGTTAATTTCCTATAATGCTATAAGTCTATATAACCCTATTATAATGTGGAGAAAACTATAAAAGATTGACATTGAAAGTAAAAAATTGCTTTGTTTTGTTTTTGTTTTATTTTGTTTTTTATTTTTTGTTTTTTTGTTTTGTTTTTTTTAAGTGAAAATTTTATTAATACTGATAACGAATTTTACAAAAAAATTAGGACAAACGTGTAACAAGCTGCGCCGCAAGTCCTTTATGAATTTTGTTTTTGTTTTTTTTTAAGTGGAAATTTTATTAATAATGATAACAAGTTTTACAGATAATTAGGCCAAACGTGCAACAAGCTGCGTTGCAAGTTATTTCTGAATTTTTATTTTTATTTTTTTATTGTTTGCTTTTTGTTTTTTGTTTTTTGTTTTTTTGGGTTGAGGTCTGATGGTTGTTTAAGAATTGAGAGTCAAATAAAAGAGTGAGAGTTTACGGGTTTGTTATGGATAATTAGAATTATACAAATTGACCGGTTGGGCTTTGGGCCTTTGACTATTTGTTTTAGTCTCATTAACCCATAAAACATTCGAAGACACATCTGTCTATCTTTAATGGTTTTGAACTCAAAATAAATGATAAATGATGATTTTGAAAGGGCAAAAAGAGAAGTAAAAAAAATGTTGATTTATTGGAATGTTTTTTATTAATTTTTTTTTCCATATTTTTTTTTTGTTGATTATATTCTCACTATAGTTGTGAAAATTTTAGAGATATTTTATATATACTTGATTTTTATATGACGAAACCATACCCCGCCCTATTCAAAACTTACAACAAATAAAAACAGTTTTACAATTCAAAATGAATGAAGGAAGGTGCGGGGTTTTGTGTTTTAGTCCCTATTACGAGAGGAAGTAGTCTTTTGTTCAGCCTATGTGGTCCGTTGGGTTCTTGAGTTATGTCAAAATACTTGATATACCGATTGGAGGTTGTAAAAGCCATCTTCGCCATAAGTCACAAAGAACTGGTGACCTTCAAATGTAACGTTCTGAGTGCATCATTTTATAGGCTTGGCGACCATTGTAAACAGTGCCAAATCAAAATCTAGAGTGGTACCCAGCAGAAACGTCGACGGTTTTGTTTATGAGGATTGAATCTTCCCTGTTTGCTTTTTCCAGGACCATGTAACCGAGGCAGTAAAAGGAGTGTGTTTTGACATGCTTGTTCTTGACTGAATATAAGTACAATCCCTTAATTGTATTTTCTTCGCATTCCAATACAAACTCATCCACGAGTGCATACCTGTAGGAGTTTCACCCCTTTTGCTACCTGCAAACACATGACGGAAAGCATTGCACTTGCCCCACCACATTCTTCGTAACAAACTCAAATGTAACGTTTTGAGTGCATCATTTTCGTAACATTCCAAGCTATTGGCATTTGCATTGTCTTTCCTCCTATTTAGTTTCCCCTAATATATCGTAGTCATCTTCAATTCTTCACTAAGCTATCTTCAGGCAAACAATATTATATACTCATATCTCACATTATTTCCGCTTACTTCAACTCCACTTAGAAATCATTTTTGTTATTGTCATATATATCAAGTACGTTACTATACATTCAATAAATGCGATAACCAATTTGAAATTTGTTAAACTAAAAATCATATCTATCACTTTTAAAATGCCAACAAAAAAGAAGAAGAATGGAAAACATATAACCAGTATTCATGATTCCGAACGGAATGTCGGAATTTTATCTGATATTTCGGTTTAAAAAAATGAAAAAAACAATAGAGTCGAAATATTGATAATTTTGAAATTTGTCAAACTCAAAATTATAACATGGATCGAAATATTATCAATTTCGGTTTTTCAAATTTTCGGAATTCCAAAATCTCGAACTGTGCATATAAAAAGCTGGGTCTAGAATTGTAACAGTGGACTGGACTTGAGTAGTTCAGTTTATACAAAGTCCAAAAGACTGAAAAATCATTGTAAATATTGTGATGCAGGTGCAATACCAGTACTGCAACAAGTTACTAGTGCTGCTAGAGGTGCAACTGATGCTTTTTCTGGTGTTGGGAGACATGTGAACAGCTCTGTAAGTTGTCCCTTTGTAGGCCTAATTTTGTATATTTTAAGTTTAGTTCTGATTCAAACCTATAAATATTCACTATTTAAGTTTCCGGGGGTACTTTTATTTGTTAATGTTATTAGTTGAGAAGTTTGGGAGTGAAGAATATTGAAGCGGGACTTGGATGCGGAGTTGGTTTTGGCCATGGATTTGGAGTTGGTAAGTGTTATTTAATATTTCATTGATACTAATTATGCCTCAAGTGAGACGGAATAACTGTAGAGTAATATAGCGGATACTTAACAACTTTGTCAATTTTGTTCGGTTAAACTGTTAGTAAGGTTTTGTAGGACCCTTGATATTCACCTCAAATACTTCTCTCTGTTTCTACATAACCTTATGAAAAATCTTCATTATTGATTTGTCAAGTAAGACAGACTTGTGGCCATACGCTCCAGTTAGAGCACAGGACACCCTAACAGTGCCTATGTTTGAGGAGCTTAACCAATAATGTTTACTTGGCAGGCCTTGCTATAAAGCCTGGTGTGATACATCGGCTTCAATCTTGTTTTGTGGTATGAATTATTCTGTCTCTCTTTTTTGTTATCTTTTGTGGTATGCTATAGAGTTCTAGTCATCCTTCTTTAATTGATCCCATCTCTATTTACTAGCAAGCTATGGCAAATTTGATGATGAAGTTTGGCGTTCCTGGTTTATCCATTGGTCAAGGCAACCTCCCTGATTCCTTTACACGTGGTATGGGCATGAAGAATATGTCCTCCATGCAAAACCCACTAGGAAATGTCATGCCGTTGGCATTGAACACTGCAGAACTCACATCTCAAGGGCAACCTGGAAAATTAAATTTGGACATGGGATCTACCTATAAATCTTTTGCATCTAAAAAAACCCTTCAAGACACATCTTTTGGGAGCCGCACTGAAAAGGTCATCAGCGGGTTCTTACAGAGTCCACTCTTGAAAGACGAGGGAGAAACGGACCTTAATGAAGTGGTATGTGACACATCCAAGTACATGTTTTTTAGAGCATAGCATCATCAGAGTTTGCATGCTTGGAAATTTTACCTAAAATGTAGTTCATCCATTTGAGATGTTCATTTTTTGTTTTCATTTTCTTTTCGAGCATAAGGCCGATATACTATCATCATACAAACCCTTCACGTCTTGCTATCACAGCCTGGCCCACTTCATGGTATAATCTGCCATCAAACTTCAAACTGAATGAATCAATGCATGTAACTCGCTTAAACAGCAGATGCTTCCTGAAGGAGAGACCTATTGTTCATTTGTTTGTAAGAACTTTTGTAGGATGTGCAGGTCCAGATAGGCAGATAGTGATAGGATTCCTTAATCCTTTGAGTCGTTTTTTTAAATCCATGTTAGCTAAGTGCTGTGAGCTTCAGTTCAAAAATTCTATATATTTCTATCTATTCAGATCCATGTTAGCTATTTGTTGGGAACTCTAACTAATTAATTCGATATGATTTTCGGAATTGTGGTCCTACAATTTCAAAGCTTAGGTTGATCTTTTATTTATTTATTTTCAAATTTCACTCTAAATCTTTGAAGTTATGTCATACTCATGTTGACCTCCGTAGGAATGAGATTTTTGTGTACTTATGGCAACAAGTTGATATTCTCATGCTTGGATTTTGTTCTGTAGGCTGGACGTTTGAGGTCAGAAAACAATGTTCTTCAAATGGTAAGTTTTTAATTGTACGAGAGATACTTAGATTTTTCTTGCTGCTACATTTGACTACATGTTCATAAATTTAAATATATCGCTGAACCAATGTGATTTTTTGACATGGAAGAAATAAATTTGTTTAACGTCCTAGAGAAAATTTGAAAAGAATCTTTTGACTTTTTTATGGTTTTCATTCGTGTTAAATTTTTCAGTCCATGATTGATAAAATATAAAAGCACTCAAAAATCTGCACAGCATGTTTCCTGTTAGGCAATAAAAAACTGCTAAGGTCCCACCGGGATTTGAACCCAGGTCGCTGGATTCAAAGTCCAGAGTGCTAACCGCTACACCATGGAACCCTTGACACATGCAAAACACAGTGAAAACTGTATGGAGCTTGGGCAGGGAGATTACATATTTTCTTTCACACATGGTGCATGGTTGCTGTAAACTTTTACCAGCTATGTTGGCATTTATTGGTTTCTCAGAAATCCACTTCTTAAAAAGGCCTAAAACTTCTTACATCTATTGATGGATTGTTTCTAATCTCACTTTTTATTTCACATTAATCTTTGTGTCCATGGCCAAACAAAGTCACAATGGTGAAAAAAACCATCTATTTTGTCGATTTGGCTGATTACAAAAATGAATGGTAGGTTATGTTGGCATTTCTTGGTATCTCAGAAATCCATTTCTTAAAGGGTGTAAGAACTAAAACTTCTTAACTTCTTACGCCTATAGATGGATTATTTCTGATGTCACTTCTGATTTGAAACAGTATAATTCTTTGTGTCCATGGCCAATCAAAGTCACAATGGTGAAAACTCATCTATGTTTGTTGAGTTGGGTGTTTACAAATATGAATAGTAGCTTAGCAAAACGAAAAAAAAAACAAAAGAGAAAAAGAAAACCTGCCAAGGTCCCACCGGGATTCGAACCCAGGTCGCTGGATTCAAAGTCCAGAGTGCTAACCACTACACCATGGAACCTTTGACACATCCAAAACACAGTGAGAACTATATGGAACTTGGAATGGAGGTCATAGGTATTCACTGACACATGGTGCATGGTTACTGTAAAGTGTAAACTTGTTTCCCAGCTCTCTTGGCCTTTCTTTGATCCTCAGAGATCCATTTCTTGTTAAGGGCCTAAAACTTCTTACTTCGATAGATGGAATATGCTCTGACCTCACTTCTCGTATGAACCCAAAAATAATTTTGTCCATGGCCAACCGAAGTCATGATGGTGAATAACTCATCTTTGTTGTTGATTTGGTGCACAATTATGAGTAAATTGAGTAGTAGCTTAACAATATCTTTCACTGACACAGGTTTTTAGTCTTAGATGATGTACTTGTTTAGCTTTTTCCTTTATTCTTGTGCTTGTAGGTTATCTCACCTATTTTTTATTTGGGTGAAAATCTTCACTTTAGAAAAGAAAAAGGCTTAACTTAAAAACATGTAAGGTCCCACCGGGAGTCGAACCCAGGTCGCTGGATTCAAAGTCCAGAGTGCTAACCACTACACCATGGAACCTTTGACACTTGCATGACACAATGGAAACTATGTGGATCTTGGAAAGGGTGACATTTCCAGCGACATGTTCCCCAGCTATGTTGGCATTTCTTGGATCCTCAGAAATCCATTTCTTCTAAGGGCCTAAAAATCTTACTCCGATAAATGGAATATTTTCTGATCTCAGTTCTTTTATGAACTGATGTTGAATATGTTGTTGATTTGGGTGCTAACAAGTATATAGTAGCTTAGCTAACAAAAAAAGAAAAATTAGCTGAAGGAAAGAGAGAGAAAAAAAATTTAGGTCCCACCTGGGATTCGAACCCAGGTGCTAACCACTACACCATGGAGCCTTTGACACCTGCAGGATACTCTTAATTACCTCTGATTCCCTTTTTTATGCGATGCATATGACTGCTATAAATTCATTTCCATGATCATTACCTCGTCAATTACTTCATATCATCTGAACTGCACTCAACTCAACTTTCCAGATATAACTCAACATAAAAGAAGAGCTCATCGAATCAGTGTTTATGCTAATGCAAGTGCTATATTGGAAAGTATCCCAATAAGGTTTTGACAGGCATGGAGGGTGGCAAGGAAGAAAGACAGGCTGATGGAGACTTTCCCGAGCAGCCTGATAAGTCTATGCCTTCGCCTCAAGAGGAGGTATTGACAGGTTTATTTTGTTGATTTGCATGTGCTTTTGAGGACTTTGTACCTCTTAGAAAAAGGGTGTTGTGCTGTTGTCATTTTCCAAAATCTACTTCTCATTGCAAAACAAGATGTGAAATCTGATATTGTCCTGTAGGAGGAAGCAGTTAAGAAGAAGTATGGAGGAATTGTGCCTAAAAAACCTCCACTCATTTCCAAGGTAGCTGGATTGTACTGTTTCTTGCTTTTCAGTTCGGTAGGTTTGACGATATGAAAGAGTATAATATTGTGTTAGTTTCTAAGAAGTTTTTATTTACTTCTTTCTTTTAGGACCATGAACGTGCATTCTTCGATTCAGCTGATTGGGCACTCGGAAAGGTATTCTTTATGCTACTGAGTATTGCACCTCTATCTTTGCAGTACTCATCATTCAACTATCTTGGTACCACTTCAAGATATGTGCCTAATAGATTTGTTGATGGTTACAGCAAGGAACACCTGTAGAGAAGCCCAAAGGACCTCTAGAAGCATTGCGACCTAAATTGCAGGTACTTGCTTTTTTCGCTTCTGTTATTTATATGACAAGGCACAGAAGCAACATACACCCACACATTGTATCAGCCACTAAGATGCACTGGATAACCAATTAAAGAAATTCGTGAGGCGCGGTTTGATTAAAACCCATTTATAGATTGCAAATTGTGTTTTATTACAATTTAACGGCTTTATTATTGTAAAATGATACCCTTGAGCATTTTATGTGCAACTTGTATGCCTAGGGTTTTACTGTGTATCGTGTTGTTTATTTAGTAATGTAACCCTGAGGCCTGTGTACAAAAGGTTCCAGTCGGTCAGTTTTGGACTTTTTGGCTTATTATCTTCTTTTTATGTGTGTTTGGACTTTTGGCTTATTATCTTCTTTTTATGTGTGTTTGTTGAGTTCCTTCCTCAACGTTGTATGTTTTCTTTTGCTGCACTAGATAAGTTTCCATTAGTAAAAATAGTCAACCCTACGCATAGACCTGTATTCTTTCTTTCTGGATGAAAGAGGCATTCACTCTTCCATCCGGATGGAAGCCCCTCTTGGTCTGAGACGCAGTGGAGTTTCTATGCAGGTCAGCTGTGCTTGAGGGAGCATTGCCACTTAGTGATCAGTCTGTAACACAACAATTCATAATTAGCCCACCCCTAGCCTACTGGAAGCTTTTCTTTGAATGTTGAAGAATTTCTGAAATCCAGTTCTGTCTCCACCCCCCTTTTCTTTTACTATCTGACACCCCCTCATTTGGTGGTCTGTGGTCATGACCTACAGCCTACAGGCTAAGAGAAGTTCTTTAGTTATTAAATAACTGAGATATTCCAAGTATGTTTTGTATAACAGGTGCTTAAATCTCACTGTTGAATTCTTTTCCTTTATTATGTAGCCTACACAACAACAATCACGATCCAGGAGATCATCTTATGCTCCTTCAGATGGCGAAGGTACGACATCGAGTGACATATTTAACTATCAAGTAAAAGAAAAAGAATTCATTTATATTTCTAATTCAGTATTCCATATGCATTGCAGCTCTCTAACTCTTCAAGTATTTAGAATAATTTCGTCATATGCTCTTGTCTCAGATGGAGGTAACAGTTCCGAGGATGCAACTACCAATGAATGAGAGCTTGCCGGTGGCTTCTCACAGCTGATAAGACCCTATTTTGATTCTTATATTGGAAAAGATAACTAGTTTCTTGTCCAATGCCATTTCAGAATGTAGGTGGTTAAGATGTGTTGTACAAACATGATTCTATGCTTTACTGGTGTATTCCTACAATGCCACCTCCCCAGCTACTGTTGGACACGACATTAGTAATGTCATAAACCTTTTATTATAGTAATATCCAACTTCTAGCATCTGCTTGGTAGGTATTAAATTTATTTGTGACGAGGAATATAAGTTCTGTACTTCAGTGTATTCTGAAAGAACATACTGAGACTTGCAGCACCATTGCCACTATCTATTTTGAACTTATGCTTGTTCTTTTCCTCAGTGCATTGCCATAATGCCATATATGGACCATTGCAAATCTTATCTGCCGAGATTAGATGCTGTGTAATCTGTTTTCAGGTGTATGAATCACAAAACCTTCACTTTACTCTAATTGTAGTGGCCTTTCTGGTCTTGCCCTACACTAATAAAATTTACTGATAAAAAACAAAATGAATCACAAAATCCCACCCCACAGAAATATGGAGGAAATAATTGTAGAGCGGTCTTTCTAGACCCACTCATTTTACAAAGTTTAGCAGGGCTTCTATGCTAGAGGTTCCCCGGCCATTTTTAATTTAACCTAACCGCTGCTTTAATGATACTTGCAAGTTTGATCAGGGTAACAGTGATAAGAGGCAGAGTCCCTCGTCCCTCGTCCCTGTGATTGTGCAATTTACATTTAACTATAGGCGAGGGATAACTCGAAAACGATTCAGCCTTCCATCATCATGACTCTCACACAGCCATCTCCTTCAATCTCTCCGCGGCTCATCCACCACCTCCACCCGTATCCTCCCCTTCCACTACGTTCTTCTGCAAGGCAGGACCAGGAGCAGAAAGAGAATTTGTACACCGCTGCCTCCAAACTTGCTCTGTGTTAGAAACCCAAGCTACAAAAATGACCTCCACTACGCTATCCTCATCAACACTTATTGCCACGCTGGGCAAGTGGACCATGCCCTCGAAGTCTTCTAACAGATTATGCTTCAAACTGTCTAGCTGATTCTGCATGATCGACGTAAACCTCATAAAGGTCTAGTTTCCGCCAATCCATTCTTTGAAGCCAGGGATCTCCTCTGTAATATGTTTCGCAGAGAGCTTATGCATGACAATTTTGTCTACAACAATCTCATCCTCTGGACACCTCAGATTAGATGACCCGAAAGCCCTAACGAGCTCTTCAACACCTTTTTGATGGTCCCCATGGTGTAGAACGTTACAGAGATGGATTTACTTAAGCCACATACATGGAATAGTAAGTAGGAACTTCCAGATAGATAGAAAAGAAGGACCCAAACATAAATCTAGCTAAACTTGGGGAGTGCTACTTCAACCTCTTGTACTAGCCATCCCTTAGAAGGTATTGTTAAAATATCATCAATTAATGTTAGGAGTAGGTAACCTGGTCCCTGTCTTTGTTTCTATTGCATTCTACCATTCCAAGAATCGAAAGTTCGAAATTGGAGATTGGATGCAGTTACTATTCATGATCTGCTTTCCTAAACGAAACTCTATTCTTTAATTGTGGCTATAAATTCTGCAAGAATGGTTGATCAAACAATTCCATCAAATTGAATTGAGTATGATTGTATGAGCTGGCTAAGTGAATATATAACCTACAAGTATACTTGATCCCATTGAAACAAGGGAGCAATAAATGTATTAATTGTATTTGCTGTGATGTTCATGAATAGTTTAGAATATTACAACGATTCACTTGGAAAAGAAAATGTTACATACTAATGGATTCGATCCATAACCATGTGACCGGGAGACCGAAAAAATAACGAGTTCTATCTTGCTTGGGTGCGCACAAGTAGAAATAAAGAAGGAAAAAGGATTTTTTAAAATTCCGTTCTTCTAGAAGTATCATCTAAAAAGCGGGAACCTTTTAAGTTGGGAATGATTAAACTTCTCGAATGGTAATAATATTTTGTTTTGTTTTTCTTTCGTTTTTTTTATTTTATTATTATTATTTTGTTTATTTTGTTGTTTTTTTCATCTATTTTGGTGTAATGTAAAGCCAATGTACTAGGAAATAGGAAGTTCCAGGAACACGGAACTCTTTTTATGTCTTTCAGTATGTTACCTATTTAGTTACAGGAGTTGACAGTAATGTTTTCAGTTGGGTTTGTCATGTTAGGAATGGCTTAGCTCATGGGTTTGCGTCTTGGGCCTCAAAGCAAATTCCTGGTAGTCACCCACCAGGAATAGTGTTATCGAAAAAAAAAAACATAAATCTGGCTAAACTTGAGGAGTGCTACTTCAAACATCTTGTATGTCGGAACCTTTTTGAAGTTGGGAATGATTAAACTTCTCGAATGGGTCAGCGTCTACCCTTGACCTGCTCAGCAGACAGCAGCACTGGCACCGCGGACAAACGATAAGCAACTTAAAAAAAATAAAAGCCCAACAGAAAGCTTACAAAACAAAGCCCAACGCCTTTAAGCCCAATAAAAAAGGCCACAATTCAAGAAAGAGTCGCAACTCGCAACTATCCATTGTACACTGGTACACTTTTAGTGTTTAAATTTTTATGAAGAAATGACTCATTACTATAAGAAAATATTTATATCTCCCCGACTCCCCTCTTATAAAGTCTGCGGAGCTTAACTTCGAATGCTTCTTCTCAATTAATATCCAATATATTCCACTACCATTTTAAACAGCCAATCACAAACAAATTTTCCTTCTTTGAATTTCCTTAACTGTCCAAGTGTTCTTACATAACTTAGCCAAGTGCACTTCCATGCTACTAGTGTACCAACTTGTCGTAATTACATTTAAAACCTTCTTGCAATGCTTTCCAATTTATTAAAATCAAACCAGACAGATGTTTTTCTATGCTTGCTTTTGAACACTCACAGTAGTAGGAGCCTATCCACAAACTGAATCACTGCCATCTTTTCGTTTAGACATTCCACATGATCATGGGAAAAAAGTAAGATTTAGACATTCTACATGATCATGATCATGGCGATAAAATGTAAGTTACGAGTCTAATTCATCAAATATAAACAGCATAATTAATATAACATTAAAGACAAAGGTTGTGTACATAACAAAAGAGTGAGATCGCAATGAATAAATTTCCAAACTAGATTACAGTTTGTGAAGACTCGGAGATTTGTGTTCACCAATAGATTCATTATAGATTCATTATAGATTCATTTGTGAACAAGACATACGACCAAAGCACCTGGAGTGAAAAAAAGCTGTCCCCAAACCATTCAGGAATTTTTCCTCATTTACTGGGTCTAGCATTTAAGGACACCAAAACGTTTTGGGATCGGTTTGGTTCCGGTTTATTCAGATACCCATCAACACCTAATAATTTAAGAGTCCTATTACTGACGGACCCATATTGTGTTGGGCAGACCCAAAAAAAAACAATTATTACAAGTGTATCATTGGTCCAAAAAAAAACAATTATTACAAGTGTGTCATTAGTCTCAAAAAATTGAATTCGAAAACCCTAAGCTTAAACGACCCGGCTAGGTCGTTCATTGTGCAAACCCAACGATATGGCTACACCGTTTGGACTAAGTCCCCAATGATGTGGCCATATATTGTTTTGATTAAAGTCTCGGTGGCGGTGTATCGTTTTAGTTTAAGTCCCAAACGACTTAGCCAATATCGGTTAAGAGAAAAATAGAGAACTTTATATTTTTTCAAAGTTCAAATCCTAAACGGTGTGGCCATATCGTTGGGAACTTAGTCCAAACGGTGTGGCCATATCGTTGGGGACTTAGTCCAAAAAAGGTGTTTACACCGTTTGGAATTGAAACTTTGAAAAATATAAAATTTTGTTTCTTAGCCTCTTGACCGGTGTGGGCACACCGTTTGGACTAAGTCTCCAACGATATGGCCACACCGTTTGGACCCCAACGATATGACCACACCGTTTGGACTTAGTCCAAACGGTGTGGCCATATCGTTGGTTTGCACAATGAACGACCTAGCCAGGTCGTTTAAGCTTGGAGTTTTCGAATTCAACTTTTTGGGACCAATTATACATTTATAATAATTGTTTTTTTTTTTGACTTTTTGGGACCAATGACACACTTGTAATAATTGTTTTTTTTTGGGTCTGCCCAATACAATATGGGTCAGTCAATAACAAATACCTAATTTTTAATAAAGAATATCGTTTCTTATTCCTAAATTAGCAACATTGTGTAAATGAATTTGTAAAGTTACAAGCAGTTGCAGCTCCCAAACTTGATATAGTATAGGTTTGTTTAGTCCCTTCGTTTCTGTGTCTATGTTGTATATGGCAGAGTATGCTCTCCATCCCAACACCCTTCCACCTGTACATCATACATGCTTTGTCTGAAGAAAAATTAGCCTCTCCAAATGATCGTTTTTGTGCCTGCAACCAAAAAGATATAAAACCCAATGGTGCTTTTCCAATTTGGACGTAGTTAATTAGATTGATACAGTTAAGAGAAAAGTGGGGTAATGTGCTCCAACTCAAACGAGATTCTCGATTGTAGAACACCCTTAGAACTAATGACACGACAATGAATTCTCAACAGGTCGTTTTATTGACAAGGACAATATATTTTACCGGAAAGAAAATATGGACTCTGTTAAGTATTGGTGAATCAGATTTGAGCCGACAAATGAAGGAAATAAATCAAATGGTGGGTCTGATCGAGAAGGGCATATGCAAGATGAATCGCAAATGGCATCTATATCAGATGTGTAAATGTGTTATTCCCAGGGCCGGTTCTAGCTATAGCAAAATAAGCAGCCGTTTAGAGCCTGCAGCCGTTGGGGACCAATATATCTAGCCCACCTACAGACCTAAGTCCATTATTGTTTTATTGTGAAAAAAATATTTCACTATTTGTTTTTTATTTATTTTAATCCGTTAGATAAACGATTTTATATTGGAAAATTGGAAATTATAAAATCACATTAAACCCCTTCGTTTCCCTCGTGTTTTTGCCTTTTCCAACAAATAAACAGGCACACCTCCATAACTAATTAAATTTCTTCATCACCCTATGACAATTTATCAAATGTGATGCATTAAAGCCAACACTTCAATCTTATCTCTATCATTATTTTGTTTTATTTGGTTTTTCTATATTATTTTATTTGGTGTATAATTATTCTTCTTCTTCCTTTTCTTCTTTTTTTCTTCTCTCTCTCTTGTGTAATTTTTTGTTAAATAAATCTATTGAAATTTCAAGTTTATGACCTTGTTGTTTGGCCATGCATGATCTGCTATTTTTTTTTATAGTAGTCTTGATCTGCTACGGTGTTATAGGTGTAGGACATTTTTTTTTATTATTCCACTATTCCTCATGTATTTATGGTGTTTTGTATTGGATCTCTCTATATGAGGATCTCCCTCACAACACTCTTATGTTTCTACTTCACCTTGTATTTATGTTATTTTTATTAATAAAATTCAATTAAAAAAAAAGTTTGTGGAGAGACTATTCAAAAAAGATAAAATAAAATGTTAGGATCAACTTTTACAATAATTGTTATCTTCTAAGTGTTTTGTTATATATATATAAACAAAAAAAAAAAAAAAAAAACAAAACAAACATACCAGTTATACATTTGGAAAAAAAAAAACATATCAGTTATACATTTGAAAAAAAAAAAAACATACCAGTTATATATTTAAAAAAAAAATAATAATAAAAAATAAATTTGTGGGGAGACTATTCAAGAAAGAAAAAAATAAAAGGTTATGATTAATTTTTACAATAATTGTTATATTCTAATTTTTTTGTTAAATAAACTAAGGGTTTGCATTCATATGAAATAACGTAAACAAATCGTATTTATAAGATATAACAATTTTATTGGAACTTTGCTTAGGGCCCCCGATTGTCTTGAGCTGCCCCTGCTTATCCCCAGAGAGGCCTGGTCCATATTGTTTGATCAATGGGATGCAAATCCAAATCCAAATTCTAATGAATAATAACTTAAATTGGTAGTGCTTACAAGTCATAATAAGAAGAATAACTCAATAAATATTAACAAAGTAAATGAAAAACATGTTGCTCATAATTATAATTAAGAGTGGATAAGTTTTGATTGGTTGATGCAGGTTGTGGCAGATGAGCTAAACTGCCTTGCCAAAGCAGGAGCAAGGTTGTGGGAGTTAGAGCAATCACACTACCATGGTGGAAAATTACATCCAAGGCAAAATTAACGAAATCAATTCACACACGTGGGGCACAAGGAGAGCGAGTGAGTTTTACCAACAAATATGCTCTGGTGAACAAATTTCGGACTCTAATATTCCCATTCCTGCTTCTAGAAACCTTTTCTTTCTAATTAAAATCATCACTATAAATTGTAAGACTTTTTTTTCCACAATATCTCACTGGTTTTGATAATAAATGTTGACATAATAACAAGTACAAACAACAAAAGGTATAGCTTATAATATCCTAATTGATCATCTTTACCAACTGATTATCCTGAAACATGAATTATTAAATTTGTGCATCCACGAGTTCTTTCCCATTTCACTGGAACACTCTCTCATTAATATACTTTACTTAGTATTTTTTTTGTTTTTTGTTTTTTGTTTTTTTCGATAATAATATACTTTACTTATTCACATAACAAATATGTGATAAAAAGAAGTTCAATTAAAAACCCACGATAGAAAATCTAAATCTTTAGTTACCAAAAAAAAAACATAAAATCTAAATCTTCATCCTCACTGTATAGAAGGGCTATTTTAAACCCAAACGACAAATCCAGATTCTGAACCACGGAAGGGCCAATAACTTATCGAGTGAGCGGAGCGAACGATCTTGGCAGAAGGGGGGCTATGCGGACAAAAACCAACTTGGTTGGTTTATGTCTGTCTGTCCTCACTTTCTCTCTCATTTTTTCTTCGCCCCAATACCCTTTCTCCTTCACCCATCTCTCTTTCTCCTCCGCATCACCCAACTCTCTCTCCCCCCGCAGCTCCGCTCACTCCCCACTGCCACGCAGTATACTAGTTAGCTTGACCCACACTCAATACATGGGGAGCTGCACTGAATGTAATAGGGGCTGGTCTAGAGTTGCACAGTTCAATCCCTGAAGAAACAAAAACTAACGTTACGTTTAAAAAACACAGAGCAACACTCAAACTTGATTGAAAATCTAAACGCCAGTAAAACCTGAATACCAACTCTGTAATTCTATTCTCTTCATTTTCTTCAAAGAATACAATGTTACATTTTTCTTCTTCAGTTTCTCTCTCTTAAAAGGAAAGAAACGTTGAACAGGAGTTTCAGTTCATTTGATCCTCTCAGGATTCATTCTCATGTAAGTCTTCATACAAATTTCTCTGCTGTTAAATCTTGTTGTAGTTATTAATAAAACTGAAAGTGTTGAGTCTCTGATTGTTTTATTGGCAAAGATAATCACTAGTTTGCTTTTTTGTTTTCATTTGGAGGAAGGCAGTGCTAAAAATACAGAGAATTCAGAGCAATTGGAACCGGGAAAATCTTACGCTGTGGAAAGATAGAACATTGCCGATTTCAACTGCAAGAATTACATCTTGAATGGGCTTACTGATGAGCTTTATGATATTTACTCTGAACTTCTAACAGCAGCGGACGTGTGGAAAGCTCTTCAGAAAAAATACGACACTGTTATTTAAAATTTCAAATGGTTAATGATAAATCTGTTATATCTCAATGCCATGACATCCAATGGATTGTTCATGAAATTCTTAGTGAGGGTATGAAAATAGATGAGTAATTTCAGGTAGCAGTAGTAATTGATAAGCTGCCACCCTTATGGAAGGATTTTAGGAACACTCTTAGGCATAAATCCAAAGAGTTTTCCATGGAAAGTCTTACTGTTAGGCTTCGGATTGAGGAGGAATCCAGAATTCAGGATCAAAAAGAAGAAATTATCGATTCTTCTGCTAAAGTGAATGTTGTCAATCAACAAATGACTAAAAGCATTACAAATCTGAAGCCTAACAAGAAGATTACCAAAGGGAAAAAGTAACCGAACCAATATCACAAAGGTCCACAGAACCAATACCAGAACTCTAGAAATGGAAACAATAAAAGACACCCTTCAAATCAGTTTCTGGACCCTGAAGAGGTGATCTGCTATATATGTAATAAGGCTGGGCATTATGCTCAGACTTGTTGGAAACGTAAGCCTGATGCACAGGCAAACGTGACCGAAGAGCCACTTGTGGCTATAATTACCGAAGTTAATTATGTAGTGGTTTCTGAAGGGCGGTGGATTGATACAGGTGCTTCTAGGCACGTCTGTAACGACAAGAAATGGTTCAAGAACTATACACACTTCAGGAAAGAAACTTACGCTTAAGGATGTCATGTTTACTCCTGAAATTAGAAAAAATTTGGTTTATGGATTTTTGCTTAACAAAGCCGGCTTCCAACAAACTATAGGAGGAGATCAATATATAATCTCTAAATCTGGAATGTTTGTCGGTAAAGGCTATGCTTGTGATGGAATGTTTAAGATGAATATTTCTGATAATAATAAAACTTCTACTTCTACGTATATGATTTCTACTTCTGTTAATATGTGGCATGCTAAGCTTTGTCATATAAATAAGAAATATGTCAATGGCATGAGTAAGTTAGGCTTAATTCCTAATCTTGGTAATGATGAATTTGAGCATTGTGTTTCATGTATCCAGGCTAAAATTACTAAAACTCCTCATAAAAGTGTAGTTAGAAATACTGAACTTCTTGATTTAATCCATAGTGATTTATGTGAGTATTAGGGAATTTTAACACATGGTGGAAAACGTTACTTTATTTCCTTCATAGATGATTTTTCTAAATATACATATGTTTATCTTTTGAAAAATAAAAATGACGCCTGTAGTGCCTTCAAAATATTTCTAAATGAAGTTCAAAATCAACATGACAGAAAAATTAAGAGACTTAGAACAGATAGAGGAACTGAATATGGAGATGAGGAATTTATAATTTTTTTAGAGTCACTTGGCATTATACATGAGACCAATGCACTTTATTCACCTCAAATGAATGGGGTTGCGGAACGTAAGATTCGGACTTTTACTGAACTTGTAGTGGCACTTTTAATAAGTTCTGGAGCTCCTTCCAATTTGTGGGGAGAAGCATTGTTGAGTCCATTTTTGCTGCAATTTCGGTAATGGTTAGTTTGCTTCCCGCCCAATAGAGAAATGACACGTGTCCAAGCTAACTAAACAAAAAGTGTTTAAAAAATTGGAACCGTTCTGAGTTTGTTTTCTTCCTATTATGCCCTCTCCTTCTCCTTCCCCTGTCCCATACAAAATAAAACACTGTAGGAAAACTTTTATAAAACTCCCACTTGCAGCTTCATCTAGCCAACCTGTCATGTGATAGAAACCAAAAGAAAAGCTTACCACCACGTTTTCTTCTCTTCTAGATAGTCTTCTCCCTTCATTATCATTCTTTTAAAGAAAATTTAAACAAAAGACAACAATCTCCAACAACAACAATGTTTTCTTCTTTCATGCCTGCCTACATTTCAAAGCTAATTGGTTTCTTGTACAGACGGTAATTGAAAACCACTTAGACCGGTTCCTTGTTTTGGGTCATCGACTCTGCCACGTGTATGTTTTACACGGGTAATTAAAATAGGAAACTTTGGGGTTTTTAGGGACGGAATTTGCATTTGTTTTTAAACACTTTTTGTTTAGTTAGCTTGGACACGTGTCATGCCTCTATTGGGCGGGAAGCAAACTAACCATTACCGAAATTGCAGCAAAAATGGACTCAGCATTGTTGACTGTATGTTATGTTTTGAACCGAGTTCCTCATTCTAAAACCAAAGTTATCCCTTTTGAGCTTTGGAAAAATAGAAAGCCAAATCTGACTTATTTCCGTGTATGGGGTTGTTTGGCATATGTTAGGTTGCCTGGTCCTAAGAGGCATAAACTTAGGAGTAGAACTTTGGAATGTGTGTTTTTGGGGTATGCACTTAATAGTAAAGCATGCAGATTTTTAGATGTTAAAAATAATGTGGTTATTGAATCTATTGATGTTGATTACTTTGAGGATAGATTTCCTTTCTTATTAAAGAATAGTGAGGGTTCTGGCATTGATATTACTAATCATAATATGCCTAGTACTGTTGTATCTACTAGAATTCATGATAGAGACATTAATTCTAATTCTGAACTTAGAAAGAGCAAGAGAGCTAGGGTATCAAAAGATTATGGACCAGATTTTTACACTTTCTCCTTAGAAGCGGATCCTTCATCTTTGAAGGAAGCTCTCTCCTCTCCAGATTCTGATTTTTGGAGGGAAGCTGTTCAAGATGAGATGGACTCCCTCTTGTATAACAGAACATGGGAACTTGTTGACTTACCCCTTGGATGTAAGACCATTGATTGCAAATGGGTTTTAAAGAGAAAATTGAAACCCAATGGGTCCATAGATAAATTCAAGGCCAGACTTGTGGCCAAGGTTTTAAACAAAAGGAAAACATTGATTTTTTCGATACATTTTCTCCTGTCACTAGAATTAGCTCTATTAGAGTTTTATTAGGGGTAGTTGCTATTCATAACTTAATAATACATCATATGGACGTAAAATCCGCTTTTCTAAATGGTGATTTAGAAGAAGAAACATTTATGAACCAGCTCGAAGGTTATGTTGAACTAGGAAATAGCAACAAATTATGCAAACTAGTCAAGTCACTGTATGGTCTAAAGCAAGCACCTAAACAGTGGCATGATAAGTTTGATAATGTTATTATATCTAATAGTTTCAAAATCAATCAAAATGACAAATGTATATATTATAAATATATGCATGGAATTTGTGTTATGATATGCTTATGTTGATGATTTATTGATTTTTGGTTCTAATTTAGAAGTGGTTAAAGAGACCAAGACCTTTTTGTCAAATAATTTTGATATGAAAGATCCAGGTGAAGCCAATGTGATTTTAGACATTCGAATCACTAGGTCTTCTGATAGTATATATTTGGATCAGTCAAACTATGTTGAAACAGTTTTGAAAAAATATAATTATTTTGATTGTAAGCCTGTGTGCACGCCTTTTGATCCAAGTGTTAAGTTATTTGCAAATGAAGGTGAACTTATTAAATCAAAAAGAATATGTTAGCATCATTGGTAGCTTGCGGTATGCCACAGATTGTACTAGACCTGATATAGTCTATGCAAGTAGGCATTTTGTGTAGGTATACTAGTAGACCCAAAGACTGAAAGCATTGGCATGCAATAGGTAGACTAATGAGATACCTTAAAAGAACCATTGATTTAGGCATATATTATCGAAGGTTTTCCACTGCACTTGAAGGATATAGTGATGCCGATTGGAAAAACCTTTCGGAAGACTCAAACGCTACTAGTGGTTGTATATTTAATATTGGAGGTGGTCTTTGTTTCATGGAAATCCAAGAAACAGACCATCATAAACTGATCCACTATGGAGTCCGAGCTCATTGCATTAGCATGTTGCTAGCTAGTGAAGAAGCTAGCTGGTTGAGAAACCTACTATCTGAGATACCTGTTTGGTATAGACCTATTCCAGCTACACTTGTTTATTGTGATAGCACGGCTGCCATTGGAAGAGTTCAAAACTGTTATTATAATGGTAAACCACGACAAATTCGTCGTAAGCACAATACTATGAGAGAGCTTATATCTAACGGATCAGTTAATATTGACTTTGTGAGGTCCGGTGATAATCTTGTAGATCCTTTGACCAAAGCTTTGGCAAGAGAGAAAGTTTGGAATACTTCCAAAGGTATAGGACTTACGCCCGTTGAGAAACACATGTGATAGTCACCCTACCTAGAGACTGGAGATCCCAAGAACTAGGTTCAAAAGGAAAAACAAACCACTGTATTATTTGTGAGTCATGCATAATTTGTTATCCATTCTCATACATGGTTATTATATGCATGATATCCTGCAACGATTTATTAGGTTGAGTTTTCTTAAAACTCTTAATGAATATTATGGTCCTTATGATATGGGCGGAGTGCATAGCTACAGGAGCACTCTTTATAGACTCACCTAGTGAGTGTGGAAGTGTGGCCGCTTCCTATGAGAATATGGGCAAGTTCTTTAGAGCGCTCATGATACCAGGATGCTAAAGCACATGGCCGTAACGTGCAAGCTTGTGGTAACTACACATTTTAGTGTAATGTGTGCTAAGAGTTCATTGTATATACAAGAGCATAAGTTCAAGACTTGGTCACTTATAGTTCTTATACTCTGAACGCTTCTCACTATGTAAAGGTTCAAGTCTTTGGACACCTCTACTTATGCATTATATTATTGGACTGATTCTGACTGCCCGTATTTTTTTTATTAAAATAAGTGGGGGATTGTTTGAGTATTTTATTAAATATTTCCATGAGTTTTGTTTCTGTTTTAGCCATATCCTTCCTTTTACGTTTTCATCAGTTAAGATCTTTATTCCATAACGGGTTACTAGTCCAGTAAACCCAATTAAATGAAAGATCAAAAACTGCTCGTGCGTTTTCATTCTCCCCCACGTCTCTTTTGTGCAGTTAGTTTCTTTGTTTGTGTGCAGTCCAAACATCGAAATCTCTTTTTCTTGGCTGTTGTATCCTGGGGGATGGCGTGTTTTGTTGCTGCACTTTAAAGAACAGGCACGAAACAACCTTAAAGAAAAAAATTTGTTCCACACCTCAGCCATCTTCCCATCCAGTTCTTATTCTTGTTGCAGGTCATTGTTTGCTGCTGATTTCCTAACAGAAATTCGAACCAACACACAATAGGCTGAGGCGTGGACAATGTCGCTTTCTTTAAGGTTGTTTTGCGCCTCCAAAGCTTCTCATAAACAAATAGCAGCAAAGAGAGCGCAACAATAAACTGAACTGTCACTTATATCTACACTATATAAATAAATCACAAGCGCCAGTTCTCGATTTCTCGGGCGTTGCGTGTTTTTATATGCAGAATGGCATCACTTCATGTATTATGACTTACAACTTCTATACGTTGTTTTCTTATTGCAGGATGAACGATGCGTTTAGGAAAGCTGGATTTTTCCAACAAAAAAGATTTTGAGATAGCTGGCTCTTGATTAATTTAGTATGGGGATTTTTTTTGAATAGCAGACGTACTTTGTTATCAAAATCCACCCTGCAAAGCTTAAATGTGCTAAAGGCTATTTACTTCTTTTCGCCAACCTGGCTAAACGTTGCTACTAACCTGTATCTCTACTATGTTGATGACATTTCGTGAAGATTTATGTATTTATTTTTCTTAGTTATTTACTTGTTTTAAGTTTTATATGCACGGGTGTCATCTGGCTTGCAGCAATGTGATGGCTGATTGATTTATGGTTACCAAGTAAATGTGCTCTATACTCTGTGGGATTTACTTTATGATTGATTGATGATCCACAAATGCATAGGCTCCCCCATGGATGAATTCAGATTAACTTTTTTGATGTACTTATATTAATTGGCTTTCTACCCTTTGGAACCCCACTGAGGTTTGGATAATAGGATATAACCAAAATGGAAGAAACTTTTAATCAGTTGCCAAATTCGCATGTTGCTACCACCCATTCGTGAAGCTGGAGCAAAAGCAGGAGCGCATAACTTGAGAAATTATACTTTATGATATTGTAAGTTAGGTGCAGCTTTTATATGTTACAAGAAGAACAGAGAAGTGGGTCTGCAGTAACTCATAGAGCTATTGTTTGAATATTGTGCGAGAGAAACATAGTTCGTGAATTAGTGTCTGTGGTTGAGGTAATTCAGACATCTGGTGTTCAGATTGATGAGCATTCGCTCCTGGTTTTATTGGGTTGCACAGCTATCTAGGGTTGGTTGATCAAGCAAACGCTCTCTTCAAAAAATTTCTTTAAATGGTCGGGTTTCGTCTAGAATTATGCTGCCACTATAGATGTTTATGCGTGATGCCCTTGATACAAGCGTACGGGATATTAGAGCTGCTGTACATCCTAATAAAACGTGAGGTTTCACCTAGACATATCCTGCCACACTATATAGATATTTATGCAAGAGGCTGGGGAGAGTTTTTTTTTTCGGATATAGATATTTATGCAAGAGGCTGGGGAGATTTTTTTTTTTTGGAAGTCATAGAATATGATGCCAGATCAAAGCATCTGGGATTCAGAGCTTTATGATAGAGTTATGGGTTAACTAGTATTACCCCCACTAGATGAGCCAATTAGGATTTCCCCTTACTAGATGAGGAAGTTATTTCTGTCTTCAAGAGCATGAGAAGTTGCAGAATTTGGCCAGATAAGTGCACACATAACACGTTACTCTCTCATTCAAATGCTTTCAAATGATGGTCTCATCACTCATGGACCACACAACGGATTTTTAGGCTGAATTGCATGACTCACAATTTAAAACTCGGTGTTCAACAAAATCTGCTGCTATTGCAGGGTGCGCCCCCTTGGGCAAAGTGTCTGATGCATAGTGGATGCTTACAAAGAAGTGATAAAACCAAATGAAGTTGCTTGATCAAATGGTTTTGCAGAAGCAGGCATGTTTGAAGAAACTATCACTTATTTCCATTATATGGATGGAAGTTGGAATATTAAGGTTAGGTGGTTAGAAGGTGGAAGTTGCATTTAGTTGTGAGATAAATACATTACTAAATCGTCCATGCTGAAAGCTTTCGACTACTTACTGCAGTTGGATGGTCTCGGCCTCATGACTGAAACTCTGTTAGCAATCTCAGTTTCAATTATCCAATTAAATTGCCCAAAACACACGACTTTTCTTTTTCCATAATTTACAATACAATTACAAACTATAAAAGGTTCCCTAATCTTACAAAGTTGGTTATTATTTAGAATATACAATTCAATGAATAAGTGGCACCCAAAATTATAAGACTATTGTGTACTTTGACCATCAGCTCAGATAATACCACTCCTGTTTCCAAAATTCTTGCTCATTAAATTGAAAGTCTTAACTTCTTCTTTTGGTTTCCTACAATATCTCACTGGTTTGACAGTAATTGCGGTATGATCATCTTCAGTAACTGATTTTTTTAAAAAGATTGATTTGTTAATTTTTTTTTTTGAATCTACTTAGTTCACCCTCATTAATATACTTTACTTAGTCACATAACTAGCGTTGTTATTTAGTATCACGCATTTCAGAAGAAAACAGTAGTTTCAATTAAAAAATAAAATAATCATCCTATGAGACTGTACTCTCAACTGTCCAAAATTCAATTTAGACCCAAACGACAAATCCAAAGTGATATGAAAGATCTAGGTGAAGCCAACGTGATTTTAGACATTCGAATCCCTAGGTCTTCTGATGGTATATATTTGGATCAGCCAAACTATGTTGAAAAAGTTTTGAAAAAAATATAATTATTTTGATTGTAAGCCTGTGTACACGCCTTTTGATCCAAGTGTTAAGTTATTTGCAAATGAAGGTGAACTTATTAAATCAAAAAGAATATGTTAGCATCATTGGTAGCTTGCGGTATGCCACAGATTGTATTAGACCTGATATAGTCTATGCAGTAGGCATTTTGTGTAGGTTTACTGGCAGACCCAACACTGAGCATTGGCATACAATAGGTAGACTAATGAGATACCTTAAAAGAACCATTGATTTAGGCATATATTATTGAAGGTTTTCCGTATGTACTTGAAGGATATAGTGATGCCGATTGGAACAGCCTTTCAAAAGACTCAAAAGCTCCTAGTGGTTATATATTTAATATTGGAGGTGGTGTTGTTTCATGGAAATCTAAGAAACAGACCATCATAACACAGTCCACTATGGAGTCCGAGCTCATTGCATTAGTTGTTGCTAGTGAAGAAGTTAGCTGGTTGAGAAACCTACTATCTGAGATACCTGTTTGGCATAGACCTGTTCTAGCTACACTTGTTTATTGTGATAGCACGGCTGCCATTGGAAGAGTTCAAAATTGTTATTATAATGGTAAATCACGATAAATTCGTCGTAAGCACAATACTATGAGAGAGCTTATATCTAACGAATCAGTTAATATTGACTTTGTGAGATCCGGTGATAATCTTATAGATCCTTTGATCAAAGCTTTGGCAAGAGAGAAAGTTTGGAATACTTCCAAAGGTATAGGACTTACGCCCGTTGAGAAACACGTGTGATAGTCATCCTACCTAAAGACTGGAGATCCCAAGAACTAGGTTCAAAGGGAAAAACAAGTCACTGTATTATTTGTGAGTCATGCATAATTTGTTATCCATTCCCATACATGGTTATTATATGCATGATATCCTGCAATGATTTATTAGGTTGAGTTTTCTTAAAACTCTTAATGAGTATTATGGTCCTTATGATATGGGCGGAGTGCATAGCTACAGGAGCACTCTTGATAGACTCACCTAGTGAGTGTAGAAGTGTTTAATAGACTCACCTAGTGAGTGTGGAAGTGTGGCCGCTTCCTATGAGAATATGGGCAAGTTCTCTAGAGCGCTCATGATACCGGGATGCTAAAGCACATGGCTGTAACGTGCAAGCTTGTAGTAACTACACATTTTAGTGTAATGTGTGCTAAGAGTTCATTGTATATACAAGAGCATAAGTTCAAGACTTGGTCACTTATAGTTCTTATACTCTGAACACTTCTCACTATGTAAAGGTTCAAGTCTTTGGACACCTCTACTTATGCATTATACTATTGGACTGATTCTGACTGCCTGTATATTTTTTATTAAAATAAGTAGGGGATTGCTTGAGTATTTTATCTTATATATAATGGGAAACCTGGTTTCCTCAATTAGGCCCCGTATTACCTGTTTTAGACCAAACTTTTAAATCAAAAGGATACCCTAAAGTTTCACCCTCTAAATTTTTAAAAAGCTTTAAGTGAAAGGGTATGTTGGTCATTCTATGTACAACAGTTATTTTTTTGCAACCGTTTATAATCCAAACAGTACGTGAAAAAAAAACAGTGCATCTCCTCCACCAAATACCAAAATCGCAATTTCCGTCCAGTGTATTCCATTCTTCCCAATACGAAAAAGTCATTGAAGATTGAAATTTTCTATTGCCCTACTTTCCCAATTACATGCCGATTTCCTACAAAACTGTCGTTCTCATCGTCTCTCCTCCTCCAAAACTATCCAAAATCAAAACTTTGTGGAAGAAGGTAAGTGAACTATTTAGAATTAAACTTTCTCTGTTTCCACTTTGTAGGAAACCACTTTCAATTATATTGATTTTCTTTTGCAGGCAATCACAGAAAAAAACAGGTTCGCTTTTTTTTTTCTCCCGTTTTCATTGTCTTCGTTGTCGTCTTCATCACTTTCATGTTCCACACGATTTTTTTTTTTTGTGTAGCTTAACCACTTCATTTGCAAGCAAGGATACAACAAAGTGGCTATATTGTCGAGAGACGATTGGGTTTGCAGGTAATAGTCACAAATATAGATATCTAGGGTCACATTGATCTGATGCCAACATAGGTCTATATAAAAATGCAAAAAGCTAGATTGGCACATGAAACAAATACTCTCGCAATAGGCACCAAGTTTTTGTTGCAACACATGAGGGAAATGTGAGCTTTGTTGCGTAATTGTGCTCTATTTCTACGGATCTGACCTATTATGTTAATGTTAGTTATAGAAAACTTTTTGTGGAGTAGTCACTCATAGAATTTTGTTGATTCAGTTATGTAGACAACATGCGATGCTAGACACGGCATCATGAGTAAATTTGGTGTCTTGCCAAGGAGTCTTTGTTTTCGTGGATCTGTTATTGCTACTCTATCGAGATAAGTGTTCGTACATTGTTTTCGCATGAAAAACTGGTCTATGATGTGGCATTACCGCCAAGAATTGGCATGTTTCTCCTTCACTACAGTACTTTGAGATTAGTTCACTGATGCTTCCCTTACTTTTAATAGTCATTTTGTATCCGAGTTCAAATAATGAAGAAAAAATTAGTAGCAAATATATATATTTGAGTTAAATTGTATATATATTTATATTTACATATATCCTTGCGCAGAATTATGGTGCCTTTCAATATATGTATTCCAATTTTTTTCTTAGTACGTGACTGCCCCATAGTTTTTTATTTCACATTTTCATTCGTTTATCCAGATTGCAATAGATTTTCATTCATTTAGAGTGATTTTGTTGTACTTTCAGATTGCAAAGCACTATCGGGCTATCAACAATTAATCCAGGAGTGTGTTTTGCGACTCCCATTTTTCAGGTGTGTTCCATTCAATTTTCGTCCTTGGTGATTATCTCGAGAGTTTAGTGCATTCTTAATAAATAAGTACTACTAATTTATTATTAGGACTGATTCCGTGTGAATCAGAATGGATTGCCATACTGTTGTTGCTTATGTTTTTCGTTTTATAGTTGGTATCATTCATTATGTTACATGTTGCTATTTTGTTTCCCCCAAATAATAATATTCTTTTTGCTAGGAATGATTTCAGTGTGCTCTATATATAAAATTATGGTATCTGGATTATTTGTTTAATATAAGATTAATCTTCACTAGGGTTAATGCGCTTCATACCATTCTTTTGTGGGTCTTTGTATATCTCTTTAAGTGTTGACTCACAATGTAATAAGACATCTCTTTGGTGGATGCATTACTTTTGACATCATTTCAGTTTACCAATCTTAAATGCATCGTAGCCAAAAAGTTCTCCCCTTCTTTACCTTTTATAGTTCGTACTTCGTAGCCTATTTAACTTTTTCCTTCGTTTATGGCCATTCACTTTTACATTTATGTTTAGCGATGCTATTGTCGGACTAAATTGTTGTCTAAGTTATTGTATGTAGTATTATGTATAGGGCTTAGTTTCCGTACACAAGGTTGTAATTTTTTTTTTTTTTGAAAAAGGCAGCCAATGGGAACATTTTTAACGCCTCATCAATAATTTCAAACGGAATTCACATTTTGTCCATTTTCAACCATCTGCCATGCATTTTATAGTTTGTTCAGATCGTTCAAACTGCATTTCACGGTAAACAATTGCAGTTCAGTTCAATTCCCAATGTACTCTGATTTTCCTCTTTGTTGGCGTCTTGGTGTATGTTCAAGGTTTATGAGGACGAGTCCAATCAAAAGGATCTTCTTCCTCTTAACTCCATCCACTCCTCCAATATTCTTTTTAATGTGTATTTCTTAATATTTTTCTAATGTCACGGATAACGTGTATTTATTGTTGCGTGTGTTGTGTTACTTTACCGAGCCATGTTTGTTTATGTCAAGTAATTTCTAAGAATGCCCTGGATTTTCTACAACTGGTAGCTAGATGATGATGCAAAAAACACATACATGACTCTGAGAAAACCAATTATTGAGCCTATATAAAATCTTCTGACTTCACTGCTATCACTTCTATTGCTATAGTTTGATGGTTTGGTGGCAATGCATTTCAAATTTTTGCAACGATGGTAATGGATGAGAGTTTTTAAATCAGAATCATTTAATCTGCGTAGAGCTGCATAACCAATCAATTTGGTAGCCTTTATGGTGGAGTTATACATGTTATGTTTCCCTATTTCCAAACTATTTACCTTCTCAAATGGGATATACTTTCTAACTATTCCCATGTTGCTCTAGGAATAGGTTTGTCACCGATCTTTGTTTGTGGTGGTTTTGGATGTAAGACATTGGTTTAGCCTGTTGAGTTACTACATTTTGTGTTTAGTTCTTTTAAAACTTTAACATGTACATTCTTGCGGGTCACTCAGTCATACTTAAAGGATTTAGGTCGGGCAAGTTAATTACTTTGGTCGTGATGAATGTGACTTCACTTGCTTTGAACGTCAATGATGTACAAGTGAAGTGATCATTGAGGTTTATTAAGCTTTCTTGGGGATTTGTTGCTAACATTTGATGTTCTACTTTTCTATTTTGTACTATGAGCCTCCTCGTGATGTGAGAAGAGGGTGTAGGTAATTTGTTTTCAGTTTTGTTTAAGCCCTTTCAGTAGTATATTGTTTTCAGTTTCGTTTAAGCCCTTTTCAAGAGTATATTTTGGCCTCTACCGATATTTAATCTTATTATCAGCATATTATTGCTTACACATGTTTAACTATTTTGTAGGGAATCCTAGAGTTGCTTTGTTGGCTTTATGATCTAGGAAGTTCGAATTTTTTTAGGATGAAAACAGGTTCGTTAAATAAATTTTAAGCATGTATCGGCTCAAATAGGTACAATTTTATGGGTTTTCTTAACACAACATTGCTTTTATTGTTGTTCTACACCTGCATGGTGGGGTTCTCATCAGAACCGAAAATAGGAGAGGCATGGTGGGGTTCTCATCTCTTGCACTCTCTGGCTTTCTCACATACCCCTCTATAATGAATGCATTGCACTCAGGTCTTCCTGTCTCTCTATCTTTCACTATTTCGTTCTTTTGCTCTCTAATTTCCTCTATTTACAAGAACACCCATTTTTTTTATATTGATGGAGGTTCGTAAGTCATTGTCTTTGCCAGAATCATTTAAATAGCTCATCCTTATCTATTAAGCTAATAAATTGAAAAGTTATATTTCGGGGAGATTTTGGTGGGGATAGCCTAACGGATATGTTCCCCAGCCGGTCATGAATGTCCCCACTTGCTCTCACATTTCTCAGGTCAGTATTACTATCACTTCTCTCTTTATTCTATCTATTTTGTTTGATCATGTTCTCTATTTCCTGTAGAGTTCAAATTGAATTTTTCCTTTGTTTTATAATCCCTTTATTATTGTTTATTATGCTTTCTTATGGTTACATTTTCAGCAAGAAAGGTGTGTGTGTAAGATTGTAGAAACTCTACAATGTGTGTTAATTTCTCTCGATTCAAGCTTCATTTTTATTCGTTGGCACAGTGGGTCATATGTCAAACTTGATATATTTTTGATAACTGCATGTTCCAATGGCAGGAATTCGAAGGTTTTGATGATGACTATGTCATTTTCTACATCGAGTATTTGGTAAGGATGAAAGCATACTTGCTTTATTGGCTATAATTGTGTTGTGCTCATTGTTCATTGTTTGTACTTTAGATATTCCGTGCAAGTGCAAACACCTATGAAATTGGAAGTAAACACAGTCTGTTATTGTTTTGTGTTTGATTTTGCATAGGCCTTACTATAGAATGGAGTATCTTGAAATAGCTATTGTTTTTTATGGATCCCAATGCTCACTTATTCTAATAGGTATCATCGTATCGGCAGCTAAAGAGCTACCTCAAACAACACACAACACTATCGCAGCTAACGGCGTTATGGAATAGAAATGACTATTACTTGAGGCTACACTAGTCCCGGCCCCATTACTACTCTAATAGTGGTCGGCTAGCTGTCCCTGACTGATAGGGTAAGTATAACATGGGGCACTTAAGGAACTAAGGAAAGAAGGATGGTTTTGATCCGGATTTTTTCTACAATACGTCAATACCTTATGTGATTTTTAATGTTAGTTATGATTTTGCTTAGTGTGCATATGAACAGCACAGATGCAATGTTTCAAAAATATAGTTTGCCCCTTGGAGTCATCCGCTCCTTATTTATTAGATCCATATCGTAAGGACGGGTGACTTCCCTTCTAGGATTCCTAAAGTCGTTTGCTAAAGTGAACCCGTCAATTACCGATATCGGTGTGGCCTTCTTTAACTCATATTCTTATAGGATTTTCAAGCAATTTTTCATCATCTTATATTCTTATTATTGTCAAAATTCTTTTTTTTAATTATCATTTATAGTATATGGTGATAACCCAAAAGAAGGTTGGGGTGTTAAATTAGATTACATCTGTATAATGAAGTAATGAACTGATAGAGTTCATTTAAGTAGTAACGTTCTATATAGTATGCCTAGCCAGTAGCTTCAGTTAAAGGTGAAATCGTGAATCCCTTCTATAACTTCATCAACACAAGTACACAACAATGTAACGGCACTAAACCTTTCGTAGTATTTAAGTGACTTATAAGCTTCATCTTAACAGGCAGATGTCCCATTTATACCCTTATTTGTTACTTTTGATAGTCAATAATTGCCTACCGCTGGAAAATAGTATGAACTGTGGAGTTATAAGCATATGGTTCCAAATCACAAAAGGGTCCAAAACCTCATATCTTTTCATATATCATAAATAGTATCTTTATTGTGTTGTTCTTTATATTGTTGTTATACGATACTAGCAGATGGTAGGATGCCCCAAAACTGCATGTACTAGGAATTTAACTCTTTGTTGAAAATGACTCCGTCACAACACCTATTTTAAATAATTTGGGAATTTTTGGTTTATTTTAGCATTAGACAGATGAGCCAGGAGGGTGTTCTAAGGACTATTTGAATTCATCCTGATATTTCAAGGAAAAGGTCTTTATGTGAAAAACTAATTAGCTTATCCCTCAAAACTTGAATTCCGTCTTATACATGCTCTTATGTAATATTATAAATTGCATACTAAGTTTTTTTGTTTTGTAGCCAGTGCCATTAAGCTTTTTCAGCAGATATCTAAAAAATGGCTCGAGGAGTTTAATACTTAAGTTGCCAAATGGGCGTAAGTAGGTTGTTGGATGGATCAGTTTTAAGTGTACGATCATTCATATGTGTAAAGGTTGGCCAAAGTTCGTAAAAGGAAACAACCTTGAAGAAGGGGATATTTGTGAATTTGAACTGATTGAGGATGCACTGTTGAAAGTTCACATCGTCTCAAAATGTGAAGATGTGTCACCAACAACAAAAAACATGAAAGTTCTACCCATTCATGAATGACATTTACGTGCTAAGGCTTCTGTGCCTCCCAAAGAAAAAGATATAGTAATGGAAGCATGAATAGCCTTGAAGCTTAAACATCCTTCCTTCGAAGTTGCTATGAAATTTCAATATGTGAAACATGGTTTTTTGGTGAGCGTTCTCTTATCACAAAAACTCTATAGTAATACAAAGTACTCCACCAGGCATGATTGTTTTTGGTGGCGTTCTCTTATCACAAAACTCTATAGTAATACAAAGTACTCCACCAGGGCATGATTGTTAGAAATTTATGTGTTCCATCGTGTTGTGTTCTCTGTTTGGTTTTTGGTGTAGAAAATGACTTTAGGAAATGTGTTTTGATCGCCAAGTAGCCTCGGTCACACACACGAAGTCTTCACTAAGTAGAAACCAAATTAAACACACTATCTATACACAATCCAAATAAAGTAAAGACAACTATTCGGCCGTGAGATATAATTATTTATAACAGTTCATAGATTAAGGAGAGTGAGGGATTGTGGAAATAGTCGGGATGGTGGGAATGGTAGGAATTGTGGGGATGGTTGGGATGGTAGGGATTGTGGGCGTAGTTGCCAAGGATGAGTCTGAAGGACGAGGAGTAGAGAGATTAGGCAATTCAGTTCCTGGAAGGGACCTCAATGAACCCCCTGGCATCAATGTAGGAAATATAGTTGGACCCCCTGGCGTCATTGAACCTCCTGGCAACGTAGGAAATGGAGATGAACCCACTGGCATTGTAGGAAATGGAAATGTGGGCATGGTGAAACCAGGAATTGTTGGAAAAGTGGGCAATGTTGGAGCCAAAAGACGACGTGCCGCAAGGCTGACATCAATGCTTGAACAGGACAGAGTGACTATGAAAACGACGATGAACCAATTGCGTGGTGCCATGGCTTGGTGGAATTCAAAGATAAGATGAATGGTCTGCAGGACTGCAGATATAAAATGATATCTAAGGCAGAAGTCGAATTTTGTTTACTGAGGATGAAGACTGAAGACTCTGGATTCTTATAGACTTACAGTTGGAGACGTGGGAGGTATGTGAGTGGTATGCAGAGCCAAAGTTGTTGGAGTGATATTAATGTGTTTTTTGGCACAAACAAGAAAGCATTATGGGTCTGAATTGTTAGTTCAGCTTCTCATGTATTGAATCCAATGGCCTTAGTAAATGGTTGGGCATTTGGTGTCAGATATAACAGTTTTATGACCTCCGATGCCTTCATGATTTTAGCAAGACAATTAGAGTTAACGTTTTGAACACATAATTTTATAAATCGAATAGTAAACGGGCTTGCTAAGTTGACAGTTTTATTACCTGTTTTATAGTAAACAGTTTTATGGCCTCCGATGCTCAATTGACTTGATTTGATGTATCCATATTAAAACTACTTGCTAAGGCACCTACACTCTCCAAGGCAACTGTAAGTCCAAGTTCTCATATAGTGTGTGATATATTAATTGTTTTCATAATGCACTGAAGTAACCATGGTTTCTTTTTATACTGAAATAGAGATTGGGTCTGTATTACTTTTGTGGAGAAATGCATTGATATTGACACCTATTATCTTATGTTCCTCAATATCCTAGGTTGCACCCGTTTGCCGCAGAATGACTAAATCAATCATAATATGGTCAAAAAACAACTCAAAGACTATCACAGAATGAAGGTTTCATATTGATAATAGAAGTATCATTTGACAATCCAGCCCCCACCTTTGTTTTAATTCTAGATTGGAAGAGTATGAAAGTGACGATAAGTCATCTTCACCTGTTATTTCTTGATTGGATTGGAATGAGAATACTTTTATTCTCTTGCTTTCACTTCTTTTGGATTTTCAGTTTGCATTTGATTTATTAGTTGCAATGTACTCATTTTCTTCCATTGAATGAAAACAAATAGTTAAATACCTTTTCAATTATATTTTTACTTTTTTGTTCCTATATAACTTTTAAGCCATGTGGTTACTTCTTCATTTTTATATCCCCTGTCTCATTCTTAATTAAACCAATTCTATTGTTTACATATAATCGTTCGAATTCAAACTCATTTCCAAACAAAGCATTTTTATGTAAAGATGAATTCAAACTCATTTTCAAACTCAAATATTTTTCTTGAACTATTCTGCCTTTTCTGTTTGCTAAGCAATTATTGACATTGACATCTCTCAAATAAAAAAATTAACTATTTTCATAACACGTACATCGCATGAACCAGCTCAACAAGGAGGGAAGTTTATTCACTGTTTTTTTGGCAAATCACAATGCGATACAAATATTGAATGGATCTCAGTACGCATTGACTGCCACATTTCTGAGCATGGCCCATGAGTTGCAGAACATGGTATCCATTAGTTTTTAAAATGTTCATATGGAAGGATAGGTTATGTATATACATTCCCATTGGAGGATGGTGTTCTGCTTGGACTCCAACCAAAACTATTTTAAGGAGATTATGTAAGCCTTTTTAGTCATGGCCTATAACCCAACATTTTTATTCATTTTTGTTATTACTTCTTCTGTGCAGGTGTATCCGAAGTCATGGAATGCAATTTACGTGGGTTCGGATAATGTTGGTATGTGGAACATAAGGGCTCAAGACCGGGCTCATCTCAGTACTTGGGTCGCTAGTTCCATCTTCGAAGTCTACTCGCTGTTGAATCATGGAGAGATGAATATCCTATTCCAAAGAATGCTCTTCTCGTGGTCGCCCATCGTCGCATACAACCAGACCTCTATAATCCAGTGACACCCGGTTTGATCCATTTAAAGGGTGATGTGTTCTGGACTAGGATTAAAATCACGGAATCTGCATTTTGCACAAAAGAGATTGCTAGCTAGAGATAAACCCTCAAGTCAACCGAAGATTAATGAATTTTTTATTTCTTCTTTCGAGATGGCTATGTTTTGTTCTATACATTATTTCATCATTATTCTTGCAAATCCGAAAAATCAAATCCATTTAGAAGGCTTCTGCTTCAAGAAACAATACATTAACTAATTTAACTTATCTCCAGTTTTGTTGTATACTTCAATGTTTTTAGGGAGAGGGAGAGAGTGAACTGTGAAGACTGAAGGTAGTGCAATGAACCAGCTCAAAAAATTCCATTGTAATTTTGGGTCAACCTCCAAACTTGGACGTGGCACATGGGTGCCTCGGGACTGAATAGGCCAAGACTGGATTTTGGCCCGATTTTTTACCCATTCTGAATTAATCGGGCACTGGGCAAAGCGTAAAACGTAAAACATTACAAAAGATATAGTGTTAAACATTGGTGGGCTATTTCAGAAGGTTTGAATAAAGCGTAAAACGTGTTTGGACTATACAACATATCCTTCAACCCCCCAACTATAGCATCTCTGTTACCACTAAAGGATCTATTTTGGATATGATGCTTCTCTATCCTTCTTCACATATAGTCTAGAAATTTTGAGTGGTGCATCGTACCTTCAGTGATTCTAATTCTTGCAAGCATGCTTGCTGAATGGCCAAAAGATTGTAAACTTGGAATAAAAACAACAATTTGTATATCACTTGCAAGGCTTTTAGTGCTTCTTATATTTGGGATTGGTGCCATTGCTTTGGCAAGTCAAATAGTTAACATATTGGATCGTGGTGATCAAATATATAAATTTGTGCTTCTCTTTTAACGCTTACTCCAAGTGCCATATTACTTGCTCGAGTATTTGCCAACATATCTTTGTCATTTTTAATTTGCTACCATGTATTTGAGATACACAAGGAAGATTTTGTTTAAAAATTCAAATTTTTGGTTATGTTTACGTTCTCCAGCACATGTCATCATGTCAACAGATCAATGTTGCGAAATACCAGAGCTAACGTCCTCAGTCAAATAGAAGCAATTATTCAAAACCACCTCACCAGTTCATGCTCAACGAGCGTGCCCAAAAGCTATATATAAATCTAGCTATACATAAACACTACACAATGCCTAGGACTGCAACAAGTACACCTATTTGGAGACATTCAATGTGTCACTAAAGCCTTAACTGGAGGAACTACTGCAGTCAATTGGGAATGTCAAAGTGTCCTTTTAAATTCTATTTTGGTTTTTTTAAATTCTATTTTGGCATCCATAATTTCTTCTTTTTGTCACCTCCATACAGATGGTTTGAAAAAAATCAACACTCCATCATTTGAATCATTCAATCTCCATACACATAAAATAAGATCCACATTATATTGAAAGCTTTTAAATTGTAATCTTGCCACATAGCCATCTTCCGAAAAGCTATTATTTACACATTCAATTTACTCCACATATTATATCCGACTTAATAGATCTATAGAACAAATATTAACAGTGTCCAATGCATTTTTCTAATTGTTTCCCAATGTGATCGTTTCTAAATAATAAAACAAAAACAAAAATTGCGTTTGTTAGCTAGGTACAAATTCTTTCTCTATCCAAGCTACCTACTTATTTAAACCGACCAAAAAAAGAGTTGATGGATTCGCTAGATCATTTTGAAGACAATGATAAAAAAAAAGTTGTTCTTCTTGCATTTTTTTTAGATATTTTTTTCTCCAATGTAGAATAACAATTATGTTGCACACCATGATATAATATTCTTATATCTTACAGGTAGTACACTCATATGAATCCAACAATGTTCCTCAATCACATATAAATGCTCGACAAGATAATTACACAATTAGCAGCACAAAGGTTAACTTCATTAACATAATTAATACATATTTTTTTGTTAAATTAGTTTGTGACATATGCACTAATAATTATATATTGACTAAATTACAGTTGGTTAAATACATTTTCGAATATATTTATCCGCAACATGGCAGGGCGGCAAAAATCGAATCGAACAAAGAATACAACTAGCGTATTGAAGTGTTATTTTCTTATTGAAGTTTTTTGTCATACCTAAGCCTGTATTATTCTAAAACATTTTACATAATTCATTCAAACAAATGTAATATGTTACTATTCTAATTTAATTACATGCGTTCATTCCTTTTATTTTTCCACCCCAATTTTGTAGATGAGGTTTTTATTAAACATACCACATTTTACATATAGAAGTTCTGTCTATTGCAAGCAATATTAGAGTTTTTAATATCAGTGTAACAATTTTTTTTTATGAAGAACACTAGCATTTTTCTTAGTACCTTTTTTTTTTGTTAAATTAGTTTGTGTTCATTCCTTTGATTTTTTCCATCCCAATTTTCTTTCCTAGCACGTGCAACGCACGTGCCCGTTTACTAGTTATTTAGTATCACGCATTTCAGAAGAAAACAGTAGTTTCAATTAAAAAATAAAATAATCATCCTATGAGACTGTACTCTCAACTGTCCAAAATTCAATTTAGACCCAAACGACAAATCCAAAGTGATATGAAAGATCTAGGTGAAGCCAGCGTGATTTTTAGACATTGAATCCCTAGGTCTTCCGATGGTATATATTTGGATCACCAAACTATGTTGAAAAAGTTTTGAAAAAATATAATTATTTTGATTGTAAGCTTTGTGTACACGCCTTTTGATCCAAGTGTTAAGTTATTTGCAAATGAAGGTGAACTTATTAAATCAAAAAGAATATGTTAGCATCATTGGTAGCTTTGCGGTATGCCACGCATTGTATTAGACTCGATATAGTCTATGCAAAGAGGCATTTTGTGTAGGTTCTTGGCGGATCCAACACCGAAAGCATTGGCATACAATAGGTAGACTAATGAGATACCTTAAAAGAACCATTGATTTAGGCATATATTATTGAAGGTTTTCCGTATGTACTTGAAGGATATAGTGATGCCGATTGGAACTGACCTTTCAAAAAGACTCAAAAGCTCCTAGTGGTTATATATTTAATATTGGAGGTGGTGTTGTTTCATGGAAATCTAAGAAACAGACCATCATAACACGATCCACTATGGAGTCCGAGCTCATTGCATTAGTTGTTGCTAGTGAAGAAGTTAATTTGGTTGAGAAACCTACTATCCGAGATACTGTTTGGCATAGACCTGTTCTAGCTACACTTGTTTATTGTGATAGCACGGCTGCCATTGGAAGAGTTCAAAATTGTTATTATAATGGTAAATCACGATAAATTCGTAAGTAAGCACAATACTATGAGAGAGCTTATATCTAACTAATCGTTAATATTGACTTTGTGAGATCCGTGATAATCTTATAGATCCTTTGATCAAAGCTTTGGCAAGAGAGAAAGTTTGGAATACTTCCAAAGGTATAGGACTTACGCCCGTTGAGAAACACGTGTGATAGTCATCCTACCTAAAGACTGGAGATCCCAAGAACTAGGTTCAAAGGGAAAAACAAGTCACTGTATTATTTGTGAGTCATGCATAATTTGTTATCCATTCCCATACATGGTTATTATATGCATGATATCCTGCAATGATTTATTAGGTTGAGTTTTCTTAAAACTCTTAATGAGTATTATGGTCCTTATGATATGGGCGGAGTGCATAGCTACAGGAGCACTCTTGATAGACTCACCTAGTGAGTGTAGAAGTGTTTAATAGACTCACCTAGTGAGTGTGGAAGTGTGGCCGCTTCCTATGAGAATATGGGCAAGTTCTCTAGAGCGCTCATGATACCGGGATGCTAAAGCACATGGCTGTAACGTGCAAGCTTGTAGTAACTACACATTTTAGTGTAATGTGTGCTAAGAGTTCATTGTATATACAAGAGCATAAGTTCAAGACTTGGTCACTTATAGTTCTTATACTCTGAACACTTCTCACTATGTAAAGGTTCAAGTCTTTGGACACCTCTACTTATGCATTATACTATTGGACTGATTCTGACTGCCTGTATATTTTTTATTAAAATAAGTAGGGGATTGCTTGAGTATTTTATTAAAATAAGTGGGGAATTATTGGAGTATTTTAATAAATATTTCCATGAGTTTTGTTTCTGTTTTAGCCATATCCTTCCTTTTACGTTTTCATCAGTTAAGATCTTTATTCCATAACGGGTTACTAGTCCAGTAAACCCAATTAAATGAAAGATCAAAAACTGCTCGTGCGTTTTCATTCTCCCCCACGTCTCTTTAACGTGAAAAATTCTTCTCTATAAATTGGTGGTCTGATTTACACAAAATAAATAAAGTTTAACTAGTTTTCTTCATGGGCATAATGATCAATCACAGTGTGCAGTTAGTTTCTTTGTTTGAGTGCAGTCCAAACATCGAAATCTCTTTTTCTTGGCTGTTGTATCCTGGGGGATGGCGTGTTTTGTGTTTTGTTGCTGCACTTTAAAGAACAGGAGCGAAAGCTAAGGAAAGTATAAAGGAAAACTAGTTTTTCTCCTTTCCTTTCCTCTCAAAATTTCCTTTTCTTTTCTTCTCAAATCCGAGGGTTGAGTCACGTACTCGAAAACCCTTTCCTTTCCATAGTTTAGTTTCCGCAAGGGAAAACAATTTTCTTTTACATAGCAAACAAACACACTAAATTTATGGAAAAGGTGGACCACACTAGACTTTTAATTTCCTTTCCATTCTGAAGTGTGTAAACAAACGCAGCCTAAAACCGAGACAGATTCGAATTGATCAACAATTCTAACGGGCATATATAAAGAGTTGTGAATCCTCTCTATATATCTTGCCCGTTCGCCATGAGAAAGAAAAACTAAAGGGAAGAAATCATGGCAGCAGGTACAGCTTCTCAATGTCGTTGGATTACAGTAAGCCCTGCGGCACTTGCATATTTATGTGCCAAAAATACGCCGATATACGACATTAGACCAGCCCGGTCGGAAAACATGACTGTGATTTACGAACCCCCTGCTCCTGTTGTGTTGAAAAACAATCAAAGTAGTTCGTTGACAACTAGTTCTTCATCTACATCTCTTTCAGAATCTTCTTCTTCTGGAGGGGTTGTAAGCTAAAAACGAAGAATAGACAGCTGCAACCCAACTATGGTTCCATGTTTGAAATCTCTGGAAAATCCTCCAACTATCGTTCCATGTTTCAGATCTTTGGAAAATCAAAAGATGGTAGCTGAAAACTCAAAACTGTATGAGAGAATGTTTCTAAGGGAGGTTCGATCTTCAGACGTATTGGAAAAAGGGGTTTGGGACTGGGAGTGGATGATATTGTTTAAGCCTCATGATGATTCATTCAAGGATTCCAAACCCTTGATTTGAGCCCTAGTTGGTTTCAAATGCTTTATTAGGGGTTCTCAGAATTATGTTTGGTTGTTCTTTTCAGAAGTAACGGAGGTTATCAAGATGGCACATACGTTGCAACAGTTACAGAGATTCCATCTGTGTACCCGGTTATAGAGTAGCCGGACTCTTCTTTTAATGTTATTTTTAGGGTTGTTTTTAGTTACAATTTTAGGTATATTTAGTTTCCTAGTTTTCAAAGTCATTAGTTGCTTGGGTGGTGACCGATGAGTCTATCTAAATATCGAGTTGAAGTACCTTGGAAAAACTTGGGTGATTGAATAATAAAATTATGTTTTTTGTGAGAAGAGTTTCTCTTTAGTTGTGTTTGTGATTTTTCAGTGCGGTTTGTTGTGCACAATAATTTTAGTGGTTTACAAGTCACACCCGCCAGTTCTCGAATTCTCGGCGTTGCGTGTTTTTATATGCAGAATGGCATCACTTCATGTATTATGACTTACAATTTCTATACGTTGTTTTCTTATTGCAGGATGAATGATGCGTTTAGAAAGCTGGATTTTGCCAACAAAAAAGATTTTGAGATAGCTGACTCTTGATTAATTTAGTATGGGGATTTTTTTTTAATAGCAGACGTACTTTGTTATCAAAATCCACCCTGCAAAGCTAGGGTGTGTTTGTTTAGTGGCAAATCTCTAGTGGGAAAATATTAGATTTGCCAGCATTTTCCCACTAGAGTTTTGCCCGGCTAATTTGTAGTGAGAAAATTTCAATTTGTCAGTGTTTGTTTGCAAAAATTTCTAGTGGGAAAAATTAATGAAGGAGAGATAGAGAGATGAAGAGACAAGTGAGAGAGGAGAGCAGATGAAGAGAGAGAGATGAGAGGAGAGCGAGAGAGAGAGGAGATGAGAGCGAGATATTACCTCTTGAGAGCTAGGGCTTGAGAGATCAAGTTGCGGCTGTGAAAGAGAGAGAGGAGATGGTGGCAAATTATTGTTGCCCTAGTGGGAAAATAAGGGGTGGCAAAAGAGTTTAGGGGAGGAGCTGGATTCTATTTTCCCACTTCTAGTGGGAAAATTTCATTTGCCGGCAAATAGTAAATAGTGTTTGCCACTACCCTTAAATGCAGCCAAACACTGGCAAATGGTGCATCTAGTGGGAAAATTTTATTTGCCACCCCCATTTGCCACTAAACAAACACAGCCTAAATGTGCTAAAGGCTATTTACTTCTTTTCGCCAACCTGGCTAAACGTTGCTACTAACCTGTATCTCTACTATGTTGATGACATTTCGTGAAGATTTATGTATTTATTTTTCTTAGTTATTTACTTGTTTTAAGTTTTATATGCACGGGTGTCATCTGGCTTGCAGCAATGTGATGGCTGATTGATTTATGGTTACCAAGTAAATGTGCTCTATACTCTCTGGGATTTACTTTATGATTGATTGATGATCCACAAATGCGTAGGCTCTAGCCCATGGATGAATTCAGATTAACTTTTCTGATGTACTTATATTAGTTGGCTTTCTACCCTTTGGAACCCCACTGAGATTTGGATAATATGATATAACCAAAATGGAAGAAACTTTTAATCAGTTGCGAAATTCGCATGTTGCTACCACCCATTCGTGAAGCTGGAGCCGCCTAACTTGAGAAATTCTACTTTATGATATTGTCAAGTTAGCTGCAGCTTTTATATGTTACAAGAACAGAGAAGTGGGTCTCTTTACAGATGCAGTAACTCAGCTATTCTTTGAATATTGTGCGAGGGAAACATAGTTCGTGAATTAGTGTCTGTGCTTGAGGTAATTCAGACATCTGGTGTTCAGATTGATGAGCATTCGCTCCTGGTTTTATTGGGATGCACAGCTATCTAGGGTTGCTTGATCAACGCTCTCTTCGAAAAATTTCTTTAAATGGTCAAGTTTCGTCTAGAATTATGCTGGCACTATAGATGTTTATGCGGAGGCTGGCCTGCTGGGGTAGTTTTTTCTGAAGATGGGTTCAGTAACACAAGGAAGTCATAGAATATGATGCCTTGATACAAGCGTATGGGATATTAAAGCTTCTGTACATCCTAATAAAACGTGAGGTTTCATCTAGACATATGCTGCCACAGTATATAGATATTTATGCAAGAGGCTGGGGGAGTTTTTTTTTCCCGAAGATATTCAGTAACACAAGGAAGTCATAGAATATGATGCCAGATCAAAGCATCTGGGATTCTGAGCTTTATGATAGAGCTATTTCTGTCTTCAAGAGCATGAGAAGTAGCGGAACTTGGCCAGATAAGTGCACACATTACTCTCTAATTCAAATGCTTTCAAATGATGGTCTCATCACTCATGGACCACACAACGGATTTTTAGGCTGAATTGCATAACTCACAATTTAAAACTCGGTGTTCAACAAAATCTGCTGCTATTCAGTCGATGTTTACAAAGAACTAAAAAATGTAGGGGTCAAACCAAATGAAGTTGCTTGATCAATGGTTTTGCATAAGCAGACATGGTTGAAGAAGCTATCGGAGCATGAAAATATCTGTAGGCTCTGCCTTTCAACCACTGTACTTTGCATTTAGTTGTGAGATAAAGACATTCCGTTGCTAAATCGTCCAAGCTTTCAAGTACTTATTCCAGAATTTTCATTTTCCATAATTTGCATTTTACATTGTATTTCAAACCATCTATTAGGCAAATCTTTAGAATATACAATTCAATTAATAAGCGGCACCCAAAATTATAGCACTACTGTCTACTTTGACCATGAGCTCAGATAATCCCACTCCCGTTTCCAAAATTCTTGGCTCATTCAATTGAAAGTCTTAATTTCTTCTTTTGGTTTCCTACAATATCTCACTGGTTTGACAGTAATTTCCGTATGATCATCTTCAGTAACTGATTTTTTCTAAAAAGATTGATTTGTTAATTTTGTTTGAATCTACTACTTCATTTGCATTTCATTGGAACACTCCCATTAATATACTTTAGTTAGTCACATAACGAGCGTTGTTATTTAGTATCACACCAAGTGCATTTAAAAAGAAAACAGTAGTTTCAATTAAAAAATAAAATAAGGGTACTCTCAACCGTCCAAAATTCAATTTAGACTCAAATCACAAATCTATATAATTGTCTATTGCTAATGTGATACGCGTCTTCATGAGGGAAATCCACTACCTGTAGATCCGCAATGCTAAAAATAATCCTATCTCTGTTTTCCACTGACCATACCCTTGGTCGCGGTTTGTCTGACCCATCATTGATCTGCTGGATATTTGCGGTTCTCCTCACCCTGTCTCTATGTGCATTATGACTTAGTACCTCCCCACTAAAAATAATATTGATAGTTCCCAATATTCGGTCCTGTCGTAGCAAGCGTTCCTTATTCTATGCATCTCTCACAAACTCCCTCATCCTCTCTTTTTCCACCAATTCTTTGAACCAACCACTTTAGTGCATAGTAGTCGTCGGTCTCATGATTTCAGATCGATGATAGGCGCAGTAAAGGTTTATCCGCCCGATTCTATTGGTGTGTTCGCGACTTCTTCATATCTCTACCGGTTCTTAATCAATGACAATATTTCGCTCAGGGGTCTGTTCAGCGGCGTCACTTCTATCTCGCGGTATGGCTTACTTTCTCTGTTTTCCATTCGAATCCCCTCCCAGCTACCCTTGGTGGGTATCCGCAGTACCCACCGCTTTCCTTTTCGGTCACTCCCGACTTTCAGTGTTCCCTGTCTTTCTCTAACGACAACACTGCTTTCCCTGACCTCTTAGGCTCCTTCTATATACTGTCCTCATACCTGATATACTTTTCCACTCGTGGATATAGTTCATGCAAAGTTGCAATTTCGTTCTTAGCCACCGACTGGTGTACTCCTGTTCCTGTCCGCAGCCCTCTCTCAAATGCGATCACTGTGGTTCTCTCATCCAGATTCTCAACCTTCAATGTCTCCGCCTTGAATCGACATAGATATTCCCTCACTAACTCCGCTAACCTTTGTCGAATATTGAATAGTGCCGCGATATCCACCACTAGCTTTTTTCTCGGTGTATGAAGTGATCTATAAATGCATGCTCCAATTCTTGAAATTCCTTATGCTTCCTAATCGGTAACCGGTAATACCGGTCCGAAGCCCCTCCTTTTAGACTAGCCGGAAACATCATACGCCGCAGCCCATCATATCGAGACTCTTGCCACAGTGACATCTGCTGCCAGAAATGATGGATATGATCAGCTGGGTCTTTTTTACCGTCATACCTCTCGAACCTAGGCTGGTTGAAACGCTTTGGTACCTCCGAAGCCCAAATGTCGTCCGCTAAGGGGTTGCAGTTTAGCCTGGCCATCACCTGACTAGCGGCTCCCCCACGACCCTTCGTCTACTACCGGTTCGCTTCCTTATCATTATCTATCATCTCTTGCACCTGTTCGATTGTCAAGCCGGTCACTGGATTTTCAACAAGATTCAGCCCATCATTTTCCTCTTCAGAGTCCTCACTTGCCTCTCCGCCTGCTTCTTCCTCTTTCCTTTCCTTCTCTCTTCTCAACCCTTCATTCTCCTCTCTTAACCTCCCGATCTCTTCTCTCATAAGTCGCGTCTCTTCTGTCTCCTTCTTCATCAATCACCGCCTCTGGCATCGGTTCCTGCACCGCCATCCTCTTCGGTCTACCTACCTATTTCTTAGGTGTCATTTCTAATTTGCTTTTATTTGTTCCCACAGACGGCGCCAAATGTATGAACCTAAAATCTCAATCACTCAATAGTGCTCTCTTTTCTTTTCGTTCTCTCTCTCTCAGTGGCTTTCTCCCCCTTTTTCTAATGCGGCCTCCCTTTTTCTATCTCCATCCTCTTCTTTTTATACCCCTCCCCTTCGGATCCGGATCGCCCACATCCTCTCATCGGTGGCTCTCCTTTTCGACCGTACTTATGCCACGTCCGCAGTCTAGGGTTCCACGGTTATGTTTTCCCCGCTCCCCGAAGTTATCTTCTTATATCGTGATTCCACTCTCTCGGTGACTTGGTCTCCGCCCCTTTATGGGGTCACCACGCATCTTGACTGGTCGCCCATCCGTCCTCTCATCGTGTGGCTTCCCATCTCCTCCGCATTACACATACCCCATCCGCTATCTAGGGTTTTGCGGTTATTTTTTCTCGATTCTCGGTTATCTTATTACCTTGCATCCCCTCTTTATTCCGCTTAACCGGGTCTCCTTCCCTTTCTTGAGCCACCACGGCTAGAAACAAAGATATGATCAAGATAATGATTAACGCGTATGTGTTTATATATGAAAGGATCGGAGGTTCATTGTTATTGGATATCAAGAAAATGATGGAATAAATGGTGGGAGTAGACTAGTCTTAAGTTTGAGGGCTTTTTTTACCCCTAGTTACAATAGTTGGCATGCATAAAACTGGATATATGCATCATGACTTTTAGCTTGACGCAATTCTCCAACTTCTTTGGTAGGTTGTGTTAATTGTTATATTGTAACAAGTTAACAACATCAATAACTATAATTATTAGAACATGGACTTAATTTTTTATCAACCATTATATAGATGCATACTTCATACATGACAGCAATCTTCTTACTATTTGGTTTTGTAAAAGGAAGTGATGCTTAATAACTTTGGATGCCATGTTGAGTGATGCGTATTTTTGGGTTGGAAGAATGAGATATTTATAGTTTTTTTTTTAGTGTTTTACCGGAACTTGATCCCATAACCAAACTAGCTAAATGTTCAACCACACTAACTAATCAATGGACAGTAGATCAATACCTGTAAGAATATGAGAATATGAGTCAAATTCAGAATATGAGAATATGAGTCAAATTCTCTTTCCTCTCTCTTCTCTTCTCTTCTCTCTCTCCACCAGCCAATCACAACTTCTTCGGATGTTTTTTTTGTACTGAGCCCATGTGGTGTAGTCGCCCTCATAGAGCAACGAGATATTTGTTATAGTTGAAAGAACGTTAAAGATATATAAATTAGGACAGTAGATCAGTAGCTGTTATAATAGAGTATGAAGTTTGAGTATGTTATGCTTACACAGATCTTATGTGTTTGCTTGATTTAAACAGCAAAACAAGTCCGGCTATGCAATCCACGTGTCCACCACTTAACAACCACTAATGCTAGAACGGACCCACTTATTCGACTTACTCTTTGGACCTACGTGTCAAAAGTTTTAATAATTAATTTACATAGAGATACCTGTTCATGTGTATTTCTAATACAAACCAACTTTATTCAAATAGTGAGTGGAAATAATAGGTCTAAAAATTAGGTCCTTGTATCACTATCAACTCTCTCTCTCTTCAAATCTTTAAGATTGAATCAAGCACAACACACCCTTGGTGAATCAATTTATCGTGCGGGTGCAGCAGATCTTTCCAAAAAATGTCGGCAGTAAAGTCAACAACAAAAATGACAATAGTGCCACTAACCGTTTCAACGTTGGACTTTCCAACTGTCTTTCCATTATTAGCTCCAATCATATTTGTATCAACAATATCCAAAAGAGATCTTCTGCTTATCTGCTCTCTCTCTATCTAAAGTCTAAACACTCCATTTCACTCAACACAAACACAAATACAGAAAAAAAAAATATGGAAGGTCTGTTCAAGGGGAATGTGGAAGGTCTCATCAAAGGCTTACTTGACGTGGCACTCGGTAACAACCACAACAACAACAACAATGACGATGCTGATGAACGGGCTAGATCTACCTGGGCACAGGTAGTATCAGGGGATGAGGAGCAAGCTTATAATAATAATAATAATAATAGTGGTGGTCGTGCAGGGACAATTTCATCACATAATAATAATTATAACCAAGGGAATCATAAGGTAAATAACATTTTTTTCACTTGTTGATGTTGCTTGTAGAAATTAATCATAACATTCAAATTGGTTTTTGCAGGAGGAAGAGAGACGAAATGAGTGGGAGAATGTTGGACAGAGGCATTCTAGTCGACCCCAAAAGGTTATTATTTATATATGTCTTTGTTTTTAACTTGAAATTTTAATTATGAATAAGCTCTTTTTAATCAATTATTACTGCTTGGATTTGTGCAGGAAGAGGAAAAGGAAAACAATGAGTGGGAAACTGTTGGAAGAAGGCCTCAGAAGCAGCCTCACAAGGTTCTTTCTCTTGTAATCCTTTCAGTTTTTGGTTTGCGTTTTATAGGTGTGTCCATCTATGATTCATTAGGCAGAGGCATAACTTCAATTTTAATGTTGGTGCTAAACACATACTAATTAGGCTGAGTTCTCATGACCTTAATGGCGTTACCACGTTAAGTTTAAAAATAAAAAAGAGTGTAATTTTGAATGAAGTCCTATTTCTAAGTTTCACTGTTAAATGTCTTTCGAGGTAACAACTTGCATGAATAAAACATCAGATTTGTATGTCAATTCCATTCTCGCGCCTTGAGGATCATTGGCCAAAGGTTGAGTCTGACAAAAACATACGGATCTGTTATGATTTTAAGACTCCGTCAGTTCAAATATCTGGTCTGGCTTACTAATAAACACTCGAATAGCTTCTGTTCTGGTACATCGCAAATTAAATTTCTTCCCCCAGAGTGTAACATATCCCCAGGTCCATAAAGTTATTTCATACTTAAAGAGACCCCAATTACTGATGGTCAAGTCTGAACCATATGAGAGAGAGAGAGACCTCCATTTTTCCAACACTCCACTAGTCAAGTTGTGATTAAGACAGTTTGTAACTTTCTACCATAAGTAACTTGATCGGATATGCTAATGAACTGGCTTTAAGCGAGTTCAAATTTATATTGCATTAATCATGCTAGTATGCTATTGATTGTTAAAGAAGAAATATTTTATCAGCTGTCTAAGCAATTTTGGCATCCAGTTGGATTTGGTTCCCATCCATCAATCCTACTGTCTGGATATTATCTTGTTGCTTTTAAACTTGAAGCATCCTTGACTAATAACATAGATTGTTTTTGGTCATTTCTGATGATAGGTTGCTAAGGATAATTGGAATGGGTTTAAACGCCCAATCAGTGAGCAACAGTACTCTGATGATGCTGAGTATAGCAACAATATCGAACCCACAGAAGAGGAGCTTTCTGTCATCTCACAAGCTTGTAACAAACTATGGGAACTTGATTCAAATCGTTTGGTACCAGGCAAGGACTATCAAATTGACTGGGAAGGGAAGGGAAAAACCTACCAAAAGGAAGATATGGCACAAGGAAGCCTGTTCAACTGGTTAAATGAAGACGTATTTAGAAAACCTACCTATTCTCGTTTTTGTTCTCTTTTTAGATAATTACAACCCAAATGAAGGGTCTAAAGAAGTAGTCACATCTGAAGAGCGACAAGAGCAAGAAGCATTTATTGAGGAAGTTAGTAGAACTGCTCCTATCAAATATCTTTACAAGTATCTTACATCCAAGGGAATTGTTTCTGATAATTATCAAAAGTTTAAGAAACTCATGATAGATCTCTGGTTTGGTCTTTATGGCCGAGGGGGTACATCTAGTTGCTCATCTGCTTTTGAACATGTTTTTGTTGGGGAAATCAAGCAACAAGGGGAAGATGCAGTGTCTGGCTTCCATAACTGGCTCCAGGTTCTGTTCTGAAGCTCTTTGTTATTATACTTGGTGGGGTAGCATATTATAAACTAAAATCAGGTTGTCTGTGATTTTATTTTATATTAACAATTATAGTCAAAACCTTCCAACATGTACGCAAGTAACTAAGCACTTATTTAGGGATGCCTATTTTCTCATTATAATTATCGATTAGTGCACATTGCTGAAATTTAAGTTATTTGCTAGATGAGTCATAAATCATGGACGTCAACTCGTATGAGTACGTTCAATGATGCTTGAACCTAGGATGCCCTGAAGTGGATACTGATTTATGAGTTTCTTTTACAAATCCATTTTCTAAGACCCCAAACACAGGCAGGTACAGCATTCATATTCTATATTTCTACAGTGTGTATCTAACTGAGCATTTAATAGGCCAGGTACATTGGCTTAACTCTTTTACAATATTATTCATGTATTCCTTTCCTTGTGATAAAAGCATTAAACAAATTGCCAAGTTATGAAAAATGCTTGAGAGTCATTGAGTCAGGCAGGATATGGGGAACTAGAAGTGCCCATGAAGTGGATGCAGATATAATAAATATTTTGAAGTGTCAGATTGAATTTCCCTTGGTACTGCTGTATGGATAAGATACAATAGTTAATTTTGAAGCATCCATGTATGTTAGTTACAAATGATATTTGTTTGTGTATTCCAGCATACTTTGTCACTCTTAACCATAATATCTTCTTCTTTCTAGGTAAATATATAACATCGTAAAATCAAATTATAATATTGTAGATATATTCTTTTTTTATTGTACCTTTTGCAGTTTTACCTAGAAGAGGCAAAAGGAAGCGTTGACTATCAAGGTTATATATTCCCTCGGAGGCGTGGACAAATTGTAAGAAACACTTTATTCTGTTGCATTTGCTTATGAAGCAATTGGATACTTATCTACATTGCACAATGATTTAAACTATCTTATATATGTTAAGCTTTAGGTCTCCACTCAACCGTATTTATTTCGTTGTAGTCACTGTATGCAAGCAAAGTGGAGCTCGTATTACATAGGTTCATGTTTCTGTTTGGGATAAGATGATGGAACTTCCCATGCTTTTTATGTAATGAGAAAACTTGATAATCGGCCATGTAGAACTTACCTAATTCTAACCCCTGAACCTTCAATCCCCCTCTTTTCCAGGCACAGGTTGAAATTGATCCCAAAACATTGGCCCGAGTACCCAACCCCGTAAGGCTTGACCAGCAGGCTACTAGACACCTTTTGGTCTATAATGAGGAAAGAATAATGAAAAATGACCCCCTTGTTTCCCCGAGTCCTGTCAAATAGCACAATGCAGTGCCAAACTGGAGTCACATCAAAATCTTTCTCTGAAACATCCAAATCAAATATTTCATATTTTACTTAGACACTTAGTTACTATGTCTCTGCCTCATCTACTGTGGAGTCCTTCGGTCATAATTACTGCTATATGTTTATGCCGAGAGTTGTACCTCATGTTACCCTGTGCCATTGATGTTGTTTGTTAAGACACAGGACAACTCATGGCTTTGTTTTCTTGTCAGTGGTGTCGTTTCTGCTTAAGATATATCTTGTTTAAAGTAAAACTTTCAAACTTAGAGAAGATAGCAAATGGTAATTTCCAGTAATATTGTTGAAAACGTCCTTTTTAGATGGTACTCTTAGAGCGGTATGTCATTGACAATTTCATCTCTACCGTGCATGAGTTTGAAGGTTATCAGGCTTTAGAATGGTCTCAAAAACTTTCTGAGGTATGTGGAACCCATTATTGAATGGTCAAATATTGCTTAGAAGTGGAAATATATGGAGGCATTGAGAAAGACCCAAGTCTTTTTCTTTTTTCTTTTTTCGATAACCGAGAAAACCTAAGTCTAGAATGTACCTGGGAGCGTATCTTGTAAAGGGTTGTTGCAGAATATTTCAAATATTAGATATGTTTGGTAGGATACTTTAAAACGACATAGAAGCTTTATATGACTAAGATAATTTAGGAGGCCTAGTATGGCACTTGTCACAACCACAAATTTGACCTTCTTAATTAAGTTTGCAAATAAAATGTATGCAGTAAGTAAAGCATCTAGCTTTAACACTTGTGTTTTTGTGCATATTTCCCTGCTAGTTTTGTTATGAAGGGTTAGAAAACAGTCACCCGTATAAGCACACTAAGAAAGATATGAGTGATACACAGCTTATGAATGTAGCCATCAGCTTCTCATAATTTTATTATATCTATGTTCTAACATAAAAATTAGGTTATTCATTTATTTTAACTCTAGATTCGAACATGAAGACAGATATGAGCAGTAAGTGGTTGATGTCGTAACCTTGATCTGCTCATGGCTGTATCATTCATGTGCTGCTGTTATCAATGCTTGCTTTTAGAAATGAAACCCTAAGCTACATTTTTTTTGTTTCTTTGGTATTGCAGCCAGATTCTGAAACGCAATTGCTTACAATTCAGTTTGAATGGAATGGGATTCTCAAATCATTGTCAAGTACATTAATAGGAGTGAGCCCAGAGTTCGAACTAGCATTATATACCTTATGCTTTTTTGTTGGTGGAGAAGATAATTACATCCAACTAGGTCCGTACTCTGTCAATATCAAATGTTACCGTCTTGGAAATGACAGAATTGGGTCGGTGTTTCCAATTGCTGAAGGATGAAGTGTGTGTGAATTTGATGCAGGCTTATCTATTTAAGGCTTTTATTCCATAAGTTGTTCAAAGTTCAAACAAAGTACATAATTAATTTGATGTGTTTTGATTGCCAAATTCGATAAAATTGTATTATGAAGTTGCACATTATTAAGAAGAAATGGTGAGGAAGCCTTTTAGTTATACTCTTTTACTCTGTTCTTTGTTATCTTTTTATTATTCGAGGTCAACTTAATGATCTTGTAACAGAAATCTTGCAAAAACTAATTTGTCCCTTTGCAAAATACAGCCTGAAACTCTTAAGAAATTCGAACCTGACTTTTCACGCTTTCAGCTTGATCTTTGGATTCGGATTACAATATATAAGTGATAAAAGTACAACGAGCACCTACGACTTAGGGGACTAGAATGTTGACTACGAAGTGAGATGATCTCAGAGTACAGGGCAAGTGACCTTCAAGTACAACAATAGTTTACGTGAATGAAAGAGGAAAAAACATTAGTAAAGAGCATCGTGTTAGAAGTTAGAACAAGAATGGTTTTCTCTCACGGATCAATTTCTCCTCCCGACTTCTGTTATGTAAACATTGCCACGTTACAAAAACCAAATGTTCGAATAAACAACACGACGTACAAAATTTGATGTTCAACTATTGCCAGAGTCAATATGTGATCATTCATTACATGATTTACATTTGGTATCATAACTTCACGAAAAGCTATAAAAGAACAGTAAATACATACTTGGATAGTAGGATAACATGACATCTGTTGGCAATCTCTTTCAGGGAACCTGTAACCCTATGGGGCTATGGACTAGCTGAAAACCATATGGGAAGCGTAAACTTAGAATCAAGTGGACAAAGCTCCTCCATAGTACCAGTTGCAAGGTTGAAAATACAGATACAGTTCCCTCTGCATCCAGGAAAATCAGATGCAGTAATGGAGAAAGAGTTGTTAAAGTCCAAGAACAATGCACGATCCCCTAGTTCTTTAACCTCCACCCGCTTACGTTCAATAAAATCAAGTTTGGAAGTCCTAGAAGTACCATACCGTCTTTCGAACTGTAAAAGGTCAGTTGAAGATCCTACCAGATAACGGTGTCGGTGTCCACCAATAACGCAGTTTGATATGAACAATGAGGTAGTGGGAGGGAGGTCCGACCCTTCACTACATCAACATGTCCTAAGCAGCTGAGAGCATATAATTCACCTCTGTAAAATGTAATATCTAAGTACCTGCGCGAGCAAATTTCACGTTCTCCTTGTATTCCCTTCTAAGTGTGAACATGGTTAGCTTAAACTTTTTTATTACATACCTGGATCCAATTGTGTAAACCAGTTAGTTTATGCTGGGTGTGCACTTCGTCCCCTGCGCAACTTCCCTACACACTTGGACTGAACCATAGTTGCGTTACAAGGTCCTTGAACTCATCTCGGTTGCCACTTGTGTCTCCCTTATGTTGTAGATAGCTACACAGATACTTCATCTGCCTTGTCTTGAGGAGCTCTTCCACAAATTCAGGGCCGACTCTACCCTATAGCAGAATATGCAGCTGCGTAGGTCCCAACAGTCCAAATGGCCCCCAATTCAGCCCACTGATCATTTATTTGGATTTCATTTTTCATTTTTAATATTTTTTAATTATTTTATAATAATTAAGAACTTATAATAACATTTGAAAAAACTTTGATGCATTTAACACAAGAAAGCACAATTACATTTTCAATAAACAAATCCCTCAATTCGTTCTCCTCACTTCTCCAACAAAAAACTTTTAATTTTTCTAAGTAATAAGAGTACTTAAGTAATAAATAGTTCTTTACCAATAAACTGAAAAACAAAACATTTCTTTATTTATTGTGGTACTATTTGTAGCAATTATGTACCTGTATTAGGATGTCCACACAATAGCTGTATACAAAAAATATTAGAGGTATAAACAAGAGAAAAGTGAGTGAAATGAATGGTAGAAACTAGAAAGCCACTTTTCCAACTTTGCTTACTGCCCCAAACGGCTTGAGCCGCCCCTGCACAAATTGTTCTTTTGTGAGCTCGGCAACAACTTGACCTTGTGAGTAGGAGTGTAAAAAAAACCGTTGACCCATTATCCGGTAGGGTACCCAGTCTTCACCCGCCACCCAAATCCGCACCGACCCGAAAATAGACCCGCCCCGCCCCGCCACCGTTTTTACGCGGTCGGGCTATGGGTGTAGATTATATGCTCAAACCCAACCCGCCAAGCCGCCCGACCCGCACCGTGTTAAGAACCGTTGACCCGTACAATTTCAAGACTCTAACTCTAATATTTTTGTATTTTATTTATATTTTCTTTTAACTTTTGTAGGAATTTGAGAGATATGAATACAAACTTATAAGTTCAACATCAATTTCACGTATTCAAGTTTGAACATTGGGCAAATATCAAAAGTTCAAATTCACCTTTCGAATTTTGGAGAAGATGAATCATTCATCCTTATATTAATTTCGAATTCTTTTAGTTTATATTTGATTGTATTGTACCATAGATATGATCCTCACTCCCATCTTCATTTTATCATGCTATGAAAAATAATCAATTTACAAATGGTAAATCACGAGAAAAAAGTTTCAAATTTACATATATGGTTTTGGGTTCAAGTTTAAGTTTTTTTTATTTTTGTTTATTTTTTATTGATTGATTCCATTTTTTTCTATGTTGTGAATTTGAAATATATTACTTGCAGAATTAGAAAGTTTTTTTTTGGGTGAAATTGGGTTAAAATGATAATTTCCGCCCGACCCAGATGACCCGACCAAAACCTGGCCTCAGAACTCCCGACCCAACAGCGGGTGGGTGATGGTACTAAGACATGACACTTCAACCCGCCTAGCTCCGCCCCGTCGGGGACCACTGGATTTGTATCCCCTAGACCCGCCCTGCCCCGCCCCATCACTATTTGACCCGCGGTTGACCCGCCCCGCCCCGTATTACACCCCTACTTGTGAGTAACTCGTTAAGATATCTCTAAGTAAACTATTTTTCCGCTCCTGAAAAAACACTGGATTTATTAGTCTGAAAATGTGATGCCGACTAGGGTGGTTCATTCAATGTCCCGTGGATGGTGCTGATCCATTTCCCAAAGCCTATTACAGACTTTTTAAAGGCTGCCCAGCTCTTCTTGGGTAACCTATCGTTATCATCAACCATAGCAGATAGATTGTTAGACAAGTTAGACACAGTAAGCAATGTTAAAGTGAATGCATTTAATCTAATATGGGGAGACAAATTGTTTACTTCCTATAATGCTATAAGTCTATATAACCTTAGGAATGTCCATCTTGCTTGAAATCCGAAATCTGTTCAAAACCTGAACAAAATACCCACACCGAACCTGACAAAACCCGAACCCGAACCCAAACCGAAATTAGGGGTGTGCATGGGTACCCAATTACCCGAACCGAAACCAGAACCGGAACCATTTATAGTGGGTCTGGGTCCTAAAATGTTAGACCCATTTAAAGTGGGTCTTCAAGAACCGACCCGATAAAGAACCGAAACCGTTAGAACAGAATAGTAAAAAACCGATGGGTACCCGAACCGAAACCGGAACCGATTAGTTTGATTTTGATATATAGAATTTAGTATTATATTACACTAAATAAAAACAAACCCAAACATTATTATTATATATAGTATTATATATAGTCTATATTTGTTAGGTGTAAAATTATACTAAATATATATAACATTTAGCATAATAGTGAATGTGTGTTATTAAATGTATCTTTTATAATATTACATTAAATATGTGTATTATAAATATTAATAATAATGTTTACGTGTCTACGTCTATACGTATAGTCGTATACTATGAATTAACTTATGCACTATCTATATTAACTAATGCATGAACGTGTACGTGCTTGATATATTACATGTATATATATTATATAACGAATACGTGCAATGCTAACTAACAATTGTGGTATATGTGGTATTTATTCTATATATGACGTATTACGTATAGTATAATATACATATGTTCGATTTAAAATATACACATCTATTATAATAAAACAAAATGGGTAGACAAAGAGTGGTCAGGATCGCGCAGAGATCTGAGTTAGATGTGTGTGGGGATTTGCATAAAGAGGGGTTTTAAATACAAATTCAATGCATACATTAGATGCCTAATGTAATCAATGTTTCAATTAATTAAAAATAATTTGTGTTCAATGCATATATTGGTTATACATTGGATGCCTAATCGTAATTAATATTTTAATTAATAAAAATTTAATAGGAAAAAAATATTTTGTGTTCAATACATACATTGGACGTTTTTGACACATATGGGGTAATGTGGACATTTGAAAGGTCTCCTTAATAACATTTAAAGTGTTTACTTAACACATTAAATACGCCTTTGACAAGTCTTCATCGATATTATGTATGATTTTGAAATATATTAAACCCCAAGATGTAAGCTTGAAATACACTCGAGTATCAACCAATTTAAGATTGTCAGTTTGTAACCGTGCTAGACGGTTTATGTGACGTTTTGTTACCCGTTCATTTTCAACCAATTGGTTTCTTACCAGTTCATTTTCAACCAATTAATGCTAATTTAAGAAATCGCGTGGGTTCTGAGTTAGATTGGGGCAGATGTACAATCTAGAGCATTTTGAAACCCCTTTGATGCTAATTCTCAATGACATTTAAGTCGATTCCTTACCTATATTAAACTTATTAAGTGTTTTAAAGATTGTATTAAAAGAAATTAATCAATTACAAAAAAAATGGTTGTATTAATAGTAAGGATTAATACACCATCCAAGAAATTTTCAATTAATCAATTACAAAAAAAAACGGCTGTATTAATAGTAAGGATTAATACACCATCCAAGAAATTTTCTACACCATTTTTTTGAAATTTTGAAACGCCGTAGTCTTTTGGAATGACCTTTTACACAATATTATACTCATAATCAATTTGTAACATTCTCATAATTATGAATCATCAAATGACCCATCAATATAATGTACCCACGCTACATTTTAGTCTTTGGAATTATCTTAATTTTTCCACAATTGTTATTCTTCTTAATTAAAACGGTAAACAAGCTATGATATGAGGTTAATTAGTATTCTCACATTAATTAGCACCATTAAAAGGCACCTCTAAAATGTAACCACTACTCAATAGTCAATAAAATGACAATTTCTCTTAGACTAGCTCTTAGTTTTATTTGTTTTGCCATTGCTTTTCTTATCTATTTTTCATTTTTCATTTTATTTTCTCATCAACATTTTATGTGTTTTCTTCGTTTATTGCTTCTGATTAAGTTTTAAATTATTTCCATTTAATTCTAACTAATTTGTTTTAGTCATGTTAGCCTTTTTTTTTATGGTGTGTAACTTTGATTTTGGTACTTTTACATATTTTTGTGAAGCTAATGAATACTATTGGCAGGTTTAATGCATTTCTAAAAACCAAGGACAATGATATGGGGTTCAACAATATGACGTAAATTCCATTGTTAGTTTGTTACGTACGTTGTTACTCTGTTCACTCCATGTTGCATATATGGTATTACCAATGTTTAAGACACATTTGTCTTGATACGAATTATATATAATACTAATTAACTGTGTTGTTGTTGCTTTAAGAGCAGTACGTACATGTTTCTTCGTCAATTTTAATCTATCTCGAGATTCAAGAAACTATGGCTTCATGATGTTCTCAGAGTTGCTAACCATGCAAGGAAAAACTATATTTGTTCATTTCTCTTGTGACTGCCCACAAATATTTGTGTATGTTTTTTTGTCGTGCAATTTTAACATTAATAGTAGCAATTAAACATCAACAATTTCTTTATTTGCTTTCAACTTTTTAGCATGTTTGAATTGATTTATTTTGTAGTTTCAATTTGTTGATGATGAAGGTGTCTAGGTGCAAGACAATATAGCTTGAGGTACGTTTTTTCTTTTCTTTTCTTTTCTTTTTCTTTGATAAACAACTCGAGGTAGTTAGTATGCTGGTAGAAGCTAGCCATAGCCCATAAGTCTAACACAATGTTATTCACGGAAGAAGAATGATTAATGTTCTCCAATGAGGCAATGAGTACAATATTGGTTTTGAGTTCAATTTGTTTTCAGTTCAGTTTGAAATTTTTGTTTTTGTCGTTGTTAAAAATATATGCCTTTTCCTATTGAGCACCGTTAGACTATCATTCATTCTTTTCTCGAAACCTTGCTGCAATCTCTATTGGTAATAATATTATTATTTCTTGACCATATCAGTAGCGAGTTTCTTTTGTATCAAGTAAGATTGTTGGGTACTTGGGGTAGATTTGTCTATGGTATTCCTATGTTATTGATATTTTATCATAAATTAATTTGCTTATTAGTTTATTAACAATAATTCCCCCCACCTACTATTATGTCTAATTTGTTCTACCCAAAACGGTTGATATTATAGTTATATAAATAATTAAGTTCGTGGATAATCAATTAATATATATAAATTTACAGGGCGGAACGTACAAAAAATTTAACGTTTATGTTGATTGCATTGCTTTGTGACTTTTAACAGAGTGGTACTACACAGACCTACTTTAATTTTAGACCTACTATTGCGACTCACTATATTTGGATAACGTTAGTTTGTATTGCAATACACATGGACACGTATCTCTATGTAAATCAATGATATGATTAGGACTTTTAACACATCGGTAGGTTCAAATAGTAGGTCAAATAAGTGGGTCGGTGTAGCATTACTGCTTTTAATACCCGACACAATTGTTAAATTTCAAGAGCATAATACAATGATACGATCTATTAGAAGGCTAGGAGCATTCAACTAGCTTTGTTATATATTTATCGTTTGTGTTGAAAGTACTGCTCTTAATACCCGACACAATTGTTAAATTTCAAGAGCATGATACAATGATACGATCTATTAGAAGGCTAGGAGCATTCAACTAGCTTGGTTATATATTTATCGTTTGTGTTGAGAGTTTGTGTTTATTTTCTTGAAAAGTTGCCTCGCAATGACCTCATCTTCAAGGTCCTTTTTCTTAATACTTGATCTTATTTTGCTGATGAGAAGATTGTCTTGAAGTTGTTGGTAAAAAAATATGTAACACAAAAATACAATTTAGCATGAAAGGGTAATATATTGAAAGTTAAAATTACATCACATGAAGAGTTACCAAAATCTAAATATAAAAACAATATAGCATCCACTAAATTTACAATAATGAAATTTGAAACGGTTGAGTACTTTAGAAAGACCATGCACTCAATTCTTTAGAAAGCCTAGTGTTTCGACCAGATATGATCAAAACATCAAGTGTTTGATAAAAGAGACGAAGAACGTAGAAAAGTCATCGGAAAAATGATGGTGATCGGGGAATTATGAGACTGTACCTTGCGGTTGCCTACGTACCCAAATTATCAATGGGATCAAGTCTCAAGAACGTAGTTCTGAATGAAAAATAGTTTGGTATTTATATAGGTAGAGTAGAGAGTCCTTGTATCTCAAGTAATCTTGTAGCTTGAGCAATTGTGATAGACTATAACTTTCAACTGATAATTATCTCTTTGATAAGAAATGAATCTGGACATAAATCAATGTACATTAGTGGCAAGTCATGTGGCTAAGGTTCATTTTAGACACATGAGTTAATGGGCCTGTACTTTGATCCATGATATTGCGAATTGGGCTTTAGCCCTGTCGATCAAACGAATAAAGTGGAGACTCCTACCCATGGACGTTTGCCACGTAGGTGGGGGTCGAAACACCTAGCAAACATGTGGCGGTTTGTATTCCAAACGGAATCATTGAAGTTTCCTTTTTCTTTACCAGAAAAATTATTTGATTTTTCAAGACTCCCATTAGTGGCAGTCGTTACTCAACTCCCTCTTCGACTTCCTCTCCCCGCCCCATTACTAAATCCAAAATTTTCTTTTTCTTCACCAGAAAATTAATTGGATTATTCAAAACTGCCATTAGTATAGTCGTTACACCCTAGCCTCTTTTGTTTCTCCATTTTCCTTTCCCATTCAATTCAATTATTAAATAGAACCACAATTCACGTATAAAACCCCAACTCCCCACTCTCTCTCTCCCAAGATCGGTGGTTTCCGAACTTGCTCAAACTCGCTTGTTGTAACCATCCCCCATAACTCTAGAAGGGTTCTATAAGGTATAAAACAACTGCAATTTCCAACATCACTGTCTAAGTCTTCCTGTCTTCGTCAATTTCTTAGAACTAACTTTTTTCAATCATTGTTCATTGGGCGAATCTTAATTCCAATTTCAGAATTCAATTTGGTACTTGCAGAGTTTTTCATTCTTTTTCTTTTTATTAATGATACAATTATATAGTTCCAATTCACTTGGTTGGTTTTCTATTTTCTTATTTTTATAATTGAACAAGTTTAATGAATCCGATCATGTTTGGTAAGTTTTCATTTTCATTTCATTTTGAATTCAACTATTTTAGTTTGAATGAAACTATGCAAGTCTTATTTCAGGTTGCGAAATGGTTTTAGATTGCATCGTTCAACTTGGATAACTAATTAATAAACTCCTTATTTTTCTTTTTATTAATGATACAATTATACAGTTCCAATTCACTTGGTAGGTTTCCTATTTTCTGATTTCTATAATTGAACAAGTTTAATGAATCCGATCATGTTTGGTAAGTTTTCATTTTCATTTCATTTCGAATTCAGCTATTTTAGTTTGAATGAAACTATGCAAGCCTTATTTCAGGTTGCGAAATGGTTTTAGATTGCATCGTTCAACTTGGATAACTAATTAATAAACTGATGCAGATTGTTTTGTGTTTTCTTCTTACATACATTTCGTAAAGACCATTATGGGAATTTTCGTAGATTTATTGTTTTTTTGGTGTTCTCGATTTGTGAGTACAATATTGAGAACTGTTGATGCATCATGTGCTCCATCTTACTTTTATAAACCACATGTCATCAAGGTGTTAAATATACTCGGTTTGTGAGTATATTGGAAGAAATAATAACTACGTTTAGCTTTTTTGTTGCTTCAAATTCATTGGAGGTTATACTTATGCCAACCGACATGTATATGCAATGTTAGATGCTTTAGTGAAAACCAAGAAAAGTAGGTGATCCCCCCCCCCCCCCCCCCAAGTTGATATGCATTGATTTGATTTTTCCTTATTCTGATATACTTGCATGCCGTTTTGTTTATTGACTCCAGGTGCAAGTGACGCTTACAAGGAGTGTTGTGAAGGACTGTATGGACTTGGTGTTTCAAGTCCTCATTAGACTTCCTAATGAACAACTAGAAAATTCAAAGGCAAGTATGTTGGAAAGTGGTCCCAGCTCACTTTCACATATTATATGTTACTGATGCTTAATCTTGATATTTTCTTGGGTGAAAATATTTCAATTATCAACGAGAGGGTGTGATAGTTGAGACATATGCTCCAGTTCTATGTGAGCAAATGGACATCATGCCAGATCTGCAATAGTGCTGAAGAAATACTAACTTAACATAATATTTTAGTCAAGCCTTTATGTAAAAGAAAACATGTTTTAGTGGGGATTAACCCGTTAATAATGGTGGAATGATTTTGTAATGTTATTAATTTTGGTGTTAAATTTTCAGGGTTACGAGTCAAAGCTTTAGTAGCTGTATCTACCAAAGGCTTTGCGTGCTAACTGACTTAAGAAGCAAACTCATGTGCTCGATGTCATAGTCTGTTTTTGTTACGTTGAAGCATTTGCTTGGCAAAGAGGCTTTGTTATCTCAGCTACCAAAGAAAGTTAAGACACGATGGATCTTCATAATTATTTTTATCCATAGTCAATTTGAGAATGTTTTTTTATTTTTTATTTTGCATGTTTGCAATATTATTATTATGGTATGTAGTATTTTATTTTGAGTAAACACATTTGAAAATAACTGGTTATTCATCTAGCTGTTTTCACCTTCACTCATCTTCGTCAACACATCTGTTTTCACCTCCACTCATCTTCGTCAACACATCTTCATTCATCTCTCCCAATCTTTGCAACTCTCTTACCAATTCTCCTCTACTCATTTATTTATTTATTTTCTTATGCAAATCCTATTTTCTTTCATCTTCTCTAAAGTTATTGAGTTACGAATTGATGAAGAAAAAGCTGAAAAAGCCATTAATGGCTGCTACAAAAAAATTCAAATACTATTTAATTTTTTTATGCGTCCAATTCCAATCGTAGTTTTCGATTTGCAGTTTTGTTAGATAGTTGATTATCCATAATTTCGTCGGTATTCCATATATTTACTCAAAATACCACTGGTGGTATGATGTTTCGTTTCGATTCCGTTTCGGTTATTGTATGATGTTTCGTTTCGATTCCGTTTCGGTTATTTGGAAAAGTGAAATAATTGTCGGAATTCATCCGTGATTCCGTTCAAAATCACGAACTATAGGTGCACCAACGTTAATACCACAAATAACATAATAAGCACTTTATAACAAATTGTGCCGTAGGCACGGGTGATACCTAGTACATATAATATATGAGAATGTATTTAAAATTTTTAGATAACTTTCAAATATTATTATTGAATTTAGGACCATTACTTCTTATGAGAGGACAAAAATATCGATGACAAGTGTTATAGTCACCGTAAACCAACTTTTATATCGGTTATATAACTAAAAAAAATAATTTTAGCAATAAAAATGTATAACCCGATAAGGAACCGAAACCGGAGCCGAAACCGACTTAATTAATGGGTATGGGTCCGGGTTTTCAAAATATAAAAAAAAACCCGAAAAAACCGAACCCGATAGGAACCGCTAAAAATAGACCCAGAACTGAAACCGGTAAGAACCGACCCATGAACACCCCTAACCGAAATACATAGGGTAGGATTTGGTCACACTCTCTAAACCCGGACCGACCCGAGCCCGACCCAATAATTTAGCCCTAAACCCGTTAAAAGAGCTAAAAAACCCGAAATCGAACCCAGACTGAAATCGAACCCAAATCCGGTTTCAATTGCATACTACTAATCTCATATAAAAGAATGAGTTAGATAAATATTTGGATTATTATCTCATTCATGTTTACAATAATGAGTTATTTAATATATTAGATTATAAAAAAATTTATGTCGGGATTTCTAATTTTTTCAGTAATTGCACGTGCTCATGTGTCTATAGTTCATTCCGAGTCTATCTATTTTTAAATCATATCAAATAATTATCTTCGAGTATAAGTGATAATTACTTCCAAGTTTATTAGAAGTTTTATTTTGTTTGAAAGATTGGTGGATAGCCGAAGAAAGAATAAAACGTAGATATATATTTCAAATAAAGTTTTTTATTTTCTTTCTTCATTTATGGCTTTATCCTACCTGAAAGTCCGAAACCCAAACCCGAGCCCGATGGGTACCCAAAATATAGGGTTAGGGTAGGGTTTGGTCACACTTCTCAACAAAATACTCGATTCTGAACCCGACCGGCCTGCTAAAAATCGGTCTGAGTTTGGGTAACCTGATACCCATTCAAAACCCAAAAAGTCGGGTTCGAACCGGGTCGGGTACCCGTTTGGACATCCCTATATAACCCTAATTATATATAAAAGATTAACATTGAAAGCAAAAAATTACCTTGTTTTGTTTTGTTTTGTTTTGTTGTTGTTGTTGTTGTTTTTTTTTTTTTTTTTTATTATTTTTTTATTATTTTTTTTTAAGTGGAAATTTTATTGATAATGATAACGAGTTTTATAAATAATTAGGACAAACGTGCAACAAGCTGCGCCGTAAGTCCTTTCTGAATTTGTTTTTTTGTTTTTTGTTGGGTTGAGGTCTACGCTTGTTTAAGAATTGAGAGAGAGCTTACGAGTTTGTTATGGGTGATTAGAATTATACAAACTGACCGGTTGGGTTTTGGGCCTTCGGCTATTTGTTTTAGTCTCATTAACCCATCAATTAATTATTGATTAGTGCTTTAATAAGCCGATTAGTGCAGACCAAACCCCAAATACCAATTATTTAGGAAGACCAAAACCTAAAAGACCCAAAAAAATAAATAAACACGTGTCAAGATTGATTAGTGATGAGGACCAAACCCAAAATATTGATTATTTAGGGGGACCAAAACCTAAAAAAACCCGAAAGAAAGTGGAAGAGTTTAGTTTAGTTTACCGTTTTTTTCCTATCGTATTTTTAAGATTATGATAATACACGTGTTTGTATAACAATGATTTATATCAAGTTAATCTACACAGTATGACAGTCGTTCCACTGTGTAAAAAAATCATGAAATACGATTAGATTCACGAAAACAATAACACAGAAATTTCTTAACCAACACTCAAAAACTTGTAAGAAATAATATTCACCGTTGATGTAGAAAGATAATTGCATAACCAGCCTTCATAAAATACCTGCAACATCACCTGTGAGTCCTTTTAATAAATGATTCCGCATGAAGAGAACTGTCCCAAATTTAAGAGTCTTTTAGGTTTTGGTCCTCTTAAATAATTGGTATTTGGGGTTTGGTCCGCACTAATCGGCTTATTAGGCTTTAGTTCTCCTGATTAACAGTCAACCAAGTAGACACGTGCTTCACACACGTATGGGTATGATGGGTATTTACAAAATACCAACAGCCAACAAACAGTCAACTTATTGGTTGACTATTAGTCAGGAGTGTTTGGATAAGAACTCACCCAAACACACTAACGATTTTGTTAGGGAGATTGTTGTATGTAGAATTGTTGAGACTGTACCATCAATGGCTGCCTACGTATCCAAATCGCTTTCTGAAATCAAGTCTCTTCTTGAATGTAGTTCTTTGTTGAAATGATTGTTGGGTATTTATAGGAAAATGAATATATTAAGCTTCTTATTGCCTAAGATACCATTTCCTTATTTGATGAGATATTTCTCTCTTTGTACAAAAAGCTTTTCAAAAATTTTATATAGAAAAAATCCCTTGACATATCTTCGGACCTGCGATATATAACTTATATTAGGTGCTACATTAGTGGGTAGTGTCATTGTTCCACTAGTGGGCACGCCAGAATGCAACACTAGTAAGCAAGCGGAAATGCCACAGTAGCGGGCAAGCAAGTACGCCACATTACTGAGCGGCTCTTATAGTAGTACCCAATAATGGTCATTCGTAGGGGTACGAGTACACTAGTACATACAAAGAGAACCAAAACCTAATAAACCGATTAGTGTGGACCAAATTCCAAATACTAATTATTTAGGAAGACCAAAACCTAAAAGACTTTTTTTGTTTAAGCCAGACCCCACCTGTATATTAAAGCCAAACCTTGAAACTTACATTCCTCCCTAAGAGTATATTTATTAGGAGGTACAAAACAAAGATGCAACACGACACACACGATTACATATCCCGAAGGCACAATTCCTACAAGCTATTGTACTTACAAGAAATGAAGAAAGTACAAAGCTCCTCCATAGTACCAGTGCCAAGGTTGAAAATGCAGTTACGATTGTAATTGGAGTAGTAGATAGTAGATACAGTTCCCTCTGCATCCAGGAAAATCAGATATGCAGTAATGGAGAAAGAGTTGATAAAGTCCAATAACAATGCATGATCGCTTAGATCTTTAGCCACTTGCGTTCAATGAAATTAAGTTTGAAAATCTTAAATTTAGTCAAACTGCAACGGTACGATGAGTAGTCTTTTATAAAGAGCATACCGTCTTTCAAGCTGTAAAAGCTCAGTTGAAGATGCTACCAGATAACGGTGCTGTGAACCACTAATGTTGTTTGATATGAACGAGGAGGCAGTGGGAGAAGGACCATGGAGGCCCTTCACTACATCAACATGTCCTAAGGAGCTGAGCTGAGAGCATATAATTCACCTCTGTAAAATGTAATATCTAAGTACCGGTGCGAGCAAATTTCACGGTCTCCTTGTATTTCATTCCAAGCCTCGTCTCTCCAGGCCAACAGAAACACAATGTGCTATCCATTAGAATAGCTATGACTACTACAGATTCGGAATTATTAGCAGAGCTATGGACGAAATAGCTTTACGTATGTAACAACTGCACACGTAGCTGGTGTCAATTTTTTTGATAGAAGGGTTCAGGCCACGTCTGTCTAAGATAGTATAAAAGGTTAACTAGTATTACCTCCACTAGATGAGCCAATTAGGATTTCCCCCCTCCTGGATGGGGAAATTAGGGTCTCCCCCAATTACACAAAAAAAAAACAGTCAATTTGGGTTGACCATGTTTTTTTGTGTGTGTATTTGGGGAGTGTAGAGAAAAAGACGAAGTTTTCTTTATTTAGGCGGCCTGGACAAGGGCGCGGGTCGCGCTCATGTCTTGGTCGAACTCTAGGCTCTTCAGCGCACCCTGCGCTCGACTTTGCCTTGCCGAGAGCACAGGTCGCGCCCCACAGTATTTCAACACGAAGTTGACTTATTTCGGAAGTTTTCTGAAATAGTATAAATATAGGTTTTTTCTGTAGAAACCTAATTTTTCCAAAACCAAGAAAGAAAGAGATTATAAGAGAGCAATTATTTGTGAGTTTAGTGTTCATTCTTTGTGAGTGAATTAAAAGACTTGTAATATGTTACTCCGGGCATCTAGTAAAGTTTGGAATTCGCAGTGTGGACGTAAGCATATTGCCGAACCACGATATTAATTGGTTTACTTTATATGATTGTTATTTGATATTGAGAAGTGTTGGGATATTGCTTGGAGAGAATTGAAGTCTTGTCTATTGAGAAGGATCGATCCTTGTGTTGGATTGATCTATTTATTATGGGTAACGTCCTAGTGGGGTGTTTTGTGTGTGTATTTGGAGAGAGACCCTAATGTCCTGTCTAGTGGGTGGGGGTAATCCTAATTAGCTAATCTAGTGGGGGGCTTAACACTAACTAACCCCAGTATAAAACAAGGTATCTTTTTCTAGTTCTAGACTTCTAGTACAGAGGGAAACTTGGTGAGTGGAGGTAGGTTCACTACTTTTCTAGTGAAAGGACGCAATAGTTGCATCTCTGAAGAATTCGTATCTCCAATTTATAAAGTGATCCATCCAAAATACTGTAAAAACCAACAACGCCATTACGATAGTAGTTGTTTTTTAGTGTGACATCGACAAGATATGTAACTAGTAACCATGGTAGACGACCTTTGTGGTGAAGCGCCATGGTAGAAACATCTCTCCATGATGTGCAAACAAAACCGAACCGCGCCAAATCAGGAAGAGCAAGACGTTTCATGATTAAGTCTAAAATATCAACAGGAAGCTCACTCCAGCCAACGTGATAACTATACCTTTGAGTATTCATAGTTTTTTTTTTCCCTAATTTTTTTTTATTGTTTTTTTCCTTTTATTTTGGAGATTTGACAGATTTGATAGCGAAAGATTGCGAGTTGAGTAGTTGAGTACCGCACGTATGACTCCTAAAAAACTTGGACTCCAAGTTTCAAAATCTTTCCGCCATATTCTTGCATAGTTAACGAGTCTATCTAAATTTCCAATCAATCAATGCACATCAGACTGAATATATAAGCTGTATTTCGTAAACGTGTTATTAGTGATATATGTTATTCACACAACTAAGAGAATCAGTTAAAATTCCTACCAATATAAACTCAACCAAACACGAATATTTACAACACTCTGCATCTATTAGCGAACAATTAACTATTGGTCTCTTGTGCTCTCTGCATCATAAAAAATCTTCTTTTACCAATGGCACTTGCATTTTCCCTCAGTTTGGCCAAGTGAGTCATCCTCCTTTCTGCAGATTTAGATACATGTACTTGATCTGGCTCCTCATTGGAGATGGTGTCAATTTGCTCGCGTGCAGGTGATTTTGAAGGACTTCCCTCTTCAGATACTTGGATTGCTTGCTTCAAACTCTCTACTACCTCACTCATCTTTGGACGCTCTCTACGATTCTTACTCAGGCATTTGTCTGCTAATTTTGCCATATTTTGGGCTGCAGTAAAAGAGTAACGATTCCCAAGACGTGGGTCCATTATCATGCTGAATCTCTTGTTTTCAACTGGGAACCGTTTGACCCAATCCAAAAGCTTTTGCTCTGTTCTTGGTCGGTTTATTTCCAAGGACCGCCTGCCTGTAAGAATTTCATACAACACTATGCCGAAGCTCCATACGTCACTCTCAGCCGTGAGATGACCAGTCTCTAGATATTCTGGAGCAGCATACCCTTTAGTCCCCACTACCTGACCACCAAGAATAAGAGAATATGTTGTACGTGATTCAGAAAGTATGCTTGGATTCTAGGATGTGATTAAGTGAACTGTGAACATCTGAACAATAAACAGACACTACTGGCTATTTTGGTTGAGCCACTTCTACCAAATGCTGATTCTATATTTTTCACATAGCATTATGTGTTGAAGTTTCCTAGACCAAGTCATGAAACTAATAAATACTAGCGCACATACAACATCTACACTGCACATACCGCTGTTGAAACATGAGTCTGTCCTTCCGTTGGACCCTCCCTGGCAAGCCCAAAATCTGATAGCTTCGGTTTGAAGTCTTCGTCCAATAGCACGTTTGAAGATTTAAAATCACGATATATAACCTGCCAAATGTTAAAAGTGAAGGCAGGTCAGCAACAAATAAAAGCATTTCCAGTCTAAGAGGTAAAATGGAACATCCAATGTGAGGAATACCCAGGCATATATCTAGTCAGTTACTAAAGTGCAGTCTACTCCAGGATGATTATCTATATCTAAAGAATTTGAAAATGCTCTAACAACACTGTTTCGAGATGGTAGTAGGCTAGCTCAAAAGTTTAATACAAGCAAGACACACCAAAACTGAGCACCAGTATTGAAAAGAATAGCCTATATTTGTAAAATGACTAGGAAATTTGACTATATTCGATCAGAGCGTAGAGAGAAAATAGTCTTCTAGGAGGGGTAATGTGATTGAGCCACTGAGGAGCCATGGCTGGCTGTACAAGTACCCCAGAAGTGACATGCAATCAGAAACTTCCAAGTGAATGAGTCACTAACCTGGACTTCTAATTCTTCATGCAGATATGCCAATCCTTGAGCTGCACCAAGGATTATCCTTAATCTGGTGTTCCAGGGAAGAGGAGGCAACACCCTGTTGAAAAGATGATCTTCCAAGCTTCTATTTGGCATATACTCGTAAACCAGTAGGCGTTGTATTCCTCTTTCACCATCTACGCCACAATATCCAATAAGTTTTACTAGATTTGGGTGCTCAACAATTCCAAGAAATTGGACCTCTGCCAACCATTGTTTATGACCCTATAAGAAATTGAGGAATTAGAATGAACAAGTAATTGAGAAAGCTGAAGTGGCTCTCCCTATTATCTTTCTTTTTTTTTTCTTTTGTTCACTTGTTTATGCTATCCATTTGTATCATACGCTTATGGTATATTTGTATCCTTCACAACATTCTCAAGAAAGATTACATCATAGAGACCTATATGTTCTTTCAAGGTTTCACCTACACCGGTATGCTAGCTACTTGTACACCACAGTTGTATCTATGCATTCCCACACTTCTGCTTTCTGAAAAGCAATCCTTAACTAAGAAGACCCTCAAGGTAGACAATGCATAATACGACTATGAGGTGAAAAATATATCAGTACCAATGAACAAACAAGGAAATAAATACCTGCCAACCACTGTTGTTAAGTTTTTTCACAGCAATCACAATTCGATCCCCCTGACCACCTAGAGTCATAACTGAACCTTTATAAACACTTCCAAATCCACCTTCTCCAATCTTGAGCAACTTATTGAAACCATTTGTGGCATTCCTCAGTTCTGCGAATGAAAACACGCGTAAGTGTTGTGCCTTCTCTTCATACAGCTCACGAATACTACGTGGCGAGGCTCCTGAAGCAGAAGATTTGACTGTTCCGCTCGTGTTTGAGTTATGAAAGTTGCTTAAGTTGCTCTTGTTATTCAAATTCGGTGCTGATCGTAGTTTCCTGCACTTGTATGAAAATTTAATGGGATAGAAGCACTTCATCCTTAAATTTCTATTACAGTTCCCAAATGCAGGAGATCTGTGGTTCGAAAGTGCTTAAAATGGCTCGAAAAATGGTCTATAATGTTGTAAAACTTATTTTAGATTATTGAAAGGCCACATAAACTCAATACCCTGCAACCTGGTTTGGTTTGCATTCAAGTCCAATATACACACAAACAGACAACTGTAGTATATGGAGTTTGAAGTTGTTTTGTTGATGATTTGAACCGATTGCACCAAATAGAATTGAACACCCAAGTCAAGAGAACTACAGAAGCAGTAGAACCAAATGGAGAAATAAAACAGGGAAAGCAAGACAACCCCAAATGAGAAAACAAGCAAAAGAAGAGAAGCAAAGCAGGTAAGTTGGTTGAAAAAAGAAAGATAAACTTGGGAAGCAAATAAAGAAAAATGAAGCTAACCCCTTAAAGATATAACATAATAAACTGTTAGGAAGTGAAAGAGAAAGAGATCACCATTTACCTAACATGATATTTCTTGTTAATCTTATCTTCTTCTTGTTTATTAACTTGTTCTTGTTCTCTAAAAACTGCCTAACGCGTTTGGTTAGACCAAATAGAGAAGACACTTGTTTATCATTTGTTCCATACTTATATTCCTATATGTTGAATCTTGTCAGGTCTTTTTCTGGTTTTGACTTTGTTGAATACTTGAACTATCGGAGTTGTTGAATATATATCTTAGGATTAAAAGAAAAGAAATCCAAATCATTTTAAATTTTTCTGTTCATTTTGATAGATTAATAGGAGACAAGAAGGGAACTAGGGAAGTGTTGTTCTGAATAATAGACCTTTAATTTCCTAAGCTTCATTGTATTCAAATGCTTCTTGTTTTGACTCTTGGTGTACGTCTTTTGAGTGCTGTCTATGTTTTGACTTTTGAGATATTGTCTACTCTGGTGTCTTTGTTCAGAAATGTGAAAACGAGGTTGTCACGTTTTAGTTTCGTGGAATATCTTTTTCTTTAATTTCTTTTTATTGGAAGTATGACTCCAAGGATAACCATGTGTCAACATGACAAGAAGTGGTCTTTTGATAACCCAGATTCTTTCGTTTTTTTAAGTTTTAACTGAGTAAAATCAGATCTTATGTGATTATATGCTAACCTATCATAATTTTAATTAAGGTTTGATCTGCAAAATTTAGGGAAAACTTGAAAACTCATTATTGAGTTTCTTGAGAGGTGACATTAAATTTTGAGTAAAGCTAGTGTCCTCTTAAATTTTTACCAATTTTTAATATTGAAACATTTACACCTATCCAAGATTCCATAGGCCAGTGCTTAGCTAAACCTACTGTGCGCTCATTTTTCTTCTCTTCATCTTGGTCAAGGCCACCAGTTTCTTCCAAATGATGCGACAAACACCTATTTTTCAAAGGAGAAGAACTTGCAGATAATTTTGTGAAGATCAGAGCGCGCATTTCATCGGAATTAGAGATTTTTTCGCCTCATTGATCTTTTTCGGTCATATATTTAGAGCTAGACTCTGATGTTTTGTCCATATCAAGATGTAACATCAATGAACATGGAATTTTTACAAGTATATTATGTCATCGTTGTGAGCCTCGTGAGGCATGGGCGTTTATCACTAGAAAGGTCTTTGTAGAGTACATTTCTAGTAAGCAAAGTAACTTATTTTGTCCCTGTTGATCTATATTCCATTTGCGCATGTTCCAAATCCTATTGTTATTACATCATCTGCTGATGACTGTTGATACATGATGCTACAAGAGTGGGAGTCCAAAGTACGAGGATTCATACATAGAATGCAATTTGCGAGTGTAGGGGAGCAATATCCCCATTAAGGAACATTGCATACTTAAACGTAGTTTATCTCAATACAACGACCTCCGGGACCGGTCTATGAAGCGACTCTCTAAGAAACATTGCATACGCGACTTCAATGCATCGACCTCCAAGAACGACCTACGAATAGCTCCTTTCTGGTAGGTGGTACGAACGAAGATATCTCGATGCGAGCACATGGCTAAAGGCAGACCGGTAATGATCACCACCAAGGGTAATCATTACCAAAATCTTGATTGTATTTCCCACCACCGGAAATAGGGTAACCTCGCCAACACCCAAATCAGCACACGACTTATAATATAACCAAATTTCAACACTCATTCGCGATCTCCACCTTACGTCGTGTACCATAGACACACGTGCCTTCAAGATTGACATTTCCCTAAACCTATAAATACCACGATTGAACTACGTGGGGCTGATTCCTCTCTCCTTAAAAAGAAAAGGAAAACCAACAAGAGGGATCGAGGCCGGTTCGCTCGTGGTTTAACTTCGGTCCCAACAGAAAATCCAAAACACCCCTTTACATTGGCGCCGTCTGTGGTTTCGATTACTTGAGAACCACCTTAAATCAGTTCATACATCACCAATTCTCAAGCCCACGAAGCATGGTCAGCCTCGAAGCTCAAGTCCAGCACCTTGCCCACCAGTTGGGAATCACAAACGAGAGCATTTCCTTGCTCAGGGAGGAAAATGCTACTTTACGAGCTCAAGTGGATAGTTACCAGCAACAACAAGTCGGTAATGGAGCAGAGAACGACATCAACGACGTTAATCAACAGATTAACGAATTATCACAAAGGATTGGTCAGAACGCCGTAAAGAAGGATTCGACACAGATTGTGCACAAGATGCTTAAGACATATCGCGTCGTCTCCTCAAACAAGCAGAGGTCCTCAATAAACCCTCTCCACAAGACTTTATCCAGCCACGCTTTCCCATGTACGATGGCAAAGACCGCGTGCCTCCGGGTCAAGATGTGGCTCGCTACATTCGTGAGTTTGGCACTTTTTTCACCCGAAGTTTGATCATCTCCATCGCAGATTATTTCCCCAGATCTCAAGGATGGCTCTCTTGATTGGTTCTTTTCACTGGAATCTGATTCTATCAAAACCTTCGAACAGCTTACTGATTTGTTCGCCAGCCAGTACGTCCACAATAGGCGGAAGAAGGCAGATCTTGATTCTTTGTTTCAATTATCATTCAAGGAAGACGAAACTATTCGTGAGTTCCTAGGACGGTTCAAGGCCGAACTGTTATGCATGAAAAGCGGCTTGAAAGAATCTTTCGCCACACTGGTGTTTCGACCCCCACTTACGTGGCAAACGTCCATTAGTAGGAGTCTCCACTTTATTCGTTTAATCGACAGGGCTAAAGCCCAATTCGCAATATCATGGATCAAAGTCAGGGCCATTAACTCACATGTGTCTAAAGAATTTGAACCTTAGCCACATGGCTTGCCACTAATGTACATTGATTTATGTCCAGATTCATTTCTTATCAAAGAGATAATTATCAGTTGAAAGTTATAGTCTATCACAATTGCTCAAGCTACAAGATTACTTGAGCTGCAAGGACTCTCTACTCTACCTATATAAATACAAAACTATTTTTCATACAGAACTACGTTCTTGAGACTTGATCCCACTGATAATTTGGGTACGTAGGCAACCGCAAGGTACAGTCTCATCATTCCCCCGATCACCATCATTTTTCTAATTACTTTTCTACGTTCTTCGTCTTTTTCATCAACACTTGGTGTTTTGATCATATTTGGTCGAAACATAATTGGCGCCGTCTGCGGTTCTTATACTACACCCTCGATCACGTTCTGCGAAAGTTATGACGCATACTCGAAGAGCTCAAGGTCCCGATGTGATTACTGACGATCATCACGAACATGATGGTCAAGGACAACTTGGCGCTGACAGCATAATACCTTCTAATACTGTCGTTCCACCAATGCGCCAAATTATTCAGCGTGAGGTTATTGCCTCTGACGATTCTCCAGTATCTGATGCGGATAATGTAAGTCATATGTCTCGAGAAGCACTTCTTCAAAAGTTAAAAGACCGTCCCAAAGAAAATAATTACTACTGGCGTCATCTTAAACGACTCGCTCCACTCGCAGATGATGTTGTATCTGTCACACCACAACGTCACACACGCCAACGACATAATAGTGTGTGGGATCGTTTAAGTGGTGAGGATGAGATTCGCGATATTCGCAACAGCCATCAACGAGTTAAGAGTAATGGGCTTAATTCCCCGACCTCCGTAGAAATCTCCACCCACTCTTGGTCACGCGTTCGGTAGGCAAGGTATTGCTAATAATCGTCCGACTGCACCCCAATCGATCCTACAAATTATCGGCAAGTCGAGGAATTCGAAAGTGGCTTAACGTAATAATGATCGCGACTCATGATCGGAACCATCAGTATGGTGAAACACTTCAGCAATGCGGTTCTTATCATTCCGAACATTATCGTACTGAAAGCCCAACGTACCATCCACAATCATCTCAACACGAAAACGATGAATCTTCATCGTTTTCTTCTCGTTCTGTTCGCTCCCATAGGCGTCATCATGACTATGATCACGATCCAACAGATACGGATCTAATGACTCCTCAACGTGTCAGAGAAATGATTAAAAAAGCTCTTTTGGACAGTGATCCTTTTGAATCAACACTAGAAAATCTGGCAGTTGAAGATGGTATTTTGGACAAATTTTCTCTCGCCGTCCAAAGGGCTACTCATAACAAAGACTTCAAACAACCAGAGTTTGATCAATATGATGATGTCGAGGGTTACCCTATGCTTCATGTGATTAATTTCACAAACAAACTGGTTTTATCGGGAGGTGATGATGCTTTAAAATGCAAACTTTTCCCTTCTACATTAAAAGGGGAAGCGTTGGTATGGTTTAGCGAATTACCTCCGCTCTTCATTCGTCGATTCAAGGACTTAACCGAAAAGTTTTCAAGACGTTTTTCATCATAATCTCAAACGCCCAAATGGAGCACGAAGTTCTTTTCAATATCAAGCAACAACGGAGGAAACTCTCCGTAGTTTTATCGCGACGCTTCCATTAAGCTAATACCTGAGATTTCGAGCAATCCGATCTAATGGTGGTTTACGCTTTTAAAGAAGCTATCTTGTTTGATAAAGATGGGTTATACAACTCTCTTGTTCGATATTCCATCTTCCCGACGTGTGTTATACCAAATGAAGTTCAACAATTTATCAATGTTGAAGGCGACACCGGCCGCTCGAACTTCTCATGACAAAGATAATAAAGGAAAGGATTTCAATGATCAAAATGAAATAAACGTAAGAATCCGACTTTTGATCAACAGCAACCCGGTCGAAGCCTCTCAGATAAAAAGAAGACTCCACGAAAGCGGGACGGGAAAGCCTTTTACTCGATTTTGAATTAACTCCGCTTAATACCAAATATGCGGTAGTTTACAACAAAATCAAGGATAAGAGTCCGCTCCTCCGCCGTTTTTGGCGGCGACGACACTAAAACAACTCGCGATAAATCGTTATGGTGCAAATTTCATAATGATTATGGTCATGAGACGGAGAATTGTCGGTCTTCGCGGGAAGAATTGAAAAGCTTGTGCGCAGAATGGGAAACTTGATCAATATGTGCGAAGAAAGTAACAACTCAAGCTTTAACTATCACCGATCACAATGTCATTAAGGTTGGACATGTCATCATTGATTCATTGTCCAATACTCGGATGAAAAACCGCTTCGTCGCTCTAAAGTCAAATATCCGTCTAATTTGTAAAAACGGTTAAGGGATCAATTTCGTGGAAGGTTTTCGCGACGGAGACTATTGAAGATGAACCATTATGTTTCACTGACCAAGATCTAATGGGCGTGCATGTTCCTCATTATGATGCTTTGTCGTGATAGCTGCGTGATATATATTGATATGCGGTACAACGATATAATGATTGACACTTTGGTAGTTCAGCGAAGCGCCATGTTTTCTCGGGTGTTATCGCAAAGATTCCTTTTATTGATAACTTGGTCACCCCGAAAATCGCTCTATCGTTGGTTTTGATGGTACCGCTACTCATTGCGTTGGAAAGGTGTCTCTCCCGGTCACTCTTATGCGTAAGGAAGTCAATATTGATTTCTTATTGATGGATTGTAAATCCTTTACAATGTCATCCTTGGTAGAGATTGGATTCATTATATGGAAGTTGTCGCCTCAACATATCATCAAGCCATCAAGTTCTCATTCAATAAAAAGTATGTAAAGGTCTTGAATGATCAACCTGGCATCTCTAATTTGCCACGACAATGTTCTCGATGATTATAAGAAGTCGAAGTTGTTGGATCGAACTATTCGAGTTCCGCCCGTCAAATAGCAATTACAAAGATCCGGGACCTTGGGTTTACTCGCTAATAGAAATGTTGAAGGACCCCCGATCGATCCACTTTTAGAAGTTCAAATTGGCCAACTCCCCGAAGAGACTACTTTTATTTCAAATTTAACTTCCGTAAGAGGAGAGACAAGAGCTTATTTTGCTATGCAAGGAAGAATAATCATGTGTTTGTTTGGCGAATAGAGCAAATGCCGGTATAGATCCTTCGGTGGCTTGTCATAAACTTCGACATTGATTCTAATGCAAAACCAGTTCGACAAAAGCCCCGAAGGATGGCCCCCGATAGAAAGATGAAAGTGAAAGACGAAATCGACCGTCGCTTGTCTGTTAACTTTATAAGGCCTGTGACTTATCCAACATGGATGTCAAATGTTGTCGTAGTGCCTAAAAAGAACGGCAAATTACGTGTTTGTATCGATTTCACAAATCTCAATAAGGCTTGTCCGATTCATCCATATCCATTGCCTCGTATATCTGAAATGGTCGATGCAACATCTAGTTTTCAGTGTTTGTCTTTTTTGGATGCTTATTCTAGTTATCATCAGATTCCATTATTCATTGAGGACCAAGAGTTCACTACATTCATTACAGACCAAGGCATTTCTCGTTATCGTAATGCCTTCGGTCTGGAAAAAATGCCGAGCCACATATCAAAAGCTAGTCAACACTATTTTTTCGACATACTTGGAAAGACAAATAAGCATACATCGACGACATGGTTGTCAAATCTACGTAAGCACCCGATCATCTTCTTGATTTGCACGGTGTTTTTCGCTGACTCTCAATTTCAACATGCGCGTTTGAATCCGGCTAAGTGTTCTTTTCGGTTTATCATCCGTAAATTCTTAGGATACATGATGACTAGACGCTGAATTGAAGCAAACCGGATCGATTCGAGCTATCCTTGAAATGCCTTCTCCGGACGTCAAAGAAAGAAATTCAACGACTTACGGGACGGCACGCTGCCCTAAATCGCTTTATCTCTCAGATTACGATCGATGCCGTCCTTTTTTCCAAACATTGAAAGACGATCAATTTGACGGAGGATTGTGAACTTGCATTTCGTCATTTGAAAGCATACTTAGTCCAACCTCCAGTTCTTGCCATCCAAAGAATCCGGGGCAGCCTATAGGTCGTATTTAGCCGCCACCGATCATGCCGTAGTAAGTGCAGTCTTATTTTGTCAGCAAAGTGGTGATGGTCGCCCCTATATTCTTTGTTAGCAAAACTCTTACAAGCTGGCTGAAACAAGATATTCTCGAGTTGGAGAAAATTGCATTGGCTTTTGGTTCATGTCGCCCGACGCCTTAAACCTTATTTCGAGGGACGAAGTCGCCAAAGTTTATCTGAATATCCAGCTGCGAAAGCTTTTTCGCGAATGCCCGTGAATCAAGTAAGCCTCATGAGAATGGGAAAGTTACCTTAGCGCTTATAGCATTGTGTTTGAAAACGCATACCGGAAAGAAAGGACAAGCTTTGGCTTCGCTAATGGCTGATTTTCCAATTGAGGATATTCTTATGTCCGACGCATTACTAGAGCTAAGAGAATGTCGCCGACAACACTCCATTACCTCTCGGGGGCGATGATTTGCCAAACTTATCGGATGTATCTGCTGATTGTTGGATTGTTTACACCGATGGTTCGCGATAATAAGTATGGCTCGGTATTGGGTGTGTAATCTTGCAACCGAATGGAGAAAAATTGAGGAAGTCGATCGTTTGGGTTTTGACTTCAAATAATGAGGCCGAAGCAAGCTATCATTTGCGGCTGCGCGCATCGCTCTTCACTTGGGGCGACTAAACTACAATTATTCACAGATTCTAAGTTAGTCGCTAGCCCGGTTTGGTGGATCGTGATGCATTTCGTGGACGATAGAATGGCAGCTTATGGACTTAATTCATCGGATTGCTTTCAAATTTTGATTCTATCAAGATTGTCGCGGCGTCAGCGCCATGACGCGGCGACATGCGGATTCTCTTGCTTATTTATCCGCGGCGGTTAAGTCGGATAAGCCTCGGGCCGGATAACCATTGAATTTCAAAAGGAACCGAAAGTATCGATCGTCCATCGAGGATGTGCGCGATATGTACATCACTTTCGAGTTGTTTTTTTCATCAAGACATTTTCCGAGGAATCACGTTATGCCAATTTGATATCCCCGTAATTTTCGGAGCGCAAAAGCGTGATCTTGATAATCAAGCTATCATTGCAGAGAAAACGCTTTGATCCACAACTTATGCTATCGATGACCACAATGATCCTCAATGATATTGTCTCCGGTCCATACCGACGACGATCATGAAGCTGACAATGCTCGGAGGTTCCCGATATCTGACTAAGTTTTCCACTTACACCTTATGAAGAAGATGATTACGCGTCTTCCTTATATCACATATTTACATGATCACATCTTGCCTCCCGATCATAAAGTGGGTCGCGTGTCAAACGCGATGCTTGGAAATATTGTCTCATATCGACTTCGAACGGTCATTTGCAACTTTATCGCAAAAAGGCACAGTCTTAACCCTATGCTTCGTTGTCTCACAGAGTGAAGGTTTGCTCGTCCCCGGGCGGAAATTCATTCAGCCTATGTAGGAACCACTCCGGCTAAGTCTCGGCTCATAGAGCAATGACACAAGGATCTTGGCGTACATGCAAAAGGATGCTGCCGCTTGTCCGAGAAGTCGCGTCCTTGTCGGAAATATGCTAACATGGGAAATCTTCCAAAGAATTTAACTTCATCCAATCTTGAGCCCTTGGCCGTTTGCAAAGTGGGGTCTTGACATCGCCGGTCCTCTTCAAAGCTCCCGGCGGTGTTGTTCGTTTTACTCATCGCGAATTGATTATTTTACCAAATTGGCTGAAGCTATGCCCCTTAGCCCGGATCCATGCTTCGGATGTTAAAAAATTCTTATGGCGAGACATTGTTTGTCGTTTCGTATTCCAACATCATTGACTTCCGACAATGGCAAACAATTTGATTGAAGAAATTCGACAATTTTGTTCGACTTGAAGATTAATCACAATTTCACCGGCACCATACCATCCTCAAGCTAATGGACAAGTTTGAAGCTACTAACAAATCCATTCTTGCAATGCTCGCTTCGGCGGCGACTTCAACAGCCAAAGGAAATTGGGTTAAGGAACTTCCCCGCGTTATGTGGGCTTATCGAACCACACCTAAGCATTCAACTGGATTTTCTCCGTTTAATCTTGCTTACGGAATGGAGGCGGTCTTGCCTTACTGAGTTGATGACACCAACCACACCTAACTTCTAATGTGGAATTGGAGTCGAATGATCAACACTTGCTCAAGCCAAAGCCTTGATAGATGAGACAAGAGATGTTGGTCTTCAACGGTTAATTAAATTATCAAAGTCGATATGAAAGCGAAAATATGATAAGAAAGTTCGACTTAAAGTGTTTGAGAAAGATGATTTGGGTACTCGAAAAGACAAGGTTGATAGATTCGGTAAATTTGAGAAAACGGGCAGTCCATACATCATAGATCGCCGCCGCCACCAAAGGATCTTATTTTCTCAGATTTAGATGGGAATGTTCTCGATAAGCCGTGGAATGCGTTTCATCTGCAGGCAAGTTCTATAAGTAGATTTTAGTTGTGTTTTTCCGTTATCCGGAGAAATAAAATAATACAATATTTAATTTGTTTCAAGTTCGGGCATGTATTTTCCGTTGTTATCTTTGCATTTTTAAGACTTCGGTAATCAATAAAGAAGCGGTTCTTTCACTTCCGCCCAATGATATAATTTTGGTTTTAGCGAACCTTATAATCGCTACAACAAAATCTGGCGATATTACCACGTTTAATTTCGCCGCCTAAGTTGAACGCTTTTTACGTCTTAGTCGCTATCGTTACTATAGTCTAACACAAAATCGGTTTAAATTACCCCGCGCTTTTAATTTTCGGTCTGACCGCCTAAGTTGAACGCTTTTCGGCTCACTTAGTCGCGTTACTATCGCTACGACAAAACTGGCCACGAAATTACCACATTTAATTTCGCCGGGCCTAAGTGAACGCTTTTACGCCGCTTAGTCGCTATTATCGCCACGACACAAAATCGATTAAATTACCACATTTATAGTCATATTATCGCTAATACAAAATGAATATAGAGTTGTTTTTGGGTTTTGAGGCTTTGGAAATGAAGATGAGAATGGAATAGGGAGAGATGTGGAGAAGAAGAGATGAGTGGTAGCCATGCGACACTACTCACAGAGTCACAGCTTCAAGCCTTGTCTTTAAACTTCTTATCTTGACACTTAAGTCATCATTGATACGAGTCAATTCAGTGGTTCAAATCGGTCATGACTCAGTCAAATTGGACTTGTTGATTGGACCATTGGGCCTTAAAAATTTATGGGCCTATATATAATTGGCAATCTCCTTCCATTATGAAATATTGAAATCAGAGAACGGGCCTAGGACAATGTTGCATTTTAATTTCGTTTCCAAGACAAATTGGTTCCCACGTGACTTTTCAATTTTGCTTATGACCACACCAACCCACTCACATAGTCACATTTCACTTTAAAACTAAACATTATAAATTTACTTTATTTAACCAAATTGTTACAAATTCAAACAACTCTACAAACAATAATTTAGAATGCAACTTTCTATATATAATTTAAACTTGTGTACATTGTGTACATGCAAACTATGATATAAATTAATGTGTATGAACATGAAAGTTAGATTGTATAGAGAGCATGTGTATTATACACAAACATAATAATAGTGTTTACATGTGTGGTATATATATAGATGTATAGTGGTCACATATATAATGGTGTGTATGTGTGGTATACACATGTAGTGCTTGTGTGTTGTACATATGTATAATGGTGGTTGCATGTTTGTTGCACACATACATAATAATGTTTGCATGTGGAGTATTATATACATGCACAGTGCTATGTGTGCTATGTGTATCGAACTACTACATACTCTAAACTTAAAAAATATCATCAACCATAACAATATCAAATTCGAGATAAATCACACGATTGAACAATTAATTGAAGATTTGAGGATGTGAAAAAGAAATTCAATTATTATTCAATAGTTTGTCGAACCGGTGTCGAAATCGACCCAATTATTTTTCAATTAACAATAACCTAAATTGAAAAGTGAAAAAATAGATTGCAAAGTGAGAAGAGTTTTTGTCATGAGAAAATAAGATGTTTTTCTCATAGCTTAAATCATTAATCAAAACATACAAAAAGCTAGCTTAAAGAAATAAAGATGAAAATAACTAGATCTCAAACAAATTTACAATTTTCTAGTTTGAGTTTTTTTTTTTTCTAGATGGAGAAGAAAGTAGATGTTTTATTATATCTTAAATCACTAATCATAAGTTCATAATACGCAAATTAGCTAGCTCAAGGATAGAAACAACTAGATCTCAAAAACATTTAACAAGTTTCTAGTTAGATTTTTTTTTTTTGCTAGATGGAGAAGAATGTCATAACTAGTATTAAACAAATGTAAAATGCTGATGTCAGCTCGAAAATATCCTAAAACCGAAATTATTAATGATCTCAGCCTGTTTTTGTCCTAAAATCAAAATTACTGTTCACCCAGACCTAAAACCGAAATTCCTAGTCAATTTATTTATGTGTTTGGGCCTAAATTACTGTAATGCAATCTGTCACAAAAAAAAACCCGATGAACAGGTATCTCGTTGGCTCAATTGATGTTGTTAGATATTTCTTGCTATCCTGGTTTAGTGAGTCAACATTGCGGAGAATTCTTTCAACTAAGGCTACTCAAGTCTCAAGTTTGGGGTTTATAATTTTAAAGCCCACCAAGTAGGACATTGTTCTCAATGAGATACCCTGTTTTGAATGTTTTAAATAGAGACTTATTCCCTATTTAACGTCTTCCGTCAATTAGTCAACCATTGACCGGCGTATATTTTATGGACAGTCAATGATTGGCTAATTGACGGGAGTCGTTAAGTAAGGGAGTATGTCTCCCCATATTGAAAATATGGGGCAATCTAAGAAAATAACGCCGAAAATCAACCCATCTATTTGTAAGCTTATTATCTATAACAAGAAAAAAAATCTAGTAATTTGCCGTTTAATGCATAATTAACAATTTTACTTTAACCCGTTGAAATGACTTCAGTTACTCTTAAAAAATGTTCCAGTTATACAATATAACCCGTATTGGAAGGGATTTTTTTATATTTTTGCTTAGACCCGCAAATAGTCTTGAGCCGATATGATACTATCGGATTTTTGAGTGAATAATGGTGTTCTTGAGTAAAAAATAATTATAAGATGGCATGATTTGTTTCCTAGTAATCCTTAAGATTTTAGTGCGTGCATTTACTAGTTGGGCTAGTGTACGAACCTAAAATCTCAATCACTCAATAGTGCTCTCTTTTCTTTTCTTTCTCTCTCTCAGTGGCTTTCTCCCCCTTTCTCTAATCCGGCCTCCCTTTTTCTATCTCCATCCTCTTCTTTTTATACCCCCTCCCTTTCGGATCTGGATCGCTCACCTGTCCTCTCATCCGGTGGCTCCCCTTTCGTCCATACCTATGCCACGTCCGCGGTCTAGGGTTCCGCGGTTATGTTTCCCTGCTCCCCGAGTTATCTTCTTATGCTTTGATTCCACTTTCTCATCCGTGACTTGGTCTATGTCCCTTTATGGGGTCACCACGCACTCTGTATATGGGTCGTCCATTTGTCCTCTCATCATGTGGCTTCCCATCTCCGCCGTACACATGCCCCATCCGCTATCTAGGGTTTCGCGGTTATGTTTCCTTGTTTCTCGGGTTATCTTATTACCTTGCATCCCCTCTTTATTCTGCTGACTAGGTCTCCTTCCCTTTATTGGACCACCACAAATGCCCCTTCTCGACTTCGTGGTCCTATTAATGGACCCGAGGTCGAGAACCCTCATCGCCTCGTTCTCTGTGTAGTCTAATATCCCTTCATCGGTTTGCGTGTGATGTCGATTGTAATCATCACGTGCATTTTCAGTCTCCCCTTGTACTTTGGGCTGACACGCGTCGCCTGTTGGCTGGATTATTGGCCTAACCCCTCGATTTCCCCAACTATCCAAAATTACCTTTTTATCCCTCCTCTATTTAAACTCTTCCCCTTCTCCTTCCTTTCTCATTTTAACTCTCACACTCTTCCTTCGGCCCTTTAATCGCTTCCGCTGACTTTCTCCCCTCCGACCAACTTCCGCCTACGCGTCTTCACTTCCTTCCCGGTGACTTCCTTTCCCTTCAAGCATTATCTTCGGGTTATTCGCTTCTCTACTTGCTTCTCTTGGTACATTTTTGAGCTCTCCCTTTTGTTTTAGTTTGCACTGCATTTGAAATTATTCAACTTCTAGCGCTGTTCCTCTCCTTTCCAATGTTGGATTCGAATCCGGTGACTCTTTCTCTTCCGATCCGGTGAGAGTAGCGTCCCACCCTCCCATCTTGCCCTGCTGCGGTCCCATCCACCTCGGCCGCCCAATCTCCTTATTGCCGCCCCCTTCCCAGTGTCGTAGACCTAATTTGGGAGCAATAAGGGCTACCTATGGCATTCCGGCCGACATAGTTTTAGAACATGTGCCATCCATCACCCACTACCCCCACTGTTCCCCGACGTCCGCACCTTGTAATCACTGTGGGTCAAATTGTCGCCGGTTTACAATTGCCTCTCTCACTCTACTAGACGTTGAGGTATGTAATCATTTCAATATTCCCCTTATCAACGATTGGGAATTTTTGAGAGTTATGTATGCCGCGAACTCTTATAATAAGACCGAGACCCCTAAGATTACGAGTCAGCGATAGCTTCTCTCAATACTACATCAAGAAAAGTACCAAAGATGTCGGTGTGGGGTACCAAATCCTTTTGTGTGCGCCTGAATGAATCCTTTTACTCGCCACAACCTCGATAAAGTGTGGCATCACTACCTGTTGTATATATCGGGAAGTTTACGTCCGTGGACCTTCCTTCCGATTTAACTCTTACCCATCTCGCCTTCATATCCCGCGGTGCGTATCTCCGTTCTTCCCTTCTAACTTGATGTATTGCCCCTATTATCTCTAATTTGTGGTATCTCTCTGTTTTTCAGGTTGGCGGCCAGACTCCAAGTCCAGCATTTACTCCGACATCTCGAGTCCTATTTTCCAACAGCTTCATGACCTCGGCCCTGCCCAAGCCAACCGCCTGGGTATTCATCCTACGACCGCTACCCCATTGCTACCAATCCCCGACCTTCATAACATAGGCGGTTTCTCAGCTCCATTTTACCGTCCTCCGCCTCCCAAAGAGTGTAAACCCCGAGCATCTTCTCCTCCAAAGAAAAGGTCCCACACTCACACTTCCCGCCACAATCGTCCCCGAACCTCCACACACTCCCCCGCCTCCCTTGAATCTAACGATCCTCCTACCTCCTCCGCTGCTTTATCTCTAATTGGGACGATCAATACACCTTTCCTCACTCCCCTCCTGAAGATATGGACGCTCACAAGCAAAAACTTTTGACGGCTGATACCGATGAAGATGAGGTGTAGGAAGTTCCTCCTCAAAGGTAACGCACTGCAGACCCCTCCATCCAAGAAACAAATGGACCTCGGCGATATTCTCAACCTGCCCCTACCACTCACTGACCTCCTTATCCAAGAACCCGCCGCTACCACTTCATCCCTTCCCCCGTTGCCTCATCCCCACGCGACCCCGGTCGGCAAAGAACCAATTCGACAATTCCCCTCATTGCCTCGGCCTCTGAGCTCTCACCTGTGGAGGACTTTTCTCCTATTTTCAATGTGGGCAATCGCAGGGTGAATACCGCGGACTCGCGACTAGATAATCATAATCGTGGCCTCCTCTCTCTTTTACAACGCGCATTTGCCTAAAGACATAGCGTATGCAGACGGGGGCTCCTTCAATCAACACCGTACTTCACTATACACCAACTGGGAGAGGGTACTATTTTTCTCTCTCTCTCTCTCTCTCTCTCTCTCTCTCTCTCTCTATTTTATATATATATTATCCCTCTCTCTTGGTTCTTAGGTGAGCTTGAATGTCTCCTTCATGATTCACGGCCTGTACAGTGCCAAGACCAAGGTGGCATCCTTGGAGAAAGAGCTGAACGGCCATGGCGGCCTAAGATTTGCCTATCTGCCGACCTTTCAATCGGATCTAGCGGTACGCTAATTTGGCCAAAGTCAAGGCCTGGATGAACTCGGTTCGCGGAAAAGCTCCGCGAGCGATTACATGGATAAGGTCAACGAACGTCTGAGCCATCAAATGGAAGTACTCTTCCAACAACATCAGCTCAACCTGGATGCACTCACTCAATAACACAAGGAAGCCATGGGCGCCCTCAACCGAAGCACCAAGAGGCCTCGCCGACTTCTTTGCTATCACCACCAGTGCATACATGATCGTACCCAGCGATCGTTTCAAGCTCCTGGCTAACAAGAGGGTGGCCAAGAAAATTCAGGAGGAGCATGAGAGACTCACCCGGGAGGGTCGTCTTCTCCCTGAAGGGCCTACCACCCCGGTGATCGAATCCCCAGATGCTAGGAGGGAAGAAGTGCCGGCCCAAGAGGTTCTTCATGAACATCCCATGGCCACTGAGTTCACCCAAGAGATCCCCGTCGTCGAGGAAGCTACTGAAGGGATCACCACTGCTACCATCCCAGATACTGCCGATGTGATGCTCGTTAATGAGCCCACCACTGAAATGCTTTAGAGAGCTTCTTTATGTAATAAGATACTTTTACAATTTCTTGACCTGTTGTTTGCTACACTCTTTATTTCACTACTGTTTTACTTTAATGTAATATTTGATTCAGTCCAATGAGTTGTTGCTTCTTTATCTCTTGCTTCTAGCTATTTGTTTAACTTACACCATATCTTCCTAAGTAGATATCCGTGTCTCTAATTCTTCCCCATTTGTCTCTGACCTACGGAGGCCATGAAGCCTTTTGGAAGAATTCACCTTGTTCCGGGTTCATTCCAGCTCTAGTGTCAGTGAAGGGTTCGCCCCCTCTGCTATCTCACTTTCTGATAGGCGTGGACCCAGACGGAGTCACTCTCTTTGCCCCATGTGTCTCTTGCATCTTTGATCTGTGGAGGGCTCATCTTGCTCCGCGGGCTCTATCATGCCCTGACCTACTGGAACAACTCATCTTGTTCCAGTCCCCCTCCAGCTCTAGCGTCAGCGAATGGCTCATCCCCTCCGCTGCTTCTCTCTCTGATGGGCGTAGAAGCCCGATGGGGTCACTCTCCCTGCCCCATGTGTCTCTTATATCTCTGATCCGAGGAGGGCGCATATCGCTCCGCGGGCTCTATCATGCCATGATCTACTGGAATAACTCATCTTGTTCCAATCCCCCTCCAACTCTAGCATCAAGGAAGGGCTCATCCCCTCCGAGGGGCATAGAAGCCCGATGGGGTCACTCTCATTGCCCCATGTGTCTCTTGCATTCCCAATCCGCGGAGGGCTCATCCTACTCCGTGGGCTTGACAATGCCATGGCCTGCTGGAACAACTCATCTTGTTACAGGCTCCCTCCAGCTCTAGCGTCAGCAAAGGGCTCATCCCCTCCGCTGCTTCTCTCTCTGATGGGCGTAGAAGCACCATGGGGTCACTTTTCTTGCCCCATGTGTCTCTTGCATCTCTGATCTGCAGAGGGCTCATCCTATTCTGCGGGCTCTATCATGCCATGACCTACTAGAACAACTCATCTTGTTCCAGTCCCCCTCCAGCTCTAATGTCAACAAAGGGCTCCTCCCCTTGGCTGCTTCTCCCTCTCTGAGGGGTGTAGAAGCTCGATGGGGTCACTCTCATTGCCCCATGTGTCTCTTGCATCCCTAATCCGTGGAGGGCTCATCCCACTCCGTGGGCTTGATAATGTCATGGTATGCTGGAACAAATCCTCTTGTTCCAGTCTCCCTCCAAATTCTGGCGCCCGGTGAAGGGCTCATCCCTCTATCGCTTCTCTCCCCCGATGGGTGTAGAAGCCCAATAAGTAACTCTCATTGCCTCATGTGCCTCTTGCATCTTTGATTCTCTATCCGCATTACTATTTAAACATCACACATAGCCAACAAATTTCGTTTCACAAAAGTGTTGTAGTCTTATATTTACAAACAGCTCTAGTCCTTAGCTGTGGACCTTCCTTACATTGCTTGTTAGCATCATTACATTCACTTGCAAAAAAATTTCAACATTCTTACATTCCAAGGCTTCTCTATCAGTTTTCCCTCCATTGTTCGCAGCTTATAAGTACCAGACCCTCCTATATCCACCACGGTGTATGCCCTTCCCAGTTCGGGCCCAACTTCCCATCCTTCTCATTCTTCGTACTTGGAGTCACTCAGCGGAGCACCAAGTCTCCCACCTTGAATTGTCGCGGTCTGACCCGCTTGTTATATTGCCTCTGTAGCCACCTATGATACTCTTCTAGCTAGATGCGTGCTGCGTCTCTTCTCTCTTCCGCCAGATTCAAATCCCCTGCCAAGATACGCCAGTTCGACCCTCCTCCACGACCTTAGTCCGCGTGGTGGCTGCCACCATCTCCGAAGGAATTACGGCCTCGACGCCATAGGCCAAGGCAAATGGTGTCGCCTTGGTGGTGGTCCGAGGTGTAGTTCGATAAGCCCAAAGAACATGGTTCAGCTCGTCTGACCATGCACCTTTCTTGTCTTTCAACTTTTTCTTAAGGTTGTTAATTATCATTTTGTTGGAATATTCGGCCTATCTATTACCCTCAGGGTTGTAGGGGCCCGAGAACCCCTGTTTCACCTTGTACTCCTGCAGAAACTTAATCACCTTTGCTCTTGTGAACTGTGTCCCATTGTCAGCAATGATGGCATACGGCAGCCCAAATCGGTAGATGATGTTCTCCCATAGAAACTTAATCACATGTGGCTCCTTCACTTGTTGCAAAGGTACGACCTCTATCCATTTAGTGAAGTAGTCTGTGGCTACCAACATATATCTCCTTTTGCCGCTAGCCATGGGCAATGGTCCTACGATATCCATCTCCCACATAGCAAAAGGCCACGGACTCGAGACATTATGCAGGGGTTCTACGGGGGCAAATATTAGCTGTGAAAATCTTTGACACTTGTCACACTTCTTAGCGAATTCCACTGCATTCTTTTTCATGTGGGGCCAGAAGTAGCCCTGTGTCATCAGTCGGTGTGCCGTAGTCCTTCCGGTGGAGTGGCTCCCACAGTCCCCCTCATGCAATTCTGCCAACATCTCCAAGGCTAATTGTGGCCCTAGACATTTTAACAATGGTCCGTTAAAGTTCTTTCAATACAACTCACCTTCCAACAAAACATATCTCTGAGAGGCATGTTCCAACCTTCTTCTTTCCTTCTTGTCCGACACCTCCTTTCCTTCCAAGAAATACTTAATGGGATCCATCCATCCTCCTCCTTCTTCAATAATCTGACATACCTCTATCAATTCCTCCGTGCTTGGTCTCTCCAATCTTTCTGTATTGTTCTCTCCTCTAACCCAGGCATGGCTGCAGCCACGTATGCCAGAGCGTCTGCGTGCCTATTCTTCCCGCGCCCCAAGTGTACAAACCGAAGCTTCGCAAACTTGTTGGCTCTTTGGTGCACTACCTTTAAGTACTTCGCCATTCGCGAACAACGAGCAGCGAACCCACCATTTGCCTGACATACCACTAGGTTCGAGTCGGAATACACGGTCAATTCTTTCACTCCCAAGTCCCCAGCCATCCTCAATCCCGCTATAACTGCCTCGTATTCTGCTTCGTTACTAGATGTCGCAAACCCCAATTTCATGGTCAGTTCTATTATGTTATTGTCAGGTGTAACTAACACAACCCCTATGCCGCTGCATGCGTTTGTGGCAAATCCATCTACAAATACTCTCCACCCGTTCCTCTTATCCCAAGGATCTAGTAGATCGGGCTCTACATCCTTCTCTGATTCCATGACCATCTCCTCTCCCCACGTGGGATCCTCGGCAAGGAACTCTACCAGAAACTCTGCTACTGCCTGCGCCTTCTCCACTGTTCTTACCTGATATTGTATCTCGTACGACCTAAGCATCACTACCCATTTCAACATTCTGCCCGACTTCAATTCTCTGTCCTTAATGCTTGTCTGAGAGGCAGGTTCGTCACCACCACCACTGAGTGTGACTCAAAGTAAGGTTTCAGTTTCAGGGCTGAGAAGATTAAAGCAAGGGCATACTTCTCCATTCTGTTGTACGGTGTCTCTACATCCAACAATGTTTTGCTTTGAAAATATACCGGCTTCTCCACTCGATCGACTAGCTGTACAAGAACTGAACTAACCACATACTCGGTAGCCCCTAAATACATGTATAACTTCTCCCCCTACTCCGGTCGTGACAGAAAGGGAGCCTTGCCCAAATACCTCTTCAACTCTTGAAACGCCTCCTCACATTTTAAGGTCCACAAGAAATCAGGGGTGCTTCTTAATAACCGATACAATAGTCTACATTTGTCAGATGACTTGGAAATGAATCTATTCAATGCCGCTACCCTTCCAAAGAAGCCGCGCACCTCTCAGGACGATCGGGTGACGACATCTCCACCAATACTCTTATCTGTTCTGGATTAATTAGCCTCTATTCCCCGATGAGTAACAATGTAGCCTAAGAACTTCCCGTGGTCACTCCGAACGTGCATTTCTCTGGATTCAGCTTCAAATTGTACTTCCGCAGATCCGAACGCTTTCCTTTAATCCTCTAAGTGTTCCACCTCAGACATGCTTTTTTTCCACCATGTCATCTATGTATATTTTTATCCTTTTCCGAATCTTGCTTTCGAACATTTTCTCCCCCAACCACTGAAAAGTGGCTCCTGCATTCTTCAAATAGCATCCTTGTATAGCAATATATGCCGCCTTCTACGACAAATGCTATCTTCTCCTGATCTGGCCCGTACATTGCGACCTGATTGTATCACATAGAGGCATCCATGAACAAAAATATCTGGAATCATGCGGTCCTATCCACCAATTCATCCACCCGCGGCATGGGATAGCTATCCTTCGCACTCCACATTCACATCCAGAAGTCGACGCACATCCGGACCTTTGCCATTCTTCTTTGGTACCGCGAACCACATTGATAGCCAATCTGTAAATTCCACTTCTCGTATTATTCCAGCTCCTTTCAACCGTGCCACCTCCTCGCGAATGCCCTCCGCATATTTTGGTCTCATGTTCCGCATTCGCTGCCTTACTGGCTTGGCCTCTTCCTTCATGTGTAACCGATGACACGCAAACTCTGGATCTAATCCTGTAACATCCTCTATTACCCACGCAAACACATCTTTGTTTTCTGACAATAATTGTATTAACTTACTTTTCCACTATTCTGGCAAACTGGATCCTACCGATGTGAACTTCTCTTCTTTCCCCTCCCCGATATTTACTACTTTGATCTCATCAAGCGTCTTCGGCCCCACCACTGACTCCTCTTCCTCTTCTCCCGCGGCGCACTGTAATTGCTATGCTTGTCTCTTCCTTGGGTTTGGGTTTTCCTCTTCTGGTCCACGGATTAACCGTTTCACTGTACCCCGATGACTGTTCTTGGCCGTAACTTGATCTCTGCGAACTTCACACATGCCTGTTGGGGTGGAAACCGTATCACTTGGTAGTACGCCGACGGTATACCTTCATCTCGTGAATCCACCGCCATCGGACCCGGGTTACCGGTAATAAGAGTTCTCCCATGGGCTCCGTCATACTCCCATTGAACCTATATAAATTGGTACGCGGAGGCCTCAATTGCTTAGGATCAATCCCCATCTCTTCCGAAGCTCCTTTAAACAGCAAATCCACTGCACTACCACAATCGATCAACACCCTCTTCACCATATAATTTCCTATTGCTACTGTGATGACCAACGCGTCTTCATGAATGAAATCCACTACCCGTAGATCCGCAATGCTAAAAATAATCATATCTCTGTCTTCCGCTGACATACCCTTGGTCGCGGGTCCGTCTTCGACCCATCATTAATCTGCTGATACTTTCGCGTTCTTCTCCTCACCCTCTCTCTGTGCATTATGACTCAGTACCTCCCCACTAAAAATAGCATTGATAGTTCCCAATATTCGGTCCTGTCGCAGCAAGCGTTCCTCATTCTGTGCATCTCTCACAAACTCTCTCATCCTCCCTTTTTCCACCAATCGCTGAACCAACCACTTTAGTGCATAGCAATCGTCGGTCTCATGATTTTGTATCTGATGATAGGCGCAGAAAGGTTTATCCGCTAGTTCTATTGGTGTGTTCCGCGACCATTCATATCCCTGCAGGTTCTTAATCAACGACAATATTTCGCTCAGGGGTCTGTTCAGCGGTGTCACTTCTATATCGCGGTATGACTTCCTTTCTCTGTTTTCCCTTCGAATCCCCTCCCGGCTACCCTTGGTGGGTATTTGCAGTACCCACCGCTTTCCTTTTCGGTTGCTCCCGACTTTCGGTGTTCCCTGTCTTTCTCTAACGACAACACTGCTTTCCCTGACCTCTTAGGCTCTTTCTGTATATTGTCCTCAGCTCATACCTGATATACTTTTCCACTCGTGGATATAGTTCATGCAAGGTTGCAATCTCGTTCTTAGCCACCGACTGGTGTACTCATGTTCCTGGCCGCAGCCCTCTCTCAAATGCGATCACTGCGGTTCTCTCACCCAGATTCTCAACCTTCAATGTCTCCGCCTTGAATCGACATAGATATTCCCTCACTGACTCCACTGACTCCACTGACCTTTGTCGAACATTGAATAGTGCCGCGATATCCACCACCAGTTTTTTCTGGTATATGAAGTGATCTATAAACGCCTGCTCCAATTCTTGGAAATTCCTTATCCTTCCCCACCGGGTAATGTAATACCCGGTCGTTCTCCTCCTTTTTAGACTAGCCGGGAACATCATACACCGCAGCCCGTCATATCGAGACTCTTACTACAGTGGCATCTGCTGCCGGAAATGATGGATGTGATCAGCTGGGTCTCCTTTACCGTCATACCTCTCGAACCTAGGTTGGTTGAAATGCTTTGGTACCTCCGAAGCCCAGATGTCGTCCGCTAAGGGGTTGCGGTTTAGCCTACCCATCACCTGACTAGCGGCTCCCCCACGACCCTTCGTCTATTGCCGGTTCGCTTCCCTATCATTATCTATCATCTCTTGCACCTGTTCGATTGTCAAGCCGGTCACCGGATTTTCAATGAGATTCGGCCCATCCTCTTCCTCTTCAGAGTCCTCACTTGCCTCTCCGCCTGCTTCTTCCTCTTTCCTTTCCTTCTCTCTTCTCAACCCTTCATTCTCCTCTCTTAACCTCCCGATCTCTTCTCTCATAAGCCGCGTTTCTTCTGTTTCCTGCTCCTCTCTTCTGTCTCCTTCTTCATCAATCACCGCCTCTGGCATTGGTTCTTCGGTCTACCTACCTGTTTCTTAGGTGCCATTTCTAATTTGCTTTTATTTGTTCCCACAGACGGCGCCAAATGTATGAACCTAAAATCTCAATCACTCAATAGTGCTCTCTTTTCTTTTCCTTCTCTCTCTCTCAGTGGCTTTCTCCCCCTTTCTCTAATGCGGCCTCCCTTTTTCTATCTCCATCCTCTTCTTTTTATACCCCCTCCCTTTCGGATCTAGATCGCTCACCTGTCCTCTCATCTAGTGCCTCCCCTTTCGACCGTACCTATGCCACGTCCACGGTCTAGGGTTCCGCGGTTATGTTTTCCTGCTCCCCAAGTTATCTTCTTATGCTGCATTCCACTCTCTGTCCCGCTGACTTGGTCTCCGGCCCCTTTATGGGTCACCGTACTCGTATCAGATTGGGTCGCCCATCTGTCCTCTCATCGTGTGGCTTCCCATCTCCGTCGTACACATGCCCCATCCGCTATCTAGGGTTTCGCGGTTATATTTTTCTGATTCTCGAGTTATCTTATTACCTTACATCCCTCTTTTATTCCATTTGGGGTCTCCTTCACTTTACTGAGCCACCACAACTAGGAACAAAGATATGATCAAGATACGATTAATGCGTATGTGTTTATATATGAAAGGATTGGAGGTTCATTGTTATTGAATATCAAGAAAATGATGGAATAAATGGTGGGAGTAGACTACTCTTAAGTTTGAGGGATTTTTTTACCCCTAACAGTTACAATAGTTGGCATGCATAAAACTGGATATATGCATCATGACTTTTAGCTTGACGCAATTCTCCAACTTCTTTGGTAGGTTGTGTTAATTGTTATCTATCTAATAAAAAGCAATGGTGTGGGGCCCGCAGGGCCTCCATCCAATGGTTGTCATTGTCTTTTCTAAGTTGTGACATGGCACTTTCAAATTCATCTAGGTGGTGTGCTGCATTTCTAAGCTAATAGCGGTTCCACGATATCTCTTCTTCTCCAATTTAGGGTAAAAAAAAGAAATAATCATTTCCTTCCAACATCTGCCCTAACCGCCGCCATCACTCCCACCCATTTTCTCATCTTGTCGAGAACCCGCGGTATACGCCTCAGTTTCGAAACTTCATGTATCACTCCAATTTCGAGAACTTCGCGAACCCCAGCGGTATCCACACCTCAGTGTGCATTTCTTTCCACAACAACCACAACCCCAGGTGAGTAACGAAGACCTTTCTTTTTTATTTGATTTTTTTTGCACCCCTAATTATTTTCCCAATTGTTGTTGATTTCTCCAACCCTTCAACCGACAAATTATGTGGATTGATCGAACTCTCTTACTGATGTCAGAAAAAACACGCCTCAAATTATGTGGATTGATCGAACCCCTAGATTGAATGATTGCTGATTTCTTAAAATTTATACCCTTGAATTTGAGGCGTTTGAAATCCACTCATTTTTATTAGTAACGTACTCTAAAAAAGATAATTTTTGTTTATCTATGAGAAGATATAGTAGTACAACAGACATACTGTAGCTTCTTACCGGATTGACAATGTCAGCCAGAGAGGCCCTGTCTTGTTTTTTTCAAGTGAACCTACTATCTTGATATGCATCCTGGTAGTTTTCTTTGTCTTTATAGTGTTAATGATTTGTAGAAAAAGATGATAAGAGGACCAGTTTCTCTGCAAAGAAAGCAGGAGTATTACATCAGAAAAACTTTTAGTTGCCTGTAATCATGTCAAAGAATAACTTTGGATGCACTAGCAGAACTATTCTTACATTCATGTGCTCTCATTTTCCTTATGTTTTTTTTTGTTTTTTTGTTTTTCTTCCTTCTTTCTCATCTTATAGCTAGAGAAAGTGGAACTGCATATTTCATATTGGCCTCTCTTTTATTTGTTCATGCATGCTTTTTTCCTTTTGTTTCTCTAACAGTAAAGAGCATCCAAAAAAAGAAAAAGAAAAAGAAAAAGAAAAAAATGTATTAGGCGTAAGAATATTGTGATTTCAAATCAGCTGTATTACCAAACTTTGATATTGTGGTAATTCCCATCTTGCGCTCAACGTGAAATTCAAGTTGCAAACTCAAAATTAAAATTTGACAAAGAATAAGGAATTAAGTTACCCGTGACCGCTACCTTCAATTGCTCTTAGTTGAAAGGAAAAGCCTACTCATCCATCAGCTATGGAGGACCAAGTACACTAACAACTGAATTTGATAAAAAATAATTAGTAGAATCATTGGAATGGGAAAACACATGGGTTGGCAGTCAATTGAAGGATAAAACATGCATTTCTGAAATACTCAATTGAAGGATGTAAATATGTTAAAAAAATTCTTTTTGGATTTACTGTCGAGAACCCGCGACTGAAGAGAGTCATCTACTACTCCACTATCTTTATTTTTTTATCACGAAAAGGACAATATGTCAGTCGGTCTTCAATATGTTTTCCACTAATTATTGTTAGTTGGTAATTTTTTTAGACGCGTTTTCTTGTTGTGAAGTGCGCTTTCTTCTAATTTTTTAATCCCTTTTGTTTTATTTATGGCTACCGTCTGATTTACTTCCGCTTGCTATTGTCTGATTTTTATTTCCCATTCGTTTTTCTTACTTCGGTGTGGTTTATTACCGTCTTCTACCATCTAATTTTTTGAATCCCCTTTGTTTTATTTACTGCCACCTAATTTTCATCTGTGTTTACGCCTAATTACTACTATTTTTACATGCGAAATAATCACTGCTACTTTGTCTTTTTTTTAGGTGCCCTTTTTCGTTGCAAATTCGACTTTGACTTTCAATGGTACATGTAGGAAAGCAACATTTCGTTATCCCCACCTATCTTTTTATGTTTGTTTCTACATAATTTATTGAGTATCTATTTCTATTTGTTTCTACAGGATCCCATATATAAGGGTAAACGTTCAATGGACCCTTATAAGGATCCTTCGAACAAGGAAAATAGTATTTATGTTCCAAATCAAGATGGACTCTACCTTCAGCCACCTACTCCTCAACGACCCTTTCGCTCCCCGGTATTACTATCACCAATATACCTTCAAACACCTACATGTACTGCGTGCTTATATACAAATTACGTTGTCATAAAATCTTGCTCTTATGTTATATATGTTCACAGTATCCATCAAGTTCAAGTTATGCTTAATAGATATACATCAATCTATTCATTAATAATTTACCCATTTCAGCTTTTCGCTTTTGTTTTTTTGTCTTCACTTTGTTTTTTATTTCATATTTTCATACTATCTATTTTGACTTACCAATTATGTTTTATATATATACATTTATTGTGTTGGATTTGGACATATACTTCTTTATAGATATACATATACGTTCTCCTAACACTCTTTAAATTGAACTTCTTTAGCTTTTGAACCCTCTTTCAAAATATTTGGTTTATATAGATTGCAATGCGGCCAATTCTCAACAAAGGGAAATGCCATCTACACCTTTCTGTCGAACCTTCAAAGCAGAACATACGTACTTTTCTTTCCCCCAAAATAGGCTCAATCTTCAACCGGCCTCTTGCCTTCCCGGTATTTCTTGTTTATAACTACTATTGCTTATAATTGCTATTGCATTGCCAATCCAAGGAGTATTTATTTCTTCTTTTGTTTCAGGAATTCATTGTTGATGCATTGGCTGCCATTGAACAAAATAGATTGCGGTACTACATATTCATATAGTGTTATAGAGAGCATGAAGTTGATAATAAGGATGTGGTTCTAATAATCCTTACATTTTTAAAATGATTGACTGTGCTGGGATACGTTGTGTTAAATACATTGACAAATACATATTCAAAAGACACAAAAAAAACAACAATGGTGTTGAATTTAGCTTCTGTTGGTAAGTCATTTGCTCCCTACGACTACTTTTTTCATATTTTTGCATTCCATGTTTTCTAATTTTAATATTAACTGCCACATTTGCTATTATCCAAGACCTTCCCTGCTCTTTCGTCCCCTCACATTTCTACTATTAATTAGTTTAAGTCTACCAATTCTTCTTGGTATGGCCTATCAAGTCTCATATGCAACTAATTGGTTATATTGCTTTCAGATTTTGAATATGGTCATACGTTTTAATGTTATCAATCAATCTTTAAACGATGCATCTCAAAGTTGATATTTTATATATAACAACTATGATTGTTTCCCTGTTTCATTCATTATGTAATTAGGATGAATGTTTCGTGGTTATTTATTTTGGAATTGAATTGAACTAACTTTTTACTTGGTTCATTATATAGTCAATTTGGATTTGAGTAACAATCTTACAATAGTATAGAAGGCTATTACATTACGAAAAAGATTACAAATAGTTTATCTAAAAGCCTACCAATATATTTAAGGTTAGGCTGGTTAGGTTTGCTAGAAGCTATTTTGATGAAATTCCTTTCACCTCTGTGAAGATACTTAAGTTAGGGACCAATTTTATATGCAACCAATTTGATGGAGTATTTTCATGGGGTTAAGTTAGGGATGTTGGAAAACTTTTTGTTTTTGTAGGTTTGCTCAACCTTCTTGTTATTTTTCTTTAGCTTTTCGAATTTAGCAATCGAATACACGTTGTTACCATTGTAGGTACTGGGTGACACTTCTTGAGTACTCCATGAACTAATGTTGTTATTGTACAAACTACAAACAGTCAATCGGATGTTCAGGTGTGGAAAGCTGATGTATTTCTCTGTTTTTGGTCGTGTATGCTAATAGCCTTCCCCCTATTTATATAATTGTTTGTTCTCGACAGTGGGACTGCGGCAGGAATGGATATTGTTGTCTCCAGCATCCGAGCTTATGTTAGTCTTGCTTACTTAAGAAGATGTTTGATTTCTCAAGAACATCTAAGGTCTCTCCAGAATGTTTTGAAGTAATAGCTTAAAGATGTGATGATTCATTGTTTATGCAGACCGAAACAAAATCCTCCATGCAACATCAAGCTTGGCTTCCTAAGACATGTTTATAGGATGGAGTACATTGTCTTTGTCTTTCTAAACCCTTTGCTTTTGGTTATACATTGTGAAGTATGAGCATTTATTCTCTGTTTGGTCTTGTACTGTTTGTACTTCCTAGAGTAACTTAGATGATTGAGTTGTTTGCTGATCACCATCATTTTCTTTCGTAGTCAGTTTTGTCATTTGTAAACGTGTATAGCATCAAAAGTTACAACAGGTCTTACTTGGGGTTCTAGAGAGTTTTGGCAGTTTATAGCTGGCCGGTGCTGTTTATGGAGTAAAATAGGATAACGTTATTCCTATTTTCAAGGTCCCGCGGTACTTGCAATTCCACTGTTTGTATTGTATTGAAAGTTCTATTAAGGTTGAAATTCACCAATTTGCAGGCACATTAATTATTTGCATCAATGGTACAAATGCAATTGCATCTTATCTGTTTGGAACTGATCACTCAAGTCACCTCTGCTTATTCTTCTTTTTTTTTTTTTTTTTCCGATAATCAAGTTACCAGATGTTTTGGTGTAAATATGTACAAGGAAATGAGGTTGATTGTTGAAGTTGTCCCTCTACCAATGTTGAAGTTATTTCTTTAGAAAATTCCAGCTTTAAAGGCATTTTATAGAATGTTCATGGGCATGTAGAGGTACTAGGTAGCGTGCGCCGAAGGTGTGGCAAGTTCTCATTTAAACCACTGGTGGAAGTCTGATTGTGTATCTGTTTCTCATATTATTCTTATTTCATTTGCTTTAATTGGTGTTCTTCTATGTTTAAGTCCATTTAGATGAATGAGTCTAGAGGGTTTGTGCAAATCACTACCGGATTTATTGAATGAGAACTGTTTTTGCAGCCTTTTAACAGGATCAAAAACATTGGAAAGTCGTCAAATAATGGGGAGGTTATGTCCAAATTACCCCTCAGGTGGTTCAAATACACTACAACAGAGCATGGTTTTAGCAGCGCCATACCCCATCGCTAAAGGTGCTTTTGAGCATGGCAAAAGATCTATCGCAACGCACCAGATGGCGTTGCAAAGGCGTTGCTAAAAAGTGCGTCTCAAATACTCAAATGCAACGCCAAAGGTGGCGTGGCAAATGTTCCTAGTTTGTTGCGACACCTGAGGGTGCTGCTAATACACTAATTCCATTGCTACTTCATTTATTAAAATTAAATTAATTGCAAATTTTTTTCAAACTATTTGCAGCGCATGGCGTCGCAAAAGATAGCTTATAACAACTAGGATGGCGTTGCAAAAGTGATACCTTTAGCTACACAACTAGGCATCGCAAAAGGCAACCTTTTGTAACACTATTTCCGTTGCGGAAAGTTTAAATATTTGGCTACATAGTGCGGGAAGTTTAAATATTTAGCTGAACATTTGGCGTGGCAAAAGACGTCCAAAAATATAGCCACACACCAAGCGTGGCAAAAGATGTCTACGTTACTCTAGAATCAAAGCTTTTAGCTACACCAAAATTATTGCGAACGATATGAACTCCTGTGCTTTATTTTATGACACATTTAGCATTGCAAATGGTACAATTCATACATATACATGTACATTTCCATTTACAAAATCTTGCCCAAAACAATTTTTATAAAACACAGTAACCCTATAACAATTCACCACAAATCATAACAAAATGAATTTCATTACTAAACCATTCAATACAAAAGAACTTAAAGAATTCACATAACTGTTTTTTGCGAAAAAACATCGTCTCACATAATCTTAACAACGTTCAACTAAATTTAGACGAATTATTCAAAACTAAAATTCCACAAATAATGTCTATAACATGCTAATTTGAACAGCATCCACTCGGAGCTTCTTCTTGACTCTACTACTTCTGGCGACCAATCGACCAATCTGGCATAACAAATTAAAAAAAAAATCACGTAAGTAATTAAATTTATTAGAAACATTAACAAACCTAATATACACTCAAGTTGACAATGCATGTGAAACTATGCACCTCCTATATGCGTAAATTGGTGCCCATGGCCAAAAGCTTAGAAAGAACTTATCAAAGTTATAACTCGATCACATTCATGAAGGTACAGATCAAATAAGAAGACAAAAATAGCAAAAAACTAATAGATTTTGAACTAAATTGTACATGTAAATGCCAAACCATTAAAAAACCTCGTGTCATAAAGTTATCACCAATGAAACAATAAAATAAGTAAGGCTAAACATCAAGTAAATCAAGCAAACAAGCTCAACTACAAAAAGCAGTTCCAACAGATGGCATAGTCAGATGTAAAGGTATCGACCAACCTATAATGAGATTTTTAACCCCCTGCCTATGATTTAGGAGTCAAGAAGTCCTGCCTTCGGCTATTCCTTCTATCCCTTGCTACTGTTTAACAGGAGCGGAATATCCTTTGTCCTAACCTTTATCCTTTGACTATTCCTTATATCCTTTGCTACTATTTAATAGGGAGGCTCAGGGAAAGAACCTAAGCACAAAAAACACGCACTACCGCAAAAGGAACAAGGGCGAGATGGATAGGCTAGGATCGGGGAAGCTCAACCATCAACAAAAATGCTCGAAGGAAGGGCTGGGCTCTAGAATAGCGTTTAAGCCGTATGTGTTGAACCAACTCTTTTAAGGTAACATATGAGACCGATCAAGTGTAGGAATTAGTGTTGGAAATTGACCCTATCTTTCTTTCGGAAGGGAAAAAGTTGCTTGGCCAAACCACTATCTCTTGATTGATCCGATCATACACTTGCTTTTCCCGCGTGCTAGTTCTCTTGATATTCTTTCTACAACTATAGATTTGGAGCCAATCGGTATGACCGCAGGTCAAACTGCGGTCGAGCGGGAGACGAAGAATATTCAGTTGATTCCTTTCCAATGAGAACTAGACAAAGGCCCCATGTGCTTTGGGAAACCATTAGAAAGTGCAAAGTTGAAAACATGACCGCGACAGAGGTTTCTTAGCTGCTTTTGCTCGTCGCGCGATTCGTGATGCAGAAATTGCTATGGCTGAAGTAGAAGAGGCGGCAAAAGTTGATGCCATGAGGGAGAGCTTCTTCTTTGCTTTGCTCATCGTTCGAAACCGCCCCTGAAGTTGCTTAAAGATCGCCAGATCATTAAAAGTTAGTTCCCCCGCATGGACCCATTCTTACATTTGCACTTTCTATTTCATAGTTGATTTCCATCTTAGTTCTTTATCCTGTAGACCATTTATATCAAAATTTACAACATATGTATACTTCCATCTGCCCAAAATGTCCAACAGAGTACAGTTACTCAAAAGTTATTTTAGTTTGCAAAATAACTTCTACTCTCAAACAGAAAATTAGATGATTTCTGGCAATCCTATCAAAGCTAAAAGTAAAGACCAAAAGTAAGCATCTCACTCTTTACCAAGTGATGTCCTAGTGTACTTTCAGAAGAAAAATTGGTAGACATTACACAGTCATGTCCTCCATAACATCAAGTGTCCTTCCTCTAATGCAACACCACACTCATTGAGTGCTTGCGTTCTTAGCAACTCAATGAGTTGTAGATGTATCTCGATACTCTGTGAAAGTTGGTCACAAAATGTCGGATCAAGGTTGAGGATTGCAAAGGAGAGAGGATAAAACTAGAAGGGACTTGAATAGTGTCGATATGTCTGCCGAACAATAGGATCATCATCCGAAGGCATGGCTTTGGATAGAACTAAACAGAAACAATCGGGACCTCCAGCCCATGAATTTTAGTTAGGCAATGAGTGTTGATATTTATTTGTGCATGTGACTACTGCATGAACCAAAAGTAAGAAGCTATGAAGCACGGACACTCGATCACGATTGATCTTAAACCAGCAGAGACGGTTGACCGACGAAACGGAAATAGAGCTAGAAGGAGGGTCAAGAACAGACGAGCGAAGCGTTTCTATCCAACACCCACACTTCGAGCAAGCGCTCTCCTCCATTTCAGCCTTAATAATTGGATCGATAACATGAAAAGGAGCTATCTGTTCAAACAAATTTTAAAATTGAAAGTGTGTATCTTTGAAAATGCAAAGATAGCAGACCTTAATAGTTATGATCACCAATCGAATAGCCCTAGATGCACTATTGGTGGACTAGAACCGCAAAACATCTTTGCAAAGCTTTTTAGCTTGTGATCAATAGCGAAGTCTACATCTTATTGATCAACTATGGGTGCCTTTGAAATCGAAAAATCTAGCAGATCCACAACACTAGTTACCTAATTGGATGATTATCACCAACCACCACCTAGAAACTCTCCCTGGATAATAATAACCTTCCTCTTCAGATGCCCAAATAAAAACAGCAACCACAAAGACTCTGCTCTTACACCCGGCAGCAAGTGCAGGGTTATCTTCAATTCTAAGATCTCTTCTAAACCATACTATACTACTACAACTGCTATTACCACCACCACCACGAACAAGTCCACTTGACATTTTTTTTTTCTCTTAGCAACTCAAACCCAAGAAAACAATCTCTGTATCAAATCTATGTTCTGGTCATGCAGTAATAATTACTATAGACTGTGAAAGAGAAGTTTTTAGGACTTATAACAAGATTGCTTTTTCTTTTTCTAGTATGGTTTAGGCCGATAAATGTATGGGTCATAGATTCTGTTCTTATCCCCTTGAACTTGTAATGTTTTTATCCTTATTCTAAGTAAATTATTACCGCCGTGGTCGTGGAGAGTGGGATTATGGTCGGTTTCAAGAGGTAAAAAGGAAGCAGAGGGGCGTAATTTCGATGCAGAGGCAAAGATGCTTTTGGCCGGGCGGCAATGATGACACTAAAAAACAGAAATACACCTAACCTGATGGTTCATGCGTGATAAAAGCTCAAAGGCAAAGTTACAAGCTTTTCCCAAATTGATGAATGTATGTGACTGTAAATATAGGACTTGTGAAGGCAGCTAGGGATAGTGTAGGGAGACAAAATGATCGACCCATCCATCTGTAACACTGTTTTTTGTGTCCGTGATAGGGGTTTGAGTTTTTTGGTAGTTCTAGATTGTTGAAAATTGAAGTATAGTACATGATACGAGAAGCTACAGAAACATGATATACCATTGAATGCTGAAGATATATAGTTACACAATTTCATTAAAAAAAATAATGTCATACAATATCTAAGGAACTATGGCACTGGTTATCTGATGTCTTAAAGGTTCAGACACACCAAGCTTTCAAGGAATTATCAATGCCTCGATGTGTACAACTAATTGTCAATCATATATCCCTAATTGTGTGAAAAAAGAAAAAAATAACCAATACATCATTAACAGAAGATAAGATACCAATATTTCTTACTTGCTTAAAGTTCTCAAACTACGTACCAATATGTCTGCCGATTTGAACATCTATCGAAGATTTCTTCATTCATCTACCACAACCGAACGACCAATCTGGTACAACAAATAAGCAATGCATAAGTAAACTTTAAAAAAAATGCACTCAAATAAGCGATACATGTAAACCAAGTCAAACTTATGCATGCACATCAACGGCATCAATGAGTAGGTTAACAACAAACTATAGTGGCACATTGTCAGTAACTGTACTTAGAAGTTATATGCTCCTGGACCCTTAGCCCATCTCACTGTTTGGTGCCTCCTAAGCAATTTCATAAAGGAAGGAAGGAAGGCTTAGAAATCAGATTTAGGACTTACCAAAGAGGAGCTACATATAGTTTGCTACCGCTCTGGCAAACTACGTACAATTCAAAAATGAAATTGAGCAGCAACATCCAAGCTTCCATCCTAGCTTGTTGGATAGTTTATAACCACCCCAATTGTTCATTGGGAGCTTTTTTCTTCATTACGAACTCTAATTTTCACAATTTAATATTAGAAAGAATAAAACTGGCAAACACTTATGTATTTCAAGGTGAAATGAAAATATGCTTACTTGGAGTAGCAAACCTCCCCATTGCACGCCACACAAAGACTATCAAATCGGTGGCTATGCACATCAATATCTCCGTCAGTCATAGATTTCTAAATGCCCAAATCTTAACAAAGATGTCTATCATATATCCATGTAATCCCACAACTGCAGTGAGAGACAAAGATGGTATAGTCTCGGGAAACAGTAACTCCTCCAACCAAATTTCCTTGCAAAATAATCCTAACACCATACCATATTCTATTATATATGATTAAAAAAAATCAGTAACTAACTTTCCCAAATTGAATCAAAACCAATAAATGAAATTGAAAGAAACAAGCAAATTCACCCTAACCACTTGTTCATAAATAAAAACAAATCCAGGAATAGATTGAACCACCAAGGAAAACCATGATTATACACAATACCAACTATTAAAGAACATCCGCATTACCACCATAAAATCGCCAACAACTTCTATTCACCACTGAAAATTTGATACACTATAATGTACATCAAAAACAAATTGTTTCAAACAATTAATTTCACAAAATTCACAATATAAACATGAATTTACCGGTCCTTTGAATTCACAAATAAGTTCAAAGAGTCTAAAACTGCAGTTCAAATCCCACTAGCAGACTCATTGACATAAAAATCCACCATTTTCAATAGAATTTGCTTTTCTAAACATAATCTATTTCTATTTCACTACAATCAAAAGTACCAGTATGATAAGAAAAAACAAAGACCTTCTATTTCAGCATTAATGGTTCCACTACCTGTCGAAGTCGTCGATCAATGTGAACACAAAAAAATCAATTAATCATTTAATAGAGAGAGAAAATCAAGTAGCTTTCAACTGAGAAGATCAAAGCAGCAAGTTTAACAGTGGTGGTGGTGGATTATACAAAAGTCGAAGTTTACCTTAGATTTGACAATGGTGGAAGATACCCAAAACTCTAATCTGAAAATTTCGTTAGGTAAATGTGGAATTAACCTTAAACACAAATTAAACCAACCAAAAGTCGATGCTTTGATGGTGTGGAGGATTAACCAAAATTAAAGCTTTCAAATTTAATTAAAAGAAAGAAAAGAGAGAACAATACCTAAGCTTTGACCACACTGGAGGAAAACGAGGAAGAACATTTTTCTTTTTCTTTTTCTGTTTTTTTCAGTAGGAAGAAGATTTGATGGCTGTAAAGAAAAGAAAAGGGTGGGAGGGGTTTTCCAATTTAATTTTTAGGGTTAATTAGAAGCCAAGAATAAAAAAAGGCCTGCGAGAAAAATTTGTTAAATTAGAATATCCCGCCCCCATAAAAAGTACATCAGCGACGCCATTGTTGTCCCAGCAAGGTAAAGTGAAAAAAACTTCGGCTATAAACGAAAACAATTTGCAACAGTCGAGGCGTCACATTTGTTAAGTTGGATAGTAGCTGCGCTAATGGCATCGCAGTAGATAGCTTTAACAAAAAAGTTATTTATTATTTTAACAAAATTATTAATTACGCCCTATTGGTCACGCAAAAGGCGTGGCAATAAGTAATTTTAAGTTAGGCTAAGCCGGATAGATCGACAAACTATTAGGGACGCCTACAGCGTCACAATTGATATCTTTTACCAATGAATTGTGAGCGCTGCAAAAGAGGGCGCTGCAACAGAACCCTTTTGTTGTAGTGCCAATATAATACAATAAAAAAAGGGGGGTGGGGTTCAAGTTCAGTCGCTTTACTCTGAGTTAGTGCCGCAGTTTAATTCTATATCGATTCGTGACGACGGGCATACCCTAGTATTATAACTATAATTATTAGAATATGGACTTAATTTTTTATCATCCATTATATAGATGCATACTTCATACATGACAGCAATCTTCTTACTATTTGGTTTTGTAAAAGGAAGTGATGCTTAACTTGATAACTTTGGATGCCATATTGAGTGATGCATATTTTTGGCTTGGAGGAATGAGATATTTATAGTTTTTTTTTTTTTTTTTTGTTTTACCACGACTTGATCCCATAACCAAACTAGCTAAATGGTCAACCACACTAACCAATCAATGGACAGTAGATCAGTAGCTGTAAGAATATGAGTCAAATTCTCTCTCCTCTCTCTTCTCTCTTCTTTTCTCTCTCTCCACCAGCCAATCACAACTTCGGATGTTTTTTTTGTACTGAGCCATATGGTGCCCTCATAGAGCAACGAGATATTTGTTATAGTTGAAAGAACGTTAAAGATATATAAATTAGGACAATAGATCAGTAGCTGTTAGAATGTGAGTATGAAGTATGAGTATGTTATGTTTACAGATCTTATGTGTTTGCTTGATTTAAACAGCAAAACAAGTCTGGCTATGCAATCCACGTGTCATCTTTTCGTTTAGACATTCCACATGATCATTGGAAAAAAGTAAGATTTAGGGGCCATTTGTTTTTGCCTCTTATAAGACCTTGAGGTCTTATAACCTCTTATAAGATGTGGCCCAGTGATTTTTGATATTTTTTTGGTTTGTTTTTTGCCTCTTATAAGAAGCATTCTACTAGAAATGTCTTATAAGAGGCTCCAATTCTATAAGTACCAAAATTAGATCTACTTCAATTCTATAAGTCTTATAACTTGAAAAATGACTAAAACACCCCCGTCCATATACCCCTAACCCCATTTATCTCTTCTTTCCTTTTCATTATCTTCTTCTCCAAATAACTCCATTGCCCTAGCCACAACCGGCTACCACCACCATCACCACCAAACTATTAAAACCACCACCACCACTGCCGCCACTACTACCACCATCATCACCACCACCACCAAACTATTAAAACCACCACCACCACTGCCGCCACTACCACTACCATCATCACCACCACCACTACCACCATCATCATCACCTCCACCACCACTATCACCGTACTATTAAGCATGGCCCAAAATATCGCCGAGATATCCGATATCTCGCCGATATATCTCGGTAAATTGGTACACCGATATCGATATTTTCGATATATATCCACCGAATATTGAACCCATTTTTTTCCGAGATATATCGGAATTTCCGATATGAAAGTTTATATCGCCGATATAATCGATATTTCCGAGATAATCGATATATATCAGTTGACTTTTCACCAATTGTTAATAACTTAATATTGAAATTTCCGAAATATCCTATATATCCGAGATATATCGGCGAGATATCCGAGATATATCGGCGAGATATCCGAGATATATCGGTGAGATATCCGATATTTTAGAAACTTTGGACTGGTCACCAAAAAAACCGAGATATCCGATATATCCGATATATCTCGGTTTTTGGGACACCGATATATTAACCGATATCGAAATTTTGGGGCTTGCTATTAAGACTATCACCACCACCACCACCGTGTTATTAAAACCACCACCACCACCATCACTATCACCGTGCTATTAAAACCAATATCATCACCTCTATTACCACTACCATCACCACCACTACCACTGTACTATTAAGACTATCACCACCACCACCACCACCGTGCTATTAAGATATCCACCACTTCTACTACTACTACTACCACTACCACTACCGTGTTATTAAGACCAATATCATCACTTCCACTAGCCACCACCGGCTACCACCACCACCACTGCCGCCACTACTACCACCATTATCACCACCACCACCAAACTATTAAAACCACCACCACCACTGCCGCCACTACCACCACCATCATCACCACCACCACTACCACCATCATCATCACCTCCACCACCACTATCACCGTACTATTAAGACTATCACCACCACCACCACCGTGTTATTAAAACCACCACCACCACCATCACTACCACCGTGCTATTAAAACCAATATCATCACCTCTATTACCACTACCACCACTACCACCGTACTATTAAGACTATCACCACCACCACCACCACTGTGCTATTAAGATATCCACCACTTCTACTAGTACTACTACCACTACCACCACCGTGCTATTAAGACCACCACCACCACTGCCAATTAAAATAGTTTTCTAAAATCGATATTCTAATTATCAAAATTGATTTGAAATCGAAAATCAAACTATATATTTGTTTCAAATTAATCTATTCATGTTAAATGTGATGTAAAGTAGGGTTATATTTGTCAAATAACCATCTATAAGATGTTATGTATTTGTTTTTTCTATTTTTACAAGTGATTATAAGAGGAACTTAAAATGAAAAACAAACCACTTTATAAGACCATCTTATAAGACCATCTTATAACACATGGTCTTATAAGACCCTCTTATAACTTAACCCAAAAAAACAAATAGCCCCTTAGACATTCTACATGATCATGGCGATAAAATGTAAGTTACGAGTCTAATTCATCAAATATAAACAGCATAATTAATATAACATTAAAGACAAAGGTTGTGTACATAACAAAAGAGTGAGATCGCAATGAATAAATTTCCCAACTAGATTACAGTTTGTGAAGACTTGGAGATTTAATTTGTGTTCACCAACAGATTCATTATAGATTCATTTGTGAACAAGACATACGACCAAAGCACCTGGAGTGAAAAAAAGCTGTTCCCAAACCATTTAGGAAATTTTTCTCATTTACTGGGTCTAGCATTTAAGGACACCAAAACGTTTTGGGATCGGTTTGGTTCCGGTTTATTCAGATACCCATCAACACCTAATAATTTAATAAAGAATATAGTTTCTTATTCCTAAATTAGCAACGTTGTGTAAATGAATTTGTAAAGTTACAAACAGTTGTAGCTCCCAGACCTGATATAGTATAGGTTTGTTTAGTCCCTTCGTTTGTCTGAAGAAAAATAAGCCTCTCCAAATGATCGCTTTTGTGCCTGCAACCAAAAAGATATAAAACCCAAAGGGGTGCTTTTCCAATTTGGATGTAGTTAATTAGATTCATACAATTAAGAGAAAAGTGGGGTAATGTGCTCCAACTCAAACGAGATTCTCGCTTGTAGAACACCCTTAGAACTAATGACATGACAATGAATTCTCAACAGGTCGTTTTATTGACAAGGACAACATATTTTACCGTAAAGAAAACATGGACTCTGTTAAGTACTGGTGAATCAGATTTGAGCCAACAAATGAAGGAGATAAATCAAATGGTGGGCCTGATCGAGAAGGCCACTAGTACTATTGGTAATATGCAAGATGAATCGCAAATGGCATCTATATCAGATGTGTAAATGTGTTATTCACTTATCCCAGAGAGGCCTGGTCCACATTGTTTGATCAATGGTATGCAGATCCAAATCCAAATTCTAATGAATAATAACTTAAATTGGTAGTACTTACAAGTCATAATAAGAAGAATAACTCAATAAATATTAACAACGTAAATGAAAAACATGTTGCTCATAATTATAATTAAGAGTGGATAAGTTTTGATTGGTTGATGCAGGTTACAGCAGATGAACTAAACTGCCTTGCCAAAGCAGGAGCAAGGTTGTGAGAGTTAGAGCAAGCACACTACCATGGTGGAAAATTACATCCAAGGAAAAATTCACGAAATCAATTCACACACGTGGGGCACAAGGAGAGCGAGTGGGTTTTACCAACAAATATACTCTGGTGAACAAATCTAGAAACCTTTTCTTTCCAATTAAAATCATCACTATAAATTGTAAGACTTTTTTTTCCACAATATCTCACTGGTTTTGATAATAAATGTTGACATAATAACAAGTACAAACAACAAAAGGTATAGCTTATAATATCCTAATTGATCATCTTTACCAACTGATTATCCTGAAACATGAATTATTAAATTTGTGCATCCACGAGTTCTTTCCCATTTCACTGGAACACTCTCTCATTAAAAAACACAGAGCAACACTCAAACTTGATTGAAAATCTAAACACCAGTAAAACCTGAATACCAACTGTAATTCTATTCTCTTCATTTTCTTCAAAGAATACAATGTTACATTTTTCTTCTTCAGTTTCTCTCATCTTAAAAGGAAAGAAACGTTGAACAGGAATTTCAGTTCATTTGATCCTCTCAGGATTCATTCTCATGTAAGTCTTCATACAAATTTCTCTGCTGTTAAATCTTGTTGTAGTTGTTAATAAAACTGAAAGTGTTGAGTCTCTGATTGTTTTATTGGCAAAGATAATCACTAGTTTGCTTTATTGTTTTCATTTGGAGGAAGGCGGTGCTAAAAATACAGAGAATTCAGAGCAATTGGAACCGCGAAAATCTTACGCTGTGGAAAGATAGAACATTGCCGATTTCAACTGCAAGAATTGCATCTTGAATGGGCTTACTGATGAGCTTTATGATCTTTACTCTAAACTTCTAACAGCAGCGGACGTGTGGAAAGCTCTTCAGAAAAAATACGACACTGTTATTTAAAATTTCAAATGGTTAATGATAAATCTGTTATATCTCAATGCCATGACATCCACTGGATTGTTCATGAAATTCTTAGTGAGGGTATGAAAATAGATGAGTAATTTCAGGTAGCAGTAGTAATTGATAAGCTGCCACCCTTATGGAAGGATTTTAGGAACACTCTTAGGCATAAATCCAAAGAGTTTTCCATGGAAAGTCTTACTGTTAGGCTTCGGATTGAGGAGGAATCCAGAATTCAGGATCAAAAAGAAGAAATTATCGATTCTTCTGCTAAAGTGAATGTTGTCAATCAACAAATGACTAAAAGCATTACAAATCTGAAGCCTAACAAGAAGATTACCAAAGGGAAAAAGTAACCGAACCAATATCACAAAGGTCCACAGAACCAATACCAGAACTCTAGAAATGGAAACAATAAAAGACACCCTTCAAATCAGTTTCTGGACCCTGAAGAGGTGATCTGCTATATATGTAATAAGGCTGGGCATTATGCACTTGTTGGAAACGTAAGCCTGATGCACAGGCAAACGTGACCGAAGAGCCACTTGTGGCTATAATTACCGAAGTTAATTATGTAGTGGTTTCTGAAGGGCGGTGGATTGATACAGGTGCTTCTAGGCACGTCTGTAACGACAAGAAATGGCTCAAGAACTATACACACTTCAAGAAAGAAACTTACGCTTAAGGATGTCATGTTTACTCCTGAAATTAGAAAAAATTTGGTTTATGGATTTTTGCTTAACAAAGCCGGCTTCCAACAAACTATAGGAGGAGATCAATATATAATCTCTAAATCTGGAATGTTTGTCGGTAAAGGCTATGCTTGTGATGGAATGTTTAAGATGAATATTTCTGATAATAATAAAACTTCTACTTCTACGTATATGATTTCTACTTCTGTTAATATGTGGCATGCTAGGCTTTGTCATATAAATAAGAAATATGTCAATAGCATGAGCAAGTTAGGCTTAATTCCTAATCTTGGTAATGATGAAATTGAGCATTGTGTTTCATGTATCCAGGCTAAAATTACTAAAACTCCTCATAAAAGTCCTTAGATATATATTATAGCTATACCCTCTTGGCTCTATTTTTCAAGGCTTTACAGAGTCTCCAACTTTTTTTAAACTCTAATACTAATTACGGAAAAAAAAATCCAAATCTTTAGATATATATTATTGTTATACCCTTACCAATCTATTTTTTGGAGCACTCTAGAGACTTCAATTTTTTCTAAACTCTATTACTAATTATAAAAAAGGTATGATATAAATAAATAAACAATCTCATTTAGAGTTTCACAGAATGTCCAACTTTTTCTAAAACATAGGAAAAAAAAACTAAATTGCAAAAAATAATATTTTCAACCAAAAACGATTTTCCTAAAATCCTTACACTACAAAGAATTGTTTCCACACTAATCTCAGACGAAGTTTAACATAACAAAGTTTCTTTCTAAAATGATAATGAAACAATGAAAAGAACAAAGGAAAAAATGAATTGAGTTGCTTGAACATTTACTTTATGCATTTGTTAACCACACATGTAACTGGAAAAAAGGGGGAAAAAAAAACTAATCATAAAATAAGTAATAGTGTACACCAAAAACAAATAAAATTGTATTGTATGCAATATATATATGGGCATAACAAATAAAGTTGAATCAATTTGAGGTGTAAAATTTAGTCATAGTTAAGGATTTCAAAAACCACATGCCACAATAATTACGATATATTCTAATTAAATTTATGAATTTTATAATTTCCAATTTTAGCAGAATAACGAGATTCAGTTAAAACGGACGTTGGCTTAAATAAATTATATAACTATTGATTTAGTTAAAATAGACGTTGGGCTTAAATAAATTATATACCAAACCAAAATAAATTACATGTGGAAAATTAAATTATATAAAAAATAACATCACAAAATATATAATAGCAATTGGAAAAAAAAAAACCCCCCCAATAATAACAAATATTTTCAAATATATATAATACTGCATGAAACAAACGCCAAAAAACAATTACCGAGAAACATAAAACTAGATGCAAATGCATTGAACTAACCTCAAATAATATTTAACAGGAAATCAGAAATTGGATGCACATGCAAACATTAAACTAATAAACTAATCTTAAAAATTAATTAATGGACAATCAGAATATTGATACAACTGCATTAAACTAACCTCAAAAAATAATTAACGGAAAATCAAAACTTGGATGCAAATACATCAAACTAACACCAACAAATAATTGTCAGAAAATCGGAAACTGGATGCAAATGCATTGAACTAACCCTCAGAGATTAAATTACCGGGAAATCGGAAATTGGATGCAACTGTATTGAACTAACCTAAAAAAAATAACTAAATTGCAAAAAATAATATTTTCAACCAAAAACGATTTTCCTAAAACCCTTACGCCACAAAGAATAGTTTCCACACTAATCTAAGGTGAAGTTTAACATAACAAAGTTTCTTTCTAGAAAATGATAATGAAACTACGAAATAACAAATGAAAAAAATGAATTGAGTTGCTTGAACATTTACTTTATGCATTTGTTAACCACACATGTGACTGGGAAAAAAAAAAAAAAAAAAAGGTAAACTAATCATAAAATAAGTAATAGTGTACACCAAAAACAAATAAAATTGTATTGTATGCACTATATATATGGGTCTAACAAATAAAGTTGAATTAATTTGAGGTGTAAAATTTAGTCATAGTTAAGGATTTCAGAAACCACAGGCCACAATAATTACGACATATTTTAATTAAATTTATAAATTTTATAATTTCCAATTTTAGCCGAATAACGAGATTCAGTTAAAACGGACGTTGACTTAAATAATTTATATAACTATTGATTTAGTTAAAGTAGACGTTGGGCTTAAATAAATTATATACCAAACCAAACCAAAACAAATTACATATGGAAAATTAAATTATACAAAAAATAACATAACAAAATATATAATAGCAACTGGAAAAAAAAAAACCCCAATAATAACAAATATTTTCAAATATATATAATACTGCATGAAACTAACGTCAAAGAACAATTAATGAGAAGCAGAAAACTAGATACAAATACATCGAACTAACCTCAAATAACATTTAACGGAAAATCGAAAATTGGATGCACATGCAAGCATTAAACTAATCTTAAAAATTAATTAATTAACAATTAGAATATTGATACAACTGCATTAAACTAACCTCAAAGAATAAATATCGGGAAATCAAAACTTGAATGCACATACATCAAACTAACACCAACAAATAATTATCGGGAAATCGGAAACTGGATGCAAATGCATTGAACTAACCCTCGAGAGATTAAATTATCGGAAATCGAAACCGGATGCAATCAGTATTGAACTAACCTAAAAAAAATAACTATAAATTGGAAACAGGGATGCAAATCGTGAAACTAATCTTTACAAATAATTAACGGAAAATCGAAACCGGATGCAACTACACTAAACTAATTTCAAAAATAAATTTGATGCAAATGCATTGAACTAACCTCAAGAAATAATTAACGAAAATCAGAAATTGGATGCAAATTCATTGAACTAACCTCAAACAATAATTAACGGAAAATCAGTAACTAGATGCAAATACAACCTCATTGAATAATAAACGAGAAATCAAAAACTGGCCGGATGCAAATGTATTAAACTAATCTAAAAAAATGATTAACGGAAAATCGGAAACTAGATACAAATGCATTTAATTGAGCTCGAAGAATAATTAGTAGTAAATTGAAAATTGGATGCAAATGCATTAAATTACAGCAAAAAATAATTAACAAGAAATCGAAAACTGGATGCAACTGCATTGAACTAACCTCAAAAAATAAATAATAGAAAATCAGAAATTGGATGCAAATGCATTGAACTAACCTCAAAATATAGTTGTGTTATATGTTGTGGGAATGTCTCGATAAATATAGTTTTGCATTTAAAACAGTGTTTATCTAATCTTTTTTCGTATAATTGGGAACACCTTGCTATTCAAGTAGCTTCAATATGAACTTTATCTTATTAGACAATTTCATAAAACTTCAATCAAACTTCTATTATTAAACAACAAATGAAGTTGAAGGGTTTTATCAATGGCGAGTTATTTTTTTTTAATAGAGAGTACGTGAGGTTTTCATATTATAAGAAATTTGGATGAGTGAGCAATATAATATCTGTATATAATAGTTATGCATATATAGTTGAATATATTTTTCAGAATAATTAATATGACAGGACCCGTTCGTAGATAATCTTTGAAGATCCCACATAGTGAGTCAGGTATATAATTTAAAGAATAATTAACGGAAAATCGGAAACTGGATAATGTTTGATGATCCAATATAGTAAATCAAGCATAATTTATTTTTATGTCATGTTTGCAAGGACACTACATATGGATAAGTAGAAAGTTGGTATTACACACCACATTGGATAATTAAAAGGAAATCGAAAACTGGATTCAAATACATTGAATCGAGCTCAAAAGAGTAATTAACGGAAATTAAAAACTTTATGCAAATGCAATAAACTAAACTCAAAAAGTAATTAATTACAAATCGGAAACTGGATGCAACTGTATTAAACTAACGTCAGAGAATAACTAATGGGAAATTAGAAATTGGATGCAAATACTTGAAAAATATTTAACAATAAATCGGAAACGGTATGCAAAAATGCATCAAACAAACCTCAAATAATAATTAACGATGAATCAGAAACTGGATGTAAATGCGTTGAACTAACCTCAAAATATAATTAACAGGAAATCAAAAACCAAATGCAACTGCATTGAACTAACCTCATAGAATAATTGACGGGAAATCAGAAACTACATGCAAATACATTAAAATAACATCAAAGAATAATTAATGGGAAATCAGAAATTGGATGAAATTGCATCGAACTAATTAAAATCTCAAAACATAAATAATCATAAATCATAAACTAGATGCAGATGTATTGAATTAACCTTAAAGAGTTATAAATGAAAAATCAAAAGTTGTATGCAAATATAATGAACTAATCTAAAGACTAATTAATGAATACAGAAACATAAAAAAATGGATGCAAATGCACTGAACTAACCTCAATGAATAATTAACGGGAAATCATAAATTTGATGCAACTACATTGAACAAACCTCAAAAAATAATTAACGGGAAATCGAAAACTTGCTGCAAATGCATTAAACTAACCTCGAAAAATAATTAATGGAAAATCATAAATTGGATGCAACTGCATTAAACTAACCTCAAATAATAATTAACAGAAAATAGCAAACTGGATGTAACTGCATTAAACTAAAATCATATATTAACTAACAGGCCGGGAAATCAGAAATTGGATGCAATATCCTTGATGAATATTTAACGGAAAATCAGAAACTGAATGCAAAAGCATTAAAATAACCTTAATTAAAGAATATTTAACTAGAAATCGAAAACCGGATGTAACTACATCAAACTACCCTCAAAGCATAAATAACCGGAAATTGATTGGAAACTAGATGTGAACTAACTTCGAAAAGTAATTAACGGGAAATCAGAAACTGGATGCAGATGTATTAAACTAATCCCAAAGAGTAATTAACGGAAAATTAGAATCTTAATGCAAATACAATTAACTAATCTCAAAGAGTCATTAACGAAACATTGAAAACTAGATGGAACTGCACTGAATTAATTTTAATGAATAACTAACGGAAAATCGTAAACTTGGTGCAACTGCACTAAACTAACCTCAAATAATAGTTAACGGGCCGGAAATCAAAAACTTAATACAACTACATTGAATTAACCTCAAAGAATAATTAATGAAAAATCGGAAGCTAGATCCAACTACATACATTGAACTAGCCTCAAAGAATAATTAACATAAAATTAGAAACTTGATGCAAATGCATTGAACTAACCTCGAAATATAGTTGGATTATATATAGGGAGAATATAATATCTCGACAAGTATAGTTTTGCATTTTAAGTAGTACTTATTATAATTATTTTATTATGATTGAGAATGTCTTGCTATTTAAGTAGCTTTAATATCATCTTCGCCACATTGAGCATTCTCACAAAACTTCAATCAAACTTCTATTATTAAACATAACAACCAAAATAAATTTATGGGTTTTACCAAGATTTGGTGCTTTCGTTTGATAGAGAGTGGTGCAAAAAATTTAAACAAGTGATTAATATAATTTTCATATCTCATAGCTATGAATAGTTGCTAATATTTTTTAGAATAATTTAATATAACGACACCCGTTCGTAGGACGGGTTCGAAAGCTAGTGTAGTTAGAAATACTGAACTTCTTGATTTAATCCATAGTGATTTATGTGAGTATGAGGGAATTTTAACACGTGGCGGAAAACGTTACTTTATTTCCTTCATAGATGATTTTTCTAAATATACATATGTTTATCTTTTGAAAAATAAAAATGACGCCTGTAGTGCCTTCAAAATATTTCTAAATGAAGTTCAAAATCAACATAACAGAAAAATTAAGAGACTTAGAACAGATAGAGGAACTGAATATGGAGATGAGGAATTTAGAATTTTTTTAGTCACTTGGCATTATACATGACTACATGAGACCAATGCACTTTATTCACCTCAAATGAATGGGGTTGCGGAACGTAAGAATCGGACTTTTACTGAACTTGTAGTGGCACTTTTAATAAGTTCTGGAGCTCCTTCCAATTTGTGGGGAGAAGCATTGTTGACTGTATGTTATGTTTTGAACCGAGTTCCTCATTCTAAAACCAAAGTTATCCCTTTTGAGCTTTGGAAAAATAGAAAGCCAAATCTGACTTATTTCCGTGTATGGGGTTGTTTGGCATATGTTAGGTTGCCTGATCCTAAGAGGCATAAACTTAGGAGTAGAACTTTGGAATGTGTGTTTTTGGGGTATGCACTTAATAGTAAAGCATGCAAATTTTTAGATGTTAAAAATAATGTGGTTATTGAATCTATTGATGTTGATTACTTTGAGGATAGATTTCCTTTCTTATTAAAGAATAGTGAGGGTTCTGGCATTGATATTACTAATCATAATATGCCTAGTACTGTTGTATCTACTAGAATTCATGATAGAGACATTAATTCTAATTCTGAACTTAGAAAGAGCAAGAGAGCTAGGGTATCAAAAGATTATGGACCAGATTTTTACACTTTCTCCTTAGAAGCAGTGGATCCTTCATCTTTGAAGGAAGCTCTCTCCTCTCCAGATTCTGATTTTTGGAGGGAAGCTGTTCAAGATGAGATGGACTCCCTCTTGTCTAACAGAACATGGGAACTTGTTGACTTACCCCTTGGATGTAAGACCATTGATTGCAAATGGGTTTTAAAGAGAAAATTGAAACCTAATGGGTCCATAGATAAATTCAAGGCCGGACTTCTGGCCAAGGTTTTAAACAAAAGGAAAACATTGATTTTTTCGATACATTTTCTCCTGTCACTAGAATTAGCTCTACTAGAGTTTTATTAGCGGTAGTTGCTATTCATAACTTAATAATACATCATATGGACGTAAAAACCGCTTTTCTAAATGGTGATTTAGAAGAAGAAACATATATGAACCAGCTCGAAGGTTATGTTGAATTAGGAAATAGCAACAAATTATGCAAACTAGTCAAGTCACTTGTATGGTCTAAAGCAAGCCTAAACAAACAAGCATGATAAGTTTGATAATGTTATTATATCTAATAGTTTCAAAATCAATCAAAGTGACAAATGTATATATTATAAATATATGCATGGAATCTGTGTTATGATATGCTTATGTTGATGATTTATTGATTTTTGGTTCTAATTTAGAAGTGGTTAAAGAGACCAAGACCTTTTTGTCAAATAATTTTGATATGAAAGATCTAGGTGAAGCCAACGTGATTTTAGACATTCGAATCACTAGGTCTTCTGATAGTATATATTTGGATCACCAAACTATGTTGAAACAGTTTTGAAAAAAATATAATTATTTTGATTGTAAGCCCTGTGTGCACACCTTTTGATCCAAGTGTTAAGTTATTTGCAAATGAAGGTGAACTTATTAAATCAAAAAGAATATGTTAGCATCATTGGTAGCTTCGGTATGCCACCAGTTGTACTAGACCTGATATAGTCTATGCAAAGGCATTTTGTGTAGGTATACTAGTAGACCCAAAGACGAGCATTGGCATGCAATAGGTAGACTAATGAGATACCTTAAAAGAACCATTGATTTAGGCATATATTATCGGAAGGTTTTTCCTCACCAGACTTGAAGGATATAGTGATGCCGATTGGAACAGCCTTTCGGAAGACTCAAAAGCTACTAGTGGTTGTATATTTAATATTGGAGGTGGTGCTGTTTCATGGAAATCCAAGAAACAGACCATCATAACACAGTCCACTATGGAGTCCGAGCTCATTGCATTAGTTGTTGCTAGTGAAGAAGCTAGCTGGTTGAGAAACCTACTATCTGAGATACCTGTTTGGTATAGACCTGTTCTAGCTACACTTGTTTATTGTGATAGCACGGCTGCCATTGGAAGAGTTCAAAATTGTTATTATAACGGTAAATCCGCGATAAATTAAAATAGTAAAGTAAGCAAGATACTATGAGAGAGCTTATATCTAACGGATCAGTTAATATTGATTTTGTGAGGTCCGGTGATAATCTTATAGATCCTTTGATCAAAGCTTTGGCAAGAGAGAAAGTTTGAAATACTTCCAAAGGTATAGGACTTACGCCCGTTGAGAAACACGTGTGATAGTCATCCTACCTAAAGACTGGAGATCCCAAGAACTAGGTTCAAAGGGAAAAACAAGCCACTGTATTATTTGTGAGTCATGCATAATTTGTTATCCATTCCCATACATGGTTATTATATGCATGATATCCTGCAATGATTTATTAGGTTGAGTTTTCTTAAAACTCTTAATGAGTATTATGGTCCTTATGATATGGGCAGAGTGCATAGCTACATGAGCACTCTTGATAGACTCACCTAGTGAGTGTGGAAGTGTTTGATAGACTCACCTAGTGAGTGTGGAAGTGTGGCCGTTTCCTATGAGAATATGGGCAAGTTCTCTAGAGCGCTCATGATACCAGGATGCTAAAGCACATGGCCGTAACGTGCAAGCTTGTAGTAACTACACATTTTAGTGTAATGTGTGCTAAGAGTTCATTGTATATACAGGAGCATAAGTTCAAGACTTGGTTACTTATAGTTCTTATACTTTGAACACTTCTCACTGTGTAAAGGTTCAAGTCTTTGGACACCTCTACTTATGCATTATATTATTGGACTGATTCTGAGTGCCTGTATATTTTTTATTAAAATAAGTAGGGGATTGCTTGAGTATTTTATTAAAATAAGTGGGGAATTGTTGGAATATTTTAATAAATATTTCCATGAGTTTTGTTTATGTTTTAGCCATATCCTTCCTTTTACGTTTTCATCAGTTAAGATCTTTATTCTATAACGGGTTACTAGTCCAGTAAACCCAATTAAATGAAAGATCAAAAACTGCTCGTGCGTTTTCATTCTCCCCCACGTCTCTTTAACGTGAAAATTCTTCTCTATAAATTGGTGGTCTGATTTACACCAAATAAATAAAGTTTAACTAGTTTTCTTCATGGGCATAATGATCAATCACAGTGTGCAGTTAGTTTCTTTGTTTGAGTGCAGTCCAAACATCGAAATCTCTTTTTCTTGGCTGTTGTATCCTGGGGATGGCGTGTTTTGTGTTTTGTTGCTGCACTTTAAAGAACAGGAGCGAAAGCTAAGGAAAGTATAAAGGAAAACTAGTTTTTCTCCTTTCCTTTCCTCTCAAAATTTCTTTTTCTTTTCCTCTCAAATCCGAGGGTTGAGTCACGTACTCGAAAACCCTTTCCTTTTCATAGTTTAATTTCCGCAAGGGAAAACAATTTTCTTTTCCATAGCAAACAAACACACTAAATTTATGGAAAAAGTGGACCACAGACTTTTAATTTCCTTTCCATCCTCAAGTGTGTAATCAAACGCAGCCTAAAACCGAGACAGATTCGAATTGATCAACAATTCTAACGGGCATATATAAAGAGTTGTGAATCCTCTCTATATATCTTGCCCGTTTGCCATGAGAAAGAAAAACTAAAGGGAAGAAATCATGGCAGCAGGTACCATATTTATGTGCCAAAAATACGCCGATATACGACATTAGACCAGCCCGGTCGGAAAACATGACTGTGATTTACGAACCCCCTGCTCCTGTTGTGTTGAAAAACAATCAAAGTAGTTCGTTGACAACTAGTTCTTCATCTACATCTCTTTCAGAATCTTCTTCTTCTTCTGGAGGGGTTGTAAGCTAAAAACGAAGAATAGACAGCTGCAACCCAACTATGGTTCCATGTTTGAAATCTCTGGAAAATCCTCCAACTATCGTTCCATGTTTCAGATCTTTGGAAAATCAAAAGATGGTAGCTGAAAACTCAAAACTGTATGAGAGAATGTTTCTAAGGGAGGTTCGATCTTCAGGCGTATTGGAAAAAGGGGTTTGGGACTGGGAGTGCATGATATTGTTTAAGCCTCATGATGATTCATTCAAGGATTCCAAACCCTTGATTTGAACCCTAGTTGGTTTCAAATGCTTTATTAGGGGTTCTCAGAATTATGTTTGGTTGTTCTTTTCAGAAGTAACGGAGGTTATCAAGATGGCACATACGTTGCAACAGTTACAGAGATTCCATCTCTGTACCCGGTTATAGAGTAGCCGGACTCTTCTTTTAATGTTATTTTTAGGTATATTTAGTTTCCTAGTTTTCAAAGTCATTAGTTGCTTGGGTGGTGACCGATGAGTCTATCTAAATATCAAGTTGAAGTCCCTTGGAAAAACTTGGGTGATTGAATAATAAAATTATGTTTTTTGTGAGAAGAGTTTCTCTTTAGTTGTGTTTGTGATTTTTCAGTGCGGTTTGTTGTGCACAATAATTTTAGTGGTTTACAAGTCACACCCGCCAGTTCTCGAATTCTCGGCGTTGCGTGTTTTTATATGCAGAATGGCATCACTTCATGTATTATGACTTACAATTTCTATACGTTGTTTTCTTATTGCAGGATGAATGATGCGTTTAGAAAGCTGGATTTTGCCAACAAAAAAGATTTTGAGATAGCTGACTCTTGATTAATTTAGTATGGGGATTTTTTTTTAATAGCAGACGTACTTTGTTATCAAAATCCACCCTGCAAAGCTTAAATGTGCTAAAGGCTATTTACTTCTTTTCGCCAACCTGGCTAAACGTTGCTACTAACCTGTATCTCTACTATGTTGATGACATTTCGTGAAGATTTATGTATTTATTTTTCTTAGTTATTTACTTGTTTTAAGTTTTATATGCACGGGTGTCATCTGGCTTGCAGCAATGTGATGGCTGATTGATTTATGGTTACCAAGTAAATGTGCTCTATACTCTCTGGGATTTACTTTATGATTGATTGATGATCCACAAATGCGTAGGCTCTAGCCCATGGATGAATTCAGATTAACTTTTCTGATGTACTTATATTAGTTGGCTTTCTACCCTTTGGAACCCCACTGAGATTTGGATAATATGATATAACCAAAATGGAAGAAACTTTTAATCAGTTGCGAAATTCGCATGTTGCTACCACCCATTCGTGAAGCTGGAGCCGCCTAACTTGAGAAATTCTACTTTATGATATTGTCAAGTTAGCTGCAGCTTTTATATGTTACAAGAACAGAGAAGTGGGTCTCTTTACAGATGCATTAACTCAGCTATTCTTTGAATATTGTGCGAGGGAAACATAGTTCGTGAATTAGTGTCTGTGCTTGAGGTAATTCAGACATCTGGTGTTCAGATTGATGAGCATTCGCTCCTGGTTTTATTGGGATGCACAGCTATCTAGGGTTGCTTGATCAACGCTCTCTTCGAAAATTTTCTTTAAATGGTCGAGTTTCATCTAGAATTATGCTGGCACTATAGATGTTTATGCGGAGGCTGGCCTGCTGGGGCAGTTTTTTCTGAAGATGGGTTCAGTAACACAAGGAAGTCATAGAATATGATGCCTTGATACAAGCGTATGGGATATTAAAGCTTCTGTACATCCTAATAAAACGTGAGGTTTCATCTAGACATATGCTGCCACAGTATATAGATATTTATGCAAGAGGCTGGGGGAGTTTTTTTTTCCCGAAGATATTCAGTAACACAAGGAAGTCATAGAATATGATGCCAGATCAAAGCATCTGGGATTCTGAGCTTTATGATAGAGCTATTTCTGTCTTCAAGAGCATGAGAAGTAGCGGAACTTGGCCAGATAAGTGCACACATTACTCTCTAATTCAAATGCTTTCAAATGATGGTCTCATCACTCATGGACCACACAACGGATTTTTAGGCTGAATTGCATGACTCACAATTTAAAACTCGGTGTTCAACAAAATCTGCTGCTATTCAGTCGATGTTTACAAAGAACTAAAAAATGTAGGGGTCAAACCAAATGAAGTTGCTTGATCAATGGTTTTGCATAAGCAGACATGGTTGAAGAAGCTATCGGAGCATGAAAATATCTGTAGGCTCTGCCTTTCAACCACTGTACTTTGCATTTAGTTGTGAGATAAAGACATTCCGTTGCTAAATCGTCCAAGCTTTCAAGTACTTATTCCAGAATTTTCATTTTCCATAATTTGCATTTTACATTGTATTTCAAACCATCTATTAGGCAAATCTTTAGAATATACAATTCAATGAATAAGCGGCACCCAAAATTATAGCACTACTGTCTACTTTGACCATGAGCTCCGATAATCCCACTCCCGTTTCCAAAATTCTTGGCTCATTCAATTGAAAGTCTTAATTTCTTCTTTTGGTTTCCTACAATATCTCACTGGTTTGACAGTAATTTCCGTATGATCATCTTCAGTAACTGATTTTTTCTAAAAAGATTGATTTGTTAATTTTGTTTGAATCTACTACTTCATTTGCATTTCATTGGAACACTCCCATTAATATACTTTAGTTAGTCACATAACGAGCGTTGTTATTTAGTATCACACCAAGTGCATTTAAAAAGAAAACAGTAGTTTCAATTAAAAAATAAAATAAGGGTACTCTCAACCGTCCAAAATTCAATTTAGACTCAAATCACAAATCTATATAATTGTCTATTGCTAATGTGATACGCGTCTTCATGAGGGAAATCCACTACCTGTAGATCCGCAATGCTAAAAATAATCCTATCTCTGTTTTCCACTGACCATACCCTTGGTCGCGGTTTGTCTGACCCATCATTAATCTGCTAGATATTTGCGGTTCTCCTCACCCTGTCTCTATGTGCATTATGACTTAGTACCTCCCCACTAAAACAATATTGATAGTTCCCAATATTCGGTCCTGTCGTAGCAAGCGTTCCTTATTCTATGCATCTCTCACAAACTCCCTCATCCTCTCTTTTTCCACCAATTGCTGAACCAACCACTTTAGTGCATAGTAGTCGTCGGTCTCATGATTTCGTATCTGATGATAGGCGCAGAAAGGTTTATCCGCCAGTTCTATTGGTGTGTTCCGCAGCCCTTCATATCTCTACTGGTTCTTAATCAATGACAATATTTTGCTCAGGGGTCTGTTCAGCGGCGTCACTTCTATCTCGCGGTATGGCTTACTTTCTCTGTTTTCCATTCGAATCCCCTCCCAGCTACCCTTGGTGGGTATCCGCAGTACCCACCGCTTTCCTTTTCGGTCACTCCCGACTTTCAGTGTTCCCTGTCTTTCTCTAACGACAACACTGCTTTCCCTGACCTCTTAGGCTCCTTCTATATACTGTCCTCATACCTAATATACTTTTCCACTCGTGGATATAGTTCATGCAAAGTTGCAATTTCGTTCTTAGCCACCGACCGGGTGTACTCTGCTCCTCGTCCCGACCCTCTCAAATCACGATCACTGTGGTTCTCTCATCCAGATTCTCAACCTTCAATGTCTCCGCCTTGAATCGACATAGATATTCCCTCACTAACTCCGCTAACCTTTGTCGAATATTGAATAGTGTCGCGATATCCACCACTAGCTTTTTCTGGTGTATGAAGTGATCTATAAATGCATGCTCCAATTCTTGGAAATTCCTTATGCTTCCCACTGGTAACCGGTAATACCAGTCCGAAGCCCCTCCTTTTAGACTAGCCGGAAACATCATACGCCGCAGCCCATCATATCGAGACTCTTGCCACAGTGACATCTGCTGCCAGAAATGATGGATATGATCAGCTGGGTCTTTTTTACCGTCATACCTCTCGAACCTAGGCTGGTTGAAACGCTTTGGTACCTCCGAAGCCCAAATGTCGTCCGCTAAGGGGTTGCGGTTTAGCCTGGCCATCACCTGACTAGCGGCTCCCCCACGACCCTTCGTCTACTACCGGTTCGCTTCCTTATCATTATCTATCATCTCTTGCACCTGTTCGATTGTCAAGCCGGTCACTGGATTTTCAACAAGATTCAGCCCATCCTTTTCCTCTTCAGAGTCCTCACTTGCCTCTCCGCCTGCTTCTTCCTCTTTCCTTTCCTTCTCTCTTCTCAACCCTTCATTCTCCTCTCTTAACCTCCCGATCTCTTCTCTCATAAGTCACGTCTCTTCTGTCTCCTTCTTCATCAATCACCGCCTCTGGCATCGGTTCCTGCACCGCCATCCTCTTCGGTCTACCTACCTATTTCTTAGGTGTCATTTCTAATTTGCTTTTATTTGTTCCCACAGACGGCGCCAAATGTATGAACCTAAAATCTCAATCACTCAATAGTGCTCTCTTTTCTTTTCTTTCTCTCTCTCTCAGTGGCTTTCTCCCCCTTTCTCTAATGCGGCCTCCCTTTTTCTATCTCCATCCTCTTCTTTTTATACCCCCTCCCCTTCGGATCTGGATCGCCCACCTGTCCTCTCATCCAGTGGCTCTCCTTTCGACCGTACTTATGCCACGTCCGCAGTCTAGGGTTCCACGGTTATGTTTTCCTGCTCCCCGAGTTATCTTCTTATGCTGCATTCCACTCTCTGTCCCGCTGACTTGGTCTCCGTCCCTTTATGGGGTCACCACGTACTCTGTATCTGGGTCGTCCATCTGTCCTCTCATCGTGTGGCTTCCCATCTCCGTCGTACACATACCCCATCCGCTATCTAGGGTTTTGCGGTTATTTTTTTTTGATTCTCGGGTTATCTTATTACCTTGCATCCCCTCTTTATTCCGCTAACTGGGTCTCCTTCCCTTTACTGAGCCACCACAGCTAGAAACAAAGATATGATCAAGATACGATTAATGCGTATGTGTTTATATATGAAAGGATCGGAGGTTCATTGTTATTGGATATCAAGAAAATGATGGAATAAATGGTGGGAGTAGACTAGTCTTAAGTTTGAGGGCTTTTTTTACCCCTAGTTACAATAGTTGGCATGCATAAAACTGGATATATGCATCATGACTTTTAGCTTGACGCAATTCTCCAACTTCTTTGGTAGGTTGTGTTAATTGTTATATTGTAACAAGTTAACAACATCAATAACTATAATTATTAGAACATGGACTTAATTTTTTATCAACCATTATATAGATGCATACTTCATACATGACAGCAATCTTCTTACTATTTGGTTTTGTAAAAGGAAGTGATGCTTAATAACTTTGGATGCCATGTTGAGTGATCGTTATTTTTTTTGGTTGGAAGAATGAGATATTTATAGTTTTTTTAGTGTTTTACCGAACTTGATCCCATAACCAAACTAGCTAAATGTTCAACCACACTAACTAATCAATGGACAGTAGATCAATACACGTAAGAATATGAGAATATGAGTCAAATTCAGAATATGAGAATATGAGTCAAATTCTCTTTCCTCTCTCTTCTCTTCTCTTATCTCTCTCCACCACCAATCACAACTTCTTGGATGTTTTTTTGTACTGAGCCCATGTGGTGTAGTTAAGCCCTCATAGAAAGCAACGAGATATTTGTTATAGTTGAAAGAACGTTAAAGATATATAAATTAGGACAAGAGAGATCAAGTAGTTGTTATAATAGAGTATGAAGTTTGAGTATGTTATGCTTACACAGATCTTATGTGTTTGTTTGATTTAAACAGCAAAACAAGTCCGGCTATGCAATCCACGTGTCCACCACTTAACAACCACTAATGCTAGAACGGATCCACTTATTCGACTTACTCTTTGGACCTACGTGTCAAAAGTTTTAATAATTAATTTACATAGAGATACCTGTTCATGTGTATTTCTAATACAAACCAACTTTATTCAAATAGTGAGTGGAAATCTACTATCTATATACTAAAGCAGAGACCTCTAATAGAGAATTTTCTCTCTCCTATGTGGCACTTTAATATGAGAGTTAATTTTTTTTTCTCTCTTATGTGAAACTCTAATATGAAAGATAATTTTTTCTAATAGCCTACATAGAACCTCTTTGGAGAGTTTTAGTGTATTTCTAATTCTTATATTTAGAGAGTTGGAGTGTATTTTCACTTCTTATATATTTGATAAGATAAACAAAATTGCTAAAAAATAAGTGATTTATAAAAGGTTATGAATCAAACATTTTTAGTGTTCCAATTCTTATATATTTGATCATATAAAAAAAATTGCTAAAAATATGTGATTTGTAGAAATTAATTCCCTATTACAAATCATACAATTTTAATAAAGCACCGACTTATTTCGAATATATCCTTAACACGGCCTCAAAACATATTTAAAAACAATTATACAAAAAATAACATCACAAAATATATAATAGAAAATTAAAAAAAAATAACGGCAAAGCAATAATGACAAATATTTAAAAAAATATATATATACTGAATGAAACTAACGTAAAAAAATAATTAATGGGGAACCGAAAACTAAATGCAAATGCATCAAACTATAACCTCAAATAATATTTAACATAAAATCGGAAACTAGATGCAAATGCAAGTATTAAACTAATCTTAAAAAGTAATATATAGAAAATTGGAATATGGATACAACTGCATTAAACTAACCTCAAAGAATAATTAATGGAAAATCAAAACTTTGATACAAATATATCAAACTAACATAAAAAAAAAATTGTCGGAAAATCGGAAACTGGATGGAAATGTATTGAGCTAACCCTCAAAGATTAAATTAACGGGAAATCGGAAACTGGATGCAAATGCATTGAACTAATCTCGAAGAAAAATTAATTATAAATTAGAAACATGATGCAAATACGTGAAACTAATCTTAAAAATTAATTAACGGGAAATCGAAAACCGGATGCAACTGCACTGAACTAATCTCAAAAAAATAAACTGGATGCAAATGCATTGAACTAACCTCAAGAAATAATTAATGGGAAATCGAAAACTGGATGCAAATTCATTGAACTAACCTCAAACAATAATTAACGGGAAATCGGAAACTAGATGCAAATGCAATTTTATCAAATAATAAGCGAGAAATCAGAAACTGGATGAAAATGCATTAAACTAATCTCACGAAATAATTAATGGGAAATCAGAAACTGGATGCAAATGCATTGAACTGACCTCAAAGAACAATTAACAGGAAATTGGAAATTGGATGCAAATATATTGAACTAATCGAAAAGAATAATTAACGAGAAATCAGAAACTGGATGCAACTACATTGAACTGATCTCAAAAAATAAATAACGGGAATTGAAAATTGAATGCAACTGCATTGAATTAACCTCAAAATATAAATAACAAAAAATCAGAAACTATATGCAAATGCATTGAACTAACCTCAAAACATAGTTGGGTTATATTGTAGTAATATCTCGATAAGTATAGTTTTGCATTTAAAATGATGTTTATCTTATCTCTTTCCGTATGATTGGAAACTCCTTGTTATTCAAGTAGCTTCAATATATATGAACTTCACCTTATTAGGCAATCTCACAAAACTTCAATCAAACTTCTATTATTAAACAACAAAATGAAGTTAAAGGGTCTTATCAAATGTGAGTTATTTTTTTTTAATGGAGAGTGAGGTTTTCATGTTATAAAAAAATTTGATTGAGTGATTAATATAATATTAATATATAATAGTTATGCATATTTGCAAATATTTTTCAGAATAATTAATATAACAACACTCATTCATAGATAATCTTTGAATATTCCACATAATGAGAACACCCGTTCATAGATAATCTTTGAATATTTCACATAGTGAGTCATGCATAATTTAAATAATAATTAATGGAAAATCGGAAACTGGATAATCTTCGATGATCCCACATAGTAAATCAAGCATAATTTACTTTTTATGTCATGTTTGCAAAGACACTACAGATGAATCAGTAGAAGTTGGTATTACACACCACATTGAATAATTAAAATGAAATCAGAAACTGGATTCAAATACATAATAGAGCTCAAAAAGTGATTAACGGGAAATCAGAAACTTTATGCAAATGCAATAAACTAAACTCAAAAAGTAATTAACTAGAAATCGAAAAACCTTACAATTGCATTAAACCGACGGATAATAGCTAACGGAAAATTAGAAATTGGATGCAAATCCTGAAAAATAATTAACGGAAATCGGAACGGTATGCAAATACATCAAACAAACCTCATATAATAATTAATGGGAAACCGAAATGGATGCAATTCAAATGCATTGAATTAAACTCAAAAATAATTAACGAAAATCAAAACCCCGATGCAAATCGCATTGAACTAACCTCATAGAATAATTGGTGGGAAATCGGAAACTAAATGCAAATACATTAAAATAATCTCAAATAATAATTAACGGAAAATCAGAAACCATATATAATTGCATCGAACTAACCTCAAAGCATAAATAATCAGAAACTAAATGCAGATGCATTGATCTAACCTTAAAGAGTTATTAATGGGAAATCGAAAACTGAATCCAAATGCAATGAACTAATCTCAAAGACTAATTAATGAAACATTGAAAAATGGATGAAACTGCACTGAACTAATCTAAATGAATAATTAATAGGAAATTATAAATTTGATGTAACTACATTGAACTAACCTTAAAAAATAATTAACATGAAATCGGAAACTTGATGCAAATGCATTGAACTAACCTCAAAGAACAATTAACATAAAATCGAAAATTGGATGCAACTGCATTGAACTAACCTCAAAGAATAATTAACGGAAAACTAAAAACCTGGATGCAACTCAGCATTAAACTAAAATCGAGATTAATTAATGGAAAATCGAAATTGGATACAAATGCATTGAAATAGCCTAAAAAATAGTTAACTGGATATCAGGAGTCAGATGTAACTGCATCGTGCTTACCTCAAAGCATAAATGTCTACTTTTTTAGCCTTCTCACATGAGTAATTAGAAACCCAAAACGAAAGTGAGTTTATAAAAATAGAGTCTTACATGCATGTAAACTGTATAGAAATTGTAAACTACCGAACTAACATAGAAAAACAATTAACAGGAAATCAGAAACTGGATGCAGATGCATTGAACTAACCTCAAAGAGTAATTAATGGGAGATTGGAACCTGGATGCAAATGCAATGAGCTAATCTCAAATACTAATTAACGAAACATCGAAAACTGGATACAACTATACTGAATTAACCTTAATGAATAACTAACGGGAAATCATAAAGTGGATGCAATTGCACTGAACTAACCTTAAATAATAATTAACGGAAAATCGGAAACTTGATGCAACTGCATTGAACTAATCTCAAAGAATAATTAATGAGAATTTGGAAACTAGATGCAACGTACTACATTAAACTAACCTCAAAGAATAATTAATGAAAAATCAGAAACTTGATGCAAATGCATTGAACTAATAACCCTAAAACATATTTATATTATATGTAGGAGGAATAAATATCTCGACAAATATAGTTTTACATTTTAAGTAGTGTTTATCATAATTCTTTTATTGTGATTAGGAATGTGTCTTGCTATTCAAGTAGCTTCAATATTATCTTCGGCCATTATTAGACATTCTCACAAAACTTCAATCAAACTTCTATTGTTAAACTTAACAATAAAAGAAGTCGATGAGTTTTATCGAGGTTTGATGCTTCCTTTTTATAGAGCTATGCATAGTGGTGCAAGAAATTTAAATGAGTAATTAATATAATTTTCATATCTCATAACTATGCATAGTTGCTAATATTTTTAGAATAATTGAATATAACGGCACCCGCTTAAGTATGATAACGCTCATGTGACAAATCTTTTCAAGTGGGAGTAGTGTATTCTTTGAGGGATATGGAAACAATCAATCTATTTTAGTGATTTGTACACATTAGTACGTAAAAGGCCGAAATGGTGATGATTTCTTCGCTAAATCACCATAAATCTAATAAAACTATTATACAAGCTAGATCGAGTTTAAGATAATTCCATTTAAAAAATTACAAATTAATATCCTAAACCACAAAGTGAAGATGTTATCTCAATTTGATCCCTTAGTTTCCAAATACTTATGCACCATAATCACTGCTCATTAACGTATTTGGTTTATTTTTAATAAAAATATATTGTGATTCAAAATTTGCAGCTAAATCACCATAAATATAATAAAACTATTATACAAGCTAGATCGAGTTTAAGATAATTCTATTTGAAAATTACGGATTAATATCCTAAACCACAAAGTGAAGTGGCTATTTTAATTTAATCCCTTAGTTTCCAAAGCACTTATGTACCATTATCGTTCTTCATTAATGTATTTCGGTTTATTTTCAATAAAAATATATTCCGATTTGAAAATTCTGAGTTAAATCATCATAAATCTAAAAAACTATTATCTGGTTGGATCGAAGTTTAAGATAATTATATTTTAAAATTATTGATTAATATCATAAACCACAAACCCGAAGAGGCTATCTCAATTTGATCCCTAGTTTCAAAGATTTATCTTGTAATCATTTCTTCATTAACTTCTTTCGGTTTCTTTTCAATAAAAATATATTCTGATTCAAAAATTTGTGTAAAACATTTTGTAAAAACCTTTTCAGCACACAAAATTTTTAATAGATCCCGGGCGTATGCCGGGTCCAAAATCTAGTAATAGGTCTAAAAATTAGGTCCTTGCATCACTATCAACTCTCTCTCTCTTCAAATCTTTAAGATTGAATCAAGCACAACACACCCTTGGTGAATCAATTTATCGTGCGGGTGCAGCAGATCTTTCCAAAAAATGTCGGCAGTAAAGTCAACAACAAAAATGACAATAGTGCCACTAACCGTTTCAACGTTGGACTTTCCAACTGTCTTTCCATTATTAGCTCCAATCATATTTGTATCAACAATATCCAAAAGAGATCTTCTGCTTATCTGCTCTCTCTCTATCTAAAGTCTAAACACTCCATTTCACTCAACACAAACACAAATACAGAAAAAAAAAATATGGAAGGTCTGTTCAAGGGGAATGTGGAAGGTCTCATCAAAGGCTTACTTGACGTGGCACTCGGTAACAACCACAACAACAACAACAATGACGATGCTGATGAACGGGCTAGAGCTACCTGGGCACAGGTAGTATCAGGGGATGAGGAGCAAGCTTATAATAATAATAATAATAATAATAGTGGTGGTCGTGCAGGGACAACTTCATCACATAATAATAATTATAACCAAGGGAATCATAAGGTAAATAACATTTTTTTCACTTGTTGATGTTGCTTGTAGAAATTAATCATAACATTCAAATTGGTTTTTGCAGGAGGAAGAGAGACGAAATGAGTGGGAGAATGTTGGACAGAGGCATTCTAGTCGACCCCAAAAGGTTATTATTTATATATGTCTTTGTTTTTAACTTGAAATTTTAATTATGAATAAGCTCTTTTTAATCAATTATTACTGCTTGGATTTGTGCAGGAAGAGGAAAAGGAAAACAATGAGTGGGAAACTGTTGGAAGAAGGCCTCAGAAGCAGCCTCACAAGGTTCTTTCTCTTGTAATCCTTTCAGTTTTTGGTTTGCGTTTTATAGGTGTGTCCATCTATGATTCATTAGGCAGAGCCATAACTTCAATTTTAATGTTGGTGCTAAACACATACTAATTAGGCTGAGTTCTCATGACCTTAATGGCGTTACCACGTTAAGTTTAAAAATAAAAAAGAGTGTAATTTTGAATGAAGTCCTATTTCTAAGTTTCACTGTTAAATGTCTTTCGAGGTAACAACTTGCATGAATAAAACATCAGATTTGTATGTCAATTCCATTCTCGCGCCTTGAGGATCATTGGCCAAAGGTTGAGTCTGACAAAAACATACGGATCTGTTATGATTTTAAGACTCCGTCAGTTCAAATATCTGGTCTGGCTTACTAATAAACACTCGAATAGCTTCTGTTCTGGTACATCGCAAATTAAATTTCTTCCCCCAGAGTGTAACATATCCCCAGGTCCATAAAGTTATTTCATACTTAAAGAGACCCCAATTACTGATGGTCAAGTCTGAACCATATGAGAGAGAGAGAGACCTCCATTTTTCCAACACTCCACTAGTCAAGTTGTGATTAAGACAGTTTGTAACTTTCTACCATAAGTAACTTGATCGGATATGCTAATGAACTGGCTTTAAGCGAGTTCAAATTTATATTGCATTAATCATGCTAGTATGCTATTGATTGTTAAAGAAGAAATATTTTATCAGCTGTCTAAGCAATTTTGGCATCCAGTTGGATTTGGTTCCCATCCATCAATCCTACTGTCTGGATATTATCTTGTTGCTTTTAAACTTGAAGCATCCTTGACTAATAACATAGATTGTTTTTTTGGTCATTTCTGATGATAGGTTGCTAAGGATAATTGGAATGGGTTTAAACGTCCAATCAGTGAGCAACAGTACTCTGATGATGCTGAGTATAGCAACAATATCGAACCCACAGAAGAGGAGCTTTCTGTCATCTCACAAGCTTGTAACAAACTATGGGAACTTGATTCAAATCGTTTGGTACCAGGCAAGGACTATCAAATTGACTGCGGGGAAGGGAAGAAAACCTACCAAAAGGAAGATATGGCACAAGGAAGCCTGTTCAACTGGTTAAATGAAGACGTATTTAGAAAACCTACCTATTCTCGTTTTTGTTCTCTTTTAGATAATTACAACCCAAATGAAGGGTCTAAAGAAGTAGTCACATCTGAAGAGCGACAAGAGCAAGAAGCATTTATTGAGGAAGTTAGTAGAACTGCTCCTATCAAATATCTTTACAAGTATCTTACATCCAAGGGAATTGTTTCTGATAATTATCAAAAGTTTAAGAAACTCATGATAGATCTCTGGTTTGGTCTTTATGGCCGAGGGGGTACATCTAGTTGCTCATCTGCTTTTGAACATGTTTTTGTTGGGGAAATCAAGCAACAAGGGGAAGATGCAGTGTCTGGCTTCCATAACTGGCTCCAGGTTCTGTTCTGAAGCTCTTTGTTATTATACTTGGTGGGGTAGCATATTATAAACTAAAATCAGGTTGTCTGTGATTTTATTTTATAATAACAATTATAGTCAAAACCTTCCAACATGTACGCAAGTAACTAAGCACTTATTTAGGGATGCCTATTTTCTCATTATAATTATCGATTAGTGCACATTGCTGAAATTTAAGTTATTTGCTAGATGAGTCATAAATCATGGACGTCAACTTCGTATGAGCACGTTCAATGATGCTTGAACCTAGGATGCCCTGAAGTGGATACTGATTTATGAGTTTCTTTTACAAATCCATTTTCTAAGACCCCAAACACAGGCAGGGACAGCATTCATATTCTATATTTCTACAGTGTGTATCTAACTGAGCATTTAATAGGCCAGGTACATTGGCTTAACTCTTTTACAATATTATTCATGTATTCCTTTCCTTGTGATAAAAGCATTAAACAAATTGCCAAGTTATGAAAAATGCTTGAGAGTCATTGAGTCAGGCAGGATATGGGGAACTAGAAGTGCCCATGAAGTGGATGCAGATATAATAAATATTTTGAAGTGTCAGATTGAATTTCCCTTGGTACTGCTGTATGGATAAGATACAATAGTTAATTTTGAAGCATCCATGTATGTTAGTTACAAATGATATTTGTTTGTGTATTCCAGCATACTTTGTCACTCTTAACCATAATATCTTCTTTCTAGGTAAATATATAACATCGTAAAATCAAATTATAATATTGTAGATATATTCTTTTTTTATCGTACCTTTTGCAGTTTTACCTAGAAGAGGCAAAAGGAAGCGTTGACTATCAAGGTTATATATTCCCTCGGAGGCGTGGACAAATTGTAAGGTTGCATTTGTTTATGAAGTAATTGGATACTTATCTACATTGCACAATGATTTAAACTATCTTATATATGTTAAGCTTTAGGTCTCCACTCAACCGTATTTATTTCGTTGTAGTCACTGTATGCAAGCAAAGTGGAGCTCGTATTACATAGGTTCATGTTTCTGTTTGGGATAAGATGATGGAACTTCCCATGCTTTTTATGTAATGAGAAAACTTGATAATCGGCCATGTAGAACTTACCTAATTCTAACCCCTGAACCTTCAATCCCCCTCTTTTCCAGGCGCAGGTTGAAATTGATCCCAAAACATTGGCCCGAGTACCCAACCCGTGAAGGCTTGACCAGCAGGCTACTAGACACCTTTTGGTCTATAATGAGGAAAGAATAATGAAAAATGACCCCCTTGTTTCCCCGAGTCCTGTCAAATAGCACAATGCAGTGCCAAACTGGAGTCACATCAAAATCTTTCTCTGAAACATCCAAATCAAATATTTCATATTTTACTTAGACACTTAGTTACTATGTCTCTGCCTCATCTACTGTGGAGTCCTTCGGTCATAATTACTGCTATATGTTTATGCCGAGAGTTGTACCTCATGTTACCCTGTGCCATTGATGTTGTTTGTTAAGACACAGGACAACTCATTGCTTTGTTTTCTTGTCAGTGGTGTCGTTTCTGCTTAAGATATATCTTGTTTAAAGTAAAACTTTCAAACTTAGAGAAGATAGCAAATGGTAATTTCCAGTAATATTGTTGAAAACGTCCTTTTTAGATGGTACTCTTAGAGCGGTATGTCATTGACAATTTCATCTCTACCGTGCATGAGTTTGAAGGTTATCAGGCTTTAGAATGGTCTCAAAAACTTTATGAGGTATGTGGAACCCATTATTGAATGGTCAAATATTGCTTAGAAGTGGAAATATATGGAGGCATTGAGAAAGACCCAAGTCTTTTTCTTTTTTCTTTTTTCGATAACCGAGAAAACCTAAGTCTAGAATGTACCTGGGAACGTATCTTGTAAAGGGTTGTTGCAGAATATTTCAAATATTAGATATGTTTGGTAGGATACTTTAAAACGACATAGAAGCTTTATATGACTAAGATAATTTAGGAGGCCTAGTATGGCACTTGTCACAACCACAAATTTGACCTTCTTAATTAAGTTTGCAAATAAAATGTATGCAGTAAGTAAAGCATCTAGCTTTAACACTTGTATTTTTGTGCATATTTCCTGCGCTAGTTTTGTTATGAAGGGTTAGAAAACAGTCACCCGTATAAGCACACTAAGAAAGATATGAGTGATACACAGCTTATGAATGTAGCCATCAGCTTCTCATAATTTTATTATATCTATGTTCTAACATAAAAATTAGGTTATTCATTTATTTTAACTCTAGATTCGAACATGAAGACAGATATGAGCAGTAAGTGGTTGATGTCGTAACCTTGATCTGCTCATGGCTGTATCATTCATGTGCTGCTGTTATCAATGCTTGCTTTTAGAAATGAAACCCTAAGCTACATTTTTTTTGTTTCTTTGGTATTGCAGCCAGATTCTGAAACGCAATTGCTTACAATTCAGTTTGAATGGAATGGGATTCTCAAATCATTGTCAAGTACATTAATAGGAGTGAGCCCAGAGTTCGAACTAGCATTATATACCTTATGCTTTTTTGTTGGTGGAGAAGATAATTACATCCAACTAGGTCCGTACTCTGTCAATATCAAATGTTACCGTCTTGGAAATGACAGAATTGGGTCGGTGTTTCCAATTGCTGAAGGATGAAGTGTGTGTGAATTTGATGCAGGCTTATCTATTTAAGGCTTTTATTCCATAAGTTGTTCAAAGTTCAAACAAAGTACATAATTAATTTGATGTGTTTTGATTGCCAAATTCGATAAAATTGTATTATGAAGTTGCACATTATTAAGAAGAAATGGTGAGGAAGCCTTTTAGTTATACTCTTTTACTCTGTTCTTTGTTATCTTTTTATTATTCGAGGTCAACTTAATGATCTTGTAACAGAAATCTTGCAAAAACTAATTTGTCCCTTTGCAAAATACAGCCTGAAACTCTGAAGAAATTCGAACTTGACTTTTCACGCTTTCAGCTTGATCTTTGGATTCGGATTACAATATATAAGTGATAAAAGTACAACGAGCACCTACGACTTAGGGGACTAGAATGTTGACTACAAAGCGAGATGATCTCAGAGTACAGGGCAAGTGACCTTCAAGTACAAGTGTACAACAATAGTTTACGACTTCACGTGAGTGAAATAGTAAAGAGCATCGTGTTAGAAGTTAGAACAAGAATGGTTTTCTCTCACGGATCAATTTCTCCTCCCGACTTCTGTTGTGTAAACATTGCCACGTTACAAAAACCAAATGTTCGAATAAACAACACGACGTACAAAATTTGATGTTCAACTATTGCCAGAGTCAATATGTGATCATTCATTACATGATTTACATTTGGTATCATAACTTCACGAAAAGCTATAAAAGAACAGTAAATACATACTTGGATAGTAGGATAACATGACATCTGTTGGCAAACTCTTTCAGGGAACCTGTAACCCTATGGGGCTATGGACTAGCTGAAAACCATATGGGAAGCGTAAACTTAGAATCAAGTGGACAAAGCTCCTCCATAGTACCAGTTGCAAGGTTGAAAATACAGATACAGTTCCCTCTGCATCCAGGAAAATCAGATGCAGTAATGGAGAAAGAGTTGTTAACGTCCAAGAACAATGCACGATCCCCTAGTTCTTTAACCTCCACCCGCTTACGTTCAATAAAATAAAGTTTGGAAGTCCTAGAAGTACCATACCGTCTTTCGACCTGTAAAAGGTCAGTTGAAGATCCTACCAGATAACGGTGTCGGTGTCCACCAATAACGCAGTTTGATATGAACAATGAGGTAGTGGGAGGGAGGTCCGATCCTTCACTACATCAACATGTCCTAAGCAGCTGAGAGCATATAATTCACCTCTGTAAAATGTAATATCTAAGTACCGGCGCGAGCAAATTTCACGTTCTCCTTGTATTTCCTTCTAAGTGAGAACATGGTTAGCTTAAACTTTTTTATTACATACCTGGATCCAATTGTGTAAACCAGTTAGTTTATGCTGGGTGTGCACTTCGTCCCCTGCGCAACTTCCCTACACACTTGGACTGAACCATAGTTGCGTTACAAGGTCCTTGAACTCATCTCGGTTGCCACTTGTGTCTCCCTTATGTTGTAGATAGCTACACAGATACTTCATCTGCCTTGTCTTGAGGAGCTCTTCCACAAATTCAGGGCCTACTCTACCCTATAGCAGAATATGCACCTGCTTAGGTCCCCAACAGTCCAAATGGCCCCCAATTCAGCCCACTGATCATTTATTTGGATTTCATTTTTTATTTTTAATATTTTTTAATTATTTTATAATAATTAAGAACTTATAATAACATTTGAAAAAACTTTGATGCATTTAACACAAGAAAGTACAATTACATTTTCAATAAACAAATCCCTCAATTCGTTCTCCTCACTTCTCCAACAAAAAACTTTTAATTTTTCTAAATAATAAGAATACTTAAATAATAAATAGTTCTTTACCAATAAACTGAAAAACGAAACATTTCTTTATTTATTGTGGTACTATTTGTAGCAATTATGTACCTGTATTAGGATGTCCACACAATAGATGTATACAAAAAATATTAGAGGTATAAACAAGAGAAAAGTGAGTGAAATGAATGGTAGAAAGCCACTTTTCCAACTTTGCTTACTGCCCCAAACAGCTTGAGCCGCCCCTGCACAAATTGTTCTTTTGTGAGCTCGGCAACAACTTGACTGTATAGGACGTATACATGACATAGGAGGTTAGTGGTAACAATGGGACCGGATCTTGGTATAAAGCTGGGGAGACAGTTACCTGGGGATCGATCTGCGGTATCCCAACCGTTCTAGAACTGCTGTGAGCTGAGACGTGGAGAGAGGGAGAGCGGAACCATAACTGCAAGGTAACTGCCGCGATACGTGGAAGGAGGAGAGACCATGGACGAGGAGGGGGATAAAAAGAAAGAAGAGAGAGAAAAGAAAGGAGAAAGAAAAAGAAAAAACAGGATCCAGCAGAGAAAGAGAGAAGAGAAGGATGAGAGAGACTTGTGAGATTATTGTAGGTTGTAATACTAGTTTATACATTTTGGCGCCGTCTGTGGGGAACTGAGAGAAAATGGCTACGGTAATGAAGAGAGGAGTATGAAGACCTAAGAAAGGAGCAGTCAGAGAAACTATTGAGGAAGTAGAGAGTCTTTGAGATGGAAGGCGCCCGGATGTGGCGCAGCCACCCTGAGACCACGGGAGGAGATAGTTAGGTTAAGAGAGGAGAATGATGAGTTGAGAAAGGAGAGGAGATTACACGGGGTGGAACGAGCATGGGGATCCCGGGGCGGTGAAGCGGAAGGGGAGAATATATAGAGTGCCGCTGGGACATCGAACCAACGGTGGGCATTACTTTAGGGGTGGTTCAGGCTATGATCGAGAGAGATCGGGAAGTGAATCGCGTAGTAGAAAGAGTGAACCAGAGCGCAGCACAGAAGGAGGTGGCGAGCCTCAACAAAAATCCGCTGGCAGATTCAATATGGAATTCCGAAGTACCTAAGAGGTTCTCCCAGCCCAGGTTTGAACGGTATGATGGGAAAGGAGACGGCCCACTGATAATTTGCATCATTTTCGGCAGTAGATGTCGTTATGGCAAGAGAATAAGTATGATGGGCTTCGCTGTATGATGTTCCCGGCCAGCCTTAAGGGGGGAGCCTCGGACTGGTATTATCGGTTGGCTTCGCGGAGCATAAAAGGGTTTGAAGAGCTGGAACGCGCATTTGTTGATCACTTCATTCACCAGAAGAGAAGGGTGGTTGACATCGCAGCTCTGTTCAACATTAAGCAAAGGGCCACGGAATCATTGAGGGAGTTTTTATGCAGATTCAAGGAGGAGACGCTGAGAGTGGAAAGTCTGGATGAACATACGGCGGTCATAGCCTTCCAGCATGGTTTAAGATCGGGAACCAGAGTTCATGAGTCTGTATCTAAGATTGAAATTACTACGTTGCATGCTTTATACCCGAAGGTAGATAAATACATACGATATGAGGATATAATGCAGAGAACGACAAAGGAACAGAAGAGGTCGGGAAAGGCAGTGCAGGAGGTTGAGAAAGATGATCGAAAGGGTAAAGGTAGAATAGAGGACAGAGAAAGAGGATCTTACAGAGGGGAGAAACGAGGGCCAGAGAGAACACTAGATCGGGGCAGAAGAGAGGTGCGAGAGAGAAGGCCATACCGCGAAATGGAACAGACTCCTCTTAACCGACCATTAGAGGAAATCTTGTTTCTAATTAAGGAGCACCAATGTTATGAGGGGCCGCGAAGTATCCCAAGGGAGATAGAAGGGAAACCATTTTGCGAGTATCATCAAATCCGAAACCATGCCACGAACGAATGTTATGCCTTGAAGTGGTTAGTAGAGAGGATGATTGAAAAAGGAATGCTCAGAGAGTTTGTCGCTGAGGTGCGTCAAGCCGATAGAGTGCCAGCTCCGGCTAGGATTTTAGGTACGATCAATGTCATCTTTAGTGGAGAGACTCTGGGGAGGAATGCACACAGGGACAAAGTAAGGAAGACCGCAAGCCTCCGGCAGTGAATGAGGTGGTGAAGTGTACCGCGGTTAGTTAAGCGGCCACGGCGGCCGGGGATCATTATGTTCACCCCAAAAGATTTGAAGCCGATAATTTCGCCGCATGAGGACGCCTTGGTGATTACCATAGCAATGGGGAATTATCTAGTTCGGAGGGTATTGATAGACTGCGGCAGTTCAGTTGATTTGTTGTTTAAAGGGGCCATGGAGGAGATGAACATCGACAGAAGCCAGTTGAAGGTTCCTCAAACCAATTTGTATGGGTTCAACGACAGTATGACAGAGCCCATAGGGGAAGTTACGCTGCCGGTGACTGCAGGCCCGTCGACGGTATTCACTAGATTCATGGTGGTGGACACTGCGTCGTAGTATAACGCAATTTTAGGAAGAAAATGGATTCAGGAAATGAAAGCCATTCCATCGACATATTACCAAGTGATCCGCTTCCCCACGAATGGGGGAACATATGAAATCAGGGGGGATCAAGTGGCGTATGAAACATCCAGCCAGATCCGCGGTGAAGAGTTTCGGTCCGAGGAACAAAGGGGAAAGGGCCATCACAGGAACAAGGATTCGGCGAGCAACTACTGAGAAAGGCGCGGTGACAAAAGGGTCGCGAGCGCGCCGTTGGGACTGAAGACATTGGATGCGATTGAAGTAGTTAACTTGGGAGCGGAAGTTGAAGAGAAATTTACATCCATAGGGACTAATTTGCCCGAAGAATGGAAAAAGAAGCTAGTCGCGGTTCTTGACGAAAAAATTCAAGTGTGTTGGCGTGGCGATTGAGGATATCAGCGGGTTTAGACCCGAGTTTGCATGTCACCATTTGCACATGAATGAAAGTGCCAAGCCGGTTAGACAAAAAATGAGAAGTTTACGTCCCAAATATGCTGAGGCTATTCGCGAGGAGGTGGCACGATTGAAAGGGGCGGGGATAATAAGGGAGGTAGAATATATACACAGAATGGTTGTCTAACGTAATGGGTCATGAAAAAGAACGGTAAGGTCCCGGAATGTGTGTTGACTTCACGGGGCGTAAACAAAGGAGTGCCCAAAGGATTGTTACCCGATGCCGCTGGTGGGCGAGTTAGTGGACGAACTGTAGGGTTCAAAGTGTTCTCTTTCATGGGCCGCGTCCATGGGGTATAATCGCCGTCGCTATGCGGCCCGGATCGGGGAAAAGACCACGTTAAGTGGTGGAGGGTGGCACATACCGCTACACCGGGATGCCCTTTGGTTTGAAAAATGCCGACATTCCAAAGATTAGGAGAAAAAATGTTTCAAGGGAAGATTCGGAAGGAATGGAGATATATATTGATGATATGGTGGAAAAGAGCATGTCGGAGGAGGAACACTTGGAAGGTCTTCAGGAAACTTTTCATATACTGCAGGCACATAAACTGAAACTCAACCCCGAGAAGTGTACTTTTGGGGTAACTTCTGGAAAGTTCTTAGGTTACATAGTTACACACCGCGGTATAGAGGCAAATCTGACGATCGGATCGGCCGATAGAAATGTCATCCCCTCAAAATGTGAAAGAGGTGCAAAGCTTAGCAGGGAGAGTAGCGGCACTTAACCGATTCATTTCAAAGTCATCGGATAAATGTCGACCACTATATCGATTATTAAGGAAAACACAAGACTTCAAGTGGACCGCGGAATGTGAAGAAGCCTTCCAAGAGTTGAAGAATTATCTAGGGAAGGCGCCTTTATTGTCGCGACCGAAACAGGGGGAAACACTATATTTGTATTTGGGAGTTTCGGAGTCGCAGCTGATGAGTTCGGTCTTGGTCTGGCGTCGTTGACAAAGTAGAAAAGCCGTGTACTTTCAAAGCAAGACCATGTTAGAAGCGAGACCGACGTCTGACCGAATTGAGAAATACGCTTTGGCTTTGGTATTTTCTGCCCTAAAGTTGAAACCTTATTTCGGCGCTTTCGGTGGTAGTAATAACAAATCTGCCTCTCAAAGCGGCATTAAGGGCAGAAAAGTCGGGAAGAATGCTAAAATGGGCGGTAATTGAGTTGCTATGAAATTCAAGAGCAAATCGAACCGCAGAAAAAAGCACAAGCAATGGCGGAGGTATTGGCGAGTTCCCAGCCGAGGACCCGGCGTGGGGTGAGGAGATGGTAATGGACCACGAAGAAGGAGACTAACCACGACCCATTGGACCCATGGGATGCCCAAAATGGGTGGAGAGTTTTCGGATGGCTCTGCTTTCGGGATACTGAGGAACGAAATAAGGCGAGTCCCGTAACTCCGGAGAATACTAGGCTGGAGTTATCAATGAAACTGGGATTCGCGGCTTCAAATAATGAATCAGAGTATGAAGCTATAATAGCGGGTTTAGATTTGGCACAAGATCTGGGCGTGAGCGAATTATTTGTTTACTCTGATTCTAACCTGGTGGTGTGCCAAGTGAATGGGTGATTTGTGGCTCGATGCCCGAGGATGGCAAGATACTTGGAGGTCCTACAAAGGAAAGCGAGCAAATTCAATAAGATCAAGTTTACCCATTTAAATCGCGGAGAAAATAGACATGCCGATGCATTAGCTTATGTTGCGGCAGTATTACCAGGTTCGGAGGGGCGATCTATTGAAATAAGGGTGTTGGACAAGCCCAGTCCTGCGGAAGGAGAGTATGTTTGTCTTACCACCGAGATTGATCCTGATTGGATAGCTCCCATCAAGACTTTCCTGATGGGGGTAGAGATTGAAAACACACAGGAGAGGCGTAGAATGGAACAGCTGAGCCAAAGATACACTTTACTAGATGTGAACCTATATAGAAGAAGTTTCGGAGGACCAATGTTAAAATGCATAGGGCGCCGCGATGTTCGAGAAGTCTTTGCCGGCGTGCACGGGATTGTGGAAGCCATTCAGCAGGGCGAACAACCACACACCGTTTACTCCAGGGATACTTTTGGCCACACATGAAGAGAGATGCCACAGAATATGCCAAAAGATGCGCAAAATGCCAGAGGTTTGCACCACTGATTCATGCGCCGGCTGAGCCGTTACACAGTGTGCTCATCCCGTGGCCGTTTGCCATGTGGGCAATGTATATAGTTGGACCGCTGCCCATGGCAAGCGGTAAAAGGAGGTTTATGTTAGCGGCAACAGATTATTTTACCAAGTGGGTTGAGGGCGTGGTGTTGCAACAAGTCAAGGAAGAGAATGTGAACAAATTCCTATGGGAGAATATCATTTGCAGGTTTGGATTGCCACATACAATCATCGCGGATAATGGGACACAGTTTACTGGGAAGAAAGTCCGAAATTTCCTTCAAGCATTCAAAGTGAAGCAAGGGTTCTCAGCCCCTTACAATCCGGAGGGGAATGGACAGGCCGAGGCTTCAAACAAAGTCATTATGGATAACCTTAAGAAAAAACTGGAGGAGCGGAAGGGAGCATGGGCTGAACACTTACCTCATGTGCTGTGGGCATACCGAACTACACCAAGAACATCCACTAATGAATCACCATTCGCAATGGCGTACGGAGTAGAGGTCTTCATTCCAGTAGAGATGATAGAGTCCATGACGAGAACGCAAGCGGTGGAAAGCGGGGTGAATGAGAAAATATTAGCTGCGGATTTGAATCTTGTGGAAGAAAAAAGAGAGATAGCCCGTATTCGGTTGGAGGAATACCATCGGACTTTGCAGAGACAAAGATGATAAACGAGTGAAGCCCGCGGAGTTTCAATGTGGGTGACTATGTGCGCGACGACGGTTACTCCGACCACCAAGAAGAAAAAAACGGAAAAGTTGGGGCCAAACCGGGAAGGTCCATATGTCATCGGAAGAAGGGTACATCCGAACTTATGGATTACGACTCTGGCCGGGGAGAAAAGATAGGAAGACCGTGGAATATCGAATCTTTGAAAAGAGTTCCATGTCTAGGACCTTTGTTTAATCTTTTCGTATTTGATAAGCGCATTATCTCGTATTGTTTATTTTATGACTATGAAATAAACAAGCACTTCTTCCAACGAGTTAGCAATAGATAATAGAAATAAAATAAGGGATGAATATAATCATGTCGGTCAAGCTTCACAGCTATCAAACAAGAGAGAGCGGGGGGGAAGAGCCCTTCGCGGACTTCATGTCCGAATCAAACTGGGGGCAACCCTAACTAGCTTCACAGCTATACAAATGGAGAGAGCGGGGAGAACCCTTCGCGGACTTCATGTCCGAATCAAACCGGGGCAACCACGACTAGCTTCACAGCCGTTAAAAGAGCGGGGGAAAAGCCCGTCGCCAACCGGTGTTGTCGTCCGAATAACATGGGGCGACCCTAGCTTCCACAGCCTATACAAATGGAGAGAGCGGGGGAAGAACCTTCGGACTTCATGTCCGAATTAAACTGGGGGCAACCCTGACTAGCTTCACAGCTGTTAAAAAGAGCAGGGGGGGAAAAGCCCGTCGCCAACTGTACGTCCGAATAACATGGGGGCAACCCTAGCTAGTGTCACGCTAACTGAGTTTGCAAATGCAAATGAAAAAGAGATTAAGTCAAAGTACCATATAGATCAATGGCTCCAATGCATAACGAAGTAGAAATACGCCGAAATAGAAGTACGACAGATAGTAAATTACAATGCAAAAAGAGTACAATGCAAGTCGATTGACACATACTACGCAAAAGTAGTGTCTCGATGAAGCATTTGTCCAAACACATAACAAAAGACATTGTTCCTCACAAACACAATGATAATTGTTCAAAGTAAATTACAAATCCAAAGACATCTGCAAAGAAAGAAATCCGACATGGGTCACTGCTGAGGATCAGTAGTCGGTTCTTCAAGAGAAGTATTTTTATTTTCACCGACAGCCATGATGGCGTCTTCATTCGTTTCCACTGGAGAAGGGTCAGCGCTGGTAATGGGAGTCGTCACATCAGGGGTAGGCGTCTCGGCAGCTTCAGGATGCACGGTTGGTGATACCAAGGGCGGTGTATCTGCAACAAGAGGAGGCGATGGAAGAAGTCGGCCTGCAGCGCTGAGCTGATCAAGTTGTTGTTGTAATTCACCTGCAATCTTCTTCGCAGCGAGACTCCGGAATCGATCCGCGGCCTCTTTGACAGCCTTATCTACAACAGCTTGAGTGGCAAGTCTCTGCGTCTCTTTGAGGCTTTCCATTTTAGAATTGACCCTCGCTACGTGAGTCGCTGGTGCTTGTCCTCGACCACCGAGCTCCTTGTGGACCTTGATCGCCTTGATCCGCAACTCGTCCCTTTCCTTCTCCAGCTTGGCATACTTTGCTTTCCAGCCATCAGGGCCATGTATCTCCTGCTTCGCCGCCTCCAAATTCTCCACGGTGCTGGTAAGGCCACGCAGCTAGCACATAGCCGATATCTAGACTCAGCTGTAGAGACATATTGGGTATAAAGGGTAGCACAAAGGATAATGAGCAATAGAGTCAATAACACATACCTTTTCCCATCCAGTGTAAATGGAGGCCCTATGGGAAGCAACGGTACCAGAATCTCCATAAGCTTGATCCCGAGGGAGATGAGAGCTGAAAAATAAGGAGGCGGCAACAGCTGGATTTTCCAAAGCTGAGTCTCGCGTAGTGACATCGCGGTCCCTAGCCTTGAACTTGGGATGCCACACTCGGCGGATGTTTAAAGGACCGGTGAAGAGGAATCTGTCACGGGGTGGCGAAGATATAGCGCATCGCGGAGGTTCATTGCGGCCAGTGGTAGGTGGAGGAGCAGCGGAAGAAATTTTAGCCCTTTTGGTGGGAGGGCTCTTGTTTGACACGTCGACAAAGATCTCCATCGAGTCAGCCGTCCCCAAAGCTTGTACTTGTTCATATCCATTTTGGTAGCGTATGGGGCGGAAGGATGGACAAAATCGTCTTCCCACTCACCACACGAGTATGAAGGATGAAGGGTCTCCGCGGTAGTAGTCTTAGTTTTAGCAAAGAAGAAGACGTTGGGCAACCGCCGTGAATGAAGATTTTGGTGGTATAGTTGAAAGACTTGTAGGCGGCTTTCTTTTTGAGGTGGGGATGGTTTGGGCTTTCTTTCTTTGGGGGCGCACGATAGAGGGGCCTTGGTATTTGCCAATGTCTTTTAGAGAAGGGTCAAGTAAGAGAGGAGGGCTTTTCCCGATCAATGCCGGGACTTCGCCTTTGACCGCACTCCCTAGTTCGCGGAGGGATTGGAAAATTTCTGAGTAAACACCGCTGTATATCCGGGATCGCTAATCGGTCTCCAACCTACATCACCAAGAATAAAGACAAGTTAACGACAAGTGAGACATAAATACCGCCGACTCAAAACGGCTTACTTACCACTTGTTAGAAATGGAGATGCCTCGAGAAACTTCCGGGAGGGGGTCGCTGGATAAAAACTAGCGGACACATACAACGGTACTGGTGCCACACCTTGTCGGCGTGGTGATGTGAAGAAGGAAAGACTTCTTTTGTGGGCCGAATCGCAGAAGGATTGATATCCCACACCCCCGGTTTAGTGCTTTTTTTTATATAGAAGTGGGCAAGGATATCGCGGAGTTGGATTTTGGGGGAGTGAGTCTCATTGTAGTGATTGGCGGCATACATAACACGCCAGAAGTTACCTATGCCTTGGCACGGAGGAATATTGAAATGGTTATAGACCTCGACATCAAGAAGAGTCAAGGGGAAACGCAAACCAGCCGCTATCTGTCCTACAGTAGCGACGAGATAACCGGGGCGCGGTGGTACCAAGTGAGGAAAGTGGGTGACGCCAGACACGTGTTCAAGAATAATGTCACTAGGTATGCCATAAGCGGCTTTAACGGCATCTAGATTGGGTCTGCGGTAGTAAGACGTCGGTGGAGGCAGAGAAGGTTTCCTACCGTAAGAGATGAACAAATGTGGGATCGGTAGAGTCGGTCGATTCAGATCGGTCCGCTGAGTCTTTCTGCTAGATCTAGGGGTAGAGGATTCAGATTTACCGGATTTGGTGGCGAGGATTGGGTGGAGGAGATAGCCTCACATTCCGATGAAGACATAATAGAAACAAAGCTAAGAGGGAAGTTTACAAAAAGATAGATCATAATCTTAGAAAAGAAGAAAGTGAGGAAGCAACCCTCCCAAAAAATAGTGAATACACAAATAATGAGAGGAAAGGAAAACAGTTTAAGGGGAAGACAAACCCAGAACGAGAGGGCCAAAGCAATGGAGGGTGAGAACCAAACCGTGTTGGAGAGCTATCGAAGAAAATGACGAGGGGAAGATGAGGGAAGAGTTTGAAGAAGGGGAAGTTGAAAAGATGGTGAGGGTTTACTGTTTTGAGGGTTTTGAGAGAAGAGAGAGGTTTGAGCGGGATTTGAAGGGGCAGGGACAAAAGGGTACTAACCAACAAAGAACCAAGGAAATGGGGACACGTATAGTCTCGATTTTCGAAGGGGCAAAGTACGAGGCGCGTGCGCCGTATTTCCAGGTGGCAGTACAGAGGAAGCACGTGGAGCACATGTTGGGAGAAAGAAGATAGGAGGACAGAGTGGGAGGGTCAGGAAAGAGAAGTATTCCAAGAAATGTGTATGAAATGAGAAAGGGTAGTTCTCGGCCCCATTGTCATTTGCGAACCATCAATAAGACCGAGAGAGGGCATCTGTATAGGACGTATACATGACATAGGAGGTTAGTGGTAACAATGGGACCAGATGCGGTATAGCTGGGGGAGACAGGTTGCACAGGATCAGATCCGCGGTATCCCAACCGTTCTGGAACTGCTGCGAGACGTGGAGAGAGGGAGAGCGGAACCATAACTGCAAGGTAACTGCCGCGATACGTGGAAGGAGGAGAGACCATGGACGAGGAGGGGGATAAAAAGAAAGAAGAGAGAGAAAAGAAAGGAGAAAGAAAAAGAAAAAACAGGATCTAGCAGAGAAAGAGAGAAGAGAAGGACGAGAGAGACTTGTGAGATTGTAGGTTGTAATACTAGTTTATACATTGACCTTGTGAGTAACTCGTTAAGATATCTCTAAGTAAACTAACTATTTTTCCGCTCCTGAAAAAACACTGGATTTATTAGTCTGAAAATGTGATGCAGACTAGGGTGGTTCATTCAATGTCCCGTGGACGATGCTGATCCATTTCCCAAAGCCTATTACAGACTTTTTAAAGGCTGCCCAACTCTTCTTGGGTAACCTATCATTATCATCAACGATAGCAGATAGATTGTTACACAAGTTAGACACAGGAAGCAATGTTAAGCTGAATACATTTAATCCAAGATGGGGAGACAAATTGTTTACTTCTTATAATGCTATAAGTCTATATAACTTTAGGGATGTCCATCTTGCTCGAAACCCGAAACCCCTCCAAAACCTGAACAAAATACCCACACCGAACCCTGTCTGAACCCGATAAAACCCAAACCCGAACCCAAACTGAAATACATAGGGTAGGATTTGGTCACACTCTCTAAACCTGGACCGACCTGAGCCTGACCCAATAATTTAGCCCTAAACCCGTTAAAAGAGCTAAAAAACCCGAAATCGAACCCAGACCGAAATTGAACCCAAATCCGGTTTCAATTGCATACTACTAATCTCATATAAAAGAATGAGTTAGATAGATATTTGGATTATTATCTCATTCATGTTTACAATGACGAGTTATTTAATATATTAGATTATGAAAAAATTTATGTCGGGATTTCTAATTTTTTCAGTAATTACACGTGCTCATGTGTCTATAGTTCATTCCAAGTTCATCTATTTTTAAATCATATCAAATAATTATCTTCGAGTATAGGTGATAATTACTTCCAAATTTATTAGAAGTTTTATTTTGTTTGAAAGATTGGTGGATAGCCGAAGAAAGAATAAAACGTAGATATATATTTCAAATAAAGTTTCTTATTGTCTTCTTTCTTCATTTATACCGGGCTTTATCCTACCCGAAAGTCCGAAACCCAAACCCGAGCCCGATGGGTACCCAAAATATAGGGTTAGGGTAGGGTTTGATCACACTTCTCAACAAAATACTCGATTCTGAACCCGACCTGCTAAAAATCGGTCCGAGTTTAGGTAACCCGATACCCATTCAAAACCCAAAAAGTCGGGTTCGGACCGGGTCGGGTACCTGTTTGGACATCCCTATATAACTCTAATTATATATAAAAGATTAACATTGAAAGCAAAAAATTACCTTGTCTTGTTTTGTTTTGTTTTGTTTTGTTTTGTTTTGTTGTTGTTGTTGTTGTTGTTTTTTTTTTTTTTTTTTTAATTTATTTATTTATTTATTTTTTTAAGTGGAAATTTTATTGTAATGATAACGAATTTTATAAATAATTGGGACAAACGTGCAACAAGCTGCGCCGCAAGTTCTTTTTGAATTTGTTTTTTTGTTTTTTGTTGGGTTGAGGTCTACGCTTGTTTAAGAATTGAGAGAGAGCTTACGAATTTGTTATGGGTGATTAGAATTATACAAACTGACCGGTTGGGCTTTGGGCCTTCGGCTATTTGTTTTAGTCTCATTAACCCATCAATTAATTATTGATTAGTGCACTAATAAGCCGATTAGTGCAAACCAAACCCCAAATACCAATTATTTAGGAAGACCAAAACCTAAAAGACCCAAAAAAATAAATAAACACGTGTCAAGATTGATTAGTGATGAGGACCAAACCCAAAATATTGATTATTTAGGGGGACCAAAACCTAAAAAAACCCGAAAGAAAGTGGAAGAGTTTAGTTTAGTTTACCGTTTTTTTCCTATCGTATTTTTAAGATTATGATAATACACGTGTTTGTATAGCAATGATTTATATCAAGTTAATCTACACAGTATGACAGTCGTTCCACTGTGTAAAAAAATCATGAAATACGATTAGATTCATGAAAACAATAACACAGAAATTTCTTAACCCACACTCAAAAACTTGTAAGAAATAATATTCACCGTCGATGTAGAAAGATAACGTGTCTATATAACAATGATTTATATCAAGTTAATCTACACAGTATGACAGCCAGGTTCCACTGTGTAAAAAAATCATGAAATACGATTAGATTCAAGAAAACAATAACACAAAAATTTCTTAACCCACACTAAAAAACTTGTAAGAAATAATATTTACCGTTGATGTAGAAAGATAATTGCATAACCAGCCTTCACAAAATACCTGCAACATCACCTATGAGTCCTTTTAATAAATGATTCCGCATGAAGAGAACTGTCCCAAATTTAAGAGTCTTTTAGGTTTTGGTCCTCTTAAATAATTGGTATTTGGGGTTTGGTCTGCACTAATCGGCTTATTAGGCTTTGGTTCTCCTGATTAACAGTCAACCAAGTTGACACATGCTTCACACATGTATGGGTATGATGGGTATTTACAAAATACCAACATCCAACAAACAATCAACTTATTGGTTGACTGTTAGTCAGGAGTGTTTGGGTAAGAACTCACCCAAACACACTAACGATCTTGTTAGGGAGATTGTTGTATGTAGAATTGTTGAGACTGTACCATCAATGGCTGCCTACGTATCCAAATCACTTTCTGAAATCAAGTCTCTTCTTGAATGTAGTTCTTTGTTGAAATGATTGTTAGGTATTTATAGGAAAATGAATGTATTAAGCTTCTTATTGCCTAAGATATCATTTCCTTATTTGATGAGATATTTCCCTCTTTGTACAAAAATCTTTTCAAAAATCTTATATGGAAAAAATCCATTGACATATCTTCGGACCTGCGATATATAACTTGGGTGCTACATTAGTGGGTAGTGTCATTGCTCCACTAGTGGGCACTTTAATGCAACACTAGTAGGCAAGCCGGAATGCCACAAAAGGTAGCAAGCAAGCAAGTACCACATTACCGAAACCTCTTATAGTAGTACCCAATGATGGTCGTTCGTAGGGGTACGAGTACACTAGTACATACAAAGAGAACCAAAACCTAATAAACCGATTAGTGCAGACCAAATCCCAAATACTAATTATTTAGGAAGACCAAAACCTAAAAGACTTTTTTTGTTTAAGACAGACCCCACCTGTATATTAAAGCCAAAGCTTGAAGCTTACATTCCTCCCGAAGAGTATATTTATTAGAAGGAGGTACAAAACAAAGATGCAACACGAGTACATAGCCCAAAGGCACAATTCCCACAAGCTATTGTACTTACAAGAAAGTACAAAGCTCCTCCATAGTACCAGTGCCAAGGTTGAAAATGCAGTTACGATTGTAATTGGAGTAGTAGATAGTAGATATCTGATTTCCCTCTGATCCAGAAAATCGATATGCAAAGAATGGAGAAAGAGTTGATAAAGTCCAATAACAATGCATGATCGCCTAGATCTTTAGCCACTTATGCGTTCAATGAAATTAAGTTTGAAAATCTTAAATTTAGTCAAACCGCAACGGTGATGCGATGAGTAGTCTTTTATAAAGAGCATACCGCCTTTCAAGTCAGAAAAGCTCATTTGAAGATGCTACCAGATAACGGTCTTTGGAACCACTAATGTTGTTTGATATGAACGAGGAGGTGGGGAGAAGGACCATGGAGGCCCTTCACTACATCAACATGTCCTAAGGAGCCGAAATGAGAGCATATAATTCACCTCTGTAAAATGTAATATCTAAGTACCGTGTCGAAAGCAAATTTCACGGTCTCCTTGTATTTCATTCCAAGCCTCGCCTCTCCAGGCCAACAGAAACACAATGTGCTATCCATTAGAATAGCTATGACTACTACAGATTCGGAATTATTAGCATAGCTATGGACAAAATAGCTTTATGTATGTAACTAGCTTTCGAACCCGTCCTACGAACGGGTGTCGTTATATTAAATTATTCTAAAAAATATTAGCAACTATTCATAGCTATGAGATATGAAAATTATATTAATCACTTGTTTAAATTTTTTGCACCACTCTCTATCAAACAAAAGCACCAAATCTTGGTAAAACCCATCGATTTATTTTGGTTGTTATGTTTAATAATAGAAGTTTGATTGAAATTTTGTGAGAATGCTCAATGTGGCGAAGATGATATTGAAGCTATTTAAATAACAAGACATTCTCAATCATAATAAAATAATTATAATAAGTACTATTTAAAATGCAAAACTATACTTGTCGAGATATTATATTCTCCCTATATATAATACAACTATATTTTGAGGTTAGAGACATTCTCAATCATAATAAAATAATTATAATAAGTACTATTTAAAATGCAAAACTATACTTGTCGAGATATTATATTCTCCCTATATATAATACAACTATATTTTGAGGTTAGTTCAATGCATTTGCATCAAGTTTCTAATTTTACGTTAATTATTCTTTGAGGCTAGTTCAATGTATGTAGTTGGATCTAGTTTCCGATTTTTCATTAATTATTCTTTGAGGTTAATTCAATGTAGTTGTATCAAGTTTTTGATTTCCCGTTAACTATTATTTGAGGTTAGTTTAGTGCAGTTGCACCAAGTTTACGATTTTCCGTTAGTTATTCATTAAAATTAATTCAATGTAGTTCCATCTAGTTTTCAATGTTTCGTTAATGACTCTTTGAGATTAGTTAATTGCATTTGCATTAAGGTTACAATTTTCTGTTAATTACTCTTTGAGGTTAGTTTAATACATCCGCATCCGCTTTCGATTTCCGCTAATTACTTTTCGGGTTAGTTCACATCTAGTTTCCAATCAATTTCCTGTTATTTATGCTTTGAGGGTAGTTCATGTAGTTACATCCGGTTTTCGATTTCTAGTTAAATATTCTTTAAGGTTATTTTAATGCATTTGCATTCAGCTTTGATTTTCCGTTAAATATTCATCAAGGATATTGCATCCAATTTCTGATTTCCGACTGCTAGTTAATATATGATTTTAGTTTAATGCGCTTACATCCAGCTTTCTATTTTCAAGCTAATTATTCTTTGAGGTTAGTTCAATGCAGCTTGCATCCAATTTCTGATTTTCCATTAATTATTTTTCAAGGTTAGTTTAATGCATTTGCGGAAAGTTTTCGATTTCCGTTAATTATTTTTTGAGGTTTGTTCAATGCAGTTGCATCAAATTTATGATTTCCACAATTATTCATTGAGGTTAGTTCAAATGCATTTGCATCCATTTTTTTATGTTTCTATATTCGTTAATTAGTCTTTAGATTAGTTCATTATATTTGCATACAACTTTCGATTTTTCATTTGTAACTCTTTAAGGTTAATTCAATACATCTGCATCTAGTTTATGATTTATGATTATTTATGTTTTGAGATTTTAATTAGTTCGATGCAATTTCATTCAATTTCTGATTTCCCGTTAACTATTCTTTGAGGTTATTTTAATGTATTTGCATGTAGTTTCTGATTTCCCGTCAATTATTCTATGAGGTTAGTTCAATGCAGTTGCATTTGGTTTTTGATTTCCTGTTAATTATATTTTGAGGTTAGTTCAATGCATTTACATCCAGTTTATGATTCATCGTTAATTATTATTTGAGGTTTGTTTGATGCATTTTTGCATACCGTTTCTGATTTACTGTTAAATATTTTTCAAGTATTTGCATCCAATTTCTAATTTCCCATTAGTTATTCTCTGACATTAGTTTAATACAGTTGCATCCAGTTTCCGATTTCTAATTAATTACTTTTTGAGTTTAGTTTATTGCATTTGCATAAAGTTTTAATTTCCGTTAATTACTTTTGAGCTCACCAATGTATTTGAATCCAGTTTTCGATTTCCTTTTAATTATCCAATGTGGTGTGTAATACCAACTTTCTACTTATCCATATGTAGTGTCCTTACAAACATGACATAAAAATAAATTATGCTTGATTTACTATATTGGATCATCAAACATTATCCAGTTTCTGATTTTCCGTTAATTATTCTTTAAATTATATACTTGACTCACTATGTGGGATCTTCAAAGATTATCTACGAACGGGTCCTGTCATATTAATTATTCTGAAAAATATATTCAACTATATATGCATAACTATTATATACATATATTATATTGCTCAGATCACTCATCCAAATTTCTTATAATATGAAAACCTCACGTACTCTCTATTAAAAAAAAATAACTCGCCATTGATAAAACCCTTCAACTTCATTTGTTGTTTAATAATAGAAGTTTGATTGAAGTTTTATGAAATTGTCTAATAAGATAAAGTTCATATTGAAGCTACTTGAATAGCAAGGTGTTCCCAATTATACGAAAAAAGATTAGATAAACACCGTTTTAAATGCAAAACTATACTTATCGAGACATTCCCACAACATATAACACAACTATATTTTGAGGTTAGTTCAATGTATTTGCATCCAATTTCTGATTTTCTATTATTTATTTTTTGATGTTAGTTCAATGTTGTTGCATCCAGTTTTCGATTTCTTGTTAATTATTCTTTGCTGTAATTTAATGCATTTGCATCCAATTTCCAATTTACTGCTAATTATTCTTCGAGCTCAATTAAATGCATTTGCATCTAGTTTCGATTTTCCGTTAATCATTTTTTAGATTAGTTTAATACATTTGCATCCGCCAGTTTCGATTTCTCGCTTATTATTCAATGAGGTTGTATTTGCATCTAGTTTCTGATTTTCCTCACTATTGTTTGAGGTTAGTTCAATGAATTTGCATCCAATTTCTGATTTTCCGTTAATTATTTCTTGAGGTTAGTTCAATGCATTTGCATCAAATTTATTTTTTAAAATTAGTTTAGTGTAGTTGCATCCAGTTTTCGATTTTCCGTTAATTATTTGTAAAGATTAGTTTCACGCATTTGCATCCTGTTTTCAATTTATAGTTATTTTTTTTAGGTTAGTTTAATACAGTTGCATCCAGTTTCCGATTTTCCGGTAATTTAATCTCTGAGGATTAGTTCAATGCATTTGCATCCAGTTTCCGATTTCCCGATAATTATTTGTTGGTGTTAGTTTGATGTATGTGCATTCAAGTTTTGATTTCCCGATATTTATTCTTTGAGGTTAGTTTAATGCAGTTGTATCAATATTCTAATTGTTCATTAATTAATTTTTAAGATTAGTTTAATGCTTGCATGTGCATCCAATTTTTGATTTCCCGTTAAATATTATTTGAGGTTAGTTCGATGTATTTGCATCTAGTTTTCTGTTTCTCATTAATTGTTCTTTGACGTTAGTTTCATGCAGTATTATATATATTTGAAAATATTTGTTATTATTGGGGGTTTTTTTTTTCCAGTTGCTATTATATATTTTGTGATGTTATTTTTGTATAATTTAATTTTCCATATGTAATTTGTTTTGTTTTGGTTTGGTATATAATTTATTTAAGCCCAACGTCTACTTTAACTAAATCAATAGTTATATAAATTATTTAAGTCAACGTCCGCTTTTAATCAATCTCGTTATTCGCTAAAATTGGAAATTATAAAATTCATAAATTTAATTAGAATATGTCGTAATTATTGTGACCTGTGGTTTCTGAAATCCTTAACTATGACTAAATTTTACACCTCAAATTGATTCAACTTTATTTGTTAGACCCATATATATAGTGCATACAATATAATTTTATTTGTTTTTGGTGTACATTATTACTTATTTTATGATTAGTTTACTTTTTTTTTTCTTTTTTCCCAATCACATGTGTGGTTAACAAATGCATAAAGTAAATGTTCAAGCAACTCAATTCATTTTTTTCATTTGTTATTTCGTAGTTTCATTATCATTTTCTAGAAAGAAACTTTGTTATGTTAAACTTCACCTGAGATTAGTGTGAAAACTATTCTTTGTGGCATAAGGATTTTAGGAAAATTGTTTTTGGTTGAAAATATTATTTTTTGCAATTTAGTTATTTTTTTTAGGTTAGTTCAATACAGTTGCATCCAATTTCTGATTTCCCGGTAATTTAATCTCTGAGGGTTAGTTCAATGCATTTGCATCCAGTTTCCGATTTCCTGACAATTATTTGTTGGTGTTAGTTTGATGTATTTGCATCCAAGTTTTGATTTTCCGTTAATTATTTTTTGAGGTTAGTTTAATGCAGTTGTATCAATATTCTGATTGTCCATTAATTAATTTTTAAGATTAGTTTATTAGTTTAATGTTTGCATGTGCATCCAATTTTCGATTTCTGTTAAATATTATTTGAGGTTAGTTCAATGCATTTGCATCTAGTTTTCTGTTTCTCATTAATTGTTCTTTTGACGCTAGTTTCATGCAAGATTATATATATTTGAAAATATTTGTTATTATTGGGGGGGTTTTTTTTTCCAATTGCTATTATATATTTTGTGATGTTATTTTTATATAATTTAATTTTCCACATGTAATTTGTTTTGGTTTGGTTTGGTTTTGGTATATAATTTATTTAAGCCCAACGCCTATTTTAACTAAATCAATAGTTATATAATTTATTTAAGCCAACGTCCGTTTTAATCAATCTCAAGTTATTCTCGCTAAAATTGGAAATTATAAAATTCATAAATTTAATTAGAATATATCGTAATTATTGTGGCATGTGGTTTTTGAAATCCTTAACTATGACTAAATTTTACACCTCAAATTGATTCAACTTTATTTGTTATGCCCATATATATATTGCATACAATACAATTTTATTTGTTTTTGGTGTACACTATTACTTATTTTATGATTAGTTTATTTTTTTTCCCCTTCTTTCCAGTTATATGTGTGGTTAACAAATGCATAAAGTAAATGTTCAAGCAACTCAATTCATTTTTTTTCTTTGTTCTTTCATTGTTTCATTATCATTTTCTAGAAAGAAACTTTGTTATGTTAAACTTCGTCTGAGATTAGTGTGGAAATTATTCTTTGTAGTGTAAGAATTTTAGGAAAATTGTTTTTGGTTGAAAATATTATTTTTTGCAATTTATTTTTTTTTTCCGTAATTAGTTATATGTTTTAGAAAAAGTTGGATATTCTATGAAACTCTAGATGAGATTGTTTATTTATTTATATCATACTTTTTTTTATAATTAGTAATAGAGTTTAGAAAAAATTGGAGTCTCTAGAGTGCTTCAAAAAATAGATTGGTGAGGGTATAACTATAATATATATCTAAAGATTTGGATTTTTTTTTTTCGTAATTAGTATTAGAGTCTAGAAAAAGTTTGAGACTCTGTAAAGTCTTGAAAAATAGAGCCAAGAGGGTATAGCTATAATATATATCTAAGGACAACTGCACACGTAGCTGGAGTCAAATTTTTTGATAGAAGGGTTCAGGCCACGTCTATCTAAGATAGTATAAAGGGTTAACTGGTATTACCCCCCACTTAGATGAGCCAATTAGGATTTCCCCCCTCCTACTGGATGGGGAAATTAGGGTCTCCCCCAATTACACACAAAAAAAAAAAGTCAATTTGGGTTGAACATGTTTTTTTGTGTGTGTATTTAGGGAGTGTAGAGAAAAAGACGAAGTTTTCTTTATTTAGGCTTGAGCTCACCCTGCGCTCTTTTTTGCCTGGACAAGGGCGCGGGTCGCGCTCATGTCTTGGTCGAACTCTAGGCTCTTCAGCGCACCCTGTGCTCGACTTTGCCTTGCCAAGAGCACGGTCGCTGGCAATCAGATTTCAAAGACAATTTGACTTATTTCGGAAGTTTTATGAAATAGTATAAATATAGGTTTTTTCTGTAGAAACCTAATTTTTCCAAAACCAAGAAAGAAAGAGATTATAAGAGAGCAATTCTTTGTGAGTCAATTGAGAGACTTGTAATCTGTTACTCCGGACATCTGGTAAAGTTTGGAATTCGCAGTGTGGACGTAGACAAATTGCCGAACCACGATATATCTCTTCTTGTGGTTTGTTCTTCTTTTATATTAATTGGTTTACTTTATATGCTTGTTATTTGATATTGAGAAGTGTTGGGATATTGCTTGGAGGGAGTTGAAGTCTTGTCTATTGAGAATGATCGATCATTGTGTTGGATTGATCTATTTGTTATAGGTAACGTTGTTTCCGCAGTTATTCACAACAAGGAGAGACCCTAATGTCCCGTCTAGTGGGGTGTTTTGTGTGTGTATTTGGGGAGAGACCCTAATGTCCTGTCTAGTGTAGTGGGGTGGGGGTAATCCTAATTAGCTAATCTAGTGGGGGGCTTAACACTAACTAACCCTAGTATAAAACAAGGTATCTTTTTCTAGTTCTAGACTTCTAGTACAGAGGGAAACTTAGTGAGTGGAGGTAGGTTCACTAATTTTCTAGTGAAAGGACGCAATAGTTGCATCTCTGAAGAATTCGCGTGAACTGTAATTAACCATCCAAAAGAAGTACCATAGATTCGACAGCAATGAGCCATCCAATTCTGGTATCTCCAATTTATAAAGTGCTCCATCCAAAATACTGTAAAAACCAACAACGCCATTACGATAGTAGTTGTTTTTTAGTGTGACATCGACAAGATATGTAACTAGTAACCATGGTAGACGACCTTTGTGGTGAAGCGCCATGGTAGAAACATCTCTCCATGATGTGCAAACAAAACCGAACCGCGCCAAATCAGGAAGAGCAAGACGTTTCATGATTAAGTCTAAAAGATCAACAGGAAGCTCACTCCAGCCAACGTGATTACTATACCTTTGAGTCTTCATAGTTTTTTTTTCCCTAATTTTTTTTTATTGTTTTTTTCCTTTTATTTTGGAGATTTGACAGATCTGATAAGTGATAACGAAAGATTGCGAGTTGAGTACCGCACGTATGACTCCTAAAAAACTTGGACTCCAAGTTTCAAAATCTTTCCGCCATATTCTTGCATAGTTAACGAGTCTATCTAAATTTCCAATCAATCAATGCACATCAGACTGAATATATAAGCTGTATTTCGTAAACGTGTTATTAGTGATATATGCTATTCACACAACCAAGAGAATCAGTTAAAATTCCTACCAATATAAACTCAACCAAACACGAATATTTACAACACTCTGCATCTATTAGCGAACAATTAACTATTGGTCTCTTGTGCTCTCTGCATCATAAAAAATCTTCTTTTACCAATGGCACTTGCATTTTCCCTCAGTTTGGCCAAGTGAGTCATCCTCCTTTCTGCAGATTTAGATACATGTACTTGATCTGGCTCCTCATTGGAGATGGTGTCAATTTGCTCGCGTGCAGGTGATTTTGAAGGACTTCCCTCTTCAGATACTTGGATTGCTTGCTTCAAACTCTCTACTACCTCACTCATCTTTGGACGCTCTCTACGATTCTTACTCAGGCATTTGTCTGCTAATTTTGCCATATTTTGGGCTGCAGTAAAAGAGTAACGATTCCCAAGACGTGGGTCCATTATCATGCTGAATCTCTTGTTTTCAACTGGGAACCGTTTGACCCAATCCAAAAGCTTTTGCTCTGTTCTTGGTCGGTTTATTTCCAAGGACCGCCTGCCTGTAAGAATTTCATACAACACTATGCCGAAGCTCCATACGTCACTCTCAGCCGTGAGATGACCAGTCTCTAGATATTCTGGAGCAGCATACCCTTTAGTCCCCACTACCTGACCACCAAGAATAAGAGAATATGTTGTACGTGATTCAGAAAGTATGCTTGGATTCTAGGATGTGATTAAGTGAACTGTGAACATCTGAACAATAAACAGACACTACTGGCTATTTTGGTTGAGCCACTTCTACCAAATGCTGATTCTATATTTTTCACATAGCATTATGTGTTGAAGTTTCCTAGACCAAGTCATGAAACTAATAAATACTAGCGCACATACAACATCTACACTGCACATACCGCTGTTGAAACATGAGTCTGTCCTTCCGTTGGACCCTCCTGGCAAGCCCAAAATCTGATAGCTTCGGTTTGAAGTCTTCGTCCAATAGCACGTTTGAAGATTTAAAATCACGATATATAACCTGCCAAATGTTAAAAGTGAAGGCAGGTCAGCAACAAATAAAAGCATTTCCAGTCTAAGAGGTAAAATGGAACATCCAATGTGAGGAATACCCAGGCATATATCTAGTCAGTTACTAAAGTGCAGTCTACTCCAGGATGATTATCTATATCTAAAGAATTTGAAAATGCTCTAACAACACTGTTTCGAGATGGTAGTAGGCTAGCTCAAAAGTTTAATACAAGCAAGACACACCAAAACTGAGCACCAGTATTGAAAAGAATAGCCTATATTTGTAAAATGACTAGGAAATTTGACTATATTCGATCAGAGCGTAGAGAGAAAATAGTCTTCTAGGAGGGGTAATGTGATTGAGCCACTGAGGAGCCATGGCTGGCTGTACAAGTACCCCAGAAGTGACATGCAATCAGAAACTTCCAAGTGAATGAGTCACTAACCTGGACTTCTAATTCTTCATGCAGATATGCCAATCCTTGAGCTGCACCAAGGATTATCCTTAATCTGGTGTTCCAGGGAAGAGGAGGCAACACCCTGTTGAAAAGATGATCTTCCAAGCTTCTATTTGGCATATACTCGTAAACCAGTAGGCGTTGTATTCCTCTTTCACCATCTACGCCACAATATCCAATAAGTTTTACTAGATTTGGGTGCTCAACAATTCCAAGAAATTGGACCTCTGCCAACCATTGTTTATGACCCTATAAGAAATTGAGGAATTAGAATGAACAAGTAATTGAGAAAGCTGAAGTGGCTCTCCCTATTATCTTTCTTTTTTTTTTTTTCTTTTGTTCACTTGTTTATCCTATCTATTTGTATCATACGCTTATGGTATATTTGTGTCCTTCACAACATTCTCAAGAAAGATTACATCATAGAGACCTATATGTTCTTTCAAGGTTTCACCTACACCGGTATGCTAGCTACTTGTACACCACAGTTGTATCTATGCATTCCCACACTTCTGCTTTCTGAAAAGCAATCCTTAACTAAGAAGACCCTCAAGGTAGACAATGCATAATACGACTATGAGGTGAAAAATATATCAGTACCAATGAACAAACAAGGAAATAAATACCTGCCAACCATTGTTGTTAAGTTTTTTCACAGCAATCACAATTCGATCCCCCTGACCACCTAGAGTCATAACTGAACCTTTATAAACACTTCCAAATCCACCTTCTCCAATCTTGAGCAACTTATTGAAACAATTTGTGGCATTCCTCAGTTCTGCGAATGAAAACACGCGTAAGTGTTGTGCCTTCTCTTCATACAGCTCACGAATACTACGTGGCGAGGCTCCTGAAGCAGAAGATTTGACTGTTCCGCTCATGTTTGAGTTATGAAAGTTGCTTAAGTTGCTCTTGTTATTCAAATTCGGTGCTGATCGTAGTTTCCTGCACTTGTATGAAAATTTAATGGGATAGAAGCACTTCATCCTTAAATTTCTATTACAGTTCCCAAATGCAGGAGATCTGTGGTTCGAAAGTGCTTAAAATGGCTGAAAAATGGTCTATAATGTTGTAAAACTTATTTTAGATTATTGAAAGGCCACATAAACTCAATACCCTGCAACCTGGTTTGGTTTGCATTCAAGTCCAATATACACACAAACAGACAACTGTAGTATATGGAGTTTGAAGTTGTTTTGTTGATGATTTGAACCGATTGCACCAAATAGAATTGAACACCCAAGTCAAGAGAACTACAGAAGCAGTAGAACCAAATGGAGAAATAAAACAGGGAAAGCAAGACAACCCCAAATGAGAAAACAAGCAAAAGAAGAGAAGCAAAGCAGGTAAGTTGGTTGAAAAAAAGAAAGATAAACTTGGGAAGCAAATAAAGAAAAATGAAGCTAACCCCTTAAAAGATATAACATAATAAACTGTTAGGAAGTGAAAGAGAAAGAGATCACCATTTACCTAACATGATATTTCTTGTTAATCTTATCTTCTTCTTGTTTATTAACTTGTTCTTGTTCTCTAAAAACTGCCTAACGCGTTTGGTTAGACCAAATAGAGAAGACACTTGTTTATCATTTGTTCCATACTTATATTCCTATATGTTGAATCTTGTCAGGTCTTTTTCTGGTTTTGACTTTGTTGAATACTTGAACTATCGGAGTTGTTGAATATATATCTTAGGATTAAAAGAAAAGAAATCCAAATCATTTTAAAATTTTCTGTTCATTTTGATAGATTAATAGGAGACAAGAAGGGAACTAGGGAAGTGTTGTTCTGAATAATAGACCTTTAATTTCCTAAGCTTCATTGTATTCAAATGCTTCTTGTTTTGACTCTTGGTGTACGTCTTTTGAGTGCTGTCTATGTTTTGACTTTTGAGATATTGTCTACTCTGGTGTCTTTGTTCAGAAATGTGAAAACGAGGTTGTCACGTTTTAGTTTCGTGGAATATCTTTTTCTTTAATTTCTTTGTGGTCTTTTGATAACCCAGATTCTTTCGTTTTTTTAAGTTTTAACTGAGTAAAATCAGATCTTATGTGATTATATGCTAACCTATCATAATTTTAATTAAGGTTTGATCTGCAAAATTTAGGGAAAACTTGAAAACTCATTATTGAGTTTCTTGAGAGGTGACATTAAATTTTGAGTAAAGCTAGTGTCCTCTTAAATTTTTACCAATTTTTAATATTGAAACATTTACACCTATCCAAGATTCCATAGGCCAGTGCTTAGCTAAACCTACTGTGCGCTCATTTTTTCTTCTCTTCATCTTGGTCAAGGCCACCAGTTTCTTCCAAATGATGCGACAAACACCTATTTTTCAAAGGAGAAGAACTTGCAGATAATTTTGTGAAGATCAGAGCGCGCATTTCATCGGAATTAGAGATTTTTTCGCCTCATTGATCTTTTTCGGTCATATATTTAGAGCTAGACTCTGATGTTTTGTCCATATCAAGATGTAACATCAATGAACATGGAATTTTTATAAGTATATTATGTCATCGTTGTGAGCCTCGTGAGGCATGGGCGTTTATCACTAGAAAGGTCTTTGTAGAGTACATTTCTAGTAAGCAAAGTAACTTATTTTGTCCCTGTTGATCTATATTCCATTTGCGCATGTTCCAAATCCTATTGTTATTACATCGTCTGCTGATGACTGTTGATACATGATGCTACAAGAGTGGGAGTCCAAAGTACGAGGATTCATACATAGAATGCAATTTGCGAGTGTAGGGGAGCAATATCCCCATTAAGGAACATTGCATACGAAACGTAAGCGATCTCAATACAACGACCTCCAGGACCGGTCTATGAAGCAGCTCTCTAAGAAACATTGCATACGCGACTTCAATGCATCGACCTCCAAGAACGACCTACTTAATAGCTCCTTTTTCGGTAGGTGGTACGAACGAAGATATCTCGATGACGAGCACATGGCTAAAGGCAGACGCCTCGGGTAATGATCACCACCAAGGGTAATCATTACCAAAATCTTGATTGTATTTCCCACCACCGGGAAATAGGGGTAATCTCGCCAACACCCAATCAAACACCGCGACTTATAATATAACCAAATCAACACTCATTCGCGATCTCCACCTTACATCGTACCATAGACACACGTGCCTTCTAGATTGACATTTCCCTAAGCCTATAAATACCACCTGATTGAACTACGTAGGGCCCGATTCCTCTCTCGAAAAAAAAAGGAAAACCAACAAGAGGATCGTGGCGGTTAAACGCCGAGGAGCGAACTTCGGTCCCAACAGAAAATCCAAAACACCCCTTTACATTGGCCATGCGTGGTTTCGATTACTTGAGAACCACCTTAAATCGATTCATACATCACCAATTCTCAAGCCCACGAAGCATGGTCACCTCGAAGCTCAAGTCCAAAGACCTTGCCCACCAGTTGGGAATCACAAACGAGCATTTCCTTGCTCGGGGAGGAAAATGCTACTTTACGAGCTCAAGTGGATAGTTACCGGCAACAACAAGTCGGGTAATGGAGCGTAGAACGACATCAACAACGTTAATCAACAGATTAACGAATTATCACAAAGGATTGGTCGAGCGCCGTAAGGATTCGACACCGTTGTTGCACAAGATGCTTAAGACATATCAGCGTCTCCGTTCAAATGTATGAGGGTCCTCAATAAACCCTCTCCACAAGACTTTATCCAGCCACGCTTTCCCATGTATGCGATGGCGGACGCGTGCCACGTCAAAGATGTGGCTCGCTACATTCAGAGTTTGGCACTTTACAGCTCACCCGAGTTTGATCATCTCCACTGCAGATTATTTCCCGCCAGTCTCAAGGATGGCGCTCTTGATTGGTTCTTTTCACTGGAATCCGATTCTATCAAAACCTTCGAACAACTTACTGATTTGTTCGCCAGCCAGTACGTCCACAACAGGCGGAAGAAGGCAGATCTTGATTCTTTGTTTCAATTATCATTCAAGGAAGACGAAACTATTCGTGAGTTCCTAGGACGGTTCAAGGCCGAACTGTTATGCATGGAAAGCGGCTTGAAAGAATCTTTCGCCACACTGGCCTTTTCCAATGCTTGCCGAGTGCGTAACACCGACCTCTCCAGGTCGTTGATGAAGGAACGCCCAGAGACACTGTCCGAACTCTACGCTCGCGTGGACAAGTACATCAAGTTGCAGGAATCTTTGAAACTCCACGGCTTAGACAAGAACCGGGGGAGTGGCAGCGGTTTCGGTCATCTACTCCACGGGCCAAGAAGCCATATAGTCGCTTGTACCAAAAGCCGCATTCGATCGGACAACAAAGAAGAGTTAAGCTATCCCGACACGCTCCCCGGTTACATTACGGGTAAGATTAAGCGAGCCCCATTCTTCCGACCGATGTGAGGTAACCATGATCGACCTAACAAGCCATTTTGGCGATTTCACAACGAAAATGCCATGAAACCGATGCATCTTTGGGGGCTTAAACATTATCTCCGGGATCTAGTGGAAGTCGGCCATATAAAACAAATACACTAGCATTCCTCGACGGCGACTTGCGTCACAAACCGATGGCTCGCCGAGTCCGTGAAGTCGATCTCCACCTCCCCGTGAGCTACCAAGAGGTTCAAGCTCGTCCTCGCGAATGAGGAGGGCGCCGAATCGATCGTTAAGCGCCACGGCGAAGGCAGCAAAGACTCATCCGATCGTGACAATGATCGAACTATTCACGCGTGATTACTTTCCCCGACGATTCCGTAACCTCATCCGGAGAGAAAAGACGCCGTGGTCGGCGCTTTCGGGAAGTCTATCATTTCACTTCACGCAGGCTTCTCACTCGCCCGCGTTCATTCAGTCGCGGCCTTGCGATATCACTTTCACGGAGGCCGACTTAAGCAAAGTCTACCTTCCTCATAATGATGCATTGGTAGTCCATGTCAAAATTAGCGACTGGACAGTCAAGCGCGTCCTGATCGACCCCGGCAGTTCCTGTGACATCTTGTTCTACCACACCATGCAAGAGATGAATCTTCCCAAGTCCGTCCTCGTAGACCCGATCGCCCCCCTTTATGGGTTCAATGGTTCCAGGGCCGATCCCATTGGTGATATTATACTTCCAGTGTCGGTGGGATCTAGAGAGGACAAGATCACCTGCAATACACGGTTCTGCATTCTAGACAGCAAGTCGCCATACAATGCCATACTCGGACGACGTTGGATCCATCAGATGCAGCGGTGATGCATTAACTTTGCATCAAGTTCTCCGTTCCCGGGACCTCGAGGAATGATGGAATTTAGAAGCAATCAACTTGAAGCGTACCATTGTAACCCGGATCATGTTAACAAGTGAGATCGCCTGTGAACCGACCCCGCCACACATGAACCCACGGTTACCAATGGCACATGACTTAGTTGCCGAAGTCCAGCCCCGAACTGCCAAGAAGAACGCTAGGGGCTCTAGCAAGCAGATTTTCTCTCAATCACGAAACCCGCGACTCGCTCCCGAGTCCTTACCGCCCGAGAAAGATTTCCAAAGCATTGATCCACCGGCGATAACCGTCGGCCGGGCTAAAGTATCAGAGGTCGTCTCACCGTGTTAGGCCGCTACAGATGACAGCAGCAGCCACACCATCAATGTGCATGCAGCTAGGTCCCACTTCCCAGGTCGTGGGTACCCCTGTCAGCGTTGCCGCACAGGTCGCTCCACCCTCAGCGACCAGTCATGTCGTCCCACAAAGTGTTCAGACCTCCCCCGATAGCGAATCGCCAAGCAAGCAAATTTCGCCATCGATCATGAAAACCTCCAAATGACACAAAGAGAAAAAGTGAACCTAGGCACCGAAGACGACCCCAAGTTTGTATATGTAGGGGCTAACCTCGACCCCACAATCAGGACCCACCTTGTAAATTTCTTATCTATGAATAAAGATGTTTTTGCTTGGTCGTATATCGATGTGCCCGGAATAGATCCCGCAGTCGCATGCCATAAATTAAATGTTAATCCCAATGCTAGACCAGTCCGACAACGACCCCGCCGACTATCCCTGCGTTTTCAAAAAGCCATCAACGACGAGGTCGACAAACTCAAGCAAGTCGGTTTTATCAGAAAAGTAGACTATCCGGAGTGGATCGCTAACATCGTGGCGCGTATTCCAAAAGAACGGAACGGTTAAGCTATCGTCGATTTTACTTAATGTAAATCGCCACACCAAAAAAGACGTTTTCCCTACCTCGCATTGACCGACTTGTCGACCAGACCTGTGGTCATGAGCTTCTCTCCTTCATGGACGCGTACAGTGGGTACAACCAAATCCCACTCGCAGAGGAGGATCAAGAGAAGACCTCTTTCATTACAGAGCAAGGGATCTATTGCTACAACGTTCTCCCGTTCGGCCTGAAAAAAGCCGGAGCAACGTATCAACGCCTGGTCACTGACATGTTCCAAGACATGTTAGGCGACACCATGGAGGTCTACATCGATGATATGGTCGTCAAAAGCAAAAAGGCCGGTGATCACCTCGACCACCTTGAACAAGCGTTCTCTAGATTACGCCGCATCGGCATGAAGTGAATCCGAGAAATGCCTCCTTGAGAGCCCTCCCAAGAAATTTTAGGGTATCGTGTCTCAAATGAGGGATCGGGCGAATCCGCACCAGATCCGGCGTTCTTAGACATGCCCGATCCACGCATCGAAGAAACAAATACAGAAATTGTCGTGGGCATGGTCGCGTGACTCAACCGATTCATATCAAGGGCATCCGATAGGTGTAGACCATTCCTGCAACTCCTTAAAAGGCGGCAGCTTCTCATGGAATGATCGGTGCCATCAAGCATTCGCCACTCTCAAACAAGATTTTCACCACGCCCCCCTTAGCCAAGCCCGTAGATGGAGAGACTCAGGGTTCTATCCGGCAAGATCCGATTAGCCATCAGCTCAGTTCTCTTCAAAGAGGAAAACAATTCAGAAAAACGATCTACTTCACAAGCAAGACGCCACGACAAATGAAAAAGAATTACTCCTTCTTGAAAAAAGCCGTGACTTGCTTTGTTGTATTCGCACGGAAGTTCAGCCTTACTTTCAAAGATCAAATCAAAGTTCTTACCGACCTCCCATTGAAGAAAATCTTCCACAAAGAAAACAAGACTACTCGAATGGTAGTTTGGGCCGAAGAACTAGGCGAACACCACCTAGAGTTCGTACCACGGATTTCTCAGAAAGGACAGGTCGTCGCCGATTTTCTAGCGGATTTCCCTGTTGATGATCCCAATTGGGAACAAGAAACCGACCTCCCAGATTCGAAAGAGCACATCAAGTCCACCTGGTCTCTCTTTGTAGATGGTTCTAGCAACCACGGCGGCAAATGCATAGGGGTTGTATTAGTTTCACCGATGGAACGGTGATGGAGAAGTCGGTTAAGCATCGACTTCGCGAACTTCCAACAACGAGTATGGAGTAATGAGGCGACCGATCGGGGACTTCGTGATGGCGCAGCGGTGTCAAAGAGCTCCAAGTCTTTAGTGACTTCGCACCGGTTTGTTCGCCAGGTTTGCAAAAGAGTACACTACCCATGAAGGTAATCTTTCAAAATATCTTCGGTCGTTCATAAATTATTCCCTTCTTTTAAGCGGTACACATACATCATTTCTTGCGTGGATCTAAAACCGTCACGCCAGACAATTTAGCTTACCTAGCAACCCGGACTCGAAATGCACTCCAAGACAACTACTAATAGAAGTAGTCGATCGACCTGCGCGTTCCAAGTCGAAAGCACACCCCGACAATAAGCGACCTATTCCCTCTCGGCCGGTCGGTTGAGTCAAACATGGATGCAACCTATCATCGACTATATCCAGCACCGCGCGCTCCCTGAGGAGCGTACCAAGGCTAAGCAGATCCCTTATCAAGCACGACGTTATTGTTTGTTCCATAACAAATTGTTCCGAAATCGGTGGGTGGCCCACACGTTGCATCACTCAGGCGAGGGTCGGTTAGTTTTCGCGAGAGATCCATGAAGGAGAATGTGGAAATCATGCCGGTGGTCACTCTTTAGCCCATAAGGCCATTTCACAAGGATATTTTTTGCCCCGTATGCAGATCGATGCTAAAGCATACATCCTCAAATGTGTCAAGTGTCAAACATTTGGCCATAATATCATCCAACCTGCTCGCGAACTGATCAGTATAGCAAGCCCATGGCCATTCCACATGTGGGGCATGGACATCATGGGACCGTTCATCCCACAGAAAAGTACGGGCTTCCGCTTTGTCTTAGCTGCAACCGACTACTTCACCAAGTGGGTCGAGGCTATTCCTTTAGCACACGTCAAAGAGTCACATGTCAGAAACTTCATCTGGACACATCATCACCAGATTTGGTTTGCCACATACATTAGTAATGGATAATGGGCCTCAGTTCAAAGGCAGAACGGTTAAAGAGTTTCTAGCCAAGTGGAAGATCGTTCACGCATTTTCTACTCCACAATACGCTTAGAGTAATGGTCGGTCGCGAAGCCCGAACAAAAGCAATCTTGGAAAACTTGAAGAAAAAGATTGAAAAGAATAAGAGCCAATGGCCAAATCAATTGGAGAATATTCTATGGGCTCACCGCACCACAGCTCGATCCAGTACCGGCGAATCACCATTTTCCTTATGTTATGGCACAGAAGCCGTAATTCCCACCGAGCTGACAGTCACTACGACTCGATCAGAACTTGTCGAGTCAGGACACAACGACTCCGTGTTAGCACGAGAAGTCGACCTGTTGGAAGAAAAGCGGAACTTAGCTGTCATCAGAGTCGCATCTTATCAGCAAACTCTGAAGAACTCCTACAATAAGCGAGTTCATCCTAGGTCTTTTCAACCTGGCGACCTAGTGCTGAAAAAGACGCAAGACGATTCCAAGTTAGCACCCACATGGGAAGGTCCCTACATCGTGGAACGCGTCGTCGGCAATGGAGCATACTGGCTAAGAACCCAAGAGGGGAAGATGTTGCCTCGACCTTAGAATACCTATCTACTGAAAAAAATTTACCAGTAGCGTCATTCATGTTGTATATCCTTTTGTTCACATTAATGAAAACTAAGTTTCTTGTGTTAACTAATACAATATAATTTATTTACTTGTATTGACAAGTCAAACAGTTTACACATAGATAATAATCGCGTTCTTTGGGTCTACCATCCTCGGCCCGGCCGGCTTATCCTCACCAGCGAAGACGCTCTCCGCCTCTCGGGCTTACAAGCTCTACTGCCTTTCCAAGTCTTGTTCGATCTATATTTCTAGGATCTTACAAGCTCTGGAGCTTACATGCTTTTCCAAGTCTTGTTACGTCGAGGACCTATATTTTTAGGATCGACCACACGAGAACGCTCTCCGCGAGCATACAGCTCTCTGGAGCTTACAGGCTCTACAGCCTTTCCAAGTCTTGTTACGTCGAGGACCTATATTTTAGGATCGACCACGCGAGAATGCTCTCTCCACAAATCATACTCTACGAGCTTACAAGCTCTACACCTTTCCAAGTCTTGTTACGTCGAGGACCTATATTTCTAGGATCAACCACGAGAACGCGGCTCTCGCGAGCATAGCATACTCTCGAGCTTCACAGGCTCTACACCTTTCCAAGTCTTGTTACGTCGAGGACCTATATTTCTAGGATCGACCACACGAGAACGCTCTCCGCGAGCATACAACTCTCTGGAGCTTACAGGCTCTACAGCCTTTCCAAGTCTTGTTACGTCGAGGACCTATATTTCTAGGATCGACCACACGAGAACGCTCTCCGCATACAACTCCATAGCTTACAGCTCTGAGCTTTCCAAGTCTTGTTCCAGGGACCTATCTTTCTTCACTTATCACTTTCGTCGAACACCTATGCTAGGGTCTGGAGCTTACATGAGTACAATACCAATGGGCATTACGGCTTCTATACATGAGTACAATACCAATGGGCATTACGCTTCTATATAGACATTCCTAAGCAAGACATTCCCGGCAACATTACTTATAAATTCAGAGAGAATACACCTAACGAAGAACTCTTCAACCTCGAGTCATATCCTCTAAGCAGGCTCCTAGCACTTCTCTCTTACAAACAAGGTGACAAACGAAGTATAGTAACAGTTACATGAAAAACATTTCTGCGCGCTGAGCATTGAACTACAAACCACGCGCATAGTAAGCAGGAGAATCGATGCAAACAATCAACATTAGCCATGCGTTCTAAATCCAATCCATACTAGTGCTTGGCCATAGCCATTACAGCTCGTTTTACCGATCTGCTGGGGCTACCCAGAAAATCCAGATCGGTACGTATTAAACAAAACAACGAACTGCCACTTCCGTGGAAACCAGTTCTCGGTACCAGTGTAGCGAACTGCTCAGGCAAGCCTGAAAGTACAGCTCTATTGTTTACTCCCATATAAGAGAGGCAAAATCAACACATCATCACAAATTCCCACAAAGAGAAATACAGTACATCATCAAACATCGGTTAAAACATGCTTATCTTTGGGGGTCGCACTACTGCCAGCACCGTGTCGCGCAGACCTCAGCATCACCCGCATACCTTGTTCTTGCGCTTCACCATCACCCGCTCTCTTCAGGACATGATATTTCTCGTCCAGCGTGGCATATTCGGCACAAGCCAGGGTGTATGCTTTCTTTGCCTCGCGAGCGACCCCTTGGCATTTCTTGGCATAAGCAGTCACTTCAGCCACCTCCTTATCTAGCTCAGTCAGGTCCGTAATCAGCGCAGCGTTCTCTGCAACAGCGTTCTGATATCTCGTCGTCATTACTTCCAAATTTTCCTTTTCTCGAGCTCCATGCGGCCATGACGTCCATATGAGAGTTATCATCGCCCTCAATGCCTTGAACAACATTCTTCAGTCTATCATACCCTGCAAGAAACTGCACAACCAAAGTCAACAGACTGAAAAGACATTCGAAACTAACATAAACACCTACTGCATCACGAGTTTACCAGACAAGCCGCCATATCCATCGTCCCTAGAAGCGTTTCCATGCTTTCATCCTTCACCTCCGCCTTATCACCATCCAGCACGGCCCCCTTTCAAAGAAGTTACTTCGCTATGGGGGGAGTGGAAACTACAATCAACGCGTTTCAATCGTCGCGTTTCTTCCCCGTTTTCCCCATATAGTAGAACTCGCTCCCCACATCCCCAGGTCGCGGGAACGAGTTCTCACCAGCACGTTGTGGCGACCTGATCACAACGCCACCAGCCGGACGACCAGCCCTCCTAGGTCGTTTGTTGCTTCTGGCCCCCACCAAAGCAGCCTTCCGCTTTCCACGGTCTCCATGCACGTGAGGGGAGAACTCTATCTCCTCCATGACCAGTGGAGAAGTTTCTCTCAAACGCCCTTTTCCCTTACTCCGTTTGCTGCATTCTGCCATAATTACACCTACGAACAAAGAACACACAGTCGGAGTTAAAGACTGGGGCAGGATTATGCTTAGCAACACATATTCAAAAGAGGAGAACAACGTTACCTTTCAACGCAGCGGTAGTGGAAATGCACAGTGCGAAGAAGAAGAGAAGCTGGAACAAACGTTCAAACACCTTTGGTATTCCGCGAACAGTTTCTCTTATCAAGTAAACGTCTTTTCCAAACCACGTCATAATTACCTTGAGACGCCAAACGTCAGCCAAGCTGTCCGCCATCATTGCGCCCCTCGAGCCGCTCGCTGTCTTACACGTGGCATTCCCATCAAAGCGATCTGCTATCATCGATACAGAAAACGCACAAAGAGAAACAAGTGCGCAACATCGCAGGAAAGCAAATAACGACCTTCTTTAAACAGCACTTTCATACAGTTCGTTCTTTAGCCGGGTTGCTGAGACTACTCAGAAAATCCAACCCGGCTCGCAAAAGTTAACTTCATATGGTTACCCCGAACTAGTACGGGATACCAACTCATTCAAAAAACATAATACGAAATGCAAGAAAGGCGAATCGCCTGGTTACCCCTGAAACCGGTTCTATTGTATCGCAAAGATATAAGGCGATAAGAGACATTCAACAAATTTACAACTTGCCCTCCCCGGGCACCACAGGTAGTTCTGCAGCCTCAAAAGCTTCATCGACCTCAGCCTCCCTCCCGTCCACTACGATCGATACGCCATCCAATTCCAAACTCATCAACAAGATCGTGTGGTCTGCAGCGGCTTCGGACACTACGGCCTCTGGCATGATCAAGGAGGAGGCAATCGCCCCACCACCGTCTCCTCATACCTGTTCCACTGAGGTACGAGACGCGCAGCGTGCGTGTTCCTCCTTCAAAGCCTTGTAATCCGCTTCCAGATCTCCGGTCCGCATCCGGATCATCATAGGCCTTAGTAGCGTCCCGAAAGCAACCTTCTTGCGATGAAGGGGCATAATCGTTCGACCTTCCAATTTCCACATTTGCGGCACGTTCCGCTCCTTCAAATTCTTCTAGCTTTTGCCTCGGATCTTTAGCCCGGTATCTTTCAAAGATCTTCGCCAGATTCAGATTTTCATGAGCCTTCCGCAGGTCCTCAAGCTCCTCACGCTCCATCTTCGCAGCGTCACGCATTCTTTCACTCCTCGACAACTTCAACACGGACTCTCTATCCGTTTTCAAATGATCTGCGCAATCTCTTTCAACTTTTGGAAACCACTGACAAGCTGCCATAGTCCACGTATATAAACAAATCAAAGCAACGAACATAACAAAACACGCTATCTCAAAGGACAACAAACCCACGTACCAGACATTGCGCGATTTCCATCCGACGTATGTTATCCGCCCGATCCGCTTCTCATCCAGTTCCTTGCGATTGCCATCTAACGCGATCTGTTCCAGCAAGAAGCGGTGCCGATACCTTACTCGACTGAAACCGCGGTCGATGACGCTTTTATCGTTCATTGCCCTCCGTGTTCATCTAAATACACGAATCGGGCCTCCAGTCATCGGCACTCCTACAACAATGCCTTCCCACTCGCCTTGGGGAGCTTTCGCTTTAAGCTAAGCGGATCGGGTTCCCGCCCTCGTCAAGAGACGGACTAGATCCCACACCGGTCGCCAAGTCCATGACACCGCCAGCCCTCGCCCGACTCCGGCCACCGCTAACACCACCACCCCACTAGAGCTCTCCCGTATGCGTGTCGCACAACCTTAGCCATTCGAGCCCCTCGCTCGGCCTTCCAGCTCTTCTCTTCTCCGACCTGCCCACGGAAAGCGGTGAAGGCTTCTGATCTCACTCCACAGAGCGTCAATTGTTAACCCTTCCCGTAACGAAAGCTCGAACTACCGGCCCCTGCATTCATCGCCAGGAGGACGCCACGCCCGATCTCGGGTCCTCCCATGTTATCGATCACTTATGCGCTTCTCCATCACCACCCGCCGTTGCTTCGACCTAGAGCTCGCTCTTTTTGAGCCTTTTTTTCTCCCGGATCGCAAAGCACCTCCTTTTTCCTCAAAGAAATGAGCAAATTCGGAAGCTTACGCGACGCTTTTCTTCTCGACTCAACCGCGAAACCTTTCTATCTCCCCGATCGGTTCGTGTCCGCCCGGAAATTCTGCAAACAAAACAAAGAGATGAACCAGTTAGAACAACAGTCACTCACCCATTAAAGTGTCAAAAGCAAGACAAGCCTACCCACCGGCTAGGCTACACATCCTAGTTCGCAACCTACATCCACTAGCACAGTAGTTGCCAACTAGCAGCAACGGCCTCTTCGTCCAGGCCTCATTGCTTACACCATCGAGCACAGCAGAACGCGTCGTCATGGTTTGCAAGCTAAAATTCAGATTACCAGATGACCGCCTCATTACGTAGTGCTCTATTATGTCAGACACCCCTATGTAGTATTCACCACTGGCATTCAACAGGTCGAACACCTTAAATAGTCGCCAGGTGTTACCAACGAATTGGCATGGCGATTTCCCACAGTGACTCAAGAAGTCACAAACCAATTTCGAGAACGGTATCTGCATGTACGCTCTCAGCTGACCTTCACAGATGATTATTCCACCATTCGGAGGATTGTACCTCTCACTACTTAACATCTTCACTCACCTGGGTTCAGATATTTCCGTGTCGGGCACATTGATCCCATAAGTTGCTCGCAGCTCAGGAAACGAGCTAGCAGCACGATGCTCTACCGCCCTTAGGGGTAACTCACCTGCTGGCGTCATCTCCCCTCGACCCGACGTACTAGCCACGTCATCGTCTAACCCGGATCGACTATTAACCTCCTCTACCCTAACTTCTTCATCCACCTCACCCCCACCACCACCACCACCACTCAACGAAGTCTTCATTCTCCTCTTCATACTCTCCGCTTTCGGTGAAATCTCCCCGAACCTCTTTTCGGCGAGTGAAAGTGTCGCCGAATCCGACATTGTAGTATTTCCTTTTTCTCAAATTACCCAACCTTAAACCCTACAACCTAACACGACCTACCCACCTTAAACAAACCCTACCGAACGAAAGACAAAGAAAGTGAAAATGAAAAGCAAACAAAGAATGAAGCACTCTCACCTTCTGAGCCCTAGCTTACGCTTTTTGGGAAGAAGAAGCCTGGAAATGCCTTTTGGTTATCCCAAATTTGATTTTGTACAACCGCCTGTTCAGTTCCCAAGAAGTTATGATTACGACCTATCATATAGCCCACACACGTGTCTAAGGACCTCGCTTTTTCCCTCGGTTCCGAATAACGCGGCGACCGCCTCCTTTCCAACCGCTAGGATTCTATCACGTGCCACCCACGCCCTAATCTTTCTTTCCCGCCAAAACCATCATGCTACAAGATTCGAACTCGGCGCCATCTCAGTCAGAACGATCACCATAGTTCGTTCATACTTCACCCAAGTGTTGATTCTTCTCTCAGCAGATCGCTTGCACGAACACAACCAATCATCGAGAGGGGTCAGGTAGGGGAGCAATATCCCCATTAAGGAACATTGCATACGAAACGTAAAGTTTATCTCAATACAACGACCTCCGGGACCGGTCTATGAAGCGACTCTCTAAGAAACATTGCATACGCGACTTCAATGCATCGACCTCCAAGAATGACCTACTTAATAGCTCCTTTTCGGTAGGTGGTAATGCGAACGAAGATATCTCTGATGCATTTACATGGCTAAAGGCAGAACGCCTCGGGTAATGATCACCACCAAGGGTAATCATTACCAAAATCTTGATTGTATTTCCCACCACCGGGAAATAGGGGTAACCTCGCCAACACCCAATCGGACACCAACTTATAATATAACCAAATTCAACACTTATTCAGCGATCTCCACCTTTACATCGTACCATAGACACACGTGCCTTCTAGATTAACATTTCCCTAAGCCTATAAATACCACCTGATTGAACTACGTAGGGCCTGATTCCTCTCTCCCAGAAAAAAAGAAAAGGAAAACCAACAAGAGGATACGTAGGCAGTTCGCTCAGAAGCGAACTCGGTCCCAACAGAAAATCCAAAACACCCCTTTCAGCGAGGAATGCAGAAACGGGGCTGATGCCACATTCTACTTGGAATATCTTTTGTGCAGGGTATATCCAGGTGTAGCCAGGAGCTGCTAGAAGTCAACATGCAAATCAAAATGCAAAAAAATTGGTTGGTTCATAACTTATAGAGGAGAAGCAAGTGGCCCAATCATTAGAAAGCCATTCAAATTCAAGCAATATACATACACAACAACAACAACAAAAATTCTCTCTTCTATTAACTAACTCTTTCTTTCTTACCTAAGAACAAACTACTATGATCACTTTCTCTTCTCTTCATCTTGGTCATGGTCCTACTCACCTTTTCCCATATGCCCAGACGAAGAATTACTTCCAAAGAAGAACTACTTGCAGAGATAACTTATTTAGATTCATACCTACCAGTCCCAAAGTTTCCATTTCTTCTAATTCCCATTCTGCAGAGAGGTATATTTTGCTCCTTAATGAATCTTTTTAATTAATTTAAATTCTCTGATGTTTTAAGTTTGAGAGTTTGGTGTAAATTTATAGATGACACATCACACATATCTAATACATTCTTGCTTAGGATGTTTTTTCGAGGCAAGCTGAACTATATGATGGAATGTGTTGTTGTTTTTAATTTGTTTGGGTAATATTAACTATTCATTCATCTCTTGGAAGAAACAGATATTATCTTGCTAGTTTAGCTCCCCTCGAAGCGATTTTATTTGATATTGATGGAACGCTATGTGATTCAGATCCTCTCCATTATTATGCTTTCAGGGAAATGCTTCAAGAGGTATACTAGTTCTAGAATGTAAACATATCATATTTCATAGGAAGTTAATTGATATAGGTGCATTTCACAGATTGATTTTAATGATGGAAACCCCATCACTGAGGAGTTCTTTATAGAGAAAATTGCGGGCAAGCATAATGTGGAACTAAGTAGATTGCTCTTCCCTGATTGGGATCTCTCAAAGGGTTTAAAGTTTATGGATGACAAGGAAGCGATGTTTAGAAGGCAAGTTCATTACGCCTATGTTTTAATGCCAAAGTTCGAACAGTTTTAATTCGTATGGATACATATCTAATGGTCATACAGATTGGCAGCAGATCAATTGAAGTCTATTAATGGTTTAAAGAGATTGTGCAAATGGATTGAAGATCGTGGCTTGAAGCGAGGTGCAGTGACTAATGCTCCAAGGCCAAATGCCGAGCTCTTGCTTTCGAGCCTAGGACTCTCTGACTATTTTGAGACTGTTGTTATTGCGAATGAATGTGACCGAGCAAAACCATTCCCTGATCCTTACTTGAAGGGTCTGAAAGCCCTCAAAGCATCGCCCGACCACACGCTTGTGTTTGAGGTTTTATTTTACTACACTAATTACTCATGTTTGCAAGTGTTTTCAGGTTCCCTTGTTCTCAACTTTCCTGTTATTTTTCGTTTTCTAGGATTCGGTGTCAGGGATAAAAGCTGGAGTGGCAGCTGGAATGCCAGTTCTGGGAATTACTACCAGAAACCCTGAACACTTGCTTATGGAAGCTGGAGCTACCTTCCTCATCAAGGATTATGATGATCCAAAATTGTGGACAGAATTGGAAGCTCTGGAGAGTGAAGCATCAGAAACAGTTGCTTCTAGAAATGTTTAAAATGGCTTTAGATAGATACGAAATATTGTTGTGCTCAAGGACCTTTCGTTTTTGGTCTGTTTGCACCCATTTTAGAGGTGTTGTTGGACCGTAATGAGTTCGATTCTTGTCATTCTTCACACTTTGATGTGCATAATTTTTTCATGTATCAATTCTCTAAAAATTTTGAGCCCCCCCCTGAATAAAATCTGTGTGTCTGTATGTGCCCAGTGAGGCTTTAGCTTGTTAGTCCTTGCGATATGCAAAGCATTTGCGATCAAACCTCATGTCTTTTCAGTTTTTCTCCTGGTATGCATGTTCCGACTTCAGATTATAACTTAAGGCTTTGTCAAGCGCCAATGGGGTGCAAGCTTACGCCATAATGGGATTGATTAACTATAGTAAGAGAGGAGACGGGTTATTCACATTTCTTTGATGGTCAAAGGCAGCTTCTGAAGCTAACGGCCTAAGTTCTACCCCAGGGAAAAATAGACAACACATGCTAAAGCTAACGGCATTAACATACGATTCCATTTCTGACTACATATCATAATATGTTTAGTGAGAACGTCCATCTCGAGGTTACGTTCCTAGCCATAAATCAACCGTGCATTGATCTCAATTTGTGTGATACAGTGTATTTATGTAGCAGAGGTCTTAAACTCAGGACCTTCTTGAAAGCGGTAACACCTAGTCTGGATTCTATATGCAAGTATCCAACATCGTCGGGAATGTGAATTTGTGTGAACAATACTAGATTGGAGAATAAATATCTTGGGGCGTGATCAGTTTCAAGTTCATGTAAACCTGTGTCCACTAGCCTGAGCCCTGAGATCCAGAGAGAATTTTGCAGTCCCCCCACAAGATACTTGCAACATTTTAAACCAATCATGTCACTGTCACTAAATTAGTTGTAATCGTCTTTACATCTCAGCTGAATTTGTATTAACAAAGAGAAACAGCCAGGCCTCATGATGGTTTTTCATAGACTTTCATACATTACATGCCCAGCGATGATATATCAGCTGACCGGAGTTGGACAATACCGCTTACAACGAAGGGTTTCCCCGCTTCTGTCTAAATCAGATGATGGATTTGCTCAGGAGTTTATTCCTTTCTGTACACCAGGGTTGGATAGGCAGGCTCCCACATGTTGTTCTTCACGTAGGTTTCAATTTCCTCCTGCAATCCAGAGACACTAAAGGTTATAGAAACAAACAAACACCAACCAAACCAGTGTCCATAGGTATATGCTTGAAAACAACTTTTGACTGCTCAATTGACTATCTAGGACTTGTCTTTTTCTTTTGTTAAGTACTGGTTTTCATTGGGAGGTAAAGTCCTTGGTACAGCTTTCAAGTGCACATCTGAGGAAAACCTTCTGAGACAATCAGACAAGTTTTTTGTAGAAGGTGATTTGGTAGGAAAAACCATCAAACATGAGGAGGCCAACTTGACAAGAATCAGTGCTGCAGTTTTGGTTAGCACCTTCATATTCGTCCTTGGTGTTTTTGTGTTCAAAACTTCGTGACCGAAAATACGCAGTAAAATGGCTTACAATATATTTTCAGTAACTATTCATATTGCAACCATCTAAGTAACAACCATGTATTCACAAACCAATGAATCAGATAATTACTGTCATCCAATTAGGTTGAATCTTAGACATGGATATCTCAGGCTCAAGGAATAGTGGATATGGCCTATTTTCTCCTATGATGCTCATGAACTGTAATATTTATAGTAACAAATTAACAATACCACTAGTACCATACAAATCAATATGCCAAGGAGAAAAATTCATTACACTAGTAACGGTATTACATGAAAAATTTATATTACCTTGCTTAGTTTCCGGAGCTCTCGAGCATCCATGTCACGGTATCCCTCAGCTAGGTCCTCTTCTATAGCTTCCTTCACCACAGCAGATGCTACCTCCTTCGTTATATTTCGGATGCTGCAAATATTGATATACCAAAAAAAAAAATTTAAATGAAACAACTACACAGTAGGTGCATTGTTATCGAGGTCCAGTTTTAATACCTGGAAATTGAAGGGTATATGACCCCTTTCAGAACCTCCTCTTCTTTCATATATGCTGCCAAACTGCAAGTTTCATAAGAAACCTCAAATGAGTCCACAAAACATTGGTTTCAATGACAACTAGGACAGAAATTAGCTAAATCTGGGACTTGCCATTCAAAGCATTAGCTAAATCCTAAGAAGAGAGTACCAAGCCCTATCCTGAATGATAACATGGGACTTGCCATTCAGCAGCAGTTGTTTCTTGCCAGCATGCCATCGGAGGTTATAATCCGATAAACACCCCAGACAAGAATGGCAGATGAAATGAGTTTTACCAAGCCCTATCCTGAATGATAACATGCATAGATAGATTTGAATAAAAATATGAATGAAAAGAGTTGTCCAATAACTAAATACACGAGAACTTACCCTGGAAACAGATACATGTTGTTTCCCTGGTTGCAGTGACCAGTCAGACCATTTCCTACAATTTAACAAATTCTATTATGATATAAAGATGTAAAGCATTATAAAATCCTGAAACTCTGAAATAAGCAAAGTTATGAAGTTAACAACTTGACTATTCCAGGTTACATCCATCTCATGTAAATAGACAAAAGCTTAAATGCAAGCTTAAAGTGGTATGGAAAGTTAAAATAAAAAGAATAACTACAAAGCTAGAATATCCGGTGGGTTTCATGCCTCTATAAAAATATGGTCACAAGGAGAACAAATGTAAAAGCATAAACACCATACTTATAATTATACATGTAACAATATTACTCTCAATGGCAGATGAAATGAGTTTTAACTTTTAACTTTTAACTACCTACCCTTTGACTACTCAACCATCAATAAAGTAAATGAATATCACAATTTTGAACCTTTTACAATATATTTTTGAATGCTCAATATCATAAGGTGTAAGTACAGTATCATTCTATACTATACTAGAAGATACTTTTAATGTATCTTAATAAATAAGATAAACTACATATGAAACCTATACAAGATATGATACGATATGAAGGTAAGTGTTAGCTCTAGACTTAAGCTTTTATTTTTCTTTAGGAGAGAGATTACAAATGGACAATTAAAACTCATTTATGTCCATCTCATTGTTTCACAAATTCATATATCAGTAAGAGTACATACCAAGATCCACATTATTAAATGGGCTTCCACTTGCAAATATGAGCTGGTCACCCAAAACGGAAAATGCTTCTTCTGGGGTGCATTCAGCTGTAAAGAAAAAAAATTAGCAAAGAGAGGTATTAAGTAGTAGTATGCCAGTACTACAAGTCTACAATGTAGTATGCATACCATTTTTTGTCGGGTTTGACATCGCAAAAATAGCTGGTCTGGTTGATGTTGAGCCTTTAAGGGCCTCTAACACCTAAATATATAACACAAGCAGTATCAATTGACTGTATAATATTCAGAGAATTATTTTCCAACATTTGACAATGCTAACCTAAGTTCTAATAGCAGTCAGGTTTGTATGATTTATTACAAGAAAAAATTTTGAATCAAATAATTAAATACCACTGAGACTTCCACATGTACCAGTAAACTACTCATGAACAAAGAGAGAGCCAAATAGGAGAAAATGATATTAGAACTCTTGTACTTATCATATAAAACTGGAATTGAACCTTTTCAGACAGATATTGGACCAAAGTGAAACAGACCTTGACTCAGTCTATTAGCCAAGAAAGACAATAATACAGGATGCTTGAAGATGAAAACTTAGATATTAATTCGATATCTGAAATTAAAAATATTGAGTATCCCTCTGTAGTGATAACGTTATAGCTCCGAGTTAAGTGGTAGGAAGAGCAGAAAATGAATGGTATAGTACGGTGGTGTAAAAGTCTAAGTTGCAAGCTTTCTGGACCTGACCATCCTACGTAAAACCAGAGATGTCCATTTGACAGCTTGGGATCTTTGCGCAAGATTAAGTATTTTCTTAATAAACCACAAGTTGGCACTACATATATAAACAATGAGGGCCCAACAACAGAAATGGTAAAGATATGGAAATACTAATTCATTAATCCAATATTATTCATACATATGATGTTACCTCATTCGAAAACAAGCCACCAACTGCAGATAACCCAAGAAGAACATCAGGCTTTACTTGTCGAACCTGTAACCAATTCAAATTAGCTGTTATATCGATCAGTGCTCACCTATAATATATATTTCGCTCAGAAGTCTAGCCACAATTGTTATTGTTTGTTTATTTCTGATCGTTAACGAAGATAATAGCAAATTAGCAATATTACCCTGGTGTCCAGGGTCTATTGGTCAAGCCTTGGGGGTTTGTGCCCAAGGCCTTGGCACTGAATCCGACCTTCATCTTAGGGTTCTTTTGGAATAGCAGGTTATTGTTAAATTTTGTCAAAGGCTGTGTCCAGATGGCGCCAAGGCGACCCAAACTGCAACTTAGGAAACCAATCCCTTCCCGCCTGACAACATAGGGAATACCGTTGTATCAAGAGTGTCATAACCACGAGTCATCGCTATCGTGGATGCTTATTTGGTCTTTCTTGTTTCTACTTAATCCTCGTCACCACATTTTGCTCTTTCACCACTAGTACAACCAACAATTTAAGGTCTAGTATTCCCACTCCAACAATAGCAGCTCTATATGCGTTGAGATACTCATTAGCAAATTGGGCTCTTGGAAGCAGAGCATATTCCTTTTCTTTAATAGAAACAATAGGTAGACAATACTCAGCTCCACCTTTCTTGTCGAATCCAGCAATTTCTCCCTACTAGATTTAGTTTATCCACCTCCCAATATTTAAGCTGCCTTTGTTCCAGATTTGAACAGAATCAACAGATCCTATGATTAGGTCACAGACATGCTTCACCATCTTTTCGCCTTAAGATTTGTATGTGGGATCTCATCTTTTTCCATTGATTCCCACCTCGCTAATTGTAACCATTTCTGGTCGTAGCTTGTTAGCTGCAGTTTTTTATTCACATTATACCGTAATACATATTTTTACATGAGTTAAATGTTCCTAAGTTTCTAACAGGACTTGTGACATAAACTACTTAAGAGTGAGGACAAAGATTTTCTACCAAAATTATATGTACATAAAATACAGATGAGACCGAATTGTTCTACATTCAATAGTTGGCATCTAGTTGCTAGAAAATCCACAGAGAACTTACCACTTCTTCCAGGCTAGCTCCTTCCCTTAGCCCTTGATGCCCAACTTCTTTCATTGTTCTTGCAAATGGCAATGCCTGTGGATCAATATTCTTACGACCTTCTGTAATCAAGCCCTGTGTGTCCATAACAAATGACACTTATTGAATAAAAGCAGGATTACATGAACAGCAACATTAAGTTCAAATAAAACTGCAAATCAAGAGGTACTCAAATGGAATGAAAATAGAAAGAAATATCTCTATTTCACTATTTCCCAAGGTGTGACATGGAAACTAACCAACAATTTATCAAACGCCCAACCCACTTATCCAAGAGCAATACCTGGGGAATCTTGATTAAGATTTAAAGTTTATTCTTTAGGAGAGCAAGGGAACTACTCCTACCTTCCTTTAGAGGTGCAAATGTTCTTTTTACCAAAGTTAGACAGAGGTGCAAATGTTTTCCAAAAATCAAAGTTCCATAGTATGATATATAATCTACATTTTTTTTTTTTTTTTTTGGTTTTTCATTAAAAATTATGATAAGATGGAAGTGACACCTGATTTAACTATTCTCATCCATTTTACTCCATGTCCCAAGAACTGTAGTGTATTTCCATGTGTATACACTTCATAATTTATATAGTTACTAAAATAAAATATTTTTTCCTTCCATTTCAGACATCAATACCCTGAGTCTAACTTATTACAAAGAAGCACAAAAAATAAAGAATTCATGGGTATCAAAAAGAGACACTCACATTGGCATCAACCACCCAAAATTGACTCCTTGCACTTTCAAAAGCAGATTCATTATTGCCTAACATCCTTGCCATGGTTTTCCTTGCCGCATTGGCAACTCCTATTCCCGCACTGTAACAGAATAATTATGAGAATTTCAAAATCATGTGCTAAGAGGTAAAGAAATTCTCATGCATTAATGTCAATTATACTAGCAACAAGAAAATAAAATAAAATAAAAAATAAAATAAAATAAGAAATCACATAGAGAGTACAGGCTACATTTATCTGTATTGTTGAACCAGTTTGCAAAGCAATAACAACTAGTAAGATTTGGGTATCAGTATCCGCACATTGGCATCTCACAACATGGTAATACCCAATCATAAAATCAAAGCACACCAACAGAGGAATAAGGGATGCTCTTTATGAGTCAAAATGCTAAGAGTATAACACACCTTCCAGCCCCAGCAAGGACAATTTTTTGCTTTGGAAAGTCTATCATGGGTTTTCCCTGTGCTCTAACAGCTCCCAAAAGACCAGCTATTGCAACTCCCGCTGTTCCCTGAGTTTTTATCACTAAATCGTGTAAGCAGCGGTAAGCACACTTACGAGACTACTTTTAATATAGAACAGATATATAATTTTTGGTGAGTATTAAACAAACTTCATGAGTTCAGATACTTGATCCCAAACTTCCATTTCGAATTCGATATGAAGTCCACTTAGTCAATAAGTGGACATATTTCAGAGTGGAAAATATTGCAGCTCATGAAACCAATTATATTATTGTGAACACTTTCAAAAGTAAACCACTTGGGAAAAATAATATGCCAATGGAATGTGGACAGAAGATGAAGAATGGGTTCGCTCTGTTTGGCATTTGGTATTGCTTTTTATGTCCACATACTTGGGAGGGAGAATGTAACTGTTGAGATGTATAGTCTCACATTGGGCACTTAAATTGCATGATTACATATGTGATCCTGGGGCTGCTAAAATGATAGCCCTTTTTAGGTAAACCTGTTTTTCAGCTCGCACACTTTCCATTTCATGGTCTTTTAAATGAGCATCAAAATCGAAATTTGAATACAGGATTTTTGCATTTCCATTTTAATATGTACATAATAAATATGCAAGTACTCTTTACCTGAACGTCATCATTGAACATTCGATATTTATTTCTATAGCGCTGCAGCAGATTGAAGGCCCATTTGCTTTGGAAATCTTCAAACTGCCGAAATACAAAGCCACGAGATTTTTCATTAAATTATAAATAGTTTTGTTTTAGTATTACTATTATCAGCTGACGACACCCATGCATAATAATCCCACAGTACCTGCACAATCACATGTGGCCAGCGAGTGAAAAACAGCCTCCATAAACTCATCAATAACTGAAATATACTCTTCACCTTCAAGGCGGTGTTCCTGTAACCCCAAGTCTACAAGAAAATAAGATCAGTGTACAAGCATAAACAATGAAATTAGAAATCTTAAAGCAGACAAAAACTGGGAAAAAGGAGCAATCCGTGGAGGGAGCACAGAGAACAGATGAATGGTGTCCTGCTTTTTGATACTGTGAAGGAGAAAAAGATAAAAGGCGACAAGGGGGAGAAAGACACTTAAGAATTCTTAACTTTTAAACACCCCACCCCCCGCCCGCCCCCCACCTTTCAAAACCCACCCACCCACCTGATGCAAGAGCTCACGGACAAGAAAGAACAAAGATACAACACATTTTATTTTGTGGGTGCAAACTGCCCTTCACATTCTACACTAAATAGAACCTAGTGATGATCTAGGACAGGTGTTTATTTTTGTTGCATCTGGACCAAGCATCCCTCAATTTTGGCTATGCGCCTATTCCCACAAGGGAAAATCTAAAAACAAAAAAAAAAGGATTCTTGGCATAAGTCTCAGATTCATTCCAACAGGGATCATTTTGGACTACAAAGAATGGATCATTCTCCTACAGAAGTCCAACGTGTCAAACAAGCTGACTCCCAAAAATCTGATTCTTTGGGCCAACCCATGACCGAAAAAAATAAAAAAGGGTTCATTAATGCATGCATCTATATTTCGTGGGGTACAAAATGGTCCACACAACAAATTTATAGAAAACAGTGTCCTAGCTACAAAGTATTGTGAATTCATATAGGATCATCACCAACAAAAAACTGAAGGTGGTAAAATACTAAAATAAAATATTTTAGTAACTCTCACATAAGGGGTCTTTGAGAAGCTTTTCATTGTTGGTTCCAACATCAATCATCACAGGGAGTACCTATTGCAGCATGAAAAATTGAAATTAAAAATTTACCTATAAACTTTTTAGGAACTTTTCTCTTCCTGATCCATAATTATGGTGAAAAATTAGTAAGTTTGTCTAGGTCTCTAAGAACAGGGTGAAAAAATAAAATAACTTACCCTTTGAGGATTTAACCCAGCAGCAGCAACATATAAATCCAGCTTCCCAATTGCAATTCCAATACCCTGAACCCCAAGGTCACCAAGACCTAATATTCTGCTTCCATCTGTCACCACAATCATATCGACCTAAAAAAAACGTCAAAATAGAATAAACTTGTCAGTCAGACACCACTTTTGAGGATCTGAAGCTATCTTCCACATGCATGACCATGCTGGAAACAATGCTACCATATTCAAGGAATGCTAACTATTCACTTATTCACTTGATTATGAAAATGAAATTTCCCCTTTAGAAAATGCAATACCCATGCAACAATGCTAGTATTATATAATGATGTTTCATTTTCCATTATCGCATTTGGAAAAAAAAATATCTATCTTGCATTTCCAGACATAACAATCTAGAAAAATGATGGCATAAAGAAGTGTAACAAGAATGACAACATGCAAGTAAGAAAAAATTTCAAACTTAAACAAACAAACTATTGTGCTAATTCAAGCAAAAAAACTATTGTGGAAAATCTTTTGATTAAACAAACTTAAGCTTTCTCAGCAACAGTACAAAATGGTATAACAGCTACAGCTACACCTACAACATAAACTAAACTGGCTTTTGGAACCTTCTCCTATTGTTCTTTAGTTTAACGTTTACAGGTATAACACACTAGATTACTTTATTCAGAAGTAAGTATACAAACCAATTAACTATTGAGTCTACACATCTTTGTCAATTTTCCGTTTCCTGTTTCATTGCACTAAACTACTAACTCATAATATAGTCTAAATTAGTAAAAAATGGTCACTTTTAACTAACATTTCAAAAAAAATATGCTGAGAGCTTTTGGCACGCTACAACGGGAAAGATTTTTCTTGTTCCAGTGCAAATGATAAAACATATTAGTAATGAATAAATTTTTTAAGATAAATTTCAGTCTGGTATGGCAAAAGCAAGCCACAGAATGTCTTCCTGGGACAGAGCAGTCTACGCACTTGGTGCGGTACACATAATACACAAGTGTTATTCAAGCAGAAACAGTGACTGGATACAAAAAATGCAGGAAGGACGAGATCAACAAAAATTAGCAATAGAACATATTATTAATAATTTGCATAACATTTAATGAGAAAGCATTTCAAGCAATTAGCCAAGTATGCCCATTTATGTATACTCATAATTAAAAGTTGCAAGTGCAATAACCTGATCAGCTGGCCAATTATAAACCATCGACATCATCTCTCCACGATCTTCTGCACTGAAATACATCCCCCTTGGCCTTCTAAACAAGCCACTGTAGTTCTGGCAAACAAGTCCAACAGTGGGTGTATATACTATAGGTGCATATTCCTCAATCTTTTCAATTAAAACCTGCCAAAATAAAGAGACAATAAGAGCAAATGTTTAAATGAATAATTCGAGGAATCACAACGCTTGCTTACTTTATAATACATTGTCTCATTTCTGTCATGTAACCGATTAAGTATCCGCCACTTAGCCAAAGCATTTGGATCTGCTGGCCCATCTCTTGCATGCACTTCCAGCCTTTTCAAATCAACCACTGTCCATGAATAAAAACTTTTATTAAATAAACATTATTATTATTATTAGTACTAGTAAAAAAAACTAGAACATACTGAAACGCTCGATTTGTTGTTGAGAAGACATGACATTAGGAGGAAGAAGGCCACGAAGATCAAGTCGATCCCGTTCCGTCATTGAAAATGCTGTCCCTTTATTAAACCAGGGGTCATGGAGAATGTCTATACTTCGTTTATGAACTATACTTGGTCTAGATCCTTCTGTACTAGTAAAAGATCTTCTCTCAAACATACTCATTTGGTTTCTTAGTCTTTTCACTAATGATGAACAAGTCAACCGAAGCTGATGACTGAAATTCGACATTGTGAATAGGAGGAGGAGAGATCTCTAGTTGGTCTTATTTATAGTGGGTCTTGTTTTTAGATATTTCTAGTAATTGTTTTATTATCATCGCTGGCCAACTTCCTTTTTTAATTTTACAGTTCACTGCCTTCTTCTTCTACTACACTTTTCCCTTCCCTTTATGGTTCCTTTTCGGATTTTACACTCGATCTTTTTGTGGATAAAATTCTGACCCATTTTGTATTTTTTACATGGCTCCGTATTTGCAGCCCATGAAATCACTAATCTCTCCTAGAGTACTAGTGTGGAACTTGGGTCCAGTTAGCCAAACCCGATTGACTAAAATTTGACATTTGTTGGTTTTGGGGTAACATGTCAAGTCCGTAGTCTGGATTTGGTTTTGTAAAATAATTAGATAACTGCTAAGCACTGGGGCTGAGCGAGGCTGGAGAAGAGAGAGATGGATTTGTGGATGAGGAGAGAGAGAGTTAGGATTTGGTTGAGAGGGAGAGAAATATGTGAAGACAGACAGAAACCAACCAACTTAGTTTGTGTCTGCATAACTCCCTTTTCTGTCCAGATCGTCGCCCTCCGCTCACTTGAAAACCCAACTCGATTTTGGGTTGGACTCGGGTTAGAATATAAAAAAAAAAACCGAAAAACCCAAATCCGTGTGCATATATGTACATATATATTTCAATCATTCTATCCTTATAAAAAATAAAATTGAAAATCTCTATTTTAGAGAATAATATAATCAACAAAGTTAGTTCCCCTTTTAAACAATCAAATCTCTTTGATTTTATTAAAAGATTTCAATTTTGTCCCGAGAACTCGAGTTATGGTTTGAGCTGAAAATTTAAAGACGGGCTAGGACATGATCTTGGGCCGATTAAAACATTTGAAACTCGGGTTATACCTACCCGCCCGAGTTCCACCCCTAAATTCTCTTTACACAGCTTAGGACTAGCTAGGTACTAAGAGAGATGGAGGTGAGAATGGGAAAGTGTTGTGATAAAAGCTTGGGCATTGAAACCATTGTTTGCCTCTAGTGGATTTAAGCGTTGTCCTCGTTCTTTTGGAAAATGATTGTGTGTAACAGATCGTATACGCTTCAAATTTCAGAGTAGTGTAAGTTTGTAACACATGCCTATTGAAAAGAATCTACGTGGAAAAGCAAAGGTAACAAAATGAGGTAATTCTTATTTGGAGGTTTTCACTCTCTCTCTCTCCTTCACAGTAATTCTACAAGGATTTTGAGCTTAAACTAGTAAATATTTTAGCACTACATGAAATTCAAACTCATGGGTGGTGCAATTGTGGAAAACCAAAGTATCTTCCCAAACTTAAATAGTATAATCTAGAAACTAGGATCATTCCATTATTATTAGTAGTAGTAAAAAACGAGAACATACTGAAGCGCTCAATTTGTTGTTGAGAAGACATGACACCGGGAGGAAGAAGACCACGAAGATCAAGTCGGTCTCGTTCCGTCATTGAAAACGCTGTCCCCTGATTTTCCAAACAAACAATGACACCAAGATACAATCAAGTAAAGATTTAGAACACTGAACACTTAAAACTAATAACAATTTAAACTTACTTTATTAAACCAAGGGTCATGTAGAATGTCTATATTTCGTTTATGAACTATAGTTGGACGAGATCCTTCAGTAGTAGTAAAAGATTTTCTCTCAAACGTACTCATTATTTGGTGTTTTATTCTTTTCACTACTGACGAAGAAGTGAACCGAAGCTGATGACTGAAATTCGACATTGTTCTTCTTTTAAGATAAAGGAGGCTGAGATCTATTCTAATTGGTCGTTCTTCGTCGACCGTTGTATTATTTTTTACTTGATGGTTTGTTATTTATTGGGGGCGGCCGTTTTTATTTATTTTTAGACATTTCTAATAATTGTTTTCTTGCCATACTTTCTTTTTTTGAGATCAAAAATTTTACAGTCAACGTCTTCACTGCCTTCTACTTCGACAGTCTACAGTACTTCCAACCGACGCGGTTTTCCTTTCTTTTTTCCCACTTGCACTGTTTTACATTTTGATACGGGGAATGGGTCGGATCTTTTTGGAATAAAAAAGTCTATACGTGGGTTTTTATTTTGCGGCCCATGAAATCATTGCTGATAGAGCACAAATTTAGGCCCAATCACTCAAATTGGAAATTATTTATGGCTCCAGGGTAAGATATATTTACGGTTTTAGGACAAATCAATTGGGTCGATGTAAGCAATTACGGTTCTAGGACAATTTTTTCTATTTTTGTTATATTTAATTCCAATAATAAATTTTTCCTCTTATACATAATAGAATTAGAAAATTTCCAAAGTAAATCCAACTTTCATACACAATTTCTGTCATTCCACTTCTCTCAATCAATTCCAATTCTCTCCATCAATCATTGCTTATCTAGGTTTGTTTTTGTTTTCCTCATTTTTCTTTTTCATCTCATCTTCTTTTTCTTTTTCTTTTATTGTGTTTGAATTGTATATTTTCCATATGTAAGTATTAATGTATTCTTCAATTTGAGACAATGTGATACAGATTGTGTTATTCAATTTGTAATACATTTTTATTTAGGTTTAGTGTTATTCATAGTTGATTCATTATTTGTTTTGATTTTTTATGGTGTTGTGCCATTTGTTTTTTATTGCTTATGGCATGCAAAACATGTATTTGTATGAAAATCTAGTGAGTTTACTTTTAATGAATACAAGTTTTTTTTTTCTTGTAGTGATATGGATTTTTCATTACTAACGGTGTTTTGCTATGACTGTGATAGTTTTACTTTTTGTATCGGAATAGATTCAACAGTTTCTAAAATTAAGGAAGATATCCGAAATAAGTTGAATGAATTATGTACAAAAGATTTTGATGTATGGATTTCTCGTGATTGTAAGTGATCTATTATTGAAACTGATGCCAAGCTCCAAGCCATTGCTTGTTATAGTTTAGCGAAGCATATAAGCATGATTGATTTTAATATAGTGTTGGGTTTGTCTTCTTCAATTATTGTTGGGAATTGTGAGAGTGAAGGGAGTACTAACTCAGGTGATTCTATTTTTCTTGATCATGGTATTGAGTTTACTCGTGAAAACAAGACGAAGACTTGGGCTAAGGTGTTTACGCATGTTGGACAGGAATTTAAAAGACCATGTGATTTCCGTGTAAAGCTAACCATGTACTCGATTGAGATGGGATATAAATACTTATATATTGCAAGATCTTTCAGGGTTGTTAGATCAAATGAGATTGAGTTTGAGGTTAAGGATGTCATAGTTCATTATGTCAACGTAGAACACAGGTCTTGTAGTTGTCGTTACTGGCAGATCGACGGTTTCCCCTGTGTACATGCAATGACGTCTATTATTAGTTCTGGTGGTTCAATATATTCATTCATTGATCCGCCTTTCGCTGTCTCTTCTTTCTTTCAGTCGTATTCCCACTCAATTCATCATATTGCAAATATTGAGATGCCTATAGAAATTCCTAAAGATTGTGATATAATGTCACCTGATATTAGGAGAGGTCCCGGAAAGCCGAAGAGAAAGAGGATTGAAAACACATAAGCAAGTCGGAGATGTATTCATTAGAAGCTATTGTAATTGATTGAACTTCTTGTTTTTTGTTAGAGATATTATTCTTTTGAAATTATTTTTTTTATGGATGGATAATATTAGTAGTTAAGACATATATATAACAAATAGTACTAAATATTATACTGGAGTTGTTTAATTCATTACCACTCTCGTACCAATATATATGCAGTACGTCTTTATTTTCATGGCTGGAAGTTTGTTTTTACAGGTATGTGGTTAATACAAAATTCATGTACCAAAGCTACACATGCATACTACCAATATGCATGTGTATAGTGCACCTGCATACACCAGTTTGCATGTGTTTTTCTTTCTACCATGCATACGCATAATATTATTAGTTCTCCCACTCTACTTATTCCTAGTATGTAATTATTTGTTTTTTAATTTCTACATATTTTAAGACTCCAAAATTTTATTGGCTTCTAAGCGTTGTGCTGCACACATATATACACAATAAAGACCAAATTTATATATTAAACTTTAGAATATCCAGTTGGTGTGACAGACATGACAACATTGGACTGATAGAACAACCGTAGAAATGATGGCCAAAACTTTACGAGATAAATGGCTAACAAATGAAGCTTTAAAATACAAACAATTTGTAATACATTCTCTTGTTAATAGTTTTTTTTTTTTACGTCTTTACTATTTAATTTGCAAGTCTTTTTGGTTCAATATCCCTCGCTCATCGTTGCTACCAAATTTACGTACTAAACCTTCACATGCTTACTAGTAATATGTATGTGTATAATACACATGCATATTACCAGTTTGCATGTACTTTTCTTTCTACCTTGTGCTTGCGTAGTTGCGTAGACCTGTAAACACATGCATAGACCTGTATGCATATAAAATCAATTCACAATACACATGCAAATTATATTACTAGTTTAATTTGCATATACTTTTTTTTCTACTTTGTGCTTGTGTAGACCTGTAAACACATGCATATACCTGTATGCATGTAAAATCAATTCGCAATACACATGCATACTACCAGTAAGTATGTACTTTTCTTTCTACCTTCGTAGATTTATAAACACATACATAGACCTATATGCATGTAAAATCAATTTGCAAAAATAGACATGCATGCATATACAACCAATTCGCAAAAAAGTATATATTTGCCCTTAGAAAAGAAATAGCATTCAATAAGTTGAAACATTGGTTCAAACATTGTCTGAGAGATTGCCTCAAACATTTACTCAGGGCCGGCTCAACCCAACTCGAGGCCTAAGGCAGGGACCCAAGTGAGGCCTTAAAAAAAATAAAAAAGCCTTGAACAATCTAAATGAGACTTCTTCTATAAGAAGATTCTTATAGAATTACTTACTATGAATGCCTAATTTATAGGATTCTATGTAGATTATACACCAGAAGATGTTTAAGAGTGATTCGACTGAATTAGAGAGGCCTATTTATCAGGAGAGTTTAGTCGAATGATTGAAATTAAAGTCCATGTTTTCAGGAATTTAAGGCTTTTGTGTGAATCAAACTCCTATTTTCTAGGAAATTTCTTTTTTGATAGTACGTAATTATACACATACCAAACTTTACGAGGCCTTTTCGAGAGTGTGGCCTTAGGCGGTCGCCTATTTCACCTTAAGGATGAGCCGGCACTGCATTTACTATTACTAACAACAGACACTCAAGGCTCTATCTTGACCAATTCAATCTCTGTCCAATGCTTCATTCATGACTTTCTTGTTCCGCTTTTTTTGCTTGTCTTTCTCTTGATTCTTGGCTATCATTGATCTTCAGCTTCCAACTTAATTCTTGTATCGTCACACTATGTTAATCTTCATCACTATGTTGATACGAACTTCTCATTCTCAAATTGTTGGAAATTGGGGCTTTCAAATTTCTTAAATTAACAAAGGTGGATGGTGAGATGAGATTGTAATAAAAATCTACAATACTAACAATAGTGGCTTATGAGCTTTCATTCGCTGAAGAAGAAACAAAAGAGTTTGCAATTGGTTCAAAATAGTTGGGTTTAAAACAGAAATGGTTCAAAAGAGAAAGGCAATACCGTTTAAAAGATTTAGATCCAAAAGCAAAAAAGGGCAATACCGTATTTGCAACCAGTTTGTCCTGGAGCCTTAATTATTTGCGGAACCAAACTAAAAGCGAAATTAAAACACAATTTTGTCCTACAGGCCCGTTCTCTGCCGATAGAGACAGAGGTTTTTATTTTTGGGATAAAAGGAGGATATTGGTTAGTACTATGAGACACTATTAGCTTTTTTCCACTATCCATCTCCATGTTGAATACGGTTACCAACAAAAAAAGAAAAGACTCTAGGTAATTCATCTAGATAAAGATGATGTCCTATGGTTTTTCCATTCATGTCGGTCGAAAAAAATATATTAGATACTAGCTTGTAGCCCGAGCATACACACCGACACTTTTGAAAATATTTAGATTTTTTTAGAAAAATGGGACTACTGTTCTAGTTGCTAACCAATTTTAATTTTATAACAAATTGTTTTTAATTAAGTTTTAAAAACCCATTTTTTCAATTGAGAGAGAGATTATGTTTTAATAGAAGAATGATTCCCGCTTTAATTAGAAGTGTTAAAATTTGTTTTAATAGGAGAATAATTTTCGTTATAATAGAAGAGGAATTCCCGTTGTAAAAACATATTTACGTTTTTCAAATATGAGAGAAATTTATGTTTTAATAGGAGATGACGTGAAATTTTAATAGAGCTCGAAAAATACCCTTGTGGGACTGACTCTTTTGAAAATATGTTCAACAATCATAACTATATACATATAAAAAATTTATAACAAATCGTGATTCCCGTTTTAGTCGCTAACCTATTGTAATTTAATAACAAATCGTTTTAATTAAGTTTTAAGAACCTATTTTAATTTTCTAACAAATTGTTTTAATTAAGTTTTATAAACCCATTTTTTAACCTCGTTTTAATAGTTGACTTAATTTAGAAATATGATTTCCATTTTAATAGAAGAATGATTTTCGTTTTAATTATATATGCTATATTTTTCCTTTTCAAAGGGAATGAATTCCCATTTTAATATGAAAAAGATTTCCATTTTAATTAGAAGTGTTAGAATTTCTTTTTTCTAATAGAGGAGGAATTTATGTTTTAATAGGAAATAGATTCCCATTTTAATTAGAAATGTCTAATAAATAGAAAAGGAATTCCTATTTTACTAGAAGATGATGATGTGAAATTTTAATAGAGCTCGAAAAGAGTGATCTTTGATATACCCAACAAAACACTCCCGTACCCCAACTTTAAAATAAATAAATAAAATGATTTTAGACACATTTAGCTTCATAAATTATTATTCTTTTTTATTAGGCGTACCCAAAATATTTATTGACTAAAACAAATCATTTACTCTACGTGATTCAGTTGTAGAAGAAAAAGACCGCATTTTTTTTTCTTCTTCTCCAATAACTTTTTTTTTTTTTTTTTTTTTTTTTTTTAAAAAAAATTTCATCAATAAACATGCAAACACCAACTTTTGATTTGAATCAATCATACCAAAATAATGAAGATGAATACAAACCGAATGAGGATGAAGAAAAAAATTCAAAATCAAATTTTGACGAATGGGAGAACACAGAAGACTATTTGAATTGGATTGCGGGTGAAGACCAGGTGATGGGTCAAAGGTTTTTTATACACTCCTGCCAATGAGCCAAATATTTGCCACGCCACACCTGAAAATAGTGAAACCTTTGAAGCTAGTTTAACGTTAAGATTTAACGGAGCATATGAATTTTGAATAATGAGTATGCCACATCGACTTGCGTTTCTAGGCATACTCTCTTATTTTTAGTAAAATATTAAGTGAAGTATATGAATGAAGTACACTTTAGTACCATCCAGTTACGCGACTTCTTTAAGGATTCAAGTGATCATGCACAACTATTACTTACTATTCCCAGATGGAGAATCAGAGTCTTCAATTGCTGCATTATATTTTTATAATGGAGTTCTTGTAGTTGTGCTTGTTCTGATGAATCTTCTATTGGAGTTATACTGATTGGAGTTGTTCAACATCTCTAGGATTATGTTCTTGCTGATTTCAATTCGTCTTCACCACTGTAGAAGAAAGCAACAATGTGATGCAGTGTTTGCTTGCTTTGATAGGCAACTGAGTGTGTTCTTATGAGTTTTAGACTAGTTGTGCTAACATGCAACTTTTCAAGGTGTTTAAGTTTTGTGCCAGCATTCTGGTAGGCACCGAAGTTCATCATGTTTTTGATGGGGGAAAGTTTGGTCAATAATTTCATATCTCTTGGAGCTGATGAACCTGAAGAGATAAACGGGAATCACAAAGAAAGTGCAATCGCATCATCATGTTCCCAGCAGTCCAATATAAGTAGCTTATTAGCAGAAACTAGGGATGATAATGTCAACACGACAGAAAGGCTAAATCAAGGATTCATGCAGTATGGATGTTCACATTACCGACGAAGGTGCCAAATTAGAGCATCGTGCTGCAATGAGATTTTTTACTGTTGTCATTGTCATAACGAGGCAAAGAACAATATAATCATTGAAGGGAAGCTTAGACATGACCTTCCACGCCATGAAGTTCAACAGGTCATTTGTTCACTTTGTGGCACTGAACAAGAGCAAGTCGGGCAAGTTTGCGTCAACTGTGGTGTTTATATGGGTAAATACTTCTGCAAAACTTGCATATTCTATGATGACGATACATCAAGAAGTCAATACCACTGTAACGGCTGTGGGATTTGCAGAATTGGAGGGCATGAGATTTTTTTCCATTGTTACAAGTGTGGTTGTTGTTACTCGGTGCATCTAAAGAATAGCCATCCTTGTGTGGAAGGGGCAATGCATCCTGATTGCCTAGTTTGCTTTGACTATCTATTCGAGTCGAGAAATGATATAACTGTCATGCCATGTGGACATACCATTCACACGAACTGCTTGAAGGAGATGCGGCAACACTTGCAGTATGCCTACCCCATTTGCTCCAAATATGTCTGTGATATATGTCCAAGGTGTAGGAGAAGCTTGAGATGGAAATTGCCACAACACCAATGCCTGAATCATATCACAATAAAAAGGTTTGGATTTTGTGCAATGACTGTGGAGCAACCTCAGAAGTTCAGTTTCATGTGGTGGCTCAGAAATGCCTGAGTTGCAATTCCTATAATACTCGTCAAACTAGAGGCTTTTTAATTCAAGATGACTGATTTCTCAATTGTTTTCTCTATCTTTCATTTTGTTATCTTCTGGAGTTTGCCCTCCTTTGGAAGTAGGAGAGGAGGCTGCAGCTATTTGCCCAAAAAAATAAAACGGAGGTAACAGCTGTGAATCCTTGTTTACCTTATATTATAAAACATGTTGCTGGTGGAGGGTTACAATATAAAACATGTGGCGTAATTTTGTTTTTCTTTTTTTTTTTAAATTTTTTTGCCTTTATGGGAAATGCCTCAAAAATATAAGAGAGATATTATTGGATTTGGGCAGTTATTGGGATATGGCAAATATTTATGTTAGTTATATAGGGTATGGCCGTATGAGTGTTTTGTTGGGTATGTCCAAAATCACCACCGAAAAATATTTTTGTGGGAGCTTTAATATTAAGATATAGATCTGATTCTAGGAACCACTTCTATAGTTTCGATTATAATTATTTTTGGTTTCCTCGCAATATCTGGCTAATTTGTCTGACCACCAACCGATTTTTGTTAACTAGAAAAATGGTATTCGTTTAGTAATATATAGTAATTTACTCAGAGCGTTATTTATTTGGTCATATCAACTTATCAAGTGAACAAGTGCATTTTGGGTTTTAGCGAACGTGTGAATTAGTTGATGATCTAGGACTTTGACACCCCAACCAAAATGTGCCCTTAAACAATGAATCATGAATCGATGGCTGATATATGTGATCTCCAGCTCAGTTCGATATACATTTATATCTTTCTCAAAAATATATATATATTTTTTTTTTCAGTTTAGTAAAATAATACTACAATACACTGGACAATGCTAAAGATATCAAAATGAGCTGATTTTTTTGTAGGCATGGTAGGGAGATACATCCACAAAAAATCAGCCATTGACTCATTATGGAAATGCACTTTTTAGTAAGGGTATCAACGTACCCGAAGTGGAAATACAAACAAATAAGAGGCAAATCACCTCAAAAGACGACCAAAACAAAACTGCATTGTTTAAGTAACTCATGTGGACCTCATAGCATCAATTCAACATATTGCAGCTCCATAAGATGACATTGTTTTTGACAATTTGGAGAACAGAAGAAAATACAAGGTCCTTCAGCAATTCCACGTGTACACAAACATCTCAGAAGTGTCAACGGACTCTACCTGTTAGAGTCTAAATCAACATCTACTCACAACACAAGAAAAGTAAACTAACTGTAAGCAAAAAATTGAAGGATTGGTTAATTTGGCAGGAACTTGGGGAAAAATTCCTGCCTCTGGGGGTTTGAGGAATGAGTGCTCGCATGGCCAATAGATGAGTATGTGTAGGTGGCTTGATTAGATTGTTCAGTGTCATTGCATGCTCTAGAACTAAAGTTAATGGGGCTACCAGTCTCATCCGACGAACCACTATAGGTACTTGGAAATGGGGGAGGGACAGCTGCAACTGGCATACCAAAGGACATCATATATGGCGCCGGCGCTGGCAAAGGCTCCCGTAGTGATAGTTCTGACATGGGATTCTCTTCTGCACCAAAGCTGCCTATAACAACCTGAAAGTATTGTTGAAAGCAAAACTTTAATAATTCAGAAATATAAATGAGAAACATACAAGATGGATAACCACATATAGGCACCTGTACTGGGGTTGCTGCTATTAGCATTCCAGCTACACCACCTCCCAAAATTCGGCCATCAGATCCTGCCAGTGACACACTCATACCACCGCTCCTGCTGCGAGTCCCACCACTTTCCATGAGCAGAAATGAGCCGGATAAAGAGATGATTTCAAAACGACCCTGAACAAAGATGATCCACCGTGAGATATATTATGACACAGATGCTCGTAAAGATAGCTGAAAGGAGAATAAGAAGGGTTCTGATAATGGAGATTGAAAAGCTATGCTTTTTTGTTGTGATATGAACTGGCAAAAGGGAAAAAAAAAATGCTATCTAGCAGTTTAGCACATTCCCTGTCAAGTTTATTATTGAAACTATTGTTTTGAATGATAAAAGTTAATTTTCATTCGAATTGAAAGAGGTTAGAAAGCACCCCAATACAACTTTTGGCATTGTAGTGGGAAGAATGAGCAAGACACTAATGAAATTCAACAAGCAAGAGCAGGGGAATTGCTATCCCAGATCTGGGGCTCAAAACCTGCCAGAAACACATTTTCCCGTTGGTCAAAGAGTGGACTTGTCTGGACTAACAGGAGTCAAGAAGTAGCATCTCAGTGTAATAAACTAAACCTACTAAGGCAATGGACAACTCAACTCTGTCAAGTACTGAGCACTAGCTAACTTAAAATCAGTTAAATCACTCTTAAACATTTCAACCGAGTAAGAGGGCTCCTGTAGCAAAAACCTCTTCGCTGCTCCGCATCACTTATACAAACTTGTTGAACCACTGACCAATGGTCCAGCTCCTCTCAATAACCCATAGGACTTAAAACAAGTAACTAAGCATGTTCTTTATTGACCTGTATTTTTCTGAGAGATTCCAGGTATTTAAAGTTCCTTCCCCCTTTAATTGTAAATGGTTTTGTGTTTGACTCATGGTATGGGTGATTCTGATCAATATTAGGTAAAATTTTTATTATTTTGCCTCTAGCCCTCAACAATAAACAAATGAACTCTGGCAAGGAACATGAACAAAGGCTCATTTGTGACTGAAAGATTGAATGACCACCACTTTTCATTATTATTTGGATCAGAGACTGGAGTAAGTACATACTCTAAAGTCTACAAGTTATATCGCCAGCTACCGCTAATCTGTGCACTTCAAACGTGTTCTCATTTAGTGACGGACGTTTTATTTGGTTATGAAATAAATATGACTTCCGATTATCAGCACAGTTCAGAATATTTAGTAGTTATTGTATTTGCTACTCTACAAGTAGACGCCTGTAATGTAGTTTATTTTTAAGGGTTCTAAGACAGTGGACTTCAGCAAATTGATTTACTAGCCTACTTCATGAAACAAACTGAGTACTCTTTCCCTCTTCAGTTCAGCCTCACTTGATAAAAAACCTGGAACTTTTTTTTCAAGATGGATTTAATAGTAGGGTCACCTATTATCCAATAACAAATAAAATAGAAGAATGTATTGTACGCCTCATATATAACTAGGATATGAAAGGTAGGTCTCCCTTTCTAAGATAAACGAGTATGCGAACCGTGCTACGCATCGGTGTTTTTTCAAATCTTTAAATCTGTCGCTCTAACATCTCTCTGATAGTATGATTTTTTGAATTCTAGTTATAATCTAAAAAATAATATAAAAACATTAGGAGGGGTTGAATATAATTTGAGTGACGTGAATGAGGTTTTCTAAATTATTTTAAATAATATGAAGCTAATTCTAATTTCAATAAAGTGAGAGAGTTTTTGGTAAATTGTTTAAAAAGGAGGGAGCTAATTAGAATAATTAAGGGAGGTGGTTCTAAAATCATAAAATAGAGAGATTACAAATACACAGTTCGGTTGAGAAATTTTCCTCCTAAAGATCCGGCTATCATAGTGTAGAGATGCAAGAGAGGTGGAAGAAAACAGTATCAATATCCAAATTATGCTCCATCAAACACTAGATTATTGAATTCTTGCAGTATTCCGGGAAAGGAGCCCATGCTCAAACTCATGCGTGAACCCAACATAGATGTCTATCAAATACAATGATGTATGAGTACTCAAAGCTAAAGACGTTTGGGTATGCATATCTGACATTAGTCCATCAAGTACAAAATAATTGATAAAAAACCACATCACCTCATACGACACAGTGCCACCATACATTGCAGGCTGGCGAAGAGTGACATTGCAGACTGCGCCATTTGCTGAGAGAACACAAACTGTATGTGGGCCTTGCTGGGAGAAAGCCATAATCTTAGATGCAATATCCTGGATAATAAATATGTAACAGCAAAAGGTCAGACGTGTCCTTGAATGTGTTCCCTTGTTGCATCCATAATTTCTCTAAAACCATTTATTAATGATACTGGAAAAGACAATTATGTTATGAAAACATATACTGTTGAGACAAATTCATCATAAGAACTAAACCATAAATTAGCATCGTAAACTAATCCTTCAACTTGTTCATGGCATCAGCATGACAGTATTGAATTGCAATCTATCATAGAAGGATTTCCTTGCCAAATGAGGTTTCTGCAAAAAGCTGCCGGCATTCAAAACTCAGTAAGACAGCGTTCTAAAAACTCAAGAAATGCACCTTTCAATGCTAATTATACATTTCTCGAGCACAGTTCTCTACTTGATTTAAGTTCAAGAGTTCTCCAATTTATCTTTGGATCAATTTTGTCAATAGTGAGATATACATTCTCATAGTGATTATTCTTCCTTTAAATCAAGTAGAGGAAATGTGGTTGGAAATTAAATTATATGATCAAGTGATGGAATTTCTTGATATTTAGAATGTTGCTTAAGGGATTGTGAATTCTACAGCAGCTCTTGGAGAAGCAACAAAGGCAGTGAGGGCTATACTTGTTTAATTACAATTTAATACTGATATTCCTCCTCAAAACATAGCGTCTTAAATGATGCCGTTAAAGGTAAATGATGATTCAATGCTATAGCACAATGAAGTCTTTAATCTAGCGATCAACATCATCAATCTCATGCACAAAAAATCGCAAAACAGATGAAATTTATGATACTAATGGAGTAGACTTCAGCATATCTCCCCACCTACTACCATTTTATTTAATGGAACGAACAATTTAAGGATAAAAAGAGACCACTGAACAAGTAGTAAAAAGTGAAACTGCTGACCTACCTCACCAGCTTTAACAACAATAACATTTGCCATAAAACCTCGTCCAGCAGAACCTGTAACATATAATCAAACAATGATAATCAGCTAAGAATGTGTTCACAGGCTAATTTCTATATCCTCCTCCTGCAGCTAAAATGGTAAAATAAAATGGTACTGACCAAAGGGATCCAACTGCTGTTTCTTTGTGGGCCGCTTACGATTCCTCGGCTTATAAGAAGAGACATTAGGTCCATTTTTCGAATTTGGCGCCTCAGAAGAAAGAGGAGACAATGCTAAAACAACACCACCATCAGGTCCATGATACTTTCTAGGCCTGCCTCTTTTCCTCTTAACAGGTTCACTACTCACCATATTAAGTCCACAATCAGGTTTAATAATAGAAGAAGTAGTAGTACAAGATCCATTATTATTAATCGGGTTTGTTTGGTCAGTTAAAGAAAATGAAGTGATAGCTGATGAACCAAAAGATATGGGCATGGCTTGAATTGGTTCTGGCTTTGTTGCTGGTGTGGGTGTGAATATAGTTGTTGAGGCTGTGGTGTTAGTTGAAGTGAAGGTTGTAGTTTGTTGAGTGTTCTCCATTTTTTGTTTTTTTGTTTTTACATAAGTTTCCTAAAAGAGTAACAAGTTAACAGAAAAGTTTTAGGGTTTTAGCGGGAAAGATTTTGTCCTCTGGATTCTTCATTATTAGGGTTCCTATTTGGCTTATATGGACAGTTGACCTTTAATTGGATCTAAAATTGGTAAAAGTGCACCAAATGTAATGTCATCACATATATTCCGATATTCCGGGAATTCTCAATTTTATTTTATCGATATTTCAATACTAGTTATTTTCTCCATAATTGATTCTCCAAGGTACTAGGGGAGTGGAGAGGAGAGATTGAGAGGGTGTGGAGAGAAAGAGGGAGAGGAAGAGGGACAAAGAGAAGAGATAAGGAATGAGGACAGACAAAAAACCAACCAAAGTGACATTTTGTCCACATACCCTCCTCGGCCTAAAACGTTCTCCACTCACTTGACTAGACTACTTTTTGAGATAAGGGAAAGGGATGTATGTTGTTAGGATAGAACTAACATACATCCCCATCCCAGCACAAAAAAAAGTCGTCTCTAATTGGTTGGTGGAAATAAAATAACGAGTCAAACTCTCTTTCTCTTCTCTCTTCTCTCTCCACCAGCTAATCACAACCTACTTGACATCAAAGACCATTAATACTGAGTAGTGGAAAATGCTCCCAGTGACCCACGTCAGCCCCCCTTTTTTATCTGAGACTGACACATCAGATTTTTCATAAAAAAAGGAATTCTACGCCTTTTTTTGGCAATTTCAATTGTTCGTAACCCAAAATAGATAAAAACCTCTTTCCATGTTTTTTTTTTCAATTCTACAAAACACTCCCAACTCTCCAAAAAAAAAAATCCATCTCTTTAGACCCTCTCTCTTATTCTTCTATTCTTCAAGTAGTTAGATTTAAAAGATACTCCAAGCCTTTAGTTATGTTCTTCTCTCAACCGAAAAGAAGCACCAATCTGAGAGTATATAGCAAAGAAAAGAATGGGAAGATTCACTTTTGTAGCGAAAAGCGTAAACCCGATGGAGACAGAAAAGAGTCCAATTTCATTTAACTTCGGCATGGAGTTGTTGACGAGAGTTTTCCTAGTCGTGATAAAAGAGAGTTACTTTTAGAAAGAAGAAGAAATGCATGATTTTCTATCTCTGAGCTGTTTATCATTTTTGTAATTTTGTAACAAAAGCGTAGATTGTGCATATCATACTATAAAAATCTTCATTCAGTTGAAGAAACAACTACAAAGCGTCTATGTTTTATTGTTTTTGTAGTTGTTTAGTGGTCAGTTTATTGCATACAAGCAGGACTGAAATGCAGTCCTGGAATAACAAAGAAATAAGAGGCTTGTTGGAATCACATGGTCTTTTTTTTTCAGTGGCCCCATATTCTCATTTTTCTTCTTTTCCAAACCATCATCAACAACAACAACAACAGCATAGTGTGAAGAATATCGATTCAACTCAAATGGGCGAAGAAAATAATAATAAAGTAGTGATCTTTATTTTTTTTTTACTTTGCTTTGTTTTCAAGTTTATGGATGATTCTTGATTTATGCTACAATTGTAGGAAATAAATTCAGCTTTTGTTGATGGGAATGATCAAGTTACGGGCCATATTATATCTACTACTATTGGAGGAAAAAATGGTGAACCCAAGCAGGTGGGCAATTACTTGATTAAAATGTTTTTATACTCTCTGTTTAAGATTTAACAATTGATGTTTCTTCTACATACTATCAGCTACATGGCAGAGCGTGTTGTGGGGACTGGTTCTTTTGGTATTGTCTTCCAGGTAAGCAAGTATTACTTATGTTCACTATGGCTCCATTGTACATGCCTCATTTTGGTCTAAAGTGAGTTTCTTTACCTGTGCTAGGCAAAATGTTTGGAAGCTGGAGAGACTGTGGCTATAAAGAAGGTTTTACAGGACATGCGTTATAAGAACCGTGAGCTGCAGCTGATGCATTCAATAGATCACCCAAGTGTGGTCTCTTGTTTCTTTTCCACAACATGACTAAAATGAGATTTTCCTCAATTTAGTTGGAGTACACGGGTTCTGAGACACTATAGCAATGTAAATCAGGATGCCCCTCATATCGTGAAGCTTTATAGGTATCGTATATGCATGACCTTATTTCCATGGAACTATCTCTCGACTTTGTCTATTACTAATTTTAAACCCCGTTATGCATATATTTTTAGGGTTGGCTTATATTCATACTGCTTCATGGAGTTTCTCATATGGATGTGAAGCCTCGGGAATCTTTTGGTATGCATTTCTCTTCAAAAATTTATATTCACTAGAGAGACTATGACGTTTATCCTAACCAATTTTGGGCATGTAACAGGTGGATCCTCTTACTCACCAAGTCAAGCTTTGTGATTTTGGAAGTGCAAAAGTCCTGGTACGTCCAATCTCTTCTGGCATTAGTTTTCTTATCCCTGTTTGTGGTGAACAATTATGGTTTGGTAGGTGCTCCTCTTAGGTATAGGAAAAGAAGAATATTTTACAGATGTAATTCTCCCTTCAGTGTTGACCACTTGAGACATTTTTCTCGGTAAAAAAAATAAAGTGCAACGTACTAAGTTTAACCTTCCAGGAACATTTGTAACTGTTGAAACTTGGGCAGATGAGTCTGCGACTCTGCGGAGTCTTCTTCGGAGGTGTTTGAATAATTTATTCCTGCAGTTGATTCACTGTTATTGAAAGAAATTTTAGGTTCACTTTATCATCTGTTTGGAGCTGAAGTTGGAACTCAACATGTTCTGCGGAATTATTAAAAGATGTAACAGTGACAATCTTTCTGGACATCCAGTTCTTCCTGACAATTCTGTGCACAATTTAAGCAAATATGAGATCAAGTATTAAAATGTCATTTTGATGAGGTTAATGAGTCAACCGATTTTATCTAACCAATTACTCTTTATTCGACCACATTATTTGTTAGAGTTAGATCAATGGAACAAAGAGGATTCCCTCAAAGATTCGGTTCACAAAGTCATTTTACAAGCATGCATTGATGAGAAAGTAGCTCCTATTATGCGTCCTTTGGGGGAGGAACAACTTTCAAATGTATATTGGAGGATAGAGTCTATAATAAGCTAAAAGCACATGGATAGAGCAGACTACTGCAAGGAGGATTCAAGGCCAGAATCTAATGTAAACAGTTTAAGTACCTTTAATTTTTTTTCGTTTTGCAGATTGCTTTGAGCAAGAAGGTGAGCATCAGCTATTCTGTCGGCACCAAAGGCTGTTTGAAGCTTTGCTAATCCAGCTTCAAGAAGAGTTACAACCACATTAGTCTTTGGATCCCACATGGATCCCAAGTAGGTTCCAGTTCTATCAACAGTTTCTACTTCAACCTGTTCAAGAAAGGGTAAAAAGTTACACAACATGGAGAGCAAATTTGAAATCTACATAAGTAGAGGGTAAGTCGTACCTCAACGTCCCTCTACAGTATCTTCCTTCTCATAAAAGCAATTGCTTCATCTGAATAAGGTTCGCCACGGCCAGGGCATCTAATGTCAGAGAAGGAGAAAGCAATGGTACAAGTTTCCTTGGGAATCAACAATTTAAACCGATGACCACTGATATTGTGAAGTTATTTGGTTGGGAGACAAAGGAAAGTAGACTTAAATATGACAACCTTTCTTTTCGACCCATTTTATATATCTTTCTACTCCATGTGCCGTACTGATATTGTTTTGCTTTCTCTGTTTCATTTTTTTTTTCTTTCTTTTCTTTTCTTACACAGTGTTGCCGTTGAAGTTGACACTCACCTTCAAAAGCTTCGATGTAAGGTAAGTTCCAGTCTTATATATTCACTTCCATAAGTATATATAACCATCAATTTTTTTTATTTAGTACTAATTAAGAGCCTTTGTTTAACATGTTTAACATCTAATTTGATTTCAAATACATGTATGAGAGACATCCGTATTTTATAGTTCTCTAATAGATTCAGTAGAATCTAGAAAGAGAGTGTTTTGATCCAAAGATCAAACACTTTGGTTTTTTATTTTTGGATGGAAACTGAGTTGGCCCTTCCTCAGTTTCAAGTTTTGCTTTGATATATATGAAATGTTCAGAGTAATATATATAGCATTACATTGTTTGGTAGGTGGCGTTTGAGGTCCTGCAATTTACCACACCAATTGTAAAACTTGGGAACAAACTAGCAGAAAGGATGAGGAGCAAGAGCACCTACATAGCTCTCCATCTATGCATGGGAAAGGATGTCTAGACTAGAACTGGCTGCCTTCTGGGGCTGAGCCATAAGTATGATGAGATCATTAGCAGTAAGAGGAAGTTACAGCCTGAGCTCCTAACAACAAGATCAAACATGAGTTATCATGACAGGGAACTTGCTAGAAAGGAGAGGAGGAAGAAGAAAGTGTCTGAACTTGAGGAAGTGAAGAAAAAAGGGGATGTCGATAAAGATAAGGATAAGAATAAGAAGAATGCGTCTGCGAAACTTTGGAGTGAGAATGATGAGACTGTGATATTGAAGGGGTTGATTGAGTTTAAGAAGAAAGGGAAGAATATGGGTAGTGATTTAACCGGGTTTCTTGATTTTATTAAGGAGGGATTAGATGATGATACAAATAGAGATCAGTTGAAGAGTAAGCTTCAGAGGTTGAAACAGAAGTATCAGAGTAGTAGTGGGGGGTTTACGAAACCTCATGAGGTGAAGTTGTTTGAACTGTCAAAGCAGATTTGGGGTGAGAGAAGAGTGGTGGTGTTGTTGATCATGGGGAATAATGGTGCGGGTGATTCAGGTTGTGGAAGATGGGAAGAAGAGGAAGAGACAAAAAAGTGCTAATGGTGTGGCTTTGCAAAAGAAGGGTGATAATTCGATGGTGGAAGCGAAGCGAAGATAATGGGAATGGATCCGGGTACCAGTATTTGAATGCATCAACACCGCAGGTCATTTGATTAAGCCGCCACAGGGAGTTGGGAGAGGTTTTCTTGAAGAATGGATGGGATTTGGTTGGGAATGCAAATGCAAAGGAGTTGGATCGAGAGATGGAAGATGTTATGATTCTTTGAGACTAAGGCATACATACAAAGATGCCTTGAGTTGGTTAAGTGATCGACAAAGTTGATCTTTGGAGGCGCTTGAGTCGTCTAATCTTTAGGTTCTTGGCTCGGTAATTGAATCATATTGACCTGTTTACATGGTTTGCAAAGGAAGTACTATTTTGAGTTGGTTAGTATTATGGTCATGTTTAAGTTGTCAGTAAAGATGTGGGATATTTGACTGATATTTGGCCATTACTTTTAGTTCTTAATTGACATAGTCGACATTTTTTATGGTATATCTGTGTTGTGGATATAATATTGTCATATGTTCTTTTCTTGAAAGAGTTTGTTGTTGTTTTTCCTGCTTTTTGTCCGAGTGATTATGTTAAGATTTTTGTTATGTGCTCTTGTGACATCTTAAACCTCAGTACCTCACATCTAATTTTTGTGTCAGTAATTGAATAAGTTGAGCCAAGATAAATGTTAGTAAGTTCAACTTGGAACTATTTTTTCTTTACGGTTTGCAACTTTGCATTGCTCCAATTGTCATGAGACACTTTCATCTCCACAATTAAACAGATGGAGCTGAAACGACACCTGTACGGCTATACTATATATCTCAAGAGTTGAAAGCGGTTCAGCTTAAAAAAAGCAACTTAGGAAATACTGGAAGAACTTTATACTCGGTTACCATCAATTGATGTTGTTGTAGAATAAAACAGATGGAGCTGAAGCGGCACCTATACCATCAGAACATCTCAAAGCCCTCCATCTTAAAGAAGCAACTCCAAAAGTACCTGAAGAGCTTAAATTATCCTTGATACTTGGTCGCCACCAATTGATGTAACAACAAGGCCTAAGTCTTCGCATAATCAAACTCATGCCACTATTAAGCAGATTTTAAGTGTACATTCTGCACGGGAATTGATTGTCAACTAGATTGAAGGTCGAGGCAAGTCTGTTGTTTGCGAAGCTATTATCAAAGGTGTGGTGAAGAAACCAATGAAACATTTTTTTTAGGAGTCTATTTTACGTGTTTGTTTCGGTGGGATAATTTTCTTTTGGTTGCTCTTCCTAAAGAATGTCGTCATCGTCATCCAACACATGCCCAAGCTAGAACATGGTGGTCATTAACCAAGTACACCCTTTTAATTATTAGATTCATATGCGTATTTTTATTTATTGGGTATTGAAGTTTTTGTTGTAATGCATTTTGGGTGTTGTTTTTTATTTAAATTGGGTATATTGGATAATTGGAGTATATGTTTTGTGCTAATGAATCGATTATATTTGGATCTCAATATTGAGAAAGTGCATTGATTAACTTGGTAACGTTAAATTAGATTAATTGAGTTGATTGGATGATTGTGTAACACTAAATAGAATTAGTTCTTCACAATCTGGATTGAAGCCAATGTGTTTGGATTTTATTTTCTTCTGTTGGATGCTATTCTATTGTGTAATTTGTCCGAGCACTTAGAGAAGTTTGGCTCGGTCTTTAGCTATCTATGTAGCAAGTCCGCCATTGGCGGGACAATTGGCTAGTGTTGTTAATGTGTTAGATTTTTGTAAACAAACTTTGGCAGACCACTAGGAAAATCAATTCAAACATATAGAAAATAGTGAAATGGAACCCATATGATTATACAATCTTGCATACTTGAGGTAAAAATGAGTTCCAACAAAAAACCGTATGTGAATGCCTCAATAGACGAGACAAGCTTTTGAAAGCATTTCCTAGCGATCATTTGAAGACAGCGAGAAGGGGCCAATAGTATAACTGGGCAATGACGTAATGTTAAGCACAAAAATCGGTTTTGATTCGCACCTGCAGATTTGCCTGACCAGGCTGTAACTCCAACTTCGCACTATGATACTTATATGCTGCCATTATGACGCCACGACAATTATAGATGATCACTGGTCTTCTTTTTTTTCGTTTAAAAAATGAATTTTAAACGATATGATCACTGGTCTTCATTTACAGAGTTTTCACCCCTTTATGTGAGGGATATGAAAGTGATGAGAAGCACAACAAAACCCAACCTTGCAGGACATTTGTACTGTGATCTATATTGTGCTTTTATTTCAAAAACAAATATAAGAACCGAGTTTAATTACTGTAACAAAAATTATCATTGCTATGGTATGTTTTAATTATATATGCTGATATCATTAACGTTAATAATGTTGTTGTAAGCTAACTAAACTCCAATAAGCACCATTTTTGCCTATAAGATCAGCATGGCTTCCTTGTTCTACGATCCTTCCGTCTTGCAAGACTGATATTTGATCAGCATTTTGTACAGTAGACAACCTATGTGCCACCATGACTGTAGTTCTATTCTTCATTATCCTATCAAGAGCTAGTTGGACGACACGCTCGGATTCAACATCAAGTGCACTAGTGGCTTCATCTAATAACAAGATTTTTGGATTCTTTAGAACAGCTCTAGCAATCGCAACCCTTTGCTTCTGTCCACCAGACAATTGGACCCCTCTGTCACCAACCTTTGTTGAGTAACCTTCAGGGAGGCTACTAATGAAGCTGTGTGCATTGGCGACCTTAGCAGCTTCAATTACTTCGGATTCAGATGCATTGTCTTTACCATAAACTATGTTTTCATAGATTGATGTAGCAAATAGTGATGGTTCTTGTTGTACAAGGCCAATGAACTTTCTAAGGGACTTCAGATTCAGTTTCTTGATATCCAGCCCTGTAAGAAATCAGAAATAAGGTATAGCATAAATAAGGTGGAACTCTTTCGAACACTGAACTTAGTATGAACTGATACTTACCGTCAATCATCACCCTTCCAGAGGTCGGATCATAGAACCTTAATATAAGAGAAATCACCGAGCTTTTACCCGACCCACTTGACCCAACCAATGCCATGCTCTTACCAGCTGATACTTCAAGATCAAAATCCTTGAAGATAAGAACGCCAGGCCGTGAAGGGTAACTGAAATGAACGCTCCTCATCTCAATGGTGCCATCTACCTTAGTCAACTCATCTCCTACGTCCCCTGCTACTGCTGTTTTTCTATCTAACAATTCAAACACTGAAGCAGCCATTTGGTGCCCCTTGATGAGATCTGGAGCCAATGCCAGTGTCTCACCCATTGATACTGCAGTTACTATTAACACCATGAAGGATTTCATGATTGATTTAAAGCTCGCTTGTTCCCTTCCCAACAAAACAGATCCATACCTGTTTATATACATCTTAAACAATCATATATTGGACTTGAATATCCATGACGTAATTGTGATATTTGTCTAAGTTATCATGATTTCTTTGTGATAGATGCTTTTCGTGGAACTCCAGTGTCCAAAAAATATAGATCTATTTTTAAACAATTTTAAAACAGTAAGGAAGGTTGGTTTTCATGTCCACACTTGATCTATTAAATCAAAATCATAAATGATGAAAATGCATACCACAAAGCAAGGCCATAAGATGAGAAGATGAAGAACTGGGAAACACCATAGAAGATGCCAGCAATCTGTCCACGGCTAAAGGAGCGCCTGGAAGGCTCAGCCAGCTCGCGGGAATACAAGTCAAGGACCTTGTCTTCCGAGCAAAATGCAGCAACAGTGCGGATGTTACTCACAGCTTCACCAGCAAGCATGTTAGCTTTTAGATAGGTCTTGCTCAAGTTTCCTCCATATCCTTGCATAAAAAGACTCTGCTTTAAAAAGAACGGCATGACTTTTTCAGTTTTTGTGATTGGAGACACAAGATAAAATAAAGAAAATTACCTCACTAACTTGTCCGCATAGGATCAAAGGATAAATTGCTAAAAGCACAAGTGTGATTCTCCAGTTCAATATGAAACCAATGGCGAATGAAATGATAGTGAGGGAGACACTCTCTATGAGGACTGTAGAACGATCAACAACTATAGTTCTTAGCAGAGCTGAATCAGCTTCTAACCGTGATGACAATATCGAGCTGCTGTTATTTGTGTCGTCAAACCATCCAATTTCGTTCTTCAAGGTAGCTGTAAAGATTAACCAACATTTGATTAAAAATCGCATGCATATAAAACAGTCCTGTCAACTGTATAAATAACTCGAAACTAAGTTTTATGATATATCAAGTTTTATTGATGTAACCTAATGTGATAGACAATTCACTATTATTTAAAAACTTGTGTTTCGTTAAATATATATATCATATGGACTTCATCACCTTTCTGTTAATCATTACATCATAACCTCTACCAGTTATAATACTACATTGGGAAATCTAAGATATTTAAAAGCAAAATTATTATCTCAGATGAAATGTTGTATTGAAAATTGGAAGACTGAGAAATATATTTTGACTTTGAAATGAGGCTGTGATCTATTACTGGGAAATTTATTTTTCAGGAAAAAAAATCCACAAAGGAGACGGTGCCACGAATTGCTATTTTTCCTTCTAGTACTATTTCCTGTTAATCAAACAGAAAATAAACAAGCCTATATGATTAAGAAAATAATAGAATACGTGTGACTGTATATATATATATATATATGAATGTTTGTGCCTACATATCTCATGACTTTCATGTTTTACCTGCAAAAATCATTTCGCGAGTTCGAAGAGTTAGTCTTTCTCCCACAATTCCAAAGTTGAAGTGCTCTATAGTTTGAAATATAAATGCAAGGACGGCACCCCCACAGAAGAGTAGAGCAATCTTTCTAACATCCCTTTGGGTGGACTCCCATGGACTGTAGTAGGACACTAAAGCTTCTGAAATACCTAAGGAAAATAGTGGCATTTCAGCACCAATTACAATTGCTCCAAATGTGCCAAGAAGTCCATATATCCAATCAGGAGCAGCCATTCCATACAATCTTGTTATCATTTTTCTTTTAGGATTTATCCTTTTAGACCCCTCGTCATCAGATTGACTAGCAGAATATTTATGTGAGCAGAGACTTGGGTCAATGCCGGTGGTTTTGTTGGACACTTCTCCTGAATATCTTCGTCTGCAAAAAGGTATTCATAGTAGGTTTGGATTGTAGACATTATTTTGTTATGCAAGTAGAGTGGAAAATTTATTTTAGACATCATTTCTAGTAAAATAATTAAAAACATTGATATATAAATAAATCATTTTGGTGGAGGAAAAAGCGCACTACAAGTTGTGCCGCTAGTCCCTTTAGTCTGTCAGTGTCTAAAACCAGTCCAGTCCAAGTATCTACAAGGTTACCTTTGTGAACTTCCAATGTTGGAAGCCAATGAAGGACTAGAATCGGAAGGATTTTCTTCTTGAACCTGACCGAGAGATGCATAAACACTACTTGGATCCGACATGAGTTCATCGTGATTACCAGTCTCAACAATTTTCCCACCTTGGACCACTGCAATCATGTCTACATTACGTACAGTTGATAAACGATGGGCCACCACAACTGTGGTCCGTCCTACCATCACACGATCAAGGGCTTGTTGTACACTTTTCTCAGATTCAGCATCAAGTGCACTTGTTGCTTCATCTAGCAATAAGATCGAAGGGTTCTTAAGTATTGCTCTTGATATCGCTAGTCTTTGCTTCTGTCCACCAGATAATTGTACTCCCCTCTCACCAACCTGTTTATCAGTGAGGACTTTGGTAGAGTTAGTTATGTTGATATTTCAATTTTCATATTTCAAATCGTAGTATCATAGGCTAGAAATCTAGTAGGTATAAAGTGTAAAACAGTTACCTGAGTATCGAATCCATCAGGAAGGTCCTTGATGAAAGAAAAAGCTAGAGATAACTCTGCAGCACTTGTAAGTTCTTCAATAGTAGCATCATCTTTCCCATAAAGTATATTCTCACGAATACTTGTAGCAAAAAGAGCAGGTTCTTGATTAACCAATCCAATTTGTTTCCTAAGCCACTTTAAGTCAAGCTCACTAATCACATTACCATCTAATAATATACTTCCAGATAAAGGCTCATAAAAGCGTTCAAGAAGCGATATTACTGTGCTCTTGCCTGATCCACTTCCTCCAACTAAGGCAACAACTTTCCCAGAAGGTATGCTAAGACAAAGCTTATCAAATATCACTACATCGGGGCGAGATGGATAGCTGAAACAAATATCCTTGAATTGTATGTGACCTTTTACTTTGTCTAAGGTTCGCCCTGTTTTAGTGCTGGTTTGGCTAGTTTTGTTCCTTTCTATCATTTTGAATAGTGGATATGCTGCTGCTCTAGCTCTTAGGAATGTGGAGAGGTTTGGCGCTCCTAAACCAAGTGACCTGATAATATTCATAATAAAAGCAAAATGATTATCATTGCCTTACAAAATGGACAAAAAAAAGACCAATCTATATAGGACACTTAAGTTATATATGGTGATGGAAGCGAGACTTACAGGCCGGATATCAGAACATTAATCATGGTAGTGAAGGCTTCTCCACCACTGGCTATACCTTTGTGTACAACAATACTATTAAACCATACGAGTAATGCCCACGAACAGAATAGCACAAAATGCATGGATCCAAGTCCTAGACCTTTTGCTAATCCTCCCATCTTCCCATACTTGTAAGCCTTCATAAGTGCGGTCTTATAGGATTCTACAGCTTTTTCTTCACCTACAAATGCTTGGACTGTTCTCACATTCCCAAACACCTGAGAATGTTCAGTCAAACATTAAGGGTATGACAGTGATCTTTTGAACTCCAATATGGTTTAATCACATTCCAAGTGTAGTAGGTATACCTCCTCTGCAATTTCACCAGCTTTAACATAGGACTTCCTGACTCTTTCAACAAGGCGAGTTCCTATATATGCATAGACACCACCAGCTAATGCAATAAAAGGTACTATAGATAGTGTTACTAGACTGATCTGCCACACCTGGGCGAATCCAATTGCAAAGCCTGCAACAAAGCGGCTCATATAGTGCAAGAAATTCCCAGCCTACATGCAATTCCATTTTGGTTACATCAGAATCACAATCAGTACGTTTTAAAATTAAAATTCTTATCTTACACCTGAGACGTGACTACATGAGTTATGATTGAACTTTATGTGGTGAGTATAAGCCCGAAAATAGAAAATAGCACTTTAGCCCAGCCCAAAGCCAAAAGCCCAAATGTAAACCATAATAAGCCAGTAATAAAACTAACTAACACCTATAAAAAAGGCCCGGCCCATATATGACTCGGGATTGGGGCCAACCAATCAACCATTGCTGGGCTTGGTAGTGCATGTGGGGCCTTAGTCCTGTCAAGTTTATTTGGGCTAACTTCGAACAGCAGGGAAAGAGATGCAAAGCGCAGAATGCAATACCTTTTCTGAAATGGCATCTTGGATAACAATAATATCACTTGTAATTGCAGCAGTTACTTCTCCTTTGGAGGATTCAGTGTCAAAGAGACTAATATCTTGGTTCAACATTGATCTCAAGTACGCCATCCTCATCTTGCTTGCTTGACGTTCTCCGGTATACATCCAACAAGCCACCTCTATATGCATACGCATCCATATAAACACGCTTTAGCTTTAACATTAGTCATAAGAGCATTCCCAGTGCAAGTTATTATTTTCCCCTTCTTTTCACCTCCACGTAGGCAGTATTTCACCTTTTTTCCACCGTTTTGGTGAAAAGCAAGATGAATGGTGAAAAGCAAGGTGAATTTGTTCAATGTAAAAGTGAATATTAATCTCGGACCGAATGTTAGATTCTGTTTGGACGTAAACACTCCGGACAGAATGAAACATCCCGTCTGAAATAAAAAAAAAACCAAAAAGTCCAAAAATTATGCGATACGCACATTCTGTCGAAAAAAAAAAACCCCAATTTTTTTTTAAAAAAACACACGAGACGAAATCCAACATCCGGTCCAAAATTTACAACTCTACCACTATCTCAGTTGAAAGTTTTACCTTCGTTTTGACTTGGAAAAATAGTCACCTTAGTATTCACTTTTACATTGGACAAAGGTTTTGAACCATTTGGAAGTGAGTAAAGTCACAAACCCACCATAATAACTTGCATTAGGAATGCTCTAACTCGCTTGGAAAAATATGATGAACAGTCATACCGGTCCATGATGAAAATAGCATGGCTATACTCAAGTAAACAAAATCCAAAGCATACTGCAAAAAACAACAGAAAAAATAAAGAATAACCAAGTTATGAGACTCATTTTGGATATACGATTTTTGATTATTGCGAGACTCATTTTTTGGAGGAAATTGATGATGATACCTTGGACACTTTATGGGAAGCTGATGAGGGATCGAGATAAGCAATACCAATGACATTTATCAATTTTCCAAAGAAAATAAAGAATACGGGCACTGAAACACCATGGGCACATGCACCAACTGATCCTGCAGCCATTAATATGCAATCCAACGAGTCTGCAAAGCTGAAAAGCTTAAGAAATGGCACTTTTTGGCTCTTCTTCTGTTCTTCTTCTTTTTCTTTGTCCTTGTGTTTTACGGGAACCACTCCATTGGAGCTCATTCTGAACGATGAGATTGTAGAAAAACAAGACAAGATAGAGAATCGTAGGTAGTATTCCTCTCCTCATATGAAATTATGAACTCTTGGTTGTTTTAAAGTTTGAGTGTGGACCAATTGTTGGACCAGTACACAAGAAGACTGACTTAAAAATCAGATATACGAGGACATGGACTTGGACTAGACTTTTGGTGCAACTCCACTGAACAAGTGTTCCAACTTCCACATAACAACATACTATGGCCAGAGTAGGGGCCGAAGACGAAGACTTAATTGTCTAGTCAATTGCTCAAGTTCTAGTGGCCTATTTTCGTACAAGTGTAAAACTCATTGGTTCTCCAGTTGCTCCTAAAAGTCGATATCTACTCGCGAGTGTCGATATCATTCCTGTGGAATTTAAATGGTATAGGAGAATTTTTGGCAGTCTCAAAGGAAGTCGAGGTCCTCAGTTGCTACTAAAAGTCTTAGCCAATGATTATCTTCCACAATTCTGTCAATGTGTAAAATTTCCACAAAGAAACAATGTGAACCAACGCCTTGCACACGCCACCCACATAATAACAAAAAACATTTTGGACTTCTACTGAATTACTTTTTTTTTTTTTTTTGAAAAAGTTATGGGGTTAAGGCAGACCCCCACCAGTTTATATTGCAAAAGGGTAAACCTTACAAGCCTCCCTAAGAGTTAGATCATTAAAAGGAGGCACACAAAGACGCAAATCGACATACTATAAGCCTAACATACCTGAGATCACTAGACATGCTACAATCGAACCCTAAGAAAGTAGAGCTAGGAATCCTACTTCCTAGTCATAATTTCCTTTACAATCTTAGGATGATCTTTCCTAAGATGAGTCTGCGCTTTCTCATAGTTACAAAAAAAACATTCGCAAGCACAACACACATAAGTAAGTCCCGAAGTGTCATCCCAAAACTCTTTTGTGTAGTCCTCAAGATGTCTCATCTTTTTGTTTTTGGTTAACGACTTAACCTAGCTTCTTCATCATTGCAAGTGTAGGCTCTATTTCTCCTGAAGAACGCTCTTGGATTCTTTTGTTTCTTTTTGGCTTCACAGTAGTCCATTGATTCTCAGAAGACGCTGCATACTTTGATGTGCTCTTAGGCAATGTAAGCGTTGGAGCCCTTATATACGTATCCCCAAACAACTCAGATTCACTCTCTAAGAGATCGTCTTCTACATCCTCATTTCCAACAATTAACCCTTCATACATGTTTATTTCTCTACTATTTGGGAGTTGGTTAAGAGGAATAACTCTTTGCTGGTGCCTTTGTATTGGTAGGTCCAATACAGTAGGTATACTATGCTCTCGCTACCAAGTCTCCCTCGAGCTCCTAACAAGGAGGTCGGAGTGGCTAAAGAAGGCTCCACTCACATCAATGACTCGCTTTCGACCGGTTGTGACTCCATATAGTTCCGTAGTGAACTCGAGAGGATACCACTTGTAAAGAGGGGCTAGGTCTTGCGGTACAATATTGTCGGCCGAGCTTGGAACAACATCGAGACATGTCGATGATCGCAACCATAGCGGCGGTACATCTTCAAGAGAATTCGCGAATCAGAAGCGGCCCGAAACCTCGGGAGATATTTCGAATTGAGTCAGAAAGGGGAGCGGCCGGAGAGTGTTGTCGGCTTCCTAACTATAGCCGGTGCAGTCCTTTCTTGAACTCTTACATTTCTTGGCCTAGGGACCCAGACCTGAGGTGGGGAAGCAGAGCATTTGGTTGTTGTATGCCCAACCCGACAACAAATGGTGCAAGAGGGTGGCTTCCAAGGGTACTCCACATCCAGGTACACATATTTACCCCCGAGTTTGAGTTTTACCGATTTGGGAAAATCAAAAGACAGGGGAATGGTTACACAGACCTTAGCAAAGTCGAGTCTTTTTTTCTCCGGTGTTGCGCCGTCCATACAGAGTGGCTCACCAATCAAGCTGGCCAAATATGAGAGCCCATTCTTAGTCCAGAGTTCTTTTGGGACTTTGAAGATTTTTGCCCATATTGGTACGGTGTTAGTATTGTTCCTTTGCCCTTCAATCTCTGGTGACCAAGACCTAACTACAAATATCTTCCCTGCAATGAAGATAGGACCACCTTCCAACACCATCTGTTTGTCTTCAATCATAGAAAACCTAATGAAAAACAAGTCTCTGTCCATTGTTATCTCCATAGATCCTTTGATCTTCCAAGTCCTTTCAAGAGTATTCTTTACAAAAGGGAATCCCATTCTCTTATCTAAGAAATACCCTACCAATGTATCTTTCCATTCATCAATACCTTCATCAATAAGTTATTGTGGGACAACTGCAGCCCCATCCTCTATGATGGGCGAATAGCTATTTAAATTCGTGGTTCTGTAGCAGCTGAGTTCAAGTTCTGGAACAGCGAACTCCAAAGGAATGGTGGAGGAGGGGAGAGAGAGGGGTGGGAAGCGGAAAATGAAGCCATATCGAAAAAGTTGACAGAAAGCGATCAAAAACCCTCTTCTCAGTTGGTCTGAAACTGCCCAAAAAAGGAAATAAACTTTATGAAAAGAAGATAGGATCGCAAAACCTAACTAAAAAGTTATATTTTAGGAATATAGGCGCACCAGATCGCAGGGTTAGTTTAAACTTAAGTAACCCCTTTTCTCTCACTTAAGGTCCCCATGGGAGTTAATTACAATCAAATATCACTTTTAAAATTTTGGGTTTTGTTTGATCCTCCCTTAGTACCCTTTGGGCCTTCTACTGAATTACTGAATTTGGACTTACAAAAGTTTTTCTTATATGCTATCTGTCGTTCGTAACTGTCAAGATTATTGAGTTGATATATTGTTTAGAATATGCATAAAAGAGAATGTCTGGTCTTTTCATTGATGCCAGATAAATTTATTGTATTTAGTGGTCTGCGAATGACACTTGTACTTTATTGTATCGATAAATTTGTCATTTATATTTGCTTTTTCTATTTCAGTTTGATTCCACATTAGCAAAGAAAATTCCTTGTAATCAAGCTAATCAATGTTGGAGTCTAGAATCCATAGGTGCCAACGATTTCCTAGCATAGGGGTGAACGATTATTTTATTTGGTTAAGCAGCAGTCTTCAGATTCCATTAAGATAACACGATCCTTGACAACTAGCGCCACCACGACCAAACCACAACTTGTTACTGGCTTACTGCCATCATCAACACCAAATAAAATATGTGTGGGCTTAGTGAAAATCAAACTGTATTTTTACTCTATAGTATAGTATACAACTCTATGGATATTTCTCTTCCTTCTACGTTTCAATCTTCGCCTTGCTCTCCAACAAAGGATATAGAAGGATGGGAATAGCTATGTATACCTATGACTTAATTCTCAAAACAAAAACATACAAATAATGTCATTTCTACCTTCCGTTTTTTCCTTGGTAAAGACTAACTTTCTTTTCCAATAATATTTATCATCAGATTTAATGCTGTTGCTGTATGTTAACCAAACTATAGTAAGCACCCTTTTTGCTTAAGAGATTAGCATGGCTTCCTTGTTCAACGATGTTCCCATCTTGTAAGACTGATATTCGATCTGCATTTTGTATAGTAGACAATCTATGTGCCACCATGACTGTAGTTCTATCCTTCATTATCCTATCAAGAGCTTGTTGGACAATGCGCTCGGATTCCACATCAAGTGCACTAGTGGCCTCATCTAATAACAAGATTTTTGGGTTCTTGAGTACAGCTCTAGCAATAGCAACCCTTTGCTTCTGTCCACCGGACAATTGTACCCCTCTCTCACCAACTTTTGTTGAGTAACCTTCAGGAAGGCTACTAATGAAGATGTGCGCATTAGCGACTTTAGCAGCCTCAATCACTTCTGATTCAGATGCATTATCTTTACCATACACGATGTTCTCATAGATTGAGGTAGCAAATAGTGCTGGTTCTTGTTGTACAAGGCCAATGTACTTTCTTAGTGACTTCAACTTGAGTTTCTTGATATCCTTTCCTGTGAAAGATAAGATATTTTGGCAAGTATTTAAAGTGACTAACCAATCTATCAGATACCAACAGATACCATTAACCCATTAGGGCAATAGGTATAGTATAGAAAAAAGTACTATAAACAATCATCATAATCAAATAAGAAGGTAGAACTCAGTACTTACCATCAATCATCACCCTTCCAGCATTTGGATCATAAAACCGTAGTACGAGTGAAATCACCGAGCTTTTACCCGATCCGCTTGACCCAACCAATGCCATGCTCTTTCCAGCTGATATGTAAAGATTAAAATCGTTGAAGATAACAACATCAGGCCTAGAAGGGTAGCTGAAATGAACTTTTTTTCATCTCCACAGTGCCATCTACTTTAGTCAATTCCTCTCCTACCTCCCCAGCCACCTCCGTTTTTCTGTCCAACAATTCGAACACTGAAGCAGCCATTTGGTGTCCTTTGATGAGATCCGGAGCCAGTGCCAATGTTTCTCCCATTGATAATGCAGTTACTATCAGCACCATGAAGGATTTCATGATTGATCTAAAGCTGGCTTGCTCCCTTCCCATTAATACAGATCCATACCTGTTTACAAACATATGCTATAATTACATTTTTGGCCGGAATATGCTCCACTAAATAGATCTTAGATTGGAACTGCATACCAAATTCTTTTTTTCATGCAATATGTATTTTGTTTTAGTCCAGAGTGCCAAATTTTGAGTCATATCTTAAAGAAGAATTGAATCTCTGGTATGATAATACATACCATAAAGCAAGACCATAGGATGAGAAGATGAAAAACTGGGAAACACCGTAGAAGATGCCAGCAATCTGACCACGGCTGAAGGAGCGCTTTGAAGGCTCAGCTAGCTCCCGGGCATACAAATCAATCACCTTGTCTTCAGAGCAAAATGCAGCAACAGTGCGGATGTTACTTACAGCCTCACCAGCAAGCATGTTAGCTTTCAGATAGGTCTTGCTCAAGTTTCCTCCATAGCCTTTCATAAAAAGTTTCTGTCACAACATGTATAAGAGGAGAAAACTATAAGTTTATTCAGCCTTTGTCTTTGGAAAATTGGAATTGATATAGGTTTATGTCTACTCCGCGCCAAACCGAACAAGAGGATGGTCAGATGGAAGAACCCTCAGTTTTTAGTTGAATTGAAGGTAATAATTTATATGCATATGGTCCATCTACAAGGGATAGTCACTACTCGACTTAGACTATCCTGTTTAATCATCTCCCAGGCAGTTTAATAAGTCCTGGACCGGCTTTTAAGGTCACACGGGAAAATAAAGATGTATGTACTAATGTACATTGTGATCTTCATCAGATTATGAGTTCGCCAATCCAACTTTGGTTTGGTGATAACTCACAAAAAGGTAAATAGGTAACAAATAATGATGAAAAAGTGGACTTCAACCGGAGAAAATTACCTCACTAATGTGTCCACAGATGATCAAAGGATAAATGGCTAAAATTACAAGTGTAATTCTCCAGTTCAAAATGAAACCGATAACGAATGAGATTATAGTGAGAGAGATATTTTGCAATAGTATTGTAGAACGATCAACAACTACAGTTCTTAGCAGAGTTGCATCAGCTTCTAACCGCGACGACAGTATAGAGCTGCTGTTATTTGTGTCATCAAACCATCCAATTTCATTCCTCAAGATAGCTGCAAAGAATAAAGAGGCACATGCATATTCATATCAAGAAAGCGAAAGAAAAGTTCTTCGCAATGTATATAAGTTCGCAGTAAGGATAATTAGAAGCTCTATCAACCTGCTTAAATATTCAACCAAAAAGACATAAGGAACTTTGTAATATGAGAAACTTAAATAGAAACATCTGTGTATGTCACAACGTCTATTTTACACAATAAAGGGGGGAAAACTAAAAATCAAAACATGGTGAACAGTGACTGCTTGAAAGATGAATTTTCAGAGGTTTTTAAGTGTTACTTTCCTATCAATCAAAAGATTATAAACATCAAATCCGGGCGGCCATATGTGAATGATGTACATGCATTTGTCTCATGAATATCATGTTTTACCTGCAAACATCATCTCGCGAGTCCGAAGAGTGAGTCTTTCTCCCATAATCCCAAAGCTAAAGTGCTCTATGGTATGAAATATGATTGTAAGGATAGCACCCCCACAGAAGAGTAGAGCTATCTTTTTAATTTCTCTCTCTGTTGTTTCCCAATCCATGTAGTAGGAAACTAGCGCTTCTGAAACTCCAAGTGAAAATAGTGGCATTTGAGCACCAAATACAATGGCTCCAATAGTACCAAAAAGTCCATATAACCAATCAGGAGATGCCATTGCATACAATCTTCTCATTGATATGCGCTTTGGCTTCCCTTTATTAGTTTCGTCGATGTTATATGGACTGACAGAATCCTTATCTGTGCGAAAACTTTGGCCAAAGCTAGTGGTTGTGGAGGACAGTTCCCTTGAATATTTTAGACTGCAAAAATAATTGGTTAAGTTAACAGTTTGACAGCTTTTCAGTGTGCAAGCGGTTTAATGAATAGAGGAACTAGAGATTTCTTTGTCATACTAATTGAGTTCAGGTTTTGTCAATGCCCATACAAATTCCAAGCCGAGTTCTGGTAAGGCTAAAAAATCTGACCAGAGCTTACAGAAATGTTTTTATTGATTTTATCTACCAGTGAGCTTGGAATAGTTCAAAATAAAAGTGTTTATTGATTTCCACCAGTTTGAATAGTTCAAAATTTTGTATGAACTATATGATCCATGATCAACCAATGACTCACTTGCAGAGACAACAATGCTAATGTCTTTACCTCGATGGCCTTCCAATGTTGGAAGGTAATGATGGGTGAGAGTCAGAAGGATCCTCTGCCTGGACCTGAACTAGAGATGCATAAAAACCATTGGGATTTGCCATAAGTTCATCATGGTTCCCAGTCTCAACAACTTTTCCACCTTGAACCACTGCAATCATGTCAGCATTTCGTACGGTTGATAAACGATGGGCCACCACAACTGTGGTCCTTCCTACCATCACGCGATCAAGTGCTTGTTGCACACTTTTCTCAGACTCAGCATCAAGTGCACTTGTTGCTTCATCTAATAGTAAGATGGAAGGGTTCTTAAGTATTGCTCTCGATATGGCTATCCGTTGCTTTTGTCCACCTGATAATTGTATCCCTCTCTCACCCACCTTCAAAACACATATAAACACATACATCAATAGATTGAATGAGCTACTTTATTTTGGTGAAAATAAAATAACCGCATTAGTATAGCACGAAATACATAGTGGAAAGAGTACAGCGAAAGCACAAACCATTACCTGAGTTTCGAATCTGTCCGGAAGATTACTGATAAAAGAAATCGCCTCTGATAACTTCGCTGCACGAGTAAGCTCTTCAACAGTGGCATCATCCTTACCATAGAGAATGTTCTCACGTATACTTGTAGCAAAAAGTGCAGGTTCTTGATTAACCAAACCAATTTGTCCTCTAAGCCACTTTAAGTCAAGCTCACTAATCTCGTTCCCATCTAGTAATATACTTCCAGATAAAGGCTCGTAAAAACGTTCCATTAGCGATATGACCGTGCTCTTGCCTGACCCACTTCCTCCTACTAAGGCAACAATTTTTCCAGAAGGTATGTTGAGACAAAGATTGTCAAATATCATTACATCAGAGCGAGATGGATAGCTGAAACGTATATTCTTGAATTCTATGTGCCCTTCTACATTCGCTAAGGTTCGCCCAGTTTTGGTACTGGATTTGCTAATTGTGTTCCTTTCTATCATGCTGAATATTGGATATGCTGCTGCTTTAGCTCTGATGAATGTTGAAATGTTTGGCGCTCCTAACCCAAGTGACCTGATAACAAAATCATTGTATGTCTAATTATGGAGCTGATCAATCTATAGGAATGTCAGGAACCAGTATTAGGTTCTATGACTTCTATCTACCAGTAGAAGTAGTCAGCTATGGCACTACATTTTGTCCAAGGGTAAATTATTGATTATCAGATGTAAATTTTGTAACTACTTTAAACATAATTTTATAGTACATGTAGTTGTGCTTAGTGATAGGGGTAAGACTTACAGGCCAGATATAACAACATTAAGCATGGTAGTGAATGACTCTCCACCATTGGCTATACGTTTGTGGACAACAATGCTAGTAAACCATATGAGTAAAGCCCATGAACAGAACAACACAAAATGCATGGAACCAAGTCCTAGACCCTTTGCTAATCCTCCTTTCTTCCCATACTTGTATGTCTTCATTAGTGCAGTCTTGTATGATTCTACAGCTTTTTCTTCACCCGCAAATGCCTGGACTGTTCTCACATTACCAATCACCTGAAAAAATGATAGACAAATGACGTAACAGTCACTAACCAAATTAATTAAAGTGTTTACTTTTTTTTATTTACCGAAGAGCAAATAGTAATTTCAAAAGTAAATTACTATTCTTAAGAGAAAGTAAAAGCAATAAAAAGTTACCTCCTCTGCAATTTCACCAGCTTTAACATAGGATTTACGGACTCGTGTAATAAGACCAGTAGCTATGTATGCATACATACCACCTGCTATAGCAATCAAGGGTACTATAGATAATGTCACTAGACTGATTTGCCATACTTGGAAAAATCCAATTGCAAAGCCTGCAATGAATCGGCTTAGATAGTGCAAAAAATTCCCAACCTGCAATTCCACGGAAAAATTACTATAATGTAACCAACTTGGAGGTACTCATTTTAGTCATTTATTATTATCAGTGCACCTAAATAGAAAATTGCTAAAAAGTTTGCTGTCACGCTTCCCAAAATAACGTGGAGAGGACTAGTAGATGTGGTGTCATGGTCATTTTCCGATATTTTGATAAGCCAAAATATTTCCGACATTTCGCAAGTGAAAACCTGAATTTTAGTATTTCTCGGAACATTTTGGAATGGTATCAGGTATGCATGTGTCGGAATAAAAGATACCATGCCGGATTTCTGATATTATCGAAATTTCGGAATTTTAAACAACAATGATTCCGTATGCAGAATATGAGTCGTGATTGACTAGTTTTGCCATTGAATTGTGCTTTATTTCAGCTTTCAAGTTTCACCAAACATCTGGTATTGGATTGTTATTTCCAGTAGAGACGTCTGTCTGACGCATGTAATTTTTGCACGATTGTTTCTGTCTTTAGATTATATATATGTATGCAAAGTTGCAAACTACCTAGGGAATTTAGATTATTCTTCTAAACTTAATTGGGCATGGACTACAGTAGTACACTGACCTTACATTGAAAAAGAATTGGATAGAAAAACAGATGGAATGGTAGATGTGGAACCATGCTTGCTTTTCCAATAGAGGTAATTGACATACACAGATTTTCACCGAACAAACCCACAAGGGCCGAAGGCAAGCTGGCCGATATTACACGTTTTGCACCTGGTTCACCCGTCGAGGACCAAATTTACAACTAGGTCGCCAAAAAAGTTTTATAGCAATCGATTTTAATTATTTTCACTAAAACGTTTTATGGTGAATATTGGTTTATGCATTTGCAGTCAGTTGTTGAATTTATTATAAAGGGTGGCAGAATATATCCCATACCTTTTCTGAAATGGCATCTTGGACAACAATAATATCACTAGTAATTGCAGCAATGACATCTCCTGTGGAGGATTCAGTATCGAAGAGACTTATATCTTGGTTCAACATTGATCTCAAGTATGCCAACCTCATTTTGCCTGCTTGACGTTCTCCGGTGTACATCCAGCAAGCCACCTCTGTATGCATCCACATTAATTCAACACGTCGTACACTGTTTAGCGTCAAGAGCATAACATAATTTGTTTTCACATAGAAGATAAAGTGTCAATATGTTTACCAGTCCACGACGAAAATAGTATGGCAACACTCAGGTAAACAAAATCCAAGGAATACTGCAAAAAGAAAAACTCAGAGGAAAAAAAACAATATATACGATGAACAAACAGTATTCACACGGAAAATTAACTGTATCTCATAATACTAAGTGCTAATTAATGATGATACCTTGGCCACCTGATGAGAAACTGATGCAGGGAAAAGATAAGCAACACCAATGACATTTATTAATTTTCCAAAGAAAATAAAGAATATTGGCACTGAAGCACCATGAATGCATGCACCAACTGATCCTATAGCCATTAGTATGCAATCCAACGAGTCTGCAAAGCTGAAAAGCTTTAGAAAAGGCACGCTTTGGCTTTTCTTCTGCATTTCCTTTTCCTTGTCATTTTCTTTGCTGGGAAAAGCTCCATTAGAGCTCATTTCTAGAGGAGACAGTACAGTAGTTGAAAAAAGATAAGAGGGATATGAAGAAGAGAAGGCTATACATATAAGAGTGGAAATTGAAAAAGCTGGATGGATAGATAAGTCATTAATACAGCTTAACTACATTTTGGACTCCTTGTACTGATTTTATGTTAGGTATTCTTCAATTCACAAATCACGAAATTTATTTAGTTGAGAACCTGTATAAAACAGAACAAGTGAACATGATAGGAGATTAGGAGATTAGGAGAATATGGGTAGTTGCATGCATTGATGGCTGATAAGTATGATGGTTACATTCAATAAGCATGCATGGAGAATTCAATAAGCATGTATGAGATTTTGATAGCTTTGTCATGTATGGCCAATGGCCAATTCATTCTCTTTCGACGTTCGATAACGTGTGATTAGAACACCTTTTTTTTATATTGTTATTCTCAAGGATCGAAAAGAAAAAAGTGAAACTAAAAAATATATATGGTACAAAAACATAATGTTGTATGCAGATAAAAGAAAACAATAGAAGACAAGGACAGAATAACAATTAATAACCAAGGCGCGGATTAAGTGTCCTTAAGGAAAGATTTCGCCCGCCTCCAATGGTGCGAGAAAAGGCAACGATTGGCGTCTTCCTCACGAGGATTCAATGGTTAACGGCCAGTCTAACTTTGCACTAGAATAGACTACCCTCTGAAACGGCAATATAACTCTCTCCTGCGGGCCGACAGAAGAAGAAGAGAAGAAGAAGAAGATTGAAGCAATAAAGACTTATCTGTTTTGTGTAGGTAAGAGAAGGGTGTAGCACGACTTCAACAACTTCGCTTTACCGGTTCTATAGTGGCGAAAGCCGACGACTTCGTCTCGGTCGATATCGAGGCGTGAAGACACAAGTTCTATCTCTCTCGTCCTCTCTCTCGTTCGCGGATTAATCCCCTAATGAACATAGCTGTGTTTATATAGAGGCATGACTAAATCATAGATGGAGAAGGACACCTCTTTAATTCGGTTTCACAAAACCTAATCAAAGTAGAACTTTAGCTTAGCCGAAACTTGCTGCAAAAGCAAAAACAAGTTTAGGCAATTGATAATCCACTACCCACTAGTCAAATGTTCAAGCTCATCGCCACGCCACTTCACCTTTCGGTTCGGTTCGGTTGGGCGGGGGCGCTAGCGAGTGTGGGCTTTTTTGGGTGAGTCCTCCCTCCTAACACAAAAGCCTTTGTACCCTAAGGGCACGCCCTTATGTTAGAGGTTCACCTCAAATACCTCACTTGCTAGTGGTGGCTCATCAATGTGGGACTAAACAACACACAAGTATTTGAAATACACATGAAGATTCCAACAATCCCCCACTATTTCAAAATACTTATAGTCCCCCACTATTTTGGAATAGGATATTACAAAAGAAATGGGTTAACGAAATGCCAGAGAGAATCGAAAAAACAATGCATAAGATACTGGTGCTTTTCGGGCTTGAACCGGTCATAGGGTAACATGTCTTATAATACGTGAAAGTGGTGGATTAAAAATCTTTGAACCAACATTCCCTTGTAGTAAAATAGAGGACATGCACCCACATTGCTCTTTCATTATATGCCCGTTTCATTGTTGCTTTTTGGCCTCATATACACCTGTTAAGTGAATGCTCTAGAGTATTTGCACGAATACCCATAAGAACCGACCAGTTCTACATTCACGTAGGTGGATATCCATCAAGTGTACATAGCGCTTAAAATACACTATCTCATAAAAATAATGGACTATGGATTCCATTAAGAGTAAAATAACTCATCCTTTTTCTCATTGCTATTCAAGTTATACAAAGTATACAAAAATGCTATCTAGTCATAGGGTGGGGCGCCTCAAATAAAGACAATAGCATACCGAGCAACTAGGTGACTTGTTTTTCCCTTTGAACCTACTTCATGGGATCTCCAATCACATAGGTGGGGTTGCCGCGATGTCGCCCTCTATCTAAGGCAAAGTCCCATCCCCTCGACGATCAACCACTTGTCTCCCCGTTAAGTGGCTTTGTCGAGGATCGGCCAAATTTAACTCGACCTCACATAATCTAGAGCCACAACTCCAGATTCCAAAGAAATGCTTTATAGATCAGAGTCTCGCATTTAATATGCCCGCTTTTCCCATTATACAATTTGCTCTTTGCCTTTGCTATTCATACCCGACAAATACAATGCATAGGTACAAATTTGAGGCGGTTTTGTACCAATAGGAAGATCGCCAAGAGGTTTCTAAGCCACTCCGACCTCGGCCTTTTATCTAAAGCAATAAGCTCGGACTCCATGGTTGAGCGAGCTATCAAGGTCTGCTTAGAAGATTTCCAAGCGACGCCTCCACCTAGGGTGAAAATATAACCACTAGTGGACTTGATATCATGAGAATCGATATCCGGTTTGCATCACAATAACCTCTATCACGCGGTGGAGTTTGTCTAAACCTTATGCCGTAATTCATTGTTCCTCTCAAGTACTTGGCTAACCTCTCTAACGCGACTCCAATGTTCCCGACTAGGACAATGAGTGTATCCGCTTAGCCTCGCTAACTGCATAAGCAATGTCGGTCTAGTGCAATTCATCAAGTACATGAGACTACCAATAATTTGGGCATATCTAGATCGAAGTACACCATGTTGAGCATTTTTCCTCAAGTTCACTATTTGCCTCATAAGGTGTCGCATACGGGCTTACTATCATAAAAGTTAAACTTCTTCAAAAACTTCTCAACATAATGCTCTTGTGAAAGCGTATAACCATCACTGTTCCTGATGATTTTGATTCCAAGAATCACATCAGCTTCTCCAAAATCCTTCATTTCAAATTGGGAGGATAAAAACATCTTGGTGTTTCTCACAACATCAAGGCTAGGACTCATGATTAACATGTCATCCACATATAGACAGGATAATCACATATGTATTCACATCAAAAGATTTAAAGTAAATACATTTATCAAAGATCATTTATGTGATATCCATTAGACATCATGACATCATCAAACTTTTCATGCCATTGTTTTGGCGCTTTGTTTCAACCCATATAAAGACTTAACTAACTTGCATACCTTATGCTCATTCCCCGTACTATCGACTTCCTCAGTCGCATCATATATATTTCTTCATCAAGATCACCATTCAAAAATGCAGTTTTTACATCCATTTGATGAATAAATAAATTATGAATAGCAGCTAGAGCCATTAGAACTCTTATAGAAGAAATCCTAGTTACAGGAGCATAAGTATCAAAATAGTCAATGCCTTTCTTCTGGGAGAACCCCTTGACTACAAGTCTAGCCTTGTATTTCTCAATGGAACCATCTAGTTTCAATTTCTTTTTGAAGATCCACTTGTAACGTATAGGTTTCGCCCCAGGAGGTAGATCAACTATCTCCCATGTGTGATTAGCTATAATCGAATCTAGCTCTGAGTGTATAGCATCCTTCCAAAAGGTGCATCTCGAGAACTGATTGCCTCATTATACGTCACAGGATCATCATCAAGAAGAAATGTGTAAAAGTCATCACCAAAATTGGTGGATTTCCTTTCTCTTTTACTCTTCCGAATTTCTTGTTCAGAAATTTCAGGATCTATTGATTGTTGTTCACTAGGAGCTACCAACCTCTCAATGCCAATTTTCAAAGGAAACAAATTCTCAAAGAAATCAGCATTTTTACTCTCTATAATAGTGTTAGCATCGACAAGGTTATTATCAGATTTTACTACTAAAAATCTATATGCAGCACTATTATGAGCATAACCAATGAACATACAATCAACAGTTCTAGGTCCCAATTTTCTCTTTTTAGGTTCGTTCACAAGAACCTTAGCAAGACACCCCCACATTTTTAAGTATGTCAGGGTAGGTACATGACCTTTCCATAACTCATATGGTGTCTTATTCCCTGTTTTCTTGTTGGGTATCCTATTCTGTATATGGCAAGCAGATAGGATTGCTTCCCCCCACAAGTTCAGGGAAGCTCCAGAACTTACAAGCATAGCATTCATCATCTCTTTTAGTGTTCTGTTTTTCCGTTCGGCTACTCCATTAGACTTAGGAGAGTATGGTGGAGTAGTCTCATGAATAATGCCACTCTTGTCACAAAAGTCCCGGAAGGGGTTAGACTCATATTCTCCACCCCTCTATCGGACAAGTCTCTTAATCTTACAGCTTAAGCCGGTTTTCAACTTCACTTTGTACTTGAGAAACATCTCACCTTGCCTCATGCTTGTGTCTAAGTAAATATACCATGGTGTACCTAGAGAAGTCATCTATGAATGTAATATAATAAAAAAACCCCCTCTAGACATGGTACTTCCGATTCACCCAAATCAGTATGAATAAGAGTTAGTAATCCAGTTTTATCTCTAGACACGCTTCTACGGGGTTTCTTCGTGGCTTTAGTCTCAAAGACATATCTCACATTTATCATTAGAAAAATCAGAAATATTAGACAATAAACCACATGCTTTCATCCTTTTCATATCTTGAACATTCACATGTCCTAGTCTACCATGCCATATATTAAAAGAGTCAAGCAAATAAGCGTATGCATTCATTCTTATTAATAATAATGTTGTCAAGTACATTCAACATGAAAAAGACCATGTTATTACAATAACCTTTACCAACAAAACCCTCATTCTTTGTCGAACAAACTTGTCACTCTCAAAAGTTACCTTGACGCTTGACTTTTCCCAAAGTAGGGACACAGAATCAGATTCGAATTTAATCTCGGGAACATGAAGAACATTACTAAGTGAAAGGGTTTTCCCCGAAGTTAACTTCGAAGAACCTTTGCCTGTTCCCTCAACAGAACAGACCTAGAGTCACCCATATAGACCTTTTCATCTTTCACTAGTATGTAATCCGAGAAGGCTTCAACATCACCACGGGCGTGGCGGGTGGCACCGAAATCTAGTACCCGGTTCCTCTTCCCGGTGGCTATGAACACTTGTGACACGACCACGGCGGCAAGAACAATATCATCTCCCTCAACTAGATTAGCATTGGGAGGATCATCGTGTCTTTCTTGTGTATGCGACCGAAAAGCCCTATGTCCAGGTTTACCAAAACATAACAATTTCCATTGCCGCACCACTCCGTTTAAAAGAAGTGCCTTTGACCTTGAAATTCTTATTTTTGTTGGACTTCGCTTCTTAGAGGTTTTGTTAGATTTGTTTGGGATTACCTTCAACGATATTGGCTTTAGAATGAAATTCCTTAGACAACACCTCATCCCGAAGTCTTGTTCTTTTCCTCTATGTGAATGTGAATGATCACATCCTCAAGAGTCATCGCTTACGCTTATGCTTCATACTATTTTTATAGTGTTTCCAAGACTCGGGAGTTTCTCAATCAAACATCCAAAGAACAAAGGATTCGGGTAAATTAATACCCTCGGTTTTCAAATCATTAATCGGACATGAAAATCATGGATTTGAGGCGTTACATCTCTATCCTCTCATATGGAACTTAAGAAAATTCCCAATAGCATATTTAAGTACCAAAGATCCTTTCTATTATGTATTTCTTGTTCAAACTCTCCCATATATCATGTGCATTCTTATTTGAACAATAAATATCAAAAATCTCATTGGACAAGGTACTCAAAATAGCATGACGACATACCTTATTCCCATTGAGCCAAGCGACTTTTGATTTCTTTTCAAATCATTAGAACCCTCCATGGGTGTCAGATCGATGAGATACTTTCGTAGTTGAGTACATCTAGAGTGAACACACACCTTTTTCTCCATCTCTTGAAGTGTGAACCGTTGAAGGATTCAATCTTGGACACATTGGGTAAATTGCGAGCATTCATAGGCGCAAAGATCTCTCATAGACGAAGTTACTTCCATGACTCGCATTAGTTTCTTTGATCGGGTGTCAACAGTGTAGACATCTTGATCTTTCCTTAAGATTGTTGTATGCGATAAAAGAAAACAATAGAAGACAAGGACGTATAACAATAATAACCAAAGGCGGATTAGGTCAGTCCTTAAGGAAAGATTTCGCCCTTCCAATGGTGCGCGAGAAAGGCAACAAAGTGGTGGCGTCTTCCTTCCTCACAGATTCAATGGTTAACAGCAGTCTAACTTTGCACTAGAATAGACTACCCTCTAGAACAGCAATATAACTCTCTCTGGCGGCTGACAGGAAGAAGAGAAGAGAAGAAGATTGAAGCAATAAAGACTTATCTGTTTTGTGTAGGTAAGAGAAGGGTGTAGCACGACTTCAACAACTTCTGTTTCGCTGGTTCTATAGTGGCAGCAAGCACGACTCGGCTCGGCTCGGGGCGGGCGCGCGCGTGTGTGGCTTTGGGTGAGTCCTCCCTCCTAACACAAAAGCCTTTGTACCCTAAGGGCACGCCCTTATGTTAGAGGTTCACCTCAAATACCTCACTTGCTAGTGGTGGCTCATCAATGTGGGACTAAACAACACACAAGTATTTGAAATACACATGAAGATTCCAACACATAAATCATGGCATATATACATATATATCAAACTCGGAATGGAAGGCTGCGGAGGGAAGGATTAAGCCGTCAAGGTGGACATATATCAATGGACCTTTGCTTTTTAAAAACTAAAAATTACATAGATTTGTATTCTAATACAAAATCGATCGGCTAGCATTTGTGAATCTTGCGATATGATAGTAAATAAATTTAGTTGCAAATATGTGCATATTACATGGTCCCAAAAATCTTGTGGTTTACTGGCCGGTTTTGCTATACTAATCAAGAGTTGTGACGAGGACATTGATCCATACAGACATACAGTATATAGATGAGGGTTTACCAATGAACTTGATTAAGGATTTGTTTGAAACCGAAAGTGTTGCAAGTCTCTTTACTTCTTTTGCTTTCAACCATCTGATCTATACACAAATTGCACAGAATTCATCTCATCTGACCGTTTCATGTTTACTACATTACTCTGTCTCTGACTCTCTGTGTGTGTATAAACTAGGATTATCGAAAGAAGAAAGACTGTGTTGCTGCCTTCCTGGAACTTAAGTTATCTGATCAATCCATGTTTGATATGTAGAAAAAAAAAAAGTTCACTCCGTGTTTACCTCAACTATGTAAAAACCGTTATGTCCCAGTTTGAACGGCTTAAATGTCCATCACATCAAGTCCCATGCTTGAGTATGGGCCTATTGTAATTGTACTAAGACTCTAAGACTAAGAGAATTAAATGATAGATTCTTGATGCAGATGAGTGTGTTAGTTTGTGTTCAAGCATGTGGTTAGAAACTTGGAATGTTAGATGATGGCTATGTGGGTCCAAAAACTGGTCGGGTCATTTAGTGCCGTTGGGCCACATGCTAGAACATATCCCGTTTGGGTCTCTTCCTGTCGCTTGTTTCTACGGAATCTTTACTTGAATGGCATCTGCTACTCTGGTAGTGAGCAACAGACTAACAGTTACTTGAAATGGCGCCTGCTGCTCAGCTAGTGAATAAAACCAAGTATAATAATTTGTATTCTGGTTGCACCACAATTTACCCCTTTATATTTTCATTAAGATGTTACGAAATGAATAAGAACATATTGAAAAAAAGAGGACTGCTGCTCTTCTCTGCTAATCGGCTAGCATATAATTGGTGGCTTGCAACTTAGAATGTCTTATTTTTTTCACGTATGACCTTAGGTTTGTTACCTTCGTTATTACTAAAAAAAACTTTTTTGACCCAAAAAATAAAATAAAATCAGGTATTGTGTTTATATCCATACAATCCAGATTTTAAACAGATAGTGTCGTGAACAGCTTATATAGTGTCTTGAACAACTTTTTTAATTTACGCTTCTTAACTTTTTAACAATAGGAGGGGTACTAACACTCATTTTCACTGCTAATTTTTTTTTGGGTAAATTTCTGATTCGGCCATGATAATGTCAATGTGTTCCCAATTCGGCCACAAAATGCAACTCAACAAGATTTTGTTAAAGAACTAGTGGAATAATGTCGTGACTTTTTTTCGGAGTTCTTGACAATGGCCGGATTAAGAACAAAATGACATTATCATGGCCGAATCAGAAATTTACCCAAAAAAAAAAATAGCAGTGAAAATGAGTGTTAGTACCCCTCCTATTGTTGAATCCTGCATCTGCCCCTAGTTTACACATTTGCACAGAGAAATTAAATCCACCTAAAACATTTGAATAGTGTGCTGACTATTATGACACTCTTGGGTTAAGCGTGTTTGGGGAGTAGTAGACTTCCTGGGTAATCCTTATGTTGCACACATTATAAAACATAACATCAAAACATATATGTGATCGTCATGTATGTAAAGACGTAAAGTGACCCATTTTTTACCAACCATGTGACGAGCTGTTGATAATTATGTGGAAAAATTGATCTCTCCATTTCTCGATCTATTTGTATTCCTTGGACAAAAACCTTGTCAAGGTCGCCTGTGTTCAGAATTCAGATAGTACTACTATGTTCTTGTCTTTGCCAGTGGACAAAAATGGATTCCTCTGATGTAATTGGATTGTTTATTACTGAAAAACATTCCTTGACGTATACTGTAATCGATCACGTACATGGCAATATGGCATACACAAAAGAATATCATAATACTTTTGTAGCCAGTACGCTTGTTTTTTTTCTTAATTACGTAGTAGTGTAGGATGTTAATTTAAGTAAGTCTCACTTGAGCCATACCGAAGTGACGATAGTCTCTCTGCATCCATACCCAAACACTCCGAAATAAAAATACTTCGAGAAAAGGCTAGCCTGGAGAAAGTAGACTTGAGAAGAATTTCTAATCGGAATAAGATAAAGACAAAAGTAATGTGCTAATCAAACTACCGTTTTCAGTGTATGTCTTGGAGCAATACGTCGATATTCATTCTTCAAAGTTGCAAATGACTCGTTCTACCAGGATACTTGTAGGCTTATCTATATTGACGAAATGTGCATTAGATTGTCCATATCATTACCATTAAAAGGCTGAAATCAGTATTTATGGACACTTCTAAATGTTCAGATCAAGCTCAAATGAGCTTAGTGTACTTATTACTAATCCAATTTTTCACGTTGCCTCTTCATTTGGCCGCTGGATAACTTTGGTTGAATGGGAGCCTTCATTAAGACTCACGAATGCAATCACATTATACTCATCGTTTGCACAAATCAAACAGATCTCGAGACTATTTCCCAACCTAAATAACTTAATTATTTCAACCTACTGTTGTAAAACACCGACCTTTTCGTATAAAGTATTAGCATCTTTCAGTTCATAACTTCGGACTACTTGCCTTCTCTCGATGTATAATGACATAATGTAACTGCCCACACCCACGAACTTTGGCAGGAAAAAAGTTGTACTAGATTTAGATCTTGAATTATAATTCCTTTAATTTTCACCAACCACATATATAGTTCGGCACTATTTGATGCTTGCGGGATTAGAGTCCAAAACCTCTGGTACCGTCATCCAACTGTGCTAGTTGACACCTACTCATTCTTTGTATTCAAAACTAAAAATTTAAACCTATTAGTCTATGTATTTTTGCTATAAAATCATATCTAAACTTTTGGCTAATAGATTAAAAGTACATATAAATAAAATAGTTTCTTCTTTTCAAGGAGCTTTCATAAAAAGTAGGAATATAGGAGATAATATAGGTTTGGCTAGTGAGATTTTCCATAATATGAGGCATATAAAAACTAAAAATGGGTTTGTAGCTTTAAAAATGGATATGTCTAAAGCCTATGATAGATTTGAGTGGTCTTTTATAGATAAGATTTTCTATAGATTGGGTTTCAATGAAAGTGGGAGATTCCTCATCTCTCAATGCACTACACCATAATAGGATATTTGCAACACACACCTTTTTTGCTTTGCAACGGTTATTTACCGTTAGCAATTTACTAACGTTAAATAAGCGTTGGCAATGTTGCAAAGCGTTGGTTTATTTGAGTGAATTTCATAAATTAATTACTAACGCTTAAAAATCGTTAGATAAGTGTTACAAATTAAAATTTCGCGAAATAGGGAAACAAAAAAAATTCGCCGCTCTATTATTTCGGTCAAAGTATAAAACATAACTTTCTTTCTCTCCTCTCTCTCTCACCGCCGCATTTCAATATCCGATCTCGCACTCCTCAAATTTTTACTTCTCTCTCTCCAAATCCTTGAATCCGTACAAATCCTTTGCATTCAAATTTGTTTATAACTAAAAAATTGATTTTTTAGGGTTTTATTTTCTACTTATTTTTCCAGATCTAGTTTCTTTCTTTGCAAAAAGAACGCAGATCCGAAATCAACTGTCAGTTTTACACTGTTCTTACTTGGGAGTTCTGAGTTAGGGACAATGGTTTGGGTGGATTTTTATTGATAGTGTTAGAAACCCCTGTTTTCTTAGATTGGTAAGTTAATGAACAGGTAATTTAAAGCTTACATTTGGGAATTCTCTTTCTTCTTAATACTTGAAATACTTGTTTTTTGTTATGACTTGGAAAATTTGTTATGTTTTTTTTGCCCTGAATCTCGTCCATTATTACTTCATGGACTTCTTCGAGAATACTATTTGGTGAGTGAATCGCTCTTGGCTCAAGATAATGTGATTCTAACTTCGGTTGTAACTTCGGTTAAGTGAACCAAGACGAGTTGGTTTGGAGAATCTATGGAGATGGCAAAACGAGTTGTCGTCCCTGAGTTCGGATGGAATTGTTATGAAGAAAATGAAAGGCGATTTTTCCAGAGAAAAATTTGGAAACAAATATAAAAAAGGTTAAAGTTGTTCTCAAGGTAAACTAACTAACTTATTATATTTTACATTTTCTTTCCTATAATCATTATTATTATTTTTTTACCAGAAAACTTGCAATTGTAAAACAGAGCAGTAACAAAGCTACTACGAAACAAATCAGTAAGTATGCTTGCATTACTACAAAATTTAATTTGACTGCTTGAAATTTATCACATTGCATAGTGTACAACGTAACAATTGCATGGACATTTGTCTTGGAATCCAACAAAGTGGTACGATGTGTTCGACGAAATGACCCAAACCACATAAAATTTGTACAAAATGGAGTGTCTTATTATATGATGCAACATTGTTCTTCCTGACTATAACTTGTTGGTCTAATTGTGTGTCGCGGCACGGTTGGTATTTGACAATGAAAGAGTGCACATTGGAGGCAATTAGAAGGGCTTGTGATGTTGCTCTGAATGGGACGGTTGGTTTGGACATCCTAAGTGACGAAATTGTCTCTGAACAACTTACTAGGTATATATTATGTTGTTTCAAAATCTTTTCTTTCTTTCTATTTTTCGTTAAAATCTGATATCTGGTTGTACGATATAATGATTTAGAAATTTTCCACTTAGTAGTGTTGTATGAGTAACTTTTGTTCGGTATGTTTTGCTTCAACAAACCTGAAGAATTAAGACTTGAGAGCAAAATAACTTAAGCAAATATGTTTTATGTAGAGGGAAATGAGAAAACGGGTCATAGACAGGCTACCATCTCTAACTATTCACGAAAAGCCCACAACCTGCTTTTGTTTTTCGTTGTTAGGAATATCCAGTTTTTCGGTCCGGAATCTCAGTGGAAAGTGACAGAGTCCTTTGTTATAATCATAGGTCTTGGAGGAGTTGGGAGCCATCGGCTTCCATGCTTTTGAGATCAAGGGTTGGAAGGCTCCTCCTTGTGGATTTTGATCGTACCTTACCTTGTCTATGTTACTTTTATTTAGATATTACACATACTAATTTAGTATGCATGCATACTACTTTTATTTAGATATTATACATACTAATTTATGTTTACTTGAGAAGGTATCACTTTCATCACTAAATTGACATGCTTTGTGGCGGCGAGGGAAGATGTTGGAATTCCAAAAGCACTCTGCCTTCGAAGCACTTTTCAACAATATTTCCGAGAGCCAAATAGATGCAAGAGTGCAACCGTTAAATACGATCGGCTGCGCAGAAGAACTTCTTCGGGACATCCCCGATTTTGTTCGACTTGTATTGATAATATTGATACAAAGGTAATATTTGCTGTCATATACCGGTGGATATCTTGTTCTAGCCATGTACCTAAGCTTTTGAAAAGCACATCGGCTTTTGCCGGCCTTATGTGGGGCTTCACCCAATTACATGTCCGTTTTTTCTGTTTCCTTTCCCTTTTAAGCTTTGCCCTTCCCGGGTTATGTATGCGATATGATGTGAGTGCTCGAGGATCCAACATCATGTTGACTTTTGTATCTAGAAAATCTCAACGTATAATCGTAAAATGGGGTCTATAGGAAAGGTACCATCCACATGTACTGCGGGCCTCACCAAAAGAATGCCTCCGTGCTCATGACACTTCTCGGTTTAAGCCCATGCGTGAGGATTTGACAAAGTGTGAGCCCCGTGCGGCATCGCCTTTGTGTCGAGGGATGTTAGTGGGCACTTTCGGACACATGCATGTACCTTGTTAAGTGTTAAGTAGTCCTTTATATAGTTGTATTTGTACCCCAATCGATTGCTAAGTTGTTTTGCCAAAATAGGAATTAAAATTTGAAAACTTTCTATCTAAAGTTGAGCACCTTTAGAGTTTAGACGATGGCTTCGTGAGCTATTCATATATTAGTGATTTAGATTTATGCGTGTATTAAGTATTGGCATATCTCGATTATATCCTTGCTTAATTCCCAATTGTTTCGCCCCACGGCCGAGGATCGGTTAATCGCGACCGAAACCCAATTCTGTTTTTATCCTTGTTTGAAATTGTTATGACTTGGAATTCGGACTGATTGATTTGGTGGATATGTACTTGTGTTTTTGTAAAATAATTGGCTCATTACGGGCGTAGAGTAGTAGTACACTAGAATGTGGGTGATTGAATCCCATTATGTAACCCAATCAAGTATGGATTTTGTATCTTATTGTCATTTTTAGTGGTTGATAGGTTGTTTTTACAGGTTGCACTTCTTGCTGCATGTGTACACGGGTTTGAAAGTCATCTACGCAATTGGTCTTTGGGGCTAGAGCAGACCAACAAAATTCGAAGTTGTTGATTTAAGAGAATCGATAAACGACCCACTATCTCGCACTATATTATTCTTCCCCGGGTTAATAATGGAAACGTTCTGTTTTAAGAATTTTTATCTTTTGCTACTACATGAGTATAAGTAAAATGTGTACTACATTTCAGCATTGTATATATTCATATTATTCACAAAAAAAATTAGGACTATGGTTGGTAAAGTTATTATCAAATATATCATGTACTCATGTAGTTGCTACCTAACCAACCATGAGAAAAGAGGAGACTTGTACATGATAATAACTACTTCCTGTCTTCAAAACGCGACCCACATCTTAATTATATCTACTAAGAGGAAAAAACACATTTTGCCCTGGTACTTGAGCAGTCCACAAAATACAAATGATCAAAGAAAATGCATGATGACCCATATAAGTTCACGACACTCTCCATCACATTGTTTTGGAAAACATTTTTCATTCGCAAGCGTTTGTATGGTTTTCCAATGAAAATGTTATTCTGCAGGTAAGATACCGTTTGAAGAAGGATCACGGTATTGAAGGTGGAATACCTGTGGTCTTTTCATTAGAGAAACCCAAAGTAAAGCTTGCTTCCATTTAAAGGGTTCTCTTCAAGATGAAGAAAACCCTTCAGATTATCAGGTGAATACCTTATGCTTGCACTGGGATTTCTAGGTTTATTCTCTCTCTTTCCTTTGGTAGTTACTTTCCTATTTGTTCTTATGACCATTATATATTTGTTTTTTTAGTGGAGTCTCAATCTGGATTTACAGTGGACTATATAGGTATATGAGTATCTCATATATACTAGTCAATATTAATTATAATATAGTAACATTGTTTTTAAGTAAACCGATTCATCTTTTAAATATGCAATTGTAAGATCTATAGATAAAATTTGGCATTCCGCCGTCATGCCACATGTGAATTGTTAGTCACTCCCACGAAAGGAACTGAAAAGTATGAATAAAAAATTGTTTTAGATTTTAAGGACAAGTGACTAACTTTAAATCATTTTTTTACTTTGCTTTTAGTTGTTGTTAGAGTCTCTCAATTTTCTTCTTTTAAACTGATTACTGATCATACTTGATTGTATCAGCATCGAGGCATGCATTGATCTGAAAATTGAAAATTTATGTTGGAAATTGTGTATTTAATTATGCTGAAACATTACATGTTTGCACAAAGGATGGAAATGCTTTTGATAGAAGTGTCAATCTAGATTGAAGTACAATCTTCTTTTGTATAGCCTTCATATTTTTGTGTGAGCATCTATGAAATGTTAACAGATACTTAAAAACAAGCATACTAAGCATACTTATGTTTGAAATCAACTGAACACAAAACCAGAAAATTAATTACTAAAAGTCAATTTATCAAGTATTCAGGTCAATAACATTCTGTAGAATGTGTCCTTTCATTATCATATTATTATAGCATTTCTGTGACCAATGTTTTATAACTGCGTGCTTCCATATTTTGTCATCCGGTTACATTAAATTTACATGTTGTAATTGTTAAGTGCTTTAGCTTTGATATTGTAACTTGGGAATTTTGATATCAGTTGTTCCGAGGTTTCGAGTCCGCATTATTCTGTTCTAGGAACCATTCCCGCAATTTTTGGACGGTGATGGCATCCCTACGTAGTGACAGAGCTTACGGAATTGCATGTCGAACAGAGCCAATAGTGAACCTGGATCTGGATCACTATCGAATTCTTCATCAACGCCTTATCGAACATGAGGAGATCATATATGGAACATCTGCGCAAGTTCAGGTGTGGAAATTTGATGTTTTGTGCTCATTTTAAGCATTTTCTTTCCCATGAAAACTCTTTGTTGTTGTTGGTTGATGATAGAACATGATTTGTATGCAACATGTTGTGCGGTGCGTCGACCACGGTATACATAATTTGTTCTACCTTCATACTCTGTCTAGTACCTAGATGATGAGGTACTATTTACTATTTAAGTATTTAAGTATTTATTACATAATTTGTACTACCTTCATTACTATTTAAGTATTTATTATATATTTATATTAGACCTCCTCTTGTGTAAGATTTGTTTATACTTAATTATGACTAGAATGTGTTTTTTGCAATGGATGTCTGTGTAATGAAGAAAGGTTAAATTATAGCACAGAAATTTGGTTATCATGAAGTTCCTCAAGATTCTCATAATGAAATTATAATTTATTCTTATATATTGGTAAAATGGATATCTTTTCTTTGTATCACTCTATGGTGAGATTTTTGGGGTCGAGGATATGACGTCGCTAAAACTCGATGAGATTCCTGGTTGTTTCTTTAGTTGTAGTAGCTTAAGAATGTTGAAGTTGTGCTATTTCAAATACTCAAAATATAGGTATTTAATTAATTGCATGAATTTAATTAGTATGATTGTTTTTCCGAGTTCATTATTTGTTTTGTGATTTTTTGGAATTAGATGGGCTTTGTGGAGCGGCACTAGGATTTATATTGAGTGAAGCCATTGTCACTAATGCTTGTTATTGCATTTTGAAGATTTGGAATTGCTTGGAAAATCGTGATAGAAATTTGTAACTCTTAGTAAATCTGAATTTGTAACCCTCAAAACTCTTTTGAAGTTATATATATGATTCAATGAATATAATATGTTTTTTTAGCGTTTAATTGCTTGTGTTTATTTTACTTGTCAAATGGTATGAAAAAGCATTGGTATTTTTCTTTTGCTTCTATATGAAACCGGGAGGTGCGGGGTTTAGGGCAAGAAAAAAATAAAAAAAATAATTTTTTTACAATATCAACACATTAGTAACGGTTGTAAACCGTTGCAAAACAAAAAATAAATATTAAAGCATCATCAATAATCGTTACAAATCAAACTCATAGCGTTTTTTAACCGTTAGTAATAGTCACTCTGCAACGGTTAATAACCGTTGGAAAAATTTCTTTTGCAACGCTTTTAACCGTTAGTAATTGTCACTCTGCAACGGTTAATAACCGTTGGAAAATTTTGTTTGCAACACTTTTTAACCGTTGCAAATATTTCCAACACTTTACCGACGCCCTATTTGCAACGCTTAAAAAGCGTTGCGAAAATTATTCGCAACGGTTTTTTGCCGTTGCAAATAGCCTGTTATGGTGTAGTGATGTTTGTCTACTGTTTCTTTTAAAGTGCTTTTGAATGGGGCTCCTCTGGAGACTGTTATTCCTAGCAGAGGTCTGAAACAGGGAGATCCTCTCTCCCCTTATCTGTTTATCATGGTCTAGGGGTGATAAAAGGGCGGGCAGGCTGGCCCTACCAAAACCATAAAAGCCCTCATGATTGAGGGGCCGGGTCACCCGCCCCTATTTGATATTGAGGGCCGGGTCGAGTAGGGTCAAGCATGAAAACTCAAGCCCTTAACCCGCCCCTCGGCCCTCATTTTTGAGGGCCAAATGAGGGCCGGGTCGGGCCCGGTCTAATTGTACTTCACTAGTTTACTTTTTTTTTGTATTTTTTTTTTTTGTATTTTTTTTTTTGTATTTTTTTTTTGTTTTTGTAATTGATTTAATGATATGTATATAAGTATACAAAACTAATTCTTATATCTTTAGAAAAAAAATAGATAGAGATGGTGGAAGAGATGATATTCTTAAAATATCTACATTTTTAATACTTAACTATGTTGTTAGGTTGGATTTACTTTATGTATGACTTATATACATATCATTAAATCAATTACAAAAGTGCATATATTATATTATGTTATAATTTATCCCCTATTGAAAACTAATTTAATAATTTTTTTTATACAATTTAGATAATTATAGTATAATATATAAATATAATGTAAAATAACAAAGAAAATATGGTTTTCTTTTAGGGTTTACACAAATATATATAGTATAATATATAAATTATCACCTCTATTTTGGGTTTACACAAAATAATCATAATTCACTTTTTTTTTTTTTTTTTTTTTTTTTTATATTACAAAAATACCTCATGATATATGTGGTAAACTACTATTATTAAACATTATTTGTAGTGAAAATATTTAGTTCAAATAGGGATATATAATTGTGATACCTTACATATATAATGTAAAAAATAAAATATATCTTATCGAAAAAAAAAAAAATCTTGAGGGCCAAGTGAGGGCTTGGAAGGGCCCAAATCTTGGGCCGGGCCTATGCTCCGAACCTAGACCCTAGCCCGCCCTAACAAGCATGAGGGGCCGGGCCAGCCCGCCCCTCAAATCTGTGAGGGCCAACTTTTGAGGGTTTTGACGCGCATTTTTGAGGGCCGGGTCGGGCCGGGTTGAGGGCCTGAGGGCCAAATTATCACCCCTATCATGGTCTCAGAAGCTCTGTCTAAAATGATAGCTTCAGCTGAACACAAGGGGGAGTTGCGCTGCATAGTATTAAGATTAAAAAAGAAGCTCCTTCTATCACTCACTTACTGTATGCTGATGACCTTATTTTTTTTTACAAAAGCTAATCTCAAAGAGAGTGGGTATTTGAAAAAGATTTTAGAAGATTACTGTAAGGTGTCTGGTCAAAAGATTAATTATGAAAAGTCTAGCATATATAGCAGTAGGAATGTGAATAATAAACATAAAAAGATTTTGAAAAAGTTTTGAAAAATGAGATTTTTTGATAGAAAAAATAAGTATCTAGGGGTTCCTATTATACTCTCTAGAAAGAAAAGTGAGGACTTTGATTACTTGGTTGACAAGGTACATGGGAAAATAAAGGGATGGAAGGCTAAAGTTCTTTCTCTTGCTAGAAGAACTACTCTCATCCAGACTGTAGTACAAGCCACACCTATTTTTGCAATGGCTACTTATCTTCTTCCAGCTTCTACTTGTGAGAAGATAGATAAGGCTTGTAGGAATTTTTGGTAGCAGGCACAGAGGAGAGTAAAAGTATCCATACCATGGGGTGGGATAGCATTTGTAAACCTAAGACTCAAGGTGGCTTAGGATTCAGGAAAACTCAAGATATGAATAGAGCTATGATAGCCACGGTGGCTTGGAAGGCTTACACTAATAAGACTTCTCTATGGGCAAAAACTTTCATGGCTGTATATGGAAGAAATTGGTTTGATGTGAAAGAAAACTCACCCCCTACTGCTTCCTGGTTCTGGAAAGGGATACATAGGGTGGCTATAAATCTCATTGATGGGTGTGTATGGAGTATAGAGAAAGGGGATGAGGTATCCCGGATGAATCAACCCTGGCTGAACACAAATCATATGCCACTCACTATTAGTGAGTTGGTGTATATGAGGTCTGAGTTACAAGATCTTAAAGTAAAGGACATTATGCTGGAGGATGGTAGTGGATGGGATACAAATAGAGTTGATCACATATTCCCATCTACTATAAGCAATAAATCTCATTAAGCAAGTTCTTATCAGACCAAGTTATGGTGGTAAGGATAAGCTAAGATGGCTGGGAACTAGAAATGCTACCTTTACTGTTAAGTCTGCATATCATAAGCTTCTGGGAAACCAAGAGATAGCACAGTCTTCTTCTTTTAACATAAGGACTGTTAAAGCTATCTGAAAACTCCCAATCACAGCCAGCATACAAATTTTTCTCTGGAAACTATACATGGGATGTCTTCCAACTGGGGATTTACTCAGTAGAAGAGGGATGAAGGGAGATTTCTCTTGCCTTTTCTGTGGGGCAGAACAAGAGGATTCTGTACACCTGTTTTTTCAATGTGAATGGGTTAAATCGATTTGGTTTGCATCTAATCTTGAGGGCAAAGTAGAAGAGTTGGCTGGCAATACTATAAGGGAGTGGTTAGACATGTTCATGCAGTGGACCAAGGACTAAGATGAAGGAGTTGCAGAGAAAGGGTGTCACACCCCAAATTTCCAGACAATATTTAAAACAATTATATTTAATTATCTGGAAACCCGGGGTGAAACAAAACCCAAAACTCTGTTATCAAACACGATATATACAAAACTGAAATCAAAAGAAAACTAAAATGAACAATTCTTAAATCACATTATTAAACTACAAATAAACTAACCAACTCTATTACATCTGTCTCAAAACAAAACCGTACTCTTCAGAAAATCTTAAACCCGAGGACTCCAAGAGCAACTCCAAATCACGTGTCCTTATCCACTGCACTCCACCATCTATATTCCCAAGAATACACCCACGTTGCAAAACAAAACAAACATGGGTCAGCAAATTGAATTTGCTGGTATGAGTAGACTAACAACAAAATATATATAATAATCTTTCAAATTAATAAATATAACATTACCAACCATTTCAACTTGGAAGACAATATAATTCCGTTTTCCAAAATGGCGTGTAGTTTCTTCCCAAGTAAGATTTCACCCCAATATACAAATTCCAAGAATCTCATATAACAGTACTCATCATTCCCCTTTTCCAAAATAACTCACAACATAAATACCACTTATATTCCATTTATTAAATGCACATAGGATAACCTAATTAAATATGAGTTTGGTATACCTTACCTTTGAGCCAACACGTCATCTTAGGGTAAGATATTTACGTCCCTGCAGAAAAGATTAATAGATCCTACCCTCCTGCAAAACAGAGTTAGACATCACAATAAAATGATTTATCTCAGTCAGTCAAATTTCCATTCATAACCAAACCTCATTTAAGACATTAAAGTCTAATTAATACAATATAGTTCGTCCTGCATATTCGGAGAATACTACTTATTATAACACCTATATCAAGGGTAGTCATTCACATGACATCATTACGTCATAAAGTTTCCAAGTGCATAACTATATATCTCAGACTATTACAACTCATTAATACTTTCATAATAACATATCATTTTATAGTCATTCCACAATCACAGAAAAATTCACAAGCATTCAATAATATTATTCTCAGTCACACTTCACATCCATAACCTCACACAAACCATCTCTATATTTCTTTGTAAAAAAGTATATACATCATAATACATAAATATTCATAGGCAATAACTCACTCATACGTAAAATAAATATTTCACTTTGCTTATTAATTATCTTGTTAACTCATTTATAAACAGACTCAACCCAACATTTAGTTCCTACTCCACGATTTGCACTCCACACATTTGCCAAATCACACATACACGTGTGCCTCTCTCCCACCGAGTATCACTATATCACTGTCATCTCTGGGCTTTCCATACACATAATCACAGCCTCTTTGGCCATAAAATCTCAGGTCATTCATGACACATCCAATGAATACCTTGGGTCATTCCCGCCACATTCAAGGAATACCCATCATAATACTAACGGGTCATTCATGGCACATTCAATGAATGCCCTGAGTCATTCCCGCCATATTCAAGGAATACCCAAACCTATATTCCCGTACATTCAAGGAATACGACCAACCCACAAGGCGAATACTTTAGTTCTTTTCTAGGGCAGTCCAAACTATTGGGTCATTCATGGCACATTCAATGAATATCCATCTATCATATAACATCACAAGTCATAATATCTCATTACCAAATCCTGAGGCGTGAGAGTTCTAAAGATGTGGGAGACATATTAAAACATTATTATCACTTATAATTATACTAGCATTACTCATGTCAAAATAGACCACACATGCAAAGAGTCAATTTCGTGCGTAAAGACAAATCAAACACTTAAAGATCATTGAATGTAAACAGACTTATAATCAAACAAATACAATTTACATAACCACACTCATATACACAATATCGTAAACAAATAGTTCATTAGCCCAAATTCAAGTCCACACACACTAATGTCCAAAAACAGATCCACACATACTAAAGTTTATATTCATATACAACTTCTATCTCACACATATATATTTATGTAGTCTCAAAACAACAGTAATTTCTAACACAATCACATAGTTATCACACAAACTAATATATATATATATATATATTATAGATATAGTGGCTGCACTTTTGTTCAAAGCTGCCTACGTATCCAAATCTTTCAGGATTGGAATCAAGCCTTCGTAGTTCTTAACCAATTTTCTAAATATTTTAATAATCACGATAAAAGAAAACATATAGATATCTTTTCATTCCACACCAATATTTCCACAATAATAAGAATATATCGAAAGTATAATAATCACTGACCATCTAATGCCATCATGTAACCACCCAACTATATCCATTTTAAACTTTAGCTAATTCTAACAACCTTGTTAATCCGTGCCTTGACAGACAACCCACTATTGGATCTGCCTAAAATTTGTATATGTTATTTAATTGGATATCAAGAATCTATGGATTTAAATTTGAGGTCAATCCGATAATAGGTTGACTTCCATCTAAGCAGAAACAAAGGACTGCGCCCATTAGTTTTCTGGTGTAGTTTCTACTACGACCAGTCCCACTAATGGAAGCCTCGACAGATATCAAGCCGTTGGATAAATCTAAAAATATAATATGGAAGACTACAATGTGTCAGGAAACTATGGATTAAATTTCATACAAATCCGAGTAAATCCGAGTACGGAAAGGTCACCATCTAAGCATAAACAAAAGACTGCGCACTGCAGTTTTTCTGGTGTAGAAACACTACAACCTGTCACGCTTATGCACGCCTCGACAGAAATCCAACCGTTGGATCTGTCTAAAGTTTTAATATGTCAGACTACAATGTCTTATAAAACTACACATTACATATGAAGTCAATCCCATAATAATTTGACCTCCATCTAGTAAGAAACTTCTAACTGCGCAGTGTAGTTTTTCAGGTCACCCTTTTTCAGTTCATCTTCTTCTCAAATATTCCTAGTTAATATAAGTAACAAAACCTTAACAAAATTTAAGAGGAGAAATCCAGCACGCACAAGATAAGTGTATTAATACATACGAAATTATCCAACAGGAAACCAACGTGGAAATTACCCATTATATTTTAATTGTTAACCTTGACACCATATCAAACAACACTTGCATCATCCGTTCTAACCGATCTTTTGTCAAACCACAAGACATTAATAATTACGATAATAGATCGTTGAAGCAAATATATATCAAAGAAAATATAAATAAAAATCCACTCATCTCTGTTGTGTTTACGAGCGACGTGAATGAATATAAACTTGAGAATGAAAAACACCACGCAACAATCGTCAGAAAGCAATCCCAAAAATCTTCTCCTTTCTCTCTTTTCCACTCTGTGTAAAACTCTCTCTCCCTGTTAAAACTCCCCGTGTAAAGTCTTGTGTAACTCATTTTTTTTCAAAACCCCCGAAAAATAGGAAATGGGGTTTATCTTCTTTACCTTATCTATTTCTAATATTTATCCTTTTATTTTATTTTATCTCTTATTATTATTTTTATTATTTATTGTACTAGAAAAATATTAAATAAAAACACGGGGTGTTATAAAGGGATACTGGCAATGGTTATAAATTCATAATGCAGGAAATATGGGAGACAAGGAATAAAGTTAAGTTTGAAGGCAGGATCAAGAGAGAAAGTTTGATAAGGAGTACCTCGGCAATGTGGACTAGGATCTTCAAGGCCTTTGAAGGCGACCAGGGAGTTGGTAGTCAAAAGTCCCAAAATAGGGATTACATGCAAAATAATAAATGGCTTAGTAAGGACTTATTTCCTAAAATAGAATTGGGAACGATAGTAATAAGATTTGATGCTGCATTTTTCAAGGAAACTGGAGAAGCGGCAGCTGGAGCAATTGTGTGGGATAATGAAGGATGTCTTAAAAGAGCAGCTATTGGAAGATTCCGTAGAGGAAGCATAAATGGTGGCTATAGAGATAGCAGTGAAGCTAGCAAGGAGTACAGGAGACAACTCCTTTTTGTTCGAGGGTGATAGTAAATTGGCTATTCATAATGTACTTAACACTCTGGAGTCAAACTTATGTTGTTGGAAATTAGAACCTATTAAACTTATGGTAGATGATGTATGTAAAAGTCTTTTGGTTTTTGTAAGTTTCAACTCTTATTGGATTGTAGTGTGGTTCCGCTTATGTTTTAATATATATATGTGTTGTTAGCGAAAAAAAAGAACTAAGCAAAAACAGTTTCGTGGTTCCATTCAGTTTGGCACTTTAGCTTTGGCAACATGAAATCAATATGATTATCGAAAAATAAATAAAATAAATAAAATAAATAAAAAACATGATATCAATATTGGTTTATCAAAAACGAAATGTAACTGAAATATAACCTGAATTATAGATCCCATTGTGTATACTGTATATCCTAAAACACTAGAGTGTCAGTGATCAATTTCTCTTGTAGTCTTATTCCTATAGTACAAGTCCAGTGCTTCTTCCATATATAACATGAGGTTGAGCAATAAATTTTGCTCTTTTTGCGTCAGATGGATGGGTGGAGGCATATTTTTTTACTGGCGACCCGCGACTGATCGAGACACTCCATCTTCTTCCAAACATTTGGTGCAAGTCGAGGATCGTATCCCGCTGAAGCCATCAATAGTAGTCCAATGTAATCTGCTTCAGTTTCCATCCTTGGGGAGAAAGGAAGCTCCCCAAGATATTTCGAAATCATTTTTGTCACAAACTTCGGAATTAATAAAGTAGAACGAAGGGAAAAAAATCAGTGAGAATTAAATAAATCATTCTAGTGAGACCTTCAGCCGTATGTCGAGCTGCAGCATGTGCAACCTCATGGCCAATAATTGTAGCTATCTCAGCATCCTCGAATGAACAATCCTCTGAAAACTATAATGCTTCCACCAGGGATGCAGTCATGCAGACAGCATTAATATCATATTCATCTGCCACAATTTATCTCCCAATTCAAGCCATCTATGTGCTTACTTGCCGAAGCATAAATTGGATCACTATTGACACCTCTTTCCAAAGCTTCAACTAATTCTTTTAATATCGACCTTGCTTTTACGCTTAAACGATGTTTTTCAGGTAAATGGTGTCTCTTAAGAGATTGATTTATTCATTTTTTTGAATACACGCTCTCCTAATTGTTTCTCCCTCGTATGCGACAATAGAGCACAGTGAGTGCGTTTTGAGTACGGCACAATTTCCAAATTCCAGTAATATATTGAAATGAAAACAGCAGAAACAATCATATCAAACCTTTTCTTGAGAATATCTGATGATACCATCCTTCCGGTCCTCTTAGCCTAAAATGATTAAGTCCATTTTGGTCCACGTAGTATATTCCGTCCCTCCTATAATTTGATTTCAATGTACCAAACAAGTAAGAACCAGAAAATTCAGAAGGTGTCATTGTCTTGTTATAAAAAAACAATACCAGTTCTCCAAGCAGCAATTAAAGAGGAAACAGAAAACTGTGAAGAAATCCTAGACCTCATCTCAGTAATCTTCGAGTTTCTAGGAGTCTCTAGGTTTTTGTTTCCTAAACTTGCTTTCCAAGGATCAATCAAATCAGAAAAAGAAAATTCAAAAGTCTTACTATCTGAGACCCTCGGATTGACCGTCTTTGCCAAGAAGCCGCGAAACGAATCCAGTGTGAACTTTGCTCTTATGTACCACCACATTATTATGATCTTGAAATACTAATTTGATATTTCATAGAATGTAATATAGCATGTGTAAAGGTGTGATATGGTTTTCCCTTACAAACAGTGACTGGGGGACTGGAATAGATTATTGGATGAGACCGAGTTCGACTTGAGAGCGAACTGCCTACGTATCTTACTCTCGGTTGTCTGCGGGAGAGTAGAATCAGGTCTGGCGTAGTTCATAGGAGAGGTATTTATAGAGATTGAGAGTGTATCCTTGCTTTCCACGTGTAAAGGATGTCCTAAACGAGGGGTGGAGATTAGGATAGCACGTGAGAACTGTTCTCATAGGTCTGCTGTAATGATGTGGAGCGGCAACAGTACAAGTAACTTCGCGGCCGTGACCCGATGGTGGCGGTCAAGATATGTATAAGTACCCTTTAGTCATGATTGCTTATGGATAGGGGGTCTGTGTCACTTCCCAACGTAGTTCGCATGATATTGCGATCTGTATGTAGCGTTCTACTGGCTCATGGATGCGGCCTGTATCCATAGGTCGATGTGTTATTTCCACCATGTTAGGCGCGTGCTGGATAGAGAATATCACTCCCCTACACAGCCCCCTCTCAGTAGGTTGTGAGGACGACCTGCTGAGAGAGATCGGTAGCGCGCGTGGAGTATGTGAGAGGTGGAAATTTCCAACGACCTGTGAGGAATGGCTCGTGTTAACCATGTGAGCTAGTGGGTGCGAACGTTTGACGATGTGCGGCCGCGTGGCGGGATCCGAAATTCGCGGGGAAGAAACGTGGCGCCCCGTTTTTTCGGGATGTGAAAAGACAGGACCGTTGGTTGGAAGTCGTGGGCAGCTAGGGCTAGGGTGTAATCATGATGCCTTGGAAACTGGAGGGGCGGTTGCTCAAAAATTTCACTTGCTCTGCTGAGACTTCATTTGGCTGCTTCGTCTGGTAGACAGAACTTCATTACCGCGTCATCCTTCAGGTTAGTTCTCTACCATTTTTGAACATCTTCTTCTTGTTTGGTGCTAAGCCTCTGCGCTAGAGTTGTTAGGATACCCTGTTAGATACTAGTAGGTAGATTTGTTACGGTTAGAAGAGACAATGTCAGACTCCGATGACACTCGATCTAATGAGGTTCGCGAAGTTTCTCTTTGCTGGGATGACGTAGGTGAGGAGAAGGATGAGTCTGTGTGTGAGATGGTTGAGAGTGATGATGAAGGCGAGGCGGCTGAGGGGGGTAGCAGTGAGAAAGATGTGGCTCGATCTGCGTCTGTAGCTGCTGAAGCTAGCACTTTAGGTCGCGGTGAGGGGTCGTCGTCTTCAAGCGGCCTGCTGCCTAGGGCTGTGGATAAACATGCTTTGAGGGCGTTCCCATATCTGAGAAAGAAATATGGGATAACCATAAGCGATTTGGAGATCCATGAGCCTGATCGGAACGCTCTGGTTTTTAGTGAGAGGTACACCCCACCCAATCATGGGGTGATCATCTGTGAGGGACAGCTGAGGGCGCACATGACGATACCGTTCTCCAAGCTGGTTTGCGAGTTCCTGAACCGTTGTGGCAAGGCGCCTGTTCAGTTTGTGGGGAACACGTGGCGATTATTTAAGGTTTTTGACCTCTTGAACGCCAGTGGTGAGTACCGAATCGAGGTCGCTGATGTGATCGAGCACTACCTCGTAAAGCGATCTAGGTCGCTGAACTTTAGCTTGCAAACACGAGCTACGCTGTCGGGCGTTCTGGACGGTAAGAGTAACGAGTCGTGGGACAAACGACCGCTGCTCCTTGTGGGACGCTACTGTGCTAGCGGGTTCAGTGTGAACCATAAAGTATGCAACTTTACTGGTGGGTAGCGGCGTTATCACGATTAGGGTCAACTTGGTTTTGTTGAACTTTTACTGAAACTGTTGTCTTGTTGCCTATGTAGATATCCGCCTGAAAAAAGAGTCAAGTCGACAAGTGATCGAGAAGTTCGCTAGCTTGTCGCGAGCTGAAAAACAGGCCAAGCTACCAGAAGTTGTGCATTTCTTTGAAGAGCGCAGAGGACCTGCCATCCGAGAAAAAAGAGTAGAGCAGAAGGCCCGAGCACGGGGTAACTTGAGTGGGAATGCGTCGAAGAAAGCTGTTATGGAGAAGCGTAAGAGCGATCTGGTGACGCGGGAAGACAGGCAGCGGGGCCGTACTGGGGTGAAGCGACCCGTTGGAAGTGCTGGGGCCTCTGGGTCTGGGGTGGGGAAGGGTCGAGAGGATGCTCCTTTTGATGTGGACGACGTTCTCTTCGACATTCCAGAGTATCGACCTGCAAAGGCTGCGAGGGTAGCTGAAACCGCACTGGGTGGTGAAGTGCGAACTGGGGGAAGGGCGGCTCGCAACTCGAGGGCAAGGCCGATGCCCGACTTCAGTGTCCTAGGTGAGGATGCCCCGGAGGTTGCCCCGGAGGTCGCTCGACCCAAGGTTGTTGGAGATCCCTCTGGCAAGATGAAGGGAAAGGTCGGTGCAAGGGAGACTGGTAAAGGGCAGTCCAGTACTGGAAAGGACGAACTGGAGCGCAACCTGATGTACATTGACGAGGTGACTGGGAAGAAGCGCTATGTGAGGAGGTCCGACTGCAGCTACAAGTCCGCCCCTATAGCTGCTTGCCTGTTGGAGGGGATGACCCTGGACGGTGATAGGAAGGACTTGGATGCTAAGGAGCTGGAGTCGAACCTGAGGGGGATGGACAAGGCGATGTGCCTGACAAGTAAATTTTGCGCTCTTCTTGACTGTGTTATTGCACTACATGCTATTGTTTGATAATAACGTGATATGTTGGCGCGGTATCGCCATGATCCCGGTTGGATATCGAAGAAGTAATTTTACTCGGATCGGAATTGGAAGCGCGGACGCTTAGTCGAAAGGGGCGAAATCGAATCTGCAAAGGCGGCAAGAGGCAAAAAAGGTCGAATCTGGATCTGCGGCCGGTCTCACTCACCACCGACTCTGGAGAGGACCTCTGCGGTGAACGAGTCGATTGAGTTGAAGCATGAGGTGGAGGCGTTGAGGGGTCAACTAGCCGCGACGAACACTTATGTTGAACGATGTAAGACTTCCACTCGCAGAAGCCAAAGAAGCCTATCTCGCCATCCGTCTTTGAAGTGGAGGAGCTAGAAAGGAAAATGGACAACCCGCGGGGAGGAGCGGAATGCGGACTTCGGGCGAAGCTCGAAGCTTAACCGCTTCGCCGCTCTGTTCTCTGCAGATCGTGTCACCCTCCCTTGGTGGTCTGATGAGTGAGCAACTTCAGGGGTCCCAGCCCGATCTCCCCGTGGTTGGTCTTTGAAGGCGATTGTGGCGTCCTCTGGTGATCCAAGCTCCGTCTCTGTTTTGAATGTTACTCTTGGAGAAGATTTAGGTGAAAATGTTTAGAACATTTGTTTAGCACATGCGGTTGTAATGGGCCTCTGGCCGTAAACAATAGAGCTGGTTTCCTAGGTTGACCTGGGCAGCTCGCTTTTTTCCTTTGTTATTGATTACGATGCTGGATGTTTAATTGTGCTGGATTTCCTGAGTATTCTCAGCAGCACGGTTGATCTGTGAACTGGGGCGTCCTTCTTGTCGTTAGGTCGCTCCTTGTATGAATGTGAATCTTGTTGCTCTTTCCCTTTATGGCTGGCCTTGTGTATGAGAGGAATATTTATATTTGTAAGCGTGTGCCTGCTGTTATGAACTAATTGGTGCAGGTCGTTCATCTTGATGAAGGGAAATTACGTATTTCTGGGCGGCGGCTATAAGTATAGTCGTCGTGTACGTGTCGGGATATATGGGCGGTCAGGGGGTATGAAATGATGGATGCCAGGTTGGCTAGCGTTTGGTGTCTCGATGCCATAATGGTGTGCCTTGGGAAGAGACGTTTCGTGAGAATAAATACGACTGGTCTAGGGAGAGCAACGGCATTTGCCCTTCTTGTTCTTCCTACTGCGGCTGTTCTCCTTCCTACCTGCTTCGGTTTCTCTCTGCTTTGCCTTTTACTCAGGTACGTTTTTCTTGCTTTCGTTTAGATTGTGAACGTAGAAGTTACTGGTCGCTCTGACCATCTTAGTTTTGTTTTCTGTGTTCAGCTTTCATTATGGCTCGATGTTTGCCCTACGTCAGAGGAGAAGGGAGTGTCAGAGCGAGTTCCCCTCTACTCATGGAGGAGATGGAGTTCTATCCTCATGTGCATGGGGACCGCAGTAAGAGGAAAGTTGTTGTGTCTAGTGGCAAGAAGAAGAGCAAAACGATCCGAGGGTCGGGTTTCGGCCGGGGAGGCATTGTATTCAGTCGCCGCGTGGCGGAATGCTCCCATCGAATTTCTTGGAGGGAGCGGCGACGACACGGTCAAAGGTCGCCACGTCGCTAGTGAGGGTTAAACTCCCTCGTGTTGGGGGCGTGGGGGCCGGGTCTACTACGGGGAAACGGGGAAGAAGCGTCTTTGTAAAACGCGTTCGATTGCGGCTTCCTTTCGGCCCATAGCGACTAAGCCCTTGAAGGGGGTTGTGTTAGATGGGGACCGAGCTGAAGTCGAGGATGAAGACATGGACACACTGCTGGGGACTATGGATATGGCGAGTTGTTTGGTGAGTATTCCTCTATCAGCTTCGTCGCTTTGTTTCTTAAGTGATTCTGATTATGACTCTGTCCTTGTAGTTTCTGGCTGGGTATGATAAACTCAAGAACGCTGTGCAACGTGCTGATACTGATGTCAACTCTCGGGTCGAGTTGGGATGCTTGCGAGCTGCCTGGGGGGCCGACAAGAGGAAACTTGACGCGATGATATGAAACCACCGTCTTCTTTGTTGATGAGAATGCTAAATCGGTCACCGAGATGGTCGAGCTGCAAATGGAGGTAGCGAAGTCACCGAAAGTATGCTAAAGCGATGTCGGTAGGGTTGCTCATAAAGCTCAAAGCGTATACCACGGCTGTAGTGAGTATGCCAAAATTTGGGCGAAAGTATTGTCGGTGACTAAGGCGGATGGGGTTCAAGGGACGGGTATGCGCGTTGTTCTGCGGGCTGCGAGGCATGTTCCTTCGACCAGCGCTGCTCCTCAGGACAAGCATGTGGTTGGTGCTCCGTGATGTTGATTCTGCTTCTTTGTAAGAAATCTGGTTCGTGTTGAAATGATCTGTCTGTTCTTTGCCCCTACGAGGGTTAAACATTAGAGCTGTGTTTTCAGGCTGGCCTTGAGCAGTTCGCTTTTCTTCGATACGGAGAACTGGTCTCCACGAAAGTGGCAGTTCGTTAATTTTGCTTTCTCGTTAAACTTGTCCGATCTGGATTTCTGGGTAAACCCAATGAGACGGTGGGTTTGAACCGGTTATCGGAACTTTTCTTTGTATAGCTCCATGGTACTTGTATGCTTGATGTTTATCTTATGCTTGACCGCCTGTAGGTATTACTTTCTTACTTATTTCAGTGAACTTGTTTCTGAGATGTGTTCTCGTAAAGTGTTATGCTTGTTTAGTATTGCTCGGGAGAGCGATCTAGGAGATGTAAGTGTTTGACTAGCTTAGGTTCAGGGGGAACGGGCCTCTCTGAGTTCCTGAGGTCGTGTTGGTCGCTGAGAGCGTTCTTACGTAGGTTCTAGGAGTATAGGTTCTCAACGAGTGAAACTCGGAGAGGCACTGCTGAGCCTGTACGCTCCTGAAAGCGTTCTACTTGCTCGAGAGCGTGTGTAGCCCCTGAGGGCGTGCTGCTCCTGAGAGCGTTATCGTTGAGTTGATCCTAGGAGTATAGGTCCTCAACTTAGCGAGATTTGGAGAGGCAATGAGCCTGTAAGCTCCTGATAGCGTTCTGCTCGCTTGAGAGTGTGTGTAGCCCCTGAGGGCGTGCTGCTCCTGGCTGAGTTGATCCTAGGAGTATAGGTCTTCAACTTAGCGAGATTCGGAGAGGCGATGAGCCCAGAAGCTCCCGAGCATTACGCGCTTGAGCGCGTGTGTAGCCCCGAGGGCATCTTTGCTCTGAGGCGTTCTAGCCGAGTTGATCCTAGGAGTATAGGTCCTCAACTTAGCAAGATTGAGAGGCGATGAGCACATAAAGCTCCCGAGGCGTTACGCCGCTTGAGGCGTGTGTAGCCCCCGAGCGTCTGCTGCTCTGAGAGCGTTCTCGCTGTGTTGATCCTAGGAGTATAGGTCCTCAACTTAGCGAGATTAGGAGAGGCGATGAGCATGTAAGCTCCCGAGGCGTTACGCCGCTGAGAGTAGCCCCGAGGCGTCTTTGCTCTGAGCGTTCGCCGGCGTGTTGATCCTAGGAGTATAGGTCCTCAACTTAGCGAGATTCGGAGAGGCGATGAGCCTGTAAGCTCCTGAGAGCGTTCTGCTCGCTTGAGAGCGTGTGTATGATGCTTGTGGTGCGAGTGGCTTAACTTGGAGATTCGAGTAAAAAGAAACCGCAGTTTATGATAACAATCTTCAGTAGCTTACACTTGAGCTTGTAGTACATGTGGACATGAATTACAATACATAATGCCACTACTGGTAAAACTGTTTTAGTAAGTATGTGTTCCAAGGTCGTGGCAGCAACTTCCCTTCCTGGGTTTTAATCCAATACGCTCCATTGCCAACGACGCGTTCCACTATGTAAGGGCCTTCCCACGTTGGTGCTAGTTTAGAGTCATCTTAAGTTTTCTTCAAAATGAGATCCCCAGGTTGAAAAGATCGAGGATGTACTCATTTGTTGTAGGATCGCTTTAGGACTTGTTGGTAGGATGCTACTCTGATGGCTGCTAGATCGCGCCGTTCCTCGAGGAGGTCAACCTCTCGAGCTAAGACTGAGTCATTCAGGCCTGACTCGACAAGCTCAGATCGGGTTGTCATGATTGTCAGCTCGGTGGGGATGACGGCTTCTGTACCATAGCATAGGGAAAATGGTGATTCGCCGGTGCTGGAGCGAGCTGTAGTGCGATGAGCCCATAGTATGTTCTCGAGCTGATTTGGCCATTGGCTCTTGTTCTTTTCAATTTTCTTCTTCAGATTCTCTAGATGGCTTTGTTGCTAGCCTCCGCTTGTCCATTGCTTTGGGTGTACTGGGGCGTAGAGAAGGCATGAACGATCTTCCACTTGGCCAGAAACTCTTTGACTGTTTTGCCTTTGAACTGGGAGCCATTGTCCATCACCAGTGTGTGTGGTAAGCCAAACCGGGTGATGATATGAGTCCAAATGAAATTCCTGACATGTAATTCTTTGACGTGTGCCAACGAAATTGCTTCGACCCACTTAGTGAAATAATTTGTGGCGGAAAGGACGAAGCGGAAGCCGGTGCTCTTCTGAGGGATGAATGGTCCCATAATGTCCACGCCCCACATGTGGAACGGCCAAGGGCTCGCGATGTTGATCAATTCGCGGGCTGGCTGTATGATGTTGTGACCAAATGTTTGACATTTGACACACTTGAGGACATACGATTTGGCATCGATCTGCATACGGGGCCAGAAGTATCATTGGGAGATCGCTTTGTGGGCCAATGAGCGACCTCCGGCATGATTGCCACACTCTCCTTCATGGATCTCGGCGAAAATTAACTGACCTTGCTCTGGACTGATGCACCTCAGATAAGGTCCTCCTGTGGACTTGCAGAATAACTTGTCATTCAACAAACAATAGCTACGTGCCTGGTGTGGGACCTTTCTGGCTTTGGTACGCTCATCTGGAAGTGTGCCGTTTGGATGTATTGTATAATAGGCTGCATCCATGTTTGACTCATCGATCTTCTAGAGCGGCAATTCGTTGCCAAGACATGGTCCGCTTGGTAAGGCGGTCGATCGACCACTTCAATGGTCGATTGTCTAGGGGCACAATTCGTTAATGCGGGTCGCTAGGTATGCTAGGTTATCTCTAGCGTGGACGGTTCTCGTCCGCGGGGTAGCTCGCTAAAAGAAGGAAGCGGATCATTAACAACTTGAAGGTACTTGGAAAGGTTACCTTCGCTGGTAGTGTACTCTTTTGCGACCTGGGGAACGATCCGACCAGTTGCGAGTCACTAAAGATTTGGATTTCCCTTACACCGAGCTAGATTGCCGCACGCATTCCCATTATTAGTGCTTCGTACTCCGCTTCGTTATTGGAAGTTGCGAAGTCGATGTGAACTGCTTTCTCCACCATAGTTCCCTCGGGGGATACTAAAACGATTCCGATACCACTGTCGCCGGGGTTGTTGGAACCATCGACGTAGAGGGACCAGACTGTTTTTATGTTCGCTTTTGTGGGTGCGACCTCTGTTTCTGTTTCCTAATTAGGGTCGCCGACCGAAAATCTGCTAGGAAATCGTGGACGACGACCTTCCTTCTGACGTCGCGGGGGACAAAGTCCATGTGGTGCTTTCATGATTCTTCTTACCCCCATATTGCCATCCTAGTGGTCTTATTTTCTTTGTGAAGGATCCTCTTCAACGGGAGATCGCTAAGTACTTTGATTGGATGGGCTTGAAAGTAAGGTTTGAATTTTCTTGCCGAGTATAACAAAGGAAGGACTGCTCTCTCTATGTGGGAGAGTAATTCTCTCTTTCTGGAGTGAGTGTCTTACTTGTGAAGTAGATCGGCTTTTCTGAGTTGTGTTCCTCTTTGAATAGGACCGATACTACCAGATAAAGCCCCAGAGTTTCTCCGTCTGTCGGCTTAGCTAAGACGGGGGGTGTTGTCAGGTATTCCTTAAGAGTGGAGAATGCTTGGTGGCATTGATCGTTCCATGAAAAACTTTCGCGCCTTTCTTTAGTATATGTAAGAACGGTCGGCATTTGTCCGATGCTCTCAATATGAATCGGTTGAGTCAGTGGCGACCATATACCCGACAACTTTGTATCTGTTTCTTTGTTTTGCGTGGTCGGGCATGTCGAGGAACGCCGAATTTGGTCTGATTTGCCCGATACCTCGGCCGAGACCCGATAACCAAAAATTTTCCGGAGGACACTCCAAAAGGCACTTCTCGGGTTTGACTTCATTCCGGTTCGTCGTAGTCTGGAGAACGCTTGCTCGAGGTGAGTGAGGTGGTCGCCTGCTTTCTTGCTTTTGACAACCATATCGTCGATGTAGACCTCCATGGTATCTCCTAACATGTCCTGGAACATGTCAGTTACAAGTCGTTGATATGTCGCCCCTGCATTTTTCAGTCCGAACGGGAGAACATTGTAACAATAAATTCCTTGCTCAGTGATGAATGAGGTCTTCTCCTGATCTTCTTCAGCAAGTGGTATTTGGTTGTACCCACTATATGCATCCATGAATGAGAGCAGCTCGTGCCCACAAGTCTGGTCGACTAGTTGGTCGATTCTGGGTAGTGGGAAGCTGTCTTTTGGAGTTTCTTGGTTGACGTTGGTGAAGTCGACGCACAAGCGGACTGTACCATTCTTTTTCGGAACTGCCACTATGTTTGCGACCCACTCTGGGTAATCGACCTTCCGGATGAAACCTACTTGTTTGAGTTTATCTACCTCATCGTTGACTGCTTTTTGAAAGCGTAAAGACAATCTTCTAGGTCGTTGTCGAACTGGTTTGGCACCAGGGTTGACGTTTAACCGGTGGCATGCAACGCTAGGGTCTATACCAGGCACATCGATATACGACCAAGCGAACACATCTTTATTCATGGACAGAAAATTTACAAGATGAGCCTTAAGTGTGGGGTCGAGGTTAGCCCGACATAGACGAAGTTTAGGTCGTCTTGGTTCATTCACTTGTCGCTTTTAAAGAGTCGGTGTTTGGTTCTCAAGCGTTAAGTGCTCTCGGAGGATTGCACTTTGCCGATCTTTGGGCTGGTCCGATGGTATTTGGAATAGCCGTAGGGAGCTGGAGCGTCTTACGTGGTTACGACAACGGGTCGAAGTGACAACTGTTGCCGTGACAACAGAAACTAGGATTGTTTGCTGCAACTCCGCTGGTTGTATGAGAGCTGGTAGTGCGACCTCGAGACTTTGTTTGCACGACGTTCTCCAATCGGGCGACCTCGAGGATTTGCAATCTTTGGTGCGACCGCCTTGCCTTGGTAGCGGTCGGATCCGGCCGGTGAGAGGAAGTTTTTGTTGGAGCCCCCGGCATTCAGTTTTGGTGCGCTGGCTCTCACCTCAGCCACTAAGTCTTTGGCCATCGTATAGCTAGTGGGCTCGTTGCCGACGGTGATGGGAGGCTCAGCAATCTTGTTTGCTGCGATGACCTGATTACAATGATGGGCCTCAAGCTGGTTGCTTCGAAGCTCCATCATTCCCGTTGGGCCCGGATAACGTAGCACTTGGTGCAAAGTGGACGGTACTGCCTGCATTTGATGGATCCACCGTCGTCCTAGAATAGCGTTATAGGACGACTTGGTATCTAGGACGCTGAAACGCGTATTGAAGCTGACCTTGCCTTCTCGGGAGCCCACCGAGACTGGGAGTATGATGTCTCCTATTGGATCGGCCTTGGAGCCATTGAATCCGAAGAGGGGTGCGATGGGGTCTATGAAAACCGACTTTGGCAGGTTCATCTCTTGGATCGTGTGGTAGAACAAAATATCACAGGAGCTGCCAGATCGATCAAAACTTCGCTTTGACGGTCCGGGGCCATCGATCTTGACGTGGACCACAAGTCGTCGTTATGCGGGGAGCGGACCTTGTTGAGGTCGGCCTCGAGAAGGTGATGTCTCCCCTTCTACGCCCCGAATCAAGCGGGCTGAGCGGCTTGTGAAGAAAAGTTGTACACTTCATGGAGGGCACCGACGCGCCTTCTTTTTTCTCGCGAACTCGAGACGGAATCATCCTGGAGTGTGATCATGTGGATGGTTCTATCATGCTCGCGACCTCTTGATGTTTGACGGCGATTTTGATGGGAGCCTCCTCTGCTGTGAGGACGACTTTGGGACCGCGGATCGCTCCGTCGGGGTGGGGACCTGCTTCGTATTCTGCGGGCCATGAGCTTGTGGCGGAGGTCGCCGTCGGGAATATTGGTGTATTGCTTGATGTGCCCGGCTTCGACCAGGTCTTGCAAATAATGCTTGAGCCCCCAGCACACGTCGGTCTCATGGCATCTGGCGCGATGAAACGCGCAGTAGGGCTGGTCGGGGCGATCTGCTGGCTGCCTTATCTCCGGTCGGTAGAAGGCAGCTCGCTTGATCTTCTCTAGTATGTAACTAGGAGATCTGGTGAACATGGCGAATTCTCGGTCATTGCTTGGTTTGGGTTTGGAGGGTTGTCCTTGTTGTCGGCGACGCTTTTTAGAGGATGATGCTACCTCGTAAACCTCTCCTTCTTATGTTTCTTCTTCTTCTTGGTTCTGCTTTTTCAGACCCTCTTGCAGCTTGTATTTATCAACTCGAGTGTCTATTTCGCCGCTTCGGCTGGTCTTCGGGGAGCGATCTGGTTAGGTCGGTATTGCGGGTGCGGCAGACGGTTGTGAAAGCCACTGCGGCAAATGACTCTTTGAGGCCGCTTTCCATGTCCAAGAGTTCTGTTTTGAATCGGCTTAGGAAGGAGCTGTAGGTTTCCTCCTTGCCAAGAGCGAGATGGAAGAGTGAATTGAGGTCACCCTTCTTACGTCTGTTGTGGACGTACTGGTTTGCGAACAGGTCGGTGAGCTGTTCGAAGCTTTTTATGGAGTCTGCCTCGAGGGAGAAGAACCAATCGAGTGGGCCATCCTTTAGACTCGCCGGAAATAGTCTGCAGTGGAGATGGTCGAACTCTGGTGCACTGTAAAGGGCAAGACTTTGAACATATCGTGCTATATGCTGGCCTGGGCATGTGCGGCCGTCGTACATCGGGAACCGTGGTTGGACAAAGTTTGGAGGAGAGACTTTGTGCAGTATTTCAGCAGCAAATGGAGATGCGCGGTAGGTTTTCAACATCTTTTGCACTATCTGGGTGGAATCTTTCTTTACCGCGTTTTTGTCGAGCCTTTGGTTCATTTCGGTGATGTTGGTCGACGTTGATGACGTCGTCCTCTGCGGTGACTCCTAGTGGGTTCTGTGTGTCCACCTGTGCACGGAGTGTGATGTTTTCTTGCCTGAGCTCAGCTATTTGCTCGTTCACTGTCCCTAGTTGACCTGCTAAAAGGTGGAGTTGAGCTTCGAGGCTTGCCATGCTTCGTGGGCTTGAAAGTTTTGGCTACAGATTTGTTTGGAAATGGTCTGGTTTCTCAAGTAATCGAGACCACAGACGGCGCCAATGTAAAGGTGTGATATGGTTTTCCCTTACAAACGGTGGATCGGGGACTGGAATAGATTATTGGATGAGACCGAGTTCGACTTGAGAGCTTAACCGCCTACGATCTTACTCGGGTTGTCTGGGAGAGTAGAATCGGTCCCGGGCGTGGTTCATAGGAGAGGTATTTATAGAGATTGAGAGTGTATCCCTTGCTCTCCACGTGTAAAGGATGTCCTAAACGAGGGGTGGAGATTAGGATAGCACGTGAGAACCGCTCTCATAGTCTGCCAGAATGATGTGGAGCGTCGATCATACAAAGTAACTTCATGGCGCGTGACTAGTGGTGACGGTCAAGATATGTACAAGTACCCTTTAGTCATGATTGCTTATAGATAGGGGGTCTGCGTCACTTCCTAGCGTAGTTCGCATGATATTGCGATCTGTATGTAGTGTTCTACTGGCTCATGGATGCGACCTGTATCCATAGGTCGATGTGTTATTTCCACCATGTTAGGCGCGTGCTGGATAGAGAATATCACTCCCCTACAGCATGCATGTAGGAGATTGAAAATTTGAGAAACTGTTGAACACATTAACTCTCACTTTCTCCAAACATGAGTTGTGAATTCGTTTTCGTTGTTTAGTTGGAGGAGGAAAACTAGACTTTTGGTAGCACTGTTGGCATGCTAGTACAAAACACTTTTTTAGATTTGGAGATTATAATCAAGTGAGCGGAGTGAACGTTCTGGGCCGAAGAGCAGAGCGAACGTTCTGGTTGGTTTTGTCTGTCCTCATTTCTCATCTCTCCTCTTTGTCCCTCTCCCTCTCTCTCTTTCTCTCCACGCCTTCTCAATCTCTCCCTCTCCCCTCTCCACTCTCCCTCTCTCTCTCCACGCCCTCTCAATCTCTCCCTCTCCTCTCCACTCTCTTTTTCCGCTCAAGCCCCCACTGCTTCCGCTCAAGCCCCCACTGCATAGCAGTATACCAGTATAGACTATAGATCGAATTGAACTACCCAAGCCCCTGCATAGCAGTATACTAGTATAGACTATAGATCGAATTGAACTACCCAAGCCCAAGCCCAAGCCCAAGCCCAAGCCCAAGCCCGAGTTATTTATTTTAGGTTTTTCCTTTCCAAATAATATAACCATCCCGTGAAAAGATAGTTGCAGTGCTTCTTACCCTCTTACAGAAAGGTCCATTTCACGTCTCTAAAACTGCACTTGTCGTAAAATATAAGTTTATTCAATCATAAGGGACTCGACGCACAGAAATTATCTACCAACGTAAACAGATAACTGAAGGATTGTTATTTAACGGACTTTATTGCAAGAAATTTAGTCTTGATAATTCATTTGACAAATCAGTTTGGTAAAGAGTAAACAATTTCATTTCTATTCATTTCATTGCCATAGAAATCAGTTAATCTGTACATTCAATTTTGATACAACAAAAAAACCAAATTCTACCCATATAGATACAACACTTCTACCCATATAAACATACCTTCACATATCATCTACAGCAGCCACCAACTTCCCTTCTAGAAAATTTACAAAAAAGAGAATTTTCTGTGAAGGAGAACTAACAAATTAAACTCTGACTTCCACTATGTCACCATCCTTGAGCTCTGTATGAGGTAATGAGAGCTGACCATTCACTAAAACCAATTGTCCTTCAAGTCCTACTCTTCTAGCAGCATCAGCGGCAGTACTACCTGTTTGCATCCTCATTATCTCGCCATTGGGCCAGCAGACTATTACTACTTCACCAAGGGGAACAGAATCAGGACAGTCATGGGGTTCTGCATCTTGTCCAGTTTCAGTTAGACTCGCTTCAGTCCGTACATGCTCCTCCCACTGAAGCATTGTCCTCAATAGCTTCACCTAGTATAAACGATACACATCAATAAGAAGTTCATAAGTACTTGATAAGTGAGTATCTATAGGAGGCCCCATATTATCAATCAATATAAGGAGTGATAGAGTGACTCCACTCCAAAAGTGGACCTTCACCACGAAAAGAAAATCAGCTCATTTGAATAGGTTTAACAGTCCACAATTTATTTTTTATTTTTGGAACACACTTTAGTCTTTTCGCACAATTAAATACGCTTAAGTGAGCTGATTAAATATTCTTATTGTTAAAGTTTTTAGGATGATCTCCATGGGGTGTAATTCATGGCTTAGGCCAACTTTTAGAGTGGAGTGCCTCTAAGTGACGCCTTTATATGTAGATGATATGGACAAGAACCGCGAACAACTCTTTAAAGACATCCTGGCAGCAGATATCTTTGTTTCTCTGTAGAATCCAATTAAAAGACAACATAACCTTTCTTCAAATAATGCCAAGTAGATGGTATATGCCACCATTTGAGGTTGTTTCCAGAAGTGCCTCTACGAGTAACATACTGGCTACATACCTTGCATCGGAATATGCTGATTATTTTCAACATCCATACAACTTATCACATTGATAACGAGGTGTGCCAAGATGGCAATTTGGGATATTTATGTCAAGTTGCGGTCTTGTGGAAAAAGTTAGGAAGTCTGGGTACATTCAAGACGACAAAAGTACTTGGACCATGAAAAGCATTTGAAACATCATTTGCTGCACCTTTAATTAGTTAGTTCACCTATCATTTGCTCAACATCCTTTACGGACAGATCTGTAGCAATTATGAGAATGTTGTGATTAATTTAAAAAGAAAGGGCTCTCCTCAGGAGGCGGGGGGATTTCCATACTGTGGTAAAAATATTCAAAGAAAATATAAGGCTTGGATTAACTATCAGAAAAGTAAACCCACAAAATACAAAACCAAATTGGCAGGGATGAAAAGTGAAGGTATGTTCTAGATTGTAGGATGATCAGGCACTAACCTTGTTATTGACGCTGGTTTGCATGAGAGTGAAGCTAGAAGTGTTGGGGATCGACCTCTCAAACTTGCTTGCATTAGACGGAATTGAAACAACTGATTTTCCCTCGAGAACAGCCGACACAACCATCCAGTACTCCGCCGCTTCTTGCACTGTAAGATCAATAACCTGGATGAAGGTGGGAAGCAGTCGCTGAAACTGGTCTTGCTGCATGGAGATGGAAAACATTAAAGATAAATCTAATAGTAGCACTTAGGGTACCAGAAAATGTTTGTATGGTTAGCTCGTCGTATAAGTTTCACATTCCATATGAGATATGCCCATTGGTTTCAAGACTAGAGGATGTAACACCAATTATCTCTGTTCACATTCTACAAATTCACAGACCTAAGACATGGATACGCTCGATGCATGTACATAATGATAGGAAAATGCATATTCGTATATATTATCATCGGATCTTTATTCGATCTTCCAACCATATGAGAAAGGAGCATACTCCTTGATAATTTTGGTTAAAAAATAAACTGTATATCCCAGGAGGACTAAAAAGGGAAATAATATACACTTTCGGGCAAAACTGTTATTCCTTTTTTTTTTGGAGAACTCCAATAAGTAACACCTACCTTGTGGTATATGCCATCTCTACAAAGAATGTACTTTTCTAGGCATGTACACCAATCTCCATGACCTGGAGCAAACCACCACTGGTCTGAAACCTATGAAACCACTTTACAGTCAGTACAATAGGTGGAATCAATAGTTCAATAAATAATGTAAACTACTTGGGTGTGACCATGCACATGAATAAATTGAATACTTGCATCTAATACACAGCATGTATATCATCTCCAATACTGACGTTAAGTGTCAAGAATTGGTGATACATCCTTGTACTGTATACTCTAGTCCCTCCATCAAAGCACACTCCACTTGTGTCATAAATGATCTTTGTCTTACATTCTAAAACCCGTCAGTTCTACGATATAAACAATATAGTTTAGATATGTTGGAAATTCCTGTGGAGATTGGAATGCAGTGTTAGTGAGTATTCTCAAATTGGAAGGAATAATGTTGAGATGATAAGATCTCTACGCCAAAAAAAAGTTAAAATGGGAACACTTCCATCCAATGATAAATTTAATGCACTGGAAGGAATTTAACTGCTGGAACCCATAAACTAGAATCAAATTCCACCTTCACTAACAACTAAACACCTTCCTAATAAAAATACTTCGCCCATTACAGCATTCCCAACACAAGAATTGGTGATACATTATATACACTTCACTCATATTATTGTGGAATTGATTTCTAAAGTAATTACTAACCATTTACCAATAAAAAAAAATGGTTATAGAGCATCGTCTACTTTGAAGGACACAAACAAATGGGGGACATATTGATTGCTTGAAAGATCTACACCGCTAAATGCATCCTAAATTTTAAATTCACTTCGTGTTCTCCAGATGTTACAATGAACTGGAATATACCGAACGAACATATCAATGCCCCAATTATAATCAAAAGCACAACCTTAATAACATTAGGCAACTGAATCATCAACCAAATATTCAAATTTTTGCCAATTTTCTGAAGATGATTATTCTAATCAGTTTACACAGTAGCAAATATTTTCAATGTGCTACAAATAGTCAAACACCACTCCCAAGATCGTATATTTCTTTTTCTTTTTTTTTTTATAGTATTAACAAGGAAAAAAAAGGTTGAGCATTCTGTAAGAGTACAGTTGTACTTTAGCTGTTTACCACGCTAAGGATACTGCAAAAAATTGAAAAAAAACAAGATAAAGATAAAGACACTCAACCTTTTTGTAAAGACAAGCATAAGCTTCCCATCTCTTTACTTGGGAAGAAGATCTTCTGTTAGCAACTGCTTCAGAAGCTCCAAGTCCAAAACTCACAGCCACAAGAAGCTCTCTCCCACCATTATCTACTCTGTGTAGTCGAAAATAGCATATGTTAGTGGAGAGAATAAATGCAATGTCTTAAAAAAGTAACTGCTTGCAGCAACCTATACCTGAGAATAACAGCTGCAAGTAAGTGACTCCCTTCCACTCGAAGAACTGGATGTCCCGCTTTTAGGGAGATATGTCTCTCAGGTTCAATATCTTCTATAGAGTTTTCATCCCCCAATCCTTCGGACTGATAGGAGGATTTAAGTTCTTCGGAATCTTGCAAGAAACTTGTATCAGCTTCTTTATAAAGCCAATGAGCAGCAAGTCCATATTCAGCGTACTCATGCATTCTCTACAGTGTGAAAGTGTCAATTAACTCCAAGTTCCAACCATTTATTCACAATTTTCGTAAGTGGAATTGGAATTAATGTGACACCTGTGTTCTTATTTGTACTTCTAGAGGTGAGCTATCAGGACCTTGTACAGCTGTGTGGAGAGACTGCAATAAGAAAATTTGCATTAAGATGTCAACTGGAAAATGTGGAAACTACTAGAGATGATTTTTTCTATCATGACTTGAATATACTATTCAGTTGGTATGAGAATGGATCAAGTTTGTAATTTGGTACTGTAATTTAATTTCTTTTAAGAACTTAAATGTTAACAGTTGTTATGTTCCCTTGACAATAAACACAAATTCCTTGACATGAGAGGCATTTTCCAGTCACTATGTATTAAGCTAGTGAAATAAATCCTTATAAATACTTGTTGTACCTCAAACAGAGATGAAATGGAAGCAGAATGTGATGAGGTTTTATGCAAAGCAAAAAAGGGAAGGCCAAAATGACTTCCAAACTTATACATGCTTGGTTTTCTCGAAGACGTGAATGACTTGGATGTATAACATTGGAAAACATGAACATATTTCTTTCATCTTTCTTTTCCCCTACTAAATTATGGAGTGTTCACTAGCAACAACATTGCAATAATCTATCTTTAACGACATAAAAGAAAAACAAAAAAACAATACTGCAAATCTTTTTCACTTTGCTTTCAATGTTTGATCATTCTTAAAAATATTGATTAGTACCACAATGAAATCATAACAGTAGACATTTACCTGATAGCCACTAGGCTTGGGATTAACAATGTAATCATCAAATTCGCCATCGACCGGGGTCCAAAGCCTACACAACAATATAGCAACAAAGATAGGGAGTGGTGAGATGGCAATTATATATGAGGCAGTGAGGAATATTTTTGAATTATGTACGAAAATTATAAGCTTCCTTCTCTTTCACCTTAAGACATGGAATGGATGATGGCAATCAAATTTTCAGATAAGTCAGTCCATCAAATCATGATTAAAGAAAAAATATGTTGACCTCATATTTACCAACCTCAAGGCAACCTAGAAAAATTTCAGCATACGTAAGAAAATTAAAATTGCACGTTTTAGATGATGAGTTATAATTAGGGACTATTTCATCACCTGTGTACAATGTTGAGAAGACTGTAGCAACACGTCACTGCAGCTCCGTGCAATGTCCCATTCTTATCTCCGACAACTACCCTTAAAGCCCGTGCATCATAAATTTGCCTAATGCCAACATTTTTGCGCTTCATCTGTCAAGGAAGAAAATTTGGACATGAAACAACACCATTAACAAATCACCATTTTTATTGGAATCATTAGTAAACACAACACATGAGTGAAAAAGCATTAATAAAAGACGGAGGAAAAAGGAAAAAGAAAGCATTACACGTCACTTTGTACTTTCTAATTTTCAAAATGCATAAGCTTTGATTCATAAGTTGGTCTTTTAAGTATTTGTATATCTCAAAAACTCTTGACTTTCAAATGAGCCCAGTACTTAAAACAAAACCCTAGAACAAAAGAGCGCTTGTGTAATGTCTACGACATGCGCCAAAGGCAAGAGGCATGTTCAAGCGTACACAGTGTATCGAAATTCAACTCTACGTGAATTTGCCGGAGACCACGGAGAGTGACAAAGCTGGGCAACTGCTAATCTTTTGAATACCGGAATAAAGATTTTGTAGATAATAGCATACAATAAGTAGATAATCATAACAGGGATTGGATATCCTCTGCGGTGGGTTTTCAAGAGCAATGCTTGATAATCTACAGTAGTTCAACAGTGGCATCAAATTTCAAGGTCAGCAAAAGGACAAACTACACTTTCTTTAGGACAAGTTGAATGGAAGTTCTCCTAGCACAAGTTTTCCATCTCTTTAAATTGTCTCAAGCAAGAAGAAATGACCGGTCTAGGATTTCTTGTCGACAGGTCAGTGGAACGATTTCAAATACAAAAGATTGAATGTAAAAATTGGCCTTTTAACAGTGATTCTCTTTGCTGAAGTAAGGGACCCAATGGTTGTCTTTTTTTCCCCCTGTGAACTGATGCAACAGTTCAGATCTGGTGAGAATAATTGCTTTTGTGGTCAAGTTTTGGTTGTGTGTCATCCCTATTTGTGCACCTTTGCTCTTCGTGGCTTGAGATGAAGAGAAGCACATCAACATCTAGGAAAAAAGACTTTGCTTTTGTTTGACAACCGTGGTAGAGAGATCACATCACCCAAAATCAGCACCACCCTTGAAAGTTCAGGACTGTACCTTGGTGTATATAACACTGTGTGTATACATCATATCCCTAAATATATTTGCTCAGTAATTTGCCAAATTTATATTGCTCCTTTAGATACCCAAGTAAACCTAAACGCAGAGCATACCTTGCAATATATACTATACAAGCTTTTTAGGCGACTGGATAAAGTCACTTCCATTCCTGGAACATAACTGCAAGAAATAGGCAAAAAAAGAAATTCTTATGAGAGACAGGATGTCGATCACCCTCACTTCTCACCAAAACATCCGCTGAAATATTCAAATGACATAAAATATAGATGTAATAGAAGATCAAACGTACGATGTGGATATTAACAGCTCTCTCTCAAGTGCTTCCTCACACACTGCTAGAGATGCCAAAGCAATGTTGGCATCTTTGACAACCTTTGGCGCTGCTTCTATAGCTTTGGAACTTGACTTGAGATTGTTTAGAAAGTTAGTGCGCTTTCTTCTATCAAGCAACAGATCAAATGGCAGTACAGCTTGCAAAAGATCCTGCAGATTAAGAATGAAAAGAGAGAGGTAAGATCTTACTCCTAAGAGAGCCCAAATAAAGAATACCCTTAAGAAATTAATAAACTAGGAACAAAAAATAAAGTTCTGCCAGGAATATACCGCACTGAGATCTTACTAAAAAGAGTTCTCTTTTAAGTTTGAAAATGTTATGCAATCATTTATTTATTTATTTATTATTTCTTTTCTATTTTTAGGATAAGTAACCTTTACTGATCAGTGGTGCAAGGTACAAGAAGTGAGAATATGAGTGATTTCCTCACACGACAGTGAGTGCAGATGTAACACCACCTGAAAACCATTATGTCATCATAATGATGACATGAGGTTAATTCAATACCAGGTCTTTGAAGTAGTAGTTTCTTCCGCAAAAGTACCTTCCAAGAACAAGTAACCATATGACAACTGCACTCATCTGATAAACTCAGAGTTTACAATAACAATTACCTTACCAACTCCTTGACTACAAAGCAAATCCAGAATCATTCATTATAAGTCTACCATTGTATTTCAAATCTTTCTAATGCACATATATGAAGATAATACATTTGACTTTGGTATTAATTCCTGGTGAGTGATAAGTTCACAATTTTATAAACAAATGCTTTTACTACATACTAAAAACTACACCCAAAAAGATGCATGGAACAAGAACTACCAAAGATTATAATGATGACGATTAGGTTTGATTGCAGAGGAATAAATACTGAACTTAATTTGGTATTATTCACAGTACACTTGTTACAGAGATAGATCATTCATCTATACTATTTCAATATATTTCTGAATAAAACTGGGATTTTTTTTGTTTTGAGATGGTAAAGCACTAACATTGGAGCAAACCTTGGCAGATCTAAAGAAATACAATAAAAGACAAAGTTCTTACCTCCATCATTACATGGTCATCAGTTCCCAAAGGCATTCCATCATCTTGATTCGATGGATCTGGCAAACTGGTTCTTGCAGATATTCTTCTCACAGTAGGATTCCACATTGAAGCCAGCTCAGCATGTATTTGACGAAAAGTTTGAGGCTGCAGCCAATTTCATTCCAGAAGAGCTAAATTACACGATAGAAACAATAGAGAAAGATGCATCATTCAAGCTTGGATACTCAAAGCTTCAACTTTGCTAAGAAGTACTTAAGACATGCAGCCAATCAAGGTTTACAGCTTTATCACCTTGAAAGTGCAATAATAAGGTGCTGATAAAGAGCTAACCCACATGAAGTACTAAGACAATATTTTTCTACCAATTTCTTTTTCTAATTAATACTTTAGTGACGAACATTTTAACTTTATCCATGTAGACGCTCAAATGAAACAACGAATCATGTGTAAGTATCTGAACGGCACATAGTCCCATTAACAAATTGAGATTTCTTCAGCAGAAACATGATACATGACTTGGTGGGATAAGTGACCAATAAGGAAATTACACTGAGATTTTTACAGCCCCAAGAAATTATATAAATATGGTACTCCATCCCCCATTCAAATTGTGAATAGGTCAGTTTTGTGCTTCCAAAGGAAGCAACAGTATTTAGTCGATTTAACACATTGCTGGTCTCAGACAGGGAAAGCAAGTAACACAACTCACTAACTGATATTTGAAAACTAAACAGGAAGGACTTTATATTCTTGGACACCGTATAATTATACAACTTCAGCAACCGTAATCATCCTTGGAGATAATTTGCTTAATCAGATGTTACTATCAGGAAAATTAACCATCAGATGAGAGTACAATAAAAGGAAATGAACATGATATGCATTTCTTAAAGTTCACATACAAACTAAGAAACATGACCATCAAAAGTACAGATTTTAATCAGCTCCGACCTGAAGAACAGCAAAGCACAGATCTTCCAGTTCTGATTTTAATGCCCACATACCCAATTTAGAAGCAAGTGAACACCACACATCTAAAGTCTCTTGTGCAACTGCTTGAGCCTTAGATGATGACAGCGCATAACTGTAAAAGAAAAATATCAAAGTATGATCCACATTATATTAGAATACAGACCTTCCATCACCACACTGATGTATGACAAAAAATACCAAAACCGCCAAAAACATAAGAAGTTTCACTTTTTACTACTTTTTCGGTAGCATAATGAATTTAATGTTTAAAGTAATACTTGAAAATAATTACAAATAGTATGTTGTGTATTCCTCATTTAAGGTAAAGTTATGGTGTTTATATTCGATTTACTTTATGTGAACAAGTTATGTTAGTTAGTTTAGATAAAAAAAGTATTCCACTTTTCCTTTATTAATTTAACTAGCTTCTCTAGAAGTCTAGTTTCTGCTGAAGAAGTTAGAACTTAATTTGGAGTCCAACTAGTTGTAAGGTTTCTGTTTTCAGTTTACTAAAGCATTTAGTAAATATTGGGGATTTAACTCAAAACCAATTGTTTACGAGTGGACAAGCTCAAGAACTTATATACTTTTATGCAAGTCTTTCAAATGTCCCATGTGGAACTAAATTAAACATCTCAACACGCCCCTTCAAGTGTGGCATTACATGAGCCTAACACGTGAACAACATACGAGCGTGACATGGAGTATATGGGCCTTTGTGCCAAACACAATAACTTGCTCCAATACCATGTTGAGAACCACTTGCTCTAAAAGATCGTGCTGAGAACCACTTGCTCTAAAAGCTTGAACTTGTATTTGTATAAAGGGTCCAAAACATGGTGGGCACATGTCATACCACAAACATGGAGTGGACGCATTAACACTCCCACAATGGAATAGCGGGTCCCACACATACAACCACGCTCTTCCTTAGACTTGAAGCTGCAACATCCCTCTGATACCAAACATTAGGGGGATATAACTCCAAACCAATTTGTTATGACTGGAGAGGCTCAGGAACTTATATACTTTTATGCAAGGCTTTCAATGTCCCATGTAAACTAAATATCTCAACAATAAAATTTCTTCCTAAATCTAATTCTCATTCTCCCTATCTTGTGAACTCAAGACCTTCTTCACTTGTCCTCTAATTCTCATATGGACTCAAGAGCTTCTTCTTCTTTTCCTTGTGAACTCAAGTGTTTTACTGCTCGCGCTTCGTCGCGAGTGCGTGCAGTAGAATGTGAATATGTGAAGGTGAACAAAGAAAATTATACCCAATAAAGAAGAGAAGATGATGAAGACATGAGATAATATTTATTGATCCGAAAGAAAAGACAGTAAAAAAAGCTCTCCACTTCTAATCAATATAAGATCAACAAAAAGTACTAAAATAGGACTAAATGTCATACATGGTTCTCATGTTATGCAGGCGGTCAGCAAGCTTTATCAGAACTACTCGAGGATCATCAACCATGCCCAAGAGCATCACTCGTAATTTCTTTGCCTAGAAAAAGAATGAAGATACATGAGATGTATTAAATTGCTGCACAAAATTGGTCTGTGTAGTTTTCTTCGAATATAATATAATTCCAAAAAATAGTGGAACATAGGAATCTCTACTAAATTTCATCTTACATATTTTAAGTTGCTTAATAAATGATTTAATGAATTGTGTTAAAATTCATCTGATTAGGATTTATAACAAGCACACAGCTTAAGACTAATTCTTGCCAATTTTCACATTTTATGTATCAAGTGTAACCTGAAACCCTGTCAATTATCCAAGTATTCTAGACCTGAAAGTTGGGTAACTCATCAAGTACAGGCTGTACAGAGAAGCTTGAAATCATCAACTTCAACATAGAACTCATTTCCATATAACAGTTGGCCAAAAGGCAATATAAATCTATAAAGTTATTCCACCCCATATCTAGGTATGTCCCACCTATGTTCTATCCCGGGGTCTCTTCTTGATATTCATCTCTACAAGTTCTAGCTATTACAGTAATCGACAATTAGACATAATGACCTAGCATGGTAAAATTCATTTTGATTTGCACCACCAAACAAATGCTTCTCATTTAAGTACAGACTGTGTTTTAACTCTTAACCATAGCAATTACGTTTTAGTAACTTCCAAAAGCGCAAGCATGTTTGGACACAGACCAAATTAAATTAACAAATGATCATCAACAAGGACAACATAATAATAAAAGGCACCTTTTATGACTAGATAATACTATTCCCACTACTCTGCAATTGGCAGTTGTTAACAATACGACCTAGCAAATACACTTCAATAAAAAGTAAATACCAAAAATGTTTTCCAATTAATATACCTCTTCATGAGCAAGAGCACACTGGTTTAAACTCGTCCTGCGGTGTCTCCGAAGCAGCTGCATGGAGGAAGCTAACTCTAAAACAACTTAAGGAAAAACTTTAACGTCACTCCAAAATTCCACCACATTGACGAAAATCAGTTTATCATTTGGTGGCTTATTCAAAACAAAAAGTCGGTGTATCAAACAAATTATAGTCGATCCAGACAAGTTCCAGTTCCGCCAAAGACAGGAAGGCGACCTTCAGCTGAGATGGTGAGATTGTTATGGTCTCACACGGGCTCCTCAAAAAGGGAGCCACAGCTAAACAATCGTGTATCTCTCTACCAATTCACAGAAAAGAGACAGTCCACCAACCAACAATAGGCCATGTAAATTTCCTAAACCCGACTTTATCTAAGGTATCAATCAATCATATATTCTGCCGTTCGAATTAAGCAATTATTCTCAGCAATGTAATATATAATATAGGATTTCTTTACCCCATTATCAAAGATTATTTGAAATGTCCCATGATTTACTGCAACATAGCCAAATCCATCACATATAATAAAATACCCTCATCAGTTGCAAATCATACTTGATTTACGCCACTTAGCCTCGAAACACCGCCAACCAAATTCGCCACATCATCACCAAACTCCTCTTCTATGTTCCCCAGACTTTCACATGCATCGTCAATCACATCATGCAGAATCCCAGCCACAACTGTATCTACCGCCTGCATCATACTCACAGTCAACCACATATTCAACTGCCCAACATACTCATGATAGCTATAAGTAGATATATACCCGTTTTCCACTCGATGGTACCAACGCCGCCAAGATTCTTCCAGTATGTATACAATGAGTTAGATAATGCTCTCCTGTTTTCCTAAATTGCCCATCATGTGCTTTCCTTGCAAATGCAATAGCCTTTTGCACCTGCCCCACACAACTCAATATCTTAGCTAGTAGAAGCAAAAAATACATACACAACCAATTCGCAAATACCTTAGCATCATTAAATATTGGATACCCAGTCACGTCTACACCATCCAATACAAGAGAATCTGCACAACAAAAACATGTTAACATATAGTTAAAAAAAAATTGTATATATAAAATATGAAGTAATTACCAGGTAGTTCGTCCAATCTAGGCCATAAGAAATCAACCTTAGTACTAAGACAAGCACCAGAAGCAATAGCCATAGCAGTAACAGCAACGTGTGCTATAGCTGAAGAAACAGCTGCATGTGCTGTACTAGTGCCCGTAACAGCTGCTGCAGCAGCTGCTATCATATTACCAGACGTTAATATCGAATTTAAAGATGACGAGACAATATATTTCGGTACAATTTGGTCGAAATAACAACGGAATTTTACAAATGAAGTTCTTCGGTGTGAACGGATTAGTGGACGAGTTAGTATTAACATTTTTGACGTTTGGGTACGTAAGTTTGTGCAGCCGGATGAGGAGCACGACATATTTTTAAGTTTTGTTTTAATGGGAAATTTTTTTCAGTTGTGGGAGTGACAAAAAGTGTGTGGTGGTTAGGACTACATGATTAATTCATGAATGGCGTGAAATTGGTGGTTGTTATTTGATAAAGAATTTTTTTGCCTTTTGGTGACTCGACAGAATAGATTCTAGAATCGAATCATAGATTTTATCGGTTTCCGTTTACCGAAACGACATATACTAGGGATTTCGACACTGATTTACTACAGAAATTCAGTAATTTTTTTGGTCACATGGGTTAAATTTAAGTTGGAACTACCAAAGTTTGTCAATATACTGCTATGCAGTGGGGGTGAGCGGAGAGTGAGAGAGATTGCAGTCGAGAGATTGAGAGGAAGAGATTGCAGAAGAGATTGAGAGAAAAAGAAGAGGCAAAGAATGAAGACAGACAAACAGAAACCAACCAAATGACTTTTTGTCCACATACCCCCCACTCGGCGCAAAACGTTGGCTCCACTCACTTGATTATTTGAACTGATCGATATCAGATAGACTTATATCACATAGAAAATCACACAAATGAAAAAAAGCAGCAGAGAAAAGGAGAAAGGGTGAAAAATGAAAAAAATTGAAGACAGAAATACATAAATCAACCAATTTGGTTTTTGTCCGCATACCCCCTTTCGCTAAAGATCGTTTAATTCGCTTCAAATCAGCAAATAGCGTGATAGCAAGTTGAACTTTTCATTTAGGATTATTGGATGACAGTATCATCATAATGACACTTTGTATAAATTTTTATAATTCAAAATTAATCACCATTGGATCATCTTTTGGTTGAAAATTGAAACGCATAATCGTATATTTGTATTTGACGAGTATAGCGTGTATATGACAGGAGCTAGTTGAGTTGTTATATTGTTTTCTTATACAATGCTGCGTTGTTAAAATGCATTTTAGTGAGCTAGGATACAAAAAACCAGAAACATCTCGAGCAGTTCGGTTCGGCTACAAGAAAAACTAAGCATTATACCCCAATGCCACTGCAGAATCTATGTCCGTACCGAAACAAACAAACCAGGTTCTATGGAAGTTCTTGGTAATATCACACCAGCTGGAAACTTACAGCATACTAGCTACCCTTCTCTAAACCTAATAAAGCATGCAGTCATCATCTCTTCTCTGTAATTCGAAGTCATCTCTGTTCAAGTGTTACTCCTGAAGAGAGATGGCAGAGACTCCTGAAGACATACATGTCTCTACCGTAGGCTCGCCAACAAAGCACAAGACCATGGAACCTGAGAAAGATTTGGCTATACCGGATATTCATAATATACCAGTTAAGATAAAGAGAGCAAATGATTTTTATATGGAATATGCAGGGCTTGAGGAGCGACCAAGTAATGTAGAAATTATACTTTGGTATATATATGAGTTATGTTCCTATTTCGTCCATACAGTTCTTGTCCCTATAGTGTTTCCTCTCATCATAAGCCAAATTGGATCTAAGGCAGATGATTCATTACCCGCAGTGGACCAAAAATTCACAGGCTCACCATGTTCCCCAAAAGAAATGAAACTGTGAGTACTTTTCCTTCTAAATACAATTAATTATTTATTTCATTTTATATTTCATTTTCAGTATAGATTAGAAGTTTAGAACATGCTTTAGTAGAGCGCCTTGTGTACCCAAGACGCAGCTCAGCTGGTTTGGAGTACACCAACACTCGTGACTCGTGAGACATCTGACATTTGAGTCTCTTGGGACTCTCTAGATAGGGGATTGCTGATTTGACCAGACTCGGGTACCTAGCCTTCGGACCATGGGCTGGTTCCAGCACCCCGGCTTTAAAGTCCCTGACCTAGTTTTGCAAGCTAAGAAATGGCTAAGCAATGGCGTTGCCTGAATGAAAACTTCCTTGCAGTATAGACAGTAGACTATCAAAATGTAAAAAAGCCAAGAACACAATTTCCTGTGTGTCAATAATAATGTAAATAAGATGAAAAACTATCGTGCTGAACAAACAAAAGCCAAGCAACAACAGTCACATATTGTTACTTCAATTCACATAGCAATACAGCAATATAGTTGAAATAGACGGATCCAATTTCAGGTACCAAGATCTTATTTCTCCATCAATAAAGGTTAGCAATTACTCGTTCACACCACTGGAATGGACTGCAATTTCATGGGCTGCTGGTATATGTCTTGCCACTCCAATCCTGAGCTTAATCAGTCGTCCACTGGACCACGGCAGGAACCACAATCTCATCTTTGGTGGTGCAACTGCCATAGGCTCTCTTTTTTGTCTCCCTGCCGGTTTTTTCAGTGTAGCATGGATTTTCCCACCATACATTGCAGCAATTGTGGCCGCAAGTGTAGTCTGTAATGCCTCCCACACTCGTCATCTAGGTGTGATGGTTCGTGGCTACTCAACATCAGTAGAATCACAACATCAATTCCCTCAGCGTAGGTCAGTTGGAAGTTGGCTGTCACTGCACGCTACAGCTCTCGGTTGCCTAGGTGGTGGTATCATTTCTGCCTTCACTTACCGCATGCTTCATCACAGAGAAAAATTCCTAAGCTTATGGGTGGTATCCATCTTCAGTGGCCTTAAATGGATTGTTGGGTCAGCCCATGCTTTCTCGGTTAATCGTCCAGGTGTATCAAATCCTATTCCTTTGAAACATCATGTGTTAACCGTATTCAAATATCCACACGCCGTTGGAAGCCTAATAGCTGTGGCTTTGTCATCATTCACATCGACGTGCATATTCACAGGAGGCACACTATATGTTATGGGGCAACTATGTGTTAAGCCGGTGTTCATGCTATTTTTATGGCTAACTTACTTCTTATTCCCTTTATTTTCTCTTCCTTTGTTGCACCCGTTGCAACAACTTGCGAAAACAGATGCAGTGCGAATGCAATTACTCGGTTTCCTTGTTTCAGCTACTACTTCTGGCCTTGGATTCTATTTTAGAAATGTGGACTGGAATCGACCTCATATTTTGTCCATGGTGGCTGTACAAAGTATGGCTACAGGGATCTTACACGCATTTGGGCGAGTTCTGTTGTTGGATTGCACTCCAGCTGGGAAAGAAGGTGCGTTCTCAGTATGGTTTGCATGGGCTAGAGCTGTGGGTGCTTGTGGAGGATTTGCAATTGCATCAGGATTTCCAGGAAATGTAAACAGAACCTTTGGTTTTACATTTTGTACTTCCTTGGCTGGAGTACTTGTTCTGATATTCGGAAATATAAGTAACTATGGTGGAGCTGTGGCTGCTGGTCATGTGATGGAGGACTCTAATGAGAAGGATTCAACCGTCCATGGGTTGGATAGATTCAGTGAAAGATATGGCTCTGTTATTATGGAGGCAAAGGCTTAAAGAAACAGAAACACCCATTTAAGATAGGTCCTGTCACAGGTGTGAGTTTTTGTATTTTTACACGAAAGCTCACCCTCATCACCGGACCAATAAGTATATTGGTGAGAAAACGACAGCTCACCCCTCATCACCGGACCAATTTTATGACACCAATTAACGACTTCTATCTCTCCCCCACTCCCCCCTCTCGAGTTGTTACGCAATTGTGGATTTCGCTTACTAGAATTCTTTCTCAATAAATCAATTGCATATTTAATTGTTGTATCGTTGTGAAAACATGGTTCTGGAAGTAATTATTGTTCTTATATATTATTATTTTCCAGTGACGTATGTGTATTCTGTTTTTTTTTTTTTTTTTTTTTTTCTAAATGAAAGTGAAAAATTCTAAAGACAATATAACATAACGGCTTTCAAGAAGGTTGCACTGAAAGATCTAGGAATTTTACCCAAAGAGATTAGTACAAGGTCATTTGATAAGATCAAGCATATAAGAAACCTCTCACGGGAATAACTGAATAAGGATGTTGATCTTTACTGGTGTGGTAGCATCTGTCACATTTGCACACACGCATACAAGAAAGAAATTCTTTTGTAAGAATATCGATCAACAATAAATTTTTGGTAAGAAGTTCCATAAACGGTGGTGGCACCTAAAAAGAACAAACACAATTGTTTCAGATGACAGTGACTAGTATTTCTGTAGGAGGGAGGCGACTGGTACAGCCGTGCAGTGCTCTTAGATACAAAATAATTTACATTGCTTGGCAGCATCTCCGTTGTGCCAATATGTAGTTATGTACCCTTTCATGCTAGAATAATCTTCTTACAAAAATACTAGTCACTAGTTAACAGAGGGAATTGTAATTCACAGAAGCTGCTTTTCGACATCATTCCTATAACCAATTTTGACTTCACCCAACAACAAAAAGCAAGCTCTGCCTTACAGCAGGAATCGAGCATAATAATGAACCAAAAATACCCGTGAGTGCATAAGCAATGGCACAAAATGGGAGAGCCTCAGGTTCTTTTGCTGACAATGCTGCTGTTCCTAATCCATGAGCACTGGAACAAACAACCAAAGTGTAGCGACATCAATATATTTGGCAATTTGTACAATTTGTACCATGCTGCATCAGTGTGGGTTTAGAGTTTATCAGTTTAAAATTAAGAGATCGAGGGTACCTAGATGCAGTGGCTATTCCTCGAGCAATAGGGTCTTGCAAACGCAGTTTATCAAGCATTGTCTGCACAAAGTTTGCTCCAACTAGACCAGTCAAAACAACCACCGCTGCTGTTAGAGATGGATTTGTCCCTACATCAAATGCAAAAAAAAAGTTTATCAGATAGATCTCGTGACAAAACCCACTCACTTAGTGGCACGCTAAAAAATTTCACAAATGTTTTTCATGCGTTCCTCATATTTGTTAGTATGAAAGTCAATTTGCCACGAGAAAACAAAAACTAGTTTGAAGGTAAAATCTAAGGTTTCTCCAGCATAAGATCATATTTGACTTACGTGTAGAGAGCTACTATAAAGCAAGAAAAGCTATCTGTGGATGCAGATTGTCAAGAGATATAACCTTCAAAAAAGGAGACAATGCTGAGGGCCAACGCCACTGTTATGCATCTCGGCAAAATGGATACTGTCAAAGCTGGTTCTAGCCCAACAAGACGCCCAAAGAAAGCAGTCGAGTACAATGAGAATAATGTTGAGATAATCACAGAAGAGAATATCTCTGCTGCATGTCTCTTGACAAGCTGAAAAAGCAAGTAATAGACAGGAAACAATTATTTAATTATCAAGTAGAAAACTGGTTCGAGAACTGTATGATGGCTACAGAGTTAACCGAGCATTGTGGGGGAAAAAAAAGATATGGCCACTCACGCAGTGAGTGTTGGACTTGAAAGTCAAAATTACCTTTCTCTGTTTGAACATTGAGAAAGCAAAAGAAATAATAACTGATCCCAAAAATCCCATTAGAATGTCACCAGCTCCAGGATTAGAAGACACCTTTGTCAGGTAGCTTCCTGCAAAATTAACGCTTTAACACCTTTTTTACAACGACATAGAGGGTATTATTATATTATATATCATCGAAGACATCAAGACTATGTATTGAATATGCTTGGTATCACTGTAAGTAAGGTATACTCAATGGTAACATATATTCCAATCTCTGATTATAGGTTCAGGGAAACAACACATGCGAGTTCCCCCGCATACGCCTCAAGTGGTGAAGGCCCTTCCTTCGCACTTGGTAATAGCTGATCAAATCGATTCCATGATTATGAGTTCATACTTACTAATCTATGTTCATCCTTATAGCAGTGCCTTTAATAGTAGATATGAAGATTATATTAAATCCACTAAAAAAACGGTAATACCACATAAGAGTATGACTTTGTGAGTGTTGAATATTTGACATTTAAGTGTGTAATGAAAGCCTATACCACATAATGAACTGTTTGGATTGAGAATTCATGTGTTAAAGCTGATCTTAGGTGCAATAGTATATGATATTGTTGATACAGATATAAGCATGAAGAACATTATTAAAAAGAAATGCAACAAAATGAGTAGTAAACAAACTGAACCAGAGGTTGTTGGAATAGTAAATGAGTAGTAAACCTAGAACTGCATCCATTCCAGACCGCGAGAAATACCCATATGCAAATGCTGCCAAATCTGCTGATAGTGCACAGCTAATAATTGGATGAAGCACCTTCTTGACATTTGATGGCAACCTGCATATCAAGACAGCAATGTCAATATTGTGAAAACTTAAGATAACTGATTATACCACCTTGCAATTTTAGTAGAGTAAGCAGGAACTTTTACCCAGTGCCGACCATGTAACCTAAAACCGTAGCTGCAAGTAAGAAAGGAAGACAGGTCCTTGCACTTGTCCCAATTGCCGTTGGGTATATCAATGCCGTAGCAAACGACACAACAAAAACTCCAGTCCAAGTCCTCACTTCAAATCCTGAGAATGGAGAAGGTTTTCCCATTGGTTCAGCAGCTACCATTTCTGTGTTTACCAGCTTTCTTACTGCTATGGCAGTGTAACCTGCGACAGCAAGTGAAGCTAACCATCCTCCAGCTGCAGGAGAAACAAACGAAAACTATGTTCTAGTCTTTTGATATACGAAAGGAATAAGTATAATAACTCTTTAAAGCAATGAACTTAATTCAAGAAAAAATGAAATAGGAAATTGAGGTTGTACGCTTAAAGTTATTTTAAATGTTCATTTCATCCTCAGTCATGTTCCTAACTTATTCTGGCCTCCATGTTTTTCTCCTGTTTCAACAACACTTCTATATTCTAGCATGAATAACAAGTTTCTCTCCAGTTTCTAACTTATCCCTAAAGCTAGTTTTGATTTTTAGGAAGAAGATCAGCAGAAGGGATAAGTTATATTAGTCCCGTTTTACAGTGTTATTTTAGTCCTGTTTTTACAAAGTTTGTAAGTTTTAACCATAGTTGCAACTAAAACCTAACAACCAAAGCACAGTGCTGAACACCAAGAAATACCTTGCTTTGCACACGAGATCAACATTCTCAAAATGCAAAACATGAAGATTTTGAGAGTCAGTTCAGAGCTTCAGGTACCTATAATGAAACAGATCTTGATGCCGGAGGCAGTTGGTATATCCTTAACAGCTAGAGGCAAAACCACTAAAGATGGTACATAAAACAAAGGGAGCCATCTTTGGATAAACATTATTGCAGGCTCAAAAAAGTTCATCAAACTTGTCGCTGCAGACGGAATAACTAAATCAAGAATAATCAAAACCGAAAATACACTGAACATCCCAAAAAGTGCACTTGGGAACTTTATAGCAGCAGCAACAAAAGCCTGTTTCAGAAACTTATCCATTGCCAGTATAATCCCAAGCGCAACCACCAAATGCAATATCGATACAATCTGAAATAAGAGCTACAATTAGTACTGAAAAAAGAACAAGGGTATTCTTCGTTGAGGATTTTAAGAAACTGTACTACTCACACTTATAGGCCTAATAGAAGCACCCCCAGAATCATTGACCATCGATTTGGCGTAAATTCTGTCCTGGGGGCTATATTTTTCGACAAAGGTACGTGCAAAAACTTGGAACCATCATGAACAAAGGATCTAACGGATGTGGTCGAAGTTCTAGGACAATTGACACCATTGCAAGAAACCAAAAATGGACTATTTTGAACTTTGTATGTGATTTCATTACGGCGCTTTCGGAGCGGTTTAGAGGAATAAATAGTGGGAAATGGAACTGCTGAAGTCGCCATGAGCGGAAAGTTAGCGGTCCTGTAGAGAGAGAAAGAGAGAGTCCATGTTCAAAAAAATTGTATGGACCTAAAATGCCGTTAGAATCAAAAGAAAGAGATGAGGTTTACAAGCCGCCTGTCTCCTCAATTGTTACTACTAGAGTATTACGTTTTTATTGTGGATACCATTGTTTCCCGGCATTTATCTGCCACTTCTTTTTAAACTTTGGCGGAAAAATCAACGGTTAGAAGTAAAAGATTTCAAGATAATGTGGAAATCGTCGGTGCTCATTTTTTGAGTTTTTTTCACGTGTCCGATAACGATACATAGGGCTGGACTAAAATTTCCATGTTCCTTTGGCCATTTTCGATGACAACAAATGATCGGCAAATTTAACAAACATTATGTAAAGAAAATAACTTGAGAAAACTTCAAATGAGTATTGAAAGTCCAACTGCTTCCCTGCCTGCATCCGCTTCAACTAGGAGGTTGTTCCATACTTCCATCAAAAAATATGAGACTCGGCTTATGTATTGGATTCCACGAAAAAGTATGTTACAAAACTGAGGGGGAGTCGGGGAGATGTATGAAGGCATAAAATAAAGTTCAGCATGTGCTAATTAGTAAAATTGGTAAAATCTTTGGGTGGTGCCGTGATAATATTAGAGGTCTGGAACTCGAACCCTGCCAATTTTAACATAAAAATTCCGCCCACCACCCAAATGCAATGAAAGATCATGCGAATTTACCAAAGAGATCAGTACAAGGTCATTTGATAAGATCAAGCATATTAAAAATCTCTCACATATAAGGGGAATAAGTGAATAAGGATGTTGATCTTTACTAGTGTGGTGGCATCTGTCACATTTGCACACACCTATACGAGAAAGAAATTCTTTTGTGAGAAGATATATCAACAATAATTTTTTTATTTCCACAAAGGGTGGTGGGCTGGTGCCACCGTGGCACTTAGAAAGAACAAACACAATACGGATGTTCAGAAATTCAGATGGCAGTGACTAGTACTTCTGTAGGAGGGAGGCACTGGTGCAATGCTCTTGGATACAAAATTTACATTGCTTGGTAGCATCTCCGCTGTGCCAATATGTAGTTGTGTACACTTTCATGCTAGAATAATCTTCTTAACAGAGGGGAATTGTAATTCACAGAATATGCTTTTCGACATCATTCCTATAACCAACAACAAAAAGCAAGCTCTGCCTTCCAGCAGCAATTGAGCATAATAATGTACCACAAATACCCGTGAGTGCATAAGCAATGGCACAAAATGGGAGGGCCTCAGGCTCTTTTGCTGACAATGCTGCTGTTCCGAATCCATGAGCACTGGAACAAACAACCGAAGTGCAGCGACCGTTAATAAATATGCTTATGAAATTTAGTCTCTCCCAACCCATTATAAAATCAATATATTTGGCAATTCTGAAATTTCGTAACATGCTGCATTAGTGTGGATTTTGAGTTTATCAGTTTAACGTTAAGGGAGAGTACCTAGACGCAGTGGCTATTCCTCGAGCAATAGGGTCTTGCAAACGCAGTTTATCGAGCATTGTCTGCACAAAGTTTGCTCCAACTAGACCAGTCAAAACAACCACTGCTGCTGTTAGAGATGGATTTGTCCCTACATCAAATGCGGAAAAAAAGTTTATCAGATAGATCTCATGACAAAACCCACTCACTTAGTGGCAAGCTAAAACAGTTCACAAATGTTTTTCATGCGTTCCTCATATTTGTTAGTATGAAAGTCAATTTGCCACAAGAAAACAAAAACAGGTTTGAAAGTAAAATCTAAGGTTTCTCCAGTATAAGATCATATTTGACTTACGTAGAGAGCTACTCTAAAGCAAGAAAAGCTATCTGAGGATGCAGATTGTCAAGGGATATAACCTTCAAAAAAGGATACAATGCTCAGGGCCAATGCCAGTGTTATGCATCTGGGCAAAATGGATACCGTCAAAGCTGGTTCTAGCCCAACAAGACGCCCAAATAAAGCAGTTGAGTACAATGAGAATAATGTTGAAATAATCACAGAAAAGAATATCTCTGCTCCATGTCTCTTGACAAGCTGAAAAAGCAAGTAAAAGCCAGGAAACAATTATTTAATTATCAATTAGAAAACAGGTTCAAGAATTGTATGATGGATACAGTTAACCGAGCAGTGAGGGGAAAAAAAAATTATATATATATATATATATATATATATCCCAGCTCCTAAAAGGACCTTAAATAAGTACCAAATCTAAAACACCCACAACTTCACCTACAAAATGATTTAAAACCTAATCTTTTGTGCATATGATCTACTAACCATAAAGAACATTTCTACAAAAGTTCAATTTGTTTGACAATTTTTAACATTGGCAAAAGATAATTGCAAAAATTAGACATTTCTAGACCGTTAGATATTTTTTCAAAAGTGGACAACAATTTTTATCTAAGTTAGAGGATATCAAACGAGTTGAATTTTTGTAGAGATGTTATTTATGGTTAGTAGATCATATGCACAAAAAATTAGGTTTTAAATCATTTTGTATGTAAAGTTGTGGGTTGTTTTAGATTTGGTCCTTATTTAAAGTCCTTTTAGGAGTCAGGCTGTATATATATCAGCATATATATATCCACTCATGCAGTGTGTTCGACCTAAAAATCAAAATTACCTTTCTCTGTTTGAAAATTGAGAAGGCAAAAGAAATAATAACTGATCCCAAAAATCCCATTAGAATGTCACCAGCTCCAGGATTAGAAGACACCTTTGTCAAGTAGCTTCCTGCAAAATTAACGCATGAACATATTTTTTACAATGACATAGAAGTATTATATACTATCGAAGACATCAAGACTATGTATTGAATATGCATGGTATCATTGTAAGGAATACTCAACGGCAACTTATATTCCAATCTCTGAGTAGAGGTTCAAGGGAACCACACGTGCGAGTTCCCCCGAATACATTTGAAGTGGCGAAAGCCCTTTCCTTCGCACATGGTAATAGGCTAATAGCTGATCAAATCGATTCCATGATTATGAGTTCATACTTACTGATCTATGTTCTTCCTTATGGCAGTGCCTTTAATAGTAAATATGAAGATCAGATTACATCCACTAGGAAAATCGTAAGACCACATAAGAGTATGACTTTGCTATTTGTGAGTGTTAAATATATGTCAATAAGTCTGTAATGAAATGATATACCACATAATGAACTGTTTGGATAGAGAATTCATGCTTTAAAGTTGATCTTAGGAGGAGGAGTATATGATATTGACATATTGTTGATACAGATATAAGCACGAATAACATTATTAGAATAAAGATGAAACAAAAACACTTATGATTGAATAAGAGGTTGTCAGAATAGTATTGATCGAGTAGTAAACCTAGAACTGAATCCATTCCTGACTGTGAAAAATATCCATATGCAAATGCTGCCAAATCTGCTGATAGTGTACAACTAATGATTGGATGAAGCACCTTCTTGACATTTGATGGCAACCTGCATATCAAGATAGCAATATCAGTATCGTGAAAACTTAAGATCACCTCAAGCTTTTATGCTTAATGCTGATGGCTCACTTCAACAACACAAGACTAGTTATGGAGGAATGATAAGAGACGACCAATGTAATGTGGTTCTCATGTATGATGGAGGTTCAAAAAAGAGATCTATTCTGTACCTAGAACTTCTGGGAATAGAAGAAGGGATGAAAGCAGCAAAACTGGAAGGAGTAGAACATCTAGTTATCAACTCATACTCATTAAGAGCAGTGCACATTATTAATGAGGTAGAAGCACCTCCTTGGTTCTTCCTGAACATCTTGAGTGCCATAAGAACACACTGGCAAGTCTTCAGGAGAGTCTCTTTACATCACATATTCAGAGAAGGAAACAGGGCAGCTGATTACATGGCGAAAACTTGTAATAGAACTGATGAGGGTGTTGCCTATAGAATAGGGCCTCTAGAAGAAAGGCTAAGTGTAATAGTACAGCAAGATGCTCAAGGGTATGTATATACAAGGGTTTAAATCAATACAGGTTTGGGTCTGACTAACCCATAAAAATTTCAAGAAAAAAAAAACACTGATTATACCACCTTGTGATTTTAGTAGAGTAAGCAGGAAAATTTACCCTGTGCCGACCATGTAACCTAAAACCGTAGCTGCAAGTAAGAAAGGAAGACAGGTCCTTGCACTTGTCCCAATTGCCGTTGGGTATATCAATGCCGTAGCAAACGACACAACAAAAACTCCAGTCCAAGTCCACACTTCAAATCCTGAAAATGGAGAAGGTTTTCCCATTGGTTCAGCAGCTACCATTTCTGTTTTTACCAGCTTTCTTACTGCTATGGCAGCGTAACCTGCGACAGCAAGTGAAGCTAACCATCCTCCAGCTGCAGGAGAAACAAACGAAAACTATGTTCTAGTCTTTTGATATAAGAAAGGAATAAGTATAATAACTCTTTAAAGCAATGAACTTAAATTCAAGCAAAAATGAAATAGGAAATTGAGTTTGTACGCTTAAAGTTATTTTAAATGTTCATTTCATCCTCTGTCATGTTCTATTCTGGCCTCCATGTTTCTCTCCGGTTTCAACAACACTTATATATTCTAGCATGAATGACACGTTTCTCTCCGGTTTCTAACTTATCCCTAAAGCTAGTTTTGATTTTTCGGAAGAAGATCAGCAGAAGGGATAAGTTATATTAGTCCCATTTAAAAGTGTTATTTTACTCCTGTTTTTACAAAGTCTGCAAGGCTTAACCATAGCTGCAACTAAAACCCAACTACCTAAGCACAGTGCTGAACACCAAGAAATACTTTGCTTTGCACACGAGATCAACATTCTCAAAATGAAAAACATGAAAATTTTGAGAGTCAGTTCAGAGCTTCAGGTACCTATAATGAAACAGATCTTGATGCCGGAGGCAGTTGGTATATCCTTAACAGCTAGAGGCAAAACGACTAAAGATGGTACATAAAACAAAGGGAGCCATCTCTGGATAAACATGACTGCAGGCTCAAAAAAGTTCATCAAACTTGTCGCTGCAGGTGGAATAAGTAAATCAAGAATAATCAGAACCGATAATACACTGAACATCGCAAAAAGTGCACTTGGGAAATTTATAGCAGCAGCAGCAAAAGCCTGCTTCAGAAACATATCCATTGCTAGTAAAATCCCAAGCGAAACGACCAAATGCAATATCGGTACAATCTGAAATAAATGCATGCAATTAATTAGTACCAAAAAGGAAGTGTATTCGTCGTTAAAGAATTTAAAAAACTGTACCACTCACACTGATAGGCGGCCTAATAGAAGCACCCCCGCTATCATTAACCATCGATATGATTTTCCTTGGGGCTATTTTTCGACCAAGTTATTGCAAAAACTTGGAACCATGAGCAGAGGTTCTAACCGATGTGGTCGAAACCGGCAGTGGGTGTTATTAACTTGATATTTTGTTTCATTATGGCACTTTCCGAGTGGTTTAGAGGAAGTAATTTTGGGAAATGTGACTGCTGAAGTCGCCATGACAGGAAAGTGAGTGGTGGTGTTGGAAACTTGGAATCAAGAAAGGAGATGAGGTTTACAAGCCTGTCCTCCTCAATGTTTTCTTGTGGTTACCCTTGTTTCCTGGCAAATTGTCACTTCCTTTTAGACTTTTGGCGGAAAAATCAACGATTATAAATTAAAGGTTACAAGATATTGTGGTAATCGTCGATGCTCATTTTTCACGTGTTCGAAAAAGAAGTGGAATTAATCTAGGGCTGGATTAGTATAACTTACTCTGCAAAACCAAAATAGTCTCCCTTACTCTTCCATCTTCGATGACATCAATTTTCAGCAAATTTACACATTCCAATTCTCAGATGTAAAGCTTTTAAGGCCATTTTTTTTTCAATGAAAGATTGTTGTATATATGAAACAATTAAAAAAAATCTTAAAACACCAGTTTGTTATATCCTTAAATTACAAGTTGAGAACATTATGTAAACAAAAACACCTAAGAGGACTTTAAATGCGCTTCAACGTTCCATTGTCAAACAAACAAACAAAGGGTTAAATATTCATCCCCCTGCTGCATCCACTTCTCTACTCCATCTTGAAAGTCCAACCGAAGGTCTTCAAACCGTGTGATCAAGAAACATGTTGCCATTGCAGCCCATCTATCACAGGGATGCATGCACAATACCACTTCAGACATGGAGAGTATCAATGAGACAGAGACCTACACCTTGTCTAAAGTAATGTATATGGCTCCCCTAACTCATGGTCAGGTAATTATGATTAATGTTGAAGGCGCATCGAAAGGGAACTCGGGACCTTCTGGCTATGGACTGTCTTTAAGAGATTGGGAAGACAACTTCAAGTTGGTAGTTGGCAAACCTCTAGAGATTGTAGACAACTATTGGGTTAAGTGTTGTGCAATTATCGAAGGTGCAGAAATAGCAATCGACCGAGGATGGCTTAACATGTGGATTGAGTCTGATTTGGCAGCAGCAATCACAGCGTATAGGAATGAGTCCATGCATGGAAACTGAGAGGAAGATGGGAGTGTTGTTTGAGGAGAGCTCAATCCATTTCTGTGTCACACATATGGAGAGAGAGGCTAATACTGAATCAGACCCAGTAGCTAAGAAAAGATTAAGTATGACCATAGGTGGATATTTTGAACATTTGGTCAAGCCCCATGGGCAGTGGCGGAGCCAGGAATTTAAGTGTGGGTGAGATAGCCAGAAACCAAACATATAAAAAAAAATACACTATTTATTTTTTTAAACTAAAAATTCAAATCCGGTCACAAAAACAAGTATATTTCAAACATAAAAAATTATATAAAATGATTGCAATAAATATATTATAAAAAAATAAGAAAATAAAAAATAATTCAATCTAAATAAGTACTTGTTCATAGTTGTCTTTGACGGCCTTCTTTTTCATCATTCTTCTTCATCTTCTAGAAGCGTTGTAAGATCAACTTGGTATCAATACTATCAAAAACTTCTTTTTCAATATATGTTATTAAACAATCATTCAACCATTCATTCGCCATCCAATTGCGCAGACGATTTTTTATGATATTCATAACATAAAATGCCCTCTCTACGGTGGCATTAGCAATAAGTAAAATCAGCGTCAACTTAATCAATAAATAAACAAGTGGGTACACAATATTTTTCTTTGTCTCAACTATTTTTTTGGCTAGTTTGCTAATTTCATTTACTTTACCAAACTTAGTATCGGAACGCACATCAATGATATAATTCTCAAACTGATCCGTTAATTCCATCTAATCTATAACTGAAAAATCATCGGGATAAAGTCGAGCAAATGGATCAACTTTTGCTTATCGAAAGCAACAAATGATTCACTAGGATAAAGACATGCCATACAAAAATAGGGTTGAGCGGGCAACGACTTTCCCTTAATCAAATACTTTAACATATATGCTTAAATAATTAAAATAAATCATTAATCAACTGAATTGAAATTGCACCAATTAAAATAAACCACCAATGATATTCACAAAAAAAAATTAAATAAAAATATATGGTTTAATGAATTTACAAAAAGAATACAAGAAATTTAAAAAACATGGTTTAGCTAGGAATCAATATGAAAAGATAAAAAGGAAAAATAATTTAATAATATTAGGCTTACTTTTAGGAATTATAGATACCTAATTAGAATAATAGAGATAGGGGAGGAAAAGTGGAGTACGTGGGTCGTGGGTTTTATTTTACTTTTTGATAATGAGGGCAAAGAGCCAAAATGGAGAACGTTTGTAGTCTGTACTATGTAGTATGTACGTGGGGTTTTTGTTTGTTTGGTTTCGGTGTGTATGTGCTTTTTTCTTTTTTCTTTTTTCGGTTATGGGTTTTTAGTTCGAGGCAATTGAATTGCACATTAAAACTATATTTTTTCCCCCGAAAGTTTGAGGGTGAGCCAGGGCGTACCCTAACCCCCCTAGCTCCGCCACTGCCCATGGGGGGTATATAAATGGGAGGCTCCATATCATTTTACCATATGCTTTCTTAGTGTGGGAATGCATTCGTGCATTCTCTTTTTCCCTGTATTTATTTTTTCATTTCCTTTAATACAATTTTTAAGTTACCAAAAAAAATGTTGGGTTTGGCTACACCACAACTACAATGTCATCCTATCGGTTGGGGTTAATAACGGTTCAGGTTCATATTGGTTTGGTGGATGACAAATTCGGAACTAACTAAACCATTGTATATCCGGAACTTAAAATTGAACTCATTATCGAACCTAAACCAAATTACCAAACCCAATACCGCTTTTTTACCAGTTTTTTTTGGGTAAGTTATTAGGTTATCCGAACCAATCGACAACCGTATAAACGATGTAGATTCAAAATGTAATTTGCGGCGATGATGATGATCTTGAACTCATAGAGAACACCACACCAATAAAACAATAGGACATACCCCAATTTAAAAATAAAATAAAATATTTTAACTCTTTTGCCAAAGAAAAACTCAACAAAAAATCTATTTAGACTCCTTTAATAACTCTATAGGGACTCCATATCTTACTTGACCATCCAAATTATATTTCTCTTTCCAATAATTAAAAAAACAATAAATCTATTTAGACTCCCTTCATAACTCCCTAGCGACTCTTTATCTTACGTGGCACCCAAATTATATTTCTATTTCCAAAAAACAAAAAACAAAAATATAAACAAATAAATAAGTAATAACTTACCCAATTAAATAATTAAACCCAAAATAGTAAGAAATAAATAACAACAACTTACCTATATTGCACATAGAAATAAAAAATTAAAAAAAGAACACACACACACACAAAACAAAACAAAAACACACAAAACAAACAAAAAAAAACACAACAATAACAATAACAACAACGCCAAAAAAAGTTTCACTCCCTCTCTCTTTCTTTGTTAAAAAAAAATCAACACACAACATACCCTTTTTGAATAAAGAACAAAAAATCATATGATTCTATTGACTTAAACAAATGTGTAGATGAACTAGACATAGAAGATAATGAATGGTGTGAATATCAAAATGGTGTGACTGAATATGAAGATGGTAAAATATGATGATTTGTTTGCCACACCCAATTAAACTTTTTGATTTTTTGCTTTATTTATTTGATTTTTTTGTTTGTTTGTGGAAATATTAGTAAGTTCGTTGATTTATTTATTACTATTTTTAGTTTTAGTGGGTGTTTGGTTATCATTTTTTCAAAAAATCATTTTTTATTAAAAATCATTTTTATGAAAAAAAATATTTATTCTACAAACAGTTTTTGAATAAACATATTTGGTTGTGATTTTTCTTAAAAACTATTTTATCAAACCATATTTCGCACTATATTTCTTGAGATATTTTGACATATCGCATAAAGTACTAAAGTCTAAAACATCGGTAGTTCATTTGCTTTCAGCACCCAAAAATTTCCTTCAAAGAAAAACTGTTTTTTAACTTGAAAAACAAGTTTTACCTAATTATCATAAAACTAGTTTTTGGGACCAAAAAGTATTTTTTGATGAAAAACTATTTTTTTTAAATAGAGACCAAACGCATTTATTTTTTCAAAAAATGTTTTTTCACTAATAAACATTTTTTTTTTCCAATAAATAAATAGGATCCAAACACCCCATAGTATTTAAGTAGTATGTTATTTGTTATTATTTTGTTTCTATGTTTGGTTTTTTATTTTTGGAAAGAGAAAATGGGATTTGGATGCCACTTAGGAAATTGAGTCCCAAGCTTTGTTGCATGGGTACCCCCTAATTTCTCTCTCAGATTGCAGACCGGTCCTACTGGACACGGACACTTTTGACAATTCTGACACAAGCAAAACAATACCCTAATTCTCAGATCTCGCCGTGTCCAAATTGTCGTACCCATGTCCAAACCAGACACTCCGTCCCGTACCCATGCAACACAGGTCCCAAGTTATAGAGGGAGTCTGAGTAGAAGCGCTCTTAAAAAAAACAAAAACAGAAACAAATAAATAATTAATAACTAACACCCGAAATAGTAACAAATAAATAACAAAAAATTTGCCTATATTTTTACAAACAAATTAAACAAAAATAAAATAAAAAAGATAAATAAAAGTAATAAAATAAAATAAGTTGGGCACCCAAAAAATCCATCTTCGTCATTCTCAATCCCCTCACTCTCTTTCTTGTCATAAAATTCTATTTTTTTAATCACTTTAGTTTACATTAATTTTGAATAGAGAAAAAAAAAATCATATGATAATCTATCTATTGACTTAAACAAATATTTAGATGATTATGTCAAAAAAATATGATGATTTGGTTAAGAAGTGCACCCAATCCATCTTTTCTTGAGAGTTAAAATTTATTTATTTATTCTTTATTTGGTTGATTTGTTTGTGGAAATATAGACAAGTCTTTATTTATTTATTTGTTATTATTTTGGTTTTAATCATTTAATTAGGTATGTTATTTGGTATTAACTTATTTAGGTGTTTGTTCTTATTACAACCCCCATATCATGTTGTTTTATGTTGGGACCCTCCCAAATAAAAAAAAGTCTTTTGAGTTATCCCCCAAAGATATGTTCCACCATCAGTTTTGTGTTTAAACCCCAAATATCCTAACATCAATCACACTACAATTAGACCCCAACATCTGTCTCCGAAAATGTAATGCTCTAAAAACACTCAAGAAGAAAATGTTCATTTTTTTCCATAATACCCAAACTACCCTTTTCCATTCAATAAGAAAAAATTGCATGAGCAAATTATTTTCCTCCCCAATTAAACATGGCCCACTTCAATAAACTTAGATTAAAACCCCAACTTAGGGTTTTATTTTGCTTACTCTATTGCAGTATCAGTATTTCAAGAAAAAGTTATGCTTTGCAGAACATGAACTATCTCAGATGGAAGAAGAAGCAGAGGGAGTTTTGGGAAGGTTATTTGAAGCAGAAATTGCTGCCGAGTTACTTATGGGAATTTCAAAAGGAAATAATGCAGCACCACCAAATTCTTAAGTTCAATTTGAATGGTTCACTTCAGCGAGAAGGAGATTTAAGAAAGCTTCAAAATAACATGGAACAGATTGGAACGAAAGAAATTTCGTTATCGAATGTGGAAACCAGCAGTTCAGAACATGAGAATTCCTTCATTATGCAGACTAACACTTTAAAAGCCACCGCTGATTCTGAGGCATCTAATTTGAGAGAAAAGATGCACTCACTTGAGGAGAAACTGAAAGATTCGGAAACTATGCTACAAAACACAAAAGCCTCTATGGAAGAAAGTCAGGAGCAACGGAACATTTTAGCTTCTGAACATAGTGAACTGAAAAAAGTAACTGACATTCTGAAACGAAATATAGCTAAAGCAGAGAAAGGCAGAGAGTTTAGCAGCCAAGTGTGCAGTGTTGACAGAGACTAATGTGGAGCTCAATGAGGAGCTTCAGTCACTAAGGATTCATGGTAACACCTTGGAGAAAGTCAGTTTGCTTGAGAAAAAGCTGAGGGAAACCGACATTGAGTTGCAACATGCAAAATCTGCAGATGCGAGTGAAGAGCAGCAAAGTCTGCTGTATTCAGCAATTGATGATATGGGAAATTTGATTAAGGATTTAAAATCCAGAGTTTCAAAAGCTGAAAGTAGGGCTGAGAATGCTGAAGCAAAGTGTGTTTTGTTGTCAGAAGCTAATTTGGAACTTAATGACGAGTTGAAATTTCTAAGAACCAGGATGAAATGTTTGGAGATATCTTTGAATCAAGCTGATGATGACAAAACAGCAACTGCAAAGGAGATCAGCATCACGGCTACAGCAATTTCAGATCTGGTGATGCAACTAGCAACAGAGAGAGAACGACTCCATAAGCAGGCATGTTATTGTTTGCATCTTCTTTTTGTACTTTCTCTGTCATGTGTCTTTAGACCGTGTATTCCTTTTTCAAGTCACATTTTCATAATACTGTACATTTAGAATATAATTTCTGAAGTAAGCAGTTTGTGATATACTATGGAAGAGTCTCAATGATACGTGTTTGGTGAACATCTAGGATTTGCAATTCTCATACTGTTTTTCTGTTTGAAATGGAACTTTTCATGCAGATATCTTCATTAATAGAAGAAAACAAGACCTTGTCCATGAAACCAGATCAACCCTTGAATGGTCAATTAACTCAAAAACCCTAAGTTGGGGGTTTTAATCTAAGTTATTGGAGTGGGCCATGTTTAATTGGGGAGGAAAATAATTTGCTCCTGCAATTTTCTTGAAAGGGTAGTTTGGGTATTATGGAAAAAATAAACAGTATTTTTAGAGTTCTGAGACAGATTGGGGGTCTAATTGTGATGATTGAAATTTTGGGGGTTAAACACAAAACTCAACATATCTTTGGGGGGATAACTCAAAAAGACTCTTTAATATATTTAATTTGTATGTATTGTAGTTTATGTGGTTTTTTATTGCAATTGTTCATGTCTATTTGACATTATTTCTTGTAGGCAAGAATGGGCAGACTTTGGAACAACGTGAGAATTATGCTTTAATATCTTCAAAACTTGACCATGTTCCACAGGTTTGCATATATACTTTTTATTTATTGAAGTTTAAGTTGGAGAACACTAGAACATTTAGTTAATCTTTTTCATTGATATGTATATTTTTTTAAGGTCATTCTTGGATCTCTTACTGAGCCATCAAATGGATTTATATCACGTGGGTGGAGTGGATCATCTTCTGGATTTGTTCGAGAACCTCAATTTTTCGAAAATACAACTCAATCTAACTTCCATGGACTTTATAATAGTTATGGTCACAGTGATCCTTCAAACACGTCATTGCTCCCTTTTACTGACTCGTGTCTTTTTCCCCAGGTTAGTCTTGAACAATAATTGAGTATTAGACATCCCATTCCCCTTTCAGAGTGATAATAATATTGTCTATGCAGGGATTTGTTGAACTTCTATCACAGCACCCGTCAAACATAGTCACACGACCAAATCCATTGAGGGGTCCTGCAAGGCACTTGGACTTTTCAAAACTATACTCTAGCGACCAATGTGATACAGTAAATTGAAAAGAACAAGGCGATATCAGGAAGAACAATGTGATGTACTCCACATTTAGACAAACATGATTTTGATCAAGCGACAAGAACTACATCTCACGATTTTGGACATGCATGATAGTCATCATGTTTAGCATTCGATCTTTAATAATGGATCAATTATTTAGTTTGTTTGTCATTACATTATTGTTTTCTCATTTTTATTTTCTTTGGTTTGTTTGGGTACTGAAGTTTCATTAATTTTTGGCCAATAAATACAATGTTTTTTTTTATAAGTGACTAGATTTTGTTAAGATAAAAGAATGAGGGAAAATAGGGAGCGGGAAGAGAGAGAACAAAAAAGAGGGAAAAAATCTCCCCGTACTCATTTTTTGCCTCCCATTTATTTTTGTTTCCTTTTTTGTTGGGATATCCCTAAAATTTTGGAATTAAAACTCACCCTATTTAGTTTCCCATCAAAGACCATTAATACTGAGTAGTGGAGAATGCTCCCAGTGACCCACGTCAGCCTCTCTTTTTTCTCTGAGACTGACACATCATATTTTTCTTAAAAAAGGTAAATATACGCCATTTTTTGCAGATTTCAATTGTTCGTAACCCAAACAAAATAATAAAACAAAACTCTTCACCAGACAGAAAAAAAAAAAAAAAAAAAAACCTACAACTTCTTATTCACCGCCATTACCATGAAATATTCAGCAAGAGCTCATTAATGGAACTAGCACTGTTTCTCCCCAACCAGTGCTGCATTTGTTTGGGCTACTCAAAATCCAAAAACATTTCACCCAACTTATTAAACAAACTGCTCACCCTTTCTCACTTCCAAATTCCAAACCATCTCTCAAAATCTCTCTAAAAATAATGGCTCGAGCAAGATCGACGAATCCTCCAAGAACAAGAAAGAGGGTTGAAGCTGAAACCGACACCAACAGTACCAGTAACTCTCTCAAACGTGCCAAAGATGGAAGTGCTTTCACCCGATGGTAATAATCTTTCTTCTCCTTAAAATAAAACTTCAAACTTTATCTGTTAATATATTTTTTTTTTTGCAGTGAAGAGTGTAATAGAGATATAGCGGTGGTTATGCACAGTTGCAGCCAAGAATCTAAACTCATAATGAAAATGGGTTTTATTGGATATCAATGGAAGAAAAATAACCATGAAAGTCCCCACCACATATTTATTTTCATTTATGGCTTCTTTGTACTGTGGAAACCCTAATTTCTCAGGTGAAAGAGATTCTCATTGAAGAGTCAAATGTGCAACCCGTCCCACATCCAGATTCTTGTTTCGCGGTGACATCCATGGCCAGTTTAATGATCTTTTCAAGCTCTTTCAAACCGGTGGACATGTACCAGAGACGATATCACTGGAATCGGTATGAAGGCTTCAACTTGAATAATTCTTGGTTTGTAGTTTTGGATTGTAATGCCAAAAGATGTTATGTTTTTGATTTGAGAAATTCTAGATAAGCAACTTCAACTTATGTTGTTTTGTTTTCATGTTCATTAATCACTCGATCACCAAAGTTTTTGCTAGAACCCATGCTGTTGATGGGGTTTCATGGGGCATGATGGGGATAGGAGCATCACAAGGCTCAGAACTCATGATTTTTGGTAAGAAATAAGTAAAGCCATTGTTAAAATGGTTCGTAATGCTTTTTCCTTTCTATGCTCATTTCTATCACTGTATATTTGGTCGGCTTTGTAATTGTACAAGTCAATGAGTTATTTATGTTGTTGATGCTCTCTTCATCTTAGATTTTGGTATCACTGATAATATTTGGTGGCAGATGATAGTTCCTATTGCGGTCGAAGATGTTAAGCGAAAGGCCAGGATATTGAGAGCTCTAACGGGCCATGAGAATGTTGTTCAATTTTATAATGCATTTGAAAATAGCGATTACGTCTACATAGTTATGGAGTATGTTTTCTATTTAATCTTTTGAGCTTCTTATTATTCAACCATATATCCATTTGGCCAAAACTCGAATCAGCTGGAGTCACACAAAGGTTTGTTTGGTTTCCTTAAATTCCTAATAATAAGTAGGCCCCCCAGTTCACACCTTATTGTTGTTTTATGACAGGTGTGTTGTACGTTATGAGTGGAAAAGAAGTGGAAGACAAACATATAGAATTAGTACATAGTAATTCTACAAGGAACAAAATTGCAGCCTACTTGAATTCCATTTATTTAAACGAGGGTTCATCTGAAGCGGCTTATGTAGCTGCAGGCTCAGTTGTTTAGGTAATAATGTTTCTATTATTATATGTTTTATAATAATAATGTACTATAATTTTGCCACGTTTAGAATAAGATTGAATGTATATTTTGACAGGCTTCCGAGAAGTTTCACTGTAAGTTCCTCCCTAATTTCCGTTCTTGCTTAATTTGGTCATCTTCATATGTATCCATTTCCGTTCTTGCTTAATTTGGTCATGTTCTCCATATTTAATTTTATGTGTACATATATTTATCATTTTGTTTGTATCATTGTATGTCTTTACCTCCATAGGTCAAAGTGGCTATAACTCAAAGAAGAAGCTTTAATACGACTCATCAGGTTGAGTTTTAACACTTTGAAGGTTTTGTTTTTTCAATTATGAAATCTACTTTCAATTGGTGTAATATGATATTTCCATGTTGCATGACTAAGGAAGCTCATGCAAGGATGGAATGCTAGAATGCTTCGTCCTTTTCATTGAAATCAGTGGGGACAATATCCATATATTATATATATACTTCGATTTTTTTATCCATTTCGGTGTAGACACCCTCCTGATGTTTACTAAAAGAGCTATAATTGCATCTATGATATATAGGTCGATAAAAAGTGCGCAGAACCTACCTCCTCCTACTTTTGGCTATTTTTTGCTTCAATATATAAGAGACTGTCCAAGATTTGTTTTTTACGGTGTCATTCCTTTCTTTCTCCATGCAAGACTATATTGAACCAATACCTGTTAAATACTTAAGTTAGATGCTAAGTTTATTGACAAAGGCCTCGAATTTGCACATGTGATTTCAGAATACAAAGTTAAACCAGGACAAGCGCAGACTATCAGGAAATCTGAGCCTCCTGTAGAGTTACTACCTAAAGCACGACCATCATCTCTATCTGCCCAAAGATACTTTTTGATAATGAATGAAACGAAAAGGCAGAAAACTGGTAAAACAAATGATTTAAGTTTCCTTCTTTGAATGATTTTTTCGTCATCAACACCCTAAAACTAGATTGGACTTTTGGTTTCTCTCTCCAAATATGGTTTTTTCGGGTATCGGGTCATCCTTTATAGCTCTAATCGATATGACAAAACAGAAAACAAAACATTTTCTTTAGGACTACTGATCTATATCGGTGTTAGTGAGCTCTCTACTTCTTTGTTAGCCATGAACACCTTTTTAGTTGTCCTTTTTTTTTCATTCATTCGATATGGTATGTAACTATCATTGACAGATTGTGTTATTTTAATCAATCGAATAGTTGAAAATTATAGGATTAGGTAATTGGAGAGAAGATTGAACCGCACTCTCGGGGGTTCCGTCAAGTCCTTGGATCTTTGTTTCTTCATAAATGGTTCATGGAAAATCAAAAGTTTTGCTTCGACTTCGGAAGCCACTTGCATCGAAAAACCACATAAAGGAACCATCTATTGTAGTTGTTGCAACAGGGGAGAAGGGGAAGTAATCCGTCTATCCATTCCAAATCACAACGCCTTAACAAGATTTAACACAGAGTCGGGGTTCTCTTCCGAAGGCTTCTTTGATGGCATGGATATCGATGCAACAACAACTATTAATGGTTGAATTTGCACAGGTGATTTCGTACAAAGTTAAAGCGGGACAAGCGCAAAATATCGTGAAATCCGAGCCTCCCCGTAGAGTTACTACCTAAAAAGCATGACCATCATTTACGCCAGCCAGACTTTTTTTTGATACAAATGGAACGAAAAGGCAGAAAACTGGTAAAACAAATGATTTAAGTTTCCTTCTCTGAATGATTTTTTCGTCATCAACACCCTAAAACTGGATTGGACTTCTGTTTTCTCTCTCCAAATATGGTTTTTTCGGGTATCGGGTCATTTTTATAGCCCTAATCGATATGACAAAACAGAAAACAAGACATTTTCTTTAAGACTAGAGTACTATACTGGTGTTAGTGAGCTCTCTACTTCTTTGTTAGCCCTGAACGCCTTTTTGGTTGTCTTTTTTTTTTTCATTCATTCGATATGGTATGTAACTATCATTGACAGTTGTGTTATTTTAATCACCGAATAGTTGAAAATTATAGGAGTAGGTATTGGAGAGAAGATTGAACCGGCACTCTCGGCCTCAAGTCCTTCGATGTTGTTTCTTCGAAATGGTTCATGGAAAATCAAAAAGTTTTTCTTCGACTTCGTGAAACCACTTACATCGAAAAACCGGATAAAGGAACCATCTATTGCGGTTGTTGCAACAGGGAGAAGGGGAAGTAATCCGTCTATCCATTCCAAATCCACAACGCAAAAGCGAGTACTAACACGAGAGTCGGGTTCTCTTCTTGAAGGCTTCTTTGATGGCATGTCGATGCAACAACAACTATTGATGGTTCTAATGTCAAGCAAATGGACAGAACTCTTCCTGATGGCTCCTTTGCCAATATGGATTTTGTGACTTACCAAAAAGGTGGATGGTTCAGAAATCAAGCAAGTGAAGGATCCTCTTCCTGAAGGTTTCTTTGAGAAGGATGATGCCCACACAAAGAGGGACGTTGTTGGTTCCGAAGTCAAGCAAGTGAAGGGTGCTCTTCCCAAGGCTTCTTTGATAACAAAGATGCAGATCAACGCGTGCGCGTGGCATTGAGCTCGTTAAAATTGATATCAATGAAGTTCTTCTTCTTATTCTCGAATCTCCTGCATGCGTGTCTGATGTTTGTAATTACAATTTGCTCATTCAATTGTGTAGCACTTTGAAGTAACAGTACTTATTGTAACGTGTAAAAAGTCAGAATATTAACTTCCATTAATAATTTTATTGTGATCATGAGTTTTTAGCCCGGCTTAAAACCTTTAGGATTATTTTTTTAAAGGTTAAGTATTTATGTATCTTATTTTGTATAGTCATGTCTTTTTTTTTTTCGTTATTCTATCTGGTATTATTTTTAGAATTGTAGTTCATTTGATTCTCCATTGCACTTTGTGTTTGTGTGTGTATGTGTATCTCGCGAATATTCACCCGATTATGTATGCACTATGTTAACTTTAAAAGGGCGCATCTGTTACATAGTGTCTTGATCTGTTTTCATTTAGTATATGTCGTTGTTATTTGCGAACTATATAATGCCATTAACTTTGGAACTGTTTGGTGTCTAACATTGTGTCTCTATAATATTATTATATTGATATCAATATATCAAATTAGCGAAGTTTGCCTTTTCGTTTCAGTGCTTGCTTCCCTGAATCCCTAAGCTCTGACACTTCAATTTTTTATCGGTTACTTTATTATCTTTTTCTTCATTACTCTATTCTCTTTTTAAAAAAATGTCTTGCAAATAAGTGCATCCAATCTATGTATGTAAGGTATGCGTGTTGAAGTAGATCATATTTTATATTGTGTTAATTTATCTGGCATTGAATTTTTATATCTATTTCTTCTTAACTTTATCATGTTCTCAATGAGTTGGGCGTTTATGTGTTTGTCAAATTAACTGTGGTATAAGTTATCAATTTCTTTTTCTATTAGCCTTTTTAGATCCCCAGCTTTTCCTTTGAACAACATGAGAAGTCCATATTAGATATAGTCATGTCTCAAATAAATATTGAAATTTTCTAATGTTTCCTATCTTTTTTAAACCTCATATGGAAGTTCAACCATTGCTTTCATTATAATAGATATATACATTTCAAAAAAAAAAAATCTCAATAGGATTGAACAACAATTCTACAAATCCTATCGAGGATCGTCTTTTCACATATTCGCCGGGCAAGCAAGGAATAAGAGTTCTCAAGCTACAAACATATTACACAATGTTACAACTAGAGGTACAAATTTTTCTCTATTAATTATCTACATTATAATTTAATGCATGTTGGTCTTTATAGTTTGCTAACACAGTCTATGTACGTTTTGTTACTTAGTTCACTACAATTAATCAAAGCTCAAATACATTGTGTACGCGTAAAGTGTCAACACAAACTTCTAGGATTATCAAAGGGTTTTATAGATGCGTGAGAGGATTCATTCTGGATCATAACTTCACCCCTTACATGATACCCACTCCGATTATTTGTCAATATTGTGGAGCAAAACTATTTATTCATGAAACATAAATCTTCCAAGCCCAACAACACCTAATGAAGTAAAATAGTTGTTTCTTGATCAAGATGAATGTGGACAACATTTAGAGAAAATATACGTTCTTACAATCATATTTTTTTCATTTATTTCGATGGGTGTTTACCTGGATTAAAAAATTGCAAGTGGTAAGGATGGTGTTTTTTCATATCGTGCACGGGGGTTCTATTTATCACAGAATAGGGAGCCTCTTACCAACACCTGGTAGCAAACCTAGATTTTTGCAACTGTATGTCTTTGACACTGATCTTATCAAGTATTTGATGATTTTGAAAAACCAATAATTCTCAACTTTGGTGAGAATGCTCCCAAGAAGCCACATCACCCCGTTCTATCAATATAAATATATTATTTATTCAAGTGGATTTTAGGCTTTTGAGTTTTTAGCTATCTATGTAGCAAGTCCGGCCACAGGCCGGGCCAAATGGCTAGTTATAGCTAAATCTCTCACTAACTATGGATTAACTAAGGTTAATATGTGACACATGACAATCTATTATTGGACCCATATGCCCACATAATAAAAACCCCACATACTAAATTTTTCCCATTATTTGTGTCAACAAAACAAAAGAGGAAGTAGATACTCTAAAATAAATACTCCTAAAATAGAATAGCACGCCTAGACTAATATCCAACTACAGAGTTTGTCGCAGCTTTGTATAGCTAGAATGCTGGATTACAAAAACATAATGAAACTTCCTGCAAAAGCAAACATTTGTCGTTTCTTATTCTTCTAAAAAGACTGAAACTAATTTTTGGCTATAAAAGGAAAACAAGAAGAAAAAACAACTCCACTTCTCTCACTCTTCCACTTCAATGGCATCACTTCTCTCCAACAACTTGAATCTCAAAACCATCCCTGATAATGAAACCAGCAGTAACAAGGTCCAAAGCTCTGTTTCAAACTGGTTTTGTCCAGAAACAGGTATCTATAACAGCATGTTTAAAACCATTCAACTTCCTGAAACACCATTTCTTGATATTGTTTCCTTTATTTTCTCACATAAACATAATGGTGTTTCAGCACTTATTGATTCTTCTTCAGGTTACTCACTTTCTTACTTAAAACTACAAGAAATGGTATATTCCTTAGCTTCAGGTCTCCAAGATATTGGGATTCCTCAAAAAGAAGTTGTTTTGATTCTTTTGCCTAATACCGTTTTCTTCCCTGTTGTGTTCTTGGGTGTTTTGTCGATGGGCGCAATCGCGACTACTATAAATCCTTTTAGTAGTACTAATGAGATTAAGAAACAGATTCTTGATTGTAATGCTACTCTTGTGTTTACTGAAAGTGAGAATGTTAAGAAAATTGAGAGTTTGGGCATGAATGTTAGAGTTGTGAGAGTACCAAATGTTCAAAACTTTGTCGAATTTGAATTTGAAATGCCTGAGTTTGATTGTTTCAATAGACTTGTTTCGAGCCGTCCCCAAACTGCGGTTAGGCCTGTAATTCATCAGCAAGATACAGCTGCTATACTTTATTCGTCGGGGACTTCTGGTGTTAGTAAAGGAGTGGTGTTATCTCATGGGAATTTGATTGCTGCTGTTGAGCTTTTTGTGAGGTTTGAAGCTTTGTTACATAATGAGAACTTCCCAATTTTAGAAAACGTGTATTTAGCTGCTATACCGATGTTCCATGTTTACGGTCTATCGCTTTTCGCACTGGGGTTGTTGTCTTTGGGGTCTACTATTGTGGTTATGAGGAAGTTTAATGGAGATGAAATGGTTAGAGCTATTGATCGCTATAAAGTCACACACTTGCCAATTGTTCCCCCAATATTGATGGCGTTGACAAGGGCAAAGGCTCTAGGTAGGTGTGATGCGGGTAGTTTGAAACAAGTTTCAAGTGGAGCAGCTCCTTTGAGTATGAAGATTATACATGACTTCCTTCAGAGTTTTCCTGGTGTGGATTTCATTCAGGTGAAGCGAACCATTCTTCGTCAATTATAAGTATTACTTTAGATTGCTTAAATTTTGAACTATCTTTCCGTGATTTGTAATTTGAAAGCTTTTGTTGTATTGGAATAGATCTTCTTTTACTTCTATGCAATGTTAGTTAGGTAGTATAAAAAGGCTTAGAGTTTAAAAAACACGATTTGCAGCACATCTCAATACACTATAGTTTGGAGAAGCTTAAACCGGTCAAAATTTTGCAAATAATATGTTTGAGTTAGAGCCTTAGAGGTGAGTAAAATACTTGAAGTGACTGAGGTTTTTTTTTTGAAGAAGTGTGTCATCAGTTGTTTCTTAGTACATTGTGCTAATTTCGTTCTGCGAGAAGTTGATAATAAAGCTTCTCATCTCAAAAGGTACTCTCTTCATTAAAGTCCTTCACAAATCATGTGCTGTAATTTCTTTTACATTGCAGAAAATTCAATAGTTGTTATATGACCCAATACTCCCAATTTAACGCGATACTTCAAAATCTGTGTTGGACTCATCCTTAGCTTTTCAAGTGTTGTTCTGTCAAAACTATATTCTTTGTTACCTGTGTGACACAAAACAAAGTATTAAACAACTTGCAAGCCTTTGATGGAATTGTTAGTTGCTAATAAACTAAGACTACTTTACGTGTCACTATATTTAATATATGTTTGGACTTGGTATCCCTATTATTAGTTAGAACTTACAAGGTTGACTTTTCTGTTTTTAACAAGAAACCAGATAGCCTAACGCCAAATTGCAGCATAGTGCATTATTTGATGTTAGAAAGGAATTTGGTTGTCAGGTTCTATCTTTATGCGCCAGCAGAGTTGACATGATTTTTCATTATAAACTATTCAAAAGCTTTCAGTAGTTTTTTTTTTGAATTAAAAGCTTTCAGTAGTTCTTTTTCAATCTATGCTTAGATATGAATAGGGAGGGATTCTACTTAGGTCCCCAACTGGGAATCTCCTGTAGCTACATATTTCAGATTTGAATGAGGTAGCTATCAACACACCTTTGTAAACATATGATTTTCTTTAATACAATTTGCTAATTTAGAAAAAAAATATAAAAATTGCCTAAGATGTGATTCCATTGAACATTTATAAGTGAGTGATCGTTGCATACAGTCTCAATATCAAATCATTATATATTTTCAGGGCTATGGCATGTCTGAGTCCACTGCAGTAGGAACACGTGGCTTGAATAAAGGAAAATTCAGGAAGTATACGTCAGTGGGACTTCTCGCACCAAACATGCAGGCTAAAGTTGTTAATTGGAACTCTGGTTCTTGTATGCCTCCAGGCAATAGTGGTGAGCTTTGGTTAAAAGGACCTGGTGTTATGAAAGGTAAGTGGGAAAAAGTTAAGGAATTGAAGATACTGAACTGGATATGCAGTGAAACAGGACAAAGTACCTGCTTTTTTCACTGGATCTCAAAGGATATGCACTCCGTACCATAATAGCAATTAGGAGTTTCTTCTACGGTTCTACCTATATACTTCTGTCAAGTTTTAAAGATAATCAGTTCATGTAGATTCTTTCCAGGCTACCTAAAAGAGGCAGATGCAACCAAATCTGCTGTTGATAAAGATGGTTGGCTTCACACTGGTGATATTGTCCACTTTGATGGTGATGGTTACTTGTATATTTTGGATCGCTTGAAAGAGATGATCAAATACAAGGGGTTTCAGGTGCGTCATTATTTTCTTGAATTAGATAATGAACACATCTAATGAAAGCAAATAAAATTGCATTAATGAGCTCATACAAATGAGTAGTACTGGATTGTAACAAGTCGCCAGAGTTAAAATATTACGCTATGTGCAGTTTTGCCACTAAACTTGGATTAAGTCTACTCTTTTTGATTAGTATCTAGATTCTCAGGCTATTGACATTATTATACAAAGAACGGAACTTGCTGTATGAGTAAACCAACTTGAGTAATTAACAAAATAAAAGTTATTATACTATTATCATAACTCAACTTGATTGGACATTTGGGCTTGTTGACGATTTTGATCGATATTGCACCTTTGAACCTTTGTTATGATGCTGCACCTTTGGACGAATCTGTTGGAGTTCTTGATGTGAAATGGAATTATATCTCTAAATTGGCGCCAATCCTCCCTCTATAAGCATGTTTATAATTGGGAGTTCCATTGACTTTAACATGTTTTTGTGGAGAGGATCAAGGACCATTTCATTGGTTTAAGGGTTAAAAACCTATGCATTTTTGTAATTCAATTTTGTTAGTTTGTTTTTCGTGCATTAGAAGCACATTCTCTCTCATTCAACATCTTTATACTCCAGACACAGATTCCAATTTCTTAAATATCAGCAATATTATGTTGCAGATTGCTCCTGCTGATATAGAAGCTGTACTAATGTCACATCCAGAAATACTTGACGTTGCAATTACGGGGTAAGAATCCTGTTGAGTTTTCGCTTGCATTAACCTTCAGTCTATGAAGTAATTATTTATTTTGAGTTCGACACTAATATGCTTTTCGTCTGATTAGTAAACCTTTTTGTATTTAGCTATACAGATGATGAAGCTGGGGAGATACCAGTTGCGTTTGTTATCAAGAAGCCTGGGAGCAAGCTTTCACAAGAAGATGTGATGGACTTTGCAGCACGCCAGGTATTCCTTTAGACCTAGTAACTTTTCGTGTGTCGTGGCTTCTTCATTTATGGAACATATTCAGTGCAGGACAGAGCATTTCTCTTTGTATTTGTGACGTAACAATGCTTAACATTCCGTTTCAGGTGGCACCACATAAGAAGGTGAGAAAGGTAGTGTTTACACACTCCATCCCCAAGTCACCAGCAGGGAAGATCCTTCGAAGGCAGCTTAGGTGCTCCTTGGTTTCTAGAATCTAAAAGTGGAGCACTGCCACTATTCGCCTCAATGGACTGGATTTTTGTACGCTCTATGGAAGAGCAAAGATTTTATAGCCATCTCAAACTTGTATAGCCTTCTAAATTGTTCATTTTATGCTGTGTAATATATAGTGAGTTAGTGACTTTTTCTCTGGTCTACTAAGCCAAAAAGAAAGAGGGGCACGTTTCAATTTCACATGGGCTACAAATCACCAACTAGCACGCCAGGGATGGCAGTGGGACTCAACATTTCCAACAGGAATCAAATGAACTGGGCCTATATCGTGGGCCTTGTTTCGATAAAATAACAGTTAAATCGGGCCTAATATCGAGGCTTTTATTATGGGCTTTGTTTCGTTAAAGTGAGAAATAAAAGGGTCTAAAAATTTCTAAAACCTCTGAAAACAACATTCTAGGGTTTAACAGTAGAACAAAGAAATGGCTACAACAAAGTTGTTGGCAGCAAGAAGATCAATTAGTTCTCAATTCATTTCATCACCAGCATTTTCTCAATGTATTAAAACCCTACACTCACTTGTTTCAAGAAGCATGGTTACTTGTTCAAGTCCCAGATATAAAAACGAAGCCTCAGAAGTCACTTCGCCAACTGTCGATACTAGAGTTCCTGCTACTGTAATTACTGGCTTTCTTGGCTCTGGAAAGGTCTGGTATGATTTTTTTCATATGCCGTGGGTCGATATTTATTTCTTTGTCGGAAATTTCTGTTACATTACTTTTTTACTTTAATGTCATAATTGCAGACGACTCTTTTGAATCATATATTGACTTCTCAACATGGGAAGAGGATTGCCGTCATAGAAAATGAGGTACAAAACACAAGTTTTGGTTTTTACTTTACGGTTCGCGATATGTATGTGTTGGAGATACTTTTTATATTGTATGTTTTTACAACTTTTCAGTTTGGGGAGGTGGATATTGATGGTTCATTAGTTGCTAGCCACTCGTCTGTGGCTGAGGATATTTTAATGGTTAATAATGGATGCTTGTGTTGTACTGTAAGAGGAGATCTTGTCAAAATGCTTTTGGAGTTGGGTAAGAAGAAAAGAGACCAGATTGATCATATTGTTATAGAAACAACAGGTATGGTTTCCTTTTTCCTGAAGGTTTAGTTTCACACTTTTGCACACATAACAAATGTAAAATTTGGCATGAATGTGTCATCATAGTATCATACTACATGTTGTAATAAAGGCGTGATCATAGAATAGATATGGAATTGCTGATTAAATATTAAGTGTCCTCTATTCCTCCCTTATGTCTAATTGTTACCACATTGTAGTACACACAATGTTGGTTAGTGTCTTCCATGCTTATGCAATTGCATGAGTTGAAAGCTGACATGTGGAATAACACCTATTCGATTCTAATTGTTTTAGTAGAACTTACAAGGAGTGGTAGTTGGTTACACTGAGTTTAGATCAGCCCATGCACTCACACTCTCACAGCTTGTTCCCAAAACTTCTAATTCAGGTGCGAGAAGAAAATTATTCTCATAGAAGTATTTAGATCATGCCAAAGTTGAAGGTTACAAAATTATCTTTGAGTCCGGTTCAAGCATTGTGATGTGTATATTCTCTATTAGTTTTAGCATATGCATTTTACCCTTAAACTCTCTTTTGGTTTATATTTTGATATTGCTCTATTTTTCTTTTGTCAAGTGGACTTTGTATTGAAGTACAAATTAGTCTTGTAACTTTGTAAGGCCTTGACAAGTTTGAGTTGAGAATAATTAGACTACCCTTGGTTTTTTCCTTTCACAGGTCTTGCAAAGCCTGCTCCTGTCATTGAAACATTCTGTACCGATGAACTGGTTTCAAAGTATGTGAAACTTGATGGTGTTGTTACTTTAGTTGACTGTAAGCATTCCATGCAGCGCTTAAATGAAGTGAAACCAAGGTTTGTGGTGAATGAGGCCGTAGAACAAGTAGCGTATGCTGATCGTATCATATTGAACAAGGTAAGAACGCTCCTATTAAAGAAGTTAGCGTCTTCCCTTTGCTTAGAAATATCTCCGACTTCTTTGTTCTCTTAGTTTTCCTTTTTGTGTCTTGCTTATCTCCTTCCATTCTGTCCATGGTTTGATCCACCAATTTTAACCACTTTACAGATAGATTTGGTGACAGAGGTCGAGCTGGAAACCCTGAGAAAGAAAATCACGGTATGGTTTACTGCTTTTCCATGTATGCTGTTTTAAGGTTAAACATGACATTCGGTTTCTAGCTTCAGTTTCCTCTGTCTTTCATATTTTACGATTGGTTCAGGATATCAATGGGATGGCACATATCAAGGAAGCTAAATTTGGAGCTGTTGACCTGGACTTTGTTCTAGGTGTGGGTGGATATGATCTTGATAGGTTGGCTGAGTTTCCTGCATTATGACCTGGTTTTATTATTCATTGCTGAACAAATGGAACTCTGTCTCTGATATTTCTGGTGAAAGCATGTCGTTTTCGTATGCCTAAGATGTTTACATGTGTATGTGTTTTCAGAGTCGAGTCTGAAGTTCATGTGGATGGAAACCAACAGCACAAGGCTGGGCATGGTAATTATTATTATTTTATTGTACTGTAGAAGCTGTATGCAATTTTAAATGATACTTCTTTTGTTCCTTCCTGTTACTACCACTTTCCTGTTGTGTTGTAAGAAGTGTGTGCATAAAGTAATATCTGAGAATACGTTCGACAGTTTTTGTTTGGGTATATTTGAAAGAAAAGGTTTTATTTATTAGGTGCGGAACAGAAAACATTAGACCTGTGAGGACGTAAAATGGTTCCACCTGGATTCAAAAGATGGTTTAGGGTATTATATTAAATAAGTAAGCTAATAAAAAGTCTCATCTTATAATGTTAGATTTAGATGGTAACATTTACAGGAAATCGTTCATACTCTTTGTTTATTTGCATAAAGCTACTTTGAGAAAAGGAAAAAAATGAAGAATAGGAAAAGGTAAAGAAGAGGAACCCAAATTGAAGAGAAACCTTATTGCCATTTTTGTGTTTACATAAAGTCGTCTCTGGTGGGCCCATTTCACGTCCTAACAGCTCAGTTGTTTTCCTTGCTATATGCTTCATGCCTTCATCCCTTCATACGGGCCATCTAAATTTCTCTCTCATCGACTGAGCTCATATATTGACATATTGTTAGAGATGATCTGCTGGTCCTCAAGACTGAACAGGTGCCGTAATACAGGGAGACATGCCAATATATAAAGTATTGTGGAATTCAATATAGTGTCTGGGACTAAACAAGCCTATTTTGGCCCGCCCACCCGGTTTATATATTTCCAGTTTTGCTCCTCCCTGAAAAATAAATAAAAGTAATATGTATGTATCTGTGAAGTGCTTGATAATGGACTATCTACTTGGGCTGCTTCTTATTACTTTGTCTCCAGAAGCTTAGCTGTACATATTATATACTACATGCTGCTTCTTTCTGGCATGCAAATACTTGAATCTTGTATTTGTCTGAATTTTCTGTTTTCACTCTTATTGGTCTTTTCTTCTAACAGATCATCACAAGCACGACCATTCACATGATTCTGCAGTATCTAGTGTCAGTATAGTTTGTGAAGGAGCCCTTGATCTTGAGGAGGTATGCATCTGCTCTTTTAATATAGATGCACTTACTTGATTACTTCAATGTCATTGGCAATGTGAACTTCCTTGAGGTTTTGTGTTTCCAAATATTAAGATGCTTACTGCACAATCAATGCCGTGAAGGCCCCTAATAGTTACCAAATCCTTGCTTAAGTAAACTTAGGAGCCAGTAAATTGCCGCAGCTCCTAATTGATGTTCCAAATTTTACTCTTTCGTTGCCGGATGGTAATTTTGACTGTGCGTCTTAAAGTGATATGAATGTATTTCTTTGGCTGTAGTATGAGTTCACAAGAAGGATCAATGAAAACGAAGTGCTTAGCCTAGTGTTCAGACCCAAAGAGCCTTCGAACGACAAATAGATTATGAGCTTAGATTGAGTAAATTTTCCTTCCATTATTACTGGAAAAAAGATTTTGTGTAGTAGTGTTCAAGCTTGATTTATTGGATCCTAATCCATTATTATGTCCCACCCATACATATATAATCACAATAATATGACTGCCACTACTCGCGAAATTATTTTGTGAAAATTTTGTTTTGGTGGTTTGTTTGTTTTTGTTTTCTGGAGCTTTTTAATTATTGTATCTGAACTTGTATATTTTGCATCTACATGTAGGTTGACGATTGGCTTTATAGAGTGATTGAGGAAAAGGGCGAGGACTTGTACCGCATGAAGGGGATTTTATCTTTAAATGATTCTGATGAACGTTATGTCTTCCAGGTTTGACACATGGCCCTTTGCTATAAATCAAGTTCTTTCAACTAGACTGATGACATAAGAATCGTGGCACTTATAACTCAAGTTCTTTCCCCTTACTAATGAAATTTCACTTTACGGAGCAAAGAAAAAATGAAAAAACAAGAAAAAGTGGCAGTTAAAACCACTCAAATGGTTAGAAATTATTATCATCTGACGTTGAGTATTATTGTTTGCCAGCCTTTTTGGATTACACAGTAGCTATGAGAGCAACAGATTCGGTGTCTTGCTCTCTTCCGTCTCAGCATTCATGTAATTCTGATTTAGACCTGACTCTAGTCCCTACTTTCTTGCTTTTCTTTCAGGGGGTGCAGTCAACTTTAGATGGATGCCCAGGCAAAACATGGGGTCCTGATGAAAAAAGGGTAAACAAGCTTGTTTTCATAGGAAGGAACTTGGATGAAACTGCCTTGAAGAAAGGTTTAAAGGGTTGTTTAGTCTGAGGGAGAAAACAATTATCCTCCATCGTCAGAGCAGGAGTTCAGTGGGGTCACCAACGTAAAATATCAGCCATTCATATATGATCATTGTATGTTTCAGTAATGGAGGAAATATATTAAAAGACTTGAGACTATTTCAAATTTTGTTCAGAACAAGTGAAAAAGGAGTTTTAAGTTGTCCTCGATTATACAAAAGAAATTAGAGAAGATGGAAAACTGTAGTAATGAATGTTCAGCCCAGTAGAAATATCTGTTGTATTTGGGTTACAGACTCATACGTCTGCTATATATATGAGGTTTTGATCTGGATTGACGGGGATCAGAGTCATCAGACAATTTGACATTCACTTCCTCGAGAAAAACATGGAACAGGTTATCGTAAGATAAAATAATAGTTTAGAAATGCACACGCTATTACAGAAACTACAGAAAAGCATCAAAGTTTCTAAACAAACCTCCAACAGAAATCACCCAAACCACTGTATTACTGTAAGTACTCAATATAAAGTCTTTTCAATTTATAACTCAGACGAAATAAATCAAGGGACTGTTGCGGTCGGATTCTTAGTGATATTATCTTCTAATACGTTCATTGCCATATGTGAGTTAGGAAATTGTTTCAGCATGTTAGAAGTATGAAGCTCGTCATCAGTTATTCTTGGATCTAGCCATTTTCCTAATACTAAACTGAAGAGAGTTAGGATGCGACATGACTGGTACTTTGTAGGCATTGTTAAAGATAGATGTCAGGTATATTGAAGCCCAAGGTATACAAATGACAGGGACACAGGGATTTTAGCGACTACAAACACGGGGTTAGAGTTTTCAAGTCGCTCTTTGAGGTTCCCCTATGGCATCCCAACCTTATCCTGAACTCCTGATTCTGCCCAATCCATCACCTGGGGCCTGGGCTGGAGTTGTTTTGTTTCTTCGCCATGGATACTGTATTGCCTCTTTTGACACATCCTGACGAATACACTTTCAAAATGCATGTCAATGTGGTAAGGACGTTCTCCAATACATGCAGATTACAACTTAGTACTGCAAGGCTTTCCTTCTAGTATAGTGTAGTGGCTACTATTGAGTAGTATTGACCACAAAATTTGGCATTATTATCTCAAATTTGATTTTCCAAATCCGCAAAAAGTCCAGTGAAATTGTGAAAGTAATTTCTAATTTCAAAAAAATTAAGAAAAGTAAAAGGTTACCCAAATATCACAAGCTAAAAAGGCTTCACCTTCAGTCTCAATTTATCCCATTACAAGATTGCTCCAACATATTGACAACGTGTAGAAAACAATTATGTTTTAACATTACGAACTCCGTTCATGAAAGTAGATAATCAAGAGGACAGTAAATCAGGATACCATCGTAACATATTCTAATACAATCATGATTGAAAGTAGATAATCACGAGGACAGTAAATCAGTAAATATAAGCACTTCTCACTTAACTAGTAGTAGTACTGTAGTACAGAAGAGCTTCAGAGATTTTGAACAATCTCAACTTGCATCAACAACGATTTCTAATACAAAGTGCTGAACTAAAGGAATGCAAGTTGAGACGTGTGAAGCCCTTTTACTCGATTTCAAACTCCTTTTCTGCATTTACTTTGTGCTCTTCCAGTTCCTTGACTGCGGTTATAAGATCCCGGGTGATTCCATCTACATGCAAATCGTTCTCTTTCATCTCCTCTAACAATTTCTCAGCTGTTCTCCAATCAAAAGCTTCGAGACACAGAGATTGAATCATCTTGTTATACTCGTCATCATTTGGCTTTAAACCACTTTCCTTCATCTCATTAAACAACTTCAGAGCCTTGTCGAATTCCTCTATCTTGCAATACCCGCGAGTGAGTACATGGTACGTAACAGGACTAAGTATTGAATGAGTATTCTTGGCTTCTGAAAATACATTTTGCGCTTCCTCCATTAGACCCTTCTTTGCATAACCACTCATAATAACACAGTAAGTGTAGACGTCAGGTCTCAGTCCTCTATTCTCCATCACCTTCACCAAGTCCCTCGCCTCCTCCATTCGTCCGGCCTTGCAAAGTACATTAATAACTGAATTGAATACTGCATTACCAGGGGGCGGGCCTTCATCAATCATCTTAAACAGCAAAGTTTTCGCAGCTTCAATATCTTTGATTCTTAAAAGACCACGGATAACGCCAGAGTAGTGTTTGATCGCATATTTTCGTCCACTTTCATTGAAATCATCAAGCAAGTCCAGAGCTAACTTGACAGTGTCATTTTCCTTGCACAAAGAACTTACTAGCAATTTAATAGAGAAATGAGGAAGGCGCTTCTTCTTCTCTTTCGCCTTCAAATACACCAAATGTGCTTCTTTCGTCATATTCCCTTTACAGAAACAGGCAATAAGATTACCAATCTCCTTAATATCATCCAGGTAATTTCCCTGCAGTAAGCATCTTTTCGCAAACAACCCACGCTTTATCAAATATTGAACGCCGATAAAGCGCTTCAATGGTGAAATAATAAGAATTTGCATTTGGCTCACATCCAAATTCCTCAAACTTATTAAAAACTTCAAGACCAGCCTTCCCTTTACCCGACCTCCAAAACAACGAAATCAAATGGTTAAGACTCTCACTACTCAATAAACTCTTCTCCTCTTTCCCAATCTTCTTAACCAAATCCCACAATGAATATATCTCTATCTTTCTCTGACCATTTCCAATGACCTTAATAAGGCAATCCACAACTTGGGCAGTCATCGAAAACTCCGTCTTTTTCCATGCCCACTTAAAAAATCTTATTAAACTCTCACCTGGAACAAGTGGTGTTTCAATAACTCTAACCATAAACTCCTCATTAACAGTTAGTTCCAACTTACCTAAACTAGACTCCAAAAACCCATTCACAGCTAAACTAGCATTCCTCAGTACAGACACTACCTTAACAACCTTCTCATTAGTTCTCTCAGGAGTTTCTTCAAACACTTTTTGTTTCACAACAACACTGCCAACCCACTTATTACTCTGGCCATTTTCTTCTAATATAATGTCGGGGTTTTCATCTTCGACGTCATTTTGAGCTATGAGGTTTGCATGGGTAGAGAAAAATTTGTAGTTGTTGAATAAATGTTTTGATGAATGTGGAAATGGAGTTGGGATTTTATATGGTACTTGGTTTTGAATTTTAGGAAGTGCTTGTTTTGAACATTTTAAGATTAAATCTTTGCCTTTTGATCTCCACATCTTCCTTTCTTTCTCTCTAGTGTTTTCAGTGAAAGAAATTCGAAATATATAGTAACATTTCGATACCGTTTCGTTTTATTCCGAAACCGAAATATTCGTCAGAATGCCGTTCGAAATTGTGAAATATTGAAGTATCTTGTACTCGAAGCATTAGGCTTAGGGGTGAATTCAGATCGGAAAATTTTCCAATTTTTTTTCGGAACTTTCCAAATCTGATCCAATTATTTTACGGATCACAATTTTTTTTTTCTCAAATTCAGAAAGTTCAGAAAATCGGAAAATTTTCAAATTTTTTGGAATCCGCATCTAATATGGATATTGGAAATAAAAGGTAAATCGAAATTTGAATTATATAATCGGATTCTCTTTAGAATAACCAATTTTATCCGAATATATTCATTTATCCAAGGCCCAAAATATCGATATCAATAAATATATCGGTGTACCCAAAACCGATATATATCGGAAATTAGAAATTTGAATTATATAAAAATGGTCATTCTCTTTATATCGAATAACCAATTTTATATCCAGCGTTAATATATTCATTTATCAAAAAAAAGAGTTTTTTGGAAATGTATTAATTCGATATCGGTGTACAAAATACTATATATCCTTTTTGGTCAACACTTTCATTCATTTTGAAAAATTTTTTAGATCTTTTTAACACTTTCATTCAACAAATTTTTTCTTCATGTTAATGCATTAATTCAGTAAATAGGAATATGGGATCAATTGAAACATGTACTAGAATGACAATATTGATTTCTTGAAGTTGTGAGAGAGACAATTTAATGTTCTATTTCTCTAGGGTTTTTATTTGGTTTGTAAACTATATGTAATTTTAATTTAGTAACTATATAAAATAGACCGCTATATGTTAAAAATTCAGAAATTAATCAAAAATTGGATGGATCGGATTTTTAAAACTACGTCCAATTCCGATCCAATTATTTTTCGAAAAAATAGGATATTGGAATTTCGAATATCGGAACACAAATATCATTACCAAATTCGGAAAAATTAGGTTTTCGGAAAAAAGAGACACCCCTAATTAGGTTCAACACTATTTTCCTTCATCTCACATCTAAAAATCCTAGCTCTAAGAGCATCTTTAGGAGAGAAACCAAGAAAACACCAAATTTTTTAACCAAACCAAAAAAACACCAAACAACTTCAGAAGAAACATCAAATATTTGACATTAAATGACGCGGTTTTGGATAAACCGCACCATATAGCCTACATGGCTTTCTCAAAACCGCGCCACTGAAGCCCACCTTAAAAGCCCAAGCCCAAGCCCACGCGATTTTCTAGAAACTGCGCGATGTGTCGCACATCAATTTTTTTCTTTCTTCTCTTTTTAAATCTCTCGTCGCGGTTTTCGCAAAATTGCGAAGCCTATCGGAGCTCAAGCCCATGCGGTGTTAGAAAAACCGCGAGAGAGATTTGATACAGCACCAAAACTGAAACCAAATTTTGGCCGATTTGGTGTTTGGTTTGGTGTTTTTTTGGTGTTTTCATCAACATACGTCTTTCCTGGAGATGAAAAAACACCAAATTTTGTTTGATGCTAAAATAGTATCTCACCTAAAGATGTTCTTATATACAGTCCCGCACGTAAGTACGGAACTCTTCATCATTGCTCTCTCTCACATGTAACGAACGCCTCCTCAAAATGGGCCTTTTTTTTTAGGAAAAAAAAAAAGTTATTTTGTTTCACTAGAAGACTTTCACTAGTTGGGCTTATGAATCAAATAGGCCTATCAAGACTTAATAATGGTATGGACATGGGTAGTGGGTATGTAGCCCATTAGGGGCCTAGGCTGCCTACCCCTCAGAGCTAGCCCTGAGTACACATAACTACTCCAAAGCCCTTGTCGATCTGATCAGGATTAAGCTGTTAAAACCAAAATAAATATATGAAATAAATTTATGACACGTTCAGCCTCCTAGAAGACTGGCATATCAAACCTTGATAAGATAGACAGAAATGAGAGAAAAATCTATTTTCTTTGTCGTCATCTTCCTTTTTCATGGATTTTGCAGTTGGGTATTTCTGATGCTGGGCAATATTACTACGCACAGGGACAGACCCAAGAATTTCAGAGAGGATATTCAAGTCAGAAATTCAACAACCAAAAAAATTCATTAGTGCCAAATACAAAAAGAAAATTGACCCATCATCTGAATGTGGAATTTGTTTGGATGTTCTCACAAAAGAGAGGTGGATTCTCCCACAATGCCAACTCTCCCACAATGTCAACACATGTTTCACAGAGAATGTATGGCTAAGTGGTGAAGTCTTATGGCACAACATGACATATTTGTCGAACTAAGCTTCCTTGATTAATGTTTGAGTTTGAAAAAATATGTAGCCATAAAACTGGAAACAAGACTGAAATTTCTTCGTTTTTACGGATGTATTTGTAGTAATTAATGTGATTACTTAACTAACTCTTTCGACTTTTCCTACTTATTTTCAGACTAAACTAGTATATGTTTATGCTATGGTGAAAGTATATGTTTATGCTATGGTGAAAGACTGATGATCAGTAACTACTCGTTTCTTACAACGTGAAAACCCCACTCTTCATAAAACCCTTCGACTTCTTTTTTATGTTTAATACTATAAGTTTGATTGATATTTTGTGAGAATGCCTAATGAGGTGAAGATCATATTGTAGCTACTTGAATACGAAAAGAGATGTGATAAACACCATTTTAAATGCAAAACTGTATTTGTCGAGATATTCCCACTACATATAATACAATTATGTTTTGAGGTTAATTAGTTCGATGCATTTGCATCCAGTTTCCGATTTTCCGTGTTATTATTTAAGGTTATTTCAATGCATTTTCGTCCAATTTCTAATTTCATGTTAGTTATTTTTTGAGGTTAGCTCTATGCAGTCCCATCCAGTTGCCGATTTCCCGTTAAATATTTTTTGAGGTTAGTTCAATGTAGTTGCACCTAGTTTTACATTTCCCGTTAATTATTCTTTGAGGTTAGTTTAATGAAATTGCATCCAGTTTTCAATTTTCCGTTAATTATTCTTTGAGGTTAGTCATTGAAGTTGTATCCAATTTCCGATTTCTTATCAATTATTATTTGAGGTTAGTTCGATACATTTGCATCAAGTTTCTAATTTTCCGTTAATTATTTGAGGTTAGTTTGATGTATTTGCATACAATTTTCGATTTAATGTTAATTCTTCTTCTTTAATGTTAGTTCGATGCATTTGTATCGAGTTTTCGATTTTCCGTTATTTATTCTTTTTTGAGATTAGTTCGGTTCGATGCATTTGCATCTAGTTTCCGATTTATTTTAATTATTCTTATTTGAGATTAGTTCAATGCAGTTGCATATGTTAGGAACTACTACACCTCAAATATACTTACTCTTTACCAATCAACAACAGTACAAACATTTATCTCTTTTAGACCAAGTATGAAAATTTCAATCCGGGCTGAGCCTAGTGAAGATTCACTATGTCCTTAAGACAAATTTTCCCCCTCACGGTACTTCAATGTTGGATGGGAAACTATCTCCCAAGATATAACAAATTTTTTCTTCTCTGAAAGGTAGCACTTCAATTCCATAGAATCAACGAACTCAACATTGTGTTTTGACTAAGAACAGAGATGAGAAGAGACGGTGAAAGAGGATATCTCTTCATGCAAAAGCGTCTTGATATTTATATGAGAGTGGTGTCTTTTCGAAACAACATAGTAACTGTTTGAATAATCACACTTTTCAAAATGATGCACATTTTCAACATAAAGCAACGTTCCGAACCGTTGCATATTTCGAAAGGTCGCACCTTTTCGGCATAATGCAACGTTTCAAATTGTTGCACTATTTCAAAAGTTTTTTCTCTTTACTGTTTCAAGTGAAACTGTTAAGCTTTATGGGCCCAAACGGATTGAGCCTTGTTAAGAAATTGGTTGTCCAAAAAGAATATATACTACACACCACCTAGCCATGCCTAAGCCCACCCCCCCCCGGTTGGTCGGACAGACGGACGGTGGGCGGCGCACGCGCACGTGTGTGTTTCTTGTTGAGCTTGTTTGCGTTCCGTCTCCACGAAAAATTAGTGGTACCCCTTGGGGCCCAACCCAGGTAGCCTCAATTTGGCCTTATAAACTCAACAAATATTTGGTTTTCTTCCCATGTGGGACTAAGTGTTTTTCACATTCATTTATCAACCATTTCATCTCAAGTGGGCTAGGTAACTTGGGAGACAAATTTGTCATTACTTTCTCAATGGATTTGCGCAATTCCAAGTCCTATGTGTTCACAACACTATAGACTTTCAATTGCAACCCATTTTTCTAGCAATCCCTCACATGAATGAAGATTTGGCTTCTTTTATCATAAACATCGGATATCTGTTATATTTCAAATGAAAAGTTACCACATCAAGTCAAGTAGTATGGGAGGCCTTGAACTTGCCTTAGTGAAAGACAATCGGAATTTAATTAGACGATCAGTATACTTCAATTAATGTCCTTGAACTGTCAGTTGTTTGTATAAACCTAGACAATCATCTTTACGTAGTACCTTCTCAAACACAGTTGGTTATCACGTTTGTGTTCATTTTGGCCTTGAATACTTTTTGGTTTTCAGAGAGTGCTTTTGAGACATTTGCCTTGAAATTCTCATAGAAGCAGCCCCCCACTCACACTCACACTCACATAGGTGATTTCTATAAAGAGTGGTTTGCAATGTTCCACTTGGATAACATAACTTTCCAAGATATAGTAAATCATTAAAAGCTTAACTTATCCTAATTCTCACGGCAAATATGCACTGTCTTATTATAGCAATGAGTTAGAGTATAATATTACTCTCCAGTGCTAACTGAGTCACAAACATAATTCAGTTGTCCCTTTGAACCTAGATTTTGGGATCTCCAGTCAACTAGGTTGGTTTTTCCATTATGAGTACTCGTGGTTGATTATCTCAAAGGCTTCAAGCCCATTCTCCTCCTGGATAATCTTTTCTTATTTTCTTTTTTGGGTTTCCAACATATAGATAAAAAATAGCTCACTTATAAAACACACTTGTTTTCTCACTCTCAAAATTTTCTTTTTATGGATTTCTTTTAGAAAATATTCTATTTGAAATAAATATAATGAACATGTCCATTTTTTACAATTATTTGTTCGTTATTCCACATTTTGCTTAGATATTAAATTTTCTTTCATTTACTTTTTAATAAAAATAAATATGTTGTTATTTTGTTGTTGCATTTTAGGGTTTGGAACTTGGAACACCGTTAACTATGGAACAACCATCTAATGAGGCTCCTACAAGTAGGACATGACTTTGGTACAACCAAATGAAAAATACTGTAAGCCTTCTATCGGATATTCTAAGGAGAGAGTAAGGTCGCCGACCCTAGGGTTTTAAAAAGCCCAATACTATCGGATATTTTAATATCGGACAGTAGTTCTACTGGATATTTTAAAATTGGCCCGGCCTTGGAAGAGAGAAAGATGGGAGTTGGTAATGGGGAGGGCAAATAATCTAACGTGACGTTTTGCAGGTAAGGCAAATCATGAATCGGAAGGGGTATAAGGAAACAGAAATCATGAATCGGAAAGGGTATAAGGAAACAACTCAAAAGGCTTCAGTGGAGGACGGTTGCCTTGAGAACATGGATGGAGCCCGGATTTTAAGGTAGGGGGTGCGAGATTATGTGCACACCCCATCCCACCAAAAAAAAAAAATTATGCGATTTTTTTTTTTTTTTGTTAGAAGGTCTAAACAATAAAGATCAACAAAATTATTCATTTATTTCAATTCACAAAACTAGAGTGCGTTGACTACTAAGAATTAATATGGACTGACGAAGTTAACTACTTAAGCATTGAGCCGTTAATTGATACTACTATGTCATATATATATATAATCTAATCCATAAGTCTATAACAATTCAACAAATTGTTAACTTCTTATAATGTTATAAGTCTATATAAAGTTATACTATCATGTGGAAAAAATTATAAAATATTAACATTGAAAGTATTTTTTTTTTAAAGTGAAAATTTTATTGATAATGATAACGAGTTTTACAAATAATTAGGACAAATGTGCAGCAAGTTGCGCCGTAAGTCATTTATGAATTTGTTTTTTGTTATTTTTTGTTTTGTTTTTTTTTTTTGGGTTGAGGTCTAATGTTTGTTTAAGAATTGAGAGTGAAAGAAAGTAGAGATCATTTATGAATTTGTTTTTTGTTATTTTTTGTGTTTTTTTTTTTTTTTTGGGTTGAGGTCTAATGTTTGTTTAAGAATTGAGAGTGAAAGAAAGTAGAGAGAGCTTACGGGTTTATTATAGGTGATTAGAATTATACAAATTAGCCAGTTGGGCTTTGGGTCTTTGGCTATTTGTTTTAGTCTTATTAACTCATCAAACATTCAAAGACACATTTTTCCCTTATTAATGGTTTTAGATTTAAAATAAATGATAAATGATAATTTTGTAGGGGCAAAAAGTGAAATAAAAAAAACTGTTTGTTTATTGAAATGTTTTTTATTAGTTTTTTTTTTCATACTATTTTTTTTGTTGATTATAATCTCACTATAGTTATGAAAATTTTGTTGATGATGGAAGTTTGCTAAAAAAAATTGGGGGGTGCGAGTCTTTATAGTTTGAAGATTTTTCTAGGCAATTAATTATGTGGTAGTGGAGCTTTTCTAATCTTAGGGGTGCAACCGCCCCCCACACGCACCTTTTTATATCCATATATGCTTGAGAAACATATGAAGGTGAGAAAAATTAGGCTTTTGCCTGGAGCTGTAAAGAAACTTGACCTTAAAGTTTATATATAAGTTGGAATGCTTAAAGATTAGGCTTGGTTGTTGTTTTTTATTTTGTTTCATATTTTCTTGTTGTTGTGCAGATTGCAGACACTTGAAAGACACACAAAAAAAAAAGGTGAAGGACTATTTAGAGAAGGTATATGGAGAGGTTGAAATGGCCAAGGAGTTTAGCAGAGCAAAGAACAAAAGTGGTACGATTACCACTAAAGAATCTAGCGTGCTCGCCTTCAATCGTTGTTGTCCTTGCTTCTCTACTATATATGCAAATTAAGTCTGTAATTCACAAAACAATAAAATAAGTCTGTAAAGATTAAGCTTTGAGAGGGTTTCCTCCATGGACGGAGTTGTTTTTAGTTAAAATCCCCTTTTTTCAATCTTACAAATCTTTTTTTCCTAAAGTACGAACACTACTCCAAGTTCCAACTTTCTATCTCAATCAAGTAGTCAAGTCAAAAATAAATAATCCCTAAAGCTTAAGCGCTTTAGTGCCTCGCCTTGACCAAGGCGCGAGAGGTAACATAAAGCGTGCGTTTTTTGTGCCTTTTGTCGAGGCACGAGGCGCACAAGGCGCGCGCCTTATCAACTTTTACAGTGTTTTCATTTTTTTTACAATTTTTGCTACACGTGACACATTTACACTTGATCCAATTGTTGTATGATATAAGAAATTGTGCAAATTTAGTAAGTTTCATTGTGGAGTACAGTTTAAACTTAATTTTGACTAGTTTTTGTTAAGTTGTATGGATTGAGAGAAGACACAAAGATGGATTAAATTTTAAAGGGTTAACTAGTATTACCCAAGGTTCAAAATATCGACGATATATCCGATATATCACAGATATATATCGGTATTTTGGTACACCGATATCGATATTTTCGACATATATCCACCGAATATAATACCTTTTTTTTCCCGATATATATCGGAAATTCCGATATAAAAGTTTATATCGCCGATATAATCGATATATCCGATATTTACGATATATATCGTTTGACTTTTTGACCATTTTTTAATATAAATCCGATATTTCCAATATATTTCCGATATTTCCGATATTTCCGATGTTTTAAATAGTTTAGATCCCGATATATATCGGTTTTGGGTACACCGATATATTCATTGATATCGATATTTTGAACCTTAGAATTAATTGTCAACTTGGTTTGAATTTTTCAATTCAAACAATTGAAATTACACAAATGCCCTTTGTTTTCAAAAATAAAATATTTTTTAATTAGGTGGAGGCATTTATGTCATTTTCAGTTGTTTGACTTGAAGTTTGGTCAAAACCAAGTTGATTTAGGGGAGACTCTAATTTCCCATCTAGTTGAGAGGGGAATCCTAATTGGCTCATCTAGTGGGGGGTAACACTAGTTCACCCAATTTTAAATGAAGTTTTACAGAATTCTAAAATTTGAATCACGTGTTCTATTTTATGAAGAACTTTTGGCTCAATCTCACATTATTTTAGTTTATTGAAGTTGAGCTAGATTGTATTGAGAGATACGAGTTTTATTTTGCTCTTTACTTATTGTTTAAGATTTTTCTTTTAAATGACTACAATGGTTTTATGTTTACAATCACATAAAATTAATTTTAAAGTTTAGTTAAGCAAATCAATGATAATTCATGTCATATTTAATATTTATTTTATTTTTTATTTGATATATCTATTTTTTTTATTACTACGTGTCTCACTTTAATTAGGCGCACGCCACGCCTTACGCCTAAAGCACAAAAGGGTGTTGCGTCTTAGGTGCACTTTAACGCCTTTACTACACTGATCTCAATACACTCCAAGCCTCCAAGGTCTCAAGATTTTCTCCCTTCTAGTTGCTCAAAACTTCCTGATTACAGAAAGATTCTTTTCGATAATATGGAGAGTCTTCGGGGCTTGGAGAGTTGGAGGCATGCCTAAGTTACTGAAGCGTAAGGAGCTGTGTCATCTACTGTCATCTACTCATTATGAAAGTATAAGGTCTAAGTATTTAGGTACATTACTTTATTAGCTGGCTCAATCCTACTAAAAGAAAAAAGAAACAGGAAGAGCTCAAATCAGTCGCCCGTGACATTGGTTATTGAGGTGAACAGTTTTTAGATTTACTTATGCCTAAATTACATGTTCCTCACCGTGACATGGGTTTTAGTAGTTTCCTCGAAAGTCGGATTGAGGTGAACAGTTTTCAGATTTACTTGTGCCTAAATTACATGTTCCTCTATAAGAGCAAAAGTCTACGTATGCATATTCTTCACCTTGCATATATGACTATACTTTCTGTGATCTTTAAAAAACACGTCTCTGCGGATCTACCTCCTTCATCAGCACAAGTTAATTGAATTCATTATGTTTTGAAGGTTATAGGCTCATTTTAATTTATATTGTGCACCCATAACATGCTATATGGAAATTCCTTGGTTCTATACATGGGAGTATGGGACCATGATGAGTACCCCTGTTAGGTTGATTTGTGCATTGGTACAAAACTCAGGAAACACCTAGCGTTTTCCTTTTATGGCCCCGTTATATTTGTTTGCCTATTCTACTGTCAAGGTTTTTACGTCCTCAACTATATGTTATGATGTACTTTAGGTTGACTTATTGTTTGCATTATTTATTTGTACCGTGGTACTTTGTCAAATTTGGCTAAGAAGGAAGGAACTCGAAGTGAGTTTGATATTACATAATAATAAAGGAAATGTATTGTACCTTAGCTTACCAAGTTTTGGTAATATAGTTTCAATCAACGTTTCATGTAAAAACTTTTCAACATTACCTCACAATACATTTGGTCCCTTCCAATTGCCCATTTATTTATTAGTATTATAAACTTTTTAGGTGTAAAAATATCCTTTGATTGTTATATTCTCAATGGACTTATGAGGAATAAGTAACTGTGCTACCGGACCTTTCATGTATAAGAAACGGGTCATGACTAGTATTTCTATATTATTATATTAATAAAATATCTATTTATCGGAAAAAAAAAATGTGGTACATGTTTATATTGTCGATTCAAAAAAGACAAGAGGGAAAAATTAGGTGGATTGCATGTGTAGAGTATTTCGGATATATTATCCAATGAAAGTGTAGTTTCTTCTAACTTTTAATGGTAGCAAATTACCAGCACTGCTTTTACATTTTCTATAAAATCAGTTTCACTAAATTAGAGCCACCCCAAGTTAGTATTTAACAAGTCTTTTGTAACATTCATTAATTATAGTCTCAGTTATGCGTTTCCTTATATTGCCTCAAGATGTTGTTTGTTTTTTGTTAATGCTCTACTTTGATGTTAATATGTAGCTGCAATATATTGTCTGAGGAAGAAGTTGGTATATGAACAACAAATTGAGCACCTAATAACATGTCAGCTACTTATTTTTTATCAGGTTATGATGTTAAGTTTTAGTTGTTTTTTCAGGAGGTTTATGTTACGCACATATTTGTTTAGGTATTTTAAATGACCGTAGAGATTAAAATATTTTTTCTTTCTCTTCCGACAGTAAAATTGATGATGTCGACAAGCTAGACAACGGATAAGATGATTGAGCAGGCTGATGATTTAAAACTGATTCAAGATGCAACTCCAATTGGTTCATCTGCACATTTCGATATGGTTCGTCCAATCTTTAGTATTTTACGCTTTATGTTGTATCATTTTATATGCAAAAGATTCGGAAAATTAATTAGATGATTGAGCAGTCAGATGATGTAAAACGGATTCATGATGCATTGTCAACTCCAATGGGTTCATCTAAAGATTTCGATATGGTTCGTCCATTCTTTAGTATTTTACACTCCATGTTGTATCATTTTATCTGCAAATGATTCTAAAAATTGTCGTCGATCATTACAACATAAGATGACCCCCCTTAACATAACCAATCATAAAAATAAAGTAAGTGTAGATGTTAGGACTATATTGAGTGCACTATAAGTAATCCTCATCGAGTCTTCAGTATTCATCTTCAGTAGCAACATTTATTTTTTTTAACAAACTTTTACTACTGCACCTCTTAAAATTTTCACAACTATAGTGAGAATATAATAAAAAAAAAAAATAGTATGAAAAAAAAACTAATAAAAAACATTCCAATAAAACCAATGTTTTTTTTACTTCTCTTTTTGCCCTTACAAAATTATCATTTATCATTTATTTTGAGTTCAAAACCATTAAAGAGCGAGTCCAAAACAATTAAAGATGGACAAATGTGTTTTTGAATATTTGATGGATTAATGAGACTAAAATAAATAGTCAAAGGCCCAAAGCCCAACCGGTCTCCCTCATTTATTTCACTCTCAATTCTTAAACAAGCGTCAGACCTCAAAACAAAAACAAATTTAGAAAGGACTTGTGGCGCAGCTTGTTGCACGTTTGTCCTAATTATATGTAAAACTCGTTATCATTATTAATAAAATTTCTACTTAAAAAAAAAAAATCAAAACAAAAAACAAAAACAAAACAAGATAATTTTTTACTTTCAATGTTAATCTTTTATAGTTTTCTTCACATGATAATAGGGTTATAGATACTTATATATAGTATTATAAGAAGTTAACAATTTGTTAAATTATTGTAGACTTGTGGAATAGATTATGTAGATATATATAGACATAATATTATTAATTAATAGCTTAAGTGCTTAAGTAGTTAACTTCGTTAGTTTATATTAAATTATTAGTTTTGTGAATTGAAATAAATGTATAATTTTGTTGATTTTTATTGTTTAGACCTTCTGACAAAAAAAAAAAAAAAAATAAAATTACATATTTTTTTTAAGTATAAATTTTATTGATAATGATAACAAATTTTACAAATAATTAGGACAAGCGTGCAATAAGCTGCGCCGCAATTCCTTTATGAATAGCAAATCCGATTTTTTTTTTTTTTTTTTGTGTGTGGGTATGCCATCTTCAAAGGCGGCTAGGGAGTTGTGATTTTTGTTTTTTTTTGTACGCCATTGGAGAAAACCATTAGGTCTTCAAACGCTTTCCCACAAACCCTATACACTATTTGATCTATTGTGGTTTGGTGCAATGTCGCACAAAACCATTTGACTTAGCCTAAACTTATTATCAGCATTTGGCTGAATGCCATTTTCCTTCATCTCATTTAACACTCCTAGAGAGTTGTCGAAATCCTCTTTCTGGCGATCTCCATCAATTACACGCCAATTTGGATTAATGTTTACATAATCATTCTTTGTACGATTCTTCGTGGCTTCTAATAAGACTCTGATTGCTTCCTCTCGATTTGACCCCTATTTACATAAGCACTCATAATAATATGATAGGTGTAGATGCTAGCTCTCACTCTTCTACCCTTCATCACCTTTACCAGGTCCATCGCCTCCTCCATTCGTCCCGCCTTGCATATCACAACAATAGCTGTATAGAGTGCACAACCAACAAGCCAAATTTGGTCTGCTTCTTCAGTCAGCTCGAGTAGCAAATTTTTCGCTCCTTCAATGTCATTGTCCTTGCATAAAGAATGTAGTAGATATTCGACAAGGAGAAAATAATGAGGCATGTTTTTCTTGTTTGCCATTTGAAACAACAAATGCTCTTCTTTTGCCTTATTTATTTTACATAAAAATTTGATGATGGAACATTTGAATCAGTCCATATACCATTGGGCATCTTTCTTGCATTGAGCATCTTCTCGCAAACGAACCATGCTTCGTTCACGAGTGAACACCGAAAAAGTACATAAGCGGTGAAATGGTAAGAATCTGGATATGGGTCACATCCAAATTTCTCAAACTTGTTAAAAACAGGTTTCCTTTTGCTCAAAATCCAAAACAATTTGATTAACTGGTTAAGACTCAGTGTTCAATAGTCAATACTACTACACCTTTTTCCTCTTCTCTGATCACCTTAACCAAATTCCAGAAACAATTTCTCTTTCTCTCCCTCTTTCTAAAACCTTTTATCAAAAAATCTGACTGTTTACGTAATGCGCATTTGAAAAATCTGATCAAACTTTCTCCTGGAACATGTGGTGTTTCAACTACTCTTACTAGAAAATCTACATTCAAATTTAAATCCATCTTATCTAAGGCAGATTCCAAAGATTCATTTATACTAGTTTGAAGGACATATGACACGCTTTCAACTTGCTCGTCACTTCTTTCAGATATTTCTTCAAACACTGGTTCATCTGAAATGAAATTGACAATCCCCTCATTTTCTTTTAATGAAAAGTTGGGATGTTGGGAAATAGAAAGAGAGATTTTGAGGAATGGGATTGGTTAGAGAAGGATTTGTAGTTTTTGAAGAGAAATATTGTTGAGATGTTTGATGGTAGTAGTTGATTTTGAATTAAAGGTTGTACTTGTTTTGAACATTTTAAGATTAAATCTCTGCTTTTTTATCTCCACATTTTCTCCTCTCTCTATCTAAGTGTGAAGAATTGTGTTTCAGTGTTTCATTTTTTTATATACTTTCTTGGCCCCCAAGTTACAGGGGAATGCTGGCGGCCAGACGGGCCTGGGTGCCTCTAAGGAAAACAGTTGAGGATAATCCAAATTTGTATGTTTTTGGATGCTCGTTAGGGAGGGATACCACAGTTGTTGTTGTTTTTTTCTTTCTCAGTTGGATCTCGCAAGTGTGGGGGTGGGGTATCCCTAATATTTTCCCTAATTGCAATTAGTAAGGGAGGTTATGCAGGGGTATCCCTATATAAAGCTAAATGGATATAACACGAATTTTGCATTGAAAGATGAACATTCTTAAAAAGTTGAAGGTGGAACTGAATGTTGTTTTCCTAAGAGAAAATGACCAAAAAATACATTAAATTTTGCAGTTGGTTTCAAAACAGACAATATATATATTTTTTTATTCAAATAAACAATGTAATTTCAAAACATTTCAATTTAGTCAATCCGTCGTTAAAAATTTCCCCAAATCTAAATTTGCTTATGTGGCATTAGTTTCAACCTTGAAGAATCCACATAACATTTTGACACACCAACTCTTGAAATGTCAACTGAAAATCCGAAATTATAATCCACAGCAGTAGTAGGAGCTTGAGCACAACAATTGCGGAAACAATTACGTCCACAGCCGGTAATAGGAGCTTCATCTTTCTGGTAATTAGAAACAACAGTAGTCAAGGTATTATTTCAAAAAAGGTATTTTCCTTTCTGGCGTATGTGAATGTATTTAATTTTTAACTCACATGGTGACTGTGAGGGAACTGGGAAGTGAGGTTGCACTTGTACCCATTGAGAACCTAATTAGGAACTATGACTAATAGTTCAAATTAAAATTGAAGATGAGAATTACTTTACTACTTTAGAATGAAATTTTACAAACATTACTGAAAAAAGGGTGAAACTCTGAGATAATATTGTCTTACTGATACAATGGGAATATTAAAGCAACAGGCACGATATTAAAAGGCTGGTATATGGATGAAATGGGGTGGAAAAAATTTGAAACTTTTATTCATCGAATTGGAGAGTAGAAGCAACAACAAGAACGACAAAATCATGATCTCATCCTCCTCTCACAAACCCAATTGTACCCACCAAACATTCAATCTCTCATGGCTTCCAATATTCAGTATATTACATATACATGCATGTACACAATCTCTACCAGCCACTCTCTTCTAAAATTTTACCAATAAGGCGATATAATTGTACTTATTTTCTCAGTTTCCAAAGGAAGGCGAGGGGGAGTAATACAAGAATGAGGACGGCCTAAGAGTTTAAAAGAAAAAGGGGAAAGAAATATAAATGAAAAAGGAAGGTGACAGCTAAACCCAGAGAGTGCAATAAAAATGGAAAGAATAGATTAAAAATAAAAAATGAAATAAGTAATCTCTCTGAGTACATCTGACTTCAAATGAGAAGAGAAAATTTAACCAGTGCTGGAGTGTTTGGGGTGTTTGCAACTAACCCTAGCTATCATAATAAAGAGAAAATGGAGGGAAAAAGTTGCACTGGCAGGAAAAGTGATAGACAATGTGCAACTAATGCCACCTCAAATCTCAATTTCAAACATCTTAAATTTCGATTTCATTATAATTTCAGATTTTTAGTTGACATTTCAAGAGTTGGTGTGTCGAAATGTTATGTGGATTTCTCAAGGTTGAAACTAATGCCACATAAGCAAATTTAGATTTGGGGAAATTTTTAACGACCCACATCAACACGCCATTCAATTAATTTGACGGTTTGACTAAATTGAAATGTTTTGAAAGTACAATGTTTATTTGAATAAAAAAAAAATACGTTGTTTGTTTTGAAACCAACTGCAAAATTTGATGTATTTTTTGGTCATTTTCTCTTTTCCTAACACAGGAATAGTGCTCTTCAATTCCACTGTTAAGAGGTCTAATACTCTAATCTTAAAAACAACTTTGAGTTGAGTGCTGATTTATGATGGTTACGTTGTTTATCAAAAGCTTTTGAATCAATTATGAAGTTGTTAACGGGTTACGGGTCAAATACATTCAGATGCACAGGCATTAGTTAGGAAGCTTGGTCTCCTCTTAATTTTCTAAGGTAATTCGGCTCAGACGGGCAAAAAAAAAAAAAAAAACGCACAGATATGGCAGGTTATACTACCACCTAGAGATGCTCTAAGGTATTGAAAATATTCAATTCTAACAACGAGGTGAAAGCGCAGTTCATGGCTTAAGTGGGCACAATATATACAACGCACCACAGAAACTTAGTTCAGATCAACTATATGGGTTCTGTTTTGATACAAACATGAAAGCCGTTGTATATGAATACATGGAAAATGGATCGCTGGACAAAAAATTGTTTGACAAGAACCAGATAATGGATTGGGAGAGGTTGCAGGGTATCGCAATCCGAACGGCAAAGGGACTCTCTTATTTGCACGATGAATGCCATGAAACGATAATCCATTATGATATAAAGCCTGGTAACATTCTTCTCGATTCAATTTTCGGTCCTAAGATTGCTGATTTTGGGTTAGCTAAGCTTTATGATAGGGGCATATCAAATGTCCCTATGAATAGATTTAGAGGCATACCTGGTTATGCTGCCCCAGAGTTATGGGGTCAAAGTTCAGTTGTTACTTGTAAATGTCATGTTTGTAGCTATGATATGATGTTGTTCGAAATTGTGGGGAGCAGGAGGAGGAGGAACTTGGATCCCAGCTTGACTGAGGACCAAGAATGGTTCCCGAGAATTGTTTGGGAGAAATTTGAGAAAGTGTAGCTAGACGAATTTTGAGGGTTTAACATCGGTTGCTTGTTTTGGTTCATAATACAGTTTGATTTTCCATTTTCTTCAGTGGATGCTATATGTTAATTGTATTGGAATTTTGGTATAATTTATCAATTACCACATGTGAAGTTCGTGTGATATTCTAAAAGAACACATTTATCTATTGATTCAAAAAAAATAAAAAAATAAAAATAATAATTCATCTTTTGAAAATCTCACCTAGAAAGAAATTCTAATGGTTGACAATTATGACTAAACTCTAATTTGTCAAATAACAGTAGGGACCAAGTCCTAGAAGATGGCATTATTTATTGTATCAAAGTCTAACTTATATATTCACGTGATGTTGCACATGAGAGATAATATTGTCATTTCAAAAATACAAATAGATTGACCACAGTCAACAGCCAAAACTAAGACTAAATTCTAATATTTAAGTTTTTCTGGACCAAACCCTAATAAACCAACTACTGTTAGGACTAAAGTCTAAAAAACCCATTAATTTATTAGATTTCCAGCATTTTCAATCAAAACAGAAATTTCATGGTTGCTTAATGATACAGAATTACAGATATACTAAAACTTAGGTTTGGCGTACGAAAATAACAGCAAGGTCGACTTCCCAGAAATGCATACCATAATATCAACTGCGCCATCAACTAAATATGCCTATCAGACCCAACCGATGTGACTATTAGCAAGAAACATATATCGTCTAGACAGGGTTTGCTCCTTGCTTAGGAATCCAATTGGCCTTAACTTCTTTCTCTCAATGTCAGAAAAGAACAACTGATCTTGGAGATGCATCACGAGTTTCGTGCTTTCAAATAACTCACTCCTATCAACATCTCTCGCTGGGATAAAGCAGTGGTCTGTGTACAACAATTTTTGTTAGGATGAACTAATAATTCACAATATGATTTAATCCACTCAAATATACCTCTGTCATCTAAATATAAACTAAACATTCTTGCTTCATCGTGTTTGAAAATTGTGAGGCACAGGGACCCCTTGATTCCAGTCAAGAAATGGATCCCCCCTTGATTCCAGTCAAGCAATGGATCCGCTCCTGATCCAATGGACATACATCGGCCACAATCGGCCTGGTCAAATGGTTGGATTTCTGTGCTCTTGAATTCGTTCGTTTCAACATTTATTGAAACCAAGTAATACACAGCTTTATGTTTAATCCGCCCTTCATCCCAAACATCTAATGCCAACCAATGCAACTCCTCCTTTATCAAAAGTAGTTCTGTTAATGGCTCAAGTATCCTGGCATTTTTCCTGGGTGAGCTTGTAGGAATGTCTACTTTTTTCCACTCGGTTTCGCCATGTGTGAACGCTAAAAATTTTCCATCAGCACAGATCCCATACACCTTGTATTTATTAATGATACCATCGTAGACTAAAGCCCAACGAACACAAAAATACGTAGGAAAATATTTAGCAAGAGGAAAACCACAAACTGCCCAGTGATAAAGTTGTACATGTATAGTTGGTTAGGAGTTAGGACGATATATGTTTTCAAAAAGCAGCAAATAGTTACAAGAAGACATCAACCGTAAGTGGTTTGGATTCATGCCTTGTTTGAAGGAAAATATCAGTTTCTTTGGTATCTTATTCTTTTGAGAGTTGATGATGAAGTGACTAAATTCATCTTCGGACTCATTAACACTTGATAAGATGATATCTCCTTTTTCTTCTTCCTCTGGACGTTGATGTGAACGAGCCAAAATCTCCTTGGCAAGAATAGGATTAGTGATCATGCTGTGCCATGACTTGCTTACACACTTTAACCGAACAAGTTCTTTAACAGGATAACGGAGTAAAATATAGGAGATTAGTTCTTGAGGTAAGTTATCAATGCTTCTATTTGATTTTTTTGTGATCACCATAACGAGAAAAATAGGGTTGAAGAGATCTTCACAGTTGAATTTTCTCTCTGCCTTTACACTAAAATAGAAACTCGACTTGGAGTTGAAAAATACTCGTCCCACCCCGTTATACTCTCTGCGCACCCCATAATAATAATGTGGTCTATACTCTATCAAAACTCCAAGTCCAATCATTACAGAGCTCGATTTATTAATCATCCAATCATGGGCTTGTCCTCAGACAGCAGCATCATAGGTACTTTTTTTTTTGTTACTGACTGATTAATCTTGTTATCATCCATTGGAATCTTATTTGTTTTGTTTTTTCTTCTATGTCTGAATTGAAACAGAATCTGCTACTCCTCTTGTTGTTGTGATCATGGGTGTCTCTGGTTCTGGTAAATCGTGAGTCCTTCCCTCTTTTTTTGTTTTATGTGTTTGCAATCTAATTATATAAGAAACTTTACAATCTCATTGTTGCTTTTGGTGGAATGAGGTTGGGCTATTTGTTTTTCGATGATGAAATTGGATTTTGTTTTAAATTTCTATCAATGTGGCTCGATGTAATTTCGGATGGAGTGTTAAAGTGTTTATACTGGACGTTATGGAGCATATATAGGGGCTTTTGGTTGAAAGGGAGTATCGCCTTAAAGTATTTGGTTTTGTGTAGGTTGCAACTCATTGCATTTGGAATCACTATTATATAGTAGTTTGCTAATGGACTAGGGGTTGTCACAGTAGACTAGTACAGTGTTGTCGTCGAATTAGGCTCATGAGAATATTATGTTGTTTTGGATGGTGGCAAAATAACGATGGTGAAAAATCCGTTAAATCTATATGAGCCGCATCCTACTATGCTTAAAGGGCTGATATCTTCCCTGGAATTATAGCCATGAAGTCATACACAGTGTTGAGTAATGTATCAAGGTTCATGTTATTGAGTGATGACAGGGTGGCACTACTCCAGATTGGGAGGGTTCCAGATTCTGGTGCTGCATATTACCTCGGCCAGCTCAGTGTGTGATGTATTTTGGGTCGGTGATGGAATCTAATCTGTTCTGCATGTTACTCATCTTTCTCCTCCCAAGGCTGTAGGATTTGGGATTTATTAATTCCTTGGCTCAAGAGGAACACGAAGCATTCTGACGGATTTAGTCTTCTTGAATACTTTTGACAGATAACAAATTTCTTCCATTAACATTCCTATGGGTTCTTTACTTGGATTTGGTCATTTTTGACCTATTAGTTTTGAATGTGCGTGAATTTTCTTTTGAAAAAAAGACATCCTTTTTGCCTCTGTAGACAGACTGTGTTGATGAAGATACTCACTGCGGGATCCCGTGTTTAGATAAGACCTTATTGGCCAAGTGCTCTAGAAAGTATATGTTGGAAAAGTGCCATGCTTAACTAATGGTTTCTTGTTTCTTCAGCTCATTGTTTGTAGGGCTCCAAAGTTCGAACTTGTTAAAATGAGTAAAATATTGTATTTTTTTTATCCTCCTTGATTTGCTCTACACCTCAGCAGTTCTCTGGGAAATCTTGTGTTTGTACTCGGAAGAGTGGAATGCTTGAATGAAGACTTCTTGTTAATCCATGTTATTAGTTGTAACCATGTAGATTGATCTGTTCCTGCGTAGGTACCTCGTTCAGTACTACATAGGAGTTTGTAAAACTTCTCTGACGTTAATTGTACTTATTGCAGTACAGTGGGGAATATGCTTGCAAAATCCACGAATTGTATTTATCTTGATGCTGATGATTTCCATCCACAAGCAAATAAAGGTAATAAAATTTACAACTTGATGTTATTAGTTGATTGCATTTCTCTCCAAGACCAACACAATGATTCCAGAACAACTGCTACTTGGTCATGCTATTGATGCTTGTAACTATGTGTTTTAGCTGCATTATGTTTCTTTTCTTTGTTTTATCAAATCAGTTTTTTAATTAGGGAAAATAAAATGAAGGTTCTTTTTTTCCCCTTTTTTACGAAAAACAGAGAAGATGGGCAACGGTATCCCTCTTTCAGAAGAAGACCGAATTCCATGGCTTGAAACCTTGAGTGCCGTTCTCAGAGCAAACATTGTCAATTTTAAAACAGTTATTCTTGGATGTTCTGCGCTACAGAAGAAGTACAGAGAGATTCTGAGAACGGCAGACCCAGAGTATGAATTAGGGAGCTATGGTGGTAGAGTGAGATTTGTTTGCTTGGAGGCTCCAGCAGAGGTAATAGCAGCACGGCTACAGAAAAGAGCTGAGGAAGGAAACCATTTTATGCCTGCGACACTCTTGCAGTCTCAGATAGACTTACTTCAGATTGATGATACTGAAGGGATTATCATAGTCGACGCCACCCTAAGTCCTGAAGCTATTGTGACCAATGTAAGAGACCTGATCATTCCTTCAAAGTGAAGAGTAAAGATATATTTCCAATCTCAATACAGTTGAGAAATCACAAATGCCTGCGATAGAATTTCTGGTCCGCCCAATTGGTGATTTACTTGTACCAAACACTTTCGTCAATTAATACATTTTGTAATACTACTATGCATATATATACTTTAACAGAGCTACCAACCAGTACACTTTCACCAAGATTTCCCGCGCGAGTGTAATTCTATTCAGCATCAATACCAATAGGTACTCTGAGCTTTCTGATTAAGAATTTGTTTTTTTTTTGCTTGGTTAAGTGAGAATATAGTAAAACTTGAAACAAAAACAAAAGATGTTGTATAGGGTGGCCAATATATTAAGAATTTGTTTAGTTTATTAGTTAGTTCCATATGTAAATCTACTGTGAAAGTGCATTTTCCTGTAGCAGCAACGGTGTGAGCTGAAACGCTGAATGCAAGTTTGTGCTTTTTTATTTGTTTGCAGAACTGCAGATGATTCGAATGATTGCAACACTGCCTTCGTTTTGGTAATATAGTAGCTAAAACAAAAATCTTCGTTTTGGTAACCAGAGATTCATGAAAAAAGCATGCAAAGTTCAAAGCACTACTCTCGTTGAGGAATGCTATCATGCATTCAGGCAAGGCCACTCTCGAAAGTAGTATAGTACACTCTTTGTGTTGGGGTTCTTCTTAGTGTTCTGATATCTAGAGAACGTTTTTAGCCTCCTAAGGCAAAATGTTTGTCTTTTGGTGAGTAACCTCCATGCAACTCAGAAGGCATTGTGCTTGCCAGCATAATATTGTATCGCGCCTATAGCCCATTTCCTTTCACCAGCATTCATTACTTCAAACTTTAGAATACCTAAAATTAACTGTGAAAATGACTGTTAATCGGAGTGACAGTGGCTGGTTAACAGTAACTATCTCAGAGAGATTCTTGTCCTGCTGTTACTTTGTCTTCCTCCAATATTGTGGACATCCATGTCTGGACAACCGACAGGAAATTTTATTTTTTTAAGCATTCTGCCAATCACTAACGCTCATCACTAAGTTTAGGTTCCGTGAATCATTTGTTCATGTACCATCGAAATGTTCATCCAACATCACTAGGAGAATGAAAGACAGTCGACAACATTGTTTTCGCGGATGATCAAATGGATATTAGATTAATGTACAATCCAACTTTCAATACTAAGTTGAATTGGGTTGACAATCCAAGCCGTTCCTATATATGGTAATTCTTAGACAGTTCATAGAAATATAGAATAGACTACTAGAAGATGAAAAAAATGAAATCACAAATTACATTATCGATATTCTGTTCTTATTGACTATGACATTTTTTTTAATAAAAAAAGAAGTAATATGTACATAAGTTTTAACACTAGGCATTTTTTCAAGATTTAATTCTACCAAGTGTGACATTCAAGACCAGTAGTGAGCGAAAAGTTGTTGCTAAGCGCAGCAGCAATCATTCATTACTTCGATTTGAAATCTGGAATTGACGAGGGAATGACGCATAATCTAACACCTTTATGTATAGTTCTATCATATTCTCTTAGCGGCCATTTTATTGTTTTCCCAGCTGTAGAGAGGAAACTTATGTCAAACAAGATAATTTTACAGAATGAAAAACTGAATCTGTTATTGATTGATTGAATGAACTGTTACATTGCTAGAGTATTTATAATGTGGCGGTTACAATACACGTCACTGTAACTGATTAACTAAAGTAAAACAGAATTGTAAACTAATTATAACTAATCATTGTCTAAATCTTGACTGTTGACTTGATTAAAATCTGTTGTCTCAATTAAACAAACGTAAGCAAATAACAACTTGGAATTCATCTAGAGAACGAGATTCTTGGAGCTATTATAGTTTTCTGATGTTCACTTGGCTCCACTTCCTCCAAACTAACAAACATGTTGTACTTCTCTTAGTTTGACTTCCCTTGTACATATCGTCACTTACACCTTACTGAGTTGCTTAATAATATTGTCCACTTCCCCATTTACTTATATTCAAGGCTGCTCTATTGATTTTGCACTCCACTACATGGCATCTTCTTCTTGTCCACCTTTCGATTTCGCAGGGAGTTATTACCATACTTCTGGAAGTGATGGTGGTCAGTGTATTAGACAGAGCAGTTTCTTTCAAGGCAAAGCCATTCTCAATCAAGGAGTTGGATATTCTGTTATTTTAGGCTTTGGAGCTTTCTTTGCTGTCTTCACCTCTTTCTTGGTAAGTTCATACTTCTTGTTTCCTTTAATATCCCTCCTCTTTCGTTCAAAAATCGTGGTCAATACTCGTTAATAATTGAGGTGAATCAAGAATATATGACCTTTCTGTGCTAAAGATAATTAGTTACGGAAGTTTAAAAGATTTATCATGTATGTCACCACATTAACTGATACTTTCTGAGTATTTAGAACAACAATACACTGCAAGTTCTGCACTAGCTCTTTTTAGTCTTTCATGGTTGGTGATGAACATTTGAAAAAACGTTTCAGTTTTCCACAAATAAGGGACACATAATTCTGCTTTGATTTTCTTCCATTGGATAGTCTGACTGTTTGTATTAGGTGCAAAGCTATTGGTTTGACTTTAAAGAACTCAAGCGGTCTCTTTCATTTTAGTTGGGTGCTGTATTGGGCGCCACTCATATTAGATCGGGCAGCCTCCGCCCAAGCCCAAACAACAAAGCCCAAACAATAAAGCCCAATACACCCCCCCCACCAAATTGAAACCGGGAAAACCTACCATTACCGGTCGTCTCTTTCGCCCAAACCCTTCGAAACCCTAACCCCAAATTCGAATTTCAAATCTCCAACAATTCGAGTGCCCGATTCGAGTTTCTCCAACAAATCTCCAACAATTCGAATTAAGAACGGTTGTTGTTTTGGCCAAAACAACAAATCTCCAACAACTCGAGTTTGCAAAGCCTTCGACTGGGTTTGATCCACCATTGATCAAAATCTCCAACACAATCTCTCCACCATTGATCAAAATCTCCAACAATTCGAGTTTGATCCACCATTGATCCACCATTGATCACAGTTTGTATGTGTTTGTCACTGAAAACTAGATTTGAGTTTCTCAATTCGTTTGAGTCTCTTAGAATACCATCCTTATATACCTTGTGAAAAGTATAAAGAGTTCAAAGAGGATCCAGACTCATCACTGAAAGAGTGGTGTAAAGGGAAGGAGGATGTGAAGTGTTGCCCTGTGTGTGGATATATGATAGAGAAGGTGGATGGGTGCAATCACATTGAGTGCAAGTGTGGAAATCATATTTGCTGGGTTTGTTTGGAATATTTCAGCAGCAGTGAGGATTGCTATGGGCACCTGAGAACGGTACATCTTGCAATAATATGAACCCTATTAGGTTATGTTAGTGTGAATATATATCAATAATATGAACCCTACTATTAGGGTATGTTAGTGTGAATATATATCTCAATTATACTGTATCTGAATGTAAATTTATTTGAACGTGTAAGCTCAACTCAAGGTATATGTGCTACCTCGTAGATTGTGCATTTACACATTCAGATTATGCCCCTTAATACTGTTCACTTCCTCTGTAAATCCAAACATCCTTGTGTGAAGCATTCCAGTTTGCATAATGAGTAAATGTTCTTCATTTGCTTGCCCTCTTCTCTCCCTTTTGCATTTGTACTCGGTAAAATCATTTCCTGGAAACTACAAAGTTCCGCTTACAATTCAGATGAAACATTACGGAACTAATTATGAAAGGATCATTTTACTGAAGAACGAAACTTGAGATACTTTTGTCCCCGTGCAACCATTTGTTATCTTGATTAGAGCAAATCTATAACGCGGAAAATTCATTCTTTTTAGTGTTGAAGATTTTCTTTTGTTATCTATAACGCGGAAGATTTTCTTTTAATAATTCAAAGGGTATCAAGGAGATACATGTTTTCATGAACACATACATGTTTTCATGAACACATAAAACATCATTTGCTTTAAGCACCCTATCCATCATCTAACTATTATAAAAGTGATTTCTTAGCCTACCAAAAAATATTAGCCTAAAAATACTTTTGCTATTGCTTTATAGTCCCCAAAGTAATTTTTAAGCTTCCCTATCCATCATCTATTATTGTAAAAGTTGAGTTTCTTAGCCTACATTGTTTCTTAGACCAGTGTACATCCTTTTGTTCCTTGAATATTAGCAAACATAGAGACTAAATAATACTTTTTGCAGTTAGACTCTCATTATTAGTTGTCCATGCCAATAAGTAAGGTGGTTCTTAGACATTGTAAAATATTATTAGAGTGCGTTCACGGAATATGAATCCCATAAGTTTTGGTATCCTAGCCAAGAAGTTTGTTCTCAGATCTAATTATTTAGTGAGCTCAAAATACAAAAATATTAGAGTTAGAGTCGATGCATCCCTTTACAATCGAAGGCTCACACACTAACATTGTAAACCAAGGACCTGCCTCAAGCATGTCTTAGTTATTTTTTCTCAATCCAAAATTTCTTCCATACCCATTTCGTCCTAGAATGCCATTTTCTTCTTTAGTGTTCCTCACGAAGATGGTCAAGTAATGGCTGATGTGACATACAATAAATGTGGACTCCACGAATCGTCCCACCTAGGAGATGTCTTCGGTCGAAGATAACTAGACTGTGAATATGATTTTTTGTTTCTCTTCTAGAACATTATCATATAGGAAGATTTCAGGTAAGTCAGGTTTTAGCGTGATTATGTTGACATACTCATATTAGTACGCATTACTTACAAAAAGACGATTTTGTTTTTTAGTCGCTAATGTCTTGAGGTTCCGTGTACCCCTTTTAATTATTGGTTTCTTTCTTCCTTTGGAAAACCTGAATTTGTGAAGCTGGTGTTTGGCATGTCTGTGCAAATGATAAAAGTGCCCCCGTTGTTGCATCTAGCTTTAGCACACCCGAGTCTGATTGAATTGCGCCATACAACCTGTGTGTAGTGCAAGCACTCTCCACCGTCGCATGTGTTAGTGTTGTAGTTATAGAATTGTCTTTCGCTAACCCACATGTTTACTGCACCTATAGCAGAGAAGTCACCAGACTACCAGCCAGATTCTCCATAAGAACCGCCGAGTGCACTAAATTGCATGTACCGGTCATCCGGTTTGCATAGTCCGCAAAGGGCGGTCGCAACATTGTTGTCCCAAGTCATGGGTCCAACGCCAACTTGTGCACGAGCTGCGTTATGAACGCTTTAGGAAGTCTTGTGGTGAGTCCCGAGCTAGAGATACGTGCACCATGACTAAGCCCAATAGGCACAAAAGTAATTCTAATTCCCCGTGTACACAATCCCATTATTCTAGCTTTAAAATTTTTCTCAGATTGCACAATTAGTTTAGTTTTCTTGATGAATTTAGACAGAATGAGCTTGGTATTTATATAGGGAATATAGTTCATACATAATGATCAGTATGAACAAAAAAAGTAATTAAATTCACAAATGCATCAACCTTAGATGTTATCTTTAGAAATCGTGGGAAAACTGAGAGCAGCCCATGTGGGGCGCAACTATGTATATTCTGAAAATAATATATATGAGGTAATTAAATAGGGATTCTTCAACTGGAAAACCTGAATTTGGATGTAAAGCTGGTGTTTGGGAGTACTTGTTTAATTTCTTTTGAGTTTGGAAGAGTCCATTTCCCTATATGGATTATTAATATGACTCTATGACTCTGTCCAAGAAGAGGCAACAGTGTGGGTAAGTTGAGTTTCCATATATCAGTGCTACTCAAGTCAATATGGTAGAATTATAGTAGATGATTGAAAATAGGGAATGGACAGTTGAACTTTACCTAGCTAGCAATAACAATGTCAATGGCTGAAACGATTATGCATAACCCCGTCCATGATTTCCCTTGACACTCCTTATTTAATAATCATGAATCTATAACATTTGAGTACGCGCTTAATTGAAATATTAAAAGTTCTAGATGATAAAAGTTAACTAAATGGTAGAATTATAGCATGACATGTTCACTTATAGGATCTGTTGTGTCTTTTTTATGATTGTGTGTATTCTAGGCTTCCATGCTTTGTTGATATGTATTTGGGTTTCCTCGAATTTCCAAATATTGTTTGACACGGCAAGTCGGCAAAAAGGTGGACTGAATAAGTTACGTTCTTTTTAGTTGAACGATTTGGCCATTGGTGTAGGTGCATGTCATGCTAGTTCCATCTGCATTCGAATGTGGATTAATGGCTTGAGTCATTGTTGTTTCATTATTGTTTACCTTGGAATAAAACCTTGTTATATTGATTACTTGATGATTAATGGTGGAGAGCTAGAGATATTCATTTCTTGAAGTTATCTCGTGTTTTTTTGTTATGAGGGTTAGTTGGGTATTATGTTTAGGGCGCCATTGCTCTCTTTCTACTTTTTTAGTTGTAAGTTGTGAATATTTGATTCTTACACTCCGCCTTTGGGGTGGTAGGACATCTTTCTTGTGTTTGATTTATATGTGCCGCCCGACAGAGTACTAGAATGTGTTTAGCTAGTCTTCGAATATTAACTTGTCACATAAAGAATGGGTCCAGATTAACCCACCAAAATTGGATTGGGTAGCCTCCAAGCCCAAATTGCGGCCCAAAAAAGCCCAAGACACCCCCACTTCCATCGCTAAACCGAAAAACCTTCTCTAGTCGGTCATCTCTCAAGACTCGGCCCAAAACCCTTCAACCCTAACCAAAAAACGAATTAGAATCACCCAATCCAATTAGAATCGCCTGATCCAAAACCATTCCAATTCTCCCAATCCAATTAGAATCGGTACAATTGTAATTGAGAATCGCACAATCAAATTGAGCCATCGAGTTTTTCTTTCCTGAATCAAGTTTCATATCCAATTTGAATCAAGTTTCATATCCAATTTGAAGGTAAGAATCATATTGGCTTGGTTCTATTTCTTGTTGGCTTGGTTTAACTACTTGTTTTAGGAAATGGGTAATATTTGATGGTTTGGAATTTGTAATGGGGTACGGTTGTTGGTAGAATCTTGTTTCTGTTGTAATGGGGTACAGTTGTTCATTCCTCCTCTAATGTATGAAGATTGGATTTGTTTCAGTGTAACCTTATGTTAGATTCTTGAATTTTGAATGGAACTAGTGCAACATTGTCTCCATTTTAGTAATAATACGCTTAGAGAAATACTAGCGATGCTACCCCTTAGAGGGGGTAGCATGGTGATACCCCAAACATGTGATTTAGAGCCCGCTTGAAAATTAAAAAATGAGTTGCTTTACATCTTGTTGCTAAACTTTTATAGTGCTCATCTTTCATACCTAGTATTTTCCTTTAGGGCTTGATGTTATAAGAGAAGATACTTTTACCATTTTATGATTAGTGTCTCTGTACATTCTCCATTACTCACCTTTTATATTGCTTATGTTCTTGAGTCTTGACTTAATGAGTAATGACCTTGATTACATGCAGCTTTACGAAGTACTTGCTTAAGGTCTGGATACAGGGGAACAAAACTGAAGCGGTAAAGCATTATAGGTGAGAAGCTTTTTCTTTGGTTATCAAATTTACTGAATGTACAATCAAGGTGGTTTTTTTGGGTGGTTTCCCCTATGCTTGACGAGGGATAGAAATTGTATTGTGGGTTGAATATTTTATAGGGTGTTATGTACATATGGTTGTTGGAAGGATGTCATTATTGATTTCCAGGTTATGACAGGTTTAAGTATACGAAATGTTGACTAAACAAAGGAAACTCTGCCCAAAATTCGATAGAATTTGGATAGTGTAACGCCTCATTCTATTTCTTCATATATACTTGGAGTTATCATAGCAAGCTTATAAGTACATTTGTTTTACGACTGGGATGATCTCTTTTTTCTAGTGGTTTTTTTTGTACATTGTTTATTTAAATATGGTTTACTAATACTTATTTTATTTTTCTTTGTAGCGATGGGTCCTCGATCAAAGAATGTGAAGAATGTAGCGAAAACTACATTAAAGGGTGTTAAGAAATTGTTTGGTGGCGGTTCCTCTAGCGGTGATGCAGTTGGAAGAAAAGACATAGACATAGAATGACGGCTTAATCCAAGATCGTAACAAGATGAGGGACCATTTGGAAAAAGAGGTTCCCGAGGTTCCCGAGGTTGATTAGTTTTTAGTGAAGATAGTGTAGATAGTGTAGATAGTGATACTAATGTAGGTTTAGATGTAGGTTTAGACAAAGGGAAGAGTATAGTAGAAGAGGAGAGTGAGAGTGAGGAGGAGAGAGGAGGAGGAGGATGAGCGGGATGATGATGTTGAAGAATATGTGGTAGAAGACGCACCACCAAATGGAAGAAGCACCTCCGGTATTGGATTTAAGTAAGAAAATCCAATGATGATTTGGAGTTTCAAAGAGGTGTGTATGGGGGAGGCCCGTGATGAGTCGAGTTGTTGTATGACTATGCGGTGCATGTGTCGCCTCGCGATGTTTGGGATAGAAGGGTAATATTTTGTTTTTCTTGTGTACTTTGATTTTCTTTTACAAAATCTTTTGTTTCGCTCATATATATCTAATGCGTGCTCGGTTGTTTCAGAGGATCGCTGAGCGTTGAAGTGTGTTTCACACTTAGCGAAGTTATCCCAATGGAATTTCAAAATGAATGTGAAAGGTCTCCGAGATTTGCCGCGGCAAAATGAGAGAAGGACTGGGTTGTTTGATCTCGTGGAAGGTTATCACGAGCATATGGATCCACCATTGATCTCTGCGTTTGTGGAGAGATGGCATCCGAGACCAACACCTTTCATATGCCGGTTGGGGAGATGATCGTGACTTTGGACGATGTTGTCCAAATCTGTGGAGTCACAGCTTAGAGGAAGAAGCGGTGCAAGGGGACAAAGGTGAGTGAACTTACAACAATCGATAAATCTCTTACATCTTGGTCCGGGCTCCCTATTGATTTGATTAGGGCGGAGATGGAAGCTAGCAAGTTCACTTCAAAAGTAAGGCTAGAATTCATCCGGAAGCATTTTGCTAACAAGATTCATGATAGCCCTATATGTGACGCTTTGAATGTGGTAGAAGGCCTCGAAGTTTCCGGGATGTTCAACGGATTTATTAGAGCTTTTATTCGTTTTTTCTTTGGATGTGCCGTTTTTACTGACAAGTCTGGGACTGGAGTGCCTATATGTTATCTGAGGCCGTTGTTGAAATTCAGTGAGATAGAAGAGTATGCATGGGGTGCAGCAATTTTGGCATTTTTATATAGAGGTCTCTGGCCGCCACATGTGCGAAGGTGAAAGGGGTTACGAGCTATATGACTCTTCTACAGGTAAAATTTGAATATTTTAGAGTTTATTTTTTTTAATGTTAATTTTATTACTCTATCAATATGTTAACTATTTGTGTATATCTAGGCATGGATCTATGAGTATTTTCCGGTATTCATGACAGTCCCAAATTTCAACTATATCTCGCCTCACCGTGCTCATAGACACATCCCGTCGCTCCCACACTATTACGACACAATAACGTGCATTGCAGTTTTTATCGGCGATAATTGATGATTTGAATGAGTTCAATGTAAGTATTAAATTCAATGACAATTTGGTATTTAAGTTTGTTTATATTTATTTTTAGTAATTGATCATTAGAGTTGTTAATGACACATTTGATTTTGTTTCAGGTTTGTTTGGCATCCCTACAAAAATATCGAGATACAAACCCGATCGATGACATTGCATTTTTGAGGGATTGCTATGTTTTTCAACATTGTCGAGCTTTACTGCCGCAAGGGTGGTGCGTCGGTTGGGTCAATGCGTGCAACTTGTACCTAAAGATCCTCCAATGCCAAATTGGAGAACAAGAACCGTGGGCGGACGCTGGTATGAAGTGAGTGGACCAATATTGGGCCACTTTATCGAGTCGTCGGCGAATCACGTGATCCAACTCTGCAACCGAGGACCTATTTCGCCTTATCCATGGGAGTGTCATCAAAACTACATGACTTGGTATCGCGAGGAATTCTCATGTAGTTTTGGTGAACCCCGAGCTTCTTCCGATTCATCCCTCCCCGAGACACCGCCTAACCGTTCACCGATTGTAAGTATTGTGATTTTTAATTGAGTTTTCTCTAACCGCGGATTTTTGCATTCGATTGGTAACTTATCTTGATTTTTCTTTTTTCGACGTAACGACGTCATCGATGAAACCAATCGCTTGCTAGAGAGGTCTGCAATTGGCTGGAATGATATGCCGAGGAAGCAAGGTCCTCCTTCAACAAAGCGCATAACTTGACTAGGTGCAAGTACATTGGTGGGCTTATAGTTGATTTGTTTCAGTTTTAGGGTTTATAACTTTGTAATTTAGTTTGATGGATGTAATTTGTTTTTTGTTTAGGGTTTGTAATTTTGTTAACTTCGAATGAATTGATGAATATGATGTTTGCATGAATGTTTGAATGGAATTTAATGTTTAGGGTTTAAGGTTTAATGTTTGAATGTAATTTGTTTCAGTTTAGGGTTTAATGTATGAATGGAATTTTATGTATGGATGAATTTGATGAATGAGAGTGTTTGATATCTGATGTTTGAATGGAAAAGTGGAATTTGATGAATGAGAGTGTTTGATATTTGATGTTTAAATGGAAAAGTGGAATTTGATGAATATGAAAGTGTTGTAAAAACAAAACGAATTTTGAAAATTTTTTCTTCCAAACGACCACCGCATCGCTTGGCATAAAAGGCCAAACGACCTCGCCAGATCGTTTTGTATTAAAGCCAAACGACCACGGCAGATCGGTCGCTTTTAATCTCAAACGACCCATGCAGATCGTTTGTTCTAAAGGCCAAACGACATGACCACATCGTTTGGTCTAAAGGCCAAACGACATGACCACATCGTTTGGTCTAAAGGCCAAACGACATGGCCACATCGTTTGCCCTTTAGACCAAACGATCTGGCTGGGTCGTTTTGTATTAAAGCCAAACGACTTCACCGTGTAGTTTCGGTCATTATTGACAACATACGAACGTTATTTCAAATCACTCGATTGCGGTCCGAATCAACTAGTCGATCACTTTCGATTGCCATCCGAATCAACTTAGTCGATCATTCGATTTCAAAATCACTTTCGATTGACGTCCGAATCAACTTAGTCGATCGCTTTATTTCCAAATCACTTTCGATTGCCGTCCGAATCAACTTAATCGATCACTTTCGATTTCCAAATCAAATCAAATAAAAGCCCTAACATTATTTCCAAATAACAAAAAATAAAATAAAATTACATTTGTTCCAAATTACATAAAAATATCAAATTACATCAATATATCACTTAGTCGATCGCCGATTTCAAAATCACTTTCGATTGTCATCCGAATCAACTTAGTCGATTACTTTCGATTTCCAAATCAAATCAAATAAAAGCCCTAACATTGATAACATAAAAATCAAATCAAATTATACTTGTTCCAAATTACATCAAAATACAAATTACATCAAAATATCATATCGACAACATACAAACAACTTAGTCGATAACATGTAATCGTTGGTCTTCAACGAGCTCATTTTCCCATATTAAATTGGGAATGTTCAATGCCATAAATTGCAATTGCCTTCTTTCGTCAAGGCCAAATTCCAACTTTCAGCAATATCATATCGAGCTCTAAGCCATTGGCGACATCGAGGAACCGGACAATCTTCAACAAGTTCAACATTGACAAAATGATTTCCACCAACATGTGCTACCCAACACTTGGGTCACTCTCTCAGATTTGCTTGGGTTCTCAGCGCATGAGAAGGAAGCACCGATGAGCTCCTAAATGCATAAGGACAACATTAAATCTTGAAGCAAATAAGTATCCAAAAAAAGGCATGCTCATCCACTTATTTAAGGGTGCGAGTAACCTTCTTCATGTAGGATTTCCTTCATCGAATAAAAACCTCACTTTGATTGTACAAAGTACAATAAAGGGGGAGGTTGTCAGTAAGCTCTTCGTACAACTCCCTTCTCATCTGTGGCCATTCTTCTTGACTTCTTCCTAATGCAATGCAGAAAGCTCTATAACCGCAGTTGTCATCGCCAACAGGGTCATGGACTCTAACAATGTATTTATGCATTTCTTCAGGAATATCCAACCCGTAATCCTTAGGACCCCTCGTCTTTCCAAAGTCTAAGCCATCTCTCACATTTCGTGGTGTGACCGTTTTGGAGAAGGCTTATTTCATGGTGTGGTTGTTTTGGTGTTTTGGGAGAAGGTTTATTTCTTGGTGTGGTTGTTTTGGTGTTTTGGAGAAGGCTTATTTGTTGGTGTGGTGTGGATGTTTTGGGTTGGTAGTTTTGGAGAAGATTTCTTTCTTGGTGTAGTGTGGGTGTTTTGGGTGGGCGTAATGTTTGGTTGTGGACGAGACCCACTCTTCATGGTCACGCGTTGAGAAATGTTCAAAATGAGATGGATCTCGCTTTGAAGAGTTATCATCTCCAGTTTGAAGCTTTCTGCTGCAGCTACCTTTCGGCCGACCTTTGGTTTTTGCTTCCTCACAAGGCGGTACTAGCCATGTACTTTCTGGTACGGCAATCTCCATAAGCTTCCTAATCATAACCCTCTGCTTTTCTTCAGAAACCATTGCAAACCTATTCATGAACAAGTCCATCGAAGGTGCAACATCGGGACCAACACCCACTGACACATTGGGAGAAGCAGACAATGTTTTCCAAAAGGGTCGATAGCGATCAAAGGGATGGACCGCTCTTGCTCTTCAAACTCAATTAATTCATGAGCACATGGCGTCCATGGCTCGTGCGCAAAATAGCACCAACACCTTATCTCTCCATCTTTAACACGCTTTTACGCGGGTATCTATTTCTTCAAATAACAAGTCTAAACACTTGCGTGGAGACAAGGCCTCCGAGTTCACGCGAAACAAAGGAATCCGGTGGTGGTGCTGAGTTACAATCATACTTCTCTCGAAGGTAGCTCTAATCTCGGACATCTGGATCTCTAGAATCGGGTGGATTAAGCTAAACATACTCAAAAAATCATGACAGTTTGCATTTCCTAGTACACGCTTCACCGAAAGATGAGACCCTTCAACTCTATTGGTCGTTGTACTCCCAAAGTGAATGTGTTGGTCAGTCCAACAACATACGAATCGATCCCTGTGAGGAAACCAAGTCTCTCGCAAATAACAAACAAAATTGGAGTACTCAACCCTGTAATATTTTTCCAAATCATCCCATCTACGCTGGAAAATAACCTCTGTCTTCGATTTGACTACAGTGTTCCACGAGAACTGGGCCTTCTCTACAAGTTCTGTAGTTGGAAAAATATCGTAACATTTTGAAAGGACGCACGTAGCGATATGCCATCTACATAGATGCTTGTGTGCGTTAGGAAAAACTCTGTCAGCGGCACTCATCAGGGCTAAGTCCCTGTCAGACACGATCACAGATGGGCTTATGTCACCAAGCAAGCCACTAAAATGATGCAGGGCCCACTCATAGTCGACTGTTGTTTCAGACTGAAGCAGCACCTGACACACGGTGAAAGATTTCCACGTTGAAGTCACCCCAACAAACTGTACGAAAGGCCACCGATACCTGTTAGTTTTGTAGGTAAAGTCTAACATGAAAACTGTTGGAAAAGTCCGAGCCAACTTAACACCTTCTGGATGGGCCCATAACAATCCCGTTATCTCCTCGGTATTCTCATCCTGTCTCAACTCCTCAAAATAATGTTCTTTTGCTAACAACTCACGCAATCTCTGTAATTGTGTTAGACCGGTTCATATCCAATTTCCTCACCTTCTGCCTTGCAGTGTAGACTTGGGATATACTAGAGATGTTATCATGATACCTATTCTTGATGGAATCCAATATTTGTTTAGGTTTTATTCCACACTTACTCATCTCTGACAAATACTCGAACTCTGGAATGGTTAGTCGAGTAGCAAATGCATGTCCTTCAAGGGTCTTCGCCAATGGATGGTTGTGAACACCATTAAGAACGACAATTTTCCAACTATCGACAGTGCCGCATTGGAAAATACCTTTTAACTTAAATGGACATCCCGATTTCTTGGTTCCCCGACCTTCTCTTATTAGCCTTCTCTTAGCCTTCCTTCTTGTGTGACCGATACACACCCGAAAGCACTCGCAAGCCAAATTCAATCTTGCTACTCGGTTTCCTTTGGCACACTCAGACTTTTTCAATGACCACAACAACATTAACTTGTCTTCCTCTAGCGGTTGCCCAATCGATTGCCTCGCTACGTGTATGAAAGACCTAAACACATAAAAAACAACAACTATTATTAATACACTAATAAAATTATATTTAGAAAATTAAAAAAAAAAAATGAAATCAATGCCTACTCAATCATACCTCTTCCGTAGTAAAAATTTCTGTTGTATCACTTAAAATCGGTTGACAATCCACATCATTCGAGTTTGCAGAAGATCGGTTCCCGGATAGCGGCAAATAATTCTACATATAGAAGAATAAAACAAGAGTCTCAAACAATTTGCATTTAGTTTCAAACGACCCAGCCATGTAGTTTCATCAAGAGTCCAAACGACCCGGCCATGTCGTTCTATAATGTAATGAAACGACCTGGCCATGTAGTGCTATAGTGTAATGAAACGACCCAGCCATGTCGTTCTGTAGTGTTCTCAAACTACACCGCCATGTCGTTCCGTAGTGTTCTCAAACTACAGGCCCATGTCGTTTGATAGTGTTCCCAAACCGACCCGACCATGTCGTTTGGGGCTCGGATTTTGCATTCATTCATTTTGCATCCATTCATTCATTCATTCAATCAATCAAGTGTTTTGTATTCATTTTAATCAAGTGTTACCTCATTATTTAGGTTTGCATTTTGTCGTCGAAGATTTCTCGAATTTCATTTGCTTTCGACTTGTCGCGATCTTCAAATTCTTCACCTTGACCTTCAACATTTTGTTCCACTTCTTCACTTTCAACATATCTTCTATTTTCTCCTTCTCTAATTTGTTGTTCTTCTAATTTTTGTTGTTGTACCTCAAACATTACCTCAAATACTTCTTCTTCATCTTCATGTTCCATTTAGAGAAACTTGAGTGTGTAGAGAAACTTGAGTATGTAGAGAAACTTGAGTATTCTATGTAAACCCTAAACTCTAAACTGAGTGAATGAGTATTCTATATATATTTGAAATTTTGATATATTTCGAATAATTGAATGAAATATATTTGTAAACCCCCCAAACTAGTCTATTATTTACAATTGAATAAAAAAAATGGAAAATAACAAGTTTAGATATAAAACAAATTATTATTTTAGATTTGGATAATTTAGTCAAATATGTTTGAAATTAAATTTTTTTTTATGTCGGTACGAAATTTGTAAACCCTAAACCCTAAACCCTAAACCCAAACCCCAAACCCCCAAACTAGTTTATGATTCAAAATTTGAAAAAGAAAATAAAAAATAATAAGTTTATAAATAAAACAAATTATTATTTTGAATAATTAAGTAAAATTTGTTAGCACGAAATTTGTAAACAACTCTAAACCCTAAACCCTAAATCTCAACCTAGTTTATGATTCACAATTTTAAAAATAAAATAAAAAATAATAAGTTTAGATATAAAACAAATTATTATTTCAAATAATTAAGTGAAATATGTTGGTACGAAATTTCTAAACCTTGAACTCTGAACTCTAAACCCCAAACTAGTTTATGATTCACAATTGAAAAAATAATAATAATAACAAGTTTAGATATAAAACAAATTATTATTTTAGATTTTATAACATGTTTGATTACATGTAGCATGTTTGATTACATGTTTTAACTTGGTTATAAATATACTATGTCATAACAGATAAAGAGTGTAGAGTGCATGTAGTTTTATTGATGTAATTGTGTTGTTTCTAACCCAATTTTTTAAATCGGATTTCAATTTTTCTAATTCAATTGAAATCGTTTGAGTGCATTTGGAATCGTTTGAGTCGTGTCCATCGTCGTTTGAGTGTACACTCAAACACGTGACCAAGTCGTTTGAGTGTATACTCAAATTACATGTCCAAGTCGTTTGAGTGTATACTCAAAAACTACATGGACAAGTCGTTTGAGTGTTACTCACACTAACACACAAACTACGCGGCCATATCGTTCGCGGCCATGTCGTTTGAGTGTACACTCAAACTACGTGGCCATGTAGTTTGAGTGTACACTCAAACTACGCGGCCATGTCGTTTGAGCCTACACTCAAACTACTCGACCATGTCGTTTGAGTGTATACTCAAACTACATGAACCCGTCGTTTGAGTGTTAGTCACACTAACACTCAAACTACGCGGCCATGTCATTTGAGTGTAAACTTCTACATGGCCATGTCGCTTGAGTGTATACTCAAACGACATGGCGGCCGCAGTGTACAGTTTGATGGCCGCCAGTAGTTTGAGTGTTAGTGTGAGTAACATCAAAACTATACGCGACCATGTCGTTTGAGTATACACTCAAACGACTTCGTCATGTAGTTTGAGTGCACACTCAAACGACATGGCGGCGTGTTTGAGTGCACACTCAAATCGACATAGCGCCAGTAGTTTGAGTGTAAACTCAAACGACATGGACACGTAGTTTCAGTGTTAGTGTGAGTAACACTCAAACGACTTGTCCATATCGTTTGAGTATACACTCAAACGACTTGGCCATCTAGTTTGAGTGTAACTCAAACTCAAAGTAACACTCAAACGACATGGTCATGTCGTCTGAGTGTACACTCAAACGACTTGGCGAAGTCGTTTCTGTTTTCACTCAAACGACATGGTCATGTAATGTTTACGTTTTACTCAAACGACCGCGACCATGTCGTTTGAGTGTAAACAAAACGACTTTGGTCAAGTCGTTTGAGTGTACACTCGACGACATGGTCGTGTCGCTTGAGTGTAAAACGTAAACGACCGGAGGGTTCGTTTTGGCGATACCGGTTGAATTGGTTGCTGGGCTTGGGCTTTATGGCAAATTTGTAATATGGCAAATTTGTAAAATTTCTTTTTTTTTGAGGGGTTGCCCAATCCAATTTGATGAGTGCCCAATGGAATCACCTTTTAGTTTCATCAATGTGACCCACTGGATGCTATAATCCAAACTGACTGCCTGTCTTAATTATGTGGTATTGGGTCCAACTAAAGATTCAATGCGGAAAAGTGAAAACACACTTCAAATTTATACATTCACTTATTATTTGTTCACATTTAGTCCTTTTATCATTGAGTAGGTATGGCTTGAGAAACGATATGTGGGATCTCGGCACACATCTGAATGGTTCAATACTGCTGGAAGAAATGTGAAAACAGGACTTATTGCCAGTGTTGTAGTATCCCAGGTACCAAAGTTGTAAATTCTGTAATCTTCTTTCATTCAAGTCTAACAACTCGACCTCTTCCAACTAACGTTTGCATATTTGAATCTGAAGTGGACTTTGAAACGCCCATATATGTTGGACATATTTCGTAACAAACCCACCGAATATAATGGACAAAATCCTTTGCTACAACTGAAGGTAGATATGCTTTATCTATCTAATATAAGATATGCTTTATCTAATAAAGGGTTTCCAAGTTGAGGGGGAGACTTGGACCGAGGCTTTATAAGGGTTTCTATTCTCAAAAGGAAGTACCGGAGAGTTAATAGAAAAGAAAAACCGTACCTTTGTGTTTGGTTGATGAACCGCAAGCTATAGAGAGGATTGTTTGGCTGATTTATTTGCTCTCCATTACTCTTCTCACATATGTATCTAGAGTTGTGATTACTTGTGATGCTATTTTGAGAGGAATAAAATTCCCAAACCAAAATCCAAATTGATTAAAGTTGTTCCTGCTAAAGGAAGAGTTATGCTTGCTAAGATTGCAAGACGAAGGTTTTAACGTCAAGGACTACAAGTGGAGAAGTGTGATATTCGAAAGAGTCAAAGATAGAAGGAAAAATGCGGTATTCGGGTAATCATGGGATTTGATCCCCGTTGTGAGTAGTTCTTTCTTTGAGTCTTAATACTTCGATGTGAGCACAAGACATTGTAATACTTGATTTTATTGAGTGGATTTTTTCCACTGCTTGTGAAAGGCAGTGGCGTGGATGTTTCCCAGTGATTGGGTTTACCATGTTAAAAAATTCTTTGTGTCTTGTCTCGTTTTATTTTTCAGTTTGATTGTCATAGATAATTGTTTAATTGTTTGCTGGTGCATGATTAAATCTAATTGTGGACATTGAATTCAACGAGATTACTCTTGTCAAATCAAATCTGGGAATTTCAATTGGTATCAGAGCGGGTGCTCTTTGTTTGGGTTTAACAACCCTAAGAGTTTGATTTTTTCCCCAAAAGATATATTTTCTTTTCCCGATGGAATTTAATAAACTTGGATCAACTAACAGATCTCCATTTTTCGATGGGTCTAACTTTCCTTATTGGAAAGTTAGAATGATTGCCTATGTACAAGCCTTAGGTGACGATGTTTGGGTTGCCATTGAGAATGGCTGGACTTGGCCTAGTGTGACCATTGGAGAGGGTGCTACTGCTGTCACCACTCCCATAGCTAGGAATAAATGGAATGAAACTCAAAAAACTCTATCTAGTTTTAATTCTAAAGGTCTTAATGCTATATTTACGGCTATGTCACCTAATGAGTTTCGGCGTATATCTTCTTGTACCACTTCAAAAGAAGCTTGGGACAAACTATGTATGACTCATGAGGGAGACAAAACAGTTAAGGAAAGCAAACTTGAGTTATTGACCACCCAATTTGAGACATTGAGAATGGAGGAGAGTGAAAGTTTTGATGATTTTTTTGTTAGACTCCAAGATATTATTAACAACAAGCTCTTGGTCTTAATTATCCAGATGTGCAGATTGTCCGAAAGATTTTGAGATCACTTCCTAAGAGATTTAGGTCACGTAAAGATGCTATTCAAGAAGCACATGATCTCAAAACCATGTCGGTGGATACTTTAGCTGGTAAATTAAAAACTTTTGAGTTTGAGTTGGAGATGGAGAAACCTAAGAATGAGAAGACTCTAGCATTCAAGGGTACCTCCTTAGCTTCTAAGTCTAGGATTTTCTCACATCATGGTGTCTCACATGACTCTGATAGTGATGATGATATCGACCAAGAGATTGAGCGGGTGAGTAAAGAGTTTCGAAGACTCATAAAAAGGAAACATGCGATGAAGTCTGATCTTGTCTTAGGAAAGAAGACCATATTCAACAAAACTCAGGTGGACATGAGTAAGGTGCAATGTTTTAAATGTAAAGAATATGGTCACTATGCCCATAATTGTCCTACAAAGACTTCTAGTAATTATGAAAAGAAAAAATCAAGTTTAAAAGTCACTTGGGATTATAGTGGTAGTGATTGTTCGACTGATTTTTTGAATGCCACTTGTGAGGATGATGATCTTGCTGCTAATGTTGTTGCATTCACTTCTAGCATTCATTCACATGCCTTGTCTGATTTTTCTGCTGATGTTAGTGTTCATGGTAGTACTAGCCTTGATATTGAGAATGTTGATTGGGAGGATATGTATGCTTCTACGGCTAAAAAGTATGTCAAACTTGGTAAAGCTTACAAGAGCATGTCTGCCAAGGTTGAAATACTCGACAAAGAAAAAACTGTTTATGTGACAAAGCTTGAGAGTTTGGAGAGTGAGTTTAATTCCCTTGAGATGAAATTCAAGTCTACAATGGTTGATCTTGAGCATACAAAGGCAGATTTAGTTTCAACTCAAGAAAAGCTCAATTCATTTTCTGTTGGCTCCGAAAATCTTGATAAAATGCTTGGAGTGGGAAAAGCTTCAAGTGACAAGAGAGGTCTCGGATTTTCTGAAAATACTAGAACATCAAAGAATACCTCTCGTGTCACTAAGTTTGTAAAGGCAACTACACCTAAAATTCTTCCCAATTTAGCCATTTTTAAGAATAGTTGTACTGAAACTATGGGTAACGTTCAAAAGAAGAAGCCTTTTAGAGTTGTAAAATGCTATAATTGTGGTAGGAGAGGGCATTTGACATCATATTGTTGGGACAATCATTATACTTTCCCTGATCCTTATTCCATTGGAAGGGGATTTTGGAAGCCTACTCACCAGCCCACCTTCAAACCAACACATATGGGTTTTAGAAATCAGTCCAGGACTTCTAAGCATAAGAAACATACTAAGGGAAATGGCAGTGAGAATAACAACAATTCTTCATCTTCATCTATTCATGTGACTCATGCATATAGTTCCTCTCACAGTAGTAGATCCATATGGGTGCGGAAGGATGAGTTGAAGTTGCTATTAGACTTGCGAAAGTCTGGTGGTAGTCCATCTCAAGGATGAGAGTTGCATTCTTTATAGCCTTGTGCTTCCTGTTCTACACACAGGCTATGTCCTAGTGTTTTGTAGGTTTTGTTTCCTTTGCATTTTGTTTTCTGTTTAGCTTGTTTTTCACGTTGTTTTTCTCCCACTTCTTTGCACGCATCTGTTTTCTTATTGAGACTATAGAGTGTGAGAGAGAATGCATTTGATTAGATTTTCAAACAAAAAGAGATGCACATGTTGAATTTATTCATGAACTATAATTCTCTTACTGGCATCCAATGTTTATTGTTTTATTCTTGTTTCTTGTTGTGTGAAGGTTCATTGATTAAAATTCAGTTCATTTGATTTATTGTGATATCAATCTAACAATGAATATCTATTATAATGTTTCGCCATTTTTTTTGGATTTTTGCAATACACACACAACACGCTTATGCCACTATTTAGGTCTTATAGTTTTTCACATGAGCTGAATGACATATTTTCTATAAGTTTGTGAAATCTCTGCAACTCAACATATTATATATTTTTTAATTTATGGAGCACAGGCATGTAATCACCCAGGTTGGTAGATTCGTAGGGGTTTAAGCCTGGTAATCTAAGGCCAACTGGTCTGGACTTACCAATCGACAACCTGTTACAAGTGATGGTTCCTCTCCACTATATAAACTCTTCCTATCTCTCTTTTGGAGCACAGGCATGTAACCACCTGGGTCGGTAGATTCGTAGGGGTTTCCACCTGGTAATCTAAGATCAACTGGTCTGGACTTACCAATCGAAAGCCTGTTACAAGGGATGGTTCCTCTCCAATATATCTATGTGAAAAAAAAAAAAATAAAAAATAATACACGCTTGCTGTATAATCTATCTATATATTATGAGTTATGGATTTCACTCACTTATGGTTCAATTTTGTCAATCCTCACAAGTGGGTAACTATGTTTCCTAAATGCGTGTCCTTTGGAGCACGAAAAAGAATTCAAACATGTGGCTTGGCATTATGGCAGAAATTTAAGTTGGGATTCATGTTTCAATTGATTATATGAACTGTGTTTTTTTTTTGCATTTTTCATGGGACAAGGTGCAAGTTTGAAATTAGTTTCTTGCTGCCATGTTTTTGAATTATTCTCCATGAACATGTTCAACTTTGGTTCTTAATTGTTTGATTGCATTTTTCTTTCATGCCTTCAATTGTTAAGGGCATCGGTTCTGCCATGTGTCAGCTGGGCTATTAAATCGTTGAGTACTCCCCGAGTAATCAATGAGTACTCGCTACTCGCTGTTTAGCCGACCCGACTAACAATTTAATCCCAGATTACAATCGGGCTCAAAAACTCCCCGAGTACTCGGCTGATTAGGCTCGATTAGCTGAGTAATTGTGTTCACTATTTCAATGTTAAACATTGAACTTGACATTTCGCCGATTCGCCAACCCTCGATTCTGTAAAGTTCTACATTTTAATCATATTTATTTTAGTTGATTGAGTGTTTTAATTGTTTATTGATTGATTGGGTTCTTAATTGGCTTCATTATGTTGGTATTTCAAAGTTAAATATATTTAATAATTATTTGTAAAGAAATATAGTGTTATGAAAAATCGTCCGATTAATTCCGATTAATCCCCGACCGATTACACCTACTCGCTACTCGCTTTTCTCCGAGTAGCGATTTAACTGCACAGTGTGTCAGTAAATTGCGCATAACTTTCTGCTCTCTTATTTGTTTTACAAACAGGTTGTTGTTCCTGAAAATAGACTTCTCAAGCTTTCCAATGGTACCAACCGTGTCTTCTAACTCCCATCGGGTTCAAGACAGACTTCCTGCTAAATGATGCAATTGTCTCACTGCTGAAACTGTTTGAGCATTTCTGATATATTTTGACAGAGGTCTAGGTAGGTTTGATTAAGGGGGAGTTGCATTGGTTTAGGGGGAGGTGTACCGATTAGGAGGAGTTTCTAATAAACTTCTACCAAGGATGCATTTGTTTAGGGGGAGTGTATGTTGCATTACATACCTTTTGAGTTTTCAGTTGCATAGTTTTATTCAAATGCATCACATGCTGCCAGTAGATATATCATTGAGAGGGAGCACATTGTTTGTTTATCTTCTTGTTTTTCTAATGGACTGCTTTTCGTCAAAGGGGAGAATAAAGATTTTTACTCGACATTTGCTGTGTTTGCTTCTGCTGCCATTTATTTCTATCTATTATACTGTGTGTTTTTTTTTTTTGCATATTTTAGTCTGTCTTTCGTGACAAAAAGGGGGAGATTGGTTTGTGATTCCTAGAGCTTGTTATATTTTGGTATCATGATGTTTTTGTTTATTGTGCAGCTACAATAACTTTCACGATCTCATCCGAAGTTGAGCTGAATTGGAGACAGTACAATGCATTGGGTGTCTTGAGTTTGGGAAGTCTCGAGTCATTCAGTGCACTTTTGTTTTCTCATAAGTGAGTGCTGACTACTTAGTTGTACAGGTGGTTTTGTCACGAAATGATATCCAAAGGGGGAGATTGAAACGCCCATATATGTTGGACATATTTCGTAACAAACCCACCGAATATAATGGACAAAATCCTTTGCTACAACTGAAGGTAGATATGCTTTATCTATCTAATATAAGATATGCTTTATCTAATAAAGGGTTTCCAAGTTGAGGGGGAGACTTGGACCGAGGCTTTATAAGGGTTTCTATTCTCAAAAGGAAGTACTGGAGAGTTAATAGAAAAGAAAAACCGTACCTTTGTGTTTGGTTGATGAACCGCAAGCTATAGAGAGGATTGTTTGGCCGATTTATTTGCTCTCCATTACTCTTCTCACATATGTATCTAGAGTTGTGATTACTTGTGATGCTATTTTGAGAGGAATAAAATTCCCAAACCAAAATCCAAATTGATTAAAGTTGTTCCTGCTAAAGGAAGAGTTATGCTTGCTGAGATTGCAAGACGAAGGTTTTAACGTCAAGGACTACAAGTGGAGAAGTGTGATATTCGAAAGAGTCAAAGATAGAAGGAAGAATGCGGTATTCGGATAATCATGGGATTTGATCCCCGTTGTGAGTAGTTCTTTCTTTGAGTCTTAATACTTCGATGTGAGCACAAGACATTGTAATACTTGATTTTATTGAGTGGATTTTTTCCACTGCTTGTGAAAGGCAGTGGCGTGGATGTTTCCCAGTGATTGGGTTTACCACGTTAAAAAATTCTCTGTGTCTTGTCTCGTTTTATTTTTCAGTTTGATTGTCATAGATAATTGTTTAATTGTTTGTTGGTGCATGATTAAATCTAATTGTGAACATTGAATTCAACGAGATTACTCTTGTCAAATCAAATCTGGGAATTTCAGACTTGGGCTGCAACTATATTGCAAAGTTCTAATGTCGCGTGGGAGTATGGCGTTAGTGGACCATTCTGGCATGCAAGTGGAGCTACCATTCAGGTCTGCCTAGAACCTTATCACATTACCATAATCGATATTTCAGTTTTGGAAAATAAAACTTTATTTTTTTGTTTATTCTAACCAGGTACTTCTGTTTGGTATTATGGCTATTGAGATTAAACTAGTTTTCGAACCCGTTCTATGAACGGGTGTCGTTATATTAAATTATTATAAAAATTATAATACCTATGTGGATCTATGAGGTATAAATATTATATTTTAAGTGTTAATTTTTTCAAGTTTACATCCATTATCAGTTATATTTTGTGTGTTTATATAAATCAATTGATAAATAATTGATTATGGACAGAGTAGAGGTGTCAATTAAAGGTGGGCGAAAACTGTAGGATTTGAGGAGAAAAGTTATTCTGGGTTGTATTATCCCACAACTCTTTCGTTGTACATAGAACTTGTTGTTGATTGGAAATGATGTTATTTTTCAGTTTTTTAATGTAAATGGTGTAAATTTATAAAATTTTGTAATGGCTGAAAGTAAGAGCAATGAACAGCAGCTGCACAGAAGAAATGTTATCAATGCATCTCTGTTGCTATTTCTGATTATGTAATAGCTAGATTCCTTCGTGTATAACAAATGATATTGGAACACGCCCCATGCATGTCCGGATTAACACCAAGACTTGTAAAAGCATTACACGCATTGTATGACCGAATGTGCTCACGAAATGACCTCGCATTGGCATTAGATTCTTCATACAATGATTTAAAGGCAGGGGGCAGTTCAGAAAGCAAAGGGAATTTGATCTTTCCTTGTAAACAGCACATCCCAAATAGAGGTCTATTTTTGGTTGACTTTGATACTTGTTGATCTTTCCAATGTAGGGCAGAACAGAATCCACATTGCACATCCATTCAACCAAGATAATGTTGTCCTTTCTATGGAGTAGGTACATCTACATCCATTGGAGAGGTGAATACTCATTGCATACGATTCTTTTCTTGGCGAGCGCATTGAGCCAATTACTGCCGAGTAGGTACTACCCCTCGTGAGATAGTATGTTGAGAAAGAGTTGAAGAAACAAACATATACTTTATAATATAAGGAATAAGATGAAGAATATTTCTTTTAGAAAAAAAAAAAAAAAAAAAAAACAACAACAACAACAACAACATGAATGCTAATATTAATACATGCATATGAAAATTGTCAAAAACTGCTTTAAACATTATTAATAGTTTAACCAACAACTTACAAATGAGATAACTACAAAAACAAACATAGAATATCAAATCTTTGTTTCACAATATATAGAATAAGAATTCGCAATGCATCTTCGTACTATTAAAAAATTGATAGCATGACATGTCCAGTAGCAATTACCTCTCAATTATACCTCAATATTCTCAGCATTTTGATCGCGGAATTGCTCCCAAAGTCTTGCTTTATGAATTTCTACTTTCGTTTGCTGTACTAATCCTTATGAGATGGAATGTTGAGAAAGAGCTGAAGAAGTTGAATTCTGAGAAATATTGTAATCGTTTTTGTTGTTATTTCTTTTCCTTCTTGAATGCTAATAATAATACATTCGTCCAAAAAGTGTCAAAAATTGATTTAAAGAAACAATATAAGGAATAAGATAAATAATATAAAAAATAACAACTCATAATAAGTTTGTTATTTTTTAGACTGTAGATGCTAACAAAAGTACAGAAGAACTGGAGAAGCTGTGCTATGATTAAAAAAATATACCTCAATATTCTCAGCATTTTGAGGGCGCAATTGCTCCCGAAGTCTTGCTCTATGAATTTCTACTTCTGTTTGTTGTTCAATGATGATTATACCTTTAACTTAAAAAATAAATGGTAATCATACCTCAATTGATTAAAGAGATGTAGTGAAGAGAAGTTAGAAAATTATTGCTATTCACATATTGCTTCAAAATTACTTGCTCGCTTCACCACAATGCGGTTGAGTTACTATCTAATTATCTATGATTAAAGAACTACTATAATCAATTGAGAACAAAGAGGGTACCTGTTTTGTCCATTGTTTGAAGACGTTTACTGAAAAAGAGTTGAACTTGGAGTGCTTTTATGGGAGTGTTTCTCTTTTACGTATTCGTGAAAGGAAAAATATGATTTTTTAAATTATTCTAAAAAATATTGGTACTTTATGTTTAAATTATTATTTTTTCGGTTTATTTTGTTTATTTCATTTGTCATTGTTTTTTAAGTCTAACGAATGGTGGGTTGTTTGAATTATTAGGATTAACAACTATCTTAACTTTGATGTATAAATTTGTACTTATTAGGAGTTCTGATACATTAGTAGATTTAAATAGTAGGTTAAAATGTTAAATAAGTTTCTCGGTGTAAATTTACTGCTTTGAAAATAAGACATATTGTAAACATTTGTCTATAAGCTTTCAAATGGGCTTTGAAGTAGGTTATGCTATCTTGGTTTGGTTTGGTTTGCTTATTCGCTTTAGTGCATGAACTTCAAATGAAATCAGAAGACTTCTTTTGTAATGCTGTATTTCGAATAGCACATTAACTACGAATATATTTCAAAACAACATTATTTTGCTACAAATGAAGTAAATAAATGAAATTAATGCATATCTAAAGTTTAAAATAAGTGTTTTACAGAAAAAAAAAATACTATGTGACCAACATAATAAAATTTTGGTATTCAAGTACTAATCCTCATGGTTTTCTTTTTTTTATTATGGAACTCTCCATGCCCTTCATTCTTTTAATTTTTTCTTCGAGATAATATTTTTTTTCTTTGTTGTGTTTATCATCAACCAAACAATTTAGCATAATATTTTTGAGGATGTCGAGTTGATTATGTTTTTCTTCAACTTCTGTTATTTTCTTCATAAGTTTTTTGAAATTGAAGTCTTCAATTTTCATATCACATTTATCCTTTATAAATTGTATTGCGTGAAAAGCTGCTGAATCCTTTGCTTTTGCAACATAATATGTGGTGCTTCCATCAATTCTTTAACTATGATGTCTTCATTGTTAAAGAATAAGTATTTCGGTACCTTTAATGTTACAATGCTTTTGAATCATCCGCTATCTAATTTTGTGTTGTAGACCGGATCTTGTTGAATGTTAAGTCCTGCTTCTAGAATTTCCTTTAGCATTTTTTTTTTTCATAAGCTGTAATTTTCATACGCCATTATCTGCAATAGACATAATAAAATGAAGTCAATAAATAATTGAAAATAATGGAGAAAAGGAAGAAAATAGGCCACTTGGTTTTTCAATATGTGTAGTTCAATTGTTTTTTTTAGGTTAATAGATTATGTTTTACTAAGTGATTGAAAGTTCACTCTATTAGGACCCAAGATTATGACACGTGTTGGGTAATTTGAAATGTGGATTTTTAGTTTTATGGTGTGGGCATGTGTAAAACGTGTGAGTGGTAGTTGTGGCATTTTGAAAGGGCATAACACCAAACACACTACAATAGACGGTCAAACTTGGTAAATGATGGTTAACTAACGATTGGGTTACCTAAAGCTAAAAAATGTAAAAATGTGGGTCTAACGCAAATACCCATATTATTGGGACGACCTAAAGCTAAATCATGCACCTTATTTTAAATTAGATTTTTTTTTTTTTTTAGGTAGAAGCTTTTGGGTTTTAGAAACCTCTAAGTTTACTATTATTGTTGGGCCTAGGCCCATCAAATTTGGTAACATATGTTTTAAGCAGGTATTGTATTTCAAATTCTATTCAAATTTGACCTGCTACACTACACTGCCACTTGATTACTTGAAATCGATAAAAACTTGAGACCAAAGAAATCCTATCCATGAAAATTCATTCTCTATTTTTTGAAACGTCATGACTCTTTAAGTTTCAACATTCATGGCGTTTCAAGCTTAAGCTAATGTATCGTTTCCTTCTCCATTCGTTCGACATTCTAGATTCTCAGCTTATCCATTGAAATTCAATTTTGAAAGGAAAAAGGCCACACTGAATTCTAAAGCGAAAAAAGAAGACAAAGAGGTATTGGTTTTCACTCATTTTCATTATTACTGTTGTTGAAACTAAAATTGCTATTGATTTTTTGCTAGGATTATTTGATTGATGCACTTGTTTCTATTGGTGATTGCTTTTCTTTCAGTGGATGTATTGCTTATCTTCATGAGGACTGTAAGTATCGTTTTTCTGATTTATAAGTTTTAATTAGTTAACCCAGAAACTTGTGGTTGTTTATACTTTATAATCCATAGGTGGAAGCCTTCACGACCTGATCCTTGGACATGGTTATTTGAACACAGTTTTGTTCAGTTCATTATATCCATACACATTGTACTGACACAAATTAAAAAGATGGAGCATAAGAGTTATACGGTCATATGACCCAATCCTGAATGTGCAGTACTTCTTACATTTCCGTGATCTGTGTTTGGTAAAAATAGTTTAAGAGCTGTGTTGCACGGGTACGGCTGAGACACACCGGGGACACTCCAGAGATATGACATTTTCAGTTAAAATATGGAGTGTTTGACTCGAGTACGGCTTCCATTTTGCAGTACCAGCGCAACACAGTTTAAGAGTATGTCTGGGACTCTGGCCTACGTCTCTAGTGATTGCATCTAAAATAGAAACTTATTTTTGTTGTAAAATTAAATGCAAATGTAGAGAAAAATAAATATTTCATTAAGTTAGGATGACTATAGATAATTCAAATTGAAAAAAACAAAAATATAAATTTGATGAATCTAACACTGTGCTAATTCTCATCCAATATAGAATTCAGCTTGAAAACACTACACTAATCTTCATCCAAATTTGATGAATTATTTGGGATGCTTAGGTAGTCCATTTCCCAATTTGGTGCTCCTATAAGCAATGCTTCATTTATTGACTTCAAAGAGGCGTTTCTTTTCTCAAGTTTTCAATATATTGATGAAGTTTTTTGTTTCTCTAGTATTTGCTTCATGTAGCTGTTCAGGTTTAGTAATGACTTCTTTGTGGTTGACGTCTAAAACCTCAAATTATTAAATAAGATACTGTAAAAAAAATAGTTGACCTTATCCATATTTGTTAACTATTTCTAAAGCTTTGATTGAATATCTTCTATTGTATGGAATGAAGAAAAGAAAAAGAACTCAATTATATATGTAAAACTAATGTATCGAATTCAACATGTAAATCAGAATAAAAGAAAAAACTGAAAGTTTATCTGTGTTTTTTGTTTTGTGTTAGGAGGATCGTTGGTTTTTTATATATATAGGTTTGTTTAGGTTAATTGATTAGGCTTTCTTATGTCATTAGAAGTTTAGTATGAATAGGATTCTTATTTTTTATATATCCCTAATTAGTGTTTTTGTTTTGTGTTTATATAGATAGGTTTGTTTAGGAAGTTAAGTATTAATAGGATTCTTTTTAGTAGAGTTAGATTATTTTCTAGGAACGGACTAACTCGGTAGGCAAGGGTTTTTATTATACAATATTAAATACCACTTTGTTGTCCTGGGAACCTTGCGGTCTGCAACCCTTTGCCCAACCTCTTCTATTGTTCAAGTTTATGGTGCCAAATATAGAATGTATCAAATAGAAACATCGACCGTTCAAGGGATAAATTTCAACCACTTGGCGAATGTCATACTGGTTAAGACTCTCTGTAGTCTTGATAGACTATTTGCTACATAGTTATTATAGTATATTGACTGATAGGAATTGGAGCACTACAAAGCGGTAAGAACTCTCTACTTGGGCACACCCAAGGGGAGTCCTCTACTTTCTCTCAAGCTTTGAGTTTGTCCTTGTGCATCCCATTCAGCGATTGTTAATTATAACAGATCACTATACTTATTTATTGAGCTATATCAAAGTATGAAGTATCCCCATCTGAAGTCTGAACTGAAGTTGACATGAATCCCATTTTGGATTGAGTATCCTGCTTCAACCAACCAAATGGTGGTGTTGCTGCATTGTTATGTGCTCTATTGGTGGTCTCAGAACTCAAGGAAGTGTTAGCTCCGTTTGCGTGTGGAAAAAGGTGGATCAATAATCTGGCAAGAGCTCAAGGCCTCACGCTATGTCACTTTGATAAAATTGGTACTGATAGTTACACTTCAAGCAATCGAGGTCTTGGTCAATAGAATATCTAATACGTTGCCAACATTTCTCCAAAACAAAGACAAAAAAAGAAATGAAAGACAAAAAAAGGGGGAAATGTACTCATTTATGCTTGGACTTTAGAGTCGAATCTTTTTAGTCCATTTTGAAGTTGTGAAAGTGTGAAACCGTTGTTTCCACTTTCCAGTTTTAAGTCTTTGTTTTTTTTTTTTTTTGATGAAATTTACTTTGGCTTCATTGCTTGCAACATTTTCAGCAACTTGTATCTGTTTATTTTGCCTTTGAAGGATCTTATAGGGTTGCCAAGTTTTATGTTTTCTTTTATGCATCCAGCTCCTGTCCAGTTGTCCGTCCATCTGTGTAAAAATTGTTTTGTTTTGAGGCACTTCCTGCTTTATGCTCAAACATGCCTGAAGAAATGGAAAAAGGGGCTGAGATTAAGGCATGTTTTGTCGCAGGCTCGTTAATTGACTGTCTCTTTGGAAAGAGTAGGCACGGAGTTGACTATTTAAGATAAGGTGCTTGTACCTTTTTTTAACTTTTGTTTGTGTTCCCCTCACCCCCTGCAAATGCCAATTTTATAATGAACACATATATCAAATTTCGTCCAGAGTTACTGGTAATTCCAACTTGCGGGGGTCACAACAGCGACTTAAACTTTCTCTGAGCTTTATACATTCTAAGAATCGAACTTCTTATTTAGAGTTCCAACCCCCCCAAGGGTATGAGATGCTTGCCGAGATCTTGTGGCGATGTTACACTAATCGCCACGCACATCCAACCGGTCCAAGTAGGTTGAATCCCTAACTCTTGGTCGTCAAAGATTAGAACTTCAACCTCCAAGTTGAGTTGAGATCTTGTGAGCATGATGTTACACTACTTAACGCCTTATACAAAAATAATGATAAGCTTAGCACATCCAACCGTCCAAATGGAGGTTGACTCCCCAACTCTTGGTCGTCAAATATTGGAACTTCAACCTCTAAGTTGGGTTGAGATGCGCGAGCATGATGTTACACTACCCGCCTCGCACATCCAACCGGTCCAAGTAGGTTGAATCCCCAACTCTTGGTCGTCAAAAATTGGAACTTTAATCTCCAAGTTGGGTTGAGATGCGCGACCGTGATGTTACACTACTCGCCTCGCACATCCGACCGGTCCAAGTAGGTTGAATCCCCAACTCTTGGTAAGTAAACCAAAAGACTAAACTTCCAAAACTTAAACTTTGTCCAGGCTTTATACATTCTAAGAATTCTACAATTCAATTGGTGTCCTACGTTGTTTATGAGAACAGAGGATATAAGGGGAGTGGTACACTTAACTAATTAACTAATGATTAATTATACAAAATACGTATAAGCTTGGAAAGTGTTCGTCAAAGAAAGATTGGAACTTCAACCCCCAAGTTGGGTTGAGATGCGCGAGCGTGATGTTACACGTACTACTCGCCTCGCACATTCAACCGGTCCAAGTAAGTTGACTCCCCAACTCTTGGTCGTCAAAGATTGGAACTTCAACCTCCAAGTTGGGTTGAGATGCGCGAGCGTGATGTTACACTACTCGCCTCGCACATCCAACCGGTCCAAGTAGGTTGACTCCCCAACTCTTGGTCGTCAAAGATTGGAACTTCAACCTCCAAGTTGGGTTGAGATGCGCGAGCATGATGTTACACTACTCGCCTCGCACATCCAACCGGTCCAAGTAGGTTGAATCCCCAACTCTTGGTCGTCAAAAATTGGAACTTCAACCTCCAAGTTGGGTTGAGATGCGCGAGCGTGATGTTACACTACTCGCCTCGCACATCCAACCGGTCCAAGTAGGTTGAATCCCCAACTCTTGGTCGCCAAAAATTGGAACTTCAACCTCCAAGTTGGGTTGAGATGCGCGAGCGTGATGTTACACTACTCGCCTCGCACATCCAACCTGTCCAAGTAGGTTGAATCCCCAACTCTTGGTAAGTAAACCAAAAGACTAAACTTCCAAAACTTAAACTTTGTCTGGGCTTTATACATTCTAAGAATCGAACTTCTTATTTAGTTTTCCTCATTCTGAACTTCTACAATTAGATTGGTGTCCTACGTTGTTTATGAGAACCGAGAATATGAGGGTAGGGGTGGGTGAGCTTAAAACTATGAAAGCGGTAAACATGAAAATTAACTACGCTTAGCTAATTAACTAATGATTAATTATACAAAATACGTATAAGCTTGGAAAGTGTTCGTCAAAGAAAGATTGGAACTTCCACCCCCAAGTTGGGTTGAGATGCGCGACCGTGATGTTACACTACTCGCCTCGCACATCCAACCGGTCCAAGTAGGTTGACCCCCAACTCTTGGTCGTCAAAGATTGGAACTTCAACCTCCAAGTTGGGTTGAGATGCGCGAGCGTGATGTTACACTACTTGCCTCGCACATCCAACCGGTCTAAGTAGGTTGACTCCCCAACTCTTGGTCGTCAAAGATTGGAACTTCAACCTCCAAGTTGGGCTGAGATGCGCGAGCGTGATGTTACACTACTCGCCTCGCACATCCAACCGGTCCAAGTAGGTTGACTCCCAAACTCTTGGTCGTCAAAAATTGGAACTTCAATCTCCAAGTTAGGTTGAGATGCGCGAGCGTGATGTTACACTACTCGCCTCGCACATCCAACCGGTCCAAGTAGGTTGAATCCCCAACTCTTGGTAAGTAAACCAAAAGACTAAACTTCCAAAACTTAAACTTTGTCTGGGCTTTATACATTCTAAGAATTCTACAATTCAATTGGTGTCCTACGTTGTTTATGAGAACAGAGGATATGAGGGGAGTGGTACACTTAACTAATTAACTAATGATTAATTATACAAAATACGTATAAGCTTGGAAAGTGTTCAGAAAGAAAAAGATTGGAACTTCAACCCCAAGTTGGGTTGAGATCTTGCGGCGTGATGTTACACTACTCGCCTCAAGCACATCCAACCGGTCCAAGTAAGTTGACTCCCCAACTCTTGGTCGCCAAAGATTGGAACTTCAACCTCCAAGTTGGGTTGAGATCTTGTGAGCGTGATGTAACACTACTACTACCTCGCATCATCTAACCAGTCCAAGTAGGTTGACTCCCCAACTCTTGGTCGTCAAAGATTGGAACTTCAACCTCCAAGTTGGGTTGAGATGCGCGAGCATGATGTTACACTACTCGCCTCGCACATCCAACCGGTCCAAGTAGGTTGAATCCCCAACTCTTGGTCGTCAAAAATTGGAACTTCAATCTCGAAGTTGGGTTGAGATGCGCGAGCGTAATGTTACACTACTCGCCTCGCACATCCAACCGGTCCAAGTAGGTTGAATCCCCAACTCTTGGTAAGTAAACCAAAAGACTAAACTTCCAAAACTTAAACTTTGTCTGTGCTTAATCACTTATTTTTTCTAAAAAGAACCGTCAATTATCCGGTGAATTAGTAAATTTTCTCCCCTGAACAACTTTCCTGACCTTATCTTGAAAACCCAAAATCCTTTGGTTAAAATAAACTTTGACCTTATCTTGAAAACCCAAAATCCTTTGGTTAAAATAAACATTTTGTGTAGCAGAACTATGGCTTAGCCAATATATCAACATTTGTCTAAGTAAGTCTATATTAGCTCAGTGGACCTCTGGTACAATTGGAATGGTCACCAATAGAATATTAACAGTGTAATACCTCACATTTGGGATAAGATGTGAATTTGCCATACATTGTACTTCAACAGTACAATAGAAATGAATATTTTGAATACTAAAATATGGTCTTGTTTAGAGAGCATCTTTACTTGAAGTCAAAATCATTATCCCGGTGAACAAAAAGCATTTGCCATAGAAAGATACCATGTCAATTAGACAATTAGTAAAATCCGTCTTAGAAATAAAAGTATTAACATTTGAACTAATGAATCCCGGTGAACAAAAAGCATTTGCCATAGAAAGATACCATGTCAATTAGACAATTAGTAAAATGCGTCTTAGAAATAAAAGTATTAACATTTGAACTAATGATTTCATACTAACTCCGAGATAAAATCAAACAGTAAAACCCCAAATGACAAAACAAACAAAGCACGATTCAATAAAAGCAATACAACATTAATCTAGAGATTAGAATCATGTTTTTTTTTTATCATTAATAAAACATTTGAAAATAAGAAGATGGCACAAACTATATAGGAATCTATATTGTCTAAAGTATTAAACCACTAAAGAAAAAAAAAAACCTTGTACCTTGATCGATATTGATTTCATCTCAATGGGTGAGGATGAAGAATCTTCTGCAATATCAAAGAACACGTGGAATTAATGTACTTGGGGATAACAGAAAAGATAAAACCAAACACACTATATTGCATTTTAAAATGGTAACTTATAATTAAAAAATAGCATCGAAATCCCGAGGAGATCAAAGGAACTTCACAAGAAAAAGGATTGAGTCCGGGAGATTGTTTTCTAAATAATTTTGAAACAAAGAACGATTCAATAAAAGCAATACAACATTAATCTAGAGATTAGAATCATGTTTTTTTTAATCATTAATAGAACATTTGAAAATAAGAAGATGGCACAAACTATATAGGAATCTATATTGTCTAAAGTATTAAACCACTAAAGAAAAAAAAATCCTTGTACCTTGATCGATATTGATTTCATCTCAATGGGTGAGGATGAAGAATCTTCTGCAATATCAAAGAACACGTGGAATTAATGTACTTGGGGATAACAGAAAAGATAAAACCAAACACACTATATTGCATTTTAAAATGGTAACTTATAATTAAAAAATAGCATCGAAATCCCGAGGAGATCAAAGGAACTTCAGCAAGAAAGGATTGAGTCCGAGGAGATTGTTTTCTAAATAATTTTCTCGGTGTTGTGAGAATGAGAGAAGGGAAGCTTTTGGGTTCCGAGTGAAATGAAATCAACATGCGATAGAAGCTTTATTGTTTCATGGAGGTGATTGCTTTGCCAAAAAAAATTGGTGTTTTGAAAAGCTAAAATTTGGAGAAGAAAGTACGAAAATTTTACAATTGTTATCAAATGAACTAAAATGGATTAAAACAAAAAGTGAAAACTAAAACCAAATGAAGAACCAACATACCTCAACTTCTAGTGATGTTCCGAATCCCCCTGGGTGCCACATAAATCAGCAAAAGAGTAGCCCACTTGACTGCCTTCCTCGGTCTACCAATAAGGTGCCTTGGCGTGCATTTGGCCCATCGGCAACCTGTCTTTTTCTCCATGGCATGACTCCAAGCCCTCTCTCAAGATGGATATACCTATTTCAAAACTTAAAAGATTAAGTACATCAAGATCAAGCATTGTGACAAAGAAAGCACATGACCACTGAAGAACCATGACTTTAAACAGAATGACAACTTTCCATAATACTATTGCAATTTTGTGTTGAACTATCTAGGCTTTCCACTTCAAAAAAACAAAGATGGACATGGAATAAACCAACCCATTATCTGAAGATGGATTTCACTGGGAAAAAAATGAAAAATGAAAAATAAAAATAAAAAATAACAATAAAAATTCGGCTAACCTGCCTGTGTTTGTCCAAAGAAGAGAGAGAAAGTTATGGGAAGAGAATCCAAGCAATGGATAAGAATCGCAGAGGTTCTTATGTCAGTTTATGTAGCTCCGCGCCTCAATGGAATCCAAACCAAGAGCAATGATATTGAATTCACGGTAGAAGTCAAGATCCTTATCTTCAATTCGGCAAAAATGTGGTACAATGTTCACTCCACTAACTCTTTCCATCACATGCTTGGCTGCAACCTCGGCTTTCGGCTTTCCAACATCTTGGAGCCTACACCACCAACACCCGTAATCAAAGAAAACCTTCTACTAAATCGTAAGCAGTAAGTACAGAGTACACATGAAACAGAAAACACAATTATCCTAGCATCATGGTCAAAAGCACGACATAAGTGTCTAACTATCTAACAGTGTACTTTAAGCCTAAGACTCTTTCAAACAGATCTCTTCCCTCTACTTATCATATTCTATTCTTCTTTGTTTCATGACAACGTTCCAAGTTCCACGCCCATAGTGGTTATTACTCAACTTTTCTTACTTGACTATCATTTTCCATACTCCTTACCCGTAGACAATCACTTACTAAGGAGGCCACAATGTATAAAGACTATTTTTTTTTTCCCCCTATGAAAAGTCACTTCTTGAAATTAGGAAATAAACGTATTCGAAAGATAAAATAGTAAACCTGAAGAGAAACTGACGATTGAGATTAGTAACTTCAATAGTATCCATATCAATAACATGAAGATTAGTAAAGCCAGATAAAGCCAAATCCTTTAAAAGCTCACAACCCAATCCACCAGCACCAACTACTAAAACCTTTGTGTATTCCCCACCTTAAACCCAACTCTAATTGGTACAAACCACACTGGTGCATAAACCCTTGAACAGGACGACATATGACGATTCGGGCTTCTGGTGATTTGTGGGAGGAAGATACGGAACATAGGGTTCCACACGTCTCAGATTAACAATTTGGTTCGTCTGGGTAGAGAATCTCAAGAGTTGTTTTTAATTTTAGTCGTGGGTTTTTCTTTTTTTTTGGGAACAGTCGTGGGTTTTTGAGGTGGGGTTTCCATTTTAAGTGGGAGACATCTATCGCAGTTTTTTTCTCCACTTTACTTTTTAAGTGGTTCGGCCAGTTTTTTCTCCACTTTTTTCTTAATCCATCCTGATTTCTCGTGAGTAAAAAGGGTACTTAAAATTAGCCTACGTGGACACCCTCAGAGAGCAGGAAAAGGGACTGCTATTATATATATATAAAGAAGGAAAGCTCTTCATGCCCATACTGTCTGTGAGATCGTTCGAGCTAGGTAAAATAATATTTCATTGTGTCTACACAATTTTCATATTAGTATAACATTTCTGGAGCATGGTACTAATCAGCTATGAATTACATTTAGATAAAAGTCTACTCTGTTCATATGTATACACTGTCCACTCTGTTTTTATTGTTTTGCTATTCTGGATTGTTGAAAATGGCAATGATAACTCTATTATGTTCATACATTGATACATCAATCATTACTCAATTACCACTCAATCAAACACTAACATCAATAGCTCAACCTACATTCGAGCTTCTAATGTTTCGTTTATAGCTAATGTATATTTTGTAAAAAACTTTTAGGCTACATACCGAACTGCTATTGGATAACATGTACTGTATCAAATCTTTTAACTGAAAGAATTTCCTTGTTGTGATCTTCTACAGATGGGGAGCTTCTGCTCATGTTGTCTTCCTCTGCTTCTGCTTCTTGACAAACATCATTGTCACAGCAATGCTTCTTCTTGGTGGTTCTGCTGTCGTAAATGATCTTACAGGGGTGAACATCTATGCGGCAAGTTTTCTGATACCTCTTGGTGTAATAGTGTACGCATTAGCAGGGGGACTTAAGGCCACTTTTTTGGCAAGCTACATCCATTCTGTTGTTGGTAAGTAAACATGACCTTCAGTACTTGTTTAATACTTCATTTCCGAAATGATGTTATAGTGAAGTCCTTGAATCTGTACATGTCTCTGTTTTGCACCGTCTGACTTACGTATCTAACTTCAGTCTTGATTTATCTTCTTTCAGTGCATCTGGTTCTGGTCATATTTGTCTATCTAGTCTACACATCAAGTAGCAAACTTGGTAGCCCAAGAGTCGTATATGATCGTCTATTGGAGGTTGCAAGCAAATCAAGAATATGCCAAGAACCGCTTTCACATAATGGCCAATCCTGCGGGCCTGTAAGTGGGAACTACAAAGGGTCTTACTTAACAATGTTGAGTTCTGGTGGTCTTGTTTTTGGACTAATCAACATTGTTGGCAACTTTGGTACTGTCTTTGTGGACAATGTAAGTTTTATTTGCTATGCGTTATTGGATTTTTCAAATATTCTCTTCAAGGTTTTTCTAGGCTTGCTGTATTTCTCTAGTAACTATCTGGAATAAAAATTTCAGAAGAAAAAAAAAATGATTGTATCTGGATGATAACAAAACGTGTCTCAGCACGATAACCAAAGTCATTGACTAGATATCACGACAGTCTCCTGTTGTCGAAACATGGCTCATCACATTTAAGGAAGCATTGTTTCTGAAATACTGTCACTGATGAAGGCGATGAAACTAATTGCATTTTATATTCTTAACATCTTTTGATATTTTAGGGGTATTGGGTTAGTGCTATAGCTGCTAGACCTTCGTCAACTCACAAAGGATACCTGCTGGGCGGGCTGGTTTGGTTTGCTGTTCCCTTCTCTCTGGCAACATCATTGGGTTTAGGTGCACTTGCTCTTGATCTTCCCATAACAGCAAGTGAGGCCGCCCGTGGACTTGTTCCTCCTGCTACAGCTACAGCTTTGATGGGCAAGGGAGGGTCTATTCTTCTTCTCACTATGTTGTTTATGTAAGTCCTGATGACTTTCTTTCTTCTTTTTTTGTATCGTGTTTCCACTATTAACTATTTCAAGCAGAGGTAATCTCTTGCATTAAAGTTTTGACAAGTCATGAGTTAATCGTATTCTGTTTATATAGTGTAGAAGTGACAATCACATGGAACTTTTAACTTTTTCTTTCCTTTCTTCAGGGCTGTGACATCTGCAGGTTCCTCTGAGCTAATAGCAGTTTCCTCTCTGTGCACATATTGTTGTATGCAGATAAAAGAAACTTATAGAAGACAAGGACAGAATAACATGTAATAACCAACTGTGTCCTTATGAAAGATTTGTACCCTTCATATGCGAGAATCCAGATGCAAATGGTTAAAAAACTTTGCACTAGAATAGACTACCCTCTAGAAATGACAATATAACTCTCTCGGCCGACAAGAAGAGAATAAAGAAAGCAATGATAGACTTATCTGTTTCTCACGGATTCGGGTTGGTGAGATGAAGGGATAGTGGTTGTTTACTAGCGGCGGCTTGGACTTCTATCTTAGTCGATATAGCGGCGGCGGCTGCGTCCTCTCTCTCTACGTTCTTCAATCCCCTAAATGAACACGGTATTTTTATATAGAGGTATGATCGAATCATAGATGGAGAAGGACACCTCTCTAATTCGGTCTCTCCATGGGAGTGGAACTCCAGCCGGTTTAGGCTATTGATGATCCACTACCCACTGGTCTAACTGTTATTCCTATTGTTTTCATGCTTCGGTCTTTGGAGGAAGGCTGGTTTTGGGTGAGTCCTCCCTCTAACACAAAAGCCTTTGTACCACAAGACGCGCATTATTATGCTAGAGGTTCACCTCAAATACCTCACTAGCTAGTGATGGTTCATCAATGTGGGACTAAACAACACACAAGTATTTGAAATACATGAAGATTCCAACAATCCCCACTATTTCAAAATACTTATAGTCCCCACTATTTTGGAATAGGATATTACAAAAAGAAATGGGTTAACGAAATGCCGGAGGAATCGAAAAAACAATGCATAAGATCTTTGGTGCTTTTTGGGGCTTGAACCTCATAGGGTAACATGTCTTATAATGCGTAAAGTGGTGGATTAAAAATCTTTGAACCAACATTCCCTTGTAGTAAAATATAGAGGACATGCACCCACATTTATCCTTCATTATATATGCGTTAGTTTTATTTTTGGCCTGTGTTAAGTGAATGCTCTAGAGAGTATTTGCCTCATACCCATAAGAACCGACCAGTTCTACATTCCGTACCATCAAGTGTACATAGCGGTTAAAATACACTATCTCAAGGACTATGGATTCCATTAAAGAGTAAAATAACTCATCCTTGTTCTCATTGCTATTCAAGTTATACAAAGTATACAAAAATGCTATCTAGTCATAGGGTGGGGCGTCTCAAATAAAGACAATAGCATACCGAGGCGACTAGGTGACTTGTTTTCCCTTTGAACCTACTTCATGGGATCTCCAATCACATAGGTGGGGTTGCCGTCGATAACCCTCTATCTGGTCCCATCCCCTCGAAATCAACCACTTGTCTCTGTTAAGTGGCTTTGTCGGAGGATCGACCAAAATTAACTCGACCTCACATAATCTAGAGCCCGCGACTCCAGTTCCAAAGTAGCTTTATAGGAAGTCTCGGGCGAATATGCCACCCATTAAAATTTGCTCTTTGCCTTTGCTATTGCGGCCAAATAGATGCAAACCAAAGGCGGTTTTGTACCAATAGGAAGATCTGCCAAAAGCCGACCTAGTTGCTTTATCTAAAGCAATAAGCTCGGACTCCATGGTTGAGCGAGCTATCAAGGTCTGCTTAGAAGATTTCCAAAGCGACGCACCTCCACTTTAGGGTGAAAATATAACCACTAGTGGACTTGATATCATGAGAATCGGATATCGGTTTGCATCACAATAACCTCATCACGGGTGGAGTTTGTCTAAACCTTATGCCGTAATTCATTGTTCCTCTCAAAGTACTTGGCTAATCTCTCTAACGCGCTCGAATGTTCGACTAGGACAATGAGTGTATCTGCTTAAGTCTAACTGCATAAGCAATGTCGGGTCTAGTGCAATTCATCAAGTACATGAGACTACCAATAATTTGGGCATATCTAGGCCCAAAAACACCATGTTGAGCATTTTTAAAGTTCACTATTTGCCTCATAAGGTGTAATAATGGGCTTACTATCATAAAAGTTAAACTTCTTCAAAACTTCTCAACATAATGCTCTTGTGAAAGCGTATAGCCATCAATGATTTTGATTCCAAGAATCCAATCGGCTTCTCCCAAATCCTTCATTTCAAATTGGGAGGATAAAACATCTTGGTGTTTCTCACAACATCAAGGCTAGGACTCATGATTAACATGTCATCCACATATAGGCGGATAATCACATATGTATTCACATTAAAAGATTTAAAGTAAATACATTTATCGGCATCATTTATGTGATATCCATTAGACATCATGACAACTTTGTCAAACTTTTTTTCATGCCATTGTTTTGGCTTGTTTCAACCAGTATAAAAGACTTAACTAACTTGCGTACCTTATGCTCATTCCCGGTACTATCGTTTTCCATCATATATATTTCTTCATCAAGATCACCATTCAAAAATGCGGTTTTTACATCCATTTGATGAATAAATAAATTATGAATAGCAGCTAGAGCCATTAGAACTCTTATAGAAGAAATCCTAGTTCACGGGGCATAAGTATCAAAATAGTCAATGCCTTTTTTAGAGAATCCCTTGACTACAAGTCTAGCCTTGTATTTCTCAATGGAACCATCTAGTTTCAATTTCTTTTTGAAGATCCACTTGTAACGTATAGGTTTCACCCCAGGAGGTAGATCAACTATCTCCCATGTGTGATTAGCTATAATCGAATCTAGTTCTCGAGTGTATAGCATCCTTCCAGAAAGGTGCATCTCGAGAACTCCTCATTATCGTCCGTCATCATCAAGAAGAAATGTGTAAAAGTCATCACCAAAATTGGTGGATTTCCATCTCTTTTACTCTTCCGAATTTCTTGTTGAAAAATTTCTGTTGATTGTTGTTCACTAGGATACCAACCTCTCCGATGCCAATTTTCAAAGGAAAACAAATTCTCAAAGAAATCAATTTTTACTCTCTATAATAGTGTTAGCATCGACAAGGTTATTATCAGATTTTACTACTAAAAATCTATATGCAAACACTATTATGAGCATAACCAATGAACATACAATCAACAAAAGGTTTTCACAAGGCAGTTTTGCAAGACACCCCACATTTTTAAATATGTCGGAGTAGGTACATGACCTTTCCATAACTCATATGGTGTCTTATTCCCTGTTTTCTTGTTGGGTATCCTATTACGTATATGGCATAGGATTGCTTCCCCAAAGTTCAGGGAAGCTCGAACTTACAAGCATAGCATTCATCATCTCTTTTAGTGTTACTTTTTCCGTTCGGCTACTCCATTCGACTTCGGGGAGAGTATGGTGGAGTAGTCTCATGAATAATGCCATTCTTGTCAAAAAGTCACGGAAGGGGTTAGACTCATATTCTCCACCCCTATCGGACCAAGTCTCTTAATCTTCTTTTTGGTTTTCAACTTGACTTTGTACTTGAGAAACATCTCACCGCCTGGTGTCTAAGTAAATATACCATGGTGTACCTAGAAAGTCATCTATGAATGTAATATAATAAAACTTCCCCTCTAGACATGGTACTTTTTGGATTCACCCAAATCCATTATGAATAAGAGTTAGTAATCCGGTTTTTATCTCTAGACCGCGATTCTACTGGGTTTCTTCGTTGGCTTTAGTCTCAGAAAAATCAGAAATTTAGACAATAAACCACATGCTTTCATCCTTTTCATATCTTGAACATTCACATGTCCTAGTCTAATGCCATATATTAAAAGAGTCAACAAATAAAAGGTGAGCGATTCATTCTTATTAATAATAATGTTGTCAAATACATTCAACATGAAAAGACCACTGTTATTACAATAACCTTTACCAACAAAACCCTCATTCTTTGTCAAACAAACTTGTCACTCTCAAAAGTCACCTTGGCCCAAAATCCCCAGTAGGGACATAAAATCAGTTATCTAGAATCTCGGGAACATGAAGAACATTACTAAGTGAAAGGGTTTTCCACGAAGTTAACCTTAGGAAGAACCTTGCTGTTCCCTCAATGGGGAATAGACCTAGAGTCACCCATATAGACCTTTTCATCTTTCACTAGTATGTAATCGAGAAGGCTTCAACATCACCACAGGCGTGGCGGGTGGCACGAAATCTAGTACCCGGTTCCTCTTCCCGTGGCTATGAACACTTGTGACCGAAGCAGCAACAATATCATCTCCCTCAACTAGATTAGCATTGGGAGGATCATCGATGTCTTTCTTGTGCACTGGCCCTATGTCGGGTTTACCACAAACATAACAATTTCCATTGCCGATTACCAACTCCTTTTTAAAAGAAGTGCCTTTGACCTTGAAATTCTTATTTTTTTTGTTGGACTTCGCTTCTTAGAGGTTTTGTTAGATTTTTTGGGATTACCTTCAATGATATTGGCTTTAGAATGAAATTCCTTAGACAACACCTCATCCCGAAGTCTTGTTCTTTTCCTCTGTGAATGTGAATGATCACATCCTCCGAAAGTCAATCAAAAATACGCTTATCTTCATACTATTTTTATAGTGTTTCCAAGACTGGGGAGTTTCTCAATCAAACATCCAGCAACAAGGATTGGTTAAATTAATACCCTCGGTTTTCAAATCATTAATCAGCATTGAAAATCATGGATTTGAGGCGTTACATCTCTATCCTCTCTCATATGGAACTTTAGAAAATTTCCATAGCATATTTAGTACCGGCATCCTCTATTATGTATTTCTTGTTCAAACTCTCCCATATATCATGTGCATTCTTATTTGAACAATAAATATCAAAAATCTCATTGACAAGGTACTTTCGAAATAGCATGACGACATACCTTATTCGATTGAGCCAAGCGGCTTGATTTCTTTGAAATCATTAGAACCCTCCATGGGTCAACTATCGATGAGATACTTTGCATAGTTGAGTACATCTAGGGCTTGAACACCCTTTCTCTCCATCGGTTGAAGTGGGAACCGTTGAAGGATTCAATCTTTGACACATTAGGTAAGTTCGCTAGCATTGTAGAGAAGTACTGAGAATCTCTCATAGACGAAGTTACTTCCATGACTCGAAGTTTCTTTTGATGCGTGGTGTCAACGGTGTAGACATCTTGTTCTTTCCTTAAGATTGTTGTATGCAGGATAAAAGAAACTTATAGAAGACAAGGAATGGAACATGTAATAACCAAGGCTTGTTCCCGCTTCCAATGGTGCGAGAAAGGCTACATGGCGTCTTCCTCACGGATTCAATGGTTAACAGGTCTTCTTTGCACTAGAATAGACTACCCTAAAGCTTGCGACTTCTATCTTAGTCGATATAGCGGCAGCAGAATCGTGTTTAAACTATTGATGATCCACTACCCACTAGCCGAGGTAAGCCTCTTGCATTAAAGTTTTGGTTCGGTCGGAGTTAATCGTATTCTGTTTATTTGGGTGAGTCCTCCCTCCTAACACAAAAGCTTTGTACCACTTTTCATTTCCTGCTTCAGGTTCACCTCAAATACCTCGCTAGCTAGTGGTGGTTCATCAATGTGGGACTAACACACAAGTATTTGAAATACACATGAAGATTCCAACACATATGATGTGTACCGAACATATATCAATCCAGATGCAAGTGGAAAGCAAATTCTCAAGGTCTCCAGAGGGGTTATTCTAGGCTTTGGATGTTTCATGGGTGTGCTGGCGGTGATACTTAACAAGGCTGGAGTTTCACTGGGTTGGATGTATCTAGCCATGGGAGTTTTTATTGGTTCGGCTGTTATTCCTATTGTTTTCATGCTTCTGTGGAGGAAGGCTAACTCAATAGGAGCAATACTTGGGACCATTATTGGTTGTATCTTAGGAATTATAACATGGTTAACAGTAACAAGGATAGAGTATGGCCGAATAAATCTTGACACAACAGGCAGGAATGCGCCAATGCTTGCAGGAAACCTAGTCTATATACTTACAGGTGGTGCTATTCATGCCGTGTGTAGCTTCCTGTGGCCTCAGAATTATGACTGGGAAACCACCAAGCAGATAACCATGGTTGAAAAGGAAAAGAGTCAGTTGCCTGCTGAAGAATTCAGGGAGGAACGGCTTATGAAAGCAAAAACTTGGATAGTGAAATGGGGCCCAACAACAAAATAGAATATCGGCCCATCACTAAACAAAATAGAATCGGGCCCAACAACAAAAATAGAAACGGGCCTAAACAAAACCGACCCACTTGGTCCCGACCCAAGCCCAAGTCCAAGTCCGACCAAGTCGTCTTCTCCATCAGCAGCCTCCACTGCAAATTCCGGCCACCACCAGCCACTACTCGTCACTCCAACCCAAACCGAACCAACTCGGTTTTGCAACCCCATAAAAACCCAACATTTCAATACCCTCCAATCTCGATTCCTCACCTCCAGCGCCAGCAGCTTCTCCTCCACCACCAGCCCCCACTAATCGGCCATCGTCAAGCCTCCACACACCTCCTCCTTTTAACCCACCGATTTTTCTCCTTAAGAAAACCCCTACAACTTTAATAAAAGTCAAAAACCTATAAGCATTAAATCAAACTCTTCATCAACCTAGATCTGTAAATCTCTGCCATTAATGGCTTCTACAAGAGCTTCCCCACTTCACAACACTCAGTCCCATCCCCTACAATCAATTCTCAACCAACCAAGACAACTCCAATTTAAATTGTATACAGTCCGGATTTTAATTTCACTTGCAGCAAATAGAGATTGGCCCTTGCACCAGCTTGATGTGAAGAATGCATTCCTGAATGGGAACTTGGAGGAGGAAGTATACATGGATATGCCTCCAGGTGTGAAGAACCATCCCAAAGATGTTGGGAAGGTGTGTAAACTGAAGAAGGCTTTGTATGGCCTAAAACAGTCTCCAAGAGCTTGGTTTGGAAGACTTACACAATCGATGAAAGTTTTGGGTACAAACAAAGCAATTCTGACCATACATTGTTTATCAAGCACAAGGATGGTAAGATTACAGCTCTAATTGTGTATGTTGATGATATGATCGTTACAGGAGATGATCCAGAGAAAATAAATGAATTGCAGAAGTATTTGTCAAAGGAATTTGAAATGAAGGATCTAGGACAACTGAAGTATTTTATGGGTATTGAAGTTGCAAGGTCTAAAAAGGGATTTCACTCTCACAGAGGAAGTATGTCCTTGATTTGCTTGCTGAAATTGGGATATTTGATTGCAAACCGATGGAGACACCCATTGAGATGAATCACGGACTCGCCATTCATTCTGACCAAGTTCCTACTGATAAAAGCAGGTATTAGCGTCTTGTAGGAAGGTTAATCTATCTATCTCATACTAGACCTGATATTGCTTATGCTGTGAGTGTGGTTAGTCAATTTATGCATTGTCCTAGTGAAGAACATATGGATGCAGTCTTTCGTATACTAAAGTATTTGAAAAAGGCACCTGGCAAAGGTTTACTATTTGGAAAGTATGATGCATTGGATATTGTTGGATACACAGATGCAGATTAACATGGAGACGGTCTACATCGGGATATTTCACGCTTTGTCGGTGGAAATCTTGTCACTTGGCGTAGTAAGAAGCGAAAAAGTTGTTGCGGATCGAAAGTCGTAGAAAATTTGAGGTATGGCATGTGGGGGGTATGTGAATTGTTATGGATTAAATCGTCTTGATGGAATTAGGCTTGAACTTCCAAAGCCTATGGATTTCTGATGTGATAATAAAACCGCCATTCAAATTGCACATAATCCAGGTTCGGCATGATAGGACAAAGCATGTGGAGGTTGATCGTCATTTTATTAAAGAAAATCTTGACAGAAAGGTTATTCGCTTTCCCGTTTGTAATCTCTCGAGGAGCAATTAGTCGATGTTCTTACCAAAGGTGTATCCCACAAGGTGTTTGATTATTTCGATTGACAAGTTGGGCATGATTGACATCTATGCCCCAACTTGAGGGGGAGTGTAAAAAGTTGTATTACGCTTTACGTGTATAGAGGCGACACGGGCCCGTGTCAAAGTGTGTATAGAAGCGACCAGCTCGGATGTTCGGGATGTCCAAGAGAGTGAAGTAGCGACTGCGCCTGCTTCTCTAGCCTAAACAGGGTGCGACCCACGCCCCGTGTTTCTCAAAGTCACCGAATTTTGTTGTTTCCTTTCTTGTAAACTCTATATAAACAATTGTAATCACTTTATAATTGAATCAAGTAAATATACACTGAATTGAATTGAATCCTATGGTTCTACGTTAACTTCTAGGTATAATCTCCGAAAGTGCCGCCTTAATGCCACCCCAAACAGAGGACATTTTGTAGTACTCTATGAGGTCACCCCGATTGTTTCTGTACTTATGTTGCATGAATGTTGCAAAATCGTCTGATTCACTTAAGAACTTCCAGTCTAGCCTCATCAACATTGCTTCATTGATGCCTTTTAATCTCCTAATTCCAAGTCCACCTTCAGAGCAGGGTTTACAGACTTTATCCCAACTGAGAGTCGTTGCTCGTTTTTTGGATGCATCCCCAGTCCACAAAAAATTTCGGATACATGTCTCTGGTTCTTTGATCAACTGAGATGGCCATTTGTATATGGGAATGCTATTGATGACATACTTGATTAAAATGCATCTTCCCTGGAAAGACAACATACGACCCTTCCAACTAGATAGCTTCTTCTTTATCTTATCCAGAACAGGATAGATAATGGAATTAGTGACTCTTCCCTGGGTTAAAAAAACTCCAAGGTATTATTCTGGTAAAAAGCCCTTAGAGATATGAAGTTCTTGCATAATCTAACCTTTCTGAGATGAGAGGAAGCACCAAAGAAAATCTTGCATTTCGCTTTATTCATGAATTGGCCAGAGGACTCTTGATATCTCTCAAGAAGATAATTGAGATGACGGATACCTCTAATATGGCCATTTGCGAAAATTATAATATCGTCAGCAAAAAACAAGTGGTTAGGAGCTAGACATCCTCTCAGAGATACCATAGGCTTGAGCATTTTCTTTACTGTGAGATCAGTTAATCATCTGCTCAGAACGTCTTCAACAATTGCAAAAAGGAGAGGGGAGAGAGGGTCGCCTTGTTTCAAACCTCTCTCCATATGAAAGAAACCAAACGGTCCTCCATTTACCATAATGGAGATTTGTGTCGAGTGAAAAATAGAGTGAAGGCACTGCATCCATCCTTGTGAGAAGCCCAAAGCAGTTAGGACTTTAAAAAGGAATTCCCATGACATGGTATCATAGGCTTGAAAAATATCGATCTTCATAGCAATATTACCTCCATATCTTTTGAGTTCAAGCTCATTCATTAGTTCAGAAGCCAAGGCAATACTAGATTGGGAGCATCTGCCCGGAACAAAACCCACTTGCTCCTTTGTTATAATTTTATCAGCAATCGCATTCAACCTCCTTTGCATAAGTTTGGTGATGATCTTGAAGAGAAAGTTACCCATGCAGACTAAGTTTGGTGACTGAGTTTGCGAACACTTTTCTCTTTTGGAATGAGAGTGATAAAATTAGAGTTAAGGCCGCTAGGGAGGATCTTGTTGATGAAGAAAGATTGAATTGCCATGAAAATGTCAATCTTAATAATACTCCAGCAATTGATATAGAAGTGCCCTTGGAAGCCGTCGGGACCAGGGGAGCTATTAGCATTCATGCTAAAGATAGTTTGTTAAATTTCCATATAATCTGAAGTTTTTGAGAGGCTATAGTTATCCTCCTGAGTTATGAGTCTAGGGATTAGACCCATAAGTTGATCATCATGGAGGATGGGGCTGCTTTGAATTTGTCTTTGTAGAACTGGACAATGTATTGTTTAATTTGATCCTGATCATTCATAAGAGTCCCCGCCTCTGTTTGAAGTTCAGTGATCAAAGATGCTCCCTGTCGAAGCTTGTATAGGTTGTGGAAGTATTCAAAATTTATGTCCCCTTCCTCATCTGTTTTGATTCGGCTTTTCTGTTTCAGTACATTTGCTATGTTATCCCTTGCAATGTCTAGTTCCACTTCCTTAAGAATCACTTGAGAAATGAGCGATTCATTATCAGTGTCTTCTACCAGTAACTGAGCACTTATTAAAGCTTCCTGTGCCTTTCTAATGGTAATATCAACATTCCCAAAAACTTCGTAGTTCCATTTTTTGATATCTTTTTTTAATCTCTGAAGCTTCCTCATTGCTCTCTGTAGGGGGCCTCCTTCAACACCTTGGTTCCAGCTGTGGGTGACTAGTTCCATGAAAGAAGGGTGCGTGAGCCAGACTTTGAGAAATCTAAAGGCGCATTAGTAGGCTTGGGGATGCTAGGAGAGCTCCCAACGATAGGGGAGTGGTCCGTGGCTTGTCTAGCCCCCACTAAGTACTTCCAACCAAAAAATTTCAGGTTCCAAGCATCATTAAATAAGACTCTATCTAGTTTCGATAAGACTCTAAGCGGTCCCCTTCTGTTATTACACCAAGAAAACTTTAACCCTTTGAAATTAGCTTCAATAAGATTACATGCATTAACAAAAGAGTTAAACTCCTGCATTGCTGCTCTATTAGGAAGATTGGTGCCTTTTCTTTCCTCATATCTAAGAACAACGTTGAAGTCTCCTACTAAGAGCCATGGACTGCCATTATTCATCAGTACGAGCTGGTCCCAAAGCCTACGTCTGTGCACCAGAGAACAATTGGCATGGGCAAAAGTTACAAAAACATCATCTACTAAAACAGTAATTTGTTTATCTGGGGAACTGATGAGGGTAACATTTAGCTCAGCTTTGTGAAAAACCCAAATGTTCCCAATTCGGGCAGGATTGTCATTGTGTAAGCAAACACCATGATATTTATTGATAATGCCCTTTATGGACAGGAAGTCCAGCTGAGGTCTAATAAGAGGTTCAACAAGGCATACTAAATCGAGACTATGAGACTAAAGGAGCTCCTTAAGTTGATCAATACCCTTATCTTTCCTAGCACCTCTTATATTCCAATAAATAATCTTCATTGGATAAGGGGTTGATCAACTTGGCTTTGTGACCTGGTAGAAGGATGTGAAGTAGGATCCGGGAGATGCACTTCAACTTTCTTTCTTCACACTTTTTTCTTTGGCACATCTGCCGACATGGTGGTGGCATTATCCTCTACAAGGTCTGCCCATCTCTGCCTCACCACAAGAGCTTCTGATGTTATCTGGATCTGGTCTGAGTCATCATTTGTTAGGATCTCAACAGAGTTACTGGTACTCAGCTGTTCACCAGGGGATCCTACAAAAATGCTTGTGGGTGGCACATTGTTTTGTTGGTCCTGGAACAGCACCAGTTCAGATCCAATGGTCACTTGCTCCATAAGATGGACATCATTCTCCACTGCTACAGTTGGGACAGGATTTTCCACTGTATTTTTCTCATTGGTAACCACTACTGCAAGGGTTTCTGTTGGCACAGATACTCCACTTTCCATAGGGCCATGGATCACCACCGCCGGTGGCTCTTGGGTTGGATTAGTTGTACTCGCACTAGCACCAATATCACAACTTGTTGAGGCTGCATTTACTCCCGTAATCACGACCTCTTTATTATGTTGTCTCCATCTCTTCTTATGCCTTTTTGACATAGTCTCATAATCAGTTGCTTTGTCAGACACTGTTTTGCTAGCTTTGTGTAAAATATCTCGAGCATTTTTTTCTTGTTCTCTGTCTAGGTGTCTACAGTCGGTAATCAGGTGCCCAACTATCTTACAGTTGTTACAAAACTTTGGGAGCTTGCCCACCTTAACTTCTTGCCATAATTCAATGTTTTGCTTCTCCACTTCAACAAGGATTTGGTGGGGATTTTTCTTTGCCAAATCTATATCCACCTGGACGCTAGCATAATATCCCATATCTCGCTCAATAGAATTCTTGTCCACTTGAATAGGGGAACCCAGAGTTCTACCCATCGCCATTAGTATATCCACTTCCCAGTACTCCATACTTAGGCTAGGGAAACGAAACCATACAAGAGCTGACATTATCATACTCCAATAGTGCGGCCAAATATTATAATGCGGTGAGACATTATTATTAGCTAATACAGCTGACCGTACACACGTATTAGTTAATATATATAGTGTATTAGCTAATTCATAGTATACGTACGGACGTTGACATTATTATTAACATTTATAATACAATAATACACGTGTTTAATGTAATATTATAAAACATGCATTTAATAACACGCATTAACTATTATGCTATATATATTTAGTAGACTTTTACACCTAACAAACAAAAACTATATATTATAATGTTTTGATTTGCCTTTATTTAGTGTAATATAATACTAAACTTTATATATTAAAATCATAATAATCGGTTTCAGTTTAGATACCCATCGGTTTTTTACAATTTGGTTTCAACGGTTCTGATTTTTTATCGGTTTGATTATTAAAGACCCATTTTTTTAATGGGTCTAACAATTTTAGGATCCAGACCGCTGTAAATGGTTTCGGTTCCGGTTCGGTTTCTGGTAACAAGGTACCATGCACACCCCTGTTAATTCAAGGATTAAACTCTACAATCGTGCCGTCAACATGACATCGAGATTGACAACAATAGTTAAGATATTCCAAGTTGCAGGGATTTAATTCATCCCTCCCGGTAATACTTGATCAGATCGGCTTTCTTATTTCTCTTTCCTCTAAAACACCATCCTTCCAGCAATAAAAAATCAATCAATCCTCCAAATCTATACTTCCCCTTAAAACGTTAATTAATTTTCCTAAAGTCTTAAAGTTTACTTTATTTTGTTATGTTTTTTTTTGAACGCGTAGAAAAATATGCCGTCATGTTTATGCGGATATTTGGAAAACCTAATCAGGAAACCAAAGTTTTAACGTACTGGGATAAGGTAGACAAGGTACGATCTCCTTTCGATGACCAATCTTTTAATAAATTAATAAATTGTAAGTCATGATATGTATATGTATACTTATTGTTGTTTTTTATTTTGTTTCATATTTTCTTCTTCTTGTGCAGGCACTTGAAAGACACAAAAAAGAGGAGAACGACTATTTAGAGAAGATATCTGCAGAGGTTGAAATGGCCAAGGAGTTTAGCAGAGCAAAGAACAAAAGAGGTACGACTACCACTAAAGAATTTAGTATGCTCGCTTAAATCGTTGTTGTCCTTTCTAAATAGGTTATGTTTCCAAAGTTCAGTTAGTGTCTTTGATTTGAATTCCACAAAATACAGAACCAATAGCTTAGAGACTGTCTATGTGAAGTAGGAAAATAGGTTATCCCTAATTTGTTCTGTTTTAGTCTGCTAATACTTATTTATATTAGTGGAAAATGCGGTACATGTTTATATAGTTGATCGAAAAAATATAACAGGGAATAATTAAGTGGATTGCGTGGAGTATTTTGGATATATCGTCAAGTGAAAGTTTGGGTTCATCTTATTTCTAATGGTAGCAAATTACCAGCACTGAACTTACATTTTATATAAAAGCAGTTTCACTAAATCAGAGCCACACCAAGTTAGCACTGAACAGGTCTATTGTACCGTTAATTAGTTATAGTCTTAGTGAATGTGTATCATCGTATTTTTCATTAATGCTCTACTCTGCTTTTAATATGTAGGTGCAATACACTGTCTGAGGAGGAAGAGGGTATATGAACAGCAAGTTGAGCATCTTGAAAAATGTCAACTACTTATTCTAAACCAGCTTACTAAGTTAACTTTGATAAGAGGTGTAGCTGTGATGGAGGCCATGCAGAAAGCAGTGTATGTCCCGTTTAACATTGATGATTTAATCTTTACCTACAGTTTCCATCTATATACTTTTTTCTATTATTGTTCTTCTTGTGTTTTCTTATAGTGGAATATATGTGCATCAACTCAATGTCTTTTCTGTTTTGGTTGACCTAGACCAATTATTGAACTGCCCAATTGAGTGCAATGTTAATATTTTATCGGCAGAACATGAGCATGTTGTTCACATTGTGTTCTAAACTTAGGTAGAGTAGAATAATGAACTAATACTTGAAATTGAAGAATAACAAATGAACTTGATTCAATTGATAAGACAACAAAAAGAACTTTTACAATGCTTACCAATTAGTTTTTTACTTTTTTTTAGAACCTTGGTATTGCTAAGTTCTTGGAGAACTCTCTCTCACTCAAGATTACAAAAGTATATATATTTTTTCTCCATCTTCTGTAATGAAGGACAAGAGGTCCTTATATAAGCCTAAAAAACAGATTTATTAACCTTAGAAGTCTTCAAATCTGTGTTCAATTCAGATTTGAACGCTTAGTTAAAATTTTTGACTGTCCAGAAGCTTTCTCGCTAATAAAACTTGCTGGTTAAGAAAACCAGCTGATTTTTCTCGTCCAGCTCAGGTGTTCTATTCCCTAGTTTTAATTAGTGGACTAATAAATCATTAGACCCACTAATTAGATCAGTTGTAGATAAACAGCTTATACTTCAAACAAACATTGCACCTCATTATCAAAAAAATTCTTGACTAGAGCCATGCCACTAATGACTAAGCTCATGTAGAGTGATCAATGTAAGGGAAAAACACCCTGCACGAAGATTGATCCAAGTCAGAGTTTTGAATTCTATTTTAGAAGATTTTTAGTTTAGTAGTTTTAGTATTTTCAGGAGGCTTATTTTACGCTCATATTTGTTTAGGTATTTTAAATGACCGTAGAGATTTTTTTCCTTTTTCTTTTCTCTTCCTCCAGTAAAATTGATGGGATGATTGAGCAGACAGAGGATTCGAAATTGATTCTGTATGCATTGTTAACTCCAATTGGTTCATTTGCAAATTTCGACGAGGTTCTTTCATTCTTTAGTATTTTAAGCTTCATGTTGTATCATTTTATCTGCAAAAGATTCTAAAAGTTGACAAGATGATTGAGCAGACAGATGATTTAAAACTGATTCAAGATGCATTGTCAACTCCATTGAGTTCATCTGCAGATTTCGATTTGGTGCGTCCATTCTTTAGTATTTTATGCTTCATGTTGTAACATTTTATTTTCAAAAGATTCTAAAAGTTGTCGTCATTACAGCATGAATTGGAAGCGGAACTCAAAGAACTGGAAAAGGTCGATTTGGTGGAACAACTTCCAGCAGTAAGCCAACCAACTAATTCCATTGCCAAGAAGAGAACAGCTGAGGAATTACTTGCATTAGACAGAGATGACAGCGGCAAGAGGTTTGTGCTTGTTCCCTTGTACTTACTGTATGAGCACATGGAAGATGTCGATATGAAAATGTCGTGATATGTTAAAAAGCTTTTTATCTGTTGACGTTATTGTCAACTTAATCTTCTGATATGGTGAAAGCCTTTTGAAAGAAGTTCTGAAGAGTTAGCCATATGTAGGTTTTTTCACGTTTTGATTTGGCCACATGTTTTTCTTCATCATTTGCAGGAAGCGACAGAACTAAAGATATCGTGTAAAGGTTGCTTCAATTGTGTGACGAAGTCTGCTGGTTGCTCAATTACTTAAGTACCGTCTCACGTCTCAGTGCATTCTTAAATTTCAGAAACTGACAAACTTATTATATGCAGAAGTTGGTCATGCACTATAAGAAATGTCAATGTTCTACCCGTTTGGGAGATTATGAATTGAATATCAAGTAAAACCTTTACACAATATCTTTTAAAGATAATGTCTTTAATGTCTTTAATAGATAATGTTTCTAAAGAAGCGTAGCTCCTTCGCAATTTTGTCTCATAAACCATGTATTGTACTTGCTAATAACATTGTCCTAGAATGCTATTATAACCCCAAGATAGAAAAGATACAAATCCAGAATTAACTATAAACTACAATTTGCCTATTAGCATAATTATAGACTTATAGTGAGTAGTATGCATTTAGATAAAGATTTTATCAAATAATTTTCATGTACATTAACATGTTGTGCGACTGTGCCCCGAGGCACCGAGGGTTTAGCTATTAAAACCAAAATAAATATATGACATGTTCAGCCTCGTAGAAGACTAGCAGATCAAACCTTGATAAGACGGACCGAAAGGAGAGAAGAATCTGTTTTCTTCGTGATCTTCCTTTTTTTATGGATTTTGCAGTTGGCGATTTCTGATGCTGGGCAATGTTACTATGCTGAAGTTTGTTAATTCCTATGCAAAATCGTTTATGCAAACCCTTTTAAACCATTGTTCAAAAGCTTGAAACTCAGTAAAAGTCGAAATTGCATCGAGTCTAGTTGGATCGAAAACTTGAGAGTCGACTCGGCGAGTCAAATATGTGCGTATACCCTAATAATATCATTTTTAAGTTTTTATAGTCAAACTATACCAAGTAAATAAAAAAATAATCAGCATATATCACAAAAGAAAACTGGACAGAGTAGCTAGTTGCCTTTCTTTGAGAGTTATATGCAGGTTAGGGAGTGTTTGAATCTGCGCATAGGCAATTTTGAAAAAAGTAAATTCTACTGTGTTGACTCATTAGACTCGCGGGTTAATTGGCTGAGTTAGTTGACCAACTCGGTGAGTCATACAAAACGATTTGTGCCAACGATTTTCATCGAAATCTAATTGAGTCGAGTTGACTCGGCCGAGTTCTGGGTCAACTCAACGAGTCAGAATGGAATAAATTCCAAGGTGCATAAATTTGCTAAAAAAAAGTCTTTTGTTCGAGAGGAAAACTGGGGAAGGGAGGGAAAGCTTCTAATAATTTAAGTGACACAGAATTGTGAGGGTAAGGAATTGGTCCATAGGCCAATTCTGGGCCAAAATCAGTCTCTAGGACAGTTTTTTTTCGAAATTACTCATAAAGCCAATTTTCGGTGACAATACAAATAGTCTAGATTTGAAATTAATGTTTTCCGATTTTACTCTTTCTATTGTTTTGGTATAAACTTCAAATAGGTGAACATACCTTATACATTATGCTGAGGTATGAACAATATTTGTTTTCTTATACATACTTTTTATTGAGGTGAACATACATTTTCATAGCTCATGGATAGTTTTCTTTCTTTTATACCTGGGAATACATAAGAATGCAAAAAAAGGTATGTTCAAAGCATGGGTCTAGAAGATCTAGTTATTTGTCATCTATTAGCACACCAAGATTGCACTCGATCACCATTCAATTGAGGACGCCAATCCCTAGTTTGTCGCCACACTCTCTCACCACAACGCCAAAGATCACCCATTCCAGAGCAGCAACATCGCCAAAATCATCTCCTTGCTCCAGTCGTAGCCCCAGATGACAACCAGGTTATCCACACGATCATTCAGGCCGACGAACCAACCACAAAATATTCCCATTGTGATAAACGACGTCAGATAGGCGACAAAAATCATTGCTACAACCTTACTCACACACCAGAGCCTCTATAATCCCTCCTATCAAAGGTCTCAACTCAGCTATCATCTATTTCACTTATGAAGATCTTAACAAAATTTACGGGCCCCACAATGATGCACTAGTGGTTCAGCTCAAAATCAAAGATGTTAGTACAGAGAATTTTAGTCATCCCAGGAAGCTCTTGTGACATCCTTTACTACAACCCTTTCAAACAACTCGCCTACCTGATTCTGTTTTAATTCCAACCGTCGCTCTCATCTACGACTTCAATGGACTATGCACTGACCCCAAAGGCGATGTCTTATTACTAGTCTCTATCAAAGACGACACCGAACCAGATTTCACAATGAGAACTCGATTCAACGTCCTTGACATTCCATCTTCATATAATACTAGGGCAGGGATCGGGTCGGATATAGCTATATCCGAATCCGAATAGTTTCATAATATCCGAACCCGAACCCGAACCCGATTATATCCGACTAACCCGATCGGATAACACAAAAAATTCAAAAAAAGCCCAAAAAATATATCCGAATCCGACAGACCCGACCCCGAACCCGACCCGAATAAGTAAACAGATATAAAAATCGACCCAAACTTGAACTATTCAGGGTCGGTCAGGTCGGGTTCGGGTCAAACCCAACCCGATTCCCTGCCCTATATAATACTATCTTTGGTCGTCGATGGATTCACAACATGAAAGTTGTGCCCTTGACTCTTCACCAAGTCATCAGATTCCCTGGTCCACATGGCATAATGGAACTTCGCAGTGATCAACTACAGGCACACCAATGCAACCGAACCACGAACACTACTCCAGCCGATGAAACTCTCTACTAGACAGTGTTCACTCCTCCTTCACTCCCAACCGCTCATGTCAATCTGACTCCAGAACAAGGTCAGAGCTCTACAACTCGAGACCTTAAGTTTCCCCCATTAAGTCGTCCCAATCCAATCTTTATCTTCGATAATTGGTCATGAAAAATGCAAGAATCATTAGTGAACTTGATAAAGATAGAATGAGACTTGACTAGTTTACTGATAAAAAGTAAACTAAAGTGGGAACAAAAAGAACATTGTCGAGATGTAATAGAGGAGAAAGAATAACACTACCAACATAAGTGATTAAATGATCGATTCCATCCAGAAGCTTAACTGTGGAATGTTTAATTTGGACTGACTTTATAAGTAGAAAAAAAAAAATTAGTGATGAACATACATGATTTGTAGCACCAGAGTCGATGATCCACATGGATTTAGAGAAACATGAGAGAGAAATATATGTAAAGTTTGAATTGTGTGTGAAGTGATGCTACTTGAATCAAATAGACTTAGAATTTTGTTGTACTGTTAAGTGTAGAAAATTGGAGGATTGGTGTCTGAGGGCTGAGGCAACTGAATTGGATTGAGCATTCTTGGAGGGATAGCCATGCAGTTTGTAACATGTACCAATATGATGTCCTACCCTTTTGCAATGGTCACAAAAAGGGCGTGGTCTGCCAGTATTGTCATGCGGATTCTGGCCATGAGGTGGGAATTTATGAGATGTTGCATCTCTAGAAATTTTACCACTATTGCTTGGCTGAAAATTGTGCTGGTCGGATTTTGCAGAAGGAGCCCAGTTGGGCCTTTTGAATTGAGCACTCAATGCAGCAGCATCCGGAGTAGAAGGAATGGACAGAGCATGAATTTCTTGTTGTTTTTCCTCCTGTCTTATCAAAGAATAAATTTTAGACATATTAGGAAATGGATCCATTAATAGAATCTGACTGCGAATAGATTTAAAACGGTTATCAAGACCTTGCATAAATTTCATAGAATGGCCATCTTCAATTTCTTTGGCAAAAGAGTCCGGTTTCTCTATAACCGGGTACAGAGATTAATCTCTATAACCGTGTTATTTTACTGTTAAAACTGTGTCGAGGGTTGAGGTCTGTATTTCAAGGCAAATATGCATTACCACAAATACAAATAGGAACAGTAGATAACTTTATTGTCTATAAATTTTGGGATGGTAGCAGTATACTTCATCCGATGCTGAGGAAATCCAGTCAGGGAACTTCATTGACGTTGAGTAGTCTCTAATTCTTATGTATCTAATGAAGCATGCTGAACCAAATAGGCCCTCAGCGTAATGTCCACTGCCCACCCATCTGCGCGGTTGTATGAGGGGGATGTCTTTATCTTGGAACTGTAGACGTCACCTCCCCACATATGTTAAATGATCTTGTCTCCAAACTGCAACCACCAATTACCAGTGTTGGAGTCCTGAGTCAAAAATGAAATTATGTTAAAGTGAGATATAAAGAAAAAACTAACGGATCGAAGTTAGTAAGTAATTGATTAGTAATTCATCCAGTTTTCCTGCACATAATGACACATTATGCAACAATAATGTCTATTTACGATCAATCTGTATTGAGACTTTTGAAGGATATGATCCTCATCATCCTTTTCCTACAAGACCAGATTGTAGTTGATAAAAGCCAGACATTCCAGAATTTGTGGAAGGTAATTCTGGCGTCGAGAAAATTATTTAACATTAGAATGCCCTATTTTATTACAAATGTAAACATTGAATGATCACATTTTGCGGCGCATTTTTGTAACAAAGGGTATCAACAGCAAGTATGACATTGATTTTGAAACTTATTTTAATTTTCTTTTATAGAAACCAACTTATTATAGTTCTTTCCTTACGCTAACCAAGTAAGAAACTGTTCACAACGCGCAGGTATTTTTTTTTCTTTTTATAGGAAACTTTCATTCATACTTACAACACACAGGTACTCGAGTATATTCTGTTGGATAACTAATATTATCAGTCCAGCATTAGTAGTATATAAAGAACCACAATACCCTGAAAGCGAAATTGCCGCTGATATACGCTGACAGCCTCTGGCACACACCTCCCAGGATTCAACAACCAATGATCCCACAAGATAGCACTCAAGCCGTCAAGCGGGCTCTAGGAACTCTCAGACACACTTCAGCATACGTAAAACCATAGTTTTTAAATAGAGAGAAAAGTAAGTGGTTTTTTTGTGTAGTTCGAATGTTGATCTTATAGAAGAAGATCAAGACGAACGTTTAGCCATATCCACTAATCACGTAGTGTGATCTCACGTGGAGGAAAAACGTGGTTTGACTATTTCTAATGCAAGAAAGAAAAAGCCCAAAAACCAATTTTTGCAAAAACAAGCCCATTCCCGCACTGCCACGTGATGCCCAATTGGGTCGATTTACACACACACACACACACCCCCCCCCCTATACACGATGTCTGCGGGCACATGCGCATTAAGGTTTTTCTGGAGCTCCCTAGGGTTTGAGGGGCTCTAGATCGACCCATGTGGCCTTGTGGGCGCGTGAGCACCCTTATATCTCTTTATACAACTACACTTGCAAAGACATAAGTCATATAAACATAAGAACCTCAAGTTCTTTCTCCAATATGAGACTAAAGTCGCACACTTAAGTGCAGTAAAAGAGAAAAAGTCATGGGTTCAAACCCAACCAAAGACATGTTTCATACATATTAAAAACTAAGTAATGTTTTTAAAACAATCCCCCACATATACGTGTGAAATAAAAAAATAATATAAGTTGGAGTGTGTTAGAAGTTATGAGTGGGTTGAAGGTGTCATAAGACTTGAACATTCATTTAGTGTTAGTCTGTCGGGTTTACTTGTTGACCAGTGTGAATTGAGTCTTGAACTGTCCGACTTTTGTGTAAATCGAGTCAACAAATAATTCACATAACTTTCAAAAATCATCATAGAGTTCCTCGGTTGTGCTCGTAACGGCCATGAGCTTCCCAGGCTTCATAAGTGCTACTAGGGATCGACTAGCCTATCCATTTCCCATAGGAAGCAGCTCCACTTCCTCACTTATATAAGTGCTTCTATCATGAGTGTATTGTATCACTACACCCCACTGGATCCCAACTATAGAAAACATTAAGAGTTAAAACTCATCCTTAAGAAGATACAGAAGGTACTTATACATCATGGGGATGGGTACAAAGTTTTCATTCTAGGTTGTAGTATCCCCACAAATCACTCGAATAACTTGTTTTCCCATTGAACCTTGCTTATGGGATCTCCATTCACTAAAGTTGGGTGACAGTTATCGGTGATTTTAACAGATAGACTTCAGTCTTTAATAGACTTTAACCCCATCCCCCTCGATGTACTAAAGACAAGCTATATAGCCAGGCCTTTAGTTAGTGGATCAACTAAGCTATCTTTTGACCTCACAAAGTCAATAGCTATAATCTCATCTCATAATATTTGTCTCACAGTGTGTTATGTCTGCGACGTATATATTGAGATTTTTCATTATATTATAGGAATTATTTTGGGCCCTCATAATAGCTGCTTGACTATCACAATGAATAGAAACAAGTGGAACAGGCTTAGGCAGACCCTCACCTATATTAAGAAACCAACCTAGCGTACAACCTAGCTACCTCCTCTTTTATAATAATATCACTTTGAAGATCAAGAGGAGGTACAAAATTTATAATAATATCACTTTGAAGATCAAGAGGAGGTACAAAATACACTACATTCTCATCTAAACACTTACCTAATCCAGCTAAATGATCTCCAAGCCTATTAGTCTCCCTATATAAACATGTGTATATAAAAGAGATAATCTATCTCAAAAAGAGGACACAGGCATTAAATGCTCAAAACAAGGTTGATACTCTTTTGAGACTTGTTTTCGTTTTCAAATGTAAATTTATTCCCTATTAGTGGCGTTATTATTTACCTCCTTCAATTCCACTTAATAATGTTTTCATAATTTCGTTGATTACGCTTAGAGGAAAGTGGCCATTTTTTTGTCCAAGTATGAAAATAGATGAGACAATCCTCTTAGTACTATTCATTTGTGTCTTTATGTAAACCAAAAAAAAATATATACGTTGTAGATCGATGATTACATAAAGGGGAGGGATAGCCACTTCCAAAACGGACAAAGTGATATCTCATCCTACCAGTTGAATTAAGGGCAAATATTTTGTAGATATGATCTCCCCACCATAAATAATATGTCCACCAAATTTCAGCTCATTCAAATATGTCTAACATAATCAAGTGTTCGTTATTATAAAATCGGAAAATTTTGGACCGTTAGATAAACGCTCAAAATTGAACACTAGTTTTCGCAAGGTTAGACATATTCAAATAGGATGAAATTTTTGTAGGCATGCTATCCATTGTGAGAAGATCATATCCACAAAAAATCGAGTCTTAATTTAATTTGTAATTAAGTCAATGGAGTGGCTCGAGAGTGGCTCTATCCCTCCCCATATTTTTCTCCATGATATACCCCTCCCCATCTTACATAGAACTATACCTTTGTTCTAAATGAGTTTTCTTTAATTGTTCTGAATTTGTACAATTTGCTAAGAAATCCAACTTTTGTTAGAAATAATCCACTTCGATTCGGTTAAATTTGGTAAAGTTATTTCTATTTTGGGACTATTGTCATTATGGATCGTTTTGCTCTACATGAATGGAGTTTGCAACATGAGCAATGGTGAGATAGGAAATGGCTTCAAGACTCCAAACTTTTGGGTTCTTGCACCTGGGTTAATTTCCTGTTGGCATTCAGGTTATCTGAGAACGCATGTTTGCTCACATTATCCATCCATGGTTTTTATATCTTCCACTAGCATGTATACCGAAATTTTGACACAAGTGATTATTTAGGGAACCATCTACATTGTGACTTTCCCTTTTTAGAAATTCATGGATAGATATCAGTGCTAATCAAATTGGCATAAGATATGGATTAAAAAGAATTAAAAATGTTGGGATGTATATTTTTCTCCTAAAAATAATACGTCTTTTATAAATTTGTTTACTAGTTCCAGTTAATAAGGGTTGTGGTACGAGAAGCGACAAATAGATGATTTTTTTACTATTCGGTAGTCCGATTTTCATTCAGCAAGCCTTTGCAATGTTCTTTTCTTCATTCATTTACTTATGGATTGTATGGTATCTATTCGTCCACAAACTAACAGGTGGTGAATGCTTAGATATCTATCTCAAAACAGTTTTCTCAACAAAACGATTGCTTGTAGACATTTTATATTCTGGTCTATTATATTAGAATTATGAAACTTTGACTCCAGCACTTGCAATTCTTTTCAGCTAAAAATGATGTTATAAAATCTAAGAGCCCAGCTATCTCTGGCGATTATACTAATGAGATCCTGAAATGCAATGTACTTTTGTGTTTAGTACAATTACTACGACGACAAACATTATGTCCAAAATCCTTCACTGGATTCAAGTCAAAACATCCTAAAAAGTGAGCCTAGGGTTGCGTTGGAGATGAAAGTGGACAAAGGATTCCAGTAGCAAAGGGTCCTCCAAGTACATGCTTAAGATATGTTTTGGCCTGAATCTGGTAAATGGTTTTAGATGAAATCCTAGTCATCGTAGTCTATGGTTGTACCAAATACAAAAAGATATTGCATATATGTTCTTGCCACAAAAGAAGTAAAGTTAAAGTTAATATTTCAAAAAATACATTGTACTTCCCGGTAATTTTGTCTTTAACAGAATATTGAAGACCTGAGTGCTTGATTTGTAATTTATTCAGGTTCAATTCAAACCTGATTTGCAATTCTGCCGATGGACACACATACTGACATGCAGTATCACTAGACAAAGGAGTCTAGTGTCTACTCTAGCTAAATCCCCTTCTTCATCCCTCAAAAACCAATGGGCCTACAACCCAACACATTGTTGCATTATCAAAGCTCCATATTCTAACTACAACACATAGTTCCAGTCCGATCCATTGATCACACTGCCTTGGGAATATTCATTCTCAAGGTTATCTTCAGTATTAGGCATATTAATAGATCGAGTTTATACTAAGTGGGTGTTTGGTTCTCATTTTTTTAAAAAATTATTTTTTCTTAAAAAACATTTTTATGAAAAAGTATTTATTCTAAAAACAGTTTTTTAATAAACATGTTTGGTTGTGATTTTTCTTAAAAACTATTTTATCAAATCAGATTTCGCACTATGTTTCTCGATATACTTTGGCATATCGTGGCATAAATCACTAAAATCTAAAACATCCGGCGAGTTCATTTGCCTTTAGCACCCAAAGTGTTTCCTTAAAAGAAAAATTGTTTTTTAACTTAAAAAACAAGTTTTACCTAATTATCATAAAACAAGTTTTTGAGACCAAAAAGTGTTTTTTGGATGAAAAACTATTTTTTTTTTAAATAGAAACCAAACACATTTATTTTTTCAAAAAATGTTTTTTCACTAATAAACATTTTTTGGCAATAAATAAATAGGATCCAAACACCCCCTATACTTAAGCCATTTCAAGACTCTTTGTTTTCCCATTGCGTGTTATATGTTTGGGGAAGAAGTTGATGCGCTTCGATAGGTTCGTGAGAAGGTTGATCAATGCGCGACGTAGTTGGACCACTCAAATTCATGAGGACAGTCTTCATGCGCTACCATGGTTGCACTTTGAGTTTTGTGAACCACAGTCACTTTTAAGTACTGTATGGAAAGTGTCAATCAATACAATACTTAAGCTATTGTTATCATCTACATAAACTAAACTATATAGAGGATTTCGCTCTTTCACGTACCCTTTCGATTTTTTGACCGATTGGAATCACTTCAATTCAAACATAAAATACCTACGTCTTGATGATAGCGCATATTTGTTATGCTCTTAGAGCATCATCAACGCACTGCTATATTTTTTTGTGACACCTCAACGTTTTTAGTCGATCAAAATTCTTAAAAACGAGTCAAGTACTAACGCATTTGGACAAAATTTGGGGTTTTTATTTGGGACGGGAACAATTGTCCCGTTCCAAATTAATTTTTTTATTTTTTGGGCGGAACGGTAGAAAAGCCCAACGATATAAAATCTAGCCATTTTAATTTTTTATTAAAAAAAAGAAAAAAATTGTTGGACAGCAAAACTTGTCCCGTCCCACTCTTAGACGGGACTATTTGTCTCGTGCGGCTCATTTATATTTTTCTCAATATTTTGATTTGGAATTTGACAATTGTTATAATCCAAATCGTATTTTGACAGCGCACTAGGGTCAAAATTGTCAAATTTATTTCCATCTGTCACATTAGAAATGGGATTTGGCAATGCGTTGATGATGTTCTTAAGTTAATTTTATTTAAATTGATCAAACACTAAGTATCAAACAGCATACGGTGCTATTCTGTTGTAGACTTGAAGTTGCTTCAATGTTCAAACCATACATTTCCGCCAGCCAAAAGGACTACATCAAGAGATCGAGTTGGAGTACTCCAAAGGAGAAAAATGAAAGTTGGCCATTGTAATATATAAGTGAAAATTTTGAATATATACATAATTTCTTTAAGATTCTCTTTGGGTACCCTTCTCTTTTGAAGCGAACTATACAAACTTCTAGGGGCTCGGCTCGACTTCTCGACCACAACTAGAACATTTACACTCTGCTTGATGAAGAATACCTGCGGCACTTTGGTCTGCTAGCTAGAAAGTACAAACTATGGAATTGGTCTGGTCCGATAGGTTCATGAGATTGAAAGTCCGTTAGATCCGGTCTAAGCTCATCTAAAATTCGACCCGGAAGACTTTGTAAGATTTCAAAAGGTCCAATCCAAGAAGGGCCCAACTTGAACTGATATTAGTGAACAACTGAACATGTTTAAAGATTTTGATCTAATATAGTTAACTAGTTTCACGGTACCATCCTTGAGACCCCAAAAGGAAACCTTTATGAATGATATTTGATTTAAGCTTGATTTCTTAAATACGTCTGATGGGGGTTAAGATTTAACATGTTGAACAACACATTAATTACGAGTTGGATCATATTACATCATCTAATTCAGTGCAAACAAATGATTCAACAGTGATCAACACAAGATATTTAAATTTCCCAAATCAGATACACTAAAATAGTAAAATGTCTTAGGGAATAAGTGCGAATATATATCTATCAATATATTACGGTGGACCGTCTCCTTTGAAATAAATATAGAGACCACAACTTTTACATAATAAAAACATCCTCACCCTTAATACAAGTTCTTAAAAATTGGGTTCAGATTTAGAACATGGAGTAGCTAGAGCTAGCCAAGAGCGTGCATAATGCCATAATATGCCTCCTGGTTGTCACTATGCTGCCGTTTCCTATAACAAGTCCTTGTTACCGGTCTACTGCTCTCCATTGCTCCCCCCAAGCTTGCCTCATTATCGCCTGCAGCACATGCCGTACAACCACTAGGCCCTGACCACCCTAGATACTGGACACTTATAATACCTTAAGACAAAACTGTATTGAGATTTTCACAGAGAAGAGGTATGTAATTTGAAGGCTGGCCTATTGTGGGGGAAAGTTTACAAAAAAAAAACCCAAAGTTAGGATTCGCATGGAAACAGATTGGGTTATTTTTTCTTATATCAAGTTCGAAGTTTAAAATGGGGACTGATGTTCGAACCTTTAGCAAACAAATTTCTTGAGATTCAATAAATTGTGGATTCTAATGGGAAAATTAAAACAATGAAACTAAATAAAGCATGGAAATGCCCCCAAATTAAAATTGAATATTTTCTTTTTGAAAACAATGAGGGGCATTTCATCAAATTTTCAATTATTTGACTTAAAAGAGACAAAATGTTGTTTACATTTCCATCTAATATTAAGCATCTAATATTGGGTCCTAGTACCCCAATAAATTGTCATTCTAAACTACAATCTAATAAGGAAAATTCAACAATTAATAATCAGGAGAGTAACATACATTTCTCGCTTATTAAGCATGTGTCCATCACCAGTCTTCTCATCTAGGGACATCCATGTCAACCGATCAGCTCACCTCATCATAAATCACACCAGAACGCCCTGCTCCCAGAATGCCCATGTCTAGAGTCCCAAGACAAAATGTTTGTCTTTTGGTGAGTAACCTCCATGCAACTCAGAAGGCATTGTGCTTGCCAGCATAATATTGTATCGCGCCTATAGCCCATTTCCTTTCACCAGCATTCATTACTTAAAACTTTAGAATACCTAAAATTACTGTGAAAATGACTGTTAATCGGAGTGACAGTGGCTAGTTAACAGTAACTATCTCAGAGAGATTCTTGTCCAGCTGTTACTTTGTCTTCCTCCAATATTGTGGACATCCATGTCTGGACAACCGTCAGGAAATTTTATTTTTTTAAGCATTCTGCCAATCACTAACGCTCATCACTAAGTTTAGGTTCCGTGAATCATTTGTTCATGTACCATCGAAATGTTCATCCAACATCACTAGGAGAATGAAAGACAGTCGACAACATTGTTTTCGCGGATGATCAAATGGATATTAGATTAATGTACAATCCAACTTTCAATACTAAGTTGAATTGGGTTGACAATCCAAGCCGTTCCTATATATGGTGATTCATAGACAGTTCACAGTTCATAGAAATAGACTACTAGAAGATGAAAAAAATGAAATCACAAATTACATTATCGATATTCTGTTCTTATTGACTATGACATTTTTTTTAATAAAAAAAGAAGTAATATGTACATAAGTTTCCCTAAGTTTTAACACTAGGCATTTTTTCAGGATTTAATTCTACCCAAGTGTGACATTCAAGACCAGTAGTGTCACAGCCCGAATTTCTAAACCATTAAAAAAAATGAATATTTGAAATATAAATATCTCAAACATCACTATATTCAATTGTCTAAAAACCCAGGCTATGACGGGGTGGATACAACACGTGTCAAAACCTAAAACCCACATCATAAAGAATCTTAACAACAAAAATCTCTAAAATTCCTCAACCATCACTTTATTAAAAGACTTTCTTCCATCCCAATAAAATATCAACCCACTCTAAGAATAACATGTCTTCAACATCGGATTCTCATGTCATATGAAAAGAAAACTACGTTATTACATACTTCCAAAAGATCAGACCTAATAAACTAAACTCCCAGACTGCTCCAGGCGAGAATCCAAATCACATGCCGCAGCTTCCATCGCTTTCCACTGTGTTCCAAGAACACACCCACGCTACAAAACAAAGCAAACATGGGTTGACAAAAATGGAATTTCTTTGGTATGAGTAGACTAACCACATATAAATATTATCATACTTTAATTATTCAAACAATCACTTTATATTATCCCATAACTTAATCATTCACAGCTTGGAAGACAGGTAGTTCCGTCATTTTAACCGGCATAATTTCTTCCCAAACAAGACTTCCATTATATAACTCATTATAATAACTCGTTTTAATATCTAAACCATTGAATTAAAACTTACCGATATCCATCGGCCAGATATAAGGGGATCACCCGCCCCTCAAGACAAAATGTTATTAAGTCCTACCCTCCTGCAAAAGAAAGTTAGAACTTTTATATAACCTTTGTAGATATTATATTAGGCATTTAAAAGTAAACCCAAACACTCACATAATCAAATAATACAACTAACCCGCAAGGCGAATACCTTAGTTCCTCTCTAGGGCAGTCCAAAGAATCTAGTCATTCAAGGCACATTCAATGAATACCCGGGTCATTCATAGCACATTCAATGAATACCCCTATATAACGCTAACGGACCATTTATGGCATATTCAATAAATGCCCACCTAACATATGACATCAACAGTCATAAAACTAAATTCCAAAACTTGAGGTGTGGAGAGTTCTAAAAGGTTGCGGTAAATTGTTTACGCATTATTGAACTTTATTGTATATATCATTTCAGAGAACGAATGAGTATCTTGATAAATCTATTTTTGGTTACGCGCGTTATTAATTAGATTGATGTCTAAGTGTCATAACGTCGTATATAAAACTGAAATATCACATAGTATTTAATGCACATACACACGTATATATAAAGGTCTTAGCCTAAAGCCAAGCATGCTAATAGCCCTAGACCTATCCTAATAGCCCAAATCATAATCCGAGTTAAAAAGTCAAATTGGGTCAACTAGTCAAAGTCAAAATCAACATATCATAGTCAAAGTCAAATTGTCGTTTCCATGTTCGACAGGTTCAGGATCATAGTCATGGTTCATGGCTAAGGGCAAAGGTGCATGGCTAATGGGCTCATGACTAAGGAAATGGTTCGGACCCAACTGGTCAAGCCCAAACCTCAGAACCCAAAAGTCTAAACATTGAAAGACCCAAAAAAATCTATTTTTAAGTCCTATGGACTGGCCCCAAGCAATATTAAAACGCCCAAAACTTTCGTGATCGAATCGCCCAAAACACAACTGAGTTCGGCCCGAAAACAAATGGGAGAAGGCCCAAACAAAACAAACTAAAATCGGGCCCAAAACAAAACAAAAATAAAAATGGCCCAACATAACTAATGTAGTCCACCCCCTAACAACTTAACTAAAATCCGGCCCAAACTAAATTAGATTTCGGCCCACACAAAACCAAAAGATTTAGGCCCAAAGCCCAACCGATATTTACTGTTCATCTTCTCCAACCTTCTTCCTCCACCACCAGCCACCAAAAATCGGCCACCACTCCTCACTTCATCAAACCAATTTTACTCCTTATCAAAAACCAAACACTTTTAATAAAAACAAAAACCCCCAAATCATTCAATCCCTATCTCCTTCAAAACTAGATCTAAAACTTTTACTGCCGCCATTAATGGCTTCCGCCACCTTTCAAATGTAAAATTTCCATCCACATTCCAACATTCACACATACATCAACAACCCACCAAATCAAACAAAACCGTTCAAACCATTTTAAAACGCATAAAAACCCAAGTCCCAAGATCCAAGATAATGGCAAGAACGCCATTAACGCCTCCTCCGAGCTTCATTTGCCTCGATCATCACGCACTACACAACCCAATATACCACAACACTTCAACCATAGGAGTTTACAAACCAAAACAAAGAGTTAAATTATACAAAACGATTTATGTGGGCTGACGCCATTGACGTCTGTCGAGATTCAACAGTTTACCCAATTTTAACAAAGTTTCGACAGTTTAATTACAAATCCGAAATTCAACAAAGTTTAATAATACAAATGGCACGAAGTCCAATACAACAGGATAATGAGCAGTATATATAAAAATAGAAACCTATACACCGATGTACGAAAACTATAACTTTCGGTGAAATAGCGAAAATAGCTACTCACCTTTAGCACGCTCCAACTATAAGCCAGCTACCAGGAAAAATCTTCCTTTTCTGTTGTCAGTAAAACTTCTCCCTTTTCTGTAAAACTCTTGCGGTGTTTTTTTTTCCAACCCTATTCTGTTTTCTGTTCTGTTCAAAACAAAACCCCCGGGAAGAAGGTTTATCCCATAAACCCACGTCTCCTATTTCCACTAACACTTATCCTATTTTATTTTATTTATTATCTATTATTATTATTATTATCTTTATTATTATTATTATTAGAAAAATAAAAGAATTAAAACACTGGGGGGGCCATTTGTTTTTGCCTCTTATAAGACATTGAGGTCTTATAACCTCTTATAAGATGTGGCCCAGTGATTTTTGACATTTTTTTGGTTTGTTTTTTGCCTCTTATAAGAGTCATTCTACTAGAAATGTCTTATAAGAGGCTCCAATTCTATAAGTACCAAAATTAGATCTACTTCAATTTTATAAGTCTTATAACTTAAAAAATGACTCAAACACCCCCGTCCATATACCCCTAACCCCATTTATCTCTTTTTTCCTTTTCATTATCTTCTTCTCCAAATAACTCCATTGCTCTAGCCACCACCTACCACCACCACCACCACCACCACCAAACTATTAAAACCACCACCACCACCACTGTCGCCACTACCACCACCACTGCCACCACCATCATCACCTCCGCCACCACTATCACCGTACTATTAAGACTATCACCACCACCACCACCGTGCTGTTAAAACCACCACCACCACCATCACTACCACCGTGCTATTAAGACCAATATCATCACCTCTACTACCACTACCATTACCACCACTACCACCATACTATTAAGACTATCACCACCACCACCACTACTGTGCTATTAAGATATCCACCACTTCTACTACTACTACTACCACCACCGTATTATTAAGACCACCACCACCACTTCCACTACCACCACCACCGTGCTATTAAGACCACCACCACTGCCAATTAAAGTAGTTTTCTAAAATCGATATTCTAATTATCAAAATTGATTTGAAATCGAAAATCAAACTATATCTTTGTTTCAAATTAATCTATTCATGTTAAATGATGATGTAAAGTAGGGTTATATTTGTCAAATAACCATCTATAAGATGTTATGTATTTGTTTTTTCTATTTTTTACAAAGGGTTGTTTAAGATTGATATATATAAAATAGTATGATTTGCAAAAAAAAAAAAAAAATAAAATAAATAAGAAGAACTTAAAATGAAAAACAAACCACTTTATAAGACCATCTTATAACACATGGTCTCATAAGACCCTCTTATAACTTAACCCAAAAAAACAAATAGCCCCTTATAAGTAGTGAGCGAAAAGTTGTTGCTAAGCGCAGCAGCAATCATTCATTACTTCGATTTGAAATCTGGAATTGACGAGGGAATGACGCATAATCTAACACCTTTATGTATAGTTCTATCATATTCTCTTAGCGGCCATTTTATTGTTTTCCCAGCTGTAGAGAGGAAACTTATGTCAAACAAACGTAAGCAAATAACAACTTGGAATTCATCTAGAGAGCGAGATTCTTGGAGCTATTATAGTTTTCTGATGTTCACTTGGCTCCACTTCCTCCAAACTAACAAACATGTTGTACTTCTCTTAGTTTGACTTCCCTTGTACATATCGTCATTTACACCTTACTGAGTTGCTTAATAATCTTGTCCACTTCCCCATTTACTTATATTCAAGGCTGCTCTATTGATTTTGCACTCCACTATATGGCATCTTCTTCTTGTCCACCTTTCGATTTCGCAGGGAGTTATTACCATACTTCTGGAAGTGATGGTGGTCAGTGTATTAGACAGAGCAGTTTCTTTCAAGGCAAAGCCATTCTCAATCAAGGAGTTGGATATTCTGTTATTTTAGGCTTTGGAGCTTTCTTTGCTGTCTTCACCTCTTTCTTGGTAACTTCATACTTCTTGTTTCCTTTAATATCCCTCCTCTTTCGTTCAAAAATCGTGGTCAATACTCGTTAATAATTGAGGTGAATCAAGAATATATGACCTTTCTGTGCTATAGATAATTAGTTACGGAAGTTTAAAAGATTTATCATGTATGTCACCACATTAACTGATACTTTCTGAGTATTTAGAACAACAATACACTGCAAGTTCTGCAGTAGCTCTTTTTAGTCTTTCATGGTTGGTGATGAACATTTGAAAAAACGTTTCAGTTTTCCACAAATAAGGGACACATAATTCTGCTTTGATTTTCTTCCATTGGATAGTCTGACTGTTTGTATTAGGTGCAAAGCTATTGGTTTGACTTTAAAGAACTCAAGCGGTCTCTTTCATTTTAGTTTCATCAATGTGACCCACTGGATGCTATAATCCAAACTGACTGCCTGTCTTAATTATGTGGTATTGGGTCCAACTAAAGATTCAATGCCGAAAAGTGAAAACACACTTCAAATTTATACATTCACTTATTATTTGTTCACATTTAGTCCTTTTATCATTGAGTAGGTATGGCTTGAGAAACGATATGTGGGATCTCGGCACACATCTGAATGGTTCAATACTGCTGGAAGAAATGTGAAAACAGGACTTATTGCCAGTGTTGTAGTATCCCAGGTACCAAAGTTGTAAATTCTGTAATCTTCTTTCATTCAAGTTACTAACAACTCGACCTCTTCCAACTAACGTTTGCATATTTGAATCTGAAGTGGACTTGGGCTGCAACTATATTGCAAAGTTCTAATGTCGCATGGGAGTATGGCGTTAGTGGACCATTCTGGTATGCAAGTGGAGCTACCATTCAGGTCTTCCTAGAACCTTATCACATTACCATAATTGATATTTCAGTTTTGGAAATAAAACTTTATTTTTTGTTTATTCCAACCAGGTACTTCTGTTTGGTATTATGGCTATTGAGATTAAAAGGAAAGCTCCTCATGCCCATACTGTCTGTGAGATCGTTCGAGCTAGGTAAAATAATATTTCATTGTGTCTACACAATTTTCATATTAGTATAACATTTCTGGAGCATGGTACTAATCAGCTATGAATTACATTTAGATAAAAGTCTACTCTGTTCATATGTATACACTGTCCACTCTGTTTTTATTGTTTTGCTATTCTGGATTGTTGAAAATGGCAATGATAACTCTATTATGTTCATACATTGATACACCAATCATTACTCAATTACCACTCAATCAAACACTAACATCAATAGCTCAACCTACATTCGAGCTTCTAATGTTTCGTTTATAGCTAATATATATTTTGTAAAAAACTTTTAGGCTACATACCGGACTGCTATTAGATAACATGTACTGTATCAAATCTTTTAACTGAAAGAATTTCCTTGTTGTGATCTTCTACAGATGGGGAGCTTCTGCTCATGTTGTCTTCCTCTGCTTCTGCTTCTTGACAAACATCATTGTCACAGCAATGCTTCTTCTTGGTGGTTCTGCTGTCGTAAATGCTCTTACAGGGGTGAACATCTATGCGGCAAGTTTTCTGATACCTCTTGGTGTAATAGTGTACACATTAGCAGGGGGACTTAAGGCCACTTTTTTGGCAAGCTACATCCATTCTGTTGTTGGTAAGTAAACATGACCTTCAGTACTTGTTTAATACTTCATTTCCGAAATGATGTTATAGTGAAGTCCTTGAATCTGTACATGTCTCTGTTTTGCACCGTCTGACTTACGTATCTAACTTCAGTCTTGATTTATCTTCTTTCAGTGCATCTGGTTCTGGTCATATTTGTCTATCTAGTCTACACATCAAGTAGCAAACTTGGTAGCCCAAGAGTCGTATATGATCGTCTATTGGAGGTTGCAAGCAAATCAAGAATATGCCAAGAACCGCTTTCACATAATGGCCAATCCTGCGGGCCTGTAAGTGGGAACTACAAAGGGTCTTACTTAACAATGTTGAGTTCTGGTGGTCTTGTTTTTGGACTAATCAACATTGTTGGCAACTTTGGTACTGTCTTTGTGGACAATGTAAGTTTTATTTGCTATGCGTTATTGGATTTTTCAAATATTCTCTTCAAGGTTTTTCTAGGCTTGCTGTATTTCTCTAGTAACTATCTGGAATAAAAATTTCAGAAGAAAAAAAAAATGATGTATCCGGATGATAACAAAACGTGTCTCAGCACGATAACCAAAGTCATTGACTAGATATCACGACAGTCTCCTGTTGTCGAAACATGGCTCATCACATTTAAGGAAGCATTGTTTCTGAAATACTGTCACTGATGAAGGCGATGAAACTAATTGCATTTTATATTCTTAACATCTTTTGATATTTTAGGGGTATTGGGTTAGTGCTATAGCTGCTAGACCTTCGTCAACTCACAAAGGATACCTGCTGGGCGGGCTGGTTTGGTTTGCTGTTCCCTTCTCTCTGGCAACATCATTGGGTTTAGGTGCACTTGCTCTTGATCTTCCCATAACAGCAAGTGAGGCCGCCCGTGGACTTGTTCCTCCTGCTACAGCTACAGCTTTGATGGGCAAGGGAGGGTCTATTCTTCTTCTCACTATGTTGTTTATGTAAGTCCTGATGACTTTCTTTCTTCTTTTTTTGTATAGTGTTTCCACTATTAACTATTTCAAGCAGAGGTAATCTCTTGCATTAAAGTTTTGACAAGTCATGAGTTAATCGTATTCTGTTTATATAGTGTAGAAGTGACAATCACATGGAGCTTTTAACTTTTTCTTTCCTTTCTTCAGGGCTGTGACATCTGCAGGTTCCTCTGAGCTAATAGCAGTTTCCTCTCTGTGCACATATGATGTGTACCGAACATATATCAATCCAGATGCAAGTGGAAAGCAAATTCTCAAGGTCTCCAGAGGGGTTATTCTAGGCTTTGGATGTTTCATGGGTGTGCTGGCGGTGATACTTAACAAGGCTGGAGTTTCACTGGGTTGGATGTATCTAGCCATGGGAGTTTTTATTGGTTCGGCTGTTATTCCTATTGTTTTCATGCTTCTGTGGAGGAAGGCTAACTCAATAGGAGCAATACTTGGGACCATTATTGGTTGTATCTTAGGAATTATAACATGGTTAACAGTAACAAGGATAGAGTATGGCCGAATAAATCTTGACACAACAGGCAGGAATGCGCCAATGCTTGCAGGAAACCTAGTCTCTATACTTACAGGTGGTGCTATTCATGCCGTGTGTAGCTTCCTGTGGCCTCAGAATTATGACTGGGAAACCACCAAGCAGATAACCATGGTTGAAAAGGAAAAGAGTCAGTTGCCTGCTGAAGAATTCAGGGAGGAACGGCTTATGAAAGCAAAAATTTGGATAGTGAAATGGGGCGTTGGCTTTACACTTGTGATTGTGATACTATGGCCTGTGCTCTCTCTTCCAGCAGGTGAATTCATTGCAGTATATTTTTTTTCTCCTTTTTTTTTTGGGAGGGGGAAGGGGTTGGGGATAAACATCGTCATTTTGGTGTTTAGCTGAAAAGTTTAGCATTAAACAAATACATAGCACCGCGACCAAGACTTCTGATTAATGCACAAAACTACCACTCTAACATAAGTTTTCCAAGTGCTAGACATTTTCTTAATTAGGCTAAATTTTGGTGTAACCATTCCAGACACAAACAGGACATCGGAAGCAGATAGCCTTTTGTTTTGCTCTTAGCCTCTTACTATGGTTTTGCGTAAATTGTCTTACTACCATTGGCTGTATCACTTACGGAAAGCTCTGTTTTATACTATGTTTTTTCTTGTGCAGGAGACTTCAGTTTGGGATACTTCACATTTTGGGCAATCATAGCTATAGCATGGGGCACAATTGGATCTGCTGTGATCATTGCTTTACCCTTAATAGAAAGTTGGGAAACAATCCAAAGTGTCTTTCTGGGCATGTTTACAAATGATCGTCTCATGGGAAAAATTGAAGAAGTTAATATCAAAATGCATGCGATCATGTTGGCAATCCCAGGGGCAGAGCAAATGTACTTACTAGAGAAGGAGAAGCTCAAGAAGCAAGATGCAGTAGAGCAACCAAGAAGACACAGTGTCTCGGTGTGAACAAGAGTCCTTGATATGCTCATATTGTGTTCCGTGTGAGCATCAATCCATACCCCATACCATCTCTGAAGCACCTATACACAGTAAGGAAAACTGCATGTAATGATTACAGTAGGTTGTCTTAAAATTCAATTAATCTTGGTTGTACAGGTACCAGAAAGCACATCAAAGAATCATTTTGTACATCATTCCTCTGAACAGTGATGGCTTAATTGTTGTTAGTAATTTATTCATCAAAAGAAATGTGGATATTGTGCCAATTTTTGCTGTACCATCTTTGAAGTTTGAAGCACCTATACTGACATATTTCTTTAACAAAAAGAATTTATCGGGTTAACTTCTAAAGTTCTAAAGTAGAACCCCTTTAACAATTAACAAAACTAACAAGTTCTAAAGTAGAACCCCTTAACAATTAACAAAACTAACAATTATTGTGTGGAGAGTTAAAAGCTCTTGTTGATTAGACCAGTGCAACCTCAAGTCCAAGTTACCTGAATGCTGCTCTATGGGTACAATATCCTAATTTTGATACCAAATAAAATCAATTGTGTCCATATTTTCTCCCCAAAAATTACTTGTGCAAAGAGGAGACAGCTCTTAATTGTATATCCCCGTTCAACTCTACCCAAGAATGTTAGAACAATTTCAGTGCAATATACTTTTGTGTTTGACCGGATCGTGAGAAAGAAAAATATGCCGGCATTGTCTTTGTCACTTTACACGAATCTGGCGATTGCATCTAACCAAGTGGTTCAGTTAAGTACCTCACTGGAATAATACCATTTGAAAAGATTGCAGTTGATGGCTGAAAATAAAAGAAATTGATTACATGAGAATCAACTGCAATTTCTGAGCAGAGAAATTCATGGCTTCTTTTAACACAATATATAGGAATGGTAAACAAAAGAGAAATTTCTGTGGCCCTGAAATAACAGTGACTTTTGATTCTTTCCTACTCTATTTTGGCTAATTTTCTTCTTGTGTGTCGTCTGCGGCTAGAAGATGATTTAATGCCACTCTGGCCTTCTTGGGCTTTGGCGAATTTCCATCAGTCACATCTTCATCTCCCTTTCTCTTCGACTCTTCTCCTACAATGTCTTGATCTTCATTGCGACTTTTCAACTTCTCATCCTTACTAACTTCTTCCTGTTCTTCCATGTCCTTACTAACAGCTTCATCAGTCGAATTTGCTGCTTTATCTGGTTTTGAATCAGGTTCTCCACTATTTGCCTTAACAGTTGAGTCTTCATCTGGTCTTGAAGTTTGACACTCGTTCAGAAATGAGATAACTTCCTCTTTGTTTGCAAGATCAAGTGGGGTCTTCCCAGCCTTTGTCTTGGTAGTCAGGCTAGCACCTTTCCTAACCAAATACTTGACAAGGTCAAGATAGGATCCTTGAACAGCATAGTGCAGGGCAGTGAGACCCTTCCGGTTGGGAGCTTTAACGGACACCCCCGATGAGAGAAGGGTACGGACTACTTCTAAATGACCCTTTTGAGCAGCAAAGTGGATTGCTCCCATGTCATCCATGGCAGCAGCACCAACATCAGCCTTGTTCTTGCAGAGATAGCTCACCACCTCTGTGCGCCCAGACCATGCAGCTAAATGCAAACTGGAATTTAAGTCCTTTTTGTCAAGGAAATGAACGATGAATACTGCTAAGCCACAAACACAGATAACCATGTCATCTAAAAGCTCTGAAAAATGCAAAACAGAATTGATTGGAAGTCTGGAAGTATAACTTCATTTATTTTATGTATTATTTGCCCAAACAAAGAAATGTCACTGAAGAATGTAAGTACATAATAAATTTCTTTAAGCATCCCCCTCGCAATTGAAGAGGGGATGGACCTACCAGCTCCCCCAAGAACTTAAAGATTAGTAAGACTTCGAATTGTAATATTAACATTTACAAGACTGCCTAACCTCCAAAACCTTGTTTCTTTTCATTCACATTTCCAAAGTAAAGTTGTAAGCACAACAGAAATGGAGTTATCAAGAGCTCTCTTGCCAGAAAGTTGTAAGCCTCGAATTTTTTTTTATCTTTTCCAGATACCCCTTGTAAACATAGAAAAGTGAAGTTATGAAAATTGCGTTTACATCGAACTAAACTTGTATTTTATAAGAATTAGAGAGGGGGTAAACAAAACGGCCGACAATAGCATCCCAATAATGGAATTGAAGTCACTTAACAGTAGGATTCTCTATCACCAAATCAAATAAAAGCTCCTTAACATTAAGCATGATTCTGTAACCACATTAGCAAAGCATTCTATTTCATAATTAAATTCTTACAGTCTAAGTCACCCACTTAACCCTAACCTCATAACAGTGTGTGTAACTAGGCCTCATTATGCAAGAATAAAGCAATAAGCTACATATATTAAAATTATATATAGCAAACAAAATAAAGCATGCCCTCAAAATAACTACATGAATAAAAATCAACAAACTCAATTTAAACAAAAAAATAAAAAAGGATACGGAGTTCTGGAGTGTTTATCTCTAGAATTGACTGCCAAAGGATTTGAGCTGCATATTAATTGTACTTTCCCCAAATCCCCTTCTCTCGCCGCTGCATGAAGTGGCTCTTCACCACCACCACCACCTCTGCCCCTTCCCTTCCACCACTCCTTGTGTTCACCATTACTTTCTTTCTTTCTTTCACACGGCTTTTTTTTTAACCTTAAAAAGTTGACTCTTAACTAATATAGTTGGGTCCAATTTAATACGTGTCAAAATCTCGTTATATTGGTTCCACTATAAAAAAGGTAAGAGTGGTCGTTTCGAAAGAGGTTGGTGGCACGATGAGTAAATATGGAGGAAAGAAGAGTTGGAAGGATAGAGAGATAGATGAAGTGGAAGAGCTGCTACGAGCCACGGAAGATGAGATGGTTCTCAAATTAAGCGTCGGTTCTCATATGTCTCGTACTTCCTCTTCTACGCCACTTGATCAAGATCTTATTCGGAGATTCGAGGCACTTAAAACGCCATCTGTTTCTAACAAAATTACAAGTGTGCCACCGGAGAAAAAGGATGATGGGGATATATCTGCTAGATTTGATGCTTTAAAAGGTGCTGGTCCTAGTGGAGTGAGATCAAGTTTGGACGGTGGTGATCAAAGGAGTGATAATGACGTGGAGGAAAATGAGGTGGAGAAATTGATTCAGTGGGCCAAGGATGCAGCGAGACTTGATCCATCTGTTAGTGATAAGGAAGATGATGAGGTAAGTAATAGTGATGATGACGTAAGTGTTACCGATGATGATACGGATGATGAGGATGGAAAGAAGGATAAGAAAAGGAAACCTCGTAAATTGTAATTTATGTTTATGTGTAATTTGGGAAAATGTAGTCTTCGTGGGCTAAAAATTTTATTTTATGTTGCCTATTCTTTCAATTTTCATATGAACTTCAAGTTGGTCACTTTTTGAATTGAAAAGAAACCAAGGATTTTAACTTGATTACACAAGCACACAATTCATGGCTGCAGCTAGGGCACTCGTTACTGCTTCTAATCGGTACTTCCATTCAACAACAATAACAACCACAGCAGCATTTCTTTAACACTAACAATAACGAAGATTGAAGGACGTGCTTGTCGTAATTATGCTCAAATTTGCCGCCATAGTTACTTGGGCTACCTTCGTACGTTAAGATCCTTATCCTTCAACACCACTGGCATAAGTAGTGGATCCAAACTGGAGCCACTACATCTGCGGCTACCGTTGTTCATCACTTCAGCACCAATGATTCCAAATGGATGGCACTGTCTGGCTTGATGTTTTGTTGCGCTGTGTGCACTTTTCATCGTTCGAATTCTCACTTTTGCCTTCTAATGCATCGATTTAATAAGTGATCCATACGTGCATATCTTATTTTGATGATACTAAATATATATATATTTTTATAGTAATGATACTAAATAACGAAACTCAACATTCTTATAGTTTTATTATTCCCTTTTGTTATTACTTTAAATTCTTGTTTTGGATAAATTTTGATGTCCCTTGCGGAGGTTATCTTATTATGTAAAATCGATTGACTAATCTGAATTTTGTGAGCTTTGAAATTTGAACATTACCCCTAGCACATAGCCACATAGGGTTTAGACTTTAGAGCAACTCCTGCCCGGTGTTATCAAATGAATGAAGTTATCAACTACATAGTGCAAATGTGCAATTATCATAGCAAGAATTTCAAATGAGAATATCGAAGCTACTCGCCACCATTGACAAAAAAAATCATAATTTGTGTTAGGCACCTCCCAACTAAATACAAGTAATCTAGAGCCAATTTGTTTAGCCTTTTTCTTATTTTTCTCCCTCATTTCTAATCCCTAATCCCTAAACTATACTCTATGAGGACGAACTTTGAGGAGGTGAGAGGATACGAATACAAATGAGATAACAGGGTTGCTATAGGCCCATCCAGAGGGTGTTAAGTTGGCTCGGACTTTTCCAAAAGTTATCATCATAGACGCTACTTACAAAACCAATAGGTATCAGTGGCCTTTTGTATAGTTTGTGGAGGTGATTTCAACCTGGAAGTCTTTCACGGTCTGTCAAGTGTTGCTTTGGTCTGAAACATCGATAGACTATGAGTGGGCTTTGCGTCAGTTTAACGGCTTGCTGGGTGACGAAAGGCCATCCGTGATCGTGTTTGATAGGGAGTTGGCCTTGATGCATGCTGCTGATATTGTGTTCCCTGATGCACACAAACATCTTTGTAGATGGCATATCGCTACGTGTGTCCTTCATAAATGCCTTGATTTTTTCCCAACCATAAAACTTGTAGAGAAAGACCAGTTCTTGTGGAACACTGTAGTAAAATCGAGGACTGATGATATCTTCAACTGTAGATTTGCTGCTTTGAAAAACATTATAGGGTTGAGTACTCCAATTTTGTTAGTTATCTGCGAGAGACTTGGTAGCCTTACAAGGATCGATTCGTATGGTGTTGGACAAACCAACACAATCACTTTGGGAGTACAACGACATGCTCAAGTTATAATTCAAGTTTGGGAATGGCCTAAACCTCGGAAAGTACTCATAGATCCATGCCTAGATTAATATAGACACCCAGTTAACATTCTAATAGATAGATAAAATTAACTATGAAAAGAAAAACGAAAATACTCATACCTGTAGGAGAGTTAAATAGCCTGAAACACCTTCACCTTGGCACTTGTCGCAGTCCCAAGACCTTTGTACAAATATGCCAATAAGGTTGCACCCCACGCGTAATCTTTGATCTCGTTAAATTTCAAAAGCAGCCTCAGATAACAAACAGGATGCTACAGTTCCAGACGTGTCGGTGAAGGTGATAAACAAAAAATAAGAGATAAGTTCTCATTGCAAACTGCAACTCTTTCTGGGTTGTCGCCATTTTCACAACAACCCCACTTCCATCACGTAAATCTTCATCCGTCATCTTCCCAACAAACTACTTCAACAAGAAATCCATCCTAACTCTGGAAGTGAACTTATTGGCTTTCATCTCTACATTTATCTTGTCCATATATGGGTATGCCAAGACCTCTCTGGAAAAGTTTCTTTGTCTGTTCCAAACTCAAAATAGTGTCCCCAGTCACTGCTTTGCCTTTGATCGGAACTCCTAGGAGTTGGAAAACATTGTCCAACGTGATTGTCATCTCGCCCCACGGCATATGAAAGGTGTTGGTCTTTGGATGTCACCTGTCTACAAATGCAAAGACCAACACATGATCCTGATGCTTGTATACACCGAATACTAGAGCACATAAGCCTATCCTTTGAAGCTCCTCATGAAAATTTAAGCAGTCTAAACACTCTCCGACGATATCCCATTATACCAACTTGGATAAGTGCCCATTGCACTTCAACGCTCCTCGATTTGCCTAAAACAACAAAAACTCAGTATTAATGTATGCACAAGGTTTCATAATAAAAAACTTAAATACTAATACATACTATATGATATTACCTACCCCTCCCAAACATCGCGAGCCACGTGCACCGCATAGTCATACAAAACATTTGTCCCATAAGGGCCACCTCCATAATTTCTTCTTTGGAACTCCAAGTCATTCTTAGACTTCTCACAATAGCATGTGGAGGTACAGGGGCTATCTCGACATTGTCCTCCTCCTCCTCACCCTCCTCTTCTCCATCATCAACCATTTCTTCGTCATCTTTTTCACCATCCTCTTCTTCACCATCACCATCATCTACAACTACACTCTTCCCACGATCTATATTTACATCTTCTAAATCTACATATTCATCTAAATCTACATTAAAATCACTATCCACATCACTATTACTTACATCACTTGGAACACTTTCCTTTCTTCTCTTTTTCTTTTCTAACTCTACACCACTTACAACTACATTGCTGGGATCATCCGTTTTTCGATCCCCTCTACGGATTGATGCCGAGGTGTTATTTCCCTTTTCTCTCTTTTTCTCAGGCACCTCATCGCGACTGAACTACTACTCCCCCCAGCTAACAACTTCTTAGTACCCGTGTAGAGTTTTTCTACTAAATTCTTTTTTCGAGGCATTGCTACATAATAAATAGGGAAAAAAAAACAAGTATTAGTACATATAACAAAAGTTCAATCAATAGATGGAGAACTATAATAGCTTCATTTTCTAACAATAATCCACCCATAATTTAGCACCAAGTAAGGCATATAAGAACTCTCATATCAATAGAATGAGAAAACACAAAGTAGCTCATTATTGACACTTAACAAGTACTCCTACTACAAACTGAATCACTTTCCCTGTATCCACACAAAAAGACTTAAGCCATCCTTTGAGATATTAACATACCCTATTTATATGCTTTGAGATATTAACATGCCCTACTTATTAATTGCAATCCAAATAAAATGAAACGAGAAAAAAGAGTATGGACCAAAAACGTTTCATTATAAAAACTACATACACACAATGTGTGTGGACTAGGTCCAAAAAAGGGAACAATTAAGCTTAATAGTGATGGAGTAATGTCCAACTCAAGGTGTGGTGAAGTATTATTGACATGTGACAGTGATACAAGGTCTATCCTATTCAAGAAGTAAAAGCTAACGTAGTAGGCCTACAAGTTGCAAACTAATTGAACAGAAGAAGGCGGTGGTAGATACAGATTGTCAAAGAGCTGTTCAGTGCCTGAATAAACATGAAAATTCACCATGGTGCTGCCACAATGTCACAAATTTGCTATTCATGATTTAGTGAAATTTCTTCTTCCGTGATCAGCGATCTTTGCACTTTTCAAGTGTTTTTAGAAGTTGACTTACTACGTGCTAAAACTCAATAATTCCTTACTCAACTGTTTTTTTTTTTTCTTTGAGAATGTCAATCTAGTTCGAGTAGGGATTTCGTTCCAACTTCTAAGACAAAATTTAAATGATCACAACCGAATCTACACTTTGGAGAACTAAGTGAGAAGGATTTTATAGATAGATTTTTTTTTACACAAGTTATCTAAAATTTGTAAGTTTGTTTATAGTTAAATGAAAGAGAGAGAGAGATAGGGAAGGATTAATCATACTCATGCAAGGCCTAGCTATAAGTCTTTTATAAATAGGTCACTACCATCTCAAATCCCTAACATAATATACCTATCTCTAAACATATCATGCTAGCATGTAGAATTGAAATGATATTTCATCTCTGAAATATCATTCCAACTCCTAGTTCTACTTTACAACAATTAATCAGATAATTGTCAATCTCTGTCATTTTGGGACAAGATGAAAAATAGAACCTAAGTCTTTTAAGTAGTGATTTTGGAATCCTAAATTTGTAGCATGATCCTCACACGAGCATCATTAACCCTCCCCTTGGGAGAGTTTTAGCTTCATGATCATAGGATTGAATTAAACTACAAGAAGATATGTGAAATGAAAAAGAAAAAATGAAACAAACAAGAAAACTACAACCTGTTTACCTAAATGAAGAAGAGTTTATTAAAAACTAGAGAGAGTTCCCCCATTAACAAGTTACAAGCTTTTCTCTAAAAACTAAGAACTCAAAAAACAAAATTAAAGACATGGATGTAAATAAAAAGTAAAAGTCAAGGAAGTAAAAGCTTTCAACTCCCAAAATCAGCCCCCCTTTACATAAGAGAGCCTTTTTCTCTTCTCCCACGTGAAACACTCTCATCTCATTTATTTTTCACTTATCTACAACTAACTCCCATTTGACACCTTTCATTTTTTTAGATAATTATCACCTAAATCCAACTAACTCATTAACTTCATGCAAGGTGTCAAATTTGCACCAATTATTTGCACCTTTGTCTTGACTTGCATGATGACTCATCAAATCTTATGAGCCCGCTTAGTGGGTCCACGTCTGATGTCCGATGGCGGTCCGGTCTTTTGGCATTTTTACAACTTCCTTCTATTTGTAGAGTTCATCGACCGCGATCGTCGGGCGACTCACTCGTCCGATTAGTCCCGTTCAAGAGATATGAGCTTCGGAAGTTTGATGCTTACGTGCCGCGTAATCCCGTTTATTTGGATTACGTACTATTTGAGTCTTTGGGCTTTAGTCCCTAATTTGTTGGGCTTCACATGGTCATGATCGGAAGGCATGTGTATACTCCCTATTCCGTGCTTAAATCTTTGGCTTTATCATAATTTTTACATTAGTTGCTCCAACCTGCAAAAACACGAAGATCGCGATTATTTCATGATTATTAAGCACAAAATTGACCGAAATGTTATGTCTCTACGAGGTTTTATAATACAGTTTTGGGTGCTTATCGGTCCACTTTATGTGTATATAGAGAAGCAAATACAAGCGGTAGGGTCTGCGCTTAATATAAGCCTAAGCCTTATTACAACAAAAAAACTTATTAAGTATTTTTTAACTATGGCTTGAGTATTGGGTTAAGCGGTCGTGCATTTTGCAATCGCATTAGACACACCTTCGTTTTCGACCTACAAAGTAAAAGCTCTTTTTAGCAAAACATATCTCCTTATACAATCAGAGTCTGTTTGTTTCGTGGCATCTACTACCACCATCAACAAGAAACAGATTGTAATGAATTCTATTAAACTTCACAGCTTAATCACGCTAAAAAGTTTGGTAGAGCTTTACACCAATTTCATCTTGTCAGATTGCATTTGCCTCTTAGAAACACCAAACCATAAAGGATAGATGGGTGATAATAATAGCTACAACTCAATACCCTCAACACTCAGATATCCCTCCATACCCTCAACAATCACATAATTCACAGATCCCATCCACATAGAACATAAAAATTTGTTCATGTATATCAAGTGGTCCCAATATGCACTAATATATATATATATATATAGGGCTGGCTACCTTGACAGCTTCAGTTGACAGCCCATCTTGACAGCCCACCACATCCATTTGATTATACCTGATCCAATGTTCCGATCTTGTGCTAATTTTACCAATCAAATACAGGAGGGTATAATAGTAATTTTCTATTTGTTTCACAAATTAGATCAGATTCAATAGATTGGGTAGAACCGGCCTTTGTTTCTTCTTCCTTATTCTCTCTCTCTCTCTCCTCACTCTGAAACCCACCACCCCACCGACTTTAGATCGAGAAATCCACCATCACGTCTTTTTCTCTATCTCCGTCTCTCTCCTTCAACTTGTGAAGCTCTTGGCACAAAAAAAAAATGCACAAGACACATAATCTTTGGAATTTCCTTGCATCCTTTTCCTTTCATGATGTATGGGGTGTGCTTAATTTACATTGAACAAAAAAAAATAGTGGGTTGTCGTTTTTGTGTGCACAAGATGTGGTTTGTGTGGTATGTGCAATTGCAAAACACATGAATATCCAAGACTTCAATGGTTCAATCTAGCCTCTCCAAATTAAGAACGAAGTGTAACAAGTCCTTTATGTCTTTTGTTGCTAACAAAGGCAATTGTAAAGAGGGCAAACATTAGCTTTGGGCACTCTTTTTTTGGAAAGAGTGTTGTTTTCTTAGAATAATGTTTTGATGTATGGGGTGTTTTTCTGTAAATTTCAGTTGACAGTTAATAGAAAAGAGTCTTGTCCATGTGTTTGAAGATGTTATAATCTACTCTTTCTTGTTGGTTGTCCGAAATCTGAATGTGTTCACTTTGGTGCAATGATATGAAGTCATCAAAGTTTCATTCAACCTAATATGAGAACTTTCTATCCAAAAAATCTTTTTAATTAATTCATACATTTGCCACCCAAAAATTCGTTAATTGGTTCCCAGATTTGATAATCAAATAATTCAATAGTAGATTTTTCTCCAAACTCATAAATTTAATTTCTAATAAGAAACAAGGAAGGGTTTTGATGGAGAGACTTGATTAGTCTTTTTTGAGAGAGTCTGTCTAGTTTTGATTTGTTGGGAGTGAGGTAGGAAAAAGAATCGGATCTAATTTTGAGTTCATTTCATGTTAGAAAGTCAAATGACCAACTTGCCCCTGTTTTATTCCTTTGTTATCTGGGAGCTTAGATTTGAGCATTGATATCATTAGATATGAACGGTTAAGATAAGTCATCCAAGATGGGATGTCAACCTGTCAAGGTAGTATATATATATATATATATATATATATATATATATATATATATATATATATATATATATATATATGGGGATAGAGGCACATTCACTTTGTAGCCACATTCTAGGCACAATGCATCCACACCATGATCTCTTGCCAATCCACACCATCTCAATTCTTAGGTAGCAAAATGAAATTAATGAAATTTCAGAAAAAAACATTTTGCGAAATAAAAAAACATGAAATTTTCAAAATTAACACCGAGAATTTTCTCTGAAACTCCTCCTCCAAAATTAGATCGATCTTAGTGAAAAGTAAATCGACCATTTCTCATTCACCGAAATTTCTCAACCATTTCTCTTTCTAATTGACCATATCTAGTAAATCTGACTGAAATCTCGATCCAAAAAAGTAAATCTTGCTGAAATCTCTATCCAAAAAAGTAAATCTTTTTCCTCATTCACCACGAAATTCATTTTCATTAATTTGAGGTAAACCTTTATTTTCATTTTCATTCATTCACCGAAATGGATTTTACAGCATTGTTTTTTTTTTAATTGGGCTTTTATATGATATGGGAATTTGGTGTTAATTTTGAATTTTGAGGAACTGAATGTTATGGAGTTTTTAATTGGGTAATTTATTGATTGTGGTTGGCTAATGGAACATTCTGCATGAGTTATTTGCAGGAATATACGACTCCATATTGATTGATGAAGTTGGAGAGCAAGAAGAATATGGTTCAGGTGAGCTAATGTTTCAATTTTATTTTCGATTTCTACCAACGAATTCAATACTGTATTATTGTACTGTGTTAGTTTTTTTTTTTTTTTTTTTTTTTTTTGACGTGGACACATTTATTTGCAGTACCCAAGCTTTCTGCGGCATTTTCTTCCTCTGTTCAACCTCCGGAGTTTGAAGTGGAAGTGGAAATTGTGAAGCCACCATGTTTGGGAATGTGTTTTGAAACTCTTGAGGCTGCAAAACAATTCTATATAGATTACGGAAGAGAACGAAGATGAGGACACAAATGATGACGAATATGATTGAGCTTCTTGGGGTTAAGGTGTGTTTTATTTTCATGCTAAATCAATATCAAATTTGTAATCTTGGTATTTTTATGATATGTAATCTTGGTCAAAGTGTTTGCTTGGTCAGTATGCCTAGTGAGTAACCATTGTACCACTCAAAGTGTTTGCTTGGTCAGTATGCCTAGTAACCTCATTCTTTTGGATGGCTGTGAGATGAATCTTGTTGAAGGTACCTCCAAATGAAGAAAATTAAAACTGTTCGTATTGTTCTCTGCCATTTTGAAAAGGGATTGAGAGTTAGCTGATGCCAACTTCTAGGAATTATTTTCTCAAAACTGTGGCATGTACTCTGACATTTTGATGCTGTTTTTGGTGTTTATCTGTTCATGTACTCTGACATTTTCCCCTCTGCCCTGTTTCAAGAACTTGACTATCTCGATCGTTGGAGATGTGTCCTATCCAAAAAGGTCGTTTGCTGCTATTGTAGGAGGCTCAAAAGTCTCATCCAAGATTGGTGTGATAGAATCATTGCTAGAGAAAGTTGATATTCTGCTGTTAGGTGGAGGAATGATCTTCACATTTTACAAGGCACAAGGAAACAAAGTTGGATCCTCTGACAGCTTAGTTCGGTTTTATATTGTAGCTTGGATCCTTTGACAACTTGGATCCTCTGACATTTTATATTGTAGCTTAGTTCGGTTTTAGCTTAATTAGTTCTATGACAGGTTTTATATTGTAGCTTAGTTCGGTTTTAGTGGTTGGTTGGAAAGTGGTAGCTTAGTTCTTTGATATTGTAGCCTAAAATTGTTCGGTTTGATTGGTTACGTGCTTAGTTCTCCTCGATGCTTATATTTAGCTTTTTATTCTCGACTTTGGTTGACTTTGGTTGAGAGCAGGATTCATAGGCTGTTCTATTTAGTTTTGTGAGGAAAATGGAAGTTCATTTTGTTATGTGAAGTTCTCATTTAAAATTTTGTTCATTTTAACTTTCGAAATTTCAGCCGAAATTTGTTATGTGATTCAAAATTCTGTCAGAATGCCATCTATTCCCAAGTCCAAAGCATGAATGGGAAAGCGACCTCCCAACCTCTAATATGAACAAATTAAGCTGTATCCCATTTTAATTTTCACACAAACAAGAGTACAAACATTTACTCCAAACGCTTAAGTTGTTGTACGCCACCGCACGTGCAGTATGGCTACATACGCCGCTTAATACTCTCATTTTATTTTTCCTTTCTCAACTTATTGAGTGCCTTATTGATGCGACAACTGAGATTGCATTTTCTTAACAAACACTTTAAATTACATCAGAACTCCAATGTATATTTACCTTATACTGAACTCAAATGTACATTTACCTTATACAAGCATTACAATTGATTCTAATTCTATAATAATATAGCTAGAGAAAACCAAAATGCTCATTAACTAAGAAGCCACAACCTCAAAGGCAAGACGAGATGTTTGCTTCAATTGGGATTGACGGAGAGCCTTGTTTCAATTGGGATTGACGGAGAGCCTCTTTTTGGGCCTAACACAACATGCCTTGATCAGCAGATAGTCTTCCTTCACCACACCATAATGAGGGAGCCCACCAATGGGAGTAATATCTTTCTCAGTCCTGATACAACAGAAACAAGATTCAGGGGTTAGTGAGAAAAGGAAAAGAACGAGACTAAAAACCATCGTCATAACTCGCTTTAGTCAGAATGTCAAGGAACTTTTATACCATCAAGACCGAAACTTTCTCTAAAATCGATAACCTGCAATCATCTAAACGTTCCCCACCAGGATGGTTCAAAATATCCAAATTATTAGTCTATAATCTGATCTATCCAAATATTGTGGACATATATCACAAAGCGATGGTTTGCTATACCATAAGTATCTTTGCTTTCGAGATTCACCGACTACTTCAACAACTCATCTACTCCTATCAGATATGGGTTATTATTATCTAATTAAAAGCAAAATAGAAATACACATTTACTATTCCAAGATAGATAAATTAGAAACATATTTCTGTTTGATTCAAGAGTTTGGGGGCTAACTTTTTGAAGTAAAACCTTGAAGAAGTGAAAAGAACAATCCTAAGAATCGATCAATATTTCCATATGAACATTTCTAACAATCACCAAAAAAATATAAACACAAACATATCAAACCGTAATTGGGAAATTAAAGCCAAATTTCAAATTTTCTCACTTGAATATTTAAAACAAAGAATGATCATCTCATGATAAGCTTCAACTTAACCGATTCTCTCATCAAACACAAACCAAAGAAACTCTCTTTTGAAAATGAATAAGAAGCTCATAAACTCAACTAAAGAATTTACGACACTCATTTCAAAATTTCTCACCTTAATACCAAAAACAAAAAAATCCAATACAAAAGGCTCCACAATAATCGACTTTATAGACCCTATTTCAAATACAAAGAAACAAACAAGTAGCTCGAAACTCAAAAAAGAAGCTCTAAACTAGTAAAATAACAGACACCATCCTCAAATTTCCAACTCCAAATCATATATCAGTAAACTTTTTCTCACCTTAATAACTAAAAACAACACTAGCCCAAGTTCCAAAAACTTCACTGCAATCTTTGATTTAGTAACAATACGCTAATAGAGAAGTACCATCATCGATCTTTGATTTAGTAAAAATCAAGAAGAAGAGAAATAATCAAAGCAGATTAGTGAATTTTTAGCGGGTACCAAATCTGGAAGCGGTGTGGTTTCCACACACGAGGGCTACACGAGTGGTTCTGATTCTTGACCATAGAAGTAACAATTCTTTCATTCTCTGGGCCTCCATTTTTGTAACCTCTATCATAGACTTATTTTCTTGATTTTTCTTTATCCCACCATTATTAACAAAAAGAAGAAATCAAGAAAATGTCTGACAAAAAGATCTTACAAAGGAGGAGAGAAATTACCTCAAAGAAGCACACAGTCGAAAGAGAGAACCCACTCGTGAATTTTGGAGAGAAAGTGTTTGAGAAAATTTCACGATCTAATTTTTGGAGAAGAAGGTTCAATCGATTTTTTGTTTATTTCATTTTTATGTTTCAAAAAATTTTATTTCCCAAAATTTCATTTATTTCGAATTTGGCTATCAAAGACTATCTCATATCCGTTGGATTGGTAAGAGATCAGTGGTGTGGATGCACTGTGCCTAGAATGTGGCTACAGTGAATGTGCCTCTATCCCACCCCTATATATATATATATATATATATATATATATATATATACCCGCTCTTAAGCGGACTCAACTTAAACACCGAAATATCGAAATACGAAATATACTTACGAAGGGTTTAAAAAAAAAAAAACCCCAAACTCCACTCCTATTCTCTCTCAGTATTATCGGTGATTCTCTCCCTAAGGATGCCACTAAGATCTTCTTAGGCTGCCCGCTTATTGAGTATTCGCTTCAGACATATCTAGGCGCTTAAGACATATCCTGTTGTTTGTTGGGTATACTGCCTCTTGTTGTTTATGGTTATGCGGAACCTAATAAATACTGTAGTATTGTTACTAATCCGGATTGTTGTATTACTCAGCCCTATGATATCCTGTCACTGGTGCCGGTGATAGAAGGTGTTGGAGGTTCGATAACTGATTGGAGGGGTAATCAACTACACTGGGAGGCCTCTTCGGATTCAAATCCAGCCAGTATGGTTTCTTTCCATCAAGAGTTCCTTGAACAATTTCCTTACGCTTATTGCTTAAGTTAAAAAATTATTCACCACCTGAGGACCAAGTAGTGTCACTTGAGTACTCTTAAAGAACTCAAACAACTGGTTCTTCTTCTAAACATTTTTAAGAGTTCTAGGTTCATTTCAACTTCTCATGAGTTAAGACTACCTTTAAAGCTCCAACTTATAAAGTTCCTTTTCTGCATATCTTATTTTGTCCAAACTCTTCCTGTCTTTTTTTTTATTAACAAGAAAGTCCTGTAATTTTTCAGATTTCAACGTGTTGGCAGCTGGAGATAAGCAGCTTCACCAACAGGCTTTAGACTCGTTACAGTGGCAGTAAAGACAATGTTTAAGTTATCAGAATGAGAAAATGAAGTCCAAGTTTGTTGTTTTATTCACTCTGAAGGAAATTCTTCCAGAAAAAATTGGTATGAAGAGAAACAGGGAACCATATTGATTTTCTTCCTTTCAAGTTTGATCAAGAATTTATATTGGGGCATCGCGTTAGCAGAATGTATATTCGCTACAGCGCTGTGGTATATATAAATAAGAAAGGATGATTTTGGATGAGTAAATGCTTATCTAAACAAGCCTATAGTGACCCTCAGTTGTCAGGTAGGTGCTAATTTTCAAGTAGGTGTTGAAAACCCATTATGTATTGGCGACTCTCTATCGGATATGATATTTTCTTTTAGTAAAATGTTTAGTTATTAAAACAGTATTACTCTCTAGTGCGTGAAGAACAAGGTTACTAGTCAAAATTCACCATTCATGAGTGTATGAAAGGAAGATGATGCCCAGGGAAATTGTCAATTTGTGCCGACAGTACCTGGCAATTGTTTTCTTTGAATCTTCGAGAACAAAGGCACTGATAGTTGCACTGACCACATTATTCACAAAACCTAGTAAAAGTGGTGCGTGTATGGTAATTCCTTGGGTTTCAACGCCAAAGTTGTGTTGTACCTTATTTTCTATTGTATTAATCTCAGATTCTACGAAGTCAATTTCGTCAGATTTAAAAGAAAAAGATGTGAAGGTAAATACATGCCTCGACCAGTCCACCATCTAGTTTCTAGAGTGTGTTTTCAAGATCTTCAAAAAGGCTGATGGTAAAATCATATTTGGTGGTATTGGCAAAAGCAAGGTAAAAGAACGTGCAACATTGAGTTTGCGGGTCTTACCGAAAACCCTTGGGAAAGCAGTTCATTTGTTCAATTATATTTACATGCCGAAGTTAGTGAAATGTGTTATCCATTGATTTTATAATGCTTTCTAACCCTGATCTGTATGTTGGGTGAAAAAGCTGCACCCCCAACCCATTCTTTAATCGAGCATTTGAGACACGTTTCTGTCCCGGCAGTACCTGTGCCTAGCTGCTTGAACCTGACATATCAGAGTAATTTCTTGTTTTGATCTGTCCAGGCCATTTTTTCTCAATTAAGGTATGAGCAAATGCAAATACTTCAGCACACGAGGTTGGGTCATCATCGACAATGTTGTATATTCTCTTGATACAAACATCATTAGTAACACAAGATACTATACCGTGTAAAGTAGAATATATATGCGGACTGTATATAACACACTAACACAGGGACTAAAATTAGAATAATCCCACTTCCAGTCCTAAAAAGAAAAAAGACGAGACATATATTCTACCCAGAAGATGGCTTGCGAAAACTGGCTCTCAGTGCTTCACAAATGTCAGCAACATGAACTCGGGATGTATACTGTCTAGCTCCCCTTAGCCTCTGGCTATCTGTCAAAGATCTCTGCTTAAGTATGGTGTCCAGAGCACTGAAAGACATCATTATTAATAAGATAAAATGGTGAAGTACAGCAGAATCAATGAAAATCAAGGCACACATACGACTAGACTAAGAAGTTAAATATTATATGGATGTGGTGGAGATGTGAACGACAAACTAGTTTTACTGCTAGAAGAACATTTTCCAGCAAATAACTCAAACAGGGAGAATATCCAGAAAATCAATTTTCCAGTAGTATTCTCCCAATAATGATATATGTCTTTTAGACAAACTTGGCCACAGACCTCGCACACATTTTCAAGCTCACTGCATGAATGACATAACTCTGTCTTTCTAATATCACCGCATACAGCTATCCACTTAACAACACAAAACGGCTGTTTACAGATCATACAATTCCTGTCCCAATTCCCTTTTTTATTTCAACCGAGCCTTCATGTCAGGGTGAAGCACGACCGGCAAATATTTGATCTAAAATTGAAATCGAAATTGGCAGGTATTGTGCTCATCTTCCAAATTTAACTTTTTTAGTTTGCTCTCATTCTTCCAATTAGATTTTAGCCTTAAGACTGCCAAGAAAAAAAATAGTTAGAGCCATCATCAACGCCATTGCTAAATTATATGAATCTGCAGTAATTGTCGACAGTATATGGTTCAGTTATATATGGTCCAGTAATAGGTAGAGCAATTGATCGAAGACTAGCACAGATGAATCAACAAATAAATGAGAAATTCAGATTGACTTAATTAATCAACTCAATTATATAATGTCAAGTAATCAAGATCAGATATATAAATCTTTCATTTCAATATCTCATATAAAAACCATATTCAAAACCAAGCATTTTTCAATACAGGGCAATCAGACTAACTGAATCAAATCATACCCAACAAACCTCCACCATGCAAGCACAGAAAGATACAACATAACCCCTTTCATCCTATTATCAGAAAAGAAAACTTCAATACATTCATCTATCTACAGTACTAATCCATAACAATCCGGATTAGTAACAATACTACAGTATTTATTAGGTTCGGCATAACCATAAACAACAAGAGGCAGTATACCCAACAAACAACATGATATGTCTTAAGCGCCTGGATATGTCTAAAGCGAAGAATGGGAAATGAAGTCTAACCTTGAGGCCTGATTCAACAGCAAGATTGACAAACCCAGAAGCCAAAAGTGCATATGCATAACAGTCACACCTGTATAATGGAACTTTCACCTTCATAGTATGAAGAGAGGAAAATTAGAATCAGCTGGCTAACTAAATTTGTCACACTGCTTTAAACTCCACTGCCAAAATTTTAGTTTATGGATATGAACTGACCTTACTTCTAACACGATCAAATGCCTTTTCAGCATCACCACTGAACAGATGTGGGCTTGTAGTGTACCTGGAAAGAAAATTATGGGCATAACTGCATAAGTAACAATATCATTCATCTATCAAGATACTCTCTAAGAATCACAACCAAGAGAAAAGAAAAAACATACAAATAAGCATGGGAAAGTTCTGAATGTTGAATGAAAATCTCTGTCCATCTCTTCAACAAAAGAAAGATAATTTCTTCTGTTACTATCCATAGCTTTTTTTCAAACTTTATTTGTTCTTTCTCTCTAAGTACTTTGCGACTGTGAAGTTGACTAAGACGAAGAGAAGAAGAAGAAGAAGACATGGTTATTAACGTTTTTGTAGAAAAAAAAAAAGCTAGAGCTGAAATGAATATGAGTATGTGACTAAGAAAATGTAATTATTCTTTTGCTGGGATTTCAGTGTTGAAACTGAAATCTTTACTGGGATTCGTTTGTACTTTCTGTCAACTCTCTGTGTCTCTGGAAAAAAAAATTTGGGGAGAGAATAGGAGAGAGAGAACGAGTGTGAGAGTTTTGAGGAAAACCTTTGCGAGATTATTTTCGAAATTTCGGTTTTTAAGTAAAGTCCGTAAACGGACGTCCGTCTAAGAGCGGGACTGTATATATATATATATACAAAAAACACTACATATCTTTGTACTGATTGTTTTTACTTGATAACCAAATATTAGTAACCAAAGTCAAAACTGGCAATGTAAACATCTTGAGAGTGACTACATGTCTTTTCCCCCTATCTTAAGATTTCTTACTGTGATTCAGTTTCAAATAAACCTAAGATATTAAACAGCTACAGTTCATTATCAGAAAAGTCTACTATCCTAACAAATAAATTCATCACTTGAAAAATTGAGATAGAGAGACACTGCCAACAGGAGATGAGAATCATAGGCGAGATATTTTAAGCATTCATCACTTAAAATCTAACAATAACAATACCTGAAATAGAGAAACGCTGCCAACAGAAGATTTCTTTAACCTGGTCACCTAGAAGAAGACATTGATAAAGCAAGTGAAGAAGACGATATCTCTAATCTATAATCGGCAAAATATAAAAAAAAACACTAATTTTTTAGAGAAAATACCTTTGAAAGTGCGAGAAGAAGTTTGTGGAGTTCAATTTTAAATAGACTTCACCGTAACAAACCCAACTATTCACATATTCACAGTTGAAGTGAGGATGAGAGATCGAGAGGGAGAACACAAGACAGTATCGGAGATGAATTTAATTTGGCGCAATTTTTGATTTTTGGTTTTGGTAGGTTTTTGGTGAATTTGACGAAGGGTGGTAACTGGTTATTTCGGGTTTGTTTTTGTTTGGGTTTGGTCACGGGGTCTGCCCAAAACTCTCTGTTGCACCCAACATAAATACAACCCCAAATTGGGCCGGGGTCTGCCCAACACAACACAAAATGGGGTCTGTCAATAACAGGACCCATATCGAACAGGAAGCTAATAAAACATGAGTGTCAGGACCCATATCGAAACAGGTAATCTAACTGGAAGCTAATAAAACATGAGTGTATTTGGTCTTTAATGTCCAAACGAAATTGCTGATTCTCAGAGGGCCTGAGTAAGGAGTACGACTGCAAAAGGCCCAACTCTGAACTGTGGAGCAGTGCCAGCCACACAGCTTCACACGTATACGTTATACAGTACATGACATTGACGTTGTTTTGTGTCAAAAAAAGGACCACCAAAATCCAACTAAAGTCCTTTTTCAAAACACCACTAAAAATCCTTATAGCAGGACCACCAATCCCAATATATTGAAAAAAACTCTGCTCCTACGAGTCTTCTTCACGCCTTGAGAAAAATCAGGAAATGGAGTAATAACTAGTGGTGACACATGGAAACGTTTAAAGGAAGTCCGTATTCATCTATAAACATGCAAGTATTTCTCTTCTGACCCGAGTCCACCTCCCAAAACAACTGATTATATGGATACACATACACAACAACAACCTCCTCCCAATGTTCCTAAAATCTCAAATCATAAACCCAAATCCAACCCATTCTCATTTAACTCTATCACTATACTCACCACTCTTTTCGCTATCGGCGTCGTTTATATCATCGAAAACTTTTATGATATTCCTATTCCCATTTCAATTTCTTCCCAATGTAAAATTGTCTCCACTAGTAAGTAACCATTTACTTTTACTGTATTTTTTTTTGACTTATTTTAAACTTATATTTTTTATTGTTTTTTTTAGGTGTGGACTTGAGATCATCAAAAGTATGTGAACTTGGTTTACTGAATTATAAAGCTAAGAATGTGTTTTACCCTTCGGAGAGTATAAAGTTTAGATGTCGTTATGATTACTATTGGGCCTCAGTCTTCAAGGTACATAGAGAGTGGTTTACTATTTCTAAATAATTGTAGCTCGTTCTTTTATTCTCTATGTGTCATCAGTCTATGATCGTTTTTCATTTAAGTATTCCTTGCAAAAATTACGCGTTATATGGATTGAGCAGCATTTAATTTACCTACTATTCAGATTACTCTTGGGTGTCTATTTTCCTCTTTAATTTTTGCAAACTAGGTTATTTTCATCGGTTCGACCTACTCAGGGGTGCCAACGGTGGTCTAATCTGAATAGTAGGTAAGTGTTGACAAGGGAAGTTGATTCCACCATCAGCTTGTGGACCTGTTAACGAATATTTTTTAGATTTAAGTTTGCTTTTCCCAAGTGTGTGTGTGTACTTTTCTTAAGATCTGTTATGTTGGCTGTTTCGCACCTTACCTGTTATTTCAGTGTTGAAGAGCCGAACATTTCACTTCCTAGGACATTTAAACTTCTGAGTACATATAACTGTAGATAATTGTTTGAGTATACTGGTCACTGAATGCTATATCCATCTTGTTCTTTTCTGTTCTCCTTATAGATTGTTTTTGATTGCCTTGAACGTATGTTGTCCCAGTTATATCATGTTTAGTACTTACCTACCCTAAAATTTATTCAGCCGCATCTGCTTTTTCAATAAGATTTTCCCATAAAGTAAAGCTACTAAAATGGATTCAGGTAGAATACAAAGAGTATTCCTCTGGTCGGATGCGCCATGCATTAGCAGAAGCTCCAAAGGAGGCCCTTCCAATTGATTGCAGGCCAAGTTTTGATGCTGCATGGTTAACCAAAGAAAAATTTAAGGTACTTATTGCAAATTTGTCTCTCTCATGACGTAACTAATCATCAGACCATGAAAAGTTAAAGTTTCTACTCATGTAATTCTTTAGTTGTTTATAACTTTATAGAAATATAACTTAGTTCTTGTAGAGTTTCTAGTATGATATTTTTCTGGCTCATACATTTCTAGATTATATCCTGTAATATGTTGCATATTTTCTAGAATCTTACTGTTGACCAATGTATCATTTAGGTTAATGGAACTTACAACTGTCGATACACACCTGGGATTTCCCAAGTGGATATCTATTCTGACAGTCTCTTTAACTGCCATGCAAAAGATCCTTCAATTGCTGAGATGATAAAAAGATATTCCATCCTGTAAGCCTTTTTCAATTTTCTTGTGTATTTTTTTTTTGTTATGCTATTATAATTTGTGAGCTGACTATAATCTTATATAAATAGACAAGTTCCTTTTGTGTGTTTCATATTTAGAGGAGCAGGAGTCTTTAAGTATGATAAATACAATAACTAAACGTTACCTAAGTAAGTAATTTAGCCAATTATGTTTCAAGTATCAATATCTTCCTTAAGGGCTGCAATAATATGGTCTGTTGTCACTTGTCAAGTATGATAAGTTTACGTATCAGACGTCACGTGCTTTTCTTCTAGTATGTATTTTGTTAGCTATCTTTTGTATCCCACGGTCCCTCGTGGTTTTTCTCTAACTGCTTTGCTGTTCTACTCTGTCTTTATATTTTTGCTTATTTATTAATAAAAAGATGTGCACCTAAAAACAGTTAGCACCCTTTTTCCCCGGGTCAACATGTACCTGAGTTTGTTCCTTTCGGTAGAGTGTTATCTAATGAGGCCAGGTTAGTTATGTACTTTTGTGGCCTAATAACGTCTCACCATGATACACAGATACCATATGTTGTTCCATTGCCTAAGATGAATTAATATTAGGATTTATTTTTCAATACTAAAACAATTATATAAATGTCTATCTCTGCGAGTCCAATGAAGTTGATGTCCAGACCTGGTACATGGTCTTACCTTTTCAGTGACTATCTCCTTTTCATTTGTTTCTACAGCCTCACGAGGATGGCTTATTCATTGCTTTTGGGTGAGGAAAGATCTACGTCTGTCGTACTGGCTTCACTTGCTGGTGTTTTTGTTGGTATGCTTACGGCTTTCATGTCTATCAACTTGGTCCGACTTTTAAAGATCCCAAAACCCAGATCGGTAAAAAATTCAGAGGCAACTAGGCTTTGTTCTGCAGTTCATCTGACTCGTTTGAGGCGAGTTTGTTTTCTTGTTGCATACTTATCCTTAATCGGCTGGTTTACTATACAGTACGGGAAAGTGCTTGGTTTAACCAAGATATTCCTCAACTTCTAGGTTGCTGCCCTCATTCTTGTATATTGCTCAATTTTGGTTTTAATTTTATGGTCCCAAGGTTCAGTGCTGCATGAAATTTAATGAAGAAGGATATGTTGCAACTGAAAAGAGTAAAATAATGTAGCAACCGTTGTACAACCTACAGACTACAAGAATCAACCGGTGTTATTCCTTTAAAGGGTTTAAAGGGGTTTGTTTTGAGTAGAAAGTATTATCAGCGTTACTCACTTGTAATGTAATAAACAAAGCGAATGTTAACACAGCGTTGATGATTAATCTTTGAGAAATAGAAAGGTCAAAACAAGTTCATAGTAAAGAGTAGACTTAAGAACCAAACTAACTTGTAATTTAGGCTATGTTTTCTATGGTTTGCACTTTGCTGGAAAGAGTGGAAGCATATTTAATGTGGGAGAAGTTATTTTCTTTTTTTGTTTGGTAATTGTAGAAGATTTGAAGATGAAATGAATTGTGACAACTAAAAGAAATGCATTTTTAAGCCATATTGACAAAGCATTACAACCTATATGGATTTCCAAGTGGGGATCCCCAAACTTTGTGTACTTTAGGTTTGATTAAGGTTAATTAGGAAACACAGTCCTATTTAAGCCAACCTCTTGCAACCTTCTTTCCATTTAATACAATTTGCAAACTTCGAAAAAAAAAAAGACAGCATTACAACAGGATTAATACTTGAGCTACTCAGACAACCTTTAAACCTAAATGCTTTGCAGTGATGGGCTTGAAAATATTATTGGCATCTGATTCCAAAGCTGACGCCAATTCTGGCCACACCATACCATACACAACCCATGACCCATCTCCTCTGGAACTAGGTTGAGGGTTAATATATGCTGCGCCAAGACTTGGTATGGCTGAGTAGCAAGTCCCCAGTACTGGGATACCAAAACCCAAATCCATTTGCGTGAGTGGAAAGTGACGCGCCGATGATACTATAACTGCAGGCCCAGTAATTCCAAGGACCATCTTGGCGGCAAACATCCCAGGCTTGTGACACTCTATCCAATCAATTAAGTCCAAAAAATGTTTTTCATTGGTCACCTCAGTGATTGCTTTATGTGCAAGACTTGCTACATCTGATAGTGTAGCTTGGTTCAATTCTTCCACATCTGCCTCTCCAACTGCCATTGACACAACATTTCCAATAAAATTTGACATGGCCTTAGATACCATCTTCCCTCGTCCATCTACCATCCATCCCATGTTACAACGTGTATCTGATTCCTTTAACGCAGATGCTACTAGCCTCCAAAGGTATGCCGAGAAGGCTTCGTGTTTTGTCCTACTTTCACCATTTTCACTTGCTACTTCTTGTAACTTAAGAACATCTGAGGACTCAATAAAGTATAATCTCTTAACTGAAATATCGTATGACTTTGGCGCACTCAGTATCATTTCTACTGTGCACTTGGTAAAGTTTCTGTCAAGTAAAGGACCATAAGTAGGAGGTGACCGAGGCTGGAAATTCGACCTTTCATGATTGGGATATACTGAGATTGGTTTCTCTCTAGCAATCTGACAGAACGAAACAAGAAACATAGCAAAGGCAGCGGCATCAGCTATGATATGATCAAAATCCAATGAGATGGAGAAACCTCCACAAGTGAAACTAGTGACTTGGAAGCGTAAAGGTATGTCCAGTGGAGTTTGGACTAAGAGGTTTTTCAGAGTTTTGTTTATATCATAGAAATTAAGACTAGCTAGATCTATACTGGCGTATGCCTCCATAACTTCAACGCCTTCGTTGTTACATAGAAGTTCTGGTTCATTCCTTACAGGATTTGGTACTATTCTACCAGCAAAAGGGTGGTAGTGGTTAAGAACTTTAGAAAGGGAGGTTTTGATCACAGAAAGAATGGACGAGAAGTTTTCAACTTGTGGTTTTGCATAGAAAAAGAGGATAGTAACCGGAGATCGACCAGAAAGAATATCCAAGTTAGAGAAATGGATAATGTAGGGCTCTCTGGAGAAATCAGAAGCTTTCACAACTGATTTTGTTGTAAACTCAACGTTGAATTCCGAAGTCGCCATTTTAGGCAAGAATGAAAGTGCAATGGAACAAATAGAACTTGTTAGCGAAAAAGGGTGAGACCAGCGGTCTATGTATGTATTTCCTGCTGTAGTATTATGCTTGAACATTAAGAAAAAGACATAGGAAGCATTTAATAAGTCCAAATCTGTATAGAGACACACTTGAAGTTTTCCTTAATCCTTCGACCATACGACAAATCTTGCATCATATCACACGCACTGATGAGTTACAGATTATTATGCGCACAGTTTCGTATGTTACCGAGATCTTAACTTGCTTGCAGAGTGTTTAAAACTTAGAGAAAGCAAGATCAAAAGTACACTTAATAACTGAATATCATTGAAAAAGAAAAGGCAATGCCGTCAACTTGTAAATAAAAATATAATAGGCAAAAATTCTAAATTAGGAAAATAAAAAATAAAAAGTTCCTTGACGACGAAAGAAATCCACATTACAAAGTTGGGTATGACAACGATATCCACATTACAAAAGACATGAAAGTGCATATTTTTTTTTTATAAATCATTAGCCATTTTTAATCTTCATTCTGTTTTTAACATTTCTAAACAGAGCTAGGTGCATTTTTCGGAATTTTCTGAAGTCACTTGAAAAATGGTTTCCGATCAAAAATGAAAAACGTACAGGACAGGTATTATTAAGAGGAATAAAAATCCATAACCACTTTTATAGTTTGACATTCTATAAATTCTTGACATTAATATAAAAGATACAGAAAATTAGAAACTTACAGACATATGTACTCTTTAGTTAAATAATTCTTCAAAAGCAAAAGATTGTTTTTACCGAAAAAAAAACCCAAATACTATCCAAAATTTATAGTTGATAAAGTTCACCAGTCTGCTACTTCAAAATGAAATAAACAAAGTCCTTTACATCTTAGTTCTAAGGGGACAAAATGACAAATCCAAGCATTTTCCTATTTTTCCATTAGGTTGTAAATTTATCTGTAGAACCTCTATTCAAAAGCCAAATTCTATTAGAAAGAAAATAAGGTGTAACCGAATACTAGCTTTAACAAATTTGGACATAGACTTGTTGTACACTTGTATGTTCTAAAAAAAACACCAAGACATGGATGGAGCTGGAATCGTCTTTAATGGTGGGCAAGGCATCAAGGGCGGTAAATTAATTAAGGACAAAAAATCATGTATTTCAAACTGAAAATATTATAATATATCCTCTATTTTGAAAAATCGTGTATAATGTGAATAACTGAATATAGGACAAATCCTTAAAATATTTTTCTTGCTGTGGCTATCCACGAAATTTGATTTTCACTGGCAAGGCTTTCTTGTGTGTAAGGGAGTAATATTCTCATTGAGGAATATTAAGCACGCGTTGAGCATAAGCAGAGATCGTAACGAACTCATATCATTGACCTCCAAGATCGATTCGTAAGCAGCTCGCTTCATGTAGGTGGCACACTTCAGCTCACTCCGGAATACCTCCAGTCGAATAGACGACCTCAAGCAGAACGCTTCGAGTGATGACACCATCCCTTATCCAGATGTAATCATCACCATAGCCATACTTGTATTTCCAATCACCGTGATATATGAACTACTGCACCCACTCCCAATCATCACACAATTCCTACTAAAACCAACCTAACACTCATTCTCAATCTCCACCCTACATATGTGCATGTCAGTGCACGTGTCTCGTGGATCTACATCTCCCAATGTCTATAAATACCACCTACATGAACTATGTGAGACGTGATTCTTCTCTCTCCCCAGAATCAAGAGAAAATATGTAGGCAGTTCGCTCAACAACGAACTCGGTCTAAACCCTTTTCAAAATCCAACTCCATTCACCTTCCTCCCTTGTATGTAAAGGAAACTAAAACGCTCCTTTATATTGGCGCCGTCTGTGGTCTTGATCTCTTGAGAAACCACTTAACAAATCCTTAAATACAAAAAAAAAAAAAAAAAAAAAAACCCACGAAGCATGGCAAGCCTCGAAGCTCAAATCTAGAGTTTGGCAGGTCAGCTAGGAACGATGAATGAGCAAATCACCCTGCTCAGGCAGGAGAATGTCACTCTCCACGCGCAAGTAGACACAAAAAATCCACCTGCTACCTTAGCAGAAGACGACATCAACGAGGTTAATCAACAGATTAACGAACTGTCATAAAGAATCGACCAAAGTGCAGTCAAGAAAGACGCTTCCCAGATTGTTCAAAAGATGCTGAAGAGATACCGGGCGTCTCCGTTCGCTGCTGAGGTACTTAGCAAAGCTTCTCCTCCAGATTTTATTCAACCACGTTTTCCAATGTATGATGGTAGCACGTGTCCTGGTCAACACGTGGCTTGCTATATTCAAAGCGTGGCACTATATAGTGCACCAGAGTTCGATCACCTTCACTGTCGTTTGTTTCCCACCAGTCTCAAAGATGGCGCTCGATTGGTTTTTTTCACTCGAGCCAGACTCGATAAAGACCTTCGAGCAGCTCACCGATTCGTTTGCTAGTTAGTACGTCCATAACAGGCGTAAAAAAGCTGATCTTGATTCGCTGTTCTAGCTCTCATTGGGCGAAGACGAAACAATTTGTGAATTTCTAGGTCGATTCAAGGCCAAACTACTATGCATGGAAACTGGTCTGAAAGAGTCCTTCCCCACCCTGACATTCTCCAACGCCTGCCGTACGTGTGTGCAACACAGCACTCGCCAGATTGCTGATGAAAGAACGCCCCGAGATGTTATCTGAGCTATACGCTCGAGTCGACAAGTACATTAAGTTGCAAGAAGGCCTAAAGCGCCAAGGCCTACCAGAAGAAGAAGAGGTCGCAGCAATATCCCCCACCCCCCAGCTTCAAAAAAGCGACCCGATAGCAAGAACGGAAGTCGGGAAACAAAATGAACAATGATAGTGAGTTCACTGTTCTCACACGATCTCCCAGTTACATACTAGAAAAGATCAAGAAGGCTACCTATTACCGACCTACTGTACGACAACCAGAAGATCGATCAGAAAGGCCTTATTATGCCTTTCACCGAGCCAAATGTCACGAGACCGATGCGTGCTGGGGGCTAAAGCATTACCTTCAGGACCTTATCAAAGCAGGACATATCAAGTAGTACACCAACATCGTTGATGGCGATCTGTGCTATAAGCTCATGGCTCACAGAGTGCGCAGTCGATCTCCACCTCGCCATGATCGTCACAATGTCCAAGCTCGCTCCTGTAGCAGAGGACGACCAAGAGATCGCTCCCACCACGAGCATCGTCAGCATTCATCAGATCAAGACAACGATAGAACCATTCACATGATAACGTTTCCAGATGATTCAATAACATCGTCCAGAGAGAAAAGACGGCGTGTAGGCGCCCTTCAAGAAGTTTATCATTTTTCTTCCCAGGCCGCACCTGCCCCATGCAGTTCCGATCGTAGTTCAGGTGATATCACTTTTATGGAGGCCGACCTTAACAATGGTTTGCCTCCCACACAATGACGCACTTGTAGTCCACGTCAAAATCAGCAACTGGATAGTCAAGCGCGTCTTGATAGATCCCGGTAGTTCATGTGACATTATGTTCTACCATACTATTCAAGAGATGAATTTGCCCAAGTCGGTCTTCATAGACCCCATCGCTCCTCTCTACGGGTTCAACGGCTCCAGAGCCAACCCAATCGGTGACATCATACTCCCAGTTTCGGTGGGATCTAGAGAGAACAAATTCAGCTTCAATATGCGCTTTAGAGTTCTAGACATCAAGTCGTCCTACAATGCCATTCTAGGACGACGTTGGATTCATTAAATGCAAGCTATACCATCCATGCTGCATCAAGTACTCTGATTTCTTGGCCCTAGGGGCATGATGGAGCTTCAAAGCAATCAGCTCGAGGCTTATCATTGTAACCAAATCCTTTCAGCGAATAAGACCGCCGACCTACCTATCAACACAAGGAATGAGCCCACTAGCTACACAATGGCCAAAGACTTGGTTGCTGAGGTCAGAGCCAAAACACCAAAACAGAATGCTGGGGGATCCAGTGATAAGCACCCAAAAGTGTATTATGAAACCCCGTTGAGACATATAAATTTGGTTAACTATGTGTTTAATAATCATGAAATAAATATGTTTTCATACTTTTGCAGGTATTCGCAGTAAACATGGAAATATGGTTTAAACCTGCGATAAAGCACAAGGAACGACATATATATGAATTCTTCCAAATCCACACAGAATTGAAGCATCAAACTTCCGAAGCTCCTACCTCTTGAACCGGGACTCGAATCGACAAGTGAGCTGCTTTCGGACAATCGGTATTTGAACTCTACGATAGGCGGGGAAGTTGTAAAATTGCCCAAAGACCGGACCGCCATCGGACTACACATAGGACCCACTATGCGGGCCCACAAGATTGGATGAGTCATCAATCATGGAGCATGTCAAGACAAAAATGACAAATTATTGGTGCAAAGTTGACACCTTGCATGTAATTAATTAGATTAGGTGTTAATAGTGAAAAAAAGGCAAGGTGTCACTTTGTTTTAATGTGGTGGATAAAAATGAAGTAAATGTGGTTTGATGTTTCACATGGGAGGAAATGAGATGCCTCTCAAATGGAGAAGAAAACAAAACAAGGGGGGGACACTCCATTTACTCCCTTGACTTATTTTCCTTACCTTGTATTATTTTAGTTCCTTAGCCATTTTTAGTTTTTAGTTTTAGTTTTTGTAAGAAAGCTTGTAATAGTTTTTAATGGAGGAAACCTTAGTTTTCTTCTAGAAAATAAAAAGCAAGTGAATTTAATTCGTTTTTCTTCTTCCTCTTTCTTTTTTTTTGTTCTTCTAGTTTGTAATTCCTTGTCCCAAGGATCATGAGCTAACTTCCCTTTTGGGGAGTTAATCCAACTCATGTGAGGGAAAATATTTGTTGTTGGCTTGGTAGGTTGTTAGGAAGAACAACTAGACCTACATCCTATCCCAAAATGATAGTTGGTGTAGTGTTTAGTTAGGAATCAAAGTAATGAGCTTAGAGATAAGTCATTACTAGGTTCCACTTGCTAGCATGTATGAGCTCTTTAATGAGCCATACATGTTAGGGATCAAGTTTTCTTCCATTAGGGCTTGTCTATGAGTCTAGGAAGAATCAAATAAATCTTTTCAAATCAACAACTAAATGTTATCTTCACATGAGGAGGATTAGCTCTCCACCTTTTCTTTAGTAATTTGTATTTTGTATTAAGTGCATGATTTCAAATCTTAATGTTTTTCTTTAATGTTTGTGTAGAAAAGAAACCTAGTATTAATATAAACTTACTCACTAGTTCCCTAAGAGTAGCAACCAAGTTGTAGTTGTCCTAACCTTTAGGTTGGTTCGATCCTTACTTCCATTTTACGAATGCGAAAATCGTGAGTAAGGAACTTTGAGTTTGCTTTTGCATCAAATTAGAGAATCAAATCTCTAAAGACATAGAAAAAGCTAATATCATCCAGCAAGAAGGTCTATTCATCTATTCAGGCCCCAGAAGTCATTCAAGCCGTTGTTGATCCACCAGTCAGGACCCCAGAGGTCACTTCAGTAGTTGTTGCTCTACCAATCAGGACCCCAGAGGTCACTCCAGTAGTTGTTGCTTCACTAGTCACGACCCTAGAGGTCGCTCCGTCATTTGTTGCTCCGCTCGTCAAGACCCCAGAGGTCACACCATCATCTGTCACACAACCAGCACCAATTCCAGAGGTCACTCCAGCCCCGTTGTCATGACCACAGAGGCCACTTCAGCCCCTGTTGTCGTCGCCACAGAGGTCGCTCCAATCCCAGGTGCCAAATACACTGTCCCTCAGAACGGCAAAGCATCGCCAGAAATTAATCCCTTGGAAGTTGCATCATCGTCAAAGGTAGCATCTCAACCTGCAGACAGAGAGCGAGTGAACCTAGGAATAGAAGATGACACTAGGTTCGCCTATGTAGGGGCTAACTTAGACCCTACACTCAAGGCTCAACTTGTAAACTTTTTAGCAATGAATAAAGATGTTTTCACTTGGTCGTATATTGATGTACGGGTATAGATCCTAATGTCGCATGTCATAGACTAAATATAAATCCTAATGTTAGGCCAGTTCGTCAGCAACCTAGACGGTTATCTCTGAGATTTCAAAAAGCAATCAATGATGAGGTCGACAAACTCAAGCAAGTCGGTTTCATCAGAAAAGTCGATTACCCAGACTGGATCGCTAATATAGTAGCAGTTCCAAAAAAGAATGACACAGTTCGTCTTTGCGTTGACTTCACCAATGTTAACCAAGAAACACCTAAAGATAGCTTCCCTTTGCCTAGAATTGACCGACTTGTGGACCAGACCTGTGGCCACGAGCTCCTATCATTTATGGATGCATACAGTGGATACAATCAAATCCCACTCGCTGAAGAAGACCAGGAGAAAATATCATTCATCAATGAACAAGGAATTTATTGCTACAACGTCCTCCCGTTCGGCCTCAAGAATGCTGGAGCGACTTATCAACGACTGGTCATTGACATGTTCCAGGACATGTTAGGAGATACCATGGAAGTCTATATCGACGACATGGTCGTCAAGAGCAAGAAAGCAAGTGACCACCTTACTCATCTTGAGAAAGCGTTCTCCAGGTTAAGCCGGACTCGAATGAAGCTGAATTTAGAAAAGTGCCTTTTTGGAGCGTCCTCAGGGAAGTTTCTAGGGTACCAAGTATCACAAAGAGGGATCGAAGCTAACCCAGACCAAATCAGAGCGTTTTTGGATATGCCCGATCAACAGATGAAGAAGCAAATACATAAGCTATCAGGAATGGTTGCAACACTAAACCGATTCATATCCAGGGCGTCAGACAAATGCCGACCGTTCTTGCAACTTCTTAAAAAAGGTGAGCAATTCTCGTGGAACGATCAGTGCCACCAAGCGTTCTCCACCCTCAAAGAGTGCCTGACTACACCTCCCATCTTGGCAAAACCAACAGATGGCGAAACGCTGAGGCTGTATCTAGCAATATTAGACTTTGCCATCAGATCGGTTCTCTTCAAGGAGGAAAACAACTTAGAGAAACCGATCTATTTTACAAGTAAGACGCTCACTCCAGCTGAAAAGAATTACTCTTACATTGAAAGAGCAGTACTCGCATTGTTATATTCTGCAAGAAAGTTCAGGCCTTACTTTCAAGCGCATCCAATCAAAGTACTCACCGATCTTCCGTTCAAGAAAATCCTTCACAAGGAGAACAAGACAACTCGCATGGCAGTATGGGTTGAAGAGCTCGGGGAGCACCACATCGAGTTCGTCCCACGTACCTCACAGAAAGGACAAGTCGTTGCAGATTTCCTAGCAGATTTCCCTATCGACGACCTAAATTGGGAACCGAAATAGATATTCCATCCACAAAGAAGAATGACAAAACCGTCTGGTCTCTCTTTGTAGATGGATCTAGCAATCCTGGAGGAAGTGGAATCGGAGTTGTCCTAGTATCCCCAGAGGGAGCAATGATGGAGAAATCAGTTCACATCAACTTTGCGACCTCCAACAATGAAGCGGAGTACGAGGCGTTAATCATGGGGCTCCGTATAGCGCTGTAACTCGGTGTACAAGAGCTCTAAGTCTTTAGTGACTCGCAACTGGTCATTCGCCAAGTTGCCAAAGAGTACACTACCCATGAAGGTAACCTTTCTAAGTACCTTCAAGTTGTTTATCAATTACTTCTGGCTTTCAAGAAAGCCACCATACACCACTTTTTGCGCGACGAAAATCGTTATGCGGACAGTTTAGCTTACCTGGCTACCCAAACACTGAACTGCGCCCCTAGGCAGTTACTCATTGAAGTTGTTGACCGACCTGCTTACCAAGCTGAGCACGTTTTAGAGGTCAGTGACCTGTGCCCACTCTCTGAGGATAAGATGAGTCAAACATGGATGCAACCCATCCTAGAATACATTTAGCACGGTACACTCCCTGAAGAGCGTACCAGAGCCAGACAAATGCCATATCAGGCTCGTCATTATTGTTTGGTCAATAACAAGTTATTCCGAAAATCTACTGGCGGACCTCATTTGAGGTGCATAAGCCTAGAACAAGGCCAATTAATTTTTGCTGAAATTCATGAGGGAGAATGCGGAAACCATGCCAGCGGTCACTCTTTGGCCCACAAAGCGATCTCCCAAGGATACTTTTGGCCTCGAATGTAGATAGACGCCAAAACATATGTCCTAAAGTGCGTCAAATGTCAGACCTTTGGCCACAACATCATACAACCAGCTCGTGAGTTGATCAACATAGCGAGCCCTTGGCCATTTCACATGTGGGGCATGGAAATCATGGGACCATTCATCCCACAAAAGAGTACCACTTTTCACTTCGTCTTAGTTGTAACTGATTACTTCACTAAGTGGGTCGAAGCAATTCCTTTAGCTCATGTCAATAAATCACACGTTAGAAACTTCATATGGACTCATATCATTACTAGATTTGGCTTGCCACACGTATTGGTGATGGACAATGGTTCCTAATTCAAGGGAAAAATAGTCAAGGAGTTTTTGGCCAAGTGGAAGATCGTTCATGCATTTTCCACTCAGTACGCTCAAAACAATGGCCAAGCTGAGGCTAGCAACAAAGCAATCTTAGAAAATCTGAAGAAAAAGATTGAAAAGAACAAAAGCCAATGGCCAAATTAATTAGAGAACATTTTGTGGGCTCATCGCACCACAACTCGCTCCAGCATAGGTGAATCTCCATTCTCCTTGTGCTATGGCACAGAAGCCGTTATCCCCACCGAGCTGACAGTCATTACGACTCGATCAGAACTCATCGAGTCTGGACACAATGACTCCGTCCTAGCACGAGAGGTCGATTTGCTAGAAGAACGGCGCGACCTCGCCGCCATCAGAGTAACATCTTATCAACAAACTCTGAAGAAGTCCTACAACAAGCGAGTACATCCTCGATCTTTTCAACCTGGCGATCTAGTTCTGAAAAAAACTCAAGATGACTCCAAACTAGCACCAACATAGGAAGGGCCATACATAGTGGAACGAGTTGTAGGCAATGGAGCGTACTGGATCAAAACCCAAGAGGGGAAATCATTGCCACGCCCTTGGAACACTTATTTGTTAAAGAAGTTTTATCAATAATAATACATTGTTGTATATTCCATGTTTTCATTTACTGTAAATTCAAGTTTAGTTTACTTATATATTACAACCTACTCTACCTAATCTCGTCGATAAAGTACCAAACTCGCAATGAGAGCACTACTAGTATATGTGCACTTCCAACACTGTCTTGAGTTTCGACGCTCTCAGTGAGTAGTACGCTTTCATATGCTAACCCGCTCTCCACGAGCAGCACGCTCTCTTGAGCTAACAGGCTCCAGAGCCTCTCTAATTCTCACTAGTTGAGGACCTATACTTCTAGGATCAACTCAGTGAGAACGCTCTCAGTGAGCAGTACGCTTTCATAAGCTAACCCACTCTCCACGAGCAGCACGCTCTCTTGAGCTTACAGGCTCCAGAGCCTCTCCAATTCTCATTAAGTTGAAGACTTATACTTCTAGGATCAACTCAGTGAGAACGTTCTTAGCGAGCAGTACGCTTACACACACACCACGCTCTCAGCGAGCCTTACGCCATAGTAAGCTAGCACGCTTCCCTAAGCTACCGGGTTCACAGCCTATACGGTTCTTACGGGTAGGCAACTTACATATAAAAATGTTATCTACAAGCAAAGCATGTCCTTAAGTTAGCTTTCAGGCTTCTTAGCCACTATACACCATAAGAATTGTACTCGGAAAACTAGCTACAAGCAATCGAGAATAAGCAAAAACATGCATTCCATACACATTCATCAATGGAACTGCCCGACCAACGCCAGGAAACCAGTTCATAAATCCACCGATCTATTGGGTCTACCCAGGAAATCCAGATCGGTATTTCTTACAATTTTAACAAAATGTCGAACTGCCACTTTTGTGGAAACCAGTTCACTACGTCTCTGTACTATAAAGGCGAACTGCTTAGGCAAGCCTGAGAACTTAGCTCTATTGTTTAACTCTCATACAGAGAGGAGAACAGACAAAGTACTCACAAATTTTCATCACTTACAAAGACAAGATCAGAAATCACCATTAAGGAGCAGCAACAACATGTTTATCCTTCGGGGCAGCATTGGTCGAGGGAGTGTGCCTTGCAGCTCTCAGCACCATAGTACAAAATATCGGGATATGGCAAAATATCGACTTCTGATTTATGGATATGTATCGTGGATATATCCCCCTGTGTGGGGATATATTACATTAGGGCATCTGCAAATATCGTGGATATATCGAGATATATCGATAAATATCGACAAATATCCACAGACTATGTGTGGGTATTTCTGACTGCAAATATCGTTGATATATTAGGATATATCGCGATATATCGACAAATATCGATAAATATCCACAAATCAACTATATTTTCTTTGAATGTGGTCATTGTAAAGGTTGAATTTGATTAGTCCTTACAAGTGTGAATAATGGGGAAGATTGTGATGGGTCGAGTTTTGACTGAGCTCGCTTTGGGACAAGGTGCCTACGTATCAAGTTTTTGTGATGAACTTGAATCAAGTCAGACGTAGTTCCTCTCCTCTGTTTTATAGGTAAGTACCCAATGCTTCCCCCCTTTCCTCTGTCAGCTATATACACCACACCTTCACACTACTCACATGTAGAACTCGAAGTCCCAACCTCAGCCCATCTAGAAGAAAACTTAGGTTGAAAACGGTAAAAATCCTAAATTTCAACAAACTAGATTTCTGACGGGCTTTCTTTGGGATAGCACAACTCTTTCCATAGATATCCAAAAACAACAAGGCTTTTTGCGTTGTAAAGATAACACACATACCTTACTTCTTTATGTTTTACAAAAATTCTCAATCTCATTCTAAATATACTAAAACTAGACTCGAACACAGTGCGCAGAAACTGATTTCTGACGCATTATTTTCTGCCAACCAAACTTTGTGATACCGTATCTATCTCCACAGGACTCGCAATGTGTCAAGGCCAATTGGGTTGGAAAGCTAACACACAGGTCTTACTCTTTCATGTTTTAGCATGGGTTCGAATCTCAACCAAACTATGTGAAAACGTGGCTCCAAAACTGATGCAGATCCTGATTTTAAGAAGACAGGTTTCTGACGATGTATCTTATCGACTGCCTAACTTTTCACACTCGCAATCAAATAAAGAAAGAATTCTTGTAATAAAAAGCAGACCTAGCAAGGTCTAAAATAAAACTTGCCCAACACAAGAAATAAGCTCTAAGCCAGGGAAGTTCAAGCATGAACACAACCGATAGCCCTTGACCAAAAACATACAAAGCCACTATATAAACCACTAGACTACCAAGAAGTTATAGGCTGGCATTCATGGCAGGGTACAACATCCTTTTTGGACACCAAATGTAAACACTCATTCTTTTATGTTAGTACATTATTAGTAATTCTACGTTTGCGAAGCGTATTAGATTTAGGTAACTCACACATAAGCTTAGGAACACCATCTATTTTTTGTGTGAACAAACTACAAAATAGATCATCTGCGAGAAGTCTGCTCCCATCATTTCCTGCCAAATACAGAGACCTCACAATTACAAGTAATTGTATATTGATCACCACCAGAAACTACAAGGCTCTAGACTTGTAAATCCAGAAAGAGTTCTAAGAGTTGTGGTCACAACAAAACATTATCGAACATAACAAATAGCTACCAATTCAAATCGTTAAGAGCAATTAGATGCTTCACACTGATAGCATCTACTGCAAATATTGAACCGAAGTTGCATATAGCCCAAATGGTGTTTAGTGGGTCAGTGGGTGTGGAGGCAAGTGGATGATGTTTGATTGTGTTATGTGTGTTTCCGTTGTAATGCAAGAACCTACATACACCACATTAATGCAGAGCGTCCATACCGCTTTAGAGAGTTCACTGCCATTCTCTATGCTAACCTGACATATATCAACTATGTGGCGAGAAGCGAGAGGACATCTTTGTTTAGATTACTCCTTAGTCCTTAGTCCTTACTTCCTTAGTGATAAAAACTACTATAAATTATTACCATTGCACTATAACTTGTAGATGTGTTGGTACTATTCATTGTGACAACCGACAAATACATATATCCCTTAATAATAATAAGTGTCAACGCAGAGTACGTAAAACGTAAGGGAAAAAAATTAAAATCAAATGCATGATTCAAAAAGAATGGACAAATAGGGGCGAGAAAAACAAAATTTGCAAAAAAAATACCTGAAATCTTTGGAGCACTTTGGGCAAATATATTCAATCGCACACGCTTGTGCGAGTACACAATAACATCAGCTCCTCTTAAAGCTTCAACATCGGCTCCTCTTAAAGTTTGAATCATTTGTTGATTCGATCCCCGCTTTATTCCAAAACTTCCCACATTTCAATTGTCTTCTCATCTAGTTTCAAACTTTTCTCATCTAGTTTTAAACTTTTGTTATATCGTCGAAATATCGCGATATATTCACAAATATCGTCGATATTTACACTAGTATTTATCCAATTGAATATCGCGATATTTCTGTATCCATCTCTGATTTCTCGATATATATCGCGATATATCGAGATATATCCATATTTTGTATATGCTTTCGCACCACGAGCCCCATAATCACACGCCTTTTTCAACTGGAAATACTTCTCATCCAGTTCGGCATATTGGATATAGGCCACGTCGTACGCATTTTGCGCTTTGCGCACAACCCCCTGACATTGCTTGGCATACTCCGTAACTTCAGCCAGCTTCCCCTGCAGATCCTTCATCGCATTAACTAGCACAGAATTCTCATCAGCAGCATCTCGGTACTTTTTGGTCATTACTTCCAATTTCTTCTTGTCAACTCCCCATGTAGCTCGCATACATCCCAGCTCGCCTTGCGCGTTGACATCAGTACCAGCACGTTGCACAGCGTTCTTCAGCTTGTCGTACCCCGCAAGAAACTACAAGTATAGTACCAAAATTAGAGTCGCCCAGTAAACAAAAGGAAAACATAACAGATGAAAAGCTCACCAAACAACAAGCCATGTCTATGGTCCCTAACAATGTCCCCATATCTTCGTCTTCAACCTCCACCTTATCACCATCCAGTACGATCCCTTTTAGAAGGTTGGTCGCTATAGGTGCTGAGTGGAAGCTGCAGTCAGAACGTTTCACAACACGCTTCTTCCCCGTCTTCCCCACATAGAAGAATTCGCTCCCTACGTCCCCAAGACGCTGGGACGAACCTTCACCAGCGACATGGTGCCCTTGACCCTGGTCGCTACATTCCTCAGTAGCCAGATCGGCCTTATCCCTCCGATGGGGAGACCTGAACACAATGTCACCAGTCGGGCGACCTGCACTTCTGGGTCGCTTGTTACCCTTAGCTTCTGAAGCAACAACTTTCCTCTTGCCACGGTCACCATGGCGATGAGGGTGGAACTCCATCTCTTCCATCACCAGCGGGGATGTTTCCCTCAAACTCCCATCACCCTTAGTATATCTACGACACCTGGCCATAATGAAGTCTACAAACGAGGCCAACATTAAGCGAGTTAGCAACCATGACACAATTTTTTTTTTTTTTCAAGAGGAATAGCCAAATACTAAAGCAAACATACCTGAGTGAGCAGCAAAGAAAATGGTGCACAACGGTTTGGAGAAGAATGGCTGCAGCATGAAGAAGAGCAAATGCCTTTGGTCTTTTAGGAACAGTTCTACTTATTCTCAAACAATGTATCTTCCCTAGGCACGCCATAATTACATCAAGATGCCAAACATCAGGCCACCTGGCAGCCATCATTACACATCTCCAACCGCTCATATTTCCACACGTGTCACGCACGTGCAGAAGTACTTCAGCTCTCCAACATGAACGGATGGCATACGTCCTACTATCTACACAGTTCATACAGAGTTACTAATTCTCGTTAAACGTGACCTTCAACGCTAAGGATAAATAAAGGACAGGGCGCTCACTCAGGACCACAAGTTACTTCATCTCACCCGCTCTCATAAGGAGTTGCCTACGCAACCAAACAAATGCAACAATATCAAGACTCATACATTCAATCATGTGGGAGATAAACAGAACGGAGAAGCAAATAACAAACATGACATAGAAACAAAACGACGAACTGGTCGGACAAAGCCCAGACCACAGTTCGCGTTTTAGCCGAGCTGCTGAGTCTACTTAGGAAATCCAGCTCGGCTAACCACCATTCATCATCACATTGGCACCCCAAACCAATACGGCGCTCCAGGTCGTTCAGTGTGTTAACAAACATAAACAAGAAAAGCGAACTGCCCAGGTTACCCCGGGAAACCAGCTTTATTGTATCTCAACTTACAGACATCAGAACCAAATAATACCCTCATCACAACTCTCCAATTCTAGGAAGACCAGAGACATTGTTAGCAACTAAGGGATTTCCTTCAACCTCCGCATCATCACCCTCCACCATAATTGAGAGGCCGTCTGCACTCACATCACAAACACGTCTGGCGCAACATCTTCAGTTCGGGATTCAACGACCTCTTGAGCAAGTATAACCGAAGAAGGAGGAGCATCACATGCATCTCTAAGTACAGTTACTGTTGATGTACTGGGAGCCCTGCGTTCATGCTCCTCTCGGTAAGCTTTATAATCTGCTTCTAGCTCGAGGAAGTCACGGTCTAGAACGTCATATTGCTTGGTAGCATCCCCGAAGCAATGTCCCGACAAGGTTTCGGCATATAGCGAAGTCGACCTCCACCGGTTTACGATCCGATGCAACAAGTCTCTCCTCAGCAGCATGCAATTTTATAATGGCCTCCTCCGCCTCAGTATCCTTCAGCATCTTCGCCAAACTAAGAGCCTGATGCACTTTCTTCAAGTCCTCAATCTCCTTGCGTTCCATGCCAGATGCGTCCTGAACATTCTTCAACTCGTCTTTCAACTTCATCATAGTTTCTTTGTCCGATTCAGCTGAATTGGGCGATCTCCTTCAGCTTCTGGTACCCGCTCACAAACTACATTAACACACATACAACAGTAATCAGTTCGCAACGTTATCATAATAGGACAATCAAACCAAGTTTATCGAATCCCACTTACCAAACACTACGCTATGTCCATTCGCCTCAGGTTATCAGCAAGCCCCTTGGCATCCAGTTCCTTGCGGTTTCCATCCAAAGCTATGTGCTCAAGCAGACTTGCTGAAACCTTACTTGACCTGAAGCTGCAGTTAGTTCGTTTCACAGTCCGTTGTACCCCCTGATCATCCAAATACACCACTTGGGACTCTAAATCTTCACTAGCCATAACAAATTTCCCACTCACCTTGCTAGGACCCTTCAACTTCGCTGGCGGGCTGGGCACTTAGAACGCTGCCGGCGGACGCTGAGCGACCCCAAAGTTCTCCAGATCCATGAGTGCTGCAAGCCTTGGCCTAGAACTACGTGGGACATAACTACTAGCTCGTTCCCCACCAGACACGCTCCCAGCACCGGAGCTATCCCCAAGCACATGCCTCACAGCCTTGATAGCCTTGGCAGCGTCTTGCTCAGGCGCATCAGCCTTCCTCTTCAACGAGCTGCTCCGATCATGAGGCTTGAAGACTACCTCCACCAGCTCCACAGGCGAACCAGACGCACCAGCACCCCCAGCAGATCACTTCGGACCAGTGCAACCTCGATTCCTATCCTCCCTAGTCACCAAATCGCCCTTTCGTTTCTCCATCACTTTTTCACTAGCTTGACCCCGAGCCCTTTTCTTTTGATCTCTCCTTTTCTCCCTGATCACTGGACCTCCTTTCTCCATGAAGAAATGAGCAACTTCAAGCAGTTTCGCTTGTTTTTGGGCCCGAGTCAACCTTGCAAACCTCTCTATTTCCTTCCGGTTAGTTCGTGTCTTTACAGCGAACTCTGCAAGCAGAACAAAAAACACGAGTCAGTTAAAATAACAGTAACCTAACCATCAAAACAACATGAGCAATACACTCCCACCCACCGGAGATATTGCAAACCCTAGTTTGCAACCTACATCCTCTAGCACAGTAGTTTCCAACTAACAGCAACGACATCTTTTTCCAAGCCTCATTGCTTACACCATCCATCACACTGGAACGCTTCATCAAAGTTTGCAAGCTAAAATTGAAATTACGAGATCGCTTTACAACAAAGTGCTCAGTAATGTCAGATACCCTTATGTGGTATTCACCACTAGCATTCAGTAGATCGAACACCTTGAACACCCACCAAGTGTTACCAACAAACTGATAAGGGGATTTCCAACAGTGAGCTAAAAAGTCACAAACCAACTTCGAGAACGGTATTCGCATATGCGCTCTCAGCTGATCCTCACAGATTATTACCCCACCATTCGGAGGGGAGGGTTGTATTCCTCACTCCGCACATTTTCGCTCGGCCCTGGTTCGTATATCTCCAGGTCGTTTACCTCTATCCCATAAGCTGCCCTCAGTTTGGGGAACGCACTCGCTGCAAGTCGATCCACCGTCCTAAGGGTCAACCCACTCGAGGACGATCCCTCATCACGACCCGAAGTTCTAGCTACAACACCCACAGAGCCAGATAGGGTCCTACCTTCATCTTCCCTAACTTCACCCTCATCGTACTCAAAAGACTTCTAAAACCCACCGATTCTTCGTTATCTTCCTCATATTCACCACAACTTAAAGATACTTCCTGAACCTTTTCCGATCGCGTATCGTCAGAGTCAGACATTTTTTGCGTTTTCTTCTTATCAAATACCCAAACCTAAGCAACAAAACCTGACACCAACCTACCTATTAGACACACAATACTTGCACAAGCAGAAAGAAAACAGAAAATGGAAAAGCAGCGGCAGCAAAAGCACTCACCTGAGAAACCCTAGCCTGCGGTTTTGTTGAAGAAGAAAATAGAAAATAGCTTTTCAGTTCTCCCAAATTTGATTTTGTGCAACTGCCCGTTCAGTTCCCAAGGCGTTATGATTATAACCTACGCCCTAGCCCGCACACGTGTCTCAAGGACCTGTCTTTTCAAGATTCGGAAAATGCGGCCGCATGTTTCCTTACCAACTGCTATGATTCTGTCACGTGCCAACCACGTGCCCACTTTCACATCACCTCAAATCGTCATACAACACGAATCGACCCTTCCGATAAGACAGTCAGTTCCGTTCACACCATCCCACTCCTCCACTCATGCTCAACGCGTACCACTGTTTTCTCTCAGCAGATCGCTTCAATGTACAACACAATCTACTGAGAAGGGGTTGTGTAAAGGAGTAATATTCTCATTAAGGAATATTAAGCATGCGTTGAGCATAAGCAGAGATCGTAACGAACTTATATCATTGACCTCCAAGATCGATTCGTAAGCAGCTCGCTTCATGTAGGTGGCACACTTCAGCTCGCTCCGAAATACCCCCAGTCGAATAGACGACCTCAAGCAGAACACTTCGAGTGATGACATCATCCCTTATCCAGATGTAATCATCACCAGAGCCATACCTGTACTTCCAATCACTGTGATATATGAACTATTGTACCCACTCCCAATCATCACACAATTCCTACTAAAACCAACCTAACACTCATTCTTAATCTCCACCCTACATATGTGCATGTCAGTGCACGTGTCTCGTGGATCTACATCTCCCAATGTCTATAAATACCACCTACAAGAACTACGTACGTGAGACCTAATTCTTCTCTACCCCGCGAATCAAGAGAAGATACGTAGGCAGTTCGCTCAACAACGAACTCGGTCTAAACGGCCTTTTCCAAATCCAACTCCATTCACCTTTCTCCCTTGTATGTAAAGGAAACTAAAACGCTCCTTTACATTGTGTACTAAAATCCAAATTCTGGCAATGTTTGTGAGAAAAGGTTTTAAGTGTCCAACTAGTTGGTGTAAAAGAATCCAATGATTATTTCCGATTTATATGTGAGAGACTGACATTTATTTTTGTTTTTTTTAAAAAAATCTTTTTCATTTCTTAATAGAAGACTTATTTTATTCCAGGAAACGCAAACAACTTTAATACATACATAAGCTTTTATTTTCTTATTTTCTCAAATAATATAGTGTACAAAGTGGATGCTTTCACCATTGATGTTTTAGTAACATTAAGATCATTTGAGAAGATCTTCAATTGGTTGTGTACCTAGGGATGATCTCAGTCCGGTTTTTACCAGTTCCTATAGAAACTGTAGGCCGAATTCGGTTTTCTAAAAGTCTAAATCGAAACCAAACTGAATTTGAATAAAAACCGAGATGAAATGTTCGGTTTGGTTGTCTGTTTTGGCTTTGCCATTTGGGCCTTCTATCAAGTTTCAAATCGAAACCTATATGGGTCTACCGATTACTAGTCAATTGAATTTTAATAAATATATTGAATAGTATTGATGTCAATTTAGGTATGTTGACAGGTTATAACGTCAATCACAAGAAGCAAGTATTCTAATGCTCAATAACATGAACTATTTAGCCAAAACATACGAAAATGAATGAAATATTAGTAATCGTTTTTTGGAAAACATCTTGCTCATCCAGTATATATAGGAACAAACATGTAAAGATTATGAGCTATATCACAAGAGTGTAATCAGTTACAATATAGTTATGATTAGGGGTGCCAACGGGTGGGTTCCAGTTCGGGTTTTAGTGGTTTAAGCTTCGGTTCTATTTTTAGCGGTTTTATATGTTCCGATTCTTCTCGGTTTTAATATGAGAATTATAAGAGCCAGACTTGATGAAACCATTAAAACCCACTATTTTTTTATCGATTCCGATTCTAATTCCGCTTCTTTATTCGTTATTATAATTATTCAACAATTTCCACTATTTTAACCCTAAAACTCAAAAAAAACAAAAAAAAAACAAAAACAAAAACAAAAACAAACAAACTTTTCCCTACATGAGAATAGTTTATCTATAACTAGTGAAGTGGCAATAATCATTTTAATATCCCCATAAACATATATCAATCATACAAGTTAATGAACTTACCATTCATGTGGTAATTTCAAGCTTTGTGATAGAAAATCAAATCATTAATCCCAATTTTGTTAGCTTTTCTAATGTAAAATAGGCAACTCCAACCGTCTAGGTTTACGTATAGTGAAAATTGATGTTATTAACCCGTAGTCTCATATAAAAGCGCCTAAAATGGACACATTTTTTGGAAACTTAATGGAAACTTCATTGAAATTATTGGATGAAGAGTTTTTATGGGTTGGTGGAGAAAGGAATCAAAGGATTGTGTTGATAAAGTTTGGTAAAATAATTTCATATGGGCAAGATCGCCACTATACAAAATACCAACGTTTGTTATACAAAACAATGACGGGGAATTGGTCATTTTACTAAAAGGTCACTATTTAAAAAAATAAATAACTTGAAAAGTATTTTTGCAATCAATAATATATTGCTAAATTTTCTAATGTTTTTCATTTTTTCATGTAGTACTCCACTAGTCTATGATTGAATTGGTTGGATGTGATATATGAGAATTTGATATTTTTTGTTGCACCTCGAATAACTATTTAAATTTTTTGTTATGATTATATATACTATTATATATATATTGATAGGGCAGATATATACATCCCGATTATTCCAATTAAATCGCCAGTTAAACCCCAAATACCCACCATGCAAACACGGATTTCATTTTACGGTTATTCCACATTTTACTTAATTTGGCTTGGAGATTTTAATAGTAATAACATAATGAAGTTGTCTTAAATTTTTTGTTTTCTATTTATCTAGATTTTATATATATTTTTGAGAAAGGTAAATGGTCATTTACTTAAGATCACTAATCCTTTTTGTTGGAACTTGAAAGTATTTTTGCAGTCAGCAATAATCAATACTATATCGATGGATTTTTCTAATGGTTTTTATTTTTTCTCATCCTTTACACGAAAATTCACCAAATTTTCCATAATTTTGTTTTCATTCACCATCGAAACAACGGCTTGAAAAAGAAATTTAGTTCCCAGCTTTGTAAATTTTTTCTTTGGAAAAACACTGGATTTTGAGTTTTTGACATCTTTTTTTTCGGTGATAATAGTTTTTGACTTCTAAAATAGTAGTCATCGGGAATAGAAATCCAACTCAAAAAACTATTGTATCCAAATCAACCTCAAAAAACTATTGTGGGCAAGTCCAAGTCCAAGTCCAAGTACAAATCCAAGTCCAATCTCCTAACTGAGATGTCTATATATAAACAATTGGGGGAAGCGATTTCAGGGAGATGCGGGTACCCTATTTTGTCTATCCTTCTTAGCTCAGTGGTAGAGCACCGTGGTTTTTAAATCATTGTGGTCGTGAGTTCGATTCTCACATAATAATACAACAATCTAGGTTTCCATTCCACGTTGCACTTGGTCGTATAGATCTTTGTCTTCTCTCCCTTTTATTCGTCTTCTTCGCTCGTTAGGAGTTGTTCTGAAGGACTACATAGTTATTTTGAAAGTCCAGAATAACTTACAAACTGAACAACAAACTACCTATCCTCTGTGTCATTTCAATTATTCTGACGGCCATAATTTCCTCCAAGAATGGCTCTTTCGATAAAATCGATCAAAAGGATTTGTTATATACCTGAAGAAATATTAGGCGAAATTCTGCTTAGAAAGCGCCTAAATTGATGGCAAATTGATGTTATTAACCCGTAGTCTCATATAAAAGCGCCTAAAATAGACACATTTTTTGGAAACTTAATGGAAACTTCATTGAAATTATTGGATGAAAAAAATTTATGGGTGGGTGGAGAAAGGAATCAAAGGATTTTGTTGATAAAGTTTGGTCAAATAACTATAAATACGTTCTGGAAAAAAAAACAAAACAAAACAAAAAAAAAAACAAAAAACAAAAAAACACAAACAAACAAACAAACAAGCAAACCACCCAATGGTTATTTCATATGGGCAAGATCGCCTCTATACAAAATACCAATGTTTGTTATACAAAACAATGACGGGGAATTGGTCATTTTACTTAAAGGTCACTATTTAAAAAAATAAATAACTCCGAAAGTATTTTTGCAATCAATAATATATTGCTAAATTTTCTAATGTTTTTCATATAGTACTCCACTAGTCTATGATTGAATTGGTTAGATGTGACATATGAAAATTTGATATTTTTTGTTGCACCTCGAATAACTATTTAAATTTTTTTGTTATGATTATATATACTATTATATATATTGATAGGGGCAGATATATACATCCCAATTATCCAATTAAATCGCCAGTTAAACCCCAAATACCCACCATGTAAACACGAATTTCATTTTATGGTTATTCCACATTTTACTGAATTTAGCTTGGAGATTTTAATAGTAATAACATAATGAAGTTGTCTTAAATTTTTTGTTTTCTATTTATCTAGGATTTATATATATTTTTGAGAAAGGTAAATGGTCATTTACTTAAGATCACTAATCCTTTTTGTTGGAACTTGAAAGTATTTTTGCAGTCAGCAATAATCAGTACTATATCGATGGATTTTTCTAATGGTTTTTATTTTTTCTCATCCTTTACACGAAAATTCACCAAATAGATGAAAATTCACCAAATTTTTTTCATAATGTTGTTTTCATTCGATCGAAACAACGGCTTGAAAAAGAAATTTAGTTCCCACTTTGTAAATTTTTGCTATTTTTCCTTTGGAAAACACTTTGATTTTGAGTTTTTGACATCTTTTTTTTCGATGATATAGTTTTTAACTTCTAAAATAGTAGTCATCGGGAATAGAAATCCAACTCAAAAAACTATTGTATCCAAATCAACCTCAAAACACTATTGTGGGCAAGTTCAAGTCCAAGTCCAAGTCCAAATCCAAGTCCAATCTCCCAACTAAGATGTCTATATATAAACAATTGGGGGAAGCGATTTCAATGGTAGAGCATTAGATCTTTTGCTATCCTGTGTCATTTCAAGCATTTTGACGGCCATAATTTCCTCCAAGAATGGCTCTTTCGAGAAAATCAATAAAAGGATTTGTTATATACCTGAAGAAATATTAGGCTAAAATTCTGCTTAGAATTCCTAGAAAGGATGTCATTAGATTCAAGTCCGTCAGAAGTCGTGGTTCTTTTTAATCTCTAATCCCGCCGAGCAAGTCCTCTCTCGTTGTCATCTAGAAGAAGAAAAGGAGAAGATCCTCTTAACTACATATAAAAGTATGAAGATGAGACAAGTACCAAGTACGAGTATGGTCACTTATCCATTAACTTAAAGAAAACCAATATGAGAGCAACTAGTATGATATTTCCCTCTACAAAAGGTGTAAAGCCAGACGACTTGTTGTTGATATCTTCTTGTAACGGTTTGCTCCTTTTCAAAAACACGTATAGTCCTAACCACCTTTCCATTTATAATTCTCATCTCCCTCTTTGCAAATACTTTGACGTTCAATGGGTACTAGCCCATGACTCTATTATCTACAAGGTTTTGGGATCAAATACACAGGGGTTTAGACATTCCGTTTATTGAGAAACATCCAGTGACTACTTTTGGGAAAATTGCCTGGTTGACAACAGATTATGATCAGGTTGACGCAAATACAAGGTGTTTGGGAACAAACTTGATTGCAATGGGGTTTGAAAAAAACCAATGCCTTAAAAATGTCCATGATTTCGAGGGTTGTTTTAAATGGACAGAGAAGACGACTGGAGAAACAAATCCTTATTGAAGGGTTGTATGTTTGTCGATTTTGTTGAAAAAAATTAATAAGAAACCGATTGTCTAAGTCCTATAAAACTTATAGATCACACTTTCACATATTGTTTTTGTGCTGTGCTCGGGTAGTAGTTTATGTCGACTCTGCGACAAACAATATTAATGTAATGTATGCCTTAACATGACCAAAATCTTTATATTATTCGCAAAATCTGCGCTGATATTGTTTTCAACTATAATCACTAAAAGAATGAAAGGAGATTTTGAAAATGGCGACTTTACACGATTTTAGTTTTGGAAAGAACAAAAAGATTTACACTTGGAAAAGAAGTCCAATTGCTCCTTGTATAAAATACCAACAAAATTAGTACTATACGTCATCTGATTCCACTCGCTCCATCTTTCACCCTCAGCAGGTAAACACGTATCAATAGATATTTGTATGGGATATTTGACATCCAAATAGTGTTGGGGTACCAATACCAATCAATTCCTCTACTGCACAGATAATTTGTATTTGAACATAATTCAACTCCAGACAAATTCTAAATATCAACTACAACCTATACTAACATGCCCAACTAGCTAAACAACTATTAACAACAAATAATAATGTAAAGTAGAATTAAAGCAAACCACAACACAAAGATATACCGTGGTTCGGCAAATGGTGCCTACTTCCTCAAGTGCTAGTTATTTATAAAGTGGGAAGGAAGATTACAATCTCTCTTTTCAGTCTCTCACCTTACTAGATCACTCTTATCTCTTTACAGGGTTGTCTTTCTGTAAATGTTATCTTTCAATCTTGATAGCTTTCAAGATTGGGTTTTCTCTGACTTTTGTGCTGCCTATCGTGTGTTTGGTTTTGCCAAAAACCCAAACATATAAGCCAAAACTCGCGGTTTCGGAAAAATAGAATCCTGCCAAAATAGGCATGGGCGCGGGGCGCGCTCTTGCCTTGAACGATGTCCAGGCGATTGGGCGCAGGGTGCGCTTGGGTCAAGACCAATCGGAGCGCGGGTTGTGCTCAGACTTCTCCAAGCAGAAATCAACTCCTTTTCTCTCCTCATGTGAGGGATAACGCCAACAATCTCCCCCTCCCGAACAGTGAGGGGGGCTACCTCCATGCAATTTCCAAATCAACAGGAGGAGTGAGCTGCCATTCCGGCAATAGCACAACAAACATCAAACTTACCTTTCGGTAAGACTTTGGTCATCATATCCGACCCGTTCTTGTCGGTATGGATCTTCTCGATACACAAATACTTGTCTTCGAGTACTTCTCTAATCCAATGATAACGCACATGTATGTGCTTGGATCTAGAATGGAAACTCGGATTCTTACTCAAATGGATGGCGCTCTGACTGTCACATAGAACTACAAACTGTTTCTGCTTTAGCCCTAGTTCGTCGAAGAACCTCTTCATCCATAACATCTCTTTTCAACACTCAGTGGCTGTAATATGCTCGCCTTCTGTAGTGGAGAGGGCAACACACTTTTGCAACTTTGATTGCCAAAAACCGCTCCCCCTGCAAAAGTAACTAGTTAACCGGAGGTGGACTTCATAGAGTCAACATCACCTGCCATGTCTGCATAAGTGTAGCCTTCAAGTAAGGGCTTACTTCTACCAAAGCACAAACACAATTTGGAAGTGCCTTTGAGATATCTCAATATCCACTTAACACCTTCCTAATATTCCTTACCCGGATTTAACAGAAATCGGCTTACAACACCAACGATGAAAGCAATATCCGGTCTTGTACACACCATTGCATACATCAAGTTGCCCACTGTGGATGCATAAGGAATCTTTTCCATCTAACTCTGCTCATGCTCATCCTTTGGACACATCTCTTTGGTCATGCGGAACTGGTCACCAAGCGGACAACTGACTGGCTTCTCTTGATCCATGTTGAATCTCTTCAACACCTTCCGATGTAGCTTTCTTGAAAGCCACAACTTCCACTCTTTTCTCATCCACGAGTGATCCATATCCCAAGTATCTGCTTTGCTTGACCCAAATCCTTCATCTCAAAGGACTTACTCAAGTCTTTCTTCAGTTTGGATATTTTGTTGATGTTTGGGCCGACTATCAACATATCATCCACATACAACAATAGCACAATGAAATCCCCATCTGGAAATCTCTGAACAAACACACAATGATCGGAAGCAGACTTCTTGTATCCTTGCTTCTCCATAAAGGAATCAAACTTTATGTACCACTGCCTCGGTGCTTGCTTCAACCCATACAAGCTCTTTATCGGCTTGCATACTAGGTGCTCCTTGCCTTTGATCTCAAACCCCTATGGCTGGTCCATGTAGACATCTTCTTCAAGGTCTCCATGAAGAAAAGCTGTCTTAACATCTAGCTGCTCAACCTCTAGGTTCATACTTGCGGTCATACCCAATACCACCCGGATAGAAGTCATCTTCACTACAGGAGAGAAAATCTCATCAAAGTCAATCCCTTTTCTTTTACCGAATCCCTTCACAACAAGGCGAGCTTTGTGCCTTGGGTGAGAATTGTTCTCCTCATGCTTGACTTTGTATATCCACTTATTCTTGAGAATTTTTTTGTCCTTGTGGTTTCTCAACTAACTCATAAGTGTGATTCTTATGCAAAGAATCCATCTCGTCATGCATGGCCTTCAACGACTTTTATTTGTCTGTACCTTCAAGTACCTCTTGATAGTACATAGGTTCTCCACCATCCGATAGTAAGCGTGCATTATGTGGTGGATACCGTTGAAGTTGAAGCTAGTCTCTCTGTTTGACCTCTTTGCCCCATCTGGCGGGTGCCTCGGGGAGGATGCATACGCTTGCTCTGGTGGTGGTTCATGCATCTCATCTGCATCTTCTATACCAATAGGTTCTATCTTATCATGAGCAATAAGATTCTCATCATGAGCTTCAAACTCATGGTTCTTTGCATTCTCAATGCCTTATGCACCTTCCACAGTAGGAACTTCTGGTTCTGAATTAACAAGATCATTAGTGAAAGCCTGTAGCTTCTCACCCTCCTCAAAGTCTGCTATGGTTTGGTCTTCCAGGAACACAATATCTCGACTTCGGATTACCTTCTTGTTAATCGGATCATAGAGTTTGTAACCAAACTTTTCATCTCCATAACCCAGAAAAATGCACTGCTTGGCTTTGTCATCAAGCTTGGATCTCTCATCCTTCGAAATATGCATAAATTCCCTGCACCCAAATACCTTCAAGTATCCATAATCAACATCTCTGCCTGACCATACTCTCTCTAGATAATCACTATTTAGAGGCTTTGACGGCGATAGATTGATCACATGCACGGCTGTATGTATTGCTTCTACCCAGTAGGTTCTAGGTAGCTTAGAGTGAGATAGCATGCATCTCATCCTCTCTACAATGGTATGGTTCATTCTCTCCGATATTCCATTATGTTGCGGTGTCTTGGGAACGGTCTGCTCATGACGAATCCCATGACTCTGGCAATACTCTTCAAACGGCCCAATGTACTCACTCCCATTATCTGAGCGAATACACTTCAACAACTTCCCAGTTTCTCTTTCCACCATGCTATGGAATTTCCCAAACACGCCAAGTACTTCATCCTAGGTCTTCAGACTATAGGTCCATATCTTTCTTGACGCATCATAAATGAAGGTCACGAAGTATGAAGCTCCCCCGTGGGACTTCACTTTTATAGGACCACATAAGTCTGTGTGCACTAGTTCAAGGACATTGTCCTTTCTGGGAGACGGGAATCTTTGGAAAGACACTCTGTGTTGCTTTCCTACCAAACACTGAGTACATGTATTTAAATGTGTACCTTTAATGTCTGGCAAGGCCTTTTGCTTAGCAAGAACTTCCATCCCTTTTTATGCCCATATAACACAGTCTCTTGTGCCACAGTTCGGAGGAAGCTTCTTCTTCGCGCATTCATACGCTTTACACAAACTAGCTTGTGTTTTGTAAAGAGAGCAAGTTTTTCTTCCCTCGGCTACTACAATGGAACTTCCTTTCGGTTTCCATACCCGTTACCAAACGAGTTTACAAAGCCATCGTCATCTAATTTCCCAAAAATTTAGGCTTAACCGTATGTCAGGGACATGTCTTACATCCTTAAGTGTCAAGGTGTAGCCGACATTGGTTTCTACATGAACATCTCCAATGCCTATAATCTTCAAGATGCCACTGTTATCCATCCTCACTTCACCATATTCACCATAGCTGTAGGTAGTGAAGAATTCCCTGTGCGGTGTGACGTGATAGGATGCTCCTGTATCTATCACCCACTCTATGTCTTGACATGAGGTACTAAGACAGCACACACCACAATCTGACACAATTCCCACTAGATCTTCGACTAGTGCAGTAGTATCTCTGCCTGTGTTTCCGTTCCTTTGCACCATGTCTTCATGTACACAGTTATTCTTCTCATCCCTCTTCAGTGTTCTACACTCATATCTGAAGTGACCCTTGGTGGCACAATAGTAGCATGGCCTCTCTGCCTTAGGAGTTCTAGCTTCACCCCTAGATTTACTTCTGTCATCACCTCTAGAACGAGATGGTTTTCTGTATCTATCTCTCCCCCATTTCTCTGTGACAAGGATCTCTGAGCGAGAGGAGCTGCCTTTTGAACTCCTTCTAGTCTCCTCATTCAATAAAGACGTGGTAGCCATCTCCATGGTATCTATTCCATCTTTGGCTGCTCCGTGTAGAGAGACTGCTAATGTCTCCCAACTTTTGGGTAGAGAGCCTAATAGAAACAAAGCCTCAACTTCGTCTCTCAAATCAATCTTCATCAAATACATCTGATTGATGGTATTCTGTAATTCGTTAAGATGCTCAGATATTGAAGAACCTTCTTGGTACTTCGTGTCGGCAAACTTCTTAATGACCAACACTTTGTTTTTGCCCAACTTCCTCTCATAAAGGTCTTCCAGTTTCTTCCACAAGCCAAAAGCTGTTGTCTCTTGGGATACATGGTCAAAGACACTGTCGTCAATCCACTGTCGAATGTACCCAATTGCTTTTCTGTCAAGTTTGCTCAACTCAGCCGCGGCGACCATTTCCGGTCTTTCTCTTCCATTCTCAATGGGTTATGCCAAGTCCTTGCAATAAAGCAAGTATTCCATCTTGAATTTCCAAATGGTGTAGTTCTTCCTATTCAGGCTCGTCATGTGAGTGTTCATGGAATGGTCCATTTCTACAAGTTATTTAAACTCAAATCTTCTCTCAGGAATTTTGTCAAACACCTTCCAACCAAGATTTAGATAACACCCTAGGCTAATCTAACCAAGGCTCTGATACCACTTGTTAGGGTTTATACCAATACCAATCGATTCCCCTACTACACAGATAACTTGTATTTGAACACAATTCAACTCCAGACAAATTCTAAATATCAACTACAACCTATACTAACATGCCCAACTCACTAAACAACTGTTAACAACAAATAATAATGTAAAGCGGAATTAAAGAAAACCACAACCAGTGGCAGAGCTAGGGGGGTCCCAGGGTACACCCTGGCTCACCTTCAAATTTTGAAAAAAAAAAAACTAAAAAAAAAAAAAAATATATATATATATATATATATATATATATATATTATATAAATATATTTATATATATATATATATATATATATATATGTGTGTGTGTGTGTGTGTGTGTGTGTGTGTGTGTGTGTGTGTGTGTGTGTGTGTGTGTGTATTTATTAAACAATTTATATGAATATTGATTTGTTACCTAACCTACACCTACACATACATCGTACCTAACATACCAAAAACGAAAAAGAAAGCCTCGTCAGTCTCATATCTTCTCACGAATTGTTCTTTATATCTATTTTTCATTCATAGAACAACACTTTTTGTACGAGTTTTATAAACATTTATTGTAATTCTGTGGTAGAAAAAATAAAAAGGAAAAAAAAAAGAGGAAAAAAAACAACACTCACGTCCCAATATTTCATAATATATTTTCATTGGTACGTTATCTAAACATTTTATTCCTTGATATTTTTACATATTTATATTGGTTCTAATGAATTATATCGATTAATCGAATCCATGATAATTTATTTTGTTGAATGTGTTTCTACACTAATTTTGATTGTTTAATGTAATGAAATTAGTTTTGAATCTACTTTAAGACATTGATTGAAATTTTGGAATAGAACAAAACAATTAAAGCAAACGCGTAAGTGAAGACAAAAAGAAATACACTAAAGTCTACCATTTTACAATATTTTTGCCATATTGAGTGGTGGCAATTTCTTTTTTTCCATTGCCTCGGCTATTTTTCTTATGACAGATCTAAAAATTCATTGCTTTTGTAAATTGTACAGTTTTGAAGTGGTTTCCTAGCTAAAGCATATATACGGAATATTTTCTATTTTTAAGTTTTTAATTTTCTAAAGCTAAATGAAATGTTAATTGTAATTTCGAAGATTTAAAAAGAATGACAAATTGAGTGTGTTAGTGTGTATTTTTTGTTAGTTGTGTTGAAGTGGCTAACCCTCACCAATATTCCTAGCTCCGCCATTGACCACAACACAAAGATATACCGTGGTTCGGCCAATGGTGCCTACTTCCACAAGAGCTAGTTCTTTATAAAGTGGGAAGAAAGATTATAATCTCTCATTTCAATCTCTCACCTTACTAGGTCACTCTTATCTCTTTACAGGGTTGTCTCTCAATCTTGATAGCTTTCAAGATTGGGTTTTCTCTGACTTTTATGCTGCCTCTCGTGTGTTTGGTTTTGCCAAAAACCCAAACATATAAGCCAAAACTCAGCGGTTTCGAAAAATAGAATCCCCGCCAAAATAGGCGTAGCGGCGCTCTCTTGCCTTGGGCGATGTCGTCCAGCATTTGGCGTAGGGTGCGCTTGGGTCAAGACCAATCAGAGTGCGGGTCGTGCTCAGACTTCTCCAAGCATAAATCAACTCCTTTTCTCTCCTCATGTGAGGGATAACACCAACAAATAGATCCATAATAACACATGCTAAACTATTAGGAGATGTATCAGTAGCACTTTCATGGTTTCACCATCCAATCCCATCAGAATATTCAGCCGAAAATGTCCATGCAGCAACTCTTCAATAAAGCAAACCAAACCTAAGCAAACTAAGAACAAGTAGAGAAAGCGAGCATAACGGACTCATTCAAGCATGCATCCACATAACTGACATACCGGGTCTATAATCATCTTGTGCTATTATCACATGTAGGCAATACATTCTTTGCAATCTTCCAGAGCAAATTCTGGAGCCAAAGGGGTATAACAAGTTTCTAAATTTTTTTGCAATAACCATTACAAATAGTGTTTGTGATTCAGCACTATATCTAGTAGAGTTGGCAATGACATGAGAGACAGACTTCACTGGAAAGACTCCTCTCTTATCCCGAACTCCCATTCTATTATAATATTTAGAATTATCCCTGCAAAAGTGCAAAAATAAACGTCGTAGCCCATGATATTTAGCGATGATTTTTAGAGTGTTTCCACATTGTAGCCAATGATATAGTCGGCAATTATATATAGCTGCGCTTTTTTCACGTTGCTAAATGTGGCACCTTCAGCGACGATGGTAACTGTTGCCATTGTCCGAATTTCGTTGGTAATTTATTTTCGCATTCTCAATACAATAACGTCGCAAAAGGTAAATGTTTTGCAACGTTTGCCAAATCGTCGATAATGAGGCCTTACTTAGCAACGTTTCCATCGTTGATAAATACCCAAAAAATTTGAAAAATTTAGTATTATTGGCGACATTTTGATCATCGCTACAAGTCCAAAAAATTTGAAAATTTGGTGTTATTAGCAACGTTTTTATCGTTGTCAAAGGTCTAAAATATTTGAATTTTTAGTGTTTTTAGCAACATTTTTATTGTCGTCAAAAGTTTAAAATATTTGAATTTTGAGTGTTTGAGCGACATTTTTATCGTTGTCAAAGCTTTAAAATATTTGAATTTTGAGTGTTTTAAACAACTTTCTAATCATCGCTAGAAGCAATAGATATGAGACTATTTTCATTACTAATATTGTCGTTAATTTTGCACCATTTGCACAATTTTCACCTGTCCCCCCTCCCATCAAATTACCATTCAACAAATAAACCTAAAATAAAACAACTAGAACATCAATTATTTAATAATATATAATATACAACAAAATTTCAATAAATAAAAATGAGTCAATTTACTCAATTAGAAACAAAAGAGAGTTGCATCATCCCCTTTCATAATTTTTTTTAAAAGTCATCTTAATAAAAGTATTAATTTAAACAAACACAATTCTAAATATCCCTCAAATAAGTTGCGAATGAAACCGTCTTCACAAAAAAATAAAAAAGTGACCAATAACATTTAGATTCATCGGAAGCCTCTTGCAATTCCTTATCACCATTTCTTCACAAAAAATAATACCACTTCTCTTTTGACGTAAAATTATCTGCACATTAAGATGTTATCCATTAGATCACCCAAAAAAAAATGTGAAACCAAAAATATAATAGTTTCGTCACCTCAAAATTAAAATCTAGTGAACACAACTAAAAAAGCAAGAATTCAACAAAGATAGGCCACCATACATGATGCAACACCACTACCAAGAGACATAAATACACTTACACCCATTGCAATCATCCCAGCCTCTTGTTGAGTCTCAAGATCAACCGACTGTTTCATTTCAAAAGACAAATAAACTTCCAAACTTAGTACTAGAAGAAGACAAAAAAACTATTTCTAATATCTAAAATGAATAATTTAATTAACTATACCATGTTAGCCCGGATACGCAGAAAAGATTTTGAACCAACACAATGGTTGACGACGAGGCATGAACGGTTGTGCTGGTTATGTATACTAACATCCTAGATTAAAACAAATAACCTATTTATCATAAAAAGAACTATTATAATGTGTATAATTACAACAACCAACCCTTTAGCACTGCCACTTCCCACACTGCCATAACCTCTTCTTTATATAATGGTGTGTAAACTCACCTTGAACTTGAAAAGCCAAACTCGTTTCCCAAATATATATTATAACTCTATAACATTTGTTAGGACACCATAAAAGTCGAGATCATTTGATTGGTCATCCCCTTTAGTACTATTATAACAAGAATGTGTCTACACCCAACACCAGGACTGGCTATGTCATGCTATGTATAGACTAGTTGTGTTTCTCTCAAATTTCAAGTATGAACACCTCACTAGCTATGTCATGCTGTTAGATAATAATTGAATCACCAAATTATAATCTCAAAGATGTTGAACTTGTGTCTACAACCTAATTAAATAACCTTAAGTCTAACCATATAGAAAAGAAAGATATAGTACCTTCGGTACGTAGTCCATTTTCCACCAGCAATTGTTATCAATCCAGGGCATTCGACATTTACAATATGATCCCTGGAGATGCTAAAAGTGTCTTTCGATGAAGGATCAGTGGCCAAAGGACGTATTCCACTCCACGTGGAGAGAATATCATATCTCTGAACCTGAAATCCAATTAACTTAAGTACCACAAACCTTATCACATATTACTAGTCTTTTGAAATGAGGCAGCTATAATCTAATTAAAATTTTAAACAACAATATCAAGTTAAACACATAGCAGGTGCAGTTGGTAGGTACCCCATATAATCTAATTAAATTTTTAACTACTAGTGCCACCTGCCATGTGGTGTCATGTCACATGTCAGGTACCCATATAATTTAAATATCCTAGTGTTAGGAGCCATAAATCATATCCCCTCCATCACAAACACACAAAATAGAAGAGAATGGCGTCAAGTAAGCTAATGCATTTATATTAACTAAAATGTACTCTCTAGACTAATAGTAGCTAGATGCATCTGATTACAAGAAGCTTACTAGAGAAGGAAATGGGTGATCACCTGATCGAGGTAATTTAAAAAAAGTTCAAAGCATCTATGTCATGGTGAGATACTCAAAGTGAGGTGAGTTTGACCATAGTGTATACCTCAATATTTAAGTAGTCGCCAATGGCACTTAAGATGAATTCTATCTCCTCTTCATGTGGTTTTGGTAGATCAGTTATGATAGAGGTAGTATTTGTTGTTCCAACCAATGTTTTCCCACCCCATGGTAGCATAAACACCACACGAGCGTCTTTGGTTTTTGGAATAATTAAACCTATATCCTTTGGAGTAAAGTAATATGGAAGGACCACATGAGCGCCACTGCTAGGACTAATGATGTTTGTAGCACCATTATTTGCCATCTTTCTTAAACCGTCGAGGAAAAAGGGCCCGGAAGATTTCGACAACCTTTGCATATACATCGAACTCTTCATCTGCAACATATTTTTGAGTCAGATATATCGGAGTATATGTACATGCAGAACGATCAACGAAACATCTACATATACAACAGAAAGACTAGAAGTTTGATGAAAGCCGACATTTGCTCAAAGTGTCCAAGCAATTACCGCATTTCGGAACCCCTGGTAGAGATGAGTACTTGGCAATAACATTTTTTAAGTAAAAGCATATTTCAATATAATTACCATATGCACTTACTAATCTACAAAAACCATGCAGCTGGAAATAACATTGACCTCAGAAATGACACAATTGACCAACTTGTTTGTAAGATGATGTGGACGACATAGTAAAATATTCTGGAGAAAGTAGAAAATTTAATGTGTTTCTTTTGTTCAGTAAAACAACTCTTTATTACCTTATTGATCATCTATGCATAATATTAGTCTCCACGATTCACGAAATTTTAGTATAAAACACTTCCGCTTGGTTGTTTAACTATATTAAAAATATCAAAACCATCACACCGACTTCGACTTTACTCAAGGATACAATCATTTATATGAATGGGACTTTTTCGGGGATGAACCAAGTAGCACGCACAATCTACTACAATCTTACATTTGATGAATGCTCAAAATGAGTACTGCCTCTAAAAACTAAGTTAAGTTTCATCTAAGGTGACAAAAGGTTTTACTACATACCTGTTAAATGGTCTCGTATATGAGCTATGATTACACGTATGGAGATCTTATCTTTATGAAAAGAAACCACTTCAATATGGTTAAGCACTGAAGCACTAGCTAAAGTTGCAATGCAAGCTATTGCAACGTTGAGACGTGAATCTACCACCTCTCACACAAAGTCGAGATGATCAACCCCACTGACCCTAAGAGGACAACAACAATTTCATTCACAGGAGAGGATCTAGACAAGCTGTGCCTACCTCACAATGATGCCTTGGTAGTGCATGTCAAAATCAACAGTTGGACAGTCAAAAGAGTCCTCATCGATCCATGGAGTTCATGCGACATACTGTTCTATCAAACATACAAGGACATGCACCTGCCGGACTCGGTGATGATAGAATCCAATGCACTGCTCTATGGGTTCAACAGAGATCGTACAGATGCCATCGGAGACGTAATCCTACCAGTCTCCATTGGCGAAAAAGAGGACATGGTCAAAACTTCAACACGCTTCAGTGTGATCGATGTCAGGTCGTCCTACACTGCCATTCTAGGATGCCATTGGATTCACAAAATCCAAGCAATTCCATCAACTCTACACCAGGTCCTACGATATCCCGGTCCCAGAAGCATCATGGAGCTCAGAAGCAACAAACTGGAAGCTCACAGATGCAATCAGGTCAGCACAACGACCTTACCCAAGCCTCAGGTCGTTGAAGCCAAAGACGTCCCAAAGAGGCAAGATCCTCAAACATCCAGCCCTCCAGCAACGGCATCAAACAAGTTCAATGGAAAACAAGCTCAAATAGAACCAGGAGAAAAAGTCAATTTGGGCACAATTGATGACCCAAAATTTGTCTATGTAGGGACTGATTTGGACCCCAAGCTCAAGGAGCAACTTGTCAAATTTCTATCTCTCAATAAAGATGTTTTTGCTTGGTCGTATATCGATATGCCAGGAATCGACCCTCAAGTCGCTTGCCACAAGTTAAATGTAGATCCAACCATCAAGCCTATCAAACAACGACCTAGGAAGCGAGCACTCAAGTTTCAAAAAGCCATCAACGAAGAGATAGAAAAGCTAAAAAATGTGGGATTCATCAAAAAGTCGAGTACCCGACCTGGCTTGCCAACATAGTAGCCGTTCCAAAGAAGAATGGTCAGGTACGACTCTGCATAGATTTCACCAACGTCAACAAGCATTGCCCAAAAGACAGCTTCCCCTTACCAAGAATCAACATACTAGTAGACCAAACTTGTGGCCATGAGCTTTTGTCATTCATGGACGCATACAGTGGGTACAACCAAATACCACTTGCAGAAGAAGATCAGGAAAAGACGTCCTTTATAACCAAGCAAGGTACGTTATGCTATAACGTCCAACCTTTCGGCTTGAAGAACGCAGGAACGACCTACCAAAGACTTGTCACCAAAATGTTCAAAGACTTGCTAGGAGACACTATGGAGGTCTACATAGACGACATGGTGGTCAAAAGTGAAAATGCAGGTGATCACATCTCCCACATACAAAAGGCTTTTGAACGACTTCGCCAAAACAAAATGAAGCTCAACCCAGCCAAATGCGTATTTGGAGTAGCCTCAGGGAAATTCTTAGGTTACCTCGTCTCACAAAGACGCATTGAAGCAAACCCAAAACAGATACGAGCTCTCCTTGAAATGCCAGAGCCAACCACAAAGCAACAAATCCACAAGTTATCTGACATGGTTTTAGCCCTCAACAGGTTCATCTCAAGAGCATCTGACAAATGCAGACCATTCCTGCAAATACTCAAAAAGGGAGCAACATTCACTTGGACAGACGAGTGCCATAAAGCTTTCACCGACCTGAAAGCCTATTTATCAACTCCACCCGTCCTGTCTAAACCAGAAGAAGGAGACACACTAGGGATATACCTTGCAACTACCGACTTCGCAATCAGCTCAATTCTCTTTCACGAGCATGATGGAGTAGAAAAGCCGGTCTACTTCACCAGTAAGACTTTGGCAGATGTAGAAAAGCACTACTCTCCGATGGAGAAAACAATGCTTTCTTTACTCTACTCAGCTTGGAAGTTCCGACCTTACTTCCAATCACACAGCATCAAGGTCATCACTGATGTACCCATCAAACAGGTATTAAGTTCTAACAACAAAACAACCCTCATGGCCAAATGGGCTGAAGAACTCGGAGAACATCACATCGAGTTCGTTCCTAGAACGTCTTGCAAAGGCCAGGTCGTTGCTGATTTCTTAGCAGATTTCCCCGTCGAAGACATCAACTGGGAACCCAAGCCAATCACCACATGGCACCTCTACGTAGATGGCGCATGCAATAGCAGTGGTAGTAGACTGGGGGCTGTATTAACTTCACTAGAGGGAGCCCAGCTACAGAAATCAATCAAAATCGATTTCGCAAAATCCAATAACGAAGCAGAATCGAAGCATTGATTACAGGCCTTCGAATGGCACAACAACTACAAGTCTCAAAGCTTAAAGCTTACAGTGATTCCCAGCTAATCGTCAAGCAGATCACCAAAGAATATGTCACGAACGGAGCAAACTTGGCAAAGTATGCTCAGGTCGTTTATGACATAATCAGCTCGTTCAAAACATTCTCCTTAGACCACATTCCTCGAGAAGACAACAGACATGCAGACATCTTGGCTTTCCTAGCCTCCAAAACACAAGAGGCATGTCCGACCACAGTCTACATTGACATTCTGGAATGACCTGCTTACCCGAAAGAAAATATCAATAGCCTCACAGATTTCCAGCCCTCATCCGAAGAAGAGATCAATCAATCTTGGATGGGCCCATTCCTCAAGGTCATCTTACATGGTGAGATCCCATCAGAAACAAAACATGCTCATGCAATACAACTCCGAGCCCCAAGATACACAGTGATCAAAGGAAGACTATTCCGCAAATCAGCAGGAGGACCCCTCCTAAGGTGCATAACTCCAAGGGAGGGACAACTCATTTTAGACAAAATCCACAAAGGTGAATGTGGCAACCACACAGGAGCAAGATCACTGGAACACAAATCAATCACCCAAGGGTATTATTGGCCAGGTATGCATATCGAGGCAAAAAGGTATGTTCTTAAATGCTTCCAATGTCAAACTTTTGGCCACAATCACCTAAGTCCGGCAAGGGAATTGATCAACATAGCCAGCCCATGGTCGTTCCACATGTGGGGGCTAGACATCATGAGATCGTTCATCCCGTAAAAGAAATCAGGGCTCAAATACGTCCTAGCTGCCACAGATTACTTCACCAAGTGGATTGAATCAATCCCACTAGTCCAAGTCAAGGAAGTCAACGTAATCAACTTCATCTGGACTAATATAATCACTAGATTTGGTTTACCCCACACCCTAGTTATGGATAACGGAACACAATTTGATGGCACACAAGTCAAGGTTTTTACAAAAATGGCGCATCACTTAAGCATTTTCTACACCTAGATATGCACAAAGCAATGGCCAAGCAGAGGCCACCAACAAGGCCATCAAAGAAAACTCCAAAAGAAGCTGGAGAGCAAGAAAAACCAATGGCTAGAGCAACTCAAAAACATTCTATGGGCATACAGAACAACAGCTAGAGCCAGTATAAATAAGTCTCCTTTCACACTTTGCTTCGGAACAGAAGCAGTGATACCATCAGAACTCACAATCACAACTACACGTTCTGACATTGTTGAATCAGGAGTCAATGACAACGTCTTGGCAAAAGAAGTTGATCTCCTAGAAGAACGTAGAGAAACTGCTGTAATATCCCTAGCTCGGTACCACCAAACAATCCAACGTTCTTACAACAAGAGGGTCGTCCCAAGATCTTTCCAAGCTGGCGAACTAGTTCTCAAAAAGACTTTAGCACCAGCCAAGCTCGACCCAACATGGGAGGGCCCCTACATAGTTGACAAAGTTGTTGGAAATGGCGATATTGGATCGAAACCCAGCTCGATGATAAGCTTCCCTGACCTTGGAATACAGCTCTCCTCAAGGGCTTTTACCAATAAGTTTTTCTCCAAGTACATAAGTCAATATGAATGAAATCTCATCAACATTTTGAGTGCAGCTATCATTTTTTACATTACATGAGCACCTTGCATTTCACAATACGCAGCCCAACCTAAGACATCACAATGTCAGGTCGGATATCAAGGACGGAGTTCAGAACGACTCAACAACAACAACCACACAGTGGTTAATTTCAATCAATTCAAATCAAGGTCCCCCCCTAAACCAACTTAATACCTATGCAAGGGTTAGGTATGGTTCAACTGTAATTGCCACTCAAAGGCCAATTATCAGACAAATTCAATCTAGGGGACCCCCAAAAGGACCCCAAGTCAACTTACGACCTCACAAATGGTTTAAGGCGGACTCAAATATAATGGCCACTCAAAGGCTAATTATATCAATCAGAAGTTCCCCCAAAAGGAACGAATCAGGGCGTACACCTAGGGACAAGATAAAGCCTAGGTGCCAACTATACAAATGCATCAGGTCGTACTCAAATGCTCTACGACCTGTGACAAAAGACGACCTAGCAAAGGCAAGTAGTCCATCAGGACTAGTACTAGGAAGCACAGGTCATCAAACAACAAACCAGTAAAAACAAAAGCAATCACATGCATACTTCAAGCCGACTTCAGTAGGTAAGTAATTTAAATATTACAAAATCGGTTAGATACCAAGGCCCCCAGGTTATCTCGGGAAAACGACTTTAGTATCCCCATAAAAAAAAAATAATAATAATATTGTATCAGTATCAAGAGCTGTTTAAATATTGTTCAACGACCTCCCAACCCAAAATCAAACACAAGACTTTCAGAGTCAATTCACACAAGAAAGATTCTCCACATTCAAAGGGTCCAGATCACCACCCTGTACATCACCAGAACTAGTAGCCTGATCAACAACAACTTCAGAAACATCTAACCCAGAAACAACAGGTGCAACAGAAGGAACAGCTTTGGAGCAACCGGTGGCACAACGACTTGGTCAGATGGCAGATCAGATGGTTTACTACCAGCATCTGTAGCAGACACTGTTAATCGCAGCTCCACTTTAAATAGACATCTTAAGTCGATCATACTTATCCAATGCCTCAACATAATCATCCAACAGCACGTACACATCGCCACTCTCCACCGTGTCCACCAAGTTGTTATATGCAGTCTCAGCTCGTTCAGCAACGGAGCGCAACCTCTTGCACTCATCAACCCATTGCTGAACCTCCAGCTTTGCTGAATCCAGAGCGGGTTGCAACAGAGCCACTTTACCACCTAGCTGTTGCACTTGATCCTTCAACCCTGCAACCTCCGTTCTCTCCACTTGCTGTTCAGCCACCAGTCTGCTACAAGTTTGCTTGCTGACATCCAGCTCCTTCTTGTAACGGTCGGAGATAGACGCCATATCCTTCAGCTTCCTATACATTGCCAGAACCTAGCAAACAAGATAACAAATATAGACATTAGAGTGGATCAAAATCAACAAGACCCAAAAGGAGCAACCTCAGAACGAAAGGCTACTCACATAGCACAACGACCGTTCCATCTCCACCAAGTTCACTTCCAAGCCTTTATTATCCGGCTTGCGCCTATCCCCGGCAAGCACAATACTCTCCAACAACGCCCCACCAACCAAAGGGGACTTGAAGCTACAGTCACCATTCACAACAAACTTCGGCAACAAACTGTAGGGGTCCTCATACGTAACCATTCTATCAAGGACAACACTGTCATTCTTCTTACTTGGGTCCGTACTTTCTGACCCCTTGCCCTCGGCGGCGGGCCACCGGCCCCTCACCAACTTTCTTCTTTCCTCGGGCCTCAGCCAACCCAGCATCATCATCTAAATCAATCAGGTTCATCCTCTTCAGAGGAACCCGACCTGAAGACGAATGACCTTCAACAGAATTAGGTCGGTCTTCAGACTCAGTTCGGGCCTTCTTAGCCCCTTCCGACTCAACCACTTCGGAACGCTTTTTCAGATTAGGCTTCCGGAACAAAGTGGGAGCATCACCCTCCCCACCAAAGATCGCCACCAGTAGCACCACCAAAGACTTCCAAAGACCAAGATCTCCGTGAGGAGAAGCAGTTGGATGTAGAATGATCTGCATCACCAGAGGAGAAGCGGTTGGACGCAGAGCACCCTCTACCCCCCAACTCATAACGTTGGGGTGTCAAACGATTTGCATCACCCAACTCAGAACGTTGGGATAACAAACGATTTGCGTCACCCAACTCAAGATGTCTGGAAGGCGTCACCCCTCCAGCCGCCCTCACTGCGCCAGAATGGTGTTCAACGACCCCACCAGACGTCCTAACTCCACCAGAACGGCTGTCACCAGCACCTCCACTCCTTTTCACTCCAGAAACAGGTGCTTTCTTTTGACTCTCCCTCTCCATGGCAGATTCCGAGCTAGAATCAGAAAGTTCAACCAGTACCTTGCGAGCCCTAACTTTTTTCTCCATCCTCTTATGGTTGATTTTCTTCCCTCCACGCCTCTTAAAGTAATGTGCAACCTCCCCCAACAAAGCCTGCTTATCCTCTAAACTCAAACAAGCAAACCTTTCAATAACACCGTTCTTCGTACGATCACGGATTGTAACCTCTGCAAAAAAACAAACTAGATAAATCAAAACTTCTAAATTATAATTTAGAACACACATATTACGACCTACAACCAACGACCTATTGTACAACACGTTTATCAATCTCCAAACCAGGTGAGTAATATCTACCTACAGCCAACAATGGCTTACGCCCCCATTCCTCCTTACTCACCCCCATAATAACAGGAGACTTCCCCTTATAAACATGAAAACTAAAGTTCACAGCACCCGACTTCCTCACAACAAAGTGCTCCGTCACATCGTTTAAACAGATGTGGTAACCCCTGCCATTCAACAAATCCAACACATGGAGAATCCTCCAACTATTCCCCACGAGTTGACAAGGGGATTTCCCCAAAAAGTTCAAAACCTCCACAGTAAGACGGGAAAAGGGCAGCCTCATCCTAGCCTTCATTTGCCCATAACAAACAACTACTCCTCCACCCCAAGGGACGTAGTCGTTAGTATACAAATTCTTCTCCCTAGCCAGATCGTACACAGACAGATCGGATTTCACCCAACCAAACTCCTTCCTTAAAGCGGCATAACAATCCACCGACTTAGGCTTCCTCTTATCCACCGTCTCCAAGGAAGAAGACGACGAAGCCTCATCACCACTACAAACCTTATCCTCAACTTCTTTGTCAATTACCGTTCTCTCTCTCTATTTACCAACTTTAACATCACCACATACACTATCACTAGTCATAGACATTGCACAATCAAAGAAAGAATGAAAGCTCAAATTTTTAAGTTGAAAACATGAACCTGATGGCAAGGGATGAGAAGTTTTTCCTTGTTTTCTTTCCTTTTCTTTCACTCTGGATATTTTCTTTTTTTTCCCTTTGGTTGAAAAGTGAACAAACAAAAGCTTCTACAAGTCAAAAACCCCTCAACTGCCAAAAACACCTCGAGACAATCAAAACGTTTTGTGTTCCCAAAACCTAAATCATTACACGCCCACAAATCGTCGTAACTCTGGGCCCATGAATCTAGTCCAACAGTTCCCGTACATTCCCTGAAACCTAAATTCAAAACAAAGCAGCTGTCAAACACGTGTTTTCAAACTTTACTTTTTAACCGTTCTACTTCCACGCAATAGTTGTCCAATGAACGAGTAAAAAATAAAAGGGGCTGTGTAAGTACCCTCCGTTCTACACTCTGACAGCGCGTGTCCACATGGCGGGGGCGTCTTACTTATTTCGTCCCCACAACATCAGATAGTACCAACGACCTAGCATCCAGGTCGTCACCAACAACGTTCCAATCATTCATGGAAATATATCAACTAGCACAATCTTGAGCTCAATCAACGCCACAGTCAAGGAAACATTAACTTTGTAACAAAACATTAATGGCAAATCACCAAGATAGCACACAAGGTGGATCTGCAATACATAATGGTTCAAGCACACCTCTATAAATAGAGAGAGATGAACTATGTAAGGCTTGATTCAAATTTACACTGAGAAACTTGACACGTAGGCAACTCTTATCCCAAGAAGAGTGCAGCCATTTTCTATCCAACAAATCATCAGGTCGTAGTCCCAAAATAACCAACACCTATAGTCACAAAATTTCAGTTATGGTGTAGTGAAAGAACCAGTTTGTTGTAGTGATGAGAGTGGTTAAGAACTTTAGAAAAGGAGGTTTTGATCACAAAAAGAATGGACGAGAAGTTTTCAACTTGTGGTTTTGCATAGAAAAAGAGGATATTAACCGGAGATCGACCAGAAAGAATATCCAAGTTGGAGAAATGGATAATGTAGGGCTCTCTGAAGAAATCAGAAGTTTTCACAACTGATTTTGTTGTAAACTCAACGTTGAATTCCGAAGTCGCCATTTTAGGCAAGAATGAAAGTGCATTGGAACAAATAGAACTTATTAGCAAAAAAGGGTGAGACCAGCGGTCTATGTATGTATTTCCTACTATAGTATTATGCTTGAACATTAAGAAAAAGACATAGGAAGCATTTAATATATAAGTCCAAATCTGTATAGAGACCTTGATTTACACACTTGAAGTTTTCCTTAATCCTTCAACCATACAACAAATCTTGCATCATATCACACGACGATGAGTTCTGATTATTATCTTGTAGGTTTAGATGTTATTCTTGAGATCTTAACTTGCTTGCAGAGTGTTTAAAACTTAGAGAAAGCAAGATCAAAAGTACACTTAATAACTGAATATCATTAAAAAAGAAAAGGCAATGCCGTCAACTTGTAAATAGAAATTTAATAGGCAAAAATTCTAAATTAGGAAAATAAAAAATAAAAATTAAAGTTCCTTGACGACGAAAGAAATCCACATTACAAAGTTGGGTATGACAACGACATCCACATTACAAAAGACATGAAAGTGCATATTTTTTTTATAAATCATTCGCATTTAATCTTCATTCTGTTTTTTACATTTCTAAACAGAGCTAGGTGCATTTTTTGGAATTTTCTGAAGTCACTTGAAAAATGGCCTCTGATAAAAAATGAAAAACGTACAAGACATGTATTATTAAGAGGAATAAAAATCCATAACCACTTTTATAGCTTGGCATTCTATAAATTCTTGACATTAATATAAAAGATACAGAAAATTAGAAACTTACAGACATATGAACTCTTTAGTTAAACTAGCAAAATGCACGTGCTCTGCACATGAACGATACACAAAACTTATTGAAGAGAATGTGAACATAGTTATCAAGAAGAGAGTTAAGCTGCTCCACATTTAACTATAGTGTCTTCTACGAAATTTTTATAGCTGGTGTCTTTTTGCATCTCAACACCCAAGGTTTGTATAGTTAGAGTGGATTCATATTCAATATATATTTTAAGAGATTCTTGCTACATTGCTCTCTAAATACTAAAATTGTCTTTCTAACTAAGCAATGGCTTGAGATGTCTTTCTAACTAAGACTGGTTCAATTCACATTCCACCCCACACCAAATCACCATTATATTGACCAATAAACTTGTTGGAGAGTTTGAGCATACAAAAGAAAATATACTAAAATTTTGTGTTGTAGGTTTTACTATTTGTCGACTTCATGTCTACGTATATTATTATGAAGATTGTTTTGAGATGTATGGGCATTAGAATATCCACAAAAGAAAAAAGAAAACTACAACAAATATAATGTGCAGATTTTTTTACCAAGAATGCAAGCAGAATTGTTCACATAGAACTGTAACTATCTATATAGTTTACATGAACGAAAATAGATTCTGTCAGGTTTGTGATGATCAAGCAATTCTTGTTCTTTCTTTGGACCTGAATATGTGGTGCGGTTAAACTGTTAAACCTCAAAAATCTGCAAAAAAGAGTAGTTTAGTGCATTAGTTCCAAACGAATTATCTACTTTCTACTTAAAACATGGGAGTTTCTTAAGACAATAATAGGTACCATAACAAAATGGGAAAACAAAAGGCATAAACAAATACCGATAACTACTAAAATTATGTCAGTCCTGTGGATTAGATAAAATTATAGGAAAATTGGATGGTCTATCTCTCCAATTTGAGGAGAGTCATCCCATCTACTGGATTTATGATGAACTATCAAGCTAGTCAAAGCAACACACACCCTGCGAGTATGTTACTGCTACAACGCAAAAAGGTCTGCTTTCACTGTTGTGGATTGTCCTCAGTTTTAGTTACTGAAACAATGTTAATTACAATTGCAGCCACCTACCTGATAGAGATGAAATCAAAGGGTGCATTAAACATACGAACAATTCTATATTCAATACATAGTTAGTGGAGTGAGACTGGGCAGGTTGATGATCACAGTGGCAAGTCTAAACAACCAAGAATGTCATGCCTAGCCTTCTATATGGCTCAACTAATATTGTGTTAGGTGAGTGTGGATTGAATACAACAATTTTTCCTATACATCGTAGTCAAACACTACCTTCAATCCAAGGAAAAGAAAGTTGTTCAAAGCAGTAACCACATTTACCTTGGAGCTTACATCTTGATCTATCCGACCACTTCCGATGGTAGGCTTTTGCATGAATTTGGCACCTTAATGATTAATCATTGCACCTTATGACAAAAAAAAAAGATAATCAACTAAGGGGGGGATTACCAAGTCTTAGTCCAACACTTGCTTTTAGAGGACATGCACTTATAAAATATTTAATTTCATGCACTCACAAAAGATCTAATTTCACTGGAAGCGTGTGCATCCATTGCTTCTCAATTTCCAGTAAGGAAGTGAATCCCTAAACTCACACAAATAAAAGTAAAATAATTCAGCTCCTTGAATATAAATTAAAGATATTGATCTAATCACAGAGGCCAAAGACATGATTGATGATAAACTCATACAAAGAAGTAAACCTACAAATAGGGAGTCCACCACGAAGCTTATGTGGAAGAGACGTAGCTCGAGCTATAGCACAATGTCCTTTCTATCGTAGAATGGGAACCTTGCATGCATTTGTGTAAGGTATTAATAGCAGACGAAACATTATTGAAAACAAAAGCTTGACCTTTATGTTTCAAAGTATCATCTCTACTTTCAATCACAATATTCCTATCCAAATAATTCTCAACTACTTATGTTTCTTAAGATTCCAAAATACATATATAGAGATAGAGACAGGCACAAAGTCATTGATGGTGTCGACATGGTGTAAACTTTAGATCACGAAGTTGTTTTATCAATTTGTAGAGAAAAGGTATTAAATCATTTCATCAAACACCTGTCAAGATAAGGGCTTGCAATATTAAATCACTTACCAATAAACAGTAGTGATGTCTTGCAGCTGCACACCTTGACAATGTATTACTCAGGATAAGGGCCATGATCAGAGGACATACCTTAACCTCGCTCCTCGACAGTATAACCTTAAAGGTAGTCACAAATTCACTGTTAAGTCAAACCAGAAAAAATTATTGTAGCTAAGTAAGAAAGAAAGCAAACAGTGTCAGCTAAACCTAGAAATATAAGACCATGAATCCAAATAATAAAACACTTAGAATAGCACTAATTCCTTCAAACAGTGTCAGCTATGAACGTGGTTAATATTGAAAAGTAAAGAAGAAGCACAACAAATATAATAGTTTTAGGTGGATAGTAGATTCGTACTTGGAAACTCACATTATAGATTTGCTTATTTTGCTGCATCTCCTATAAATGAGAACATGTTGATGTAATATATATTTACCAAAACAATAAATAAATAACACATTGATGTGTGTAAGTACATTCTCTAAGATTGAAAAGTTGTATACTTGTATATTTGTGCAACATTTTCCAAGATCCAATTCATTTCAATGCAACAACCAGAAGGTATAAAGAAAACTATATATGACACATGGTATTCATAGGATACGTAGGATATTCATGTGAGGCAGTGTCATATAGCACACCACTATATTGCAATTAAAACTTTGAACTTCAACAGTTTCTAAGGTCACCAAACTTTCAAAGTCCTAACACGAAAGTCATATGCCACTCTAGGTGAATGCGTACAAATGTAAATTATATTCCAACAAAGATGTAAACTATATATGACACATGAGCAGTAATAGTATTAAAGGTAGCAAAAGTTGGTATCAAAAAGTCTAGCTAGGTGTGTACTGTCTTAACGTCGACAAAAAAGCTATATATGTACCCTTCTAACTCTTCGTTTCTGTGTGTACTATCGTAACGTTGACAAAAATAACTATAACTTCTGACAACTTCCAATTCTATATGCTAAATTTAAAGAACAAAACTCCATGTAGAAATTGAACTCTAATACATAATGATATTCCATGTTTTTAATTCAATCATTTTTTATTCCATTAATTGGCTTTTCACTATTTCGTTTGTAAACCCTAACAATTTATTGGAATAGAACTAAAGCACTATTAACCAAATAACAAAATATACAACTAATCATTTGAAAAGAAAGAGAATAAAGGGGTGCATACCTTATATGAGTGCATAACATGGACGTGCACACATTTTTCTTTGGTTTGGTTATACTCTTTAACTGTGAAATTTGGTGTTTAATTAATGTGTGACCACTTCACTATGTCCGTTTCATTGATCACAACAAAGGATGCATCATCACCACATCGATCAAATATTCTTCCTTGTATGATGTAGTATGTAGATTCAATTGTCAAGATTGGGTCTACTACCCTTGCCAAAAGCCTTCTCAACCAAACGTAGAGATAATGCCAACAAAGCTGCTCCACCTAATGTGAAGACTGAAGAAGAACCCAAGCAAGTACTTCTCACCATCTAACATTGCGATGTACAAAGTTTAAAGTTGTGTATATAATAACTGCACGTAATCACTGCCAAGATCAGCCTAAGATCCTCTAATTATGAAGTTAATATAAAATAGAATATGCTTTGATGTTTACATGACCTGCACAATTTGGAAGTACCTTATAAGAACTGTTGAAATAAGAACTCCCAAAAGCCATTTTTGACATGACATTCTTTCTACATGTACCATTGATGTAAATATCACAGGATGCCTTGACTATTTTGGGAGTTTCAACTAATATAAGCTAATATAAATGCCACAATATACATCAAAACACATTCAAACACAAAACACAACAACAAAAGAGTCTTCATATATCTAAACAGGCCGACAGTGGCATTAAATTCATGGTTTACTCTGAATTTTATCAAAGATCGACACAATACTCTAAGATGGAGTGATACAAAATGGAGAAAACATCATATCATGTTGTGTCATTGAGTGGGTACGGATGTTATAAACCAACAAAAATAAGGATATTAAGAAGTAAGTTACCTAAAATTCATTGTAATTCACAACACCACTCCTATCTTGGCTGGCTTTAGTCCACAACTCCTTCGTTTCGTTAGCACTAAGTCCATGAGGATGATCCGACCAACACCGAAGCATGCACTATCATAGGAAAGTTACATGCAACAACCCGAATGACAATGTAAAGAAAACTATAAACATATGACCTACATTCCAATTTAATTTTCGCCTACTAAGGTTGAGTATGCACCTGCATCCCATAGGTTACGTTACTCCTTCTCATGATTATATCCTCCCTGTCCAGTAACCCACAGCTTCAACTCCTTTCTATCACTGCCAAAGAAAAGAAGTACTATATTACACTGGATGGTAAACTCGTCATGTTTATCCCTGCCTCTTTTATCACAGATGCTTCTAGGAATTCCTTCCAAATAAAATAATGTTTTCCCTCACTGCTAAACCATAGTTGGAGTTTCGAGTTCCTGACTGATCACTATGAATCAACATGAATGCATTTTACACATCGGCCATGCAGAGCTGGAATTCTGAATGCAAACCAAAATATTGGCCAGAGCAATTGAAGACCTACCAAAGAAAATTTATTCCAAAGATGGATACGAAACATGTTTACATTGTATTTCAATCATCATACAAACGTTAATAAAATAATTCGTACACAATATTATAACCAACAACTTCATGACATCTCATGTAAGAAAAGAAGATACCATGCATTTATAGACATTAGGAACCGTGTATAAAAATTATGCAAATGAAGTAAACATGTAATGAGAGTTTAGTCTCGTGGGTTTATAAGTTAAAATATTCAGTAAAGACACGACAAAAAACTGCAGCTCAAAGCACATAAATTAAAAGTCTACAAGATTCAATCAACTCGAACCTAATGCACAAATGCATGGTGGTGGTGGAGACACCTTTTAAATAGAGAAAATAAACACAGAGAAACTCAAAGAAGTACCTTCCATCCTCTTCTTTCCTTTGAACTCAAAGTTGAGGTTTGAAATTGAAGGGGAGAGGTGGCAAAGGGAAGAGAGAGAAACCATTAGTTCTGGTCCAACACTCACATTATATAGTTTAGGAAAAACTAATTCTTATACCAGGTTGTTCAATTATTATTTACAATGCGAAATATCATATTTACGCTGCAATTTAAAAAGGTGCAGGGAGGGAGATAATGGAAGAGGGGATAAAAGGCAAGTGGTTTTTTGTAGAAAATATTATGAGTACAATCAGTGAGATTTGAAAATCAATCATCTTAACCAAGGATCTAAAGTCAATTTCTAAGCAGATGCTTCGAAACAATTGCAAGTAATATTCGCAGAGTGAAAAGGGGTATGAAAATCATACTAACATTATACTGTAATATTTGTTCATGTACTATAGCATCAGGCATGCTACGACACGTAAAGTAAAAATAGATAAGTAGTTCATTTGAATAGCTTTCAAAACTAGAAAGGAACATCTCCTTAAAGTTTCCAACCCTTGCTTCTTAGAAAGAAGTATAGATCAAAAGGAAGTCCTATAAACGTAGAAGAACACCATCTATCTCACATTATTTCTTTTTACCATAGTCCAGAAGTTTATGCTAGTGTGTCTTTTACGTCATGTGCGCAAAAGAGATCAAAATGATGCTAAGAGATAATTTTATTAGTCAGATATTACCTCTCAAGGTCGAGACAACGAACTAAAAAGCAACCTCTTCATAACCTTATTTCCTTGTACATCTTATAATAATGGAATTGTAGAGTGCCACATCCCATACATATACGTCTTCAAATAGCCAAACCGAATCATCCAATATGCTGCATTTGGAAAGCATGTCAATGGCTAAAGCACTCAAAGAGTCATAGGAACCAAAGAGTCTTACAAATACACTCAAGGCAATGAATAGGCTTTTCCATCATAGAATAAGTTTCAGCAAGTTTTATTTAATAATCACAAGGTTGGAAGACCTATAAAAAATTAAGTAAATTGCAAAAGAAGAAAAAAATGACAAATAATTTTTTTTACTATCCATTGGAAAAAAAAAAAAAAAACTTTATTATTACCACAATCACTGTTTAAATAATGCAATAGGCCGCTGGGTAGCATATGTCATTGTAGACACCCCATTTTTGCACCCCAGGCATAATTCATTCACGATTTTGCCTTGAATTAAATTTGATCATATAAGGTGATTTGCTTTCTAGAGTCTTCATTTCTACATCAATCTTCTTTCTTTTCATCTTCTTTTAGCATCTTTAGACTCTCCTCATCATGTTCTAGCTATGGCTGCAGTTTCGCTGCTTTCTGAGTTTTGAGCTGAAAATGACCAAAATGCCCCTGTACCATTTGGAGCCCAAATCTCATTTTTTCCACCCTTTCTTTGGATGAGATTATTTCATATTTGAGTTCCTCTTGAAAAATCATTCGAAATGAGTACAAGCTTGCTTAGGTTCCTTTTGGATTTCAGAAACCCTAATATTGCCTTATCCCGTTTCAGCCCGTTGTGCACACTGTTGAGTGCAACGTTTTTTTGGAGTAAGATTTCGACCAAAGGGTATTTTTAAGAGTTCATGGACCTTCCTAATGGATTAAGGATCATATTTTGTGAAGAAGAGTTTGCCTAATTTTGACCCATTCAAAGGGAATTTGCAGCATTGAAAATATGGTCAAAATGGGCCTTTTTGTGGATTTTGGACCCGTGCTCGTGGGCTGTGGATCCAGCTCGAGTTGGACCTTTTCATTAGGGTTTCTAGCCCATTTTCAAGCCTCCAAAAACCTAGAGAACCTTCCTTAATTGTTTGATTTAATTTGATCCCTAAAATCAAGAATATTCTAGATAATATGTCATTTTGGAGCTATGTTTGGAAACCTTGGATTGTGGGCTCATTGAGGACGTGTAGGGTTTGATTTTTTGCCCTAATCCATCTGAAATATCCAAAGATCAAGGGCCAAGATCGAACCCCTTATCCCACCTCTTGAATCAAGGGCCAGATTTAGGAGGTGCAACCAAAAAGATATCAAGCCATTCATTAATACTCAGCCATTGGATCAAACTCATTACCATATTTGAATCCACGCCCAAAAGCTATAAATATGGGTCTCATTCACCCACAAAAAACATCTGGAGCTAAGGATCTGGAGCTAGGAATTCGGAGTTAATAATCTGGACCTAGCTATTCAGAGCTAATAGCCTAGTAGTTTTCTTTTCTTGAGTGTTCTTCTTTTTTTTTCTTTTCTAGTTCATCATTCTAGAGTAGAATTTCTTTAGTTTAATCTGGAGTTGAAGGTAAAATTTTGACTTCAAGGTTTTTCTAATGAAATTCTTCGTGTTCTTCGTCTTTAGTCTTCTTTTCCCCTCTTTCGATCTTGAGTAGAAACTTCTTTTCACCAAAAGTTTTTTTTTTCTCAAATCACTTGTTTTAATCCAAAAATCACAGTTGTCAATTCTAGATCAAGTTTATCATCATCATTCATCAATAATCAATCAAGATCATCAATCAATCAATCTACAATCAAGTATGAGGCAACATTCTAAACAAGGTGATATCTTTCTTTTCTCTTTTATTTTAACTAGTATTGCATATTAGGATTACTTGTTTTTTTTTTTAGTTTTACTATAGCATATAGTCATTTGCTTTTAAATAATTTAGTGAAGATCATCCAACTTGGTAGATTAATTTTCAAGCTTTTTTAATAAAGTTAGTTTTTCCTATCTCAAAAAGTTTTACACCTCAATAGAACTAAAAATTTGGTTTTACCATGCGAAAGTGTAGGAATAAGTGCCTAACACCTTCCCACACACATAATCCTTGACTCATTATTGAACCCAATAATCATCTAGTTTAGTATTGGTTAAATTGGGTACTAGTCCTTCACATAGGTTTTAAAAGGGGTTTATTAGATTTTGGCCCCACTTTTTCTTAATAAAGTTAGTGGCGACTCTAAAAAATCAATTGCATAGACCTAGGTAAATCACATTTTTAGTGACTAGCCGACTTGTTCAATTTTGGCAGGGACTCATCAATGGTCTTTCTTGAGCAAAATCATCAAATACCGAAAGTCTATACTTTCTTGAACTTTTAGCAATCACCAAATCTAACATTGAAAGGAGTTTCCCTTTGACTCCCATAAATTAATCAAAATTTGCAACTATGCAATTTGATATGATGTAACTAAACATAAAAATTTGAATTTACAAAGGATATGAAATAAAACCGGAGAGATATATAATGGAAAATGACCAAATCTTCCATATATAGAAAGCAAAGACCTAGGAATAAGTACTAAGTCATCTAATTCAACCAGACAACAATGATTGTTACCTTAAGACACACCAATGCAATGCGTCTCTCGTATTCTTATTCTTTTTTATGGCATTATTGATTAAACAATTATGCTGAAAAATCTGACCATTCTCTCTATGCAATGAATTAGTATTGGTTAAATTGCATGTAGTACATACCAAAAACTTGACCAAAATGAAACAAATGAAGTTTGTAAAATAACTTTTAAAACATTAACTAAAAAATTTCAAAATCGAGAACTAAAGAAATAAAAAATTGCCATTTTGACTCAAAAGCTTACAAAAACGAATTAAAACACAGACTATATTGTTTCCCCAAATAAAACACAGATTATATTGTTTCCGTTATCGATTTCACAGTATGACATCATGGAATGCAACAATAAGGTATGACAGAATTATAATAATGGTTAAAATTGCACAATAGCACCGACTAATTTCCTAAGCAAGATGTTGTATGCTGAAGCAAGATTAATCACAAACTTTTCAAACCAAGAAGACAATTTCCGGTGTATACTGCCCAAACCCTGTGGTTCTGGATTAAACTCTGGCTGATGTTGTTTATTCTCCTTGACCACCTGGTGCTTTTGTTTCGAGCTATGCATTTGACAATTTTCTCGTACCATATCCCGTTCTTGAACAGGATTAGATGAAATTAGAAAATTGTTGTCCTTCTTAACTGCATCTGTTGATTGCTCCACATCTGAAACACATCAATTCTCTTATGGTAAGGCATCACCACCACACACCGTCCACTGTCAAGGTTGGCTTTAGTCATTCAATGGACTTCGGAGTCTTACCTTCTATCAATTCTCACAGATTTGAACGTTTTAAGGAATCACCACCACACACCGTCCCCTGTCAAAGGTTGGCATTAGTTGTTCGACTGCGAATAAGCTGTAAAAGGTTGGCATTGTCAAACGGTCTTCTTCAAATCAGATCCCATTCTTAGTTAACATCACTAACTGCAATGTGTTGTTATTCTACCGCATATAACTCACCATATTTATGGTCTACCTAAGCACCATTTATCTTCAAAAAAGAACCTTGGACCCATTTCCAACCTTGGCCATACGGAGACTCACTCTAGTTAGGAGATGAATCTGAAATGCAAGCACATATTCCATTTGGTTTACTGCTTGCTGACGGACACCATGATGTACCCAAGTTGGGAAATGACTCCCAAAAATTTAAAGCTAACAGCAAGATGCTATGATTCCCACATTTTGGTTTATGCTTCATTTGCCATGTACACAGGGTCTAATAGCTACAATACTAAGGTGCATAATCTGTAAGGATCTCCCTCATCTGTCTAACACTTGATGATCTTTATAATTATGAAATGTGTTAGAAGTGTTTTAAGTATCATATAAAATAGACATGTATACCATATCATTAGGAAATAAATGGACATAATTTTTTAGGGTTATATGTTCCTCTATTCGACTCAATGTAATATAGTCTGAGCCTAGTATATACTTTGTGATTCAGAACTACCACACTGAAATCCCTTCCAACCTTCTTTAGTGCTTATCTTCCCAGTTGTTCTTCCAAAACATCCACCTCTCATAAATTATCCACAAGCGTGTCCTACTCTGGACACACATAAATTGTACATTACCAACAAACTGATTATCATAGCTTCTTAAATCATTTATCTTTTTTCTTCTTCTTCTTTTTGTCTTTAGATGGATAACTCTTGTGTTTTCCAGTGCAAAAACTTTCTCCTCGAAATATACATCAAATAACAGCATGAATTAGATAGCAATAGATGCGTGCTCCACATGCTTACTCTTCCACAAATAACATAGATGAAACTACTATGTTATCATTTACCAACTATTCCACATTCCATCTATTATTTTATTTTTTGTCTTATTTGTTTAAATGATATTGTCCTAAACGTATAGATGCTTGCCTTAGAATCAATTATCCCTAATAAAATGAAGGAAAGTCATATGTGCACTTTATTAAGGACAATCAATATGGAATATATGCATATATAGCACTTTGCCAAATCATGAGAAGAAGCATCCTATGGATGTCTACTTAGAAATGCAAATATGCCATAAGTTTAAGTCAAGTATACTTACAACTTGTACAGCATGTGATGTTAGACTGAATCCTGATATTGATCAACGTTTTCCTTTATGCCATCCAGTTCTTCAATAATGTACTCTAGCTTCTTGCAACAAATCGCATTAGATATTCTTGGACCATAATCACACTTTTTAAATGGACGATACTCACATGCGCTTTTAATTTCTTCCCGCAACGTCACTTGGATGTCCTGGGTCCACAATCAGCATGATTGGTCATGAGTTTATTTCTTTCAAAAATAATTGAAAAAATCAAAATAAGAAGATGAAATCCACACAAAGAATGTAATCTTAGTTAGTAAACTCTGTGTTTCTCCTTAAGGTTTAGCTCCTTTGCATTTTCAGGGCTAAAAGGTGTACCAGTATAAACAACACAACATTATAACTCAATGAATTGACCGAGCTCCCAGAAACATATGACACAACTATGTAAGCCAGACCTTAATTCCAACTTTCAAACGAAAAAGAAAGAACACAAACGTATCTGACTAATTTGAACAATCTTTCTCCCTCTCAAACACCTCCTTCGTTTTAAGTATATTTGAATTCTGCAAATGGTCTTTCTTGTTTCCATCAACCTGCTGTTGGTCAAGATGAGATAATATCAGACAACTTGTTTCCAAATGTGAGTGACAATGAGATTATGCCTATATTTGACCTCTCTCATGAATTCATACCTTCGTTGATTTTTGGTAAGCAAGAAAAGGTTGTGAACAGGTGCTAAACAATTACTATTCCAGGGGATCAACAACAACAACAACAACGATAATATTCCCTACAGCAAACGCACTTCACAAAGTATAAGGAAAATTCAGTTAAAGAGTAAGAACAAACCGGGAGGCCAACATCTATACTAAGTAAGGAAATCTTGTTAATGCCAGCTATCAGCTTCACACTACTAATGAATGTCAGTTTGTGGTTTTCTAAACTCCCATACACAGTTCCTGCCAAGAAGACCGAAAGCAATGAAAAATTAAGAAGATAAGTTGTAGTAATGATCTGTTTGTTTGTGTAATTAGTTTCCATAGAAGATAAAACAGACCTTGCTTACCTGATAATTGTCCATAAGAAACACGTCTGCCAATATAATCCATTTCAACCTCCTACGATGAACGTACAGCAGGATTTGGAATCAAACATTTCACAGAAATCGTGCTTAGTGGAACAGTGACTAAATCTTAAGGGAGCCATATGATCAGTCTCAAACATCATAAACTCTATGCTTTTGAACATCCGATTATCTATGATAACACAATCTTCTAACTCACTTGTATTACTATGAAAGTGGTTTCTGTTTCCTGTGTGCAAGAGAATCCCATCAAATAATGCACTCAATGTCTCTAGTTTGAAAGAGCGGAAGGGGAATATTACCATAATAAGAAGAAGAAAAACCAAAATATTACCTCAGAAAAACGTATGACATGCTGACAACACTGTGAGTACAGGATATTGTTCATTCTTCAAGAAGGCTGCATCTGGATCTATCTTAATGCTGAATGTTGAGAGAAAAAAAAAATCAAAAAAAAAAAAACTACATAAGATAAGAAATCAGGTTCAAACTTGCATTCTCTTAGAAAAAAGTGAGCCAACTGTTTTATGTTACCTATAAAATTTATAAAACAATACAGTCTTAGATGAAAAAAAAAAAAAACATGAACCAAGAGGACGAAGAGATGTGCAGGGGTTTTAAATCAATATCGATATTGAAATCAAGTAATCAAATAAAGGACAAATATATTACCTTTTGAAACCGAGATTTTTTTTGTTCGCTTCACTTCTAATAATAATCGGCAGTAGAGAGACAATCAGGTATGTTTTTTTTTTTTATTTTATTTTTTTATTATTATTTTTTTTTTGTGGCTTTCAGTTTAAGGGAGAGCAAATTAGGAGAGATTTGGGAGAGAGAAGAAGAAAAGAGACGGTTGGTTTCTTGAATTTGATTTCGGTATAAAAGGTAATTATTTAACAATTAATGAAGGGTAAGTCACGAACAATTGAATGTGGGCATATAGTTGATTTCCGACCTGAATTTACATATACGTCCTTAAATTACTATGTAATCTTAAGGGTATAGATGGTAGTAAATTTTGAAATGACGAAGTAGTCATTCTTAAAGGCATTGAATAATTGATTTTAATATTTTATCAAGGATATTTCATGGTAGAAAAAAGGTTGATCCAATTTAAATGTCTATGTTAATTATAGATAACTAATTGAGATAATTCTTCAAAAGCAAAAGATTGTTTTACCCAAAAAACCCCAAATACTATCCAAAATTTATAGTTGATAAAGTTCACTGCCACTTCAAAATGAAATAAACAAAGTCCTTTACATCTTAGTTCTAAGGCGACAAAATGACAAATCCAAGCATTTTCCTATTTTTCCATTAGGAATTTATCTATAGAACCTCTATTCAAAAGCCAAATTCTATTAGAAAGAAAATAAGGTGTAACCGAATACTAGCTTTAACAAATTTGGACATAGACTTGTTGTACACTTGTATGTTCTAAAAAAAACACCAAGACATGGATGGAGCTGGAATCGTCTTTAATGGTGGGCAAGGCATCAAGGGCGGTAAATTAATTAAGGACAAAAAATCATGTATTTCAAACTGAAAATATTATAATATATCCTCTATTTTGAAAAATCGTGTATAATGTGAATAACTGAATATAGCACAAATCCTTAAAATAATTTTCTTGCTGTGGCTATCTACGAAATTTGATTTTCACTGTCAAGGCTTTCTTGTGTACTAAAATTCAAATTCTGGCAATGTGTGTGAGAAAAGATTTTCAAGTGTCCAACTGCTAGTTGGTGTAAAAGGATCCAGTGATTATTTTCGATTTATATGTGAGAGACTGACATTTATTTATTTTTATTTTTTAAATCATTAAAACCGTTTTTAAAAACCTTTTTCGTTTCTTAATAGCAAGGCCCAAAATATCGCCGATATATATCGTTTTTTTGGTACACCGAAATCGATATATCCGATATATATCCACTGAATATTGAGTCTTTTTTTTCCTAATATATATCGGAATTTCCGATATAAAACTTTATATCGCCGATATAATCGATATATCCGATATTTACGATATATATCGTTTGACTTTTTGACCATTTTTAAATATAAATATTTTCGATATATCCGATATATATCAGCGAGATATCGGATATATCTTATATATGTCGGCGAGATATCCGATATATCCGATGATAGTGGTGGTGGTGATGGTGACAACAATGGTGGTGGTGGTGGTGGAGGTAATTTTAACATTCAATTGCATGACTCAACTAATGAGGAAACTCCATTGGACCCACAAGTATATGAGGTTGCACCTAGAAACAATAGTGGTAGAGGAGTTCTTAATGACAATTCTCAAAAAAATGTATGAGCCAGGGCGTGGAAGTGTTGGTCAAAGAAGACAACGAGGACACATTATAAGAAATGATGTTGATATTGATTCAGTTTCTTCTAATTTTGAAGCAATGAGTATGAGTTCAGGGACACACGACCAAGACAATGAGAGGGTATATGGTAGTGGTTGGGGATACAACAAATCAAGAGATAACAATTCTTCTAGCGGCATGATCAGTCACCCTGCGAGTAGTGCGTCATATGGTTCTTCATATGGATATTGGATGGGGGTTGATCAACAACCTTATGGCGCACCACAACCTGAACCAACATATGGACAACTCTATCCAAGTTTTGAATCTATTGGAACACGCACCTGGATTTGTTGCATTGCGCCTAATATATACTTACACCAACACTCCTCGAATTGGAATCATGTTAGAATTTCCAACACAAAAATATGAGTGGCATGTTCGACAATTTCTTGACGGTGGGTATAACTTTGTATACACTTGGGTAGGGTATTGTGAAGCAGTTAGGATTCAAGAATATGGAAGTTGACTAGTCACGTCACTCGTTTATGTATTGATGTAACTTATTTTTCTTATTTTGTAATTTGAGACTTTGAGTACATTAGATTATAACATTGTGGTTAATTATTTGTCAATATTTTTTTATGGTTTTCTTGATAAATAAATGTTGATATTATGTCCTCCGATATATTTGATATTTCTGATATATTTGATATTTCCGATATTTTAGAAAGTTTGGACTGGTAAAAAAAAATAGATATGTCCAATATATATCGTTTTTTGGATACACCAATATATTCACCGAATTCAATATTTTGGGCCTTGCTTAATAGAAGACTTATTTTATTCCAGGAAACACAAATAACTTTGATACATACATAAGCTTTTATTTTCTTATTTTCTCAAACAATATAGTGTACAAAGTGGATGCTTTCACCATTGACGTTTTAGTAACATTAAGGTCATTTGAGAAGAGCTTCAATTGGTTATGTAGCTAGGGCTGATCTCAGTCCGGTTTTTATAGAAACCGTAGACCGAATTCAGTTTTCTAAAAGCCTAAATCGAAACCAAACCGAATTTGAATAAAAACGAAGATGAAATGTTCGGTTTGGTTGTCTGTTTCGGCTTTGTCATTTGGGCCTTCTATCAAGTTTCAAATCGAAGTCTATATGGGTCTACCGATTACTAGCCAATTGAATTTTAATAAATATATTGACTAGTATTGATATCAATTTAGGTATGTTGACAGGTTATAACGCCAATCACAAGAAAATCACAAGAAGCAAGTATTCTAGTGCTCAATAACAGGAACTATTTAGCCAAAAAATACGAAAATGAATGAAATATTAGTAATTGTTTTGTGGAAAACATCTTGCTCATCCTATATATAGGAACAAACACGTAAAGATTATGAGCTATATCACAAGAGTGTAATCAGTCACAATATAGTTATGATTAGGGGTGTCAACGGGTGGGTTCTAGTTCGGGTTTTAATGGTTTCAGCAGTTTCGATTTTATTTTTAGCGGTTTTATATGTTCCGATTCTTATCGGTTTTAATATGAGAATTATAAGAGCCATACTTGATGAAACCATTAAAACCCACTATTTTTTATCGATTCCGGTTCTAATTTCAGTTCTTTATTTGTTATTATAATTATTCAACAATTTCCACTATTTTAACCCTAAAACTCGAAGAAAAAAAATAAAAACTTTTCCCTACATGAGAATAGTTTATCTATAACTAGTGAAGTGTCAATAGTCATTTTAATATCCCCGTAAACATATATCAATCATACAAGTTAATAAATTTACCATTTATGTGGTAATTTCAAGCTTTGTGATAGAAAATCAAATCACTAACCCCAAATTTGTTGTTTTAAATTTTTTTTACGTGCATACACATAAATTTGTTAGCTTTTCTAATGTAAAATAGTCAAGGAGTATTTCACCTTAAAATTACTTGAATAGTCCAACTGTCTAGGTTTATGTATAGTGAAAATTGATGTTATTAACCCGTAGTCTCATATAAAAGCGCCTAAAATAGACACATTTTTTGGAAACTTAATGGAAACTTCATTGAAATTATTGGATGAAAAAATTTATGGGTGGGTGGAGAAAGGAATCAAAGGATTGTGTTGATAAAGTTTGGTCAAATAACTATAAATGCGTTTTGGAAAAAAAAAACAAAACAAAACAAACAAACAAAAAAAAAAACTAAAAACACAAACAAACAAACCACCCAATGGTTATTTCATATGGGCAAGATCGCCTCTATACAAAATACCAATGTTTGTTATACAAAACAATGACGGGGAATTGGTCATTTTATTTAAAGGTCACTATTTAAAAAAATAAATAACTCCGAAAGTATTTTTGCAATCAATAATATATTGCTAAATTTTCTAATGTTTTTCATTTTTTTCATGTAGTACTCCACTAGTCTATGATTGAATTGGTTAGATGTGACATGAAAATTTGATATTTTTTGTTGCACCTCTAATAACTATTTAAATTTTTTTATTATGATTATATATACTAATATATATATTGATAGGGGAAGATATATACATCCCGATTATTCCAATTAAATCGCCAGTTAAACCCCAAATACCCACCATGTAAACACGGATTTCATTTTATGGTTATTCCACATTTTACTTAATTTAGTTTGGAGATTTTAATAGTAATAACATAATGAAGTTGTCTTAAATTTTTGTTTTCTATTTATCTAGGATTTATATATATTTTTGAGAAAGGTAAATGGTCATTTACTTAAGATCAGTAATCCTTTTGTTGGAACTTGAAAGTATTTTTTTGCAACAAGAATAATCAATACTATATCGATGGATTTTTCTAATGGTTTTTATTTTTTCTCATCCTTTACACGAAAATTCACCAAATTTTCCATAATTTTGTTTTCATTCACCATCGAAACAACGGCTTGAAAAAGAAATTTAGTTCCCAGATTTGTAAATTTTTTGCTATTTTTTCTTTGGAAAAACACTGGATTTTGAGTTTTTGACATCTTTTTTTTCGGTGATAAAAGTTTTTGACTTCTAAAATAGTAGTCATCGGGAATAGAAATCCAACTCAAAAAACTATTGTATCCAAATCAACCTCAAAAAACTATTGTGGGCAAGTCCAAATCTAAGTCCAAGTAAAAATCCAAGTCAAAATCCAAGTCTAATCTCCTAACTGAGATGTCTATATATAAACAATTGGGGGAAGCGATTTCAGGGAGATGCGGGTACCCTATTTTGTCTATCCTTCTTAGCTCAGTGGTAGAGCGCCGTGGTTTTTCACTTTTTCTATATTACTATCTTATTACAATTGTTAAAAGAGTAATAATCTCGACTTGTTTTTTGTTTTTCCTTCCAAGTTCTCTAGGTTTCCATTCCACGTTGCACTTGGTCGTATAGATCTTTGTCTTCTCCCCTTTTATTCGCCTTCTTCGCTCGTTAGGAGTTGTTCTGAAGTACTACATAGTTATTTTGAAAATCATTTATTTTTCACTTACAAACTACCTATCCTCTGTGTCATTTCAAGCATTTTGACGGCCATAATTTCCTCCAAGAATGGCTCTTTCGAGAAAGTCAATAAAAAGGATTTGTTATATACCTGAAGAAATATTAGGCGAAACTTCTGCTTAAAATTCCTAGAAAGGATGTCATTAGATTCAAGTCCGTCAGCAAGTCGTGGTTCTCTTTAATCTCTAATCCCAGTTTCGCCGAGCAAGTCCTCTCTCGTTGTCATCTAGAAGAAGAAAAGGAGAAGATCCTCTTAACTACATATAAAAAGTATGAAGATGGGACAAGTACCAAGTACGAGTATGGTCACTTATCCATTAACTTAAAGAAAACCAATATGAGAGCAACTAGTATGATATTGCCCTCTACAAAAGGTGTAAAGCCAGACGACTTGTTGTTGATATCTTCTTGTAACGGTTTGCTCCTTTTCAAAAACACGTATAGTCCTAACCACCTTTCCATTTATAACTCTGTCACTGCCCAATTCGAAGCTCTCCCTCTTTGCAAATATTTTGACGTTCAATGGGGACTAGCCCATGACTCTATTATCAACAAATACAAGGTGTTTGGGATCTGCAATGAGGGAAAATGCCTTGTGTTGACACGTGGAGGAACACAGTGGGTAGAGGTAGACATTCCGTTTATATTATCAAATGAGAAACATCCAGTATTATCTCGACTACTTTTGGCAAAGAAAGAGTTGCACTGGTTGACAACAGATTATGACTATAATAATTTTGATCAGGTTGACGAGATCGTGTACCACGTTTTTTCAATAAACGTAGAAACCATGGAATTCCAAGCCACGAAACTTCCAGCGTATATAGAATGTCCAGATTATGTAAAAGATCAACCCCACTATCTCTGTCTGTCAGAGATAGAAGGGTGGATTGGCCTCACGATTCTCACTGATGATGAATTAGTTATGCTTGTTTTAACGGACAGAGAAGACCACTGTTGGTTAAGGCTGCATGGTATTAGTCTCAAATCCTTATTGAAGGGTAAGCCTCGTACTTTTCTGAAGAGCTTCTTGTCGGACAACACTTGCCTTGTTGCAGGGAGAGGTGGTGATAAGAGCAACTTGTAGATCATGTGAAAATTTTGGTACGTCACAGAGATCAGTTGTTCGTTTGTGATTTGAAGAGGAAGAATTGGGGGCCATTTACATTCCTAAGCAGCGAGCACCGATTGTCTATGGGAGTAGTCCTATGATTCTATGAGGTACTAGAACATAGTTAGTCTTGTTGAATAGCAGCTTCACACTTTCACATATTGTTTTTGTGCTGTGCTCGGGTAGTATTGGGATTTATGTCGAGCTTACTGCGATAAACAATATTCAATTTTGCTAATGTATGCCTCAACATGACCAAAATCTTTATATTATTCGCAATCAATCTGCGCTCGAATTTTCCAATGTTTATCAACTATATATGCTGCTGACACTAAAGAATGAATAGGAGCGAAATGGTTAGGAAAATGGCGACTTATATGGGACAATATATACCTTAGGCATGATAATGTGTATTTCACTTGGATAAAGAGTGCTCCTTGTATAAAATACCAACAAAATTAGTACTATACGTCATCTGATTCCACTCCCTCCATCTTTCACTTGCAGCACGTAAACACGTATCAATAGATAATGTAGTATGAGCAAACAATAAGTTATTCTTTGACATCCAAATAGTGTTGGGGTACCAATACCAATCAATTCCTCTACTACACAAATAATTTGTATTTGAACATAATTCAACTCCAGACAAATTCTAAATATCAACTACAACCTATACTAACATGCCCAACTCGCTAAATAACTATTAACAACAAATAATAATGTAAAGTAGAATTAAAGCAAACCACAACACAAAGATATACCGTGGTTCGGCAAATGGTGCCTACTTCCTCAAGTGCTAGTTATTTATAAAGTGGGAAAGAAGATTACAATCTCTCCTTTCAATCTCTCACCTTACTAGATCACTCTTATCTTTTTACAGGGTTGTCTTTCTGTAAATGTTATCTTTCAATCTTGATAGTTTTCAAGATTGGGTTTTCTCTGACTTTTGTGCTGCCTATCGTGTGTTTGGTTTTGCCAAAAACCCAAACATATAAGCCAAAACTCGCGGTTCCGGAAAAATAGAATCCTACCAAAATAGGCATGGGCACGGGGCGCGCTCTTGCCTTGGACGATGTCCAGGCAATTGGGCGCAAGGTGCGCTTGGGTCAAGACCAATCGGAGCGCGGGTTGCGCTTAGACTTCTACAAGCAGAAATCAACTCCTTTTCTCTCCTTATGTGAGAGATAACGCCAACAATCTCCCCCTCCCGAACAGTGAGGGGGGCTACCTCCATGCAATTTCCAAATCAACAGGAGGAGTGTGATGCCATTCCGGCAATAGCACAACAAACATCAAACTTACCTTTTGGTAAGACTTTGGTCATCATATCCGACCCGTTCTTGTCGGTATGGATCTTCTCGATACACAAATACTTGTCTTCGAGTACTTCTCTAATCCAATGATAACGCACATGTATGTGCTTGGATCTAGAATGGAAACTCGGATTCTTGCTCAAATGGATGGCACTCTGACTGTCACATAGAACTACAAACTGTTTCTGCTTTAACCCTAGTTCGTCGAAGAACCTCTTCATCCATAACATCTCTTTGCAACACTCAGTGGCTGTAATATGCTCGCCTTCTGTAGTGGAGAGGGCAACACACTTTTGCAACTTTGATTGCCAAGAAACTGCTCCCCCTGCAAAAGTAACCAGATAACCGGAGGTGGACTTCATCGAGTCAACATCACCTGCTATGTCTACATAAGTGTAGCCTTCAAGTAAGGGCTTACTTCTACCAAAGCACAAACACAATTTGGAAGTGCCCTTGAGATATCCCAATATCCACTTAACACCTTCCCAATGTTCCTTATCCGGATTTGACAGAAATCGGCTTACAACACCAACGGCGAAAGCAATATCCGGTCTTGTACACACCATTGCGTACATCAAGCTGCCCACTGTGGATGCATAAGGAATCTTTTCCATCTGACTCTGCTCATGCTCACCCTTTGGACACATCTCTTTGGTCATGTGGAACTGGCCACCAAGTGGACAACTGACTGGCTTCGCTTGATCCATGTTGAATCTCTTCAACACCTTCTCAATGTAGCTTTCTTAAGAAAGCCACAACGTCCCACTCTTTCTGTCATGAGTGATCCACATCCCAAGTATCTGCTTTGCTTGACCCAAATCCTTCATCTCAAAGGACTTACTCAAGTCTTTCTTCAGTTTGGATATTTTGTTGATGTTTAGGCCGACTATCAACATATCATCCACATACAACAATAGCACAATGAAATCCCTGTCTGGAAATCTCTGAACAAACACACAATGATCCGGAAGCAGATTTCTTGTATCCTTGCTTTGCCATAAAGGAATCAAACTTTATGTACCACTACCTCGGTGCTTGCTTCAACCCATACAAGGTCTTTATCAGCTTGCATACTAGGTGCTCCTTGCCTTTGACCTCAAACCCCTCTGGCTGGTCCATGTCGACATCTTCTTCAAGGTCTCCATGAAGAAAAGTTGTCTTAACATCTAGCTGCTCAACCTCTAGGTTCATACTTGCGGTCATACCTAATACCACCTGGATAGAAGTCATCTTCACTACAGGAGAGAAAATCTCATCAAAGTCAATCCTTTTCTTTGACCGAATCCCTTCACAACAATGAGAGCTTTGTGCCTTGGGTGAGGATTGTTCTCCTCATGCTTGACTTTGTATATCCACTTATTCTTGAGAATTTTTTGTCCTTGTGGTTTCTCAACTAACTCATAAGTGTGATTCTTATGCAAAGAATCAATCTTGTCATGCATGACCTTCAACGACTTTTATTTGTCTGTACCTTCAAGTGCCTCTTGATAGTACATAGGTTCTCCACCATCCGATAGTAGCACGTACGTATGTGGTGGATACCTGGTTGAACCTAGTCTCTTTCTGTTTGACCTCCTTGCCCTATCTGCTGGTGCCTCAAGAGGATGCACTTCTGCTTGCTCTAGTGGTGGTTCATGCATCTCATCTGCATCTTCTATACCAATAGGTTCTATCTTATCATGAGCAATTGGATTCTCATCATGAGCTTCAAACTCATGGTTCTTTGCATTCTCAAAGCCTTATGCACCTTCTACAGTAGGAACTTCTGGTTCTGAATCAACAAGATAATTAGTGAAAGCCTGTAGCTTCTCACCCTCCTCAAAGTCTGCTATGGTTTGGTCTTCCAGGAACACAATATCTCGACTTCGGATTACCTTCTTGTTAATCGGATCATAGAGTTTGTAACCAAACTTTTCATCTCCATAACCCAGAAAAATGCACTGCTTGGCTTTGTCATCAAGCTTGGATCTCCCATCCTTCAGAATATGCACAAATGCCTTGCACCCAAATACCTTCAAGTATCCATAATCAACATCTCTGTCTGACCATACTCTCTCTGGATAATCACTATTTAGAGGCTTTGACGGCGATAGATTGATCACATGCACGGCTGTACGTATTGCTTCTACCCAGTAGGTTCTAGGTAGCTTAGAGTGAGATAGCATGCATCTCATCCTATCTACAATGGTACGGTTCATTCTCTCCGCTATTCCATTCTGTTGCGGTGTCTTAGGAACGGTCTGCTCATAACGAATCCCATGACTCTGGCGATACTCTTCAAACGGCCCAATGTACTCACCCCCATTATCTGAGAGAATACACTTCAACAACTTTCCAGTTTCTCTTTCCACCATACTATGGAATTTCCCAAACACGCCAAGTACTTCATCCTTGGTCTTCAGACTATAGGTCCATATCTTTCTTGTCGCATCATCAATGAAGGTCATGAAGTATGAAGCTCCCCCATGGGACTTCACTTTTATAGGACCACATAAGTCTGTGTGCACTAGTTCAAAGACAGTGTCCTTTCTGTGAGACGGGAATCTTTGGAAAGACACCCTGTGTTGCTTTCCTACCAAACAGTGAGTACATGTATTTAAATGTATACCTTTAATGTCTGGCAATGCCTTTTGCTTAGCAAGAACTTCCATCCCTTTTTATGCCCATATAACACAGTCTTTTGTGCCACAGTTCGGAGGAAGCTTCTTCTTCTGCCGCTTTCACTTCTGCTTTACACAAACTAGCTTGTGTTTTGTAAAGAGAGCAAGTTTTCTTCCCTCTGGCTGCTACAATGGAACCTCTGCTCAGTTTTCATACCCCGTTACCAAACGAGTTTACAAAGCCATCGTCATCTAATTTCCCCAAATTAATTAGGCTTAACCGTATGTCAGGGACATGTCTTACATCCTTAAGTGTCAAGGTGTAGCCGACATTGGTTTCTACATGAACATCTCCAATGCCTATAATCTTTGAGATGCCACTGTTATCCATCCTCACTTCACCATATTCACCACAGCTGTGTAGTGAAGAATTCCCTGTGCGGTGTGACGTGATAGGATGCTCCCCAGATCTATCACCCACTGTATCCCCGACATGAGGTACTAAGACGGACACCCACAATCGACCGCAATTCCCACTAGATCTTCGACTAGTGCAGTAGTATCTCTACCTGTGTTTTCGTTCCTTTGCACCATGTCTTCATGTACACAGTTATTCTTCTCATCCCTCTTCAGTGTTCTGCACTCATATCTGAAGTGACCATTGGTGGCACAATAGTAGCATGGCCTCTCTGCCTTAGGAGTTCTAGCTTCACCCCTAGATTTACTTCTGTCATCACCTCTAAACGAGATGGTTTTCTGTATCTATCTCTCCCCCATTTCTCTGTGACAAGGATCTCTGAGTGAGAGGAGCTGCCTTTTGAACTCCTTCTAGTCTCCTCATTCAACAAAGATGTGGTAGCCATCTCCATGGTATCTATTCCATCTTTGGTTGCTCCGTGTAGAGAGACTGCTAATGTCTCCCAACTTTCGGGTAGAGAGCCTAATAGAAACAAAGCCTCAACTTCGCCTCTCAAATCAATCTTCATCAAATGCATCTGATTGATGGTATTCTGTAATTCGTTAAAATGCTCAGATATTGAAGAACCTTCTTGGTACTTCGTGTCTGGAAACTTCTTAATGACCAACACTTTGTTTCTGCCCGACTTCCTCTCATAAAGGTCTTCGAGTTTCTTCCACAAGCCAAAAGCTGTTGTCTCTTGGGATACATGGTGAAAGACACTGTCATCAATCAACTGTCGAATGTACCCAATTGTTTTTCTATCAAGTTTGCTCCACTCAGCCGCGGCGACCGATACTGGTCTTTCTCTTCCATTCTCAATGGTTGTGCCAAGTCCTTGCAATAAAACAAGTATTCCATCTTGGCTTTCGAAATGGTGTAGTTCTTCCTATTTAGGCTCGTCATGTGAGTGTTCATGGAATGGTCCATTTCTACAAGTTATTTAAACTCAAATCTTCTCTCAGAAATTTTGTCAAACACCTTCCAACCAAGATTTGGATAACACCCTAGGCTAATCTAACCAAGGCTCTGATACCACTTGTTAGGGTTTATACCAATACCAATCGATTCCCCTACTACACAGATAACTTGTATTTGAACACAATTCAACTCCAGATAAATTCTAAATATCAACTACAACCTATACTAACATGCCCAACTCACTAAACAACTATTAACAACAAATAATAATGTAAAGCAGAATTAAAGAAAACCACAACCAAAGCAGAGCTAGGGGTCCTGTGGTACACCCCAATCACCCTTTTTGAAAAAAAAGAAAAACTAATATTTTATATAAAATATATATAAATATATATATATATATATATATATATATATATTTATATATATATAATAATTATAAAACAATTTATATGAATATTGATTTGTTACCTAACCTACACCTACACATACATCATACCTAACATACCAAAACGAAAAAAGAAAGCCTCGTCAGTCTCATATCTTCTCACGAATTGTTCTTTATATCTATTTTTCATTCATAGAACAACACTTTTTGTACGAGTTTTATAAACATTTATTGTAATTCTTTGGTAGGAAAAATAAAACGGAAAAAAAAAAAAGGAGGAAAAAAAACAACACTCACGTCCCAATATTTCATAATATATTTTCATTGGTACGTTATCTAAACATTTTATTCCTTGATATTTTTACATATTTTTATTGGTTCTAATGAATTATATCGGTTAATCGAATCCATGATAATTTATTGTGTTGAATGTGTTTCTACACTAATTTTGATTGTTTATTGTAATGAAATTAGTTTTGAATCTACTTTAAGATATTGATTGAAATTTTGGAATAGAACGAAAACAATTAAAGCAAACGCGTAAGTGAAGACAAAAAGAAATACACTAAAGTCTACCATTTTACAATATTTTTGCCATATTGAGTGGTGGCAATTTCTTTTTTTCCATTGCCTCAACTATTTTTCTTATGACAGACCTAAAAATTCATTGCTTTTGTAAATTGTACAGTTTTGAAGTGGTTTCCTAGCTAAAGCATATATACGGAATATTTTCTATTTTTAAGTTTTTAATTTTCTAAAGCTAAATGAAATGTTAATTGTAATTTCGAAGATTTAAAAAGAATGACAAATTGAGTGTGTTAGTGTGTATTTTTTGTTAGTTGTGTTGAAGTGGCTAACCCTCACCAATATTCCTAACTCCACCATTGACCACAACACAAAGATATACCGTGGTTCGGCCAATGATGCCTACTTCCACAAAAGCTAGTTCTTTATAAAATGGGAAGAAAGATTACAATCTCTCATTTCAATCTCTCACCTTACTAGGTCACTCTTATCTCTTTATAGGGTTGTCTTTATGTAAAGGTTATCTCTCAATCTTGATAGCTTTCAAGATTGAGTTTTCTCTGACTTTTGTGCTGCCTCTCGTGTGTTTGGTTTTGCTAAAAACCCAAACATATAAGCCAAAACTCGCGGTTCCGGAAAAATAGAATCCTGCCAAAATAGGCATAGGCACGGCGCTCGGAATTGTGCTTTGGGATGGGCGCGGGGAGCGCTCATGCCTTGGACGATGTCCAGGCAATTTGGCGTAGGGTGTGCTTGGGTCAAGACCAATTAGAGTGCGGGTTGTGCTCAGACTTCTCCAAGCATAAATCAACTCCTTTTCTCTCCTCATGTGAGGGATAACACCAACAAATAGATCCATAATAACGCATGCTAAACTATTAGGAGATGTATCAGTAGCACTTTCACGGTTTCACCATCCAATCCCATCAGAATATTCAGCCGAAAATGTCCATGCAGCAACTTTTCAGTAAATCAAACCAAACCTGAGCAAACCAAGAACAAGTAGAGAAAGCGAGCATAACCGACTCATTCAAGCATGCATCCACATAACTGACATACCGGGTCTATAATCATCTTGTGCTATTATCACATGTAGGCAATACATTCTTTGCAATCTTCCAGAGCAAATTCTAGAGCCTAAGGGGTATAACAAGTTTCTAAATTTTTTTGCAATAACCATTACAAATAATGTTTGTGATTCAGCACTATATCTAGTAGAGTTGGCAATGACATGAGAGACAGACTTCACTGGAAAGACTCCTCTCTTATCCCGAACTCCCATTCTATTATAATATTTAGAATTATCCCTGCAAAAGTGCAAAAATAAACGTCGCTGAATATTGATAAAACGTCGCCCATGATATTTAGCGATGATTTTTAGAGTGTTTCCACATCGTAGCCAATGATATAGTCGGCAATTATATATAGTTGTACTTTTTTCACGTCGCTAAATGTGGCACCTTCAGCGACGATGGTAACTGTTGCCATTGTCCGAATTTCGTCGGTAATTTATTTCCGCATTCTCAATACAATAACGTCACAAAAGGTAAATGTTTTGTGATATTTGCCAAATCGTCGATAATGAGGCCTTACTTAGCAACGTTTTCATCGTCGATAAATACCCAAAAAATTTGAAAAATTTAGTATTATTGCCGACGTTTTGATTATCGCTACAAGTCCAAAAATTTTGAAAATTTGGTGTTATTAGCAACGTTTTTATCGTTGTCAAAGGTCTAAAATATTTGAATTTTTAGTGTTTTTAGCAACATTTTTATCGTCGTCAAAAGTCTAAAATATTTGAATTTTGAGTGTTTGAGCGACGTTTTTATCGTTGTCAAAGCTTTAAAATATTTGAATTTTGAGTGTTTTAAACAACGTTCTAATCATTACTAGAGGCAATAGATATGAGACTATTTTCATTACTAAGATTGTCGTTAATTTTGCACCATTTGCACAATTTTCACCTGTCCCCCCTCCCATCCAATTACCATTCAACAAATAAACCTAAAATAAAACAACTAGAACATCAATTATTTAATAATATATAATACACAACAAAATTTCAATAAATAAAAATGAGTCAATTCACTCAATTAGAAACAAAAGAGAGTTGCATCATCCCCTTTCATAATTTTTTTTTTAAAGTCATCTTAATAAAAGTATTAATTTAAACAAACACAATTCTAAACATCCCTCAAATAAGTTGCGAATGAAACCGTCTTCACAAAAAAATAAAAAAGTGACCAATAACATTTAGATTCATCGGAAGCCTCTTGCAATTCCTTATAACCATTTCTTCACAAAAAATAATACCACTTCTCTTTTGATGTAAAATTATCTGCACATTAAGATGTTATTCATTAGATCACCCAAAAAAAAAATGTGAAACCAAAAATATAATAGTTTCGTCACCTCAAAATTAAAATCTAGTGAACACAACCACTATGTGAAAACAACATTTTTTTACCCCCAGGCCGGGCAAGAATGGACGGTTAGTACCTGCCAATAAATTATTTGACGGGTTTTGTGGGAATTCACAGTAGGTAACCATCAAGAAATTGGGAAAAACAATTGGACGGTCCAAATAAGTCAAATTATTTTCCCCGAATTTCCAACCATCGAGCGCGAACCCTTCCCCCCCAATTTTTCCCTACATCCAACTGCTCTCCTCTTTTTAGCGAACCCTTCCCCCCAATTTTTTTCCCACATCCAACTGCTCTCCTCTTTTTCACTGAAACACCTACCGCTTTTTCTCCACCAACAGCTTGAACGACTTCTTCTCTCTAGAACAGCAAGCTCCTTTCTCTACAATATATTCAACCAAGAGTAGCTAGAAACGTTGGTAAAAACTATTCTTTGTCTAAAATACCTTCCTTTCTCTTTTTTTTTTTTTTTTTTTTAAAGCCCCTTTATAAGTTTGTGAATTTTTGCAGATGTGTTAGAGCGAGCTTCGCAATATTTTCAGTTGATTTCGATCTCTTAAAGGTTCAATATATTTTATTGTTTTAAATAAATTATTTGCATTGAGAAACAATATGCGTCTTGTTTATAAATTAGTATTGTTTAAAGTTGTGATTTTTCATTGTTCTATTATCATCTTTGTCTTAACTATTATATTGTATAAAACTGTAATTATTTTCATTGTAATACATCGTATAAAGCTCTATCTTAACTATTATCATCTTTGTGTAAATTATTGTTATAGAAAGTTGTGATATTTTGTTCTTCACTTCTAATGCTCTCTTTTAGTTGGCTGCACTTCTTCTTGGTTGTTGTGTTGGTTTTCGTGTAAGGGTGTTGTCCATTAATTTTGTAAGTCTGTATTGTTTCTCTACGGAGGATGGCTCCATTGATAGTCACTTTTTCAATCTTGACTGGTAGTAACACTCTCACCAGAGAGTCAAACTTTGTGGTTTTGATGTATAACCCAATTAGTGAAGCCAAACAGAATAGAGAGATTGAACTAAGAGAAGCCTCTCTTGTAGACACTATTGAACTAAGAGACATTATAACGTGACGATTAGTAAGGGGGGTAAGTAAGGTTGGTCACTGGTCGATTAACGTAACCTCATGGTTTTATATGCATGTTTGATACGATTAGATACTTATTAGTTTGCAATTGATAATTCATGAATAGTGGACATGTGATTGCTGAAGTACAAAAACAAAATTATTTATGATTGATAAGGGACAAAATCACCTCTCTGCAACTCTTAAATATGTTAATTTTTAAGTCTTAATTGATAATTTTTAGTTTGATTGTTTAATACAAAACTATATATAAGAACCCTTTGTCCTCATTTTGTGTTTTTTATTTGCACATTGTATATGTAGTTGGTCTATGCTTTATATACATTCGATTCGGTGGCATAGAGAACTGGTAGTCTAGTACATTTACCTAAGTTGATCTATCAATTTTTTCAGCGCAAACGAATGATGTAGGATGTGCTAATATAAGAATTGTAATCTTAGTCTCTCAGTGAGGCAGTCTCTCAATTGGATGAACATACAACAACTTGTATGTGTAGTCTCTCAAACTCTCAATATGTGAGAACTGAATTATCCATTTTTGGGCTTTAAGTTCTTTAACACACCTCGTCTTAAAGCTGGGGTACTAGGCGCGCGACAATGTGGTTGTTGTTGCATATCTTCTAGCTTGGCAGTGTCATAGATTCTCTTACTACTATGCGCACAACATGTTTTACTGTAAAATGATGCATAGTTCTTTATTTTGTGCAAATGTTTTTGAAAGCATATTAAATGGATGGTACAAGTTTAATTAACTTGTCTTCATGATATAATATCACTTGCTTGAGTATATAATACATATATATGCCAAGATAATACTAAAAAGTCACACTTTTTCATTAATATGCTACCTTATTTGGTTAATAGCTTATTTGTTTGATAAAGATGTCTACGATGCTGCCAATTAGTAAGACATGGATGAAGTTGCCAACATTGTCTACTGGATTTATCGAAGGTGCTCGATCATTCATTAAATTTACACAAGATAGTTTGGGGAAATAAATTGATTGGTACTGCTGTCCTTGTGTGCAATGCCGTAACCTAGAGAAGAGATCAACTGAAGATATTTTTTTCCATCTGATTACAAAGGGTATGGTAACCTCTTATACATTGTGGGTGCAACATGGAGAGCCTTTTTCTAGAAATGATGTAAATGTTGGTGTTGGTGCTAGTACCTCGACTATTGTCAACGATGAAATTATATTCCCAAGGATGGTGGACATGGTGAATGATACATTTGGACATAGTCATCCAAATGATTTAGAGGCATGCCTAGATGAAGTTGATGATAATGATGATGCTCGTGATATTACTAGTTCAGAAGATGATATTCAAAGTAATTTACTTGAGGATAATCGATACAAAAAATTAATGGAGGATGTATTACTTCCATTGTATCCTTTGTGTCATGGCAAGGATACAAAGTTGTCAACTACAATTGAGTTGTTGGGCATGAAGGCTAAACATAGGTGGTCCGACAATAGTTTCACAAATCTGTTGGAATTTTTGAAGAGGATTCTACCAGATAACAATACGGTGCCCGTGAAAACATCAGGTGCTAAAAAAAATGATAAAGTCATTGCGTATGAAGTGCGAGGTTATCCATGCTTGCCCAAATGATTGTATTTTGTATTGGAAAGGCAATGTGGATAGAAATACGTGTCCCACTTGCTGTGTAAGCAGATGGAAACCAGTCGAAAAGTCCAAGCTAAGGGCTAAACCTATTCCACAGAAGAAGCTTAGGTACTTTCCTATAACTGAAAGGTTGCAAAAAATGTATAGCGTGCCATGGCTTGTAGAAAATATGACTTGGCATGCAAACTCAGTTGAAAACTCAAGTGATATGCGTCATCCAGTAGATTCTTCTTCTTTGGAAATCGAGTTAACTATCGGTGGCCTGATTTTTCTCAAAGAAAACGAAATGTTCGATTAGGACTAGCTACCAATGGATTTAATCCTTTTGGTAACAAGAACAGTATTCATAGTACTTGGCCTGTGATGATAGTACCTTATAACCTTCCTCCATCTTTGTGCATGCGCAAAGAGTTTGTCATGCTAACACTACTCATTCCGGGTCCAAGTAGTCCAGGAGATGATATTGATATTTACTTGCAGCCACTTATTGAAGAATTCAGGAACTTGTGGTTGAAGGGGGCTGATACATATGATTCGTACATTAAAAAGATGTTTAACATGAAAGCAATTTTATTGTGGACTATTAACGATTTTCCCGCATTGCGCCATCTTTCGGGGTGCAAGACTGCTGGAAGGTATGCTTGCCCTGTTTGTAGTGAAGGGATAGATTCGAGATGGTTAAAACATGGGAAAAAATTTGCGTACATGGGGTGTAGAAAGTTTCTAAAAGACAAAAATCATCCTTTTAGAACTCAGAAATCCCAATTTAATAGAAAGGAAGAACATGATGAGCATCCTCCTCGTTTGAGTGGTTCAGTAGTGAAGCTGAAAATGAGTCAAATTCCGACTATATATGGTAAGGTGAATGGTAAGAAGAGGAAGAGGTCTGCAAGAGAGGTGAAATTGATTGCTTGGTCAAAGGATTCTATCTTCTTTAAATTACCATATTGGGAGGTACTTACTTATTTTGTCCTTTTTTTTCTATATAGTATTACTATAATTCTGTATTCCATCTTGCTTATGATAACATCATAACATAAATGTTGCTTGCCACAGTTCCTTCCTATTCGTCACAATGTAGATGTGATGCACGTGGAGAAAAATGTAGCAGAAAACCTCCTTGCCTTGATCATGGACGCCCCCAAATCTAAGGATGGGATGGAAGCCCGTAAAGACCTAAAGGCTATGAAGATAAAAAAAAAAAAAAAAAACTGTGGCCAGTGGAAAAGGATGGGAAGTTATCATATCCTAAGGCACCTTTTTGTCTTTCCCGTTCAGAGAGAGAAATTATATGCAGAACTTTGCACCAATTGAAAGTTCCAATTGGATATAGTGGAAATTGGAAACACAATGTGAGCTTGAGTGATTTTCAGTTGAAGAGCCTAAAGTCACATGATTATCACATTCTTTTACAACACCTATTGCCAGTGTTGCTGATGCACGCATTCAAGAAGCATAAGCCATTGCGTCAAGCTATTCGACAGTTTTCATTGTTCTTCAATGTCTTGTGTTCAAAGGTTATTTGTCGCGTGGAGCTTGAAAATATGGAAAAACGTGTCGTGGAATCATTATGTGTATTTGAGAAGTACTTTCCGCCTTCCTTTTTCGTGTCCATGACACATCTTGTTTTACATTTGGCGGAGGAGGCTAAAGCTTGTGGACCAGTTAGATATCGTTGGATGTATTTGTTTGAGAGGTTAGTGAAATTTCTTATACAATGATTTCTTTATTTTGTTATGCTCGATATTGATTAAAGGTGATATAGGATGATGAAAACATACAAATGGTATGTTGGGAATCAGAAATTTCCAGAAGGGTGCATTACAGAGCAATACCTCAATGAAGAAGCAATGAGGTACTGTATGGAATATATCCCATCGAGTAAAAGAGAAATTCACAACAAAAAACAAAGGGATGCTTTAAATGATAAAAGTGAGTGTGGTTACCCTATTGATAAAAATGGAAAACACTACACACTTCCAAGTTTGCAATACCAGCAAGCACGCAAATGGGTTTTGCGAAAGTCGATTGAAAATGCTGATTGGGAAAGGTATTAATTATTTGATATTCTCTGTTTTCAATTTTCAATTAATATATGCATGTGTATGCTTTTAATAATAATAGTTGATTTGGTTAATATCACAACAAGTATGAGACCTACATCCAAAGCTTCAAATCTAAGGGTAAAAATCGTAGGGATGCATCAACAAAAAAGGAGATGGACTACATCCCTTGGTTGAGAAAGCAACTTGAGAAAGAAGAGATGTCCAGGTTCACGAGGCTTGCTAATGGTCCATCCTTTTCTGCCAAGTCATATAATTCCTTTTCAATAAATGGCTATGTGTTTTCTACATACGATTCAAAAGTAAATATGACAACTCAAAACAGTGGAGTCTCAATGAAGGCATTTACCATCTTCAGGGCAAGTGCAAAGGACAAAAACTTAGTGGAAGACGAAGCCACTTATTATGGAGTCATCAAGCAGATACTTGAGTTAGATTACCATGACTTTAAGGAAATAGTTTTCTTTTGTGATTGAGTGCGTATTAAAGATAAAAGAAATGGTTGTTATGTTGATCCAGATACGAACCTAGTTTTTGTAAGTCTAGAGAGGTGGAAAAGAAACTCAAATGAAGATGACGACCCATTCATTCTTGCTTCTGAAGCTGCTCAAGTTTTCTACTGTAAGGATCTTAGTAAAGATAGTTGGCATGTCGTCTTGCATGCTCCTAAGAGATTGAACCATGATGTGGATACTTATGAAGACCCCTTAGTCTTTGAAGCAATGGAAAACTTAGATGGTTTATCCGCTTTAATGGGTGATGTTATGGAAGATGATGGAGTTTCGTAGAGAGTGAAACCAAAGTTAGATTAGGGTGCATGTTATGTACTTGTTTTTTTGTGTTTGTTTGCTGGTTTTGGTATTTCTACTTGTGCATTTCTTTTGTTCTATTTTCTGCTATCAGGAGGTGAAAAGTGTCTAGATCATGTTTTAGATATTGGATGATACTTAATTTCATAAGAGTCTAACTTTTTGAAATATATTTAATCTTGAATGGTATGATCTTTTGTCTAAAATCAGTTTTCTTTTGTTATCCTATGTTAGACTTTTACTAACATGCCTGGAATTTCGTGATTTCATTATTTAGTTTGGATTCAATCATGTCACAAAGCGGATCTGATCATGAAAGTGACTATGAAGAAAACGACTCACAGCCCGAAGAAAATGAGTCACAACATGAAGAAAGCGAGCCCGAATCTACAGGTGAGAATATGATCATTATTTGTTTCATAATTGATGTCGTTTCATAATTGTATCATTTGGAAATTGTATTTCTTGTAATCTCATGAATTTATCTAAATGTTTAGGTCCAAAAACGCAAGTTCAATTCAATAGTAAGGGGCAACCTGTTGGTTCTGGTTCTACACAATTTGTCTCTTTTATTGGTAGAATGGCTAGAATGCATTGTCCACCTACTTATGCTGATTGGCCCATTGTGCCGGAAACAATCAAGAAACACTTGTGGAAAACCGTCACAGTAAGTACGACATACTCTGTTGTTCGAATTTCTTTGGAATGTTTTTAGATGTTTGCTGTCTTTGGATGGAGTGGTGTACCTTTTTCAGCAAGTACACTGATGCTATTAAGGCTATCAAGGCAATGGTATGATGCCCCCAGGCTAATGCTATGTGAGGTATGTGTTCCATGAGACCAGCAAGGCCGCTGATCTCAAAAAGCCCTTGGTTTTAGGATAGCAAGGGCTGCTCAGGGTGACATGTTTGCATTGTCATCTTCCTTGAGCAGCCCATCAACATTCAATACAATCCTGACTCATTCAGTTCTCACTTTTTCGTATAAAGTTTAATTTTATTTTCATTTTTCATTCTGGTATCATATTTAAGGATAAATATGATCTATCACCTGATCGTGAAGCTGGTATTTTGTTAAAAGCCAACATATCTTGGAAGGGTTGGAAATATAGACTTCGCAAGGTATATGATAAATTTGAAACTAATGCTGCACGTATGGAAACCTTAAACATACCAAAGCGTACAAAGAAAGAAGATTGGGAAAAATTTATTGAAATTTGCTCGATGGATGAGGAGAACATAAAGCGAGAAAAAGGCAAGTTGTCTAGGGAACATATGAAGTTGCCACACACATCTGGTAGACACGGATGCACTAAGATTGAAAAGGAACTGGTATTTTCTATTTTTTGCTAATATTTTCTAGATTCACTGCAATACTATTTTACGCTTATTGGGTTTGTGTATTCATTTTAGATTAAGGAAAGTCCTGATGGTATCGTCACAAGAACGCAACTATTTGTGGCTACACATACAAGTAAGGATGGGTCGTGTCCTTTTCCTGCTGTGAAGCCTTCTCTAGTAAGATTTACATTTTAGTGTTCTTTAAACTTTACTTTATGATGAAGCAATCATTTGATTTCTAGATTGGTGTGTATGACATTCATTTTTGCTTTTAGGATGAAATCAAGCGGCTTGTGAGCCTGGACCCCTACTTGGGAAACAAAGATTTAGATAATGATGATGTGGCAAAGGTGTGCTTGATCTATTGTTATTTATTTTTTGATTTGCATTGCCTAATGAATAACCACTTGATACATATTGTTGAAAAGTGCCTTAAATGTCATAGTACTGGTCTTAGAACATGAGAAGAGTGTGGTCAACTGCATTCGTTCTCGAAGCATGCTCCTTCTAGCCGCACCAGTTGCATTTTCTCTGTAAGCCCCCTTTGCGAGCTCGGTATGATAGATGAGGTCCTCCACCTATTTTAGTAAAACATCAGTTCATAGGAGACATGAGAATTAATAACTACTATCTTGATTAGTTTAGAGTTTACGCATTTACTATAGAATCAGACGAGATCTTGACGCCCTTGACATCCTCTACTTTATCAGTAGATGCTCGTCGAAGAAAAATGAGGTACAAACCAACAATAATATCATTTAAGCTCCAATCTTGAATCCCAACTTTACTTCGTTGAATGCTTGCAATAATCTCTGAAACTGATCGAGTACTTGTTGGTATTTTGCTTCCATCTCCATTCCCTTGGAAATGTACATAAAGTCAGTCTTTATGCCGCTGTGCAATCTGTACAAACTATTTAAAATAGTGATCAAGCCTATAAAATTCTACACAGGGAATTAGAGTAACTAACCTGCTGGTAAAGCCCACTTATACAACTGCAAAGCAGGTTCAAGGGTTTTAGTTAGCCAAGCAAGTTCTAAATTCCATTTGTTATCGGTCAAATCGTCTTCATCAGAAGTGTATTTACTGATGATACCTAGTACTAGTATTATTGAATGATTGTGTTAATTTTCTCTTTGATTAGGTTTATGGTCGTGATGGAAAGGGTCGAGTTAGAGGACTAGGAACTGTGTCACAAAGATCATTATACATGCCAACGCTCTTTATAAGAAAATTGCGAAAGAAGAAAAGAAAAACGTGAAATTACAGATGAAAATGTCAGACTAGTGATGCAACGTCTTGATGAAGAGTCGACCGCACGTAAGATCCTTCAGGAAAAAATGGAGGTTTATGTGCATGATCATTCGAGCTCGGAAGTACTTCTCAGGTACTTAAATAAAGTTGGAAGACTAGACAAAATCTTGATCTATATGTTGGTTCTTAAGTTATTCAGTTTAAGCGTGCGTATCTTCCCTTTGAAATATGATTGTTTGTTGGTAAGAATCTTGATCTATTGTTAGGAACTTATTGCACCGCACTAAGTCATAGAACCAACAAAAAAGTAATAGCCCAAACTCACATATTTTCGATCTCCTGGTTTGAAATACCTTTTTTCAGCAAAGCACATCCTCTAAAACTTTACAAACTTCTAGTAACAAAGAAGTTACGTACTGTATAAGAAGTAAATGGTGGTAAGAGCATTATCAGGAATACCATATTGACTGCTAGTGTTAGTGCTGATACAATCAGATATTTATCACTGTCACTCAGGTATAGTTGCCAAGTTGCGTGAAAGAGATTATTCCATGACATCAAAAGCACACTTTCTCATCTTCTTATACTACTTAAGCTTACACCGAGTGGACTAATTTCTCCGACCCAGCTTTGTATGGGCTAAAACTACTGCATTTCAAATCCACTTTATTGGGTGAATGTAAAAGAACATTGAGTTGGGTGAATTACTGATAAATGGGCCTAGGCCCTAGGCGGAATAGTTTAATGGGGTTTGGCACTTTGGGCAGTCCCCTAACTGTTTATATTTCAAAATGATATGTCCTACTTTATTGTTCCTCAACGTATGATAGCATAGATTATCGAAAAAAAAACGTATGTTAGCAGTTGTTTGCCGCTTTGCCTAGAGGAAGTTACTAAGAAGTGACTCAAGCCCTGCTTCAAAAAAAGAGTCTGCCCCTAATTCCTACCTCATGGATATGAGCACCGGTTGTCTATTTTACTGCATCAGCATCAAAAATCTTTTTAAGTTTGTATCACTTTGCCATATTGACTGCTAGTGCTAGTCTTTGACTTCTTGTACTAGTGTATTGCTAGTGGATTTACTGAGCGAAATCTTCCGGTAGCTATTGTTGTTTGTAAGAGCTAGTGTTGTATCTTGTTGTATTTTACAGAGTCAGATGGGTACTTACTTGGATCGGAAAACAAAGCGTCCCGATCGGATCAATCAAGAGATAGGGGTTCGGCCAAACAATTTTTTCCTAAGCAAGGACTACGCTGGCGAGTGACGATTGGCCGAGGTTTGGAACCCTCGTGGTGGAGTATTCTCTGATAGAATTGACGGATCACTAGCTTGGATTAATTTATTACTTTTCCCCTTTTCTTGAAATTAAGTGATAGTATCTTTTAGTATCTGAGATAGAAGTGTATAACAAGTTTGGGGAAATCAACTCCTTTCGGTTGCAATGTGGGAAGCATATGTTCACTGTCTGTTGCTATATGGGATTTGGTGGGATGTGTCATGTTACTCCCTCATTAGTGACAGTGATAAGTTGGAAGGGAGTGGAGAGTTCCATTTGAATTACTTTCAGTTGACTTGTGAAGTTGAAAAGAGTCAGGACGAGGGTTTCCAGATACCTCCACCTGCTATGTGAATTCTGTTATGTCACGTCATACTCTATGTCGTAGGCTTGGTGTTTGCTTCATAGGCTGCAATGATTGTCTTGGCATGATGTCTAGCGTTACTGGCCACATGTTAGATGACCTTCAATATAATCACAAATGTTGATAGTTTGTTGTGTGCATTTGTACTTAGATTATACTTTTCATGTTGCAGGCAAGACGATCGCCACATGTTTCACCATTCACGCGCTGTCTTTTGAAGAACTTCAGAAAAAGAACCGTTGCACTTGGAAGTGTGTCTAGTGATGTTATATCTACTGATTCATATAGCATAACAATAGACGACATCTTTGATTGTACAGCTGAGTTGTATGTTAGGGAAGGAACACTTGCTGATATTTCAATTGGAGATACAATCACATGGCCCAAGACTTTTGTCGAGTCAATTTGATGTATGTTGGTTCGCCTTCTTTATCCACCTTAGTTCATTTTGTATATGCTATTAACATGAAGATGGGTATATATGGAGTAATGGAAAATACTCATGTATGTAATGAAAAGTGAAATATTTTGGGGTTTTGAAGAATGAAGTGTCGAAGATGTTTGTATAAAAACTACGAAAAAAAACTCTTGTACTGATACTTGAAATGCATTCTAGTAATATTTTGAGAAATGGAAGTGTATGTTTTGTAGAAATATTGAGTAAGGTAGTGTATGTTTTGATTGCAGTGTTATTTGATTACCTGATGAATGTATTTGGGTTGGCAATATTTGTTTTTTGCAGGTGCAACGAATATATATAGGCAGCTTTTATTTTTGCAGCATATCCTTTCCGAAAAAAAAAAATAGGTGTGCCCAAAAAATTGACGGCTTAAAACTATCAAAAACAAATTGACAATTCTAAAGTCAACGGACTTCCACGTAAAAAAAAAAAAAAAAACCTAATTTCAAAATAAATTTGGGCGTAATTGACAGGTGAAAAGAACAACTTTGACAAACATCACCCGTCAATAATATTAAAAATAAATGACGGTTTGGAAATGTCAATATTAATTTGACTATTTGATTGGCATTAACCGTAAAAAAAAAAAACCACGGGGAAAAACTTGACGGGTGTAATGACGGTTGATATTCGTCAAGAAAAACATTTTTTGATGGGTTCTACTAGTAAAAAGTGTTGTTTTGACGTAGTGAACTAAAAAAACAAGAATTCAACTAAGATAGGCCACCATACATGATGCAACACCACTACCAAGAGACATAAATACACTTACACCCATTGCAATCATCCCAGCCTCTTGTTGAGTCTCAGGATCAACCGACTGTTTCATTTCAAAAGACAAATAAACTCCCAAACTTAGTACTAGAAGAAGACAAAAAAACTATTTCTAATATCTAAAATGAATAATTTAATTAACTATACCATGTCAGCCCGGATACGTAGAAAAGATTTTGAACTAGCACAATGGTTGACGACGAGGCATGAACGGCTGTACTGGTTATGCATACTAACATCCTAGATTAAAACAAATAACCTATTTATCATAAAAAGAACTATTATAATGTGTATAATTACAACAACCAACCCTTTAGCACTGCCACTTCCCACACTGCCATAACCTCTTCTTTATATAATGGTGTGTAAACTCACCTTGAACTTGAAAAGCCAAACTCGTTTACCAAATATATATTATAACTATATAACATCTGTTAGGACACCATAAAAGTCGAGATCATTTGATTGGTCATCCCCTTTAGTACTATTATAACAAGAATGTGTCTACACCCAACACCAAGACTGGCTATGTCATGCTATGTATAGACTAGTTGTGTTTCTCTCAAATTTCAAGTATAAACACCTCACTAGCTATGTCATGTTGTTAGATAATAATTGACTCGCCAAATTATAATCTCAAAGATGTTGAACTTGTGTCTACAACCTAATTAAATAACCTTAAGTCTAACCATATAGAAAAGAAAGATATAGTACGTTCGGTACGTAGTCCATTTTCCACCAGCGATTGTTATCAATCCAGGGCATTCAACATTTACAATATGATCCCTGGAGATGCTAGAAGTGTCTTTCGATGAAGGATCAGTGGCCAAAGGACGTATTCCACTCCACGTGGAGAGAATATCATATCTCTGAACCTGAAATCCAATTAACTTAAGTACCACAAACCTTATCACATATTACTAGTCTTCTGAAATGAGGCAGCTATAATCTAATTAAATTTTTAAACAACAATATCAAGGTAAACACATAGCAGGTGCAGTTGGTAGGTACCCCATATAATCTAATTAAATTTTTAACTACTAATGCCACCTGCCATGTGGTGTCATGTCACATGTCAGGTACCCATATAATTTAAATATCCTAGTGTTAGGAGCCATAAATCATATCCCCTCCATCACAAACACACAAAATACAAGAGAATGGTGTCAAGTAAGCTAATGTATTTATATTAACTAAAATGCACTCTCCAGACTAATAGTAGATGCATCTGATTACAAGAAGCTTACTAGAGAAGGAAATGGGTGATCACCTGATCGAGGTAATTTAAAAAAAGTTCAAAGCATCTATGTCATGGTGAGATACTCAAAGTGAGGTGAGTTTGACCATAGTGTATACCTCAATATTTAAGTAGTCGCCAATGGCACTTAAGATGAATTCTATCTCCTCTTCATGTGGTTTTGGTAGATCAGTTATGATAGAGCTAGTATTTGTTGTTCCAACCAATGTTTTCCCACCCCATGGTAGCATAAACACCACACGAGCGTCTTTGGTTTTTGGAATAATTAAACCCATATCCTTTGGAGTAAAGTAATATGGAAGGACCACATGAGTGCCACTGCTGGGACTAATGATGTTTGTAGCACCATTATTTGCCATCTTTCTTAAACCATCGAAAAAAGGGCCAAAGCATTTACGACAACCTTTGCATATACATCGAACTCTTCATCTGCAGCATATTTTTGAGTCAGATATATCGGAGTATATGTACATGCAGAACGATCAACGAAACATCTACATATACAACAGAAAGACTAGAAGTTTGATGAAAACCGACATTTGCTCAAAGTGTCCAAGCAATAATCGCATTTCGGAACCCCTGGTAAAGATGAGTACTTGGCAATAACATTTTTTTAAGTAAAAGCATATTTCAATATAATTACCATATGCACTTACTAATCTACAAAAACCATGCAGCTGGAAATAACATTGACCTCAGAAATGACACAATTGACCAACTTGTTTGTAAGATGATGTGGATGACATAGTAAAATATTTTGGAGAAAGTAGAAAATTTAATGTGTTTCTTTTGTTCAGTAAAACAACTCTTTATTACCTTATTGATCATCTATGCATAATATTAGTCTCACAGTTACGAAATTTTAGTATAAAACACTTCCGCTTGGTTGTTTAACTATATTAAAAATATCAAAACCATCACACTGACTCAACTTTACTCAAGGATACAATCATTTATATGAATGGGACTTTTTCGGGGATGAACCAAGTAGCACGTACAATCTACTACACAGGAAAAATTGCCTTACATTTGATGAATGCTCAAAATGAGTACTACTGATGTGTCCAAAAACTAAGTTAAGTTTCATCTAAGGTGACAAAAGGTTTTACTACATACCTGTTAAATGGTCTCGTATATGAGCTCCGATTACACGTCTGGAGATCTTATCTTTATGAAAAGAAACCACTTCAATATGGTTAAGCACTGAAGCACTAGCTAAAGTCGCAATGCAAGCTATTGCAACGTTGAGACGTGAATCTACCACCTCTCACACAAAGTCGAGATGATCAACCCCACCAACCCTAAGAGGACAACATCAATTTCATTCATAGGAGAGGATCTAGACAAGGTGTGCCTACCTCACAATGATGTCTTGGTAGTGCATGTCAAAATCAACAATTGGACAGTCAAAAGAGTCCTCATCGATCTATGGAGTTCATGCGACATACTGTTCTATCAAATATACAAGGACATGCACCTGCCGGACTCGGTGATGATAGAATCCAATGCACTGCTCTATGGGTTCAACAGAGATCGTACAGATGCCATCGGAGACGTAATCCTACCAGTCTCCATTGGCAAAAAAGAGGACATGGTCAAAACTTCAACACGCTTCAGTGTGATCGATGTCAGGTCGTCCTACACTGCCATTTTAGGATGTCGTTGGATTCACAAAATCCAAGCAATTCCATCAACCCTACACCAGGTCCTACGATATCCCGGTCCCAGAGGCATCATGGAGCTCAGAAGCAACCAACTGGAAGCTCACAGATGCAATCAGTCGACCTGGCGACCTTACCCGAGCCTCGTGTCGTTGAAGCCAAAGACGTCCCAAAGAGGCAAGATCCTCAAACATCCGACCCTCCGGCCGGCGGCATCAAACAAGCTCAATGGAAAACAAGCTCAAATAGAACCAGGAGAAAAAGTCAATTTGGGCACAATTGATGACCCAAAATTTGTCTATGTAGGGACTGATTTGGACCCCAAGCTCAAGGAGCAACTTGTCAAATTTCTATCTCTCAATAAAGATGTTTTTGCTTGGTCGTATATCGATATGCCGGGAATCGACCCTCGTGTAAAAACACCCTGAAGTTAAATGTAGATCCAACCATCATGCCTATCAAACAATGACCTAGGAAGCGAGCACTCAAGTTTCAAAAAGCCATCAACGAAGAGATAGAAAAGCTAAAAAATGTGGGATACATCAGAGAAGTCGAGTACCCGACCTGACTTGCCAACATAGTAGCCATTCCAAAGAATAATGGTCAGGTACGACTCTGCATAGATTTCACCAACGTCAACAAGCATTGCCCAAAAGACAGCTTCCCCTACCAAGAATCAACATACTGGTAGACCAAACTTGTGGCCATGAGCTTTTCTCATTCATGGACGCATACAATGGGTACAACCAAATACCACATGCAGAAGAAGATCAGGAAAAAACGTCTTTCATAACCAAGCAAGGTACGTTCTGCTATAACGTCCAACCTTTCGGCTTGAAGAACGCAGGAGCGACCTACCAAAGACTTGTCACCAAAATGTTCAAAGACTTGCTAGGAGACACTATGGAGGTCTACATAGACGACATGGGGGTCAAAAGTGAAAAGGCAGGTGATCACATCTCCCACCTACAAAAGGCTTTTGAATGACTTCGCCAAAACAAGATGAAGCTCAACCCGACCAAATCGCGTTTCGCGGTAGCCTCAGGGAAATTCTTAGGTTACCTCGTCTCACAAAGACGCATTGAAGCAGACCCAAAACAGATACGAGCTCTCCTTGAAATGCCAGAGCCGACCACAAAGCAACAAATCCACAAGTTATCTGACATGGTTTTAGCCCTCAACAGGTTCATCTCAAAAGCATCTAACAAATGCAGACCATTCCTGCAAATACTCAAAAAGGGAGCAACATTCACTTGGACAGACGAGTGCCATAAAGCCTTCACCGACCTGAAAGCCTATTTATCAACTCCACTCATCCTGTCCAAACCAGAAGAAGGAGACACACTAAGGATATACCTTGCAACTACCGACTTCGCAATCAGCTCAATTCTCTTTCGCGAGCATGATGGAGTCGAAAAGCCAGTCTACTTCACCAGCAAGATGTTGGCAGATGCAGAAAAGCACTACTCTCTGATGGAGAAAACAATGCTTTCTTTACTCTACTCAGCTTGGAAGTTCCGACCTTACTTCCAATCACACAGCATCAAGGTCATCACTGATGTACCCATCAAACAGGTATTGAGTTCTAACAACAAAACAACCCGCATGGCCAAATGGGCTGAAGAACTTGGAGAACATCACATCGAGTTCGTTCCCAGAACGTCTTGCAAAGGCCAGGTCGTTGCTGATTTCTTGGCAGATTTCCCTGTCGAAGACATCAACTGGGAACCCGAGCCAATCACTTCACTCCATCAACAAGCCACCCCAGACACATGGCACCTCTACATAGATGGCGCATGCAATAGCAGTGGTAGTGGACTGGGGCCTGTATTAACTTCACCAGAGGGAGCCCAGCTACATAAATCAATCAAAATCGACTTCGCAACATCTAACAACGAAGCAGAATCGAAGCATTGATCACAGGCCTTCGAATGGCACAACAACTACAATTCTCAAAGCTTAAAGCTTACAGTGATTCCCAGCTAATCGTCAAGCAGATCACTAAAGAATATGTCACGAACGGAGCAAACTTGGCAAAGTATGCTCAGGTCGTTTATGACTTTATGACATAATCAGCTCGTTCAAAACATTCTCCTTAGACCACATTCCTTGAGAAGACAACAGACATGCAGACAGCTTGGCTTTCCTAACCTCCAAAACACAAGAGGCATGTCCGACCACAGTCTACATTGACATTCTGGAATGACCTGCTTACCCGAAAGAAAATATCAATAGCCTCACAGATTTCCAGCCCTCATCCGAAGAAGAGATCAATCAATCTTGGATGGGCCCATTCCTCAAGGTCATCTTACATGGTGAGATCCCATCATAAACAAAACATGCTCATGCAATACAACTCCGAGCCCCAAGATACATAGTGATCAAAGGAAGACTGTTCCGCAAATCAGCAGGAGGACCCCTCCTAAGGTGCATAACTCCAAGGGAGGGACAACTCATTTTCGACAAAATCCACAAAGGTGAATGTGGCAACCACACAGGAGCAAGATCACTGGCACACAAATCAATCGCCCAAGGGTATTATTGGCCAGGCATGCATATCGAGGCAAAAAGGTACGTTCTTAAATGCCTCCAATGTCAAACTTTTGGCCACAATCACCTAAGTCCGGCAAAGGAATTGATCAACATAGCCAACCCATGGCCGTTCCACATGTGGGGGCTAGACATCATGAGATCGTTCATCCTGCAAAAGAAATCAAGGCTCAAATATGTCCTAGCTGCCACAGATTACTTCACCAAGTGGGTTGAAGCAATCCCACTAGTCCAAGTCAAGGAAGTCAACGTAATCAACTTCATCTGGACTAATATAATCACTAGATTTGGTTTACCCCACACCCTAGTTATGGATAACATAACACAATTTGCTGGCACACAAGTCAAGGATTTTTTACAAAAATGGTGCATCACTTAAGCATTTTCTACACCTATATATGCACAAAGCAATGGCCAACCAGAGGCCATCAAAGAAAATCTCCAAAAGAAGCTGGAGAGCAAGAAAAACCAATGGCCAGAGCAACTCGAAAACATTCTATGGGCATACAGAACAACAGCTGGAGCCAGTATAAATAAGTCTCCTTTCACACTTTGCTTTGAAACAGAAGCAATGATACCATCATAACTCACAATCACAACTACACATTCTGACATTGTTGAATCAGGAGTCAATGACAACGTCTTGGCAAAAGAAGTCGATCTCCTAGAATAACGCGGAGAAACTGCCGTAATATCCCTAGCTCGGTACCACCAAACAATCCAATGTTCTTATAACAAGAGGGTCGTCCCAAGATCTTTCCAAGCTGGCGACCTAGTTCTCAAAAAGACTTTAGCACCAGCCAAGCTCGACCCAACATGGGAGGGCCCCTACATAGTTGACAAAGTTGTTGGAAATGGCGCATACTGGATCAAAACCCAGCTCGATGATAAGCTTCCCTGACCTTGGAATACAGCTCTCCTCAAGCGCTTTTACCAATAAGTTTTTCTCTAAGTACATAAGTCAATATGAATGAAATCTCATCAACATTTCGAGTGCAGCTATCATTTTTTGCATTACAAGAGCACCTTGCATTTCCAATACGCAGCCCAACCTAAGACATCACAATGTCAGGTCGGATATCAAGGACGGAGTTCAGAACGACTCAATAATAACAGCCACGCAGTGGTTAATTTCAATCAATTCAAATCAAGGTCCCCCAAAAGGACCCTAAACCAACTTAATACCTACACCAGGGTTAGGTATGGTTCAACTGTAATTGCCACTCAAAGGCCAATTATCAGACAAATTCAATCTAGGGGACCCCCAAAAGAACCCCAAGTCAACTTACGACCTCACAAATGGTTTAAGGCAGACTCAAATATAATGGCCACTCAAAGGCTAATTATATCAATTAGAAGTTCCCCCAAAAGGAACGAATCAGGGTACACCTAAGGACAAGATGAAGCCTAGGTGCCAACTACATAAAATGCATCGTCGTCAGTACTCAAATGCTCTCTACGACTGCGTGACAAAAAGACGACCTAGCAAAGGCAAGTAGTCCATCAGGACTAGTACTATGAAGCACAGGTCATCAAACAACAAACCAGTAAAAACAAAAGCAATCACATGCATACTTCAAGCCGACTTCAGCAGGTAAGTAATTTAAATATTACAAAATCGGTTAGATACCAAGGCCCCCAGGTTATCCCGGGAAAACGACTTCAGTATCCTCATAAAAAAAATAATAATAATAATATTGTATCAGTATCAAGAGCTGTTTAAATATTGTTCAACGACCTCCCAACCCAAAATCAAACACAAGACGTTCAGAGTCAATTCACACAAGAAAGATTCTCCACATTCAAAGGGTCCAGATCACCACCCCAGACAGACAAAGACTGAACCGATGGCGATCAACAACAACTTCAGAAACATCTAACCCATAAACAACAGGTGCAACAGAAGGAACAGCTGGAGCAACCGGTGGCACAACGACTTGGTCAGATGGCAGATCAGATGGTCTACTACCAGCATCTGTAGCAGACACTGTTGCAGCTCCACTTTCAATAGACATCTTAAGGCGATCATACTTATCCAATGCCTCAACATAATCATCCAACAGCACATACACATCGCCACTCTCCACCATGTCCACCAAGTTGTTATATGCAGCGATCTCGCTTCGTTCGATAGCGGGCGCAACCCTCTTGCACTCATCAACCCATTGCTGAACCTCCAGCTTTGCAGAATCCAAAGCGGGTTGCAACAGAGCCACTTTACCACCCAGCTGTTGCACTTGATCCCTCAACCCTGCAACCTCCATTCTCTCCACTTGTCATTCACCACCCGATCGCTATAAGTTTGCTTTGCGACATCCAGCTCCTTCTTGTAACGGTCGGAGATAAACGCCATATCCTTCAGCTTCCTATACATTGCCAGAACCTAGCAAACAAGATAACAAATATAGACATTATAGTGGATCAAAATCAACAAGACCCAAAAGGAGCAACCTCAGAACGAAAGGCTACTCACATAGCACAACGACCGTTCCATCTCCACCAAGTTCACTTCCAGGACTTTATTATCCAGCTTGCGCCTATCCCCGGCAAGCACAATACTCGCCAACAACGCCCCACCAACCAAAGGGGACTTGAAGCTACAGTCACCATTCACAACAAACTTCGGCAACAAACCGTAGGGTCCTCATATCGTAACCATTCTATCAAGGACAACACCGTCATTCTTCTTACTTGTCCGCGTACTTTCGACCCGCATTCGCCCGCTTTCGGCCCGGCCCGGCTCAAAACTTCACCAACTTTTTCTTCCTCGGGCCTCATCCAACCCGGCATCATCATCCAAATCAATCAGGTTCATCCTCTTCAGAGGAACCCAACCTGAAGACGAATGACCTTTAACAGAACCAGGTCGGTCTTCAGACTCAGTTCGGGCCTTCTTAACCCCCTCCGACTCAACCACTTCAAACGCCTTTTCATATTATGCTTCCGAAACAAAGTGGGATCATCACCCTCCCCACCAGCACTGCCACCTGTAACACCACCAGCACTTCCAGCACCCACATCTCCAGAGGAGAAGCATTTGGATGCAGAATGATCTGCATCACCAGAGGAGAAGCGGTTGGACGCAAAGCGCCTTCTACCCCCAACTCAGAACGTTGGGGTGTCAAACGATTTGCATCACCCAACTCAGAATGTTAGGATAACAAACGATTTGCGTCACCCAACTCAGAATGTTTGGAAGGCGTCACCCCTCCAACAGCCCTCACTACGCCAAAACGGTGTTCAGCAACCCCACCAGATGTCCTAACTCCACTTAAGCGATCACACCAAAGACCCCACTCCTTTTCACTCCGCGAACAGCTTTTCTTTTGACTCTCCCTCTCCATGGCAAATTCCGAGCTAGAATCATAAAGTTCAACCACTACCTTGCGAGCCCTAACTTTTTTCTCCAACCTCTTATGGTTGATTTTCTTCCCTTCACGCCTTTTAAAGTAATGTGCAACCTCCCCCAACAAAGCCTGCTTATCCTCTAAACTCAAACAAGCAAACCTTTCAATAACACCGTTCTTCGTACGATCACGGATTGTAACCTCTGCAAAAAAACAAACTAGATAAATCCGAACTTCTAAATTATAATTTAAAACACACATATTACGACCTACAACCAACGACCTACTATACCACGAGATTCTACAACACGTTTATCAATCTCCAAACCAGGTGAGTAATATCTACCTACAGCCAACAATGGCTTACGCCCCCATTCTTCCTTACTCACCCCCATAATAACAAGAGACTTTCCCTTATAAACATGAAAACTAAAGTTCACAACACCCGACTTCCTCACAACAAAGTGCTCCATCACATCGTTTAAACAGATGTGGTAGCCCCTGTCATTCAACAAATCCAACACATGGAGAATCCTCCAACTGTTCCCCACGAGTTGACAAGGGGCTTTCCCCAAAAAGTTCAAAACCTCCACAGTAAGACGGGAAAAGGGCAACCTCATCCCAGCCTTCATTTGCCCATAACAAACAACTACTCTTCCACCCCAAGGAACGTAGTCGTTAGTATACAAATTCTTCTCCCCAGCCAGATCGTACACAGACAGATCGGATTTCACCCAACCAAACTCCTTCCTCAAAGCGGCATAACAATCCACCGACTTAGGCTTCCTCTCATCCACCGTCTCCAACGAAGAAGACGATGAAGCCTCATCACCACTACGAACCTTATCATTAACTTCTTCGTCAATTACCGTTCTCTCTCTCTATTTACCAACATTAACATCACCACTTACACTATCACTAATCATAGACATTTCACAATCAAAGAAAGAAGGATAGCTCAAATTTTTAAGTTGAAAACATGAACCTGATGGCAAGGGATGAGAAGTTTTTCCTTGTTTTCTTTCCTTTTCTTTCGCTCTGGATATTTTCTTTTTTTCCCTTTGGTTGAAAAGTGAACAAACAAAAGCTTCTACAAGTCAAAAACCCCTCAATTGCCAAAAACACCTCGAGACAATCAAAACGTTTTGTGTTCCCAAAACCTAAATCATTACACGCCCACAAATCATCGTAACTCTGGGCCCATGAATCCAGTCCAACAGTTCCCGCACATTCCCTGAAACCTAAATTCAAAACAAAACAGCTGTCAGACACATGTTTTCAAAGTTTACTTTTTAACCGTTCTACTTCCACGCAACAGCTGTCCAATGAACGAGTAAAATATAAAAGGGGTTGTGTAAGTACCCTCCGTTTTACACTACAGAGCACGTGTCTACATGGCAGGACGTCTTACTTCAGCTCGTCCCACAACATCAGATCGTACCAACGACCTAGCATCCAGGTCGTCACCAGCAACAGTTACAACCATTCATGGAAATATATCAACTAGCACAATCTTGAGCTCAATCAACACCACAATCAAGGAAATATTAACTTTGTAACAACACATTAATAGCTAATCACCAAGATAGCACACAAGGTGGATCTGCAATACATAATGGTTCAAGCACACCTCTATAAATAGGAGAGAGATGAACTATGTAAGGCTTGATTCAAATTTACCCTGAGAAACTTGACACGTAGGCAACTCTTATCCCAAGAAAAGTGCAGCCAGTTTCTATCCAACAAATCATCAGGTCTTAGTCCCAAAATAACCAACACCTATAGTCACAAAATTTCAGTTATGGTGTAGTGAAAGAACCAGTTTGTTGTAGTGATGAGAGTGGTTAAGAACTTTAGAAAAGGAGGTTTTGATCACAGAAAGAATGGACGAGAAGTTTTCAACTTGTGGTTTTGCATAGAAAAAGAGGATATTAACCGGAGATCGACCAGAAAGAATATCCAAGTTGGAGAAATGGATAATGTAGGGCTCTCTGGAGAAATCAGAAGTTTTGATTTTGTTGTAAACTCAAAGTTGAATTCCGAAGTCGCCATTTTAGGCAAGAATGAAAGTGCAATGGAACAAATAGAACTTATTAGCGAAAAAGGGTGAGACCAGCGGTCTATGTATGTATTTCCTACTATAGTATTATGCTTGAACATTAAGAAAAAGACATTGGAAGCATTTAATAAGTCCAAATCTGTATAGAGACCTTGATTTACACACTTGAAGTTTTCCTTAATCCTTCAACCATACAACAAATCTTGCATCATATCACACGCACTGATGAGTTACAAATTATTATGCATGCAGTTTCGTATGTTACTGAGATCTTAACTTGCTTGTAGAGTGTTTAAAACTTAGAGAAAGCAAGATCAAAAGTACACTTAATAACTGAATATCATTGAAAAAGAAAAGGCAATGCCGTCAACTTGTAAATAGAAATTTAATAGGCAAAAATTCTAAATTAGGAAAATAAAAAATAAAAATTAAAGTTCCTTGACGACGAAAGAAATCCACATTACAAAGTTGGGTATGACAACAACATCCACATTACAAAAGACATGAAAGTGCATATTTTTTTTATAAATCATTCGCATTTAATCTTCATTATGTTTTTTACATTTCTAAACAGAGCTAGGTGCATTTTTCAGAATTTTCTAAAGTCACTTGAAAAATGGCCTCTGATCAAAAATGAAAAACGTACAAGACATGTATTATTAAGAGGAATAAAAATCCATAACCACTTTTATAGCTTGGCATTCTATAAATTCTTGACATTAATATAAAAGATACAAAAAATTAGAAACTTACAGACATATGAACTCTTTAGTTAAACTAGCAAAATGCACGTGCTCTGCACATGAACGATACACAAAACTTATTGAAGAGAATGTGAACATAGTTATTAAGAAGAGAGTTAAGCTGCTCCACATTTAACTATAGTGTCTTCTACGAAATTTTCATAGCTCGTGTCTTTTTGCATCTCAACACCCAAGGTTTGTATAGTTGGAGTGGATTCATATTCAATATATATTTTAAGAGATTCTTGCCACATTGCTCTCTAAATACTAAAATTGTCTTTCTAACTAAGCAATGGCTTGAGATGTCTTTCTAACTAAGACTGGTTCAATTCACATTCCACCCCACACCAAAGCACCATTATATTGACCAATAAACTTGTTGGAGAGTTTGAGCATACAAAAGAAAATATACTAAAATTTTGTGTTGTAGGTTTTACTATTTGTCGACTTTCATGATTAACAACTCATGTCTACGTATATTATTATGAAGATTGTTTTGAGATGTATGGGCATTAGAATATCCATAAAAGAAAAAAGAAAACTACAACAAATATAATGTGCATATTTTTTTACCAAGAATGCAAGCAGAATTGTTCACATAGAACTATAACTATCTATATAGTTTACATGAACGAAAATAGATTCTGTCAGGTTTGTGATGATCAAGCAATTCTTGTTCTTTCTTTGGAATATGTGGTGCAGTTAAACTATTAAACCTCAAAAATCTGCGAAAAAGAGTAGTTTAGTGTAGGGGTGGGAATTTGGCCCTAACGACCCTAACCCGGCCCTGACCGACCCGACCCTAAGCCCTATAAAGCCCTCACAACTAAAGCCCTCACAGAGTTTAGGGCAGGGCCGACCCGGCCCTAATGCCTTCTAAGGCAGGGTCAGGGCTAAGGTTCTGAAACATAGGCCCGACCCTAACCAAGCCCTAGTTATAATTTCACTATAAAATACACAACTAAAACTATCCAACTCCTTGTTACATATTTTCAATTAAAATAACACTGTCCTTTGTAATTTATCACTTACCGTATGGGTACTTCTAATAACTTGTCTTATATCATAAAAACTTGTAAACCTAATTGTTTCTATCTCACAACTCACGTACACCTCACAACTCCCCGTCTAACCTAGTCGCCAAGAACAATAATGAGCACTGGGCACTAGCCTAATAAAAAATAGGCTAATGTCAGTAAAAACTCATTCCATACTCTTATTTGTCTTTGTGTTCTTCAATGTTAAATATAATTTTGGTGAGATTTGACTACAAGAAATAACGGATTTATGTTAGTGAAAGCTCATTCCAAAATGTGTCTTGTGCATTTTAACTGTAATTTTGAAATATAAATATGAGTCTCTATGTACTTCAGTTTATTAGATTGTGGATATGAATTTTAAATTGTTGGACTTATCAAGAATTATTACTAGATTGGTTGTTATTCAAATTTCAAAGTGGTGGGACTTTGAGTTTGCAAATCTTTGAATTTTTTTTGTAATATAAATGAGTTTTAAAACTGATGTAGTAAAAAGAAGAAAATATATAGGCCCAGCCCCACCTGGCCCTAAACTGTTAAAGAGGGCTTAGGGTAGGGTCAGGGCTTGAAATTTAGACTTATGACCCGGCCCTATGGGGACTTATGACCCGGCTCTAATAACTGAAAGGCTTTAAATGTTTAGGGCCGGGCTAGCCCAACCAGGCCCATTGCCCACCCCTAGTTTAGTATATTAGTTCCAAACAAATTATCTACTTTCTACTTAAAACATGGGAGTTTCTTAAGCCAATAATAGGTACCATAACAAAATGGGAAAACAAAAGGCATAAACACATACCGATAACTACTAAAATTATGTCAATCCTGTGGATTAGATAAAATTATAGGAAAATTGGATGGTTTATCTCTCCAATTTGAGGAGAGTCATCCCATCTATTGGATTTATGATGAACTATCAAGCTAGTCAAAGCAACACACACCCTGCGAGTATGTTACTGCTACAACGCAAAAAGGTCCGCTTTCACTGTTGTGGATTGTCCTCAGTTTTAGTTACTGAAACAATGTTAATCACAATTGCAGCCACCTACCTGATAAAGATGAAATCAAAGGGTGCATTAAACATGACGAACAATTCTATATTCAATACATAGTTAGTGGAGTGAGACTGGGCAGGTTGATGATCACAGTGGCAAGTCTAAACAACCAAGAATGTCATGCCTAGCCTTCTATATGGCTCAACTAATATTGTGTTAGGTGAGTGTGGATTGAATACAACAATTTTTCCTATACATCGTAGTCAAACACTACCTTCAATCCAAGGAAAAGAAAGTTGTTCAAAGCAGTAACCACATTTACCTTGGAGCTTACATCTTGATCTATCCGACCACTTCCGATGGTAGGCTTTTGCATGAATTTGGCACCTTAATGATTAATCATTGCACCTTATGACAAAAAAAAAAAGATAATCAACTAAGGGGGGGATTACCAAGTCTTAGTCCAACACTTGCTTTTAGAGGACATACACTTATAAAATATTAATTTCATGCACTCACAAAAGATCTAATTTCACTGGGAAGTGTGTGCATCCATTGCTTCTCAGTTTCCAGTAAGGAAGTGAATCCCTAAACTCACACAAATAAAAGTAAAATAATTCAACTCCTTGAATATAAATTAAAGATACTGATTTAATCACAGAGGCCAAAGACATGATTGATGATAAACTCATACAAAGAAGTAAACCTACAAATAGGGAGTCCACCAAGAAGCTTATGTGGAAGAGACGTAGCTCGAGCAATAGCACAATGTCCTTTCTATCATAGAATGGGAACCTTGCATGCATTTGTGTAAGGTATTAATAGCAGACGAAACATTATTGAAAACAAAAGCTTGACCTTTATGTTTCAAAGTATCATCTCTACTTTCAATCACAATATTCCTATCCAAATAATTCTCAACTACTTATGCTTCTTAAGATTCCAAAATACATATATAGAGATAGAGACAGGCACAAAGTCATTGATGGTGTCGACATGGTGTAAACTTTAGATCACGAAGTTGCTTTATCAATTTGTAGAGAAAAGGTATTAAATCATTTCATCAAACACCTGTCAAGATAAGGGCTTGCAATATTAAATCACTTATCAATAAACAGTAGTGATGTCTTGCAGCTGCACACCTTGACAATGTATCACTCAGGATAAGGGCCATGATCAGAGGACATACCTCAACCTCGCTCCTCGACAATATAACCTTAAAGGTAGTCACAAATTCACTGTTAAGTCAAACCAGAAAAAATTATTGTAGCTAAGTAAGAAAGAAAGCAAACATTGTCAGCTAAACCTAGAAATATAAGACCATGAATCCAAATAATAAAACACTTAGAATAGCACTAATTCCGTCAAATAGTGTCAGCTATGCATGTGGTTAATATTGAAAAGTAAAGAAGAAGCACAACAAATATAATAGTTTTAGGTGGATAGTAGATACGTACTTGGAAAATCACATTATAGATTTGCTTATTTTGCTGCATCTCCTATAAATGAGAACATGTTGATGTACAAAGTTGCCAACAAAGCTGCTCCACCTAATGTGAAGACTGAAGAAGAACCCAAGCAAGTACTTCTCACCATCTAACATTGTGATGTACAAAGTTTAAAGTTGTGTATATAATAACTGCACACAATCACTGCCAAGATCAACCTAAGATCCTCTAATTATGAAGTTAATATAAAATAGAATATGCTTTGATGTTTACATGACCTGCATAATTTGGAAGTACCTTATAAGAACTGTTGAAATAAGAACTCCCAAAAGCCATTTTTGACATGACATTCTTTCTACATGTACCATTGATGTAAATATCACAGGATGCCTTGACTATTATGGGAGTTTCAACTAATATAAACTAACATAAATGCCACAATATACATCAAAACACATTCAAACACAAAACACAACAACAAAATAGTCTTCACATATCTAAACAGGTCGACAGTGGCATTAAATTCATGGTTTACTCTGAATTTTATCAAAGATCGACACACTACTCTAAGATGGAGTGATACAAAATGGAGAAAACATCATATCATGTTGTGTCATTGAGTGGGTATGGATGTTATAAACCAACAAAAATAAGGATATTTAGAAGTAAGTTACCTAAAATTCATTGTAATTCACAACACTAGTCCTATCTTGGATGGCTTTAGTCCACAACTCCTTCATTCTGTTAGCACTAAGTCCATGAGGATGATCCGACCAACACCGAAGCATAGTACAAAATATCAGGATATGGGTATTTATCGATATTCAATTTCTGGATATGTATCGTGGATATATCCTCCTCTTTGGGGATATTTGACATTGTTTCACATGTAAATATCGTAAATATATCCAAAATATCGACAAATATCGTAGATATTGTAGATATTTCTTGATATATCATGATACATTATTTATATTTATTTGAAATATAATGGTAAATATTAAATAAAATTGTTATATATACAAAATATCGCCAAATATCACAAAATATCCCCAAATATCACAAATATCGCAAATATTATCGAAATATCACTGATATTTGCAGTCGTATATATCTCTAAACATATCGTGATATTTATATATCTTTTTCTGAAATATGGATAGATATCCCCAAATATCGCAATATATCGGGATATTTTGTACTATGCACCGAAGCATGCACTATCATAGGAAAGTTACATGCAACAACCCGAATGACAATGTAAAGAAAACTATAAACATATGACCTACATTCCAATTTAATTTTCGCCTACTAAGGTTGAGTATGCACCTGCATCCCATAGGTTATGTTACTCCTTATGATTATATCCTCCATGTCCAGTAACCCACAGCTTCAACTCCTTTCTATCACTGCCAAAGAAAAGAAGTACTATATTACACTGGATGGTAAACTCGTCATGTCTATCCCTGCCTCTTTTATCACAGATGCTTCTAGGAATTCCTTCCAAATAAAATAATATTTTCCCTCACTGCTAAACCATAGTTGGAGTTTCGAGTTCCTGACTGATCACTATGAATCAACATGAATGCATTTTACACATCGGCCATGCAGAGCTGGAATTCTGAATGCAAACCAAAATACTGGCCAGAGCAATTGAAGACCAGCCAAAGAAAATTTATTCCAAAGATGGATACGAAACATGTTTACATTGTATTTCAATCATCATACAAACGTTAATAAAATAATTTGTACACAATATTATAACCAACAACTTCATGACATCTCGTGTAAGAAAAGAAGATACCATGCATTTATAGACATTAGGAACTGTGTATAAAAATTATGCAAATGAAGTAAACATGTAATGAGCGTTTAGTCTCGTAGGTTTATAAGTTAAAACATTCAGTAAAGACACGACAAAAAACTGTAGCTCAAAGCACATAAATTAAAAGTCTACAAGATTCAATCAACTCGAACCTAATGCACAGATGCATGGTGGTGGTGGAGACACCTTTTAAAGAGAGAAAATAAACACAGAGAAACTCAAAGAAGTACCTTCCATCCTCTTCTTTCCTTTGAACTCAAAGTTGGCGTTTGAAATTGAAGGGGAGAGGTAGCAAAGGGAAGAGAGAGAAACCATTAGTTCTGGTCCAACACTCACATTATATAGTTTAGGAAAAACTAATTCTTATACCAGGTTGTTCAATTATTATTTACAATGCAAAATATCATATTTACGCTGCAATTAAAAAAGGTGCATGGAAGGAGATAATGGAAGAAGGGATAAAAGGCAAGTGGTTTTTTGTAGAAAATATTATAAGTACAATCAGTGAGATTTGAAAATCAATCATCTTAACCAAGGATCTAAAGTCAATTTCTAAGCAGATGCTTCGAAACAATTGCAAGTAATATTCGCCGAGTGAAAAGGGGTATGAAAATCATACTAACATTATACTGTAATATTTGTTCATGTAGTACTATAGCATCAAGCAGGCTACGACACGTAAAGTAAAAATAGATAAGTAGTTCATTTGAATAGCTTTCAAAACTAAAAAGGAACATCTCCTTAAAGTTTCCAACCCTTGCTTCTTAGAAAGAAGTATAAATCAAAAGGAAGTCCTATAAACGTAGAAGAACACCATCTATCTCACATTATTTCTTTTTACCATAGTCCAGAAGTTTATGCTAGTGTGTCTTTTACGTCATGTGCGCAGAAGAGATCAAAATGATGCTAAGAGATAATTTTATTAGTCAGATATTACCTCTCAAGGTCGAGACAACGAACTAAAAAGCAACCTCTTCATAACCTTATTTCCTTGTACATCTTATAATAATGGAATTGTAGAGTGCCACATCCCATACATATACGTCTTCAAACAGCCAAACCGAATCATCCAATATGCTGCATTTGGAAAGCATGTCAATAGCTAAAGCACTCAAAGAGTCGTAGGAACCAAAGAGTCTTACAAATACACTCAAGGCAATGAATAGACTTTTTCGTCATAGAATAAGTTTCAGCAAGTTTTATTTAATAATCGCAAGGTTGGAAGACCTATAAAAAATTAAGTAAATTGCAAAGAAAAAAAAAAATGACAAATAATTTTTTTTTACTATCCATTGGAAAAAAATATTATTATTACCCCAATCACTGTTTAAATAATGCAATAGGCCGCTGGATAGCATATGTCATTGTAGACACCCCAATTTTGCACCCTAAGAATAATTCATTCACGATTTTGCCTTGAATTAAATTTGATCATATAAGGTGATTTGCTTTCTAGAGTCTTCATTTCTACATCAATCTTCTTTCTTTTCATCTTTTTTTAGCATCTTTAGACTCTCCTCATCATGTTCTAGCTATGGCTGAAGTTTCGTTGCTTTCTGAGTTTTGAGCTGAAAATGACCAAAATCCCCTGTAACCTTTTGGAGCCCAAATCTCATTTTTTCCACTCTTTCTTTGGATGAGATTATTTCATATTTGAGTTTCTCTTGAAAAATCCTTCGAAATGAGTACAAGCTTGCTTAGGTTCCTTTTGGATTTCAGAACCCCTAATCTTGCCCTATCCCGTTTCAGCCCGTTGTGTGCACTGTTGAGTGCAACGTTTTTTTGGAGTAAGATTTCGACTCAAGGGTATTTTTAAGAGTTCATGGACCTTCCTAATGAATTAAGGATCATATTTTGTGCAGAAGAGTTTGCCTAATTTTGACCCGGTCAAAGGGAATTTGCAGCATTGAAAATATGGTCAAAATGGGCCTTTTTGTGGATTTTGGACCCGTGCTCGTGGGTTGTGGATCCAGCTCGAGTTGGAGCTTTTCATTAGGGATTCTAGCCCATTTTCAAGCCTCCAAAAACCTAGAGAACCTTCCTTAATTGTTTGATTTGATTTGATCCCTAAAATCAAGAATATTCTAGATAATATGCCATTTTGGAGCTATGTTTGGAAACCTTGGATTGTGGGCTCATTGAGGACGTGTAGGGTTTGATTTTTTTCCCTAATCCATCTGAAATATCCAAAGATCAAGGGCCAAGATCGAACCCCTTATCCCACCTCTTGAATCAAGGGCCAGATTTAGGAGGTGCAACCAAAAAGATATCAAGCCATTCATTAATATTCAGCCATTGGATCAAACTCATTACCATATTTGAATCCACGCCCAAAAGCTATAAATATGGTGTCTCATTCACCCACAAAAAACATCTGGAGCTAAGGATCTGGAGCTAGGAATTCGGAGTTAATAATCTTAACCTAGCTATTCAGAGCTAATAGCCTAGTGGTTTTCTTTTCTTGAGTGTTCTTCTTTTTTTTTTTTCTAATTCATCATTCTAGAGTAGAATTTCTTTAGTTTAATCTGGAGTTGAAGTTAAAATTTCGACTTCAAGGTTTTTCTAATGAAATTCTTCGTGTTCTTCGTCTTTAGTCTTCTTTTCTCCTCTTTCGATCTTGAGTAGAAACTTCTTTTCACCAAAAGTTGTTTTTTTTCTCAAATCACCTGTTTTAATCCAAAAATCATAGTTGTCAATTCTAGATCAAGTTTATCATCATCATTCATCAATAATCAATCAAGATCATCAATCAATCAATCTACAATCAAGTATGAGGCAACATTCCAAACAAGGTGATATCTTTCTTTTCTCTTTTATTTTAACTAGTATTGCATATTAGGATTACTTGTTTTTTTTTTTAGTTTTACTATAGCATATAGTCATTTGCTTTTAAATAATTTAGTGAAGATCATCCAACTTAGTAGATTAATTTTCAAGCTTTCTTCGTTTTCTTATCTCAAAACTTTACACCTCAATAGAACTAAGGCTGGTTTTTACTGGGCGAGTGTGGGTGCCTAACACCTTCCCACATCGTACCTTGACTCCTGAACCCAATAATCATCTAGTTTCGAGGGCTAGTCCTTCACATAGGTTTTACTCAACTTTTCCTTAATAAAGTTAGTGGCGACTCTAAAATCAATTGCATAGACCTAGGTACACATTTTCGTGCGTACAGTCATCAATGGTCTTTCTTGAGCACTGAAAGTCTATACTTCTTGAACCTCAAGCACCAAATCTAACATTGAAAGGAGTACTCCCATAAGTTAATCAAAATTTGCAACTATGCAATTTGATAGACGACGTAGCTGACCAAATCTTCCATATATAGAAAGCAAAGACCTAGGAATAAGTACTAAGTCATCTAATTCAACCAACAACAATGATTGTTACCTTAAGACACACCAATGCAATCTCTCTCTTCTTATTCTTTTTTATGGCATTATTGATTAAACAATTATGCTGAAAATCTGACCATTCTCTCTATGCAATGAATTAGTATTGGTCAAATTGCATGCAGTACATACCAAAAACTTGACCAAAAAGAAACAAATGAAGTAAAATAACAAAACATTAACTAAAAAAAGAGAACTAAAGAAATAAACTATGACTCAAGGTTACAAATAAAACACAGACTATATTGTTTCCGTTATCGATTTCACAGTATGACATCATGGAATGCAACAATAAGGTATGACAGAATTATAATAATGGTTAAAATTGCACAATAGCACTGGCTGATTTCCTAAGCAAGATGTTGTATGCTGAAGCAAGATTAATCACAAACTTTTCAAACCAAGAAGACAATTTCCGGTGTTTACTGGCCAAACCCTGTGGTTCTGGATTAAACTCTGGCTGATGATGTTTATTCTCCTTGACCACCTGGTGCTTTTGTTTCGAGCTATGCATTTGACAATTTTCTCGTACCATATCCCGTTCTTGAACAGGATTAGATGAAATTAGAAAATTGTTGTCCTTCTTAACTGCCTCTGTTGATTGCTCCACATCTGAGAACACATCAATTCTCTTATGGTAAGGCATCACCACCACACACCGTCCACTGTCAAGGTTGGCTTTAGTCGTTCAATGGACTTCAGAGTCTTACCTTCTATCAATTCTCACAGATTTGAACGTTTTAAGGAATCACCACCACACACCGTCCCCTGTCAAAGGTTGGCATTAGTTGTTCGACTGCGAATAAGCTGTAAAAGGTTGGCATTGTCAAACGGTCTTCTTCAAATCAGATCCCATTCTTAGTTAACATCACTAACTGCAATGTGCTGTTATACTACCGCATATAACTCGCCATATTTATGGTCTACCTAAGCACCATTTATCTTCAAAAAAGAACCTTGGACCCATTTCCAACCTTGGCCATACGGAGACTCACTCTAGTTAGGAGATGAATCTGAAGTGCAAGCACATATTCCATTTGGTTTACTGCATGCTGACGGACACCACGATGTACCCAAGTTGGGAAATGACTCCCAAAAATTTAAAGCTAACAGCAAGATGCTATGGTTCCCACATTTTGGTTTATGCTTCATTTGCCATGTACACAGGGTCTAATAGCTACAATACTAAGGTGCATAATCTGTAAGGATCTCCCTCATCTGTCTAACACTTGATGATCCTTATAATTATGAAATGTGTTAGAAGTGTTTTAAGTATCATATAAAATAGACATGTATACTATATCATTAGGAAATAAATGGACATAATTTTTTAGGGTTATATGTTCCTCTATTCGACTCAATGTAATATAGTATGAGCCTAGTATATACTTTGTGATTCAGAACTACCACACTGAAATCCCTTCCAACCTTCTTTAGTGCTTATCTTCCCAGTTGTTCTTCCAAAACATCCACCTCTCATAAATTATCCACAAACGTGTCCTACTCTGGACGCACATAAATTGTATATTACCAACAAACTGATTATCATAGCTTCTTAAATCATTTCTCTTTTTTCTTCTTCTTCTTTTTGTCTTTAGATGGATAACTCTTGTGTTTTCCAGTGCAAAAACTTACTCCTCGAGATATACATCAAATAACAGCATGAATTAGATAGCAATAGATGCATGCTCCACATGCTTACTCTTCCACAAATAACATAGATGAAACTACTATGTTATCATTTACCAACTATTCCACATTCCATCTATTATTTTATTTTTTGTCTTATTTGTTTAGATGATATTGTCCTAAACGTATAGATGCTTGCCTTAGAATCAATTATCCCTAATAAAATGAAGGAAAGTCATATGTGCACTTTATTAAGGACAATCAATATGGAATATATGCATATATAGCACTTTGCCAAATCATGAGAAGAAGCATCCTATGGATGTCTACTTAGAATTGCAAATATGTCATAAGTTTAAGTCAAGTATACTTACAACTTGCACAGCATGTGATGTTAGACTGAATCCTAATATTGATCAACGTTTTCCTTCATGCCATCCAGTTCTTCAATAATGTACTCTAGCTTCTTGCAACAAATCGCATTAGATATTCTTGGACCATAATCACACTTTTTAAATGGACGATACTCACATGCGCTTTTAATTTCTTCCCGCAACGTCACTTGGATGTCCTGGGTCCACAATCAGCATGATTAGTCATGAGTTTATTTCTTTCAAAAATAATTGAAAAAATCAAAATAAGAAGATGAAATCCACACAAAGAATGTAATCTTAGTTAGTCAACTCTGTGTTTCTCCTTAAGGTTTAGCTCCTTTGCATTTTCGGGGCTAAAAGGTGTACCAGTATAAACAACACAACATTATAACTCAATGAATTGACCGAGCTCCCATAAACATATGACACAACTATGTAAGCCAGACCTTAATTCCAACTTTCAAACGAAAAAGAAAGAACACAAACGTATCTGACTAATTTGAACAATCTTTCTCCCTCTCAAACACCTCCTTCGTTTTAAGTATATTTGAATTCTGCAAATGGTTTTTCTTGTTTCCATCAACCTACTGTTGGTCAAGATGAGATAATATCAGACAACTTGTTTCCAAATATGCGTGACAATGAGATTATGCCTATATTTGACCTCTCTCATGAATTCATACCTTCGTTGATTTTTGGTAAGCAAGAAAAGGTTGTGAACAGGTCTTACTATTCCAACAACAACAACAACAACAACAACTTATTCCCTAAAAACGCATCCACAAAGTATAAGGAAAATTCAGTTAAAGAGTAAGAACAAACCAGGCCAAGCTATACTAAGTAAGGAAATCTTGTTAATGCCAGCTATCAGACACTACTAATGAATGTCAATTTGTGGTTTTCTAAACTCCCATACACAGTTCATAAGAAGACCTTAAATTAAGAAGATAAGTTGTAGTAATGATCTGTTTGTTTGTGTAATTAGTTTCCATAGAAGGTAAAACAAACCTTGCTTACTTGATAATTGTCCATTAAGAAACACGCCTGCCAATATAATCCATTTCAACCTCTTACGATGAGCGTCGAGATTTGGAATCAAACATTTCACAGAAATCAAATACTAAATCTTAAAGCCATATGATCGAGTCTCAAACATTAAACTCTATGAACATCCGATTATCTATGATAACACAATCTTCTAACTCACTTGTATTACTATGAAAGTGGTTTACTTTCCTCCAAGAGAATCCCATCAAATAATGCACTAATGATTTGAAAGAGCGGACTATTACCATAATAAGAAGAAGAAAAACCAAAATTTACCTCGAGAAAAATTCCACAACACCATCTATTGTTCATTCTTCAAGAAGGCTTTTCTATCTTAATTTGTGTTGAGATGAAAAAAAAAAAAAAAAAAAAGACAAAAACAAACTACACAAGATAACAAATCAGGTTCAAACTTGCATTCTCTTAGAAAAAAGTGAAATATGTTACCTATAAAATTTAAAAACAATATATCTTAAATGAAAAAAAAACACATGAACCAAGAGGACAATCAATATGGAAATCAATATCGATATCGAAATCAAGTAATCAAATAGAAGACAAATATATTACCTTTTGAAATCAAGATTTTTTGTTTGCTTCACTTCTAATAATAATCATGAGAAGACAATCGCATCCTTTTTTTTTTTGGATGTCTTTGGGAGAGAGAAGAAGAAAAGAGCCGGTTGGTTTCTTGAATTTAATTTCGGTATAAAAGGTAATTATTTGACAATTAATGAAGGATAAGTCACTTGGATTGAATGTGGGCATATAGTTGATTTCACCTGTGATTTTAGACTTAAGTTACTATGTAATCTTAAGGTATAGATAGGGTGTCAATGGATCGGTTTGGATCGGATTCTCTCATGCCAACCAGTTCTTCAACCGATAAAAATTTAATGAATCGAATCCGATCCGAACCAATAAGAATTTAGTGAATCAAACAAATCGCAATTAGGATCAAATATTAAAGACCATAATCACAAAATTAAATGGACAAAACTAAAAGGACAAAATTCAAATAAAGAACCAAAAACCCACCCGCATTTCAAAATAATCTTCCCAATAGTTGACTTTTGTCAAAAAAGATTAGATGTCCATGTGTTGGTGCATACCACCTTAGTATGATCTTAGGTCATGAGTTTATACCAAACATCAAAAGAAAATATTATGCACAAAAACCTAAGGTATCCATAGATAAATACCAAACATCACAAAGAAAATAGTATGCAAAACCTCTTGGTATCTGAATATGAGAAGATGAGTGCATACCAAAAATCATAAGAAAATTGTATGCACAAGTGTCAATGCATACCACTTCTTGGTATCTTTTTCCAACGTTTACCAAACATAGAAAAAATTGGAAAGTGTAAAAAAAAAAGTCAAGTCTATCCTTATTAATAATTAAAACGTGAAATTTGGTTTTTAGAGTTATAAGCCAAAAAATGTCTTATCAATGGTTTCAAACATATGACCTAGACTATGATTAAAATTTCAAATTGGGCCTTTTGGCTTATTTCTTGATAACTAAATAAGAGACCAAAAGAAAATTTAAGATCTTTTACATATACTTCCAGCAAAAATTCAAGATCTTTTACATATACTTCCAAAAAAATTCAAGATCTTTTACATATATCACATCCACCAAAATCTCAAAAGCTTCCATGCAAAAATCATCTCCTGCCAAATCTAACTACCCAAAATCAAGAGATTTTTTGCATATCTTTGCATCTACTTATCACATCCAACCTTCTCTCAAAGTAAGCTTTAGCAAAATAAATCCTGCCAAAATAAAGCAACCCCAAAATGTCACATATGTTCAAATGACATCAACCTTACTAAAAGAATAATAAATGGTCAAGATTTGTGTAACAATCAAACCACCAACAGACTTTCCGTGGATAACATATCTTGTCCAATTTAACATAATCTACTTTAATATAAAAACTATAGTTCCAGTATGGAGTATATATCCTTTTCACCCTATATTTCACCTTCTCCACAATGAAATACCTTTCATGAGACTCCTTCGTTGATTTTGTATTGAAATAGCACAAGACTAAGTAATTAAAACATACCAAGCTTTCTAATTCAACTGATAGTTTTACCAACATCATTCTTTGCCATATGTTACGCTTGTGCTAATTGAAGAGAATGATGTAGATGAATCTGAGATAAATAATTAACAACAACAACTATAAATTACAATAGACAACAACACAAGTTAATATATTATTAATCCATTACAATAGTAAACTTAATTATCACTTGGAATTAATGCAACCAACTTTGTGTATAAGAGAGCTTCAACCATGTCGGTTGTGTTTAAATGACTCTACCCCGATCTTCAATTTGTGGTAACTGGAATACTCAAAAATATCATATCCTTGACAAAGTGGGATACTTGGGGGCGTTAATCCTCCACCAATCCAATACACTTGCACCGGAGGGAAATACAGATTCCTCCAAGTAAAGTTCCAACTCAGATTTTGTTTGTATACCAATAAATGTACCAATTTTCCATTCTTCTTTTCTTTCTTTCTAACCACACTTTCTGCACTAGTCGATTGTGTACTGCAAACCACTTGAACTCATGGACACCGAAGAATCATATGTCGTAAAAATATGAACTAAGGCATCTTTAATCTTTTTGTCCGCGACTTGGCGAGTTTCATCGTAAATATCTAGAAGGTAAAAATCTAATCTTGAACTCTTGGATTCAACCGCGCTGATAATATCAAACAAATCCATTATTTACTAAATTTCTCCATCATCTTGCCTCGCCATAACTTGCACAAAATATAATTGTCTTGCCATTTAAAATGCTCTGAATCTCATGAGAAATAAATGTCTGCAGTTGGATACTTTTTACCTAAAGTAGACATTGGAATCAAACATTAATTATATCAAACAATAAACCAATTACAAAAGAATTGAAAAAATCTTTATTAAATTATATGACGAAAAGAGTATTTGTTGAATCATAAACACTTTCAAGCAATTGCAAATAACTCTTGCTATATCCCATTCTTCTCTCGAAGGATTCACCTTAAAATCATCATCTCGTTGGTCTAAACGCATGAAAGCTTCTTGGTACTTTCGAGTGCAGTTTCAAGCATTTCTTGTGTTGAATTCCACCTAGTCTTGCAATCAAGAGAATAGACTTTTCAAATTAATTGCACTGCCATTTAAGTCTTTCTTTTTTGAGGTGTAAGAACATACTTGCAACACTCTCGAATATTTTTCAAAGTATTTCCTAATACTTCTAGACCATCTTTAATAAGAATGATATGGGCTGTAAAATATGAAAATAATCCCCACCCGATATCAACAAACTATCTCGATTGAGAGTCCCCTTCAAGCTTGCAATCAATGTATCATTAGATGAGGCATTGTCCGAGTTAGCAAACAATTTTTTATCAATGTTCCAATCAAGAAACGACTCATCATTACTTTAGAATTCTTCTCTTAACCACAATGAAGCTTTTTAAAATCTTTGACCTCAAAACCCAATCATTGTCAAAAAATGACAAGTTACACACATATATGAATCTTTTGTATTTTCAGATGTCCAAACTTGTCAAACTCTTCAAAATAGACGATATAGTTCAACCTTTTCCTCTTTATGTTAATATCCCTTATGTATTAATTTGAAGGTCAAAAAGAGGTTGAAGGTTTTGCACAAACTCCCTTAAAGATGATCCAAAAAAAGCATATTCATGAACCATCTTGGAGATCCGGACTCCAAAAATTTGTGATTCTTGATAGAAGGGTTCCATCTTCTCTCTTGAGTGGTACAAGTTGTTCTTGACCCACCACGGCTTCACCCTCGAGAGCATCTTTTCAAGTGTGACATCAACTAGTTCCAATTTTCCCATCAAAATTCTCTTTGCAATGCATACAAATGGCTCTATCCATCCTTTCTCATCTTTTTCTTTTCAAATTCTTTCCACACAATAGACCTCAACTTCCTAAGATTTACAAATTTTGTTTTTTTTGTTTTTCCCATCATCAATCACAATTCTTTTAAAAACTAACAATTTCGGCGATGGAGTAGACATAATATGTTTTATAAGCACTGCAATGGAAAAATAAAAACACAAATGCAATAAATTTTTTTTTTTTAAAACTAAATGGGTATATACCTTGTTTGAGGAGAGAAAAAAAAGTCTTGGAAATAAATTATAGCGAGGTTGAGAGAAAATCATGGCTTTGTTGTGTAATTTGAAGAAATTTTTTGGAAGAAATTGTAAAGAAATTGAAGAAAAATCATGGCTTTGTTGAGTGAGAGAGTGAGAGAGAATGTGAAACAATCGATCTAAATTCTCACTAAATGATTGGATCTTATTAGCCGTAGATATTTTTCATCGGTGGATCTCAGCCACATATTTTGTTTTAACTTATACCAAATTATTTGACAATTACTAAATGAAGGATAATATCGTTCACGAACAAATTGAATGTGGGCATATAGTTGAAAAATTTTACGAACCGAATTTCAAATCCGAACCCATTTTTTATCGGTTTGGTTGGATCTATGTAAAACCCATTTAAGGTATAGATGGTAGTAAATTTTGAAATGACGAAGTAGTCCTTCATAAAGGCATTGAATAATTGATTTTAATATTTTATCAAGGATATTTCATGGTAGAAAAAAGGCTTGTCCAATTTAAATGTCCATATTAATTATAGTATACTCTACTAATTGAGATAATTCTTCAAAAGCAAAATATTGTTTTTACCGAAAAAAACCCCAAATACTATCCAAAATTTATAGTTGATAAAGTTTACCAGTCTACCACTTCAAAATGAAATAAACAAAGTCTTTTACATCTTAGTTCTAAGGCGACAAAATGACCAATCCAAGCATTTTCCTATTTTTCCATTAGGTTTTAAATTTATCTGTAGAACCTCTATTCAAAAGCCAAATTCTATTAGAAAGAAAATAAGGTGTAACCGAATACTAGCTTTAACAAATTTGGACATAGACTTGTTGTACACTTGTATGTTCTAAAAAAAACACCAAGACATGGATGGAGCTGGAATCGTCTTTAATGGTGGGCAAGGCATCAAGGGTGGTAAATTAATTAAGGACAAAAAATCTTGTATTTCAAACTGAAAATATTATAATATATCCTCTATTTTGAAAAATCGTGTATAATGTGAATAACTGAATGTAGCACAAATCCTTAAAATATTTTTCTTGCTGTGGCTATCTACGAAATTTGATTTTCACTGTCAAGGCTTTCTTGTGTACTAAAATTCAAATTCTGGCAATGTGTGTGAGAAAAGATTTTCAAGTGTCCAACTGCTAGTTGGTGTAAAAGAATCCAGTGATTATTTTCGATTTATATGTGAGAGACTGACATTTATTTATTTTTATTTTTTAAATCATTAAAACCGTTTTTAAAATCTTTTTCGTTTCTTAATAGCAAGGCCCAAAATTGTTGAGAACTCTCTGTATTGTTTTACTGTTAGAAGAATGTTCTCTACTACTTGTCTTATTGAAGCAACTCACTTGGCTATATATAGCCTTACAAAAGAAACTACTTGTTGCCCACGTTTTACACTTCTACTAATGTGGTAACAGCAAACTAACTAGCCCTGAACAATAGGGTTATTCAAACCACTAAACCAACTAAGCCCCAATCAAACAAAGACTAAATCAACTAACTACTTCAACATCCTCCCTTAATCTGAATGCCACCTGCATTTAGGTTATACCGAGGATCGATCAGGACCCCAACCGGACTTCTCACTTCACGAATACATCAAGCTTCAAAGGCTTGGTCATTATGTCCATAAATCTATTCTTGAGTGTAACAAAAGACCATCTTGAACTCCATCTTTGGTAAGCTCGCCTGAAGAAAATGAAACGACATCTATATGCATGCTTGAATATGTAATACTGATTCCTCGAAAAGCTTAATGGATGAACTATTATCACAAAAGATGTTGTCCCATCATTTTTAACAAGATTAAACCCCTTTAGAATCCTTCTCATCCAAATTGCTTGACTAGCACATGAAGCCGAAGCAAAACGAATTCACTTTTCAAGTAGTGGACAAAGTGACTATTAGTCGTTTCTTCTTATTTGCCAAGAAACCGCTCGAACATAGCATGAATACATAACTGAAGTACTCTTTCTATCGTCTAAGTCTCCAAAGATAATCACTATCTCAGATAAGCAATAAGTTCCTCATCTCCTCCCTTTTTATAAAGTATCCCAAAATCAAAGGTCCCTTTCAAATACCTCAACACCCTTTTAGTTGCCTGAAGATGAATCTCTGTGGGATGTTCCATATACCTGGTAAGAAGACTCACCACAAACATGATGTCTGGTCGAGTAGCAGTTAAATACATTAGACTGCCCACTACTTGCTTGTAACGACTGCTATCCACCCTGACTCCATTTTCATCTCTCATGAGTTTGAAACCTGGAACAATCGGATTATGAACTGAATTGCATTTATCCATATTAAACCTTTCCAACACCTCCTGTGTATACTTCTTTTGACACATAAATATACCCTATGATCGTTGCATCACTTCTATACCAAGGAAATACCTCATCTTTCCAAGGTCTGTCATGTCGAACTCATGCATCATAGATCTTTTAAATTCAAAGAACATATGCTCATCATTTCCCGTAAAGATCAAATCATCAACGTAGAGACAGACAATTAGCATTTTACCTCCTTCCTTCGCTTTTATGAACAAAGTATGTTCATAAGGGCACCGCTCGAAACCTTCCTTAGCAAAATATGACTCTATACGACTATACCAAGCACGTGGAGCTTGTTTTAGTCCGTATAAAGCTTTCTTCAACCTGTATACTTTTTGCTCATCACCTTTCTTCTCATAACCAGGAGGTTGCTCGACAAAAACCTCTTCACTAAGTTCTCCATGGAGGAAAGCTGATTTCACGTCTAATTGATAAATCATCCACCTTTTCTGAGCTGCAAGAGAAACCACCAATCGAATAGTATCCAAACGAGCTACAGGTGCAAAAACTTCAGTGTAATCCACCCCATGTACTTGGGCGTATCCCTTTGCAACCAAACGGGCCTTGTACTTCTCCACCTCACCATTTTCATTAAGCTTCGTCTTATACACCCATTTCACACCAACCTTCTTTGCCCCAGCAGGCAAATTTGTCAAATCCCATGTATCATTTCTCTCAATAGCCTTTATCTCCTCATCCATTGTTGTCCTCCACTTCAAACTCTTCACAGCATCCCCAAAAAGAATTGGATCATTATTGGAAGCAAACATGGCTAAGTATGCCAAGTCTTCTTCTTCGGAGAGACCCTCTCCACTCACATAGTCCTTCATCCAAACAGGTTGCCTTCTCTCGCTTTCTTCACAAGATGAATGACTCTCACTCGAGATTGATGAACTCCCTTCAGTTCCACTCATATCTGAACCACCACTTTCTTCCCCTGTACCATCATGTTGATCAACTTCAGTAACGTCACCTCCATGAGGCACAACTGATTCGGTCTCATTGTCTCCCCATTCCAAATCAGCAACAATAGCCTTCTCGTGACCCATGTCCCAATCCCAGCTTTTGTTTTCTTCAAAGACAACATCTCTACTCACAATTATCTTTTGAGAAGTAGGATCGTATAATCGATAAGCTTTTGATTCTTCACTGACTCCAAGCAAGACTCAACTTATACTCTTATCATCAAGCTTGGTTCGTTTGCAATCAAGGACATGAACATGTGATATACATCCAAATACTCGGAAGTGATCAACTGAGGGTTTAACGCCACTCCAAGCTTCTTCTGGAGTTTTGTTTTTCACCGCAAGTGTTGGGCTTCTATTCAGAACATGAATCATCCAGTTAACAGCTTCTGGCCAAAATGTTTTTGGGATATGCTTCTCTGATAGCATGCTTCGAACCATATTCATAATAGTCCGATTTTTCCGCTCCGCAACCCCGTTTTGTTGCGGTGTGTAAGCCGCAGTCAGTTGTCGTCGTATACCATTCTCGTTACAGAATTCAGTGAACTCTCGTGAAGTAAACTCACCTCCACGATCCGTACACTTTGATGCATGAACCATGCCAGCCTCCTTTTTGACACGACTCTTATAATGTTTGAAAGTAATGAATGCTTCAGACTTCTCCACAAGAAAGTAAACCCATGTTTTCCTGCTGAAATCATCAATGAACGTGATTATGTACCTCTTTTTGCTATTAGAAATAGGATTAATAGGTCCACATATGTCAGCATGCACGAGTTGAAGAACATGAGTAGCTCTCCATGTAGTCGCCTTAGGGAATGGATCTCTTTGCTGCTTCCCAACCAAGCAATCTTCACACACCTTCAACTGAGCTTCAAAGCTAGGCAATCCTCTCACCATCATTTTCTGTTGAAGAACTTTTAGACCCTTGTAGCTTAGGTGTTCATAACTGCAATGCCAAAGACTAGCTGTATCTTCTGTGGGAGTATGAAAGCACACCTGCTTCTTCGAATGGATTTGAGCAAACAACTTAAACATTCGATTTGAAGACATTGTAGTCTCCATAATTAAGCCTCTTTCAGGATGGTATATCTTGCACGTTCCTTGTTGTATAAGAGTTGCAAGACCCTTCTCAGCTAATTGTCCAATGCTCAACAAATTGTTCTTCAATCCTAGAATATAGAATACTCCGGTGATAATTTGCATGAACCCATTCACCAGCATCCTAATGTTTCCCCTGCCCATCACGTCCATGCTTGAGTCATCTCCCAACTTTACCTTCTCTCTGAAGCAGTCGTCAAAGTCTGAAAATAGCTCCTGCTTACCACACATGTGGTTGCTACATCCAGAGTCGAGAAACCACAATTCCTCTTTGATCGACACCTTGTTATCGACATATGCCATTAATAGCATATCTCCTCCTGCCTCTACATAATTTTCTTGTCTTTCACCATTTGGACACTCATACTGAAAGTGCCCAAGTTTGTGACAATTGTAACATTCAATGATGGATTTATCAAAACTGCATCTGCCACCTCCTCTTCCTCGTCCACGAGTATTGACACGACCACGTCCTTGTCCTCTCGATGACTCTCCATATGTAACCTTCAGAGCTTGCTCCTCCACAACGTGAGCATTCATACGTTGCTCATGTACCAACAGGCTACTTTGCAATTCATCTATGGAAAGCGTATCAAGATCGTTTGATTCCTCAATAGAACACACCACGTAGTCAAATTTTGGAGTCATAGATCTCAAAATCTTCTCAATGACTGCTATATCAGTCATCTTTCCACCAGTTTGTTTCATCTTGTTGACCACAGTCAGAGTACGAGCAAAGTACTCGTTCACAGACTCCCCCTCTCATGTTGAGAACCTCGAACTCCTTCTGGAGAGCTCATCATTTGCCGCGTTGCACTCATCTTTGTTCCTTGATACTTTTGCTTCAAGGAATCCCAAATACTTTTGGCTGAGTCCTTGTTCAAAATAGTCTCCAGAATTGATCGATCAATGGCCTGAAAAAGATAATTTTTCGCTTTCAAATCATTCAACTTTGCATCGGCAATCGTCTTCTTCTGCGCTTCAGTGGGTTGGGCTCCTTCTTCTTCGGTTGGAATCCATGCTCAATTAGACCCCAATATTCCTTCGATCGAAGGAAATTCTCCATAAGCATGCACCAATGATCATGGTACCCGTCAAACTTAGGAATGGAAGGTTGCACAAAGCTAACTGCTGTTGCCATCTCCTTGCTCCTCTTACGCTTTAGAAAGCTGCTGCTTCTAATGGCTCTGATACCAAATGTTGAGAACTCTCTGTATTGTTTTACTATTAGAAGAATGTTCTCTACTACTTGTCTTATTGAAGTAACTCACTTGGCTATATATAGCCTTACAAAAGAAACTACTTGCTGCCCACGTTTTACACTTCTACTAATGTGGTAACATCAAACTAACTAGCCCTGAACAATAGGGTTATTCAAACCACTAAACCAACTAATCCCCGATCAAACAAAGACTAAATCAACTAACTAACTACTTCAACAAAAATATCGCCGATATATATCATTTTTTTGGTACACTAACATCGATATATCCGATATATATCCACCGAATATTGAGTCTTTTTTTCCCAATATATATCGGAATTTTCGATATAAAACTTTATATTGCCCATATAATCGATATATCCGATATTTACAATGTATATCGTTTGACTTTTTGACCATTTTTAAATATAAATATTTTCGATATATCCGATATATATCAGCGAGATATCGGATATATCCGATATATGTCGGCGAGATATCCGATATATCCGATGATAGTGGTGGTGGTGATGGTGACAATAATGGTGGTGGTGGTGGTGGAGGTAATTTTAACATTCAATTGCATGACTCAACTGATGAGGAAACTCCATTGGACCCACAAGTATATGAGGTTGCACCTAGAAACAATAGTAGTAGAGGAGTTCTTAATGACAATTTCCAAAAAATGTATGAGCCAGGGCGTGGAAGTGTTGGTCAAAAAAGACAACGAGGACACATTATAAGAAATGATGTTAATATTGATTCAGTTTCTTCTAATTTTGAAGCAATGAGTATGAGTTCAGGGACACACGACCAAGACAATGAGAGGGTATATGGTAGTGGTTGGGGATACAACCAATCAAGAGATAACGATTCTTCTAGTGGCATGATCAGTCACCGTGTTAGTAGTGCGTCATATGGTTCTTCATATGGATATTGGATGGGGGTTGATCAACAACCTTATGGCGCACCACAACCTGAACCAACATATGGACAACTCTATCCAAGTTTTGAATCTATTGGAACTACACCTGGATTTGTTGCATTGCGCCTAATGTATACTTACACCAACACTCCTCGAATTGGAATCATGTTAGAATTTCCAACACAAAAATATGAGTGGCATGTTTGACAATTTCTCGACGGTGGGTATAACTCTGTATACACTTGGGTAGGGTATTGTGAAGCAGTTAGGATTCAAGAATATAGAAGTTGACTAGCCACGTCACTCGTTTATGTATTGATGTAACTTATTTATCTTATTTTGCAATTTGAGACTTTGAGTACATTAGATTATGATATTGTGGTTAATTATTTATCAATATTTTTTATGGTTTTCTTGATAAATAAATGTTGCTATTATGTCCTCCGATATATCTGATATTTCTGATATATTTGATATTTCCGATATTTTAGATAGTTTGGACTGGTAAAAAAAATAGATATGTCCAATATATATCGTTTTTTGGGTACACCGATATATTCACCGAATTCGATATTTTGGGCCTTGCTTAATAGAAGACTTATTTTATTCCAGGAAACACAAACAACTTTGATACATACATAAGCTTTTATTTTCTTATTTTCTCAAACAATATAGTGTACAAAGTGGATGCTTTCACCATTGACGTTTTAGTAACATTAAGGTCATTTGAGAAGAGCTTCAATTGGTTGTGTAGCTAGGGCTGATCTCAGTCCGGTTTTTATAGAAACCGTAGACCGAATTCAGTTTTCTAAAAGCCTAAATCGAAACCAAACCGAATTTGAATAAAAACCGAGATGAAATGCTCGGTTTGGTTGTCTGTTTGGGCTTTGCCATTTAATTTGGGCCTTCTATCAAGTTTCAAATCGAAGTCTATATGGGTCTACCGATTACTAGCCAATTGAATTTTAATAAATATATTGACTAGTATTGATATCAATTTAGGTATGTTGACAGGTTATAACGCCAATCACAAGAAAATCACAAGAAGCAAGTATTCTAGTGCTCAATAACATGAACTATTTAGCCAAAAAATACGAAAATGAATGAAATATTAGTAATTGTTTTTTGGAAAACATCTTGCTCATCCTATATATAGGAACAAACACGTAAAGATTATGAGCTATATCACAAGAGTGTAATCAGTCACAATATAGTTATGATTAGGGGTGTCAACGGGTGGGTTCTAGTTCGGGTTTTAATGGTTTCAGCAGTTTCGGTTATATTTTTAGCGGTTTTATATGTTCCGATTCTTATCGGTTTTAATATGAGAATTATAAGAGCCATACTTGATGAAACCATTAAAACCCACTATTTTTTATCGATTCCGGTTCTAATTTCAGTTCTTTATTCGTTATTACAATTATTCAACAATTTCCACTATTTTAACCCTAAAACTCGAAGAAAAAAAATAAAAACTTTTCCCTAAATTTACCAATCATTTTAGTCAATAATCTATTTATGTAGTCAATAATCATTTTAGTCAACAATTATCTATTCTCATGTAGTCAATAATCATTTTAATATCGCCGTAAACATATATATCAATCATACAAGTTAATAAATTTACCATTTATGTGGTAATTTCAAGCTTTGTGATAGAAAATCAAATCACTAACCCCAAATTTGTTGTTTTTAAATTTTTTACGTGCATACATATAAATTTGTTACCTTTTCTAATGTAAAATAGTCAAGGAGTATTTTACCTTAAAATTACTTGAATAGTCCAACTGTCTAGGTTTATGTATAGTGAAAATTGATGTTATTAACCCGTAGTCTCATATAAAAGCGCCTAAAATAGACACATTTTTTGGAAACTTCATTGAAATTATTGGATGAAAAAAATTTATGGGTGGGTGGAGAAAGGAATCAAAGGATTTTGTTGATAAAGTTTGGTCAAATAACTATAAATACGTTCTGGGAAAAAAAAAACAAAACAAAAAAAAAAAAACAAAAAAAAAAAACAAACAAACAAACAAACAAACCACCCAATGGTTATTTCATATGGGCAAGATCGATCACCTCTATACAAAATACCAATGTTTGTTATACAAAACAACAACGGGGAATTGGTCATTTTACTTAAAGGTCACTATTTAAAAAAATAAATAACTCCGAAAGTATTTTTGCAATCAATAATATATTGCTAAATTTTCTAATGTTTTTCATATAGTACTCCACTAGTCTATGATTGAATTGGTTAGATGTGACATATGAAAATTTGATATTTTTTGTTGCACCTCGAATAACTATTTAAAATTTTTTGTTATGATTATATATACTATTATATATATTGATAGGGGCAGATATATACATCCCAATTATCCAATTAAATCGCCAATTAAACCCCAAATACCCACCATGTAAACACGGATTTCATTTTATGGTTATTCCACATTTTACTTAATTTAGCTTGGAGATTTTAATAGTAATAACATAATGAAGTTGTCTTAAATTTTTTGTTTTCTATTTATCTAGGATTTATATATATTTTTGAGAAAGGTAAATGGTCATTTACTTAAGATCACTAATCCTTTTTGTTGGAACTTGAAAGTAATTTTGCAGTCAGCAATAATCAGTACTATATCGATGGATTTTTCTAATGGTTTTTATTTTTTCTCATCCTTTACACGAAAATTCACCAAATAGATGAAAATTCACCAAATTTTCCATAATGTTGTTTTCATTCGCGATCGAAACAACGGCTTGAAAAAGAAATTTAGTTCCCAGCTTTGTAAATTTTTGCTATTTTTCCTTTGGAAAAACACTGGATTTTGAGTTTTTGACATCTTTTTTTTCGATGATATAGTTTTTAACTTCTAAAATAGTAGTCATCGGGAATAGAAATCCAACTCAAAAAACTATTGTATCCAAATCAACCTCAAAACACTATTGTGGGCAAGTCAAGTCCAAGTCCAAGTCCAAATCCAAGTCCAATCTCCCAACTAAGATGTCTATATATAAACAATTGGGGGAAGCGATTTCAATGGTAGAGCATTCTGAGCTATCCTGTGTCATTTCAAGCATTTTGACGGCCATAATTTCCTCCAAGAATGGCTCTTTCGAGAAAGTCAATAAAAAGGATTTGTTATATACCTGAAGAAATATTAGGCGAAATTCTGCTTAGAATTCCTAGAAAGGATGTCATTAGATTCAAGTCCGTCAGCAAGTCGTGGTTCTTTTTAATCTCTAATCCCAGTTTCGCCGAGCAAGTCCTCTCTCGTTGTCATCTAGAAGAAGAAAAGGAGAAGATCCTCTTAACTACATATAAAAAGTATGAAGATGAGACAAGTACCAAGTACGAGTATGGTCACTTATCCATTAACTTAAAGAAAACCAATATGAGAGCAACTAGTATGATATTTCCCTCTACAAAAGGTGTAAAGCCAGACGACTTGTTGTTGATATCTTCTTGTAACGGTTTGCTCCTTTTCAAAAACACGTATAGTCCTAACCACCTTTCCATTTATAACTCTGTCACTGCCCAATTCGAAGCTCTCCCTCTTTGCAAATACTTTGACGTTCAATGGGGACTAGCCCATGACTCTATTATCAACAAATACAAGGTGTTTGGGATCTGCAATGAGGGAAAATGCCTTGTGTTGACACGTGGAGGAACACTGGGTAGAGTTAGACATTCCGTTTATATTATCAAATGAGAAACATCCAGTATTATCTCGACTACTTTTGGCAAAGAAAGAGTTGCACTGGTTGACAACAGATTATAACTATAATAATTTTGATCAGGTTGACGAGATCGTGTACCACGTTTTTTCAATAAACGCAGAAACCATGGAATTCCAAGCCACGAAACTTCCAGCGTATCAAGGATGTCCAGATGATGTAAAAGATCAACCCCACTATATCTGTCTGTCAGAGATAGAAGGGTGGATTTGCCTCATGATTCTCACTGATGATGAGTTATTTAGGGTTGTTTTAACGGACAGAGAAGACGACTGCTGTTGGTTAAGTTACCATCGTATTAGTCTCAAATCCTTATTGAAGGGTATGCCTCGTACATTTCTGAAGAGCTTCTTGTCGGACAACACTTGCCTTGTTGCAGGTAGAGGTGGTGATAAGAACAACTTATTAGATCATGTGAAAATTTTGGTACGTCACAGAGATCAGTTGTTCGTTTGTGATTTGGAGAGGAAGAATTGGGGGCCATTTACATTCCTAAGCAGCGAGCACCGATTGTCTATGGGAGTAGTCCTATGATTCTATGATAGTTAGTCTTGTTGAATAGCAGCCTCACACTTTCACATATTGTTTTTGTGCTGTGCTCGGGTAGCATTGGGATTTCTATCGAGCTTACTGCGATAAACAATATTCAATTTTGCTAATGTATATGCCTCAACATGACCAAAATCTTTATATTATTTGCAATCAATCTGCGCTCGAATTTTCCAATGTTTATCAACTATATATGCTGCTGACACTAAGGAATGAATAGGAGCGAAATGGTTGGGAAAATGGCGACTTATATGGGACGATATATACCTTAGGCATGATAATGTGTATTTACACTTGGATAAAGAGTGCTCCTTGTATAAATACCAACAAAATTAGTACTATACGTCATCTGATTCCACTCGCTCCATCTTTCACTTGCAGCACGTAAACACGTATCAATAGATAATGCAGTATGAGCAAACAATAACTTATTCTTTGACATCCAAATAGATCCATAATAACGCATGCTAAACTATTAGGAGATGTATCAGTAGCACTTTCACCATCCAATCCCATCAGAATATTCAGCCAAAAATGTCCATGCAGCAACTCTTCAGTAAAGCAAACCAAACCTGAGCAAACCAAGAACAAGTAGAGAAAGCGAGCATAACCGACTCATTCAAGCATGCATCCACATAACTGACATACCGGGTCTATAATCATCTTGTGCCTATTATCACATGTAGGAAATACATTCTTTGCAATCTTCCCGAGCAAATTCTGGAACCTAAGGAGTAGTAAAAGTTTCTAAAGTTTTTTGCAATAACCATTACAAATAATGTTTGTGATTCAGCACTATATCTAGTAGAGTTGGCAGTGACATGAGAGGCAGACTTCACTGGAAAGACTCCTCTCTTATCCTGAACTCCCATTCTTATTCTAATATTTAGAATTATCCCTGCAAAAGTGCCAATAAACTACGAACCATCTGACCCAGGAGATATCTATTCCACACACCACCCTGCAAGATGAAGTCTGTGACTGTTATATATATATTATGCTGAATTCCACACCATCAGTACACTGTTGAATTCATACATTACGATGATATTTGATGTGTGCAATGGATGACTGTTACACACTTGATCAATAATTAAAACTTGGGCACCACAAAGCTTGACCCTTGCACTTTCAACCTTTCTAAATGGCATTTGGTCCCAAGATCAGTTCTGTGCAATCACGCTACCATCTTCACCCACAAGCTCTTACAATCACTATCATTTACTAAATAATCATGAAAAAAATATAAAAAAAATATATATATAAAATAATAATAATAATAATAACAACCTCGCATTCTAAGAAACATATGCTTTTGAATGTACGACACAATGGCAAAACAACTGGCCTGTCCAGAACTTGGAAGGTCTCCTTCATTTCCAGTCTAATTGCTATGTGAAATAGTCTGCTGCACAGGCAACGGGAAGACGGTGTATCCACCTCTAACAACCATAGACTTACACCTAGATAAATGGTATAGATGCCCTGCAATCATCAAACACACAACATGCAAAAAAAAAAAATACATTTAAAAAAGTATATTTCCATGGTTTTCCATTTAACATTAGTCCCTAGAAACTAGCCCATAGAACAATCACCATATAATGAATCAATATATGGTTTAAATGAACACTACTGTTATAACTGGAGGTGACTTCAGATCAGATCGGATAAAGGGACTTTCGGAAAAATTTCTAATTTTTTTCGGATGACAATAACTTTTCCAAATCCAATCCGATTATTTTTCGGATGACAATTTTTTTTCGAATTCGGACAGTTTGGAAAATCAAAAAATTTTCAGAAATTTCAAAATCCGCAAAATATAGAAATAAATTGAAAATTTGAATTATATAATCGGATTCTCTTTTAGACTAACTATTTTTTATCCAGTTAATATATTCATTTAGCAATTGTTTTAGAATGTATTAATTCAGTAAACAGTAAACAATTTAGATCTTTTAACACGTTCATTCCGCAAAAAAATTCATCATATTAATGCATTAATTCAGTAAATAGGAATATGAAATATATGAGATAAATTGAGACATGCACTAGAATAACAATATTGATTTCTTGAAGTTATAAAAGAGACAATATTCTACTTCTCCAAGATTTTTATTTGGTTTGTAAACTATATATAGTTTTAATTTAATAACTACTAGATTTTGGACCTGGGCATACACCCAGGATCTTTTAAACATTTTGGTTATAAATATTACGAATATTATTGTTTCAGTAAAATAACAATAAAAAATTCCCTTTTTATAATTAGACTTATAAACTAATTTTCTTTTGAATCAAAAGCTAATAATTTCGTAAAACACATTTAAATTCGGATATTAATAGGAAAGACTCCTAGCGTATTTATAGCAATTAATTATCAACGCGGACAACTCTCTTCTCTAAATTATATAAAAATTATAACTAGTTTATAAGTTTTATATTTTATTTGATCAAATATATAAGAATTAGAAATACACTGGAATGGAAAGGAAATAATTTTAAAAATGTGTTTGGTAAATTGGGGAAAAGGTGGGGTGTAAAGTAAAATCCTATCTATCTATTTCCTTTCCTTTCCTTTCAAATATAAAAATTAAAAACATACACTCAAACTTCAGTTCCATTCCATCTATTGGAATTATAAACTATTAAATAAAATCTTTTTCATTTGCTATCTTTCATATTAGCGTAAACAAATAAAAAACTATGAAAAAATACTAACTCTCTCTCCATATTTAAAAATACACTGCATTCATGTATGCAATTAAAACTATTAAATAAAATCTATCTTTCTATTAAAAAAAGTCTACTAACTTTTAGAGTGCCACATATAAGATAAAATCCTCTATTAAAAGTCTCTGAATGAAATGAAACTTCGGAATTCCATCTGAAATTTCAGTTTTTCAAAAAAACGGAATTCCAAATATAGAGTCGAAATATCCAAAATTCTGAATGTGATAGGAATAGAAATTTAATGAATTTCGCATTTTGGATTTGTTGAAATTCCGAAAATTCCAAAATTCCAAACTATGGTATATAGATAGTAGATATGAAATAGACCGCTATATGTTAAAATTTTGGAAATTTATTGAAAATCGGATCAGATTTTGAAAACACATCCAATTCCGATCCAATTATTTTTCAAAAAAATCGGATATCAGAATTTCAAATATCGAAACATAGATCAGAATTCTCGGAAAAATTGGATTTTCAGAACAAAGAGACACCCCTAATTATAACAGTGGTTTACACTTTTTTCGCTGTTAGAAGTTTCTTTCCCTCTTTAATAGGCCTTGATAAGCTTTTCAACCTCAGCACATTCATCAAAAAGATTAATCCCCCTATCATATTAACAAATTGCAATTATAATTATATCCGGAAAATATAACATGTATAATCCGAGCTTTGGAAAAGGGCACTTACTGTTTATTTGTTTCTGAAACCAAGAGTTTACTCATAATGACTTCTCTCACTCTTTTCCACCCACACCACACTACGCAGTAAATTCAAAGTCAAGAGATGGATAATATATAGAACAATTATTAATTAATTTTGGTAAAATATAGACCCATAATCCTTATTCAGTTCATAGTGGATTCCATAATGGCCTTTATCCCATCAGTGGGTAGGGATTTTACATTCGAGCCCATGAAAACATCAAAAAGAAATTTAAAAACTTACTTTCAATGGTGATTTCAGATTTCCGTGCTTTCGATTCGATCCAAGCCCCCCCCCAAATCGCAAACGGAAGATGGTTGGTTCTTGTACAAATCTTATTTGCAAAGTCATGGCATGGAAGGAAAATTTAATTTAATTTAATTTTGTAGTACTTAAACACAAATCTCAGCAATCAGAAAAGCATTTAGAACCCTGCTCGAACGGTTTACCATAAGTGCTAACACAATCACGAATACATACTTTTCAAACAATTACATAACAAAATCAATCTTCTATAATATTTAAACAGAGCTATTAATCAATATAAATCAGGATATAAAATATACCAATACAACAAAAAAATAATTAGACAAGATCTGAAAAAACTAGTCACATAACAATAATATTCAAAACTAGTTCTAAGATCAAACCTCAGTCCTTAAATATTAATATTCAAACCAACATATCACTTTTCTCTCTCCGATTCAGTTGATGCAAGGCGGGAATTGATTCGCTAAAACAGATTTGATTAATCTAATTAAAGCGAAACCAGTTCCCGACCTGCACCAAGCGAATCAGAGAGAGCAGTGACTAGATCTGAAAGAAAGAAAGACTGAAGTGGAAAGAAAGGCAAAACCCTATTGTGAAGTTGGTGGGAGAAAAATCTCAGTCTAATTAGGGAAAGTTGGTGTATGGTAAGCCTTGTATTTATAGTCAAATGAAAGATTTCACTGCCGACTTTCTTTTTTGTTTTTTAACTTTAATTAAAAAAGAGATGTTGATGATTAGATGTTTGTTTAGTGGCGTGAAATGGGGTCGGTCGAGGGTTTTTGGGTTGGTCCAGATGTAGTTGTAATTTTGACAAGTCAACAACGCGTCATTGATTAACCGGCCCTCCACCTTTACAAACCCACTCATTATTTGAGACTTTACTAGAAGAAGTACACATGTCTATCATGTATTACTTGCTTTCTATGGTCCAATTATCATACTTTTTTTATATAACGATAGAGATGAAAGCTTAATTGGAAATTCGCTTCCCTGAATCAATGTATATCACCAGTGTATTGTACGGGTTGCAGACAAAAAAAAACCACGCAATTCATGCGCTTGACCAAGAAAGTCATGAAATTAATGAGCAACTAATTTGGAAGTTGGAACCATATATTCGAACACCAAGTCAATTGGTCGAAAGAGCCTAGATAACAACATGGATAGAGCATTTTTAATGGTTACACCAATTCGTGTTCAAATACCAAATTTTTAAAAATTTGGTTAAAAATCATTTTAAGTGGAGATACCATTTGAAAAAACATCAAACCAAATATCAAATGGAGTGTTTTGATATTTAACCAAATATCCAGGCGGTTTTCTAAAAGTCGGACAGCTTTTCGAACACCGTATGGGCTTTGGCTTCTCTATAGACTTATGTGCACGGTTGTCAAAAAGCAACGTGGGCTTAAAGTTTAAGTCTACGCAGTTTTTTGAACACCGCATGACTTACTATAGTTTGGTCTTATCTCGCGCGGTTTTGCGAAAACAGCGTGGACTTGGGCCTTTTAGTTTTGGCTTAATGGAGCAGTTTTCCAAAAATAGTGTGGGCTTGGGCACGTGGTTTGGTGTTGAATTTTGATGTATAGACTGAAAATGTTTAGTGTTTGAGTGATTTATTATCTGATTTGATAAAAAAAATTAGTGTTTTAGAGTTTGCACCATTAAAAATGCTCTTACCATGTAAATATTATTATTGCATACAGCATAATGCAAGTCTTAGGATGATTTGTCGGCATTTCTTCAAGTGGTTTTTCACATTTGAGATTGCACCTTGCAACTTTTGAGGTTGCACATCATCATCTCAAAACGGTAAAAAGAGATTTAACATGAAAACTTCGGAGAGAGAATATTTAAAGGAGGAAGAACCATGACAGTAAGTAGTTTGATTCTCAAAGATATTACACTTGCTCAATGAGTACGTAATTTTGGCAGTGGTGTGGTAAATGTTTCACTCAGCTGCTATATAACTTTAGGGGTCATTTGTTTTTGCCTCTTATAAGACTTTGAGGTCTTATAACCTCTTATAAGATGCGGGTCAGTGATTTTGGACATTTTTTTTGTTTGTGTTTTTTGCCTCTTATAAGAAGCATTTAATTATAAGTGTCTTATAAGATACTCCAATTCTATAAGTATCAAAATTGGATCTACTTCCAATTCTATAAGTCTTACAACTTGAAAAATGACTCAAACACCCCGCCCATATACCCCTAGCATTATTTCTCTCTTTTTCCCTTTTCATTATCTTCTTCTCCAAATAATTTTATTGCCCTAGCACCACCACCACCACCACTACCACCGCCATCATCACCACCACCACTACCACCACCATTATCACCTCCACCACTACTACCACCGTACTATTAATACTATCATCACCACCACTACCGTGCTATTAAGACTACTACTACTATCATACTGTTAAGACCACCACCACTTCCACTATCACCATCATCATCACTACCACCGTGCTATTAAGACCAATATTATCACCTTCACCACCACCGTACTATTAAGACTATCACCACCATCACCACCATACTATTAAGACCAATATTATCACCTCTACTACCACTACCACTACCACTACCACTACCACCGTGCTATTAAGACCACTACCACCACCATCGCCAATTAAGATAATTTACTAAAATTGATATTCTAATTATCAAAATTGTTTTGAAACTGAAAATCAAATTATATGTTTGTTTCAAATTAATCTATTCAAGTTAAATATGATGTAAAACATGGTTATATTTGTCATAGGATATTGTATATTAGTTTTTTCTATTTTTACAAGTGCTTATAAAAGGAATTTAAAATGAAAAACAAACTACTTTATAAGACTCTTTTATAACATATGGTTTTATAAGATCCTCTTATCACTTAATCCAAAAAAACAAATAGCTCTTTAGTCTACTTGGCGGAATATTATAATGCATGAACTTTTTCAGGTGGTACATGGAATTTTTTTGATTCTGGCCGTGATGTAAGTGGGTCTTGTTGAAGAATATATCAATTCAATTTTGCAAGTGGACTGGGAGTGGGAAGTGGGAACTTTTCAATTATGTTGAATCCCGTTGGTGTTAAGGGATACTTTCCAATTCCAAATTCTAAATCTACGGAGGCAGTAGTCACATCTAGATTGCAAGTTTGCAACTGTTACGGCTTTATTTGGACCTCATAGATCTGAGATAATGGATTGGGGCATTGGGATTTCAAGGTGACTCGGGCTCTTGATTAATGAGTATAAAATAGGGCCCAATGAATAAAGAGAAAGGAGATTGGATGGGGATATGAGTCAAATGACCACGTGGAGGAAATCTGAGCGTGGAATGACAAGAAAGATGGACTGAGGAGGTAAAGGGTAGGGCCACATGATAAAAGAGAGGAAGCCCTAATAGAGGGGCAAGAGAAAAGAGGATAGAAAAAAGAGAAAAGTGGTCACAACAACAACCGCCTCCATAAAATCTTATGGGTCTTATTAGTGCCGGACTCAATTTGTGTTGAGCGGACTCCTACAAAAAAAAAAAACAACTATTATAAGTATGTCATTAGTTTTAAAAAATTCAAAAAAAAAACAATTATTACAAGTATGTTATTGATTCCTAAAAAATTGAATTCGAAACCCCAAACTTAAACGACGTTATGTCGTTTGAATTTAGAAGTCCCAAACGACTTGGCCACACCGTTTGAGACTTAGTCCAAAAACGACGCTTGCCACATTAACGGCATCGTCGTTTTGGTCCCAAAGTCCAAACGGTGTTTCTGCATATCGTTGGAGACTTAGTCCAAAACGGTGTGGCCATATCGTTGGAGATTTAGTCCAAACGCGGTGTGGCCATATTTTTTTTCTAAGTCCAAATCGGTGTGGCCATTTTTTATAAGTCCAAATTTGGACATGGGCACATCGTTTTGGTGTCCCGAACGGTGTGGCCAATGTCGTTTGATTTGAACTTTGAAAAAAATTGAAAGTTCGTTTTTGGGTTCTTAACCGTGTGGTGTGGGCGAATCGTTTTGGACTAAGTCCCAAACGGTGTGGCGCAATCGTTTGGGACTTAGTCAAAACGACCTGGCCAAATCGTTTAAGTTTGGGGTTTCGAAATTAATTTTTTGGAAATCAATGGCACACTTATAATAATCGTTTTTTTTTTGGGAGTCCGCCCAACACAAATTGGGGTCTGGCAGTAACAAATACCAATCTTATATGGAGGAAATTTCGCTATAAGTATGCAACCAAGTCATCTAAGATTTCGGACAGTTAACTTTCAAGTCAAGCAACTAAAAATAATACAAATGTTCTTATTGTTTTTAAAAAAGAAAATATTCAATTTTACTTAGGGGGAATTAAACTTATTTCATAAACTCTTCTACCTCCATATCAAAAGACTTGAGCTTTCACTACTTATACCACAATGCCCAAAACACTCTCCTCTGCACACAAGAAAACACACTAAGTTGCAAAAAAAATATGATATTTGTGTTGGAAATTATTTTCTAGATAATGCATTCTCACCACATATCAACTTCGTGGCCTCAACTATGCCATATATTCTGTATCCCAGGAGCATGGACCAAAATATCACCGTATAGCCGATATATCGCCGATATATATTGGTATTTTAGTACACCGACATTGATATTTTCGATATATATCAACCGAATATATAACATTTTTTCCGATATATATCGGAATTTCCAATATAAAACTTTATATCACCGATATAATCGATATATCCAATATTTACGATATATGTCGGTTGACTTTTTGACCATTTTTTAATATAAATCCAATATTTTTAATATATTTCCGATATATTTTCGATATTATATTTTCAAAATATTCGATATTTTAAATAATTTGGACTGATCACCAAAAAAAATGGATATATCTGATATATATCGGTTTTTAAGTACACCAATATATTCATCGATATCGATATTTTGGGCCTTGCCCGACAGTGACGCAACCTTTAAAGCCATCTCATTGTCGATGCGGGATGGTTCACTATCAAATGTGACCTTGTACTTGGTCAGCACCATAAACACAAATAGCTTTTCGAATTTGAGGTGATGCACAACTTCACTGGTCTCCAAAGTTGGCAACTTAATCACGAAAAGTAGATGCACCACAACCATTTTCGGCCTTATATTTCTGTGTGCCACTTTATTGATTATCTACACCAAGTCTGACAGTTTCATTTTATTTATGTGTCATTGGTGAATTTATTATTTGGCACTAGATGATATTAATTGACTACTTGGGCTAATGTTCAAATGCAAGATTCAAAGTCCTCGGATGCGTTATACACTTATTATACCAATATAGTTATTCCCCAGACATGCCATGAGAGCGGCCTCTAGCTGTTTTCAGTTTTCCATTAAAACTTACAAAAAGTCAAAAACTATCTACAATTCCTGACTAAAAAAAGCCAGAGCAGAGTGCGAAGTGCGAACCTACAAAAGATTTGACTTCCAACATCAATTTTGCTATAAACATATGCAATAGAGAAATTGAGTAGGAAAGTGAGGAGATCTAACTACTCAAATGACAACAAAAGTTGGACAACATTTTAAGATGTTTTAGCTCTGAAGACTTTGGGTGTTCGGATTTTTTTTTTTTTTTTTAATTATCATTTTTTCTTAATAGGTGTTTTTTAAAAAAAAATTAATTCTAAACTAATTTTTAAATAAACATATTTGGTTGAGATTTTTCTAAAAACCTACTTTTATCAAAACCGATTCGGTGTAGGAGCATCAGCGGAACCACCACCAAGTCCTTGTTTAACCTCCAAGCGCCGCTCAGCACCATAAGCGTTATCCCTATAATCCTCTAGATCAGAATATTTCACATACGGACTACCCTCAGTAAATCCACTTCACCTTTTGTTTTCTCATTCTTCATTAGTTCATTTCTCCATTTTTTTCGCTCCCTTCTGCACTCTTCAACATCCTTCTTCATTTTTTTCCCCTTTTTCATTTTTTGTGGCGCACGTTAACCTTTTAAAGTACTACTTGTCTATAATACGCTACACCTCGATATTGATGAAAAACAATGACGTGCATCACCTTTGATGCACCGCAACCTTTGGCTAGTTTTTAACTGCAGCAGCATTTGGTCCTAACACCGAGGCAGTCCATTTGCCTTGAGCGCAAGAGGTCACCCGACGAAAAAGAAAAACAGTTTTTTAACTTGAAAAAATAAGTTTTTATTATTTATCATAAAATAATTTTTTCGAACCAATAAATATTTTTTAAGGTAAAAGTGTGAAACACTACTTTCTACAAAAAAAATGTGTATTTTTCTAAAAAACGTTTTTCACTAATAAAATAGGATCCAAACACCCTGTCCTGCAAAATAATTCAACAAACACAGCTCTTTTTAAAAAACATGTACTGGTCGTCTTCCTGTAACTTCTCTTTGGCCATCTGTATTACAAATGCAGTGGGCAAAATAAAAGGAAACGCCTAAAAACTTTCTGAGAGCACATCATAGAACCAATAACCTATGGACAGAAAAAACGAATATGTCGATTGAGCAAAAAGGGGCAAGAAAAGTGTACATGAGACCATTACAAAAGAATACAGTGCAGTTTCACCAAGTAAAAACTATGTAAGTGCAATGCAGATACCCTTAGATTATGGTCACAAGTGGCATTTGAGACAAAAGCAATGAAGAAAAAGGTTACAAGGATGAAACTGCCTACTGCTATTATCATTGCAAATATTAATCTTACCAGCAGAAAAACAAAAAATGATGAAAGCAGAAATATGAATAAAGATGCTGATATTAATCTTACCAGCAGAAATATGTTTCCATATGACAAAGTTCACTGATGAAAGTTTTATTTTACAGTGCAAGAGAACTGCCCCCTTAAGCAAAGCACAGGAAACCCGTAACAACAACAACTACAACATGAATCTTAAAACCATTACAAGCAAATATTACTGCCTCGGTGACGGATCTCAACATCACAGACCTCCTTATCATCTTCTTTCATCTTTTCTCTTCTTGACTTTCCCAGTTTTTCTCAAGGATCTGAATTCTATCATGTGGTTTCTTCTCAGAAATTTACCAGAGTGAGGTAATGATGTGAATGATTGCATACTCAAAACAACAAAAGATGACGAATTCAGAAAGTTCCAAAATCCTTTCACAAGGAAAAACAGTACTGTCATTTCCGTTTGAACGGACTGGACTGCTGTTTGAACTTTGCTTTGTTGCTGATGTCCCTACGGAGGTGCTGTTCAACCACACCTTACTTTTCGAAACTCTGTTGCCCCTTCCTATTGTTACACTGCAGGACCCCTACCATCCAAGAGACACACGTTCCTGGGCTTTGATAAAATCACTGGCTTTCTTACTCAGTCTTGGTATACATTAGGAGTTGGAAAATAGGCGTGACACATTTAAGAATTATGATTATCTGTTCAGTGCTGAGATCCCCTGTGGATAAGACCATATAGAGCTGATAAGGTGGACAGTTGCTGTGAACGGGTGGAGATTAGGCCAATGAGAAGACTTGCAGAGAAAACCTTAGAAAGTAAGCAAAGATCCCTACAGTTCCCCAAGAATGTTCATACAGAGGCTGGTGCGGCCATCTAGTGGGGACGTGGCAGCCAGAGACACTCCGAGTGTTAATGGGTGCTACTGCCAGAGGCAGTTTGTGGACTATCTGGAATGGTCCACTAAGCTAAGAACCCTTGGCACAAGGTTCTCCTTGTCATAACTAGTTTGCTAAAGGCTGCTAAAGACAAATTTGTCAAGAGAATTGTTTCTGAAAGATTGTGTTCTAGCAAACTAAGACAAGTCAGCTCTTTGCCACTAACCTTTGTCTCAGGATGGCCCCACTTGTGGGGATCTGGCTGTTTCCAACTAAATAAAGAAACATATGCCTTGTATTAGCAAACAAGCTGCCAGATGACTGCAGAGTTGGCAAGATGGATCACTGACCATCTACCCTGAGCTGTGTCAGATGGCTGCTGAATTGGTGAGATGAATTATAGACCATCTACACCCTTCTATTAGGGTGTGTTTGATAACGATTTTTTCAGTGGTGAATGGCAACAGTGGTTTAACTCACCCACTACAATCATAAATGCACCGCTTGTTTCACTTTGACCCGCAGGGAACTTTGCCACAATTCACTATAAGTCTTCCTTACAACCTTACCATATAGTGGGTGGAAATTCTTACATTCCCAAAAGGCAAATTTTTCCAGGTAAAAACACAAAGGGATTTGCCATACTTGGAACAAATTTGCTATCAAAATAAAAATTCACCAACCCCAGGAAATGCAATTCATCCACTATAGTTTGTCTTTGCCCACTATTATTTGCCATGGAAATTTTCTACTGGCATATGGGGGCAAAATTTCATTAGCCTTAGCTTCTGTATACCTATCTAATCTTCAATGAAGACAACAGAACTGCAGCTTAGTTAGTTTCTGCAGTCACTACTGTGACCATGTAGAATGGAAATATCTATCCGTGCCAATCTCCAGAGTTCATGTGAAGTGGAAATTCTTTTACTGGAAAAGAGCCCATGCATCTTTGTGTGCCACCTAAAATTTTTAATTCAATGAAAAGGGAAGCTACCATTGGGACAAAGCTTAAAGCAAGTTGGTGAAAGAAATGAAACCCCCACCAATGTGCTCAACTACACACCCTTGCAACAAAACAAACTCCAAGTAAAACAAAATGCTCAAGGTAAATACTCAACTCCTTCCAAAACCTCAGATTCAATATTTGATCCTTAAAAGAAAGCCGTTGTATAAAGCCGCTGAGAGATTCTCCTCCAATCAAAAAATTACCAAAAAGGCCAAATTTTCAAGTGCAAAACTTCCACTTGTGAGCGAATCCCTAAAACACCAAGAGCGCAAAAAATTACCATATTTTGTTCCTTTTTGTATGCTTTCTGTAGTAAAATTGTGTTCACTCGTGGTGCACCACTTATAAATATGCATCCATGTGAGCATGCTTTCTGATACCATGTGAGCATTCTCATTTTTCGTTCCAGAAAAGCTTGTAGTCCAACCAAAGCGTCAGCTCATCAATTCTTGGTAAGCTCGTCAATATTTTATGTCCTTCATTGCTCTATAACATTCACCCTTCAATTTTTAACCACAACCACTCTTTCCTTCCAAGGTCCATAAATTTTGGTGACCAAGCAATTACTGTATGTCATTCTCAACTAAACCTTCTAATCAACAAGCACACACTCTTTCTTCGTAGCTTAATCTCTTCAACATATCATTCTCTCCCTTCAACGTAGCTTAATCTCTTCAACAGCAAACCATGACCAAGAAAACAAACAGGTTTACATTCACCTCAATAGATTTAACATTACTTTACCAATCCCAATGTCTAATAAATCCAACAATCCACAAACAGAATTGAACTACTTATGCCGCATCGTTAACTAAATCTTCTTCAAAACAAACTTCATCTCGGACCATAGGTGTCAACGCTAGAGCCCTTCCACCTAGAACAACTATAAAAATAAACAAGAGATTTGAAGACCTGCACAATCAAATCTCCAGTTAGAGCCAAAATCTACAGATGTAAGACGTGAAAGTTTTGACCACCCAATGCTCTTCTTCTTGACCAACTTTTCAGAACGTAGGACGAAGAAAAGAGCTTGTGAGAAAATGAACTCCACATTGTTTCTTGTTCCATGGAAATCACAGTCTACCAAATTCCTGAGAAATCAGCTAGCGTGCTACACCAGATATATTCCCTTAAGAAGGAAACAATGGTGGAAGAAAACCACCATGTGTAGCACTGAAGTCTACAGTAAGGAAAAAGAAGCAAGCAAAGGAAGCATTTTGACATAGCATGTTCTAAGGAATCTGAGATTTCAAACTCATAGACTTCAAATAGTTCAATGTAAAGTATTTATCTATTAGGACTAAACGATTTTAAGTTTCTAAAGGATTTAGGTTCAAATTCATATTTCATGGGTAGAAAATTCTACTCAAATAGAAGGGAGGAAAACAGTAGAGTGGACGTAAGCTGCAGCAATTGAATCAAAGGAGAGATAATAAAACATCTAATTAACTAAGTTTTGACTAGCACTAGAACGATTGTTGAGCTTCCAAACTAAAGCGCACTGCCATTTCATCTGAATGCCCCACTTAAGTAACACTGTCAAGATTATAAAAGAAAAAAACTTATATAAACCAAAAAGACAAAAATAGGAAGAGCATACTCTTATTTAGCGTGCTTTCCACTTCTTTGATAGATGATAGTATATATCCTCTCCACTCCTCCCTTTCTTGTAGAAAGCATTCTTCAGCTTCTTCATTGTGGATTCGTAAATATTTATTCTTCTATCAAGCATATCGTCAAAGAACTTTCTAACCTCTGACAATCTACCTAATCCACATAGCCCAATGAGCAACTCATTTGAGCTGTCGTCAGCTGGATATACAAGATTTATCATCATGGAGACCCACACCTCGACAGCCGTTTCAGGATCATCGGCATCAAAGAATATCTTGATGGCTGCTGCACAGTTAGCATGTGTTGGAGGCTGTTCATTCTTCATCATTTCATTGAAAAAATTAGCTGCTTGACGAACCTTCTTGTTTTTAATCAGACATTGGAAAATCATGTTATAAGTTAAAGAATCAGGGAATGCCCCACGGAAGGCCATCTCATCAAGTAAACGCAAGGCATTGTCGAAATCACTGTTGTTGCAGAGCAATCCAATCATTGCATTGTACATTATCAAGCTAGGTAACAAGCCACTACCAACCATGATTTCCCATAACGGCACAGCTTGACTTGAATCATTTTGCTTAACAAGAATATCAAGAGCATTAGAAAAGAATTTCATACCTGGAAGGCAATTCTTCCCTTTCATAACATGAAGAAACTTAATAGCCTCATCCGCCTGCGCTCCACGAACAAGAGTTGTAAGAAATGCATCATAAGCCGACATATTCTGCGGGCTCCATCCAACACGAATCACCATCTCTCCGAACGTATTCTTCGCCTTAGCAGCATTGCCCTCCTTCTCCCAACCTTCCAGCAAAATCGCAAACGTATCCGCATCGGGAGCAATCTTCATCTTAATCTTCTCAAAAAACTCAAGTGCCTTATATGTCTGATTCTCCTCACGACAAATAGCACTGAGCAAAGAATTAACAGCAATAACATCTTGCTGAATTCCATACCTGTCCAAAACATCAAAACTCATAACAGCTTCACTAAACTTCCCAGCAATACAATAACTCCCAAACACCGAGGCAAACGTTGCCATGGACAACACATTTTCTTGCTTCATAGACCTTATCGCGTCCCACATTGTCTCGAACAGTCCATTCTTACCAAGTAAATCAACCATTAAATTCCACGAATATTGAGTATGCCTATTCAACGACCCTGTCCACTTGAAAAACTTCACCGCTGCAGCTGGAAACTCGTAAGAGTGTTTCAAAACTTCTTCAGCGTATTCTGGTAGTGGTGAAACCCCGCAACGGGCTAAGGCTGTTTCGATTTCGGCAGCAGGGACTGTACCAACTATGTCACATAAAACTCTCACTCTTGGGTTCATAGTTGGGGTGGCTTCTATATATGATGGATGGTTTTGTGGGACACCATTATTTGAGAAATTAGCCATAATAATAATTAAAACATTGGAAATATTTCAAAACCCTAATTAGATTTTTAATAAATACTGTAAAGTGGTCGTAAGATAGAGTGGGGAAAAAAACGGTTTGGATAGAAAGAAGAGCAGAAATTGGGACCTTTTTGTGTCCTTTGACCTGTAAAAATAGATTGATGCAGTGTTAGAGTTAGGCAGTTTTTGTGTGACGTAATGTTGAGATTTAAGCGGCTTTCGGGAGAATCTACGCAAGATTTTTTTTTTTTTTTTTTTTGCACTGTCAGAAATTCAGAATGCAAAAGCAGCAGAACCTGGAAAAAGTTGGTAATTTGGTATGTATATGCCGATATGTTTTTTATATTTATTTACCGGCTTTAATCTTCTTTTCGCCGACTTTGCGTTGACAGTAGTCAGATACGTATGGAGGACTGGAGGTGGCACCCTGACTTTGAATGGGCCCAATGTTAACTTTCATGGGTTTTGATAAATTACAGCCCAATAATACCAACAATTAAATTTTGACACAGCGAACAATTAGCAAATCTCTTCCCCTGCAATAAGATAACTGATAAGCACGCCGAACACCAATAATAAACTTCATGGCAATGTTGTGAGTTGTGAGTTGTGAGTTGTGACTAAATGTCTAAACGCAAAGCTTGTGACGGTTCATAGTCTTTACGTGTTAATCTTCTTTGCAGTTAGCTTGTGTGTTTATAAAACAAGAGCAGGCTGTTGGTAATCTTTCAAGAATCAAGTATTAATTGCTCACTCTCTAATTTCATGTTTGAATCAAAAGTTCCATATCACATATGTACCAAAGTCTTGGCGATCAGCACACGAGTCTTTTAAAATATTAACGGATTTTAACAATGGCAACTTAAATAAGATATTGGAAGGAATTGATGTAATATTTTGGTTGATTGAGTGCTCCAAGTTTCGATTTAGATATTGGATCTCTATGCTCAAAATATTTCTACGATAAAGAAATCAGATGGAAAAGTATCAAGAGAGGTGGTTGTTTCTTCCATATTAAAAAACTGGACCAAGAAAAGATAGCTACTGATGTGGTTGTTTGGTCCATGTTATTGTTGCTGTAATCAAAGAAGCAGTGCCCAATATGCCTCTACAAAGATCAGAAGTGATCAGAGCTGTTATTGTACGTACCTGTAAAGAACTCAAACCTGACAATGATATGATAATACAATATGATGACAATGCAGCAGTTGTCATTGATCAAGAAAAAAAGAATAAAAAAGCAGAGCATGTTGATTATATAAAAACTCGGAGGCACCAATAATTATAGTTCATCATGTGTATTAAAAAACTGGACCAAGAAAAGATAGCTACTTTTATGAGAAAATAATTTTTAACTGTTATATTAAGAGTGAATTTGAGTTATGGCCCCAAACTTATGTACCGTTTTGTGTTTAATCCCTAAATTTTGAATCATCACAATTAGACTCCCAATCTGTTTCAGACCTCTAACATAACTGTTCATTTTTTCTATAATGCCCAAACTACCATTTCAAAAAAATTGTGGGAGCAAATTGTTTTCCCCCCAATTAAACATGGCCCACTCCAATAACTTAGATTAAAACCCCCAACTTAGGGTTTTATTTTGCTTCTCACTCTATTTCTCATCTCCTCGCTTTGTTTGTTAAATTTCCAATATCCATTTCTCAACATTCATTTCTCAACCTCGAAACAACTACTTCTTACACTGGAATCCACGATCTTGTACTCGAATCGACAATCTCATAGTCAAGGTAATTTTCACGTGCCTTATTTTCAAGGTAAAATTTAGGGTTTTTCGTTCTAAGGTTTTTTTAAATTATATAATCAATGTCTGATAAAGTTTACTTTGTTTAGTTTACATAGTTACTTTAGTTTGTTTAGTTACATTGTAGCATCATGTTTAGTTACTTTGTTTAAGGTCAAAGTCAGTTTATTTCACTCAACTCAAACACAGAATGTTTTAAAGTTGATAGTTTTATAATTGATAACATGGTTTTAAAGTTTGGTTGTTGTGTCTGATTGTTGTTTTGGTTTTGGCTTGCATTGGTTTCGTTGTTGCAGATAATGGGCACAATTAGGATCCTTAGGTGTCACCATCGGGGTAAATGGGTAGAGGATGGACAATATATGAAATATGTTGGTGGACAGTATATAGATTATGAGGAATGGGATTATGATTACGCAAGTTTGATAGACATTGTTGCTAGGATCACTTTAGCATTTGGTGTCCCATTTGGAAATGTATTGGAAATATGTTGGTTGCATGGTGGAAACAAAACAAATCTAGAAACAGATAGAGATGTGTTGTTCATGTAGGAATATGCAAGAGTTTATGCAAATGGGTTCACACATATTTTTGTAAATTGGCATGAGTTGGATGTCATTTCAAGTGATTCAAATGATGATGAAAATGAGGGGCAAGGTAAAATACCACATGTTGTGGACTCTTCCACAAATAGTGAAGATGAATATATATATATATATATATATATATATATATATATATATATATATAGCATGGCAGAAGATGTAGAAGGAGGAAGTTGTTTGACTTGGATGACTGGCCCATTACAGAAGACTATGACTATGTTAAGAAGAAGACAACAAATTTGAGGTCTCCACCATTGCTATTGCCATATTATTCTGAAGACAAGAAATATAGTGACCCTAGTCATAAAGTAAAGGAAAAGAGAGTTGTTCAAGAACAAGAGCAACAACCCACATCTATTGAAGTTAAGGAGCTTTCTACATCTACTGGAGTTGTAGGTATGTATAATTACATCCAAATTATTTTAATAGTTGTCTACATCCAAATTTTTCCAAAGACTTCTTTTGTAATTCTTGTATGCTGTTTGAATGATTTAGGTCCTGATGCAACTTAAGGGTTTAGATGTGAATTCAACATTGACCAAATAGATGCAACAAAGCATTACTACAGTCAAGATTCATCTGATGAGGAGTATATACCTTCTGAAAATAATTCAAGTAGTGAAGAGTCTTTGTTTGATGAGGGGTATGTTTTTGTTGAAGAAGAGGATGGAAATGGTTCAATTGCTGAAAAAGATGAACTAATACAACCAACTATTAGGACATAAATAGTTGAGGATGATGATGTAATAAATGTATTGGTTGAAAACACTTTTAATATTCCAACTGATGATAGAGAAACTAGAACTGATGAAACATCAATTAGGTTTAGGGGTGGAATTTGAGCCGAGTAGCTTGGGCTTGGCTCGTTTAAGCTTGGCTCAAGCTCGTTCATTTAACTAAATGAGCCAAGCTTGAGCCCATATTATAGCTCGCTTAATAAACGAAAGCGGGGTGAAGCTCTACTCAATAAGCTCAAATACCATCATCACAATTGTAAAATAGCCGAGCTACTCGGGCTTGCTCGGCTCGGGCTCTCGGCTCATTTAAGCTCGGCTTTCAGACTCGTTCATATAATATATGAGCCAAGCTTGAGCCTATATTAAAGCTCGTTTAAATAAACGAGTTGAGCCGAGCTTAGTGAAACTCGGCTCGATTAGCTCGAATTCCACCCCTAATTAGGTTGTTTGTAGGTCAGAAATGGGCTGATAGATACTTGTGTAGAGATTATCTGAGGTTGTGTGCTATTAAAAGAAAATTTAGTATGAAGTTCAAGAAAAATGATTCTCTACAAATTGAAGTTGTGTGTAAGGAGGAAAGTTGTAAATGGAGGGCTTATTGTAGGTGCATGACTAAGAGGAGTACATTCAAATTAAGAAGGTTGAATGATCTTCACACTTGTACAGTTGATAGAAAAGATAGAAACTCTATGGCAAATGCAACTTGGATAGCAAAAGATATTGAGAAAGATATGAGACTTCATTTCAAGAGCTACAAACCAGCTGACATCAAAAAAATCATGTGGAACAAATATCAAGTTAAGATTAAGTATTAGCAAGCTTAGAATGCCAGGAACCTAGCAATGGAAATGATTCATGGAAGTTATGATGAGTCTTATGCAAAGGTTCATAAACTTTGTTTGTATATTCTCAATTCCAACCCAGGTTCTATTGCTAAGTTCTCTAGAAATGCTAACTACATGAGTTTTGAATGGGTTTGTATTGCTTTCAAAGCATGTTTAGATGGGTTTGTCAGTGGGTGTATGCCTTTAATAGGTCTTGATGTATGTTTTTTTAAAAGGGAAACATGGGGGTGTATGTCTGTCTGTTCTAGCATTAGATTGTAATAATTGATTATTTCCACTATGTTTTTTTATTTGTATTTCAGAAAACACTGAGAATTGGACTGAATTTCTAGATATTATGGCACCATCCTTGAACTTACATCCATCTAGACTGACCATAATTTCTGATAGACAAAAAGGTTTCGGTAATGCAGTTGCCATAGTGTTTCCTGATTGCAATCAAAGATTTTGTTTTAGACACATGGTGTAGAACATGAAGACAAGGTTTAAGGGTTTTGAAGTGGAAACATGAAATGCAGCAAAAGCATTAGGGGAAGCTGACTTTAATAAAAGTATGGAGTTGCTTGAGAAAAGATGTAGCGATGCCAAATACTACTTGATGACTGAGGAGCCTAGGTTGTGGGCAAGGTCACACTTTGACATTGAATGTAAGGCTATCCACCTCTCTAATAACTTCTATGAATATAGTTTTATAATAGATGTTAGAGATAAGCCTATTGTGAAGATGGTTTCCAAGATAGTGATGTTACAAATGAAGTTGATCGATCTATGATAGAAAGGGGAAGTTTGTAGACTGGAATGAGAATGATCTAGTACCAAGGGTGAAAGATATCTTACCAGAAATAGAGAATGCAATTGGTGACTATGAAGTTGTTGGTTCAAATGAGGATAAGTTTTATGTGACACATAAGTCTGGGGACTGTTGATTTGGTACAATTAAGTTGTCCATGTAGAGAATGGCAAGTGTGTGGAATTCCTTGCATTCATACTGTGGCTATTATTAAGCCAAGGAGAGACACTTGGACACAGTAAGTTTAAATTTGATATGTTCTATTGCAATTTGTTGTGTTAAATTACATTATTTATTGTAATTTGTTGTTGTACTTTGTTTTAGATTCTGCAGTCATTTTTTTCACTATTAGAGCATATAGTGGGCCATAACTCCGATGGTTCATGAGGATGATTGGCCAAAGGTAATTCTTATTCTAATTTTCAATTATTTTAATTTCTAGTTTATTGATTGAGTATTAACATGTGTTTTGTTTAATTGATGCAGCCTGTAGTTGCAGATTATGTTTATCCTCCAGTTAAGCATAGACAACCTGTTAACAGGAGAAGAGGTATAGATGAAAATGAGAACTCAGTTAAGTGTTCTAGATGTGGTGTACTTGGCCATAATATAAGAGGGTGTCAAGGAGGTGAAGTAGGTGGTAATGTTGTTAGAGGAATAGGGACTAGAGGAAGACCAAGTAGGCCAAGAACAAGACCACTTCCAAATCCATTCTTGCAGGCACCAATCAACCCTGAAGATGGAGTTCAAGCTACTCCACCAATAAGAGGAAGAGCCAGAGGCAGTAGATGAAGAAGAGGCAGGGGCAGCAGAGGTATGTAGAGGAACTGAAACTGAAATTGAAAATGTCACACCCCGAATTTCGACAGATAATTCGGAAAAACAATATTTGTTCTCGACTCTTCGATCTTCGAGGTGTTAGGCACTCTTAACTCCCAAAAACCCATAAACAGTTTAAATATGCGGATAATTAAAAACCAATAAATTTTTTAACTTAAACAAAAGTCCTCTTCATTACAAAAATTTACAAATAATATTAGGTTACAAATCTCTTTTCAATAACTCTTTATTTAAATACAACTGAAAATATAAAACAACATTTGTCTCAACTAAAAATCTATTACACCTTAAGAAAAAACAAAACATATCCCTGAATGCGACGCTAAAGCAAACCACAAGCAAAGAACCAACCTTCTTCAACATGAAACCCGTCAAGACTTATCAACTATGTTCATTTAATGAACACACCCGATAAGCAAACATGCAAATCGGGTCAAGATTATAAAAATGCTTGGTGTAAGTAGCTCTAAAATACAACATATATTTATACATATACATACACAATCCATAAGGCGCTTAGTTCCTCCACCGAGGCTTTAACTCCCAACTACTAATACGACATTCTTAACTACAATAAGTAAGGCAGGTAGTTCCTCCACTGAGGCGCCTTAACTTCCAACAACTAATACAACATTCTTAACTACAATAAGTAAGGCAGGTAGTTCCTCCACTGAGGCGCCTTAACTTCCCACTAACCATACAACAAACTATACGCATAATAAAAGGCATTTAGTTCCTCCACGATGCCCCTTAGGTTCTAACTAAACTAATAACCAGCAAAACATATTTTATACTTATCGCATTTCATGCTCAATTACAGAGTGGGTCGTCTCTGCCCAAGTAATTAGTTTGACCCACACTTCTGTAAAACCATATACAATCATCTATCTAACGATACATCATTAACCAATACATTACCATAATTATATTAATTAAGGCTTTCTTTGTGTGTCCCTAAAATCACATCGTATCTATGTCTTACCTAGTTTTCCTGGCTACCACAATCACTTCCCAACGCCGAACATGTACATCCACATGCCTCCCCTTACATAATGAACCACTCCGTGCGTAACTACCCTGAGCGAGATGCCGCACACCAGGTAACCCTCACACGAAAGCCATTATGTAAGTACTGCCATTATTCGGCATAAAATATCGCGCATCTCGTTCTAATTTTGCGAACGAAATAATCAAGCCACCATTAGGCTACGCCAGAGGGGCCATTCAGATTTACTGAAAAGCTAGAAGGGCCAATCAAATTACTTTCGCCCAAAGGGCCATTCAGATTCACTGAAACGCCAGAAGAGCCAATCATATCACATGAGTTGTGGTAGCTAGGTTCTAGGATTTTTGTTACATAATTTATTCAAGTGTCATACATTTATGACTCATAATAATTCCACTATTTCACGTGCAGGTCAAATACCTTATTGCACTAAGCCACAATATTTAGAAATATCTCAATTATATCTTATAACCACTTTCATTCTTTTACGTGCCAATATATTATTACACTACGCCACACTCCTGTGGGAAATATCCACAAATACTCTACTACCTCCTAGTAGCATCTCAAAGATAAAATAATGGAGCGTTTATACATTTATTTCTCCCAAAACTATTGCATTTAATATATATATCCCAACATATTATATAATGTCACAATTGCTTTAAACGTATCGCATAATTTTTTATAGCGTTTTAGGAATATTATATCTCCTAAAGTTTCTATCTCGTCACGTGTCAAAATATACTCAATATCAACGTCAAATTTTTCTTAGATAATGACAACCAAATTTATACAAGCTTCTACAACATTTTAGCATTTGATTTGTCCATACAATTTACAACATAAAACGTAGCACAATTAAACAGTCCACAGTCCATAATCAAATCCTAAAAAAAATCTAAAGTCCATGAATCTAAGTCCGTATATAATTTAATTCTCATAAAAACGTATATATCTAAGTCTTATAAAAATTCTCCGCTTGTTACGTGTCAATCTTATATTGCACTACTCACGTCAAGTCTTAATTAGATAATGACCAACCAAGTTATACAATTTTCGACAACATTTTATTACTACATCTGTCCATATTCTTAAATATATGTGAAAAACTGGAAAAAGTCCACATTCCACAGTCAATGGTCAACGGTCAACTGTCAAGGTCAAAGTCAACACATCATTGTCAAAGTCAGACTGTCGTTTCCATGTTCGACAGGTTCAGGGTCATAGCCATGGTTCATGGCTAAGAGCAATGTGCATGGCTCATGGGCTCATGACCAAGGTAATGGTTCGGACCCAACTGGCCAAGCCCAAACCTTAGAACTCGAAAGTCTAAATGTTGAAAGACCCATTTGGATCTCTATTTTAAGTCCTATGGACTGCCCCAAACAATATTAGAAATTAGCCCAAAAACTTTAAACTGAACTGGCCCAAAACTAAAACAAAATAGGGCCCAAACAAAACAAATGAAACTGCCCATAGAACTAAAACTAAAACTGGTTCAAAACTTAATTAAACCGTCCGCCCAACAACTAATATCAAAACCGCCCAAAACTAAAATAGATTATTGGGCCCCAAACAAAACCGACCCATTTGGTTCCGGCCAACTAACTAACTTAGTTTTGTCCCAACACGTAAAATTAGATTTCGCCCAACCAACTAAACAAGCTAAGCCCAACCAACAAAGGTTTAGGCCCAGTAGCAAATGGGTTCGCCCCAGGCCCAACCACAGCTACAAATCGTATTCTCCATCACTCACCAAAGATCTCCTCTCCACCGCACTACAACAAAAGGGGTCTGTTGCAACACACTCTTTTGCCACGCCTAAAATTTGCTGCAACAAGTCATCTTGTACACGTTGCTAAAGGTCATCCGTCTTAATAGAAATTTCATTTTGGGAAATACCTAGAGCGATGCCTTGAGCGTTGCAAAAGTGTTTGCATAAATTTACGATAAATAAGAAAAATAATTAAATTGAAAATGTTTATTGTTGGCAACGAGTGTGGTCTTTGCTATAGATTAAATATCTATTGCAACCCCTTGCCGCCACGGTAATTCGAATAGACTATGTGTATGACTTGTTATGGCGTTTTTTGGTGTTGCCAATGGGCTTTGGTTTGGGCGGATGTATTCTTTTTGGCTGCAAATATTTTTCGCGCTACAGTTTTCATGTTCCCGTTACAAGTCATAACATAATTAGAAATACCATCAAACAAAAACACATATTAAAACCCTAGATTGGCGTCTCTCTCCATCACCGAAACTTCTTTCCTCCTCCAAAACTCGTCCTCTTTCTCTCCACATCTTCAAAGCTTATCTCTCCTCCACTGTTTCTGACTTTACTGAGGTAAGAAGAATTGAAAAGCCATTGAAGCTACAACAAAATCAAAAGCTTCGTTTTTTTGTTCCCTGCCCTAGTTGAAATCGTTTTTTTTTTGTTTTTCTCGTCTTGATTGATTGTTTTAGCTTTAAAGTGGGATTTTTGGTATTCTTTGCGGTGATTTGTGGAGCCAGTAGAACTCGCTTTCGAATTGGGGTTCTCTACAGTGGGTAAGATATATTGCTTTGCTTTATATTTTAACATAATGCCAATGAAAACTTTTATTTTTTTGCCCAACTAGCATCGACCCTTTGATTGTCAATTGTGTTTGATATGTACATGCGTTTGAAATTATCAAACATAGTTCTTTCCAATTTTGCCCCTTCATTTTCTTTTTCTGTATACTAGAAAGTAGAAACCTTTTCTTTGCAATGGAGAGTGAGAGCAGCTTCTTCATTACTACTTGTATTACCATTGTTGTTGTTATTTTCAGCAAGATGGTTTATTCTACTATGGAAACTCTTCTTCTTGACACTGTTAGGAACTCTCTTGTTTCTCTTCTTATGATGGTATACCTTTCAATCTCTCTCTATGTTTTTTCTTGTTTAATTTTATGATTCATTGATTAAATTGTCAGATTGTGTTCATATGTGATTGTTATGTAAGTGTTGAATCTGTAATGTAGTTACTTTAACTCTTAAACAAAATTTTAGATTATATAATTTTTTACTATGTTGATGAGATCTTGTTTTCGCGAAAGAATGAGACTAGAATTTGGCTAACGTTGTGATGCTCGTATCAAATTTTTGGTTTTGTAGATTGTTCCAACTGTATTAGGATTTTATATAATGCATGTAAGTAACGATGTAAACCTGTCTAGTTTGTGCAAAGTTGATGAAGTTTAGTGATTTGAAAGCCAACAGTTAGTAACTTTTTCTTGTCTAGTTTATACCTGCGCAGACATATATAAAAAACCAAAACCAATCACGCCACCGGATGACCTAAAGATCGCGTGGTTACGCCTTTTAGGAACCGGAGAGGCATATGCATCTCTTTCCTTTAGATTGTTAGGTTTCTTTCGGTGGGTTTAAAATCCACTAAGGAACGGTATTACAGCTCTGTTTTTGCTTTAAGCGCGCTCCTTCCCCTAATAAGGCGTCATTGAAAAGGGGGTAGTCAGATTTGAGAAAATCGGTTGTTGAAACCTCGGATTGGTTCTCGATCGATAAAGTTGATGATTCCAACTACTGTCGGTCCCTTTTGTCGTGGGACATACACTAAGACAGTCTTTTTATCTATAAGAGCTGGTGCAATCCACTTCTTTGATAGGTGTCAAAGCCAATTTATTTAGAGATGTGCTTTACCGAAAGTGTTCATTAGCGGTTCAGGTGAAGGAGCCATGTTTTCGTAGTCTTGGTAGTTTGAAGATTCATTCTTAGCGTAGTCCGAGCGAGCCTTACAAAACGAGCATAGATCGTCTGCTGTATTTGGTAAAAGCAAGGATTACGGTGGGGGCGAATCAAGCAACTTTTATAGATGGATAGGATAGGAAGGAAGAACCACTGATAGCATTTGTAGCTGCTTCTTTCCGATCGAAAGGGGTTGGACGGTACGGTTCTTCTTTCTATTCTTATAGCCGTGGCAAGAGAGGTTGAATTCTTAAAGCCATGGAAAGGAGCTACAACGTGGAAGCCCCTTGCAAGCTACGGCTAACAGACAGAAGAAAAGAAACAAGAAATCTCCCGCCAAGCTCCGTATTCAATCCCTATCGAATTAGAGGAGATGCCAAGGCAAATGAATGAAAAAATGGGAAAGGAATGGCAAGAACTAAGGGAGGCAGTTAAAAGCCTTCTCTGAAGCGTAGTCGAGCCTCGCTGGCTCTCGTCTTCTTTTCCATTGTTGACATTTTCTACTCGACCTATTTAGAAGGCGCTTTCCGATCTACGGTCCCTCGGAGCGAAGGGTTAGGCAGGTAGTATGGGCCCTCTGACTTCCAAATATGTGTCGCGGGCTCCCGCTTTAATGAAGGGAAGCTCGAAGAGCTTTCTCCGCCAGCGGCTTATGTAGTGGTCGGCCAACTAAAGCTCGCTAAGCCTTTGAGTTGGCTTGGCCCGCGCCGATAGTCTGTCCTGTTCTTGTGATGGAAGCAGAACTAAGCAGGTGCGGAAGCTCCACCAGTTAGATGTCGACGAATGCTTTCTATAATGGAGAACTTAAGGAAGAAGTTTAAATGACTGTACCACCCCGCGGAAGGTGCAAAAAAGGGCAAGATGTGGATACCTATTTGCCCATAGGCGCGAGATGTACCTTGTGGGTAGGGCGGCGGTCCCCTGGACATAGTCCTTTCAGGCAGTGGCCGTTTAGTCCATGGTCCATTGGATGGTCGGTGCAAGGCCAGAAATTGGAACACATTGATTCCGACTTTTTTTCTAGGATTAGTACAAATTCCGGCCATTTGCTAGATAGTTTACGAGCTCAATCCCCCTTTGAGCTTGTGTATTAGCGGGTTTACGATAGACAGCCCAGAAGTAGGTTAACAAGTTGGTTACACCGGTTTTTTGCCGCTTTGCTTGTTGGAAGGTGAAAGGGCAATGGTAAGAGCAAGGCAGGCCATATGCATGGTGTGAGAGCCTTTAAAGAGAAGTACATTCCGGTGCTTGGTTAACAGCTTCTGCCTATCCTATAGGCCCGTCTTTGCGTTTAGGCTGGATACATTCCTTTCAAAGCCTCAAACTCGTGATAAAATCATTGATTTAAAGGGCTTATAGAAAGAATTTCCCTTGGTATGACCTTATCTTCTCCATTTCTTGGTGATCATGACTTTGACTTCTAGGTAAACCTGTAAGTGAAGGAAGGAACAGCTGTAAGTTAAGGTTTCAGTGGAGTTGAACCTGCACCCGAACCAGAGAAGGAACCGAAGAGAGCCAGTAACGTGGAGGAAAAATCGGACTATTCGGCGGAGTGGCCGGGTGAGCGTACTCGTGAAGGAAATGATCTTTACAAGGAAATGAAAGAATCCGGAGTAAATTAATGAAAAAAACATTGCAGAATCAGGATTTTATGCTTCGGATTAGACCGCCGAAGGCACAGCCAACGATAACAAAGACTTTCGCAGACGATAAGTGAGTGAGCGATCGACATATCGGATCGTGTCCCCTTTCGCTCTCCGGTTGAGTCATGGAAGATCCGTGAGACCCTACGACCCGTTCCACGGTTTGAAAGTGAACACTCCCTCGTGGTGAAGCATACCGAGAGAAAAAAGCACCGAAATGAACCATATCGAAAGCACGTGTCTCACTCTACAAGTTCAGTTCGATGAGCTCCTATCGGACCTTTGAAAGTCTCGCTTTTGACTAAATTAAGAAAAACGGGCTTTCTTTGTGCTTTGCTTTGCTGCTTCCTTCTATCTTGTGTGAAGAACGCGCTTATCCTAGTTCACTACGAATAAGCAACTAGACGTTCTTAGTTCAGCTCGAATAGCATTCAAGTGCGCTCTTACGCCACTCATTGTTCCCCTGTTACCTTTTTTTTTGCTCCACGAGCCCTGTCTTCCCTCCAACGACTAGCTCCCGTTTCTTGTTCCGGTCCGACAACGAGGACGCTGCCCTGCCCTTCTCCTGCCGTGGAAGGATTGTAGCCTGTGGTGTGGTCCAGGAAGCAGCTAAGAGAGCTAGCAGACAATAAGCAGCTGCAAAGAGCGGTGTCGGGTTTCTGCGGCTGTTCCCATCCATAGAATAAAGAGACTTGATTGAAGCACCTTGGGCAATTGCCCTGTCCTGGCTTGCATCCGTTTGATTGCTTGACTCACACCTCAAATCTCCTCTTCCAAAGAGTCTTCAATTCCAGCAGAACAGAATAGATTTTTACCCCTTGTATGGGATTCGTCGAGGACAGCCTTTCTCGCAAAGGGATTTCCCACTGGCAAGAAAGGCACTATCTTTGAGATGGAAGAATAAACTTTTACTCAAAATGTCTTCCATGATATCCGGCACTCCCCTATTTTGGGCTATCTCCGGTTGCAGCCTCGGCGTCCGACCCAAAGTCGGCCAAGGTTGAACCAAGGGGGACTTCTATAACAAAGTGATGCCATTCGGTCGGGTTAAAGAACGCTGGTCGCCAAGCTTTCTATCGAAAAAGAGTCGTTCAAGAGTGGATAAAAGCGAGTAGTCCCCGGTCATCGCTTAGTAGTTGAATAATCCTCTTGCTTAGCGGAGTCAACACTTAATGGACAATGATAGGCGGACCAAAGATTTCACATCGCAGTTTAAGCGTGCTTTGCGCCCCGCAAGCAGCGCTAATCAATCTGGCTCAGATGAGTGGATACTTCATGTATCATAATTTTTCTTTATAACCGAGAGATAGGATACCTATGAATGAATGCAATTCTGCTGGTCATCTGTCTCGCATTTAGGAAATGCTTTCAGGAAGGGTGCCCTCACCCAGCGAGAAAGGCCCTGATCCTGCCACCCATGCTTCGCAGGTAGGCCTCCATGCTAAAATCTTTTAGTTTCAAAGCATAAGCCTTTACTCCACTTTTTTTAGGAAAAAGAGCTTTCACTACTTTTCTCTAAACTTGACTTTCACTCTTCCTGCTTGCTGAACGAAAAGAAAGAATGTTTCACTTTCTATACCACCAGCATGCTTCTGTCTTGTTCGTTGCTATTTTTAACGTCAAAGGCAGCGCAAGACCACGAGCTTATGCTTGGCCTGAGAAAAAGGCCCTTGCTTAGGAGATCCTCTCTTTCTTGTTGGTTGAGCCTGATCTACGACCACCCTCTCCTTACCGATGAAATGAATCCTTCAGACCTTGGACTCTGCGATTTTATTCTTTTGTTGGTGCCCTGCATCGCACGAAGATGCACTTGAGATAGGGAAGTTTGTGTGTAGTCTGGCTGGATACGACATCGAGGGGTTTCACCGCTTAGAATAGATTTCCTTGAGTCTCTTCTCCGCCAAAAAACAGATTTAGACGTAGGAGACCCTGCGTTCGAGATCTCATTCACAACCTTTTGGCACAAAAGATGCGAATCAATAGGATCGGTCTCTCCTCCCGATTCGATTGGAGGTGTATTTAATTTGCTTCAAATGCGTATATCTTGTCCGGGTAGGAGCAGCAGATTCTGGTAAATGATACTCTAAGATGGGAAGTCAGGCTTATGGCCCACCTTTCCATCTCCGTCTTAGTAGAGTTCCAACGTATTTTTTTTCTTCACCTACTCATTAGTTAATACTGTGATTCAAATACTAAATACACGAAAAGAACAAGAAATACCGAGGTTTTCAAAAAAATTTAAGTCCATGTGAAGGGCGTGATGGGGAGAATGCAATGTATGTATGATCGCCAAGTTTCATGTTCATTAGTCATCGAGTCCAGAGTGCATTGAGTAGATGAGCGAGCTAGAAATCGAACTTTACTAGGGTATCTAGCTTATGAAACCTCAAGAGTCAAGACTGTCTCTTTTTATTTATTTTTTCAATAATCATCAATACTTGTACAAAGACAACTTATGAAATTGATTTTTTTGGTTAAGCAATTTATACACTCTTTCATCGAAAGTGACTTCACCATTAGAATGGGATTCTCACTGAAGTTCAAAGATGATGAGATGATCATGACCATTTCATTTAACTTCAGTTTTCTCCCTCAAAGTAATGATCCTAGATTCAGTTAAGTACACAAAATGATAGGTGGTTTAGCATGAAAAAGATATAATAAAAGTACAAACAATCTAAAACAAAACTCACTTCCTCCTGCATATGGGACAAGAGTCTAAAGAATAAATTATTTTTCATGAAGTCGATGGATTGTGTATACCATTACCTCCATTGGTATAAAAGATTAGGAAGAACATTAAAAGAGTGTAATCTCATATTTTGCATTTCTTGGAAGAGCATTGATGCTCATCATATTATAGATAGAACTTAATTAACTCTCCACCGAAAATATGTGAATATAAAAGTTGACCAAATCAAGTGATACAGGGCCATAAACAATATACATTACATAAATTTTCTCTTGATGGCTAACCTTCCAACTCTGGTCATGTGGTGAAGCATGTATATATGGTTAGAAATTGGTCAAATGGATCAGTTGTTTTCATTTGGGGACATCAGTCTGATGTACCCATTAGTATGCTATCATATATTTATTCCTATATTTAAAGTCACAAATGGTTTCCCTAGATTTCCTCTGGAAAATAATAAATGCATGGTCTCTGTCTCAAGATGTACGAGATTCAACTCTAGCTAAGTTTTGTAAAAGAAACTTGTTGAATTTGTAAAGATAACATTACGGGTACCCTAACATTACCCCATCTCTACTCAAAACTTCAAAAGTCCTTAAGAAAGATGAAGTGTATTCAAGAAATAATGATGCCAGACCTTGGACTCTGCGATTATATATGAGTTTGCAGGTGTGCATACAAGTGTTTATACTCCTAAAACATGGTAGTTTTTGTCTTTTTTTATTTTGGCTAATTTTCTTGATTCCTCGTTCTTTGCATCTTAATGTAATAGAGTGACGGTAATGTAATAGAGTGTGTTTGAAAACTTGGTTCAGGTCCTCAACTTAAGCACTTGCAACAAGGAAAATAGGTTGAAGTCAAACTTTTTCGGTAGCCTTTTCATGTTCTCTAGCTTGTATATTTTTAGATTAAAATTGAATTTTTGTTTGCTGTAATGCAACTTTAGTAGTTTTGAACAATTGATAGCTATATTTTAGAATTGAACTTTTGAACAATTGATAGCTATATTTAAGAAAGGTCTCGAGTTTTTTTGGTAGTTGTAGATTAACTAAAGGCAAGGTCTGATATATTTCTCTAGTACACTACTAGAAAAAAGTCAATAGATAGCACTCAAAAAACGCTATGAAATCAATTCAATAGCATTTATGCAAACACTATGAATCAACATGCTATCCTTTGTATAATAGCATTTGTGAATAAAACGCTATAAAATCAACAAAAACATTTAGTCATTAAATGGTACTAAGTTCCTAAAAAGTTGAGGATATTGCATCCATAGAAAGAATTGGTTTTTCTGTTCCTTTACAGCTTCTTTGACATCCTCTTTAGGAATTGGTTTTTCTTTGACATCCTCTTTAGGAATTAGCTTCTTTGATATTATATGACTAGCACCAGTCATGGATGGGTTGAGCCTACGAATTGCAATGCAAGCGTAGAAGCTCACTTCGTTTGGTATTATGAAACTTCATGGTTCTTTTCCTTTTTTTTTAACCAAGTAAGATGAGATTGGCAGGACTCCTTACCGCTATGTTAGATACACCATCTACTTTAAACATTCCAAAACTAGCTTTAGCTTCTAAAATTAACGGAAGAAGAAAACATTACATCACATAGACCTTTTAAGGAAGCTTATCTTTGGTCTCTCTAAAAAATGGTTTATATGATACTCATCTACACATCTGAAGACTCCAGAATCCCATAAGTTAAGTTAAAGCGCTTTAAACCTCTTATATCTTCAAAATGAAATGTTGATATTGATGAAAGGTTTACCCTTGAGCCCAAACATTCATTAAGTGAGCAGTTACATATTAGAGGGTTCCATCATCAAAATCAATATTCCTATTTATTCACACAGTTAAGAGGGTTTCATGTCTAGCTCCTTTCTAATTTCTAATGCAATGGAATTCATCTCTAACTGGTCTACAATACAGTAATCGAATTTACATGCCACTTACAAGTTAACAATAAAACAATTTAAATCAAACTAATACCATAGACCTATAAAGAAAAATGGTTGGGTATATTTTATTGGTGTAAAGGGTGAAATTAGATAGGAAGTGACTTTCCTAGCACAGCAGAAAGGCCAAAGAGACTCGTCAATCGCAAATCAAATTCTAGGGGAGTACAAAACACTGTCTATACTGATCACTAGAATCAAGTCTTATAAACTCAAATTGAATAATCAGGAAAAAAAAATGATCGTTCTAAATACCTGCCACAACATCCGCGAGCGTAAAATAAGAAATAAACTCAACATCCTAAGGAATCAAAGAGTAACATACTTGTTAGAAAATAGTCAAGAAACCACTTATAATCAACATACGCCATGAAGAATATAACTCCTCGACAACCCCAACAAAAATTAAAAGGAATGAATCGAGACGAGCCAATCTAAACTTATGAAAATGTATACATACTATATCAGTTCGTCCAACTTGTATTCCATGTACTTCAGTGATAATGCAGAAGTCCAGAACAGACAAGAACGTAGAATTTGGCAAGCTTACAAAGTTTTCTCAAGACAATATCTATTCCATCTCTTACAGTCTATTAACTCTTAAGAGCACTAGAAGTTGAGTTGTTACATAAACTTCATTGGAAGTTAGCTATGATTGGAAAAAGGCTTAATAATCACATAATGCAGCAATCACAAATTCCTAAACAAAAAAAGACATCACATAACACCATTGAATCACATTCTCAAAAATAAAACATAATTTGCGAATCAGCCATAGTTTAGGATCAAGGTAACGATTCGAATGTATCTTAGGAACACCGCTTGTTCCTAATTCAAGATCTTGTCGAAGTCTTGTAAATTGCATTGAGATTGATTGACTCACTAATTCTTGCCGCTAATGCTATTGTGTCGCCTTCATCTGTTAGATCTGTACTCTGGTGGTGGTGGCTGTATCACCATATATCATTATTTCTCTCCTCATTATTATTATTAATCTTTTCTAACCAAGTTTAACCCTTTTCCTCATTTTCATAAACACCCACCACACTGAATAATCTAACAAACAAACAATGCTTCAAATTAGAACCAAAACCCCAAGTCATAAAACCCCACGCACTATGTTGTCGGGCTTTTTCTGGTCTCGTCACTCTCTACAATAGAACTTTGAGATTTGGGGTGAGTCATTTCATCCATCCCTGCTTTAACTCTATCGCCACATCTATTTTCTTCTTTATTCTCAGTGGAATCTCAACACAGTTCCTTTCCTTAGCTATTTTTTTACCACTAAACCATTTTCTTTAACATAAATGACCAAAGTATAAAAGTAATATTTTATACATGGTTTACAATCAAACGGTGAAAGCTGAAGTTGGAAATGATTCTAACTCTCCCAACTTAAAAAATAAATAAAAGACATAAACAAATTGATCCAAATATTACCTTTCTTCTTACATTTAGTGATCCAAAAAAAACATATTTAGTGATCCAAATATTACCTTTCTTCTTACATTTAGTGATCCAAACATACACTCATAGCTATTAACTAATGCTTAGGTAGATGTCACCCGATTTGAGCTCCGCTAATAGAAGAGTAAGTACTTGATATCCTTGTAAGCTTCCATTATTGCCACTTTTGGCTATGTGAAACAACGATAAAAAAACGGTGCAATAAAGAAGCTCACTACTTCCCCGATTTCACTCTAGCAAGTCCGACTATAGCAAGACTTACTCAAATGAGCAAGTCTAACTAAGCAAAGGTGGAAGTCAACACAAAAAGTAACTACTAAATATAAAAGCACACAAATAAGCTTAACTAAGAAGAGGTGCTTTAGATATAACATTGAATAAAGCATTCTAAAGTTTCCATTTAGCATCTATTGTAACTAACAAAGGCAATACAGTAAAAAAAAAAAAAAATAGCTAAAGAAAAGTTCCTTTGACTTATAACTAGCAAACCCATTGCACCTCTCTATATTCTATTACAAGAAAACCAAGTCAACACTTGCCCACAAAAAAGCATCTTAAGCTAGGAAACCAAGTTCATAACATACATGTTGTGCCAAAGAAAAAATCCAAAGATATAGAAACAAAAAAAAATAGAAAAAGAAAAAGAAAAAAAAGAGTAGCAAGGTAGAGAATAACCATCCAGAAGTTAGAATGTGCATGTGCTTAGTAGGTCTAATTTACCATGTACAATTAAGTAGTATAGACCATGTGTGTAGCCCTTTATTTGTAATGTAGTGTTATAAAATTCAAGAACTTTTGAGCTATTCTCGCTTTAAAATTTAAATAGCAAGAGTGGTACTCTAGATAGATCTGCCCCTTAATAAATAAATTTAAGAAATTAACTATCACATCCTAAGAACTTAATTTCATAAAGTGGACTGTAAATGCATTGAAACTTTAGCAAATTTTGAAGCACAAAAAGTATAATATTCATGGTGAAACTGTTGGTCTTTACAAGGAAAAGCCATCGAATCCAAATTGAAGAATTCTACTCAAGGTTCAAACAATGAAAATTTTCATGGCCATTAAAGCTTTTGAACATTCGAGGTCGGTGGAGGCTTGTGGTAGCCTTTCTTTAGCTTATATTACAAAACTAAGTTTCTAAACTTAAGAGAAAACTTATAATTAGTTGCATGATGTTTTGTCTCTTGAGACTTATTTGGATTGGTAGAATTTGGTTTTTTATTTGTTTTGCAGGCTTAATGAGCACTATATACAAGCCTTTATGATATTATATAATGCATATGGATTGAATGTTTGTTTCTTTTGTTTAGAGGAGTTTGTTTTACCTTGCCTAGATATGGTTTTATACTTGGATTAGTATGTTGTTTCAGCCATTGTATAGGTTAAAAAATGAACTAGTGCTTGGACCGTATAGTTTTTGTCTCACCACAAGAATATATAGGTCTTGCTTATTCATAAATGTACTCGCTCCTCATGATTTTGCATTGCTATTATTTTTCTTTTTTAAAAAATGCACACTAGCTCGATCACACACTGATTATAGGGTGTAAAACAGCAGGACTATGTAAAAGTATTCAATATCAATGTCATTCTCGAAAGCATCTCTGTCCATTGAGCATTAGTTGAACAGTTCAATAAACCAAATTTAGTAAATAAAAGACATTCAATAAGACCAAAAACATAAACTTACTAATTAACGCATCAAATCTTAGAGTCATAAGTCGTAACTTTGTCTAGTAGAACGGGAGTACAACTAGTAAAGACAATGTAATACAACCTTGAAAGTTTATTAGTTGTTGGTAGCTAATTAAAGGTAACAACGCCTATATGTTTTTCTGACGCCGCCACTTTCTCCTCGCATAACATTGACAAAAGTGTTGTTATTTCTAACCACAAAATATCTCATTTACTAATGCAACATCATACTTAATTATACCAATAACAAAATTTTAACAATGAGATCTTTTAAAATATTTAGCATAGATAATTCGATTTTATCGAAAAATATTAATATATTAAGTTATTAACATACAATGACTACATTAGACAATTATAGTGATAAAAAGAATAAATCGAAGTAAACTTTTTGTAACCAATTTAATTTGAAAAAAAAAAGTAACAACTATGCTCTTTCTCGAGATAAAGTACCTAAACTATGCGAAGATTAGGGGTAAAGTTGAAAAGTTAAAAGTGAGATGTCTTATATTGCGCTTTGTCTTTTCTTGAAGTGAATCTCAAAAGTACCTTTCATTAAGGACTTTCACTTTAAGTTTAAGGGTTTGAAAGTTTATTAGTTGTTATATAAGTGAAAGTTTAAGTTCTCAGAAACAAATCTGATAAGTTGGTGTGGCATGTGTACTATTTTCGTTTGTGATGTCAAAACTGATTGTACAATTATTATCTTGTAGTAGGAAACACGGAAATGGATAAGAGTTGATACAATTGCCAAATAGGTTTTGGCCAGCGTATAAAAAAGGAATTCATGATTTTATTGATATTGCTCGTGGTCATGTAGACAGTGCGGGCAGGACTAGGTGTCCATGCAAAGAGTGCAAAAATAGGAATTACAAGCACATCAATGAGGTAAATGATGATCTAGAGAGGTTAGGCATGGACAAGAAGTACACTCGCTGGGTGTTTCATGGAGAAGAATATGAGGAATTAAGTGATGATGATGATGACGAATGATGATGATGGCAATGGTGTTCAAATGGTAAATTTTGATGGTTAGATGACATGATTGAAGATTTACAAGCTTCAACACATGTTGATAATTTGAGCCTCACGTGGAACATGGGGAATCCGAGATGATGATGCATTGAATGCAAATGTAAGGTGAAGGTGGCTTTAACAACAATGGAGGAAATGTAGATCCATATGATGACCTTTTGAGGGAAGCACGCCAACCTTTGTATCCAGGTTGTAAGATTTCTAAGTTAGATTATCTTGTGAAATTGCTTCACTTAAAGATAATCAATCACTGGAGTAACAAATCATTTACTATGATTCTCCAGCTTGATTAAAATTGATTGCCCGGAAGGTGAGATTAATCGCCAAAGTCTCATTACGAGGCGAAGACATTAATGCGTAACTTGGGACTTGGTTATATCTCAATACATGCATGCAAGAATGATTGCATGTTGTTTTGGAAAGAAAAATGACAGCCTTCAAAATTGTCTCGAATGTGGGGAGCCAAGGTATAAAGTTTGTGAAGGCAAGACTAAAAAATACCACAAAAAGTGTTAAGTTATTTCCACTTAAAACCAAGGCTTAAGAGGTTGTTTATGTCGAGGGTTACCGCCGCAGATATGAGATGGCACAAAGAAAAACATGATCGGGAGGAGAATGTACTCAGCACCCAAAGCAGATTCTCAAGCTTGGGGCGATTTTGATAAGGAACATGAGTGGTTTTGCCAATGATCCTCGCAGAATGTTCGGGCTTGGTCTTGCAACCGATGGATTTAACCCATTTGGCAATATGAGTAGCCAATACAAGATGTGGCCCGAATGGTGATACCATATAATTTACCACCGTGGAAGTGTATGAAAGAACCGCTCACCTTCATGATGTTATTTATTCCGTGACCTTCATCACCGGGAATGATATCGATGTTTATTTTATGAATCTTTGATTGATGAACTTAAAGAGTTGTGGAAAGATGGGGTAGAGACTTATGATGCAAAGGGCAAAGAAAACATTTCGCTGCATGCCGCAAAGTGTTATGGACTATAAATGATTTTCCCGCGATAATGTAATTTATCCGGTTGAGTACCAAGGGCAAACTAGCTTGCCCTAATTGTAACAAGGATACAGCTTTCCATGTATTTGAAGAATGGACGAAAGTTATGTTATATGGCAAATCGCCGCTTTCACCGTTAAGGCATGCTTGGAGAACTCGTGGCAAACAATTATTTGATGGAAATAGGGAGAGCAGGTTGCCACCTAAAGAGTTGTCTAGGGATGAATTGTTATCACAAGTGAACTATGTAGAACCCCTTCAGAAATTTGGAAAGCCTAAAAAAAAAAAAAAGCGCATCGAGATGGAGTTGAACCGACAAAGAAGAGCATATTTTTTTTGAGTTACCGTGATTGGGACACTCTTAAGCCGCGCGACACAACCTTGATGTTATGCATGTTGAGAAGAACATTTGTGACAATGTTGTGGGGACATTGCTTGACCTAGATAGCAAAACAAAAGATTCAAGAAAAGCTCGATTAGATTTGGCCGCATTGGGTATAAGAAAAGAGTTGCATTTAATCCCAAGAGGTGATAAGTTTGTAATACCCCCGCATGTTACACATTGTCATCTTCGAGAAAAAATCTTTTGGCGAAAGTGGTCAAGTCGGTGAAGTTTCCTCGATGGCTACGCCCTAACATTTCTCGATGTGCAAATGCTAAAGATGGTAAGATAACAGGAATGAAAAGTCATGATCGCCATGTGCTCTTGCAACAACTTCTCCCGATTGCAATACGTGGTTTCTTGTCGGTTGATGTAGCCATTGCATTGGTTGAGTTGGGCCTGTTCTTCAAAGAGTTATGTTGCAAGACGCTAAAATTGGAAGTGCTTGAGAAGATGGAAAAGACATTGCAGTTATACTTTGTAAGCTCAAGCAAATATTTCCTCCCGCATTTTTTCGATGTAATGGTTCATTTGGTTGTCCACTTGCCCGCTGGAGGCAATACTTGGAGGACCGGTGCAAGATAGGTGGATGTATCCTATTGAAAGGTAAGGCATATGACTTGCAATTCATTTAATGTGAAATTAGCATTTTAAAGTTAAAAGTTTTATTATACATTAATCATACATGTGTGATTTGTAAACAGGTATCTACACACGCTAAAAACAATACGCTCAAATAAAGCTCACTCTCGAAGGTTCAATTGTCAAGCATATGTTGACAATGAATGTCTCACGCTTTTGCTCCATGTATCTTCAAGGAATTGAAACTCGGTTTAATCGTGAAGAAAGAAATTATGATGGTGGTAATGAGAATCAAAAGACAGGATTTGATGTTTTCACACGTAATGTTCACCATTTGGAGCTTATACAAATATCATTCTCGAACTAAAGGATCGAGACAAGGCTCATTACTATGTGTTGAATAATACGAGGAGTTATCAACTTATTTAGAGTAAGTTCTATTGCATTTAACTTATCAATTATGTTTTATACATTTTAAGCCACTTTAAGTTGTTAAGTTTATGTGTTTGATATGCATGTAGTCAACACATGACGAGCTTCAAATGGAAAGCTCACGAACTTGCCCGAGAGACAAGAAATGTTGTTTCCTAGTTGGTTTGAAAACGTGTAAGTGTTTGTATTGTTTATTTTAATGTTATTGTTATGAACCGAATAATATGCTAATTATGCTTTACCGATTTGGTGTACATTTTATGAATAGATGCAAATATTACGCAATGAGAACTCTCCCCGGGCTACCGATGAATTGTATTCATTGGCATGTGGACTGATACACGCGTGTGAAACGCTATAGTGGTTGCATTGTTAATGGGATTAGGTTTCACACCAAAGATCGAGAAAAAATCTTCGAACCCAAAATAGTGGTGTTACCAGAAAAGAGAACACCAAGGAAAAGAGATCGACTTTTACGGTATTTTGACCGATGTTTTGAAGTCGCTTATCTATTCGGAAGAGAGTTTATCTTTTCAGATGTGATTGGTATGATGTTGGTAATAGAAGGACAGGGATACAAACGGATGGTTTTTTCACTAGTATTAATACCTCTAAGACGTGGTATAAAGATGACCAGCTTTGTCTTAGCCACACAAGCATGTCAAGTTTTTACGCCGATGATGCCAAATTGGGTAGTAGTTGGCAAGTTGTGCAAAAGACAAAGCCTAGAAATGTGTTTGATGTTCCGAGAGGGAAGAAGAGATTGAAGCAGAGGCAATCGATGAGGGCATATCAACAGAGGAGCATACATGGATGGATTTGGATAATGTCCAATATGATGAAACACATGAAGCTAGTAGCAAATGAATCCAAAATGAACCTATAACACCCATACAACTAAATAGAGACGATATGGACCCAAATGAAGTTGATGCCAAATGAGGTCGTCGGATCGCTATGGAAAGTTGCCTTCATGACAATACCATTGTTGATGAGGAAATTGATGAAGAGGATGATGATACATTAATGGATTATTGTTCGAGGAAGAAGTCATCATATCGAAAGTGATGATGACACGGACGATTGAATATTTTTTAGTAACTTCATTATCCATTTTGTTATTGAATGGAGAGCTTTATCTTAGATTTTATCTTGTTTTTCCATTGAGTAGAATTACTATATCAAACCTGATTTTTCTAGCATGTGTTTCATTTTTGATATGTTGCATACTATATTAAACCTGATTTTTATCATTCATGAATTCTTTCTTTCATATTCATGCTATATCCGTTTCTATAGTTATGGTACTGGTCTAAATTGACCCTCGAGGGCATAATCTATTTCACAACCTCACCGGTGGTTAACGAGGTGAATGGTTCGAAAGTGTCGGTAAGATTATAATTAATGGTTTTGTGTAATTTGTTGGTTAGTTCAAATAAAATGTCGCGGAAGCTCATACTTTTTTTATTTAATAGCTCCATTTAAGAAGAAAAGAGGCAAGGCTGTGAATAAGAAAGTCATAGACTACAAAGACGCATCGGGTCGAAAACCGAGGATAGAAATTCAACCAGGTAATACTAGACCTCGCGGGGAAGTGGAGTGCTCAATTTGTCGGGGAGATTGGCCTAGTTGCATACGACACGGTCCTCTTTACCGGCCATGATTGGAGTAAAGTGGAGAGGAAGTGAGAAACCATTACGCGGACCGTGATTCGTAAATGGAGTTTTATGTTTTAGCTATATGATATACCATAATTATTTTATGTAACTTTAAACTACATTTCTTGTTAGGAAAAATTGGATGTGGATATGCACCTTCCACATGTGAAGTACTGCGTGGACGCAATATTAGGGCACGCTTAAGAGGATTTAGGTGTAATCTTCACAAGCATTATAGGAGTTTCGTAAATGATGGAGTCGCATCGATCACACCCTTTATAGTAGCTTGGCACAAGAAAAATGGAATGCATGTTGTGATTGGTTTAGAAGAGAAGATTTCAAGGTAATATACTTTTATTGTGCTAATTATAGGAAACCGCTATGTATTGAATTATACTTAAGGGTTGTGTTGACTTCTTAAAGAAAAAACTACATACTCGCTTTGTAATTTTATGTTTTAGCTTGGTCCCGTTTTTCTATTTGGATGATGTAGGAGTACTTAATTTATTGGATTTTGAATGAGTTCAATTTAATGTTTTTGTTGGCATTGTTTTTGATATTGTATTCATTTTATTGCAGAAAATTAGCGAGCAAAATTCAAATAATCGCAAAAGCTCAAAACAAACCATTGTGGTGGTTCAAAGTCATTCCTAGGATACTTGGAGGAATCTGTAACTTTCTTTATTTACATACATTGGGTTGCTTTTTCACAGTTTGATATTATTTGAAGTAAATTATAAAGGGATATGTTTTCAAATCTTTACAAATAAGGACTCGGACTCGTGAACCTATTGAAAGATCGAATTCTATCGTCGAACCCACTTTAGCAAAGAGTAAGGATGGACTAGTCTCATTGCGAACAAAACTATGTAAGTAAATTTATTTGTACCTAGCTTTACCATGGTGTACTTATAGTTCGATATATTTATGGCCAATTTAAACTTATAGGACCGAATGCTACAACTTAAAGCCGAAGTCCGGCGTAGAAGGCGCCGAGCCAAAGACCGAGGATGAAATTTTTATTATAGTATTGGGTGTAAGGTCCGATACTCCCATGGCCTTGGGCATGGGTCCCGCCAAAGTCATCTAGAAGGCCGGCATCCCTTCATTTAGAGGAGGAAGTGCAAAGGAGGAGGGACGAGGAGGAAGTGCAAAGGAGGAGGGCCGAGGAAGTGAAAAGCTTAACGAGGAGCTCACCGCTGAAATGATATCTCAAAGAAGTAAAATAGAGGAGATGGCGGTTCGTCAAGCTTAGGTTTGAGGCTTGGATGTTGCAAGTCAATGCCGGTTCTTCATGGTAATGTATGAACCGCTTGTATTAAATTGATTGGTTGCATGCCCGATGAGTAACTCCTTTTGAGATGTTTTGTGTTAGTTGTCACAACTTTGGTAAGTTATTACAGTTTCAAGTGCCCGGGTTATATTGTTGGATTTGGTTGGTTACATGATTGCTTTGTTTCTATGAGTATTTCCGCACCCAAATAATGTCCTTTATAGATTTATGGGGAAGAGGGAAGTTGGACATATTATTTAACAGTTTGGAGGACCCTTCTATAGCTTCTCCTCGACATGCATACAAACAAACATAGATCTGGAAATGGGGGTTCCATGACGCCGAGGATCTTCAATCAATGGCCTTTCCTTATATTCAAGACTTATGAGATGGTAGAGAAAAATATTTAGTATATATGTAGAGCCTCACCGAAGAAGATATGATCGCTAATAGAGGTCTACTTCATTGGTTTTGCAGTGTAGTTCTTTTCTATATATATGTTGAACATGCACTTTTGCAGCCACAAAGAAGGTATAGTAGGAACCCTAGAAACCCCTAGAGCATTGCTTATACTAAGATTTGCAACCCTAGCTATATTATATACTCTATGATAAACTTCCGTGATTCACGGGGTCAGTTTATTAGCAATAGATCAAGATTAGTGCAATCTTTATAATTATATATAACTCGCAGAAAATCCTCGCTTTGGTCTTAATTAATTACTAATTAAGTATGTAATTATATATCAAACTTGGTGTATGACTTTAATGAAGATAGATCCTCAATTTAGACCTAAGGACTAGTTATGAAGACAAGTAGACCTAGGTACCTAGTCGTCTAATAACTTCTAACGTTGTTACCTTCTTTAATAAATCCATGTTAAGCTTGGTGCAAAAAGATCTATCTCCTACTTATCACTTCTGTTTTGCACGCAAGTAGGGATTTTATAAAGAATGAAATCACTTCAAACAAAGGGAATGCTATTTTGATGCAAGTGAAAAGTTATGCTTTATAAACAAAAGAATTCTTATAAGTTATGTTTCAGCTCAGTGTAAACTAGCCAAGAAAGAACAAATGCTAGCTAGGGAGTCAGCTAACCAAACAACTATATATATATATATATATTTGGGTAGATATAAGATGAAATTTATGTTACTGTAAAAGTTACATTTACATCGGTAGAGAAGCCCAGTACACATAGTCCTTCTACTTTTTCTCTCAATCAAACCTATAATAGGTCATGTCAGGCTTAGTTGGATCTGCTTTTACTAGTTAAATTTATCTCACTCGTACAATCAAACTTAAGTAGCAACTCTATTGTCAATGCTATTAAGAGTGTGTTTGTCATTGGTTCCCTGCATAAAAGAATACTTCTTCATACATGATACATGTGAGCAAAGTCCTCCGCATAGGCAAAATCGAGAGATGGTGACTCTTTATGAAGTGCTTATAGGTCTAGCTGCTCTAAAAGAGAGTAAAGCCTAGTTTCGCATGCTGATGATGGTTATGAGACTCTTTACTCCTTACAAAATATGCAAATCGCTAAAAGTCGAGAGAGGCATGGCTCGAGTAGAGTTCTCGAACTAATAACAAATATTAGCTAGTTTTCAGAATTCATAGGCCTACCCAACGAAAGGCCCATAAGGTAGTTCACAATGCCTAATTTTGATGAAACTTTTAGTGACTTTGAGGTACGATAACTCCGCCTTCCAAAGAGGCTTTACTTTATAATTAGATTAGGATTTACTTGAGGTACGAACTCCGATTTATCTTGGCTCTTGGCTTTTACTATTTTATCCTTTTTTTTTTTGAGAGACTTTCTAGAGTCCCTCAAAGGGAGCAAATCGGGCGGTTTTACTTGATCTGCCGTGTCCTTCAACCGCCCCTTTTTCTTGTTAGGCTTGTACTAATGAGTGGTAGTTCCTTCTCGTGACTTCGGAATGTCTATCCCGCCTAGAGCTTGGCTAGACACGGACTAGACTTAGCTCTTGCTTGTGATGTACCTTGAATACCTAGGGAGCCCGTGATCCAAGCCCGCGGGCTAGTCATTTCTAGGAGTAGGGGAGACCACACCGACATGATGTTCGGTAAAAACTTTCAAAGTAGAATCCCCGTCCATGTCAAGTATGTCGACGGGACGGAATTCTACCGAAAAAGAGGGACCGGAAAGAATGTGAGTGACGCTCATGTTCGTGCTTACCTCTTTGGGCTAATCTACCCTGACCTTGCCTTGGTCTAGCAACGAGCAGTCTTCGCTCGATCACGCCATAATGGAGAAACGGACTATCATGATTGGGTCGAATGATATTTCCAGATCATGACATTGGGGACCATTATGGGCGGGAGTAGGATACTCTACCTTTTGGAAAGAAAGATGGAGGGCTTGCCGCCTGCGGGTGCTTTGCGACGCGGATTTTTCGAAAGGGTGAATTAGGTAGTGCATATGGAGGATATGGTGGTAGCAGCTTCGAGGTTACAATAGGGGAGAGACTTCTCTAGGATACTCAAGTTGCTATGGCGGAAGCTATGGTAGAGGTTACGATTTAGGAGTGCTTATGGTGGAGGAGCCGGGGTTATGGAGGATATGGTAGTAGTGAAGATTTTTAATTTTGGTGGTTATGGTAGCAGCTATGACACTAGTCTTGGCAATATGGCTATGGTGGCTGCACCGGAAGCTCATTTTATGGCAATAGAGGGGGCTATGGAGGTGGTGGTAGTGGTCGATATCATCCCTATGGAAGATAGGGCCACAAGAACCCTAGTTATGAGGTGCAACCGCAACAAGCAAGGCTTAATGTCATTTGAGTTGTAGCTTGAAACAGTTTCACTCATGTATTCTAGCCTGGGAAGGTTTTCCATGTTTACCATTTTTCTCCCGTTACTTTAGAGAATGGTTTTGCGTGGTCGCTTTCCTTTGAAGCTTATATTTTTCTTCTCAATGGAAAATTCACTAAACCATTTTTTCCTATCTTTTCGCTTTTTTTTTTCGCTTCAAGACCATAATGCAATGCCTTGCCATCCACTTCCATTGCAGTAGGTGTATTGGATATTTTTACTAGATTCTTGGGACTTATTCTTTTTAGGTTATGAGGATGTTGGGTTAACTTTTTAAGTGTAATGCAATCGCTTTGTGGACCATATTATATTCAACTTGGGTTTCTGCCCAAGAGATATTACAAAGTGGGTAGCTCCATTATGTGATGCTTTTAATTTTTTTTTGTTTCTCTATTGTATATATATATATATATATCTAAAAGTTTTTATGTGGTCAATCAAGAGGGTCCCATTGGATATAGGACATGCTTGTGAGACAAACATTATGTTGTTTTTTTGTTGCTTCCTTTATAAGGCAAGTAGTACTTGCACAAGGAAGCAACAACAAAGTACAACCGATAATGTTTGTCTCACAAGCATGTCCTATATCCAATGGGACCCCAGTTTGACCACATAAAAATATTTCCCATGCATTGATTACTTGCATTTTTGCTTCAATCTTCTTTTAATTTGGATAATTATACTTACTAATGTCTCTTTTCTTTTCCAATTTGTTGTTTTTATCAGATTGGCGATTGGTTGGTATATATTGATAAAGAAAACTTGGGTGGATGTTGTTCGAATCGGCAAATTATGGGAATTTGGCCAAAATCTTATTTTTTGAAGAACTAATATTATTTAGTTGATGGCTTTGAAGATTTTGTAATTCAAGATATTTGGAAGAGACTAATTGTATGGATGCTCAAATAATGATTTTGGATGATCTTAATTAATAAAATATATTTTGCTATAATTTATTGTGAATGAATACATCCGATCGGGTGTTTTTAGTTTAATCATAAATTGTATTGGGCAGGTTTTATATAAATTGAAATGATTCAAAATAATAATGTAATACCTATTATATATATGAGTAAACCCATTTGCAATGCCGAAGCTCGTTGTAAAAGAATTAGGTGTTGCAAATGTGTTTAAACAATTACCAACACATACATTTGGTGCGCTAAAACCACTAGCGGGGGTAGCTAAAAACACACTTTTGGCAACGCCTTTGCATGACTAATGGTTTAAACCTTTTATGCGACAAAGACCTAGGGGCAGCTAAAAACACACTTTTGGCAACGCCCTTGGCACAGCTAATGGTTTAAACCTTTTGTGACAAAGACCTGTAGCTAATGCTTTGCTTCTTTTGTGACGCCAGAGGGTGCAACTAAAAGTAACCATTTTGCAACGCCAGCGGTGCGAAAAAAAGAACATTTTGCAACGCCAATCGCTGCAAATAGTTTAAATATTTTAAAAATCATTTTAGTTTGGCAAAATACTTTAGCAACGCTAATAAAGTAATAGCAATGGGACAAGGTGTTGCAATAACCTTCAAGCTTTTGCGACGCCAATTGTTGCGTCTTCATTTAGCTTTTGTGACCCAATTTTTTGCAGCGCCTTTGTGACGCCCACATTGGCGTTGCCATTGATCATTGGCAGCGCTTTTTCGTACTTGTAGCGACACCAGATGGCGTTGCAATTAAGCCTTTCTGTTGTAGTGCCGCCAGCCACCACTAATCCCCACTCGTCCAAACCACATCGAAAATGCTCAAGGGAAAAACCCCTACTACTTTAACAAAAGAAAAATCCCTAACTCCTTCAATCAATACTCTTCCTCAAATCTAGATCTGAACCGTCCGCCATTAATGGCTTCTACCACCTCCGACCGCCCCCCCATCCAAATCCAACCTTCAACCATACATCAACAACCAACCATTTAACATCACAGTATAAAAAAGTGTTCAAACAAATCCATCAGGACGATTTGCTCCTGTGGCTTGGCAACGCCATTAATGCCCTTCCAAAGCTTTGTCCACACCACTAACAGTTTACCCAACTCTCCAATACTCCAACACCCACCAATACAAACAACATAAATAAAATGGCCATACGATTCATGGGGCTCGCGCCTCCATTAACGGCCTCCAAGTTTCGATAGTTCCAAGGCACAGTATCACAGTATAACATAATACTAAAAGTTCAAATAGAGATACTGGGCGATTTCTTGCTGTTGGACTCGCGACGCCGCATTGACACTCTTGCATTGACACTCTGTCGAGCTTCAACAGTTCAAATAAAAATAGCCACACCACCACAATATTACAGTTCAATAGTTTTATATCAAATTTTAAAGTTTTAAGTTTTAACAACACGACAAATTTCAACCGAAAAGAAATCCACGGTAATGAGGATTTTATAAAATAAATCCATAAAATATCTACTCACCAGATTAAAACCCGAATTTAATCCCTCATCGTCCAATTGTCAAGGCCCAACGCTTCGAAAGCAAACAAGCCTCCCTCCATTTTTATTATTTTATTCTCTAAAACCCTATTCTCTAGAACAATGTGATTATATACTTAGGTTTGAAACCCAAGCCCAATACGATTTCGGGCCTAGAAATCAGTCTCCAGATCCCCCAATCCAATCCAAATAATTTTAAATAAATAAATTAAATTAATAAATAAATAAATAAATTTTAAATAAATAAATACATATTTTAAATACGGGCATTAAAAAGGAGTCAATGGAGGAGGAGTAAAAAAATGAAGATGGAGATGGAGGAGACAGAGGAGAGAGACAAATGTTAATGGAGGAGGCGTAAGAGAGCTTTAAACCAAGTAGAGGGAAGATGAGGTAGGGGCAGCAGAGGAGGAAGAGGAGGAACTGAAAGTGTTAGTAGAGGAAGGGGTAGTAGAGGAGGTAGAGGCAACAGAGGAGGAAGACAAGGAACTGAAAGTGTGAGTAGAGGGAGAAGGGGCAGCAGAGTGATAAGGGGTAGTAGAGGAGGCATGTGTACTTATAATAATGCAACTGAGGCCTCATTTGCCTATTCCCAAATTTTAATCGATCCACAACCATCTCAAATTTTACAACTTCCAAAGATAACAGACTTCAAATGTCAGACCTCCATTGGTGATACCTATTATGCCTCCCATACAGCCACAACAACAGAAAAGGTACAACAACAAAAAAGGTACTTCAATAGAAAAGGTAATATCAAGCCAAGCCTCATGCTCAATTAATGCATGACAGACCAGCAAAGAGAGCAAAGAAAGGGAAATAGTCATGTTTATGGTGATGGTGCTTATTTTGTGTTAGTTGCTGTGTTTTGTGTTTTGTGTTTTGTATTTTTACCCAAAACAATGCTTTCAATGTTTTTTTTGTTGGAATTTTGGATATGCTTGGGTTTGCTTTTAGTTGTCAGGACATGATTACTATGTTGCTATATATGTTGCTATGATCTGTTAATGATTACTATGTTGCTATGATCAGTTGTTAGGATATGATTACACATAACATTTATTTCATTTCCATTCCTCTCTTTTATACACAATTCATCCAAGTGACAACTTTTTCACAAGTTCAGTTACATCACTAGTATTTCCTTTCACCTTCACTTTAATAGGACCCTAAATTGTGACCAGCGGCTTTCCCTCCCGACATTTCATATCCTCTTTTGAATCCCTTGAAGTACTGGCAACAACTTCTTTGTTATTCTCTTTAGGGTCTTTGTCTAGGTGTCCCTTGTCTATCCAAATAAAAACCCTTACATCCATCTCTCTTGCATGTTAGAAATCTCTGTCCGAAACTCCATTCCCTAGTACTATTGTACATTTTCATAGTTTTTCCACAACCCCAAGGACAACTGTGAGGGCATATATCCTTCTAATGGTTCAAATCGTCATATTGAAAGCAACCAGTAGCCCATGAAAAGAGAAAAACATAACCCTCAAATCATTTGCTAAAATTATGTTATTAACCCTTACTCTTTGTAACTAATTTGTAATTAACCCCCAAAAAACCAGATGACAAAAAACAAGGAAGGAAGCTCTAATCAAGAACCCAATCAAGAACAGTAATAGTAAGGACCCTAATAGTAACAATTAAAGCTAAGGGTCAAAAGCGATACTTACCTCAAGTGACATCTTAGCTGGTTCACCACCACCCATTAGTTGTTAAGTTGTTGGAGAGAGAAGCGAGCTGGATTTTATATTGTTGGGGAAGAAAGGAGTCAACCAATATCGGATAAGTCAAAGAGGATGTCAAAACTTTCTAACGACTCTTTCAAAGGGGTAGTTTGGGCATTATGAAAAAAATAAACAATTATGTTAGAGGTCTAAGACAGATTGGGGGTCTAATTGTGATGATTCAAAATTTGGGGGTTAAACACAGAACGCTACATAAGTTTGGGGGGATAACTAAAAAAAACTCTTATATTAATGAATTGAAGTTAATGGCCAGAATGGAGACAGGGACGAGCCAGGATTTTAAGTCAGGAGGTGCGAGATTATTAGCACATCCCACCCCACAAAAAAAAAGTATGCAATTACTATTATTATTTTTTTGTCAGAAGGTCTAAACAATAAAGATCAACAAAATTATATATTTATTTCAATACACAAAACTAGAGTGTGTTGACTATTAAGAATTTAATATCGACTAACGAAGTTAATTACTTAAACACTTAAGCCATTAATTTATACTACTATGTCTATATTTATCTACATAATCTAGTCCACAAGTCTATAACAATTCAACAAATTGTTAACTTCCTATAATGTTATATATAAGTCGAGAAAACTATAAAATATTAACATTGAAAGTAAAAAATTATTTTGTTTTGTTTTGTTTTTTTTAAGTGAAAATTTTATTGATAATGATAATGAGTTTTACATATAATTAGGACAAACGTGCAACAAGCTGTCCGCAAGTTTTTTTTTTTTTTTGTTTTTTGTTTAGGATTGAGGTCTGAGGCTTGCTTAAGAATTGAGAGTAAAAGAAAGGAGGAAGAGCTTTGAAGCTCTCTTCCACATCCTCTTGACAAACTTTGAATCTCTCTTCGGATGGGAACTACCTGCTTAAATCACAGACATTTAAAGTTACCTCATTTTAAAACGTTGTGCTCAAATCACACACATTTAAAGTTACCTCATTTTAAAACGTTGGTTCTTAGGCTTTGATTTTGTTTTTTTTAAAAAGTAAATCAAATGCAGGTTCACATCAATCAAGATGAATGATTGGCTGATAGCCTGATACCAATGGTTATTCCAAATTTTTGCATACCAACAAGGCAAGAAATACACATATTTGGCTTCATACTTTACTATATATTTTCTTGAACCTTGGAGATCAAAGTTTGATCACAAATGCGATAGACGAATACTGTGCCAGTAAGACAATATATTGTAATTCGTAGAAGACTACAAGAATCAGTTTTACAAAATTTATAAAAGAGAACTTGCAATTATACTATGAACAGAATGGATCATTTCTATCTAGAAACAATTGCTATAAAAATGTGGTTGAAACAGGATGGGCACAAGATGTTGGGTTTCGGGTTAGGGAAAGGTGAATACACAAGGTAAAAGAAGAAAGAATTCGACTATGAATGACTTTATGCCATCACATTTCTTTTAGACAACAAGTACTTGAGGAACCCGTCTTCAGGTAGAAATAAAACCCCGATCAACATGGATACACACCTTTTTGAGTTATACTATTCAACAGAAGAAACAAGTCTATCCACAATCTCGCTCATGGTTGGTCTCCTTTTATAGTTCTCAACAAGAGCAGAGTTTGCAATATCAACTAAGCTAATAAGTTGATCAATATTAGCATCACCATTTAGCTTTTCGCCGCTTGCTTCCATTGTGGGGAGGAGATCAGATACTGTGTGGGGTGTTTCGCCACTTGCGAGATAAGCTGGCATTGTTCTAATGTCGATGGAGAGAAGTCGAGGGGAATTGGAGTTGGTGCGCGTGGCCATATATGCGAGAGAGGCCTGTAGAGTAATCTACATATTAAATAGGGTGATATTACATAATCTACTTTTATAAACAACTTTTTTTTTTTCTAGATTTTAAGTTCGGAACGGCCTAGATGTGACGGGGTCACAAATGTGAACTCATATATGCCCTGAGAAAAGTCAACAAAAGTCAACTTGTGGTCAAACCATGAGTTGGGTGCTCCCACTTCCAATTCCATCTTTTAGTACGTTTCGAGACACACCAAATAGAGTGGTCGAACGTCTTATTCGAAAGTACCGAGCTAGGAGTTATGCCCGTTTGAGACACATCAATGTTCCCTTTTGGTTCTAGTTGGAAATCCTTATTCACTATGGGAGGGATGAGTTCCCATCACTCCTCATAGTCTCCGGACTATAATCTAGGAACTTCCTTGGTGCAATACCAGGGCCAGTTCATGACGACACTTAAGGGTGTGTCATGGAATCTTGACGACTCTAGGACGGTTCTAGAGACGTATCACATTGGAGCATGCATATGTGGTACCGTTGGAAAAAGAGGTTTCACATACCACGTCCTAGTGCATCGTGCTATGCTGTGCTATTGGGTCGTAGGAACATCTAGATACTTGTCTCATTGGTGTATTCAACTATCCAGTCTTAAAGATATGGGACAGGTGTGCTTAGTCTCATCTCAGACATATATGAGGATCCGATTGTGGGAAAATGGGGTAACCCTCAGTCTTGACTATTTGTGAGTAACTTGAGCACCGAATGCTTATTAGACTTGTGCATGGTCGAGCTGCACGATCATGTACGCCGCACGAACCACTCTCAGCACATTATTCGGGACGTGTCTGTGACAGCTTTGTATCAGAGCTTAATCCTTGCATGATGGTTGCGTCCGAATGAGCCTAAGTAAGCTTACATAACATTTCAGTGCAATCTTAATATGGGTACAAGACCCAAGGATCCATCATGTGGATCGAGCTCCAGTATTTGGTGCTCATTGATGCTTACATGTTCGGTATGATTCTACATGTAGTGTGGTAGCACAAAACCTTATTGAGCAATATTATGGTTACTAGCAAGAGAATGGAATGATGGCCACACCATTCGATATTCGGTGTCGCATCACGGAAAGAGCGATTGTCCGACATAAATTTCACATGTTTTCGCAAGCGATGGAGTACATGCAGGTTCTCTAGTGCTTGAGCAAGTTAGTTAGCTGATTGTTGGGAGTGGATGATATGGGACTTCTTCGACTGAAGTTAGCTGATTGACCGTGTAATTGCTCTTAGTGGACTGATTGCCTTCGGGCACACACCTACACCTACAAGGTGTTGATTGGAATCGCCTAATGGCAAAGATATGCGAGTTATCCTTTTGATTAGACCAACTGGGAGTCAAAATTTCAACAACAAAATGCAACTAGTGGATGAGACTTGACATTATGGGAGTTGTTAGCCAATTAGTCAGTTGATTGATGCTCATTGAAATTCGGGTACTGGCGTGGATGCAAAATGGGATCAATAGAGTGGAACAAGCAAATGGTAGCCCACCAAGAAGTGTGTGGACCTCTCGAACCATCAGTTGAAGCTGTCCAGAAGGTTGTGGTATTTGACCGCACGAACGCAATGTCTCTTTGGGTGGTATGTGGACCTAGCTCATCCTTATTTAGGGACAATAGTTTCCCTGGAGATGATCGAGGATCAGCACTCCCTTATTTGTAGCGATGTGATTGCAACATGACCGTTACCTCATTCTGGCCCAGGAGAGCGAAGATCGAGTACTAGAGCTCCATTCTAGTAAGCTTGAGAGCAACATTGGATGGATTTGTGTCCAAGATATAGTTGTGAATGGAACCCATTACCCACAGGTCTAGGATCAACCAAATTAAGACCAGTGCATTGGTTTACTGAGGGAGTGATCACTTGCATCCATTGGGTGAAGATTATTAGCCTCGAGTGCATGACTGATTTCTCAAATCATTCCTCGGTGCTTCAAAGGAAGAAGTGCTGCCACAGTTGGGATAGTGGAGTGGCTCAAGATGCAATGGAGCCTGCGTTTTGAAGTGCATTGGCAAACCCTACGTACATGGATGAAGAATGTCTAGTGGGTGGATTGAAAGTCTTGGCGATAGATCGACTTCAGTATATGATGAATCTCCTCACAGGTCCCTCCATTTTTCCAAATTTTAATAAAGAAGCCAGCCATGTCCAAGAACAGAAGGGTCTAGTATTGTTAGTGCAAGAAGATGCACACAGTTACTTAATCCGAAACCGGAGGTTTTGATTTTCATCTCTTGACGCGGACGTCGAGAATTAAGTGGGGGTAGAATGCAAGTGGTAGAATACCACAATTTCCCAGTACATAATGGTACATTCTATGGACAGTACAATTTTGTCTCAAGATAAACAAGGATTCCTTTTCCATATTATCACAAGTTCCTTTCGATTCCACAACAATGATCATACAATTTGGTTCACCTTGTTTGCATTGATTCAAAGTTGGTGTGAAGAGAGGACAACTTAACAGTTCAAGATCACAATGGTGTTTCCAAAGTGATCCTCAATATGGATTCCTTCATTATGGCCAAGAGAGTTGTTCGTGTCAGTTCAAAAGACATTGTTATACATCAGTACGCTACTACCTCCACCAAGTATGAGTAACCAGAGTTTAGTGGAACAACCACAATGTAGAAGAGAAAAGTAACAGTATGGAAAGGGATCTGTGTATGGACACATATTACTCAAGTAGGAGTACTTGTCTTGGCAGAATGCCAGAGTCGCTTTGGCGTGGAGCCATATCTTTGCTCAAGCAGGAGCACATTTCCTGGTAAAATGCTAGAGTGGTTTTGGCGTGGAGCCATATTATTGCTCAAGCAGAAGCACAATTCCTGGAACAATGCCAGAGTTGTTTGGCGTGGAGCCATCCGGTCCTTCGGGACATTGCTTCAGTGGAATTAGGATGACCAAATGAACCAGGGACAATCATATATATTGGGAGAGTTCAAGTTGTTCGTATGGGTGAGCAATTTCTCCTTAACCATGATGTTAGTGCTTTCTTCCCACAAGTATTTCAGCAACAAAAGTGCAGTGTTCGCATTGTCAAGGGGCAGATCGAGTGACAGTGTGGATGAATACAAGCTTGTTCTTAAGATGACAGAGTTGATCGCATGAAGTGTTTGAGTCAAGTATGTTGTAAGATGTGGCAGATAAGGATAAACCAAGATGAAGCACACATATAGTAGAAGATTATTCTCTCGACGAGGACGTCGACAATTAAGTGGGTTAGAATGTGACGGGGTCACAAATGTGAACACATATATGCCAAATGGAAGGTCCAAACCTATCCAAATATCACTGGCCAGAAAAGTCAACAAAAGTCAACTTGTGGTCAAACCATGAGTTGGGTGCTCCCAATTCCAATTCCATCTTTTAGTACGTTTCGAGACACACCAAATAGAGTGGTCGAACGTCTAATTCGGAGCACCAAGCTAGGAGTTAATCCCGGTTAAAGTTCACACTTGGATCAATGTTCCCTTTTGGTTATAGTGGAAAATCCTTATTCACTATATTAGGGAGGGATGAGTTCCCATCACTCCTCATAGTCTCCGAAGTATCAGCTAGGAACTTCCTTGGTACAATACCAGGGCCAATTCATGGTGACACTCAAGGGTGCGTCATGGATTCTTGATGACTCTAGGACGGGTCTAGAGACATATCACATTGGAGCATGCATATGTGGTACCGTTGGGAAAAGAGATTTCACATACCACGTCCTAGTGCATCGTGTTACGCTGTGCTGCTGGGTTATAGGAACATCTAGATACTCGTCCCAATGGTGTATTCAGCTATCCAGTCTCAAAGATATGGGATGAGTGTGCTTAGTCTCCTCTCAGACATATCTGAGGATTCGACTGTGGGCAAACGGGGTAACCCTTAGTCTTTACTATTCATGAGTAACTTGAGCACCGAATGTTTATCAGGCTTGTGCATGGTCAAGCTGCACGATCATATACGCCGCACGGTCCCCTCTCAACACATGATTTGGGACGTGTTCGTGACACCAGACTGCCACACCAGTTTGGAGGGAACCTCCAATCACTAAATAAATAATTATTAAGACGAAATTTTTTACTCGACAACTTCAAAAGGCATTTAATAAATTTCATCCTAATAATAACAACAATCAAATTTTGAGGCAGCAAACATTCTCTAGTTCTTTAGCCCATGCAGTGTGATAACGGAATAAGCACACCATAAACTTCATAGCTATGTTGTGACTGTCTAAATGCAAAGCTTGTGACAGGTAATGTTTTGTTTGTTGATCATGTTATAATTTTCCAAGTTTTTCAAATCTTTTGTGTTGCGGTTTTATCACTTCTACGAACTGCTAATTCGGTGGTTCTAACTTTAAACCTCGCCATTGAGATGTTCCATGGATTGATTTCATGGAATAAGTTTGTAACTCAAACTTTGTCAGTACCCTCCACTCTCAACCACTCGTGGCAGACCACGTGTCTAGACTACAAGCAGGTCGTGCATACGACCTAAGGTCAGGTCGTCCAAACGACCTAGGAAATGTAACCGTGCAAGCTAGTCAACAGCATCATTAATGAGAGATCATTACTTCATAACGGAATGAGTAAAATCAATCATCAAGACAGCGCAAAAGGGGGATTTATGCCTATAAAAAGAGGCGTCTTCTCCATTCTCAGGGGGGGCCAATTCTCCATCTTCTTGATCATCTATCTCCATCTCCCCTCTAATCAACCAATCAAAAACTCGAACTACGTCCGACTTGATTCGAGTTCACTAAAGAACTTGATACGTAGGCAGCTCGACATAACCGAGTTCATTCGAACAAATACTACCTCTACATTGGCGCCGTCTGTCGGTTTGTCTTCTTGAGAAAAAACATTCAAACCATTTTTTCAATCCCACGAAACTTGGTGAAACCACCATGGAAGGACAGCTCAAAGCTTTAGCCGATCAAATGAAAACTCTCCAAGATTCTTTTACGGCAAGCATGTCATTGAAGTTTCCATGACGTTGGTGTGGATTATCAATGGTGGCAAGCGAAAAGTCAACGTTCTAAGAGATAAGTCTATATTCAACTATTCTTCATTTATACTAATCTTTAATCTTTGGATCAGTTCGGATAATCTGTGCACACTTCTATGTTACAAGATATACTTCTTACTTATAGATCACTTGTAATCGATCCAGTACCGAACCCGAGGGATGCAACTACCACCATGTCACACGTTCCTTTACGACAAATCAGTGACAATACAGATCCAGGAATCCAACTTATAGGTCGCTCCTTACCAGGTCAACTAAGGTGTTGGTTCAACCAATCTCAAACAGAAATTTCAGAGCATGCTAATCTATGAACCTATATCAATGAGGAGAAGCGCACACCAACACAACTTATCACAGAGCTATATCAAAACCTCAGCTAGATCTCATGCAAAGACCTCAGCTAGGTTTCCGCTAGGTTGTCCATCAGCCTTCCATCAGTCAGGTTGTCATCAGTCATGTCTTCCATTAACCAAGTCGTCCATCAGATCAGCGCATCATCTGCTCAGGTTGGCTTTAGCTCAAGGCATCCTTAGATCAGCTCATCCTCAACTCAGGTCGTCCTCAAGCCAGGTCATCCATCAGATCAGCGCATCATCAACTCAGGTCGACCTCAGCTCAAGTCATCCTCAGGCCAGGTCGTCCTCAAGCCAGGTCGTCCATTAAATTAGCGCATCATCAGCTCAAGTCGGCCTCAGCTCAGGTCATCCTCAGATCAGTTAATCCTCAAGTCAAGTCATCCTCAAGCCAGGTCGTTCTTAAGCTAGGTCATCCATCAGATCAGCGCATCATCAACTCAGGTTGGCCTCAGCTCAGGTCATCCTCAAGTCAGGTCATCCTCAAGCTAGGTTATCCATCAAATTAGCGTATCATCATCAAGTCGGCCTCAGCTCAGGTATCCTCAAGTCAGGTCGTCCTCAAGCCAGCTCGTCCATCAGATCATCACATCATCAGCTCAGGTTGGACAAAAACAGAAAAATGTGAATTTGCAAGAGAAAATAGTGGATTTTGACCTCGAAAATGGCCACCATAGAGTAGAGCTCGGTGGTGATAGCGTGCGCGCTGCCGAGATCTTTCCGAATTGGGGTCACACACATGATTTTGACAACTGTAGCCAAGTTATGGCCAAAATACCAAAACTCATCCAAACTTACTCCAATTAGCTAAAGATCACGATTACTTGCCATCTTTGTGCTGATCCGCCAACTCATGATACTTTATTACCATCAATGTGCAATCTGACAACTCAGCATCATCTGACTCAGATCCTCCTGCATCACTCAGCCAGGTCGTCCTCAGTCAGGTCGTCCATCAGATCAGCCCATTATCAGGTCAGGTCATCCTCAGGTCAGGTTGTCCTCAGATCAAGTCATCCTCAAGTCAAGTTAGAGCAGGTTTACAACCTGGAAGAAGCAACCAATATTCCAACTATCAGTTCAACTCGAACATAATCACTGTCAGTTCAGGTTGTATATAGGTTGTCATCAGTTCATTGGAACTTGAACGAACATCAATATTCCAGGTCATCCCAGACTGACCACACCGCAAAGCTCGCGTTGATGATGTCTAATAAGTACCCAAAACTGTGTGTACTTGTTAAACCCCGTAGAGACATTATATTTGGGTCAATTATGTGTTTAATAAATGTAAATTAATTATATTTTCATGTTTTCATAGGTTTCAACATACAACGATAAAATACACACAAAACCTGCATTTTAGTAAGAAATACAACCGAATAAAGCTTGGACTTGAAATCTTCAGTATCAGCTCATTTAAAGCTCCAAACTATCAGCAAAGCTTATGGACTCAGAGAACCATGAAACAAGTTGAAGAATCCAAACTTGAATCCCTAAGCCAGCTAAAGAAGAGATTTTTGGATAAAAAACTTGGTCAAACTAACCTAAATCAGCCCGAAAGTCAGGAGAAAACTTCAAACGTTGATATCTTTCGTCTCATAACTCTGATTCAAGCATTCGACCAGCAAAAATGATTAGCATAGAAAACTTTACGTAACGGTATCTAGCTTCCAAAAAATGGTCGTACAGTTTGGAATATGAAGATAAAGCCAAAGCATATTACTATTTAGTCCAATCCCATTACTATTCCAGATAATATTTCTGAAATATTCCCTTATTTCTAGAATATTCCCTGGGATATTATATATTTTATTTGTAACCATTAGATTAGATAAATTGAATCTAGACCGTCAGAAAAACTATAAATGGAAGGGTATAGTTTTAGTTTTGCTCATGGAATTGTTAACATTCCATCATAGGAGTATAGTACTTTATTGCTTTTCTAGTGTAATGAAGAATTTAATTCCAATTTTTAATTAAAATATTTTTAATTCAGTTTTATTTTTTGTTAATTAGAATAACACTTTAGTTCTGTGATCTCGGAGTAGAAACTCTGCCTGAGTGAGGATTATATCCGTTAGGGAGGGTGTTTCGATAATTATAACGATTAGAAATCGAGTAAGTTCACCCAACGATGGGGTTCGAATCGATTCCACACATTAATAACGCTCGTTTAGAGATGAGGAGTTGTTATTAGGGATCACAAATCGAGACTAACTCTTTTAACGGAAATATGATTCGCTCAAATGGATTTTCTATCTCCAGAATCCAAAATCTATTTTATTTTATTTTCATCATTTTCTCACCTAAGTTCACTTTCACATATTCATGTGATCATATTTGTTTTGTTTATAAATAAAGTTTTGCAATTTTATTGAAATGTGAATGAAATGACAAATCCGACCGCTGTTTTACAGATAGATCAATGTCAATCAATCTAAAAAAAAAAGCTCGCTTGCCATGGAGTTATACCACACATAAAAGGTTGCCAACATATCCATCATCAATTGAAATAACAAATCAAGGGGAAACAATACTTTGTCGATGAAGGAATCAACAATTCCAAACCGAGAAGCATCTAAGTATTCCAGAATCAGATATAATAATTCAAAGCACGCAGTTCCCTCCTCGACAGTTCGCATATACTACAAACTAGTGAGTCGATCGAATGGCAAAATGGAAGCTCACTCCCTTGCGGTTTATTGCAAACCAATCAAGTTGGGGGGCTAGCCATGGCCATCTCCGAATTGGGACAAGTTATTGCCATCGAAACATATCAATCAAGCTCCAACATTGTGGCTAAACAACATTAACACCCACAAAGGGCTGCTTCTACTACGAACTGGGGGCTAGCTACAACCATCTCTGACCTGGTCGCTCAAAGCTCCAAAACTGGGCCTAGCAACATACAGTCAATTCAAGACTAATAATTATAGTGATACCCCCAAAATACTAGCTATCAACCATAGTGACGCCCTCAAAAGGCTAACTATCAACAAAAATGCCCCCAAAAGACGTACAAATCAACTTAACACCAATGCCAGGGTGAAACTTGATTCAACTGTAATTACCACTCAAAGGCTAATTATCAGTCAAATCAAATCCACGGTGCCCCCAAAAGGATCACAAATCAACTTAAGGTCTTTAATAGGGTTAAACTTGATTCAACTGTAATTACTACTCAAAGGCTAATTATCAGTCAAATCCAATCTACGAACTACGATGTACGCATTACGAACTACGACATAAGATTTACGATTTATGATCTACGCACTACGAGCTACGATTTGCGCACTACGATGTAGGACCTACCACATCAACTTACAACAAAGCTCTAAGCAACTAACAACATCCAGCCTACAAAACACAGAAAATTCAATTCGCAACAATCTCTATTTTCAACCAAGTAAGACAATCTCTATTTTCAACCAAGTAAGAAAAGGGCTATGTTAGTCTCCACTTTTATTATCTCCATTTCTTTCACGCATACTATTCTAAACAAACAAGCAAGATATCAAATGAAATCATTATTTCAGGGGGAGTAAAAGCTATCAAGTCAAAGGCGAAAGGGGATCTACGCTCCATCTTCTCCATTCTCGGGGGCAACTCCATCTTCTCGATCATTTATCTCTATCTCCTCCGGTAATCAACCAATCAAAAGCTCGTTACCCGATTGATTCGAGTTCACTAAAGAACTTCGATATGTAGGCAACTGAGTTCATCAAACAAATTAGGGGTGGGCAATGGGTAAGGTCTAGTCCAAACATGAAAAAGCCCTTTAGATAATGTAATCAAGTAATTTCGGCCCTAAAAAGTCATAGGTCGGTCGGGTATCATCTAAATAATGAGACCCTAAGCCCTTTTAAAGGCTTTTTAGGGTATCGGTTTTAGAATTCGGGTTTTAGGGCCAAGGATATATTTTTTTTTCGTTTTACAAATGCCATTTTTCGACAAAGATTGTTTTTGGTTTACGTGTTACAAATTTACGCTTTTATTTCGGGGTGTGGATCTACGTTCTATAAAATAAAAATATAATTTATAAGGCAAAATAAATTGAGAATCTCCTTTGATTTGATGATCAAAGGGTCAATTCTCCATCTTCTTCACGATCATTTTTGTTATATAAGATCTTATTGAAAAGTACTCCGTGATAAATTACAAAAAGGAACCAATTATGGTGCGTGTATTTATTTAACTAGGAAGGGCAAAAGCTCAATTACGTCCGACTTGATTCTATAACTAGACTTGTTCACTAAAAACTTGATATGTAGGCCTTGTTAGGTCGGGTCGGTCGGCCCTCGACTAAACTCGCTGTGAGGACTTTATAGACTTAGTTCGGATTAAACAAAATAAAACAAATACTACCTCTACAAACTTCAATAATAACTGAATTGCAAATTTATTTGACACTGGGAGCTTGGGGTGAAAGAATGTACATATTATGGCACTTTGAAGACGTTTAGTACGTTCGTAAATATTATTTTCCATCTCTTATCATATCTTGTTTTTTTTTGGTGAAATCTCTTATCATGTCAAGTTTGCTTAATTACACAAGTTACGACTTAAATTCCCCTTACAGTTTGGAACAATACACAAACTTTTTGGACTTTCTTCACACAAAACCATATATGTCGTTATTTGGGCTGCGTGGCGACGCTGAAATCATAATTCGTCTTCTTAGCTGCAAGTACTAAGAAATTAAGAATACAGCACTTAACAATAACTACATCTTAGCTGGAAATGCATGACAACTCTATGAAGGGTTTGCTATTTAAGAATAAATATATTCCACTTGTCTTCCGCACCACCTTGAGCTATATTTTGTTCGACATATCACACACCGATCACATTACACACCATTCAGCACTCACAATCTAAAGTTTTGTCTATTTTGAACTCAGCATAGTGTTTCAATTCAACATCTAAACGTGTCTAACTTGAAAATTCAGCTACAAGTATTGTCGTCATAATAAAACAAGGGCAAACAAAAGCAAAAGAAGTCAAGGATATTGAGTGGGTTGGATATATATTGTGTGGCTACCCTCCCTCAAAAACCGTATCATTTTCAAGCTCCTTGCCTCCTTCAAGAGATCTGAATTAATAGAGTATTAGACTAGAAGAAGAGTAATCTTTTTCTTGCTGGTTTCGACTTACTAGTTATTTCTATATTTTTAAGCTTTGATGCAGATACTATGAGAGAAGTATTAATTGCAAAGCCAAGTGGATCCCTTTTTATTAGAAAATGGCAATGTATTACTGTGCACGGTAACAGAGTTTGTGAGTTCTGGAGACCAACAGTCAGGTTCCCAGTATCCAAAACCTTTGGTTCTATGCCCACAAACCAATCAGTTCAAGTAACTTCTACGACTTCAAGTGTTGGGCCTGATTTGTTACCAAAATCACAAGAAAAGTGGGAAGCCTGGGAAGAGGGTATTGAGAAGGTGAGAAACATAAGCAGTATATATTTTATTTGTTTATTAATTACTTAATGAGCTTTCTTTGATATTCCTAAGCAGTCTTTCATTATTGTTTAAATAGGTTATTTATGGATGCCGATTCTTGACCTTTTTTGCCGTGTGGGGGTCTTTAGTTGGATCTTTCCTGTGTTTCATCAAGGTATTCATCCTCAAACCAAACTATGTCGTCGTTTTCTTTTTCTTTCTGATCACTACATACCATCTTAAAATGTATATCCTTAGGTGTGTTTCATTTTAGGAAAAAACTGCTATAATGTTGATTTGGTTAAACGACATTGGAATTTTAGCTCAAGTACATGAAATCCATTATTTACTAAAGGGAAATCCTGTTCATAAACTACTTCCACAAATTTAACATGCATTCGTCTTGGACTAATTTAACAAATTCTCCTGTTGCTTGATGGCAAAACAGAATGAGAAGATTTAAGCTTGTTCAACAACTTTGATATTGAGGATAAATCTACAAAACTAATTGAATATGTAGGCTAAGTAAGCTGTAATTCTGCGTGCAAGAAAAAAAATACCTTAAGTTTTTTTAGCGAGTCACATACAAGCGATCGAATCATTAATTGTCAAAAGGAATCTGACATTTGAGATTGAATGACAATAAGGAAACTTTTGCATATCAAACTTTGCCATATCCTCGTCTAGAGCTGAATGATGAAACACTTCAGTTATATGGGAACTGTATCATAACAGGTCCATACTAATAACACGACTAACCCGAAATTTGAAGCCTGGATTTCTGCGATTTCTCATGTTACTCAGTGTTATGTGCATGATGTAGGGTTGCACTTATGTTGCGGCTTCCTTCAAGGACTACTTTATGGGTCGTGGAAAGATGATGCTAATGCTTGTTGAGGCCATTGGTACGTATTTTTATTTTTCTCTATGGTTATGCTATTTTTCTTCAATGGAATAGTTAACCAACAATTCGTTATTACGTATCGATATATTTGTCCACATTAAAGTTTCTTAATGTATAATGAGATTTGATTTAAAGCTACATTGATTAATTTTATCAGTCTTAATCTTTACTTTGTCCACTGTAGATGTTTATCTAGTTGGAACGGTGATGCTGGTTTTTGGAATGGGTCTCTATGAGCTCTTTGTCAGCAATCTAGATATAGCGACGAGTCCCCACGATCGATCAAATCTCTTCGGCTTATTCACTCTCAAGGTTAGTCCTGCTACTATTGACTTTATGGCCTGAGCTTACTATATTTTAAACTTTTGCAGGCTTCGAAATGAGAATATTCGACTTGTTTGAGAAAATCACTAAAACTTGCATCGCTTGTAGACATTTGAGAATGAGACATGAAGCCTCCCACTTTGGCATTTAGTTTAGTAGCAGAGATAATTAATGGAATCTTAACTTATTTTACTCAACTGCCAAGAAACAAGAAGAAACCGACATTACATCATGATCATGTAATTTTTCACTCTTCTCGAAACACGTTTTGAATATGAATCACGTCCTTTTTCTAATAAGAGGGTGTGTTAAATTGTTCACTAATTTTCTTTGTCTTTATTCACAAAACCTCAACTATATATATACAAAGATTGTCGAGAGTCCTTGCTCTCTAAGGCTCTGTCGATCTCCTCAAAATCTTCTTACCTAAAATATAACTCCTACTAAAATAAGATAATTCCTACTAAAATAAGATAACTCCTACTTTAGGTACAATATCTATTAATATCGTAATACCCCTCCTCAAGTTGGAGCGTGAAGATCTCGAACGCCCAACTTGCCAAGCAGAAACTCAAATTTTGCTTTTCCTAATGCCAATGCTTTTGTAAAGATGTCTGCCAATTGAACACTAGTAGAAACATATGACGGACAAATCATCCCTTCAGTCACCGTATCTCGAACAAAATGACAGTCAGATTCTATATGCTTAGTTCTTTTGTGAAAAACTGGATTTTGAGCAATGTACAACGCCGATTGACTATCATAATACAACTTCATACCCTTCGGGTGTTGCACACCCAAATCACCTAAAAGTTGTTTAAGCCACTTCAATGCGCACACTGTTGCCGCCATTGATCTATACTCAGCCTCCGCAGACGATCTAGACACTGTTTGTTGCTTCTTGGTCTTCCACGATCTACCGAGAACGACCAAGTAACACGAACCATCCGTCAGAAACGCCCGCGTAAGTGGACAACTAGCCCAATCTGAGTCACACCATCCTTCTAGACTGAGGTCACTATCAGCATGAAGCAAAATCCCTTGCCTCGGACTTTTCTTTAGATATCGCACGACCCTGAGAGTCGCCTCCCAATGATCCTCACGAGGTTGTTGCATAAATTGGGACAGAATATGAACTGAATATGCAAGATCAGGTCTCGTCACAGACAAGTAAATCAATCTCCCTACAAGTCGTCTATACGGAGTCGGATCTGCAAGAAATTCACCCTTAGCAAGTGCCAAATTGTGATTTTGTTCCATAGGGAATGCCGTAGGCTTTGCTCCCAATAAACCTGTTTCGGAAATTATCTCGAGTGTGTATTTTCTTTGGCAAAGAAAAATTCCTTCTGGATTACGGGCTACCTCTAGCTCTAAGAAATATTTCAAAACTCCCAAATCCTTCATATGAAAACACTTGCCAAGGTAATCTTTAAAATTGTCAATGCAACCTTGTCATTCGTTGCAATAATCAAATCATCAACATAAACTAATACGTTGAGCTGAGTTCTGCCCCTGCACAACGCAAATAATGAATAATCTGAATAGGATTGCACAAATCCATAATTCTTCAATGCTGTTGACAGTTTTGCAAACCAACACCTGGGAGCTTGTTTTAGACCATACAATGACTTTTTCAACCGGCAAACCATGTTAGGATTTGTATTCTCAAAACCTGGAGGAACCTTCATATAAACCTCCTCATTTAAGTCACCGTGAAGGAAAGCATTATTCACATCCATTTGATGTACCTCCCATCTTTTAACAACAGCAATTGCAAGAAAAGTGCGAATTGTCACCATTTTTGCCACAGGAGCAAATGTCTCGTTATAGTCAATTCCTTCCACCTGATGATTGCCATAGATCACAAGTGTTGCTTTGAGTCGCTCTATGCTGCCATCAGATTTATACTTAATTTTATATATCCACTGGCTCCCTAGTGCTTTCTTTCCGGGTGGAAGAGTCTCCATTACCCAAGTTTCATTGTCTTCAAGGGCTCGTATCTCCTTTCCCATCGCATCTCGCCATCCCGAGTCTTTCATTGCTTCTTTAAAATGCTTTGGCTCATGTCCCACTGTCACTGCTGCAAGAAAATTCCTATGTCTCACAGAAAAACGTTCACAATTCACAAAATATGTTATAGGATAGGGCGTACTTGAGCAAGATGAAGTAGCTGATGAAATCTCATATGGACTTATTTTTCATACAATATGAGTAACAAAATCACGATATCGTGTGGAAGGAGTTTTGGCTCGTTTCTCGCACCCCAACTCACTGTCAACTAGCGCATCTTGCTCCCCCACCGTATTCTCCATCCCCTCATCACGCATATTCTCATGTGTGGGCTGCTGTACGGGCTGCACCGCAGACCCCTTATCGAGGGTGGACACTGCCTCCAACCCCCCCTCAATACACACAACACACTCATTGGCACCCTCATCCTCACTCCATGACCCATCCTAATTGTTCACCAGCATAGGAGTCACCACACTCCGTGGTTGGTGTGGTGCAAAAGGAAATTCTTTCTCAAAAAACTTCACATCCCTTGATACAAAATACTCATGTGTTTCTAAATCATACAATTTCCAACCTTTCTTCCCAAAAGGATAGCCAACAAAGACACACTTACGACTCCTATTTGCAAATTTATCACCTTTGTGTCGTTGATTATGAGCATAGCAAAGACAACCAAATACACGAACAACCTCATAAGAAGGCACTTTCCCAAACAACAGTTCATATGGCGATTTAGTCTTCAGTAAAGTAGAGGGTGTTCTATTAATCAAGTAACATGCTGCCAACACACATTCTCTCCAAAATTTGATTGGTAAGTTCCCTTGAAATTGCAATGCTCGAGCCACGTTCAAAATGTGTTGGTGTTTTCTCTCAACCCTCTCATTTTGTTGTGGAGTCCCAACACAAGAAGTCTAAAAAAATTCCATTATTTCGAAAATAATCATGCAAACAATTAAATTCGGTCCCATTGTCACTTCGCACACGTTTTATCACTTGTTCAAATTGTCGTTCAACCATAGCAACAAAATTAAGAAACATAGATTCAACTTCCAATTTATTGAATAGTAAGTATACCCAAACTCCTCTCGAAAAATCATCTACTATTGTCAAAAAATAAATAGCCCCACATGAAGAACGAGCCTTGTAAGGCCCCCACAAATCCAAATGAACAAGTTCAAAAATCCTACCAGCTTTATTCATACTAGTGGGAAAACTAGACCTAGGTTGCTTTGCACGCGGACATACATCACAAGCTCTACTATTGTTTCGACGAGAATGATTGACAGTTGGAATCAACTTCAATATTTTCTCCGACGGATGCCCCATTCGTTGATGCCACAACTTGAACGACGAATCACCATCCACTATTAAGACCTTCACTTGAGGAACACCACGAAAAAAATAAAGTCCATCCAATCTTTCACCCGCTCCAATCACCTTCCTCATCGGTTGGTCCTGTATAACACAAAATTTTTTAGTGAATTGTACAACGCAATTTAAGTCATCGATTAATTGAGTCACAGAAATTAAATTGCATGTTAATTGTGGGACATAAAGCACACTGTCAAGCTTCAATCCTCCTGGCAACACGACACTCCCCTCTTGATTTGCTTCGGCCGTGTTGCCATCCGGTAATCCCACCGGGCAGTGTTTCACCTTTCTCACATTCTGCAAAAGAGACAAGTCACACGACACATGGTTCGATGCTCCTGTATCGACAATCCAACTAAAACTACTATTCTTACCATACAGTCGGTCTTTTGTTTTGGCTAAGTTCAAAAGATCAAGAATTTGCTGCAATTGCGTTGCTGAAACACCTGCAAGACCCGCAGCTTCGGTCGCATCCGCCAGCCCCTGTGAGGACACTGCCTGCTGCCCAGACGAAGTTCCAGCCCCACCAGTTTTATTTGCACGAACAGACGGTGCACCATACCCTCGGCCACGACCAGAACTTGCATGCCCACCTCCTCTTCCTGTCCGTCCTCCACCACGACCTGGTCCCTTACTTCCGCGAGGCCGGTCCCCCCACCATTTGGGGAGCCGTGTAATTGAAAACAAGAGGATTCGTCGTGGCCTTCTCTATTACAATGATTGCAAAACTTGTCAGTAGGATCCACAGAACGAGACTTGCCATTGCCACGCGTATCAGGCTAAATTGAGAAGGCCATGATACTATCTCGTTCTTCCTTGGATGAGGATAACTCTCCTCCATGCAGTCTTTCCGCTTGAATCACTTGTTGATATGCTCTATCAAGCGTCGGCAGTAATGGCTCTTGTCCCAGCAGATTTGTACGAATTGAAGCATATGGTCCATCGAGGCCAATAAGAAAGTGATGTAGATAGTCTTCTCCTCTCAACTTTTCTACCAGCGTGACTATGCTACACGTGCAACTTCCACACTTACAAACCGGCACCTTCACATATGTGGTTAGTTCGTCCCAGATTTTTGACAAACGACCAAAGTAAATTGCCACAGTCTCGGTTTTTCCTTGCTTGCACTCCCCCAAGGACGTCTTTAATTGACAAATACGAGTGCCGCTTACCACACAAAACCTGCTTTTGAGATTGTTCCACAAGAGTTGTGCATCATCATATTCTCCGAGTGTCGTCCGAACGGACGACTCAATGGTATTGGTCAGCCATGACACCAACATCGAATGCACAGCGATCCAATCCTCAAGTTTCTCCTCTGTTGTTGGCTTCGGAACCGTCCCTTCCACAAAACCAAATTTCCTCTTCGCCTTTAGCGAGGTGCGAATTGCCCTCGCCCATTCATCGTAGTTCTCCTCACGTAATTGAATAGGAGTAATGATGTTTCCCGGACCGTCACTCGATCCAAGATGATACGTCCTATCCACCTTCTTTTCCCCATCTTTTGATTGGTCTCCCTCTCCGCCAGCCATGATAGCCATGATCTCTCCTGGAGGCTAAAAGACTGAAAAAAAAAAAAAAAATCGTGTTTGCCCTAGGATCTCTCTAAGCTCTTGATACCATTTTAAATTGTTCACTAATTTTCTCTGTCTTTATTCACAAAACCTCAACTATATATATACAAAGATTGCCGAGAGTCTTTGCTCTCCAAGGCTATGTCAAACTCCTTGAAATCTTCTTACCTAAGAGCATCTTTAGCAGTGATATCAACCTAGCATCAAATTCTCAAGAATTTGGTGTTTTTTCAACTTCAGGAGAACTACATGTTGATGAAAACACAAAAAAAACACCAAACCAAACACCAAATCGACCAATATTTGGTTCCAGGTTTGATGCTGTATCAAATCACTTACGCGGTTTGAGAAACACTGCGCGGTTTTGGCAAAACCGCGTGGGCTGGGCTGCTAAATGGGCTTCTATGGCGCGGTTTTGGCAAAACCGCGTGGGCTTGGTTTTTGCCAAAACCGGCGTCGCTTTTTTCTGAAAATTAGAACTGTGGTGCATAGAACACCGTGACTTTGAGAACACCGCGCAGTTTTGGCAAAACCGCTGCGTGGTCTTGGGCCTGTTAGTTGGGCTTTAGTGGCGTGGTTTTGCCAAAACCGCGTGGGCTATATGGCGCGGTTTTGCCAAAACCGCATAGTTGCTTGGTGTTTTTTTGATGTTGCTCCTAAAGTTGCTTGGTGTTTTTTTGGTTTGGTGTTTTTTTAGTTGCTCTCCTAAAGATGCTCTAAAATATAATTCCTACTAAAATAAGATAATTCCTACTAAAATAAGATAACTCCTACTTTAGGTACAATATCTATTAATATCGTAATAGGGTGTCAAAGACGGTAATCAAAACGCTGTATCCAAAACCAAATTTCTTTGGAGTGTATATTGATCAAACCCAATTCCAGTTCCTAATAATGGTGAATATCTTGCCAATAAACACAAAAATGTTCCAGTCTCAAAACTTCAAACCTATAAGGCTATAACATATTAGTGACATGGATGGTCTTACCCATCAACCTAACCGGAAAAGTGACTTCAGAATCTATGTAACTGCTAAATCATGTATTGCATTCATTTAAAGACAATAGTATGAAGTTAGATTATTAACAATAGTACATAGGAAGAAATTCAAGTTATCTTATGGCGACGACTCATAATGAACTCGCTTAAAGAAAACGCTGCTCCTTAATTGTTTAATAAATCAATTTTTCTTGTGTTGTAGGAACGGCCAAAGTGGCTGGAAATAAAGTCCCTGAATGAACTCAAAACTAAGCTTGGGCATGTAATAGTGATGGTTCTTCTAGTCGGTTTATTGGAAAAGACTAAGAGAGTTGAAATTAGCTCTCCCATGGACTTGCTTTGCTTCTCTGTTTCTATTCTTCTGTCATCTGGGTGTCTGTACCTTCTTTCCAAGCTCAGCAACTGAGAACAACTCTTGTTTAGAATTTTAGATATCAAGTGAATGTACATTGATATGAGATGCTGTCATGAAATTATGTATGTACATATAAGTGTATTTCAACAAATTTTATTATGGTCTATGGGAGCTGGATTGACAAACAAACTAACCATGTGATCGACTGGAAAACGAACCAGACAAGCCACTAGTAAATGAAAATAAAGTTGCATAAAAGATTCCAACTACTGGAGTCGCACCAAGTTTATATCCAGGGAGGAGAAAGGATGCTAAGTATAGCCAATAGAATTTGAGTTTAGTTAAAGTTATTTCACTATAAATTCCTTACCAATTGTATTAATCGCCTAATAGACCACGAAAATAGCGATCGATTCCTTGGAATAAACATTTAACATACCACGGACATCTGCTCCCGTAGTCCACATACTGGTTGCTGTAAAATACATTTTGTGTATAAGCAAAGTTGGTTAAAAGAATAAGATTTTTCTTGTTACATGATAACTTGATTTATTATGTCTTATAATCAGGGCTAAAAAATTGAAATCATGCACGCCCAAGAGTAGGTTCTGAATTAACTGTTTTTTTTGGGAGTAGGTTCTGAATTAACTGTTTTTTTTTAATGGGACAAGTATTTCATTCACAGGACACAACAAAGTTTCATTTATTAAGTTTGATATACCTTTAGATATATGGATCAAAAAGGAATCACCAAGCTAGTCCATTTTATAGGATCTATGCACTAATGTCCAAAGCCATGAATCATTGAAATTCACTCCCCCATCCTTACCTCATTTGAAGCATATCCTGGACTCTTTCAATTCATTTCCATTTTTTTCCTTTCTTAACCATGTATGATAGGAGCAAACTAGACAATTATGTGGTTCTTTGGATTTTCTACAGCAAATCCAAAACATCTGTGGATAATAGCAGCAATATTGTTTGTGATTTTTCTTACCATTCTTTTTAGGAGGTTGGCTTTCCATCTAGATCAAGCCAGTACTACTAAAGAAGAGGAACTGAAGAAGGAAAGGAAACGCAACTTTGAAGAACGTTTTAGTTGTGGTGGTCTTGTAAGAACTTATTCTTTTGAAGAATTGAAAATGGCAACAAAGGATTTTAGTATTCGAATAGGCGTTGGTGCAACATCTTTTGTGTATCTAGCTCAGCTCAGTGATGGAAGATATGGTGCTGTTAAGCGTGTGATGCCAGAGAGGCGTGGGAGCAAGAAAATATTCCTTGATGAAGTTTCAGTTCTGCTGAGACTTTCTCATCCAAACTTAGTGGGGATGATGGGTTTCTGCTTGGATAAAGGTAAGTGTAAACATTGCGACTACTCTGTCCTAGAAAGGATGTTAGTTAATTAATGGCTGAGTCTCCCACTCATTCTATAGCGCAAAACTATTCATGAAATTTTTGCAAAAGATGTCATCAAGAAATATAGCCTGAATAAAATTTCGTATAGGACATATATTATCAGCAATATAGTGTGGCTTCATGACTCCTTGACACTTCGGCACTATGTTTCCTAGCTAATTGTTTAGACTTTCCTGCGTAGTAAACTTTGGTTTCTCTTTCTACACCAATTTCTTCTCTGCTTATTTTGAAATCATAGGGTACGGTTCCTTTTGTAAACAACTATGCTATTCTTCCCTTGCAGGAGAACAACTGCTGCTATTGGATTATGTCCCAAATAAGAGCCTATTTGAGCGAATGCATACACACCGTGGCCAAACATTAGGGATACTCTCATGGTCGAACCGGTTGAGCATAGCGTTAGACATAGCAAATGCTCTGAACTATCTACACTCTGAAGCTGATCCACCAGTTATTCACAGAGATCTCAAGTCTTCAAATGTTCTCTTGATTGACAACAACCATGCAAAACTTGGTGACTTTGGGCTTTGCAAGTTGGGTCATGACCCTACCACCCATACTCCGAGTGTAGTAAAAGGTTCATTTGGATACACAGATACAAACTACTTGAAAACAGGTCAAGTAACAACAAAGAGTGATGTATATAGCTACGGGGTTCTTTTATTGGAGTTGATAACTGGGCTCAAGTCAGTACAAGGTTCAGTAACACTTGCTGAATGGACTGAAGAATGGCGTAAAACTAAGAAAGTTGAAGTTATGGTCGGAATGCTGGACCCAAAGCTAAATGGTGATGCTAATATTGATCAACTTATTAGCTTAGTTGATATTGCAAACTCTGCTCTTGTTGAGAACTATAAAAGGAGACCAACCATGAGCGAGATTGTGGATAGGCTTGTTTCTTCTGTTGAAATTTTCAAAATAGAGATTGTAGTATAATTCAAAAAGGTGTGTATCCTTGTTGATCGGGGTTTTATTTCTAGCTGAAGACGGGTTCCTCAAGTACTTGTTGTTCATATTGACAGGAGAGAATATTTGGCTAAAAGAAATGTGATGGCATAAAGTCATCCATGGTCGAATTCTTTCTTCTTTTACCTTGTGTATTCATCTTTCCCTAACCCGAAACCCAGCATCTTGTGCCCAACCTCAGTTTCAACCACATTTTGATAGCAATTGTTTCTAGATAGAATTGATCCATTCTGTTCACAGTACAAATGCAAGTTCTTTTATAAATTTTGTAAAACTGATTCTTATAGTCTTCAACGAATTACGATATATTATAAATTTGGTCTTACTGGCACAGTATTCGTGTATCGCATTTGTGATCGAACTCTGATCTCCAAGGTTCAAGAAATAGTAAAGTATGACGTCAAATATGTGTATTTCTTGCCTTGTTGGTATGCAAGATTTTGGTATAACCATTGGTATCAGGCTATCAGCCAATAATTCATCTTGATTGATGTGAACCTGGATTTGATTTACTTTAAAAAAAACAAAATCAAAGCCTAAGAACCAACGCTTTAAATGCTGAAAAAATAATTTCAGATCCTGAAACATATTTTTCATCCACAGTGATTGAATAGATTGCAAACTATTTAATATATACTTTAATTTCCCAATTTCGAATAGCTTTATACTTTCTTGAGAGCCAAGTTTAAATCCTGGAATAACCCAAAAGAGGAAAAAATCATAAATAGCCAACTTATAAGATGGGCCTGAGGCCTCACAATATAAAATTTTAAACCCGCTCACACCCACTGACCCACCAAAGCTCTCCCTCTCTTTCTACATTCGAACTCCGCTTCTCATCTTCTTCTCCAGTTCCATTCTCGTCATTAACTTCAATTCATTAATATAACAGTTTAAAAACTGTGTTCTCGTAAAGGTAACTATCCTTTCTTGATCCAATTCTTTAATACAATAGAAGAAACTGTTGGAGTTATCCTTCACATGAGGAAGAGAAAGAGGAAAAGAAAGAAGAGGAGAGAAACATGTATTAACCCCTTTTTGGTCTACTGAGGTGGCATGTCCGCCGGCCCGAAGTAAGATAAGAAAAAGAAGGCGTGAAACACCTAATTGGGGCCGCGGCTTTGCAAAAGTGGTCGGGTCGTACAGCAGCATGTGGAAACAGAGCGGTCAGAGTCAAAGATGAGGCAACTTAATAGAGAAGGAACGGAGGGTACAACAGCAAGGCCGCGGAACCCTAAGAGGACAGGTGTGCCAGTGTGGACCAAAGGATGGGAGGGAGATCAACGGATAGGAAAGAAGGGAGGAGGATATAGATAGGAACAGTAGAGCAAAGAAAAAAGGAGGAAAAAAAGAAAGAAAAGAGAGAGAGAGAGAGATTATGACATAGGATCTTAGAGGGTGTAATTTGTGTGCATACATTTGGCGCCGTCTGTGGGGAGGAGGTAGGTCCACGATTTGAGAAAAAGGAGAAGGTGCGAAACATCGCTCCAGCTAAGAGAGGAAGAGGTAGGGGAAGAGGTAGAGGACGAGGCAAAGGAAGGCTGGCGAGGGAGGAGGCCGTTCAAAACGAAACGACAAGCGTTGAAAACATAGAGGTGGGGGAAGAGGAAGTCTAAGATGCGGTGGCTAAAGCAACTAGGTTGCTTCAGGAGGAGGTAGGTAGACTTAGGGAAGAAAATGAGGAGTTGAGGAGAGAAAGAGAAGAAACTCAGGGAGGAGCGGAAACCGTAGTACCTACGGGTAGTGAAGTGGAAGTGCAAAGTGAGGAACTTCCTTAGGAAGCTGGGGTGGACCGTGCAGGAGGCATTACCATGGAAATGGTGCAGGCGATGATCGAAAGAGACAGGGAAGCCAACCGCGTGATGAAAAAAGAGAAACATGGCGCGGCTAAGAAGGTGGTGGACAACCTGAATCAGAATCCACTTGCTGATTCAGTCTGGAATTCGGAGGTACCCAAAAGGTTCACCCAGCCGCGGTTTGAAAGGTACGACGGGAAAGGAGATTCAGCGGACCATTTGCATCACTTCCGGCAGCAGATGCCTATCTGGCAAGAGGCGAAGTATGATGGCCTCTGGTGCATGATGTTCCCCGCCAGTCTGAAAGGCGGAGCATCCGACTGGTACTATTGGTTGGCGTCGCGGAGTATACAAAGGTTCGAGGAGTTGGAGCAAGCTTTTGTGAATCACTTCATCCATCAGAAGAAGATGGTGGTGGACGTAGCAGATCTTTTTAATGTCAAGCAGAAGTCCGCGGAGACACTCAGAGACTTTTTGTGCAGATTCAAGGAAGAGACCCTGAGGGTGGAGAGTTTGGACGAGCGCACCGCGGTCATAGCGTTCTAACATGAATCAGTGTCAAAGATTGAAGTTACCACCTTGCATGCTTTGTACTTGAAGGTAGAGAGGTATATCCGATACGAGGACATTTTGCGGAGAAATAGTAAAGAACCCAAGAAACCCGACAAGTCAGTGCACACAGTGGCCGCGGAGGATAGGAGGGACAGAGACAGGGCCGCTGCACGAGACGGAGGAACCTACGGGAGAGACACAGTTGCGAGAGGGGCTGGGACCAAGCCTGAAGGGAGTATAGGGAAAGAAAACCTTACTGCGAGATAGACTTGACTCCACTGAACAAGCCGTTGGAGGAAATCCTACCCCTGATCAAGGGACAACGACATTACAAAGAACCGCGAAGCTCGCCTAAAGAGATAGAGGGAAAGCCGTTTTGCGCGTACCATCAGATTAGGAATCATGCTACCAATGAATGATTTGCTTTACAATGGTTAGTAGAGAGAATGATTGGGAGAGGACAGCTAAAGGAACATGTCTAGGAAGTTCACCGGAAAGGGTTCCCGAAATCCCGGGCACGATAAATGTTATATTCAAGAGAAACGAGGAACGCCCACAGGGATAAGGTAAGGAAGACAGCCAGTCTGCAGCAGATAAACAAAGTTGTGAGAGGTCCGCAGCCAGTTCCAGGAAGCAGCGAAGGAAGTGACAGGATAGAGTTTACTCCAAAGGATCTGGAGTCGGTGAGCTCTCTGCACGAAGATGCGTTGGTGATTACCATAGCGATGGGGAATTACATGGTGAAAAGGGTGCTGATAGATTGCGGAAGTTTAGTGGATTTGTTGTTTCAAAGTGTGATGGAAGAGATGGGAATAGAAAAGGAGCAGATTAAGCCTCCGCGGACTAACTTGTTCGGGTTCAACGACAGCATGACCGAGCCCTTAGGGGAGCTAGTACTGCTGGTGACCATTTTCACCAAGTTTATGGTAGTGGACACTAACTCGCAATACAACGCGATCCTGGGAAGAAAATGGATTCAAAAGATGAAGGCAATTCCCTCTACTTATTACCAGGTGATCCGTTTCCCGACGAATGGGGGAATGTACGAGATAAAGGGTGATCAGGTCGCGGCTCAGAACCTCCACCAGGTGACAGCGAAGGGTCTGGTACGTGCACCTGGTAAGGGGACGCCGGAGATAAGGGACAGTCCAACATAGCAATTACAAATCGCGGCCGAAGAAAAGAGGCTGCTTATCGGGAGCAAGACAGTGGACGAGATTGAGGTTGTGAGCATCGGAATGGCCGAGGAGGAGAGGTTTGTGAATATAGGGGCAAGTTTCTCAAAGGATTGGAAGACGAAACTGATTGCCTTGTTGGCTGAAAACAGTGATGTATTTGCATGGACCATTGAGGATTTGGTGGGATTAGACCCGGAGTTTGCGTGTCACAGATTACATATGCGGGGAGGGGCCCGCCCGGTCCAGCAGAAAATGAGGAGCATGAAACCACAGTATGCACAAGGAATTCGGGAGGAGGTAAAGAAACTGAATGATGCGGGTATCATCTGCGAATGCAAGTTCACTGAATGGCTGTCGAATGTGGTAGAAATGCCTAAAAAAAAAGGGAAAGTGAGAATGTGCGTGGATTTCACAGACATCAACAAAGAGTGTCCAAAGGATTGTTACCCGATGCCGCGGATAGATGAGTTGGTGGACCGAACTGCAGAGTATAAGTTCTTTTCATTCATGGACGCGTTGATGGGCTACAATCATGTGGTGATGTATGGCCCGGACCAAGAGAAGACGGCATTCATAGTGGAAGGGGGAACGTACTGTTACACCAAGATGCCTTTTGGTCTGAAGAATGCGGGGGCAACACTTCAGAGAGTGGGAGAAAAGATGTTCGAGGCTAAAATCAGAAAGAAGATGGAAATCTATATAGACGACATGGTAGAGAAGAGTATGACCGAAGAGGAACATTTGGAGGGGTTGAAAGAGACATTCGCCATATTGTGAAGACACAAGATGATATTGAACCCAGAGAAGTGCACATTTGGGGTAACATCCGGGAAATTCCTGGGATATATAGTCACATACCGCGGCATAAAAGCGAACTCGGGTCAGATTAGGGCTTTACTAGAGATGTCGTCCCCGCAGAATGTGAAGGAAGTTCAGAGGTTGGCTGGGAGGGTCGCGGCGCTTAATAGATTTATATCCAAGTCATCGGACAAGTGTCGGCCCTTATATCTACTGTTAAGAAGGACGAGTGACTTCCAATGGACTGAGGCATGTGAAAAGGCGTTCCAGGAGTTGAAAAAATATTTGGGCAAGGCCCCGATCCTGTCGCGGCCAGGACAGGGGTAGAAGCTGTACTTATACTTGGGGGTGTCGGAGTGTGCGATTAGTTCAGTATTGATAAGGGTGGTGGAAAAAACAGAGAGGCCGGTGTATTTCCAAAGCAAAACAATGTTGGACGCCGAAGCAAGGTACAGTAGGATCAAAAAGTATGCCCCGCACCGGTCTTCTACAACGAAGTTGAAACCATACTTCGATGCTCATTCTGTGGTGGTAGTGACTAACTTGCCACTCAAGCAGGCATTGAAGGCTGAGAAATCGGGAAGAATGTTGAAGTGGGTCGTGCTGCTCAGCTCTTATGAGATCGAGTACCAAGCCAGAACCGCCGAGAAGGCCCAAGCGATGGCAGAGTTCCTGGCCGAGGACCCCACCTGGGGGGAAGAGATGGTTATGGAGCAGGAGGTAGACCAAAACCACGACCCCTTGGATCCGTGGGACATGCGGAATGGTTGGAGGGTATTCACGGATGGATCAGCTACAAATACTGGGAACGGAATTGGGGTGGTGCTGGTTACCCCCGAGAATACTCGCTTGGAGTTGTCAATGAAACTGGGATTTGCGGCTTCGAACAATGATTCTGAATGAGGCAGTGATAGCGGGGATGGATTTGGCCAAGGATTTGGGGGTGCACGAACTGACAGTGTATTCGGATTCTAATTTGGTAATATGTCAAGTCAATGGAGGATTTGCAGCGCGGTGCCCTCGGATGGCCAAGTATCTAGAGGTGGTACAGAAGAAGACAGGAAAATTCGAAAAGATCAGTTTTGCTCATCTAGGCAGGGGGGAGAATAGACACACTGACGCCTTGGCGTACGTGGCCGCGGTACTCCCTGAGACAGAGGGTAGATCTATTGAGATTAGGGTACTAAGCAAACCAAGCACCGCGAAGGACGAGGATGTGTGCCTAGCTATTGAACAAGAGCATGGATGGATGGAACCCATTAAGAGTTTCCTATCAGGGATAGATACAGGGGACAAAGGTGAGAGAAGGAGAATGGAATAGAGGTCAAGGAGGTACATTCTGACAGACGGTGAGTTAAACCGGCGGAGCATCAGTGGACCACTTCTGAGATGCCTGGGGCTGCAGAAAGCGCGAGAGGTGTTAGGAGAGGTTCACGAAGAGGATTGTGGAAGCCACTCGGCAGGAAGGACGACGGCCCACCGGTTGCTATCTCAAGGGTACTTTTGGCCCCACATGAAGAAAGATGCAACTCAGTACTCCAAGAGGTGCCGAAAGTGTCAAACCTTTGTGCCGCTGATACATTCACCTGCAGAACCATTACACAAGGTCTTTAGTCCGTGGCCATTCACTATGTGGGTGTTGGATGTCGTCGGGCCCCTGCCTTTGGCCAGTGGCAAAAGGAGGTTTATGCTTGTCGCGATCGACTATTTTACGAAATGGGTTGAGGGTGTGGCCCTACAGCAAGTGAAAGAGGAACAGGTGAGAAAGTTTTTGTGGGAGAATATAATATGCCGGTTTGGGCTGCCACACACCATCATCGCGGACAATGGCACTCAGTTCACGGGGGGAAAAGTGAAGGCATTCCTCTAAGCCTATAAAGTAAAGCAAGGGTTTTCAGCCTTGTACAATCCTGAGGGGAATGGTCAGGCAGAGTCTTTTAACAAAGTTATCATGGATAATTTAAAGAAAAAGTTGGAGGAGCGTAATGGGTGCTGGGCAGATGAGTTAAATCATGTACTGTGGGCGTATCGGACTACGCCGCGGACATCTATAGGAGAATCCCCTTCGCAATGGCCTACGGAGTGGAGGCAGTGATCCCGGTGGAAATGATGGCTCCAACGACCAGAACCAAGGCGGTAGAGGCAGGGGTTAACCAGAGAATACTGGCCGAAGAACTAAACCTCACAGAGGAGAGGAGGGACAATGCGCACATCCGATTGGAAGAATATCACCGCAGATTGCAGAGACAGTATAACAAGCAGGTGAAGCCGCAGACATTTCATGTGGGAGATCGGGTACTTCGGAGGGTGACCACAGCCACCAAGGAGGAGGCAGACGGGAAGTTGGGACCCAACTGGGAGGGACCCTATACCGTGGTGGAGGCAGGGATAGCCGGGACCTACAGGCTGTAGACACTCCAAGGGGAGAACATCAAGCGGCTGTGGAACATCCGGATGCTGAAAGAATTTCATGAGTAACTTTTGTTATGGGTGCTTTTAATTAAAGAAAATTGTATTTGCTTCATTCGAGCCTTGTAATGTTGTTTTGAGTTAGCTACTATGTTAATGAAAGCAATAGCCAATTTTTCCCATCTGATGAATGTGCGTTCGCTCATGTGTGTGTTAGGCCGGGAGCAGCGGATAAGGGTTTCTACATCAATGTTGACTCCTTAGTTGACTTGAGGGCAAGTTGAGTGGCCCGGGCATACTCAGCTACCCTCAACACCTCCTTAGACAACATGGGGGCAAGCTGAGTGGCCCGGGCATACTCAGCTGCCCTCAACATCTCCGCGGCCAACCTGGGGGCACGTTGAGTGGCCTGGGCTTACTCAGCGACCCTCAACATCTCCTTAGTCAAATTGGGAGCAAGTTGAGTGGCCCGGGCATGCTTAGCTGCTCTCAACCTCTCCACGGCCAATTTGGGGGCACGCTGAGTGGCCCGGGCTTACTCAGCAGCCCTTAACATCTCCTTAGTCAACTTGGGGGAAAGTTGAGTGGCCCGGGCATGCTCAACTGCCCTCAACCTCTCCACAGCCAACTTGGGGGCACGCTGAGTGGCTCGAGATTACTCAACGACCCTTAACATCTCCTTAGTCAACTTGGGGGCAAGCTGAGTGGCCCGGGCTTACTCAGCGGCCCTTAACATCTCCTTAGTCAACTTGGGGGCAAGCTGAGTGGCCCGGGCATGCTCAGCTGCCCTCAACATCTCCACGGACCATTTGGGGGGCTCGCTGAGTGGCTCGGGCATACTCAGCGGCCTCCTACATCACTAAAGCAAATTGGAAGGGGATGAACGCCATGGTGAAACAAGGCAGTAATTAAATAGGGAGGGGTGTCAACACATTACACAAGAGGAACACTTGGAATGTAATGAGTTTTCATAAAACATGAGTTAAACAGAAACGGAGACCCACTGCGGTCTGCTGGGAGTACCCAGAAATCCAAACCCAGGAAACCAAAAAGTTGAAGCATCAAAATATCAGATACAAACGGTGCAACTAGCTAGGCCAACAGACAAAGAGAAACCTAGATACACTTCATTTCGGATCTCCCGAGGCGTCAGCTTGCAGACCGCCCTCCTCCACCACGTCGGTGGATTCGTCCACGTCAATAGGAGACGAAGATACCCCAGGAATGGTAGCGGCTTCCGTCTCAGGAGCGGGGGAGATGGCCGCGGATTCAGTTGAAACCAAAGTAGGAGATGGGTTAGGGAGAAGACGCCCGGTGGCAGTAAGAGCTTCCAGCTGACTGATTCAGTTCTCGAGCTATCTTCTTGGCAGCAAGGACTTTGAACTGCCCAAATGACACCTTTCAACCATCTTGTTCCAAAGTTTGCAGGGCAGCGCCCTATCGGCTTCCTTCTGGCTCTCTAGCTGAGAAGCGACGCCAGCCACATAGTCCTTGTAGGCTTCCTCGGCTTGCTGGAGCTCCTTGTGATGTTTGAAGGCAGTGATATGGGCGTAATCCCTTTCCTTCTCAAGTTGGGCACATTTCGCTTTCCACTCAATAGGCCGGTGAATCTCAGCTTTCACAAATTCGAACGCGTCCAGGGTGTTGGTTAGACCGCGAATCACATAACTCACATCTAGGCTCAGCTGAAGGGACAGACCAAGTTAGAGAATAGTAAACAATAAAGAGGGAAGAGAGAGGGATGGGGTGCATACCCGTTCCCAGCCAGTGTAGATCGCCGCTCGGTGGGAGGAGAAGGAGCCAGAATCCCCATACGCTTGGTCCCTAGGGAGGTGGGAGCTGAAGAAGAGAGACGCAGCCACTGCTGGATTATCCAGAGCGGAGTCATGTGTGGTGACGTCGCGGTCTCTGGCCTTGAATTGAGGATGCCAGATTTCTACGGGCCTGTCGGGTAGGGGACCAATTTAGACCGCCTCTTTGCCAGTGTGGCGGGTGGAGGGCCGCGGTGATGAAGGTCGAGAAGAAGGTGCAGGGGCATTGGGGGCAGTAGTCTTGGCCTTCTTGGCGGGAGGGCCCTTGGCGGCTGCAGTGGTGGGCGCATCACCATCGGAATCGCTGTCCCAAAGCTTGAGTTTGGTAACATCCATGTTGTCAGAGGTGCCTGCAGGGGGGGCAAAATCGTCGTCCCAGTCAGCTATGGAAGAATAAGACCTGGGGACTGTAGCAGGGGGGACTAAGAAAGAACCAATGGAGGGCTTACGAGTCTTGGAGGCTGCGGCCTTTCGGGCGAGAGCTTGGCTGCGGGAGATCTTTGTGGTGTACCCAAAAGACCGATATGCTGTGGGTTTCACCTTCCATTTCTTAGGGGGAGATGGTTTGGGTTTCCTTTCTTTGGGTGGGGGCAGAAGGTATAGAGGGCCACGGTATTTGCCGATGTCTTTGAGGGATGGGTCTCAGAGGAGTGGACTCCCTTTGTCGGGGTCAATGCCGAGGATGTCGCACTGGCTGACCCCTAGGCTGCGGAGTCTAGTGAAAATCGCGGAGGAAACACCAACGTATATATGGGAGTGGGAATCCGGGTTCCAACCTAAAAAGCAAAGGAAAAGATATGTCAAGGAGATAATAGTATGTCAAACCAATAAAGCTATCGACTCAACTCACCCTGGCGGATAAAATGGGAGTGCCTCAAAGACAATTCAGGGGGGAGAGCAGCGGAGAGGAAGTTCCCAGACACATAGAGGGGATAATGATGCCAGACCTTGTCGGAGGAGGTGATGCAAATAACAAATGATTTCTTCTGCGGACGCACGCAGAAGGATTGATACCCCACGCTCCCGACCTTGGTGCTTTTTCTTGATGAAATAGTGGGAAGTGATGTCCTGAAGGGAAATCAGAGGGGTATTCGTGGTATTGTAATAGTTGGCTGCGTACATGATTCGCCAGAAGTTGTCGATGCCTTGACACGGCGGAATGTTAAAATGGTTGCAGACTTTAACATCTAACAAGGATAAGGGGAAGCGGAGACCAGCCGCTATTTGCCCCACTGTTGCTACTAAAAACCCTGGCCGCGGCGGTACTAAATGGGGAAAGTGAGTGACCCTGGACACATGTTCTAATACCACATCCTTAGGGATGTCGTAGGCATCCTTTACAGCGGTCAGGTTGGGTCGGTGGTAGTGAGATGGAGGAGAAGGTAGCGCGGAGGGTCTACTAGAGGTGGATGGAACAGCGGGCCCATGGGTTGACTCCGTGGAGAGAGATTCTGGGTGGTTGGCGGAGGGGCCAAAAGATCCAGACTCCACTGCAGAGCCAGATGATCTGGAGGTCGGGGACACAGATCTAGTGGATCCGGTAGCGGAGGAGCCACCAAATTCGGAGCCAGACATGGCACCAGAGTAAGATGAACAAGACGCATCTGGGGGTAAGAGTGATGGACGAACAGCAGGAAAAAAGAAATGGTCACGAAAGAGCAAGAACTAAAAAAGAAAGAAAATGAGGACCAACCAACTTATGCTAGCAAGAAAAGGAAACTGAGAGGTATGGGCGCAAACCTGAGCACAGAAGACAATCAGCGCGGGGAGCGTAAACGAGATGCAAAGAGAGCTTCACCGGAGATGGTAGGACAAATGCAAGCAACTCACAAGAGAAAAAAAAAAAGAAGAGCACAAGAAAACTGGAGTGAGGGAAGTTAAAGGTACAGTTAGCAAAATGAGAAGTGAAGAGTCGGGAAGAGGGAGAAGTGCATAATAAAGGAGTTAGGCGGGATTTGTGTAGTTAGGGGCAAAATGGTAAAAGGGGGGCTCTCATGGGAAAAGAGAGCCATTAAAGAATAAACGCATGGCATCATGAGAATCGATGAGGCAGGGCAAGTTGGGCGCACGCCGCAAGGCACGTGCCTAGGGACGCGTGGCAAGGGTCCGGAGGTCAAGGCAGTGGGTAGCATGATGGTCAGAAAGATTCGAATGATTGATGGATGACAAGACAGCGTGGTAGTCTGACAGCTGGGGAGTCTTGGCCCGCAAATTCGTTCGGATCTGCAGACCGAGAGGGGGCATTTATATTAACCCATTTTTGGTTTACTGAGGTGGCATGTCCGCCGGCCCGAAGTAAGATAAGAAAAAGAAGGCGTGAAACACCTGATTAGGGTCGTGGCTCTACAAAAGTGGTCGGGCCATACAGCAGCATGTGGAAACAGAGCGGTCAGAGTCAAAGAGGAGGCAACTTAATAGAGAAGGAACGGGGGGTATAGTAGCAAGGTCGCGGAACCCTAAGAGGACAGGTGTGCCAGTGTGGACCAGAGGATGGGAGGGAGATCAACGGATAGGAAAGAAGGGAGGAAGATATAAATAGGAACAGTAGAGTAAAGAAAAAAGGAGGAAGAAAAGAAAGAAAAGAGAGAGAGAGAGAGAGAGAGAGAGAGAGAGAGAGAGAGAGGACATAGGATCTTAGAGGGTGTAATTTGTGTGCATACAAAATAGGTACTATTCGTGTGAATAAGTCGGAGCGAGCACGCGCTCGATTTAGCCTGGCCCAAGGCGTGCCCGCACCCTTATCATGAAAAAGAAGATAGTTTTTTTTTCAGCCTCTCACGAAACATGTCTATTGGAAGTTTGGATCAAAAAATAAGAGGGCACATGCGCGCTCAGATTTGCCTATCTGAGAGCGCGCCCACATTCATGCCTAAACTTGCAGACTTCTATTTTTCTACAGTAACTGCGAAACTGCAGATTACTAGTAAAACAGAAATAAGGTTTTGGAAAACCTAAGTCTTGAATAGAAACCCAATTTTGAGAGCAATCAAAATTGAGGGAAAACTCTTGCAAAGAGAAAAGCTTGTAAGGAGAGATGAAGGTGGAGAGACTTGAGAGGAGTGATTGTAATCTTCCTTCCCATACTTATAAAAGGATTAGCTCTCGTGGAAGTATGCATCATTGGCCGAACCATGGTACATCTTTGTGTTGTGGTATGTTTTTCTTTCTCTAATATTTCTATTGCTTGTTTGTGATAGTTATATCCATAGTTTAGGATTATGGTTATTGGTTGTAGTTAAAGATTAGTTTTTTTTTATTAGAGTAGTAGATTATCCAAGTGAAAGCTATCTTAGTGGGGATCGATTGGTATCGTTTTCCTCAACAAGTGGTATTAGAGCCAAGTTCGATTAAGCCTAATAAGGTTGTTATCCAAACCTTGCCTAGAAAGTGTTTGAAAAAAAATTCTTGAGAGGAAGTTTGAGTTGAAATAGCTTATGGAGATGGACCATTATGTAAACAGTCGCATGACTAGTCTGAATAAAGCAAACTACACTATTTGGAAAGCCAAGATGGAAGACTTGCTCTATTACAAGGACTTGACACAACCTATTGATAATGAAGGAGTAAAACCAAACACAATTGTTGCGGCTAAGTGGAACAAGCTTGACAGAAAAGCAATTAGGTACATTTGAGAGTGGATAGATGACAGTGTCTTCCACCATGTATCCCAAGAGACTACCACTTTTGGCTTATGGAAGATACTCGAAGTCCTCTATGAGAGGAAGTCGATCGGAAACAAAGTGCTACTTATTAAGAAGTTTGCTAACACGAAGTACAAAGAAGGTTCTTCAATGTCTGAGCATCTTAATGAAGTACAAAATATCATCAATCAGTTGCATTTGATGAAGATTGATATGGGTGACGAAGTTGAGGCTTTGTTACTATTAAACTCTCTACCGGACAGTTGGGAGACTTTAGCTGTTTCTCTTAATGGAGCCACTAAGGATGGAATCATGTCTATGGAGATAGCTACCGGGGCATTGTTGAATGAGGAGACAAGAAGGGGTTCACTAAGCAGCTCCTCTCACTCAAAGATCCTTGTCACAGAGAAACGGGGGAGAGGTAAGAGCAGAAAACCATCGCATTCTAGAGGTGATGACAGAAGCAAATCTAGGGGTGAAGCTATAACTCCTAAGACAGAGAGACAATGTTACTATTGTGCTACCAAGGGTCACTTCAGGTATAAGTGTAGAACATTGAAGAGGGATGAGAAGAATAACTGTGTACATGAAGACATGGTCAAGAGGATCGAAAACATAGGCCGAGATACTACCGCACTAGTAGACGATGATCTAGTGGGAATTGTGTCAGATTGTGGGGAGTGCTGTGTTAGTACCTCATGCCAGGATACAAAGTGGGTAAAAGATACAAGAGCATCCTATCATATCATACCGCACATGGGATTCTTCACTACCTACAACTGTGGTGAATTTGGTGAGGTAAAGATAGGTAATAGTGGTGTCTCGAAGATTGTAGGCATTGGTGATGTTCATGTAGAAACCAATGTCGGCTACACCTTGATACTCAAGGATGTAAGATATGTCTCTGACATTCGGCTAAGCTTAATTTCCGCTGGGAAGTTAGATGATGATGGATTTCAAAACTCTTTTGGTAACGGGGTATGGAAACTAAGCAGAGGTTCCATTGTAGTAGCCAAAGGGAAGAAAACTTACTGGCTTTACAAAACACAAGTTAGTTTGTGTAAAGCAGAGTTAAATGTGGCACAAGAAGAAGCTTCATCCAAACTATGACATAAAAGACTGTGTCGTATGGGAGAAAAAGGCATAGAAGTTCTTGCCAAGCAAAAGGCCTTGTCAAACATCAAAGGTACGTATTTAAATAGATGTATTCATTGTTTAGTAGGAAAGTAACACAGGGTGTCTTTCCAAAGATTCCCCTCTTATAGAAAGAACAATGTCCTTGAGCTAGTACACACAGACTTATGTGGTCCTATGAAAGTAAAGTCCCACGGGGGAGCTTTGTACTTCTTGACTTTCATTGATGATGCGTCAAGAAAGATATGAGTATATAGTCTAAAGACCAAGGATGAAGTACTTGGCATGTTCAAGGCGTTTTCCATAGCATGGTGGAAAGAGAAACATGGGAGCCTTTGAAGTGTATTCGCTCAGATAATGGTGGTGAATACATTAGGCTGTTTGAAGAGTATTGCAAGAGTCATAGGATTCGTCATGAGCAGACCGTTCCCAAGACACTGCAATACCTTGAGAAATGCCTGGTGGGCGGGCAGGACTCTGTGGTGACTAGGACCAAAGGGCACTGAACATCTCCCCGGTTAATAGGACCGAAAATGAGCTGCCTCCTATTGTTTTGGTTCATGGAATTTTTGGATTTGGTAAAGGGGTATGTGCGTTGTAATCTTTATATTTTTGTTTGGGATTTCACTATTTTTCGTTTTATTATTGATTGGAGTTTTGGGATTTACCTTATTTGTAGAGATTGGGAGGCTTGTTGTATTTCACTGGAGCGGAGAAGAAAGTTGAAAGGGTACAAGTTCCTGACTTGGACTCTTTAACAAGCATACATGATAGATATGCTATTTTAGTTTGTGTGATTTCTTGTTCGGTAATTGGATTACTTATGTTGTTATGGCATTTGTCAGGGCTCGTGAATTGTTTTATTATTTGAAAGGTGGACAAGTAGATTATGGAGAAGAACATGGCAAAATATTTGGTCATTCGCAGTTTGGGAGGATATATGAAGAAGGTTAGAAGATTGTTATTGACGAGATTGTTACAGTTTATTTGTGGAAGTTGTATATATGTTGAATTTCATGTTCTGTGTTGGTGTATTTGCTTCAGACCTTCCTAATACAAGGTTGGAAATGGCGAGGCACTTTGCCGGAAGGTGTAACCCCTCCTATATATATTATTGTTTATTTCTTTGATTTTCATGGTTTGTGCTTGTATAAAAAATTATATGTGGTGTTTAGCATTAACTTGCATGCATGGATGATTAACTTTTATATACTTAGCATGCTTGTTTTTGAGATCTTGGTTAATTCAATTCTTGGCTTTGCGAGCTTTCTTTTATATATCTTTCAGGATAATTAATGAGGTGTAGGATGGTTATGGTGATTGGTGGTTATTTGTAGGTGTAAGACTTTTGCTAGGTGATTGGATTGCAGGTGAAAAGATCTAAGAATTAAAATATCAATTACTATTATTTTTTAAGAAAAAATGACTGCCACGGTCTATAGCCGTAGCAAAAATAGCAGATCCCACGAACCAAAACTATAGGAAAAATCGACCTTTTGCCACGGATTATTCAACGGTTTCTGCCGTGGCCATACCGACGGCAATAGCCGATGCAAAAACCGTCGCTATTGGTAGGCTTTACCCACGGTCATGACTGTGGGTAGACCATTTCCGACACACAAAAAGCCCATGGTCTTGCGACGGTCCAAAACCGTGCGAAAAGACATTTTCCCACGGTTTTGGACCGTGGGGTAAAACCAGTTTTCTTGTAGTGATTTGAGCAAGAATTCAAGTTTTCATTCTAGATAAATCCAAACACATACATGTGCGTTATCATTGGATTAGAGAATTTCTCGAAGACAAGCATTTGTGCATTGAGAAGATCCATACCGACAAGAACAGGTCGGATATGATGACCAAAGTCTTACCGAAAGGTAAGTTTGATATTTGTTGTGCTACCGTCGGAATGGTAGCACACTCCTCCTGTTGATTTGTGAATGCATGGAGATATCCCCTTCACTGTTCGGGAGGGAGAGATTTTTGGAGTTATCCCTCACATGAGGAAGAGGAGAGAAACAGGTACTGTTCGTGTGAATAAGTCGGAGTGCACACGCGCTCGATTTAGCCTGGCCTAAGGCGCGCCCGCACCCTTGCCGTGAAAAAGAAAGTTTTTTTTCAACCTCTCACGAAACATGTCTACTAGAAGTTTGGATGAAAAAAATAAGAGGGCGGGCGGGCGCGCGCTCAGATTTGCCTATCTGAGAGGGTGCCCGCGCTCATGCCTAAACTTGCATACTTCTATTTTTCTACAAAAACCACGAAATTGTATATTACTATAAAAACAGAAGTAAGGTTTTGGAAAACCTAAGTTTTGAATAGAAACCCAATTTTGAGAGCAATCAAAATTGAGAGAAAACTCTTGCAAAGAGAAAAGCTTGTAAGGAGAGAGAAGTGATCTAGTAAGGTGTAGAGACTTAAGAAGAGTGATTGTAATATTTCTTCCCATACTTATAAAAGGATTAGCTCTTGTGGAAGTAGGCATCATTGGCCGAACCACGGTACATCTTTGTGTTGTGGTATGTTCTACTTTCTCTAATATTTCTATTGCTTGTTTGTGGTAGTTATATCCATAGTTTAGGATTGTGGTTGTTGGTTGTAGTGAAAGATTAGTTTTTTTATTGGAGTAGTAGATTGTCCAAGTGCAAGCTATGTTAGTGGGGATCAATTGGTATCATTTTCCCCAACAAAAACAGACACATTTCTTGATACTGATGTTCAAGATTCAGTTCTTTTTTGTTTTTTATGTTTATACTAAGCTATAAATTAATGATGTTATGATTAATGGATCTGTTTTCTATGATGTTGGTTCTTTGGTTGTTTATGGTATTAGCAATTTTTTTTATCCTTTATTTTTGAATGATGTTAATTCAACTTTGGTTTCTAGTAATGTGTTGATGAATCTTGGTTGTGCTAATGCTGTGTTTGATGATAATGACGATATGTTTGGTGATAAGCTTGAGAAGATGAGTTATGGAATCAAGAATCAGTTCCTTGATATGCAATAATTTGGAAGATGGAGTTGAGTTGTCGACTTATTTGAAAGGGTATTAGTATTAAAATGAAGAATTCTGATGATGTGTTTGTATTGAATGGTGGTGTTCCGATTGTGTTTTCTGATGTTTATATGAATGGGATTATTGCTGTTCATGGTATAGTGCCATTGTTTTTTTATGTTGTCCGACGGTTTGTAGTAGTGTTTGACAGTGTCTGGAGTAAAACATTCGAAGAAGAAGGTCTCCAGATTTATTAGCACACGAGGTTAGCAGCTTAATTAACAATTTAGTAAATATAAATTTTCTAACTGTTGTTAAAATGTGGTAAGTATAAATGTGTGGGATTTGATCAGGTGGTGCCCACACGAAGAGAGCTCCAAAGTTTGTCCAATGGATGTGCAAGGGTCTGGGACTTGGATAATCAAACAAGGTTGGAGCCAACTTTGGATTACACTTTGGATGTGGTTAAAATAGCAGAAGCCTTTCACTTGGATCGACCCCCAGACCTTCAACAACGAAAGTTTCAGCAAGCTCAAACATCTACTAGAAGGACCTGAAACATCTCTAGGAGGCGCACTCAGCAGAACGAAGCCCATTCGGTACCTCTTTGGTTTGAAGCTCCGGGAGGAGAATCTTATCTTTTCCATAATACATTTTCAGGCATAGATGGATACAGGGGGCGTGTGGGGCAGTCACACTTTTTGAGATTAGAAAAGCTACATTACCATATAACTAATTTTGCCTAGAAAAATCTTTAAACTATAAGAATTTATACTCCCCAATTATTTTAGCAAATTTCCACTGCCACACTCCCAAAATTTTCACAACTATAGTGAGAATATAATTAAAAAAAAAAAAAAAAAAAAAAAAAAAAAAAAAAAAAAGACTAATAAAAAACATTCCAATAAATCCAATGTTATCATACTCAGCCCGGACACTAACCCGAAAAATAGAGACTAGGTCACTAGTTGAACCAGTGGGTCGGGATATATATATATATTTCACAAGTTTAATAGTGCCCGAGTGGGTTTAGAGTCAATTTAGTTCCAAATGCCCAAGTTCGATTCCATGTGTGTAATATTTTAGAATTAAAAAGGTATTTTTCTATTAAATATTTTTTATATCTATAATAATGTACATAATTTAACCTGATCAACATATTAAATTATTCATATCTTATAGTTATGCATAAAAGAGGTATTTTCTCATATTAATATTGAATTTAATAGAGAGCTATGCATATATAATTTTCATATCTCATAGCTATGCATAGTTGTTAATATATTTTTTTACAATATTTTAAATTAACCTGATTCCGTTCTTGCGGCTTAACATGATTATATTATTATTAACTTGGTCGGATTAATATTTCTTTTATTAAGTATTCATTGCTATAAACTCACTACCATACCTCACATATATTATCGTTGAGGATTTGGGTTAATCCCATCATTGGGGGGGGGTCTGCGGTCTCCCTGTTTCAATAGGAGGACGTGGTGCTGTACGAATTAACAAAGAAGTGGTGAAGTGGTGAAGATGCCTTGTGACATATATCCCTACTTTTGAAGTTAGTAGAATAAGAGTAATACTCGTCACACGCCGATACTCCCTTTCCACACCCCGTGCAATACTCTCTCTCCACACTCCGTTTTCAAATAATCACACACCCCGTTTGTTATGGGGTGTGTTAACTGTTCACAAAAAGAGCATAAAACTACATAAAGAAGAGAGATCCAAAGAGAATAGAAACTCTCAACTGGAAAATGGTGTAGAAATTCATCGTCACTAATTTGATGTTTTTTGTTTAAGATTTGGTGTTTAAGAAACTCCAAAAAGAGTTAATCGATTAATTTGGTGTTTTTTGTTTAAGATTTGGTTGGTTAATCTTAATTTGATATTGTTGAGGCAGAGACAGATATGCAACTAAAAATGACATTATGAAAGTATGACATTCATTGTGACATATGCAGTGAGATGTCAACACTGGAGTTTTTACTCTGCCAAAGTATGTCACTTAAAATAACATATCGACTTGTCAATTTTGTAAACCAATATAGAAAGGATTATCAAGAGAGAGAAAAATATGTTTTTCTTTGTGAGAGAATAAGAAAACTTTTTCTAAAGTTTCTTAGTGATTTCATTTTTTTTTAATTGATTTTGTTGAGTGGATCGATTAATATAATGTTTTTTGTTTAAGATTTGGTTGACTAATTTGATATTGTTGAGGCAGAGACAAATATATGCAACTAGAAATGACATATTGGAAGTATGTTATTTATTATAACATATGCAGTGAGATGTCAATGATTGGAGTTTTTATCCTGCCTGTCACTTAAAGTGACATATCGACCCGTCAGTTTTGTAACCCGTATATAATGAATTATCATAAAAAGAAATTTGCTTGCTTTGGTTTTTGGAGAGAGATAATAGTGGAAGTTAGTGGAGTTGCAAGTACGGTGGCGTTGAAGAGGGTAAGAGTGAAGGGTGAAAAGTGAATGAAAGTGTTCTGGACGTTGAAAAATAATGGGGGTGTGGAGAGACATTTTTAGGGGTAGAATGGTTATATTATTAAAGAATGGGGTGTGGAGAGAGTACTAATTTTTTTCAGAAAAAATTTGCCGTGTGGAGAGAGAGTATCGGTGTGTGACAAGTATCTCTAGAATAACCCAAAATCTCTTATTGCACGAGCACAATAAGCCCAAAGCAACATAAGCATTGTGGCCATGAAAATTTATAGTATCCCACTGTTGAACAGATCACAGAAATACATGAAGGCTCATGGATATAAATCTAAAATACTTTAAAGATTATGCCTCTCATCTACAGTGGGACAACAGTGTTTTATTATTTTTTATGTACTTCTTGGTTACTTGGTCATTTATTATTTGTCCCTCTATTTTTTGATTATTTACCTAATTTACCCTATTTAAAAGAGTAAAAGAGAGAGAGAGAGAGAGAAGTTGTTGGGCATAAAAGAAAGAGAGATATGGTTGGATGAGGGAAGAGAGAAAAATGTGCATAGCACGTGCACCATTCTAGTAGATTATAAACTCCCCAAGAAAGTTGTGTCAATATAATGTAGTAAGATGATGTTTAATTTGGTATTAAAATATGTAATTTTTTTATGCTGTAAATATATACGTACTTGCAGATAACACTCCTATGAGGCCAAAGAATGGTACATAAGAGCATCTTTAGGAGTGATATCAACCTAGCATCAAACACCAAATTTCCAACAATTTGGTATTTTTTCAACTTCAGGAGAGTCATATGTCGATGAAAACACCAAAAAAATACCAAACCAAATACCAAATCGGCCAATATTTGGTTCCAGGTTTGATGCTGTATCAAATCACTCACGCGGTTTTGCCAAAACCGCGCGGTTTTTCTAACGCCGCGTGGGCTTGGGCTGCTAAATGGGCTTCTATGGCGCGGTTTTGCTAAAACCGCGTGGGCTTGGGCTTCTATGGGCACGGTTTTGCCAACACCGCGTGCGTTTTTTCTGAAAATTAGAATTGTGGGGCATAGAACTTGAAAAATTATGAATTGTGCATAGAAGTTAAGAAATTAATAATTGTGCAATTGAAGAAATTAAGAATTGTGATTCAAAATCGAAAAAATTAAAGAAATTAAAAACCTATGATTATGATTATGATTATGATTATGATTATGATTATGATTATACAGTCCAAAATCTATGATTATGATATAATCATATAATATCAAAAATGATCCAAAACCTATCATATTACATCAAATTTATTTAGCTATCTTCTTATGCCTCTTACTACTCGATCCCTCTCCTCTCTCTATTTGGATATTCCTAAGCTACTTCTCTAAGTTCCTAACCTAAGAATCAAGATCTTCTCTGTCTGCACGAAGGTTAACTACCTCAGCCTGAAGTTCCTTATATCCCTGATGTTGTTGCGTGTACACCTGCTGAATATCCTCATACATTTTCCGAGTCTCGTCATATGCACGTTAGGATTGCTGATATGTCTGAGAATATGCCTCCTCCCTTTCTTGGCTATAATGATACACGGTAGTCCTTATCCCATCAAACATACAAATCTGGTTCTCATAACTTTCCCGAATCTCAGCCTAAAATCCAAGAAAATACATTATGAGTACATATTATATATATAATGAATAAGAAAAATAAAATAACTAAACTCACCATGGTATACTGATCAATCTGCGGCTCTAACTCATGGCAACGAGCACGAGGCACCTTAGGAATGGAAATGTAAGTAGCCTCCCCATCAGGTCCACACACGGCAAACATCTGAGGATTACTGGCAGACACAGGAGCTGGATGATATGCATTCAGAGGTTGTGGGTTGTAAACAGACTGTGGCGGATGAGGAATACGTACGTAGCTCACGTCTCATCCCTTCTAGGCCCACAAACTCGAAGTTGCTAGCCCAACCAACAGGGGGCAACAACGGACCCATGGAGACACGATTCCACCATCTATAATCTTGATCGCCATCCGCTTTCAACAACAAAAGAAGACGATCGGCCAAGGACCACCACCGGCATGAATTTCATGAACTTGAATTCTACCCCACGACTTCGCATCACTAACATCCGGCATGGGAGCACATGGAACTCCATAACGCCCAAATATCTGCCTCCAACATCTATAAGCCCGCGCATTCCAAACCATATAGTCACGTCGCGGCAAAACAACTCTATGACGCGGACAACACACAAGCATCTTTGCCTGTTGGATCGTCAAAGGCAGTAGTCAAATGCCAAAGTCTCCACTCAATAGATGACAATGATCTAATATCAATCTGAGCACGAGCCATACAAACATTATTTCTAATTTGCCCCCTGTTACGAGTCAAGTGAAGCCCTGACCAACTACCAAATCTAGGGCGAGTATCAACAATCATGTCTATGTTAGGACAAAGAGTTTGAAAGTACTCATAAAACCAAATATCTAAAAGTCCTGTGAATCCTGCAATCTGAGGACTTCTACTTCTGAATGTCTGTGAAGCTTTATCTAACGCCGCTATCAATATGGCATATACTGAGCTACCCAAGTCATAATCTCTCATAGCATGCAAATCAGATACATAAGCATAATATCCCAGTCGTACTGTAGAATGACCATTGGGAAACAGAATATGCCCAATAAAAAACATCAAAAAAGCCCTAACATATACATCAGCACCCTCACTACCAGGTAGAACAGTCAAAGCTAACTCCGCTCGTGTATCAGGATCTAAGAGGGGTTCCATATATGCAGTCTTAATATGAGATAAGTTAATACCAGAAGAATCATAAGCATCCGCATCCAAGCGAGGAAAACTCATAAACATACTATCTATATTCTCATAATTTGTATGAAAAGGTATCGGTTGCCCTATACCGATACTCAACCCATAAATCATAGTGAAGTCTAGTGGTGTGAACCCTAACTCCGAACAAGGGAAATGAAATGTATGAGTTCTACTCCACCATCTTTCTACTAAAGCTATGATCACTGCCTAATCAGCCTTCTCATAATCGACATCAACCAAAAGACCCAAAGGTGTATACAAAATAATATCTCTAATATGTACAAACTCATCCAAACTCTTAATAACTGTCCACCACTCTCTAACACCATGTAAAGCCGATCTAACTCGGTAGTCAATAACATGCAGATATTATGGAAAAAAAATAATGCGTATAAGATAAATAATTAATTTGTCCAACTCAACTAATTAATGCATAATATTTAAAATATTTAATCAAAACTAAATAATTACATGAGTATTAGCCACTACACTCGACACATGTTTTGTATCACGTGTAGAAGAGACAACTTCCATATCAAGTGCTTCACCGGGTGCAAATTGTTAATCGAAGTTGTTCATCTGATACTCCAGTACATAGGGATGTCTATTAGTCGGCACGACATCCTCGAGTTCTTCTCCCCCACCGTATTCTACTTCCTCGGGTTCTTCTCCCTCATCGCCAATGTCGTCTGTGTACTTCTAATCATCACCGTCGAAAGGTTCAAAATGATCCATATAAAATTTCAAGAGTTTAGTTAAGTTTTTGTGTTTTGTTTTTTTAACTAGGAGAGGGTTTATAATTGAGAGAAGAGTTGAAAGTGATTGAACCGCGCGACTTTGGTCCTGATTATATAGAAGTAACACGTGGTGTTCTGAACACCGCGTGGTTTTCTGAAAACCGCATGGGCTTGGGCCTGTCAGTTGGGATTTAGTGGCGGGGTGTTGGAAAAACCGCGTGAGGCTATATGGCGCAGTTTATCCAAAACCGCGTAGTTTGATGTCGAAAATTTGATGTTGCTCCTAAAGTTGCTTGGTGTTTTTTTGGTTTAGTGTTTTTTTGGTTCAAAATTTTAGTGTTTTTTTGGTAGCTCTCCTAAAGATGCTCTAAAATTTATTTGCTCGCGCTAGTGTAATATCATACCCACGCGCGAACGATGACACTAATAAAACCAAAGTATTCTTTAATTAATGAAGACATAATGACGACACTAATGACAACACTCAAAACTACCAGCATCATTGCTACTAGGGCTGGCAATGGGTCGGGTAAGAACCGATACCCGATCCGGTCCGAATCAATAAAAGCGGGTCTGGGACAGGTAGTTAGCATATTGGACCGGTTCTGGGTCTTGAAAATCATAACCGGACTCTTATTGGATTGGTTCTGGATTAAGTATGTACCGAACCGTTATGGGCCTAATCCAATTAAAATTTTAGTCTTATTCTTTCTAATTTTCCTCCACCATATATTTCTATTATCTTATACAACATTGCAATATTTAAAGTTCCAAAATAAGATATGCAAAATACATATGTAATATTACGATATTTTTTTACATAATAAAAAGATGGTTTCTATTACAAATTTGGATTTCAAATCATTCATTATGCCTTTTTTATTTGTATATCTTGTTTTTGTGTTTAGCAAAAAAAATTATTTAATATTTATATAACGAAAATTAGGATCCAATTATTAAAAACTCGGTTCACCGGGTTGAAATTGAGCTTATTGGTTCGGAACGGATCGGATCCGGAATAAAAAAAAAGTTTTCGGTTTGGTTCTGGTTCTCTAACTCAAATATCCGTTCGGATCAGGTCCGGTTCTGGGTCTGTATTGTTGAAAAGCGGATCGGTTTTGGATTTGCCTATATCCGGACCGATCCAACCCATTGCTAGCCCTAATTGCTACCACTCCCAGAACATGAAGGGCTTTGGGGTGGCTTGCTCATCATCTCCTCAAACCCGCTCGTCATTTCTCGTAAATGGCTACTTAAGGAGGATACCATATCCGGGTCAAAGAGTTGGGTATCAAGTTTCCCAATTGTTTGATAATATACTCTTCATAAATATGACCCACTTTAAGGTTTAATTTGATGCAATTGAGGTTAAATTCATTAATTTCAGTGAATGCGTTTTGCTATTGAATGAGTTTTGCTATTGAGGTTTCAATTAATGTAAAGTCTTTCCCTATTTTCTGGTAGCGTGTATGATATACACTGTTCTTTTATATCTACATGAATCAAATTTCGCGTGGTAATCCTTAAATATATTTGAAGATACCAACTCAATTTTGGAGATATTTGAAATTTTGATTTGTTTTTAGAGTATTTTAGTCATATAAGGAAAATAAGAAGAGGTTGCAACTCACGTGACCAGTTTTAAGGGCTAATAACATTCCGTCCAATCAATTTTAACGGATTGTACCAATTGAAAAGGGTGATTTTGGATATACCCAACAAAACACTCCCGTACTCCATAACTAACTTAAGTTTTTTCCATACCCCAATAACCACGAATGATTTTTTGTTCCCAGCGGGATTTGCTCCAAGAGCTCCAAGGGAAACAGGAACCAACCAAGTGTCACTGAAAAGGGGTCAACAGTTATCAAATTTCCACCTTAATATATGCTTTCTGATTTACCCCCAACCTTAAAAAAATAAAAGAAAAAAACTTAACCAGTTACAAAATCTAGTTTTTGGTCTTAATTGTTGGGAAAGAAAAAAAGAACAAAAAACTTGAAGTGCTGAACTAGTGACACTTCTTTCAAACTAAAAAAGATAAAAAAAATCTTTAGCTAATGATGGGAAGAACTCCTATATATTTTACAATGAGATTTTTTAAATTATTTTTCTTTTTATTTATTTCTATTTTTAGTGGGGGCAAATCAAGAAGTTTGTTCTAAGAAAGGAATTTGATAACCAAGAAATTGGGCTAGAGAGTCCCATTTAAAAAAAAAACAACTCAAAAGCCCTATCCATAATTTTTTTGGGTTTTAATACCCCTCTATTGTTTTTATCCGCCGTAAGTGTGTTTTTATAGAAAATCTTTAGAATCTAAACTTTTGACTCGAGACCAGGTGCCACCTGTTATTTTTTAATATAAATTATTCTCTTTTTCACCCTTCCAAGATAACTACTTGTTGATAAGATAACTACCATAATAAAATTGAATAAGATAACTACTAGAACAAAAAGAGTAGATTTTGAGTTTGAATAAAATTTAGCAAAAAGTACCGTGTATTGCTCCAAAAGTTAAATTTGACACTACCTGTTTTCATCCGAATATGGACGTTATAAACTTATACATTTTAAAATGCAGATGCACCATGTTATAAACTTATATATTTTAAAATGCAGATGCACCACGTTATAAAACTTATATATTTTAAAATGTAGATGCACCACGTTATAAACTTATACATTTTAAAATGCATACACACCACGCATTTTAAAATGCAGATACAAAATGCATTTGATTATTTATTTTGTGGGTTTGATTAACTACTATTAAATGAAACGGGTTGGTTTAGGGTTTAATGTTTATAAATTTAGGATATAGGGATTAGGGTTTAGTGTCTTAAGGTTTAGGCTTTAGGCTTAGGGTCTAGTTTATAGGGGTTAGGGTTTAGTATCTTAAGGTTTAGGGTTTAGGCTTAGGGTCTAGTTTATAATGATTTTGGGTTTAGTGTCTAGTAGTTTGGAGTTTAGACTTAACGACTAGTGTCAAATGCCTCTACAAAATATTGGAGGCATAATATTTTTAGTTTTTTCATTACCGAAAAGCTAGTGTGTGTCTTGTGAGGGTGTACTTTCAGTGATAGCATCTGGGCCACTCATATAGGCACAATCTTGGTGTATTGCGACAAAGAAGTATCTTGTCAAGGGCTCTAATTCCTCACAAGACTCATACACTCGATGCACCCTAGATGTCCTCTTTTCATTATATGCATTTTTAAATGTGAAGGCAGGTAGTTATAAGTGAATTTTTTGTGTGAAATTCAATTTTTTGTTTTGTATCCCACTATGTTACTGGGTAGATAGTCGGTTATGTTTGTTTCCAAGTGAGGATATTTTCGTCTATTCCTGGTAAAGTTGGATAACACAAATTGGGGTATTAAATTCTAAACAAATTTAAAAAGAGTCTTAGGACTACTAAATATTTATAACTAACTCCTCTAGACTAATTTTCTGATTTGATAACTGTCAATCTCTTTTTAGTAGACACCTTGCTGATTCCTGTTTCGTTTGGAGCTGTTGTAGCAAATCCGCTGGGAGCAAAAAATCACTCAATAACCACCTCAATCTAATAATATCTCCCAAAATTATTTGGGATATTTCTAACAGGGTCAAACAAAAAAAAAAAAAAAAAAAAAAACAAAACTTCTTTTTGGTAACCTGTTTCGAGTGAGTATCTTTTCTCATTCTTCCTTATGTTCTTCTTTTCTCACCTTCTTCTGCCTTTTTGTTATACCTCAAAAAATTACAACCTCTATAGAACAACTTGGCTGATAAATTTTGAACTCTGAATATATTTGCTGATGTATCAATGGTGACTTTTTTTCAGGCCGACAGTGGAAAGCTTGGGGGTTCTGACTTTTCCTTATCGTCACAAGGTGCAAATGAAAGGTTTGATATGGATGACTATTCCGTTAAGGTGCCTGAAGTCCCATGGATAGTGCCAGAGATACCAGCTCCACCTACAACATCAGGACTCTTTTGGCCAAAAAGCTCTCGAAACTCACCGTCTGACAATTTAGTGATGTATGCTGCTCCTCTCCTCAAAGCTTCCAACATTACCAACCAAACCATACCATCTCAAAATACCGAAGGTGGTGACTGCAGACGATAGGGCATACTTTACTGGAAGTGTTGTATAAAGTTTGTATTTTCTTATGCAGCTTCAAAAGCAAACTTGTTACTCTTCGGCATAGTTTCAAAAGAAGGCCCTCCCCAGCATAGTCAGTATAATAAAAGGTATAAGGTTCTCAGTCCGTTGGTTATGGATGCTGACGTATTATCTTGTCATTGCAAAACTAACGCTTTGATTTGGTTCCTGTACCACAAAAGAATAGAGAAAAGCTGGAGTACGTAAAGGAGTTTCCATTATTGAAAAAGTTCAGGATAATCATGCATGCAATTTTTCAGACCAATAGCAAACAAAGTTCTTAGTTAGAACGAAATTTTCTTATTTCCACTTGGAGAAATAAGAGAGATGTTTCAACTCATTGCCAACTGACATGCTCAAGGCAAATCAACCTAACTTGAAAGAAATGAGTTAAAACTCAAAACAATATGACGATATATTCCTAAAACAACGTGTCTATTGTCTTTAAAGTATGTTGTAAGTTCTACGAGAAATTTATTATCTTTATCTTTTTTTTTTTGGAAAATATTATTACACTTTTGAAAGGAAGCCAATGACGACGCCTTCTGTTGAGGTAATTGCAACGAAGTGTATTCCAGCAAAAAAAAAGGTCATTCCCCGATTCCGAGTAGTGACCCTGAGTAATAACATACATTGACACGGAAATCTGACAGTTTCTTCTGCGCCGTGAGTTTACGCTAAAATTTGTCACTACCTGATCACAAGACCTTTTATTGCTACAACAAAATGATCATTTTTATCAAGCAGAAATGCAGAATATCTAAGTTGAAAATTACTTACTATTTGAGCGCTCCATGTCACGGCAACATTTGCTTCCACAGAAACACATAAACGCTTTCACAGGGTTTATGATCTTTAAAGTCAATCCCATAATCCCAAGTTAATTCTTCCAAATCATATACATCTCTAGTGGTGAAAAATGCAAGATGAATTTTTATTTATTTTTATTTATTTATTATTATTATTTTTAAGATATTGGAATCGAATGGTACATGTGTTGTGTTCCAGACTTCTACCACAAACTATTACCACTTTCCATCCCCTTTGATTATTGATGGGATAAAAGAATAAGAGGTTATTCGGAAAAAAAAAAAAAAAAAAAACGGTCTTTTTCTTCTACAACTAAATCAAATTTAGGAAGCTAAATGTGTCTAAAATCATTTTATTTATTTATTTTAAAGTTGAGGTAGGGGAGTGTTTTGTTGGGTATGTCCAAAATTACCCTTGTAAAAATTTGAAAGTTCTATATATTTTTAGGCAAGAAAAAAAATACATTGTATGTAATGCAAAAACAACAAAAGTACATTGTATTTGTAGGTCATTTGTCATTAATGAATATGCATTACTACAAACTCGACTCACATACATTATTGCGACAAGTGCCTATACTCTCCTGTGGTTCAACAAATAAAACCCTAAACTTCATGCCTTAGGCGGTGACCTTGGAGGAGTTGGGTTGATCTTCGGGCCTCTGCCTTTTGAAACAGGAGGACGCGGTGGTTTAGTTTGAGGGTCAGTAGTTTCAACTTGCTCTAGAAGTGAGCCTTGGGAAAATGCCTTGTGGACATCTAGTTTTGAAGTTAGCAGAACGTGGTCTTGGACTACACCAGCTCCACTCGTTCGAGACCCATAATGTCTTATTGCAAGAGCATTATAAGTACAGAATAACATAAGAACAATAAACATAAGCATTGTGGCATGAAAATTTCTATGACCCTCCATTGTTGAACTGATCGGCAAAAAGAACAGAGAATTCTTTATGCTTAGAACATTGAAGGCTCGAGATATAAATAGATTAAGAACTTCCCAAGAAAGTTGTTCCCATTTTCGTGTCATTACAGTAAGACGATGATTTTGTATCAGAATCATCAAATGGATTTCCAATTTTGTCAGGCAAGATAACATAACTAAACAATTCAGCTATTCACTAGATGAAAGTACCATATATATAATAATAGAAAATATTAGAAGATTCTAATGTCAAAGTTTCCAAACATTACTTGATTTACTTCTCTAAACACGATTTTTTTCCTTTTTGTTTGGCTCTTTTTTAGGTTATTTGTAATTTGTATCTGTTCCGGGTGAAGAGAATTAGATTAGATGTTTCTTCTTCGAAAATGCTAGCGAGACAGCCACTGTCACAAACTTATGTGACAGCCCACTTGTGTTTCGCCAGGTTACAATTGGATAACTGGGAACATGGGAGATCGATTCTCACCTTCTACCCAATCGCTAATCATCTGAGAAAAAAACATATAAAACCAAGAGGAGAGTGACTGGTATGGTTGTCTCATCTTCTCAATTCAAGAATAATTCATTGAAAGTCTCAATTGATAGTTCCAAGCTTAAGTTTGTCATCAAATTGGATTAGCAGACTTGCAATTTTAGAAAAGAACAATTTTTTTTTTTCTGGGTTGATAAATGGATTTGTGTTTTTAATCTTCTTTCACCTAAATCTTAATGTAGTTAAAATTTGGACAGCAATAACTTTTTGCCACTCATCAAGCTATTATTTTTTTTGTATTTTTAATCTTCTTTCACTTGAATTTTGATATTTTCACATTCAATTTCAAACGAAGTAGATGCTTATTTTTGCAATTACTAACACATGCAGATAGAAATGAGATCACCGGATGGAGCCATTAAGGAGATGGGGAGAAGAAGATGAAACAGAAGTTTGCCCCTTTTTCTTTTTTTTTTACATGCCCATCTTTTTTATTCACAAACAAAGACTATCCATTTTGAAGGTACCCAGTTTCCCACTTACAAACGTGGCGAAACACTAGTGGGATGTCATGTATATTTATGACAGCAGCTGTCTCGCTAGCACTACTCTTTATTCTTCTCTTGTTTGAGGTATATATAAGATATTTACAAGCCTAATAAGGCAAAAAATATTAATACAATAAAAGAAGAATAATGCATGATCTTCACTAATTATGGTAACACAAGTTATTGCTTAACACTCCCCCGCAAACTCGACTGTCCTGGAGAGACAAGGTTGGAATGTAGAAGTTGAAAACGAGGCTTATGTAGCCTTTTAGTGAAAATATCAGCAAGCTGATCAGGAGAAGGACCAAATTGGACTCGATGAGTTCCAGCAATGACGCTCACGAATAAAGTGATAATCCAACTCAATGTGCTTGGTCCGACCATGAAACACAAGATTGGATGCCATGTACGTTGCACTAAGATTATCACAAAGAAGGGTGATAGGTCCTGAAACTACAAGTTGAAGCTCATGCAACAAGTAAGATACCCAAGTAGTTTCAGCACACACATGAGCTAGTGACCAATACTCAGCCTCAGCACTAGACCGTGAGACAGTCGGTTGTTTCTTGGCAGTCCAAGAAATAAGGTTAGGACCCAAGAAGACACAAAAACCAGTGGTGAAACGTCGAGAGTCGGACAACCAGCCCAATTGGCATCGCAGTAAGCCCGAATGGCGAGTGACGAATTAGTAGTCCATACTTTAAAGAACCCTTAAGGTACCGAAGAATACGTTTGGCTACAAGAAAGTGAAAAGTATGAGGAGTACTCATAAACTGGGCCACATGATGAACGACATATGCAATGTCAGGGCAAGTAGTGAATGCCAGATACTGAAGAGAACTAACAAGTTGATGATACTCAGTTGCATCAGGTAAGGGGTCACCACTCGAGGTTGAAAGTTGGGCCTTGGCACGCACAGGGGTGTTGCAAGGTTTACATTCTATCATAGAAAACTGACGAAGTAGATCAACGATGTACTTGGTTTGTGAAAGATGGAGTTGAGACCGGTGGAAGTAGATGTGATCTCAATACCTAAGAAGTATGAGAGAGAACCAATTCAAGGTCTTTAATCTCGAATTTTGCTCCAAGAATAGAGATGAAAGTTGATAACAGAGATGGAACATTTTTAGTTAGAATAATGTCATCAACATATAGTAACAAAACCATTATCTCTGATGAACGACGAAAAACAAACATCGACGGAATCTGCTCGACTATGAAGAAACCCATAATGAAGCAGAAAGCTACTGAGACGCTAAAACCAAGCTCGAGGAGCCTGCTTAAGACCATAAATAGCTTTATGAATCCGGCATACATGATTAGGACGAGTAGGATCAACAAAGCCAGGTGGCTGACTCATATAAACTGTATCATCAAGAAAGCCACAGAGAAAAACATTATTGACATCCAACTGTCGCAATGACCAACCATAAGATACAACAAGGCTCAAGACGGTCCGAATAGTAGTGGGTTTCACCACTGGACTAAATGTCTCGCCATAATTAATGCCAAGCTATTGATGAATTCCTTTAGCCACTAATCGAGTCTTAGGTTGCTCGATAAATCCATCCAATTTCAATTTTAGTTTGAATACCCATTTGTTTGGTACCACATGTTTGCCTATGGGAGGAGGGACAAGAGTCCATGTCTTGTTTTTCAAAAGAGCATTGAACTCATCTGTCATCGCTTGGCGCCATTCAGGAAACCGAACAGCCTGTGAGTAACAAGTGGGTTCCTCAGTGGAGGTAAGTTGGGCACCTAAAGCACGAGGAAGAAGGTACATAACCGTACCATCAATGCAAACTTTAGGTCGGTGAATGCCATCCCTATGACGAGTGACCATAGTATGGCTAATAGGAGGTGGCCCACTAGATCAGAAGAGTACCCATCTGTAGTGGTGGTAAGAGATTGATCAGAGGAGCTTGAATGAGTATCCATAGGAGAATTAGTAGCCTCGGGCACAGTCACTGTATTAGGAACATGCACATGGACTGTAGGGGGCACACTCACTATAGGAGGGACAAGGGTAAGAACAAGGGGGTTGAGAGGAACCTGCTCAGAGACTGGAGGGAGTATTGGAACAAGAACCTAATCCATAAAGCCATTAGTGGAGCCTGAGGGCAAAGACTGAATGGAAAAGTATGCTCATCAAAACGAACATGCCAAGATATGTAAACCTTTCCAGTGGAGCAGTCAAGGCCCTTGTACCCCTTATGCTGCATGTTGTAACCTAAAAAAACACACTCAGTAGTTCTTGGCAAAAGTTTGTTAGTCATATAAGCTCCTAAATGGGGGTAACAGGCAAAACCAAAGACACATAACTCAGAGTAAGTAGGGGACTTGCCATAGAGACAAGAAGAAGGGGACGACCACTGAATAGTAGGAGAAGGAAGATGGTTGATGAGGTAGATAGTAGTGGAAACCACAACAACCCAATGAATCAAAGGAACATGACTACTAAGAAGGAGAGTACGGGCCAGGTCAGTAATGTGGCGATGTTTCTATTCTACAAAACCATTTTGTTCTGGAGTGTGTGGACAAGAAAAGCGATGGTGAATACCATGAGTGGAGCAAAGAGTCTTAAAGTTACCATTATCAAATTCCCCCCTTCGTCACTTTGAAAGTTTTGATGGTTAGGGGAAAATTGAGTTTTGATATAGGCAAGAAAATTTTCAAAATGACTAAACACTTCAGATTTGTGTTTCATAAAATACAACCATGTAAAGTGTGTAAAATCATCAGTGAATAAAACATAGTATTTGTAACCAGAGTGTGAAACAGTAGGAGATTGCCAAACATCATAATGAACAAGAGTAAAAGGTGAAACAGTACTTATTTCATTAGAACTAGAAAAATAAAGGAAGGTGTGTGGATTTACCCATAGCACAACCTTTACCAAAAGAATGCTTAAACTTAAACTTTATTATTGACAATTACCCCAAGAAAGACATAACCTTACTTTAGGGATGACCTAACCTACTATGCCACAAAGACGAGGTCTGGTGAGATGCATGTAGAGCTTGGGAACGAGGCAGAAGCGGAGGTAGTTTGTAAAGACCATCTCTACATTGGCCTTGAAAGAGCATTAGATTTAGCAAAGATAAAGAAGTGGAATCAAATGCACAAATGACATTGTTATCATGACAAAATTGAGCAATAGAAAGTAAGTTTTTACGCATTGAAGGGATAACATAGACATTATTAAGACGAAATCTGAGAGGAACCAATAGGAAGTGCCATGTTACCCGTGTAAGTAATGGGAAGCTTATCACCATTTCCAAGAAGTACCGAGTCAGGTCTAGTGTAAGGCGTACACTGGTGAAGATAAGTTGAGTCTCCAGTCATGTGAGTAGAAGCTCCTGTATCCAAGTAGTAGGAAGGATCATATGACTGTTGTAGAGTATAACCAGATGGGCCTCCTGAGTAATAAGGATGCCAAAGAGTAGGATGAGCAATCTGTAAACCAGCAAATGTAGAATGTAGGGAGCTAGGGACCTGAGGTCTATCAAAACGAGGCAACATGGGATAAGTGGAAGCAAAATGCCCAATGCCATGAGAAAGTTGGCAAAAGCCAACAGTGGGATGTGCTCCAAGAATACCCGGTGTATCTGTGCGGTACTGGGAAGGACCCTTATAGGTGTTTTTACCTTTCTTACCCTTATAATAATTCTGGGAAGAGGCATGGGATGCTAGCAATGCTGAAGGCCCCAAGGGAGCGGATGCACGGTGATGAGACTCATAAATGAGAAGCCGAGAGTGAAGTGCCGAGATCTGAGGCAAGGTCTCAAGGATCTCAAGTGCAGTAATCAACATCTCATATTTAGAACCTAGGTCGCAGAGTATTGCATTGACCAAATCAATGTTTTTGATAGGTTCACCAATTGTAGCTAGAGTGTCGGTATATGTTTTGGTCTCCTGAAGATATTCAGAGACAGTACGAGTACCATGAAATATCTCGTTCAAATTTTTCCTAATTTGAGAGGAATTAGCAACAGATCTTTGAGAAAAATACTCCTGTAAATGAGACCAAATAGCAGCAGAAGTTTGACAACCAATCACAGATGAGAGAATAGGAACAGACAGAGTGGCAGAGAGAATGCTAACAAGTGTCTTATTAGTGTGTAGCCAAATATTATAGTCGGGATCTGTAATTGTAGGACATGGGTATGAGCCATCAACAAACTTATAAAGATCGATCTTGGCCAATAAGGAAAGCCTCGATTTGATGAGACCATAACAAAAAGTTGTCATCGTTGAGTTTGATCATGACAAGATTTGTAATAGTAGGGATAGAAAATGTTGGCACTGTAGCAGTTGTAACAGTTCCAGAAACAATGGATTCGGTTGAGTTATTAGTTGACATTGTATAAAAGTACTGACTATACTAAACAACTAAATAAATCAACCCAGGTGATATAATGAACAGTAGATCGATGTTGCAATTAAATTGCAATAAGTAGATGATGGGAACTCTTACAGCAGAAGTCTCTCAATAATAGATCGAGAATAAGAAACATAGAAGAATTGTGATGCCGCAAGAAGACTGTAAGAGAAATCAAGACTAGCAGAAACCAACCACGTTGTATGAAAGTGCCAAATGAGAAGCCAGGAAGTGGAATCCGTTGGTGCCAAAAGAAGAATAATCACTAGATGCCAATACATTCCAGACTATTAAATCAACACTATATTAAATTCAATAGCTTAGTGATGTTTTATTCCTCAATTGAAAAGCTTTCTGACAATCCTATAGCAAGAATCTAAAATCTCCCCAATGCTAAACAAGTAATGTCCTTCCACATCATCAGCTAGAGGAAGTAACCTTGGTGAAGGCGGAGGCATCGAAAGTCCACTGGTTGAATTGAGGAGGAGGCACCTTGGTTGAGGTTGAGGCATCTAAATTCCATTGGTTGATTTGAGGAGGAGGCACAATCATTACAGAATCCATCGCTCCAAGAATTCACTAAAAGATTTAGGTGAAAACGAAACAAATCTGGACAGACGGTCGAGAGATTGAGGGAGAGAGAGATATGGTGAACTAATTCAACACAGAAAATTAGTTTAGGGGAGTTGGTTAAGAATTCTTTAGCGGAAGCGTGGTGGGCCCATAACCCAAAAGTCCCGGATCGGAACCTGGCTCCGATACCAAATTATAAGCGGTAAAAGGCTTATCTAATTAATAGACAGAGGCCGTATTTATTGATACTCAAGATTACAATATTATAGGAAGCACCAGTATGGGAATAAGAAACGGATCCCTAATGGCCAAGATATAGAGGCGGCTCTGGAGGCCAACTTCTGGTCATCTTTTCTTCCCCACTTAGTATGCTATTCAGCCCCATAAAGAACTACGATAGACTTGATTCCTGAAAGAGGATACGTAGGCAGCCACTTCGTGGTTCAGTCCATATTATCAAATACTCCTATTGGTTTCGGTAGATACGCCTTTGAACTATAACACGGTGTGAAAACATCAACAAAGGATTGTGGGATACTTAGAAAATACCCTACATCTTATGGCACAGTCTGTGGGGATTGAAGCTAGATACTTGTGGATTTTGGTTTAAAGCATGGAATCAGTAATTTATTAACCACTAAAAATTGGTGCGCACTAAATGCGTATTGAAAATTAGATTTGTTGAAATCCGATTGTTGCATTGCGACCTCTAAATCGTGTTCTTATTAAATTTGGTTACTTTGGTTACCGATTGTTTTCTTCTATATGTGACAGCGGGTTTGAGACAGCCAAGGTCACACTTAGATTGGTTTCATTAAATAGAAGCCACCACTAACTCTGGTTCTCGGTACATGTTGGTCTAAAAACGAAAGTCTTTTTTTTCTGTAGGACATGTTCTCCATTGAGGGAGGTTTGCTGAATTTCAATATCAATACTTGTTTGAAGTTTCTCTGTTGGATCATGTTTTCGTATCAGAAAAGATGATCTTGATCAGAGATTTTGAATCTGATTTGTAAAAGATGGGCTATATAGATGGGATGGTCGTGATGTGCACTAGATGCCTTTTGCATCGTGGTCATGATTGATCCTTGTTATTATCCAGTCTTTTGAGTTTTGGCGCGTGGGTTGATTGGGTTGTCAACAATGCATGGAATGGCTAGAGGTCTGTTGCATGTGATGAGGGAGATCTAAGACAACAGTCATTGCCGTGCAAAACTTAATTGGTTCACTATTATTTCTTTTGCCTGATTAGTCCGTGCTTGGTGCTGTCACCTGGTGCAGCCACCGCCTTTCAGGTTCCTTAGCTTTAAGTTATTCAAGTATTTGACACAATAATCTGGAGAAGACACTCTTGGTCCAGCCACGTCTACTACTTGCTCTAGTCATTATCATAAGCATAACATTATTATAATGATGGGTACATGATTTGTGATAGTCATGGTTATCATACACTACGAATTTGGATATAAAAAAAAAAGATATCAAAGACAATCTGAAGTTTGAGCCTGTACACAGTGTTGTTGTGTTTACGCAAGGAAAAACTTCACATGTGAAATCTAGTTGAGTTGCGCTGCCGCACTGGGGGTGGTCGTTCTACTACTTCCGATCCCGCGACAACCCAAGTTCTATCCAGTAATTGGTGGGGGACTCATGCAGTCCAGCCACGTCTATATGGTACACATCAATCTGGTAAAAGTGACTTGTCAGCCATCGAGGGGTTTAACACTTGAATGGTTTAAAGTCGAGCTTCACCTTTCGGTTGGTTTCAATTCTTCAGAGTAAAAGTATCGAGTTGATCTACTAGAGGAAGCCTGGTTTAGTTTGTGAACAGTTCCTACTTGTGGTGATGCATGCTAGAATATGGAGTGGAAATGGAAGTGTGCCTTTCCTAACCTCATGGTTTGTACAACCTGGTGATGAAGGTGACATGTGCTAAAGAAGCCTGCCAAGCTTCTCTTAAGTTTATTGTCAAATCTTGTTTTGTATAGTGTTCTTGCTTCAACAAGGAATGGTTGTTTAGTTAATATGGATATGGACGATTTTCATGTATAAGAGCTGATTGAGTGGTACTACCACCACTGGGGGTGGTGGTTGCCGGACCATCATCCCCCGTAATTCAAGTTTTATCCAGTGTTTGGTGGGGGATTGGTGCAGTCCAGACACGTGATATTTTCCTAATTGGGGTAAGTTAAGATGAGTTTTGGTATTTTGGCCATAACTTTGGCTATGGTTGTTAGAATCACGCGTGTGACCCCAATTCGGAAAGTCAATACGCTCTATGGTCGCCTTTTTCGATGTCAAAATCTCTTGTTTTCCCTTCCAAATTCATCATTTTTAGATTTTCTTTCCTTTTTACCGTTTTGGAAGTAAATCTGAGTCCGATTTAGGCTATTTTTGGTAGATTACTTCTGTTATTATATAGTTCATTATCTCTCAGCAATATGAAAAATCAAAACATGATAGCTTTCATGAGATTGAGCTCGTGGTTGAAGTCGTCTCTTCTGATTGGGAAATGTTTCTACCAATTTCAGAGATGTATTGACTTTCTAGCTCTATGCTACACCAGGAGTGATTGTTCGACCACTTCCAATTCTGACAAGGGACAAGTTCTTCTCATTGCTAGGATGTTATGACCCATGAAATTAGTGCACAAAATAAATAGATGTCTGTTGCGCATGTGATGATGGAGATTAATATAACAACTTAATAAGTTCGTATTCAATTTGGAAAAGGAATGGTGACGTCCAAGACAAATTGAACTTTGAGCTTGTACATCACATGGTGTTGCTGTGTTTACACAAAACAAAACTTCTTGTGTGGAATTTGGTTTAGTAGTATTGCCATAGTGGGCATGGTAGTCCAATCATTTCTTGTTTAAATAGTGGCTACAACTTGGTTTCTGGACATCATTAATTGGTGGGGAGAGGGGCACTCGCTGTCCATCCACGTACTAATAGTATGTTTATATTAGCTTCAATTGTGACGACAACTTGGAGTAGTATGCTACAATGACTCTAGCTAGTTCGCTGGTCTTGCTACAATGGGGATGTCCGTTCGCCACTTCCAATCATGGAGACATCTTTACTTCAGTGTTTGGCAGGGGACTGGTGCAGTCCCACCATGCCTACATGGTATTTGATTCAATATGGTGATTTGTTAACGACCTATGGAATTCGAGATTTAAGTGATGGGGTAGTTGAGTTTCACCTTATCGAAAGTGAGACGTTGTAAGGAACCGCCAGAAAGGGGTTTCTAAAGATGATCATGCAGGTTTGCCATCTTTTCCATGCTTTAGTATGACACCAAGAGCATTATATTACTCAAGGGGTGGTGCAACCACTCTATTCAGTTAAGAGCTCATGGTGAACTTTGGAATTTCTTGATTGAAATGGTTCATTCATGCACTTAGTTTTGACAACCGCTAGCAAAAGTGCGATATCTTTTTGTACAAAGCTCGGTTTTGCAAGCGGTTTTTTGGGATTGGAAGAAGATTCTGCTAGCTCCCTTATGGTATATGGTGAAGTGTCCACTTCTCTACCAGTTTGCACAGGAGCTCAAATTCTTTTAGGCACTGCAGACTAAAGTTTTAATCTTGACAGTTTCTGCATGAGACAGAGAAATGGGCATATCTTCCTCTCTGCAGGTCGATTTTGCACACCGTTTCTTGTGTTGGAAACTAGATTACAGTGTCTTTCCGGTGATATGAGGCACTACACTTGGTTCTTATGCATTTGGTTCAGTGACTTATATCTTTGGACGGAAGTCACAAATTGGTAGTTTTGTGGAGGAACATGTATAACGTCCTCCCTTAAGGTCCGTTTTATGAGCTGTTCCTTGCATTAGAAACTTGAGTCAGTTACCTTTTTGAAGGTTCATGGCACTACAAAAAGTTCTCCTTGTGATACATCAAGTCAGGTATGCAAGCTGTTGAATATTTTAGAAGATAGACTCAGAACTTTTCCATTGGTATATGGGAAAATGTCTTGTTCTTTTGCACTATATATAGGAAGCAGCAGTATGAGAATAAGAAACGGATCCCTAATGGCCAAGATATAGAGGCGACTCTCTGGAGGCTGACTTCTAGTCATCTCTTCTTCCCCACTCAATATGTTATTCAGCCCTATAAAGAACTACGATAGACTTGATTCCTGAAAGAGGATATGTAGGTAGCCACTTCGTGGTTTAGTCCATATTATCAAATACTCCTATTGGTTTCAGTAGATGATCAGTCTGTAAAACAGCGGTCGGGTTTGTCATTTCATTCGCATTTCAATGAAATTGCAAAAGTTTATTTATAAACAAAAACTAATTCGATCACGTGATGTTTGTGAAAATGGATTTAGGTGAGAAAATAATGAAAATAAAAGAAAATAGACTTTGATTATGGAGATAGAAAATCCATTTGAGCGAATCTTATCTCCATTAAAAGAGTTAGTCTCGATTTTTTATCCCTAGTAATGACTCTTCATCTCTGAACGAGCCTTATTAGCCCATGGAATCGATTTCAGAACCCCATCTCTAGGTGAACTTACTCGATTCTTTAATCGATATAATTATCGAAAAGCCCTCCCTAACGAAAATAATCCTCACTCGGGCAAAGTTTCTGCTCTGAGATCACAAAACTAAAGTGTTATTCTAATTAATAGAAAATAAAACTGAATTAAAAACATTTTAATTAAAAACTGAAAATTAAATTCTTCATTACACTATAAAAGCAGTAAACTACTCTACTCCTATGATTGAATGCTAACCATTCAATGAGAAAAACTAAAACTAGACCCTTCTATTTATAGTTTTTTTGATAGTTTAGATTCAATCCATCTAATCTAAATCTAACGGTTACAAATAAAATATAATATCCCAAGGAATATTCTAGGAATATTCTCTATAATAGGAATGGGCTTGGACTAAATAGTAACAAGCTTTGGCTTTATCTTCACTAGCATCTTTGTACGTGTCTCCGCCACGTTAACAATCTCCTATTTTATTTTATTTTTCATTAATTTATGGATGTGAAACTACCATTTTATCCATGCAAAAAGACAAAATAAAAAAAATAAAACAAAAAATAGCACGAACTGTAATATTCGTGTTTGGCAAGGGGCAAAATTGGAAAAAAAATTAATGGCGTGATGAATTTACTGTTGAAGCCCTCGTTTTCTTTAAAGAAGTTAGATATTCCAAGCTGCACGACCATTTTTTGGAAGCAAGATACCGTTACGTAGAGTTTTCTACGCTGATCATTTTAGCTAGTCAAATGCTTGAATTGGAGTTAGGAGATAGAAGATATCGCTGTTTGAAGTTTTCTCCTGACTTTCGGGCTGATTTTGGTCAGTTTGACCAAGTTTTTTATCCGAAAATCTATTCTTTAGCTGGCTTAGGGACTCAAGTTTAGATTCTTCAACTTGTTTCATGGTTCTCTTAATCCATGAGCTTTGCTGACAGTTTGGAGCTTTAAATGAGCTTATACTGAAGATTTCAAGTCCAAGCTTTATTCAGTTGTATTTCTTACTAAAATGCAGGTTTTGTGTGTATTTTATCGTTGTCTGTTGAAACCTGTGAAAACATGAAAATACCATTAATTTACATTTATTAAACACATAATTGACCCAAATGGAATGTCTCTACGGGGTTTAAAACATAGTTTTGGGTGCTTATCAGTAGCTACGCTTTGAACTAGAACACGGTGTGAAGACATCAGCAGAGGATTGTAGGATAATCAGAAAATTCTCTACAATCCTTTTGATTAGACAACTGGGAGTCAAAATTTCACAAACAACAAAATGCAACTAGTGGAGAGACTTGACATTGTGGGTGTCATTAGCCAAGTTGTCAGTTGATTGATGCTCCTCAAAATTTGGATACTGGCGTGGATGCAAAATGGGATCAACATAGTGGAACAAGCAAATGGTAGCCCATCAAGAAGTGTGTGGACCTCTCGAACCATCAGTTGAAGCTGTCCAGAAGGTTGTGGTATTTGACCGCACGAACGCAATGTCTCTTTGGGTGGTATGTGGACCTAGCTCATCCTTATTTAGGGACAATAGTTTCCCTGGAGATGATCGAGGATCGGCACTCCCTTATTTGTAGCGGCGTGATTGCAACATGACCGTTACCTCACTATGGCCCAGGAAAGAGAGTACTACAGCTCCATTCTAGTATGCTTGCGAGCAATATTGGATGGATTTGTGTCCCAGATATAGTTGTTAATGGAACCCATTACCCACAGGTCTAGGATCAACCAGATTAAGACCAGTGCATTGGTTTACTGAGGGATTAATCGCTTGCATCTATTGGGGTGAAAACTATTAGCCTCGAGTGTATGAATGATTTCTCAATTCACTCCTCGATGCTTCAAAGGAAGGAGTGCTGCCACAGTTGGGATAGTGGAGTGGCTTGAGTCGCAATGGAGCATGCATTTTGAAGTGCATTGACAAACCCTGCGTACGTGGATGAAGAATGGTCTAGCGGGTGGATTGAAAGTCTTGGTGATAGATCGACTTCAGTATAGATGATAAATCTCCTCACAGGTATCTCTATTTTTCCAAATTTTCATAAAGAAGCCAGCCATGTCCAAGAACAGAAGGGTCTGGTATTGTTAGTGCAAGAAGATGCACACAGTTACTCAATCCGAAGCCAGAGGTTTTGATCTTCATCTCTCGACGTGGACGTCGAGAATTAAGTGGGAGTGCAAGTGGTAGAATACCACAGTTTTCCAGTACATAATGGTACATTCTATGGACAGTACAATTTTGTCTCAAGGTAAACAATGATTCCTTTTCCACATTATCACAAGTTCCTTTCGATTCCACAACAATGATCATACAGTTTTATAACACCCCGTCTTTTTATTTTATTTTTTCCTATAATCTTATATATAAAGCGGATACCAGATTTCCCAATTAGTTCCCGTATTCCCGGTTTTAACACAAAGTTTTTAATAGGAAGGGTACCAGAAACTTAGACAGCCACTTATTTTTTGTTCTTCATTGAAAGAGTACATTTGTAATTAGCCCACACCCGAAAATAACCCAAACAGACGCACAGCTTCGAACAGTTTACCAAAATTAGAAAAACTAAACTATTCGGTCATCTTCTCTAAACCAATCTCTTTCTCAACTCTCTATCTCTGCGCATTTACATTTTTTTTTCATAATCGATTGATGCATCAAAGAGGCGATTCTTTGAGATAAATCTAGACTGCCACTTTCTTTTTGCTCTATCTTAGAAGGGCAAATTAGTAATTGAAATTATTCCCAGACTAAAAAAAACTCATCCCCAAACAACACACCGATTCTTTTAGATTTAATGAATCTGTTATAATTCACACATCTTCATCTCACACCTAATTTCTCTCCATTTACCCAAAATGCATGCCCTCTCTAATATTCAGCAGACAATTCAATCTCGTTTCTATCATATAAGTATTTTACTGCTCTAAATTTTTTTCTTCTCGGTTTTTTGCTTATTTTCCTCCTTTTAAGTTTTCGCTAATCGCTACTCCTTGCATGTTACGGACAAAAAATTCATTGAAGTGTTGTAGTATCATACTCGAAGGTACATTTACAATTAACGTGCCCCTGCCCCACCACAGCTCCAAATTGTCAAGACTCAAGACATCAATTCATAAAATGTGGTTTCGAACAAATAGGTTATGGGTGATTAGTTATTATATAGTTAAATCACATGTCAAGCTATACCAAATCTTTGGTTCATCGAGATACATAACGATTACTATATCTTTTCAAAATTGCACCAATCTTATTGTTGGTCTTTATGTACCTAGCTTCCTGATTCATAGTTATTCTCACATTTTAGCGGCAAGAATGTCAGTTGAGTGGGACAATGGTGCATAAGTTTCAGAAAAATTACCATTTGATGGATGACCTGCTTTTAGATTATGAGCACGTGATACAGGTAACCAATGTAACAATTCTTTACAGTGGACATTCTATGTGTAGCAACTAAAGCTACAATGATACATAAGCCAAATCATCATGACAATACAGTACAATACAAGAACTTAAGTTTCCAAGTCACAATGCAGTTCCAGTGCGCATTACACAATAGCTTCAGTGCTATGATTATTTCGTTTTAGTTATGTTTGTTTCATTGCAGTTCTATAAATTTTATATTCATATGAAATGCCTTCATTCACTTGGATAAACAGATTAAAGAATGAATATACACATTACCATCAGACTTAAAAGGGTTCATCCTTTAAAGTCACATTGCCAACTGATGTCTATAAATCTGCAGGTAGAATATGACCTTCTAACCAGCAATGCAGGATCTAACTATCAGGGAGGGACCAAGGAGGGACTCCTATAATGTGATAGTTCCAGTGTTTTGACAAGTTGACACATACGATGAACAAAATCAGATTTTGGAGTTGATTGCCTCTCAAAATATAGAACAACTCTCAATATAGGAGCAAAGGTGGAATAGCAAGGAAAACCCTTTTTTCTGCAGAGTTGTGTACCCCCATCCTCCAGTGATTTGTATATGGCTGCAAGTAAATACTTACACCGAGTAGATTTGGTGGTGGTGAACCCTGTGTTGGTGGTGGGTCCATTACTTCAACCAATCGCCAACGCTAGCATTGTTCACATACTCAAGTACCTCACTGGGTCTGCTAAAACCTACGCCAACTCGGTACAGACTTGCGTTCATGTTAGAGACGTGGATTTAGCTCACATACTCGATTACGAGACTCCTACTTCTGGAAGGTATCTATGTGCCAAGAGCGTACTGCACTGACAGTGATGTTGTGGAGATACTAGCCAAATTCTTCCCTGAATACCCCATCCATACCAAGTAAGTATAGTATATTAATACGTAACTATTTATGTATTTGTACGTAATTAATTACCATTCGCTATCTAGCCAATCAAATCGGAACACCATACCCACTATTGAGTGGGGGCCAAAATATGAGTAGATAGTGTCATAGTGGCCCAAGTTCCACTAAGGCAGTAAGACTGAATCTGCAACTTTCTACGCATGCCTGATTGTGCTAATGGACAGGCTTAGGTGCTCAACAAATTACAAACCGGCCATAAGATTACCTACTTAAGCGAAAAAGACAATTGAGGGCTGTAGTAATTTATTTGTGTTAACATTTTTTTCCTTACGATATTAGAATCTTATGGACACGTAGCAAATCCATACTTAGTATCATGCATAGCATGCTGAATTTTCCTTTTATCCACGTGTCGATTGATGTGGGTTGGTGGTGTTGGAACTATATATTCAGTTTCTTACGCATCGAAAGAGGGACTATTGAAGAAGTCTATAGATTCCTTTTTTCTTAAGAAAAATGCTAATCAGCTACCTTAATTAGTCATCAGTGTTGCCCCTAATTAATTATCCTGAACAACACGTTTATATCTGTTTTTGAACATTTATATAGCCATTGTCTATTTTAGTTAGGGTCATCTTTTGATGCCTATTAAACATGGTTACATCGTGATTCTCCCCGTGACAAGCTGACCATATTTTACTAGATATTGTTTTAGATGATTGCCGAGGAATTCAGCGTGTACTATGTGAATGTAGTTGTTTTGGGTTTATCTGCCACTTGATATTTAATTCATGTTTTTCAGCAAATCTGAAATTTGAAGGCGCCATGATTAAGAGAACCGCTGCTGCTCAAAATTATATAAGTGAATAATATGGTACAACTTCTACTGTGATATTCATTGGTGAAGTTATGAAAAACTCGGAGCGTTGTATTTACAAAGGTGAGTTGGTTTTAATTCGATGCCCTTTACCGCTTATTAGTTGGTTCCATAATGCTATGTTAATTGTATTGATGAGTTAGGTTACAATGACTTGGGTTTTCATGCTTAGTTAATTGGTTTCTCCACGAGCCATCTAAAAATCGTCTAATACCTTTTTGTTCATCATGTGTTTACCATGTGTTGATAAATCTCGACTACTTATATTGGACTTTTTTCCGTAGGGAATCCATGAACTGCAAAGAGCTTTTTAATAATTTAATATTGAAATTTTTTCCGAAAATCATGGTATCGATATATCCTTCATGTAGTATCGAAATTTTGGGCCTTGGTAATTACTATGGTTATGGCATTATGCACTCATATAAGTTCTGCATTATGGAAAAGCATTTGGCTTGCATTATGGAAAAGCATTTGGCTGGAAAGTTTTTAAGGTACTTTGTTAATACTTGAATTAGCTCGCATTGACTCGATTCAGGATTGGATGTTTCTTTCATTTTGCCTATGTCTTACATATTTTAATTTATGTTATTTTTAGGATTCAAGATTCATGGAGGGTCAATGCATAGATAGTCGAAGGAGATGAGGACAAACTTTACTATCAATTTTGATTGATTTTGATAAAATGTTTATTTTCTTTTGGTGCATCAAATTTCAGAATTTATATACTCATTATGTATGACTTTTTGGTTGTGATTTGTAGTAATAAAAAGGAGTACTTGATCTCGGAGGTACTTATGAGGTTTTCTGTTTATTGATAACTTTTGTAGAATTCTCGAAAAAAAAAATAGAGGCATTTTATGCAGGTGAAGGTGGTAAATGGGTGGCAGAGTGAACATTATTATTTTTTTTTAAATACAACATTGTTTCATTGAGTCACTCATGTAGCCAAAAAAGTGTGAGTAATGGGTGCAAAAACCGTTACTAATAGTTTAAGAAATGTACGCTTTAAATCAGTTAGAAACCTGTTACTATTGTTGGAAATAATTAACGCTTTTGATGCTGAAAAACCATTAGTAATTTATTTCAGTGACGATAAATAACCACTACTATAAATAATTTGTAACGGTAAAAAACTGTAATGAAATAAATCAACAAATTAATAACGCCTAATTCTTTACGCATAAAAACCGTTACAAATATTTTCAGTAAAGTTTTTCCACCGTTAAGGATATCCTGTTTAGGTGTAGTGCATGTTGGTTTTAGGTTATGTTAATTTTAATACAATGATACAAAGAGATTTAAAAAACATCTTAATGAGTTTTATATATATATATATATAATTGTTTTCTTTTGTATTATTATTTACTTATGTCCACAGTTCTTTGAATTATATATAGGCTAAGCAAATTGGTTTAAAGATAGATTTATCTGGCTGTCCTTCATTCATTATATCTTTAGGAAGACTGGTAAAAAAAAATAATAATCAGATATGGGTATTGCTCATGTGCTCTGCCAGGTTTAAAGGCTTACGTAAGAAAATGCATGCATGTTTTAACCATATTCTTATCACATTACGGTGTTAAGTGTTTGTGCCAATGAGTCTACAGGAAATGCATTTTCCTTAAGTTGTACTTGGTAGGTGGTATGAATTAGATTTTGATTAGTACTTCAGCAATATCACACATTTTCCTTTTCCTTATCAAGATTCCACAAAAGTTCACGTGGTCATTTCGATTGTATTATTTTCGTGCACTACTCCCAAGTAGAGTAGGATGTCTCTGCTAGAGCATTTTAGTAAGCTCCCTAAGTCCATGATCTCTAAAATGGATCATGCCTCATTAATAAATTAATGGAGCACTCATCGTAGGAATCACCGTACGTTGAATTTTGATTGTTTTTTTGGTGTTATGGGCAATCTATTAGCATTTTGGCAGATTTTCTATAACAAGTTAATTATTTTGGCATCTCTGATATGTTTGTAGTATAAATGCTCCTACATGTAAGGCACTACATCTTTGTGCCTAGGAGGATTATATTGAGCCGAAAAGCTTTGGTGGAAATGAAGTCGACAAAATAGTTAAATTAGGCATAGCGTCTCAGTTGCAATTGCTTATGTGTTTTGCAAGCATGGACTAATAGATATATATCCTCTAAGTTATTCAAGAAAGCTAGCTGAATGGATGAAGCCTTGATGACATGGGAGGTGGAGATGGATCAGAAAATTACAACCTTTGTTAACATGTTAACAGATCTACACAATAATAATCGTTGCTCATATCCATAGTAGCTTAATTGTTTGCAACTTAGGAGTGATGTAGAGGCTATGAAGAAAATGTTTATTAGTTGTAGCAAGTGAGGGTATGCCAGAAATGTATATAAGACTTTGATAGAGCTCATGTCAAGGCCAAAACTATTGCTACAGAGCTTCTGAGGAAAATGCTTCTTGGAGGAGTCAAGCCATTTGGTATGACATACATTCATCTCATGAAACTAGCATAGTGGTTTTGGACTTTACCTTTGTTTTAGAGTTCAAAAATCGTATTACCTGCTCGCGACTACTCGTGATAGAGAAAACGCCGGACAAGACATCAAAATTGGAAATTATATATTTATCTGTAATTTGTTGTACTTGCCGTGTATCATATATTTCTTTATTTATCTTAATTTTTTTCTTTTCTTTTCGAAACATGTTACTTTATGGTGTTCTTAGGAAGTTCTTTACCAAATTTAGCATATAGCAAAGCTTTGTACCGTGAATATTTTTGCAAGTAAAAGTGTAGAACAACTAAAAACAAAGTAGAAAATGAATAGTGGGATCTTTTAGGAAATTAATAGTACAATTCATTTTTTTTATCAAAGGATAAAAACCAAAAACAAAATTCATATTTATGCATTCCAACCTTGATCAAAAGGTTTTGCCTATCACGTGCATCGCACGTGCCCGTTTGCTAGTAATAATAATAATAATAATGATAATAGGTTAAACTAAATATATGATAACTATCAGTTAAGGATAAAAGTCCCGTAAGTAAATAGATAAGTTTTATCCTTATTTTTCGGTGAGGTTTTTTAAAACTAAAAGGGGATTCTCACGAAGAGTTTTTGAGGGAAAAACACAACGAGAGTTTTAGGGGAAAAAAAATGGAGTTTTACTGAAAGAAGAAAACATTTTGAACGAGGAAGATTATTTTTTCACGCCGACAGTCGACTTCGGTCTTCCGGGGTTTTTCCGCTTTCAGAATCTAGTTGTTCGGTTTATAAACTGTGAGTAGTCTGAAGATGTTTTTTTTTTTTTTTTTTTTATATTTGTTTCTGCTAATCATATCCGTAATAGTGGTTTCCTTATTTGATATCTTGTAAACTCTGTTAATGGTGTCTGCTGATAGATAAAATTTCGAAGTACTACAGTATGTAAAAATTCTGACGAATTTGAGAATTGAATTGTCGAAGCCTTGACACCGGTTGTTAATGGCATCGCCATCAGAACCAAATCGTCCTATTCTTTGTTGTGTTTGAATGATGTGTTTTGTTTGATTTTGTGGTGATGTTAAACTGTTGTGGTTATGATTGATGATGTTTGGTTGTGGTGGTGAAGTGTTGGGTATTAAATTGGTGTTTGGTTTGATTGGGTACTGGAGAGTGTGAGGGGAAGCTTTGGAACAAGCGCATTAATAGAGGTTAATATCGATCCAGTTTTGAGGGAGGAATTGGTGAAACAATGATTTGGGTTTTGTATTAACTAAAGTAGTAGGGGTTTTAGTTTAGGTCATTTTCGGTTAGGTTGAGAGGTGAGTGGTGGTCCGGCGAGTGAAGCTTTAGCAGAACATTAATGTCCTCGATTTGAGATTTTTGCAATATAAGGGAATTGGGATTTTTGGGTATCGGCAGATTTGGTTTTTCAAAGGGAACCAAACCGCTGGGTTTAATAGTGGTGTTAGATGGCCGATGGTGGCTGGTGGTGGAGGAGAGGTGCTGTGAGGAAGAAGAAGGTGAACAGTACGTGAGTGTTGGGTTGGATTGGGCCTGGGCCGAATCAGTGGCTGGGCCTGAGTGTTTTAAACTTTTAGATTTCATTTTGGGTTTAAGTTTTAGACTTTGGGCCTTTGACTTTGGGGTTTTGGGTTAGAGGAGTTTGGGGCTGGTTGACTACTATTGAACTGGCTGGTTGACTGTTGTTGACCTTTGGTAGGTTGACTTTGAATGTTGACCAAGTTTGACTTTGACCAGTTGACCCAATTTGACCTTTGACTTGACTAAGATTAGGTCTATTATGATAGGTTTAGGGCTATTAGCATGCTTGGCTTTATGCTAAGACCTTTATATATACGTGTGTACGTGTATTAAATACTATGTGATATTTCAGTTTTATATATGACGCTATGACACTTAGACATCCATATAATTAATAACGCGTAAACCAAAAATACAAGAAACAAGATACTCCTTCGTTCTCTGAAATAATATATGCAATAAAGTTCAATAATGTGTAAACAAATTTACTGCACCCTTTTAGAACTCTCCACGCCTCAAGTTTTGGAAATGAGTTTTATGACTGATGATGTCATATGTTAGGTGGGCATTTATTGAATGTGCCATAAATGGCCCATTAGTGTTATAAATGGGTATTCATTGAATGTGCCATGAATGACCAGATTGTTTGGACTGCCCTAGAGAGGAACTAAGGTTTTCGCCTTGCGGGTTAGTTGTATTCTTTGAGTGTACGGGAATGTAGGGTTGGGTATTCCTTGAATGTAGCGGGAATGACCCAGGGAATTCATTGAATGTGCCATGAATAGCCCGTTAGTGATATGATAGGTATTCCTTGAATGTGGCGGGAATGACCTAATGTATTTATTGAATGTGCCATGAATGGCCTAAGTTTTTGTGCCCGAAGAGGCTGTGAAATATGTGTATGAAAGCCCACAGATGGCTATGATATTGTGGTATTAGGTGGGAGAGAGGCACACAAGAATGTGTGATTTGGCAAATGTGTGGAGTGCAAATCGTGGAGTAGGTACTAAAGGGTGAGTGTATAAGAAAAGTAATTGATTAATTGATAAGAGAAATTGATTTGATTATGCAAGTGTGTTTGGGCTTACATTTGAATACCTATAGGATATCTACATATGTTATATACAATTTCTAACTTTCTTTTGCAGGAGGGTAGGACTTAATAATATTTTGTGCAGGGACGTGGACCTACCCTTATACAGCAGTGGATATCGATAAGTTTTAATTCAATTACTTAGTTATTAAAACAAGTTATTATAATGAATTATAAACTGGAAGTCTTACCTATGGTTGTTTGCTTCAGAACTAATTTTTCTCGCAGAAATACACTGAGCGCGCCCCGCGCCTCATTGGCCTATTTTCCGAGTGCGCCCCGCGCTAAAGTGCTTGGACATCGTCCAAAGCAAAGAGCGCACCATGCGCCTTCGAAAGGTAAATTTGAAGCGCACCCCGTGCTAAAGTGCCTAGACTTCGAGTCAGTCAAGAGCATGACCCGCACCCTACCTAGTTAGTTAATGTGCATCCCCATTTTAGAGTCTACTGATCTTTTTCTAAAACAGCGGTCGGGTTTTACATTTCGTTCGCATTTCAATAAAATTACAAAAAGTTATTTATAAATAAAACTAATTTGATCACGTGAATTTGTGGAAGTGAATTTAGGTGAGAAAATGATGAAAATAAAATAAATAGACTTTGATTTCGGAGATAGAAAATTCGTTTGAGCGAATCATATCTCCGTTAAAAGAGTTAGTCTCAATTTTTTATCCCTAATAACGACTCTTCATCCCTGAACGAACGTTATTAGCGCATGGAATCGATTCAGAACCCCATCTCTGGGTGAACTTACTCGGTTCCTAATCGTTATAATTATCGAAACACCCTCCCTAACGGAGATAATCCTCACTTGGGTAAAGTTTCTCCTCTGAGATCACATAACTAAGGTGTTATTCTAATTAACAGAAAATAAAATAGAATTAAAAATATTTTAATTAAAAACTGGAATTAAATTCTTCATTACACTAGGAAAGCAGTAAACTACTATACTCCTACTGATGGAATGCTAACCATTCCATCCGAAAAACTGAAACTAGACTCTTCTATTTATAGTTTTTTAGACGGTCTAGATTCAATCCATCTAATCTAAATCTAACGGTTATAAATAAAATAGAATATCCAAGAGAATATTCTAGGAATATTCTAGAAATATTCTCTAGAATAGTAATGGGCTTGGACTAAATAGTAACAGGCTTTGGCTTTATCTTCATATTCCAAATCGTATGACCATTTTTTGGAAGCTAGATACCGTTGCATAGAGTTTTCTGCGTTGATCATTTTAGCTGGTCGAATGCATGAATCAGAGTTAGGAGACGGAAGATATCACCATTTAAAGTTTTCTCCTGACTTTCGGGTTGATTTAGGTCAGTTTGACCAAAATCTCTTCTTTAGCTGGCTTAGGGACTCAAGTTTGGATTCTTCAACTTGTTTCATGGTTCTCTGAGTCCCTGAGCTTTGCTGGTAGTTTGGAGCTTTAAATAAGCTGATACTGAAGATTTCAAGTCCAAGCTTTATTCGGCTGTATTTCATGCTAAAATGCAGGTTTTGTGTGTATTTTATCGTTGTCTGTTGAAACCTGTGAAAACATGAAAATACAATTAATTTACATTTATTAAACACATAATTGACCCAAATGTAATGTCTCTACGGGGTTTAAAACACAGTTTTGGATACTTATCATCTACTTATCCAGTGAAACTTATAGAATTCAAAAAACTTAAGGTGGTTCATTACAGACTTATACAGAGCTCCTAATGTCCAAGAGCTTCCTGTATCACTAAGAGCATTGATTACACTTGCACAGTCTCCTTCAAACAAATACTTTGTCCTTCTTAATCTACTAGCCAACATCACTGCCACCTCTGTTGCCACCATCTCAGCTTCCTCAAGTCCTTGTGCCCTAAACCTTTGAACTGCTGATCCCACAAGCTGGCTTTCTTCATCCCATGCTAGACGTACATCTATCTCCTGCCCACCCTATGTCCCTGTGATAAGAGGCATCAAATCTTATTAGTACATAATTGGGTGGTGTGATAGGGAACAAACAATCTAAAGAATTAGAGTTAGAGGGGTTATGAGGAGTAGTCTGCTGTGGAGAATCTCTGAATACTTGAATGCATTTGTTTGTGTCCATGCTACATTTCCTGAGCATGCTTCCCCTGTGACCATTCTTGTGCTCAATTTTTTTTGCATTTTAGGCCTCCCATATGCCATGAAGGAGGAGGCAACTGAATGTTCCAGCTCTTCTTATTGGTTCCTTATTACTTGTGCACCACTTCATAAACTGTTGTACCCAATCACTTAGGCTATCTCCCTGAAGACTTTGGATTCTCAAACTTAGTTCAGAATCATACCAAGCAGCTCTGGTCCAGTTGCATTCAAAGAACAGATGCTGGTCTGACTCTATATTCCTTTCACATAAAGGGCAAAAGAAATCTCTCACCATCTTCCTTTGACTCAGTAGAGTTCCCAGAGGTAGTACTTTCATGTAAAGTTTCCAAAGAAACAGTTTTGTACTAGCAGAGAGTTGGGCTGTCACAGCCCAAATTTCTAAACAATTACAAAGTGAATATTTGAGATATAAATATCTTAAACATCACTATGTTCGATTGTCTAAAACCCAGGCTATGACGGGGTGGATACAACACATACAAACACCTTAAAAACCATATCATAAAATAATCAAATTTAAATAAATACTCCTAATAGTTATCTGCTATCACTTTATTAATAGTCTATCTTCCGTCCAAAAAAAACATCAAACAAACTCTAAGAATAAAAGTCCTCACAACCATATTCTTATATCATACTGAAAGTGTAAACTACGTTATTACATCCTTCCCATAAGAATCGGACCTAATGAAAGAACTAACGGACTGCTCCAGGAAAGAATCCAAATCAAATGTTGTGGTTCCACTGCCTTCCACCTATGTTCCCAAGAACACACCCACGTTGCCAAAACAAAGCAAACATGGGTTAGCAAAATGGAATTTACTAGTATGAGTAGACTAACAACATAAAAACAATTCCATACTTTAATTATCCAAATAAACACTTTATATGTATCCATAACTTAATCATTCTCAGCTTGGAAGACAGGTAGTTCCGTCATTTCAACCGGCATAGTTTCTTCCCAAGCAAGACTTCCATTCTATTAACACATTATAATATCTCATTTTAATAACTTAGAAATTGAATTAAATCTTACCAATATCCACTTCTGTATAAGAGTAAGACAGCATCCCTACACAAAATATTATTAAGTCCTACCCTCCTACAAACGGAAGTTAGAAATTGTAAATAACATATATATGTAGATATCCTATAAGTATTCAAATGCAAGTCCAAGCACACCTGCACAATCAAATTAATTTCTCTTATTAATTAATTGATTACTTTTCTTATACACACACCCTTTAGTACCTACTCCACGATTTGCACTCTACACATTTGCCAAATAACACATTCCTATGTGCCTCTCTCCTACCGAATACCACGATATCATAGCCATCTCTAGGCTTTCATACACATATTTCACAGCCTCTTTGGGCATAAAAACTCAGGTCATTCATGGCACATTTAATGAATACCTTATGTCATTCCTGTCACATTCAAGGAATACCTATCATATCATTAACGGGTCATTCATGACACATTCAATGAATACCCGGGTCATTTATGGCACAGTCTATGAATACCCATTTATAACGCTAACGGGCCATTTATGGCACATTCAATAAATGCCCACCTATCACATGACATCACCAGACATAAAATATCATTTCCAAAACTTAAGGCGTGGAGAGTTCTAAAAGGGTGTGGTAAATTTGTTGAGAACATTATTGAATTTTATTTCATATATTCTTTCAGAGTAAGGAGGAGTATCTTGTTTCGTGTATTATTGTTTACGCATTATTAATGATATCGATGTTTAAGTGTCATAGCGTCGTATATCATAAAAGAAATATAGTAAGAATGAAATTTCACATAGTAGTTAATACAAGTACACACGTGTATATATAAAAAGTCTTAGCCTAAAGCCAAGCATGCTAATAGCCCTAGACCTATTTTAATATACCTAATCATTAGCCAAGTCAAAGGTCAAACTTGGTCAACTAGTTTAAGTCAACCCTGGTCAACAACAGTCAACCTACCAAGGGTCAACAACAATCAACCAGTCCTAAACTCATCTAACAAAAACAACCAAAGATTAAGGCCCAAAATCTTTAGCCTTTCCCAAGCCCAATCTAAATAAACTTAAGCTCATATGTGAAATCTAAAATAAAACACTCAAGCCCACAAATCTGATTTCGGCCCAAGCTGAAACCCAACTAAAAGAACTGGTCTTTTCTTCTTCCTCACTAGCGCACCACCTCCATCGATCAGCCACCACAAACCTCCACTCGCCACCACTACAAACCGTTCAGTTTTCACCCTCTACGAAAACCCAACTCTGCCAATAACAATTTTTAATTCCCTCACTCCTTAAAAACTCAATCTCGACCGCCATTAATGAATTTCAAAGCTTCACATCAACCCAAAGACTAACAATTGTTACTACCACATCCACACATATAAAACAAAGTGTAGTTAAAAAAATCAAACCATCAAAAATCATAGTCGATATAGTCGAAGTCAGCCAGGCGTCAAGCGTCCACGTCTCGTCAGCGTCAGCGTCCGGTAACATTGAGTAAAACTAATAGTAACGAAATTAGGCCACTCGGATAGAGATAACCTAGGAAGCATCCTTTTGTGTTTCAGAACATTGACATATGCTCTAAAACAAGACCAGCCAGGAAACCAAACAAGACTTACAGAACAGGATATCAAATTATCGTACTAAGCTACTGAAGTAGTAGAATTCATCTTATGGAAATAGATTTGACCAAACAAACCAAAACCGTGGGAATCCCAATTTTCTAAGTCAATTCATCAATTGAATTGGACTATTTGATTGGGAGTTCTTTAACATATACTAGCATACATCCTTCTATGATCAGCAAGATCCTTGACTTCAGATATATTCCATTCTCTCTTATCCCCTAGTCGTAATTTATTTACCTTTTTTTAGTGTTTATCTACATGAATTGAGGTTCTCTCCACTGTTTCTATACACAATTCCCGCAGTGTTTCAGGTTCTAATAAATTTCTTTGTAATATTTTCGTTAATTTATTAGTATGATTGATTTTTTATCATTGTTTTGTTGTATGATTATTTCGTTGGGTGTTTGGTTTTTCATTATTGAATTCTTTGTTTGATTCTCCTTACTTTATATTCGTTAAATTTATTTTACTTCAAGTATGCCAAGTTATTGGTGTAGAAAATTGTTCGTTGGTTTTCACTGTCACATACCATGTAACCGAATCATCTTGCTAGCATTTTTTAGTATTTGTAATTCTGTTATTCTGTATCATATTAACTTGATGGATTTTTTTTTTTCTTTTGAGCTGATGGGATCATCAGCTACAAGCATTTGCTGCTTGTAGGATTATCTGTCCTCTCAGTTTTGTTCTTATAAGAACCTAAGGAGTGAAATTTGAACATGACGTCACTAAATCCCCTTTTGCACTTGCACTTGCATCTCCACCATAACAGACTCTTATTAGGCACTTGGTTTAGTTATATACAATGAGATTTCCTCTACTGTAGTGTATTTAATTTCACTATTTCTATTTTGATTAAAAAAGTTGTAAATCTAATAAACTACCATAACTATTAGAAAAAAACTGGTTTATGTAAACTGCCATAGTTATATACAATGAGCTTATAGGTGAATTATGTGCTTGTTGGTTTCCGTAACGTGTGTGCATGCTGGTTTCCGCAACGTGTGTGCATGCTTGCTAAGATGACTTATGTATTAGAACCGAGTTACAGTGATAATTGCTGGCCCTTTTTCTCTGATTTTGGTTGCTTTTCAATCTTTCTATCATGTGTATGCATTTTAAGGACAGTAGAAGTTTGATTGAATGCAATCTTCAATACAAGACCACTTTGTGAAGTTAAATTACACATTGTTTCTGGTAATTGTTCGTATATTCTTATATGCATGCCTAAATTAATTTCTATCAATAGTGGTGTAGGAAGTTGGATTGTTAATGGACTGTCCTTGGTTAGTTTAAATGTTTGGGTTTTCTTATTTTGTGATGTACAATTATTATCTCGTAGTAGGGAACACTGAAATGGATAAGAGTTGGATGCAATTGCCAAAAAAGTTTTGGCCAGCGTATCAAAAAGGAATTAGGGATTAGCTTGAGAAGTAGTCATGAAGAGCTACTATATAAATAAGATATATACATTTCTTACCTTTTATGATTAAATTTGGATGCAACAAGTCAAATATAAGTTATATTGTGGATTGCAGCAAGTCAAATTGTCCTTATACAAATAGTTTCAATTATTCATACCAGGCTTAAGTATGATAATAGATCGAGTGATCTGCGATATTTTTCCTCATTTTAATCTAGTAGTGTTGTTTTGTTCCACCATGTGGCGTGTACAAGTATTTTTTTTTCCTTTGGTGAGATATGTTTCCTTTTCCATATTTATTAAAGGTGCAACATACTTGATTCATGTTTTCTTCTTTGATTACTAGAAATGGATAAGAGTTGGATGCAATCCGAATAGGTTTAGGCCCCGACTATAAAAAAGAATTATAGATTTTGTTGAGATTGCTCGTGGTCATACGCAGACGAACGGGCAGGACTAGATGTCCATGCAAACAATGCAAAAATAGGAATTATAAGCACATCGACGAGGTAAAAGACGATCTAGACCTTTACGGCATGGAAAAGAATTACACCCGTTGGGTTATTCATGGAGAAGACTATGAGGAACAAAGTGACGATGATGACGATGATGTTGGTGAAAGGCAGGGTGCAGGTTTGATGGACTGGATGACATGTTTGAAGATTTGCAGGCTCCAATACACATTGATAATCTGGTGCCTAATGTGGAACATAGGGAATCAGGAGGTAATATAGATCCATTTGATGAACTTTTGAGTGAAGCACGTCAACCTTTGTATCCAGGCTGTAAATCTTCAAAGTTAGATTGTGTCGTGAAGCTGCTTCATTTGAAGATAATCAATCGCTGGAGTAACAAATCATTCACTATGATTCTCCAGTTGATTAAAGCAATATTGCCTGAAGGTGAGACACTCCCAAAGTCTCATTACGAGGCGAAGGCATTAATGCGTAACTTGGGACTTGGTTATATCTCAATCCATGCATGCAAGTATGATTGTGTGTTGTTTTGGAAAGAAAATGAAAATCTTCAAAATTGTCCAGAATGTAATGAGCCGAGGTATCAAGTCTTCGAAGGCAAGACTAAAAAAATACCACAGAAGGTGTTGCGTTACTTTCCACTTAAACCAAGGCTCAAGAGGCTATTCATGTCGAGGGTTAATGTTGCAGATATGAGATGGCATAAAGAAAAACTTGAGCATGAGAAGAACGTACTTAGACACCCAGCAGATTCTAAAGCTTGGGGTGATTTTGACAAGGAACATGAGTGGTTTGCCAATGATCCTCGCAAGCGATGGATTTAACCCGTTTGGGAATATGAGCAGCCAATATAGTATGTGGCCGGTACTGGTTATGCCGTATAATTTACCACCGTGGAAGTGTATGAAAGAACCATTCACCTTCATGTGCCTACTGATCCCAGGGCCTACATCGCCTGGGAATGATATCGATGTCTATTTACGACCTTTGATTGATGAACTAAAAGAGTTATGGAATGATGGGGTGGAGACGTATGATGCAGTAGCAAAGGAAACATTTCGGTTGCATGCTGCAGTGTTATGGACTATAAATGATTTTCCAGCACTAGGTAATTTATCTGGTTGGAGCACGAAAGGGAAACTGGCTTGCCCTAATTGTAACAAGGATACAGTTTCCATGTATTTAAAGAATGGCCGAAAGTTGTGTTATATGGCCAATCGTCGTTTTCTGCAGCCAAGGCATCCTTGGAGAACTCGTGGCAAACACTTATTTGATGGAAATAGGGAGAGCAGGTTGCCACCTACAGAGTTGTCTAGGGATGAATTGTTATCACAGGTGAACTATGTAGAACCTCTTCAGAAATTTGGAAAGCCGCCGCCTAACAAGAAGAGAAAGCGTACTGAGATGGAGTTGAATTGGACAAAGAAAAGCATATTTTTTGAGTTACCGTATTGGGACACTCTTAAGCTACGACACAACTTGGATGTTATGCATGTTGAGAAGAACATCTGTGACAATGTAGTGGGGACATTGTTAGATATAGATAGCAAAATAAAAGATTCAGTAAAAGCTTCGATTAGATTTGGCGCGTGGGTATAAGAAAAGAGTTGCATCTAATCCCAAGAGGTGATAAGTTTGTAATGCTGCCAAAGATGCTACACATTGTCATCTTCGAGAGAAAAAATCTTTTTGAGTGGTTGAAGTCGGTGAAGTTTCGATGGCTATGCATCTAACATTTCTAGATGTGCAAATGCTAAAGATGGTAAGATAACAGGAATGAAAAGTCATGACTGTCATGTGCTCTTGCAACAACTTCTCCCAATTGCAATACATGGTTTTGTGCCCAATGATGTAGCCATTGCATTGGTTGATTTGGGAATGTTCTTTAAAGAGTTATGTTGCAAGACTTTAAAATTGGAAGTATTAGAGAAAATGGAAAAGGACATTGCGGTGGTACTTTGTAAGCTCAAACAAATATTTCCTCCTGCATTCTTTGATGTAATGGTCCATTTAGCTATCCATTTGCCACGTGAGGCGATACTTGGAGGACCAGTGCAGTATAGGTGGATGTATCCTATTGAAAGGTGAGGTTTACAGTTTGTAATTTATTTAATTTGAAATTAGCATGTTCAAGTTTTTATTTACTATATATATATTACATGTGTGTGTTATATGTAAACATGTATCTACACACGCTAAAACAATATGTTCGAAATAAAGCTCGCTCCGAAGGTTCAATTGCTGAAGCGTATGTAGACACCAAATGTCTCACGTTTTGCTCCATGTATCTTCAAGGAGTTGAAACTCGGTTCAATCGTGAAGAACGAAACTATGATGGTGGTAATGAGAATCAACAGGTTCGATTTCCTGTTTTCACACAGAATGTTCGGCTTTGGGAGCCTATACAAGTTCCATTATTGATCCAAAGGACTATGCCAAGGCTCATTACTATGTGTTGAATAATTCTGAAGAAATTTCAACATATTTAGAGTAAGTTTTATTGCATTTAGCTTACCGAGTCTTTTTTTTATCATCATCAACTACTCTGAGTTATTAAGTTTATATATATTTGATATGCATGCAGTCAACACATGACAGAGCTTGAAATGCAAAGCTCACATAACTTACATGAGAAACAAGAAATGTTGTTTCCTAGTTGGTTTTAAAAACGTGTAAGAGCTCGTATTGCTACTTTTTTATGCAATGGTTATGAACTTGGATAATATGCTAATTATGTTTTCCTAATTTGGTGTACTAATTTTATGAATAGATGCAAGTATTGCGCAGTGAGAACTCCTCCTCGGGGCTTACGGATGAATTATATTCATTGGCATGTGGGCCTGATAAACGTGTGAAACGGTATAGCGGATGCATTGATAATGGGATTAGGTTTCACACCAAGGATCGAGAAAAAAATCTCCGAACCCAAAATAGTGGTGTTGAAGTAAAAGGGGAACACCAAGGAGAAGAGATTGACTTTTATGGTTTGTTAACTGATGTTTTTGAGGTTAGTTATCTATTTGGGAATCGAGTTTATCTTTTCAAATGTGATTGGTATGATGTTGGTAATAGAAGGACGGGGATTCAAATGGATGGGCACTTTACTAGTATTAATGGCTCCAAGATGTGGTATAAAGAAGACCAGTTTGTCTTAGCCACGCAAGCATGTCAAGTCTTTTACGTCGATGATACCAAATTAGGTGTTGGTTGGAAAGTTGTGCAAAAGACAAAGCCTCGAAACGTGTTTGATGTTCCAGAGAAAGAAGAAGCAGGTAGTGATGTAGCATATCAACAGGAAGAGCAGGTTGGGGTGAATATCGACAATGTCCAACTTGATCAAAGTCATGAAGCAAGCAGCAGCGGGGTTCAAAATGCACCATTCACACCCATACGTCTAGATAGGGAGGATTTGGACCCAAACGAAGTTAATGCTAATGTGGTCGTGGCCGCTATGGAAAGTCATCAAACCGATAACAATTTCATTATTGACGAGGAAGATGATGAAATAGATGACACATTAATGGAGTATTGTTTTGAAGAGGAGCATGTCGTATCCAGTGATGATGATACAGACATTGACTGAATGTTAATGAAAAACTTCATTATCCATTTTGTATGTTGGTAATCTATATATATATATCATGCATTCACATTAAGCGTTAAAGCATATTCTAGCTAGGACAGGTTGTTTGGATTGCATTACATTAAGTGATAGTTTTGTTGTTAGATCTATTTCGTACTAAGTCAGGTACATGCTTATATATTAAGAATTGAAACTCTCCATTTTAATGCTATATTAATTTTTTTATATGACTTTTAATGTGCTTTATTATTGTATTTAGATTATGTGCCATTTGATATCAATTGTTTTTTATCAAATTTAAGTTTTGCGTGTATAGCTATGACGTCAGGTGTAACTCGACGAGTGAGAGCACAACCAATGTCAGCGGTTAGCAAAGTGAACACATCAAGTATTGGTAATAAGATTATATTTTGATTTGTTTAATGCATTGGATAGTTCAATAATAAAAGACTAGGCATCTTTTTTTCTTCTTTTTATGAATGTTTTTGTTAACAGCTCCAACTAAGAAAAAAAGAGGCAAGGCTATGAATAAGAAACTCATTGATTACAAAGCTGCTACTGGTCAAAAACCTAGGATAGAGATCCACAAAGATCATGCAAGACCTGTGGGAAGGTGGAGTACTCAATTCGTGAGGGAGATTGGAGTAGTAGCGCGACAACATGGACCTCTTACAGGCAGTGATTGGGATAAAGTGGAAGAGGATGTGAGAGGACCATTACGTGATCGCATTAAGGTAATAAAGTTTTTATTCTAGTTGCATGGCATATCAGAATGATTCCTTGTAACTTTGTAATGCATTTCTTGTAGGACAAGTTTGATGTGGATATGCAACTTCCACATGTGAAGTACGTCGTGGACAAGATATTAGGGGAGCGCTTAAGAGGATATAGGTGTCTTCTTCACTTGCACTATAAACGTTTTGGAAATGATGCAAAGGCACGAAATCCCTTATAGTGGCGTGGCGCAAGATAAATGGGATGCTTGCTGTGATTGGTTTCGAAGGGAAGATTTCAAAGTATGATAGTTTACTTATTAGGCTCCTTTAAATGGTTATTGTTGGATGGTTATTGTTGTGATTGGTTTCATGTGTTTTGAGGAAATTAAGGAAATCTAGAAGAGGATATAATTATATTTTTGAGGTTGAAGTGGTAGTCTGGCTATGTTCCAAAGAAAGGATTGTTATAAATTTTTTTTATTAAGGCTGAGACCCTTTGTTTTCCTCTTGACTTGAGATTAGGCAATAATGCAACTCTTTACATTTATCCCATCTTAGTTCAAAGTTGAGTCCAATGAGCCACTGATTATATGATTATATTATTCAAATACAACTTGTATTACAATATTCATTTTACTTCAGAAAATTAGCGAGCAGAATTCAAGTAATCGGCAAAAGCTCTCAACAAACCATTGTGCTGGTTCAAAGTCATTTCTACATTTCTTCGAGGAATCGGTATATTTTTTATTTACATAATTTATGTTGCTTTGGAGTTGTGTACTATTATTTAAAATAAATTATGCTTTCAAATATTTTTTCAATTAGACTCTGAACCCAACAAACTATGGGAAAGATTGAATTCTACCGTCGAACCCACTTTAGTAGTAAGGGATGGACTAGTCCTCAGAGCTCGTGAAAATTATGTAAGTTAAATGACTCTTACTTGCTTTTACCATTGCACTTTAATTTCATATATTTATCCCTAGTTTAAACTTACGAGAACCGGATCGCGACAACTTAAAGTTGAGTCCGGGCGTATGTGGTGGTGAGCCAAAGACCGAGGATGAAATTTTTAGTACAATATTGGGTGTAAGATCTGGATATTATAAAGGCCTTGGGCATGGTGTCATGCCACCATCAGCTAGAAGGATGAGATCCATTCACTTAGAAGAGGAAGTGCAAAGGAGCAAATCTTTGAAGAGGAAGTACAAAGGGCGAGGGTCGAGGAAGCTGAAAAACGTAAATGACGAGCTCATTGCTGAAATGGTATCCCAAAGAACTAAATTGGAAGAGGTTTTGGCCGTTCAAGCTAGGATGGAGGCTTGGATGCTACTGATTCAGTGGAGGTTCTCAATGGTAATGTAGTTTGAGAACTTTAAGCAAGTAAGAAATATTGGTATCTTATTTTCTGTTAATGATGTATTGGGGTTTTTTTTTTTCTTTTTTCACACAATTAGGGATATATGATTGACAATTAGGTGTACACAATTAGGGATATATGATTAACAGGGTACTAAATTGTCCAAAAAAAAAACAGGGTACTAAATTGTTATTTTGCGGCATTTAGATAATGCAATAAAACATTGCCCTCCCTCTCTCTCATATTGGCGCCAAAAAGATAGGAGTAGCATATTTGAACATCTTTTGTAACTTTTAGAACCAATGCAAATCAGGAACATAGTGAGCTTGTATTCTGGTAGAATTTCAGTCAACCTATCCTACCTTGATTTCCATATCAAGTTTCTAATGCCTTCTTTCATCTTTTCGAGATACATCACAATATATTGATTCTACTTCAAAGAGGCCCTTGTTGATTAGTTTGTTTCAGATCGCTTAAAAGCCACAATTTGCATGATGTTTGCAATGGGTAGACTTTGGACATTATTTTGGTGTTAGCTCCAGTTTGCACTTCTCACAACACGCTTTGTTTTTAACTTTTGATATGTTGAAAACGATTCGACTCTAGGGGTAATCTCTCAATGAACTCACATTTTACTCGGGAGAGCTTTTTCATACATCTTTGATCAATTCAGAGGAAATGGAAAGGAAAACTTTAGTTTCAATCTTCTTCATGAGTTTTTGGTGCCTAGTTATTTAGGGGCTGGATTTTTAATGCACTTAATTCGGACGCCTATGCATGTGTTTCCTTTTCTATTTTATTATAATTATTAACTTGTTGTTGTGTGAAATCTCGTGTGCTCTCTCACAAGCCATTTTTTTTTCCCCATTTGTGTGAGTCGGTCACCCCGAAATGAGCAACGGTGTGGTGCTTAATTCCTAGGATATAGCAATTGATGTAAGATGCCCTCTCGGATTTAATTTCTTCATTGAGATTTTTACTTTTGTTCATAGTGGTTCAAAAAATCTAAATATTTACCGACCGCTTAGTAGTTATATATCATTTCCTATTACAAGTAATGTCGAATCGCCTAATGTATTGTCATAAGAAGGGCTTCCAACCGCTTGGAAAGGGCCTTGGGACATCGAGCAACAAATCCCACCCACTAGCTTAGAGGCGGTAATGAGGTGTGTAACATGCCTTTTATACACTGGTGTATCTGTTCGTTGATACTTGTGTTGTTTTCTTGGTGCATACTAGGTATGCAAGAATGTGTCAGAAATCCCACGCCCGATACCTTTACATCTGACTGCCATCTGTTGGAACTGCCTTATCCCACACGGGATAACCAGTCCCAAAGCGCTAGTTATAAAACCGAAAAGGAGAACAACCATATTATGTTCTCCTTATAAAACGGGTTGCAACTAGTTCTCACCGAGGAAGCGGTCCACACTGGAGACCAGCGAAAGCCGAAATGCATCGGCATCTAAAATCCACCTATTCTATTGTCTTATGCGGGACATACCGTTCAGCAATCGCAACACACTTCGATCGAAGCCTAGCCTATAGTATAGAAGTAAGAGGGTGTATATATGGGCATAAACGACCGGCGAGGTGGAGCATCCTTTTCCCGGTTCGCCTATAGAGTTGGGTTGTACTTGACTCGATCCTGCTCTGGTCGACCTAACCTTGATAAAGGAGTGGATAACACGACCCCAGAGAGTTTGAAGTGAGGAGCCAAAGGAGTGACAACTGATTCGATTCCATAGCAGCCGCCAGATCCGAAACTGCATGAGCAAAGCAGCGCCTCCTGTCGCGGTCACGCGCTTCTCAACTTTGCAATCTCTGCATCGACTTGGGATTCTCAGTAGCATTGCCGCGCCGTGAAAAGCTTGTGTGCCTCTCGCGATCGCCGCCCCCCTCTGCTTCCTTTGAAGCCTCTTCAAATCGAACCATAGCGGTTTACGCATCCGAATCGCATCGGGAAAATACCGCTCAAAGACGTTAAAGGGTGCTTTCACTCTTTCTTTCCCTTTTATAGGCGTGAACTCTAGTTTCAAGTAGGTTTTCCCGAGCGTCTATGGGCTGTTGGATAATGCAGATAAAGAACAATTCTAGTCTGAATTAGGACTCAGGGGACACTTCTGACTTGTTAGCTGCAGGTACGAACGTAGCATCTGTAAGAGCAGCAGCTCCTTCTTTTCTTGCAAACAGAAAGAGAGCACCGGATAGTGATTCAACCACAGCGGTATTGCCAAGAGCGGAAGCATCGATCGTCATTTTCTTCATTCATTCCTATCCCACGAGCAGAGAAAGAACTGGGGATGGAATAGGTGACTTGTTCTCTTTCGATAGAGGCACTGGTTGTGGAATCAAAAAAGATATTATATCGGCGGATTGATTGCTCTTATCCTTCCTTCGCTGCAGATGGCAGAGCTACCGCACTACGTTCCGTTGATTGATGGGAGTATTGAACAACCAGCACAAGAGACAGTAAAGAAGCTCAGCTGCCAGAGTAGAGTCTCGGTCGGTCGCCCTGGAGCAAGTGCCTAGCTCAGCTCCAAAGATTGACGAGAAGACCGCCACTGTACATCTTTCTTTCAAAAGATGAGAACACACCACCATTTAGATGAGGGAAAGCCCTTCCTAAAACCAGGCGTGATCTTATATACGATACCACCAACGCCACTTGGGCAACGGCAACTCTGAAAAGTGCATGTTTGTTGGGGGAAGAGAATCTATAGTCCAACTATATGATGTGGTTTTCATGGATCAGATAGCGACTCGCTTATTCGGGAGCCCAGAATCACCCTAACAAAAAGTTTTTCCTCCTGATGCCTTCGCTTATGGTTTTGGATCAAGCTATGTCACTGTAGACAACTCTGGAATTTGGAGAAAGAGAAAGACGTTATGGGTTAATGGGGTTTCTGCCTTAGCTGCTTGTTAAGATGCGGGGTAAGCTGCCTTTGCTTTCGGTAGATCTGGTTAATCAACGGGCTTTGGCCCTGCCTCTCAATCTGCTCGAACTCAAAAAGTAACAGCACCTGGATTTTAAGATGACCACAGCCCGCAGTTATGGATATAAGCAATTTGATTTTGAAATCGTCCGGCTATATGGCTCACGATTACAAAGGCACCCACCACCTCCAGAGCCAAGGGCAGCCTGAACTGCCAATAGGTGTAAGACTAAGTGGAACTCCACAACAACAACTGCATCAGGCACGTCCTACTCAAGTCCAAGCATCAGGAATGGAACATACGTCCTCCGGTTTGCATTTATCATATCCTTTGGCTCCTACACTTGGCCCTCACCACCTTTACTTTTGCCAAGGCTATTCTGATTTAGTTCCACTAGAGCCTGCAGGTTGTGGCTATGAGCAACAATTCGTGTTTGGAAATCTTCCAGCTATGGCTTTAAAGTATATGATGCCAGACCACCTCTGGAGTGAAGGGTAGCTTGGACTTCCAGTAGGTGTAAATCGCAGTGGAATTCCACAACTGCAACTGCTTCAGATGTGAGAGTCAAATATATCCTCTGCTGTAGTGACTTGAACATGATTTTGCTGGTGCAGTAACTAAGAAACTGCTGTAGATGGACCAGTCACCAAATGTACTGAAGAAGTAAGTAGGTGAAGCCATGATTGGCCAGTTGGCTTTTAAAGGGAGAATTTTTTTGCTAAGAAAGTTGATTTATGTGTTTATAGCTTCTATTATAGAATAGAATACTAATGGAGAAACGATATCATTAGTTTAATCAAGGCCATGGTGTTTGGCAAGATCCGAGTTAGCGTCCGATCTCCGGTCATATCACTATTAGTTGTATAATGAGTGTGCCTTTTCTGAAAAAAAAAATTGCCCCGGGCTTAAGCTTATGAATAGTATGATTTTGTTTACGCTTTTTTAGCGACTCTGATCGAAAGAAGAGGAAGACTAGTGCTTCTTTTGAAGACGAACATCGAACAATGATTTCTTTTAATACGCTCGACATGAGATCGACCATCAAGGGCTTTTGTTCCCGGGGTGGAGTTGGGAATAATTCAATTGAACACCACGAGGGCACGCATGACCAGGAAGGTTTTGAAGTGAAAATATACCACACCTCCCTCTTATTTTGTGCTTGGAGTTGGAAATGAGCTGCTATGCCCACAGCTCTTATTCGAGTCCTTTTACTTTGAGTATACAGGAAGCATCCCACGCCCGATACCTTTACATCTGACTCTGCCATCTGTTGGGACTGCTTTTTGTAGTTGAGCTTGTTTGCTTGATTTACTTGATGTTTAGCCTTGCTTATTTTATTGTTTCATTGGTGATAACTTTATGACACGAGGTTTTTTAATGGTTTGGCATTTACATGTACAATTTAGTTCAAAATCTATTAGCTTTTGGCTATTTTTGTCTTCTTATTTGATCTGTACCTTCATGAATGTGATCGAGTTATAACTTTGATAAGTTCTTTCTAAGCTTTTGGCCATGGGCACCAATTTACGCATATAGGAGGTGCATAGTTTCATATGAATTGCCAACTTGTGTATATTAGGTTTATTAATGTTTCTAATAAATTTACTAACGTGATTTTTTTTTTTTTTTAATTTGTTGTGCCAGATTGGTCGATTGGTCGCCAGAAGTAGTAGAATCAAGAAGAAGCTCTGAGTGGATGCTGCTCAAATTAGCATGCTATAGACATTATTTGTGGAATTTTAGTTTTGAATAATTCGTTTAAATTTAGTTGAACGTTGTTAAGATTATGTGAGACGATGTATTTTCGCAAAAAATAGTTATGTGAATTCTTTAAGATCTTTTGTATTGAATGATTTAGTAATGAAATTCATTTTGTTATGATTTGTGGTGAATTGTTATAGGGTTACTGTGTTCTATAAAAATTGTTTTGGGCAGGATTATGTAAATGAAAATGTACAGGTATATGTATGAATTGCACCATTTGTAATGCTAAATGCGTCCCAAATAAAGCATGTGTTTTTCTGGAATTTATATCATTCGCAACAATTTTGGTGTAGCTAAAAGCTTTGATTCTACCGTAACGTAGACACCTTTTACCACACTTGGTGTGTCGCTAAATTTATGGACGTCTTTTGCCACGCCAAATGTACAGCTAAAAATTCAAACTTTCCGTACTGTGTAGCCAAATATTTAAACTTTCCGCAACAGAAATAGTGTAGCAAAAGGTTGCCTTTTGCGACGCCTAGTTGTGCAGCTAAAGGCATCACTTTTGCAACGCCATCCTAGTTGTTACAAGCTCTCTTTTGCGACGCCAAGCATTGCAAATAGTTTGAAATAAATTTGCAATTAATTTAATTTTCATAAATGAAGTAGCAACGAATTAGTGTATTAGCAACGCCCATAGGTGTCGCAACAAACTAGGAACATTTGCCACGCCACTTTTGGCGTTGCATTTGAGTATTTGAGACGCACTTTTTAGCCACGCCTTTGCAACGCCATCTGGTGCGTTGCGACAGATCTTTTGCCACGCTCAAAGGCACTTTTAGCGATGGGGTATGGCGCTACTAAAAACATGTTCTGTTGTAGTAAAGGAACTCAAATATCAAGTCGATGTAAGTAACAATTCAAAGTAACGAACATTTGCATATCACCGTCTACTTCAGGAGCTTTGTGTTAGTGACTCAAAATATGCAATATGCCTTTGGGTCAAATTAAATATATCAAGGTTTAACGAAAATCAAAGAATTAGATTACTAACCAGAAGAATATATGCTAATCAATCAACTAAAATCTTAAAATAAAAAGGCTCAGACTACTCACTCGTAATACGCTCTTACTATCCACTGATATCAACTATTAGTAAATCTCCAACAAGAAGCCTCTCTTCTCCTCTATGTGAAAACTTTTTTTTTTGTTATTCTCTGTGTAAAAATAAACTCTACGTGTGAACTCTTTTTTGTTTTAACCCCCCCTCAAAAAAAAAATAAAAATAAAAATAGGATAAAGGTTTATCTCTTTACCTATGGGGTTTCCTATCCTTAACTAATATTTATCCTATTTTTTTGTTTTATCTATTCTTATTATTTTATTTATTATTATTATTTATGGTACTAGGAGAATATAAATAAAAAAAATGGGGTGTTATAATATACACACCTTAAAAGGATCTCGTCCCGAGATTCAAGGTAGAGTGTTAGAGAAAAGCTCAGGATGCATATGTCTTACTTTATCTTCAAGTTCCCAAGTCACGTCATTTTCCCTTTCACTCCACTGCACTTTCACTAAATTTACTATCCTCCTCCTAAGGTGTTTCACATCTCTATCTACTATCGTGATATGCCTCATTGTTGAAGTTACATCATCGTTCAACTCTAGCTCTACTCGCTAAACAACCTCGGTAGGATCTTTCACACATTTATGTAGCATGGACATGTGGAAGACATCATGAATCATCGCTAAGTTAGGTGGCAAAGCAAGACGGCATGTCAAATTACCAACGGATGCTACTATCTCATATGGTCCAATATACCGTGGACTTAACTTTCCTTTCATGCCAAACCTCATAACTCCTCTCATAGGGGAAACCTTCAAAAACACAAAAACGCCAACAGAAAACTCAACCCGTTTCCTCTTCAAATCTGCATAACTTTTCTGCCTACTTTGTGATGTCTTAATCCTTTCTCTAATGACTCTAATCTGTCCAGATGTCTCTCTCACTATCTCAGGCCCAAGTAATACTCGATCTCCCACGTCTGCCCAACAAGCAGGTGATCGACATGGACGCCCATATAAAGCCTCAAAGGGTGCCTTACCGATGCTCGACTGGAAACTGTTATTATATGCAAACTCCACCAAAGGCAAATGCTCCTCCCATCCTCCACCAAAATCCATTACACAAGACCGTAACATATCTTCTAATATCTTATTCACCCTCTCCGTCATCCATCCATTCGAGGATGATAAGCGCGATCATCGCCAAACTAGTACCCATAGCACGCTGAAAACTCTTCCAAAACTCATAAGTGAACAAAGGATCTCGATCTGAAACAATACTCACTGGAATCCCATGTAACTTGACCACTTCTCAAATGTACAAGGAAACCAACTTATTTATATTTCTACGCACGTCAATAGGAATGAAATGAGCAGACTTTGTTAAACGATCAACAATAACCCAAATAGATTCATTACCTCTCTAAGACTTGGGCAAGCCATCAATAAAATCCATAGAAATGTGCTCCCATTTCCACATCGGTATCTCTAATGGCTGCAATAATCCAGAAGGCCTCTGATGTTCTGCCTTAACCTGCTGACAAGTTAAACACTGAGAAATATTTTCACCGACATCTTTTTTCATCCCTTCCCACCAAAAGGTCCTCTTCAAGTCATGGTACATCTTCGTTCCTCCAGGATGAATTGTAAACCGAGAACGATGAGCTTCATATAATATCTATTTCTTTAACTCTGCATCATCTAGTACACATAATCTCCCATGAAATCTCAATCCTCCCTCATAATCAACTGCCTAATCAGACGGACAATCATCTAAAATATCAATGACTAGATCATCTAACTGACTCAAAAGAAATGGGTCTTTGTGCTACATGGCAAACACTCTATTGAAAATCACTGGTTTAACCTCCAAACTTCATATATACCCTTCATCTATACCTGGTGTAGTCCGGATGTCATAAGCTGCTATAGTCTCCAAACTCTTCCACTCTTATACCATAAGAGTGGTCAAAACACAAGGCAATCGACTAAGTGCATCAGCAACTACATTGCCCTTGCTTGGGTGATACTGAATCTCGAAGTCATAACTACTTATGAATTCCATCCATCTCTGTTGTCTTATGTTCAACTCTTTCAGTGAATAAAGATACTTCAAACTCTTGTGATCTGTGTAAAGCTCGAACTTCTCACCATATAAATAATACCTCCACACCTTCAAAGCAAAAACCACTGCCGCTAACTCCAGGTCATGAGTAGGACAACGTCTCTCGTGTATCTTCAACTATCGTGAAGCATACGACACCACCTTTTGGTCTTTCATTAACACAACCCAAACCAGTTCCACTAGCATCTGTAAAAACCACTAGTTTTCCACCTCTAGTCGGGATTAATAGAATTGGAGTTGTAGTCAACTTCTGTTTCAATTCTAAGAAAGCCTTCTCACAATCATTAGTCCACATAAACTTCACATCCTTCCTAGTTAACTTTGTGAGCGGAGCTGTAATAAGCGAGAACTTCTCACTAAATCTCCGATAATATCCAGCTAACCCCAAGAAACTCCTAATCTCTGTAACAGTGGTTGGTTGTTTCCATTCTTTCACTACAGCAACCTTCTCCGGGTTTATAGCAATCCCCTTACTAGATATCACATGTCCCAAGAAACGAATTTCTTCTTCCCAAAAATGGCACTTGCTAAACTTAGCATACAACTTATGTTCTATAAACGTCTACATCACTATCTTCAAATGCATTTTATGTTCTTCTATGTTTTGTGAATACACTAAAATATCATCAATGAAAACAATCACAAATTTATCCAAATAGGACCTGAAAATACGATTCATCAGGTCCATAAAGAATGTAGGTGCATTCGTCAACCCAAAAGGCATCACAGAAAACTCATACAAATCATATCGAGTTCTAAATGCAGTCAAAGGAATATTCTTCTCTTCAACTCCCATCTGATAAATAACAAGTCCTTAAATCAAACTTTGAAAATATCTTAGCCCCTTTCAATTGATTCAACAAATCATTAATCCTAGGAAGCGGGTACTTATTTTTTATAGTCACAAGATTCAAATCCCTGAAATCAAAACACATTCTCAAGGTACCATCTTTCTTTGAAACAAAAATAGCAGGCGCACCCCATGGTGAGTTGCTCGGTCGTATGAATCCCTTCCTGAGTAATTCCTCGACTTGTACTTTCATTTCCTCCAATAGCTTAGGCGCCAACCTATAAGCCAACTTTGAAACTGGTGCAGTCCTTGGTACCAAGTCCATATGAAACTCCACCTCCCTTTTGGGTGGCAACCCTGGAATCTCCTGAAAAACATCTTTGAAGGGGGCACTACTTCCATATTGCCGATATCCCTCGTAGGTATCTCTATAGAGCACAGGAAACTAGATGTCACCGAGTCCTCCTTACTAACACAAGTGTGAATCAACCTTGACTTGCCAGGTGTATTCACTATAACTTCCCTCCTTGCACAATCCAAGGTAACATGATAGTGCGTCAACCAGTCCATACCAAATATGAAATGGAAACCCTTAAACCCCAAAACTATCAAGTCTACCACAAAGACCCGATCTAAGAAATACAACTTAAAACCTTTGCACTTGTCATATAAGATAACAGAACCTCATAGCAGTGTCTCGACACACAAAGGTTTAGATAATGGTGTAGTTTTAAAACGTTCTATCTCAATATACTGACGAGATATAAAGGAATGCATATGAAGCACCCGAATCAAACAAAACTCTGAATATAAACTGAGATGAACTAAAGGTACCTTCAACATTCCCATGTCCTGGCATAGCTGCATAGGCTCTAGCACGAGTGATTGGTGATGGTGCTCTGTTCTGTTGATGACCCACCTACTTACACTCCCAACATGCCATTTCAATAGGAACTATGGCTCTAAGTGCTGGTGCTGGTAAAGGTAACGTTGCTGGTTGATACAGAAGAGCAGGAGCACGACCCTGAAACTGGTTACCCTGCCTCTGCCACTGATTCCCTTGAGGTTTATAGCCTCCATGCTACCCGGCGGCCTATAACCACCCTGCTGTGCAAATCCCCCATGGGGTTTGAATACACCCTATTGGTGAAATCCTCCCTGAAACCCCTGGGATGGCGGTCTCTGGAATGCCCCTCTAAGAAATATCATAAGGCCTAAATCTATTCGACTACTTGTTCTCAAAATGTTGAGGGCCAACAACTTGTATCTCACCAAACTTCCTCTTCCCCTCGACTCTCTGAGAGATACAATCTGCTCCTCATATCTCAACTCCAAATCCAACACACGATCAAAGGTGTCCCTGTCAAAAGGAATTAACTTGCTAGCCAAGTAACTCTCTAGTCCACGTATGAACTTTTGGTTTTTCCTCTTTTCAGTATCCACAAGATGGGCAGCAAACCTCGATAACTCATTAAACTTGGTCACATACCCAGTCACAGACTTCCTGTCTTGAGTCAACTCAGAGAATTGTTTAGCCAACTGCTCTTTTATTGCTTCAAAAATAAACTTGTTCTCAAATCTCATCTTGAAGCCCTCCCAAGTCAAAGTTCTAGTGTCCAGACTAGGGTGAGAGCTCGCCACCAAAACCTAGCAGCGTCATCAAAGCTGCATACACTCAAATACATTTTCACAACTTTGAATCCAAGACTTCGCTGTGATCGCATTCCCAACACTAGTAAACCACTGCCTGCCAAGAGTACCAACTCCTTATTGCGCTTAGCAAAAGGATCTCCTTGAACAGGCTGGTTATTCTGCATAGCCTGCAACAAATGATTCAATTGTCCCCCTGTCATATGTACTGGAGTGTTCACTGTAGGTCCAGTAGTATTACCATTTCGTGTCTCAACCATGATCTACAATTTCAAACAAAACTCCCATTAATATTCACATATTTCCAAAACACTCAACATTATAGCCCATATTCCACATCCGAGGATCACTTAGACTTTCTAAGTCTAAGCTAACCTAAGCTTTGATGTCAAATTGTCACAGCCCAAATTTCTAAACAATTATAAAGTGAATATTTGAGATATAAATATCTCAAAAATCACTATGTTTGATTGTCTAAATTAAAACCCAAGCTATGACGGGGTGGATACAACACATACAAACACTTTAAAACCCATATCATAAAATAATCAAATTTAAATAAATACTCCCAATAGTTATCCGCCATCACTTTATTAATAGTCTATCTTCCGCCTAAAAAAAACATCAAATAAACTCTAAGAATAAAAGTTATCACTACCATATTCTTATGTCATACTGAAAGTGTAAACTACGTTATTACATCCTTCCTATAAGAATCGGACCTAATGAAAAAACAAACGGACTGCTCCATCAAAGAATCCAAATCAAATGTCGTGGTTCTATTGCCTTCCACCTATGTTCCCAAGAACACACCCACGTTGCTAAAACAAAGGAAATATGGGTCAGCAAAATGGAATTTGCTAGTATGAGTAGACTAACAACATAAAAACAATTTCATACTTTAATTATCCAAACAAACACTTTATATGTATCCATAACTTAATCATTCTCAGCTTAAAAGACAGGTAATTTTGTCATTTCAACCGGCATAGTTTCTTCCCAAGCAAGACTTCCATTCTATTAACTCATTATAATAACTCATTTTAATAACTTAGTAATTGAATTAAATCTTACCGATATCCACTTCTGTATAAGGGTAGGACAACGTCCCTGCACAAAATATTATTAAGTCCTACCCTCCTACAAACGGAAGTTAGAAATTGTAAATAACATATGTAGATATCCTATAAGTATTCAAATGCAAGTCCAAGCACACCCGCACAATCAAATCAATTTCTCTTATTAATTAATCGATTAGTTTTCTTATACACCCACCCTTTAGTACCTACTCCACGATTTGCACTCTACACATTTGTCAAATCACACATTCCTGTGTGCCTCTCTTCCACCGAATACCACAATATTATAGCCATCTCTGGGCTTTCATACACATATTTCACAGCCTCTTTGGGCATAAAAACTCAGGTTTTTCATGGCACATTCAATGAATACCTTAGGTCATTCCCGTCACATTCAAGGAATACCTATCATATCATTAACGGGTCATTCATGACATATTCAATGAATACCCGGGTCATTCATGGCACAGTCTATGAATACCCATTTATAATGCTAACGGGCCATTTATGGCACATTCAATAAATGCCCACCTATCACATGATATCACCAATCATAAAATCTCATTTCCAAAACTTGAGGCATGGAGAGTTCTAAAAGGGTGTGGTAAATTTGTTGAGAATATTATTGAACTTTATTGCATATATTCTTTCAGAGTAAGCAGGAGTATCTTGTTTCGTGCATTATTGATTACGCATTATTAATGATATCGATGTCTAAGTGTCATAACGTCGTATATCATAAAAGAAATCTAGTAAGAATGAAATTTCACATAGTAGTTAATACTTTTTTTTTTTTTGCAGGCAAAATGTGAATATTATATATAATAATAATAAGGTTACAATATGGGTTAAGCACCACCCGGGCTGGATTAAGTTCCCACTATGCGTGACATCCCGTGTTTGCACAAGGGCTTTGATAAACTAAGTGGTTACCTCATTAGGCGTTGCCCAACTAGTAACAATCATGCGTACTAAGTAAAGAAAATTGATTGGAAACTACCAAGTTGGTTAAAAAAACCCCAACAATTTCCAGCCCAAAACTGAAAAGCCCATAAGACCAACGAGTCGGGGAGACAAGATCTCCACCTTCTCTACCCGGAAACCATCACCCTCGTTGATAACCCGTAAAAACACAACTAGATTACTCTAACTAACCTCATTCTTACGGTATCAATTATTTATTTTCTACTCTCACATATATATTCATTCAATATATAGAGTACGGAATCGTTCCACTCTTAAACTAGCAAGACATAAATGAATTCATTAATCAAACACAAGGAAACAATGGTGAGAACAATGAGAGTAGTGTTGTGATTTATTTAAACTAAAAACTAATTATAAATTTAACTAAGTAATTAAAAGGTGAATTTAATGAATTGGAATAACATAGAGGGGGGAAATTCCACCATGCAATTCGATTGGCTATTATTTAGTCATCGAATCGAATATTGATCCCTAGTGAATACCAAGTCCTCTCGAATCAAGGTTCCACTAGCATGAGAGTTTAGCTCCACCACAAATCTTTTTGATGGTGGCTCTAAACTCTAGTTCATCAATATGAGATTTATCTCTAAACACTCATAATAATGAACTTGAAATTCTATTCTAAATAACAACTATTCTAACAAGCAATCATCCTCACATGGCTTCTTTAACCTCCTCGATCTAATGGAGTTTTTAGCCTAGTTTCATTGGATTCATTGACAATAAACAATAATAGGAAGACATAAATAAATTAAACTAAACTTGATTAAAATAAACTTGATTAAACAAATATAACAAATAAGAATCAACATGAATTAAAACTGAAATTACAACTAATGTACAACTAAGATTATGAATAACTAATTATAAATTTAAGACAAACTAAATCTATGAATTCAATATTGAATTAGAAACTAAAACTTGAAATACAAACAAATTATTGATTCTAAAAACTAAATCTTGTTCTAAATACTAATTTGATGCTAATTAACTAGATCTAAAAAAACTATTAGATCTAGACTAAGTAAAGCTAATTAAAAACAAAGTAACTTAAGAGCTCAGCTTTTGTCTCTTGATATGGAGGAGAGAAGATACACAAATTCGTGCATGGGCTGAGGAGCCATGTTTTGGGCCGAAAAATCGAGCCCAAAACCTCATTACTTCAGTCCACAAAGGGGTTTTCAGCTGGAAATAACTTCAATAGCCTTTTTGTCCACTTCTGCTCCTCTGATTGGGTCAAAGCTTGGACCATTGGAAACCATTGGAAAGCTCTTTCCGATCTGGTCGTTTTGACATAAGGTAGACCCAATTCCAAGGTCTGAGTCTAAAGATACGGCCTTCGAAGTTCTGCTGACTTTTGTGCGCTGTTTCTGCCCGCGTTGACTTTGACTTTTCAGCTTTGACCGGGCTTTAAAAAGGTTTTTTCTCCTTCAATCTTAGCCTTTTATCATAGAACTTCTTAGCAACCAACCCTTGCTCCTTTATCTCACAAAAAGGGCACATTTCTGCACATATTCGAGTCCAATGCCTGAAATACATAAGAACACGATAACAGTACTAACTCTTACTTATTAATCACATAATTAGTCAAAAGCGATATTGTTAAAGAGGTTAAAACTATAGTTTTGGGCTCTTATCACTCGTTGTTGGCTGCCCCACCGCAACCAGCACCCTTGTGGTCATCCACGCACCAAGGTAATTGCCAAGAGCGTCGGGCGAATAATCCCAGCTACCATCTCCTTCCGGTCAGTGCCCATGTGAAAAGCACAAGCCTAACTGCAGTTTCCGATGGTGGTACAATCGCTAAATGTCAGTCAATCCCAGACTAAAACCGTCGAAGCTATTCAGCTGAGATTCCCGTCCTCAAACCATCGAAGCTTTTCAGCTGAGATTCCAGTCCTCAAACCGTCGAAGCTTATTAGCTGAGATTCCAGTCCTCAAATCGCAACACACTCACAAATCGAAACGACGAAGGGAATTTCCAGCAGCTCCGCTGCATCACATCAGACCACCTCCAGATTCCAATGGGTTTAGCACACAACCACGCAACCCCACAGTCACCAGAATTACAAACAAAAAACCAACAGTTCATTACCGATACAAGATCTGGCCATGAATCATGGATACTAAGAGTACTACAAGATCTAACGAAAGTAGCCACAAACTAATTATCAGTACTGCATTGAAAAGCTTAAAGCTTTAAGCTTTCCAAAGAGGAATAGTGATAATCAGTTATGAGAAGAGTAGTTGAGATGCAAGCAACAATCCCAACCAAGAACCTACCGAGCTTTGCAGCCATGAGTGCACAAGAGTAATAAATGGACAAGTTGCTTAAGAAATGACAACGTCCGGCGGCGGCGGCGGCAGCGACCGAAGTAGCCACCGCCACCGACAAAAGAAAGGTTTTTTTAAGTCTAGAGGTTTATTGGAGATTTTTAAGTAGCCACCAAACAATCACATAGTAGTTAATACACGTACACACGTATATATAAAAAGTCTTAACCTAAAGCCAAGCACGCTATTAGCCCTAGACCTATCCTAATAGACCTAATCATTAGCCAAGTCAAAGGTCAAACTTGGTCAACAGCAGTCAACCTGCCAAGGGTCAACAGCAATCAACCAGTCCTAAACTCATCTAACAAAAAAAAACCAAAGACTAAGGCTCAAAGTCTTTAGCCTTTCCCAAGCCCAATCTAAATAAACTTAAGCCCATATGTGAAATCTAAAATAAAACACTTAAGCCCACAAATCTGATTTCAGCCCAAACCAAAGCCCAACTAAAAGAACAGAATCGCTGGTCTCTTCTTCTTCCTCACCAGCGCACCACCTCCACCGATTAGCCACCACAAACCTCCATTCACCACCACTAAAAACCGTTTGGTTTTCACCCTCTACGAAAACCCAACTCTCTACCGTTAACAATTTTTAATTCCCTCACTCCTTAAAAACTCAATCTCGATTGCCATTAATGAATTTCAAAGCTTCACATCAACCCAAAGACCAACAATTGTTACTACCACATCCACACATATAAAACAAAGTGTAGTTAAAAAAATCAAACCATCAAAAATCATAGTCTAAAAGTTTATGGACTCATGTTTCTGACCCATAGCCATTACTGAACCTTTCCTAAGAAACCCAAGCTGCTGACAATAAAACTAGCTAAATACTGCAAGCTAATTCTATTCGGCTTTATACCTTACCCATTCAACATATATATGAAAAGGTAACTTGCGCCAATAGCTAAACCAAAAACAAAGGAACTCAAATATCAAGTCGATGTAAGTAACAGTTCAAAGTAACGAACATTTGCATATCACCGTTTACTTCAGGAGCTTTGTGTTAGTGACTCAAAATATGTGATATGCCTTTGGGTCAAATTAAATATATCAAGGTTCCACAAAAATCAGAGAATTAGATTACTAACCAGAAGAATATATGCTAATCAATCAACTAAAATCTTTAAATAAAAAGGCTCAGACTACTCACTCGTAATACGCTCCTGCTATCTGCTGATATCAGCTATCAGTAAATCTCCAGCAAAAAGCCTCTCTTCTCCTCTATGTGATTTTTATTATTATTATTATTATTATTATTATTATCTGTAAAACGTGTGAACTCCTTTCTGTTTTAAACCCCCCCCCCCTATCTCTTTACCTACGGGGTTTCCTATCATTAACTAATATTTATCCTATTTTTTTTTTTTATCTATTATTATTATTATTATTATTACTAGTAAACGGGCACGTGCGTTGCACGTGCTAGGAAAAAAAATTGGGGTGGAGAAAATCAAAAGAAAGAACGCCATTTAAATTAGTAACATATTACAGGTCGAGGTATGACAGAAAACTTCAATAAGAAAAAACACTTCAATATGCTAGTTGTGTTATTTGTCTGCTTTGATTTTTGCTGCGCTACCATGTTGCGAATAAATATATTCGAAAAGGTATTTAACCGCCTGTAACTTAGTCAATATATAATTATTAGTGCATATACCACAAACTAATTTACCCAAAAAATAGGTATTATGTTGATGAAGTTATCTTTTGTGCTGCTGGTTGTGTAATTATCTTGTCGAGCATATATATGTGATTGAGGAACATTGTTGGATCCATATGAGTGTATTACCTGTAAGATATAAGAATATTATATCATGGTGTGCAAAATAATTGTTATTTTACATTGGAGAATAAAATAGCTCAAAAAAAAATGCAAGAAGAATAACCTTTTTTTCATCATTGTCTTCAAAATGATCTAGCGAATCCATCAGCTCTTTTTTTGTCGTTTTAAATATTTTGGTTGGTTTAAATAAGTAGGTAGCTTGGACAGAGAAATAAATTGTAGCTAGCTAACAAAAGTCATTTTATATTTATTTATTTAGAAACGATTACAATGAGAAACAATTAGAAAAAAACATTGGACACTGTTAATATTTGTTCTATATATAGATATATTAAGTTGGATATAATATGTAGAGTGAATTGAATGTGTAAATAAAAGCTTTCTGTAAGATATCTATGTGGAAAGATTACCATTTAAAAACTTTCAATATAATGTGGATCTTATTTCATGTGTATGAAGATTGAATAATTCAAATGATGGAGTGATGATTTTTTGTCGCATTGCTGAATTACATCTGTTTAACCATGTCGTTAGTCGCACAATCCTTTGATCAATTTTTGTATTGGTTATTGGTCCCCATTTTGAAAATGCTATTATCACCTAACTCCACATGCAATTCGTTGGCACGTGTCGGGCTTCCACTTGATTAACATAATGCAATGGAATGTTGGTTCTTTGAGAGTCAAATTAAATGTAGTGAGTAGTTAGCAGCCGGTGCAGAGTGCATAGTGCATAGATTTCACAACTCATCAAAGGATAAAAGAAGAATTAGTATATCTTACTTCCCATAAATTTCACAACTCATCAGTTGTATATCCCATTGCCTAATGCACTCTGGAAATATTTTATCAGCAAGATACATACATTGCTTTGCACATGCTCAGAGCTCAAACCAAGAATTCTCTCCATATGCACCCAATCTATCCCGGATGATTCCTGCCCCAGCCCCATTCTGTTTTTCGTCAAATCACATGAACAAACACAAAAATGAAATAAAATAAAATTATATGAAATGCACAAACTTAGAGATGAAGTGCAGTAAGCAAAACTGCCACATTAGTTGTCCCCGCTACTCCTGCTGCCCCATTGCCTCCTCCGTCTACTGTCGCTGCCCATAATCACTTGGCTCATTCTGCGTGTTAAAGCTGAAGTTCCAGGAAAAAAAAGAAATGAATAATGGAGGCCAAGCAGTACGAGAGCATAGACGTAGAAAAAGAATTAAGTAGAAAAAAAAAAGATTTGCATGAGACATCTCAATAGACGAATTGACCATGGTGTATCCAATAGGAAAAAGGAACATCTCAAAAAGGGAAGTAGAATATGTAGCAATGACCAAATAGATAAACACCGTGTTCATAGACACATTTTACTACAGGAAATCTGGGAGAAGAATAACAACCATTCATACTCTTCACAGGAGTCTGAAAAACATATCCTTCACGACAACAAAAATAGACCATTAAAACGGTTTATACTTAATGTTCCAAACCAATTTTGCCAAGTTCTAAACATAATCTTGAAAATATAATTAGACAATGTGACCCATAATCACCCACAGTACAATATAAACATCCTAAAAATATGCTTCAACCCTTGTATATGCTCTTTTAAAGATGATTCACATCTAGAGCAGTATACGGTTTGTGTCAAATACAGATAAGTGTTGCTTACTCGCAACACTTCACGTGTAATAATATCATCAATAAAAAATTACTCAATTTATACCTCATCAATAATAATAAGCAAGTTTATAACTAAATTAGTTTTATGGGTTAATAAAAAAAATGTAAGGGAAAATTAACGGGAAAAATTGTATCTCTGCTAGGCTGCACAATGTGGGTTTGACGTGAGAGCGATGAAAACTGCAACAACTTCAAAAACAGAATTCGAAAATAACCATAAAGATGCTTTTTCTTTGTGATTTCTTTTTTCTTCGACCGAACCTATCATCTTTGACATCTATCATGGCAGAACTTCACCTTCCCAGCAAAATCTCCAAGGGGTAATGAGAAAACCAAAAACACCTTCAAGGAGTTTTCATATAACAAAGAATATAATATATATAACAAATTCTAACTCGAGAGTTGTTGCATTCCAACCCACAGGCCAAACATAAACTATGCCATACCCCTTGACTCATATTCTACACAATCACTTTTAAGAACAATCGCCTATGGAAGCAGCTAACTAAGACGGTAGCCGAATGAAATAAAAAAAGCAACAAAAGAAAGAAGGAAACACCCTACAACAGGCAACCTGCAAATTCAACTATTGCCTTGTAACATTAAGATATTTAGCAATTTACATCAACAGCCTAAGAACCAAGCCCGTGGATAAAATTATAATTCGAAGCTCTGAAAATCCAATGAGATTGAATATTTCCAAACAGAACTATAAGTGACTGATGCTATTAAGAAGAAGATGGAGAGCCATACCTTTGATTAGACTGAATTTCCATGGATGTAGTGATGAACCGGTGAGGTTCTGTGGACCTTTTGCCCATCATGAGTAAAGAAGAGCTTGAGAAAGTCGGAGAACAATATGGATGAAGAAGAGTGGAGCATGAATCCTTTTTCCCATTACTAAGCCAAAGCTTACATACTGCTCTAAGAAGAACTAAATGGCGAATCTTCTTATAGTGACACTTAGGAAGATGATGCTATTACTCAAGTTTAGTCTCTATATAATCCCAACAAATGCTAAAGCAAAATTCCATATGTATAGTGCACCTGTTAAATGAACAAATAAGGTTCAATATGTATAGGGCATCTCTTAAATAGTTTTTTCTCGCAAAAGGACTACATCACAAAGTTGACAAACATACCTCTGTGTTAATTGTGCCTACACAAAAAAGGTTCAAGCAAGACCAACTCAAATGTGTTCAGTAAGAAAATGAGTTAGTACTTGTAGGAGTGTGTGACAGGATATGCAAATCCCAATAGCGTCATAAGAGAATATGAGTGATCGAATGGCAATCTAAGCTACTTTAAAAGTTTAAATTCATGCAAACCCTAAAGACCAATTACATGCTTAACTATGGCTTTGTCAAATCCTACAGTGAACATCTAAATCTTTTAAAAGTCTTCAAAGGATCTAAGCATTAAAATCAACATAATGAATCTTCCTGGCCTATGGAAGCTTTAAGCCACCAATTCACCATGATTAAAGATCAAAACAAATGTGCTGCTTCTCTAATTTTTTTCTAAATGAATTCTCATATAAATTACAAATATAAATAATAATAATAATAAAAAATAAGTTACGAATGCCAATCAAACTTGCTAAGTAGAATGAGAGGTAAATTAGAGTACCAAACATAGAAAATGAATAATACAGTTTGAAAATTCTGGTTGACTTTGTTACAAACTACAAACATACTTACGGAATTATGAGGCTTTTATGTATTATGAGACTTTTAGTGTACATATGCATCTCTCTTTGGAGATGTGCAATATCCAGCACATACTTGATGTAAGAGAAAATCTTGTCTTCCTAGCTTGATAAAAAAAACGAAAAGAATATGAAGAGACAATATAGAGAAGAGTGGGCAGTCGATACCTTTGCAACCAAATAGTTAGCAAGGTAAGGTTAGTCTTCAACTCCAGAGGAGACTATACGGAATATTTTGGATCTCCATTTTCTGCCCGAAACTTAAAACCCAAAGAAGACAAATCGAGCCTTAACTCCAAGTTGACTGAGTCTAACTATATGAGTCGTAGAAAACTTCTCATTAAGCTCTCCATTATCACTAGCAGCATTGTCATTGTGGTGGTACTTAACCTCGCTCACGAGCAACAAATGTTGATAATATGCTAAGATCACGGTTCAAATAAGTCAATACAGACTCGCACTCTGTAATAATTTTTGTGATAGATGAGGACTTATCCTTAGTTGATTCAGATGATCCTGCTGACACAGCTGCATGTGAATCCCAGATATTCCTCAAGGTCCAAAGGAACTGAAATTGAACACGAAACATTAAATGTCTTCAGAAATTATCTAGTTCTAACTATATGAGTCATAGCATTAGCTTCCAATACAGGAAAATGGTCTCTTTCAAGGTCAAGAGCCCTGAATTCCCTGATGAATGATGTGAGCAGTTCAGAGTTTGATGACTGGGAAACAGTCTGGAACCTTGAACATTGCCAATCATAGGAAGATGTTGTTCTTTATTAAGCATAACAAATCTGAGGCATTTAGCATTTGTAGGAGGTAAACTAATGTCATTAGGCTTTTCTTAGTACAATAGCATATCTAGAAAGAAATAGATGAGCGACGTAAAAATTGAAAATGTGTGTTCAGGGCTCTGGTTGACTGTTTCTTGGTAGCATGGTCAACACTTCATATCTGATAAAAAAAGAGATAAATTGTGTTCTTTACGTAAAATGAAAGAATGTTCACCAATGAAATACCTTCAAAAGCATTTTATAAGCCTCCAGCAAGCGATTAGCAGCAGGGCCAAACCCATGCAATTGTGGTACCTCCATCATGTGAGTCCAAGGATGAATTGTCTCCACATCCAGGGTGCACTATCAGTTCCATCATGTTTTTAACTCCTTTGCATCTCCTTCAAAGATTGTATACTTCCAAAGTCTACTGCTAGCTCTGTAGCCAACAATTTTGCCTCTGCGGAGGTATAGGACTTCATCTTCTTTGTGCAATCTCCTAGAAACCTTCCTTCATAATCCCTGCCAACCACCGTTAATGTAGCAAGAGTGCCATCATTCACAAAAGCCTCATCAAAGTTCTCTTTAATCCAACCAGGAGGTGGACTAATGCAGGCATTATCTTTGGCCCTTATTTCAGCTGGTTCCACATGAAGAGTTGTCCATTTTTAAGAGAAAGCCTTCTGTCAATGCTCAGAAAGTAAGTAACTTATTTCTAGCTTGCCATATAACATTGAACATAGCAATGAAGTAAGTAACCAATTGATGCCTCTATTGACCTCTTACAGGGATAACTTAGATTCGACACAGTACCATGATAAACAGCTACTCCTACTGCAATAGTGCCTCCAGGTGGCTTTAATGATCCAGGTGATTGAATATAATTGAACGGTCAACCGAGGAAACCTGTCCCGCCACCAAGAAATGGATTGCTCGTGAGACGCCTGATACCTCTTGCATATGAAGTAGCTGACACAAAACCAGTAAATAAAGGATCGGGCTACTATGAGATTTGCAAATGAAGCAAATATGAGAACCTTGATTCTCTCCACTTCCTCCCTTTAAGCTCGCGTTCTGCCACGTCCATCTCCTGCCTGAGGCGTTAACAGTTACAAATGAATAAACGAACGACCAGTTACTGTTTGTGGGCTGGCATTCAATTAACTCAAACTAATTACTAATCAAAACTAAGCAGTTCAAACTGTACAAATTTGACACAACTTGCTCCGCACATGATCCAATGCCTTTTGAGCATCATAGCATGATATGTGAATATGTTATGGATAAAAGACACATTTTCTTTCTTACATGCTCCAGTGACTCTTTTGCATAGTAGCAAGTAAACTGCTTTCATAAGATTTACTTTCTAACAACATGGACTTTGTTAGGTTAACCATAAATATAAGTAAAAACTATAATCAGAAGGCTAATTGTTGTGTGGCAAAAATGACAAAGATAGTCCACAGACCAGAAGCCAAGTAAAAGGAGCACATAATTCATTTAAATGAATAGTAACTGTAGCACTTACCTTTTCTAGTGGAGAAGCCATTTTACCACACATAGCACATTTCTCTTGAGGTGTTTGCAGCGTGCCAGTAAGCTAATGGCTACAACAAATTTCGCGAACATCCTCGATGATTGCATAAAATATGCAGCACTCCATCCAGGACTACCAGAATCTTCACTCTTAGTCATCTCTCTTAACAATTACACCAGATAAAAATTCTGATCCTTCTGAAAAAAGTATGTCAAATAGCCATAAGTTAGTTACTCCCTCATATGAAATCAGACGACATAAGAAGAAACAATACTAATTTTTTATGGCAGAAGAAGTATTGAAGCCCATTGATAAAAATGAATGTTACATTTAACTGTCAATTTAATCTATCTAATTAAATACAAATCCAAAATAACAATTTAATGTGAAAAGTAGTCATACCTTCAGTTTGGTTTAAATGGCTATGATAGCGATTTCTATCTCTAATCCAATGGGAATCCATTGGTGATTTCTTGTACGAAGTCTTTCAGCACCTGGCATCCTCTGTTGTCCAAATTACACACAAACTCAGAGCGTCATTAAACTGAATAAAATGATAAGGAAGAAGACAATTTAACCATACTAGTAAACGGGCACGTGCGTTGCACGTGCTAGAAAAGAAAATTGGAGTGGAGAAAATCAAAGGAATGAACGCATGTAAATTAGTAACATATAACATTTGTTTGAATGGATATATTATGTAACATGGTTTATATTAATACAGGTCAAGGTCTGACAGAAAACTTCAATAAGAAAAAACACTTTAATATGCTACTTGTGTTCTTTGTCTGGTTTGATTTTTGTTGCGCTGCTATGTTGCGAATAAATATATTCGAAAAGGTATTTAACTGCATGTAACTTAGTCAATATATAATTATTAGTGCATATGCCACAAACTAATTTACCCAAAAAATAGGTATTATGTTGATGAAGTTAACCTTTGTGCTGCTGGTTGTGTAATTATCTTGTCGAGCATCTATATGTGATTGAGGAACATTGTTGGATTCATATGAGTGTATTACCTGTAAGATATAAGAATATTATATCATGGTGTGCAAAATAATTGTTATTCTACATTGGAGAATAAAATAGCTCAAAAAAATGTAAGAAGAATAACATTTTTTTCATCATTGTCTTTAAAATGATCTAGCGAATCCATCAATTCTTTTTTTTTTTTTTGTCGTTCTAAATATTTTGGTTGGTTTAAATAAGTAGGTAGCTTAGACAGAGAAAGAAATTGTAGCTAGCTATTACAGTGAGAAACAATTAGAAAAAATACATTGGACACTGTTAATATTTGTTCTATATATAGATCTATTAAGTCGGATATAATATGTGGAGTGAATTGAATGTGTAAATAAAACTTTCTGTAAGATGTCTATGTGGCAAGATTACCATTTAAAAACTTTTAATATAATGTGGATCTTATTTTATGTGTATGGAGATTGAATGATTCAAATGATGGAGTGATGATTTTTTCAAATCATCTGTATGGAGGCGACAAAAGGAAGAAATTATGGATGCTAGTTGCATCACTGAATTACACCTGTTTAACCATGTCGTTAGTCACACAATCCTTTGATCAATTCTTGCATTGGTTATTAGTCCCCATTTTGAAAATGCTATTATCACCCAACTCCACATACAGTTCGTTGGCACGTGCCAGACTTCCACTTGATTAACATAATGCAATGGAATGTTGGCTCTTTGATAGTCAAATTAAATGTAGTGAGTAGTTAGCAACAGGTGCAGAGTGCATAGTGAAGGAGTTCAAAGGCATTAAAAGCGTTATCAATTGTGCACACTTACTATGCTATGCGTAGATGATTATAGAAATAGTTTTTCAAGCAAAGAACAACTTTGATTATAGAAACATCCATATCTGAGACCGTGTATTGGGAAAAATGTTAGTGTTCTTCATAAAAAAAAATTGTTGGGCATGCTATTAAAAACTATAATATTGCATCCAATAGACAGAACTTCAGATGTCGAGGGTGTCATGTTGAATAAAAACCCCATCTAGTATTACGGATGAGAACCTTAGAGGTTTCCTTTCATTTAGTATTCCGAGTCAAAATTAAAAGTTGGAAGAGAAGCCCAAACCAAAATGCTCATTTGCATAGTGTATTTTGTATCTACTAAGGCAAAAATTACTGTGTCATGATATTATATTTTTATTTAGGAAAAATTACCGTTTGAACTTTAATTACAGTTATAAGTTTCATTTTTATTGCACATAAGTGTGCATGCGGGATCGAAAATGTAGACAATGTTACTGGGATTATATTTGTAAGTGAAACTATTGGGAGTGAAACTATTGGAAGTCAAAATGATGTAATAGAAAATTTTGAACAATAAAATAAATTTGAGCTGTTAGTGAATACAAAATGGCGAGTGGAAAAAAGCAGATCAATGTAACCACAGGTTATAGAAGAAGTCACAGAAACAATGTTTAAAAATTTGTTTTATTTATAAATCTATTAGGCAAGCCTAAGCCTACCTCACATGAGTGCAATTTTATCCCTTGATTCAAACACCTTAGCCTTCTAAATGGTTAACCACCAGGCGTGCATGGTGAATATATATACCTCATTAGTAGAAATCTCATTGAACTTCGACCCGGTGTCGATTTGAAGGAAAGGAAAGGGTATGTATGTTATTTGTTTCCGTTGTGATTTAAGGAGCGAAGGAAAGGGTATGTCTGTTCGGAGTTTTTCTCGGTTGTAATTTAATTGATGTAAAGGTTATTGATGTAAAGGGTGAAGCGTATTTACCAATTTACCCTTTATGTAAAGAGCAAAAACAAAAAAGGCCAATCTAGTAGACATTCCCAAGGAGTCAAGGATAGGGACCTAGAATGCTTAAATAGAAAAACACAGCTTAGTAGCAAACTATTGACCTCGTGTTCCATTAATATTTTTCTCCTTTTGAATAACATTGCTTGGGGCACCAGTAGGCAGTAGGGCTTGTATTTCACTTCTTTATTACCTTCATAAACAATAAAACAAAGAAGCATACCATACCCGTTCATGTACATAAACCAAGTGAGAAAGTGACAGAATAATCAATGATGCACTCTGATATTGAAAGGAAAATATAACAACCTAGCACTTTCATTATTATTTTAGTGCACAATTTTCACATTTGCATTGACGGTGAAAAGAGAAGCTAAATTCAATTAGCACATACAAATCAGTGAGAATTTCGCGATGCTAAGTTCATTTGCAACCAAACTACACGTGCTAAGGTTATTTGGCATAAACATATACTGAAGGTCTCTGCAGTCTGGATCACGAACCACCGGGATAAATTGATAATGAGTTATTCCAACCATATGTGTTATCACAACCAAAATCAAAATGTTCGAGTTCATGTTTTTGCAAAAGGCAAAGTGTCCTGAAAATACATCGTTCCAGTTCTTCCAAACAGGCAATGGCCCAACACAATGAGTATGGCAAGAGTTTCCACAGTTCTGCACCTAACCAAACACGTTTCATGCTAGTTTTTCAAACTTGCGATTAATCGTCAAAAGAAACATCTGAGTAGTTTAAGAAATTCTTGCGATATTTTTAATATCTTCAACTTCACCGCAAACTTACGATAACTTCCATCGACCGAGAAAGAGCAAATAGAATCAACTTCCCTTCCATCACTACTTAAGGAAGCTCTTTTTCTATTATCAGATTTCTCCCCCTTGTCGTGGGAATCTTGAACTCCTACTACCAAAATAGCCTTGGCTGAGATTATCTCTAAAGTTTTGCGCTCCAACATCTTCACTCTGGTTTCCAACAGTTTGTACCTTTCGTTTTGTGCTTCTAGCTCATCCTCGGCTTTTCTTTTCTCACATTTCAGAACTGCATTCTCTTCATTTAGTTCAGTGAGTTTCTCTTATTTATCCTTGTTGGATTTCTCAAGTTCACCTAACAAAATTTTGATTCTCCCCATCGCAGTCCTCTCTTGTTCATAAATGTTCATAAACAATCTTACAACTTTCTTCTACGCGGGTTAGTTTCTCTTTGAGCACGTCACAGATCACCTTGTACTCCCTGAGCTCATTTTGAGTAACAATCTTATCATTTTCATACATACCAAGCTTATCCTTCAATGTAATACACTCTTTCTCTTTCTCTTCAAGCTTGTCGACAACTCATATTGTTTTTGCTTTAGGCACTTCCCAACATTTCCCGAGAAATTGGTATGCGTATCCATCCTCTCTCGCTCATAAACAACCTTAAGTTCTTCTTCTTTCTCTCAAGCAACCTTTCTTTTTTGAGCTCATAGCAAATATTCATATCTTTGCCTGAGATGCCTTTCAAAGATTATCCGTAAGAATTTCCACCTTCAGTAACATATCCCCGCAATATAATCGTCTCTTTCTTCTTGTCTTCTAGTACAATAAGCAATTAACGAAATCTATCATTGTAAATTTGCAAATCTTTAAGCCATAAAATTGATTCTCTTTGTCACCATCTTTGAATCTTCTTCCATATGGGCTACTTTTTTTTCTTTAAGTTTTTCACAGACTATCTTATACTCCTTGAGCTTATTTTCATGTGCAACTTCATCACCCTCCAACTTACAAAGCTTATCCTTGAATTCAATACTCACTTTCTTCTTGTCTTCAAGAGCGATCATCAATTTTGAACTTTTACCCCTACACATTCCCAAATCATCTTCTAAACGGTCTACCTTTTCTATCAGCTCGTCATAGATGGTCTTATATTTCTCCACCAAAATTTTAGTAGCAATCTTATCACACTCCAACCCAAGCTTATCCTCCACCTCAAAGATCACTTTTCTTCTTCTCTTCAAAGCGACATTGACAAATCAGAAAGTTTAGTCTTACACAATTCCAATTTTTTTTCAGAATCATCTACCTTTTTTAATATCTGCTCCACCTTCTTAAAATTGGCACACCGATACGCCATTTTCAAATAAGAAATGAGCTCCGAATTGAAATGCTGAGGCTCTCGAGATATTCCATTTTAAATGTCCTAATTCCACTCCTTCAACAAAAACATTTTTAGTTAGAAGTGGAAAAAAAGAAGGCATTATTAGTAAAAGCAACACAAATTGGAAAGTAAGCCGTGACAATCTAAGGACAAACAAAATAAGGTAAACTTAGATTCCTGAGCTATACATTCAACCAACAATGTAATTCTAAAGTCATAGGTTTTGAAGACAATAGTTTGGTAAGAAAAGCTAAAAGGTTCATTTTCATGTTGATATGCATCACTATATGTAAATTTGTGTTAGATAGATTATATATATTTGTGTGTGTAACGATTTTCAAAGCGTGGATAAGCTGAAAACAAAGATGCACATAGAAACCTCGTCTTCCAAAAGCCCATCCACCTCTTTCCTACTTGCTCTGCTGACGAACTCAAGCTGCTTATTAATGTCGTCAATAATCCGATCAAATTCATATTTAACTAATACTTTATCCTCGTGATGAATCCGTAATAAAGAACCATGTTTCTCCTCGAGTTTAAGCCAATAATCCATATTTAACGCGGGCCTGGTACTGTTTAATCCTCCTATCCGTTGCCGCTTTGTTCTTCATGGCTGGGAAAGCAGTCACGAAATCAAAATTGAGAACGAAGAAAAAGGTTGGGATAACTTGTAGAAGAAATACAAAAAATGCGTTTCCTATATTCTTCGAACTTAGAAAGAGGGAGACAATTACGAAACCAGTCACACTTTTCAAATCAATGACATCTAAGGAATTAAAACCCAACTTACCGTAAGAAAACACTAAAACAACATTACCTTAAAGAGATAGAGAAGATCGATTACATAATCGCACAAAAAGATTTGATAGCTTTTAGTTGAGTTTTAACTTTGTTCCAAAACTTTTAAAACCGAGACAATGTCTCGTAGAAGCAGAATCATTACACTTCTATTGTTTACTAATAACCTGTTAAAAAAAACAAAACTTTAATCCGAAATCAAACAAAAAACTAAAATCAAACAAAAAAATTGAAAATTAGGCTTTGTAACAAAATCAAACCTAGTTTTCCTGTTGGAAAATTGCAGACTTAAAAAAAAGTAAAAGTTCTCAATAAACATAGAGGAAATATAATATTAACTCCATTCTACATCATATTAACACCATGAGATTCGAGAATCATCAAACTTAATTAAAAAAATACATTGGAATGATAATTTTGGGGAAGAAGAAAAATCATCCTAAGAATTGCATTATACGCTACCGGACCATAAATGTAAATAAACCAAAAAAACGCTAATCAATACAGAAATGAAAACACTCAACCGAGATCGAGTTGATAAGTTTTAAAAAAGAATATGAAGAGACAATATAGAGAAGAGTGGGTAGTCGATACCTTTGCAACCAAATAGTTAGCAAGGTATGGTTAGTCTTCAGCTCCAGAGGAGACTGTTCGGAATAATTTGGGTCTCCATTTTCCGCCCGAAACTTAAAACCCAACGAAGACAGATCGAGCCTTAACTCCAAGTTGACTGAGATGGACGTTGTAGCCAAACCTAGCCCGGCATGCGGTATCATGTGATGCCTAAGAGGGGAGTCTTTGACAGCTACAGCTACGATTCTTGAAGATAAACCAACTTTTCAAGACAAAGAGCTCTGACTACATAGCTATCGCTGTTCTTGAATGCTCTGACTACACTTACTTGTTCAAAGCATCGCTGAGAGGCAAAAGCTTGAATCTGTTTCTTCGCATCTACAGGAAGATAAGACGTAGTTGAGAACATCAAATCAAGGAATACAAAAATAACAATCCGAGAGGATGAGAAGTAGAATAACTAAAGATAGAATGGTTACATAGTTACATTCTAAGAAAATAAAGGACGATAAGCTTATAAACCATTCAAATGTAATTTAGTAAAAAAACATACTTTACTAACACAATAACCAACAAAGTCTGATTATTTTTCTCTTCATGATATTGTGAATTTGTTACTTTTAAGAGCACTTACTATCTGATCCCGCGACTGCCAGTCTTTTTGAATAGTTCATTTTTAAAGAAATTGGAAAATAAGCTTAAAAGATGACGTATTAGTACTCTAAAGAGATAGAACAAAATTTTTTGAGCTAACGCATCGTGCTTGCACAATAAATATTTACTGTCCCAAGACCACATCACAAAGTAGCTTGCTAACAACAAAGTGTCACAACATCATTAACGCCATTTTCAAGGTACACATGTTAGCAGCTTTGACCTTAACCTAAATGCACTACAGCCATGTTCTAATAAACCTTAGCCATGTCTAGTTTAAGAATTCCAATGGCGATGATAACTCTTTCCATTATGGCACTCATTATTGTCTAGGTAGCTTCCCTTCTCCCTTAACATCATTTTCTCTTCAATTCAAAGCACTTAACCATGACTCCAAACCTAGCTCCAATACCAAATTTTAAGAATCAACCAACTACAGAAATAGGTACAGCCTTCAAACCCTCAAGAATTTGCATTCAAACCCATTATCAAGAATATATAAGGAAGGCAAAGATCCAAGGCTCCCATGCTTGAGTTTCACATATAAGAAATAAAAACACAATAAAATAAATTAAAATAAAACAGAAAAAATCAAATCAAATCAAACACTAAGAAAATGTTAAAAAATTGCAAATGGTCACCTGCTTGCTTATGTTGCCCCCTCTCTCCACATGCACTGTTAAGTAAAAAGTATCAAATCAACCAAAGGAAATACAACGTATAAATCAGGGAGGAAACAAACCAACACCAATAAGAATTGAACTAACCTCATGTGGTATGACATCATATCATTGGCAACAAATAAAAAAAACCCACGAAACCAAAGCGGTTTATGTTTACCAAAGGAAGTGGTAAATGAACCTAAATGAAATTTGAATCAAAATTCGGACCTTCTCCCAAGAATCTGTGTTCAAGTGCTCGGATATCGATATTAGGATGAAGTCCAAGAACTACCATGCTCTCAAAGTGCCTCGAAGGATCTTTTACAGATCTGTGACCCTGCAGAACATAGATAATCAGAGCTGATAGTCACACTGAGACTAAATAAGAAACACAAAGGTAAATGAATTTTTCGTTTGCAACAAATGAATTCTCTGGAAGGCACCTTTGCATATTCATTTTTCCGACTAAAGTGCTACTCTTTTTAAGAGATTGATAAATAGTATGCCATCAAATTTGTCGGGAGTTTCCATAAAGAAGATTAACACTTTGATATTTAAGTTCCGATTTCATTAACACAAACGATCATTAATGATTGATTCTGTTGTACTACAAAGTGTAATAAGTGAAAATTTAAGCAGAATTCACGTCAACTACTTGATCAGAAGAAGAACAAAGAAAGAGATTAGCATACCATGGCATGCAACTGAAACCATGCCCACTGACGCTTCAGGCTACTCAAAACTTTGGGATTATATGCCGCTTTCTTGACTTCGAAAGCAGGAGGTGAGGAGCCTTTTAATACCCTTGTGAACCGGCGTTGAAATTTCTGAAATTGGCTATTGTCATCTTTAATTGAAAATACAAATAAGAACGCGTGGGGAGCGAGTAAGCCAGGCGGTATGCTACCGCAACATATCTCGCAAACATCCTCGGTGAGTCCGCATAAAATATGCGAAGATTCCATCCAGGACTACCGAATCTTCACTCTTAGTCATCTCTTAACAATTACACGGATAAATTCTGATCCTTCCGGAAAAAAGTATGTCAAATAGCCATAAGTTAGTTACTCACTCACATGAAATCGGGGCGACATAAGAAGAAACAATACTAAATTTTTATGGCGTAAGAAGTATTGAAGCCCATTGATAAAAATTCAAAATAACAATTTAATGTGAAAAGTAGTCATATTTGTAGCGAGTTAAACCTTCAGTTTGGTTTAAATGGCTATGATAGCGATTTCTATCTCTAATCCAATGGGAATCCATTGGTGATTTCTTAATAAGAAGTCTTTCAACACACGCATCCTCTCATTGTCCAAATTACACACAAACTCAAAGCATCATTAAACTGAATAAAATGATAAGGAAGAAGACAATTTAACCATATTATCCTTGGCTAATGATCTATCAAGATCTTGCAATAAATGAAATAGCAAACTATCCACTCTTTAAGAATATAGGGGAATAAAATGACAAAAATCATATATGTTAACGCAAGCATTGATGACCCTAAAATTGAAAGACGAGGAGAAGACATAAACACCAAATAAGCATTTAATCAAACAATTCATGATTAAGTAAAGGACAAATGGAAAAGGAAAAAGGTAAGAGATTGCACATCTATAGAAAATCATTACCAAAAGTTATTAAAGTTCATCAATTATCGGAGGAGAAAAAACAAATTGGCAAGTTAAGATTAATTAAGAATAAGTAGTTGTACAAACAAATGATATAACGATTGCAAAATTGGGAACAAAACAAACTACTATATATTCATTACAAATCTGCCCACATAAAAATGAAAAGAGATTATGAGAAGGAGATGGAACCTTTGAATTAGGAAGAGAAAGTTGGGAACCAAAATTCCAGAAGTTTGTTATTTGAAGATTTGGTAGAAGATCTTCTTAGTCGTAAGTCGTAACAATGAGAAACAAATATTGAGGGGGTCGAACTATATCTCGGAAATTGGGAGTGGGAGTTGCCTCTTTATGATAAGAATGGATAAGAGGGCATACCTGGATGAAAAATAAACTGAACATGGAGTCTTCAAAAACTCTACCTTTAAAATTGGGATGTTGTGAGTCTTCAAAAATGAAAATTCCAGCGAGTGTCACTGTAGAAAATATAGAAGAAAGTATTACCTTTGATTCTGAAAATGAAAACAGGGTTCAAATTTATGTTTCATTGGATTTGAACTCCCGAACTTAACTGTTTTTAATGAGAAATATCAAGAACGGAGAATTGGGAAGAATTGAAGAAACTGGATGGAAATTGTGATTTGGTAAAATGAAAACAGGGTTTAAATTTATGTTTCGGTTGGTTGGCAAAGTGTTTGGGAATATCAGGAACGGGGAAAGGAGAAGACGAACGAACGATTTACTTTTTTTTTAATTGGAAACCGCGAAACGGTGTCTTAAATGTTTTAATTGTGAAGTCGTTGAGTTTTATAGTTTTGGAAATGTTTTAAATTACCGATTTACTCTTCAAAAGTGAAGTGTAGAAAATTTTGTGGGTGAAACTTTTGGGTACCCTTTTGATTTAAAAGATTAGGTTAAAACCAAAGATATGGGAACTAATAAATGGCGGCTAGTTTTCCCATTATATATAAGATAAGATAAGATTATCCTTGGCTAATGATCGATCAGTAGTGCAATAAATGAAATAGCAAATTATCCACTCTTTAAGAATATAGGGGGAATAAAATGACAAAAAATCATTGATAACCCTAAAAATTGAAAGACGAGGAGAAGACATAAACACCAAATAAGCATTTAACCAAACAATTCATGATTAAGTAAAGGACAAATGGAAAAGGGAAAAAGGTAAGAGATTGCACATCTCCAGAAAATCACTACCAAAAGTTATTAAAGTTCATCAATTATCGGATGAGAAAAAACAAATTGGCAAGTTAAGATCGGAGATCGGAACCTTTGAATTAGGAAGAGAAAGTTGGGAACCAAAATTCCAGAAGTTTGTTATTTGAAGATTTGGTAGAAGATCTTCTTAGTCGTAACAATGAGAAACAAATATTGGGAGTGGGAGTTGCCTCTTTTTCTCAATTCCGTTAGAATGAAGACAGAGGCACTTTCTTTAAACTGAACATGGAGTCTTCAAAAACTCTACCTTTAAAATTGGGATGTTAGAAAATATAGAAAGTGAGGCTTTTGATTTGGGAAATTGGGAATATCAGGAATGGAGAAGACGAACGAATGATTTACTTTTTTTTTTAATTGGGAAACCGCGAAACGGTGTCTTGTTTTCTAAACACGTTGAGTTTTATAGTTTTGGAAATATTTTAAATTATCAATTTACCCATCAAACGTGAAGTGTAGAAATTTTAGTAGGTGAAACTTTTGGGTATCCTTTTGATTTAAAAGATTGGGTTAAAACCAAGGATACAGGAACTAATAAACGGCGGCTAGTTTTCCTATTATATATAAGATTATTATTATTATTTATGGTACTAGGATAATATAAATAAATAAAAATGGGGTGTTATAATATACACATCTTAAAAGGATCTCGTCCCGAGATTCAAAGTAGAGTGTTAGAGAAAAGCTCAGGATGCATCTGTCTTACTTTATCTTCAAGTTCCCAAGTCACGTCATTTTCCCTTTCACTCCACTGCACTTTCACTAAATTTACAATCCTCCTCCTTAAGAGCATTTTTAGGAGAGCAACCAAAAAAACACCAAAATTTTGAACCAAACCAAACACCAACCATCTTTAGGAGCAACATCAAATTTTCGACATCAAATGACGCGGTTTTGGATAAACCGCGTCATATAGCCCACGCGGTTTTCCCCGAGCACCGCGCCAATGAAGGCCATCTTAAAAGCCCAAGCCGCGCGGTTTTTCGATCAAATTTCTTATTTTTTTTCTTTCCCAATCTCTCATGCGGTTTTGGCAGAACCGCGTGATTGAAGCCTACAATCTAGCCCAAGCCCACGCGGTGTTGGCAAAACCGCACGCTTTTTAAAAATGAAAAAAAAACGTGAGTGATTTTGATACTGACTAAAAGCTAAACCAAATATTGGCCGATTTGGTGTTTGGTTTGGTTTTTTTTTGTGTCATCGACATGTGACTCTCCTGAAATTGAAAAAACACCAAATTATTGGTGGTGTTTGATGCTAGGTTGGTATCACTTCTAAAGATGTTCTAAAGTATTTCACTAAATTATATTATGGAGACCTTGAAAAAGATGTCTGACCACGTATTAACTAGAGATCGAGCCCTACATTATCCATTTCTCCAACTTAGATATTCTTTCTCGTTGATCTTCGGTTACCATCCTCTTTTTCTATGCAAACCCGCAAGTTGAAACTTGTCGTCCACTCCACAAAAGTATTAATAAATACCCACCACATCAACCAAAAAATAGACCGTGCTAATTAAATGCTAACGCTGTTAAGTTTGAAACACATCAAAACTAAACTGCCACGCCACTTGCACTTCCTCTCCATTGTACAAAACCATGCACAAAAATTTTCTTACAACCAAACACCTCAAACTCATAAACACCCATCTTTGGTTTATACTCAAAATCTCATCAGAACCATAGAGCCTGATTTAACGTCCATAAAAGCTACCCATTGTTTAGCTTTTAAGTTAGGTGCACTGACAGACCTACTCACCGCCACTTCTCTACTTGTTCTATATGCTAGAGCTTCTCATTTAAGCTCATCTTGGAAACTGTTTGTAGAAATGCATACAAGAGATGTTATCTCTTGGAATGCAATGATAAATGCATGTGTTTGTAACCAACGTTTTCAGATTGCATTGGAGTTGTTTTGGGAAATGAGGTGGAAAGAAACTAGTGGTGTTGATTCGACGACGTTGGTTATCGTTGTATCTGCGTTATCACGTATGATTGACTTGAAACGAGGTCGAGTAGTTCATTGTTTGAGTTTGAAATATGGGATGGGTTCTGATTGTTTTCTGTGTAATTCTCTTGTAGACATGTATGCTAAGTGTGGCGAGTTAGGTTCTGCGGAATGCGTGTTTGAGGGTATGGAATTTAGAGACTCTTCGTCTTGGAATTCGATGATGAGTGGCTGTGCTTATAATGGGTATCCTGAGAGGTCATGGAGTTATTTTAAGGACATGGGCTTGTATTATGGTTGTGTTCGAGCTGATAATTTTAGTCTCTCATGTACTATCTCTGCTTGTTCTAGTTTGGGTGACCTACAATGTGGACAAACAGTTCATGGGCTTGCAATCAGATTGGGATATGAGGAGACTGCCAACATTTCGATTGGGAATGCCCTTATTTCGTTATATTCACAATGTGGGGATATCGAAGATGCAGAGCTCGTGTTCAATAAAATGGTTTATAAGCACGATGTTGTTTCATGGAATTCAATGATTCATGGGTTTGCCACAAATGGGATGATTTTAGAAGCCTTTAGTCTCTTGCATGAAATGCAACTTACGTGGTCTGTTCATCCCGATTTGGTGACGTTGATTTCAATTGTTCCACTCTGTGCGGAATTTAACCTATTACGAGAAGGAAGAAGTGTTCATGGATTCATAGTCCGGAGGAAAATGAGATTGGATTTGTCTTTAAAGAACAGTATTATGGACATGTACTTGAAATGCAACATTCTTAAGCCGGCAGAACTCATGTTCACAATTTTGCCCGAAAGAGATCTCATCTCATGGAACACGATGATTGCAGGGTACTCTCACAATGTGTGCTCAGTTGAAGCTCAAGGTTTGTTCCAAGAGTTGCATCGTTCAGGACCTTCATGCAACGAGTTGTCTCTGTTGGCTGTTCTCTCCTCTTGTGATTCATTTGAGGAGCTTGAGTTTGGTGAGTCGGTTCATTGTCTACATCTTAAATTGGGGTTCTCAAACAATTTCCTGGTAACCAACGGTTTAATGTTCATGTACATAAATTGTGGAGACGTGATAGCGTCCTTGGCATTGTTGCGGAATATTTCAGATGTTGCCGATATTGTTTCTTGGAACACTATCATAGTAGGATGTGCACGGAATGGTTACTCTCATGAAGCTAGAAACTTTCAAGCAAATGTGTTGCAGTTCCTACACAAGCCCCGACTCTATTACCTTTGTAAACGTTGTATCAGCATGTGGTGATCTGCAGTTCCTATCTGCTGGGCGATCTCTACATGGTTTCACAATTAAAACTCCAGTGGAATTAGATGTTCGTGTGAGAAACTCATTGATAACAATGTATAGTAGATGTAAAGATGTTGAAAGTGCAAGATTAGTGTTCAATACCAGTTCCTTTCGTAATCTATATTCATGGAATTGCATGATATCTGGTTTGGCTCAAAACAAGGATGGTCAAAGAGCATTAGAGCTATTTCATCTCTTTGAATATGAACCAAATGAGATTACAATTGTCAGCATACTCTCCGCTTCAACTCAGACTGGATCTCTAAGGCATGGGAAACAAATCCATGGTTATGTGTTCAGGTTTGGAGTTCAACAGAATCTATTTATATCAACTGCCCTTATGGATATGTACAGTAAATGTGGCAGATTAGAACTTGCCATTCATCTATTTAAAGATTCACCAGAGAAGTCAATTGCATCTTGGAACTCCATGATCTCTGCATATGGGTTCCATGGTCAAGGTAAGGAAGCGATCAAGTTGTTCAGTGAGATGTGTGAGTCTGGGACTAGTCCAACAAAAAGCACTTTCATCAGTCTGTTATCTGCTTGTAGTCATTCTGGGCTCGTAGAAGAAGGACGCTTGTATTATGAACTCATGTCCACAGAATTTGGGGTGGAACCAACTATTGAACATCATGTTTGCTATCTTGGGATATGCTCGGTCGAAGTGGGAAACTTAGTGAAGCTTACGAGTTTATCAAGGATATACAACCTCAACAGCAGGCAGGTGTCTGGGGGCACTTTTAAGTGCTTGCAAGTATCATGGAGACATAAAGATGGGGAAACAAGTTGCGAACATCTCTTCAATATAGATCCTGAAAATGCTGGATATTATGTTTCTTTATTCAACATTTACACAGCTGATGGAAGGTGGAGTGATGCAATGGGCATTAGGAAAAACTTTCAAGACAGGATGTTGAGAAAGCCCCCGGTTATAGCCTTATTGACATTTGTTCAGGATGAGGCCATATATCACACATATTTAAGGGTTGGTGATTTTCTAGCTTGTGTTTTGGTGCGTTAGTTCCAGGCAGCAAAACAACAGTAGTAATTGGTGATGTAGTGCAGTGGAAAGTTTTGTAGCACCACTTGTACACCATGAAAAAAAACTTGTGTGAGTGCCTCTAAGCTCTCTTCTGTTCTTTTCTTGTACTATTTATGGATCCGTTTCCCTTGCTTCTATTTGAAACTAAGCTACAAAGCATCCATGGCATACAATGTATCCTGGAAGCTGCAAGTCTCTTTTTACTCATGGCGCCTTTCCTCTGATTCATCCTCTTCCCCATTGCTGATGCTTGCATTTGTTATCATAGCACAGGAGCTATCAACACTTGATCTTCATCAGCTTTTTCAGGTTCAAGGACACAGGAGACTGTCTTGAACTCTACATAACTGACATCCCTGCTCAAAGCCAAACTCACGGATGGGATTCCTCCTTGCTCACAAGATGTCCAGATCCGACCATTCTGATATAGCAAAGACGGTCTACACTTTCTACAAGATCCAAGGCACTAAAAACAACACTCTTACCTTCTCCAAACTCCATAGTTGATAAATCATCCTATGACTATCTTCTGAAAGTCCAGAATCTAGTCACCATTACTGTTCAATCATCTATGTAAAGTCTTGATAAAGAGACCAGTTCTTGTGTCTACTAGTCAGAAAAAAAAGGTTTTTCGCCTGTTTCTGGATTGGTTTTTTTTATAAGAACAAACGGACAGGTTGTTGTACCCATAGTCCCATACTCAAAGCATGAGTCTAACTGTTAAGGTATTGCTCGACGTTTCAGCGCAATGTTGTCTTTCTAGTATACTCACCTGCATTGGATATCTTAAGTGCCTCTGATAATTATGTTGATGCTTATCAACTCCAGGTGGTAACTGTAAAACCGTACTTTGTTTTTAGGGAGATATTACTGATGATTATGGTCTTCCTTGTGTGCTTGATTTATCTGTATTAGAACATTTGGATTAATTAGATCTGATCACAATGTACTCTCTCTCTCTCTGATGTGAATTAAAGGGCGGAAGCAACTTCAATCAACACACTTTTAATCCGAAAATCACTACTAAATTCTCAATAAATCAACCCCGTACTTTTGTCTTCTTTATACAATCTCCAAATAATCCTAATTAGGAATACGAATTACTAAGATAAACTAAAGTTACTAAATACACTAATTCCATCACTCTCTCTCTTCTTTTTTTCTCCTGTTTATATGGTCCCCCTGGATAGAACTAACACACATGGTCCAGGATACTATCTCTAAGTCTTGCTTGAGGCTGGGAAGGAATATCACCACTCATTATTCTTTATATCAAATATCTCTGTTGGTATCAACCAGAAAATGATGAATGAAGATGATGAAAATTCATTTAAGGTAATACGATTAATCACTTTTTACATTAATCAGCTTATAAAGTAAATTTTAGGAAAAATTGTCCTAACTGTGGTCTATCATCTGTGTTTTGGATCTTTCAAGATTGAAGAAACCACCATAAAATAAATTCAATCAGCTTTCCAACAAAACAAACTTACTTCTAAACAGCTAGTCCAGTACTACCTTGATGCCATTCAAAAGTTGAATCCTACACTCTGTTCAGTGATTGAAGTTAATTCAGAAGCTCTCTCCCAAGCTGCTAAGGCTGACAATGATTGGATACTTCCTGGTGGGTGTGGGTGTTCCTGTGGCATGGAAGGAATTCCTGTATTGCTTAAAGACAATATTGCCACCAAGGGCACGCTCAACACTACGTCTGGTTCCTTTGCACTCCTTAATTCAGTTGTTCCTCGTGATGCTGGTGTTATCGATCGGTTGAGAAAGGCAGGTGCCATCATATTGGGTAAAGCTGGGCTTTCTCAGTGGGCGAACTATAGGGGTACAAATGCCCCAGGTGGATGGAGTGCAAGAGGTGGTGTGAAAGTAAGTTCACTGTCTGCTTAGATGCTTAGAGTTTTGTCGCCTGTTATTTTGTGAGGACAAGTTTTAAGATACTAACATTGTGCATCTTCGGTGCTGAATGTAACCAGAACCCATATGTGCTAACAACAGAACCAGGTGGTTCAAGCACAGGATCCGCTGTTAGTGTTGGAGCCAATTTAGTGACAGTTTCTCTTGGCACTGAAACGAACGGATCAATCATCGAGCCTTGTAGTGTCAGTTGCGTTGTGGGAATAAAACCAACTTTGGGCCTACTGGGGTGATACCTATCAGTCTTAGACAGGACACTGTTGGGTAAGCAGCATCTTATACTTCTTATTGAGATGCTATAGTTTACTGAATGAGTCTAAAAGTGAATTCGTTTCACAATAATGTAAAGCTGTAAAGAAAGATCTGAAAGCGATTTTCTGATGGTATGTGAGATCCTTCTTGATTTAATAGAGAAAAGTCTTTGTAAAACCTTTCAGGTTTTAATAATAGAACTCTCTGTGCTTTGTACCAATACAGTTTTCCCTAGTGAACCAAGCAGGCAAGCATGGCCAAAAATAGATTTCTATACCTATAATTTTTATTTTTATTTCGGATAACCTATTTATATATAGAGGATGTAGCTACAAACCAAACAGTTGTCACCTAAGCAGTGATGTCACAGTCCACTTGGGCTCATGGCTAACATCACCAGCACAAACGGTAATTGACCATGGAACCATTAATAGCTCTAGAGAAATTAGGTAGGACGGCGATTGGCACCGGCTGGGGGCTGCGTAAGGCTAAAATAGTTACGAGTTAAAAAACTCCCTAGTTGAAGCTAGTGAGTTACCTATATGGGGTTCGCAAACAAAAGTTCCAAGGTGCATTGCTTTGCTGAACTGAACGACGACTTTTCTTTGACAGGCCAATTGGAAGGACAGTATCGGATGCAGTGTATTTACTGGATGTGATCGTTGGTTATGACCCAAGAGATGATGAGATGACCAAGGAGGCCTGCCAATATATTCCCCTTGGTGGATACAAACAGTTTCCAAGGTGATATACGACGACGATCCTACTTCCCCGGTTCCTGCTGTTTTTCAGAGACATATAAATACCATGAGGTAAGGGAATAACAGTTGGGTTGCAGTTGTTGGCATTACTCAGTTTAGATAATTCTAAGGCTTTATTAACATTAGCATTTCTTGGTTTGTGCTGATAATGCTAGAAACAAGATTGATATCTTTTCACCATTCGTCTTTTGTGACTTCGTATTTTATATAAAACTGTGGTAGTATGAAGCCATGAACAGGCAGAGTTTTCAAGACCCCACTTCAAGAATTTTATAGTCTTCACTCTTAACTCTTAACTCTCAAGTACGCAGTCAGTAAGACAACAATCAAGTTATTTTTCTTGTAAAACCCCCGTTGGATAACCAAATGGTGGTTCCGAAAAATAACTTCTTAGATATATTTAGTAGAGCTACCAAAAAAACACCAAAATTTTGAACCAAAAAAATACCAAACCAAAAAAAACACCAAGCAATTTTAGGTTAGGAGCAACATCAAAATTTCACCAAGCAACTATGCGGTTTTGCCAAAACCGCGCCACTAAATCCCAACTGACAGGCCCAAGCCCATGCAGTTTTCAGAAAACCGCGCGATGTTCAGAACACCGCATGCTACTTTCTATATAAACAGCTCCAAAACTGCGCGATTCAATCACTTTCACCTCTTCTCACAATTATAAAACCCTTTCCTTAAAAAAAAAACAAAAACCTACCTAAACTCTTAAAATTTGATATGGATCATTTTGAACCTTTCGACGGTAATGATTGGCAGTACACAGACGACATTGGCGATGAACCTGAGGAAGTAGAATACGGTGGGGGAGAAGAACCCGAGGATGTCGCGCCGACTGATAGACATCCCTATGTACTAGAGTATCAGATGAACGACTTCGATTGGCAATTTGTACCGGAGAAGCACTTGATATAGAAGTTGTGTCTTCTACACGTGATACAAAACACGTGTCGAGTGCAGTGGCTAATACTCAGGTAATTAATTAGTTTTAATTAAATATTTTGAATATTAATTAGTTGAGTTGGACCAATTAATTATTTATCTTATACGCATTATTTTTTTTCATAATATCAGCATGTTATTGACTACCGAGTTAGATCGGCTTTACATAGTGTTAGAGAGTGGTGGAAGGTTATTAAGAGTTTGGATGACTTTGTACATATTAGAGATATTATTTTGTATACACCTTTGGGTCTTTTGGTTGATGTGGATTATGAGAGGCGTGATTGAAGCGTGGTCATAGCTTTAGTAGAAAGATGGTGGAGTAGAACTCATACATTTCATTTCCACTTGTCTTGGAGTTAGGGTTCACACCACTAGACTTCACTATGATTTCTGGGTTGAGTATCGGTATAGGTCAACCGATACCTTTTCATACAAATTATGAGAATATGGATAGTATGCTTATGAGTTTTCCTCGTTTAGGTGCGGATGCTTATGATTCTTCTAGTATTAAGTTATCTCATATTAAGACTGCATATATGGACCCCCTCTTAGATCTTGATACACGAGTGGAGTTAGCTTTGATTGTTCTACCTAGTAGTGAGGGTGTTGATGTATATGTTAGGGCTTTTTTGATGTTTTTTATTGGGCATGTTCTGTTTCCCAATGGTCATTCTATAGTACGACTGGGATATTATGCTTATGTATCTGATTTGCATGCTATGAGAGATTATGACCTGGGTAGCTCAGTATATGCCACATTGATAGCGGCGTTAGATAAAGCTTCACAAACATTCGGAAGTAGAAGTCCTCAGATTGCAGGATTCACATGACTTTTAGAGATTTGGTTTTATGAGTACTTTCGAACTCTTTGTCCTAACATAGACATGATTGCTGATACTCGCCCTAGATTTGGTAGTTGGTCAGGGCCTCACTTGACTCGTAACAGGGGGCAGATTAGAAATAATGTCTGTATGGCTCGTGCTCAGATTGATATTAGATCATTGTCATCTATTGAGTAGAGACCTTGGCGTTTGACTATTGTCTTTGACGATCCAGTTGTGCAGCATGCTTGTGTGTTATCACGTCACAGAGTTGTGTTTGCCGCACATGACTGTATGGTTTGGTACTGTGGAGACAGATGTTGGAGGCAGATGACTGGACGTTATGGAGTTCCATGTGCTCCCATGCCAGATGTTAGTAATGCGAAGTCGTGGGGTAGAATTCAAGTTCATGATACAGTCTCACACCTTAAGGGAGGTTATTAGAGCAGTGACATCAATACCCATCTCGCACAGGATCAGGTAGTGTGGACGCCTCATCCGAGGGGACAGTTTACCTCACACAATTGCATATCGAGCTCTCTCACGATGAAGGATATGAAAAAATGGCATAAGCTGGTCTGGGGTAAGTGGGTGTTACCAAGACACTCATTCATTACATGGCAGCTGTTCTCGCAAAGTCTCCTGACTCAAGACAGATTGGTTCCAAGGAAAATCCTACATTCTTCAGCTTGTTGTTTATATAATAACAGCTGAGAATTCTCAGGGCACCTCTTTTTTGAATGCTCGTATTCCAAGGAAATCATCTCTAGAGTCAAGCGACTTCTTGGTATTATCACGCATGCAATGAGCGATGTTAAACAGGGGGGAGTGGTCGTCGATTATGCATCTATGCAAAGAGGCAGATGTGGGAGAGGTATACAAGGTTTTTTTCTGCGCTGCCGCTGCCTATATCTGGAGGGAAAGGAACGACCGCAGATTTCAAAGACACTACCAAGTCGACAAGGAGGATATCTGGAAAAACCGGTTAGAGACACAAGGAATTATTTGCAAGTCCTAAGACCTGAAATAGGCGATTCGGACAATATGAGGAATCTATTTCAAAGACTCAACCTTGAACCCAAATACAAGACGCAAAGGCAAACCGAATGTGTTTGGAGCCCTCCAAGTGGTAACCGAGTGAAAGCTAATACAGACGGAGCCTTGAGTAGTAATGGTGCGGGACAAGGTGAGGTTATAAGAGACAAAGAGGGACAAGTGGTAGCTGGATTCAGTGGCAATGGAGGCTTTTCGTATGTGCTGTTTCAGGAAATCAAAGCTATCAACATATGCTTGCAAAGATGTCTCGATGAAGGTTACAAGGAAGTGGAGGTCGAGTCTGACTCATTGAGGGCCGTGAACGCAATCAACAAGGTAGAGAAACCCCCTTGGTTCTGTCTTGACATGCTTAAAGCTATAGATATAAAAAGAGATAGGTTCACTTTTATATCATTCTCTCATGCTTATAGAGAAGTGAACCGTGCTGCGGACTATCTAGCTTCTCTTCATGACGCATCTAGTTTTGTTGTACATTTTGTCCCTCCATTAGATCATAGATTATAATGTATTGTAAATGATGATGCAAGTGGACAAACTTATGTACGAAACAGTTGAATCAATGCAGGTGAGGGTCTGCCTAACCCTAGCTTAATTTTGTAAAAAAAAAAAATCCTCATGGTTTGTACAACCTGGTGATGAAGGTGGCATGTGCTAAAGAAGCCTGCCAAGCTTCTCTTAAGTTTATTGTCAAATCTTGTTTTGTACAGTGTTCTTGCTTCAACAAGGAATGGTTGTTTAGTTAATATGGATATGGACGATTTTCATGTATAAGAGCTGATTGATTGGTACTACCACACAGGGGGTGGTTGCCAGACCACTACCTATCCTGCGGAAATTCAAGTTTTATCCAGTGTTTGGTGGGGATTGGTGCAGTCGAGACACGTGATATTTTCCTAATTGGGGTAAGTTGAGATGAGTTTTGGTATTTTGACCATAACTTTGGCTACGGCTGTTAGAATCACGCGTGTGACCCCAATTCGGAAAGTCAATACGCTCTGTGGTCGACTTTTTCGATGTCAAAATATACTGTTTTCCCTTCCAAATTCATCAATTTTAGATTTTCTTTCCTTTTTACCGTTTTGGAAGTAAATCTGAGTCCGATTTAGGCTAGATTTTTGGTAAATTACTTCTGTTATTATCTAGTTCATTATCTCTCAACAACATGAAAAATCAAAACATGATAGCTTTCATGAGATTGAGCTCGTGGTTGAAGTCGTCTCTTCTGATTGGGAAGTGTTTCTACCAATTTTAGAGATGTATTGACTTTCTAGCTCTATGCTACACCAGGAGTGGTTGTTCGACAACTTCCAACTCGGGAAGGGACAAGTTCTTCTCATTGCTAGGATATTATAACCCATGAAATTAGTGCACAAAATAAATAGATGTCTGTTGCGCATGTGATGATGGAGATTTATATAGCAACTTAATAAGTTCGTATTCAGTTTGGAAAAGGAATGGTGACGTCCAAGACAAATTGAACTTTGAGCTTGTACATCACATGGTGTTGCTGTGTTTACACAAAACAAAACTTCTTGTGTGGAATTTGGTTTAGTAGTATTGCCACAGTGGGCATGGTAGTCCAATCATTTCTTGTTTAAACAGTGGCTACAACTTGGTTTCTGGACATCATTAATTGGTGGGGACTTGGTTTCTGGACATCATTAATTGGTGGGGAGAGGGGCACTCGCTATCCATCCACATACTAATAGTATGTTTATATTAGCTTCAATTGTGACGACAACTTGGAGCAGTATGCTACAATGACTCTAGCTAGTTCAATGGTCTTGCTACAATGGGGATGTTCGTTCGGCCACTTCCAATCATGGAGACATCTTTACTTCAGTGTTTGGTAGGGGACTGGTGCAGTCCCACCATGCCTACATGGTATTTGATTCAATATGGTGATTTGTTAACGACCTATAGAATTCGAGATTTCAGTGATGGGGTAGTTGAGTTTCACCTTATCGAAAGTGAGACGTTGTAAGGAACCGCCAGAAAGGGGTTTCTAAAGATGATCATATCATGCAGGTTTGCCATCTTTTCCATGCTTTAGTATGACACCAAGAGCATTATATCACTCAGGGGGTGGTGCAACCACTCTATTCAGTTAAGAGCTCATGGTGAACTTTGGAATTTCTTGATTGAAATGGTTCATTCATGCACTTAGTTTTGACAACCGCTAGCAAAAGTGCGATATCTTTTTGTACAAAGCTCGGTTTTGCAAGCGGTTTTTTGGGATTGGAAGAAGATTCTGCTAGCTCCCATATGGTATATGGTGAATTGTCCACTTCTCTACCAGTTTGCACAGGAGCTCAAATTCTTTTAGGCACTGCAGACTAAAGTTTTAATCTTGACAGTTTCGGCATGAGACAAAGAAATGGGCATATCTTCTTCTCTGTAGGTCGGTTTTGCACGCCATTTCTTGTGTTGGAAACTAGATTACAGTGTCTTTCCGGTGATATGAGGCACTACACTTGGTTCTTATGCATTTGGTTCAGTAACTTATATCTTTGGACGGAAGTCACAAATTGGTAGTTTTGTGGAGGAACATTTATAACGTCCTCCCTTAAGGTCCGTTTTATGAGTTGTTCCTTGCGTTAGAAACTTGAGTCAGTTACCTTTTTGAAGGTTCATGGCACTACAAAAAGTTCTCCTTGTGATACATCAGGTCAGGTATGCAAGCTGTTGAATATTTTAGAAGATAGACTCAGAACTTTTCCATTGGTATATGGGAAAATGTCTTGTTCTTTTGCACTATATATAGGAAGCAGCAGTATGAGAATAAGAAACGGATCCCTAATGACCAAGATATAGAGGCGGCTCTCTGGAGGCTGACTTCTAGTCATTTCTTCTTCCCCACTCAATATGTTATTCAAATTTCTATAAAGAACTACGATAGACTTGATTCCTGAAAGAGGATATGTAGGTAGCCATTTCGTGGTTTAGTCCATATTATCAAATACTCTTATTGGTTTTGTTAGATGAGCAACAGAAACAAATGGGTCGGTCGTTTGTCATTTCATTCGTGATTTCAATGAAATTGAAAAAAAGTTTATTTATAAACAAAAACTAATTCGATCACGTGATGTTTGTGAAAATGGATTTAGGTGAGAAAATAATGAAAATAAAAGAAAATAGACTTTGATTATGGAGATAGAAAATCCATTTGAGCGAATCTTATCTCCATTAAAAGAGTTAGTCTCTATTTTTTATCCCTAGTAACGACTCTTCATCTCTGAACTAGCCTTATTAGCCCGTGGAATCGATTCAGAACCCCATCTATGGATGAAGTTACTCGATTCCTAATCGTTATAATTATCGAAACACCCTCCCTAACGAAAATAATCCTCACTCGGGCAGAGTTTCTGCTCTGAGATCACAAAACTAAAGTGTTATTCTAATTAACAAAAAATAAAACTGAATTAAAAACATTTTAATTAAAAACTGAAAATTAAATTCTTCATTACACTATAAAAGCAGTAAACTACTCTACCCCTATGATTGAATGCTAACCATTCAATGAGAAAAACTAAAACTAGACCCTTCTATTTATAGTTTTTTTGATAGTTTATATTCAATCCATCTAATCTAAATCTAACGGTTACAAATAAAATATAATATCCCAAGGAATATTCTCTATAATAGGAATGGGCTTGGACTAAATAGTAACAAACTTTGGCTTTATCTTCATATTCCAAACTGCACGACCATTTTTTGGAAGCAAGATACCGTTACATAGAGTTTTCTACGTTGATCATTTTAGCTGGTCAAATGCTTGAATTGGAGTTAGGAGATAGAAGATATCGTTGTTTGAAGTTTTCTCCTGACTTTCAGGCTGATTTAGGTCAGTTTGACCAAGTTTTTTATCCGAAAATCTATTCTTTACCTGGCTTAGGGACTCGAGTTTAGATTCTTCAACTTGTTTCATGGTTCTCTTAATCCATGAGCTTTGCTGGCAGTTTGGAGCTTTAAATGAGTTTATACTGAAGATTTCAAGTCCAAGCTTTATTCGACTGTATTTCTTGCTAAAATGCAGGTTTTGTGTATATTTTATCGTTGTCTGTTGAAACCTGTGAAAACATGAAAATACCATTAATTTACATTTATTAAACACATAATTTACCCAAATGGAATGTCTCTACGGGGTTTAAAACATAGTTTTTGGTACTTATCAGTAGCTACGCTTTGAACTAGAACACGGTGTGAAGACATCAGCAGAGGATTATGGGATAATCAGAAAATTCCCTACAATCCTTTTGATTAGATAACTGGGAGTCAAAATTTCACAAACAACAAAATGCAACTAGTGGATGAGACTTGACATTGTGGGTGTCATTAGCCAAGTTGTCAATTGATTGATGCTCATCAAAATTCGGATACTGGTGTGGATGCAAAATGGGATCAACATAGTGGAACAAGCAAATGGTAGCCCATCAAGAAGTGTGTGGACCTCTCAAACCATCAGTTGAAGCTGTCCAAAAGGTTGTGGTATTTGACCGCACGAACGCAATGTCTCTTTGGGTGGTATGTGGACCTAGCTCATCATTATTTAGGGACAATAGTTTCCCTGGAGATGATCGAGGATCAGCACTCCCTTATTTGTAGCGGCGTGATTGCAACATGACTGTTACCTCACTATGGCCCAGGAGAGCGAAGAGTACTAGAGCTCCATTCTAGTATGCTTGCGAGTAATATTGAATTGATTTGTGTCCCAGATATAGTTGTGAATGGAACCCATTACCCACAGGTCCAGGATCAACCAAATTAAGACCAGTGCATTGGTTTACTGAGGGAGTGATCGCTTGCATCTATTGGGGTGAAGACTATTAGCCTCGAGTGTATGAATGATTTCTCAATTCATTCCTCGGTGCTTCAAAGGAAGGAGTGCTGCCACAGTTGGGATAGTGGAGTGGCTTGAGTCGTAATGGAGCATGCATTTTGAAGTGCATTGACAAACCCTGCGTACGTGGATGAAGAATGGTCTAGCGGGTGGATTGAAAGTCTTGGTGATAGATCGACTTCAGTATAGATGATGAATCTCCTCACAGGTATCTCTATTTTTCCAAATTTTCATAAAGAAGCCAGCCATGTCCAAGAACAGAAGGGTCTGGTATTGTTAGTGCAAGAAGATGCACACAATTACTCAATCCGAAGCCAGAGGTTTTGATCTTCATCTCTCGACGTGGACGTCGAGAATTAAGTGGGAGTGCAAGTGGTAGAATACCCACGCTTCCCAAAGACATAATGGTACATTCTATGGGCCGATTAAATTTTGTCTCAAGGTAAACAATGATTCCTTTTCCACATTATCACAAGTTCCTTTCGATTCCACAACAATGATCATACAGTTTTATAACACCCCGTCTTTTTATTTTATTTTTTTCTATAATAATAATAATAATAAGAATAATAATAATAATGATAATAGGTTAAACTAAATATATGATAACTATCAGTTAAGGATAAAAGTCCCGTAAGTAAATAGATAAGTTTTATCCTTGTTTTTCGGTGAGGTTTTTTAAAACTAAAAAGGGATTCTCACGTAGAGTTTTTGAGGGAAAAACACAATGAGAGTTTTAGGGAAAAAAATGGAGTTTTACTGAAAGAAGAAAACATTTTGAACTAGGAAGATCATTTTTTTCGCGCGACAGTCGACTTCGGTCTTTCGGGGTTTTTTCGCTTTCAGAATCTAGCTGTTCGGTTTATAAACTGTGAGTAGTCTGAAGATGTTTTTTTTTTTATATTTGTTTCTGCTAATCATATCCGTAATAGTGGTTTCCTTATTTGATATCTTGTAAACTCTGTTAATGGTGTCGGCTGATAGATAAAATTTCGAAGTACTACAGTATGTAAAAATTCTGATGAATTTGAGAATTGAACTGTCGAAGCCTTGACACCGGTTGTTAATGGCATCGCCATCAAAACCAAATCGTCCTATTCTTTGTTGTGTTTGAATGATGTGTTTTGTTTGATTTTGTGGTGATGTTAAACTGTTGTGGTTATGATTGATGATGTTTGGTTGTGGTGGTGAAGTGTTGGGTATTAAATTGGTGTTTGGTTTGATTGGGTGTTGGAGAGTGTGAGGGGAAGCTTTGGAACAAGCGCATTAATGGAGGTCAATATCGATCCAGTTTTGAGGGAGGAATTGGTGAAACAATGATTTGGGTTTTGTATTAACTAAAGTAGTAGGGGTTTTAGTTTAGGTCATTTTCGGTTAGGTTGAGAGGTGAGTAGTGGTCCGGCGAGTGAAGCTTTAGCAGAACATTAATGGCGTCGATTTGAGATTTTCGCAGTATAAGGGAATTGGGATTTTTGGGTATCGGCAGATTTGGTTTTTCAAAAGGAACCAAACCACTGGGTTTAATAGTGGTGTTAGATGGCCGATGGTGGCTGGTGGTGGAGAGGTGTCTTTGTGAGGAAGAAGAAGGTGGTGAACAAAGATGCGTGAGTGTTGGGTTGGATTGGGCTTGGGCCGAATCAGTGGGTGGGCCTGAGTGTTTTAAACTTTTAGATTTCATTTTGGGTTTAAGTTTTAGACTTTGGGCCTTTGACTTTGGGGTTTTGGGTTAGAGGAGTTTGGGGATGGTTGACTGCTGTTGAAGTGTTGAACTGGCTGGTTGACTGCTGTTGACCTTTGGCAGGTTGACTTTGACTGTTGACCAGGGTTGACTTTCACCAGTTGACCCAATTTGACCTTTGACTTGACTAAGATTAGGTCTATTATGATAGGTTTAGGGCTATTAGCATGCTTGGCTTTAAGCTAAGACCTTTATATATACGTGTGTACGTGTATTAAATATTATGTGATATTTCAGTTTTATATATACGACGCTATGACACTTACACATCCATATAATTAATAACGCGTAAACCAAAAATATAAGAAACAAGATACTCCTTCGTTCTCTGAAATAATATATGCAATAAAGTTCAATAATGTGTAAACAAATTTACTACACCCTTTTAAAACTCTCCACGCCTCAAGTTTTGGAAATGAGTTTTATGACTGATGATGTCATATGTTAGGTGGTCATTTATTGAATGTGCCATAAATGGCCCGTTGGCGTTATAAATGGGTATTCATTGAATGTGCCATGAATGACCCGGGTATTCATTGAATGTGCCATGAATGACCAGATTGTTTGGACTGCCCTAGAGAGGAACTAAAGTTTTCGCCTTGCGGGTTAGTTGTATTCCTTGAGTGTACGGGAATGTAGGGTTGGGTATTCCTTGAATGTGGCGGGAATGACCCAAGGCATTCATTGAATGTGCCATGAATAGCCCGTTAGTGATATGATTGGTATTCCTTGAATGTGGCGGGAATGACCTAAGGTATTCATTGAATGTGTCATGAATGACTTGAGTTTTTGTGCCCGAAGAGGTTGTGAAATATGTGTATGAAATCCCAGAGATGGCTATGATATTGTGGTATTCGGTGGGAGAGAGGCACACAGGAATGTGTGATTTAGCAAATGTGTGGAGTGCAAATCGTGGAGTAGGTACTAAAGGGTGAGTGTATAAGAAAAATAATTGATTAATTGATAAGAGAAATTGATTTGATTATGCAAGTGTGTTTGGGCTTATATTTGAATACCTATAGGATATCTACATATGTTATATACAATTTCTAACTTTCTTTTGCAGGAGGGTAGGACTTAATAATATTTTGTGCAGGGACGCGGTCCTACCCTTATACAGCAGTGGATATCGATAAGTTTTAATTCAATTACTTAGTTATTAAAACAAGTTATTATAATGAGTTAATAAACTGGAAGTCTTGCTTGGGAAGAAACTATGTCAGTTGAAATGACGGAACTACCTGTCTTCCAAGCTGAGAATGTTTAAGTTATGATATATTTAAAGTGTTAGTTTGATAAGTAAAGACTGGAAATGTTTATATGTGGTTAGTCTACTCATACCAAAGAAATTCCATTTTGCTTACCCATGTTTGCTTTATTTTGGCAACGCGGGTGTTCTTAAGGAACATAGGTGGAAGGCAGTGGAACCGCGGCGTGTGATTTGGATTCTTGCCTGGAGCAGTCAGTTAGTTCTTTTATTAGGTCCGATTCTTATTGGAAGGATGTAATAACGTAGTTTACATTTTCAGCATGACATGAGAATAAGATATTGAAGACTTTTATTATTAGAGTTTGTTTGATGTTTTATTTGGACAGAATATAATTTAATAAAGTGATGGTGGAAAATTATGGGGATTGTGCAGTTTAAGTTGATTCTTTTATAATATGGCTTTTAGGGTTTTGTATGTGTTGTGTCCACCCAATCATAGTCTGGGTTTTTAAACAAGTGAACATAGTGATGTTTAAGATATTTATATTTCAAATATTCACTTTGTTATTGTTTAGAAATTTGGGCTGTGACAAGTTCAAAGGATATTGTTATACATCAGTACCCTACTACCTCCACCAAGTATGAGTAACCAGAGTTCAGTGAACAACCCGCAGTGTAGAGGAGAAAAGTAACAGTATGGAAAGGGATCTGTGTATGGAGACATATTACTCAAGGAAGAGTACTTGTCCTGGCAGAATGCCAGAGTCGCTTTGGCATGGAGCCAAATCTTTGCTAAAGCAGGAGCACATTTCCTGGCAGAATGCCAGAGTGGTTTTGGCGTGGAGCCATATTATTGCTCAAGCAGAAGCACAATTCCTGGAACAATGCCAGAGTTGTTTGGTGTGGAGCCATCTGGTCCTTCGGGACATTGCTTCAGTGGAATTAGGATGACCAAATGAATTAGGACAATCATATATATTGGGAGAGTTCGAGTTGTTCGTATGGGTGAGCAATTTCCCCTTAACCATGATGTTAGTACTTTCTTCCTACAAGTATTTCAGCAATAGAAGTGCAGTGTCCACTTCGTCAAGGGGCAGAGTGACAATGTTGATGAATACAAGTTTGTTCTTAAGATATATATGGCAGAGTTGATTGTCTGAAGTGTTTGAGTCAAGTATGATGTAAGATGTGGCAGATACGGATGAACCAAGATGGATGATAAGAGCCCAAAACTGTAGTTTTAACAATATTGCTTTTTGACCAATTATGTGATTAATAAGTAAGAGTTAGTACTGTTATCGTGTTCTTATGTATTTCAGGCATTGGAGTCGAGTATGTGCAGAAATGCATCCCTTTTGCGAGATAAAGGAGCAAAGGTTAGTTGCTAAGAAGTTCTATGATTAAAGGTCAAGATTCAAGGAGAAAAATCCTTTTTAAAGTCCGGTCAAAGCTAAAAAGTCAAAGTCAACGCAGGCAAAAATAGCGCATAAAAGTCGGCAGAACTTCCAAAGGTCGTATCTTTGGACTCATACCTCAGAATTGGGCCCACCTTATGTCAAAACGACCGGCTCGGAACAAGCTTTCTAATGGTCTAAGTCTTGACCTTATAAAAGGACCATAAGTGGATAAAAAGACCATTTAATTCAATTCTAACTGAAAACCCCTTTGTAGACTGAAGTAATGAGGTTTTGGGCTCGATTTTCCGGCCCAAAACATGTCTCCTAAGCCCATGCACGAAATTATAGATCTAGTCTCTTCTATATAAAGAGACTGAGACTTAGCTCTTAAGCTACTTAGTTTTTACTTACAGAGATTTTTCATAGAATTAGTTTTATATCCAAGTAATTAGTTTTAGATAAAGAAATGAATTTTATCTAGAATCAAATTTAGTTTTATAATAAAGAATTAGTTTTTCATTTCAACTTAGTTTTATGATTCAATACTTAGTTAGCTTTAGCTTGTCTTAATTTCATAATTAGTTTAGTCATAAACTCAAGTTCTAAATTAGTTTCAATTCAATATTAATTCATTTCGAATCATATTACCATTGTTCAATTAGATTTATAAAGTTTAATTACTATTCAATAATGACTTGTTCTTATTGTTCTTGTTTTAGAAATGATAATACAATTATTCAAGACTAAAACCTCCATTAGAGGGGTTTAAGGAAGCCTTGATGATGACTTGAGTTTTGATTAGCATGGATATAGTTATAATGTTCTATTATACTCTAGAAAGTAATTAGTTCACCATGAGAATGGGTTTGATTACTTCACATACTAGTTATTAGTTGGTAGAGATTACCATGAATAATTAGGGATTAGAAATACCCAACCTTTACGTGAAAACGTAAATATTAGGATTACAACGTATTCTATGCTAGTTTATTAAGTCGAAATCAAGGTGGAATCAAATTTCCCTAATTCATTCTTATATTGTCAATTTAGTATTGGATTGTCGTCATTTCATTTATCACATCTTGATTAGTTAATTCACCATCGTAGTTAAATTTAATTCCATTACTCTCACGACTTTGTTAACTTACACAAATTAGGAAATTTCACATCTAAACGACTAGGAGTGGAACGAATTCTCTACTCTAAACATATTGCATTGATAACGAGAGTATATAACTTTGATATATAAGCACGAAAATAGTTTTAGTTTTAGTTACATTTGAGTTTAAACACTTATTCGTAGGTAAAACTATCGTTTTTCCTTTTATCAAATGGCGCCACTGCCATCTTAGTTGTGTTTAGTTACATTTCCCTTAGTAGTGTTAATCCTACCAAAGTCCCATTAAACCCACCCACCCTTGTTTGGTTCTACCTGTGGTTCTTTGCTTCAGAACTAATTTTTTCTCGCAGAAATACACTGAGCGCGCCCCGCACCTCATTGGCCTATTTTCCGAGCGCGCCCCGCGCTAAAGTGCCTGGACATCGTCCAAGGTAAGAGCGCACCATGCACCTTCGAAAGGCAAATTTGAAGCGCACCCCGTGCTAAAGTGCCTGGACTTCGAGTCAGCTAAGAGCAACCCGCGCCCTACCTAGTTAGTTAATGTGCATCCCCATTTTAGAGTCTACTGATCTTTTTGTAAAATAGCGGTCGGGTTTTACATTTCGTTCGCATTTCAATAAAATTACAAAACGTTATTTATAAATAAAACTAATTTGATCACGTGAATTTGTGGAAGTGAATTTAGGTGAGAAAATGATGAAAATAAAATAAATAGACTTTGATTTCGGAGATAGAAAATTCGTTTAAGCGAATCATATCTCCGTTAAAAGAGTTAGTCTCAATTTTTTATCCCTAATAACGACTCTTCATCTCTGAACGAGCGTTATTAGCGCATGGAATCGATTCAGAACCCCATCTCTGGTGAACTTACTCGGTTCCTAATTGTTATAATTATCGAAACACCCTCCCTAACGGAAATAATCATCACTTGGGTAAAGTTTCTTCTCTGAGATCACATAACTAAGGTGTTATTCTAATTAACAGAAAATAAAACTGAATTAAAAATATTTTAATTAAAAACTGGAATTAAATTCTTCATTACACTAGGAAAGTAGTAAACTACTATACTCCTACTGATGGAATGCTAACCATTCCATCCGAAAAACTGAAACTAGACCCTTCTATTTATAGTTTTTTAGACGGTCTAGATTCAATCCATCTAATCTAAATCTAACGGTTATAAATAAAATATAATATCCCAGAGAATATTCTAGAAATATTCTAGAAATATTCTCTAGAATAGTAATGGGCTTGGACTAAATAGTAACATAGGCTTTGGCTTTATCTTCATATTCCAAACCGTATGACCATTTTTTGGAAGCTAGATACCGTTGTGTAGAGTTTTCTGCGCTGATCATTTTAGCTGGTCGAATGCATGAATCAGAGTTAGGAGACGGAAGATATCGCCATTTGAAGTTTTCTCCTAACTTTCGGGTTGATTTAGGTCAGTTTGACCAAAATCTCTTCTTTAGCTGGCTTAGGGACTCAAGTTTGGATTCTTCAACTTGTTTCATGGTTCTCTGAGTCCCTGAGCTTTCTTTGGTAGTTTGGAGCTTTAAATAAGCCGACATCAAGATTTCAAGTCCAAGCTTTATTCGGTTGTATTTCATGCTAAAATACGTGTTTTGTGTGTATTTTATCGTTGTCATTGAAACCCTGAAAATATGAAAATACAATTAATTTACATTTATTAAACACATAATTGACCCAAATGTAATGTCTCTACGGGTTTAAAAACACGCTTTTGATACTTATCATCTACTTATCCAAAGAAACTTATAGAATTCAAAAACTTAAGGTGGTTCATTCTGGACTTATCTGAGAGCTCCTAATGTCCAAGAGCTTCTCAGATCACTAAGAGCATTGATTACACTTGCACAGTCTCCTTCAAACAAATACTTTGTCCTTCTTAATCTACTAGCCAACATCACTGCCACCTCTGCTGCCACCATCTCAGCTTCCTCAAGTCCTTGTGCCCTAAACCTTTGAGCTGCTGATCCCACAAGCTGGCTTTCTTCATCCCATGCTAGACGTACATCTAGCTTCTGCCCACCCTATGTCCCTGTGATAAGAGGCATCAAATCTTATTAGTACATAATTGGGTGGTGTGATAGGGAACAAACGATCTAAAGAATTAGAATTAGAGGGGTTAGGAGGAGTAGTCTGCTGTGGAGAATCTCTGAATACTTGAATGCATTTGTTTGTGTCCATGCTGCATTTCCTGAGCATGCTTCCCCTGTGACCATTCTTGTGCTCAATTTTTTTAGCATTTCAGGCCTCCCATATGCCATGAAGGAGGAGGCAACCGAATGTTCCAGCTCTTCTTATTGGTTCCTTATTACTTGTGCACCACTTCATAAACTGTTGTACCCAATCCCTTAGGCTATCTCCCTGAAGACTTTGGATTCTCAAACTTAGTTCAGAATCATACCAAGCAGCTCTGGTCCAGTTGCATTCAAAGAACAGATGCTGGTCTGACTCTGTATTCCTTTCACATAAAGGGCAAAAGAAATCTCCCACCATCTTCCTTTGACTCAGTAGAGTTCCCAGAGGTAGTACTTTCATGTAAAGTTTCCAAAGAAACAGTTTTGTACTAGCAGAGAGTTGGGCTGTCACAGCTTAAATTTCTAAACAATTACAAAGTGAATATTTGAGATATAAATATCTCAAACATCACTATGTTCGATTGTCTAAAACCCAGGCTATGACGGAGTGGATACAACACATACAAACACCTTAAAAACCATATCATAAAATAATCAAATTTAAATAAATACTCCTAATAGTTATCTGCTATCACTTTATTAATAGTCTATCTTCCGTCCAAAAAAAACATCAAACAAACTCTAAGAATAAAAGTCCTCACAACCATATTCTTATGTCATACTGAAAGTGTAATTAAACTACGTTCTTACATCCTTCCCATAAGAATCGGACCTAATGAAAGAACTAACGGACTGCTCTAGGAAAGGATCCAAATCAAATGTCGTGGTTCCACTGCCTTCCACCTATGTTCCCAAGAACACACCCACATTGCCAAAACAAAGCAAACATGGGTCAGCAAAATAGAATTTGCTAGTATGAGTAGACTAACAACATAAAAACAATTCCATACTTTAATTATCCAAACAAACACTTTATATATACCCATAACTTAATCATTCTCAGCTTGGAAGGCAAGTAGTTCCGTTATTTCAAATGGCATAGTTTCTTCCCAAGCAAGACTTCCATTCTATTAACTCATTACAATATCTCATTTTAATAACTTAGAAATTGAATTAAAACTTACCAATATCCACTTTTGTATAAGCGTAAGACAATATCCCTGCACAAAATATTATTAAGTCCTACCCTCCTGCAAACGAAAGTTAAAAATTCTAAATAACATATGTAGATATCCTATAAGTATTCAAATGCAAGTCTAAGAACACCTGCACAATCAAATCAATTTCTCTTATTAATTAATCGATTACTTTTCTTATACACACACCCTTTAGTACCTACTCCACGATTTGCACTCTACACATTTGCCAAATCACACATTCATGTGTGCCTCTCTCCCACCGAATACCACAATATCATAGCCATCTCTGGGCTTTCATACACATATTTCACAGCCTCTTTGGGCATAAAAACTGTCACAGTCCGAATTTCTAAACAATAACAAAGTGAATATTTGAAATATAAATATCTCAAACATCACTAGGTTCACTTGTTTAAAAACCCAGACTATGACGGGGGATACTACACATACAAAACCCTAACAACCATGTTATAAAAGAAACAACTTAAATTAAAATAATCCCAATAATTATACGCCATTGCTTTATTAAGATATCATCCGTCCAAATAAAACATCAAACAAACTCTCAAAATAAAATTCCTCACTACCATGTTCTCATGCCATGCAAAAGGTAAACTACTTTATTACATCCTTCCAATAAGAATCAAACCTAAAAGAAAACTAACGGACTGCTCCAGGCACGAATCCCAATCACACGCCACGGTTCCACTGCCTTCCACCTATGTTCTCAAGAACACACCCACGTTGTCAAAACAAAGCAAACATGGGTTAGCAAAATGGAATTTGCTGGTATGAGTAGACTAACCACATATAAACATTTAAAATCTTTTCTTATCCAACTTAAACTTTAACTCTATCATAACCTAATCATTCTCAGCTGGGAAGAAAGATAGTTTCGTCATCTCAACCGGCATAGTTTCTTCCCAAGCAAAACTTCTATTATATTAACTCATTTTAATAACTCGTTTTAATATCTAAATACTTGAATTAATACTTACCAATATCCATTGTTGTATAAGGGTAAGACCGTGTCCCTACAAAATATTATTAAGTCCTACCCTCCTGCAAAAGAAAGTTAGAACTTATATATAACATATGTAGATATCCTATATGTATTCAAAAGTAAACCCAACCACGCTCGCATAATCAAATCAATTTTTCTTGTCAATTAATCAATTACTTTTTTTATACACCCACCATTTAGTACCTACTCCACGATTTACACTCCACACATTTGCCAAATCACACATTCTTGTGTGCCTCTCTCCCACCGAATACCACAATATCATAGCCACCTATTGGCTTTCATACACATATTTCACAGCCTCTTTGGGCACAAAAACTCAGGTCATTCATGGCACATTCAATGAATATCTTAGGTCATTCCCGCAACATTCAAGGAATACCTATCATATCACTAACGGGCCATTCATGGCACATTCAATGAATGCCCGGGTCATTCTCGCCACATTCAAGGAATACCCAATCATACATTCCCGTACACTCAAGGAATACAACTAACCCCAAGAATAATACCTTAGTTCCTCTTTTTAGGGCACCCAAACAATCGGTCATTCATGGCACATTCAATGAATACCCGGGTCATTCATGGCACATTCAATGAATACCCTTATATAACGCTAACGGGCCATTTATGGCACATTCAATAAATGCCCACCTAACATATGACATCATCAGTCATAAAACTAAATTCCAAAACTTGAGGCGTGGAGAGTTCTAAAAGGGTGAGATAAATTTTGTTTATGCATTATTGGAATTTTATTGCATACATTATTTCAGAGAACGAAGGAAAATCTTGATTCAATTATTTTTGGTTTACACGTTATTAATTTCATGGATGTATAAGTGTCATAACGTTGTGTATCGTAAAAGACTGAAAAATCACAAAGCAGTAAATACACATACACAAGCTAGTATATTTAGAAAGGTCTTAGCCTAAGTCAAACATGCTAATAGTCCTAGACTTATCCTAATAGACCGAATCATAATTTTAGGAAAAAGTCAAATTTTTGGTCAACTGGTCAAAGTCAACCCTAGTCAAAAGTCAACAGTCAACTCTGGTCAACAGTCAACATTGGTCAACCCGGCCTAAACTCCTCTAACCCAAAAGCCCAAAGCCTAAGACCCATAGTCTAAACTTAAGCCCAAAAATAAAATTCAAAAGTTAAAACATATGAGCCCACCATGATTTGGCCCAAGCCCAAATCGAATTTCATTGTTCATCTCCTTCCTCTCATAAAATCTCCACCAGCGCCTCCACCACCGATGCAGCCACCACCGGCCATCTATAACTTAAAATAACCCAGCGGTTTTCATCCTTTTTCAAACCTACACACCTATCCTAACAATTCATGATTTCATCATACTGCAAAAAGTCGCGACCTACACCATTAACACTCTGTAAAGCTCCAATTGTCCCCTCTCCAGCACCCAATCCACCACCAACACATCCACCTCAACCCAACAACAATCTCCCAACAAAAACCAAACAAAAACACTAATCCAAACAATAAAAACGCAGGACGGTTTGGTTTGGTTTGGTCGCCATTGAAGCTCCTCCGAGCTTCAGCAGCCCCACCTCGCAACACCAACAACCCATCTCTCACCAATTATAACCCTAACAGTTCCAATCACAACCACACTAGTCCAACTCACAAAAATAATCAGAACGATTTATTGGTTTAACTTAAGCCGCCATTAACGACCTTTGGAGCTTCGACAGCTCCTCTACAACTCCCAAACCCAATAAAAATCGGCTTACCCAAACTCCAACAGTAACAAGCTTATACCAAAACGTATATAACTAATTAAATTTGATTCAAAAACATATTTTTATTTCATAGGTTTGTTTACACAGTACCCAGACGAAGTCGATCACAGTACTGCAAACTAACGAACAGTATGTAGAATAAACAGTATGTAGAATAACACTAAAGAATAATTGAACAGAAAGTAATTAGCAGATTAGTAGATATCAGACATTAAAGTTTTTAAACAGACTTAGAAATATTGGTTCAGTGAAAGATAAAATATCTACTCACTATTTATAAACCGAACCGCGAGAAAAACCGAAAAGATCAAGTCAATGAAACAAACGAAAACGACGATCTTCTTCGTTCAAAACCTTCTCTTCTTTCAGTAACTCCTTTTTTTTTTCTAAAACTCTCGCTGTGTTTTCCCCCAGAAACTCTCGTGAAAAAACTATATTTTCTAGTTTTTTAAAAACCTCCCCGAAAAACAAGGGTTAAAACTTATCTACTTACTTACGGGCTTTTATCCGTAACTGCTGGATATCCTATCTCTGTTTTATCTATTTTATTATTATTATTATTATCTTTATTATTATTAGGAAAAATAAAATAAAAGACGGGGTGTTATAAAAACTCAGGTCATTCATGGCATATTTAATGAATACCTTATGTCATTCTCGTCACATTCAAGGAATACCTATCATATTATTAACGAGTCATTCATGACACATTCAATGAATACCCGGGTCATTCATGGCACAGTTTATGAATACCCATTTATAACGCTAACGGCCATTTATGCCACATTCAATAAATGCCCACCTATCACATGCATCACCAGACATAAAATATCATTTCCAAAACTTAAGGCGTGGAGAGTTCTAAAAGGGTGTGGTAAATTTGTTGAGAACATTATTAAATTTTATTGCATATATTCTTTCAGAGTAAGGAGGAGTATCTTGTTTCGTGTATTATTGTTTATGCATTATTAATGATATCGATGTCTAAGTGTCATAGCGTTGTATATCATAAAAGAAATATAATAACAATGAAATTTCACATAGTAGTTAATATAAGTACACACATATATATAAAAAGTCTTAGCCTAAAGCCAAGCATGCTAATAGCCCTAAACCTATCTTAATATACCTAATCATTAGCCAAGTCAAAGGTCAAACTTGGTCAACTAGTCTAAGTCAACCCTGGTCAACAAAAGTCAACCTGCCAAGGGTCAACAACAATCAACCAGTCCTAAACTCATCTAACAAAAAAACCCAAAGATTAAGGCCCAAAATCTTTAGTCTTTCCCAAGCCCAATCTAAATAAACTTAAGCCCATATGTGAAATCTAAAATAAGACACTCAAGCCCACAAATCTGATTTCGGCCCAAGCTGAAACCCAACTAAAAGAACTGGTCTTTCTTCTTCTTCCTCACCAGCGCACCACCTCCACCAATCAGCCACCACAAACCTCCACTCGCCACCACTACAAACCGTTCGGTTTTCACCCTCTACGAAAACCCAACTCTCTACCAATAACAATTTTTAATTCCCTTACTCCTTAAAAACTCAATCTCGACCGCCATTAATGAATTTCAAAGCTTCACATCAACACAAAGACTAACAATTGTTACTACCACATCCACACTTATAAAACAAAGTGTAGTTAAAAAAATCAAACCATCAAAAATTATAGTCTAAAAGTTTATGGACTCAAGTTTCTGACCCATAGCCATTACTGAACCTTTCCTAAGAAACCCAAGCTACTAACAATAAAACTAGCTAAATACTGCAAGCTAATTCTATTCGGCTTTATACCTTACCCATCCAACATATATATGAAAAGGTAACTTGCGCCAATAGCTAAACCAAAAACAAAGGAACTCAAATATCAAGTCGATGTAAGTAACAATTCAAAGCAACGAACATCTGCATATCACTATCTACTTCAGGAGCTTTGTGTTAGTGACTCAAAATATGCGATATGCCTTTGGGTCAAATTAAATATATCAAGGTTCCACGAAAATCAAAGAATTAGATTACTAACCAGAAGAATATATGCTAATCAATCAACTAAAATCTTAAAATAAAAAGGCTCAGACTACTCACTCGTATTACACTCCTGCTATCCGTTGTACCCATAACTTAATCATTCTCAGCTTGGAAGACAGGTAATTTCGTCATTTCAACCGGCATAGTTTCTTCCCAAGCAAGACTTTCATTCTATTAACTCATTATAATAACTCATTTTAATAACTTAGTAATTGAATTAAATCTTATCGATATCCACTTCTGTATAAGGGTAGGACAGCGTCCTTGCACAAAATATTATTAAGTCCTACCCTCCTGCAAACGGAAATTAGAAATTCTAAATAACATATGTAGATATTCTATAAGTATTCAAATGCAAGTCCAAGCACACCCGCATAATCAAATCAATTTCTCTTATTAATTAATCGATTACTTTTCTTATACACCCACCCTTTAGTACCTACTCCACGATTTGCACTCTACACATTTGCCAAATCACACATTCCCTCGTGCCTCTCTTCCAATCGAATACCACAATATCATAGCCATCTCCGGGCTTTCATACACATATTTCACACCTTTTTTAGGCATAAAACTCGAGTTATTCATGGCACATTCAATGAATACCTTAGGTCATTCCCGCCACATTCAAGGAATACCTATCATATCATTAATTAAATGGCATTCATTCGATCTTCAATGAATACCCGGGTCATTCATGGCGATCTATGAATACCCATTTATAACGCTTAATCGGCCATTTATGGCACATTCAATAAATGCCCACCTATCACATGATATCACCAATCATAAAATCTCATTTCCAAAACTTGAGGCATGGAGAGTTCTAAAAGGGTGTGGTAAATTTGTTGAGAATATTATTGAACTTTATTACATATATTCTTTCAGAGTAAGGAGGAGTATCTTGTTTCGTGCATTATTGATTACGCATTATTAATGATATCGATGTCTAAGTGTCATAGCGTCGTATATCATAAAAGAAATATAGTAAGAATGAAATTTCACATAGTAGTTAATACTTTTTTTTTTTTTGCAGGCAAAATGTGAATATCTTATCTTATCTTATCTTATATATAAAGCGGATACCAGATTTCCCAATTAGTTGCCGTATTCCCGGTTTTACACCAAAGTTTTTAATGGGAAGGGTACCGGAAATTTAGACAGCCACTTATTTTTTGTTCTTCATTAAAAGGGTAAATTTGTCATTTAAAGTATTCCCATAACTATACATGTCAACTTCTTCGGCAAACAGAGACAGATACACCGTTTCGGCGGGTTCACAATTAAAAAAAAAAAAAAAAAACGTCTTCTTCGTTCCTGGCCAATACCCATATTAACTTTCAAATCGAAACTACAAATTTGATAATTCCTAACTTGCTCTCCATCAGAACGATTTCTATTGAACCAATAGCCAATCATTTTAAAGGTTAGTATGCATTTTTCTCATTGTTTACTTTTTTCCCTCTTAATTCTTCTTTTCGCTTCAAACTGAATTCTATGGGAACTCTTAATTTTAATTTCAGTTTCTTATTTTTATTGCAAAACTGAACTCTTAAATGCAAAAATTTCAGTGCCGCTTTGCTTCAGTGTTTTAAATTTTATTTTTTGGTTTGTTGTTGTGTAGAGCGCGCATCAATTCACTGTGTGCTCCTCGTCTGCAAAAATACGTTCTCTAATAGATAGGTATGCACGGAATTCAGTTTAATTGATAATTATTCGTTTTTTTGTTAGAAAGCCCACTATTATGATGAAACTTACTTGATGATGAAATATATTGTATATCTGCGTCTGGCAGCTTTTTTGCAGATGATGAAGAGGACAAGGAGGAGTATTTTTTCAACGAAAATTTTGTTCAACCAGTATTGGAGAACGATCTTTGCTTTCTAAGTAACGAGTTCAGGTTTGGTCCTAATCTCTGTTGCCTAATCTCTATTTTCGTATTGTTCTATTTCTTACTTTTTCCTTTTCTATTTTTTTTTTTTTCCAGTCACAGAATGGTGCCTTTATCATTCAGGACTTTTTTACCCAATTTCCCGCTTCAAACTTAAAGGTATGGTCTTCTAATCTGTTGCCCCATTTTCTTATACCAAGTTTTTAGTTATTTTTTTCCCCAACCAACCGTTTCGATACTTTCCCAAAGAAAAAGTTCGTATTCAACAATCTCTCTTCTTCATCTTGAAAACTCCTCTCCACATGGAAGAGGTTGGATTATTATTTTATAAGAGTAACAATGCTTTCTTTGAGAGATCAACTTTCTTTATCTGCTCTTCATCTCCACACGGAAGATTGGGTATGTTTATTGTATGCTCTTCATATTCTTCATCTTTCAAACCGTTTAGTTGTTACTCATTTAATTGTCAGGTTTCAAGTTATACCTTCCATTATTAAGAGTCCTTTTAATAAATTGCTTTAAAAAAATTACAAACTTTTCTCTTAGTAATAAAAGGAAGTGCATTATTTGAATTTGGGGAAACACACTTAATTTCGTTTTTATTTCTTCTGTTAAAGTCAAGTGAGTATTTCTTAAAGTGAAGAAAAAAATAATATCAAGATCCTGTACTTTTAGGGATTTGTAAGTGATTTCTTTTTCTTTGGTTATGTTGTCTATGCAGAATTTGTTTTGTTAGGATAAGGTTCCTGTTTTTCAAAATTATGGTAAACGTCAATTTTGTTGTTCTTTTATTTGCCTTGACCAAGTTGTTGCTTTCGTGCTTTGAGGGAAACTACTGTGAATTGAATTTTGGGTTTTAAAGTCTTAACAATTTACTCGGTCCTTCGTTTTTTCTTCTCTTAGTTGTTATTTATACTGACAAATGTCGCAAGTTTTCTGTTACATAGAATGTCTTATAAGATAAAGAAATGAAAACTGGTACAAGGCACGTTTAATTACAATGGTGTTGTTCAAAATTTGCAAATGCTCATCTCCGAAATCCATTTGACAGAGTTTGCAGTTTAATAAAAGTCCTCATGGCATTTCCCTTTCAAAATTTTATGTAGTATCAAGGCACGCTCATGTGCATTAGTTTGATGGTATTAGTCGTTGTACTAGAGTGATAGCAGTCATTGTAAAGTTGCACAAGGCGTGACACAGTTCAAGATATTATAATAAGTACATCTTTAGTTTCTTCTTTTTTTCGAATGATTTCATAGTGCTTTATAAAATTTTGTTCTCTGGATTATTTGTTTACAATAATATTAATCTTTAGTTGGGTGTTTGCTACCAATATTTTGTGGCTCTTTATGCATCTTACGTGTTGACTCACAATGTAATAAGACATTACATTCATCTTAAAAAAAAGATTCTTGCACTTTGGATGCATTGCTTTTGACATTATCTCAGTTTACCATTGTTAAATGCAGCGTTGCCAAAAACTTCTCCCTTTCTTTACCTTTTAGTACGTAGCCTATTTAACTTTTTATTCGTTTATGGCCCTTCACTTTTAAGTTTATATATTGTCCACACTAAATTGTTAACTCATGATTACTTAGTGTATTCTTGCTATGTGGATTTGGTTTTGGTTTACTCTATATATTCTATTGATTTACTTTTTTTTTGGTGTTACACATTTTACAGAGGCTACATTACACCAACACGGCAACACTGCTACTATGTAGATCTGAAATTATGTCCCAGAGGGTAAACAAATGTGACCATTACTTGATTAAGCCAACCATTGTAATGTCATGTGAGCAGGGTTGCATCGTTTGAGCAGTTTATTCCGCATGACTTTGATGCACGTGATGAGTTTTCCTGTTGCCGCTGTCTTAAGGGGGTATTATGTCGCGATTTTTTATTCCTAAAGATTGTTTGAATGTAAGGTTTCACTGAATCAGTGTGATTTGACTTATTTCTATTTTTCAATATTAAAACACCAAATCAATCAAATGACTTTATTATCTTAATGAAATGGAGATACGTGACCAATGTTCTCTTCCAGGTCCCTCTCTCGGTTTGCTGACATTGTCTCTCTCTGTATTCAGGTGAGGTCAATCAAACATTCAAACACCTTTTATATGTATTTCAGATATGCATTCAGTTGCATTACTTTGTAATTTCAGAAATTAGCATATCATTTTGTCTCTGCAATGCCAACAGACTGAGCCAGAGTTCAGGCCAACAATGTCCGATATTGTGGAATCTCTTGAGCTCCTGAACGATAGGAGTTCGGCAGATGGTATTGAAGGGAAGTCCTTTGATTTGTCTCTTCAAACAACTAATACTCGCTTCATATCCTCTCCTGTTACTAGCTAAGCCTCTGTGAATGTACAACAATTTTTTGAGAAAACAATCTTGAGTCATATCGGCAGGAATGAGTCACTATGGAAGTGTGTAAACCCATTATACTGGCAGGAATGAATCACTATGGAAGTGTAAACCCATTAGGTAGTGATCCCACGCTATACACAGAACCAATATGGGATTAAATCTACACTTTTCTAAATACTCCTATTGGACGGAATGATTTGGGTGCATCTCGTTGCAGGTATGTTTTTCTTTTCTTCTAAGTATTACATTTTGATTTGTTCCCTAAGATTGTGTTTCTGAATTGAAAGGTCTGTCATTTTATATTAGGTATGAAGCTGCTATCACATTGAAGAATTCTTGCTTGAGCTTGAAAGATGTAGCTTTGGGTGACATACTTCAGATTTTTAATATTGTAGTTACTTTAAAGAAGTGGAATGTAGTTCATGCAAATGACTGGCAGCCGATCACTATTACCGTTGGGTATGGCGGAGGGGTACTTGATTTCCCAAAAAGTTAGTTAAGGTAAGAGAAGAGATCCCGACTCATAAATAGAGTGGAAGTTGACAACTAAATACGAGGAAGGAGGATCTCTTTTTCAAATTTAGGTTAGTGTGGTAAAATATGGTTTTAAATTGCTTTAGGAAGTTAAAGGTATTGGGTTATGCTTTCAACATGGCCAACGGTAAATTCCTTCAAGGATATTATTAGATATTGGTAAGTAATACTCAGTTGTGCGGTTGGGTTGACATGTATCATTACTTGAGATTAGTGTCCACAAGATAGTACCGGAAGTTGCTTTTCCTTATGGCTTGATGATGCAGTCGTAGGCTCCTTTTTGCACGATATGTTCACTTTCCTCAGCGTTATTTGCTAATTAGAACTTCGCTCACGGGGTTAACCTTTGCTGACTCTCTTTGTGGCTTTAAAAGACATTCAATGAGCAAAATCTCAATATGATATCTTTGCAATTTGTTTGGACTAGATTATGAAGCTAAGAAGAATTAAATCAAGTCTTATATATAAAGCCGATACTTGCTTCTTAACTTGGTTGCAATCAAGTCTTATATATTAAATCAAGTCTTACTGTTCTATTCTAATATATTGGTTGCAATTAGTTTTTTGGTATTAGTTTTGTTGTGCTTTGAATTCGTTCTCATAAAAGTTTGGCTTTCTTATTAATAGAGTACCAGAGAACAAGAAATAAGCAAAAGCAGACGTCGATAACGAACGATGCATGATGCTCAACAAGAACAGAATCGTAGGGGATAATCACCATTAAAGAAGAACCTATCAATACGTTGCCAATGATTGTCTCAGGAACAGGTTGCAAACCATCAGAATATAAATCTAGCTGATGTGAGTTCTTAGGGTCAACTTCCTTCACAGGCTACAGACGAAGACTTTATCCATCCATGCTTGGAGAGGTTGCAGAAATTAGAAGCCCTGGTGATTGAACTGACCAATAAACCCGTTGTAATTCCTCCAGAGAAAGACATCATGCTCCTTGAATCAATGAATCGCATCAAATCTATAGAATATGACTTGCAAAAGACAAGAAAAGTAAGGATTTTCCTCTTTTCCATTCACAGTTTTTAATGGCCATTTTTATCACTAATTATGGCTGGTTTGGCCTTTTTAACGAATATTAATTATTTATATGTAGGCATTGCATGCAACGGCTTCAAAACAAATGCAGCTTGCAGAGTCTTTGGAGAATTTAAAAGGAACCAACTTAAGTGTAAGTTTCAGCTCCTGTTGAAAGAAAGCTGGTGAACATCCAGTGATCATGGCCTTTACTTTTGCTTGAGGAATTGTCACACTTGATGATTTCATATAGAACATATAGAATGATTTTTATTTATTTTTTCAAAATTAGATAATACTAAAAATTCTCATAGAAAAATATGGATATGATGAAATCAAAGATGAGTAGCAAAAAGGACATTGGAAATGGTTCTGTAGGCTTATAATGAACTGCATGATATTTAGTTACAACAGTGTTAATAATGTTGTCTGTAAATAAGCTGATAGTAGATTTTGTTGATTGCAGAGGAAAAGATCTTGCTGGAAAGGAGATTGAGGATCCATTACCAGAGAATTCAAACTACAGTTTTACAACCCCACAAATTTTGGTTTTAGGACTCGCAGCCTTGAGCTGTTGGTGCAAGTGCATGTACCTCTCAAAGCTGGAGCATCTTCGTTCTGTTTCTCTTTCCGATTTCCCATAGAAGGGGCCTGTGCGGCAGGTCCCAATACCTTATACACACCATACGGAAGAATAATGGGGATTTCCTTCGAAGTGGTACGACAACACTATTGTTGTAAACTGGCTTGCAACTTGCAAGACCTCCTCAAGGACACATTCCCAAGCTGTGTACATAAATCATACTGAGTTCATTTGTTTCATATTTCAATCATATACAATAAACATTCATTTTATACAAATAAAGTTAATCAATCTCCAGTGGAAGGAAAGTATGTACAAATTTTCTCACCTTATCAATACTTTTAGTTTAACTTCTTGGTTTTTTCATTTCATAAACAAATTCAAGGGTATACTGCCCATGCGAAGACTGATTCAGTAGATGATTACGAAAGAAAAAAATGAGTTAGTAGTGACTACTTAGATTGTGGGAATTGACAATCAGGGAAGGACAAACGACTCTATTATCTATAATCTCATTTTTAATATTCATCACATGCGTTGCACTCTGGTTCGGATCCAGTTAAAGAACTTACCTGATTGCCATGTGTAGAGAAGTTTTACTACAATCCGTAGGATCCCATTTCTTCTGGTAACCGATTAATTGCTCTTGATATGGTAATCAGAATTACATTTTTTTGTTTTAATGTATACGAATCACTCTAAATTTTAATATGTCTACAGGAATTACTTATATGACACTGAGGGTTGCTAGGTACTCACTCAGGGTTACTTATATGAAGCTTCAAGGAGAATCCGTCCTATCTTGGATTCTATCAACTTTAGAGGACACTAAGTGCTGAAACTTTTAGTTTTGTACATATTAAGCAATGTCACAAGGAAACCGGGTTTGCTTCTTCATTTTAAGGCAGATCAAGGAATTCATTGTAGTTTTTAAGAACTCGATTAGGAACTTACTTGAGCATACTTGATTTCTATGTAAACAAATCTTTCAATTTTATGCAACAAATGCAAATCTTTGCAAGTATTTTCTAAAGCAGTAAATTATATGATTTTTCTTGAATTTTTCTAGATCATTCTAGATTTTATCTTCCCAAATAAAAAGTCATTATCTTTGTAACACGTGTATCGGCGGTTTCCCAATTAAAAAAAAATAAAACGATCGTTCGTCCTTCTGCGTTCCTGATATTCCCAATTAAAACCCGTTAAGTTCGAAAGTTCAAATCAAACACTTTGCAACCAACGAACATAAATTTAAACCCTGTTTTCTATTTTCAGGATCAAAGGTAATACTTTCTTTCATTTTCGTTTTCTAATATTCTTTAATCTTGATTTCTTTTCTTTGGTTTTTATTTGCTTAGTACCCTGATGTCTGTTGACCTTCAAAAACCATTTCTGAAACGGACATTTGGATTAATTCAATTTTGTTTTCTCCTCCATCCACTCTATCTTAGAACGTTGCGCCACTTCAATCATTATCATTACATCTTCTACCAACTCATCAAGCAGGTGTTTACTTCAAGGATATTATTAGATATTGGTAAGTAATACTCAGTTGTGCAAGGTTGGGTTGACATGTATCATTACTTGAGATTAGTGTCCACAAGATAGTACCTGGAAGTTGCTTTTCCTTATGGCTTGATGATGCAGTCGTAGGCTCCTTTTTTGCACGATATGTTCACTTTCCTCAGCGTATATCTACATTTGGATTATGAAGTATCTGTTTGGATCATCCAATAGATCCTTATGGTTTTGTCAGGGGTTACATGTTTGGATTCAGCCCTTAACCTGCTTTGAATCAGTAAACGTGATTTCGAAAAATTACATGAAACATCACTTTTTCTGTATATGGATTTATATACTTTTACGCGAGTCAACATAAAGCTTCTTTCACTATCTACAACAATGGTATTCTGTAAATTTGTTCCGCTACAGGTTAATGGAGAAGCTCTATTGAAAGCGATGCCAATCTGTGGTATTCATATCAGTTTCTCATACATGATACAATTGATAATATACTGATGGAGAGACTCGGATTAAGTAGCATTTTACTAAGAGAAAAAGGTAAAGAGCGAATTAGAATACGTTGAAATCAGTACATTGGTAATTGAAGCCAATCAGTCTCTATAAATCAGTATCAGATACGGAATTTTGAATTGGGACTGAGTTCTTACTGAGCAGAATTAACATCAAGCAACCACCGTACAACATGTTGTAGGTTGCAGAAGGGGGACTAGCAGAAGGGAGACTAGAGTAAGTTCATATATTTTGTTTGGAATATGGATGTAGTTGCAATCGTTAAAAACCGCAAAGGAATGCTGACGGCAGCTGAATGACTTGGTACATCTGTGTATTGGGTTTCTTTTATGGAGATGGTATGCCCTTACTACTTTTATTTTTCGTCTAGAATCAAGCGTCTGTCGAATTTTCTTTTTATATTTAGTAATGTGTATCTTTATATTTAAAATTACTTCATGCTTCTGCTGTCAGGAAAACTGAGTTCAAATAAACTGTTGATGATTTCCTATCTATATTTCTGTTTTGCTGTCAAATCCCACTTAGTTTGTAGTTGGAGATAATTGTCAGTGGACATAAATATGTTTGTTTACAATTCCTGAAAGGGTTAAAGAGAACATTGTGGTATTTGTTTGGTAATCCAGATATAATATCTTCCTCTGTCAGAGCATCTTAAGCAGTGCCTGAGAAACCCCAAAGTGTATACATTTGTTTCCCCATCTGCCCCTTCAAAAAGCAAATTGCTAGAATAGAAGGGTAAAACCCAATATTGTCAATTAGTATACGAAGTGGACTACATATTGGTCTCTGATCTCTAATTATATACCTTTGATCACAATAAATTCACAGATGCAATGAATTAAACAATCCCGGCCCAAAATGGCTATTCTATTGGGTTTTACTTTCTAAAATGAAAACTGCCTCGCCAAACAGACACACTGTTTCGGCTTATTTTCCAAATCAAAAAGGGGAAAAATGAGCGTATACGGCACTTTTATTGTTTTCCAGAGTTTGGGTGTTGTCTGGATATTGAATTTTTTTTTTACAGAAGGTGTTCAATGATTTGGGGTGTTGATGGTTTACTCATTTTTCAGTGCATTTTGATGGCATCATTTCACTCTCTTCCTAATTTTCCGTTACGTGGAATTACGACCGGCGATACTGTACTTTTTTTTTTTTTCCAGAGTTTGGGTATTCTCTAGATATTGATTTTTTTTTTTTTTTTTTTTTTTAAGAAGGTGTTCAATGATTTGGGGTGTTGATGGTTTACTCGTGGATTTCTTCCTAAATCATATTGTCATTATCGGATACAATCATTAGTTTTGGTACCAATCAATTTTGAATAGTGGTTACTGTTATATGAACATCTTTTTCCAAGGTTTGACACAATTCTGGTGACCCTATTATTGTCATAATAACTCTTCCTTTAATTGTTTATTTTTCTGGCTTTTTTTGTCTTCTCCATTTTCTTGGTCAAGTGGAGATTCTTCATTGTATTATCTCACGGCTTTTCTCTCGTTTTTTATGTTTTTATTATTACTTTGTGAGTCAACACGTAAGATGCACAATGGATCACGCTTTTAACGTCTCTCAACTCTTTCATTATGCACTCTGTCAAAGTACCACATGTGGAGTTGGGTGATAATAGCATTTTCAGAATGGGGACCAATAACTAATGCAAGAATTGATCAAAGGATTGTGCGACTAACGACAGGGTGAAACAGATATAATTCAGCGATGCGACTAGCATCCATAATTTCTTCTTTTTTTTCCTCCATACAGATGATTTGAAAAATTACCACTCCGTCATTTGAATCATTCAATCTCCATAAACATGAAATGAGATCAACAATATATTGAAAGTTTTAAATGGTAATCACATAGAAATCTTCCGAAAAGCTTTTACTTACACATTTAATTCACTCTACATATTATATCCGACTTAATAGCTCTATAGAACAACTATCAACAATGTCCAATGTATTTTTTTTTTAATTGTTACTTAATGTGATCATTTCTAAATATAAAAAATAAATAAATAAAAATGACATTTGTTAGCTAGCTAGAACTTCTTTCTCTCCCAAGCTACATGCTTATTTAAACCGACCAAAATATATTATATTTAAAGCTTTTAAATGGTAATCTTGCCACATAGCCATCTTCCGTAAAACTTTTATTTACACATTCAATTCCCTCCACATATTATATCTGCCTTAATAGATCTATATATATAACAAATATTTATAGTGTCCAATGTATTTTTCGTTTCTAAATAAATAAATAAACAATTGCTTTTGTTAGCTAGCTACAGTTTCTTTTTCTGTCCAAGCTACATACTTATTTAAACCGACCAAAATATTTAAAACGACAACAAAAGAGAGCTGATGGATTCGCTAGATCATTCTGAAAACAACGATAAAAAAAAAAGTTATTCTTCTTGCATTTGTTTTGAGATATTTTATTCTTCAGTATAGAATAACAATTATGTTGCACACCATGATATAATATTCTTATATCTTACATATAGTATACTCATATAAATCCAACAATGTTCCTTAATCACATATAAATGCTCGACAAGATAATTACACAACCAGCAGCATAAATGTTAACTTTATCAACATAATACATCTTTTTTTAGTAAAGTAATTTGTGGCATATGCACTAATATTGACTAAATTACAGGCGGTTAAATACATCTTCGAATATATTTATTCGCACTGTGGCAGAGCAGCAAAAAATGAATCGGACAAAGAACACAACTAGCGTATTGAAGTGTTATTTTTTTATTGAAGTTTTTTGTTAGACCTCAACCTGTATTAATCTAAAACATAATTACATAATATATCTATTCAAACAAATGTAATATGTTATTATTCTAATTTACATGCATTTATTCCTTTGATTTTCTCCGCCCCAATTTCCTTTCCTAGAACGTGCAACGCACGTACCCGTTTACTAGTTATATATAATAATAATAAGGTTACAATAGGGGTTAAGCACCACTGGAATAAATATTAAGTTCCCACTATCGTGACATCCCGAGTTTGTACAAGGGCTTTGATAAACTAAGTGGTTACCTCATTAGGCGTTGCCCAACTAGTAACAATCATGCGTACTAAGTAAAGAAAATTGATTGGAAACTACCAAGTTGGTTAAAAAAAACCCCAACAATTTCCAGCCCAAAACTGAAAAGCCCATAATACCAACGAGTCGGGGAAACCAGATCTCCACCTTCTCTACCCGGAAACCATCACCCTCGTTGATAACCCGTAAAAACACAACTAGATTACTCTAACCTCATTCTTACGGTATCAATTATTTATTTTCTACTCTCACATATATATTCATTCAATATATAGAGTACGGAATCATTCCACTCTTAAACTAGCAAGACATAAATAAATTTAATTAATCAAACACAAGGAAACAATGGTGAGAACAATGAGAGTAGTGTTGTGATTTATTTAAACTAAAAACTAATTATAAATTTAACTAATTTAACTAAGCAATTAAAAGGTGAATTTAATGAATTGAAGAACATAGGGGGGGGAAATTCATGCAATTCGATTGGCTATTAGTTAGTCATCGAATCGAATATTGATCCCTAGTGAATACCAAGTCCTCCATCAATCAAGGTTCCACTAGCATGAGTTTTAGCTCCACCACAAATCTTTTTGATGATAGCTCTAAACTCTAGTTCATCAATATGAGATTTATCTCTAAACACTCATAATAATGAACTTGAAATTCTATTCTAAATAACAACTATTCTAACAAGCAATCATCCTCACATAGCTTCTTTAACCTCCTCTAATAGAGTTTTTAGCCTAGTTTCATTGGATTCATTGACAATAAACAATAATAGGAAGACATAATTAAATTAAACTAAACTTGATTAAAATAAACTTGAAATAAACTTGATTAAACAAATATAACAAATAGTCTAAGAATCAACATGAATTAAAATTGAAATTACAACTAATGTACAACTAAGATTATGAATAACTAATTATAAATTTAAGACAAACTAAATCTATGAATTCAATATTGAATTAGAAACTAAAACTTGAAATACAAACTAATTATTGATTCTAAAAACTAAATCTTGTTCTAAATACTAATTTGATGCTAATTAACTAGATCTAAAAAAACTATTAGATCTAGAATAAGTAAAGCTAACTAAAAACTAAGTAACTTAAGAGCTCAGCTTTTTTCTCTTGATATGGAGGAGACAAGATCCACAAATTCGTGCATGGGTTGAGGAGCCATGTTTTGGGCCAAAAAATCGAGCCCAAAACCTCATTACTTCAGTCCACAAAGGGGTTTTCAGCTGGAAATGACTTCAACAGCCTTTTTGTTCACTTCTGCTCCTCTGATTAGGTCAAAGCTTGGACCATTGGAAAGCTCTTTCCGATCCGGTCGCTTTTGACATAAGGTGTATCTCCAATTCCAAAGTCCGAGTCTAAAGATACTTGGAAAGCTTAAACTCTCAGACTTTTCAACTTGTTTAAAGGTCACTTTTAAGTTTTCAGCTTTTCACCGAAGCTTTAAAAAGGCTTTTTCTCCTTGAATCTTAGCCTTTTATCATAGAACTTCTTAGAACCAACCCTTTTGTTTTATCTCGCAAAAGGCGATTTCTACATATTCGAGTCCAAAGCCTGAAATACATAAGAACACGATAACAGTACTAACTCTTACTTATTAATCACATAATTAGTCAAAAGCGATATTGTTAAAGAGGTTAAAACTACAGTTTTGGGGTCTTATCACTCGTTGTTGGCTGCCCCACCGCAACCAGCACCCTTGTGGTCATCCACGCACCAAGGTAATTGCCAAGAGCATCGGGCGAATAATCGCAGCTACCATCTCCTTCCGGTCAGTGCCCATGTGAAAAGCACAAGCCCAACTACAGTTTCCGATGGTGGTACAATCACTAAATGTCAATCAATCCCAGACTAAAACTGTTGAAGCTATTCAGCTGAGATTCCTGTCCTCAAACCATCGAAGCTTTTCAGCTGAGATTCCAGTCCTCAAACCGTCGAAACTTATTAGCTGAGATTCCAGTCCTCAAATCGTAACACACTCACAAATCGGGCCTTGACTGAAGGAATTTCCAGCAGCTCACAGCATCACATCGACCACCCTCCATATTCCAAACGGGTTTAGCACATAACCACGCAACCCCACGGTCCGGAATTACAAACAAAAACCAATAGGTTGGTCATTACCGATACAAGATCCGCCATGAATCATGGATACTAAGAGTGCTACAAGATCCGGCCGAAGTAGCCACAAACTAATTATCAGCACTGCATTGAAAAGCTTAAAGTTTAAGCTTTCCAAAGAGGAATAGTGATAATCAGTTATGAGAAAAGTAGTTGAGATGCAAGAAACTATCCCAAACAAGAACCTACCGAGCTTTGCAGCCATGAGTGCACAAGAGTAATACATGGAGAAGTTGCTTAAGAAATGACAACGTCCGGCGGGCGGCAAGGAAAGCCACCGCCAATCAAAAAAAAGAAAGGTTTTTAAGTCTAGAGGTTTATTGGAGGTTTTTAAGTAGCCACCGAACAATCATATAGTAGTTAATACACGTACACACGTATATATAAAAAGTCTTAACCTAAAGCCAAGCACGCTATTAGCCCTAGACCTATCCTAATAGACCTAATCATTAGCCAAGTCAAATGTCAAACTTGATCAACTAGTCAAAGTCAACCTTGGTCAACAGCAGTCAACCTGCCAAGGGTCAACAGCAATCAACCAGTCCTAAACTCATCTAACAAAAAAAAAACCAAAAACTAAGGCCCAAAGTCTTTAGCCTTTCCCAAGCCCAATCTAAATAAACTTAAGCCCATATGTGAAATCTAAAATAAAACACTCAAGCCCACAAATCTGATTTCAGCCCAAGCCAAAGCCCAACTAAAAGAAACGTAATCATTCTCTTCTTCTTCCTCACCAGCGCACCACCTCCACCGATCAGCCACCACAAACCTCCATTCACCACCACTACAAACCATTTGGTTTTCACCCTCTACAAAAACCCAACTCTCTACCATTAACAATTTTTAATTCCCTCACTCCTTAAAAACTCAATCTCGACCGCCATTAATGAATTTCAAAGCTTCACATCAACACAAAGACTAACAATTGTTACTACCACATCCACACATATAAAACAAAGTGTAGTTAAAGAAAATCAAACCATCAAAAATCATAGTCTAAAAGTTTATGGACTCAAGTTTCTGACCCATAGCCATTACTGAACCTTTCCTAAGAAACCCAAGCTGCTGACAATAAAACTAGCTAAATACTGCAAGCTAATTCTATTCGGCTTTATACCTTACCCATCCAACATATATATGAAAAGGTAACTTGCCAATAGCTAAACCAAAACAAAGGAACTCAAATATCAAGTTCGATGTAAGTAATAGCTCAAAGTAATTAACATTTGCATATCACCATTTACTTGTGAGCTTTGTGTTAGTGACTCAAAATATGTGATATGCCTTTGGGTCAAATTAAATATATCAAGGTTCCACGAAAATCAAAGAATTAGATTACTAACCAGAAGAATATATGCTAATCAATCAACTAAAATCTTAAAATAAAAAGGCTCCGGACTACTCACTCAGTAATATCACCTTTTTATGGCGATGGAAATTATCAAGAAATCTCTAGCAAGAAGCCTCTCTTCTCCTCTATGTGATTTTTTTATTATTATTATTATTATCTGTGTAAAACGTGTGAACTCCTTTCTGTTTTAACCCCCCCCCCCTCCTTATCTCTTTACCTACGGGGTTTCCTATCCCTAATTAATATTTATTCTATTTTTTTGTTTTATTTATTATTATTTTATTATTATTATTATTATTACTAGTAAACGGGTACGTGCGTTGCACGTTCTAGGAAAGGAAATTGGGGCGGAGAAAATCAAAGGAATAAATGCATGTAAATTAGAATAATAACATATTACATTTGTTTGAATAGATATATTATGTAATTATGTTTTAGATTAATACAGGTTGAGGTCTAACAAAAAACTTCAATAAAAAAATAACACTTCAATACGCTAGTTGTGTTCTTTGTCCGATTCATTTTTGTCGCTTCACAAAGGTCTTAAATAAATATATTCGAAGATGTATTTAACCGCCTGTAATTTAGTCAATATTAGTGCATATGCCACAAATTACTTTACTAAAAAAAGATGTATTATGTTGATAAAGTTAACATTTATGCTGCTGGTTGTGTAATTATCTTGTCGAGCATTTATATGTGATTAAGGAACATTGTTGGATTTATATGAGTATACTATATGTAAGATATAAGAATATTATATCATGGTGTGCAACATAATTGTTATTCTATACTGAAGAATAAAATATCTCAAAACAAATGCAAGAAGAATAACTTTTTTTTTTATCGTTGTTTTCAGAATGATCTAGCGAATCCATCAGCTCTCTTTTGTTGTCGTTTTAAATATTTTGGTCGGTTTAAATAAGTATGTAGCTTGGACAGAAAAAGAAACTGTAGCTAGCTAACAAAAGCAATTGTTTATTTATTTATTTAGAAACGAAAAATACATTGGACACTATAAATATTTGTTATATATATAGATCTATTAAGGCAGATATAATATGTGGAGGGAATTGAATGTGTAAATAAAAGTTTTCTGGAAGATGGCTATGTGGCAAGATTACCATTTAAAAGCTTTAAATATAATATATTTTGGTCGGTTTAAATAAGCATGTAGCTTGGACAGAGAAAGAAGTTCTAGCTAGCTAACAAATGTCATTTTTTATTTATTTATTTTTATATTTAGAAATGATCACATTAAGTAACAATTAAAAAAAATACATTGGACATTGTTGATAGTTGTTCTATAGAGCTATTAAGTCGGATATAATATGTAGAGTGAATTAAATGTGTAAGTAAAAGCTTTCTGGAAGATTTCTATGTGATTACCATTTAAAACTTTCAATATATTGTTGATCTCATTTCATGTTTATGGAGATTGAATGATTCAAATGACGGAGTGGTAATTTTTTCAAATCATCTGTATGGAGGCGAAAAAAAGAAGAAATTATGGATGCTAGTCGCATCGCTGAATTATATCTGTTTCACCCTGTCGTTAGTCGCACAATCCTTTGATCAATTCTTGCATTAGTTATTGGTCCCCATTCTGAAAATGCTATTATCACCCAACTCCACATGTGGTACTTTGACAGAGTGCATAATGAAAGAGTTGAGAGACGTTAAAAGCGTGATCCATTGTGCATCTTACGTGTTGACTCACAAAGTAATAATAAAAACATAAAAAACGAGAGAAAAGCCGTGAGATAATACAATGAAGAATCTCCACTTGACCAAGAAAATGGAGAAGACAAAAAAAGCCAGAAAAATAAACAATTAAAGGAAGAGTTATTATGACAATAATAGGGTCACCAGAATTGTGTCAAACCTTGGAAAAAGATGTTCATATAACAGTAACCACTATTCAAAATTGATTGGTACCAAAACTAATGATTGTATCCGATAATGACAATATGATTTAGGAAGAAATCCACGAGTAAACCATCAACACCCCAAATCATTGAACACCTTCTTTAAAAAAAAAATCAATATCTAGAGAATACCCAAACTCTGGAAAAAAAAAAAAAGTACAGTATATACCAAAAATTCCACGAACGGAAAATTAGGAAGAGAGTGAAATGATGCCATCAAAATGCACTGAAAAATGAGTAAACCATCAACACCCCAAATCATTGAACACCTTCTGTAAAAAAAAAATTCAATATCCAGACAACACCCAAACTCTGGAAAACAATAAAAGTGCCGATAATGCTCATTTTTCCCCTTTTTGATTTGGAAAATAAGCCAAAACAGTGTGTCTGTTTGGCAGGCAGTTTTCATTTTAGAAAGTAAAACCCAATAGAATAGCCATTTTTGGGCCGGGATTGTTTAATTCATTGCATCTGTGAATTTATTGTGATCAAAGGTATATAATTAGAGATCAGAGACCAATATGTAGTCCACTTCGTATACTAATTGACAATATTGGGTTTTACCCTTCTATTCTAGCAATTTGCTTTTTGAAGGGGCAGATGGGGAAACAAATGTATACACTTTGGGGTTTCTCAGGCACTGCTTAAGATGCTCTGACAGAGGAAGATATTATATCTGGATTACCAAACAAATACCACAATGTTCTCTTTAACCCTTTCAGGAATTGTAAACAAACATATTTATGTCCACTGACAATTATCTCCAACTACAAACTAAGTGGGATTTGACAGCAAAACAGAAATATAGATAGGAAATCATCAACAGTTTATTTGAACTCAGTTTTCCTGACAGCAGAAGCATGAAGTAATTTTAAATATAAAGATACACATTACTAAATATAAAAGAAAATTCGACAGACGCTTGATTCTAGACGAAAAATAAAAGTAGTAAGGGCATACCATCTCCATAAAAGAAACCCAATACACAGATGTACCAAGTCATTCAGCTGCCGTCAGCATTCCTTTGCGGTTTTTAACGATTGCAACTACATCCATATTCCAAACAAAATATATGAACTTACTCTAGTCTCCCTTCTGCTAGTCCCCCTTCTGCAACCTACAACATGTTGTACGGTGGTTGCTTGATGTTAATTCTGCTCAGTAAGAACTCAGTCCCAATTCAAAATTCCGTATCTGATACTGATTTATAGAGACTGATTGGCTTCAATTACCAATGTACTGATTTCAACGTATTCTAATTCGCTCTTTTACCTTTTTCTCTTAGTAAAATGCTACTTAATCCGAAGTCTCCATCAGTATATTATCAATTGTATCATGTATGAGAAACTGATATGAATACCACAGATTGGCATCGCTTTCAATAGAGCTTCTCCATTAACCTGTAGCGGAACAAATTTACAGAATACCATTGTTGTAGATAGTGAAAGAAGCTTTATGTTGACTCGCGTAAAAGTATATAAATCCATATACAGAAAAAGTGATGTTTCATGTAATTTTTCGAAATCACGTTTACTGATTCAAAGCAGGTTAAGGGCTGAATCCAAACATGTAACCCCTGACAAAACCATAAGGATCTATTGGATGATCCAAACAGATACTTCATAATCCAAATGTAGATATACGCTGAGGAAAGTGAACATATCGTGCAAAAAAGGAGCCTACGACTGCATCATCAAGCCATAAGGAAAAGCAACTTCCAGGTACTATCTTGTGGACACTAATCTCAAGTAATGATACATGTCAACCCAACCTTGCACAACTGAGTATTACTTACCAATATCTAATAATATCCTTGAAGTAAACACCTGCTTGATGAGTTGGTAGAAGATGTAATGATAATGATTGAAGTGGCGCAACGTTCTAAGATAGAGTGGATGGAGGAGAAAACAAAATTGAATTAATCCAAATGTCCGTTTCAGAAATGGTTTTTGAAGGTCAACAGACATCAGGGTACTAAGCAAATAAAACCAAAGAAAAGAAATCAAGATTAAAGAATATTAGAAAACGAAAATGAAAGAAAGTATTACCTTTGATCCTGAAAATAGAAAACAGGGTTTAAATTTATGTTCGTTGGTTGCAAAGTGTTTGATTTGAACTTTCGAACTTAACGGGTTTTAATTGGGAATATCAGGAACGCAGAAGGACGAACGATCGTTTTATTTTTTTTTAATTGGGAAACCGCCGATACACGTGTTACAAAGATAATGACTTTTTATTTGGGAAGATAAAATCTAGAATGATCTAGAAAAATTCAAGAAAAATCATATAATTTACTGCTTTAGAAAATACTTGCAAAGATTTGCATTTGTTGCATAAAATTGAAAGATTTGTTTACATAGAAATCAAGTATGCTCAAGTAAGTTCCTAATCGAGTTCTTAAAAACTACAATGAATTCCTTGATCTGCCTTTAAAATGAAGAAGCAAACCCCGTTTCCTTTGTGACATTGCTTAATATGTACAAAACTAAAAGTTTCAGCACTTAGTGTCCTCTAAAGTTGATAGAATCCAAGATAGGACGGATTCTCCTTGAAGCTTCATATAAGTAACCCTGAGTGAGTACCTAGCAACCCTCAGTGTCATATAAGTAATTCCTGTAGACATATTAAAATTTAGAGTGATTCGTATACATTAAAACAAAAAAATGTAATTCTGATTACCATATCAAGAGCAATTAATCGGTTACCAGAAGAAATGGGATCCTACGGATTGTAGTAAAACTTCTCTACACATGGCAATCAGGTAAGTTCTTTAACTGGATCCGAACCAGAGTGCAACGCATGTGATGAATATTAAAAATGAGATTATAGATAATAGAGTCGTTTGTCCTTCCCTGATTGTCAATTCCCACAATCTAAGTAGTCACTACTAACTCATTTTTCTTTCGTAATCATCTACTGAATCAGTCTTCGCATGGGCAGTATACCCTTGAATTTGTTTATGAAATGAAAAAAACCAAGAAGTTAAACTAAAAGTATTGATAAGGTGAGAAAATTTGTACATACTTTCCTTCCACTGGAGATTGATTAACTTTATTTGTATAAAATGAATGTTTATTGTATATGATTGAAATATGAAACAAATGAACTCAGTATGATTTATGTACACAGCTTGGGAATGTGTCCTTGAGGAGGTCTTGCAAGTTGCAAGCCAGTTTACAACAATAGTGTTGTCGTACCACTTCGAAGGAAATCCCCATTATTCTTCCGTATGGTGTGTATAAGGTATTGGGACCTGCCGCACAGGCCCCTTCTATGGGAAATCGGAAAGAGAAACAGAACGAAGATGCTCCAGCTTTGAGAGGTACATGCACTTGCACCAACAGCTCAAGGCTGCGAGTCCTAAAACCAAAATTTGTGGGGTTGTAAAACTGTAGTTTGAATTCTCTGGTAATGGATCCTCAATCTCCTTTCCAGCAAGATCTTTTCCTCTGCAATCAACAAAATCTACTATCAGCTTATTTACAGACAACATTATTAACACTGTTGTAACTAAATATCATGCAGTTCATTATCGCCTACAGAACCATTTCCAATGTCCTTTTTTGCTACTCATCTTTGATTTCATCATATCCATATTTTTCTATGAGAATTTTTAGTATTATCTAATTTTGAAAAAAATAAATAAAAATCATTCTATATGTTCTATATGAAATCATCAAGTGTGACAATTCCTCAAGCAAAAGTAAAGGCCATGATCACTGGATGTTCACCAGCTTTCTTTCAACAGGAGCTGAAACTTACACTTAAGTTGGTTCCTTTTAAATTCTCCAAAGACTCTGCAAGCTGCATTTGTTTTGAAGCCGTTGCATGCAATGCCTACATATAAATAATTAATATTCGTTAAAAAGGCCAAACCAGCCATAATTAGTGATAAAAATGGCCATTAAAAACTGTGAATGGAAAAGAGGAAAATCCTTACTTTTCTTGTCTTTTGCAAGTCATATTCTATAGATTTGATGCGATTCATTGATTCAAGGAGCATGATGTCTTTCTCTGGAGGAATTACAACGGGTTTATTGGTCAGTTCAATCACCAGGGCTTCTAATTTCTGCAACCTCTCCAAGCATGGATGGATAAAGTCTTCGCCTGTAGCCTGTGAAGGAAGTTGACCCTAAGAACTCACATCAGCTAGATTTATATTCTGATGGTTTGCAACCTGTTCCTGAGACAATCATTGGCAACGTATTGATAGGTTCTTCTTTAATGGTGATTATCCCCTACGATTCTGTTCTTGTTGAGCATCATGCATCGTTCGTTATCGACGTCTGCTTTTGCTTATTTCTTGTTCTCTGGTACTCTATTAATAAGAAAGCCAAACTTTTATGAGAACGAATTCAAAGCACAACAAAACTAATACAAAAAAACTAATTGCAACCAATATATTAGAATAGAACAGTAAGACTTGATTTAATATATAAGACTTGATTGCAACCAAGTTAAGAAGCAAGTATCGGCTTTATATATAAGACTTGATTTAATTCTTCTTAGCTTCATAATCTAGTCCAAACAAATTGCAAAGATATCATATTGAGATTTTGCTCATTGAATGTCTTTTAAAGCCACAAAGAGAGTCAGCAAAGGTTAACCCGGTGAGCGAGTTCTAATTAGCAAATAACGCTGAGGAAAGTGAACATATCGTGCAAAAAAGGAGCCTACGACTGCATCATCAAGCCATAAGGAAAAGCAACTTCCAGGTACTATCTTGTGGACACTAATCTCAAGTAATGATACATGTCAACCCAACCGCACAACTGAGTATTACTTACCAATATCTAATAATATCCTTGAAGGAATTTACCGTTGGCCATGTTGAAAGCATAACCCAATACCTTTAACTTCCTAAAGCAATTTAAAAACCATATTTTACCACACTAACCTAAATTTGAAAAAGAGATCCTCCTTCCTCGTATTTCGTTGTCAACTTCCACTCTATTTATGAGTCCAGGATCTCTTCTCTTACCTTAACTAACTTTTGACGGAAATCAAGTACCCCTCCGCCATACCCAACGGTAATAGTGATCGGCTGCCAGTCATTTGCATGAACTACATTCCACTTCTTTAAAGTAACTACAATATTAAAAATCTGAAGTATGTCACCCAAAGCTACATCTTTCAAGCTCAAGCAAGAATTCTTCAATGTGATAGCAGCTTCATACCTAATATAAAATGACAGACCTTTCAATTCAGAAACACAATCTTAGGGAACAAATCAAAATGTAATACTTAGAAGAAAAGAAAAACATACCTGCAACGAGATGCACCCAAATCATTCCGTCCAATAGGAGTATTTAGAAAAGTGTAGATTTAATCCCATATTGGTTCTGTGTATAGCGTGGGATCACTACCTAATGGGTTTACACTTCCATAGTGATTCATTCCTGCCAGTATAATGGGTTTACACACTTCCATAGTGACTCATTCCTGCCGATATGACTCAAGATTGTTTTCTCACAAAAATTGTTGTACATTCACAGAGGCTTAGCTAGTAACAGGAGAGGATATGAAGCGAGTATTAGTTGTTTGAAGAGACAAATCAAAGGACTTCCCTTCAATACCATCTGCCGAACTCCTATCGTTCAGGAGCTCAAGAGATTCCACAATATCGGACATTGTTGGCCTGAACTCTGGCTCAGTCTGTTGGCATTGCAGAGACAAAATGATATGCTAATTTCTGAAATTACAAAGTAATGCAACTGAATGCATATCTGAAATACATATAAAAGGTGTTTGAATGTTTGATTGACCTCACCTGAATACAGAGAGAGACAATGTCAGCAAACCGAGAGGGGACCTGGAAGAAACATTGGTCACGATCTCCATTTCATTAAGATAATAAAGTCATTTGATTGATTTGGTGTTTTAATATTGAAAAATAGAAATAAGTCAAATCACACTGATTCAGTGAAACCTTACATTCAAACAATCTTTAGGAATAAAAATCGCACGCAATACCCCTTAAGACAGCGGCAACAGGAAAACTCATCACGTGCATCAAAGTCATGCGGAATAAACTGCTCAAACGATGCAACCCTGCTCACATGACATTACAATGGTTGGCTTAATCAAGTAATGGTCACATTTGTTTACCCTCTGGGACATAATTTCAGATCTACATAGTAGCAGTGTTGCCGTGTTGGTGTAATGTAGCCTCTGTAAAATGTGTAACACCAAAAAAAAAGTAAATCAATAGAATATATAGAGTAAACCAAAACCAAATCCACATAGCAAGAATACACTAAGTAATCATGAGTTAACAATTTAGTGTGGACAATATATAAACTTAAAAGTGAAGGGCCATAAACGAATAAAAAGTTAAATAGGCTACGTACTAAAAGGTAAAGAAAGGGAGAAGTTTTGGCAACGCTGCATTTAACAATGGTAAACCGAGATAATGTCAAAAGCAATGCATCCAAAGTGCAAGAATCTTTTTAAGATGAATGTAATGTCTTATTACATTGTGAGTCAACACGTAAGATGCATAAAGAGCCACAAAATATTGGTAGCAAACACCCAACTAAAGATTAATATTATTGTAAACAAATAATCCGAGAACACAAAATTTTATAAAGCACTATGAAATCATTCCGGAAAAAAAGAAGAAACTAAAGATGTACTTATTATAATATCTTGAACTGTGTCACGCCTTGTGCAACTTTACAATGACTGCTATCACTCTAGTACAACGACTAATACCATCAAACTAATGCACATGAGCGTGCCTTGATACTACATAAAATTTTGAAAGGGAAATGCCATGAGGACTTTTATTAAACTGCAAACTCTGTCAAATGGATTTCGGAGATGAGCATTTGCAAATTTTGAACAACACCATTGTAATTAAACGTGCCTTGTACCAGTTTTCATTTCTTTATCTTATAAGACATTCTATGTAACAGAAAACTTTGCGACATTTGTCAAGATAAATAACAACTAAGAGAAGAAAAAAGCGAAGGACCGAGTAAATTGTTAAGACTTTAAAACCCAAAATTCAATTCACGGTAGTTTCCCAAAGCACGAAAAGCAACAACTTGGTCAAGGCAAATAAAAGAACAACAAAATTGACGTTTACCATAATTTTGAAAAAACAGAACCTTATCCTAACAAAACAAATTCTGCATAGACAACATAACCAAAGAAAAGAAATCACTTACAAATCCCTAAAAGTACAGGATCTTGATATTATTTTTTTCTTCACTTTAAGAAATACTCACTTGACTTTAACAGAAGAAATAAAAACGAAATTAAGTGTGTTTCCCCAAATTCAAATAATGCACTTCCTTTTATTACTAAGAGAAAAGTTTGTAATTTTTTTAAAGCAATTTATTAAAAGGACTCTTAATAATGGAAGGTATAACTTGAAACCTGACAATTAAATGAGTAACAACTAAACGAAGCTGAAAGATGAAGAATATGAAGAGCATACAATAAACATACCCAATCTTCCGTGTGGAGATGAAGAGCAGATAAAGAAAGTTGATCTCTCAAAGAAAGCATTGTTACTCTTATAAAATAATAATCCAACCTCTTCCATGTGGAGAGGAGTTTTCAAGATGAAGAAGAGAGATTGTTGAATACGAACTTTTTCTTTGGGAAAGTATCAAAAGCGGTTGGTTGGGGAAAAAATAACTAAAAACTTGGTATAAGAAAATGGGGCAACAGATTAGAAGACCATACCTTTAAGTTTGAAGCGGAAATTGGGTAAAAAGTCCTGAATGATAAAGGCACCATTCTGTGACTGGAACAAAAAAAAAAAATAGAAAAGGAAAAAGTAAGAAATAGAACAATACGAAAATAGAGATTAGGCAACAGAGATTAGGACCAAACCTGAACTCGTTACTTAGAAAGCAAAGATCGTTCTCCAATACTGGTTGAACAAAATTTTCGTTGAAAAAATACTCCTCCTTGTCCTCTTCATCATCTGCAAAAAAGCTGCCAGACGCAGATATACAATATATTTCATCATCAAGTAAGTTTCATCATAATAGTGGGCTTTCTAACAAAAAAAATAATTATTATCAATTAAACTGAATTCCGTGCATACCTATCTATTAGAGAACGTATTTTTGCAGACGAGGAGCACACAGTGAATTGATGCGCGCTCTACACAACAACAAACCAAAAAATAAAATTTAAAACACTGAAGCAAAGCGGCACTGAAATTTTTGCATTTAAGAGTTCAGTTTTGCAATAAAAAATAAGAAACTGAAATTAAAATTAAGAGTTCCCATAGAATTCAGTTTGAAGCGAAAAGAAGAATCAAGAGAGGAAAAAGTAAACAATGAGAAAAATGCATACTAACCTTTAAAATGATTGGCTATTGGTTCAATAGAAATCGTTCTGATGGAGAGCAAGTTAGGAATTATCAAATTTGTAGTTTCGATTTGAAAGTTAATATGGGTATTGGCCAGGAACGAAGAAGACGAGCGTTTTTTTTTTTTTTTTTTTAATTGTGAACCCGCCGAAACGGTGTATCTGTCTCTGTTTGCCGAAGAAGTTGACATGTATAGTTATGGGAATACTTTAAATGACAAATTTACCCTTTTAATGAAGAACAAAAAATAAGTGGCTGTCTAAATTTCCGGTACCCTTCCCATTAAAAACTTTGGTGTAAAACCGGGAATACGGCAACTAATTGGGAAATCTGGTATCCGCTTTATATATAAGATTATTATTTATGGTACTAGGAGAATATAAATAAATAAAAATGGAGTGTTATAATATACTGGCTTAAAAGGATCTCGGCCCCGAGATTCAAGGTAGAGTGTTAGAGAAAAGCTCGGGATGCATCTATCTTACTCTTCGCCTTGGAATTCGATGATGAGTGGCTGTGCTTATAATGGGTATCCTGAGAGTTCATAGAGTTATTTTAAGGACATGGGCTTGTATTATAGTTGTGTTCGAGCTGATAATTTTAGTCTCGTGTACTATCTCTGCTTGTTCTAGTTTGGGTGACCTACAATGTGGACAAACAGTTCATGGGCTTGCAATCAGATTGGGATATGAGGAGACTGCCAACATTTCGATTGGGAATGCCCTTATTTCGTTATATTCACAATGTGGGGATATCGAAGATGCAGAGCTTCGTGTTCAATAAAATGGTTTATAAGCACGATGTTGTTTCATGGAATTCAATGATTCATGGGTTTGCCACAAATGGGATGATTTTAGAAGCCTTTAGTCTCTTGCATGAAATGCAACTTACATGGTCTGTTCATCCCGATTTGGTGGCGTTGATTTCAATTGTTCCACTCTGTCACGAATTTAACCTATTACGAGAAGGAAGAAGTGTTCATGGATTCATAGTCCGGAGGAAAATGAGATTGGATTTGTCTTTAAAGAACAGTATTATGGACATGTACTTGAAATGCAACATTCTTAAGCCGGCAGAACTCATGTTCACAATAATGTACAGTAAATGTGGCAGATTAGAACTTGCCATTCATCTATTTAAAGATTCAGCAGAGAAGTCAGTTGCATCTTGGAACTCCATGATCTCTGCATATGGGTTCCATGGTCAAGGTAAGGAAGCGATCATTTAAAGTATTCCCATAACTATACATGTCAACTTCTTCGGCAAACAGAGACAGATACACCGTTTGGTTCAAAAAAAACAATTAAAAAAACGCGTCTTCTTAGTTTCTCGCCAATACCCATATTAACTTTCAAATCGAAACTACAAATTTGATAATTCCTAACTTGTTCTCCATCGAACGATTTCTATTGAACCAATAGCCAATCATTTTAAAGGTTAGTATGCATTTTTCTCATTGTTTACTTTTTCCTCTCTTGATTCTTCTTTTAAGCTTCAAACTGAATTCTATGGGAACTCTTAATTTTAATTTCAGTTTCTTATTTTTATTGCAAAACTGAACTCTTAAATGCAAAATTTCGGTGCCGCTTTGCTTCAGTGTTTTAAATTTTATTTTTGGTTTGTTGTTGTGTAGAGCCGCGATCAATTCACTGTGTGCTCCTCGCCCGCAAAATACGTTCTCTAATAGATAGGTATGCACCGAATTCAGTTTAATTGATAATTATTCGCTTTTTTGTTAGAAAGCCCACTATTATGATGAAACTTACTTGATGATGAAATATATTGTATATCTCTGCGTCTGGCGGCTTTTTTGAGATGATGAAGAGGACAAGGAGGAGTATTTTTTCAACGAAAATTTTTGTTCAACCAAGATTGGAGAACGATCTTTGCTTTCTAAGTAACGAGTTCAGGTTTGGTCCTAATCTCTGTTGCCTAATCTCTATTTTTAGTATTGTTCTATTTCTTACTTTTTCCTTTTCTATTTTTTTTTTGTTCCATCCGCAGAATGGTGCCTTTATCATTCGTGGACTTTTTTACCCAATTTCCGCTTCAAACTTAAAGGTATGGTCTTCTAATCTGTTGCCCCATTTTCTTATACCAAGTTTTTTAGTTATTTTTTTTCCCAACCAACCGTTTGATACTTTCCCAAAGAAAAAAGTTCAGATTCAACAATCTCTCTTCTTCATCTTGAAAACTCCTCTCCACATGGAAGAGGTTGGATTATTATTTTATAAGAGTAACAATGCTTTCTTTGAGAGATCAACTTTCTTTTATCTGCTCTTCATCTCCACACGGAAGATTGGGTATGTTTATTGTATGCTCTTCATATTCTTCATCTTTCAACCGTTTAGTTGTTACTCATTTAATTGTCGGGGTTTCAAGTTATACCTTCCATTATTAAGAGTCCTTTTAATAAATTGCTTTAAAAATTACAAACTTTTCTCTTAGTAATAAAAAGGAAGTGCATTATTTGAATTTGGGGAAACACACTTAATTTCGTTTTATTTCTTCCGTTAAAGTCAAGTGAGTATTTCTTAAAGTGAAGAAAAAAAAAAATATCAAGATCCCGTACTTTTAGGGATTTGTAAGTGATTTCTTTTTCTTTGGTTATGTTGTCTATGCAGAATTTGTTTTGTTAGGATAAGGTTCCTTTTTTCAAAATTATGGTAAACGTCAATTTTGTTGTTCTTTTATTTGCCTTGACCAAGTTGTTGCTTTTCGTGCTTTGAGGGAAACTACTTGTGAATTGAATTTTGGGTTTTAAAGTCTTAACAATTTACTTTCGGTCCTTCGTTTTTTCTTCTCTTAGTTGTTATTTATAATTGACAAATGTCGCAAGTTTTACATTACATAGAATGTCTTATAAGATAAAGAAATGAAAACTGGTACAAGGCACGCGTTTAATTACAATGGTGTTGTTCAAAATTTGCAAATGCTCATCTCCGAAATCCATTTGACAGAGTTTGCAGTTTAATAAAAGTCCTCATGGCATTTCCCTTTCAAAATTTTATGTAGTATCAAGGCACGCTCATGTGCATTAGTTTGATGGTATTAGTCGTTGTACTAGAGTGATAGCAGTCATTGTAAAGTTGCACAAGGCGTGACACAGTTCAAGATATTATAATAAGTACATCTTTAGTTTCTTCTTTTTTTCCGGAATGATTTCATAGTGCTTTATAAAATTTTGTTCTCTGGATTATTTGTTTACAATAATATTAATCTTTAGTTGGGTGTTTGCTACCAATATTTTGTGGCTCTTTATGCATCTTACGTGTTGACTCACAATGTAATAAGACATTACATTCATCTTAAAAAAAAGATTCTTGCACTTTGGATGCATTGCTTTTGACATTATCTCAGTTTACCATTGTTAAATGCAGCGTTGCCAAAAACTTCTCCCTTTCTTTACCTTTTAGTACGTAGCCTATTTAACTTTTTATTCGTTTATGGCCCTTCACTTTTAAGTTTATATATTGTCCACACTAAATTGTTAACTCATGATTACTTAGTGTATTCTTGCTATGTGGATTTGGTTTTGGTTTACTCTATATATTCTATTGATTTACTTTTTTTTTGGTGTTACACATTTTACAGAGGCTACATTACACCAACACGGCAACACTGCTACTATGTAGATCTGAAATTATGTCCCGAGGGTAAACAAATGTGACCATTACTTGATTAAGCCAACCATTGTAATGTCATGTGAGCGGGGGTTGCATCGTTTGAGCAGTTTATTCCGCATGACTTTGATGCACGTGATGAGTTTTCCCTTGCCCTTGCTGTCTTAAGGGGGTATTGCGTCGCGATTTTATTCCTAAAGATTGTTTGAATGTAAGGTTTCACTGAATCAGTGTGATTTGACTTATTTCTATTTTTCAATATTAAAACACCAAATCAATCAAATGACTTTATTATCTTAATGAAATGGAGATCGGACCAATGTTCTCTTCCGAGTCCCTCTCTCGGTTTCTTTGACATTGTCTCTCTCTATTCAGGTGAGGTCAATCAAACATTCAAACACCTTTTATATGTATTTCAGATATGCATTCAGTTGCATTACTTTGTAATTTCAGAAATTAGCATATCATTTTGTCTCTGCAATGCCAACAGACTGAGCGAGAGTTCAGCCAACAATGTCCGATATTGTGGAATCTCTTGAGCTCCCCGAACGATAGGAGTTCGGCAGATGGTATTGAAGGGAAGTCCTTTGATTTGTCTCTTCAAACAACTAATACTCGCTTCATATCCTCTCCTGTTACTAGCTAAGCCTCTGTGAATGTACAACAATTTTTGTGAGAAAACAATCTTGAGTCATATCGGCAGGAATGAGTCACTATGGAAGTGTGTAAACCCATTATACTGGCAGGAATGAATCACTATGGAAGTGTAAACCCATTAGGTAGTGATCCCACGCTATACACAGAACCAATATGGGATTAAATCTACACTTTTCTAAATACTCCTATTGGACGGAATGATTTGGGTGCATCTCGTTGCAGGTATGTTTTTCTTTTCTTCTAAGTATTACATTTTGATTTGTTCCCTAAGATTGTGTTTCTGAATTGAAAGGTCTGTCATTTTATATTAGGTATGAAGCTGCTATCACATTGAAGAATTCTTGCTTGAGCTTGAAAGATGTAGCTTTGGGTGACATACTTCAGATTTTTAATATTGTAGTTACTTTAAAGAAGTGGAATGTAGTTCATGCAAATGACTGGCAGCCGATCACTATTACCGTTGGGTATGGCGGAGGGGTACTTGATTTCCGTCAAAAGTTAGTTAAGGTAAGAGAAGAGATCCTGGACTCATAAATAGAGTGGAAGTTGACAACGAAATACGAGGAAGGAGGATCTCTTTTTCAAATTTAGGTTAGTGTGGTAAAATATGGTTTTTAAATTGCTTTAGGAAGTTAAAGGTATTGGGTTATGCTTTCAACATGGCCAACGGTAAATTCCTTCAAGGATATTATTAGATATTGGTAAGTAATACTCAGTTGTGCGGTTGGGTTGACATGTATCATTACTTGAGATTAGTGTCCACAAGATAGTACCTGGAAGTTGCTTTTCCTTATGGCTTGATGATGCAGTCGTAGGCTCCTTTTTTGCACGATATGTTCACTTTCCTCAGCGTTATTTGCTAATTAGAACTCGCTCACCGGGTTAACCTTTGCTGAACGAATAATTATCAATTAAACTGAATTCCGTGCATACCTATCTATTAGAGAACGTATTTTTGCAGACGAGGAGCACACAGTGAATTGATGCGCGCTCTACACAACAACAAACCAAAAAATAAAATTTAAAACACTGAAGCAAAGCGGCACTGAAATTTTTGCATTTAAGAGTTCAGTTTTGCAATAAAAAATAAGAAACTGAAATTAAAATTAAGAGTTCCCATAGAATTCAGTTTGAAGCGAAAAGAAGAATCAAGAGAGGAAAAAGTAAACAATGAGAAAAATGCATACTAACCTTTAAAATGATTGGCTATTGGTTCAATAGAAATCGTTCTGATGGAGAGCAAGTTAGGAATTATCAAATTTGTAGTTTCGATTTGAAAGTTAATATGGGTATTGGCCAGGAACGAAGAAGACGAGCGTTTTTTTTTTTGAACCCGCCGAAACGGTGTATCTGTCTCTGTTTGCCGAAGAAGTTGACATGTATAGTTATGGGAATACTTTAAATGACAAATTTACCCTTTTAATGAAGAACAAAAAATAAGTGGCTGTCTAAATTTCCGGTACCCTTCCCATTAAAAACTTTGGTGTAAAACCGGGAATACGGCAACTAATTGGGAAATCTGGTATCCGCTTTATATATAAGATTATTATTTATGGTACTAGGAGAATATAAATAAATAAAAATGGAGTGTTATAATATACACACCTTAAAAGGATCTCGTCCCGAGATTCAAGGTAGAGTGTTAGAGAAAAGCTCAGGATGCATCTATCTTACTCTTCGTCTTGGAATTCGATGATGAGTGGCTGTGCTTATAATGGGTATCCTGAGAGTTCATAGAGTTATTTTAAGGACATGGGCTTGTATTATAGTTGTGTTCGAGCTGATAATTTTAGTCTCTCGTGTACTATCTCTGCTTGTTCTAGTTTGGGTGACCTACAATGTGGACAAACAGTTCATGGGCTTGCAATCAGATTGGGATATGAGGAGACTGCCAACATTTCGATTGGGAATGCCCTTATTTCGTTATATTCACAATGTGGGGATATCGAAGATGCAGAGCTCGTGTTCAATAAAATGGTTTATAAGCACGATGTTGTTTCATGGAATTCAATGATTCATGGGTTTGCCACAAATGGGATGATTTTAGAAGCCTTTAGTCTCTTGCATGAAATGCAACTTACATGGTCTGTTCATCCCGATTTGGTGACGTTGATTTCAATTGTTCCACTCTGTACGGAATTTAACCTATTACGAGAAGGAAGAAGTGTTCATGGATTCATAGTCCGGAGGAAAATGAGATTGGATTTGTCTTTAAAGAACAGTATTATGGACATGTACTTGAAATGCAACATTCTTAAGCCGGCAGAACTCATGTTCACAATAATGTACAGTAAATGTGGCAGATTAGAACTTGCCATTCATCTATTTAAAGATTCAGCAGAGAAGTCAGTTGCATCTTGGAACTCCATGATCTCTGCATATGGGTTCCATGGTCAAGGTAAGGAAGCGATCAAGTTGTTCAGTGAGATGTGTGAGTCTGGGACTAGTCCAACAAAAAGCACTTTCATCAGTCTGTTATCTGCTTGTAGTCATTCTGGGCTCGTAGAAGAAGGACGCTTGTATTATGAACTCATGTCCACAGAATTTGGGGTGGAACCAACTATTGAACATCATGTTTACTATGCGGATATGCTCGGTCGAAGTGGGAAACTTAGTGAAGCTTACGAGTTTATCAAGGATATACAACCTCAACAGCAGGCAGGTGTCTGGGGGGCACTTTTAAGTGCTTGCAAGTATCATGGAGACATAAAGATGGGGAAACAAGTTGCGGAACATCTCTTCAATATAGATCCTGAAAATGCTGGATATTATGTTTCTTTATTCAACATTTACACAGCTGATGGAAGGTGGAGTGATGCAATGGACATTAGGAAAAACTTTCAAGACAGGATGTTGAGAAAGCCCCCGGGTTATAGCCTTATTGACATTTGTTCAGGATGAGGCCATATATCACACATATTTAAGGGTTGGTGATTTTCTAGCTTGTGTTTTTGGTGCGTTAGTTCCAGGCGCAGCAAAACAACAGTAGTAATTGGTGATGTAGTGCAGTGGAAAGTTTTCGTAGCACCACTTGTACACCATGAAAAAACTTGTGTGAGTGCCTCTAAGCTCTCTTCTGTTCTTTTCTTGTACTATTTATGGATCCGTTCCCCTTGCTTCTATTTGAAACTAAGCTACAAAGCATCCATGGCATACAATGTATCCTGGAAGCTGCAAGTCTCTTTTACTCATGACGCCTTTCCTCTGATTCATCCTCTTCCCCATTGCTGATGCTTGCATTTGTTATCATAGCACAGGAGCTATCAACACTTGATCTTCATCAGCTTTTTCAGGTTCAAGGACACAGGAGACTGTCTTGAACTCTACATAACTGACATCCCTGCTCAAAGCCAAACTCACGGATGGGATTCCTCCTTGCTCACAAGATGTCCAGATCCGACCATTCTGATATAGCAAAGACGGTCTACACTTTCTACAAGATCCAAGGCACTAAAAACAACACTCTTACCTTCTCCAAACTCCATAGTTGATAAATCATCCTATGACTATCTTCTGAAAGTCCAGAATCTAGTCACCATTACTGTTCAATCATCTATGTAAAGTCTTGATAAAGAGACCAGTTCTTGATTGGTGTGTCTACTAGTCAGAAAAAAAGGTTTTTCGCCTGTTTCTTGATTGGTTTTTTTTATAAGAATAAACAGACAGGTTGTTGTACCCATAGTCCCATACTCAAAGCAGGAGTCTTAAGGTATTGCTCGACGTTTCAGCGCAATGTTGTCTTTCTAGTATACTCACCTTGCATTGGATATCTTAAGTGCCTCTGATAATTATGTTGATGCTTATCAACTCCAGGTGGTAACTGTAAAACCGTACTTTGTTTTTAGGGAGATATTACTGATGATTATGGGCTTTCTTGTGTGCTTGATTTATCTGTATTAGAACATTTGGATTAATTAGATCTGATCACAATGTACTCTCTCTCTCTCTGATGTGAATTAAAGGGCGGAAGCAACTTCAATCAACACACTTTTAATCCGAAAATCACTACTAAATTCTCATTAAATCAACCCCGTACTTTTGTCTTCTTTATACAATCTCCAAATAATCCTAATTAGGAACCAACAACTAAAATGGATAAACCCTACTAAAATACGAATTACTAAGATAAACTAAGTTACTAAATACACTAATTCCATCACTCTCTCTCTTCTTTTTATCTCCTGTTTATATGGTCCCCCTGGATAGAACTAACACACATGGTCCAGGATACTATCTCTAAGTCTTGCTTGAGGCTGGGAAGGAATATCACCACTCATTATTCTTTATATCAAATATCTCTGTTGGTATCAACCAGAAAATGATGAATGAATATGATGAAAATTCATTTAAGGTAATATGATTAATCACTTTTTACATTAATCATCTTATAAAGTAAATTTTAGGAAAAATTGTCCTAACTGTGGTCTATCATCTGTGTTTTGGATCTTTCAAGATTGAAGAAGCCACCATAAAAGAAATTCAATCAGCTTTCCAACAAAACAAACTTACTTCTAAACAGCTAGTCCAGTACTACCTTGATGCCATTCAAAAGTTGAATCCTACACTCTGTTCAGTGATTGAAGTTAATTCAGAAGCTCTCTCCCAAGCTGCTAAGGCTGACAATGATCGGATACTTCCTGGTGGGTGTGGGTGTTCCTGTGGCATGGAAGGAATTCCTGTATTGCTTAAAGACAATATTGCCACCAAGGACACGCTCAACACTACGTCTGGTTCCTTTGCACTCCTTAATTCAGTTGTTCCTCGTGATGCTGGTGTTATCGATCGGTTGAGAAAGGCAGGTGCCATCATATTGGGTAAAGCTGGGCTTTCTCAGTGGGCGAACTATAGGGGTACAAATGCCCCAGGTGGATGGAGTGCAAGAGGTGGTACTGTGAAAGTAAGTTCACTGTCTGCTTAGATGCTTAGAGTTTTGTCGCCTGTTATTTTGTGAGGACAAGTTTTAAGATACTAACATTGTGCATCTTCGGTGCTGAATGCCTGAATGTAACCAGAACCCATATGTGCTAACAACAGAACCAGGTGGTTCAAGCACAGGATCCGCTGTTAGTGTTGGAGCCAATTTAGTGACAGTTTCTCTTGGCACTGAAACGAACGGATCAATCATCGAGCCATGTAGTGTCAGTTGCGTTGTGGGAATCAAACCAACTTTGGGCCTGACTAGTAGGTCAGGGGTGATACCTATCAGTCTTAGACAGGACACTGTTGGGTAAGCAGCATCTTATACTTCTTATTGAGATGCTATAGTTTACTGAATGATGGAGTGCTCTAGACTATAATTTCAATGAGTCTAAAAGTGAATTCGTTTCACAATAATGTAAAGCTGTAAAGAAAGATCTGAAAGCGATTTTCTGATGGTATCTGAGGTCCTTCTTGATTTAATAGAGAAAAGTCTTTGTAAAACCTTTCAGGTTTTAATAATAGAACTCTCTGTGCTTTGTACCAATACAGTTTTCCCTAGTGAACCAAGCAGTCAAGCATGGCCAAAAATAGATTTCTATACCTATAATTTTTATTTTTATTTCGGATAACCTATTTATATATAGAGGATGTAGCTACAAACCAAACAGTTTCCACCTAAGTAGTTGTCCCTTGTCTCCACTTCACAGAACACCTCAATGAATTCTCTCCTGCGCATTTGTCACCTAAGCAGTGATGTCACAGTCCACTTGGGCTCATGGCTAACATCACCAGCACAAACGGTAATTGACCATGGAACCATTAATAGCTCTAGAGAAATTAGGTAGGACGGCGATTGGCACCGGCTGGGGGCTGCGTAAGGCTAAAATAGTTATGAGTTAAAAAACTCCCTAGTTGAAGCTAGTGAGTTACCTATATGGGGTTCGCAAACAAAAGTTCCAAGGTGCATTGCTTTGCTGAACTGAACGACGACTTTTCTTTGACAGGCCAATTGGAAGGACAGTATCGGATGCAGTGTATTTACTGGATGTGATCGTTGGTTATGACCCAAGAGATGATGAGATGACCAAGGAGGCCTGCCAATATATTCCCCTTGGTGGATACAAACAGTTTCTCAAAACTGATGGGCTTAGTGGAAAAAGGCTCGGGAATATGTGGCATCTTTTCAAGGTGATATACGACGACGATCCTACTTCCCCGGTTCCTGCTGTTTTTCAGAGACATATAAATACCATGAGGTAAGGGAATAACAGTTGGGTTGCAGTTGTTGGCATTACTCGGTTTAGATAATTCTAAGGCTTTATTAACATTAGCATTTCTTGGTTTGTGCTGATAATGCTAGAAACAATGGTGCTGTTGTTGTAAATGACCTGGAATTAAACAACTTCCTAACAATTATGAAAGGAAATGAAGAAGCTCTAGCTCTTAAGTACGAGTTCAAGCGTGATCTCGGCGTCTACTTATCCAATTTATTGAAATCTCCAATTAAATCATTGGCAGATGCAATTGCTTTCAATATCGCCAACCCAGACAAGGTGAGTGGTTAATAAAAGTTTATTTTCATAAGCATCTTCATTACCTGAGGGTCTTTTGCCAGACTCGAACAATTTTAGTATGAACAACGACGCAATCAGCGAGCCATCTCTTCTGAGCCGGATTTTATAATGCCAGCACAAATACTTGTTAGTCCTTCATTGTATTCGGTATCTTTTTACTCTTAATACAATATTTGCTTACTTAGAAAAAAAAACTATTTGGTAAGTTGACTAGTATATTTATGTTTACAATTTGCAGGAGATGACGAATAAATATAATCAAAGCAAGTTCATAGATTCTGAGGAAACTAAGCTTCCATGTAGTGAGTACACAGCGGCGCTCTGTGAGTTAACCAAGCTCTCAGAAGAAGGCTTTCATAAATTTATGAGAGATAATAGCTTGGATGCAATGGTGGTGCCGGAGTTCCTTGGGGCTAGCATCTTGGCAAATGGAGGATACCCCGGCATCATTGTCCCGGCTGGCTTTAATGAAAAAGGGGTGCCTTTTGGAATATTGTTTGGTGGACTTAAAGGATCTGAGCCAAAGCTTATAGAGATTGCATATGCATTTGAACAAGCTACCAAAATTAGGAAGCCACCATCGATTCAGGTTTAAGCTATAAAGATCTTATATTACCTGATACTCAGTTTCAGGTTTTTATATCAACATGTTTACGTCTGATGCTAAACTTATTATTCTTTTACTTTCTTAGGAAATAATCGTGGTAAAACACTTGTTCTAACACACCACATATAACAAGATTGATATCTTTTCACCATTCGTCTTTTGTGACTTCGTATTTTATATAAAACTGTGGTAGTATGAAGCCATGAACAGGCAGAGTTTTCAAGACCCCACTTCAAGAATTTTATAGTCTGAACTCTTAACTCTCAAGTACGCAGTCAGTAAGACAACAATCAAGTTATTTTTCTTGTAAAACCCCCGTTGGATAACCAAATGGTGGTTCCGAAAAATAACTTCTTAGATATATTTAGTAGAGCTACCAAAAAAACACCAAAATTTTGAACCAAAAAAATACCAAACCAAAAAAAACACCAAGCAACTTTAGGAGCAACATCAAAATTCCACCAAGCAACTATGCGGTTTTGCCAAAACCGCGCCACTAAATCCCAACTGACAGGCCCAAGCCCATGCAGTTTTCAGAAAACCGCTCGATGTTCAGAACACCGCATGCTACTTCTATATAAACAGCTCCAAAACTGCGCGGTTCAATCACTTTCACCTCTTCTCACAATTATAAAACCCTCTCCTTAATTAAAAAAAAAAACAAAAACCTACCTAAACTCTTAAAATTTGATATGGATCATTTTGAACCTTTCGACGGTGATGATTGGCAGTACACAGACGACATTGGCGATGAACCTGAGGAAGTAAAATACGGTGGGGGAGAAGAACCCGAGGATGTCGCGCCGACTGATAGACATCCCTATGTACTGGAGTATCAGATGAACGACTTCGATTGGCAATTTATACCTGGAGAAGCACTTGATATAGAAGTTGTGTCTTATAATCGGATACAAAAACGGTCGAGTCGCGATGGCTAATACTCGTAATTAATTAGTTTTGATTAAATATTTTGAATATTAATTAGTTGAGTTGGACCAATTAATTATTTATCTTATAATGCGTTATTTTTTTTCATAATATCGCGATGTTATTGACTACCGAAGTTAGATCGGCTTTACATAGTGTTAGAGAGTGGTGGAAGGTTACTAAGAGTTTGGATGACTTTGTACATATTAGAGATATTATTTTGTATACACCTTTGGGTCTTTTGGTTGATGTGGATTATGAGAAAGGCCGATTAAGCAAATGGTCATAGCTTTAGTAGAAAGATGGTGGAGTAGAACTCATACATTTCATTTCCCTTGCGGAGTTAGGGTTCACACCACTAGACTTCACTATGATTTACAGGTTGAAGATCGGTATAGGTCAACCGATACCTTTTCATACAAATTATGAGAATATGGATAGTATGCTTATGAGTTTTCCTCGTTTAGGTGCTGATGCTTATGATTCTTCTGGTATTAAGCTATCTCATATTAAGACTGCATATATGGACCCCCTCTTAGATCCTGATACACGAGCGGAGTTAGCTTTGACTGTTCTACCTGGTAGTGAGAGTGCTGATGTATATGTTAAGGTTTTTTTTATGTTTTTTATTGGGCATGTTCTGTTTCCCAATGGTCATTCTACAGCATGATTGGGATATTATGCTTATGTATCTAATTTGCATGCTATGAGAGATTATGACCTGGGTAGCTCAGTATATGCCACATTGATAAATGGCGTTAGATAAAGCTTCACAAACATTCGAAGTCGAAAGTCCTCGATTGCGGGATTCACGGGACTTTTAGAGATTTGGTTTTATGAAGTACTTTCGAACTCTTTGTCCTAACATAGACATGATTCGCGATACTAATACTCTAGATTTGGTAGTTGGTCGGGGCCTCGACTCGTCAATAGGCGATTAGAAATAATGTCCGTATGGCTCGTCTTCGATTGATATTAGATCATTGTCATCTATCGAGTAGAGACCTTGGCGTTTGACTATTGTCTTTGACGATCCAACAGTTAAAGATGCATGCTTGTGTGCTATCACGTCCACGAGTTGTGTTTGCATACGCATGGATCGTATGGTTTGGTAATCGTGGAGATAGATGTTGGAGGCAGATGATTGGACGTTATGGATTTCCATGTGCTCCCATGCCAGATGTTAGTGATGCGAAGTCGTGGGGTAGAATTCAAGTTCATGATGCAGTCTCCCACCTTAAGGGAGGTTATTAGAGCAGTGGACATCAATACCCATCTCGCACAGGATCAGGTAGTGTGGACGCCTCATCCGAGGGGACAGTTTACCTCACACAGTGCATATCAGGCTCTCTCACCAGTGAAGGATAAGAAAAAATGGCATAAGCTGGTCTGGGGTAAATGGGTGTTACCAAGACACTCATTCATTACATGGCAGCTGTTCTCACAAAGTCTCCCGACTCAAGACGATTGGTTCAAAGGAAAATCCTACACTCTTTTAGCTTGTTGTTTATGTAATAACTACCGAGAATTCTCGGGGGCACCTCTTTTTTGAATGTTCAGTATTCCAAGGAAATCATCTCTGTGAGTCGTTTAACTTCTTGGTATTATCACGCATGAGCGACAAAGAAATGGGGGAGTGGTCGCCGATTATGCATCTATGCAAAGAGGCGATGTGGGAGAGGTATACAAGGTTTTTTTCTACTAGCTTGCCGCCTATATCCGGGGAAAGGAACGACCGCAGATTTCAGCACACTACCAAGTCAGCAAGGAGGATATACGAGAAACTGGTTAGAGACACAAGGAATTATTTGCAAGTCCTAAGACCTGAAATAGGCGATTCGGACAGCGCAAGGAACCTATTTCAGAGACTCAACCTTGAACCCAAATACAAGACACAAAGGCAAACCGAATGTGTTTGGAGCCCTCCAAGTGGTAACCGAGTGAAAGCTAATACAGACGAAGCCTTGAGTAGTAATGGTGCGGGACAAGGTGAGGTTATAAGAGACAAAGAGGGACAAGTGGTAGCTGGATTTAGTGGCAGTGGAGGCTTGTCGTATGTGCTGTTTCAGGAAATCAAAGCTATCGACATATGCTTGCAAAGATGTCTGGATGAAGGTTACAAGGAAGTGGAGGTTGAGTCTGACTCATTGAGAGCCGTGAACGCAATCAACAAGGTAGAGAAACCCCCTTGGTTCTGTCTTGACATGCTTAAAGATATAGATATGAAAAGAGATAGGTTCACTTTTATATCCTTCTTTCATGCTTATAGAGAAGTGAACCGTGCTGCGGACTATCTAGCTTCTCTTCATGACGCATCTAGTTTTGTTGTACATTTTGTCCCTCCATTAGATCATAGATTACAATGTATTTTAAATGATGACGCAAGTGGACAAACTTATGTACGAAACAGTTGAATCAATGCAGGTGAGGGTCTTCCTAACCCTAGCTTAATTTTGTAAAAAAAAAATCCTCATGGTTTGTACAACCTGGTGATGAAGGTGGCATGTGCTAAAGAAACCTGCCAAGCTTCTCTTAAGTTTATTGTCAAATCTTGTTTTGTACAGTGTTCTTGCTTCAACAAGGAATGGTTGTTTAGTTAATATGGATATGGACGATTTTCATATATAAGAGCTGATTGAGTGGTACTACCACACAGGGGGTGGTTGCCAGACCACTGCCTATCCTGCGGTAATTCAAGTTTTATCCAATGTTTGGTGGGGGATTGGTGTAGTCCAGACACATGATATTTTCCTAATTGGGGTAAGTTGAGATGAGTTTTGGTATTTTGACCATAACTTTGGCTACGGTTGTTAGAATCACGCGTGTGACCCCAATTCGGAAAGTCAATACGCTCTGTGGTCGACTTTTTCGATGTCAAAATCTACTGTTTTCCCTTCCAAATTCATCAATTTTAGATTTTCTTTCCTTTTTACCGTTTTGGAAGTAAATCTGAGTCCGATTTAGGCTAGATTTTTGGTAGATTACTTCTGTTATTATCTAGTTCATTATCTCTCAGCAACATGAAAAATCAAAACATGATAGCTTTCATGAGATTGAGCTCGTGGTTGAAGTCGTCTCTTCTGATTGGGAAGTGTTTCTACCAATTTTAGAAATGTATTGACTTTCTAGCTCTATGCTACACCAGGAGTGGTTGTTCGACCACTTCTAACTCTGGGAAGGGACAAGTTTTTCTCATTGCTAGGATGTTATAACCCATGAAATTAGTGCACAAAATAAATAGATGTCTGTTGCGCATGTGATGATAGAGATTAATATAACAACTTAATAAGTTCGTATTCAGTTTGGAAAAGGAATGGTGACGTCCAAGACAAATTGAACTTTGAGCTTGTACATCACATGGTGTTGCTGTGTTTACACAAAACAAAACTTCTTGTGTGGAATTTGGTTTAGTAGTATTGCCACAATGGGCATGGTAGTCCAATCATTTCTTGTTTAAACTAAACTTGGTTTCTGGCATACAACTTGGTTTTACGGACATCATTAATTGGTGGGGAGAGGGGCACTCGCTGTCCATCCACGTATTAATAGTATGTTTATATTAGCTTCAATTGTGACAACAACTTGGAGCAGTATGCTACAACGACTCTAGCTAGTTCGCTAGTCTTGCTACAATGGGGATGTTCGTTCGACCACTTCCAATCATGGAGACATCTTTACTTTAGTGTTTGGTAGGGGACTGGTGCAGTCCCACCATGCCTACATGGTATTTGATTCAATATGGTGATTTGTTAACGACCTATAGAATTCGAGATTTCAGTGATGGAGTAGTTGAGTTTCACCTTATCGAAAGTGAGACGTTGTAAGGAACCGCCAGAAAGGGGTTTCTAAAGATGATCATGCAGGTTTGCCATCTTTTCCATGCTTTAGTATGACACCAAGAGCATTATATCACTCAGGGGGTGGTGCAACCACTCTATTCAGTTAAGAGCTCATGGTGAACTTTGGAATTTCTTGATTGAAATGGTTCATTCATGCACTTAGTTTTGACAACCGCTAGCAAAAGTGCAATATCTTTTTGTACAAAGCTCGGTTTTGCAAGCGGTTTTTTGGGATTGGAAGAAGATTCTGCTAGCTCCCATATGGTATATGGTGAAGTGTCCACTTCTCTACCAGTTTGCATAGGAGCTCAAATTCTTTTAGGCACTGCAGACTAAAGTTTTAATCTTGACAGTTTCGGCATGAGACAGAGAAATGGGCATATCTTCCTTTCTGCAGGTCGGTTTTGCACGCCGTTTCTTGTGTTGGAAACTAGATTACAGTGTCTTTCCGGTGATATGAGGCATTACACTTGGTTGTTATGCATTTGGTTCAGTAACTTATATCTTTGGACGAAAGTCACAAATTGGTAGTTTTGTGGAGGAACATTTATAACGTCCTCCCTTAAGGTCCGTTTTATGAGTTGTTCCTTGTGTTAGAAACTTGAGTCAGTTACCTTTTTGAAGGTTCATGGCACTACAAAAAGTTCTCCTTGTGATACATCAGGTCAGGTATGCAAGCTGTTGAATATTTTAGAAGATAGACTCAGAACTTTTCCATTGGTATATGGGAAAATGTCTTGTTCTTTTGTAGTATATATAGGAAGCAGCAGTATGAGAATAAGAAACGGATCCCTAATGGCCAAGATATAGAGGCGGCTCTCTGGAGGCTGACTTCTAGTCATTTCTTCTTCCCCACTCAATATGTTATTCAGCCCTATAAAGAACTACGATAGACTTGATTCCTGAAAGAGGATATGTAGGTAGCCATTTCGTGGTTTAGTCCATATTATCAAATACTCTTATTGGTTTCAGTAGATGAGCAGTCTGTAAAACAGCGGTCGGGTTTGTCATTTCATTCGCATTTCAATGAAATTGCAAAAGTTTATTTATAAACAAAAACTAATTCGATCACGTGATGTTTGTGAAAATGGATTTAGGTGAGAAAATAATGAAAATAAAAGAAAATAGACTTTGATTATGGAGATAGAAAATCTATTTGAGCGAATCGTATCTCAATTAAAAGAGTTAGTCTCGATTTTTTATCCCTGGTAACGACTCTTCATCTCTGAACGAGCCTTATTAGCCCGTGGAATCGATTCAGAACCCCATCTATGGATGAAGTTACTCGATTCCTAATCGTTATAATTATCGAAACACCCTCCCTAACGAAAATAATCCTCACTCGGGCAGAGTTTCTGCTCTGAGATCACAAAACTAAAGTGTTGTTCTAATTAACAAAAAATAAAACTGAATTAAAAACATTTTAATTAAAAACTGAAAATTAAATTGTTCATTACACTATAAAAAGCAGTAAACTACTCTACTCCTATGATTGAATGCTAACCATTCAATGAGAAAAACTAAAACTAGACCCTTCTATTTATAGTTTTTTTTATAGTTTATATTCAATCCATCTAATCTAAATCTAACGGTTACAAATAAAATATAATATCCCAAGGAATATTCTCTATAATAGGAATGGGCTTGGACTAAATAGTAACAAACTTTGGCTTTATCTTCATATTCCAAACTGCACGACCATTTTTTGGAAGCAAGATACCGTTACGTAGAGTTTTCTACGCTGATCATTTTAGCTAGTCAAATGCTTGAATTGGAGTTAGGAGATAGAAGATATCGCTGTTTGAAGTTTTCTCCTGACTTTCAGGCTGATTTAGGTCAGTTTGACCAAGTTTTTTATCCGAAAATCTATTCTTTAGCTGGCTTAGGGACTCGAGTTTAGATTCTTCAACTTGTTTCATGGTTCTCTTAATCCATGAGCTTTGCTGGCAGTTTGGAGCTTTAAATGAGCTTATACTGAAGATTTCAAGTCCAAGCTTTATTCAACTGTATTTCTTGCTAAAATGCAGGTTTTGTATATATTTTATCGTTGTCTGTTGAAACCTGTGATAACATGAAAATACCATTAATTTATATTTATTAAACACATAATTGACCCAAATGGAATGTCTCTACGGGGTTTAAAACATAGTTTTTGGTACTTATCAGTAGCTACGCTTTGAACTAGAACACGGTGTGAAGATATCAGCAGAGGATTGTGGGATAATCAAAAAATTCCCTACAATCCTTTTGATTGGACAACTGGGAGTCAAAATTTCACAAACAACAAAATGCAACTAGTGGATGAGACTTGACATTGTGGGTGTCATTAGCCAAGTTGTCAGTCGATTGATGCTCATCAAAATTCGGATACTGGCGTGGATGCAAAATGGGATCAACATAGTGGAACAAGCAAATGGTAGCCCATCAAGAAGTGTGTGGACCTCTCAAGCCATCAGTTGAAGATGTCCAAAAGGTTGTGGTATTTGACCGCACGAACGCAATGTCTCTTTGGGTGGTATGTGGACCTAGCTCATCCTTATTAAGGGACAATAGTTTCCCTGGAGATGATCGAGGATCGGCACTCCCTTATTTGTAGCGGCGTGATTGCAACATGACCGTTACCTCACTATGGCCCAGGAGAGCGAAGAGTACTAGAGCTCCATTCTAGTATGCTTGCGAGCAATATTGGATTGATTTGTGTCCCAGATATAGTTGTTAATGGAACCCATTACCCACAGGTCTAGGATCAACCAGATTAAGACCAGTGCATTGGTTTACTAAGGGAGTGATCGCTTGCATCTATTGGGGTGAAGACTATTAGCCTCGAGTGTATGAATGATTTCTCAATTCATTCCTCGGTGCTTCAAAGGAAGGAGTGCTGCCACAGTTGGGATAGTGGAGTGGCTTGAGTCGTAATGGAGCATGCATTTTGAAGTGCATTAACAAACCCTGTGTATGTGGATGAAGAATGGTCTAGGGGGTGGATTGAAAGTCTTGGTGATAGATCGACTTCAGTATAGATGATGAATCTCCTCACAGGTATCTCTATTTTTCCAAATTTTCATAAAGAAGCCAGCCATGTCCAAGAACAGAAGGGTCTGGTATTGTTAGTGCAAGAAGATGCACACAGTTACTCAATCCGAACCCAGAGGTTTTGATCTTCATCTCTCGACGTGGACGTCGAGAATTAAGTGGGAGTGCAAGTGGTAGAATACCACAGTTTCCCAGTACATAATGGTACATTCTATGGACAATACAATTTTGTTTCAAGGTAAATAATGATTCCTTTTCCACATTATCACAAGTTCCTTTCGATTCCACAACAATGATCATACAGTTTTATAACACCCCGTCTTTTTATTTTATTTTTTTCTATAATAATAATAAGAAGAAGAAGAAGAATAATAATGATAATAGGTTAAACTAAATATATTATAACTATCAGTTAAGGATAAAAGTCCCGTAAGTAAATAGATAAGTTTTATCCTTGTTTTTCGGTGAAGTTTTTTAAAACTAAAAGGGGATTCTCACGTAGAGTTTTTTAGGGAAAAACACAACGAGAGTTTTATGGAAAAAAATGGAGTTTTACTGAAAGAAGAAAACGTTTTGAACGAGGAAGATCATTTTTTTCGCGCGACAGTCGACTTCGGTCTTTCGGGGTTTTTTCGCTTTCAGAATCTAGTTGTTCGGTTTATAAACTGTGAGTAGTCTGAAGATGTTTTTTTTTATATTTGTTTCTGCTAATCATATCCGTAATAGTGGTTTCCTTATTTGATATCTTGTAAACTCTGTTAATGGTGTCGACTGATAGATAAAATTTTGAAGTACTACAGTATGTAAAAATTCTGACGAATTTGAGAATTGAACTGTCGAAGCCTTGACACCGGTTGTTAATGGCGTCGCCATTAGAACCAAATCGTCCTATTCTTTGTTCTGTTTGAATGATGTGTTTTGTTTGATTTTGTGGTGATGTTAAACTGTTGTTGTTATGATTGATGATGTTTGGTTGTGGTGGTGAAGTGTTGGGTATTAAATTGGTGTTTGGTTTGATTGGGTGCTGGAGAGTGTGAGGGGAAGCTTTGGAACAAGCACATTAATGGAGGTCAATATCGATCCAGTTTTGAGGGAGGAATTGGTGAAACAATGATTTGGGTTTTGTATTAACTAAAGTAGTAGGGGTTTTAGTTTAGATCATTTTCGGTTAGGTTGAGAGGTGAGTGGTGGTCCGGCGAGTGAAGCTTTAGCAGAACATTAATGGCGTCGATTTGAGATTTTTGCAGTATATGGGAATTGGGATTTTTGGGTATCGGCAGATTTTGTTTTTCAAAAGGAACCAAACCGCTGGGTTTAATAGTGCTATTAGATGGCCGATGGTGGCTGGTAGTGGAGGAGAGGTGCTGTGAGGAAGAAGAAGGTGAACAGTACGTGAGTGTTGGGTTGGATTGGGATTGGGCCGGATCAGTGGGTGGGCCTGAGTGTTTTAAACTTTTAGATTTCATTTTGGGTTTAAGTTTTAGACTTTGGGGGGTTAGAGGAGTTTGGGGATGGTTGACTGCTGTTGAACTGGCTGGTTGACTGTTGTTGACCTTTGGCAGGTTGACTTTGATTGTTGACCAGGGTTGACTTTGACTTGACTAAGATTAGGTCTATTATGATAGGTTTAGGGCTATTAGCGTGCTTGGCTTTAGGCTAAGACCTTTATATATACGTGCCTACGTGTATTAAATACTATGTGATATTTCAGTTTTATATACGACGCTATGACACTTAGACATCCATATAATTAATAACGCGTAAACCAAAAATACAAGAAACAAGATACTCTTTCGTTCTCTGAAATAATATATGCAATAAAATTCAATAATGTGTAAACAAATTTACTGCACCCTTTTAGAACTCTCCTCGCCTCAAGTTTTGGAAATGAGTTTTATGACTGATGATGTCATATGTTAGGTGGGCATTTATTAAATGTGCCATAAATGGCCCGTTAGCGTTATAAATGGGTATTCATTGAATGTGCCATGAATGACCCGGGTATTCATTGAATGTGCCATGAATGACCAGATTGTTTGGACTGCCCTAGAGAGGAACTAAGGTTTTCGCCTTGCGGGTTAGTTGTACTCCTTGAGTGTACGGGAATGTAGGGCTGGGTATTCCTTGAATGTAGCGGGAATGACCCAGGGCATTCATTGAATGTGCCATGAATAACCCGTTAGTGATATGATAGGTATTCCTTGAATGTGGCGGGAATAACCTAAGGTATTCATTGAATGTGCCATGAATGACCTGAGTTTTTGTGCCCGAAGAGGCTGTAAAATATGTGTATGAAAGCCCAGAGATGGCTATGATATTGTGGTATTTGGTGGGAGAGAGGCACACAGGAATGTGTGATTTGGCAAATGTGTGGAGTGCAAATCATGGAGTAGGTACTAAAGGGTGAGTGTATAAGAAAAGTAATTGATTAATTGATAAGAGAAATTGATTTGATTATGCAAGTGTGTTTGGGCTTATATTTGAATACCTATAGGATATCTACATATGTTATATACAATTTCTAACTTTCTTTTGCGGGGGGTAAGACTTAATAATATTTTTTTGCGAGGGGGGTCCTCTACCCTTATCTGGCCAGTGGATATCGATAAGTTTTAATTCAATTACTTAGTTATTAAAACAAGTTATTATAATGAGTTAATAAACCTGAAAGTCTTGCTTGGGAAGAAACTATGTCGAGTTGAAATGACTGGAACTACAATCTTCCAAAGTGAGAATGTTTAAGTTATGATATATTTAAAGTGTTAGTTTGATAAGTAAAGATTTGAAATGTTTATATGTGGTTAGTCTACTCATACCAAAGAAATTCCATTTTGTCTTTCCCATGTTTGCTTTGTTTTGGCTTAACGTGGGTGTGTTCTTAGGAACATAGGTGGAAGGCGAGCTGATGGAACCACGTGTGATTTGGATTCTTGCCCCGGCGGTCGGTTAGTTCTTTTATTAGGTCCGATTCTTATTGGAAGGATGTAATAACGTAGTTTACATTTTCAGCATGACATGAGAATAAGATATTGAAGACTTTTATTATTAGAGTTTGTTTGATGTTTTATTTGGATAGAATATAGTTTAATAAAGTGATGGTGGAAAATTATGGGGATTGTGCAGTTTAAGTTGATTCTTTTATGATATGGCTTTTAGGGTTTTGTATGTTTTGTGTCCACCCAATCATAGTCTGGGTTTTTAAACAAGTGAACATAGTGATGTTTGAGATATTTATATTTCAAATATTCACTTTGTTATTGTTTAGAAATTTGGGCTGTGACAAGTTCAAAGGACATTGTTATACATCAGTACCCTACTATCTCCACCAAGTATGAGTAACCAGAGTTCAGTGAACAACCCGCAGTGTAGAAGAGAAAAGTAACAGTATGGAAAAGGATCTGTGTATGGAGACATATTACTCAAGGAGGAGTACTTGTCCTAGCAGAATGCCAGAGTCGCTTTGGCATGGAGCCATATCTTTGCTCAAGCAAGAGCACATTTCCTGGCAGAATGCCAGAGTGGTTTTGGCGTGGAGCCATATTATTGCTCAAGCAGAAGCACAATTCCTGGAACAATGCCAGAGTTGTTTGGCGTGGAGCCATCTAGTCCTTCGAGACATTGCTTCAGTGGAATTAGGATGACCAAATGAATTAGGACAATCAAATATATTGGAAGAGTTCGAGTTGTTCGTATGGGTGAGCAATTTCTCCTTAACCATGATGTTAGTACTTTCTTCCTACAAGTATTTCAGCAACAGAAGTGCAGTGTCCACTTCGTCAAGGGGCAGAGTGACAGTGTTGATGAATACAAGTTTGTTCTTAAAATATATATGGCAGAGTTGATTGTCTGAAGTGTTTGAGTCAAGTATGATGTAAGATGTGGCAGATACGGATGAACCAAGATGGATGATAAGAGCCCAAAACTGTAGTTTTAACCCCTTAACAATATTGCTTTTTGACCAATTATGTGATTAATAAGTAAGAGTTAGTACTGTTATCGTGTTCTTATGTATTTCAGGCATTGGAGTCGAATATGTGCAAAAATGCGTCCTTTTTGCGAGATAAATGAGCAAAGGTTGGTTGCTAAGAAGTTCTATGATTAAAGGTCAAGATTCAAGGAGAAAAAGCTTTTTTAAAGTCCGGTCAAAGCTGAAAAGTCAAAGTCAACGCAGGCAGAAATAACGCATAAAAGTCGGCAGAACTTCCAAAGGTCGTATCTTTGGACTCAGACCTCAGAATTGGGCCCACCTTATGTCAAAACGAGCGGCTCGGAACAAGCTTTCTAATGGTCTAAGTCTTGACCTAATAAGAGGAGCATAAGTGGATAAAAAGACCATTTAAGTCATTTCTAACTGAAAACCCCTTTGTAGACTGAAGTAATGAGGTTTTGGGCTCGATTTTCCGGCCCAAAACATGTCTCCTAAGCCCATGCACGAAATTATGGATCTAGTCTCTTCTATATAAAGAGACTGAGACTTAGCTCTTAAGCTACTTAGTTTTTACTTAGAGATTTTTCATAGAATTAGTTTTATATCCAAGTAATTAGTTTTAGATAAAGAAATGAATTTTATCTAGAATCAGATTTAGTTTTATAATAAAGAATTAGTTTTTCATTTCAACTTAGTTTTATAATTCAATACTTAGTTAGCTTTAGCTTGTCTTAATTTCATAATTAGTTTAGTCATAAACTCAAGTTTTAAATTAGTTTCAATTCAATATTAATTCATTTCGAATCATATTACCATTGTTCAATTAGATTTATAAAGTTTAATTACTATTCAATAATGACTTGTTCTTATTGTTCTTGTTTTAGAAATGATAGTATAATGATTCAAGACTAAAACCTCCATTAGAGGGGTTTAAGGAAGCCTTGATGATGACTTGAGTTTTGATTAGCATGGATATAGTTATAATGTTCTATTATACTCTAGAAAGTAATTAGTTCACCATGAGAATGGGTTTGATTACTTCACATGCTAGTTATTAGTTGGTAGAGATTACCATGAATAATTAGGGATTAGAAATACCCAACCTTTACGTGAAAACGTAAAGATTAGGATTACAACGTATTCTATGCTAGTTTATTAAGTCGAATCAAGGTGCAATCAAATTCCCCTAATTCATTCTTATATATATTGTCAATTTAGTATTGGATTGCCGTCATTTCATTTATCACATCTTGATTAGTTAATTCACCATCGTAGTTAAATTTAATTCCATTACTCTCACGACTTTGTTAGCTTACACGAATTAGGAAATTTCACATCTAAACGACTAGGAGTAGAACGAATTCTCTACTCTAAACATATTGCATTGATAACGAGAGTATATAACTTTGATATATAAGCACGAAAATAGTTTTAGTTTTACTTACATTTGAGTTTAAACACTTATTCGTAGGTAAAACTATCGTTTTTCCTTTTATCAAATGGCGTCACTGCCATCTTAGTTGTGTTTAGTTACATTTCCCTTAGTAGTGTTAATCCAACCAAAGTCTCATTAAACCCACCCACCCTTGTTTGGTTCTACCTGTGGTTCTTTGCTTCAGAACTAATTTTTTCTCGCAGAAATACACTAAGCGCGCCCCGCACTAAAGTGCCTGGACATCGTCCAAGGTAAGAGCGCACCATCCGCCTTCGAAAGGCAAATTTGAAGTGCACCCCGTGCTAAAGTGCCTGGACTTCGAGTCAGCTAAGAGCGCGACCCGCGCCCTACCTAGTTAGTAAATGTGCATCCCCATTCTAGAGTCTACTGATCTTTTTGTAAAATAGCGGTCGGGTTTTACATTTCGTTCACATTTCAATAAAATTACAAAACGTTATTTATAAATAAAACTAATTTGATCACGTGAATTTGTGGAAGTGAATTTATGTGAGAAAATGATGAAAATAAAATAAATAGACTTGGATTTCGGAGATAGAAAATTCGTTTGAGCGAATCATATCTCCGTTAAAAGAGTTAGTCTCGATTTTTTATCCATAATAACGACTCTTCATCTCTGAACGAGCGTTATTAGTGCATGGAATCGATTCAGAACCCCATCTCTGGGTGAACTTACTCGGTTCCTAATCGTTATAATTATCGAAACACCCTCCCTAACGGAAATAATCCTCACTTGGGTAAAGTTTCTTCTCTGAGATCACATAACTAAGGTGTTATTCTAATTAATAGAAAATAAAACTGAATTAAAAATATTTTAATTAAAAACTGGAATTAAATTCTTCATTACACTAGGAAAGCAGTAAACTACTATACTCCTACTGATGGAATGCTAACCATTCCATCCGAAAAACTGAAACTAGACCCTTCTATTTAAAGTTTTTTAGACGGTCTAGATTCAATCCATCTAATCTAAATCTAACGGTTATAAATAAAATATAATATCCCAGAGAATATTCTATAAATATTCTAGAAATATTCTCTAGAATAGTAATGGGCTTGGACTAAATAGTAATAGGCTTTGGCTTTATCTTCATATTCCAAACCGTATGACCATTTTTTGGAAGCTAGATACCATTATGAGAGTTTTTCTACTTGTTGATCATTTTAAATTTGGTCGAATGCATGAATCGAGTTAGGAGACGGAAGATATCGCCATTTGAAGTTTTCTCCTAACTTTCGGGTTGATTTAGGTCAGTTTGACCAAAATCTCTTCTTTAGCTGGCTTAGGGACTCAAGTTTGGATTCTTCAACTTGTTTCATGGTTCTCTGAGTCCCTGAGCTTTACTTTGGTAGTTTGGAGCTTTAAATAAAGGCGATCTTGAAGATTTCAAGTCCAAGCTTTATTAGTACAGTATTTTATGCTAAAATCACGGGTTTTGTGTGTATTTTATCATTTATGCATTTGAAACTTGTGAAAACATGAAAATACAATTAATTTACATTTATTAAACACATAATTGACCCAAATGTAATGTCTCTACGGGGTTTAAAACACAGTTTTTGATACTTATCATCTACTTATCGATTGAAACTTATAGAATTCAAAAACTTAAGGTGGTTCATTCTGGACTTATCTGAGCTCCTAATGTCCAAGAGCTTCCCTTTCAGATCACTAAGAGCATTGATTACACTTGCAGTCTCATTCAAAAATACTTTGTCCTTCTTAATCTACTAGCCAACATCATTTGCCACCTCTACGCCCACCATCTCCGCCTTCTTCCTCGAGTCCTTGTGCCCCTAAACCTTTGAGTACATCCCCAAGGTTTCTTTCTTCATCCCATGCTAGGCGTCCATCTAGCTCCCCCCCACCCTATGTCCCTTCGTGATAAGAGGCATCAAATCTTATTAGTACATAATTGGGTGGTGTGATAGGAACAAACGATCTAAAGAATTAGAGTTAGAGGGTTAGGAGGAGTAATGTCTGCTCATGGGAGAATCTCTAAATACTTGAATGCATTTGTTTGTGTCCATCTTTGCATTTCCCTCTGAGCATGCTTCCCTGTGACCATTCTTGTGCTCAATTTGTTTTGCATTTCAGGCCTCCCATATGCCATGAAGGAGGAGGCAACTGAATGTTCCAGCTCTTCTTATTGGTTCCTTATTACTTGTGCACCACTTCATAAACACTTGTACCCAATCCCTTAGGCTATCTCCCTGAAGACTTTGGATTCTCAAACTTAGTTCAGAATCATACCAAGCGACTCTGGTCGGTTGCATTCAAAGACGATGTTGTTCGACTCTATATTCCTTTCACATAAAGGGCAAAAGAAATCTCCCACCATCTTCCTTTGACTTCGGTAGAGTTCCCGAGGTAGTACTTTCATGTAAAGTTTCCAAAAAACAGTTTTGTACTAGCAGAGAGTTGAAAATTAATCCACGACTAAATTTCTAAACAATTACATAGTGAATATTTGAGATATAAATATCTCAAACATCACTATGTTCGATTTGTCTAAAACCCCGGCTATGACGGGGTGGACACAACACATACAAACACCTTAAAAACCATATCATAAAATAATCAAATTTAAATAAATACTCCTAATAGTTATCTGCTATCACTTTATTAATAGTCTATCTTCCGTCCAAAAAAAACATCAAACAAACTCTAAGAATAAAAGTCCTCACAACCATATTATTATGTCATACTGAAAGTGTAAACTACGTTCTTACATCCTTCCCATAAGAATCGGACCTAATGAAAGAACTAACGGACTGCTCTAGAAAATGATCCAAATCAAATGTCGTGGTTCCACTGCCTTCCACCTAAGTTCCCAAGAACACACCCACGTTGCCAAAACAAAGCAAACATAGGTCAACAAAATGGAATTTGCTAATATAAGTAGACTAACAACATAAAAACAATTCCATACTTTAATTATCCAAACAAACACTTTAAATGTACCCATAACTTAATCATTCTCAGCTTGGAAGACAAGTAGTTCCGTCATTTCAACTGGAATAGTTTCTTCCCAAGCAAGACTTCCATTCTATTAACTCATTACAGTATCTCATTTTAATAACTTAGAAATTGAATTAAATCTTACCAATATCCACTTCTGTATAAGCGTAAGACAATATCCCTGCACAAAATATTATTAACTCCTACCCTCCTGCAAACGGAAGTTAGAAATTCTAAATAACATATGTAGATATCCTATAAGTATTCAAATGCAAGTCTAAGCACACCCGCACAATCAAATCAATTTCTCTTATTAATTAATCGATTACTTTTCTTATACACACACCCTTTAGTACCTACTCCACGATTTGCACTCTACACATTTGCCAAATCACACATTCCTGTGTGCCTCTCTCCCACCGAATACCATGATATCATAGCCATCTTTGGGCTTTCATACACATATTTCACAGTCTCTTTGAGCATAAAAACTCAGGTCATTCATGGCACATTTAATGAATACCTTATGTCATTCCCGTCACATTCAAGAAATACCTATCATATCATTAACGGGTCATTCATGACACATTCAATGAATACCCGGGTCATTCATGGCACAGTCTATGAATACCCATTTATAACGGTAACGGGCCATTTATGGCACATTCAATAAATGCCCACCTATCACATGCATCACCAGACATAAAATATCATTTCCAAAACTTAAGGCGTGGAGAGTTCTAAAAGGGTGTGGTAAATTTGTTGAGAACATTATTGAATTTTATTGCATATATTCTTTCAGAGTAAGGAGGAGTATCTTGTTTCGTGTATTATTGTTTATGCATTATTAATAATATCGATGTCTAAGTGTCATAGCGTTGTATATCATAAAAGAAATATAGTAACAATGAAATTTCACATAGTAGTTAATACAAGTACACACGTATATATAAAAAGTCTTAGCCTAAAGCCAAGCATGCTAATAGCCCTAGACCTATCTTAATATACCTAATCATTAGCCAAGTCAAAGGTCAAACTTGGTCAACTAGTCTAAGTCAATCCTGGTCAACAACAGTCAACCTACCAAGGGTCAACAACAATCAACCAGTCTTAAACTCATCTAACAAAAAAAACCAAAGATTAAGGCCCAAAATCTTTAGCCTTTCCCAAGCCCAATCTAAATAAACTTAAGCCCATATGTGAAATCTAAAATAAAACACTCAAGCCCACAAATTTGATTTCGGCCCAAGCTGAAACCCAACTAAAAGAACTGGTCTTTTCTTCTTCCTCACCAACGCACCACCTCCACCGATCAGCCACCACAAACCTCCACTCGCCACCACTACAAACCGTTCGGTTTTCACCCTCTACGAAAACCCAACTCTCTGCCAATAACAATTTTTAATTCCCTCACTCCTTAAAAACTCAATCTCGACCACCATTAATGAATTTCAAAGCTTCACATCAACACAAAGACTAACAATTGTTACTACCACATCCACACATATAAAACAAAGTGTAGTTAAAAAAACCAAACCATCAAAAATCATAGTCTAAAAGTTTATGGACTCAAGTTTCTGACCCATAGCCATTACTGAACCTTTCCTAAGAAACCCAAGCTACTGACAATAAAACTAGCTAAATACTGCAAGCTAATTCTATTCGGCTTTATACCTTACCCATCCAACATATATATGAAAAGGTAACTTTCGCCAATAGCTAAACCAAAAACAAAGGAACTCAAATATCAAGTCAATGTAAGTAACAATTCAAAGTAACGAACATTTGCATATCACCGTCTACTTCAGGAGCTTTGTGTTAGTGACTCAAAATATGTGATATGCCTTTGGGTCAAATTGAATATATCAAGGTTCCACAAAAATCAAAGAATTAGATTACTAACCAGAAGAATATATGCTAATCAATCAACTAAAATCTTAAAATAAAAAGGCTCAGACTACTCACTCGTATTACACTCCTGCTATCCGCTGTACCCATAACTTAATCATTCTTAGCTTGGAAGATAGGTAATTTCGTCATTTCAATCGGCATAGTTTCTTCCCAAGCAAGACTTCCATTCTATTAACTCATTTTAATAACTTAGTAATTGAATTAAATCTTATTGATTTCCACTTCTGTGTAAGGGTAGGACAGCGTCCCTGCACAAAATATTATTAAGTCCTACCCTCCTGCAAACGGAAGTTAGAAATTCTAAATAACATATGTAAATATTCTATAAGTATTCAAATGCAAGTCCAAGCACACCCGCACAATCAAATCAATTTCTCTTATTAATTAATTGATTACTTTTCTTATACACCCACCCTTTAGTACCTACTCCACGATTTGCACTCTACACATTTGCCAAATCACACATTCCTGTGTGCCTCTCTTCCACCGAATACCACAATATCATAGCCATCTCTGGGCTTTCATACACATATTTCACAGCCTCTTTGGGCATAAAAACTCAGGTTATTCATGGCACATTTAATGAATATCTTAGGTCATTCCCGCCACATTCAAGGAATACCTATCATATCACTAACGGGTCATTCATGACACATTCAATGAATACCCGGGTCATTCATGACTCAATCTATACCCATTTATAACGCTAACGGGCCATTTATGACACATTCAATAAATGCTCACCTATCACATGATATCACCAATCATAAAATATCATTTCCAAAACTTGAGGCATGGAGAGTTCTAAAAGGGTGTGGTAAATTTGTTGAGAATATTATTGAACTTTATTACATATATTTCTTTCGTGCATTATTGATTACGCATTATTAATGATATCGATGTCTAAGTGTCATAGTATATAATAAAAGAAATATAGTAAGAATGAAATTTCACATAGTAGTTAATACTTTTTTTTTTTTTTTGCAGGCAAAATGTGAATATTATATATAATAATAATAAGGCTACAATAGGGGTTAAGCACCACCCGGGCTGGATTAAGTTCCCACTATGCGTGACATCCCGAGTTTGTACAAGGGCTTTGATAAACTAAGTGGTTACCTCATTAGGCGTTGCCTAACTAGTAACAATCATGCGTACTAAGTAAAGAAAATTGATTGGAAACTACCAAGTGGGTTAAAAAAACCCCAACAATTTCCAGCCCAAAACTGAAAAGCCCATAATACCAACGAGTCGGGGAGACCAGATCTCCACCTTCTCTACCCGAAAACCATCACTGTCACACCCTGAATTTCGACAGAATTCGGAAAAACATTATTTGTTCTCGACTCTTCGATTTCCGAGGTGTGACGAACTCTCCACTTCCAAAAACCCATAAACAGTTTAAATATGCGGATAATTAAAAACCAATAAAAATTTTAACTTAAACAAGAGTCCTATTCATTATAAAAATTTATAAATGAAAATACAATAACATTGTCTAGACTGAAAATCTATATCACCTCAAAGGAAAACAACACATATCCACAAGCAGCAACCAATCTTCTTCAACACTAAACCTGTCAAGACTTATCAACTATGTTCATTTAATGAACACACCCGATAAGCAAACATGCAAATCGGGTCAGCATTATAAAAATGCTGGTGTGAGTAGCTCTAAAATGCAACATATAATTATACATATATATACACAATCCATACGACAGTTAGTTCCTCCATCGAGGCGCCTTAACTTTCAACGACTAATACAACATCCTTAAGTATAATAATTAAGGCAGGTAGTTCCTCCACTGAGGTGCCTTAACTTCCCACTAACCCCACAACAAACTATACGCATAATAAATAAGGCATGTAGTTCCTCCATCGAGGCGCCTTAGGTTCTAACTAAACAAATAACCAACATATTACCATAATTATATTATTTAAGGCTTTCTTTGCGTGTCCCTAAAATCACGTCGTATCTATGTCTTACCTAGTTTCCCTAGCTACCACAATCGCTTCCTAACGCCGAACATGTACATCCACATGCATCCCCTTACATAATGAACCACTTCGTGCGTAACTACCCTGAGCGGGATGCCGCACACCAGGTAACCCTCACACGAAAACAATTATGTAAGTACTGCCACTATTCGGCATAAAATATCACGCGTCTCGTTCTATTTTGCGAACGGAATAATCAAGCCACTATTTGGCTACGATTGCCCAACACATGGGTCAATCAACATCTTATATATACACCCTACACAAGGGCCAATCATATCACATACGCCCACACAGGGCAAATCACATGAGTTGTGGTAGTCAGGTTTTAGGATTTTCGTTCGTAATTTATTCAGTGTCATCATACCTTTATGACTCATAATCATTTCACTATATCACGTGCATGTCAAATACATTATTGCACTAAGCCATAATATTTAGAAATATCTCGAATATATCTCATAACCACTTTCATTCTTTCACGTGTCAATATATTATTGCACTACGCTACACTCCCGTGGGAAATATCCACAAATACTCTACTAGCATCTCACAGATAAAATAATGGAGTTGTCTATACATTTATTTCTCCACAACTATTGCATTTAATATATATATATCCCAACATATTATATAATGTCACAATATCAACGTTAAATCTTAATTAGATAATGACCACCAAATTTATACAAGCTTCCACAGCATTTTAGCATTTGATTTGTCCATACAATTTACAACATAAAATGTAGCACAATTAAACAGTCCACAATCCACAATCAAAGCCCAATATATATATATGCTTTACACATGACACCACTCACGTCAAATCTTAATTAGATAATGACAAACAACGTTATATAATTTTCGACAATATTTTATTACTATATTTGTCCATATTCTTAAACATGTGAAAAACTTGAAAAAGTCAACATTCTATGGTCAACGGTCAAAGTCAACACGTCATGGTCAAAGTCAACACATCCTGATCGAAGTCAAATTGTCATTGTCAAAGTCAAACTGTCGTTTCCATGTTCAACAGGTTCAGGGTCATAGCTATGGTTCACGGCTAAGGTCAAAGGTGCATAGCTCATGAGCTCATGACTAAGGTAATGGTTCGGACCCAACTGGCCGCGCCCAAACCCAAACCTTAGAACCCGAAAGTTTAAAACCAACTTATTTATTCCACCTGACCCAAATAGGGACATAAGGACCAGCCCACATAAATTAGAAACCGGCCCAAAGAAAACTAATTAGTTTTGGCCCAAAACCGAAATAGAACTCGGCCCACAACTAACACTAAAACTGGTCCCAAAACTTAATGAAATCGGGCCCAAACAAAACAATCTAATTGGAAAAGGCCCAACCAAAACCAAAATAGAATCGGGCCCAACAACAAATGAACTGGCCCATAGACTAAACCAAATAAGTCTGGCCCAAACAAAACAAGCTAGGGCCCAAGAACTGAAACCGACCCAAGTCCAAGCCCAAGCCGTCATCTTCTCTAACTGCCACCACCGGATCGACCACCGTCGACCTCCACTCGACCACCCATTCCAAGCCCACAATTTTGATCCCCGCGACAACCCCTACCACTTTACTAAAAGCTAAAACCCCAACTCTTAAACCCCCATATTCTCCAAAACTAGATCTGGAAATAATTTCGGGTTGCCATTAATGGTTCTTCAAGCTCCACTCGACAGCCCCCACCCAATCCAACATCAAACCAAGCAATACAAAGTCATAGCACAAGAGTTCAACCACCAAAATCGACCAAACATAGTTCAAACTATATTACTACAGTGTTTGGGCAAGCCGCCATTAATGGGCCGGTTGCAAGCTTTAATAAAGACCCCTTAACACCCATCAAACACTCAATCACCCAATCAAAAACAAAAACCCAACATACAACATCAAGATCCAAAATCATAGACTGGCGATTTTATTTGGGCCGCCATTAACACCTTCTAAAAGCTTCGACAACACCCATGACAACCTCCAAATCACCCACATCAACCACTTGCACACGTGACCCCGACATCAACCCACAAATTTCAACCAACAAATACCTCAAATCCACAATTCAACTAAATAAAATAACTACCCCGCCACAGTATCCCAGTTCCCAGTTCGACAGTACCAATACCAATTTCCAAAGTTTCAACAGTTAGGACAGTTCAATATCAAATTTCAGAGAGTTAATTTTTAACAACACGACAGATTTCAACAGAAAAGAAATTGACAATAACAAGGATTTTATAAAAGTAAAAATCCATAAAATATCTACTCATCAGAATTATGCATTTCGGCAAATTCCTCTAATCCGAAGTCGTCATATCCAACGCCGAGCAAAACAAAGCGCCTCCATTTTTATTTTTATTTTATTCTTAGAACCCTATTCTCCAGAACAATACGAATATATACTTGGGTTTGAAACCCAAGCCCAAAATAGACTCGGGCCCAAAAACCAGGCCCACATATCCCAAATCCAATCAGCCGATTTTTAAACAAATAATTTAATTAATTAATTAATAAATAATTACGTATTTTAAACACGGGCGTTACAATCACCCTCGTTGATAACCCGTAAAAACACAACTAGATTACTCTAACCTCATTCTTACGGTATCAATTATTTATTTTCTACTCTCACATATATATTCATTCAATATATAGAGTACGGAATCGTTCCACTCTTAAACTAGCAAGACATAAACGAATTCAATTAATCAAACACAAGGAAACAATGGTGAGAACAATGAGAGTAGTGTTGTGATTTATTTAAACTAAAAACTAATTATAAATTTAACTAATTTAACTAAGCAATTAAAAGGTGAATTTAATGAATTGGAAGAACATAGAGGGGGGAAATTCCACCATGCAATTCGATTGGCTATTAGTTAGTCATCGAATCGAATATTGATCCCCAGTGAATACCAAGTCCTCTCGAATCAAGGTTCCACTAGCATGAGAGTTTAGCTCCACCACTAATCTTTTTGATGGTGGCTCTAAACTCTAGTTCATCAATATGAGATTTATCTCTAAACACTCATAATAATGAACTTGAAATTCTATTCTAAATAACAACTATTCTAACAAGCAATCATCCTCACATGGCTTCTTTAACCTCCTCTAATAGAGTTTTTAGCCTAGTTTCATTGGATTCATTGACAATAAACAATAATAGGAAGACATAATTAAATTAAACTAAACTTTATTAAAATAAACTTGAAATAACTTGATTAAACAAATATAACAAATAGTCTAAGAATCAACATGAATTAAAACTGAAATTACAACTAATGTACAACTAAGATTATGAATAACTAATTATAAATTTAAGACAAACTAAATCTATGAATTCAATATTGAATTAGAAACTAAAACTTGAAATACAAACTAACTAAATCTTGTTCAAAATACTAATTTGATGCTAATTAACTAGATCTAAAAAAACTATTAGATCTAGACTAAGTAAAGCTAATTAAAAACTAAGTAACTTAAGAGCTCAACTTTTGTCTCTTGATATGGAGGAGACAAGATCCACAAATTCGTGCATGGGCTGAGGAGCCATGTTTTGGGCCGAAAAATCGAGCCCAAAACTTCATTACTTCAGTCCTCAAAGAGGTTTTCAGCTGAAAATGACTTCAACAGCCTTTTTGTCCACTTCTGCTCCTCTAATTGGGTCAACGCTTGGACCATTGGAAAGCTCTTTCCGATCCGGTCGTTTTGACATAAGGTAGACCCAATTCCAAGGTTTGAGTCTAAAGATATGGCCTTCGGAAGTTCTGCTGACTTTTGTGCGCTGTTTCTGCCCGCTTTGACTTTGACTTTTCAGCTTTGACCGAGCTTTAAAAAGGCTTTTTCTCCTTGAATCTTAGCCTTTTATCATAGAACTTCTTAGCAACCAACCCTTGCTCCTTTATCTCGCAAAAAGGGCGCATTTCTGCACATATTTGAGTCCAAAGCCTGAAATACATAAGAACACGATAACAGTACTAACTCTTACTTATTAATCACATAATTAGTCAAATGCGATATTGTTAAAGAGGTTAAAACTACAGTTTTGGGCTCTTATCACTCGTTGTTGGCTGCCCCACCGCAACCAGCACCCTTGTGGTCATCCACGCACCAAGGTAATTGCCAAGAGCGTCGGGAGAATAATCGCAGCTACCATCTCCTTCCGGTCAGTGCCCATGTGAAAAGCACAAGCCCAACTGTAGTTTCCGATGGTGGTACAATCACTAAATGTCAATCAATCCCAGACTAAAACCGTCGAAGCTATTCAGCTGAGATTCCTGTCCTCAAACCATCGAAGCTTTTCAGCTGAGATTCCAGTCCTCAAACCGTCGAAGCTTATTAGCTGAGATTCCAGTCCTCAAATCGCAACACACTCACAAATCGAAACGCACCGAAGGGAATTGCTAGCAGCTCCTCTGCATCACATCAGACCACCTCTAGATTCCAATGGGTTTAGCAGATAACCACGCAACCCCACAGTCACCGGAATTACAAACAAAAAACCAACAGTTCATTACCGATACAAGATCTGGCCATGAATCATGGATACTAAGAGTGCTACAAGATCTGACGAAAGTAGCCACAAACTAATTATCAGCACTGCATTGAAAAGCTTAAAGTTTAAGCTTTCCAAAGAGGAATAGTGATAATCAGTTATGAGAAGAGTAGTTGAGATGCAAGAAACAATCCCAAACAAGAACCTACCGAGCTTTGCAGCCATGAGTGTACAAGAGTAATACATGGACAAGTTGCTTAAGAAATGACAACGTCCGGCGGCGGCGGCAGCCGAAGTAGCCACCGCCACCGACAAAAGAAAGGTTTTTTTAAGTCTAGAGGTTTATTGGAGGTTTTTAAGTAGCCACCGAACAATCACATAGTAGTTAATACACGTACACACGTATATATAAAAAGTCTTAACCTAAAGCCAAGCACGCTATTAGCCCTAGACCTATCCTAATAGACCTAATCATTAGCCAAGTCAAATGTCAAACTTGGTCAACTAGTCAAAGTCAACCTGCCAAGGGTCAACAGCAATCAACCAGTCCTAAACTCATCCAACAAAAAAAACCAAAGACTAAGGCCCAAAGTCTTTAGCCTTTCCCAAGCCCAATCTAAATAAACTTAAGCCCATATGTGAAATCTAAAATAAAACACTCAAGCCCACAAATCTGATTTCAGCCCAAGCCAAAGCCCAACTAAAAGAACAGAATCGCTGGTCTCTTCTTCTTCCTCACCAGCGCACCACCTCCACCGATCAGCCACCACAAACCTCCATTCACCACCACTACAAACCGTTTGGTTTTCACCCTCTACAATAACCCAACTCTATACCATTAACAATTTTTAATTCCCTCACTCCTTAAAAACTCAATCTCGACTGCCATTAATGAATTTCAAAGCTTCACATCAACCCAAAGACCAACAATTGTTACTACCACATCCACACATATAAAACAAAGTGTAGTTAAAAAAATCAAACCATCAAAAATCATAGTCTAAAAGTTTATGGACTCAAGTTTCTGACCCATAGCCATTACTGAACCTTTCCTAAGAAACCCAAGTCACGACAATAAAACTAGCTAAATACTGCAAGCTAATTCTATTCGGCTTTATACCTTACCCATCCAACATATATATGAAAAGGTAACTTGCCCCAATAGCTAAACCAAAAACAAAGGAACTCAAATATCAAGTCGATGTAAGTAACAGTTCAAAGTGACGAACATTTGCATATCACCGTTTACTTCAAGAGCTTTGTGTTAGTGACTCAAAATATGTGATATGCCTTTGGGTCAAATTAAATATATCAAGGTTCCACGAAAATCAAAGAATTAGATTACTAATATGCTAATCAATCAACTAAAATCTTAAAATAAAAAGGGTCAGACTACTCACTCGTAATACGCTCCTGCTATCTGCTGATATCAGCTATCAGTAAATCTCTAGCAAGAAGCCTCTCTTCTCCTCTATGTGATTTTATTATTATTATTATTATTATTTGTGTAAAACGTGTGAACTCCTTTTTGTTTTAACCCCCTTATCTCTTTACCTACGGGGTTTTCTATCATTAACTAATATTTATTCTATTTTTTTGTTTTATCTATTATTTATTATTTTTATTATTATTATTATTATTATTTTATGGTACTAGGAGAATATAAATAAATAAAAATGGGGTGTTATAATATACACACCTTAAAAGGATCTCGTCCCGAGATTCAAGGTAGAGTGTTAGAGAAAAGCTCAGGATGCATCTGTCTTACTTTATCTTCAAGTTCCCAAGTCACGTCATTTTCCCTTTCACTCTACTGCACTTTCACTAAATTTACAATCCTCCTCCTTAAGAGCATCTTTAGGAGAGCAACCAAAAAACACCAAAATTTTGAACCAAACCAAACACCAAACCAAAAAAACATCAACCATCTTTAGGAGCAACATCAAATTTTTGACATCAAATGACGCGGTTTTGGATAAACCGCGTCATATAGCCCACACGGTTTTCCCCCAACACCGCGCCAATGAAGGCCATTTTAAAAGCCCAAGCCGACGCGGTCAAAAACCGCGTCGATCAAATTTCTTATTTTTTTTCTTTCCCAATCTCTCGCGCAGTTTTGGCAGAACCGCGTGATTGAAGCCTACAATCTAGCCCAAGCCCACGCGGTGTTGGCAAAACTGCATGGTTTTTCTAAAATCGAAAAAAACCGCGTGAGTGATTTGATACAACGCCAAAGCTAGAACCAAATATTGGCCGATTTGGTGTTTGGTTTGGTTTTTTTTTTTTTCATCGACATGTGACTCTCCTGAAATTGAAAAAACACCAAATTGTTGGTGTTTGATGCTAGGTTGGTATCACTTCTAAAGATACTCTAAAATATTTCACTAAATTATATCATGGAGACCTTGAAAAAGATGTATTACCATGTATGAACTAGAGATCGAGCCCTACATTATCCATTTCTCCAACTTAGATATTCTTTTTTTTTTTTTGCTAAAGATATGTTATTATCTTGAAGTCATCCTCCTCTTACAAACATTCATGATATCATGATTAAGCCACCTCCCTAAGAAAGGCGGTGGAGTTACATTCCAGACCGAAGAGTACTTAGGTAACATCCATCCATTTTGTAATCTATTCTCTTGATCTAATGTAGTATCCCATGTCATTGTTTCTGCCATATGCACAGCGAACGTTGCCAAAGCATCAGCCCCATAATTAGCTTCCCTGTAGTTCCAATTCAATTGAAAGTTTCCTTCCAAAAATAAGTCTCGAATTTCCTTTATCAGCTCCTTTGCACTTGTTGGTAATGGGGATGACAAATTTGTTACGACCTCGTAAAGCATTCGATAGTCCGTTTCGACGAGAACATTTGCCAGGTTTGAAGCTTTCGCAGCTTGTAATCCTATTTTCAGTGCAATTGCCTCAGCCAAAAAAGCCGAAGAGAAAGCAATGGGAGTAGCAATGGCCATTATGAACATACCATTTCCATCTCTGAATAAGCACCCGACCCCGCACTGGATTCCCAAAGATGATCCATCAGTATTAAGTTTAATCCAGCGAGATGGTGGGTAGTCCCATTTCACATTAATTTCAATCTTCTCTGAGCCATTTTGATTTCGAGTGTCAACAATCGCAGCCATGATTTCCGTCATCTTTCTTGCTTTGATAACACAACGGAGAGGCTGTTGTGGTTTTCCATTGAAGATAATATCATTTCTCGCCAACCATATGGTCCATAGCCCAGCACCTAGTGTAGTCATCCACCTTCTTGCATCGACTTCATACTCTAAACATTTAACCATGTATTGTAACCACTCTCTGGTGTCGTCGGCAGATAGTAATCCACGTAAACGACAAAACCAAGTCCCAACCAAATAGCTCTAGCAAAACGCATTGGACAAACAACTGCATAGGTGCTTCGTCCACACACTCACAAAGAGAACATACTTTATTCACCGTTAAACCTCTCCGGCATAGGAGGTCCGCAGTTGGTATGAGCTCATGTACTAACTGCCACATAAAAAATCTCACCTTATACGGCAGATTTAGTTTCCAGATTTTGGCAAAAATCTTTAGTTTTTCCCTCGTCGGATCACTCCAATCCTGCAGCAGGTTATATGCACTTTTAACCATGGCCCAAAATATCGCCGAGATATCCGATATCTCGCCGATATATCTCGGTAAATTGGTACACCGATATCGATATTTCCAACATATATCCACCGAATATTGAATCCCTTTTTTTTCGAGATATATCGGAATTTCCGATATGAAAGTTTATATCGCCGATATAATCGATATTTATGAGATAATCGATATATATCAGTTGACTTTTTGACCAATTGTTAATAATTTAATATTGAAATTTCCGAAATATCCGAGATATATCAGCGAGATATTCGAGATATCCGAGATATATCGGTGAGATATCCGATATTTTAGAAACTTTGGACTAGTCACCAAAAAAACCAAGATATCCGATATATCCAATATATCTCGGTTTTTGGGTACACCGATATATTAACCGATATCGAAATTTTGGGCCTTGCTTTTAACCGTGTAATCCCCATATTTATGCGGCCACCAGAAGGTCGTATCTTCTCTTCCTTCAGAAGTGAGTGGGATGGACATGATTCTTCTGGCATAATCAGGTGGCCATACCTCCGTAATCAGCCTTGTGTCCCATTGTCTGGTAACTGGGTCAATGAAGTCACAAACTCTATCCTGTACACAATCCCTGGGTTTATCAATTAGAGGCGCCGTAATTGGGGTGTCGAATCCATCATTGTCTTTCCAAGCCCGAATGGAAATGTCATCTCCCACCGCCATCTCCTTCCCAAGATAATAAAATTTCTTGTGTAGTGCAGGGTCCTCCAAGTTGTTGATGCAGATGAGGTTAAATGTGCATGCATAAAATGTTGCCTCCGGAAGTACTTATCCTTCATTTGAGTTGCCCACAGAGATTGAGGATTACATAATTCCCATGCCTTCTTTCCCAGCAAAGCTAAGTTTTGCATTTGAAGATCTTTAATACCTAACCCTCCGCAATTAATTGGTGAGCATGCAAGATCCCATGAGAAATAATGCATCTTTCTTTCTTCCGTCGTATGGGCCCAAAGAAAATTTCTTCTTATCTTATCCATCTCTTCAATAATATTCACCGGAATTTGAATGCATGACATAACGTGTGTAGGCAAAGCAGAAAGGACAGAGTTAATCAAAGTAAGCCTTCCACCTTTAGACAGTAAGCTCGACTTCCAAGACGCTAATTTGTTGTTGAATTTCTGCATTAATGGCAAGAAGTGTTGTCTCTTATTCCGCCCATTAAACACCGATGGAATACCCAGATAGGTTGGAAAGTGAACAGTGCAAGGCGTTCTGAAAATCCGGTGGAACATTCTAGAATCTCTGTTTGGTAGTCTCTTATTATGAATGAATTGAGACTTTTGTCGATTTAAACTTTGACCTGAGGTAGCACAATATCTTTGCAGACACTTGTCGATTTCTATGGCTTCTTCAATTTTCCCTTTCCCAAAAATAATGGTGTCGTCAGCATACATTAGATGAGTGATTGGCAAATTGTGTCTGGATAATTTGATTCCATGGATTAGTCCCTGCTCTTGCAGTCGATTAAGATTGAGCGAAAGGACTTCAGCACACAGGACAAACAAGTATGGCGATATAGGATCGCCTTGTCGCAAGCCACGAGTAGGGGAGAAGAAACCATGAGGAGATCTGTTAAGCATAATAGAGAAGGTTGGACTCCTCACACAGAACATCACTTTTTGTATCCAATCATCATTGAACCCATATTTATTCAAAACCTCCTCCAGAAAAGGCCACTCAATTTTATCGTAAAGCTTTATCGCATATCCAAATTTTAGCCCAAAACATTTTGCCTTTGTATTTGACTTACCCCGATAACATGAAACGCCTGGAGTGTGCAAGCGAGCATTATCCTGGATTGATCTTCCCGGTAAGAACGCACTTTGTTGAGGGCCAACTATTCGCTGTAAAATCGGTCTCATCCTCTGGACAATAATCTTAGCAATAATCTTGTAGCTTACATTAGTTAAGCTAATAGGCCTGAAATGGTCAGGCGCTGAAGGGTGGGGTATTTTTGGAATCAAGACAATATTGGTATGGTTTATTTCTTTAGTGAAGGTGCCTGCATGAAAGAAATGTTTAACCAGGCTGATTATCTTCTCATTCACTTCCTCCCAATATGTCTTGTAGAAAACAGCTTGGAACCCGTCAAGCCCTGGCACTTTGAAGGAACCAATATTTCTGACTGCATTTGAAATCTCCTCATTTGATACCGCCCTGATTAGGGAGTCATTATCTGCTTGCATCACCAGCGGTTGGATCACTTCCATTAACTCACCATCATAGACAGGTTCAGATGTGGAAAGCAGATTTGAAAAGTATTGTACAAGATGATCACCAATCTCCAAACGTTATGTTAAAACCTCCCCATTCAGCTTCACTAATGCTTTATATCGCTTTCTTCTCGTCGCTTATCACCACTGTATGGAAGTACTTTGTGTTCAATTCACCCATGCCATACCAGTCGTGTCGAGCCTTTTGTCCCCAGTGTGTATCCTTTAGTTTTAGTAACTCTTTATACTCCAACAGCAGGCGTTGTTCCTGGTTGAGTTGTTCTTCAGTGGGAAAAATGCATCTATGTTGTTGCGCTTGGCACTCTGTTAACATCTTATCAAGCTGCTTTAATTTCACATCCAAGTTCCCAAAACAATTGTGATTCCACTCAATAAGATCTTTCCTACAAGCTGATAGATTTCGACAGAAAGAGAAGGAAGGAGAACCCGAAAAACCTCTTGTCATAGCGTTGCGTACTACATTCTTGCATCTCGCATCTTGAGTCCACATCATTTCAAACCTGAATGGTCTTTTCAATTTTTGTTTAGCTGAATCTAAACTCAAATGTAACATCTTGTGATCAGATTCAAGAGTAGCATTATGGAATAACATAGCATTAGGAAATATATCCCTCCATTTGCTTGAACACAGGGCACGATCCAATCTTTTTGAAACTCTATTGCGGAAGCACTGGTTATTTGTCCATGTAAAAGTTGATCCCACAAAACCAAGATCCATCAGTCGACAATTTTGTATCATATCAGTGAATGGTTGGCATTGCCATTGGAACACTGGACGACCACCTCTTTTTTCTTCTCTATACAAAATATCATTAAAATCTCCAGCACATAACCATGCTTGATCATTTCCAGGATTTAAGGTTTCCATCATTTGCCATTGTGCTTTTCTTGTAGAAAAATCATTATTACCATAGATGCCAGAGAAATACCAACAAGGTGAGCTGATTTCATTAATTTTAACATGAATGATCCAATCATCTACATACACAATGTTAAGGTCTACATCAACATCCCACAAAAACCATAAACCCCCAGACATTCCTCTTGCTGGACAAACATAAGATTGATATCCACCTTTAACCATTCTAAGTAATCTACTAGATTTAGTCATACTCGCCTTAGTTTCAGACAAAAAGATAAATTTTGGTCTCAGTTTCTGTATTGAATCATTCAACCCTCTTATTGTCGAGGGGAGACCAATGCCTCGACAGTTCCACACAAGGCAACTCATGGCTTCTTTGGGAGTTGTTTGTGGGCAGCTTCCTTCACCGTCCGGTATGGATTACGCCTACCGGAAAAGCCACTGGAATTACCATTAGAAGAGAGGGAGTTTTCATCACCAGCAACATTCAGAGATGATTTGCGCCTAGGCTCTCTGTCTCGAAACATGCTCCCTTCAAACTCTTGATGCTGAATAATCCTTAACTCAGTACTCTCTGTATTTGCAGTTCCAAATTCAATTTCTTGTCTCTTGTAGTGCATGGAATTTTCATCACCTAAAGCAGTATCAGTATAGTCAGACAAGTCCACAAAAGGTATGTTAATGGGATTATTAAACATTTCCTGTGAAGTACTGATGAAGGAAGTATAAGGCAATGAGGTCAGTTGCTGAACATGTATTTCCGGAGAGAGTCCCAGAGATCTTGGGGAAAAGGTATCTAGATTAACTGGGTTAGAGTTGATATTCCAATCATTACTAGTACCAGCATTGTGTCCAGCCTTCAGAGTTGTTCCAACATCTCTTCCAGAGGAGCTGACTTCCATGATCATTGGGCCTTTATCTCTCCCATCCCTGTGTTGCATATGAAGGTCTAGATTTTCCTGTCCATCGAGAACAGATTCAATATCATTGCCATGTCTCGGAATCTCAAAAATCCTGAAAGGGTGGTGCACTCTTGGAAGCTCATAAGGGTTAATCATCGACACTTCAAACACTGGACGATCAGTCATGAGTTTTGGAAACAGCCTTGTTTTTGGATTATACAGTTCAAAACGTAGTCCAGATGAAGTGAACTGTGGCTCTAAACCAAGATCAGCGTCTGCTATGTTACATGAGGCTTGATGATGACCAATGAATCCACATTTGAAGCAACACACTGGTAAAAACTCATACGAGAATTGGATCCATTCGACTCCATTAATTGGTTCCGGAAGCTTGAATCCTGGTGGGATTGGATCATGAATATCCATCAAAGCCTTGACTCGAGTTAGCTGAGAAAAATCATTAAACTTTGGGTACAACTCCAGATGCATCAATTGATTTGGAGAGAAACAGCCTGAATCAATTAGGTTTCCTTCAACAATTTCCCTATCCTGGAATAGTTCAGGGAAGTTAACTAGTTGAACCCAAACATAAAACTTGTTGAAGTCAGGTGCCTGGTTATCCTTCATCTCCATCCAAGGCACAATTTGTAAAATATGCTGAGAGACAATCCAAGGTTGAGCCTTTAAAATTATTTCAATTTGATGTTGATTCTCTAGCCAAACTTGATAAATATCCCCTTTGTACAAATGCATTTCAGTAATCTTAAAAGGAGCCCAGGTTCTCGTTGATCTTCGGTTACCATCCTCTTTTTCTATGCAAACCCGCAAGTTGAAAACTTGTCGTCCACAGTCCACTCCACAAAAGTATTAATAAATACACACCACATCAACCCAAAAATAGACCGTGCTAATTAAATGCTAAAGCTGTTAAGTTTGAAACACATCAAACTAAACTGCCACGTCACTTGCACTTCCTCTCCATTGTACAAAACCATGCACAAAAAATTTCTTACAACCAAACACCTCAAACTCATAAACACCCATCTTTGGTTTATACTCAAAATCTCATCAGAACCATAGAGCCTGATTTAACGTCCATAAAAGCTACCCATTGTTTAGCTTTTAAGTTAGGTGCACTGACAGACCTACACACCGCCACTTCTCTACTTGTTCTATATGCTAGAGCTTCTCATTTAAGCTCATCTTGGAAACTGTTTGTAGAAATGCATACAAGAGATGTTATCTCTTGGAATGCAATGATAAATGCATGTGTTTGTAACCAACGTTTTCAGATTGCATTGGAGTTGTTTTGGGAAATGAGGTGGAAAGAAACTAGTGGTGTTGATTCGACGACGTTGGTTATCGTTGTATCTGCGTTATCACGTATGATTGACTTGAAACGAGGTCGAGTAGTTCATTGTTTGAGTTTGAAATATGGGATGGGTTCTGATTGTTTTCTGTGTAATTCTCTTGTAGACATGTATGCTAAGTGTGGCGAGTTAGGTTCTGCGGAATGCGTGTTTGAGGGTATGGAATTTAGAGACTCTTCCTCTTGGAATTCGATGATGAGTGGCTGTGCTTATAATGGGTATCCTGAGAGGTCATGGAGTTATTTTAAGGACATGGGCTTGTATTATGGTTGTGTTCGAGTTGATAATTTTAGTCTCTCATGTACTATCTCTGCTTGTTCTAGTTTGGGTGACCTACAATGTGGACAAACAGTTCATGGGCTTGCAATCAGATTGGGATATGAGGAGACTGCCAACATTTCGATTGGGAATGCCCTTATTTCGTTATATTCACAATGTGGGGATATCGAAGATGCAGAGCTCGTGTTCAATAAAATGGTTTATAAGCACGATGTTGTTTCATGGAATTCAATGATTCATGGGTTTGCCACAAATGGGATGATTTTAGAAGCCTTTAGTCTCTTGCATGAAATGCAACATACATGGTCTGTTCATCCCGATTTGGTGACGTTGATTTCAATTGTTCCACTCTGTACGGAATTTAACCTATTACGAGAAGGAAGAAGTGTTCATGGATTCATAGTCAGGAGGAAAATGAGATTGGATTTGTCTTTAAAGAACAGTATTATGGACATGTACTTGAAATGCAACATTCTTAAGCCGGCAGAACTCATGTTCACAATTTTGCCCGAAAGAGATCTCATCTCATGGAACACGATGATTGCAGGGTACTCTCACAATGTGTGCTCAGTTGAAGCTCAAGGTTTGTTCCAAGAGTTGCATCGTTCAGGACCTTCATGCAACGAGTTGTCTCTGTTGGCTGTTCTCTCCTCTTGTGATTCATTTGAGGAGCTTGAGTTTGGTGAGTCGGTTCATTGTCTACATCTTAAATTGGGGTTCTCAAACAATTTCCTGGTAACCAACGATTTAATGTTCATGTACATAAATTGTGGAGACGTGATAGCGTCCTTGGCATTGTTGCGGAATATTTCAGATGTTGCCGATATTGTTTCTTGGAACACTATCATAGTAGGATGTGCATGGAATGGTTATTCTCATGAAGCGCTAGAAACTTTCAACCAAATATGTTGCAGTTCCTACACAAGCCCCGACTCTATTACCTTTGTAAACGTTGTATCAGCATGTGGTGATCTGCAGTTCCTATCAGCTGGGCGATCTCTACATGGTTTCACAATTAAAACTCCAGTGGAATTAGATGTTCGTGTGAGAAACTCGTTGATAACAATGTATAGTAGATGTAAAGATGTTGAAAGTGCAAGATTAGTGTTCAATGCCAGTTCCTTTCGTAATCTATATTCATGGAATTGCATGATATCTGGTTTGGCTCAAAACAAGGATGGTCAAAGAGCATTAGAACTATTTCATCTCTTTGAATATGAACCAAATGAGATTACAATTGTCAGCATACTCTCCACTTCAACTCAGACTGGATCTCTAAGGCATGGGAAACAAATCCATGGTTATGTGTTCAGGTTTGGAGTTCAACAGAATCTATTTATATCAACTGCCCTTATGGATATGTACAGTAAATGTGGCAGATTAGAACTTGCCATTCATCTATTTAAAGATTCACCAGAGAAGTCAGTTGCATCTTGGAACTCCATGATCTCTGCATATGGGTTCCATGGTCAAGGTAAGGAAGCGATCAAGTTGTTCAGTGAGATGTGTGAGTCTGGGACTAGTCCAACAAAAAGCACTTTCATCAGTCTGTTATCTGCTTGTAGTCATTCTGGGCTCTTAGAAGGACGCTTGTATTATGAACTCATGTCCACAGAATTTGGGGTGGAACCAACTATTGAACATCATGTTTGCTATGCGGATATGCTCGGTCGAAGTGGGAAACTTAGTGAAGCTTACGAGTTTATCAAGGATATACAACCTCAACAGCAGGCAGGTGTCTGGGGGGCACTTTTAAGTGCTTGCAAGTATCATGGAGACATAAAGATGGGGAAACAAGTTGCGGAACATCTCTTCAATATAGATCCTGAAAATGCTGGATATTATGTTTCTTTATTCAACATTTACACAGCTGATGGAAGGTGGAGTGATGCAATGGACATTAGGAAAAACTTTCAAGACAGGATGTTGAGAAAGCCCCCGGGTTATAGCCTTATTGACATTTGTTCAGGATGAGGCCATATATCACACATATTTAAGGGTTGGTGATTTTCTAGCTTGTGTTTTTGGTGCGTTAGTTCCAGGCGCAGCAAAACAACAGTAGTAATTGGTGATGTAGTGCAGTGGAAAGTTTTCGTAGCACCACTTGTACACCATGAAAAAACTTGTGTGAGTGCCTCTAAGCTCTCATCTGTTCTTTTCTTGTACTATTTATGGACCCGTTCCCCTTGCTTCTATTTGAAACTAAGCTACAAAGCATCCATGGCATACAATGTATCCTGGAAGCTGCAAGTCTCTTTTACTCATGACGCCTTTCCTCTGATTCATCCTCTTCCCCATTGCTGATGCTTGCATTTGTTATCATAGCACGGGAGCTATCAACACTTGATCTTCATCAGCTTTTTCAGGTTCAAGGACACAGGAGACTGTCTTGAACTCTACATAACTGACATCCCTGCTCAAAGCCAAACTCACGGATGGGATTCCTCCTTGCTCACAAGATGTCCAGATCCGACCATTCTGATATAGCAAAGACGGTCTACACTTTCTACAAGATCCAAGGCACTAAAAACAACACTCTTACCTTCTCCAAACTCCATAGTTGATAAATCATCCTATGACTATCTTCTGAAAGTCCAGAATCTAGTCACCATTACTGTTCAATCATCTATGTAAAGTCTTGATAAAGAGACCAGTTCTTGATTGGTGTGTCTACTAGTCAGAAAAAAAGGTTTTTCGCCTGTTTCTTGATTGGTTTTTTTTATAAGAATAAACAGACAGGTTGTTGTACCCATAGTCCCATACTCAAAGCAGGAGTCTTAAGGTATTGCTCGACGTTTCAGCGCAATGTTGTCTTTCTAGTATACTCACCTTGCATTGGATATCTTAAGTGCCTCTGATAATTATGTTGATGCTTATCAACTCCAGGTGGTAACTGTAAAACCGTACTTTGTTTTTAGGGAGATATTACTGATTATTATGGGCTTTCTTGTGTGCTTGATTTATCTGTATTAGAACATTTGGATTAATTAGATCTGATCACAATGTACTCTCTCTCTCTCTGATGTGAATTAAAGGGCGGAAGCAACTTCAATCAACACACTTTTAATCCGAAAATCACTACTAAATTCTCATTAAATCAACCCCGTACTTTTGTCTTCTTTATACAATCTCCAAATAATCCTAATTAGGAACCAACAACTAAAATGGATAAACCCTACTAAAATACGAATTACTAAGATAAACTAAGTTACTAAATACACTAATTCCATCACTCTCTCTCTTCTTTTTTTCTCCTGTTTATATGGTCCCCCTGGATAGAACTAACACACATGGTCCAGGATACTATCTCTAAGTCTTGCTTGAGGCTGGGAAGGAATATCACCACTCATTATTCTTTATATCAAATATCTCTGTTGGTATCAACCAGAAAATGATGAATGAATATGATGAAAATTCATTTAAGGTAATACGATTAATCACTTTTTACATTAATCATCTTATAAAGTAAATTTTAGGAAAAATTGTCCTAACTGTGGTCTATCATCTGTGTTTTGGATCTTTCAAGATTGAAGAAGCCACCATAAAAGAAATTCAATCAGCTTTCCAACAAAACAAACTTACTTCTAAACAGCTAGTCCAGTACTACCTTGATGCCATTCAAAAGTTGAATCCTACACTCTGTTCAGTGATTGAAGTTAATTCAGAAGCTCTCTCCCAAGCTGCTAAGGCTGACAATGATCGGATACTTCCTGGTGGGTGTGGGTGTGGGTGTTCCTGTGGCATGGAAGGAATTCCTGTATTGCTTAAAGACAATATTGCCACCAAGGACACGCTCAACACTACGTCTGGTTCCTTTGCACTCCTTAATTCAGTTGTTCCTCGTGATGCTGGTGTTATCGATCGGTTGAGAAAGGCAGGTGCCATCATATTGGGTAAAGCTGGGCTTTCTCAGTGGGCGAACTATAGGGGTACAAATGCCCCAGATGGATGGAGTGCAAGAGGTGGTACTGTGAAAGTAAGTTCACTGAATCTACTTCTTTGATTTAATTTTTTAAGATCTAAAATAGATGCTTAGAGTTTTGTCGCCAGTTATTTTGTGACGACAAGTTTTAAGATACTAACATTGTGCATCTTCGGTGCTGAATGTAACCAGAACCCATATGTGCTAACAACAGAACCAGGTGGTTCAAGCACAGGATCCGCCGTTAGTGTTGCAGCCAATTTAGTGACAGTTTCTCTTGGCACTGAAACGAACAGATCAATCATCGAGCCTTGTAGTCTCAGTTGCGTCGTGGGAATCAAACCAACTTTGGGCCTGACTAGTAGGTCAGGGGTGGTACCTATCAGTCTTAGACAGGACACTGTTGGGTAAGCAGCATCTTATACTTCTTATTGAGATGCTATAGTTTACTGAATGATGGAATGCTCTAGACTATAATTTCAATATGAGTCTAAGAGTGAATTCATTTCACAATAATGTAAAACCTTTGATTTAATAGAGAAAAGTCTTTGTAAAACTATAATAGAACTCTCTGTGCTTTGTACCAATACAGTTTTCCCTAGTGAACCAAGCAGGCAAGCATGGCCAAAAATAGATTTCTATACCTATAATTTTTATTTTTATTTTGGATAACCTATTTATGTATAGAGGATGTAGCTACAAACCAAACAGTTGCCACCTAAGTATGTTGCCACCTAAGTAGTGATGTCACAGAACACCTCAATGAATTCTCTCTTGCGCATTTGTCACCTAAGCAGTGATGTCACAGTCCACTTGGGCTCATGGCTAACATCACCAGCACAAACGGTAATTGACCATGGAACCATTAATAGCTCTAGAGAAATTAGGTAGGACGGCTATTGGCGCCGGCTGGCGGCTGCGTAAGGCTAAAATAGTTACGAGTTAAAACTCCTTAGTTGAAGCTATATGGGGTTCACAAACAAAAGTTCCAAGGTGCATAGCTTTGCTGAACTGAACGACGACTTTTCTTTGACAGGCCAATTGGAAGGACAGTATCGGATGCAGTGTATTTACTGGATGTGATTGTTGGTTATGACCCAAGAGATGATGAGATGACCAAGGAGGCCTGCCAATATATTCCCCTTGGTGGATACAAACAGTTTCTCAAAACTGATGGGCTTAGTGGAAAAAGGCTCGGGAATATGTGGCATATTTTCAAGGTGATATACGACGATCCTACTTCCCCGGTTCCTGCTGTTTTTCAGAGACATATAAATACCATGAGGTAAGGGAAAACCTTAGTATGGCATGTTTGGTAAAATCATAACAGTTGGGTTGCAGTTGTTGGCATTACTCGGTTTAGATAATTCTAAGGCTCTATTAACATTAGCATTTCTTGGTTTGTGCTGATAATGCTAGAAACAATGGTGCTGTTGTTGTAAATGACCTGGAATTAAACAACTTCCAAAAAATTATGGAAGGAAGTGAAGAAGCTCTAGCTCTTAAGTACGAGTTCAAGCGTGATCTCGGCGTCTACTTTTCCAACTTATTGAAATCTCCAATTAAATCATTGGCAGATGCAATTGCTTTCAATATCGCCAACTCAGACAAGGTGAGTGGTTAATAAAAGTGTATTTTCATTAGCATCTGCATTACCTGAGGGTCTTTTGCGAGACTCGAACAATTTTAGTATGAACAACGAATCAGCTAACCATCTCTTCTGAGCCGGATTTTATAATGCCAGCACAAATACTTGTTAGTCCTTCGTTGTATTTGGTATCTTTTTACTCTTGATACAATATTTGCTTACTTAGGGAAAAAAAAAATTATTTGGTAAGCTGACTAGTATATTTATCTTTACAATTTGCAGGAGATGACGAATAAATATAATCAAAGCAAGTTCATAGATTCTGAGGAAACTAAGCTTCCATGTAGTGAGTACACAGCGGCGCTCAGTGAGTTAACCAAGCTCTCAGAAGAAGGCTTTCATAAACTTATGAGAGATAATAGCTTGGATGCAATGGTGGTGCCGGAGTTCCTTGGGGCTAGCATCTTGGCAAATGGAGGATACCCCGGCATCATTGTCCCGTCTGGCTTTGATGAAGAAGGGGTGCCTTTTGGAATATTGTTTGGTGGACTTAAAGGATCTGAGCCAAAGCTTATAGAGATTGCATATGCATTTGAACAAGCTACCAAAATTAGGAAGCCACCATCGATTCAAGTTTAAGCTATAAAGATCTTATATTACCTGATACTCAGTTGCAAGTTTTTATATCAACATGTTTACGTCTGATGCTAAACTTATTATTCTTTTCCTTTCTTAGGAAATAATCATGGTAAAACACTTGTTCTAACACACCACATATAACAAGATTGATATCTTTTCACCATTCGTCTTTTGTGACTTCGTATTTTATATAAAACTGTGGTAGTATGAAGTCATGAACAGGCAGAGTTTTCAAGACCCCACTTCAAGAATTTTATAGTCTTAACTCTTAACTCTCAAGTACGCAGTCAGTAAGACAACAATCAAGTTATTTTTCTTGTAAAACCCCCTTGAGGACCAAATGGGTGGCTCTGAAGCGTGTCTACTATAAGTTAAAATAACTTCTTAGAGCATCTTTAGGAGAGCTACTAAAAAAACACTAAAATTTTGAACCAAAAAAACACTAAAATTTTGAACCAAAAAAACACCAAGCAACTTTAGAGCAACATCAAAATTTCACCAAGCAACTATGCGGTTTTGCCAAAACCGCGTCATATAACCCACGCGGTTTTATCAAAACTGCGTCACTAAAGCCCAACTGACAGGCCTAGGCCCACACAGTTTTCAGAAAACCGCGCGATGTTCAAAACACCGCGTGCTACTTCTATATAAACAAGTCCAAAACTGCGCGGTTCAGTCACTTTCACCTCTTCTCACAATTATAAAACCCTCTCCTTAGTTAAAAAAAAACAAAAACCTACATAAACTCTTAAAATTTGATATGGATCATTTTGAACCTTTCGACAGTGATGATTGGCGATTACCGCATGACATTGGCAATGAACCCGAGGAAGTAGAATCTGATTGGGAAGAACCAGGGATGTCGCACCGACTAATAGAAATCCCTATATACTGGAGTATCAGATGAACGACTTCGATTGGCAATTTGCACCTGGAGAAGCACTTGATATGGAAGTTGTGTCTTCTACACGTGATACAAAACACGTGTCGAAAGTGCGATGGCTAATACTCGAGGTAATTAATTAGTTTTGATTAAATATTTTGAATATTAATTAGTTGAGTTGGACCAATTAATTATTTATCTTATACGCATTATTTTTTTTCATAATATCAGCATGTTATTGACTACCGAGTTAGATTGGCTTTACATGGTGTTAGAGAGTGGTGGAAGGTTATTAAGAGTTTGGTTGACTTTGTACATATTAGAGATAGTATTTTGTATACACCTTTGGGTCTTTTGGTTGATGTGGATTATGAGAAGGCTGATTGGGCAGTAGTCATAGCTTTAGTAGAAAGATGGTGGAATAGAACTCATACATTTCATTTCCCTTGTGCGGAGTTAGGGTTCACACCACTAGACTTCACTATGATTTCTGGGTTGAATATCGATATAGGTCAACCGATACCTTTTCATACAAATTATTAGAATATGGATAGTATGCTTATGAGTTTTTCTCATTTGGGTGCGGATGCTTATGATTTTTCTAGTATTAAGCTATCTCATATTAAGACTGCATATATGGACCCCCTCTTAGATCCTGATACACGAGCGGAGTTAGCTTTGACTATTCTACCTGGTAGTAAGGGTGCTGATGTATATGTTAGGGCTTTTTTGATATTTTTTATTGGGCATGTTCTGTTTCTCAATGGTCATTCTACAGTACAACTGGGATATTATGCTTATGTATCTGATTTGCATGCTATGAGAGATTATGACCTGGGTAGCTCAGTATATGTCACATTGATAGCGGCGTTAGATAAAGCTTCACGGACATTCGGAAGTAGAAGTCCTCAGATTGCAAGATTCACAGGACTTTTAGAGATTTGGTTTTATGAGTACTTTTGAACTCTTTGTCCTAACATAGACATGATTCGATGACTAATTGCCCTTCTAGATTTGGTAGTTGGTCAAGGCCTCAACTTGACTCGTAACAAAACCCCGAACCAAATATCCCCATGCGATTAGAAATAATGTCCGTATGGCTTGTGCTTCGAGATTGATATTAGATCATTGTCATCTATTGAGTGGAGACCTTGTCGTTTGACTATCGCCTTTGACATCCAATTAATGCGGCATGCTTGTGTGTTGTCACGTCCGCGAGTTGTATATGGGATGAGGGGCAAAAAAGGAGGCATATTCTATCCACGATATTTGGGCCATATGGTTTGGTGGTTGTGGCGGAAAGGATGTTGGAGGCGATGATCTCCTTTTCTCATATTTGGCGTTATGGAGTTCCATGTGCTCCCATGCGGATGTTAGTGATCCATGACCAAACCCGTAAATGGGTAAACAATTCAAGTTCATGAAGTTCATATCGGTGGTGGTCCTTGGCCATATCGTCTTCTTTTTGTTGATTGAGATTCAGGTGGACCAAATCCAGATTTACAAGAAATGAGTTATTATAAATTGTGGAACCGATGTCTCCATGGGTCCGTTGTTGCCCCAGATGGTCGGTCTAGAAAGGTACCGCTATAACTTCGAGTTTTGGTGCAAAATGGGCCTGGAAGGGATGAGATGTGAGCTATCGTATTCCTCATCCACCAAACAAGGCTGACCTATTTACAACCCACAATCTCTGAATGCATATCATCCAAATTTGGAAAAAAATGTATGCGCGGTGGTTCCTCGGATGTTTGCGCCTTGCCCTGTGTGGACCTGATGGGGAGGCTACTTAGATTTCCATTCCCGAGGTGCCTGCGTGCTTTCGTTGCCATGAGTTAGAGCCGCTAGATTGATCGATATACCACGGTGAGTTTAGTTATTTTATTTTTCTTATTAATTATATATATATATATGTCGAGCTGTTAATGTATTTTCTTGGATTTTCAGTGAGATTGTTGGAATCATGTTGAAAGAAGATATGAGAACCATATTTGTATGTTTGATGGGATGAGGGACTTCCATGATCTGATCGGATTATATCATTATAGCCAAGAAGGGAGGAGGCATATTCTCAAACATATCGGCAATCCCAACATTTGTTCGCATTTACCATACGAGACTTTCAAAAGCCAGCACGAGAATATTCAAAAAAATGTACCATGCTTGGTAACAACATCAAGGATATAAGGAACTTCAAATTGTATTCAGGTAGTTAACCTTCATGCGACGAGAGAATATCTTGATTCTCGGGTTAGGAACTTAGAGGAGCGAAATTAGGAATATCCAAATAGAGAGGAGAGGGATCAAGTGGTAAAAGCGTAAGAAGAGAGCTAAATAAATTTGATGTAATATGATAGGTTTTGGATCATTTTTATATTATATGATTATATCATAATCATAGATTTTGGACTTTATAATCGTAATCATAATCATAGGTTTTTAATTTCTTTAATTTTTTTCAATTTTGAATCACAATTCTTAATTTCTTCAATTGCACAATTATTAATTTCTTAACTTCTATGCAAAACTCATAATTTTTCAAGTTCTATGCACCACATTTCTAATTTTCATAAAAAAAATTCTTTCTTTATTTGATTTTGCCAACTGTCTTCTTAAAATCAGGATCTGCACCAGTTTTGGAGCCACGTTTTCACATAGTTTGGTTGAGATTGAACCCATGCTAAAACATGAAAAAGTAAGCGGTTTTGACACAACACCGGCTTTTGGTTGGCAGAAAACAGTCGAAATCAGTTTCTCAAGACTGAGTGACTTGATACAACATCAAACCTGGAACCAAATATTGGCCGATTTGGTGTTTGGTTTGGTGTTTTCATCAACACGTAGCTCTCCTAAAATTGAAAAAACACCAAATTGTTGGAAATTTGGTGTTTGGTGCTAGGTTGATATCGCTCCTAAAGATGCTCTTACGGCGCTACTGTGTATAGTACGCTGCGAGTAACCCCTATACTTCGTACACCTCCTTCCTCCTTTCTTATTACAAAATTTTGCCTACTAAAAACAAAAAAAATAATCCTATGACTACCTCTAAATCCCAGGGTACTCCCCAAGATTGTCATCTACTCGCCATCAATGTTCAATAATCTAAAAAAAAATCTCTCTAAAGGTTTACTCTTTTCTTCGACTCTGGGTAAATCTGGACTGTTGTTACTTCTTTTAATCGCTACAAGAAAGGTTTTTGTACCCATAGTCCCAAGTCAAGTTAGGGAGTTGAATATTTCGGGTTAGTGAAGGCATGCACGAAGAACACATCTAAACAGTATTTCTTGCATACATTTGATGAATGAAGCTTATGTAATCCGTTGATTACGACATTCAGACGCACAATTTCACAGGACTTTAGAAGGTACCACAAGGTAATAACATCTATATAAATGCCCGAGCTCAAATTGATGGAAGTTTAATAACTTAATTATTTAACCAAAAGTAAAACCGTCAAACACAAGGAAGAACCTTTGCAAAGTACATACGTCTGCATTGCTTCCAAGATAATTTATTTCATAATTATTATGTTTTACAGACCAACAGACAGCTGATCTTACTTTTATTCTCAAACACAAACTTTTAGCTGGTGACAGTCTCTCTAGCTGAACTACCACTATAAGTCAGTTCACGGTTTGTTTTTCCTAAATGTCTTGAAATGCCCAGCTTTCCTCTAGCCTGTATTGAAACATTAAAATGAAGTAAAATAAACTGAGAATAATGAGAATAAATTATACGGTAATACAAGTGCGAGATAGTATTTTCAAGCAGGCAAAGGAAAAATTACCTAAAGACAGACCCTGATCGAGTGTGCGCAGATGCTGCCCAATGGGAAAATCAGCTGTGGGGTAACACCGACAAGAATGGAATTTCCATAGCAGAAAAACATGCCCATACAGATCCTCTGTAATTAAAAGAAATACCTGCAAGAGATGGAAAGGAAACTTAGGATGGCATGTACATGCATCTAGAAGTGCAACAAAGGGAGTGTCAGCGAGCATGACCTGCATGCAAATTTTTAGTAGTAGTATGTAGGCCCTTGTGCACTTAAACCACTTTGTGAGAAGGCACCTAGCCAGCCTCAACAGAACAACACGCCCATTTCGATATTCTGTAACTAACAGAATCACCTGCAAGAGATAGAAAGGACAACCAGGGTAAAATTTACATGCATGGAAGCTGCTTTAACTGTGACAAAGGGAAGGGAAAGGTGAGCAAAACCTGTGCACCAAAGCTGCCTTAATTGTCAAGATGGTAATAGGAACCACAAGACTTTTGGTCCCTGTCTTTTGTGGATCCCAATTTGTTGATTCGTGGGCGATGATTAGTTGGGTCCTTCCTAAATGTAATATTCAATTGCTGCATATAGTAGGATCCGAAGTAAGTTTTAAAGAAAACATTGAGAAACCGGTAGATACAAACAAAAATATAACCATGTTAGACAGCATCTATACTGACAATGTGGCAAAAAATGATATAGAGAGCTAAGTCAAGAGACTATCTTCTTCACTATCTGTTGAGGTCGCAGTGAAAATCTCGGAATCAACAGACCCGGGTATACACATTTTGTGTAAATGGAGGCATATACATGAGTAACAGTAACATGATCTTAACATAATGACATTTAGGATCCAAGAGAGACCAGAGAAGTATATAAAGTGAAAAGTGACAGATTAGATCCTCTTTATATATATATATATATATATATATTGCTATTATTGTACCATCCTTTATCCATGTTTCATCAGTATAAATATGAAGGTTCATCTTTTATCAACAAGGAAAATGACAAACAGTAAATAGGTTAAGAAAGAAAGGCTCACAGATAAGAAAGAGTTCATCCCCGTCAATAAAGATTGTGGAGCATTTGCAGTACAATTCACAGATGGTCTCCCTTCAAAAAGAATAACTCTGTCTGCGAGGTAAGTTGCCATTATGAAGTCATGCTCAACAACAAAAGCAGTCTTCTTAGCATGGAGGATAAACCTCTTTATGACCTTTGAAGCAACAAGACGTTGCTCTGAATCAAGATAAGCACTTGGTTCATCTATCAAGTATATATCAGCAGGCTGCATCACACCAAAAGAAATGTCACAGGATGCACAATCAGTAAGTAGGCTTTATTTGGGAGGCAACCTATAGATACTCTACACTGATCTTTTGGTTCCTCCCCGTCACCTAAGCAGAGAAGTTCGTGTCACCATTTTCCCCCTCTCTCACTTTGGGTGTCACTTTTTATTTATTTATTTAAAATCATAGAGAGGTACTGTCAACATAAGCGTTGTTGAATTTGAAGTCAAAGGATGATAACAGTTTCCATTTTCCAATAAATACCAAAGATTGATCAAGAGTCGGATTGAAAATGCATCAAGTTCTCTAGTCTAATTAAGGGGAGACTGGGAGAGTATACGTATCAATCTTATGCAAGGATTAAATCCAGATCAATGTATTTCTATTACAGTAAAGAATGAGTACTGGAGCCAAAATTCGACATATTTTGAAAGTTGCATGCCTCTCAGATGGGTTTAAGGCCACGAAAAGCATTTGGTCTGGCACTGTCCTTTTCCTGCCATACTTGAATAATTTTTTTTATATTAACTGCAAACTAAAGATGATATAAATGACAGACAAAGAACCACATAATAACGAAAAGCTACTTGTTCAAAAGAATCCACAACTAGTGAAACACAAGTGTAAAAATGAATAAGTGTGCACCTTCCCAAGGCAAAGACATAAAGCAACTCTTTGTAATTCCCCTCCAGAAAGATTGTCAACTATTTGATCCATCAATTGCTCAATTTGAAGAGGTTTCATGACGTCTGACTTAAACTGAGGATCTTGGCATGAATTATAGATTTTTCGATGGAGCAAGTCCTTCACGGTAGATTCAAACTTCCGACCGAACGTCTGAGGCTTGTAAGAAATATTAAATCCTGTTATTTCCATCTCGGAACCGACTTCATCAGGTTTCAAAATACCAGCCTGCAGATCGAACAAATTAAGTTAATGAGACAAATAATACATTTCAAATCAATGTCAATCCGGTATTTAAGCGTGCTGCAACCAAAAAAATAATGCAATGCCATTCACATTGACCATGAATACCACTTTATTCTAGAAATATAAGAATGGTAAGAAAGTGTACCAGCATGCGGATGAATGTTGTTTTCCCTGTTCCGTTCTCACCAAGCATTACAACAATTTGGGAATCAGTAAATTCACCCTCCATCACACACAGTGAAAATTTGCCTCTAGTTTTACACATGCTTGGGTATCTATATCGTGTATATGATTGAATTTCTTCTGCACTTTCTTGTGGACTTTCGGAAACCTAGCATAATTTGGAAATAAATAAACAACAAGGCATCAGAAAACCAGGATTACAACAGCAGACATATGGCACAAGAGGGAATGTATACCTTGAATGTAATTGACTCTTCCCTGAACCGAAGATTTTCAGTAGGAACAAATCCAGCCAAAAAGGCATTAATTCCTTCTCTAACAGTAAAAGGACGAGTCACAACTCCATACGCTCCGGGTTTCCCATATAAGCAGCAAATGGAATCAGACAAGTAATCTAGGACACTGAGGTCATGCTCCACCACAATTACATAACTGAAGATGAAAACACAACATAGTCATAATATTGCTTTGTGCAGTAACATTTTTGTAGGGAAACACAAGCACTGAGACACACAGAGAACCAGAAAAAAAAAAAAAAGGATAAAACAAACACAAGCAAATTCAAGAGCGAAGCAAACAAGACCTGCCAGGTGTGACCAAAGACCGAATGACTTCGGCAGCTTTAAGCCTTTGTCTTACATCAAGATAACTGGAAGGCTCATCAAATATATACGTATCTGCTTTCTCTATAGCAACCATAGCGATAGAAAACCTCTGCAGCTCTCCACCAGATAAATCACATACTTTGCGATCCATAATCTCATTCAGCTCAAGATCATCACAGAATTTCACCTTCATCTCTGTATCCTCCTTTTGGTCCAGCATTTGCCTTACAGTCACTTTCACTTCTTTTGAAATGTGGTCAATATTCTGGGGCTTGATGCTCACCTATTTAACACAACATATTAAGTTACAGAATTTGGAAGAATGATCCTACAGTTTATAACCATCTAAAGGGGGAGAGCGAACCTTCATTTTGTCTTCCAGAATACGAGTAAAATAGTTTTGAAGCTCAGATCCTCGGAAATAAGTCAATATTTCCTCCCAAGTAGGAGGATTCTGCAAAAGGAATACATGACAAAATTATACTCTATGCCAAATAAAGGACTCAACACCAATGAAAAAGGATCAAGACAATTAAATTACATCAAAACGACCCAAATTTGGTTTAAGCTTCCCAGCCAAAATTTTAAGAGCAGTAGACTTGCCAATACCATTCGATCCAACTAAACCAAGAACTTGTCCAGGTCTGGGTTCCGGCAACCTGTAAAATAAACCGTTCAGTCTTCTGCACTAAATAATAAAAACAATAATACAGCTTCCAATCATCAATAATGTGACATACTAACCTATGCAGCTTAAAGGTGTTAGTGCCATAACGATGAGTCGTCTCTTTGTCTAACTCTCTTGGCAAATTGATGATCTGAATGGCGTTAAATGGGCATTTCTGGTACAAAACACAAAAAAAAAAACAATTTGTCACATACTACAAATCATTATGTTAAAAAAAAAAAACATTAATAAACATACCTTGACACATATACCACATCCAACGCACATACTCTCCGAGATATAAGCGACAGTGGATTTTGGAGTGACTTCAATACACTGTTTACCTACAGCAGCACATGACAAGTATTTCAAGTAAATCAATAATTTAATAAAACTTGTATACAATATTGAAAACAATCCGGTCTAGAAAACGTGCTGAAATTCCAAAAATTATTGATACCAGTTCTGACGACGGGGCAGTTTCTCATGCATTGTTGATTGCACTTTTTAGGTTTGCAACGATCCGGATTGACGATAGCAATTCGACTCAATTTATCACCACCCATCTTTAATTACGTTTTTTCTTCCTTCGTTGCTGAAAGAGAGGGGGACTGGAAACTGATGTTGATGAGTTTCTTTTCTTTGTCAACAAGTTTCTAATTAAACCTTGTTTTTGTCTGATTGCAAAGCACTAATATATCTCTCACTCAATCTGTCAATCAATCTCACACAAATCACTCACAAAATAGCTCACCCTAATTTAGTTTCTCTATATGTGTTATCATAAAACTCAAGTTTCTCTTATACGAAATACAAGTCCCACCGGTAATTGAGATATCCAAATAATTGGATATCCAAATATTCGAATCCAATTTGAATTTGTATTCGAAAAATTGGATATAATTCGAAAATTTCAGATATCGGATTCGGATAATTTTTTATATCCGAACTGGTTTCGGATACTACCATATCTACATCTAAAAATATCCGATCCGATTTAAAAAATTAATAGTTATTATATATAATTAATTTATTAATTTATTATTATATAAAATATTATATAAAATTATAAACTAATAATATAAAACTATAATAACAAAATAATAATAATAAATGACATATATATATATATTTATAATAGTTTTTATAGTGGTAAAATGAATTATTCAAAGCAAATAAAATTTTAATTAATATTAATTTTCGGATATCTGATTTGGATAAAAAATTTAATATCTGTCGGATTCGGATATCGGTATAAATTTTCGGATTCAAATACAGACATATCCGAATCCGAACCTATCCGTTTGCACCCCTTGGAGAGCGATCATGTCATGTGTAGTAGTTTTGAGTTATTTTTGCAACCGTTTTGTTTCAAGACATGAAGCCTTATCCAAATCGGTTTTGGTTTTGATAACCATTAGTTCATAGATTTAGTTATGTACTAGGACTCTATAAGTGGAGTTGGTTATCATAACCAACTACTACACATGATTTTATCTCAATCGGTTTTAGTTTCCCTTTGCTTTAGGACTTGCATTCCATTTTTTCTAGCCTATATAAATAGGACCCATTCTTAGAGTTTTATGATCACATATTAGAGATAAACTTGAGAGCATAGATTACAAATTAGGTGAGCTATTTTGTGAGTGCTTTGTGTGAGATTGATTGAGAGAGATATATTAGTGTTTGTAACTACTTCTTGATAATAGTGAATTTCTTGATAATGTGAATTTGTGGATTAAGACAATTACCTAACCACGTATATCTGTGTGTTCCTCTTCTTTGTTTATTTCTTCTGAGTTTTCTAGATTTTAAATTCGTCGTGTTGGTTAGGGTAGATCTCTAACAAATGGTATTGGAGCGTAAGGTTTTACTGTGAATTTTGGGTATTGATTGTTCTTGTGTGAGCAATGGCGAATGACAAAGAAAAGCTGAAGATCGAAAGTTTGACGGAACAAATTTTGGATTTTGGAAGATGCAAATTGAAGATCATCTATATCAAAAAGATATATATCTTCCATTGATGGGATCCAAACCTAAAGCAATGGCTGTGGATGTTTGGAATATGCTTGACAGAAAGGCACTTGGTACAATTCGGTTATCTAAAGGAAGTCGGTAGTATTCAATATCAAGGCGAGAAGACCATTGTGGATCTCATGAATGCTCTCTCTGCTATGTATGAACAACCCTCTGCTGCTAATAAGGTACATCTTATTATAAAGCTCTTTACTTTAAGGATGTCTGAAGGAGATTCGTTCAAGGAACATCTCAATAAGTTCAACAAGACCAGGGATCAGTTAGAGTCTGTTGAAATATCTTTTAATTAGTGATGAAGTTAGAGTTTTGGCCATTCTTGGTCAAATGCCAGCAAGCTGGAAAGCTACAGTTGATGCCATCAGTGGCTCTGCAGGTAAAACTAAGTTGAAGTTCGATGATGTAGTTAGTATGATGATCTTGTAGGGAGATCCGGTAAATCGGATGTTGCTTCAACTTCTGAGTCTGCATTGAGTTTTGAAAGTAGGGGTAGGAGTTCATAAAAGGTTATGATAAGAACATATCTAAATCCAAAGGAAAATCTCAAGTTGATATATCCGAGATAGATTGCTATAATTGTGGCAAGAAAGAACATTACTATTATGATTGTCGGTTGCCCAAGAAGAAGAAAGGTAAGAAACATGGAAAGAAGAAACGCCAAGAAGCCAATGTGGCTGAAATGTTAGATGATGCATTAATTTGTTCTATGGAAGCAGAGACACCTCCTGGGTGCTGGACTCGGGTGCTTCATTCCATGCGACCTCAAATAAGGATATGATAGAAAGCTATGTTCCAGGTAATATTGGTACAGTCTATCTAGGTGATAACAAGCCTTGCAACATTGTTGGTAAAGGCAATGTACATATCAAGATTGATGGGTCTGTATGGAAGCTAAAAGATGTAAGGTATGTTCGGGATTTGAGAAGAAACCTAATCTCAATAGGGTAGCTAACAAGTGAAGGTTACCATTTTAGAGGTGAAAGTTGGAAAGTAGCAAAAGGTGCATCGCTTATTGCACGTGGAAAGAAAGATGGTACTCTCTATTTAACCACCAGTGGTTGTGGTTATGTTGATGTTGCTGATGACAAAAGATCCAAACACATGGCATCGCAGACTTGGCCATATGAGTGAAAAAAGAATGCAAGTCCTTCATTCCCAAGGAAAGCTACCAGGTTTGAAGTCTACTGGGATAGACTTATGTGAGAACTGCATATATGGGAAGTAGAAGCGAGTTGGCTTTCAGAAAGTGGGAAGAACTCCAAAGCAGCAGAAGCTTAAGGTGGTTCACACAGATGTCTGGGGTCCTTCATCTGTCTCCTCTCTTGGTGGTAAGTCATACTTTGTAACTTTCATTGATGACTCTACTAGAAAGGTATGGGTTTATTTCTTGAAGCAGAAATATGAGGTTTTTGATGTATTCAAGAAGTCGAGAGCTATAGTTGAAAATGAGATAAGGTTGAAATTGAAGTGTTTGAGATCTGATAATGGTGGAGAGTATAATGATACTGGTTTCAAGAGTCTTGTCTTGAAAATGGTATTCGGATGGAGAAGACACGCCGGGGACACCTCAACGAGAATGGGGTGGTTGAGAATAAACAGTCATTGACAGGCGTGCACGGTGCATGCGTTATCTGAGCGAGGTTACGAAATTGTTTTGGGCCAAAGTAGTTAGTACATCATCTTACTTGATTAACCGTGGGCCATTAGTTCTATTAGATTATAGGTTACCTAAGGAGGTCTGGGGCGACAAGCAAGTAAGTCTCTTCTTTTTTGCGAGTGTTTGGATGTGTGTCATATGTGCATATCAGTGATCGGTCTAGGGGTAAACTTGACCCTAAATCATTGAAGTGTGTATTCATTGGCTATGGTGGTGATGAGTTTGGTTATCGATTTTGGGATTACCATAATCGGAAAATCATATGGAGTAGAGATGTGGTATTCAATGAGAATATAATGTACAAGGACAGAAATGACACACATGTTAGTGGGACTACTTTTGTTGACTTGGAAGACACTGAAGTTAGTCATGGCACAGTGCAACAACAAGTTACTGATGTTCCACAGTCAAACATAGAAAGTGGTGATGAGGTTGCTACATCACATACTCCAGCTCCGACCAATGATCTTAGGAAGACTTCTAGGCAACATGTGTCGAGTCAAAAGTATCCCACATCCACTTATGTGACTTACTTGCTCCTTATTGATGGTGGTGGACCCAAGTGCTATGATGAAGCAATGAAGGTAGAGGATGCGAGCAAGTGGGAGCTTGTTATGAAAGATGAGATGGACTCCATCATCACAAATGAGACATGGGAGTTGTCTAAATTACACATTGGAAAGAAGGCCTTGCATAACAAATGGGTATACCGAGTAAAGGAGGAGCATGATGGCTCTAAAAGGTACAAGGCCAAATTGGTAGTCAAAGGTTTTCAGAATGATGGCTCTACACTGATGTATTTTCTCCAGTGGTGAAGTTTACTACTATCAGAATGACTCTAAGTATTGTGGCAACTGAAAGTTTACATCTAGAGCAGTTAGATGTTAAAACCACATTTCTTCATGGTGACTTAGATGAAGAAATTTATATGCACCAACCGGAGGGTTTCATCGTGAATGGTAAGGAGGAAATGGTGTGTAAGCTGAAAAAGAGCTTATACGGTTTGAAACAGGCACCAAGACTATACAAGAAGTTTGATGGTTTCATACAAAAGAACGGTTTCTTCAAGTGCAATGTTGATCATTGTTGTTACTACAAGAGGTTTGATTCTAGTTATCTTATTTTATTGATATATGTTGATGATATGTTGATAGCTGGGTTAGATATGAATGAGATTAAAAATATGAAGAAACAATTGGCAAGTGTATATGTTATGAAGGATCTGGGTGTAACTAAGCAGATTATTGGGATGAGAATCAGTAGAGACAAGGAGAAGGAACTTTGACATTGTCTCAGGTTGATTATGTTGAACATGTCATTCGAAAGTTCAACATGAGTGATGTTAAACCTGTTAGCACACCATTGGGTAGTCACTTTCGGTTATCTAATGAACAATCTCCCAAGACCCAGAAAGACATAGATTTCATGGCTAAGGTACCATATGCCTCAGCCATTGGAAGTCTAATGTATGCAATGGTTTGCACGAGACCACACATTGCTCAAGCAATGGGAGTTGTGAGTAGATTTCTTAGTGATTCTGCAAAGCAACACTGGGAGGCAGTTAAGTGGATACTGCGCTACTTGAAAGGCACTATTAATGTCTGTTTGTGTTATCACAAAGAAGATATAAGAATGCAAGGTTATGTTGATGCAGACTTTGCAGGAGATATTGATCACAAGAGGAGCACCACTGGTTATGTGTTTATTATGGGAGCAACAGTCGTTAGTTGGGTTTCACAATTATAGAAGATAGTTGCTTTGTCTACTACAAAAGCAGAGTATATTGCAGTCACTGAGGCTAGCAAAGAGATGATATGGCTCCAAGGCTTGTTGGAAGAGTTAGGTTTGATACAAGAAGAAAATGTGTTGCATTGTGACAGTCAAAGTGCAATACATCTAGCAAAGAATTCAGCATTCCATTTGAGGACTAAGCATATTGATATATGCTACCATTTCATCAAGTCGCTTATGGAAGATGAAGTAATAGTACTTGAGAAGATTCAAGGAAGTCGGAACCCAACTGATATGTTGACTAAACCAGTGACTATTGAGAAACGGAAGTTCTGTTCGGTTGGTCTTTTAGCTTGAGGATCGTTGTTGAAGCACACCATGATGCACCATTTATACAAGGAGTACAGTTACTTTGTTTATCAGTCTCAAAGTGGGAGATTGTTATGTTATTGGAGTCTGATTGCAACCGCCAGCACATGAAACCTTTATCCAAATCGGTTTTGGTTTTGATAACCATTAGTTCATAGATTTGGTTATGTACTAGGACTCTTTAAGTGGAGTTGGTTATCATAAACAACTACTACACATGATCCTTATCTCAATCAGAGTTTTTTGATTTATATATTAGAGGGAGCCTAAAAACCCATCCTCGCATTTTATTATCAAATTAGGAAACTGAGCTATTTTGTGAATTAGGTGAGCTATTTTTGTGAGATTGATTGAGTGAGATTGATTGATATATTAGTGTTTGTAACTACTTCTTGATAATAGTGAATTATGGTGCTTGTGGATTAAGGCAATTGCCTAACCACATATATATGTGTGTTCTTCTTTTTTGTTTCTTTGTTCTAAGTTTTTTAGATTCTAAATTCGTTGGGTTAGTTGGGCAGATCCCTAACAGTTTTATGTTCACACCACCTCAGTCGGTACATTTACAAACTTTACAAAGGAATTTGTTGACTGCTATTTTGACACGGCGATATATGCCAGATTTTTACCACTGAGTTTCGCCAGATATATTGTTGTTGTTGACCTATAATAACTCTCTAGGTCCATATCACATGATAGTCATCATCTACTGATTCTTCATTGACTTAAACCAACAGAGTGCATGCACTATTTTACATCAATGAAGCTTAAATTACAATCTATGTAACAAGGAACATAACCCCCCAACATCTTTGCTTTCTAAGATTTGCAAGTAACAAGAAGAGAAATTATATTATACACATTGTTCATTTGCAATTAAAAGTAAAAGAAAAACAAATTTTCTTCCATGCTCTAGGAGGAGAATACTTTGACTGAGAGTAAAATCACAGCTCCAACGAAACCAAAGAAAGTTGTTTGACATAAGAGACATTCTCAAAATTAGTAATAATTAACAAACGAACGTGCAGTCCACATCACAGCTTGTTTCAGCTTCTCATGGTTTTAGTGATGACGATGTCTCCTGTGTTTGTTTCTTTCATGATCTCTGTCATACTCCGAATGATTGGATGAAGCAGTATGTCGGTGTTTGTTTCTTCTATGAAGACCGTCATAGTCAGACTCATCAGATGATGCAGGATGCCGGTGTTCGTTTCTTTTATAGTTCCTGTCATTCTCAGAATTGTCACGTTTCATAGCATGCCAGTGTTCATTTCTTTTATACTTCCTGTGATTCTCAGAATTGTCAGGTTCCAGATCATGCCGGTGTTCATTTCTTTTATATTTCCTGTCAGTCTCAGAATTGTCAGGTTCCACAGCATGCCGGTGTTCGTTTCTTTTATATTTCTTGTCAGTCTCAGAATTGTCAGGTTCCACGGCATGCCGGTGCTTGTTTCTTTTATACTTTCCGTCAGTCTCAGCATTGTGGGGTTCCATAGCATGCCTGTGTTCGTTTCTTTTATACTTCCTGTCAGTCTCAGAATTGTCAGGTTCCACAGCATGCCGGTGTTCATTTCTTTTATACTTCCTGTCAGTCTCAGCATTGTCAGGTTCCATAGCATGCCGGTGCTCGTTTCTTTTATACTTCCTGCCAGTCTCAGCATTGTCAGGTTCCATAGCATGCCGGTGTTTGTTTATTTTATACTTCCTGTCATTCTCAGAATTCTCGGCTTCCATAGCATGCCGGTGTTTGTTTCTTTTATGACACCTGTCATAGTCAGACTCATCAGTTGAAACAGGACACCGGTGTTCATTCCTTTTATACTTCCTGTCATTTTCACAGTTGTCAAGTGGCATAGCATGCTGGTGTTTGTTTATTTTCTGATTTTTGTCATAATAGGAATCATCAGGTGAAACAGAAGGCCGATGCTTCTTTCTTTTACGACACTGATTATCCTCAGAACTGTCAGATGAAACAGAACGCTGGTGTTTCTGTTTTGTATGATTCCTGCCATGGTCAGAATCATCAGGCAAAACAGAGCGCACATGTTTGCTTCTTTTATGACGTCTGTCACCTTCAGAATCATCAGATGAACTCGAAGCAGAATGATGATGTTCGCTTCTATGATGGTGTCTTCGGAATTCTGAGTTGTCTGATGAATCAGAAGGTTGCCGCTTCTTGTGTCTTTCTTTCTTCTTTTTCTTCTTTGAACTCCTTTCCCTGTCAAATTCAGAGTCAGAAGGTGACAGTGACCCATTCTTGTAAACCTTTGGATCATTGCAGGTAGCCGCCGGTTCGCTTTTGTGCTTGCTCTTGCTCTTCGAATGTTTCTTAGATTTTTTGATTGAGAAGTTTGTTATAAGATCAGGGATGCCCCCTCCGCTCAGGAACCCTACAAATTGAGAAGAAAGTGGTGTAATGATCTGTACATATAAATGTTTCGAGGCAGTTTGTTTTTTGTTTGATCTGATTGGATAGCTGATTATAAACTTCAAAGTCATGGTGCTAATAAGGTTTTACTGGTGCCACTTGACAAACTTTGAATCTGATGGTTCTAATCAGCTAGCTTTTGGAGCTGATTCTAATCATTTAATGACATGGCTAATTTGAACTCCATCAATCAGATTTTCTGGTTAGAGAAATTAATGAACTGAAAAATACATTTACAAACCGATTCTTTTCTTTAAAAAATCAGATCTTTGATAACAAAAATAAAAATAAAAATGCCCCCGCACAAAGAGAAAATATCAAGGATTAAAAGCATTTACCTCCATATTCATCAAATATGTCCTCTGCGACTATCTGCTGGTTGGGGTCGTCTGGCTTGAACCCTCCTCGAGGAGGACTTATACCAGGCTTTTGCTTCAGCTCCCACTTCAAAGGCTGTACGAGGGTCTCTCAGTTAATCAGAAAGTAAGAAACTTCAAAACACATAATTATGGATTGAAGATAAGATAAAGAATATTTAGCACCATGAGTAACATTCTGCATTAGCCCCATCAAAGCCTAGTAGACGACATAACAGACTTCATTTTTTTTAATTGATTTCACAAATTATGAAGAAAAAGGAATTACTACGGTATTTCAAAATATTAAAAGTAAATAGCAAATTAGTAATCTTTCAAACTTTTGGAAGAGAACAGATTTTAGGTGTAGCTTACAAGGATAATAAAAGGATTAATAGATTTCAGAACCTCGAGTATTGCCCAACCAATACGGATACATAGAAATATTTTCATGGCAATAATGTTATCATTGAACTAATACCCACTTCCAAGACTGTATCTGATCAAATTTATTGTTAATAAAGAATATAGAAGAAAACCTAAGTTACATTAGCACGGATACGTGTGTCCGATACCAACACGGATACGAAGCATCTAACATGGTGAAATATCAAAAATTGAGCCGAAGGCTAATATTAAAGCATCAATGCACACATTATGACAGATATTAGGAAAGTTAAATGATTACATTATGTGTCTGCCTTTTGTCCCACAAGGACACTGATACGTATCCGACACATTATTTTTAAATATGGCATGTTCATGTAAAATGGAAGAAAACCAACTTGGATCCTATACACAGACATAAATTTTCAGATCACCCAAAAATAAAACTGATAGAAATACTAATTAGGTAGAGGAGATAAGACCTCATAAAACAAGCAGAAAATGAAAAAGAACAACAAAGCACACTACGAATCATCTACAGACATGTCTCCGGAAACCAACAACAACAAGATCATAAACTCTCAAATTATAAATTCTTACACCATGATCCGTAGAGGTCCAATACCAGATGACAGTACCAATGCCTAGTAAGTAATAATAACATTCCCCTTAAAGAAGCTAATTACTCCTTCAAAATTTTGTTATTTACTCAAGTCCATGACCCAACACCCAACACCCAACATAAGTTGTAAGTTTAAAACACTTGTACCAAAATGTCATAGGTATTTGAACAGTTTATCAAGTGAGCGGTAGTGAACGTTTTTGAGTTGGGTTTGGAAAGTCAGGCAAAATGTTGTCTGTCTGTACTCCCTCCCCCCCCCACACACACACACACCCTCTATTATTTTCTTCTCTCAAATTGCCGGTAAAACCCATTTCTCCCTCTCTCCTTTCTCACAAATACCCATGACTCTCTCTTCTCCACTCATTTTCTGCTCACGCCCCCACTGCAATGCAGTATACTAGTATAAACATATGTGCATTTGTATGTACTTGTACAGTTGCACCAAGATGCTCATAAACAGACTAACTACAACAATCACCAAACTACTTGCATCAATGGTTGTCTTGACCTCATTTTTGCTATTGGTTACTAAGACTTTCTAGAGCATTATGTCAGTGCAAATACATATGAAACATAATAAATCAGTAATTTCAGGGATATCAAGATAACATGTAATTACTATTGTTATAAGTGGGCCTGTCTTTCTTCTAGCATTCACATCCCACAAACTAAAGCACAAAACTAACCTCACTCGAATCAGTCTGTGCCAAGATAGAGGTCAAGGGATCATCTCTTTTCAACCGACTCTCCTCAGTAGGCATTATCGCATCTTTTAAAGGACATTCACGATCACCACTTTGGTGACCGAAATTTCCACATCTCAAACACTTCACATTACGAACTTCCACTCCAAATGGTTTTGACCTTGCAGGTAGACCTGTCTCCAAACTGCATGCGTAGACATCAAACTCAGTCAGTAAAAATTGCTCAATTATTAGAAATTTATTCACCAGATTTTACAGTTCAAGAGAAAAATAAACAAATGAGTATGAGAATACAAAACCCTCAAATAGCATTCTCTAATTCTATTTAGTTTATTACTTTATCTAGTAACGAATGAAACAAGTAGGATTGTAAGAATGCAGCCAATCGCCGACCACTTGATTCATATTAAGCATTATACTTTTTGTGCATTAGTCAATTTGGATTCAACTGCTTCCGATCTCAATGTGCCTGATGCTAAATGTCAGTCCCGACAGTAAATCCTGATCAATAACCTCGAATTATTTCTAAAACAATGCACCATTGTTTCTTCTTCTTATCCAAAATTTTTGTTATATAACTCCTTGCAGCTAGGATCAGACAGACCCACACCAACTTTTTTCACGTGAAAGCACATTTATATCTCAATAGCATAGCACCTAAGGACACTGTTATACAACCTACATTAAATGTGGAACTTATTTCACCATGGCGCTATGTTGGGGTCTAGCGAATTATTTGCTTCCCCATTGTGCCTTTTCTTCATCCTATCCTAGAAATTATGAGTTTAGCCTGAATAGAGTAAGAATCCGTTGTTTGATTTGAAGATAGAGAAGCACCTTCAGAGGGTGACTCCTTTTCTCGCCATATATATTTATGAGTAGAGTAACAAGATATGGCTGAGGAGATAGTCAAAGGATGTCACTGAGGGGTGACATTATAGACAATTTCAATCTGAGAGGAAATCATGTTGGAGAATGAGATATGATTTCTTTTCCTTTTCAATCTAAGGCCCTAACTACTTCTTCTTGTTGATGTAATCTCCCTTTCCTAGTGCACTCTATATCTATACTTTCAGACTAATAAAACAAATCTATCTAAATGGAATCATGAAGCATAACACTTGCTAAGCGCTATAAAAACATTTAAACATACCGGGGAGCATTTTTCAATACTTCAAACTCTTCTTCTGTGGGCAATGCACGGCCAAAAACATCTTTTGGCCTGGGCTTCTTCTTTTCTTCTGTTGGCCTACAAAAAAGAGAAACGAACACCATGAGTTAGCGCTTTCAAACAAACAGAAAATCTATCACAAATCTTACAAATCCAGTGGAGCCAAAACAAGAGTGAGCGGGTCTGAAATGAGGAGAAAAGATATGGAAAAAGTGGAAGAGTAATAAGGTACATTGACGAAGGCGCACTGTGGCCATCAGTAGAGGGTTGAGGATAACAGACTCCGTCCGTTCTTCTTCTCTCATCTTCAAGCTCTGCAGCTTTGGCACTTTCCGCATTGTAACCAGGTGGGCGAACATACATAAAGCTCACAGCCTTCATTACCTCAATCTATATGTGACCATATCAAAGAGATCAGAAGCATGTTATTGCAAATGGTAAGGCCTCGTTTGCCAATTCATAGCATCTGCAACAGGTCCATTCGACCAAGTGCTACTACGCATGAGAGGACTAGTTGATAACTAAGAAAAAGTCACCATCCTCCCATCCCTACTATTAGCACATGTTAAAATTCAAACTAAAGGGAAGTTATTACCTTCTCTTTCTCTTTCTTAGATATTAACGCACTCTGTCGAAAAAACTCCTGTTCCTGAGAAAACTGTACAAACACAAAACAATTTACAATTCACAATTCACAATCCATAATTAAAAAAACAAAACAGTTGTGGAAGCTAATTTAAGCTACCTCTCTGGCAACTTCTTCAGCTCTACGCTGCTTCTGAGCATCAGTTTGTTCAGCAATCCATTTACGACGTTGGTTCGGGTAAGATAAAGGATGCCATGGCTTTTGATTCAAATAAGAATGACTCCAAGCTGTTCCTGATTTTTCTTTAAAATCTACTTCCCCTTCCCCTATCTTCTTCTTTCTCAACATCCCTCCTCCCTCTTCTTCATCCATCTTTCTCAAATTTCTCACTCCTCAAAATACTGTCTTTTTCCTAATCAATTTTTTTTTCAAAACACCAGTGATATATTTCGGTCCGATATATACTATTTGGATATTTTGGGCTTGAAGTTGGGCCCATGAGGCCAACTTGCCAAAATTGCTAGATTTTGGGATTGAAAAAACAGTTAAAACAGAAACAGAGTCACTTGAAAGACTGTAGTTTAGACACGGCCTCATTCTTTCTCTCTCTCTCTGCTCCTTATCCTGTTATCACCAAAAAAAAAAAAAAAACGATTCTTTCATCTTACTCTCTCTCTCTCTCGCTGTTGCTGTTGTTAAACTATATTTATTATGAGGAAAGAAAGAATAAAGGACACAAATACATTTTTTTTAGTATATGTTGTTATGTATGTATAAGAAAAGAGAAAAAATATGGCATGTCTGCTGCCGCAGTTCAAGTGCCCTACTCACTCAATTTCTTTTCATCTCAGTATTCATTCCCACACTATCTTTTGTAAGTCCATTATTTTTTCTACTTTCATGTATTTTTTTAATATGTTATGTATGTAATATACATTCCCATAACAGCCTGTAGAGAGCTCTAGGCTCAATGTAGCATTAGCCTCTTGGATATGAATGCAGTTATGTTGGTCGATTGTATAATAGATAATTAGATATCGAGGAAACTAACATAATTGGATAAGTCTTAACTAAAATTACTCCAAATTGAATATGCACGTGGAGAGTTTTGTTTAGCCTTGTCCCATTACCAAAAGAAACTGAGAACACCCCGGGGTGGATTCATTTCTATGGTTGTTAAGACTTAAAAGTGTAACCATTAGTCATTAACATCAGTCAGCCAGTCACATTTTTTGGCTTTGCAGCGGCGCCTGCCAGATGTTGTGGGGATGGGGGTGAAGTTAGTAGAGCTTGTTTATTAATCTGTCTATCCAGGAGGACATCTTCTTTAGATTTTTGCTTGCTTGCTTCTTCCATTTTCTCTCTTATAATGCTAAGTTTGATAAAAGTTAGACATACTAATAAACACCCCTTACTAAGTAAAAACCTAGAGAAACATAAATCTGAATGCTAATTTAGAATACTTTGACGTTCTTTTACTGATTGGTTTGTTGGAACACAGTGAAAACTAGACAACCTGTTTGCTTCCGGGTGCAATGTAGTCTCCCCATGACAACCACTATGGCAACAACTGTGCTCGATGTGGAGAAGCTGCGACTATCTTCCTTGGAATCTCATTTACGTTCAGTAGCAGCTGAAAGACCCTTGACGTATACTGGGGCTATTGGTCCACCTATACAGGTTAGAGTTTGTGCTTTTCCTTTTTGTAGTAATTGCTTGAGAAAAAGCTTGTGTATGGGGACTAATACTTTGAAAAGGGATGGGTTCCTAAATAACATTAAAAATTCCTTGCAGAATACTCATTGTGTTTTGTGTTACTGGCTACTGCTTAGCCACTTTCCCACCCATACCACAAACTCAGCCATGAGTTTTTTTTTTTCAATGACTTCTGAATTTGATATTACACGGGTGTTCCGAAAAGTGATGTTTGTATCCAACTATATTCATTTGAAAGTCCGGTTTTTGAAGAAAATCAAGCTACCTCCCTTTTGGGTTTCTTGAGTTGAAAATTGAAGATATATCAGGTGCTTGATGCTCGGTCTGGAGAGCAAGCTTCTGTGCAGCATTCCTTGCATTGGATCATCCTCATCTCCAATGCCATGTTGCGCATATGTATATTACCACTTCATAGATCTTATCGGTCATTCCTTACAAGGAATCATCCTCATCGCAAATGCCATTTTACGGTCTGGAGTAATACCACGTCACAGATTTATGGATTATCTAGAATCTTATCTGTTTTTGTAATTTTAAAATTGAACTGGAGTCTACACTTATTCTATTAGTTTGATCCTATTCTTACATCTGTCTTTGAAATCCAAACAATTTCATATACTTGAACCTTTGTATTCCTTGGCATGTCTCTGTTGTCTTATCTTATTTTAAAAATTAATGTGGTTTAATTTTAAAGTTTTTTTTTTTACCAAAAAGTGGATTTATACCTTAACCCATCCTATGTATTTCAATGCAAGACCGGGTTAATATGCACGAAAGCTTTTAAAGAAAGGTGATGAAAGGTAATTTCCCTCTTATCATTCACCACTTCATCGACTTGTATCAGTTTTCATGGAATACGAGATATTCCAGGGTCCAAGCTACTTTGAAAAGTTCTGTCGTGCAATATCTATAATAGCTGCGGAGTTCCAGGCGAACCAACGCCAGATTATTTAAGTTCTTCAACCATCAAATTGCATACTAAGACTACTTTCATTCCATTTACCGGTTATAGGCGCCGCCCATATGGGAAATAAACTGCCCTCGGCCCAATATTGTGCCATTCATTTTGGTTGTGGCCCTTTCATTATGCCTTCAATGTCTCTTTTAGTTTCAGTAGTAATTAATATGCGAATATGTAAGATGACATAGATTCTGGGAAGTGTATATATCCCTTAGCCAGTGCACCTTAGTTCTAAAAGAGATTCTATTAAATATCTTTTCATGTGCAGGGAAATTTTAAATCAACTTTGCCTATAGAAATAATTCCTACTGGTGAAGAGGCTCTAATAGCTGCTGCAGCTGCGGAGGCAGTTGCTCTAGCAAAAGCAGCCGCTAAAGTTGCCAAAGATGCAGTGTTGATGTTTGGAAGTGAAATTTCAGCTAATTCGGATCACAAGGCTCCCGATTTTCTATCTGAAACTGACTTCAACAAGAATAAGCGAACCATGGTTGTTGACATGGAACGAGTTGCCACACTTGGTCTTAATTCCTTGGGCGTTAAAGACATAAAAGAGGAAGAAAATTCTGTAGAGCTTTCAACCGAAGATTTTGAGAACTTGGATCCAACGGATGGTGAACTCAAACTTCTGCAATTGCAACTTTCCGAAAGTATAGCTGTGAGGTCTGGACGCCAAACAGAAAGAAGAACCAGAAGAGCAAAGGCAGCTGGGAAAGCAGCTTCTAGCGTTGTTTCTGTGTCGTCTGGGTCTTCCAGTCGGAAAAAGCGTGTTACCGTGCAAGATGTAGACTACTCTGATCCATTGCGTTATTTAAGAGGTACTACCAGCACTTCAAGGCTACTCACTTCAAATGAGGAACTGGAGTTGTCCGAAGGAATACAGGTGTGGTTTAGTTTTTTATTTTTTTGAAAAAAAACACACTTCTTTCTTCATTTTGAACTTGTTTTATCAATTTCCAAGCTAAATATCTTGTCATCAAATTCCGTTATCATAAAAGTAATGCTATCAAGAAGCTTCCAACTGGTTGTGAGATCAGGGAATCAACCTATAAATATCTGAAGTGACTGCTAGTCTTGATCTTCTTTCTCTTTTGGGAACGTCCCGAAAGAATTCTATTGTTGACAAGTAGTTAATCATGTGGTGGTAGGGCCAATTATTGATAGATGATAGATCCCAACTGGGTTATTCTATTTAACAAAACCAGCAGAATACAATGGTTTAACCATTGATCTGCAGACATCTATCTGGAGAGGAGGGAATAGCTTTACTTTTGGTTCCATCAACAATGAAATACTATGACTTTTGGTTATATTACCTGAAAGGACGTGTGTGCTTCTTCTAATTGGTTCACTAAACTAGTACAATCACCTCAGCTGCTTTTCCAACTGATGAGACTACTCCAACTATCACTTAGATATAATTGAATAAGAATCGGGTACAAAATCTCTTATGAATGCTTCTATCGACAGCTTATGAGATGTCATATTCTTCTTAACTGAAATAAATCTCAAAATTTTCTAATGTGATCCCATGGTTCTTCTGTGGTGGATGTATTGCAGGATCTATTGAAACTGGAATCTCTCCATGATGAGCTGGCAGAGCGATGTGGGTCTGAACCCACTTTTGCTCAATGGGCAGCAGCAGCTGGTACTGATCAGAGAACCCTGAGGAAGCGTTTAAACCATGGCATCCAGTGCAAAGACAAAATGATCAAAAGCAACATTAGGCTTGTTATCTCTATTGCGAAAAACTATCAGGGAGCTGGGATGAACCTCCAGGATCTTGTTCAGGTCGTTTTCCTTTAAATATTGATGCGTAACTGAGGAATCAATGCTTTTGAACCATACTGAAGTTCAATGGGATCAACAATTTCTAATTTTAGGTCTTTCACTTACTCAGGAAGGATGTCGAGGCCTTGTAAGGGGTACAGAAAAGTTTGATGCTTCAAAAGGATTCAAATTCTCAACATATGCACATTGGTGGATTAAGCAGGCAGTTAGGAAATCACTTTCTGATCAGTCCAGGACAATTCGCCTACCGGTAGGTCACTTTTCAACGTTTTATATATGTGGAGAAAACCTTGGCTTTTCTGGTTCACATGCATTGTTGCTAGAATGATAGTACGGTAGTACCAAAGCTTTCCCTTTATGTAGACTCAGACCCCGCTCAAACCCAAAGCCCCAAAAAAAGTAGAAAATCAAAATAATCGAGTTTCCTGGGTTCTCTTTTGTTTCAGAAGGAAAGTGGTCTATGTGGACCTTGGCCTGATGTTGGATTGGAAAATAATTTATTCGTTGATTGTTGGGTGCATTATCTGGATACCTTCTCATGGGCAATACCTAAAAATATGGTGTTTAGTGTTCCATCCTCATCGTTTCGCTGCATTCAGAACTAGCATATTGATCTCTTTTGCCTTTATGTAATTAGCTTTTTTAAAATGCAGGCAAAGGAATTGGTTCTTGGTCCCCTTAATTGGCATTTCCTAGCTTTAGAAGAAAAAATAATAATAAAAAAACGAAAAAAATAAGAGAGGGAGAGAGAGAGAGAGAGAGAGAGAGAGAGAGGACAATAAAAGGAACCAGCAAAAAGCTTTAAGCATCACATGAAGTCCTCCTGATTACATAATTCTTGTATAGTCATTCTTCAATACTGTTATACACTTCTGATGTGACATTTATATCTGCGACAAAATTGCCTGTAGCATTCATTTTTAAATTTTTATTATCCTGAACAGTTTCACATGGTTGAGGCAACTTATCGGGTAAGGGAGGCCAAAAAGCAATTGTATAACGAGAATGGAAGACACCCCAACGACAAAGAAGTTGCAGAGGCAACAGGACTGACAATGAAGAGGCTCAGTGCTGTAATGCTTACCCCAAAAGCTCCTAGATCTCTTGACCAGAAAATTGGCTTCAACCTAAATATGAAACCATCGGTCTGGCCTTTTCTTTCTCTTTCTCATATGAAGCACTATATTCATATTGTGTTCTTTCTTTTCATGTGGTGTTCTCCTTTTGGTTTCAGGAAGTGATTGCAGATCCAGAAGCAGAGACAGCGGAAGATATTCTGATTAAGCAATTCATGAAACAGGATTTGGATAAGGTACTGAATAGTCTCAATCCAAGGGAGAATCAGGTGGTACGCTGGAGATTTGGTCTAGAGGATGGTAGGATGAAAACACTTCAGGAAATTGGGGAATTGATGGGTGTGAGCAGAGAGAGAGTGCGGCAGATAGAGTCCTGTGCTTTCAGGAAGCTGAAGAATAAGAAGAGAACTAAACATTTGCAGCAATACATTGTTTCATGAGCCCTATAGACATTCAATTTGGTTTTGCAGAAGAGCAGAAGGCTTAAATGCTTTGCCTCTTTTAGTTTTAATTAGTGTTATTCTTTAACCCGCAATCGATATGCTTCTGTTGTATCTCTTACCTTCTTTTGTGCACAGTTTACTTGTATTGGACCTGAGGAATTGGTTGTGCAGAGAAATAAAATTTGGAGTTAGTATGTTTATTTAGTATTGGAAGGCATTACATGTAACTCTGACTAGGAGGCTGATGATCAAAACATCGGATAACCTATTTCCTGACTAAATTTTTTTTCTCAATAGAAGAAAACTTTAGCTCCATGATCATTTGTCTTCATGGTTTTATAAATCCTTTTGCAGGCAGTAGGGAATGTGATGACATTTATTGGGCACTACCTCACCTGCACTCGGTGTAACGCCAGGTAAGCAATGAGCCGATAGCCAACCAGCATGAGGCCCATGATGCATGCATCGATCCATAAATGGTTCAGGCCAACAGACTTAATGGCAGGAAAATTTACCACCTTACAAAATGTTCCATTTGAACATTCGTACAAGTCTTTGTCATTGTATTGAATCCCAAGAAGCAGCTTGTAACAGTAGAAGCTGTAGCTCAAATACTTTAACCAGACTATGAATGGAGGAATCTGCTGTATGTAATAGCCCCCTGCCATCAAGAAGACAAGGGTGGTGACGGAAGCCAAGGTGGTGGCTTGTTTTACTTCCATGAGGAGGGCACCAAATGCAAGACCCAAGCTCTGAGCTACAAGAACGCTGTAGAGAACAACAAGCAGGGAGAGGATGAAGGTTATGGGATCAGGCTTGAGTCCTGCCATCCAATAGATGATGAAGACGAAAGCAGTGGGAAGTGCAAGTTCCATTGGCAGGTCTCCAACAGTCCTTGCCAGGAAGTAGGACGAGAGGCGGTACATGCCTGAGGAGCGTTCCTTGATGAGCATTGATCGTTCTTGGGGAAATGTGAAGACTGCATTGTAAAGTGGGAAAAAGCCCCAGAAGACGGAGAAGAAGAATAGTAGTGCTGTCTGCAATCAGTAAAAAAAAATGTCTGGGTTGGTTTCGTGATAGATTTGATTAAAATTCATCTGAATTTGCAAATCCTGAGAAGCAATATTTACCCGGTCCTGGATGTGGGATGCCGGCAAGTTCCACCAGAGTAGACCACCAAGAATAGCAACACTTATGACCTGGAAGATCCTTAGCCTGTTAAAGGCTTCGTACCTACGCTCCTTCAGTCCTCTTCTCAGCAGCACCTTAAATTGCTGCCACCAGCTTGTCCCCCATTGCTCTGATTTCCCTCGATTTCCTTCTTCAGTACCAAATATTATTCCATAGTAACATGAAAGAATTAGAGAACGGAAGAAAGTTCAAGATGCTGAAAGAATGCATGCAGTTAATATGGATGATCTTGGTTATATAGAGCTGACTGAATTTGCCAGCTTAGATAATGGTATATTCTTCAACTTTGGTTAACAATGTGCACTTTTCCTCAAATATATGTTATATCTCTATATCATGGCTAATTGGCTATGAATGATGAAGGTAAGTGGACATACTTATTGTTGCATCTCTAGCATAACTGTACGTATTTATGTTTAAACAGCAGAGCTCGCCCTTCAGCCTTGTAGCAATGTTTTTTTCATAAGCAGAGATGAGAGCCTTTCTAACCAGTTTCTGTTCTTCTTCTTTGCTGACCTGAGTATCTCCTTGATCAGTCAATTGTTTGGCATCGGGCGCGATCCCTGCAGTTTAGTTGTTTCTTAGCTACTTGCTAGTCGCATATATTCCTAATGCAGAAACAGAATTTTGTTACGTACCATTTGCAAGATCAAGTAAAAGATCAGCTGGGTTGACAGAAATAGAGCTGGAAAATCCAATTGAGCAGAAGTAGTCCATGGCAGTTGATGCAGGACCATGGTATATGGGGCATCCATCCGAGATCAAGACCACCTTATCAAACATGTGGTAGAGTCGGCTCGATGGCTGGTGAATGGTAATGACAATAGTACGCCCCCCACATGCGAGACGCTTGACTGTCGTCAGTATTCGCTGAGCTGTAGTGGAGTCAAGGCCTGAAGTTGGCTCATCCAGCAATAAAAGACTTGGATTGACCAGCATTTCTTGACCTATACTCACCCTCTTCTTCTCACCACCTGATATCCCCCTGAAGAGTGGTCCTCCTATCATGCTGTTTCTGCACTTGTTTAGACCCAGTTCATTGATCACATGTTCCGCATGATCAACCTTCTCTTGCCGAGTCAAGGTGTCGGGTAACCTCAGTAGAGCAGTGAAGACGAGGGTCTCAATCACAGTCAAGTGTGGGTACAACACATCACTCTGTGCAACAAATCCTATCTGCTTCTTGATCTTGCTGGAGAATGGTTGCCCATTGTATGTAATCTTTCCGGAGACTTTACCATTAAGTCTCCCCCCAAGAGCAGTCAGAAGAGTCGTCTTACCACTGCCTGATGGCCCTAACATTGCCAAGATCTCTCCTGGACATACCATCCCTGTTAGACCATTCAATATAGTCTTCTCCTTTGTACTCCATGTACTACCACCCCAGCAAAATCTTTTCTCATCTTCCAATTTTATTTTGTACACCACTTCTTCAAACTGCAAAACCAAAAACTATCAGTAAGAATTTAACAATCTTCTATCTGGTTCAGCGCTTAGCGCCCATCCTTCAACTACTATGAGTCTACAAAACACAATATATAAACAGTATTGTAACAGTTTGAAAAGGAAGAAAGAGCTTGAAGAGGATGGAGACCTTTAGTGTTATTGGGCACAAGGCGACATGTAGTACAGATTGTGTGTTAGAGTGCATGCCATAGGCGACAACTGCCGTGTTTTGTGATTCTGTTTGCCCTTCGATGGGATACCCATCGGTTGTATGAGTAGCTATCATGTTTTGCGGCTTCTCCGGCATGAAATGGAGGCTTTGTCAAGGGCAATGAAAAGTGTAGTAAAGGCAGTTATGCGTTAATCTTCTCTACCTGGCTTGCCAAGTTCAAATGGATGACCCCATACATATATAGTAGGAGAGTTTAGTACAAAAAAATAGACGAGGATGTTCTCTTTTCCGTTGTGGGATTTCGGACCCACATACAAACACACTATCACTTTAACACTGACGCTAATGTAAGGTAAATGTGACCTAAGGTTAGGTAGTCCTCTAATTCTGTTATCTGTTGGCCGAGGTGAAAGGAAAGCAAGTCGCTAGTTGCCATTAGAAAATTTATGAGAATATCTCTTTTTTATGAAGTTCATTCAATATTTCCTAACGCACCTAATATATGCATAGTTCTAATTTCAGTTCTATACGATTTGTCAAAGTTTAGAACATATTTTTAGTTGTTGAAGCGAATTTCTTTTTTGTTACATTGGCACAAAAACAAGATTTTGTTCTCTTGTTTCTAAGTTGTCTCGGCCATTCAATAAATAGTTTACGAGATTCCTCCAGAAATCAAAATCTAGCTTAAAGCTTTATAAAGTGCTAGAGTGATCCATCTAAGCCCAAAATCAAAAGTAGTCAAGTTGTTATCAACAATGAAGCTATATTGCTACAGTGACTTGTCACTGTTAGTAATATACTCGTCGCTTGATGATCCCCAAGGACTCCACAATAAGAACTAATGGACCAGCTGAATTTGCCAAATATATACAGTACACCACTGTCCCTGATCACCATGCATTCAAAATAGAATATGCGATCCTTCCCAGCATTTGGTTTTATTTTCGTTTTTTTTTCTTCTAACTTTTACTGATTCTTATATGCTTCAACTCTGAACTTTTACTGTTTCTTTCAACATTCGATACTTTTTTTTTCCCTCACATATCTAAATATTGTATATATTGTATATATTCTAATTTGTGATATTAGAGATGCAAAGTGATAGGCTCATAGGCTTTAAACAAGATTATGTTAACTAATAATATAAAGATAAACTTTAGACTTTGCTCATAATATTCTCTCTCGCTCCTTTCCTTTTTCTTTCTCATTTCTGGTAAATATTCTCTTTTCTTTTCTTGTTATTATTACATGATTATATTGTTTAGTCCCACTTGCCAAAGATGATTGAAAGATAATAAAACTCTTAATCATTGGACTAGAGTTTAATCATGAATTAGCTAAAGTGTAATATAGCTGGGAAATTATTATAATAGAATGCTTTCCTTCTGTTGTTGTTGTTGAATACAATGTCTGAAAAATGGCCAGTATAATCATCACAATAGATTTCACTTTTAAAATGTGTTATTGTGTTAGCTTAATTTGTCCTCTAGTGTTCAATAGAAATCGATCACATATGGCCATATCCGATCTCTATTCCCTACTAGCTTGTAGTATAGTACTATTACTATACTAGCAAGTTTATACCTTGGCAATTAGGACTGTATGTACCTCCTAAAGTCCCAAGTCCTGAAGTCCCAACTACTTAAGGTGATATTTCGTATGAATCTTGAGTCCCATTGTAGGTTGATCCCTAGTGTGGTGAGACTTGAGAGTCATTTCAATTCGCGTGCGCTCTCTTTGTTTTTAAAAGCACTTGGAAGATCACCCTCTCATTATTCGTGTTCTGTAGATCAAATGGTGTTGCCGTGTTGAACTCGATAATCATAATCATGGACATATTCAGGAAGGGAATGCTAATATCGAAACTTAAAAGGACCATATCACTTATTCACTTCAATGATCCCATTCCCTTTCTTTCAAGTAATCCCTGATGACCTATGTAATCATACCCACAGTACAAAATATCGTGATAAATATTGAGATTTTAGTAAAAAACAATTTTATTTAATATTTACCATTATATTTTAAATAAATATAAATAATATATATATATTGTGATATATTAAAAATATCCACAATATCTACAATATTTTACATATATCCACTATATTTGAATATGAAACAATATAAAATATTTTCAAAGAGGAGAATATATCCACGATACATATCAAGAAATTGAGTATCAATAAATACATATATCCCGATATTTTATACTATGATCATACCTAAGAGGCTAAGCCTACGACACGAGACAATAATAAAATACATACATACAATAATAGACAATAATATTTGGGATTTGAAATGGCATAGGATATGATCCCTACCAAAGTTACAAGTTTCTTAAAAGCAATTTATACATACACAAATGGCAAATAGTTAGGATTGGAGAGACGAGAGAGATTGTCCTAGTTACCACCCACTCACCACTAGTGCTAGAGATTTAAGTACTCTTGCAACTCGCAACTATCTATGTATATAACAAAGAAGGGAGGAGACGACAAATTCCACCTCATAAGGTGATATTTGGTCGTGCCACCCCCTCACCATAGCCACTAGATTGTTTTCTTGGGGTGAGTTAACAAGTTTTTTGAGGTGAGTTTTAAAAAAATTCTCACCTCACCCACCCCACCCAAAAAAAGTATGGATTGTTTTTGGGCTGAACTTTTAAACTTTTATAGGTTGTTGGGCTCTAGAAACATGAGTAGAGGGGGGGAATAGTTCGGGCGTATCATTCGTGTTTGCATCTTGGGGCGATGTCGTCAAGGGTACCGAAGGCGCGCGTATCTATGTCATACTCTGAAAATATGAGTAGGTGGCGGATGTGCGTTGGGGGCCGGCGGCGCCGGCGCTATATCTATATCTTGACGGGGGCGGATCGCGCGTCGGGCGCCAAAAGATCGCGTGATCGCGGCATGCAAAGACAAATACTTGGTCTATATAACAAAGAAGAGTGAAGTGGGTTGACAAATTCCACCTCATAAGGTGATATGTGGTCGTGCCACTCTCTAACCATAGCCACTAAAATATTTTTCTGAAGTGAGTTAACAAGTTTTTTAGAGTTTAAAAGTTTTTCTCGGCTTCACCCACCCCATACAAAAAAGGCATGGACTGTTTTTGGGTTGAATTTTTATGGGTTGTTGGGCCCTGAAAATATAAATATGAGCTCATTTTTTTTTTAAAAAAATGGGGAAGAGATGTGGGTCGGGGGTGCCAAAGGCGCGCTATCTATACCATATGGAGGTGGATGTGCGTCGGAGGCGCCAAAGACGCGCGTATCTGGACGGATGTGCATCGGGCGCCAAATCGCGAGTATCATTGGCAAATACTAGTTTATCATAAGGTGGGCTTGTTCTGGTGCTGTTGTGAAGTTGCATTTTTGCCGAAACAAAAAATCTACCAGTGGTAGAAAGTCTAGTCTACAAGAACAAAAATGCTAAATTCACAATTAGACGGATTATAGCTGTTTATGTCATAATTGATATATAGTATATAGTATGTAATGTATTTACAGTAGCTAATTGACAGAAATTGATAAGCGCCTAACTGTGTAAGCCAGGCCATTTGTCGTATATGATAGAGTGGGACATACCTTGATTTAGGAGTGCGTTACACGGGCCTATTTTAGAATTAGAGATTAGATTGTGTTTTCTCATCGTTCACATGGAGGCTTTGTGTTTTTTTTCAGTTTCAGGACATGGGAGGCCGACACGTGTCCAGCACTGGTATTATCCAGTGCGTTATGTTCCACGAATGACGTCGACTTGTGATCAAGGAAATCATTGGCAGCATGCTGACGTGGAGGACCCCTCCACTCGTTTCCTTTCATTCATTTCTTTGTCTGTCCTATTCTCACACTAAAAAAATTCACTTGTGTTTCAACTTTCTACTTCATTCCTACTTCCACTTGAACTCACAGTCGCAAACAATCATTGATCTAGCCTTCAAACGCGTAACTATGCTTAAAAATGCTTACTAACTGTCTGTTAAAACGTTGATGATGAATTTTCCAAGACTGTTGAGAACAAAATTATGTGACACTCTATTTACCAAAAATATGAAAACAAATAATTTATTTATGCATGCACAAAACATTGGAGCTGTAAAACGGTAAAACCTACACATATAGCAAATACGTACTTGGGATGAGTAACAGTAACTTAACGCCTTGCTAATAGTGTTCGCTGCAAGACAAAGTATTATATATTTTGATAGACACATTTGGCTTATATCTAAGGCTTTGATACGTAGCTATTATGACAAAATCGAAATCCAAAATGTCATTTAAAATTTGAGGTCAGTGATCTTTACCAAAATCTGGCCATGTTTTAATTTATTGTAACTATCTTTTACCAAAAAAAATGTTTTAATTTCTTGTATTGTATTTGATTCTTGAAAATAGGAAGAGCTCTTATTTTATTTTGAGAATTCAATATGCGCTAAAGTAATGGCCCATTTGTATATTATTTAACGCTAAGTGTTTTCTTGTATTACTTATCTAATTTTTTTTTCTTTAATTTGTTATATAGATCTTATATATATCATAAAAAGGAAGTCCCATAATTCTTCTCAGCCGTGTTTGATATGGAAATGACAGATGGTAGGCCAAGTTGCTGATATAATACGGTAAATAAATGATTGTGCAACAAAATCTGTAACTAACTGGCTGCAAATATCGACGAAATTTTATCTCCACCCTTTTCATAGTGGAGTTTCTCAAAAAGTGACAAGTCACAAGTCGGACAGCCAAACTCCTTCAGAACAACAACGTAGTTCACCCACAACTTGCGTTTATAATACAAAGTTGTTTGTTTTATACTTCTATAATTCTATTCCAGTCCGAGGCAACATAATGCCAACGAAAACTTTTATTTTTTTTTGCCTAACCAGCATCGACTTTTTGAGTGTCAATTGTAAATAATGTAATACATTGCTTGTCAATTGAGAATAATATATTTTATCTTTAAATATTATCTCTATTTCGTATGATAAAGTTGTGATAAAATTATTTTTATGATGCGTGTGGAGACTATGCTTATCAGTTATCACTGATTTTAGATTACATTAGCAACTAAAAAGATCGGTAGTTTTTAATGTTATCTACAGTTAATACTTTTAACGAGTTGAGAAAAATAAATACCAAATCGAATGACAGTATGACACAGAACTAATTTATGCATGGATTTTACTAGTTAATTTGTAAAGATGGTTCGGTCACACCTCTAAAATTTTAAGATGACACAAACTAATAGTAAGCTAGGAATATCTGAATATATAAAGGTTTACACTCTATAAAGGTGCATAAGAATATTATAGTTTCTCATTAAAATATCTTAAATCAATTAAGTTTGTTTAATTATTTCGATATATTCGACCCTACAAGTGAAAAAGGGAAAAAGAAAAAAAGAAAAAATTAGTAGACCCGCACCACTCGCATAGTCCCATGTTCACGTGCATTCAAAATGCGCGTGCTAATGAATCTTTGGCATGTTGAAGGCCTGAAGTATTTAAAGTTGGGTTTTATATGGGATCAGAGAAATCGTGGAATACCACTTTGTTTGATGGAGACCAATGGCAAAACCATTCAAAAGCCTTATTTTAATAACTTTGATTAATTAAATTATCTTTTAGAAAAGCTAATGTAATGGCACTAGTATAATGATGATCAACAAGGAATAACGCCGAGTCTTTAGCTATTTAATAAAAATACTTATTAGACCTATGTTAATGAAAAATTGACGCTAATTATATAGCAGTATTATATGTAGTGTTTAGAATTTCTTTCGGGTTTATCGAAAAAAAAGTTTAGAATTTCTTTCGTAAAAGCGAATTGATCGATGTCACTCGGATGCAAAAGAAGAATTCCAAGCTGAATATATTATCCCTGACTTCTAGTGTCGACCTAGTCTAATGAAGTTTCGAATTCTAATGAAACAAAAAATGTTATCCTAGGTTCTTAGTGACTTTAATTGACAGTCATTCGTAGGTAACAGATCGAAAAGATTAATTAATCTTCCATTAAGAGTGCCTAAAATTGTTGGAAAAATGTTTTCAAACTTCCTTTTCTAATAGTTTTGGAAGGTTTTTGCTCTCTCAAAGCCACTACATACACAAAAAATAGTGATGTTCAGTTAAATTATGTCTTTGTCGTGAACCTAAAAGCATAGACATGGGATTGTCATTTCCTCAGGTCAATGTCGAATTCGGCCACAGGTGGCTTTCATTCAAAATGAGATGGAATCAGTTTCAGATTTGGTGGAGATCGATCAGAATATCTGCTCATATTTCATTGTCAGACAAACATGAGATCCACTTAATCATGAATTCGGATCCATTAAGCCACTTGATCTGGGCAAACACATAAGATTTTGATTTGATTGAGCTATAGTCACTTGCTTGCTTGTTCTTTAAAAAAATAAAATTTCCCCTTTAAATGTGCCAAATTGGCACGAGTCCAAGACCAGGATATGTGGTTGGACAAAAATTTTGAGGCGCAGCTAGTCTCCATCTTGTTATGACTTATGGCACATAACTCATAACTCATAAGTATGCAAAATGACTGCAGGTTGGGAGATCGCACCATGATGGCTTTGCTCGAGACAACGCGTCACGGCCGTCACCTGTTATCCAGCAACGAAAGGCTTGTTTGCTCGCATGGTTCAAGATCAACCTGTTCATTTAACATTATATGAATCCACAAAATAATAAAGTACACTTAAGTCTCTTATGATTTCCATGACGACCATCCTTTTATCTTTTTTTTCGATTAATGCATGATGACCATTCTAACTGAACCTTCCAATGAAATCCATTCATATGCCTTTCAATTGATTTCACGTCAAGAGCATCGCCATTCTACTATTCAAGAGAAAACTTTTATTATGCAAGCATCGCCATTCAACTATTCAAGAGAAAACTTTTACAGAGAATGAGATCCATCTCTATCCGTTTTGAAAGAGTGATCGCAATGTTCACAGAACTGGTGCGCCATCCATAGGACCATACATATTCCATCCAATAGCCTAATAAGCAGGTAGGACTCCTTCTATAGAGACATGAAGTATCAATAAATGTGAACTAGACATCTTGGTACTATTGAAATATCTGCTTTAAATCTTAGCTTGTCAATTCACTTTCATCAAAAGTAATCCACATGGATTGTTGGCCTTTTTCACTCCATGATCTAGCTATATAACCAGTAACCACAATGGATGCTCTCACGACTTGCACGTTTCATAGTTCATACCACAAGGCCGAAAATATAAGTGATATATATCAATGAGGTACACGATATGGATACATGTGATATATTGGTGCTGAATATTGAACCAATTTCAAACCGATATATAGAGTCGGTTACGTCACAATAGAAATGACATACGCAATTGACATACACAATTTAAAAATGGATTTGCACATTGCACTAGGAGCTAATTTTTGGTAGAGATGACCTCCCTACTATAGATAGTATTTCCACAAAAAAATCAGTTCAATTGAATATGTAGTTTTGTCAAAAGAGTTGTTAAATTTTTTGATCTTTAGATAAATTTTAAACTTGAACTCAATTTTTGGTAGGATTGACCGATTTTTTAATTAATATATCCGATATATATTGACGATACAAAAATATTTAGATCTGTCCAGTTTAAACGCCTATTAATTGGCAAGTAAGCGTTATGCGCTACTTAACCGATCTTATTAGATAAAAGTTAGAGGTTTGAGCGGAAGCGAAAAAGCTGGCGCTTTCTTCAGATTAATCAGATGATTTCGGAGAAATCAGTTTCAAAAATGCGCCGCTTAGCCAGTCTAGTTCCAAAAAGAGAAAGAAAAACCTAATTTCCCAATTCCAAATCCAAACTGGAAGGGAAAAAAATGACAAAAAGAAATAAGAAGAAAGTAAAAATGATTATCTTTGTTAGTTGATTATGTTGTTTATAGTACATAGATTACCTTTCTTGTTTACCCATATATATTTAGCTTTAATGTTTGGCTTAGTTCATCAAGTAAAATTAGCTCAGGTATCTATATAACAAATTAGGGTGCTGGACATCCAACACCACCCCTAACCTTTGGATCTAGCTTATGACGTGGCGAATTGTAGGGCTTATGAGGTGTGGGTCGTTTAATAGTATGGAACAAGAGTGTTACATCATTATTGAAGTCAACAAATGCGGTTGGACTTTTAGTGGGATTTGGTTGGGCTTTTTTGTCGAGCTTCTAATGGGCTTGATTGAAGTTTTTTTAGTTGGGCTTCGGTGGGGGCTTTTAGTGTCGTACGACACTGGCAATATACTAGTATCATAATAAAACATTCTATTATTTACAATAGATACATATTATAGATTATCCAAGGGGAGGAATCTCCGATTATTTCTGATTAATAGGATTAATCGCTATAAGTTTTTGGAGCGATTTGCTACCAATTAACGCTTAAACTGCACAGATTTGGATAGACAACCAAAAAGATTAATATATCCAATATATATAAGAAAGGGTAATTGCCTGAATCAGCAATGATAAAAGCACATTGTGTTCCAACCGGCTATGCCTTTTAATTTTGACCAATTCAACGGGTTTTTTATCCTTTTGCCCTTATTTACAACACTCTCTTTCCTCCTGCAACACTCTCTCTCCTCTGCAACACACTCTCTCTCCTCTTGTACTTCTGATGTTGACATGCACAGTAATATTTATCTGTTAGATTCTCTTAGCGATACGTACTAGCGATTAATGATCATTAGGTTTCAACCCAGCAAAAATGAAAACGAACTTTAGCTATTGTGGGAATCAGGAACTAGCAACTTATGGATCTACTATCAACAATTTTTTGTTATTTTTGTTGTACGTACATGAAACAACATTGACCTCGATTTTTGTGCCAAACGACAAAAGTGTTTACAAACCTCCAAAGCTTCCAGTTTTTTTACTTCATCTTCTTAATTGGTTATCCTCTCCTTCGTGATTTTGGTAAGGTTTTTTATGGAGGACAAGAATACAAATATTGATAATGGATTTTTCTAAGGTCCATCTTCTTTATTATCCTCTCCCTCTATGGTTCTCATTGTTTATTGATATGTTTTGAACTTTGGTTTGTTGTCTTCAGTGTTGGTTTGTTTCTAGGTCGTCTTAGGTTTGTTTTAACGTAGTAGTGTATAGAGTTTTTTAAGGTTTCCATAGTTGTGTTTACTATTTCCATGTTGATTTTGTTCCTGTTGCATGGAGTGAAGAAGTATGTAACAGATGAGATGAAATTGAGAGTGTTTGATGTGTATATTTTCTTATAAGGATTCATGTGTCTTGTGGAAGGTTTGTCCAAGCGCATGAAATTGAGTTTTTGTATGATGTACTTGATGAACAAGTCCCTTTCTAGATCGATAAAAAAATTGACTACTTGAATATGATTCAAAAGTAGAATAAGACAACTGTGCAATCATTGTGGTGAGCTTGGATTGCCTTTTCAGTCATGGTTCCGCCAGGTTTTAGCAATGCAGATTGTGTGGATGCCACCATAAGCGACACTTACATGTACCGTCAGCAACTTGGGTTTCTTTGGAAATCCCACTTCCACTTCACATATCACCTTATGGTGTTTTGGAAGTATGTTTCACTGTATAGGTTTGGGCATGAATCGATGTAATGGTATTTTGTAGTTTGTGAAACGGGCGGTTCATTGTGCTTGAGTGTCAGCACAATAACTGTTAATGTTCATATGTTTTGTTTGTGATTATATCAGGGGTACCCTTATAACATTGTTGTTGTTTATAAGGAGATAATGAAAAAGAAATCTGTATGGAAACTCAATAAGAAAAGATGTATTTAGCATTCACAAAACTGGGCTGGACGTGCTATTCTAAACTGAGGTAACCAAAGAACGATATGTATGATACAAAGAAAGAATCGAAGCCATAAACAAGAACACAATTAAGACTATCAGGTTGACTTTAATATACACCTATAACTTATGTACAAAATAGTATTATCCAATAACAAGTTAAACAAAAGTTAACTTTGATAAGTTTATTCAATATCAAGTAAAGAAAAAATTTAGCATTTAATAACACATATTGAAGTTGAGAAGAAGTAACTAGCATCTCAGTGCCATATTTCACCATTGTTCCCATCCAACTCAGTTACAAGCTTGTTCGTTGTTCAATATTTAAAAAGTTTTCTTATACAAATAGCCAAAATGTTTGGAAGTCCCACCCTTTGTAAAATGACCAGACTAAGAAGTTGTCGATGGTTAGTACATAAGAATATGTCTGTACTGAGATAAACTGGTGAGATGAATAATCTAGTTTGGGCGGGAAAAATCTTTGGCACGTGTTAGGAACGATACGATAACATTAATTATTTGTCGAATAGTTAAAGAAATGATGGTTTTTTAACCTTTAACTGGCACGTGTCGGTAGTAATATGTGTGAGCTATAAGGACTGTTCAGTGTTCATTTTCGGACAAAAAATTGTCTAAATTGAATACCTTGAATCTCTAATTTTCCAACCATTTCCAATCTTTCAAAAATGAGAAAACTTAATTTGACTGTTCGTATGATGATATATGCTTCTTTACTACTACTTAGAGGTTTGAACTCTCTAAATTGATGCAAAAGCAACTCAAGGTCCTTACTCACGATCTTCGATTTCGTAGAGTTGGAATAAGGATTCGAACCAACCTAAAGTCTAGGACAACTACAAATTGGTTGTTACAATAAAAGGAACTAAGGAGTAAGGTTATAATACTAATGCTAGGTTTTCTTTCCTACACAAACATTAAGAAAAACATTAAAGTTTGAAATCATGCACTTAATACAAAAGACAAATTACTAAAGAAAGAAAAGTGGAGAGCTAATCCTCCTCATGTGAAACTAACATTTAGTTGTTGATTTGAAAAGGTTTATTGATTCTTCCTAGACTCATAGACAAGCCCCTAATGGAAGAAAATTTGATCCCTAGCATGCATGGCTCACTTAAGAGCTCATACATGCTAGCAAGTGGAACCAAGCAATGACTTATCTCTAAGCTCATTGCTTTGATTCCTAACTAGACACTACACCAACTATCATTTTGGGATAGGATGTAGAGCTAGTTGTTCTTCCTAACAACCTACCAAACCAACAACAATTGTTTTTCCCTCACATGAGTTGGATTAACTCCCCAAAAGGGAAGTTAGCTCATGATCCTTGGGACAAGGAAATTACAACTAGAAAAACAAAAAGAGAGAGAAAGAGGAAGAAGATAAACAATCAAACTCACTTCTTTTTATTTTCTAGAAGAAAACAAATGTTTCCTCCATTAAAACTATTACAAGCTTCTTACCAAAACTAAAAACTAACTTATGATTTTTCTCACTAAGGAACTAAAATAATGCCATGTAAGGAAAATAAGTCAAGGGAGTAAATGGAGTGTCCCCCACCCTTGTCTAATTTTTTCTCCATTTGAGAGAAATCTCATTTCCTCCCATGTGAATCATCAAACCATATTAATTCATTTTTATCCACCACATTAAAACAAAGTGACACCTTGCCTTTTTTTCACTATTAATACCTAATCTAATTTATTACATGCAAGGTGTCAACTTTGCACCAATAATTTGTTATTTTTGTCTTGACATGCTCCATGATTGATGACTCATCCAATCTTGTGGCCCCGTGATAGTGGGTCCATGTGCGATCCAGTTGGCGGTCCCAGTATTTTGGGCAGTTTTACAACTTCCCGCCTATGCGTAGAGTTCATTGCCCTGATTGTCTGAGCAGCTCTTTTGTCGCATTCGGAGTCTTAGTTCGAGAGGTAGGAGCTTTGGAAGTTTGATGCTTCTGTGCGGATTTGGGAGAATTCATATATACGCCGTTCCTCGCGCTTTATTGCAGGTTTAACCAATATTTCCATGTTTACTGCAAATACCTGTAAAAGTATGAAAACATATTTATTTCATGATTATTAAACACATAATTAACCAAATTTATATGTCTCAATGGGGTTTCATAATACACTTTTGGGTGCTTATCATATGTCACTCGATAAAATGCATAAATTGTTCAAGACATTCACTATTGCAGAGAGGGAAGATTTTGAGAAGTCTTGCTTTGAGAAGTTTTTAAGCATTAACGAGCGAATACACACCACTACTACGCTAGCGTATGCTATTTTGGGACACCAAGTAGGTAAACTTTGCTACCGAATCGGTAAGAAATATTTGGTGTTTAAAAAAATTGATGTTGCTCTTATAATGGGTCTTAGTGTGAAGCCGGTTTCTAATTCATTCTACACGGCAGACGTCAAGATCCCATCCCAATTTCGTGCAAGGTTTTTTAAAGGAACCACGGTTTCTGAAACAGAAATATTGGAAGCTAGAAACTTGGCAAAATCAAGTGTTGGTGAAGAAAGTCAAAATGATGCGTTTAGGCTGAATAGGTTGTATATACTGTTGCAGGTTGTGCTTCTAGGATCTGCTAGGATAGTTGATGGGAGGTATATTGATCTGGCCGAGAATTTAAATGCATTTGACAGCTTTCCTTAGGGCACACCTCTGTTTAAAATGTTGGAAGAGTCTTTGGAAGACATGTCTAACCTGGTGAGGGAAAGGATTCTTTCGCAGTTTATGGTTGTTTAATTTGTTTTGTTATTTGGGTATATCTTCACATCCCATCTCTTAGGGCTCGGAGACAAGTTGATGGTAGGTTTCCCAGAATACTAGATTGGGTAGACTTTCCTTCAAGAAACATACATCTACATACTTATAAGAAAAAGCTTCAGCCTCTTAATTAAGGGGAAGGCAGTGGTGTTGGAAAGTCTAGATATGTCTGAAGGAGAACTGAATGAAGAAGTGCTAAAGGATGTTTTGGCGCAACAACCCATGCAAAGTGGTGCAGCAGTTTCAGGGATATACAATAATGAGAAACTTTTTCAAAGACAGGCAAAAGTAATTAAAGGCCTTGTAAGTAACTTGTTTTATTTACTGTGTTCAACAATGTTGCATGTTGTATCCAAGAATGATAATAGGGTACCCATGATAATATATGGGTAACCAGTTTTTGACATTTGAAGTACTCATATAATCTTATAATGTTATAGAAGTTGTAATATGATATGGGTACCATATTATATAGTCTTGAATGAGAATTGCAAATGTTGTTAGGACCCATGTTGTTATATGAAACACTGATAATGTGTTGTTATTGAATTGCATATTGCAACATTTTTTCATATATAAGGCAGTAATATGTTACGATACCATGATTGAGATATTGTGAAACAATATATGTTAGCAACAATGTATCTATTGTGGTTTACAAATAGTGAAGTGGGATCTTGCATGTTGTATCCCAGAATGATAATAGGGTACCTATGATAATATATGGGTAACCAGTTTTTGACATTTGAAGTACTCATATAATCTTATAATGTTATAGAAGTTGTAATATGATATGGGTACCCTATTATATAGTCTTGAATTGGAATTGCAAATGTTGTTAGGACCCATGTTGTTATATGAAGCACTGATAATTAATGTGTTGTTATTGAACTGCATGTTGCAGCATTTTTTCATATATATGAGGCAATAATATGTTATGGTACCATGATTGAGATATTGTTAAACAATATATGTTAGCAACAATGTATCTGTTGTTGCTTACAAATAGTAAAGTGGGATCTTACTTATATTCTTTGTTATGTGCTCTGATTAATCTAAAACAGGTCAGTAAGGAGGTTAGGGTTGTTGAGGATATAATCCAAAGTGAAATAAGGACTGACATGGAAACAATAATTCAAAAGATTGTTCATGGTGGGTTGAAAGGTGGTATGGAAAGTTCAGAGGTTGAGGTTGTGAAAGGGCCTAGAATAAGGGGTAGAGTAAGGAGTAGAACAAGGAGTAGAAGTTTAGAGGTTGAGGTTATGAAAGGAGCTACAACTAGAAGCCCAAAGAAGCCAAGCAATGTAGGTGCTGATGCTATACTGAAAACACTAACAAGCTCTTCCCAAAAGAAGGTTCACTCAGAACCTAAGAAAGGGAGTTCATTTGCTTCTAAGAAAGTTACCTTTGAGGTTTCTCCTAGTTCCTCATATAAAAGAAAAAGAGCATTGGACAAAGATTAAAGCCTTGAAGTTATGGGAGATACTTCAATACCTGCTCAGTATTAAATAAAGAAAAGGAAAGTGGTCAAAGTTTGTGGTACCCGAGTTCAACCATCTAGGGCAAGCAAAGATGAGGCTATAAAGACTAGTGAGAGGCAAAACTTGAAGACAAAATATCAAATCAGTGAGAGAACAAGGGAAAGGCAGATGAAGCTTAAGGAAGCAGAGACACCCAAACAAAGAAGAAAGTTGATCCAGGCTGAGTAAGATAAAGATGAAGATGTTGCACAACAACAAAAAGGGCAAAATGATTCGGAGTTAGTTACTGCAAGTGCTTTGCAAGAGATTAGTGAGGTCATACCCAAGGGGACATACCAAGAACAGTGTGGAGCTGGAGGAGGATCTGGTGGGGGTACAGACTACTATAGTACCTTATGCTGAATCTACAATGCTTGACCATGTTCCCTTTTACTCTCCTTTGGCTTCTGCTTTAGTCCTTCCTCATGGTGATCTTGATGGGGAAGCAGTCCTGAATAGAGAAATGGAAAAAATTAGTTTTGTTTCTCTATTGGCTGGAAGTGCAGAGCTCCCCCTTGATAATCAATTGTCACCTATCACCATCGTAAAGGAGTAAGCAATCAAACATGTTGTGGCATCCGGATGTAGATGATGATCGTAACATCAGAGGGTCAAAGATGATGCTAGTGATTTAGAGGAACCTGATGTGGTACTCATTCACACTCAGATAGAGAAGGAAATGGATAAGAAAACTGAAGAGAGTGGTCGTAGAAGGAGGAGGGAAAAAAACTGGAAAAAGAAAGTACTAGTTTATAGGAAGAGAAAATGGGAAAGGAATGTGACTCATTAATCAAGGTTGCTCTATCATCAACCTTTTATAAGAAAATAACTACCACAGGTGAGGTAAATGTTGTCAATTATTACTGGAAAAAGTTCAGTAGGAAGAAGGATCAACAAAGCTCTCCAGATATGAGAGTTTTTGGGTACGATCAAGTTATTTCAGTGCATAATTTTCATTTATTACATGGAAGACAATGGGTGGATGGTGAGGTAATGAATCTACCATTAGTAATTAGCTCTACAATTATCAGTAACTTGGTATTGCCTGTGCAAAGTAAACTACTACAGAAAGTTAATTGTTACTAATTACTATATGATTCTTTTCTAGGTTCTCAGCTTATATGTCAAGCTATTGATAAGGTGGTATAAGTAGCACTGTAAGAATCATGCCATTCCAGAAGAGGAATTGTATACTGTTGTGGAGGATGTTTACTTTGCTATGAGTTCTCTATACTTTAATACTAAGTTTCTGTTTAAGCTTACTCACTATTTTGACTTAATTTGATAAGCTTCATCATCACTTTGTGGATGTAGAAATTCATCATAAAAGAGTATGGTATATTCAATAAAAAGCTACAAGACCCAAGTTTTCGAGCTACAAGTCCAGAGGAGAGAGTAGCTAATGGTTTGTACCATAGAGATGAAATTGTTAAAGAGTATTTGGACCCCTTTGAAGGAAGGATTATAAATCAACCGCACCCAGTATAGGGTAAAGGAGTAATTGTACCTCTTCAAGTTCATGGTAGTCACTAGATTGTTGATGTCTTTAACTTCAAAGAGATGAAAGTGTGCACCTATGATTCTCTTGGTGGAAACCAAATTTCTGATGAATAACTAGGTTTGGAGAGAATGATTCCTTATATGCTCAGGTGTGTTGATCCAAGCTCCATTATTGATTTGAACACATCATGGGCTCGTGAATTTGTTAGTGTCACACAACAACCAGATTCCAACAGTTGTGGGTTATATTGCCTTGCCTTTATTGATAGTCTTCTTAAAGGTGTTCCTGAGAGGGTAAACCATATTGACATGCAACCATTTAGAATACGGCTGAGGATTGGAATGGACATTATATCCCATGGATTAAATCCAGATGAAGTGACTAAGAAGAGAAAAGAATTTGAAGAGAGGTTAACAGAAGGAAGTCTGCAAGCAGAGTGATAAACGTAAAATGAAATAGTTTTACCTACAAAATAAAGCGATGAAACTCTATACGAAAGTAAAACTACAAACTATCTTACGATGCTAGATTTCTTATCAAAGTTTCTACTCTCAATTCTATCGAAATAGAGTGGAGCAACAAATTCATTCCACTCCTAGTGCTCTAGCATGGAATGTTTCCCAATCTAATTAGACGGTCTTAAGTCTAATGAGAGCTTTACGAAGGGTGTTATACTACGATACCTATATGGAATATATTATGTTGAATTTAACTACTTAATGCTATGGAAATATGATTGTTTTTGAATCTAGATAAAAGATTAGAGGGGAATTGAATCCACCTCGAATCTAACTTAATAACCTAGTATAGATTCTTGTATCTCGATTCTTACGTTCTTACGGCAAGAATTCGAGTTCTAATCCCTAGTGTTCATGGCATTTCTACCGAATACTAACTAGCATGTGAGGTCGCCCACCCATTCTCATGGCTTAATCACGCACCTTCTAGATTGGAATAGATTCTACAATGCTTCTACACTATACCACTAAGTTTTCGTCAAGGCTTCATCAACCCCTCTAATGGAGGTTTTAGCCTTGAGTCATCAACCCATCATTTCCCATTGAATTATAACTACACATCATATTAAAATTCTAACTTAACTAAATTAACTAACAATGTTTCAATCTACTTAAACTACGAAATGATAATCAACAAGAATTAAAAACTAGATCTATAAATTGAGATGACAAAAATCGAAATGGACAAAATAACTATTTTATTTATCTAATCAATCAAGAACAATGATTCAAAGACTTAATCTAAAACAAGAATTGAAAATAGAACTAAAACTTAATTAAAATACTGGAAACTAGATCTAGAATTATCTATATTGTTTTAGGTCTAACTAGCTACCATTAACAAAGAGCTAAGCTTTGGTTTTTATACTTTCAGATCCAAAAATCGTGCATGGGCTTGGAGCCATGTTTTGGGCCGAGAATCGCCCAAAACCCAATTCTTTTCAAATTCAAAAGGCCTCTTCAGCTGCAGTTGGCTTCAATAGACTTTTCGTCCACTTCTGCTCCTCTGATTGGGTCAATTCTTGGACCATTGGAAAGCTCTTTCCAAGCCGGTCGTTTTGACATAAGGTAGGCCCCATTCCGAGGTCTGAGTCCAAAGATACGGCCTTCGAAGTTCTCACGACTTGTGTGTCAAGCTTCGCCCGGTCGACTTTTCAGCTTTTGACCGGGCTTAGGAAGGCTTTGTCTTCTTGAATCTTGGCCTTTAATCACGGAACTACTTAGTAACCGACCTTTGCTCCTTTATCTCGCTAAAGTGGCACATTTCTGTACATAATGGACTTTGAAACTTGAAATGTATAAAAACACGTAATCAGTGTTAACTCTTAATTATTACTCACATAATTGGTCTAAAAGTATGACTGTTACAGGGTTAAAACTACAATTTTGGGCTCTTATCACAGAGAACCAAGTGTCTAAGGATATAGCAGCTACTGGGAAAGAGGCATTGAAGCAAGTTAACATTGGCATAGAGCTACAGAGTGAAGCAGTTTCAGCTGGAATTGACAAAGAGCCCAAGGATGCTGAAGCAGCTACTGAGAACCAAGTGGACATTGACCAATGCCAACAGAGTCAAGTGAACAAGGATGTTGAAGCTGGAAGTGACCAAGTGAACAAGGATACTAAAGCTACTACTGATAACCAAGTGAACAAGGATGTTGAACATGCTACTGAGAACTAAGTAGAGACTGACCAATGCCAACAAAGTCAAGCAGATGCAGCTGGAAGTGACCAAGTGAACGAGGATGCTGAAGCTGCTACTGAGGACCAACTCAACATTGACCAAGATGAATAGAGTCAAGAAGATGTAGCTAGAACTGACCAAGTGAACGAGGATGCTGAAGCTGCTACTGAGGACCAACTCAACATTGACCAAGATGAAAAGAGTCATGATGATGCAGTAGAAGTCAGGTACAGCTGAAGGATGCAGAAAACAACAAAGGTAAGGATGCTGAAAATGGTGAAGATGGGTTTGTTGACCAGCAGGAGAACATAGCTGAAGACAAGAACTAGGGGACATCGAAATGTTGTCTCATTTTCAAATGTTTGTTATTATTTTGGAACTTATGTGTCTCATTTTGTAGTGCTCCGTTTTGATAAACATAATATTTTGATATCAATGGTTTGTTTAGATAACGTATCTCATTTTCAAGTTACAATCCTAAGTGTTTCAATTGTGGCATTAATTTTATAGTATTTTTTATAGTATTTGTTTTTTTTTTGCTACCTTACATATTGATAACTTCAATAGACAAAACACTTGCCACTTTATAAACAACAAAATATCATTACATTGATTTCCAAATAACTTACATAGTCATTGAAAGGCCAAAGAAAAATCCAAATAACATTACAAGCGTAGTTGCTGACAGTACATCTATATATCGCTTATGGTTGACTCAATTGAAGTCTTCGTTGGTAAACTCAGCCGGAACCCCAGCTAAAAAGTCAATCCAAGCAGCATCATCTGTTGCATTAGGGCAGGTTATTTTGTTGTGTCCAAAGGCACCACAACAGATACACCTCCCTTGCACTAGCACACCCTCCCTTTTAGAACGTTTCCTCTTCTTTTGGGGCCTGCCAGGCATTACCTCATCTGTGGGAGGACGAACCATGATGTTGTAACTTCCCCAATGCCACTATTCTTTGCCCTTCATCGGTGTCCAATTCTCTTGATAGGTATCCATCATTGTTTCCTTTGAGTAGCACGGCAGGCAGAAGTTATATACACAGAACCGACCATCGTCAATGGCCTTCATTGCATGGCTACAAGGAATACCAACTTGTTGAAAAAACCCACATGTACAACATTTATTTAGTAGGTCAACTGTATCAGTGCGCCCTATGCTGGTAACCGAGTATACGTACTCACTAGCCCTTATTGTAGTGAACGACCGACTAATATAACGAGAAGAAATGATTACATTCTCAGCTGATTTTGTCAGCTTTGAAGCCATGACCCGATAGTCATAAAAGTGCTTCATAATGTTCATTCAAATACCATTTAGCAGAGATGTAATTGGCATAGCTCGCTTAGGTGTAATCATCTTATTCCAACTCTCGATATGATTTGTATAACAAATTCCATACTTTCTCATTTCAGCATAGGCAAATGACCATTGTTCTTTAGGAATCTTTATTATTTTTGCGTAACCTTTACTATCACTACACCAAATGCGACACATGATTCTCACAAAGGCTGCTTTATCATAAGTTTCTGCTGCAGCCTTAACTCTCCCTTTGGTGTCTTCTTTGCTGACATTGTTAGAGATATGTTGTGCACAAAAGCAATGGTACACATTTGGAAGGATTTTTGGCACTACCTGGAGAATGCTTATATACCTATCTGATAATAAAACAAACTTATCTGTAGGACCAACTATAACATCTCTGAGTTTTTGAAGAAACGAATGCCAATGTTCATTATTCTCTTTTGGGACTACACTAACTGCAATTAGAAAGCAATGACTATCTCCATCAACAGAAAGAGCAGTTAGGATGACAGACTTGTATCTTCTCTTCATGAAAGTTCCATTGATCATAATCAACGGACGAAGGCACCTTCTGTAGGCACGAACAGTTACGCCATAGCTCAGAAACAAACACTCAAACATGTGCTCGCTTTGTTGTTATTATATCAGTATGACAATCTGGATCAATTTTCTTCAGTTCTTTAAAATAAATTAGTAGCAGCGCATCTGGTATGATTGACTGAAGCTGCCCCTTATCTACATCGAAACAAAATACACCATCTCAGGTTACATAAGCCTAATAGTTACTTGTTTAGTGGCTGACAGTTACATGTCATCTAGCTTTCCTAACAGTTACACACCATGACACATATAAGTTAATCGAAAAGATGATACATGTTCTTCATAGCATACTATAAAGAATAATTCGGTGTACAACCAGATGTTCTTCATAATATACCCTAAAAAAAGAATTGTACTAAGACTTTACATATTGTTACTAGTTATCTTGAAAGTTGCTGACAGTTGCAATAGTACTCTGACCTTTTCTAACGCAATTTTCTTGGCCCTCCACGCAACTTTATATGTCACATCAGTTAGTTATGCCTGTTTCACCTCCAATTGAAGGTTATTTGCAGTCAGTTCTTCATTGTCCTTAATGTGGACCAAGTTTCTCTGGTCAGCTGAGGTGTTGCCAAGGACGCATGGGATAGGATGGAAAATACTTCATGGGGCCATGCATACAGACGAGAAGCTAAGGGCGAGGAATTTTCAATTGGCGCCTCATTGATCTCAGACGGGCGGTGAGAGGAAACACAAGACCATATTTTATTTGAATGTATGTTTGCACAAAGGTTCTTGGAGCTCATAGCAAAGAACATGCAGCACCACACGAAGATTGCCAATAGGGAGGATATGTTAATAAAGTGCCGAAATGAAAGCCCTCTCTACAGGATTTATGGAGGGCAGCTGCAATCACTTGTTTGGTTGCTGTTTGGAGAAATAGAAATGGGGTCTTATATGGCAGCAAGAAGTCGAGTGTAAGCTCTGTCATGTTTCAAGAGCATATGACCGGTCGAAGAAACACATGAACAATTCCACCAGAGACTTGGAAGTTCTGAAGGCCTGGAAGTTACCGGCAAAGCTAAGGAGGGCTCCACGCATACTTGAATGCTATTGGGTAGCACCTCCCAGTGCCATGATTAAAGTGAACGCTGATGGCTATTCACGAGGTAATCCTGGAATTTCAGGTTGGGGCACGCTTCTTCGAGACAGGTTCGACAAGGTTATTGGTGCATATATTGGTGGTCTAGGCATTGCCACAAACTTTATAGCGAAGAGTTTTGCGATAGTAGAGGGCATTTCAAAAGCGGTGGAACTGGGCTGGAAACATATCTGGGTGGAATCCGACTCTATTGTGGCTGTGAAATCTTTTCAAAATGATCAGGTACATTGGCAGATTCAAGCAGCTTGGGACAAAGTGAAAGGGCTCACGGAATGGATCATTGTGACTAACACTTGGCGTGAGGTTAACTTTGGTGCGGACATCTGCTCCAAAGAAGCAGCACATTTGGCAAAGGGAGAGAAGAAGTGGTGGGATGGCAGACCTGCATTCGTGCATAAAATTAAGGATATGAACACCACGTAATATAGATTTGTAAGCTGAGCTTTGAGATAGTGATTGACTATCAATCATATCTATTCTTTGTACTTCGAAATATTTCTTTTTAATACAATTACCCTTAGCAAAAAAATTATCCTTAAGCTTGGACATAACAATTTCTAAAACCCACTTTGCGTCTACTTGTGAGTTTTTTGAAACAACCTTATCTTGTGCACAAGTGTGTGCATCTCTAAAGTTATAACTACCCACATATCAGACCCAGTTGCAGGTTTAATTTTTGCATACAAATGAAATAGATAGTTAGTTGTCTTACACTTGATTACCAACTTTTGGGAGGTAGTATTGCAACGACGTAAATCAAACATGCGTGCAATTGTATAAGATTTCATGTCCTTTTCAAGATCATCTCGAGTGGCGTAATGCTGACCTACTTTAGGGGGTACAAACTTTAACCCCTCATTACAAGGAATTACAACCTCATTTTGGTTCGTAGGGGTTTTTGGACTATAAGAACCAGACAAAGGATCATATCCTTGACGTAGGTCTTCATAATTCAGATCTTTAGCACAAAAAACCCTAGCATAAACCATTCCCTCCAATTCAAAATCAATCTCACCTTTCCCATCGCCATCATTCACAACTGTCATAGGTGTGTCCCCCCACAAATACTCTTGACTTCGATTCGGAGTCGGCCATATATCACCATCATCACGATCGTATTCTTCAACTTGATCATCATCATCATCATCTTCAACTACCACAACTTCACCCGCAATAGCATCTTCATATTCATTTTGAAATTCAACATCCTCATTACTTCGAGAACTGCCGATTATGTTTTCTTGAGGAATGTCAGCTGTATCAACTAAATCATTTAGTATTTGAACTTCATCTTCATATTCATTTTGAAATTCAACCTCTTCATTACTTCGAGAACTGTCGATTATGTTTTCTTGAGGAATGTCAGCTGTATCAACTAAATCATTTAGTATTTGAACTTCATCTTCATTTTGAAATTCAACCTCCTCATTACTTCGAGGACTGGCAATTATGTATTCTTCAGGAATGTAAGCTGTATCTCTACATGGATTTTGCGAATCAAACTCTTCATAGTTTGGTTTGTATGTACCACTGTACTTGTACCCCTACGAACGACAATCATTGGGTACCACTATAAAGAGCCGCCCACTAATGAGGCGGGCTTGCTAGCCCGCCATCGCGGCAGCCCCGCTTTGTCTACTTCATGTGGCATTCGGGCATGCCCTCTATTGAAGCAATGACACCGCCCACTAATATGACACCCAAGTTATATATAGCGTGTCCGAGATATGTCAAGGGATTTTTTCCATATGAAGCTTTAGGAAAGATTTCATACAAAGAGGGAAATATCTCACAAATAAGGAAAAGGTATTTTTAGCAATAAGATTCCTATAAATACCCAACAATCATTTCAAACAAAGAACTACGCGGCATTTTGAGACTTGATTCCGTGAGAACAATTTGGATAATGAGGGCAGCCATTGGTGGTACGGTCTCTCTCACCCATATCAACCTCTCCAACAAGATCATTAGTGTGTTTGCGTGAGTTCTCACCCAAACATAATTGGCGCCGTCCGTGGTCCTTATTGACGGGCCCTCTTCCACGCTCCTTCTTCCAAGCACCATTAATGGCAAAACTACAAGGTCTCGGCGAACAAGGATGCAAGAACACAACAACAACAAGACGAAAATCCGAAATACTAATCAATCGAGGTGATAGAACAACCGGCTGCAACAGATCGCAAGATCAGCCTTTTCAACTCCCAAAGCCAATGACAACCCGTGATCTAGACGTCCGACATCTCGTGCTCCAAAGAACTCACCTTCAAGATCTAGATGTTACAAATGCAAACGGCAGATCCGATAACATGGAGATAGGAGATGAAGACATGCCGTTAGAAATACCAAGTCCGAGGTTCGTAAGAGAGAAGGAGCATAGCAACTACTTGCGTATAAAGCCGGACAAAGGGAAGCAAGTACAAAGGGATGACGCCGATGTCGATCTTCCACACCGGCAAGAGCTCCCGGATCCGTGAAAATCGGAGTGTATCCAACCGACTACAATTTAATTACGGTACATCCCGGCCCATTGAAACGGTCCCCGAAAGATCGCCACCCAAGGTCAAACGACATTCATCTCATTCAAGAAGACGATCCGATCTCCGAAATACCAACAACACTAGGGCGATAAGTGGTCATAACATGACAAGATCATTGAATGTTGATCATAAGCAGATCGTAAAGGTGGACAACATCCACCATAAAGACAAATGCTGAACGCCAAGATCAGGACCTCGAGACGAATTGCAACATGACCTTAGACATGGCTTGAATGCAGCAAACCGACGCTGAGACAGTTAAACGGTCAGCGCCGAATATGGCCACACACAAAGAAATGGGTCCCCGCCCGACAAATTTAGCCCGCTTTATCGGCATAGGTCTCGCGTTCCCAAGGAACCAGCCAAATATAGAAGCAAGCAACAACTGGGGCTTACAACACCGCGAGATGCAACGTAGTGAAGTTACTCCTCAAGTCGTAAGTCTAGAAGCCACAGTGCACCATTCACTTTAACAACAAATCAAAGACATCATCAAGAAAACAATGACTAATGTGGGTGTCACCGGCACGCGATGGAAAGACCTTTGCAATGAAATGAAGATATCGCCGGGAGATTTTCTAAAAATACAAAATGCGAGCATCGAAAGGATTCAAACAACCGCACCTTCCTACGCTCAACGGCGGAGGAGACCCAAACGATCATGTTATGGAGTTTAAAAGGTGGTAATTCTATGGCGCAAAGATGACCCCCATCGCGGCAAACTTTTTCCGCCTCCACGTTAAAAGGAGAAGCTCTACGCTGGCTTTTCCAAATTTTGCCACCCAATCTATCGCGTCATTTCAGAATTAGCAAACCAGTTCACGCGATCGGTTTAAGCATAATTGACACGCCCTAAGGATGTCAACATCTTGCTCAACACCAAGCAAAGAAAAAGGATGAAGCATTGGCAAAGTTCGTAATTCGCTTCCGCCAAGTGCAAGCAGAGGTCACCGATGTCCCCGACGTAATGATCATTCATGCATTCAAGGAAGGAGTCCATTTCGATAAAAACGAATTTACAACTCCCTTTGTACGGACCCCCACAATCAAAATCCGATTTGTTTGCAATCGAACATAGCAGTTCATTAACGTGGAGGAAGATGTTAGATCAAAAGCCTCAAGAGACAAAGACTTCCGGAGTAAAGACTCAAACGAAGGTAAAGGCAAACGTATTAAAACATATCGGAAGGACCACAAATGGGTTAGAATACAACAAGGTTAACACAGCTTAAGGAGGAAATGAAGCTCACCCATTAAATGCCAAGTACAATGTGATATATGAAAAGATCAAGGGCGAACTTACTTTTTCCACCACTACCCTTTGCCTGAAAACACTAAGTCTACACGCGACAAAAATCTTTGGTGTCACTTCCACAATGATTTCGCCATGAAACAGAGAGTGCAGATCCCTCAAGGGAAAAATACGAGAGGCTAGTCGACAAGGGACAATTAGATGAGTTTGTGCTTTCAAAAACGGTGAAACAAAATGTAGCAATGATCGCCACAATGTCATACTAGCCGGTCATGCCAAAATCAATGATGTTTCACTTAACAAGGCAAAAGTGTGAACAACGAGCAAAGTTTGGTTTCTTACGGAATTTTATCACGCCAATAACATTGATTTTGTTGAAGGAATTCGCTCGAAACCACGAGCTTGGTCCCCTATGTTTTAGTGATAGAGATCTAATTGGCGCCCATCATCCTCATTATGATGCCGCCGCCATTTCAGCTTTTCGTTGGATTATGGCGAAGTTCAAATGATCATGATAGATAATCGAAGCTCCGCTGAAACCATTTTTTTGCAGGTTGCTACAAGAACATGCAAACGTCGAAAAATTTAATTACTACGAAAAGTACTCCAATCATTGGGTTTGACGGAACCGCGAAACAACTCCAAAGAGGGAAGAGTCTCTACCACCACGCCATGGACAAGTCTATTGACATTGAATTCCCCCGATGAATTGCAAGTCCCCGCATAATGCAATCCTAGGAAGAGATCGGCTCCACAAAGATGGGCGCAGAGTCTCTACATTTCACCAGCAAGAAAATTCCCATCTCTCGACAAAATTTGTAAGGTGCGCCGGTGACCGATGGCTTCCCACAAATTGCCACGAAAAAGTCTTGATGAATATCGCCACCGGATATGCGGGAAATACAATTCTCGCAATTCGCAAGCGGTGTCTAAATCGAAAGTTAGCCACGCGACGATTTTATACCGCTAGTTCACAAAATGAAGGACCGCACGACTATCGACCGCCTCTTAGAAGTTCAAATTGGGAATTTAGGCGACAAACAACTTTCATTTCGCAGAACCGACGGAAATGAACAAAAAGAAATGGTAGCACTCCTCGTAAAAAACAAAAAGATCTTTGCTTGGTCACGAAAAGCGATGCCGGGATCACCCGTGGTTGCATGCCACACACTTGACATGGATCCTACCATCAAGCCGGTTAAGCCTAGCGCATGGCCCCGTGATAGAAAACTCAAAGTCGAGAGGAAATTGATCGGTTACTCTCAACTCAGTTCATACGACCGCCATATCCGCTGTGGTTGTCTAACGTGGTTGCAAAGGCCCAAGAAAGATGGTAAAATGAGAGTGTGCATTGATTTCACGAACCTTAACAAAGCTTGCCCGATTCATCCCTACCCTCTTCCACGAATAATATCGAATTGGTAGATGCCACGCCCGCTACCCACGCTTTATCATTTATGGATGCGATTCGATACCACCGATCCCGCTTAGCTGTTAAAGACCAAGAAGCAACCGCATTCATCAATCGACCAAGGGATTTTTGTTACCAAGTTATGCCTTTTCGGTTTAAAAACGCAGGGGCAACGTACCAAAGGATGATCAACACCATATTCGGAGATATCTTGGGCAAGACAATGGAAGCTTACATTGATGACATGGTTGTAAAATCCAAGCACAGTGGCGATCACATCTCTGACTTACAATCAGTTTTTGACAGAATTGACGAATTCAACATGCGGCTAAATCCTTTGAAATGTGCTTTCGGACTGATATCAGGAAAATTTCTAGGGTATTTGATGACTCGTCGAGGCATCGAAGCTAACCCAGAACAGATCCGATCCATTCAATCCATGCCCTCTCCAAAAACAAAAAAGGAGATTCAACAGCTCACAGGGCGCTTAGCAGCACTAAATCGTTTCATCTCTAAATACTCGGACCGGTGTCATCCTTTCTTTCAGACGTTAAAAGACTCAGCAAAGTGGAATGATGATTGTGAAAATGCCTTTCAATCAATTAAGAACTACCTTGTCGCACCACCAATCTTGGCCAGCCCAGCTACAGGGCAACCTGTTGGAGCTTACTTGGCCGCTACAGATACGGCAGTAAGTGCAGTCCTGTTCATCGATGGAGAAGACGGTCGTCCCAATCTTCATTAGTAAAACACTAACGGGGCGGAAAGCAGATATTCGAGAATTGAAAAATTGCTCTAGCCTTGGTTTGGTTCATGCCGCCGACGCCAAGCCATATTTCCAAGGAAGACCGATCAAAGTGTACACGGAATATCCTCTACGCAAAGTTTTCCGGCGCCCGTGAATCAAGTAGACTCGCTGAATGGGACATCTACTTAAGTGCTTATAGCATCAATTTTGAACCTCGTGATTTCAGAAAAGGGTCATGCACTTGCATCCCTAATGGCAGATTTCCTATCGACGATTTTGTCCCCCGGTCAACCAAGACAAGTGATCTATAGTGAAACGGCTATAGTTGGGCGAGGAAGCCCCGCCAAAGCATACCGACCCTTCATCCGATTCATGGATTGTTTACACGGATGGCTCACACAACAAATCCGCCTCGATTAGGATGTGTTTTATCGCCGATAAGTCAACCATTGAAATTCGCTTTTGGGGTTCAAGGCCTCCAATAATGTAGCGTAATATGAAGTCGCCATGTACGCAATGCGCATGCCTTTGGACTTAGGAGTTCGAAAATTACAAATTTTCACCGACTCACGGTTGGTGGTAGGCAATTCTCGTGCTCTTTTGAAGCCCGAGACGATAAAATGGCAAAGATACCTAGACCTAATTCACGTGACTTGCTCACCAGTTTGAAATCATCCGATTATACAAAGGCCTTCTAAATGATGTTCGACATGCAGACGCTTTAGCATATCTATCCGCAGCAGTAGACATTGATGGACCAAGACAAGTTAACGTTGATTTCCAGCAAGACCCGAGCATTGACTTGTCCTTAGAACAACTCACAGACATCTACATCAACGCATGTTGCTTTTTCAAGATGGATAGGGAACATCTACCATCGGACATTAATATTGTCAATAATAGGAAAAGGAAGTATGATATTCCCCTACAAGACAAGCCCGGTGAAGACGCTTCCCGTAAAGATGGAAACATGACTCTTCAAGAAAATGATGCGCACTCTGCTTCTATACCGAAAAGTAACGATCAAGGTGACGACGAAATTACGAAGATCCCGACAACTTCACTTACCCAAATATCGTGGGCGGACATCGACGATTGGCGACACCGTCATTGCATTTCTACGCAATGGCATAGTCCCCGCAGAGCCCAAGATCGCAGATAACGCCAAAAGAGACTCATGGAAGTTTATACTCTGATCTTCATCCACGTGAACTCGCAATTGTACAGAAAGGTAATTCATTGTCTCCTATGCTTTGAGGTGTCTCACAACACAGAAGGAACAGCCGCGCTACAAGAAATCCATGCAGGGGATATGCGAAATCATTCGGTGGTCGGGTTTGGCTCATAAGGCAATGACGCAAGGATATTGGTGGCCTCATATGCAATTGATGCGAAAAACATTTCCCGCATTACATGTATTCCTTTGTCGAAACACTATCATTTGGGTACTCTTCCAAACAATCGAGCTACACCCGATTTTCACCATGGCCATTTGCAAAATGGGGTTTAGACATCATTGGGCCCTACCTAGAGCTCCGTGGAATGTTCGCTTTCTCCTCATAGCTACAGATTACTTTACCAAGTGGGCGTATACAACCTTTGGTGCACATACAAGCTTCGGACGCCGACGGTTCCTATGGAAGGATATAATTTGCCGATTTGGTATCCCCTACCGAGCTAATATCGATAATGGAAAGCAATTTGATGCAGAAGAAATACACGTGGCTTTGTGCTAGTCTCCATATTCAACACAATTTTTCTGCACCCTATCACCCCAAGCAAATGGGCAGGCGGCCGGGCGACAAATAAATCCATCTTAGCAATCCTCAAACGCCGACTTTAACAAAGCTAAAGGCAAGTGGACAAGGGAGTTACCACCGCTCTATGGGCGATAGAACAACTCCAAAGCGCCGACAGAATGTCACCATTTAACCCGGGCGATGGAGCGTAAGCGGTATTACCCACGGAAATTTTTCTTTGAGATCGACCGCGCACCACCGCTGCTTTAAATGATGGCCATAATGACGAATTAGTAGCTCATTCAAAGGCCAATCTAGATGAAGTGCGCGAGGAAAGTATTGCTCGCCTCCCATTACCAAGCCGCAATGAAGAAGCAATATGACAAGAAGCTTCGCTTTGAAAGTTTTTCATCCAGCGACCGGGTCTCTTGTGTAGACAATCAAAGATCATCGAGGCAGGAAGCTAGGCTTAAAACTGGGAAGGACCTCTTATCATTGACCGTCATCGCCTCTAAGGGCGATATTTCCTTCAAGACAATTTCGAACCCTCTCCCTAAAACCATGGAATGCGCTCCATCTTAGGCGCTTTTATCGTTAAATTGGTTTCCCATTAGTACAAATTGGTAGCTTGAGTGACACTCCTTAGTGTTTGTCCATGAGACAGACTAGCTATGTTGTTTCAAATTTCAAATCATCAATAAAATTTCATTCTTCCATATTTGACTTCCATTCAAAGAAGAAGACACACGGTGTATATAAATTCCTCAAAAGCAATGTACAAAGAAAGCACTCTAGTTCACCACCACCACCTTAGTTTAGGTGAGGTTGGTATTTAACCTACACAAAACCCTTTTTACTTCAAAAAGTCGCGGAGTTTTCGCTTGCAAAACCTTACTCCACGATCAAAAGTCGTGGAGTTTGAGTTTGCAAAACCTTACTCCACGCGATCAAAAGTCGTGGAGTTGGCGCGCTTGCAAAACCTTACTCCACGCGTCGCGGATCAAAAAGTCGTGGAGTTGGCGCTTGCAAAACCTTACTCCAGTTTGCGCTTGCAAAACCTCAAAAAAGTTGTGGAGTTTTGTGTTTTGCAAAACCTTACTCCACGCATCACAAAGTCGCGGAGTTTCGCGTCTGCAACACCTTACTCCACGCATCAAGAAGTCACGGGACTTGCATATGCAATATCTTGACCCACGCACCAGAAAATCGTGGAGTTAGCATTTACAATACCTTACACCACTCATCACAAATCACATAGCAATCAAGCGGGAATGACTATATAAATGCAAACCGGTTTATCGTGTCTATCAACAAAATGAAATTTCTGTTTCCCAAATTTTACATTATCACCTAGGTGTTCTTCAGTATAAAAGAGGTTGTGCACGCATCGACACTTAATTCAAAGCATTCTAAGTTAAGTACCTTAACTAAGTTATTCGTGGCATCGCAGAAAATTGTGACCACACTGTTTCATTCTTTTATAGTAATATGATGTCTATTCTTCACCGTAAGGAACTAATTCCATCCGCAAAGAGGGGCGTGTATGTACCAATCGCATTTTGTACCCCTACGAACGACAATCATTGGGTACCACTATAAGAGCCGCCACTTCAATGAATGAGGGGCTTGCTAGCCCGCCATCTTGTGGCAGCCCCGCTTGTCTACTAATGTGGCATTCGGGCATGCCCTCTATTGAAGCAATGACAATCGCCCACTAATATGACACCCAAGTTATATATAGCAGTCCGAGATATGTCAAGGGATTTTTTCCATATGAAGCTTTAGGAAAAGATTTCATACAAAGAGGGAAATATCTCGTCAAATAAGAAAAGGTATTTTTAGCAATAAGATTCCTATAAATACCCAACAATCATTTCAAACAAAGAACTACGTGCATTTTGAGACTTGATTCCAGAGAACAATTTGGATACGTAGGCAGCCATTGGTGGTACAGTCTCTCTCACTCCATATCAACCTCTCCAACAAGATCATTAGTGTGTTTGCGTGAGTTCTCACCCAAACATGGTTGATCAACATCTTCACCACTAGTGGGATCATCCTTTACATTATAATAGGTCAACCATTAGTGCACGGACTATCAGCGACTCAAACTATAATTATCCTCTGTAATGTTTATACTGCTCACTTTCAATGACAATTGCAAGAGGTATCCTTTCGTCTATTGATTTGCAACTACCAACTGCACTTGAGCTTCCCTTTGGGAACAAATCTAAAACGGTTACTAAATGTGAGTAATTTAATAGAGATATATCAGTAATTAACATATTTACAGGTGTACTACATGTTTCACCATCCCTCACCTGCCATGACCTTTTCGAACGTCTCCAAGCTGTGTGGGACATTTTCAACGACATTTTCATTTTCCACATCTTGCAATTGACGAGTCGCAGTTGAAGATTGTTCTAGCAGACTGTCTGGGGAACACAATGTTTATAACCGTCAACAACCAAACCATTTACTGGAACTAAGAATAACTAAAATAAAATTAGTGATTTACCTATTGGTTCGTCCACAAGTTTCAATTGATTGAAAGAATATTTCTGTTGAACTAGCACTTTTTCTTTCAAAAAAGATTATTTTCTTGGAGAATCAGTTATTGGAATTTCTTCATTGAGTTTCTTTTTCATACAATGTTCTCCACCACTTGATCCGGGATAAACACTCTTTGGCAGATAAGGTTTAAACAGCTCACTACAAACTTGTTTCTTCTTTGTACTAGGAATTTCATAACTTGATCCAGGACTTACACTTCTAACCATTTTTTGTTTAAATAGCTCACTACCAACCGGTTTATTTTGCACTCTAGGTTGTCCACCACCTTTTCCAGAAATAACACTATCTACTTTAAACAGCTCAGTACGAACTTTTTTATTCTTCACAGTAGGTTGTCCAAGACTTGATCTTCTAATTTGTCCTGCTCCCATACCACATGGTGTGATGACGATTGCTTCATTGATAACCCAAACTTTTATTGCTTTTCGTTGGAGTCTTCTTCTGCTTCTTAATCATGTTCAAGTAGTCGGTTTCTTCATCGATTCTACAAGGGGACTTGTTAATCAAATACCAAACAGAAAAACACAATCTAATGCGCGATGACACAACTTCAACAAGACACATGAATCCTTCAAAGGGAGTATCCACATCAAGCACTCAATTTCACCGCACCCCCTAGATACTTCATCACACCATGCTTGTCAGATTTCATCTCGCCATCATAATAAATAAGCATATCGAATGAACCTGCAAAAATACAAAGTTAGCACAATAAAAAGTATGAGCTTTTAATAAAACGACAATAAAGTTCTTTCATTTCTTGTTCTACATTTATGACATTGTATAAATACCATAACTATGACAACAAAATCAACATGGAAATGGTAAACAACCATGGAAACCTTATAAAAAACACTCACACTTTTACGTAAAACCACAAAGAAGCAAACCGAAACATAAACCTATGTAGAAACAAACCAACACTAAAGACAACTAAACAAACATCAAAATTGACCATTATCGAGGTTTGAGTTGTTTTCATCCATCAAAATCCTTAGAAAAATCGAAAAGGAGAAGATAGAGTAGAGGAACAAAAAAGAATAACCCAGAGAAAAAAGTGTAGCTTTGGAACTTTGTAAAAACTTTTTGAGGTTGGCACAAAAATAGAGGTAAATATTGTCTCGTCTTTGAATTACAAAAATAATGAAAAAATTGCTGATAGTAGATCCATAAGTTGATGGTTCATGATTCCCACAATAGCTAAAGTCCGTTTTCATTTTTGTTGGATTGAAATCCAACGGTCATTAATTGCTAATACATATCGCTAAGAGAATCTAACGGATAAATATTACTGTGCATGTCAACATCTGAAGTACAAGAGGAGAGAGAGAGTGTGTTGCAGAAGAGAGAGAGTGTTGTAAGGAAGGACAAAATGGTCAAAAACTTATTGAAAATGTCAAAATTAAAAGACATGACCGGTTAGAGCACAATGTCCATTTATCATGGCTAATTCAGGCAATTACCCTATAAGAAAATGAGGTACACACTATATAGTCCGATATAGATATTTTAGGCCCTGGTTCATACAAGTTGCTTCTAATCGATTAGCCGATAACCCACCCTATCATGATTTGGGCTTTAGACATAATCCAAGGCCAACAAACCAGCATCAAGGCCCACGGCACATCATGGGCTTTCAATAATCCCGTCAATTTTCAGGTGCAATAATCGATTAGAGGATTACCCACCTATGATGATTTGGGCTTTAGACAGAATTGACGAGGTCTCTTGGGTTAACATTTCGGGCCTTTTGTCCCATAATAATTTTCGGAGTTTCAGGTGCAGAAAATAAAAACAGAGAAAACTGATTTTATTCAAAAAATGTGAATTGGAAAATTAATAAGAATGGCGGTAACATTGGCACCGGGGTTATCTCGGAAACTGAAGAAAGTGTTGGAATCAAGAACAGATTCACCAGATCTATTAGCTTCACTAAATACTCTCTCAACATTCTACACTGACAACGCACACCACTCCCGTAAAAATCTTAGATCCACTATTGAAAAACGGGCCCTTTCTATTAATTATGAGTTTCTTCAAGCTTCCCAATCTGCCCAACAGGTATACTTTTTTAAATCAACATTTTTTTTGGGAAGTTAATGATTTGGGTTTGTTTGTTTTGTTTTGTTTCTTTTTAAGGCTTTGGATCGAGTTGAGGAGGAAGTTAATGCTTTAGCTGAAAGTTGTGATAAGTAAGATATCTTTATTTGCTTGTAATTTTATTTATTTATTTGTAAAACTCTAAGGTTGCTGAGCATGGACTTAGTAGCCCAGACTAGCCAAATATGTATTTGTATACGGATGTATTACGAAGGACAGGTTTAAGATCAAATAAACCACTAATTTGTGTATTTGTTTTCAATTGAGTTCAGAGTTGGCAGATAATGTATTGGTGCATTAGGGGGGTAGGGAAATGTGTAGCTATTAGATTTTTTCTTTTCTAATATATCTGGCTGCTACTATAATAGGGTCGATGATGACGTTTCTTGTTCATTTTGATGTGTTTCTGTTGCTTGATTTTTATATACTGGAAGGAGAATGATTCTCTTGACAATTTAGTAGGATTTATGGATTTACTATTGGATGACTCACAGGATTGCTAAGGCACTGAGCAGTTGTAGTTCAAGTACTGGAGATATCATTAGTACCACTGAACGGCTAAAACAAGAACTTGATGTCACTACTCAAAGGCAGGAGATTGTGTCACTCTTTCTGAGGGACTACCAACTTTCTAATGAAGAGGTACTTGTGTACACTTTAAGGAGAAGATACATGGATCCTTTACAGTTTCACTATTAGATTTCTTTTTTGAAAGTAGTTTTCATTTCTCTATGTACATTTTCATGAGTAAAATTCGTTCTTCTGTAGATAAAAGCATTGAGGGAGGAAGACCTGAATGAGGATTTTTTCAAAGCGCTTTCTCATGTTCAAGAAATTCATGCAAATTGCAAGATTCTTCTTAGGACACATCACCAGGTACTCCCATTCTCTCCTTAGTGCAACTTTAAGCCTCTGTGTTCCTATCGTGTGTTTTATAGTTATTCGATTTTAAAACGCGCTAGGCTGTAGTCCGGCGGCAGGAAGGTGCCTAGACCCTGGCCGCCTAAGCATTGATAACATTGTTGCAATTATAATGATAGAGTTGGCATACACTCATACAGTTATGTAGCTCTAGATTCGGGTGAACAATTATTGGGATGTGCATTTTGCAATATCCTTATCTTTGAATAACCTGGTTTTGGTTTCTTTATTTCGTTTTTATTTTTTCGGTAATTTCACAAGAAGATCAGAGGTGGTTGCACCTTTTGTTTTGTTTTTCGTTAGAACTAATTCAAGAACTAAACAGCGAGCAGGTTTGGAATTAATGGACATGATGGCTGTATATCAAGAGGGAGCATATGAGCGATTGTGCAGGTGAAGCTTTGTCCAACTTCCACAATGTTATTTTCTACAAAAGTTTTCTTAATAATAAGTGGAAAAGGTGGCTTGTGAACATTTCGTCATCTACGCATGTGCATTTATTATTTGATATTTGCTAAGTTACATTGACACAGATATGTGTCCTTATCAGACACGGCCAAATATCAAAACTTGAGGTATATCACCTACAATATGTCTGATATGTGTCTGACACGGACACGTGGATACATATCCGACACGGATTATTTTTGGAATATGGCACGTCCATGTAACATAAGATATTTGTTTTGCCATTCTGGAATGTTCAACTAGTTGTTGTGGACTTGTGGTATTTTATTTTTGTAATATTTTGTTTTTCCATTATGAATTCTTTCAATTGTGTGTATGAAACTTTTCTTTGTGTTAGTAAGCACTTCTCAGTATAAGATCTGTTTACTTGAAATTTGCTTCTTAAAATTCTTAAAATTTCTTTTCATTTCATTTGAAGTTTGGTAAAGGAAGAATGTTTACTACAGATAACATGCACGATGCGAATGGGTTTTGGTCATGACTTCTGAGCAGTGTTTAAAAAAACGCAGCAGAGCCTTGAGGCGCTCTCCCTCTATGAGGCTTTGAGGCTTAAGCCTTAATTTAAAAAAAAAATGACTGGAAAAATCAAGAATGAAAAACTTTGTTTTGTTGTAGAATTGAAGAGAGATTGTCTTTAAATTGCTGTGGGAAGTGACGGAATTGAAATCAAAGAAGAGTTGAGTTCTTTAGGTTGAACCCATTGTTTGAAAAAAAAAAATGGGGTTTGAAAGTGGAGGCTGCTGATTTCTAAATGAATAAGATGTTTGGATGCTCAAAGCATAACCTAAAAGGGACTTTTTAGTGTTAAAAGAACTTATTAGGGGTTAAGTGGTCAAAACAGTGGAATAAATGGTAAAAAAAGTTAACAAATGGTAAAAAAAAAGCTTCACCTGGGTAAAATCCGACTTTCAGTGAGGCCCAGCCTCAAGGCGCACACCTCACACCATTGAGGCTGTAGCCTCACGGTGTATATATAAAAACGTATGAGGCTTAAGCCTCAAGGTGCAAAACCCCCAAAAGGCGTAAGACACGCTTAAGCCTAAATGAGTTTTTTTTAAAACCTTGCTTCTGAGCTTTATCACTAGTGGAAACTAATAAGATGGCAAGTGCTACTTTTGGGTGTACTTCTAATTTAGTGGAAGTGTTGAAACCACCTGCCTAAGTTAAATATCCCATCCTTTAGATTGTAGTAGACCGCTGTGAATGGTCCATTGAGGTTAGATTTTGAACAAAGATTGGTGCTCTCTGTTAAGTTTCACATATACGCTTCAGATTAGACACTGGTTTTGGTTGGCTTGAGGAAACTATATGTTCGATTTCTTGTTCCAGGTGGGTGCAGGCAGAGTGTAGGAGATTGGGTGATACTGATAATCCTGAAGTTAGTGACCTTCTGAAGACCGCAGTTCGCTGCCTAAAAGAAAGGCCCGTCCTTTTTAAGTATTGTGCAGAAGAGGTGATTCTATCTACATACTACTATAATTCTCTTGGAAGTTTATAGGTGACTGATCTCTTTTGACATAATAATTATTTTAGTTATTTTTCCTTTTCTGTTAAAGGTAGCAAATATGAGACATAATGCATTGTTTAGAAGATTTATTAGCGCTCTTACTCGTGGGGGACCAGGTGGGATGCCTAGACCGATTGAAGTGCATGCTCATGACCCTCTACGTTATGTGGGTGATATGTTAGGGTGGCTGCATCAGGTCGGAATCTCTGTCTATTGGTTGGGATCCATTATTCTTTCATTGGTAGCTGAAATCTATTTTAACGGAACTGGCAAATATCTTATGTTTTCTATATAGGCCTTGGCATCTGAACGAGAACTTGTCCTTATATTACTCGACCCTGATGCAGTGACGGATACTGGGCCAACTGCACGTCGATTCTCCAAGAATGTGGAAATTGAACATGCTAAAATTGAATCAGATATTACATTTGTCCTGGATAGAATATTTGAAGGGGTATGCCGACCATTTAAAGCAAGGGTTGAGCAAGTCTTGCAGTCTCAACCTAGCCTTATAGTTGCATATAAACTCAGCAATACTTTGGAGTTCTACAGCTACACCGTGAGTCGAGCTAAATCCCATTGTCATATATTCTTCTCTCCCATTTTGAATCTTTTTAATTTTAGTGATGACTTCCTGTAGATATCAGACTTACTGGGTAAAGAAACTGCTCTCTGTAACACACTTAGAATACTCAAGGATGCTGCTCAGCAAACGTTCTTTGACATCCTAAAGACTAGAGGAGACAAGCTTTTGCGGTACCCTCCCCTAGTTGCTGTTGATCTATCACCTCCACTGGCAGTAAGCGAAGGAGTTTCAGTATTGCTGGAAATTATTGATACTTACAACAGCCTGATGGTTCCTGCTTCGGTGAAGAAGCTTGACTTTGAGCCTGTGATATCTGCTTTACTGGATCCCATTGTTCAGGTATTACTGCAATAACCTTTTAGTCCTTGCTCCTATGTTCCTACTGCTGAGGGTAAGCAATAGAGTTGGTGGAATAGCCAATACTTTTCTTGATAACTTAATTTTATGGTTGAGTCACGGCCATTGGTTTAAAGACAAGTTCTATGCTTGCGTATTTACTGTGGTTGACATCCTAAGGTGGTTAATTATTGGAGATCTAGTGACTAATGACAACATGAGTAGGCTAGTGTACTGCAGATGTCTTAGATTCTGATAACTTCTATTCTACCATTAAAACCAGTTCTTTCTTTCATGAAAACTGAAATAAGTTCTTCTACCATATGTTTTGTACGAACTGATGCTGAAGAGCCTAGGCAGTGTCTTCCAGGATTGATTGCGATTTCAAGTCACAGAGTCCTTTTGTTTTTAAGTCATCTACTCAGATTCTTACACCACTGCAGATGTGCGAGCAAGCAGCAGAAGCACATAGATCCAAAGCAGTCCAGTCATTAAGGAGAAGTAGAGCGAGTTCTGATTCAAGCCAATTTACTAGGGATTCTTCATCATCTGTTGATGCTCTTCTGAACAACAGCAGCTCCATCCCATCCTCTCAGGTGAGTTGCGAATCTCTGTTCATTCTCCATGTATTTGTTAATTCACAAGTTCATTGACAATTTGCGTCTGATACGAGCTGTCATAAGAGAATAATGTAGTGGTATATGCTGTGTCGTGCACAGGAGCTACATTTATGAGGTTCTTACTTGAGATCTCCTTAATATATATCGACCCGGTTGGTTAGCAATATAATTATTGCATTTTTTACTCTCTTTAATGGACTGTTTACTGAAGCCATCTAAAAGGGTGAGTATATCAGACGGCTATGTGTGTTGATTTCAGACGGTTATGTGTGTTGCTATATGTGTACATTGGTTCCTTTGGCCTTTAGCTAGGAAGCACGGATACGGACACGCGACACGGATACGACACGACACAGATACGGATACGCGGACACAACATTTTTCAAAAATATAGGACACGGATACGTTTGAATATATATATATATATATATATATATATATATATATATATATATATATATATATTATATAATTGAGCATTTTTCACTAAATTCAAATTAAAATTGCAATTCTACTTCATAAAATGACCAATTCAAACACATTAAGCAGTAATTTACATGTATAAGTGTATAACACTACAAGCAACTTACATTTATAAGGTTTTAAAAGGAAGTTCTCTTTTTTCGCAGATTAAAATTAGTTAGTCAGGTACCATTTAATCACTTCATCTTTCTTCTCTTGCATCTCTTATTATCTTGGATTTTATTTCACTTGTTTTTTTTTTTGAAGTTCCAAATTTTTTTTGTGAGATTACTATTCTGGCGTGTCCCCCATGTGTTGGAAATTAAAAAAATTAATTATAAAATCGGATATTCCAAGTCGCGTATCCGACACGTATCAGACGCGTATCGGGGCGTATCCGTGTCGGACACACCGATACGTTTGTAAGGGTGAAGTATCGGACACACCGATACTTCACCCTCCGATACTTCACCCTTACAGACGTATCGGTGCTTCATAGGCCTTTAGTAGAGTTGGCTTTTGGTCAATCTAACAAGTATTACATTCCTCTCTTTCTTTCCTTAGAATCAATTTTGTGTCGTGTAATGTGAAAAGTGAATAATTAAATGACATCTGTTTTTTTTTTGCAAGTATTTAATGAGCTATGTATATTTACCCCGAAATTCATTTTGTCATGTAGAGTAATGACATGCCATCCAAGATCTTCCTCATCAATTGCTTATCTGCTATCCAGCAGCCATTGTTAGGACATGATGTTGCTGCAGAATATGTTAAAAATCTTCGATCCATGATTGAGAAAAATGTGAACCTTCTTGTGGAGAAAGAGGTGGCTAGCATCCTAAGAAAATGTGGTTTGTTGAACCGAATATCTCAAATTCGGAATTTGGTAAACAAGGAAGATAGTGATGCATCAACTAAATTGCCATTAGCAGAGGTAGAGGGCATGTCACCTGTATCACTTTCAGATTGTTTGAGAGCATTCTTTGGACTCGTTTTGGGGAGTGAAGGTTCGTTGCCTGAATTTGAACAGATGCAAGTCCCACAGCTGCGTTCAGAGGCTTGTATCCGTGCAGCAAGATCACTTGCCGAAGCTTACGAATTGGTTTATAATGCAATCATGGATCCAGAGAACGGTTATCCTGATCCCAAGTCTTTGGCCAGACATCCACCAGATCAGATAAGGACTATATTAGGAATTTGAAGGTCTATACAATTATGTTTCTTCTCTAATGTACAACATGTATGCTTCTGTTCAGTTCAAGCAATGGGCTCTTACTATATTTGTTCGTATTAGATGCATGGGGGTGATGTGATTGTTGTTGTTTTTGTCCCTATGAACTTGTTATTGGGCATTTGGTTAAAATGGTGTATGTGCAACTTTACAATATTTTAGTACAAATCAGTAGGTTAAATAATTACTGGTAGTATGCCGAGAGTGGAGAGTGCAACTCGTGTTGAAATAATTTAGGACCTAAATGTTCTAGTTTACATTGCTCAAAACCTATAAGGTTTGAGTGCACTCAGAGATGAAAACCCTTTTACCTCTAACAAACCCCTGCAAATTGCGAATTGCTCATCTTTTCATACACCGATCTTTTGTTTTAGAAGTGTGGGCAGAGTTGACACAACCAAAGGTAATAGTTTTCCCACTTCATGCTCAAGCTAAGTCTTTACAAGATTTTCTATCACTATGGCCATTACTATGGCCAAGGAGAAGATACGAGTTCGGAGTACAGATTAAAGAGCTATTGGCATTGGATGATTAAAGAGCTACTGTGGCATTGGATGTCCGTGACATATCAAAGAATAATATGAAACTGATGTTGGGGTCTTTGGTGGGCATACTGTGCTAGAGATTAAAGAGCTATTGTGGCACTGGATGTCCGCGACATATCAAAGAAGGGATTATAGGTTCAAAGACCTACCTTGTTTTAGTCTTTTAGACTCATGAAAGAGATGTTGGGGTCTTTGGTGGGCACTAGGTAGTTTGTTTTGTTTTTATTTTCTTTGTAAACAAGTGAGGTTATCACCAACTTTCTCGCTAAGGCTGCATCTTAAGAATGTTTGGTGAACTATGGGAAAACAAAAAAATGGGAAATGGATTCTGAAATTACATTAGAATGGGCGAAAACAACTTCCTAAAAAAGTAGAAAAGAAGTTGTTTTCTTTTCTTCGGTCTGTTTTCCTTGGTAACTTTTGTGGCTATGCATTATGTAGTTATGCACTTTTTGTTTTCCTTGGTAACTTTTGTGGCTATGCATTATGTAGTTATGCACTTTTCCTTGGTAACTTTTGTGGTTATGCAGTATGCAGTTATGCACTACTCTCTTGGGCTGAATCCAATGGCTTTTTATTTCTATAAAAGTGCAGTCTAAACAGGCGGATTTGACTTTCTATCTCAATTTTATTCTCTATATATAAAGAGTAATATTGAGAAATATAGAGCTTGTTCTGCGCGAGTTAAATTGGCGTTGAATGAAGAGAGTGCGTTTTGCGCGAGTTGAATTTACGCTGAATGAAAGTGTGTTATGAGGGAGTTGAATTGGCACTGAATGAACAAAACCAAATTATTTAAACTTTAAAGTGTTTGACTTAGTCTAAACACTTATCCTTAAAACATTGGATCCAAATTCGTACTCTTTATCCTTAAAATAATGTTTTTTCCCAGTTTTGCAAATCCGCAGGTAGCACAATCTAATACTAGGACCACCGGTACCATGAAAAAAAGAGGATACAGCATGCAGTACGAAAAGAGGGAAAGTCCAAGAACACCATGGTCTTCTTCGTGTATCCACCAAATACCAGCACCAGCGCCGCTACCACCACCACCGTATTATTACACTTTTTTCTTTATCTTCCTTCTCTTTTTCTCTAAAATTCATCTTTTTCCTAAATAAATATCATGTAATAAAAACCTCAAACCCAAAATCAAAATATTGAATTAAAATAAAACTTTATGAACTCTAAAATTCATCTTTTTCCTAAATAAATATCATGTAACAAAAACCTCAAACCCAAAATCAAAATATTGAATTAAAATAAAACTTTATGAACTTTCAGTACATGAAACAAATGGGTACTCTCATGTTAATTTACGGAAACGTCCAATTTCATCATGGATAAGTCCACACATGCCCATCATTCCATCAATCAGTTTTCCTTTCATAATTTTCGGAGAAATTAAACTTGAACTTAAATAATAAGAGATTAAAAAAGAGAGTTCACATCTCATGAAATTCCAAGAGAAATAAATCTCAAAAACAAGAAATCAAGAGAGATAGAGAGAGACAGACGCCAAATTTGTAGAGGAGGACGGTTAGCTTAGTTTGTGGCAGTGAATAGATGGAGGTTTAGGGTGGGTATGGCCGTATGGGGTAAGGAAGATGATTTGGTTTTTTTATTGGTATACTACTCTAGCCAGTTGCCTAGTTGTTTTCCAGGTGTCTTATTTTCTTGAGGGCGACTACAACACATGGCTAGCACAAACAATCACTTTCCAAATCTGCTGTGATTGACTGGTTAAGAGAAAAAAGAGAGTTTAACTCGTTATTTTATTGCATACACCCAATCAGAATAGATTTCGCACTTTTTTTTTTTTGTGCTGGATTAGTTCTATCCTAATTTCTTTGGCTTTGTAGGGGAGTGATATTCTCTATACAGCACGCGCTTAGCATAGTGGAACTAAGGTACCGACCTGTGATATCAGGTCGCATCCACGAGCCAACAGCGCGCCACAAGACAGATCGCAACATCACGCGAACTACATCAGGCAGTGACACATACTCCCTATCCATAAGCAATCATGACTGACGGAGTACTTGCACTAATCCCCGACCGACCATCGATCCGCGACGCCTACTACTTGCCGGTCATCACTCCTCATCATCACAGCAGACCTATGTAGATATTTCTCACATGCTCCCATGATCCACACCCCACGTTGGTGATATCCTCTACACGTGGAGGGTGAGGATATACTCCGAATCTCTATAAATACCACTCCTATGAACTACGCCAGACCTGATTCTATTCTGACCCCAAAACTTCGAGTAAGATACGTAGGCGCTTCGCCCAAAAAGCCGAACTTCGGTCCTCACCCATCCATCCATATCGGTCCCCGAGAGATCGCTTTGTAAGGGATTATCATATCACACCTTTACATTGGCGCCGTCTGTGGTCTCGATTACTTGAGAAACCAAACCACTTTCACACTAATCAGTAACAAAAACCAAATCAAAAAGATTCTCAAGCCCACGAAGCATGGTAAGCCTCGGCTCAATTCAACACTTTGGCGGCCAACTAGGAACAATGAATCGAACAAATTGCCCAACTCGGGCAAGAAAACGCCACATTACGTGCACAAGTAGATACACAAAGCCCACTAGCCGGGTAATCGCAGATGACGACGCCATCAACGCTCCAACAAATCACCGAAGCTAAACCAAAGGCTCGACAAGAATGCGGTCAAGAAGGATTCCACCATGATAGTGCGTAAAATGTTGAAAACCTATCGCAAGATCTCCATTTGTCGCCGGGTTCTTCACAAGGTCTCCCTCCGGACTTTGTCCAACCACGGTTCCCATATATGACGGTCGCGACATGCCCAGCCAACATATAGCACGATATGCTCAAAGCCTTCGGCTTATCTGGCGCCGGAAGTTCGACCATCTACGATCACGCAGAGATTTCCGGCAAGCTTGAAGGACGCCCCACTCGATTGGTTTTTCTCCCTCGAACCCGGACTCCATAAGAAGCTTCAACGACTTTTACCGAATTGCTCGCGAAGCCGACGCATACCTGTCAACAGACGCAAGAGGGGTGACCTCAATTCACTCTTCCAACTCACTCTGGGAAGGGAGGAAACCTACAGCTCCTTCTTAAGCCGGTTCAAAACCGAACTCTTGGACATGGAAAGCGGACTCAAGGAATCATTTGCCGCAGTGGCTTTCACAACCGCCTGCCGCTCCCGTAAGACCGACCTAACCAGGTCGCTCTTGAAAGACCAACCCGAACGTTGGCGAAATGCGCGGAGTGGATAAATACATCAAACTGCAAGAAGCTTTGCTAAAGCGTAAACGCCGAAGAAGAAGCCGCAAAGAGGGAGAGGTTTACGGCGGCAGCAACATCCTCTAGAAGCGACCCGACAACAAGGGCGAACCGTCCGCACCAAAACCAAGAAACGATCGGAATTCGCGATTGCTCACTAGATCTCCTAGTTACATACTAGAAAATCAGATCGTCTTTGCATTCTACCGACCGAGAGATAAGGCGACCAACAGATCGCCCGGACCGAACCTCTATCATTTTAACCGCCACGGTAGACAGACCGTCTGGCGGGGGCTTAAGCATTACTTGCAAGACTTGATCGGCGGGGCACATCAAGCAATACACTAATATATTCGACGCGACTTTTTTCACAAACTCATGGCTCGCGAGAATCACGGCGTGTCCCCACCCGTAGGAGCGACATGCGTTCTCTCAAAGTCGCCCTCATATCGAGGACGCCCCGAACGCATCCATCAAGATCACCGTCGGCCGTCCGAGGTCGCGAGCGAGCACGACGAACCATCCACATGATCACTCTTCAAGATGATTCCGCCTCAAGCTCACGGAAAAAAGGCGGCGCGTAAAGGCTCTCCATGAAGTATACAATTTCTCTTCACAAGCCGCAGCCATGCCAATGCAAGCCCGAGGAAGAAGAACGGAGATATCACCTTCTCCGAGGTCGACCTTCAACAAAGTCCGCCCCCCGCATAACGATGCACTCGTGGTCCACGCCAAAATCGCTGGATCGGACCGGTCAAAGCGAAGTTTTGATCGACTCGGCAACTTGTCGCGATATTTTGTTCTATCACACGATCCAAGAGATGAACTTACCAAAGTCGGTCTTCATAGACCCCATTGCACCCCCCTCTTCGATTCAACGGCTCCAGAGCCGACCCAATAGGAGACATCATCCTCCCAGTCTCAGTGGGATCCCGGGAAGACAAAGTCAGCTTCAACACGCGCTTCAGCGTCCTAGATACCAAGTCGTCCTACAACGCCATTCTAGGACGACGTTGATACATCAGATGCAGGCCGTACCATCCACGCCGTGATCGTCATCCGCTTTCCCGCCAGTGGGAATGATGGAACTTCGAAGCAACCAGCTCGAAGCCCATCATTGTAACCAAATCATTGCCGCAACCAAGAGCGAGGAACCTCCCATCTCCGTCAGCAACGAACCTACCAACTATACAATGGCCAAGGATTTAGTGGCCGAGGTGAGAGCTATAAGCAACAAAACAAGATGCATACCGGGGCTCCAGCAAAGAGTTTCCACTCTCCAAATTTCGATCTCACCACTACCAAAGCAAATGCATACATTAACAGTTCAAATAATGGAGGTCGCCCCATCGAAAAGCATCACGAACAAGCAGAGTCTCGTGATACCACCACAACCTCCCCTCCAACCAGAAGAATGGCAGGGAACTACCCCAGTTTTTGTTGTCACGCCAACAGCGGTCATCTCTGACCCCGTTGTCGTAACCACAGAGGACGTCCCAGTTCCCGACATCTCCACCGCCGAAGACCAACATAGAGCCTCGCATTGCACGTTTCGCCCGAAAAAGCCGAACGCCGAGCTAAGCACCGACTCAAGACAAGCGAAGAAGTGAACCTCGAACCGAAGACGAATTTAAACTCGCCTATGTGGGAGCCAACCTAGACCCCACACTTAAGGCTCAACTTGTAAACTTTCTGTCTATGAATAAAGACGTGTTCGCTTGGTCGTATATCGATGTACCTGGGATAGACCCTAGTGTTGCATGCCACCGGTTAAAAGTCAACCCTGGCGCCAAACCAGTTCGACAAATATTCTAGACGATTGTCACTACGCTTTCAAAAAGCAATCAACGACGAGGTAGATAAGCTCAAACAAGTCGGTTTCATCCGAAGGTCGACTACCCAGAGTGGATCGCCAACATAGTGGCAAATTTAAAAGAATGGCACGGTCCGACAGGCGTCGACTTCACCAACGCCAATCAAGAAACTCCGAAAAGACAACTTTCCCCTACCAAGAATCGACCAACTAGTCGACCCGGACTTGTGGGCACGAAGCCGCTTATCATTCATGGACGCCAGATAGCGGGTACAATCGATACCACTAGTCAAGAAGATCGAGAAGACATCGCTCATCATCGAACAAGGAATTTATTGTTACAACGCTCTCCCGCTCGACTAAAGAACGCAGGAGCTTTACCTATCAACGGCTAGTAACTAACATGTTCCAGACATGTTAGGAGATACCATGGAGGTCTACATAGACGACATGGTGGTCAAGAGCAAAAAGCAACCGATCACCTCACTCACCTCGAAAGCAAGCCGCTCCGGACTAAGACGAACCGAATGAAGTCAATCCGTAAAAGTGTCTTTTGGAGCGCCCTCCGAAAATTTCTCGATATCGTCTCATAACGAGGCATCGGGCAAATCCAGACCAAATTCGGGCGCTTCATCGACATGCCCGACCAAAACAAAGAAACAGATACAAAAGTTGTCGTATGGTCGCTGCACTCAACCGATTCATATCCAGAGCATCAGACAAATGCCGACCGTTCTTACAGATACTAAAGAAAGGCGAGCAATTCTCATGGAACGATCAATGCCACCAAGCATTCGCTACCCTCAAGGAGTACCTCACAACACCTCCCGTCCTCGCCAAACCAACAGACGGCGAAACTCTGGGGCTCTACCTGGCGGTATCCGATTTCGCCATTAGTTCAGTCCTATTCAAGGATCTAACACAATTTCGAAAAGCCGATCTACTTCACAAGCAAGACACTTACCCCAGCCGAGAAGAACTACTCCTACATAGAGAGAGCCGTCCTGGCTTTGTTGTACTCGGCACGAAAATTTAGACCATATTTCCAGGCTCATCCAATCAAGGTGCTTAGCGATCTTCCTTTAAAGAGGATTCTTCACAAAAAGAAAACAAGACTACAAGGATGGCATTATGGGTCAAGAGTCGGGCTTAACACCACATCGACTTCGTCCGCGCGATATCACGAAGGGCGGCCGTCGTCGGCAGATTTCCTCGCCGATTTCCCGGCCGACGACTAATTGGGAGGTCAAACAGAGGGTCGCGACCCCAAGCGAGCATGCATGCACACGGTCTCTCTACGCCGATGGTTCCAAAGAACCCCGAGGCGGTGGTATGGGAATCGCCTTAGTCTCCCCGAGGGAGCTATGGTAGAAAAGGCGCTCAGATAGACTTCGCAACGCCCAACAACGGCGGAAGTAATGGCAGCACTAATAATGGGAATGCTACGGCTACGCGATCCAAATTTCGAGTAAAAGAGATCCAAATCTTTAGTGACTCGCAACTGGTCGTTCGCCAGGTTGCAAAAGAGTACACTACCAGTGAAGGTAACCTCTCCAAATACCTTCAAGTTGTTAACAATTTACTTCCATCATTTAGCAGAGCGACGATACACCATTTTTTCGCGTGCGAGAACCGCCACGCAGATAGCTTCTTGGCGATTTAGCCACTCGACACCGAACCGTGTCCCTCGACAATTACTTATCGGCGGGTCGATCGACCCGAGCCTACCAAGCGGACCACGCCCGCACAATTAGCTTAATTGCTCCCACTATCTGAAGATCAGACGAGTCAATCCTGGATGCAGCCTATTATACAGTACATCCAGTACGGCACACTCCCAGTGGAGCGCACCAAAGCTAAGAAGGTTCCACATCAAGCACGCAGCTATTGTGTGGTGAACGATGATTATTCCGCGAACCGCTAGGGGACCTCACACGAGATGTATCGGTTGTAACAAGGCCTAATTTTTGCTGAAATTCATGAAGGAGAATGCGGCAACCATGCTTTGGTCGCCACTTGCCCCCACAAGGCGATCTCCCAAGGCTACCGGCTCAGATGCAGATTGACGCTAAAGCGTATGTCCTCAAATGTGTCAAATGCCAAACATTTGGGCACAACATCATACTGACCAACCGCTGGCCCGATTAACATCGCGAGTCCTTGGCGCTCCACATGTGGGGCATGGACATTATGGGACCGTTCATCCCTCGAGGAAGAGCACCGCTTTCGTTTTTGCCCTTCGCCCGCACGCACTACTTCACCAAGTGGGTTGAAGCAATTCCATTAGCACACGCCAAAGAATCAAACGCGTCAAAAATTTCATTTGGACCCATATCATCACCCGTTCGCTTACCACATACACCGGTGATGGACAATGGATCCCACCAAAGGGAAAATAATCAAAGAGTTTCGGCCAAATGGAAGATCGTTCATGCATTCTCCACACCACAAGACGCTCAAAGCAATGGACAAGCAGAGGCCAAAGAATAAAGCCATTCGAGAATTTGAAAAAGAAAATTGAAAAGAACAAAAAGCCAGTGCCCAATCACCGAGAACATACTCGGGCTCATCGCGACTACAAACCGCTTCAAGCACCGGCGAAGTCCCCATTCTCCCTATGCTATGGCACGTAAGGCCGCCATACCCACCGAAATGACAACAATCACGACAACCCGATCCGAACTTGTCGAAAACAGGCCTTAATGACTCGGGTTCTAGCTCGAGAGATCGACCTTCTCGAGGAACGGCGCGACCTAGCGACCCGTCCGAAAGTGGCACCCACCAACAGTCCTCAAGAGATCTTACAACAAACGAGTACATCCACGATCTTTTCAACCGTGGGGATCTCGTGGTTGAAGAAAACTCAAGACGACGCTAAGCTAGCACCAACATGGGAAGGCCCCTTACATCGTGGAACGGTCGTCGTTAACGCCGTGCATTGATTAAAAACCCAAGAAGGAAAGATGCCGCCACGACCTTGGAACACATACTTGTTAAAGCAATTTTTCCAATAGTTGTATTACGCATTGTAATTCCCCGCTCCTTCCCGAAAGCACAACAAAGTTCAAATGAAAGAAAATCAAGAAGGTATCATAAATGGCGGACCTACTCACATCTCCAAACCACACCTCCCACGAGCAAGCTTCGGGCTAAACACACGCCATACGCCGCGGGGACGCCTCGTGAGCTTACAGCTCATCGCCTCTCCGAAGTCTCGCTAAGTTGAGGACCTATACTTCTAGGATCAACTAAGCGGTGAACGCTTCCAGAGCGTAACGCCCTCGGGGGCTAAACACGCCATACGCCGCAGAACGCTCCTCAGAGCTTATTGTGCTCATCGCTTCTCGAAGTCTCGCTAAGTTGAGGACCTATACTTCTAGGATCAACTCTGCTGGCGAACGCCAGAGCGAACGCCCTCGGGGGCTAAACACGCCATATCGGCAGGGCGCCTCAGAGCTTACAGGGCCTATCGCCTCTCGAATCTCGCTAAGTTGGGGGCATATACTTTTCAATCAACTAAAGAAACGCCTCAGAGCACGCGAACGCCCTCGAGGGGGGGCTAAACACGCCAAGCATATCTGCAACTAGGAACGCCTCTCCCGAGGAGCTTACAGCCTATCGCCTCTCGAATCTCGCTAAGTTGGGGGCATATACTTTTCGAATCAACTAAACGCCTGAGAAAACACGCCAGAGCGCGAACGCCTCGGGGCTAAACACGCCATATATACGCCAGGCGTCTCCGAGAGCTTACGGTGCTCGTCGCCTCTCGAATCTCGCTAAGTTGGGGCATATACTTTTCAACCAACTAAGCGAGAACGCCTCCATACGCCGCAGACGAAAACGTAACCCCTCGAAAAACAAACGCCATACGAGCATGACGCTCTAGGGAGGAGCTTACGGGCTCATAACCTCTTTCATTCTTACTAGACGGGGACCGCACTCCTAGGATTAATCAACGAAGAACGCCCCGGTGAGCACCATAGCCCATCGAGAGCTTACGCCCAGGGGCAAAGCCCCTTTCGCCCTAAAAGATCAAACGCCACATAGCGTATTCCCATACATTATCATAGCAAAGACAACATGTAGCAAGAATACATTTCGTAACCAAAATACGTCTAATCAAAGCCGTGAACAAATCAAACCAAAACATATACAAGATTAATCCGATCCAGAACCAATCATTGGCCGGTCTACCCCAAAAATCCGGTCGGCTACCGAATCGCAAATACCAAAGGGGAGCTTAATCGCCACTTTAGTGGAAACCAGCCCAAAAATCAAAAGAAGCGAATCGCTTCGCAAGCCCGAAATGCAGCTCTAATGTTTAACCCTCATAGGGCACGTAAAACACACGATCAAAACGCATAAATCAAAAAACGTATCCTCACCAATAAACAAAATCAGCATCACGGAATTACCACATGTTTATCCTCGTGAACAAATACGGGTTGAGGGAACATATCCGCGTACCGCTAACAACACGCATACCGGCCTCTTGAGCACCATCCGCCTTCTTCAAATTTCTAATAATTTTCGCCCCAAATTTGGCGCATCTACTACAAAAGTATGGTATACGCTTTCGAGCCTTACGAGCAACCTTCCGCATTGTTTCACTCTCGGTCACCTCCGTGATCTCCATTTGCAAATCAACAACAGACGCAGCAAGTTTCTCATTTTCATCAGCAACAGCACGACATTTAGCCGACATAGCTTCCAACCTTCTCTTGTCAGCTACCCGAGCAGCCCGCAGACATCCCAGCTCGACTCGGGCATCAACATCAGTAGCAGATCGTTGCACCACGTTCTTCAACTTATCATAACCAGCAAGAAACTGCAAGCACGAAAGCACAACGAAAATCAATCAGAGAGAACGACTGAGAATTTAACAAACAGCATACTCACCAAACAGCTCGCCATGTCCATGGTCCCCGTGAGCGTGATCCATATCTTCGCCCTCAACCTCACTTTTGTCCCCATCCAAAGACGATACCCCTCGTGGAAGATCGGGTCGCTATAGGGCGCAGAGTGGAAGCCGCAATAACGCTTTTACAAAGACGCTTCTTCCCCGACCTACCGACGTAGAAGAACTCGCTCCCCACGTCCCCAACGCGAGGGCGCGAACTCCCACTACCGACGCCGCCCCTGGTCCAGTCGTCCATCCGCTCATGTCCGAGGAACACCGGCCTCCGGATGGGGCGACGATCACCACACCTCCAAGTGGAAAATGACCTCCGGGTCCGCGAGCCTTTTGACCCGATGCCACCACCTTCCTCTTGCCACGGTCACCGAAAGCACATACGCGGATGGAACTCCATCTCCTCCATCGAGGGAGAGCTCTCACGCAGACGCCTCACCCACACCAAAAAAAGCGTAACAACGAGCCATGAGGAAAGCTAAAGCAAAAAGAACAAAACAGGCAATGAGGAAGAGATAGCATCTTTTCAAGCATGATCAAAAGAACGAAAAGAACGACCCATACCGAGGAGATGACCAACAAAAGCAAACACGCTCAAATGGCGGAGGCAAAAGAAAAGGAAGTCCAAATGCCATCGCTCCCCCCGACGTGTTCTATTTATGCAAAAGAAACGTCTCTTCCCGAGGCAGCTAATTAAGGCATCGAGACGCCAAACGCCAATCCAACTGGCAGCCATCATTTCATATCTCGCAAACCGCTCATATCCGCATGCGTGCACGATCAGAATGGAAGTGACCATTGCTCACGACACTCCGGTCCGTATTTAATATCGAGTAACTAGAGGGCTTAACACCGCCCTCACGCGAAAAACGCAAGATCGATACAAGTCGACCAACCCAAGGGGCATACAAATCGGACAGACATACAGTACGCAAGGAAGAAAAACAACGGATAACAACATGGCATTAATATAAAACAGTTAGCAAACTGAAGACCACAGTCCAGCCTCAGGTCGCCAGATAAGCCGAGCCATCGGGTCTACCCAGAAATCCAATGCCTAAAACATCGAGATTATCATAAGCAATTAAAAGAAAAGATGAACCGCCTGTAAACCCCGGAAAACAGACCCTATTGTTTTAGGCCGCAGGCCGCCATACAAACGCGAAAACCGGACCTTCAACTTTCAAACAACATCTTCAAAGCCTTCAACCGTAGGGACGCCCAAAGACTTCGGGGAAATTTCGGATCACCAGAGAGACGCCAATACTGCTTCAGTTAGCGTCCCACCCAGACCGCCAACGACGGGAGGTTGATCCGCAACCACTTCACCAGCAGGAGCAAGAATCCATCAGAACCCGAAGACGACCGACCTCGAAGCGAAGTCGACTGTCCGATCTATTGCGAGTCCTCGAAGTGGGTTCTCGGGCAAAAGTCGCCATACCTGCGCCTCAGTTCCTCTATTTCAAAGACGGATGGCAAGATAGGCCGCCTTAGCCTCCATTGCAAGAAGCTTTACAACGGGTAGCGAAATGTATTAGCAGCAATGACGCTTCTTCTTCGTGATCATCGACCTCATGCCCCGGCCGCCTTCGCTTCACAAATGACGCCCTTCCGAGACATTAGCACTAACTAATTGCGCCTTCAGCGTTCCAGCTCCACCTTCTCCGATTGAGATATCGCCGGAGATCGGAGACCTCAAGCCTCAAGGCCTCAACCTCCGACTTCTCCATCTCAAAGAAACAAGGCAAATTGTCTTCGGTTTATAATGCGCAACCATCTGGCGGCAGCTCACACATATTACCGCAAAACAAACGATAAGCAACAAAGTTAATACAATAAGGGATAACACAATCGGTAATAACACTTCCACTTACCAGGCAAATCGCCTTTATCCACCGCTTCTCACATTCGACTCTAGTTCCTTGGAGTCAAGGTCTTTCCCGCCACCATCAAGTGTCATCCCTTCTAGCAAGCAAAGCGCTATATGGTGCGGACTTGTAGCTGCAACCGACCTCTTCACGGCGCTTCTTCCGCCATTTCATCAACATACATCGTTATTAGCTCCACTTCGTCCCTGCCGATGCGGACGGCTCCTTACCGGGCCTCTCGAGCCAACCTTCCCTTCATCTTGCCTCGAGGCATCTCCAACCACCCGGGTCGAATGACCTCCAGGGCAACCTCCGAGCGCCCCTCGGCTAGGAACGCCGAAGTCGCACGGCCTCGACCTCGACGGTTGCGCGAGTCGCCCTCCCCACCCATTCGCACCTTCACCACCACCCCGCGGCGATCCGGGCACCCTCGCGATCCTTAGCAGGTCGGTATCTCGAACATCGGAAGGAACGCCCTCAACGTCGGCGGAGCATCCTCCCGACCCATGCCCGACCGGACCTCGGAGGCCCGGACTTCGGCGGGTCGCTTTCACCCCATCTGCCCCGGTTTCTATCCTCCCCGGTCACCAAATCACTTCCACGCTTCTCCATAACATCGACTTGGACGCCCCTTTACCACGAGCCCTACTTTTCTCGAAGCTTCTCTTCTTCCGAACGACAGTCCTCCACTCCTTAAAGAACTTCGGCGACCTCGCAACTTGGCGATTTTCGTCCCCGAAGTCACCGAAATTTAATCTCTCGACACGCCGGTTTCGCTCATTGCAGGTGGGTATCCGCATAAACGACAAAACAACAAATGTTCGACGGTACAAAATCAATCGATATCGGCGAAAAAACCTAAGAAAGCGTCTCGGTACCCACCAAAGAAATCACACGCTTTTCGTCTACACCGAAACCCGCCGCAAGTGTTACCGACTAGCAGGAACGGTCTTTTATCCCAAGACTCGTTACTCACTCCATCCAGAACGGGCGACAGAGTAGCTCGGGTTTGCAAGCTAAAATTGTATGCCCTAGATCGCTTCAAAGTGAAGTGCTCAATAATATCAGCGACTTCGATCTGGTATTCACCGCTGGCGTTCAACAGGTCGAACACCTTTAACAACCGCCAGTGTTACCCACCTTAACCGCATTGCAGCGCTTTGCCACAAATGTTCAAAATTGACAAACCAACCCGAAAAGTATATCGTCATAATAAGCCCGCAAACCCCTCACAGACGATCACCCCGGTGGTGCGCGATGGGGCGTATCTATCGCTAAAGACCAGACGCTTCGGGTCGCTCGATGGATCTCCGCACCTTCTACGGTTATACCATATCTTTTCCTCGGTATGGAAACGCCTCGAAGGCGTTTTATCCACAACCACTAGGCGTACTTCGCCAAGTTTCCTCTCACACCGCCCCTCGAAGTGCCAACGCCGAACTACGTATGCATCGAGCATCGCTTCTTCACTCACAAATTCCATCCCCCTATCCTCCTCACCCAACCTACCGATTCATCCGTCTCCTCCTCCTCCTTCCCAAGGGAAACTTCACGACTTCGCCCGAACGAGTGTCATCGCCGCGACATTCTTCTCCTCTAAACTTAACAAACCTAGCTACCGGTATCTAACAGAGCACCCTAACAACTCTAGTACGTTTTAACACTAAACAAGGGAAACGGGTTCAAAAATGGCGAGAAAACTAACCCGAGGGTTGACGCGCTAATGAAGTTCTCTCTACCAAACGGCGAGCCAAATGAAGCCTCGATCCAAGCAAGTAAGATTTTTGAACAACCGCCCTCCATTTCCAAGGCATTATGATTACACCGTAGCCTAGCCCCCACGACTTCCAAGTAATCGTCTTGTCTTTTCACATCCCGAAAAACGGGCGCCACGCGTTCCCTTGTCGCGAATCGCCAGATCCGGATCACGTCGCGTCTTTGCGTCCGTCACGATCGCACTAACCAACTCACGCGGCTAGCACTAGTCGTTACTACATCGATCGTGGCCGATCCCCAACTATCACATAGTACGCCAAATCGTTTCTCTCTCCAGGTCGCTTTCACAACCTACTAAGAGGGGGTAGGGGAGTGATATTCTATATACAAAGACGCTAGCTTAGCATAGTGGAACTAAAGGTAATCGACTGTGATATCGAGTCGCGATCCACGGAGCCAACAAATAAGCCACAAGACAGATCGCAACATCACGCTTAACTACATCGGGCGGTGACACATACTCCCTATCCATAAGCAATCATGACCGACGGAGTACTTCATCATAATCCCGACCGGCGATCATCGACACGAAGCTACTTGCTCGGGACCATCTCCTCATCATCACATTAGACCTATGTAGATATTTCTCACATGCCTCCCATGATCCACACCCCCACGCCAGTGATATCCTCTACACGGAGGGTGAGGATATACTCGAATCTCTATAAATACCAATTCTATGAACTACGCTGCACTGATTCTATTCTCGACCCCCAAAACTTCGAGTAAGATATCGTGGGCAAGTTCGGCTCCAAAGCGAACTTCGGTCTCACCATCCATCCATCCATCATCCCCAGAGACTGTTTGTAAGGGATTATCATATCACACCTTTACAGGCTTCTTGCGTGTAGTCCAAGGTATAATCAATCTACTAACAAAATTAATTTTCAAAATTGGTTAATGATAAATGGGTTAATTGACTTAATTCTAGACATTTAATAGAGATTGATGGAGTTCTTCTAAAATACTCTGGTGCACAACTGCACAATTAGGGAGAACAAGACAAAGGCAATTAATGGCGTATACTCCGTCTCTTTCCGATATGTTTGGTGTTTGCTACTTTGCTTCACTATTATTCTTATTTTATTTATTTTTTTCAACGTTTTTTTTACTAAACCGGATGGATAGAGTAGCCTGTTTTGTTTTTGAGAGTTGATGTGGCAAGATATTATTAGCAGTGCTATTATAGTTGGGTCCTACTACAGTTTTTATCTGTCAAGTGCTGGGAAGCAGGCACGACTTTTTTAGTATTTAGGACCAAGTGGAACAAAGCTAGTTGCTTGTTGCCGTTGTTGGGCGCTGTTCCATTCTAAACAGTTAATATCGGATTAAATCACTGATTAATCCGGCAATTAATCGTATCGCGAGAGTTGAGCAATATGCTTTTATCCAATTTATAAGTTAACACTCAGTTATTGATTTAGTTATGATTAGTAAGTTTTAAATTGATGGAGTAAAAATAGAGAAAAAGAACTATAAGAGATTGCCAACAAGTTAACTCTTAATGTATTTAGAGCAAATAGATTGAATTTTGAAAAGTGATAGGTTGAGGAGTGATAGGTTCCCCAAAATACAAAGAAAAAGGAGTGAGAGCCCACCAACAAAACCATATCTACATATCTACGCATCTATAGTGAAGAGATGGGTTGAGGAATGAGGAGTGATGGGTTCCTCAAAATACAAAGATAGAGGAGAGAGCCCACCAACAAAACCATATCTACATATCTATGTATCTATAGTAAAGAGAGGTTGAGGACGATGGTCAAAGCTTCAAAGTCTAATATTGTTTTATTCTCTTTTTGTAAAGGAATACTGTGGTGTTTACCAATTCCATAGTTATATGCCATACTATTTTTTTTGTTAAGCCACATATCTATGTTTATCTTCTTTAAAGTTTTACTAAGTTTTTTTAATATATTTTTCCATCCAAAAAGTTGTATTTTGACTATTTTATATTCAATCAAGCTATCAAATTGAACAAGAGAGTTTTGTAAATTTTGTCACACCAAATGCATTGAAATTGCAATACTAATATGAGTTCTGATGAGGAGAGATCAATCTCTCTTGATTTCATGCACGCGATGGCATAATGGTCTATTGGAAGACAAATCTCACATCAAACTCTTGACACGTGACTATTGAAAATAAAATAAAATAAAATTATCATCGTCTTCAATACATGTTCTTGCTGGAGAGGTATTCTTATCTTTTTCATGCTACAATTCCAAAAATAGAATACTCAATTCAAACTCTTCCCATTCAACCAAGTATCAGTATTTAAGCTATGAAACTCAAAACTCAAAGGTAGACCCATAAATCCAAAAACCCTTACAAATTATAATCACTAATTACCATATTGAAAATTCAAAACCCCTTACAACTTTATAATCAGTCCCATGAATATAATCCAAATGAATAAAATGAAAATATATTAATTTTGTCTTTGCCTCTTTTTTTAAGTCACTTGCCATGTCGTCAACTCGGGATGCGAACCAACATACCAATCTAATGGATGTTGCCCAAAGCTCCAAATGAGGAGAGATCGATCTCTTCTTATCATTTGCCTATTAATATTACATAAAAATTTGATAATTTTTTTTTATGAAACTAAAAATTAGATAAAAACAACTGAAATTTTAAAAACAATAAAATAAATAAGAACAAGGATAACAATGTCTGCCAATTAATAACAACTTTTATTAATATATTTAATATTGTCGCTATTATATATTAAAATATTTTGAAGATATAATTGTATATAATAATATAAAACCGATAAAATTGTTTATCGATTACCTTTGAAAACCGATTTTAACTGTTTGGTTCCATCGCACCATGCCACCATGGTCCCTAAAAACAACTACCCCAAATCAATAAAAATTGGTGGGAGAATGAATAAACAAGGGTGTAAGGGAGTGATATCCTTCTTCAGGAATATCAGGCGGGTACTCAGCATGATGGAAATACCACACCGACCTGTGGAACCAGATCGCGTCTACAAGCTAAGAGAACGCTCTCAAGATTCGGCGCCAAAGACGAAACCAGGCTATAACGTGACTCAGCTTACCTTCTAGAAGCAATCATGAACAAAGATGCACATGCACAAATCACTGCCACCAGCTACTGACCACTGCCACAAGCTACTTGCCCAAACTATTAATCCCCATCATCACAGCAAACCTATAAAGACAGTTCTCACACACTTCTTTAATCTAGACCCCACGTTTGTGGTACACTTTACACGTGGTGGGTGAGGATTCACTCTCAACATCTATAAATGCCCCTCCTATGAACTACGCCAGACCTGATTCTTCTCTCCCCTCAGAATCGAGAGCAAGATACATAGGCAGTTCGCTCCCAAGCCGAACTCGGTCCTTTCTATCATCCATTCTAGTTCCCATTCAACTGTGTATGTAAAGGAAAGCTAAATCACGCCTTTACATTGGTGCCGTCTGTGGTCTCGATTACTTGAGACACTATTTTCACACAACCCAAAAACCAAATATCTCAAGCCCATGAAGCATGGCAAGCCTCGAAGCTCAAGTTCAAGGCCTCGCAAACCAGCTAGGCTTAACCAATGAGAGCATTTTCTTGCTCAGGCAATAGAATGCTGCTCTTCGTGCACAAGTTGACGCTCAACAATAGCCAGCTGGTAACGTCATTGAGAACGGCATCAACGGAGTTAATCAACAGATTAACGAGCTGTTGCAACGGATCGACCAGAGCGCAGTACGCAAAGACGCAAGCCAGATCGTTTAGAAAATGCTCAAGACATACCGCGCTTCCCCGTTCACCACAGAGGTACTCAGTAAACCTTCTCCTCAAGATTTTGTTCAACCACATTTTCCAATGTACGATGGCAGCACATGCCCCGGCCAACATGTAGCCCGCTACATTCAAACCCTAGCCCTTTACAGCTCCCTCGAGTTTGACCATCTTCACTGTCGGCTCTTCCCCGCCAGTCTAAAAAATGGCCCACTTGATTGGTTCTTTTCACTCGAGTCAGACTCGATCAAGACCTTCGAGCAGCTCACTGATATGTTTGCTAGTCAGTACGTGCACAACAGACGTAAAAAAGTAGATATGGATTCACTCTTCCAGTTATCATTTGGAGAGGATGAAACTATCCGCCAGTTCCTAGGTCGGTTCAAAGTCGAACTGTTATGCATGGAGAGTGGCCTCAAAGAGTCTTTTGCCACACTGACATTCTCCAACGCCTATCGGTGCGTAACACGCACCTCTCGTGTCGCGTTGATGAGGTCGTCTATCCGTAAAACCCCGCCGAGAGTTGCGGACTTCGGGTCGACAAATCTATTAAGCAGCAAGAGGGTTTGCAACACCACGGTTTACCAGCCGACCAAGAAGTCGCGGTGATCTCTGACGACACTCCACCTGCCAAAAAGCGGTCCAGGTCGCAAGCACCCAAATCAGGCAACCGCTTGGATAACAACAGAGAGTTCGCTGTCTTGACATGCTCTCCCAGTTACATACTGGAAAAGATCAAGCGAGCTTCATATTTCCAACCTAACGTACGACAACCAGCAGACCGACCTGACAAGCCCTACTGTGAATTCCACAAAGCAAAATGTCACGAGACCGATGCTTGCTGGGGGCTCAAGCATTATCTCCAAGATCTCATTGAAGCGAGACAGATCAAACAGTACACCAACATTGCCGACGGTGACTTGCGCCATAAGCTTATGGCTCGCCGAGTGCGTAGCAGATCTCCACCCCGCCAGGAACGCCAAAGCATCCAAGCTCGCTCCCCGCGGCGCAGGGGCGCCCATAGACCGTTCTGCGTCATGATCGACCTTCTTACACTCGTCCGGATCGTGACAACGCGTAACCATCCATATGATCACTTTCCCGGATGATTCTCGCATTTCTTCCAGAGAAACGGAAGCGTGTCAGTGCTCTTCAAGAAGTTTATCATTTTTCTTCACAAGCAGCACACGCCTCCGCGACATTCGGGTCGCCATTCAGGGGATATCACCTTTACAGAGGCTGACCTCAACAAGGTCTGCCTCCCTCATAATGACGCGCTTATCGTCCATGTCAAGATCAGCGATTGAACAGTTAAGCGCGTCCTAATAGACCCTGGCAGCTCATGCGACATTTTGTTCTACCACATAATTCAGGAGATGAACCTATCCAAGTTAGTCTTCATAGATCATATTGCTCCTCTTTATGGGTTCAATGGCTCTAGAGCTAACCCAATAGGCGACATCACACTTCCAGTTTAGGATCCCGAGAGGATAAAGTCAGCTTCAATTCGCGTTTTAGCGTCTTGGATATCAAGTCGTCCTACAACGCCATCCTAGGACGACGGTGGATTCATCAGATGTAGGATATACCGTCTACTTTACATCAAGTTATCCATTTTCCAGGCCCCAGGGGCATGATGGAGCTTTGAAACAACCACCTCGAAGCCTATCATTGTAATCAAATCCTCTCAACGAACAAGACCGCTGAGGCTCCCATCAGCATAAGAAACGAGCCCACCAGCTACACCATGGCCAAAGACTTGGTCGCTGAGGTCAGAGGCAACGCACCAACCCAGAGCGTTGGGGGCTCCAGCAATAAGGTATATCCATCTGTACAGACCCCGAAAGTCGCCAAGGCAGTTATTGATTCACTCGTCAGGACCCCAGAGGTCGCTCCCGCAGTCAGTGCTCCACTTGTTCATACCCCAGAGGTCGCCCTACCAGATCCTATACAGCCAAAATAGCTTCTACAATGTACTCCAGCCTCTGTTGTTATGACCATAGAAGTCATCCCAGACCCTGTGGTCATAACCACAGAAGACGCTCCGGCTCCTGCAGCAACTCCCATCACTCATCAGACCAACAAAGAATCCACAGAGCTCAGTCCCCCAGAGGACGCTTTCCCAACACAAGCTACGACACCAACTGAAGAGAGGCAGCGAGTGAATCTAGGAACGGGAGACAACCCTAAGTTCGTCTATGTAGGGGCTAGCCTCAACCCCACACTCAAAGCCCAGCTTGTAAACTTTTTATCCATGAATAAAAATGTTTTCGCTTGGTCGTATATTGATGTACCAGGTATAGATCCTAGCGTTGCATGCCATAAGTTGAATGTCAACCCTAGTGCCAGACCAGTTCGACAGCGACCTAGGAGACTATCACTACGTTTTCAAAAAGCAATCAATGACAAGGTCGATAAACTCAAGCAAGTCGGTTTCATCCGAAAGGTCGACTATCTAGATTGGATCGCTAACATAGTGGCAGTTCCAAAAAAGAATGACACGGTCCGTCTTTGTGTTGACTTCACCAATGTCAACCAAGAAACACCCAAAGACAGTTTCCCATTACTAAGGATCGACCAACTTGTGGACCAGACTTGCGGCCACGAGCTCCTCTCCTTCATGGATGCCTATAGTGGGTACAACTAAATACCACTTGCTGAGGAGGATCAAGAGAAAACGTCCTTCATTATAGAACAGGGAGTTTATTGCTACAACGTCCTCCCGTTCGGCCTCAAGAATGCTGAGGCGACGTATCAACGAATGGTAACTGACATGTTCCAAGACATGTTAGGCGATACCTTGGAAGTCTATATTGATGACATGGTCGTCAAGAGCAAGAAAACAGGTGGCCACCTCACTCACCTTGAGCAAGCGTTCTCCAAGTTACGGCGAACCCGCATGAAGCTGAACCCAGAAAAATGCCTTTTCGGAGTGTCCTCCGGCAAATTTCTGGGCTACCAGGTCTCATAGTGCAGAATTGAAGCTAACCCAGATCAAATCCGGGCGTTCTTGGATATGCCCGACCCACAGACAAAGAAGCAGATACAGAAGCTGTCAGGCATGGTTGCTGCACTCAACCGATTCATATCCAGGGCATCAGACAAATGACGACCGTTCCTACAACTCCTCAAAAAAGGCGAGCAGTTCTCATGGAACGATCAATGTCACCAAGCTTTCTTTACTCTCAAAGAGTATCTTACCACACCTCCCGTCCTTGCCAAACCAATAGACGGCGAAACGCTGGGGCTTTATCTAGCAATATCAGACTTTGCTATTAGTTCGGTTCTCTTCAAGGATGACAACAACTCAGAGAAACCAATCTACTTTACAAGTAAGACACTAACTCCAGCTGAAAAGAACTACTCTTACATTGAAAGAGAAATTTTAGCACTATTATATTCTGCAAAGAAGTTCAGGCCATATTTCTAAGCGCACCCAATCAAAGTACTCGAGTGGCGGTTTAGGCTGAAGAGCTCGGCGAACATCACATCGAGTTCGTCCCACACACCTCGTAGAAAGGACAAGTCGTGGCTGATTTCCTTGCCGACTTCCCTGTGGACGATTTACATTGGGAGCCAGAGACAGACGTCCTACCCCCCAAGCACAACGACAAGACTGTTTGGTCTCTCTTTGTAGATGGTTCCAGTAACCCCGGCGGAAGTGGCGTTGGCATTGTATTAGTATCGCCCGCCGGAGCAGTGATGGAGAAATCAGTTCGCATCGACTTTGTGACCTCCAACAAAGAAGCGGAGTACAAGGCAGTAATTATAGGGCTTAGAATGGCGCTACAGCTCGGTGTACAAGAGTTTCAAGTCTTTAGTGACTTGCAACTGGTCGTTCGCCAGATTGCTAAAGAGTACACTACCCACGAAGGTAACCTTTCTAAATACCTTAAAGTTGTTAATCAGTTACTTCTATCTTTCAAGAAGGACACCATGCACCACTTTTTGCGCGACGAGAACCGTCACACAGACAGTTTAGCCTACTTGGCTACTCAAACACCGAGCTGCGGCCCGAGACAACTCCTCATTAAAGTAGTTGATCGACCTGCCTACCAAGTAGAGCACGTCTTAGAAGCCAGCGACCTATGCCCACTCTCTGAGGATCAGATGAGCCAGACATGGATGCATCCCATCATAGAGTACATTCAGAATGGCACACTCCCAGTAGAATAGAGCAAAGCCAGGCAGATACCATATCAAGCACGTCGATATTGTGTTATGAATAACAAGTTGTTTCGAAAATCTGCTGGAGGACCTCACTTGAGGTGCATAAGTCCAACTCAAGGTCAATTGATTTTTGCTGAGATTCATGAAGGAGAATGCGGCAATCATGCTGGAGGTTGTTCTTTGGCCCACAAAGCAATCTCTCAAGGATACTTTTGGCCTTGTATGCAGATCGACGCCAAAACATATGTTCTCAAATGCATCAAATGCCAAACCTTTGGCCACAACATCATCCAACCGGCTCGCGAGTTGATCAACATTGCAAGTCCCTAGCCATTCCACATGTGGGGCATGGACATCATGGGACCATTCATCCCACAGAAAAGCACCAGGTTCCGCTTCATTTTAGCTGCAACCGATTACTTTACTAAGTGGATCGAAGCAGTTTCTTTAGCACATGTCAAGGAGTCACATGTTAGAAACTTCATTTGGACTCATATTATCACCAGATTTGGTCTGCCACACACCCTGGTGATGGACAATGGTTCCCAGTTCAAAGGCAAAATGGTCAAAGATTTTTTGGCCAAGTGGAAGATAGTTCACGCATTCTCTACTCCACAGTACGCTCAAAGCAATGGTCAAGCAGAGGCCAGCAATAAGGCCATATTAGAAAACTTAAAGAAAAAGATTGAAAAGAACAAGAGCCAATGGCCAAACCAGCTAGAGAACATTCTGTGGGCTCATCGCATCACAGCTCGCTCCAGCACAGGCGAATCACCATTCTGCTTATGTTATGGCACAGAAGTTGTTATTCCCACCGAACTGACAATCACAACTACTAGATCCAAGCTTGTCGAGTCAGGACACAATGACTCAGTCTTAGCCCAAGAGGTCGATTTGTTGGAAGAACGCCGCGACCTGGCAGCTATCAGAGTGGCATCGTATCAACAGATTCTACAGAGGTCCTACAACAAACGAGTACACCCTAGATCCTTCTAACCTGGTGATCTAGTTCTGAAAAAGACACATGATGATTCCAAACTAGCAGCAACATGGGAAGGACCGTACATAGTGGACCGAGTTGTTGGCAATGGGGCTTACTGGATCAAGACGTAAGAAGGGAAACCACTACCACGACCCTGAAACACTTACTTGTTAAAGAGATTTTATCAATAAAGATTCAGTCTTGTACACAGTCATGTTTTTAATCTTTGTCAATTCAGGTAGTTTAATTATAGTTGTATTGTCAACCACTCTATTCAAATACTTCTACGATCAACACCGTGAGAATGCTCTCAAGCAGCAATATACTCGGGGGCTACAAACGCTCTCGGCCGAAAGCAACACGCCTTTAGGAGGCTAAATACGCCTCATACGGAAAGCGTAACGCCTCTCGAGGGAGCTTACGGTGCTCATAGCCTCCAAATCTACAAACGCTCTCAGCAAGCAACACGCCTTTAGAGGCTAAATACGCTCTTCGAACGCGAAAGCAAGATGCCTCGGGGAGCTTACAAGCTCATAGCCTCTCCAAACCTCGCTAAGTTGAGGACCTATACTTCTATGATCAACTCCGAGAATGCTCTCGCAGAATACAAGCATCAACTCGGGGCTACAAACGCCTCTCCGAAAGCAACACGCCTTCAGAGGCTAAATACGGCTAAATACGCGGTAGAACGCCTCAGGAGCTTACAGGCTCATAGCCTCTCCAAATCTACAAACGCTCTTAGCGAGCAACACGCCTTCAGAGGCTAAATATGCTCTTCGCGAGTAGAACGATCTCAGGAGCTTACAGGCTCATAGCCTCTCCAAATCTCGCTAAGTTGACGACCTATACTTCTAGGATCAACTCCGTGAGAATGCTCTCGAGCAAGCGATGCGCCCTCGGGGGCTAAACGCCTCAATAGCAACACACCTTCAGAGGCTAAAATACGCGCCTCCTCGAAAGCGTAACGCCTCGGGGAGCTTATAGGCTCATAGCCTCTCCAAACCTCGCCAACTTGAGCACCTATACTTCTAGGGTCAACTCCGTGAGAACGCTCTCAGGAGCTTACAGGCTCATGACCTCCCTAATTCTCGCTAGTCGGGGACCTATGTCTCTAAGATCAGCTCAGGGAGATCGCTCTCTTAAGCAATACTCCACAAGCATAACGTTTTCTTAAACTAAATCTCAGATTCCATAGCCACTATAGACCACAAGCGTCATAAACAGAATAATAACTACAAGCAGTCAAGCAAAAGATGGCATTATATATACATTCACTAATCGAACTGCCTGGCCAATGCCAGGAAGCCAGTTTCAATCCACCGATCTGTTGGGTCTACCCAGAAAATCCAGATCGGTTATTTGAACAATGGGAGCAAAATTAATGAACTGCCACTTTTGTGGAAACCAGTTCTCAGTATCAACTAAGGCGAACTGCTCAGGCAAGCCTGAAAACACAGCTCTATTGTTTAACTCTCATAGAGAGGAGAACAGACAAAGCTATCATCCAACTTAAACACTTTTCAAAAACAAGACGAGAAATCACCATCAAGGAGCAGCCACAACATGTTTATCCTTTGGGGCAGCACTGGTCAACGGAGTGTGCCTTGCAAATCTCAACACAACGCGTATACCCGTACCCTGGTCCCCATGTGCCTTCTTCAACTGGAAGTTTTTCTCATCCAGTTCAGCATATTGGATACAGGTTGTGGTATACGCATCTTGCGCTTTGCGTACGACCCCCTGACATTGCTTGGCGTACTCGGTGACTTCCGCTAACTTCCCTTGCAGATCAGTCATCGCTGCAACAAGCTTAGCGTTCTCATCAGTAGCTACACGATACTTATTTGTCATTAAGTCCAGCTTCGTCTTGTCAACTCCCCATATAGCTTGCAGACATCCTAGCTTGACTCGGGAGTTGACATCAGTATCAGCGTGTTGTACAGCGTTCTTCAAGTTGTCGTACCCTACCAGAAACTACAAGTACAAAATCAAGGTCACGATCCCTTACGAAACAGAGCGACAAGCCTAACAAATAAACACTCACCAAACAAGTAGCCATGTCCATGGTTCCCAGTAGCGTATCCATATCTTCATCCTTAACCTCAGCTTTATCGCCGTCCAACACGATCCCCTTCAGAAGACTGGTCGCTATGGGCACCGAGTGGAAGCTGCAGTCAGAACGTTTCATAGCACGCTTCTTCCCCGTCCTCCCCATATAGTAGAATTTGCTCCCCACATCCCCGATACGAGGAGGCGAACTCTCACCAGCGACGTGGTGACCTTGCCCCAGGTCGCTAGCTCCCTTAGCAGCCCGATCGGTGTCATCAACTTGCCGAGGCGACCTGAAGACAATGCCACCCATCGAACGACCGGAACTCCTGGGTCGCTTGTTGCTCTTGGCCCCTGAAGCTACAGCCTTTCTTTTGCCATGATCTCCATGCACATGCGGGTGGAACTCCATTTCCTCCATTATCAGAGGGGAGGTCTCTCTCAAACTCCCCTCTCCCCTAACATATTTGCGACACCTGGCCATAAGAAAACCTACGCAGAACGCAAGTTAAACAAACAAGCCACATGTTTCTTTTCAAAAAAAAAAGAGAGAGACAGCCAAACAGAGAAGCCAAACGTACTTGAGTAAACTGAAAAAGCAAACGACGCACCACAGTTGCGAGAAGAGAAGCTGCAGCAAGAAGAAGAGCAAAGGAAGAGCAAATGTCTTTGCTTTTCCAAGAACACTCCTACTTATGGTGAAGTAACGTATCTTCCCAAGACAGGTCATGATGGTATCGAGACGCCAAAACGGCAGGCCACCTGGCAGCCATCATTTCATGTCTCCCGACCGCCCATATTCCTACACGTGCCACGCACGCACGATAGCTCAAGCAACTCCAGAATAGAGAACGCCCCTTGTGTCCTCAAGATATGTGCGACCTACAACGTCTAAATCAGATAACAAGCACGACAGACCAGCAAAGTCACAGGTCATCGAGACCATACCCTCCGTACGACAAGTCGCAAACAACAGCATACACACGCTTATAGAATGCAAACACACATATCATACACAATCCTACTTGAATAAAGTAAGACAACATATTTCCCATTCACGAAAAGGAGCGAACTGACGACCTTAGTGAAGCCTCAGTTCGCAGACTAACCGAGCTGCTGAGGATACTTAGGAAATCCAGCTCAGTTAGCCACTATTCATTGTTAACACAAACATAATGAACGTCGAACTGCCCAGGTTACCTCAGGAAACCAGCTCTATTGTTTCAGGCCTAAGGCCGCATACAAGCACAGTTTTTTACAACCACTTTAAACAACATGGTCAAAGCTTTCACTGACAAGAACATCCAAAACTTGTGATGAGCCCGGGTCACCAGAGGTTGTTCCAGCTGCATTGATCACGGTAGTATCCAATTCGTGATAATCGAGGTCGCTCAATCACCGCGATCGATAGATGAAGGAGGCAATAACCGGCAGAACGATTACGTCGATCTTCGAAATGCTCACCCCCATGACCGACCAGAGTCCCGCGTTCCTGCTCCTCTTGAAGATCAAAATATTTCTTCTCCAGCTCCTCTATCTCAGCACGGATGGCAAGATAAGCGACCTTCGCCTGCAGCGCGGTAGTTTTATACTTTTCAGCATAAGCATTTGCGGTCGCTACCTTCTTCTTCAGGTCACCCACCTCATGCCTCAGCCCGACCGCCTCATTGACAGCTGACGGTCTTCTCTAACGACTTGACCTTGCCTCTTTTTGTGTATGTAGATGGTGTATGGTCGTTGAACAAAACAGAAGCGTATCAAAACCTAATTATCCCTCAATAAGTAAAGAATGAGTAGGATATCGTTCCACTTTTAAGTGTATATTATGTGAAGGACAGGACTGGAAATGGGGTTTAAGGGATTAAAAACTATGATTGTAGAGATTATAGATTCTAATGCTAAACTAAATTAAATTAACTAAACTATTAGAATTTATAAAAGGGGGAATTCAAGATATTATAATCCACCAATACTTTTAATCTATGACCTTCGGCTTCATGGTTGTTCTTACAAGTAGACTACAATTAGGCAATCGAGCGAGTGCCGATCCCCTCTTGGCAGAAAACATCGTTAACAATTAACTCTACTTAAGGTTGTTCATATGTTTATGCTATTGATATCTTCTTTCTTTTTATGTAAGCTCGGGCAGTCATTCAATGTATTACTGAGAGTAACATCAAGGAGTACTTCCTAATAGGGCAGCCATTTAATGAATCGCCACTTAAGGCAAACACAAAGAATACTTCCCCTAGGCAGCCACTCCCTGAGCTACCCCTTCTAAGGCAACATAAAGAATACTTCCCTAACTCTAAATAACTATACTACTAGAAGAAAAGTAAAGAACACTAGCATGATATTAATATTGCAAAATATAAACCCTATTCTATACTTCCATCCCCTGGTGTGGGCAATGGAACTAATAACTAAAAACATAAATAACTAACCTAATTGAAGAACACCATGAACCAGAAGAATTATTAAACCTTAAGCACTGGCTTCATCTCCTCCCTTGAAGGAGAAGATTAGCCTTCCATATAGAAGGAAGAACACGAAGAACGAGAAGAAGAAGAATCGAAGAACATAAGACTAGAAAGACTAATTTATTAAGACTCAGCTAGTTAAAACCGATATTTTATTATTAATCTCTCTCTGCCTCAAGTTATGGAGACAAGAATATAAGTGAATTGGCAAATTACATGAGGCACTTAGGTTATCTATTTATAGAGGTTACAATGAGCTCTAGAAGCATTCCAAACCGTCATTTGTTTCCTAATACAAATAAACTTCTTTCAGAGTCCAACTTCGTCTCCAAAACTGAGAAGAAATTGGCTACAGTGTTGATCCATGTGTCTGGACGCTTGATCCATGCAACTGGATGCTTGATCCATACGTCCCAGATGCGTAAACATATTTTGTCTCTTCTTCTATATCCTTCTATCATCTTTTGCGGGCTTTGGTCCAAGCAACGAATCCTTTGGCCTTGGGCTTCCAAATAGGCTTTAAAATAGGTCCAAGTCGCATATTTAATAGCTCTAATTCCTTGGCTTTCCATGATTGTCCACGGGCTTCCCATGTGATCCTTAATACTTCGAATTGCTCTATTTTCTCTAATATTCCACAAAACTCTCTCTTTCACCTGTAGAATCATAAAACATAATTTACAAACACTATTAGTCCACTAAGATGGCTAAACAAGAGGTATAATCGAGGGTTAAATAGCACTTTTTGAGCACTTAGCAACAGCGTTACCAGTTCCGTCTTCAAAGAATCCAGTTCTTTCTTCTCGGATCGGGCCGACATCTCGAAGAATTAAGCTCGTTCCCTCACCTCGACCTCTGTTTTCTCCAAAAAATAACTGAAAGGGTCGTCTTCAACTTTCGGTACCCAAAGAATCAATCATGCGTAACTCACACAAGATATCACGCGTAACATCAAACAACAACATATAACACAATAAAGCAGACAAGTAATAACACAAAAGTTACTCACCGGCACATCAGCCTTTATCCATCCCCCTCGATTCAACTCCAAATTCCATCACATCCGTGTCTTTCCTATCACCGTCCAAAGATCATCCCTTCCAAAGAACAAGCGGCCTATCGGTGCGGACTTATAGTTACAATCCGACCTCCTCACATATCGTTTCTTACCAGTCACTTCATCTACATACATCAGGTTGCGCTCCAGCTCATCTTTCCCAGCACTGGAATGCCCCTTACCAGTCTCTTTCATACCAACCTTCCCCTTCATCTTGCCGGAAGTATCTCTAACAACCCTGGTCGGAGCGACCTCCGGGGCATCCTCACCCAGAACGCTGAAGTCGGGCATCGGCTTCGCTCTCGAGCTACGAGCCGCCCTTCACCACCCCCCAGTGCGGTCTCAGCTACCCTCGCAACCTTGGAAGGTCGAGACTCTGGGTCGTTACCCTTCCTCGTCGACAAGCGAGGTTTAGGGATTTCAAAGAGAGAGTCCTCCAAATCGAATCGGAGCGCCCCCTCTTGACCTTCCTAACTCTGCACCCAGACGCGACCAAAGACCTCCCCTCCGTCGCTTCACCCCAAGATTTGACCTCAGTTCTTATCTTCCCTAGTCACCAGATCATTCCTACGCTTTTCCATCATAGGCTTCCTTGACGTTCTCCCGCTCACCTTACCCCGCGCCCTGCTCTTTTGCACATCCCTCTTCTCCCTAATCGCAGGTCCTCCCCGTTCTTTAAAGAAACGCACGACTTCCGAAAGCTTCGCTTGTTTCTCAGCTCGAGTCAACCTAGTGAACTTCTCAATCACCTTTCGGCTCGTCTCCTTTTCTAAGGGGATATATGTACATACAACAAAACAGTAATATCAGTACAAGCTCAACTAATGCAAGATCAATATTCTCAGAGAGCGTACTGGTACCCACTAGTAAAGTCGCATATTTTATTTTCCACACTGAACCCTCTTGCACAATAGTTTCCAACAAGCAGAAATGGTCTTTTATCCCAAGACTCATTACTCACACCATCTAGAACGCTTGACAGCTTAGCTCGGGTTTGCAAGCTAAAGTTAAGTGACCGAGATCGCTTTAATGAGTAATGCTCAATAATATCAGCGACCTCTATCCGGTGTTCACCGTTGGCGTTCAGCAGGTCAAACACCTTGAACAACCGCCACATGTTACCTACAAACTGAATAGGCGCTTTTGCCACAGCGGTTCAAGAACTCACAAACCAGCTTTGAGAATGGTATCATCATATGCGCCCTCGATCAGCTGCCCCTCACAGATGATAACCCCATAGTTTGGTGGGGTATACCTATTGTTATAAACCAGAGCGTTCTGATCGGGCTCATGGATCTCCAGACCGCTTACAGTTATCCTATATTTTTTCCTTAAATAGGGGAACGCCCTCAAAGCATGTCTGTCCACAGCCCTAGGCGGTAGCCCGCTAGACGCCAACCCCTCATAGCGACCTGAAGTGCTCGCTTTATCACCCACAGACGCAGATCGAGCCTCATCTTCCCCACTTCCAGCCTCATCAACTGCTTCATCTTCATCACCACTCTCACTCACCCCACACACCGACTCATCCTTCTCTTCCTCCTCATCATCTCAACCAAGAGAAACTTCGTGAACCTCATGAGATCGCGTATCATCTGAGTCAGACATCTCTCCTTTCGCCCTAACAGTTCTAGCCACGAGTAACTAATCAAACATCCTAACAACTCTAGAACAAAAACTAAGCACGAAGCAAGAAGCAGGAGTTCAACAATGGTAGAAAACTAACCTGAAGGTTGTTGCGGTAGTGAAGTATTTTCTACAAGGCGAAGCAGCAAAGTGATGTTTCAAAAAAAATGCAAGCGTAATCTTTGAACAACCGCCCCTCCAGTTTCCAAGGCATCATGATTACACCCTAGCCCTAGCCGCACACGACTTCCAACAAAATGTCCTGTCTTTTCAAATCCGAAAAAAAATGGTCGACGTTTTCTACAACCGCCGATCCTCCTCTCACGTGTCGAACATCTACGCCCACCAGCTCACAAGATACCACAGATCGTTCTCCCTAGCTCGTTGGATATTTCCACATCTAGCATGATCCACACGCGCTACTATTTTCTCTCAGCAGGTCGCTTCCACGACTAGCACGCCCTACTGAGAGGGGGCTGTGTAAGGGAGTGATATCCTCCTTCAGGAATATCAGGCACGTACTCATCATGATGGAAATACCACACCGACCTGTGGAACCAGATCACGTCTACAAGCTAAGAGAACGATCTAGCACAGTTCGCGCCAGCACGCGAACTAGGCTATAACGTGACTCAGCTTACTTTCTAAAAGCAATCATGAACAGAGATGCACATGCACAAATCACTGCAACCGGCTACTGACCACTGCCATAAGCTACTTGCCCAGACTACTAATCCCCATCATTACAGCAGACCTATAAAGACAGTTCTCGCATGCCTCTTTAATCTAAACCCCACGTTTGTGGTACACTTTACACGTGGTGGGCGAGGATTCACTCTCAACATCTATAAATACCTCTCCTATGAACTACGCTAGACCTGATTCTTCTCTCCCCTCAGAATCGAGAGCAAGATCGTGGCGCGTTCGCTCCCAAGCCGAACTCGGTCCCTTCTATCATCCATTCTAGTTCCCATTCAACTGTATATGTAAAGAAAAGCTGAATCACACCTTTACAAGGGGATTTGCCGTTTATAACCAAACTAAATTATCCAAAAAATAAACAAAAAAGAGAACTTAAATTACAGTAGGAGAAATTAACGAGAAAGAATGCATATATATAACATAGTATTGAGAGACAAATTTTTTACTAGAACATGAATATAGTTTAGTATGGCAGTGGCGGCGGTGGACTAGTGGCGGTGGCAGTGGACTAGTGGCGGTGGCAGCCACTAATCTTATGTGAGTGAAGGAACTGAAGAATGGAGATGCAGTTGTAGCTTGCAAGGGTAAATTCGTCTTTATAAAAAATATCAGTAAATGGTTTTGAGTGGAAAGATGGGATTTAATGCCTTTGATAGTTGTGCCATTTGGTGACTTGGGCGTAAAATATATAGAGAGGATTCTATTAATGGTTGAAGGCGGGTAGGTTCCTTCAAAATTAAACTCAATAATAAAGGGACAGCTACTGAAAGTCGAAAACCCATGAACATAATTTCTTAAAACTTGGAAGCCACACGCAACTCTATAGATCTTGAAGAGGCAACGGTGATCTGTGTAATTTTAAGTTTTTAACAAAGTTTTTTTTCTTCATTAAACAGTAAGATAATCAGATAATGACTCAATTAATGACCTTACATTTATCATCTCACAGCAACTAAAAGCGCTGAACAAAAGAATGCCTCGAGCCCTCGACCTTACACGTGATTGGCATTTTTAGTGTCGTGTGCAATTTCATCCCGTCCCGAAATCAATATGTTTTAAGTAGTATTACCTCCCACTAACTAGATGAGTCAATTAGGATTAGATTTCCCTCTACTAGATAGGAAATTAAGTTCTTTTCTCCAAATACACACAAAAAAAAAACACGGCCAACTCAAGACCCTGATATCATTCTAGAGAGGACTCGAGATCTCTACAACTGGGTACAGAGATCATCTCTGTAACCGTTTGTTATCTCGCCGTTGATCCGAAACCGAAATGTATGTGTGTCTCGATACCTGTGTATGCGCTCCGAAATGTGTGTGTGTGCGGCTGTGCGCGCCGAGATATGAGATACATGTGTGTGTGGCAGTTACAGATGAACCAGTCTCTTCTAGAGATGGCTCTATGGTCAAGCTCTATGGTCAATTTTGTACTTAAAATGTTGGAAGTGTGGTCAGACAAAATCTATATGGAAGTTTTGGGTGGTTGAGATCGTGATGGTCCCAAAAACACAAGCAACAAAGTACATAAAAATAATTAAGGCAGACCAAAAAAATTGATTGATAAGAAATGAATGAAAAGATTATTTTGCCAACAAACGAAAACTCTTTAATACTCATTAGACAGTGGATAATGACCTTAGAATTTATCATCTCACTGCAGCTAAAAGCGATGAACAAAGAATGCCTCAACCTTATATCATCCCCGTCCCTAAATGAATCTGTTTAGAGGTTTTTTAAAGATATACATGTGTAGAAATATTCAAAATAAATGAATCATTTTAGAGATGGCTTCAGGCTTCCTATGATTTTTGTACCTAGGAAAAAGTTAGCAGTGGGTCCAAAGACAAAAAGCTGCACGTAAGTTGGGTGGATGAGAAGGAGATTAAACATTAAAACATCTTGATAAGCCCAAAGAATGAAGTGATGGATTAACTAACAAACTAAAACTCTTTAAAACTCATTATTTTATTCACCCAAAAAACCATCCAAATTCATATAGTCCACCTACCCATGCCCCTCATTCGTACCAGAAAAGTGAGATTTTAAGAAACATAAAAAAAAAAAAAAAAAAAATCAAGAAAGTGAATTGCATGTAAACAAAAAGATGGCAGCTGGGAATGGAATTATAGGAGGAGGAGGAAAATGGAGTAGATAGAGAAGCATGGAAAGCTCATGGAGCTATGGCTTTGGTACAAGTATTCAATGGAGGATATCATGTAATAACAAAAGTGGCTCTCAATGTTGGTATGAATCAAATTGTTTTCTGTGTCTACAGAGACCTTGTTGCTCTTTCTTTACTTGCCCCTGTCGCTTATTTTCGTGAAAAAAGGCTCAGATTGTCGTTGCCTATTAATCGACAACTTCTCTTATCTTTCTTCTACCTTGGATTGACTGGGTAAGACATATTTTCTCGTTGGTTGTTCTTGGATATTTTAATATTTTTTTTAGCTATATTGTGAATGTTTTAAGAAAATGCGTTCATTAGCTAGAGATTTATTAGACTGTATATGGAGGTAGTTTTGGTCGAAAAATTCCGATTAGTGTAGAGATTTTTTTCTTTGCATGCATCCATATGTCCGATGAAGTAACAAACTTGTATTAGTCAACCATAGGTAATATACTACTATTCATTTTACACTTGGATTTTTTTTTTTTTTTTTTGATTGGCAAGCCTGTTTTTAAATGAGATCAGTAACTCATAGATACCGCGGGGTTCAAACCCCAGACCTCTGGTATCATCACCCATGGAGAATTTTACCTACAATATTTCCAGAATTGTTATGGGCATTTTTGTGCAATGTATACGCTACATAAGACAAGTGGTTGTGGATCGAGTTTATGAATTGCATTGTTTGTATCTAGAATCTGAGTTTGATGGTGGTGGTGCTGTAATCTGAAATTTATATATGATGTTCTGACGAGTTTTGATTGGATGAATAGGATATTTGGCAACCAGCTTTTATTTCTTCTCGGTCTTAGCTACACAAATCCAAGTTATGCAGCTGCCGTACAGCCTGCAATACCAGTTTTTACCTTTTTACTGGCTGTACTCATGGGGTGAGTATTCTCTTATTTTATTTGTCAAATTATATAGTGGTCAATCAATAAATTAACAATATGCTCAGGCACTTCATTTTGGAATGTTTTATATGTAAAATTGGTAATTGTTAGTTGTGAAACGGACACTAAATTTTAAATAGTTCTTTAACACCATAATCATACCACTTCATCGGAGGGGTACCTTATATTGATCCTAGTGCTGGGGTTGTTATAATACCACTTTAGCACACCGATGTATTGAGAATTCTACTTCATTTGATGAAAGAAATGCCGTATAGTGTATTTTGAAACTTCCAATTGTTTTTCAGGCAGTGCCCAGTTAACGTAGGTGTGCTGTGTTTCCAGTCAATGGAATAGATAAGTCAATGATACTCCTCATTGTAGATGAACTGAGCTCCAAATTATAAATCAACTAATGCATGTGATTACGTCTACATTAAGCATTAAGTTGTTCATCTCTTTTAATTCATAAATTACATATGTAGTTTCTTGTCTTTGCAGTATAGAAGTGGTGAATCTGTTGAGATTTGATGGCCAGCTAAAGGTTGGAGGTACACTTGTTTGTGTCTCTGGAGCAATCTTGATGGTTTTATTCAGGGGTCCTGCTGTAATAGGGTTGAGTGAATTGGAGTTCATAGCAGAAAGTGAGATAATTGCTAAGGCTCAACCTGAACCAGCTGGATGGTTTATGTATGGCTTAATAAAATCTGGTCTTGATTTGTGGCACATTGGTGTGCTGTGCTTAATAGGGAACTGTTTTTTCATGGCAGCTTTTTTAAACTTACAGGTAATGATAACTATAATCCTGTGCATTAAGATTCTTGGAAATATTAGCTGAATCATGATCAATACTCAGGGTCTCATCATATGCATCACATGCCTTTTCACCTTTAATTTCATATTTCAACCTCTCTAGATGAATTAAGTTATTTTCGTTCTTGTGATGTTTAGAAAGTTGTAATGTACTTTTGTATTCATTTCTAGCAATTTAAAAGGCCTTTAATTGGGTTACTGTGTCTCATGTAATTTTAATCTGAACTCTTCAGGCTCCAATTTTGATGAAATATCCTGCCAGCCTATCAGTCACAGCATACTCGTATTTCTTTGGTGCTCTATTGATGGTTGTGACAGGATTAGTTTCAACCCGTGAGCTTGCAGAGTGGAGCTTGGATCGGTCTCAGATAATTGCTGTTTTATATTCTGTAAGTTTTTAAATAGTGTCTGATGCGGTGATGCCCATACTCTTTTAAAAAATTTCTTGAGCTGGATTTGCTTGGTATAATTAGAGTTCTTTAGCTGTACTCCATGGTCTAACCTGAGAATGCTTTGCTTCTTGCTTCAGTCGGTAGATCAACTATTCCTGATCTATACAATTTAAAGTCTTTTACCTTTTATAAGATGTAAGCATGTAATAAAACATTATTAGCAGTCTTAGATCCAGGTTTAAGACCATTATATGCTTTTGTTTGTCATAATTGCAACTGCTTGTGCTATGTGTTCGAGTAGTTAGTTCTTTCTCTCTTGTTTTTTTTTGGACAAGCAGAGGTTTTCTAGTAGTTTACCAGGTGCCTTGGTACCTCAACTTCTTGTCAGCAACATGCCAAGTTGCTGTGTTGAAACTTGAAAGAGGACTTAGCCCCCAGCAGCAAGTTGTGGAAAGAGTAGCTTATCGTGATTATGTGAGATTTTGAGTTGAGTTTCTTTCTTCAAGAGAAAGCAAAAAGTACTTGGTTGGGGCAGTTTATATTATTTTCTTATATCAATAATATTTGTAGAAAAACCTAATAATTGTATTTTCCTTTAGTTGCAGAAAAAATATAATATGTAAGGTATAGATAGATATTGGTCCATTGACTATTTCCATTATATTCTTTCTCACTTTTTCTGGGGAGGATTTTGTATGTTACCTCGTCCACTATTGGGATAGTCAGGACAGTTATGAGGTGTTATTAATTCCAATCGAGGGAGCAGGAGCTTGAAATGAAGAAGAAATATTAATATCCTTATTCTCCTTTTCATGTGATACAAAAGAAAGTACCTTATGTAGGGATCATTTTAATTTAGCCCCCCCCCCCCCAATCCAAGATCCAACGGCTTCGTGGATTTAAGGAGAGGGGGGAATGACTAAAAAGCCCTAATTTACTGTAGTTTCAGCGTTTAGGTGACCCCTTTTAGTTGGTAGTTTCGCCATTGTGATTGCACCCCATGAAACATATGTTAGTTTTATGGTGTAGAACTTAAAGGTAAAACTAGAACTTCCTACCTCTTTAAATAACCCTTGCCTCTGTCTATCAGATTCTTTTCATTTTTAATGTTTACAGATAGAAATGGGAAAAAAAAATCCTCTTGGTTTATCATGTAATTTCTATCTATGAATTTTTCGTACAATTGTTAGAAGGCCATTGGTATGAAAACTCGTAAGAACTTCTACTGCATGGTTCATTGCACCGTCTTCATTTCATTTTTCAGTTGAGCTCTGAAGAATCTTCCACAACTGTATTAATTGAAATTTAACCAATTTTTTTTCGTCCAGGGAGTGGTTGCATCAGCTATTAATTATGCACTCTTGACATGGTCCAATAAGATATTGGGACCTGCACTAGTCGCCCTGTATAATCCACTTCAACCTGCTGCATCTTCTATTCTATCAAGAATTTTTCTCGGAAGTCCTATTTATCTTGGAAGGTATTAGCCGAAATCCTTGTGTTATCATGATTATGCATATGCTAATATTTACGAGAACGATATTGATAAAACAAAATCACGACTACTTTGATAAACCTTCTCGATTCGTCTTCACCATTTGACAAAAGATCATTCTTAAGGAGCATTATGTGCTGTTTAGTTAGGCAATCAGCCTCGGTTTTTCTATTGATATGCATTTAGCCGTTTTGACTGCATGTGTCATTTATCAAACCGAAGACACACTGCTATATCCCACAAACACGAGCAGTTGGACTTGGTACCCTTCTGAAGCCGAAAATGGATATTTCAAAACGTTGTATCTTACGCTGTCAGCTTTGCAAGTTCTTGAAAAACTAAGCATCATATCTTAAATGATTGCCACACAGACATTGTTGTGCTAACGTTATGTATTTTTTATACTTGCACAGCATTATAGGAGGAGTTCTAATAATTGCTGGTCTTTATATGGTCACTTGGGCAACCTACAGAGAAAGAAGATTGGCAATTACCTACTTAAATCGGGACTCTGAACCCCTTCTTCACAGGGATCCCCCAATTGGCAAGGCTCCGTACCAGAAAGGACACATTTTCTCAGGGTCCTCCACCACATTACCCAAGAGCCTGGATTGATGTATTATTATAGATTACTAAAAAATACTTCAGATAAATGTACCAAATTGCAGTTTAGATAATTGTACCAAATTGCATGTTTAGAACAGAAAATAGCGCCATTTATCCCAGTTTGCCATCATGAAGCATGGGATTCATCCCGCTCAACAGAGAGCATGCTATATTACAATCCTTTTCTCCCTTTTAACTATGGTTTTTATTGAGCTTTTTAGACACCCCAACCCCCAGACAATTTATAATTGGGAATTAGACATAACTCGCTGCTCTAATTTTCTTTAGACATGCCCCCCAGTTTACGTTTGATGCTGGTCAATTGGGTTTGACTCTCATTGACCGTTAGTCCAGGTTTTCTAATTTTTTCAATAAAATAATAATAATAATAATCTAAAACTCTCATAATGAAATGCCAAATATGCTCTCAATACTCAATAGCCATCAAATACATATATTAAAATTTTAAACATTCGTTTAGTGCGTTCATTGGTTCATATACTTGTTAAATAATATAATAGAAATACTTGATTTTAAATAGCAAATTGGGTTGACTGTGTTTTTTTTTGTATTTTGGGGGAAGACTAATTTTCATCTAGGGGGAGGGGGATCCTAAATAAACCAAAAGATCCAATTTCCAATTTTAATCATAGTCTAGGACAGTTGGGTTTTGAAACCATTGATAAAGACATTTTTTGGTTTATAATTACTAGAAAAACCAGATTTCATGTTTTAATTATTAATAAGGACATATTTAACTTTTTTTTTTTTTTTTACTCTTTCCAGTTTTACCTTTTTATATTTGATATGTATTGACGTCTGTGCATACTTCGCATACCCAGAGGTGATATGCATTAACACTTGTGCATACTATTTTCTTTGTGATGTTTGATATGCACTAATGTCTGTGCATACCAAGAGGTAGTATGCATTGACACTTGTGCATATCAAATATCACCCTCATTTTTTTGTAATGTTTGATATGCACTGACATCTGTGCTTACCTCGCATACCAAGAAGAGGTATGCACTGACACTTGTGCATACCAAGAAGTGGTGGTATGGTATGCACTGACACTTATGCATACCATTTTCTTTGTGATGTTTGATATATATTGACGTCTGTGCATATCTAAGATGGTATCCATCGATACTTGTGCATACCAGGGTACTATTGTCTTTTTCGGACAAAAATCAACTATTGTTGTTGAGAGTGTTTTTGAAATGAGCGTGGGTTTTTTGGTTCGTTATTTTGAAATTTTGTCCTTTTCAGTTTTGTCCCCAACTCGTTAACCCTTTTATTTTCTGTTTCCACCGGTTTTCGCCTAGAATTTTTGAACTTGACCCAAACAGAGAATGTATGTGTTCTCACTGTTTCTTTCTTCGATTGTCATAAAGTGACAAAATGTTGAATAGACTGCCAGAGAAATCTCAAGTTTCTTATGGGATGGAGTCCAAAGTAAGTGACATATAATAGTAAACTTGTGCATACCAAGAAGTGGTGGTATGGTATGCACTGACACTTATGCATACCATTTTCTTTGTGATGTTTGATATGTATTGACGTCTGTGCATATCTAAGATGGTATCCACCAATACTTGTGCATACCAGGGTACTATTGTCTTTTTCGGACAAAAATCAACTATTATTGTTGAGAGTGTTTTTGAAATGAGGTGTGGGTTTTTTGGTCGTTATCTTGGAATTTTGTCCTTTTCAGTTTTGTCCCCAACTCGTTAACCTTTTTATTTTCTGTTCCCGCCGGTTTTCACCTAGAACTTTTGAACTTGACCCAAACAGAGAATGTATGTGTTCTCACTGTTTCTTTCTCCGGAATGATTGTCATAAAGTGACAAAACGTTGAACAGACTGCCAGAGAAATCTCAAGTTTCTTATGGGATGGAGTCCAAAGTAATGGCAAATTAGCATCACGAAACGAGGATCCTTCCTTTCGGTTTGTTCGCGTCACTCTTCCTTGTCAGATCACCCATATAGGCAGGAAAGAGGAATTGTAGAATCTCTTCTTCTTCTAAAATAATCCAAAAGAACCATTTGTGCACCGAAGATCGATATGTTTATTTCCTTATAATGGAAAACAAATTGGATGTTTTTGTGCTGCCTTTCATCTGGTGGTAAGTGCGTGGTATATTCACTTCATTGCTTATTTTATGTATGAGCTACGTCCAAATACAAAAGCTTGTTTCAGACTTCCAGCCCAGGCCAATACAATACAATAAAGGGTTAACCAATATTACCCCCCACTAGATGAGCCAATTAGGATTCCCCCCTCACTAGATGGGAAATTAGGGTCTCCCCCCTAAATACACACAAAAAAAAAGTCAAAGTGAGTTGACCGATTTTTTTTTTGTGTGTATTTACGGGGGAGACCCTAATTTCCCATCTAGGGGATCCTAATTGGCTCATCTAGTAGGGGGGTAACACTAGTTCACCCCTACAATAAACGTGTACGTGCAAAACAGAGAGAAAATGCAATCCTCAGGTTTTGAGTGATCGTGCAAAATAAATCAATTTGCTGCCCAGGTAAGCTGTGCATAGAGTTAGAGCATCTTTAATGGTGAGACTTGAAAAACACCAAATATTTTGAGCAAATAAACACCAAACCAAATAAACACCAAACATTTTTAGCCCATACATCAAAGATTCGACATCAAATCCCGCTATTTTAGGTACATCGCGCGAAAAGGCCCACGCTGCTTTCAGAATAGTTCAGGATCCTCTCAGGGGAAGAGTCCTATAAAGATTGTCTATAATACGGATCATGTTCCCATCTCACCTGACCTCTCAAAAGGGGAGAAAGGTAATGATAATAAAGAAGCATGTGGAAGTTAGGAAAGGAAGATTTTTGTAAGTTTCAAAAACAAGAGGAAAGATTATGGTTTTGTTGAGGAAGAGGATACAGTAAAGGGAAAGAGGTTGAGAACCCAATATCTTATAGATTGGGATATAGGAGGAAAAGAAATCATGTCAAGTTCTGATGGTGATGGTTCTATGGGAGTCACTCCTCCTTCTGAGTCAAACAAGAGTGATTCCATTAGCAAGGATTCAATTAAGTAACCCAAGTGTCTTTTCTTATGGTCCAGGAGACTCTGATTCTAGGAGTTCAAAAAGTTTGGATTCAGCAAATTCTGGTTTAAAAGGTTGTGAAAGCTTTGAGTCTCATGACTTTGCCTCTAAAGGTTCTGGGTCTCCTAGTTCTAGTTCTCAAGGTTTTGGTGGTAATGCTTATGGGGTTGATGGTTCACAAGGTTCTGGTTCTTATGACTCTGGCTTTAATACTTCAGATTTGAATGCTGATACTTCTAGTTCTGGGGGTTCTTATGGTTCAAATGGTCTCTCTCTCTCTGATGCTGAGTCTGATGGTTTTAATAATTTATCTGGTTATTCTGGTCCTGGCACTTCCAGCTCTGAGGGACTCAATGTGGTTGCTTCTAACAATTCAGAAGGGTTCGCGGTGACTGACCCATTTCAATTACCTCTAGAACCATGACGACAACTGCATGGAATTGTCGGGGAATTGGTTCGACTTCAACAATGGTAGCACTTAAGAACCTTATTTTGGTTTCAGACCCTGATATAATATGTTTATCTGAAACCAAAGCAACAGATGAAAAAAAGATGGAGTTAGTTAGTCAGCAAATCAAGTACACTGGCAAATGTATAGTACCTGCAGCTGGCATTAGTGGTGGTCTGGCTGTTTTCTGGAAGGATAATATTCAGCTAGAGATTTTTGGAGCTACACCTAACCATATTATAGGTAAACTCTCCAATTACCATGCTTCTTTTGATTGGTTCTTTTCTTTTATATATGATGAGCCTCTTTCTTACAAGAGGAAAAGAGTCTGGGATGAATTGCATGACATCTCTCTGCTTATCCCTGGGTCTTGGATTCTTTTTGGTGATTTCAATTCCATTTCATCACCCTTGGAAAAAGTAGGAGGTAATGGTAATCAATATAGAAATATGAATTCTTTTAATGATTTTATTAATGATCTAGGTGATGTATCTTGTTGGCAGAAGCTTCAACAATAAATAAACATCAATAAGATTTAATAAAACAAACACCTAAATCTAGGGTTTAAACCTTCAAACATGAAGAACAATTCACAAAAAATTAATAATCAATAATAATCATCTAACAATGAAAGCCTAGATGCCTTTATATAAGAAAATAACTACTAAACCTAATTGGAAACCAAATAGGAAATCATTCTAAATCCTAACCCTAATTCAATTAGGAGACCAAATAAAATATAAACTATTAATTATTAATTAATACATGCTCATGCATCATACTCCCCTGCTTGAAAGACACTCATCCTCGAGTTTGTTGTCTTGAAAATCTTCAAACCCGCAAAAGTTCTTCATAATCGAATACGGCACCCTCCCCGGGTTGCAGAAAATTCGTCCTCGAATTTTGGCTTTGTATTGACTCACAAAAGTAATCATACACCACGATTTCATGTTCACGTCATCCAAAATATTCTATTGGAAAGAAATTTGAGACTGACATCCATGAAATATGCACTGATTTCCTTTATACTTCCATGGAGAAAAAGGCACCACTAGATTAGAAATGAATGGATCCACGTAAGAATCTTGGGATAAAGTCATATCACCAAAAAACATGCTTTTGACATACGAAAATAAAGCATCTATCGAAAACACTAGGCTGTGACTTTCAGGCAGACAAGTTTCCAAAGAATGAAAGTTTTGACATCTCATACTATTCCAAACAACCTGCTTCAATTCCATTGCTTTGGCTACTCTAATCTGTTTATTTTGTATCATCTAGTCCAATGGAAAATTAAATTCAACACCATTACTTGTAGAGAATCTAGACTGCATCAGACTTTCTTCTTTTCTAACCAAAGCCTTTGGTACACATTGAACTACTTCATCTGATTCACACTCTCGCAAAGATATGCGCTTGGATGCCGGGACTCCTACCTTGTCTTTATCTATGTTGTTCCCACTTTCTTTTTGTTTGTCAATAGATGTATAGATATCAACTGGAATTCAGAAAGAAGAAGTGGGTAGAGTGGGACAAAGTGGATGAACAGTAGCAACCATATCATTTGAACTGAAGTGTCACACCGATGGCTGATGGTTTTGATGCTTGGTTGTCTCTTAACTTTATTCTCAAAATCTTGTTTCTCACGAACTGGAGCAGATGGTGGTGGGTGCTGATTTACAAACTCCCCTGCTTGAAACAAAAGATGTTGATGTTGTCGCTCTCTTTCATAGTCAGGTGGTGGAGGAACTTCCCAAGCAGGATCCAAACGACTATTTTTTCTTTCTTTAGATGATTTACCAAGTTGATCAGGAAGAGAAGGTTGGGGAGCTTGCCTAACCAACAAAGGTAAAATTTTTTTGTGGTGGTGGTAGTGACAATTTTTAAGAGGGGAAACATTATCTCTCTTTGTGTGGTCGGAATCAGAATCATACATCGATTCGTGGGAGAAAAATTCGCATATCTTCTCTGACTTGAATTTTTGCCTCAAACTAATAGCCTGTGATGGAGGAGGGGAAGGAGATTCATACCTTCTTGATGAGTAAAACTCTCGTGGCGGCTGCAATCCATATCGTAAGTTCTCCCATAATTGTGATCGGCATAGGACTTCGACCCATGGAAACTTTGATGATCGGGCGGCGGCGATGACTCTCTTCTACTTCTCCTACGATACTCCATGACAATTAACCAAGAAAATTGACGATTTTTTTTCCCCCCACAGTGAATAGTGTTCGGTGAACAGTAACTCGCGATAAACAATGTTTCGGTGAACAGTACTCGTGAACAATGTTTTCTTTAAAAAAAATTCCCAAAAATCAATTGGCTCTTGATACTAATGTATCTTGTTGGCGGAAGCTTCAACAATGGATGAACATCAATAAGATTTAATAACACAAACACCTAAATCTAGGGTTTAAACCTTCAAACATGAGAACAATTCACAAAGAATTAATAATCAATAATAATCATCTAACAATGAAGGCCTAGATGCCTTTATATAAGAAAACAACTACTAAACCTAATTGGAAACCAAATAGGAAACCATCCTAAATCCTAATCCTAATTCAATTAGAAGACCAAATAAAATATAAACTATTAATTATTAATTAATACATGCTCATGCATCACTAGGTCTCATTGATTTAGGTTTTAAAGGTTTCAAGTTCACTTGGTCAAATAAAAGATTATTTGGTAATCATATTTTAGAGAGGTTGGATAGAGCTCTTTCCACCCCAGATTGGCTCGAGTTGTTTCCTCTTTCCCTCATTCAAAATATCACTATTATTTCCTCTGATCATCTTTCTATTTCTATTAATCTTAATCATTCCTTATAAAAAATGAAAAAATCTTTTAGATTTTTTGAGATGTGGACTAAGGAACCTTCATGCAATGATACTATTGATTTGGCTTGGAATGATATCTCTGGAGGAGATTGCTCTGGTTCTCCTGCTTTGTCTATTTTTAATAGACTGAAAAATACCATTAAAAAGCTTCAGAAATGGAATGTGGAGGTTTTTGGGGATGTGGTACTAAAGATCAAGAATGTTAGAAGGGATTTGGATAAAATCTTATATGATGATCTGGAGACTGATGAGAATTACAACAAGTTTCTTTCCCTTCAAAATAATTTGGAGGATCTTTTGGATAAGGAAGCTAGTTTTTGAAAACAAAAAGCCACTTCAAATTGGGTGAAGGATGCTGGAAGGAATACTAGATAATTTCATCTATCCACTATTTACAGAAGAAGAAAGAATAGCATTGAAAAACTTAGGAATAATGATATGGGCTGGGACTCAGAGGTTGAGGTTGTAGGGCTCAACATAAACTCTTATTTCAAAAATATCTTCTCTTCTGATGAGCCTCCTATCAATCATGATATCATGAATCTCTTTGAACCATGTATTACATCTAATGAGAATATTCTTCTTACAAGAACCCCCATTGATGATTATATTTGGGTCACCATTAAAAGTATGGGTGCCCTTAAAGTCCCTGGTCTTGATGGATTTCAGGGTATCTTTTATCAAAAATATTGGGATATTGTTTACTCTGAGATCTCTCAAGCTGTTAAATTTTTCTTCACCTTTTCCAGCTTACCGCTTGCCTAAATGAAACTTTCATCACTCTCATTCCTAAATTAGCTAATCCTGAACACATCACTAAATTTAGGCCTATCAGTCTTTGTAACTTATCCTATAAAATCATTTCTAAGATCATGTCCACCAGGCTCAAACCCCTCCTTCATAAATTCATCTCTCCTCTTCAAGGTGCTTATGTCAAGGGAAGGTCTATTGGGGATAATACTGGACTGACAAGTGAGATTTTATTTAATATGAGAAAGATGAAAAAACAGAAGCAAGGATGGATGGCTATCAAGTTAGATATGGCCAAAGCATTTGATAGAGTAGAATGGAGCTTTGTTTATCAGATTTTGGAAAAACTTAGTTTTTCTGCCAAATGGAGGAAAATGATTCAACAATGCCTTAGTACAGTTTCTTATAATATACTTCTCAATGGCTCTTCTCTAGAAAAATTTTATCCAGAGAGAGGAGTAAGATAGGGGGACGACGACCTTCTGCCCCCTTACTTGTTCATCATTGTGGTAGAGGCCTTGTCAAGACTCATTGCTCAAGGCGAAGGTTCCAATCTGATTTCTGGGATCAAAATAAGAAGGAAGGCCCCTGGTATCAGCCATCTTTTCTATGCAGATGACTCAATTATCTTTTGTAAGGCATATACTCAGCAATCAGACAACATGATGAATCTCTTTAACACTTACTGTGAAGCCTCTGGTCAAACATTAAATTTTGATAAATCCAGGGCCTATTTCAATGGGAATGTGGCTATAAGTACTCAAAAGAGCATTATGAAAAAAATGGAAGATGAGAAAGTTTGATGATAAAGAGATCTACTTGGGAGTTCTAATTCTCTTAAGTAAGAAGAAAAGTGAAGATTTTGAGTACTTGATACAGAATGTTCAAAGAAAGATTTTTGGTTGGAAAGCTAAAGTTCTATCTCTCTCTGGTAGAACTACTCTCATCAAGTCTGTAGCCCAAGCTATGCCTATATATGCAATGAGTACTTATCTTCTCCCATACAAGATTACTGATAAGCCGGATCAGCTGAATAGGAATTTTTGGTGGAATGGCTCAGTTAACTCTCACTCTTATCACACCATCAGTTGGGATTTTCTTTGTAGAAGCAAGTCAAATGGTGGTTTGGGCTTTAGGAAATCAAAGGAAATAAATCAAGCTCTTATCAGTAAACACTGTTGGAGAATGTTGAAGGATGAGATTTCTAAATGGGCTCTTCTTTTTAAGAAAACTTATCCAAATTGACAAAAGATGATTGAGATGGATATTTTACCTAGGGATACTTCTTATTTCTTTAGAGTCATCATTAGAACTATGAAGGAAATCAAAGGAGGCTTTTTATGGAATATTGGAGATGGCTCTTCCATCTCTATCTTTAATGATCCTTGGCTTCTTTTTATGGGAAAGCCTCTTATCCTAAAAGAATTGCTAGATCCTGGGTCTGATCTTCTTCACCTTAAGGTCAATTCCCTTTTTTCCCTTGCCCTTCCTACTTGGAATCAAAATAGATTAGGAGATTTGTTTCCCTGTCAGATTATTCAATCCATTAATAGAGTTCATATCAAACCTTCAAACCTTCATGACCAAATTATCTGGCCTTATGCAAAGAATGGGAACATTTCTATCAGATTAACTTATATCTTCCTATCTAAGCAAGATAATCACTCTTTCTCCTCTTATTTCAATCCCCTGATTGTTAAAAAAATGTGGAAACTAAAGATAGATGCTGCTACACAGCTATTTATCTGGAAACTTTACTCTGGGGGTCTCCCTACTGGTGATGTTCTTCACAAATGTAAATTTAAAGGGGATATCACTTGCTCCTTTTGCCAGAAATGTATTGATACAACATTACATGCTCTCTTTTCCTGTTATTGGGTGAAGCTGATGTAGAATGTCTCTAATGCTATGTTGAATATTAGCTCTCATGATGATTGGGAAGGAAAAGATTGGCTTAATCTTTTTATCAATTGGTGTTTTGATAAGGATGAAGACATAAGCAGAAGGGGTTATTTCTGTATTCAATTCATTTATGAACTTCGGTTGACAAGAAACAAGGCTCGAATGGAGCAGAAACCTATTAACACAAAACTCATTATGAACTTATCTGAGTTGAAAAGAGATAGGAATCACTCTGCTTTTTTTAACTTGTTCTCCTTCTGGGAATATAGCCCATGCATCACAACCTTTATGTTTTAACTTTAATACCTTGTCTTCTCCATCTGTTCCATGGGTTAAAGTTAACTTTGATGATGCTTTTGACAGATCTCATTATAGTGGTGCAGCAGGTGCTATTGCTAGAGATTCAGAAGGGGTGATACTTGGTGCTGCTTTTAGGAGATTTTTTACAAATGATCCTGAACAAGCAGAGGGAATTGGAACTGAGGTAGCAGTTCTTTTGGTTTTAAGGCTTCAGCTTAACTCAGTGATCTTTGAAGGAGATTGTCCGACTTTGATCTCTGCTTTTAAAGCTTGTAATAGTTCTCTCTTAGGATAGAACTTTTTTCTGTCTTTCAGTATGTTTCCTCTTTAGTTACTGGAGTTGAGAGTCATGTTTTCAGTTGGGTTTGTCGTGTTGGGAATGGCTTAGCTTATGTGATTGCGTCTTGGGCCTCAAAACAAAATCCTGGTAGTCACCCATATTTTGAATATGTAAATTCTTTCTTGTCTTTAATATAATAGGGGATGGTATTATCGAAAAAAAACTATACATATATTCAGTTCATTGCTTATTTTATGTAGGCAATGTCCAAGTACAAAAGCTTTGTTTGTTTCAGACTTTCAACTTTGAGGTAAATTCCTAAAAGTGTACGACGCAAGGCCAATGCAATGTCCAGGTATGGAGTGCTCGTGCAAAAGTGCAAAACAAAGCAATTTGCTACCCAAGTAAACTGTGCTGAGAGTTCTATTATAAGAGATACAATCCATAACCTACATCTAGCGGGAGATCTGAGGTTGATCTGGCGTGGGTGAAGCGTCTCCAGATTTTGAGCACGTTCCAGCACCCCGTTCACGTCCCAACCTAGTGCTGCGAGTCTAAAAATATGATCGAATGAAAATAGCAACCACAAGAATTTTGTTTTCTGTATTGCCAAAAAGTAATTCATTAACTTATTACAAAACAAAACATGAGAAAACAAAATTACAGGTTAATTTTCAAAGCCTTGCAGCGACAACCACCTTCTCAACCAAGCCAAGAACAGGCAACACCTCTTTAAACACACTCTTCCTAATCTCCCTATAAACCTCTCCATTCCACTTCCTCACCCCTAACTTCTCCCCCAGGCTCAATGCAGCCTCAACAGTCTTCTCCGCATTATCATGTGCTGAATCAATAATCCCCATCTTAACCCCCTCCTCACCTCTAATCTTCACCCCCTGCAACACCATATCTCTCAAATTCCTCGGCGACCCAATCTTCGCTCTCAACATTGCCGTAAAATAATCGGCAAATGTCAACCCAATATCAACTTCACTCATATACAAAACTCCCCTATCTTTTCTCATCAGTACATAATCATGAGCAATTGCGAGAACAAAGCCCGCTGCCGCGGCGTGACCGGTTACGGCTGCGATTGTTGGAAGTGGGAGTGAAATTAGATCAGCGAGAAGTGATCTGAATTCAAATACCATTTCATTGAGGCGATCGACATTGGATTGGACCGAAGCGAGATCGAGACCGTTGGAGAAGAATTTGCCTTGGGCTGTTGTGATTAGAACTGATCCTGGTTTGGCTTCGGACCGGATTTGGGTTAGTAAGGTTCGGATTTGGGTTATGAATGTTGGGTTGAGTCGGTGTTCTGTTTCTCCGGTTAAGGTTAAGAGGAAGATATTGCCGCGGGTTTCTAACGTGCACATGGTGTTATTATGGTTTGAGACTTTCAGGTGCTTCCATGAAAGCCAATTGAGAAGACTTTATGCTGGCAGACAAGGCTCAGTGGTTTGCATGCGTGCTAACTCCACAGGTACGGGTGTATGCAACCCCGTAACTATTGATCACCACGATTAAAGGAAGAAATTGTTTCAGATCAAGGCCGGGCTATATGGATTCCTAAAGGCAAATATAATACCCCAATCACCAAAATATGTTTCTAATAGGGCTGCTAAAAGACTTCTAAATTTGGAAAGAGCCATAAACCTAACCAAAGTTTTAACTTTCGCTAGCTACTGCTATAATAAGTTTCGAGAGACGGACGACACAATTTCTGCCGTCCGTGTGTTAAATTTCGACGGACGGTAGAAACTGTGCGGCCTGTCTAAAAAAATTCAACTTAAGTTTGCAACTAATGGACGGACGGCAGAAACGGTATCTTTTTAGGGTTAACTAGTATTACCCTCTATTAGATGAGCCAATTAGGATTTCCCCAACTATATGGGGATATTAGGGTTTTTTCCTGAGTACACAAAAAAAAAACACGGTCAACCTTTCAACAAGATGTGGAATGATGAAATGTCAAATGAAATGCACTCAAATTTTAAACAAGATGGAGTTCATTACCTTTCAACAGTTTGAAATTAAACCTTCCTAGCTAGTGCGCAGGGGGTGTGCAATCCAATTTAGAGGAGGCCAAAACAAAGTTGAGAAGCTTGGATAATCTTTCAATTTTCCAAAACTACTACCTTCCAAGTTGAAAACTCCAATATCATGATGCAATGCCTGGTCAGCGTGATTATCATCATAAAAATAGTCCTCGGTAAACAAAGTAGCGTTCCCTTTATGCCCAGAAGAAATTTCAAAGCTGAGATAGAAAATGATGACTGATTACCCACAAAGAACAAGTAATCGCCTATGCTCTCAACGTGAACCCACTGTTGTTTTCTTTCATTCAGTTTATAGACTTTGCACCCATTTGGCACAGATTCACCGCGAGACTCAGGTGGTGATGGTCTTCCTTCACCACTATAATAAGTTGGACCACAAGTTTCATTCCATTCAGCAAAACGAGGACCAAAATCTAAGTATATATCAACTAGAAATAAGTCCCCGTTTGATTCGACAAATCGCTTTTTCCTCCCCCCCCGTTCACAATATCATATGCAACCAGAGATAAGTTTAAAGCATAAGGATCAACAGTGCAAACTCTTCCAGTGCTACTTACTGCGTAAAATTCTCCCTTGTAATGTATTAAGTCGTGAAATCGACATTTTTGATCTTCACGTACTACAGTCCATGCTACATCTCCAGATTTACAGACAACCAGCAGCCCATAAACATGAATCCCCATTATTACAAAATTATCCATGGTCGCTGTTGAAGATACCACCACTTTTATCACATCACAGTTATCTAAAGCTCTTATATAGACATGTTTCACAAGAAAACCCCCAGAGTAATACTCTGTCTCTAGTTCAGAACCAGATACTGTTGCTTCAAGAAGATACTGTTTGCAGAGAACAAAAAGCTTGAAGTCTAGTGTGTTGAGTTCCTTTGGAAATGTTTTTGGCAACGGCGACTTAAACCGGCTTCCTGTGAGTGGATTTTCGGCTGCATGAAGCTTGAGTGGATTTTCGGCTACATGAAGTTTGTTCGGTTTTGTTTCTTTAACCTTAATTATCCACCATTTAGAAGATGATGAAGAGTTGGATGATGAAGGTTGAAGTGCACAAACAGTGCTCTCAACAAGAGTACAGGTACCAGGAAGAACGCTGATTCCTTGATAAGAAGATGGGTGTAAAGGTGTGATTTAGTTTTACCCTACAAAAGTGGTGACGAGGAGAATGGGTTTGAATGTTAGAAAGACTGAGTTTGTTGTTGAGCGAACTGCCTACGTATCAAGCTCTCACTTCTGAGAGGAGAGTTGAATCAGGTTTGACGTAGTTCATGTAAGGGGTATTTATAGCTGATGAACATGGAGATCCATTTAACACGTGTAATATATGGCTGAGATTGAGAAGGAGTGTATGTATGGTGTTGGTAGGAATTTTGTAATGATGGAGAGTGGTTACAGTGGTTCGTGTTTTGCGGTATTGGAATGTGCAAATATGGCTTTGGTAATGATTGCATCTAGAAGAAATATGATGTAATTATAAGGAACATTCTGTGTGAGCTCGTCCATGCGATCTGTGCTATTCTGGAGCGAACTGGTAGGACGAACATCTTAGGTCGGGTGATGATGTCGTTGCTTGTAGTACGAGCTGAAGTAGACCACCTACATGAGACGAGTTGCTTATGAAGCGATCTCGGAGGACGAGGACATGAGGTCAATGGAATATTTCTGCTTATGCTGGACGCGCGCCTGATGTTTTTGAAAGAGGACATCACTCCCTCACAATAGGTCATGTTGTACATTGAAGCGATCTGCTTAGAGAAAATAGCGGCGCGTGTTGAGTATGAGTGAAGAAGCGAACTGGCCTGATTGGAAATACCCACCGTGCTATTGAGGTCAGTTCGTGTGGTATGGCAAACTGATGTGAGGTAGTAATTGGCACGTGGAAAAATCTGAGCAGTTGAGGAGAAAATGCGTCGCCTCTTTTTTCAAGATTTTGAAAAGACAGCTCTTTGGTAGACGTGTGGGCTAGGGTTTAGGGGGCAATTATGAGGCGTTGGAAAATGGAGAGTCGATTGTATAAAACAACTGTTGGAGATCCGAAACTCCACCCTTTATTTCATTTCCAGAAACGCAGAGACTAGAACTCTTCAGGTTAGTTTTTTTGCCATTGTTGCTCTTCATTTTCTTCTGCTCTAGCATGTTTTGTTAAGTTGTTAGGTTGGGTTTGGTTTGTCTTGTTTAGGATTTGTAATCACTAAGAAAAAGGGAGATGTCAGATTCTGATGATACACGTTCTGACGAGATTCGAGAAGTGTCACTGAGTTGTGGTGAAATGGAGGAGGAGAGGGAGGAATCAGTAGGGTTTGAGAGTGAAGATGTGGAGGAGGAAGTATGATCTGAATCTGTTGTTGCTGTAGCTAGTACTTCAGGTCGTGATGAGGGGTCGTCCTCTAGTGGGTTGCCCCCTAGGGCTGTAGACAAACGTGCTATGAAAACTTTTGCTGATCTAAAGGAAGTTTACGGTATCCACGGGGGCGACCTAGAGATACATGAACTGGGAAAGAACGTAAAGGTGTTTAGTGAAAGGTATACACCACCGAACTACGGGATAATAGTCTACGAGGGGCAGTTGAGGGCTGGTATGAGGATACCGTTCTCGAAGCTGACTTGTGAATTTTTGAACTTTTGTTGGAAGGCGCCCTGCTAGTTTGTGGGTAATACCTGGCGGCTGCTTAGGGTGTTCGATCTGCTGAATGCGAGTGGTGAATACTGCATAGGGGTCGCTGATATTATTGAGCACTACTCGGTGAAGCGATCTCGCACTTTTAACTTTAGCTTGCAAACTGTGACGGGAAAATCTAGCGTGTTGGATGGTGTAAGCAATAAGGCTTGTGAAAGGAGGCCGTTGTTGTTAGTTGGAAACTTCTGTGTCAGAGGATATGGTGTGAATACTAGGGTTTGTAAATTTTCGGGTGGGTAGGAGTGTATTGTTCTATTGTTTTGATGTTTTGATTGTTGATATTGTAACTGACATGGTTCTGTGCTGTTTTTGTAGAGCTCGTTATAAAGAAACGAACTGAGCGGGGGGTGATAGAGGAGTTTGCGAAATTAACTCGAGCTCAGAAACAGGAGATACTGCCTGAGGTCACGTACTACTTTATGGAGCGAGGAGGTCGCGTGGTCAGGGAGAAGAGAAGGAATCAGAAAGAAAGGGCTCGGGGTCAAACTGTTCATAAATCTTTTAGTGAAGCAGCGATGGAGAAGAATAGGAGCAATATGGTGACGAGGGAGGATAGGAACCGCAGCCGCTCTGGTCCTAAGTGACCTGCCGGAGGTGCTGGAGCCTCGGGGGCTGGTGGGTCGGGTAGGCGACCTGAAGGGGGAGGGGGGTCTAGTAACTTTCCCCTTAAGTTGGAGGAGATCAACTTCAAGCCTCGTGAGTGAAGCAGTTCGTTGAAGAGAAAAGCTAATGTGGCTAAGCCTAGGGCTGCTAAGGTTGCAAGGGCTGCGGAGCTCCTTGTTGGGGGAGGCTCTGGTGCTGGTGGTGCTGTTGGTAGTGAGCAAGTTGGGGTAAAACCACTCGTAGTACCAGGTTGAGGCCTGCGCCCGACCTGAGTCTCTTGGATCTGGAGACCTTTGGGGTCGGTCAGAGTCTACCACCAGTGTCTTGAGAGCCCAACTCGTCGGCGAGGTTGAAGGTCCCGAGTAAGGTGAGTGGGAAATCTGTTATGGCTGATGATGATTTGGATCGCCAAGTGGTGTATGTGGACGACCAGGGGGTGCAGCGAACTGTGAAGCGAACCGATGTGAGCTTCAAGTCGAGTAAGATTGCGTCTTGCATGATTGATTACATGTCTCTGGATGACAATGGCAATCGTAAGGAACTGGACTCCAAGGGGCTTGCTGAGAATCTGAGGCAAATGGATCTGGCTCACTGTCTAGTAAGTGACGTTCTCCAGATCATGCTCTTTAATTCTTTATTGGAACATCAGGGATTGATTGTTGTTGTATGCATGTGCTGATGTAGCTTGTGAGTGGATATCAGAAGCTGAAGGAGATCGCTCAGATATCTGAATTTGACAGGGAGTTTGTGTCAAAGATGAAAGAGGAGTTGAAGAATGTCCAGGAGGCGTATGCCATTGATCGCCAGGAGCTCGAGGAACTGAAGAAAGAGTATTAGGACGTTTGTTTGGCAAAGATCCTGATGAGCACCGAGTTGGACGGAACAAAGTTGAATCTTCAAGCCGCGAAGGTGGAACTTGATGCTGCGAAGGCAGAGATTGTCAGGGTGACTGGCTACGCCCAGCATTGTAAAGACGTCGCTCAATAGGCTACTAAAGCTTACGAAACCCTGGACGCGGATTTCCTCGAGCTGGAGGCAGAGTATAAATCTTTCAAAGAGGAGCATGAACGCGGGGCTCCCACTACACCGGTGTTGAACGTACTAGGAGATGCATGTGATGTTCCTATCATGCATGGAATTGCTTTGGAGGTCGTTGAGTCTCAAACTGAAAAGGTCGCTTCTGACGTGCTTGTGGATCGGATGTAAATGCTGCTGGTCTCTCTATTGTTGCAGGTGATGGGAACGCTGCAGAGGTTGAACTGGATCCCCTGTCTACTGAAAATTTATCTATTCTTTCTTGAATTTGGGAGTTGTGAGTGATTTGTCTTGTCCTGGTAGTGTATGATGTGATACATTAGAGCTGGTTTCCTGGGGTAACCTGGGCAGTTCGCCTTTCTTTTTTGGTTGTTAAAATACTGAACGAATTGGCTTCTCGGATTATTCTGGGGAGCTCGTGGAGTGATGAATGGTGGCTAACCGAGTTGGATTTTCTGAGTAGACTCAGCAGCTCGGTTAGTAGATGAACTGGGCCCGAGTTTGGTCGAGCAGTTCGTCCTTTTGCCTTTATGAAATGCATGTTTCTGCTTCTTCTTTTTGCTTAGCTCCTTGATGCTTTGAATGTGGTATTCTTGATAATGTTGTAATTGTCTGGCTGTGTATGCGACCCTTGGTAAGTGTGGGTGGGGCTAAGTAGCCTGTGAGCCTGAGTGAGCATTCTGCTCTTTAATTAGTCTTGGCATTGTAGGACCAAATATTGAGAGGTATTACAGCCCTGTAACCTGGGAGGTCGGGGGAACGTCGTGTGCATATGAGGCGTTCTCCACTTCGGAGTGTTCTGGTAAGAGTTATCTTTGTCTGACGAGTGTTGACAACGTTCATGACGGGAACGGTCGCTAGGGCATCCTCTGCTACGGGAGCGAGTTTGAACACTATGGCGATTATGGCGAGCTGGAGATCTGCTACGTTCTCTGTGAGCCATGAGCTTATGGCGCAGGTCGCCATCAACGATATTGGTATAATGCTTGATATGTCCCGACTCGATGAGGTCCTGGAGGTAGTGCTTGAGCCCGCAGCACTCATCGGTGTCGTGACACTTTGCTCTATGGAAGGCACAGTAAGGCTTGCTAGGTCGATCTTCTGGCTGCCGCACATCAGGTCGGTAATAGGCAGCTCTCTTGATCTTTTCCAGTATGTAACTGGGAGATCGGGTGAGTACAGCGAACTCACGGCTGTTGTTCGTTCTGTTTTCGGACTTCTGTCCTTGTTGTCTGGGTCGCTTTTTTGAAGGTGGGGCATCATTAGAGATCGCTGCCACTTCTTGGTCTTCTGTGATGCCTTAACATTTCAGGCCTTCTTGCAACTTGATATATTTGTCTACTCGAGCATACAACTCAGACAAAGTTTCTGGACGTTCTTTCATGAGTGATATGGAGAGCGCTGTGTTGCGCACACGGTAGGCGTTAGAGAATGTCAATGTGGCAAATGACTCTTTGATGCCACTTTCCATGCCAAGTAGTTCGGTTTTAAACCGACCTAAGAAGGCACTAATGGTTTCATCATCTTCGCCTAGTGAGAGCTGGAATAGTGAATCTAGATATGCTTTTTTACGCCTATTGTGGACGTACTGGCTAGGAATAGATCGGTGAGATTTTTGAAGTTCTTTATCGAGTTCGGCTCGAGTGAAAAGAACTAATCGAGAGCGCCATCTTGCAGGCTGGTGGGGAATAGACGGTAGTGGAGATGATCGAACTCTTGGGCACTATAGAGTGCGAGGCTTTGAATGTAGCGAGCTATGTGTTGACCTGACACGTGCTGCCATCGTACATTGTGAAGTTTGGTTGGACAAAATATGGAGGGTAAGGTTTACTGAGTACCTCAGCAATGAAAGGGGACGCGCGGTACGTCTTTAGCATCTTTTGAATGATCTGAGTGGCGTCTTTCTTGACTGCGCTTTGATCTATTCTTTGTGACAACTCGTTAATCTGCTGATTAACTTCGTTGATACTGTCCTCTGCTATAGCACCAGGTGGATTTTACGCGTCCACGTGTGCTTTCTACGTATCAAGCTCTCACTTCTGAGGGGAGAGTTGAATCAGGTTTGACGTAGTTCATGTAAAGGGTATTTATAGCTGATGAACGTGGAGATCCATTCAACACGTGTACTGACAAGCACAAATATATGGCTGAGATTGAGAAGGAGTATATGTATGGTGTTGGTAGGAATTTTGTAATGATGGGGAGTGGTTACAGTGGTTTGTGTTTTGTGGTATTGGAATGTGCAAGTATGGCTTTGGTAATGATTGCATCTAGAAGAAGGATGATGTCATTATAAAGAACATTCTGTGTGAGCTCGTCCATGCGATCTACGCTTTTCTGGAGCGAACTAGTAGGACGAACATCTTAGGTTGGGTGATGATGTCGTTGCTTGTAGTACGAGCTGAAGTAGACCACATACATGAGGCTAGTTGCTTATGAAGCGATCTTGGAGGACGAGGACATGAGGTGAGTGGAATATTTCTGCTTATGTTGAATGCGCGCCTGATGTTTCTGAAAGAGGACATCACTCCCTCACAATGGTAAGGGGCAATCGGGTAAGGAAGTTTAGGGGTTAAAGGAGGAGTAGTTGGGTGTGCAGAACATCTCCAAGGGTGACAAACAGAACGGAATTGGAGCAACTCAGAGTGTTTGTTCAGATTTTATGATATTTTGGCTAACATTTCTTGGGCCAATTGTGACCAGTCTCGGCAACACATGGTTTCTTTTTCCATGTTGAGCTTACTCACTATTGCAAGATAGAAGATGAGATTTTGGTTTTATAATTGATTAGGTTAATGTTCTAGTTTGTAATTTTGCATGTGGGACACGTATAGGGAAGGTTCTGTTTTGAGAACTAGGGGCATCACCAATGCTGGCCCTCAAAATAGAGGGCCACATCATCCTTTTAGAGGTCTAGTTAAAGGAGAAAAGCAAAATGAAGGAGCTACAATGGAGGGGTTCGACAGTGCAGAACTTTAAAATGAAGATCTGTTCCTGGGAAAACCAATCATTCACCTTAAGTTGGTGTAGTGGCGATGGCTTGGCTAAGGGGCCATTTGTTTTTGCCTCTTATAAGACCTTGAGGTCTTATAACCTCTTATAAGATGTGGCCTAGTGATTTTGGACATTTTTTTGGTTTGTTTTTTGCCTCTTATAAGAGGCATTCTACTAGAAATGTCTTATAAGAGGCTCCAATTATATAAGTATCAAAATTGGATCTACTTCAATTCTATAAGTCTTATAACTTGAAAAATAACTCAAACACCCCCGTCCATATACCCCTAACCTCATTTATCTCTTCTTCCTTTTTCATTATCTTATTTTTCAAATAACTCTATTACCCTAGCCACCACCGGCTACCACCACCACCACCACCACCAAACTATTAAAACCACCACCACCACTGCCGCCACTACCACCACCACCATCACCACAACCACTACCACCGTACTATTAAGACTATCACCACCACCACCACCACCACTGTGCTATTAAAACCACCACTACCACCACCACCACCACCATCACTACCACCATACTATTAAGACCAATATCATCACCTCTACTACCACCACTACCACCGTGCTATTAAGACATCCACCACTTCTACTACCACCACCATCACCGTGCTATTAAAACCAATATCATCACCTCTACTACCACCACCGCCGTGCTATTAAGATCACTACCACCACCACTGCCAATTAAGGTAGTTTTCTAAAATCGATATTCTAATTATCAAAATTGATTTGAAACCGAAAATCAAACTATACTTTTGTTTCAAATTAATATATTCAAGTTAAATGTGATGTAAAATAGGGTTATATTTGTCAAATAACCATCTATAAGATGTCATGTATTTGTTTTTTCTATTTTTACAAGTGCTTATAAGAGGAACTTAAAATAAAAAAACAAACCATTTTATAAGATCATCTTATAAGACCCTCTTATAACACATGGTCTTATAAGACCCTCTTATAACTTAACCCAAAAAAACAAATAACCCCTAAGACAAACATAGGTCACTGTTTCGATTCTCAGTGAGAACATATTTTCTTTTCTTTTTTGTAATTTGAAAAAAAAAAATTAAAAGCTAAAAATGAGAAGCTTCAGCTCGAACCTGGGTTTAACCCTTCCTAGATCACTTGAACGAAGAATCAAACCAATTGCGATGTATTATTTCTCTTGGATGCTTTTCAACAGTTGTGGGCAGAATTTTGGTTGTAGAACCTAGGTCCTTTAAAACTTCCGATCAAATTAGAGACACTTTTCAAGGATGGTAGAAATAGAGTTCTATATAAGGGATGCATTGGAAGGGTGTTACTTCAATTGGTCCCTCAAATTTGGAGATAGAAGTCCATATAAGGGCTCCATTGGTGATTCCTTAAGTGTACAAGTAATTATTCTCATTGCAGCCAAGTGCTAATAATTCCACTCATAATTCCTTGCTCTGTTATTCCGCATTGGGCATGATGATGCTTGTTGGGAACGTTATAATGCATCGGGATAGAGTTAGAATTGTGAATCTCAACATGGTGAAGAGATGTGCGTGCGAAAACATCTTGTAGCTTCACGAACAAGATTACAAGATGATCAAAGTTTGGTCATGTTTGAAAGTTTTTGTATGTTTCAAGGTGGTTGAAGTGTTGAATACATTGGAGTATGCAAATCACTGATCACATCGACCAGGTTGGAGCCCAATCCTCGTAGTCTTGAATTTATGGACAAGCCCAAAAAGATTATGGATCTTTTCTGGATTTTATACTTATGAGCCCATTCGTTACACTCCCTCGTACCTCGGCCATGAAACTTACAACAAACTTATTTGTGTCCCTCGGCATGGTCGCATGTAAATGAAATCCTCTGTAGCCACTGGGCTTAAACCAAATTTTACCAATGAAGTCGCAAAATATAAGGGTGGAATTCGAGTTAAACGAGCTGAGATTTACCATGTTCAAGCTTAGCTCATTAATTATACAAGTTTTAAATTGAACTCTAGCTCGGCTAATATAGTTAAACAAACAAGCTTGAGCTGAGATTAAACGAGCCAAGCCCGAGTGGCTCGGTTATTTTACACTACAAATATACTATTTAAACTAAATGAGTTGAGCTTCATCAAGTTCATTTGTTACACGAGTTTTAATTTGAACTCGAGCTCATATAGTTAAACGAGCAAGCTCGAGCCGAGCTAAACTAGCCGAACCACTCAGCTCGAATTCCACCCTTAGCAAATTGGATATTTTTGTTTGCACTTTTCAATGTTTCTCTCTTTTACAAGCGGCTCGAATTCCACCCTTAGCAAAATGGATTCTCTTGTTTGCACTTTTCAATGTTTCTCTTTTTTGCATTTCTCAATGCTTCATACTGAAGACTGAACACAAACACGAAGCCGTCCGCTGCAGCGTGTCCAAGTTACGGCTCGGGTGCCACAGTAGGAAGTCAGAGTGACGTTGGATCGGCGAGGAGATGTTTTAATTCCACACGAATTTCATTCAGGCGTTCATTGTAACCACACGCATTTGATTCAGACATTAGTTAATTTGTGCCCAACCGAGATCAAGATCATTGGTCAATGGAGAACTGGAAAATAATTGGTTCAGGTTAGGCTTTGAGTTAGTAGGTATCGGATTTGGTTTATGAGCAGTGGCGGAGCCAGGAATTTGAGTGAGGGTGGGCCACCCAAACAACCAAACATACAAAAAAATAATTAATAATAACTAATTTCTTTTAACTAATAATTCAAACTTAACCTAACCACAAAATAACTATATTTCTCAAATATCTTATAAAATGATACAATAGGAACATTGGATCAAGAGTCTCTAAAATTAATGTCCACAAGAGCCGGTAGCAAAACTGACAACGATATTGAAGTCTTGTTATGCAACCCTTTTCTTGAATATTGTTTAAAAGATCTCAATAGGAGCATTTTAACATTTTAAAACCCACCACCTAACAAATATATAAATGAAAACTTCAAGATCACGGTGCAAATTCTGAACACAAACTACCAAACGTCCCCATTAACCAAGATCACATAATGGAGTTTACCGCTTCACTAACGAAAGTAACGAGTCCATTTTCACAATCTTTGACCAAAAGTCATCATATCCACATACCACATAAGGACCTATTTAACATTATTTTCCAACACCCTAGCATGGGTTGGGTCTTCAATCTTCATAAGGAACACCAATATCTTTGGGATCTTGCATCCGTTTAAAAACTCATCCCTAAGTCCCTAACACAACCTCTATTGACTAAAAAAGTAAACTCCACCATTTAATTAAACACACCTTCTCAGGCGTTCACATGACAACCATAATTAACACTAGAACACATTGACTCCCCTAAAAAACTCCTAAATACAAACCGAAATAGACCTAAAATAGACAATGGACAAATTGCCCTTTATTGCAAACCTAAGTATTTATTACAATAAGAAATTAAGTAAGAGTTGCCATTAAATAGTATGGTATATGAATCAAGACAAAAAGATCAAAAAGAAGACAAGAAACCAAATAATGTGAGTCTTACCTAGTTACTCCAATAAGAAGTTCAAGAAAAGTAGAAACTTTTTTAGTAGAATAATTGAATTAAGGGAGAAGTTCCTGAGGTTTGTTTGGGTTTATGGTGTTTTTTCCCCTTTTATTTTGTTTGTTTGTTTGGTTTTTTTTTGGTTAGTAGTATATTTTTTTCGGAAAATTTGGCGAGTATTATGAGTGTTGAGTTGAGAGTTGAGAGTTGAGACCGTGAAGACGTTGTCGCGGGTCTCTATCAATCCATCATGCACGGGCGTGAACTGGTGTCATGGCATGGTTTTAGGCTCAATTGAGAACACTTTTTATGCTATAAGGCAACTAACTAGTGGGTTGCATATAAGATACCACAAAAATACGGTACGGAAATAATTCAAAATTTATTCGGTGACTCAAAAAAATAGTATGGTCAAATATTTGGTTAAAAATTCGCAATACGACAATTATACGGTGTTTAATTAATACGAGTTTTAAACGTTTGGTACTTTGGTTGCAAAAATTCGGAAGTAAAAAATTCGTAATATTATGTTAGTAAATATTAATAATAGTTGTCATTCTTTACAACATAACAAACATATCCAAACAATTTAGCTACCAAAACATTGACACCAATTGAACAGTCCTCATAAGTATCTTAATTTATTTGTTTTTGGATTGAAATTACATTTCAAACTTCAAAATACGTACACACTATGACATGACAATTTAAATATTGTCTAAAAATTATAAAAGCTAAGCTTTTGGATTAATTTATCACTAAGAATGTAAGAGTGAGGGACTTAAAGTAAGAGTGAGGGCACAAACTATATAAAAAATAACAAAAGCACAACCGAATTTTCATTCATTTTTTTTTTAGCCGAATTTTTGAAAAATTCGTAAAAAACCGAATTATTCGTTTCAAGGCAAAAAATCGCGAATTATTTCAAATCTTTCAAACATTCGGAAGTATTATACGTATGACCCTTCAAAAATTCGATTCACTAATAATTTGGCGAATTGCTAACAAGGTACATGATACGTCATACGTGCTAATGTGCTACCCCTTCAATTCTTGCGGAGGCGGCATGTATGCAACACAACAACAGGGCAGTCACAAACTCAAAGACATCAGGACCAAGTCTAACTCCATGATATCACTTTATCTGTAGGTGCATTGAAGCTTTAGATAGTGGTAGTAACTTCAAAAGAGTTTGTTTTTAGAAGTGAGGTTCATCCTAAATTGTTTAGAGTTTGAGTGAGGGAGATGTGAAGAAGAAAGATAGACTCTTGTATGGATTAGAATGGTTCTAAGCTAATAAAAACTTGAAAGCTTTGCTTATTTGTATTGAAATGACATGAAAACATTGAAAGGAAGATTAAAACAAACTTGAAATAAGAACAACAAGATGAAAGAAAGATTGAAATAAGAACAAGTAAATAACAAGTTTAATTGAAAGGAAATAAAACAATAAGAAAATAAAAACATGAATTGAAAAACTAGACAATAAATTAAACAAACCAAATGGTTTGGATCCTAAGACAATAGATGGTTTCTCTCTCTCTTGCTTTTAGCTTATATACCTCTACTTTTGCCTTTTACAGATTTGCCCTTCTCCATTACAAATTATACACTTCACACTTCACTTTTGCTTTTGTCTTTTGGTTTTTTCTTGACCAAAGTAGATTTATGGACAAAAATCATCATATTTTAAGATAAGGGCCTCCATTTCTGGTCTTCTAATTTGAGGGCTTTGACTTTTGATTTTGACCAGTTGACTTTGATTTTTTCAACACTTTTACATAGCAGCTACTGGTCTTCATAGTAAACGTGATTAAGGCTCCTTTTGGTGCTAAGATGCAGCTTTTATGATAAGTGGTCTGAAATACTCCTTAACCTGAAAAAGACAATAAAAGCTATAAATTGTTTTTTCGTTAAGCGTAAGAGAGACTATAATGTAACAATATACGCACTACCAAAAAAAGAGTTTTTTTGCGGTAAGGTTTTTGTCACGGCCATTGATTTTTGAGGCTAAAAGCCCCTTTTTGCAGGTGCCATCTTTACTTGAGGCAACACATAGTTTTTAGCCTCGGCTTGTCACCATCCCGCGGCTATATCATATGTTCTCGCCACAGCTATAGGCATCTCGCGGCTAAACGATACTTCTAGCCTCAGATGGAGTTAGGCCGTGGCTAAAGGTTGCACATTTTGTGGCGGGGTGTGGTTGCCAAATGGTCTTTTAAATTGGTTAAACAATTAAACTCGTAAATTTTAATATAGAAAGAAATGAAAAATTCGACCGGCTCTTTATTTCCATCTATCTCGCCCATGTTTTCATTATCTCGCACCTAAAAATCGAAAAAAAGGAAAACAATGAAGAAAGAGCCTGTTTAGGGTTTTATCTCTCTCCTAAATATGAACTAAACCATGGGCGGCTAATCTAAATTCCCATTTTCTATTACTGAAATTTCCATCAGATACAAAATCCATTTTCATATCTTCTCCCATTCATCCATTTTTATCGAAAGTGAACCAGGTAAGCTCCAGTTCAATTCTTTTCCCTTCACCAAATTCATTTAATTTCAGGTAAGCCTTACTGAATTATTTTTGTTTCTTTGTGTGTTCAGTAGAAAAATCGTAATTGAGTTTCTTAGACAAGGAGCTTGGATTTACCAGAAAGGACTAGGAAGAAATAGAGAAGGTAATTGGGTGACCTCTTGCTCTTTATTCATTGTGTTGATTTTGTCAAATTCATGGTACGACCGTCCAAATTCTCTTTTATATGTTTTGTCTTCCAAAGAACATTGAGGGTTGGGATATAGAGCCATTAAGTTCCTTGAATGTTCAATCATATGCTTCAGCATGTGGTGATGTAGACACAGACCCTTTTAACCCTATCAAATGCATCCGCGCTCAATGTTGTAAAGTACTAATGACAAAGCATCAGGTGGTAGCTTGTCATGAATTTGCTGGATGGAGATATAGTTTTTTATGTAGTGGATACTAGATAGGAAAAAGGAAGCTTCTCATGAATTTGCTGGATGGAGATGTAGTTTTCATGTAGTGGATATGAAAGCAAAATCTAATCCCTGCAATATAATGCCTTGGAAAATAACCGACCTTGAAATGTTGTTGTCAGAACTGGGTTTGCTGGCGGATTTTCTATACCATACCAGTTGGTGTCGGTTACTCGGTTCTAGAAACTTCCCAGTGTATAGCTTATATCATTTGTTTAGGGTTTGTGGATTGCGGATCAGTAGGTATTCAGAAAACCTTAGTTATATCATTTGCTTATATCATTTGTTTAGATGTAGTTTTTTATGTAGGGTTTGTGGACTGCGGATCAGTAGCTTATATCATTTGCCTTGACAACCTTAGTTAAGCTTCATGCTTGATTTTAATAGCTAGTACTTGGTAGGGGTCTGCCTTAATGCATAACTTATTCAGAAAATAAAAATTAAAGAATTAATTTACTCTAAACTCAATAATGTAAAGTGTAAACATAAGATTAATAATTATGGTTACATGAAAGTTTTGACAAAATACGAGAGCAAATTACCAACCCAAAAAGAAAAGAGCAAAACATACTTAGATAACAAATAAGTTAAACTCCAACGAAGTATATTGTTCTCTGAAACAAAGGAGAACCCCATGCAGACAGTGCCGGCTCTGAGTTTCTGGTGGCCCGAAGCCAACTCTTAAAATGTGGTCCTATGTGTAAATTCACATGTCAAAAACAAAAATCGATGCATTTTTTGCCTAGCGTTATTATTTGTTATCTCCTCTTTTTAGTCGAATTCCTTTTTGTTTTATATAACAAATAAGATTTTATGCATCTTTTAACTTCGTAATATGTAAAATAGCAAGTGGATTTAATAATTTTATTAACCATATATAAGCTACAATTAAGCCTATAATTATATTGTTCTTATTAGTAAGTGTATATTGTAAAGTGTATTAAATTGTTTCATAGAACTCTAGTGGTGTACTAGTGGCCCTTACTTTGCCAAAATAATGGGGGGCCAAAGCGCTTGCTTGTGTGGCTTTGCCTCAGGGCCGGCACTGCATGCAGAGCACTCCTACATCATAGATTCCACCCAGATGGGGGCCGGGTTGATATTCTTGGAGTCAGTTTGCCAGTTCGGTAATGTGACTCAACCGTACAATCTTTAAGGTTGAAGATTCCCATAATATGAGGTCCAATTCCATACTCTTCTTGTCCAAAGTATCCTTCATAATGATCATCAGTAAAATATATAGAATTTTGCTTGCATTCGGGAAAGTCTGAAGTTGATAGAGACAGAGAAGAACTATGACCAAGAAATAGTACTCGGTCATGTATGTTATCTATCAATCCACTTACAAGTAACCCAATCCAGCTTGTAGACGCAGAATCCAATGGTAGAGTAAGGCATGTAAGGGTCGTCCTCTTCATCATCATCATTTGGATCTTCAAAATCCATTTTCCTATCGATCTGCAACAAGTCCCCTAATGATTCTACAAGATACTTTCCCCTTGCTGGTTTGAGCGGCTTTGAAACTCGAACTAACTTGCGGGGACAACTAGTGAGATCCCAAGAGTAAACTACACCAGTCGCATTGAGAATGTAGAATTTATCGCGGTAGTGTATAATATCCACAACCTTATCGTATTTCCTAGATAACGAAGTCCAAGATTTCATCCCAGGCTTAAAGAAAGCTAATCTCTCATCACAACTGTAAATTGCCATGGCTACAAAGTTTGTAGGGTTTGAAGCCGGATTTGCCAACAAAACAACCTTGTACAACAACCCAAGGTATATATGTACCTTTACAATCAGCGTAATCGGTGTCTACTGTAGATTTAAAAGATTTTAGACGCGGGAGATGGATCTCATTGTTTGTAGATGACGAAAAGGAATTAATTAGACTGAGTTCATAATTCTCACAAACTGTTGCTACCCGGCAAAGAGCCGGGCAAGATATCTATGGGGCATCGGGGCTTGAAAACTATAGACTCTCTTCTCGAGAGGTCAGAGAAACTAGCGGGTTTGGCTATCGTGGTTGAGTTCGGGTTGGAAGCATGAGCATAGGAGGCTGGTGGGGCAAAAGGTGTCGATTTTCAAGATATACAGATTGCCATGAACAACAAACATCACCGAATCAGACATAGTCCTTGACACGAATTAACTTATTTGCTACTAGAGACAATAATTCCTCTAGAATTTCCAACCAGTCGACTTCACTATTCTTGGAGTTAAAAGTATTAACATCATCTGGAGGCCGAGCGTTAAGCTGTGTACGCCAAAAGAAATATTAAGAGAACTCTTTTCATCTATGAGACCAACAATGGAAGTATGGAACTATTGAGGAAGCAATATATCAATTCAACCGTGATGACACTTAGATTATCTACTGAGACTTCATAAACCCGTTAATACATGCCAAAGCAAATAATCCAATTTGTAGTAAACAAATCAAAGGAAACCAATATTGCAAGTGTGAGGACATCGAATGGCCGCATCTAAAAAATCGAGCAAAGATACATAACACCCATCTCACCAACAAAGAAATACACCCGCCAAAGTTAACTAAACACTTCTACCATACCAATGACCAATAATTAATAATCAAGTACAATTTACCTTAAGTTAGAACTAGAGTTGTAGAAGAAGAAAAACAATGAATTCTACTTGAATGTGATTGGCTCCATCGAACGATTTTAACAAATTCCTTTAGTTCAGTCGAACCTGGCCGAACGATTTTAACAAATTTCTTTAGCGATTGAGTTCCCCTTTTGGTGGTAGTCATTATACCTTTTAGTGCTAGTTAGTATTTCTAACTATTTTTATTTGAGTCCATTCTTTCTTTGCAACTATTTTAAACTGAACTACGTTCGATTTCCTCTATTCTTGATAACCATAAAGAAAAATTCTCATTTAGTTCTCAGGTAAAATTCCCAGTTTTGCTAATTTCTTAAGTCCTTTCGTTGCAAAGTGAAAACACAGTTGCCTTGAGAAAAGTTTCTCAGTGAGGGCATTTAACCTTAGTCACACAAACTATAATACCCCGTGTTTTACTTTTACTTTTCCTATAATAATAATAATAATAAGAATAAGAATAATAAGAATAATGATAATAGGTTAAACTAAATATAGGATAACTATCAGCTTAGGGATAAAAGTTCTGTAAGTAAAAATAGATAAGTTTCAACCCTTATTGTTTTTTTTTTTAAAAAAAAATGGTTTCTCATGTAGAGTTTTGAGGGAAAAACACAGCGAGGGTTTTAGAAAAAAAAAATGGAGTTTTACTGAAATAAGAAAAGGTTTTGAACGAGGAAGATCGTCCTTTCGCGCAACAGTCGACTTCGATCTTTCGGGATTTTTCCCGCTTTCGGAAAGCTGTTCGGTTTATAAACTGTGAGTAGTCTGCAGATGTTTATTTTTTTTTATATTTGTTTTCTGCAAATTATATCCGAATTATTGGTTTCTTGTTTTGATTATCTGGTAACTCTGTTAATGGTGCCGACTTTGTTAATGGTGCCGGCTGTTAGATACAAACCTTGAAATACTACAGTATATAAAACTCTGACGAATTAGAGCATTGAACTGTCGAAGCATTGACACAGGTTGTTAATGGCGTCGCCATCAGCACCAAACTGTCCTATTACTTGTTGCGTTTGAATTATGTTTGATTTGATTTGATTATGATTACTGTAAATGTCGACATGAACTAGGTAAGTATCTATGCGTCTTAGTGAGTAGATTGACTGCGATTTGTTGGTGTCGTGAGATGTGGGCTGTCGAAGCTTGGAGGGAGCATTAATGGAGTTGCCTGTTTGGATTGTTGTTTGAACTCTTGTGTATTAAGTTGTATTTCGTGGTTTAGTGTTGGTTGTGGTGGAAGGGTTAAATACTAGATTGGGTGGGGCTGTTGAAGCTCCAGAGAAGCCATTAATGGTGTCGATCTCGATTTTTACAGTATAAGGGAATCACGAATTGTTGGTATAGGTACATGGGGTTTTTCTCCAAGAACCAAACCGTTGGGTTCATTTTGGTTATAGATGGCCGGTGGTGGCTGCATAGGTGGTGGAGTCGCTGGTGAAGGGAGGAGGAAGAAGGAGTAGAAAACGCACTGTTGTTTTCTTTTTAGCTGGGCTTGGGCTTGGGCTTGGGCATGTGGGTTAAGATGTTTTAAACTTTAGAATTTCATATTTGGATTTTAGTTTTAGATTTTGGGCCTTTGACTTTGGGCTTTTGGGTTATAGGAGTTTGGGGCTGGTTGACTGCTGTTGACCTGGATGGTTGACTGATGTTGACTTTTGGCAGGTTGACTTTTACTATTGAGGGTTGACTTTGACCAGTTGACCAAATTTGACCTTTTAACTCGGATTATGATTTGGGCTATTAGGATAGGTCTAAGGCTATTAGCATGTTTGGCTTTAGGCTAAGACCTTTATATATACGTGTGTACGTGTATTAACTACTATATGATATTTCAGTTTTTATATACGACGCTATGACACTTAGACATCGATATATTAATAACGCGTAAACAATAATACAAGAAACAAGATACTCCTCCTTTATCTGAAATAATATATACAATCAAGTTCAATAGTGTTCTCAACAATTTACCGCACCCTTTTAAAACTCTCCACGCCTCAAGTTTTGGAAATAAAACTTATGACTGAAGATGTCATGTGATAGGTGGGCATTTATTGAATGCGTCATAAATGGCCCGTTAGCGTTATAATTGGGTATTTATTGACTGTGCCATGAATGACTCGGGTATTCAGTGAACGTGTCATGAATGACTAGATTGTTTGGACTGCCCTAGAGAGGAACTAAGGTATTCGCCTTGCGGGTTAGTTGTATTCATTGATTGTACGGGTGTGCTTGGACTTGCATTTGCATACCTATAGAATATGTACATATGTTATATAAAATTACTAACTTTCTTTTGCAGGAGGGTAGGACTTAATAATATTTTGTGTAGGGACGCGGTCCTACCCTTATCCAGAAGTGGATATCGGTAAGTTTTAATTCAGTTACCTAGTTATTAAAACGAGTTATGATAATGAGTTAATAGAATGGAAGTCTTGCTTGGGAAGAAACTATGTCGGTTGAAATGACGGAACTACCTGTCTTCCAAGCTGAAAAGGATTAAGTTATGGGAAAATATAAAGTGATGTTTGAATAATTGAAGTATGATAATATTTATATGTGGTTAGTCTACTCATACCAGCAAATTTCATTTTGCTGACCCATGTTTGCTTTGTTTTGGCAACGTGGGTGTGTTCTTGGGAACATAGGTGGAAGGCAGTGGAACCGCAGCGTTTGATTTGGATTTGTTTCTGGAGCAGTCCGGGAGTTTATTTTAATAGGTCTGTTTTTTTTTTGAAGGATGTAATAACGTGGTGTACATTTTTAGTAGGACATGAGAATAAGATATTGAAGGCTTTTATTCTTAGAATGTTATATTGATGATTTTTGGATGGAAGATAGTCTTTTAATAAAGTGAAACTGAGAAATTTTGGAGATTATTGTTTTCAAATTGTTTCTTTTATGATGTGGGTTTTAGGTTTTGACATGTGTTGTATCCACCCCGTCATAGCCTGAGTATTTAGACAATTGAACCAAGTGATGTTTGAGATATTTATATTTCAAATATTCACTTTGTAATTGTTTAGAAATTCGGGCTGTGACACAAACCGTGTACGAGGTATATCACTCCCGATCTAAAACCACGGTTTGGCGAATTTAGACCGAAAGCTCCTAAAATCCGCGCTTTGAAATTTCTAAAATCGCGCTCTCAATTTTTTGAACCGCACTTTCAGTTTTTCAGTATCTTTTTGGCCTTATTTTTTTTTTTTTATTATATTACTTATTTCATTAGATTAGTTGTATAATGCGTGGACATGTACCATATTAAAACTCAACATGTCATTTTCTAAACTAGATATCAGCATGCTTGCTTGCTTTGGTAGGGATGTCTAGCTTGCTCTAATGTGATATTCAACATATGTGTCATCTCATTTTATTTGTTAATAACTACTAAACCATTTTAGGGTGATTAGTTCCTTATATTCACTGAGAAGTTGCAATGCTAGATTTGTATGTACTTGGTTTGAACTCTTAATATTTGTTTCCATATCATGTTGTATGGACAAGAAAAAGAGGAGGAAATGTAACGTGAGCTTGATGAGATAAAGAGAGGGTTTGATGCACAATATGAAGCGATGGAAGCTCGATTTATGGAAACACTAATGCAGAGAACTTCCCTCATTAGAATGCTGTAAGTTAAAATTATTATGTCTTACTACCTCTAATTCTTTGTGTCCACTACTAAAAAAAAGGCTTGTTGTGTCATTTTAAAAGTGACACAAGTTAATTGTGTCAATTTTGAAATGAATTTGAAACCGACACAGTGCACCGACACAACAAGTTTAACAAAAATAGACACATCAAGTGACTTTGTTGTGTCGGATTTGGATTACCAAAACAACCTCACTAGATGATAAAACTGACACATCAGGGTTGATGGTTTTGTTGAGATTGTTCTGGTAACGTGGAGATGTATGTCATTGTATAAGTGGTGTATTAAAGTTTATGGAATAGTGTTTGTATATTTATAGTTTTTTTCTTATTCGAGGATTGGTTACTTGACTTAACTAACATTGATCGAGATGGTTAAGTAGCTGGTTCTACGAATCAGTATATCTTTTAGTAGTTGAATTTACGACTGAGGTATGAGGTTTTATATTAGGTTTAGATGTATTCTTATTAAATTTTCAATACAGCCCTAACCAACTGGTCCTGGGTTCCCTCACGAAGATCCATCAGTAGAAACTTTAATTATACTAGGGGGGGGGAGCAACACTATAGTATTTTTGGAGATCTTATGTGCTTCCCTTGCAGTCTTAGCCCATGTAATATAGATAACTCGTGCACTAAATTCTAAATGTGGCCTTTAGATAGCCTGCGTGCCCTGCAGATTGCTCTTTTGACTTGGATATAATAGTACCAAAAGTTAGCTTGACTTCTGTCATATACGATTTTGTTCCTATTTCAATAGATAGAGACAAGCCATGTTAATGTTGCTGCCATCCAGACTCTTTGATCTTCAATCTCTTCATTGGGATATGGAAGTAATTGTGTGTTAATGCCTAGGACTTGAAACACCAGTAGAACCGATGTTGGAAAGTTCCGTTCGTTGTTGACAATATAACATCACTACTTAATTTTGCCTTGTGATTTTTTGCTATTTGCAATTATCAGTCCATATGTTATATGCCAATTAAGTTCATACTACAGTTCTGACAATGTGTGACTGGCCTTGTGGCCTTGTATGCATGCCACATATATATGCACTTTATTTACATTCCTTTAGATTTTCATCTATTTTTGGTGTTGTCCACATTCACATGGCTACTTTTATACAAGCTCTATTTTTAGGGTTTAACATTTTTTTTTTCTTTTTTTGTAGAGATGAACAAGATAAATACTAGTATTGGACTTGACGACCTGCGTTTTTTGCATACTTGAATTTGGTTGGATAGGCGTCATTGGAGCAATGTTGAAGTTTTTTGTTTTTGTGGATTGGAAGCTGGTATTATATCGGACTAGTTATAAATTCTTTTGTAGATTGGAAACTTGTAAATTCTTTTGTAGATTGGAAACTTGTGAAGGTTTTTGGATTATGGTATTGGCCAAGTTTAATGTGAAGTAATGAATTTGACGTTGAATGTTATTTCTTTGCTTTGGTCAATATTTGGTTAATTAAGTATGTTTCTTATTATTTATTTATGAAGCTTGTTGAGATATAGGTTCAAATTGAAGTGATTTGAACATGTGCAAAATTGAAAATAGGTGCCCTTAAAAAAACCACTTTTATGGCTGCAGCGAGATGTAGTTGTAGAGTCCACTAGAGAATTTTTTTGTGGCAGCCACTCTCGCAGCTAAAGATATTTGAAAAGTTTTTGCAAATTCAAAATTTTCAAACTTTTTGTGGCAACCACCCAGCAGCTAAAGATATTTGAAATTTTTTGGCAAATTCGAACTTTTCAAATTTTTTCAAATATTGTCGTGGCAACACATATTTTGATTTCCTTTTCTTTTTTATTTTTTTATAATTCAAAAAACATTTTGCCGCTGTAACTCCCCATGGCAAGAGATTACTTTTAGCCGCGGGTGTACTTTTGACGTGGCAAAAGATATTTTGTGACACCAAATAGTGCCTCGGGCATGGCAAGAAGTTTTGCCGCGGCAAAAAACATGTTGTGGCGGTTTTGGATACTTTTGGCCACGGCCGCCGGCCACGGCAAAAAGTCATATTTTTAGTAGCGGCGAGTGATAAAATGCACATTTGGGAGCTGATCATGCATGACATAATAACATATAAATGTTTTGAAAACTGAACCGATGATCAAACCGATTTTTTGTTGAAATGGTTCAACCAGGTTAGACCATGGTTTGACTAAGTCGGACCGATTGATGTTTATTTAGCAATTTTTTTTAATAATTACAATAATAAAATGAATAAATACATGTTTCATTTCAATATTAATTTGTATTATAAATCAAAATGAAGTTTTTATATAAGAAACACATAATAGCATGTTGGTTCGGAACTTGAACTATCTTGTTTAGGTGTTAGGTTCAACTCCTCCACATTATCAATTTTTCAAAAAAAAAATTATAATAAAGGTGGTAGGTCCAACCAAAACTTCTAGTTTTCACTAACCCAAACCGAAAATTTACCGATTCTGATCCGACCCCAGTTCAACCACTGGTCCAGTCCGGTTTTCTAAACACGCACGGGTTGAGATACATGATAGTTAAGACAAAAAAAAACAAAAATGGGGAATTAAAGACGTGCATTAATACTTAACACTAGAAAACATAAAAATAGGGAAATTAAAGAAGTACACTTAATTTTCAAAGCCTTGCAGCTAAAAACTTCCTTCTCAGGTAATAGTGTAATACAAGAATGTAAAGTCCTGAATTATTATTAAGGGTATTTTTGTAAATTTCATATCAAATCCAGGGTTGTTATATAATTTGGTCGTCGGGTTTATATTTCAAAGGTACGTAACTTACCGAAACTTGACTCCGACTCATAAGTCACGTTAGGTAAGCGACCATAGGCGAAAATTTGACAAAATGCCGGTTAGCGGTTTTCTGCGTCGAAGCTGGCACGAGTTAACAGCTTACACGCTTGAGTGGGTTATTGTTATAGCCTGTGGTGAGATAGAATATAGGAGATTAAATTTAGCGGGATGGGCCGGAGAAAAATAATCACGACGCGAAGTCAAATGACTTAGCGGTTAAGAGTGAATTAAGACTTTAAGTCTAATTGGGCATATTGGGCTTGGGCCTTAATAACCAAAAATCGGCCCAACTAGAGAGAAAAAACGAAAATCGCGAAATAGGCCCAAAAACCAAAAATCGCGAAAACAGTATCGCACCTTCTTCCCCAATTTTCGCACCCTAATTAAACCCTAGGAGAGAAATTCAATTCATCAAATTCCATCACTCCAAACCAACAATTCTTCACACTCAAACCTTAAAACCTTAAACCCAAATGAGAGAATTCAAATCTCTTGAAAATTGAGCATCTCGGCCAAATCAAGCAAACCTCTCCAACCGATTCAACCCAAGAATTAATCCCTAACAACACCCAAAGCAAGTGTGGGGATTCAAAACGTTTGGAATTGGCAGATGTGAGTTTGAATTCGTTTCAAATAAATAGTTAGCTTTAATTTCGATTTCTTGAGATTGTAATGCTGAATTTGATTGTGTTGGGGTGTTGAAGGTAAAATGGGAAGGAGTTAAAGTGGAGGAAACATTGGTGGAGCCGAAAATTCTTGGAGTCGCGTCGGGTTTTACAAAGGTTAGTGAATTTAAACTACAAAATCGATAGTATAAAACTTCGATTTCGAGTTCATTAGTGGTATTGGAAAGAAAAATGATAATAATAATGGGAATTGGTTGGTTAATGTCGTGAGTGCTTCGGTTTGGAGAAGGAGAGCTGCGATTTTGGTGGAGCAAACTAGGAACTATTTTTTCTTTGATTCAAGAAGAATCTTCGGCTATTCACTCGATTTTGAGCAGTTCATGCCGGTTTATAATTGTTTAAGAGTAGATTAAGTAATGAACGATTGATAAGGAAGACAAAAGAACCATTAATTTTAATTTAATGTGAATGGAATAGTGGAATTGTTGTTGTTGTCGGAGTTGAGAAAAAAATCTTAATTGTTATTGGACGCGATATAATTGGCGTTGTATAGTGGTGGGCTCGGTGGCTCGAAATAGCCGTAGAGACCGTCAGAGTAACAGCTTTTCCGAAATGGCACAGAGCTATGTTAACGGTAGTTAGATGGAAAGTTATCCGAAACCCAATTCTTAACGTCGAGAATTCTTCTCGACTTACACTAGATAAGAATTTCTCGTTGTTCGATCAATTCTAATAATCGACGTATTTGTATATGCTATTATAGGAATGAATTAAAGTGGATTGGGTTAAAGCGGGATTGATTCGATTAAATGGGAGGAGAACCGAAGCTTGCTAAGGTAGGAACCTACATACCAATATATAGTCCGCTTATTTTCATGCATGATTTGAGTTGTTTAAAATGTTAAGAAATAGTTTTAGCATTATCAACCATGCATGTATATATGATATTCATGTTTTTGCATTGTAGTTTTCCCTCGATATGAATTAAGTATATGGATAGTTTTCGCGTGAAATGGTTTTCTCCAAATCGGGGTAGCGAGGGATTTTTTCGGTTAAAAGTGAAAACTGGTTTTGGGGAAGGTTCGCCTCTTGTCTCGATGGGAGACAGAGAGATGGATTTTGTAATGCGGTAAGGATTACCCGGTTGTTTGTAACTAGGTGCGAAGTTCGATTGGTCCCGGGATGGTCGTATTATTTTACGATGATTCGCCGTTTGGGAATCATCGGTTGTTATTTACTATGACCGCCCGTTTGGGAGTCATAGGTTGTTTCGCCGATTTCGGAAATCCAGAACTCACACCTATATAATCAACAGTTTTAAAAAAAAAAACTAGATATGTAACTAGAGTATTTGAAAATAATCGGTAATCTGAGTATATATATATATATAGATATTACTATGTTTATCACGAGGAGATTTAGAAAGGAACCGCGGAATTCTATAAAGAAGGAACCGTTATCGATTTCTCTTAAGCTTCTAGGATTCCAACTGTGGTGTATACCTTTTCGAGGTGGTGGGCCACCTTTAAAGGGATGCATCAATCTTGGATGTAGTCCGGGAATTCCTTTTCTACTTTTCTAGATAACCATGCTTAACGCGTGTCACTTTGTATGGTGATTAGCTTGTGTGGGGTTACATGCTACCTCGATGAGGTTTAGGACGCTGGAGTGAGAGTTTAGTCCACTCTGGATGTGTGTCGATCCCGATCTGGCGGTCTGCGGTCGTCGAAACGGTTGACCACCGTAAGCTAGGTGACACCGTATGGGGAGTCAAGGTCACCATGTGAACACAGCCCTAAAAGCTTTGGGGATTTTGTGTAATGAACACAACAACGACATTTCATCTCCCTCATTAAAAATCGGGAAAACAACGGTGCATGGTTCACACCGGGAAGTATCGAACCGAGATTGCCATTTGGATCACTGAATCGTACCACCATTTTCTCACCATTCTAATAGGATGACCACATGAGTTTATGTATGCTGATTGTGAAAACTATATTTTGTATATCAATGAAGCATGCCGATATGATTTATGCTAGTTAGTGATGTATATATACATAGTCACAATATTTGAATACTATTATAGAAACCCCGCATGTTTTAAATGTTTCTATAAGTAGCTATTTATTGGTTATGTGAGTTTCACTGGCATAGTTGTTTGCTCATCCTACTTAACATTTCGACGAGCCACTTTCAGAGGAGGGTTTCCCTAACCTAGTGATGACCTTTCCCCATGCTTGACGAGGCGAGTCAAGTTTATATTTTGACCGTATAGAGATGACCTAGGTTATTCTTTTCTTTGTATATAATGAGCCTAGCTCTTTTCCTTTGGTTGTATAGAAAGAGACTAGTTTCTTTTGTTGTATATATATAGAGAGCTAGGTCATTTTGATGTAATAATCGTCTTTGGCAAATCGGTTCTCCTTGTTTTGTAGTTATATCGTCATATCCCTCATAGTAGTTAGAGTTAAGTGTAGTATATAGGGTTGTTGGATGTATGTATGGTTGGAGGAATGAATTATAAGATGTCCGGGGTTTATGACGGGTTATGATGCAGGTTTTAGGGTTTCTAACGTCGATCAAACAAAGGAAACTCTGCAAAATTTCGGTAGAATCGGGATAGGTGTCGCCTCGAGATTCATTCCACGTCCCCGGGATGTGTGTCTTTGGTCTCGGCGACAAAACATTATACCAATACCAATCGGTTCTCCCACTACACAGATAACTCGTATATGGAAACAATTCAACTCTGGACAAAATCTAAATATCAATTACAGCCTATACTAACATGCCCAACTCACTAAACAACTATCAACAACAAATAATAATGTAAAACAGTAAAGGCAAACCACAAAACAAAGATTTACCGTGGTTCGGCCAATGATGCCTACTTCCACAAGAGCCAGTTCTTTATAAAGTGGGAAGGAAGATTACAATCTCTCCTTTCATCTCTCTCACCTTACTAGATCACTCTTATCTCTTTCTGAGGTTGTATCTCTCTGTAAAGGTTATCTCTCAATCTTGATAGCTTTCAAGATTGGGTTTCTCTCTCTTTATTTTAGTCTGGATTCCAATCCTTCTGACTTGGTTAGATTTTCCAAAACCTTGATTTTGGTTTTTATATCCAAAAACCAAATTTCGCGATTACAGTAGTGAAGCCCACGAAAATTAGACCTGGGCGCAGGTGCGCCCCATTTGAGCACGGGTCGCGCCCAAACACTGGAGCCATGAGCGCAGTCGATCCATCCGAGCTGGTCGCGGCCCAAACACTGGAGCCATGAGCGGGTGCCTCATCCGAGGGTGGTCGCTTCAAACACTGGATCGATTCAAGGCACGACGGCGCGCTCGACATATCAAAGCGAATCGGCTCCAAAGTTTCTCTCCAGCTCTGTTTCTCTCCTCATGTGAGGGATAACTCCAACAGAACCGGCAACACATCTTTAAATGCCATATTCGGCTCTTCCTCAGCTCATCACTCTGTAAACCACTCCATTCCATTTTCCCAACCCCAATTTCTCCCAGCTTCAACAATCTTTTTGTCATTACCATGTGCGGAATCAATAATCCTCATTTTCACACCTTCTTCACCTATATTCTTCATTCTCTGCAACACCATATCTCTTAAACTCCTCGGTGATCCAATTTTATCTCTCAACATTGCCATAAAATAATCGGCAAATAACATCCAATATGAGCTTCACTCATGAACAAAACTCCCCTATCTTTCCTCATCAAAACATAGTCATGGCCGATGGCAAACACGACACTAGCTCTAGCTGCGTGACCAGTTACGACTGTGATAGTGAATTGGACATGGGAGTGAAATTAGCTCGGCGATAAGTGATCTGAATTCAAACGATCCAAGCTTTCATTATAAGCTTATAATCAATAGATTTAGCCCAAGCGAGATCGGCACTGTTAATAGGTTAAGGGTAGTTATGTACTTTTCTATCATGTGGTATAAATATATTAGCTAATGTAATAGCTAGGGTTTCAAATTTAATAGAATTATAACCTTATCTAATAGGCACCATTGGAGAAGAATTTTCCTTGGGCTGTTTGTGATTAGAATTGATCCCGATTTTGCTTCTGATTGCATTTGAGTTAGTAGGGATCGAATTTGGGTTATGAGTGTTCGGTTGAGTCGGTGTTCGGTTTCTCCGGTTAATGTTAAGATAAAACGTTGTCGTGTGTCTCTAATGTGGACATTGTGGGTGCAAATGTGTGGTGTGTTGGGGTCATAGTTTGGGATTTCAGAATTCTCAGAATTCCGGTAAATCCAAAAACCGAAATCCAGTAAATTTCGACCCTATTACATTCGGAATTTCGAATTTTGTTGAAATTTCAATTATTTCGACACTACATTTGAAATTCCGATTTTTTGAAAAACCGAAATTCCGAGCGGAATTCTGGAGTTTCGTTCGGAATCACAAACTATGGTTGGGGTAAAGGTTGGAGGTGTGACCTTTGCATTCACAACTGCAAGATGCATGGAGGAGATGCAATATAGAAGATGATATTTGTGCTTTATATGAAAATCGAGGAATATGTACCTTTTGCATGTAGGATATGTAAGGTGAAAGAAGACAATCCATAGGTTCATACACACTGACTATAATTTGTTTGATTGTTTGGCACGAAAAATTAATCCTTTTACTTCAAAAGTCAATATTATTGATTGATACCAAATTCTAGAGGTTGAAGGGGCAATCTGGCCCTCCATCAGGCAGGGGGTGAGGGTGTATTGCATGGCAGATTATCTAATCAAGGGTCTATTGTACCAGCGCACCATAAAGAGGGTGTACTCTAGAACCTCTATTGATTGATATCTCTGTTTCATATTTTTTTTTTTGTTTTTAATATTCAGAGGGTTAAAACATAGACCCACACCGGTTATATTGAAGGACCCTATCTCGAAGGCTCATCAGCAAGCTCATATACACTTCTCTATCAAACTTTTATATGTAATTTCATGACCCCTCCATATATTTTGCGCCCAAATATATAGCTAGAATTCAGTACAAAAAATAAAAATAAACAAATAAATGATTATACTAAATGCTTCATTAGGAAATATAGGCCTATTTTAGACCTATCGTAGTGTTTATTATGCGAACCAAACTGATAAAAAATGGTTTGAGTTTTGGTAATTTGGTTTGCTCTCTACTGACTTGAAATCGAACCAAACCGATAAGATATTGGGTTGGTTTCGGGTTTGTTTTTCACCGAATCGATATGAACCCGAACTGATAAGATGATATTTTAGTAATATTTATAATTAATTTTGTATATATTTATCAATTGGGTGGTTGAAATTAATTGATTTAATTTAGAATTTAATTGATTTTATAGTTTTCAGTTCGAATCGGTCACTGTTTATGGGTCGGTTCTTATCGGTTTCGATTATGGGTCTATTTTTAGCGGTTCCTATCGGGTTCGGTTCTTTTGATTTTTTTCTTATATTTTGAAAACCCGAACCCATATCCATTAATTAAGTTGGTTCCAGTTTGGGTTTCGGTTCCTTCTCGGATTATACATTTTTATTGATAAAATTATTATTTTTAGTTATATAACCGATATAAAAGTTGGTTTACGGCGACTATAATACTTGTCATCGATATTTTTGTCATCTCATAAGAAATAATGATCCTAAATTCAATAATAGTATTTGAAAGTTATCTAAAACTTTTAAATATATTCTCATACATTATACGTATGTGTATATTTTAAATCGAACATGTATATATTATACTATACGTAATGCGTCATATATACATAGAATAAATACCACATGTACCACAAATGTTAGTTAGCATTGCATGTATTCGTTATCCAATATATATACATATAATATATCAAACACGTACACGTTCATACATTAGTTAATATAGACAATGCATTAGTTAATTCATAGTATACGACTATACATGTAGACATAGACACGAAATATTATTATTAATATTTATAATATACATATTTAATGTAATATTATAAAAAATGTATTTAATAATACATATTTACTATTATGCTAAATGTTATATATATTTAGTATAATTTTACACCTAACAAATATAGACTATATATAATAATAATGTTTGGGTTTGCTTTTATTTAGTGTAATATAATATTAAATTCTATATATCAAAATCATACTAATCAGTTTCGATTTCGGTTCGGATACCTATCGGTTTTTTACTATTCGGTTCTAATGGTTTCGGTTTTTTATCGGTTCGGTTCTTAAAAACCTACTTTAAATGAGTCTAACATTTTAGGATCCAAAACCACTATAAATAGTTTCGGTTTTGGTTTGGGTTTGGATAATTGGGTACCCATGCACACCCTATCAGTCACTTTAGGATGAAATATAATCTGAGTCGTGATGATAAGGAGAGATCATTCTCTCTAAATTTTAGAGAGATTAAGGCAAATAGCCGTTGGATGGAGAAATTCCTTCTCGAGATCGAAGTTGTTGCATGGCCCACAACTGACAAACCACACCAAACCGTATGATCATGTCATCCAACGGCCGATATGAAGTGCGCACTAAATTTATATTATCGATTTGATTTGGTTTCGGGTTCTAATTTTCTTACTGGTTCGGATTTGGATTTTCCCTCCCCGTTTGGCCAAAATCGCTACAGTCAGAGGCTCAGAGCCCTACCGATGGTGCAAGTGTACAGAGATCCTGTACACTCACGTGGTTTGTACTAAGTAGCCCCAGACTCTAGTCTCTAGGTAGTCTGCTGGTGGTGCAAGTGTACGGCGATATTACTATCCTTTCTCCACGTGTATCACATGCTGCTAGAAAACTTTGCGTTAAATCTTTACTCTTCCACGGCTCTAATTGAACTCTACCCCAAAAAGAAGAAAAAACCTTCCTTGAAACCATTTTCTTCCACTTCAAATCCTATTTTCTTGCTTCTCAAACGGTGAGTGAGTGACAAATCCATGGCTAAAAGAGACTGGTCTCAACTTCCTGAAGACATGTTAGCCAAAGTATCTACAAATCTTGACAATCACATAGAATTTCTTCAGTTTCGTGCTGTTTGTCACTCTTGGAGATCTTCTACTTCACTTGTTCCAACTTCACCTGCAGGCGTAGAACTTCCTTACCCCATCATCCCGGCTCCCAACCCTTTCATCATTCACAACATACACTTTACAGATACCCATTTCCACTCACAAGTTAATGATCAACATAATGAGGATGAAGAAGATGATGATGACTACGAGTTTGAAATTGAAGAAGAAAACATCATGAATATGGTAACACCTCCTGACTTCTACTGTGATTATGAACAAGAAAATCGTCTTGGTTCATGCATGCTCACTCTTGTTGAGCATACCATCTATGCTGTACAACCTCTTCATCAACCAGAAGCCCAGTTTTCTTCTTCTCCCAAAGGATGGATAATTAAAGTGAAAGAAACAAGGCCCAATGTATTTCAGTTCCTCGAGCCACTTTCTGGATGCCCAATTAAAGTTCTACCCAACTCCTTTCCAAAGATGCTCAACACACTGGACTTCAAAATTTATGTTATAGGTAAAGAATATCATCTTGAGAAAGCAGAATCTGAACGTGAGGGTCGAAAAGCAAAACAGTCCATGGATCATTTTGGTGTTAGGAAGCTTGTTTTTTCTCGAGCAGCAACAAGCAGTGATTTTGTAGTCATGGCAATACATTCTAGTGGGAAATTGGTATTGTTCCGATCAGGTGATAATAATTGGAGTGTTATCGAATATCAAGAAGATAAGTTTCAGGACTTGATACATTACAGGGGAAAATTTTACGCCGTTGAAACTTCTGGTAGAACTTATATTGTTGATCCACATACTAAAAATGTGTCACTAGTTACACATTCTTTTCTCCATGGTGGGAATAAGGTATGTTTTCTTGAATCGCTTGGGAATTTGTATGTAATTAGTATTCATGCAAATTCCAGTCCTATTTTACTTGAATTGCGAGATGGCCTACCTAATTCTCCTCGCATGGTTTGGGAGGAAGAGATATTAAATTTGGGCATCGAAATGAAAGGTATTCCAACTCAGATTTGTAGTATCCATAAGGCAATGAAATGCAATGTGTACAAGTTAGATGACCGGGGTGATGAATGGGGGAGTGTGAAGAGCTTGGGTGATCGGATATTTTTGGTGGGGGGTAGAAGCTCATTTTCTGTTTCAGCATCAGATTTTCTGCCTGGTTGTGAAGGAAAGTGCTTTTTATTGACACACTCCCATTTCACAAGGCAATCAGCTTTCAGGACGAATCAAAATTTTGTTAATCAAGGCATAGGGGTGTATAATTTGGCAGATGGTAGTATTAGAAAGTTGGATGATATACCAAATTATCCACAGTTGTTTTGGCCTCCCCCAATGTGGACTGCAGTCTTATGAGGTAAGTGTTTTTCAGACTTCATATTAAATGTTGGCATATAGAATTTGGGTTTTCTTAGTATTTTTAAAAGGCTTGCATTTGTATCTTTGGTAGTGCAGAAAAGTGTCATAGAACTAATAGAACCATAGAAGCCATTAAAATTGAAGTGGAACCTGCAGACTGGAAGTCTGGAACTGTGTTCTGCATATCTATTTTGACTTTTGAGGACTGAATTTTCCTTTCACTTGTAAGTTGTAACTGGATTAGTAGAACATGGGGAGTCTCAATTTATAAACCAATGGACCTTTGAAATTTTCTGGTGTGGAGCCTCCATCCAAGTTTTTTGGATTGTAAGTTTTAATTCTGACTATTTTGATTTTTGAAACTCCATCGTATATGAGAGACATGGAACTATGGGGGGAAAAGGTAGTGCTGACTGCTGAGAAGTGTTGTTTTATGTTGCAGATGGCAGATGCAATGACAATCACTGAAAGCTTAGAGAGAAATGAGCTTGAATGATACTGATCTTCTCGCCAAAGAAGCAACCTTACTTACTTTTACTTGTCCTTCGTCACTCTTGTTATTTTGTGAGAGGAAGTTTTACATGTCCTTCGTACTTGTATGTTAGAATATGGCATAGGATATGGGAACAATGTTATTTGACAAATAGAAGTTTTTTGTTTATGCAATTGGCGCATATGAACACTAACACTGCTAAAACAAACTCCAAAAGTCCAAATGAACTCCACCACTTAACTCAATGAATTAGAAGTTAATTTTTGGTGGATATGTTTTCTACACAATAGAGATTATTTTCACAAAAAATCAGCACATTTGAAATGTACAGTCTCATAAAAAATCATTTAAAAAGTTATAAAATTATCCAACGGTCTAATTTTTTTTTAAAGATTTTTGATAAATTTTTTGACAAGATTAGACATTTAATTGAGCTGATTTTTTGTGGGGTATTTTTCATTATGAGACGTGTACATTTACAAAAATTAGTTCTCAATTCATTTTGTAAGTTTATTTTTAGGAGTGGAGCAATTTTGGAGTTGCTATAAGGTGGAGTTCGTATAACTATCATTTGTAAGCAAAGAGTACGTTTTTAAGCAAAGAGTAGTTTGCTCTTAGTTTACACTACAATATTATACTAAAATTGTAAACTAAGGATATCGATTTTTTTTCTTTGTGATATTTTGGGCCAAATCAAAAGTCTAAGATCCGGCCCAAGATATTTTGGGTATTGTAATAAGTTATATTAGTATACTAGCTTGTAGGCCTGTGCATACCTACCGCTTTTTTTGAAAATATTTATATATTTTTTAGAAAATTGGGACTACCTTTTTAGTCACTAACCCGTTTTAATTTTCTAACAAATTATTTTAAATTAAGTTTTAAAAACCCGTTTTTTCAATTGAGAGAAATCCTTAGATATATATTATATCTATACCCTCTTGGCTCTATTTTTCAAGGCTTTACCGAGTCTCTAACTTTTTCTAAACTCTAATACTAATTACGGAAAAAAAAAAATCCAAATCTATTTTTTTGGAGCACTTTAGATACTCCAATTTTTTCTAAACTCTATTATTAATTATAAAAAAGTAGAATATAAATAAATAAACAATCTCATCTAGAGTTTCACATAATGTCCAATTTTTTCTAAAACATATAGCTAATTAAGGAAAAAAAAAACTTAATTGCAAAAAATAATATTTTCAACCAAAAACGATTTTCCTAAAATCCTTACGCCACAAAGAATAGTTTCCACACTAATCTCAGACGAATTTTAACATAACAAAGTTTCTTTCTAGAAAATGATAATGAAACAATGAAAGAACAAAGGAAAAAATAAATTGAGTTGTTTGAACATTTACTTTATACATTTGTTAACCACACATGTAACTGGAAAAAAGGGGAAAAAAAATAAACTAATCATAAAATAAGTAATAGTGTACACCAAAAACAAATAAAATTGTATTGTATGCAATATATATATGGGCATAACAAACAAAGTTGAATCAATTTGAGGTATAAAATTTAGTCATAGTTAAGGATTTCAAAAACCACATGCCACAATAATTACGATATATTCTAATTAAATTTATGAATTTTATAATTTCAAATTTTAGCGGAATAACGAGATTCAGTTAAAACGGACGTTGGCTTAAATAAATTATATAACTATTGATTTAGTTAAAATAGACATTGGACTTAAATAAATTATATACCAAACCAAACCAAACCAAACCAAAACAAATTACATGTGGAAAATTAAATTATATAAAAAATAACATCACAAAATATATAATAGCAATTGGAAAACCCCCAATAATAATAACAAATATTTTCAAAAATATATAATACTGTATGAAACTAACTTCAAAGAACAATTACCGAGAAACATAAAACTAGATGCAAATGCATTGAACTAACCTTAAATAATATTTAACAGGAAATCGAAAATTGGATGCATATGCAAACATTAAACTAATAAACTAATCTTAAAAATTAATTAATGGACAATCAGAATATTGATACAACTGCATTAAACTAACCTCAAAAAATAATTAACGGATAATTAAAACTTGGATGCAAATACATCAAAGTAACACCAACAAATAATCGTCGGGAAATCGGAAACTGGATGCAAATGCATTGAACTAACCCTCAGAGATTAAATTACCGGAAATCGGAAATTGGATGCAACTGTATTGAACTAACCTTAAAAAAATAACTAAATTGCAAAAAGCAATATTTTCAACCAAAAACGATTTTTCTAAAACCCTTACGCCACAAATAATAGTTTCCACACTAATCTCAGGTGAAGTTTAACATAACAAAATTTCTTTCTAGAAAATGATAATGAAACTACGAAAGAACAAATGAAAAAAATAAATTGAGTTGCTTGAACATTTACTTTATGCATTTGTTAACCACACATGTGACTGGGAAAAAAAGAAAAAAAAAAAGTAAACTAATCATAAAATAAGTAATAGTGTACACCAAAAACAAATAAAATTGTATTGTATGCACTATATATATGGGTCTAACAAATAAAGTTGAATCAATTTGAGGTGTAAAATTTAGTCATAGTTAAGGATTTCAAAAGCCACATGCCACAATAATTACGACATATTCTAATTAAATTTATGAATTTTATAATTTCCAATTTTAGCGGAATAACGAGATTCAGTTAAAACGACGTTGGCTTAAATAAATTATATAACTATTGATTTAGTTAAAGTAGACATTGGGCTTAAATACATTATATACCAAACCAAACCAAAACAAATTACATATGGAAAATTAAATTATACAGAAAAGAACATCACAAAATATATAATAGCAATTGGAAAAAAAACCCTCCAATAATAACAAATATTTTCAAATATATATAATATTGCATGAAACTAACGTCAAAGAACAATTAATGAGAAATAGAAAACTAGATGCAAATACATCGAACTAACCTCAAATAATATTTAACGGGAAATCGGAAATTGGATGCCCATGCAAGCATTAAACTAATCTTAAAAATTAATTAATGGACAATTAGAATATTGATACAACTGCATTAAATTAACCTCAAATAATAAATAACGGGAAATCAAAACTTGAATGCACATACATCAAACTAACACCAACAAATAATTATCGAGAAATCGGAAACTGGATGGAAATGCATTGAACTAACCCTCAAAGATTAAATTACCGGGAAATCGGAAACTGGATGCAACTGTATTGAACTAACCTAAAAAAATAACTATAAATTGAAAACATGATGCAAATGCGTGAAACTAATCTTTACAAATAATTAACGGGAAATCGGAAACTGGATGCAACTACACTAAACTAATTTCAAAAAATAATTTTGATGCAAATGCATTGAACTAACCTCAAGAAATAATTAACGAAAAATCAGGAATTGGATGCAAATTCATTGAACTAACCTCAAACAATAATTAACGGGAAATCAGAAACTAGATGCAAATACAACCTCAACGAATAATAAACGAGAAATCAAAAATTGGCCGGATGCAAATGTATTAAACTAATCTAAAAAAATGATTAACGGAAAATCGGAAACTAGATGCAAATGCATTTAACTAAGCTCGAAGAATAATTAGCAGCAAATTAGAAATTGGATGCAAATGCATTAAACTACAACAAAGAATAATTAACAAGAAATCGGAAACTAGATGCAACTACATTGAATTAACCTCAAAAAATAAATAACAGGAAATCAGAAATTGGATGCAAATGCATTGAACTAACCTCAAAATATAGTTGTGTTATATGTTGTGGGAATGCCTCGATAAGTATAGTTTTGCATTTAAAACGGTGTTTATCTAATCTTTTTTCGTATAATTGGGAACACCTTGCTATTCAAGTAGCTTCAATATGAACTTTATCTTATTAGACAATTTCATAAAACTTCAATCAAACTTCTATTATTAAACAACAAATAAAGTTGAAGGGTTTTATCAATGGCGAGTTATTTTTTTTTAATAGAGAGTACGTGAGGTTTTCATGTTATAAGAAATTTGGATGAGTGAGCAATATAATATCTGTATATAATAGTTATGCATATACAGTTGAATATATTTTTTAGAATAATTAATATGACAGGACCCATTCGTAGATAATCATTGAAGATCCCACATAGTGAGTCAGGTATATAATTTAAAGAATAATTAACGAAATATCGAAAACTGGATAATGTTTAATGATCCACTATAGTAAATCAAGCATAATTTATTTTTATGTCATGTTTGCAAGGACACTACATATGAATAAGTAGAAAGTTGGTATTACACACCACATTGGATAATTAAAAGGAAATCGAAAACTGGATTCAAATACATTGAACTGAGCTCAAAGAGTAATTAACGGGAAATTAAAAACTTTATGCAAATGCAATAAACTAAACTAAAAAAGTAATTAATTAGAAATCGGCAACTGGATGCAATCGTATTTCAAACTAACGCCGAGAATAACTAATGAGAAATTAGAAATTGGATGCAAATACTTGAAAAATATTTAACAGTAAATTGGAAACGGTATGCAAAAATGCATCAAACAAACCTCAAATAATAATTAACGATGAATCAGAAACTTGATGCAAATGCATTGAACTAACCTCAAAATATAATTAACAGAAATCAAAACCAAATGCAACCGCATTGAACTAACCTCATAGAATAATTGATGAGAATCGAAACTACATGCAAATACATTAAAATAACCTCAAAGAATAGTTAACGGAAATCGAAATCGGATGAAATTACATCGAACTAATTAAAATCTCAGAGCATAAATAATCATAAATCATAAACTAGATGCAGATGTATTGAACTAACCTTAAAGAGTTATTAATGAAAAATCGAAAATTGTATGCAAATATAATGAACTAATCTAAAGACTAATTAACGAATATAGAAACATAAAAAAATGGATGCAAATGCACTGAACTAACCTCAATGAATAATTAACGGGAAATAATAAATTTGATGCAACTGCATTGAACAAACCTCAAAAAATAATTAACGGGAAATCGAAAACTTGCTGCAAATGCATTAAACTAACCTCGAAAAATAATTAATGGAAAATCAGAAATTGGATGCAACTGCATTGAACTAACTTCAAAGAATAATTAACGGAAAAGAGAAAACTGGATGTAACTGCATTAAACTAAAATTATATATTAACTAACAGGCCGGGAAATCAGAAATTGGATGCAATATCCTTGATGAATATTTAACGGAAAATCAGAAACTGGATGCAAATGCATTAAAATAACCTTAAAGAATAGTTAACTAGAAATCGAAAACCGGATGTACCTATATCGAACTACCCTCAAAGCATAAATAACCGGAAATTGATTGGAAACTAGATGCGAACTAACTTTGAAAAGTAATTAACGGAAATCAAACCGGATGCGTATATTAAACTAACCTCAAAGAGAGTAATTAACGGAAAATTGGAACCTTAATGCAAATGCAATTAACTAATCTCAAAGAGTCATTAATCTAAACATTGAAAACTAGATGGAACTGCGACCAATTAATTTTAATGAATAACTAACGGAAAATCGTAACTTGGGTGCAACCGCACTAAACTAACCTCAAATAATAATTAACGGGAAATCAAAACCTTAATACAACTACATTGAATTAACCTCAAAGAATAATTAATGGAAAATCGGAAACTAGATCCAACTACATACATTGAACTAGCCTCAAAGAATAATTAACGTAAAATTAGAAATTTGATGCAAATGCATTAAAATAACCTCGAAATATAGTTGTATTATATATAGGGAGAATATAATATCTCGACAAGTATAGTTTTGCATTTTAAGTAGTGCTTATTATAATTATTTTATTATGATTGAGAATGTCTTGCTATTTAAGTAGCTTCAATATCATTTTCACCACATTGAGCATTCTCACAAAATTTCAATCAAACTTCTATTATTAAACATAACAACCAAAATAAATCGACGGGTTTTACTAAGATTTGGTGCTTTCGTTTGATAGAGAGTGATGCAAAAAATTTAAACAAGTGATTAATATAATTTTCATATCTCATAGCTATGAATAGTTGCTAATATTTTTTAGAATAATTTAATATAACGACACCCGTTCGTAGGACGGGTTCGAAAGCTAGTTCTATTTTAATAGGAGAATAATTTCTATTTTAATTAGATATGCTAGATTTTTGTTTAATTTTCAATAGGAGAGGAATTCTAATTTTAATAGGAGAAGGATTCCAACTTTAATGAAAAGTGTTAGAATTTGTTTTAATAGAAGAAGAATTCTTGTTATAATAGAAGATAAATTTTCGTTTTTCAAATAAGAGAGAAATTATCGTTTTAATAGAAGATGACGTAGAATTTTAATAGAGCTCGAAAAATACTCCTTGTAGGAGTTTTAATATTAAGATATAAATTGCAAAACAGTGGGGAGTGAGCAAAGTGAGAGAGAGAGAGAGAGCGTGTTAGGGTTTTTAGTGGGTGAAGAAGAAGGAGAGAGAGCAAGTTAGGGAGAGATGGGTTTTGGCGGAGAGAGCGAGGGAATGGTTATTGAGATTGGAGAGAAAGAGTGAGTTTGGCATAGAAGAAGAAGAGAAGAGAGAGTAGGACAATCAAACATGAACCAACCAATTGACATTCTTGGACCCATACCCCTAAGCCAAGAAGGGTTATTGAGATTGGAGAGAAAGAGTGTGTTTGGCAAAGAAGAAGAAGAGAAGAGAGAGTAAGACAATCAAACATGAACCAACCAATTGATATTTTTTATTTTTGGATACCCCTAAGTAGGGGTGGGCAATGGGCCGGGTCGGGCTATCCTGATCCTAAATATTTAAAAGCCCTTCAGATATTAAGGCCGGGTCGATCCAGCCCTAAATTCAACATAGGGTCGGGTTGGGTCGGGTCGGGTCACAAGTGTAAATCTCAAGCCCTGAACCTACCCTAAGCCCTCTTTAAAGGCTTTAGGGCTGAGTCTATATATTTTTCTTCTTTTTACAAATGCCATTTTTCAGACAAAGATTGTTTTTTTGGTTTTTGTGTTACAAATGTCTGCTCTGTATTTCGTTTTAATGGTGTGGACGAAAACCTTTAGTTCTAGACTTGGCTTGGATGTGAATAAAAATATAATTTATAAGAAATGGAAAAATAAATTGAGAATAATAAGTTATAGACTTTGATTTGATGATCAAAAAAATAAAATCTTATTTTTTTATTAGGCTAGTGCTCATTGTTCTTCATGGCTGCTAGATAGGTTGACAAATTTTTGTTATATAAGACAAGTTATTGGAAGTATCCTTGGATGTAAGTGATAAATTATAAAGGACAATGTTATTTTAATTTAAAATATTTAACAAAGAGTTGAACAATTATGATACGTATATTTATAGTGAAAATGTGAAACTATAACTAGGGGGTCTTAGTTAATTAAGGCCGGTCTATGTTTCAGACCTTATGTTTGAGCCTTAGCCCCCGCCTAAGACCTTAGTAATTTGGGCTTGGCTAGGCCCTAAACTCATGGGGGCTTTAGTTGTGAGGGCATTATAGGACTTAGAGTCGGGTCGGTCAGGGCCGGGTTAGAGTCGTTAGGGCCAAATTCCCACCCCTACCCCTAAGCCAAAAATGTTCTCTACGTTCACTCGACTGTATGCAATTCCATAATGGAATCCGATCTATTAGTCTAGGATATGGAAGTCGAATTTGGGTCATTAAGGATTTGGTCCGAGGGATTTTGGGCTATACTTATCAGATCAGTTGAAGACAAAACCATAGTCCGATCTGATAAGGGCCCAATTCTAAGTAATCACAGCCAATTTCGTTGAAAGTGTAAGCAGTTGGTAGGACGAGACAACTTTTCCAGTCCCACGTGTGGGACGAGTCAAGTTTTCTGTTTCAATGTTTTTTAATAAAAAAATTAAAATGGCTCGATTTGGTACCAAATCTAAATATATCTGTTAGGCCTGTTTAAAAAAAATCGGGCGTTAAAGAGAATGATTCGATGAATAGTGACCATTTCTAATTTTACCCCTACCAGATTGCAATTATTACAATCATGGTTAAAATAAAAAATATGTAATAACTGAAGTGACAGAAAGGTAAAAATGTAATTTGGATGATTCATATTCCTCTTACCTGAAATTACCAAACTGCCCTTCACTTTAAAGTAAATCATAGGACAATCTCTATGCTAAATTACGAAACTGCCCCTATCTTTTATAGTAAATTATGGAAATGTCTTATATTTTACAATAAACTATGGGACTGTTCCTATACTTTAATGTAAATTACGAAAATATCCATATTCTTTATTTTTATTTTTAATTTTTTAAACCAAATTCTAGAGTAACAGGTTGTACCTGCACTATCACATTTGGGCCCTCCAACAGGCAACGGGTGAAAGTGTATTGTACGGCAGAATCTTTAATCAAGAACGGATTGTACCAGCGGTAAGTGTACTCTAGAACTGCTATTTTTTTAATGTTGAGCACCAAATAAATGGGAAAAAAGCAGGCGCATCGCGCGTGTTAGAAAAAATACTTGTTGTCTGAAATCTGAATAACAATAATTAAGTCGTCAACAATTCAACAATTCCACATCTCAACATCCAACTTGCTAAATATAGGATTGATATCAGACTCATAAATATAGGATCGATCCTAGACTCGAGTCACACCACATTTGATGAAGTCTTAATTCATTTCTTGTTTGAAGGTTATGTCAAAGTCAATATCCAATTTGCCAAATCCATGAATTTGTTGCCAAGAAGGAAAGATGTTCCGCATATAAATCATTTGTCCATCTGTCCAATTCTCATTTCCAATTACAGACTTTTAAAGGCAAGTAGGAAGCAGGTTCCATTGAGGATGCGTATGAGCCCGAGTAGCAACCCCAAGTGTGCCACATCTGTTCCAGTCCAAACTTGAAATTTAGGCAGTAGCCTGATAGCGATAGGAAGTGAAGTATATGGTGGCCAGATTTAGGTAAAAACCTTCAATTTAACAAATATCGTTATGGAAACAATCTTTTTCTTTGGATGACGATCGATCACATGAGAGGTCAACTGGGCTTTTTTGTACTTTGTAAGTTAGTCCAAGGCGAAACTCATCCACTTTCATGGACAGATGGACTTCGAGTCTAATTAATGTTCTCAGAAGTCAAAAGTATAATCTAGTATTCGTACTAAACAGTCGCCATATTTATGCTGATTATTACATTGGCCAAAAAAAAAAATGATAATCATACTACTCAGGGGAGGTGCAGAAGCCACTGATCGATCGAGCCCAAAAATGTGTACCACGTGGAAGGAAATGAGTTTACTTAGCTGTTACCCTAAAATGCATTCATAATGGATGTTGTCTTCTTCACCAATGCATAACGTTGAAATTCGGCCGTTATTAATGCCACTGCGTCATACATTGATATACTATGAAGTCCATTAGTCCACCATGGCACCATCGGTTCTTCTGCACGCCCTGCACTATAAATAGTGAAGACGGTAAACTACACTGATCTCATCATTTGCTTAGTAGAGGTAGTAGTCCGTAGTAAAATATCTGTTGCATGGAAGGAACTATGGGTTCTTCAAAAGTGGTTTTCCTTCTTCTTGTTCTCTCTACTGTTTATCTTGTCGTCTATTCTGGTGAAGTAGCTAAGGCTTCCAAACAAGATCAACAACCAAGTGAGCGAGACGAAACATACTATTATGCACCAAGCATATATTATCTAGCAGTTAGTATGCATATGCAATAAAGATATTATTAACGCTTATTATATATTTGTTTTCTTGCAGATAAAGTGGCGCCAGGAAGTGTTGAAGATAGCAAGTACTATGGAGGTGGTGGTGACTGGGGACGTGGCGGTGGTGATTGGGGACGTGGAGGCGGTGGTAATTGGGGAGGAGGGCGCCGTGGCCGGTACTGCTCATCATATGGGTGCTGCTCTTGCTAAGAACGTAGACCTGAAGTTGCATGATCTTGTGTACAGTACTGTAGTCTAAGCCCTCCTGTGTCTGTTTTCTGTTTCTCTGTGTAAAATAAATAAAAGCGTGCATCTCATGCAGTAGTATGTTGAATAGGAGCCTTTTAGAGTTCTTCAGCTCAGTATGACTGTCTGAGCTTTTCTTGTGTTGAACATGAATGGCGACTGTCTGAGCTTTTCTTGTGTTGAACATGAATGGCTCCGTACGTCTTTGTAATGGTTTGCTTTCGTGGGAAATTATAAAAGCAGCCTGCTGCTAGCTAGAGTTGTTAATTACGTACGAAGATCTAGAGTTGTAACTTCGAGCTACACATAACACACGCATCTAAACTGTATGATCAAAGTCAATCGAATTATGACATTCGAGAAGCCGAGCAAGGAAATTTGTAAAGATAAATATCGATAAATTAAATAATCAAGAACACATTGTGCAAAGTCTCCAAACTTCTATAGTAATTTTGGACAGCATAATTTTCAAATACAGTATTGAAGCACAGGGGCGGATTGTTGGGGAATAACGATACCAATCAATCCCCACTACACAGATAATTTGTACTTGAACCAATAACTACTCCAGACAAATTCTAAATATCGACTATAACCAACTTAGCATACCCAACTCTCTAAACAACTATTAACAACAAATAATAATGCAAAGAAAAGTAAAACGTACCATAATACAAAGATGTAACGTGGTTCTGCTAATGATGCCTACTTCCACAAGAGCTAATCCTTTTATAACGTGGAAAGGAAGATTATAATCACTCCTCTCAAGTCTCTCCACCTTACTAGATCACTCCTCTCTCCTTACCAGTTTTTTTGGATGCAAGGGTTCTCTATCAATTTTGATTGCTTTCAAAATCAGGTTTCAATTTCGTGACTTAGGTTTTCCAAAACCTTGTTTCTGTTTATATAGTAAACCGCAATCTCGTGGTTACTGTAGCTAAATAGAAATTGCAAAAATAGACATGGGTGTGGGCGCGCTCTCGGCAAGGCCAATGTCGAGCGCCCCCCCCCCTCAAGTGCCTATTTCGTTTTCCAGTACCAAGGGCGTGGGCGTGCCTTGGTCTTAGACCAATCAGAGCGCACGCGCGCTCAAACCTCTTCACGCAAACATAACTTCTTTCTCTCCTCTTCTTCCTCATCCTCATGTGAGGGATAACTCCAAAAATCTCCCCTTCCCAAACATCGAGGGTGGATACCTCCATGTAATTTTCAAATCAATAGGCGGAGTATGCTACCATTTCGGCGGTAGCACAACAAACATCAAACTTACCTTTCGATAAGACTTTGGTCATCATATCCGACTCGTTTTTGTCGGTATGGATCTTCTCAATACATAAATGCTTGTCTTCGAGTACTTCTCTAATCCAATGATAACGCACATGTATGTGCTTGGATATAGAATGGAAACTCGGATTCTTGCTCAAATGGATGGTGCTCTGACTATCACATAGAACTACAAACTATTTCTGCTTTAGCCCTAGTTCATCGAAGAACCTCTTCATCCATAACATCTCTTTGCAACACTCAGTGGCTGCAATATACTCGACTTTTGTAGTGGAGAGGGCAACACACTTTTACAACTTAGATTGCCAAGAAACTCCCCCCTACAATTGCAAAAGTAACCAGATAACAGGAAGTGGACTTCATCGAGTCAACATCACCTGCCATGTTTGCATCCGTGTAGCCTTCAAGTAAGGGCTTACTTCCAACAAAACACAAACACGATTTAGAAGTGCGCTTGAGATATTTTAATATCCACTTAACACCTTCCTAATGCTTCTTACCCGGATTTGACAGAAATTGGCTTACAACACCAACGACGAAAGCAATATTTGGTCTTGTACACACCATTGCATACATCAAGCTGCCCACTGCGGATGCATAAAGAATCTTTTCCATTTCATTATGCTCATGCTCTCCCTTTGGACACATACCTTTGGTCATGCAGAACTGGCCACAAAGAGGACAACTGACTGGCTTCGTTTGATCCATGTTGAATTTTTTCAACACCTTCTCAATGTAGCTTTCTTGAGAATGCCACAACTTCCCACTCTTTCTGTCACAAGTGATCCGCATCCCAAGTATCTGCTTTGCTTGACCTAAATCCTTCATCTAAAAAAACTTACTCAAGTCTTTCTTCAGCTTGGATATCTTGTTGATGTTCAGGCCAACTATCAACATATCATCCACATACAACAAGAGCACTATGAAATTCACATCTGGAAATTTCTGAACAAATACACAATGATCGGAAGCAGACTTCTTGTATCCTTGCTTTGCCATAAAGGAATCAAACTTTATGTACCACTGTCTCAGTGTCTGCTTCAACCCATACAATCTCTTTATCAGCTTGCATACTAGGTGCTCCTTGCCTTTAACCTCAAACCACCCCTTTGGATGGTCCATGTAGACATCTTCTTCAAGGTCTCCATGAAGAAAAGCTATCTTAACATCTAGCTGCTCAACCTCTAGGGTCATACTTGACGGTCATACCCAATACCACCCTGATAGAAGTCATCTTAACTATAGGAGAGAAAATTTCATCAAAGTCAATTCCTTTCTTTTGACCGAATCCCTTCACAACAAGGCAAACTTTGTGCCTTGGGTGTGGATTATTTTCCTCGTGCTTGACTTTGTAGATTCACTTATTCTTGAGAATTTTTCTTCCTTTCGGTTTCTCAACTAACTCATAAGTGTGATTCTTATGCAAAGAATCCATCTCATCATGTATGACATTCAACCACTTTTCTTTGTTTGTACCTTCAAGGGCCTCTTGGTAGTACATAAGTTCTCCACCATCAGATAGTAAAACATACGTATGTGGTGGATACCTAGTTGAAGCTTATCTCTCTCTGTCTGACCTCCTTGCACCATCTTCTTGTGGCTCAGGAGGATGCACTTTTGCTTGCTTAGGTGGTGGTTCATACACTTCATTTGCATATTCTATATCAATAGGTTCTATCCCATCATGAGCAATAGAATCATCATCATGAGCTTCAAACCCATGGTTCTCTACATTTTCAATGCCTTCTACACGTTCCATAGTAGGAACTTCTGGTTATGAATCAACAAGATCATTAGTGAAAGCTTGTAGCTTCTCACCCTCATCGAAATCTTCTATGGTTTGGTCTTCCAAAAACACAATATCTCGACTTCGGATTACCTTCTTGTTAATCGGATCATAGAGTTTGTAGCCAAACTTCTCATCCCCATAACCCAGAAAAATGCATTGTTTGGCTTTGTCATCAAGCTTGGATCTCTCATCCTTATGAATATGAATAAATGCCCTGCACCCACATACCTTAAAGTATCCATAATCAACATCTCTGCCTAACCATACTCTCTTTGGATAATCACTATTTAGAGGCTTTGACGGCGATAGGTTGATCACACGTACGACTGTGCGCATTGCTTCTATCCAGTAACTTCTCGGTAACTTAGAGTAAGACATCATGCATCTCATCCTCTCTACAATGGTATGATTCATCCTCTCGGCTACACCATTGTGTTGCGGAGTTTTGGGAATGGTCTACTCATGACGAATCCCATGACTCTATCAATACTCTTCAAACGGCCCAATATACTCACCCCCTCATTATTTTGAGCGAATACACTTCAAAGGCTTCCTTGTTTCTCTTTCCACCATGCTATGGAAATTCTTGAACACGCCAAGTACTTCATCCTTGGTCTTTAGACTATATGACCAAATCTTTCTTGATGCATCATCAATGAGAGTCAAGAAGTACAAAGCTCCCTCGTGGGACTTCACTTTCATAGGACCACATAAGTCAGTGTGTACAAGCTCAAGGACATTGTCATTTCTGTGAGAGGGAAATCTTTGGAAAGACACCTTGTGTTGCTTTCCTACCAAATAGTGTGTACATCTAATTAAATACATACCTTTGATGTTTGACAAGACATTTTGCTTGGCAAGAACTTCCATTCCTTTTTCGCCCATATGACATAGTCTCTTATGCCATAGTTTAGAGGAAGCTTCTTCTTCTGCCGCATTTACTTCTGTTTTACACAAACTAGCTTGTGTCTTGTAAAGAAAGCAAGTTTTCTTCATTTTGGCTGGTATAATGGAACCTCTGCTCAATTTCCATAATCCGTTATCAAACGAGTTTAGAAAGCCATCATCATCTAACTTCCCAGCTGAAATTAGGCTTAGCCGAATGTCAGGGGCATGTCTTACATCCTTGAGTGTCAAGGTGTAGCCGACATTGGTTTCTACATGAACATCACCAATGCCTACAATCTTCGAGACTCTACTGTTACCCATCTTTACCTCACCAAATTCACCATAGCTGTAGGTAGTGAAGAATTCCTTATGCGGTGTGATGTGATAGGATGCTCCTGTATCTATCACCTACTCTGTATCCTGGCATGAGGTACTAAGACAACACACACCACATTTTGACACAATTCCCACTAGACCATCGTCGACTAGTGCGGTAATATCTTTGCCTGTGTTTCCGTTCCTCTTTACCATGTCTTCATGTACACATTTATTCTTCTCATCCCTCTTCAGTGTTCTGCACTCATATCTGAAGTGACCCTTGGTGGCACAATAGTAACATTGTCTCTCTGCCTTAGGAGTTATAGCTTCACCCCTAGATTTGCTTTTGTCATCACCTCTAGAATGAGATGGTTTTTTGCTTTACCTCTCCCCCGCTTCTCTGTGACAAGGATCTCTGAGTGAGAGGAGCTGCTTCTTGAACTCCTTCTTGTCTCCTCATTAAACAATGCCCCGGTAGCCATCTCTATGGAAATAACTCCATATTTAGCGGCTCCGTTAAGAGAAACTGCTAACGTCTCCCAATTGTCGGGTAGAGAGTTTAATAGGAACAAATCCTCAACTTCGTCTCCCATATCAATCTTCATCAAGTGCAACTGATTGATGATATCCTGTACTTCATTAAGATGATCAGACATTGAAGAACCTTCTTTGTACTTTGTGTTGGCAAACTTCTTAATGAGCAGTACTTTGTTTTCGGCTGACTTCCTTTCATAGAGGTCTTCGAGTTTCTTCCACAAGCCAAAAGCAGTAGTCTCTTGGGATACATGGTGGAAGACACTATCGTCAATCCACTGTCGAATGTACCCTATTGATTTTCTGTCAAGCTTGCTCCACTCAGCCAAAGGAATCACTTCCGGTTTTTCTTCCCCATTTTCAATGGGTTGTGCCAAGTCCTTGCAATAGGCCGGGCAAGTATTCCATCTTGGCCTTTCAAATAGTGTAGTTCACTCTATTCAGAATAGTCATGCGAGTGTTCACTGAATGGTCCATCTCTACAAGTTATTTCAACTCAAACCTCCTCTCGAGGAATTTTATCAAACACCTTCTGGGCTAGGTTTAGATAACAACCTAGGTTAATCTAACCTAACTCTGATACCACTTGTTGGGGAATAACGATACCAATCGATCCCCACTACATAGATAACTTGTACTTGAACAAACTACTACTCCAGAAAAATTCTAAATATCGACTACAATCCAACCTAGCATGCCCAACTCTCTAAACAACTATTAACAACAAATAATAATGTAAAGAAAAGTAAAACATACCATAACACAAAGATGTAACGTGGTTCGGCCAATGATGCCTATTTCCATAAGAGCTAATCCTTTTATAACATGGGAATGAAGATTACAATCACTCCTCTCAAGTCTCTCCACCTTACTAGATCACTCCTCTCTCCTTACCAGCTTTTCTGGATGCAAGGGTTCTCTCTCAATCTTGATTGCTCTCAAAATTGGGTTTCAATTTCGTGACTTAGGTTTTCCAAAACCTTGTTTCTATTTATATAGTAAACCGTAATCTCGTGGTTACTGTAGCAAAATAGAAACTGCGAAAATAGACATGGGCGCGAGCACGCTCTTGGCAAGGCCAATGTTGAGCGTGCGTGCCCTCAAGTGCCTGTTTTGTTTTCCAGTACCAAGGGCGCAGGCGCGCCTTGGTCTTAGACCAATCTGAGCGCGCACTCGGACCTCTTCACACAAACAAAACTTCTTTCTCTCCTCTTCTTCCTCATCCTCATGTGAGGGATAACTCCAACAAGGATTGCCACTCGATCAAGGGGGCTGCTAAAACTAACGAACATACACTACAAACATTTTTTGGGGGGTGAATTATACACTATTATAACTAGTATTTTTTTTTCGACGGAAAATTTTGGGTGCCCCCCATCCGCCCCTGTTGACGCATGCTTCACGAGCAATAGAAAAGTTAAGGATTCCAATTCAACATCAATTAATCGTTTTGCAGGCACAGTAGATATGTTATCTATGAGCGAAAAATTGATTTTATTTGAAATTTTGTGAACTGATGTTTTACAGGCTATTAGAACTAGATTCGTATCGTTTAATCTATATCTATATCTATATCTATACCAATCAATCAATCAATCAATATATCAATATCAATATCTATATCACCTCTCTCTATATTAAAACATAGTACATATCAGGTGCACAACTTCTTTCCTATGTGGCAATTTCCTAGTACTTGGTTATGCCATGTGGATTACTTAACAATACGATTACATTTTGAGTGCAAGTGTAATACGTATTGTTTCCTATTAGAATTAGAACTCTCTCTCTCTCTCTCTCTCTCTCTCTCTCGGCAGTCGATTATATGATCATCTCTCTATATTAAAGCAGAGTACATATGAGGTGGACAATCACTATCCGTGGTGGCAATTTCTTATAACAGAGCTCTCCCATATGGATCTACTAAAACTGTCAAGCAGACTTATCTTTCCACTAAACCTATGTAGAATTTTCACGAGGCAATAACAAAACCCAATTCATTGCCACTTCTAAACCGAAGCCAAACAGAAGTTGGCTTATCTTCTCCTTATCATAATCAATGCAACAAACTCTTTGAACTAATAGGAAAGTTTAAACCTAAAGCTACGTACTCCACTTCCTCTCAAATCTACTAATGGATCATGTCAAAAGGTAGGGGTGCAAGTGGATATCCAAATATTCGAATCCGATTCGAATTCGTATTCGAAAAATCGGATATTATCCGAAAATTTTGGATTCGGATTTGGATTTTTTTTTATGTCCTAACGGATACGGATTCGGATATTGACATATCCGCATCCGATAATATCTGATCCGATTTAAAAAATTAATAGTTATTATATATAATTAATTTATTCATTTTTTATTGTACAAAATATTATATAAAATCATAAACTAATAATATAAAACTATAATAACAAAATAATAATAATAATAAATGACAAATATAATATTTATACTAGTTTTTATAGTGGTAAAATGAATTATTCAAAACAAATAAAATTTTAATTAATTTTAATTTTTGGATCGGATATTATCCGATATCCGTTTCGGATATCCGAAATCGGATTCGGATAATTTTTTTAATATCTGTCGGATTCGGATTCAGATTCGGATATCGGTATAAATTTTCGGATTCGGATTCGGATACAGCCATATCCGCATCCGAACCTATCCGTTTGCACCCCTATCAAAAGGTGTGCTTTCAAACCTTAACTTACTCTCTCTGTCTTTCTCTCAATTTTTACATTATGTTCCCTTATGGCATATTTCTACTTGCTTCGTTTTTACTGCATTCTGTTATAGATTTTTTTTTTATGATTTTTTTTTAAATTATTTTGTTTCAAATAGTTGTACAATTATTGTTGAACATGATCATAGTTAACAGATCGAGTGCTATAGATTCATACTCAATGATTATATCTAGAATACAAAAAAGGCTTAACTTGATTTTTTAATTAATGAAGCAATACATGCTAATTTAGATTAATTAATGAAATAAAGCAATACGCCAATACACAACATAGAATAAGTCTGATTTACACTCTTTAAATTCATATTTGATTATTTTCTGTTCCAGTTTGGGACCAGTTATCTATTTGCAGGAGATTATCTTAGATTGAATACTCTATAATATGTAGGCTATGGCTTTATGATATAATATTGTTTCAATTGAACTAGTCTTGATTTGGGGATTTAGTAGTTTTTATTCCAATTATATATTTACTTAACATTGCTGATACAATGTGTAGTAGCCATATTTATGACCAGTGATATCACATGTATAAGATTAAGGCCTAAATCATAACACTTGCATGAGATGGGAGCACAGGAACTTAACTCAAAATGGTAGAGAAAGACAAGTGAGTAATTTTATACCATGAGATGGACAAGAAGGATCAAGGGCTAGGAGAAAATAGAGAGAATGGTATAAAACCCATAAGAGATAGGGTTAGAAGAAAAAAAAAAATAGGGAGGCTACTCCACAAAGAAAGGAGGAGGGATAGAGTGGAGAACAAACCAATTTAATTAATTGCTCAATCACTATTAGCTGATGACTATTCATTCATTAAGGATGGGGATACATAGAAGGTTAATGGTATGAAATTGGGTTCATACAATGGCGCCGTCTGTGGGGATCCTTAGAGACGACCAAATAGTGGGTTTCTAGACATGGTAGTTTGGTGGAGAAGTTGGAGCAAAATGGGCTTTTCTTGAGTTCTCTCCAGTCTCCACTACATCTCCTCGAACAATTCCAGATAATACGACAGATCTTCCAAGCTCGACTTACCCATGAAAACCTTATCCATCTCAAGAAAATCACAATTATCTCTAACATTTAAAAACCCCAACAGATCCAATCAACAACTTGAAATTAAAAGCCTCAACCATGGCTCCATGGCTACTGTATCGATTGAAGAAAGCGAACCCATTGTTCAGATCTTTGGTATCGAAATTTCCTCAGTTTCTTTAGCCAAATACACAACTGATTGGTCATTGTAGAGGTTTGGTGTTCTGGGTTTATGACATGAGGTTGGGATTGATTGAGAATGGTTGCACTCTTTCTTGGGATAAGAGTTGCCTACGTATCAAGTTTCTCAGGGTAAACTTGAATCAAGCCTTACATAGTTCATCTCTATCTATTTATTGATAAGAGCCTTAATAATATTACATTTAGACCAATTATGTGATTAATAAATAAGAGTTAGTATTGTTTATGTGCTTTTGTATATTTTAGGCATTGGAGTCAAATATGTGAAGAAACATGTCACTTTTACAAGAGAAAGGAGCAAAGGTTAGTTGCTAAGAAGTTCTATGACTAAATGCCAAGATTCAAGAAGAAAAAGCTTTTTTAAATCTCGGTCAAAGCTGAAAAGTCAAAGTCAATGCGCGGGCAGAAATAGGCATAAAAGTCAATATAACATCCTGCAGGCCATATCTTTGGATTCAGACCTCAGAATTGAGCCTATTATATGTAAAAACGACCGGCTCGGAAAGAGTTTTCTAATGGTCTGGGCTTTGACCCAATTAGAGGAGCAGAAGTAGACAAAAATGCTATTGCAGTAATTTCCAGTAGAAAATCCCTTTTTGGACATATGTAATTAGGTTTTGGGCTTGTTTTCATGGCCCAAAATATACCTCCAAAGCCCATACACGAAATTGTAGACCTAGCCCTCTCCTATATAAAGAGAACTAAGGCAAAACTCTTACACACACCTAGAATACTTAGTTTTAGTTTTTAGAATAATTCTCTCATAGATTTTACTTAGTTAATTATTCAATACTTAGTTTTTAATATATTTTTCAATTCTTAGACTCTCTTCCATTAGATTAATAAAGCCAAGTTATTGTTCTTCATTATGTCTTCTTTTTATTTATCTATTAATGATAATCTGATGAATCTGAGCTAAACCTCCATTAGAGGGGTTTGATGAAGACTTGATGTGTTAGTTAGAATTATTGTTTATTTAAGAGTTTCACTCTAGTAGGTTAGTTTATTTACTATGAGAATGGGTTAAACTTCCTCACATGCTAATTATTAGTTGGTAGAGATTGCCATAAATAATTAGGGATCAAATACTTAATCTTTATTGGTTAGGATTGCAATAATCTACACTAGTATATTAAAAATTTATTTAAGTGAAATCAAATCCCCCTAATTCCTTCTCCATATTCACATCTTAGTATTTAATTGCTATAGTATAAGTTAAAACATCTTAATTAGTTCAATCACCATATTAGTATAATTACAATCTATTACTATCATTAAATTTATTAGAATTGATAAAACTAGTGAAACTTACGTCTAAAACAACTAGGAGTTAAATGAATTCTCTACTTCACATATTGCACGATAAACGATAGTAGAATTTTGATCAAAGAGTAAATCCTTGTTACTTTTACTTATTTTTAACATAATTAGTTAAGAGTAGGTAAAACTATAGTTTTTACATTTATCAAATGGCACCACTGCCATCTTAGTTCTATTTAGATTCATTTCCTTTAGTATTTTCGATCCTACCAAAACCCCATTAAACCGGCCCACCCTTGTTTGGCTATAACTGTATTTGTTTGGTTCAGGAAATAATTTTTTTTGAAATACTACCTTGAGCGCACCTATGCCCTAGGTACTCTATTTTGGAAGTGCGCATGCCCTAAGGTTATTGGAATTTGTGTCAAGCAAGAGCGCACCCACGCTTTTATAAGCCTGTTTTCAAGCACGCCCGTACCCCTTCTGAAGAAAGCCCGATTTTTCACAGGTTAGTTCAAACTCTCTTCGTTCAAGTTATTCAGTGTTTCCAACTTCTTAAATACACTGAGATTGCGTATACAAGATGCTATTCAAACGCGTAGCAAGGAGGCATTCAGGTACTCCTTCTTCCACTCCTCGCTTCTTCTGTCAGAGGAGTTTTTAATTCTAGCATATAAGGGTTGTTTTGACTGTTGTTCATGTTTCTTTAATATCGGACTTAGCCTTGGATGAGATTAAAGTCTGGTAGGAAAAAACCGTCTACGTGATCTATCGTATACGTCAATGCACACGCCTATCTAGAATACCACACACTACACCTGCATCAATGGCTGAAGAAACAGAGACTCCTCTCTCTGATTTTTACAAAGCCCTAAACGATAGCCCTAAGTCATGCATCATTCTTGCAGACCCAGTGGGGGGTTTTCGAATTCCCTCGAATATGTTTAATTTGTTATCGGTTTTTCATGGGTTAGACCATGAGATGCCTTATCAGCATATGCGTAGGATAGAACAAGTTCTTACCACATTTCATCATCATATCGTAGGTTTGGAACAAATTAAACTGAGGGTGTTTCCTTTCACCCTAGCCGATAAAGCCGCATCTTGGTTAACTACCCAAGCGCCTAATTCTGTGGGCTCATGGGCTAAATTTGTTCAATTGTTCATGGAATAGTTTTACCCACCATTGAAAACAGATGAAATGCTATATAAGATTCATTTCTTCTGCCAGATTCCTCATGAATCCTTTTCAGAGATTTGGAATCGTTTCACTGATCTTCTCATCGCGTGTCCACATCATAACCTTGCAAAAGACACGCTAGTTCATGCCTTTTTTAAAGGGCTTTTACATCATCATAAGGAGGTTCTTGATATAATGAATGAGGGTAGTTTCCTTAGTAAAGGAGCCTCAGAGGCTTATAGGTTTTTAGAAGATCAATCTAAGCATAATAATAACTGGGGTAATGACATCCCCCGCTCCGCTAATTCTTCTTTCCACAGTTAAGGCTGCCAGTATGTTTAAGGTTAAATCTGATCCAGAACTTAAAACTTTAATCGAATCTCTCACAAAAAAGGTAGAAGCTATTTTGTTCAACAAAAGCCTACTCCTGTCATGAACGTCAACTTTATTCCATGTAATTTCTGTTTGAGTCCTGAGCACCCCGATTCCTATTGTCCTCTAGTCTATGAACAACCATCTGCACAGCCGGACAATGTTTGTTCCATTAATAGCGAACCTAACGCACCTTGGAGACAAAATCCCAACTTTAGTTGGAGAAATAATTAACAAGTTACACCTCCAGGGTTTAATAATCAAAACGTTAGGCCAGCAAACAATTACAACCAAGCTCCACCACGATAAGGACAGGGATAAGGTAATTATAATAATTATAATAATAATTATAATAACAATAGAGGTATCATACCGGTTAATAATAACTATCACAACCCACCCGTTAATAATCAACGTGAGATAGTTCCAATCACACCACCTGTGGCCACTACACCTTCACAACCAGATCGTTTCGAAGCCTACATGTAATCTAACTAACAAATTTTACAATCCATTAATCATTCCATACAATAGTTAAGCCAAGAGAAAAACCAACTGAAAGGTGTGTTTCCAGGTCAAGCTATACCTAATCCTAGAACGCCAAACACAACTTTTGAAGTAACCGATAATACTAGTAATGATAATTTTAACGTAGGTGAGTTAAATGTCATCACCACTCCCCGTTATGGCAGAGTGGTTGATAACGCCATAACTACGCCCATTAATACACCACCAGTGGTCATTGAAAATGAGATATTACTAGATACCGAGATAGAAACTAAAGATCCTACCCCTGTAGAGGTACCAGTTAAACCACAACCCAAGAAGAAAGCGGCTAAGGTTAAAACTCCTATTGATCCATATGCTAAATATAGAGAGAAACCACCGTTTCCCCAGAGACTACCCATGTAAAACAAGGATACAAATTTTGACGAGATTAGGGAAGTTTTTAAAAATCTAACGATAAACCTACCTTTTCTTGAAGCTATTAAAAAACTACCACAACATGCTAAGTTTCTAAAAGAGTTGTGCAATACTAGGCGGAAAACGAACATTCCAAAAGACGCCTTTTTAATTGAATAGTTTCCCATTCTATCTGACCATAATGGAATTGTTAAGTACAAAGACCCTGATCGTCCTACTATACAATGCACCTTAGGGGATACTCACACGACAACTACTCTATTAGACCTGGGGGCGAGTGTTAACTTACTCCCATATTATCTATATAAACAAATAGGTCTACAAGAGATGCAACCAACTAAAATAACGTTGCAATTAGTTGATTGTTCTATTAAGTATCCTAAGGGTGTGGTTGAAAATGTGATGGTTAAAGTTCAAGATTTTTACTACTCAGTTGATTTCGTTATTCTCGACACAGAAGTCGTTAACGACTCTATTCCTATCATCTTAGGGTGTCCTTTCTTGGCAACTGCCAACGCGCTCATAAACTGCCACGATGGTTCAATGTCCATGTCCTTTGGACACCTTTCTCTTGAGGTAAATATTTTCAAAACGATGAAACAATACTAGATATGACTATCGATGGAGAGGTTAACATGATCGAGAGCTTAGCTCAAGATTATTTCAACAACACGTTTCCTAAGAATCAGTTGCATAAATTCCTTTCTTTCGGAAGTTCCGACTCCGACGCTTTTGTCCCCACACTAGTAGATACCCCCTCTTATGGACGAAGACAAAGATCACAATTTCGACTCACTGGAAGTAGATGAAATCGAGGAAGATTTCCTTTGCCTTTTTTGCAACTCTTCGTTGCCACCTCGCGAGTCCTCTCCTATTGATATCCATTCATCCATTGACGCCATGACAGAAGAAGCATTTTTTACCCACTATCCTAGTGATTCTTCTAACCCACCTATTGAAGAATGTCTGGCATATCTAAAAGCTTATGATGATCTAGACCTGAGAGCTCTAGCTGAGCATCATTCACCCACCTCACATCATCCTGTCACTCATTTACCTTCCATCAATGTTCCCCGCCCTCCACTTTTTCAAAGGAACCTTGAGTTTGCACTCGACCCTCTTGTTTCTCTTGTGCTTCATGATTTTCTACACTCTCCTAGTAAAAAAATACTACCTACAGAACCACCTGATACTTTCATTTTCATTTATGTAATTATACCAACCCACTCTACCAATGAATTTTGTGATAAACCGACATTCTCATTTCTTCCATTCCTTACTTCTAAAACTTATCCATATCCACCATATCTTCTACAATCATTTATTTTTTCACGATTATTCACTTGGCTAGTTACCCTTTCATTGGAGAAAAAGAAGAAATTGCATGCTAGATTCGGTCCTAGATCCATCAGTGTTCACTCCCATTCCGTTACTTACAGCCACACACTCCAAATAGTGGGCCGATTTTGTTTTATATATATTCAAAATCATTATTTATGGAAAGATTCACAACTATTTCGGTTGTTGATATATGGTAAACTATATATATATATATATAAAGTCTTGAATATCTGATGATAAAATACTCATTTTATTCTTCGGTGTACTCCATTCCAATCTTATATTTTGGTAGTGCACCATTAAGGTAACCGGGCCCTCCCTTTGGAGTGTGTGGCTGTAAGTACCGGATTTTAAGTCCACGTTTAACATAATTCACGCTTTCCACTCTTGCATGTTTTCTCAATTTTTGAGTCATGTTTCTCTATGGAGTGATTTATGTTTTTATTGCTTTATTGTTTTACTTTATATTAAACATTATTCATAAAAAATAAAAAAAAATTAAAACCATAAAAATAGTAATCTAGCAAGTCTCGGGAATCTGACTTTAAAAGGCCCACGTTTTTAAAACAAATTTTCTAAACCCTGTTTTCAAAAATTTGTTTGGGGTGGGGTGTTTGGTCTTTTCATTCTTGATCACTCAACTTCCTATTCTCATCCCATCCTCATCTCGTGGCTAGTTTTATTGTATTATTGTTGTGTTAAGATTATTTTCCCTATTTTTAGTAGATTTTGATTCCGAATTGTTTAGTTAAGTAGTTTATTTTGAATTTTGTATTTGTTATTTTAAATTTGAAGTTGTTTTAAATTCCGACATATGCTATGTTTTGTATCGTGAATCCCACCCTTCTAACTTGTTTGGGGGTGGACTTATTTATTTAGCAATGCCTTTAATCATATCCACGTTTTTTTGTTCGAAATATTATTGTCTGCTTGATAATGATCGATTGACGTGCGTATGTTGCTAAATTGGTGTAGTTAGAATTAGCTAATGTTGTTTGGTGCAAGCTCAAGGAGTAGTGATTAGATGATTGCTATTTTAATTCTAGTAAAAAAGCTATTGGTTTGGTTTTGGAGTATACATCTGATCTGTTTCTATTTTGGATTTAGAAAATTTCTTTTTTCCATCTTGTTGCCTTAACTATTTGGGCAACTTGTGGAACTTATAAACTAGTCCTCTATAAATACAGGTTCACTTTCAACTTAACACCACACCTCTCAACTTTGCAACTCTCACTTTTACTTTCACTTTCACTTTGAGCACTTCTAATACACGGAGCGCACACACCCCTTATTTTGCCTATACTCAGAGCGTGCACGCCCCCAAGGTACTGGAATTCTTGTCAAGCAAGAGCGCGCCCGCGCCTTCACCTCATCACAATGCAAGTTCTAATTTTTTGGGGTTTTCTAAGGTTACTTCCAGGAGTTCTAAAGTGTGTTTGTTTGATATGAAGTCTCCTCAGATCATTCCAGAGCAATCCTTCGAAGATTTGTTCACGAGCGACACCTATGGGTCTTGGTTCCGCGACTTGATTATACAGGCAGGATGGCAACCTCTAATGGTAAGCTCCAATGACCTATATTCTCTTGCACTTACAACTTATTTTTATGATCATTGTAAGTTCTTTTATCGAATGGATGGAGAGCAAGTGTTCCATCACCATTGGTGATGAAACAATGGACTTAACCAATTTTTTGTTGGCCTTTGCTCTTGGACTTTCTATGCCTACTGAAATCCAAAACTCATGGGGCTATTGGGTAGATAATATGTACATCTACAACTATGAGTTTTTGCATGAGACCTATGGGGCAGGGATTTTTCGTGTCGAGGACCAAAGGGTAATATAACATAGCCCTTGGTAGCTTGTCCTTTAACGTGGGCACTGTTATGTTGTTTATAATGCTAAATATCTTAAGGGAATGACGTTTTTCTTCTGCGAATGACGCCACTTATGACGTTTTCCTTGCTCTAGCTGAGGGACCTATGCTCTATAACCTTCCCCAGACCTTGGTGTCCAATTTAGCACGATCCCATAGTATGAGGCATAAATACATTCTTATGTCTGTCTTGGTTTGTCGCATAATGCTATATTTATTTCCTGAGTTCTGTGCCCGTTTTACAGATTGGGTTAGGGTTGACATTGTGAGACCCACCAATTGCATAATATGCTCATTCCGTGTAATGACTTGGCCTGGGTGGAGGCTACAACCTAATTGGGTTGCCCCCTACACCCCATCCGACCAAGTGGCACTTAACATGTTAGCAATTGTAGATGATAAATGGTGTGAGGCCTAACAAATTATCATGGCGTGGCAAGATGCCAAGGAACCTCAATTCTTTATAGAAGAGGAGGACAATGCTTAAATGCTGAATGTGAGGTAAGTTTTACTTTTTGTTCGTGTCTGCTTATGTCCCAAGCAATTTAATTTTTGTTATTCCCATAACGGGTGGAAGTCATATAGAGTTGCGTCTGTTTTTCTTTACTTATATTAGTATGTTCTAAATTTGTTTTGCAGGTGCTCTAAAATTTTCATGTGTTTCCATTGTATTTCCTATCCTTCTTATACTTTGAGGACAAAACATGTTTTTGTTTGGGTGGCATAGAAACACGAGTAATTTAAGGCACCTATTAGGATATATATATGTTTAATATGTACTTGTTTTCTAGTAAAAAATTCAAAAATTCAAAAATACAAATAAAAAGTTTATGCTATACACTTAGGAATAGTGGTATTGTTTCTTTTTCTATGATGATAGTAGTCTAGAAGTTTCACGTTAGCTTTTAAATTAGAATAGTTTTTAGAAACTTAGGTTAATATGTAGGTAATAATCATTACATCTTTCCATAAATATATTGTATGAGCATCTATGTTTGTATTGGCAGTATGTATCTGAAATCTAGGCTAGAGTACTTATTCTACAAATCCTGTGAGAATATAACCTAAAGCCTTATATGAGTGAAATATTTGAGAAATGACACAAGGGAGAAGTAAATTCCGAATAGAGAAATCACACGTCCATTTGCTTGATCACTATACCATATCCTGAGTGAGAATTCAGGCCATTTTTGGATCAATATAGCAAGAAATTCAAACCTATATGAAATTATTTTCCGCTAGTCACCCCTCTGAGCCTTTCTTTAGCCTTTCACAAACCACAATTCCTTTACCCTTTTACAAAAACAAAACAAAATAAAAATCAGCCTACCCATTTTTGAATGAGTCTGAGAATAGAGATGAAATGACACTACTAAAAAAATGAAATATTATGACGCTTGTTTTTTATCTATCTTGGCGACTTTGTTAAAAACTGTCAAGATAGGTGTTTTAGTAATATTTTTATGATGGCTATTACAACATTATGTCATGTATGACACAAACGTCAAGAAAATATAATAAATTTATGACGGCTATTGCAACATTATGTCGTGTATGATACAAGCGTCAAGAAAATATAATAAATTTATGACGGCTATTGCAACATTATGTCGTGTATGATACAAGCGTAAAGAAAATATAATAAATTTATGACGGCTGTTGCAACATTATGTCGTGTATGACACAAGCGTCAAGAAAATATAATAAATTTATGACAGCTATTGCAACATTATGTCGTATATGATACAAGCGTCAAGAAAATATAATAATTTTATGACGGCTGTTGCAACATTATGTAGTGTATAACACAAGTGTCAAGAAAATAGAAATATGATGGTGTTTCTAAAACAATCAAATTAGCAATAGAATAAACCGTGAACCTTCTCACAATTTTTTGGGCACCAGCTGGGTTGGACCATTTTCGCTTTCACTTAAACCGTCAACAACTTAACAAATAAAAATGGCATTCAATTAGGGTATGGTACCCGTCAGGTGGACTCCACTTATTTAGACTCCAATCTCACTCCAAATCCATACCCTTAGATTCTATTAGCATCTACGGTTACATTATTATTTCCACGCCTTCTACAAATCCTAAAAGGGTATTTTCGGTAGAAAGATTCAGTCGAGAAAATTAAAACTTACGAGACATAGAAAACCCCAAAACCTTTCTTCTCCACTGACCAGACCCTTCTCCATCCTCCCTTAATGCCGCACAGTGAGTCTATGGTTACCTATTGAACCGAAGTTCTCTACACTACACCATAATAGCTTTTTTGTGACACTGGGTTTTTCTCATTAGTAACGCCAAATTGGCATCAGATCAAGCCAGACACCATTTTGGCGTCACTAAATTGCTAAAGCCATCACCAATAATTTGATAATAACCCGAATTAAATTTTGAGGAATTATAAGAAATATTGTGATGGCAAGATAGCGTCAATGTGTCTAGAATGCAAGAAATTACAATGTAAGGGACCATGTCTTCTTCTCTCAAATAAATAACAACTCAAAACTCAGTTCCCATCTCTCCCAACTACCTCCTCTATTCTTTACCCTCCTTTCCAGTTCCCATTACTAAACCATACCCGGCTTCGATTAGAACACAGAAATCTAGAAACAAAGTTTGAACAAACTCTAGAAATGATTGAAGTAAGTCTCGAAAATTCATTCTAGTGGTACCGAAGGCAAACCCGCTGAAGAAGAAGGAGATGGGCACAACGCTCGAAGATGCTACTAATTTAATTGGACGATAGCCATGAAAGCCCTTGTGATTAATCTGCCCTCTCTTTCTTATGATAACCCATTTCGAAAAAAGTCGGTTTTTTTATGCTTACTCCTCCACATCCGAAAAAGCTTTGATTTTCAAGGTTGGTTCTCTTATTCAGACTTCATTAATTTTTGTTCTCTTTGGTATGGTTTTATTTTACACATTGATTCTCTTAATTAATTTTACCACTAGAGAAAAAAAACTTAATCTTCAATTTTTCAAGTTGGGTATTTTTTTTCTTTAATTTGTATTCCTTTAGATTTCAGGTTGCTTAAATTTGTTTCAATTGTTTATAATAATTTAGTTTATGGAAATGAATTAAAGTTTGATTTTGGTTTTGGGTTAGGATCTGTGAATTCTGTATGGATTTTCTAAGAAGCCAAAAATTGAGTTTACTTATTAGGACTAATCGTCGGTGAGTAATATACTGCTCATTCTTGTTTCTTTATAATTACAGTGTTTAAAAATCATAACAATGGAGAGTATATTCTTTTTGGCTAATCAGGGACTTACACTGTGGTTGAATAAAGGGTCAAGCATCCATGTGGCATGGTAAGCACATGTTAATGAATACAAAGATCTCTCATTTGCTTTGGTAAAAGACGATGTTGAATGTCATTCTTCGTACTTCTTTTTTGTTATGCACTTAATTAACTATATGATTTTCATTCATATATAGGAGAACATAATTTTGTAACGCTACGGCCTTCAAATCCCAATAATTCCCCTGAAGTCCCTAGTTTCAACAGTCTAACTTATGGTAAGATCTACAAATACTTTATTCGTCTCATTAAATGGGTGGTGATGCCTCCACAAAGAACTAGTTGTTGACAAAATGTACACCTCAAATTACGTTGGCCTTGCTTGGCATTTGGCTGCAAATTGAAATCATAACCTGTTTTACTTTTTTATTTTTATTTCTAAGGTAATGGACAAGCTGAGTATGTAGAGGAACATGATACTTACTACATCCGTGTTGATGATAAGAATCCTAGAAGCATCATTATTGCGATGAATGTTATTGACACCACCAAAGCTAAAAACATGTCTTTCTCCATGTAGGACTTTAATGTGCTTGTTGTATTATTGGTCTTGAAATACCTTGGAGATTGTGAAGGACAGAGAACCTCAGATGGCGCAACTAAGGTTTACACTTTAAAGCCAGAAAAATCAATAAAATTTACCCATGGAACAAATGAAGATGCATAGTCAGGAAAGTGTAGCTCTTCTGAGTACTTGTATGAGAGGAAGATTTGTGTCATTTGCTATGACGCTCAATGCAACGGTTGTTTTTGTTCCTTGAGGTCACTGTGCTACCTGTTATGAATGTTCAAAGGTACACCAAAAGACTTGGAAATCCTTTTAGTATAAGTCCAGTAAGGAAAAAGTCTCAAAATAATGGGTTTTCTGCAGAATTTTGGAGAAGAAGATGTGCTCGATCTGCAGAAGGACAAGGTAAGAACGCTTCCTACTTAATGTACAATTTGTGGTTGCGCATAAGCCGTTGTGGCCTTGAACTTCTGGAGTTGACTGTTATGCACAGTTGTGATTCACTTGGCTAATGTTTAGTCAGAGGCCTTATCACCTTTATTATTAAGAATGGATTCTATCATATTGTTTTTAACTGCCCAAAGTGTAGATTGAGTATGCTTTTCCTTGTTACTGCTGCAGTGTGACGAGACCTTACAAGGGTAGCCTGTTATTTCTAGAACTATAAAGCTACTCTACTAGGACTTGAAATTGTATGAAGTATGAATCTTGGGTATTTTGTACCATTATAGAATTATTGTTTGGAACCATAGGAACTTTAAAAGCTAGTTTCTTAGTTAGTAATCAGTGTAGAAGTTTATTAGTGTGATATGAGTTGGATTTGGATATGAGTTGGATACTTATTTCTGTTGTATATTTCAGGTGGATATGACAAGGAAGATAAAGCAACAAGGGTTTCTGATCTAGCTGTTATGAAGTACTGGGGTCCCACTACCAATTTTCCGGTAGAATACACTTTACAAGTCAACATTATTTAATCTTTGTTGTCTTTGAATTTGATAGAGGAAAACTGATGTGGTGGTTAACTATGTAACTCTATATTTTGGATAATAGAAGAATAGGAAAAAAAGAGTAGTTTAGGATTGTTTTACTGTTAGTAGTATCGATGGTTTGTTAGTGCATTCTTTTATTGAGTTGAACCTCAAGGTTTTGCTTTATTTCTTCGTTTCGTTTTCTACATTGATACTTTAACCAAGGTTGGAAGTTGGAACTTATGCCACTCTAATCTGTTATAATGTAAGCCAGTTGTAATGTCATAGGACACCAAGCTATATACTAGAAGGTAGAGGTAGTACCTGTTTAGTTGTATATATGTCACCTTATTGTTGTTCATATAGCTTCTAGGGCTAAAGAGGCTCCCATAGGTGCTTTACTGTGTATTAGTGTTGTGTTGTCAAACAGTAATGGCATATAGCTTCTTTGATATCATAGTGGCATGGTTACCTTCTTGCTATGTTACTAATTTGGTAGACTAGAAACTATGTTACTGAGTTTTAATTAGTATAAGTGAACCTATTGTTATATATATATATATATATATATATATATATATACATTTTAAAAGGTAGAAATCTATCTAAACTCTTTTGTTAAATGAAACAGATAATAATGCATGTGGCATTTGTTTGTTGCCGACCTTGAAGGATGGAGGTGGTTGATATTGCCACTTGGACACTTTCTAATAAGAAGACTTTTTTTCTAGCTAGTTGTAAGCATAATGTAATATACTTTTTGTATTGTACTTTTCGTTTGGAAAATGGAAGTACATGATGTTCACAAGTGACTTGATAATTTCGAGTGATGGAATGAATGTTTTATTTTTGAATGTGATTGATGGTGTGCTTGTGTATTTTATGGAAGTGCTTGAGTTATTTAATTTTTTTATCCCTGAATAAATCATGTAATATGAACAAGTTCAATTATTGGAATGATTTATGTTGGTAATAAAAGTATGATTCTTGTTTCCGTAATGGACTTCAATTGTTAGGTGTCTGAATGTATTGGTTTACAAGAATTTCAAATTTACAGGAATTTATTTTCAGATTTACAGGGAAAAAAAATAAATAAATAAAAGAAAAAAAGAAGAACTTATGACAGCTTCCAAAGAACTATCGTGCTACATATCAATTCTTGACAGTTTTTAGTATTAATTTCTTGACGCTTTTGTTTATCAGGGTGACGCTTAAATAAAAACAGTTATAAACGAAGGTTTAGTTCTTGACGCTTTTTCTAATAAACTATAATGGTTAAGTAAAACATGTCATGCAATAGGATCCAGTTATGACGTTTATAAATGAATTTTTGTCATATTAAATTCGAGCTTTGATGTCAGCTTCTCTAGAACCGTCATCAAATTTATGACATTTTTTGTTAACTTTTATGACGGGCTCTATAATGACGGTTGCTTTTAAAATGAAAAAATGTCATTAAACCTTCATGACGGCTAAAAGACGTTATCACAAGTCTTTTTTTTAGTAGTGTGAAGAATAGAAAAGAGAAAGACCTATGAAACCAAGAATTTGTTAGTTACTTCAAATAAGAAAAGAAAGTTTTCATCCAAAGAAAATAAATAAATAAAATAAAAATTTAGAACTCCAAAACAGAATCAAAGGAGTCAAAAGCCAAAATAAAAAGAAAAAATGGCTAAGGATGGAAACAAAGTGTAGAAACAAAGTAAGAACAAGGTTTTCTCTAGTTACATAATATGAAGACTCTATTATCTCAGATTTGTCCTTTTGAATATCCATTTCCTTCCTTCTTAAACCATCTCCTAATCCCTGCAATACCTAATAAAGACCTCTAGCTTAATTAGGAATAGGTTAGTGTGATAGTAAGTGGCAGATATGTTTGATCTACTACGGCTTCCTTGTGTGTCATTGAGATTGTAAGATAAAGTGTGCCCACTACGCACTGGAGTGAGCGAAACTTGAGTGGAAAAATTAGAGTGTTTTTATCTTGACTTATATGTGAGGGCCTACTTAAAGACGCTATTCCAAAGTTTCAGAAACAGACTGTTATTGCATTTCATAGCATAGTTCATTATATATATGTTTATTCATAGATGATTGATTATTATGCACATATTAGCTTAGGTTTCGAATTGATTATTCTGTATTCATTACTAGTGAGATGTATAGACATCTGAGAATAAATTAGGAAACAATAATTTTTATTTCTTAGTCATTGTAGTATAGATGAAGTTTGTGAGTACCTTCTCTGGAAAACTCTCACGAGGCTATAACTAGTCCACTAGAGAATTCCTAGTGGTTTAAGGCCTTATTACATATGGTCAATGCAATCGCACTCGGCAAAACGAGATTAGTTAGAACTCCATTTTTGGTCACTTATTGTAATTTCTCATATTTGCTTGAGGACAAGCAAAATGTTGTTTGGGTGTGGTTTGATAAGAGCCCAAAAATGTAGTTTTAACCCCTTAATAATATTACATTTAGACCAATTATGTGATTAATAAATAATAGTTACTACTGTTTACTTGCTTTTGTGTATTTCAGGCATTGGAGTCAAATATGTGAAGAAACATGTCACTTTTACAAGAGAAATGAGCAAAGGTTGGTTGCTAAGAAGTTCTATGACTAAAGGCCAATATTCAAGAAGAAAAAGCCTTTTTAAAACCCGGTCAAAGCTGAAAAGTCAAAGTCAACGCGGGAAGAAATAGAGCATAAAATTTAACAGAACTTCCACAGGCCGTATCTTTGGACTCAGACCTTAGAATTGGGCCTATTATATGTCAAAATGACCAGCTCGGAAAGAGATTTCTAATGGTCCAAGCCTTGATCCAATAAGAGGAGCAAAAGTGGACGAAAAGGCTGTTGCAATAATTTCCAATAGAGAATTCCTTTTTGGACATATGTAATTTAGGTTTTGGGCTTGTTTTCATGGCCCAAAACATAGCTCCGAAGCCCATACACAAAATTATAGACCTAGCCCTTTCCTATATAAAGAGGACTAAGGCCAAACTCTTACACACACCTAGAATACTTAGTTTTAGTTTTTAGAATAATTATCTCCTAGATTTTACTTAGTTAATTATTCAATACTTAGTTTTTAATATAGTTTTCAATTCTTAAACTCTCTTCCATTAGATTAATAAAGCCAAGTTATTGTTCTTCATTATGCATTCTTTTTATTTATCTATTAATGATAGTTTGATGAATCTGAGCTAAACCTCTATTAGAGGGATTTGATGAAGACTTGATGTGTTAGTTAGAATTATTATTTATTTAAGAGTTTCACTCTAGTAGGTTAGTTTATTCACCATGAAAATGAGTTAAACTTCCTCACATGCTAATTATTAGTTGGTAGAGATTGCCACGAATAATTAGGGATCAAATATTTAATCTTTATTGGTTAGGATTGCAATAATCTACACTAGCATATTAGAAATTTATCTAAGTGAAATCAAATCCCCCTAATCCCTTCTCCATATTTACATCTTAGTATTTAATTCCTATAGTATAAGTTAAAACATCTTAATTAATTCAATCACCATATTAGTATAATTACAATCCATTACTCTCATTAATTTGGTTAGAATTGATAAAAGTAGTGAAACTTACGTCTAAAACAACTAGGAGTGGAACGAATTCTCTACTCCACATATTGGAGGATAAATAAGAGTAGAATTTTGATCATAGAGTAAATCCTTGTTAGTTTTACTTATTCTTAGCATAATTAGTTAAGAGTAGGTAAAACAATTATTTTTACATTTATCACTTATAGATGTTTGAGCTGACCTTCCTTATTTGCTCCAGGCCATTGTTAAGGGTAGATCCACATTGTGTGCTATCTTGATGATTCGCCATTACTCTTGATGTTACAAAGTAAATGTCTCTTTGATTGGTGCGTTGACTGAACTCCCATATTGTGCTAGATGATTTACTTCTATATATGGCTGTAACTAGGGGTGTAATACTGGCGGTCGGTCAACCAACCGCTGGTCAAATAGTGATGGGCGGGCGGGCGGGTCTAGGGGATACAAATCCAGTATTCCGACAGGGCGGGCGGGCGGGGCGGGTTGAAGTGTCATGTCTTAGTACCATCACCCTACCGTTTAGTCACCTTTACGGGCGGGTTTTGGGCGGGTCATCCGGGTCGGGTAAAATTATCATTTTATCCCAATTTCACCTAAAAAAAACTTTCTAATTCTGCAAGTAATATATTTCCAATTCCCAATATAGAGAAAAAAATGGAATCAATCAATAAAAAATAAACAAAAATAAAAAAACTTGAACTTGAACCCAAAGCCATATCTGCAAATTTGAAACTTCTTTCTTGTGATTTATTTGTAAATTGATTATTTTTCATAGCATGATAAAATGAAGATGAGAGTGAGGATCTATGGTATAAAACAATAAAATATAAACTAAAAGAATTCAAAATTAATACAAGGATGAATGATTCATCTTCTCCAAAATTCGAAAGTTGAATTTGAACTTTTGATATTTGCCCAATGTTCAAACTTGAATATTTGAAATTAATGTTGAACTCATGCATAAGTTTGTGTTCATATCTCCCAAATTTCTACTAAAGTTAAAAGAAAATATAAACAAAATACAAAAATATTAGAGTTAGAGTTTTGAAATTATGCGGGTCAACGGGTTGGGTCAACGACTTTTGACACGGTGCGGGTCGGGCGGCTTGACGGGTCGGGTTTGAGGATAGAACCTACACCCATAGCCCGACCGCGTAAAAACGGTGGCGGGGCGGGGCGGGTTTGTTTTTGGGTCGGTGCGGGTTTGGGTGGCGGGTGAAGACCGGGTACCCTACCGGATGATGGGTCAACGGTTTTTTTTTATACTCCTAGCTGTAACTGATATTCGGAACGACCTGAGTTTGGGTCGTTATGACGTGCTGGTAAAGTGGTACGAGCTGGTGGAGATACGACCTGGTGTGGACACGTGTGCTATAGTGACATGAGCGCAGAACGGAGGGTACTTACACATCCCCCTTTATTTTATTTTGTTCTTTGGACAGTTATATTGTGAAAAGAAAAAAAATAGAATAAAGCGTTCAACACGTGTCGCACAGCTGGCTTTGCTTGGTTTGAAAAATGTGCGGGAACTGTTGGATCTGACCTATGGGCCCAAATCGCGGCGATTTGTAGGCGAGTTATGATTGCTTTTGTGGGAATACGAAAAGGTTTTGTTAGTTTTTGAGGTTTGGACAGCTAATGGGTTTTGGTTTGCGAAAGGTTTTCGTCTCTTCATTCTACCAACAAAGGAAAAGCAGAGCGAAAGAAAGAAAGAAAAGAAAAAAAACTTTTCCACCCTTTGTTCTCAGGTGCGTCTTTTTATTTCAAAAACTTGATCTTTTGTTTTGTTTCTGTTTTAGTAATGTCAATCACTAGTGATATCTTGAGTGGGGAAGTTGAGATTGATTAGCGGAGAGAGAGAACTTTGAGTGAGGATGATGATGTTGTTAAGGCTCGCAGTGGAGGTGAGGCGTCTTCGTCTTCTTCACTGGAGACGATGACTGAGAAAGTGGTAAGTAGATCGGTGTAGGATAATTTTGGGGACTTGAGGAGGGAGTTTGGGATTGATTGCCCCGACCTGATAGGTGAGAAGAATGTGTTTGGCTCGGATTATGTGCCTCGGAATGGTGAGGTTGTAATTACGTATGGCCAACTGAAAGCGGGGTTGAAGTTTCCATTCTTATGTCTGACCTTGGACGTTCTGAACTTCTGTGGTAAACCACCCTTACAATTTATGGTAAATAGTTGGAGGGTGCTGCACGTGCTGGATTTGTTGAGACTCAGATGTTATAACATCTATTTGTCTGACGTGATGGAGCATTTTGCTATAAAAATTTCTTCTACTTTGAATTTTGGTTTTCAAGTGATGAGGGGTAAGTCACCGGTGATTGTTGGTGTGAGTAAAGAGGAGTGGTAGCGTAGGCCTCTGTTGATTGTGGGGAATTATTGACCTCCTGGATGTGTGGTGGAGAATCGTAGTGTGAAGACTGATGGTAGGTCGTTTATTTGATGTGGGTCGTTCTGTGTTGTAGGTCGTAGGTCGTTTATTTTGGTTATAAGTTTAATATGATGACGTTATGATGTTTGTTTGTTTTGCAGAGGTCGTAGTTTGGAATCGTACGTTCACGGGGTCAATTGAAGAGTTTGCTAGGCTGACTTTGGAAGAGAAGGCGTCTTTGTTGGGGGAGGTTGCGCACTACTTCAAAAGATGAGGTGGTGCGAAGATTAACAAGAAGAAAGCTGAGCAAAAGAAGAGGGCTCGTAAGTTTGTTCTTGATATCTCTGATTCTAGCTCAGACACTGGGATGGAGAGGGAGAGCCAAAGGAAAGTGAGAACGGCTGGAGGAGCTGTGCTGATAGCCGTTCTGCTCCTAGATGTTTTGAGGGGGGTGATGGTAACCGAGCTGGTCGTGGTGCAAGTGGAAGTGATGGGGGAAGTGGTGATACTCCTGCTCCCTTCTGGAGGCCTCAGCTGAAGAGGCGCTTTGAGGTGGTTGAGTCTGAGGGGGCGAAGAGGACCCGAACTGGGTCTGAGGAACTACCTAGTTCGGGTGAAGGTCGTACTTCTTCAGGTCGGGCTCCTTTGAAAAAGATGAATCTGAAGGAGCTGGCGGTTGATGTGGTGGTAGCTGATGCCCGGGGCAAAAAGAAGGCTGGTAAGGTTGAGCTTGCAACTAAAACGTGCAAGGGGTCGAGGAGTGTGGCCCCAAGTGACAAGGCTGCTGACTCTGACGTCCTGGACCGGTTGGTCAGCTACTACGACCCAGTGAGTGGGTTGACCAAGCTAGTGAAGAACTTGGATTGTAGTTTCAAGTCTTCACTAGTTGCTGGAGAGCTACTGGAGAGTATTGGCCTGGATGGGGATAGGCACCAGGTGAAGACTGGAAGGATTTGGGGGCGAACCTAAGAGATATGGATCACTCCTTGTGCTTCGTAAGTGTCCATCTAATCTATGTTTCTGTTTTGTGTTTTTGCAAGTCTTTCTGATCTGACTTATTTTGTTGCTTTGTCAGTTCCTGTCCATGTATAGGAAGCTGAGGGAGATGGTCACTATCTCCGACCTGTATAAGAAAGAGCTGGATGCTGCCAAAGAGGCTTATGACAAGTTGCTGGCTGTGCAAGAGGTGGAGAGGGCTGAAGTGTCAGGGTTGAGGTTGCAGGTCGGGGACCTGGCTGGGAAGGTGGCCTTGCTGCAACCAACACTTGATGCTTCTAAGGTGGAGGTTCAGCATTGGGTTAATGAGACCAAGCGAGCGCAGGACGTTACTGAAATAGATCAAAAAGAATATAATAACCTAGTCGATTTGGTAGAGAGTGGGAATGTTTACGTTCTAGTGGATGACTATATGGAACTAGAACGTAAATACAAAATCCTGAAGAGGTCGGTTAAAATTGGGGCTACAATAGTAGTTGTGGATAGTGTTGTTGTAGATACTAGTAGGCGCCCTGATCTACCATCCAACCTTAGTGCTGCTCCTGCTGCTCAGCCCATTAAAGATGTTGCCACCGAAGTGCTGAATGCAAGTGGTGATCCGGCCAGCAGCTCTGTTGGTGAAGAGGGTTGCCCACTGGAGCCCTTGAATGTGGAGAATCTTCCCCGTGTCCTCTGATTGTGCTCTTCTTGCGATTTTGAGTAATGATTGATAAATTTTTGAACTATGTTTCTTTTTGATACTAAGAACTTACATTTTTGATAGGGATGCTGAGGTCATTTTCCCGGGATAAACTGGGGGCCTCAAGTATCTAACCAAAATTGTATATAAGTAAAAATTATTTAAATTACTTACTTGTCTGAATTTGAGATTGTGTTTGAATTTTTGTGTTGATTGATTCTCCTGCTTTGTGCTTTGTTATTTGACGACCTGTGTTGCCTAGTAGTAAACTTGACGACCTGTTGAGCTATGATAGGTCGTCTAATGTTTGAAGGTCGTAATTGTTTGGTTCACGACCTGATAGATGAGCATAGCTGTCACTTAGGTCTTCTCGTGTGTGTTGATTGGGTCGTTCCTTTTGGGGGAACTTCTTATTGGCTAATAACTAGCCTTTGAATAGTAGTTACAGTTGAGCCAAACTTAACCCTTATCAAAGGCCTTAAGTTGGCTTTGGGTCCTTTTGGGGGTCCATTATGTTTGTATTTGACTAATAATTGCGTGGCAATTACAGTTGAATCATGCTTAACTTTGACGTTGGCGTTAAGTTGATTTAGGGTCCTTTTGGGGGACCTTGGGTTGGATTTGATTGGTAATTAACCACTGCGTTGTAATTATAGTTGAGTCATTCTTAACTCCGGCTTTGGTGTACGACCTGACATTGTGATGTCCCAAATCGGGTAGCTAGTGCAAGATGCGTGGTACTTATGTAATGCAAAGATGACATTTGTACGCGAAATGCTGATGAAATTTTATTCATATTGATTGATACATCTGGAGAAAGATTATTGATAAAATTGCTTGAGGAGAATTATATTCCAAGGTCGGGGAAGCATATCACCGAGCTGAGTTTTGATATAGTATGCTCCATTTCCAATGACTTTGTCAACAATTTAGGGGCGGCTTTCCCATGTTGGGTCGAGCTTGGCTGGAGCTAATGTCTTTTTGAAAACTAGGTTGCCAGCTTGGAAAGATCTTGGGATGACCTTCTTGTTGTAAGATCGTTGGATTGTTTGGTGGTACCGAGCTAGGGATATTGCAACTGTTTCCCTTCGTTATTCTAGGAGATCTACTTCTTTTGTCAAGATGTTGTCATTTTCTCCTGATTTGACGATGTCGGATCGTGTGGTTGTGATTATGAGCTTTAATGGTATGACTGCTTCTGTTCCGAAACATAGTGTGAATGGAGACTCATTGGTACTGGCTCTGGCTGTTGTTATGTATGCCTATAGAATGTTTTCGAGTTATTCTGGCCATTGGCTTTTCTTGCTCTCCAACTTCTTTTGGAGATTTTCTTTGATTGATTTGTTGGTAATCTCTGCCTGACTATTGCTTTGTGGATATCTAGGTGTAGAAAATGCTTGAATGATGCACCATTTTTGTAGAAATGCCTTGACTTGTGAGCCAAGAAATTGGGTTATGTTGTCCATGACAAGGGTGTGGGGTAGACCAAATTTTGTAATGATATTGGTCCATATGAAGTTGATGACGTGGACTTCTTTGACTTGACCTAGTGAGATTGCTTCAACCCATTTGGTGAAGTAATCTGTGGTTGCTAGGGCGCATTTGAGTCCTGTTTTATTTTTTGGGATGAATGGTCCCATGATGTCTAGCCCCCACATATGAAAGGGCCATGGGCTGGCTATGTTGATCAACTATCGTGCTAGACTTCACCTACAATATATAGTCCTTCTATAAAAAGTAGCTACTTAAGTTAACTTTAAAATAAGTACGTAAGTAAAACTTCACCTACAAAATGAATTCAAACCTATTTTTTTGTGGATATGATATACTCAATATTAAGATCATCTCTACAAAATTTCAGCTCATTTGGAAACCTCTAACATTAGCAAAAAACGATTACAAAAACTCAACATTTCTAGACCGTTAGATTTCTTTTTAAAGATGTCAACAATTTTTATCTATGTTAGAGGTTTTCAAATGACATGAAATTTTGGGACGATAATCATTATGGTGAGTGCTTCATAACCATAAAAAATTAGATTTGAATTCATTTTGTATGTGAAGTTTTACGTACGTAATATATATATAGTAATTCTCTAAAAAGTAACTACTTAAGTTAACATAAAATAAGTACGTACGTAAAACTTCACCTACAAAATGAATTTATATATATATATATATATATTGGTTATCAAATATACTTAACCGAACCGACTCATAAACATAACCGACCTGAAACTGACCGGTTCGGCTCGGTCAGTTTTGTCGGTTTAGCCAGTTTTATGCACACCCCTATGTTAGGCGAAACATTAATTCTTTGAGTATCGTAGTGTTGGGGAGAATGCCCTAAGTCGTTTTCTATTTAAAAAATGTGTTTGGGTACCGTTTGGAATTTTCGGGCTTTATAAAGCCACTTGTGGATTTTTATGAGCGTGTATTTTGACTCTTAGGAGCGTGTTGAGCTCTATTAAGCATATTTTGACTCTTTCGGAGTGTGTTTCACCCTTTGGGGCGTACTCTGACTCTTCAGACCGTATTTGGACTCATTATGAGCGTGTACGAACAAAATTTCCCAAACGAGTCCGCTTTTCTTAAACTTTACATACATCTTTTGTATGGTTGGAGACTTGGAGTTCACAGGGGATCTATTCACTATATTTGATGAGTAATATGTAGTGGAATAACATAGTTTGATCCAATGTATCATTCTAGGAGGCACTGAAAATCTAATGACTAAGGGTTCTAGGAGTAAGTTGTCTTGGATATTTCTTCCTGAAACAAAAACTAACTAATTTGGAGCAATCAAATTGGATAGGAGAGGCTTTAGTCTATTTGAGATAAACATTGTTCCTATCTCCAAGAATAAGCCAAGTACACCCTGATGTTTGTTTGATTTCCTCATGTAGTTCCATACCGAGCAAATCACAATACTCATTTCGACTACTATATTCTTTCTTCAGAGATTAATCTAGAATTATGTAAGTACCATCCGTTTTGCACTACAGTATATGTGTCCACACGACCTACCAATCCATCAGCTCGTACCTATCCATCAGAACGTACCAACATCCTAAACCCAGGTCGTCCCCAACATCAGTTACAACCATTTATGGAAGCAAATCAACTAGCGCAATCCTGGAGCTTAGTCAACGCAACAATCAATGAGACATTTACTTTGTAACATCAGAATAATAGCGAATCACCAAGATAACACACAAGGTGGATCTACATAGGAGTGTAATATGGGACGGGTTGGGTCAACCGCGGGTCAAATAGTGATGGGGCGGGTCTAGGGGATACAAATCCACTGGTCTTCGACGGGGCGGGGTGGGGCGGGTTGAAGTGTCATGTCTTAATACCATCACCCGGCCTGTTGGGTCAGCTTACGGGGCGGGTCATCCGGGTCGGGTGGAAATTATCATTTTATCCCAATTTCACCTAAAAAAAACTTTCTAATTTTGCAAGTAATATATTTCCAATTCACAATATAGAGAAAAAAATGGAATCAATCAATAAAAAATAAACAAAAATAAAAAAACTTGAACTTGAACCCAAAACCATATATACAAATTTGAAACTTCTTTCTCGTGATTTATTTGTAAATTGATTATTTTCCATATCATGATAAAATGAAGATGAGAGCGAGGATCTATGGTACAAAACAATAAAATATAAACTAAAAGAATTCGAAATTAATACAAGGATGAATGATTCTTTTCCAAAATTCAAAAGTTGAATTTGAACTTTTGATATTTGCCCAATGTTCAAACTTGAATATTTGAAATTGATGTTGAACTCATAAGTTTGTGTTCATATCTCCCAAATTTCTACAAAAGTTAAAAAAAATATAAACAAAATACAAAAATATTAGAGTTAGAGTTTTGAAATTATGCTCAACGGGGTTGGGTCAACGACTTTTGACACGGTGCGGGTCGGGCGGCTTGACGGGTCGGGTTTGAGCATAGAACCTACACCCATAGCCCGACCGTGTAAAAATGGTGGAGGGGCGGGGCGGGTCTGTTTTTGGGTCGGTGCGGGTTTGGGTGGCAGGTGAAGACCGGGTACCTTACCGGATGATGGGTTAACGGTTTTTTTTACACTCCTAGATCTACATTTCATAACGGCCTAGAGCAAATAAGGAAAGTCAGCTAAAACATCTATAAGTAGAGAGAGATGAACTACGTAAGGCTTGATTCAAGTTTACCCCAAGAAACTTGATACATAGGCAACTCTTATCCCAAGAAGAGTGCAGCCATTCCCTATCAAATAGATCATCAGGTCGTTGTCCCTTAAACACCAAACCTCTACATTGGCGCCATCTGTTGGTTCGTTTCCTTAAGAAAAGAATACACACTCTTTTCTCAAGCCCACGAAGCTGGTCAGAAAAACCCAGATGTTAGCAGATTAGATGAAAACGCTCCAAGAAGCCTTCATCACGTTACAACAAGAAAACCATCACGCTCCAACGCCAACAACGGCACTCCAGACGCAGTGGAGAACAACGCCATCACAGCCCTAACACTGCTCCTTTTTGTGTGTGAGATGAGATGGTATATTGATGATGTGGATGATATAGATAGATGATGTAGATGGATGATGATTGTTGAACAAAATAGAAGCGTATCAAAACCTAATTATCTCTCAATAAGTAAAGGATGAGTAGGGTATCATTCCACTTTTAAGTGTATGTTATGTGAAGGACAGGACTGGAAAGGGAGTTTGAGGGATTAAAAGCTATGATTATAGATATTGTAAATTGCTTAACTAAACTAAACTAACTAAACTATTGAGAATCTAAGAGAGAGAATTCAAGAGATTATAATCCACCAATACTTTTGGTTTGTGACCTTTTGCTTCATGGTTGTTCTCACAAGTAGACTACAATTAGGCAATCAAGCGAGTGCCGATGCCCTCTTGGACGAAACATCATTAACGAATAACTCTACTTAAGGTCTTTCCTATGTTTATGCTACTAGTATCTTATTTCCTTTTATGTGAGCTTGGGCAGCTATTCAATGAATCACAATCTAAGGCAAACACAAGGAATACTTCCCTTACTCTAAACACTACACAACTAGAACAAAAGTAGAGAATAATAGTATAATATTCAATTACAATAAATAAAACCCTATTCTAGCATTATATTTAATTACAATAAATAAAAGCATGTCACTAGTAAATATTCAATTGCAATAAATAAAACCCTAAACTAGCATGATATTCGATTGCAATAAATAAAAACCTTAATCTATACTTCCATCCCCTGGTCTGGGCAGTGGAACTAATAACTAAAAACATAAAGAACTAACCTGATTGAAGAACGCCATGAACCATAAAAATCATCAAACCCTAAGCACCGGCTTCATCTCCTCCCTTGGAGGAGAATATTAGCTTTCCATAAAGAAGGAAGAACGAGAAGAAGAAGAATCGAAGAACATAAGACTAGAAAGACTAATTTATTAAGACTCGGCTAGTTAAAATTGAATCTTTTATTATTAATCTCTCTCTGCCTCAAGTTATGGAGACAAGAGTATAAGTGAATTGGCAAATTACATGAGGCACTTAGGTCCTCTATTTATAGGGGTTACAATGAGTTCTAGAAGCATTCCAAACCACCATTTGTTTCCTAATACAAATAGACTTCATTCAGAGTCTAACTTCGTCTCCAAAACTGAGAAGGAATTGGCTACAGTGTCGTTTCATGCGTCTGGACGCATGATCCATGCGTCCCTGACTTGGAAGTCTATTTTGTCTCTTCTGCTCTATCCTTCTATCCTCTTTTGCGGGCTTTGGTCCAAGCAACGAATCCTTTGGCCTTGGGCTTCCAAATAGGCTTTAAAATAGGTCCAAGTCACATCTTTAATAACTTCAATTCCTTGGCCTTCTCCATGATTGTCCATGGGCTTCCCATGTGATCTTTAATGCTCTGAATTGCTCTGTTTTACCCCTTTTTCTCTAATGTTCCACAAAACTCTCTTTTTCAGTTGTAGAATCATAAAACATAACTTACAAACACTATTAATCCACTAAGATGGCTAAACAAGAGGCATAATCGAGGGTTAAATTGCACTTTTTTTAGCACTTATCAAGCCCTCACCACCACCACCAATCAAAGGTTTAAAGACTTGGCACAAAGGTTAGAGAAGTCGAACGACAAGACAAGCATGATCCAGATCGCTCAGAAGATACTCCAGACACACAAGGCGTCACCATTCACAATTGAAATCAAGGACAAGCAACCTCCTTCAGAGTTCATCCAACCAAAGTTCTTGTTGTACAACTATAGCTCGTGTCCAGGCCAGCACGTAGCTCATTTCAGCTAGACTCTCACACTCTACAGTGCTCTAGAGTACGACTACCTGAAGTGCAAGCTCTTTCCAGCCAGCCTGAAGGACGGAGCTTTAGAATGGTTCTACACGCTCACTCCTGACTCAATTAGCAACTTCGAAAAGCTAGCTGAGATGTTCGCAGTAGAGTTCGTCCACAACAGAAAGAAGCAAGCCGACCTGGACTCTTTGTTTCAAATAAAGCAAGCACATGGTGAGATGATCTGCGTTTTCCTAGGACGTTTCAAAAAGGAGCTCTTCTCAATGGAGCCAGGCTTAAAGGATAACTTTGCAACTTCTGCATTCACCAACGCTCTCTTGGATGACTCTAACCTAGCAGGATCTCTAATGTGCAACAAACCAGAATGCTTAGACGACCTGTATCACAGAATTGACAAGTGCATCAAGAACGAAGAATGGCTGGCCCAGCACAAGGGCAAAGAAGTTCTCATAGTAAGCGACAAGCGAGACCCAAAGAAAACAATCATTACTCGGGCAACAACAACAACAACAACAACAAGGGATCCAGCTCCCACAAGCCCTCTTACACAAAAAGATAATTTTCCAACTTCTCCAGGACGCCGAGCCAAATCCTGAAGAAGATATATACAATAACATACTTCAAACCCAACATTAACAAAGTGATTGCCATACCAGAACGTCCATACTGCCATTTTCACAAGCTCCACCACCATGACACCAATGAATGTTGGAGCCTCAAGTACTACCTCCAAGACTTAGTCGAGGAGGGCAAATTGAAAGAGTTCCTACCAGAAAGTGACCTCAGGCATAAGCTGGATGCCAAACGTCACAAAGCAAGAGCAGAACAATCCGGACGATCTAAATCTCCATGTCGGTCAAGGCACAACAGGAGACAGCACTCCTCCGACCACGACAAGAAAAAGGTAATCAACATGATTACAAACACCTCCAATGACGAAATCTCATGTCGGGAAAAGCGCAGTCGGATAGGAGCACTACAAGAAATCAACCACCTCTCCCACAAAGCTAAAGTCATCACTCCTACCAGCTCTCAATCAACGACCTCCATAGCATTCATGGAGAACGATCTAGACAAGGTGTGCCTACCCAACAATGATGCCCTGGTAGTGCACGTCAAAATCAATGGGTGGACAGTTAAAAGAGTCCTCATCGATCCAGGTAGCCCTTGCGACATACTTTTCTATCAAATATACAAGGACATGCACTTGCCAGACTCGGTGATGATAGAATCAAATGCACCACTCTATGGATTCAACGGAGATCGCACAGATGCCATTGGAGACGTCATCCTACCAGTCTCCATTGGAGAAAAATAAGACATGGTCAAAATTTCAACACGCTTCAATGTGATCGATGTCAAGTCGTCTTACACTACCATTCTAGGACGCCGATGGATTCACAAGATCCAAGCAATTCCATCAACCCTACACCAGGTCCTGCGATTTCTCGGACCCCGAGGCATCATGGAGCTCAGAAGCAACTAACTAGAAACTCACCGATGCAATCATGTCAACACAACAATCACACCCAAGCCTCAGTTCGTCGAAGGCAAAGACGTCCCAAAGAAGCAAGATCCTAAAGCTTCCAGCCTTCCACCAGCAGCAGCAGACAAGCTCAAAGGAAAACAAACACAAATAGAACCAGGAGAAAAAGTTAATCTGGGCACAGATGATGACCCAAAGTTTGTCTATGTAGGGTCTGATTTAGACCCCAAGCTCAAAGAGCAACTTGTCAAATTTCTATCTCTTAATAAAGATGTTTTTGTTTGGTCGTATATCGATATGCCAGGAGTCGACCCTCAGGTCGCTTGCCACAAATTGAATGTCAATCTAAATGTAAAGCCTATCAAACAACAACCTAGGAAACTTGCACTCAAATTTCAAAAAGCCATCAATGAAGAGATAGAAAAGCTCAAAAATGTTGGTTTCATCATAGAAGTAAAATACCTGACCGCTAGCTAACATCGTAGCCGTTCCCATGAAGAACAGCCAGGTATGACTCTCATATAGACTTTACCAATGTCAACAAGCACTGCCCCAAAGACAGCTTCTCCCTGCCAAGAATTGACATACTGATAGATCAAACTTGCGGTCACGAACTCTTATCGTTCATGGACGCATACAATGGATACAATCAAATACCATTTGCAGAGGAAGACCAGGAAAAAATGTCCTTCATAACCGAATAGGGAACGTTCTGCTACAACGTCCTACCATTCGGCTTGAAGAATGTAGGCGCGACCTACCAAAGAATGGTCACAAAGATGTTCAAAGACTTGCTAGGAGACACTATGGAATTCTACATAAACGATATGGTAGTCAAAAGCGAAAAGGCTAAAGATCACATTTCTCACCTACAATAAGCCTTTGAAAGACTGCGCCAAAACAAAATGAAGCTCAACCTAGCAAAATGTGTATTTGGGGTAGCTTAAGGGAAATTCCTAGGATACCTCGTTTCACAAAGGCGCATCGAAGAAAACCCATAACAGATACGAGCTCTCATCGAAATGCCAGAACCAACTTCCAAGCAACGAATCTATAAGTTATCTGGCATGGTTTCAGCCCTTAACAAATTCATCTCCCGTGCATCTGACAAGTGCATAATATTCCATCAAATATTAAAGAAGGGTGCAACCTTCACATGGACAGACGAATGCCACAAAGTTTTCAACAACTTGAAAGCTTACCTGTCAACTCCGCCTGTCCTGTCCAAACCAACTGAAGGAGAGACACTGGGGCTTTACCTTGCAACTACCGACTTTGCTATCAACTCGGTTCTCTTTCGCAAAAATGAGGGAATCGAAAAGCCAGTCTACTTCACTAGCAAGACGTTGGCCGACTCAGAAAAGCATTACTCCCCGATGGAGAAAACAATGTTAGCTTTGTTGTACTCTGCTCGAAAGTTCCAACCTTACTTCCAAGTTCACAACATCAAGGTTATCATAGATGTACCCATCAAACAAATCTTGAGTTCAAGTAACAAAACAGCCCGCATGGCCAAATTGGCTGAAGAACTCGGAGAACATCACATCGACTTTGTTCCCAGAACGTCTCGCAAAGGTCAGGTCATAGCTGATTTCTTGGCAGATTTCCCCATCAAAGATATCAACTGGGAACCCGATCCAATCACTTCATTTCATCAACCATCAACCTTAGACACATGGCACCTCTATTTAGATGGAGCATGCAACAATAGTGGTAGTGGACTGGGGGCTGTGTTAACTTCACCAGAAGGAACACAGCTACAGAAGTCAATCAAGATCGACTTCGCAACATCCAACAATGAAGCAGAGTACGAAGCATTAATCATAGGCCTCCGCATGGCATAGTAGCTACAAGTCCATAAGCTCAAATCTCATAGTGACTCATAGCTAATCGTCAAGCAAATCACCAAAGAGTATGTAACAAACGGAGCAAACCTGGCCAAATACACTCAGGTCGTTAATGACATCATCAGCTCGTTCAAAACATTCTCCTTAGAACACATTCCTCGAGAGGATAACAGACATGCATACAACCTGACTTTCTTAGCCTCAAAGACACAAGAGACATGTCCAACCATAGTTTACATTGACATCCTAGAGAGGCCCTCATACCGGCAAGAAAGTGTCAACAGCCTCATAGATTTTCAGCCCTCATCTGAAAAAGAGATCACTCAATCTTGGATAGGCCCATTTATGAAATTTCTCTTACATGGGGAGCTCCTAGTAGACACAAAGAACACTCGTGCCATAAAATTTAGAGCTCCCAGATACACCGTAATCAACGGTCGATTGTTCCGTAAATCCGTAGGAGGACCTCACCTAAGATGCATAACTCCACGCGAAGGCCAACTCATCTTTGACGAGATTCACAAAGACAAATGTGGCAACCATGCAGGAGCAAGATCTCTGGCTTACAAAGAAATCACCCAAGGGTATTATTGGCCATGCATACATATCGAGGAAAAGAAGTACATTCTCAGATGCTACTAATATCAAACATTTGGACACAACCAGTCCATGACCCTTTCATATGTGGGGGCTAGACATCATGGGACCATTCTGATAGGGTTATATACTAAAATCATTACTTTTGTATTAACTCTAATTCTTTATATTTTGAATGAGAATCATATAGACAAATGTTATACATATTATATATGTTATTAGTTATATGCATGTGTATAATACTTTATGTTGTAGATGATATGGTATGTGGTGACACACAGAAGATCATATCATCAGTACCTTATAAAGTATAAGTAAACGTTCACAACTTAAATGGATTTGGACAAACCATTGGTATAGTTGTAGTATAATCTGGTATTAGTCTATCTTGACTACAGGATTACACTAGTACACTTTGTGTGTATTAAATAGGACCAAGTGAGGTTGCTTCTCTTTATACTGACTATATAAGAGAACAAACACCTCTGTTATTATGGATGTTTGTCCTCTTAATCCGGATATAATAATGGGCACTTACGTGCATTGTACATTGCTTTAAATCATCAATGAGTGAGATTCATTTGTGAATCAATAAACTCGATGGATTAAGTAATGACATTGTATGTAAGGTGTGCTGTTGATTATAGAAGGAATCTATGACCCAAGAAGTCGGGTTGATGATGTCCCCTTGAGGAGCTCATAAGGATTGTCATGTAAACCCTGCAGGTAGATTTAATCCGACATGACAATGAGGTTGAGTGTTACTACTCAAGGACAGAAGAAGTTGATTAATGTAGTTGTCAGTAACTTGACTTAATCAACGGGAATTCGATATCTTAAACACGGGGAGATCAACAAGCATATAATATGGAGCCCATAAACATAACACGTAATTTGGGATTAGGGCGGTAGTGCAACAATGGCCTTTAGTGGAATAAGCCATTTGTTGACGGACTTGGGCCGTGTGTTCTGGGCGAACATGGGAAGCCCAAGCCCGTCAGGAGGCCCAACCCTAATTTCTCCTCATGGTCCCTATTGTAGCCTATAAATAGATACCTTTTCTTTGGCCATTTTTTACACAAGAAAAACTCAAGGTTTTGCTCAAGAAAAGTAGATCTAAAATCGGTTCCAAATTCTGTGAGTGAGAGAGGCCAAGAGAGAAAGAAGAGGGTGGTAGATCATTGCCCATACAACATCCATTCCATTGATAGGAATACAACAGAAGATCAAGAGGTTGATTCGGATTCGTAGATCTTGGATTCTTAGAGTTATCTTAGCCGATCTAAAGGTATGATTTCTATCCAAAACCGTGGACACCCCTTATTCCGCTGCGCGTGGCATGGGTGGTTTATAAATCATTCGGTGCAACCATAACGGTTCCTACACATTCATCCCACAAAAGAAAACATGACTCAAATACGTCCTAGTTGCCACATATTACTTTACCAAATGGGTTTAAGTAATCCCACTAGTCCAAGTCAAAGAAGTCCACATCATCAACTTCATATAGACCAATATCACAAGATTTGGTCTACCCCACACCATTATCATGGATAATGGAACTCAATTTGCTAGCTCACAGGTCAAGGCATTTCTACAAAAATGGCGCATCATTCAAGCATTTTCTACACCTAGATATGCATAAAGCAATGGTCAAGTAGAGGCTACCAAAAAAGCAATCAAGGAAAATCTCCAAAAGAAGTTGGAGAGCAAGAAAAGCCAATGGCAAGAACAACTCAATAACATTCTATAGGCATACATAACAACAGCCAGAGCCAGTACTAATGAGTCTCTTTTCACACTTTGCATTGGAACAGAAGTAGTCATACTATCAGAACTCACAGTCACAACCACACGTTCTGACATCGTCGAATTAGGAGAAAATAACAACATCTTGGCAAAAGAAGTCGATCTCCTAGAAGAGTGAAGAGAAACAACTGTAATATCACTAGCTCGGTACCACCAAATAATCCAATGATCTTACAACAAGAAGGTCGTCCCAAGATATTTCCAAGCTGGCGACCTAGTTCTCAAGAAGACACTAGCTCCAGCTAAGCTTGACCCAACATGGGAAGGCCCCTACATTGTTGACAAAGTCGTTGGAAATGAAGCATACTAGATCAAAATGCAGCTCGGTGATATGCTTCCCCGACCTTGGAATACAACTCTCTTCAAGCGTTTTTATCAATAAGTTTTCTCCAGTTGTATCAGTCAACATAAATAAAATTTCATCAGCATTTCGCGTACAAATGTCATCTTTACATTATATGAGTACCACGCATCTTGCAATAGCTACCCGATCTGGGATAAAAATGCCAGGTTGGACACCAAAGATGGAGTCAAGAGCAACTTACCTACAATTACCACACAGTGATTAATTACCAATCAAATCCAACCTAAGGTCCCCCATAAGGACCCTAAATCAACTTAACACCAACGCCAGGGTTAAGCATGATTCAATTACAAATTCCACGCAATTATCAGTCAAATACAAACATTTGGGACCCCCAAAAGGACCCACAATCAACTTAAGCCTTTGAACATGGTTAAGCTTGGCTCAACTATAACTACCACTAAAAGGCTAGTTATCAGTCAATAGAAGTTCCCCCAAAAGGAACAACCCAATCAAACACGCACAAGGAGACCTAGGTGATGACTAAGCTCATCTAGTCAGGTCGTGAACCAAACGGTTACGACTTTCGAACATTAGACGATTTATCATAGTCCAACAAATCGTCAAGACTGCCACTATGTAGCACAGGTTGTCATATAATCACATTCATGCAATCACACTCAAAGAAAATTCAAAGACAATATCAATGAAGAACAAGTAAGTAATTTAAATATTTTACTACTTACATAATTTGGTTAGATACTAAGGCCCCTAGGTTATCTTGCGAAAATGACCTCAGTACCCCATCAAAAATCAAAAGTTATCAATATCAGTATCAGTATCAACTACAACAAGAAATAGAATATTGTTCAAACATTTCATCCATCATCAAAATGGCTAACAAAGACAAGAGGATCAATTAACACAAGAAAGATTCTCCACATTCAAGGGCTCCAGTGATCCACCATCTTCACCAATAGGGCCACTAGCTGGATCACCACTTGCATTTACAACTTATGTGGAGACTTCTTCAGTTGGCTGAATGGCTGGAGCAGCACCAAGGTCGGATGGTAGATCAAGTAGTCTACTAGCATCTACAACAACACTATCCACAGTTACTGTTGTAGCCCCACTTTCGACCAACCTCTTTAGGGTTTTGTACTTACGTTCTAGCTCCAAGAAGTCATCCACCAGAACGTAAGTATCCCCGCTTTCTACTAAGTCCACCAGGTCATTATATTCAGCTTGGGCTCATTCAACAATGCCTTGCGCTTTCTTGCATTCACCAACCCACGTGTTGAACCTCCAGCTTTGAAGCATCAAGAGATAGTTGCAATAGGGCCACATTCCCAGCCAGCTCGTGCACCTGAGCCCTTAACCCTATAACTTTAGCCCTCTCTACCTGTTGCATGTACTGCACAGCCAGAAGCTTGTCATAGGCCTCCTTGGCAGCATCCAGCTCCTTCTTGTATAGGTCAGAGATTAGGGCCATCTCTTTTAGCTTCCTATACATAACCAGGACCTGACAACAAGCAAATCAGAAAGCAGTAACATCAAAGAACAAAACAAAGCTCAGATTGGAGAGACACTTACAAAGCACAAGGAGCGATCCATATCTTTCAGGTTCACTCCCAAGTCCTTCCCGTGCTCCAGCTGGTGCCTATCTCCATCCAAGGTAATGCTCTCCAGCAGCCTTCCATCAACTAACAAGGACTTGAAACTAAAATCTTCATTCTTCACAAACTTCCTCAACCCACTCACTGGGTCCTCATAGGTGACAAGCATATCCAAAACGTCATCACCACTCTTGTCACTTGGGTCCGCACTTCTCGACCCCTTCAACTTCTGGGCAACTGGCTCATTCTCACTAGCCTTCTTCTTGCCCCAGGTTTCAGCAACCCTCACATTAACAGCAAGCTCCTTCATATTCATCCTCTTCAAAGGAGCCCAACCTTCCCCAGCACTAGGTCATTCCTCAGACTCAGTTCGAGACTTCTTCGCCCCCTCAGTCTCAACCACCTCAGAGCGCCTATTCAGCTGAGGCCTCTGGAAAGGAACATCAGCCCCCCTCCCCTCAGCACTCCCACCAACACTACGATCAGCTCGGTCACCATCGCCTCCCTCAGAATGTCTAGGAGCAGAATGGCTATCAGCAGCTCCTCCAGCCGTTCTCACTTCAAAAATAAGTCATACTTTCTGGCTCTCCCTCTCCATCTTAGCTCCCGAGCTAGAATCAAAGATATAAAAAACAAGCTTATGAGCCCTTTTCTTCTGCTCAGCTTTCTTCTTGTTAATCTTCACACCACCACGCTCCTTAAAGTAGTAGGCAACCTCCCCCAATATAGCTCGTTTCCCTTCCTAACTCAAACAAGCAAACTTTTCTATAATGTCAAGCTGAGGACGACCCCGAATGGAAACCTCTGCACAAAAGAAAACAAAAAATATCAGAACATACAACATATCAAACACAATACTTACATACGACCTACAAAATAGCTACCTACCAGCCTACTTTACAGAGCAAGTATTCTGCTCACACCCATAGGGGGTGTAATTACACACAACCAACAATGGCCTACGCCCCCATTCCTCCTTACTCACCCCCATAATCACAACAAACTTCCCCCTTACGACCTGCAAACTAAAATTCAGTGCAGACGATCTCTTCACAGAGAAATGCTCCAACACATCTCCTAAGCGGATGTTATAACCCCTCTCATTCAACAAGTCCAACACATAGAACACCCTCTAACTATTCCCTACGAACTAACAAGGGGCTTTTCCACAAAAATTCAAAATCTCAACAGTAAGATGGGAAAATGGCAACCTTATCCCAACCTTCAACTGCCCATAACAAACCACCACTCCCCCATCCGGAGGAACATAGTCACTGTTATATATCCTCCACTCTCCACTCAGGTCATACACGTCCGGTCGGCATTTACCCAACCCAACTCCTCCTTTAGATCAGCGTAAAACAACCTAGGCCCCAACTCCTCAGCCATCGTCTCCGCTGAAGAAGCCCCAACTCCATTATAAGCTATAACCTCATCATCCCCATCACTTACCGTTCTCTCTCTCCACTAATCTACCTCCACTTCCCCACTCAAACTATTACTAGTCATAGACATTATGAAATAAAAAAGAAACAAATATCAAGATTTTCAAAGAAACGCACCTGGAAAACAAAAGGACGACAAAGGTTGGTTTGTTTTTCCTTTTTTTCTTTCTGCTTTTTCTTCGCGTGAATTGGTAGAATGAAGAACTGAAAGGCCTTTCCCACACAAAAAACCTTTCGCTGTGCAAACCTCAAGAAAAACAAACCTTTTCGTATTCCCACAAATGCGATGATAACTCACCCACAAACTGCCATGCTTTTAGGCCCACGAATCCAGCAAAACAGTTCCCACATATTTTTCAAAAGCTAATTAAACCAACCAGCTATCCGACACGTGTTTTAACGCTTATTTTACCCTTCCTTTTTTCACACCACAGCTGTCCATAGAACGGATAAAATAAAGGGGGCTATGTAAGTACCCTTCGTTCTGCACTACAGTACACGTGTCCACACACCAGGTCATACCAATCCATCAGCTCGTACCTATCCATCAGAACGTACCAATGACCCAAACCCAGGTTGTCCCCAACATCAGTTACAGCCATTTATGGAAGCAAATCAACTAGCGCAATCCTGGAGCTCAGTCAATACGACAATCAAGGAGACATTTACTTTGTAACATCAGAATAATAGCAAATCACCAAGATAGCACACAAGGTGGATCTACACTTCATAACGGCCTGGAGCAAATAAGGAAAGTCAGTTTAAACATCTATAAGTAGAGAAAGATGAACTACGTAAAGCTTGATTCAAGTTTACCCCAAGAAACTTTATACGTAGGCAACTCTTATCCCAAGAAGAGTATAGTCATTCCCTATCAAATACAGATCATCAGGTCATTGTCCCCTAAACACCAAACCTCAACAAATTAGTAGGTTGAGTTTCGAGTAGATTTTCTCCATGCTTGAATTATCCATAGTTGTTTTGGGAGATGGTAGTATTAAATATGTCACACCCCAAATTTTGAGTAATCAGATATTCAATCAAAATTTTACATTTCTAACTAATATCTAATCACTCAAGACCTAGAGTGTGAATTAGGAACGACACATATGTGTCCACGTGTGGATAAACAGAATTAAAGCATTTAAAACTACAAATGTAATCTCATAAACAGCTTAATCATGTAAACTTCAAATAAATAAACAACCAACTTCTAATAAATATCCATTAAAGCTCCACCTCCATTATCAAAATAGTCCATTACATTAAAACTAGTATTCCAAATTACAATCCTTCCAAAGGTAATAATAAAGAAAACTAAAAACAAATATGACTCCAAGGCTTAGCGAATCCAAGTCTAATGTCCCACTTCACTACTCTCCACCAACTACGCTCCCAAGAACGCATCTCCATTACAAAACAAAAGCAAATATGGGGTCAGCAAATTGAATTTGTTTGTGTAAGTGTCCTAAATGTAATACTCATGATAGTTTATAAGAATATAACACATATTATCACTATGAAGATATGTATACCATGTCTATATTATTCGGCTACGTTAGAGACATCGATCCCTTGTCACCAATCAACCGACAAGTGAAATTTAGTTTCTCTTAACGTGCAATCTTTGTAATACATAACAATATATTACTATACATAAATTAATATAACATTGTAACCAATTATCTAAATAATAAATAAAATAAATGTATACAATACCTTAGGGCTTCACTGCCTAGAGTGAGCTTCATCCCTGTAATAAGGATTAGATACCCCACCCTCCTACAAAAACATGGTTAATTCAATGATAACAATAAACATACCAATATCACATGAATCCACATAACCAAGGTTTACATCACATCTCTTAGTGATGAAATACGTTATTATCATGAGTATATGAATGTCCATCTTAGTCTAGTAAAGTCATAGTTATTCTAATGATTTCACATGCATGTAATATATTAATTACAACATACAAAATAAATTTCAAATATCAAAACTCTTCCCGTGCAATATTTCTCATTTCACTCCAAAGAATTACGTTTTTCACAAACTAACTCAATTGTCATGCCAATATTATCAAACATATTACAACAATATATATTTTATTTAAACAAATATATCAATATGAAAAATGCGGATGTTACGAAAAAGTTAGATGATATGCCAAATTATCCACAGTTGTTTTGGCCTCCCCCAGTGTGGATTGCAACTTCAACAGTTCCACCTATCATTGAAATCAAACTATGAGGTAAGTGTTTTTTTTTCAGACTTCATAATAATTGTTGGCATATAGAACTTTGGTCTTCTAAGTATTTTTAAAATTGCATTTGTATCTTTGGTATGTAGTGCTGAAAAGTGTCATAGAACTATAGAAGCCATTAAAGTTGAAGTGGAAGTGGAATATGCAGATTGGATCGAAATTGTGTTATGTATATCTATTTGACTTTGAGGACTGAATTTTCGTTTAAATTGCAACTGGCCGGATTAGTAGAACTTTAAATGGGAGGACCATTTTTTAGCCCAATGGACCTTTAATTAATTTTTCTAGTGTAGAGCCTCCGGCCGCCACCACTTTATATATATATATATATATATATATATATATATATATATATATATATACACACACACACACACACCTTGGGAGGTACCGTGCACACCCTCACTTTCTATATATATATATATATATATAGTATATATAGTATATATAGTCCTTCTCTAAAAAGTAGATACTTAAGTTAACTTAAAAATAAGTACGTAAATAAAACTTCGCCTAGAAAATGAATTCAACCCTAATATTTTGTGGTTATGAAGCACTCATCATAAAGATTATCTCTACAAAATCTCAACATATTTGGAAATCTCTAACATAGATAAAAATTGTTGTTATCTTTAAAAAGAAATCTAATGGTCCAGAAATGTCGAGTTTGTTTTTGTAATCATTTTTTGTCAATATTAGAAGTTTCCAAATGAGCTGAAATTTTGTGAAAATGATCTTAATGTTAAGTATATCATATGCACAAAAAATTAGGGTTGAATTCATTTTCTAGATGAAGTTTTACTTACGTACTTATTTTAAGTTAACTTAAGTAGCTATTTTTTAGAGAATTACTATATATATACAGTCCCTCTCTTAAAAGTAGGTACTTAAGATAATAACTAATAGAGTAAACCTCACAAGATATCCCACGAGATTTAGTCAATCCTAAAACTAAAAAACCCCATTCGTATATCTCTTTCCCTCCCTATTTTCTCTCTCCTATTTCGTGAATCTCTTTTCTCTCTCCCATTTCGTGACTTTCTTCCCCTCCATCTTTTCTCTCTCACGGTTCTCCCTCGTTTCTCTCACGTTTCTCTCTCTTCCAACGGAAAAAAAAACATTCATATCTCTCTCCATTACTTTTTCTAGGAGAAAGTTTTTCTTTACTGTTTAAAGGTATGAGTTACTACTTATGCCTCATTAACAATATTATATTGAAGTGGCACTAGAATATTTTGCCTATAGTTTATCTCAAAAAATGAAAATCCGATGGAATGTAGTGTATTTCTATTTGTTGTATGACTTGTTTTAGTTTAACATTCTGTTGGTTTTAACTATTTTGTTTTGAAGGGAGTGATGGTTTGGAGTTGAAGTGTTTGTGTTGTGGATAGTTCAAAGAAATATAATAAATAGTTCAAAAATCCTGCAAGAGGGGTAACTGTTCAATATTCGCATGACACTATAAAGTTTGGCATCAGTCTAATTTAGAGTTTGATCCATTTATTTGTTCTTGAGTAGGTACGTGGCTTTGAAATTGAAGCCTTTACTAACAAAAGACAAACTTTAGTATTTGTTATTGTTGGAATTAATTAAGTTTTGTAGTTCCATAATTTTATAGTTATTTGTATAGTGCTGGTTCTTGAGTTTATTTATTCTTGTGTTAGGTTATAGTGATGGAGAATTCGGAACTCGATGCAGAGAGTGGGAGCTTAGGTGCTGAAAATCGTGAGATCTAAACTCCTCAAGAATCAAATGACGTGAAGCCAAAAGTAGGTCAAAAATTTAAATCATTGGATGATGTTTGCAACTTTTACAACGTATATGCAAAAATAGCTGGATTTAGCATACGTAGTTGGACTCAGTAGAAGAAGGATGGTGTAATAGTAAAAAAGGAATATGTTTGTTATAAACAAGGAAAGAGTTTACTAGTAGCGGATGTTGGGCAAAAAAGGTGTCATGGTAATATAAAAGAAGATTGTAAAGCAAACGTAGCAGTGACGAAGACAAAATCCGGTGCATTTGTAGTTAGTATGTTCGTTGAGGGGCATACTCACTCATTGTCAACTCCGAGTAGAGTACACTTTCTGAGATCTCACAATGGCTTTTCTAATGCCCAAAAATGTTTAACGCAACAACTTAGCATGGTTAATATACCACAACATCAACAATTCAGCTTGTTTAGAGTGCAATCAGGTGGGATATAAAACATTGGTTTTATACAGAAGGATTTATATAACCAGAAAAGGAACAAGCGTAATGAGATGAAGGGCCACGATGGAGATATGTTTCACAAATATTTAAAATTTGAACAAGGAAATAATCCTTCTTTCACTTTATTGAGGCAAATGTTGAACAAAGAATTACTCGTTGTTTTTGGACAGATGCAACCTCTAGGCGAGCATACAAGTTTTTTAGAGATGTGGTTATTTTTTATACTACCTATAAGACCAATCAATATGGATATATTGATTTTCGCACCATTATTTAATCATGGCTAGACTATTTTATTTGTTTGTGCTTTTTTATGTGATGAGACCGCAGTGTCGTTTTGTTGGTTATTCGACCAATTTTTAGAAGCTATGCCGAGCGGCGTCGAAGATGATTATAACAGATCAGGATCCAACAATGACACAAGCCATTTCTCAAATTCTTTCAACTACTTATCACAAGTATTGTAATTTTTTCTTTTCGTTTATTTTCTTTTTATTTCTTTTGGCATACTAAATGTAGGGGGGATTTCCCGTCACTGAACATATGACACTTGTATGGGAAATAACCTAAGACTATAGATATCCAGAATGAGACGAGGACCATCGGATCAGTTCTGTGAACAAGTGATCCCATGCTTAGCACGAGTGTTTAGTGGATATGTGCCAAGCACATGACTGACCGCCTTTAAACATAACAATTACCCCAGTCATTAGGAACTGATATAGACAGTTCCTAAACAAAAGGAACCTGAAGATGGCGATCTTTGATGATAAAGAAGGAATCGTGAAGACATATCTTAGGAGTTACTTTTTAGATATAATCTTCCCATACACGATGGGATATTATGATCAACAAGGAAACTTACCTCTCATAAGATATGGTCTAGATTCAGACTTCCATAAGAAGAGGAATCCTAATAGGAAGGCAAAGTCCGAAGATTGAAGGGAACTCACAAGCGGTGAAGACAGCCCAAACCCTAGGACTCTAGTCGCCCTTCCTATATAAACCATAGGGATTCGCTCTTAGGAACTATGCAAAATAGGGTTTGATTCTTCGATAGAACAAATAAGATACATAGGTAGCCGTCAGACGATTCAACCCTGAACTCACCATCATCTCATCCCTTCTTAATTCAGCAAAGGATTCCAGATCACAAGGCACAGAGGAAGTTCAGGAGATACTTAGAATTTCCCCTACATCTTTTGGCACCGTCTGTGAGGATGAAAGCAAGTAAATATTTGTTGCAAACTATTGATTTATTTTAAAAACTTTTACTGTTGTGATGGCAGGAGCAAAGAAAACAAAGGGTGGCACTACCATGCGCAGCATCGCCATCAGAGAAGACGTGCAAGAGATGCATGAAGGGGGTGAGAACGTCAATTGTCAAGATGTGAATGATCCCCCCCCAAGGACCTATAACCAGCACCGATGGACCAGTTGTTCCCAAAGCAGGTCCCATAAATAACACTCAGGAGGAACATCAAAGTAGCGAAAATGCTGTCCTCACGAACCCGAGTCTGTTCCGGCTCAGGCGAGTCAGTCGGTGTAGGCTCTGGAACAGCAAAAGGAGCAACCTGAAGCAAGAATTACAGTTGCTAAGGCACTTATATTAATCTGACACTGAAAAGGAGCCACTCATCGATCTCGATAATGATGACCCTCCAGAAGGCATTCGTACTAAGATCCCAAGGCATGGGGACCTAGTTCGGTGCGAGCTATCTGAGTTAGAATACAATAACTCAAATGAAGACTCAAGAACAGCCTCAGAGCCATAGTCCACTGACCAGGATCGTGATGTCGACTCTAGACACCGAAAAACTCAAAACAGGAAACTTTATACAAAAGAAAGTGCATGGGAAACTGAGAAGAATGACCTGATCTGTCAGATGCATCGTATGACAGGCAAGGGGAGAAAAATGCAAGACTCCCTTGTTCAATCTGCCATAATGGGGGCAGGCAGATCTCCTTTTGCATCACGAGTGATGAGGAAGCCATATCCCCGTGGGTACAGACAGCCGAAGTTCAGTGTTTTTAGTGGCAAGTCAGATCCGGTGGATCACGTATTCAGGTATCATGCCACTATAGGACAATATGAAAGATATGACCATGTTATGTGTCAGGAGTTCAAAGCCTCCCTATCTGGATCTATGCTCCAGTGGTATCATAGATTACCTGAGCGTCAGATTAGGTCCTCAGAAGAACTATTTAGGACCTTCATAGACAGGTACTCATGCAACAAGCATCATTCAAAACGGATCGATGCACTATTCAATATCAAGAAAAAGGATGGAAAGGCATTGAGATTCTACATGCAAAGTTTCATGGAAATTTCAATCCAAATAAAGTCTTGTCATGAACAGACTGCTATAATTGGATGAAAACAACACCTTATTCGGATCTCTCTCCAGGAAACCACCCCGTGATTTAGAGGAACTCCTTGATGGGGTTGAAACTCATCCAGGGTGGGAAGAAGATGTCCTGAACAGATGTCAGGAAGCAAAGAAGACTAGTCGGTCAGTTCCTGGGCTTCCTCGAGAAGGGAATGGAAATATTTCCCCTCAAAAGTCAAAGAGAGACTGTAATCATAATCGCCAAAGGGCTGAATCCCCATCAAAGGGACAAACGCTTAGAGGGCAATACCAAAATGTAGCAAGTAGTGCAGATGGAAAACCACAGAAGAAGCCACGTGTGAAAGGAACTGAAGAAACTATTCCATCGATGGATAGAAACTTTGCACCTCTGAACAAAATGTCAGATGAGGTCCTGGACTCAATAAAAAATCAGAGCTACCTCAAATGGCCATCCCTGCTAAAGCCAGGCTCCATGGGTACAAGAGACCAAATGACCTACTGCAAGTTCCATAAGAGTAAGGGTCACAGCACCAGAGCCTGCAGGACCCCAAAAAATGAACTACAAGATCTGATTAAAAGGGGGTATCTAAAATAGTTTGTGGGACACGAACAGGCAAATGCAGTATAGCCTGAGGAGATAAGCACTTCAGTTTAGGATCCCCCAGGTACTGGACCGCTCAATGGCCGACTCCAGATAAATATGATTTCTGGAATAACAAGTAAACGAAGTGGACAGGTCACTAAAAAGGGTGCACGCTATCAAATGCGCATCGCCAAGCAGATGATGATCATGAACAACAAGCTGACTACATGAGCTCAGGTTAACGCGATACCTCACAAAGATCCGCCCATCCTCTTCACTGAGGCGGACTGTTGTAGCATTAAGAGCCCCCATGAGGATGCGCTTGTGTTGACACTTCCTTTTGGAGATTATGATTTGCATCGCATATTGGTTGATCCAGGCATCTCAGCAGATGTGCTACGCAGCATTCAAAAAGTTACAAATTCCTGACTCTGAAATGGTCACCACCAGCTTTAACCTATATGGATTTAGTGGGGACAAAGCTTTGACAGTTGGGGAGATCCAACTACCCATAGCTACTAGTCCGGTAACTCTCATAATAAACTTTGTCGTAGTAAAAGCTAACACTCTCTATTATATGATCTTGGGCAGGACCTGGCTGCACATACTTCGAGCTGTTCCCAGCACTTATCACCAATGTCTGAAGTTCTTGCATAACGGGACAATTGAGATGATCAGAGGGGATCAGGTGGCTGCCAAAGCATGCTACGCGCTGGCGACGAAGTAGTCCCCACTCCCTTTTGAACCAATAGAGGTGGGGCGACTTGCCAAATAGCAATTACAGTTGGATCCACCTCTCTCGGATCTGGTCCCATGAGAGAGGGAGGATCCCCCCTCACTGGAGCCGTTAGAGGAAGTGGAAATAATAAGTGGTAGCTCACCAAAAACCACTTTCATCGGCACCTTATTGAGTTCTGAAGAGCGCCAAGTTCTGATACAATTCCTCCGAGAGCACAGAGATGTGTTTGCTTGGTCATTCGAAGAAACGCCAGGAATTGACCCCCACGTGGCATGCCACATGCTCAATGTCCACAGTGATGCAGTAGTAGTCAAGATAAACTAAGGAGGATAGGTGCTGACATATCTAAAGCGGTAAAAGCTGAAGTTGAAAAGCTAAAGGCAGCTAATTTTGTCAGGGAAATCAACTTCTCCACCTGGATTTCCAATATTGTCCCAGTAAGAAAGAAGAATGGGTCATGGAGAATCTATATCAACTTCATGGATATGAACTGTGCATGTCCGAAAGACAGCTACCCTCTGCCACGAATTGACAAGTTGGTGGATACAATGGCTAGACATGAACTGTTATCCTGCACAGATGGGTCGTCAGGTTACAACCAAATTCCCTTACATGAGGAGGACCACAAGCATGCCAGTTTCACAATCGAGGATGGCTTGTACTGCTATCAGGTTATGCCATTTAGATTGAAAAATGTAGGAGCCACATACCAACTTTTAGTAAACAAGATGTTCGAAGGTTTAATAGGCGACATTGTGGAAGTGTATGTGGACGATCTCCTGATCAAGAGTCTGAAACGGGAAGATCATCTCTCCCACTTGAAACGTGCATTTGAAGTTCTTCGAGAATATCACATGAAGCTCAACCTTGTGAAATGTGTTTTTGCTGTGTCATCAGGAAATTTTTTAGGATACCTGGTAACTAAGAGAGGGATTGAAATGAACCCAGATCAAATCCGAGGGCTCATAGAAATGCCCTCACCTAAAAATATGAAAGAGGTTCAAAAAGTTACAGGTAGGTTAGCAGCTCTGAACAGGTTCATCTCCAAGAGTTTAGATAAATATAAACCCCTCTTCAAGTTACTATGAAAGAACACCTCCTTCACATGGATGGAAGAGTGCTAAAAGGCGTTCGATCAACTCAAAACATACCTGAGGGCACCGCCAATACTTTCAAAGCCTGTTGAGGGAGAAGTCTTGGGTCTTTATCTCTGTTCATATGACTACGGCATCAGTTTAGTACTGATACGCATGGACGGAAAGAAGGTTGAAAAACCTGTCTATTTCTTGAGTCGGACGCTCCTACCAGCAAAACAAGGTACCCTAAACTCTAAAGAGTTGCTTTAGCACTTGTTTTTTTCCGCAGAGAAATTACGATCGTACTTCCAGTCCCACACCATCAGAGTGATCACAGAGTACCAGTTGCGATCAATTCTGGAACCACCAAACAGGTCAAGAAGGCTAGCTAAATGGTCTGTGCAACTGTCAGAAAATGATATTATTTACGTCCCCAGAATCTCAGAGAAGGGTCAGGCACTAGCAGAATTCTTGGGAGATTTCCCAATGACCTACACTGGATACGATTCAACCACTCCCAGTTTCGATGATGGCATCCTGTCTGAATCTCCAAACTCCCATCCCGACCCATGGGAGTCAAGCTCCGGATGGCGGTTGTTTGTGGATGGATCTTCAAATGACAGAGGTGCAGGAGTTGGAGCTGTGTTAGTTACTCCCGACAATATGTGGTTGGAGAAATCTATCCGATTGGGTTGGAACACATCTAACAATGAAGCAGAGTATGAGGTGACACTTGTTGGCCTCACAATGGCCCTAGACCTGGACCTAACACACCTCACAGTTTTTAGTGACTCACAGCTGGTTGTGTTCCAAGTTGATGGAGGGTATGACGCCAGGGATGAACGAATGGCTAAATAACTAGAACTGGTAAGGGGTCTCTAAGGAAAGTTTGAGGGCATTCAGTTCTATCAGTTGCCTCGATCTGAATATCAACACGCAGATGCTTTGGCATATGTTGCCTCAATGCTAGGCAATAGTGAGTCACGTTCCATCCCTATAGATTTCCAGGAGAAATCTAGCATTCAGATCCCAGTTACAACAGTTTGTGTTGTTCCAGCTGTCGGGGGCAAAACGTCAACCCGACACTTTCGATGTAATGGTTCTTCTAGAAGCTCAAAAGAGATGGGATTAGGAATTTTGAAGGAGAGAGACTGTACCAACATTCTGATTGCCTACATACCCAGAGAAGAATCCGGGATCAGTTTTTTAAAATATAGTTTTGGAGGCTGAAGAAGCCTCTGTATATATAGCAATCTCCTGCCTTGGCAGCCAAGAAAGTGATTCTCGGAGATTGCCTTCCTTGATGAATCCTAGTATGATCCTATCTAAAATAGGATCATTCTCCAAGATTTCATTTTATCCTTGTGCAAGATCTTATCGGATTGCACTAGGATTTCTTACTTCCACGGATTGGGTTATTGGATCAGAATCATCTGAACGGATCGGATCCATGAACTTGGGCCACCCGGATGGGCCCTGGACCTGTTATGAACTTTGACGGATTAGAAGACCGAATGATCCAAAAGTGTTTATTTGGACAACCATTGGACTGGTCCGCCGTTAGTCTCACATCCGGTCCATGGTCTGAGTACACTTTGAGACTGGAAATATAATGTAGGGTACACACATTGCCCCCTCTTCAACAGAGGAGCAAATGAAGATGAAAGTGGTATGTTGAAGAAGAAAATTATGGAAAAAACCAAAATGATATAATAAGGAAAGTGGAACGTGTAATGGGAAAAAATAAGGAATAAGTAATGGAGACGGGCGGAAAAATTTGAAAATAGTCGAAATAAACAAAAGTGAAAAAATTGAAAGGTATAAACGGAAATGACTTTCGTAGGGAAATAGTAAAAAAAGAAAAATGACGGAGAGTGAAAAAATTTACTAGGGGAGGTAAACTAAAAATAGAGAAGTGGGTGTAAAACAATAAATGATGGAAATTATAAGAGGGACTAAAGTCAAAATGTGAGAACATTAAAAGGGGTTGGTGGGGTAAAGAAAAAATGTTGGTAATAAATGGGTGGGTGGATAGGTTAAAAGAATGAGATAACAATTGTATGGGTGAGGAGTAAAAGAAAGAGATAAAAAGATAAAGAAAAATAAGAAGACAAGTGAAGAGCTAAGCCTTACCATGTAAGTGTGCTTCATTTTTCACTTAATTCCTTTATGTAGTTGTTACTAGATGTTAATTAGGTAAAATCTTTCACTTTTACCATATAATCTTTAGGGGATCTCTTTGAAAACACATAGCTTGAGTAGTTTAGTGGGTAAAACAAGTGGTCAAGTTAGTGATATGGTCATGGAAGAGACTAATCCGGCCTAAAAATGATGAAAATAAGCTGAAATAGACCTGACCCGGCAAAAAACCATGCTGATCTGGCCTGAAAAACTGCAGACCCGACCTGAAAACTAGTGACCCGATAAGGAAACAGTCTGACCCGGTCTGAAAAATGGATAGAATTTGTTAGATCCATATATAAGTAGGCCTGAACTAGCAAGGAAAACGCTTGGACAAGCTTGAAAACTGTGAACCGGCTGTAGACACGCCTGAATCAGGTGAAAAATGACTTAACCAGTGCTGTCACCAAAAATTGTTTTTAAAAAAAAATGCTAAATCAGTGCTGTCGTCGGGGCCGGTGGTGGACAGCATAAGGAGAAGACCTGATGGGTTTGTTGGGTGGGCTTTTGTTTTTGTTTTGGCTTGCGGGCCATGTGAATAAGACCTTTTTTTTTTTTTTTTTTTTTTAATTAGGCTTTGCTTTAAGAGAAATCCGACCCGCTCCCCATTTAAACTAATGAGACTAAGTGGTTGGGTCAAGACCTCTGCCGAGAGCGCCAGGAAGCACAACCTTTAGCAGTGACCCTCCTCGTGGCGTTCGAGTACCAAATGTGGCAAGGGAGACAACGCCAGAGATGCATGGAAGGCCTCGCCAGAGACTGGCTACCTGTCACGTATCATATGTGCCACCGGTTTACTCATGGGAGCACACCGAAAGTGTGAGTTCTTGGGTTGCATCCAGTGTCCATTTGAACTCAGAGAGTAATGCTGGAACTCCGCGTGGAAATAACTTTACCACAAGTAACTCATATGTGTACGGGCATTGCATTTTTGTGGAACAGCTTACTTTGCGACTCGGAAATAAAAACTGACTATAATTCTGCTTGCTAGGAACAGTGCCTGGTCCATCGCGAAGGAGGAATCTTATAGTTAGTAGTTCAAAGGACGAGGAGGAACTAGATGTCCCCAAAAATGATCGAGGGAAGGGTGTGCAGTTGGGAGAAACACCACCTCATATTGTTCCGGCTTTTGGGTCAGTTGCAACTAGTTCCAGTGATTCTGGGTTTCGTGTTAGGAGTGGTAGGCCTTCGAGAGTACCCTTAGATATAGTGCCTATCAATAGTATGATACCGACCTTTACGGCAGATAGGTCGCGTGGATCTGATGGTCGTTCGGCGTCACATAGAGAGCGAACCCCTAATGTATCTGATACATGAACGGAACTACTTAATTCTGCATCATCTGGATCTCGTGGCCGCCGATCTGCCTATAGGCAATGTCCAAATCCTGATCATGCTCCCCGAGAGTCATCGCTTGTGCCGCCATCAGAAGATATTATGGAAGCGATTGACGCGTTACAATGGGATTTAGACAAGGTAAACAATAACACTTGAACCTATAATTTTATTAGTAAAGAAGTGAATTAACACGTTAATATTTATATGGACTACAGATACGGGTGTTAGCCACACGACGCTATGAGATGAGAGCCATCAGGAGGAGAATGCTCGTTTAGTCAGAGATATTGTTGCGCGAGATGCGGAGCTTGATACGCTGAAGGAGGAGTTATCTCGATATCGTAACAGTGCTTGAACTGTTCCTATCATAGATTAGATTTGGTGTTCATGTATGTTTGCATGAAGTAGCTTGTTTTAACTCGGCAGAGATAAAAACTCAAGCAATAAGTTCTATATGTTGAATGTGTAACCATCCTTATAAAAGATTAGACGGTGGTCTACCGTTTCCACGACTATATAAATGCAACTAAGTCACTTGATGAACAAGCATAGTTACATTGTAAAGATTCTCTAGTAGATGATCTTTGTGGAGACCAAAGGACAACCAGAAGTGCCTTATTAGTTTGATTAATCTGAGTGTAACTTAGATTGTGCCACCAAGGGTAGACGCTTGATGTAACCTAAGCAATCGCACCTATACCAAAAATGATACATTATCATTCTTGGGTTTGCGTTGTCGAAAGATGATACCAGGTGTAGGCCCCCTGCACCACACAAGCCGAAACTGAAGTGAAAGATGACCTTCGCCACCCGGGTTTAGTAAGTGTAAGAATAGAAATTGTTGCACGTTGGAGGAAATTGTCACCGACGAGTAGAGATATCAAGGAATCTGTCAGCAAATATGAACTATATTTCATCAAAAATATGCCCCTAAGTAGGCTTTGACACGTTAGAAAACTTATGGACTAAACACTTCAAACCGCACGGTGTGGCAAGCATGAAAAAGAAAAATAAGTGAGTAACATGAATTTCAATGATCGAATAAGACTTATTATGTAATGGGTATGTGAAAGTGGTGGCGTAATAATATAGTCTAAGATTTATGTTGTCGTAAATTGTGAGAAAATACTTAACAAATAATAGTGGGATACTTATTTGAAGTCTGGAGGTAAGATTTGATTAGATTTGGTTGTAGCTTTCCCGTGACACAATATTATAAAAGTTTGACATTTTGAACCAACTCCATAAGTTGTGAGTTGAGCATTAGATCTTCCTTAGATGACAACATAAACTTTCCCCATCAGTCTTATAAAACTTCTGACGCAGCTATTTTTGTTTTAATTTCATAAGCATTGTCGCGCATCCCAATCTCGTGATTGTAATTGAACTTGATACTGGATTTTCTTTGGTATGATTCTAAACATCCAATCGGTCATACTGGAAGTTGGAACCAAATTGGCCTGGTATGATACTTTGGTATGTTCCCTACAAAGTAATATAATGTAAATGGAAATGAAATTTATTGATAAAAAATGGAAGGAAAGTTCAATGTATGTGAACTTTATTGGTGGAACTAATGATAACTAATGTAAGTGACATATCTGTCTTGTACATCAGACCCAATCGCCTAGTTTACAATCTTGCACGCAACTTCTTGTCATAACTTCACTCCATAGAGTCCTGGTAAGTGATGAGATTCTGTAGGGTTTCATCGTTGAGCTCCTCCACCATGGCTTCGTCACGAGCCAAGATGCCGACATTCATCTCTGTGGAGGTATCTGGTTATAACCAGAGGAAGCGTCCATGAATGACAGACGCTTGAATCCTGAGGTTGCATCGACTAGATCTGAGATGCGAGGTAATAGGTATGGATGCACTGGGCAAGCTTTGTTTAGGTTGTGGAAGTCAATGCAAACCTTGAGCTTCCCATTTTTTTTTGAAGAAGGGGTTGTTTGAATGCCTCAGGATGAACACAGTCTCGAATGTCATTTACAAAGGGTGAAAATTCTAGACCCTACACAGCCCTTTCCAAGAGGGGATCGTCTCGGATGGTTTGCCTGGTCACGGCTTGGTTAATTAATTCCTTAACCCTTTGCTCATTCATCTTGATTCTCTTCTCTCCAGATCTGTTCATCGCGGGCTAAGATTCGATTAGGATTCGGTCGTTGCCAACGTTTGATTCTACCCCGCCTTCTCCCTGCCACTCTATTAGCAGGTAGTGGACTCTCATTCCGAGTTGTGCGCTGGGACTCATATCTTGATCTGGACACTTCCACAGATGCTGGCATTTCCGAACAGGAACTCATTGCAGTTGTTGGCGTTCTAGATTGTTGTGACTGGGGTGTCCGATGATTTGTGCCCAAACGATCTCAGGCACTGTTTGACTGTGAGTGAGTGGGGACAGGCACGATAGGGTTGATATCCCGACTTTGGCTTGGATCTCTAACTCGACCATTATTGTGAATAAGCTTGTGGCCATTGCATTGTTAGGATCTTCGCGCTGTTCCAGTTCGACCTATTGCCTTTGCCTACGTTCAGACAAAGGGGGCTCGACCGATTGGTGCTCCTCAAGGTCTCTGGGCCGTTTGCCTAGTTGATTTCTCAAACTCTCATTTTCCGCACATATTCTTGTCAAAAGGGAGATGAGAGGTGGATCCGATTGGTATTGCAGTTTCTAGATGGAGGCTCGTGGGTTAGCATGTTGGCCTCCCCTGCCCCTTCCAAGATGTCGCGCAGTAGCATTGCGGGTGGGTTCAACAAGACCATCCCTGACATGTATTCTGGCAGCGATTGTGCTCCACATAGCGTTGCGGCGAGGGACACGGGGATTAGATCCCCGAGTCCCTAGTGGCTCCAAAGTGTGTGGAACTACTTCAGACCGTCCGTTTCCTTCGTTCTGAGAAAAGGATCTATGATGGCTTGACTGCCCCACCTCTGTAATGGTGCCTGGAATAGTCTCCATGTTCTGTCGAGTCGCTACATGACGATTGGCAACTTTGCATCATTCATCGCAGTTTGTTCAGCCATGGTAACAAGGACGTTCAAAAAATTAAGGCCGAGGATATCAAGCTCCGACAGAAGACCATGTGGTCGTGGGTCGATCCCCACAGATGGCACCAAAGAATGTCGGGGCAAAACGTCAACCCGACACTCCCGATGTAATGGTGCTTCTGGAAGCTCGAAAGAGATGGGATTAGGAATTTTGAAGGAGAGAGACTGCACCAACGTTTTGATTGCCTACGCACCCAGAGAAGAATCCGGGATCAAGTCTCTTAAAACGTAGTTTTGGAGGCTGAAGAAGCCTCCGTATATATAGCAATCTCCTGCCTTGGCGACCAAGAAAGTGATTCTCAGAGATTGCCTTCCTTAATGAATCCTAGTATGATCCTATCTAAAATAGGATCATTCCCCAAGATTTCATTCTATCCTTGTGCAAGATCTTATCAGATTGCACTAGGATTTCTTGCTTCCGTGGATCAGGTTATTGGATCAGAATCATCCGAACGGATCGGATCCATGAACTTGGGCCACCCGGATGGGCCCTAGACCTATTCTAAACTTTGACAGATTATAAGATCGAAAGATCCAAAAGTGTTTATTTAGACAACCACTGGACTGGTCTACCGCTGGTCCTACATCCGGTCCATGGTCTGAGTACACTTTGGACTGGAAATATAATGTAGGGTACACACACCAGCCATTACTCCAAGTTGGATGGATCCATATAAGTCCTACCTCAAAGACGGAACACTCCTTGAGGATAAGAATGTAGCAAGGCATCTGCTTGTAAATATACAAAGATTCACCCTCGTTGGCGACGATCTGTATAAAAAGTCCTTTTTGGGACCTCATCCTAGATGTCTCTCCCCACACCTCGCTAAACAGGTTATGCTAGAAGTTCATGAAGGAATTTGTGGCAACTATGCTGGGGGCAGAACACTAGCTCTCAAGATCCTAAGGCAATAATATTTTTGGCCTTATATGCAAAAGGATGCACAGGTTTTTGCCAGCAAATGTGAAAAGTGTCAATGATATGCTCCGCTAATCCATGCTCCAGCAACATAACTGCACCCATTGGCCAGTCCATGGCCATTTGCACAGTGGGGAACAACATTGTCTGCAGGTTCGACATACCCAAAGTTATCATCTCAAATAATGGGAAACAGTTTGCTGGAGGATTAGTCGTTGAACTCTGTGAGGAGTTTCACATTATCCATCTGTTCTCAACCCCAAGGTACCCACAAGGCAATGGCCAGGCTGAAGCCTCTAACAGGGTCATCTTGGATAACATGAAGCTTAAATTAGACGATGCAAAAGGTTTATGGGTTGAGGAACTACCTAGGGTCCTCTGGGCATACCAGACTACACCCAGACGGTCAACTGGTGAATTCCCATTTTCACTGACCTACAAAACTGAGGCTATCATACCTCCAGAATTGGTAGCTCCTACTCAGAAGTCAGATGTTGTGCACACTCTAGACAATGAGGAGTTGTTATGTAGATAAATGGATCTCCTAGATGAAAAGCGAGAAAGTGTCGCACTGCTAACCAGCAGATTTTGAAGAGATCATACGACAAGAGAGTCTGAATTCGATCTTTCAAAATAGGAGATCTAGTTTTATGAGAGATCCCAGATCCCAACAACAAGCTTGGGCCCAACTGGAAAGGACCATACATCATCGACAAGGTTGGTCGAACTAGTTTTTATTATTTACGCACTGTTGATGGGGATGTTCTTGTCAAACCATGGAACGCGCAACACCTTTGCAAGTACTATCAGTAAATTGTTATTCTATGCTTTTCTATACATTGTTCACTCTTCTCCGAATCATCAATAAAGTGCTTCACATTGCCATCGAATTTATTCCTTGCATTAGTTCTTTATTTATGATCTACAATGGACTAAGCCTTTAGAGAATTATCTTCTCACTATCTGTTCAAGAATATTGTATGCCAATTTGCTTTCGAACCAGTGATACTGAGTATGGGAAAGTTAAACTGCACGCCAAATCCCTTCCCACTCCCATGCAGCTGGAACTGTACGCCAATTCTTTCAAACTGCGATTATCCTCAATGGGTTAAGCATTTAGGGAATCCGACCACACTAACTGTTCAGTAAACTGTATGCCAGTTTGACTTTGAGCAAGAGATAGTATTTTTTAGAGCCAGAACTGTGTGCCAGTTCCTACTATTCTCGAACATCAACATAAGGGTTGCTAGGAAGATCTGGGTTGGATCTAGATCCTAACACGCAAATCATGGGCCTGGAATTGTATCGGCATGATAGGCGCTGAGGAAGACTCCCCCACTGTCTGGCGATAACCTATTTATTTTTTAAATAAATAGGACCTATCGTTCTTAAACACAGTGTTGTGCTCAAAGCACCAAGTTACTTTCACAAAGCCATATGACTCTTGCGATCGAACTCCTAATTACAGTTAACTTGAATGGCTTCCATGATATCCCGATCAGATTCTAGTTATACCTCATTTTAATCTGTTTAGCCTACTAGGGTCACCTATTGTTGTTCCAAATGAACTTTGGGAGCATCAAGGGTAGAATATGCATAGTAACACTTGTCATAAAACATAAAGTGCTTCTAATGTATACATAAACTAGAAGAGCTACGGAGCTCAGTAAGAAAATAGTATGCATGCATAAAATAGAAGAGTTACAGAGCTCAGTAAGTAAATTGTATGAGAGCTATATAGCTCAACATTACAAATCCATAGAATAATTGTTTAAAAATTGTTTTTGTGAATCATCAACTGAAAAGCTTATGAAGCAGGGGTAGAATCAAACTTTGGTTCACCATCAGTGCTTGCTGCTACACCATCATCAGAAACTCGTGCTTCACTCTCAAGAACAGACTGTGGGGTTGGATTAGCTGGAACGGTTGAAGGATGAACAGAACACTCACCTGAAACTGGAACTGGTAGAAAAGGAAGTTGAATGGGAGGTATGTCATCATCGGTGTCTTCTTCAGAGGATGAGGAGGCATCAGGCATAAGTTCTTCCTGGATAGCTAAGATACTGGTGTCTAGATTAGGAAACAAGATGAAAGGGTTGGTCACTCACCCCTGAGCATCCAATTGAGAGACATATCCAGTAGCCTCAATAGCCTCCTCAAACTTAACTTGTCTGGCAGCATCGAAGGACTCTCGAGAAACATTAAGTACTCTCAGAGCAAAGCGAATGGCATTTTCAGCTGACCTCTTCTTCACCTCCTTCACCACTTGAGAAAAGAACTCAGAGGTCTCCACCAAGAGATCACTAGCCTTCTTATCAATGCGAAGATGTTTCTCCTTTAGAGCCCTCTCATAACCTGACATAACTTCATTTGCCAATGGCTTGCCCAAGGGTCCTCATCTCGGTGTTCTTACGGTTGAGTTCCCCTTGGACTTGGTCATGTTTTGCTTGTAGGGTAGTGAAGTGGGTGCGCAGTTCCAAAAACTTCACTTTCCAAGTGGCAGCATCAGCAGCTCTTTTTTAGGCTTTCTCCAGAGAGTGCCGATGGTTAGAGATAGTGTACCTCATGTTCTTGAAGCCAGTATCAGATTTCTTATCTTTCGCCAAGAGCTAGTCAACCTAGATCTGCAGCTCTGCAATTCTCTTCTCAGCGGCCTCTTTCGCCCAGATCAACTCACCGGTAGCCATGGCATCAGTAGATGAATCAGCGGAGTCCACAAAGATGGGGTCTTTCATAGCCAAAATGTTATTCACTAACTGGAGAAGAATATAGGATGTGTAAGAAACACAACGAGAGAAACCAAACACTGAACAGAGAAGAAAGTCTTACCTTGGCAAGGTGAACAACCGATCGGCAAAAGGATAGGTCCAAGGTCCCAACTATGTTGGCTTCAACCTTGTCAACAGGAAGATGCACAGCTTCCAGAACTCCAAGCACGATATCAACATCTTTAATAGAGTGGTTGTTGGTAACAGGTAGTTCATTAATTCATCCCTAACACCTTATATATCTCCATAATCATCTCCCTCTCAGGGGAATCTGGAGATCTTGGCGAAAAGGGAATGTCGTCACTCACCCCCCTTCTATCACTGGATCGAGGAGGAGGAGAGCGGCGATTCTGATAGTGGTTTCAATGATACCCTTCCCGCTGCGATGATTAAGGAGGGAGGGTCGTCGTGATCGAGACATTATCACCAGTTTGTTTAGAACCTGTAGAAGGAACTGGAACTGGTGGAGGTACAACTACATTCTTAAAAGACTTAACAGGTGGGGGAATACTAGCAGGAACCTTAAAAAGTGTATCTTCACTAACAGAGAGAAGGTGAAACTTCGTTTTCTTACCAGAAGGGGCAACATCAGAAGCAGTATCAAATCTCTTCAATTTAGAATAGTTGGATGCACGCACTCCCCTTTTAAAATTGTTGGCCGCCAGCAGTTCATGAGGCAATTCAGGGCCCCTCCTGCCAATGATCACATAATCATCATTGACAGCAGGCTCCTGAACTGAACCCGACTTCACAGCATCACTGGAGATGGCCTCCGAACTCTTCTCCCTGCGGTTTCCTCTTCTTCTAGTAATTAAAGAGGATTCATCCTGAACTGGAGAAGGAAGAAGTCCGACATCCTAATCAACAGGAGGAGGAAGTGTTGTGCGCCCAGAATTCACAGTATTTATCCCAAAGGGGAAAGAGCCCAGAACAAGTTGCAGCAATTCTTCAGTAAACATGTTGAAATATTCAAAAAGACGGGTGGGATCAGGAACTATCACCCAATGCATCCTCTATTCCTTGGGTATCTTCTTGATAATGTCCACCGTAGCAACATCAGTTGCAGTTAGTTGATTCCAGGGAAAAGAGTCATCTAAAGAATAATAGCAAAAGATATTCAGGCGAAAGACTCTTATATCAAGTTATAAAGTACCAAAGTATGAAGACTTACTGGTTAGAGCATGGGTGTGCTTTCTGGGAATAGGAATTCCCATTGGCTCTCCATCATCATCGGAGGGGCGAATGTCCCAAGTATCACCCAACACATGAAGGTGGTGATCAGCCCAGCCTTTGTCACTCTGCTTCCCCTCAAAAAAGACGATCGTAGAATTCTTGTCTCTGGTCATGAGGTAATAGTACGATTGGTCTCGAATACGCCGAACCTCATAAAAGTAACCGAACACCCAACGGTTGAGAGCAAATCCATGTCCCTTGGCAAGAAAGAAAGAGTCATAACGGTTCTGTAAAACAGGGGCGCTGCCTGACCAAGAGCAAGATTGAAGTGAATCAGACACTCTCGTAGCAATGGGTGAAGGGGAAGAGTGAGTCCAGCCCTAAGCTGGCCAATAGTGATGAGCGCCACCTCCTTGTAGGCCAACTCATCAGAGAACCTCCCCCACTATAGGCCAATATCTTTAGGGATGTGAAATTTCGCGCGGATCATTTCCAGGGAGGAAAGATCTCCGAAGTTTATAAGTGACTAGTTGGGATTCATGATCGAGAAAGATGAAAAGTTTCAAGCTTTGGTTAAACCCTAACGGAATATCAAAAGGTTCAGTATGCAAGAAAAAGGTAGCAGAAGAGATAATGAAAGTTCTCTCACCAGATCTCTTATATGAAGATAAGATGCACGGTTAGGATGAACCCAGGCGGTGAGTCTTTTCGAGATAGAATTGACATCATTACCTTTTTTTGGGAAACGGCGTGTCTGTTCGAGCCGTCTTTTCAAAGCCTTAATTAGTTTGGTAAGTCAGCAGTTCCCAACAACAGTTTTGGAAAAGGATGCTCGCGCCAAAAGCAGCGTCACTTCAAGTGCCCACGTGCTAGATGGCACGAGAAGGGGCATCTATAGGGGGATTTTCCATCACTGAACAGATGACACGTGTATGGGAAATAACCTAAGACTATAGATATCCAGAATAAGACGAGGACCATCAGATCAATTCTGTGAATAAGTGATCTTGTGCTTAGCATGAGTGTTTAGTGGATATGTGCCAGGCACATGCCTGACTGCCTTCAAACATAACAGTTACCCCAGTCGTTAGGAACTGATATAGACATTTCTTGAACAGAAAGAAACTGAAGATGACGATCTTTGATGATAAGGAAGGAATCGTGAAAACATATCTTAGGAGTTACCTTTTAGATATAATCTTCCCATACACGATGGGACATTATGATCAACAAGGAAACTTATCTCTCATAAGATATGGTCTAGATTCAGACTTCCATAAGAAGAGGAATCCTAATAGGAAGGTAGAGTCCAAAGATGGAACTGATATAGACATTTCCTGAACTAGAAAGAAACTGAAGATGACGATCTTTGATGATAAGGAAGGAATCGTGAAAACATATCTTAGGAGTTACCTTTTAGATATAATCTTCCCATACACGATGGGACATTATGATCAACAAGGAAACTTATCTCTCATAAGATATGGTCTAGATTCAGACTTCCATAAGAAGAGGAATCCTAATAGGAAGGTAGAGTACAAAGATGGAAGGAAACTCACAAGCGGTGAGGACAGCCCAAACCCTAGGACTCTCGTCGCCCTTCCTATATAAACCATAGGGATTCGCTCTTAGGAACTACGCAAAATAGGGTTTGATTCTCTGATATAACAAAAGAGATACGTAGGCAGCCGTCAGACGGTTCAACCCTGAACTCACCATCATCTCATCCCTTCTCTATTTAGCAAAGCATTCTAGATCACAAGGCACAGAGGAAGATCAGGGGATACTCGGAATTTCCCCTACACTAAAGATTTGGGTACTTTTTCACAGGTACTGCAGTTAGCGCATATTAACGAAATTTTCGGAGAGATTAGATATAGTTAAGTATACTAAGTACTACAGTGAGTTCTCAAGTTGCATATGGATATGTGAGACAAAGGATGAGTTTGACTCCAAGTGGAATGATCTTGTTGAAAGGAGTGGTTTACATGAAAACAAATGGCTACAGTCAATGTACAATATCCATTCACAGTGGGTGCTGCATATGTGAATCATATTTTCTCTGCTGGTATGTCAAGTAGCCAGCGAGCGGAAAATGCTCATTCATTCTACAAGAGGTATGTTTCCAAGGAAAATTCTTTAGTAGATTTTATGATTCAATTTGGTAGGAGAATTATGCATCAACGCCATGAAGAATTAATGGCTGATAACAAAGATATGATTGAGAAGCCAAAATTGAAAATGCCCCATAATTTTTTGGTACATATGGCCGATGTTTAAATTTCAAGATGAGTTGTGGGAGAGCTTGAACTATAGATTTGAGCTTCTTAGTGACAATGACAGTTGTTGTGTTTATAAAGTTGAAAGGAAAATCTTGAGGAAGAAAGTGGTGGAAAAGTGTAGAGTGCGGGATGTTTGTTATCAAAAAGATTTGGATTTTGCTTCATGCAGTTGCAAAATGTTTGAAAGTGGGAGGGTCCTTTGTAGACACGTTTTGGCATATTTGAACAAGATGTATGATTTTGATAAATTGCCAGACCAATACATTTTAAAGAGATTGTGTAAAACTGCAAAATCAGAGACAGTCATTGATGATGGTGGAATGGAGATAAAAGATAATAAATTATACCTTTTGAAGATGAATGAACTGATTCAAATGTCTACAGTTGTAGTTGATGAAGCTCTTAGAAGTAAAGAAGCAATTAAAGTGTATACAGATGCTTTATGTAGTGCACTTGAAGAGATTAAGAAGTTAGTTGATTGTGGTACAAGTGTAGCAGCAACATGCGATAAAAATATTTTTCCTAGAAATAAGAGTTCTAATTTGGAAAATAATTATACTGAATCGAGTCAAGCAAGGTCAAAGGGTTGCGGAAAAAGGTTTAAGAGGGGAAAAGAGAAGACACTCAGAAAGGGGAAGCAAAATAAAGGCAGGCGGTGCGATGGATGTAATAAGGTTGGAGTATCTCATGACAAAAGGAATTGTCCAATGCTTAATAATGGGTAAGAAATGCCAATTTATTATTTCCTTATTTTTAATCCTAAAAATGCATTTCAATTATTCTTTATTATGTTAATTACCTTGCAGCGAACAAGCTTCACAAATTTCTTCATGTGAGGAGGAGGATGAAACTAATACAAATTCTAATAGTGACGATGATTCTTATTCTGCCTCGGGTACACACTGATTTTTTGTATTGTTTTTTACCTTTTAGTATTGTATTGTTTTTATCCTTATCGCTATTGAATTTTTGCTTGATATTAGGGGATGGAGCTTTGCATTGATATGAATAAAGTACATGGCAGTTGGTGGACCTAATGATTAACATGTAATTCTAGAGATGATGATTGAAGTTCCAAATTACTATTCATGATCACGCAATCCGGTAAAAATAATTTCAGTAAGTATATAATTCCTTGAATATAGTCTCGTCCCTCTTTGAACAATTGCTTCACTCTATGTGACATTGGTAAAACCTAATCATATCTAGAACACCTGAGATAATTAGAAAATAAGAAATGTAAATGCACAAGAACTGTTGAAATCATTCATAAAAATTTGGACACTAGTACATAACAACACTAATGGGTCTAGAGATTTGCACTAGCATTCAGTTTTGATTCTTTTCATTTTGTGTGACAAATAATAATTTCAAATAAGAGTTGTGAATAATTAGTTAAAAAAAATTAGTGTTTTTTTTGTATGGTTGGGTCAGGGTTGGCTCACCCTCACTCAATTTTCTGGCTCTGCCACTGCTTCCAGCCACATAAGTTTTTTGAATTGCAAGTTTTATTTCTAACTATCACTATGGGGAGAAAAAGGTAGTGTTGACTGCTGAGAAGTGTTGTTTGATGTTGTAGATGGCAAATGCAATGACAATCACTGAAAGTTTAGGGAGAAATTAAATGTGCTTAAATGATATGATACTGATGATCTTTATTTAACGAAAAAAAGAAAAAGAAAAAAGACACTTATCTTCTCGCCAAATAAAGAAGCAACTTTACATACTTTTACATGTCCCTCGTCACTTTTTTGTTATTTTGCGAGAGGAAGTTTTACATGTCCTTTGTAATGGAATTTTCATCTTATTTGACTCTTAGAAGGTTTTTTTTTCTTTTTTTGAAAAGATACTCTGGGATTTTGCAAATCTCCATCTGTTTTTATAATCTTTCATAAACCTTTGTTACATCATCTTGTACTATACTACTCAAAGTATTATATAAATGAGACTCATAGAAGTTTTTTGTTTATAAAATTGGAGCCAAACGTGGGAACAATATTTTCTTTAAGCTATTTTAAGCTAAAAATCTGTCCTTGATTTAGGACACCACTGCTAGCTATTGTCCTTACCTTGGCTAGGGATGTTGTGGGCCTTGTGGCCCAAAGGTCTATTGAACCCGAATCAGTAGTCTAAGATCCGGTCCGAGATATTTTGGGCTTTTATTTTTATTTTTCTAAGTTAGCAATATATTAATATGAAATTATAAATTTTTACATATGAGATGTTGTAATTAAATTGTTGCCAAGTCCCAGCCAACCTTAACAAAATCTGAAATATATGGAATCAGGAGATTTTCATCTTTGTAACCAACTAGGTCTACCCTCTTCCACCACCTGCTCTTGTGTAGCCATTGTCGAATTGAAGCATACTTTAGAAATTTTGGACCTTCTACTAGTTGGACTAGACCCGAATTCCAATGGAACCCAATCCAATAGTCTAGGACATTGAAGTCGAATTTGGTACAATAAGGATTTGGTCCGGTAGATTTTGGGCCATAGCTTATAAGTGCACTTGAAGACAAAATCATAGTCCGATCTGATAATAAGGGCCCGAACTTAAGAAGTTGAATTTGTCAATCAATCTCTCTTTTTCTCTTGGCTGACGATCCCATCACCTGAAAGTTCAACTTGAATTTTTTGTACCTTTGTAGTTAGTCCAAGTCTAGCAAACTTCAAGGCGATCTCATCACCTACCTGGACTTTGAGTCTAATGGTTCTCAAAAGACAATCTAGTATTCGTCCTAAACAATCACCATATTTATGTCGTTGATTATTATATTGGCCAAAAAAAAACACAAAGAACAAAAAAAAATAGATAAAAAGATATTATTCAGGGGAGGCGCGGAGGTGCAGAAGCCGCTGGCCGAGCCCAGAAATGTGTGCCACGTGGAAGGAAATGGGTTTATTACCGAGCTGTTACCCATAAAATGCATGCATAATGTTGAATTGTTGGCTTGATGAGCAATGCATGCATAACGTTGAAATTGGGCCATTAATGCCACTGCGTCATACATTGATATACTACGAATGAAGTTCACCCTCGCATCTTCATTCTTCAGCACCCCTGCACTATAAATAGTGAAGACGGTAAACTAAACTTCTCATCACTTGCTTAGTAGAGGTAGTAGTCCGATCCGTAACGTAGTAAAATATCTGTTGCATGGAAGGAAGTATGGGTTCTTCAAAAGTGTTTCTTCTCCTTCTTGTTCTCTCTACTGTTTATCTTGTCGTCTACTCTGGTGAAGTAGGGGCTTCCAAACAAGATCAACAACCAAGTGAGCGAGACGAAACATATTATTATGCACCAAGCATATATTATCTAGCAGTTAGTATGTACGTATATGCTATAAAGATATTAAAGCTTATACATTTGTTTTCTTGCAGATAAAGTGGCGCCAGGAAGTGTTGAAGATAGCAAGTACTATGGAGGTGGTGGTGACTGGGGACATGGCGGTGGAGATTGGGGACGTGGAGGCGGTGGTAATTGGGGAGGAGGTGGAGGTAATTGGGGAGGGGGCGGTGGTAATTGGGGAGGAGGTGGAGGTAATTGGGGAGGAGGCGGTGGTTATAGGGGAGGAGGAGGCGGTGGTAATTGGGGAGGAGGAGGCGGTGGTAATTGGGGAGGACGGCGCGGTGGGGGGTATTGTGGCCCACATGGGTGCTAGCTGCTCTTGCTAAGAACGTAAACCTGAAGTTGCATGATCTTGTGTTCGATCAGCCTAAGCCCTCCTGTGTCTGTTTCTGTTTCTCAGTGTAAAATAAATAAAAGCATGCATATCATGCTCTTGTCACTAGTATGTTAAATAAGCTCCTTTAAGAGTTTTCAGCTCAGTATGACTGTCTGAGCTCTTCTTGTCTTGAACATGGATCCGTCTTTGTAATGGTTTGCTTTCGTGAGAAATAAAAGCGGTATATATCCTGCTGCTAGAGTTGTCAATTACGTGTTACGAAGTGGTCGATTTAGAGTTGTAAACTTGTAATAACTTCGAGCTACACATAACACACCCATCTAAACTGTATGATCAAAGTCAATCTAATTATGACATTCAAGATTCCGAGCAAGCTGAAGGGAACCATTTGTAAAGATAAATATCGATAAACAAGAACAAATTAAATTGTGCAAATTAAAGTTTCCAAACTTCTATAGTACGTGATTTTGGACTGCAGAAGTAGTTGTGTTTGATAACTTACAGTGGAAGTCACAAGGAATCAATCAGAACTGTTTGAACTATTAGAGTGAGACACATGCTTCACGAGCAATAGACAAATTAAGTTAAGGATTCCAACTCGAGATCATTTAATCGTTTTGCTGTCGTAGTAGATATGTTATGAACGATAGTCTTTTTAATTTTGTGAAATTATGTTTTTCAGCCTCTGCATTATAGCTTTTACATATACAAGCCAACAAAAACATGAGCTTAATTGATTTGTATAAATAGAGCCAGATTTAGGTCCAGGATCGGAGCACAATTTCGAAATACGTGACAGTTTTTTACAACAAAATTGGTTTTAATAGTTTCACAAAAAAATTATTTCCTCAGGTAAAATTTAAAAAACGGTCACAATTTCCACAGATGTAACTGGAAGGAAGATTAGAAGATATATATATGAGATAGCTACAAGACTTTTTAAATAAAGTTCCTGCAGCGGATGATAGATTCAAACGCACTGACAGTTTTAGACAATGGAATCGTAACAATTTAAACACGTCATGACCTCTTAAACACGGAGTCAAATTTGTTAGATGCTTATCCCTGAGTGATTTTTTGTTCCCAGCGGTATTTGCTCCAAAAGCTCCAAGCCAAACAGGAACCAACCAAATGTCCACTGAAAAGGGGTCAACAGTTATCAAATTTCCACCTTAATATATGCTTCCTAATTTACCCCCAACCTTAAAAAAATAAAAGAAATAAACTTAACCAGTTACAAAATCTAGTTTTTGGTCTTAATTGTTGGAAAAAAAAAGGAATAAAAAACTTGAAGTGCTGAACTAGTGACACTTCTTTCAAACTAAAAAAGATAAAAAAAAAAAAAATCTTTAGCTAATGATGGAAAGAACTCCTATATATTTTACAATGAGATTTTTTAATTTTTTTCTTTTTATTTATTTCTATTTTTAGTGGGGCAAATCAGGAAGTTTGTTCTAAGGAAAGAATTTGATAACTGTCAATCTCTTTTTAGTGGACACGTGCTTGGTTCCTGTTTTGCTTAGAGCTCTTGGAGCAAATCCCGCTGGGAGCAAAAAATCACTCCTTATCCCTGTAATGAGTGACTTGCAGATCAAGTCTAAGTGAAAGTCCAAAAAACGATGATGAAACATTCTTAACACAATTGCAAAGCCATCAGCACAAAACAGAGAAACAACTTCCAAGCAGCATTGGAGAGCTTCATAACACAACTCCAAAGCCCTCGACTAAGCTAAATAATGTTACCTCAACTTTATGAACCGATCCAAGACTGTCTAAAAAGCATAAGTATTCTTCAACACCAATATAAAAGTTAAACAAACCAAAACTAAACCTGGATCCATTGACACAGAAGAATAAAATTTTCAAATCACAGCAGCCTAACATGCTATTGCCTCTAATGCCATCTCGGATGCCTCAATTCGCATTCGAGGTTAAAAAAAAATAACAGTAAGTAGCATGAATATATAGGCCCGTTACTATACTCTTTGAAAGTACCATCCTCTAAGTTGATTAGTTGAAACTTTCTGACCGAATGTAGCACTTTCAACCTACTTCATCAATAGGAAGTGTGAATAGGAGTTCCCTAAACATTTGGGGAAATCCAATGCCGAGATGGACAATGAGTGGTTGACGCTAAAACAGAACACTCTACTTCTAAGTCTTCCACATGAACCCACAGCTGATTTTCTTCATCCAACCTAACCACTTATCAAAATATATAGCGAGCAGTTGTCACTTACCAAGAACAATGCACCTCCCATGTTCGCTAACCGAATTGAATCTTGAATCTTTCCTTCTAACTTAAAACTCTTCGCAACTATAGGAGAAAGGGTCACAACTGTCACGTGAAATTAAAACACTACCTAAATTAAAGAAGACAAACAAGTACCTATAAGGCTGTAACACTCGATGAAGTGATTCTAATGCAGAGTTGCTAAAATCCATGTCGGGAGATGGCCAAATTAACTCTTTTAGAGTATCATCCTCTAAGTCAAACACTCCTACATTATGAACAAGCGCACCTTCATCTTTGTTCATTCAGGGGTGAAATATAAATAATAAGCAATTTCCTTTAAATCCAGGAAAATCACATGCCAAAGAAGAAAATGAGTGTTGTTCACTGCATTCCCCAAGTTCCACACCTGAATCCAATGTCGTTTGTTTTCTTCCAACCAATAAACTTTGCACCTAAAACCAAAATGCACGTAGTTGAACTATATAATTTCTTTTTGAAGGTGTATATGTGTTAGCCTAGATTACTAGATCAAGGATGTTCTATTTGAGTTTGTACAAGCTCACAGCTACGTAGTGTAATATTTTTTTTTCTTGGAGAAAGTTGGGGAGATGGGGGGCTAAATCCCCTGCCTTAGGTCCGCCCCTGATTCAAGTCATTGAAGAGACGATCTTGATCAGCAATTGAAATCCGCTTCTCATAATCTCATCACCAGCTCTAAACCAAATAAAGCAACGTTCTTCAAACAAATAATCCAATGATTACGAAATTGTTCATGTTTGGAGTTCAAGAGAAAGTAGCCTTTTCCAAACAAGGAAACTATGACTTTGTCCGGGTATAAGAATCAATGGTAGTAACAAATAGTACACTATATGTGAACCACAGATTTTTAGGTCCAATATGTCAACTTTTGGACTCACAAATCACAAGAACAATCCTTTTCATTCAATTTTGGATTGCGTGTGACGGTGTGAATGTAATGAATAGATAGGGATAGATGCATTGATTTGGTTACCCTGTATGAATGCAAAATTTTTAAATTAACGAACAGAAATCTTAAAGTTTAAAAAGAGATCTTGAGTAAATGTGTTACTTACTTTTTCTTCGATGAGAATCATATTCTTACTTAATAATGTCTCATTTCCAACCAGATAGCGGTCCGGCTTCTATCAATTTGGTGAAGAAACAAATTTTTACTAGTTCATGGATCAGACATTTGGCAACCAATTCAAACAATTACTTCTCATCCATAATTGACAACCTGGCTTTGCAAATCCAGCAATAACCCAAAAAACTGATATCTGCAACCAAACGGTGACCACAAAATTCTATTAACAGGTTACAAATATTTTTATAAGAAAACTTAAATAAATTAATCTTAAGAAAAACAAATCTTACAAATGGAACTTATTAATGCTACACAAAAATTGAACAAACAATACAATCATGCAGGTTTACATGATCGTTCAATTAACTATCTAAAACCACATATTTAAAACAAGTATAATTACCTCAAAACTGTTGCGGCCTAAGTTGCAATATTACAATAAGAGAAAATCTTTCTAGTGTAAGAGAGATTCGAAACACATTGTCACACCCCAAATTTTAAGAAAATTAAAAATAGAGAATTATCCACACCCTATTTCATATTCTGAAAACCCAGGATAAAACGAAACCCTAATAACCCATTAATAAACATGATATAGAAAAATGAGATCAAATTAAAACCAAAATAACAATTCTTAATTCATAAATAAATAAATAAAATACTAACTAACTCTATTACATCTGTTTCAAATCAAAACTTTCCACTTCAGAAAACTTAAACCAGTAAGGCTTCAAAAGCGATCCAAATCAAACGTTGTCATCCACTGCATTCTACCATCTATGTTTCCAAGAATATACTCACGTTGCAAAACAAAGCAAACATGGGTCAGCAAATTGAATTTCTGGTATGAATAAGATTAAAATAAAATATACACTACTACATTCAATTTTCCAAATAAATAAATATAACATTACCAACCATTTCAACTTGGAAGACAAGATAGTTTCGTTTTCCAAAACGGCGTGTAATTTCTTCTCAAGTAAGATTTCAATTCCATTATCTAGTAAATTAATTTAATTAACATCTTACCTATATCCGCTTACGTGATAGGGTAGGATAACGTCCCTGCATAAGATGTTAATAAGTCCTACCCTCCTGCAAAACAAAGTTAGGTTTCCCAAACATAAACATTTAATTCATACATCTACTTCACTCTCACAGCAATCATGAGAATACACAATCTGGCATAATATATCACCAATATTAACATTCATGTCACTTCCTTCGTAAGAAAACTATATGCATCATATAATAATACACAACCAATCATATCCAACAACTCACTCATATATAAAGCCAATATTTTACTTAAACCACTCGTCTACTTATGAGAACGGGGAAAATATCACAATCAAGGATCACACAAACCACGTATATATTTATCATAAGAAATCATGTACATCATAATACATAAATATTCATATGCAATAACTCAGTTACACGTAAAATCAATATTTTACTTTGTTTATTAATTATCTCGTTGACTCATTTATTAAAAGACACAGCCCAATCTTTCGTTCCTACTCCACGATTTGCACTTCACATATTTGCCAAATCACACATATCCATGTGCCTCACTCACACCGAGTACCACTACAAGATATATGTCCCAAGCGGGGATATCGCCTCCAGGAAACATATTTTCATCTTGTAAACTCGTAACTTGTGAGTCACAGCCATCTCTAAGCTTTCCATACACATACACAAAGCCTCTTTTGGACATAACAAAATATCAGGTCATTCATGGCACATTCAATGAATACCTTGGGTCATTCCCGCCACATTCAAGGAATACTCATCATAACACTAACAGGTCATTCATAGCACATTCAATGAATATCTTGGGTCATTCCCGCCACATTCAAAGAATACTCATCATAACACTAACAGGTCATTCATGGCACATTCAATAAATATCTTAGGTCATTCTTACCACATTCAAGGAATCCAGACCTACATTCTCATACACTCAAAAATACAGCCCACCCGCAAGACGAATGCATTAGTTCCTCTCTAAGGTGGCTTTTCACATGACATCATTAGTCATAAACATTTTTTTTCATCAAAGAGGCGTGGAGAGATCTAAAGATGTGGGCAACACATTAAATTTTCACCGGACACTTTTAGACCGGATTTTAACACTCAAGAGTTCTCATTTATTATAATATTTTCATTACAAAACAAACATCGTCTTAAACAATAATTTATTACTAAATATTCCAAACACAATAACTAATCAACTCACCTCATTATTAATTATATAAATCATAGATATTAAAAGGTTCAATCAGGAATAACACATTAGTTAAATGTCTCGTGAATACATTTTAAACAACTATAATTACGTACACAATTAAGTACTAACATTGTTCACATATATTTATCATAATAAGTAATATATAATATAAAATATAGTATAGTGTAGTGTCTGCACTTTTGCTCAAAGGTGCCTACGTATCCAAATCTTTCAAGATTAGAATCAAGCCTTCGTAGTTCTTGTGAGCCACATATTCAAAGTCAAAGTCCATTAGTGCAAATATATATTATTGTATAATACCACGCCAAATCTTTAGCTACCAATATACGCTCCATACATACAATATTCATCAAACAATTATGCATGCAACTCTTATTCCAATACATGTAATAGAACTCTTTAGACAAATAAAATAATTACTCCTCCAATCAATACACATTTATTTGAAATATTAATACGATACAAATTGCATGATTATTACATTTTTTTTTCTTGTACAACTAAAGCCTACACTAATAAGTTATGTATATTGTTCTATGCATGAGAAATTGGTTAGGACAGTTTGACCTTTCTCCATTCTAAAAATTCTAGAGAATTCATATAATCAAAGTTTTGAATCAATTATACCATTCTGAAAATTAGACAGAAAATCCATTTCAATACAAAAGTTCCTAAACGCTAATTCGTTTAGCATGTACCCTAAACTTTGTGATGGAACAGACCCAACAACTTAAATTCTGCTATTAAATTTTCTGACGCACTTTCTTGTAAAATTCATATCAAATATAATATAAATTGGAATCAGTCAAGGCCAATTGAAAATGCAAGAAGATTCAGAGAACTAAAATTGTTTAGTTCTGTCGAAAAACTAGTTACAACATCTAATTAGTCGAATTCAAGTCACAAGCAAGTATTTGTGTAGAATTCTGCAAACATATCACCATTCCAAACAACAATTAAAATTACAAAACAAATATCAAATGTTCATAATTAAAGATGGAACTTTCATAAAATGATGACGAAACAATTATGAAGCAAACAAGATAAAAATCACAGAAAAATTATTTATATATTTTTTTGATAAAAATATGTCTACTCACATGAAATTGAATTTGCAAAAGAATACACATGCTTCCTTTTCTCCAATCCCTTTTCTTCTTCTTCTTCTTCTTCTTCTTTTATTTATTTATTTATTTATTTCAATCAAAAATATTCTTTTTAATGGAGGCCAGGGTTTTGTTTTTGAATAATAATATTTTTACAGAGGAAATTCGTCGGTATTGTTTATCAATATTTTAAGTTAACCTATGGGCCCCAAATGGGTCTAAAAACACCCAAGGTCCATACCTATATGAATTGGTACATTTTAACAATGTTTTCAAACCCAAAAATGATTCTAAAATACCCACACAAGTTCTAATAAACAACTCAAATAAAAACAATTTTGAAAAATCAGTAACAGCCAAACAAATTCTAGAATAAGCTAGACTTCATAATATAATAGTTATTTTCAATTCAAATAATGTAATTTATGTTGTTTAAAAATTGGGGTTGTTATACACATATAATACTTATCTTAAAACCATATTTCCCACATTATCGAAACTCTTTTGCCAATTTTCCAAATTGTAAAACTCTTTTAGCGGTTAAGAAGTAAGCGAAGAAATAGGAAGGAAGTGTTTCTAAATTTTGATAAAAGAGAAAACAGAAATAGGCCTACTCGATAGTGGGGACGGGGTTCCTGAAAACCCAACAATCAATATAGTGTAAAGATTTTCGTTACATGCCAAAAATAACTACACGTGGGTCAAGAAAATGATGAAAAGCTTATGTCACATTAGTGAGCCAGAGAGGTTGGCACACTGCTTGTGCATAACGTTTTGCTGTTTTGTTGAAGTGCTTTGGTTTGTCGTTCAATTATTTTTCAATGTGATATTCTTCTTTTCTCTTTATGAATAATATCTGCCTAAAATAACATTCCATTGGTCAAGAAAAACTGAAATAATTGATTTTTCTTCCTATAAAACGTTTATGGGTTTAGGTCACTTGTTTATTATTGCAATATAGAGAACCTTACAAACTGTTTTCGAGAGTATGATCACTTGAGTGAAGTTATGCATGCATATTCTTATAGCTAATAGGAATATGGTATCAACTATCAACTATTTTATTGCAGAAAAAATAACTATTCTACACTGTAATTAGCTATGCTACTATAATGTTCTAGGTATGCAAGTGATGTGTATAAACCTAAATAAGCACGCCAATCAGGAATCTCAAGAACATAGGTATGTCATGAAGTAATATCTTCAATTGCCAATATATCTTCAGACTTCATAAATATGTAGCAGATACTTGCATATTGACCTACGACACTAAATGACCTGGTTAATTAGTTTTTTGTTCGTTTATTTATCATGTAGCTCTCTCATTTATTCTCTTAGTACAATAAGCCCATACTCAACATGGGACTTAATTAATGTGATGGACATTTAAGACTTTTAATAAACAGGGATAATAAACATGAGTGATCTTTTTAACATGTCAAACATAGAATGATCAGAGAACTTAAATTCCAACATAATAGCAACACATATATAGTAAACATGAAACATTCTTATGATGATATGAAATTAATATGTGCAATTTGTGTTAACGACTTATGGCATGGTTGAAACCAAAAGAAGTAATTTTCGGCATCATTATAATTAATAAACAAAAGGATAAAATATCTCGATAAAATTCGCAACTGACAGGCACAAAAATAATAACATGTACTAGGATTTTAAAATATTTGAAAGTACCTGCCATAGCTTTGCTAGTGCTGGCTCTGAGGGGTAGGCACCATAGGCAGCCGCCTAGGGCCCCTACAGAATTGCTAAATGAAAAGGCCCCCACTCAGTGACAAGCAACTATACTAGGCCCAATTTTCTATTTCTTTATGGAAAAATGCTATTGGAGGGAGTTGAACCAGGGCTAGATTTGAAAATATTGAAGGTCATCACAGCTAGAATTCATCATTTTGATGTTATTAGAGCCTTAAAATTTTGTATTATTATTATTAGCAAATCTGCAAATGATTTTTCACTAGTTTATCTAGGTTTTACAAGGGCCGGCCCAGTCTAAGAGCTCGCCTAGGGCCCTCACAAACTCAGAGCTGGCCCTGACCTTTGCCAACGCGTTCTTCTTTACATGAGGTCCTTCATAATCTGATCTACTTTTCTCTTAAATCAACTCGTTTCAATACAAGTTTATTTTCATTCCACTTTGGATTGTGTGTGAATATAATGAATAGATAGAGATTGACGTGTTGATTTGGTCACCCTGTATGAAGGCAAAAAATTTAAATTAATAATGCATAGAAATCTTAAAGTTTAAAAGGAGATCTTGAGTAAGTGTGTTACTTACTTTTTCTTCGATGAGAATCATATCCTTACTTAACAATGTCTCATTTCCAACCAGATAGCGGTCTCGGCTTTTATCAATTTGGTGAAGAAACAAATTTTTACCAATTCATGGATCAGACATTTGGAAACAAATTCAAACAATTAATTATCATCCATAATTGACAACCTGGCTTTGCAAATCCGGCAATAACCCAAAAAACTGATATCTACAACCAAACGGCGACCACAAAATTCAATTAACAGGTTTCAAATGTTTTTATAAGAAAACTTAAATAAATTAATCTGGAGAAAAATAAATCTGACAAATGGAACTTATTAATGCTACACAAAAATTGAACAAACAATACAATCATGCAGGTTTACATAATCGTTCAATTAACTATCTAAAACCATATATTTAAAACAAGTATAAGTACCTCAAAACTGTTGCGGTCTAGGTTGCAATATTACGAGAAGAGAAAATCTTTCTAGCGTAGGAGAGATTCGAAACACATATAATACTAATCTTAAAATCATATTTCCTACATTATCAAAACTCTTTTGCCAATTTTCCAAATTGTAAAACTCTTTTGTCGGTTAAGAAGTAAGCGAAGAAATAGAAAGTATGTGTTTCTAAATTTTGATAAAAGTGAAAACATAAATAGGCCTATTTGATAGTGGGAAAGGGGTTCCTGAAAACCCGACTATCAATATAGTGTACGTAGAGATTTCTGTTACATACCAAAAATAACTACATGTGGGCCAAGAAAATGATGAAAAACTTATGTCACATTAGCGCTTAGTGTGCCAGAGAGGTTGCTTGTGCATAACATTTTGCAGTTTTGTTGAAGCGCTTTGGTTTGTCGTTCAATTATTCTTCAATGTGATATTCTTCTTTTCTCTTTTATGAATAATACCTGCCTAAAATAACATTCCATTGGTCAAGAAAAACTAAGTGATTGATTTTTCTTCCTATAAAACGTTTATGGGTTTAGGCCACTTGTTTATTATTACAATATAGAGAACCTTACAAACCGTTCCCGAAAGTATAATCACTTGAGTGAAGTTATGATTGCATATTCTTATAGCTAATAGGAATATGGTATCAACTATCAACTATTCTATTTCAAAAAAACAACTATTCTATTTTGGGAAAACAACTATTCTACACTGTAATTAGCTATGCTACTATAATGTTCCAGGTATGCAAGTGATGTGTATAAACCTAATTAAGCACGCCAATCAAGAATCTCAAGAACACAGGTATGTCATGAAGTAATATCTTCAATTGCCAATATATCTTCAGACTTCATAAATGTGTAGCAGATACTTGTGTACAGTGGCGGAGCCAGGAATTTAAGTGAGGGTGAGCCAGCCAGAAACCAAGCATACAAAAAAAAATACACTAATTTTTTTTTAAAACTAAAAATTCAAACCTGATCACAAAAACAAGTATATTTCTAACATAAAAAATCATATAAAACGATTGCAATAAATGTATTATAAAAAAATAAGAAAAGAAAAAAGAATTCAATCTAAATAAGTACTTGTTCATAGTTGTCCTCGGCAGCCTTCTTTTTCGTCATCCTTTTTCATTTTCTAGAAGCGTAAGATCAACTCGGTATCAATGCTACCAAAAACTTCTTTTTCAATGTATGTTATTAAACAATCATTCATCCACCATCCGATTGCGCAGACGATTTTTTATGATATTCATAACATAAAATGCCCTCTCCACGGTGGCAGTAGTAATAGGTAAAATCAGCGCCAACATAATCAACAAATAAACAAGTGGGTACACAATGTCTTTCTCCGTCTCAACCATTTTTTTGGCTAGATTGCTAATTCCATTTACTTCACCAAACTTAGTATTGGAACGCACATCACTAATATAATTCTCAAGCTGATCCGTTAATTCCATCTGATCTATATCTGAAAAATCATCGGGATAAAGTCGAGCAAAACGGATCAACTTTTGCTTATCGAAAGCAACAAATGACTCACTAGGATAAAGACATGCCATACAAAAATAAGGTTGAGCGGGCAACGACTTTCCTTTAATCAAATACTTTACATATCTGTTTAAATAATTAAAATAAATCATTAATCAACTGAATTGAAATTGCACCAATTAAAATAAACCACCAATGATATTCACAAAATAAAACTACATAATAATATGTGGTTTAATGAACACACAAAAAGAATACAAGAAATTAAAAAAAACATGGTTTAGCTAGGAATCAATATGAAAAGATAAAAAAGAATTTTTTTTAATAATATTAGGCTTACCTTTAGGAATTATACATAGCTAATTAGAATAATAGAGAGAGGGGAGGAAAAGTGGAGTACGTGGGTCGTGGGTTTTATTTTACTTTTTGATAATGAGGTCAAATAGCCAAAATGGAGGACGACTATACTATGTAGTATGTATGTGGGGGTTTTGTTTGTTTGGTTTCGGTGTGTATGTGCTTTTTTCTTTTTTCTTTTTTCGGTTATGCGTTTTTAGTTTGAGCGATTGAATTGCACAGTAAAACTATATTTTTTTTTTCCCGAAAGTTTGAGGGTGAGCTAGGGCGTACCCTTGGCCCCCAGCTCCGCCACTGCTTGCGTATAGACCTACGACACTAAATGACATGGTTAATTAGTTTTGGGTTCATTTATTTATCATGTCGCTCTCATTTATTCTCTTAGTACAATAAGCCCATACTCAGCATGGGACTTAATTGATCGATGTGATGGACATTTAAGACTTTTAATAAATAGAGACATAGCGGTTTTTACAGGGTAATAAACATGAGTGATCTTTTTAACATGCCAAACATAGAATGATCAGAGAACTTAAATTCCAACATATATAATAGCAACACATAGTAAACATGAAACATTCTTATGATGATATGAAATTAATATGTGCAATTTATGTCAATGACTTATGGCATTGTTGGAACCAAAAGAAGTAATTTTCGGCATCATTCTAATTAATAAAATAAAGACTAAAATCACTCGATAAAATTCGCAACTGACATGCACAAAAATAATAAAACTGGGATTTTAAAATATTTGAAAGTACCTGCCATAGCTTTGCCAACGTGTTCTTCTTTACATGAGGTCATTCATAATCTGATCTACCTTTCTCTTAAATGCTCTAAGTACAACCCCGGGGTAGTATTCGGATGTTAGACATTCAACTCGTTTCAATACAAGTTTATTTTCATCCCACTTTGGATTGTGTGTGAATGTAATGAATAGATAAAGATAGACACGTTGATTTGGTCACCCTGTATGAAGACAAAAATTTTAAATTAACGCATAAAAATATTAAAGTTTAAAAGGAGATCTTGAGTAAGTGTGTTAGTTACTTTTTCTTCGATGAGAATCATATCATTATTTTTACAATGTCTCATTTCCAACTAGATAGCGGTCCTGACTTCTATCAATTTGGTGAAGAAACAAATTTTACTAGTTCATGGATTAGACATTTTGCAACCAATTCAAACAATTATTTTTCATCCATAATTGACAACCTGGCTTTCCAAATCCGGCAATAACCCAAAAAACTGATATCTGCAACCAGATGGCGACAACAAAATTCTATTAACATGTTACAAATATTTTTATAAGAAAACTTAAATAAATTAATCTGGAAAAAAAAATCTGACAAATTGAACTTATAAATGCAATACAAAAATTGAATGAACAATACAATCATGCTGGTTTACATGATCGTTCAATTAACTATCTAAAACCACATATTTAAAACAAATATAAGTACCTCAAAATTGTTGCTGCCTAGGTTGCAATATTACAAGAAGAGAAAATCTTTCTAGTGTAGGAGAGATTCGAAACACATATAATACTAATCTTAAAATCATATTTCCCACATTATCGAAACTCTTTTGCCAATTTCCCAAATTGCAAAACTCTTTTAGCGGTTAAGAAGTAAGTGAAGAAATAGGAAGGAGGTGTTTCTAAATTTTGATAAAAGAGAAAACCGAAATAGGCCTACTCGATAGTGGGGAGGGGGCCTGAAAACCCGAGTATCAATACATTGTAGAGATTTCTGTTAAATACAAAAAATAACTACACATGGATCAAGAAAATGATGAAAAGCATATGTCACATCAGTGTGCCAATGACTACTTGTGCATAACATTTTGCAGTTTTGTTGAAGCTCTTTGGTTTGTCGTTCAATTATTCTTCAATGTGATATTTGATCTTTTCTCTTTTATGAATTATACCGGCCTAAAATAACATTCCATTGGTCAAGAAAAACTGAAGTGGTTGATTTTTCTTTCTATAAAACGTTTATGGGTTTAGGCTACTTGTTTATTATTGCAATATAGAGACCCTTACAAACCGTTCCCGAGAGTATGATCACTTGAGTGAACTTATGCATGCATATTCTTATAGCTAATTTGAATATGGTATCAATTATCAAATATTCTATTGCAGAAAAATAACTATTCTACACTGTAATTAGTTATGCTACTATAATGTTCTAGGTATGCAAGTGATGTGTATAAACCTAATTAAGCACGCAAATCAAGAATCTCAAGAACACAGGTATGTCATCATGTATGTAGTAATATCTTCAATTGCCAATATATCTTCAGACTTCATAAATTTGTAGCAGATACTTGCATATAGACCTATGACACTAAATGACCTGGTTAATTAGTTTTTGGTTCGTTTATTTATCATGTAGTTCTCTCATTTATTCTCTTAGTACAATAAGCCCATACTCAGCATGGGACTTAATTGATGTGATGGACATTTAAGACTTTTAATAAATAGGGACATAGCGGTTTTTACAGGGTAATAAACATGAGTGATCTTTTTAACATGCCAAACATAAAATGATCAGAGAACTTAAACTCCAACATAATAGCAACACATAGTAAACATGAAACATTCTTATGATGATATGAAATTAATGTGCAATTTGTGTGAAGGACTTATGACATGGTTGAAATCAAAAGAAGTAATTTTCAGCGTCATTTTAATTTATAAATAAAAGACTAAAATATCTCGTAAAATTCGCAACTGACAGGCACAAAAAATAATAACACTGAGATTTTAAAATATTTGAAAGTACCAGCCATAGCTTTGCCAACGCGTTCTTCTTTACATTAGGTCCTTCATAATCTGATAAACTTTTCTCTTAAATGCTCTAACGGCAACCTCGGGGCAGTATTCGGATGTTAGACCTTCAACTCGTTTCAATGCAAGTTTATTTTCATTCCACTTTGGATTTCATGTGAATGTATTGAATAGATAGGGATAGATGCGTTGATTTGTTCACCCTGTATGAAGGCAAATTTTTTAAATTAACGCATAGAAATCTTAAAGTTTAAAAGGAGATCTTGAGTAAGCGTGTTACTTACTTTTTCTTCGATGAGAATCATATTTTTACTTAATAATGTCTCATTTCCAACCAGATAGTGATCCCGACTTCTATCAATTTTGTGAAGAAACAAATTTTTAACAGTTCATGGATCAAGCATTTGATTTGCATCCAATTCAAACAATTATTTCTGATCCATAATTGACAACCTAGCTTTGCAAATCTGGCAATAACCCAAAAAACTGATATCTGTAACCAAACGGCGACCACAAAATTCTATTAATAGGTTACAAATGTTTTTATAAGAAAACTTAAATAAATTAATTTGGAGAAAAACAAATCTGACAAATGAAACTTATTAATGCTACACAAAAATTGAATGAACAATACAATCATGTTGATTTACATGATAGTTCAATTAACTATCTAAAACCACATATTTAAAACAAATATAAGTACCTCAAAACTGTTGCGGCCTAGGTTGCAATATTACAATAAGAGAAAATCTTTTTAGCGTAGGAGAGATTTGAAACACATATAATACTAATCTTAAAATCATATTTCCCACATTATCGAAACTCTTTTGCCAATTTCCCAAATTGGAAAACTCTTTTAGCGGTTAAGAAGTAAGCGAAGAAATAGGTATGAGGTGTTTCTAAATTTTGATAAAAGAGAAAACAGAAATAGGCTTACTCGATAGTGGGGAGGGGGTTCATGTAAACCCGACTATCAATATAGTGTAGAGATTCAAATCAAGCCTGGACTACCCTAAACATTTCCAATGATGCTCAACATGCTAAACAATTATCAGTCCAAGATTTCAGACCTCTGTCAAGAATATCAATTTGAGAGGAGGGACGTCCTAAAGCCAGATTTAGTTGATGTTTTGTCGAATGGATTCGCTATGAGCTATCCTAAACTTGTACAATTTTTTCTTTACATTTCTAATACAATTTCCACTTATGACTCACCTAGCAAAAAAATTTATCAAACTAAGCAACATAAGTTAGTTCTCAATTCTTATAATACATAATTGAAGATTATTTAACAATAAAGTACATGAAAACAAACTTATTTTTTCGATGTACTACAGAGAAAAACTTATCTAATGGATCCTAATTAAGCATCACCCATCAGAGAAAAAAAAAGTTCCCCACAAGTTCCCCACAGCTAGTGTTCATTATTCCGAACCAGTGTTCATTATTCCTAATGGAATATGGAATTCCACCCAATGTTTTGGTTTTTCTAAAAATCGGAAAAAACAGTATAGAGTCTAAATTTTGATAATTCCGAAATTTGTTAAAATTCCAAATATAACATGGGTCGAAATATTATGAATTTCGGTTTTTGGATTTGTCGGAATTTCGATAATTCCGAAAGCCCGAACTATGACTACAACACACTACCAAGTCATTTTAAAATACATAAAACTGGGGTAAAACCCCTAATTCCAGTTTTCATTAGCCTAAAACCCATTGACTTTTTGAATTACAGCTAAAGCCCACCCCTTTTTTTTAGTTGTGTATTAAAAGTTTCCGCACGCTAAAATTATGGAATAAGGTCATTGACCCAATTAGATCACCTCCTTTAGTTTCTTCTAATATCAAATTTACCATTTTCTTCTATGTTTAGTTCTTATTGTAGCTTGTCTTCAAAAAATCACTCTTTTATTGAGTTTGAGATTGTAATATGTGACTTCATTAATTGAAAAAGTTTGGGTAACATAAATTTGTTATCCATGTTTGGGTAATGGAGAAAGGAATCACTAGTGGCTTAGCAAGAAAAATGTTAGATTTTTATGATGTTGGGCTTTTGATTTAATGTGTAAATGAGAATTGATGTTCTTTATTTTTGAGTTTTAAGCTTGGTTTTGTTAAGGTATAGTGTATGTTTGGCTTTGTTAAGCTTCAAATACTTAAAGAAATGAAAATTTTCTTGTTTGTTATGATGTGAATAAGATTTAGATATATAGAAATGTCAAAGATGCAAAAGCTCTTATTGCAACACAAGATCAATTAAAGATGGTTATAGTACTTAATCTTATTGATGCAGTACTTGCACTTTTCGCCTAGATATGAAGTAGCATTGAAACTCAATTCTAGAACACTTCTTTCGATTTAAAGAAGTGGATAATATGCTCCAAGAATATGTTCTTAGCTTTAAAATGGTGTATGATGAAGAATTGACTACTTCTTTAGGCAATAGTAGTTAACAAGAGATTTCGAGAGAAAGAGTGAAGCTTCTTTTGAAAAAATTTCGTCAACCGATTCATCTGATAGACAGTCTTCACTCAAATGCTTTTTTGTTTCTGATATGAAGAAAAAGTTATGGTTGGGCTTTGTAAACAATATGATAAAGAAGGTCAATGGGGGTAAATTATTCATCTCAATTTCTTTAGCAATTATGATTTATGTGGATTGATTTAGAGGATTATTGGAATAAATGGTATCTCACTATCCCTATGCAATGCAGATATTTGGTATTGGGCGAAGCTTGTTGCTACCTTGGATTAATATAAGACACAATGGTTCTCCTACAAACAGTAAGCCGCTACAGTTCAAAGAGAAATCATTTGATGTTATGAGGATATCATTACCTTGTCTAATGCCACTTTGTGCAATGACATGAATAACACCACGCTGCCTCCCTCCGAGGCTGCATCAGGTTTCAAAGGGGTATTATGCCAAGACATTGTTTGTATTTGTGATTTTTCTGAGCATTGGACTGTGCATTGTTGTTGTTCTTTTTTTTCTTCGACAAAACGTAGTTTTGCAAAGGATCCAAGCTAAAAATGGAAGAGCACTCATTAAATGAGAGAGTAATGGTTCGAGTCCATCTAGATCCAATTCTAGCACCTTTTGGTGTAAAAAGGAATAAATAAAATGTCGTTTGATAGTAGTATTTGCATAAGAGGCCTCTTTGCATAGATGATCGATAACATTTGTATATGTATTAAATTAGGTTTTGTATTAGGTTGAAGACATGTTTTAGATTTGTTTTCCGCACAAACAATTTTTGCATTGCGCAAGTGAGTTAAAAAACCAATGGTTTTGTGATGGTAAATTATACTTTTTTACCATATATAGATGACATAGGTTTTACATTTCACAACAACTCATACTAAAGAATGGGGCTCTCTTCAATGAACACTGACTTGGTAGTAATAGACAACGTAATATTCATGTTGCAGTAAAGTTGACAGTGTAACATCCATGTTGTAGTAGATTTTCCAATGCAACATCCCTGTTGTAGTATGTGAGAGTTGACAGTGGCTGTTGCAGTAGTAATATTATAATAGACAGTGCAACATCCATGTTGTTGTGGGAGTTCACGTCGATGTTGCAGTAGAGTTGTTAGTGCAACGTCGATGTTGCAATGGGACTATGGGAGTTCACAATGCAACATCCATGTATGTTGTAGTGAGAGTTGACATTGCAACATCAATGCTGCAATGTGATATTAGACAAGAAGAACCATGCATGAGACTTAGCTTTTCATGACCCATCTCTTTGAGAGAACACTTCTCTATATTTGGACTGATATTCTGACAATATATAAATTTCACCAAACACAAAAATAGTTAATTTGACATTTAGCTTCTGGTGAACACCTGATAAACGATATTACAAAAATAATACTATATACATATAAAAAAGAATCTTGGTAGATTTGAACCACCATCCTCTTGGGATTCTTCTCCCAAGTGCTCTACCTTTTTGAGCTAAAGATATATTCTTTTTATGTTAACTTCATCACGACAATACTTAGAGTACATTTGAATCAAAAGTAATAAGTGCACTTTATTTATATTGTGTATAGCCATTAAGTTCTTTAACATTCGTATATGAGTACATGTAATCTCAATTATTTGATGTCAATATAACAGTCCAACATCCAAGTTGCAGTATAGGTGACAATGCAACATCCATGTTGCAGTGGTAATTGACAGTGCAACATCCATATGTGTAGTAGAGGTGACAATACAACATCTATGCTACAGTGGTAATTGACAGTGCAACATTCATGTTGCAACAGTTGCCAGTGCAACATTCATGTTGTAGTGGGAGTTCACAGTGCAACATCCATATTGTAGTAGGAGTTGATAGTGCAACATCTATGTTGCAATGAGATATTAGACAAGAACCATACATGATACTTACATTTTCAGGAACCATCTATTTAAGAGAACACTTATCCATATTTTGACTGATATTCTGACAATATATAAATTTCACCAAATACAAAAATAGTTAATTTGACATTTAGTATTCGGTGAACACCTGATAAACGATATTACAAAAAAAATAATACTATATACATATATAAAAGAATCTTGGTGGATTTGAACCACCATCCTCTTGGGATTCTTCTCCCAAACAATCTACCTTTTTTAGGTAAAGATCCATTCTTTTGATGTTAACTTCATCACGACAATACTTAGAGTACATTTGAATCAAAAGTAATAAGTGCACTTTCTATTGTGTATAGCCACTAAGTTCTTTAACATTCGTATATGAGTACATTTAATCTCAATTATTTGATGTCAATGTAACAGTGCAACATCCATACATATTGCAGTAGAGGTGACAATGCAACATCCATGTTACAGTAATAACTGACAGTGCAACATCTATGTTGCAGTAGAGGTGACAATGCAGCATCCATGTTGCAGTGGTAATTGACAGTGCCACATTCATATTATAGTGAGAGTTGACAGTGGTTGTTGTAGTAGTAATAGACAACGCAACATCCATGTTGTAGTAGAGTTGCGAGTGCAACATACATGTTGCAGTGGGAATTGACAGTGGTTGTTGGAATGGTAATTGAATATGCTACATCCATGTTGCAGTTGTAATTAACAATGCAACATCTATGTTGCATGTTGCATATTGCAATGAGAGTTGACAGTTGAAAACATGTAAAATCAAACAACAAGCATCAACAATTAAGTTTTATGTTCATGTAAGTAAGAAACAAGTTCATTCAACCAAAGCACAAAATAAAACTGAAATTAAACATATATATGAAGATTTTAAATTTAGTTTCTCACTTTTGTAGTAATTTGTTGTCTTTTGTTTCGAGTAGATCTCGGCTTTTATTGCACAAAATTGGCGGAATCGTCACTAATTTTGAATTTCAAATTTCCATATTGCACTTTTCAGTTCAATTTGGGGTAACTAGGGTTTGTTTTTTTTGTTTTCGATCTATTTAGATTTCTGCTTAGGGAAGATGGGATGAGGGACAAATTTATAATATTACCAATAAATTGACCGGATGGGCTTTTGATATAATTAGAAAAGGCTGTGTCTTTTATCCGAAATTAAATTGGAATATTGGGCTTCAAGCCCAATCTCTGTTTAAAATAACTGTAGGTAGCTTTAAAAACCGGAAGCTCTGTAAAAGTAACATCCTCCAAGTTGAACATCGGTATACTTTCACCGTTGTTCATATAACGGAATTCATTAGGTAAAATGCAGTTCCCTTTACAATTTACATCCAGGAAAATCTAAAGCTGAAAAAGAATATGAATGTTCCCTCCCAAGTCAATTACCTCAGTCCATTGCTTTTCCTTTTGATCCCACATACATACTCTGCACTGTACGGGAATAAAATAACCGTACTTTTTGGGACCGTACCTTTTCCAGACCCGTTTTAAGTACACACAACCCCGGAATAAGTCCCCACTGGACTCGGTTAAATAATTCGTGTGACCTCTACTGACCATAAGTTCACTACAACCCACATTCAAGGTATGCGGATCAACAATGCAGGTTCTCCCCGTGCTATCTGCTGTATAGAACTGGCCTTTGTAAAGTATCAAATCATGAAATCTGGAAATACTTATATAACCAGGTACATTCCACATCCGGTCACAAGAACGAAAACAAACCAACTTTGTCAGACCATAGAATCCCATGATTACCTTATCGTTCATAGTTCCACTTGAAACCACAGTAACGTTTCGCAAACAATAACTGCCCATAGCCCCATACTGGTAACGGCATCAAGATGATATTTTTTATGAGCACCACAGATTTTGTGGTCAAGTAAGTTGAAACGCCTTGCAAACGGTTTAGATTTAGGTTCGATCGTGAGATTTGAGAGTGGGTCAATGAGATTAACCACACTTGGGGTTTTTCCTTCAATTTGAACTCACAATATTTTGGAAGTTCAAATTCAGATTTGGGTTGTTGTGATCAGAAGGTATAGATGGTCAAGTTTGCAGAGATCATGAGAACGTTTAGCAGGGTGAGGAAGCAAGGGGAGAGTTAGAAGAGGAACAGAAGATCTCTATAAGTTGCAAATGGCACGAAATTGAAGAGTTTCAAAACGTGTGTGGATGTTTTCAGCTATTTTGGCTAACATCTCCTGTGGTAATCCAGACCAGTCACGCTCACGCCTAGCCATGCTCATCTCACTATCAATTTTCAAATCTAGTAGTGGTTTAGGGTTAAAGAATGTGTCTCAGGGTTATTATAAACTGACAGAAGAGAGGGAAGCATGGAAGTGATGAAACCCAGAGTTTTATGGAGTTATCTACACTAGAAAGCCGCTATAGGCGGTGGGTGGTGACCGACGTTTGGTTAGAAAGAGATGAAGAAGAAGATGAAGGGGAGAGATTTAAGAATGGACAGTACTCAATTGGATTCATAACAAAATCAGGGAAACCTTGAAATATTAACTTCTGTAATGCAAACTCAAAAAACTTACAAGTTCATACCTCAACTACACCATCGATTTCAACTACCTTAAAAGGATGCCATGAGGGATCTGCCAATTTACTTTCCCAGAAAGAACACAGCTGTAATGCTTTTTCCTCTGCAGCATGTGCGTTAGAAATCTTTTGATAACAAGCAACTTTAAATGGCTTGGTATTAAGCTCTCCCATCCGCTTGATCCCAAATGCAGACATCTTAACCCCAGAACCTTTCCAATTCTGATGGGAAAAAAGAAAGTGTAATTAGTTAGTTATGTTTATGTTGCCGTTAATGCCTAGTCACAAGATAATAATAGCAGGGATTCAATTTGGTCTCACTTCTGGAAATAAAACACGCCATACTTACTGTAATCAATTCCTTACGAGCATCACTCAAACTCCTCACAATCCCGACGGTGTTTTACTATCAGAGCATTGTTTAACTCCTCCTTTTCTTCCAGTTCTTTTGCCATGCTAGGAAGCTTCTGATTGTGTTGATGATATTTGGCATGCCTCATTTCACCAGTTAGATAAGTGCACTCTGCTTCTTCTTGAGAAAATGACTTTTCTGATTTACCCTTTTTGCTCTCTGATGAAACGTCTCTCATTGTCTACGTACACATTCACATGCGCTGAGTCAATAATGAACAAACAAGAAATCTGAAAATAAAAACGATCTTGAAATCATCCCAATCAGCAATTAAATTCCACAAAAAAAAAAGGAAGGGATTGTATACCAGTGAAGTCCGTGCGACTGGCATTAGATTTTTAGTCAGCGTTCACTTAGTTTTTTCTGACTCGTCTTAAAAAACTATTGCCTACTCTGTGTTGGAGTTATCCCTCGCATGAGGAGAAAAGGATTTCTTGCGTCTGAGGAGAAAAGGATTTCGCTGAATAGCGTGGCATGACTCCACGCCATGCCTTGCGACCCGCTCAACTTGAATAAGGCACGCCCGCCCCATGCCTATTTTTCGGCATTTTTGTGAACCAGTTTGCCATGCCTTGGTTTTTGGCAAAACCCTACTAAGTCAAAAGACTACACAAAGGCCTCTTGGCAATCAAGATTGAGAGATAACCCATGCTTATTTTTAAGGAGAATTCTTTTTTGTGAACCTCTTGTAGAAGAGTTTTGGCAATACCAAGTATGGGGTTTTTTTACAAAACCTAACTAAGTCAAGAAGAAAAAAATACAAATATTTAGATTGTTTATTGGAGAGATTATTGTCCAAATTATTGAAAGCAATCAAGATTGAGAACTAAGTCTTACGATTTCCTAATATAATATCCGATACCTTTAAAAACAACTTTAATATCCGTTTGTCTATAAACAACCTTGACATAAAATTTGTAGAAATACTTGTGCTTCTAAGACAACCAAAAAAGTAACTTACAAACCAAATCATATTTGCCTGTATTGACATGCATAATCATATTTGTTAACACCAAGGACTTTTTCCATTACCACTATAACTATATTCAAAATAAGGATTCACAAATCATAATTCATGTACGAAATAAAACACGAATGCTTACATTTTTCAATATTTTCCGAGTTTCACTTGACTCCTCGCTATCCTGGCTGTCAATTTCTATGAGACCATCAGTTGAAGTCTTCTTGTCTTCCTTTTATTTGGTCATAACATCCAACTTCTCCTTAGGCTCATTTTTAATTTGTACCTTAGTTTTACCAGCTGGATCAATGCCTTGATCAGCTTCACTTACTTCCCTCTGAGATGGAATGTCTCTCTTCATCTACAGATTTGCACAAGGTTGAGTCAATGACAAACAAACACGAATCCAAACAGATAATCATATCACACTGTAGGAGAAAAACAAAGACGCTTTTTAAAACTTTAATAATCAGAATAAAAAGATTGAGAAACCATATACTACGTACTAAAGCTCTTTTGGAGGCCTTTCTTACAAGGTCACATACTTGCATACGCAGTGCTAGACATATACAGGTGTACGAGATTATATAAACTAAGCATCCATAAATTTTTCCTGGCTATTTATAATGGAAATATTCCCTACTAGTTCCACTAAATAAGTTAGTCATACTTCTATCTACCTCATGGTTTCATGATATTATGAAACGGTGTGTGCTAAAGAGCACTCTATGCTAAATTACACTTGTTTTCCAGTAATGTTACTTCTTTGATTCACCAACTAAATATTCTGCCTCTTCAAGTTGTTGAACACCCCACATAAGCTCTTGTTTTCCCTGCATAAACTCCCAATGGATTATTGTTAGGACCTGGGCACCCATTGGACTTTGGGCTACATTTTGGCCATGGGTGTGGGGTTTTATCTTAAAAGGTCTCGGTACTAGTTAGTGATCTTCCCACTTTATCAACCAATGATGAACTCCTTTCTTGTTCAATGTGGAACTATTTCTCACTTCGGTCCACACACTCTAACACCAATTAATTAGGAAGATTGAACCAGCGGTCGATCTGAACTTGCATTGGTGAATATGTGAATAACCGTGATGATTAGGCATTGGTTGATTTTTATTATTCCTTACCAGCCGAATTAATGACATCATTTAATACAATAACAGTTGGCTCAAAAGAATAAAAAGATGATCAACTCGTTCACAGAAGAACACACCATATCACTGAGACGTGAATAGGCTCCACTGACACAGTACTTGAAGGAGGATTATTGTCAGTTGTCACTAACTTAATATATTCGATGAATTCTTGTCAGTTCAAAACGACGTTCATCATTCAAAAAATAATGGTATAACATGCTTTATAGAATGAAAGCGAGAACCAATAGACTTCGGGAAGTCGGGGAGGGCGAGAGGAAACACATTTGGTTGAGAGCAAATACTAGCGATTAATTGAGGCTATCAAATAGGCATATCAATTGACATTCCCGACACTTGCAAAGGAGCATTAAGTTTCCTTTGGAATGTTTGGCAAATAAAAGTCTAAGAGTGAGGTCTCTGCTATATCATCAATAAAAACATATGGAGAACCAGAGAAAATATACAGTAGCTACTAGCGAAAGACCCTGAAAGGAGAAAAAAACAAAAAACCCAAATATCCACCAAACCGAAGCCACTTGTGTATATCCAGTACAAACAAAACAACGTCAAATGTTTCTGGCCGTAATTCTTTAAGAGAATAAGAGGTGAGGCTCTGTCTTCAGATGAAAGTAAGAACCGAATTACACGTTTAAAGGTATATCCAACAGAAAACAATATACACCCTTAGGCCATTCCTATCAATAGAAAGAAACCCAAATAGACAGAATTTAGTACTTCCCTACGCCTTAAAACCTATCATTTCAAATGAAAAGAAATACAACTATGCATACACCTGCTTCAAAACATATATGAGACGTAGAAATTAGAGAAAAGAACTCTAAAGTCTAAAGTGGTGGTTATGCCATCATTCTTGATCCTAAAGTTTCCTAGAAAATCTTGAAATGCCAAAGCCACCAATTCATCACAGGGTAACCACACAAATTGAATCGTATATTTCTTCAAAATAGTCTGAGAAACTATGAAATAGAGGAAGAGACGTTGCATATATAGAAATGCAGATCTGCAGAATGAGTGAGTTTGAGAATTCCCAGATACTTGAATATGCGTACAACTGTAGAGAGATGTTGCGAGATCACAAAGCCTTTCAGCAACATGCACTCCTGTCTCCATTTACCAAGGAAAGAATGAATTTGCCAAACTGTCTTCCATACTCGTGCACATGTTGACAGCAGACAGTCCCCATTTGTCTGTGAGTTGAACATCCGCTCATATGCCTCTAATTTCAAGACATCATCAAACTGATTAGCATAGAAACTTTCAGGTACACCACCCAAAGTTGCCTCTGAACTAAGGCTACTGATGACTTGACCATCATAACTGGCTGCATCTTTCTCATTTATGCTGCAACTGGAACTTGGTCTGCTAGTAGAAATGGTACAATAATTGCAATAGAAAACGAAGCAATTGCAAGGATACGAAGGCAACGGACATTCTTTCACGAAGAATGTATTACATTGTCCCATGTCATCAAGACTAATGATATCATCAAGAATACTAGAAACATCATCAGGCAATTGTATAACACTATTCGTATCTTGCTCCAAGTTGTCAGACCATACACTTCCAACTTTAGCTTCTTGAAGCAATGCAAAGTGACCCTGGCCTTGGTTCCCCATATACAGGACTTCTTGCGTCAGCGCTTTAGCACTTTTTTCCCCTTAAACTAGGCCTTCCTTAAACCATCCTTGCATCATGTTTGCAGTTCTCTTTTCACCTTCGCTGTAGCCTTCATTACACACTAATCCTTTACCAACCATTTCAGCGCTACCCTCTTCAGACCATACGCTCTCAATCTTAGGCTTTTCTACGGATTTGAAGTCACCTTGGCCCTCCTTAGAAAAGACCTTTTCTTTCAGCCCTCTAGCACCTTGAGCAATAGAACCTTTTTCCATCAAGTGTTTAGTGCGCTTTTCATCCTGCTCCTTGTCCTCACTAATACGTAGTGCTTTTCCCTTCGGCCCACATCTTTTGATTCCATCACTCCCAGCCTTGTATATTTTGCAGAGTACCCAAACAAACTGTAAAAACAGAAGGTTGCTTTCAATGTAATATACATAGGCAGAGTTGCAGGAAGATAAACAAATTACAATAAAACAGCACATAATCAAGATAAGTAGATAACCATTTAGAAACAAAAAAACACACCCAATAGATTAAAGTCTTAACTTAAAATCCACTTAAGATGGGACTAGATTAAAGAATCTAGTACAAAGGTCTACCTTATTGGAATCATCACTATTTTTAGGCCTCTTATCAAAACTCCAAGTGTGATACTCTTGCATGAGCCAATCTGTTTTGATAGATTCCGAATGTGTAAAAGGCTAGATTTCTCTTGAGACCAAGTTCAGCATCACAAGAACCCATGATAGATTTTTTATTACTGGCCTTCCAGAATCCTCCTTGCGCAATACGACTTTGTCTCTCGCTGTTTGGATATTTATCACTCCATGGATTAACTGTTAAAAAAAATACCAGATGTTCTAACCTTTTGACCTGTTTACATCTGCACAATAACAAGTTCTTAAATAGATAGTATGACCAATTAACTTTTAAATTAATGTACTTGTAGCACAAGTAACTAAAATAGTACTTGTAGATCAGAGAGAGAGCAGACCAATAAGCTCCCATGGATGATGTGCATATATATTGACCTCGGTGATCATCGGATATTGAAAGTCGGACTTTAAAATCTTCAGGTTAAGATAATTAACCACAGGTTCCTCATCAGTAGGGACAAATTTCATTCCAGCCTTTGTCTATATGTACTTCTGATGATTCTCCCACATTTATTGGTTTTCCTTCAACACAGATAGTCTCACATGTCAAATTCAAGAAAAATTGAAATCTTCCAACCTCAAGTATAAAAAATTTGTTGACAGAGAAAAAATAAAATTGTTGAAATATCAGATAAAAACATATGTATGCTCCTGCCCGTGGAAGTGATCTAAAATCTAATTGGGAACATGTATTTCAGGTTTCCACACATTTATTACATACTAAGCTCACTATTTCCAAACCCGTAATCTGCATTATATTGGCAAAAATTGGTTTTTAAATTATATCAATGTTACAGTGTAGTAAACACATGTTCCTGGCATTCGTTTCTGCTATGCAAGAATTATAAAAAAAAAAAATTACAACACTTCGCCCGAGTTCTTCAAATATCTATTTACACCAATTCCATTCTATCAACATGATCCTAGTATTTAATAACATTGAAAATATTCCATACTAATCACAAATGGACTGCGTCGATTCACCATTTACTTTCATGCTGTGCCATTTTATGGTAAAACAGAACATATTTCTTGCTTTTGAGCTCATATTCAATGTTTCAAAATTTCATTTCTTGGACATTTTTTCACACTTACATGGTCAATAAATTAACAAACAATACTAATAAGAAATACCCAAAACTCAGTTTGGATCAAGAACAAGATCCGGATTTGAGTCAGACCCAAAAACCCACCCATGCATTCTCCACCATAAGCAAGAAATCCAAATCATATATAAAAAACTAAACTTGAAGAAAAAGATAAGCTTGAAGAACTTAACCATAACCATTGTTGGAAAGCATCTTGAAACTAAACACATAACAAGAAAGAAAGAGTAAGTGATCAAGAAACTTACCGTTAAACATGATAACTATTGCAATGGCAGAGAAGCAGAGAGAAAGAAAGTGTGTAGTGTGTAACGAGAACACGTCAGCAAGAGAATGCAAGGCCAGATAGAGAGAAGACAGCGTTTGATGAAAGGCAATGGCAGAGAAGAAGAAAAGAAAGAAATTTAAGAAAGAGAGGGAAATGAGAGCTTTCCAAAGTCATTATTCTTATTTTTTCTGTTTCTGGTAAAAGATAATTTTGTCATACCCGTTAATCAAAATATCGTTGAATTTGTAAAATGTCGACACTACATTGAGAGTGGCATATCAGTGCTACTCTCCAAGAACGAAATGCCCTGAAATTTTTGCTTGGATATGCTGGATTGACGCAATGGCATTAAGATTTATCAAGAAATTGGGCTAGAGAGTCTCATTTAAAAAAAAAACAACTCAAAATCCTTACCCATAATATTTTGGATTTTAATACCCCTGCATTGTTTTTATCTTCAGTAAGTGTTTTTTATAGAAAATCTTTAGAATCTAAGCTTTTGACTCGAGACCAAGCCGCCACATGTTATTTTTTAATATAATTTATTCTCTTTTTCACCATTCCAAAATAACTACTGTAGATAAGATAACTACCAGAATAAGATTGAATAATATAACTACATGTAGATAAGATAACTACCATAACAAAAAGAGTAGATTTTGGGTTTGAATAGAATTTAACGAATGGTAGCCCAATTTGTTCACCACTTCTAAATAAATGCATATTTAAATCTACCAAATAAATAATAAGAGCCCAAATCGTGTTAGATTAGCCAAGATTCTCTTGAACAAAAATTGTATTCTTACAACTTATTCCCTCCAACTTCTTTTTCTCTCTCCTTCTCTTCCCCCCATTGACTAAATTAAGCTACAACTTTGTTTTTTTTTTCTATCCTTAGTTAATGCTTGTGTTTTCTTTTTTTTTATTGTTATTTGTTTTTCTTAATTGGAAAGAGGTTGTTGCAACCCCAGAACCAAGCCGGCTCAAGTCATTGGAATTGGCAAACTTCCTCTTAAACTGACTAAGTCCCAAACGATCTAAGTCTAATCGTTTTGTGAATGTTCGGTTTCAATGTTTTATATAACAAATGTACTCATCATGTCTCCACAAACATTCATTATATTGGGAGTTCTCTAAGCTTTCATTTTTCTGTTCACAATATGTTACTTTCATTTTTTTTATCCACTGTTGGTCATCAAAGTTTTGTGAATAAACAGGGAACTTTATTAGAAATGATGATAAAAAATAGAGGGAAGGGAGAGAGAGAGAGAGAAAGAAGTAAGAGAACCAAGGTTTTGTGGAGAGAATAAAGGAAAAACTTAATTTTCTATTTATTTGGTATTATTTCAATTATTAACTAATTGATTTGAAAAAAATGGAAAATAATGATAACACAATGTTTATAACACACCAAGTGGGCTCTTATTAGAGAACCGGATGAAAGAGTAACATTTTCATCCGCCAATCTGCCTTCACTTGATTGGTGAACAAATTCGACTTCGAATTTAACCGGTTTATTCTGTTTTGCTCCACAAAGTAAATAAGAGACCCAAGAAGAATAAACTACATGTGTTTGGCCAAGAAGAACAAAACTTCGTGTTTTGGCTTGAATGCGTTTGAACTCTGCGAAGATCTTGACCGTGCTTATGTCAATTCCAGCTTCTCCTCCTAGTTATGGATTTTTTTTTTTTTTTTTATTTGATTATAATTTTTGAGAATTTGATACTGATGAAAAAGATGAACAGTGTTTACTTTTGTATATCCATTTTATTGATCAAAATGTACTATTCTTTCATTTATTATTTGAATATTCTATGTTTCTTTATTTAAATTTGCAAAATTGTCAATGCCATTTCAATTGTAGTAGTTCAATTCTTATATATTATTACTTGATAATTCCAGTAGTGTATTGAATCTAGGTCACTCATAACAGCAAAAAGTACTGGTGTATTGCTCCACAAAGTACTGTCCAAAGGCCTAGAAGCCTGGAGTAAATAACTTAAATATATGTTTTAAAATATATGTTTTAAAATGTTGAGTTTCAAAATAACTTAAATACATTTAAAATTTATGAATTTTTTAAGAGATTATGAGAGAGGAAATCTCGTTGTTTCACATCTGGTAGAAGTAGTTGCAAATAATTAAATATGATATTTTTGTCAATTGTTTCAAAAAGTAATTAAACATGTGTCAAATTCTGGTTTTGGTCAAACTTGGGTGTAAATACTAAAAATATTATGTCTCTGTCTTAGGAGTCCAATTTTTTTAAGAGACTCTCTTAAACTAATTTTCTGTTAGATTTATAGAGCCCAATATTGGACCATTGAAGAAAACACATATTTCATTGTTCAAATTTTTTAAACTTCCCACTTCCCTTTGAAGAGTAGCTAGGAGGGCAGAGACGCAGCGAGAAAAGAGGTTGGTGTTTAAACTTCAAAGACATCTATAGATCGAGATAGTCATATGGTGGATCCGAAACGAGCAAATAATTCTCGGCTAGTCGGCTGAATTGGTACAAATGAAATGTGGGAATGCCAAGCAACAACACCTGTTACTTGCGTTTTAAGCTATGTTTTTAAATTGGAAAGTACAGAGAGAATTAAGAAGATAGTGGATGGGAAGTGATAAAACAACTTGCATTGCAGTCTAGAGATCAAAATTACTGTAAGTAGTTTGAAGCAATGGTAACTCTTCAAACATCCCATCCATGATCCTTATAACCTGAAACTAACACACAGTTCGGCAGTTCCATTTACTCTTCAAAATTACTGCTAGTGTTCCACTGTTTTTCCTTTTCATCTATTGCACCTATATACTTTGCACTTTTTGGTACGTAAAAGAATCACAATCATCTGATGGACACCTGTTTTAGTACACATAACCCAGGAACAATTCACCATTTGTCACACTCCAAATTTTCAGAAAATTAAAAATAGGGAATTATCCACACCCTATTCCATCTTCTGAAAATCCAAAATGAAACAAAACCCTAATAACCCATTAACAACCACGATATTAAAATATGAGATCAAATTAAAACCAAACGAACAACTCTTAATGTACAAATTCAAGAATTTACTAAACTACTCTATTACATCTGTTTCAAATCAAAACTTTATACTTCATAAAACTTATACCAGTAAGACTCCAAGAGCAAATCTCAATCAAGCGTCTTCATCCGCTGCATTCCACCATCTATGTTCCCAAGAACACACCCACGTTGCAAAACAAAGCAAACATGGGTCAGCAAATTGAATTTGCTGGTATGAGTAGACTAACAACAAAATATATATAATAAATTTTTAAATTAATAAATATAACATTACCAACCATTTCAACTTGGAAGACAATATAGTTCCGTTTTCCAAAACGGCGTGTAGTTTCTTCATAAGTAAGATTTCACCCCTAATATACAAATTCCAATAATCTTATATAACATTACTCATCATTCCCACTTTTCAAAATAACTCACGACATAAATATCACTTACATTCTATTTATTAAATGCACATAGGATAATCTAATTAAATATGAGTTTGGTATACCTTACCTTTTAGCCAACACGTCGTTTTAGAGTAGGATATTTACGTCCCTGCAGAAAAGATTAATAGATCCTACCCTCCTGCAAAATAAAGTTAGACATCACAATAAAATGATTTATCTCAGCCAGTCAAATTTCCATTCATAACCAAATCTCATTTAAGACACTGAAGTCTAATTAATACAACATAGTTCGTCCCGTATATTTGGGGAATACTACTTATCATACCACCTATATCAAGGGTAGTCATTCACATGACATCATTACGTCATAAAGTTTCCAAGTGCATAACTATATATCTCAGACTATTACAAGTCATTAATATTTTCGTAATAACATATCAAGTTATAGTCATTTTGCAGTCACATAGAAATCACAATCATTTACTAATATTATTCACAGTCACACCTCACATCCATACATCACACAATTCATATAATTTTACTTAAAAACCACTCGTCTATTTATGAGAATGGGGAAATATCTCACCCAAGGAGTACATTCATCCCTTGTGAGTATCAACTCATACAAACCACGTAAACATTTCTCATAAGAAATCATAGACATCATATGCAATAACTCCATCACACGTAAAATTAATATTTTTACTTTGCTTATTAATTATCTTGTTGACTCATTTATTCAAAGACACAGCCCAACATTTAGTTTCTACTCCACGATTTGCACTACACACATTTACCAAATCACACATATCCATGTGCCTCACTCACACCGAGTACCACTACAAGACATATGTCCCAAGCGGGATATCGCCTCCAGGAAACATACTTTTATCTTGTAAACTCGTAACTTGTGAGTCACAGCCATCTCTGGGCTTTCCATATACATAATCACAAAGCCTCTTTTGGGCATAACAAAATATCAGGTCATTCATGGCATATTCAATGAATACCTTGGGTCATTCCCGCCACATTCAAGGAATACCCATCATAACACTAACGGGCCATTCATGGCACATTCAATAAATGCCCTGGGTCATTCCCGCCACATTCAAATAATACCCAAACCTACATTCCCGTATATTCAAGGAATACGACCAACCCGCAAGGCGAATACCTTAGTTCTTCTCTAGGGCAGTCTAAACTATTGGGTCATTTATGGCACATTCAATGAATACCCGGGTAATTCATGACACATTCAATGAATACCTATTTATCACATGACATCACAAGTCATAATATCTCATTACCAAATCCTGAGATGTGTCATGACACATTTATCACGCGTGAAGAGTTCTAAAGATGTGGGCAACACATTAAAATATTATTATCATTTATAATTATACTAGCATTACTCATGTCAAAACAGACCACACATGCAGAGAGTCATTTTCGCGCGTCAAGGCAAATCAAGCACTTAAATATCATTGAATGTAAACAGACTTATAATCAAACAAATACAATTTACATAACCACACTCATATACACAATATCGTAAACAAATAGTTCATTAGCCCAAATTCAAGTCCACAGACACGAATGTCCAAAATAGATCCATATATACTAAAGTCTATATTCATATACAACTTCTATCTCACACACATATATTTATGTAGTCTCAAAACAACAGTAATTTCTAACACAATCACATAGTTATCACACAAACTAATATATATATTATAGATATAGTGTAGTGTAGTGGCTGCACTTTTGCTCAAAGCTGCCTACGTATCCAAATCTTTTAAGATTGGAATCAAGCCTTCGTAGTTCTTACCAGCCACATAGTCAATGCTATAGTTTTTCCTACATTCATCCAAAGGACATGTAACTTAATTATTTAGAAACTAGGGTATGTAGACATATTTTTTCATGTAGAACTTGAAGTCCCAACCTCAGCCTATCTAGAAGAAAATTTAAGTTCAAAACGGTAAAAATCCTAATTTTCAGCAAACTAGATTTCTGACGGACTATTTTCTGAATGACACAACATTTTCCACAGGTGTCCAAATGCATCGAGGCTTTTTGCGTTGAAAAGATAACACACGTAACTTACTTTCTTATGTTTTACAAAAATACCCAATCTCATTCTAAATGTTCGATAACTAAGCTCGAACACAATGCGCAGAAACTGATTTCTGACGCATTGTTTTCTGCCAGTCAAACTTCCAAACACCATAATTAATTCCACGGGTCTCGGAATGCGATGAGGCCAATTGGAATAGAAATCAGACTTCCAAATCTTACTTTTTTATGTTTTATAAAAATTCTAACTCTCACCCTAACTATTTTAAAACTGGACTTGAACACAGTGCGCAGAAACTGATTTCTGACGCATTGTTTTCTGTCAACCAAACTTCCAGACCTTATATCTATCACCACAGACCTCGGAATGCGACGAGGCCAATTGCGTTGGAGAGCAGACAAATAAAACTTATTTTTTCATGTTTTGGCAAGAGTTTGAATCTGAACCTAACTATGTGAAAACGTGGTTCGAAAACAGGCACAGATCCGGATTTCTGCAGTCAGAAAATTCTGACGTGCTAACTTCCGAACACCGTAACCATATCCACAAACCTCGGAATGCAACGAGGTCGATTGGGTTGGAAAGCAGACTTCCAGACCTTATATTTTTATGTTTTCCTAAAATTATAGTTCAAACTATAACTAAATCAAAATTTAGTTCGAAATCAGACCACGACAACACTCGGTATTTAATCATGGAACAGAGAAAAATATATTCATGTATCTCAGTCAAACATTTCTACTTTTGACCACATCTCATTCAATTGTATATGAATTTACTTCACTCTGTAGCTGTGTGTAGAAATCAAACATGGTAATTCCCAGTAGACGCACATCTAATAACATAAAGAGGTGCACAGTAACTATAGTCAAACATTTCTTTAGCAAATTCAGCATGTACTTCTTATATATTAGACAAGTAGATTTCTCAGGTAGGTGAGGTATGTACCGCCTTTATGTTTCTGTTTCTCACGAGTACAGTTCCCATTTCTAAAATATAAATGGACCTCCACCTCAAGTTCTCCCAAGGAAAGACAAAACAGAAAGGAAAGGGAAACCCAGATAGCTAAGAAATTGTTGTTAAACAACAAAGAAAACTGAAGTTTGCTTAGCTAATACATCCCATGCAGTATATTGGAAACCTTCACTAAATACCTTAAGTTTATACGTGTAGCAAAACAAGGTAGTGGGCCTACCACTATACACCCTCTATCAATTAAATCTAGGGGCCGAAAAATGTTTGAAGTTGCCATACAATACAAATACGGTCAGCTAAATCTAGATATGAGGCCTTCTAAGCAAATTACATATAAGTTTTAAATAAATAGCTGAGTAGAGCACACCACCTCAGAAGGGCTGTACATAATCAATGGTGAGATAAAAAAAAAATGCCTTGATAATCCCAGACGATGGGTTGTATTCATATAAAAAATGTGCATCCCATAGCTTAATTTCCGCTCTCTCCAAAGTTTCCATTCTATACAATATGATGGTTCAATTTTAACACTGTGGCTGTGACACTCAAAAACAAAAAGGAAGGCACCACGCAAACCTACTTCCAAATATTTATATATATGCCAGCCACCATTGACTATAGAGAACATACCCATGACTATTTATGCATAAAGGCTTGAGTTCGCAAGAATGCCAATTAAATCTTTTTGACCACATCAATATTTTCATTACAAGGTTCCAATATATAAAATAAGTAAATAACTAATAGAATCATATGATTATCAATCAAATAAATTTTTAAAGAATATGTTTAGACTACTCACTCGTGATACGCTCCTGTTGCCAGCAAATCCCCCAGCAAGAAACATCCATTTCTTCTTTGAGTAAAACTCTCTCTCTCTCCACTCAAGCACTCTGCCCCAGTAAACACTCCTTTTTTCTTTTCTCTTGTACGTCTCTCTCTATTCTTCTCTTTTCTTTTTTTCCTTTTTTCAAAAACCAGAAAAACCAACAAAAAAGAGAGTTCGGTTGTAACCAAACCCCTCTTGAGTCACATTTTGTTCGACGATTTGAATTAGCAATAACTTCGAAGGTGATTCAGATTGGGGATGTTGTTGCTCGTCGGATGGTATAGATGGTTTTTCTCCTAATCTCCTGTCCTCCACGTACAAGTGTACAAAAACCAGGGGTCTTGACGCCATGGAAGTCTAGATTAATTAAAAAGGACTCGCTATGGGCACCTCCCATTTTGTGTTGTGCGGACTCCAAACAAAAAATTATTACAAATTTGTTGTTGACCTAAAAATCGTAATTTGTGTTGGGCACCCCCAACTACATCGAGGTAACCTTGAGCCAACATGTTTAGCCTTTCTCTTCTCTTCTCCCACATTCATAATCCCTAATCCCTAAATTATATCCTAAGTTCTAAACTTCAAAACACAACAAATGGAAGACCCCTAATTTCCTCTACCACTTAATGATGAAGAACATATTAATAATCAAAATTCTTCTACTACTTAATGATGAAAAACATTTTAAAGTAATTTTCTTATATATTTTTTTTTAAATAAAATTTCGTTACTTAAAGTAATGAAATTGAGGAGCAATGTAATGATTATCTCATATTAATAAATTGTTTACAATTACAACATAATTTCAAACATTTTTTAAAATCTAATCAATATAAATTCGAAATTTAATCAATAAAGTTTGAATTTCCTAAAATGTTTGAAATTTCGACATTACAAAATCAATTGGGAGAGCTTTGTGCGGCCTCTACAAGTCGTTTGTGAACCTTCCCCTCGATTGTTTTGGGGCTTGAAAATTTTGCTGGAATAATTGGTTTGGGGCAACATCACCAAGCAGTTTGGGTTGAGGTGATGCGGCCCAGCTAGGTCGTTTGGCACAAATGTAAGCGACTTCACCACATCCCACATCGCAAGAAGCACTTCCCAGTACCGACTTCACTACATCGCTGGAAGCAATTCCCATCGACTTTGCTATATCACTTGAAGCACTTCATTCCCAACAATTCACCGTATCTATTAACTGCCTAAAAATATTTCACTGTCAAGTCATTGGTCCAGTCTTCATTCAACATCACCAAGTCGTCGAGGAGGCTATAAAGCGGCACCACCAGGTCGTTTGGTAAAAACAAAGTCAGTTAATAGAAACTGGTATATCCAAACCTCTGCCAGCAAAACTCAAAAGGAACTCAAAATCACTGATCCAATTTACGTGGACTTTTGGCAAGAGCTGGTGTATGATAGACATCTTAGGTACTGTACTTATTGCTCTTTACAAGGTCATAATGCCAGTCATTATCGAAAGCTTAATCCAAACGGCTCCACTACGTGTGGCGAAGTAATGAATGATAAAACTCCACCCATCCAAAATCATGTGAATATTGGTGCTAGTTTGGGCGCAGACAAAGTGTTTGATGGCTTGGAGATTCCTTCAAATTGGGCTGCAACTTCAACTGATGGGCAGAATGGTTTGAAAAATAATCTGGCTGTTGAAATTTATCACAATTCTGAAACTATATATTCTTGTTGACGATATTAGTTTTATTGAAGAGACTCAAGTTGGTCATGTATCACAAGAGAAACTCGAGGTAGATCCTAAGAAAGGCACGAGTGTACGTCGACAGAAGAATACATTGTTAGTGACTCAGACTAGTGATCTGCCTCCTGTTGTTTTTCCAATATTTAGTCCAACATAAGATCAACATTTTTCAATTCATCATTTCTACTCAAAGCAACAACAAGAACCATAACAAATCCATCCAAACTAGCCAAAACTTAAAATTCTCATATGATACTTTCACAAATCAAAACCCTTCTTTTCTTCCGCCGAATCTTTAATTTCTTGACGTGAAATCAAATAATTTTGATATAAAGAGAAAAATATGGTTGAAGCACTAAGAAGAGTAACCCAAAATAAACAAAAAAAAAAAAAAAAAGGTTGCGATGAAGACTGGTTGTAATGGTTATGTCCGGTTTATTTTTGTGTGGGCTTTGGTGATGGGTCTGCCCAAAACTCTATGTTGCGCCCAAAGTAATTACATACCCCAAATTGGACCGGGGTCTGCCCAACACAAAATGGGTCTGTCAAGAACAACAGGAGAATCATGGGGTTGGCCAAAGAGGCAGTTGGAATAATAGGAACGGACGATCCCCATGACTTTCAAACAGCACGAAATTGAATTGATTTCTTTTGGTTAGGCGCGTAAGACAATTCCTGATTCTAAAATTTGAACTAGGCAGCATTGGAACCATCAACAAGGCCATAACCTAATGCTAACTGGAATGGTGAAATGTCGTTGGGGATTTCATAGCTACTCATTACCAAGTCTGCGATAAATAAAATTCCCTATGAATTAGTACATATAGAGACTTTAAGGTACACCAAAGAAATGTTTTGTAGTAAAACCTTGCTGTCCTCTAGTCATTTCTACCTATGTCTTTTTATTTTTATTGAAGAAATTAAACATATTTCTGTGATAACAATGCCATATTAAAAGCATCGCTTTCCTTCAAAAAGTGAGGAGGGCAGAGACACATCGAGTCATTGCGAGTTATTTACTTGTCATGCAACTACATTCTTAGTTTCAAATCCCAAATACAATAAAGCAAGAAAATGCTCCAACAAAGTGATATCCCTAATACAATTAATAAAGCGAGAAAATGCTCCAACAAAGTGATATCCCTAATACAATTAATAAAGTGAGAAAATGCTCCAACAAAGTGATTGAAAATACAATATTTGTTCAAGAATACCGATGCAATTGGCTATAAATGGCAACCATGTCATCAACGAACTTATACTACCAAATACCTCGAATTCTATCTGCAGTCAATGCGATCCATTTCACGGCTGTGATCCATTTTACAATTCACCAAAATAACTATGAGTAGCAAGAAGATATGGTAACTCACTAATTATTCCATTCTCTAAGTTGAAAACTGGTATACCACCACATTCAGTGTTATTCTGATGATTGTATTCTGAAAATAATATGGAGTTCCCTCTACATCCAGGAAAGTCCAACGCTGAAATAGAACACGAGTGATCCATACTCAGCAAGAACATTGCATCTCCCAAGCTCTTAACCTTAATCCACTGTTTTTCCTTTTCGTCCAACATAAACACTTTGCACTCTTTGGGTAAAGGAAAACAATCCTCACAGTTCAGGTCATGATAACAAAACCGATCTAAGCGCACATCAACCAGAAACAACTTCTCATTGGACTCCAACAGATATTTGTCCTGCCACGCATTTTTTATAGAATTCGCTACCAAAGTCATTTCAAAAGTACGTGAATCAACAATCCAAGTTCTCCCCATTCTATCTACTGCATAAAATCGTCCTTTGTAAAGTATAACGTCGCGAAATTCACCTTTCTCATTACCAATCACAGTCCACATTTTATCCCCAGATCGAACAGAAACCAAAGTTTTCGGATAATGGATTGCCATGATTACAAAATCATGAATGCTATCATTTCTTGAATTCAAGACAAGTTTTCGCAGATCATGAAAACTGGTAATCTCTTCGCCGGTACTGGAATCAATAGTACAAAGTTCATAATACTTATAGAACCCAGAGATTTCGACTTCTGACAAGTGCAAAGTTTTCAAATATGTCTTGCGAGAAAGCCAGTTTTCCGAGAGTGGATCTTTAAAGTACATCCTATTTGGTTTGTCTTCACTGAAAACGATTACGCCAACTTTGCCAGATGATATTCTTGCAAAGTGTTGGAGTTCAGGTTTATGAGTAAGTTGTCGTCGTCGAATGGTATAGTAGGTAAACTGCTTAAGTGTGGTAAAACCAGTAGGATTTCCTTCATATTTAAGGAAGAATGGATACGGGAGTTTGGGTTGTGTTAAAGTGAGAGGTGGAAGAAGAACAGAAGATCTCCAAGATTTACAAACTGCTCGAAATTGGAGAGTTTGGAAACGGGTTTCAAGTTTTTTAGCTATATTGGTTAACAATTCTTGGGGTAGCTCAGACCAGCGAGGATGGTGAGCAGCCATGATCGTTCAATTTTGAAGAACTAGTAAGGTTTTTGGGGATGACCCTGTTTCTTGAAACTATGTAACTCTGAGAATATTCTTGGAAGAGTATTTTTTGTATTTGTGAAGGCACAAGTGGAAAGAGGAGGATCAGTTAGAAATTGGAGGGAATCCTGTTTATAAAAGGTGGTCTGTAGACTATACTATACTGTATACTGAGATAACAACGGGTGGTCTCTATACAACTCTTTTAAAAGAGTTGACCATGGGCTATGCGGTCTATGGGCTATGGTATATTGGCATTTCCTACTCCATACTGCTTAAGGCGTAAGATTGTAAGTATTAGTATTGCGCATTATATTGAACTGTGGTTGTGACTGTAGAGGACTAGAGCAGAGCCTTGGACAGTTGGACTATAAGATAGTGAATGAGATCTGATCAGACTCAGTCACGGGAGAGCCCAGTCCGAGATTGATTCCAAAGTTTGATGTATCCGTTACAGAGTTATCACACAAGGATAATGAGTTCAGCATTTGGACAGCACTTGTCGAGCTGATTACGTATTTGCGTGTGTGATCAATCTTAGTGTGGGGTCAATTAACTTATACAAGATAGGAGCCTAAACAAATCTGAGTTCTTAATACTATCCAAAAAATCGTTTGCATTCTTCTTTGAATAGTTTGAACCCTAAAATAGGGTCTTCGATCAGGAAGATTTATGAACATTATCTCCAGTCATGTCGCTAGCATATTGCATTAGTCTCACCTCTAATGTTGAAGTTGGTGCCCGTCTCCCGATTCTTTCTGATGAGGTCCAAAAGAAATAAACAACGTACATGCAAACCAATTGATAGTGCCAGCTAAAAACATTCTAGACAACAGTATGCTGGTGTCCCGATTTGTTGGTAAGAAACTTCAAAAGAAATAAACCAAGTACAAACAAATTGGGAAATAACATAGTACCAGCGCCTGAAAACATCTCCTAGGCAACAATCCAAACATCAATTATGTTTGAACACTCCCTAAAAGAAACAGTATAAAGCAAGAGCTTTTACTTGAGTTTCTAATAGAACCTATACCAGCAAAAACAACTACATCACAGTGCATAGTTGGAGTTAGAGGCCAGGGAAACGATTGCACACTACAAAATGACAGCAATTTGGAAAACCTCTTTGCTATTTTTTTTTTCCTGAAGAGAGTGGAAACAGCGTAGTCTAATTACCTTCTTATCACTGCTAACCAATTGAAGTATTAATTGCTCTTTAATACCTTTTCCTCGCGCAAATTCCCCATACAGGAAGATTGCAAAGCAGTGTACATAGACAGTAATGCATTGTTAGCTTGCACTTCATAGTGAAGGGGTGAGCGTTGAAGAGAAGCCTTTGAATTAATCTCCCAAACATATGCAGAGACTCAAAGAAGTATTTCTGCAGCGCAGCCGCACAGTTGACTCAGTGATTGGCTTAACTATAAGGAAACCACAACTGAAGAAGTATAAGTTACCTATTTAGTGAAGGAAACTAAGAAACGTGCATTCCAATTAAACCTAGCTTCATATATCATCAAACTATCAGACATTTCAGACATCACGTTCAGAAATTTAGCACACATCTTCTCCCAGTCTACAACCACTACATTTGCATGACCGTTAAAACCCAGAAAAGAAGAATGCAAGAAAATTGGGGATCTTAGTTCGTCTTCATTCCCTTGTAATTCTAAGACATGGCCTATAATTCACCAAAAGCACCAAAATCAACATATAGCATTAACCATCCTAAATTATCAAATGTGCTACCTACTGTGTGAACAGAACTATACCATGTCCTTAAACTATGCTCACCAAAAACAAACAAACAAAAAACACCAACACTTTGATTTTCTCCTTTATTTGGGTCAGTTAAGTTCTAGTTGTGATTTTAGAGTGGGCAACGTACTGTCCCCAAACTTCAAATGGAAAATCAATGTCTGACAACCATTTACAAGTACGGTGTAAAGAACATTTACAAAATCAAAGTTTCATTCCCTGTTAGAGCAACACTTTACTGACGAAGTGCTCAGTAGTGAAGTCGACCTCTCTCCAGAGAGCAGTTATTTTCCACTTCTGCATGCTCTCAACATCGTTTATCCATCTTGCTTGAAGTTTCCATGGAACATTGTCCCCTTCAAACGCCACTGCTGCTGCCTCTGAGTCAGGTTCATTCCACAAGTTCTTCCACCCTTTAGCTACAGCTGTGTCTACTCCTTCATGAATAGCAAGGCGTTATCCCAATAGTTCTCCATTGTGTCATCATGAATTTCCCATTACTCCCTCTAAAAGCAACACTATGCGGCCGGGGTTCCCAAACTGCAATTAGGGGAAAGGGTTACGACAGGGAAAACCTCAGGCCAAGTGGCAGAGTAATTTGTCGTGTATTCACAAAGTACCATGAGCTAAAATTTCATCAAAAAACCAATTCTTGCTACATTGACAAAAATCAGGCGCATCAAAGGGCCTAAAACTATTCTCACTATATATGCTTAGGACTCCTACAGAAATGCCCAATTGTCCCCTTGTTTAAATCATAGAAAATTACTTATCAAGTATACGGAATGAACTGGTTACCTTTGATGATTCACATAGTTACCTTTGATGTTTTATGAAACCATCCTAATGTGAGTTAGGTGTTGAAAGTCCAAGTTGGGGTCGGCCAAAATAAGTAGCTCGGGTCCGCTATCCATTCAAAAGTTCCATCCGTCAGATCAGATACTCCTTATGACCAAGTATAATCTTGCAGTTCAAACTCAGGCCAAAGTAAATTTCCAAAAGCGCCTTCCTCTAAGTTGAACACTCGCACCTTATAAAAGAATGAACCGCCATCCCTGTTCACTACAGAACAAGCTATACACAATATGCAATTTTCTTTAAATCCAGGAAAAATCACGCGCCTGAAACAGAAAATGAACGTTGGGTTACCTGAATCCCCTGGCGTTTCTTTTGGTCCAGCCTATAAACTTTGCACCCCAAGAAAATACCAACACAGTGATTAGACGGAGTTTTGTTTAGATGCACATCGATCAGAAATAACTGCCCATTCGACTCCACCAAATGCTTGGAAAATGTCAGATTGTTTTTTTTCCCTGTAATCGGATGGTGTAGTAGGTGCTCTCCATGAGTTTGCAGAAACCTTGACCCATACATACCTGTCTGTAATCAGTTGGGCTTATTGGTAAAGGAAGCATGGGTTTAGGGAAGGAGCTGGAGGAGCAGAAGATCTCCATGAGTTGCAAACAGCTAGAAATTGAGAGTTTTGAAACGAGTTGCAAAGCTATTTTCACTAACATATTTTATACAGACATGAAACCTCTTTTTCTTGAATAATTCAGTAGATTTCGTAAATGTTTGCTTCTGATTAATCATCAGTTGAATGTGGTTCAATTAAATGAAGCTCACGGTCATTTCATTCTTGCACTTCAAATATGTAACATTTCAAAGATGGCTGCTTGCATTTCTTTGGGTACAGTTACTCTGGGAGAATGTAACAGCAGTATGGTAAATGGAATTCCATGATCCTGCTGCAATCCTGATTCAAGAGTAAGCATATAGGTCTAACCTAATAATAGAGTAAATTTGACTATATAACTTTCCCTATGAAGGTTCAAAAAGAAACAAAGCCATCAGTACAAAACAGAGCAACACCCATTGCAGGCAGAATTAGCAAGGTGATTTACAGTTAACAGGGAGGAGTGAAAGATGACAAAAGTTTGGAAGCACTTTATAAGGTCCAAAATATACTGTAGTGGATAACAGTTGGCCAAAAGTTGGGAGGTCTAAATGTATCAAATGAGTAAATCACAGAGAGACATAGGACCATTAGTCAATCCCCGACAACACTAGACAACAATAATCCATCAAGAAGGTGTAGATTAACGGCAGCAAATGGTGAAGACGTAGGCCATGTCAATGAGCAGACACTGAAGGGAGAAAAAGAATGGACAGATGAAGGCTGAGTCGAGGAGGCAACGGTTTGGTTAAGGGAGACGAAAGGAGTGGGACATACACAAAAGGGAACGGATACAAACAGACAAATGCCTTAGACCTCCTAAATTTAGTCAACCAAGTAAAACTGCGGAGAACGAAGACTAAGTGAATGACAGGTGAATTTTTTTTTCTGATGCCAATTCTCATCAGATATTTTACTGGGGGGGGGGGGTTACTATTTGTTAGAATACATGAATAACCTTGTATGAATTATATCTTAGCTCTCAATTCTTATAAAACAGAACTGAAGATGTTTTAATAATAAAATACATGAAAACAAACTCATTTTTTCGTAGTACACGCACATCTAATGGATCTTAATTAAGCATCTGCCATAAATCATAACCAAACAAGAAAAAAACAAAGTTCCCAACTACAGCACACTATATCTAGTATCAAGTACCTCTAACGCTGTCTGACGTCAGTTTAATGCGGGTGTTGGGTGGCCAAAATAACTGTAGGTAGCTTGAAAAACCGGTAGCTCTGTAAAAGTACCATCCTCCATGTTGTACACTGGTATTCCTTCACCGTTGTTCATATTACGGTAATCATTAAGTAAAATGCAGTTCCCTTCACATCCAGGAAAATCTAAGGACGACACAGAATATGAATGTTCCCTACTCAATGAGAACATTGAGTCTCCCAAGTCAATTACCTCAAGCCATTCCTTTCCCTTTAGATCCCACCTATATACTCTGCACCGTACAGGTATAGGACGACACCGTTGGCGTATAGATCCAATCCTTTTCCAGACCCGTTTTAAGTACACACAAACCCGGAATAAGTCCCCACTGGACTCGGTTAAATAATTCGTGTGACCTCTACTGACAATAGGATTCACTACAACAGTCACATTCAAGGTATGCGGATCAACAATGCAGGTTCTCCCCGTGCTATCTGCTGTATAGAACTGGCCTTTGTAAAGTATCAAATCATGAAATATGGAAATACTTATATCACCAGGTTTGGTCCACATCCGGTCACAAGAACGAAAACAAACCAACTCTGCCATATCATAGAATCCCATGATTACCATATCGTTCATAGTTCCACTTGAAAACACAGTTATGTTTCGCAGATAATATCTGCCCATACTGGTAACGGCATCAAGATGATATTTTTTATGAACACCACAGATTTTGTGGTCAAGTAAATTGAAACGCTCTGCAAACGGTCTAGGAATAGGTTCGATCACGAGATTTGAGAGTGGGTCAATGAGATGAAGCATACTTGGGGTTTTTGAAGACGCAATATTTTGGAAGATGATTCAGATTTTGGCTGTTGTGATCGGAAGGTATAGTTGGTCACCTCCACAAATTTGCAGAGATCATGAGAATGTTTACTAGGGTGAGGAAGCAAGGGGAGAGTAAGAGGGAGTGTTGGAAAAGGAACAGAAGATCTCCATGAGTTGCAAATGGCACGAAATTAAAGAGTTTCAAAACGGGTGTGGATGTTTTCAGCTATTTTGGCTAACATCTCCTGGGGTAATCCAGACCAGTCACGCTCTCGCCCAGTTATGCTCATCTCACTGTCAATTTTCAAATCCACAGATTGAAAAAATAATCGTGGTTTAGGGATATAGAAGCAAAACAGTGTCTCGGGGTTACCTATAAACTGAACAAGAGATAGAATTGGAGGAAACTGGAAACTCTTTCGCTGTAGAGAATGTATAGATATAATGGATGGGCCTAGAAGCCCGTTCACGCTCCAAGTCTTTTAGGAATCTCAATCAAGCATTCAAGTCTTTACTCATTACATACTCAACACACAGCATGAACTCCGATATTGAGACAAAACCTTTGATCAGCATATTTGTGATCTTTGCTGCAACTCGTCATCGGTGCGCACAAGAAGATATTCTTCAAAAAGTCCGTAGATTTGGAACTCTAATAGATTTAGTACCTTTGGAGCTGTTTCAAGCATAGGATAGATTCCTAAGACCGGCCGGATTGAAGTGTCCAAAGAGTGGATCAATGAGATGAATGACATTTGGGCTTTGTTCTTCGACTTCAATTAATAAGCCAAACATTTTTCGAAGAAGATGATTCTAGTTGGGAATGCAGTTGCGCCTTTGCTCCAACGGCATAAATGGTGTTTTGGATGACTTTGTAGGAACCAGGACGAGTGTGTTTCCTGTCGTGGTCGTGAAGAATTGGGATAGGGAAGTATAGGGGTGAAAGGAGGAAGTACGGGTGTAGAAGATCTCCAACACTTAGAGATGATGTCAAAGTTTGTGAGTAGATGTTTTGATATATCTGATTGTGACCAGTCACGTTTAGGCATACTACTACTACTCATGGCTATTCTTCAATATCAGACTCTTACTCTAATGGAGGAATTGGGATAGGGAAGTATAGGGGTGAAAGGTGGAAGTACGGGTGTAGAAGATCTCCAACACTTAGAGATGATGTCAAAGTTTGTGAGTAGATGTTTTGATATATCTGTTGGAATATCTTGTGTATTTCTAAATACTAGTGTGTGTGTGTGTGCAAAGTGGAGGAGATGAACAAATGGTGTTCTCTCCACTTTAGTGCATAGTAGATAGTCCCACATTGGTTATCCACCACATCGGGTAGGGTTCAGGCCTGGGCTTGGGCTTACAGTTGTGGGTAGTGGTTTGACCAATAGCCTAAACTTGTTTTGCCTTTTTCTTGAAAGCAAAGAAGTTTTCAAGTGTTCTATTAGGAGTTGGTCTCTCTTTCTCCTAACCTCTATAAATAGGACTGTGAGTCCATAGAGAGAAGAGACTTGATCGAAACTCAACTCGGAAACGAAAACTCAAACCAGTCCTTTTCTTTTCTCTTCTTCTATCATCGGTCGCCCGAGAGAGTTATATTGTTTGTTCTAGAGGGTAGTCCGCTCTAGTGCAAAGTCGCTGCTGCTGTTAACCATTGAATCCTGTGAGGAAGACGCCATCTGTTGCCTTTTCGCACCATTGGAAGGGGCGAAATCTTTCCTTAAGGACGACTAATCCGCCTTGGTTATTCCCGCCATCGTTGTCCTTGTTTCTTCATTGCTATCGCTCCTTCTCGTTTCTACTTTAGTTGCTGTGTTCATACAACTATTCTAACAATCTTAAGGAAAGATTTCTGTAGTAGAACAAAGGAGAGTCTGTAATACGACAATCAAAAGATAAGTCTTTTACTTTAAGTTATTGTTTGTGTTATTGGGTTATGACTTTAGAAATTTTCTAATAATTTCGTTTTTGGTAGGGAAACCAATTAAAGATTGAATATTTATTGATCTTTTGTGGTTTATCAAACCCTAGATGGTTGTAGATCTTTCTCCTACGTTTGTGGGAGTCAAATATGAGATTTCTATCAAGAAAAACGTCAAACTTCGTCTTTTTGACAGCTGCGTCACTCGTTATGGAAACTGCTATAACTTTCAGCTCAGAGCTCGGTTTTGCAATCCGCTTCTTGTGTTGGATAGCTGATTCAAAGAGCTTTCCAGTGGTATAAGGCTTGATACCCAATTCGTCCTGAGCTGGTTTAGAATTACAGTTCTTTTGAACTGTTTTTCTAGAAGGAGGAAAATATGGTAATCCGGTTTTTCAATCGGTTAGGTATCGTATTCTTTCACTCTTTTCAATTCTTTTGGTTTAATTATATGGTGATATTCTTGCCTTGAGTTGCATGCTAGTTTTCTTAGGAGGGAAATCCCTAAGCTTAAACTTCTTTAATAACCTAGTCAACAAATTATATGTGTTTATCAATGAGGAATTAATTGGTTTGACTAGAAGTAGTTTGATATTAATTTTCTTTGTACATATGTAGATGTATGTAGATGGTCTAAGAGAGACCTTAAGATAGTTAATATCAACCACACTCAAATCTTGGATAATAATTATAATGTATTCAATGCATAATTGCTTACCTTTATTGAGTGAACGTGTTGTTAGACGATGGTTATAATTGTACTGTTGTGAAAATACATGTTAGATGAAGTAACTTGTAGGGTATATCCAATATAGCATATGTTAAAGTTGTGTAGCATGCTAGTTTTAGATATTAATCACCGTGGATTTACTTTAAACTTGATAATAGTTTATTGGTAAATTTTTCTAGTTGAAGACATTAATGGGTTGAGCCATTAGATGTTGTGGTAGTACTTGAGGTCTTGTTGATAGGGTATCCTATCTTGCTTGAGCTCATATAAAAAAAAAAGGAGGTGAAGTCCTCAGTTGTTTTGCATATTCAGTGGCTAGATTTGCTTAAATATCGTATACTTTTTGTTGTGAGGGGTACAGTTAAAGTTTATTTTTTCTGAACCTATGATATGATATTAACCATGTTTGGCATGAATGCATTATTTAACAATAGGCATGAAGTTTAACCATGTCATATATTATTAAGTAATGAGCATCGTTGTCTATGAGAGAAACAATATGAGAAACAATCATATCCTCCTAAACCTAATTTAGTCAAGGAGATGTAAGGTTATGGATTGTCTTCTTAGACAATATCCTCCAGTGACTATTTTAGACAAGGAGATGTAATGCTTGTGGATTGTCTTATTAGGCATTATCCTCCTATGACTATGAATAAATAGCCAAGGTGATGTACAAGTGCGTGGATTGTCTCTCTATGTAAGTTGGAATGTTGAATGATGAAAAAAAAAGAATGATAATGATATTATCTTGGGTAAAACCTTTTTCATCTAATTCTTCTATTCTTTAAAATTCATTTGAATCACTTGTGGATTTCCTTTCATATAGATAGCATGAACATAATATGACTATGTTTAATATGATCCAGAATCATAGACTTGAGTAAAGTATATTCTTGTCATATGAGTGCATTTTATTGTTGTTGTTTCTTTTAGTGTTTGTAGAGGTATAATGTGTTTTGCATGTAAGTTTGATTAGGTTGAGTAACTATTGAACTGTGGGGGGTGGTGACCCATATGCATAACACTGTTTTACTATAGTTCATCTCACAAGATAATTGGAAAGACATTGAACTACAAAGTATGGAAAGGTCATGGGCCTATCCAATGTGGGGTCTTGTCAAGGCTATTGTGAATGAATCTAAAAGAAGTCTTTTTGAGACCTAGAATTATCTAGTAGATATTCATTGGTGAAACTCATAATAGTGATGTTTGTTTTCAGTTGTCATGAGTGATAACAATTTTGTAGATACCACACTATTATTGAATGTCTTATATGCTAATTTTATTTGAGGTTGTGCTTTCTGAGAAATTGGCATAGAGTGGTTGAATGTTCATAATGAACTACATAAGATAATCCCATTATTTCTGCACAAGAAATTTGGAAGACTATCAATGAGTATTTCCACCATTCACGGTGATGATGTTTATATGTTTCTTGAGGAAGATTCATTAACCTATAAGGAAGTTGTCTGTCTATGAGAAGTGTCCTTTTTGAAGGATACAACTCCTCTAAACCGGACTCTTGATTTATTAAGGGGATCTATAGGTTGAATTGGATCTTTAAGAGAAAACTAAAACGTGATAGTTGTATTGCAAAATACAATGCTAATAATAATAGCCAAGGGTTTCAATCGAGAGACAAGATTTATACTATTTTGAAACCTTGCTCATATAACTAGAATTTCTTCTACGTAATTCTAAAGACTCTAGTTGAGTAGTTGTCTTGGAACTATAATACCAAGTAGTACCCGGTGATGAGTCAAGGTATACAATTTAGTTAAATCTTTGTATGAGTTGATTCAAGCCTATAAATGGCATGAGCAATTCAACAACATATTAGTGTCATATGGATGTCAAAGTACCGTTGTTGATAAAAATGTGTACTTTCTTTAGAGCAAAGCAAGACATATGTGTTAATCTCTTTGTTTAGATGATTTAATATCATGAGTGCTAGCATTGAGAATGTGTATGAGACGAGAAATTCCTATTTGAAACACATCATAAACCGTCATTGAAAATGATAGTTTATTATGTTGTTAAACTCATTTCTCAGAACTACTATATTCAGTTGTCAAGATGTTGACGCCCTAATATGGTTGAAGGCCACCGCATCTTTAAACCGGACCGGCCGGATGGTATAGGGAATTTCGGCACTACTGAAATTGAATGATGGTGAATATAGGAATTAAAACTCATGTTGGTCTCATTATATTGTTATAGCACTTAGTAGAAATATTTTTCATTGAAAAGTATGGGTATTATGATAGTAAGCATGTGTTAACACCTTTTGTGGCATATATCCATCTTATGAAAAATAATCTCCTTGTGTTTTCTCATACTAAATATGTCAATATCATTGATAGCCAATTGTACTTGATGGATAATGTATGTGAGACATGACATTGCCTACATTAATGGCATACTTGGTGATAACCCATTGTGTCCTTATAAGGAACTTTGATGTATATTGTCGATTATCCAAGTAGTATAAGCGAGCCATTGATTATGGACTGATATTTAGTAGATTTCCATCATTGTTAGAAGGGTAATATGTTATAAACCGGATCCAAGAATGTTTATGTGTTTACCTTTGGTGGAAATTGAGTGTCTTGGATATCATCCAAGCTAATCGCCTTTAGAAAAGGCATGTGATGATGCCGAGTGGGTTAGCAACCTCTTGGCAAATCTTCCCATTGGCTCTAAACAGACCTCGATGTGTATATGCTTTGCAATCGTCTCATTGCAATAGCTAAGACATGTTATCTTATGTGCAATGGGAAAAGAATATATGTAAGTTGAGATATAACTTAATCAAGCAAAAAGCTAGAGATTATGTTAGGTTGGACTTAGTTTGGCCACATGTCTAACCGCACTTCTTCTTTGGAGGCAAGTGATTATACGTCGAGGGGATGGGACTTTTGCTTTAGATAGAGGGCTTACAATCGACCAACCCCACCTATGTGATTGGAGATCCCATGAAGTAGGTTCAAAGGGAAAAACAAGTCACCTCGCCGCCTGGTATGCTATTGTCTTTCTTTGAGATGTCCCACCCTATGACTAGATAGCATTATTGTATACTTTTGTATAACTTGAATAACAATGAGAAAAGGATGAGTTATTTTACTTTAATGGAATCCATAGTCCATTATTTTTATGAGATAGTGTATTTTAACCGCTATGTACACTTGATGGATATCCACCTACGTGAATGTAGAACTGGCCTGGTTCTTATGAGTATTCGTGCAAGTACTCTAGAGCATTCACATAACACAGCAATAAAGGGCCAAAAAGCAACACCGCAGTAATCGGCATATAATGAAAGAGCAATGTGGGTGCATGTCCTCTATTTTACTACAAGGGAATGTTGGTTCAAAGATTTTTAATCCACCACTTTCAATGCATTATAAGATATGTTACCCTATGACTGGTTCAAGCCCGTAAAGCACCAGTATCTTATGCATTGTTTTTTCGATTCTCTCTGGCATTTCGTTAACCCATTTCTTTTGTAATATCCTATTCCAAAATAGTAGGGGACTATTAGTATTTTGAAATAGTGGGGGATTGTTGGAATATCTTGTGTATTTCTAAATACTAGTGTGTGTGTATGCAAAGTGGAGGAGATGAACAAATGGTGTTCTCTCCACTTTAGTGCATAGTAGATAGTCCCACATTGGTTATCCACCACATCGGGTAGGGTTCAGGCCTGGGCTTGGGCTTACAGTTGTGGGTAGTGGTTTGACCAATAGCCTAAACTTGTTTTGCCTTTTTCTTGAGCAGCAAGTTTCAAATCGTCTATTAGGAGTTGGTCTCTCTTTCTCCTAACCTCTATAAATAGGACTCGTGAGTCCATAGAGAGAAGAGACTTGATCGAAACTCAACTCGAGAAACGTAAAACTCAAACCAAATTCTTCTTCTTCTTTCTACCATCACCGCCCTTGAGAGTTATATTGTCGTTTAGGATAGTCCGCTCTAGTGCAAAGTCGTCACGCTAAACCATTGAATCCTCGCGGAGGAAGACGCCATCATTTGCCTTTACTCGCACCATTGGAAGGAAGGGGCTTAAATCTTTCCTTAAGGACGGCTAATCCGCCTTTAGTTATTCCCGATTCATCGTTGTCCTTGTTTCTTCATTGCTACTTCTCCTTCATACGCTCTACTTTTAGTTGCTGTGTTCATACAACTATTCTAACAATATCTCTCAACAAGTTGATTGTGACCAGTCACGTTTAGGCATACTACTACTACTCATGGCTATTCTTCAATATCAGACTCTTACTCTAATGGAGGAATTGGGATAGGGAAGTATAGGGGTGAAAGGTGGAAGTACGGGTGTAGAAGATCTCCAACACTTAGAGATGATGTCAAAGTTTGTGAGTAGATGTTTTGATATATCTCTCAACAAGTTGATTGTGACCAGTCACGTTTAGGTATACTACTACTCATGGCTATTCTTCAATATCAGACTCTTACTCTAATGGAGATTTAGAGACAAGAAGTACATGAAAAAGATTAAAAACGGTTAATCTTAATCACAGTCTTCTTGTCAATGCAAAGTCACGGCGTTGGAGTTAAATAAATCATTTTAAGTGGGGACAAAAAATAAAGAAAAAATGGTATAACAATTGGAATATACATATACAGTAAAAAAAATTACGACCAAGGACCAAAATATTGCGGATATATATCGTTTTTTTGTACACCGACATCGATATTTCTGACATATATCCACCGAATATTGAACCTTTTTTTTCCAATATATATCGGAATTTCCAATATAAAATTTTATATCACTGATATAATCGATATATATGATATATATATCGTTTGATTTTTTGACTATTTTTTAATATAAATCCAATATTTCTGATATTATATTTTCAATATATCCGATATTTTTGATATTTTAAATAGTTTGAACTGGTCACAAAAAAAATCCAATATATCCGATATATATCGGTTTTTTAGTATACCGATATATTCACTAATATCGATATTTTGGTCCTTGAGAAAAACTACCAAGAATGTGTTTGTGGCAATATTATGGAGCGGGAATTACTTGGATAGTTTGTGATTGAGCGATGATACCAATACAAGAAATTGGGCTAGAGAGTCTCATTTTTAAAAAAAAACAACTCTAAAGCCCTATCCATAATTTTTTTGGGTTTTAATACCCCTACATTGTTTTTATTCGTGATAAGTGTTTTTTTTATAGAAAATCTTTAGAATCTAAGCTTTTGACTCGAGACTAGGTGCCACCTGTTATTTTTTAATATAAATTATTCTCTTTTTCACCCTTCCAAGATAACTACTTGTAGATAAGAGATAACTACCGAATAAAGATTGAAGAAGATAACTACTTTTAGATAAGATAACTACTAGAACAAAAATAGTAGATTTTGGATTTGAATAGAATTTAGCAAAAGTACGTGTATTTGCTCCAAAAGTTAAATTTGACACTACTACCTGTTTTCATCCTAATGTGGATGCGTTATAAACTTATACATTTTAAAATCTGCAGATGCACCATGTTATAAACTTATATATTTTAAAATGCAGATGCACCACGTTATAAATTTATATATTTTAAAATGCAGATGCACCAGTTATAAACCTATATATTTTAAAATGCATACACACCAATGATTTTAAAATACATATACAAAATGCATTTGATTATTTATTTTGTGGGTTTGATTAACTACTATTAAATGAAACGGGTTGGTTTAGAGTTTATTGTTTATAAATTTAGAATATAGGGATTAAGGTTTAGTGTCTTAAGGTTTAGGCTTTAGGCTTAGGGTCTAGTTTATAGGGGTTAGGGTTTAGTGTCTTAAGGTTTAGGGTTTAGGCTTAGGGTCTAGTTTATAAAGATTTTGGGTTTAATGTCTAGTGGTTTGGAGTTTAGACTTAACGACTAGTGTCAAATGCCTCCACAAAATATTGGAGGCATAATATTTTTAGTTTTTTCATTACCGAAAACCTAGTGTGCGCAGGGTGTACTCAGCGTATAGCATCTGGGCCACTCATATAGGCACAAGTCTTGGTGTATTCGCAAAGAAAGAAGTATTGTCCAAGGGCTCTCATTCCTGCAAGACTCATACACTCTGATGCTCCCACCCTAGATGCCCTCTTTTCATTATATGCATTTTTAAATGTGAAGGCAGGTAGTTATAAGTGAATTTTTTGTGTGAAATTTAATTTTTTATTTTGTATCCCACTATATTACTCGGTAGATAGTCGGTTATGTTTGTTTCCAAGTGAGGATATTTTCGTCTATTCCTGGTAAAGTTGGATAACAGGTGGTTAGTTCCACATTCTAGTCAAATTGGAGTATTAAATTCTAAACAAATTTAAGAGGAGTCTTAGGACTACTAAATATTTATAACTAAGTCCTCTAGACTAATTTTCTGGATACCAATATGGATAGAGTTTGAACGCAGAAGTAAAGGCACGAAGCAAGCAACCATGAACTGCCTACTGCCACCTGGTATTCCAACACCTTGAAGGTACTCGAATGAAACTGTATAATAAAAAACATAAATAATAACAAACCATTTTGATGCGTGATATTGACCTTACAATATAAATAGGATAAACTATATGATTCCACTCTTCTTCAGCAATGCTTCAACGAATACATCTAAGTATCTAACATAGATACTGCAATTTTTAAGCGGTTTTGACTTGGTGAACAAGTATTTATACGAATACATTCATCAAAGCACAGACAGTCAGATAATATCGAAACTAATAATATTCTAATGTAATAATAACTGTTACATATAATGGAGTTGCAACTCTGTAAATGAAGGTAATGGTAGGAGAATAACAACCTGGTTATTAACGAGTAATTTATCTAACGCTGATACATGGCTAAGTCCAGTCCGCTTATCAATAAGAATTGCAGGCTGTCCTGGTTACTGTTTGGTCTTCTCGAAGGCAGCAACTTGGATAGTTCATCTTGCCGGAAGCTGAATGTGTCATGTATGTTGTTCAGCACTTCAGCTATAAACAATAAGAAAACAAACAAGAAGAGTCAACTACAAAGATTCAAGTTATGCCAATTTATGGAATAGGGTATTGCAAGATGATCTAATGCATTAATACCCAGTGTTCTATATATTTAATATACTTTGCCTTTTGTATTCAAAACAAAGCTGTACCTATAACAATTGCAGTAAATTTTGGTATAGACAGCTTTACAAATACTGTGGCTCAGACACTTCAAAACTGGATGCAGAGTTTGAATCATTTACCACTACGTAGATTTAATTTCCTTGCAAAATCTCTCTTCGTGTGTGGCTGTGGTGGGAAGGGATAAAATTAAGAATTCAACATAATCTCAAACTCTTGAGCAAACTTAATCAGAAAGGCTGATCAATAATGGCACACTTCTTTGTTGACGTATTCACCAGTGAAAATAGCTACACCTGAGAATCAGTTTATCACCCTTAAGGAATAATAACAACTGAGTTTCTCTCTTTTCCACAGCATCAATAAGCTAAAAGAACATGTTGTATGGACTCGATAACTCAAGCTCTTTCAGTGTCATAGACAGCATTATATTGCCCCTCGTAATGTATATGTTGCTAAATCTGAACAAATAACCACACCTCTAAAACATCCACAGTATCAAGCAATTCTGTTCTACGCATATTACTTGCAGCTTAAAGGAGAAGAAGTTGAGCTCAAGTTCTAATATTTGCACTTAAAGAAGCGAAACAAGACTGAAACTTCCAATATGGATTGGAAGGTGAGGTTCATGAGATATAAGCTGCACCATTGACAAAAAAAGAAGAAAAAAATCCAAACAGACTTGGCATCTGTTTTGAACTCTTAAATTGGTGCCCTTTCTGTGCTCTCCAGCAGGTTGCAGTGAGCAATTTTCCACACACTCACTGTTACCTCTGTTAAAATAATGCACGTACATAGTCTATTTGTGCAGCAACAGAGGGGCCCCTAAGAATTGAGATTACTAATAAGAAATCCAAAATAAATTAATAAATATAAACAATTAACAAAAAAACCTCATTTATCAGAACATGATGTAGGAAGCAACTACATTCATTTCCAAAAATCAGTGGTTGGGGACACCCAATAAAGGGATGGATCTGTATATTGTTAGATACTAAGATATAACAATAGTGGCTCCGGGTAGTTACTGAGTAGCTTAGCAATCAGGTGCATGGAAGTGTTCCAAGATTTCGTCAAAAAGAAATAAACCACATACAAACAAATTGGGCAGTACTGAATGGCCTAGTGCCAGCTTAAAACACCTCTAGAAAGGGATACAACAGGAAAAACTTTGAGTGTATACCTAAAGCTAAAATTTCATCAAAAAACAATTCTATAATGTTAGCTATATATGTATGTTCAGAACTGCAACTGTAATGCCCAAATGAACAAGTTATACACAATTACTTTTCAAGTATACCGAATGAATCAGTTCTTTGTAACTTTGTTAATCCAAAAAGTCATACTAGTCATACTAGTCATCAAAGGGCTTCTTTGTTATTGGAGTAAAATTTATGTGGACCTAAGAAACATTCGCTTTGAACAATTAGTTGCCGGATGGGAAGATATTATGTATAGAGAGTCTTGAGTAGGGTGGTTGTTTTACTTTTGGGTTGTTTTCATTTTTGTTCTATGTAATTGTAGGTTATCTCGACCTACGTTTCTTTGATCTATTAAAATTTAAACCTTTACCAATAAACAAAAAATGAACCAGTTCATAAGAAACAATATACCATAAATGAGAGATCTTTATTAAATCACAGCATACAAATAGCTATATTGTTACCTTTGATGCCCTATGAAGTCATCCTAATCTGAGTTAGGTGTTGATATCCAAGTTGGTGGAGGCCAAAATAGCAAGTAGCTCGAGTCCGCTAACTCTTCAAAAGTACCATCCTTCAGATCGAACACTCCTATGTTATGACTAAATGTATCTTTTCCACGATCCAAGGAAAATTCGTAATCCGTGAAAAAGATGCGGTTCCCTTTGCATCCAGGAAAATCCAATGCGGAGATAGAATACGAGCCTTGTGGACTCAGCAAAAAAACTCTATCTCCCAAACTCTCTACAGGGACCCATTGTTGTTGTTCTTCATCTAAAACGAACACTTTGCAGTCAATAGGCATACATTGACCATGGCTATCACAAGGCCAGTTTGGACCATGTTCTTCTACATAAATATCAACTAGAAACAATTGCTTATTTGATATTATGAGATGCCTACGACTATCTACATAGATAATCGGAACACAATTTGTTTCCCTAAACTGCTTCATCTGTTCCTCTTCATAGCGCTTCACAACACGATTTGCTAGTGTAGTTGAACTCAAAGTATAGGGATCCATAACAAAAGTTTGTCCAGTGCTATCAACAACGATGAATTGTCCCTTGTAATGTATTAAATCATCAAAACTAGCCTCGTGATCTTTGATTACAAAATCAGTCCATGTCACATATCCACACTTAAAATAGCCAAACTTCTCCAACGGAGTGCCACGACAACAAAATTACTGTTACTTGCGGTTGAAGATGTTAAAATAACCTTCCGAACATTAACATCAACATTTGAACTCCAATAATATATTCCTCTCTTGGGGGAAAACCTGCTAGCATCATCGGTTTCTTTACAAAGCCCGTATATTTGAAAATCAGATAGATTCAATACCTCTGAAAATGGTTCCGGAGGAGCGTACTCATACCATCTTAATAGTGGGTCAATAAGATGAACAACATTGGGGGATTCTTCTTCCACTTTAATTAGCCAAGAAGAACCTGATTCGGGTTGGGTTTGTAGTTGCTCCTTGGGACGAAGAGTATAGATGGTAGTTTCAACAAGTTTGCAAGAACCAAGACGAGTATGTGTGATGTCGTGATCATCAAGTATTGGGACAGGAAGTACAGGGGAGAAAAAAGGTGGAGTTGGGGGTGTAGAAGATCTCCATGATTGACAAACAGAACGAAACTGTATGGTTTCAAACTTGGTGTCAATATGTTTTGATATTGCATTCAATAATTCATCTGGCAAATGCAACCAGCAGTCACGTTTAAGCCTACTACTACTACTAGTACTACTCATGATTCTTCTACAAATTCAGACTCACTCTAGAAACAAATATGAAGACAAAACGATGGAAATGAAGGGGGAAGTTTAGGATCGTATACCATGGTTATGACGGTAGCGTTTCTCCATCAAGGAACGGTTCGAATTCGAAACGGTTGCCACATGTATTAATACTTTGGATTATGGACGAAGAACGGTTGAAATTTAAGGAAAGAAAACAGTCAAATTTAATTAGTTGAGGAATAATCGGTAACTCATGAAAATTGAGAAAAACGAAAATTATATTTGGGCCAGACTTTCACAGCCCACACGTATTAGTGTACTAGCCCATGATCGGCCACACTGGGACTTCTTAATGGTGTCAGTTATGATTTTCATTTTGATGAACGAATCGGGGGCACGTAGAAATCTCTGTTGCGCCCTAATTTCCTCTGTATCGCGTACACGGGTACGGACACGGACACAAGCAAAACAGACGCTAATTCTCAGATCTTGCTGTGTCCAAATCGTCGTACCCGTGTCCAAACCAGACACTCCGTCCCGTACCCATGCAACACAGGTAGAAATTGATTGTAAAATTGTAGTTTTTGACTTTCAAATTGATAATGGCAGTAGGGTTGAGCTGCCACGAACTACGTGCTACTAGGAGGGTATAAAATGCGCTGGTTTTTCATGTTTTTGATAAGGTGTTTGAATGCACAAAGCAAATAATAAGCAAACCCCGTTTCCATACCCTGTCCAAAGAAGCCAATTGCCTCCACATTGTTTTACACTGACTTATACGTCAAGAAGATCATATAAAAGTTTTCAACTATCAAAAGATTGAGCCTGTACATGCTGAGAGACTATTGGGATTATCGCAAACACTATTTTGAAGTATTTCAGGTACACCAAGCTTTTTTTTTTTTGGCGGAGTGAATCTGACGGAAGAGCTAGCAGAAAAATGGGGCGTGTGACAATACGGTTGAGCTATCACAAAATACATGGTGCTAATAAAAGCAACGCTGGTGTGCCTATTGTCATCTCGCGCCCAATAAGCACATAAGAAGGAACATACATAACAGCAGGTTTTCAAGAAGAAGAAAATTTGATCAAAAAAGAAAAAGAAACTTGCTGAACAACAGTTCTTTAAGAAAAAACATTAGATGAAATGAGTGGCACCAATAATTTAAATGAAAATATTAGATGTGGAAAAATTACACGAGCTCTGCCAAGTGTTATCAGTGTTATCAACAGCATTTAACTGCCGCATGTAATATTGCAATGTATCTGTTGCTAAGAACAAAACGAATAACCACAGTTCTAAGCATAATACGTGTTAGCTTTAAGGGGAAAAAGGTGAGCTCAAGTTCTAACATTTGCACCAAAAGAAACAAACCATGACTGCAACTTCCAAGATCGATTCCAAGGTCCATAAACTGGCCGGAACCAAAAAAAAAAAAAATAATCAAGGGTCCCAAAATCAAACAGAATTGGTCACTTGTCGTTGGTTTACAGTCCCGTACTCCAATAGTCGATTTGCGTAGCATTAAAGGAGCCCCTAAAATTTATGATTTCTTAAAACATAAACCAAATCCACACTTTATGATGTGTAGGGACTAGGGAGCATCAAAATTGATTTTCATAAATCAAAGTAGTTAGGGGCACCAAAGAAGGCAATGCAGGCTCTGGGAAGTGGCCGAGTAATTAGCTTAGCAATCCAATGTAAAGTTGCGTCCAAGATTTCCTAGGTCAGAAAGTCCGTAAGCAACAAACCACGTACAAACAAGGTACTATTAGAGGTATTAGGGGCAGAGTTGCAGAACTGTTAGAGATGTAGCAAGAATCCGCTGGCCAAAACATGGATAGAAACAAAAGCAGGATGTTTACAGGACACATCGATGCAACAAGACTTCAGAGAGTCAAGGAAGTACTGGGCATTCAGGTGGACATGATACCAAACAAATATCTTGGAGTCCCACCGATACAAGGAGGAGTTAAAAGTTCAACTTACTAGTACAATTGATAAAATCAGAGTTGGATTGCTAGTGGCAAGCTGTTGTCTTTTCAAGGCAGATGTGTTATGTGTTTTGATCAAATCAGTGCTGAGCAGCATTCCAGTATATAACACGAGTGTTTCTATATGGCCTGCGAGCATCATCAAAGACTGTGAAGCAATGCTTAGAAATTTTAATCCCATAGAAAGAAGGAAGATCACAATAGCATGGGCTTGGCAACGCAACCAAATTTGTCGCCAAATGTTGGGCAGTGATCTTATCACTATAAAGGCAATCGAGATGAACTGGAGGAATCTTTGGCTTGAATGTGACTCTATGGCAGCCGTCATTGCTTTCAATGGAAATAAAGTTCCATGGGAAATGATAGGAAGATGGCGCAGGATCAAGGACACAATTCAAAATTGGTGGATCACGCATACTTGTGTTGGGAGATTTCACTAGAAGGTCACACCTCAATCTAGCTACTTTCTATCCCAAATGATTTCAACTTGGAGATCACACCAAGGAAATCACCCACCCAAGACTTTGGTAGTTATCACAACAAACTCAAACAAGCAAAGCCACTAACTTATCATCACCCATAACAAGCAAACAATAATAATGGAAGTAAATATGCAAAGAGACACAATGATTTAAGGTGGTTCGGTAAATGTTACCTACATCCACACAAGAGCCGAGTTTCCTTTATAACAAAGATTGGAGAGTTTACAAGAGATCAAGAATCAATAAGAAGAGGCCTCACTCAAGCCCTAGCTCAATAGAGCTCCCACAATACCCTAGAAATGAATCTCTCAAAGTTCTATCTCAAAACCCTAATCTATTACCTTTATATAGGTGTACATAGACAAAGGGGAGGAAAAATGGACTTGGGCCGCATTCGGAGCATGATGCTGAAGCGCCATAGGTGAGCCTTGGCGCCCTCTTCATTAGATCATGGCCAGCTGAAAGGCCAGAGTGAGCCTTGGCCCTCTTCATCGAGCATGAGCGAGTGCGCTGTGGATGAGCCGCGATCGCTCTCTTCATCATCGTTCGAGAGTCGAGAGTGGCATACGGACACCGAGCAAAGCTCGGCGGTTCCAACAACCCAACAATCTCCCCACTTGGAACCTTCGAGATTCTTCATGCACATCACATCTCAATTGTAACAACTCAATCCAAATCCAATATACTAAAGAAAACACTCGGCTCGTCCATCATGGTCTTCAAGCAAGAAGACCCACCGAAGTTGAACACAACTTCAACTTCTCAGTAGGCACGGTCTTGGTCAACATATCCGCCGGATTCTCACTCCCTTGGATCTTCTCAAGTGCCAAAACCTCATCCTCCAACAGAGATCGGATAAAATGATACCGGAGACTAATGTGCTTGGTCCTAGAATGAAAGGCGAATTCTTGGCAAGATGTATAGCACTCGACCGTCACCGTGGTAACACACTTCTCTCTTGCTTCATCCCAAGCTCTTCCATCAATCCCTCAGAACCGGATCATCTCTTTGCTTGCCTCTCAGAACGCCACATACTCGCTTACGTGGTAGACAAAGCAACAATATTCTCAGAATCGAGAAATCCAACTCATCGCGGTAGCACCTATCAGAAAAGACATAACCAAGAGTGCTTCATCTTCGATCTACTTCTCCTGCAAAATCGGCATCCACATACCCTTGCAGGTTCACAACACCCCTTCCATAACATAGGTATTTCTCTGTAGTACCTCTCAGATATCTCAATATCCACTTCACGGCTTCCCAATGTTGCTTGTCAGGATTAGACATAAATCTACCGGCTCCCCACCGCTGGGCTATATCCGGCGATGTGCAAACCATGGCATACATAAGACTTCCAATGGCAGAGGCGTATGGTACCTTAGCCATGAAGTTTCTTTCCTCAACAGTCTTGGGAGAGTGTTCCTTGGATAACTTGAAGTGGACTGCCAAAGGTATGCAAACTGGTTTCGCACTACCCATGCTGAACCTCTTCAATACCTTCTCAATATACTCAGCCTGAGATAACTCCAGAATACCTTTCTTCCTATCTCTTCTGATTCTCATCCCTAGAATCTGTTTCGCTGCACCCAAGTCCTTCATAGAGAACTCACTTGCTAACTTCTCTTTCAATCTCCCAATTTCTGACATATCAGAACTCGCTACTAACATATCATCAACATATAGCAACAGGATGACGTAGCTGGAGTCGAACTTCTTGAAGTAGCAACAATGGTCAGCGTTGCACTTATAGTAGCCATTTCCTTGCATGAAGTTATCAAACTTCCTGTACCACTGCCTAGGGGCTTGTTTCAAACCATACAAGCTCTTTCTCGAGCACGCATACCATATTCTCTTTACCCTTCTTGATGAAACCCTCCGGTTCTTGCGATATAAATTTCCTCAACTAGGTCACCATGGAGGAAGGCGGTTTTAACATCCAACCGCCAAGATATAAATCTTCCGGCCGCAACAATACTCAACACCGACCGAATAGTATTCGGGTTTCACCACCGGGAGAATATCTCCGTGAAGTCAATGCCTTTCTGCTGAAAACCCTTGACTACTAGCCTTGCCTTGTATCTCTCGGGAACCATCATGTTCCTCTTTGACTCTAAACACCCATTTGTTCTAGAGAGCTTCTTGCCCATGGGTAGTTTGGCTAACTCCCACGCCACAAAGAGATGAGGGACTTCATCTCATCTTGCATAGCAAGCTCCCACTTGCTTGCATCACTCACCTCCAATGCTTCATCATAGCATTGAGGCTCGCCACCATCGATGAAGTAGCAAGTAATTCACATAGGTGGAGGGGCGGATATCTCGAACTTCGGTACATGTGGCCCGGATGTCTTCCTTGGGGGCACGAGGTGGGAGATGGACTTCGGTGGTGTAGTATCCTCATTATTCTCTCGAGTCACTACTACTTTGTCATCCTCGATCGTGGGGCTCCCACTATACCACGACTTACATCAAGTCTTCCAACTCAACATACTGCGTGCGCCTCTCGTACCCGATTCCTTGGTTTGTGCTTCATCTCGTCCTTGTACATCACCTTCTCATTAAACACAACATCTCTACTACTTAATGATTTTCCAATTTTGATCATCCCGTAAGCGATACCCAAAATCATCACCGCCATAGCCAATGAAGGTGCACTTTAGTGACTTAGCATCAAACTTGCTTCTAGCTTGGTCACTAATGTGGACATAGGACACACAACCAAACACCTTCAAATGGGAAAGGTTCACATCCTTCCCGCTCCACACTTCCTCCGAATCTTAAAATCCAAAGGCACCGATGGTCCTCTATTGATCGTAAGTCAGCGTGCTAACACTTTCTGCCCGGAACTGCTGGGCAAGCCTCCTGCTAGTGTACGATACACCTAGCTCTCTCTGTCGTTTCTATTCATCCGCTCTGCAAACCCCATTCTCACAGGTGTGTCCCCGCAAAGTCTTTTTCCATCTTGATGCCATTGTCGGCACAGTACTTCTTAAAACCTGAATCCTCATACTCTCCACCGTTGTCGGATCTCAGCTTCTTTACTTTCAAGCTTGTCTCATTCTCAACCATGGCCTTCCAAGTCTTGAACACTTCAAATACTTCTGACTTGTGTCTCAAGAAATAGACCCACACCTTCCTAGTATGGTCATCAATGAAAGTCACAAAATATGACTTTCCGCCAAGTGAAGAGACATTAGCCGCCCCCCGCATTATCTCATGAATCAACTCAAGCCTTCTTGCTTTCGAGTCCGACCCATTCTCTCAAAACTCACCCGCTTCGCTTTCCAAATACACAGTTCTCCGCGAGTCAATTTCATCGGATCAACTTTGGGAGTTTACCGTAAGAGTGAAGGATTTTCATTCCTTTCTCACTCATGTGACCAAGTCTCATGGTGCCAAACATTCGATCCTCTTTGCCATGTGCCACGCGAATCGACTCACAACCATGTGCGATCATGTAGAGAGTACCATCTTTCTTACCATTTGCAACAATCAATGAACCCTTCGAGACCTTCCAAGTATCACCAAGAAAGATCAGAACAAATCCTTCACTTGCCAATTGCCCCACAGAAATCAAATTCTTCCTCAAATCCGGAACGTGTCTGACGTCCCTCAATAACCATGACGAGCCATTCATCTTGATATGCACGTCACCCTTGCCTACAATGTCACAAGGTTGGTCATCACCGAGAAAGACCGTTCCAAGGTCACCTTCGGTGTAGTTCTCAAGGAACTCTCGATGTGAGGTAGCATGGAAAGATGCGCCGGAATCAAGTACCCAAGACTCCTTCTTGTGCTCCATCGAACATATCAAAGCGTCATCTACCATCTCAACAACATTAGCTTCTTGATTCTTTTTCTTGTTCTTATTAATGTTGTTGTTGTTTCTTGGTGCCGGGCAATTGGGGCTATAGTGGCCTGCCTACCACAATTATAGCACACCACTTCACTTATGTCTCGAGGTTTGTGTTCAACGCTTTGCAATTGGGAGGCTTGAGATTTCGATCTCCCCCTCCACTTCTTCTTACTACGACTCCTGTTTGACTTTCTTCCCCTACTTTCAGTGCTCAATGCCGACCCTGAAGTTGATCCCGAAGATGACGGACAATCCTCGTCTCCGGTTTTCTCGGTTTAGTACCATACTAACAACGTGCTCAAACTTCAACTTGGTCATTCCCAAGAGAGCCACTAATAGCCGCCATAGTCGCCTTCCAACTTGGAGGCAATTGTCCAAGTATCGCCAAAGCTAGCACCTCATCACTAAATGTAATCTCAACCGACTCCAATTGGTCCTTAGTTTGGTTGAATTCATTTAGGTGATCCTTGAAGGAGGTCCCCTCCAACATTTTCATACTAAATAGCTTGGTGATCAAATAGACTTTGTTCGCGGCCGAGGGTTGTTCATACATCGTAGTAAGTGCCTCCATGAGAGACTTCGCCGTCTTCTCAGTCTTAATATTGAAGGCTACCGACTTCGAAAGACTCAATCGGATTGTGGCCAAGGCCTTTCTATCTTGAAATCCCATTTATCTTGCGGGAATCTCCTCGGGCTTCTCACTTATCAACGTTTCCATCAAATCCTTTTGATAGAGAACATCCTCAATTTGCATCTTCCAATAGCCAAGTTTGTTCCACAAACTTCTATCTTGTAGCTTTCCTTTTCGGTCGTCATGACTTTACTGAATCAAAAACCTACGGTGGAGTACCTCTCAGAGGAATTTCCTCAAACACCCTGTAGCTCTGACACAGTCCTGAAGCTCTGATACCACTTGTTGGGAGATTTCACTAGAAGGTCACACCTCAATCTAGCTACTTTCTATCCCAAATGATTTCAACTTGGAGATCACACCAAGGAAATCACCCACCCAAGACTTTGGTAGTTATCACAACAAACTCAAACAAGCAAAGCCACTAACTTATCATCACCCATAACAAGCAAACAATTATAATGGAAGTAAATATGCAAAGAGACACAAGGATTTAAGGTGGTTCGGTAAATGTTACCTACATCCACACAAGAGCCGAGTTTCCTTTATAACAAAGATTGGAGAGTTTACAAGAGATCAAGAATCAATAAGAAGAGGCCTCACTCAAGCCCTAGCTCAATAGAGCTCCCACAATACCCTAGAAATGAATCTCTCAAAGTTCTATCTCAAAACCCTAATCTATTACCTTTATATAGGTATACATAGACAAAGGGGAGGAAAAATGGGCTTGGGCGCAATTACGCATGAGCATGGCTATAGGTGTGGCCTTGGCCCTCTTCATTAGATCATGAGCGCCGAAAGGTAGCCTTGAGCCCTCTTCATCAGAGCATGAGCGCGAGTGCGCCTGGGATGGCCAGCGATCACGCGCCTCTTCATCAGGTTCAGGAGTCGAGAGTGGCATACGGACACCGGAGCAAAGCTCGACGGTTCCAACAACCCAACAACTTGGAGGGAAGCCAACTTTGGAGCTGACTCAGCTGCGGAGAAAGCTTCAACATTCAACAAAGGGGTAGTCTTTTGGAGTGATTCTACACCTGATTTTGTTACTAGAGTTGAAACTCCTTTCCAAACTTACTACAGGTTTAAGTGAAGGGCTCAAATAGTTATAATGTTCACCTCAATGCGCAAACTCTATACATTCTTTTTTTTTTATCTTTCTAATAAGATTCCTTACTTGCATATAAGAAAAAATCTGCCTGTTGTGTTATATGAACTCTACTTAAACGAACTCCAAAAAAACTCCACCACGAAAAATAATGAATTAGAAGCTGATTTTTGGTGGAGATGTTCTTTCCATAATATAGATCATCCTTAGAAAAAATCAGCACTTTTGAAGATGTCTAGGGTAGACGTATCAAAATTTGTTTACAGTGTTATAAAATTATCCAATGGTCCAGATTTTTCAAATTTCAAAACAACTTTTGACAAGGTTAAACATTTTCGTTTGGGCTGATTTTTTTGTAGGAAGATTCTCTATTATGATAAGACTATCTTCACCAAATATCACCCCTCAATTCATCTTATAAATCCACTTTTGGTGGTAGAGTTCATTTGGAGTTCATATAACGAGCTCGAACAAAAAAATACTACATTAATACCCAAATGAATAAAATATACATAATTACTTTTCAAGTATACCGAATGTACCAGTTCATAAGAAACATATACCATAGATGACCGATGAAAGACCTTTAAATCAAATCACATAATGCAAATAAACAGAGTTACCTTTAATGCCCTACGAAGTAATCCTAATCTGAGTTAGGTATTGAAATCCAAGTTGGTGGCGGCCAAAACAGCAAGTAGCTCGAGTCCGCTAACTCTTCAAAAGTACCATTCTTCAGATCGAACACTCCTATGTTATGACTAAATGCATTTTTTTCACGGTCCAAGTGAAAGTGGTAATCCGTTAATAAGATGCAGTTCCGTTTACATCCAGGAAAATCGAATGCGGAGATAGAATACGAGCCTTGTGGATTTACCAAAAACACTCTATCCCCCAAACTCTCTACAGGAACCCATTGTTGTTTTTCTTCATCTAAAACGAACACTTTGCATTCAATAGGTGTACATTGACCATAGCTGTCACGGGACCAGTTTAGATCATGTTCTTCTACATAGATATCGACTAGAAACAATTGCTTATTTGATATTATGAGACGCCTAGTACTATCTACACAGATACTCGCCTCTTCGTAGCTATTCACAACACGATTTGCTAGTGTAGTTGAACTCAAAGTATAGGGATCCAGAACAAAAGTTTGTCCAGTGCTATCAACAAAGATGAATTGTCCCTTGTAATGTATTATATCATCAAAACGAGCATCCTGACCTTTGATTACAAATTCAGTCCATGCCACATCTCCATGCTTAAAAACAACCAAACTTCTCCAATGACGGATTGCCATGATGACAAAATTATTGTTACTTGCGGTAGATGATAAAACAACCTTCCGAACATCAACATCAGACCTCGAATAATGTATTCCTCTCTTGGGGGAAAACCTGCTATCATTATCGGTTCGCACAAGATGATATTCTTTACAAAGCCCGTATATTTGAAAATTTGATAGTTTCAATTCCGCGTCACTAAAATCCTTACAGCATCTTAATAGTGGATCAATAAGATGAACGACATTCCGGGATTCTTCTTCAACTTTAATTAGCCAAGAAGAAACTGATTCGGGTAAGGGTTGTAGTTGGCCCTTGGGTCGAAGAGTATAGATGGTGTTTTCAACAAGTTTGCAAGAACCAGGACGAGTAAATTTGAGGTCGTGATCATCAAGTATTGGGAGAGGAAGTATAGGGGAGAAAAAACGTGGAGTTCGGGGTGTAGAAGATCTCCATGATTGACAAACAGAACGAAACTGTATGGTTTCAAACTTGGTGTTAATATCTTTTGATATTGCATTCAATAAGTCATCAGGCAACTTCGACCAGCAGTCACGTTTAAGCCTCTTAATACTAGTAGTACTCATGATTCTTCTACTTAGTCGTAATCTACTAGTTAGTAAAATTTCTCTATCAATAAACGATTTGAGTTTGATACGGTTGCTATAAAATTATGGACGATGAACAAAAAAATTTACGTTTGGCAACCTTGAGTGTGTTTGCTTGCGAATAATACTAATGAGAATTAGAATTCTAACAAGACTTGGATTCTTACTTTGGTGGGAATTTGATTCTCACTCTAAAACCATGTTAATTGGGATTCTCATGGTAGATAAGGGTAGTTAATTTCTTAAATATCCTACCTACATTAATATCCGTTCTGCCAAGATGCTCCTAAGCCACCACGTTAGCAATTTTTTTTAAAAAATCCTCACTTAAAACATAATTATTTCGTAGATTACCGATTTAACTTTATTATTGGTGTATGTTGAAATTTTAAGAAAATTGTTTTAGTCTTTTCATATGCTTGGAAAATAAAAAACCAAATACACACCCTTAAAGCTTGGTTGTAACTCATTCATCTTTTTTAAGCCTTCTGATCTTTTCTCGACAATTATGTCTCTACCGTTATTATTTTCATGTCCGTCTCCAATAATTAATCCAACAACTTCTGCTGAAGAACAAAAATCCATTCAACATACACTCAATTAGATTAAGGGGTTTCATCAATTTTATCAAAATTTCGAATTTAAAAGGTTTAGTTTCGTAAGTTTCATAACCCCATGTCCCCAAATACTTACACTAGATGTCAGGCATCCGCAAAATTTTGACTTTGAGGAGAGTTTGGTATTTTGATTTTGAGGTTGGGGGGTTGTTAATATTTTTATTTTGAATGGGTTTTTTATGTAGGGGTTGGGTAAATTTGTGATTTTTGATTGATTTTGATGTGTGGCTAGCGGAATTTATGGTGTTGTTACTGTTTTTATAGATGTCTAGACATGACTAATAATCCCAAAGTCTTCTGGTGTAAAGACAAAGAATACCAATATCGCAAAACAGATTTAAAACGGAATAATCAATCATCTAAGCATCCACTTCCAACACAATGGTATGGTTGATGAAAAATGGTGTCGGAATCAACTGTTCGAATGGATACTCACAAGAATCCAGTTCAACCTATAGAAAGAGATCATAAATAGTATAAACTATTCACCACTTTATAGGAAAGAGCAAAACAGAAAGCCAGTCACTGTCCGTGTGGGTGTGTGAGAGAGAAAGAATCTGAACTGTAACAACTTCCTTGCCACCTTTGTTACAAATGTTGGCTAGGGTATTGCCCTTTTGTTTTAACATACAAGTAACTTAATTAACCCCCAAAATTTCATTTCTATCAAGCCCATCCTCTTTATTTCAATTCAAATGGTGTAAAATTTTAATCTTTATATTAAATTTGTTTTTGTTGTAGAGAAAGACGAAAAGGGGTTGTTTTAAAATGTAGAGCTAAGTTAACGCAAGATGCCCCTTTTGTTGTGGCAATTGGAACCTGTGTGCTAAATTCATTAGTTTTTCCACTTCCTAAAAGTGAAATGATGATGATCCTAATTTTCCAGTGGATTCTACTGATGCTAGGTTTGCTGTTATGGGATTATTAACTTCATCTCCAATTTTAATTGGCTGGTAATATTATTATGCAATTTGTTTTTGTTTTTTAATGAATTTTAATTTTATTTGTTCTTAATTATATACTTACTTAGATTATAGAGTTGGATACTTGTTTAGTTGCATACTGGTAGCAAAATTTATGTGTTGTATTCTATTGTTTATTTGACTCCTTACCTAAGGTTAGTTATTTTGTCATTTATCAATGTATGGTTATTAAGTTTGTTTGTTATTATGTCCATGTGCACGTTAAGTGATGGTTAGGTGTTTTAAAGCTCCTGCAGTTTGAAGTGTTGTGCCTATATGTGCGAATTAGCATCTTCAAGTGTCGGTGAAATAGTCCGTGGCATTATTTAGAGTGTGTCACTTGGATTAGTAGTTTGCTTAAAAGAATTAATGAGTTGGTGTAGAGCCTATGAACCTGATAATGGGGTTTTGTTTATGGGTCGGATTCCTTGGATAGCAGTAAGGATTAAGGCTTAAATAGGTACGTATGTAGCTTAATAATAGGTATGGGGGATAACATTTTCGTAGGAGAGTATATACATAAGCAGAATATGTATACAATTTAAGTATGCAGTTGTCACAGTCATTATTCAATCATGTCCTCAAGGGTAGTAGCATCACTTAAGGTTTACGTAGCACTATATTTGATGTGAATCGGAGCACTTAGCTGTTCTTTTCTAAATAAGAGCAATGATTAATATATTTGCTTTCTAGCATAGCCTTTAACATAGATATAATATGCAGCCGATGTTATTTGGTACTGATCCGATGCAATTCCCTTCTTACAATTTCATTTGAAAGAGACTGTTCACATCTTTATAATAGGTAAATGTGTTACATATTCTTTTATACACTCCAAGATTTGCAATAGGAATCCATGATTCATGTTCTCTGTATACTTGCAGATCACCTTTTGTTTTGTTTTCTCCTCTTTTTGTGTGCTATACTAAATTGTAGTGATTTATGTAACAGGTTTCTGCTTCTGCAAATGCTACACCTGATCTTGGAAGGTATCCACCTTTTAAAAGAGAGGTAATGATGCCTTGACTTGGCGGGGCTTTTTGATCATTTTATCTTTTCATTTGTAGGAGTTTTACAAAGCGTTTTTTACACAATCACATCTTATTTAGTCTTACTATTGCAACTTTTCTATGAAACAGGTTGTGACAATTGCAAGCGCTGCATTAGATAAATTTAAGAATGATGCTAAGAAGATGGTTGTTGCACTGGAGCTAACATGCTTTTGTTCCTCCACAACATTTCATTCGTTTAGTACAGAGTAGGTAAGCTTGATACATTATTGTTTGTAGGACTTTGATCATGTATGTTGGTTAGGGGTGTCTCTTTTTGTTGAATTTCCGATTTTTCCTAATCCGACCGAAAATTGGTCATTTAGTTTTCATGGGCGATTTTCCGATTTTCCGATTTCAAAAATTCGAAAAAAATTGGATCGGATTTGGATATAATTCTAAAATCCGATCCGATCCCAAATTTCGAAATTTCCGATATTATTGCCAATTTATTCCGAAAATATATACTTCTCTCATTGTCAACTTTTAGATCTCGACCGTTCATTCATTTTCTAGTTTTTACTTCCAAAAACAAAACAAAAACATAACCTAGCCGCTACTTCCCCACTTGAATTGGACCACTCTTTGTCATTTAGCCATAACAACAATGATATGAAAAAAAATGTCATTGAGTCATACAATGACTTCGGACCAATCAAAAGCCAAATTCCAATAGATAGAATATTATGTAAAGCTACTTAGAGTCCAAGACCATAATCCATTATTTATTCGGACACTTCACGCTTCAATTTCCACACACGAAAAAAGATTGAAACATTACAAATACCCGACCTCAGAATGCAATGCTTGCTATTGGTGGTCATGTTCTTTTTCTCGTTTTTTCTTGGATCACTTGTTTGAATGAAAATGGATTTTCTCGATAAACAAGTCGTATTGTTGTTGGTACATTGGTGTTGTGGACATGGTTTTCTCCCTACAATGAACATTGGCTATGATATTCCAAAACAATTGAAAGTAAAGAGATTTTTGAAAATTTACCAAGTATTCGAAATTCCGAGTTATTCGAAATTTCAGAAAGTTCAAATTTGAAATATATTTTGAATCAAAAAAATTGGATCGGATTTGGCTAGCATATTAGGTTCCAAAAAAAATTTAGAAAAATTCCGAAAGAGGTTAATCCGATCCGATCCGATCCGAAGTCACCCCTAATGTTGGTGATCAACACTTCAGGCTATTCTTGATGAGGCTAACCATTTAGGCATATTATACATCTTATTACTTGGCTTATTATATGCTCAAGGTGTAGTTTCTTCTGATTTAATATACTAATCGCTCTTCTTTTTTTTTTTTTTTTTTGAATTTGTTCATTATGAAATTTGTATAACAAAAAACCCACCATCTGAAATAAATGAAAAAAGAGACAATGGTACGGGGTATGACTAATTGTTTAGGTGTGTGATTGGCAGCAACTTCTATTCTTTTTAGTGGTTTCGGAGAAATTTTGAGTGCTTATTATACTTCAAAGCATCTTCATCTTCCTTCATAAGCATATGAAGTGGATTTTCTGATTATATTTTTCTTAGATTATCTCTCACTGATTTGAACAATAATATATATAGCATGAATTTTTTTTGCAGATTCCAATCCAAAACTATTTTGCAGATTCCAATCCGAAACTACATCTACATTTAACCACAATTACACGTCAAGTTCACTAAGCTGAAAAGCTTTAGTACATTCTTTTTGAACCGAGCTTTTTATTCACAAAGTTGAGGGTCTTAAGATGATAAAGTCAAGTATAAGTCCATGAAAAGTGTATTGATCGCTCAGGTGTGCCCATCTTATATCTTGAACGTTGAAAGGCTAAGTGTTGGCTTTAAGGAATTAAATGTTGATATGCAGTAGTATAAATTACACTCCAAAGTCATAAAACAAAGGTCAAAATTTATCAAAACTTTGTAACGTTATGGGAGCACCATATTTTGATTGGATATTGCTTCATCTTTAATTCCGTTAGCTCTATAATAAGTCCCAATAAAATCCCTTAAAGACTAATTTTAATTTATACATTCATTTTTTTTTCCCTTATAGCAACCGCTTCCAGATTACAATGTTATGTTATGTTATGTTACATTCAATGCTATTGAATTGTTAGCAGGCACACTACAAGCATAGTGCTTACCATAAGGTGTTATAACAACATGATCATTTCCCTATGAACCAACATGAGCTCATGGGTTTGTTTTACCACTGAAAGGAAACTGACCCGACTAGGGATGTACCGGTCATGACAACTTCAAAGAATCTGAAGGCAAACAATGAAATAATATCAATATACCATGTCCAGGAAGCAGTACCATGTACTAGGAATGAAGAAGACTAGGTGCACTTATCGTTAATGATGGTGTGTTATTATTTGTTACAAACAATTACTAATTTAACAAGAAATATGTAGCAAGCCCAACCAACGGCGGGCTGATTTGCTAGTAGTTAACAAATACTAGTTAACTGGCAGGTGTCTACGCCACATGTGTGCGGTCAGCTGGTTTGGGCATGGCAACACAAAAATCCAACTTTCGGTCAGTGGCAATCTCGTAAATCAGGAGAGAAATGTCTAAATTTCACTGTACAAATGGACAATTTTACCCCTCCCTCACATATGTTATTACAAACCTCATTTCTATCCATAACCATAATAATCGAAGCTGTACAGGTGTATAACTAGAAAAAGGCATTGTTCACTGAAAAGTTTTAAAGAACCCTTATTTAATTAAATGACACGTGTATATGTTTTTGAATGGACTAAGAGAATTCTTATGGACAACCAAACAACCCCTATTTCTCACATTATCATTGAGATCAAATTCAATTCTCAGAGAATTCTAATTCTCGTTCCCAAACAAATAAAGAAAAATTGGAGTACGTTAGAAATTTAAGGAAAGAAAAATGTAAAATTTGAGTGGTTGAGAAAACACAACCAATTGAAAGAGATCTCTGGAAACCCTAAGGTAGAATACTAGAATCATATAGAACATAAAAACTATTGAAAATATCGGTAGAAGAAAACGAAAATCATATTTAGGCCAGACTGCCAAAGCCCACATTTATTAGTGTACAAGCCCATATATGATTGACCACAGTTGGCCTTCTGTAATGGTATCTGTTAGTTATGATCATCATTTTTCTGAATAAATTGGGGGTGTGCATATCTGCATGGAGAAATTGATTGTGCATTTGTAGTATTTGACTCTCAATTGATAATGGCAATATGGTTAAGTTGTCATGAACTATGCTACTAGGGTTGTTTGAATGCATTGTTTCGTCATGTCTTGATAAGGTGTATGAATGCACAAAACAAATAATAAGCCAACCTAACACTCGTTGCCATATACCTTGACCCAAAGAACCCAATTTCTTCCACATTGTTTTACACTGCCTTATACGTGAAGAACATCATATGAAAGTTATCAACTAATTGTCAAAAGATTGAGTTTGTACATGCTAAGAGACTATTGGGATTAACGCAAAGACTCTTTTGAAGGGTATTAGGCAGGGGCGGATCTAGGATTGCCACTCAAGGGGGGCTGCTACACTACAAATATGTTTTTTTAGGGTGAAGTATACACTATTATAACTAGTATTTTTTTCGACGAAAAAGTTGGGTGTCTTTGTAGTGCCTCCCCCAGCCCTTGGTATTAGGTTTAACAAGCTTAATTTCTTTTTTGCGGAGTGGTGAATCTAACGGAAGAGCTAGCCAAAAAATGGGTGTGGCAATACAGTACAGTTGAGCTATCACAAACTAAGCGGTACTAATGTGGTTGAATGCACTAATTAAAGCAACAATGGTTGTGTGTACTGATGTTCAATCCTTTTTCAAAACTTATTTTTCTTTCTCCATTAAGCATATTCTTAGGACAATAAATAAGTTAGCAGATGCACCAGCTGCAAACTGCCCTAATGTAAGATGTATAGAGTTTGTGCCTAGATCATTTGCATATGATATTAAAAACATTGCATATGAAGATGCACTAGGGAGAGTATGTGAGAATGTAATGAACAATATTTAATCTATTTTTTTTAATGGAAAGGGGTAGGGGACCTCGATAAACACCTTGCTTACCAACCAAAAAAAAAAGGTGCTTACCTAATGGATTAAATGCTAACTTCATTACATTGATTCCTAAGGACAAAGAAGCCAAGAAATTAAGTCAGTTTGGACCCATATGCATGGGAAACTTCCTGTACGTTCAAGATAATCACAAAGTTGTTACAAATAAGGATGACCTCTATGGCTGGTAGGATCATTACCAAGGAATAAACATGTTTTGTACCAGGTAGAAGCTCCTAGACAAGCATTTACTTGGCTTCAGAACTCATGAATGAGATGAAGAATAAGAAATATGGTGGCTCAGTGGCTCTGATGCTTGATATAACATAGGCCTATGATTCTATGAATTGGGATTTTCTCTTTCAGGTAATGAAAAGGCTTGGGATTTCAGATACTTGGATTAAGTGGATTACAAAGATTGTAAACTAAGCTTTTATTTCTATCTTACTAAACAGAGGTCCAGTGGGATATTTTGCAATAAAAATGGGCTTAAAGCATGTGATCCCTTATCTCCACTTCTCCTTGCTCTTGCTGAAGATCGACACTTTAAGCAGAGCACTGCTTTATCTGAGAACTAAGAAGCACTTGATGCTTTTAACCACCATTAAGAATGTTGAAGTTCCTAGTCATCTGCTTTTTGCAGATGATATTATCATTTTTGCAAATGGAGGGATTAAGGGTATCATAAAGATTAACCATGTTTTGGGAAGATATCAAGAAGCATTGGGTTAGCATATTAACAAAGTAAAGAGTAAAGTGTTTTTTGGAGGCTTCACTGAAGACAAAAAACATATAGCTCTACAAGAATTGAACATGGTGGAATTGAGGGAGGTTACCTGAAAAGTATCTTGGGATTCCTTTGAATCAAGGCAAAATCACTAGAGCACGTGTTGCTCCTGTTCTTGATAAGATTAAGAAAAAAGCTTACTAGTTGGATTGGTAGGAGATTATCATTTCAAGGCAGAGCTATCTTAGTCAAATCTGTGTTATCTAGCATCCCAATTTACAACATAGCAATTTACAAATGGCCAATGTCTGTAATTAGAGAAGTTGAAACTCGATCTCATGAAGAACTTCTTGTGGTTTGGTGATCCCACCACTAGGAAAGGTGTGATTGTTAGCTGGAATAGAGTGTGTAAGCCATTGACTGAAGGTGGGCTGGGTATAAGACGGCGCGCTGAACACTATGAATATAATGATGTTAATGAAATTGGCATGGGGGGTTCTAGCTAGTGATATTGATCTGGATATTTTCCTTAGAGCCAAGTACTTCAACAAAGATGGAGAAATAATCACATTTCATAAGTCTACTTCTATTTGGGCTGGCATCAAAGAGGCTTTAAATGAAGTGCTCCCATCCAAGATCTCAATGGGTGGTGGCAGATGGGGAAAATGTGAACTTATGGAAAAGTAACTGGTTGGGAACTAAGTCTTTGAAACAATTGCTTAACATCAATCTAGTGGAATTGAAAGGGTGTAGAACAAAGGTCTGTGATCTATTGCAAGATGATCGATGGTCCATTCTTTCAGTCTTATAGGAGGTGATGGAGAGTGTGAGTGTGGACATTACTTCAGTATAGAAGTGTGATTCAAGCTTTAGTGATTATATAGTGTGGTGTCTTGATATGAAGGGCAATTTTTCTACAAAATCAGCATATGAAGAGATCAAAGAGAAGGAACAAGTGATTCAATAGAGCAAATGTATATGGAACAATTATATACACCCTAGGCCTGCAACTTAAGCTTGGAAGATCTTGCAAAAGAGTATATCAACTTACGATAGAGTGCAAAAACTGGGAATACACATGGCATCTTGCTACAGACTATGCAGGCAATGCCCAGAGACACACGAGCACCCATTATGGCAATGTAGTTCCTCTCAACAAGTGTGGCAGTGGATCTCTACAACTTTTAATGCCAACCCAGTGTTGAATATGAATGATGCATTGAGAGTGAATAACTAGTGGAGCCCAAGAGCGAAGTAGTTGTGGAATACTTGTATGGTTGCTACTCTAGTTAGTAAATGGAAGCAGAGGAATCTGATTCATTTTTAGGGAAAGAAGTTTAACATCCGTGAGTGTAAGTACTACATTCGCACATAGGTCAAAATTACTGGCAACTTGTCAAATACTTATAATTACAGATCCCAATTTGAAGATGTTGTTCGTAAATTCTTGGATGTTAGGTCTAAAGCACGGAGAATACCAAGTATCAAGCAATGTATTTGGATTCCTCCTTAACCAAATTAATATGTTGAAGTTGAACACAAATGGGGATTCGTTGGGTAATCCGAGAATGGTTGGAATTGACATTTCTTACAGAGACAATATTGGAGCTTTCAAGCTTACTGTGTGGAAGAACATTGGCAATGGCACAAACTTTTGGGCAGAGTGTATGACCATTCTTGAAGGGGTGGAGATTGCAGTATCTAGGGGATGGTTAAACCTATAGGTGGAGACAGACTCTGAGGTTGTTGCATTGGCTTTTAATAGTGGAGATGTGACATGGAAATTACAAGCAAGGTGGAAAAATGCATACTTGCAGTTCCGGACATAAATATTACTTGCATTTTCAGGGAAGCCAACTTGATAGATTGGCTAAGTGATGTAGTATTAGCGTGGTGCTTAAATCTAAAATAGCTCACAAACGAGAACACAAAATAAAGAGTTCTCAACTCTCTAATCAATATTTTTATTAACAAAAGACTATCCTCTAATGAGGTGATTACAATTATTTATAGCCTAAGAAAATATAACTCATCAAGAAACCCTAGTTTCCTAAACCTAATAAATAACTTACTAAATTTAATTAAATCCTTATTTTCGTCCATATTATTTATCCTATTTTTATATTGCTATATTGACCCTGAAAACACACTCTGATTAATAGAACTTGTTAAGTAACCTTTCCATAAACTAAAATCCTCATTTCCAAGCATCTAAAAGCTCCAATTATGTTCTACATCTGCATCATTCTCCCACTGTTGGAGGAAACTCGTCCTCGAGTTTGATTGAGCAATAGTAGTATCATAGATATTGTTTCTTCTCCATATTCACTTTGAGACAGTCTACACTTTTCCTTCACAAACGAATCAAAAGAAGACTCATATACCAATCTGGATCTAGAGGAGACATTCGCACACAACAAAAAAGGATCAACATAAACAAGAGATGATGACTGCTCCATAACAATCTTTTTTTCAAAATCTGGTAGCTATGATGATATTGTAATCCTTGTATCAACAATTGAATCATAATTAGAATCAATTTGATAATACATCGCATCTTCAACAGACTCCTCATCAAACACAGGGGGTAAATCCCAATCGATAAAATTCAATTTTTCTTCAACTTCAAGATTAAAGATGGAATTTTTTTCAACCCCATCAACAAAGTTTGAAGTTTTAGAACTTTTTACCTTCAACTTGGAACCCAATCTTTTGGAATCATAAGTTGTAGTAACATAAAGAAATTCCTCACAATCAAAGTCAGCAAAAGAATGTTCTTTATCTTCGTCTTCCCAATCATCCGCAATAACAGGGGATGGAGATTGATGGTGCTCTGACTGCTGCTGCTAAGCTGTCACATGTCGAGTGAGCACATGAACCCGTTGTGTAAGTTCGGCCAATTGATCTCGTTTCATCACGTGTTCTAGAGCAGATTCTTGTACTATTCCACCATGTTTTCTTCTTTCATAGGCCATGATGCAAGAAAGTACTTGACTCTCGATACCAAATGATGTAGTATTAGCATGGTGCTTAGATCTAAAATAGCTCACAAACAAGAACACAAAATAAAGAGCTCTCAACTCTCTAATTAATATTTTTATTAACCAAAAACTATCCTCTAATGAGGCGATTACAATTATTTATAGCCTAAGAAAACATAACTCATCAAGAAACCCTAGTTTCCTAAACCTAATAAATAACTTACTAAATTTAATTAAATCCTTATTTTCGTCCATATTATTTATCCTATTTTTATATTGCTATATTGACCCTGAAAACACATTTTGATTAATAGAACTTGTTAAGTAATATTTCCATAAACTAAAATCCTCATTTCCAAGCATCTAAAAGCTCCAATTATGTTCTGCATCTGCATCACTAAGACTGTAACATCTCTTGCTGTTAATGAATGGGTAGTTTGGGAAGAAAAACTTGATTGGCTTCACAAATGGGAAGGGTCATTCCAAACTTTCTACCATTTTCATTAAATATAAACTATTTCAAATTTATTTGGAGTAGTAGATGCTTGAAATGGTTTGACCTTAGAGTGTGCAGGTTGTTGCAACTCTAAATACCCTATGTACTTTCTTTTTACTTTAATACATTTAACCTTACCCAGCGAAAAAACAACAACAACAACACTAGTGCCCATTGTCATCTCGCGCGATACGCTCATAAATAACATTAGCTTAATTTTTACCCATTCCCATGAAGTAACATTAGCTCGATCAATTTCCTTTCAATAGAGTTTCATTTTATAAAAGTACATGTACCTGTTTATGGTAGATTATTATGTAGCCCAAGCCATGAATGTCTCTCACAATTCTGAAGACTTATTTTTGGTAAGTCATCTTTTTTTTTTTTTTGTCTTCTTGAACTTTATTTAACAATTAGTAGCTGGACTAATTAAGAATACGGAAGTTGATAAATTGATATTTCCAGTAGTCCATTTTGATCATTCAAGTAGTTATGATTTGTCACCAAATGTGTCTTATTTAATAGTATTGACTGTGGAAACTGGCACAGGGAACAACTCAATATGAAAAACATGTGTATTGCCCCGAAAACTCCTCACTTCCAATATGAAAACATGCATGTGTATTGTCACATGTGGTTCCACTTGATAGACCAACAACAACCACCTAGCTAATTCTAAGGGCTTTGTAGTAGCCATATGTATGACTATGTGGTTGATGGCCAGACAACACAATTCCACTAGCTAATATGACCATGAATGTCAGGACTGCCATGTTGTTTATCCTTTTGAATATCATGGGGGATTGACATTTTTCCACTGCCTCCGAATCAGCTTGTAAGACTTTCCATGCTCTGGCCCAGCAACATATATACCGCCTTCGACATCACAAACCTAGTAATTGAGAACCTTAAAAGGGCTCGTCTTTTTTAGCAACACTATATCACTTTGCCAGTTACAGCATGCCGGATAAGGACATTCTTCCCACAGTTTGCGGCCACTTTTCATGACTGGGTACAGATAGATTTTATGTGTCCGACGAACAGGATAATTCGTTCTTTGCGATTTTGGGTATGGCACCGGCGCCCTTCAAGGTATCTAAGGAATGTTCGTTGCTTCCCTAATGACGAAGATATGATAACTCATCTGGACACTTCTAGAAAAAGGAAGTGGAGCGAAGTCTGGCAGACTATGATAAACTAGTGTGACGCAAAGGAATGGCATTTTTATAAAGATGAAGCGAGAATGGACCTACGCCCAGTTCATAATTGGGGCAATGTAAGTTGATGTACATATTTGTTTTACGTTTTGATGTGAAAAATAAATAACCTAACAGTGTGCTTTCACTTTTGTGTTGTATAATATATATTGTGTTACCATAATTTTTTGTAGAAGATGTCAGCTATATTTTTGCTCAAAACCTCTCAGGTATATTCTTTCTTCCTCTTGACACTTTTAGGACACAGCGTCCGACTGTTTGGGGTGGTGAGTACCTTTCGCAAAAATTAAGCATTCATAGTTGTATATAGTTTTATTTTATGTCTAAATAAGTGTATTTAGTGACAAAGTCTCGTTTCCTTTTCTATGATGAAAAATATTTAGAAATCTCACTCTAGCATTAGAATTATAACTTGTTCTTAGAAACTTAAGTTAATACATATACAATAGTTTTTGCATCTTTTCATGAACATTCATGCACTGACTATCATTAAGTGTACATAGCAGTAAGTTTCTAGGACCCACGGTTAGACAACTTAATTTCCATATCCTGTGAGAATCTAACTAAATAGCCTCAAAATGTATGATATGTGAGTAATGACTCATAGGAGTAGTTTTTCTTAATAGAGAAGTTCACACGTCTACTTACTTGATTACTACCCGAATCTTAGGCAAGAATTTAGGCCTTCTATGGATCGATATAGCAAAAATTCACACCTGTAAAAAAATTTACCGCAAGTCGCCCCACTTAACCTTTCATTAATCCTTTCTATTTCACCAAAAATTCATTACCCATCTATTAACCATAAATAAATAAGCCCACCTAGATGATGAGTATGAGAAATAGGATGAAGTGCGGAAAAATGAAGAGAAAAACTTGTCACAAATCAAAATCAGTTACCTGCTTTAGAAGAAAAGGAAAAGAAAAATAGAAATATGTTTCCAAAAAAAAAATCAAAAAATCAAAGTTAGAATTTCCCCCAAAATCAAATCAAAAGGGAATACAAAAGCTTAAAAAAACCAAGTATGGAAACTCATGTTAGAAGCACGAAAGAAAATAAGGATTTCTCTAGTATAAATATCTCAAAGACCTTATTCTCTCATACTTATCATTTTTTTGAATTTTCCATTCTATTTTCTTCTACACTACCACCTAAGCCCCATAACACCTAATAAAGACCTCTAGCTCAATTAGGAGTATGGTGGTGTGATAATAAGTAGCAGATGTGAATTCTCGACCTCGACTCCTCTGACTGTCATTGAGTATGTGAGGAAGCGTGTGCCCACTGGAGTTAGCAAAACTTGAGTGGAAAAATAAGAGAGAAATTGTGTTTCAACACATACCTATGAGAACCTACTTAAGGACGCTATCCAAAGGATCCAGAAACGGTGTTGCTCGTACATTTTATTGTAAAGATCACTACATGCATGCTCATATGTAGATGTTTTGATTATTATATGTATATTAACTTGAATTTCGAAAGAATTAGTCCTTGTTTCCCCCGCTAGTGAGATGTATAGATATCTGAGATTAATTAAGGAAACAAGCTTTTATTAATGAGTCGTTGTAGTATAAATGAAGTTTGTGAGTATCTTCTCTTGAAAACTCTCACGAGCCTATAACTCGTCCACTAGGGAATTCCTAGTAGTTCAAGGCCTTGTTGCATACGGTCAATACAACCGCATTCTGTGAAATGAGATTTAGTTTAAGACAACACATTTTTGGTCACTTATCTTTTTAATGTCTCTTCTTTGCTTGAGGACAAGCAAAGTGCTGTTTGGGGTGGTGTGATAAACACCCAAAACTGTAATACTAAACCCCATAGAGACATAGTGTTTTGGTTAATTATGTGTTTAATAATCATGAAATAATTATATTTTCGTACTTTTGCAGGTTTCTGCAGTTAACGTGAATATGATGATAAAACATACATCAAAGAACAAAGCCTGACTATAGCCGAAGTTTCCAAAGGAACAAAACCAAAGGCGTAAACGGGTCCACGTAAAGAAACAAAGAAACTTCCGAAGCTCACATCTTTCAAACCTGGACGCCGATTTCGCTAGTAAACTGCCAGAGCAACCAGGGCGACGAGCTCTATGAAAAGACAGAAAACTGTAAAAATGCCAAAATCCGCGCCGCCACTAGACACAGCATATTGACCTACTCTATGGGCCCAAAAGGCATGACAAGTCAGCATAGGCAGGTGGCAAGTGATGGTCACAATTGTGTGTCACCTTGCAAGAGGAAAAGACAAAACAAATCAATGTATGAATTGATTTTTTTTTTAAAAAAAATAAGCAAGATAAGACAAACTTTGTATTACAAAGTTTGGATTTTTGCTATTTGAATAAAAACAAAACATATAAATGGGGGCGGGGGGTGGGTTCATGAGAGGAGACCAGGCTATATATATGAGAGGGGGACCTTATCTTTGTTAGTTTTCAGTTTTAATTTTAGTTTTAGACCATAGTTTTAGCTTTTCATTTCCAGTACGTTGTCTTGTTTTCCCTTCCAGTAGCTTTCATACCAGCATCAGAACTGTAAGTCCTTTTACTTAATAAAAGTCATTTCTTTTCAAGTTTAATTCATGTTCTTCATTTATTTATTTGTTGTATACAGCCAGTTCAATTAATCATCCAATGACCATGAGCTAACCCCCCCCCCCCCCCCTCAGGGGGAGGGTTAATGATGCTCGTGTGAGGATCCAGATTGACACTTTAATGTTTCAGAATCACTACTTAAGAATTAGGTGTAGATTATACATCCAATCCCAAAATGATTGAGACTGTTCAAATTTGGAATGCTGATGCTCCAGAACGCGAAAGACCCAAAATGTCTCGCGCGCAACTCTATGGTGTCAGATAGCTCTCTGATTTGTCCAGCTGATGTAGAATCGAACCAGGAGCTTAAATGATATTCTAGAGATGAAATATTAGTTCGAACCTTTATGCTAATGAGATAAGCTCAGAGATGTGTGCATCTCGCTAGGGATCGATACTCGACGCCGTCTCGGGTTTGTCTATGAACTCAAGACGGATTAGAGCTGTAGTGATGTGGTATTATAACTGTTGAAACCGATTCTTGCATGAGTATGGTTAACCCTTTTCCTGTTTCTCTATCCCTGTTTATTTATGTAGAAATCAATCGTTATTTTACGTTACTCGCATTACCGTTAATTTACTTAAACCAACTAAATAACCTAAAATCCTACTCACTAAAAGTTGTAAATCCAGTTGTGAACCTTGTTGAGCCCTAAGGTATGGATGATCCCTTACTCGACTTATCCTACACACCCACGTGAGTAAGGTAACTTGACTAAACAGACATTTACAGATTTTGGACTTTAGACTGCAGACTTCGGACTTTAAAAGAATCAAACCATAAATTACCGTCTATCAGAGATAGACAAGTTGAAATCTTAACTTAGCTCTGAATTTGAGATGAAAGACTTAGGTGGAGCCAAGAAGATATTGGGCATGGATATTGACAGAGATAGGAAGAAGCGACGGATAGTTGTATCTTATAAGAAATACCTTCATAAAGTAATTTCTCGTTTTGGTATGAAGAATGTAAAGTCGGTTTCTACTCCTTTGGCTGGGCATTTTAGGCTTTCAGCTAAGTTCTCTCCTAGTTCGGTGGAGGAACAAAATCATAAGGCTCATATTCCTTATGCAAGTGCACTGGGCAGTTTGATATATGTTATGGTGTGCACACGCCAGACATTTCACAGGCAGTTAATGTTGAAAGCAGGTATATGGCAAATCCTGGAAAGCAGCATTGGGAAGCAGTGAAATGGGTATTGAGGTACTTGAAGGGTGCCTTGGATGTGGGATTAGTTTATGGTGGAGGCACTTGTTATGTCAGTGGGTATGTGGATTCAAATTATGCAGGTGATCTAGATATACGACAATCGACTACTGGTTATGTGTTTATGATGCATGGTGCATGATAAAAGCCCAAAACTGTAGTTTTAACCCCTTTAACAATATTGTTTTTGACCAATTATGTGATTAATAAGTAAGAGTTAGTACTGCTATCATGTTCTTATGTATTTCAGGCATTGGAGTCGAATATGTGCAGAAATGCGCCCTTTTGCGAGATAAAGGAGCAAGGGTTGGTTGCTAAGAAGTTCTGTGATTAAAGGCCAAGATTCAAGGAGAAAAAGCCTTTTTAAAACCCGGTCAAAGCTGAAAAGTCAAAGTCAACGCGGGCAGAAACAACGTACAAAAGTCAGCAGAACTTCCGAAGGCCGTATCTTTGGACTCAGACCTCGGAATTGGGTCTACCTTAAGTCAAAACGACCGGCTCGGAAAGAGCTTTCTAATGGTCCAAGCCTTGACCCAATCAGAGTAGCAAAAGTGGGCAAAAAGTCTATGGAAGTCAAATCCAACTGAAAAGGCCTCTGTGGACTGAAGAAATTGGGTTTTGGGCTAGATTTTCTGGCCCAAAATATGGCTCCTCAGCTCATGCACGAAAAAGTGGATCTGGTCTCCTCCATTTGTATGGAGAAGACTTAGCTCTTAAGAATAGTGAGATCTAGATTAGAAAATTAGGTTAGACTCCATTAATTAGTTAAAATAGCTTGTTTTAGATCTAGTTTTTACCTTCAATTAATTAGTGTTAGAACAAAGTAGATTATTATTTAGAATCACTATTAGTTTTATAATAAAGTATTAGTTTTCATTTTAATTTAGTTATTGATTAAATTCTTATTTAGTTTTAGTTGTTTTAAATTCATAAATTAGGTTGTCTTCATTTTGATTCTTAGACTATTGTTAAAATTAGATTTATAAAGTTTAAATTAGTTATTAAATTATGACTTGTTATTATTGTTCTTGTGTTGAGAATGATAGTATAATGATATTAGGCTAAAACCTCTATTAGAGGAGGTTAAGGAAGCCATGTGAGGATGATTGCTTGTTAGAATAGTTGTTATTTAGAATAGAAATTTCACATCTCATTACTCTCACCATTGTTCCTTGTGTTTGTTCAATTGAATTCTATTTAGTCTTGATAGATTGAGAGTGGAATGATTCCATACTCTATATATTGCGTGAATATATATGTGAGAGTAGGAAATAAAATAATTGATACCGTAAGAATTAAGTTAGAGTAATCTAGTCTTGTTTTTTGGGTTAAATGCCATAAATAAATGCCATCTTAATCTCTTCAAGACAAGAATTCAATTGCTTGAATTCAAGGGGCAATCCCCCATTCTCTACCCACCCGCCCTTTTCATTTTTCTTTCTTTTTTCTCATATTTTCGTTACTGTTCACTGTTTTAAGCATAGAGCGCGCCCGCCCTCCCTTGTGTCTGCGGAATCACAGCAAAGAATACAGCGGTAAAGGTAGTTTTCAATTTCCAAAAATTCTGAAAGTTTTCAGGCATAATATTTAAGGTGTTATTGATTTACTGGAATATTTTCAGAATTTTCCTAATTGTTTTACCTTGTGAACAAATACGATCTTTACATTGCTGTATTTCAGTTTTCAAACCGTAAGTTCTTGAAAAACAGACAAGTAAGGTTACTTAGGCAGTTCCAAAAATTCTAAACTTTTTATAGGAGTATCTATCCTAAGTCAGGAGTTTTCAGTAAAAATTTGACGAGTTTTTGATTTGTTTTGACCTCCTAACTAGTAGAGTGTTTCCAGTGTATTTCTGCAGTTTTGCAAACACTTAATTTCTGGAATAACAGCCGATAAGGAGGGTTTGTAGGGTTTGTAGAACTCCAATTGCTCTAACACTTTTACACGAATACCCATAATTTTTTAGGAGTCTCCAGTAAAATTTTATTGATTTTTGTCTCTGTTTTGATTAGTTAACCATTCAGTTGTTTGTATTGTGTCCGAAAACTGTTTCACAAACTTTGAAGGGCAGTAGAAGGACTTTTATATCTCCGATTGATCTAAAATTTTACACGCTACTTGATAGACGTCTTAGAAAACTGTTGTAAAAATTTCAAATTTTTTATAGTACACCCCGCACCCTAGATAGCCTATTTTCGAGCGCGACCCACACCTAAAACACCGGACATCATCCAAGGTGAGTCGCCCGCCCCAACCAAAGGCAAAGTTCGAAGCGCCCAAGCACCCTTTCGAAGTTTGACCTGAGCGCGACCCGCGCCTAAGTGGATGTTCCTCAAGCAAGGTCGGAGCGCACCCTCGCCTACCTGGGCTAAAAGTGAGCGCACCACGCCTTTCTTCGAGCGTTCCGATTTTCACAGTCACCCAAATTTCCATTGCTTCAAATAATTCAGTGTTTCTAACTTGTTAATTACACTGAACTCGCGTATACAAGACGCTATTCATAACCGTAGCAAGGAGGCATTCAGATACTCCTTCTTCCACTCCTCGTTTCTTCTGTCAGAAGAGTTTTAATTATAGTATAAGCAGGCTTGTTTTTCGTAAACATAAATACCACACGCCTATCTAGAATTTCACACACTACACCCGTGATCAATGGCTAAAGAACAAGAGACTTCTCTCTCTCTCGATTTTTATAAAGCCCTAAACGATGGCCCTAAGTCGCGGCATCGTTCTTGCAGCACCTAGTGTGGGATTTTCGAATTCCCACAATATATTTAACTTGTTACCGATTTTTTTCATGGTTTAGACCACGAAGCCTTACCAAAGATATCGCGTAGGATAGACCAAGTTCTCACTACATTCCATCATCCTACCGTAAGTTCGGATCAAGTTAAACTTAGGGTGTTTCCATTCACCCTAGCCGACAAGGCGGCGTCTTGGTTAACTTCCCAAATGCCAAACTCTGTAGACTCATGGGCTCAACTTGTTCAATTATTCATGGAATAGTTTTACCCACCCTTAAAGACAGATGAAATGCTTCAAAAAATTCATTTCTTCCGCCAGAATCCTCATGAATCTTTTTCAAAGGCCTGGAATCGTTTCACTGATCTTCTCATTGAATGCCCACATCATAATCTTGCGAGAGACACGCTTGTTCATGCCTTCTTCAAGGGGCTTTTACATCGTCATAAGGAGGTTCTAGATATCATGACTGGGTGTAGTTTTCTTAGTAAAGGAGCCTTGGAGGCTTATACATTCTTAGAAGATCAATCTAAGAGGAACAACAATTGGGGAGGTAATGACTCTTTCCGCTCCTCCTTCTTCTTTTGAGGTTAAACCTGATTCCGAGCTTAAAACTCTTATTGATGCCCTCACTAAAAAGGTATATGCCATCTCTATTAAACAACAACCCACTCCTGTCATGAACATTAAATCTACTCATTGTAATGTCTGTTTTAGTCTTGAGCATTCCGACTTCTATTGTCCTCTTGTCTATGCACAACCACCACCACAACCATCAAACTTCCACCAGTTAACTCAACCTCAAAGACAAGGAAACTTAGGTGACCAAAATAGAGGTTTAGTGCCCATGACCCAGAACTATCAACATCAAGACATGAACGCTCAACAAGCCTTAATTCCAGTTCAACCATCTACAGACAAATTAGTAGTGACCTTGTTGGAAAAACAAAATCAAATTATGCAACAAAACTCAAACTTGATGAAAGATCAGCATGATCAAAACTCTAATATGAAGAAACAAACAATGCAAATGATGCGGTCTTTGTGCCAAAAGGTTATTGACATGTCTCCTAACCAAAATAATAACCAAACAGGCGTGTTTCCAGGTCAAGCAGTGCCTAATCCTAAGTCAACAAACACCGCCTTTGAAATAAACAATATTCACTCTAATGGTAATATAAACCAAGGGGGACTCCACAGTCGACCACTACCCTTTTCGCTTAGGGAGAGTAGTTGATAACAAAGTAACTATGCCCTCAAGACCACCCATAAAACGTAAGCTGAAAATGAAACCATACCAAATATCGTAATAGAAACTGAAGACCACTACAACCGTAGAAATTACCGGTTAAAACCACAACCGAAAGGGGAAAACCTTACAAGACCCGAATAATAGAAATTGAAGACCCTACACTGTAGAGGTTCCAATATGGACACCTAGATGGAAAACGGATAGAGATAAAGCAAAGACTAATAATATTGCTAAATATAGAGATAAACCACCATATCCCCAGAGACTAGTTATGTCTAAAAATGACGAAAATTTGATGAAATTAGGGAAGTATTTAAAAATCTGACTATAAACCTACCTTTTCTAGATGCTATAAAAAGTTTACCTGAACACACTAAGTTTCTAAAAGAATTGTGCACCAATAAGAGGAAAACCAACATACCCAATGAAGCCTTCTTAACTGAACAATATCCCTCTTTATCTGAACATAACAAAATTATTAAGTACAAGGACCCTGGTCGATCGTCCTACTGTACAATGCACCTTAGGTGATACCTTCATAACAACTGCTTTATTAGACCTAGGAGCAAATGTTAACTTACTCCCTTTTTATTTATATAAACAACTGGATCTAACAAAACTTCAACCAACCAAAATGACTTTGCAGTCAGCCGATTGTTCAATTACGTATCCCAAGGGTGTAGTTGAAAATATTCTCATTAAAGTGCAGGATTTTTACTATCCAGCCGACTTTGTTATTCTTGACACAGAAGTTGCTCATGATTCCATTCCCATCATCTTAGGGCGTCCTTTCTTAGCAACCGCCAATGCCCAAATCAATTGCCGAGATGGCTTAATGACTCTTTCTTTTGGAAATCTTTCTGTGGAAGTTAACATGTTTAGACAAAAGCAGAGACAACTAGGTTTTCCTGTAGAAGGTGAAGTTAAGTCTATTGAGAGTTTTGTATATCACATTAGTGCTTCTGACAATCTCATCCCTACACTAGTAGATACCCCTCTTATGGAATAAGACAAAGATAATAATTTTGACTCCTTGAACAAACCTGAATTAGAGACAAAATTTTCCACCCTACTTTCCGACCCTATGAGAGATGGAGTCAATCTCACAATAAATGATGAGATAGATGAATTCCTCAAAGATGGAGATGAATACCATAATTATATGGATGCGAACAACCTAGATGAGGAATTCGACGAAGTTTCTAAGAGCACTGCGTGATGATCCACCCTCTCAAGCACCTTTTAGAGCACCACCCTACCACCACCTACCTGAGCTAATCCCTCACAGAATCCAATCATTCTTCCCACCCTTTTCTTCTAACACTTATCCACATTCCAAGTATCTTCCACAACCATCCATTTTCTCATGATCATTCACTTGGACATCTTTTCATTCAAAGAAAAAGAAGAAATTTTATGCTCGATTAGGTTCTAGATCCATCAGAATTCACTCCCATTCTACTAAGTCATGTCATAGGAAATCTTGGTGCTTAATTCTATTTAATGGTGCATCCCGTGTTAACTATTTATGGAAAGATCCACAATTATTTAGATTATTGATATATGGGAAACTGCATGTTAATACATATATATCACATTAAGTCTAGGGAATCTGACTTTAAAAGACCCAAGTTTTTGTACAATACCAACTTTCTTGAGTATAGGCCAAACAAAAAATTTTAAACTTAAAAAGAATTTTCTAATTTTGTTTGGGAGTGGCGTATTTTGGTATTTCATTTCAAATCTTTTTGCCACCATTTGCTTGTCATGTTTACTCCAATAGAGTTTGTGTTAGTTCGTACGTAACAGTTTAATTGTGTTTCATGTTATTATATCATTTTTACAATATTTTTGTTACAGGTACTGCCAATTTTTGCCACGTTTCTATGGTAAATTCTTTCCTTATCTCTTTACACTTTGAGGACAAAGCATTCGATTATTTGGGGGTGGGATAGAAACATTTGCAAAAATTAGGCACTTTTAGGATGTAAATTACGCACTTTTCTTTATATAAAAAAAATTAAAAAATCATAAATATTGTTTATACTAGGCACTTAGTGATAATGATATTGTTCCCTTCTCCATGATGATATTAGTCTAGAAATCTCACGTAGTACTTGAATTAGGATTTAATTTTTGAAACATAGATTAATACGTAGGTAATAGTCATTACATCTTTTCACGAACATCTTGCATGAGCATCTTTGATTGTACTTGGCAGTATTTTTCTGAGACCTAAGTTAGAGTACTTAATACATATCTTGTGAGCATCTAGCCTAAAAGCCTCATAAGAGTGAAATATCTGAGTGATGACACAAGGGAGAAGTAAATTATGAGTAGAGAAATCACACATCCACTTGCTTGATCATCACACCATATCCTAAGCGAGAATTTAGGCCCTCTTTGGATTGATATAGCCAGAAATTCACACCTATATGAAATTTATTATCCGCTAGTCGCCCCCCACTGAGCTTTTCATTAGCCTTTTCACAAACCACAAATCCTTTACCCAATAAAACAAAAGAAAAAATAAAATCAGCCTACCTATCTGAATAAGTCTGAGAAAAGGGATGAGTGAAGAAAAGAGAAGAGAAATGTAAACAAAAATTAGTTAGTTGCTTTAGAAGAAAAAAAAAAGTTTCCATCCAAAGAAAAGAAAAATAAAATAAAATAAAAACTCCAAAAATAGAATAAAATGAGTCAAAAAGCCAAAATAAAAAGGCTAAGGATGGAAACAAAGTGTAGAAGCAAAAGAACAAGGTTTTCTCTAGTTACATAATATGAAGACCCTACTTTCTCAGACTTGTCATTTTTGAATATCCATTTCCTTCCTTCTTTAACCAACACCTACGCCCCGTATCACCTAATAAAGATCTCTAGCTCAATTAGGAATAGATTGGTGTGATAGTAAATGGTAGATGTGTTTGATCGACCTCGGCTTCCTTGGATTGTCATTGAGATTGTGATGAAACGTGTGCCTACTGCACACTAGAGTTAGCAAACTTGAGTGGAAAAATCCGAGTGTTATGTGTTTTGACACATTCCTTGTGAGAACCTACTTAGGTATGCTATCCAAAAGTTTCATAAACGGACCTGCCATTGCATTTCATATCATAGTTCATTGTATAGTTGTTTTTCTTAAGATGATTTAATTGTTATGCATGTATTAGTTTAAGTTTTAGAATGATCATTCTTGTTCAAATACTAGTGAGATGTATAGATCATTGAGACATAAATAAGGAAACAATAGTTTTATTTCTTAGTCGTTGTAGTATAGATGAAGTTTGTGAGTACCTTCACTGGGAAACTCTCACGAGGCTATAACTCGTCCACTAGGGAAATCCTAATGGTTTAAGGTCTTGTTGCATATGGTCAATGCAATCACACTCGGCGAAACGAGATTAGTTAGAACACTATTTTTGGTCATTTATTCTAATTTCTCATATTTGCTTGAGGACAAGCAAAATGTTGTTTGGGGGTGGTTTGATAAGAGCCCAAAACTGTAGTTTTAACCCCTTTAACAATATCGTTTTTGACTAATTATGTGATTAATAAGTAAAGAGTTAGTTATCGCTTATCGTTTCTTATGTATTTCGCATTGAGTCGAATATGTGCGTAAATGCTTCGAGATATAAAGGAGTAAGAGTTGGTTGCTAAGAAGTTCTATGATTAAAAGCCAAGATTCAAGGAGAAAAAGCCTTTTTAAAGCCCGGTCAAAACTGAAAAGTCAAAGTCAACGCGGGCAGAAACAACGCACAAAAGTCAGCAGAACTTTCGAAACCCGTATCTTTGGACTCAGACCTTGGAATTGGGCCTACCTTATGTCAAAACGACCGACTCGGAAAGAGCTTTCCAATGGTCTAAGCCTTAACCCAATCAGAATAGCAAAAGTGGGCGAAAAGTCCATGGAAGTCAAATCCAACTGAAAAGGCCTCTGTGGACTGAAGAAATTGGGTTTTGGGCTCGATTTTCCAACCCAAAACATGGCTCCTCAGCCCATGCATGAAAAAGTGGATCTGGTCTCCTCCATTTGTATGGAGAAGACTTAGCTCTTAAGGATAGTGAGATCTAGATTAGAAAATTAGGTTATACTCCATTAATTAGTTAGAATAGCTTGTTTTAGGTCTAGTTTTTACCTTCAATTAATTAGTGTTATAACAAAGTAGATTATTATTTAGAATCACTATTAGTTTTATAATAAAGTATTAGTTTCATTTTAATTTAGTTATTGATTAAATTCTTATTTAGTTTTAGTTGTTTTAAATTCATAAATTAGGTTGTCTTCATTTTGATTCTTAGTAGGTGTTTGGTTCTCATTTTTTCTTAAAAAACATTTTTATGAAAAATATTTATTCTAAAAACAGTTTTCAATAAACATGTTTGGTTGTGATTTTTCTTAAAAGCTATTTTATCAAATCAGATTTCGCCACTATGTTTCTCGATATATTTTGGCATATCGTGGCATAAATCACTAAAGTCTAAAACATCCGGGGAGTTCATTTGCCTTTAGCACCCAAAGTGTTTCCTTCAAAGAAAAATAGTTTTTTAACTTGAAAAACAAGTTTTACAATTATCATAAAACAAGTTTTTGGGACCAAAAAGTGTTTTTTGGATAAAAAACTTTTTTTTTTTAAATAGAAACCAAACACATTTATTTTTTCAAAAAATACTTTTTCACTAATAAACACTTTTTGACAATAAATAAATAGGATCCAAACACCCCCTTAGACTATTGTTAAAATTAGATTTATAAAATTTAAATTAGTTATTAAATTATGACTTGTTATTATTGTTCTTTTATTGGGAATGATAGTATAATGATATTAGGCTAAAACCTCTATTATAGGAGGTTAAGGAAATCATGTGAGGATAATTGCTTGTTAGAATAGTTGTTATTTAGAATAGAAATTTCACATCTCATTACTCTCACCATTGTTTCTTGTGTTTGTTCAATTGAATTCTATTTAGTCTTGATAGATTGAGAGTGAAACGATTTCGTACTCTATATATTGCATGAATATATATATGAGAGTAGTAAATAAAATAATTGATACCGTAAGAATTAAGTTAGAGTAATCTAGTATTGTTTTTACGGGTTATCAGTGCACCGGTTAGTTGGAGGTATATGCTACAAGCTACAGTTGCTCTATCTACTACTGGGGCAGAGTATATGGCAATGGCAGAGGCAGTGAAAGAGGCACTATGGCTTCGAGGTCTTCTGGATGATATGTGTATTGAGCAGAACAATGTTGTTTTGTATTGTGATAGTCAGAGTGCTATTCATTTAGCGAAGAACCAGGTTCATCATGCTTGGATCAAACATATTGATGTGCGTTATCACTTTATACGGGATGTCGTTGAGGATAGGGATGTAGCACTTGAGAAAGTGGACACCCATAACAATCCTGCTGATATGATGACAAAAATTGTCACCGGAGCTAAGTTCCAACACTGTTTGGACTTGCTCCAAATTCTACATGTTTGAAAGAGCCCTTTGTGGGCATGGCCTTTTAGGGCAGTTGATAGCGAGTTCCGGGACTTGTACTTATTGTTGGATGTGTTCGGCTCGGTTTTATGTATTAAAACCTCATCGAGGTGGAGAATATAGAGAAAAAAAGAGTTTTTTCTCTCTTTGGCGAACAGGTTGTTAGGTGCGCTCGCGCTCCTCTCTTTGGCTACGAATAAGTTGTTAGGTGTGCGCGCTCGACTTTTGCTTGGCCAAGGGCACGCCCGCGCCCCACCGTATTTCAGCAGGACTTCGACTGTTTTCAAAAATAGTATAAATATAAGTTTTTTCTGTAAAAACTTAACTTAACCAAAACCAAGAAAGAGAAAAATTCTTAGTGAGTTGAGTGTTCATTCTTTATGAGTGAATTGAGAGCTTTTGTAATCTGTTACTCTGGACATCTAGTAAAGCTTGGAACTCGCAGCATGTAGACGAAAGGCAAAATTGCGAACCAATGATTTATCCTTGTCTTGTGGTGTGTTCTCTTTTACATTAATTGTTTTACTTTATATACTTGTTTAATTGACATTGAGAAGTATTGGGATAGTACTTGGAAGGTGTTGAAATTTTGCCTAGAGAGAAGGATCAATCTTTGTGTAGGGTTAATTTATTTGTAGTGGATAACGTTATTTCTATTGTTAATTATTCACAACAATTACCTTCAATGCACTATAAAGCCTCTACTGTGGCTTATGTGTGGAATCCAAGTTGGTGGCGGCCAAAATAATAAGTAACTTGAGTCCGCTAACTATTCAAAAGTACCAGCCTTCAGATCGAACATTCCCATGTTATGACTAAATGTATCTTTTTCCATGATCCGAGAAAAGGTGGTAATCCGTGAATAAGATGTAGTTCCCTTTACATCCAGAAAGCCCGCTGCAGAGTTTGAATACGAGCCTTGCGGACTCATAAAAAACACTATCTCCCAAATTTTCCACAGGAATCCGGCCATTGTTGCTTTTCTTCATCTAAACTAAACATGCACTTTGCAGTCAACAGGTGTAGATCGACTATAGATGTCGCAAGGAGGGTATGGTCCATGGTCTTCTGCATGCATACCAACTAGAAATAGTTGCCCATTTGATTCCACAAAACGCTTCCTTTCATAATCATCACCAACGACAAGATTTGCTAGTACTTTTGAAGTCAATGTATAAGAGCATCTTTAGGAGTGATACCAACCTAGCATCAAACATTAAATTTTCAACAATTTGGTATTTTTTCAATTTCATGAGAGTCGCATGTTGATGAAAATACCAAACCAAACACTAAATCGGCCAATATTTGGTTATAGTTTTGGTGTTGTATCAAATCACTCACGCAGTTTTAGAAAAACCGCGCAGTTTTGCCAACACCGCGTGGGCTTGGGCTAGATTGTGGGCTTCAATTACGCGGTTTTACCAAAATCGCGAGAGATTGGGAAAGAAAAAAAAATAAGAAAGTTGATCGCGCAGTTTTTGAAAAACCGCCTAGGCTTGGGCTTTTAAGATGGGCTTCACTGGCGCGGTGTTGGGAAAATCGTGTGGGCTATATGATACAGTTTATCCAAAACCGCGTCATTTGATGTAAAAATTTGATGTTGCTCCTAAAAATAGTTGGTATTTTTTTGGTTTGGTATTTGGTTTTGTTCAAAATTTTGGTGTTTTTTCGGTTGCTCTCCTAAAAATGCTCTAAAGATCCACAAAAAAAGCTTTTCCAAAACCATCAACGGCGATCAACTGCAGACCCGGCCCTGAGCATGTGCCATGTGGGCGACCGCACAGGGCCCGAATATGCAAGGCCCTAAAAAATGTTTAGGTGAATGGCAAATCAAAATCCCAAACCAACTAAAAGCCCAAAAAACCAGAAATTTCACAATAATCAACCGAAATGTCCTCTCATATTCTCTTTCCTCATTAATTATTTTTGTAAAAAAAAAAAAGAGATATAATAAATGAGGAGATTTTCTCAACGGCCAGATATCTCTCTCTCCCTAATTAAAAACGTTTTCTTTTGGAAAATCACTTCAATTAATTATTGCTTAAGTCACCCCTCAATTACTCAAATACAAAAGGAAGAGTAAAAAAAAAAAAAAAAAAAAAAAAAAAAAAAAAAACTCATTTACTTTCTAATCATCTAGTATCCTCTCGTTTTCAAAATTTCTTTATTTACAATTGTAGATTTGTATTAGTTTTCATTTTGATCAATCTCAATTACTTATTCACCTAACTTTTGATTTTTCTTCAAGTAAGCATAGCTTATATAAATTTGTTGATTGTTCCCGTTACTGTCACGTCTGCAGAAAGAAGTTTTTCAAAATTAAAATGATTGAAATCATATCTTAGATCGACTATGTCACAAAAAAGACTAAATGAGCTAGCGTTAATATCTATTGAAAATGAATTTTTAAAGAAAATTAACTTTGAAAACTTCATTGATGATTTTGCAACTAAAAATGCGAAAAGAGCAATATTTTGATGATCCATTTTGTATTAATGGAAGACTGGAAGAGGACCACATTTTGTTGTTTGCACAGGGCTATTGAAAACTCAGGGACAGCCCTGATCAACTGTCCCTTGTAATTTATAATATTAGTGAAACAATCAGTGTGATCTTTAATTACAAATTCAGTCCATTTATAATCTCCAGACGTAAAAAATAATAAACGCCAATGACAGAGTGCCAGGATAACAATTTCACTAAAACTTGCAGCTGAAGACAACACAGCCTTTTGAAACTCAACATTATTTCTGAAATAGATATTTATTCCTTCTATAGGGGAACACCAGCTATCCACATCGAAAATATTCTTTACAATGCCCATATATTTTGAAATTCGATAGATTCAATACCTCTGAAAAAGGTTTGGGCAGCTTATCGTTTGTGCATCTCAAGAGTGGGTCAAAAAGATGAACCACATTCGGGGTTTCTTCTTATGAAAAGGATTCGGGTTGGCGTTGTTGCTCATTGGGACGAATGGTATGGAAGGTGCGTGCGTTCAACAAGTTTGCAGAAACCAGGATGAGCTAGGTTGTATCTCCTCGAACACGTTGTTAAGGATAAGGATTGTCACTTTGTATTGATGATGAACGATAGGGATAGGAAGTATAGAGGTGAAAGGTGGTGGTGGTGGCGGCGGGAGTGTAGAAGATCTCCATGATTGACAAATAGAACGAAACTGGATGATCTCAAAGTTGGTGTGGATGTGTTTCGATATATCTATCAACAAGTCTGTTGGCAATTGTCACCAGCAGTCACGCTTAAGCCTATTATTACTAGTTTACTACTACTACTCGTGGCTTCTTCAACAAAAGCAGACTCACTCTAGAAACAGATATAAACTACAAGTGAGGGGTTGTAGAGACAAAGTGAAAATCGTTAGGGCATTTATAAGTTTTGGATTAGACTATTCTAAACATTGTGACAAATAATCAAAAAAATCAAAAAATTCTAAACTTATCAAATGTAGTTAACAATTTACAAAATTTGGCTAATTATAAACAGTTCATTTTCACCATACTATATTTGGCAAGTTTACAAATTTTTTATTTTTTTGATTATTTGTAACAATGTTCAGAATTGTTAGGGATTCATATTTACAAAAAATTAGCCTAATCCAAAACCTACGATTTTGAATTTGTTTATCCGTAGAATCCCTCCCAAACTACAAAGGAATTAACTTGAAAACGTAAAGTTGAATGAAGTAAACCTAATTGTTGGTCTTACCTTAATTAACGAGTATGCGAACCGTGCTACGCATCGGTGTTTTTTCAAATTTTTAAACCTGTCGCTCTAACATCTCTATTATAGTATGATTTTTTGAATTCTAGTTATAATCTAAAAAATAATATAAAAACATTAGGCAGGGTTGAATATAATTTGAGTGACGTGAATGAGATTTTCTAAATTATTTTAAATAATATGAAACTAATTCTAATTTCAATAAAGTGAAAGAGTTTTTGGTAAATTGTTTAAAATGGAGGGAGTTGATTAGAATAATTAAGGGAGGTGGTTCTAAAATCATAAAATAGAGATATTACAAATACAATTGTTGGTTTTTCCTAAAGATCCGATCATATAGTGTAGAGATGATGAGAAGTTGAGACTTGACTCTTGAGAACACTGAAAACAATTTGTCTTCGGTGGCCAGAGCCCTGATTTGTTTGGACTGTACAAGCCCATGAACTAGTGAAATGGGCCTTGTATGATTGTGGCTGTTTGCTCTTGGGCCTCTTCATTTTTTCCAAACAAATTGGGGATTTGCATCATCACATATGACATATGTAAAAAATGGATGTAGCATTTTGACTTTCAATTGATGGAAGTATGGCAGTATGGTTGAGCTATAACGAACTACATGCTATTAGCGTGTTTGAATGCGCTGGTTCTTAATATTTTGATAGGTCTTTGAATGCAATAGTTATGGCAAATAATAAGCAACACTCGCTGGCCTATGTTGACCGAACTCACCGAAGTACCCAATTTTATTCCACATTCTTCTATAATATAATATTGTACTTTTAATTTTTTTTGTAAAGATCCATAATATTGTACTTGTACGTGCCTACGTGGAGAACATCATAAAAAAAGATTAATATTATAAATCGAGGACATTACGTGCCAATAGAATATTGGGATTATTGCAAAGATTATTATAAAGTTGTAAGGATCAATGAATTCAATTCCGTTTTCAGTGTTTTGGTGACCACAGAAAACGAAAAATATAAGTTTTCGATTAATTTTTGCAAAAAATAATATAAAATATATGAAAACATCAATAAAAATAAAAAATATGGATAACAACTATTCTTCCAAATTTAAATATCTATACACCAAAAATGACCAAAATAAAACATGTATGATACATCCATAGTCACTTTCTCAAAATTAACAATCTTTTTTTTTAAAAAAAAAAAAAATAAGTTGGGATAAAGGCAGGCCCCACCTTGTTATTATTGCAAAAAGTTAAACCTTACAAACCTCTTTAAAAGCTAAATCATTAAAAAGAGAAACACAACCACACTATACCAACAAACTTCAAGCCTAACATACATAAGATAACATTCTAGTTATCCTATAGTCGAGCCTAAGAAAGTAGAGATAGTAGTCCTACTTCCTAGTCATGATATCTTTAACAATCTTAGGATGATCCTTCCTAAGATGAGTTTGTGCTTTCTCATAGTTGCAAAATACACATTCGCAAGCACAACACACATAAATGAGTCCCAAAGTATCATCCCAAAACTCTTTAGTGTAGTCTTCAAGATTTTTCATCTTTTTGTTTTTCGTTAGCGACTTTACCTTTTTATCATTGCAAGCGTAGGCTCTATTTCTCTTAAAGAACGCTCTTGTATTCTTTTGCTTCTTTTTTGTTTCACAATAATCCATTGATGTTGATCCTTAGAAGACACAACATACTTTGATGAGCTTTTATGCAAAACAATAGTTGGGGCTACTGTAGTAGCATCCGTAAAGAACTCAGTCTCATTCTCTGAGAGATCATCATCTTCATCCTCATATCCAGCAACTAGCCTTTCATACATGTTTCGTTTTCTACTACTTGGCAGTTGGTCAATTGGAATAACTCTAGTCTAATGATTTTGGGTTGGTGTAACTATATTGTTCTTCTCTCTCTGGTTACTTGAAGTTTCTCTTTGCGATTGAGGAGTATCCATAGTTTCACCAATCCTATTTACTATAGGAGTTGTTATCTCAACAGACACATAAAGTGCTAGCTGAAGTCCAATGGAAGGATCAGTTCCAATATCATGTCCACTAGTGTTGAGCTCTTCAACCTCTGTTCCATTCCCTTGATCATGACTACTCTGACCTACTTTTTTGTTCTAACAGTGGAAGGACCCACACAAACTACTGGTTCTGACTCCACAAAAAGAGTGTTCGACACCGCATCAACTCTTGTTACTTTTACTATTGGACAATCATTTAGTGTACCACTTGTTACACCTCTCTCAGTTGCAGGCCTTCTCACTGCCCAAACTCGAGCGCCTTTATTCACACATTTAGCAGTGGAGTGGCCAAATTTCTTGCACGTCTCACATGAAGATGGCTACTTCCCTTTCCTCAACCTTAAGCTTCACCATTTTTTCATATTTATAGTTATAAGGTATTTGAACACATACTCGTGCAAATGTTAAACACTTCCTCTGTACAGTAGCATCATCCATGAACATAGGTCCTCCCACTAGACTAGCAACATATGATAATCCATCTCGAGTCCACATCTCTTTGGGCAAATCAGTTAGTTTTACCCAAATTGGAACAGTGTCTATCTTGTTCCTTTGGGACTCCACCTCTACTGACCAAGGTTTGAGAATAAATACCTTGCCTGCTATGAACACAAGCCCAGCTTCCATCACTGTTTTTCCTATCCTTATCATTCATAAACTTGATATAGAACAAGTCTTTATCTGTGGTAATCTCAAAAGAGGCTTTCAATTTCCATAGTTTAGTTAAAGAATCTCTAACATATGGAAAGGATAATCTTTTATCAAGGAAGTATCCTACCAAATACTCCCACTGACTTTTACCTTGTTCAACAATGTGGTTCGGTACACCATCTTGTAAAATTAACAATCTTCTTAAATAAACATATATGATATATCTTAATAAACAAATGTCCCCTATAAAAAAAATAAAAAATACAAAAAATGATGGCAAGGGGAACACTAAATGCTAAAACTTATTTGAGAAAGATTAGGTCTTTAATGTTTAGTAACTAGTAAATACTAAATACTAAATTGACAAAAGTAACCTATATTTAAATTATTTATTGCACTTGGTACAATTCAAAATTTTATATAAATTTCGTGAAAAACTATATATATATATGGTACAAAATGAATGAATTTGAAAAAATAGTTGAAATTTGCATGAAATTACTTTGAAAACTTGCAGACATAAAATGTAGGGTTCAAAATGTTTCTATGCTCACCGAAAACGAAAAATTTCCCAAATTTAATTCCTTGGTAAGAATAAGTTGGCCATAGATTCATGGAAGCAAGGTCGAATCGATTTAGGCACCTATTTATTTAGGCCTGGATGTAGGCTGCCATTGGGTTGGAGTGTTGGGCAATATTGAAGTCTTCTGAATAAAACTAGTTGTAAGCTAAGATGGATTAAAGCGAAAATAAAAGGTTTTTAAGAACAAGAAATCTTAAGTAATGAAGTGAACATAACAAATTTAATACTATAATCAAATAATAAAATGATTTATTTATTTTCTGTTAAGTACACTTCGACTTTTTCCAAGGACCTTATGTCTTTTTACCGAAAAAAATAAAATAATAAAATAAAAGTACATATGTCTGTCTTGTTCAGGCCAGCATGAAATGCTGCCCCACAATAAGGATAGCTGAAGCTCATTAAAACACTGCCATTGTATAGTTACAGGCTTACAAGTGTTACAACACATAGTTAGAAAGCTCCTGTATTTTTTTGATGTGAATTCAGGGGTAAACGGGTTGGCAATCAAACTTATATTACCAGTGGGCCCAAAGATTGTGCAGCTCAGCAGTGGGTAACTTTGAAATACCCATGACCTGTCACTTTTAGTATATAGATTATCACATTTAATAGACAGTCTGGTGAGACTTTAATATGTGCAGTTGAATGTTGTTGAGACGCTTAACCGGCACTAAATAAGAGAGAGAGGAACAGAAAATGATCATGTTATATGACACGTTCTATGAATGAATGAGTACTGTACTGATTACTGAAGCAACAAAAAAAATTTATCATGAGTTCACCAAGTGATCAAATTGTGTGGAAGAGATCCAAAGCAGGACAGAAAGAGATGATGAAAGAAACCAACAACCACCACCTTCATGATCACCACTACAGCAGCAGCAAGTGCAAGACAGAAAAGAAAAAGGCTTCCGAAGCAACCAAACGTCATTCTGAGTTGGTATCTTATCGAGCACTGCCGGAATACATGAAGGATAATGAGTACATACTAGATTACTATAGAGCCAATTGGCCTCTTAAAGCAGCATTATACAGTCTATTCCGTTGGCATAACGAGACCATCAACGTTTGGACGTAAGTGTTATGTGCTTTACTTAATTTCCATTTTTCCCTACTCGACAAATGTGAATTTTGTTAATAAAAATTTTACTTTGTTATTTCTTGTGTAGGCACTTGATAGGATTTATGGTGTTCGTATGGTTGACGGTAACGAATTTGATGCATTTACCACAAATCTCGGATCTCCTAAACAAATTTACCAGGTATGTGTGGATTCCTCACTTCAAAGGTTTTGTCAATTTTTTTATTTCAGTATGTATTATAGTATTTCCTATACAAAAGTAGTTGGTGTTCGTACTGTATAGTACTTCTATGCAAAATAAAAAAAAAAAAACATGGATGTTCGTTAGCAAAACTGGCCTCCCTATCCTGAACCATTCTAGTTTCCATCAGTGTGTGTCGTTGGTGGTGTGTTTCAGATCTTAGGAAGTAAATTGAGCTTTTGGATGAACTGGAGATTTCAACTATAGGAAGTAGAGTGCGGTATTTCGTTTGTATTTCAAACAAATATCCAACAATTACTGACTTTCTTTGGGAATTTTAGTTGGCTTTAACATTCATTTTAGATGAAGCAACTGGCAGTTGCACATAAATATGTCATGATTTTAGAAGTTTCAACTTCTCATCTTTTTACTAGGAAATTAGGAGTGCAGAAGTGGGGGTTCAAGCCAAATTGCATTTCCTGATATTTGGGAGTCAGGGACTAGCTGCAGCACAACTCTCAGTACTTAGAAATTTAGAATGTTTGCTCTCAAACATCCAATTTGCAAAAACTTAGCTGCAAACTGTAAATTGGTCACCACCCTCATTATACTATCAGTCTCCAAATTATATGTACTTGTGAAAAGCGTAGGTAACCAAAATTTTACAAAGCGTTTTTGGTTAGCTGCGAGCCTGCGAGAAAATAAACAAAACGGATATAATATAAAATAAAATTACCATGGCAAGTTGGCAACTGCAATAAAGACTTGAGAGGCACAGAGGGAAACCATATGTTTCTAATTGCATCTTTGTAATAATCTTTGCATTGAATTTACTTTGTGATCTTCTTTTGTGACTTGAAGATTGATCTATGAGGTCAAGACTAATTGGTCATGTATAATCAACCATTACCTGATCAATTTACATTGCTTTGTCCTAATACAAAATCTCATTTGGGTTTTTTTTTTTTTTTTTTTAATCTTTTTGCAAACTAGATCTGCATTGGGAAGGAAAACCCTATGCCGCAATATTTTGCATTTATGTTCGTTTTCTCTTCTTTTGGTTATATTGAAGGCACGGCATGGCCAGCAGAACTACCTTATTTGATCAAAATCGAAGTTGAAACAAATTATATTATTTCTTATGGCCTGTGTTACTCACTCCCATGAAGTGACATTAGCTCAATTTCCTTTTTTTCTTTAATAAAACATTAGCTCAATTTCCCCACTATAGTTTCATTTGATTTAAGTACTTGTACCTGTTTATGGCAGATCATTTTCTGTAGCTCAAGCTATGAATGTCTCTCACAATTCTGAAGACTTATACTTGGTAAGTCATTGAACTTCACTTAAAAATCAGTAGCTACTAGCTAGACTAAGAACAGGGAATTTGATAAATTGATATGTCCAGTAGTCCATTTTGATAATTCCAGTAGTTATGATTTGTCACCAGTAGCCCTTGGCAAATGGGCCTTATCTAACAGTATTGACTGTGGAAACTGGCACAGGCAACAGCTGCATTAATCAACTTGACGGAGAGAACACCTACAGAGATGTTAGCAACAGCATCAGATATGTTGGCGTCAAGATGGCCCTTCTTTGTCTTCTTAGGAGGCTCTATGTTCTGTCTCCTCACAAGTAGTACATGCCACCTTTTTTGTTGCCACTCACATCACTTGAACCTCCTTTTGTTGCGATTCGACTACGCAGGCATTGCTGTCATGATTGTCACCTCATTTTTCCCTCCAATCTTCTATATCTTTCAGTGTAATCCAGTCTGGCAAGTCGTCTATCTCACTGGTATCACAACAATTGGCATCTTCACAGTTATAACTCTGCTCACTCCATCACACTCTAGCAAAGAGTGTCGCCCATTTCGTGCTTTACTCTTCTTCTTAATGGGATTTTCAGGTATTGTCCCTGCTATTCATGCGTTGATTGTGAATTGGAGTGAACCTCGGCGCTTCATAGCATTAGCTTATGAGTCAGCCATGGCACTCTCTTATGCAGTAGGCACATTATTCTATGTAAGTCGGATTCCAGAGAGATGGAAGCCAGGATTGTTTGATTTAGCCGGACATAGTCACCAAATATTCCATATATTTGTGATCTTGGGTGCGCTCGCACATTATGGTGCAGCTCTCCTTTTTATAGATTGGCGTGACACAGTGGGATGTAGTCTTTGAAGAACTTCATGTTACAAGGATCACATCAATAGACTCTAGTCAGTTCAACTCAATTTTAGCTGTGGTCATTGCATCCACATATACTACAAGAATGGTTCCATAACAATAAAACCAAAAAGTGAAGTGTATCGTACATTTTTATTGAAGGGTATGTTTAAGGGAAACGAAATTTGATTCAAGATGTAATTGTTGAAATTTTTTTAAATAATTATTAATTTATTTATTTGTTTATGCCAGTATGTCACTGAGATTAGCAGAAACTTGAGAAAACATAACAACATAACAAAATATTGTAAAGTTATAGAGAATGAGTGACACAGTGAGCTATTTCCACCATCTGTTATCAACTATTGCATTTCTCGTGTGATTGTGTGAACGAGTTATTTATCCACCAGAGGTTTCATTTTAGTAACAGTGGATCTCAGATTTGACGGGAGAATGTTTCCCATCATTATATATCGTCAACCTTCAAAAACACATCATACAAACATAAAAACGGAATACCACGTCATCAGTGTCAAATGAAACTGTGGTGACAAAACGACCAACTATATTTCCCATATTCAGAGTGCACCCAAGGTCCACATGCTCATCTCCTTCAAGCTATCTATCTCCCCAAGTATACTCCAAGTGGTGATGAGCTGGTTAGGACCGGAAAGGGCCTCTGTTTCCGTTGCTCGGTCTCCCGCAAGAGAGTTTCTCACTTTACCACTCGCACATCGCACACGCGCTCTTCAGGACGTTCACAAGTTTCTTTCTCTTGTACAGAGATTCCCCGTCAAACCAGAAGGTGGCGGTGGCGGTGGCGATGGCGATAACAATTCCTGTTCCAAAGATGATAAAGACATTGCTTCCAAAAGGGTCTATCATATCTTACTACTCCTGATGAAGATATTTCTTTACCTTGACCGTGATTTTGAAAAACAGGCAAAAGAAACTGAAACCTCCACTCTGGCTCACGGAATGGGAGAGTTCCCGCTGCTAAGAATTCTTGCCTACAGTACCAAAAGCTTCTGAACACATCCGAGGAGTCCCCAAAGTGGTTGGCAGAACTCACTGGCGAAGAAGAGGTGTCGGAGACCAAGTTTCAAAGCTTGATCCACGCTTCCTTTAAGTTGTTGCTTCAGAAATTTCATTATCAAGGATTTCTCGACAGTCACTCTGAATTATTTCATGATGTTGAAGCTTGTCTCACTCAACTGAGGACACGCATGGAACTGAAATAGTCTATGCTGATGGCGTTGCTCAAATCTGTATTTTAATCATGTCCACCTTATTCGAAAGAGCACAATCAGGGACGCCTCCATGATGATCTGAGAGCAGAATTGACAAAAAAACTGCTAGAAGACTTGTATAACAGTACACTTGTCATTTGCACTGGTGAGCAGGGAATGTACATGGCATTTCAAAAGCTTGCGGAGTTGTTAGATCCTTCAACCGAAATGATGCTTGCTTGGATGAAATGATGCTTGCTAGAATCCATATCCCTGAATTCGGCCATTTCTTGGTTGATACTACTGACTGACTTGTTTTGTTTTCTTTGCCTAAGATGAGTTAGCTTCCCAGTATATGGTTCCTAGGTGACAACTTCAGTGACGTAACTAATCTACCATGACAACAACCTTAGGAGCGTTGAATATATACACGTGTATCTCCAACAAGTTCCTGTGTTGTGCAGTGCGCAATATCCTTAAAGTATCAGTATCAAGGGTGCAAGGTATGTGCTAAAGTTTTGGGTCTGAACTAGCGTTACTGAAGAACTGCTTTCAGCACTTTGTACCACTGATTCTGGGAAAAAAAGGATTGAATGAATGGAGATTTGATTTGGTCTCTTGTTCACAGGAATTCTTTCGGGTTCTAAAACAGGTGTTTGCAGAGCTAGCATATGATGAACTAGCTAGTCTGGACTCGGGAGGCTAAGCACCCTGACTCGCTAATAACTTGAAGAAGACTAAATTATATGAGCAATAAGCCAATAACTACATATTTAAACTTTGTAACAAATAATAGACTATAGACTATATCATCTAAAATTTGGTATCATGTCATGTGAATGAGACTTCCTACGAGTTTCCTGCCCTGCAAGAGTAATTCAACAGAATTGCCTTCCATTTATGTTCTTCAAAAGCACATCCCATTTCAAGAGTTAAATGATCTTCTAGTGAAAATCTTTGCATTTCTGAATTGCAGAACTAAAAAAAAATGAAAATAAAATAAAATCCTACTCGCGCTCTATCTGTATGGTTACGTGACTGATATTATACTCCCTGTTGAGGTAGTCCACCACCTTGTCCAGCACAACATCAGCATCCGCATCTGGCTTGATCTTCACATGGCAAGCCAATAAGATCTTTCCTACAGTGATGGCCCAGATGTGCAGTTCATGAATGGCCACCACCTCATGCATCTCACAAAGGCCCTTCTCGATTCTCGTCGCGTCAATCTCCCTTGGTGTACTCTCCATTAAGACCTCAAGTATGTTACGCAGCATCCTAATTGTTGTCCCCAGCACAATCACAGAAAAGATGAGGGTGCATATCAGATCAATAATTTTCCATTCTGGTTTGTACCATATGACTGCTCCACCAATCATCACGCCAATGCTCTGGATGGAGTCTCCAAGAACATGAAGATAAGCCCCCTGTACATTGATATTCCGTTGCTTCTTTTCCTTGGTTGCAACCTGTTTGTTTTGTGCATCTTCAGGGGAATCAAGCAAAGGTTCTGTGTGGTCTGCTTGACAATTATGATTGTGCTCAATATCATTTTTGGAATGAGTCTTTGTAACTATGCCATCGCCATGGCTGTGACTCTGATCATGACTATCATGGCTGTGACTCTGATCATCACTATCATGGCTGTGACTGTGATCATGACCACCATGGCTGTGACCGTGATCATGGCCACCATGGCTGTGACCGTGATCATGACCACCATGGCTGTGACCGTGGTCATGGCCCAACAAGACAGCCATGACAATATTAACCACCAAGCCAAACGCAGCAACAGCAAACATCAGAAAGCCCTTAACTTCACCACTATCATGAATAAGTCTAACAATGGCTTCATAGACTAATATACCAGCTAGAAGCCATATCATTTGAATGGAAACTAATGCACCAAGGATCTCGATTCTGAAGAAGCCATAAGATTGACGTGGAGTTGCCTCCCAACCTGATGCCCACAAAGAGAACAAAGAGATGGCAAATGCAGCTACGTCTGAAAGAAGATGTGCCGCATCAGTTAAAATTGCGAGACTGTTTGCTTTGATGCCACCAACAACTTCTACACCCATAAAGATGACACAAAGTACAACAGCAATTAGAAGTTTGCGCATTGATGCAGATCGTTCTTTGGCATCTTTTGAGTTGCTTCCACCGTCTGAAAATCCACATGCTACTCCTGCACAAACTTTGTTACTTCCAGCTCTTGATCTCCCAATTGGTAGATCACCACTTATCTCTACGATCGGTCCATGAGGGGCGTCCATCTGAAAGAATGCCAGTATAAGAGACTATAACCACGGAGTGGGCGGTAACACATTTTCTACGTCAAAATCTAATTGCAGATTTCAAACAACAAATAAAATTTCGGCTTCAAAAGCATCAGGTAAGCATTCAAAAATGTATATGTAACATAAGTTAGAACACTCAAACTAATACGAGAAGCATTAATAACAATAACGACAAACAAAACGCTGGCTTCAAAAACAACAGGCAGATATTTAGTTTTAAGTTAAATCAAACATAACATAGTGTGGGTGATATGGTTGGAACACGATCGGAAAGTGTTGGAGAACAAGGAAAAGAATCTGCCAAAAACCCGGAACATCTCAATTGTGTAAAAACAAAAGGTTTCAAATGGAAGTAACACATTTATTATTTAATCTAGGGATCCCTTAAACTAACATAGTCCGGTCCAAGATTCTAGATTATTCAAGAAGGCAAAAAATGGCTATTGAACTGTAGTTTTTGTAGAGAAAGATAATTGGATGACCTTCACAAGCATTACTTTCTATCTCAGCAATTAGTTTATGTTGTTATTGTTTTTGAACAGGTCTTCATCTACCACAAGGCCTTCCCTATGCCAATGATATCTTTCGATTTTAGCCGTGAGGATTCATTCTCCGGTCATGAAGTACATGATGCCACACAGTTTGTGTGCTGGCGTGGCCAGTCCTCTACCTCAGTTGCTGCCAATTTCATGGGGAATATTAAACTTCTGGAAATGGTTTGATTTGGTTTCTTCTATACTACCACTTTACTTTCCCATTGAAAAGCGAAAATAGGCGTGTCGTTGTATGGAAATAAACCCTGCAATTATTTGTTGGTAGTGAAGATGAGAGCAATGTGAACCATTGAACCATCTTCAAGTGTCCCCATTTCTTTTAGTCTGAAGTAGGCAAGGAGCATGAGTTGATAAAAATTCCCTTTTGAAGATAATTGTAGTGAGACTCTTCATGAAAGATAGATATCATTCGCCTTTACATGTTGGATATGTGTATTAAGATTTAAGAGCACAACGCTATGATTCAAGAACTAGTCAATAAACAAAAACACCTCAGATATGGAATCAAAACACATATAATGATTAGTAAAAAAGAAATAAAGAAAAAGGGAATCGAAGACTTACTGCTATGAGGGGCAATAGACCACCTTGAAAAGATTCAAGTTTGATGATGGGTGAATACGAATTAATATTACCAACAATATATAAAGGAAGAATCTCCAGACGACAATAAGGAAATAAAATTGTGATTGAGAAAGAAGAGGATTTGGGTTGGGTTGGATGGTGGTGGCTTAAAATAACAACATTCGTGGTAGGCTCGTGTGGGCCACTACTTGTTTGTCTGTTTGGAGCTGGCACAAACCATGCCTTATATACCCTACTACGCACTAAACCTATTAACCTTGTACGAATGGACTCAATTTTCATGATTTTCAATCTAACAATCTAAGTGGACCCTCTCAGAATCAATATTTGGCATCGTGGATATTATATTTGCTAGGGTTCCCATTGATGGTGATCTTTGTGGCTTCATTAGTTGCTTCCAGTGAGTAGTATATGTCAATTATTTTGTTTGTAATTTGTGATTTGTTGGATTAGCACAAGTGTTTCTTATTTTTTTTATTAGAAAGTTAACAAGGAAAAAATTCGGGAATGAATGCAGGAGTTGTCCCTTTCCCAATTCTAAAGTTTGTTGCACCTACTACTTTCACATGCCCTTCGGTTTATCATCATGTTTTTTACCCCTCTTTTACTATTTCAGACTTTTCATCCCTGAGTTGAGAGATTGCAAGTTTGTACTATAACTATTACATCCCCTTTATAAAAACCAAATACCACATATATGCATCTTCCAGCAATTGCAGACTTGCAAGCGCAACGCTCGTGCCCATTTACTAGTATATATAATAGCTATCACTGCCTCAGCCATCATATCGCTATTTCATACATATCAATATATCACACAGTTTTAACTACGAAATTAAAAAGTTAATCCCGCCATTCACGCGCCATTTGGAAACTTCGTTAGAGCAACAACTTGAAGAATCTTTTATACTTTTTAAATAAGAAGCACAGATGCACAACGTGCCTGGAATATCAATGATAAAATAGTGTGACAAGTGGTATTTCTAGGACCTCTTTAACTTGCCCCTCACCTTTAGATTCATCTTACATGCTATGTTTATGGGGCTAATTCATTTGTAAGAGTGGAGCAAGTATTAGTATGGGGCTAATTCATTTGTAATGAGTTGGAGGGCAACTTTGTAAAAATAATTTTATAGTGGTAACTGTTCATAATTTATACCCAAAAATTTTTAAAAAAATAACAGTGTGAATTAGTTCATGTAGCCCCCTTGGTGGAGAATCCTGCATCCGCCCCTGATTGAGACAAAAACAGCATGTTTATGGCAATTGACGAAGTCTTGTTGGCATTTTTAGGCTCATAAAATGGAATGTTTTAATCCAACTGAGTAGCTGAATGTGACAACTTACGATAACCCCGTAGACTTTAACTACACAGTATGCACTTCATTATAATAAATCAAAATTAATATTAAACAAAATAACAGAATCTCTACTAGAATACCATTCTACGCTGACACAAAAATATACAAAAACTTGAAAAAAAAAAAAAAAAAAAAAAAACAGTTAACCAACACACTGAAACAAAATAAACGGCTTTTTTTTTCGGTCTTTTTATTTTATCTTATTTTCTATTTTGATTTATTAAACCCTCGTCTCACTCGTCCCTTTACAAATGACCTAAACTATGAATCTCGGAATTCAACTTGTGAAAAACGTACTAAAATGGTTTCGGTAGAAAGGGTTTTGTCAATCACTACCAAGGGTTTAAGATTTCTAACCACCACTTCATCAATAACTTCAACTTGTTCCAACACCTTTTTTTAAAACTACTTCAAAGTTCAACCTCAAATATAAATATTCGCTCAGCTCTACTTCAAACTTGCATCTCTCAAATCTTCTTCTCCTCAAAAAGTTAAGCTCTTTCTTACCATTTTTTTTTCCAATAATATAGCAGATTTAAGTTTTATGTTCCAATATTAAAATGTTAAATTCCATACACACGTTTCATCCTTAAAATGCTCCTAACTCTTTTATTTTGAGTTCTTTCTACTAGCTTAGCTTGTGTTGAAATGGAGATGGTATTAACTCTTTTGCTAGTTTATTCCTCACTCTTCAATTTACTAACCCCACTTCATTTTTTGTTCTTTTTTTTACTTCCATTAGATGGTAACATTCACTTTCACCTCAGCACATTGTTTTATTTCAACTTTCTAGCTAGAATAAAAGTTTAGCTTGATACTTGATTTGAGTAGTGTTCATAGTTGTTAGTAGTGAGTGTTTATGAATCTAAATTTTCTATGCCATTTTGTTGTTTCAAGGACTTGGGTGTTTTCTGTTTCAAGGACTTGGGTGTTTTCTGTTTCTTCTATTTGGTGCATTTTGGTATCCTAATCTGTTTTTAAGTTTGTCTTTTACTTTTGTTAGTAGTGAATAGTGATACTAATCACAAACCCTTCTCTTCCTGTTTGATTTATGCATTTAGGTGTTCTTTTAGTTGCTTCACTTTCAATTGTTTTGAGTGATATCGTAGTTGTCTCTCATTGTTCCTCATTTTGCATGTATCTTTTCAGGCTTGGGATTGAGGCCTCAGTTTCCCAAACCATATCAGTGAAACCAAGCTCCTTTACTCCCTCACATTTGGTGCTTCAAGAACTTGTGTCAGGATGAAGTGATGAGAGTCTCTGTTCCTCCCCAATCCGGAGATCTACCTCTTCAAACACTCTATAGCACCAATGGTGGTAACTTGGTTATATCCGAGAAAATCGTTGCAAGTGGTTGAAAGTCTAAGAGGACATTTGGACTATTCCTTCGCCTCGGCTTGGCACCCGGTTGGCAGGATCATCCTAGCTTCTGGTAACTAGGGCAGCACATGCAGACTCTGGGACATGAGGAATCCTTCTCAATCATGTGAGCAATCAATATCTATACACTATCATCTTATTTAGGCTAATGCTAGCGGTACTCGGCAAGTAAATGATTGATTGATTTCTACATTAAAGACTATGAAGTAAATGATCCTTAGGTTTGGGTTTGGGTTTGTGTAGATGTTCTTTTTGTATATTGAAGTGAAGTGGATTTTTAGCTTAAATGGTAAAGCACTTGAGAGTCTGAGTGTATCTCGACGACATCTCAAGAGACAATGGTTCGAATCCACCAAAATTCCATTCAATGCTCCTCCACCTTTCTTTAGTTCATTATTCAAGCCCTTAATCCACTTCATAACAATATTTGTCTTATTTTCATTGTTAGTTGCCAAGTCTGCTGTTTCATAGAAGGCATTACACATCCTATCAAAATGTTCATTCTCAGGGTTTTGCATCCAATCAAAGTAACTGATTTTAACATTTGTATAACACCTCTTTACATCTTTCCTCCATCGACGAAGAATGTACTTTTCAGATATATTTTGAATCTTTTTTTGAATCAATACGACAATAATGTGTTTACATAAGATTCCTCTAAACTCAAACAAGCAACAATTGCACTTGATGTCACTGTCATCTGGGTTGAAGCAAACTGTAAAAGTAAGTTGTAGATTTACCTCTTCAACCATAACATCTTAGGAAATTTCATACACCTCAATGCCACATTCCTTTTTAACTAAAGACACATCACAGTAGAGCTTCCTCGTTAACTCCTTCTGAAACTCCTTGAATTTTGCAGTTGTATAAGCATCTTGAAATTGTTTCTCAATTTTATAGTGAGTAATACATGGGACCCGGGAGTTGAAGGAATTAAAATCTTCTTGGTTTTCTTTTTCAGCCTTGCTCCGTAATGCATTCTCATATTGCTCGACAAATTGTTTCCATGTAGTCTTCGAATTGACATACCCGTCAAAAAATGCATTCATGCTCTCACTTCTTTGAGTACTTGACATTCCCGCCCAAAAAATATCTTTTAGAAATGCAGGAACCCAACGACGACTCCTTATACAAACCATCTAACCATCTATTTTCCTTAAGATCATACTTCTCAATAAACGTGTTCCATCTTCCTTCGAATTCGGTGGTTGTTAAGGAATTATAAACAACTTGTTGCATCGCAAACTTAATTGACTCATACTTCTTATGAACCCGTAATTTTTTAGGTAACTTTTTAATGATGTGTCATATACACCACCTATGGCGTGCATTCGGAAACATAATTTCTATAGCATTTTGCATGGCTTTGTCCTGGTCTGTAATTATTGCAATAGGAGCATGACCACCCATACAACCAAGCCAAGTCTGAAAAACCCAAGAAAAAATTTTGGTGTCTTCACGCGATATTAAAGCACAACCCAACAAGATTGACTGACCGTGATTATTCACACCCATAAAAGGAGCAAACGGCATGCCATATTTATTAGTTAAGTAAGTTGTGTCGAATGTGATCACATCACCAAACTCCTCATATGCTACTCTGCTCCTTGCGTCTGCCCAAAATAAATTCCTTATTCTACCATTGTCATCTAAATCCATGAGGAAAATAGAAGTTAGAATTATCTGCTTGCATTTTTGCGAAGTAATTCTGAACAATTGCAGCATCCCCATTGCCAAGCCTTAACCGTCTAGATTTTTCAACATAATTACGACAATCTTTACCTAAATACGACAGTTTATCAAGTCCACCCGCTTCTACCACCAAAGAAGAATAACTTTTGTTTGGCCGAATACACGCTTGATCATTTATCTCAAGTTTCCTTTTGACACGTCGGTTCAATTTACAATTTCTTATGAAATATTGTGACTTTCCTGGACTCAAACCATGATTATGATCAAGTACTACAGATGTCACCCGCCACTTTCCATTAGAATCTAAAGAAGCTCTAATCTTCGCATTACATTGGGTTTTGGTAGCTTGATGCAATTTGAAAGCATTTCTTGAAGTGCTCTCTGTCTTGCCTGATCGAGAACATGTAAAAAGCACCCATCGAACCACCCCATCATCTCCCTTCGACGAAGACCTTTTCTTTATTGGAAACCCATTCTCAGTACCGTATTTAGTGTAATATTCAAACAATCCTTCGGCAGTATCAAACACCATTCCTATTTATAGATCTTCCACTTTTTCTTCTTGAGCAAATCCATTCTCCATACCTACATCAACATCAATTGTATCTTCCAATTATTTATCATTGATACCCTCATTCTCATGCATTTCTATACTTATATCATCAAATTCAAAAATTTCTAGCTCCATTCCTAAAAGAAAGAAGTAAACAATTACAAATAATTAAAACATGGATATATTACGATCAATAATAACTTAGGTGTTATTTGGGGTTTTTTTTTTTTTTGAAAAAGAAGAGATGAGGGACGATGGTTTAATAAATCAAAAAATAAAACAAATAAAAAAGGGTCTGATTGACTTAACTGGGTTGACTTTTGCTTAGATGGACTTGACACGTCAACTTCCACCTCAGTGTGTTGGTTGACTGTGTCAAGTTTCTGTGTCAGTGTAGAATTACTCGTAATAGAGTATTTTCACAATTTTTTAAGACTTCCATGTCATGTACTCATTTCATATTACATACTCTTGTCGCAGTGCTAGTACTAGTATGGTCGTATCTTCCACTATGTATACAATATAACATATCGCTACAATACACCAGATGTCCACCAGTACTGTAAATCTTAAACGTGAATGTTGCTCCAGCGGAACACTCATAGATTCGAGGGAGATGTGAGCACAGTACAAGTTCTAATATTTAGCAAAATGTGTACAACACTAGAGGAAGCAAACTAGGACTGCATCTTCCAAGCTTGATTGCAAGGTCCATGTGAAATTGGCTATCACCATTCACATAAAATCTCTCACAGATTAGGCATCTATTTTCAACTCACAAGTTGCAGATCTCTTTTTGTATTCTCCGGTGTGTTGCAGCAGCCTCTACCCTACTATCACGTTATATGAAGTTTGAAGCATAAGTAGCAGTTCCTGCAGTAATACAATACAACATCAATCTTTTAAGTATCAGATTCGTTGCGGGTAGCAGGGCACCCAACAAGAGAATGGAGCTGAACATTCTCAGCCGTAACAATGAGGTTACGACTTACGAGTAACGCAGAAATACAGTCAGTAATTAGTTTAGCAACGCAATGCAAGTTTGCAAACAGATTACATTAATCTAGCCAAATGTTCCAGAAGAGATACAAAGTAGAAGTCGAAGTCAATTTTTCTATAGTCAATTTTGAGGAGTACCATAGCAGGTGTGACTCCAGGGTGTGGTTCTGAGAAGCGGTATACTAGTATATGGAATGCAGTGGTGTCAGAAACAAAAGTGATCTTGTAGCTAAAGTACACTATAAAATCTTCAACGCTTTCATTCTCAATTTCAAAAAGGAGACCAAAGTTAGTAAGTAATCAGCAAGAAACAAGCAAGATTATCCCAGTCCAAGCTAACTCATATCACCAAAAAGCCAACTTTGTGGCCAAGCCTGCTTGGTCATTTTCATGACTGCATATACATGGTACTTATTCTCTGTTCGTAAGGTTCTGCCTTAAAACATCTTCATTAGAATTGACAGAAAAAATACCATCTGAATCTCTAAACTAGTACGGATGTCAATCAATGTCTAGGTACTGCTATAAAAAAGCCAACACAAATTAAACAAAAGTACTTATCCGGTAACTAACTAAACCAGCCATATAAAATAAAAACCATAAATCAATTTCAAGAATTAGCAGTCCATATAGAATGTAAACCATAAATCATCTTCATGAATTAAAGATACTTCAAAATAACACATGCATACTTACCCTTAATGTTGTAGGATGTCATCCTAACTACTTAGGCGCTGAAATCCACGTTGGTGGCGGCCAAAATAACTGCAAGTAGCTTGAGTCAGCAGCTTCAAATGTACCATCTATCAAGTTGAATACTCCTATATTACGGTCAAATGCATCATCTTTATCCAATGTTACAAAATTGTAATCTTTTAATAAAATGCAGTTCCCTTTACATCCAGGAAAATCGAAAGCAGATACAGAAAAAGAGCATTCTGGACACACCAAAAACACACTATCTGCCAAGCTATCCACCTGAACCCATTGTTCTTTCCCCTCAAATAAACGAAACACTTCACAAACAATAGGTAAAAATTGACCGCCAGTACCATGACGCCATGGTGAAACATTTGAAAATATTTCAACTAGAAACAGATGCCCATTTGATTCAACTAAACGCTTCGTCCCTCCGTAACCAGCACGATCTACTAGTAAAGTTACACTTAAAGTACATGGATCAATAAGAAAACCTCTTCCACTGTTACAAACAACAACGAATTTCCCCATGTAATGTACTATATCACTAATACAACCAGTTTCCCCTGCAATATCAAAGTTAGTCCATGTCTCATTTCCAGGTCTAATAAAAATCAAATTCAACGAACGGAGTGCCATGATCACAAAATCATTGTTACTTGCAACTGAAGACACAACAACCTTTTGAATACCAAGGATCATTGTTCTTAAATAAATCCCTTTACTCTGATACCCCTTCTGTGTGAGAGAATCTTTTACGCTCACAAGAAGATACTCTTTACAAATCCCATAAATATTGAAATCCAATACATTTAATCCCTTTGGAAACGTTTTGGGCTTAGGACTCATAAAGTTTCTTGAGAGTGGGTCCATGAGATGAATAACATTTGGGGTGTCTTCTTCGACTTTAATTATCCAACATTTAGGAGGATGGGCTTGGTTTTGATCCTTTGGTCGAATAGTATAGATGGTGCTCTCGACAAGTTTGCAGAGATGAGGACGTGAATATTTTGAGCCGTACCCAGTGACGATGGGGCGAGGAAGTATAATAGGTTTGAATGGTGGTTTTGGGAGAGCAGCAGAAGATCTCCATGATTGACAAACAGAACGAAATTTAATGGATTCGAAACGTGTGTGTATATGTTTAGATATTTCTATCAACAAGTCTTCTTGCAAACCTGACCAGTCACGTTTAAGCCTACTACTACTACTCATGCCTTGTTCTTCAATATCAGGTTCTTACTTTTACTATAACAGAGGACTCATGTTTTTCTTACGTAAGTATCAAAAAATAAATAAAATATTGAGGTGCTGACCTTATTATTTTTCGAATGGAAGACGGATGGAGAACACAAGTATGATCGTTGGGAGACCCTATTAATCAACGTATTCGATTATTATTAGCATGTCTCAAGTATGATCGTTGGGAGTTGGGACTTGTTTGTCAGAAGAAACTAAAATAGAAACGAGAGATCCTTTCGGGCCTTCTAGATATTGGGCCCAACGAAAATCTATATTGGACTTACGTAATAATTTGGTTCATTTCTTATTTTCCACTTGACAGTTAAAGATACGAAGCATGGATCTATACGAAGGGGTGTGGGGTGTGTACAAACTACCAAGTTGTTCCTACTTTGCTTGGGATTACAGCGTACCGGTTAGAAGCATGACATTGCTATGGGGTTGAACTGTTGAAGTGTTTTTTCCTTTAAATTTGGGACGTATACAACCGTTATTGCACAGCTTCCATTGTTGCACTTGGATCGGTACAAAAAAATTCACCTAAAAAAACGATTACAAAGCCAACTTCAGAAAACCAACTTTAAACCAGTACTTCAGGGCTTCAAGCAAGTTTGGTCCTGGGAATGGAGATAGTGCATGTTTTGTGAGTTCAAAATCGCAAGGAAGAATCCGCTCAAACTTTTTAAGCAAAATACCACGTAGAAGCTTAAAAGTGCAAAAGTTTACATAATTGTAAGAGCTATAAAATGCTCTTGGAAACAGAGACTAACAGTTCACACTGTTCATAACAGTGTAATAGTTTATTATGCCTACCTTCGCAGCCTGCAAACCAAAGGAAACAACTTTAAATACCAGTCTTTTGAGTAAAATTAGGGAAAGGCCGAGTTTCTCTCTTAGCCTGCTGCTTTGAGATATATATGGTGTCACTTAGAAAGTAAAAAAAAACGCCTGATCAGGTATTAATCCTAAAACTCATAACATCACACCTTTGTGATAGTCATAAACTGGGAAGATGGTTCACCAGACGCCTGCATCAGATGGTTACAGAATAGGTATCACCAAGAGGAGCCCATAAATGACCAAATGAATGATATAAAAAATAAGGTGCCGCTAGGTAGAATGGAATTTCAAGAATATCAAAAGGGAGCAAACGAGTTGACATGGTATCAAAGCTTAGTGTCAGAGGTTACAGGATCGATTTTTCTTGAGAGAATTTCATCCATGTCTGTGCGTACGGGTGTTGGTGTGTGTTTGTCTGTACGTACATGGATTACTGCAGTTGCAACTGTGTGTCCATAACTCTATATCAATAAGGGCCCTGCCAAAATATCTTCTATTTAGAACTTAAACAAGAAATACACCATATGAGGTGAAATAATCCATTTCAGAGAAATTGTGCTTAGTTATGAGTGACAAAATGTTTAAGCGTACCATATGATCAGTTTCAAACATCGCAGCTATTCTGTCTTTTCTGAACATCTCACATCTCTGGCAGCACAATCTTCTGATTCACTTAGATTCAATAACGACAATTGCCAGTAATCGCTCTGTAAACATGAGATTCCCATATTACAATTAACCAAATGGCCCTAGGAAGGGGCTTATACAAATAAAAAAAAGCAAAAAGAGAACATTACCTCAGAAGAAAAGAGGCTGCTCGACTCTTACTTGCTTCTTGTTTGCCAATTGTGCGAAAACCACCTTAATTTTTTTGAAAAAATTGTTGCATGAAACATGCAAATAAGTAAATCCAGTGTGAATAAAAGAGGAAAGTTTAACAAATTGTTCTCTCATAACTTGTGATTGGTTTACTAACCGAAATAGTAAGAATTTTGCTACTATGGACTGTTGTCCCTTCAAGTTAATTAAATAAAAAATTATAGATATATATTTTAAAAAACATATCCAGATTAAGAGAACAAGAATATCAAGGTCTAAGAGGATTATTCTCATATGTCCACCGCTTCAGGAGGCAAAGCTCAAAATAGCAATCAGATTGGATCCCTCTATGATAGTGAAACCAAAGGTTTCTGTCGGGGCTGAACTAATAAGAGCAAATAACCATGGACACCATTCCCCATAATGCATGCCATAATCACAGAATAACACTGTGAGCCAGTGCCTCATCCATTTTTGGAAGTGCTTGAGGGCCAAATACTCGGTGCGCTTTGGTAAATTGCTTATAATCAACTAGTCACCAAGTGAAAAAACTCAAAAAAGTAACATCCACAAGCATAGTAAAGAACATTTTCCATCCCACTTACTGGGACAGATTATTAATGCCTAAACCACACTTGGAAATCAACGATGAACATTCTTCTTATGTAATTTTACTAACTGTAAACTTACAAGTGAGTAAGCATTCTCTACAGAGTCAGATGAGATCCAATTAGTAAACTGGACGCAAAATGGTCCAAAATGTGACAGTAGTCACACATTGCAAACATAAAACAATCAGAGTATATGAAAATCAAGCTAGATGCTAATGATCCTTTATGCTCAGGGTACAGGGACACAGTCCAGAACATAGCTTAACTGACCTAGACCTAAAAGGAAGGACTATCTCAGTTATCATCCTATGGTCCCTATGATTTAGGCCAAAATCCAAGCTCAGTACAAGCACACATGCTAACCAGTGAGAACCAAGTTAGGAGTTAGCCCAAGAAACCGATAAGCCTAATGGGGAAATTTTTAACCCTTTCAATATCCCTGTCAGGCCCTCCGTTTTTCTTTGCAGCTACAGGTAAACCATATGCAAAATTGTATAATACGTTTCAGATAAGAATAATACATAATGAACAGGTAAACATAGATTCCTTTTTCCTCAAACAGACGGATTCAATTGAATATACAGAGGCTGATCATAAATATACACCTCTATGAAAGAGGCACCAAAGTAATCTACCAGATCTGGAATATTAAAGACTCTAACATAAACAAAAGCAATACCACAAGTGACCACAGAAAATACAATGGCTAATACCATATCAAATAGATCAAGTACAATGAATAACGGCTGTCGGCACCATACCTTGAGAGCCAGTGTAAGAATAACTAAGCTGTTGTCGGACATCTATTCTATGTCATCTCTGTTGCCAAGTACAAGTGTCTCCAAACCAGATAGTTTGTCGATTCCTACAGCACCACTAACAAAAAGAAACCATAAAACACAAGCAGAATCTTACATGGATGCATTTACAGTTCACATTAGAATAAAACTGAATGGACGGATAATATAACCTTTCTGTCAGATAGCAACTGATTGTGTATGACAAGAAGAGCTTAATATATACGCCCCTCTATGAGAGAGAGAGACCAAAGGGTTCAGCCAGAAGCAGGACTGGTAAAACTTCCTAACAAACCAGAAAAAAAAAATTTTTTAAGGGATGGTCATCTCTTCTGAGTCATCTCTGCTATAGAGTGTTCAAGGGGTCTACAAACCATAGATTGTCAATCTCTACAACGGCAATGACAAAAATGTGGATAAAGACTATTAATATGGGAACTTACAACTATTCTAGTAGAAGCAAGTGAAGATTCACCCAAATTAAATACCTCTCCAAGATGATTGCTGTCCCCACAATCCTGGAGCAAATGAGAGAATACCCAAAACGTAAAATGACCTCTGAACAAGATTAACCTGTATCACTGAGAATTCAACAAGAAAAAAAAAGGTCCAAGGAGAATTGGGAAATCCAAGGAGAACCAACAACTTAAAAGATTCCAAACCTGTGGAACATAATAAGTACACAGACTAACCGGTTACACTAAGTTGCCATACAGGAAACTCTACATAGATTTGCCAAATCAAATATTACCCATGCCCCTCCCTCTGTGAATTCTCTCACCCAAAGTTTTGTGGGTGGGAAATCTATACTATCAGAGCTTCCATCCTATGTCAAGAAAATCTACCAATACAAAATTGAGTTGGACCATGAATCTTCTCCTATGGACCATAAAACTCAAGTTCTGTCCCAAAACTCATATTTGATTCAAAATTGATTTGGAACCAAAGAATACTGCATTTTTAAAAAGTAAATCAATAAAACATCTGTCGTATACACAACTTAACTAAAGAAACAGATCAAGTTTTAAAAACCACAACCAGAAACAAAATAAAACTAGTGTTTGTTTAAAAAAAAGTGATAGCCGCAAAACCAAACATTAACATGAAAAAAAATACTTTGAGCGTGTTTGATTAAATGGGAGGAAAAAAAAAGGCAAATAAGCCAATGTTTGTTTGAAAAGTCTGATAACAAATTAAAAATAAGCCTTAAAACATTTAACTTGGAAAGCAACAAATAAAAGTGGGAAAACACAATATTAACAACAAATTTCCACACAAACAAACAAACAGTTTAGAGCATTGGAAAGGGCTATGAAATCACCTTTGACAGTAATTTCCAGCATGTTCTTCCCGAGAGTCTTACCCTCCCCAACAACAACAAGCTCACCTCCTTGTGGTTTTGATCGGGCTGTTGAAGGAAGCAAAATACCTTCTACAGTTTTCTCCTTGGCAGACATGATCTTAACAAGGACTCTGTCCCCCAAGGGCTTGAGTGTACTGCACAGCTGAAAAAGCAACGAGGATGAGCAATGTAACCGAATGAGAAAGAATAACTTAAACTCACAGGTTTGCACATTTTCCTGAGGAAGCAGCTACAGATAAAATGCAAAGCTTTATTGACACAAATTTCAAAAACAAATCCTCAACAAATCATTTCTTTCTCTTAATCTTATTTTCCAAAAAACAACCATTCATATCTTATCTAAAACAAACATTTGTGCACTAATCTCATGTCATTAATTTTTTTTGAAGTAGTGAGAGATTTGAGGATTGGGTTGGTTGGTGTTTGGAGAAATGAGGGATTTTGAAAATCATAAAATCAATTGCCTGTTGGGGTTGGGCTGATGCATGATTCTTCTTTGCAGGTGAACAAGTCACTGGCTTATTCTGGGATCAATTCACGTCCCCACCAACCATGTTCGATCTTTGGAATGTGGGAATTGGTGGTCCAGCTTTCTCTTTTTCTGCAGAGTTCTTCCAGAATTGGACAATTAATCATTTTCAGTCGTTGAAGCATGGGGAGATGCTTCAAATCCTCTGGCGTGAAGTCAAGGAATTGACAACTAAAAAAAGTCAATGTTTGAATTGCAGTGAGTTGGTTGAAGCCTTGGGGAAGTGACGACTCTTCAGACTGACCGATGGAGAAAGAGTGAAGATTTGGGTAGTCATTTTCGTTGTTGGTGGTGTCGTTGTGATCAGGGGAACCAATTCCACTGATTAGCAGCGGCAATATAGACTTTGAAAGAAAACCAGTATCCCACAATAATTTCAGCTTTTCAAGGAGGGAGGAAGGCAAGGTTGCCTCCCCGTCAGTTGTGGACAACGAAATATCATTAGACTTCTGAGTGAGGGAGAAAACAAATAGTGCGGCACCACCTTCAACTTAGGGCAAGAATTGATCTCCAATTCACAAAGACAGGGCATGATGAAACCTTCATCTCTTCTTCTTATTGGAAGCTTTATTTCATCCCCCTGTTCCTCCCACTCCGACATGTCAAACAATTTAAGTTTATTCAATACTGGGAACACTGCAACTGGAGTAACATTATCATCATCACTGTTAATTCCGAAAAGTTCAACTTCTTCCAGAGATTTTAGCTTCCCGAGGCTAACAGTCAATGTGCAAAGCTTTGGAAAAATCTCCATGCCTCTTCGGAACGGCAGATGCCACTCCTCACACTTTTCCATATTCTTAATCTGAAGCGTATGTAACTTCGGGAACACTACTACCGATTGACCTGAATCTTCACCACCAGTAGAAGAAGTACCATCAGTACTTCCCAGTCCATAAAACTCACATCCGATGCGTTTCACTGAGCCCAGCCCCCATAATTCAAGGTGTTCAAGGTTTTGAAGTCTCCCCAAAGCAGGCAATTCCGAGCATTGATTGCAGTTTCTCAGTTCCAGTTTCACCAGATTGGGTAAGGCTGTATTGCTTGACATCCACGATGGAAATTTATTCCCTCCGTAATCTTCTATACGCAACTCTGCCAAGTTTGTATGCGGCTGGAGATCATCCAAAACACTCTCTATCCTTTTTCTCTTTTCTCCTCCTGCAGCAGCATCCTGTCTTTCTTCAGAAAACGCCAAATCCAAGGACAGGAGCTTTTCTTTTTCTTTAGTACTGCCTCTATTGAGTCCGCCACTTGTCCCAATCCCTCTATTCTTAGTTCTCCTTGGATATGGTCTAGAAGTTTTAACTCTCCAATCTGACATCCTTTTCCACCATCACGATCCAATCTGACTCTTCTTAAGGTTCTAAGGCAGCTCAATCGCTCCAAACCCCGCGGCAAATAACTCATCCATCTAGTTAATACAAATTCGAGATGTCTGAGATTACGTAATTTCCCAATTCCTTCAGGTAGTTTCCTCAGAGAAGAACACTCATTCAGTTTCAACGTCTGTAAATTAAATAGATTACATACTGTTTCAGGTAACTTCTCCATGATTCTGTTAAAAGACAAGTTGAGGAGTCTCAAATGCAACAATCTGTCCACCTCATCTGGAAGTTCTTTAAGAGAAGTTTCACTTAAGTCCAATACCCGAAGGCATGTCATCTGACACATAATTAACTCAAGACGTGCACTAGTATACACCGCATTTGCTACACCAAAATGACGCAACCTGATGTTACCAACCTCTCTATCATTCTCCATAAAAATAGAGGATTCCCTCTTTGCGAGATGTCGGGTAAAATCATGCACAAGATCATGCATCTTGCAATGAATCACGTTGCCTTCACTGTCTTTTTTAAAGTCTTGGAACAAAGAGCGCATCGCGAGATCATTGAAATAGTTTGTACCAGTTTTCTCTAGATCTTTTGAGCTATCATAGCTTAAAAACCCTTGCGCCATCCAAAGCTTGACCAATTCATCTTTATATATTTTTGCATCTTCAGGAAAGATAGCACAATAAGAAAAACATCGCTTCAAACGCGAAGGCAATGCATAATAACTTAATAAAAGAGAAGGTAAAAACTCATGCTCATCTTTCGACATTTCTTCCCATATGTTACTTGCTAGTACATCTTTCCATTCTACTACAGATCTTTTGTGGCGCATAACACTCGCGATAATCTTTACCGCTAGAGGGACACCCTTACACTTCCAGGCAATTTTTTTTCCAATTTCTTCAAACTTTTCGCGATCGTCTTCTATTTCCCTAAGAGCTATATGTTTAAAGAATGACCAACAATCTTCATGAGACAATTGCCCCAACCTATGTATACAGGTGGAGGCCATCTTCTCTGCAATGTTCTCATCTCGTGTGGTGATTATTATTCTGCTTCCCTGTGCACCACCATCTAGTGAGACCTTCAACTTTCTCCAAATCTCTGGATCATAGGTCCATACGTCATCTAGCACAAGAAGGAACTTCTTTCCCCTAACAGATTCAGACAAACATTCATGCAGATCTTGCCACGCTACAGTAATAGGGATATTACCAGTAGCTTGTTGAATAATGGATTTGGCCACCCTTTCAAGATCAAAAGGCTTCGAGACACAAACCCACATCAACCTTTCAAAGTTGTTCATCACCTGCCCATCTTTGACGATTAGTTGCACAAGTGTCGTCTTGCCGAAACCCCCTGTACCAACTATAGAGATGAGTGGGACATGTGAATCTTGATGACTAGTCTCACTCAGTAACATGCTTACTGTACTATATATATCATCAACACGACCATAGATCTCAGATGCATCAACAAAAGAGCTCGTTACTGGTCGAGGTTCGTCACGACTTTGCCTTTCATTCAGATCAAGCAAAGCTTTATCTTTAACAATCCGATCTAGTCTTTCGTTTATGTCAATCATCTTACTACTATCATCATGGCGTACAACAACACTTTTTAAACAAGAAAATAGAGAAAACAAGCAGGACCAAAGCTTCTCACTGACAGGAGCATTGTCGTCATCAAGTAGTTGGATCTGTGAGCTGAGAATTTCGGTTTTCCAGTCGTCCAATACATCGTCAGCATCATAGGAGATGCGTGTGAGTTGTTCTAACCAAGCCTTCACTGCTCCGTTCTTGACTTCCTTTTCCTCTGCATCCTCAAGCACTCCTTGGATAAGAACGAGTGTATCATTGAGTTTTTCGCTTTCTTTACGTACACCCGCCAATAGATTCACCTGACCTGTTTGGAGGATCGAACGCAATTGCTCCAACACACCGGAGATCACCGCATGAGCCATAAGAAACACAACAAAGAAGAGAAGATGCTCGAACACCAATAATTCACATGGGTGGGTCTAGAGATGTTTCTTGAAAATGACTTTGATTATTTATTTTATTACAATGACTTTACATTATTTATTTATTTATTTATTACAATGACTTGGGAATAATCTCCAGTGATTGCAGATGATCGTGTCCTCCATCTGATGACTTTAACCTCACTGAACTTAAATAATGCACATGTAACGAATCAAGAAAAAGCTTGGATTGGATGTAGGGTTCTGCGTTGGTAATAGACTGCTCTTGTTAAAATCTGAAAGAAAATGAATGTAGACATGCAACCGCTGATCATTCAGGGTTAAATTGAATCCCCTGGGCAGAATAGAAAGGCTTGGGGTCAAACCAGACATTGTCTTTTTGTAAACCCCCCAGGCCTATATGAACACAATTCTGAAGTGAGGCTTACTACCGTTCGTCAATAAGATCGTGTAAAATTAATAATCTATCAAAGAAATATTATGAAGAATCAGGGTGCAAAATTGGTTTTAAACATTACAATCTCAATACAGACACCAGAGACTTTTTCTATATCTGATACATGATTAAATTGAGTTCTAAAGTCAGCTGTCAGAATGGTCCAATTGCCATTGGGTCATCTGTTATCAAGTTACACACACACACTAACACTGGGTTGGATATGAAGTTACGTCGTCGTCAACAACAATTTTGTAGCACATTCCACTAGGCTGGTGAGTAATCAGCGAAGCAGTAATTGCAAAAAGAATGTGGGCAAAGACGTGCTGACATTGGTTCTCCAGACAGTGTACAAACAGATGCACTTGTGAGAAACACAAGTAATCTGAAGCACTTGTGAGAATGCCCTTTGCTCCATCTCTGAAATTTTAGGAAAATGTGAAGAGGATATCTTGTTAAAATGCTGATACAGTTGAGGAAACAAACTAGCTGCTAGTGCTCATCTTGGACTTTCAATGAGACTAATTCACTTTCTTGTGGTTGGCCTCTAAGCTTTAGAGAAGCTGGTAACCATCTACGCAGTCTTTCTGGACACCACCTGCTCAGAATACACCAAACTAAGTACTTCTGAAACACAAAAGGAGATAATACCAATGATGTGCACTTCCAGAAATTGGTTTTAAAGTGACAAGGAACAGAGGCAACCCAGGGCAGTGAACGGGACTAAAAGAAAAAGACATGTATGAGTAGCATAGTAAAAAGCCTGAGTGAACCAACAGCACTGCCTTTTCAGGATGTTTTACATCATAGAAGACCAAATCTGATGATTGAATCACCTCAAAACATCTCTTTAAAAGTGAAGGAAAACAGAAGTTCTTTATCATAAAACAGATGGTATGTCTGGGAAAACTGGGGAAAACAGAATTATGTATTGGCATCTCAAAGGGGTGGTCTCTTCAATGGTGAGAATGTATAAATACCTAAGACTACGAAAAATAAGAAAAACTAATAACAAGTTTTTGTTAACTTGCAGATCCAGTCTTTCATGTATTGCCCGTCGCACTGAAGAGTTGAGCCCATATGCAATTGAGTTGAAAAGACCCTGAATCAGCATCAATGGCTCAGTATCTCTGACAAAACTTAGATAATTATAGCTCATGAAAATTGTAACAATTAGTTGATTAGTTCTTACACACTTCAACTCTGAATAAATTCTAGTATCTCAGGTAAAGTCTGATACAATAAAGACTTTGACAAAGCATTTAACAAAGACTCGAACCAATGAAGAATTAAGAATAGGGGCAAAACATGTGGAAAAATCAAGCTGTTGTTCAAAAAACTAGAATACAGTCAGTTTTGAAAATCTAGAGTACATAAGAAAGGCGGATGACGATAGGTTAAGCCAAGTCCTGGGGAAGATTCTGGGATCACTCTTTGGATACGCAGGTGGCACTCTACAATGTGTCATTTATTACATGCTGAACGATGAAGAAAGGATATTACGTGGAAAGGAGAGAGAATGAAAAGAACTGTCAATGTAGGTGAAATACTATTTTATTAATATAACTACTGAAAATATATTCATGTTCCTATCATTTAAAGGATCTATAAAAAAGGAACTAATGGGGATGGGGTTGTTTTCTAGTTCCTTGCTTACATATAAATTGATATATAGTATTTTGAGGATGAGCAATGTAACCGAATGAGAAAGAAGAACTTAAACTCACAGGTTTGCACATTTTCCTGAGGAAGCAGCTACAGATAAAATGCAAAGCTTTATTGACACAAATTCCAAAAACAAATCCTCAACAAATCATTTCTTTCTCTTAATCTTATTTTCCAAAAACCAAACAGCCAAGAATAAACAGAAATGTAGATAAAATACTGAACAAATCTTATTTCTCTTAATCTTATTTTCCAAAAAACAACCCATTCATATCTTATCTAAAACAAACATTTGTGCACTAATCTCATGTCATTAATTTCTTTTTGAAGTAGTGAGAGATTTGAGGATTGGGTTGGTTAGTGTTTGGAGAAATGAGGGATTTTGAAAATCATAAAATCAATTACCAGTTGGGGTTGGGCTGATGCATGATTCTTCTTTGCAGGTGAACAAGTCACTGGATTACTGATCAATCGGTTATTCTGCGATGAAGTCTTTGAAGTAATTATCGTCACTGGATTGGGTAGATCTTTGGAATGTGGGAATTGGTGGTCCAGCTTTCTCTTTTTCTGCAGCTTTCTTCCAGAATTGGACAACTAGATATATCCAGTCGTTGAAGCATGGGGAGATGCTTCAAATCCTCTGGCGTGAAGTCAAGGAATTCACAATACCCAAATTCCAATGTTTGAATTGCAGTGAGTTGGTTGAAGCCTTGGGGGAAGTGACGACTCTTCAGACCAACCGATGGAGAAAGAGTGAAGATTTGGGTAGTCATTTTCGTTGTTGGTGGTGTCGTTGTGATCGGGGGAACCAATTCCACTGATTAGCAGCGGCAATATAGACTTTGAAAGAAAACCTGTATTGAAGCATAATTCTAGCTTTTCAAGGAGGGGAGGAAGGCAAGGTTGCCTCCCCGTCAGTTGTGGACAATTACATATATATAGACTTCTGAGTGCGGGAGAAAACAAGTAGTGCGGCACCACCTTCAACTTAGGGCAATACCGGATCTCCAATACCTGAAGACAGGGCATGATGAAACCTTCTCCACCTTCTTCATCTCTTCTTATTGGAAGCTTTATTTCATCCTCCTGCTCCTCCCACTCCCACAAGGCAGACAATGTAAGTTCCTTCAATACTGGGAACACTGCAACTTCTTGAATTTGGAAAAGCTTAAGGCCCCGAATTTCAAACTTCGTAGTTCAAGTTCTTCTAGAGTTTTTAACTTTCCGAGGCCTGGTGGTAACATTTGCAATTTCATCAAATCATGCACAGTCAATGTGCGAAGCTTTGGAAAAATCTCCACGCCTCTTCGGAACGGCAGATGCCACTCCTCACACTCTTCCATATGATGAATCCTAAGCGTATGTAACTTCGGGAAAACTACTACCGATTGTACTGAATCTTCACCACCAGTAGAAGTACCATCAGTACTTCCCAGTCCATAAAACTCGCATCCGATGCGTTTCACTGAGCCCAGCCCCCATAATTCAAGGTCTTCAAGGTTTTGAAGTCTCCCCAAAGCAGGCAATTCCGAGCATTGATTGCAGCGTCTCAGTTCCAGTTTCACCAGATTGGGTAAATATGTATTAATGCTTGACATCCACAACGGAAATCTATTCCCTTCGTAATCTTCTATACGCAACTCTGCCAAGTTTGTATGCGGCTGGAGACCATCCAAAACATTCTCTATCCTTTTTCTCTTTTCTTCTCCTGCAGCAGCATCATGTCTTTCTTCATCACTTTCTTCAGAAAACACCAAATCCAAGGACCGGAGCTTTTCTTTTTTCTTTAGTACTGCCTCTATTGAGTCCGCCACGGTCCCAATCCCTCTATTCTTAGTTCTCCTTGAATATGGTCAAGAAGTTTTAACTCTCCAATCTGGCATCCTTTTCCACCATCACGATCCAATCTGACTCTTCTTAAGGTTCTAAGGCAGCTCAATCGCTCCAAACCCCGCGGAAAATAACTCAACCCATAAGTTCTTTCAAATTCGAGATGTCTAAGATTACGTAATTTCCCAATTCCCTCTGGTAGTTTCCTCAGATAATGACACTTATTTAATTTCAACGTCTGTAAATTAAATAGATTACATACTGTTTCTATTTTCTTCATCTTCGTGTTAGACAAGTCGAGGAGTCTCAAGTGTAACAATCTGTCCACCTCATCTGGAAGTTCTTCAAGAGAAGTTTCACTTAAGTTCAATACCCGAAGGCATGTCATCTGACATATAAGATGCGCACTAATATTCTCCACATCATTTGCTTCATCCTCCACATCATTTGCTGCACCAAAATGACGCAACTTGATGTTACAAACTTCTCTATCATTCTTCGTAAAAATGGAGGAATCACTCTTCCCGAGATGTTGGGCAAAATCATGCACAAGGTCATGCATTTTGCAACCAATGACGTTGCCTTCCCTGTCTTTTTCAAAATCTTGGAACAAAGAGCGCATCGCGAGATCATTGAAATAGTTTGTACCAATTTTCTCTAGATCTTTTGAGCTATCATAGCTTAAAAACCCTTGCGCCATCCAAAGCTTGACCAATTCATCTTTTTTAATTTCCGCATCTTCTTGAAAGATAGCACAATAAGAAAAACATCGCTTCAAATGTGAAGGCAATGCATAATAACTTAATAAAAGAGAACGTAAAAAACCATGCTTATCTTCCGACATTACTTCCCATATGTCACTTGCTAATACATCTTCCCATTCTAGTATGGATCCTTTAAGGCACATAAGACTTGCGATAATTTTTATCGCTAGAGGGACACCCTTACACTTCCAGGCAATTTCTTTTCCGATTTCTTCAAACTTTTCGCGGTTGTCTTGTATTTCCCTAAGAGCTATATGTTTAAAGAATGACCAACACTCTTTATCAGACAATTGCCCAAGCCTATGTATATAGGTGGAGGTCATCCTCTTTGCAATGTTCTCATCTCGAGTAGTAATTATTATTCTGCTTCCATGTGCACCACCTTTAAGTGAGACCTTCAATTTTCTCCAAATCTCTGGATCATAGGTCCATACGTCATCTAGCACAAGAAGGAACTTCTTTCCCCTTACCGATTCAGACAAACATTCATGCAGATCTTGCAACACTACAGTAATAGGGATATTACCAGTAGCTTGTTGAATAATGGATTTGGCCACCCTTTCAAGATCAAAAGGCTTCGAGACACAAACCCACATCCGCTTTTCAAAGTTGTTTGTCACTAGCAAATCTTTGAGGATTAGTTGCACAAGGGTTGTCTTGCCGAAACCCCCTGTACCAACTACGGAGATGAGTGGGACATGTGAATCTTGATGATCGGTCTCACTCAGTAACATGCTTACTACACTATATATATCATCAACACGACCATAGATCTCAGAATCATCAACAAAAGAGCTCGTTGATCTCATAGGTTCTTCACGACTTTGACTTTCAGAGAGATTAGGAAGTAGAGCTTTATTTTTAACAATCCGATCTAGTCTTTCCTTTAAACAAGAAAATTGAGAAAATAAGCCGGGCCAAACCTCCCCACTGATAGGAGCATCAAGTAGTTGGATCTGTGATCTGAGAATTCTGGTATTCCAGTCGTCAATACATCGTCAGCATCATATAAGATGTGTGTGAGTCGTTCTAACCAAACCTTTACTACTGCGTTGTTGACTTGCTTTTCCTCTGCATCCTCAACCACTGCTTGGATAAAAACGAGTGTATCTTCGAGTTTTTCGCTTTCATTAGCTACACCCGCCAATAGATTCACCTGATCTGTTTGGAGGATCTGTTTGGAGGATCGAACGCAATTGCTCCAACACACCGGAGATCACCGCATGAGCCATAGTGAAAATATTATGAAGAATCAGAGTGCAAAATTGGTTTAAAACATTACAATCTCAATACAGACACCAAACAGACTCTTTCTATATCTGATACATGATTAAATTGAGTTCTAAAGTCAGCTGTCAGAATGGTGCAATTGCCATAGGGTCATCTGTTATCAAGTTACACACACACTAACACTGGGTTGGATATGAAGTTACGTCGTCAACAACAATTTTGTAGCACATTCCACTAGGCTGGTGAGTAATCAGCTAAGCAGTAATTGCAAAAAGAATGTGGGCAAAGACGTGGTGACATTGGTTCTCAGACAGTGTACAAACAGATGCACTTGTGAAAACACACAAGTAATCTGAATCGCTGAAGCAAAGAATTGTGAGAATGCCCTTTGCTCCATCTCTGGAAATTTTAGGAAAAGGTGAAGAGGATATCTTGTTAAAAATGCTGATACAGTTGGAGGAAACAAACTAGCCAGGTGTCATCTTGGACTTTCAATGAGACTAATTCACTTTCTGTGGTTGGCCTCTAAGCTTTAGAGAAGCTGGTAACCATCTACAGTCTTTTCTGGACACCACCTGCTCAGAATACACCAAACTAAGCACTTCTGAAACACAAAAAGGAGATAATACCAATGATGTGCACCCCAGAAATTGGTTTTAAAGGAGCAGAGGCAGCCCAGGGCAGTGAACAGGACTAAAAGAAAAGACATGCATGAGTAGCATACTAAAAGCCTGAGTGAACCAACAGCACTGCCTTTTCAGGATGTTTTACATCATAGAAGACCAAATCTGATGATTGAATCACTTGAATCACCTCAAAAAACATCTCTTAAAAGTGAAGAAAACAAAAGTTCTAACTCATAAAACAGATGGTGGCTGTCTGGGGAAAACTGGGGAAAACAGAATTAAGGGCTGGCATCGGAGATCCTTCTAAGGTGGTCCTTCACGGTGAGAATGTATAAATACCTAAGACTACTTGCACAAACAAGAAAACTAATAACAAGTTTTTGTTAACTTACAGATCCAGTCTTTCATGTATTGCGCTGTCGCGACTGAAGAGTTGAGACCATATGCAATTGGAATTGAAAAGACCCTGAATCAGCATCAATGGCTCAATATCTCTGACAAAAAACTTAGATAATTATAGCTCATGAAAATTGTAACAATTAGTTGATTAGTTCTTACGCACTTCAACTCTGAATAAATTCTAGTATCTCAGGTAAAGTCTGATACAATAAAGACTTTGACAAAAAGCATTTAACAAAGACTTGAACCAATGAAGAATTAAGAATAGGGGCAAAACATGTGGAAAAATCGGAAGTTGTTGTTCAAAAAACTAGAATACAGTCAGTTTTGAACATTTAGGAGCACATAAGAAAGGCAGATGACGATAGGTTAAGCCAAGTCCTAGGTGAAAATTCTGGGATCACTCTTTGGATACGAGGTGGCACTCTACAATGTGTCATTTATTACATGCTGAATGATAGAATGGATATTCACAGCGGAAAGGAGAGAATAGAAAAAAGAACTATCAATGTAGGTGAAATACTATTTTATTAATATAACTACTGAAAAATATATTCATATTCCGACCATTTAAAGGATCTATAAAAAGGAACTAACAGGGAAGGGTTTTCTAGTTCCTTTTCGCTTACATATAAATTGATATACAGAATCGACATCACTGTAAATGTCAGGTTTCCCATCTTCAAGCAGCTGAACTTGAGAATTTAAAAATAACAGGTTTTCATACATACCATAAAAAAGTGCAGCCATTCCAACATCAGAAATGAGAGCCACAAATTTTGTAGCCTGGATCAATGAAATCATGTATTGATTGAAGTTGTGCCAAATGCCCATGACCTATAAGAATCAAAGGATAACCCCATCTGTTTAAAGCCTATGAAAAGAAGCCAAAATCAGCATGAACCACAAGATAACATCACGATTCCATCACAAGATAATGAAAACTGAACACAAATGTATATGGAATCGTTATACCAAAGAGCTCTATCTAGCGTAAAGATTGGTTTTATAACTGGAAAGGAAAAGCACTGTCACATCGAAGTTAGAAGCATTTCTAGACGCGTCCTCCAAAACTATGTAACAATTGCATTGAGCAACATTCTGAGGACAAGAATAACTTCCTTTACAGGAAGACAAGGATTTTGCTCTCTGGAAAACTTGCAAATTGTCAAATAGAGTGATAATTGATAGAGCGTCGGTCTGACATGCCCACCACCATCTAAAGTAAAAGAAACATTGTGTCAGAGTGTATCTAGAATCGGGTGTAAATACAGCATCAACAATTTATTGTTTACTATTTTACGTTTTCTTGTTTTCACATTATTGTCAAGATAACTAAGACATTTCAACTAGGTTTATCCCTCATCCTTCCCCATCGACCACTTTACTCACTTACATTTGAAGTTATCCTCACATGAGGAAGAAGAGAAAATCATAATGTTTGCGTGAAGAAGGCTAAGTGCGCCGCGCTTCTCAGATTGGTCCTTGCCCAGCGCGCCCATCATATTCTGAGACTTTTGGTTGAGGAAAAATCAAAGAAGCGTGCTGCTTTCGATTTTGCCTTGCAAAGCAGCGCCAGCTCCATGTATCTAAATTCGTAGTTTCTATTTGCTCAGTAACAGCGAGATTGCGGGTTACTATATAAATAAATAAGTTTTGGAAAACCTAACACAAGCAACACAAGAAAAAAGAAACCCGATTTTGAGAGCTATCAAATTGAGAGATAACAGGATAGAAAAACACGTAAAGAGAGAGGAGTGATCTAGTAAGGTGAGAACCGGAAATGAGTGATTGTAATCTTCATTCCCACTTTATAAAAGGATTAGCTCTTGTGGAAATAGGCATCATTGGCGAACCACGATATCGCGTTGTAGTATGCTTTTGCTTCTTTGCATTATTATCTACATTGTGTAGTAGTTGTTTTAGAAGTTAGGCATGTTAGGTTGGTTATAAGTGAATATTTAGAATTTATCTGGAGTAGTAGTTGAGTTCATATTACAAGTTATCTGTATTCATCCCCATAATCCCTTTACAGGGTGCTCATAGTCTCCATTAAGTTATAGGGCTTTCATGTTGCACTTTCCCCGGGAACTTTGTTAGTAGTGTTCCGGCCACACTTCACAAGAAAGGATGTAATGTGGACGAGGTCGGTTTGTCACAAACCCAAGTAACATCTAATTTCGATTATTAAGAAAAATATAATAAACAATGATATGGAGCTTCAATTGACTCTTACTTTTGCTCTCACTTATCCAAGTTCGAACTAGTTATGTTACGGGTGGTTGAACTCTATGAAAGTCGTTAATGATTGGAATATGGAAGATGCCAAGATGGTATATTTTATTATAGAATCCATGTCATCCAATCGTTCTTTTATTACAAGAAAAATATATAATATAAGTACAAATAATTCTTATAGAATTCATGTTAATAGTAATCGACACCTTCAGTCAAAACAAGGTAAGTAATAAGTTTTGCTTGCTACAACGATCTCCACGAGACCGCATGTGTAGATCATCCTCGCCAAAAGTCATGAGTAACTCTATGCATTGAGCTTCATATAAGTGTTCCTTTGATTTATTAGCTTACACATCCTTTGGAACAACATCAATAGCAAAACAAGACATACTCATGTATACCTTGAATTACTTGATAAAATTTACCCAAAAATAATAAAAATAAAAATAATGTATCTCGATAAATCAATTTAGTTTTTGAGTTAGAGACTTAAGATCGAAAGTATCGGCAGTTGTTCCCCTTTGATTAGGGGTGGTCATCGAAGTCGAGCGAGCCGAGTATTGGCATGCTCGATTCGCTCGTGAGTTTTCGAAGTCGAGCCCGAGCCGAGGTCAAACTCAATGTCGAGCTCCACTTTGTGCTCAAACTCATTCGATTTGAATTATAATTAGCTCGAGCCGACTCGATTCGAATTCATTTTTACAAAACGAGCTCGAGTGAAGCTCGACCGCCGAAAGCTCGAGACTCAGAGGTCATGAGCTTGCATCCGGAAACAATGGCATATATACCAAAATTGTTGAATAAACCCCATTTTTTGTATGATTTAAGTACAAAAATTCCAAAAAAACCAAGGTCCGATTCTAAGTCCGCTAGAACCGGTGCTTACACCGGCGGTTGTCGTTGCCTTAAAGTTACTTAACTACAAGTAAAGAGAGAGTCCCCTGTGGAACTTTATGAGGATTATATTCGCTTTAGTCTGGGTCTTGCGGACATACCAAAGATGCGGGATGAAAAAAGAGGGGAAAGAGTCGCCTTACTTGGTCGGAAGCCGCCAAGCCTTAGTAAAACAGTATGTGATTTGATCTTAACTTCGATCTCTATAGTTACTCATCACACTACAAAAAGACCAATCTCTTGTTACTAATATTGGTAATCCGGGGACCACATCATTTTGCACGCCCAAGAAGGGTACTACCTCTCACAACATCCCTCAAGCGAGGGTAGGTGGTAGTTTGTTTTAGCTTTACCCCCAACCCGCATACCGAACTTTATATCTAATTTAGGCAGGGGCGGGTAGGTGCAAGAAAGTCGCCTTCGGGGACATGCTTTGTTGAAGACATCTCTATACCCATTCGGGAGTGAAGCGGCCTAGTAGGCTCCTCCTTGGAGAGATAAGTCTTGATTGACGAGGGCGCAGTCCTTGTAGAATTTGGTTGGGTTTGGCAGCGGCAGCGTTAAAGGTATATTACTTAGTAACAGCAAGTGGCATTCTCCCCTTCTTTCATATAGCCTACTTGGACTAGATAAACCTATGCCTCTCCCGACCCAGGGCCCGGCATTTGTCCTTAAGTCCTTCCTTGTGGAGGCCAGGTTGTTCGTGTTGGAGAGAGCCGACCGTTGCCATGCTTCTTAGATCGAAGTAACGCTATTTATTTACTTTTTATGTTATCTAGGAATCACGAGATTCCGCTTTAACATTTATCACTTTTCGCCTCGAGTGGGGGTAGACAAATGTTCCATCCATCCGATTTTGTACGCAATGACCAAGTATAGTCCCATTCAATTAAGAGGAATGACGATGTTACGACCCTATTTCTTATCTTGTCTTGGAAGGTCATTTTGCTACGCAGAGATGGAAGTTGCCAAAGTTACGCTCACCATGGCGGAGTGATCCTCTTCCTATTGATCAAAAGCCCGCTGGTTTAGAATTCTATTCTAAAGGGCACCCCAAGATATCAAGTGATTAGGCGGGCTTTCAAAGAAATAACTGAACTTCGCCAAGCAGGCTTTCAAAGTTGGTTTATTGATGCTTGATGACATACCTTGATTGCTAGCAAAGTATTCCACAAACCTTTTTAAAGGCTTTGAAAAAAGTCCCACCCCCTTAATAAAAGTTTATGGCCTAAGAAATTCTTTTAAGTTTAGATGTTGTAAAACTTCAACTCACACGCCGCACAAACTAAAAGAGGTTACCCGACTTGCTAGTTTTTTCAATCACGATGTCTTATATTGTCTTTCTCTTATGCCGGCGTCGACTATTTTCGCTTTTACAAATGTGCTTCTTTTTCGATGTTCATTATCTCCATGGCGGCTTTAAAGTTTTACATGAGTCGTTCTCGCAAAGTTTTCCTAGTCGATTTCGACATGCTTGAATTAGTTGGATTTTTTTTGTTAATGTGTGTGGGGGGATTTAATAGAGGAGTATAGTTTGCCTAGATACATGCACAACTTTAGATATAGATTGGCATGCACACCGCCTTTATTTAGTTCTTTTTTCACGTTGGTATTGCAACAATTTGAATTAGTTGAATGTCTTATTTTTAACTCCTATTTATTTTGTAGCAATGCCTCTAACAAAGAATGTGAATGTGAAGAATGCAGCAAAAGTGTTTTCATGGGTGCTAAGAAGTTGTTAGGTGGGGAGTAGTAGTTCGGTCGCGATGAGGAGCCCGAGAAAAGAGAGAAGGAGAACAACCACTTCGCATCGATTCAGTAGGGATCGAAAAGCGGATGATCCCCAAGAATGTTGTAAGTGGTGTAGAGTTAGGAAATCAAAAGAGAAGAAAGGGGACAGTTATGAGTGATGTAGATGTAGATATAGATGTAGATGTAGATGTAGATGACAATGACGTAAATATGGATCGTGGGAAGAGTGTAGTTCTAAGTCATGCTGATAGTGAAGAAGAGGGTGTTGATGATGCAGAAGAGGAAACTGACGAGGAGGAGGAGGAGGATGACGAGGAAGTCCATGTACCTGTACCTCCAGTGAATATTGTGAGAAAGTCTAACAATGACTTGGAGTTCAAGAGAGGTGTTTATGGAGGTGGCCCTTGTGTGTCACATCTGTTGTATGACTATGCAAAGGCACGGCTGGCTGATGTTTGGGAGGGGGGCGTAATATTATCATATAGTGTCTATTAGTATTTAAATTTTGTATTACTTAAACTTGTGCATACATTAATACTAAGTTTTTATTGTTTTAGGCGGAGCGAGGGGTGTGAAGTGCCATGGGCACCTAAACAAGTTGGTACAATGGGATATCGAGGAGAGTGTTTGGACCGTTCTACTTTTTTCGTGGAGCTTTAAAGGACCGGCTTATGTGCTCGGGTCTTAGGTGTATACAGCATCGGGGATCCCGTGGTTGGTCTCTCGCGTTTGTGGAGAGGTGGCATCCGAGACCAACACGTTTTAATATGCCGTGGGGCAGAGATGACAATCACATTGGACGATGTTTCCCAACTCTTAGGAGTTCCGATCAGAGGCAAAGCAGTGACTGGGGACACTGATTTGACCTTGGAACTGACAAAAAGACTCCTCCACAAAAATCTTGGCATACCCATGGATAAGATAGATGCGGAGATGAAATCCAATAAGTTCACTTCCAAAGTTAGGATGGATTTCTTGATGAAGCAGTTTGTTGGGAAGGTAACAGATGAAGATTTACATTGATGAAAATGGGTTGTTGCGGGAAGAAGGCGCCAACCCAAAAAGAGGTGCAGCTTTGTCGTGAGAGCTTATCCGTTATTTTTCTTTGGATGTACCGCCTTCACCGACATCGCCCGAACCGGCAGCTCCCGCTTGTTATCCGAGACCGCCAAATTTGCCGAGATCGAGACTACTGGCGTGGGTGCGGCCTTCTTTACCGGCTTACTTGTGCGGTGGGTCTTGGGACCGCCACAAGTGCCAAGGGTGAAAGGTGTTTCGTGCTATTTCACTCCTCCCCGGTGTATTAGTTTTTGTTTTTCTTTTCAATGTCAATTTTATCTATCTATTACAATATTAACTCCAGATCTATATTAATGTAGGCATGGATTTATGAGTACTTCCTAAGTGTTAGGGCCATACCCAAATGAGGACTATCATTTGAGCATGTCCCGTGCTAATAGGTACTCGGTTACTCCGCCTTTTTATGCTAGCACAACAACAGTGCATGACAAGTATACCCGAGCCACCATTGATAATATGAGTTGTACCGATGTAAGTATTTTTGTATGTAAATAGTTTTATTTATTAATTGATATTATTAGTATGTGATTAATGATTAATTTCTCGATCATATGCTATTTGACAAAGTTGAATGGTATCCCTATGTTGAAGTCCGAGCTACACGGGCGGTGGATGAAATAGCATTTTTCGAGGGATTTATATGCTTTCTTGATAATGTCGAAAGCAAGCATAATGTCATGGTGGTTGTCGCGTCGGTTGGGTCATATGCAATTTGTACCCTCGGATCCCCAAAACCAAAGACCTCGACGCTGAACTACTTCCGACGCGGGTATGATGTGAAATTTAATATCGCGGCCTTCCCTAATCGGAGTAATTGGCGTAATCACTTGATTCAACTTGAACAACGAGGACCCATTCCGCCTTATCCATGGGAGTGTGTTAGTAGATACATGAGTTGGTACCGAAAACAATAGTCATATTCGAATGATAAACCCCGATCATCTTAGTCACTACTCCCTACGAGAGTCTTCCATATCATAATCGGTGAGTTAATATCTTACAACGTTAATTTTTGTTTTGTTTTGTTTTGGTATTTTATAAATGTAAATGTATATACTAATGTAGTTTTTGTTTTAATTTTGACAACACCCCGCCGTCGATGAAATTTCTCGCTTTGCTCAATCAAGGCCCGTGAATTGGGTGGGATCTAGCGATTCCATGACGATGCACGTAACAAGTTCATGGAGGCATACAATTTGACCCGTGCAAGTTCATTCATGGACGATATCGTGAAGGAGCATAGGATTTAGGTATGTTGAGTTTGGTTAGTTTAGGGTTTAGTGGTTAGTTTGGTTAGTTTACCTCTTTTTATCTTGTGTTGGGACGAGTGTTGGAAATGGAAATGGTTTGTTTGTGTTAGTTGAGATGATGCGGGGAGTGTTTATTGGCATTTGAGATGATGCGTTGGTTTTGCTTTACTTTTCAGTTTGTGTTAGTTGAGATGATGCGGGGAGTGTTTATTGGCATTTGAGATGATCGCGGGTTTTTCCTTTACTTTTCGGTTTGTGTTAGTTGAGATGATGCGGGAGTGTTTATTGGCATTTGTCTTTCTTTGTTCTTTTGAGAGTTGATCATGACTTAAGTTCAAGAGTTTTCCAATCAATGAGGTTTCTAGATTTGGTGTTGGATTTGACATATGTGGTAGTATTTATACTTGATTCATGTGTTTTTTTGGGGGTAATTAGGCAAATAGTGGTGGCGGAAGATGGTGAACATGAGGAAGCAAGTGGAGAGGTTAGTTTTTTCGGGAGGACCTTAATAAAACAGGTTTGATTTAACTTTGCTTGGACCGACCGTTTATTCAATTTTTTTGTTTTGCGGGAAGGAGATAAAGAACAAAGAGTTAGATATATAACTAAAGTCGAAAGTTAGATTGGAAATCTCTTTGTAGTCAAAAATGTTATGTTAGGACTCTTTTGTAAGTGCAAGTTGTTGATATGTAGCAACTTAGCTTTTATGTTCAAGCATCTCGCGGACAATGTATTTCACATGGTGTCACATTGTTGAAATATGAAATGATAGTGATCTTGCTTTGGACTTGTCATTCTTTTCATGTTCACCTAAGATCCTAGGGTTTCATGTATTTCATGTCACATTGCCTTTGGTTATGTTTCTCGCTATTAGCGTGCATTGATTTTAATAGGACGTCCTGCTGTCGATTAGGAGTAAACAGTTATACTACTTACCAAGGCGCACGATATGTACTTTGCTTAGATCTCGGTTTATATCCATTCAATGGCTCTTCTTGTGCTCTCCGGACAATTTCATATGATTTTAATTTGTCACATCAAGTATCTCTATTAATAATCTAATGCGAGAACATTGTCCCAATGTTATCTCTATTAGTATCTCTAATGCAGAACACAAAAATCCCAATGTTATCAACAAAAATCCCAATGTTATTTACCAAAACACAAAAATCTAATGCGAAGACGCAATGTTTTTGCCAAAACACAAAAGATCTGCTTTTTGCCTCTTGAACGGTGTGGCCATATCGTTTGGATTTGAACTTGCAAAAAAATGGCGTGTCTGTTTGAACTTTGTCCCAAACGGCATGGCGTGTCTGTTTGGACTTAGTCCCAAACGGCATGGCCCACCGTTTGGACTTAGTTCAACGGCATAGCCACCGTTTGAGATAAAAGGCCAAACGGGTGGCCATGCCGTTGGACTTTGAACTTGCAAAAATATGGCGGTCTATTTTGGACTTTGTCCCAAACGGCATGGTTACACCGTTTTGGCCTTAGTCCCAAACGGTGGCATACCGTTTGGTACTAAGGCCAAACGGTGTGGCCATGCCGTTTGGGACAAAGTCCAAATAGACACGCCATATTTTTTGCAGTTCAAAGTCCAAAACAGATGGCCACACCGCTTGGCCTTAGTCTCAAACGGTGTGGCCATGCCGTTTGGAACTAATACAAACGGTGTGGTTATGCCGTTGGACTTTGAACTTGCAAAAAATGGGTAAATCTGTTTGGACTTTGTCCCAAACGGCATGGCCACACCGTTTGGGACTTTTCACCGTTTGGACTTAGTCCCAAACGGTGTATCGGTAATATGCCGTTTGGGACAAAGTCCAAACAGACACACCATATTTTTGCAAGTTCAAAGTCCAAACGGCATGGCCACACCGTTTGAGACTAAGGCCAAACGGTGTGGCCATGCCGTTTGGACTTTGAACTTGAAAAAAATGGCGTGTCTGTTTGGACTTTGTCCGAACGGCATGGCCACACCGTTTAATAAACGGTGTGGCCATGCCGTTGGGACTCAAGTCCAAACGGTGGCCACACCGTTTGGGACTAAGTCCAAACGACACGCGCCATTTTTTTTTATCCAAGTTCAAATCCAAACGATATGGCGTTACTAAGTCCATATCGTTGATGTTGATGTTTTGGCAATTTATCGGTTTGGTTTGTTTGTGTTGATGTTGATTGATGATCATATGAGTTGAGGTAAATTTGTTGTTGACAAACGTTGGCATTATCTTGGTGGTATAGTATCCGCATCAATACATCATATCAACTTACTGAAACAAAATTGCAAGTGGGCACGCTTGTGTAACAACAAGAACATTTATAATAAGCACATCGAGAATGCTTTATGCAATCCCAAATATTATTGTTCAGATTACAACATTTAAGCATATCGAATGAATTAGCAACAAGTATAGCCTGCCTGCACCTAGCTTTGGCTTGTTCAAGCCTTTCACTCCAAGTTTCACTCTTTTCAACTTCTCCACCTTCTTTCAACACTTCGCTTCTTCTCTTTCCTTTCCGACAATTTCTCCCGTTGTAGCTAATAACTCAATTTTGACGACTTTCTTCAAATGGTGCATAGTCAAGGTAAAGCGATATCTTGTGGCATCTTGTGGAACTGTGAGCGATCGTAAAACATAACCGCAGAGAATGATGAAAAGATCAAGATCGACCGATGCAAAGTCGGTTTGGAAACGCAACGGATGAGTAGGCAGTATTTTTACCTAAAGCAAAGCTTTGCCTCGGATTCTCCATTTCTCCTTGAGCCATACTTCTCTTTTCTACAACATCAATGAGATTAGAACTTCGGTCTAATTAAACTCCCCAAATGTAACCTAAAACCAGCAATATTAAACTTTGAAAATAAAAAGGGAGAAAGAAGTTATCAAAAAGCACCGGTCTATCATTATGATGTTTCCTATCTAGAGCCTAGCTAGCGGAGACAACATTAGATACTATCCAATGGACATAATGATGCAATAAAACACAACCCTCGACCGCAGTTCAACTTAACAACACTTGATAAAACTCTAACAAGGTCGCCATATCTAAACCACTCTTAACAAGTCCGGACATCAATGAAGTCCATGACGCGCAGATAAAATATCATTAGAACTAGTGAACATTTAGAATCAAAGAGTTTTGAATAAAGCTATACTTACAATCGACAGATTACATATTATTTTTCTCGGGACAATTTCTCGAGTCATGGTTAGCAATCGTCCACATATCCGTGGACACTTTCTTCATGAATTGTTTAGGGCTATCTCTTTGGGGATTTCCATCTATCCGCTTTCTTCTTCCCTCCCTTTTGTTTGAGAAATGTTGGGATTCAATATCAATAGCTGAAATAAAGACCGAATTAAAATAAATATTTATATCAAATTAAACACCGAATTAAACACTAAATTTATATCAAATTAAACATTTAAATAAAAAAATGCGTGATGTATTAACCGAAGGTATCGAGGCTCTGCGAATCTGGAGGCTCTGCAACTTCGCCTCCTTTGTAGGAAGTCTCATTAAACTTTGAAATTTCAATAACCATTTCACCAATCTTTTCAATAAAATATGAATAACCCTCAAAAGTATGCGACGATCGTAAGCCACTTGAGAAGCAACCTTGATAGAATGAGCCACTCTCAAAGGTTCATTTGAGACATTCCCAACCACAAATCCAGTATCAAACTCCGCTCTATAAGTGTTAGACTTTTGCATCCACCGCGTCAATCTAAAATGGTTTGGAATCTCTTCAATCTCAGAAGAGCGATAAAACCTTTAAGATATGACCACAAAGCAAACCCATAAACTGAAAGTACTTGCATTCGCAGTCTCCCTCTAAGGTTCCTCTATCGAAACTCACTCTCCAAACAGAATTCTTCAGCGGGTCTCTCCATTTCACCATGTAGCTTCGGTTCCATACACCATCAATTTGTTCCCCATCAATTTTGTACTCCATCTTTGCCTTTTCTAGTTGCTCTTTAAATTTATTGAATATTGAGATCGTGATAGACCTTGGCGGCATGCATAAGGATGAAAGCATCGTTAGGCACAATCCGTGAACTATGCTTTCGGTCGCGGTAATCGAATCTCTTTCTTTCCTAGCAAGCAAAGCCAAAGACTTCTCATTACCATGTACAAACCGCATAAAGCGTAGTCGCCGAATTGACAAACCGGTCATAATGAGCATTCATCGATTCACTTCGACCCGGTCGTGTGCATACCGACAAAAAGGTGCCACCGAGATAACAAGGAACCCATTTCTCCGCATTGAATATATCTCTGTCAACCAAGGATTTTCGGACAACTCATACTTCTCAATGATTGTACACCATCTTCTCTCAAAATCAACAATCCTATCACGAAAAGAAATAGTGTTCTTCAATTTCGGTTACCAATGTCTCAAATTTGGTAAATGACATCTTCTCTTGGAATTTTGATAATATGTCAAAGACAAGAATGCGATGACGAGTATTAGGAAACACTTTGGCAATGGTCAGCCGTCATCGCTCTATCCTAGTCGATGATGATTGATTTGGCCTTAATACCACCCATGGCCGCAAGCCGGGCCTTAAATAGCCATATGAATGTATCTTCGTCTCCTCATCAAGCAACAATGCTAAACCAAACCGAATCGACCGATAATGATGGTTGACTCGATTAAAAGGGGCAAAAGGCATGGAATATGCATTGGTACGATATGTGGTATCAAAGACACAACATCCCCGAAATATTCATCTTGGCATTGAGACCTCCCATGAACCCGAAAAAGTTCACATGATCCATTTTCATCTAAATCAATAGCGTAGTAGAACCGGGATCCTCAAGACTCTTACGCAAGATAAAATATTGCAAAGACCGCGGCGGTTGCATCACCTTCTTTAGGCATCTTTTCGGTCAAACCATAATAATGGTTCCAACAATCTTTCGTGTAAACCCAACTTCCTCTCCATGAAAAAACGGATGCCACTTTCCCAACGGATAAACCTGTTATCACTAAATATCTCGGTCAAGCACTTCACGCTTCGGGCATATGTTTGTTAGTTTTCATGCAAATTCTCTTCGATGGGGTCACCGCCGCGTGACTATGGTCATTATGAGCCTTGGCCCGACCTCATATATCTCTTCATGCATTCTTTTCTTAATACGAATTCTAGCTTGGCAACCACACCGGATAGTTGATGTATTTCTTGATCGGACTTCATCTCAAACCCATTCACGTGAGCAAACCAGTAAACAACCACTAACCAAATCCACCTGATTTTGTTGCTTGGAAGTCGTCCGAACACGAGTCTCAAATCCCTCTTGTTGACCATACTCTTTGTAATAAGTCTTTGCCTCGTCAACACTTGTAAAAGTCATTCCTATATAAAGGGAGGACTAATGTTTGCGTGCCTTGAACAAGGGCTTTAGTAGACGAAGACCCAACTACGTCTTCTTCGATATTGATTGATGTCTCTGTCTCCATTTCTATAAATCGAAAAAATTAAAAATATAAATAACTTAAACAGTCAAAAATCCCAATGTACATAAACAGTGTAAATAACTTAAACATCAAAACTCTGACAGAGTTAACCAAATATGCTACTTCACCGAAAACTCTGACAGAGTTCACCGAATATGCTAGTTCACCGAACTCTGTCAGTTCACCAAACTCTGACAGAGTTCAAAACTCTGACAAAGTTTACCGAATATGCTAGTTCACCGAACTCTGACAGAGTTCAAAACTCTGATAGAGTTCACCAAACTCTAACAGAGTTCAAAACTCTGACAGAGTTCACCGAATATGCTACTTCACCGAACTCTGACAGAGTTCAAAACTCTGATAGAGTTCACCGAACTCCGGCGAGTTCAAAACTCTGACGATCACGGCATGAAGAATACGACAGAGTTCACCGAACTCGAAAGAGTTCAAAACTCGGCGAATACGGCGAGTTCACCGAATATGCTACTTCAACGAACTCGACATAGTTCAAAAACGATAGAGTTCATCGAACTCGGCGAGTTCAAAACTCGACGAATCGGCATGAAGAATACGACGAGTTCACCGAACTCTCGGCGATGTATCTGGCATGAAGAATACGACGAGTTCAAAACTCGGCGAGTTCACCGAATATGCTACTTCACCGAACTCGACAGAGTTCACCGAACTCGGCGAGAATGGCGGCATGAAGAATACGACGAGTTCACCGAACTCGAAAGAGTTCAAAACTCACGGCGAGAATCTATTGAGAGTTCAAAACTCGATAGAGTTCACCGAACTCGGCGAGTTCAAAACTTCGACGAGAATCACGGCATGAAGAATACGATAGAGTTCACCGAACTCGAAGAGTTCAAAACTTCGACAGAGTTCACCGAACTCGACGAGTTCAAAACTCCGACGATCACGGCATGAAGAATACAACGAGTTCACCGAATATGCTACTTCACGAACTTCGGCCGAGTTCAAAACTCCGGCGAATGCGGCATGAAGAATACGACGAGTTCACCGAACTCGAAGAGTTCAAAACTCGACGAATCACGACGAGTTCAAAACTCCGGCGAGTTCACGAATATGCTACTTGGCGAACTCTCGGCGAGAACACGGCATGAAGAATACGACGAGTTCACCGAACTTCGAAAGAGTTCAAAACTCTAACGAGTTCATCGAACTTCGGCGAGTTCAAAACTTCGACGAATCACGGCATGAAGAATACGACGAGTTCACGAACTCCGAAAGAGTTCAAAACTCGGCGAATCGACGAGTTCAAAACTCCGGCGAGTTCACCGAATATGCTCGCTTCAACGAACTCCCGTGAGTTCAAACTCCTCGGCGAGAATCGGCATGAAGAATACGACGAGTTTCACGAACTCGAAAGAGTTCAAAACTCGACGGCGAGTTCACCGAACTTTGACGAGAATCACGGCATGAAGAATACGGACGAGTTCACCAAAACTCGAAAGAGTTCAAAACTCGATAGAGTTCACCGAACTCACGGCGAGTTCAAAACTCGACGATCAATCGGCATGAAGAATACGACGAGTTCACCGAACTCGAAAAGAGTTCAAACTCGATAGAGTTCACCGAATCCCGGCGAGTTCAAAACTCTAACAGAATACGGAATGAAGAATACGACAGAGTTCACCGAAATTGTCGCCGTCTTTAAACGAGGGTATCAATCATAACTATAATCATAGCAACCTAAATTAAATCAAAATTCAAGTTTTTATGGTATAATGACAATCCAAGTGTCAATTAAAACGTTCCAATAGGCAAGCACCATAACCAAAAGTGCACTATAGTTGAATTGCCAAATGATACCTGTCATAGAAGAAGAAGCCAAATGAAGAAACCGAATTGCCAAATGATGAGAAGAAGAAGCCTAGAGAGCCGTAGAGAGAGAGAACCCAATTTCGGTTTATTTTGTTATTTTCGTTTTTTTTTTTTTTATTTTGAAATACACTGAAATTTTGAAATATCGGTTTTATCAGTAATTGAGATCTTCAGATCTTGAGGGCGAGATCCGACGGCTCAAATGAAGAGTGAGATAAGAGTGTCACTATAAGAGTGGCACTCTAGACAAACCGATATATAAATTTAACTAAATATGAATTTATTTCATATTTCAAAATTAAAGCTAGGGTTAGAGATTAGTGAACTGCTAGTTCGTTCCCATTTCAAAATCTATACATAATTTATCACACACATACTACAATAAACGTTTCACTTTTATTGGCAAAATTGAAAAGTGGAGAAATTTACAGAGAGAGCGAGAAAGAAAACGAGCTTGAATGAGAACTTTCTTGAGTTCTTTGAACAAAAGATAGAACAAAACTATGAACGTTGAGCCAGCGAAGTTTAGTGTTGAAGCTTCTGTGTTCAGTGATGTTCAAATGTGGCGATCATTTGCCGTCAGATTTCCAATCATCTGCGACATTTGCAGTAGCAGAAAAGAATGTGGAGCGGGGTTTGTTGTTCAAGTGCTTTCTTCGTTGTTCAAGATAATAAATCAAGTTTTGCTGTCATGAGATTGGATTAGAAAGTTGAAGCAAAAGAATACATAAACTGAAATAGTTATCTAAGTGGATTTCAAAGTGTTTCCGATTATGGTGCATACCTTTTATAATTTGTTCTGGTTTGGTAGTGATAGTGAGCATTGGGTAATTTGGGATGTGGGTAGTTCAATCCAAACTCTTGAAAGACAACCTCATTAGTAGACCCACACACAACATCTTTGTTTACCAACTATCCATAAGTCCAAAAGTGCTCGAAAATGATCCTTCACAAACAACAAATTCATCGAAATGAACCTAAAATTCCCAAACAGTTTATGAATGAGAAAACTGATAAACTGAATACCACAGCACAGTAAAAGAGGAGACAAAGGTTACAAAATTGCTTAACGTCAAACTTAAGATACATCATCACATCAGAATATATGATATTAGACTAGGACATGTTATGACAACCCATTCAACTTTCAACATGTAATATAGAAGCCATAGTGCCATGCATAGCAACACCATTTCCGTAACCAAAATTTCTAAATGCTGGAAATTTGGTTATGATTAAGTAGCAAAGATTTGATATCCACTAAATAGAAGAGAGATGTGAATATCACAACTACAAAAGAGATTAAATGCATCAACTCCCCTTAAGGGAAAATTGTAGACTATATAAATTTGAAATTTCTTATTTCCATACCTAATTAAGAATCCATACAACTTCATATTTTTTTGGGCAAGTTCATAGCTACTTATTGTAGAGTGACAGTTTGAGATTGCGTTGGTAGACAATTGCACAGCAGGTATTACCATGAATGGACTGATGTATCCAAATCCACACCTCTTACTTTTTCACAGAGTCAATGGAGGCATGGTGTTAAATGAATCAACTCGATTAGTATAAGAGGGATCAATAGAAAAACATTGTTGGCAACCCCTTTGAATGGTGGCTGTTATATCCCCTATAAAAGAGTATTCTATGATCGCCTCTATGTTTAGATCAGAACATTCTAATTAGATTAAACAGAGTCATTCTATATATTGCTTACCAATTAATCATTACAGTGAAAAGGAGAACTTAGGAAAAGGTGCAAAACTGTCTACTTGTACGCTGACTCAAAACTTGCAATCTTTCTTAAACTTGGCCTTGCGATTTAGTTATGTTTTGATTATAAGACCTCGCATTCTCTTGCTAGGAAACATAACGTCACTACTATCCAATCAAATTGTAAACCAATCACACATCTCATCAGAACGCCTAATGTTCAAAAATAATGTAAATTGTTGAACCATTCTATGCCACAATTTTTGTATGGGAGGTAGAATTTCAGGCATTTTGGATAAGCGGGAATTCTAGTCATCTTCTCTTATGCTAAAATGGTTTTACAAAATAAATTTCGATAAAACTAATGGATTTTGCAAGTTTGATAAAATAATATTCATACCTGCAGGAAATAGAAGGGGGAAGGCAAGGAAGAGAACCCATGGGTGCCACGTAAAATTGCTCTTTCAAAAGCTCTCTGAACACGTACTCTCTTTATGGCTAAGCTTTTTCTTTAGCTTATCAACCTGCAAAAAAACAGGTTAATCAGTCAAAAAAAAAAAAACATTTGGTTCAGTGAAAAAAATAAAACATTCGGTTGAGCACCTTCTTTATGGATCCAAGGTAATACATCTTCTAGCAAAACAATTTTCTTCTCTGTGCCTGAGCACCTTCTACATATATTTGGTTTCTCAGAATCCAGATATCTTCCCCCCGCTTTCTTTATTCTACACTTTCTTCACTCAGTAAAAAAAATTCTGGGAATCGAGAAAAATGATGAAAACAGTGATAGGTGAACTCGGAAGTTCAAATCTTCAACTTTGTTCCTCATCATTGCCCATTTCCCTTTCTTTTGCTGCTGCAGCAGCCATCAATTGATCAATGTTCTCCATCAATTGACTAGTCTCGTGACTCGAAAGCAAAATCTGGCTGTCAAGAGGAACAACAAAGTTTTGGTGAGTCACACACTGCTTGTATATTACAACATGGGAGTTTGAAAATCTTAAAATCAATTACCTGTTGAAGTTGGTTGATGCATGACTGTTCTTTGCTTACTGGTCAACCGTTTATTCAGGGATGAAGTCTTCGAAATTAAGTTCGATCTTTGGAATGTGGGAATTGGTGGTCCAGCATATGTCAAAGACCACTTACAGTTCCAATGGAAGGCTTATCCTTGCTAGCCTCAGTTAAGAACAAGCCACAAGCAGTTTTATTTGACTTCATCAGTCTCAAGAATACCCACAATGTCATCTTCCTTCAATAAAAAATGAGTTGATCCATAAAACTCGAGTTCTGTCCCAGTACACAATTTGCGCTCCAGTCTAGACAACAAGGGAAAAAACAATATTAACAACAATACACAAACAAACAAACAGTTCAGAGCATTGGTAAGGGCTATGAAATCACCTTGACAGTAATTTCCAGTGTGTTCTTCCCGAGAGTCTTACCCTCCCCAACAGCAACGACCTCACCTCCTTGTGGTTTTGATCGGGCTGTGAAAGGAAGCAAAATACCTCCTACAGTTTTCTCCTCTGTAGACTTGATCTTAACAAGGACTCTGTCTTGAGTGTACAGCACAGTTGAAAAGGCAACGAGGATGAGCAATGTAACCTAATGAGAAAGAACTTAAACTCACAGGTTTGCACATTTTCCTGAGGAAGCAGCTACAGATAAAATGCAAAGCTTTATTGACACAAATTCCAAAAACAAATCATCAACAAATCATTTCTTTCTCTTAATCTTATTTTCCAAAAACCAAATGGCCAAGAATAAACAGAAATGTAGATAAAATACTGAACAAATCTTACTTCTCTTAATCTTATTTTCCAACAAACAACCCATTCATATCTTATCTAAAACAAACATTTGTGCACTAATCTCATGCCATTAAATTTTTTTGAAGTAGTGAGAGATTTGAGGATTGGGTTGGTTGGTGTTTGGAGAAATGAGGGATTTTGAAAATCATAAAATCAATTACCTATTGGGGTTGGGCTGATGCATGATTCTTCTTTGCAGGTGAACAAGTCACTGGATTACTGATCAATCGGTTATTCTGGGATGAAGTCTTCGTAATGAAGTTTGATCTTTGGAATGTGGGAATTGGTGGTCCAGCTTTCTCTTTTTCTGCAGAGTTCTTCCAGAATTGGACAACCAGATATTTCCAGTCGTTGAAGCATGGGGAGATGCTTCAAATCCTCTGGCGTGAAGTCAAGGAATTCACAATACCGAAATTCCAATGATTGAATTGCAGTGAGTTGGTTGAAACCTTGGGGAAGTGACGACTGTGTAGAATTACAGATGGAGAAAACGTGAAGATTTGGGTAGTCATTGTCCTTGTTGGTGGTGTCGTTGTGATCGGGGGAACCAATTCCACTGATTATTGACTTTGAAAGAATACCTGTATCCCCCAATAATTCCAGCTTTTCAAGGAGGTGAGGAAGGCAAGGTTGCCTCCCCATCAGTTGTGGACATTTAGATATCTTTAGACTTCTGAGTGCGGGAGAAAACAAGTAGTGCGGCACCACCTTCAACTTAGGGCAATCCGAGATCGACAATACCTGAAGACAGGGCATGATGAAACCTTCTCCACCTTCTTCATCTCTTCTTATTGGAAGCTTTATTTCATCCCCCTGTTCCTCCCACTCCGGTATGTAGTACAATGTAAGTTTCTCCAATACTGGGAACACTGCAACTGATTCTCCACCTTCTTCTTGAGCGCTAAGAGTAACATTATCATCAATTTGGAAAAGCTTAAGGCCCCGAAATTTCACTCGCCGTAGATAAAGATCTTCTAGAGATTTTAGCTTTCCGAGACCTGGTGGTAACATTTGCAATTTCACCAAATTTATTACACTCAATGTGCGAACCTTTGGAAAAATCTCCACGCCTCTTCGGAATGGCAGATGCCACTCCTCCAACTCTCTCATATACCCAATCTGAAGCGTATGTAACTTCGGGAACACTACTACCGATTGTACTGAATATTCACCACCAGTAGTAGTACCATAAGTACTTCCCAGTCCATAAAACTCGCATCCAATGCGTTTCACTGAGCCCAGTCCCCATAATTCAAGGTCTTCAAGGTTTTGAAGTCTCCCCAAAGCCGGCAATTTCGAGCATTGATTGCAGTTTCTCAGTTTCAGTTTCACCAGATTGGGTAAAGCTGAATTTATACTTGACATCATCCACGACGGAAATTTATTCCCTTTGTAACCTTCTATAGCCAACACTGCCAAGTTTGTATGCGGCTGGAGACCATCCAAAACACTCTCTATCTTTTTTCTGTTTTCTTCTCCTGCAGCACCATCCTGTCTTTCTTCAGAAAACCGTAAATCCAAGGACCGGAGCTTTTCTTTTTTCTTTAGTACTGCCTGTCTTTCTTCAGAAAACCGTAAATCTAAGGACCGGAGCTTTTCTTTTTTCTTTAGTACTGCCTCAATTGAATCCGCCACTTGTCCCAATCCCTCTATTCTTAGTTTTCCTTGGATATGGTCTAGAAGTTTTAACTCTCCAATCTGGCATCCTTTTCCACCATCACGATCCAATCTGACTCTTCTTAAGGTTCTAAGACAGCTCAATCGCCCCAGACCCCGCGGGAAATAACTCAACCGACTAGTTGCTTTAAGTTCGAGATGTCTGAGATTACGTAATTTCCCAATTCCTTCAGGTAGTTTCCAGAGATAATCACACCCATTTAATTTCAACGTCTGTAAATTAAATAGATTACATACTGTTTCAGGTAATTTCTTCATCTTTCTGTTAAAAGACAAATTGAGGAGTCTCAGATGTAACAATCTCTCCATCTCATCTGGAAGTTCTTCAAGAGAAGTTTCACTTAATTCCAATACCCGAAGGCATGTCATCTGACATATAATTAATTTAAGATGCGCACCAGTATCCACCCTATTTGCTGCACCAAAATGACGCAACTTGATGTTACCAACCTCTCTATCATTCTCCATAAAAATAGAGGATTCACACTTTGCGAGATGCCGGGCAAAATCATGCACAAGGTCATGCATTTTGCAACCAATGACGTTGCCTTCACTGTCTTTTTCAAAATCTTGGAACAAAGAGCGCATTGCGAGATCATTGAAATAGTTTGTACCAATTTTCTCTAGATCTTTTGAGCTATCATAGCTAATAAACCCTTGCGCCATCCAAAGCTTGACCAATTCATCTTTATATATTTTCGCATCTTCAGGAAAGATAGCACAATAAGAAAAACATCGCTTCAAACGCGAAGGCAATGCATAATAACTTAATAAAAGAGAAGGTAAAAACTCATGCTCATCTTTCGACATTTCTTCCCATATGTTACTTGCCAGTACATCTTTCCATTCTACTACAGATCTTTTGCGGCGCATAAGACTCGCGATAATCTTTACCGCTAGAGGGACACCCTTACACTTCCAGGCAATTTTTTTTCCAATTTCTTCAAACTTTTCTCGATCGTCTTCTATTTCCCTAATAGCTATATGTTTAAAGAATGACCAAGAATCTTCTTGAGACAATTGCCCCAACCTATGTATACAGGTGGAGGCCATCTTCTCTGCAATGTTCTCATCTCGTGTGGTGATTATTATTCTACTTCCCAGTACACCACCATCCAGGGAGACCTTCAACTTTCTCCAAATCTCTGAATTATAAGTCCATACATCATCTAGCACAAGAAGAAATTTCTTTCCCCGTACGGATTCTGACAAACTTTTATGCAAGGCTTGCCACGCTACAGTATTAGGGACATTACCAGTAGCTTCTTCAATAATAGATTTGGCCACCCTTTCAAGATTAAAAGGTTGTGAGACACAAACCCACATCAGCTTTCCAAAGTTGTTCATCACTTGCCCATCTTTGAGGATTAGTTGCGCAAGTGTCGTCTTGCCGAAACCCGCTGTACCAACTATGGAGATGAGCGGGACATGTGAATCTTGATGACTAGTCTCACTTAGTAACATGCTTACTATACTATATGTATCATCAACACGACCATAGATCTCAGATGCATCAACCAAAGAGCTCGTTACTGCTCGAGGTTCTTCACGACTTTGCCTTTCAGTGAGTTCAAGTAGAACTTTTTTTTGAACAATCCAATCTAGTCTTTCGTTTATGTCCCTCATCTTACAAGAAAATTGAGAAAACAAGCACTCTCTATCTTTTTTCTGTTTTCTTCTCCTGCAGCACCATCCTGTCTTTCTTCAGAAAACCGTAAATCCAAGGACCGGAGCTTTTCTTTTTTCTTTAGTACTGCCTGTCTTTCTTCAGAAAACCGTAAATCTAAGGACAGGAGCTTTTCTTTTTTCTTTAGTACTGCCTCTATTGAGTCCGCCACTTGTCCCAATCCCTCTATTATTAGTTCTCCTTGGAGCCTTCTTACTGACAGGAGCATTGTCGTCATCAAGTAGTTGGATCTGTGAATTGAAAATTTCGGCTTTCCAGTCGTCCAATACATCGTCAGCATCATAGGAGATGCGTGTGAGTTGTTCTAACCAAGCCTTCACTGCTCCGTTCTTGACTTCCTTTTCCTCTGCATCCTCAAGCACTCCTTGGATAAGAACGAGTGTATCATTGAGTTTTTCGCTTTCTTTACGTACACCCGCCAAGAGATTCACCTGATCTGTTTGGAGGAGCGAACGCAATTGCTCCAACACATCGGAGATCACCGCATGAGCCATAGTGATAAGAAACACAACAAGAAGAGAAGACGCTCGATTTCCAAATGCAAGGGCAAGGCTGCTCAGGTTCGTTGTAGTCACACGACCCACCTAACCTTTGTCTCAAACACCAATAATTCACTTAGGTGGGTCTAGAGATGTTTCTCGAAAATGACTTTGTTCGCACACGCAAAAAGCAAAGAGCATTATTTATTTATTACAATGACTTTGCATTATTTATTTATTTATTTATTACAATGACTTAGGAATAATCTCCAGTGCAGATGAACCCCCTAGGCAGAATAGAAAGGCTTGGGGTCAAACCAGACATTGTCTTTTTGTAATCCCCCCATGCCTATATGAACACAATTCTGAAGTGAGGCTTACTACCGTTCGTCAATAAGATCATGTAAAATTAATAATCTATCAAAGAAATAAATCTTATCAAAGAAATATTATGAAGAATCAGAGTGCAAAATTGGTTTAAAACATTACAATCTCAATACAGACACCAAACAGACTCTTTCTATATCTGATACATGATTAAATTGAGTTCTAAAGTCAGCTGTCAGAATGGTGCAATTGCCATAGGGTCATCTGTTATCAAGTTACACACACACTAACACTGGGTTGGATATGAAGTTACGTCGTCAACAACAATTTTGTAGCACATTCCACTAGGCTGGTGAGTAATCAGCTAAGCAGTAATTGCAAAAAGAATGTGGGCAAAGACGTGGTGACATTGGTTCTCCAGACAGTGTACAAACAGATGCACTTGTGAAAAACACAAGTAATCTGAATCGCTTGGATAAAGAATTGTGAGAATGCCCTTTGCTCCATCTCTCTGAAATTTTAGGAAAAGGTGAAGAGGATATCTTGTTAAAATGCTGATACAGTTGAGGAAACAAACTAGCTGCTAGTGCTCATCTTGGACTTTCAATGAGACTAATTCACTTTCTTGTGGTTGGCCTCTAAGCTTTAGAGAAGCTGGTAACCATCTACAGTCTTTCTGGACACCACCTGCTCAGAATACACCAAACTAAGCACTTCTGAAACACAAAAGGAGATAATACCAATGATGTGCACTCCCAGAAATTGGTTTTAAAGGAGCAGAGGCAGCCCAGGGCAGTGAACAGGACTAAAAGAAAAAGACATGCATGAGTAGCATACTAAAAAGCCTGAGTGAACCAACAGCACTGCCTTTTCAGGATGTTTTACATCATAGAAGACCAAATCTGATGATTGAATCACTTGAATCACCTCAAAACATCTCTTTAAAAGTGAAGAAAAACAAAAGTTCTAACTCATAAAACAGATGGTATGTCTGGGAAAACTGGGGAAAACAGAATTATGTATTGGCATCGGAGATCTCAAAGGGGTGGTCTCTTCAATGGTGAGAATGTATAAATACCTAAGACTACGAAAAATAAGAAAAACTAATAACAAGTTTTTGTTAACTTACAGATCCAGTCTTTCATGTATTGCCTGTCGCACTGAAGAGTTGAGACCATATGCAATTGAATTGAAAAGACCCTGAATCAGCATCAATGGCTCAATATCTCTGACAAAACTTAGATAATTATAGCTCATGAAAATTGTAACAATTAGTTGATTAGTTCTTACGCACTTCAACTCTGAATAAATTCTAGTATCTCAGGTAAAGTCTGATACAATAAAGACTTTGACAAAAGCATTTAACAAAGACTTGAACCAATGAAGAATTAAGAATAGGGGCAAAACATGTGGAAAAATCAAGTTGTTGTTCAAAAAACTAGAATACAGTCAGTTTTGAACATTTAGAGTACATAAGAAAGGCAGATGACGATAGGTTAAGCCAAGTCCTAGGGAAAATTCTGGGATCACTCTTTGGATACGCAGGTGGCACTCTACAATGTGTCATTTATTACATGCTGAATGATGAAGAAAGGATATTACGCGGAAAGGAGAGAGAATGAAAAGAACTGTCAATGTAGGTGAAATACTATTTTATTAATATAACTACTGAAAATATATTCATGTTCCGATCATTTAAAGGATCTATAAAAAGGGAACTAACGGGGAAGGGGTTTTCTAGTTCCTTGCTTACATATAAATTGATATACAGAATCGATATCACTGTAAATGTCAGGTTTCCAATCTTCAAGCAGCTGAACTTGAGAATTTTAAAAATAACTGAGGTTTTCATACATACCATAAGTGCAGCCATTCCAACATCCAGAAATGAGAGCCAAAAAATTTTGTGGCCTGGATCAATGAAATCATGTATTCGATTGATTGTGCCAAATGCCCATGACCCTATAAGAATCAAAGGATAGTAACCCCATCTGTTTAAAGCCTATGAAAAAGAAGCCAAAATCAGCATGAACCACAAGATAACATGCGATTCCATCACAAGATAATGAAAACTAGCATGAACACAAATGTATATGGAATCGTTATACCAAAGAGCTCTATCTAACGTGAATTGGTTTATAACTGGAAAGGAAAAGCACTGTCACATCGAAGTTAGAAGCATTTCTAGGCACGTCCTCCAAAACTATGTAACAATTGCATTGAGCAACATTCTGAGGACAAGAATAACTTCCTTTACAGGAAGACAAGGATTTTGCTCTCTGGAAAACTTGCAAATTGTCAAATAGAGTGATAATTGATAGAGCGATCGGTCTGACATGCCCACCACCATCTAAAGTAAAAGAAACATTGTGTCAGAGTGTATCTAGAATCGGTGTAAATACGCATCAACAATTTATTGTTTACTATTTTTTACGTTTTCTTGTTTTCACATTATTGTCAAGATAACTAAGACATTTCAACTAGGTTTATCCCACTCATCCTTCCCCATCTGACCACTTTACTCCCTTACAATTGTTGAAGTTATCCCTCACATGAGGAAGAAGAGAAAAATCAGTAATGTTTGCGTGAAGAAGGCTAAGTGCGCACGCTCTCAGATTGGTCTTGCCCGAAAGCGCGCCCACGCTCATGTTACAGGACTTTTGGTTCGAGGAAAAATCAAAGGGCGCGCGCGTGCTCGATTTTGCCTTGCCAAGGGCGCGCCCGCTCCCATGTCTAAATTCGTAGTTTCTATTTGCTACAGTAACCGCGAGATTGCGGGTTACTATATAAATAGAGAAGTAAGGTTTTGGAAAACCTAACACAAGCAACACAAGAAAAAAGAAACCCAATTTTGAGAGCTATCAAAATTGAGAGATAACTTTTGCAGATAGAAAAACCTGTAAAGAGAGAGGAGTGATCTAGTAAGGTGAGAGACTGAAATGAGTGATTGTAATCTTCATTCCCACTTTATAAAAGGATTAGCTCTTGTGGAAATAGGCATCATTGGCCGAACCACGGTATATCTTTGCGTTGTAGTATGCTTTTGCTTCTTTGCATTATTATCTGTTGTTAATAGTTGTTTAGAGAGTTGGGCATGTTAGGTTGGTTATAGTGAATATTTAGAATTTGTCTGGAGTAGTAGTTGAGTTCATATTACAAGTTATCTGTATAGTGGGGATCGATTGGTATCGTTATTAACCCCAACAAGTGGTATCAAAGCCAAGTTAGATTAACCTAGGTTGTTATCCAAATTTTGCTTGGAAGGTGTTTAACGAAATTCCTGAGAGAAGATTTGAGTTTAAATAACTTGTAGAGATAGACCATTCTATGAACACTCGCATGATTAATCTGAATAGAGGTAACTACACATTGTGGAAAACCAGGATGGAAGACTTGCTTTATTGCAAGGACCTGGCACAACCCATTGAAAATAGAAAAGTAAAACCAGACGCAATTGATGCGACTGAGTAGAAGACACTTGATGAAAAAGCGATTGGGTGCATTAGACAACGGATTGACAACAATGTAATCCGCCTTGTATCCCAAGAGACCACAGCTTTCAGCCTGTGGAAGACTTTAGAAGACCTCTACGAGAAGACAAAAAAGGACGCACAAAATAGCTCTATCACTCAGAGATCCTTATTACAGAAAAGAAAGAGAGAGGCAAAAGTAGAAAACCATCTCATTCCAGAGGTGAGGACAAAAGAAAATCTAGGAGCGCGAACAAACCTCCTAAAAAAGACTTGTTGTGTTCTCATTGCGGTATCCATGGCCACTTCAAGTATGAATGCATAGAATTGAAGAGAGATGAGAAGAGTAGTACCGTACAAGAAGACAAGTTAGAGTTGAAAGAAAGCACCGCCAGCTTCAGAAGGTGAAATAGGAATTGTGTCAGATGGTGACGAGTTATGCTTGAGCACTTTATGCCAGGGTACAGAGTGGGTGGTAGATACAGGTGCTTCTTACCACGTCACACTCCACAAGAGTTTCTTCACTACCTACAAATCGGGTGATTTTTGTGAGGTGAAGATGGGCAACAATGAAGTCTCAAAAATTGTAGGCATTGGGGATGTTCATATAGAAACTAATGTAGGCTACACCTTGACACTCAAGGATGTAAGACATGTCCCTGACATTCGGCTAAGCCTAATTTCCGCTGGGAAGTTAGATAATGATGGTTTTCTAAACTCGTTTGGTAACGGGGTATGGAAATTGAGCTGAGATTCAATTGTAGCAAAAGGGAATAAAACTTGCTCTCTTACAAAATACAGGCTAGTTTGTGTAAAGCAGACGTAAATGCGGCAGAAGAAGAAACTTCCTCCGAACTATGGCACAAGAGACTATGTCATATGGGCGAAAAAGGCATGGAAATTCTTAACAAAAGTGTACGGTAAAAGTGAAAAAAACTAAATCATTAGATAAACCCATATAGAGCTTCCAAATAAATTGTTGTCATTGAGCCTAGCTTGAGTTTAGATTTCCAAAGCTTCTTTAGAGTGGTTCTATTTGACAGTGGGACTCTGAGTAGCCTATTCTTCTTTAGCAATTGAGTGGCATGTTGAGTTGACTGTGAACAACCCTTAGGAACCAACCAACATAACGTATCTGGGATGACACCTGGCCTGAGATGTAGCTGGAGATATAGTCCATCTTCTTTAGCATGTGTTTGTGTTGATGGAGTGAAGTGCCTCAAGTCTGTTACGTATTGGACCTGGCTACAATCTGTATTGGACTCATACTTAACTAAAGCACTTTCGACCCAGGCAAGTGCGCTTTAATAAATGGAGATAGTGTATTGTGAGTTTGTGACTTCAAAATCATGTGGATAACTTGCCTATTTAAGCAAAATGCCAAGTGGAGCCTTGTAGAAAGAGAGACAGTAAAAGTTAGGTCTCAAAGTGAGACCCATCCTCTATTTATAATAACAGAGTTACAATGTACATAGGTTGGGCCCAAGTATAGGCCTAATAGAACTAATATTACAATACTCCCCCTCAAGCTGGTGCGAAGATATCCAATAGACCCAGCTTGCCAATGGAAGAGCGAAGATCAACAGGTCCCACTGGTTTGGTAAGAGTATCAACAATCTGTGCCTTAGTCACAACAAAGGGCGGGGAGACAATCGAGCGAACTTTCTCCATGAGAAAATGCACATCAATCTATGTGCTTTAATGCGCTCATGTAGGGCCCGAATCTGAAGCTAAATGGATGGCGACTTGATTGTCCGCGATGAAATCACGGATGATCGGCATGCAAAACCAAGCTCTCCCAAAATAGATTGCAACCACATAATCTCACAAAGTGCCCAAGCTAGGGCACGATACTGCGGCTTCGGCCAGATGATCACGGAGACGATAGATTGCTTACGGCTTTTCCATGAGATAAGGTGATTCCCCAAAAAAGCACATAAGCGGTAATGGAGGAACGTCGATAGAACCTCCATAATCGAATCGGTGTAGCATTAAGGGACCCCGTGAACCCGGTGCGCATAGAAAAGACCTAAGCCAAGGCAAGACTTTAGGTGCTTGAGAATATGCTCATTTGCATCCATATGAGATTGACGTGGAGCATCAGAACCGACTAACTCTGCTTCACAACATAAAATGATGTCCGGTCTAGTATTAACTAGATAAATAAGGCCAACAAAGCCGATAAGGCGATAGATCGACAATAATCCTCCCTGCGCTAACTAGAATTTGTGTTAGGCACCATAGGAGTAGAAACTAGTCGACAACCCAAAGATCCCTATATCGGTCGGAAGATCTAGAACATACTTTTATTTGAGATAAGGAGATTCCGCTTGGGACTACGTGCAATCTGATGCCAAGAAAGTAGCGTAGAGAGGACCCAAGTTTTTAACCTCAAAACTTTCCCGAGGATTCCTTAATTTGTACAATGCGATGCGATCGCGTCTTACGTAATAATAATGTCATCCACATATACAAGCAGATAAGTGTGGCCCCCAGAGCTCCGCCGAACAAACAATGTATGGTCTGAGTGGCACCTGATAAATCTATATTGTAGTACAACCTCACTGAATCTACTGAACCAGGCTCGTGGTGACTGCTTAAGCCCATATAAAGACTTACGGAGTCAACAAACTTTCCCAGCATACTCCCCCTCACCACGAAAGCCTGGTGGGGGATCCATGTAAATCGTCTCGCGGATCTCGGTGAAGGAAGGCATTCTTCACATCCAAGTGATGAAGAGGCCAATCATAAAGGCGACGGGGAAATAAGAAGTCTAATGATTTTAGCTTTCTACCGGAGCAAAGTTCGCACCAAAGTCACGTCCGGTGCACGTAAAATCCCTTTAGCAACCAAAGCGGGCCTTATATCGTTCAACCGTACCATCGCCAAATCTTCATTGTAAAAACCCATTTGCATCCAACGGTATGAGTCTTGGGATATAAAGCAACCATTTCCCAAGTCCGATTCGCTTTCGAGGGTTGTCATTATCTCACCGCTATGCGCGGCTACCTAATATGGATCCGAGAGAGCCTCGAACCGATCGCGGATCCGAATGGAGAAAACCGAAGTCGGTATGTCGATAGGAAGCGGATATACCCCGATAAAGAGACAAAGCTACCGCAATAGGATGGTTAGTGGGAAAACCATATTTGTCAGGGGATGCACGGTCTGGAAGGAAATCGGGGGGCTCAACCAGCGGGGAGCAATCATAGGGGAGTCAGCGGTAGGAGCAATCCGCGGTAGGTAGATCACTAGAAGGTGAAGGAATGTTACGAAGGCGATTAGGCGAGCATGAGTAGAAGTCGCGGCGAGTATACACCTATAATGGTTTAATAGGAAGGACCACCGCAGGAGGAGTATCAAAAGCGGGAACAAGATAAGCAAATGGAAGGCGCCTCTGCAGGGAAGACAAAGGTTCTACCGCGGATGTATAAGGACTAAAATATGCACTATGCTCAACAAATGTGACATCCAAGATATGATAGAGGCGACAACTAGGTGGATGATAACAACGATACCCGCGGACATAGGGAATACCCTAGAAAGACACAAGAATGGATTTATCATCCAATTTGGTCCGCATAGGACTCTTATCATGAACATAGCAAACACAGCCAAACACCCGGGGAATAATGGGAAACAAAATACGACTGGAGTATACAACTTGAAGAAGGGCCTTACCATTAAGAACTCTACTGGGTGTGCGGTTTCGAAGGTAGGCAGCGGTAAGAACCGCATAATGCCAGTAGGACTGAGTAACATGCATACCTTGTAACAAACACCGAACTACATCCATAAGACTCTGATTTTTCGTTCAGCAACACCACTTTGCTCAGGTGTATAAGGACAGGTCAGTTGCTAAAGGATACCCTGTTGGTTAAGACGGGCGACAAATTCGTTGGAAACATACTCCTTCGCATTATCAGACCAAAGTCCGCGAACCACGATATTGGCGAGTTTTAATGATGGATGAACCGAATGAAAACGCGAAGGGAGAAACCTCGATTTCTTGCGAAGTAAATAGATCCAAGTACACGAAAGTATGGTCATCTATAAAGGTCACGTAAAGACGTAGTACTATGGCCGAGAGGGTAGTCCGGAGAAGGGCCCCAAACATCCGTATGAATCACATCAAACATACAAGGAGATCTAGAAATGCGAGGAATATAAAATTACGTGTGTTTAGACAAAGAACAAGTATCACAATGAAATAGAGTATTTTTGCATGCTTTTATTAATTCAGAAATAAAGTACATAGATACTTGAAGTTGACATGGGCCAACCGAAAGCATGCCACTTTTTTCAAGACTCAAAGAAAACAAATAACGCCTAACACAGCAACACACTAGCATGCAAACTTCGATCGGTGGAAGCAGCTTGCGGGACAAGGGGGATCTCAAAGTAGTATAGTCCAGCATGCTTTCATAGCCCCGCCAAAATCTGCCTCGTACTCAAATTCGAAGATAACAAGAATGGGGTAAGAAAACAATGAAGCAATGATAATCTTTAGCAAGGCGACTAACGGATAACAAGGGCTAAGTGCTAAGTGAGGAACATGTAAAGGCCCGATTCTAAAAGAGATAGTAGGGGATAATCGAGCATTACCTCGCGGATAATAGTGGTGTATGAGCCATCCGCAAGCGGGGCGTTATGTGAAAAGGGTGTCTTTGTCGACAATAATCTAGACACCCATCATATGATCATTAGCCCCTAATCAAGGACCCAACCGGATGGGAGGGAACGAACATGGAGAAGAAGGTGTACTGTGGCGGCGTCATGGCGAAAGATTGGATGTCCCCTCGCGTAGAGACATAGCATGCAAAACCGATCAATCTGTCTTTGGGTAAAAGTCCCAGAATCCTCAGAAACTCCCCCTGAGTGATGACTACTAGAAATATCAGCAATAGCTGCAATACGAGGCTTGTTGCCTCCTAAGCCCCTTGACCCCCTCTTGGGACGAAGCTCGGATGCAACCGATAGCAACTATCAATAAGGTGGCCCCGCCTTGCAATGATCACAAAAGCGCCCACGAAGTGTTCGGATGGAATAGTAGAACGAAAGCCAACGAAGACCCACGGGGGTCGAGTAAAGCAACAAACGCCATCCGATCGTAAGAAGGCGGTACATCGAAACCACCGGAGAAAAGTAATCCGAACACGGCGTTTCATGTTTCAATAATAACGGCATCGCCATCAAGAGATGGAAGAGGTGCGATTGAGAACTTGAGCGCGAATGGCTTCAAAATCGAGTGAAGACCAATAAGGAACCGATGAACTCTACGCTTCCTCCTCACGACTCAAGAGCGGCCATAAATAGTCGGTGTCATACGGTAATACTACATAGGAAGTGTAAGTAAAGCTCCTCCCGTTTCTTCAAGTACCCAAAGTAAGCTAAAGGCGAGGAAAAGCCCCTGTGTGGCGACCTAACTCACGGTAGAGCTCATAAATTCGAACCTCATTGCTCGTAGTAGCATACATTTCGGAGAAAGCAACCCACAAAACCATTAACGGTCTCATAAAAGGTAAACATCTCATAGACATACATCGCTCCATAGAGTTGAACAACCAACATAGAATCATCTGATTGGTCATGGACCAACTATTGTAGGTAAGTCCAGATTAATTGGACAAATCATCTTGTTGGGAACAAGCCAATCCATCTTCCCTTTGGTCCCCCAAAATAAGTTTAAAACGTAACGAGCCCAAGAGTGGAAATTCCGCCCATTAAGAAGCGGTAGTAATTTTCTTTGAAGAAGAGAAATTATTCAACAATGAGACATCATCCGTACCTTTAGAGTCTTTATCCGTCATGATAAGGGATATAGTGCAAAAGAATAGTACCTTCGGTGAGAAAAAGTTATAATTGCCTAAACCCGCCGGAAAAATGTGATAAACACCGAAACCTACCGGAAAAGCGTGATAAACTGGAAACCTACCGGAAAACAAGGAGGAGGCAAAGACAAGTCGGTATTTCGGATGAGCATTTCAATGGCACGAGTCGGTAACATCGTCATTCACGCCTCGCCATGAAGAAGGGAAGCGGGGCTGGGGTGGTGGTGGCTAGGGTTTGATCTCCTTATTTCTCTCTTCCTGTTTTTTCTGATACCATGTAGAAAGAGAGACAGTAAAAGTTAGGTCTCAAAGTGAGACCCATCCTCTATTTATAATAACAGAGTTACAATGTACATAGGTTGGGCCCAAGTATAGGCCCAATAGGACTAATATTGCAATAAGCCTAAAAGTACACAGTATGTATATAAGAGCTATACAATACTCTTGGTAACAAAGACTGAAACACACTGTTACCAACAGTGCCGATGTTCATACAGTATAACTGTATGATTTAGAGACTCTGCTTCACTTTGAATTGTTGTACTTATATAGTCAATATACAACCATGCACAACATCCATTATTTCACTTGAATCTGTAACAATCACACTCCAAGAAACTGATTTTAAAAGCCAACTACTGAAAAACCAGTTTTAAAGCAGCAATTCAGGCAAGTTTAGTTTGATTGTGTATTGTGAGTTCAAAATCGTTAGGAAACCCCACTCACTAATTAAGCAAATTGCTATCAATTACTCTTGGTAACAGAGACCGAAAGCGTGCCATACTTGCATTCTTACCTTCGCAACCTGTAATAGCAGTGGAAACAACTCAAGTAACAGTCTTCTAGCACAATTATGGGGAGCAAAGGTCGATTTTCTCCCTAAGCCTGTTGAGACCTTACATGGCATCATTCAGGAAAAATGACCAAATCATTTAATACTAAAACTAATAATATCAAACCTTTGTGAAAGACAAAAATAAGGAAGATGGTCAACCAGAAGTCTGCATCAGATGGCCACAGAAAAGAAAATTACCAAGTGATCCTAGAAAAGAGTGATCGCATGCAATGGCATAAGGTGCAGCAAATTAGAAATGGCTGCTTCAAGACCTCCTAGGCTTCTACAGTGACCTGAATGTACCCTTTATAAGTAACATCATACCTAAGATTTCATATTCTCTTCACCTACGACATTCTTAAGACATCCTTGCATACAATCATTTAAACAGTTTGGTGGTAATATGCCAAAGCCTCTGCCCCTATGAATTCTTATTCCAAACACAACTTATTAAATCAAAATTAATCAAACACAACTATTATTCCAAGCACAACTTATTATTCCAAACACAACTTATATGATGTATCAAACCACATTCCATTTGGAGTTTTTCCACCATCACAAGTTAATGCATTGTTTTAGTATCAAGGATTCTCCCATGGAGCTAAAGGTAAACAGCTAAATCAGGTCTTCCAATTTGAAAATATGATTGGGTAGGAAAGACCATACCTATTTGCCTCGACATCTGTGGCATTGTGTTGCTCATCCTCTATAACTTTCCAACAAATCCATCACTTGTCGTACTCAACCCTCGTGCTATCCGCATCATTTTAGATGTACTCATCGATAAGCTTTTGATTAGAAGTGTCCAATTCTAAATAACAAAAACAATAACTTTTGGTTAAGTGATAATAATAATAACTTGTTGTTAAGTGATAATAAAAATATAAATTACTATAGTAACAGAAGCAACAGTACTTAACAAATATTACCCTCATTGGTCATAGAATCCATCGTTGTTATTATTGAAAAAAGAATCCATTGTTGTCATGTAACACAAACGAGAAGAACACTGTCAAATCAAAATTAATACATACAGATGCAAACAGAAAACAAAAATGAAAAAGAAGAAAAGACAGAGAAGTGGAATCTTAAGCTATCATATGAGGAATGAAAGATCAGGCATCGTTTTCACAGGGAAAAATTATGTTGTGTCTCTGATGCTTTTACAAATACTTGTGACGTCTGAAAACCATTTGGCAACTAGTGGAGCAGCTCCAGGAAGGCAGGAACTTATAATGTATGATACACAGCTTAAATTCCCAATGCGGAGATATAGATCTCAACACTGATTATGTATATTGCGTACAAGGTTTACGGCGCAGAGATGTCTGCAGCACAAGCAACTAACAAAACAATATTGCCTGCAGCCAAAATCCACTAAGGAAAACAAACAAGGACATGACAAGTAATAATAACTATGGAAATGATGAACAGTACCAAAGATATTGACTCGCCTTGGTTTCCTTATATCACAGTACGTCAGTACCAATATCCAGGACCAACTAAACAAGATAAGATCAGTTTCGAACAACACAACTACTCTGTATTTTGTGAGCGACATCTGTGACAGCACAATGACAATTTTGGCTAATAATTATCCTGTGTAAAAGAGAACCCCATTAAGAATTACCCAAACGTCCCTAGTTTTAGGAGGGGGTGAGTATAAGAATAAAAAGAAGCAAATCGTGCAGAAAGCCCCTTAAAAATTCTTTGGAAATAAAAAAGGATGAAAAACACTATTAAGGAAATCCATGTTCAATTTTCAAAATAGAAGCACAATAAACATACATTTCCGTAAGAAAGAGATGAGTTTTTTAACAAACTGAGAAGAAAAAGAAACCAAGAATTCTTGTTGCAAGGCTAAAACCATTAAACAAACTTGTATACAATTTCCGGAAAGAGAATCAGAACACATTGTTTGCTTGAAAAGAAAAGGCCTCTTTCAAGTGAACAATGTAATGAGCACTAAAGAATTATACAGACTACTCGTAGCAACAAAGACAGGAAAATCATAATGCATCGATGAGGGGTTGATTTCGCAATAAAGATTAACGACAAACAAGCACAGAACTATTCAAAGAGATTTAAAAAAGTCAAATCAAACTGAACAAATTGAACAACAAAAAGGAGTTGGACTGTTTACAATTTAATGTTGAGATAAGAGACAGCACCCCTTAATAGTAGGGAATCCAAGTGTTACCAGATAGAATTTGTCTATTCATATTGTAACATATTGTGTATCATCATCAGGTCAGTGTAGGAGCAGTAGGTGTTGGAACAAACAAGGAGTCCAGCACTCCAGCGAACACCCAATAACGCGGAGATGTCTGCAGCCAAAACTACTAACTGTAGCATAGACTGCAGCCAAAATCCACAAAGAACAAACAAGTTCACAACAAGTACTAACATTTAAGGGAGTGATAGGACAAACACTGTTGATTGAAAATTGCTTCGGGTCCATATATATCTTCTAACATAGATCTGTTGATTGCAATTTATATGGAGAGAAACAGAGGAGAGAGAGAGAGTTGTATAAGTAGAAGAGAATGCATACTTAAAAAAAGTAAATAAAAATTTGATCAGAATTTTGAAAACAAAACCCCCAAAAGAAATTAAAACAATGTTTATTTGAAAATGCTGAAAACTGCAATACCAAATAAGTATGTTGAGTGCATTTGACGGTGTGACCGATTTTAAGTGGTAAAGTCCCAGTTGGCCACCAATAAGTATCGTGAAATAGGAAACTCTGCATATATTTGCACCAGCCAAATCAAATTTCCAATGTCCCTCCCTCTTTGAAATTTTTCTCGTGAAAGTTCTGAGGGAGGAAAATATATTATCAAAGGTTCCTATCTCAATAAAATTGACCACTATAACTGAGTTGTACCATTAATTTTCTCTCACACAACTAAAAATTGCAATGTTTGATAAAGAAAAATGTGTTTTTAAGACTAGGAGAACACCAACCCAAATTAAGACACGCAAAATTTCAAAGTGGACAAAATTAACCCAGAGCATTGTGAAATTTTTACAGTAGAAAGAAAGATTTAAGAAGAAAAACATTGGTTAGTTTTGAAATTTTCTTTTTTAAGGAAAAAAAAGAAAACAAATTGATATCACTTTGGCTTCAATAGAAAAGGGCTTCCTTCAATTCATTAGTGCAATGAGCACTAAAGAATTATACAGGCTACTCCTAGTAACAAAGACAGCTGCTGTTGCATCAAAGTCATAATGTATCGATGAAGGTGTTGATTCGGTTAGTTATATTGAAGACAAACAAGCTCACAACTACACAGAGGTATTTAAAAAAGTCATCTCAAACTTAACAATTGAATTACAAAAAGGTGTTTAAGACTGTTTACATTTTAACATCAAGATAACAGACAACTACAGTCAACAGTAGGAAAATGTGAGGGTTACCTGATTCCATTTTGCCTATTCAAAATGTATCACAATTTGCACATTACCTATCATCAGGACCGCGTGGGAGCAGTAGGTAATGGAATAAACAATCAGTCCAGCCAACACCCAATAGCTGACATAATTACATTGCATACAAACGTATAACACAGAGATGTCTGCAACAGAAGCATCTAACTGCAAAATAAACAGCAGCCAAAATCCACAAAGAAAAAAAGGTCACAACAAGAAACAGTATTTAAGGAAAAGATAAATAGTACCAAAGGTATTGCTCACCTATTAGTCATCATATATACAAACCTGAAACTGGAATATACCAGAGTGTGGTAGGACAAACACTATTGATTGAAAATTGCTTCAGGTTCATATATAGCTTTCAACATAGTTTTTTGGGTTTCAAATTACATAGAGAGAATTAGAGAGTTGTAAAAGTAGAAGAGAATGGATGGATAAAAAGCTAATCAGTAAAACATTTGTATCAACAATTCAACTAAAAAAGCTAAAAATTTTGAAAACCAAAACTAGAGAGAAAATAAACCAAAGTTTGTTCTAAAATTCTGATAACTGGCAAACCAAGCAAGTATTTTGAGTGTGTTTGACTGCATGGAAGAATTCTGAGTGATAAAATCTCTGTTGGTAGCAGATAAATACCGTGAAATAGGAAACTCTACATAGATTTGCACCAGCCAAATCAAATATTTCCCATGCCCATCCCTCTTTGAATTCTCTCTCACCAACGAGAGTTCTGAGGGTGGGAAATATATATTACCAAAGAAACCTTCCAATCTCGTGAAAATTTACCACTACAAATTGAGTTGTACCATTAGTTTTGTCCCATGCAATTAAAAAATATAGTGTTTGGCAAAATAATTACCCCCCACCTCAATTAAGAAATGCATATTTTCAACGTGGACAAAATTAACCCAAAGCATTGAGAAACTTTTAGAAGAGAAAAACGATTTAAGAAGAAATTTACCGAATTGTTGTTCCAAAACCATAGAATACATTTGTGCTGAGGAAAACCATTCGTTGGAATAAAGGAAAACCACATGAAAAAAAAAACTACTTTTAAAAAGTTAAACAAATAAATATACTTTTTAGATTGAAAACATTTTTCAAGTTAACTGTGTAATGAGAATTAGATAGAATACAGACATCTCTTAGTCAAATTAATAATTTTGTAAAAACTCGAAAATCCTATAACAACCAAACATGAACAACAAAACAAAGATAAAGATCGATTTTACTTACCATTTTGTCTATTCAAAGACAATATGAATATCTGCATTACCTATCATCAGGCCCATGTGGCAGCAATATGTAATGGAACAAACAAGGAGTCCATCAGTCCAGCCAACAGAATTAAATTGCATAAAAGGGTAAAAAGCAGAGAGGTCTGCAACCAAAGAAATTGACTCGCTCCTAATTTATCAAATACAAACGTGCAACGTGATAGAACAAGCAATGTTGTTTGAAAATTGCTTTGGTCCATATATAGCTTCTGACATAGTTTTGTCGATTTCGATTTTTATAGAGAGAGAGTTAGAAAAGTAGAAGATAATGCAAAATTAAAAAGTAAATAGGAAAAATATTTGCATCTACAATTCAACCAAAAAAAAATGAAAAATTTGAAAACTTAAACAAGAAAAGAAAATAAGCCAATGTTTGTTTGAAAAGGCTGATAACTGCAAAACCGTATAGGAAATATATATTTATCAAAAGCTTCCTATCTCATGAGAAATTACCACTACAATCAATTTCCTCTTACAGAAACATACGTAATTTTGACAAAAGAAAAAAGGGGAATCCAGAAATAGGAAACATCTTTGTTTATGATTTGCAGCAGCCAAATCAAATAAAAAGTAGTTCCCATGCCCCTCCCTCTTTTATGAGGATGGGAAATACATCACCATTGAGTTTCCTTCCTATCTCAAGAATGTTCTCTCATGCAATCATACAATCAAAGACACGACAATAAACAATTTCTTTTGAAATCAGAACCCGCACCCTTTTTTTTTTTTAATTGAACAAAACTAAAAAAACTGTAAACAAATAAAATAAATTTGATTTATCTGATTTATAATTTAAGAAAACAAACCATATTTTTCCGACACGGCCTTGTTTCTTCTCTCGGACGAGAGAAATAACAAGTGATAGTAGAGGTGTTTCCTTTATATAGGTTTTCATTGCGTTGGTTTTCACGCGGTAACAGCTGTTTTACACGTCTTACTGACCTAAATACCCCTGGATTGGCAAGGTAACGTCATAATCTTTTTAACTGAAACAAACAACAATTAATAACATTCTTGTCACAAAGCACCGTATATATATCTAATATAACAAGGGAGGGAAGTTTTATGACCTACGGCTGGGATTCAATATGAGCGGGTATAAATCGAGGGCCACCGTTCCGCCACGTGTTGGAGTTTGATAGCAATTAAGACTTCCCATTAATTTACCAAATCAAATAATAGTAATTAAGACTTCTATTTATTAAATCAATAAATAATGATAGATAAATTTGTTATTAATTAAGCAAATCAATAAATAATGGTTTAATTGGTAATTAAAACTTTTCATTAATTTATTAAATCAATAAATAATGATAGTTAAATTTTTTTTATTAATTTTGCAAATCAATAAATAATGGTTTAATTAGGTAATTAAAAAAATAATTTTCCAATAATATCAAATTAATTAATGCTTTTGCAATATTTCAAAAATTAAAATAAAGAACTCAGTTCAATCAAAATTTTCAAAATTTTTTTTTATTATCAAAGTTGATATTTAAGGAATCAAAAATCCTACACATCGATTGTTCCCACATAGTCACCACAGTGTGAGGTTTTTTGACACCGACAACAAGTTTTCAGGAGGCCACCCATCCTATGACTACTCCTATATGAGCAAACTTCACTACATAGTTTTCATGAATCCATAAATCCGGAAAAAAAAATCTCTATGTTGGGATTTGGCGAATGAATTACTTATGTCTCATATCTCAAACAACTTCATAGATGCTAGAATTCATACATGAGGCTGACCCTTGCCCCGCGGGCTAGGCACCTTTCCAAGTACTGTTTCAACCTCGCTTCACGGGCTAGGCGAAAGATATTCCCACACGGGCGGGGTATTACACTATATGCCAAAGATTTAGACTATCTAAAATACTAAAATAAAATTAGCAAATTATTTAAGGTTTCTACCATTTTTCCAAAAGCAATTTATTAAAAAGACAAGTCTGAAAAAATCAAAATAAAAAATAACAAGTTTATTGAGAAGTTCTTATAGAGATGATCAACAGTTCAATGAGGTTTTTTCATGGGTATTTTAATTTCTTAATTGCTAGCTTACAAGAATTTAAAACGGATCGGAAAGTTATGACAAGTATGAATTGGATATTACTCTGAGAGTTAATTGGTTAAAATATAGGATGAGACATACTCTAAAATAGTTGGATTTCAATCTGAGTCAATAACATGCGAGACGTTAAAATATGAGGACGACAAAACCATTATGCAACACTTTAAAATGGATAGTTGGTTTACATCGTCTCGATGAACAGTTGGAATTATAGAAAAACTATGAGTTAACGAATATGAAATAAACAAAAACAATTGAAACCATAAAATGAAATCAAATTATCTAATTACCTCCAGTGCATGTAGTCACCGTTTATATATATATATATATATCTGAATTAAGTTTCTTTTGAACTACAAAATTTCATGTTCAGTCCGTTGAAGTATGTTCAAAATAATTTTTGTAGAGTGAATTTGACACAAATCTTTTTCTATTTTTTATTTCATGTCTTATACTTTTACGGTTCTATTTGAAGTAAGAGATGAGTTAGGTGTGCCGTCATGAGTCGAACAAGAGCAAATTAACATTTGTTGATATACCTTACAATGTGCAAATGATTGCTCAAAGTGTAGTTAATAAAAGTGAATATTCTCAATTGTATAGTATGGTTCAATTAATTGCCCAATAACTTTGGTATATTTGCAATTTGCATAGGTTTTCTGTTTACATTTTCAATGTCAACAGTGGTTGTATTGTTTCAATATCCCAAAATAACAAAACAAAAAAGGTTTTGCCAAAATTCTCTACATGACATGGTGTTCATAGGCGTGTAGAGATAGCACCAAAGATAAAAGACGACAACATAATTTGTGCCTTCATGGCTAGCTATTTGGGCGTATATCATATTCATATTTTGTAATTATATATATATATATATATATATATATATATATATATATATATATATATATATATATATATATATTATTATTTTTTTATTTATTATTATTATTATTATTATTATTATTTGTAGTTTATTTTATTTTTTAATATCGGAAACTAAATCATTAGGAGGGTGTATATACATGCTAGGAATACATATTGCCAAAACATGTGTGATGTATAAAGTTTGTGGACAAGCACATTTAATGTATCATATTAGTCAAAATTGTTTTAGGTTGGATAAATTTTTTCACAAGTACTTTTGTTTTTGTTTTATTTCTTGAAATTGTGAAAAATACATGAATTAAAATATATATGTTCAAGACAAAAAACTGTACCAAAATCATAAAATAATTAATCAATAATTATTATTTAAATAAGAGACGAACATAGAGATGATGTTTGTTAAAACTGTGGCTAGGAGAAATATTAGTGAATCTAAACAAGAAAAAATAATAATAAATAAATAAATAAATAATATTAAAAAAATCAATGCAAATCAAGAATTTCAAAAACAATCCGTGCCAAAGGCACGGGCATTACCTAGTATATATATATATATGCGAATGTCAACTGCACATTTATATTATCGAAAAAAAAAACTGCACATTTAGTCTAAACATATAAGCATACACTTGGAAGAATACTGCACAGATGACATTAAGTTTGTTGAGAGATGCATCAAGAAGCTCTGCAGGAGGCACCTCCGGGTGACAACTCTAATTAACTGTAACAGGGGCATTATTCTCAGATAGAAATCGCACTACTTGAACCAGTGTTTAGAAAACCGGACCGGACCGGTGGTTGAACCGGGGTCCGACCGGAACCGGTAAATTTTCGGTTCGGTTCAGTTAAAATTTGAGTTTATGGTTGGACCCTCGGTCTAAACTTAAACCGTGGTTGAACCGGCGAACCGGTTAAACCGGTTCGATCACCCTTATATAATATTTTTTTTATTTTTTTATTTTTTGAAAAATTGATAATGTGGGGAGTTGAACCTAACACCTAAACAAGATAATCCAAACTCCAAACCAACAAACTACTATGTATTTCTTGTATAATAAATTTATTTTGATATATAATACCAATTAATATTGAATTAAAACATGTATTTATTCATTTTATTATTGTAATTATTAACAAATTTGCTAAATAAATATCAATCGGTCTGACCGAGTCGAACCATGGTTGAACCTAGTTGAACCATTTTAACAAAAAATCGGTTCGATCACCGGTTCGGTTTTCAAAACATTGACTTGAACAATAAGATCGCGTATATCTGGCCGGCCTGCAGTCAATAGGCATAGCATTGAAAGGAACAATGGCTTTGACCTTGTACCCAAGCCCTATGGATGTTATTCAGTGCTGGCAATGTGAGAGATTTTTAAACCTGCAATTAGGTGTAAATTTAGTTACATCTACATAATAAATTTCAAATATTTGAACGTAGTTACATACTTGCAGCAAGGAAAACATAAATACTTGCACCAAATGCTTGCTAAATATAAAGGCCCTGTCCACCACTTAAATCCACACTACTGTGTCAACTTAAAAGTTCTTAAAAGTTGATTTAGCCCACCAAAACAAAAGTCCAGTTGCACAGAAGTCCGATTCTAATTCAAAAGTCCTAAAAACAAAACCCAGTTATCTTTCCATATTATCTTCTCTCTTTTTGGCATTTGTTTTTCGCGGCCTTTCTAAATTCACAAAGGTTTTTTTTCATCACGTATTTGATATTATATATATATATATATATATATATATATATATATATATATATATATATATATATTTTTTTTTTTATAATCAAAATCAATCTTTTCTTTTTTAAGTTCCCATGTGCTTTATCTGGAATGGCTATATCCTACAATGGAGTGGCTTTGTGTTAGAATAAACTTTCTTTTCAACCTCGGGTTCCTATTTGTGCTGATCATCTTGGTAACCTTGCAGAGGGCAGCTATTGAACCTAGTAAGCTCTTCTACTTTGTCTTATAACAATTTTTTAACTTAGATAAAATAAAGAAAGGTTTAGTTATTTCACCATGGGCAGTATGTGATGCCATAAAATCTTAGATACATAGAGTAGAGTAGCTATAAGCTTATAACCCCAGCATATGCAAAATGTGGTCTGTTTCTTTCACTGGAACTGAAAATTCTTTAGCATCCCGGAAGAAGATAAGTCAGATGATTAAGATCCTTGCTTCAGGCAGAGATGCTCTCCTTTGCCTTGGGACTGATCTGACAGTGGGATATGAAATTTGCATATACTGGCTATAAGAGAGTAATATTCTCATTAAAGAATATTAAGCACGCGTTAAGCATAAGTAGAGGTTATGACAAGCTTAGGACATCGTCCTCCAAGATCGACTTGCGAGCAGCTCGCTTCATGTAGGTGGTACACTTCAGCTCGCTCAAGAACGTTCCAAGACGACTGGACGACCTAGCACAGAACGCTTTGGATAAAGACACTTTCCCCAATCCCAGGATAATCATTACCAAAGCCTTACCTATACTTCCAATTACCGGAAAATATGAACTACTGCACCCACTCCCAATGATCACCACATTCCTACCAGAACCAACCTAACACACATTCATAATCTCCACCTTATATATGTACAAGAGAGTACACGTGTCTCGAAGATCAATACTCTTTTATGCCTATAAATACCACATACATGAACTATGTGATACCTGATTCTTCTCTCCCCCTAGAATCAAGAGAAGATACGTAGGCAGTTCGCTCCTTATTAGCCAACTCGGTCTTCCCAAATCCAAACCCCTCTTCCTCCTCCTATATATGTAAAGGAAAAACACGCCTTTACATTGGCGCCGTCTGTGGTCTCGATTACTTGAGAAACCACTTTCACACAAATCAAAAACCAAAAACCAAAAACCAAAAACCAAAAATCTCAAGCCCACGAAGCATGGCAAGCCTCGAAGCTCAAGTTCAAAGCCTCGCAAACCAGCTAGGTTTAACAAATGAGAGCATTTCCTTGCTCCGGCAGAAAAATGCTGATCTTCGAGCACAAGTAGACGCACAACAACAACCAGCTGGGAACGTCGCTGAGAATGGCATCAATGAAGTTAATCAGCAGATTAACGAACTATCGCAAAGAATCGGCCAAAGTGCAGTGAGAAAAGACGCAACCCAGATCGTCCAGAAAATGTTCAAGACGTACCGCGCGTCGCCATTCACTACGGAGGTACTAAATAAACCCTCCCCTCAAGATTTCGTTCAACCACGTTTTTCAATGTACGATGGCAGGACATGCCTTGGTCAACATGTGGCTTATTATATTCAAAGCTTGGCACTATATAGTGCACCCGAGTTCGATCACCTTCACTATCGTTTGTTCCCTGCCAGTCTCAAAGATGGCGCACTCTATTGGTTTTTCTCACTCAAGCCAGACTCGAAAAAGACCTTCGAGCAACTTACCGATTCATTTGCTAGCCAGTACGTGCATAATAGACGTAAGAAAGCTGATCTGGATTCGCTGTTCCAACTCTCACTTGGCGAAGACGAAACAATTTGTGAATTTCTAGGTCGGTTCAAAGCCAAACTACTGTGCATGAAAGCAGGGCTGAAAGAGTCTTTCACCACATTGGTATTCTACAACGCTTGCCGTGTGTGCAACACGGCACTCGCCAGATCGCTGATGAAAGAACCCCCCGAGACTTTATCTGAGTTGTACGCTCGAGTTGACAAGTATATAAAGTTGCGGGAAGGCCTAAAGCGTCAAGGCCTACCAGAAGAAGAAGAGGTCGCAGCAATATCAGATGACCCCCCAGCTTCCAAAAAGCGTCCCAGATAGCAGGAGCGGAAGCCGGAAACAGATTGAACAATAACCGAGAGTTCGCCATCTTGACACGCTATCCCAGTTACATCTTAGAAAAGATCAAGCGAGCTTCATATTTTCGACCTGATGTGCTGCAACCAGTGGACCAACCTGACAAATAGTACTGCATATTTCACCGAGCCAAGTGTCATGAGACCGATGCGTGCTGGGGGCTAAAGCACTACCTCCAAGATCTCATCGAAGCAGGGCATATCAAACAGTATACCAACATTGCCGACGGCGACTTACGCCATAAGCTCATGGCTCGCCGAGTGCGCATTAGATCCCCACCTCGCCATGACCACCACAATGTTCAAGCTCGCTCCCGCAGCAGAGGACGTCCCCGAGATCGTGACCGTTCTCGCCATGAACGCCAACAATACTCATCAGATCGCGACAACGCCAGAACTATTCATATGATCACTTTCCCATATGATTCTGTGACATCTTCCAGAGAGAAATGAAGGCGTGTCGGCGCCCTTCAAGAAGTTTATCATTTTTCTTCACAAGCGGCACATGCTCCTCAAAGTTCAGGTCACAACGCAGGGGATATTACTTTCACAGAGGCCGACCTCAATAAGGTTTGCCTCCCTCACAACAATGCACTTGTCGTCCATATCAAGATCAGCGACTGGACAGTCAAACACGTCCTGATAGACCCTGGCAGTTCGTGCGACATTCTGTTTTATCATACAATTCAAGAAATGAACTTACCCAAGTCAGTCTTTATAGATCCGATTGCTCCTCTTTACGGGTTTAATGGCTCCAGGGCGACCCAATCGGGGACATCATACTCCCAGTTTCAGTGGGATCTAAAGAAGACAAAGTCAGCTTCAATACATGCTTTAACGTCCTCGACATCAAGTCATCCTATAACGCTATTCTAGGGCGGCGTTAGATTCATCAAATGCAAGTTATCCCTTCCATGTTGCATCAAGTTCTCCGCTTCCCAGGCCCAAGAGGCATGATGGAGCTTCGAGCAATTAGCTCGAGGCTTATCATTGTAACCAAATCCTCTTAACAAACAAGACCGCTAACCTGCATACCTACACAAGGAACGAGCCCACCAGTTATACAATGGCCAAAGACCTGGTTGCCGAGGTCAAAGCCAAAGCATCAAAACAGCATGCTGGGGGCACCAACAAGAAGGTCCAGTCGTCTGTTTCAACCCCAGAAGTCAATCAAACCATTGTTGCTCCACCAGGCAGGACCCCAGAGGTTGTATCAGTTGTTGTCAATCCAGCAGTCAAGACCCCAGAGGTCGCTTCCGTTGTTGTTGCTCCACCAGTCAGCGCCCCAGAAGTCGCACCATCATGTTTTGCGCAACCAATACCAATTCCAAAGGTCACTCTAGACTCTATTGTCATGACTACAGAGGCCACTCCAGCCCCTATTGTCATCGCCACAGATATCGCTCCAGCTCGTGCTGCCAGGTCCACTCTCCCTCAGATCGACAAAGTATCTCCAACTGAGGAAGCATCAGCGTCAAAGACAACATCTCAACATGCAGACAGAGAGCGAGTGAACCTAGGAACCGAAGATGATCCCAAGTTCGTATATGTAAGGCCCAGCTTGTAAACTTTTTGGCCATGAATAAAGATGTTTTCGCTTGGTCGTATGTCGATGTGCCCGGAATAGATCCTAATGTTGCGTGTCATAGACTAAATGTGAACCCTAATGCCGGACCGGCCATTAACGACCTACCGACTATCCTGCGATTCCAGAAAGCCATCAATGATGAAGTCGACAAACTTAAGCAAGTTGGTTTCATTAGAAAAGTAGACTATCCAGATTGGATCGCCAACATCGTCGCAGTTCCAAAAAAGAGCGGCACAGTTCGTCTTTGCGTCGACTTCACGAACATTAATCAAGAAACGCCAAAGGATAGCTTCCCTCTACCTCGCATCGACCGACTCGTAGATCAGACATGTGGCCATGAGCTCATCTCTTTCATGGATGCGTACAGTGGATACAACCAAATCCTACTCGCTAAAGAAGATCAAGAGAAAACATCATTCATCACAGAACAAGGAATCTATTGTTACAACGTTCTCCCCTTCGGACTCAAAAACGCTGGCGTAACATATCAACGTCTCATCACTGACATGTTCCAGGACATGTTAGGTGACACCATGGAAGTCTACATTGACGACATGGTCGTCAAAAGCAAGAAAGCGGAAGACCACCTCACTCATCTCGAGAAAGCGTTCACCAGGTTGCGCCAAACTCGAATGAAGCTTAATCCTGAGAAGTGCCCCTTTGGAGTGTCCTCCGGGAAGTTCCTTGGGTACCAAGTATCACAAAGAGGGATCGAAGCTAATCCAAACCAAATCCGAGTGTTCTTGGACATGCCTGATCCCCAAACAAAGAAGCAAATTCAGAAGTTGTCAGGAATGGTCGCGGCACCCAACCGATTTATACCAAGGGCATCAGACAAGTGCCGACCTTTCTTGCAACTTCTTAAAAAGGGTGAGCAGTTTTCGTGGAACAATCAATATCACCAGGCATTCTCCACCCTCAAAGAGTACCTGACTACACCCCCCGTCCTGGCCAAGCCTAAGGATGGCGAAACGCTGGGGCTATATTTAACGATATCAGACTTTGCCATTAGCTCGATTCTTTTCAAAAAGAAAAACAACTCAGAGAAACCGATCTATTTTACAAGTAAGACGCTCACTCCAGCTGAAAAGAATTATTCGTACATTGAAAGAGCAGTACTCGCATTGTTATACTCGGCAAAAAAATTCAGGCCCTACTTTCAAGCGCATCCAATCAAGATTCTCACCGACCTTCCTTTGAAGAAAATTCTTCACAAAGAAAACAAGACAACTCGCATGGCAGTATGGGCCGAAGAGCTCGGAGAACACCACATGGAGTTCGTTCCTCACAATTCATAGAAAGCGCAGGTCGTGGTAGATTTCCTAGCAGATTTCCTTGTCGATGACCCAAATTGGGAACCAGAAGCAGAAGTCGCACCCACAAAGGAAACTACCAAGTCAATATGGTCTCTCTTTGTCGACGGTTCTAGTAACCCTGGAGGAAGTGGAGTCGGAGTCGGAGTCGTCTTAGCATCCCCAGATGGAGCCGTGGTCGAGAAATTAGTTCGCATCAACTTCGTGACCTCTAACAACGAAGCGGAGTACAAAGCGTTAATTATGGGGCTTCGCATGGCGCTGCAACTCGATGTAAAGGAACTTCAGGTCTTTAGTGACTCGCAACTGGTTGTTCGCCAGATTGCAAAAGAGTACACTACCCACGAAGGTAACCTCTTTAAATACCTTCAAGTCGTTAATCAGTTACTTTCTTCTTTCAAAAAAGCCACGATACATCACTTCTTGCATGACGAGAACCGTCACGCAGACAGTTTAGCTTATTTGGCCACTCAAACACCGAACTACTCTCCTAGACAATTACTCATTGAAGTAGTTGACCGATCTGCTTATCAAGGAGACCATGTATTAGAAATCAGCGACCTGTGCCCGCTCTCTGCCAACCAGATAAGCCAAACATGGATGCAGCCCATCATTGAATACATCCAACATGGCACGCTCCTAGAAGAGCGTACCAAGGCCAGGCAAATCCCATATCAGGCGCGATGTTACTGCATGCTCAATAACAAGTTGTTCAGAAAGTCCGCTGGCGGCCCTCACTTGAGATGCATAAGCCCAGAACAAGGCCAACTGATTTTCGCTGAGATTCATGAAGGAGAGTGTGGAAACCATGCGGGAGGTCGCTCTTTGGCTCACAAGGCAATCTCCCAAGGATACTTTTGGCCTCGCATGCAGATCGATGCCAAAGACTATGTACTCAAGTGCGTCAAATGCCAGACTTTTGGCCACAACATCATACAACCAGCTCGTGAGTTGATTAACATCGCCAGCCCTTGGCCATTTCACATGTGGGGCATGGACATCATGGGACCCTTCATCCCACAGAAAAGCATCGGCTTCCGCTTCATCTTAGCTGCAACCGATTATTTTACTAAATGGGTCGAAGCTATTCCACTAGCAAATGTCAAAGAGTCACATGTCAGAAACTTCATCTGGACTCATATCAATACCAGATTTGGTTTGCCACACACACTGGTGATGGACAATGGCTCCCAGTTCAAAGGCAAAACTGTCAAAGAATTTCTGGCCAAGTGGAAGATCGTTTATGCATTTTCCACTCCCCAGTACGCCCAAAGTAATGGTCAAGCTGAAGCCAGCAACAAAGCAATCTTAGAAAATTTGAAGAAAAAGATTGAAAAGAACAAGAGCCAATGACCAAATCAGTTAGAGAACATTTTGTGGGCTCATCGCGCACCACAGCTCACTCAAGTACAATGACTGTCACTACTACTCGGTCAAAACTTGTCGAGTCTGGAGGCAACGACTCCGTCTTAGCACGAGAGGTCGATCTGCTGGAAGAACGGCGCGACCTAGCCGCCATCAGAGTAACATCCTATCAGCAAATTCTAAAGAAGTCATACAACAAGCGAGTGCATCCTCGATCTTTTCAACACGGCGATCTAGTTCTGAAAAAGACTCAAGATGACTCCAAACTAGCACCAACATGGGAAGGCCCATACATAGTGGAACGTGTTGTAGGCAATAGAGGCGTCTTGGGACCAAAACCCAAGAAGGGAAATTATTACCACGACCTTGGAACACTTATTTGTTGAAGAAGTTTTATCAATAAAATTACATCGTTGTATATTCCATGTTTTCTTTTACTGTAAATTCAAGTTTACTTTACTTATGTTTATTATTACAATCTACTCTATTTACTCACAATGGCAAGACACGCAATTTGCACCGCAAGCACGACCAGTACACTTGCACTATCAACACTTTTCGAAGTTTCAACGCTCTCAGTGAGCAATGCGCTTTCATAAGCAAACACGCTCTTCGTGAGCAGAACGCTCTCCGGAGCTTACAGGCTCTACAACCTTTCCGAGTCTCGCTAGTCGAGGACCTATACTTCTAGGATCGACTCAGCGAGAACGCTCTCAGTGAGCAATATGCTTTCATAAGCCAACACGCTCTCCGTGAGCAGAACGCTCTCTGGAGCTTACAAGCTCCACAGCCTCTCTGAGTCTCGCTAGTCGAGGACCTATACTTCTAGGATCGACTCAGCGAGAATGCTCTCAGTGAGCAATACGCTTTCATAAGCCAACACGCTCTCCGTGAGCAGAACGCTCTCTGGAGCTTACAGGCTCCACAGCCTCTCCGAGTCTCAATAGTCAAGGACATATACTTCTAGGATCGACTCAGCTAGAACGCTCTCAGTGAGCAATACGCTTTCATAAGCCAACACGCTCTCTGTGAGCAGAACGCTCTCTGGAGCTTACAAGCTCCATAGCCTCTTCGAGTCTCGCTAGTCAAGGACCTATACTTCTAGGATCGACTCAGCGAGAACGCTCTCAGTGAGCAATACGCTTTCATAAGCCAACACGCTCTCCGTGAGCAGAATGATCTCTGGAGCTTACAGGCTCCACAGCCTCTCCAAGTCTCGCTAGTCGAGGACCTATACTTTTAGGATCGACTCAGTGAGAACGCTCTCAGTGAGCAATACGCTTTCATAAGCCAACACGCTTATCCCCGAAAGCGTAACGGCTTTTTAGCTGTGCTCCTCCAGCGCCTTCCTAATCCACCTAGTGGAAAACTCTTACTGTTAGGCTCAGATCGACGAGAATGCTCTCAGCGAGCCTTACATCATAGCGTAATAACCACAAAAGAAAGCGATAACTACGAGCATAACGCTTCTTTAAGCTAAGCCTTAGGCTCCTTAGCCATTTCACACCATACGCATTATAAACAGGGTACTAGCTATAAGCATTCAAGCAGAGACATGCATTCCATACACGGCCAACACCAAGAAACTAGTTCCACCGATCTGCTGGGTTTACCCAGGAAATCCAGATCGGTACTTCTTACAATTTAACAAAAACATCGAACTGCCACTTTCGTGGAAACCAGTTCTCTGTATCAAAATGGCGAACTGCTCAAGCAAGCCTGAAGACATAGCTATATTGTTAACTCTCATATAAGAGAGGAGAACTTACAAAATATTCATAAACTTTCAACAACAGACAAAGACAAGAGGAGAATTCACAATCAAGAATCAACCACAACATGCTTATCTTTCAGGAAAGCGCTAGTCGAAGGGGTGTGCCTGTCAGATCGCAACACCACACGTATACCTGGGCCCTGCTCCCCGCCATCACTCACCTTTTTCAGCTGGTGATATTTCTCGTCCAGCTTGGCATATTGAACACAGGCCATGGTATACGCATCCTGCGCCTTGCGCGCCACTCCCTGACATTGTTTGGCATACTCAGTCACTTTAGTTAGCTCCCCTTGCAAATCAGTCATAGCGGTAACCAACATAGCGTTCTCGTCAGTAGCATCCCGATACTTCTTGGTCATCACCTCCAGTTTCTTCTTGTCAACTCCCCACGCAGCTCGCATACATCCTAACTCGACGTGCGGGTTAGCGTCAGTATCAGCGTGCTGCACAGCGTTCTTCAATTTGTCATACCCTACAAAAAACTACAAGTATAATACTTAAGTTAAAATTGCCCAAGTAACAGAGACAAAAACATAACGCATGAGGAGCTCACCAAACAAGCAGCTATGTCCATGGTCCCCAACAGCGTCTCCATATCTTCATCCTCCACCTCAGCCTTATCACCATCCAACACGATCCCCTTCAGAAGACTGGTCGCTATGGGTGCCGAGTGGAAGCTGCAGTCAGAGCGTTTCACCACACGCTTCTTCCCCATGTAGTAGAATTTGCTCCCCACGTCACCGAGACGCGGGGACGAACTCTCACCAACAACGTGGTGACCTTGCCCCAGGTCGCTATGCTCCTCAAGATGCCGATCGATATCATCCACTCGTCGGGGCGACCTGAATACAACGCCACCAGTCGAACGACCTAATCTTCTAGGTCGCTTGTTGCCTTTGGCCTCTACAACAACAACCTTTCTTTTACCACGATCACCATGCACATGGGGATGGAATTCCATTTCTTCCATTATCAGAGGAGAGGTCTCCCTCAAGCTTCCTTCTCCCCTAGTATATTTGCGGCACCTGCCCATAGTGCAATCTACGAGCGAGAATGACATTACGCGAGTTAACAACCAAAACACAAGTTTTGTTCAAAAGTTGTAGCTAAAAAAGGAAGACAGACATACCTTAATAAGCAGTGAAGAAGATGAAGCACCACAGTTTGAAGAAGAAGAAATGCAGCAGCAGGAAGAGCAAATGGGAACAAATGTCTTTGCTCTTCTACAAATGGTGTTACTTATCATGTAATAACGTATCTTCCCTAGGTACATCATAATTACATCGAAACGCCAAACGTCAGGCCACCTGGCAGCCATCATTGCACATATCTAACCGCTCACTTGCCTACACGTGTCACGCACGTGCAGAAATATTTCAATTCTCTAGAACAAAGAACTCGACCTACGTCCTACTATCCCCGCAGTTCCTCACGAGTCGCCAACCTACGTTACATGTGACTTACAACGCTAAAGGACCTATTAAGGACAGGACGCTCTTTCAAAGATCACAGTTACTTAAAGCCAACTACTGTCACAAGGAATCGTCTACGCAACCACACAGATATAGCACTATCTCCATTCATACATTCAACCATACAAGAGTCATACAAAGCAAAGAAGCAAGTAATATGCATAGCATATAAGCAAAAAGCGAGCTGCTAGGGTAGGCCCAAACACAGTTCACATTTTAGCCGAGCTGCTGATCGAGTCTACTCAGGAAATCTAGCTCGGCTAACCAACATTCATCATCATATGGTCGTCCAGTATTAACAAACATAAATAAGAAAAGCGAACTGCCCAGGTTACCCTGGGACACCAGTTCTATTGTATCACAACTTACAACCGTTCAAATCAATAACCCTATATCAAAACTCGCTAGTTCCAAGTATGACAACCAAACCTCCGGCCACCAGCGAGTCTTCAACTTCAGCTTCTTTCCCCTCGACCACTATTGACACACCATCCAAATCTAAACTCATAAGTACAACAGACACATCAGCTTCAGTGTGTGGCATGACGACCTCTGGAGCAACGATGGAAGAAGTAAGTGTACCACTAGTATCTCCCTGTACCTATACCACTGAGGCACGAGGAGTCCCGCGTTCATGCTTCTCTTTCAAAGCTTTATAATTAGCCTCTAGCTCAACAAAGTCAACATCCAACTCATCATAAGCTTTCGTAGCGTCTTGAGCAACTCCCTTGCCGTAGGGCATACTCATTCAGCCTACCAATTTCCCGCCATCGCGTGATTAACGTTCTCTTCAAAGACCTCGTAGTTTTAGCCGGATCTTACGCCTCAGTATCCTTCATCATCTTCACCAAACTAAGAGCTTGGTGTGTTTTCTTTAGGTCCTCAAACTCCTCACGTTCCATCTTAGCAGCATCCTGAACATTTTTTAGCTCATCGGTCAGCTTTACCACAGTTTCCCTATCTGTCTCAGCGAACTGGGCAATCTCCTTCAGCTTCTGGAATCCACTCACAAGCTGCACTCACACACATACACTAATAATCAGTTCGCAACAAGTTTCATAAGTGAATAAATAAGTTAAAGTGGGACAATCCCACGTACCAGACATTGAGCGACTTCCATCTGCTTTAGCTTATCCTCCAACCCCCTCTCATCCAGCTCCTTACGGTTGCCATCCAGAGCTATATGTTCAAGCAGACAAGCCGATATCTTACTCGACCTGAAGCTACAATCAGTCCGCTTCACAGTTCGCTGCACCCCATTGTCGTCCAAGTACACAAGTTGGGCCTCCAAGTCATCAGCAGTCATAGTTGACTTCCCACTCGCCTTACAGGAACCCTTCACCTTTGCCAGTAGACTAGGCTCTCACACCATAGGAGACGAGCTCGGCATAGCTCCAAAAGTAGCCAGATCCAGAACCTGCTCCGGTCTCGCCCGAGTTTTGCGAGTGGCGGTACCACCAATTTGACCACCACCAAAACTGCCCCAGGTGCTGGAACTCTCCCCCAGAGCATGCCTCGCAATTTTGGCAACCCTTACAGCGTCTTGCTCCGACGTGTCGACTTTCCTCTTCGACGACCTGCTCCTTACACGAGGGCTGAAGACCACCGTCTCCAACTCTGCAAGAGCATCAATCGACCCACCCTCAGGTCGCCAGCTTGACCCACCTGCCCCTGAGGCACCAGCACCTCTTGAGGTTCGTCTAGAACTACCATGACCCCGATTTCTATCCTCCTAAGTTACCAAGTCACTTTTGCGCTTCTCCATCTATAAAGACTCAAATTCTCGTTAAGGGTATTTTCGTAAATTACATAGCAAACTTAGGGACATTTATATAATTGGTCGGTCGGGTTTACATTTCAAACGTACATAAATTAATAAAACTTAACTCCGACTCATAAGCCACGTTAGGTTAGCAACTCATATGTGAAAATTTGACGAAAATGTCGGTTAGCGGCTTTTCTGCGTTCGAAGCTGGCACGAGTTAACAACTTACATGCATGAGTGGGTTATCGTTATAGCCTGTGGTGAGATAGAATATAGGAGATTAAATTTAGCGGGATAGGCCTGAAAAATAATTACGACGCGACGTTAAATGAGTTAGTGGTTAGGAGTGAATTAGGACCTTAAGCCTAATTGAGATATATTGGGCTTGGGCCTTAATATATCGGCCCAAACAAAACAAAATCACACCCAAATTTTTTTCCCCAATTCGCCAATTTCAAAACCTAAGAGAGAGAAAATCTAAATTCGCCCAATTCCATCGATTCAAACCAAGAATTCTTCACACCCAATCCTTAGAAATCATAACCTCAAGTGTGGGAGTTCGAATTTCCAGCGTACCGAAGTGAAATCACAGCGACAGGTGAGTTAATTCTTCTCAAATTGATAGTCTAAACTCGATTTCAATTTAATTGGTTGTAATTGATGAGAGATAATTGATATAGGGTGGTGTTGTATTCGGCAGTAGCTTGTTTGGAGAAGTAGAGCTTGCAAAATTGGTGGAGGAGAAGCTAGAGTGAGCGAAAATTGGTGGAATCGAAAGCTAAGGAGCTATTCTACCGATTTGGTAAGAATTTTAGTATATTCAATCTATTTTAGAGAATTGATGTTGGTTCTAGGCTTGTTTAAGATCATGTCGATCATTGAGTGAAGGAGAAGGAACACACACCTAGTTTGTGAATAGATTAATATGAATCGAAGGAGTGTAGAAGTAGTCGTAGTTGGAAAATTGGAATGGATAGGAGTGGTGTGGGCATAAGGTCCTACAGTGGCTGTAAATGACTACAGAGCCCTGTCAGAGGAACAGTGCTAGCAATGGCCCGTATCTCTGTTAACTTCGAAACCAAATTCTTAGCGTCGAGATTTCTTCTTGACTTACATTAGATAAGAATTTCCTCGTTAGTTTGATAAACTCTAACGATCGACGTATACATATGATGTTATAGGAGTAAATTCGAGTGGATTCGGTTAAGTGGACTCAATTCGGTTAAGTGGGCTTGAGGAGAACGGAGCTTGCTAAGGTAGGAACATACATACCAATATATAGCATGCTTATTTCCATGCATGATTTGATTTGTTTAAATTGTTAAGAGATAGTTTGCGTATCAACCATGCATGTATATATGGTATTCATGTTTTGCATTTGTATTTTTCCGCGATATAAACTAAATATACGGATAGTTTTTGTGTGAAAAATGAGTTTGCGAATGCGGGGTAGTGGGGATTTATTTTCTTTGTTAAAAGAGTAAAACTGGTTTTGGGAAGGGTTCTCGTCTCTTCTCTCAGTAAGGAGACAGAGAGATGGATTTTGTAATGCGGGTAAGGATTATCCGGTTGTTTGTAACTAGGTGTGAGGTTCTGGATTGTTCCCGGGATGGTTGTTGTTATTTACGATGATTCGCCGTTTGAGAATCATCGGTTGTTATTTACTATGACTGGCCCGTTTGGGAGTCATAGGTTGCTTTTACTCGATTGTGGGAAATCCAGGAACTCACACCTACCGAATCAACAGTTTAAAAAAGGAAAACTAAATATGTAATTATAGTATTTTGAAATAACCGGTAATTCGAAAGTATACGAGTATATATATATATTACTATGCTTATCATGAGGGGATTTGAAAAGAATTGGTGAATTCTATAAAGAAGGAACCGTTTGTCGCATTTTTAGGAGACGGCGGTTAATTTCTAGGATTCCAACGTGGTGTACCCCTTCGAGGTGGTGGGCCACCTTTAAAGGATGCATCAATTTGGATGTAGTCGGGAATTCCTTTTCTACTTTTCTAGATAACCATGTTTATGCGTCATACTGTATGGTGATTAGCTTGTGTGAGGTTACATGCTACCTCGATGAGGGTTTAGGCGAGGAGTGAGAGTTTAGTCCACTCTTGGATGTGTGTCGGGGATCTGGCAGTCTGCAATCGTCGAACGGTGACCACCAAGTAAGTTAGGTGACTCAGAAAGTATGGGGTCGTGGGTCACGGGGTCCACGAGCCCTAAAAGCTTTGGGGATTTTGTATTAATGCGAACACAATAACGGTATTTCGACTCTCTGCCGGTAAAATCAGAAAAACAACGGTGCATGGTTCACACTGGAAAGTATTGAACCGAGATTTTGCTCGCGGATGGAGCCGACCCGGTCGTACCTTCATCATTCTAATAGGATGCAGCGGCCACAATAGTTGTATGATGATTGTGAAAACTATATTTTGAATATTAACGAAGCATGTCGAAATGATTTCTGCTAGTTAGTGATGTATGTATATAGTCACGATATTTGAATACTTTTATGGAAACCCTGCATGTTTTAAATGATTTCTATAAGTAGACTATTTATTGGTTATGTGCGTTTCTATTGGGCATAGTTGTTGCTCATCCTACTTAACATTTCAGACGAGCCAGTTGCGGAGGAGGCTTTTCCTAACCCTTGCGATGATGGTTATGGGGATTTGGGAGGATTCCCCCATGCTTGACGAGAGACAGAGTCAAGTTCATATTTTGGGTTGTATAAAGATAGTCTAGTTTATTCTTTTGTTGTATATAGATAGTATAGCTCTTTTCTTTTGGTTGTATAGAGAGAGACTAGTTCTTTTGTTGTATATATAGAGAGCTAGGTCATTTTGATGTAATAATCGATGTATCTGGCAACGGTTCTCCTTATTTTGTAGATATACCATCATATCCTTGTAGTATCTAAAGTTAAGAGTAGTATATATGGTTGTTGGATATATATATGGTTGGAAGGATGAATTATGGGATGTCGGGGGGGTTATTTTTTGTATACGAAATATCGATTAAACAAAGGAAACTCTGTCGAAATTTCGTTAGAATTGGGATGGTGTCGGCCTCGAGATTCACTCCTCGTCTTCAGAATGTGTGTTGGGGTCTCGGCGTCACAGAACGTGGTATCAGAGCGTCCACTATTAGATCCGTCTGGGAGCTGTAGTGGGGGACTCGGTCATGACACGTTTCAGAAGTTTAGTCGAAACCCAATAAAACCCTAAGTAGTGTTTATGTTACGTTAAGCGTTAATATTAGCTGGGCAATAGCAAAACGTCGCACGGTTATTCATCTGTCACGGCTGAGAGCGCGAACACTTGTCGAAATTTTTTGACGAATTGGACACTATATAGTAGAAGTGAATTTTTTTTTCATGTTCCAGTGGAGAGCGCGACTTGCGCTCTGCTGAAGGCATGTTGGAGCGATACCTGCGCTTATCTCGTGGAATTATAGTGCACCTCGCGCTGCTACCTGCGATCGTTCTGTGGTTGCAAGTTCCACAGGGTGTGACCTGCGCTCGCCCAAGCCTTACTTGAGCGCGACCTGCGCCTCTTGCATAATTTTGAAAACTCTCTCTCTCATTTATCAAACACTGAGTTAGCTCTTTGTAAATGTGCAGAATAGTTACCATGGATCCGGAAAGTACTAGTGGTGATGATACTACGGATCGTGGTCGGGAGGACCGAATGGATAGGCTCCTCGCTATAATGAATCAAATGGCTCAAGCACAGAATGAGATGAGAGCTGAGATCGAAAGTTTGAGGGCTAGTCGGAATGAGCCCCAACCTCTCCCAACATCCGTTGTTATTCCACCTGGCGTAACACCAGAGGTAGCATCCCCAACCATAGTGAGAGTTGAGGAGTTCAGGCCACCAGTGCAAAGTCAATCAGGTTTTCTGCTTGCAAATTTCATCGAGGTTACATCCCACTGAATTTGTGGGGTCTTCGAGGTTAAAGTAAAGAAGGCGGTTGTTAGACATGTCTAGTATCTTTGGACTCCATGATGTGTCTTGATGTGGAACGGGTTACTTTGGCTGCGCCTTCATGCTTAGAGGTGAAGCCAAACACCGGTGGATCGGTGTTAAGGATGTGGAGACGTTTCCGATGAGTTGGGCTAAATTTGAGGAACTCTTCCTTTTGAGGTATGTTACCGAGGAGGCGAGAGAGCTAAGAAGCGAATGGAATTTCTCAAATTGGAACAAAGAAACATGACCGGTGGGGCGATCTAAGAGAAATTCATTGTTCTTTCACGATCACGGGAAGGAGTTGATTTCCACAAAAAGCTAAGGCTAGGAAATTCATTGTGGGCTGAAACCGTATATATCGCAGCAGAGCAAGATGTCGGTCCTTGGATCGATTCTTATGCTGAGGCTGTGAGAAGGGCTCAAGGCATTGAAAGAGTTGATGATCAGTTATTGCTCCGAGGCAAAGAGGTTGGAAGGGTAAGGCGGTCGACATTTCAGGCGGCGGGATATGGGAAAGAGCGCAGGGTTTATCAAAGGCGGTGGTTTCGGTCGCAAAGCGGATGTATAGGCCGGTCATCCAGCGAAAGTAAACGAGTGGAGGGCACCACCGTACATAGGGGTTTGAATGTGGTTAGGCCGGCCTGGAGAGTCTACTAGTTCGAGAGGACCGATGAGTGGATCCGATGGATGGCGAGGGGGTACCTGCTCCTTCTCGCACCGGATCACCGGTGCAGAATTTGGCGCCTCGTGGTCGGGTCGAGAGCTAGATTGCAATCTGTAATACCACAAGTACCACGGTCGAGGGGAGAGAGTGTGGTTTGTTATAGTTGCGGTGAAACTGGGCATATCAGGCAGTTTTGTCCCAAGTCCAATTCAGGGGTGGAACAGATACCACATGGCAAGGTGTACTATCTAGTGCCAAAGGAAGAAGTTGTGGATCCTGCATCAGTCCAAGAGGAAGCCCCGGTATATAATGCGATGGGGGCGGATATCAGCGCGACCGATCAAGTGGTTGAAGGTATGATATGTCTGTTTACACATAAGGTGCATGTCCTGTTTGATACGGGTGCTACTCATTCTTTCATTGCTAAAAATATGGTGGAGATTCTTGGTTTGGATGTAGTTAATACCGGGAGGAAGCTTATTTTATCTACTCCTCTAGGAAAGAAAACTATGTTCTTTGAAGTTTGTCACCATTGTGTGATAAAGATAGGTGATAGGGAGATGATAGTCGATCTAACGGTGATGGACCTAAAAGATTTCGATATCATAGTAGGGATGGATTTGTTAGGGAAATATCAAGCCCAGGTGGATTGTTTTGCCAAAACGGTGGCGTTTAGTAATCTGCGGGAGACGACGAGTTTGTGTTTAAGGGGATTAGAAATACAGTATCTCGAGTTGTGGAGGCCAAGCCTGACTTCAAGTATGATAGATACGGATTGTTAGCTGGTCTTAGTCTCCAAGGGCCGAAGTTTGAATCTTCCGAGCTTGTTCCCGTGGTTCGTGAGTTTGCGGCAGTGTTCCCAGAAGCATTGCCGGGATTGCCTCCTGTGAGATAGATTTTGTCATAGATCTAATGTCGGGGACGTCGCCTATTTTGATGATTCCTTATCGAATGGCTCCTCTCGAAATGAGAGAACTCAAATCCCAATTAGATGAATTGAAAAGATTTCATAAGGGAAAGCCAGTCACCTTGGGGAGCACCGGTGTTATTTGTGAAGAAGAAAGATGGGTCTTTTTGGCTATGTGTGGATTATCGGAAGCTAAATAATGTGACTATCAAGAACAAATATCGTTGCCTAGGATCAATGACTTATTCGACCAGTTAAGGGGTGCCAAGTATTTCTCGAAGATAGATCTCAGAACAGGCTACCATCAGATGAGAATTCGAGAAGAAGATATAAAGAAGACAGCTTTCCGAACACGGTTAGGGCATTTTGAGTTTTTGGTGTTACCATTCGGTTTGACCAATTTGCCAGCTACGTTTATGGATCTCATGCATCGAGTGATGTGGAAATACTTAGATCAATTTGTTATCATATTCATAGATGACATTTTGATTTATTCTAAGACTAGGGCTGAACATAAGGAACACTTGAGGATTGTTCTCCAAACCTTAGTTGATCATCAGCTTTATGCCAAGTTTAGCAAGTGTGAGTTATGGTTGAATGAGATGAAGTTTTAGGGCATGTTGTATCGGAGAATGGAATAAAAGTTGATCGTTCAAAGATAGAGGCAGTGAATAATTGGCCGAGACCGGCGTCGCGGCGGAAATCGAAACTTTCTTGGGATTGGCAGGTTATTATCGTCATTTTGTAGAAGGATTCTCTAGCATAGCGTCGTCCTTAACTAGATTGACACAGAAGGAGGTGAAGTTTGAATGGACGGAGGCATGCGAAAAAGTTTTTCAAGAGCTAAAGACGCGATTGATAACAGCGCCAGTTTTGACTATTCTAGATCCGGAGAAGAGTTATGTGATTTATACTGATGCCTCTAACACCGGGTTAGGATGTGTCTTAATGCAAGAAGGACAAGTGATAGCGTATGCGTCTAGACAATTGAATGCCCATGAGAAGAATTACCCTACTCATGACTTGGAGTTAGCGGCGATTATTCATGCTCTAAAGATATGGAGGCATTATGTGTATGGTGAGAAGTTTGAAATATTCTCTGATCACAAGAGTCTCAAGTACTTGTTCTCGCAGAAAGATTTGAATATGAGGCAGAGGAGATGGGTTGAGTACATGGAGGACTATACATTCTCATTGCAATACCATCCGAGTAAAGCAAATGTAGTTGCCGATGCATTGAGTAGAAAGCAAGAACATGTTTGTGCTCAGATGATGATGAAGGAGTGGCAATTGCTGGAGTCTGCTGCTTCTTATGGTTTTGAAATCACGGGGAATAGGAGTGGAGATCCTCAGAAGTGCTGTTATTTAGCACAGATGACAGTGATGGCAGAAAACACCTTAGTCCAGAAGATTGTGAATGCCCATAATACTACATCGAAGGATGGACCTAGGTACCGAGGATATGTAGAGAATGCCGAGGATGTCGATTGGGAAAAACACGGAGACGAAAGTATCAGATTCAGAGGAAGAATTTGGGTACCATTTGACCACTCTTTGAGGAATGATATCTTGAGCGAAGCACATAGATCGAAGTATACAATTCATCCTAGCGGTACCAAAATGTACAAAGATCTGCGTCATCAGTTTTGGTGGCCGGGTATGAAGCGACACAATGCGGAATATGTTAAGAAGTGTGCCACATGCCAACAGGTGAAAGCGGAACACCATAGACCACCTGGTCTTCTTAAACCTCTGGAGATTCCGGAATGGAAGTGGGAGAATATAACCATGTATTTTGTATCCGGGTTACCGAGGACCAGTGAGGGAATGGATTCTATATGGGTCATTGTTGATAGACTGACCAAGTCTGCCCATTTCATACCTGTTAAGACTACTTACTCTGCTGAAAAGCTAAGTAGAATCTACATGTCAGAGATACTGAGGTTGCATGGGGAACCATTATCGATAATTTTAGATAGAGGTACTCAATTTACCGGTTCATTTTGGAGAAGTCTTCAAAGGGAATTGGGGACCAAACTGAAATTCAGTACATCATTTCATCCGCAAACCGATGGGCAATCGGAAAGAGTCATTCAAATCATCGAAGATATGCTTGGGGCCAGAGATGGTTAGTGACACCACCGAGAAGATTAGAGTGATATGGAATCGGTTGCTCACAGCTCAGAGTCGTCAGAAAAGCTATGCGAATAGGCGTAGACGTCCCTTGGAATTTTATGAAAGTGACAGGGTATTTTTGAAGGTATCTCCGAAGAAGGGAATTCAGAGGTTCGGGATGAAAGGAAAACTTGCACCGAGATATGTGGGACCGTTTCCGATTATTCAGAAGATCTCGGAGTTGGCGTATATGCTTGAGTTACCGGAAAGGTTATCACGTGTCCATAACGTGTTCCATATTTCGATGTTACGCAAGTATGAGCCGGATCCCCTACATGTTGTCGATTTGGAATTGTTGGAGTTAGAAGAAGACATTACCTATCCGGAAGGGCCAGTTCAAATCCTAGATACCAGAGAGAAGAGATTGAGATCAAAGGTCATTCCATTGGTAAAGGTCTTATGGAGAAATCACAACGTGGAGGAAGCAACATGGGAGAAAGAATTGGATATGCGGCAACAATATCCAGAATTGTTCGAGAACTAAGGTATGATTTAATTTCGAGGACGAAATTTCTTTTAAGGAGGGTAGGATGTAAAGACTCAAATTCTCATTAAGGGTATTTTCATAAATTACATAGCAAACCTAGGGACATTTATATAATTGGTCGGTCGGGTTTACATTTCAAACGTACATAAATTAATGAAATTTAACTCCGACTCATAAGCCACGTTAGGTTAACAACTCATATGTGAAAATTTGACGAAAATGTCGGTTAGCGGCTTTTCTGCGTTCGAAGCTGGCACGAGTTAACAGCTTACATGCATGAGTGGGTTATCGTTATAGCCTGCGGTGAGATAGAATATAGGAGATTAAATTTAGCGGGATGGGCGGAAAAATAATTACGACGCGACGTCAAATGAGTTAGTGGTTAGGAGTGAATTAGGACCTTAAGCCTAATTGGGATATATTGGGCTTGGGCCTTAATATATCGGCCCAAACAAAACAAAATCGCAAGAAACAAAATCGCACCCAAATTTTTTTCCCCAATTCGCCAATTTCAAAACCTAAGAGAGAGAAAATCCAAATTCGCTCAATTCCATCGATTCAAACCAAGAATTCTTCACACCCAATCCTTAGAAACCATAACCTGTTGTGGGAGTTGAATTTCCAACTCATAGAAGAGAAATCGCATAGCGGTGATTGAGTTAATTCTTCTCAAATCGATAGTGTAAACTTGATTTCAATTTAATTGGTTGTAATTGATGAGAGATAATTGATATGGGGTGGTGTTGTATTCGGCAGTAGGTTGTTTGGAAAAGTAGAGCTTACGAAATTGGTGGAAGAAAGGCTAGAGTGAGCGAAAATTGGTGGAACCGAAAGCTAAGGAGCTATATATTCTACCGATTTGGTAAGGATTTTAGTATATTCAATCTATTTTAGAAAATTGATGTTGGTTCTAGGCTTGTTTAAGATCATGTCGATCATTGAGTAAAGGAGAAGGAACATACACCTAGTTTGTGAATAGATTAATATGAATCGAAGGGGTGTAGAAGTAGTCGTAGTTGGAAAATTGGAATGGATAAGAGTGGTGTGGGCATAAGGTCCTACAGTGGCTATAAATGACTACAGAGTCCCTGTCAGAGGAACAGTGCTAGCAATAGCCTGTATCTCTGTTAACTACGAAACAAAATTCTTAGCGTCGAGATTTCTTCTCGACTTACATTAGATAAGAATTTCCTTGTTAGTTTGATAAACTCTAACGACCGACGTATACATATGATGTTATAGGAGTGAATTCGAGTGGATTCGGTTAAGTGGACTCGATTCGGTTAAGTGGGTTTGAGGAGAACGGAGCTTGCTAAGGTAGGAACCTACATACCAATATATAGCATGTTTATTTTCATGCATGATTTGATTTGTTTAAATTGTTAAGAGATAGTTTGCGTATCAACCATGCATGTATATATAGTATTCATGTTTTGCATTTGTATTTTTCGGCGATATAAACTAAATATATATACGGATAGCTTTTGTGTGAAAAATGAGTTTGCGAAAGCGGGGTAGTGGGGATTTATTTTCTTTGTTAAAAAAGTAAAACTGGTTTTGGGAAGGGTTCTTGTCTCTTGTCTCAATAAGGAGACAGAGAGATGGATTTTGTAATGCGGGTAAGGATTACCCGGTTGTTTGTAACTAGGTGTGAGGTTTGGATTGTTCCCGGGATGGTTGTTGTTATTTACGATGATTCGCCGTTTGGGAATCATCGGTTGTTATTTACTATGACTGGCCCGTTTGGGAGTCATAGGTTGCTTTTACTCGATTGTGGGAAATCCAGGAACTCACACCTACCGAATCAACAATTTAAAAAAGGAAAACTAAATATGTACTTATAATATTTTGAAATAACCGGTAATACGAGTATATATATATATATATATATATATATATATATATATATTACTATGCTTATTACGAGGGGATTTGGAAAAGAATTGGTGAATTCCTATAAAGAAGGAATTGTTGTCGCATTTTCAGAGACGGCAGTTCGCTCTAGGATTCCAACTGTGGTGTACCCCTTTCGAGGTGGTGGGCCACCTTTAAAGGATGCATCTTTGGATGTAGTCAGGAATTCCTTTTCTACTTTTCTAGATAACCATGTTTATGCGTGTCACATTTGTATGGTGATTAGCTTGTGTGAGGTTACATGCTACCTCGATAAGGTTTAGACGTGAGGAGTGAGAGTTTAGTCCACTCCTGGATGTGTGTCAGGATCCTGAGCAGTCTACAATCGTCGAACGGTTGACCACCGTAAGTTAGGTGACAGCCTGTATGGGGGTCGTGGTCACAGGGTCCACCTGAGCCCTAAAAGCTTTGGGGATTACGTATTATGTGCGATTTAACACAATAATGGCATTTTAGCTCCCTGCCGGTAAAATCAGGAAAACAACGGTGCATGGTTCACACTGGAAAGTACTGAACCAAGATTTGCCTGTGATTGGGGCTGAGTACCAGTCGTACCCTCACCATTCTAATAGGATGCAGCGGCCACAATAGTTGTATGATGATTGTGAAAACTATATTTTGAATATTAACGAAGCATGTCGAAATGATTTCTGCTAGTTAGTGATGTATGTATATAGTCACGATATTTGAATACTTTTATGGAAACCCTGCATGTTTTAAATGATTTTTATAAGTAGACTATTTATTGGTTATGTGCGTTTCTCTTGGGCATAGTTGTTGCTCATCCTACTTAACATTTCGAGACGAGCGATTCTTGGAGGAGGCTTTTCCTAATCAGAACGCCCGTATTTAAAAAATTATTTATTTATTAATTTATTTATTTATTTAAAAAAAAAATCGGCTGGATTGGATTTGGGATATGCGGGCCTGATTTTTGGGCCCGAGTCTGTTTTGGGCTTAGGTTTCAAACCCAAGTATATAATCATCATTGTTATAGAGAATAGGGTTTTGAGAGAAGAAAAATAATAAAAATGGAGGCAGAGCTAGAAACTCGTTTGTTGGAGGGTGGAGCGTGACGATTCAGACTAGGAGGATTCGTGGAGCTTGGGATTTAGGTGAGTAGCTATTTTTGCTATTTCACCGAATTTATAGTTTTCGTGCATCGGTGTATAGGTTTATGTTTTTTTTTTTATATATACTGCTCATTATCTTGTTTCATTCGGTGTCGTGTTCGTCGGGTTGTTAAAACTATAGTGAAATATCGGAAATTGTATTTGAACTGTCCGAACTGTTGGAACTCTGAAGAAGTCGCCAATGGCGGCGTGAGACAGAGAAGTTGTCTCGGTATGCTGTTTGAACTTTTATTTTGTTTTGTACGTGGGGTGTTGGTTGGGCGTGGGGATTGAAAATTGGGGTTGAACTGTTAAAGCTCTGAACAGGGGTTAATGGAGGCACGAGCTCATATTGTTTTCTGTAATTCATCTTTGTTGTTGTTTTGTTGGGTTTGGTGTTGATTAAATTGTGATTAGGGAAGGGGTTGTAATGCCGTCGAGATTAATTGGTGTGGAGATCAGTTGGAAAGGAGAAGGGGCAGTTCATGCTCTCCTTAAGCTCTGTAAAAAGTGCTAATGGCAATTAGAGGAAATCGCACAGTCGATTAGAGTAGGAGAAATGTTATTGTTTTGGTTATTGTTGGGAAGTGTCGGGTCGTGTAGTGTGTGAGGGCGGTAGATGGGAGCTGTCGAAGCCATTAATGGCGGACGGTCCAGATCTACTGTGGAGGAAGGGTCGATCAAATTTATAGGGTAGTTGTTTTGGTTATATTAAAATTGATCGTTGAATGTTGGTTGTTGGGGTTTTGAGTGCTGTCGGGGGTGTGGTTGGGAGCTTGGAGAAGCCATTAATGGCGGCCAGAGATTTCTTAGATCTAGATTTGGTGAAGATGGGGAATTTAAGAATTGAAGATTTTGTGTTTATTAAAGTGGTTTGGTTTGTCTAAAGGAGTCAAACCGATATGAGGGGGAAGGGAGAAGTGGTGGCCGGCGCGCGAGCTGGTGGTGGAGGCTGCTAGAGGAAGAAGATGGCTATTTTGGGCTTGGACCTTGGTCCCGGGTTTGGATTAGATTGGTTGGGCCAAAAACCTTATTTTGTTTGGGCCTTTTCTAATTGGTTTTCTTTGGGCCGAACCAAGTTAAGTTTTGGGCCAGTTCTCTTTGTTTTGTTCTGGGCCGAAATCTAGTAGTGTGTTGGGCCAGTTCCAGATTAAGTTGTGGACCAGTTTTGGTTTAGTTTGGGCCCAGTTTAGGTTAAGTTGTTTGGGCTAAAACTAATTGCTTTTCTTACGGCAAGAAATCCGAGTTCTAATCCCTAGTGTTCATGGCATTTCTACCGAATGCTAACTAGCATGTGAGGTCGTCCACCCATTCTCATGGCGAATCACGACCTTCTAGAGTGGAATAGATTCTACAATGCTTCTACACTATACCACTAAGTTTTCATCAAGGCTTCATCAACCCCTCTAATGGAGGTTTTATCCTTGAGTCATCAAACCATCATTTCCCATTGAATTATAACTACTCATCATATTAAAATTCTAACTTAACTAAATTAACTAACAATGTTTCAATCTACTTAAACTACTTAAATGATAATCAACAAAATTAAAACTAGATCTATAAATTGAGATGACAAAAATCGAAATTGACAAAATAACTATTTTATTTATCTAATCAATCAAGAACAATGATTCAAAGACTTAATCTAAAACAAGAATTGAAAATGGAACTAAAACTTAATTAATCTACTGAAAACTAGATCTAGAATTATCTATATGGTTTTAGGTCTAACTAGCTACCATTAACAAAGAGCTAAGCTTTTGTTTTTATATGTCTAGATCCAAAAATCGTGCATGGGCTTGGAGCCATGTTTTGGGCCAGAGAATCAGGCCCAAAACCCAATTCTTTCAATCCAAAAAGGCCTCTTCAGCTGTAGTTGGCTTCAACAGACTTTTCGTCCACTTTTGCTCCTCTGATTGGATCAAGGCTTAGACCATTGGAAAGCTCTGTCCGAGCCGGTCGTTTTGACATAAGGTAGGCCCCATTCCGAGGTCTGAGTCCAAAGATATGGCCTTCAGAAGTTCTAATAACTTGTGTGTTGTTTCTGCCCGCGTCGACTTTTCAGCTTTTGACCGGGCTTTAGAAAGGCTTTGTCTTCTTGAATCTCGGCCTTTAATTACGGAACTCCTTAGTAACCGACCTTAGCTCCTTTATCTCGCTAAAGTGTCACATTTCTGCACATAATGGACTTTGAAACCTGAAATGCATAAAAACACGTAATCAGTGTTAACTCTTAATTATTACTCACATAATTGGTCTAAAAGTATGCCTGTTACAGGGTTAAAACTACAGTTTTGGGCTCTTATCAGACCAGTTTCAAGTTAGTTTTGGGGCCGGTCCATATAACTTAAAATGGATCTAATTGGGTCTTTAAATGTTCAAACTTTCGGGTTCTAGGGTTTGGGCTTAGCCAGTTAGGTCCGAACCATTACCTTGGTCATGAGCCCATGAGCCATGCAACTTTGATCTTAGCCATGAACCATGGCTATGACCATGAACCTGTTGAACATAGAAACGACAGTTTGACTTTGACAATGATAGTTTGACTTCGACCATGACAGTTTGACTTCGACCATGACAGTTTGACTTCGACCATGACATGTCGACTTTGACTTTGACCGTTGACCGTTGATTGTGGAATGTTGACTTTTTACAGTTTTTCTCATATTTAAGAATATGGACAAATATAGTAATAAAATATTGTCGAAAATTATATAACATTATTTGTCATTATCTAATTAAGATTTGACGTGAGTAGTGTGTAAAGCATATATATATTGGGCTTTGATTGTGGGTATGGATTTGTTTAATTGTCTTTGCATTTTATGTTGTAAATTGTATGGACAAATCAAATGCTAAAATGTTGTGGAAGCTTGTATAAATTTGGTGGTCATTATCTAATTAAGATTTGACGTTGATATTGTGACATTATATAATATATTGGGATATATATATTAAATGCAATAGTTTTGGAGAAATAAATGTATAAACACTCCATTATTTTATCTGTGAGATGCTAGTAGAGTATTTGTGGATATTTCCCACGGGATTGTGGCGTAGTGCAATAATACATTGGCACGTGAAAGAATGAAAGTGGTTACGAGATATAATTGAGATATTTCTATATATTGTGGCTTAGTGCAATAAGGTAATTGACCTGCACCTGATATAGTGGAATGATTCTGAGATATTTATGTATGTCACCTGAATAAATTACGTAATGAAAATCCTAGAACCTGACTACCACAACTCATGTGATTTGCCCTGTGTGGGCGTATGTGATATGATTGGCCCTTGTGTAGGGTGTATATATATGAGATGTTGATTGACCCATGTGTTGGGCAATCGTAGCCGAATAGTGGCTTGATTATTCCGTTCTCAAAATTAGAACGAGACGAGCAATATTTTATGCCGAATAGTGGCAGTACTTGCATAATGGCTTCCGTGTGAGGGTTACCTGGTGTGCGGCATCCCGCTCAGGGTAGTTACGCACGGAGTGGTTCATTATGTAAGGGGAGGCATGTGGATGTACATGTTCGGCGTTGGGAAGCGATTGTGGTAGCCAGGGAAACTAGGTAAGACATAGATACGACGTGATTTTAGGGACACGAAGAAAGCCTTAAATAGTATAATTATGGTAATATGTTGGTTATTTGTTTAGTTAGAACCTAAGGCGCCTCGATGGAGGAACTACATGCCTTATTTATTATGCGTATAGTTTGTTGTGTGGTTAGTGGGAAGTTAAGGCGCTTCAGTGGAGGAACTACCTGCCTTACTTATTGTACTTAAGGGTGTTGTATTAGTTGTTGGAAGTTAAGGCGCCTCGGTGGAGGAACTAATTGCCTTATAGATTGTGTATATATATGTATAAGTATATGTTTTATTTTAGAGCTACTCACACCATCATTTTTATAATGCTGACCCAATTTGCATGTTTGCTTATCGGGTGTGTTCATTAAATGAACATAGTTGATAAGTCTTGACAGGTTTAGTGTTGAAGAAGGTTGGTTGCTGCTTGAGGTTTGCGTTAGCGTTGCATTTCAGGATATGTTTTGTTTTCCCTTGAGGTGATATAGAGTTTCAGTTGAGACAAAGTTATTTGTATTTTCATTTATAAATTTTTGTAATGAAGAGGACTTTTGTTTAAGTTAAAAATTTTATTGGTTTTTAATTATCCACATATTTAAACTGTTTATGGGTTTTTTGGGAGTTGAGAGTGCGTCACACCTCGAAGATCGAAGAGTCGGGAACAAATAATGTTTTTTCCGAATTCTGTCGAAATTCGGGGTGTGACACTAACCCTAGCGATGATGGTTATGGAGATTTGGGAGGATTCCCCCATGCTTGACGAGAGACAGAGTCAAGTTCATATTTTGGGTTGTATAGAAATAGTCTAGTTTATTCTTTTGTTGTATATAGAGAGCATAGCTCTTTTCTTTTGGTTGTATAGAAAGAGACTAGTTCTTTTGTTATATATAGAGAGAGCTAGGTCATTTTGATGTAATAATCGATGTATCTGGCATTGTTTCTCCTTGTTTTGTAGATATACCATCATATCCCTGTGGTATCTAAAGTTAAGAGTAGTATATATGGTTGTTGGATATATATATGGTTGGAAGGATGAATTATGGGATGTCTAGGGGTTATGACAGGTTTTTGTATACGAAATATCGATTAAACAAAGGAAACTCTGTCGAAATTTCGTTAGAATTGGGATGGTGTCGGCCTCGAGATTCACTCCTCGTCCTCGGGATGTGTGTTGGGGTCTCGGGGCGTCACACCATCACTCCCCTCCTAATATAGTCAAAAGTCCATAATCAAAGCCCGAAACCAAAACCCAAAAGTCTAAATATTTAAAGACCCCATTGGATCTATTTTAAGTTATATGGACCAACCCAAAGCCAAATTAGAAACTGGCTCAAAACACAAATGGATTCGGCCCAAAGAATTAAACTGAAACCGGCCCAAAACTTAAACTAAAACTGGTCCAAAATAAAAGATTTAATCCGGCCTAACAATTAACTAGTGTTTAGGCCCAAAACTTAAATCAAAACCGGCCCAACCAATACAAAATAAAATCGGCCCAACCAAAACAAAATAAGGTCAGCCCAACTAAAACAAAATAAGATTTAGGCCCAAAGCCCCAAGCCCACGAACCAAACAGTCTTCTTCCTCATCTCCCTCAGCTCCACCAGCCACCAAAATCGACCACCACTTCTCCACACACCACCCCTTTTTAACCAAGCGGTTGGTCTCCTAAAGAAAAAACCGACATCATTAATTCACACCAACACCGGTTTTGGCAACTGTCGAGATCACTCTCCAACAGATCTCGACCGCCATTGCCGGCTGCTCAAGCTCCCCCACAGCCCTCATTCGACAGCCCTCATCCCCTCAATCAATCCTCATAATCCCATCACCAACAACCCATTCAAATACACAACCAAAACCCAAACAACAAAATTTAATGAAAACTGGGCGATTTCTGGTCGCCGCCATTAACGACCTCCAAGCTTCAGCAACCCCCATCCTTCAGTACACGACCCAATCACAGTTTAATCAACACACTTCACACAGTCCATCCAACACTACAATCTTCTCATACAACCCGACAGTAAACAATCGATTTCAAACCCGGCAGTTTAACCACCAATCTCCCAACTCGACAACACCAACTCACCATCAAACCAAAACGCGAAAACGCATCTTGAATATCTAGATCTACAAAGTTAATTACATAAATCCCTAATCGATTAATTTCTCAATCTTTATCGTTGGATTTGGACAAGTTCTCCGAAGACAGCTTGGTTCTTAAAACAATAATCAATATGGTAAAGGCAGTTAACCCGAAATAATATACAATACTAAAACAGAACCATAACACACCCAAAACAGAATCACAATACAGTATGTCAACATAAAAGAAATCGACAGTAACGAGAACCATAAAAATATACTGAGCGGAAACAAAACTCTGACAGTAAAGCTTTTTCAGTAGATTTGGTGAAATATATTTAAAATATAACTACTCACCTTAATTAACAGCTCGATGAATCTCTCCTAGTCCAAATCGTCGCGCTCCAATGCTCTAGCCAAACGAGCTGCCTCCATTTTTATTATTTTATTATCTAAGAATCCTATTCTCCAGAACAATACGAATATATACTTGGGTTTGAAACCCAAGCCCAACACAGACTCGGGCCCAAAAACCAGGCCCACATATCCCAAATCCAATCCAAATCAAATTTTAAATAAATAAATTAATAAATAGATAAATACGTATTTTAAATACGGGCGTTACACTTGAAGAACTGATTGTCCGTCTAAGGATAGAGGAAGATAACTGCCTATCTGAGAAGAAGGGCAAGGATCCCATGGTGGCAAAAGCCAATGTTGTGGAAGGATCAAGTGCTAAGGGAAAGAAGAAGCGCCAAGACAAAGCTCAAGGCGAAGAGAGTAGTACGCCTACTAAGTTTAAAGGCAAATGTTACAACTGTGGGAAGGCTGGACATAAGGCAAGTGAATGTCGCAAGCCGAAGAAGTACAAAAAGCAAAAGACTGAAGCAAATGTGATAATGGACATACTTTTTGATAATGTTAATGACATGAACATATCTGCTGTGGTTTCTGAATGTCTCATGATTGGAAATGAAAGGGAATGGTGGGTGGATATTGGTGCTACTCGCCACATATGCTCCAACAAGTCGATGTTCACCACTTATCATGCTGTGGAAAAGGAAAAACAACTCTTTATGGGAAACTCTTCCACCTCCAAGGTTGAAGGCGAAGGAAAGGTGGTGATGAGGTTGACTTCTGGGAAGGAACTAACTCTGAATGAGGTGCTCTATGTGCCTAACATTCGCAAGAACTTGGTTTCTGGGTCGCTGCTGAGCAAGAATGGCTTTAAGTTAGTCTTTGTTTCTGATAAATTTGTACTAACTAAGAATGATGTATTCGTGGAAAAGGGCTATCTTTAGGATGGGCTCTTTAGGATATCTTGTTTTACTATTGCACCAAAGAGCGCCAATAAAGTTGAATATTCTGTTTACTTGATTGAATCTTCACATGTATGACATGGTAGATTAGGACATGTTAATTATGATATCTTGCGTAGATTAATTAATTTGGACTATATACCAAAGATAAAAATAGACCCACACCATAAATGTGAAACTTGTGTAGAATCCAAGTTGACTAGATCATCCTTTCATTCCATTGAAAAAAGTACTGAACCTCTAGACTTAATACATACAGATATATGTGATCTTAACTACGTGCAAACTAGAGGTGGTAAAAAGTATTTCATTACTTTTATTGACGATAACACTAGATATAGTTATGTTTACTTGTTGAGAAGTAAAGATGAGGCAATTGAAGTGTTCAAACACTATAAAAATGAAGTTGAAAATCAACTAAGCAAAAAGATTAAGGCTATAAGGAGTGATAGAGGAGGTGAATATGAATCACCTTTTGAAGATTTCTGTTCTGAACATGGAATCATTCATCAAACTATGGCTCCTAATTCACCTCAATCAAATGGTATTGCGGAACGCAAAAACCGAACTCTAAAAGAGATGATGAATGTTATGTTGTTAAGTTCTGGTTTACCCCAGAATTTGTGGGGGGGAAGCTTTGCTTTCTGCCAATTACATTCTCAACAAGATTCCTAACAAGAAGACGCTTAAAACACCATACGAATTGTGGAAAGGTCATCAGACTTCCTACAAATTCTGAAAAGTGTGGGGGTGTCTTGCTAAAGTGGAAGTCCCTAAACCTAAGAAGGTGAAGATAGGACCCAAAACTATTGATTGTGTATTCATTGGATATGCAAACAATAGTAGTGCATATCGTTTTCTGGTTCATAAATCAGAGATTCAAGATATACATGTTAATACGATTATTAAGTCAAGGAATGCTTCATTCTTTAAAAATATGTTTCCATATAACATGTGTATAGAGCCAAGTTCAACAAAGAGAACTTTAGATGCTACAACTAGTAACAATCCTACACAAAGCGAAATTGAGGAGGAACCTAGACGTAGCAAAAGGTCAAGGACGTTAACGTCTTTTGGACCTAATTTTCTAACATACTTATTGGAAAATAATCCTCCAACGTTCAAGGTGGCAATGTCATCTCCAGAAGCTAGCTATTTATTGAAAAGAAGCAATAAATAGCGAGATTGAATCCATAATGCAAAATCATACATGGGAATTGGTGGATCCAAGACTTTGGGATATAAGTCGATATTCACAAAGAAATTTAAGACTGATGGATCAATCGACAAGTATAAAGCTAGACTTGTGGCCAAAGGCTTTAGACAAAAGAAAGGATTGGATTATTTTAACACTTATTCTCCAGTTACAAGAATAACTTCCATAAGGATGCTAATAGCAATAGCATCAATACATGGATTTGAGATACATCAAATGGATGTAAAGATGGCATTCTTGAATGGTGAGTTAGATGAAGAAATATACATGGAACAACCCGAAGGGTTTATTGCTCCTGGACAAGAAAAGAAAGTTTGCAAGCTTGTTAAATCTTTATATGGATTAAAATAAGCACCTAAGCAATGACATGAGAAATTTGACAATGCAATGTTGTCAAATGGTTTCAAAATAAACGAGTGTGACAAGTGTGTCTATGTCAAAAGCACTCAAAAGGGATGTGTTATTGTTTGTATCTATGTAGACGATATGCTAATTTTTGGTAGTAATATGGATGTCATAAAATCTACCAAACAAATATTGTCTAGTAAGTTTGACATGAAAGATTTAGGTGTCATTGATGTTATCCTAGGAATTAAGATCTCTAGGACGGAGGATGGACTTGTTCTATCACAATCTCATTACATTGAGACGATTCTTGAAAAGTTTAAGAAATATAACATCACACCAAAAAGGTCACCAGTTGACATAAATCTTCATTTAGCCAAAAATACTAGAGATAACATATCTCAACTAAAATACTCTCGTATACTTAGCAGTTTAATGTATGTCATGAATTGTACAATGCCTGACATAGCATACTATGTGAGCAAGCTAAGTCGATATACGAGTAATCCTGGCAGAGATCATTGGACTGCCATACTGAGAGTTTTGGAATACTTAAAGTATACTCAGAATTTTGGTCTGCACTATACAAGATATCCAGCCGTTCCAGAAGGGTACTGCGATGCTAATTGAATATCTGGCACTAAAGACTCAAAGTCCACAAGTGGATATGTCTTTACACTTGGAAGTGCAGCTGTTTCTTGGAAATTCTCAAAACAAACGTGCATAGCGAGGTCCACTATGGAATCAGAATTCATAACATTGGACAAGGCTGGAGAAAAAGCAGAGTGGCTTCAAAATTTCTTAGAGGATATTCCAAACTAGGCTAAACACATTACCCGGTGTGTATACTGTTGTGACGACTAATCTGCTATTGGTAGAGCACAGAGTAGCATGTATAATGGAAAGTCTCGACACATACGTACTAGACATACCACCGTTAGACAATTGCTCTCAAATGAAGTTATCTTAATCAACTATGTAAGGTCAAAAGATAATATTGCGGATCCGCTTACAAAAGGTTTAACAAGAGAGCAAGTTAAAAGATTATTAAGGGGAATGGACTTAAAGCCTTTGAGATAATCAACCAAGAGTCATCATAATGGAAAAACCAACCTAGTTGACTGGAGATCCCAAGATCTAGGTTCAAAGGGCCAACTAAATTATGTTTGTGACTCAGTTAGCACTGGAGAGTAATATTATACTCTAACCCATTCCTATATAAGACAATGTATATCTGCCGCAAGACCCAAGATAAGTCAAGCTTTTAATGATTTATTATATCTTGGAAAGTTATGTTATCCAAGTGGAGTATTACAGAATACTCTTTATAGAAATCACCTATGTTAGTGCGAAGTGGGGCCACTTCTATGAAAATTTTAAAGGCAAATATCTCAAAAGCATTATCTGAAACCAAGAAGTGTTCAAGGCCAAAATGAACACAAACGTGAGAACCAACAGTATTCGAGAAGGTACTGCGTGAAAATAATTATCTAGGTTTATACAAACAGCTGACAGTTCAAGGACATTAATGGAAGTCTACTAATCGTCCAATTAAATTCGATTGTCTTTCACTAAGGCAAGTTTAAGGCCTCCCATGCTACTTGACCTGATGCGGTATATTTTCATTTGTAAAAGAACAGAAATTTGATGTTTATGATAGAAGAAGCCAAATTTTCATTCATGTGGGGGATTATTAGAAAAATGAATTTGCACAAATCCATTAAAATATGAATGAGTAGTTTGTCTCCCAAGTTACCCCACTTCAGATGAAATGGGTTTTTCTTGAAACAGTACGTAAAGTGAGAAAAACCTTTTCAAAAGGATGCACTTGTTCGAAACAGTGCATTATGCCGAAAAGGTGCGACCTTTCAAAATGTGCATTGGTTCGAAACAGTGCATCATGCCAAAAAAGTGTGACCTTTCGAAATAGGCATTAGTTCGAAACAATGCTTTATGCCGAAATGATGTGTCTTTTGGAAACATGTGACTTTTCAAAGAGTTGCTTATTTTTTCCCAAGAGTCACTGTGTTATTTCGAAGAGGCACCACTCACCTATAAATAGTGGATGAATTTGATGAGAAAGACACACCAGATCACACAGAGTTCTGATCTTTTTCTTCTCTCCATGTTCTTAGTCAAAAACTATGTTGTGTTCGCTGATTCTATAGAATTGAAGTGCTAACTTTCTATAGAAGGAAATCCGTTCTATCTTGGGAGACAATTTCCCATCAACCTTCAAGCACTGTGAGGGGGAAAATCTGTCTTAAGGACATAGTGTATCTACACTAGACTCGGATTTAACTAAGAAGTACAAGACAAAAGGTTTGTATAGTTTGATAATTGGTAAAGAGTAAGTACAATTAAGTTGTATATTCCTAACAAAAACCAACTACTCCTTGGTTTGATATACTCGCACCGGTTGGATTTAAAGTGTTTAAGTTGGCTGTGGAGAAGAAACTCGCTTGGCTTCAATTAGAGAAGTTAGGAGATCGAGTTTTTGTTGTTGGTGACTCGTACTCATTTTCCATCTCATCATCAGAGTTTCTTTCTAGGTGTAAAGGGAACTGTATCTTGTATGCAGGATTCTGTTCAATGACAGAATTCTCTTTCATTGAGTGTGAGCAAGCATTGAAACATGATCCAGTGGTCTTTAACTTGGATGATGGTAGTTTTGCCAAGTTAAAAAGTATCCGAACTATTCACACTTGTTTTGGCCTCCTCCACTTTGGCTTACACCAACCAACCCTTGCTAAGATGGCATATGAGCGAGTGTTGACAGTAAGAGGCATTGCTGATTTCTTTTTCTCTGGTCATTCTGGTGTAAGGCGTGACTTTAGCCTGAAATATGCCTGAAGTTTATAAATCTTGGGGTAAAATGCACATCATATGCATGTCGTTTTGTTCATTAATACTCTCATACTGGCGACTTTGATTAATAAGAAATTTTGTGCCGAAAAATGTTAGTTGATGTAGCAGAGGCAGTGAAGATTATTGAGGCCTGCCAATGAGGTTGCTGATATGGAGAAACAAGCATATATGTTTACTCATTTACTTATCAATCTTAGCTTGAGATTTTCATCCCTAAATGTATCTGCTTGACATTTCGCTACTTATGTTTCTGGCTAGGCAACGACTTTTTATTGTAGGCTTGTAGCCCAATGTGATGATGCGTATAATTGCGTGAAGATCAGTATACAATAATAAATTTTATTGTTTCATCAATAAAATTCTTAAATTGCGCAAATAGCTAGATTGTATTTTGTTTATTAGAATGCAATCATCATTGCAACACCTAGCGGTGCTCCTCTAAGTATAATAGCATCTTTAGCAGTGATATCAACCTAGCATCAAACACTAAATTCTCAAGAATTTGGTGTTTTTTCAACTTTAGGAGAACTACATGTTGATGAAAACATCAAACCAAACACCAAATCGACCAATATTTGGTTCCAGGTTTGGTGCTGTATCAAATCACTCACGCGGTTTTGGCAAAACTGCGCAGTTTTGCCAACACCGCGTGGGCTTGGGCTGCTAAATGGGCTTCTATGGCGCGATTTTGGCAAAACCGCGTGGGCTTGGGCTTCAATGGGCTCGGTTTTGCCAAAACCGCGTGCGTTTTTTCTGAAAATTAGAACTGTGGTGCATAGAACTTGAAAAATTATGAGTTGTGCATAGAAGTTAAGAAATTAACATTTGTGCAATTGAAGAAATTAAGAATTGTAATTCAAAATCGAAAAAAAATTAAAGAAATTAAAAACCCATGATTATGATTATGCAGTCCAAAATCTATGATTATGATATAATCATATAATATCCAAAATAATCCAAAACCTATCATATTACATCAAATTTATTTAGCTCTCTTCTTACGCCCCTTACCACTCGATCCCTCTCCTCTCTCTATTTGGACGTTCCGAAGCTGCTCCTCTAAGTTTCTAATCGAGATCGATGATCTTCTCTCATGCAAGACGGAGGTTAACTACTGAAGTTCCTCATATCCCTCGATGTCATTTGCGTGTACACTTGCTTTGATATCCTCATCATACTTTCAGAGTGTCGAAAGTGTCGCGCCATGCACGACTGGGATTCTTGATATGTCTGAGAATATGCCTCCTCTCTTTCTTGGCTATAATGATACAGGGTAGTCCTCATCCCGAACCTGGTTCTCATCCCAAACATAAGAACCTGGTTCTCATATCTTTCCCGAACCTCAGCCTGAAAATCCAAGAAAATACAGTGTGAGTACATATCATATATATAATAAAGAAGATAAATAAAACAATTAAACTCACCATGGTATACTGATCAATATGCGGCTCTAACTCAAAGAAACGAGCATGAGGCACCTCAGGAATGGAAATATAAGTAGGCTCCCCATCAGGTCCACACACGGCAAACATCTGAGGATTCTTGGCGGAACCATTACGTGAGTCGGGCCGATATGCATTCAGAGGCTGTGGGTTGTAAACAGACTGTGGCGGATGAGGAATACGTAGTTCACGTCTCATCCCTTCCAGGCCCACAAACTCGAAGTTGCTAGCCCGACCAATAGGAGGCAACAACGGACCCATGGAGACACGGTTCCACCATCTATAATAACCGATCGCTAGATCGCTTTCAACAACAAAAAAGAAGACGCATCTGGCCAAAGACCACCATTGGCATAAACTTCATGAACTTGAATTCTACCCCACGACTTTGCATCACTAACATCTGGCATGGGAGCACATGGAACTCCATAACGTCCAGTCATCCGCTTCGACAACATCCGTCGCCACGCGATTACCAAACCCCCGATACGATCCGTCGTAAAAAAACAACTCTATGACGGACAACACACAAGCATGTTATACAGCTGGATCGTCAAAGGCAGTAGACAAACGCCAAGATCTCCACTCAATAGATGACAATGATCTAATATCAATCTGAGCACAAGCCATACAGATATTATTCATAATCTGCCATCTGTTACGAGTCAAGTGAGGCCCTGACCAACTAGCAAATCTAGGGCGAGTATCAGCAATCATGTCTATGTTGGGACAAAGACATCGAAAATACTCATAAAACCAAATCTCTAAAAGTCCCGTGAATCCTGCAATCTGAGGACTTCTACTTCCTAATATCTTTGAAGTTTTATCTAGCGCCGATATCAATGTGGCATATCCGAGCTACCTGGGTCATAATCTCTCATAGTATGCAAATCAGATACATAAGCATAATATCCCAATCGTACCGTAGAATGACCATTGGGAAACAAAACATACCCAATAAAAAACATCAAAAAAGCCCTAACATACTGATCAGCACCCTCACTACCCCGGTAGAGCGATCAAAGCTAACTCCTCGTGTATCGGGATGCAAGAGGGGTTCCATATATGCAATCTTAATATGAGATAGCTTAATCCCGGAAGAATCATAAGCATCCGCACCCAAACGAGAAAAACTCACAAGCATACTATCCTATATTCTCATAATTTGTATGAAAAGGTATTGGTTGGCCTATACCGATACTCAACCCCAGAAATCATAGTGAAGTCTAGTGGTGTGAACCCTAACTCCGCGACAAGGAAAATAAAATGTATGATTTCTACTCCACCATCTTTCTACTAAAGCTATGACCATTTTGCTTAAATCAGCCTTCTCATAATCCAGTATCAATCAAAATACCCAAAGGTGTATACAAAATACTATCTCTAATATGTACAAACTCATCCAAACTCCTAATAACCTTCCACCACTCTCTAACACCAAGTAAAAGCCGATCTAACCTCGGTAGTCAACAACATACTGATATTATAAAAAAAAAAATGTGTATAAGATAAATAATTAATTGGTCCAACTCAACTAATTAATATTCAAAATATTTAATCAAAACTAATTAATTACCTTAGTATTAGCCATCGCTTTTCGACCGTGTTTTGTATCACATGTAGAAGACACAACTTCCATATCAAGTGCTTATCCAAGTGCAAATTGCCAATCAAAGTTGTTCATCTGATACTCCATATATAGGGATGTCTATCACCGGCGACATCATCCGGGTTCTTCTTCCCCAATCGTCTTCTCCCCATCAGATTCTACTTCTTCATCGCCAATGTTGTCTGTGTACTGCCAATCATCACCGTTGAAAGGTTCAAAAGGATCCATATCAAATTTTAAGAGTTTAGGTAGGTTTTTTTTTTTTTTTTAACTAAAGAGAGGATTTTATAATTGTGAGAAGAGGTGAAAGTGACTGAACCTAGCGACTTTGGTGTTGTATATATACGCGGCTTTGAGAACACGAGGTTTTGCCAAAACCGGCGTGGTCTTGGGCTTTGTCGGTTTTTAGTGGAAGCGGTTTTGGCAAAACCCGTGGGCTATATGTCTGTGGTTTTGGCAAAACCCCAGCTGTAGTTTGGTGTTTTTTTGGTGTTGCTCCTAAAGTTGCTTAGTGTTTTTTTAGTTTGGTGTTTCGTTTGGTTCAAAATTTTGGTGTTTTTTTGGTTGCTCTACTAAAGATGCTCTAAGTAATACAAGCGAGCGATATATATTAAACACTTAATTACAAGTAAAAAAATAACGGAGTTTGAAGGCCGGGGTTGTTAAAATGGACAACTGTCCTGTAGTTTACCACAGTTACAGAGATACAATCCCTGTACCCGATTGTAGAGGAGCCTGACTCTTCCATAAGAGGCTGAGACAGCCAGTGTACTACTACTAGCCCATGCATTAGCACTTCAGGTGTACTACTAGGTAGTAGCTAGTGAGGTTTCTGGCCAATGCAACGGTGTTGCACACTTGTACTTCGACATGTAGACTAACTGTATTTATCGCCAGTAATTTCACATTCACCAGCGTATGGGTAGTCAATTGGGAGTTTGTATTTGGGGTCACCACGGGGCATAAGTGTTTTAAAGGAGGTCTTTAGAACGGGTTTAAGGTAGTGGTCTTTCACTGCAGTGGCAGAGCCAGGGGGGGCCAGGGTACGTCCTGTGGCTCACCCTAAGTTTTGGTAGAAAAAGCAATTAGTATTGGTAATTATATATGTAAATTTTCACTTTCCTTAAGGGCTTCGGCATACCCATTATGCTTTGAATTGTCAATTATGCCTATAAAGAGTAAAATACAGTAAGTGTCTCTAGTTAGATAGGCTAAGGTTTTAAAAGTAATTTTGAAATTTATTAGTTGTTTGAGTTGAACCTAACGCATTTGAAACACAAGTGCACATGGGTTTCACACTTTCACGTACACAGCAGTGCTATTGTAAGTTTGTCATATGAATGTTTGCATGCTCCTCTAACCATCATAGGCCATGTGACATTATAATTTGACAAAAGAACAACAAAAAATGAGAGCAAAAAAATGGAGTAAAAGAGTATAGATATTTAAATGCACCTTATCAATTAACAAAACAAACAATTTGATGAAATAACCTATGCAATTAATGATTTTGTTTACTCCTTAGGAAGTATATTAGGTGTGAGTTACGATTGTTTTTTCAAATTAAAAATTTTTATTACGTAAACTTTAATATGATTTTGAATTTGAAAATTGACAAACTAAACTAACAGTACAATTGTTTTTTGGCATAAGAAAAAAACTAAAAAGAAAATTTGACAAATATTAAACTAAAGAAAAAAAAATAAAAAAGATACGTGTACACTAATTGAATTGTGCTGAAAATTTGTAGTGCTAATTGGCTCACCCTATAATAAATTTCTGGCTTCGCCACTGTTTCACTGTATACCTTGGGGCACACCGCTAGTGAGATTCTCTCTCACATTTGTACTCTTTTTTCATCCTAATCAATAAATTTTACTTATCAATGAAAAAAACGTTTGTACTTCGACATTTTGGTATACCTGTAGCCTAACGTGAGGAAGTATTAAGATCAATACCCCAACTATTGCATATTTGGCCATAGTAAGAGTACATGAATCCGGCCAATTTATCTTTTCATCATGTATTTTTAAATGGCAATTGTAAGGAAGTAATATTCTCATTAAGGAATATTAAGCACGCGTTAAGCATAAGCAGAGATCATAAGGAACTCATGTTATCAACCTCCAAGATCGAGTCCTGATCAGCTCGCTTCATGTAGGTGATACACTTCAGCTCGCTTAAGAATACCTCAAGACGAATGAATGACCTAAAGGAGAACGCTTCGAATAAAGACATCATCCCTAATCCAGATGTAATCATCATCACAGCCTTACCTGTACTTCCAATCACCGTGAAATATGAACTACTGCACTCCACTCCCCATCATCATACAATTTCTACCAAAACCAACTTAACACACATTCATAAGCTCCACCCTACATATGTACAAGGGAGTACACGTGTCTCGAAGATCAACGCTCTCTTGTGCCTATAAATACCACCTACTTGAACTACGTGAGACCTGATTCTTCTCTCCCCCCAGAATCAAGAGAAGATACGTAGGTAGCTTGCTCCTTAGCGAACTCGGTCTTTCCCAAATCCAAACCCCTTCTTCTTCCTTGTTTGTATGTAAAGGAAAAACACGCCTTTACAGCAATCATGTTCAATTGAAATGATGAAATCAAATTTCTCTTCGACCAACAGGAATGAGTCGTAAACTGATATAGCTTGAACCTTGATGATGGTTATATAGGATTCTGAAAGGATATGGACTGTGCAGTGTGCACCAACCACAAATATAGTGGATCCCCATGGCATCAGAAGCTTAATTGCTTAATTTGATTTTCTGGAAATCATAAAATTCAGCTGAAATTACAAAAGCATAAATAAAATTATATAAGGGAACTATGGAAAATCAAAGTTTGCATATATTAGACAAATGAAAAAAAAATCGCTCCTAATCGTCTAGGAGTAGGGGCAGGGAACGGGTCGGATATGGCTATATCCGAATCTGAATCGAATAGTTTGACAATATCTGAACCCGAATCCGAATCTAAATAAAACCGAAAATTCAATCTAAACTTGGCCCGACCCGAATCTGATCGGATAACACTAAAAATTCAAAAAAAAAACCCAAAAATTATATCCGAACCTGAATTCGAACCTGACCCAAATAAATAAACAGATATGAAAATCGACCTGAACCCGAACTATTTGGATTCAGGTCGGGTCGGATTCAAATCAAACCCGACTCGATTCCCTACCCTACCTAGGAGTGAAAAGCCTCCTAAGCACATCTCCATTGCACATCAACAATCTCATTATTATTGATTATAGTATAGTCATATTTGTGACCAGTGACATCACATGTATAAAAGACCCAAAACATAATACTTGCAAGAGATGTGAACACAGGAACTTAACTCAAAATGGGTAGAGAGAGACAAGTGGGTAATTTTGGACTATGAGATGGGAAAGAAAGATCAAAGGCTAAAAAAAGACTTAAGGAAAAGTATAAAACCCATAAGAAATAGGGTTTGAGGAGGAGGAAAAGAAGATGGTATGTACTCCACAAGAAAGTTAAAAAAAAAAAAAAAAAAAAAAAAAAACTACGGCTCCGCTTGATCCCCGGTAAGAGAGTACATAAACGAACCAAATGGGTTCAGTTAATCAATTCAAGTCATGATTATTTCTCATCTTCCCCATCAAACCGGGGAAAGAATATTTTAAAATCACCACACAAAGTCTCTTAAAATATATACTAACTTGGGGTGCTTTAACATCACATGTGATACTAATGGCTTTTCTTTTGGAAAGTTTGATAAAGATTATATAAATTCACAACTTTCTATGGTGAATAAACATCATGAGATTTATTTGTCATAATAGCAACCATACCAGAAGTATTTTAAAAAAATTGATCTTACAACACATTACAAGTTCACAACAAATTTAGTGGTAACACTGAACACAAACCACACAAGCAGCCGCTTGGGGCCTCCACAATATTAACAATGTTTAGGGCCACCAATTATCATACACATGTCATAATGGATGTATTTATATATTCTTGTATACCTACAATAATTTTACTTTTGAATACGAATTTGATTTCAAAAGATATGACTAGCATAAACTAACAAGTGCGAAAAAAATCATCTTTCACTCAAATTAAACCTAATTGTGTGTTTGGGCATATATTGAGGGCCACATTCCCAAAGTTCGCTTAGGACCACTGCAATCTCAAGGCTGGCCAATAGTCATGTCGCACCATTGTCATTATTGGATGCTATGGATATGGAGGCCTCCTGGATATACACTATTTCATGAAATTGAAGAAATGTCAACCCAAAATGTAGTATTTACGCACCATTTATATGTATTATTAACACACAAGCGTACCTATGTCTATGATATCGGGACTTCATAAACAAAAAAATAACAATTATTGAGAATACCCACTTATTTGAAACTAACATTCTGGTTTTTCTTTCATAAATTTCTTAGTAGTATATTTACAGCATTAATTATACAATATCACCTAAAGTCCTCTTTCCTGTCTTTTGCGTCCTAAACCACCACTCTACTCAAATCCTAGCCATTTCTTTTCATCCTCTTTTAGAGAAACAAAACAAAATAATTAACAGCCAAAAGATGATCAATGTAGATCATCTCCAAACAAATAAAGCAGTCTCTCTACGGCCCAACTTGGTTCAGACCTGGCCCACCCACCATCCAAGCCTGATCCACAACTTGTCACTAACAAAGGGGCCCTGCAAAGAGGACAATTTTTTTGATCACCATGATCAAGCCATCTATCAATGCATTTGATGTGAAACACGTGGCAACAGTTCCTCAATTCTCGAACTCTATCATTTTTCTTCAACTCATTCAAGCAAACTGCACACGTGTCACAAGTACCTGGAAGGTTATGCATGATATCTCCGTAGGTGACAACATCAAGTGTTTCTCTGATCATCTGGGCCGTAAGTCCAGAACTGAGGCCCACTTGTGGAACGGTAGAAGATGAATGATCGTGATCATAGGAAGAATGAAAGCCCATGGATCTAGTAACCCAGCAAAACACACATCTCAAAAGAGACAATATCAAAGTAGCGTTGTATAAAAAATGCGTCAAAACCAAACCAGAATACTCCACTGAAAATCCCATAATATCTCAATATGAAAATGAGGACGAATATAGAGAAGACAAAGAGAAGTATGAAAACCAACAAGAAAGAAGAGAAGAATGAGGGAGAAGGGGAGGGTTTATGAAGGCAAATGGTGTGTATTTAAAGAGAAAAAAAGGTGATGGGAGTGGTGATGACAGTTTGGTGAGTCATTTGCTTTAGTGTCGTCCACTATGAATAAAGAAGTTTCTTTCCTTTTTTTTTTTAACCCAATGAGATTATAAAACATTGATAATTACACGTGGAATGGTGTCAGCATTAAGCTTTGTGAGTCGATAAGAATATACAATTTAGATATATACGCGTGTTATATGGACTTATCGGTGTCAGCATCTAAGCTTTATTAGTGGAGACCTATAGATACTGTACCATCGCTTTCCAAATTCCAAAGGTCTACACATCAAAATCATGATTCTCTTGTATTGTTTTTTCCTACATGAGACTTCCGGAGGTGTAGGTATTCATCAATATCTGCCTGCCCCCACTCTTATGAAAAGCCAAAAGAAGTATGTTTCTATATTATTAGAAAGATATTGTGGCTAAGTGGCTTAGTGTGAAAGAGGGAAAAGATTTGTAGCTTAGTTTTATGCTTTTATGTTCATGGGGAGGTATCAATTTGTCTTTTTTAATAGCTTTTTTTCCCTTGGTTGATGACTTAATTCTCTTTCTTTTTAGTATATACCACACTGTACTGTGATACTATTTAGTTTCCATTTCATTTTAGGCCGGTACTTACGATTTATAATTTTAGTGCTCTTAGTATATATTCTAACTGTCTAGTGATAGTAACATCTGCACACCTGAGCAAAGATACAAGTACATTCGTTAGACTCCTAGAGGCAAGGAAACATGACTTCCTCAGTTCCACTCCCATAGATTTAAGGCTCATTTTGGTATAACGAAAATGATTCTGTACAGTTTGTGGTTGGGGTATGTTGAATATTAAAGTTGTGCTTGGAACTTGGAACTTGGAACTTGGAACTTGGAACAATAAGTCCCAACTTCTGGGAGTTACTGTGCATGCCATATTCTATTTTTAATCATGTACGTAGCTTAAGCAATACCATTGTTTTAGGAGTTAGAAACCTCTCATCCGCCCTTTTAGACTTCAAGGAGTTCAACTAGGAGCGAACTTAGACTAACAATTTTCACTTCCAAGCATAGGTGTTGACTTTATTTATCTCCGTATATTATTCTATTAACCTTCTGGCAAGAGAGCTTAAATGGATATATGTAATTGCGACCCCCAAAGGAAGGCACGATGGGGTATTGGGGTCCCTGGTATGGTAGTACTGTTGTAGCCAGGATTAAGGATGAAAAGAATACGACCGAAGATGATTCCCAAGACATCGATCTCTTTTCAAAGTGACAAAATACAACAGCTCTTTTCGGGAAATTGGTCAATGACTTGAATTGTGTAACCTTCTACAGTTTAAGGGGCCTTGTAAGTTGTAACAAACTTTCCAAACCTTGTATCTGACATTCTGACCTACAAAGAAAGTGGAATAGCAATTTCAACTCATATCAACGCCCCCACCATCCATGACCCTTTTCATCTCAAGTCCGGCAGAATTGAGAATCAAATCTATAACAGGAGTTGCAAACAGAAAGGAAGACCTATCCCATATGTCATTCCACCAAAAGCAGTGGCCTCACCTACCTTATCAGCTTATCTTCTCCACCGACTAAGTAAACCAACCATAACAAAGTCTCTGGATTCCTCATTGTCTGACAGCTTGTATTTCTTTTCCTATTGGGTTAAGACTTAAGAGTATGCGGCGATATTCCTCAAATCTCGACATATATCATTTCACAGCTTTCAGGGCATTTTGTTCTATAAAACCAACTATCTGAACTACTTCCACTAAACAAAATAGACACAAATATTACAAACATGGGCCAAATTCTCACTTTGATACTATATATTCAAGTACATTAAACTGATCGGTAACACAACAAAAAAGTTTGTATCAAGACAATTATATAACAGATATGTGCTATTACACGTTGATGGTCACAAGCCGAGCAGATAACACTCAACTCATTCTGAAAAAGTAAGGCCGTGCAGCAAAAATTATCCATCTCCTTCAATCTTGTTTCTCATTTTATGCTGCAACATAGGAGGTGCACAATCCAACGGTGTTTCTCCTGAAAATAGAATGGGTATTTATCAGAATTCGATTATAGGAGACAACTTGACTTGCTTATCAACAAAAACAAAGAAAGGGGCATCGGTGGCAGAGGAGCACTAGAGCCCCATCTGATTCTGCAAGAAGAACTATAAGGAGGTAGCATGGACATGCCCCCTTAAGATACAAACTTTTTGCAGATACCAATTTCTTGGGAATCTAAAATTGGAAAATCTGTCTTGGCCTCCACACACACACACAAAACTTGTATCTTGAGAGGGGTCCACGGCTCCACGCTACCTCCTAAAGGTAGGTCCTTGGCATTTCTCAATTGTACCACCTCTCTCAAAAGACTCTACAATTTGGCAAGCTCACAAGCAAGGAAAGTACGGAGTATGAACTTTGATCATCTCCATCTGTTTCTTACCTTGAATATACCCCTACCACATTTACCAAACAGACTGGTTGTACAAAAGAGAAAATGCTGTAGATTCTCTGGTAGTAGCCCAATAAGGCTACCTTAATCAACCAGCTTAAGCAGTGCAAGGAACAAAATGAAAGGATACTAGACTGAATTACCTTGTTGATTTTTATACTCCAGACTCGCTCCATGGTCCATGAGAATGAAAACTATCTCAGTCTGATTGAAGAGTGCCGCCTGGAACCAATAAAAAGATCTTACAGTGTGAGTTCTTCTCAAAAAGAACAAATATAAGACGTTTGAACTTAGAACACCTAAACCTGTTTCAAACCAAACCATGTGCCTCTAATGAAGGCCTGAATCCAATGGGAGTTAACCCCTTCTACTTTTGAAATCTATGCTTACAAAGACTGCGCCAAGGCGGCCATGGGGACCCAATGGCCAAGGCAGCAAAGGAGGTAAATTTAATAAAAGTAGTGGTAGGTCATTGTCAAAGGCGTTCCTAAGGCGGCCAATGACGTTAGTTGATGAAACCTAACACCTTGAGCCTTGCCTCGCCCATAGCTTGAAATATGGCCAAAGGGCTTATCAACCGACTATTTCACTGGTTGCTGCCAAAATATCATTTGAACTATAAAACTGCATCCTTTTAATGAAAAAAAAAATAAAGGGGGGAGAGAGAGAATACTAGATGCAACAATGAGAACCCTTGCTTGTCAGAATAATTAGCATCCACACCCTGTCGACATTAATGATTTTAGATATGTTATCCATTAACCGCGCAAGGACTGAATGCAAACTTATATACCTCACTCAAAAGCTTCTGTACTGCAGCAGTATCACTGTTCTTAATGGCTTCTTTTAAACCCTGGGGAAAACCAATTAAAATGGAATAAATCCACACACACTCTGAGTATTTGAAAACACACTTTAATCCCCATTTGCAAAGGGTTATGCAGTTACATACCTCTCCATTGACTTCATAATCTGTCCGAGATGCATTCCAGCTTCCATTTTTCATTTGACTGTGACTAACAAAAGAACTGTGAAATCTCTCTCAAATTAGTTACAAGGATATCATATGGTATGACAGAAGTAGGGATCCTTTGAGTCTACCAAAAATACATCTGTAATCTAAGTCCTACAACACAAGCCCCTTCTAACACAAATGTTATTTTGCCATTTCAGTATTTGACGAAATCGACTTATCAAGAGCTACACTTCCTGTCCCCAGATGTGTCTGCATATTCTAGTGACAGATCGAAACATTTGGGAAACAGTTTCTTTTTCAAGAGCACCAAACATATACAGACGACCAGGCGTTTGTGACTTACGTGGAAGTCTCGTTAAAAGATGACCTAAAGTCAAGCGCACCAAAATATGTTGCATGGACTATCTTAAAACTTAATACTTAACAAACAAGTCGAATACGCCAGTATTAATACTTGAAGGACAGTGCAGAAACTTTGTTTTGTTATAATCATATATAAATAGGTACCAAGTCATTTAAGCTATCCCCTCACTGGATTAGGGCCCTTATTGTCTTATTCTTCTACAAACAATTTTTAAGTCGATGAATCCTATCTTTCCTTTAGGACATCCATAGCATGTTTCGATGCACCATATGCACAAATCCTACTTCCATTTTCATTAAGGAACGTTTCTATTAGAGCCGTCAGATAATACTGAAGGAAGGATGTGCCTATCCACCGTATTCACAAGTAAATTTTTCACGCTACACTCTTTATGAAATAAGGAAAAGAGAGTTTATGAAGAAGAACAAGATTGTGAGACAGACCTAGGCTTACTGTTTGAAGCAGAACTAGTATTCTTTGGAGCGTGGTCCATCTTCTTCTGTCTAATGTTGGGCTGAGACTGGGGGGCAGAAGCACTTTGCACCGGCTGTGAGAAAGAGGGGGAAAATAAAATAACAGACAAAAAAGGAAAGGAAAGATGAATAAATAGCATCTAAGCCGCCAAAACCTAAACAAGAATACTATAATACAAAAATGGAAAGAAAAAATCCATCCAAGAACACAAACTTTTTGTGTACCTGCAACGGCGATGGATCTATCTCTAGAGATGAATCCGGAACCGAGGTTACACAAATGCATAAAGGCATCCCACACTTGCACTCTGTGACATTTACAACGGAGTGCTGCTGATTTGCACTCGATTCAGCTTTTGCAGTGGTATCATCCTCAGTAACGTCTATTCTGGATAAAGCATCTATTGTAGCATCAATCCCATTGGAAGTAAGCGGAGGGTCATATTTCCCAGATCTGTAAAACACCAGAAAATATATGTAATATAATGTGTCATGCACAATTTCTTTTCACTAAGGTTTGAAGTTAGTTCGGGATTTCTTTTGTCAAAATCTTGCGAGTACGGAACTGAAAAGGATCAAAGTTGTGCAGCTTGTGGGAAGGTGCAAAGTTTTAAAGGTTTTTCACCTCCATCAAGTATCCCCAAAGTATTAATACAGTTCCATCTTTCCATGACTTCGGATTGGACATTTAAACAAAATGCAATCATTACTAGTTCATGAAATAAGTTTTAAAACCAAACGAAGCATTGGTAGCACACCAGACCAGACAGTATGACACAACTAAGCTTTGTGGAGTCTTGTTTAAGCTCCACCGTAAAGTAAAATCAATAACATAATAGAAACACAAGGCGAAATAGAGAATTACTTTGGATCATTAAAACAATCAGAGCAAACTCTAACGCTTGTGTAAATGCCAAACTGTGGTAAAGCCTGCAGAAAACAAAATTGTGTGTATGAAAATCACTCAAGTGGAAAGTAGTGAAAATATATATAATGAAGTAATAAGTACCATCTGATTAGATGAATGTTCGTTACACAACGTCCTGCCACAACGTCGGCAATGGTGCTGCATACACAATTACTAACAATTATTATTATTATATATATATATAAAAAGAGACGGAGCTGATGGATATATACAGACCCGACGTCTAAAAGCGTTGAAACTGCAATTGCAGACATCGCATCGAGCAGATTCCTGGAATTGGGGAGGTTCTATCGATGCCATCCTCGATTTTTTCAGTTTTGAGTCAAGGCCGATCAGTTTTCAATCAAATATCTGTTCCCGGGATCTCAAATATCGAATGTCGGCAAATTAACGTACCATGCCCAACCGATTTTTACTCGATTCAAAACCCAGTTGTTTCGTTAAAGTCCTAAACTAAGAGTCAACCTTCTTCCTTAAACTCCCAATCTCTCAACTCTAAACAATTTAAAATGAACTTCAATTTCTTACAAATCTTTGAAGTATATTTTATACCATAATACAGCTTCATCTAGCTTGAACTTGTACAACTTATTCACGGCCACAATGAAAATCTCCCACAAATGAGCCAGAGTAATCTGGGTACTTTGGTGATTGGGATGCCATTTCAAGAAACCCTTAAAAATAGGACCATTCACAATAGCTACTAGCGCAACCGAACTCTTCCCCACTATCTAGTATTCATCAAAAGTCTCTTCCTCTACATGTTATTTCCACCACATGTTCGCCTTCGCCCTTCTATAAAAATCCCTTACATATCTCTCCTCTTCACGACCCTCACGAAAATCATAAAATTCCATGAATATACTGATACTGGTTGTGTGATGATTTTTCCTAATCTAGAAACACAAGTATTTTGTTGATGATCAAAGAACAATGAGAAGTATTGGATCAAGAAGAAGAAGAGATGTAGAAGATGATGAGTTGAACCACGTTCTTTAATGGCTGCCTACGTATCCTATGAATAGGAATCAAACTCAAAGTGTAGTTCAACTATTCTATTTATAAGAATAGATGAGGTTCCCAATTAGTGTGTAACTAGGAGACCGTCTCTTATCAAGTCTTATCCAGACTCTTCTAGAAGCTTTAGTTTCCCAAATCAATAAGTCTTCTTTATTGACTTGAACAACAAGGAAATATGTTCAGCTGGTTCGGATATTAGAAGATGTCAAGGGTGGCAAGGAAATAAACTTTCTCAAATCAGGACATATCTTGCCATGAGCCGAACTTGGGCTGATCAGCATATGCCCATAAGCCCATTATCACTTATCCGGAATTGACAAATAAAAAGTCTAAGTGTCAAAACTCAAAACCACACTCATTCATCCGGAGTTGCCTATACTCGGTTGTGAAATAAGAGATCAAGCTCCCACGCTTATCCTCCGGAGTTGGGAATACTTGAGTAGGAGATGTGAAGCCCACTACTCATCCGGAATTGAGTCATCCGGAAGAGAGAATAAAGGAAAATCTTTATACTTGTTGAAGCCTCCTTGAATTCTTTCCTTGCTAAACTCCTTTTCTCTTTCTATTTGTATAGCTCCTTTTAGTTCTGAACACTATATAAACCTCCTGTGAGCCTCCATTAGCACCTCAAATTTATAGTTAGACCTTTCAGTGATAATTTCTCCAAGTAAACTTTACTTTGGAATACAAATCTCATACATACAAGCTTGCTTGCTACCACTACTTAAACGGTCAAGGTGTTTTCGAAAGCATCTTGTTTCTGCGTCGTTTATCGATTCTGTCAAAATAAAGAAAACAAGCACCAAAAATATTCATAAAAGTTTGAATTTGCCTCTGCCATTGATAATGTTTTGAAGCCTTTTGTGCTACCATACTTGATTCAAAAGGGAGTAAATCACCATCAGCGTGTGGTAGTTTTTTCACTGATGGAAATAGAGGATTAAGCGTGTAAATTATTATCTTGTTTGTGTTGACCAATCCTCTTTTCTCTATTTGCATCAGGTTATATTTTGTTAAGTTTTTACAAGAGAAAATTGAAGCTTTGGATGTCAACAACTTCGTCCTTTTCTGCCAAAACTAAATTGTCAAACCCAGTTTTGATAAGTTTCGGGTTCACTAGTTGAACCATCACTCCTAGTTCGATCAAGTAAAAAGAATCAGTTCCGACTTTATCAATTGATTGTGTACTCTCAATTCCGATGTCACACCAATCAGTTTTTAGTTTTCCAATTGGTGAGGCAGTTCCAAATTCAATACCAGGCAATGCCATTTCAGGTTCAATTGCTATAGCAGTTCCGGGTTATAGAGCAATTACAGATGTTCCTCTTTCGACCGTGCCGAAAACTAAAATCCCCACTTTTGATTGGAATATTATTCCATTTGGTGATATTTCAGATTTGTGAAAGATATGTAACACATTTGCAATTCCAAAAGAAATCAAAATTGAATATCCATGGACTGCCGACCTTGGAACCGACGAAAGTCCCTTGATATTCCTTGGACTGCTGAAATCCGGACTCCGACTCCCCTTGCCTTCATTTATGGCAAATACCCTCGAGTACTTCCAAGTCTCCATCAATAGAGTAATGCCTTGGTTCGTTCGCAACGTCACATACATGCACATATTGGGACGAAAATACAATATAGTAGTGACTTGCGGAGTTATATCATACTTTTATAAACTAATGACACTAAATAATGGAGATTGCACTCTCTCTGCTAAACCTGGAGTTGAACGCGTCATAGGTTATGAAGGTAAAAACAACGATGACTATTGGCGTAATTATGCTATCCGTGTAACTGGTGGTGAGTGGGGTGATGTCACCTTTGAAAATAATAGAAAGATGATCCAGTCTGGCTTTTCTTTATCAAAGGAGAGAGTGGACGTGGGATTCCTACCTCTACCTATTGCGGAATTAGATGTTGTGACAGCCCTTATCGCACTCCCAAGTTCCGAAAAATCCCCTGCGTCCATAGTTCCATACCCATTATTAATCTCAGAGTATGTGACTATGCCACCAATGGAGTTGCAAACTTTGTAGCTCGGAGTTGGGTATATGGGTGGGAACCCCAAAACTGCTATAACTTCGTACCCAAGGGAGGCCCTTATTTCTAAGAAAGTCATTGGTCTTATTTCCAAATCAGATTCTAATATGAAAAAGAGAGCTCCTAAAAAATCAAATAAACCTCCTCCCGAGGTTGTTAGATTTGCGAAGGTGAGTAAGCCGAAGGTGAGTAAGGTTACAAAAAAATATCATGCGGCACGAGGAATGGGGAAAGCGTCCGACACTATCATTCTCGATGAAGATGTAAGTCCCATTAGAACCGAAAGTCTAGAGTGCATCCGACCATCAGGAATCAAGAGTACAGTGGAGACATCGAACCTACAACTTTCTGTTTATGATACAAATAAGGCAAATGTTGAAGCGGGTGTCAACACTATGGGTGTAGACAATAATGTCAAGTTCTCCTTGATTGATACTGAGAATGTGGACTTCGTGCAATCCGATCCGGAATTGATAACGAACCTCGAAAATGCAGAACAAACCTGCTCTGCCAGTATTGTATCTGACAATAACCGTGTTCCATCCATTGAGTCAAACAAAAGGAAATCTCCTTCTCAGATTACTCAAGATGAGGACATTTGCTTAAGGAAAAAGAGTAAATCGACATCTCTAAACTATGAACGTGCTCCAAACCCATTTGTTCCAGTTCCCAGAGTGCTTGGATTACCAGGGAACCCCTTGATTACTGACCAAGATACGTTTAATGACCCTGGAGTTACTTTAGGATTGGTTGAATCTATGAGGCTTCCCAAAGAGAAAGTGAAACATAAAAGAGTACTTGGCGCAATGGCAGGCCTGGAACGAATGTGTCGACATATGTTGAAGGTAACTATTTTGTATTTCAATTCCTTACATCGTTTCAGGTTGTCTTTTTGTTTATATACACTAGCTCCTGATACATAAATTATAATTCTTCCAAAGATGCGCAGTTAGCATGGATCGCCCACCGACTTATGCTCTGTTGCGTAAGAATCAGGATGAAGTGGATAAATTCACACAAGAGAAAGATGACTTGACGAAGCAACTCCTCATATCCAACCAAAAGATTAAAAGATTGGAAAGTGATTATGATATAAGCAAGAGTAAGAATGAAATCCTAGCCGATGAGATTGAGCAGGTCAGAGCCGTTCAAAGAGATCTTAGAAAGACTAGAGAGAAGAACAAGAATCTTGAAAGAGACCTTGAATTCACCAAACTTGAGCACTGGGAAGTTCTTAAAGTAAAAAACAACCTAGCTGAACGAGCTTCCCACTTCGACGGCTGTCATGAGGCATGGCAAGCTGACCGAAATCGTTTGAATGGCGAGTTTGCAACGTTGAAGAATCAAAAGATGTATTATGAGGATAAAGCCACAGCTTTACAAAAAGAACTGGACCCTTTAAAGTCCGAGCTACCTGAAGTTACCAAAAATGCCACGTTAACAGAACTAGAGTTGATAGACTCTCAGTTGATAAATAGGGAGTTGGGAGAATCATTAAGTAAAGCTAATGCAGAGCTTGAGCTACTGAGAGATCAACTTGCATCTCCTTCCAATTCCATGCTTGCCCTAGTTCCGATTCTCGAACCTCCTAAAAGGAGCGTAAAGGAGGTGACCGAATTCTACACCGAGCTAGTTGATGTGGTCAATTCTGAAGCATACAATAATGGTATCTCCACCGCTTGTCCTGTGCCTGACATTCTTAAACCAGAGTACGACAAGCGATATGGTGAGAAACTCGATAAAGCTTGGGCGTCTGGAACCCTCCCTCACGATGATGACGTCCTGTATCCCAATCTTGAGATTGATGTTGACAAACTTCAAGAGAAGTTAGAGGATGATTGGGCCTCACAAAATTATTAACAAGGTTCCAAGGGGGAAGGTTCGGAAGTAGATTCTGAAGAAGACCATGATGCGGATGTGTATGAGGAAGAGGAATTGACTGAGGGGTCAGGAATTGCAGGGCCTACTAAGACAACTCGCGAATCAACTCCTGAAGCATTAGCTCCATTTGATAACTAGCCTGTAACTCTTGAAGAAACCTGATTCTCTCCCGATAAGTAAATCCTTAAAATGTTATTAAGTTGCAATTTGCTTATCTATTAGCAATTGACTTTTGATTAGCTATACTTGAGTGTTTATTTTGAGTTAAACTTTGCTAAATTTGTTTCAAAATAATCAAGTATGCGTGCTATAAGATATCTTAACTCCTCTAATGCCCTCGAGGTTATCTTAGACAATAAAGAAAGATCATATAGGAAAGTAGGGTATGCCCCGTGTGTCAGTTCCTGCAAAGACTGTAATGTCGGAAAAGCTAATGCATAAATCAACACTTATAGACATAAGACATTAGAACTGCGCTTAGCTAGATAAAATCCAAGCTAAGTGTAAACTTTCTTAAGCACGCTTCTATTTTGTTCAACGACCATCATCTATCTACATATATACCATCCAATAAACACAAAAGAAGCGCGTGTCAAATAGCGCCGCTGCCATTTTAAGTTGTTTATGTTTAACATTTTCTTTCAAGATTAGAACTTTGGATCTTGAGGTAATTTTAGCCACATCATCCATCCTTTTGAGAAAGAGAAAAGCTTGAAGGACATCTCGAAGACAAAATCTACCATCCAGATTAGTCGAATTTTCATTCTTTTTATTTCATTCTTAGTTTAGTTGCATCGTAGTTTAGTTTTATTGCTTTCTAGTATAATTGCATTTAGGATCTTTTCAACAATTGAAGTTGTAAGCCAACACAGGGAAACATCAAACTCTAGTGTTTCTTGTCTGAATCTTGACAAACGAACTATTGTCTGTGGGCCGTGGTATTTAAGCAATCCAAGTGATTCACCATAACCCTAGAAGAGACAGCTTTAGATAACGGGCGAGATACTAGCTACAAAGCCCAACCCATTTGAAGGAAAGTAGTTTTATTTCTATTTATTTATTTTTAAAAAAAAATCCAAAAAATTAGTATAATTGCATTTTAGTATAACTTAGAATAGTTGCATATTAGTTTAATTGCATTCAAGCATAGTAGGATAGTTTTTCATCATCTTCGCATAGCATTTTCTAGTGTAAGCCCCGTTGTCCCAATCATCGTCCAATAAGAACACAACAGTGGACAAGGTTTAACAACTGACTCACAAGAATACTAGACAAGATTGATACAATGACCGCACACAATGATGGAGGTGTTGTGGACCTGAATAATCCTGAAGCTATCCCACCCATGCAAGCATAGTAGAGGAAGAAGCTGAGCGATTTCTATTCGCCAATCATTGGAGACCCACCCAGCAGTACTGTTTTTACAGAGACAGAATCTAACCAGTTTGAACTTAGAGTATCAGTAATCTCTATGCTTCCAAAGTTCAATGGTTCAAACAATGTTCAGCCATATGTTCACATGAATAAATTTTTATCAGTCCTCAGAACTTTCAAGAACCAGAATATCAAAGATGAGAGTATCAAGTTGATTCTTTTTCCGCTCTCACTCGAAGGTAAAGCCTCCGAATGGTTAACTGCACAGCTGATCAATTCAATAGATAACTGGGAGAAGTTGAGAACGAAGTTTATGAACAAGTTTTACCCACCCCAGAATATTGATGCAATGCAGCAAGCTATCAACAATTTCAAAGAAAAAGCGACTGAAGAATATCATTATAGTTGGAAGCGATTCAATAATCTGCTAGTCTCGTGTCCACATCATGGATACGACAATAGCACACTGGCTCATTTTTTCTATCGAGGACTCTCGATGATGAACAAGTAGATTATACAGTCAATGCACAAAGGCAAGTTTACATCAATGGATAGAGAGGAAGCTTACAACTTTCTCGAGAATTTAGCTAAAGAAACACAACAATGGACTACTAGCAATGAGGATGTAGCTAGAATGGAAGGGGATCCAAAGCAATTTGGTTACCAAGCACATGAACAATCAGATCAAGAACTGAAGTTTACATTAGCCAGCCTGGCCACCAGCATTGAAACTCCGAGTAAGAAATTCAACCAGTTCTCCATGAATCCTTCAAATATCAACAAGTCTCAAGCTAAATCTCTCCCAGGCATGCAAGCTAGCCGATACTGCGAAGTCTGTTCGGACACTTCCCATGCAACTCTAGAATGTCCGGGTTACTATCAACATGCATCAGTTGGAGAGTACAATATGAACTCATTTCAGAAGCCCAACCAAGATGGTAATAACTTTCAAGGCAATTATTAGAGACAGAACGCTGGACCCCCAGGTTCTCAAGATCAAAGTTATATTCCACAGACAAGTCAATCTTCGCAGTTGGTTCCTCAACAACAATTATACTCTCAACATAATTCTAATACAAGTGGAGAGTTAGTGTCTGATCCTATGAGAAATTATGTCGCACCTGCCAACTTGGTGAATGCTATTACTTTGTTATCACAGAAAAATAAGAAGTTTGAAAGTGTTCTAGAGCTTCTTGCACAGTCTCAGCTCAATCTCCAGCAATCTCAGGCAAGTCAATGTTCTAGAATAGAGTCTCTAGAGGCTAAGGTCGACCAACTCACTACTACTTTGTCTGTAAAGACACAAGCCACTCAACCTAGCTTATTGAGGAGTGAAGATGTATGCCACATTGGGATAACTTCTAGTATTGATCACCTCCATGATCATGTCAATTCAGTTAATACTCTCAGATCAAGATTGAAGATAGACAACAAGGTTGACTTACCTTCTCATGATGACATTGCTACAGAGCAATCGATCAATATTTCAAATGAAGTTCAAAAGGAAGTGGGAGAAACCCTTTCAACTCCCATTTATCAAGATAATCAAGACAATATATGCAAGAACGCCAAAGAGAAAGAAAAGCAGGCACATGTTGATGTGTTTGTACCAAAAACACCTTTTCCTATGTTTTTTGCTCAAAGCAAAAAGGACAAGCAATTTTTAGAGATGAAGGAGGCATTTGAGAAAGATAAAATAAATATCCCTTTTGTCACAGCCATCAAGCAGTTGCCATCATATGCCAAATTCTTAAATGATGCATGCAACATAAAGAGAAGTACTCATGTTCTAAAGCGAGCGTTTCTAGCTTGACAAACAACATCTATTATCCATCAGCAAGCTCCAGTCAAGCTCAAAGATGCAAAAAGTCCTACAATATCATGCAAGATATGAGAAAAATTCACAGGTAATGCTCTTTTAGACCTTGGTGCTAGTGTTAATATCTTGCCATATCATGTGTACCAAGTATTGGGCTTGGAGAACCTAAAGCCTACAAAAGTCAAACTAAAGTTGGGTGGCCGTTCTACCAAGATTCCCAGAGGCATAGTTGAGGATGTTCTTATTCAAGTAGCCGATTTCTACTATCCAGTGGATTTCATTGTGATAGACACCCAGGAAGCCTCTGATAAAATACCAATTATTCTAGGCCGACCTTTTCTCACTACTGCAAAAGCTTTGATAAATTGTCACAACGGTGAAATGAAGATCAACTTTGGTAAGATGTCCATAGACATAAATATCTTTCACCTGTTGCATAAGGATTGTGATGACATCGAAAGTGGAGAGGTGTACTTCTTTGATAGCATGATACAAGAATTCTTCCCATTCAAAGATACAATTGAGAGTGCTCAATCTACAGAAAACTGTGATAAACCTGAGAACCCAACCATAGAGGCGTTGCTAGCCATGTTCTTAAAATCTCTGCAGAAAATTCAGGATTTAAGTGAGCAGAATGGAAAATTGGCAGAGAGAGTATCATATCTTGATAATATGAACTCTACATTTAAGGATGAACAACAAACTTCTACCCATAAATATTAGTTGCTAGAGAATCAGTTTAAAAAAGTTTTGGAAAAACAACAGAATCTAGAAACTGAAATGAGTCTTCTGAAGCAGAAAGTGGACCATATTAATAAGAAGCATTGCACTGTTGAAGCTTCTTCTAGACCATCATTGTCTGAACGAGAGAAGTATGTGAACCAGTCTACCACCCACCTTGAGGGCAGTCAACCAGACATCCATTATCATTACTGTGGTGGTAAAGGGCACATCAGATACTATTGTCCTGTTAGAAAGAAAGATTTTCGTCAATCTTCTACACTGAGGAACCACAAGGCCTATCACACAATCATCAGACCTGAAATAGTTTAAGGTAGAGAAGCAACTTCACCAACAATCTTTCCAGCATATCAAGGAGTATTTTTGACGACCCACAAGGTGAGACCTCCTCGTCCTCTAAACATTCGTCAGATTTGGGTAAGAAAATCTTATCTCCTCACTCCAAATTGATAATACATGATATAATATATAGTCTTAGGGATCTGACTTAAAAATACCTAGCAAAAAAAAAAAAAAAAAACTTGGTAAAGGGAAATGTTCTTATTTTTAGGATTAATTTGGACTAATTATACATAATTTTCTCTATTTTTGTGAACTTAACATTTATTTGACAGAGAAAGAATGATGTAATTCGGCATCAATGGTAACATTTTTTTTTCATTCATTTCATTTACTTAATTTCTATACATTAAGGACAATGCATATGTTAAGTTGGCGGATGGTGTATTTGATAAATGAATTTCGAAAATTAGTTTTCAAAAACAAAAATATTTTTGTTTCTATATCAATAGCATGAGAAAAATGAATTTTAAAAATGAGTCTGGGATATAGATTCTATACTGCTTAGTGTTAAGTTTGATAGATAGTTGATATTATTGATTTCATTACCGCTTAGACTATTTATTATGCTCGGACATAGTTCTTGTTGATAGAATTCTTTATCAAGACACCACCATAGTACTTGGTCAGTTTTGTATACTTTTGCTACCCCTAGTAAATTGGAAGTAGATTTTTTTAGACTTAGCACATGAGACTTGAGCTTTATACCCATTCTTTGGAGAGTTCTTACGAAAAATCCAAGTCTTTGTGACTCAACATCTTTCAGTTCTTTATGTCGTTATAATATAGTCTCATTATTCGTTGATTTGGTTAATCACGAAGTGACGTCAACTGGGGAGATAGCCATTAGGTCTTGTAGTCTATTCGAAATAGAGTATCATACTGATAAGTCAAGTAGTGAACCTATTCAGCCTTTATCCCACTTAGTAAGACCATTATGTTAAACCCTTTTGAGACTTACATCAAGCCATTCCTTTCAAAACCCTTTATCTTTTACCCAACTCCAGACAGGAGTACAACCCAAAATCTTTATCAGCCATACCCATATGTTTCTAAGAATACGAGGGCACAAAGAGGAAGAAAGAGCACAAAAGGAAGATTACAAGGAAATATCAGAGAGATACAATGAAGACCATCATTCTGTTCTAAGTGAAAGAAGCTAGTGGAAAACAAGCACATCCAGTACTAATCAAGGATATACCACTGAGCTAAGGAAAAAGGAAAAAAAAAGTTGAACAAAATGAATAGAAAAGCTAAAACAAAGGAAGAATTTTCTCTGCAATACAGGATTTGAAGAAATCTTCCAAAGAAAGAAGCAAAACCCTTAGTATTTTCAGAAACAACCTTTGAATCCTTTTTACCTTTCTTTCATAAACCAATACTCAAGCCAAGTTATAACCCATGACTTATCACTATAGTATAGTACGAAGTCTAGAATAGGTAAGAGGATGCTAAAGTGAAAGACCCGACACTTCATATGTGATTGACATTCTTTCCATGAGACTACTTTCATTCAGAAGTTCATTTTTCAAGGTAGTATGTGGGATGTTCATATTCATTATTCTTTTCCCCACATACATAAGGTAAAATAGTAGACCATCTTCTGAGAGATTCTTTTCTGAGAGTATGACCGATGAGGATTGAAAGTCGAGATTATCTACCTATGGTAAACTAGGGATTCCATTTCTTGGATAGGAGACTATAGGAGATTGACTGAGTACACACATAAATCTTGATTGAGAATTTTGTCAATTTTTACTATATCCCATCATAATCTATGAGTCTTTGCAGCAATATAATTGGAAATAGAAACCCATCTATTAGAGTAAGCACTAAGTTGGTAAGGAAATTTCTCTCTCTAAAAAATGTCATCATTATTGAACATGCTATTGATTGATTTTGTGGGTATATCACCTGAAAACCCTCACGAGACTATAACTCGTCCTTTTTGGGGAACTTAAAGGTTTAAAGTCTTGTTGCATATGGTAAATGCAATGCAATCTGATGATGCCCTGCAAAAGTGAGTTAGGATTTTATTTTTGTTATTAGGATGTGATTTTGATCACTTATCTCTTTTTATCTTATTTGCTAAGAGACTAGCAAAAGGCTAGTTGGGAGTTGTGATAAGTGCTCAAAAGTGCATTTTAACCCTCGATTATATCTCTTGTTTAGCCATCTTAGTGGACTAACAGTGCTTGTAAGTCATGTTTTATGATTCTACAGGTAAAAAAAAGAGTTTTATAGAATATTAGAGAAAAAGGGATAAAACGGAGCAATTCAGAGCATTAAAAATCATATGGGAAGCCCGTGGACAATCATGGAGAAGGCCAAGGAATTGAAGCTATGAAATATGTGACTTTGACCTATTTTAAAGCCTATTTGGAAGCCCAAGGTGAAAGGATTCATTGCTTGGACCAAAACCCACAAAAGAGGAAAGAAAGATTGAGCAAAAGAGAAAAATGGACTCTCGCGTCTGGGACGCAAGGATCGTGCGTCCAGACGCATAAACCGACACTGTAGCCACTTCTTTCACAGTTTTAGAAACAAAGTTGGACTCTGAAATAAGTTGATTTGTATTATGAAATAAACCACGGTTTGGGATGCTTATGGAACTCATTGTAACCCCTATAAATAGAGGACCTAAGTGCCTCATAAAACTTGCCAATTCACTTACATTCTTGTCTCGAAGTGGAGGCAGAGAGATTAATAATAAAAGATTCGTTTTTAACTAGTCGAGTCTTGATAAATTAGTCTTTCTAGTCTTATGTTCTTCGACTCTTCTTCTTCTCGTTCTTCGTGTTCTTTCTTCTTTATGGAAGGCTAATCTTCTCCTTCAAGAGAGAAGATGAAGCCGGTGCTTAGGGTTCGTTGATTCTTCTAGTTCATGATATTCTCTAATTAGGTTAGTTTTTTATATTTTAAGTTATTAATTCTATTGCCCAGACTAGGGGATGGAAGTATAGATTAAGATTTTTATTTATTGCAATCGAATATCATGCTAGTTTAGGGTTTTATTTATTGCAATTGAATATTTGCTAGTGACATGATTTTATTTATTGTAATTGAATATAATACTAGAATAGAGTTTTATTTATTGTAATTAAATATTATATTATTATTCTCTAATTTTCTTCTAGTTGTGTAGTGTTTTAGAGTAAGAGAAGTATTCCTTGTGTTTGCTGTAGATGGTGATTCATTGAATAGCTGCCCAAGCTCACATAAAAGGAAAGAAGATATTAATAGCATAAATGTAGGAACAACCTCAGGTAGAGTTATTTGTTAATGATGTTTTGTCCAAGAGAGCATCGGCACTCGCTCGATTGCCTAATTGTAGTCTATTTGTGAGAACAACCATTAAACAAAAGGTCACAGATCAAAGGTATCGGTGGATTCTAATCTCTTGAATTCCCTCTCTTATAAATTCTCAATAGTTTATTTAGTTTAGTTTAGTTTAGTTTAGCATTAGAATCTGCAATATCTATAATCATAGTTTTTAATCCCTCAAACCCCCTTTCCAATCCTGTCATTCACATAACATACACTTAAAAGTGGAACGATATCTTTTTTTTTTTGCAAGCAAATGTGAATATATTATAAAGATAAATAAAAGGTTACATATTAGAGTTTCTTACTACAAAAGGAACAAAAGGGCATCTTGCTACACTCTAAGAAAATCTAAAGTATAACTGGTCCTGGTTTTCCAAACTTGTGACAAAAGGTGGTCTATCCACGCTCCATACAAAATCATCATGGTCTAAAGTGGCTCCATGCTTTGCCGCAGCATCCGCTGAAGTTGGCTTCCCTCCAGGCATGCGATATCCTATATAGTAGGTGGTAGCGAAAGATAGCCTCGCCCATCTCGATTTCAGAACCCAAGGAATGTGGCCATTAGAGAAGGCAAGTGCTGGCCGATTGTGAATCTGTTTCTAGCCAAACACGTGTCCGGTTTCTTGCAAACCGCACCTTCCACTTTGCCCGGAATTAGTGCTTGACATTCTGCTTCATAGTTGGTAACTATTCCCAGTCCTTGTGCCAATACTCTAAGCAAGTGGCAATGATGGTCTCTGAAGATTAACCCCACACCCCCTCGACCAGGATTACCGATAGAGCTACCATCACAATTGATCTTTACCACTCCTTCCTCTGGTGGGTGCCATTTGACTTGTTGAATTGCTTTTATTGGCTTGGGCTTACATTCGATCCCTAGAGAGTGTAGAATTTCCAATTCCTTGACTGAGTTGAACATGTAGCTCTTGGATAGTATGCCCGTCGTATGCATTCCTTGCCAGACCAACTTTTTTATGTAGCGATGGTTGAAGTTTGAGTCATTGTACCTCTGCGCATTTCTCATCTTCCATATTGCTACCAACAGACTCAATACTGCTGCTGTCACAATTCCTTAATCAGTGGACTTGCATGATTTGTCGCTTTCAAAATTTATTTCATGTCACTGTTTCCAGTAACTGATAATGCATTCATCTGGAATAAGCTTTTAATCCAATCCCAGAGAGCCTGAGTGTTTGGGCAGTACCAGAATAGATGGTCAAAGCTTTCTTCATCTTCCTTGCATCTGTTACATCTAGAAGCCAACTGGATACCTATGCTTGTAACTTTGTCATATGTGTGGTATGATATGCTGTAGAATCTTCCAAGCCATTCCAGCAATTTTGGGATGAATGCAGCTGTTCCAGATGTTGTGGTGCCACCAGACAATATTCCCCTTTTCCCTAATAGTGTCATAAGGCGAGAGGACCGTGAACTTGCCTTCCTTATCAGGCTTCCAGATTCGGCAATTGTCTAGCTCATTGCAAGGTGGGGGTAAAGAGAGAAGTGGCATGCCCAGTGTCTCAAAGAGCTGCTGAGTTACGATACGGAAATTCCACTGGTTGTTCCTTATCAAGTCGCTAACTCTGGTTTTGGGGATGCGCCAGTCGATGTGAGGGAGCAAGTCAGCCACTGAACTAGGTCCAGCCCAAGCATCTCGCCACATATCCACTGTAGTACCATTGCCAATGACCCAAGAAATGTGGTTTCTCATGGATTCCAAAGCCCACTTAATCCCGGCCCAAATGGAGGAACACTTGTAATAGGCAAGCCATTTGCCATTTTTCATTTTATACTTCTGTTCCATGTACTTGGACCAAGAGTTGTCCATGGTAAGCAATTACCATGCTAGTTTCATGAGGAGCGCCAGATTTAACTCCTTGAGGGACCTAATGCCAAGCCCTCCTTCAGTTTTTGGTTTGCAAACTTTTGCCCATTTGAGAGTAATGGACTTCCTCACTGTGGGATTGCCTGACCATATGAAATTTTTGATGGCTTCTTCTCCTTCTTTGATGCTTTTCCTAGGCCACTTATAGATGCCCATGTTATACACGGAATGCTATTGAAGAATAGATTGTGCCAAGACAACTTCGACCACGAAAGGAAAGTAGCCGATCCCCGCCCATCCACTTGCTCTCCTTTTAATCCTGTCCACCAAATTCTGAATGTTGGCATGGCGGACTCTGCCCTTGAAGAGGGGAACTCCTAAATAATTTTCTGGTAGGTGGCCTTCCTTCATGTCAAACAAAGCTTACACTTTTCTTCTCTTTGTTGTAGTCATGCTACCAAGGAACAGCTTGCTTTTCCCTTTGTTTATCAGCTGACCAGCCACCTTTTGGTATGCCTCCAATGCGTTCCTCAAGTGCACTAGTCCTTTTAGACTTCCATTTGCAAATAATATGATATCATCCGCAAAAAGGAGGTGAGTGGGTGACGAACATTTTCCCGCAAAAGCCATAGGGTTGATTCTGCCTGAGAGTTGGAGCCTTATAATGGCTCTACTTAGCGTGTCCTCGGCAAGGGCAAAGAGAATAGGGGACAGTGGATCCCCTTGCCAGAGTCCTCTCCCTATGCCAAAGAAGCCATAGGGTCCTCCGTTTATCATAATAGAGATTTTGGCGCTACTGAGAACCTTCATAATCATGTCGCAGAATGCTGAGCTGAAGCCAAATCTTTTAAGGACCAAATACAAGAATTCCGAGCTAAATGAATCAAATGCCTGGGAAATGTCTAGTTTGATAACTGCATTGCCGCCTCTTCTTTTGATATGCATGTCATTGATGAGTTTGGATGCCATGGCAATGGCAGTGCTACCTGTTCTTCCCTTCAAGAAACCATGCTGCTCATAACAAATAATGCCCGTGGCTATGGAGGATAGCCGGTTTGCTAGAATTTTAGTAACAATCTTGAAAAGAAAGTTACTCAGGCAAAGGGACCTAAACTGGCCAATTTCCATAGCATTTTTGCACTTTGGAATCAATACTAAGAAATTAGAGTTCATGCCTTGAGGAATGTTCTGATTATGGAAGAAAGAACAGATAGCTCGACACACATCAACTCTAACAATGCTCCAACATTTTTGGAAGAACATGCCCTGGAAACCATCCGGCCCTGGAGAACTGTTGGGGTCCATGTTCATAATTGTGGTAGTGATCTCCATCCAATCAGGAGTTGCCATGAGAAAAGCATTTTGAGACTCTGTAACCAGAAGTGGGATATGTTCCATAAGCTCCTGATTATGCTCTACCGATCGTACTTTAAACTTTTCTTCATAAGAGTGGACTAAGTATTCCTTGATGGACTTTTGTTCTTGCAGCACGTTTCCCTCAGCTGTTCTTAGTTCCTCAATGAATGCTTTAGCTTGGAAGTATGCAAAATTTCTGTCTCCCTCAATCTCCTCCTTAATGCATGCTCTTTGTTTCCACATGGATGCTTCTGTTTGCATTAATTGATCAATGAGTTTCTCCATTTCCAGTTCCTGGAGTTGCATTTGAAGGTCCAAAGACTCATATTCTTGCTATTTTTGTAACTCTTGGAGAGATAGATTTGCTTGTTTAAGTTTGTCTATGTTCCCCCAATAAGTTATCTTGTGCCATTCCTTCAAAGCGATTTTAAGCCTCTTCAGTTTGCGCATCACTAGTCAAATAGGACCATCAACCATGGGCTCTTGCCAACTTTCTCTCACCAAGTCCATGAACTGGGGGTGCTCCAGCCATATGTTTCTGAATCTGAAAGGAACGTTCGATGGTCTCAGGTTTTTAGTGCACCATCCGATGACTGGAGAGTGATTAGAGAATTTCCTTGGCAAAATTTTGCTTCTCCAGTTATGATTCTCCGAAAGCCAACTGTTATTGACCAAAGCTCTGTCTAGCTTCGCCAAAATCCTCTTATTCCCTATCCGCCTGTTGCACCAAGAATACCTGAGGCCAAGAGTGGTAGTATCCCTAAGGGAATTGTTATTAATGAAGTCGACAAACTCATTCCTAGCTCTCTGATTCGGGTGACGGGCTCCTTTTTTTTCCGAACTTGTAGCAACAATATTAAAGTCCCCAATAGCCATCCAAGAGCAGTTTAGTGCACCAAAATCACCAAGCTCATCCCAGAGGGCTCTTCTTTGAATGTAAAAGCATTTGGCGTGGATAAAAGAGATGATATGCAAGTTAATTGCCACCGTGATTTGCTGTTTGGATGAAGCAACCACATTCACCGTTAACTCTTGCCTCCAAAAAATCAAGATATTTCCTGTACGAAGCGGCGTGTGATTATGAGCAAAAGTTGTACTGTAGCCATGTTTTAAAAGGACCCTAGGAGTCTCTGTGGGAGCAATAAGAGGTTTAACCAGTCCAATGAGATCAGGCTTGTACTCCTGAATTATAAGTAATTGTTCGGCGAGGTTCTTCTCAAGCCGCGAACATTCCAAAAGAGAATATTCATTTCTTATGTTTTGGAGATTTTCTTGCCCTTGTGGATGGAGGAGAGTGATCCTGCAACATCCATTGTGGCTTATTATTCTTCTTGGATATCGTCTGCCATGGTTCATCACCATCATCCGATATGTCCTCATCAAGCAAGTTTGCCCAATTCACCGCTCTTGAAATAAAATTGGTTTCATTCACCACATTGTTGCTTTTGTCCGCATCTGAGGTGGAGAACGAGGACTCCGTTCTTGTTGATGATGTTGTATAGGATTTAGACCCTCTACTGTTCAAGGCCTGGTCTCCAACAGCCTCTTCATGGGTGAAGTTAGACACTATGTTGGATGAAGACCCATGTGTCGGAGTTGAGGCAAAGAGCTCGCCCACAGGAGAATTCAAGACCTATAACCCAACAACATTTTAACGACGGAAGTTAGGCACTATATTAGGTGTAAGATCCTTATGAACTAGAGAAGCCGGAATCCCCGCAGCTGGAGATATTAACGGTGTTGCTGCCGCTGTAGCCTTAACCTCATACTCCTCCAATGTTGAAGTCGCTCTTATCACAAGGGACGCATCCCGATAAGGCTCGGTCCTAGTCAGTGCCGTAACAGCCACCTTAGCAATCGCCCCCACAGATGCATGTTTCTCTGCTGTACGAAACTCAACTGCCTTGTCCGTAACTAACGCTTGTGCTTTCTCTGCTGAATTTCTCTGCTGGGAATTCTCTGTAGTCGCACCCTCAAGATCAGCAGCGCCCACATGCTCAGCAGCACCCACGTGTTCAGCGGCATCAACCTTATCGCTCACTACCCTTATGTGTGCAACTGAAGAACCAAGCGCAGCAGCCCCCTATGTAGACTTTACTGCTGAGAAATCCGCTATCGCACTCTCTAAATAAGAGCTTGCAATCGCACCCACTGAGGCTGGGGCATGATTCTCTGCTAGGCGACACACAATTGCCTTACTTGAAATAGCCGCTTGGGATTTATGAACAGTAGCACCCTCTACACCCTTATGCTTAGCATCTCCCACACGGACAGCAGCCCCCTCATGCTCAGCGGCAAAAAACTCAGGAGCAGTAGCCTCGTGTTCAGCCGCATAGACAGCTCCCACCTGTGAATCAACTACATGTTGCTTAGCCTCAAGCTCATGGTCAGCAACAGCCACTAGTACATCCTCACGAGCAGCAGCAGCAGCCACTAATTCTTCCTCCCAATCAGCCTCATGCTCATGATCAGCAGCAGCAGCCACTAGATCATCCTCACAATCAACAGCCTCATGATTCGCAACCTCATGTGCAGCCGCAAGTTGCTGATGATCTTCAACCGTGTGGATTTCAGCCACTTCGATCCCCTCAAACCGATTATTTGTCTGAACTCCAAAAGGCGTGCCAGTGTTTCTCGCCCTCCATATGCCCTCCCCTTGCTTACTCGACTCCCCTGGATTCTTTTTCTTTCTATATCTTTTGGTTCTTTTCTCCCCACCAGTTCCAAGGAGGGAGTGGCATCCACTACAACCTCCTTTTCCTTATTACCTTTGTCTTTGTTGTGCTGCATATCGCTTCTAAGCCGTCAACATTCCGTAACCAAATGCCCCACAATTTTACAATGAGTGCACATCTTTGGAAGCTTGCCCACCTCAACTGTTTGCCAGAAATTGGTATTCTTTGTCCTGGCATAAATCTGCTCTGGTATCAGTTCAGAGAGGTCCACATCAACCAAAATATTAGCATAATACCCAAACTCTCGGTTGAGAGTTTTCTTGTCGATTTGCATCAGGTACCCCACTCCCCGAGCAATGGCCATCAAAGCTTTTGGCTCCCAATATTCCTGACAGAGGCCAGGCAGTCTAATCCAAACCAAGTCATGAGATTGCCTTTGGCTGTCGGGATTGAAGTTTGTAGTCCATTGACTAATTCTCATAGGCATTCTATCAAAGTCCCATGATCCTTTCGCCCAGACTCGATTAAGATCCTCTGCATTCGAAAGCCGGAGAAACATGAATCCTTTTCCAATGGGCGTTATGAGCCATTCTCCTGTTGGTTTCCAGAGTTGTGAAGCAATTGCTCTAACTCTCTCCAGCGATACCTTTTGCAAATCGATTCTTCCCACCAGACAGTGTTTACAAAACAACAAGCCCTTATCATAGGCTTTCTCTGGTATTGTGATTGCTGGGTATTCTCCCATTTTCTCTAGAATTGGGAGTTCATGGAATTCCACCAGTTGCCGAAGGTGTTGAGAAGCGGCATCGGCGTAAGAGACTCTCCGAGCTCCTGTTTGAACTTTGTCAGCTCCTTTCTCTGTTGGAGAAGGAAGGTTCAATTGACCGTAACTTTCTCTGTTGGGCCTTCCAAACTCATAAAGGTCCATTATGGAGACCTTTGCAGAACCTTTCAGACACTTTACTTGATGTTCGAACACTTTCTCTAACACTTTCGAACAAACCCTTTTACCTGATGGTCGATGAGCCACTTTTACATGTAAAAGTGAGAGATTTTACTTGAAGGTCGATGAAGCTTGAAAGGGAGAAAGAGGAGAATCAAATGCCGAAAACTCCAGACTTTTTGTACTCTCGTTGTAGCTTGGAAAATAGAATGAGGATATACTAAGCTGAAAACTCCAAACTTTTGGAACTCTCACTGTTTACAATGAGGGATTTTACCCAAAAGCAAAGGAGGAACACCCACTCTCCATAACTCACACTATAAATCAGTGGAGGGTTTTCCATGAAAAGGGATGTATTAAGGAGATTGAGAAGATAAGTTTATGTGGAGAAACTTGTATTTTACTATAAGCGGCAAAAATAGGGAGTACTGGATCGCAAATAGCTTTAGGTTATCTCACACCCAATCGCCCCACTTATGGCCCCCATGACTAAGAAACTTCTCCATATAAAAGCGTCTCTAACTCCAACTCATCCTTTACTTATCCTACTCATCCTACTTATCCTTTACTTTATGTTGGAACGATTTCCTACTCATCATTTACTTATTGAGGGATAATTAGGTTTTGATGCGCTTCTATTTTGTTCAACGACTATCATCTATCTACATCATCCATATACCATCCAATAAACACAAAAGGAGCGCGTGTCCACACATGGAACAACATATGAGATCTTTCACTCATTATCCAAAGAAAGCTTTCTTAAGGTTCTAATACAAGTTTGGCCAACATATGTGATCTTGCACCCAACATCCAAAAAGTATCCCACCATAAAAATACTAAAAGAAACAACTTAACACTCTGAAAAGAGAAAGATAACTTCCATTAAAAATACTTACGGAAATTCGCAGTGTTCTTTCATCTAACAAGTCCAATTCTTGACAAAGAATTTCTTCATTGTCGAGGGTGAGTACTAAATCTGACTTCTGAGTAGTGACCCTCATCTCAGTAGGAAGGACAGCTTTGGTACCATAAGTGAGAGTGAAAGGTGATTCTCCAGTCGAATGTCGAGGAGTTGTTCGGTAGGCCCAAAGTACTTTAGGCAACTCCTTAACCCACAATCCGCTTCTCTGAATGAGTTTCCATTTCAAATTATCCAAAATAACGTGGTTAGAGGCTTCCGCCTGACCGTTACCTTGAGGATATCCAGGAGAAGAGAAAAGTTGCACAATGCCCCAATCTCGGCAAAAAGCATGTGTTTTGGTGCCCCGGAATTGTGTCCCATTATCAGAAAGAATGACTTTAGGTAATCTGAACTTGCAAATGATATTGTTCTAGATGACCTTCGTAACATCAACTTCCCTGATATTCGCTAAAGGAACTGCCTCTATCCACTTAGTAAAATAATTTGTTGCAACTAAAAGGAACTTCATGTTGTCAGGAGCTATAGGTAGAGGACCAACAATGTCCATTCCCCATTGAGAGAATGGCCACGGAGATGCCAGAGGATGGAGCTATTTGGAACATGGATGTAGTTAGCATGTCTCTGGCAAGCATCACACTTCTGGACATAAGCGTCTGCATCTTTAAGCATATAAGGCCAAAAGTACCCCTGTCGGAGTATCTTAAGTGCCAAAGATCTGCCCCCAGCATGATTTCCATATTCGCCCGAGTGTATCTCTTCAAGTAGAGTATGAGCCTCGGCATAAGTAACACAACGCAGGTGAGGTCCTAAGTAAGACTTCTTGTACAAGTTGTCACCAACAAGTAAATAACGTCCCACTATGGCTAACAACTTTTGTGCTTCTGTTTTCTCTGCCGGAAGAGTACCATCTAATAGATAATAACGATACAGATCCATCTAAGTCCCCACTGGAGCTTGCAAAATTGGAGCCATAAGACAAACTAATTCTCTTTCAATACTAGGCGCTGACTGATATTCGACGGGAATGGAACAAGCTTCGACATCCCCAAGTAAAGAAGCTAAATAGGCAAGTGAATCGACATGCCTGTTGTCCAGCCTAGGCAAATTTATGAAATTTAGATCTTCAAAATGAGAAGTAAGAGATCTAACCAACTCCAAATATTGAGCCATACGAGGGTCTCGAGCTTCGTAACCACCCTCAATTTGTTGTACAACTAATTGAGAGTTGCTGAATATTGTGAGATGTCGTCCTCCTAAGTTTAATGTCATAGACAAGCCCACTAGCATAGCTTCGTACTCAGTTTCGTTGTTAGATGCCTTGAACCCCAAATGCACTGATTTTTCTAACTTAGTGTTATCTTGAGTCAAGAGTACCGCACCAATACCTGCTCCTTGGTCATTGGAAGATCCATCTACGAACAACTTCCAACCTGGGATATGACTCCAAGGTCGAACCTGACTATGAGGAAGTAAGTTAGGTTCGTCTAACTCCATAAAAGCAGGAGGTGACTTTTCTGAATTTGCTACCATTGCCGAGGCTGAGGTATCTAGAGGAAAATCAATCAAGAACTCAGCCAAAGCTTGCCCCTTCTCAGAAATTCTCGGCACATAAATAATGTCAAATTCCCCTAATTGAATAGACCATTTCAAGAGACGTCCAGCCCTATCTGGTCTTGCCAAGACCGACTTCAAAGGATACTCAGTGATGACTCTGATGGTGTGAGCTTGGAAGTATGGTCGTAGCTTCTCAGCAGCAAAGATTAGAGCTAGAGCTATTCTCTCAATATTCGGATATCGTGTTTCGGCATCCAGGAGGGCTTTACTAACAAAGTAGACAGACTTTTTGATATTCCTCTCATCAATTCGTACTAATACGGCGCTGATGCCATGCTCGGAAGAGGCCAAGTATAACCCTAAAATGTCTCCTTGCTTCGATGTAGTGAGCACAGGAGGGGAAGGACAAATAATTTTTTAGGTCCTTAAAAGCCATCTCACATTCGTCGGTCCAATCAAAGTGTATATTCTTCCTTAGTAACTTGTACATCACCTGACACTTATCCGAACTTCTACTAATTAACCTGTTAAGTGTGGCAAGACGCCCAGCCAACCGTTGTACCTCTTTTGAAGACCATGAAGGCATATCAAGAATAGCTTTAATCTGGTTCGGGTTAGCTTCAATTCCACGTTTAGTAACAAGATGTCTTAAGAATTTCCCAGAGGTAACACCGAAGGTACATTTATTTTAGTTGGGTTAAGTTTCATCCGATACTTCCTCAGGATCTGGAAAGACGCACGAAGGTGTGCAAGATGATCAGACTTCTGTTTACTTTTGATTAGAAGGTCGTCGACATAGACTTCGACAAAATCACCGATATGATCTTTGAACATCGTTGTGACCAAGCGTTGGTACGTTGCCCCTGCATTCTTTAAACCAAAAGGCAGAACCCGATAACAATATGTTCCCTGTGCCGTGATGAAAGTAGTATGATCTTGATTAGGAGGTACATGAGTATCTGGTTATAACCCGAAAAGCTATCATAGAAAGAGAAAATCTCATGTCCTGCAGTGGCATCGACCAACGTGTAAATACGAGGAAGAGGAGAACAATCCTTCTTACAGTGCTTGTTCACATCCATATAATCGACACATGTTCACCAATTCCCATTCTTTTTCTTGACAGTGACAACGTTAGAGATCCAAGTAGGGTATGTGATCTTTCGTATGTACTTGGCCTTAAGCAATTTATCCACCTCTTTATCGATAGCCTCAGTACGTTCGAGACCCATCTTTCTGAGTTTCTGCTTAACTGGCACGACGTTCGGATCCAAATTGAGCTTATGGCAGCCTATGGAGGGATCAATTCCAGGCATATCCTCATAACTCCAAGCAAATACATCTCAGAATTCTTGTAAGAAACTTATCAACTCTTCTCTTGTTTTCGGGTCCAATATGGTGCCAATTGAGGCAAGTCGAGGTTCGGAACCATCTCCTATGTCTACTTCGTCAACTAGTTCTAATGTTGGTGGAGTCCTCCTCTCATCCAGCCCTATAGAATCTAATGGAATTACATTCAAAGGTGCCAACACTATGTCTTGAGAGGGAGACTCGTTATGTAATTGCTATTTGGCAGGTACCGAACCTGCCCCCAGTGTTATTGGAGCAGTTCCGGAACCATTTTTTAGAAGAGTTTGGCTAGCATCATTTGGAAGCTTGTTGATATCCTTTGATCACCACGATATTGCCTTTATGAGGGAACTTCAAGGTTTGGTGATAAGTACTTGGAACCGCTTTCAAGCGATGAAGCCAACTCCTACCAAGAATAGCATTATATTGTGTGTAACTCCCCTGACAATCGTGAAGTTGACATTCAGAGCGACGTTAACAGCTTTGACTGTCAATTCAATCTCTCCTATTGCATCGGCCATGTCACCATTAAATCCATACAAAGAAGATTTCACGAGATGAAGTTCTGTATCTAGAATCGGCATTTGTTTGAAAACATGATAATAAAGTATATCTGCAGAACTCCCAGGGTCAATGAGGATCATGTGCATATCACACCCAGCAACTTCTAAAGACATAACCAATGCATCCGAGTGTGGAAGTGACATTGTTAATGATGCGCAAATGCTTCGCCTGTCTTGCCTGGTACCTTTGCCCTCTACTCAACTCTTCAAATGGGCATTTAGAATTGCCCCCAGCGATCGTGTGAATCACTATCTTATCAGTTCTTGTCTCTGCATTGTGTACATTGGTGTCAGGAATTGCGGCAGTATTCTGAATTAGAGTACCCTTATATTCATCTAGTAAACCTCGGTCTACGAGATCTTGAATCCCATGTTTAAAAGACCTATAATTTTTAGTTCCATGACCAGCCTGTTTGTGGAACTTACAGTACATGTTAGTATTCCTGACTCTAATAGCGTCGGGCTTCATCTTTGGAGGGTTCTTTAACATGGTTTTTGTTCTTGATGGCGTCGAAGATGTCTTCATAAGGATGAGTTAAAGTGGTAAAATCCCTATCCAGCAGGGGTAGTTGCTCACTTCCTGACATGTCACCAATCTTCTGCCTCTTGGATTTATCTTAATAGGAATTCCTGTCGACTGACTTGTGCTCCGATTGTGGTTCCTCGGACTTCCTATCATCATAATAACTAGCAGAGCTCCTACTAACAGGAGCGGCAGTGACACTAGCTATCACTCTTTTATGAGAAGATTCCCTCTCCAATTGATCTCCTTCTAGTTCTGCATACTTATTGATTCGAGCCTGCAACTATGTCATGTTCGTAGGCTTCTTTTTCTTCAAATACATGTATAGACCAGAAGTGGGATCTAATCCCTTTCTAAAGGCCACAATGGAGAGGGTCTCATCGACATTGTCAACATACAATTGAACCTCGTTAAATCTTTTGGTGAAATCCCTGATACGTTCGTCCTTCCGGATCTTCATGTTAAACAGTGCATCAGCGGTTTTAATGTAGGGTCGGTTGCAACTGAATTTCTTAATGAAATTGATGGATAACACCTTAAACTCATGAATGCTGCCCCTGGGCAGCTTCGTGTACCAAATGAGTGCCGAATCTATCAAACTTGAAGCAAAATACCGGCATAAATAATGATCTTTCTTAGAAAGACCCACCATTGCTTGACGATAATTAAGCACATGAGAGACCGGATCTCATTTGCCATTAAATTTAGAGAACTTCGGTGCTTTATAATCATGGGGGATGTATCCACTCATAACATGCCATGAAAAAGGAGTTCCAATGTCACCCTCGATTGCTGACTAAACAACTGACTCATCCATCTTGGTTGGTTTCGAACCTCGTAGTTCCTCCAGTATTTGCGCCTTGAGTTGTGCAAGAGTAGTCGGTTCATGAATTGGAGTTCTCTCATTGTTATACCTCGGACCTGGACTCTCATAGTTCTCATCTTGATGATATCGTGGTTCCGGTTCCCAAGATCGAGTGGAGGAGTTTGCAAAACTGGGTCGGGGAACTGAGGGATTCCGAGGCAATGAAGGTTCCCTTGGAACTGAAAGTCTTCTTTGTACCGAGGGTGACCTTGATAGTTGTGGATTCCAGGCAAACACATTCGGGCGTCCATCCCTCGTACCTCGAGAACTTGAATACTAAGAGAAGTCAGTTCTGTGTGAACTTGAGTGTCGGGTTGGATCCAATTCCGGATTATAATCCGAATCTAGTTGGTCGCTATGATACCCAATGAAGTAAGGGATATAAGGCATAGGGACGTAACCCTCACCATGGTCGAGACTTGGTGGCCAAAATTGCCCCCTCGAGTTTCCACCAGTAGGCAACATTCTTGGAGGTGAACGACCTCCTACGTACTGTAGTAGTATTGTAAAAAACGCAAACAAGCCTCTTGTCGACCACGTTCGGCCATTACAGCATCCATGATGGCTTGGTTGGTTATGGAAGATTGGGGAGTATCGTTGTTAGGCTCATCTTCTTCACGACCCTGTACAAAACGACGATCTCCTCTACGTTCAGATTGTCTTTGAGAAGTAACAGGTGGGTTATTGATCTCATTATTCCCCTTGTTACTTTGATTCGCATTGGCTCTTGTAGTAACCATGATTTTGAATCAAAGTGAAAAAAATATATTTTTTTTAAAGAACAACAAACCCAAGAAAAATTTGTGGGTAGGAGAACTTAGAACCAAAAAAATTTCGACCAAGAAATCAAATCAATTATGTATAGTTTCCCCACAAACAACGTCAATTGTGTGATGATTTTTCGTAATCTAGAAACACAAGTATTTTGTTGATGATCAAAGAACAATGAGAAGTATTGGATCAAGAAGAAGAAGAGATGTAGAAGATGATAAGTAGAACCACGTTCTTTGATGGCTGCCTACGTATCCTGTGAATAGGAATCAAACTCAAAACGTAGTTCAGCTATTATATTTATAAGAATAGATGAGGTTTCCCAATTAGTGTTTAACTAGGAGACCGTCTCTTATTAAGTCTTATCTAGACTCTTCTAGAAGCTTTAGTTTCCCAAATCAATAAGTCTTCTTTATTGACTCGAACAACAAGGAAACATGTTCAGGTTCGGATTTGGAGTTAGAATTAAGTTGGAGTTCCAAACATAGTAGTTTCAGATTTGGAGTTCCTAGTTAGGAGTTAGCAATCCAAACCTACTACTCCAACCAATTTCAAACCTCCTCTTCTTATTTCACTCCTGAACCTAGGAAGTGAGTTAGTCAGGACCTGGACTTAAAGTGTGTTCTGGTACTTCCTACCCACAATAAGACCATACCCGAGCATTTAGAAGATGTTGTCACATGTAACATATTTATTTGCTGTAATATGTACACACACTAGTGATTTGATAAAATATACTGCACTATACTGGAATTATAAGATACAAAATTGGGCGGGAAGTGTGGGGATAAGAGTTTCTTTTGCTCCAAGAACAGGTGTTCCAAAGAAATTGAAGGAAATATAGGGAACATTGGGCGGGAAAGGTAGGAAAAAGATAGGGAAATGTGCTTCATTCTCTTCTGAAACAAACTGCAGAAGATGGGTAGAGAGAGAAGATGATGAGGTCCTAACTTGGAAGAGACTAATAAAGGGCATGATTCAACACAAGGGTAAAATAGTATTAACACTAGAAAGGAAGAAGGGCATGGTAGGAAGTTCATATTTGTTTGCTGACATTAGCAAGTGGGTCCGACATCCTGTTTTAGTACAAAACATGGGTCAACAATTTCAACACCCAATAGTGGTATATATGCTAATTTGGGGTCCGATTCGTGTATTTGTCGTAAGTTTTTCAATTATGATGTGGCTTTAATTGATTGGGCTGTTAGCCTAAATACAGATTTTATTCCAAAAACAAGAAGATTGTAATGGGCTTGCCCACGAACTAGCTAGTGGGCCTGCATGTATGGCTCCGCAGATGTGTGTCAACTGGTGCCATCAAGTTTATATGATGATGATGCTCGTATCTCAATGACAATCCAGTGTATAAAGTTGAACTATATTATTCCCGCCAGTCTATCTAACGTCCTAAAAACTCGCAACTCGAACCCATTTCTAAAAGTTTCCGAAGCCTTTGTGATCTGCGTGGAGTTGGAGCAGTGTTTAGATCGGATGAACGTAAACAAGTGGATCGAAGAACCACAGGTACCGCCACAACACAATGCTATATAAGGGACTTCAGCCACACCACAAATCTCATTATTTTACAACCAATAGAAGAGAAGATGGTGAATGTACCTGTTGGGTTTCGTTTCCAACCTACGGATGAAGAACTTATTTATTATTTAGTAAATAGAGCTGATGGAGGATTTCTTAATATTATGAAGGATTCAGTAGAAATTTATGGGAGCAATGGAAAGGAGCCAGGGAGATGTTCAAGGGGAGTTCAGCCGATGAGTTTTTTTTTTATACTCTGGTCAAGAAGAAGTTTGGTAATGGAACTTACTTCGATCGGAAGACGGCGACAGGAACGTGGAAGGGTCAGGGAAAAGCCAAGAAGATTTACGATTCCGAGAATAAGTCCAAGATAGTAGGATATATGAGGACTTTGAATTTTTTCTTGGATGCTGGTACCCAAAAAGATGCTACTGGTAGCTGGATAATGCATGAGTACATGTTGGAAGAACATCCATGTGATCAAGAATCGTGGGCTCTATGTAGGATCAGGAGAGGGAGGGGTAATGTATCTTCATCCCCGTCCAAGAAAGAATGTTCCGTGCCTCCTCCTCATTGCGGTAATGAGACTGCGTATTCATGGAAGTCCGCGACCGCCTTTAGAAAACCGATGCTCAGCAGAAAAGAAACGCTTGAGAAGAACATCCGCGGTGCGCTTTAGAAACAGAAGAGAGTGACAAGTTCAAGAAGGGCATTGACAACTTTTTTAACAATCCAGCGAACACCCAGAAGGCGGAATATCTACTGGGTCTCTCGGATTATTATGCTGCAACTTTTTGCAACGAAGATCAGTATGAGGCATCAAGTGAAATCGGTATTGACCAACAGAGAGAATATATGGAGCCTCCTCAACATGGTGATACGACTGAAGATATTACAAGGTTCGAGCAGTTCGAGAACGCCTTGGAGTATTTTACTAATCCAGCAAACAGCCAATTACTCAGTGATCTAATGGTGGACAAGCCTCCTCAACATGGTGATACGACTGAAGATGTTGCAAGTTTCTAGCAGTTTGAGAAGGAGGCAGGGTTAATTTGTATTGGTTGTTTTAATTTCTTTTAGAACTACGTGTTAGCTTGATCCCAGTAAGTGAGGCAGGGTTTCATGTCCCTGGCCTGTGGTACGCGAGGCAGCCCGAAGTCACTTGGTGCAAAGACTAAAAAAAAGAACAAAAAAAAACCAGATGATTATCTCATATTTTTATTTTTTGTTGTATATACGTATCATGATTCACATGTTGTAATTAAGATTCTATATTTGAAAGGCAAGTTGGGTGTATATTAAATGTTTTGCTTTTTAAGTATATCTACTATTGGTACATTCTTCAGAGAAAATAACAAAGAACAAAAACAATGGCAACACTGCCATGGATATCATAAACACTTCATATAGTACTTTTCAACAATGTAGGAGAATAGAACAACAACCAATTGAAGGTACAATTGTACAACCACCTAAGTAAAAGCCAAATTAAGTCAATACAACTTATTGATTTCTCACATCACATGTACAAGACATTTGCCATATACAATTGACGGCAATCCGGAGTAAATGATTTCAACTTCGTTAGGTGAGTCCGATCTCACTGTGCTTGGCTTGGCCTAGTTTACCTTGTAAATTTTGTACCCTAGCGGAACTGACAACAATTTCCTCCTTTCTTAAAGCTTCATTTCCAGGTTGATTTGAGAATCAGAAGAACATAAAAATGGCATGTAGTTTCTGAACAACCAAGGGCAAGTTGATGGCTCAACAGCATACCACTAGCCGTAAAAGAGTTGTGAACTTGTGATGCATCAACAATATCATGACGTGTAGGAATAGGTTCTAGTATTAACACAAAGATGAAGACATATTAACAAATTTTTTTTTTTTTTGCAAAAAAAGCAAGCGACTTCTACCTATGGCTTTATATTCTTAGCCTTACATATTGTAATCCATTCCTATCCTCTTCAAGGATTTTGTGCAGTTCCTTCATTTGGGGATTAGTAAAAATGTTACTACACTTTGGCCCTCTTAAAGATGCAAGAAAATCCGCTGCTCTGCTGGCCTCCCTGTAAACATGGACAATTAGGGCTTTCTTGATATTGTTGTTCATCTCCAATATTTCTCGCACCTCATCCTCAACAGTCCATGGAATATATTCTATTTCATTCAGAATTTGGGTAGCGTGTCTGGAATCTGTGGCTATCTCGATCTTCATGTAGCCTTCTCAAACACATATCCTCAGCCCTTGCAAAATTGCAATTATCTCCTGCGCTAACACAGACCTTGTTCCTCCTTCTGTTGTATAGCCTAACCTTGTGTCCCCATTATGATCTCTAATGATGCCACCTGAACTAGCCCCATCATGTCTAAGACTCCCATATGTGTTAAGCTTCAGTATTCCTAGATCTGGTGGCTCCCATTTGAAGGAGATGAGATTAGGGAGTTTGAACTTTACCGAGATATTCAGTTTGCTAATAAGTTTCTATTCCTCGGATTATCTTGTATCCTAGTAATTCTGTTCTTTCGTAGCCTCTTTTTTAATCTTTCTCACGTTTTTCTCTCCAAGTCCAATTTAGAGTGGTGGCTAGGCATACCTTAAAGATCTCAGAGCAGTGTTCTCTCTTCTTTGTTGTGTCTAAGATCCATCCCCATTCTTCATCACAGGACTTGTACATTTCTTTGAATCCCAAAGACGGCCGATTACCTCCTTCCATATCCTATTCGTGTAATCACGGTTGAAGAACAAGTGACTAGTGTTTTTCTCTCTTTGTTGCAGAATATACATTTAGAGGCAATTAGAGTTGTTTAATATCTTGATCCTCACCAGTTTTATCTTGTGTGAGAAGTGCTCTCGAGAGTACCGCCATATTTAGAACTTCAGGCCGAGGTAAAGACCATTTCCCCATATTAACAATTTTGATACATGTACGATTACGAAATCCCGCAAGTGCATGACCCGGTCCCTAAAATGATGAAATATGTTTAAATCTCTAACGATAATATCCCTTTCCACAATGTCACCGATAAGCTTGAAGGCCTCATGACAGTTCTAACACATTCTCAAGTTTTTCATCACTCTAATGCCACCCCTTTGGGAATGTTTATCAAGGCAAATCCTAACGCCAATTTTTCATTTGTGGAGACCAACAATAGTCTCTTCACTTCCTCTTCAACGTCAACAAACACTAATCCTTTTGCTAGCACTTACATACCCCCTCTCCTTCATTCTCGTTCTAGTTCCTTCAAACGGTTGTGATTGATTTCTTTCTTGCGTGCATGAAGACAAATCCCCTGATAGAATATGTAAGTTGCATCTTTGATCTCAACCCAACTACACCCGAGGTTCTTTTCGGATACCATGTCGCTTCATCTCCGGACCGTATTTTTTATAGGCATTATCCCACTTCCCAATTTTTGCAAATGTATTTGACATTGTCACATATGCACCCGCAACTTGTTGGTCTCAATCGATTAGCCTTTGTCCAGCCTCAACAATGATATCTAACCTTCCATGAGTCCTACTAGCCGATAGAAGTGAACCCCACAACAATGCCGCCTCTTTGGCTTCAGACGAATAGTCTTAGCCAACCCGGATGAGCTTCATCAAGGCAACTCAGGCGACCAAGCATATCAACAAGTGCAGATGTAATGTTTTGCATCGGGGAACTATCCCATGCTTTGTGTACATTGAATTCAAATATTCAAGGCCTATGTCAACGAGACTGAATGGTTACCAAAGATGCAAAACGCCAAGAAAAGTTACATCATTGGGTTTAATTCCCCTTTCAAGCATCTCTTGAAAGAGGTCTAGTGACAAATTCCCCCGCCCATACTTTGCAGCTCCCACAATCATTGATGTATATGGAATAACATATGGATTTGAATCATCCGAAAAACCTTATTCGAATATGTAATGCAACCACATTTGGCATACATGTCAACCGATTGTACTTTCGCGAATCACATTACTACCATCATAACCACGGTGAAATACAGCTCCATGTGTCACTTTCCTGCAGCCTAACCTACCCAAGCTTGCACAAGCACTAATAATGCTTCCTAAAGTAAAATGACTTCGGCAACATTGACTTAATAAATTCCCTAAACAACAAAAGTGCTTTCTCCCCTAATGCATTCTGCACATACACCGCTATCATAGAAGTCCAAGAAACTACATTCCTATAAACCATCAGATCAAAAACTTTACGAGCTTCAACAACATCATTACACTTCCCATACATATTGATAAGCGAAGTACAAACTCCAATATCATCTTTTAAACCAATAATCTCAACATGGGCATGAATTTTTCTACCATTTTCAACGTCCCGAAAGAATGGAACAAGCATTTATGACAAGAGGTAGTGAACGAAACGAATTAGGCAAAACATGAGTTTTAACATCATTTCAAAACCCCAAGAGCCTTTTGAGGTTTTTCTCGTTAATATAACCGGACATGAGAGATGTTCAAGAAATGACATTCGGATCATGCATTTCGTGAAACAGCTTTTGAGCATCTTTAATATTTTCAAGTCTTACATAGGCGTTCAGAAGATGGTTTGCTGTAATGGTATCATCCAGGAATCCAGATTTTACGGACTGAAATTATAGAATTTTGGAGGTGTTGAATGAAGTGGGGTTTTGTATGTTGGTTTTGGCGGGAAAGGTTTATTAAGAAGAAATATTTTGGATTTAAGGTGAATCTTCATTCCAAGGAAACAGGTTTATATTCAGTTGGGGTATTTTGGTCATTGTAACATGGACAAATTGTGACCATAATACAAAACAAGTATGCAAAAGTTGAAGATGAGGCCACAAATCGAAGATGAGGTCCAAGAAAGAGAAGCAGACAATTTTTTTTTAAAGTGTTTAAGGTGTTTTTAAATCGTTTTGGAATGCTCGTGGTTATCTTATTTTTTGTTTGAAAAGTGATGCACTCTTACTATTCCTTTTTCTAGACGAAGCAAGTTTGGTCATATCTTTGCCTTGTCTTTACAAAATTTAGTCAATACTGTTATGGGTGGGGGCGTCAGCGGAGAGGGAGAGATAAAATTTAGTCAATACTGTTATGGGTGGGGGCATCAGCGGAGAGGGAGAGATTGAAAGGGCGTGGAGAGGGAGAGGGACTAAAATAAGAGATGAGGAATGAAAACAGACAGAAACCAACCAAATGACTTTTTGTCCGCATACCCTCTCGGCCCAGAACGTTCGCTTCACTTGATTAGTACTTGACAAAACCCTCGTTAAACCTCCCTAATAAAAAAAAACTATTCATTACTCTTATTTATACACATTCACTTCTACATTGTCATTGACTCATTGTGATTACGATGACGGTCTTTTCAAGACCTGAAAACGCTCTGAAGCGTGTTGAAGGTCAATCCACTCATTCAACTGTACTGTTTTTTCTTTTCTTTTATTCGTATCATGGCGTAGGTTGTCGTAATAAAACTTGTGGTGAATTATTTATTACATGGATGCAGAGTTGATTATAGTTGGACAGAAACAAGCTGCCTTGCAATTACTCCATGATGGAACAAGACACTTGAACTGATAATGTTCAAGTATGTGGAGGTTTGTGTGGATATGTGTATGGGGAGGTTTGCAAAGGATGGTGTCACAGCCCGAATTTCTAAACAATTAAAAAAAATGAACATTTGAAATATAAATATCTCAAACATCACTTGGTTTAATTGTCTAAAAACCCAGGCTATGACGGGGTGGATACAACACATGTCAAAACCTAAAACCCACATCACAACAGGATCAACTTAACAACAAAAATCTCCAAATTCCTCAACTATCACTTTATTAAAAACTTTCTTCCATCCCAATACAAACATAAACAAACTTTAAGAATAACAATTTCCAACATCGTATTCTCATGTCATATAAAAATGTAACCTACGTTATTACATCCTTCCAAAAGATCAGACCTAATAAACTAAACTCCCAGACTGCTCCAGGCGAGAATCCCAATCACACGCCATGGTTCCACTGCCTTCCACCTATGTTCCCAAGAACACACCCACGTTGCCAAAATAAAGCAAACATGGGTCAGCAAAATAGAATTTGCTGGTATGAGTAGACTAACCACATATAAACATTATCATACTTTAATTATCCAAACAATCACTTTATATTTTCCCATAACTTAATCATTATCAGCTTGGAAGACAGGTAGTTCCGTCATTTCAACCGGCATAGCGTCTTCCCAAGCAAGACTTCCATTATATTAACTCATTCAAATCACTCATTTTAATATCTAAATCATTGCATTAACACTTACCGATATCCACGGCTGTATAAGGGTAGGACCGCGTCCCTGCACAAAATGTTATTAAGTCCTACCCTCCTGCAAAAGAAAGCTAGAACTTTTATATAATATGTGTAGATATCCTAGGGTATTGAAGTAAACCCAAACACACTCGCACAATCAATTCAATTTCTCTTATCAAATAATCAATTACTTTTCTTATACACATATTTCACAACCTATGTACCTTAGGTCATTCCTGCCACATTCAAGGAATACCCAACCCTACATTCCCGTACACTCAAGGAATACAACTAACCCGCAAGGCGAATACCTTAGTTCCTCTCTAGGGTAGTCCAAACAATCTGGTCATTCATGGCACATTCAATGAATACCCGGGTCATTCATGGCACATTCAATGAATACCCATAGATAACGCTAACGGGCCATTTATGGCACATTCAATAAATGCCCACCTAACCTATGACATCAACAGTCATAAAAACTCAATTTCAAAACTTGAGGCGTGGAGAGTTCTAAAAGAGTGCGGTAAATTTGTTTACGCATTATTGAACTTTATATCATATATTATTTCAGAGAACGAAAGAGTATCTTGATTCATGTATTTTTGGTTTACGCGTTATTAATTTCATGGATGTCTAAGTGTCATAACGTTGCATATCATAAAAGATTGAAATATCACATAATAGTTAATACACGTACACACACATATATATACAGGTCTTAGCCTAAAGTTAAGCACCTATCCCAATAGACTTAATCATAGCCAAGTCAAAGGTCTTTATGGCTATGTCTCTTAAAATATAAATCTTGTCACGTGTCTAAAATACGCCATATCAACGTCAAAGTCAACATATCATGGTCAAAGTCAAACTGTCATTTCCATGTTCGACAGGTTCAGGGTCATAGCTAGCCATGGTTCATGGCTAAGGTCAATGTGCATGGCTCATGAGCTCTTGACCAAGGTAATGGTTCGGACCCAACTGGCCAAGCCCAAACCTTAGAACCCGGAAGTCTAAAACCAACTTATTTATTCTACCTGACCCAATTGGGATCTATATTAAGTCCTATGGACTGGCCCATGCAATATTAGAAACTGGCCTAAAACTGAAATAGAACTCGGCCCACAACTAACACTAAAACTGGTCCCAACACTTAATGAAATCGGGCCCAAACAAAACAATCTAATTGAAAAAGGCCCAACCAAAAGTAAATGAAAAGAATCCGGCCCAACCACCTAAACCACCTAAGGCCCAAGCCCCAGGCCCAATGAAAACCATCAGGTTGTCTTCCTCACCTCACCAGCCACCACCGGCTAGAATCCCGGCCACCACTATCTCATCTCCTCCTTCCAGCGGTTTTGCTCCAAATCAAAACCCCTATAGCTTTAATGAAAGCTCCAACTCGATTCCTCACCTCACAACAAACGCCAAGAATTTCAGCCCAAATTGCGCCATTAACGCTTCATTCAAGCTTTGTCATCCCCATTCGACAGCCCCCACCCAACTCTCCAATACTCAATCATCCATACACCAACAACCAACATCACAACTAACCTCACTACAAAAAGTGCAAACCAACGAACCGAGGATGGGCGACATTAAGCGCTAAGCTCCAAGCTTCCAACAAGCATCCAAACTTCAATCCCGACGTCCCCGACATAAACCAAATCAAAATCAAATCAACCATAGAACAACGGTATAGCCGTTTATACGGTTTCAAAACAATATATATATCCATACCCCCACAAGATCTCGATCCACGCTAGACGGGACAGGAGGGCCATTGGCGCTCCTTGAAGCTTTGGATTCAAAATAAAGAAGCCAACACTATACTAACATTAGCCCATTTAACACTTAGACATTATAGAGAATAACTACAAGCAAATGAAGCGAGACCTTAGACTCGACATTATAGCGAATATCTACATAAAATGAACGAAACCTTAGACATTAACTTTTTGTCTGTATACCCGAAAACTATAAATCCGGTGAAATAGCAAAATAGCTACTCACCTTTAGCGCGCTCCTGTTCCCAGCAAAATCTCCAGCAAGAAACTTCTCTCTTTCCTCTTTGTGAAACTCTATTTTCTGAAAAACTCTATGTTTTTCACCAACCCTATTTTTTTTCTTTTTTGTTCTGTTCAAAACAAAACCCCCGAAATAGGGACGAGAGTTTATCCCATAAACCCACGTCTCCCATTTCCACTAACACTTATCCTATTTTTATTATATCTACTAGTAAACGGGCACGTGCGTTGCACGTGCTAGGAAAGAAAAATTGGGGAAAAGAATAAACGCATGTAAATTAGAATAGTAAATTAAAAAGTTCAATAAGGAAAAAACCACTTCAATGCGTTAGTTGTATTCTTTGTTTGATTCGATTTTTGATGCTCTACCATGGCTATTAATTTTTTGTTGGTTTAAATAAGTAGGTAGCTTTTGAGAAAAAAATTGTAGCTAGTTTAAAAAACAATTTTTATTTATTTATTATTTAGAAACGATCACATTTGGAAATAATTAGAAAAAAATGCATTGGATTAACTTTGTTAATATTTGGAGTGAATATGTGGTGTGAATTGAATGTGTAAATAATAGCTTTTTAAGATGGTTATGTGGCAAGATTACAATTTAAAAGCTTTCAATATAATGTGGATCTTATTTCATGTGTATAGAGATTGAATGATTCAAATGATATGGTGTTGTTTTTTTTCAATCCATCGTATGGAGGCTAATACAAAAGGAAGAAATTATGGATGCTAGCTAGTTGCATCGCTGAATTTTTACATTGGTTATTAGTCCACATTCTAAAAATGCTATTAGCACCCCCAACTCCACATGCAGAACTTTGGCAAGTTTTGGGCTTCAACTTGATTAACATAATGCAATGGAATGTTGGTTCTTTGAGAGTCAAATTAAGTGTAATGATTGAGTAGTTAGCAGCAGGTGCAGAGTGCATGGTAAAAGAGGCATTATAAGCGTGATCCATTGTGCATAATAACTATGATATGCCTAGATGATTATAGAAACATTTTGTCAAGCGGCAACATTTTGATTATAGAAACATCCATAATACAGACTGGTGTAGTGGGAAAAATGGTAGTGATCTTGGGAAAAATGGTAGTGATCTTCGTAAAAAAAAAAAATTGTTGGATTGGTATTAAAAACTCTAATATTGCTTCAACGAAAGATGAGACATGCCATGATTGGTAATTTCAGGTATGCACATGCAGGTCAGGGCATAACTTCCTACTAATCATCATAACAAATTAATCCAAAAGTTTGTAACACCCAAATTAAGCTTAACTACAAATACCCGCTAATAAGTTGACTAAAGAAATGGAGATATACCAATTGGAAAGATTTCATGGGTTCAATGAGAGTAACGAGATTGCCATATCCCTTGATGAGTTGATCAACTGGGTGCGGGGTAATCACGTCCTTAAACTTTGCCATCAGTACGTGTTTCACCAATCCAGTTGCTTCCACCATTTCTATCTCATTGTTATCTCCAAGAAATGAGAAATGGGGCCTTAGCTAGCTACCTCCTTTCACTGTTATCTCTCTAAACTCAAAGCAGCCCAGTTTGAAATTGAAACTTCGAAGTTCAAACATACGAAAAGTACTGAATGCTTATCTGCGTTTCAACAACCTTTGAATCAATTAAGAACTGTAAAAAAGTTAATTGGCTTCTAAATCATTCATTTAGTTGGTTAATTTAATACTGAACTTTCCGGGAAAAAAAAAACAAAAAAAAAAGATTCGACTTTCTTCTACAGATAGATTAGCATTGAGCTGCTAACTACTGCTGGGAGGTTACACAGAGAGTACAGATATATGAAGTGTAAATTCAAGAAAAAGCACGAGGTAATTATTATTTCAGATTGATAACAAAAGACATAATATCCATTGTTCTGGCTCCCCTTGAGTGTCTAGAGAAACCCTGTAAGGAAAATAAATAGAAACTAAAAGTTGATGCAACTGAAAAGCTTTATAACCATTTCCAAAAACAGACATGAAAAACAATTCTCATATATAAGGAGGCCATTTACACAGAGGTTGAACTGCGAGTACCATGTAATACAAATGCAACAAACCAAGCCAATACACTTTTTGGAACTTCAATTTCTATCAGCCTTCTTGTATTCTCATTTTACAAAGAAACCGAGAGTTTGGGCCTAGTGATCAAGAAATTAAAGCGTGGAAGAACTATTCGCAGCCTGAAATAGCCTAGGAGGTATCAAAAAATACAGATACAAACAAAACCAGGTACAACCCTCCATTTTTTTCGTTCTCTTGATTCAGTCACTCTAGTTTACTATGCAAACCAATAGTATTTTTGAACTAAAAAATTCGCATAACGATGAAAGCCGATCAGTAATGTAGATGAGAAACGGGATGCAATAGTCCGAGAGGCAAAAGCTTGAATCTGTTTCTTAAGATCTACAGGAAGAGAAGACGAGTTGAGAATATCAAATCAAGGAATACAAAAATAACAATCCGAGAAGATGAGAAGTAGAATAACTAAAAGATTTAATGGTTACATAGTTACATTCTAAGAAAATAAAAAGGACGATAAGCTTATAAACCATTCAAATGTAATTTAGTAAAAAAACATACTTTACTAACACAATAACCAACAAAGTCTGATTATTTTTCTCTTCATGATATTGTGAATTTGTTACTTTTAAGAACACTTATCATCTGATCCTGCGATTGCCAGTCTTTTTAAAAAGTTCACTTTTAAAGAAATTGGAAAATAAGCTTAAAAGACGATGTATTAGTACTCTAAAGAGATAGAACAATTCTTTTGTGAGCTAACGCGACGTGCTCTCACAGTAAATATTTACTGTCCCAAGACCACATCACAAAGTAGCTTGCTAACAAATTCGAATGAAGACATACCTCTTTTTACCTCCATCTAGTAACATTCATTGAATCCCACAGAATCTACAATTATCCAACTCATGAATCCCAGTAATGATAGCAAGGTGATGCAACATCAACTATGAGTTACCCCGTATCCTTTTTTGAGTGAATGGCCATGACCGCTACTCCCGAAATCTGTCTCATATAAGCATAACTTCACTAAGAGCATAGATCAAGCTCTTTCTTGACCTGTATTACTGCTTTCGAAGGCCCCTTATCTTCATCTCAGATAAAAGAAACACTTGTGATCCTTCACAATGTTGAATCTTTGCCGCCTAGACAGAGTCACTATTAGCCGAGTTGTTTCATTCCCAAAATCTAGAGACGATTGTTCGCAATGTCATCCATAACCTGTATTTTAATATAGGAAATTAAATTACAAAAAGTTACAATGTAATAGATTGGATATAACAACTTTTGATCCATTAAAAACCATAGATCAACATACTTAGCCCTTGTTAAAGCAACATTAGTACGCTAGAAATTGGATAAAAAGTCGGTGTCTCCACCACTGTTTGATCTAACAGTAGAGATTATAATGATGTCTTGCTCACCACCTTGAAATCCGTCTACATACTTCACCCTTACATCAAAGTCCTCAATGTTCTGGTACATCCTTCCAAATTTCTCTTGAATTGCAGCAACCTAAGCGGCATAGGGAGATATTATAACGATGCTAATCTTTTGCTTGGATACTTCCCATAAAAAAAAAAAAGCAACAATGTATGAAGTCATTAATATCAAAACAACAGGTGAATAACGCATGTATACACGTGGAGAATAATTTAGTACCCTCCTTCGGTCCTAACTCCAACAATGAGCAAAACAGGGAGGGCAAATGGTAAGTATAATGTGTAATTAAAATTTTCTTTTGAACCATACAAAAGCAAGATATCTTATAGGGGAAAAACAGGGGGGTGGGTTAGAACATATAATACCTTTAAAAGACTTCAAGACAATTGTGAATACAACAACTACTTCTACTATGTTTTTTCCTCCTATGACCAACATCATCAACTTCTTCTCTTCCAAGATAGGAAGATAATGCTTTTCATAGCTCCGACTTTTAACATTTGGAGCATCCAAGACCTTCTCTTGATAGAACTTCGAATTTGGGAAACAACTTATTTTAGGATGCATTCGGTAATGCATATCAAGAAGGTGCTTTGAACATTCCATTGAGCTCAATCTCTCAAATAAACTTCTCAATTCATTCTAACAAACAAATGAAAGAAAATAAAAAAAAATAAAAAAATAACTTACATGACTGGATTGGTGATGCCATAGTTGTCAACCAGAAAGGCCTGAGAAGAGAAGGCAAACAGAGAGAGAACACCAATTTGGAACTCAAGTTAGAAATTCATAATTGGCATTTCTTAAAAGAATGTATATGTATATATAATGTAATTCGCTGAAGAACCAGTATGTACTGAGTACCAAACAAAATTAAAACACATTAATATAAGACAAACTTGCAAATCGTAGTGCCTGTGTAATTTTACTAAACAAAAAGCCACATACTAAAGACAAATTTTATACAATCCAAATTTCAATCCAAATACAAAATGTTCTAAAAACAAAAAGCCACACCAGTGTTTTGTCACCTTAGATTATGAACTTAACCCTAGGACAACCAAAGCCCTTGAATCACCTTAGATTAAGTTCTATTCTCACCAGCAAACTTTTAAAATGATATCCACCAAAGCTTGTGTGTATTGTAAGTGTCCAGTGGATCATCTGGTTAAGGCCCTCGTGGTTGTATCAGAAGGTCCTAGGTTTGATTCTCACTTACATTTTTTTTGGGGTGGGGGGTCATTTCTTTACACCTAGTTGCTTGTAAGCAACATCCTTTATTATAAAGAGGTTTTTTAGTTTTTCTTATGCTCTTACATTTTGTCATATTTCTTGGTGGTTTAACATTGTCTTTTCTCACCTTTAAAAATTGGTTATCCGAACTTATGATTTTTTATTAGTTTAACAAACGACTTACACAATGCTATATCAAAAGGTATTTAATGTTTCTAGATGGACTCCATCCAGTGGAGCCAATGAGCCATACGAGAGCCTATACTTCCATTTGATTTTTAGTCATCTTAGCAATTGTTTCCTTCAATAGATTTCATCCAAATCCAAGAGGCGAAAAACAAAGCATTAAACAATATGCTTTATTAACGAGGACACTACACGAGTTGGTTCTCTTGGTATCTAATCTCTTTCGAAACCTTAAAGAAAGCTTATTATTAAAATAAAACATGATTACCTCTTCTAAGACCGAAGATTCCTTATCATTCTCTAATTGTTTGATTATATCATCTAAGCCGGCCGCAATTAAAAGGGAAAATGTATTTTATTCTAAGAATTCAGATTCTACTTAGTAAGTTTGTATAGACATTCATACATCGAAAGCATTTATACATGGAGTAAAAGCATCTTTATTTACCTCCTCCGATCTTTTTTCAGTAAATCGGTTAAAACAACCTAGAGATTGGCGGTTAAGAGAAAATAATTAGCATATAACTTGAAAAAGTAAATAAACATGAAAAGTGTCCCCGCGACATGTACCATTCCGTCGGAGTGATATGTGTGTGGCATTGCAATTCGATCCGTGCATTATCTTAGAGACGAAGCCCCGACAACACCACTATGATTGTGGAGGCCCATTAACTTTTCCCCATGCACCTATAATGAGACCCAATAATAGTGGGCAATAAACAAAAACGAAGAATTATCAAGTTTTCCCACAGAGTGGAGAGAAGAACATAAGATTTTAACGATTTTTAGCGGAGACGAGGAGCACACAATGATTTGATCGCTTGCTTGAATGTTGCAGTCTACACAACAACAAACCAAAAATAAAATTTAAAACACTGGCAAAGCGGAGAGTTCAAGACTTTCGGTGACAACTTTAAAATTAAGAAACTGAAATTAAAATTAAGAATTCCCATAGAATTCGGGTTTGAAGTGAAAAGAAGAATTAAGAGGGAAAAAAGTATAAACACCGGAGAAAATTGCATACTAACCTTTTAAAATGATTGGCTATTGGTTCAATAGAAATCATTCTGATGGAGAGCAAGTTAGGAATTATCAAATTTGTAGTTTCGATTTTAAAGTTAATTTGGGTATTGGTCAGGAACGAAGAACACGAGTGGGTTTCTTTTTTTTAATTGTGAAACCCCCGAAACGGTGTCTCTGTCTCTGTTTGCTGAATAAGTTGACCTTCATAGTTTGGGAAGAATTGAAGAAACTGGATGGAAATTGTTATTTTAGTATTTGGGAATATAGGAGCGGAGAAGACGAACGAAACAGTTTTCTTTTTTTTTTTAATTGGAAACGGTCTCTGTTTTACGAAGAAGTTGAGTTTTATAGTCCGGAAAATGATGTAAATTACCGATTTACCCTTTCAATGAAGAACAAAAGGAAAGTGGCTGTCTAACTTTCCGGTACCCATCCCATCAAAAACTTTGGTGTAAAACCGAAAATACAGGAACTAATTGGGAAATCTGGTATCCGCTTTATATATAAAGATAAGATTATCTATTATTATTATCTTTATTATTATTATAGAAAAAACAAATAATAAAAACACGGGGATTCAGTACCGTAACGCTTGTCAGCAAGTGAATGTTAGTTCTTTAGAGGAAGTTGTTAAGCACTTTCTTCAATTGTCTATGGAGAAAGCTGAATAAGCTGGAAGCCAGACACAGGCCTTGGAGGAGGCTTTAGATGTTGATGACTTAGAAGATGACGGAAGGCCGGAAGATTTGATGCTGAGTTATGTTAGTGGAGAGAAGGGAAAGGATAGGTCTGATCCTGAGCTTCAAGTTTCTTTGGGAAACATACAGAATAGTTCTCGTTATTCTTCGCAACAACTCCAAATTGGAAGCATTATATGCAGTAAGTCATCTTTCCTTCTCATCAAAAACTATTTGCAATCGCGTGTCTGAACTTGTGCACATGCTGTTCTTAATCCTTAATTCAGATGGGAGTTAAAATTCTTAATTTCTCTTCTTGTATACCCTATTTTGGAATATGGTTAGATTTCATTTGACCGTCAAAGTCGTTGCAGTGGGGGTATTAAACTTGTACATCTTATTCATCATTATGATGCTAAGAGCTGATTGTTGAAGTTTAAATTAGCTTAATTATGGAGTAGGGTTAGTGTAGAGCATTTTTATACATGTATAACTAAAAATCAGCTCCTATAGTTTTAATTTCTAGTTATTTAAATGCAATTCAAAGTTTTTTTTTTTTTTTTTTTTTTTTTTTTTTTTTTTTTTTTTTAAATACTTTTTGGACCTTTTCAAATCCGCCAGTGTCAACTGCAATCCTGCATTGCTGGTCCCAAGCCCAGTTAAAGGAGCAGGGGAAAGGGTACTTAAATTATGTCGTTGTAGGATGCTCCTGTTCATTTCTGTGTCTGTGTCTGTGTCCTTGATTTTGATGATTTACTGATCCTCAAGTCTTTCATCTGTCTCAGTATCTGTATCTGAGTGTTGTAATTGTGAACTATGAATGTTAAACGAGCTGCATTCTCTGAATGTCTTTGGGCACAATAATGAGGACTCAGAATATTTTGGTTTGAGTTGGTATAATTGTTCGGTTTGTGTGTTAAGGAGAACACGTAGCATATGGCCTTTTTATGTTATGCTTAGGGCTGCTAGCTTTATTGAAGTCAGTTAAGGATGGAATGCTTAACTGGCTAGTTATCTGTGTGATGGACAATTGGAGTAGTTCTTATTGTCTCATCCCCTATTTAGGAACTTTTATCAAGTGAGCGGAGTGAACGTTTTTGGGCCGGGTGGGGGGTGCGTGGCCCAAAACGTTGTTTGGTAGGTTTATGTCTGTCCTCAATCTCTCTTCTCTTCTTCTTCACCAAACACTCCTTCTCCTTCTTCACCCACCCAAAGTCCTAACTTGCGCTCTCTCTCACTCAGCAGCTCCGCTCACTCCCACTGCTTTGCAGTATACTAGTATGTAGGTTATTTGTTGTCAAAATGCATGAGTTTTTTTTCTTTCTATCTCATCACGTATAAGCATGAACCATTGCGTTAATACTCTTACCAGGAACTTCCTGTGAATGATACTGAGTTTAGATTAGAGTGTTGTACTAAAAGATGGGTTTACGAAGACTCAGAGGTTAACGGGCGTCAATAATGCTAAGTTTAACATACCTCATTTTTATTAATTTGTAAATGACAGCACACCACACCTTCCAGTTCTGTAAACAGTATAATCGAAAGACGGAGTTTCATAGGCTATGTGAAACTATCAGAATTAATCTGGCAAACCTGAACAAATACAGAGACCAGAGGGACAGACCTGATCTGTCAGATCCTGAGAGTTTGCAGCTCTACATGGACACAAGATTTGAACAGCTTAAGGTTGCAACTGAACTTGGACTCTGGCAGGTGCGTGTCTATGCGACTATTTCTGTGCATTTACATGCATATATGATAAAATATATTCATTTACAGTACTTGGATCCTTTGTGTTTCTCGTTGTTCATTTAGCCTTTGCTGTGCAGATATCCATGGTTTGATATGCATGGTTAAGAAATCCCCCAAGGCATCCCTGCTGGTCATTTATTATGCTAAGCTGACAGATATATTTTGGGCGTCAGATAGTCACCTTTTTCATGCCTATGTGTGGCTCAAAAATTTTACACTTGAGAAAAGTTATAATAAGAAGTTGACACAGAATGATCTACAATTAATAGCTTCTTCCATTGTGTTAGCTGCACTGTCGGTGGTTCCTTATAATCACATGCGTGGTGCAGCTCATCTGGAGCTTCAAAATGAAAAAGAGCGCAGTTTGAGGATGTCTAGCCTTATAGGGTTTATTCTTGATCCTAAATCTCAAAGCAGGGAAGAGGTAATGTAATATGAATGCTGCTTTTTTATTGTAAATTATTATTGCTCTCAACAATGTCATCCTTACAAAGTGCATTTCTTTTTTCAGCTTTCCAGGTCGGCACTACTCTCGGAACTTGTAAGTTGGTTTTCCATCTACTTAGAGTAATCACATTTACAGTGTTACGGAAACAGGCACCATCTAGCAACACTTAAATAGCACCCATATCAAAATAAAATGGGTGTAGTAACTCCCATAATCACAGAGAGAACAAGATATTGTTTTAACTTATAACCTTGCAGATTTTGCTTTGTACTTTATTTCAAAGTGCTATAAGTAGGTAATTGATATAATAGACTTACATCACGACCAATAGAGGGAGTAAAACGGATCCCATCCCTCACTCTCTTAGCAAGACTATGGGAAAAGTACAACCCAAACGATTTACATGAATATTACGTGACAACAGTTTCCCAATCACAAACAAAATCTCGATATTTCAGCCACCTAATGGTTGAATTTGCTCCTGCCTAAATCCAACAAATCTTTACGATCGAGAATTATCTATGAACATCCTATCTTGCTAAAAGGCCTTCTGTTTTTCTTCTTCTGCAAATCCCGCAGAGCTGATCTCGCAATATGTTCCTCTAACCAGTTAATACTGAAATGTGGATGAACTATGAGGTCGCTTGCGTCAGAAGTTAGTACCAGTGAGGAGGAGCTTGTTCACTTTGTTTGATGTATTTAAAGGCTATTTGTTGTCTGTTGGGGCCTCTTTAGTGCAACTGAGGAAATTGTATTCTAAAAATTGTGTGAGAGAGATGCTTCCTCAATCTAATACGAAACTGAAGTATCATTACAGTTTTCTAAAGATGATTCTATAAAAGATTGTAATGTTACTTAATACTTGTCTTACATCTGAAGTCACTTAGTATCAAAAGCTAAGCTTACCCTTTGCCAAGGGACCATACGGAAAGGCCTTGGCAACAGCGCTGGCCAAGGTTTGCTGACTTTGCTCCATGTTCATGGATTTTTGCATAATGATATGTAGGAATTGTGCACACTTGGGAACATTAGATGTTTAAGAGTTTACATGTCATTATAGTTGTTCTGGAGTTTACATGTAACTATGGATGTTAATTAGTCTGATCAATATGTGCAGGTTTCCAAAGGTGTAATGTCTTGTGCTTCTCAGGAAGTAAAAGATCTATACAATCTCTTAGAACGTGATTTTCTCACCTTGGATCTTGCATCAAAAGTCCAACCTTTGCTAACCAAAATTTCCAAACTTGGGGGGAAGGTTTCTTCAGCTTCATCTGTTCCGGAGGTGCAATTATCACAATATGTTCCTGGCCTTGAAAAGATGGCTACCTTGAGATTGCTACAGCAGGTTTGCATGGATATTATTCATACATTACTGATCTCTCTCTTTCTTTTCTTTTGTGGATATTTTGTTGCTTAATTAATTTTTTATTATTTTTACCAAATTTCCTTCTAGGTTTCTCATGTGTATCAGACGATAAAGATTGAGGCGCTATCTAGGATGATCCCTTTTTTTGACCTTTCTGTCGTAGAAAAAATTTCTGTTGATGCCGTTAAATATAATTGCACTGCAGTCGAATTTGATCACTTTAAGGGTGTTGCTTTCTTTGGAAATTCGGTAAGTTCAATTTTCATTCAGTCAAAAACTCATCTATGTAGTCCAGTAAACACACACTCAAACACACTTACACTTAAACTTACTGCTGCTAAATAGTCATATAACCTTGTGTTTACTTAAATTACTCAAGATATTATAGTTCAAAAATGATTTTCAAACCTTTTCTTAGTTTGTCCAAGATTGATTTTAAAGGAATGTTTTTCATGCCCAGATAGCACAATTAAGTCCTATCTGCATCTGTATAGGTTTTGTATATGGGAAGGGTTCTGTTTGCTCTTTTTTTGTTTACGCAATGGTTTACATCATTCACATATATATATATAATATTGTTTCACATTTTTTAATGTAAAGTACTAAAATTGACTTCGAATTTTTTTTTGTGTGTCTGCAAGTTCTTAACATTCTGATCAAAACTGTTTGAACATTAATCATCTTCCCCTAAGTATAGAAGTTGATACACATTTGTTCAGGATCTTGAATCTGACAGATTGCGGGTGCACCTGACTATTATTGCTGAATCGTTGAATAAAGTGAGGTCCCTGATCTATCCTCCAGTAAAGAAGGCATCAAAACTCGGGAACGCTTTACCTGTACTAGCAGATATCGTGGATAAGGAACACAAAAGGCTTCTGGCTCGCAAAGCAATAATCGAGAAACTTAAAGAAGAACAAGAACGGCATATGCTTGAAATGGTACTTGTTGTAAAAGCTAATACGTGTCCTACTGATAACCTGCTTGTGATACATAATACAATTTTCTTTCTTTTCCACAAGGAACGGGACGAAGAGTCAAAGAGATTAAAGCTAGAAAAATTGATGGAGGAAGCAGAGAAGAAAGGACTTGCCTCAGATTCTAATGAGAGGGAAGCACAAAGGATCCAAAGAGAAGTTGTTCAGAGGGAACTCGACGACGCTCAGATATTGCTCGAGGAAGTTGTGAAGCGAAGTAAAATGAAGGGCAAGAAGCCAGTCATAAAAGGAGTAAGTGTAGTTTCTCATGTATTATCATCCGAATATCTGCTTCTCTTCTTTACTGTTTAAATTATATTCCTGTTTAATTAAATATGAATTTTATGGGTTCAAGGAGGTTACAAGGGACGCTTTGATTGAGTTAGCCAGAGCTGAGCAACTCAGAGAGGCAGGAAATGGAGAAGAAATTGCTGAAACTTGTTAAAACAATGGATTACATGGAAAGGGCCAAAAGAGAGGAGGAGATACCTCTAATTGAGGCTGCATTTTAGAAGTTTTTGATGGAAGAAAAAATACTCCACGAACATGAGGCTGCATTTGGTCAATAAATATGTTTTTCCCTTAATACATATATTGATATATATTCCATAATGCATTTTATAGTGTCTACTAGACCTTATTTACTCTCCTTTTTTATGTAGATTTAAACTGATGACTCTTTTATTGAATCTCACAACTCATAAACTTCAACACCCCCAACCCTAATTACAAACCATTTTATTATACTAAACCTAGAAACCAATAAACCAATAGAAATGTGTCCACAACTAATTAATGGACTCCTATACAACCATGGGTTTGGACTCAACTAAGGGGCGCACGCGCTCAACATCAGCAACACACTAATGTTCTACATCACTTATCTGGTAATGTCTCGTTGTAAACCTATGCGCTTATTATTATGGCCTTCACTTTTGCTTTTGGATATTATCTGGTAATGTCTCGTTGTAAACCTACGCGCTTATTATTATGGCCTTATGGGTGAAATGCTTTTCACCCATCTCTCCTATTCCTAAGTTATCTAGACATAGTAGTTCAAATTTTAAATTTCACTTGGTTGGAAATGCAGTATTTTAGAAAATCTTTGCAATTATCTCTCCCAACATAAATTGCACAGAATAAGCCCCTTTTTTTTGTGTTTTTCCTCACCAGTGCGTGCCTATTTAATCTATGTTTTCAAGTTCAATTCCATCAAATCCATCTAACAGAATTTATGTACAGAACAATGAAACTATTACTAATCTGAATGTTCTCCTTATCATAAGAAGAAAAAACTAATCAGAATGTTCGATGTCAATCTGCAGCAAGAGATTGACCTGAGCAGGCAACGCCATGCTGGAGACCTTCAGGGGAAGAGGAGGTTGGTCCGAATGTTGGACAATAAGGTTAGTTCGTTGTGCCATGGATCAAATACCGTGCAAATGAACCAGGATTTGGGTTTAATCTCCCTCCCACAGAAACCGGTACGTTAAAACCCCCTCAATTCTTTTCTCACCACAAAACCTCCCTGCATTTAATAAAATAAAAAACTACCCAAAATACCCCCACGTAAATAGACTCGTGAACTTTCTGTTTTCTGACCACACTTTCTTATCGCTTCCATCTCTCAGGCTAGCTTTTTAGATCTGAAGCATATTTTACTGCAAATTCTCATAGTACACGAGTAAATTCTCTATTTTCTCGTCAACAAAAAAAATGAAAGCAACAAAAGAGAAAAATAAAACTCTACAATTTGAAAAAGCGAAAAAAAATCAAACAAAAAAAAATCAAACCTTCAAGTTTAGAAGAGATGGAGATGAAATTGAAAAGATTATATAAAAAAAACTCGAACAAACCAAATCTTTTGTTCAAGTTTTCATAGTTTTGCAATTTCAAGTTTAGATTTTTTATGTTTTGTATCTAGTAGTTTTACTATGCATTTTATATTTTCGTAATTGTTTTTTTACTCTACATTCTTAAATTTGCATAGTATTTTTTATTTGCTTTTTCATGTTTGTTGTAATGTATGGTGGTAATTATTAGCATTCTTAACTTTGCATAGTATTTATACTTTGCATTCTTAATTTTGCATAGTATTTTTACTCTGCATTTTTAAATTTGCACAATATTTTTTATTTGCTTTTTCATGTTTGTGTAATGTGTGGTGGTAATTTTACTATGCATTCTTAACTTTGCATAGTAGTTTTATTCTGTATTTTTAACTTTACATAGTATTTATACTCTGCATTCTTAAATTTGTATAGTATTTGTACTTCGCATTCTTAAATTTGCATAGTAATACATTTATGCATTTTAAAGTTTTCCTAGATGATATTTGTTATTAATTGGTTTTCTCTTATTATAAGAGAATGTAAACAAGAAGGTGTACAAGAAATTCATAGCTTTTGTAGTAGGGGTCATGTGCAAGATTTTAAGGAAACTTTTAGAGATGACCATATTGTGAATTGAAGCTGAAAGAAATGCCATTTGGAAAATTGTTTATGGTGTTTCACGATAGTACAATCACAAAGACAATGTTAGAGAAACACAACCACTACACATAATCAAAGTCTTACAAGCATAGTTAAAAAAAAAGGCTTAAAAATTCAAATTGAAAAAAAAATAAGTGGGTGGAACCGACTCAAAGTTGTTTCGATAACCATCATAACTTCGGGAGTTTATCTTTGTACTATTACTGTTAATATATTGCAATTGTTTAGTATTCATATTCCGACCACAAATTTTGAAGATCGAAAACAAGTTGAAGATAATTAACAAAAGAGAATTCAATTTCTAAATCTTCTCTCATTATATATTAGGTTAAACTTTCTATTGGGGTTGTTGATAACCTATGCAAGTAGAGAAATCCATATACTAAATATTGAAGGTTAAAATTCGTTGGTTGTAGAAGTTTTCCAACAAAACTTGTGTTTGGTCATTTGGGTTTGTTAGGGACCTTTTTCTTTTGGTTCTAGCTTTCACAAAGATTGGAGAGTTAAACTATGCAAATTAAAATTTTTTTAGTGGTATTATGTAATTTTAAGTTTGTATAGTACTACTACTATACATTTTACGTTTGCATAGTACCAATCTAGCTAATGTTGTATGATTAGTTTAGTTGATTACAATGGTAATGCATGAATGGTATCCGTTATTCATCTTCGTGTATGAAAATAAATGCAGTCAAATGTAAAAAAAAAAAAATTATAAAATAGGAAGAAAGTGTTATTGTTAATCTTCTCATCTTCTTTTCAGGTAGCCATTTTCTAGAACAAAATATTCACATGTACATACAAATTTGCATAGTTTAAACTAGTATGAAAATCTAAATTTTCATATGTAAATATAACTTTACATAGTTTAACTAGTATGACAATATATGTTTGCATATGTAAATATAAAATTGCATATGTTAACTACTATGAAAATATAAACTTTCATACGTTATCTCAAATTTACAAACATGTTCAGTTTCAATAACTACTATGCAAATGACAGTTTTCATATGTAAATAAATCATGTTAACCAACTATGTAAATATAAATTTTCACAGGAAAAATCAGAAGTCATGTTTGTTCAAATTTAAAAATTTGGTACAGTGCCAATTGCTAGTTCAATTGCGGCTTGCGCTTTTTTATTTTCCTCTTGCAACACTACTGCTTTCATTCATTTTATTTTCCTCTTGGGCATTTCCACAAATACGTAGTGAGCATATTCAACTTCTCCCCCACCTTGAATATATACCACTCAAATTTGTACCTATAAAATATGGTTATCCATGAACCCATTTTATATCACAAGAAATCAATGTTATTTTTTTAGTGTAACGAAGAATCTTTGCTGCTTTATTGAAAAAGGTAGTTTGTCTCCGAACGATCTTGATTTATTGAAAAGGGTATAATAGGAAACCAAAAATTTAAGGAGATAAAAATTAGACCGCAAATCGCTTACAATTTCAAAAACGAGGAGTTTATTTGGCAAGGCCTAAATAATAGGGAGGTTTTACATATACGCTCGTGACTGGGGAGTTTATATATAACAGGATTTGATTGAGGGGGCTGAGGCCCATTTCTTGGCAAATGAACTAGCTGTTCAAATTATTCTTTTAATCTTTGTGATGTTACAAGAATACCCCGTGCCTTCAGCAATAATGTCAGTTAGGTACCTCCGGCATTGCCAGTTTTTTTGACACTCACAACAATCACTGACTTAACATACCTGTGCCTTCAGAACTCAACCCTTTTTCCGTTTTTAGAGGTTGATGCTTATATTAATCTTATATAACCTGATTTTGGTAATCTTTTAAATCAAAAGGGTACCCGAAAGTTTCACCCCCTAAATTTTCGGAACTCTTTAAGTGAGAGGGCAAATTAGTAATGTTAGAAAAATGTTACAATCTTTAAACCCCAATTTAGAAAAACTAAACCATTCGTCTTCTACCCTCTAATTTTCCAGATTTCTTAATCTCTCTCTTTGTATCCCTTTATTCCCAATCTCCAACAATTTCTCTCCCTCATTCCTTTCGAGCGATTTGTTATCCTTCATAGTTCAATTCCGATTTCACTCCTCTGTTCAATGGAAGAGGTTAGTTTGATCTTAATGTTTCTAATTTCACTTTTCCTTTAACTTTCAATTTGATCTTAAACGGTATTCTTTATTTTTTCATCTTCCTGAATTTCTATTTTCCTGCATTTCTTTAAATCGTGTGCCTACACAGTGGTACGTGATTCCATTTGTAGTGTTTCACATGTTCTGCAGTGTTTCACACGTTCGTTGATGTCTTTAATATCAACAATTTCATTACCTAGAACACCTACTTTTTATCTGTCATGCGTAAATTTCAACCAAGTTGTTGTTCCTATGTGTTTTATTCTATTCTAAGTTTTTACCCTGTTAGTATTTGTTGGCATAGCTAGTAATTCGCCGAATTATTCACGAATTATTCGCGAATTATAAGGTTTGGCGAATAAAACGAATAATTCGGTAATTTTTGAATGCACGGTTTAATTAGCGAATTGGTTGGGTCGGGCTTATAATTGCTAATTATTAGCGAATTATTCACGAATTATAAGGTTTGGCGAATAAAATGATATTTGTATTATTTTTCATGAATAAAATTGTAAAATAAAAATAAAAACGTTATATATTTATATATCAAAATTTTAAATGTAAAAATATATAGCGAATTTTAAAGAAATATATTCAGTATATACCCGTTTAAAACATATATATATTTATTTTTACCGTTAGCGTTTTATTGGACTGAATATTTAAAAGTATTGAATCTTAGGATAATAATTGACGTGCCGAACTTTTTGCCGTGTTTAATTTACTAGCTATGTTTGTTGGCCGTGATTACTGACTATGGATCGGAGTTTTAAACAGTTTTAGTAAATGGTAAGTTTATTTATTGTCAACACATTAAATAAATAAATAGTTGGTGAATGATAAACACATGCAGTACATTGTTTGCGATTGCAATTTTCCAAAGTTGTTTAGTTTATTTAGGTCCTATGTTACATGGACACGCCATATTTCAAAAATAATGTGTCGGATATATCCGTGTGTTGTTGGGATACACATGGACACATATTCTGTGTGATATACCTTAGTTTTTGATATTTTTCCGTGTCCTACACTCCATATCCGTGTCAGATACGGGCACACGTGTCCGTGCCAATGTAACCTAGGTAAGGTAAAGTATTTTTTCTGTACTTTTAAGTAAATGTACTCAAGTCATTCATGAAACCTGGTAGGTCAAGTATTTTTTTTCTGTACTTTAAGTAAATGTACTCAAGTCATTCATGAAACCTGGTACTAAGAATTTTTGTTTCAACAAAACAAAGATGAAAAAAGTTGGCATTGGTCTGACGGCATTTTCATTTACTAATTTTTGGTTATATCTGTTTTTTTTTTTCTTAGTTTGTTGTTTTTTTGACGTACTCATTCCTTTTTGCTTTTGCATTGGTCATCTTTTCAGTGGTATTCTTCACTAAGGGAAATTATGATACATTTTTAGCTTTAATAATACTACAATAAATTGTTTTAGGTCTGTATATACTTGTCAAGTTCTGAAGTTCAAAGCTCTGAATTAATTGTTTCTATTGCTTACGAAAAGATTGGTTAGTGGCGTCATCTCTGCCTTCTATGTTCAGTCCAGGGATGGTCCAAATGATACTTCATGGTCTGTGTCTAAGCAATGCCAGGCAAGTTTATTAGTACTCTTATTATTTTTATTTTCTTTTTTCTTTTTCATGATTCAGATTGTGCGTTCAAACCGAACTTACCTACCAAATAAAAGCTTATGTTCAATTCAAAATGCTAATATTAACCTTGACAAATAATTTTAGCTTCATGTTTAAAATTGAGGATTTCTCTTTTTTAAATTTCTTGAATAGAGGTCCAATAGTAATTCCAATATATTTGACTGACTAGGTGATTATTGGATTGTTCTCGCGGAAGTATTTAGAATCATCGTGGTTTTACACCTCTTTTCTGAGATATAGACAAACCAAGTCAAGGATGTACTCATCATTCTCTTATTTCGATCTTTACACTCAGCACCCATCTTGCCCTTCGCTTAATAATTTAAATAAATGAAATTTTAGGTCGGGTAAGTAAATTGAGAAGTCTGGGTTCTATAATTCGAATTTTCATTTACCAATCTATTTAGTCAAATAAGAGGGAAATCAATCATAAAGAAGAAAGAGAGGTTTTGCTGGAAGTAGCAGCCTCTGGATTTATGGAGGTAGGAAACTCAGGATTTATGCAGTGTGCTTAAATATTCTGCGCTAAAATAGTAAGTCCCGAACAATTAAATTCTTTTGAATGCTAAAATAGATATAGGTATACTCAATAAAACGGATAATGTAACAAATATCTTCCTCATTTAAATAGATATGCTATCCTTTTCTGTTAGCAGTACATGTAGCAAGATTTTTGGTGCATATGATGTGAGCCCTCCTCACGGATCATCCTTTGATCATGTGGTTGTTTGAGTTTTGGACAACGCATACCAATCGATTCAGCTTCTCAAGCCAATTGTGGGTTTTCCAAGACATGATGTTTGGCAATAATGAATATTACAATTAGTTGTTACATGTTTATTTTCTATGTTTATTTTCTATCCTTACTTATGGTATCATTTTTTTCCCTCATTCGTTACTCGTTAGTTCAGTGATATTACACTACAATCAATTACTGACTGGATATGATGATCATTTACCAATGTGTGACAACCTTAAGATCGAATTCGATTTCCGCTATCAACTTCAACAGATTAGTAGCAGCGGACTTCAGGGAGAACATCAGTCTTATCTTGGATTCTAACAACTTTTGTGGATTATCGTCTTCTACCAGATGCTCATTGTCGGACCCTTTCACTTTGTATTCATAAAGCAATTTGGAAAGAAAACCTGATAGGCTTTTTCATTTCAAGGCTGATCAAGAAAATTATTATAGTTTCTTTGTAAGGACTACGCACAGAATTTGCTTGAGCATATTTGATTTCAAAGTAATTGCAAATCTTTGTTGGTATTTGTTAGAGTAGTATGCTATTTGATTACATTCAAAACTTTAATCCTGAGCATACTTTATTTTAATGTTGATGGCCAGATAAATTAGTCAAGAACACGTGCAAGTTCAAATGTTATTTTGTGCAATGCTTTTGTGTCAGTGGCTAACATTCCATGTCATACCTTAGTCTCGTTCTTTACAAATAAAAATTCACCGTCTTCGTGTAACACATGCAACACACGTGCCCGTTTACTAGTATTATTTAAAATATCTCAACATCTATAACCCCATGTGTGGGTTATATTACCCTGTTAGAATCCCAACTCTTTGTTTGTTTTCCATATTGTAAACCGACTATTTTTCCTAATATCAACAGTGTGAGACTGTGAGAGAAGGCAGAAACTTATTAAGCTGTTCTCTCTTCTCCCCAAAATTTTCTCTTCATTAGCTATAATAAAATTTTACTAATCCCATGTGTGGGTTATAAGCTATGATATTACTAACTTTTAATGAATTGATAATCTTCTAAGTTATACTTTAATGTAGTGAATCTATAATACAAACACCCGTTTATCTGTTTTTCTTAATTGTTTTTGTAATTATATCATCTGTTTGAAAGTAAGGAAATGAATTCTATTTTGTGTGGATTCTATATCATCTATAAAAAGCTTGTTTATGCATTTCGTTTACAGTGGCAAAAGTTGGGCTTTGGGTCCACACCTTGCTTTATCATCTGCTTTTCTTTGTTGATTTTGTTGTTTTCCTGTGCTATATATTGGTTCCCATAGGTTACCTGCATGCACTAGAACATGCAAGCAAATTAGGCTGAGTCTAGGTTTTATATATAATTGGCTAGTGCTTTATGTTATCTCCACTAATATAATAGTTGAATTGTTGGCCTTTGGTGATCTGATTTTGTGGGAAGATTTTTTTGGTATACTGATAAGAATAATATGGATGCAACCCAATGTTCACAAGGGCTTGACTAATATTTTTTTTTAATCGGTAAAATGAGAATTTTTATTACTAAAGAAAAAACTATTACACGAAGGATGAGATATCCTACAAATACAAGAAACAAAAAGAAAAACTAAAAGAATCTGACTTCGATCTTTCTTAGAGGCACATATAGATGCTTTCCTCATATAAACAACTCCATTGGCCCCAATGCTGGTCATCTCTTGCTCTTTCCCTCTGACGAAGGTCTATTTTCTGGAACTTCTGGCATTCTGTGTGTTTTTTTGGGGGAGAAGGGGGAGGGTGTTGTTTGTAGGTCTTGCTACTTCTTCTTCCATGTAGGTCTTCTACAAATAATGATCTGTAGTTTTTTGTATGCGGCTTTCACTAATCATGTTTTTGTTATTAGTCTTATTACAGATCATGTTCCAGGATAGAATTTTCAGGTGTCGTAAAGCCGAATTTAGCAAATTACAGGAGGAAAGTATTTGTCAAATTCGGAATCAAAATGAGACTAAACGGAAGATGTTATTCTTCTTAAGGACGGAAGAGGATAGGCAGAAAAAGGTGCATGAAGAGGAGGAAGCTCGGACTCGTAAAGGTATATTCTTCTTTCTTTTAAGTGCTCCAATATTGTGTTAATACTCTATTTTTCTAATGGACAACCAGCTTATTTGATTAGTCACATATCCGAGAATTGGTAATAAGGGTGCTTTTATGCACTGCGATAGTCTGATGTATTGTTAAAACTTTGATTTTTGCAGAGGTAGAAGGGAAAGTAGGGAAGAAGCACTTGCGAGAGGGCTTAGAAGTGAGGCACCGGCCTCTGAAAGATATGTGCCGATACACTTGCGAGAGGGTGGTCGCCGGGGCTACCTCATCGCTAGAACCTGACTTCCCTAGTCTGGCCGGGGGCGTAGGTTATGATCGCAGACGGCTATTTTCTGAAGCTAGTTGGTCAAGGTCATCACCAATTGCAAGGCAACCGACAGGTCGTGGATCTTTTGGTTGAAGCCAATTGATGTCTTCCTCGAGCCTTCTAACCAGTCAAAACCAAACTAATATAAAATAGGATTTTGCTGACTGTGTGATTTTTGCACTTTACGATCCAGGTAAATGTGAAGTACTTGAATATAAAATTTGGAGTCGTTAGAGATGTATATTGGAATATCAGCATTATAACTAAAAGAAACGATAAGAAAAAAAAATGTCTTTACAGCTGATGTTGTTGGTGATATGTTGGAAATCAGGTAATGGATATTAATATTTCCAATTTATATACCAATTTTACACACCTTCGGCCATTCCCATGATATTACCGATCCAAGAAATTTGATATTTTGGACCTTGCATTATACGACCTTGACCAACAGCAATAGCAGCAAGCAAATGACAGAGAATAATGTTTTTGTGTTGCCTGGACTGATAAAACTAAATTGTTTTCCTCAAGAAGGAGAAGCGAAAGAACTGTTAATCTTCAGAATTTGCTAACTGAATACTTTAAGATTACATAATTCTGCAAGAGGATGTGTAGTAACCTACTAGGCTGCCGTTTAAGCCGTCTTGTTCTCCAGTTTTGACTCTCATTTTTTTTTTGGGAAGATCTTTTTACAACATTAGAACTTTCAGGTGAACCTAAAGTAAGTTCTACGAGGACATTCTATAACTCTTACAAATTCAGGCCTACTACTTCTCCAGTTTTGACTCTGACAAGCGCTAACTAGCATTATATATCACATAAAATGTTTGGTATCTTTTTCTTTTGTGTTATTATATAAACTGGACGAGAATGCACTGGAAGTCGGGAAAGAATGAATTGAATTTATTTTCTTTACAACAGAATCACAGAAAGAGAGGAAAGAAGGAAAAAATATTTACAACAAATGATTCTTATATTTACAACTAGGAGGAAAAACAGCACCACTAGCAACTCCATGAACATTTTGACAAAAGGATTCTGATGAATTGCCCTGATGATACGTGAGTTATATGTTTTGTACATTGATTGATCCCTTTGCATGGAGATGTACTCAGGGGAGGCCCTGAGTTTTGGGGGCCTAGGCGAGTTCCTAAAGTGTGGCCCTTATCGATGAAGGATAACAAAATTTATAAATAAGTCATATTTTTTGCAAACACTTAATAGGCAAAATGTACAACGTACTATACATTTTTTTGCAATTTAGATACCCTATTTTTTTTTATTTTTTTTTTTGCACTGCAGTACATTGTACAATAAATTTTCTTTCAGACAACGACCATGGGACAAATTTCGGTAAAAAAATGCTGACATGTTATTTTTGCTTACTAATGTGGCGTCACGTCTGTTTGGTATGCCACACCAGCTAAAAAAAACCCATGAGGCATGTGACCACATTTTTACTCTCCTTCCCCACTTTCTCTTTCAGAATAAGAAATTATCACTAACAACTACCAAATTGTAGCACTTAAACCCAATTCCACTCACCAAAACAAACAAATCCCAATTACCAAAACCTAATTTCCACTATTTTTATTACAATTTCATCTTTCAAATTTTCTTATCTTCAATTACAAACTTCTCATTCTCTATCCATTCCTCAAAACATCAAATCCGCTAATCGCGTCGCAGTTTCTCATCTTCATAAGCTTTCATAAATCAAGAAATTGTATAAAGAACTTTTAAATAATAATTCCAACCCCATTTCGACACCCACCAATTTGTTGACCAAGTCTCATTCCAAAAAGTTTGTGTTTTTTTATCACCTAAGAAATTGTTGAATTTGTTTTTGGTTTTGTAGAGAAGAAGTTGTGATTTTTGGTTTTGAGTGCTGGATTTGAATTTTGGTATTTAATTTTTAGTTTTTAGAAAATAAAAATAAAAATAAAAACCAACATCACATGCTTCTCACATGTATTATTTGTGCCACCTAATGAAATGAACGGACACGTTGTGTATTCTGGTGGCCACATCTGCATTGATTGACCAGAATTGAGTCATAGTCTCAAAGTGCAAAAAAAACCTAATAAATAAATAAATAAATATATATATATATATATATATATAATAAATAATATAATAAATAAATAAATATATATATATATATATAGTAGTTTAATCAAGTCTGCTACTTAGAATAGGATTGAGTGCGATGATTTTACTGTTGTGGTTTTTGGGCTTTATTTGTTGAAAAAAGAACAGGCGGGTTTATTATTTGTTAAAGACTTCATATTGGGCCAAATTTAGAGCTGAATTTTGGACTGCAAAGAACAGTAGATCCCAACTGATTGTCGACTTGGGGGCCCTTATTTTGGGCCAAATTTCGGGCCCCCAGCCAGCCGTCTGTGTGGATTGTCCCTAGGGCCGGCCCTGGATGTACTGCATGCAGTCGAACTTCATAGCAATTTTGGTTGATGACGTTCCTTTTATTCTTGAGAACATGACATCGCTAATTTGTATCCCAAAATGTTGTCAAAGACACAAAAAGTATGTCATCTAACTATATGGTTACTAAGAGCATCTTTAGGAGAGCAACCGAAAAAACACCAAAATTTTGAACCAAATCAAACACCAAACCAAAAAAACACCAACCATCTTTAGGAGCAACATCAAATTTTCGACATCAAATGACGCGGTTTTGGGATAAACCGCGCCAAATAGTTCATGCGGTTTTCCCAACAATATGCCACTTAAGCCCATGTGACAGGCCCAAGCCCATACGGTTTTCCAAAAACAGCGCGATGTTCTCAACACCGCGTGCTATTTCTATATATACATGACCAAAACCGCGCTGTTCAATCACTTTCAACTTTTCTCTCAATTATAAACCCTCTCCTTAGTAAAAAAAAAACAAAAACCTACCTAAACTCTTGAAATTTTATATGGATCCTTTTAAACCTTTCGAGGGTGATGACGATAATGACGATGTGTATTGGCAGTACACAAACGACATTGGCGATGGGGGAGAGGTACAAGAACCCGAGGAAATACAAGACGGTGGGGAAAAAGAAGCCGAGGATGTCGCGCCGACTGATAGACATCCGTATGTACTTGAGTATCAAATGAACGACTTCGATTGGCAATTTAATCCCGATGAAGCACTTGATATGCAAGTTGTGTCTTCTACACGTAATACAAAACACGTGTCGGTGCAGTGGCTAATACTCAGGTAATTAATTAGTTTTGATTAAATATTTTGAATATTATGCATTAATTAGTTGAGTTGGACCCATTAATTATTTATCTTATACGCATTATTATTATTTTCATAATATCAACATGTTATTGACTACCGAGTTAGATCGGCTTTACTTGGTGTTAGAGAGTGGTGGAAGTTTATTAAGAGTTTGGATGAGTTTGTATATATTAGAGATAGTATTTTGTGTACACCTTTGGGTCTTTTGGTTGATGTTGATTATGAGAAGGCTGATTGGGCAGTGGTTATAGCTTTAGTATAAAGATGGTGGAATACAACTCATACATTTCATTTTCCTTGTGTGGAGTTAGGATTCACACCACTAGACTTTACCATGATTTCTAGGTTGAGTATCGGTATAGGCCAACCGATACCTTTTGATACAAATTATGAGAATATGGGTAGTATGCTTATGAGTTTTCCTCGCTTGGATGCGGATACTTATGATTATTCTGGTATTAAGCTATCTCATATTAAGACTGCATATATGGAACCCCTCTTGGATCATGATACACGAGCGGAGTTAGCTTTGACTGTTCTACCTAGTAGTGAGGATGCTGATGTGTATGTTAGGGTTTTTTTTATGTTTTCTATTGGGCATGTTCTATTTCCAAATGGTCATTCTACGGTACGACTTGGATATTATGCTTATGTTTCTGATTTGCATAATATGATAGATTATGACCTTGGTAGCTCAGTATATGCCACATTGATATCGGCGTTAGATAAAGCTTCACAGACATTCGAATTGAAAGTAGAAGTCCTCAGATTGCAGGATTCACAGGACTTTTAGAGATTTGGTTTTATGAGTACTTTCGATGTCTTTGTTCTAACATAGACATGATTGCTGATACTCGCCCAAGATTTGCTAGTTGGTCAGGGCCTCACTTGACTCGTAACAAGGGCAGATTAGAAATAATGTCTGTATGGCTCGTGCTCAGATTAATATTAGATCATTGTCATCTATTGAGTGGAGACCTTGGCATTTGTCTACTGCCTTTGACGATCCAGTTGTTCAGCATGCTTGTGTGTTGTCACATCACAGAATTGTTTTTGCCGCACGTGACTGTAAGATTTGGTACTATGGCAACAGATGTTAGAGATAGATGACTGGACGTTATGGAGTTCCATGTGCTCCCATGCCAGATGTTAGTGATGCGAAGTTGTAGAGTAGAACTCAAGTTCATGAAGTTCATGTCAGTTATGGTCCTTGGCCAGATGTGTCTTCTTTTGTTGTTGAGCAAACTGCTGATCAGTATTATAGATGGTGGAACCGTGTCTCCATGGGTCCGTTGTTGCCCCTGTTAGTCGGGCTAACAACTTCAAGTTTGTGGGCCTAGAAGGGATGAGACGTGAGCTACGTATTCTTCATCCGCCACAGCCTATTTACAACCCACAACCTTTGAATGCATATAATCCAGCTCCTGTGTCTACCAGTAATCCTCAGATGTTTGCCGTGTGTGGACCTGATGGGGAGGCTACTTATATTTCCATTCTTAAGGTGCCTCATGCTCATTGCCATGAGTTAGAGCCGCAGATTGATTAGTATACCACGGTGAGTTTAGTTATTTTATTTTTCTTATTCATTATATATATAATATGTACTCACAATGTATTTTCTTAGATTTTCAGGCTGAGGTTCAGGAAAGATATTAGAACCAGATTTATATGTTTGATGGGATGAGGACTGTCATGTATCATTATAGCCAAGAAAGAGAGGATGCATATTCTCAAACATATCAGCAATCCCAACGTGCGTATGACTAGATGTGAAAAGCGTATGAGGATATTCAGCAGGTGTACACGCAACAACATCAGGGATATGAGGAACTTCAAGCTGAGGTAGTTAACATTCGTGCAGACAGAGAAGATCTTGGTTCTCAGGTTAGGAACTTAGAGGAGCAGCTTCGGAACATCCAAATAGAGAGAGGAGAGGCATCGAGTGGTAAGAGGCGTAAGAAGAGAGCTAAATAAATTTTATGTAATATGATAGGTTTTGGATCATTTTGGATATTAGATCATAATCATAGATTTTGGATTGCATTATTCTTAATTTCTTTAATTTCTTAGATTTTGGATCACAAATCTTAATTTCTTCAATTGCACAATTATTAATTTCTTAACTTCTATGCACAATTCTTAATTTTTGAACTTCAATGCACAGTTCCTAATTTTTAGAAAAAACGCACGAAGCGTTGGCAAAACCACGCCAATAGAAGCCCAAGCCCAAGTGGTGTTGGCAAAACCGCGCCATAGAAGCCCACTTAGCAGCCCAAGCCCATGCGGAGTTGGAAAAACCGCGCGGTTTTGCCAAAACCGCGTGAGAGCGAGATTTGGTACAACACCAAAGCTGGAACCAAATATTGGTCGGTTTGGTGTTTGGTTTGGTGTTTTTTTGTTGTTTTCATCAACATGTGACTCTCCTAAAATTGAAAAAACACCAAATTATTGGAAATTTGGTGTTTGATGCAAGGAAAGTATCACTCCTAAATATGCTCTAAGTACATAAACTATATATGAGTGAATTTTTGCTCCTAGCCATATTTCCTTCAAGGGACCCAAACCCAATCAAGAAGCAACACATGTCTATAATATTTTGAAATCCAACTACCAATAACTGCCCTTTTATTAGACTTACCAATTTGCTCTCGTCAAAATTTAAATAGAAAATCTAAAATATTTGCTAAAAATAACATGAAATGATCTTTCAAGTGTTATTTTTTTTCATCTTCTATGTCCACTCATGATTATTGTGATTCCCCATAAATCTCTTTTTTATCGGGGCTCAAATGATAATTATTGAATTTTTTGATTAAATTAAATAACTAAATAATGAATTGTTGACCAATATTCTAAAAGTAAAATCGGAAGTGCAAATCTAAAGAAATATGTTGGTAGCTGAATCTCCAATATAATTGACAAGTGTTGTTTATTAATTGGGCTTGGAGCCTTTGGAGGGAATATAGTAGGGAGCAAAAAATCACTCTTAATTTATATAGTTACTATGGTATGCCCGTGCCTATGGCCCGCGAGACCTCGACGCGCCTGCGGCGCTACCCCGACGTTCGACTTGCGTTTTCGGCGCGAAACAACTCGTCACGCCTTCGGCGTAAGGCGTACGCACGTCTTTGGCACGAAACAACAGCGTAAGATGCCAAAACCCAATCAAGGCCAACCCATTGCCTCATCACCTTCGGTGCAAGGCGTACGCACATAAAACAGATGGGTCCCTTTGGGCCCCCTGCCTAGGGTATGCCCGTGCCTACGACCCGTGAGACTTCAACAACACGCGCTGCCGCTACCCGACAACTTCGCCAGGCCTTCGGTAAGGCGTCGCAGCGTGCGAAACACGTGTCTTGACGCGAAAAAACGCGCGCCGGGCCGGTAAAGGCAACCCGCCACGCCCACGCGAAACAACTCATCACGCCTTCGACACAAGGTGTATGTGCATCTTTGGCGCGAAACAACTCGTCGCGGCGCAAGGCTAGCCCAATTGCCCATTATCCATAAGCCCAATAACATCAATTGGGTCAGCCAATTGTGCAGTATCATGTCAAATTTGGAGGCCCAACAGTTTATAAGCCCAGCCTTTTGGCTGATTTTTGGATGTCTACCCCCACTATTACAAAAAATTTTAATTGAGCCCATGCTCATGGTTCCAAGCCCATAAAAGATTCAACCCATAAAAATTTTGTGCAACGTTGAATTTTTTGTGTGGGGGTGGGTGAGGTGAGAAAAACTGTTTAACTCACCCCATAAAAGCTTTTTAATTTACCCTCCATGAATTTTGAGTGGCTATGGTTAGGGGGTGTGTCGACCACGTCTCACCTTATGACATGGAATCTGTACTCCCACTCTCCCTGTTTTGTTAGATAAATAGATTTACCTTGCCAGGGCAGTCTTTCTTGTGAGGGCACTAGTTTTGATCAATAAGAATCAGATTTTCGACGTTATTCATCACAACTTACTTAAAAACCACTCCTTTCACATATATATCCTTTGTTTGGTATTCCCCAAGATTTGATCCTTGATCCATTTGTAATACCATTAAATACCACATTTTTCACCACTACATTCTCTACGCCTTCTTCATCCACTACCTTTCCCAAACTCCCAACACGTACTGCATCACACACAAGTCATTTAGCATTCTAGATAATAATCATATATCAGATACTTTCAGGGTTTATTTTTAGCAAGAAAAATGTGAATTATATTAAATATATAAATAGAGTACATGTGAGACAAATTGATTTATATCATGGACACAGAAAAAATACTAAACAAACCTATAATAGATCTGGTCAGGGTTTTCTAGTCTAGCTAGGAACAAATGATTGTCTACATTCGCTCCATACATGCTCTTTTTGGTTTAGAATAGCACCATGTTTAGCGGCAGATCAAGTCTGATCAGCGCTAAAATTTGCCTCCAGTTATGTGATAGTTTCCACTGGTGTAGTTTGGAAGTGGCTCTAAATCTCTAATCCATCTTGGTTTTAGGTTCCATACTAGACTTTAGACCCGGGCATACACCGGAATCTATTAAATATTTTGTGTGCTGAAAAGACTTTACAAAATGTCTTATACAAAATTTTGAATCAGAATATATTTTTATTGAAAATTAACATAAATACATTAATGAGCAGCGATTATAGTGCATAAGTACTTGGAAACTAAGAGATCAAATTGAGAAAGCCTCTTCGCTTTGTGGTTTAGGATATTAATCTATAATTTTCAAATGGAATTATCTTAAACTCGATCTAGCTTGTATAATAGTTTTCTTAGATTTATGGTGATTTAGTGACAAATTTTCAAATCAAAATTTATTTTTATTAAAAATAAACTGAAATACGTTAATGAGCAGCGATTATGGTGCATAAGTACTTAGAAACTAAGGGATCAAATTGAGATAGCATCTTCACTTTGTGGTTTAGGATATTAATCCGTAATTTTCAAATGGAATTATCTTAAACTCGATCTAGCTTATATAATAGTTTTCCTAGATTTATAGTGATTTAGTGGTAAATCATCACCGCTCGGCTTACGTACTAATGTATACAAATAACTAAAATATCTATCAAATTATTAAAACAGATTGATTGTTTCCATATCCTCAAAGAATACACTACTCCCGAGATCTATTAAAATATTTTAATCCGGGATCTATTAAATATTTTGTGTGCTAAAAAGGCTTTACAAAATGTCTCACATAAATTTTCAAATCAGAATATATTTTTATTGAAAATAAACTGAAATACATTAATGACCAACGATTATGGTGCATAAGTATTTGGAAACTAAGAGATCAAATTGAGATAACCTCTTCACTTTGTGGTTTAGGATATTAATCTGTTATTTTTAAATAGAATTATCTTAAACTCGATCTAGCTTGTATAATAGTTTTTTTAGATTTATGGTAATTTAGCGTCAAATTTTCAAATCAAAATATATTTTTATTGAAAATAAACTGAAATACGTTAATGAGCAGTGATTATGGTGCATAAGTACTTGGAAACTAAGAGATCAAATTGAGATAGCCTATTCACTTTGTGGTTTAGGATATTAATCCGTAATTTTCAAATTGAATTATCTTAAACTCGATCTAGATAGCTTGTATAATAGTTTTCTTAGATTTATGGTGATTTAGTGGCAAATTTTCGAATCAGAATATATTTTTATTTAAAATAAACTGAAATACGTTAATGAGCAGCGATTATGGTGCATAAGTACTTGGAAACTAAGGGATCAAATTGAGATAGCCTATTCACTTTGTGGTTTAGGATATTAATCCGTAATTTTCAAATTGGATTATCTTAAACTCGATCTAGCTTGTATAATAGTTTTCTTAGATTTATGGTGATTTAGTGGCAAATTTTCGAATCAGACTATATTTTTATTTAAAATAAACTGAAATACGTTAATGAGCAGCGATTATAGTGCAGAAGTACTTGGAAACTAAAGGATCAAATTGAGATAGCCTCTTCACTTTGTGTTTTAGAATATTAATCCGCAATTTTCAAATAGAATTATCTTAAACTCGATCTAGCTTGTATAATAGTTTTATTAGATTTATGGTAATTTAACGGTAAATCATCACCGTTAAACTACGTACTAATGTGTACAAATAACTAAAATAGATTGATTGTTTCCATATCCTTAAAGAATACACTACTCCCACTTGAAAAGATTTATCACATGAACTTGTCCTACGAACGGGAGTCGTTATATTAAATTATTCTAAAAAAATATTAGCAACTATGCATAGCTACGAGATATAAAAATTATATTAATTACTCATTTAAATTTCTTGCACCACTCTCTATAAAAAGAAAGCATCAAACCTTGATAAAACTCATCGACTTCTTTTTATTGTTAGGTTTAACAATAGAAGTTTGATTGAAGTTTTGTAAGAATGTCCAATGTGACGAAGATAATATTGAAGCTACTTGAATAGCAAGGCATTCCCAATCACAATATAAGAATTATAATAAACACTATTTAAAATACAAAACTATATTTGTCGAGACATTTATTCCCCCTACATATAATACAAATATGTTTTAGGGTTATTAGTTCAATGCATTTGCATCAAGTTTCTGATTTTCCATTAATTATTCTTTGAGGTTAGTTCAATGAGTTGCATCAAGTTTTTGATTTTCTATTAATTATTATTTGAGGTTAGTTCAGTGCAATTGCGTCCGCTTTATGATTTTCCGTTAGTTATTCATTAAGGTTAATTCAATACAGTTGCATCCAGTTTTTGATATTTCATTAATTAGTCTTTGAGATTAGTTCATTGCATTTGCATCCAGGTTCCAATCTTTTGTTAATTACTCTTTGAGGTTAGTTCAATACATCTGCATCTAGTTTCTGATTTATCGTTAATTGTTTTTCTAGGTTAGTTCGATAGTTTACAATTTATATACAGTTTGTATACATGTAAGAGTCTGTTTTTATAAACTCACTTTCATTTTGGGTTCCTAATTACTCGTAATTATTCATGTGAGAAGGCTAAAAAAGTGGACATTTATGCTTTAAGGTCAGTGCGATGTAGTTACATCCGACTTCCGATTTCTAGTTAACTATTTTTTTAGGTTATTTCAATGCATTTGCATCCAATTTCTAATTTTTCGTTAGTTAATCTATGATTTTAGTTTAATGCAGTTGCATCCAATTTCCAAATTTATGTTAATTGTTCTTTGAGGTTAGTTCAATGCATTTGCATCAAGTTTCCAATTTCCCATTAATTATTTTTTTAGGTTAGTTCAATGCAATTACATCAAATTTATAATTTCCTGTTAATTATTCATTTAGGTTAGTTCAGTGCAGTTTCATCCATTTTTCTATGTTTCGTTAATTAGTCTTTGAGATTAGTTTATTGCATTTTGATCCAGTTTCCGATTTCCCGTTAATAACTCTTTAAAGTTAGTTCAATACATCTGCATCTAGTTTCTGATTATTTATGCTTTGAGGTTAATTTGATACAATTATATCCGGTTTCTGATTTCCTGTTAACTACTTTTTGAGGTTATTTCAATGCATTTGCATTTAGTTTCTGATTTCCCACCAATTATTCTATGAGGTTAGTTCAATGCAGTTGCATTCGGTTTTTGATTTTCTGTTAATTATTTTTTGAGTTAAGTTAAATACGTTTGCAACCAGTTTCCGGTTTCTCATTAATTATTATTTGAGGTTTGTTTGATGTATTTGCATACCGTTTCCGATTTTCCATTAAATATTTTTCAAAGACTTGCATCCAATTTCTAATTTCCCATTAGTTACTCTCTGTCGTTATTTTAATGCAATTTGCATAAAGTTTCCGATTTCCCGTTAATTACTCTTTGAGCTCAATTATGTATTTGAATCCAGTTCCCGATTTTCTTATAATTATCCAATGTGGTGTGTAATACCAACTTTTACTAATCCATCTGTAGTGTTCTTGCAAACATAACATAAAAAGTAAATTATGCTTAATTTACTATGTGGGATCATTGAAGATTATAAATTATTCTTTAAATTATTCATGACTCATTATGTGGAATTTTCAAAGATTATCTACGAACGGGTGTTGTTATATTAATTATTCTGAAAAATATTTGTAAATATGCAGAACTATTATATATTAATATTATATTGATCACTCAACCAAATTTCTTATAACGTGAAAACCTCACTCTCCAAAAAAAAAAAAAAAAAAAAAAAAAACTCACCTTTGATAAAACTCTTCAACTTCATTTTGTTGTTTAATAATAGAAGTTTAATTGAAGTTTTGTGAGATTGCCTAATAAGGCGAGATTCATATATATTAAAGCTACTTGAATAGCAAAAAGTTCCCAATCATACGGAAAGAGATAAGATAAACACCATTTTAAATGCAAAACTATACTTATCGAGACATTCCTACAACATATAACCTAACTATATTTTGAGGTTAGTTTAATGCATTTGCATCCAGTTTCTGATTTTCCGTTATTTATATTTTGAAGTTAGTTCAATGCAGTTGCATCCAATTTTCAATTCCCGTTATTTATTTTTTGAGATCAGTTCAATGTAGTTGCATCCAGTTTCTGATTTCTCATTAATTATTCTTTTCGGTTAGTTCAATACATTTGCATCCAATTTCCAATTTCCTGTTAATTGTTTCCAATTTCTCGTTTATTATTTGATCAAGTTGTATTTGCATATAGTTTTCGATTTCCCGTTAATTATTGTTTGAGGTTAATTCAATGAGTTTGCATCCAGTTTTCGATTTCCCGTTAATTATTTCTTGAGATTTTGCATCTAGTTTATTTTTTTAGATTAGTTCAGTGCAGTTGCATCCGGTTTTCGATTTTTCGTTAATTATTTTTTTAAAATTAGTTCTACGCATTTGCATTATGTTTCCAATTTATAATTAATTTTTCTTTGATTTTAGTTCAATGCAGTTGCATCCAGTTTCCGATTTCCCATTAATTTAATCATTGAGGGTTAGCTCAATGCATTTGCATTCAGTTTCTGATTTTCTGACAATTATTTTTTTATGTTAGTTTGATGTATTTGCATCCAAGTTTTGATTTTCCGTTAATTATTCTTTGAGGTTAGTTTAATACAGTTGTATCCATATTCTGATTTTCTATTAATTACTTTTTAAGATTAGTTTAATGCTTGCATTTGCATCTAGTTTTTTATTTCCCGTTAAATATTATTTGAGGTTAGTTCGATGCATTTGCATCCAGTTTTTGGTTCACCATTAATTGTTTTTTTGTCGTTAGTTTCATTCAGTATTATATATATTTTAAAATATTTGTCATTATTGCTTTGCCGGTTTTTTTTCCCCCCATTTTCTATTATGTAGTTTGTGGTGTTATTTTTTGTATAATTGTTTTTAACTATGTTTTGAGGCCGTGTTAAGGATATATTCGAAATAAGTCGGTGCTTTATCATAGACTCTAAAATTGTATGATTTGTAATAGGGAATTAGTTTCTACAAATCACCTATTTTTTAACAGTTTTTTTTTATTTGATCAAATATATAAGAATTAGAACACTAAAAGTGTTTGATTCGTAATAGGAAATTACATTCTATAAATCACTTATTTTTTAGCAATTTTTTTTATTTGATCAAATATATAAGAATTGGAAATACACTCAAATTCTCAAAATATAAGAATTAGAAATACACTCAAACTCTCCAAAGAGGTTCAAATCACCTATTTTTTAGCAATTTTTTTTTATTTGATCAAATATATAAAAATTGGAACACTTAAAGTGTTTGATTCGTTATAGGAAATTACATTCTCCAAATCACTTATTTTTTAGTATTTTTTTTTATTTGATCAAATATATAAGAATTGGAAATACACTCAAACTCTCAAAATATAAGAATTAGAAATACACTCAAACTCTCCAAAGAGGTTCTTTGTACGTGAGATTGTAGGTTATTAGAAAATATTATCTTTTATATTAGAGTGTCATATAGGATAGATAAAAAGCTAACTCTTATATTAGAGTGCCACATAAGAGAGAGAAAATTCTCCTTTAAAGGTCTCTGCTTTAGTATATAGACTAGTTTTCGAACCCGTCCTACGAACGGGTGCCGTTATATGAAAATATTTTTTTTCTTATGATTTGAAAAAAACATATATTTTTATTTTTTCTTTAATAAGTAAAAAAAATATATTAATATTATATTTATCTATTAACTTTTACTTATGATAAATTAGAGATCATACTAAAATCTATTTTTTTTTCAAAAACTTAGTGATAGCTTAAAAGACAAACTATATACTCGTAGTTGTCTATCACTCAAACACTTGTCTATACATACAGTTTCGATTTCTTGTTAATTATTTTTTTTAGCTTAATTCAATGCATTTTCATACAATTTTCGATTTTCCATTAATTATTCTTTGAGGTTAATTCAATGCATTTGCATCCAATTTCAAGTTAATTATTCTTTGAGATTAATTCAATGTATTTATATCCAATTTTCTGTTACTTATTCTTTGAGGTTAGTTCAACACATTTCCATCCAGTTTTATAATTTCTTGTTAATTATTCTTTGAGGTCAGTTAAATGCAATTTCATCAAGTTTCCAATTTTCCATCAATTATTCTTTGAGATTAGTTCCATTCAGTTGCAACCAATTTTCGATTTATTGTTAATTATTTTTTAAATTAATTCCTTACATTTGTATCCAGTTTCCAATTTCTCGTTAATTCGATGCATATGCATCATATTTTTAATTTCATTTTAATTATTGTTTGAGCTTAATTCAATGTAGTTGCATCCAGCTTTTGATTCCTATTAATTATTCTATGAGGTCAGTTCAATGTATTTGTATCCCGTTTTCGATTTTTCGTTAGTTCGTTGTATTTGCGATTATGCATCTAGTTTATGATTTCATGTTAGTTAATGATTCTTTGAGGTTAGCTCGATGTCATTACATCCAATTTCTGATTTTTTTCGTTAATTATTATTTGAGGTTAGTTCGATGTATTTGCATCTAGTTTTCGATTTCCCGTTAATAATTTGTTGAGGTTAGTTCTATGCATTTGTATCCAGTTTCCAATTTTCCATTAATTGTTCTTTGAGATTAGTTCGATGTATTTTTATCCAGTTTCCGATTTTTTAGTTAATTATTATTTGAGGTTAGTTCGATGTATTGGCATCCAGTTTACGATTTACCATTAATTATTCTTTTGAGGCTAGTTCAATATGTTTTATCTATTTTTCTATTTCTCGTTAATTATTCTTTGAGGTCGGGTTCCATGCATTTGCATCGGTTTTCGATTTCCAGATTAATTATTCGTTGTGTTTAGGTCAATGCATTTGCATTCATGTTCTAATTTCCCATTAATTATTTTTTGAGGTTAGTTCGTTACATTTACATCAAATTTCTCGATTTCTCTTTAATAATTTTTTGAGGTTAGTTTGATAAATTTGTTTCAGTATTCGATTTAGGTTGGTTCAATGCAGTTGCATCTAGTTTCTGATTTTTGTTAATTATTATTTGATATTAGCTCAATGCATTTGTATCCAATTTCCGATTCTCCGTGAATTATTCTTTGAAGTTAGTTCAATGCATTTGCATCTGAGTTGTTGTTTGTTATGTTGAAATTTATTGGAATTGGTGAAATTTATTAACGATATGATTGGATAAAATCCGAACTAAATTGAAGACTTGGCTGAATAAGCAACGCATTTTGCTTGACCAAGTAACTTAATTTAAAAATTGAGTTGGTTAGAAGCTTCTGTCGAATAAATAATGCATCTAACCTCTTTCAATAATATATTGTTTGAGCTTTCGATTCCTATTAATTATTATATGAGGTCAGTTCAATGCATTTGTATCCCATGTAATATACTTACCCACTTTGGTTAGACTGAAATCAGAAGAACCACGAAAGACGTATATAGGTTGTTCAGACATACGATAGTTAAGACTGATTAAACATGTTGATGTGTTAATTCCTTTGATTTGTATTTGTGTTTAATTTTTCTGCTTGTAAACTTTCAGCCCCTAAGCCAGCTTTACATGTTGTTTTGTACTAATGTAAAATATCAAAACAAACCTTAATCCAAAAAATATAATTTTGATTTCGTACCCTGTGTTTTCCTCCTCCATCTACATCCAAAAAATTTAATATGGATATGTTATCTTTGCTTTGCATTTTTTTTTTTGATATCGAACACAATATAACTTGAAGTAGTAGAATTGTAAAAGTGAGCGTGCTTATATTATAAATTTAAACTAAAAATTAACTAACTCTATAGTGACAAACTTTCATAAATAAGAAGCGTTAAACCTTGGCCATTAAAAAAATACTATGTGACCAACATAATAAAGTTTTGGTATTAAAGTACTAATCCTCATGGTTTTCTTTTCTTTATTATGGAACTCTCCATGCCTTTCATTCCTTTAATTTTTTCTTCGAGATAATATATTTTATCTTTGTTGTGTTTATCATCAACCAAACAATCTAGCATAATATTTTTGAGGATGTCGAGTTGATTCTGTTTTTCTTCAACTTCTATTCTTTTCTTTATAAGTTCTTTGAAATTGAAGTCTTCAATTTCCATATCACGTTCATCCTTTATAAACTGTATTGCGTGAAAAGCTGCTGAATCCTCTGCTTTTGCAACAGAATATGTTGGGCTTCCATCAATTTCTTTAACTATGACGTCTTCTTTGTTAAAGAATAAGTCTTTTGGTAACTTTAATGTCACAGTGCTTTTTGAATCGTCCGCTCTCTAATTACGTATTTGTAGATTTGGATCTTGTTGAATGTTAAAGTCCGCTTCTAGAATCTCCTTTAACATTTTTTTTTTACATAAGCTGTAATTTTCATACGCCATTATCTGCAATATACATAATAAAATAAAGTCAATAAACAATTGTAAATAATAGAGAAGAGGAAGAAAATAGGCTACCTGGTTTTTCGATATGTGTAGTTAAATTGTTTTTTTTAGGTTAATAGATTATGTTTTACTAAGGGATTGGAAGTTCAATTTTCGTAGGTTTTTAGTTTTGTATATCTCTTAAATTTTGATATTTTGGAACAGTGGGCTTATCCTTTTTTGCAACCTCCACTTTATCAGGATCATGGATTATAATTTGGATTTTGAATTTTATAGTGTGGCACGCGTGCAAAGCGTGTGAGGGTTGTTGTTGCATTTTGAAAGGGCATAACACCATACACACCACAATAGACAGTCAAACTTGGTAAATGAATCGTTAACTAACGATAGAGTTACCTAAAGCTAAGAAACGTAAAACTTTGGGTCCAATGCAAATACCCATATTATTGGGACGACCTAAAACTAAATAACCTTATTTTAAATTAGATTTATTTTTTTAAAATTAGGTAGAAGCTATCTGGTTTAGAAACCTATAAGTATACTATTACTTTTGGGCTGGGCCAACAAATTATAACTTATGTTTTAGCTGGTAACTTGTATCAATTCAAATTTGAATTGGTACCTCTTTTCGGACGGTATAGAGCTGTGATATGTAGCCATCTTTCTCCTGCCTTTCTAGTCGGAAAAGGCGCCTTAGAATAGCGAATAGCTCGAAGACGAGGGGAAGGTATACACCTTTTAGTCCCACCCGTAAACACCATATAGGCACAAAGAATACCAGCGGGAAGTAGATTCAGAGGTTGAATCCGTCTTGTCATATCTCTTCCTCCATTATCTCTCTTTGTCTAAAGCTTGAAATGACCATGAACCCTTAACCGTGGGGTGAATCGACGCAAGCAAGGAACTGGTCCCCCTCGTATGACAGCTTTCCTTTCAAACTAAATTGATTATAGTTGTTATTAGACACTCAAACGCAGCCACAATAGACCCCCATTGCTCTTGTTACATTAGCTCTCATTTTATTTTTCCAAAAGAAGTAAAGATGGTCGTTTTCTTGATGGGGATTCTGTGTTTGGTGTTTTTATTCTTAGCATCGGGAGCAATGAGTGCAGCTCCAAAGAAAGTCGCATTCATGTTACATTTAACAGGGAACTATGTGCCCACATGGGCTTTTGATCACATTAAGTACTTCAATGGTGGTAATGAGATTCACTCCTCGTTGACAAATACACCGGTAAGACTGTAAAGAGCAATACTCAATTATGTTTCTGCTTTTTTGTTGGGAAAACCCGAAAGTGTCTTGATAGTGTTTAACTTGGATCCGTGTATCAAGTCTTTGGGTTTGATCAAAGGGGTCTTACTTGTTTGGACACTTCAAGTATGCAAATTAAGATGGTATCATTGTGATGAGACATGGTGATCGGTTAGGCTGTGAAGATCCACTTTGGAAATCAACAGTGAGAGCGACCATGGGATCCGCCTCCGCCGGACCACGGAGTAAAGCTAGAGCTTTCGCCATAGGAAAACAATTGAAGGACAATCTTTCAGCACCAATCCCGCGAGTTATTGTATCGCCTTTCTTGCGTTATGCGTACAAACGGCTTCACAGATTGTATCGGCACTATGTACCGTCGACAAAAACGCATAAACTACATGGACGTCGATAATGAGGTCAAGGTAACGATCGAGTATGGATTGTGTGAGGTCTTCAATAGAAGAAACTTGGCGGGGCTCCGAACACGGGAAAAACGCGTCGATTTAATGTCGGAGCTTGAAGCTATGTTCCCGGATGGGACGGTGGAAACAATGGAACCTATATGCTACTGATTGCCGATTGGCATGAGGCGACTGAATCTGCAATGCCTTCTATGTAAGTGGTTCTGTTCACCAAAAGTTCTTGTTCACTTAATCACTTGGGAAGTATTCCAAATTTCTTATATTTACGCAAATGTGCGAAATGATGTTAAACTATCATCTCAAAACTCAAAGCATGATGAGATAGATTTTGAGTTCTTGGGAAAGAGAGACGAGCCCTACACATTTTCTGGGACGAATGTCTTCAGGAGAAAAGGGAGATTCCGGATGTAGTCTACTTAAGAAAGGTTTCACCGAGAATGATTGCACGAGGTTAGTATCTTTTTTCGCATTATTAATTTGCTTTATTGATTATAATTTCTTAATTAGTGTTTAATTTGCATTGTATGTTCTAGAAAAGTATATAATCGAGTAATGTCGAGCATTATTTTTGGCCTCCCGTTATTTGGTGGTACACTTGTTAGAATGTTTTTATTGAATTGTCGTGGTTGTGTAATATACTTGTATATTATGTTATGTCAACAAAATGCAAATGATTGGAAAAAAGAGTTGCATTATTGTTGTTAGAAACACTTTGAGAAAGGGTTGCCGTTAGGGAATGGTTTGGGTTTGAGTGTGGCGAGTCTTTGCCGTTAGAGTTTGAAAGCGATCAATGAGATTTTTGGTGGGAGAGTGGTTTGGGGTCGAGGGTGGAGTCTTTTTGCTGCTGCACTTTATCCGTTAATGAGATTTTTGGTGGAAGAGTGGTTTGGGGTCTAGTGGAGTGAGTCTTTGCTTGTGAATGAGATTTTTGGTTGGAGAGATGTTTGGGGTTTAGTGGTGCGAAGTCTTTCTTTCTTTGCAGTAGTCGCGGAATGAATGAGATTTTTGGTGGGAGGTTAAGCATTTCGATCTTGTTCATCTTTGGGTTGGATTGAAAGCGTCGGTTTTGGGTTATCATACTCATGTTATTAAAGTATTTTCGGTTTCACCTACTACTACTAATCAAGTCAATAATACCGATAATATTGGTGGCGGGTTGGGTGGTGGTCCTGTCACTCGTTAAGTATCGAGGGGTTGATGATGGCTCTTTTCATTGAGACCTTCTTCAATACCGAGAGTTTCGTTTTAGGAGATTGATTAGGCGAATCGTGACTGAGGGGTTAGGAGGTATAGGTCTAGGGTTCCTTATGGGTGGAGTCGACTTCGAGTGCGGCATTTTCATCGGCAGCGGCACCGGCCCAGTGATTCGTAGTGGTGGTGGTACTATAGTTTCGAGGGGTTGAATGAAATGGATGGTGTGTCCCCAAAAGATAGTCACGTAAGGCGTTGTGGTTGAGGATTTAAGACGGGATGGAAAGGAGCAAGGGAATGGAATGGCTTAATTTTGATTGCAATGTGTGTTTGGATGTGGCTAAGGAACCCGGTTGTTACTTCATGTGGTCATTTGTTCGTTGGCGTGTTTATATCGGTGGTTGCATATTCACTTTGTGATCATAGGGAGTGCCGGTGTGCAAAGGGGGAGGTAATGAAGGCGATATTACACCCATCTATGGGCGAGGCAATTCTAAAAAAGGAAAGTGGAAGAGGGAAAAAGGTTGATTCGGTTTGAAGATACCCCCAAGAGACCTGGTGTCGTAGGGTCGGAAGGTTTAAGGCAATGGATAAGCGGGACCGCTTCTAAGGAGACCGAGACTTGTCTATCCACAATATTGAGAAGCTTACTTTTGAATCAAAGCTCTAATTAATGAGCTTCATAGTATCTCCTTCTTCCGGATTGAATCCCGGATAATAGAATCGAGGCCAGGCTTGATTATGCCTCTAAATCTCTTTGGTTCCGAGACTCCTAGTATAAAGTCGATTTACCCATTCTATCGGGCGGGGGCCTTTAGGTAAGGATAGCTGAAAAAAGACGGTGATTACTCTTTCAGCCTGTGGGCCTTTATACTCTAAGCGTAGTGATCGGTCCTTCCCATGGTAACATGAAATCCGAGAGATGACTAAGAAGCCGCACCGATGGGACGAGAAAAGAACTTCTGAAGTCTAGTCTAGCTAAGAGCACTAAGCCCATCAAATGCGGTCCTCCCTGGTCCGTCCCCACGCGAACAGTTAATAGTGAGTGGTTGTTACACTAATACAGGTCTTAAGTTCAATATAGTTCAATATAATTTTGAATTAAAAAACGCTAATATCTCATGTGTTTAAACTTTAATATTATCATCAGTTGAATCATAAAAGAGAAATACTGGAAAAGAAATTGTTTACCTTATCGATTTTGTTAACTCTTTCTGAAGCCTTGATTGAATATCTTCTATTGCATGCAATGAAAAAAAAAAAAAACTTCGAGTTATATATGTAAAACTAATGTAAATCGGACTAAAAAGAAAAACCTGAAAGTTTACCTTTGTTTTTTTTGTGTGTTAGGAGGATCGTGGGTTTTTTTTTTTTTATATATAGGTTTGTTTAGGTTTTATTATGTTATTAGAAGTTTAGTATTAATAGGATTCTTATTAGATATGTTTGTTTAGGAAGTTAAGTATAAATAGGATTCTTTAGGTAGAAGAAGTCGTTATGTAGGCCTAGGAATTAGACCGTATACTTCCTTGCTAGTTCAGGATATCTTACTCAGGCAGTGAAGTTCGAGTACAATAATGAATCCAAACTCAAGATGCTTCTTGAAGTAGGATCCGACTCCACAAATTGGGGGCCGGGAAATACACCCATAACCCTTTTATAACGTCCATACACCAATGCGGCCGCAAGCTCCTCGCCCGGATTCATCGACGCACCAAATTGGTGTCGAGGGAGAATATACGTTGGTCATGATTTCATTTAAGTAGTATTGGATTCGCATAAGCAGTCAGTATTCGAATCCATGCGACTTGGACTTGAGAAAATCCTCTATAGTGACATCTGATGCAGAAGCAATATCTCGAACTAATCAGACTTTGTTGTACACTATCCAACCAGTAATATAAATCAAGCGCCTTCAGTAAATAAGATGTCATTGCAAATTTATCATCTCTTCCAAACTTTTTGCCTTGGTTTGTTAACATGTTTATGTGGAAAATTGAATGGAAAGTCATTCCATACCACAATCATTCTTGACATGATATATCTGACATAGGCCTTTTATTCTCATTGTAACAATCATGTATCGCCTAACTTTTCCAGGTCTTCTAATAGTTCAATAGGTTATTTCCCTAAGAAGTTTTAATGTTGTCTCTGTAAAATGTGTGCAACCAGTTAGATTTTAGTTGCCATTTTGCAATGGAGAAAATATTTCCTTCATGACGGTGTAGTGATGCAATACATTGGTAGAGAAGAGTTGAAGAAGGCGAGGGATTAATAGGGGTGCATGCCCATGGCAACTCTTGACTCGAGGGGAAATATGGGTCGTCGGTGAAGCCGATAATATTTTGCGGGGCGTCGACTATTTTGAGGATCGGGATCATATATTTCATGCTGAGGTGATTTTTGGGAGCTCTTTTCATCATTATTAATGAAACTTAGTAGTGTTCAATTGCGAGATTTCCATGAATATAGAGAGAAACCGATGTTGGCACGGTGATCACTTGGTTGAATAGTTGAGGTATATGTTGGCCATACAGATTGAAATGGTGGGTTGAATATAAAGATGTTAATTCCCATATAAGTAGAATTAAATGCGTGTTAGATTGGGAATATTGAAGGCATTGAAGGCTCTGAATAAATTCTGATGGTGATGATATGGGCCATTCATTAGGCAATGGAGGAATTAGAATTAAGATGGAGGTCCAAGAGCAAAAATAATATTTGACATCTTCTGCCATAATTCTTATGGGATAAACTTCGAAATAAGTACGGATAACATTGCCATGCTGCGGTGCGTGGCAGAATATCTCTAGATGACAGAAGACTATGCAGTCGGTGAATGAAGTAGCGATGAATAGCCTTCGAGGCGGATCTACGTGTTGCATCTATCAGAAAGTCTCCTTCCCATGGCGGGGTAGGTGAAACTGATGTGGTCGTTGAATAGACGCCATAGCGTACATAGCCTGCAAGGATAGTGAATTCTGTTTGCCTAGCAGGATTGACAATAACAATGAGAAATATAAACCTATGGACAATCTATTCACCTTCACAGCTTGGTAAAGTACATCAATAAGGGGCCATAACCCTCTGTATTGAAAAAATGTAACAGCCTTATGAAGTGGCAAGCTGTAAATAATTTAAAATTTGTATATTGAATTCACCCACTACTCTGTGTTGTACTTTTGGGTGCACTAAGAGGATTAGTGTTTTGATGCCCGTCCCCCCCTCCACATATGAACTTTCTAACTTGTATTACCGTGGTTATCTCAGCCACCTTTCCATTTGCATTTAACAACATTTGCATCTTTACGAATTAAGAGAAACTATATAGGCCTATCAATAAATGTTGGTTATCTTGTTTATGCACTTAAGTGCATCTTTTGTTATGATCTGTAGGCTTAGGTCCTGGGACACTTGTTGGTTCTGCATCATTCGACCTGTTTCGTCACCGGATTTTGTCTAGCTATACAGTCCATCGAAGGAGACTTTGGAATCATCGGCCGTAAGCTGAGATACTTTTGCAGAATTTTAATGTTTTATCCCCCCTCCCCTCCCCTCCTCCTTTGGTTTTATTACTTCATAGTGAATTGCTTATGCAGAGAACTTTATATGGCTACCGCGATTGTGTATGATCGGGGAAAATCTGAAACTGCATTGGTCGCGTTCAAATTGTGAGTACACAAATTACTCACATTTATCTTGTATAACAATTTAACCGTTTTCGCTAGCTGTTTGTAACTTGAATTTCATCTTGGCATATTAATGTGTAATACTACCATAGTTAAGGATTTCAGAATTGTTGGAATTCCGTTTGGAATTCTGAAATATTCTGAAAAATCCGACCAAAATTTGAAATTATTATGTTCCACTGCCAAAATTAGCTTATGTTCCCGCCTGTTTCCATGGTTATGTACCTATATACAGGTCCACACACACACACACACACACACACACACACACACACACACACACACACACACACACACACACACACACACACACACACACACTCTGCAGTGCATGTACAAACTCATAATTGGGAGCATCGTTAACTTTCTCACTGGCGTCATGTTCTAGGCATGTGGCACCACTAATCTGTATATAAATCCCATAGTGGTTTACCTTTTATCGGGACCCTTGGTTTGGTCCTTCCACTAATATGTATAGCAATGTGATGACAAACTTGGTTCTTATGACTATGTTTAACTTAAGATCTTTCCCCTCTCTTCCTTCCGACCATCAATATATTTGAAATACCACATTGTATTATGCAACTTCTTCTCTTTTCCTAACTTTTAGGATGTTTTGACACCAAAGCACTATATTTTTGAAAACTATGTCAATCCATAGTACGGATGTATCGGGGAGACCATGAAATTAGTTGTTTGAGATCCGCTGTTGACATGCTCTCTTGACCACGGTTGCATAGTTACGACTAAGTAGATAAGTGAAGCAACTGAAGACACCTTTTCCCATCTTCTCACTAACATCTTAATCAATCAGGTTACTGTGTTAAGCGACGATGGGACTATTCTGAGCAGTAAGTACCTGAAATCATCCGAAGATGTCAAGAGTGGTAGTACGATGGAACTAACTGCTCATCTGGTTGAGATTGGTGAGGAAAGAACTTACTAAGAAGGTATCAACTTCTTTTTGATACCATCAACACTCTGCAGTGCATGTACAAACTCAGAATTGGGAGCATGGTTAACTTTCTCACTGGCGTCATGTTCTAGGCATGTGGCACCACTAATCTGTATATAAATCCCAAAGTGGTTTACCTTTTATCAAGATCCATCTTTTTTGAGACCTCTTTTTATATTATATTCGTGGATCAGACATTGCTTAAGCGGGATAGCAGTTTGGTCGTATGCATCCAAGTGAACTGCGGCTTGACCATGGGGCATCGCTTTGTGGGGTATAGGGATTATCGGGGAATCGGCGAGGCGTCACTTCGGTTGAGCGGAAATGGGCTCTTGGACTTCAGGTTAATTTTTATGTAATATTTCTTATCCTTGCATGAAAAACATATCTTTGTTTCTTGGATCTATTTAAATCGATATAAGCGGAGTAGGTGCGAATTCTGAATTCTTTGCTCGGTGAAATCTACGCTAACACGGGCCATCCTACTGAACTGTCAAGTAATCATGTTGGTCACCTCAATTTATTTGCATGTCACTATATGTCTTTTTATACATACTCTAACAAACTTAAAAGCAGCGGACAGAAATCGGGACATAGAAACAAAAAAATTGGTGTTTGGAAGCATCGAAGTGTTTAGAATCATTACCTTCCGGTTCCAAAATGGTCTTCTCAACTTTGCATTGTTGAATGAGTACACAATCCGAGCATTAATGTACTTAATAAAGTTTGCATGTTAAGAAGAATTCCAAACATTAAAAAGAATAATTAAGAATATATAAGATTCCATACAATATGATTTAATAGAACCATGAAGAAGGCGAGTAGAAGGGAGCGTTAAGGTAGCTAACATTATCTCCCTCTTGTCCGTAGTACTCTGAGGGGCTTAGGAGATAATCAATTCTGTTGAAGTAAGGAGGATTTGATCTCTGTCTTTGTTTATGGCCATCTTGTCTCTATTTGTTTTCCCTATATTCCGTTGAAAGGAGATTTTCCTATTAAACAATGTAAAAAAAAATAAAATCGATTGTCTAAAATATAAAAAATATAATAATCATTTGTTTTAAGAAAATACCTTTGAGTGTAATAATATTCAGATTGAATTGAAAACTTCTTTATAGACAATGTTTTGTGTATGTCCTTGGGGCTCGTCCCCATTCCTTCGATTAAAAACTTGAGTCCCTCTCGTGAGCTTGTTCTTGAAAGCGCAACATATAAGCGGCCATGAGTGAAAGCGGCGTTGGCAAATATATTCCAACTTTTTCGAATGTTTGTCCCTGGCTTTTGTTTATGGTCATAGCGAAACAAACTTTAACAGGGAATTGCTTCCTTCTGAATTCAAATGGCCATTTCGTATCGCTTGGGGACAAAACTATTCTTGGAATAAAGACTGGATCTCCTACTCTGTTGCCTGTAATAATATCCGCATATATCACTTTGGAAGCCAATTTTGTGACGATCATCCTAGTCCCATTGCACAGTCCTCGACTCTGATTAAGGTTTCTCATTAACATGATCGGAACACCAACTTTTAAATCCAGTTTGTGGTTCGGTATGCCGGAAAATTCTAGAGTGTTTAAGAATTCTGTCGGGTATAAAACATCTTGTTCAGCACTTTTACCTTGAATTGGACTTAGTGAGTCTGCACTTAAGTATCTCTTTAGTTCTGTTGGGAGTTCTGAAATTATTGTGGAGTTAATTTCATCAACTGTTTCGTTCCTCGGGGCTAGAATGCTTCTTTCTTTAAGATATTGAATATCTGTATATTTGTTGACCAAATCCGGATATATGCATGACACAATATCTTCTACTGGATTATCACTATCCGGAATAAGCAGGTCTTCTGGAATTTTGATCCAAGTTGATTCCACCTCGTCACTCATTCTAGAAGTAGGAAGATTTCCGTCTCCAAGGTCTAAAACCCATTTGCTAAACTCTTCAATAGACTTTGTTGTAGCTGATTCTATATTTCCATTCTTCAGTCGCATGTTCTCAGTTAAGTGAAAGACTTTGCAGTTTTTCCATAATTTTGACTTGTTGATAGAAGCATCAACAACATTAGTTCTTGTGCCTCTTGGAATGGTGGTAATATCGTGCGAAATCTCCTCCCATTAGGAATGTTTTACCACCAAATTCTTTGCCTTGTGATTTAAAAGATCCTCCGATTAATGCGGTTTCTTGCTTCAAATCCATGTCGTGAGTCATTGGTGCTTCGCCCCACACTATTAGATCGCCCGTCGATAAGGTTGTGTAATAATGTCCCTTGAGAGATGTCACAATTGGTGTTTTCATCGGTCGAATAACAATTTTAAACCTAGAGTGAGCAGTCCTTCCACTGGAAGTAGGAGCGACTATCGAAGACGAGCTTGCAAGAACAATCTTTCCTTCGGACCGAAGTTTAGATATAATTGTTTTGTAAAGATATGTTTTGCCAGTTCCTCCGCATCCGTTACCACGAAAAAACACCTCGATTGAGATTGAGGCGCATCATTAGCGAGTTGAATACGGCGTTGATTAGCATTCATTCCGTTGTTAAGAATCTCATATTCTTTTCGCAACTCATTGCGATTCGTAATCTAATTCTTGACAATCAATCGTTATCTGTGGAGATCCTTGAAGACATATTAAATTTAGGAAATCAGGAATGTTTGTGAGAGATAATCCTTTTTCAGCCATAATTTGTTCAATCTCACAGAGAGTCTCATTTCTAATCTGTTCTTCGGTGAGTGTGAGATTCTCATTATTGTTCTTCTTTCTATATCGAAACAAAATATCTTCTCCGAGGTGCTTTTGATGTTTCTCCCAAAGTTTTTCAGGATATGTCACCCCACAAAACAAAATCAATGTGACGAACAATTGTCTCAAAGATTTTGGAACTTGCCAATGACTTGCTTCCTCCATAGCGTCATCCCATTCACTGTCGTCCTCAAGTAATCCATGTGCCTTGATATAAAAATGAAAAATTAGAATAATAATGTAACAATATGAATTGCATTTTAATAGTAAACCATCATAAATGAGCTAAGGTTTTGTTTTATATATAATATTGTCTTCTTATTATTATTTTTCTTCTAATGTATTCAAATATTTATTACATTTAATGGCCTTTTAATTGGAATAACTGTTTTGCAGGATTGGTTTCACGAATCAGGTCGGACCCTGAATATTTTTTGATCTGGAGTTTCTTGTTACCTTTTAGATATTTGAGCTTACAGTGCATGCATAATGAAAGATCTCTTGGTCATTGCTGTTTCAAAATATTGTAGTAATTTGAAGCGTAGTTTTACTTCGTGTGAAATTGATTACTTGAGCTCATTTACTACTTCTGTAGATTTTCTACCATAGTATATATCCTATTCTCTTCCATCTCTTTATTGCAGCATTCCCTTTTCTACCGAAGATATATCAAAAGCCATTCCTGCAACAGATCCATCAGATGTTGATCTCCCACCATTTTTGCGCGAATGTCCATCTGCTCAGTTCCTAGTTGCTGGGAGTTGAAAATTTGCATAATATGCAGCAAACTTGTGTAATATGCATAGAGGTGGACAATGTACACTAAGTGCACCAAATTTGAGTCTCTTAAGCATTATGGAGGAGGTCCATTTCAGCTGATGCAAATTCAAGAGAAACTGCCAGTAAATTAGTGTTCATCTCGGTACGGTGGACTTGGACTTGGCAAGTGGAAGTTGAATCTCCTAAAGGCCTTCATTGCAGAGGTTCAGAGATAGGGGAGTAAAACCATCAGCTCCCCACAGTACATATTATGGACTGCAGGATAGGTCCATTTGTAACTTAATTGTTATATATTCATTAGAAAGAAATATCAGATTTAGAGGCTGCTTTTCTAATACCCCTGTTGTTGTCTGTAAACGCACCCAATTAAGTATTTGTGTCTATAATGTTCCATTCTGGGTGTTATTTTTTTGGCAGTTCATAACAATCCCCGTGGACAGTACTACTAAGATTTTTTTCATTTTATTTTTCACAATCGTTTTCACGAATAGATTATATTTTAAAGTAATATCAGAGGTGTTAGAACTTAGAAGTGCATTCTTTTTTGTGCCTAGTCTGCCTATATTCACAATCCGGCCAAATCTGACATATCTTGATACTAAAGTAGGACTGTAGGAGCAACAACGTCATGGGCTCATGGCCGTTACAGATAACTAATGAAATGCCAAAGAAACATCAAAGGTAGTTTTATAGTTGAATGTTGGAATCTGAGAAGCAACCTCGGATTCGGTTTTAGTCTCCCCGTCTGGGATGCCATGCCCATCTCCATCTATTCTATTTATTATGAGGCGTGGGTGTGTGAGTAACTCGAACTTGGCTCGTCAACAGCTCTCTCATTCAATAATATGAGTCAAGTTTGAGCACAGTTTAAAACTTCGAGCTCGAATTGAGACGTTCGCACTTTACGATGTTAGCATTTTACATAGTTATGTTAAAGTTTATTTTGGATAATTATTTATGTTAGTGTGTTGGATTATAATTACTCAACACATATTGATTATGTCAGACTTGGACAGAGAACAACTCTAATTTTATTCCACATCGTCCCATCCAATCTAATTCAATATAAAAAAAAAAGTTAATATGGAATATGTAATAAAATATACCGACATGCTGCTCACGAAAGTTGGATAAACTTTTCCATTAACAGATTTTAATATCTTCATAAGACAAAGGACCTTTGGCGATATTGACAACTTGATCATGAGATAAAATCTCTCTCACGAAGTAGGATGTGCGTAGTAGACCGCCCAATTTTTTTTCCCATTTTTCTTGGTTTCCACTTCCTTTCCTTCTTATCCCATGAATTGAGTAGGAAAATCAACATCACGTAAGACCCATAGCTAATTACGGATACTCAATATTTGCTTTAAACCACTCTGTGAACTTGGTTTTGATGAAGATTTCCTGTTTACAACATCTCTTGCATCATCTCTCTCACTATAATAAACCAAATGCTCACCTTCAAGATGGAATGGTAACCTTTCAACGCCGTGGGTCTTAGATCTTGAATATCAAATTTCAATAGTCTCCAAACCGCTTGAGGAAGCAAATAAGAATCGGTGATCTAAGAAATTTGCAACTTCATCAACGTCCTTTACTATTTGATGAGTACTATCTTTTGTCGTAACCATGTTTTCAACAATAATTGAGTAGCCCTGTCCCTTCCCTTGTTAATGTATTTGAAAAGGTATTTGATTGATCTTCCCTTGTTGCAGTGTTCCACATTAATATGAGCTTGGTACTTAACTATCAAATCAACATTGTGTGGAACAACCCATCTGATTATCAACTTCTATATTCTTCTTCATTCCCTTTCGATTGTTATTTAGCCTCCGTGAACTTTGAAGAAGTCATTGTCGTCAATGGTTGTTTCTTCACTAAACGGTCTTGGATAGAACTTAGTACACTTTTTTCTCATTCATGCAAGGGGAATCTAAGTTTTCTATTCATGGCCCATGTATCATGAATTCTAGCACTGAATCATAAGCAATTTTGTCACCAATTGGGTCCGGTAACTCTGCTGATATGAGCTTGTTGATTAGTGAAGGAGTAGTAGGCCCGAGCGTTGTCGAGAAAAAGTAAAATGTGCGTCGTGCGGTAAACCTCTCTTTTGGAATTCAATAGTGTATAATGCTGCAAAACATTAACAAAAACACGATTTATTAATATTTTCATAAAATATTATGAATTTTTAAATTAATTAAAACAGTATAGTATATAGGTTACCTGCCCAAGCCTTCCCAAATTTCTTTGCGCTTTTGTAAATCAGTCATCGGGTTAGGTGCAATTTCATCTCAAAACTCTTTGCAACAATATCCGGGGAAAGTCTTACGGTTTATAACCGGGGAGCTATCATGTCAATACATCTCTGGATTTCGGCCATTTAGGGTTGCATGTAAAAGTAATGAAGAGATCGGGGAACTTGTGTGCTGTGATATTGCAATGGCATCTTGATAGTTCCGTACCATGTACCGCTGGACCACCTGTGAAAGATGAAGGAAGAACTAACCGTTTGCCCTCTGATGCCGGGCCTCGTGTCACCAAAGAACAACCGCATCTACTAATCCTTGATACAATTACGCGAATCGTTTGTTGATTATTTGAACCCAATCCATTCTATTTTGTTCAACGTTTGTATAAGAATCTACACAAAGTTCTTTGTCTCAATTTTTTCCCACCGAACTATTGTGCGGCCTTCATTGCGTCGAAGTTGTAATCTAAAAGCATAGTATTCTCTCATGCTAATATTTTTCTTTTTCCAACTCATGCATTGTTTCTATATGGAATGTCAAGTCTGTATCCATCTTCAAAGATGGGGAACAAAAGTGGATCTTGCATTGCCATGAAACTTGGAAGCAATTCGTTGATTCTCTTCAAGCCAAATCCTTTTTGTCCACAATAACATCTACTTGCTCGTTAAATTCATCACCATTGCCAACGATTAGACCAGCTATCTCTTTTGATGATGGCAAATTATAAAGTCTTCCATCTTTTTGTCTTCTATTAATCAATTGTATGCCGACGGCGTCGGCCACATGACATTCTTTAAATCTATCCCTTGCCATTCTATAAGTCTTGGTGAGTTCGTTGGTAACATTCAACATATTTATCAATCCTTGAACAATGCTAGAATCTAAAGCATATTTTGGATTCCTCTTAACAATTTTCTTACTAAGAGAGTTCAACTGTGGGTGACTTCATTTTCATTATCATGTATGTACAAACTGCAAACCTTGGACGATACTCCTTTTTGGAAGCAATGTTCCAATTTTGTGGTGATTTTGCCCTTTTATTTTATAAACAAAGGGTGCCTTTCCATCATTAATTGAGCTCGAACTTGTCCACCAGTAGATGTGAGCGAACATTGAGTTGTAAATCTTTGATGTTTTCCATGTAATTTAACGATTTTGACCCTCCATTGCAATCCAAAAGATTCTTCAAAAATTCTGGAGTATCTTTTTTAGAAGAGGCAATTGAACCTTTCCATTCGACAACATATTGAGAATTTAGGATTAATAGGTTTTTGCTCCTATCATTCCTTTCTTTCGTACCCGGACAATAGCTCCTTGATGAGAACATATGGATGTTGGACATCCAAAATCAAAGGCTCAAAACAACTTCACGCAAGGCAAAAGTTACTAAAATTAAAGAATTTAATTATAATAAGAATATAAAAACATTGCTGAATTTAATTATAATAAGAATATAAAACATTGCTGTAAGAAAATTACTTTTATGTGAGACATCTATTCCACATGAAATGGAAACTTCAGTTTCATTGTCCACTTCAATGTCGGAATCTGATCCACTCATTTGTGATAGGTAATCATCATCACTTTCATCGTCAATGTAATTATCGTTTCCAATGCTCTTCAAATTCAGCATCTCTTTTCGTTTAGCTCTATTTATTTTAGCTTCTTCTTCACTTGTTCCGGGCATAGATACTGTTTAAAAAATAATAATATGTCATTTAATAAAGTATTTGGTGCTATAAGAACAATAAATTGAATACATAAGAAGAAAATATTTACCAAAACGTTTCATTCTACTAAGACGATTAGATTTATAACTTCTCTTCTGTGTTTTCCTCCTCTGTTTTCTTTTGGCTGGGGTAGACTTTGTAGTTGTTGTTTTTCTAAGCGATACTTGATCTTTGACCGCAATTTAAGAGTAACATTAGTATCATGAATATATAAAGTACTTGTCGAATCGTTGTAAGTTAAGACATACTTTCTTGTGAAGGAACAATGTCACCAGAAGTTTCTTCCATATTATTAGGCTTGGTCTTCTTTGGAGAAATTTCAATCTCTACTTGAATTTCATCCGAATCTTTCTCTGCGTTAATGAGTGCTTTTCTTTTCAACTTAGCACGCGCATGTTCAGCGAAACCAAGTAACTATATTTTTTACGAAACATTACCGTGTTGATTTAGTTCAGCCTTCAAATTGTTAATTATCTCTTTATTTGGACTTCCATTGAATTGATCAAATACTTGATGTAGTTTTTCAAGTTGGATTGTTGTTGGTGTCCATCGCTTTCTACTGGATAAATTCTCGTCAATGAAATCATGTAGAACACGAATCTTTGGAAGCTGGAAAGAAATGAGTAAGTTAAAGTAGAGAATCAAACAAATATGTGAATTTAGTGATATTTCTTGTGCGTGGTAGTGTTACTTACTTATTTTGACTATACCGGTGCTAGCAAGTTACCCTTTCATAGCTAAGATTTCTAGGTTCAAAGCGTGACACCGGTGGATGTGAAATCTTTGTAGTTTTACAGCTATAGAGCATCAATAAGGGTTTGATGCATGCTATTCACCCGATGGTTGGAAAAATATGTCGATCTGGATGGCCTCCACGAGTCGGCCCATGTCACTTTTGGATAAATATGCATCGAGCTATTTTGCTCTGAAGTGCATCATGGCATACATTTACTTTTATCATTAAAGCTAATAACCCTGTTCAATTCAATGCTTATACATGGTTCTTGAACCATTTCTTTGTGAAGGTTAAAGTGAAGATGTAACACCCGAGGATTGAAAGCCTTTTGGAGGAGTTGCGGATGGCAACAAATGAAGTTTCGGCTCTACAATTGATATAGCCATAACATTATATAAATTAGGTGGCTTACACACTATCCTATCCGATCATGAACAACCACTTCTTCGATCAACATATATTACTCAAGTTTCAACTAAGCCATAATTTTAACCAAGTTTGCTTAAAGCCGTAAACATCGTCATCAAAGGTATATATCAAAATCATTTGGTGGCGGCTTCCGGTAAAAACTATGGTATTACTACCAATATATCCGAGGATTTTTTAAGACAACTGCGCCATCACCATCTTTGGTGGATAAGAGTAAAATTGGCTCACACCACTGCAATTGCCGGCGTGGTGTATGTGCCGCGAATCTTCAGTTTGTCTAAAGCATAGGGCATTCCACATGCCACATGCCACGAGGGTATGTAATAGGTAGTGCTTTTTACCTCACGGTCGACATAATACTCCATGAAAGTGTTGTTATAGCGGTTTTAATAACTCTCTTTCAAAGAAATTAGGCAGATTATCATGCAGGCTTGCTTTTGATTCCGTTCATATTTGGGAATCCGGGAAGAAGTAGTTGATCTTGGTTTGGTCAATCTCCGTGCCAAACTTAGCATGGTTGTTTTAATATGCATGTTGTATGCCCAAGTATGCAGCTAGTTGTTTAGTATGCATCTATCTTTACTCACGAAAATAAAATTATATCTAATATGTGATTTATTGGAGTCTAACACCTATTTTCTTCGAGGTTTATGCCAATCACGCCCTCAGAGTTTGGTTCCATTGATCCTATATATGGGCGAGAGACAGATGACGACAATGGACAGTTTGTCGAATCCGGAAACTATATATAGCACCGGAAACTATTCTAGGAGAAATTCGAATCCATTCCGTTCGGATATTGATCGGTCTTGGTTTGACATGGTTTACGCGTTACTGGTTCCCGGAAGAGTCGGGATCCACCCAACGGGAAATAACGCTTCATACTAAAAAATATGTACCAAAAAATATATACTAACAGTAAAAAAATACTAACCTTCAGTGGAAAGAATTTGGAGTCCTTTGAAAGATGGTGTACCAGGGAAAAACCTTCAGTCCAGGAAAAAAAAAAAAAACTTGCAGTAGAAGGATGATGGTGTGTGCTTCGTGAATATTGATGTGTTTTCTTAGGATTTCTTTCTCTATATTGGTGTATGGTTTCAATAGGTTTTTGTTGAATGCTTCATGAATATTTATGTCTTTATATAGATTTTAATATGACAGCAGTTGTATAGCATAAGAATTCTGTTGTTGATCCATTAACTAATTCGTATCCATATCTATTAACTAATTCGTATCCATATCCAATAACTAATACATATCAATTAACTAATCCATTATAGATATGCATTTTTTTATCGAACTTGTTCACGGGATACTCTAATGGCAACTATAGACGATTGTATTGTATTACACGATATTCGATTATGTTTGCGCATCTCGTTTCTTTTTCACGTATATTCCGATTATGTTTGTGCATCTCGTGATCCGTTAATTTGTAATTCGTGATCCGTTAATCAATATCTAATAATCGGTATGCTTACTTTTTGGTATGCTTACTTTTGGTATGCAACAATATCTAATAATCAAGTTTTGAAAATGTAATTCGTGATCCGTTAATTTGGTATGCTTACTTTTTGGTTTGGGATCAAAACAGTTTAGAGTGTGATTTTGTTGGCTCGGAGAAAATAACAAACTGTATTCAACGGGCGAAACAAAAGAAAGAAGTCCATCAACATGGGAAATCACCATAATTAACATTCAAAAAGTGCTGAAATCTACCCTTGCACTAAATCCTTCTACAAAACAATTTGGATAGCATCTCTTTTGTAGGATCTGTCGAATCGAGGTCGTCACCTCAAGCATAGCTGTTGTTATAGGTCATTTGTATAGTACCGTGTACCATCTACAAACCGATATATTTCATCTGAATACTTTTTTTATGGATTATGGTGATAAATGTATTTGTGGAACAGGCACTACCCTGAACTATTTCTTAGATGACCGCATCAATAAAGCCGAAATTCTTTTCCCGGTGTTGGATTCTTTCTCATTGCAGTTTTCCTTGGAGCTGCTGTTCACTCATCAAATGGAGCTGATAATAAAGCAAAGCTCAGTAGCTTGTCTAAAGATAATACGGATGAGGCAGGGTATGTAATGACGCGGTCATGGCGGTTGGACAACCCGGCGCTGCCGTTACCCAATTACGTTCACTTCTAGAAGAAGATCAAGTGCAATTCAAGAGGCTCGCTTCAATCAGGATTCAAGCATTCTTCCGTGGGTATCTGGTATAATTTTCAAAACAATCACCATTTGTCACAATATAAAGATTACCAATTAGAAGTCTCGTGTTAGATAAATCAACTCTCTGTATCTTCCATTGCAACTTGATCAAGGAAAGCTTTGTGCACCGAAAGAACTGGTGAAGTTGCAAGCACTTGTAAAGGGTTACCTTGTGAGAAAAACAGGCTGCTAGGACCCTCCGGTGTATGCAATCCTTGGTGACTGTTGGGGCTAGAGCTCGAGCCCAAAGGAACCCGGATGGTGAGGAAACACATCTCCTTGCCCATAGGTCATCAAACTACAGAAATTTGTCTGCAGCAAAATCACATTCGACCAACATATAATGTAAGCCTCCTAGAAATCAGTCCATATGTTAAACATTTCTCTTGAATGTTAAAAATGCTAAAGATTTAGCATTCAATCTTGCCAAAAAGAAGTCTTCTTGAAGTGTACAACTTACGGGCTATGCATTTATGCAAGTACCAATACGACCAATAATCTCATAGCTATGTATAATCTCATATAACTTCAGTTAAGATGAAACATAAAAAACCAAAATAAGAAGTCGAAAAACTCACATTTGTTCCTTCTAACTTAAAAGGACAATCCAGGTCCATTGTAGGTATGTCATTGCCTAGAAAAATTATTGTAGCTTTGTAGCAATTTCCAATTTGGCTGGACTCAATCACAGACCTTAAGAAGGGTTCTTATTGTTAACACTTTCGTTTCAAATATTATCAATTTAAGCACAACAATACCTCAATGAAAAACTTACATTGCAACACACATTTCAAAATAATAATAATAATAATAATAATAATTGTAGATATCTGCTCCGTGAATTATATTCTTAGTTCTCGAACTACTACGAAACAAAAAAAATCAATCAATAATCAAGTAATACCATTCGTTTAATAAAATCAAACTACCATAGTAAGTAAATTTCATACAATTAAATTTCAGTGGCCTTATTGTTTATTATATTACTATTTTTGAAAAAAGAGAAGGATTAGGACATAACGTGAGTTGGTAGCATAAAACTTCAATTGATATTAGATTTAACAACTTACAGATGAGTAGATGCATTGAGAGAGCGGCAAGAGATATATCATCGGAAGAAAACCCATGTGTTCCTTTCATGTAATACTGTTATGAAGACTTTCCTCAAACAATTAATATGCGAGGGTTGAAATTTAATCTACCAGCATTATAACAACAAAACAATAAAACCATTGATTCCCAACAACAGTAACAACAACAAAAACAATAATAATTGATTATGATTCCTAGACATATCAAGATTATATTCATAAAGAAAGATTTGATGGCAATATCTCATTGAAAAATCACCTAAAAAGTCTAAATTAAGTAACTTAAGTTTGAGCCGAACAGAGATGGAGCCAAGAAGTCTAAATTCACCTAAAAAGGTATTAAACATGCATGACATATATAATTAAGTACCTTTGAAAGGAAAACTGTGTTTACATCCGGACTTTTCTTAAAAGTGTGCGAAGAATTCTTGTTCTCTCGATGGTGAGCAAACAAAACGCCTATTAGATTCCAAACGTTCACAATACATAAAGCAAAACTCATACAAATAATCTGTCACACGGATAAAAACATGGTAGCACCATATATCAAAGGTTTCTGGAGCTTCACGACATACTTAGTGAGCACGTGGTTCATGAAACTGAATCGGGGAACTCGCAAGCCCGAACTTATTTGGATTCATCACATAAAGTGCCCGAAGAAAGAAAGAGATCGTGTTAAACATGAGAGGGGATATATAATAACTCTTAACTCAGGAAAATATATATGTGTCAACATACATCCATTTATTCCTACTTTGTTATGGGAAAGTCACATTTTTTTTTTAACTTACACTGACATTGATACGTATGTTTGTGTCCAACATGGATACGCAAGGTCCAACACAGAGAAAAACCAAAGTGAGGTATTATAACACATACAACATACGTGTGTCGTCCCATGAAGCTTTGGTTTTTCAGCATAGTCAACTAACAAAAGTCTTAATTACTGGGTCACAAAATCATGAGTAAACTTTATTTAATGCGTAAAGAGTTAAAATTCATGGCGAAGAAGTTTTTTTTTCTTAATATAACGTTCTTTTCAAGTGTAATAGAATTCTTTTTAGTATCACTTCAATTGGAGATAATAGTTGATAATGCAAAAACAACATTTGAGTCCGAATACACGACTATAAAGCCTACCATATGGGAATTCCACATTTTTAGTGTGTGGAGACAAAAGCATGGTCTCACAAAAATCACGGTCTCACAAAAATCCAGGAACCATTCTAACCATTCTAACAAATTGGATAGGGGAGGTTAAACAAAATGGAAACCATATGCCAACGATTATTACTCAAATGGTTTCACTCAAAGATAGTGATTTTGATAAAGCTTGACTTTACAGTTCGAAGAATGAGTTCGGACCACAAACTCTCGTGTTTGGTTTTAAAGGAGATAGTGCATGCATTACATGTAACTTTGTAAGTTCAAAATCATAAGAACAAAAGTACTAAACTGTTTTACCAATGCCAAAAATGAAGCCTAATATAGTAATATGTTATAAAAATGTAGTATATAGTATTCGGGTTTTGGACTATAATCGACAATATGATAACATTATCCTTGTGACCTTATCAAGTATTGCTCTGTTAAGCTTCATAACTACCGATATCTAATTCAAGAGCTAGTGTTGCAACTTGCTAGTGTTGCAACTAAAATATCCCAACACGTAGAGTTCTTTGCCTCAACTTGAAGGGATCTCTCTTTCTTTGTCTATATCCCAAGTTTCATATTACTAAACTCAATTCAGGAAGAGACAAAGTTGATTTCTGAGAAAACAAATGAAGAGAATCTCGAGTGAATATATTAAACTGTCTGCAAGGTCGCATTTCGAAACATAAAGTCTAGTTTAATGTTTGGGGCTTCATGAATTAATTAACCTAACTAAAAACATAATGGTCCGAAAGACACGGAGAGGGTGGGCAACTTAGCTTATGATAGTAGTCGTAGTACTTCAGTGACCCTCTGTGATCATTAGGGGGATTAGGTTGGTTCATTGATTAGTTCCTACTTTTAAGCAATGAAATGGGAGTGATGATGACCAATTTCAGTTTTTATGTGACTAAACATTAAAACACCAGCCTCAATTTTGCCTTTTAGCACTTTGAACCTAAGCTTAACGGCTTGTTTGCTTAGGTAGCTAGGAAAATAGAAAAAAAGAAAAACACTCAACAAAGACGCCTTTACTTCATTTGTCCACTTCTTCGTTGTTCTAATTAATATCTATTCGGAGATTATTTCTAAGCTCTAACGAATATGTATTTCCAAATCAAGCTTCGCTACTGAAAAATCTCAAGCAAATGAAGTTGAATCAGCTCGAGGAGGTGTAAAGCTAGGCTAGAGAGACACAAAACTAACGTTGTTTCGTTTTGCGTTAATTCCTGCAGAAATGCCATGTGCATTGCCTTGTAAAAGGACCAAGTGCAATCACAAAGACAACAGGGTCTCGGAAGCACAGGACACGGGCTTTACCTTCTTGGGTTGTAGGATCACGGCATAGGACTGCCATCTTAGGAAGGTCCTTATTCTAGGGTGGTGTTTATTATGAGTTTCATGTCTAGTGTTGTACTTCTTCAAGGATGGGATGATAGGGGTGAGCCGAAAGCAATCATAGGCGCCCAAACTAATCCCGATTTCTACTTTGTGTAGGTAAAAGTTCCTACAGCGTTTAATGATTCATCCCTCGGTGGTCAAAGGGTTGTCGAGAGAATAGTATGGATAAGGACTTCCAGCTTCTTGATGAGATGAAGAGGAAGAAAGTAAAGGTGCACAATGGTGACTTACAAAGATAATAATTGATGGACTATGTCGTTGACAGGATAAGTTTGAATCAAATGATGTCAAAACAAAGTTAGGGGGTCTCTTCCCTCCACCTTGGTGACAGGACTTGACTTGAGACCAAACCGTAGCAGTTCATCGGCTTAAGAGGTGGGATCAATGGCTAAATGTTTGTCTTTCTTCAATATGACCAAATCTCTTTAGCAGATCCGCATTTTGTTAGTGGTGGTGGTACTATAGTTTCGAGGGGTTGAATGAAATGGATGGTGTGTCCCCAAAAAAGATAGAAGGCGTTGTGGTTGAGGATTTAGGACAGGATGGAAAGGAGTAAAAGGTAATGGAATGGCTAATTTTGATTGCAATGTGTGTTTGGATGTGGCTAAGGAACCGGTTGTTAGTTCATGTGGTCATTTGTTTCACGGGCGTGTTTATATCAGTGGTTGCATATTCACCGTGATCATAGGGAGTGCCCATCAGGTGTAAAGGGAGGTAACGAAGCTGATATTACACTCATCTATGGGCGAGGCAATTCCGAAAAGGAAAGTGGAAGAGAGAGGGAAAGAGGTTGATTCCAGTTTGTAGATACCCCCAAGACCTCGTGGTCGTAGGTCGGAAGGTTTAAGGCAATGGATAAGCAGCCGCTTCTAAGGAGACCGAGGGAAGACTTAGGTTCATGAAGAAATTATGTATCTATGATTGCAAAGACCGACTTAGGTTTGAAAGAATCTTCAAGCTTTTTTTTGCTTGTAACGTGTAATTTAACAAAGCTAACATCATGAAGGACAGAGTAACTGTGCAAGTTCCCAATGTAGAAATTCATAATCAAACAAAACAAAGCATTGCAATTTGGTAGTGAAATTAATTTACTTGGGACTTAAGTAATGGTTATAAGAACAAAATATATGAGATAAACTAACCTCAGCTAATTCTTTCTGACTATTGGCCTGCCATAGTTAGGTCCATATATACGACCCTCTTTCTCAACTCCTCAAGAAAGGGAATTCCTGAGGTTGTAAAGAAGATACCGCAATTCCAAATCCAAGATGTGCCTGCAAATTCCCTACTTGATGAATCTGAAAGAGATACCTAGTCTCGAGCAAAGGAAATAGATAAGATGAACCGACACCTGGAAGTATCTCCATCTTCATATTTGTGTCAGAGTAGTTGAAGTTAATTGAAGGTGCAAAGCATTCATCGGGTTTTCACGTAATTAATTTATGGTTTTTTATTTTCTTAACAATATGGGAATGAAGTTTAATAATATAACCAGTTCTAACTGTAAAATGTTATGGTAGGTCAGTTGTCTTGTGCAATGACATCCATGAACTCCCTTATTTGGTTTGCCTAAACAGTATTAGGCTCTTATTATATTTTGTTAGTTGATTATCATACCTCATTCTTGGCATCCCGAATTCAAACACTTTTATGTGTCTTCCCTCTATGAGGTATCTCAGATTCGCGGGTTGATTTGAAACCTTAATTATTAGGAGATTGCTTCTTGCAAAGTTGTCCCTTTTACCTAGCCTTATCGATTTTCATCCACCCATCTGGTTGGATAGATGTGGGCAAAGATGAAAGCAAGGGTGTAGATACTCCATTTAATCCCTGTAATTTATTCATCTTTTTAAAATTTATGTGTTTATTCTAAGCATCGTGGTGTGTGCGTGCACATTCGTGGAGCGTGTGTCGATAAAGGTCGATGATTGTGGGGTTTCATCGGGTTTTGAATTACAACTTGTAAAGCACTTAAACATTTCTGTTGAGAAAGGCCTATATAACTTTGTATAACGCTAGGGTAGTCTCTACCCGGTTCCTCGAGCTCTATGATAAGCAATACCTTAGAATTTGCAATAAACTTTTGACAATAAGAAAGAGCCCAATACCTTAAAACTCCTATAACCAAAATCCCTGAGCATATGCTCCTATGTTTACTGCAGGCACGACCGAGACACGGCAGGGACACTCCGAGACACCGACATTTTTAGTTAAGAATTATGCTCCTATTGCACACAAATGTAGAATAAATCACTTGCTATGTTAAGATTTCCTTCCCTTTGTCTTATGTAGAGGATTCAACCATCTCTCAAGAACAAATTTAAGTTTTTCCATGAAAATCTAAATTTGTATAGCTCACAATCATAGTTTCACATGATTTCACATATAAATACCTCGTGGAATTGACTATCTCTAGGCATACTTGACCTTTATGAATTAAACAAAGTCATCATCATTAAAAAAACAGCAATCAGTTTGCTTATGTGGGTTTACACTGGGGTACACATGAAGTATTTTTTCCTCGAACTTCTAGGTTCAATAATAAGATGTTAAAACTATAGCACCATGTCAACCCCTAACATAAGAATTCAGAGAACAATTTCAATTGGCTCTTATACACTTATTCAAAATGAATAAATAAATATATAAATAAATTGAAGTAGAAGAACACAGGACTGCTTTTTCTTTTCTCAAATATTCAACAAAAGATCTCCTCTATCATTGGGCACCATACTCAACAAGACTTGAACATTTGCAATGAACCCAAATTCATTTTTTTTTTCTTGTTGAGGGAATGGGGAGAGAAAGAAAGATGATGTTGGCGGCGTAGATCTCTTTTTTTTTCTTTTTTCACAGGCTATAGAGAGTTGGAGACCGAAAGTGATTGAGATTTGAGAATAAAGAGTTTCGGGTTTTCAGGTTTTTCGTGGAGTGTGGTTTTGTTCAAAAATTCCTCTCCTGTTTCGTAAATAAACGGGGCGTGAATTTGGAATTGCTAACTTTCCTGTTTTAACGCCTACTATATCGTAATTACTTAGGGACACGTGGACACTCTCAAAACTCTCCCTCAATTGATGAGGGGAGAGCTATAATATATATATACAGATAGTAGATATGGGATGGTGTCATTATTAAAATTAAAGCTTGGGCAACTGATTTGGAATCAATTTATAACCAAATGTTTCTAGATATATAGTAATCATATATCAAATACTTTTCAGATGCATCAATGCATGCATTGTCACCAAGTACGGGATTGGTTTTTAATGAGAAGTTTAATAAAAATTTATTACGGATTTAAAATAAAAAGCTCAGTAAAAAGACGGGAAAAAAAATGTGTAAAAAAACGTTGGCAAAATAAACTGGTGTAAAATAGAAAACGGGTTTAAAACATAAAAAACGCAATAAAAAACGAGAAAAAAAAAATAACGATAGACGTGGGGATTTTGTTTGTCTATGAATGATTGAAAAAAATCACAAATGAAAATGTTCTACAAATGATATTTAAAAATTTCTTGTCCTCAACACTACAAGACAAATTGACAAGTACCTACTAATTGAAACAATTTTAGATGTTACAATTTCGTAAAGAATATAGAGAACAAGAATATAGAAGTTTTCGATAATAAATTATGTAAATTTTCAAAATAAAATTATAAAAGTTTAAAACGAGGTATTTTAAAAATATCGTAATATATAAACACATTTAAAACATTTACAACGGATTTTAATCGTTAAATATGGGTTTTAATCGAAATCTCATATTTTAAACATATATAAAACTCGATCCTCTTCATTTTCTTGGGTTTTAAACGAGTATTTTAAAAAAAACCGGAGTACTTGGTGACAAATGCATGATAAAGTGGTTCTATTACCTTATGTCATGCCAGGTCCGCAAACAACGTATTGAATCCACAAGTCCTTGGTTCCTGGTCCAATGGAAACACAATAATCATCCCCAGTCCTCATGCCAATGTTCAATATACGGATGTTGAACGATTGTTCTACATGTATGCCATCTGTGTTTGGGCTTTCCTCTGGGGCATGAATCCTGAACCCTTGTAATATTACGTTTTGGCATAAATCATAAATGTATGACCATATGATAGAGCTCAGCGTTGATCGATGTCACATTTTGGATGGCTATGTCTATCGAAGAATGAAAGTGTCTGCAAATGAAAGGTTGAAATGTCAGTGCGTGACGATCATCAGATAAAATGTTGACGTATTCAGAAGATATTATGTTATCGCGTAAAAGTAAAATTGAAAGACATAGAATTAATTACCACTGCACCGAAGGATCGGACAAGCTTGATTAGCACCCTTAGTCCTTACATTCCCACAAACTTACAAACTTGAGCCTGCTTGACCATCAAGAAAACCTCCAATAATGTTCACCAGAGCCAGTAATTAATCAGTATAACCAATTTTCTTATAGTCTGGGGCAACTGATATTCCATTCGTCCGGAATGTGATCCCAAGCCGGCCAGAATTCTTACAGGGTCCTATATGAAGCTAGTCTGGCTAAGTAAATACCTCTTACTAGGAACAAATATTGTTGTTGGTATATCTGAACTACAAGCAACAGTCCATGCCTCAATAAAAGCATAGCTTGCATCAGTCTTTCCATCATCCCCAGCCCCAAAATCTATAACACTGATATCTAGTGCAAACATTAATGAAAACAAAGGAAAGATTAAAAGTGTGAGAAGGATATTTCTAAGTTGTCATTGTTTGTTTGTGTGTATGTTGTATTTGTTGTGTACGTGTATATGATAATGAAAGAATATTTTATGTTTTGAGCTTTGAGCTTTTAATTCGGGTACCCTTTAATTGTTGAAAATAATGAAGTTGTCCAGTTTGCACCCTCCTTTTATAGTATTCAAGTCCTTTCAAGGTTTTTAATTGGAAAACTCTTTAAGTTAGCTGCTCAAAATACAAATATTAGCTTTAATATTTTCGACGAAACGCTTGGATTCAAAAGAGGAAGGTGTTAGCTTTAAAAGTAATTATTAATCTTACTATATTAGAAAAATATGGAGGTTGATGAATAGGAAAATTTACAGGTCACATTTTATGTTCGGTCACAGAGGTATTGTTGTCAAATTTATTTTTTTTTTTTTTTTTTTTTTAAGATTCCTAAGTTTATATAAAATGGTCCCTATTATTCTTTACGGTAATTACAGAACTATCATTATACTGTACAATAATTATATAACAGTCCCTATATTTGTCTAAATTAAAGATTAGTCTCTATATTTTATCTAAATTACAAAAACATCCTTATGTTTTTCTACCCATTTTAAATAATGGCTAAATCTATGGTGCGCAGGTCGTATGGTATGCTATCAAATCTGGGCCACTCATACCAAAGGGTGCGTGTGTATTGCATGGCAAAAGTACTGATCTAAAAGCCCACATTACCTGCGCACCATACATCTCGCGCACTGAAGACATGCTCTTAAATAAATTATAAAAGTGTCATATATTGAAAATTATTAAATTGCTCCTATACGTTTTTTGTGTGATATTGCTACTGAGCTTTATATGTATATATTTTGTATCCCATTTTTTTTTTCTCCTAATCTAAGTGAATAACTATTAATATTTCGTTTTTATAAAACCGAAACAACATCGAAAATCAAAATGTACCTTATTGTAATTAAATGAAGGTAAACGCTCATATTTTGGGAAAACAAGGAAAATTAGTAATTTCACTTAGAATGGAAATTTAAAAAAATAAAAGTGGTGTGGCTCACCCTTATTGGGATGCTCCACAGGCAAGTTTTAATAATAATCTTCCGTACAAAGAAACAGGAAACAGTGTTAGTGGTATTTTGAGGTCAATTTTGTCATCTTTATGACTATTTTGGCGGTTGTCTAAGAATCACTGTATATACTCATTTGCTGGATCTAACATTCTAACCTATGTCCATGTACGAATTCATATTCAAAACTATTGAGCTGATCGTACTTCATTCCTTCGAGTACTTGTTCATTGACAATTTCAAGAGTTTGTCAGCCAGGAATGAGGTGTTTGACTTCTTTGGATTGTGATACAATCCAAGTTGAGGGTTGCTAATAAGCAAATCATTAGAAGTTGCCTCGAAAAAATCGGATAAATAAAAATGTGTTCAGTTGCGTTGTACGACCTAAAACAAATTCTTCTCCACGCATATCACAGAAACTGGAAACAAATGCTAGCCTGACATTTCAGAGCAAAAAAAAAAAAGAGCTTGGATTGAAAAGACTGCCCAAGTAGCTTGAATATGAAGCGATATCCGTTTTCCATACATTCTCATGTTTGTCTTAAAATGCAAGAAATGATGTTCATATAGACTAATATACTATGTACCTTGAGATGAGTTTGTCAAGTATATGACTCTGTAACCGCATGGTTGCATAGATAGCACTCCATCGGTCTATTTCAATATTTATGATCCCTTTGACTGAATCTTTCTTCATTGATAATCATGAGAATGGTTGGCGCACTGCAGTAGCAGCAAAAACACATTCAGCTATGGGCATCTATCTATTTTGGCAAATAAGTTGATGTTGCAACCAAAACCTGGATGTGCAGTGCTTTCATTGAGAGTTGAACTCAAGACCTCCCGCTTACTAAACGGGTGCTCTAACCAACTGAGCTATGAAAGCACAACGTTATTAGCTCGAAGTAATAAAAAAAGAAAAATATAGTGCAATGTGGCTTGACATAATGTTTGCGTTTTATTTTACATTTTGTGTGAAAATTTAAATCTGCATCAGTTTAGTATTCTTTGCTATCATCCACATTTTAAAGGACATAATTATTTCAGAGTAAGGCAAATTGCTAAAGTTACACGTTCTAAATTTGAAATCGGAACTTGTTAACGTGTACAACTAATATCCAAAACAAATTATTAATATCTATCGGAAATATTACAGTGATCTGAGTATCTGACTCAATGAGTTAGGATCGATGCCTAGAGAAAGTACCTTGAATATTACAGTGATGGTCTAATGTCCAAGAACGTAGGGCTGTAGAATTCTTTATACTTTTTTTACTTACGACACACTCCAAACGAGTGAATTGAACCCTTGGAAATGCTCTGATCAAAGACTGATTCCTGTAAGAATCAATATTTATATGTGCCATATATGGAGGCCGGCATGGACATGAATGATATTCATTCAGTTAGGAATTTAGGATATAGAGTGTTTTGCATACAACCGCCAATACAGCCATTAGCATGACCAAAGACTACTAACACCATTGCTTATAATCTAAAACTTAAATAAAAACACATTGAAAAGGTATGTCCTTTTTGAAGCTAACGGCAGCGCATTTTCAATCCAATCCCTTTATATTTGAAATATATGATGCTGACCATTGTATTATATGCTCATCGCAGCTAACTTAAAACAATAACATTTACAACCTCACACTAGCCAAGTGCTATAAAGAGGAGATCCAACCTTGAACATTTTCAACAGGCTAGGCGCTTCAAATAACATTGCCTTGTAAACTTATACTCATCACAAACACATTTAACTGTAACAAAGACAACGAAAATGATGTCCATCCTTACATACTTCCTACTCGTACTTCTCTTGATCATTCCCTTCATTTCATTGACGTATGCGGTCGAAATCAATGTTGTTGATTTTGGGGCGAGGGAGATGGAAAGACAGATGCAAGCCCAGCATTTCTCAAGGCATGGACTGTTGCTTGCAGTTCACTTGAACCAACAACAATATATGTGCCACGTAGAAGGTTTTTACTTGGTCAGATCACCTTCGAAGGACCTTGTACGAATTCAGGAATTACTTTAAGAATAGATGGGATTTTGGTTTCTCCTGCATATGAGAAAATGGGTTCTGCTAAATATTGGATGCTGTTCGATAAGGTAGAGGGTGTGAACATTACTGGCGGTTTTCTTGATGGTCAAGGCTCAAGCCTATGGTCATGTAAGGGAGTTGCAGGTCAAGATTGTCCTGTGGGTGCAACGGTATGTACAGTACTCTATTGAATTTTGCATGGACAAATCGTTTTTTAAAACTTAGAATCTGAACAAAAATTACAATGTATGTATAGAAATATTGTCTACCAAATTTTTTTGCTTTCAGTACATGATTAGCTGCTGCTTTCATTGAGAGTTGAACTGAGCTGTGAAAGCCTTTTTTTTTCTTAAGTTGTGTACATGATAAGTTCTTATAGATTTATAATAGTGTGTGTTACTGTGTTACCAATCTTGCTAACCGATATGTGTTATTCATCTGCAGTCCCTCACTTTCTTCGGTTCAAAAGATGTAACCATTCAAAATTTGACATCAATCAACGCGAAACTCTACCACATTGTAATCCTTTCAAGCCAAAATGTTGTACTACAAGGGGTCAGAATCTATGCCCCAGAGGAAAGCCCAAATACGGATGGTGTACATGTAGAAAAGTCGCTCAATGTACGTATATTGAACAGCGGTATAAAGACTGGAGATGATTGTGTTTCCATTGGACCAGGCACCAAGGACCTATGGATTCAACGTGTTGCATGTGGACCTGGGCACGGAATCAGGTAACAAATATTGGCACTTACGGCCATATCGTATATATGATCATATATATTGTTTGTGGAGTACTAAGTTAATTAATAATGACTTGTGCATGTTGCAGTATTGGGAGTTTGGGAAAGGAAGTGAATGAAGAAGGCGTGGAGAATGTAGTAGTAAAAAGTGTGGTATTTACGGGAACACAAAATGGATTGAGAATCAAATCTTGGGGAAGACCTAGCAAGGGATATGTGAAAAGGAGTGGTTTTAAGCAAGTTGTGATGAATAATGTTCAAAACCCAATTTTAATTGATCAAAACTACTGCCCTAACAATGAAGGCTGCCCAGGCCAGGTAAATTCACACGGCACAGCTTAACATGACGATAAAACAATTAATTTCTCTCATTTTATTTTTAATTTACAAAATTAGAATGTATCTAAATTTCGTTGCATTTTACCAGCATTCGGGCATACAAATCAGCAATGTCACTTACACAGCAATAAAGGGAACATCAGCAACTAGGTTGCCATTAAGTTTGACTGCAGTCAAACATCTCCATGTGAAGGAATAAAAGAACAAAATATACAGCTCTCATATCTGGGTGAATTAGCTGAATCTTCTTGTCAAAATGCTCGTGGAGTTGTTCTTGGTTCTGTGTTCCCACCAAGTTGTTTATAGGAATTGTCGTTACAAATATTATTTATCCATTTTGTAATTTGTACTGATTATTTTGTGAATATAGAGGAAACGATGCGTTCATTTAGATACGTTTTCCTTTAACAGATTCTCTCTAATTAGAATAATTAGAATGATAGAACAGATTTTGCCCAGCCCAAATAATTGTTACTCAATCAAACTGGAATTGTAGTTCCCTAAGTATATCCTGACAATGGGTTTAATATCCCTGGTATTTAAATGGTTCGCAAAAACCCTATAAGCGGACAAATGTATAAAACCTTCCTATTATTTAAAACATGACATCAAAGCCAAACAGACCAAAATACTCTGTGAAAAACCGGGCTTCGCCATCAATATTTACTTATAATTTCAAGCTTAAGGACAAACCGGATCGACGCGTCATCCTATGTAAATTTCTATTTACATATAACAATGTAAAATTACTACATCTTTTTAATCTATTTAAATTTAAATTTTTCATATGATTTTTTTTTTCATGAAAAATTTAAATTTATATTCTCCCTGATGTCGTCGAGAAAATTTTCAATTCCAAAAGTTCTTATGTAAATTTAAGTTTTCATAGCTCAATGACTATATAAATATAATTTTACATATATATATGACTATGTAAAAATACATTTACATATATTTTGTCAGGGTGTCGGAAAATTTTCAATCCCAAAATTACTATATAAATTTAAGTTTTTATAGTTCCAATGACTATGCAAATATAGTTTAACATATATATATGACTATATAAAAATATATTTATATATAGTGGGAAATTTTCAATCCCAAAAAAGAGTAAAAAGGAAATAAGATAAAATGGAAAAATAAAACATACAAGATTTTATCTCTTTTTTTGGAAAAACAGAGGCTATTTAATGAGACCTAAATAATATGGAGGTTATGTGATATGGGTCCATGTAGGGGTGATAAAAGGGCCGGCTAGGCTCGCCCTCAACCTACAAAAGCCCTCATGATTGAGGGGCGGGTCGGGTCAAGCCCCTCCCATTTGATATTGAGGGTCGGGTCAGTAGGGTCAAGCATGAAAACTCAAACCCTTAACCCTCCCTCCCTCCGTTTTGATTCAACCGAGGGTCGTGGTCGGCCCGGGCGATCTAATTATACTTCACTAGTTTACTATTTTTTTTTTTTTTTTTTTTTAATTGATTTTAATGATATGTATATAAGTATACAAAACTAATTCTTATATCTTTAGAAAAAAATAGATAGAGATGGTGGAAGAGATGATATTCTTAAAATATCTACATTTTAATACTTAACTATGTTGTTAGGGTTGGATTTGTTTTATGTATGACTTATATACATATCATTAAATCAATTACAAAAAGTGCATATATTATATTATGTTATAATTTATCCCTATTGAAAAACTAATTTAATAATTTTTATACAATTTAGATAATTATAGTATAATACATAAATATAATGTAAAATAACAAGAAAATATGGTTTTCTTTAGGGTTTACACAAATATATAGTATAATACATAAAATTATCACCTCTATTTTGGGTTTATACAAAAATAATCATAATTCACTTTCTTTTATATTTGAACTCTTTACTCAAATTACAAAATACCTCATATGATATGTATTAAGCCTCTTATTATTAAACATCATTTGTAGTGAAAATATTTAGTTCAAATAGGGATAATTGTAGTGAAAATATTTAGTTCAAATAGGGATAATTGTGTGACGCTTACGTATATATAATGTCAAAAAATAAAATATATCTTATCGAAAAAAAAAAAAAAAAATCGAGGGCCAAGAGGAAATGAGGGCCAAACGTCCGAATCTTGGAACTCGTAATCCCAGAACCACTAAAATCCTTCAAGCTAAGGGATGAGGCCAGCCCTCTCAAATCTGTGAGGGCCAACTTTTGATGTTTTTGGACGATTTTGGGGGCGGTCAAAGGGTTGAGGCCCGAGGGGGCCAAATTATCACCCAGTCTATGGAGAGAGTTTATACTCAACGAATTAGAACCAAGGGGCTGAGCCTCATTTCTTGGTAGTATATCATATCGAACTAAAAACTAGACTAAAAAATAATTGATAGACATCAGTCCAATAGCTCATATCATCACAACCACAATGCCAACATTAGAGTCGAGTAGTCGACCACGAGCAGGCTTGTAAATGACCAAATCGACAACTTTGTAAATGGGAATTCATCAAAAGCTCTCCAATTCGACCTTACCCATTAACTGTTTGGATCACATGTCATCAATTCAATTTTTGTGTAGATGCAACGAACTTTGCGTTGCACATAGAAAAATGTACTGGGAAATACGGCCTTGAAATTTTAATTCCTCCTCAGGTGTCCTTATAATAGTTCTATAAACATTTATCTTCTCCTAACAAATAGCAAAAATAACTGGGCTACACATGTCCAGCCATATATGACTACTCAAAATCGTCTCATAGGATCTGTATAAAATTCCTAATCTATAGGAACAAGATTGTTGTCCTGAAAACTAATTTGGTTAAACACCCAAATCTCTGATTACAGTTCCTAAAATAAGTAGAGCTCAAACCAAATTACAGTAGTATGTAACTCAACTAGATAGGTAGTTAAATTCGACTGGTCAAATCACAACCTCACCCATTATATTCCTTATTTCTCCATTAAAATCTCTCATTAACCCCTTTGGTGGGTTAGTGGGTGGTTTAACATAAAAGAAGAAACTGGTCCAAAATTTCAGCCAGTGCCCCACCTACCTCTTCCATGGAATGGCTTGGAAGAGCAACAAAACATGCTCAATTTCTTTATCTTCGTCTTTATCATCGTCGTCATTCCCCATGACGGATTCTGATGAACAAGAGCCCGAATCCGAGTTAGAAGAATTACGTCACATGGTGGTTCTCTCATTGTTCTTCGATATTTTTCTGTTGTCGATAACACGAGGTGAGTAGTTACGTTTTTATTTTTATATCGAAACTAGAGTTTTAGCGTGAACACAAAAAACCTTTTTGCCGATTTTCCATCCAGTTTTCTACTTATGTATTTTCTCGTGCGTTACCTTTTTTGTTTTATTGAAAACCGTAGGAATCCTTAATTAAACTGCCGAGGCTTATCGGGTTGTTCTTGGGGCTAAAGCCTCAAAGCAATAAATCTTTCTCTGTATTGAAATACCGTGATCTTGTGGTGGTATGGGAATAGTGTGGATTACGGTCTTTATCGGCACTAATGGCGTCGCCCGAGACAATAAAAAAACGAAATCCGGCTGTTTTGATTTACTTTTTGTTGTGATGTTTGGATCTGTGGTGGAGTGTTGGACTCTGCGGTCGTGGGGCGATGAAGCCTTGGAGGCGTCAATGGCGGCCGGCGCCATTTCTTGAAATCTTGGGGTTGGGCTGTTTTTTGGTGCAATTGGTTGTCTTTGTTTTGCTTTGTTGGGTTGAGGTTAGGTTGTGAGGTCGGATTGAATGTTGGGTTTGTGTGGGTCATCGATTTAAGCTTGTAACAAGCTTTAATGGTGGCCCAAACGATTTTCGAATCTAGTTTGGTGATGTTGGGATGTAAGGATTTGAGGTTTTAGTTTTCATTAATGTTGTTGGGTTTTCATTTGGAGTCGAACCGACTTGAGGGAATGGGAGTGGTGGCGGAAAATTCGGGTGGCTCTTTGGAGGAGGAGAAATGGGTGAGGAAGATGACCATTTCGATTTGGGCTTGGGCTTTGGGCCTAACCCTTTTGGTTTTAGGTGGGCCGGTTCTATTTAAGTTATTTGGGCCAGTTCTAATTTTTAAGTTGTGTTGGGCCCATTTCTATTTTAAGTTGTTGAGCCGAAATGTTTTATTGGCTTGGCCGATTTCAATGGTGGTTGGACTGAAATTTCAGTTTAGTGTTATTGTGGGCCGAGTTCTATTCCGGATTTGGGCCAAACTAATTAGTTGTTGTGGGCCAGTTCAGTTTCAGTTTTTGGGCTTAAACACTAGTTAGTTATTGGGCCGGATTAATCATTTGTTTAGGACCCGGTTTCATATTAAGTTGTGGACTAGTTTAAGTTAAGTTTTGGGGCCGTTTTTTTTTTGTTTGTTTTGGGCGAACTTCGGTGGTGTTTTGGGCCAGTTCAGTCTAAAGTTTTTGGGCCCGTTTCTAATATTGCTTGGGGCCAGTCCATTGGACTTAAAATATATCTACATGGGTCTTCCGACTTTTAGACTTCGGGTTTTAAGGTTTGGGCTTGTCGGTTAGGTCCAATCTATGCCGCTTTAGCCATTAGCCCACGAGCCATGTACCTTTGACCTTAGCCATGAACCATGGCTATGACCACTAAACTTGTCGAACAAAAAACGACAGTTTGACTTTGACCAGGGACACATTGACTTTGACCAGTCCTGTTGACTTTGACCATAGCCATTTTGACTTTGACCAGACCACGTTGACTTTGACCAGTCCGGTTGACTTTGACCAGATGAGTTTGACTTTGATCGGGACAGTTTGACTTTGGCCCGGACATGTGGACTTTGACTTTTGACCGGGACATGTGGACTTTGACCTTGACCATGGCGTGTTGACCGTTGACCATTGATTGACTTCTTTGACCGTTGACTTTTCCAGTTTTCACATATTTGATCATATGAATATATATAGTAAGAAAATATTGTTGATATTGTATAACTTGGTTGGTCATTATCTAATTAAGATTTGGCGTGAGTAGTGTGTAAAAGTATATAAATATTGGGCTTTGATTGTAGACTTTTTCACCGCCTAATTGTGCTTTTCGTTTTATGTTGTATATTGTATGGACAAGCCATAAAATAAAATGGTAATGAAAACACATAATTGGTTAGTCAACGTCTAAGAAAAGATTTGATGATGATGTTGTGTATTTTTTGACACGTGACGATATTGAGATGTTAGGAGACATTATATTCCTAATACGTTATAATAAATAATGTATGCGATACGTGGAAGCATTGTGACATGACATGATATAATACGTTATAATATATTGATGCAATATCTTGGAGAAATGTATATACACTCCATTATTTTATATGTGAGATGCTAGTATATAGCATCGGTGAATATTTGCCCACGGAGTGTGGCGTTGTCTTAATATATTTGGCACGTGAAAGAATGAAAGTGACTATGAGATATAATTGAGATATTTCTAGATATTATGGCTTAGTGCAATAAGGTAATTGACCTGCACGTGATATAGTAGAAATGTTTATGAGTCATTAATGTATGACACCTGAATAAATTACATAACGAAAATCCTAGAACCTGACTACCACAACTCATGTGATTGGCCCTTCTGGCGTTTCAGTTAAGCTGAATGGCCTTGGCCGGCCATACGGCGTTTGGTTAAAGTGAATGGCCTTCGGGTGCCCCCTCGGCGAGCCGAATAATGGCTTGATTACTCCGTTCAAGAAAATAGAACGATGATCGCATAATATTTTATGCGAATAGTGGCGGTGCTTACATAGATTTGGCTTCCGTGTGAGGATTTACGGTGTCGCGGCATCCCGGCTCGGGAATGGTTACGCATACGGAGTGGCTCGTTATGTAAAAGGGAGGCATGTGGATGTACATGTTCGGCGTTGGTAGCGATTGTGGTAGCCGGGGAAACTAGGTAAGACATAGATACAACGTGATTTTAGGGACACACAAAAGAAAGCCTGAAATAATCTAATTATGGTAATATGTTAGTTAATGATGTATCTTTAGATAGATGATTGTATATGCTTGGCGGGTTATAGTTTAGTTAGAACCTAAAACCTCGATGGAGGAACTACATGCCTTATTTATTATGAGTATAGGTTGTTGTGTGGTTAGTGGGAAGTTAAGGCGCCTCAGTGGAGGAACTACCTGCCTTAGTTATTGAACTTAAGGATGTTGTATTAGTCGTTGAAAGTTAAGGCGCCTCGATGGAGGAACTAACTGCAGTATGGATTGTGTATGTATATGTATAATTATATGTTGTATTTTAGGGCTACTCACACCAGCATTTTTATAATCTTGACCGATTTGCATGTTTGCTTATCGGGTGTGTTCATTCAATGAACATAGTTGATAAGTTTTGACGAGGTTTAGTGATGAAGAAGATTGGTTCTTTGCTTGTGGTTTTAGCGTTAGCATTGCATCTTTAGGTTGTGTTTTGTTTTCCCTTGAGGTGATATAGATTTTCAGTTGAGATAATATTATTTGCATTTTCATTTGTAAATTGTTTTATAATGAAGAGGACTTTGTTTAAGTTAAAATTTTTATTGGTTTTAATTATCCGCGATTTAAACTGTTTATGGGCTTTTGAAAGTGGAGAGTCGTCACACCTCGGAGAGATCGAAGAGTCGGGACAAATAATGTTTTCCTCAGTTGTCCGAAATTCGAGGTGTGACAGAACACCTTCGCAAACTCACGAACTACTGAGGAACAAGCTTCGGAAGATTCAACTTCGCCCCTTGGAGACTAAGACCCAGCTAACAATCCATTATCTATCATACTTGAAGTCGGACTTGACCTTCACCCCTCGAGATACCGTATGTCTAATCCCTTGAACACAACCTCGAGTCGTCCCGATACTCTAAAGCGTCACTGTTTTGGCAAAACAATCTACATGGGCATGATACTTCCCTAACAAATCCATCCCTACGATGCCATCGAAATCTTTTAGGTCCATCACCGTTAGATCGACTATCATCTCCCTATCACCTATCTTTATCACACAATGGTGACAAACTTCAAAGAACATAGTTTTCTTTCCTAGAGGGGTAGATAAAATAAGCTTCCTCCCCGTATTAACTACTTCCAACCCAAGAATTTCCACCATATTTTTAGAAATGAAGGAATGAGTAGCACCCGTATCAAACAAGACATGCACCTTATGAGTAAACAAACATATCATACCTTCCACCACTTGATCGGTGGCGATATCTGCCCCATAGCATTATATACCGTGGCTTCCTCTTGGGTGATCAGGATCCACAACTTCTTCCTCCGCACTAGATAATACACCTTGCCTGTGGTCTCTGCTCCACCCTGAATTAGACTTGGGACAAAACCGCTGATATGCCCAAACCACCGCGAACTATAGCAAACCACACTCTCTCCCCCCGATTTGGTGTACTTGTGGTATTACAGTTTGCAATCTAGCTCTCTGACCACGAGGCCTCAAATTCTGCGGTGCTCGGTGCGAGAAGGAGCAAACCCTCGGTGGCCTCTGTGATCCACTCATCGGTCTCGTGAATCGGGTAGACTCGTCTTGGCCTAACCACATTCAAACCCCTATGTATAGCTGGTGCCCTCCACTGCGTGGTGCTTCTTTGGATGATGACCTATACATCCGCTGCGACCACTGAACCACTACCTTGGTAAACTGCCTCTTTCCCCGTATCCCGCCTACCCTAAAATGCCGAATGTCTTACCGCTTCCAACCTCTTTTGCTCTGTAGCAATAACCCGATCATCCACTCTTTCAATACCTTGAGCCGCTTCTCACGGCCTCGGCATAAGAATCGACGAAGGACCGACATCTTGCTCTGCATATATACGGTTTCAGCCGTCAATGAATTTCCTCGCCTTTAGCTTTTTCCGTGGAAATCAACTCCTTCCCGTATCGTGAAAGAACGGTGAATTTCTCTTCATCTTGCCCCATTTGTCATGTTTCCTTGTTCTAACTTCGAGGAATTCCATTAAACTTCTTTCTGCGCCACCTCGGTAACATACCTCAAAAGGAAGAGTTCCTCAAACTTAGCCCAACTCATAGGAAACGTCTCCGTCCTTAACAGCGATCCACCCACTGTTTGGCTTCACCTCTAAAGCATGAAGGTAGCCAAAGTAATCCGTTCCGCGATCGGTAGACACATCATGGAATCCAAAGATACTAGACATGTCTAACAAACTCTTCGGCTACTTTAACCTCGAAGACCCCACAAATTCAGGTGGGCGTAGCGATGAAATTTGCAAAGCGAAACCCCGATTGACTTTGTAATTTGGTGGTCGAACTCCTCAACTCTCACTCACGTTTGGCGATGCTACCTCGGGTGCTTCGCGCCCGTGGAATAACGGCCGAATGTTAGAAGAGGTTGGGGCTCGTTCTAGCCAGCCTCAAACTTTTCGATCTCATCTCTCATCTCATTTTGTGCTTGAGCCATTTGATTCATCATAGCGAGGAGCCTATCCATTCGGTCCTCGACCCACGATCCGTAGTATCATCACCACTAGTACTTTTCGATCCATGGTAACTATTCGCACATACACAAAGAGCCAACTCGATTATGATAAATTAGAGAGAGAGTTCTCAAAATTATGCAAGAGGCGCAGGTCGCGCTTTATGGAACTCACATGCCGCGAATGGCCTTGTAAATTTCAAGAGATGGCCGCGCGTGCGTTCTATTAGGGGCGGTCAGCCCTCCACCTCGAAATGAAAATTCACTCCGACCTTGTAGTGTCCGATTCGTCAAATTTTTCTCGACTCGTGTCCGCTCGGCCCGGCTGTGACAAGACGACTAACTCATCGACGCGATCGACATTGCTAAGCTATTGTTAACGCTTAACTAACTAACTAGTAGTGTATGCCTACCTAGGGTTTATCGGGTTCGACGAACTTTCGAAACGCTGCGTTGACCGAATCCCCACTACACTCCCGACGGATCTAATAGTGGGCGCTTTCGATACCGCGTTCATCGCCCTACCCCAACCCACACACATCCCGAGGGGCGAGAGTGAATCTCTCGAGGTGACATCCATTCTAACGAAATTTCGCGAGTTTCCTTTGTTTAATCGACATTAAGTAAACCCTAAAACCTGTCATAAACCTCGCTGTCATAAACATGGACATTTCATAATACCCTTCCAACAACCATATACATACAAAATCTTCACCCTATACACCACTGTGATGCCCATATACATATCCCAAAATGTTTATGATGAACTACACTCCAATACATCAAATAAATACATCAAAATGAGCGGAGCTCTATATATATACAACCAAAATGACTAGACTATCTCTATACAACCAAAAGTATGAACTTGACTCGTCCTCGTCAAGCATAAGGAAATCCTCCCAAATCACCATAACCCATCATCACTAGGGTTAGGAAAAACCTCCTCCGCAACTGGCTCGTCTAAAATGTTAAGTAGGATGAGCAAACAACTATGCCCAGTAGAAACGCACATAGCCAATAAATAGTTACTTATAGAAAACATTTAAAACATCGCGGGGTTTCCATAAAAGTATTCAAATATCGTGACTATATATATACATCACTAACTAGCGAAATCATCTCGACATGCTTCATTGATATACAAAATATAGTTTTCACAATCATCATACAACTATTGTGGGTCACGCTGCATCCTATTAGAATGGTGAGGGTGACGGTACTTTTCGGCCCGATCCGCGAGCAATCTCGGTTCAATGATTTCCAATTAATGAACCATGCACCGTTATTTTCCTAATTTTACCGCAGGGAGCTGAAATGCCGTTGTTGTGTTCAGACATTACATAAAATCCCCAAAGCTTTTAGGGCTCGGTGGGCCCTCGCGGACCACGACCCCATACGGGCATCACCTAACTTATGGTGGTCAACCGCTTGACGACGGCAGACCGCTCGGGATCCTCGGACACATCCGAGGGAGTGGACTAAACTCTCACTCCTCGGCGTAAAACCTCATCGAGGTAGCATGTAACCCACACAAAGCTAATCACCATACACGGTGACGCATAAAAGCATGGTTATCTAGAAAAGTAGAAAAGGAATTCCCGGACTACATCCAAAGGATGCATCCCTTTAAAGGTGGCCCACCACCTCGAAAGATGTACACCACAGTTTTGAATCCTAGAAGCGAACCGGCTGCGTCTCGAATTGCGACAACAGTTTCTTCTTTATAGGAATTCACAACTCCTTTTCTAAATCCCCTCGTGATAAGCATAGTAATATCTATATATATACTCGTATTACCGATTTGTTTCAAATACTCTAGTTACATATTTAGTTTTTCTTTTAAAACTGTTGATTCTGTAGGTGTGAGTTCCTGGATTTCCCATAATCGAGTAAAAACAACCTATGACTCCCAAACGGCCCAGTCATAGTAAATAACAACCAATGATTCTCAAACGGCGAATCATCGTAAATAACACAACCATCCCGGGAACAATCCAGAACCTCCCACCTAGTTACAAACACCCGGGTAATCCTCACCCGCATACAAAATCCATCTCTCTGTCTCCTTACTGAGACAAGAGACGTGAACCCTTCCCAAAACCAGTTTTTGTCTATTAACAAAGAAAACAAATCTCCGCTACCCCGATTTTACCAAAAAAAAAACCATTTCACACGAAAGCTATCTATATATATAGTTTATAGCGAGGAAATACAGTGCAAAACATGAATATCATATATACATGCATGGTTGATACGCAACTATCTATCTCCTATTTAAACAATTCAAATCATGCATGAAAATAAGCAGACCATATATTGGTATGTAGGTTCCTACCTTAGCAAGCTCCTTCTCCTTAAGCCCACTTAACCAAATCGAGCCCGCTTAACCGAATCAACTCGAATTCACTCCTATAACAGCATATACATATACGTCGGTTGTTAGAATTGATCGAACAACGAGGAATTCTTAACTAGTGTAAGCCGAGAAGAAATCTCAACGTTAAGAATTGGGTTTCGGATAAATTTTCATCTAACTACCGTTAACAGAGCTACAGGCCATTTCTGGCACTGTTACTCTGACGGTCTCTACGGCTATTTCGGGTCATGGCAGGCCCTCATATCGACGTCAATCCTATCGCATCCCACTTCCAAGTCCAAATTTCAACTACAACCAATTCCACACTCTTCGATTCATATTAAATCTAACAACAATTACTATCGTGTTCCTTATCAATCGTGCATTACTCAATCAAATCCTAAACAAGTTTAAACTAACATAACTTCTCTAAAATAAAATGAATATAGATAATTCTTACCGAGTCAGCAAACAAACTCGCTCCTCTAGCTTTCTTCTCTATCAGTTTCACTTCATTCTAGCTTCTTCAACTGCTACTGCCGAAATACCACACACCCCATTCAATATTTTCATCAATACATCACAAGCTATCGACATGGAGTTTAAACTAGTTGTTTGAAACAAATTAAAGTCACCCGGCAGTGGCGGTACGACGAAATTCTACTCAATTTGAATCTTCACGCTTGGTTTTAGTGTTACTAAGATTGGGTGTGAGGAATTGTTGGTTTGGATCACTGAAATTGGGGAGAATTGAGTTTCTCTCTCCTAGGGTTTAGAAGATGGCAAAATTGGGGAAGAAGAAAATTTGGTGCGAATTTGGTTTTAAGCAGTGCGTTTTTTTTGAAATTTCGCTCTATTTGGGCGATATATTTAGGCCCAAGCCCAATATATTCAATTAAGCTTAAGGTCCTAATACTCCTAACCACTAACTCATTTGACGTCGCGTTGTAATTATTTTTCGGCCCATCCCGCTAAATTTAATCTCCTATATTCTATCTCACCGCAGTTATAACAATAACTCATCTCTGGCGTGAAAGGCGTTAACTCGTGCCCTTGAATCCGAAAAACCGCTAACCGACATTTTTGGTCCAATTTTCGTATAAGATTTGCTTATCTAACGTGGCTTAGGAGTCCGAGTTAAGTTTCCTTAAGTTACGTACGGTTGAAATATAAACCCAACGACCAATCTACATAACGACCCTAGATTTGATATGAAATTTACAAAAATACCCTTAATAATAATTCAGGACTTTACAATATCATTTTAGAGTCATTCCACAATCACAGAAAAGATCATAAGCATTCAATAATATTATTCCCAGTCACACTTCACATCCATAACCTCACACAAACCACCTCTATATTTCTTTGTAAGAAAGCATATACATCATAATACATAAATATTCATAGGCAATAACTCACTCATACGTAAAATCAATATTTCACTTTGCTTATTAATTATCTTGTTAACTCATTTATAAATAGACTCAACCCAACCTTTAGTTTCTACTCCACGATTTGTACTCCACACATTTGCCAAATCACACATACACGTGTATCTCTCTCCCACCGAGTATCACTATATCACAGCCATCTCTGGGCTTTCCATACACATAATCACAGCCTCTTTGGCCATAAAATCTCAGGTCATTCATGGCACATTCAATGAATACCTTGGGTCATTCCCGCCACATTCAAGGAATACCCATAATAACGCTTAATCTGTCATTCATGGCACATTCAATGAATGCCCTGAGTCATTCCCGCCACATTCAAGGAATACCCAAACCTACATTCCCGTACATTCAAGGAATACGACCAACCCACAAGGCAAATACCTTAGTTCCTCTCTAGGGCAGTCCAAACTATTGGGTCATTCATGGCACATTTAATGAATACCCGGGTCATTCATGGCACATTCAATCAATACCCATCTATCACATGACATCACAAGTCATAATATCTCATTACCAAATCCTGAGGCGTGGAGAGTTCTAAAGATATGGGCGACACATTAAAACATTATTATCATTTATAATTATACTAGCATTACTCATGGCAAAACAGACCATACATGCAGAGAGTCATTTTCGCACGTCAAGGCAAATCAAGCACTTAAATATCATTGAATGTAAATAGACTTATAATCAAACAAATACAATTTACCTAACCACACTCATATACACAATATCGTAAACAAATAGTTCATTAGCCCACATTCAAGTCCACACACACTAATGTAGGGATTCGGGTAGGGATTTGATTCGGGTAGGGATCTGTTTTGGCAAGTTTTAAGTACTTTATACTCTATACTTTGATTTGATTTCTTATGGTATGCTTGGTTTTTTATTTGTAGGTTTTGAAAGTTCTACATGCTTCTCCTTCAGATATTTCTCGCTAATCCGAGGAAAGCAAATTGTCTAGTCCTCCATCACTTCTGGGATCTATAACTTCTTTGGTTTCAGGTGTGCGTACATGTACATGTCTCTCTCGGTTCATATATCAGTGTTTAACTGGAAGCTTTTGTGGTGATATGACTACTCGACTAGAATATTGCAACGTCAATCCCACAGAGTGACTACTTTTTTGGGTGGTTGACGACTTATTTGGTTTTGCTACCTATATTTCATGTTAACTGAAATTAGTGTTAACATTAATCTCTTTGTTTCAATCAAGAATCCTTTAAGAAGTAAAGTTGTTTCATGTTTGAAAGAATGGTTCTATGCTTTAAATAGGACACACAACATTTTGAATCGAATAGTTAATTTTTGTTTTAGTTATAGACTTGCAGCATCTTAAGTCCTTGATGGAATTTTCATTTGTATAGTTATATCAAATAGTGGGGCTTTCAAGTTATACCAATGCTTAACAGGTTGCCTTGCATTACATTCAATATAACAACACGGAATGAACGAAATTTACAAATTTTTCTTAGTGTATAAAATGAAGATATTGCTGCAGTTTTTATTGAGGCGTGTGTTATATATTAGTTGTTATATAGCACTAACTAGATGCCACTCACCCAATACATTATGTTCAATTTTCAGTTTCAGTTTTATTCAATCTATGATCACATCTTGGGTGTGCAAAACGGAGGGACCGTGTGTGTTGGAGTTGATTTGGGGTGGAATTGACGTTGGAGCTTATCTCGATGATGTAGTTATACAAGGTGTTAGCTCATTCATGATGTAGTTACTTATTTTATACAAGTTGTTAGCTCATTCATCTTTGTAATAACTTATTTTAGGAACAATGCTACCTGATCTACTTGATTTGGATGTCGAATTGAATGTTCAAATTCCAGTCCAGTTCTTAGAAGTTGTACACACCACTTCTTTTGCCACGTTGGATCTTCGCTTATTGGTTAGTATGTATTTTTATGTCAAGAGCAATTCACTCTTTTTTCAGTAGTCAAGATAACTTAATAGCTTAAGCCTAGTTTGGAATTTTATTGACCAAAATAGAAACTAAGAACTAACTTCTTCCACTACTATTCAAGCACTAGGTCTCATCGTCTTCACACTCCAGTTCGTTGAAGGTATTGAAGCTTCTCCCAAGTTCGGATCGAATGGGGAAGCATTTATTTGTCGCTTTCCTTTCTCTCTCTCTCGAGTTCACGAGTATCCTACAGTATGTATCTCGGTCCAAGTTATGCATTCAGGTATTTGTATCTTAGATGCATAGCCAATTAGTGGCATTTTCTGATAAATTTGTTCAGATGAAGAATGGTACCCGATGCAAGTGCTTCAATACCAGAATGGGTATCATCTACCATTTTTGTTGTAGGTATTACAACTGCATGTTGCTTGTGTTGGTGCAGCCAAGTTTGTTGCACTCTCTTGCACTACAACTAGATTATTCGCTAAATGCAGTTTCGAAGGCACCAAGTTTGTACTTAAGTTTACCAGTGTCTAAAAGGGTTTCTGGGATCTTGTTTAATGCTGATTTGAATGGTTTGTTCTTGTTATCAAGTTATTTCTTTGATGACTGTATTGGATGCTTGCATAGACAGATAAAATTTCTTCATACTTAATGGTTGCTGATTTGAGGTGATTCTTTTTTATATTAAATTGTTTAATGAATGAGTGTGGTGTATAAGATTTAGTTATTAGTACTAGTGATTATTGCGTTAGTTGAATTCAATAATTGGTTTACAATCCGCACGTAAAGAAAGGAAGAGACGATATATCTTTTTATGTGACCATATCAGCTAGGAAGACCAAGTGAATCTGATGATCAAAGAACCAATCTCTCACAGATGGATGAGTCATAGTAGGAGGAGGAAAGGATCCTTCACACAAATAGATAGGACTGATAGAGATGCCAGTGTCAGATAAGCTAGGAATCTCTGTGTTAGTTAAGACCAAGTCAGCCTTATACGCTAGGAAGCAAGTTATGATATGAACCTAGAGTCAATAGTGGCATTACGTGTAGGTGACTAAGATCTCGGAAGAAATAAAGGGGAGTCAATAGGCACTGATGGAATGAATACCTGTTATAGATAGAATTTTAAGTCAACTCGGTATATGAGAAGTGCAATCTACTGAGCCTGCCTATTGCGGTGTTTTGTAATCCCCATGGAACTAAAATTGGTTTCAATATGGGGTTACCTATTTTTTTGTTTTCTTTATTTGGTTTGGGTATCTGCCCATAGGATATAAATAACTGAGATTGTCAATCTGGGCTTTTTCTCTTGATTGCTAGCATGAACTTTAAGATTCACTAGCCCTATTTTGCTAATAGCGATGTTTCCTTTGTTGCTTTTCATTGACTTGTTTGCCTCATTTAAGTTCTACCCAAATGATTGAACTTTTATTATCCTCTCTTAATTTCATATTTTTTGCGAGGGGCCCTATGCAACTAGAAAGTAAACAATGTGGTATTCATGCAATGCGCCGTGCGAGACATAATGCACATGATTCTTCTCCGTTGCCATTCAAAGTAAATAAACTATCTCTCTCATTTTAAATTAATTTATCGTGATATCTTTACTCTTTAGCGAATTGTGTTTTATATTTCTTTTTCTCTATTTTGCAAAATATTAATGATGTTGTTTCTTATATTTCAGATAAAAAATCTTAGCAATAAAAAAAGGCTTTCACCGACAAAGAGGTAGATGAAGTTGAATGAACTTTGTTAAGTTTATCCAAGAATGTATTATGAACTATCCTTAAGATGAAGATGAAATCGATAAAACCGAAAACATTCATGTGGGTGATCGACTTTGGCGAGATTAGGTTCTTTTGTTTTTTCATTTGGATTTGGATTGGGATTTGGATTTGGATTTGGATTAGGCTGATTAAATTTTTATGTATTAGATTGGAAACGTGTTATTTATTTTATTATGTTCTATGATTAAGTACAAATATATATTGGTTATCCAAGAGAATGGAATTAGTACTTTATGAATGCTACTTGAAGTTTAATTTATTATATTAAGGTGTGTAGTTTATTACTGGGAAATGTTTTCACATATTAGCACTATTTTATTATTTTTTTAAAAAAAATAAAAATAAAAACATAGTTCACGGTTTTGACAAAACCGTTATGAATAGTTAACCTATTTATGACTGTTATCAAATGAATACTTCACTGTTTTGTCAAAAGCGTCACAAAAGAGTTGATTTTTTGTGACGGTTTTTATATATTTGTCACTGTTTTATATGGTAGAAATAGGTAATCCAGAAGAAATATTTGTCACGGTTTTGGGAAAAAAATAAATGAATCCTACTCCGTCACGGTTTTAGAAAAAAAAAAAAAACAGTGACAAAAGACTTTTTGTCACTGTTTTTAACAGTGATATAAAGCCTTTTTTCTTGTAGTGCATATATATTTATGTAGTCTCAAAACAACAGTAATTTCTAACACAATCACATAGTTATCACACAAACTAATATATATATTATAGATATAGTGTAGTGTAGTGGCTGCACTTTTGCTCAAAGCTGCCTACGTATCCAAATCTTTCAAGATTGGAATCAAGCCTTCGTAGTTCTTACCAGCCACATAGTCAATGTATAGTTTTTCCTCATTCATCCAAATGACATATAACTTAAATATTTAGAAACTAGGGTATGTAGACATACTTTTTCATGTAGAACTCGAAGTCCCAACCTCAGCCCATCTAGAAGAAAACTTAAGTTGAAAACGGTAAAAATCCTAATTTTTCAGCAAATTAGATTTCTGACGGACTATCTTCTGAATGACACAACTCATTCCACAAGTATCCAAACGCTACAAGGCTTTTTGCTTTGAAAAGAAGACTCTCAGAAATTACTCTTTCATGTTTTGCAAAAATACTAACTCTCACTATAACTATATGAAAACTGGACCCGAACACAGTGCGCAAAAACGGAATTCTGATGCACTATTTTCTGTCAACCAAACTTCCCGACATCATAGTTGTCTCTACAGACCTCTGAATGCGTCGAGTCTAATTGGGTTGGAAAGAAGACTCAGAAAACTCACTCTTTTATGTTTTGGCGAGAGTTTGAATCGAAACCTAACTATGTGAAAAAGTTGTTCAAAAACAGGCACAGATCCCGAATACCGTAACCATATCCACAAACCTTGGAATGCAACGAGGTCAATCGGGTTGAAAAGCAGACTTCCAGACCTTACTTTTTCGTGTTTTCTAAAAAAAACTAGTTCACACTCTAACTAAACCAAAATTGAGCTCGAAGTCAGACCAGCGCTAACCTTTCTTAAAATTCCAGCAAATCTATTCTTACCTTCAATAATTGTTTTCACATCAGCTATAGCTATACCGAACTTTTACATACTCATAAGAATCAAAGATTCAAATATATATTAAGGGCTTCCAAATAATCAATGCCCTACAGACCACCAACGACAATACAAGCAAACCCATATATACCAGAGTGTAGAGAGAATCCATGTCAGACCAGAAGTAAAACTATACTCACATGTAATCAATTCCTTGGATCTATTCGGATACACTTTTTCTTGGATTTTATAACTATTTTGTACTTTTGTTGAATCTATATTATGACAGTCCATTTATGTCAGAGAGCATTTAAACTATAACCAAAAATAGTGACTCCATGAAGAAGGAATTGAATTGCTTGATAAAACTTTCAAGTCTGTAAACACATAACTAGAATAAACAATTATTGTCAATCAACTGTATATATAAAGTTAGTCTACTCACTGCGATGATACTCCCTGCTGCCAAAAATCCCCCAAAGAAGAAACATCCATTTCTTCTTTGAGTAAAACTCTCTCTCTCTCCACTCAAGCACTCTCCCCCAGTAAACACTCCTTTTTCCTTTTCTCTTGTACGTCTCTCTCTGTTTTTTTTTTTTTTTTTTTTTTTTTTCCTTTTTTCAAAAACCATAAAAACCAACAAAAAGGAGAGTTCGGTTGTAACCAAACCCCTCTAACTCTCCCACGTTTTTATCTTATCTTATTTTATCTTTATCCTTTTCTTTTCTTTTTAATATTATTATATTTTTTTAAACCCTAATAAATAGGGAAAACAAAGAAAATAAACGGGGTGTTATAACTACTCCAAACCTAAACATGTTTTTCTATTGTTTAAGTCAATAAAGGAGACCTATTTGACTTGGGAAACATGGGGCTTCTAGAAGAGTCAAGATGAGACTTAACAAGAGACGGCCTCCTAGTTAAACACTAATTGGGAAACCTCATCTATTCTTATAAATAGAATAGTTGAACTACGCTTTGAATTTGATTCATATTCACAAGATAATGAGGGCACCATTAAAAAGAACGGGTTCAACTCATCATCTTCTACATCTCTTCTTCTTCTTGATCCAATACTTCTCATTGTTCTTTGATTGTCAACAAAATATTTGTGTTTCTAGATTACGAAAAATCATCACACAACTATAATGCACCAAATAACTATAACACATTGATCTTGTGAGTTAGTCATTCATGTCAAAATCGGTGATCGGACAATCAAACACGCCCCGATAGATCCAGGCAGCTCGTGCGACATTTTGTTATACCAAACCCTCAAGGAGATGAACCTGCCCAGGTAGGTTATGATAGATCCCATAGCCCCCCTCTACGGCTTCAATGGATCTCGCACTGACCTGATTGGGGACATCATTCTACCATGTCTCAGTCGGGTCGCGTGAAGATCAACAAAGTCGGCATCAATATGCATTTCAACGTACTTGATGTCAACTCATCTTACACCGCCATATTACACTACACCAAAATAGCTTTTTTGTGACACCTATTTGGCATCACAATTTAGGCGTCTCAATTTGCGTCACAAAAATTTATGACGGCATTTTGGCGTCAGTAATTTGCGATGGAATTTTACGTCGATAATTTTGTGGACGGTATTTTGAATTTGTGATGGCATTTTGGCGCCGCAATATTGTGACAAGTATTTTGAATTTGTGGACGGCATTTCAGCCGCCAGTAATTTTGTGATTTGTATTTTGAATTTGTGACAAAGATTATGACGTCACAAAATATATTTTAGAAAAAAAATAATTGGTTGCTATACATCCACCGGTGGATGTATAGCAACCAATTATTATTATTATTATTATTATTATTATTATTATTATTATTCGAGATGCAACTAGCCCTAGCCACCACCGGTTGCTATATGAACTAGCCAAGATACAACTCTTTTAAAAAACAATCCATTCCATAAAATATGCAATCACATCGTTAATCCCATTCAAGAATAAAACATTCATTCCATCACTCAAAATGATCAAGTCACTTGTAAACACCAAGTACTTAAATTTTCCAAGCGAAAAGTAAAATACAAATCACTTGTAAACACAAGTACTTCAATTATCAAAGCGAAAAAGTACATTACATTATGCTTACAACTAGCTAGAAAGAAAGTCTTCTTATTAGAAAGTGTCCAAGTGGCAATATCAACCACTTCCATCCTTCAAGGTCGGTAACAAACAAATGCCACATGCATTACCTGTTTCATTTAACAAAAGAGTTTAGATATACTTCTACCTTAAAATGTAACAAGAGATATATACAACAATAAGTTCACTTATACTAATTAAAAATAAGTGACATAGTTGGAGTCTACCAAATTAGTAACATAGCAAGAAGGTAACCATGCCACTAGGTTATCAAAGAAGCTATAGGCCATTACTATTTGACAACACAACACTAATACACAGTAAACACTATGTCAGAATTCTCTATTTGCAACGGCCAATGGCCGTCGTAAATAGTCTAAAACGACGGCTATAGACTGTCGCAACAGCCATCCTTAAAAATGCTGTCGTTTTCATTAACGACGGCTCCTAACAGTTGTTTTGATTTAAATAATTCGACAGCTTATGGCCATAGTTTAATTTAAATGATACGACTGCTTGAAGCCGTGGTTAACTGAAAATTTTCGACAATTTTTGGCTGTTGCTTATTTTATTTCGCTTTCTTCAAAATTTATGAAACTACATCCCATGGCTGTCCTTCAGGCCATTTTTTTTTCACCTACAATAATGTCCAACACACAAATCACATAGATATATGACCTGCTGTAACAAGCACACAAAACACACATTTACAACTTAATTTTTATTTTGCACCAAACTTCCATTAAAATACCAAAATATAAAGATAATTTGACATTTACAAAAGCTTGACATCCAAAAGTCAAGATAAATGCAAATTTTAAATGTTTACTCTCTCGATGCTCACAAAACATCTAAATGCTTAGACAAAATAGTACATCTAAACTTGTTTACACACAAGACTATATTTGATGTCTCAAAACTCATAAGAAAATAAATGCACAATCTTTCATTTTAAAGGCAGGAGAGTCAAGGGCCTTCATCAAGGAAAAAGTACATAACTCTTTGACCAAGGGATGACTTTACCAAGCTCAGCATCTCCTAACGTTCCATCTCCATCCTAAAGTTGTTTATCGTAATCAAGTATCTCATCAATACGGCCGTTATAGGCATATGTAAATAGATGGAGCCATATAAGTACGGACTTGTCCCAGTGCAATCACCTTTTTCATTATAAACTTTTCTTTCGCTATGCAACTTGCAGATGGAGGAAGGCCCATACATGACTCTTCATGAACTGGTAGGGGTCACATTTGCTACATTAAGAAAACACAATGAAAATAAACCAACATATACCAAGAAAATGGAAAACAATGAAAAACATAAAACAAATTGACCAAATAACAAAGGATGTGAAACCCGACAGGGCAAAATTCATGCAAATTTGGAACAAACATGTAGATATAGTGCAAAACATATTCATTAAATATAGCGGCATTTATGAAAAGAAAGAAGTAGCCATGACAGGTCAAGCACTTGATCAGAAGGATGCGGGAAATGAAGGCTATACTTGACAATTTTTATCTATCACATGTTTGTAGAGAAACAAATACAATAGCATATGCTCTAGCTTGCAGCAAATTTTACAAATGAGTGATGTATTTATATGAAATTCTAAAATCCATACACAAAGCAGTAACCAAAACTAAGAAATAGGGATTAGTACTGGTACGAACAGAATGCACTGTTGCACTTGATGAAAACACATTCCAATCAGACTAAACCCCATAAGGAACGGTATACCTATGCCTCCTAACCCTCATATCAGTGTCCTAAAATGAACTCAGGGTATTGAAGAAGCTTGTGTCAAAAGGATACTAATGCAATGTTAAAAGTGCGTAACCTATGTTATATTAAGCCAAGCATGACGAAAAGCTAAGTAGTATAGATCTCAAAAATATTACCCGAGATGTACTTTGCCCATACTAGAAGACTTTGTATTGAAGAGTCACATCCTTGAAGATCAGAAAGAATCGGCCACTAGGGATACGAGAATAACAAAATATAGATAATGAGGAAAATATGTCAAGAAAAAATCTGCTAAACTAAAAAACCAACAGGCATACTGTAAGCAAAAATCCCTATTTTTTTGGTGAAATGAACATTTCATTGTTGAGATTTGACATTCATTAAATCAAAGAAAAGTTGGTCAAAAAGACCTACAAGGAAATCCTACAGAACCTAAGCACCCTGACCTAATTAAGCATTAAAAAACTTGTGGTGAAGAGGTGTATGGATTCCTTATTGTGTTGAAACTCAGTTACTGATATCACCCTATTTACCAATCAAGAGTCCGGATAGCAAGAAAATCTAATCTAATTTTATAGCACATAACACTCTTGAAATGTGTGCCACATTGAGTGTAATAAAAGATACTAAGAAACCAAATCATGTTTGATGTCATAAACCATATATATATGCAAAGGGCTTATCAATAGAAACCGAATCTAATAAGAAATTTTATCAATGTGAAAGAATAAAGCATAGAACAGGAGTTAAAAAAATAGATGGAAGGGGGCACCTAATTAATATCTTTCAATGCTTCCCCAGCCCCAAAAACTGCATCCTGGTTGTCTTTCCTACTTGAACAGACTGAAATGCTATCATAAGCAAAGTCCAAGTCATCCCCCTGAAAAGTTTAAAGATGTCACAGGTGTGAATGAAACTAATAGGCTACCTAAACATGGCAAAAATAAATCAAAAGGAAAACAAATGCAATACATAAAATGAGCAAATGTATAACTAAACAAAGAATACAAAGCAAATCATTTAAAGGCAACCACTGACCTTAAAAAGTGTATAAGCTAGCATGTCACCTAGATAGAGAATAATACCAAAGAATAACAAGAAGTGCTTCACCTAAGATGAGGAACCAAGTGTTATATTAGACACGTGAGAAGAAAAATAACCTAGTATGTGTTTCTATCTACCATATGAAAAAGCAAAAAAAAAAAAAAAAAGGGTTTGAAACAACAAGACATGCAACAAACAGATTTCAACAAGTTGCAAAAGAGTGCACAAGACCCACTACTTTAATTTAGAATGTCAATATTCAACAAGTTCCAAAAAGACCAATGAAAATGAACATCATACTACACAACATCTTACAATAATTTATCATCGGCATCCAACAAGACACCCCTTGGAGGAAACTCTAAAAACCAATGGCGTGCTCATTCAATTAAATAGATGTTCTCTTGGTGTGAATATTATCTGCTGCTATAATGAGTGTAAAGCCTTTACCAACACAAAAGGGGTCAAAATCTATATTTCCAAAATTACCAACAAGATTACCATTTTATGTAGCATTGAGTAATCTGCAAAGTGTAAGAGTCCAATCAAAAAGTTCTAAGAACAAAAATAAAGGATAAGAATGTCAAAGAAAAATGTCGTTCTGATCTACTTTCTACCAAAAAATTTAGCACACCATACGACCAAATTCTCGGTCCAAAAAACCAATACAATTCAGTCAAATAGATGGTGTCGATGCAGCTAATGGACAACTTGAAATACAAAGAAGAAAAATCACACGAAAGCAAATCCAATCGACAACTTAATTTCAAATGAAAGATGACTAAATCTAAGTCTACTAAAGGACTGTATTCTAGCCCCAAAGATGAATGAGAATGCAGGCCATTACCTGTACCAAGAACATCCCCTACTTTGTCCCTTTCATACATGCTTAATATTTAAACAAATTCAATGGTAAAGAAAATCCCATTTAGTAATGAAATGTGTTGCTAACCTGCATGTTAACCTTTCTACTTGCACGAGACCCGTTTGGTATCCCATGATACATAACGCATGTAATATTTTGACTAGCCTCTACCTACTGACGATGAGAGCACCACATATGGCATTATGCAGATCCAACATTCTAAGATCCTATTGCTACTATTTTGCATGTATAGTATTAGACTATATTTCTCATTCTAGTTTGTACCATATGCTCAGTATGCGACACTCTTTATAACCAACCATTTATATCATCTTACAAGTTATAGCAATCATTCTTAAAACTCAGATTTAACCATATACCTAAGTTTCTAACCTTAGACTCTCAATGTAAACATCTCAAACTTTCAGCAAATTGCAAATGGTGTCTTAGAACTACATGATATTAGATTTTTTTCTAACTTTATAGTAGAGAAACTATTCAAAATCAGTCTATATAATGCTTCTCTACACCCCAATCTTTGGTAACATACATCTAAACATTGCCTAGCTATGATTCTTGGGCACATGAATCCGGTGCGCATACTAAGATCATTTAATCTAATTGCGGTTCATATGGTCATGGAAGAATTTCATCAAACAATTTAAGTGCAAAAAGAAAATGTAGTAGATTATTTGAATATTAATTGGAAGAGAAATCCCAACAAATATTCAGGCATGACTATCGGTCAAAAATATATATATTTACATATATTTCAGATACTATACCTCAAACCAATTCACCTCGAGGGTATCACACACGGATAAGAATCCCATGTAACAGATAAAATGTAAAAAAGATCCCCATAAATAGCTAGAAAAGTGGATCTGTTCTTACCAGATCATCTCCATTTTTCAGAAGAGCTAGAACCCCAAATTCTATACTGATTGCTACAAATCAACGCAAAATCAAATAAAAAAACACAAAGATTTAAGCTTGAAACATTACCGAGCACAAGAAAATCAAGGTTTACCAACCCAAAGGGAGAGAGAGAGATTGAAACAAGGAACAAGATCGAAGAGTCAAGGTTTAAGCTTGATCTTTGCGTAACACTAAAAAAGAGAAGAGAGAAAGGAGGCTTTGAAGATAATTTGTAAAAGAGAGACTAAAACATTTTACTGAAGAAAGGGAGGGAGCACGCGCGAACATTTCAATTTCATCAAAATTTTCGTTTCCCTCTAAAGTAGTAGAAGAAGGCGGTGGACTTTGAGAGAGGGAAAAAAGGATTGAGGGAAAGTTTTAGTAAAAAGGATCGACCGCTTTGAGCCATTGAAAAGGATTGAAACCGCTTTGAACCGGCAAAAATGGTTTTGATCGTGGAGACTACTATACTACGGTTAGTAGTCGTCCTATTGTAAGTGTAGCTCCTATCCTGAATTTCCAGTTTTTACGTAGTGAAAGCACCTATGGGAGCCTCTTTAGCCCTAAAAGCTATATGAACAACAAGGTGACATATATACGACTAAACGGGTACTGCCTGTAACTTCTAGTATATAGCCTGGTGTCATAAGACATGGAAACATAAGACATGGAAACTGGCTTACATTAATAAGATGGTGTATCACACAATTTAATTTGCTTTTTCTTGTTCGTTTTTTATCCTTAAAACAAAATTTCATGGAGACACACAAAGATCACATAAAGAATGATCTAAACTACCATTACCCCTTGCACCCTCCACGGCTAACCTGAGCACTAGTTACAGATTATGTGGTCCGCTAGCAGAGACCATGGGAACAAAGTAAAGCAGAAATTTAGCAAAAAACTAAGCATAGAAGTAGCAACTCATCGACTACAATTATCTCAAGAATGTAAAACCTCGAAAAAACAATGTGTTTGCAACTAGCCATATATATCACCATACAAAACATTGCCTACCTCTCGACTTGCACGATTTCCAATATACACAATAACATTCAACTCAGGGAGCCACTTCTTAAACTCTTTCACCCAGTTGGACAAAGTCGACAGTGGTACAACAACAAGAAAAGGCCCATGAATTTGTTGAGCATTCTGCAGAAGATTTAAAAGAAGATATTCTTGAGAAAAAGAGGGTATAACTGAAGGTTAAAAACCATATCATAAAGAGCCTAAAGATCGTACCTGAAGAAAACCTAGCATGGAAACAAAATGAACAATTTTGCCAAGACCCATCTCATCAGCAAGAATTACATTTGTATCATTCCTCCAACTGTGACAAACAAACCACTGATTACCATATTACTAAGGATGTTGCTAATTACCTATACATCACTCCCCGAAAGGTGGATATAGCATACCTATTAACTAGAAAGTTTAAGCCCCTCAAGCTGATAATCTCGGTTTTCCTCCTTTCAACCATTCAGCCGCTTCATCAAGCTTTCAAGACTAGCTAAATAGTAGCGGAAAAGAAATTTAAAAAAAAAAATTATGACGTAACTTAAAGGAATCTTTAAGGACATAATATACTAGGACATAATATACTTAGAAAGCTGAGTTGCAACACTCAAAAAGATGACTAGAAAAATTGTAAAGATAAGCCGAGCTATGTAGTCAAAGCCGAAAAGTGCCACTAGGCACACTAGCTTACTTCAAGAAGGACATGCTTAGAACTTGAGGTACAAATCGCCCAAATCCATTCACACAATCAACTTTTTTTTTTCCTAGAAAATCTTCCTTTCACGGTTTATGTTCGAGGAACTCTCACTATCTTGCAATAATGATTGAAAATCTCTAAACGAAAAACCTCAAATAACTTTTCAACAACTAGAAGCATGATTCGTATATGCGTCCAAACTCAAAACTAACCAGACTCAATAATCTTTTGCAAAAAATAAATAAATAAATAAATAAATAAATAAAAAAAAAATATATATATATATATATATATATATATATATATATATATATATATATATATACATTTAAAGTTATACTACATACAATATAATATCTACACATACGAAGTAAAACATATTGAAGTAAACATCTAGGTATTATTGAGGCTAGCATTCGAGTGCAACTAGTTGGATAATGTCTAGCAACAACTTCAAACCCCTGCTCCCTAGACACATATGACATTTTCCCCTGGTTTCGTTAAAGGAGTTAATGTGAATAAACACAAAAACTGTTTTAAGGTAACCTATCAGTGCAAAGAGGAAACACAAAATCAGCAAAATAAGATTAGAAAACATAAACTTGTATTGTGTTATATATAGCGCCTATACCAACTGATCTGATATATAGCAATGTCTTTTTATGGGTATAGAAAAAACTAAACAAGGCAATGCAGGAAACTTGATTCCTTAAGACAATTAAAATACAAATGGACAAAAACATACAAGACTGCCAATGCAAAATTTTATTTGACCTAAAGCAGTAAGAAATGAAAAAGATAACGATAATTTGATGATAATTATTCATTCAAAACCAAAGATGCAGGTAGAAAAGTAACAAGATTGGTTTGCTCCATATTCGATATCAGTGATCTGATGATAACCACGATAAATAGGAATGTAAAAACAAGTACTATGGTCCAAAATGCAAGAGTTAGCCAAGTCCATTATTTGTTTCATGAATGGATTGAATACTTGAGATTCCACTTAATACTTGCAAAGACATATAACGCAAGCGTAATACTCATTTAAGCCATTAAAAATCTTGCCCAATGTTACTCAAAGAACCGTCTCTTCAAAAAAAAAAAATCTCATGTAATACTCTAATTATGTTACCACTCTAAATATCTTTACACAATTAATTTATTGTCAACCGTCCACTAAGAAAGTATAGATCATCATATATCATGGAATCTCACAAGAGATGTAATTTATGGTAGCCACACTTCCTATATCTTTGATTACTAGCCTAGCATGAACATTTCATTAACTCATCAGATACATATATGTCTCAGGTTCTCAATTCATTTTCAGAAACTTCTTTCCCCTTTTCAAAAAGTGTGAGAAAACTAATACCGTTATCATGAAAATAGTACATGTTTGTGTCCGAAGAAGTAATCCTCCCTTGCGGGAGAATTCATGATTTCCATTCGTAATGACAAATCTCAGAAGACCCCTTTCATAGGGAATAATGGTTGCATTGTTCCTTGCTTCTTTTTGCGCCTTGCTTTCAAGCAGCTAGACTCCTCAGAAAAGCTTCAAAGAATAGAAAATTGTACCACCGTTAATTATCAATTCATCAAGCTGTGAAGCATTCACAAAAGCGCTGCTTTCTTCAATAAAATGAGAAGTTTTACATGCCATAATTGTTCGAAAAAGCCCACAAGAGACTAAGCAATTAAGTGGAGTTACCATTGCTGTACCGCAGCAATAAGAGTCATAACTCATAAGATCCTCCTCGGGTTCTAACGCCAACAAATTTACCTTACAACGTAAGCCACCCCGATCATGATCTCGCACTAGCCGATTCTCGCAATTTCAAGACAATGTGATGCTAAGAGCTCCGTGAGTCGATGCCACAAACCGCCCCCATTTTGAGTTATTGGAGTTCTCTCAAGGTAATAACACGAAAGTAAACATAAATTGACCGAATTCAATCAATCACGCAAGACAGTAAAGTTACAATTTTTTCACACCAAACATTAATGAATTCAAACTAGATTACACTAGAATAACGAACTAAGTAAATTAGAAATTTGAATACCCTAACTTGATTTCAAATTAATCACAAACTTTCATGGCGTAAGTACCTTTCTCCATTAAATCAATCACATCTTCGAGCTCCTTCTTCAGCGTCTTTGCCTTCAGATACTTCAATCGTTTAATGGTTTGACAGTAAAGAAATTTCGAAGCTTTAGATCTAAATACTTCAATCATTTAACGGTGGCCAACCAACCATCATTTCTAGGTTTATGTATCTTTTTCAGAAGTAGTGGTGGGAAGTTGAGAGAGAGTGGTGAAGAAAGATGAGATAGATGGGCACTGGGGCGAGAGAGCAGTGTTTGGGTCATAATTTTTCCGAGAAAACGCGGTCCCTTAATTGTAATTTTTGTTCTTCACGCTCTTTTGCCATCACTTTATTTAGTAAAATTCCACAACATTTAATTGAAATAATTCTCTAATTATTGGTGACGGCTTTAGCAGTTTAGTGACACAAAAATGCCGTCACAAAATTCCTGACGCCAATTTGGCATCACAAACAAGAAAAACCTAGTGTCAAAAAAAAGTTGTTATGGTGTAGTGTTAGGACAACGTTGGATCCACAAGATGCAAGCAATGTCATCAACACTCCATCAGGTACCCCACTTTCATGGCCCCAGAAGCATGATGGAGCTTCGAAGCAACCAGCTCGATGCTCACAATTGCAATCAGATCCTCTCAGTGGACAAGCCCACTGTGGCTTCACCCAAAAACAAGGGAGAGATCGCCAAAACCAAGCTGGCAGAAGACTTCATTACTGAAGTCAAAACCATTGCAAAGACCCCACGTACCGACCTAGCAAAGGAGAACGCTAGGGGCTCACTCAAGGGAATCACCTCAGAACCCAAGACCACAGAGGTTGCCCATCCAATTCAGGACGCAGAGGCATCACAAGAAACCAAGACCCAAGAGGTCGCTTAGCCCACTAGTACGGCTACTCAGCTCGAACTCAAGGAGAAGGTTAACCTAGGAACTGAGAAGCCAGCTTAGTATGTCCTTTTTCATGTCTTGAAGAAGCCAGCTTGGTATTAGAGTATTAGGACATCACCAATGCAGGCCTTTAAAATCCAAGGCCACGTCAGTGTTTTGGAGGGCAATAAAAAGGAGTTAAAACTCTATATCCATAGGTGTTCCAATGGAGAAGATGATTGCTCCTTTATAACATGTGAAACAAGACCAAAAAATCAAGAAGTGAAGTCACATGCTGACTTAAGTGAAGTCATGTTCAAACTTTCAATTACGCTTTGGGATTCAGGTTCTTTATAAATATCTAGGATGGTTAAATTGGAGGCCCATTTAGAGGCTGCGTTGGAAACAGTTTTTCGCTAGGGTCCGTTAAATTTGGAGATAGAGGCCCGTATCCAGGCCCCATTGGTGATGCCCTTGCCACAATAAATTTGCATTCTGCGTAGTCGCTACTAAATGCAGGGGTCACCGATGTTACCACTTTCACAATTACGACGTTTTTTCTGCCAATCCCATTTTCATGTTGTCTTTTTTTCTCAGTAAAGTTTATGATCATTTTCATGTTGGCCATTCGTATGGGTTGCATGCATTGCACATCAGAAAGCCAAGAAGAGATCACCCGTCCAAAATGAAGACCATGAAAATCTTACTACCAAAACAAGACTAAACTGTCCAAAAAGTGTTCACATGAAAAAAAAAAACATTTATCCTTGGAGTGGTGGCTCAACCCAGATAGCGCCAGAATAGATGGTGTCCTAGGAATCATATATATATTCTGATTCGATACTCCCATCTTCCATGTTGTAGACTTCCACGCAGGTACCTTTGCCATGGGATTGAGCGAAAAAAGTAGATACAATTTGACTTGCAAGTTGCAATCGAGGAAGTATGAAGCCATTAGAGAAACGGAAGCATTACGAGTTTACGACCAAGAAAGCACATTCTCGTTCAACTATTATGACCTAGAAAAAACATTCCCGTTCAACTTAATACCATAAGAGTATACGACATAGATAGCTCTTCTAATCTTTTTTGAATTTTGCTCTCCAATGGTCACTAGTTTGATTCCCCTCAAGGCCCTGGCGAGGCAGTACCCGGTCGCGGTCGATCACCATTCACCATTCGATTCCCCTCAAGGCTACTGGCAAGGCAGTACCCAGTTGAATTTCCAACCAGGGCCTGGAATTAGTGGAGGTGCGCATAATCTGGCCCAGACACCCTCTTATCAAAAAAAAAATATATTCAAAGATCTCTGTTCTGCTAATGTGATTGTAGTTTCCTAGGATTACATGCAGTCTGACTATTGAGCTTTCAGATAGTTATTCTTTGAAAGGGATCTACTTCGCTTGCAAGCCAATGGAAACTAATGAAAATACTCCCTCAACGGATGCACACAGAATAACAACACTTTGGAATGTCAACAACCACTTACAGTAAAATAACAAACGGAAACAGTGTCAGAGAGATAAATTCAACAATCCTTATTTGTTACACTTTTATTCATAAGAAGAAAACACATACATCGTGCCCGATCAAAAGCATCTCAGACCAAACATACAACCGCCCATCACATGGCGAGCCAACCATCACATAGGTACAAAATACAACACTCCAGTTCAAATCCTTGTAAAAAATTTGGACATATTGTCTGTGTGCTGGAAACAGAGTATGCAACCATCCCAGTATAAACAGTCATGCACCACACGTGCTGCTGTAGGTTTAGTAGGACTAATTACTCCATGAGATGACAGATATGCAGCACGTGCAATCAGCACTAACAGAAAGTCTGTTCCAAGGGATCACAAACCCCAGCTTTCCAACAGAATAATTATCTAATTTACTTGCTGTTGTAATAAATTAAACCCAGGCTCTTCAAATCATTCATAAATCCTTCACAAAATTTTCCAAGGCACTTGCAAATATATTGAACCAACATGCCATATTCAAGAACAATATCTGGCTGTTCACATACTACCCTCTGAGTTTACATTTTCCAGTCAAAATATAATCTACAACTTACAGAAGCAAGCCCAGTTGACTAGAAAACTCTGTGCAAGCTCAATGTAAAACAGTAAAGCTTAACATGGTAGCAGCACATCCAAAACTGACATTGGGATCAGACAAAAATGAATAATCAACAGCATGAAGCAAGGAAGCAATTAACAAGAAGTTAAGTAAGGTAGTCGTTATGATTCACATCTGTCGGAACCCCCTTTTGCTTGGGTTTGAATCCAGTGATAAAGCACCACAACTTATTCTAAAATTGTTCTTACTTCGAACTGCTAAATATAAACAAACTTCAGTATACCAAAGATTATACTCAACAACACATAAACAACAATTTCTTTCAAGTAATCTCTTGTACAAGAACCAACAGCTGACAGCAACTTAATAGAGAAGTGGGGAAATATAAAAAAGATAAAGGAATATTAAAAGGGTAGACTACTAATTAGCAGCAACACCATATCCTCACCCAAAGACATTGTTAATTAACCACACAAAACCTGGTCATTCCAAAAAAGAAGCTGCAAGAAGATTATCACAATATCACAAACAATTAGAAAACCAAAGGGTAATGTTTGGGGAAATGCCTGCTCACTGAATCTTATAGGATACGCATTCTGGATCAAAGACATGGGAAGAGTCGTGTAGTTTTGTAATTGATATTGCTTTTTCTCTTGTTAGCTTTTCAAATGAATATAGCCTTTTACTTGAATTGGATTACAGCTTCTAGGGAATTAATAAATCCAGTAGATGTTGAAAGGTGAAGGTGTCATTTCACACATTGAAGGTAATGCGCAATTTCATTAAATATATACCGCCCCATTGCATTCTATAGGCAGAAAATCAGAAGGCACTGGTTTGCAGAATGGAATGGTAGCTTCCAGTACGTGTCAGGCCAGGTGTGTAACTTCAGAATTAAATAGGTAGGATGAGATATTCCACAAGAGTACACCAAGAAACAAACACAGACATTATATTCCACCCCAAAATAGCAAACGACAACTGGAGTCATCAAACTAGCCTACCAGAAATACCATTTTCACTACAAAAATTCGGAGACTAAATGTTACCATTATATTTCATGTACACCATATTGCAGAGATAAGGATAATAGAGAACGTTTTGGCAGAAAGATGGCCCACTTCAGGTATCACTCTCTGTGCACAAGTCAAATACAGTGAATGCGGAGTACATAGAGATGCCTTAGTTCACCACAACTGTCAATAATAACACAGGGCAGGTTACTACATTATTTTGAAAAATATGACTATTAAGTCCGATAAGATATAAAGGTACAACCGTCACTAACATAGTAGTTTATATGCGCAACGATGCATGCAGGGCCATTTCAGAATGTGCGGACGGCTACTCAACTAAATACAGATTACCAGACACGCTGGTCGATTAATGATTTAGTAGATATCAAGGAAAAACATGTACTTTATTATCAGAAATTTACTTCCAATATGACAATATCAATAGAACTTCATAATTTCATATTACTCAAAAAGTCATCATTTCTGCCTGTTTGTGTAATATGGGTGCCATTGTAAAATGTCGGGAAAGATAATTATACAAGAGAATGCTTACGTGGACATTGAACCTCACCCCCACCCCTGGCTCCTTCTCTACTACAATGCCTCGGGTCACATAGTTTAACCAGTAATACATACATGTATTTAATCATTACAAAATTCATGGCACTGCTCCACTCGTTGCCAATTGGTTTTGAACTGGATGTCCTAATTTTAGGACTACCGAGCTGGGCAGTTGTCTATAAGTAGAAATAAATAAATAAAATAAAAATAAAATATGATGACCACTAAAGTTTGTTTCCATGACTGACAACCCTTTGGTCTGTGGGAGTCATACGGTCATACCTCTGTGGAGCCTGTAGATGTTACATTTATTTTGTTTGTTCCTCCTTTTTTTTCTCTCTTCCGAGCTTTAGATCCTTGTACTAGTAGGACATCTCATCCTACTTTCTTTTGATAGGTTTCATATTCATAATAAACTTTATTTACCAATAAAAAAAAAGGTGTCAGAAAATATTCACATAAAATGAGCCCTTAATTCCTTGTGTAAGCCCACTTTTGGGTTGGGGTGTCTACTTGGGATGGCTATGTATGCTGGCCGTGTGTGTGTGTAGAGAGAGAGAGAGAGTAAAAACTAATGAAGGACGCACATTCTTTTCTCTCTTCTCCAAATTTTTGTCATTTTCTCATATTCAAAAATTAAAATATAGTTAACTGAGCCAACGGGCAAATCTTTGATGCTATGAGCACAAACACTATCTAATCCCTCAAGTTAACAGCACATGTACATGAATTCAGCATCAGAGAAGTGAGTTACCAACTAAATAGTAAGGGTAAAATAAGTAGGCTAATAACTTAAAGCAAGTCATGAATAACAAAAAAGAAATATTGAACAAGAAAACAGCACTCACCTTTGCAAAACGGGAAAAGAAACTAAAGCATTCTTTCTAGATAACCTGGGTAGACACATTTGATGAAAGATATGGAGCCAGACACCATCAAGTTTATACTGTTTCCATTTGACGTCTTCCTTGAACGCTTGGAGACATGACGATCTGGCTCGGAAATGGCTCCAGAAGCTTCTACAATAGATTTAGGAGCTTCTTTACCATGCACAAGATGGACACATATCTCTTCGTTACAGTACTGGAGTTTTTGCAATAAATGATGAGTTTCTTTCTCCCCACCACAGTCCTTGCAAACCTAATAAATTGTACAAATAATTAAGTTTAAACAGAAAGAAATGTAAACCAAACCAAGGCCACATGAGAATCTGGAGCTAACAAAGAAATCTGATACATTAGCCTACCCCAACAAGAAGACAGAAAGACCAAAAGGATGCAAACCACATAATAGAACAAAAATACCAAATGTATTTAGATATATACAATGTAGTCGCTACCAACTATAGATCTCTACAATAAGTTCTGAGGAGGTGTGCCACTATTATGCACCTATACCTGGGGTTTTCTGTATCAGAGTTGTCGCACAGTATATCATATCTTTGCCTCAATTTTTTTAGTGCATAAACAGTCTAATCATAAGAGCAACGATGTAATTACCTCTCGATCAGTCTTAATAAAAGGCTCTCTAGACTCAAGCTCATTATTCAGCTCATCATTTGAAGGACTCAAGTCAACCTCTGAGATTTGCATCTCTTCACAGGATCCAATAACTTTCTTTGTCCCGCAGTTCCTGAATTCAATTTGAGCAGATATGCCGTCCCACTCTTGTCAGAAGAACTTCCAATCACTCTCCGTGATAAGTGTCAAACCATCTGTCTGGTATTCAAGATGGTCACATAATCCACTATCAGAATGTTACAGGAAAATGATTTTGAATAAAGAGATGGAATATAAAACCACAAAATCAGCAAAATGAAAATATATAATGTACTTAGAGATTCTAACCACGGGGAGAGCAGATGAACAAGGAACCGTGATAAGATATGCCTACATTCCCCCTTTTTTTTCCTCCCAGAACCCCACCCCACAAAACCTTTTTTTCCTTTGATACTATAATCAAAACAACCCCTTTAACGTCAAAGTATGCAGAGACCGTTCACCGCAGTTTTAGGTAAGATAAGAGTTAAGAAGGGCTCACAGAAGCAATTGACTGAACATGCAGAGTACACTACTCTGTCAAGTGCGATGATAAAATCAAGTTGAGGAAAAGTATTACATATACTTACAGGAGATGCCCTCTGGAGAATGGAACCACGCTTCCAAAACAGATCAGGTGGCCTTTCTAGCAGCCTTGAATGCTGCCAATACAAAAAATCTCATTAGAAAATAACAGTAAACCTGATCAAGAAACTAAAGTACTAAACAGAAGCACATGTTACACAAAATAATAAAATGATTATGATGATGGCATAGCTTAAAAATACTAATGATGAAGATAACCGTGATGAGCAAGGCATGCATCTCAGTTATTTATAAAGATAAATAATAAGAAAATAAACAGGCAGAAGTGAAATCGCGTCTTACATCATTATATTTAAGTGAATCAATCACACTCTCCAAACTGTCAGGTTCAGCAGATGATGACATATTTTTTCCGCACACTGTAATGTAGCTTCTCCATTTTGCCAACCATGATGAAGGCAATAAGTAATAGTTACACCCAGGCGAAAGTGCAATATTTTTTCCCTCCATTGAGCACATAAATAAGGGCACAATTGGAAACGTCGAAGTGAGCTGTGGCAACCACTCACAAGTCGAGACATAATAAACGAGTTTACCTCTTCCAGTGAAGCATATCATACTGAAACTACAAGACAGACATGGAGGACAATCCACCATACCTCATCAAATCAGATAACGCTTCAACAGGTTCATTTAACATTCTAAAACCATGTGATTCAAAGCTATGATGAATCCCAATACTCATTCTCAAAGGAACGAGTCCTATTATACAATATATCATATATTCAGGAACACAGGTAAGAAAAAAAAAGAGACAAACAAACTGATATCATAAAGGCATATTTATTAAGCTCACAACTTCAGTTCCTAATTACCTCCAACCAAAAACAAAAGTACAAACACTCAAAATTCAGACCCATTAAACATAAAATTGAATACCACAACTTCACCAACAAGCAATGGTTTTGAGAACTCCAATTGTGTGCCAACAGGAGTAAGTTTAGTAGACCATTTTGAAGCAAGTCGTTTTCACGTAACATTTGCGCGATTTGATCTGACTCTAATTCGATCTCTTGCCCTCTGATATGTACCCTCAGCAATCCCCGAGCAATTCAACTGCCTCAAGTACAAGTCCATATTCTGAAAATTCAGTAAGCTGTATTTTGCAAGTGACAATACCAGGTTTAATCCCCAATCTTCTTGACCCGAGAACTTAAAATGTTCTAAATACTCTATATCCATGCCCATTTTACATAAACATTGCAGAATGTAACTGAGAATAACAGAATTACTTTTGACACCCTTTGATAACATCTCATCATGGAGAGCCAATGCTTTCAATACTTGACCACTATGACAATATCCATGAATCAAGCTACCATAACTATATGCATTGGGACTTACTCCATGTTTCCTCATGTCTTGTAAAACACCATCAGCTTCCTGCAACTTCATCTCCCTGCAGTACCCGCGTATAATAGCATTATAACCAGACGCATCAATTTTTATTCCTCCCCTACATGCTTGAAGCATTTCATAGGCCACACTTGTTTTCCCTTTCAAAGACAATCCATCAATCAAAGTCATATGAACAAACGCGTCGGGAGTAATACCCAATCCCTCCATTTCTTTAAAAACAACAAACGCACCATCGAGATCCCCTCGTTTACAAAGCCCCTTCACCACAATGCCATAAGTACTAACATTTGGTTTCAATCCAAGCTTCTTCAACTCTTCAAAAATGTCAACAACTCTATCAAACTTGGCATTATCAATAAAACAATTCAAAATAAAATTACAAGACCAAACATGAGGAACAAATCCACCCTTTTTAGTCATTTCAAATAACGCGACGACAGCATGGTCAAGCCTTCCAAGTTGAATATAAGTCTTGAGCAAAACATCAAATCCTAAAACCAATGGAATAGGCATTTCAACATTACTACCATCTTTCTTATTCCCATTGGATTCGGCAAGAGATTCCACAAGAGTGGAAACTTGAACGTTTTTCGTTTCAATAAGGTCTTTAAAAAGAAAACCCAGTTTTTTATTATGACCTAAACAACTCAGATAACAAACAGATGATAAGTTTATACCATTGTGGTTGTGCTTCACTTGCCGATACAATGAGGGAACAAGTTCAGCCTTTTTCTTCAAATGTTGGAACACTTTTAACACCCTTGTACTCATTATTGTCTGTGTTCCAATGTTGAGCCACCACATCAACAATCTTCAAACTCACCACTTTCTTCAAACACTCTGGATTATTTAACCAATCTGGATACTGGATAGGGTGTTGCTATCGAGGACCATGGGCTTTAAGCCATGATCTATGGCCCATGGACCAAAATGTCGGAATATTGAAAATATCTTTCTAGTTGGTTCGCGTTGATATGACTAGATAACTGCTAAGCAGTGGGGCGTGAGTGGAGAGTGGAGAAGAGAGAAGGAGAGAGGGGTTTGTGGGTAGAGAATGAGAAAAAGTTAGGGTTTGGTAGAGAGGGAGAGAGAGAGGGAAAGAAGGAGAGAAATCAGAGAGAGAAATAGGTGAGGACAGACAAACAAAAATCTATCAAATTACTTTTTGTCCCACGTACCCCACTCCTCTCAAAACCGTTTGCTCGGCTCACTTGAATATACTAGTATACTGCTAAGCAGTGGGGGTCAGCGGAGTGGGAGAGGAAGATGGAGGAGTGGAGATGGAGAAGGAGGAGTGGAGATTTAGATTTAGAGTGTCAAGAGGAGAGGAAAAGAGAGAGTGAGAGAGACGAAGAGAAAAAACATAAGGGAAGAGATGAGGACAGACAGAAACCAACCAAATTGGTTTTTGTCCGCATAACCCCCTTCTCCCAAAATATTCGCTCACTGATATATTCCGCTCACGTAATATATCAGTTCGGTGCTTTTCAATATCGACAATATTTATTACAGGATGTGATAATTTGGTCGTCCCATTGACCAAGTCTATAAGGTCTCAGTGCAAGTGGTGCAAAATGTTTAGAGAATTTTTTGACCATGAGGGTATGGCATTTAAGTGATTTAAGTATTTAACTGATGGGATTTGAGTTTTGATAAGGCACACCCACTGATAAGGCACAAATCGACGGTTTACAATGTTTCTGGATAGCTCTGTCTGGACACAACTTATGATAGGTCGTGTAGCTGCTAGGTATAGACGGTTTTTTGTGTTCGTGGCGCTCCAAAGTTTGAACTACTAAAATTTGTTCAGCACTTTATTTTAGCCCAGATATGATAACAATTGGTGAAGATGATTATATGAACACTTTTTTCCTTACAGATGAGTTTAAATGATTCTTGAAGGGAGATGATTGAAACAAATACACATTGTGTTTGTAATTAAATTAAGGTTCACATTAATACGAACAGATTCATTACTGAAATTAATCTGTGGTAAGAGCATGAGCAACTACTAATAAGTCAGTTTTAGTTCTACATGGTTTTAGGCTTGACGATCTTCATGTGTGATTCTGACGGGGCTATTATGTACTAACACGAAAAAAATGTTAAGATGAAGATGATCAGAACGCAAAACTTTCCTTATTGGAAGTGAAGAGTGCTACATATTTCATATTTCCCCATTGATTCAAAGATCATATAATCTACATAACACCATGTCTAGCAAAACAAAGACCATCATATCTCATATCTCAACCTGAGAAGGCTGGAATTTCTATGTTCTTGTTTGTGTAACTGACCATAGGAACATCATACTTGCTAAAGAGTCGATAAGAGGAGATTAAGGATAGCACAACATAGCAAGCCATTGAAGCGAAGGTGATGCCCATAGATATTGTGGCTTTTTTACAGAACCCGCCATATACACTGCAACTTTCACTCCAAGAGATGGTAGCGTCTCCCTTATATGCTAAATACACCACCTCTGTTGCTGCTGCTCCAGCTGCTAGTACAATGTAAGTCATTACCTGCACAAAATAGATGCAGATACAACAACAGTGATTTCCAAAATCAAAACAGGATTAAGTTGCAGGATAGTTCTACTTACTAAGCAAAAATTAGAAAACAAAAAATACTCCAGGACAGTTCGCAGAGTGAAATTTCTAATTGAACCTAGTAGTCGAGATGTATTTTAATGAAAATAATTCAGTGAGGGGAAATGGAATTAGCCAACTATATTAACAGTGGGATTCACAGCAGTTCGATATGTTAAACTCCAGGAAAAATTAAGAAACGATTGTTTTACACTATAGTCATGATCAGAAGAACAATTAGCTTGAAATTGAAATTTCACCAAAACCACTGTGATGTCAACACATAACAAATTCCCTCTTGAACGCTTAGCACATTCATTTTTTATCTATGTTCTCTGAGTCTAGTAGTATTACAAATTTACAACAACATCTGTTTCATTCAATTACCAATCTCATAGGCAGTGTGTACCATTCATATCCACACACCTGAGTCAGATAAGTTAATTTCCTCTGAACCTAGCTAATAGATAGTCAACATGCATGCTCTAGACCCAGGGGAATCTAACTAATTTTTTCCCCGTTTTATGACTTTTCAAGTTTCATAACTGATATGGACAGATTCTGTTCATGATACATTTTACATGCATGTTATAGTTAGTCACCTGATCAAAGAAGAAGTAAGTCCATGCCAGAGACACAGGTGACGCATTCGAAGTAAGATGCTTGGCAGTGAACAAAGCAGAAAGAAAAGAATAGCCAGCACATATCCCATTTGCATAGACCAAATACCTGCGAAAAAATTGACACAAGATCAACTTGACTAGGCACAAAACAGAAGAAACAATTCATGTTTTTTTCCTTGGTAGAGAAAATGTTGATGTAAGACAATACATGCATGAAAGCAATTAAAAAAGTGAGAAACAGGTTACCTAAATCCACCAACATCATCATAAGAAACAGAACCATAGTCATTAGTTTGAGCATTCTTAAGCATAACAACCATAGCTGAGACACATAAAGCCATAGGAACAATTCTAAGTAAAGTTTCAGCAGTTCTAACACTAGATTTCCCTCTTGTGGTTTCTTGATCACTTGACATCATTGCACTATTGTCACTCTTTTCCATTGTCAAAAACTCAAAAGGGTATCTCTATTTTCTTCTCCGTTGGGTGTTTGGAGTTTGGAAAGTGAGAGGGTGACTGGTGCACTAGTGTGAATTTATTGAGCACAGTTGTGAGTGTGGTGAGGTGGGTAAGAATAGAATAGTGGGAAATGGAACGGCATTGAATGTAATAATCAATATGGAAACTACGCAGCTCAATGCACATTTATGCGTGGATATAAATGCAGGATTGGTTTCCCTTCATGTCTACTTATCTTTATAAATCATGTAAATTTACTAGGCATTTGCCTTCAATCTGTCTTTGTCATAGTTATCTCTTATCTCTATGGTAATCTTTATCAAGTTGGAGACTACTTTGGAGTTTGAACTTTGAAGTGGACTCAGTACCCACTTCATAATGCATGCCAATTATCGTTGCACTGCGCCTCCCCGGACTCTATATCTTAATAAGATTAACAAATGTGGTATATAGGGTCAAACTTCAAAGTACATTTTAGGGTGAACTAGTGTTACCCCCACTAGATGAGCCAATCAGAATTTTCCAAGATGGGAAATTAGGGTCTCCCCAAATACAGGGGGTAATATTGGTTAGCCCTACATTTTATTTTAAAAAATGATCGGTCAAAAACCATACTTTAATGTCTGGTACTCCAGTCTCGCACCTGGTTATGCGGGTTCTAATGCTAATGGTATATATTTAAATTTTGGTCAAGATGTTGTTATACTAGATTTTAGTTACTGAATAAGCTGCCTCAAACAGACACATTCCAGACGTTGCATGAGGTGAGCTACTATAAAGATTCCCACATTTGAAGATCAATTAGATGTACATCGTACGAGGGGGATGGAGCACTGTACGAGCGGTCATATATTACTATATTCAGTCAATAAAGCACTGCTTTAATACCGAAAAAGGTGAAAAAGTATTGTGTGAAAGAAACTTAAAATGTGTCTCAGCGCGTGATGCTTTTTCGTCTATCTTGTAATACTTGTGCAGTTGCGCCCGTCCAACTAATTGTGCACTTGTGCCTCTGCCAGTATGCTACTTTAGGCTAAATTTTTATCTCACTGAGTCACTGACTGAGACTCATTTTTTCATTTTCATAACTTGATAGCTAACCACTTGATCCACAAGTATGAACAAGGCTTTAGGATGGCACAGACGCACGGTTAAAACGTGAGGTTAGCACACACTAATAAATGAGTTTTGACTGTTTTTTTTTGGCAACTTTTTTTAATATTTTTCTGTTTTTAGTATGGGACCACTGAACAAAGATAGCAATTAAGAGAAGAAGAAGATAGGCCCCGGAGGCACAAATCCAGCAAGATCAGATTTCAATTCCAATTATTCATCAGACTACACCAAATGTGATAGCCAACTGCATACCTTTGATTGCCCACACTCTTTACAAAGTACAGACAGTAATGCGATGGGGTGTCCGTTATTGGTCACAGATCACAGTGATTCTGATGCTAATTTAAGCAAGTCACTTCAGGTATAAATGGATGATAACGCATATAGGTGTCCAGGGGCCTGGCCCAATCAGGCCTCGTATCTGGCCCAGCCCATTACGAAAATTTATTTTGTTTGAGAAACAGAAACAAGAAACAGGAAAAGAGTTTGATTTCAGAGAAAAAGGAAGAAGAAGATGATGTCATCTAATTCTTCACTTCTCTTCTCGAATAGTCCCAATAATACCAACAAAAAAACTATCTTTAAAACAAAAACCACTTTTAGCCCCACACCCTTTTCTCCTTCTCCCTTCTTCTTAAACCCTTCTTCTAAAACCCATGCCTCCTTTCCATCCCACACCTCATTTCTCAACCTTAAAACCTCCTTCTCATCTCCTCTTCTTCCTCATTTAAACCTTCAACATGGTGATGGCACTGGAAACAACAACAACAACAACAACAATAACAATGGTGGGTCTGGTTCATTTGACTACTGGGGATGGTGGGGAGGTGAATTTCAATATGCTCCACTTCTCTTATTACTGTTTTGCGAGCGTGTAAATTCTAGGAATTTCGCGCAAAGGGGTACTTTTATTTTCTTAGTTTCTATATTGTTTAGCTTATTATGGAATGTTCAAGTTGATTCTGCTTATGCTATAAGTGATGGTAGTGATAGTGATAAGGGAGAAGTAGTTTGGGAAGTGAGAGGTGGGAAGTGGACTAAACTTCTTCCCAATTTTTCTACTGATGATTTTGTTATAGTTGGTGCATCGAGGTTTATATTTGGTTATGGTGATGGTGCTGCCAATAAGTCGTTGTTCTTGAATGCGCGGTTGAATTTGTGGTCGCGCTTTAGGGACCTTTTTTTACAGTTGATGCTACCAGATGGTTATCCAAATAGTGTTAGTAGTGATTATATGGAGTATTCGTTATGGCGTGGTGTTCAGGGTGTAGCTAGTCAGGTTACTGGTGTTCTTGCTACTCAGGTATAACATTTATGTTATTTGTGGATGGTTTTTTATGTTTGCATTGGTTTACATTATGTATGATTGCATTTTTTTTCTTTAGGCTTTACTTTATGCTATTGGATTGGGGAAAGGTGCAATTCCAACAGCAGCAGCTATTAATTGGGTACTTAAGGATGGAATTGGGTATTTGAGTAAGATATTTCTATCGAAATATGGTCGCCATTTTGATGTGAATCCAAAAGGATGGAGATTGTTTGCGGATCTTTTGGAAAATGCTGCCTACGGGCTGGAGATATTAACACCTGCCTTTCCTCATCTCTTTGTTCCAATTGGTGCAGTCGCTGGAGCAGGTCGTTCTGCAGCTGCATTGATCCAGGTCTATGGCTTTTTATGTCTTCATCTCATAGTATAATCAGAATCTGGCTTATTATAGTGTTCTATTATAGTCTGATTATTTTATTGGTATTTCTAGAAACTTAAGTTTCAAGTGAGTCTACTGGCCAGATCCTTGAGGCAGGATTAAGGTATAAGCCTTGTGGGCATATATATTTTATTAAGATAATTAAATTATTGGAAACATAACTAAAATAAGGGGTGTAATTATAAGAAAATGAGATTATGTAGGAGAAATACAGATTCAAATAACAGCAACACTAACGTTCCAAAGTTTAAGTGGGTGTTTGGATCTCATTTTTTCAAAAAATCAGTTTTTCTCAAAAAATATTTATTCTAAAAACAATTTTTAAATAAACATGTTTGGTTGAGATTTTTTCTTAAAATCCATTTGATCAAACTAGTAAATTTCGTGATATTTCTCGAAATATCTTAGCATATCTCGACATTTTTCACTAATGGGCAATCCATATGCCTTTGGAGTTGGATGAGAAAATGAAAAGAAAAAACTGTTTTTTAAGTTGAAAAACAAATTTTTGGCTATTTATCATAAAACATGTTTTTTGGACCAATAAATATTTTTTGAGTGAAAAACTACTTTCTATAAAAATAGAGACCAAACATGTTTATTTTTTCAAAAAACGTTTTTTCACTAATAAATGTTTATTGACAATAAATAAATAAATAGGATCCAAACACCCCCTAACTCATTCATAAAAAGAGTAAATGAAAGTCTAATTGCTTTTGTGGTTTCGCTTTTCCAGCATATTATGTTTTAGTTCTCAGATGTTGGAAGCTCAGGAAACATTTTAGCTACAGAGACACAACACCGCTCCACGAAAAGGAGATGGAACGGTGTATTTTCACACGGTAAAGTTGAAACAGAAACTACATAAAGACTAATACCAGGCTTAAAAGAATGTAAAAAAATACAGAAATGTATTATTTCTTCGAAATGGTAAGATATTGTAAAAGGATATTGGGCACGACATCTACCATTCATTTGGAGTATGCCTCTAAAAAGACATTCAGATTACCTTCCAAGACAAATTGACATACCAAGTAGGCACAAACCAGCAAGTAGACCTGCTACCAATCTGATGTTAAGATGGCTAGTAAGGGGCCTTGAGAAAAGTCTGGAAGAGAGTTAAATAACTGACCTCAGAAGGAGGCAGCAGGCAGACGTGCTGACTTGTGGCCAATTAGAAGAATAGAGGCCTGCCACGAACGCCCTTAGTATTCACTGTGCCTTTGCAATTTAAGTATTCATGAGCTTTGGCCACTTGCTTGCTGTTATTATTGTCATGGGAACTTATATATTATACGCTAAAAACTGTAACTCGTCACTTCGCAGGCTGCTACTAGGAGCTGTTTCTTTGCAGGCTTTGCTGTTCAGAGGAACTTTGCAGAGGTAAGACATAAAATGTGATAAGTTATTTACTTACAAGGGAATTGGGAGTTTTCGAGACACACAAAGTCTTTTACTCCTACAAAATGGTTTGAGTTTATTTTTGACTGTGAACAAACATTCCCTAGTACTGTTTCATATTTTCGAGTTCAGTCTACTATAACTTTTTTACTATTTTATTTTGAATATGTGGTCCATCTTTTAGTTATCTTCTATTATTGGTGTCACTTATAGGTAATTGCCAAGGGTGAAGCTCAAGGGATGGTGAGCAAGTCTATTGGCATTATGCTTGGCATAGCAATAGCTAATTGTATTGACTCCTCCACATCTCTTGCTCTCGCATCTTTTGCTGTAGTAACTGCGGTCCACATGTTTTGCAATCTTAAGTCATATCAAGCTATATTGCTGAAGACTCTGAATCCGTACCGTGCAAGTAATTTCTTTCTTCTTAGCTCTTAACTCTCTTCAGTTAATAAAATTTATTGTATACTCACATCTTCAAAATTCAACCAAATTTCTAAAATGCAATTTAGTGTGAAACTATGGAAATTATGTTTTTATACTGTAGGTTTGTGGACATGTTTGTCTGATTATGATATTTTGTTGTGCAAAAAGACTGGTTTGGTGGATTTGATCTCCGGACTTTCTGCTGTAGATGCCCACAAAGAATTATACCATTTGACTCATCTCCCTGTGAGCTTCTACTAATAAAGTTTGTTAATATCTCATTATATAGGTCTAGTATTCAGTGAATATTTACTCAGTGGCCAAGTAGCTCCTGTTAAAGAAGTCAATGACGAGGAACCACTCTTTCCAGGCATGGCACTTGTTAATGCTAACCTGAAGGGTGAAGTGAGTACACTTAGACATGCCTTTGTTTTTTGTTAGTATTTAATGCTTTAGTTTTGTGTCCATGATTTTTCTCAATAATGAATATCTCTGACAAATTTTGGCCTCGGAGGCCACAACTCAATTCTTTTGCCTTTATGTATGAGTGACACAGTATATCACTTACAAAAAATGATGTAGTTGTTATCTTCATCTGGCCAAAGGTGCTTTTCGCGAAGTAAATTTATTTTAATGATTTTGTACTAGTCACAGCCTTATCACCTTGAACTAGACATTCCGCACTTTGCTGTTGATTTGGTTTAGCATGGTGTGGTGCGGATGCTTGGCATGGGATCGGGCAGATATTTGACAGTTAGTATATATGTTTTTACCTGCATATCTGATATGAGTTACTGGTGTTTTTCCTCAGACGCAGTCAAAAGTACTTTCTGAGGAAGCCAAGGTTGCTGCCGTACAGATTGAGCAGCGGCTGCAGCTGGGTTCTAAGCTTAGTGATATTATTAGCACTAAGGGGGATGCAGTTGCACTATTTGATCTATACAGAGACGAAGGCTATCTGTTGACCGAGCACAGTGGAAAATTCTCTGTAAGTTCCAAATGTTCAAATTTTCTTGCTCTTTCCTGAAAGATTTTGATAGATACTTATTTATCCAATATCCATAAAACAGTGAAAATGAGAAGAAAAGACGACAATGTGTCATTGACATCTAGGAGGATTTGATAGTAGTGTCAAATCTTTTAAGTTGTAATTTTAACTGTAATTCATTAATATATTTATTTATACTTTTTGTTGTTTATTTATTTTCTGATGGGTAGAATTTTTATCTCAAATCAGGTAGTGCTCAAGGAGAGTTCCTCAGGCGAAGACATGCTCAAGTCATTGTTTCATGTCAATTACCTATACTGGTTAGAGAAAAATGTGGGAATTGAGTCTCAAGGTGCTGAAAATGACTGCAAACCCGGAGGAAAGCTACAAATATCTCTTGATTATGTGCGAAGAGAATTCGAACATATCAAATGTGACGGCAGCTCAGGTGGATGGCTCATTGATGGGCTCATTGCAAGGCCCCTGCCTTGCAGAATTCGACCAGGCTGTGCTGTTATTACTCCCATAACTTGATAGATGTTTGGCAATCGTATACACATTAAATTGTTGTGGCATACCAGAGGCAGCACAATAGTTTCAAATGAGGTCTATACCATACCGTTCCCTGGTTACAGACCTCTTCTTGTAATATTGCATGCAGCATCTCCAATCCAGCATTCTTTTGCAATTCATGATCTCTCTGGTTCTGTATCAGGGTCTGTCACTCTCTAACACATTTTCTGGTTGTTCTAGTACATGTAACCCTTTCTGCTATTGGTAACTAGATTTCTTTCAGGCAAGCTCTTGTGGCAGTCATCTTTTTCCCCAAAGAAGAACTTAAGGGCAGAAACTGAAGGAAATGTACAAGTCCGTTTTTCTGAGATAGTGAGATGGTGCTTTGAAGGTTTTAGAAGTCCTTTGTTGAAAATGGTTTCTGGATTTTACACCTCCCTCCTGGTCGGTCAATGCTTTGAAGAATTGTTTTTCCATATTTGTTTATATCTTCCTGTCCGCGTCATTGATCATTAATTTATTACCATCAGTACAGTGATAGAGAGGCGCTAAACTTATACCATGTTAACCTTTATGTGAAACTTGAATTCGTAATACATAGAAAAAAAGTTTCATGAACCAATGATAGTTTGTGCAATCTCATGTGTTTTTTTCTCGGACTTTCCTATAATAATTAGTTGTTTAGCTTACTTTCTTATATGCACTCATTTAGTTATTTTGATTTCTGTGGATTTGATAAATATAAACGCGGAACAAATGTACCATGTAGGATGTCGATTACATAAACAAATTGGCATCCGTAAATGGTAGTTCTGTGGTAGAACAGAGAAAGCAAAGGTTGAATCTCCTTTGCCGGCGCAGACAACCAGTAAATGTTCAAATTTTCTGATCAGTTAGGACTTAGAAAGGCTTTTTGAAAAGGGCTGCTCCAATTGGTTGTCTTAAAAAAACTTGTATATATACAAGGGATGAGGAGACCGTTCAAGTCATGAGCTATTTGGGCTGAGCAATCAGGCCCGAAAGCTTACAGTAATGGGGTTTATATAGATCCTCCAGTCTTGAATGCCACATTGCCACCCACGGGTCTGATCTTACAATCAAACGTCCATATCTGTTGGTCTTATTTTTTATTTTATTTTCATCACTTGAATTTGATTCATCTGACTATATAACGTTTGGGACTTGAAAACATACAAGTATTTGAGATCATACGAAAGAGCCCACCTCTCTGGGAGGACGAACGAGGGTAAGAAATGAACACGTTGCAGGCCAACTACCTTTGAGACCATAGAGCAAGTTTGTTGATTCAGTCGTCTATAGTCTATACAGTAGCCACGTACTGTTAATTCCACTGGACTAGAAGGAATGCAACTATGCAAGAGCACAGACTTGGAAGTTTTCTTTTTGTTCTCTTTTTTTCATTTACTTTTAAGCATCAACGTACCTCCCATTTTTGGAGTCAAACAAAGTGAAAGTCCTCGTCAATATCGGTAACTGGAACATCACCCAGCAATCCCAGCATATAAGCAAGGGTGGGGACCTTGGGATTCTCCACGTATCTTTGCTTCCACATCATTTAAAAGTGATAACTAATAAATTCCAATGCTCTGGCTTCATGAGAGTCATACATTGCATGCAAATCCAATTATACATTGCACGTATTAATAATTTAATATTAGAACCCATGGCCCAAAATATCGCCGAGATATCCGATATCTCGCCGATATATCTCGGTAAATTGGTACACCGATATCGATATTTCCGACATATATCCACCGAATATTAAACCCCTTTTTTTCCGAGATATATCGGAATTTCCGATATGAAATTTTTATATCATTTAATCGATATTTCCGAGATAATCGATATATATCGGGATGACTTTTTGACCAATTGTTAATAATTTAATATTAAAATTTCCGAATATCCGGTGATACATCGGCAGATATCCGATATTTTAGAAACTTTGGGTTTCACCAAAAACGAGATATCCGATATATCCGATATATCTCCATTTTTAAGTACACCATATATTAACCGATATCGAAATTTTGGGCCTTGTTAGAACCAACCCACACAAAAGCCTTCGCGTAACATCCCAATTTTTTTTACTTTGAAAAACTACATTTGTTTTGATGAAAACTTGTAGCTACATTCACCATACATACATATACACAGGGTAAACTTGTAAAGTTCGGAATCACTTGTAAAGTTGTAAACTTGTCTATTGCAATGACCAAAATATCACCGATACATTTGATATATCGTCGATATATATTGATATTTTGATACACCGATATCGATATTTCCAATATATATCCGGAATACAAAACCTTTTTTTCCCGATTAATTTTGATATAAAACTTTATATCGCCGATATAATCAATATATCCAATATTTACGATATATATCGGTTGATTTTTTAACAATTTTTTAATATAAATCTAATATTTCTAATATATTTCTGATATATCCAATATTTTAAATAGTTTAGACTGGTCACAAAAAAAAAATAGATATATCTAATATCAGGAAATTGGGTATAGGTACACAGATGCAAATTTTTTAAGTTCAAAGGAAATAGCAAACTTTTTTTTTGTTTTTCCTCCATAAAAACTGAAATTTAACATCTGTCTTAAATTTCCTAATTTTTACAATTTTGACCTCTTTTATTAGTCCAAACTAAAAAAACAACTACCAACAAAAACTACGTACTAAATTAGTTTTATTGAGTTAATCAAAATAACTAAAATTCATCCGAAATCTACAAAATTCCAATTAAAAGTGAGATGAATTTATGGAGAGACCAAAATAATGTGGAAATCATCAACTTCAAAAACAGAAAAAATGTATGTTGATTACAACTAATTTCAATACAACTTTTAACAATTTAAAATGCATCTCTAATACTTTGAATAACATGTTTAAAGCGATATAATTCAAATTGTGAAATTGTGAAAGGACAAATGATTTTTTTTTTAAAGACAATTGTATTATTTGATTGCGATACATCTTGGAGCAATTTTTGCTTTGATGAGTAGCCTCAATTGACACACACAATTTTGACCGCATTAGATTTTTCTATTATTTATTTGTAGAAGAAATTGGCGATATAAAAAGGGTAAAAAGGAGAAATAAAAGTTTTAAAAACAGTTAATACACCCAAAAAGTGATGTTGTTAAAAATTGGATAGAATCAAAAGATAATATTTCTTTCTCTAAACAAAAACACACTAAAAGAAAGTGTCTATAGCCCAATTTCTAGTATCTAATATATATAGGTTTTAAATACACCGATATATTTATTGATATCGATATTTTGGGACTTAGTGTATTGTGGTCTTGTGGAATAGAACTCCAAACACATGCCAACCATATGGCATTATGGCCCACGTCGTGGTGCTTGAACGATAGCATGAATTTTAAATTTTTGAGTGTCAGATGGTCAGAATCATCCTTGCCAAAGTATACAGCTTAAATCTCATGTCACAATCGATGTGTGTTGGCCACAAGAAGAATTTCATTTCTTCTCCAACAAATTTTCCAATTTAAAATCTTTTAAAGTAAGAATTTCATACTTTAAAATCGCTGTTTGATTTATGACCACAAATCTTATTGATGGACACATGGTTCAAAATTAAAAAGAAAATAAAAAATAGTAACGAACAGTGTATCACTACCACAGCCGCAACATCTCTCATTACTTCTCTTTCTCTCATCACTTCTCAGTCATCACCTCATATCATATTTCGCGCCAACCTGATTGTTGATCTTCAAAAAAACAAAAAAAAAAACCTGGTTTAACTCACCCAAGAGGGTGAGTTTAGCAACTGTTTTAGATAACCAAAACCAGAGTGTTAATGGAAGCATACTTGTCTGCTTCAAAATCAACTTTCTTCTTCCACAAGCAACAAAACTTGAAAACTTCCTTGTCCTCTTTCTTTCTCCTTCTCTTCACCCCCACCTTCTTCTTACACTTCCCCTTTTCTTCACTTGATAAAAACAGTACTACCACTTCCCCTTCTACTTATTCACCACTTAAACAGAAGAAGAAAACCAAAAAACTACAAAAGGAAGAGCAAGAAAAGCCTATTAATGTTAGTACAGTGTATCAAAATGGAGACCCTTTAGGGAAAAAAGACTTGGGGAAACTTGTAGTGAAATGGATATCTCAAGGAATGAGAGCTATGGCTTCAGATTTTGCTTCTGCAGAGATACAAGGAGAGTTTTCAGAAGTGGAACAAAGAATGGGACCGGGTTTAACTTTTGTTATTCAAGCTCAACCTTATCTTAATGCTGTTCCTATGCCACTTGGTTTTGAAGCACTTTGTTTGAAAGCTTGTACTCATTATCCAACTCTTTTTGATCATTTTCAAAGAGAGTTGAGAGATGTTCTGAATGAACTTCAGAGGAATTCTGTTTTTGAGGATTGGTCTAAGACCCAGTCTTGGAAACTTCTCAAAGAACTTGCTCATTCAGGTAATCTCTTCATTCTTCTCAAACAACTTATTTAATTTAATGAATCTTATCAGTGAATTGGGAATTAATCGGTAAACTGAAAATGGAGTAGGTTAGAGCACATTCTGCTTTCTGCCTTCAATATTTTTCCGATGCAATTTATGTTTTAATGATCTTTTGTGTGTGTTTTGCTTTTTTGACCGCATATGAGCCTTTCCTGTCCAGTACTCTTGCAAATTGGCCTGAATTTTAGGATTCGGTTCCTCATGTAGTGATGAAATTGAACTTTGGCTGATGTTCTATTGCAGCTTCTCACCGAGCTGTTGCACGTAAGGCTCCCCAGATGAAGCCCGTGCACAGAGGCTTGGGAATGGAGCTCGAGAAGGCAAAAGCAATACAGAGCAGGATTGACGACTTTGTGAAACACATGTCTGATCTCCTTCGCATTGAACGAGATGCTGAATTGGAATTCACTCAGGAGGAGTTGAATGCTGTTCCCATGCCTGATGAAAATTCCGATACGTCAAAGCCAATAGAGTACTTGGTTAGTCATGGTCAGGCTCAACAAGAGTTGTGTGATACCATTTGCAATTTGAGTGCAGTTAGCTCTTCAATAGGTAAAATTTTGGTCAGTTCTATCTCTTGCAGTTAGTTCAGCTTGTTATTTTTTCCTTGCCTGGGTAAGAGTACTACGGTAATAATTAACTTTAAACTCATTGTTCCTTCAGGATTAGGGGGAATGCATTTGGTTTTATTCCGGGTTGAAGGGAATCATCGATTGCCACCTACTACTCTTTCACCTGGAGACATGGTTTGTGTCAGAACGTGTGATAGTAGGGGTGCTGGTGCAACATCAAGCATGCAGGGATTCATTAACAACTTAGGTGAGGATGGGTGCAGCATCGTTGTGGCTTTGGAGTCTCGCCATGGTGATCCGACTTTTTCAAAGCTGTTTGGCAAGAGTATCCGAATTGATCGTATTCATGGTCTGGCTGATGCTCTCACATATGAGGTGTCTACCATAACCTTTTAAATGAATGAGTTATTTTATTTTTTTTAGTTGCACTGGAAATATATAGGGTTTGAGATTATGGCCTACATCCATTTCGTCCATAATACTTTGTTTCTACTATTCTTCAATATACTAAAGGGTTCTCAATCATTGTACATGGAATATAAATAAATAAAACACTTTTACAAAAATGCCTAGTGAGTTCTTACTTGTAAAAGTATGGATGGAAAAGATCATACTGGTAGGAATAGAGAGCTGATCGGGAGTAGAAAGAGCAGAAGTAATGCGGTTTGACTGTCTATCCTTTTAAAATGTAAAAACTAATGCTGTGTCATTGAATCCTATTCATTGGCATTTCCAAATCCAACACTCCATACCCAATGATAACACCAGCCCAATGTCTGTGAATTTTAGCTTCTCAGACACTCAGGGTCAATTTGACTCTGAGCCTTTGAGGTATGGGTACCAGTACATCAACAATTAAAGTTCCCAGGGGACTCCGAGAGTATCTAATCTTGCCATGTGTTAGCTGATGAAAGAATAACTTAGGCTCCTATTTTTATGGTAATTGATATTTTGACAGTTTTTTTTTTCTGTAAGTATGTTCATATGATGGTTCCCTTTGTGAAGGCAAGACCTTTGAGAAGAATAAAATATTCCATATATTTTACAATAAGAAACACATATAATTACAATATATTTGCATGCTTAACATCCTTGAGTAGAGGAATCTTTTTTCTTTAAGAAAAAGAAAAAGAAAATGAAAAAAGAATTATCTAATCTATGCAATCCTCAATGTTATCTCTACTATGATTACTTTTTTGCAGCGGAATACTTCTGCAATCCTCAAAATGAGTGGATAATGAAGTCTGTTTTCATTGGTTTTGGTGCGATATATGTTTGTCTGACTATCATACATTTTTGCAGCGGAATTGCGAAGCCCTGATGTTGCTACAGAAGAGTGGTTTGCAGAAGAGAAATCCTTCAATTGCCATAGTGGCCACTTTGTTTGGAGAGAAAGAAGATGTTGAATGTCTAGAGCAGAATCATTTGGTGGATTGGACTGAAACAGAATTGGATGGAGCACTACAGGATGGAGTGTACGACAGTTCACAGCTAAAAGCAATTGCATTTGGCTTGACCAAGAAGCGACCTATCCTTATAGTCCAGGGACCTCCTGGTACTGGAAAAACTGGTTTACTTAAAGAATTGATAGCACTTGCTGTTCAGCAAGGTGAGCGGGTGCTTGTAACAGCACCTACTAATGCAGCTATTGACAACATGGTAGAAAAGCTATCCAACATTGGACTGAACATAGTACGCGTTGGAAATCCAGCACGAATATCGACATCTGTAGCATCAAAGTCTTTAGGAGAAATTGTTAAATCAAAGCTTTCAACTTTTGTGAAGGAGTTTGAAAGGAAAAAGTCAGATCTGAGAAAGGATCTGCGATATTGTTTGAGGGATGATTCTTTAGCTGCAGGTATACGCCAGCTTCTGAAACAACTTGGAAAGACATTAAAGAAGAAAGAGAAGGAAACTGTACAGGAAGTATTATCGAATGCTCAGGTTGTACTCTGCACTAATACGGGAGCAGCTGATCCTTTGATCCGAAGGATGGATACGTTCGATTTGGTTGTTATAGATGAAGCAGGCCAAGCAATTGAACCATCTTGTTGGATCCCAATTTTGCAAGGGAAAAGATGTATACTTGCAGGTGACCAATGCCAGCTAGCCCCAGTCATTCTTTCTAGAAAAGCCTTAGAGGGTGGACTTGGCATATCACTTTTGGAGAGAGGGTCAAGTTTGCATGAAGGGGTTATCTCGACAAAGTTGACAGTACAATACCGAATGAATCATGCAATAGCAAGTTGGGCTTCAAAAGAGATGTATAACGGATTGTTGCGTTCATCCCCAACTGTATCCTCTCATCTTCTTGTAGATTCTCCTTTTGTTAAGGTATCTCCTTTTCTCTTGGCATGTACATCTCTGCTTCTATATGATAATTAATACGCATAACTATTGTAAATTTGTAATTGCCTCCGACTGCTAAATCTCTTGCATATGCACCTTGCAGACTGTAATGTAACCTGAAGATGTTCAGATATGGACTATGGACATTGATATGCATACCATTATGAAAGCAAAGGATATATCTTTTTATTCCTTTGTTGAACTCATAATAGATATGGATATGAATATCTTATTGTTTATGCCAATATCATTTTATGCCTCAAGTGATCTTTCCCCCTTTTTATACTTTTTACAAACATGATATAACAAACTCAACCTACTCTCTTGTTTATATGAGTATAATATGCATCCTTAAATATTATGTGACGCAACCTGTTGCTATCCTTGTTATAATACTATTCTTTTCCAAACTCTTTTGAGTGTAATACTATTTCAGAACTTGTTGAATCTGACGGTTGATACCCTTTTTAGCTACGTCTTTTTTCCAGACCTGTATTTAAGCTTGGGCTGTGCATTTATCCTTAGATATCAACCCTAAACCATTTCAATGTAACAAAATTTATTGGTGAATAAATTTGCACAAAATAATTCTGTTTCAGATATTGAAGAGAGTAGGTTGAGTTTAAAATGTTGGCAAGCTTAAAATGTAAACACACAGTACTTGGCTGCTTACTATTTCGACATTTACTCTTTCGGTCAAAGGTTTGACACATTAAATTTTGCGTATTTTTTGATTTTGCAGGACACATGGATAACACGGTGCCCATTGCTCTTGTTGGACACACGAATGCCATATGGCAGTTTATCTGTTGGCTGTGAGGAACATCTGGACCCAGCTGGCACTGGTTCCTTTTATAATGAAGGAGAAGCAGATATTGTTGTGCAACATGTCTTTTCATTGGTTTGTTCTGGTAAACGTTCTTACATGCAGATATAGTCAGAGAAGATTTGTTTTGTGGTAATCTCAAATATGGTAAATATGCAGGAGTTAGCCCGGCTGCCATTGCAGTACAATCTCCTTATGTTGCTCAGGTACAACTCTTGAGAGAAAGGCTTGATGACTTGCCCGAAGCAGTAGGTGTTGAGGTAGCAACCGTCGACAGCTTCCAAGGTCGAGAAGCAGATGCAGTCATTATATCAATGGTATGCTAATTAAGTTGATTTTTTTTTTTTATATTAATTATACCTTAGAAAGCAATTCAATATTTAAAAGGAGACTGTTATTGTGGGTAGTTTCTCCTCCCCTATAAGCAAGCATTATAGTTGTTGTTCCCATTCTTCCTTTCAACCTTGCTTAGGAAATGACCTGAGGTCTCTTGCTTGTTAGTTGTATGGAAAATGATAAGAGTAAGAGAGGTACCGAACTGCCTAGCTGCGTTGGTAGACTCATCTTGCATTGTGTACTTCATGCTGTTGCCTGATCTAACTGTCTTATACAAAAGAATACACATCTTTTTATGCGCCCATAGGCATAACCTTGAGAGTACCTTTTCACTGAGCCATAAATAACCCATACAGATGCAATATCCATGTCACATAAACTCATCGATTGTTACATAGAAAAAAAGAATGGAGGTGCATAGTTCGTTTTAAATTCTTATTATATGAGCATGTTCCCCAAGTTCAACATTATTATTTGATAGTGTTGCTTACCCTCCTAAACGTAGGTTCGATCAAATACCCTGGGAGCTGTTGGATTCTTGGGTGACAGTAGGCGAATGAATGTTGCTATAACCAGAGCTCGCAAGCATGTTACTGTTGTTTGTGATAGCTCAACCATTTGCCATAACACTTTCCTGGCTAGGCTTTTGCGTCATATCCGCTACTCTGGAAGAGTAAAGCATGCTGAGCCTGATACTCTTGGTGGATCTGGACTTAGCATGAACCCTATGCTTCCGTCCATCAATTGATGGCCAACGGAGCCGAGAACCACCACACATTTCCTGTAATTGTTGATTATTCACGAGGACACCCCGTAAGTAGATTCTTGTCCTCCTGCTACCGCATCCATTTGTGTATAGGTCTTTCATTTTGTTTGGGGAAAAAGTAAAAAAAAAAATGAAACAGATAATTTTTGGGAGATACATCTTCAAAAATTGTATAAACGGGAAAAGTCTTGTAATTATTTTTGTTATATTTGACTGAAATTGATTATTTTATAGTGGAAATGAAATGTACATTGACTGGGAATCGCTGTAAGTGTTATTGAAGCTGTAATTAATTGTTTAATATCTATCGCTCACTTGTGTTACCTTATAAGCACCTGCTGCAATGATGATTGCATTCTACTACACAAAATACAATTTATTTGCGCAATTTAAGAAAGAAGTTGAAATGATAAATTTTATACATGTATCTTGCATCACCACATTGGGCTGCAACACAAGCCAGAAACATAAGTAGCGAAGTGTCAAGTAGATACTTTTAGGGATGGAAATCTCAAGCCAAGATTGATAAGGAAATAACTTGACGTATTTGCTTGTTTCTCCATATCAGCAATCTCATTGGCAGGCCTCAATAATCTTCACTGCCTCTGCTACGCCAACTAACATTTTTCGGCACAAAATTTCTTTTTAATCGAAGTCGCAAGTATGAGAGCATTAATGAACAAAACGAAATGCAGATGATGTGCATTTTGCCCCAAGATTTATAAACTCAAGCTCAGACATATATCAGGCTGAAGCCACACCTTACACCAGAATGACCAGAGAAAAAGAAATCAGCAATGCCTCTTACTGTCAACACCCGCTCATATGTCATATTAGCAAGGGTTGGTTGGTGTAAGCCAAAGTGGAGGAGGCCAAAACAAGTGTGAATAGTTTGGATACTTTTCTAACTTGGCAAAACTACCATCATCCAAGTTAAAGACCACTATATCATGTTTTAATGCTTGCTCGTACTCAATGAAAGAGAATTCCGTCATTGAACAGAATCCTGCATACAAGATACAGTTCCCTTTACACCCAGAAAGAAACTCTGATGATGAGATGGAAAATGAGTACGAGTCACCAACAACAAAAACTCGATCTCCTAGGTTCTCTACTTGAAGCCAAGCGAGTTTCTTCTCCACAGCCAACTTAAACACTTTAAATCCAACCGGTGCGAGTGTATCAAACCAAGCAGGAGTAGCTGGTTTTTCACTACCATCATCACGAGATTTTGGACAGGCATCACAAAACCATTTCCAGAGAGTAGAAAAGGCTTTCATATATTCAATAGGAGAACTAGCAGACTCAAAAACATCAACGAGAAATAAATCGCCATTGGATTCAACGAAACGCTTCTTGTATCCACCATCTTGAAAATGCTCTGATATCTTTGTGAAATTTGAGGTAATGGGATCAACAATAAAAGTTCTTCCAACACTATCTACCGCATAGAAATGCCCATTATGATGTGCCAAGTCATGATATTCAAATTTTTCATCATTAATGACAGTCCATTTCTTATCACCTGATCTAAAGAAAAGCAAATACTCCTGATCATGGATTGCCATGAGGACAAAATCAATTCATACTTGCATTCGACGATAAAACAACCTTTGTTAAATCAAATAGTCTAGGGAATTGATTCCCGTCAAGAGAAGATTTAGGAATAGGAAAATTACCTATACCAACATTGGAAGAATCTGAGTGTATTACCTTAAGCTGATAAGTTTTACACGGAGCAGATATCTTAAAACTCATATCAAGTGTGTTTAATCCTTTAAGAGAAGTTTTGGGTGATGAACTGATTTTACTTCTTGCTAATGGGTTCAGCAAATGAAGCACATTGGGTCTTGGTTCTTCAACTTTGATTATCCAACATGTTGGAATCGTAGTTGAAGAGGAAGATTGAAAATGATCAGCGGGTTGTATAGCGTAGATAGTGTTGTGTACAAGAGTGAAGCAAATAGTAGCATTCTCCATGATTGACAAACAGATCGAAATCGGGCTAGATCAAAATGTGTGTCCAGATGTTTAGATATTTTGTTTAACAACTCTTGGGGCAGTTGAGTCCAGTCACGATGGATACCCATTGAAGGAGAAGGGTGGAAGGGTTTAGGGTTTTATGCCAAATGCAACTTCACAACGTGAGCTTTTCTTTCAGGGGCATTTTTATCCGTTAGAAGGCGAGACCGGTTTCGGGTATGAAAATTCTGAATAACAAACAGGGGACGGCTCAAGGCAATCGGGGCCCTAAGCAAAGTTCCAATAAAATTGTTACATCTTATAGATCGATATGATTTGTCTAAGTTATTTCATATGAATGCAAACACTTAGTTTATTTAACAAAAAATTTAGAAGATAACAATTATTGTAAAAATTGATCATAACATTTTCTTTTTTTCTTTCTTGAATAGTCTCCCCCACAAACATTTTTTTTTATAACAAAAAATTTAGAAGATAACAATTATTGTAAAAATTGATCCTAACATTTTCTTTTTTCTTTCTTGAATAGTCTCCCCCACAAACATTTTTTTTTGTAACAAGAAATTTAAAAGATAACAATTATTGTCAAAATTGATTCTAACATTTTCTTTATTCTTTCTTGAATAGTCTCCCCCACAAATATTTTTTTTTATAACAAAAAATTTAGAAGATAACAATTATTGTAAAAATTGATCATAACATTTTCTTTTTTCTTTCTTGAATAGTCTCCCCCACAATTTTTTTTTTATAACAAAAAATTTAGAAGATAACAATTATTGTAAAAATTGATCCTAACATTTTCTTTTTTCTTTCTTGAATAATCTCCCCCACAATTTTTTTTATAACAAAAAATTTAGAAAATAACAATTATTGTAAAAATTGATCCTAACATTTTCTTTTTTCTTTCTTTAATAATCTCCTCCACAAACATTTTTTTTTATAACAAGAAATTTAAAAGATAACAATTATTGTCAAAATTGATTCTAACATTTTCTTTATTCTTTCTTGAATAGTCTCCCCCACAAACATTTTTTTTATAACAAAAAATTTAGAAAATAACAATTATTGTAAAAATTGATCCTAACATTTTCTTTTTTCTTTCTTAAATAGTCTCCCCCACAAAATTTTTTTTTATAACAAAAAATTTAGAAGATAACAATTATTGTAAAAAATTGATCCTAACATTTTCTTTTCTCTTTCTTGAATAATTTCCCCCACAATTTTTTTTTTTATAACAAAAAATTTAGAAGATAACAATTATTGTAAAAATTGATCCTAACATTTTTTTTTTTCTTTCTTGAATAATCTCCTCCACAAACATTTTTTTTTATAACAAGAAATTTAAAAGATAACAATTATTGTCAAAATTGATCATAATATTTTCTTTATTCTTTCTTGAATAGTCTCTCCACAAACTTTTTTTTTAATTGAATTTTATTGATAAAAATAACATAAATACAAAATGAAGTAGAAACATATGAGTGTTGTGAGGGAGATCTTCATATAGAGAGATTTAAGACAAAATACCATAAATACATGAGGAATAGTGGAAGAATAAAAAAATATCCTACACCTATAACATCGTAGCAGATCATGGCCAAGCAATAATGTGACAAACTTGAAATTTCAATATATTTATTTAATAAATAATTACACAAGAGATATAGAGAGAGAATTCTATACCAAATTAAACAATATAGAAAAACCAAATAAGACAAAAGAATGATAGAAATAGTATTGAAGTGTTGGCTTCAATTTGATAAATTGTCATAGGGTGTTGAAGAAGTTTAATTAGTTATGGAGGCGTGCCTGTTTATTTATTGGAGAAGGCGAAAACACTAGGGAAACGAAGAGGTTTAATGTGATTTTCTAATTTCCAATTTTCCAATGTAAAACCGTTTATCAACTGGATTAAAATAAATGAAAAACAAATAGTGACCTTTTTTTTTCACAATAAAACAATAATAGACTTAGGACTGTAGGTGGGCTAGGATATATTGGGCCCTTTGGACTGCAGGCCCTAAGCGGCTGCTTATTTTGCTACAGGGTAGAACCGGCCCTGATAACAAACTAACAAACTTCCCTGATTTTGCTCCTCAAGATCCTTCACATTTGGGTTATCAACAAACCTCATAGACTGGAATGGTGAGCAAGCATCCTAAAAGTGGGGGGCTATAATTTTGGTTCTAGTCAAGTGGAAACTGAAACACTTGAAGGTTCAAACTTCAAACTAACAAAATGTAGGACAAAATCAAATTTTAAACTTCATAATTATCCAATTACTAAGTTTCATAGTCTGATCTGCTCTCCTATCTCATTTTCATCGCAACTAAACAACACCATTTCATATACAATCAAGTCAGAATAAAATAAACGGCATGGCAATTAATGGAAACAGAGAACTTTATAGGTACAAATCATTTTATTTTCTTCTTTACCTACGCATTTTATTTTTTTTAACACTTATTTGTTTTTATCATTACTTCTTTACTCATTCAACCTCTTATGTTATGTTCTTTCAGAGTTTCTAATTCAGAATTTCTATTGCAACTCCCTCCCCATGTGCATGGTACGCCTTTAACCTTAGACAAGGTAAGAACAAGCTACCAACATTTTCAAAACTAGTTCAAAATGTGAAGTCCTTTTATTTGTTTATTTATCTCTTTTCCAATGTTTGGCAATTCGCTGATTATTGACTAGTACGTATACCAAGTACCTTTGAATGGCCAAGCAATGGAAAAAAGACGCACGTACACTTCTTAGATACCAAGCAAGGTATATGATAGTATGATACTAAGTTTTTATTGCTATCTTTTTTATGTAGAGACGGGTAGTTGCGAGATCGCGTAAACTGTTCAACTTGGTCAAAGACCAGCAAAATGATCTTAAACAGCTCCCTTATACTCTTCCAGACATACCAGGCAATCTGGAAACATTCGAGTTAGCGATGAAATTTTGTTATGGCTATGAACTAAGTATGACAACGGAGAATGTTATCCCACTTATTTGCTTAGCTTACTACCTAGAAATGACTGACGAGCACAGCCCCGATAACCTCCTCAACATCGCTATCAGCTTCTTTAACCATAATGTACTTACTGTATGGCACCAAACCTTGAAGGCATTGCCAACCACAGAACAAGTCAATAAACAAGCAATGCATCTTCGTATTGTCGACTTTTGTTTGGATTCTCTTGTTAGAAAGGCTCGTGTCAATCCTTTCCTCATTGGGGAGCCAATTAAGAGTCATATCTATAACCATGGCAATGATCACAATGTCGACAGTGGGTACAACAGGGCAAGCGCAAGGAGAAGGCTTTTTCTTCTTGATTGTCAGTCTGATGGTATAACCATGTTAAGCCTCCAACTTTATGGGCTTCTTATGTCTAAAATGATTCTAGAAGGGATCAGACCAGACTTTATTGCTGCTTCACTTTTTCGATACACAAAGAGATGGATTCATGAAGATGAGGAAGGTAGTCCTTCAACTCATGAGGAGAACTATCAGAGGGAAATCATTGAAACAGTGGAGAAGCTTTTGTCCATTCAAATAGGAGTCCTCCCTTGCAAGCTGTTGTTTGAAATGCTCCGAACTGCAATGTTATTGGAAGCCAGCACCCAATGCAGGTATGGTTTTGAGAACAGAATTGGTAGACAGCTTATTGAAGCGACAGTGGAAGACCTACTGATACCATTTCAAGGTTATGCCTGTGAAGTTCAATATGATACTGAGTGTGTGAAAAGGATATTGAAGGCTTTCTATTCAAACTACACATCTTCGGATCAATCCGGACTGATCAAAGTTGCAGACCTTATTGATGATTTTTTGGCTGTGGTTGCAAAGGAGTTTGATATGAATAAGGATACATTTATGTCGCTGTTGAAGTTATCTGCAGCAGCATCAAATGACTTGCATCGTACTTCAGATGGAATGTACCATGCAATCGACGTTTACTTAAACAAGCATAAGTACAACCTGACAGAGTCTGAAAGAGAGGAAGTGTGTCAGTTGTTGGATTGCAATAGAATGTCCTCGAAAGCATGCACACATGCTGCACAAAATGAGCGTTTACCTCTGCGGGTGGTGGTGCAAACTCTGTTTGTTGGGCAGTTACAACTAAGAGATGCTATCACCAGCAGGATAGGTGATTCAGAAAATCGGGTCCCAAAAGGAGGAGATGGCGTTGGTTGGCGATGGTAGTAATGGTGAGGATGCAAGGATGGAGATGGAGAAAATAGATAGTAAGGTTATGGAGTTGGAGAAAGAGTGTTTATTGATGAAGACACATATAGAGATAGGTGTTGGGGAAAAGAGGAAGAAGGGTGTATGGAAGAAGTTGAAGAGAAAATTTGGGTGCGGCAGTAGCATGACTGACTGTGATTGCCAAGTGAACAAGAAGGTCCATCCAAGAAACTGTTTTTGATTTTTGATTTCATGCTTGATCATAATCACTCTTGATGTGTATTAGAAATGCTAGTAGTCCTATTTTGCTTAGTTTTTTTATTGTAACGTGAAAATTGTTCCTCTTCCCTTTATTAGTAACTTGATCTAACCAAGAATGCAGACTGCAGAATGTGAGACCCAATTGTAGTTCAATGGGATTGTTATGCCTCATAACTTGCGGCGATGATGCTGGTAACATATTTTCTTTGTTATTAAAAGATTATGTACGACTTGTACTACTAGAAACTTAGGAAGTACTAAAATCTGTGAAGAACTGGAAGTAGAGGTTACTGGGGTCTGGGGACTCATCACTGGTGACTGCACTTGGAATTTCAAATTTGGCTAAATGTGGGGACTACTAATCTAACAATTTCATCTGTGAAACCAAATTTAAAATTTCTAAGTGCGCCAACCATAATGAGTTTGTTCGTCAAAATACATGATGTCATGTTCCACCAGATCGATGGTGTGGCAGCTAGAACCTAGAAGTGCCTTTTCCGCCCGCATGAACAGATTGTGGAACTGCCCGAGTCAACTGCTACTTATGAAACCCGTCTCATCAGCCTTTCACCTACTAGCTAGGTTTTTGTTTTGTCAGTTTAAGCGTCATACAGGCATACAGCTCACAAGTTTTTACCTTTCCTAATTCTCAATTTCTCATATGTATGTGTAATGACCTAGAAATCACAAGTTCAAAAGTGATGGTGGTGGGAACTGGATGAGATAAATTTTAACTGGGTGACAGACTGCTCACAAGTCACAGCACCAGTGCCTTACAAAGTATAGCCATTAGCCAATAAGTTTAACAGTTTATCGTGAAAATGTTAGGAAAGAACCAAAGAAAATAGCCACTTTTATTTCTGAAAAAAGCAGCAGATCCAGCGGAGCCAAGACCACCACTAGATGATCCATCAATAATAATTAAGCATTCCATCTCACAAATTCTTTCTTAATCATGTCATTGTCTGACATAGTGACATTTCCTTTGACAAGAATAGAAGAAATCGACCTCATTCAAGCAGATCTAATTATGTCATTGCACAAATTAACCGGAAGTTCAAATGATACGTAAATACCACAACCAATCCAAATCAATAAATGTTTAGTGCGTCCAGCGCCCATAAAATTTGGTTTCTTTGCAAAAGCACATGGCACAACCAGATCATGAAATTATTCCAATGAAATGACAATAACTTTGAAACAAAAATGATTTATATTCTGTCAGAAACTCTATCTACGTCAGCATGCTCATGATACCAAAAATTACAAAAGAAATAAAGAACAGATGGTTACATAAACTTCTTATACTTCAAGACGTCATTGGTGTCTAATTGGTAGGCTTTGCATATATCGGAGAGGACAGACTTGCTGAGACCGTTCTCCTCGTGTAGCATATGAAGATATCTATCAAGCTCTTCTGAGGGATGCAAAACCTTTAAAGAGGGAAACAAAAGGATATTAGACCTAGACAATATATTTCCTTAAACAAACCACGAGGATCTGTCAAAACAAGTAGAGGATAGCAGAATCAGGAGTACTAATGCAGTAAAATCTATCAAGGGCCTAATACAAGGCTTGAGTATTCACTTCCTACGAGCGAGAAAGTGCATTGATATATTCCCAAAGAAAACTTACTCAATAGCAGAAGAATGGTTTTGCTTTGTTTGTGTTCTCACTAGCATAAACTATAGTAGGCATTTATATAGCGGAAACAAAATTTTCACTTGAACGAAAACATAACTGAAGATTACAGTCAGTCTAGCTACAAATTAAAACAATATCTTTGACAAAAAAGACAACTGGATGAAGTACTGCGTACATGCTTAATCTAGTTTATCAATGTCTGCTACAATTTAGATTTGAACAAGTACATTTAGTTTTCAGAAATTCTTGATTCAGAAGTTAAAAGAAAAATAAAATACTGAACGGAACCACCTTTCAAGTTCAATCCCTGAGCTAAAACTTATAGCAGGAACCTACAAATATGCATCTGTTCTGCTGCTATACATAAAATAAAGTGGCGTAGTTGATTACAAACTTTGGATTACAACAGTTTCTGTCAACTTTCTTTCTATAGAAGCAAAAAAAGTAAGGTGCTCTACCTTCTAAAATATTGCCCATTTTCTTTTCTTTTTTTTAATCAGTGAAACAATATATTATTACTATATATTAATAACATATGCAGTGTGAGAGATTCACACTAAAAAGTAGTACAAGCAAATATAGGCTAAGCCTCAACCACTGCATCCCACCTATATACAAGATGTTGCAATTTTCCACATGAGTATTGTTGAATTATCACCAAATACAAACAAAAGAGACATAAATGTGGAAAAGACAACTAGCTACTAAAAGCAACGAGAATAACTATGTTCTTCAAATTTGTTCGAGATCACACCCAAGAAAGGTGTTTACTTCTCTTTCTATACGTACAAACAAAATTATAAAGCTTACCCAGGGACGATCAGGGGATTTATGGTGTTCAATCTTTAAGTCGTCGTGACTAGCTCCTTTCCCATCCCCACTGGTGTTTGAAACTGAATTCCACTCCTCTGGGCAATTTGAAACTAATAAAAGAAGGCGCTCACTGCCCTATGTAGATCAATCACACCAAAAACTAATTAATAAGTTATTGCATGAGAAGCATAAAGCATGTGCAACAAATAAAGATTAAAAAAACAGTACTTCTAAGGTCTTCGAAAATAATACAAATGTCATTCGTCCAGCTAGAGGAACATGTGTACAAGCAATACAAGAAAACTTCACTATTTGATTATTACAACAAAAAACCCAAGAAAAAAAAAGGTGAAATGACAAAATTTCACCTATCGTCCCAAAATAAAAATTGATTGTACCATAAAAACAATAATTTGTGAGGTAATAGCTTAAGCTAAGATATACCAAACACCCAAGCTAAGTTGATGTCAAACAAAGAAACTAGGTGTAGAACATGTCAAACAACTAATGCCGAAGTACATACAATTAACATAAATATGGACTAAAGCTAAGATAGAATTCAAATCTCTGTATCTAGTAAGTAAAAAGGAACAGACAATTATTGGTAGTACACTGAAGCATCAGCTCAATGTCAAGCTGGAATATTTTGAAATGATAAACAAACACGGTAGTACGAAAAATTTCTAAGACAATTTCACACACCTTTAGAGCTCGCCAGTGAGAATAGGTGCGAAATAGCATCCAAAAGAAGGGAATATTCGGCAATGGCAGAATCTATAGAACAAAGGAAGCATAAAATATGAATATCCACTACGAATAAGAAGGTCAATAAAGATGAGTAACATCAATTTGAGAACCCGAAGACCATACTTACAGCTAAGGCACTAGTGAACGGAAGCAATGTAACTGAACCATAGAAGTACCTCCTGTGAATTACAGTTCCCCTGGAAAAAGATTATGGGCAATCACATTTGAATAAAGGCAATACAGATTAATCAAAACTTGTTAAAAATTGATTCCATTTTGCAATTAACCAAGAGAAATTATTATTATTATTATTATTATTATTGTTAATAGGAAATAAGGATGGTGGCTCACTGGGCAATGATTTGGGAGAAGTGGAGGGGCACTCCCTTCGATTGTTTCACAGTCAGATGGACTTGCTCACTATTTGGCTTGTGTCATGTAGACCTTTGATATGCAATTATTAGACCGTTAATTTATATTTATCGAGTAGAAAAACTAGAATTTCCGGTTTGTTAATTGGGTAAAGATGTTTCTTTTATTACACCATTTACACCAAATGAGAAATATCAGTTTGAACAAACTATTATCACCATCATAGACATACATTATAAACACATAGATGTGTAAACTGTATGTGATTTCTGATTTCTTCAACACATTAAATTATCAATCAATAGTAATACAGCCTCACAAGTACCTCATAGCAATATGCCGTAGTCTTCTACGTACAAGCCGTGGATCTATGCTGCAAAATGAATAGACAACTTTGTTAAGAATAATATGTAAATATATTTCTACAATAAAAAAAAAAAAAAAGAAAAAGAAAACGCACCTCGTTGGATAAGTTATTTGAAGCTTATTAACATCCTTGGAAATCGACCTCAAGAAAATCTCAGAAGGTTTCACACGAGCCAGTAGTAATAATCCCACACTAGAAAACATTTAATCATTAGCCCATTGGAGAAAGTTTATTAGTATAATAAAAAAGTAAAAACATACCCGTGAAGTTTACTCTTAAAGGTGCCTTGAGGAGCATTTTGAAGACCAGTCCAAGCTCGATTCATCTTATTGGCGATGAAATCGACAAGGAGTTCAGCATTTTGGGAAATGGGTTTGTGCTCATTATTAGACAATAATTTCTTCCAGAGATCTTTAAGAGTGGTTGGAGAGTGAGATGGTTCACCACCAGTAGTAGTTTTATGATCTAGCGACCGGCTGAAACACCAGTTTCTCTGTTTTATTGGAAACACAACCAATCGTGCTCTCATGATTCCAAAATAATATTGAAATCATTAATGAGACCACCAACAACAACTTAGTAGGGTTTTGGGGGGGTTTATGAAGAGAGAGATAATCTCGGCACAAAATAGGCCGAAATCTCAGCTACTTTTTCGACCGAATTGTTTCTCATATTTTGATTTTCTCGTGTTTGAAATGTTTTAGATATGAAACCATTTAGACGTTGCACGTTAAATTCTCGTGTCCAACTAAAATGCACTTTTCTGGTACAGCACACATGGCATGAAGAATGAGGAATGACCACCCAAACAAGGAGCAGAGAGATTACCAAAAAACACAATAAGCATCGACAAGCTTCTTTCTGGCTCAATTATAAGCAGCACACCAGGGAAGAACATACACTGAGAGATACTATACACTTCCACTAAGTTACAAATTACAACGACATGAAGTAAACCAGCGGAACTCAACCATACTAGTCTTGATGAAATATGTGGGTTGGAGGATATAGCCAGCCATTCCAAATTACAATCCTTGACCTGTCAAGCATCTTCATTCAGTGTCTGCTATGAAATTGGGTTGCTCGCCTTGGCAAAGGTACTCATCACAAACTGAACCCGTACGCCAATCTTTTCGGAGTCGGAGTATGTCCTCTGTGAATGTCGAGCCTGATGCTCCAATGAACACCGTTGACATAGCACTGATGGTTTTATCTAGCATAGCTTCAACCTACATGGGATTAAAAACAATTCATGATTGGAGACCAGAAAATAATACCATAATCCAGAAAGAGTTAGGAAGGTTCAACCATGACTGAAAATTTATTTTCTTGTTCTGTTTCTGCAAGAAGTACCAGTTTCTTACTCTACCTGGGAATCTCCCTCAAGACCATGTCTGTATAGCAAAGCATCCCATTTTTCAGCCGAATTTCGGGCTGGCCGTTTAACCAGTGGAATGGTTCTTCCATTCAGCATAGTTAGAGACTGGAGGAGATCAGTTTCACTTTCTGCTGCATCTGTTGACAGATAGATTACTGGTGTATTGGCCCTCTCTGCCACCCGACTGATACAATTTGCTGCTTGAGGAATGGGGAAGAAGCAACTCGGTTGTTTAGCATTACTGCAAAGACACGTATGGTTCGTTAAAAGGTGTTGATACAGACAAAATAAATTAATTGTTTCATTCCACAAGTTACAAAGTTCTGATACAGTATAATCGTGTGGTCAACTAAGAAATTTAGATCGATATCCTTCACAAGTTTAATCCCTAAAGGTGTCTAGTGGCCACTGGTGGAGACTAGGAGGGTTGAGCCCCAAGATCCCTTGACCATACCCCAAGATCACCTAAAATGATACATATGCATATTCATAGTATGCAGTTTGCATATGCATCCTTGTCAAAATATGAATTAAAAGCAGACTGTTTTGACTGTTTTCAAAATTGAAAGAAACCTGAACTATACATGCGATTAACTCTTAGTACATAGAGAGACTTTCGAATAAGCATATTTTAGTGATTCCCTGGTACTGGGTAGACTACAAATTTCTCTCATAGAACCTGATCGCATATGAACTTAGAGTCATTAGTAAATCCAATAAATTGCGTCCTAACAGAAGAGATTTCCTTCCGTATAATCTTCATGAAACAGATGAAAAGAGCTCTTGATGATTAAGGGCCTAGGGGTACACCCTGTGCCTTTTTCGGGAAAATCATGTAAAATGTAATATGAAAATCACAATGTTGCCTTTGAAATTATCACATCTTGTGAGGTGTTTTGCAAAATTAATCTACAGATAATTCCCTAGACAATTCCCTGAATAGAACGTGGAACATATGTTTCTTGCCAATAGGCATTCTGTTTTCCATCAAAGATGCACACAAAAATTTCTTCGAAAGCTCTTGTACTATTCTATCATGTCTTCCTTTGGGTAAGGATAAGAAGTTAAGAACTAAGACAGCTCATTGGAGGAAACCTACACTCTAATACAAAGCCATCATTGTGAAACAAAGGTCTGATGATTAATGCATGTAGGTTAGTTTCAATTCAAATATTACAACCAGATAACCACCAATTTAAAAGGTCATAATACCTTATAAAATACAAGGTGAACTTTGGCAGTCTAACAATGTCAATGCACATCTGACAAAACAGACTATTGATTTTCTCAAAATGTCATCTTATAAATATTCATGTTGATCCCATGCTAATAAAGATCTAATAGCAGTTATATTTCACATGGTTTCAATCAGAAATGTAACATCTATCAAGATATGACAATCTAAAACATGAGAAAGAAGGAACTGAACATACCAGAACTTTAGAAATCCATGTCGACGGAAATGAAGGGCAATAAAGTCCTTCCCCAAGAAAGTTTGAATAAACCGCTGTGCAGTAAGCAAAATAAGTCGACTAGGCTCGATGATAGTCTTGCATTTATGAGCAAGTGGACCACCTGGCTGCATGACCCACTCTTTCTCCACATCAGCATAGAACAGATCCCCAATACTAAGAACCTCATCATCAGAAGAAAACTTCGCGGTCACTTCTTCAACAGTCCTCTTCTTAGGTTCCTTCACATTTTCCACCCAAGCCGGCTCAAGCTTAGGAATCGAAAGCCCCAAACCCTTCAACTTCTTAGCATGTTCATCGTCCACATAACAAGGCTGAGGCGACGAAACATAACAAATAAACCGATCTATATGCATATGATTCTTCTTCGCTTCCGCAAACTCTTCAAAGGTCACAACCACCTTTCTACCAAAACACTCATTTATATGCTCAATATCCAAAACCCGATCATACTGATAATCAACTTTAGAACTCGGAATCACCAAAATACGATTCAAAAGTGCAGCAAAGAACATATGCTTCTCCAAACAAATCAAATGATTAGACATTTGCCCCGACACACAAATCGCAAACAAATACTTATTCTTCTTCGGTTTCCACTCAATCGTTCTCCTCTCCCCCATTCCATCATCCACTTTCCTACACCCGCTATACCCAACAACCATAGAATTACCATCTAAAAACTCCGATACATTCCCAACTCGATGCGACGACAACAGAACCTGCTGCACCTCTTTATTCACCTTAATTTGCTTCAACACAACAGATCTAAAATCCTCAACCAACATTTTGTCCAAATGCCCCGTCCGTTCGCATTGACTCCAAATCTCGAATCAGTTAAAGTATGATTCCATACATTGAACAGCTCAATTTGTTGGTTTTGTAACAAATAAAGTGCTTTTAATTCATTATCATGCATTTGATCACGTGGGGCATTATTGTCAATTTTCATAGATGAAACACTAGTGATGAATAGACTTTTAATATCGAATGAAAAAAATATTAGGAATAAAAATAATGGTAGACATATGAAGAATATTAAGTAGTACCTTTTATTGAAATTGAATATGTTACGGGAAATTCTAGTTTTGAGTTCGTGCCCAATTTCGAATGTAGTACGTGGCAATTGTTGTTTTTTGTCGTTTTGTGGGATTAGATTTTCTCTATCGTCTTCTTCGTCTGATGATGATGTGGATTCTCTTTCCATTTTTTTTTGTTTTGAGGGAAATGAGAATTGAGCTTGAATCTGAGGAGTGTTATGGAAAAGAGAAGAAGAAAGATTGATTACAGTTTGGTGGAGGAAAGTGATTTTCTAACGCTCTTGTGTTCACGTGTTGTGCACGTGTTTTGTTTAATTGTTAAATTGGCTGCGAAAATTCTCTAAACTTGCCGACAAACATAATAAACTGCAAACTAAAAACAGCTTAACCTTAATACAATCACTTTGAACCAATTGTAATTTATTTTTGTCCAATCTTGTCTTCTGTGTGATTTATTTGACATGTGAACCACAGAACTGACAGAAGTGATGATGGGGACAGTGGGAATTATTCTTTGCTGTTTATTGAAGAAAACAGTATTCCTTTTTAACATGCTAGTATTTCTACAATTGTACTGAGCAACTCAATCAAAGAATAGTGTACCAGTGCCACTCAGATCTATGCATAATCGATCTTGTATCTGAGTCTCCTTGTACCTAGAGTCCTAGAAGTGAAATGATATAACCATTTCGAAAACAATTCTATCCATTTCGAAGTAATGTTGGAGAAACAGTACAACATTCTCTCCCCTTTTTTCTCACTGGGCATCAAAATGATACTACTAATAGTTTTGCAGACCTGCACAATGGCTTAGTCCGAAACTAGAGAGTTTATCTTTGTTTATCTTCTTTCAAGGAGCTTGAGTTTCCAAGTTTCTAAACATACATAAAATGCACACAACTGTACTACTAATATCCCTAAACTAGTTTTAGCTCAGATAATCTCTACGGTTCTACATTCATTAAAACATTAAACTAAACAATCTAATAATATTGCAGGCTTGAGTACATAACCCCTACTAAACATGTACCAGTGAGATTAACCATATACTCTGATTACTGCGACAATTTCACCTATTCCGTATTCCCTTGAGGTAAAATTTCCTGACCACTGAAACACAGAGACAACGAGGCAAAACAAGTCATCCAACATAAGAGCCAGTCACCTCCAATTTCAAGTGTGTCTAAGATATCAAAACCTGCTTCAAAATGTTTTATTTTTCCTGATCTATAATTTGGTCATTTTCTGAAGTCGAATCAGAAACTTCAACTAGCCTCCCCACTTATCCATTTCTTGGTTATGTTGGTTGTCCCACTAGAAGTCTGTCCTGTCTCGGCCTGTGAAGGTCCTGTAATATCCCCATTGAAAGGCCTGTAAAGGAGATGAAGAGCGCTCCTCATACTTGGTTTCTTGATGCTGTTCACCGTTAATTAGGCCATGCATAGTGAGGTTACCAAAATCGAAGTCTTTAGTCTCCTTATTACTAAGGAAAGGTACATGGATCCCGTTCACTTCTTTCGTATATGGAGCTGTGTGATTGTAACTGCCGCTATATGTTTCTTCCCCGTGATCACTTGCCCATCCATTCAGCTTAGAAGACGAGTGACTATCTTTTTGTGAAGATGTAATCTCTCCTGTCTCTATGGCTTCAATAGAACGGCTTGCTTCAGCAATGAGCTTCCTGGATTCGATAAGTGAAGCTTGGGCAAGACGACTCGTCAAAGCAGCCTCTTCAAGGCTCTTTGCTGCCTTTTCAGCTTCCCTGATTAGCAACCTGCCAAATTAAGTGGCACTTAGTGACATTTCAAACATTTTGTACATAAATAAGAACGAACGCATGCTATTTATCACTAATCTTGTATGGAGTTCCTACCAATGTACCGATCATCCTCGTACCAAAGAACCAATAATCTGACTTAATAACGTTCTAAAATTTGAACTTGAAGGTCTACCACTAATAAAAAGGAAAGGATGCATTTGATATTTCTATCATCCAACACGGTTTAATATGGGCCCATTGTTCTATGACATGAGGCTATTAGCTACCAGATTTGAACTTCCCGCATTGTAACTTTTGGCATATGGGACTAATGGGAGTACTCCCCAAAACTTCACACGTAAGAAAACGGGGTTGTGATCTGTGCTGCCTTTCATTCATATATCCATTGCCTTCCATGAGAAAAAAGAAAGAAGCGTACTTACTTTGCCCATTCCATGGCTTCTATTTTCTTGGTTTCTGTTTCCATCCTCTGTGCTTTGATATTCTTTATCATCTCCAATTTGGAATCCGCCAAGGGATCCTTGTATGACGGGGCATTTCTCTTTGGCCTAGACCGTGCTTGGCTCTTCCTCTCATGCCCAGAATCAGGTGTCCCATGATACTTTTCCAGAGCAGAGCATACACGTTCACGGTAATCCTAACAAAAAACAGAGAAGAGTCAAAAGACAATCATTTCAAGGCTGTTGAGCTAGTGCTATCTGTTATCACCATGATTCATAACTGTTTCGTCCATTAGGAGATACCACTTCAGATAGTTTGAGGTTGCGAAAGTTCAAAGGATCCATATTTTTGTTGACTCTGTCAAACACTGTACTTTACATGATTATGAAAGAAGCATAGGACATGCATTGCATGGTCAACTTAGGCATGAAATACTCATTGTTGGACACACAGCGCTGATGAATCTAGGGTGAACTCCAGGAAAGAAAAGTTAAATAATGTTTCTAAATGCATTTTGGCTGACACGGTAACATTAGATCCCAGGACTCCCTGTTTGACAGTAAAATTATCAACTCTATTGATGATCACTGTGCCCATCTGAACTTTGCTTAGCACTATGACATAGACTAGAAGTCCAAAAGATTTTAAAATCTTAGTTTTGATGGTCATGATCAACCACTTTTTAGCAAGGTTGGACTTCCTATATGTAGGAACCTTAACAACATAATAATGACAGTAGACCACCTTTTCTGTCTGCATAACACATTATCTCTTTAAGGTATATATGTATATGTCCTTCAGGATCATTCCATTTGGCAGAAATGGCCTCGGAGATCTTTCTTTGTTGCTCAGGGGACTTTGGTGCTCTTTTGTTACCCTTTGGCCGCGGCATTGACTTCCTCTGCTCAATGCTTTCCAACCACTCCTGCCCCAGATGTTTGTCCAATATCTTGTATGAATCCCACTGCAGCTCTTCTTCACCACCATAACCTCTTCTAGAAGCTTCTGCAATCAAGTTCTGCCACTTGAAACAGCAAGTGTCCTGCACCAACAGCTTCTCTCAGCGACTCTGCCACCCCATCCGCACTCCAACTCCTATTTTCATCCTAGTCTCCTCACTGCAAAAGCAACAAACAAAGAATGGAGAAAATGTCTTCCAGTGTACTCCTAGAAAAGGTATCATTGTTTACAAAGTCAAAACGCTGAGACTCTCGGGATGAATTTTTTAGGATGAATCTATCAGAATTGATTTAAACAGATATATGTTATACAAAGGTGATATATTATACCTGAGCTGCTTCAAATAGTCTAAGATACCAGTGGAAAAAACAGGCCACATATTTAGGTAAGGGACTCACGACAGTATGGCTTAACCAATCCCACATAGTACACATTCAATAGAACAATTAATTTGCGGAAACTTCAGAATAGCAATGTCTCAGATCCTTAAATTTCACAGGCATTCCAGACTTCCAGTGCCAATGCAAAACTTGGAAAAGAGAAGGGATCATGTTAGTGTGTCTTAAGTAGGAGTGTAAAAAAAAACAGTTGACCGTACCCATCATCCGGCAGGCACCCGGTCTTCACCCGCCACCCAAACCCACACCAACCCGAAAACAGACCCGTCCCGCCTCGCCACCGTTTTTACGCAGTTGGGCTATGGGTGTAGGTTCTATGTTCAAACCCGACCCGTCAAACCACCCGACCCGCACCGTGTCAAAATCCGTTGACCCAATCCCGTTGACCTGCACAATTTCAAGACTCAAGTCTAATATTTTTGTATTTTGTTTATATTTTATTTTAACTTTTGTAGAAATTTGGGAGATATTAACACAAACTTATGAGTTCAACATCAATTGCAAATATTCAAGTTTGAGCATTAAGCAAATATCAAAAGTTCAAATTCGATCAACTTTCGAATTTTGGAGAAGATGAATTATTCATCCTTGTATTAATTTCGAATTCTTTTAGTTTATATTTTATTGTTTTGTACCATAGATCCTCACTTTCATCTTTATTTTATCATGCTATGGAAAATAATCAATTTACAAATGGTAAATCACGAGAAAGAAGTTTCAAATTTGCAGATATGGTTTTGGGTTCAAGTTCAAGTTTTTTTTTTTTTTGTTATTTTTTCATTGATTGATTCCTTTTTTTTTCTCTATATTGTGAATTTGAAATATATTACTTGCAGAATTTGATTTTTTTTTTTTTTTTTTTGAAATTGGGTTAAAATGATAATTTCCACCTGACCCGAATGACTCGCCCAAAACCCACTCCATAAGCTGACCCAACAGGTCGGGTGATAGTACTAAGACATGACACTTCAACCTGCCCCGCCCCATCAGAGATCACTAGATTTGTATTCCTTAGACCCACCCAACCCGACCCATCACTATTTGACTCGCAATTGACCCCCCTCCCCTCCCGTAAGGGTGGAATTTGAGCCGAGGGCTCGGAGCTCGGCTTGGGCTTGGCTCGTTTAAGCTCGGCTTGAGCTTGCTCGTTTACTATATGAGCCGAGTTCGAGCTCAAATAAAAGCTCGTGTAACAAATGAGCTTGATGAAGCTCGGTTCGTTTAGTTCAAATAGCATATTTATAGTGTAAAATAACCGAGGGCTCGGAGCTCGGCTTGGGCTTGGCTCGTTTAAGCTCGGCTCGAGCTCACTCGTTTAACTATATGAGCCGAGCTCGAGCTCAATTTAAAGCTCGTGTAATTAGCGAGCCGAGCTTGAGCATTGTAAAGCTCGGCTTGTTTAGCTCGAATTCCACCCTTACCCTCCCGTATTACATCCTTTAACCATAACATATTAGTAGAAAGGAGTTGCTCAAAAGTATGGCTTAGAAGGATGTCTGTAAGAATTGTTCAGAACTGTATGGACTTGGGAGAGCCTGCCCCCGGTTACTACTAATAAGGCTCTACATCAAACAAAGAGCACACAACTTTTTAGACTCAAAATCTTCTAACAACAATAGTAGGAGAGAGAGAAAGTAGTTTCTTTTAATCTACCTGTGGGTTTGAAATAGAAAACAGCTAAAACGAAAAAAGGCTAATAAACCGCTAAAATCTAATAGACCAGTCCATCAAGAAGTGCATATATGTGGTGATTCCCATTCTTACTGACCATACACATTGGGTCTATGACCATTCTTACTGACCATACCAATATATGAAGAAGTGCATATATGTGGTGATACCCATGCACACTCGCCAAGAGTTTTTGCACTTGGAACTGCAATCAAGCTTACATTGTTGTCAGCACAAAGTGCTCTGACTAGCTTAACATAGTCTGGCTGGTTGCAGTCCTCTGCAACTACACATAGCTGACTAGCTGAGCTGCATGTTTCTCAATCACCTTTGCACCTTGATGGATTCCTCGAGCAAGCCCATCATGGGCCAGTGATTTCTTCAACACCAGCTGCAGAGCTGTCATTATATCCATTGGCTCACCTAGAGCCGGAGCAGCGATCTCTGCTGGTACCAGCGAGCAAAGGTAATTATAGATTAAACCAATTTAAAATCTAAGTATCATTTATCATAGCAAATTATGTCTCATCTCCAATTGCAAACTACAATCCTGGGACCCACAAGATAGAGAAATTCCACAACGAGAAGGCAAATCCTCGTTAAACTTATCTTTAACCTAATATTAACATGCTTCATAATTCCCACATTGCTCATACTCCAGCACAGCTTATTCAGTTGCCCAGTTCCAATATATTCAATTAAAAACAAGTCAAGTCATATTCCCATGGTTCAAATAAATGACCAAATTTCAAACATGTGACTTTTAAGTCTTGTGGAGTTGTAGACTTGTAGTAGGGTTGTTATTATGAGGAAGTTAGAAAATCGGGTTGGGTTTCAGTTCAAAATAATGGAGAATATGTAACAAATGATGCTAGCTACGTCAGCTCAAGGCAGTTACAACAGAATCAGAGTTAGTTAAGAATAACAGAATGTCAGAATCAGAATCAGTTAGGTGTAACAGAATGTCTAGTCATCAGTTTATGTAGTGATTGTAAAAGTAGTATAAATACAAGAACTGATGTAATAATCATAAGTTTTTCAATTCAATCTTTAGTTTTCAGAGTATTACTCATTTTCTTCTTTATGGTATTAGAGCATTTGCTCAACAGCTTAGATCGATCCTCAAAACTCTAGTCAATTTTTTTGTTAATCAATTCAATCAAATCACCAATCAAATTCACTGAATCATCAATCAAATTCATTATTTTCGGGTAAATTCTCAAGAAATCTTTCATCAGAATGACGAGAACGAATCAAGTCTCTGCAAACAACCAGATTCAAGGTCAGAATATTAACAACAACAATCAAATTCAAGGTGATGCTTTAAATCAAATTCAAGGTGATGCTTCAAATCAAATTCAAGGTGATGCTTTAAATCAAATTCAAGGTGATGCTTCAAATCAAATTCAAGGTGATGCTTTTAATCATGGGGTTGCTTCAAATCATGGTTTTTTATCAAATCCATTCAACACAGTGAGTTCTTCATCTATGATTCAGAATATATCCAACTTTGTTACTATCAAACTTACTAGAGAAAATTATATGCAATGGTGTTCTGTCTTTATGCCTATTTTACGTACTTTTAATCTTCTTGGAATTGTCAATGGAAATGAACCATGTCCAAGTGAGTTTTTGAATGATCGGAATGGTAATGTTACATCACAAATGAATCCTGCTTATGCTGATTGGGTTAAAAGAGACCAGATTCTACTTATTTGGATCAATGCAACACTATCTCCAGAGTTGTTGTCTTATGTAGTTGGAATGCCAACTTCACGTGCGCTGTGGATCACTTTAGAGAAAAGATTTGCTGCCTTATCAAAGGCTCATGTTAATCAGTTGAAAGGAAGATTACAAGATATGAAGAAAGGAGGTTTATCCATTGCAATGTATCTGCAAAACATTAAGCATATTGTTGATTCCTTAGCAGCAGCTGGATCACCTCTTCCTGATGATGATCTAGTGTTTCATATATTGAAAGGGTTGCCAAGTGAATATAAGCCTCTTACTACATCTATAAGAGTTCGCCAGCAAGAGGTTAATTCTGATGAGTTACATGGTTTATTGCTTAGTGAAGAACTGTCTATTGAGGATATGCATTCTAACACTCAATCCTCAGTGTCTCATGCCTTCTCCTCAACAACTCAGAATCAGAGTTTCAATACTTACAACAGGGGAGGTTACAATAACAACAGAGGTTCTTTTCAGTATAATAGAGGCAATTATAGAGGAAATCCAAGTAATTTCAGAGGGAACAATAATTTTTGAGGTTATAATACTCAAGGAAACAGAGGCAGTTACAACAATTAGGGAAATAGAGGCAGTTATAACAATCAAGGAAACAGAGGCAGTTATAACAATCAGGGCAATAGGCCTATTTGTCAAGTGTGTGGAAAAATAGGTCATTTAGCAATTGATTGTCACCATAGGATGAGTCATGCATATGCTGGAAAAATACCACCAGCTAAATTAGCTATGATGGCCAGTTTTGAAGAAACAGCTGGAAACTTGCATGCTGGATCTTCTTATGATTTAGGACCAGGATTTTATGATTCAAGATCAGGCTTTTCAGGGAATTATGATGCAGGCCCTTCAAACTATAATGACTATAATGACTATGGAGGTAATAGTTTCAATCCATATGAAGATAACAATGTTGGTTATGAAGGAAGCCATCCTACTGTCAACTATGCATCATTTCAAGGAACTAATCAGAACACCAACTATGCTGCTCATCATCCCAGTTCCTCTTCTCCAAATTGGATTGCTGATACTAGAGCATCTCATCATATCACTTCAGATCTTTCTAATATTCAATTAGCATCTGATTATAAAGGCAAGGAAAAAGTCATGGTGGGAAATGGTCAAGGTTTGCACATTTTACACTGGATCCTCTTTACTTACTCCTACCCATACAAATGCACGTTTTAAAATGCATAACATTCTTCATGTTCCTCAAATGACTCATAATTTACTTTCAATTCATAAATTTGTCAAAGACAACAATTGTTCTCTTACGTTTGATTCTTCTGGCTTTACTGTGAAGGACATTGCCACTTAGAGGACAATGTTCTGAGGAGGCAAAACTGAAAATGGCCTCTATCCTTTCACCTTCAACACATCTGCTTTACAATCTACTTCACCTTCAGCCTTTTTGAGCACTAAAGCCACCTTCTCTACATGGCATCAAAGGCTTGGACATCCATCATCTGCTGTTCTTCATCAAGTTCTTAATCAAAATAAGTTGATGATACAACATTCTGAGAAATCAAGTTCTTTTTGTAATGATTGTCAGCTAGGGAAAAGTCATAAAATTCCTTTTCAGTCTGCTGTTTGTAAAACAAGTTGTTGTTTACAAATGCTTCATATCGACTTGTAAGGACCTTCTCCTATCATTTCAATCAATGGTTTCAGATATTTTGCTACTATTGTTGATGATCATACTAGATTCTGTTGGATTTATCCTCTTATTTCTAAATCTGAGTTCTATGATATTTTTGTTTCATTCAAATTGTTTGTCGAAAAACAGCTTAACTCTCCTATCAAATGTGTTAGAACTGAATGTGGTGGTGAATTCACCAGTCACAAATTCTTATCTTTTCTTACACAACATGGCATTCAACATCAGTTTTCATGTGCTTACACCCCTGAACAAAATGGCACAGTAGAAAGAAAACATAGACATTTATTGGAAATGACACAAACTCTATTAGCTCAGTCCAATCTTCCTCACTCATTTTGGTTTGATGTAGTTCAAACTTCTGCATATCTTATTAATAGACTACTTTCACCATCCCTCAAGAATCTATGTCCTTGGCAAAAACTTTTCAATCATGTTCCTGATTATTCCTTTCTTAAATCCTTTGGATGTAGTTGTTTTCCTTAGATGAGACCATATACTGAGAACAAGTTTACAATGAGAAGTAAGCACTGTGCTTTTAATTTATAGGTTATAGTTCTCAGCATAAGGGCTATAAGTGTTTAGATCTCATCAGTAAAAAGATTTTTGTGTCCAGACATGTCATATTCAATGAAGCTGATTTTCCTTTTAAAACCCATAATTTATTCTCTACTAGTTCTAATTTAACTAGTTCTACTTGTTCTGATTTCTTCTTTAAATCTCCTCATACTCATTCTATTCCAACTAAAACGTCAACTCTTTCATCTTTTTCAAATTCCCAAACTTCCAATTCAAACACTTCCACCACTTCTCCTCCTATTAACTCTCCAATCGATGACTTAAATTATCATGCCATGAGAACAAGGTCTAAATCTGGTCTAACTATCAAACATCCTCTGAAACTTGCATTGTCTACTACACTTCAAAAACTACCAGTCACTCCAACCACTTATAATCAAGTAGTCAAGGATCCTAATTAGAGAGCAGCAATGGCTGCAGAATTTGATGCTTTACAAAGAACTAAGACTTGGATCTTAGTACCACCTCATCCTACTCAAAATGTCATTGATCACAAGTGGGTCTTTAGGCTTAAGCAGAAGCCAGATGGTAGTATTGACAAGTTTAAAGCAAGAATGGTTGCTAAGGGTTTTCATCAGCAATCAGGCATTGATTATACTGAAACCTATAGTCCTGTAGCTAAGCCAACCACTATAAGAATGCTCATATCTGTAGCAGTGCAGAGAGATTGGGATATAAGACAATTGGATGTTACAAATGCATTCTTGCATGGTCATTTACAAGAGGAGGTTTACATGTCACAGCCAAAAGGTTTTATTGATGAAGAAAAACCTCATTATGTCTGCAAGCTTCAAAAGTCAATTTATGGTTTGAAACAAGCACCTCGTGCTTGGAACCAAGAGTTTTTTTTTTTTTTGAATAAGTTTTTGGGGTTAGGCAAACCCCTACCTATATTAAACTCTTATATAAACTTGACCTCTTTTATCCTCCTCCACAATACATGTCAGTCTGTTGTCTAGAGGAGGAACAAAATAGAGGACATCATTTACATTTGAAAGTCTTTGCTAGAAAGTCTGCCTATTACATTCTCTATAGACATGTATAAACCTCGATGACAGAAAAGTTAGCGTAAAACTGCCTTAATCTCTTTGACTAGATTGACACAGTACCATGGTATTTTCTCCTTACCCAAGAGAATCTTGATAGACCTAAGAGAGTCTGATGCTACCTCCACCTTCAGAATGTTAATACTCTGACAACCATAGAGACTTTGCAATATTGCCTTTAGTTCTTGAAATAAGACAGACTTCATCCCTCCTGAACCCGAGAAGCACATTGTAATATTTCCCTCACAATCTCTTATTGTTCCTCCTGTTCCACACTGATGATCAGACATACGTACTGCACCATCAGTATTCAATTTGAACATATCTTGTTCTGGCTTTAACCATTTGCAGAACTTCTGAGCATAGTTTCGGTATCTCACCATTATACCAAGTTTGTCCAAAAACATTCTATCACTATAGATATTCTTGACTTCATCCAATTAACTTTTTACATACACTTTCATATCTTGAAGGAGCCTCTGTTTTACCACCTGAGCTGGTTGCCTTTTGTTTTGGAATCTTCTCTGGTTTCTCTCAATCCACACATAGTATATCGTAGCACAGATGTAGATTTTGGTGATCTCTGCTTGTAAAGAATTCGTGCTACAGTTACCTATAAGGAACCACCATTCTTCATTTGAGCTCAAAGCAGCAAGTTGACATCCTAGTAGCAATTTTACTTCCTCCCAAATGGTTTTACTGTATACACATTCAAAGAACAGATGCTTTGAATTCTCCCTCGAAGTTGTTGCACAAACAACATGAAGAGTTATTCAACACCTTTTTCTTGACAAGTCCGTCTTGAGTCGGTAAATTACCGAAGAAACAATTGCCATGCAAGAACGAGTGCTTAGGCATAACCATTTTCCCCAAACCCGATTATACCATCTTACCCTCTCCCCTAGGGACTCTCAATGCATAGTAGGCAGATATAGAACTGTATGTACCTCTAGGATCCGGGCGTCCGATAATTCTATCCGAAATCGAGGAATGTGTTAATCTCAATGTTTAAGATTCTCGTTTCTCGTTCGAATTCGCAAAATTATGCACAAGGGCATTCCATGTACCCGAAATGATCAACTCACTTACCTTGGACTCCAAAGGCGGATGGATTTCATTCCCCGGCATTTAGGTCTTCAATGAGGGCGTTAGAGCACCATAGGTCATACCCGAGAGAGTTTCATTACCTGTTGAAATACTATACTTAATGAACTTTGAAGCCACCTTTCTCAACTCAAGTAAGTTCCTCCACACCCACGAGCACTCCTTTGGGCATGGCATTGACCATAAGTTCTTATCCTTAATATGGTGACGTTTGAGGATTGCTAAGATGGATTTATTTGTAGCTTCGGCTTGCCCATTTGCTTGGGGGTGATAGGGTGCAGAAAAATTGTGTTGAATATGGAGACTAGCACAAAGCCTGTGTATTTCTTTTGCATCAAATTGTTTTCCATTGTCTGATATTAACTCAGTGGGGATACCAAATCGGCAAATTATATCCTTCCATAGGAACCGTTTGACGTCCGAAGCTTGTATGTGCACCAAAGGTTGTACTTCTGCCCACTTGGTAAAGTAATCTGTAGCTATGAGGAGAAAGCGAACATTCCCTGGAGCTCTAGGTAGGGGCCCAATGATGTCTAAACCCCATTTTGCAAATGGCCATGGTGAAAAAATCGGGTGTAGCTCAGTGGCTGGAAGAGTACCCAAATGATAGTATTTCTGACAAGGAATACATGTCTGGGAAATGTTTTTTGCATCCAATTGCATATGAGGCCACCAATATCCTTGCGTCATTGCCTTATGAGCCTAACTTCGACCACCCGAATGATTTTCGCATATCCCTGCATGGATTTCTTGTAGCACGGCTGCTCCTTCTTGTGTTGTGAGACACCTCAGCATAGGAGACAATGAATTACCTTTCCTGTACAATTGCAGAGTTCCTGTGGATGAAGATACGAGTATAAACTTCCATGCATCTCTTTTGACGTTATCTGCGATCTTGGGTTCTGAAGGGACTATGCCATTGCGTAGAAATGCAATGACCGGTGTGCGCCAATCGTCGATGTCTGTCACGCCATTTGGGTAAGTGAAGTTGTCGGGCTCTTCTGCAATTTCGTCGTCACCTTGATTGTTACTTTCAGGTATAGGGCAGGAGTCTGCATCATTTTCTTGAAGAGTCCTGTTTCTATCTTTCTGGGAAGCGTCTTCACTGGGCTTGTCTTGAGGGGAATATCATACTTCCTTTTCCTCGTATTGACAATATTAATGTCCGATGGTAGATGTTCCCTATCCATACTGAAAAAGCAACACGCGTTGATGTAAATGTCTGCGAGTTGTTCTAATGACAAGTCAATGCTCGGGTCTTGCTGGAAATCAACGTTAACTTGTCTTGGTCCATCAATGTCTACTGTTGCGGATAGATATGCTAAGGCGTCTGCATGTCGAACATCATTCTGAGGCCTTTGTATAATCTGGATGGCTTCAAACTGGTGAGCAAGTCTGTGAATTAAGTCTAGGTATGCTGCCATTTTATCGTCTCGGGCTTCAAAAGAGCCGGAGAATTGCCCTGCCACCAATCGTGAGTCAGTGAAAATTTGTAATTTTCAAACTCCTAAGTCCAAAGCTGTGCGCATTGCGTACATGACAACTTCATATTCTGCTACATTATTGGATGCCTTGAACCCAAAACGAACTGAGCGCTCAATGGTTGATTTATCTGGCTTGATAAAAATACATCCTAATCCAGAGCCGGATTTGTTGTGTGAGCCATCCGTGTAAACAATCCATGAATCGGATGAAGGGTCAGTATACTTTGGCAGGGCATCCTCGCCCCCAACTATATCCGTTTCGCTATAGATACTGCTATCTTGGTTGACTTCGGGGACAAAATCGTCGATAGGGAAATCTGCCATTAGGGATGCAAGTGCATGACCCTTTTCTGAAACGCGAGGTTCAAAATTGACGCTATAAGCACTTAAGTAGATGTCCCATTCCGTGAGTCTACTTGATTCCTGGGCACTTCGGAAAACTTTGCGTAGAGGATATTCCGTGTATACTTTGATCAGTCTTCCTTGGAAATATGGCTTGAGGCGTTTGGCAGCATGAACCAAGGCTAGAGCAATTTTTTAAATTCTCGAATATCTGCTTTCTGCCCTCGTTAGTGTTTTACTAATGAAGAAGATTGGACAACCGTCTTCTCCATCGATGAACAGGACTGCACTTACTGCAGTATCTGTAGCGGCCAAGTAAGCTCCAACAAAGTTTAGGCGGGCCAAGATTGGTGGTGCGCGACCGGTAGTTCTTAATTGATTGAAAGGCATTTTCACAATCATCATTCCACTTTGCCGAAGTCTTTTAACGTCTCGAAAGAAAGGATGACACCGGTCAGAGTATTTAGAGATGAAACGATTTAGTGCTTTGCTAAAAACCGCGGAGTCGTTGAATCTCCTTTTTTGTTTTTGGAGAGGGCATGGCTTGAATGGATCGGATATGTTATGGGTTAGCTTCGATGCCTCGACGAGTCATCAAATACCCTAGAAATTTTCCTGATATCAGTCCGAAAACACATTTCAAAGGATTTAGCCGCATGTTGAATTCGTCAATTCTGTCAAAAACTGATTGTAAGTCAGAGATGTGATCGCCGCTGTGCTTGGATGTTACAACCATGTCATCAATGTAAGCCTCCATTGTCTTGCCCAACATATCTCCGAATATGGTGTTGATCATCCTCTGGTACGTAGCCCCTGCATTTTTTAAACCGAAAGGCATAACTTGGTAACAAAAAATCCCTTGGTCAGTGATGAATGTAGTTGCTTCTTGGTCTTTAACAGCTAGCGGGATCTGGTGGTATCCCGAATACGCATCCATAAATGATAAGCGTGGGTAGCCAGACGTGGCATCTACCAATTCCGATATTCGTGGAAGAGGGTAGGGATGAATCGGGCAAGCTTTGTTAAGGTTAGTGAAATCAATGCACACTCTCATTTTACCATCTTTCTTGGGCACTGCAACCACGTTAGACAACCACTGCGGATATGAAACTGGCCGTATGAACTGAGTTGAGAGTAACCGATCAATTTCCTCTCTGACTTTGAGTTTTCTATCCGAGGCCATACGCCTAGGCTTCTGCCAAACTGGCTTGATGGTAGGATCCATATCAAGTGTGTGGCATGCAACTTCTGGGCTGATCCCTGGCATCTGCTCGACTGACCAAGCAAAAATCTTTTTGTTCTTTCTGAGGAGTGCTACCATTTCTTTTTGTTCATTTTCCATCAGTTCTGCCGATATGAAAGTTGTTTGTCCGCCTAAATTCCCAATTTGAACTTCTAAGAGGCGGTTGATAGTCGGCGGTCCTTCATTTTGTGAACTAGCAGTATAAATACTGTGTGTGGCTGACTCTGATTTAGACACTGCTTGCGAATTACTGAGAATTGTATTTCCCCGCATATCCAACTAACGATATTCCTCCAAGACTTTTTTGTGACAGCTGTGGGAAGCCATCTGGTCACCGCGCACCTTACAAATTTTGTCGAGAGATGGGAATTTTACTACCTGGTGAAAGGTAGAGACTACTGCTCCCATGCTATGGAGCCAGTCTCTTCCTAAGATTGCATTGTAAGGGGACTTGCAATTCATCAGGAGGAATTCAATGTCAATGGACTTGTCCATGAGTGTGACTGGTAGAGAGACTCTTCCTATTGGAGTTGTTGCGGTTCCGTCAAACCCAATGATTGGAGTACTTTATGTAGTAATTAAATTTTCTGACAGCTGCATGTTCTTGTAGCAACCTGCAAAAATGACGCTGACAGAACTTCCAGTATCTATCATGATGCGATGAACTCGCCATAATCCAACGAAAGCTGAGATGACGACAACATCATAATGAGGATGATGGACTCCAATTAGATCTCTATCACTAAAACATAGGGGATCAGGCTCTGTGGTTTCTGAATGAATTCCTTCAACAAAATCAATGTTATTGACGTGATAAAATTCCCGCAAGAAACCAAACTTTGCTCGTTGTTCACACTTTTCCCTTGTTGTTCACACTTTTGCCTTGTTCGTGAAACATCATTGATTTTGGCATGACCAACTAGTATGACATTGTGGCTAGTCATTGCTACATTTTGCTTCACCATTTTTGAAAGCACAAACTCGTCTAATTGTCCTTTGTCGACTAGCCTCTGTATTTTTCCCTTGAAGGATCTGCACTCTCCTGTTTCATGGCCGAAATCATTGTAGAAGTGACACCAAAGATTTTTGTCACGTGTAGACTTAGTGTTTTCAGGCAAGGGTAGTGGTGGAAACAGTAAGTTGTGTCCCTTGATCTTTTCATATATCGCATCGTACTTGGCATTTAATGGAGTGAGCTTCATTTCCTCACGAAATGTGTTAACCTTGTTGTATTCTGACTTCTATTGTGGTCCTTCCAATATGTTTTGCTTCTGTTTGCCTTTACCTTCGTTTGAGTCTTTACTCCGAAAGCCGTTGTCTCTTGAGGCTTTTGATCAAACATCTTCCTCCATGTTAATGAACTGCTGCGTTCGTGCAAACAAATCGGATTTTGATTGTGGGGATCCCGCATGGGAGTTGTAAATTCCGTTTTTATCGAAATGGACTCCTTCCTTGAATGCATGAATGATCATTACGTCAGGGACATCGGTGGCCTCTGCTTGCACTTGACGGAAACGAATTACGAACTTTGCCAATGCTTCATCCTTTTGCTACTTGGTGTTGAGCAAGACGTTGACATCCTTAGGACGTGTCCAATTATGCTTAAACCGATCTGTGAACTGGTTTGCTAATTCCTGAAATGACGCGATAGATTGAGCTGGCAAGCTGGAAAGCCAACGTAGAGCTTCTCCTTTTAACGCATCTTTGCGCCATAGAATTATCCTACTTTTAAACTCCATAACATGATCGTTTGGGTCTCCTCCTGCTTCGTTAAACGTAGGAAGGTCTGGTTGTTTGAATCCTTTCTGATGCTCTGCATTTTGTATCTTTAGAGAAAATCTCCCGACGACATCTTCATTTACTACAAGGTCTTTCCATCGTGTTTCAGTGACACCCACATTGGTCATTATTTTCTTGATGATGTTTTTGATTTGTTGTTCCGTGAATGGTGCACCTGTGGCTTCTAGATTTATGACTTGAGGAGTAACTTCACTACGTTGCATCTCACGGTGTTGTCGCCCCCAGTTGTTGCTTGCTTCTATATTTGGCTGGTTCCTTGGGCTCACGCGGTGACCTATGCCGATAAAACGGGCTAGGCTGTCGAACTGGGGACCCATTTCTTTGGTGTGGCCATATTCTAGGCTGACCGTTGTTAACCTGTCTGTATCGGTTTGCTGCATTCAAGCCATGTCTAAGGTCATGTTGCAATTCGTCTCTGAGGTCCTGATCTTGGCGTCCAGCATTTCGTCTTATGGTAGATGTTGTCCACCTTTCTGATGCGCTATGATCAACATTCAATGATCATGTCATGTTATGACCACTTATACGCCTGGTGTTGTTGGTATTTCGAGATCTGGATCGTCTTCTTGAATGGGATGAATGTTTGCTTGACCTTGGGTGATGATGCTCAGGGACAGTTTCCAATGGATGAGATGTACCATAATTAAATTGTAGTCGGTTGGATACACTCCTATTTTCACCGGATCTGGGAGCTCTTGCCGGTGTGGAAGATGCAGCATCGGCGTCATCCCTTTGTACTTGCTTCCCTTTGTCCAGTTGCTTCTGCAAGTAGTTGCTATGCTCCTTCTCTGAACCTCTGACGCAGTACTTCTAATGGCATGTCTTCATCTCCTATCTCCATGTTTTCCGGATCTACTTTGTTTTCATTTGTAACGTCTAGATCTTGAAGGTGAGTTACTGGAGCCTGAGATGTCGGACGTCTAGATCTGGGTTGTCGTGGCACTTGGAGTTGAAAAGGCTGATCTTGCAGATCTGTTGCAGCAGGTTGTTCTATCACCTCCTGATTGATTAGTACTTCCGGATTTTCGTCTTGTTGTTGTTGTTGTGTTTTTGCATTCTTGTTCGCCTGAGATCTTGTAGTTTTTGCCATTAATGGTGCTTGGAAGAAGGAACGTGGAAGAGGGCCCGTCAATAAGGACCACGGATGGCGCCAATTATGTTTGGGTAATGACTCACACAAACACACCAATGATCTTGTTGGAGAGGTTGATAGAGAGTGAAAGAGACTGTACCACCAATGGTTGCCTACGTATCCAAATTGTTCTCAGGAATTAAGTCTCAAAAATGCACGTAGTTCTTTGTTTGAAATGATTGTTGGGTATTTATAGGAATCTTATTGCTAAAAATACCCCTTCCTTATTTGACGAGATATTTCCCTCTTTGTATAAAATCTTTCCAAAAGCTTCATATGGAAAAAATCCCTTGACATATCTCCGAACCTGCTATATATAACTTGGGTGTCATATTAGTGGGCAGTGTCATTGCTCCAATAGAGGGCATGCCCGAATGCCACATTAGTAGACAAGCGGGACTGTCACAGTAGCGGGTAAGCAAGCCCGTCACATTAGTGGGTGGCTCTTATAGTGGTACCCAATGATGGTCGTTCGTAGGGGTACAAGTATAGTGGTACATACAGTGACTCCAAGTCCATTTGACCCATAAACTTTCCTCTTTAGTAACTATCTTGAATATGAGCCCACAATAGGTTGCCTTATTCCATAGTCCAAGATTCATGATTCCCAACCCACCTTCTTTCTTTGTTAGTGCCAAACATTCTTTACTTGCGTGATGCATTTTTCTTTCCATATCTGGGCCACTCCAAAGAAACTTCACACAAGTTTTTGAAACTTGAGATATAACTGTCTCTGGCAAGACAAAGGTTCTTGCCCAATACACATGGAAAGAGGAGAGAACTGAGTGAATCAATTGCAACCTTCCCGCATGAGATAAAACTCTTGTTTTCCAACTTTTGATTCTTGTAGTTATTCTCTATAAGAGGTGGGCAAATCCTTAATCCCCAATCTTGAGGAAATGAGAGGGAGACCAAGATAAGTTATATGCTCTTGAGCTAACTGCACTCCCAAGTTTGATGACATGAGTGTTCCTTCTTCGATTGTTAAACCTCCAGTGATCAAGGAAGTCTTCTGTAAGTTTACCTTAAGGCCAGTTCCTTCTGAAAATTTCATGAGGATACCTTTTACAGCTAGTGCAGATTCCATATCACCTTTAAAGAAAACTAACAGGTCATCTGCAAAACATAGGTTCACGACCTTGAGCTTTTTACATTTTGTGTGAGCTTTTATAGAAGAATTAGTTAATCCCTCCAATAAAAGTTTGCTCAATCCTTCCATGACTATAACAAACAAGTAAGGTGACAAGGGGTCTCCTTGTCTGAGGCCCCTCTTTCCTTTAAAGTAGCTCTCGGGATTCCCATTGATGATGATAGAATAGAAAGGGGTGGAGTAGCATAACTGTAGCCATAGAATGACTTGTTGGGGGTATTCTCATCTTTTGAAGCATGACATGTAAATCATCCCAATGAACAGAGTCATAGGCTTTACTAATATCCACCTTCAAAGCACATCTTGGTGATGTATATTTTCTCTTATAGTTTCTTAGCAACTCATGAGAGAGGAGGAGATTGTCTTGTATAGATCTTGAAGGTACAAATGCTGACTGGTTGAAACCAATAAGGTCAGGTAATATAGGCTTCAATCGGTTGACCAGGACCTTTGCCTCACATTTATAAGTAACATTGCAACAGGCAATAGGCCTATAATCATTCACCTTTCCAGGGTTTGGTACTTTAGGAACCAGCGATATAAAAGTAGAGTTAAACCCACTTGGCATGGTGTGAGAGCTCAGTACAAACTTTACTGCATTCATTAGATCTACCCCAACAATGGACCAACACTTCTTATAGAAGAAAGCATTATATCCATCTGGCCCTAGGGCCTTATAGTTGTCCATCGAGAAGAGTGCTTCTCTAATCTCTTCTTTTTCAATCTGTACTTCTAATTGTGCAGCTTGAGCTTCAGTTACTGTTGGCACATTTGTGATATCTTGAATAACTCGAATATCAGCTTGAGAAGTATCACCTAGTAGAGATTTATAGTGTTCGACTATTAAATCCACTACTTTATCATGTTCTGAGATCAATAGACCTTCACCATCAGAAATTGTCCAGACTTTATTCCTTTGTTTTCTTTCCTTGAGAATGTTATGAAAAAGCGCAGGCATCTGTCACCTTGAACCATCCACGCATAACCCGCTCTGCCTTTAATTCCTCATACTCCATCTTCATGAGCTCTATATAAACCTCTCTTACTGCCCTTTCTTCTTGAATAAGAGAATTATTTGCCTGGTCAGTTTGCAGTTTTTCTTGGACAGTGAACATCTTAATTCTAGCTTCTTCAACTTTCTTACCCACATCTGAAAAGTTTTCTCTTGACCAGCTCTTTAGGATCCCCTTGAGAGTTTTCTACTTTTGAGCTAAGATATAGACTGGTGTGATAATATTTCTGCTATCTCTTTATCTAATAATCTAATTTTCCATGCTAGAACCAAGCATGTAGAAGTGGATTATCACTATGTCAGAGAATTAGTCACCAACAAACTTGTGGACATCAAGTATGTGTGTACACAGGATCAGACTGCAGATGTGTTCACAAAAGGTTTGGCTACCACAAGATTTCAGGAGTTGATTACCAAGCTTTCAGTGAGAATATCTCCCTTCAGCTTGAAGGAGGGTAGTGGAGAACATGTAACAAATGATGCTAGCCACGTCAGCTCAAGGCAGTTACAACAGAACCACAGTTAGTTAGGAATAACAGAATGTCAGAATCTATATCAGTTAGGTGTAACAGAATGTCTAGTCATCAGTTTATGTAGTGATTGTAAAAGTAGTATAAATACAAGAACTGATGTAATAATCATAAGTTTTTCAATTCAATATTTAGTTTTTAGAGTATTACTCATTTTCTTCTTTACAAAATTGATCCAAAACCATTTTCACTAGACATTTTCCATTCGGAGCGGAGTGGATGGATCAATGGATCATATTAATTTGGATTGAATAGGATGGGTGTAGGAAACGACTTATTGTTGTTTTAGATTATCACATCACTCTCCAAAAAGTCCAAATTGTTGATTCTACTTAATTAGGGTTCGTTTTGATTTGGGTAAAATGTTTATGAGCAATTTTATTTTATTTTATTTTTTATTTTTTGAAGCAATTAGGGGTTAGGCAAACCCCAACCAGTATTAGAAAACCAGCTTAACCTCTTTGGTACATCATACCCCTAGCATCCTCCTCCACTATCACATTTAACTCATACGCTAGCAGAGGAATGCTATAAAATATGCTTTGACTCTCACAAGGACTACACCTACCCATTCAAGATCGGGCCTTCGCCGACGATCCGACCACTCTGTTTCTCTCCCTAAACACATGGGAGACTACAACAGACTCAAACTCCCTCATGGTCCTTCTGATCACAGCAACCAGTTCTAAACAATACCAATGACATATCTCCCTCCCGTTGATCACTTGAACTGGCCTCAAAGAATCAGATTCTACCAACTAAAAATATGACCTAAATGAAAACACACACGCTTTAAATTTTGCATTGCCTCTCAAGTTCAATCCGAGTAGAGACTTTGGGGCCTAAAAAAAAGGGGAAATGGAAGTTAGTTTGTTTCTCTTAAACAACACACAAACACAAATAGGGTTGTCATTTCACGGGTTAAAAGAAACAGAAAATTAGTTTAAGGGAGTTCGTTAAGAATTGTTTGGACTCCAAAGCCAGAGGCATAATATTTTTAGTTTTTACATCCAAGTTTGACCAAAATCAGAATTCGACACATGTCAACCCACTTTTGGAAATAATGGACAAAAATACCCTCTTTCTTTATTTGCAACTACTAGAAATAATGAGATTTTCTCATCCATAATCTCTTAAAATTTTATAAATATTAAAATGCACTTGATTTAATGCATTTTAACTTGATAATTAAGTTATTTGAACTCAATATTTTAAAAGAAATAGTCGAGAATTCACTTATAATAACATACTTTACATTTTAAAATGCATATGGTGTAAAAACTTAAAAATTGCTACGCCTCCCACATTGTATAGGCATTTGACACTAGACCTTAAGCATAAACCCTACACGTCTGGATACTAAACCCAAAATTCTTATAAACTAGACACTAAGCCTAAACCCTAAACCCTAAATCCTAAACCTTAAGACATTAACCCCTAACCCCTTGTAAACTAGGCCCTAAGCCTAAACTCTAAACTTCTAGACACTAAACCATAAACCAACTCGTTGCATTTCATAGTAGTTGGTTGAACCCACATCATGATAAAATGCATTTTGTACGTATCTGCATTTTAAAATGCATTGTGCATATGCACTTTAAAATGTGTAAGCAAGTTTATAATGTGGGCGCATATGCATTTTAAAATGTGTTGTGTATCTGCATTTTAAAATGTGTTAAGTTTATAACGAAAGTGGTTTAATTTTTGTGTTTTTTGTTTGTGATTTACCATATTAAAATGCAAACCACGTGGTTATAAGTGAATTGAATTCTATTAATTTATTTTTAGTGAAAATATTTGGTAGTTATTTAAGGGTAAAAAAGAGAATAAAATAGTTATAAAAACTCAATAACTAAATTGTTCACTTCCACAAAACGTGAGTAGTTAGAGCATCTTTAGGAGTGATACTTTCCTTGCATCAAATACCAAATTTCCAACAATTTGGTGTTTTTTCATCTTCAGGAGAGTCATATGTTGATGAAAACACCAAACCAAACACCAAATCGGCCAAAATTTGGTTCCAGCTTTGGTGTTGTATCAAATCTCTCACACGGTTTTGGAAAAACCGCGACGGTTTTCTAACACCGCATGGGCTTGGGCTTCTAAGTGGGCTTCTATGGCGCGGCTTTGCGAAAACCGCGTGAGAGATTGGAAAATAAAATAAAAAAGAAAGTTGATGTGCGACATATTGCGCGGTTTTCCCAAAACCGCGTGGGCTTAGGCCTTTAAGATGGGCTTCAGTGGCGCGGTTTTGGGAAAACCGCGTGGGCTATATGGCGCGGTTTATGCAAAACCGCGTAATTTGATGTCGAAAATTTGATGTTGCTCCTAAAGATGGTTGGTGTTTTTTTGGTTTGGTGTTTGGTTTGGTTCAAAATTTTGGTGTTTTTTTGGTTTCCCTCCTAAAGATGCTCTTATAGTCAAAGCCTGAAAATCCTATTTCTTCCTTGTGCAAGTAGTTTTCACTATCTAAAAAAGATAAATAGTAGATAAATAGTAGTAAATCTATAAAATAATATTCTTCGATCTTTAAAATGCAAACTTTTCTAAAACAGGCTTCCTCACCCAATTTCTTGTTAAAAGAAACAACTTTCTTTTAACCACATGCAAATGTTGTTTTTAACAAAGTAAGAGTATCGGGAGCATCATTACCTCTCTGTCTCTTTCGTCGTCTTGAAATGCACACACACTCTGTAACGCCCTTGGCGGAGCCAGGAACTCGGGTGAGCGTTGTTAGCCCAATTAAGATACCAATCACTTCCCTAATGAAGGAAAAAAAGAGAGTAAATGCACGATTTATGGTATTTTTATTTTCACTAACATGTATCAAAAAGATATAATTAACTTTTGATTGGAGTATATTACTGAATTTTATTAGGATGATCAACTTTTATTTATAAAGGTAATTTCATAGCTCATTAGCGAGATGGGCAGAGTCACCATTAATTAAAGCCAGGGCAAAATGTACAATTATCATGGATTATATAGCACTCACCACAATAATTTTGAAAAAACAAGAAGAATTTTTTTTCAAATTCTATGTAAATACATAGGCTTAATTAGCCGCTTGTGGGGCGTAAGGGATCAGAAATTAGCCTACCATTGAGACTTCGAAAAAGAAGACTTAAGGGTTTTTCTTAGGGCTAAAACATTGAGACTAATTCATACACCAAATTGTAACAAATAATTTTTCTGTGAGACTAGCAAGTAGAATTCGACAAAGGCATACGTCTGGGAAACACTCTCAATCACTAATTTTACCCTAGGCAATGTCAATGTTTACCATTAAACATGTTACCACCGCCTGTTTGCATGCAACAATGGCCACTGATCGAAGGAGGTCTCAAAAAACAAATAGTTATAATGGGCCACGTAAAACAGACACATAGGCACATAACTAGCTAAAGCAATACATAAAGTATGGAAGGGGCCACAAAAAACAAAAGATCAACTTAAAATACAAAAGTCAAAGTGATTGCTGAAGGAAGAATGCTCCTGAAGGAGTAAGAACGCATTTACACTTTGTATGTTTTTTTTTACTATCAAAATTTGAGGGTGAGCCAGGGCATACCCTGAGCCCTGGCTCCGCCAGTGCCTATAACTAATTTTTTACTGTCTATAAAACAAATGACAAACTTGGGTTTCTTTTAGGTTTTTTAAATACACAATCGACAATTAATCTTATTAGATAAATTTTATTTTACTAAAGACAAATGCAAGGTTCTTGGGTTCGTCTAAAATTCATGTTATTCATTCTCTTTGCTTCGATTTCGAGGACGAAAAGTTTTTGGTAAGTCTAGATTAAATATCTTTTTGCCTTTGTGTTTACCCAAGTTATTGCATTGTTTATTGAAAGTTTGTTGCTTTGATGCAATTTTTTTCAATTTCTTTCTCAAATGTTTTTTGAGGCAAAAAACTATTTTTTCTACAGGTTGTTTTAGTGCAATTGTGGAATCCCTAATTTTCTACATGAAGATAATACGGATGAATAATGTTCAAAGGCTATCCTAGACCATACAACTTGACTTCGCTTGTTATGTTTGTTAATATATGTCTATCTGTATATGGTTGAAATGAATCAAGGAAGGAAGTAGGAAAACTCACTGAGACTTAGTTTTTGATTCTATGTAAATTGTGATTTGGATTGGAGGCTTTATATACATAAAGTTTAATTGGTTGGTTTTTCTTCTTATTTAATTGTTGGCTTGAGATGTTGTGGAGTGTGAAATCTATGTGAGATGGAATAGTCAGATATGGTAGAGCTATGTGCAAGGTGGAATTTTTTTTACCACCAGAATTATTATTATTATTTAATTTTGGACTAAAATTTAGTAACGGATATAACCGTTACTATAATTAATTTAAGTAACAGATATATCCGTTAGTAATTTTTGCCTAAGTGAGTATAACACCCCAGAGCTAACAGATATAAGCGTTAGTAAAAATATTAGTAACAATTATAGCTATTGGTAAAGCCTTTTCTGGTGTAGTGATAATTTAGTAGATCCTTTAACTAAATGATTAAATAGAGAGATGGTGTACAAGTCTTCGAGGGGAATGGGCTTAAAGCCAATTGTTAATTGAGTGCACTAAGTGGAAACCCAACTTAATTAGGAGATTGGAGATCCCATGAACTAAGTTCAAAAGGGACAACCAGCTGGGAATTACTTACATGTGAGCACCAAAAGATGCTATTATAAACATCTACCCATTCCTAAGAAGAAGTCGTGCTTTATGCAATTGAATGGAGGTTGAGCATTGATTCTTAATGTGTCTATCCATACTTGTCTTAGACAAGTGAAGTACAACAGGGTACTTTTAATAGAACACACCTAAGTGAGCAAAGAATTGGGCCACTTCTATATAAGAATTTGAAGCTAAAATTCTTTAGAGCACTCAAATGTTCGGGGGCCAAAAAGAACAAACACGTAAGAACTAACTTAACTTGATTTACTAAAAAGATTGGCAAGTTCAAGACGGTACGTTCACTTACGAATTAGTAAATATGATGGATTCTACAAGAAAAGGTTCAAGTTCAAAACCTATAAAATAAAAAAAAAAAAAAAAAAAAAAAAAAAAAAAAAAAAAAAAACGGTCAACCCAAGTTGATTTTTTTTTTTTTTATTACTTAGGGCGGGGGGGGGTAGTTAACCCAAAAAAAAAAAAAAGGTTTAAGTTCAGAAGACACCTTCTTCGATGCATATTAATCCATGTGCTCTCTCATTATGTAATGTTGTCGTTTTCTTTTATGTGGGGGATTGTTGGAATGTGAGTTTGTGAATGAAAACTCTTATGCATGGTTCCAATGTGTTGAAATAACTAGCTACTTGTTAATTATAAGGTGATCAGTTTTTGAATTTGTGGAGATAACTACAACAAATGCAGTTATGTTCAAATTCAATAACCACCTAATGTTAAGTTGGGCAGTTATTTCTAATTGTTGTGGCAACCTTTGAACATCTCGTACGTGTATGTCTTTTCAGTGGATGAGAGAGTCTCTATATAAACCTATTTTTATGGTACAAAAAAAAACTAACTCTCTTGTACTCTCCCTCTCAAAACATCTCCTGGATTTGCCTCTTATCTTTCTAAGAATCTAAGTGTTTGAGAAAGTCTTTCTTTGAATTTTCAAGTGTGTGAGAGCGCAGTAATGGTTCGCTGGAAGTATTAATTGTAGTGCTCAATTGATACTTGTTTGGTTGTTATATCCTGGAGAGTGGACGCTCACAAACTGTGGTACTAAGACAGGAGCAAAATCCACTTTAGGACATTGTGTTAAACACAAGTCACAACCATTTTCAAACAAGTTCATTGTAAAACCCCTATTTTTTTTTGTACATTATTATATTATTTTATAATATTTAGTATTTTTGGATTAGATATTTAATGCATGGTCAATATACTAGAAAATTTTGGTTTGACTTTTATTATAAAAAGAAAAAGGAAGGAAAACAAGAATATTTTTAGAATTTGTATTAAAGGAATTTAGTGTTTTGAATTTTAAGTTTTTGTAGAGATTTTTAATATTTGAAAAGTTTTCAAAAGAGATGTTAATATAAAGTATATATATAATAAATAGAGTATTTTTAATAGAAAATAATATTCTATATTTATGAATAGAGATATTTAATTGGTAAAAAGGAAATTTTCTTTATTAAGGTGAGATAATGTGGTAAGAATTCTATTGTTATGGAAAGTTAACTTTTATTCAAAGGAAAGTAATGGAAAAAATTTTAGTTGTTAAGGAAACTAATGTGTAGATAATTTAAAATTATGGAATTGTCTTAGTTTATTTCTTTGTATCTAAAGAATATGGTTTCACTAAGAACAAAATAAAAAGAAAAAAATATATATAAAAGAGAAAAAAATTAAAAAAAAAAAAAAAAATCAAAAGAAGATTAAAAGGAATAAAGAATAAGGAAAAAGAGATAATATATGAAGAAATGGAGTATTTCTATTATTTGGTGATATGGATTTTACGTGGCGTGTATTATTTTATATAATTGTTCTTTCGATGGGAACAATAAAAAGGTGAGTAGACCTCACTAATTAGTCATTTCAATTATTTGGTTGTTGATTCCTATCTATATTATATTCAATTAATTAGAAAACAAAGAAATGTATGTTGTGTATCTTGGAATGTTAAATATTAGGGTATGATTAGTAGTCTTGAAATGGTTGTTTTAATTATATGGGTTCACATTTTATTTCCATAAATCAAATTTAATATTGCAAAGTACTTATTAATGTTGAATAACATAAAATACATAAAATGAAATGATTAAAAAATTTATTAGTGATTAGACCTCGCATATAAATAACTATTCTAATTATTTTGGCTGTTGTTTTTCTATGACATTCAATTAATTAAAATAAAATATGAATATAGCATATTGATATTTATGAAATGAATTGGTACTTGAAAATGCTAAATATTAGTGTATGTATAGTAATTATGAAATGATATATATCAATATCGTTTTACATTTATGTACATGAATTTAATTAGTGCATAGTACTTATTAACGTTGCATAATGAAAAAGAGATACAAAGAAAAAAAATGTATGCCTAGTGATTAGCCGTTATTTTTAAGTTGTATATATTAGGAGTTCTAACAAACAATTTTTGTTGGTTGTTTCGTTTAAATGAGGAGATTAATAAATTAAAGATTTTCGGATGATTACAGTATATGTATTAAATGGTGGTTTCGTATGAGTATAATTATTTATAGATTTTATTAGCATGTGATATACGTAACAAATTGGAAATGCTGTAATTGAGAAATTTATTTATTGTTAAGACGTGTTTGATGTCTAAATGGTGTTTGGATGCATTAATTAGAAATCTTTGTAATGTAAATCAAAGTGTGCATATGATTTCAGTGTGACATGACATTCCTGAAATGCTATAAAAATATTATGCAATATGTTTGGAGCAATGGTGACATTACGTGGTATGTTATAATTGTTGTTATGTTAAATGATATGATATGTAATGATATCTATGAAATGCGACATTTTTTTCAGAAATAAATATAAATGCTCTATTATTATATTTGTGAGATGCTATATGAGGTATTATAGCCTTTGTGGATATTTCCAAAGGGATTGTGGTTTAGTACAATAATTTTATTTGGCACGTGAAAGAATAAAATTGTTATGAGATGGATGGTGATATTTCCAAACGTTGTGTTTTAGTGCAATATATTTTATTGACACATGATAAAGTGTGGAATGATTACGAGATATAATGGTAAGATATTCGAATAAATTACGTAACGAAAATCCTAGAACCTAGCTACCACAACTCATGTGATTAATTAGCCCTTGTGTAGGGCGTACGTAATATGATTGGCCTTTGTATAGGGCGTATAAGATGCTGATTGACCCATGTGTAGGGCAATTGTAGCCGAATAGTAGCTTGATTATCTCGTTCGCAAAATTTAGAATGAGACACGCGATATTTTATGCCGAATAGTGGCAGTACTCACCTAATGGCGTTCGTGTGAGGGTTACCTGGTATGCAATATCCCGCTTAGGGTAATTATCGTGAGGGGAGGCATGTGGATGTACATGTTCGGCGTTGGGAAGCGATTGTGGTAGCTAGGGAAACTAGGTAAAACATAGAGACGACGTGATTCTAGAGACACTTGAAGAACTCTAAACAATAATTGTGATGATATATCAAAGTGTACGTTAAATCTATAATAAATGATTGATTGTGGTTATGAAATTGTTCATTGAGATTGTTCTTGTTGGTTCAATGAGATGATTTGAATTATGTATATGATATGTTTGTTTTATTGTAATTTATGTTACATTCACAATGGTTTTGTAGAAGAGTGGGTTGAATTGATTATTAATGCAGGTGTGACCTACTCTGTGATCAGGCCTACACCAGTGTAAGTATAGAGTAAGTTTTAGTTTTGTTATTTTATTATTAGATGTAGTTAATCTAATACGGTTTGAAGCTAAGGCACCTCAATGGAGGAACTACTTACCTTAAGTATTGTACTTAAGAATGTGGTATTATTCGTTAGATGTTAAGGCGCCTCAGTGGAGGAACTAACTGCCTTATTGATTGTGTATATATATATATATATAAGTATGATTTGTATTTTAGGGCTACTCATATCAGCATTGTTTATAATGCTGACCCGATTTGCATGTTTGCTTATCGGGTGTGTTCATAAAATGAACATAGTTGATAAGTCTTGACAGGATTAGTGTTGAAGAAAGTTGATTGCTGCTTGTGGTTTGCGTTAGCATCTCATTACAAAATATGTTTTGTTTTCCCTTGAGGTGCAATAGATTTTCAGTTGAGACAATGTTTTTTGTATTTTCAGTTATAATTATAATTGAGGAGTTGTTTAATCATATTTGTAAATTTTTGTAATGTAGAGAACTTTTGTTTATTTAAAATTTTTATTGGTTTCAAATTATTGGAATAATGAAACGGATAATGGGTTTTTGGAAGTTGAGAGTGCATCACACCTCGAAAATCGAAGAGTTGATAACAAATATTGTTTTTCCGATTTTGTTGAAATTCAGGGTGTGACATTCATCATTTTTGGTTCTTAACCCTTTTCTTCATCTATGTCTTTTTTATGTTGGGGTTTTTCATAGTATAAAAGTTTTATTACGATTCTAACACATTAAACACGTGAAGGTTCATAGTTACAGATGTTTTAGTTACCTTTGTTGATCAAGATCATTAACCCAATGTCTAGGTGTGTCTCACAAATGTTATATCCCCGAGCCGCCTCCTATATTCATAGAATTTGCCATCTCCCGGTAGAAATTGCATCAGTGGGGATTGCGTTGTTAGAAAAGTAGTTATCTTTGTGTAGGATGCAGAGTTTGTACGTAAATTAAGATCCAACCTCTAAACTGGTAGTAGATTCTCCCATCTCTTTCAACAATGATGCATATTTGTCTCTGTTGTATTTTTTTGCTAGGTACGAAATATTAAAGAACGAATGATAAGAATAATAATATAAAGATAAGGGTTCGTGGGCTATGGAATTCTTCCTGGCGGGTAGTAAAATATTGGGAAAATATTGCCTTTTTCAGGTTACAGAGCAATTCATACCACTTATCATAACAGCTGCATCTTAGCACCAAAATGAGCTTTATTTACGCTTATTATGAAGACTCGAAGCTGCTATGAAAAAAGTCAAAGTCAAAGGTCAAGGACTCAAAACCAGAGAACTGAAAGTCTCATCTTTAACTCAAAAGACTAGAGATGGATGGACTTGATACCAGTGGCGGAGCCAGGAAATTGGGTGAGGGTGAGCCACAACTAGTCATTATATAAAACCTAAAATAAGATAACACCCAATTTGTCGAATTTTTGTTTTCCCTTGCATATTTTTTAAAAGTAAAAAATAAAAAAAACACAATTCGAATCCCATCACAAAAGATATGTAAATTTTGGAATTATAAAAGACTAGATTGCTTAATAGATCAATTTAGGAGAAAAAAAAAATTACACGGATATTTAGCTTTAGAAAATTAGGAACTTAAGAAGAAAGTGCCTACAAATATATGCTTCTTACAAATATATATGCTTATGGAAACCACTTTAAAATTCCACAAATGAAAAAAACAATGAATTCTTTAGAACTGTAAGGAAAATAGTCCAAAAGGCATTGGGAAAAAAAATAAACATATAGGCGCAATAAAAAATATTATACAATGTTTAGACATTTTTTTTTGGCTAAAGGGTAATTAATATTAATAACAAAAAATGGTGTTACAGACTTACAAAGCGTTTACAAATTCTGGATTGGGAATATAATTCTCATGTTTATGCTTTCTCAAAAATCTATAGTAGGTAAGCAAAATTTGGATTTTCAAACTAGCTTATTGTGCCAACATGGTTTATGATCCGACCATTGTTTTAAACTGTACATGTTTAGACACCAGTACATTTTTTTTTGTGGTCACTTTAGCATTTATTTTAATTGTTTTCGTTTTCATTTTCGTTTTCGTTTTCATTTAATCCCGAAATTCCAATCAATGCTTTAAGTAGATTCAAAAGTAAATTTACTACAATTTTATGCAACAAATTAAAATTGTAATGGACTCAAGTAATCGATGGATTGAATTCATTACGTACAAAATTGAATTATAACTAATAAAATTTATTATAAAAAAACTAAAAAAATAAGAGATTGGGGAATTAAGGTTTAGAAACATACCAATAAACATACATATGAATTATTGGGACTGAGATTTGAGAATGTTATCACTATTTTTTTCTCTTTCATCTTTTTTGTTTTTCCAAACAAGGAAAAACACTTGCCAAAAATGTTGTTTCTCAAAATACATAAAATTAGAAATGGAGAGCTTTCTTATGTTAGTTAGGGGAAGGGGGTTTTTATTTTTGGTCAGTTACAGTGAGGGTTTAGTAACAAAATCATTTTCATATATATAGTAGTCATTTTTTTGGAAGAAATTGAGGGTGAGCCAGGGCGTACCCTGGGCCCCCCTGGCTCCGCCACTGCTTGATACAAAAGAATTAAAGACTTGCTCAAAACCTAGTTTGATCAAGAAGATATTCAAAAGCAAAAGAAAAAACAAAAAGGAAAAATATAAAGCAACCATGGTGAGGTGTTTTGATTGTAGAGGGAGAGGGCAAATCAGACTTTTGTAAAAGTAGAGATATAAGAACCAAAAAGTAGGATGAGAGAATGCACCTAGATTTATTCTAGTGCATGTCATGTAGGAGTAGTGTAGGATTTATTTTTCAAGTAATTTACATCAAATTTGTTTTACTTTTTGTTCTTTAATTCAATTCTTTTTATTTCAAGTTTATGTTTCAATCATTCAATCAAAGTTATTTATTTCAAGTTTAATTTATGTTTCAATCATTCAATCAAACAAGTTCCTTTCAAGTTTTCTTTCATCAATCAATTTGTTTCCTTTGAGTTTTCTTTCAATACAAGTTTAGTCCACAAAAACAAGTCCTAAAAGCTAGTAGTACTACATTTTCTTCTTCACAACTCCCATTCAATCCAAGTTCTAAACAATTTATGGAGAACCTCATCAATACTTTTTTATTTACTTACCACCCAACTACTTCAGGATGTCGACCTCTGGTTCCCAGTTCAGATCGTCAATTGGAAAGTCTGCAAGAAAATCAGCAATGGCCTGTCATTTTTGAGAAGTTCTCGGTGTGAACTCAATGTGATGTTCAACAAGTTTTTCTGCACACATGGCCATGCGAGTTGTCTTGTTAGTTTTGAGGAGAAATTTTTTCAATGGGAGTTCGGTGAGCACTTTGATTGGGTGTGCCTGGAAGTATGGTCTGAGTTTTTGTGCTGAGTATAGCAATGCCAGAACGACTTTTTTGAGTAGTTTTCTCCATTGGCTACAATGTTTTGCATGTAAAGTAAATCGGCTTTTCTATGCCCTTTTCTTTTTTGAAGAGAGCTGAGCTAATAGCAAAGTCAGATACGACTAGGTATGGCCCAACTGTTTCACCATCTGATGGTTTTGCCAGAACGGGTGGTATAGCCCAAGGGTACCCTATTAATTAACAAGGTCCAGACCACCCAGTTGTGAACTTGTGGCAACTTGTAGGAAGTCTGAAGTTGGCCTTCTACAAGCCCGGCAAAACTGCTTGGAGCCTTGGTTAGTGTGTGGACTGTGGACCACTACTGGCACTGCGTACAATCCAAATACAGAGAAATATCAGTACCTGTAAAACAAAATTCCGATATTCCAGACTTTTCAGTATTCTCTAACATTATTTAAGACACGCTTTCCTCTCGCTCATTCCCATATCTTTTATTATTTGTCCAAATCAGTAATAAGAGAGAGAATAGAATGTAGGAGAAAAAGTAGGTGGGGTTTTTGCTGACTACTTTTCCTTGCTCACGTCGACCATGCTTATTTCCCATTCAGGTACAAATAAATAAATATAATAACTCTTCATTCATTCCCTGTCTTTTATCATTGATTCATTTGATTGTTTCATTTTGACTGATTGATTGATTAAAAGATGACAATGAAACAAACACAAGTTAGTTGGTCAGACCTCCCGACCGATATTTTAAGTGTCATTTCTAAGAAAATAGTACGCATCAAAGAGTTCATCCGCTTCGGGGCTGTTTCTCACCCATGGCGTTCCATTTATCTTGAAACCCGTCACCTTTTGCCTCGCCAACCTCCCCTACTCATGCTTTCCACTTCACTTGGTCTCGATCTTGAACCACACATTTTCTACGACATTTGTGAGAAAAAAGTTACCAGTTTACGATTACAACCACGTTGTGAGAATTATATTTTTTGTGGTTCAAGTCAGGGATGGTTACTAGTAATTGCCACTTCTCGTAGTTTAATAAGAATTGGCTACCATCTATTTTATCCATTCTCGTCAGTTAATAACAAGATTCAGCTCCCTTCTTTTATTGACAAAGTTGATGTGTTTAGTGGTAGAAAGAAGGATATGATTCTTAAAGTTGCTTTATCGGCCAACCCTGCATTTACTCCTGACTTTGTTGTAATGGGAGTCTATGATAGAAATACCAAGTTGGCCTTCTATAAGCATGGAAAAACAAGTTGTTGGACCACTTTGGATTCTTCTGAATTAATCCAACAGATTAGTGACATCATTTATTATAGAAACCAGTTCTACATTGTTGATTCATTGGGGTCAGTTTGGGCTTGTGACGTGACTTCTGATCAGCATCCGAGATTGTCTAAAGTCACGCCACCCGTTGGTGCTGATTATAATGGGAAGAAGATTTATATAGTAGAATCATCATCTGGACATTTGTTACAACTTAGAAGGACAATTAGTGGTTGGCCTGTTGAATTCGAACTTTTTCAGTGGGACGAGACTGCTGTTAAGTGGACGACTGCTGAAATAAACAACTTATGCGGACAAGCATTTTTCATTGGGTTAACTACTCCCATGTCTGTATCGGCATCATATTTTCCTGGTTGCAAGTCAAATTGTATCTACTATATCCAGAAATTCCAAGACAAGCCACGCCTGGAAGTCTACAACTTGGAAAATAAGTGTACCGAACTACAAAATCCAATTGAGTTTGAGGACTACGACCTTTATGCTTCTGCTATTTTAGTTGAGCCAACACTTCATGGTTGACATGATGATTGTATGCTCTCTCTCTCTCTCTCTCTCTCTCTCTCTCTCATTTCTTGCACAAACTTTGTTGGGAAATTAATTAGTTAGTTAGATTCTCACAGGGTCTCTATATTGGATGGGTGATCATGATCTTGCTTTTCTAATGTGTGCATCCCATGATAGAATGGACAAGATCAATATGTTTTATATATCCATTCAACTGCTGACTTGCTTGTATAACTGAAGTTTTAGTTGCTTTACTAGCTCGAGTTTATTTGTTTATGGAATTGTTGGTCCCTCTATTTTATTTTTGGTTGCCTTACTTTTTGCATTTCATGAGTTTTATTGCCGCATAACTAACATGGAAGGATAGTTCTTCATGGTTGTGCAGCTAGTGCACTCTCTTTACAGAGATTTTAGAAAGATATTCTTTGATTTTTAATTTGTTTGAATAATTGTGTTTTTGTATTTTCTCTTGGTAAATTTTGATTATAGATGGTGTTATTTTTAAAATATGTGTGGTAGGCTGGTAGCACAGTGACAGTCTGAAATTTCTTCCAACTTTTAACTGCATATACATCAACAATGTCCTGATTAGATAGTAGTGGCAATACATAGCGTAACAGAATAATAGCGGTAATAGACGTTGGCCTTCTAAAGCCAGGCAAAAATGCTTGAATTTTTTTGGGAGTTATTCTAGAGGTTAATGACACGGCTGTGGATTGGTATCGAGCAAGTCTAGGCTTGAGGTGTGACTTATCCGCATCTGAGAGTGTGCACTGTTGTGCTACCCATTGATAATAAACGTATTAGGAAGATGTACAATTTTAAGTTTCCAACAGATGATCGAGTGAATCTCAAAATTATATCTTCGAATCACCAGCTTCACGTACATTTATAAAGCTGCGACTTGAAATCTTGAACGCATACATACTACCAAGAGTAAAAATATGGAACTACGGTTTCCGACTGGTAGTGAGAATGACCTTGATTCTTGCCTTCATAGAAGATGTAGTCGAGCTTTTGTTCCATTAAAAGTGTGATGATTATCAATAATATTTGCAAAATACTATGAATTATAAGTCCTCAAAAAAATTGTGACACAACAAAAAGGGTGTCAAAATTACAGACTTTTACAAACTGGTTTGCCAGGTATATCAATGTTTGGATGAAACAATTAACGTTTTTTAAACCATTCAAATCCGAGACAAACTTATACAAGAACTTGCTTTCTTTGTTTCCTAGTTGGAAAATAATTATGATCAAATGAAGTAATGAACATATACACAGGGGCAGCCCTGAGTTTTGGGAGGCCTTAGGCGAGTTCCTAAAGTTTGCTCCTACCGACGATAAAGATACAAAAATGTATAAGCCACAATTTTTCTTTTTTCTTTTTTATTATTTGATCGAAAACTAAGTCCACCGTCCAAACAATAAAAGAGAGAGGAGTGGAGAGCGGGATTTGGAGAATTTGAGAGAAGAATTAATAGTCAATTTACTAAGTTTTTTTTTTTGTCAAAAAATATATTTATTTATATGAAAAATAAATCAAACAAATGATTTAGAAAATTAGAAGTCAAACTAATGGCTACAAATTGCAACACTAGCCCCTTCTGAATAGCAACCCCAATCTTCATAAACACATATTCGTGAGAATCAGCTGTCATCACATTGATGTTTGTAGTGGCATAATATTGGGACTTGGACTAGGTCAGCGGTGCAGAGGATAGGAGGCAATATAACGAAGGCCATGCCAATAAGGAGTACGGAATCGTGACAGTGGAACCCTAGACCGCGGATGTGGCATGTGTACGGTACGAAGGATGGCCGTGGGATGACGAGACAAATGGAGGGTCCAGATAGAGAGGGAAGGGGTATAAAAAGAAGAGGATGAGGAGAGAAAAAGAGGCCGCATTTTAGAGAGAAAAAGAGAGGAACAGTGAGGAAGGAATAGAAAGGAGAGTTTGTTATTGTGAGAGATTTCCGGTTCATACATTTGGCGCCGTCTGTGGGGAGAGAGAAAAGCAAGTTAGAAATGGCACCAAAGAGAGCGGTGGGTAGACCAAAGAAGGTGGTAGTTTAGGAGGCGGTGATTGATGAGGAGGGAGAACGAGAAGAGGAGCTAGTAGCGGATGAAACACGACTAATGCGAGAAGAAATTGAGAGACTGAGAGAGGAGAACGACGAGCTGAGAAGAGAGAGAGAGAAGGTGGAGGAAGAGGCCGGAGAAGAAATAAGTGAAGGGTCTGAAGATAAGGAGGCCGGGCCGAATCTTGTTGATAACCCGGTAGCTTGGTTGACAATGGAGCAAGTTCAAGAAATGATAGACAATGACAGGGGGAGGCTTAACCGGCAAAGAAGAGATTCGGTCACCGAGGAGGAGCCGCCATCGGGGTGGTGGGTTGAACCGCAACCCACTAGCGGTTTGCTCAGCCCAGATTCGAGAGATACGATGGCAAGGGAGATCCAGCGGATCATATCCACCATTTCCGGCAACAGATGCCTCTTTGGTAGGAGGCTCGCTATGATGATCTGTGGTATATGATGTTCCCGGCTAGTCTGAAAGGAGGGGCGTCGGATTGGTACTACAGGTTACCAGCGGGGAGCATAAGGATTTTCCATGAGTTGGAGCAGGCGTTCATAGATCACTTCATACATCAGAAGAGGCGGGTGGTAGACATCGTGGCTTTATTCAACGTGCGACAAAGATCTACGGAATCAGTTAGGGATTTTCTATGCCGGTTCAAGGCAGAGACACTGAAAGTTGAGAACCTGGATGAGAGGACAGCGGTGATAGCATTTGAGAGAGGCTTGCGTTCAGGAACAGGAGTGCACCAGTCCATGGCAAAGAATGAGATCGCGACCATACACGAGCTGTATCCATGAGTGGAAAACTATATAAGGTATGAAGATACCATGCAAAAGGATTCCAGGAGATCAGGGAAGGCAGTGTTGTCTTTGGATAAGGAGCGGGAGCACTGGAGGGCAGAAACTTCAGAGAAAGAAAGCGGGGGATATTGCGGATACCGTTCACGGGCAGAAGGAAGCCGAGAAGGTGCCCGAAGGGAGTACAGGGAGAGGAAGCCGTACCGCGATATGGAGCAAACACCGTTGAATAAACCATTGAGCGAGATCTTGCCCCTAATCAAGAATATGTTGGGGTATGAGGGACTGCGGAGCACACCAATAGAGATACCAGAAAAACCTTTCTGCGCATATCATCAGGTACAGAATCATGAGACTAATGACAATTACGCACTAAAGTGGTTGATTCAGAGGATGGTGGAGAAAGAAAGGATGAGAGAGTTTGTGAGAGGCGGCCAAAATGAGGAGCATAGGCTGCCCCAGGGAAGAATACTGAGAACCATTAATGTAATTTACAGCGGCGAGGTTCTGAGTCACAACGCTCATAGAGACAAGATAAGGCAGACAACGAGTATCCAGCAGATCAATGAAAGAATGAATAGGCCGTGACAAAATGTAGCGTCGACAGCAAAGAAGGATAGAATTGTATTCAGTAGCGTGGACCTCCGAGCCGTGGACTCACCACATGAAGATGCGTTGGTCATTACAGTAGCGATGGGAAATTATATGGTGAAAAGGGTGTTGATTGATTGTGGAAGTGCAGTCAATTTGTTATTCAGGGGTGCTTTGGAAGAAATGGGAGTCGATCCTAAGCAGCTGCGTCCTTCGCGAACCAATTTGTGTGGATTCAATGGTAGTATGACAGAGCCCATGGGGGAACTCTTATTGCCCGTGACCATAGGTCCAGTGACGGTTTTTGCCTGGTTCATGGTGGTTGATTCGGCTTCGCAATACAATGCAATTTTAGGAAGGCGGTGGATCCATAAGATGAAGGTGGTCCCGTCAACATACTATCAAGTGATACGATTCCCCACACCTACCGGCATGTACGAGGTCTGCGGGGATTAGGTAACTGCCAAGAACAGCCATCGGGGAACAGTGAAAAGGTTGATCAGTGGACCAGAAGGAGAGACTTCCAATTCTAGAAAGAGGCAGGCATATCAATTACAGTGTGCCTCGGTGGAGGGGGAAGCCGAGGCATCGGTGGAACCAAAGACTTTCGACGAGATTGAGGTGGTGAACATTGGAAAGGGGGATGAAGAGAAGTTCACGTCGATAGGATCCAGTTTGCTAGAGGAGTGGAAGGGTAACTTGATACAGTTCTTGTCCAAGAATAAAGATGTCTTCGCTTGGGCGATAAAGGATGTTACCAGGTTAGACCCTGAATTCGCTTGTCACCACTTGCACATGAAGGAAGATGCTAAATCCATGAGGCAGAGGATGCGCGACATTATGCCTAAGTACGCCGAGGGAATCCGCGAAGAAGTTGCAAGGTCGAAAGGGGCAGGAATAATCCGTGAAGTGGAGTTCACAGACTGGTTATCTAATATAGTTGCGGTACCGAAAAAGAATGGTAAGGTTCGTATGTGCGTTGATTTTACCGACGTGAACCTCGAGTGCCCAAAGGACAATTATCCCATGCCGCAAGTGGATGAATTGGTGGATAGGACGGCGGGCTTCAAGGTATTTTCTTTCATGGATGCATCGATGGGGTACAACCAGGTCGATCGCGATGTACGGGCTAGATCAGGAAAAGACAGCGTTTGTGGTGGAAGGCGGTACATACTGCTACACGAGGATGCCGTTTGGTTTGAAAAATGTGGGGGCTACATTCCAGCGGTTGGGTGAGAAAATGTTCGAAAGCAAGATTCGGAAGGGGATCGAGATCTATATAGATGACATGGTGGAAAAGAGTATGTTGGAAGAGGAACATATAGAAGGTTTGGGAGAGACCTTTGGGATACTAAGGAGATACAACTTGAAGTTAAATCTTGAAAAATGCACATTCGGGGTGACTACGGGAAAGTTTTTGGGTTATATCGTTACTCATAGGGGAATCGAGGCTAATCCCGAACAAATAAGGTCTTTAGTGGAGATGCCATCTCCGCAGAATGTTAAGGAAGTACATCAGTTAGTAGGAAGGGTCGCGGCGTTAAACAGATTCATTTCCAAGTCATTCGATAAATGCAGACCGCTATATCGGTTGTTAAGAAGTACACCAGATTCCGTATGGACTGCGGAGTGCGAGGAGGCTTTTCAAGAATTGAAAAGATATTTGTGCAAAGCGCCTTTGTTGTCACGACCGGAGCAGGGGGAGAAGTTGTATTTGGGGGCCACGGAATATGCTGTTAGCTCAGTCCTAGTTCGAGTTGTAGACAAAGTGGAGAAACCAGTATATTTTCAGAGTAAGACATTACTGGACGTAGAAACGCGGTATAGTAAAATTGAGGGGTACGCCTTGGCATTGATTTTTTCATCCTTGAAGCTGAAACCCTACTTTGAGGTACATGTGGTAGTGGTGGTGACAAATTTACCTTTGAAGCAAGCGTTGAAGGCAGAAAAATCTGGTAGAATGTTGAAATGGGCAGTAATGCTGAGCTCCTATGAGATCCAGTATCAGATAAGAACCGCGGAAAAGGCACACGCGATGGCTAAATTTCTGGCAGAGTTTCCCGCAGAGGACCCCACTTGGGGGAAGAGATGGTCATGGGGCCAGATAGGGAGGTGGAACCAGACCTCTTAGACCCGTGGGATAAGAGGAACGGATGGAGGGTATTTGCAGATGGTTCAGCTACAGATGCATGCAGCGGCATAAGGGTCGTATTGGTTACACTCGACAATGACAGAATAGAGCAAACCACGAAACTAGGATTCGCAGCATCTAGTAATGAAATAGAATATGAAGCGGTGATAGCGGGATTGAGAATGACCGAGGACTTAGGAGTGAAGGAACTGACAGTGTATTCCGATTCAAATTTGGTGGTGTGTCAAGCGAATGGAGGGTTCGCGGCCCGATTCCCCCGAATGGCAAGATATTTGGAGGTGCTGCACGAACGATCTGCAAAATTCACAAAGATCAAGTTCATCTACTTGGGTCGTAGAGAAAACAGGCATGCTGACACCCTGGCCTACGTAGTCGCTATAATTCCCGGGTCAGAAGAAAGAATGGTACGAGTGGGAAGGTTGGAGAAACCGAGCACCGAGGATGTGATAGAAAGTTGTCAAGTTGCAAAAGAAAGTGGGAGTTGGATGGATCCAATCAAGTGCTTTTTGGCAGGAAAGGAAGTGACAGACAAGAAGGAAAGAAGGAGGTGGGAACAAACTTCTCAGAGATACGTGCTGCTGGATGGAGAGTTGTACCGGAAAAAATTCAATGGACCGCTGTTAAAATGCTTAGGCCCGCGGTTGTCCTCCGAGGTGCTGGCAGAGTTACATGAGGGAGATTGCGGGAGCCATTCTGTAACGCCCGTATTTAAAATACATATTTATTTATTAATTAATTAATTTAATTATTATTTAAAATTCGCTAGATTGGATTTGGGATACGTGGGCCTGGTTTCTGGGCCCGAGTCTGTGTTGGGCTTGGGTTTCAAACCCAAGTATATAATCACATTGTTCTAGAGAATAGGGTTTTTAGAGAATAAAAAATAATAAAAATGGAGGCAGAGATAGAAACTCATTTGCTGGAGGGTGGAGCGCGACGATTTAGACTAGGAGGATTCGTGGAGCTTGGGATTAATGTGAGTAGATTAATTTTTTTATTTCACGTATAATTTTACTGTTCAAAGTTTTCATTCATTTTTCTGTTATTATCATTTGTCCTGTCGTTGTTAAAATTGGTTAAATTGCCTCTTGAAACTCGATTGAAACTCTGGAAATTTGATGTTGAACTGTCGAAAGTTTGATTTGGGCCCGTTAATGGCGGCGCGAGCCCAAACAAACATTGGTCGTGTACATGGTTTAAAGATGTCATACTGTGTTGTTGAGTTAGTAAATTTCGGATTGGTAGTTGAACTGTCGAAGCTTCGAGGAGCGTTAATGGCGGCGCAAGACAGAGAGATCGTTTCTGTTACCTTTTTAAACTTGTATTGGGTTAAATATATGGTGTTAGTCGGATATAATAGTGGTTGTTGGATGGAATACGGTGGTTGCGATATCGATTTGGGCTTGTTGGTTTACTGGGCGGATGGAAGCTTTGAATAACTGTGTTAATGGCGCCGGTGGTTGGGCTGTTTTTGGGTTTAATTGGAGTGTGGGGCTTTTACCTAGACTAGTTTATAGTTGATTGTAGTGTGTGGGGCTGTCGAATGAGGGCTATCAAAGCTCGGAGAGGAGCATTAATGGCGGCGCGAATTCGAGATTTAGTTTTGAGAAAAAATATATTGAATGATGGGTGGTTTTTGCTTTTGTTAAAGTTATTGGGTTTTTGATTTGGGTCAAAACCGACTTGATGAAGAGGAGAGTTGGTGGCCGGCGCGATTTGGTGGCTGGTGGTGGAGGAGGTTGCTGTAGCCGGTGAGGAAGAAGAACTGTTGACCGGATGGGCTTGGGCTTTGGGCCAAAGCCTTTAGTTTTATTAGATGGGCCGGCTTATTTGGTTTAGTTTGGGCCCAATTTAGGTTAAGTTGTTTGGGCTAAAACTAATTGGTTTTCTTTGGGCCGAACCAAGTTAAGTTTTGGGCCGAAATCTAGTAGTGTGTTGGGCCAGTTCCAGATTAAGTTGTGGACCAGTTTTGGTTTAGTTTGGGCCCAGTTTAGGTTAAGTTGTTTGGGCTAAAACTAATTGCTTTTCTTTGGACCAGTTTCAAGTTAGTTTTGGGGCCGGTCCATATAACTTAAAATAGATCTAATTGGGTCTTTAAATGTTTAGACTTTCGGGTTCTAAGGTTTGGGCTTGGCCAGTTGGGTCTGAACCATTACCTTAGTCATGAGCCCATGAGCCATGCACATTGACCTTAGCCATGAACCATGGCTACGACCCTGAACTTGTTGAACATAGAAACGACAGTTTGACTTTGACAATGACGTGTTGACTTTGACTTTGTCCGTTGACTTTGACCGTTGACTGTGGAATGTTGACTTTTTTTCTAGTTTTTCACATATTTGATTTTATGGACAATTGTAATAATAAAATATTGTCAAAAATTGTATAACCTTGTTTGTCATTATCTAATTAAGATTTTATGTAAGTAGTGTGTAAAGCATATAAATATTGGCACATAATAAGAAGAGAATTCTGATAATAAGAATTAGATATATATGTTTTTATGAGTATTAAACTACATACGGACTTAGATTCATGGACTTTAGATTTTTGGGATTTGATTGTGGACTGTGGACTGTTTAATTGTGCTACATTTTATATTGTAAATTGTATGGACAAATCAAATATTAAAATACTGTGGAAGCTTGTATAAATTTGGTTGTCATTATCTAAGAAAGATTTAATGTTGATATTGTGTATATTTTGACACGTGACGAGATAGAAACTTTAGGAGATATAATATTCCTAAAACACTATAAAAATATTATGCGATACGTATTGGGCTTGGCCAGTTGGGTCCGAACCATTACCTTAGTCATGAGCCCATAAGCCATGCACATTGACCTTAGCCATGAACCATGGCTACGACCCTGAACTTGTTGAACATGGAAACGACAGTTTGACTTTGACAATGATGTGTTTGACTTTGACTTTGACCGTTGACTGTGGAATGTTGACTTTTTTTTCTAGTTTTTCACATATTTGATTTTATGGACAATTGTAATAATAAAATATTGTCAAAAATTGTATAACCTTGTTTGTCATTATCTAATTAAGATTTGACGTAAGTAGTGTGTAAAGCATATAAATATTGGCACGTAACAAGAAGAGAATTCTGATAATAAGAATTAGATATATATGTTTTTATGAGTATTAAACTACATACGGTCTTAGATTCATGGACTTTAGATTTTTGGGATTTGATTGTGGACTGTGGACTGTTTAATTGTGCTACATTTTATGTTGTAAATTGTATGGACAAAACAAATGTTAAAATGCTGTGGAAGCCTGTATAAGTTTGGTTGTCATTATCTAAGAAAGATTTGATGTGGATATTGTGTATATTTTGACATCGCGATTTAGATAGAAACTTTAGGAGATATAATATTCCTAAAACGCTATAAAAATGTTATGCGATACGTTTGAAGCAATTGTGACATTATATAATATGTTGGGATATATATATTAAATGCAATAGTTTTGGAGAAATAAATGAATAAACTAAACACTCCATTATTTTATCTGTGAGATGCTACTAGGAGGTAGTAGAGTATTTGTGGATATTTCCCACGGGAGTGTGGCGTAGTGCAATAATATATTGGCACGTGAAAAAATGAAAGTGGTTATGAGATAAAATTGAGATATTTCTAAATATTGTGGCTTAGTGCAATAAGGTATTTGACCTGCACGTGATATGGTGGAATTATTATGAGTCATAAATGTATGACACTTGAATAAATTACGTAACGAAAATCCTAGAACCTAGCTACCACAACTCATGTGATTTGGCCCTTCCGCTTTTCTAATGAATCTGAATGGGCCTTTTGGCCGAAAGTAATTTGATTGGCCCTTCCGGCGCTTCAAGAATCTGAATGGCCTTTTCCGGCGAGTCGAATGGTGGCTTGATTATTCCGTTCGCAAAATTAGAACGAGATGCGCGATATTTTATGCCGAATAATGGCAGTACTTACATAATGACTTTTGTGTGAGAGTTACCTGGTGTTCAGCATCCCGCTCAGGGTAGTTACGCACGAGTGGTTCATTATGTAAGGGAGGCATGTGGATGTACATGTTTGGCGTTGGGGATCATTAGCGTAGCCAGGAAACTAGGTAAGACATATATACGACGTGATTTTAGGGACACGCAAAGAAAGCCTTAATTAATATAATTATGGCAATATGTTGGTTAATGATATATCTTTAGATAGATGATTGTATATGGTTTTGCAGAAGGGTGGGTCAAACTAATTACTCGTGTAGAGACGACCCACTTTGTAATTGAGCATGAAATGCGGTACGTATATAATATGCTTGGTTGGTTATTTGTTTAGTTCGAACCTAAGGCGCCTCGATAGAGGAACTACATACCTTATTTATTATGAGTATAATTTGTTGTGTGGTTAGTGGGAAGTTACGGCGCCCCAGTGGAGGAACTACCTGCCTTAATTATTGTACTTAAGGATGTTGTATTAGTTTTTAGAAGTTAAGGCGCCTCGGTGGAGGAACTAACGGCCTTATGGATTGTGTATATATATGTATAATTATATGTTGTATTTGAGGGCTACTCACACCAGCATTTTTATAATGCTGACCCGATTTGCATGTTTGCTTATCGGGTGTGTTCATTAAATGAACATAGTTGATAAATCTTGACAGGTTTGGTGTTGAAGAAGGTTGGCTGCTGCTTGTGGTTTGCGTTAGCGTCGCATTTCAAGATAGGTTTTGTTTTTCCTTGAGGTGATATAGATTTTCAGTCTAGACAATGTTTTACGTATTTTCATTTGTAATTTTAATTAAAGAGTTATGGAAAGGAGAGTTGTAACCTAATCTTATTTGTGAATTTTTGTAATAAAGAAGACTTTTGTTTAATTGAAAATTTTATTGGTTTTTAATTATCCACATATTTAAACTGTTTATGGGTTTTTGGGAGTTGAGAGTGCGTCACACCGCGAAGATCGAAGAGTCGGGAACAAATAATGTTTTTTCCGAATTCTGTCGAAATTTGGGGTGTGACACATTCCGCGGGAAGGACTACTGCACATCGATTGCTGACACAGGGATATTTCTGGCCACATATGAAAAGAGATGCAGTGGAGTTTGCTAAAAGATGTGACAAATGTCAAAGGTTCTCCCAGCTGATCTTTGCCCCCGCAGAACCACTACATTACATTTCAAGTCCCTGGCCATTTGCTTTGTGGGCAATGGATATAGTGGGACCGCTGCCCATGGCCAGTGGCAAACGGAGGTTCATGCTCGCAGTCACGAATTATTTCACAAAATGGATTGAGGTCGTGCCCTTGCAGCAGGTGAAGGAGACTCAAGTAATCAAGTTCTTGTGGGAGAATATTATCAGCATGTTTGGACTGCCATATGCCATCATAGCGGACAATGGGACTCAGTTCACATGAGCTAGAGTGGCCGGCTTCCTACATGCCTATGGGGTGAAACAGAGGTTCTCATCCCCTTACAATCCCGAGGGCAACGGATAAGCGAAATCATCCAACAAGACTATTATGAAATAACCTTAAGACGAAGTTAGAAGACAAGAAGGTGGCATGGGTAGACGAGCTGAATCATGTACTCTGGGCTTATTGGACCACACCTCAGTCGTCCACTCAAGAGACCCCATTCTTGTTGGCTTACGACGTAGAGGTCGTGATCTTGTCTGAAATGGTGGTAGCTACAATGCGGACGAAGGCCGTGGGGGAGGGCTCAAACTAGAGAATATATATTAGCAGCGGATCTGAATTTGGCAGAAGAGAGAAGAGACACCGCCCGTATCAAGCTGGGGGGAATACCACCGGAGATTGCAAAGACAGTATAACAAGAGGGTCAAGCCGCGGCGATTCTAAATAGGGGATGTGGTGCTTCGTCGAGTGACTCCTAGTACCAGGAAGGAGAAAGATGGAAAGTTGGGACCAAATTGGGACCAAATTGGGAGGGACCTTACACTGTGGTGGATGTAGGCGGGGCTGACACGTACAAACTGAGGACAACAGAAGGCAAATTGATAGAAAAGTCGTGGAACGTAAGAATGTTAAAAAAGTTTTTCACTTGAATGTAATGGAGATCTAGAGCAAGATGATGTAGCTGTATGTAAATATATAATACAACAACACTTTTGAGAAGAGAACATTAATAGTGAGGGAAGTTGTCCAAATCAAACAAGGGGTAAAGGGAGTTGGCACCGAAAGACCTACAAATAATGCATGGGGCAAAGAGAGTTGCATCATCGGGCAGCACAGCCTATTAAAGAGACGGACATTGGAGGGGGTGAGCCTTTTGCTGACGTGAGACCAAAGTTAGACCTGGGACAAGACGAGTTGACCAATAGACATACTGAGACAACTGGTCCCACGAAGTGGGATGAGCCTTCCACGACCGAGAGTGGAAGTGGAGGGGATGAGCCCTTCGCTGATACAAGGCCAAAGTTGGGCCTGTGGCCAGATGAGTGGCCCCAACGAGCTCCTGGGGCAAGATGAGAGGCCCCAACGAGCTTCCTGAGACTATTGAGCCCGCGAAGTGGGATGAGCCCTTCGTGGATGAGAGATGCCAACTACACCTGGGGCATGCAATCCAAGTGCAGAGGGTGACAGTGTAGGGGATGAGCCCTTCGCTGCTACAAGGCCGGAGTTGAGCCTGGGGTGAGATGAGTGGCCCTAACGAGCTCCTGGGGCAAGATGAGAGGCCCCAACGAGCTTCCTGAGACTATTGAGCCCGCGGAGTGGGATGAGCCCTTCATGGATGAGAGATGCCGACTACACCTGGGGCATGCAATCCAAGCGCAGAGGGAGATAGTGTAGGGGATGAGCCCTTCGCTGTTGCAAGGCCAGAGTTGAGCCTGGGGCGAGATGAGTTGCCCCAATTAGCTTCTAGAAGCTATAAAGACCGCGGAATGCAAATCACACATGGGGCATAGAATCCAATCACAAAGGGAAATAGCGGAGGGGACGAGCCCTTCTGCTGACACAAGACCAGAATGGAGTCGGGACATGGGGCAAGATGGGTTATCCCAATTTGCTTCCTGAGACTATGGAGTCAACAGAGTGGGATGGGGCCTTCGCAGAAGCCAAAACACTTGGGGCTAATAAGACTATTTAAATCAGGTGGCACCTCCAACCTAGAAGAGGGGGGAAGTAGAGTCATGAAAATCTATACATGAGAATATTGGGCGAGTTGAATGAATAGTAGAATCAAGAGATAAAGAGGCAACAAACATACAATACAAACTCAAACATCACATTAAAGGAGAAAATAACATAATATTATAAAAATAAGAAGTGTAGCAGATAAAAGTGGCTTATTACAGGAAAATAATATCTCTAGTGCATTTCTGAAGGGGGATCATTGGATGGCATTACATTAGGGACATTCTCGGCGGGAGTAACGGTGATCTCCTCAGTGACGTCTTCTAGGGTTGCCACGGTGGTCTCTCCAGTGGGGATCTCCTGGGTCGGGGTTTCTTCTGGCACAGGTTGGTCGAAGAGTGTCTCAGTGACCACCGCCTCTTCTTTGGCAATCTCGGGGGAGTTGATCACTGGGGTGGCAGGCCTTTCAGGGAGAAGACGCCCTTCCTGTATGAGTCGTGCATGCTCCTCTTGGATTTTCTTTGCCACCCCTTTGTCAGCCAGGAGTTTGAAGCGATCGCGGAGTATAGTCATGTCAACTTCGTGTTGCTGCAATACCTCCGCCGTTGCATCCTTATGCTTTTGATGGAGAGCATTCACGACTTCCTGATGTTGTTGAGAGAGGGCATCCAGGTCGAGCTGGTGTTGTTGGAGGAGCATTTCCCTTTGGCGACGCAGGCGGTCGTTGACCGAATCCATATATTGTTGGTGAGATGACTCCGAGGACCGAAGCTCATCCAGAGCCTTCAGTTTGTCCAAGTTAGCAGCAGGCAAGTCGGATTGGAGTGCGGTATAGGCAGCTTTTATACCATCAGGGCCGTTAGGCTCTTTCTCCGAGTCCACTTTGGTCTTGGCACTAAATAGACCACGGATCACGAAGGAGATATCCAAGCTTACCTAGGATCAGAAAGAGATATGTAAAAAAAAAAAAAAAAACAAAACAAAAAATAAAAAAAAGAGGGAAAGAGAGTGTACCCGCTCCATGTTGGTATATAGAGAGGTACGGTGCTGATCAAACAACCCCCCATCTGCATACACTATGTCCTTGGGTAAATGGGCGTTGTAAAACAGAGAGGAAGCTACGGCCGCATTGTCCAAGGCAGAGTCCGCAGTTCACCTCCCGTTTAAGCATTGAAGATAGGCGTAAGTCCTCGGCAGGGTCAAGTCGGTCGGAGAAGCAGGTGGGGAACTGTGCCTTTGTCAGGACGGCGTGTGTGGGGTGGGGAGAGACTGCGGGTTGAAGGAGTGAGGTGTTAGGGGTAGGTTCATCAGATGCGGAGGTCCGCTGAGTGATAGGGTATAACACCCCGTCTTTTATTTGTTTTTCCTATAATAATAGTAGTATTAATAATAATAATAATAATAATGAAATAGATAAAACAGTTATAAGATAACTATCATCTTAGGGATAAAAGTCCCGTAAGTAACTAGATAAGTTTTATCCTTGTGTTTCGGTAAGGTTTTTAAAACCAATAAAAAAGGGTGTTTTCTCACGTAGAGTTTCTGGGGAAAACACAGCGAGAGTTTTAGAAAAAAAAAAAGAGAGTTTATCTGAAAAGGTTTTGAACGAGGAAGATCGTCTTTTCGCGCGACAGTCGACGTCGGTCTTTCGGGGTTTCGCTTTCGGGAAGCTGTTCGGTTTTAAAACAGTGAGTAAGTTATATTCTATTTTTTCTATTTCACCTAACCTAGAGTTTTACAGTTTTAGGGGTATGAAGAAAAAACCTAGTTTTCCACTCAGTATTTTTGTTCTGCATATTCTTCTGTCATTTTTCTGTCAAATTGATAAACATGTTAACATATTGATTTACGAGACTATGAAATTGAATTGGTAAAGCTTTATGGGCTGTTAATGGCGGCGTAAGCCCAACAGCAGAAATTGTCATGGATTTGGTTTGAACACTTTTTGTTGTGGGATTGAACTTATATGGTTGTCGTTTTGGGTTGGATTAGGATTCGTGGGTTGTCAGGGAATGATGGGTAGTGAATGATTGTTGTTTGAGGGATGTGAACCTCTGACAGAGCATTAATGGCCGTCAAAACGCGATGGTAAGGAGTGGGGGAAAAAGCAAGTTTGATTACACAATATTGTTGGGGTTTTAGTTGGGGATTGAAACCGAGTGGTTTTGGTGTGGTTAGATAGTGTTTGAGTGATGGTGAAGCTGTCACAGGAGCGTTAATGGCGTGGGATGCGATTTTTTGAAGTGTGAGGGAATCGAGATTGGAGGGTATCGACATATGGGGTTTTTTGTGAGGGTTAAAACCAAGTGGTTTAATAGTGGTGGCAAGTGGTGGTTGTGGTGGCTGCTGTGGTGGTGGAGGCGTTGGTGAGGAAGATGAACAGTGAAGTTTTTTTGGTTTTGTTGGGCTTGGGCCCGAATTTCGTGGGTGGGCTTGAATGTTGAATTTTTGAATTTTCTTTTTTGGACTTAAGTTTAGACTTTGGGCCTTAGGAGTTGGGCTTTTGGGTTAGAGGAATTTAGGTCTGGTTGACTGCTGTTGACCTGGCTGGTTGACTGCTGTTGACCATTGGTAGGTTGACTTTGACTGTTGACCAGGGTTGACTTTGACCAGTTGACCCAGATTTGACTTTTACCTCGGATTATGATTCGGTCTATTAGGATAGGTCTAGGATTATTAGCATGCTTGACTTTAGGCTAAAACCTTTCTAAATATACTTGTGTACGTGTATTTACTACTCTCTGATATGTCAGTCTTTTATGATACACAACGTTATGACACTTATACATCCATGAAATTAATAATGTGTAAACCAAAAATACATGAATCAAGATACTCCTTTGTTCTCTGAAATAATATATGCAATAAACTTCAATAATGCGTAAACTAATTTACCGCACCCTTTTAGAACTCTCTACGCCTCACGTTTTGGAATTGAGTTTTATGACTGATGATGTCATATGTTAGGTGGGCATTTATTGAATGTGCCATAAATGACCCTTTAGCATTATATAAGGGTATTCATTGAATTTGTCATGAATGACCCGGGTATTCATTGAATGTGCCATGAATGACCAGATTGTTTGGACTGCCCTAAAGAGGAACTAAGGTATTCGCCTTACGGGTTAGTTGTATTCCTTGAGTGTACGGGAATGTAGGGTTGGGTATTCCTTGAATGTGGCGGGAATGACCCAGGGCATTCATTGAATGTGTCATGAATGACCCGTTAGTAATATGATAGGTATTCCTTGAATGTGGCGGGAATGACCTAAGGTATTCATTGAATGTGCCATGAATGACCTGAGTTTTGTGCCCAAAGAGGCTGTGAAATTTGTGTATGAAAGCCCAGAGGTGGCTATGATATGGTGGTATTCGGTGGGAGAGAGGCACACAGGAATGTGTGATTTGGCAAATGTGTGGAGTGCAAATCGTAGAGTAGGTACTAAAGGGTGGGTGTATAAGAAAAGTAATTGATTAATTGAGAAGAGAAATTGATTTGATTATGCGAGTGTGTTTGGGCTTACTTTTGAATATATATAGGATATCTACATATGTTATATACAGGTTCTAACTTTCTTTTGCAGGAGGGTAGGACTTAATAATATTTTGTGCAGGGACGCGGTCCTACCCTTATACAAAGAAAGGGATATCGGTAAGTTGTAATTCAATTATTTAGATATTAAAACGAGTTATTAGAATGAGTTAATATAATGGAAGTTTTGTTTGGGAAGAAACTATACCGGTTGAGATGACGGAACTACCTATCTTCCAAGCTGAGAATGATTAGGTTATGATAGAGTTAAAGTGTTAGTTGGATAAGTAAAGATTGGAAATGTTTATATGTGGTTAGTCTACTCATACCAAAGAAATTCAATTTTGTCAATCTACCCATGTTTTTTATTTTGGCAACGTGGGTGTGTTCTTGGGAACATAGGTGGAAGGCGCATGGAACCGCGCGGTGAATGGATTCTTGCCCGAGCAAACCGTTAGTTTTATAGGTCCGATTCTTATTGAAAGGATGTAATAACGTAGTTATATTTTCAGCATGACATGAGAACATGGTAGTAAGGACTATTTATTCGAGAGTCCGCTTGATGTTTTGTTTGGATCGGGATGATATCTTAATAAAGTAATGGTGGATAATTGTTGGGATTATTTTAATTTAAGTTGATTCTTGTATGATGGGGTTTTAGGTTTTGACATGTGTTGTATCCACCCCGTCATAGCCTGGGTTTTTAGACAATTGAACCGAGTGATGTTTGAGATATTTATATTTCAAATATTCACTTTGTAATTGTTTAGAAATTCGGGCTGTGACATTTTGGTATCGGAGCCTAGGTTAGCTTAGATTGAGAAAGTCTAAGTGATCCTCGGATGTGGAATATGGGTTATAGTGCTGAGAGTTTTGGATATATGTGAATATTAACGGGAATTTTGTTTGAACTGTAGATCATGGTTGAGACACGTAATGGTAATACTATTGGACCTGCAGTGAACACTCCAGTACAGATGTCTGGAGGACAGTTAAATCAGTTGTTGCAGGCTATGCAGAATAACCATCATGTTTAGGGAGATCCTTTTGCTAAGCGTAATAAGGAGTTTGGTACTCTTGGTGGGCAGCGATTTACTGGTGTTGGGAATGCGATTGCAGCGGAGTTTTGGATTCAAAGTTGTGAAAATATATTTGAGCGTATGCAGCTTACTGAGGTTCAGAAATAGGAGTTGGCAGCTCACCAACTTGATGACGCTGCTAGGTTTTAGTGGCGAGCTCTCACCCCTAGTCTGGACAGTAGAACTTTGACTTGGGAGGACTTCAAGATTAGATTTGAGAGTAAGTTCATTCCTGAGGCAGTAAAAGAGCAGTTGGCTCAACAGTTCTATGAGTTGACTCAAGACGGGAAGTCTGTGACTGGGTATGTGACCAAGTTTAATGAGTTATCGAGGTTTGCTCCCTATCTTGTGGATACTGACAAGAAGAAAAACCAAAAGTTGATACGTGGGTTAGAGAGTCACTTGTCCAAAGAAGTTGATTCCTTTTGATGAGGGACACTTTTGATCGTGTGTTGGACTTGGCATTGAGATATGAGGAAACGAATGCAGCCTTACAAGAGAGTCGAGGGGAAGAGGAAGTTTGGTGAGATACCGGTTGTTAGTCCTAGGCCTTTTGAGAGCGGCATGCCGAATAGGTTTAGGCCTTATGATATACCTCAGAGGGGTCCGTTTCAGAGACCACCATCCCAGGGGTTTCAGGGAGGATTTCATCAGCAGGGTGTATTTCGACCCCAGGGAGGATTTGCACAGCAGGGTGGTTATAGGCCACCAGGGCAGCCTAGAGGCTATAGACCTCAGGGGAATCGATGGCGAGGCGGGGTCCCCAAAATTTTCGTGGTCGAAGTTCCCACTCTTCCGTGATCGACCGCCAAAGATTACTTTTACCTGCACCAACACCAGCGCTTCGAGCCATAGTTCCTGTTGAAAGGGCTTGCTGGGAGTGTAAGCAGGTGGGTCATTTATCTCGTTATTGGCCTACCAAGTAGGGTAATCAGCAAAACAGAGCACCATCACCAGTCACTCGTGCTAGAGCCTATGAAGCTATGCCAGGACCTGGGAATGTTGAAGGTACCTTTAGTTCATCTCAGTTTACATTTAGAGTTTTGTTTGATTCGGGTGCTTCACATTCCTTTATATCTCGTCAATATGTTGAGAAAGAAAGTTTTAAAACTACCCTTTTATCTAAGCCCTTGTGTGTTGAGACACCGTTAGGAGGCTCTGTTACCTTGTATGACAAGTGCAAAGGTTTTAAGCCCCCACCGTTAGGAGGCTCTGTTACCTTGTATGACAAGTGCAAAGGTTTTAAGTTGTGTTTCTTAGAACGTGTCTTTATGATAGACTTGATCGTTTTGCGGTTTGAGGGTTTCCATTTCATACTTGGTATGGACTGGTTGATGCGTTATCATGTTACCTTGGATTGTGCGAGGAGGGAGGTTATAGTGAATACACCTAGCATGCCGAGGTTGATTCACACCTGTGTTAGTAAGGAGGACTCGGTGATGTCTAGCTTCCTGTGCTCTATAGAGATACCCACGAGGGATATCAGCGATGTGGAAGTAGTGAGAGACTTCGAAGATGTTTTTAGGAGATTCCCGTTGCCACCCAAGAGGGAGGTGGAGTTTCAGATAGACTTGTTAATGGAGATCGCACCAGCCAAAGTCGGCTTACGGTTGGTTGGCACCTAAGCTATTGGATCTAAATGAAAGTGCAAGTCGAGGGAATTACTCGAAAGGGTAAAGAGTTTAATGTTTAGTGATTTTGTTTTTGGCTTAACCATATCTTTTGAGTATATGGGTTTGAATATTTTAAGGTGTGTATGACCAGGTTCATACGACCGAGCAACTCACCATGGGGTGCTCATGCTATTTTTGTTTCCAAGAAGGATGGTACTTTGAGGATGTGTATTGATTTCAGGGATTTGAACTAGGTGACTATAAAAAATAAGTATCCGCTTCCTAGGATTGATGATCTGTTGGACCAGTTGAAAGGGGCTAAGATATTTTCAAAGTTTGATTTAAGGAGTGGTTATTATCAGATGGGAGTTGAAGAGAAGAGTATTCCTTTGACGACATTTAATTTAGAACTCGGTATGGGTTGTATGAGTTTTCTGTGATGCCTTTTGGGTTGACGAATGCACCTGCGTTCTTTATGGACCTGATGAATCGTATTTTCAGGCCCTATTTGGATAAATTTGTGATTGTTTTCATTGATGAAATTTTAGTGTATTCACAAAACCCAGAAGAACATAAGATGCATTTAAAGATAGTAATGCAGACGTTTAGAGAACAGAAGTTGTATGCTAAGTTTAGCAAGTGCCATTTTTGGGAAGAAGAAATTTGTTTCTTGGGACATGTGGTATCTAGTGAGGGGATTGCTGTGGACCCCGGAAGGTTGTTTTAGTGAAAAGAATGGAAACAACCAACCACCGCTACGAGATTAGGAGTTTCCCCGGGTTAATTTGGATATTATCTGAGATTTATTGAGAAGTTCTCGCTTATTCCAAATCACTCACGGTTAACTAGGAAGGATGTGAAGTTTATGTGGACTAATGATTGTGAGAAGGCTTTCTTAGAATTGAAACAGAGGTTGACTATGACTCAATTCTAGTAATCCCGACTAGAGGCGGAAAACTAGTGGTTTTTACAGATGCTAGTGGAACTGGTTTGGGTTGTATGTTAATGCAATACCAGAAGGTGGTGTCGTATGCTTCACGACAGTTGAAGATACACGAGAGACGTTATCCTACTCATGACCTGGAGTTAGACGCAGTGGTTTTTGCTTTGAAGATGTGGAGACATTATTTATATGGTGAGAAGTTTGAGCTTTACACAGATCACAAGAGTTTGAAGTATCTTTATTCACAAAAAGAGTTGAATATGAGACAGCAGAGATGGATGGAGTTCATAAGTAGTTATGACTTCGCGATTCAGTATCACCCAGGCAAGGGCAATGTAGTTGCGGATGCACTTAGTCGATTGCCTGGTGTTTTGACCACTCTTATGGTGTAAGAGTGGAAGAGTTTAGAGACTATAGTAGCTTATAATGTCCGGACTACACCAGATACAGATGAGGGATATATATGCAGTTTGGAGGTTAGGCCAATGATTTTCAGTAGAGTGATTGCCATGCAGCACAGAGACCGATTTCTTTTGAGTCGGTTAGATGATCTGGTCATTGATATTTTAGATGACTGTCTGTCTGATTGGGCAGTAGATTCTGAGGGAGGATTGAGATTTCATGAGAGATTGTGTGTACCAGATGATGCAGAGTTAAAGAAGGAGATATTATATGAAGCTCATCGTTCTCGGTTTACAATTCATCTTGGAGGAACGAAGATGTACCAAGACTTGAAGAGGACCTTTTGGTGGGAAGGAATGAAAAGAGATGTCGGAGAATATATTTCTCAGTGTTTAACTTGTCAGCAGGTTAAGGCAGAACATCAGAGGCCTTCTAGATTATTGCAGCCATTAGAGATACCGATGTGGAAATGGGAGCACATTTCTATGGATTTCATTGATGGCTTGCCTAAGTCTCGGAGAGGTAATGAATCTATTTGGGTTATTGTTGATCGTTTAACGAAGTCTGCTTATTTCATTCCTATTGACGCATGTGAAAATACGATAAGTTGGTTTCCTTGTACATTCGGAAGTGGTCGTTACATGGGATTCCGGTGAGTATTGTTTCGGTCGAGATCCTTTGTTCACTTCGAAGTTCGAAGAGTTTTCGCCCAGCTTATGGGCACTAGTTTGGCGATGAGTACTTCTTATCATCCCCGCATGGATGGACGCATTGCAGAGGGTGCATCGATATTAGAAGATATGTTACGGTCTTGTGTAATGGATTTTGGTGGAGGATGGGAGGAGCATTTACCTTTGGTGGAGTTTGCATATAATAACAGCTTCGGTCGAAGCATCGGTATGGCACCCTTTGAGGCTTTGTATGGGCATCCATGTCGATCACCGCTTGTTGGGCGACGGGGGACCGAAAGTATTGCTTGGGCTTGACATAGTGAGAGACATCCGAACAGATTAAAGTCATTAGAGAAAGGATTAAGACAGCACAGAGTAGGCAGAAAAGTTATGCAGATTTGAAGAGGAAACGGGTTGAGTTTTCTATAGGCAATTTTGTGTTTCTGAAAGTTTCCCCTATGAGAGGAGTTATGAGGTTTGGCATGAAAGGAAAGTTGAGTCCACGATATATTGGACCATATGAGATAGTAGCCTCCGTTGGTAGTTTGGCGTACCGTCTTGCTTTCACCCTAACTTAGCGATGATTCATGATGTCTTCCACGTGTCTATGCTACGGAAATGTGTGAAAGATCCTACTGAGGTTGTTCAGCCAGCAGAGCTAGAGTTGAACGATGATGTAACTTTTACAGTGAGGCCTATCACGATAGTAGATAGGGATGTGAAACATCTTAGGAGGAGGATTGTAAACTTGGTAAAAGTGCACTGGAGTGAAAGGGAAAATGATGTGACTTGGGAACTTGAAGATAAGATAAGACAGATGCATCCTGAGCTCTTCTCTGACACTCTACCTTGAATCTCAGGACGAGATCCTTTTAAGGTGTGTATATTATAACACCTCGTCTTTTATTTGCTTTTCCTATAATAATAGTAGTATTAATAATAATAATAATAATGAAATAGATAAAACAGTTATAAGATAACTATCATCTTAGGGATAAAAGTCCTGTAAGTAACTAGATAAGTTTTATCCTTGTGTTTCGGTAAGGTTTTTAAAACTAATAAAAAAAAAAGGGTGTTTTCTCACGTAGAGTTTCTGGGGGGAAAACACAGCGAGAGTTTTAGAAAAAAAAAAAAAGTTTTACTGAAAAGGTTTTGAACGAGGAAGATCGTCTTTTCGCGCGACAGTCGACGTCGGTCTTTCGGGGTTTCGCTTTCGGGAAGCTGTTCGGTTTTAAAACAGTGAGTAGTTATATTCTATTTTTTCTATTTCACCTAACCTAGAGTTTTACAGTTTTACGGGTATGAAGAAAAAACCTAGTTGTCCACTCAGTATTTTTGTTCTGCATATTCTTCTGTCATTTTTCTGTCAAATTGATAAACATGTTAACATATTGATTTGCGAGACTATGAAATTGAATTGGTAAAGCTTTATGGGCGCTAATCTGGCGGGCGTAAGCCCAACAGCCAAAATCGGCCCCGGATTTGGTTTGAACTCTTTTTGTTGTGGGATTGAACTTATATGGTTGTTGTTTTGGGTTGGATTAGGATTCGTGGGTTGTCGGGGAATGATGGGTAGTGAATGATTGTTGTTTGAGGGCTATGAAGCTCTGACAGAGCATTAATGGCCGTCAAAACGCGATGGTAAGGAGTGGGGGAAAAAGCAAGTTTGATTACACAATATTGTTGGGGTTTTAGTTGGGGATTGAAACCGAGTGGTTTCGGTGTGGTTGGCTAGTGTTTGAGTGATGGTGAAGCTGTCACAGGAGCGTTAATGGCGTGGGATGCGATTTTTTGAAGTGTGAGGGAATCGAGATTGGAGGGTATCGACATATGGGGTTTTTTGTGAGGGTTAAAACCGAGTGGTTTAATAGTGGTGGCAAGTGGTGGTTGTGGTGGCTGCTGTGGTGGTGGAGGCATTGGTGAGGAAGATGAACAGTGAAGTTTTTTTGGTTTTGTTGGGCTTGGGCCCGAATTTCGTGGGTGGGCTTGAATGTTGAATTTTTGAATTTTCATTTTTAGACTTAAGTTTAGACTTTGGGCCTTAGGAGTTGGGCTTTTGGGTTAGAGGAGTTTAGGTCTGCTTGACTGTTGTTGACCATTGGCAGGTTGACTTTGACTGTTGACCAGGGTTGACTTTGACCAGTTGACCCAGATTTGACTTTTACCTCGGATTATGATTCGGTCTATTAGGATAGGTCTAGGATTATTAGCATGCTTGACTTTAGGCTAAAACCTTTCTAAATATACTTGTGTACGTGTATTTACTACTCTGTGATATGTCAGTCTTTTATGATACACAACGTTATGACACTTATACATCCATAAAATTAATAACGCGTAAACCAAAAATATATGAATCAAGATACTCCTTTGTTCTCTGAAATAATATATGCAATAAAGTTCAATAATGCGTAAACTAATTTACCGCACCCTTTTAGAACTCTCCACGCCTCAAGTTTTGGAATTGAGTTTTATGACTGATGATGTCATATGTTAAGTGGGCATTTATTGAATGTGCCATAAATGGCCCGTTAGCGTTATATAAGGGTATTCATTGAATGTGCCATGAATGACCCAGGTATTCATTGAATGTGCCATGAATGACCAGATTGTTTGGACTGCCCTAAAGAGGAACTAAGATATTCGCATTGCGGGTTAGTTGTATTCCTTGAGTGTACGGGAATGTAGGGTTGGGTATTCCTTGAATGTGGCGGGAATGACCCAGGGCATTCATTGAATGTGCCATGAATGGCCCGTTAGTAATATGATAGGTATTCCTTGAATGTGGCGGGAATGACCTAAGGTATTCATTGAATGTGCCATGAATGACCTAAGTTTTGTGCCCAAAGAGGCTGTGAAATGTGTGTATAAAAGCCCAGAGGTGGCTATGATATGGTGGTATTCGGTGGGAGAGAGGCACACAGGAATGTGTGATTTGGCAAATGTGTGGAGTGCAAATCGTAGAGTAGGTACTAAAGGGTGGGTGTATAAGAAAAGTAATTGATTAATTGAGAAGAGAAATTGATTTGATTATGCGAGTGTGTTTGGGCTTACTTTTGAATACATATAGGATATCTACATATGTTATATACAAGTTCTAACTTTCTTTTGCAGGAGGATAGGACTTAATAATATTTTGTGCAGGGACGCGGTCCTACCCTTATACAGCAGTGGATATCGGTAAGTTGTAATTCAATTATTTAGATATTAAAACGAGTTATTAGAATGAGTTAATATAATGGAAGTTTTGCTTGGGAAGAAACTATGCCGGTTGAGATGACGGAACTACATGTCTTCCAAGCTTAGAATGATTAGGTTATGATAGAGTTAAAGTGTTAGTTGGATAAGTAAAGATTGGAAATGTTTATATGTGGTTAGTCTACTCATACCAGCAAATTCAATTTTGCTGACCCATGTTTGCTTTGTTTTGGCAACGTGGGTGTGTTCTTGGGAACATAGGTGGAAGGCAGTGGAACCGCGGCGTGTGAATTGGATTCTTGCCTGGAGCAGTCCGTTAGTTTTGTTAGGTCTGATTCTTATTGAAAGGATGTAATAACGTAGTTATATTTTCAGCATGACATGAGAACATGGTAGTAAGGACTAGTTATTCAGAGAGTCTGTTTGATGTTTTGTTTGGACGGGATGATATCTTAATAAAGTAATGGTGGATAATTGTTGGGATTATTTTAATTTAAGTTGATTCTTGTATGATGGGGGTTTTAGGTTTTGACATGTGTTGTATCCACCCCGTCATAGCCTGGGTTTTTAGACAATTGAACCGAGTGATGTTTGAGATATTTATATTTCAAATATTCACTTTGTAATTGTTTAGAAATTTGGGCTGTGACACAGGGACAGAGTCTTCAGATGCTGAAGTCCGCGTCCTCTTGGCTGGAGGCGGATTGCCAGGAGTCCTCACTTTTGTGGAAGGGACCTGCTCCCTCACCTCGTCCTCGTCGGAATCGCTGTCAAACAGTTTTTGTTTGCGGACATCCATGTCGTTAGGAGGGGAATTGGGAGAGGCGAACTGGTCGTCCCAAGTGGAGATAGAACGGTAGGAAGGGATGTTGATAAGTGCCTAAAATGGTATATTTTTTATATAGTTTTATAGGCACTTTATAATACCATTTATGCTTAATTACGTATTTTTAACGTAAAACCATACATTTGCTTTATTCCATGACATTATGCACATTTTTTGGTCATAAAGGTTTATTTACATATATGTGCATGTCTTTGGAAAAGTCACATGCAAAATATGTTTTCTTAATTTGGTTTAATATTTTTTTTATAGGAAATAAAGATGGTGGTCAAAGCCCAAGCCCATAAGCCAAAGAGGATCATTTAAAGAATCAATAAGTGAGAGCTCATGGAATAAATTCTGCTATCAAGAATGGAAGGAAATGTTAGAGAATTGATAATTATGGAAGGAAATCAAGAAAGGATAATCACAACTACCACTATATATCCTTACCATTTTCACCCCATTAAATATCCCCATTTTCATTAATCCTTTATTCCCTTAATTTTATCACATCAAATCATTCCTTAATACCTTATATTTTTGCCACCATATATATTCCACCATATCCTCCATATTCTTGCCAATCATTCCATTCCTAATTCAAAACCATATCATTCCACTTTATCCTTTATTTGATTACCAATTTATATTTCCTTCCCTTATCATGCCTTGTTAATATCTCTTCTATATTCCATTTCCAAAATTTCTTTATCTTATATTCTCTTTCCATATCACAAAGATTGTTTCCATTTCATGTGAAGATATTATGCACCAAGATATTCTTTGTAGAAGCTATAAATAGAGAAGAGAATTTACATTGAAAGCATCCAAGTTGGGAGAAGAAAAATATGTCACAGTGTTAGGCTAGTTTTAATCTTTTGTTCTCTTTGTTACATAGTGAGGAAGAGTTTTGGAGTGTGTACAATTTGCTCTCGACGTACAATTCAATAAAGGAATCGGTTCAAGTTTCAATGGTTACTTTATTCTATTTCTTTATGCATTCTTTAAGCATATCGGGCGAAAATCTCAACCCTAATGGTGGAAGATGAATACCCCAACATGAAGAGTTAGATTAACTTTTATATTTCTATATGTTTCAATTCTCCAATATTTATTTTGTGCTTAATGCATTCCAATGATGTTCTTCTTATTTAATATATTGAGATAAGTTTTCATGAGTTCTATCACCACTTTGGGGTATTTCTCATAGTTCATTTATTTATTTATATTAATTAGAGCATGATTCATTATTGTTTAATTTATTATTCTTGATGGTTAATACATTTTTCTACGAAGTGATTTTCCATGCTTAGATAGCGAAAATATCAATGCTAGAAGAATTGGAGGACATATATATCTTAGAAATTAAAATGAGACTAGCGTCTATAAATGTTGTTTTAATTGAAAATCATTAATTGACAATTATTCATTGAACTTTTGGCAAGCGTCGTAGTTTGATGTAGTTTTAATATTGGAGAATGAACATTTGGAAATATAAAAGTTATATTTTCTTTAATTAGGGTTGAAGTCTTTCACCATTAGGATTTCTTCATTCATTAATTTCTTGAACAACAATTATTTAGTTAAATTAGTTAAAATATTTAGAAATTAAATTTTCATTCTTAGATTAAATTATTTTTGATAAAATCAAAAATCCAAAAATTGTTTTAAAATCAATCTAGTTAGTAATTGGTTCATTAATTCTCTTCGCTCGAATTTCTCCATTTCAAGGTGTGGTTCGACTCTAACTTGCCACTATTCTTTTTAATTGTTGCAGGTTTAGAAAATTATATTTATTGATTTGCATATTCTAAACGACAAGAATTTGTGTAAATGAAATGGCGCCGCTGCCGGTTTGGAGTGTGAAGAAAAAGAGGTGAAAAGGTTGATTTTCCAATTGCAAATTAGGCATTAAAAAAAAAGAAAAGAAAAAAAAAAGGGAAGGAAAGCATAAAGAAGGAAGCAAAGGAGGTACAATTTTTAAGCCCTCCTCGAATCCCCTATCAGAGGAGTTCTTTGTGTGTTCAAATGCATATTGTGTGCTGGGTGTTTTAAATTTTGCGAATCAATTTAAATTTCCAATTTGACTAAAGGCAGACCCAGCCTACAAGTTATCACCTAATTATGACTTGTTTGAGTTTTGGACCTGGACTTAAAATTTGACCAAGATTAGAGCCAAATAATTAGATCGGTGTTCATAGGACCCTAACTAAAGGGTAGAGTGCTGGGAAAAGCCCACTGTTGGCTGTAAACATTTTTCAAGTTCTTGGAACACATGGTTTCACTTTGGTGACTACTGGTGCAACCGCCAAAGAATTTCAGTGGAATGCGGAAAGTTCAGTGAACTTAGAGTACGCATAGCCCCACTGGAGTTACCATTGACCGCCTTGTGGATGTGAGCGGTTATTCATAGTGGTAAAGCCCAGGCGACACCCCTGCTCTTGGTAGGAACACAAACTCCCTTGACGGAGATTCAAGTGTAGACCCTTTCAGTCAGACTTTAGGATTTATTGTATTTTGCTTGGCATTTGTATTGTGCATCTAAAGAAAAAAAAATAAAAAAATTGTTTGCTAGGTGAATGTTTAGGAAGTGTGTGTGCATATAGATTAGAATTTGCATTCGTTTATGCCCCGTTGGAAACGAGTTAACAAACGTCTAACTCAATCTTGGACTCCATACGGTAAGTCTGAGTGAAATCCACCTTTTTCTCCCACAATCATAAGTTTCTCTCCACCAGTCAGCCCAAGACCATTCACCATGGCTGCAAATAATCAACCAGCTGAAAAGCAACTAAGGGACTACTTTACCCCTATTGCTTCAAACCCACCCTCAAGCATCAATTACCCACCCGTGGAGGCGGCTCAATTTGAGATTAGGCCGCCCATCATTAATATGCTTGCTCAGCGCCAGTTTCATGGCTTGGATAATGAAGATCCATATGCTCATATAATCAACTTTCTCAACATTTGTGGTACTTTTAAAAATCAAAATTTGGATGAGAACAATGTGAAGTTGAGGCTTTTTTCCATTCTCCCTTTCGGACAAAGCCCTTTTGTGGCTTAATTCTTTCCCGGACAACCCCATTAGCACCTGGGATGAGCTATTGAAAAAGTTCATGGGACAATTTTATCCCATTTCGAAAACTAATGCGATGAGAGCTGTGATAATGGATTTTAAGCAAGTTGAGAACGAGCATTACTATGAGTGTTGGGACCGCTTTTACACTCTCTTTTTGAAGTGTCCCCACTATGGTTATGAAAAGTGGCAATTAGTTCAATTTTTCACTAAAGGACTTTTGCAAGATCAACGCCAAATGATCCAATCCATGCACAAAGGCAAGTTCACTTATTTGTCCGGATCGGAGGCATTCACATTCCTCCAAGACTTAGCTGAGGATTCACAACAGTGGGGTATTAGTACTAGTACCACCCCAATCTACGAGAGACAGACTAGTGAACCTAGGAAAGGAGGTATGTACGAAGTGAAGAGAGATCTCGACGAACTCAAAACTGCGTTGGATAGTCTGAACAATTTGACTAAGCAATTTGCTGCTTTTGCCTTAACATCTAATAAGGCCCAAAGTCAACAAGTGTCATCTGCTTCTAGTTCCGTGATGAGTGTGCACAATGAACCAAACACTTTTCCGTGCACAATTTGTTCAGGTCCAGACCACACTGCCCATTCATGTCCCATCTTTGTTCACCAACCTAAATCCACCATGGAACAAGTTTGTGCCTTTAATAATTTTAGGAGAACACCCCCAGGAGCTTTTAGTCCAACATACAACAAGGATTGGAGAAACCACCCTAACTTCTCTTGGAGGAGAATTTGCCCCAAAACTAATAGTTAGGTCCACCAGGCTTTTCTAGTAACAACCAAGGCACGCAACAAAACCAATTCCCCATGAACCAGCAGATGAACCCAGCCCAGTATAACCAGTACAACCCATCTTCTAGTTCCCAATATGTTCCATCCCAACAACCACAAAGACAACCATGGGAAGAAGCCTTCCATAAGCTTGAACAACAAGTAAGCCCAACAATCTAACCAGATTAGTCAACTCATTAACCTTGTAGCCGCTAGAGAGAAAGGAACGTTCCCAAGTCAACCATTGGCTAACCCAAAGGGGAACACCAAGGAAAATGCCTTTGAAGTTTCAAGTTCTCAAGATAATACTTTTTCTAGGGAGATGAAAGCAGTCACAACACTAAGATCAGGGAAACAAATTGACAATCAGGTTAGGATGCCAAGTGAGTCCACTACTCTAGCCCCACCTAGTCAAGAAACTGAGTCAAATGTAACCCCGAGTTCCAAGACTCCACAACAAAAGCCAGATGACTCCCAGACTAAGCCAGAGTCCCAGATTAGAACTGTCATGCCAAAAGCCCCTTTCCCAGAGCGACTTGCTCAAAATAAGAAGGATAAACAGTTTTATGAGATTATGGAGGTTTTAAAAAATGTGAGCATTAATATTCCCTTTCTCAGCGTAATTCAACAGATCCCATCCTACACGAAATTTGTGAAAGACTTGTGCACTATTAAGAGGAACACCCATGTCCCTAAGCAAGCCTTTCTTGCTACTCAAGCCACATCCTTAATCCACTAGAAAACCACAGTTAAGCTTAAAGACCCTGGGAGCCCTACAGTCTCTTGCCACATTGGAGACAAGTTCAAGGGAAATGCTCTGTTAGATCTTGGTGCTAGTGTCAACCTGTTACCTTATTCTATTTATCAGGAGTTGGGCCTACAAGATTTAAAGCCCACAAGAGTCACCTTGCAATTAGCAAACCGATCTATTAAGATTCCACATGGTATAGTTAAGGACGTCTTAGTCAAAGTAGCTGACTTCTACTACCCTGTAGACTTCATAGTTTTGGATACTCATGAGTCGATAGATAATATAATTCCAATCATTTTAGGCCGACCATTTCTAGCCACAGCCAATGCCTTGATAAATTGTAGAAATGGTGAGATGAAGATGTCCTTTGGGAATATGTCTACAGATGTGAATGTTTTCTACCTTATGAAGAAACATAATGATGATGAGGATATTGGTGAAGTTTGTCTCCTCAATAGTTTGGTCCCTACCCCACAAGTGGATGACCCATTAGAAGCCTGTTTAACCCATTTTGCTTGTGACTTTGACATAGATGGATCTATTACTGCTGTGAATGAGTTATTAGATTCTGCACCTATTCTAGAGATCGAAAACTGGAAAGCTAAGGTAGAACCACTCCACCTTCCTATTCCCGAAACAATCTCCAGTGTTGATTCCAAGGTTGAGCCTAGTAGTGAGCCCAAGGTTGATTCTACTCCTTCACCAGCAAGCCCAGAGCTTAAACCTTTGCCAGCTGAACTCAAGTATGTTTTCTTAGGACCCAATGAGACATACCCTGTTATTGTTGCCTCAGATCTATCAGATGAACAAGAGATCTTGTTAGTTGAAGTTTTGAAAAAGCATAAGTCTGCCATTAGTTGGTCCCTTAGTGATATCAAAGGTATTAATCCTTTAGTGGTTCAACATAAAATTCACTTGGAAGATAATGCTAAAACTTCTAGAGAACTCCATAGGAGATTGAACCCACACATGAAGGAGGTAGTCCGAGCTGAAGTTTTGAAGCTCTTAGATGCAGGTATCATCTACCCCATCTCAGATAGCCAGTAGGTTTGCCTTGTACAAGTTGTACCCAAGAAATCTGGGATAACTATTATCCCAAATGATAAGAATGAGTTGGTCCCTACCAGAGTTCAAACCGGATGGAGAATGTGCATTGATTTTAGGAAGCTTAATGCACAAACAAGAAAAGATCATTTCCTTCTCCCGTTTATTGATCAGATGTTGGATAGATTAGCTGGTCATACTTTCTATTGTTTCTTAGATGGTTTCTTAGGTTACTTTCATATTGTTATAGCCCCAGAAGACCAAGAAAAAACTACCTTAACTTGTCCTTTTGGTACGTTTGCTTATCGACGCATGCCTTTCGGGCTTTGTAATGCACCTGCGACTTTTCAAAAGTGTATGGTTAGTATCTTTTCTGACATGGTAGAGAGGTTTTTAAAAGTTTTCATGGATAACTTCTCTGTCTTTGGTTCTTCTTTTGATGATTGCTTGAACCATCTGAGTCTTGTCTTAGAAAGATGTGAGAAGAAAAACTTAGTCCTCAATTGGGAGAAATGCCACTTCATGGTGAAGAAAGGCATTGTCTTGGGTCACGTTATTTCTAGTGAGGGTATCCAAGTTGACAAGTCTAAAATTGATGAGATTTCTACTCTATCCATTCCCAAGTCTGTTAAAGATGTTAGATCATTTTTAGGGCATGCAGGTTTTTATCGACGGTTCATAAAGAACTTTAGTCAAATCGCTAGGCCTCTGAGTAACTTACTTGCTAAGGATGCTCCTTTTGATTTCACTGAGGCCTGTAACAAAGCTTTTGACTATTTGAAAAATGCTTTGATCACTGCACCCATCATTCGACCACCTAACTGGTCACTCCCTTTTGAGTTGATGTGTGATGCTTCAGATTACGTGGTTGGTGCAGTCTTAGGTCAAAAGGTTGATGAACTCCCTCACATCATCTATTATGCTAGTAGAACTCTCAATGATGCCCAACTTAACTACTCAACCACCGAGAAAGAGTTGTTGGCAATTGTTTTTGCTTTTGATAAGTTTCAACACTGTTTGATTGGTTCCAAAGTGATTGTTTACTCTGATCATGCGGCTTTAAGGAATCTTCTTTCTAAGAAGGATGTCAAACCATGATTGATCCGATGGATCTTGTTGCTGTAGGAGTTTGATCTTGAGATTCGTGATAAAAAAGGAACTGAAAATGTAGTTGCCGATCATCTGTCTAGGCTAATTACTGAGGCCATTGAAAACTGGCCTATTTCTGAGAGTTTTCTTGATGAGCACTTAATGGATGTTGCTCAGACCCCATGGTATGCTGACATAGTGAACTTTCTTGTCACCACTCAATTACCCAATCATTGGAGTAAGCATGGTAGGTCTAAGTTTTTGGCCACTGCCAAATATTTCGTTTGAGATGACCCCTACCTCTTTAAGTGTTGTCCATACCATATAGTACGTATATGCATTCCTAAGTGGGAACAGAGAGCTATTTTCTCATTTTGTCATGATCATGCATGTGGTGGCCATTTTGGCTCCAAAAAGACCGCTGCAAAAGTGTTGCAATGCGGATTTTATTGGTCTACATTGTTTCGTGATGCCCATACTTACTGTCAAGCATGTAGTAAATGTCAACACCTAGGGCGTATGTCTCATAGACACATGATGCCTCTTACCCCTATTCTGATTGTGGAAGTTTTTGATGTGTGGGGTATTGACTTTATGGGACCTTTTCCTAACTCCCATGGCTTTGAGTACATTTTAATGGCAATTGACTATGTCTCAAAGTGGATTGAGGCTATTGCATGTAGGACCAATGACCACAAAGTTGTTGTCAATTTTCTAAGGGAACACATTTTTGCTAGATTTGGTACGCCCCGCGCTATCATTAGTGATGAGGGAAAACACTTTTGCAACAAGGCTTTTGAAAGTTTAATGAAGAAATATGGGGTTACTCGCAAGGTTGCCTTACCTTACCACCCCCAGATCAATGGCCAGGCCGAGGCCTCCAATAGGAAAATTAAGCAAATCCTTGAAAAGACGGTCTGACCAGATAGGAAAGATTGAAGTTTAACACTCCCTGATTCACTTTGGGCCTACAGAACTGCTTTCAAAACACCCATTGGTATGTCACCTTATCGTCTAGTCTTTGGTAAGCCTTGTCATTTGCCTGTAGAGTTAGAGTATAAAGCCTATTGGGTTGTAAAAAGCCTTAATTTTGACCTTGTCAAGGCTGGTGACCATAGGAAGTTGCAATTGAATGAGCTCGAGGAGCTTAGGAATGATGCATATGACCTCTCTAAAAAGTACAAAGCCAATATGAAGAGGGTGCACGATAACCAAATCATGAGAAAGGAATTTTTCGTTGGTCAAAAAGTTTTACTTTATAACTCTCGTCTTCATTTGTTCCCTGGGAAATTGAAAACTCGTTGGTCTGGTCCTTTCATAGTCACACATGTCACTCCTTATGGAGCAATCACAGTTGAGAACCCAAAAGATGGTAGTACTTTTAAAGTCAATGATCAACGTTTGAAGCCATTTTTGGAGTTATGTTCCCCAGAACTAGAGGAAGTACTTCTGGAAGATCCTGTCTATCAGGATTGATCATCTTTTTGATCACCGTTACGTCGGGCTGACGACGTAAACCTTAGCGCTTTTTGAGAGGCAACCCAAAGTATTGTACCTATTCCAAACTCTAGGTTTGGGGGTGCACTTGTATATAAAATCGTTGTAGTATAGTTGCATTTCCTTGTGCTTTCATTCTTATTGGCAGGAAATGTGATTAGTAAATAAGCATCAAACAAGGTAAAATGTTTTAATTTCTCTCTTTCCAAGCATACGTTCATTTTGTCCTTAACATCATTATTGTCATTTTGGTGGCTTAGTTTTCAACATTAGGGACAATGTTTCATTTAGGTTTGGGGGTGTTGAGATTTAAAATTTTCTCTTTGATGTGTATGATTTTTGTTTTAAAAAAAAAACAAAAAATGGTGTTCTAGATTTCAACTATGGGATTCTTATGATAATAAATGTTTGATACCCTTTCGATGATGAAATAGGTCTAGAAGTCTCAATTTGGCTACATACTTTGACATGATTATTAGAAATCTGAGTTAATTAGAGTGTAATAGACCTTGCATTAGTTTTTGAGTATCTTTGCATGAATCTTGCATTGCATTTTATAAGTAATTAACTTATGGAATCCAAGTGTCAGATGAATTAACTAGACAAAACCTGTGAGTCTGAGCCAAAAGCCAGCATTATGTGTGATTTTTTTTGAGTGATGACACCATGGATGAAGCTTTTCCGAGTAGAGAGATGCACACTTCTTCTTGCTAGATCACCACACAAACACCTAGGTAGAATTTAGGCATTCTTTGACCGTTTGAGCCTGGTATATCCCACCTATATATATTATTTCTTTAGAAGCCCTTTTGAAGCCTTGCTCTTTAAGCCTTTTTCTTGTGAACCAAACTCCTTAACTCATATATTTTAACCCATAATATAGCCTACCTAAGTTGTTACTTGAGAGCTAGGATGACTGTGAAGAAAATAAAGAAAGTGTATTCAAAGTCAGTTGCTTCCTTAACAGAAAAGTCAAAGTTTCAAGACCTTGCCGCAAGTCAATTAAAAAAAAAAAAAAAAAAAAAAAAAAAAAAAAAAATGGCAAGAAGATGTGCCCACCTTAAAAAAGAATAAAAATAAAATAAAATAAAATCTTGGGCCTCCTTGAAAGTTACAATTTGAAGAAGCACTAAAGTTCGAAGTAGTTGTGAAGACCCTATTCTCTCAAATAATAGCTCTTTGAAATATCCATTCCTTTTCTTGTGAACCCCTACCTAATCCCCATTACAACCCATTTAAGACCTCTAGCTTCCTAGGCTAAGTGTGGTGTGAAAGTAAGAAGATGATGTGATGATCGACCTCGGCTTTTTTGGTTAGTCATTAAGAGTGTAAGGATTGAGTGTGCCCTCACACACTAGAGAGACCTTGACTTGGAATGTAATTGTCACACCCCGAATTTCGACAGAATTCGGAAAAACATTATTTGTTCCCGACTCTTCGATCTCCAAGGTGTGATGCACTCTCCACTTCCAAAAACCCATAAACAGTTTAAATATGCGGATAATTAAAAACCAATAAAAATTTTAACTTAAACAAAAGTCATCTTCATTACATAAATTAACAAATGAAAATGCAAATACCCTTATCTCAATTGAAAATCTACATCACCTCAAAGGAAAACAAAGCCTATCTTGAAATAAGACGCTAACGCAAACCACAAGCAGCAACCAATTTTCTTCAACACTAAACCTGTCAATACTTATCAACTATGTTCATTTAATGAACACACCCGATAAGCAAACATACAAATCGGGTCAGCATTATAAAAGTGCTGGTGTGAGTAGCTCTAAAATACAACATATAATTATACATATATATACACAATCCATACGGCAGTTAGTTCCTCCACCGAAGCGCCTTAACTTTCCACGACTAATACAACATCCTTAAGTTCAATAACTAAGGCAGGTAGTTCCTCCACTGAGGCGCCTTAACTTCCCACTAACCACACAACAAACTATACTCATAATAAATAAGGCATGTAGTTCCTCCATCGAGGCGCCTTAGGTTCTAACTAAACAAATAACCAACCAAGCATATTATATCCGTACCGCATTTCATGCTCAATTACAGAGTGGGTCGTCTCTGCCCAAGTAATTAGTTTGACCCACACTTCTGCAAAACCATATACAATCATATATTTAAAGATATATTATTAACCAACACATTACCCTAATTATATTATTTAAGGCTTTCATTGCTTGTCCCTAAAATCACATCGTATCTATGTCTTACCTAGTTTCCCTGGCTACCACAATCGCTTCCCAACGCCGAATATGTACATCCACATGCCTCCCCTTACATAATGAACCACTCCGTGCGTAACTACCCTGAGCGGGATGCCGCACACCAGGTAACCCTCACACGGAAGCAATTATGTAAGTATTGCCACTATTCGGCATAAAATATCGCGCGTCTCGTTCTATTTTGCGAACGGAATAATCAAGCTACTATTCGGCTATGCCAGAAGGGCCATTCAGATTCACTAAAACGCCAGAAGGGCCAATCATATCACATACGCCCACACAGGGCAAATCACATGAGTTGTGGTAGCTAGGTTCTAGGATTTTCGTTACGTAGTTTATTCAAGTGTCATACATTTATGACTCATAATCATTCCACTATATCACGTGCAGGTCAAATACCTTATTGCACTAAGACACAATATTCCGAAATATCTCAAATATATCTCATAACCACTTTCATTCTTTCACGTGCCAATATATTATTGCACTACGCCATAATCCCGTGGGAAAATATCCACACATACTATACTACCTCATAGTAGCATCTCACATATAAAATAATGGAGGGTCTATACATTTATTTCTCCAAAACTATTGCATTTAATATATATATCCCAACATATTATATAATGTCACAATATCAACGTCAAATATTAATTAGATAATGACCACCAAATTTATGCAAGCTTCCATAGTATTTTATCATTTGATTTATCCATACAATTTAATATATAAAAATGTAACACAATTAAACAGTCAACAGTCCACAATCAAAGCCCAATATATATATGATTTACACACTACTCACGTCAAATCTTAATTAGATAATGACAAACAACGTTATATAATTTTTGACAATATTTTATTACTATATTTGTCCATATAATCAAATGTGTGAAAAACTAGAAAAAGTCAACATTTCATAGTCAACGGTAAAAGGTCAAAGTCAACACATCATTGTCAAAGTCAAACTGTCGTTTCCATGTTCGACAGGTTCAGGGTCATAGCCATGGTTCATGGCTAAGGGCAATGTGCATGGCTTACGGGCTCATGACCAAAGTAATGGTTCGGACCCAATTGGCCAAGCCCAAACCTTAGAACCTGAAAGTCTAAAACCAACTTATTTATTCCACCTAACCCAATTGGGGACATAAGGACCAGCCCACATAAATAAAAGAAAACCGGCCCATGATTACAAAAATTAGAACTGGCCCCATAACAACTAATTAGTTTGGCCCAAAACCGAAATAGAACTCGGCCCATAACTAACACTAAAACTGGTCCCAAAACTTAATTAAATCGGGCCCAAACAAAACAATCTAATTGGAAAAGGCCCAACCAAAATAAATAGAACTGGCCCAAAAACTTTGAACTGAAACCGGCCCAACCAAACCAACCAAACCCAAGAGAAACCGACCCAGGCCCAAGCCCAGGTCGTCATCTCCTTCCTCCAGCAGCTCCACCAGCCACTAAAATCAACCATCGTCGACCTCCACTCGACCACCCAATCCTCACTTCATCAAATCGGTTTTGATCCCCATACAAAACCAAACAACATTAATGAAAACGAAAACCCCACATCATTCAATCCAAACCTCACCCAAAACTAGATCTGGAAACAATTTCAGACCGCCATTAATGGCTTGCTTCAAGCTTTAACAGCTGCCCCCTCACTCTACTACACTACCCCACTTCAACCCATTATCAATCACCCAACAAAACCAACCAAAACAGTTCGAATAGTTTACTGGAGGATGGGCGTGCCGCCATTAAAGCTTGTTTCAAGCTTCGACAGCTTAACCACCAATATCAAACAACCCATCCCAATCACAGTTTAACCGTTTCAACCGCATATACCCAACATAACACATACTAGTTCATAATAAACATACATGACCGATTTCTAATGGGGCTCGCCTCCATTAACGACTTCTCCGAGTCTTCCAGCAGCCCCGACACCAATCAACACATAACACAACACCAAAGTTCAAATAACATAAAAAAAACACACCACCAGAGTATCACAGTTCGACCATATAAAAGCTCAGTAACACAGTATTTCAATATCCGAGTTTCACTAGAGTTTTAACGACCCGACAAACACGACGTCGAATAAAAACAAGATAATGAGCAGTATAAAAAAACATAAACATTAGACAGTATATACCGATATACGAAAACTATAAATCCGGTGAAATAGCAAAAATAGCTACTCACCTGTCTTAACATCTCCACGAATCCTCCTAGTCCGAATCGTCATGCTCCACCTTCTAGCAAACGAGTTTCTAGCTCTGCCTCCATTTTTATTATTTTTATTTTCTAAGAACCCTATTCTCCAGAACAATGTGATTATATACTTGGGTCTGAAACCCAAGCCCAATATAGACTCGGGCCCAGAAATAAGGCCCGTGTATCCCAAACCCAATCCGATCCAATTTTTAAATAAATAATTAAATTAAATAATTAATAAATATGTATTTTAAATACGGGCGTTACAGTAATAATATGAGTGATATGTGTCTATGACACAACCGGTGAGAACCCAAGTTAATGATTCTTTCTAAAGATACCAAAAGTGAAGTTACTCGTGCATAGCATTGCATCTTTTCATAGCACAGTGCTTATATTGCTTAATGCTTGTGTTTATTGCAATTTTATTAACTTTGGTATCACGAAAATTGAGGTTTATTGTCAAAAGAGATGAAAGGATTTTGCTGAGATAACTTAGGATGATAACCTGGATAATTGAGTCTTTGTAGTCTAATTTAAAACACCAGAATTTTGTGAGTATATTCTCTGCAAACCCTCACGAGACAAAACTCGTCCTCTAGGGGTAACCTTGAGGTTTAACGGCTTGTTGCATAAGCTAAGTGCAATCGCGATTCCTGCGAAAGTGATTTAAAATTTTCTTTTGTTTTTGTTTTGCTCGAGGACTAGCAAAATGTAGGTTTGGGAGTGTTTGATAAGTGCCTAAAATGGTATATTTTATATATAGTTTTATAGGCATTTTATAATATCATTTACGCTTAATTGTATATTTTTAACGTAAAACCATACATTTGCTTTATTCCATGGCATTATGCACATTTTTTGGTCATAAATGTTTACATATATGTGCATGTCTTTGGAAAACTCACATGCAAAATATGTTTTCTTAATTTGGTTTAATATTTTTTTTATAGGGAATAAAGATGGTGGTCAAAGCCCGAGCCCATAAGCCGAAGAGGATCAATTAAAGAATCAATAAGTGAGAGCTCATGGAATAAATTCTGCTATCAAGAATGGAAGGAAATATTAGAGAATTGATAATTATGGAAGGAAATCAAGAAAAGATAATCACAACTACCACTATATATCCTTACCATTTTCACCCCATTAAATATCCCCATTTCCATTAATCTTTTATTCTCTTAATTTTATCACATCAAATCATTCATTAATACCTTATATTTTTGCCACCATATATATTCCACCATATCCTCCATATTCTTGCCAATCACTCCATTCCTAATTCAAAACCATATCATTCCACTTTATCCTTTATTTGATTACCAATTTATATTTCATTCCCTTATCATGCCTTGTTAATATCTCTTCTATATTCCATTTCCAAAATTTCTTTATCTTATATTCTCTTTCCATATCACAAAGATTGTTTCCATTTCATGTGAAGATATTATGCACCAAGATATTCTTTGTAGAAGCTATAAATAGAGAAGAGAATTTACATTGAAAGCATCCAAGTTGGGAGAAGAAAAATATGTCACAGTGTTAGGCTAGTTTTAATCTTTTGTTCTCTTTGTTGCATAGTGAGGAAGAGTTTTGGAGTGTGTACAATTTGCTCTCGACGTACAATTCAATAAAGGAATTGGTTCAAGTTTCAATGGTTACTTTATTCTATTCCTTTATGCATTCTTTAAGCATATCGGGCGAAAATCTCAACCCTAATGGTGGAAGATGAATACCCCAACATGAAGAGTTAGATTAACTTTTATATTTCTATATGTTTCAATTCTCCAATATTTATTTTGTGCTTAATGCATTCCAATGATGTTCTTCTTATTTAATATATTGAGATAAGTTTTCATGAGTTCTATCACCACTTTGGGGTATTTCTCATTGTTCATTTATTTCTTTATATTAATTAGAGCATGATTCATTATTGTTTAATTTACTATCCTTGACGGTTAATACATTTTTCTACGAAGTGATTTTCCATGCTTAGATAGCGAAAATATCAATGCTAGAAGAATTGGAGGACATATATATCTTAGAAATTAAAATGAGACTAGCGTCTATAAATGTTGTTTTAATTGAAAATCATTAATTGACAATTATTCATCGAACTTTTGGCAAGCGTCGTAGTTTGATGTAGTTTTAATATTGGAGAATGAACATTTGGAAATATAAAAGTTATATTTTCTTTAATTAGGGTTGAAGTTTTTCACCATTAGGATTTCTTCATTCATTAATTTCTTGAACAACAATTATTTAGTTAAATTAGTTAAAATATTTAGAAATTAAATTTTCATTCTTAGATTAAATTATTTTTGATAAAATCAAAAATCAAAAATCCAAAAATTGTTTTAAAATCAATCTAGTTAGTAATTGGTTCATTAATTCTCTTCACTCGAATTTCTCCATTCCAAGGTGTGGTTCGACTCTAACTTGCCACTATTCTTTTTAATTGTTGCATGTTTAGAAAATTATATTTATTGATTTGCAGATTCTAAACGACAAGAATTTGTGTAAATCAGATGTCTTCGGGAATAGAAGAGAGGGGAGGGTCTTGGGATTCTAAGGAGACAGGGAGAGGGGAGGAAAGTCGGGGTTGACGGCGGCTGGAGGTGTGAGCGCGCGACCTTTTCCTAGGAGGGGGAGATGCTCTGGGTTTCCATTCCTTGGGAGGGGGAGGACGGTAGAATGGAGCTGAGAAGCCGCGGAAAGTGTGTAGTTTAGGGATTGGTAACAAGGGAGTAGTGGTAGTGGGATGGATACCTAGGCGATCGGCCTGAGCGGGACCAAGTTCGTGAAGCCTTTGGAAAATAGGACAAGAGATGTCGGAGTATATACGGGATTTGGAGTCCGGTCGCCAACCTGCAAAACAGAAAGGAGTCGCGGTTTAGTGTAACAATGACAACACATCTAGGGAGAAGAGAAGAGTGAAAATACTCACCACGGGAGATGAAGGCGAGATGATTAAGAGTTAAATCTGAGGGAATGTCTGCGGACAGAAATTGACCTGATACGAATTAAGGGTAATGATGCCACACTTTATCTGAGGTTGTGACGCGGAGCAAGAGGGAAGATTTTTGAGGGCGTACACAAAAGGACGTACGAATGGTACCCTACACCGACATCTTTGGTACTTTTCTTGATGAAATAATGGGAAAAGATATCGCGGCTTGTGATCTTGGGTTCGCTGGTTCTATTGTACGAGTTCGCAGCATACATGATCCGCCAAAAATTCACTATGTCTTGACAGGGGGGAATGTTGAAATAGTTATACACCTCGACGTCCAGGAGAGTGAGAGGCAACCGTAGACCAGCGACAATTTGACCCACAGTGATTATAAGGTACCCCAGGCGACGGGGAACCAGGTGGGGGTAGTGTGTGATAGAGGGCACGTGTTCTAAGACTACATTGGTCGGAATGCCATAAGCAGCCCTAATTGCGTCCAAATTGGGGCGGCGGCACCGAGAGGGTGGTGGCAGCAAAGAGACTAGGTGCCCAGATGTGGATGGGGCCGCAGTAGGGGCAACAGGGGGCGGAGACGCTACCCTAGGGGACTGTGAGGAGGAGTCGCCGGATTCAGCGCCTGACACCGGAAATATAGAGGAAAAGACGCGAGATATGAACAGACACCAGTACACAGTTCAAACAAAAACAAATAAAGCCAAGAAAATGTACCGAATGAAGCAAAGAGAGATATGTTAAGCCTGAGTAGGGTGCCCGAAGGATGAGAAAATCGTCGAAAGACGGAGAGAGCGCACACAAACCGGAAGCTGATCGGAAAAAGGGAAAAATGGTAGAGCAGTGGGAGAGCAAAGAGAGAGAGGGAAAGTGAAATGAGAAAGAAGGAGAAGGAGAAAAGTTTAAATAAAGGGAGGGTAAAAGGGTAATTACAAGGAGTTGTGGAATTCGAGGAGTCGGGTAGACAGTCCAGCCAGCTGAGGGAGACACGTGGAAGCTCGAGGTACGAGGGGCGGCTAAAAATGCGCGTGATGATGGCAGTACATGTCGCATGCAACCCAAGGAAAGAGAGCGTGGGCGATGGAAAGAGAAAAGCAATGAGAGTTCTTGACCCCGGATCCATTAACAGGATCGCGGAATCGAGAAGGGGCATTTGTAGTGGCATAATATTGGGACTTGGACTAGGTCAGCGGTGTAGAGGATAGGAGGCAATATAACGAAGACCAATAAGGAGTAGGGAATCGTGACAACGGAACCCTAGACCGCGGACGTGGCATGTGTACAGTACGAAGGATGGCCGTGGGATGACGAGACAGATGGAGGGTCCAGATAGAGAGGGAAGGGGTATAAAAAGAAGAGGATGGGGAGAGAAAAAGAGGCCGCATTTTAGAGAGAAAAAGATAGGAACAATGAGGAAGGAAGAGGAAGGAGAGTTTGTTATTGTGAGAGATTTCCGGTTCATACAATGTCTAACATTTTTTGCACCCTCCTAAGCAACTCAACCGCATCTGGTGCCAAAAAACCAAATGTATCAAATGCAAATGGGACGAAACAGTGTTGGTTAGCCATGCACGCTCCATCATGTTTCTCCACCTTCGTTGTAGTTGCACTAATAGTTGCTTGTCTCACTCTAAAAATCTATTACCAAAACCAACAAAAGGAGATCGATACCCTCGTGACATCCACACATGCATGATGCATGCATGCTTTCCATTAAACCAATTATATATCAAGATATCTGCAAGGCGAAGCGTAGATCTACCTTTTCGAGGACCAGTGAGGAAGTTGACATGAGCCTCATTCTTCACTTGTTTACCAGCACGCTAGACCGCATGCATCATAAAAAATGTCACGTACATGATAATGCATATATTTAAACCCTGGAAAGTGCTGCACTGTGCTGCATGCATGATCTCTAAAAGCATCAATGTAGCTCTTTATATACACATGCCATCAATCACTATCAATATGCAAAAGGATCATAAGACAATAACGATGCGCTCTCTCTCTCTCTTTCTTCTTGCACAAACTTTGTTGGGAAATTAATTAGTTAGTTAGATTCTCACAGGGTCTCTCTCTTTCTTCTTGCACAAACTTTGTTGGGAAATTAATTAGTTAGTTAGATTCTCACAGGGTCTCTATATTGGATGGGTGATCATGATCTTGCTTTTCTAATGTGTGCATCCCATGATAGAATGGACAAGATCAATATGTTTTATCCATTCAACTGCTGACTTGTTTGTATAACTGAAGTTTTAGTTGCTTTACTAGCTCGAGTTTATTTGTTTATGGAATTCTTGTTCCCTCTATTTTATTTTTGGTTGCCTTACTTTTTGCATTTCATGAGTTTAATTGCCGCATAACTAACATGGAAGGAAAGTTCTTCATGACTGCGCAGCTAGTGCACTCTCTTTACAGAGATTTTAGACAGATATTCTTTGATTTTTTGTTTGAATAATTGTGTTTTTTTTTATTTTCTCTAGCTTGGTAAATTTTGATTATAGATGGTGTTATTTTTAAAAGATGTGTGGTAGGCTGGTAGCACAGTAACAGTCTGAAATTTCTTCCAACTTTTAACTGCATATAAACCAACAATGTCCTGATTACATAGTAGTGGCAATACATAGCGGATTAGCGGTAATGGAAGTTGGCCTTCTAATTAAAGCCAGGCAAAAATGCTTGAAATTTTTTGGGAGTTATTCTAGAGGTTAATGACACGGCACGCTGTGGATTGGTATCGAGCAAGTCTAGGCTTGAAGTGTGACTTATCCGCATCCGAGAGTGTGCACTGTTGTGCTACCCATTGATAATAAACGTATTAGGAAGATGTACAATTTTAAGTTTCCAACAGGTGATCGAGTGAATCTCAAAATTATATCTTCGAATCAACAACTCCATATTTATAAAGCTGCAACTTGAAATCTTGAACACATACATACTACCAAGAGTAAAAATAAGGAACTACGGTTTCCGACTGGTAGTGAGAGTGGCCTTGATTCTTGCCTTCATAGAAGATGTAGTCGAGCTTTTGTTCCATTAAAAATGTGATGATTATCAATAATATTTGCAAAATACTATGAATTATAAGTCCTCAAAAAAATTGTGACATAACAGAAAGGGTGTCAAAATTACAGACTTTTACAAACTGGTTTGCCAAGTATATCAATGTTTGGATAAAACAATTAACGTTTTTTAAACCATTCAAATCCGAGACAAACTTATACAAGAACTTGCTTTCTTTGTTTCCTAGTTGGAAAATAATTATGATCAAAGCCCTGAGTTTTGGGATTCCCTAGGCGAGTTCCTAAAGTGTGGCTCCACCGATAAAGATACAAAAAGTATAAGCCACAATTTTTCTCTTTTTTTATTATTTGATCGAAAACTAAGTCCACCGTCCAAAACAATAAAAGAGAGAGGAGTGGAGAGCGGGATTTGGAGAATTTGAGAGAAGAATAGCCAATTTACTAAGAGTTTTTTTTTTTTTTTTCAAAAAATATATTTATTTATGTGAAGCATAAATCAAACAAATGATTTAGAAGTTAAACACTATACAAATTGCAACGCTATCCCCTTCTAAATAGCAAACTCAATCCTCATAAACACATATTCGTGATAATCAGCTGTCATCACATTGATTAATTAATTAGGAGATTAGAGATCCCATGAACTAAGTTCAAAGGGACAACTACCAGCTGGGAATTGTTAGAAAAATAATTTGCTCAAATCCATTTGAGATATGAATGAGTAATTTGTCTCCCAAGTTATCCCATATTGATATGGAATGGGTTTCTGAAAAGAAACAGTACGTAAAGTGAGAAAAACATTTTCGAAAGGGTGCACTGGTTCGAAACAGTGCATTATGCCGAAAAGGTGCGACTTTTCGAAATATGCATTGGTTCAAAACAGTACGTGCATCATGCCGAAAAGGTGTGACCTTTCGAAATAGGCACTGGTTCGAAACAGTGCTTTATGCCGAAATGGTGTGTCTTTTCGAAACATGTGACTTTTCAAAGAGTTGCTTACTTTTTCCCAAGAGTCACTGTGTTGTTACAAAGAGGCACGACTCACCTATAAATAGTGGATGAATTTAGAGAGAAAGACACACCAGATCACACAGAGTTCTAATCTTTATCTTCTCCCTCTGGTCTTAGTCAAATACTATGTTGTGTTCGCTGATTCTATAGAATTGAAGTGCTAGCTTTCTATAGAAAGAAATTCGTTCTATCTTGGGAGATAGTTTCCCATCAACCTTCAAGCACCGTGAGGGAGAAATTTGTCTTAAAGACATAGTGAATCTTCACTAGGCTCGGATTTAATAATTGGTAAATTAAGTTTATTTGTTGAACTAAAGATTTGTTCATGATATATTTGTTATATCAATTTGATTTTCTTGTTTACTTAACAAGAAGTATATTTTTGGAATAAGTTTCATACAAACTTAAGACAGATTCCTTGCCTTAAATTAATTTTGATTATGCTTATTGTAAATGCACTAACAATCTTGAAGTCGGTTTTGTTAACTTGTCGTTGAGAAGCGGTGGTCAAAAGATTGATATGTGGCATAAATGTTTTCTTGCCATAGTTCCTCACTATGATACTTCCATGCACTGGGACAGGTATATATTTCTAGTTAATTGCACACTTAGAAATTATATATTTTGGCAGTTCTTTAGTAGTGAACACTAAGGTGACCTTCGAAATTCCTTCAATCCGGTTGAAGAGATGTGAAAGAAGGGAATGGTTAACGTACTGATTGAATGGAAAGTCGATTTGCGTCGATGAAGTGCTTGAAGCACACTAGTTTGCATCCAATTTAATGGACGTCCGTCCAATAACTTAAATAACCACCATGGTCTTTGTAATAGTCTTGGCGTCATATGGTTTGGGTTTAAACAAAGATGGTTCATTGAACATGGGTGGAATTAAAGTGAACTTGACAAAAAGGTGTGACTGTTTGAAAAGGCAAACACTTGGAAAGCAGAACCAAGATATTTTGAACAAGACACCGGCCTGTTGGTACGATAAGGTTCAAAACTTGGAGGTTTTGTGACTCTTTGTGAACATAACCAATAACCAACAAAAGTACTAAATGGTTGACTATTTAGTCTTGTGAATGTCAACATACTTGTAAGCAAATTGAGGTCTTAGAAGTGTTTAGACACTATATGAACGATATGTGACATATTTTAACAAGACGTCTCACTTGAAAAACATATATCTAAATGGTTTCCAATTTATTGACTTTGTCATGAGAAATTGGAAAAAATGTGGCGGATTATGTATCTCTTTGAATTAATCAATTCAAAATTGGAAATTTGTTGAAGCATTATTCAAAATACATCAAATGTGGTGTTTTGCTCTAGGAGAGATGCATAAATTTCAAGGAAATACTTATAGCAAACGTGCATAGCAAGGTTCACTATGGAATTAGAATTCATAGCGTTAGACGAGGCTGTAGACGAAGCTGAGTGACTTCGAAAATTTCTTAGAGGATATTCCAAACTGGGCTAAACCTGTGCCAGCAGGGTGTATACACTGTGACAACCAATCTGCTATTGGTAGAGCACAAAGTAGCATGTATAACAGGAAGTCTCGACACATACGTCGCAGACATAACACCGTTAGACAATTGCTCTCAAATGGAGTTATCTCAATCGACTATGTAAGGTCAAAAGATAACATTGTGGATCTACTTACAAAAGGTTTAACAAGAGAGCAAGTAGAACGATTATCAAGGGAATAGGCTTAAAGCCTTTAGAGATAATCAACCAAGAGTCCTCATAATGGAAAAACCAACCTAGTTGATTGGAGATCCCAAGATCTAGGTTCAATGGGCCAACTGAATTATGTTTGTGACTCAGTTAGCACTAGAGAGTAATATTATACTCTAACCCATTCCTATATAAGACAGTGCATATCTGCCGCGAGAACCAGGATAAGTCCAACTTTTAATGATTTACTATATCTTGGAAAGTTATGTTATCCAAGTGGAGTATTGCAGGATACTCTTTATAGAAATCACCTATGTTAGTGCGAAGTGGGGTTGCTTCTATGAGAATTTTAAAGGCAAATGTCTCAAAAGCACTATCTGAAACCAAAAAGTGTTCAAGGCCAAAATTAACACAAACGTGAGAACCAACAGTATTCGAGAAGGTACTGTGTGAAGATGATTGTCTAGGTTTATACAAACGGCTGACAGTTCAAGGACATTAATTGAAGTCTACTGATCGTCCAATTAAATCCGATCATCTTTCACTAAGGTAAGTTCAAGGCCTCCCATGCTACTTGACCTGATGCGGTATCTTTTCATTTGTAAAAGAACAGAAATCCGATGTTTATGATAGAAGAAGCCAAATTTTCATTCATGTGGGGGATTGTTAGAAAAATGATTTGCTCAAATCCATTTGAGATATGAATGAGTAATTTGTCTCCCAAGTTATCCCATATTGATATGAAATGGGTTTCTGAAAAGAAACAGTACGTAAAGTGAGAAAAACCTTTTCGAAAGGGTGCATTGGTTCAAAACAGTGCATTATGCCGAAAAAATGCGACTTTTCGAAATATTCACTGGTTCGAAATAGTGCATCATACCGAAAAGGTGTGACCTTTCAAAATATACACTGGTTCGAAACAGTGCTTTATGCCGAAATGGCGTGTCTTTTCGAAACATGTGACTTTTCAAAGAGTTGTTTACTTTTTCCCAAGAGTCACTGTGTTGTTACAAAGAGACACGACTCACCTATAAATAGTGGATGAATTTAGAGAGAAAGACACACCAGATCACACAGAGTTCTGATCTTTATCTTCTCCCCCTGTTCTTAGTCAAATACTATGTTGTGTTCGCTGATTCTATAGAATTGAAGTGCTAGCTTTCTATAAAAAAAAATCCGTTCTATCTTGGGAGACAGTTTTCCATCAACTTTCAAGCACCGTGAGGGGGAAAATTTGTCTTAAAGACATAGTGAATCTTCACTAGGCTCAGATTTAATAATTGGTAAATTAAGTTCATTAGTTGAACTAAAGATTTGTTCATGATATATTTGTTATATCAATTTGATTTTCTTGTTTACTTAACAATAAGTATATTTTTGGAATAAGTTTCATACAGGAATTACTTACATGTGTGAGCACCAAAAGATGCTATTATAAACATCTACCCATTCCTAAGAAGAAGTCGTGCTTCATGCAAGTGAATGGAGGTTGAGCATTGATTCTTAATGTGTCTATCTATACTTGTCTTAGACAAGTGAAGTACAACAGGGTACTTTTAATAGAGCACACCTAAGTAAGCGTAGAACTGGGCCACTTCTATATAAGAATTTGAGGCTAAAATTCTAAAATTCTCTATATGTTCGGGGGCCAAAAAGAACAAACACGTAAGAGCTAACTTACTTGACTTGATTTACTAAAAAGATTGGCAAGTTCAAGACGGTACGTTCACTTACTAATTAGTAAATATGATGGATTATACAAGAAAAGGTTCAAGTTCAAAACCTATAAAAAAAAAAGGGGCTTAACGAGTATTACCCCCTACTAGATGAGCCAATTAGGATTTCTCCCCCACTAGATGGGAAATTAAGGTCTCCCCCCCCAAATACACAAAAAAACACACTGTCAACCCAAGTTGGATTTTTTTTTTTTTTTTGGAGGGGGGGGGGGGAGAAAGAGACCCTAATTTCCCCATATGGGGTAATACTAGTTAACCCAAAAAAAAAAAGGTTCAAGTTCAAAAGACACCTTCTTTGATGCATATTAATCCATGTGCTTTCTCATTATGTAATGTTGTCGTTTTCTTTTATGTGGGGGATTGTTGGAATGTGAGTTTGTGAATGAAAACTCTTATGCATGGTTCCAGTGTGTTGAAATAACTAGCTACTTGTTAATTATAAGGTGATCAGTTTTTGAATTTGTGGAGATAACTACAACAAATGCAGTTATGTTCAAATTCAATAACCACCTAATGTTGGGCAATTATTTCTGATTGTTGTGGCAACCTTTGAACATCCCGTACGTGTATGTCTTTTCAGTGGATGAAAAAGTCTCTATATAAACCTATCTTTATGGTACAAAAAAAACTAACTCTCTTGTACTCTCCCTCTCAAAACATCTCCTGGATTTGCCTCTTATCTTTCTAAGAATCTAAGTGTTTGAGAAAGCCTTTCTTTGAATTTTCAAGTGTGTGAGAGCACAGTAAGGGTTCGCTGGAAGTATCAATTGTAGTGCTCAATTGATACTTGCTTGGTTGTTATATCCTGGAGAGTGGACGCTCACAAACTGTGGTATTAAGACAGGAGCAAAATCCACTTTAGGACATTGTGTTAAACACAAGTCACAACCATTTTCAAACAAGTTCATCATCTTTGGTTCTTAACCCTTTTCTTCATCTTTGTCTTTTTTCTGTTGGGGTTTTTCATAGTATAAAAGTTTTATTACGATTCTAACACATTAAACATGTGAGGGTTCATAGATACAGATGTTTTAGTTACCTTTGTTGATCGAGATCATTAACCCAATGTCTAGGTGTGTCTTACCAATGTTATATCCCCGAGCCACCTCCTATATTCATAGAATTTGCCATCTCCCGGTAGAAATTGCATCAGCAGGGATTGCGTTGTTAGAAAAGTAGTTATCTTTGTGTAGGATGCAGAGTTTGTACGTAAAGATCCAACTTTAAACTGGTAGTAGATTCTCCAATCTCTTTCAATAATGGTGCATATTTGTCTCTGTTGTATTTTTTTGCTAGGTATGAAATATTAAAGAATGAATAATAAGAATAATAATATAAAGATAAGGGTTCGTGGGCTATGGAATTCTTCCTGGCGGGTAGTAAAATATTGGGAAAATCTGTCCAAATCCCCCACATTTCACATTTGAGTCATGTTTGTATTAAACCCTCCATATTTTGAATCATCATGAGTTACCCCCATTCTAGTACCGTTCATATTTTACGTAATACCCAAATTACCCCTGAAAGCATTTTAAATAAATCAATTTGACTTATTACCCCCAATTATACAGCCTTAAAACTGAAGAACAACGCAAATGCTTAAGGAATTTTTTTTAGCAATTTCAAACCTTGCTTTACCAACGCATGCACCACCACCACCCATGTTGAGAGGATTAATAGTTAAAAAATTTATTAAGAAAATTAAATTAAGTTTGGAAGCAGGCAAGCCAAAGAAGTGGTGGAAGAAAATGATGAAGATGAACATTCATTGTTTTAGGGGTAATTTGGGTATTTAGTGAAAATTAAACGGTGTTGGGACGACAATGGGGGTAAATCACGATGATTCAAAATATGAGGGGTTTAATACAAATATGACTCAAATTTGGGGGGTTTGGACAATTTCTTCCTAAAATATTAAATGCCCTGTTGGTTTTAATTTCGAGCATGTCTTCAGTGCGCGAGATGTATGGTGCACAGGTAATGTGGGCCTTTGGATCAGTACTTTTGCCATGCAATACACACGCTCCCCTTGGTATGAGTAGCCCAGATTTGATAGCATACCATACGACCTGCGCACCATAGATTTAGCCTTTAATTTCACCTTTGAATTTTTTATTGTATAATTTGAACACACTGTTGATTCTTCTAACATAGACATGACATAATGAATTTTATTAAAAAACTAGTATCATGCATGTGCGATGCACGTGTTAACATTATAGGCTTATATACATTGGTAAGGGAAACACCTATGTTGTAGACAGTTTTTACCCAACATCATTAGTTTGGTTCGTCATTTGGTTAACTGCACTGGATTCTGTGTTTTTTTTTTTTTTCCAATATAAGGTAGCAGTGACTTGTCATCATGAATTTTCAATACAGCTCTACCAATTGTGAAGTGCTTGTATGCCAATTTGTTTGTCATCCCTCACTCTGATAGGTGGAGGAGAGTAGGATTAATGTTATATTGTGCTATTAAATAATGAAGGTAAGAATTGGCATAATACCTAGAAGTTTCTTTCGGTGTCTTTATCTACTTCGTTTTCCTCCATGGAACAGATTTTAATGTCTAATAAATCTGAATCGTCATCCAGAGAACATGTTTCAAAGTCTAATATATGATGCTGAATTAAGGTTGTTCACTTCTACCCAGTTATATTCATTAGGGGTATTGTCATTCTTGGTGCGTATCTCATGAAGTTTCATATGGTTGGTAGACTCTTTGATTCATACAAATGTAGGTTATTCAATATCTCTTTTACAAAGATCTAAACAGAATAAAAAGGATAAAAACTCGGTAGAACAAAGAAATTTTAAAATAGCTTAAAAAAATATTTGATTCCACTAAGTGAAGAAAATGTAGAAGAACATATTATCACATGCATATATAAATGCAAAATATCATATACGATACATAGAAATGCAAAAGAACAAAAGGTCATACAGATTTAGAGATGCATAATCGAATCCAAATTGGTCACCAGTTACAATATTCCTTCGACGTCTATAGTATTCACGTCTCCGTTCTAGTTCAATCCAATAGACCGTTGTTCATTAGTCATTCGATGTCTTCTCTCTCGCTGACATAGACGTTTGCGTTCTCTATGCCTGGAAAGTTGTTCTTTAGTCATGTTTTGGCGCCGGTTTCTCTTTCTCTCTCGCTGGCGCTCTTGACAACTATGGATCACATTGTCATCAAGTACTAATGAGCTCTCTTGGGCAAAGTTATCCATATCGAGTGCAATTGAATTATATGGTTCCCAAAAGAACACACACGACTTCATCATTAAATACAAACACCAACATCACAAAAAATAAGTAAATATGAACAAAACTAAAATACTAAATCATACCGTTTCGTAAAGTTTGGGAGATGGTCCATAGAAAGCGGTCGAAATAGAATAGTAGTGCTCAATTCGCTGGGATAACAATTACATAGCTTTTTTGCCCTCTTACAGTACCAACCCCCGAACCAGCAGCCTTTGCGCCAAGCAAGACCGCCCTTGTCCCTTTCCTTTCTTTATTCAGCCTCTTTCCTTCTTTGCTTTGTTCCAATGGAGTCTAAGGCAAAGCTAAAGTGGTTTGTATGCCTACTTTACCTACTTAACGAAAGGGAACATACTTAATTAGTTTCGTTTTCGGGTTTATAGATTGGATTCAGTCAGCGTCACGACATAATCAAAAGGAAGGACATCCAATGAGGAAAAGTTTGAACAGATAATCAATACGAAACAGCCCTACAAAAAACTATAGCTATATATCGAAGTATCGAGATTGAAGAAATCAATTATTTTTCCTATACGTGTGAATAGTAGCGGTTGACGAACAATGAGAAATTGCAAGAGAGGTGAACAGTATCCAAAGCGGGAGACGAACATTGAGAAATTGCAAGAGAGGTGAATAGTGAGAAATTCCAGGGGAGGATTATTTGAGAAGGCTGGAGATAATACCTACAGATGTGAAAACACTAAAATATCCTCACAATAGGGCAGCGAAATTACCAAATACCCAGGGGACGTACACCAAAACTACTGTTTCTCGACCCCCACATTTTTCTATAAAGTAAAGATATCGTTTGATACCCATGAGGATTTTCATGACTAAGAGCATTCTGCTTCGAGAAAATCATCGGATGTATTGTTTTTGTTAGTTTTGTGTTGTTTATACAGTGGCCCTAGAAGGGACACATATCCCATGAAAAATCTACCACCAAGAAGCCGGAACCCGGTTTTGCTGCCCCAATTTTATTGTGTCCAGCTATCTAGCCAATTAGAAAGAAGCATTTTAAAGAGTTGTTTGCAAATTTAAATTCTAATAATTCCTCTAAATTAAATACTAGCCCTTCCCCACTTTGAAGAATCAACCGAGATTTTCTCCAATAGTTACCAAACAAACATAACCTCACGAAAGGAAATAAGGAACCAACGAACATCTTTTTCTTCCCGGAACTAAACCATATATCGCCCATAAAAAAAACCATCTTAGTTTTCTCTATTTCCATCTTCTCAAACATATCAATGACGAACTAGAAAATAATCTTGTTGGTGTCTAGCAAAGGATTCACAGTTTCATCTTGTGTTGTCGAGTCGTGCACATTTGTTGCAAGTTTATTTTGTAGATAAATAGTGAAGATTGGAAACTGTATAGGTACATTTTAGTCATGACTTTACAATTTCGGAGAATAGGATTTGTATAAGATGTTTGACTGAACTCAGGTCGGTGTTCTGAGCTACCTACGTATCCAGTTCTCTGATGAACTGGAATCAAGTCAGACATAGTTCATCTTGAGTGATTGAGTTGGAGATGGAGAGAATGTGAGTCTCTCTTGAGAATGGAGAAGACACCTCCTTTTATAGGCGTTGTCACGCCCCGAGACCCAACACACATCCCGAGGACGCGAAGATGAGTCTCGAGGCGGTCGCTATCCTGATTCTAACGAAATTTCGGCAGAGTTTCCTTTGTTTTATCGACGTTCATTCGTATACAAAAAAAACCTGTCATAACCTGGAAATCATATACTACAACCTTCCAACAACCATATCTATATAAAACCAACCTTATACACAACAGTATATACATCCACCAAATGTTTAAGTGTAACTGCTACTCAAATACATCAAGTATTACATCAAAATGAGCGAAACTCTCTCTATACAACAAAATGAGCTAAAATTCAACCTATACGACAAAATAACTTGACTCTGCCCCTCGTCAAGCATAAGGGAAACCACCCAAATCCCCATAACCATCATCCTCGGTGGTAGGGAAAGTCTCCTCCGCAACTGGATCGGCTAAAATGTTAATGTAGGATGAGCAAACAATTATGCCCAGTAGAAACGCACATAACCAATAAATAGTCTACTTATAGAAAACATTTAAAACATGCAGGGTTTCCATAATAATATCCAAATATCGTGACTATATAATACATCACTAACTAGTAGAAATCTTTTCGACATGCTTCGTTAATATTCAAAATATAGTTTTCACAATCATCATACAACTATTGTGGCCGCTGCATCCTATTAGAATGGTGAGGGTACGACCGGGTACTCACCCGATCCGCGGGCATATCTCGGTTCAAGACTTTCCAAAGTGTGAACCATGCACCGTTGTTTTCCCGATTTTAATTGGGCAGGAGGAGAAATGCCATTGTTGTGTTCATACACACAAAATCCCCAAAGCTTTTAGGGCTCGGGTGGGCCCCGTGACCACAACCCCCATACAGGCTGTCACCTAACTTACGGTGGTCAACCGTTTGACGACTGCAGGCTGCTCAGGATCCTGACACACATCCAGGAGTGGACTAAACTCTCACTCCTCGCGTCTAAACCTCATCGAGGTAAGCATGTAACCTCACACAAGCTAAGCATCATACAGCGTGACACGTACAAGCATGGTTATCTAGAAAAGTAGAAAGGGAATTCCCGGACTACATTTTGTGATGCATCCCTTTAAAGGTAGCCCACCACCTCAAAAGGTGTACACCACAGTTGGAATCCTAGAGCGAACTGCCGTCTCCGGAAATGCGACAACAGTTCCTTCTTTATAGGAATTCACCAATTATTTTCCAAATCCCCTCGTGATAAGCATAGTAATAAATATACTCGTATTACCGATTATTTTCAAATACTATAGTTACATATTTAGTTTTTCTTTTAAAACTGTTGGTTCTGTATGTATGAGTTCCTGGATTTCCAACAATCGAGTAATACAACCTATGACTCCCAAACGGGCCAGTCATAGTAAATGACAACCGATGATTCCCAAACGGCGAATCATTGTAAATAACAACGAACCATCCGTGGAACAATCTAGAACCTCACACATAGTTACAAACAACCGGGTAATCCTTACCCACATTACAAAATCCATCTCTATGTCTCCTTACTGAGACAAGAGACGAGAACCCTTCCCAAAACCAGTTTTGCTCTTTTAATAAAGAAAACAATCCCCGTTACCCAAATTTCGCAAAACTATTTCACACGAAAGCTATTCATATATTTAGTTTATATCGAGGAAATCCAATGTAAAACATGAATATCACATATACATGCATGGTTGATACGCAAGCTATCTCTTATCATTTTAAACAACTCAAATCATGCATGAAAATAAGCGGACTATATATTGGTATGTAGGTTCCTACCTTAGCAAGCTCCGTTCTCCTCAAGCCCACTTAACCGAATCGAGCCCGCTTAACCGAATCCACTCTTATTTAACTCCTATAACAACATATACACGTAGGTTATTAGAATTTATCGAACGAACGCGAAATTCTTATCTAACGTAAGTCGAGAAGAATCTCGACGCTAAGAATTCGGTTTCAGGAAATTTTTCATCTAACTACAGTTAACAAAGCTACAGGCCATTTCTAGCACTGTACCTCACGTCAACACCAATCATATCACTTCCAAATTTCAACTACCACAAATTCCACACCCTTCCATTCCCTTAAATCTAATAATAACTAAGTGGGTGTTCTTTCTCTTTAACTCATAATGCAACATGATCTTAACCAAGCCTAGAACTAACATCAATTCTCTAAAATAGATCGAATATACTGTAATCCTTACCAAATCGGTAGAATAGCTCCTTAGCTTTCTGCTCCACTAATTTTGATCCACTCTATCTTCCCCAACTAGCTACTGTCGACATTTAAAACACCCCATTCCAATTATTTTTCATCAAACACAACCAATTCCATCAAAATTGAATCTAAATATGGAATTGAGACGAAATTAACTCACCTTTCACTTTGATTTCGCTTGGTACGCTGGAATTTCAAGGAGATTTCAAATCCTCACCTTTGGTTTTACGGTTTCTAAGGATTGGGTGTTTGAGTTTTGGGTTTGAATCGATGAAATTTGGGAGAATTTGGTATTCTCTCTCCTAGGTTTTAAATAGTTGTGAAATTGGGGAAGAATTTGGGTTTGTGCGATTTTGTTTGGTGTGATACGTTTTTTTTTTTTTTTTTTTTTTTTTGTTTAAGTTATTAAGGCCCAAGCCCAATATGCCCAAATTAGGCTTAAAGTCCTAATTAACTTCTAACCACTAACTAATTTGACTTAGCGTCGTAATTATTTTTCCGGCCTAACCAGTTTAATTTAATTTCCTACATTCTATCCCACCGCAGGCTATAACGATAACCCACTCATGCGTGTAAGCTGTTAACTCGTGCCAGCTTCGAACGCAGAAAAGCTGCTAACCGACATTTTTGTCAAATTTTCGTATATGAGTTGCTTACCTAACATGGCTTATGAGTCGGAGTTAAGTTTCATTAATTTATGTACGTTTGAAATGTAAACCCGACCGACCAATTACATAAATGTCCCTAGGTTTGCTATGTAATTTACGAAAATGCCCTTAACGAGAATTTGAGTCTTTACAGGCGTAGATCCCCCTTTTGCGCTGTCTTGATGATTGCTTTTACTCATTCCGTTACGAAGTAATGATCTGTCATTAATGATGTTGTTGACTAGTTTGCAGCGGTTACATTTCCAAGGTCGTTTGGACGACCTAACCTTAGATCGTATGCACGACCTGTTTGTAGTCTGGACACATGGTCTGCCACGAGTGGTTGAGAGTGGAGGGTACTGACAGAAACCAGCTCAATTGCAAATTTGTTTTGAATAAACCAAACAATATATGTGCGACGGCGCACTTATTATCGGTTGCAAGAGAAGGGAATTTGCATTCTCAAAGTAATACCGTACTTAGTATGATTATGCAGTCTCAAGCAAAATTTAAATGGGAGGGGTTCTAGGGACATATCTTATCTTAACACGTAACAAACTCAAAATCGTTAGGGCATTTATAAGTTTTGGATTAGGCTAATTTTTTTTATAGATATAATTTTCTAACTATTCTAAACATTGTCAAAAAAATCAAACATTTCTAAACTTGCCAAATATAGTATAAAAAATGATGAAAATGAACGGTCTACAATTAGCCAAATTTTGTAAATTGTTAACTACATTTGGCAAGTTTGGTATTTTTTTTTTTATTTTTTTTATTATGTAACAATGTTTAGAATAGTTAGGAGATCATATCTACAAAAAATTAGTCTAATCCAAAATTTATAAATGTCCTAACGATTTTGAGTTTGTTTACGTGTTAAGATAAAATATGTCCCTACAACCCCTCCCAATTTAAATCCCAATTTAATAAGATCATATTAAGACAAACATATCATTAAATGTTGTGGCACAGAACTTACATCTTCTTATATTCAAACTCAAGGAAGTTTGTTGCACCCGCAACCTTTCGAAGCGTTCAGTGCAACATCATCCTTGATGAAAATGGAAATGCATATGTGAGAATGAACTAGCATTTGGTTTGGTAACTTAATCGTCAATCAGTACATCATCTTAGAAGACATGGATTGCTTGAATAATTGACTAAATCCCAGTCATATAGAAGGAACCCAATCTAATGGGTGCTCATGGCATAGACTAGCTCAGTTGAGATTGAGCGCGTGTGACCAAGCTGACGAGAATGTACTTGAGACAGCTGCAAGAAGCCGGATGTTGTAATTCGTCACTCTTGGTACTTGTGAGTCCTCCTAGTAATAGAGACACATCAGCATCAAGACAGTTATCCACAACATCAACAAGAAATGGTCTGTGTTTGTAACTGATTCTGTTAGAATCTTTAACCGCAAAGTCCATTAAATAGTAAATGTAACAGAGAAACTTAAGTTTATATGAGAATCATTTTTTCTTATTTTCATCAGTCTCAAAACCTTAAATATTGAGAGCTTGATATTTCGACCATATCGAAATATGTACTATGCTATATACTTATATATATAGATTCTAATCTGTCAGCAAAAATTTGAAACTCTTATTCATAGCTTAATACTCAAGTAAGAGCCAAATATCAAGAATTCACTCCACTCGTTAATTGCTCTCTCTTTCTCCTTCTCTCTTCCTTCACTCTCTTTTCTTTACAAAACAGAGAATTGTTCTTCCATTTAAGACTCTCATTAATAGCTTAATACTCGCGTTAAAACTGGTTTCTTGCTAGTTTGAGATATGGCAATGCAATACAGATTTGATATTCTTGCTCTCTTTTTGGTTTATATCGAAATTGATACTGATGATTTCATTAGTGTTCTTCGCTTTCTAGCTAGTGTTGTGATGCATTACATGATTGAAATCTTCAATGCCTAAGCAGGGACGGAGCTAGGAGTCTAAGCCAGGGGGTGCGAGATTATTTGCACACCCCACCCCACCAAAAAATATATATATACAATTTTTTTTTAAAATTTTTTTGTCAAAAGGTCTAAACAATAAAGATCAACAAAATTATGCATTTATTTCAATTCACAAAACTAGAGTGCGTTGACTACTAAAAATTTAATATGGACTGATGAAGTTAACTACTTAAACACTTAAGCCATTAATTGATACAACTATGTCTATATATATAAATTTTGAACAAGTCAACAAGTCTACAACAATTTAACAAATTGTTAACTTCCTATAATATTTATAAGTCTATATAACCCTACTATATATCATGTAGAGAAAACTATAAAAGATTAACATTGAAAGTAAAAAAAATTACCTTGTTTTGTTTTGTTTTGTTTTGTTTTTTTTAAAGAGGAAATTTTATTGATAATGATAACGAGTCTTACAAATAATTAGGACAAACGTGCAACAAGCTGCGCCGCAAGTCTTTTCTGAATTTATTTTTTATTTTTTATTTTTTATTTTTTGTTTTTTTTTTGTTTTTTTTTTTTTTGTTTTGAGGTCTAACGTTTGTTTAAGAATTAATAGTGAAAGAAAGGAGCGAGATCTTACGGGTTTGTTATGGGTGATTATAATTATACAAACTAACCGGTTTGGCTTTGGGTCTTTGGTTATTTATTTTAGTTTCATTAACCCATCAAACATTAAAAGACACATTTGTCCATTTTTAATGGTTTTGAACTCAAAATAAATGATAATTGATAATTTTGTAAGGGCAAAAAGAGAAGTAAAAAAAAATGTTGGATTATTGGAATGTTTTTTATTAGTCTTTTTTTCATACTATTTTTTTTGTTTTTTTTTGTTGATTATATTCTCACTATAGTTGTTGTCAAAATTTTGGGGGTGTGGAAATTTGCTAAAATAATTGGGGGGAGTCATTATAGTTGAAGATTTATGTAGATAATTAGTTATGTGGTAGTGGACTTTTGTAATCTCAGGGGGTGCGACCGCCCCCACACGCACCCCTTATATCCATCTATCTGCCCAAGTCTTGAGTTTGATGATCACATAAAACTTGGGTTACGTTCTTTAATCTTGTTGAGTTTACTGTTCATGATCTTTAAGTACGTTTTGCACGCACTTTGCTATATCATTTGAGTTAATCTAGAAAGACTAGAATCTATATGCAATGAAGTTAAGAAAAAGAAATGGTTTACACGACCTCGAATTCAATTTTTTTGTCAAGAAGGGGTAAATATTATAACTTGATATGAGCATATAAATCAATACTTCATTGGTTGAAAAATTCTGTTTTCAGTTCTTTCTCTGTTCCAAAGGGAAAAGAGATGGGTCGTTTTGTTAGTTATCAAGTTGGTACGTGTATGTCTTTTTATTGTATATTTTATTTTTTATTTGCGGTATGTGGGATTTTGGATGCAGCGATTGAAGGTGTGCGAGTGTTAAATATTGTGTATCGGTTATCTTTTAGAATTTTGATTGACACCTGAAGTTTCAGTTGAACAACTATAGTTGTGATGTGTGAACCTTCCAGGTTTTAATTATTTTATTTACTAATTTTTGAAACAAGAAATTGGGCTGAAGGCCCAATTCCAATTCAAAACAACTGTAGAGGACAGTGTTTTGTGATAATGACTCACAAAACCATTTTCATCAATGAAATAACTCACGGACCTAATTTCTTGATTTTAATAACCCTCAAGGACAAAATAAGTTGGCCAGGTTTATTTTATATTTCTTAAATACCGCTTTTACCCTTTTCTGTTAATAAACAAACTTACGAGTGAGAAAACCCAAAACCCCTTTCTTCTCCAACTGACTTGACTTTTTGATTTATGACGCACCTCATCAAACTACAAATCGAATCCCTTCCCTGTTTTAATCAAACGAAATTACGAGAGAGAAAACCCAAAACCCCTTCTCTGTTTTAATCAAATGAAATTACGATAGAAAAAACCTAAAACCAAAGTCAAGAAATAGACGAAGTTGTGCGAAGCTTCAGTTATTTTAAAGAAGTTGAACAAAGATGGCAACCATTATCCAAAAAATCAAAGACATTGAAGATGAAGTATCACACCAATATCATTTTATCTTTTTTTTTTTTTAATTAAACCCTAGTGGATCTTTAGCTCAAATGGGCGAGCACTTTGGAGATATCCAAAGGTGATGGTGGTTCGATTCCACCAAGATCCTCTAAAATTTTAATGTTAATCAAACAATGATTGTTCATTTTACTGTTGAACACGTATTGTTCATACCTACTTTAAGTATGAACACATATTGTTCATATCTGTTTTGGGTATAAACATTTATTGTTCATATCTGCTTTGGGTTCATGTTTTTTTGTTGATATGAACACGTATTTTTCATATCTGTTTTGGGTATGAACAATCAATGTTCATATATGTTTTGGGTATGAACATTTATTGTTCATATATGTTTTGGGTATGAACAATCAATGTTCATATCTGTTTTTGGTTCATGTTTTTTTTAAGTAGGTATGAACAATCAATGTTCATATATGTTTTGGGTATAAACATTTATTGTTCATATATGTTTTGGGTATGAACAATCAATGTCCATATCTGTTTTGGGTTCATGTTTTCAATCAATGTTCATATTTGTTTTGGGTGTGAACATTTATTGTTCATATCTGTTTTGTTCATACCTATTGTTCATAGCTAATATTCATAATTTGTGGTATGAATAATTATTGTTCATATCTGTTTTGGGTTCATGTTTTCATAGCCACAATCAATGTTCATAGCTGATGTTCAGTATGGGTAGGTATGAATGTTCATACCTATTGTGAGTATAAATTAACAATAAATGTTCATAACTAGATTAATGTTCATATATGGATAGGTATGAACAATGTTTGTTCATAGCTCAAATAGGTATGAACACTCATTGTTCATAGCTAATGTTCATAATTGGGGGTATGAACAATCAATGTTCATAGCTATTGTTCATACATGGATAGGTATGAACAATGATTGTTCATACCTATCGTGGGTATGAACAATCAATGTTCATAACCGGGTTGTTTCAGTTGGGTCGGGCCATTTATTTTATTTTTCAGGGGTATACTTGACCTTTCATTTACCCGAGCCATTCTTATTTCGCGTCAAGGGTAAACTTGAACTTTCATCCACCCGATCCTTGATTACAAAAAAAGCGTGTCTTCTAGAGTTTCTCTTTTGGCCGATTTGTCTTTTAGAGTCACTCCCTGTTTCTGAAATTCTAGGCATGGAATTGGGTGTGAACATTTGTTAATTATAGAGATGTTAGTCCCGAGTACTGAAATTCGAAGATTTACATATGCTAATTCTGGTCTTCTAGAGCAATGGTTTGAAATTGATTCACATTTGATGAATTGTATCTACCTAGATTTTACTAATAAAATATAAAAAATCTTAAGAGACATAATGCATATGATGCTTGCAATTTTGAAACTCTACGTGTACATGCTTTTCTGCAAGGTAGAAATTTCGGCTGGCTCACATCAGTCGGTGAACTGGCACTTCTTACTATTTGAAAAGAGATTGAGCTCTACTGATGTTCTTGGCAACATTATTATCCCAAAAGAACATGATGAGCTGCACTTACCTCATCTAGATGCAAATGATCGCACGTGCCAACCAATAATACGTTTTAGGGATACTATGAACAATTTATGGAATATGACGTATCATTGTTCAAATTCAAATGGAATCTATCGCTTGAAAATGGGATGGAGGGAGTTTGTTCGTTCTAAAAGATTAGAGGTGCAAGATACAATCCAAATATATGGAGGTGTTGATCATGCCCAAAATATGGCTGCAGGGCTTCCTGGTATTGATATGCATGCTGGTCAGAATTATGTGTACAACATACACTATTATAGACACCCGGTCTTGAGGACCACAACAGTGCGAAGCATGGGAATAAATTATTACATAGACGGTCAGACAAACAACAATGATGCTGATGCTAATATTCTTCAACATGGTGGTGATGATGCCCCTAATCTTGATCTTGCACTATAGGTGGACACTGAAGAATTTGAAAGCAGCAAAAAGCAAAGGACCAGTGAGCAGATAGTCAGAGGATAAGTACTGACAGTGTTTGATTTTTTTTTTCGATGAACATTTGTTTTTGATTGATAGAGAATATTATGGTTGTACAAACAAATATCTGTGGTGGTATGATAAGATCCCAAGGAGATCAGCAGGCGGATGCGCCCAGTTCAACGTAAGACACGTAGCCGTGGTGCACAGGATCGAAGCAAGGACAGTGGGTCGCAGTACGGAAACCCTATACGTGGAAAGATGGGGGCCACGATATGAAGGGACAGATGGAAGGTTGGGATGGAGAGAGGGAATGATATAAAGAAAAAGAGGAGAGAGAGAAAAAGAGGAGGAAAATTCATTAGTCCAAGGAGAGGAGACCTAAAAAGAAGAGGAGGCGGCCAAGATTGGAGAGGGGGAATAGTGCTGAGAGTGATGGTAGTGTCGGTGAAGTAGTGAACAATGTTTGTACTAGTGTTAGGGGTGAAACATTTGGCGCCGTCTGTGGGGAAGAATAACATAGAAATGGCACCAAAGAAGGCAGTGGGTAGACCCAAAAAGGTTAGGGTTCAGGAATCGATGCCAGAAGCAGTAATTGAGGAAGGGGAAGAACGAGAGGAGGGCCGAACAGCGGAAGAAACACGACTGATGCGAGAAGAGATTGAGAGGCTGAGAGAGGAAGACGAGGAGTTGAGAAGAGAAAGAGAGAGGGGTGAAGAAATTGGGGAAGAGTTAAGTGAGGGGTCGGAGATTGAGAAATTGGGGGACGAGGAGGAGCATGGACCGACTCTGGTGGAAAACCCAGTGGCTGGGTTAACAGTGGAGCAAGTCCAGGAAATGATAAACAATGACCGGGAGGCGAATCTTCAGCAGACGAAGAATCAGATGGGCGCGGCCAGCCAGGTGGTGGCTGGATTGAATCGCAACCCATTGGCGGATGTGATATGGACTTCAGAGGTACCAAAGCGGTTCAATCAACCAAGGTTTGAAAGATACGATGGAACAGGGGACCCAGCAAATCACATTCATCACTTTAGACAACATATGCCACTCTGGCAAGAGCCGCGGTACGATGGTTTGCAGTGTATGATGTTCCCGGCTAGCTTGAAGGGGGGAGCTTCGGACTGGTATTATCGGTTGCCTTCAAAGAGTATCACTAATTTCCAGGAGTGGAGTAGGCGTTTATAGATCATTTTATACATCAAAAGAAGCGGGTTGTGGACATCACGACCTTATTTAATGTAAGACAAAGGTTTGCGGAATCGGTCAGAGAATATCTGTGCTGCTTCAAGGCCGAGACCTTGAAAGTGGAGAATTTGGACGAAAGGACGGCAGTGATAGCATTTGAAAGAGGTCTACGGCCTGGTACGGGGGTCCATCAGTCCGTTGCAAAGAATGAGATTGCGACCTTGCAAGAGTTATATCCGCGGGTAGATAAGTATATCAGATATGAGGATACCATGCAGAAGGATTCTAAGAGGGGAGCAAAGGCAGTGTCATTGGTGGAGAAAGGGGGGGATCGCAGAAAGACAGAGGCAGCGGACAAAGGTAACGAGTGGTACCGCGGACAGTCATCGCGTCCGGAAAGGAGTAGAGAGGTAGCGCGAAGAGAGCAAAGAGAAAGGAAGCCATACCGCGAGCTAGAACATACACCTTTAAACAGGCCATTGAGTGAGATATTGTCGTTGATCAAAAACATGCAAAGGTACGAGGGACCGCAGATCGTCCTTGCCGAAATGCCGAACAAACCGTACTGTGCGTACCACCAGGTACGAAACCACGAAACTAATGATTGTTACACGTTGAAATGGTTGGTCTAGAGGATGGTAGAGAAGGGAATGATGAGGGAATTTATAGCAGAGGCCTCGAATGTGGAGCCGGTGCCAGCGCCAGGGAGAATATTGGGAACCATTAATGTTATTTTCAGTGGAGAAGTGTTGAGTCACAACGCCCACAGAGACAAGGTGAGGAGGACAGCAAGTATTCAGCAGGTCAATGAGTCTACCAGAGGACCGTGATACAGTGTAGAGGCAATGGGCGGGGAAGACAAGATTACATTTTCTAGTGCGGATCTCCAAGCCATCGATACCCCACATGAAGATGTGTTGGTCATTACGGTGGCGATGGGCAATTACATGGTCAAAAGGGTGCTGATTGATTGTGGCAGTGTTGTGGACTTGTTGTTTAGGGGAGTGTTGGAGGAAATGAGGATTGATCCGGGGCAACTAAGGCCGCCGCGGTCCAGTTTGTATGGATTTAATGGAAGCGTCACGGAGCCTATGAGAGAGTTTTATTACCGCGATGGCGAAAGGCCCGCGGGATCGTTTTCCAGATTTATGGTAGTCGATTCCAACTCTCAATACAATGCGATCTTAATTAGGGAGGCGGTGGATCCATGAGATGAAAGCGGTGCCTTCAACATATTACCAAGTTATTCGATTCCCCACCCCAATAGGAATGTACGAAGTCCACGGAGATCAGGTGGCATCGAAGAACAGTCATCAGGATACTGTTAAAAGGATGGTCCATGGGCCTGGAGACGAACCATTCCACCCAAGGAAAAGGTAAGCATAGCAATTACAGTGCGGGGCAGTGGAAGGGGGTGAGGAGGCCGCGGTGGGTCCGAAAATTTTAGATGAGGTTGAGATAGTGAATCTGGGAGAGGGCGAAGAAGAGAAGTTTACTTCAGTAGGGTCTAACTTGATGGACGAGTGGAAAGGTAAGCTGGTACAATGCTTGTTAGAGAACAGAGATGTGTTTGCGTGGGGAATAGAGGATATCACTGGGTCGGACCCTGATTTCGCATGTCACCGACTGCATATGAGGGAGGGTGCGAAACCAGTAAGACAGAAGATGAGGGGTGTGCGACCTAAGTATGCGGAAGGAATCCGAGAGGAGGTTGCCAGGTTGAAAGGAGCGGGAATCATAAGAGAGGTGGAGTTCACGGACTGGTTGTCCAATATAGTCGCGGTCCCAAAGAAAAATGGCAACGTGCGGAAGTGTGTTGACTTTACGGACGTAAACTTAGAGTGCCCCAAGGACAATTATCCTATGCCGCGAGTAGACGAGTTGGTGGACAGAACGGCAGGGTTCAGAATGTTCTCATTTATGGATGCGTCCATGGGATACAACCAGGTTGCGATCTATGGACCTGATCAGGAAAAGACGTCATTCGTGGTGGAAGGGGGTACTTACTGCTATACGAGAATGTCGTTCGGGTTAAAAAAACGCAGAAGCCACCTTCCAACGGTTGGGGGAAAAAAAAATTTGAGAGTAAAATTCAAAAGAGAATTGAGATATACATAGACGATATGGTGGAAAAAAGCATGTCAGAGTCAGAGCACTTGGAGTGGTTGAGGGAAACATTCGGGATACTGCGGGCACACAATTTGAAACTCAACCCAGAGAACTGCACATTCGGAGTCACCACTGGGAAATTCCTGGGGTGTATTGTGACACAGCGGGGAATAGAGGCAAACCCCGAACAGATAAAGGTCATTGGTAGAGATGCCATCGCCTTAGATGGTGAAGGAGGTGCAGCGGTTGGCTGGACAAGTCACGACCCTGAACAGATTCATTTCAAAATCATCCGACAAGTGCAAGCTGTTGTACAGATTGTTGAGGAACACCACAGATTTTTCATGGACAGCAGAGTGTGAAAGTGCCTTTCAAGAGCTAAAAAGGTGTCTTGGGGAAGCACCTCTGTTATCGCGGCCTGAACTAGGAGAGAAATTATATTTGTATCTGGGGGTCACGAAGTATGTTATCAGCTCGGTCCTCGTTCGCGTTGTGGATAGAATGGAAAAATCGGTGTATTTCCAGAGTAAGACTTTGTTAGATGCGGAGACTAGATACAACCGAGTGGAGAAGTATGCTCTTGCCTTGGTATTTTCGGCCCTTAAATTGAAACTTTATTTCGAGGCTCATGCAGTGGTCGTGGTGACAAATCCGCCCCTCAAACAAGCTCTGAGAGCGGAGAAATCAGGAAGAATGCTAAAATGGGCCGTGATGTTGAGTTCATATGAGATCCAGTATCAAATCAGAACGGCGGAGAAAGCCCAGGCAATGGCGAAGTTTTTGGCTGAGTTCCCTACGGAAGATCCTACTTGGGGGGAAGAGATGGTCTTGGAGCTTGAGCGAGAAGAGGAACTGGATCGTTTGAATCCGTGGGACGAGAGGAATGGATAGAGGGTCTTCGCGGATGGATCGGCGACAGATGCAGGCAGCGGAATAGGTGTGGTGTTGGTCACGCCGGATAACAATAGACTAGAACAAACAATGAAGTTGGGCTTCGCGGCTTCAAATAATGAGGCAGAATATGAGGCAGTGATTGCGGGCATGAGGATGGCTGAGAGTTTGGGCGTGAGGGAACTTACCGTTTACTCTAACTCAAATTTAGTGGTATGTCAAGCAAACGGCGGGTTCATGGCAAGGTGCCCTAGAATGGCGAAATAATTGGGAATCTTACGAAAGGTGGGCGGCGAAGTTCACACATATCCGATTTGTACACTTAAACCACGGGGAAAACCGCCATGCAGATGCTCTGGCCTATGTGGCCGCAGCCATGCCAGGATCTTAGGAAAGGATTATCGAAGTAAGGAAACTGGAAAGACTGATTATCGAGGAGCCTCCGGAGATACTGAACACCACAGAGGAGGATGAAGGTTGGATGGGGCCTCTTAAGCAATTCTTGTCTGGAGTTGAGGTGATTGACCCGAGAGAGAAACGAAGACTGGAATAGGCGTCCCAGAGGTATACGCTGTTGGGAGGAGAATTATACAGAAAGAATTTCAACGGGCCTTTACTGAAATGTCTTGGACCGAGGCTGGCGCAAGAGGTGCTCAGGGAGTTACATGGGGGAGATTGTGGGAGCCATTCAACGGGCAGGACAACGGCCCACCTACTGTTAACGCAAGGATACTTTTGGCCTCACATGAAGAGAGACGTTGTGGAGTTTGCCAAAAAATGTGAGAAATGTCAGAGATTTTCTCAACTGATATTTGCCCCAGCAGAGCCGCTACACAATGTGTCTAGTCTATGGCCTTTCGTGATGTGGGCCCTCGACATAGTAGGACCGCTACCCATGGCCAGCGGTAAAAGGAGATTCATGCTGGCCGCGACCGACTACTTTACAAAATGGATTGAGGCCGTGCCACTGCAGCAAGTGAAAGAGGTGCAAGTGATCAAATTCTTGTGGGAAAACATAATATGTCGATTCGGGCTGCCCTACGCTATTATCACAGACAATGGAACCCAGTTCACGGGCTCTAAAGTGAAGAAGTTTTTGCAAGCCTATCATGTAAAACAGGGATTCTCGGCCCCTTACAACCCCGAGGGCAATGGACAGGCTGAGTCCTCTAACAAAACCATACTTAACAACCTCAAGAGGAAATTAGAGGATGAAAAAGGGGCCTGGGCCGACGAATTAAACCATGTGTTGTGGGCTTATCGAACTACACCACGGACAACCACCAAGGAGACTCCCTTTTCATTGGCGTACGGCGTAGAGGCCGTGATACCGTCAGAAATGGTGGCGGCTACCACTCAAACTCGAGCTGTCGAGAATGGGTCCAACTGGGGCATCCTGTCCAGGGACATGAATTTGGCTGAAGAAAGAAGGGATACCACGCACATAAGACTAGAAGAGTATCATCGCCACCTCCAAAGGCAGTACAACAAGAGGGTGAGATTGAGGAGATTCAAGATAGGAGATCTGGTGCTCCGCAGAGTGACCCCCAGCACAAAGAAAGCCAGCGAGGGGAAATTGGGTCCAAACTAGGAGGGACCCTATACTGTGGTGGATGTTGGAGGGACATGAACATACAAGTTACAAACCCTGGAAGGAAAAATGGTAGAGAGGCCTTGGAATGTAAGATTATTGAAAAAATTTCACGAGTGAATGTAATGGGAGAGGCCATCAGCTGCATGAGCTATTTGTACATATATAAAACCATAGCACTTTTGGGATGAACATTGTTACATGAACTGTGCTTGCCCTTCAGAGTGAAGGCGATGGAGGGGATGAGCCCTCCGTGGGCGAGAGGTCCGAGCTAAGCTTGGGAAAAATGAGTTGCCCCATGATGAGTATGAGGTCCCAACCAAACCGGGGCAAAATGAGTGGCCCCGGGCGGCGGACATGAGATCCTAGGCAAGTGGCGGCGAGGGAGTTTTCGCCGGCCGCTGGTAGGGGTCCCCGGCTCAGGCGGGGGCAATCAAGTTGCTGAGCCAAAGGAGAAAAGGCAAATCGAGTTGCTTTCCGTAGGAGAAGTAGATGAGGGAACATGAGTTTCGTTATGAAAAGCGCATTATTGTGTAGTGAGCCCATAAAGAGATAAAGCATAGACAAAGACATATTATACAAGGCAAATAACACAACCATTACAAGCAAAAGGAGGCAATAAGTCCTCATCAACCATCATGAGGGAGAATAAGAGGGAATAAAGAGTAGCGTAACAAGTGTGGCAAAAGACAACGGCAGTAGGAACAAATACAAGGCACAAAGAAACTATTCTAAAGACAAGGGACATCTAGACTTCTTGAATCACTACATCAGCAGCCTCTTCAATAACAGCGTCCGCAGCCGCATCAATGGCCCCAGCTACCAATTCTGCTACCTCGGGAACGATGACCATGGTAAAGGGGGTAGGATCCACGGGTGCCACCGCGACCTCGGACCCAGGGGCAGATACAGGGGCTTCGGGAAGGAGGCGGCCTTCTTTGATAAGCCTGTCATACTCCTCTTTGATCTTCTTAGCCACCCTCTTGTCTGCCTGGGCCCTGAAGTGATCTTGGAGTTCATCCATGTTGGATTCATGTTGTTTGAGGAGGGCTGTTGTATCTTCCTTACGTTTCTGAGAGAGAGATGAGATGGCTGCATTGTGCTGCGATAGGAAGGATTCACGCTGATTGCTCAGGCGGTCATTAACCTTATCCATATAGGCCAAATGGGAGGCCTCAGCGGACTTGAGTTCGTCCTGGGCTCGGAGCTTATCAATTCCGCGGCCTCACTAAGTCTTCCAAGTCGGGCAACTTCAGTCTCCAGCTGTTCAACTTTGGACCTAGCATCAAAGAGGCCGCGGATCATGTATGAGATATCCAGACTCATCTGAAAGAGAGAACAAGGGTCAGGCAACATAGAAAAGAGCAGGAAAGTTATCTAGTGCGAGGAAAAGAATACCTTCTCCCAGCCAGTATAGAACGAAGTTCTGTGGTGATCAAAGGAGCCCTCTTCTGCGTAAGCAAGGTCTTTGGGAAGGTGAGACCCATAGAACAGGGAGGAGGCCACTGCAGGGTTCTCCAAGGCCGAATCATTGGTATTAATGATGCGATTCTGAACCTTGAAAGTGGGGCAGAAAGCAGGGATAGAGTCAACAACCCCTTTACCAGACCTAAGAGCTGGCTCCTTACCATGCTGCTATTCTGGACGGGCGGGTGCAGCAGGTACTGTAGTAGGTAGATTGGCAGGGAGCTCATCAGAACCAGAATGCCGCGGGGGCTTGGAAGCCGGGCCAGGGGATGAGCGGGCAACAGTGGAGGGGGACAACCTCGGTGACAACATCTTCATCCGAGTCGCTATCAAATAGCTTCCATTTGTTAGCACCCATGTCGGAAGGAGGGGAAGCCGCAGATGGAGAATGAGGGGACATGTACTGATCTTCCCAAGTGGTCAGGAATTGGTAAGAGGGGTGAGCCGCGGAATGAGAGGGGGAGTTGGAGGAAGGAGGTGGGGGCTGGTGTGTAATGACTGTAGGGTGTTGGGATTTCTTGGGATGGCATCTTTTTTTGAGGGGCGGTGAATTTCGAGGTTTTCGTTCCTTGGGTGGAGGGGGGCGAAAAAAGGGGGCAGTATACCCTCCAATGACCTTCAGTTGAGGGTCGGACAACAGCGGAGTGGCGGTGGTGGGATCAATTCCAAGGACTGCTGATTGAGAGGATCTAAGATCGCGGAGCTTCTGAAAAATGGTGGAGGAAATGTGGTAGTAGGGTTGCGACTTCGAGTATGGGCGCCAACCTGCAAGAAAGAGTCGCAAGATCAGATGAGGAACCAAGGTAGTACACATCGAAGGATAAATAAAAGGGGGACTCACCACTGGGAAGGAAAGCCAGATGATTAAGGTTCAGTTCAGGAGGAAGATCCGCGGATAGAAAGTTTCTTGAGATATACAGCGGATAATGGTGCCACACCTTGTCCGAAAAGGTGACACGGAGGACAAAATGTTGTTTTCTAGGGCGAACACAGAAGGAATGCTAGCCCACACTCGCATCCTTCGTGCTCTTTTTAATATAAAAGTGAGCGATCATGTCACAAACCGTTATCTTGGGAATCCCATATCTGTTGTAATGGTTCACGACATACATGACCCTCCAGAAGTTGTCAATACCTTGGCAAGGGGGGATGTTAAAGTGGTTACACACCTCGATGTCTAGATGGATGAGGGGAAAGCGAAGCCCAGCAATGATTTGCCCTACCGTGGCCACGAGACACCCCGATTTGTAAGGGACCAAATGGGGATAGTAAGTTAGGTCAGGCACGTGTTCTAAGGTGATGTCAGCAGGAATACCGTAGGCCATCTTAACCGTCTCTAGGTTAGGTCTACGACTGCGTGGGGGAGGCGGCAGAAGGGCAAGGGGTTGGCCGGAGGTGGAGGGGGCCTCGGTTGGATCAAGGGGAGGGGGAGTGGCAACACTGCGAGAAGGGGAGTAAGAAGAGTCGTCGGATCTAGAATCCGACATTTTGGGGAAGACTTCAAGGAAGAAGACACACAGTCACAGCAGGTGGGAGAAGGAGGAAAGAGAAAATCGCAAATTAAGGGGGAAATACACAGTACAAAAAGAAAAGGGAAATAGAGAGGGAAGAAGACCAACCTGGGGAATGAAGGAGAGTGGCTGACACAGGAGCTGGAGCACAAAGAAAACTGAGGGGACGACCACGCACTTGATCAGAGCAACCAAAGGATGAGATGAGTAAAGGGGTGAGAATAAATGTAGAGGAGAGTAAAATGAGAGAGAAGGAAGAATCAAGCGGGCTTTTATAAAAGGAAAGGGTAAAATTGTAATTGGGGAGGAGCTGAAATCGAGGAGACCCCAAAGGGACCAGCCAGGGGATGACGCGTGGAGACACGAGAATCGAAGAGGTGCAGGCCATAGGCACGTGGGGAGTGCGTGAATCCAGCGATGCAAAGGAGGAGGAAGGCCACGGCCGACATCTAGAATACGCCGGACTCTCGACCCCCCGATCGCAGGAGGATCGCGGACTCGAGAGGGGGCATCTGTGGTGGTAGGATAAGAGCCCAAGGAGATCAGCGGGCGGATGCGCCCAAGTCAGCATAAGACACATAGCCGCGGTGCACAGGATCGAAGCAAGGACAGTGGGTCGCGGTATGAAAACCCTATACGTGCTAACAAGATGCACAACAACGGCACGGCAGTGGCCCAACAAGAACACTCAAGGCATCAATACACCGTGAGATAAGATATGTAGGAGCAGAGGACACATTCCACCATTTTCGATTATGGAACCAACAACTATAGTGAAGATACAAGCTAACAAGATCTTTGACAAATCTAAACGGCTACATCTTGATACCACAACCAACAGCCAAACTCTACAATAAAAAACAGCACACAAAACATTAAAAACGACAAACAAAACAACAACCGGATCTGGCATAGTATAGATCTTAGCAAACCCCAAAGTGACGAAGAAAGAATTCATAAAAAACCCCTTCAAACAGCCTTGAGTTGCTGCAAAAGGACCCTTGCCGGTCGACACACATATCAACGAACCGGAGAAGAAAAGCGCCATTTTTTTCCTTTTCTTCTACATCTTCACAACAAATATCCAAAGAGGGAGAGTAGATCTAGAAAGAAAGGGTAAGACTTTGCTCTAGATCTAGAAAAAATATAGACTTTGCTCTAGATCTAGAGAAACAAGGTAATGTAGTTAGTTGTGGGGGAGAGAAGGGAATGAGTAGTTGAGGGAAGGGGGATTTGTTACTGCTATACCCCGCAGGAAGGGAGGCTGGAGAGGGTTGGAGAGGGAGCCTCAACAATGTTTGATTTTAGTTTCATGGGTAGGGTGAACTAGTGTTACCCCCACTAGATGAGCCAATTAGGATTTCCCCCACAAGATAGGAAATTAGTGTCTCCCCCCCAAAATACACACAAAAAAAATTCGGTCAACCCAATTTGATTTTTTTTTTTTTGCGTGTATTTAGGGAGAGACCCTAATTTCCCATCTAGTGGGGGGAAATCCTAATTGACTCATCTAGTGGGGGGGTTTAATATTGGTTAACCCTAGTTTCATTATTTTAGGACCATAGACAAGTTAAGTTCTCTTATACTTGCTTCAGCGCTAAACTCGCAAGATAGTCTGAGTGCAGCCTTAGCTTTTATTCCTTATGTTTCTTTTGGTTTGTATGGATCTGTGAATATGATATGCTGATATACAAATTGATACGCTATTGTTTACTTCGAATACTTGAGATTTTAACATTTGAACTTTTGCTTGGCATGACAATATGATATCTACAATTTTAAATCCAGTAGACTAGAATTCATGACATATATTATACACCCAAGCTGGACTTAATTTGGATGACCTGTTTCTAAGTTTTGCGATTTGAACTCACCTCTGTTGTCTTGTTGTTACACAAGCTACTAGCGTAACGAACTAACGAACTAACTAGCAAGTAGATACAGGTCCATTATATTAGACCTAAGTTTATGGGAATTCATATTTGAAAGGTCTCCTCAGCTTTTATCCTGAAATTTTAGATTGGTGATTTGGTATATCGACAAAAATTCAAGGGTTATTTAGCTTTTGGCCCCACTTTATGTATGGATATTAGCGTTTGGCTCTCCTAAGCAATGTTTTGAAAACCGAACCGGTGATCGAACCGATTTTTTGTTAAAATGGTTCAACCAGGTTCAACCACAGTTCAACTCGGTCGGACCGATTGATGTTTATTTAACAAATTTTTTAATAATTACAATAATAAAATGAATAAATATATGTTTTAATTCAATATTAATTAGTATTATATATCAAAATAAATTTATTATACAAGAAATACATAGTAGTATGTTGGTTTGGAGTTTGGATTATCTTATTTAGGTGTTAGGTTCAACTCCCCACATTATCAATTTCCGATTTAGAGTTGAACCGGTTCAACCACGGTTTAAGCTTAGACCGAGGGTCCAACCATAAACTCAAGTTTTAACTGAACCGAACCGAAAATTTACCAGTTCCGATCGGACTCCGGTTCAACCACCGATCCGGTCCGATTTTCTAAACACTGCTCCTAAGTTGCTAAATTCGTTTTTGGCCCCAGTTCTGTTAGTTGAATCAGTCAACTTTAACTCCACCGCAAGTATTCTTCAAAATGACAACTTTACCCTTCTTGTGACTTGCAAGTGAAATTGTAACAAAATATTCTATTATTTCATTTCAATTCGAAATTCACTTGATCTTAACAAGGACTCTGTCCCCCAAGGGCTTGAGTGTACTGCACAGCTGAAAAAGCAACGAGGATGAGCAATGTAACCGAATGAGAAGGAAGAACTTAAACTCACATGTTTGCACATTTTCCTGAGGAAGCAGCTACAGATAAAATGCAAAGCTTTATTGACACAAATTCCAAAAACAAATCCTCAACAAATCATTTCTTTCTCTTAATCTTATTTTCCAAAAACCAAACGGCCAAGAATAAACATAAATGTAGATAAAATACTGAACAAATCTTACTTCTCTTAATCTTATTTTCCAAAAAACAACCCATTCATATCTTATCTAAAACAAACATTTGTGCACTAATCTCATGTCATTAATTTTTTTTGAAGTAGTGAGAGATTTGAGGATTGGGTTGGTTGGTGTTTGGAGAAATGAGGGATTTTGAAAATCATAAAATCAATTACCTGTTGGGGTTGGGCTGATGCATGATTCTTCTTTGCAGGTGAACAAGTCACTGGATTACTGATCAATCGGTTATTCTGGGATGAAGTCGTCCCAATTAAGTTTGATCTTTGGAATGTGGGAATTGGTGGTCCATCTTTCTTTTTTTCTGCAGCGTTCTTCCAGAATTGGACAATCAGATATTTCCAGTCGTTGAAGCATGGGGAGATGCTTCAAATCCTCTGGAGTGAAGTCAAGGAATTTACAATTATCAAATTTTAATTTTTGAATTGCAGTGAGTTGGTTGAAGCCTTGGGGAAGTGACGACTGTCTAGAATAAGAGATGGAGAAAGAGTGAAGATTTGGGTAGTCATTTTCGTTGTTGGTGGTGTCGTTGTGATCGGGGGAACCAATTCCACTGATTAGCAGCGGCAATATAGACTTTGAAAGAAAACCTGTTTTATGTCGTAATTTCAGCTTTTCAAGGAGGGGAGGAAGGCAAGGTCCCGTCAGTTGTGGACAATCTTCTATCAATAGACTTCTGAGTGCGGAAGAAAACAAGTAATGCGGCACCACCTTCAACTTACGGCAAGAATCGATCACCAATAACTGAAGACAGGGCATGATAAAACCTTCTCCACCTTCTTCATCTCTTCTTATTGGAAGCTTTATTTCATCTCCCTGTTCCCGCATCTTAATCAATTTAAGTTTCTTCAATACTGGGAACACTGCAACTTCTTGAGCGCTATCATCAATTTGGAAAATATCAAGGCCCCGAAATTTCATATTTTGTAGTTCAAGTTCTTCTAGAGTTTTTAACTTTCCGAGGCCTAGTGGTAACATTTGCAATTTCACCAACTTCACTATACTCAATGTGCGAAGCTTTGGAAAAATCTCCACGCCTCTTCGGAACGGCAGATGCCACTCCTCCAACTTTCTCATATCCTCAATATGAAGCGTATGTAAGTTCGGGAACACTACTACCGATTGTATTGAATTTTCACCACTAGTAGTAGTACCATCAGTACTTCCCAGTCCATAAAACTGGCATCCGATGCGTTTCACTGAGTCCAGGCTCCATAATTCAAGGTGTTCAAGGTTTTGAAGTCTCCCCAAAGCAGGCAATTCCGAGCATTGATTGCAGTTTCTCAGTTCCAGTTTCACCAGATTGGGTAAATATGTATTAATGCTTGACATCATCCACAAAGGAAATTTATTCCCTCCGTAATCTTCTATACGCAACTCTGCCAAGTTTGTATGCGGCTGGAGACCATCCAAAACACTCTCTATCCTTTTTCTCTTTTCTTCTCCTGCAGCAGCATCTTGTCTTTCATCATGTCTTTCTTCATCACTTTCTTCATCACTTTTTTCAGAAAACAACAAAACCAAGGACCGGAGCTTTTCTTTTTTCTTTAGTACTGCCTCTATTGAGTCCGCCACTTGTCCCAATATCTCCATTGTTAGTTCTCCTTGGATATGGTCTAGAAGTTTTAACTCTCCAATCTGGCATCCTTTTCCACCATCACGATCCAATACCACTCTTCTTAAGGTTCTAAGGCAGCTCAATCGCTCCAAACCCCGCGGGAAATAACTCAACTCATCAGTTCCTTCAAGTTCGAGATGTCTGAGATTACGTAATTTCCCAATTCCCTCTGGTAGTTTTCTCAGATAATTACACCCATTTAATTTCAATGTCTGTAAATTAAATAGATTACATACTGTTTCAGGTAATTCCTCCATATCCATGTAAGACAAGTTGAGGAGTCTCAGATGTAACAATCCGTCCACCTCATCTAAAAGTTCTTTAAAAGAAGTTGTACTTAAGTCCAATACCCGAAGGCATGTCATCTGACACATAATTAACTCAAGACGTGCACTAGTATGCACCGCATTTGCTACACCAAAATGACGCAACCTGATGTTACCAACCTCTCTATCATTCTCCGTAAAAATAGAGGATTCCCTCTTTGCGAGATGTTGGGCAAAATCATGCACAAGATCATGCATTTTGCAACCAATGACGTTGTCTTCACTGTCTTTTTCAAAATCTTGGAACAAAGAGCGCATCGCGAGATCATTGAAATAGTTTGTACCAATTTTCTCTAGATCTTTTGAGCTATCATAGCTTAAAAACCCTTGCGCCATCCAAAGCTGGACCAATTCATCTTTATCTATTTCTGCATCTTCTTGAAAGATAGCACAATAAGAAAAACATCGCTTCAAATGTGAAGGCAATGCATAATAACTTAATAAAAGAGAAGGTAAAAAACCATGCTTATCTTCCGACATTACTTCCCATATTTCACTTGCTAATACATCTTTCCATTCTACTACAGATCTTTTGCGGCACATAAGACTCGCGATAACCTTTACCGCTAGAGGGACACCCTTACACTTCGAGGCAATTTTTTTTCCAATTTTTTCAAACTTTTCGCGATCGTCTTCTATTTCCCTAAGAGCTATATGTTTAAAGAATGACCAACACTCTTCATCAGACAATTGCCACAACCTACCTATGTATACAGGTGGAGGCCATCTTCTCTGCAATGTTCTCATCTCATGTGGTGATTATTATTCTGCTTCCCTGTGCACCACCGAGACCTTCAACTTTCCCCAAATCTCTCGATCATAGGTCCATACGTCATCTAGGAAGAACTTCTTTCCCCGTACGGATTCAGACAAACTTCTATGCAGATCTTGCCACACTACGATATCAGGGACATCACCAGTAGCTTCTTTAATAATAGATTTGGCCACCCTTTGAAGATCAAAAGGCTTCGAGACACAAACCCACATCAGCTTTTCAAAGTTGTTTGTCACTAGCACATCTTTGAAGATTAGTTGCACAAGGGTCGTCTTGCCGAAACCCCCTGTACCAACTATGGAGATGAGTGGGACATGTGAATCATGATGACTAGTCTCACTCAGTAACATGCTTACTACACTATATATATCATCAACACGACCATAGATCTCAGAATCATCAACAAAAGAGCTCGTTCCTGGTCCAGGTTCTTCACGACCTTGCCTTTCGGTGAGATTAAGTACAGCTATATCTTTAACAATCCGATCTAGTCTTTCGTTTATGTCAATCATCTTATTGCCAAAATCATTGCGTACCTCAGCACTTTTGAAACAAGAAAATAGAGAAAACAAGCAGGACCAAAGCTTCTCACTGACATGAGCATCGTCGTCATCAAGTAGTTGGATCTGTGAGCTGAGAATTTCGGTTTTCCAGTCGTCCAATACATCGTCAGCATCATAGGAGATGCGTGTGAGTTGTTCTAACCAAGCCTTCACTGCTCCGTTCTTGACTTCCTTTTCCTCTGCATCCTCAAGCACTCCTTGGATAAGAAGGAGTGTATCATTGAGTTTTTCGCTTTCTTTACGTACACCCGCCAATAGATTCACCTGACCTGTTTGGAGGATCGAACGCAATTGCTCCAACACACCGGAGATCACCGCATGAGCCATAGTGATAAGAAACACAACAAAGAAGAGAAGACGCTCGATTTCCAAATGCAAGGGCAAGGCTGCTCAGGTTCGTTGTAGAGATGTTTCTCGAACACCAATAATTCACATGGGTGGGTCTAGAGATGTTTCTTCAAAATGACTTTGATTATTTATTGGGGTGGGATAGAGGCACAGTTACTGTAGCCACATTATGGGCACAGTGAATCCAAACCATTGATCTGTAGCAAATCCTATGGACATAGTCTACTCTACATTACCAAATCGAAATAAACGAAATTTCAGAAAAACAAAATTTTGCGAAACAAAAAACACGAAATAAACAAAAAATCGTGTTTACCTTCTTCTCCAAAATTAGATCGAGAATTTTTCTACCCTCTTCTCTCCAGAATTCACGAATGGGTTCTCTGTTGCGTAATATATGTTTGATGTTGCAAATAGATGTTTGTTTTGTTGCTTTGGCGTAATAGATGTTTGTTTGTTTTTTCTTGATTTGAGGTTTGAGTTAGGTTGTTTTTGCTCAAGAAGTCACTAACATATGATAACATTCTTCCCGGGTGAGCAAGTGTGTTTGCAATAATTGATAGTTTATGGAAAAGCAAAGGGTAATGTTTTATTAGGATGTTTATTGCTTGGAAATCTAAGATAATGTTCTTCATGTTAAGCCATTTTCCCATCATCAACGCCATTCTTATCTATGGAACTTAAGGACCGATCTCATTGTTAATGTTGTCGATAGTTGAGTTTTTGCTTACGCTTTTTAGTGTTACGTTCCTTGACCTTCATTTCTGATTTTCTAAAACCAATTATCTATTTATTAGGTCGCCGATTTTGTTCCCCTTGGACTTTACGCATTGATTGCCATACTTCATTTGCCAATGGAGTATTCATCTCCATAGAAGGATACTGCAGATTTATTGTCCTGGAACAGAGAAACATGATATGATTTTTTAAGAGTAGGATAGAGTTTCTACAAATTGCCATCTTACTTCAATTTCACATTGTTGCAAATCATTTAATACATGTAACTGAAATTCACTACATATTCTGACTTATTTTGTTTAGTTGGGCCACAAATGATGACTGACTACCAAGTCATCAATATATCGATGTTTTGTCCCCTTAATCACAATTCTGTCCTCTTTGATTACAATGAGTCTTGTGATCTATTAATACCCATTCCATACAGTAGTTCTTATCGTGCATCATCTGCTAATAATAATCCTGTACGACATCGTGTGTGGTGCCAAGTAGAAAGAGGCGTTCCTCTTAGTGAAGCTTTTACTTGATGCATGATAAGTGGTTGGAAGACAAGGGAATTAAGCACACAAATTTTGCTGTTGTTACATGGTCCAACTGGGATTGTCGTGTGATGTTAGAATCAGAGTGTCGTTTTAAGAGGATCCGGAAACCTCCCTACTTCAACAGGTAATTCTAATGAATTCTTTAATCCCATCTATATTTGAATCATTGTGTCTGTATTTTTCAAGTTGTATTTTGAATTGTTAACCTCTATAATAACCTTTCTGCTACAAAGATTTCATTATCAAGAAAGTGCAAGAGATCCAATTACAACTTTTGACAAAGACACTGATTTTTCAATTAAATTGAAATACTGTTGTAAACATAAATGATTTATCGTACACTAGGTTACAAGGTATTCTTTTGGTCATGACCTTAGTGAGAAAGGGATGACAAGACAATTTCAAAGATACTATTGATATGTACAGATCATCACATAGCCATTGATGTTATGACTTTTTGAGGACGGTATCCCTAGGTATTGGCTTCACCACTCGTTAGGCAAACCTTTTCTTTTTCTCGGGGTCTTTAAAGTATCGCCAGTAATGCAACAACTATGTCCGAGTCCTTTGGGGCCTGCAAGATTAACAACTATTAGCCTAGTTCTTATCGGGACCAACAACGTAATCCATTCCCATTAGACAATATGGGTAAACAAAGATCAAGATGGAAACTACCTTCGGAACCTGAATTAGCTTCATATTTGCTTCCTCCAAAGTTTTCTGACCTTTTCTTGAATTGCATTTTGCACATGCTGTGATCTACAAGGACACACAAATGTATAGAAAGAAAGGTTACTGGAAAATGTTAAGAACGTAAAGCAAAATGTAAACAAAGTAAGAGTGTGAAGAATCCCTCTTGAGCGTGGACATTAAAAAAAGCACTTGCATGCTTCCTCCCACATACTACTGAACAAGTAATGAAACAGAAATCTACTTGACATGCTTGCTTTGTTTACATCATTACAACATACATCTTGTGTGATTTAGAAATCATAGTCACAAATGAAGATTAAAGTAGTGTTTCAACCTCAGAGGAAAGTTATCACTTAGGTTGAAACAAATGAAACTAAGCCATGAAACCCACACGGGAGCAAAGAACTTTCTCATTAGAAATCTACCATCAAAAGAGTTTACTCAAAATGCAACATATGAGGTTTTACCAGATTTTCCCATTCCCATTCTCCACCACGTGAAATTGGCGTAACATGGTCACGGTCGGGCTCTCGTGAGGAACAATATCTGTTGAAGTAGCAGCGAAAAATAAAAAAACGGGCTGATTACAGTTTAAATTCTTAAACCTAAAATTGACAATCCAGATTTACTTAGAAGTAATCATAGTGAGAGAGCACAATCAAATGAAATTTTGAAACCTTCGTATCACTAGTGATTGCAATCAAACCCTACACCAGTCTACAATTCAATTATTTCACTAAATTATCAAGAGATTTAACATGCTTAATTGGTTTATTTACTGACAAATGAAAGCATCCCGAAAAATATATTCTTTTCATTTGAGGTGTTGTCTTATTCTTCTTCTCTTGACAACTCAGTAGCAGATTTGGTACCGAAAGTAGGAGAGATTGAACTCCAAAGTAAGTTAAACTGAATTGATTGGAATAAGGTAAGCAACACGAAAACATATAACTAAGAAAATATAAAATAGATGCTGGGGAAGTAATAACACATATAGTAATATAGAAGAACAAAATAAGATTGACCTATAACCCATGAGCACTTTTCATACAATGTAGGAGGAACCATTTGGGTGAGTTTACATACCCTCAAGACAATTTGGAATATTGAAGGAACCATCGAGAGTAGTTCTGGTCGATCGTAATATTCTAAAACATCGACTGGCTAATATGATCATGAACCCAATCAAAAAGTGGAAATAAAAAGAGTGAAACCAAAAGACAAGTAGAAGTAAAAGTGATGAATTGTTGAGATCTTTAGACCAAAAGCATCCAGATCCGCAGATTGCATTTTAGGTGCTTTCGTGAGTGAGTAGTGTATCGACAAACAAACCAATGCTAAATATTGGTCTTGGAGAAGATTAAGGTCCGGTCGGATCTTGGAAGGAATCTTGGAAATCAAGGCATTATTTAAACCTTTGATAAATTGTCGTTCAAACTAGGACAACATCGTGGTCGCCAACCGACACAAACTTCATTCTTATGTGGCGTGAAGATCATTAGCAACTCTTTATAAGAGAACTTGTGGAAATTTCAATGAAGTTCCCTAAAAAGAATGAAATCTTGATGCTTTTCATGACCTCGTATATTGTATACAATAGGACGTAGAACCAACGCTGTCCTTGGCAGAGTGCCGCCCCATGCTAAAATGGCCTCTGAATCAATTTTATTAATAGAATTTCTCATACATTTGTTTTAAACACATATATATACACTCCAGTCTACTCCATGCGCCTTTCGGCTTTTAAAAGCAACACAAACCAAGCTTGCTTGAATCCCCCCATATATTACAAATGAAGAAGGGAAATCGTGCAGGAAAATTTCAAACTTGAGTTTGTCAAAACATTGCAACACAGAAGAAAAGAAGCATAGTGATTGGAGGAGATGAAGTGGAGTTCGAAGTTGGAAAGCCTTGGTTTGTGTTGGGTCCCTAAGCATGTAAAGTAAAATGGTGGTATCTGGTTGTTTTTGAGAGTGAGACTGACAAGGGCTGGATTGTGAATACTCAGATCAGTATTTGTCTCAATTGTGTAGTGAAGTAGATTGTCACCTTGGACTTTGACCACCTCAGTAACCATTACCAAGCAAAGCAAAAAAACTTCGAGAAATGACCTTTAGCTTCACTTATGGTTGCTAGGTGGTCGCTCCTTGCTCTATTACAAATCAAACTGAATCTAGTAAGCTTCATTTATCAACACACCTTGTCTATGAATTCCAAGCAAATAGCACGCTTCCAGCAGACAACATTGATAGGCCTAGCACAAGATGAACACCATCAGACACGTTTTTCTTGGCAATACATTGGAAAATAAACTAATTTAGGATCAAACTATAACTCTGTAAGCACTTATATATGGAATCTAAAAATTATATCTTGTATTGCAAGTCAACTTTATCATACAAAATCCACACTCAATTGAAAGAGGGGAAACACCACTTAATTTCTAACAATGTCAGATAGCAAATATCATTTAAATAAAGGAGAAAAATACTAAACAGCGTCAGCTTATGAGCATACAATACAATTCAACACTTCCAATATATTCACTGCAACTTAGAACAGAAGGCAGCAAAAAAAACAAAACAAAACAAAAGCTAAGAAACCTCCTGGCCAAAAGGAAACTAAGCAGTAAAAGAGATATATTGGGGGTAAGCCTGCAGAGTAGGTTGTCTAAAACACAGTCAATGCAAACATCTTTGGCAGCTAAAGTGCAGTATAATTTAACCATCATCTCAATCAGCAAAAGGAAAAAGGGTACTTAAAACCTATACGTGAAAAGCCCACAAGCAATTTCCTTGATCTACTGGTTCTTTAAACAGCGCATTAACTGTTTACAACCTGAGGAATATACCACAACCAACAAGAAATCAGAAATCGGATGTAACTGGCTAAATTGAAAAGACTTAATCAACCTCCTCAATCTTGGAATTCTGGAGAGAAGAGGGTAGAAAAATTTTCGATCTAATTTTGGAGAAGAAGAAAAACACGATTTTTTGTTTCGCAAAATTTTGTTTTTCTGAAATTTCGTTTATTTCGATTTGGTAATATAGAGTAGACTATGTCCATAGGATTTGCTACAGATCAATGGTTTGGATTCACTGTGCCCATAATGTGGCTACAGTAACTGTGCCTCTATCCCACTTATTGATTTATTTCAATGACTTTACATTATTTATTTATTACAATGACTTGGGAATAATCTCCAGTGATTGCAGATGATCGTGGTCCTCCATCTGATGACTTTAACCTCACTGAACTTAAGTAATGCACATGTAACGAATCAAGACAAAGCTTGGATTGGATGTAGGGTTCTGCGTTGGTAATAGACTGCTCTTGTTAAAATCTGAAAGAAAATGAATGTAGAGATGCAACCGCTGATCATTCAGGGTTAATGGGTTCTCTGGAAATTGAATCCCCTGGGCAGAAATAAATCTTATCAAAGAAATATTATGAAGAATCAGAGTGCAAAATTGGTTTAAAACATTACAATCTCAATACAGACACCAAACAGACTCTTTCTATATCTGATACATGATTAAATTGAGTTCTAAAGTCAGCTGTCAGAATGGTGCAATTGCCATTGGGTCATCTGTTATCAAGTTACACACACACACTAACACTGGGTTGGATATGAAGTTACCATCGACAACAATTTTGTAGCACATTCCACTAGGCTGGTGAGTAATCAGCGAAGTAGTAATTGCAAAAAGAATGTGGGCAACGACGTGGTGACATTGGTTCTCCAGACAGTGTACAAACAGATGCACTTGTGAAAAACACAAGTAATCTGAATCGCTTGGATAAAGAATTGTGAGAATGCCCTTTGCTCCATCTCTCTGAAATTTTAGGAAAAGGTGAAGAGGATATCTTGTTAAAATGCTGATACAGTTGAGGAAACAAACTAGCTGCTAGTGCTCATCTTGGACTTTCAATGAGACTAATTCACTTTCTTGTGGTTGGCCTCTAAGCTTTGGAGAAGCTGGTAACCATCTACGCAGTCTTTCTGGACACCACCTGCTCAGAATACACCAAACTAAGTACTTCTGAAACAAAAAAGGAGATAATACCAATGATGTGCACTTCCAGAAATCGGTTTTAAAGTGACAAGGAACAGAGGCAGCCCAGGGCAGTGAGCAGGACTAAAAGAAAAAGACATGTATGAGTAGCATAGTAAAAAGCCTGAGTGAACCAAACAGCCTACACTGCCTTTTCAGGATGTTTTACATCATAGAAGACCAAATCTGATGATTGAATCACTTGAATCGCCTCAAAACATCTCTTTAAAAGTGAAAGAAAACAAAAGTTCTTTATCATAAAACAGATGGTATGTCTGGGAAAACAGGGGAAAACAGAATTATGTATTGGCATCTGAGATCTCAAAGGGGTGGTCTCTTCAATGGTGAGAATGTATAAATACCTAAGACTACGAAAATAAGAAAAACTAATAACAAGTTTTTGTTAACTTACAGATCCAGTCTTTCATGTATTGCCCGTCGCACTGAAGAGTTGAGACCATATGCAATTGAGTTGAAAAGACCCTGAATCAGCATCAATGGCTCAGTATCTCTGACAAAACTTAGATAATTATAGCTCATGAAAATTGTAACAATTAGTTGATTAGTTCAAATTGTAACAATTAGTTAATTAGTTCTTACGCACTTCAACTCTGAATAAATTCTAGTATCTCAGGTAAAGTCTGATACAATAAAGACTTTGACAAAGCATCGAACCAATGAAGAATTAAGAATAGGTGCAAAACATGAGGAAAAATCAAGCTGTTGTTCGAAAAACTAGAATACACAGTTTTGAACATCTAGAGTACATAAGAAAGGCGGATGAGGATAGGTTTAGCCAAGTCCTGGGGAAGATTCTGGGATATCACTCTTTGGATACGCAGGTGGCACTCTACAATGTGTCATATATTACATGCTGAACAATGGAGAAAGGATATTACGCGGAAAGGAGAGAGAATGAAAAGAACTGTCAATGTAGGTGAAATACTATTTTATTAATATAACTACTGAAAATATATTCATGTTCCGATCATTTAAAGGACCTATAAAAAGGGAACTAACGGGGAAGGGGTTGTTTTCTAGTTCCTTGCTTACATATAAATTGATATACAGAATCAATATCACTGTAAATGTCAGGTTCCCAATCTTCAAGCAGCTGAACTTGAGAATTTTAAAAATAACTGAGGTTTTCATAAGTGCAGCCATTCCAACATCCAGAAATGAGAGACAAAAAATTTTGTGGCCTGGATCAATGAAATCATGTATTCGATTGATTGTGCCAAATGCCCATGACCCTATAAGAATCAAAGGATAGTAACCCCATCTGTTTAAAGCCTATGAAAAAGAAGCCAAAATCAGCATGAACCACAAGATAACATGCGATTCCATCACAAGATAATGAAAACTAGCATGAACACAAGTGAGTTCAGTCATTTGGTTGGTCGCAACTCATGACCCGACAACCCTACCAATTGAACAGGAACCGAGATGATAATAAAATATGACCTCTCAAAAAGTCCTTCGTATACAATTTCGTCAAACAGGGTAAGCAAATACGAGCATAAGAAAAAGAGATGGATCAAAAGAAAATGAGTTTGTGGAAATAGAAGTATAGGACACTACTGTCATATTAGTATCTTACCCAGGAATAAAAAGCAGGGTAGAAAGTATGCATATTCCCCCCTCCCAGAGTATAAGGAATCACAACAGTGTCAATCTAAAATTCTAAATCAATCTCATCATCCATATCTATTTCCAATTTTCCATCAATGGAAGTTGCTTCTATGAATGTGATGCGGAAGATGAGACAATAATAAAGATAGCACTACAATGATCTGAAGACAAGAGGTGCTTGCAGGATAAAGAGTTGGGATTTTCGTTGACAAATTCTGCTCTTAGAGAGGAGAGCAAGGAAGCAGTAAAGTACTCTTGGATGGTTGGATATGGTTTGTGAATTATGAGTGACTTTATGGGACCTTTAGCTTGATCAAATCTTCCGAAAATTCGGTTGTTCATTCTTCTTTCTAAAGACTTATATTGTACAGATTGTTTGGTTGGTCACAACCCGACAACCGGACCAATTGAACAGGAACCGAGATGATGATTAAATATGACTTCCCTCAAAAAAAGAATTCGTATAAATTTGATCAAACGGGGTAAGAAAATTCAAGCATAAGAAAAAGAGGCGGTCAAAAGAAAAGGAGTTAGTGGAAATAGGAGTATAGGACACTACTGTCATATTAGTATCTTACCCAGGAATAAAAAGCAGGGTAGAACATATGCATATTTTTTCGGGTTAACTAGGATTACCACCCCTCCCCAATAGATGAACCAATTAGGATTTACCCCCCATTAGATTGGAAATTAGGGTCCCAGCAATTAATTACACTACAGTACTACACATCTTGTTGTGTGAAATTTGGGGGGGGGTGCTACTCCTAGTTAACCCTTTTTTTTCCTTCTGATCCGGAAGATGAGACAGTGTCTAGAGAGTGAACTGAAGATAGCATGACAATGATCTGAAGACAAGAGAGGTGCTTGCAGAATAAAGAGTTGGGAATTTGTGTGTAAGTGTGGGTTGTGTAGAGGACCAGAGAGGGCGATGAAAGGCTAATATAAATGTCAAGAAGAGATCCATTATCATTTCAGTGTTTCTTTCTTAAATAACTATAATTTACTTAATAAAACACATTCAAAATTTCATACAGTTCATTCAGTAAAATCGTGTGTTTCTCAGAGAATATAAATCAGACTAGTGTCATACTTCAAAATCATAAAAATCACTTACTTCTATCCATTCTTATTCACTAGCTCAAGTAAAATCAGATAACGATTCTCAAAATATGTTATGGAACCTCCTAAGACTTTCTCAATGATCTCAGTGAAATGTCTACTGACAAATTTAGTTACTGATGAAATAAATGTGTGAAAGTTAGTTTATAGGCAGAAAAAAATACATGTTCCCAGAAAATATACAAGAGGAAGGTGTACGATGATGGCTTGTTGCAATCACAATCCAATATCTGTTAAGAACGACATCTAAGTTTCAATATATTATCTCAGGTCCTATTCAAACCGAAAATTTAGTTCCCATTTCATATCACCTAGAAAGCAATTGCAACTCATCAATACATGATTTAGACACAGGTGAAGTGTACTTCTAACCTCAAGATTGTTCAGTGTCCTTGTATGCTGTAAGGACATCCTTGAGCTCCATCTCAGAATCATCTGGGACAGTAATACCCTCCAGATTGCTCATGATTTCATCACCCCTGCCATCCAAGAAAACATGTTCACCTTTATCGTCTACCTTAAGCAGATTATCACCTCCCTCCATATCTGAAAACTCATTATATGTTTCAATATCCCGTTTCCTTCCCCTGTAACCAATAAGACGTTGAACCTTTTCTTTCCAAAGAACCAAAGGGCACTTCTCTATAAGCTCAGGACCATCATAAGCTTCAGTTAAGTATACACTAAGTCTCTTACCTCTTTCAGAGACATAAAAGATCCCAAAATGTTTCAAGAAGATTCTCATCAACTTCTGAGGCATCACAAGTTCTTTACGGAAGTGAGTGAGGTAATCAGTAACAAGCCTCTTCTCAAGAGTAAAACTAAGTAGCTCATGCATGACAGCAATGGCTCTCTTATCAAACTCCTTCGAGCCAGCTGTGAGCCCTCGAGCATCCGCATATGGAGAGAGATAAGACCGTTTCTGGAAGTGTTCAATCTTCCCACCAAACCTGAAAAGCTTTTTGTAGTTTGCAGGGAACTTCATTGGAAAAGGAAGTGTCAGCACCCCAGGGGGAGCAGGATCCGACTCAATCAATCCATTCACCTTCTTCTCTAACTCAGTCACAGCCCAAGCAGGATTCCAAGAAACAAGTTCCAAATACTCAACAACATCATCTTTCGGCTTAACCACCCTAAACAAATCAGGATACTTATGAGCCCAATTCTTCCGAAAATCACATGGCAAACCAAAATCTCTACGAAACTGAGCAATTTTATCAGCCGGAAGTCGCTTATCCACAGTCATCATCAAAAACCTAGTAACATATTCCGCCACTTTCTCCCCATGCAAATCTAACAACTCCCTCTCTTCATTCAACAGTTGTTCAGCTTCTTTCGTCATCCCACACCACGTCACCCCTCTTCTATCTTTATACAACTCAAAAAGCTTAGGCGACTTTCGCAAAAAGTCCGAGATCTTAAAAGGCTTCTTTAAGTTAATTTGCCTTCTATACTGTTCCAGCGACCTGATAGGAACAATTTGTTCAGGCTCTTTCTTCAAAACATCCATTAGAAACAACACCTTTGATAGAATTTTCCACTTCTCTGTTACTATTTCTAAATCATGCACTCTCTTTAACTTGCTTCTATCTTGTATTCTTTTACTAGTTGTCATCAAACGCTTCTGCCCCGGCGAAAAAACTCGTAACAAACTATATTCTATGTCCCCATTTCTCACAAAATCACATGGCAACTCATAAAACTGCTTAGTTAGTGTGAACTTGTCTAAGAAACTCGATATCCGATTAATACCCATTATTTATTAGTAAGTGTTTCGATATTAGCTCAGTTTAAGTTGGTTACTCTGTGAGGAATATCGACAAACACTTATAGAGATGCATTTTGTTTACAATGGGGGTATGATTTTCAGACTAATCCGCAAATTTGGCATAATAATAATAATACTAGATATATATAATGGTTATATAAAGTTTTGAATAATAAGGGATGGGGTGAATGGAATGTACCTTATTTATTTTTTTAATGTAAAAGAGAAATGAAAGATTATAGTTCTTTTTCAATTTAGAAACTGGGGATTTGGAAGGCTGGTAGGGACTCAGAGTGGGATTGGAACATTATAGTCAAGGTTGATTGATATCTACAAATTTTTTTTTTTTTTGAAGATATCTACAAATTCGACTATTATGTTTCCGTGGATGTTGTGGGGGCAATGGGCATAGTCCGTGATTTCGAACGGAATCTCGGAATTCCTGTCGAATATTTTGGTTTTTAGGAAAATTTTGATATTTAGTCGGAATAAGAATTCGGGTTTTTGAAAATATTGGAAATTCGGGAATTCCAAAATCCTAAACTAATGCTATGCGCATAGTTCGTGATTCCGAACCAAACTCCGGAATTCCGCCCGGAATTTCGGTTTTTAAAAAAAAACGGAATTCCGAATATAGGGTCGAAATATCCGAAATTCCGAAATCATTTGAAATTCCGAATACAACAAGGGTCGAAATTTAATGAATTCCGGTTTTTGAATTTGTCGGAATTTCAAAAATTCCGAAATTCCGAAATTCCGAACTATGGCTATGGGAGAGTGTATGAGAGAACTCCTGTCACAGCTCAGAGCATTCCCAAATGCAAGTAGTTTTGAGAGGAAATAGTAACTTAGCACCCCATGAACCAAAAATAATGGTCCAAGGCCAATGCAAAGGTGATAATGAGGGTAGTTTTTCACTAAATTATAATGAGGGTAACACTTGCTACCGAGATAGTTACCGACTTGTGATTTTCGGACTGAATCTTTTATTCCGTCTTGCGTATTTTTTCGATTTTTTTTTCATTTTTTTTTAACGAGATGTTTCATTCTGTCCCCATTTTTTTTTTCTTTCGGACGGGATATTTCATTCCGTCCGGTGTATTTTTTCGATATTTTTTTCATTCATACATAATAAATTATTCCGTCCACATTTTAAAGTCACATTTGCATTAGGCAACTCCTAGTAGCTTTTCACCAAGAATATAACTATGAGAGAAAATAGTCCTATGTGGCGCCTATGCGGAGATAACAAATTGTTGTTTGCATTGGGAATGCTCTCATGACCACGTCATATTTGATCATGTAAAATTTAGTAAAAGTTAGCATAGATGCAAAATGCATGTTGCATCAAGCCAAGAGCATCTGTAGGTAGGTGGAGGCATCACCTGCATGTTTGAGACCAAACTTTGAGACAAGCATCCGCAAACAATGACCAACTCTAGGTGGAAATCGCAAATTATCAAGGAACTAGCCCACGCGACAGTTGCAATGTCACATGTGCAAAAATAAACCAAGAAAAAAAAACAATCAAAAGCAAACAGTGTTAATTAAACAGTTGCAAAAAGTGTTGAAGTGACACTACCAATGTCGCGTACACTATTCCAAAAGTTAAAAAAAAAAAAAAAAAAAAACCCCGTAAATTTGCCTCCACAGATGTGGCTAGACAGTTGATGCCTCCATGTTTGCCTCCACTTAGAGATAGTTTTGGGTGAAATTCTGAATGGTGGAGGCAAATATGCAGTTGATGCCTCCACCTATAGATGCTCTAAGGTAATAAACTTGAATTCAAGGCAATTGGTTGATTGATGTACAATACATGTTGCAGTGGAGGCAAATTTGTGGTTTTGGATGCGGATGCGGCGCGATACTACCAATGTCACGCGACAGTAGGAGTGTTGTGTGATTTTTTTTTACTTTGACCACAACAACCGTGACACTAGTAGCGTCGAGTCAATTTTATTTTTTTTACTTTTGGAATGGTGTACACGACATTGGTAATGTCGCTCCAACACTTTTTGCAACTGTTTAACACTGTCCGCACTATTTGCAACTGTTTAACATTGTTTGCTTTTGATTATTTTTTTCTTGGTTTATTTTTGCACCTGTGACATTGCAACTGTCACCTGGTTTAGTTATTTGATAATTTGCGATTTCCCACCTAGAGTTGCACTGTTGCATCCATGACTTTGGATGGAAATATGGAATCCGTATGTGCATTATTCTAATTTCTAATGCTCTTTCGGGGAGTTGAATTGCTTATTTAATTTATCGTCATTTCCTTTCATACACTCTAGGTTATAGTGTTTTCAGAAAATTCTACAAGAAGAAATTGAATTAATCAGCCCGCCTTTTCAAAAAATGGAAATGGAAATGAAGTCCCAATTTGGTTTTCTATATTTTAGTTATAATCATAGTTTAGTTAAGGATTTAACAACTATGATCATAACCACCAGTTTTTGAATTTGTCAAGTGATGTCCGTGAGTCGTTATCTAATTTGAAGATCTTAAAATTTTGGTGATGAGTTGAGAGGCCCATGAACTCTTATACTATACATAGCAACATAGTACAAAATATCAGGATATAGGTATTTATCGATATTCAATTTCTGGATATGTATCATGGATATATCCTCATGTTTGGGATATTTGACATTGTTTCACATGCAAATATCGTGGATATATCCAAAATATCGACAAATATCGTAGATATTGTGGATATTTATTGATATAACGTGACAAATTATTTATATTTATTTGAAATATAATGGTAAATATTAAATAAAATTGTTATATACACAAAATATCACCAAATATCCCCAAATATCACAAAATATCATCAAATATCACAAATATCGTCAAAATATCACCGATATTTACAGTCGTATATATCTCTAAACATATTGTGATATTTATATATCTTTCTCTAAAATCTGGATAGATATCCCCAAATATCGTGATATATCGGGATATTTTGTACTATGCATAGCAAGGCTTTAAACATCCCACATTCCATGTGGCTCCTTCCTCTTTTTGTATCTCTTTCTTCTCTTGTTTTCTCAGTGTACTTACAATTACCCTTAATTTTTTCTATTTCTCAGTGTTTGTTTGCTTGGAGCGCAAATTGTGTACTGGGACAGAACTCGAGTTTTATGGATCAACTCATCTTTTATTGAAGGAAGATGACATTGTGGGTATTCTTGAGACTGATTAAGTCAAATAAAACTGTTTTTCCCTTGTTGTCTAGACTGGAGCGCAAATTGTGTACTGGGACAGAACTCGAGTTTTATCGATCAACTCATCTTTTATTGAAGGAAGATGACTTGAGACTGATGAAGTCAAATAAAACTGCTGGTGGCTTGTTCTTAACTGAGGCTAGCAGGGATAAGCCTTCCATTGGAACTGTAAGTGGTCTTTGACATACCTTTTGTACGTAGTTGTCCAAATTTGGTTCTTAATAATGAACGTCCTGAGGTTATGGGGTTCTAACTAGTCTACTACTAAATGATGCACAATTTTTTCATATCTACGGCATTGTTGTATAAAAGGTTTAATAAAACGCATTGAGGCTTAAGCCTTTTATTTAGCGCCTTGAGGCTTAAGCCTCACTTGTTTTTATTTTTTTTCCATTTTTCTGAGAAATGCTAGACAGAAAAATAGAGATAGTGTCCTACCCATTTTAGGGGGTAGGACCATCCTAACCCACACTATAATACCAAAAACAAGCAACTGGGCACTGGTTATGGATTTAGAGCAAAATGTTGGTTTTGTTTGTAATTAAACTTTACTCCCAAGGACTAAGAGTTGATAAGAATAATTCCCCAACCTTCTCTTTCGTTCAAGATCTCTTGTTGTCAATCTCGGTTAAGTTTCTTTTAACGGTTCGTTTTCGGATCTTTTGATGTTTGTTTTAACATGAATTCTTATTGCATGTTGATATTTAGATGATTGATTCTATGTGAACTGTTTGATTAGCTCTTAAAGTGGAGATTTTTATGCATGTAGTAAACCATAAAACCTACACTAGATTTGATGTTTAAAGTTCTTGCTGATTTGATTTGGTTATTTTTTCTAAGAATAGTGGATTGTGAAGTGAAAAGATAGAAAACAAACAAATATTTCAAATCAGACTACTATGTCCAAAATTGAAAGTGAAATTGGTTTTATACACCTCAGGGATATTAGATATTTGATGCAGATAATGACTTTATCCATCTCTTACTCCCTTTAGAAGTTGTTTTCTTTCTTTGTCTACCTTTGTCAGGAAGGATTGAAAACTTTATGCTATCTAGCAGATTATTTGAGATAAAGTTGTTTTTAGAATTGGGTTGAATATGTCTCTACTAAAAGGGATGATGGAGAAGTTGGAAGAATATTAGGAAATACATATTAAATTCCTGTAAAAGGAGAAGGACCCAATTAGCATGAAAATCTACCGCAAGTTTGGACAGATGCGTGTCTTAATAATCAATTGAGTTCACACAGACTAGTTCACTCACCAATCCAATTAAGTTTGATACCAAATTCTTGATTAAAATCCATTTTAATGAAAATTTGTCTTGGATTTTTTGAGTTCCTTTAATCACTGATTTATAATTTAATTTCTGCAATTTCAGGTCGGTTTAGACTTATAGGTTATTAGAGATTTAGAGCAATTCAAACATTGGGCTTTTATAATTGTGAATTCCTTGACTTCACACTAGAGGATTTGAAGCATCTCCCCATGCTTCAACCATAGTTAGCAATTCATAATGCGGCAAAAATTCGATACGGAAAATATTCGAATAAAATCCGAGCTTTGATAAGAATTCGTTTTTTCAATTAAATTAAAAAAAACAGAAACAACAAAAGTTCGGATTCGTAAGTAATTAGAGTATAATACGAAGCTAAAAATAAAAAAATACTAGAAAATTTGACAGCATACTAAGCAGATTTATAGTGAAAATACGAATAATCAAAGAAATGAAAATACGAGAAAAGTCCCAATTTGGTTTTCTATATTTTGGTTTTCTATCACCCAAGGGCTTGACAGAAGTGTAGTGCACAGTTGAAAAATCAAAGAGGATGAGCAGTGTAACCAAATGATAAAGAAGTTACAGGCATCTCAAATTTTAATATAAAACAACAAAAGAAGAAAACTTTCGAAAGCATATACCAATATACATAGGTTAATAGTTGAAAGAGGAGTATGTGTAATGCCAATTACATTAGAAACTGGATTACAGTTATAAAGTAGCGCAGTCAAAGAGAACAGGTAATAAATCATATTTATACCTAATAGTTGCGGCTATTTCTAATCTCTCATGTTTTACAATTTAAAAACACCTCCTTCAATTATTCTAATAAGCTCTCTTGGTTTTAAGTAATTTACAAGAAAAACTCTCCCACCTCACTGAAATTAGAATTAGCTTTCATATTATTTAAAATAATTTAGAAAATCTCTTTCACGTTACTGAAATTATAATTAACCCCTCCTAATGTTTTTATATTATTTTTTAAAGATGTTAGAGCGACAAGTTAAAATATTTGAAAAAAACCGATGTGTAGCACGGTTCGAATACTTGTTTGAATAAATAGGAAAGTCCACCCGAGTGCTGCACATTTGAAAAAAAAAAAAAAAAATCAAATAAGGACACCACTATATTTCAGGGTGATCTTGGACACACCCATAAAAACACTCTCATACCCCATAACAAACTAAATTTTTTGTCATACCCTAACAATCGCCTCAATCCAATAATATCTCTCAAATTAATTTGGGATATTTCCAATAGAGTAAAAAAAAAAAAACTTACAGGAGTGCTGTAAGTTATGTTCCTGCAACTTGTTTATCCCATACATCAACTATGCAGAGAGGGGCATAGTACAAAATATCCCGATATATCACGATATTTGGGGATATCTATCCAGATTTCAGAAAAAGATATATAAATCTCATGATATGTTAAGAGATATCTACGACTGTAAATATCAGTGATATTTTGACAATATTTGCAATATTTGTGATATTTTGCGATATTTGGAGATATTTAGCAATATTTTGTGTATATAACAAATTTATTTAATATTTACCATTATATTTTAAATAAATATAAATAATGTATCATGATATATCAAGAAATATCCACAATATCTACGATATTTGTTGATATTTTGGATATATCCACGATATTTACATGTGAAACAATGTCAAATATCCCTAAAGAGAGGAATATATCCACGATACATATCCGTATCGATAAATACCCATATCCTGATATTTTGTACTATGGAGAGGGGTGCGATTTCCATCCCATTTGATCAAAAGGAAACTCGTAAGTTTTTTTTTTTTTTTTTTTTTTCAAACTACTATATCAGCCTAGTGAGATCATGTAGTTGTTACCATTTATACTTTGGTTTTATTTTGTTTTTTTGATGATGTTACTTATTAATATATCTATGTTTTTACAGCCTCTTGCATGCAAGCCGCTACTTTAGGTGCAATTGAGGCTGCTCACTATCTAAAGTTCGAGAAGCGTATTTACCTGTGCATAGATGAGTTGTGGATGCAAACTAGGGATTTCGGTCGGTGGGAAATCTATGACTATCTTGTCAGCGAAGGGGAGCTTACAAAAGATGTAAGTTTTGTTATTATTTATAATTTTTTGAAGTATCATTTGTTATAATTAGGCTGCTTGTAATGTTAGTTCAAATAACAATACTCTTTTGTTTCTCATGTAATATTATGTTTATTAACTTTCAGGGTTCACTTTGAGTTAAAGTAAAAGAATTTGCTCAGGCGGCACTACGGGTGATTAATTTGTTGGCAGAACTCCAAATTCAACCCGTTATTTTAGGAATTTTTGTGAGTGAAAGTTTTATGAATTTGGAAGATGAACTACTATATATTGACGAAGACGTCAGTGAGACAGACCATGATGTTGTCATAGCGGGATATTGTATTCTTCCTCTGACTGATTCCTTTATTTGATTGTTCTCAATTCTTACGGAAATGAGTGGGGGGTACATGGACTTGGAAAAGTCATTCCAGACAACTATGTGAATGGTATATTTCAAAAGAATTATATACCTATTGTGGAACACAGAGGGTACGTACATATATATTTAATATGTTTTTACTTATTATTATAGATGAAATAGGGGTGATCTTGAACACACCCATAAAAACACTCCCATACCCCAACTTTAAAATAAATAAATAAAATTGTTTTAGACACATTTATGTCCATATTTTTTTTTTATTAGGCGTACCCAAGACAAAACAATTTATTTATTATAATATATTAAGGACCCAATACTTAACCGTAGAATAAGTTTTTCACTTGTAACTGAAAAAGAACAAGAACATATTCTTCTTTTTCTATTAAAAAAAATGGTATTGATTTCTTCTCCAATAACTTCTTCTTTAACAACATTTCTCTCACTAATAAACATAAGTACCCATTTTTAATTTGAATAAACTATACCAAAGTAATGGGGATGAATACCAATCTAATGACGATGAAGGAAAAATAAATAGAAATCAAATTTTGACAAATGAGGAAAGAAGAAAATTGTCAGAAAATTTTGCTTTTTTGTTTTTTTTTTTTTTGCCCTTATTGGAAATACCCCAAATTAGTTTGAGAGATATTATTGGATTGAGACAGTTATTAGTGTACCACAAAAACTTTAGTTAGTTATGGGGTACTGGAGTGTTTTTATGGGTGTGTCCAAAATCATCCTTTTCTACTATAGAAATAACATTTTATTCCTATACTCGATATGATCTTTATAGTTGTAAGATTCCTAAATCCCCGAACAGTCGTAACTATCAACCCAATTCAAGAAATAGTTAGGACTTACCTTACACCTCTTTTTAAGTGTATTTCTCATGTTTTTCATTCATGCACAAATCGAAAATGGTAGTTGACTGGTTGGAGATTCCTTTGTTCTGTCACATGGACACACCATAGTTAAATTATAATCTATGTCAGATGTTTTTTTCATATCCACGTGTCCGTATCGACGCGATAGAGACACATTCTATGTGATCTACCTCAATTTCTTTTATATTCACAGTGTCAGACACTTTGTATCCCACACGAATACAAAGGCACTTATCCATGTCAATGTAACTTAGGTTAGAGGGAAAAATAAAAGGAAATGAAAATAAAGATAAGAATCATAACACATAAGATAGATTATGTAGCATACAAGTAAGATGTTTTAGGTACTCAAATCCCAAATGAAAAGGAAGGAAACATTTATCTAGGCATCACATAAGAGATAAGTACAAAATAAAGTTGGAAAAAAAGGATCAAACAGGAAATGAAAGGTTGTCTAGTCTCTGCAGAAATTAAATCAAAAGATGATTACACAAAATTGCACAACTTGCACCTCTCACATTTTTAATCTCTCTTTCCATTTTTCAATTTATTGATTGTCTTTGAGTAATATATAATCCGATAAACTTACCCGGCAAAAAAAAAAATATCCGAGGAACTTGGTAGTTGTTCGTCATGAAAAGTAAATGTTTCTGCTTGTTTTAGTTGGCATTCATTTTTTTTTTTTTTTTTTTGGGTTCTTATTTAAGCAACGTTGTTGTTCATTTCCACCTCTAAATATCTTCACATAATGTATGCCACAGTATTTTTTTTTTAGATCACCACCAGCAAGTAAAGAAGTAATTGACAATCTTCCAGTTATTTTTATCACAGAAGAAATTATGGCAAGGTTGGGAAGTGATATGCAGGAGTGTAGTTTGCAAGGAGAATCGGACATAAGTGAGAAGATTCCTACAAATCTTAAAGGAGTTGCCCTGCAAGCACTTGTTTCATCTTTTTGTTTGAAGCCATGGTAGAGTAATGTCACAAAAAGAAGAATTTCTAAACAATTACAAAATGAATATTTGAAATATAAATATCTCAAACATCGTTATGTTCAATTGTCTAAAACCCAGATTTAAAAAAGAAAGATGACGCCATGAGGCACGATCGGGTTCAGTCACGGTTCAATACAAACATGTTTTCTTACATCACTAAAAGAGATGTTGGTCTTTCTTTTTTTCACTCACCAAGCAAAGGTTTGTAGTGAAGTATATATATTTTGTTAAGGAAATTTGAGAGTATGCCATGATGCTTTGTCTTTGATGCACAGGGGCAAAGGTTGGGAAGTGATATGCGATTTGTAGTTTGCAAGGAGAATCGGACATAAGTGAGAAGATGCAGGAGTTGCCCCGCAAGCACTTGTTTCATCTTCTTTGTTTGAAGCCATATCGGTAATGAAATACAAAACATGCCCAAAATCGAAAACTCACATCATAAGGAATCAACTTAACAACAATAATCTCCAAAATTTCTCAACCATCACTTTATTAAAAGGCTATCTTCCATCCCAAAAATCATCAATATTACATTCTAAGAATAACAGGTCTTCAACATCGTATTCTCATGTCATGATGGATATGAAACTACGTTATTACATGTTTTCAAAAAGATCAGACCTAATAAAATTAAACTCCCGAACTGCTCCAGAAACAAATCCAAACCAAACGCCGTGGTTCAACTGCCTTTCACATATGTTCCCAAGAACACACCCACGTTGCAAAAACAAAGCAAACATGGGTCAGCAAAATGGAATTTGCTGGTATGAGTAGACTAACCACATATAAACATTTCCAGTCTTTACTTATCATAACTAACACTTTAAAGATCATAACTTAATCATTCTCAGCTTGAAAGATAGGCAGTTCCGTCATTTCAACCGGCATTGTTTCTTCCCAAGCAAGACTTCTATTTTATTAACTCATTATATATAATAATTCGTTTTAATAACTAAGTCATTGAATTAAAACTTACCTATATCCATTGCTGTATAAGGGTAGGACCGCGTCCCTGCACAAAAAGTTATTAAGTCCTACCCTCCTGCAAAAGAAAGTTAGAACTTTTATATAACATATGTAGATATTCAAATGTAAGTCCAAGCACACCCGTACAATCAAATCAATTTCTCTTATTAATTAATCAATTATTTTTCTTATACACCCACAATTTAGTACCTATGTACTTTAGGTCATTTCCGCCACATTCAAGGAATACCCAACCCTACATTCCCGTACACTCAAGGAATACAACTAACCCGGCTTAATATCTTAGTTCCTCTCTAGAGGCAGGTCAAAACAATCTGGTCATTCATGGGAAAATGAATACCGGGTCATTCATGGCACATTCAATGAATACCCATATATAACGCTAACGGGCCATTTATGACACATTCAATAAATGCCCACCTAACATATGACATCATCAGTCATAAAACTCAAATCCAAAACTTGAGGCGTGGAGAGTTCTAAAAGGGTGCGGTAATTTGTTTACGCATTATTGAACTTTATAGCATAAATTATTTCAGAGAACGAAAGAGTATCTTGTTTCTTGTATTATTGTTTACGCGTTATTAATATATCGATGTCTAAGTGTCATAGCGTCGTATATAAAACTGAAATATCACATAGTAGTTAATACACGCATACATATATATATATAAAGGTCTTAGCCAAACATGCTAATAGCCCTAGACCTATCCTAATAGACCAAATCCTAATCTGAGTGAAAATGTCAAATTGGGTCAATTAGTCAAAGTCAACCCTGGTCAACAGTCAAAGTCAACCTACCAAAAGTCAACATCAGTCAACTAGCCAGGTCAACAGCAGTCAACCAGCCCCAAACTCCTCTAACCCAAAAGCCCAAAGTCAAAGGCCCAAAGTCTAAAACTAAAATCCAAATTGAAAATCTAAAATTTAAAACACATAAGCCCACCCAGGCAAATCGAAATTTCACTGTTCACCTTCTTCTTCCTCCAGCACCTCTCCTCCACCTCCAGCCACCACCGGCCATCACTCAAGATGAGTTGGTTCTACCTTAACCACAATATAAATGGTTCGGCCCAAGCCCAACATACAAGGAAAAATTGTTGGTTATCTTCTTCCTCCTCCAGCGCCTCCACCACCACAGCCACCACCGGCCATCACTTGCCACCCATATTGAACCCAGCGGATGGGTTCCTTGAGAAAACCCCTAAACACCTATACCAACAATTCATGATTTTATTATACTGGGAAAAACTCGACTGGACGCCATTGACGCGTCTTCAAGCTCCCAACAGCCGCCCCCTCACTCTACAGCACCCAAACAATCCTCACTAACCCATAACCAACCAACAATCAACATATAACATATTAAATGTAATAAAAACTTAAGCAGTATACATGGACGATTTCTAAGAGGCTGGCGCCTCCATTGACGACCCTCCAAGCTTCGACAGAACCCAAAAACCTTAATTCACATATCCACACTTTTACAATCACAACCAAACATTATTCAATCACACCACAACAATAAAAGTTCAACTACAACATAATAGTTCAACCAAACAAAAACAGGACGATTCTTGGGCTCGCGCCGCCATTAACGGGCCCAATAAGCTTCGACAGTTAAATTCCAATTTCCGAGTTTCAACAGAGTTTAACCAGAGTTTAACCAGTTTTAATAACTACAGTTTAACAAGTTTTAACAACGACAGGACGAATAATAATGAGAGAAAGAGCATAAACCATGAGTGGAAACTTTGAATAGTAAAGTTAGACGTGAATAGAAAAACTAATCTACTCACCTTTTTTCGCTCTCGAACCGCAAACCGAAAAAAATCCCATTTTTTTCCCCATTTTTTTCTTTCTTCTCTATAAAACTCTCGCTGTGTTTTTCCCTAAAAAAAACTCTACGTGAGAAACCCCCTTTTTTTTTAATTAGTTTTAACAACCTCACCAAAAAACAAGGATAACACTTATCTGTTTACTTACAGGACTTTTATCCCTAAGCTAATAGTTATCATATATCTAGTTTTATCTATTTTCATTATTATTATTATAATTATTATTATTACTATTATTATAGGAATAGCAAATAAAAAGATGGGGTGTTATAGGTAATGTACTTCAACTCCAGTTTCAGTTGACAAGTAAACAGAGACAAGTAGCAAATTTATCTGGTAATGCAGAACATAGCGAGGAGCTAGTTTGAAGATGCAAAACTGTCCGATGAAGGGTTGCTCATCTTTCTAGGAGGTCTAAACATCTGTGAATCATTAAACATATATGAAGGATGAAACTTCTCATTGACCCTAACTGAACATTTCGAGCTTAATCCTCTGTGATGTGGCAACAGGCATGATTGGACTTCTCTGTAACCTTTTATCTACATACCATCGTAGTAGACAAGATGGTTATGCTGACCAAAGAAAATGAAGGAAAGGGATTAAATAGAGTGTAATCAGGTCCTGAACAAGACTATACTAAATAGCGTTATTTTGCCTGGTCGTAAGTGGTCCGGTTGTACTTACTTCTCAAGGGTTATAGCCAAGTCTTTTTTTCGTGTTATAAAATGAACCGTCTAAAGTTTCAAATTAGATAGCCATGGGATAAGCATTAACTAAGAAAAGAGTCCCAGTTCTTGTAGAGTTCAAAATTAATACAAAATCCTTACTTCCGCAAGTCTGCAACAAGCAACTCAATCACAGATTTGGAGAATAATGACGATGGAAAACCCAGTGCCAATACCAAAACAAACTTGTAAAGATGGAGATGGAAAACAAGTGGAAGACTCTTCAAGCTTCATCTGTGAGATTTGCATAAACTCCGTCTCTTCCAACAAAAGGTTCAAGAACAATAATAGCTGCGCTCACGTTTTTTATTGCTTTGATTGCATTGAGAGTTACATCCACGAAAAGCTTAGAGGATTTTCCTTAGCAGAGATCAAGTGCCCTGGTTCAGGTTGTACTCAGATTTTAGACCCTCTTGTATGTCGCTCATTCCTATCAAAGAAACTATTCGAAAGATGGTGCCGTGTGCTTTGCGAATCGACCTCAACACAGTACCAAAGAGCATACTGTCCGTACCAGAATTGTTCAAGTTTGATCTTGAATGAATGTGAGAAAAATCCTACGAAATCTACCTGTCCTCTTTGCAAGAGACGGTTGTGTTTCCAGTGCCAGTGTCCATGGCATGCTGGTTATAGCTGCAGTGAAGCAAGGGGAATGACTGACAGAAACGATATTCTCTTCGGCAAAGCGATGGAGATAAATAAATGGCAGAGATGTCCAACATGTAAACACTGTGTGGAACGCAAATCAGGATGTAAAAGAATCTATTGCAGGTTTGAAATCTCTTCCTTTTTCTAAATAACTTTGGTCACTAATTAATTTTACCATTTTTTTTTGTTTTTGATTGGCAAGTCTCAGTAATAGACTAACAGGTGCCAAACCATGATTTTTATTCATCTTCCGTTTGCACTTAATTGACCTGTTGCCCTGCAGAATTGACCCATCCCCTGAGTACCCCAAACCAAATACCTACCCTTGAACGTAGTTGGCACACACTAAGATTCTGATCTGGCCAAAATATTTCACTCCAACAGAAAAGTGATCGAAGAGTTCCAATCAACTAGGGTGGACATTGAGATTTTGGTTACGTATATATCAATCAATGCAGCACAGGAGTGATTTTCCATAATGATCTAATCTATTCCTTTTTATTCTTATTTTGGGAATGCAGATGTGGGACTAATTTCTGTTATTCATGCGGCAGCGTGGCTTCAGAATTTCAAGCGTGTCAATGTAAACTGGATCCTAGATTAACTACATGTAGACTTATTTTGTTTATTTTGTTAGTAGCAGTTAGCTTGTTTTTTGCGTTCGGCCTGATGGTATTGATGTTAATCATTTAATGGTGCTGCAGTTTCACTAAGTGTTGACTTTATTTATGTAGGGTTAGTTATACTTACCCCCATTACTAGTTCCAACTAGGGATATCCCCATTTTAAAAATATTAGGGTCCCCCCCCATTTTCACGTGCCGTCCAAGTCAACAAGTCTTGACTGTTATCTCGAAAGTCAACTGTAGTGAAAAGACCAAACTATCCTTAGACTGTTATCTCGAAAGTCAATTGTAGTGAAAAGACCAAACTATCCTTAGCCATGACTTTGAGTCATCACACCAGGTCAAATTAGACACGTGTCACGATCTCCAACGAAAAAATCAAAGGTCAGAATTGATCCAAAGAAAAAGACACCAACTACCCCTGATCTTGTAATTACTCTTTTGCCACCGAACTACTTACCAAAGTTTGAACTGTGAAACACGTGTCGCCATCCTGTGAAAGTAATCCAACGGTCATAATAGATTACCAAAGAAATTACTTCTCAGTCAAAGTAGATAGACACGTGGAGTCATCCAGCGCATTCTATCCAACGGATTGAAACTAAACTGCAGTTTTACGTCCAATCACCTTGTATAAAGAGCCAAGTCTATTTTTTTAAGCAGGAAGAAACTCCATTGTTGTCTCCATTGTTGTGAGGATTTATCACTGATCTAGTGTTTGAGCGTGCTTGTTAGAACATCACAACAACACTTAATTATTTTTATAGAACTGTATGTTTAAAGTTGTAGGCATTTGAATTTGTCAAAGGTGATGTAGTTATATACATTATTCAGTAGAACTGTGCAAGCCTCATCAACTTGAAGGTGTTATCAACTACAAGGCATTATCTTTGTCTTAGATCCGAAGCTAATCAACTGAAATTCATGATTTATTAATGCTTTTAGACTTGTTTGCTTCTAAAATAGTTGTTTAACAGTGATTTTCTTCTTCATTCAATATACCATGGTGATGATGAAGTGAGAAACCTGTTGATTCACTATGGGGGTTTCTTTAAGACACCTCGTAGAAGGTTAACACTGTCAAAAAAAGATTTCACTGGTAAAAAGGAAGTTTGGATGATGAATGTAGATGGTGATAAACTAAATATGTTGGACATGCAATCAGACTTGAAAGATTTATTGTTGGATGTCAACATGGAAGAGGTCAAGTTGGCTTATATTGTTGGTGGTAAAGTAGTTCATGTAGTGATTGATGCTGATTTATTGGAGATGTGGAGACAGTTGGTTAGCAATCTGGATGGGTACTGTGATGTTTATGTTGAAAATAAAGTTTATGACATGACTGAAGCCATACCTGAAGTAGAAGTTGAAGACCCCACAATTGAAGCTTTGAATGCAAAAGGAAAAGAAGTTGTGCAAGAAGAAGTTGGTAGGAAAGGAAAAAGGAAGCAGTCCACACCAGCAAAGAGACAACCAACTAAGTATGCCAAGTCTGGAGAGACAATTGAGAAGAAAAGGGTGGGAGAAAAGTCAAAGGAAAGGGTGTCATTGTTGATGAAGATGATCTGTTTTGGTCTAATGTGGGGAACTTTAATGTCAACACATACAATGTCCTGTCTGAAGATGAGCTAGATGATGATGAAGGTATTGAAGTTCTTGTTGTGAGAAAAGTAGCAACAAAGCCTCTACCTCCAAATGTTGAAGAATTGGAACATGAAGAGGAGTATCACAATGCACACTCATCTAAAGATGAATTGGAGTATATGATTCCAAATTTTGCAGAGTACTATAACTATGAAGGTGAGACTGTAGATGTGTATAGAACTGAGGCCAATGATGTTAGGCCACACATTGTTGAAGATGAGTGGGAAAGAGGTATGGAGTGGCCTAATATCAAAATATTGAGGCAGGAGATTAAGGATTATTGCATTAAGAATAGATTTGTGGGTAGGATGGTTGTGAATGAGTCATACAGAATTCTAGCTATCTGTGAGGCTAGTGGGTGTCCCCGGAGGGCTTACCGGAGGAAGAAGAAGAGTGATGGTTTTACAATGAGATCGAGCACCTTTTAATGAACATAGATGTCTTTCTTGATCTGCACCACAAAGAATAGAATGGTTGATGCAGTTTGGGTGGCCATTGTTATGTTGGAACATATGAAGGTACATCACAAGACTTGTACTCCACAAAACATCATTGATGACATTAGGCAGAAACAGCATGTGGCAATCTCTTATTGGACTGCATGGAGTGCAAGAATTAGATGCTTGCAATAGATTCATGGAGATTTTGCAGAGAGTTACAAACTAGTACCTGTGTTATGTGATCAGGTAAACCCTAAATGTTGCTTCTGTGCTTATATATTGTTTGTTTTCTATATGTGTGTTACTTATGCATTGTTATTGTTACTTATATATTGTTATTGTTACTTATATATTGTGTGTACTCCATTTTTATCAGATAATGAGAAGTAATCTAGGGTCAATTGCTTTTTGTTCTAGAAATGATCAAACCTTGCAGTTTGAAGATGTATGTGTGTGTTTTACTGCTTCTTTGTCAGGATTCTTGACCGCTTGAAGACCCATTATTGGATTAGATGGGTGTTATTAGATGGGTGTTTTCTGAAGGGTAAATATGGAGGACAATGTCTAAGCATGGTAGCATTGGTTGAGAACAATGGTTTGTATAACACCCCGTCTTTTAATTGATTTTCCTATAATAATATTAATATTAATAATAATAATAATAATGTAAATAGATAAAACAGAGATAGGATATCCAGTAGTTTCGGATAAAAGCCCGTAAGTAAGTAGATAAGTCTAAAACCCTTGTTTTTCGGGGAGGTTTTAAAAACTAGAAAAAAATAGAGTTTTCTCACGAGAGTTTTTGGGGGAAAAACACAGCGAGGGTTTATAAAAAAAAAAAGAAGAGTTTTACTGAAAAAGTTTTGAAAGAGGAAGATTATCTTTTTAAGCGTGACAAGAGCGCCGGGGTTTAAACTTTTCGAAGTCGCTCATTTTAAAAACGGTGAGTAGTCGGACGATCTTTTAAATATTTGTTTTTGCTACCGTAATATCTGGTTTCTTTTTTTTATTATCTTGTAAACTCTGTTAAAGGGGTGCCGACTCATTTAATGGTGCCGACTGCTTAGATACCATTTTGAAACACTGCAGTAAATAAACTAGGGCCGAATTTTGGCATTTAAACCGCCGAAGTCCGGACACCGGTGGTCAATAAACGTCGCCATCGGCCTCAAACCGTTTTTTTTTGTTTTGAAGTATGTTTTATTTGATTTGTGGTGAGTTTTGAACTGTTAAATTTGAATTTTATTGATGATGTTTGGTTGTGGTAGTGAAGAGTTGGGTATTGAATTGGTGTTTGGGTTGATTGGGTGAGGGAAGCTTTGAAATTGTTGTTGGGTTTATGTTGATTGTTGGTTAATGACGTTCGACCAAGACCCCAAACCGTCCTGATTTTAAATGTATTGTTTGAATGTTTGTTGTGTAGGACTTTTGTTGAGAAATTGTTGTTGGGTTTATGTTGATTGTTGGTGGTTGATTTGGGTGTTCAAATGTTGAGGGGGGGTTGACTTTGAAGCTTGAAGGATTAGATTATGATTAGGTCTATTTGTTCACTTTGTTCACTTGTTTAAAAACCCAGACTATGACGGAGGATACTACACATACAAAACCCTAACAGCCATGTCAAAAAAAAAAACAACTTAAATTAAAATAATCCCAACAATTATCCGCCATTGCTTTATTAAGATATCATTCGTCCAAATAAAACATCAAACAAACTCTAAAAATAAAATTCCTCACTATCATGTTCTCATGCCATGAAAAAGGTAAACTACGTTATTACATCCTTCCAATAAAGAATCAGACCTAAAAGAAAACTAACGGACTACTCCAGGCACGAATCCCAATCACACGCCGCGGTTCCACTGCCTTCCACCTATGTTCCCAAGAACACACCCACGTTGCCAAAACAAAACAAACATGGGTCAGCAAAATGGAATTTGCTGGTATGAGTAAACTAACCACATATAGACATTCAAATCTTTTCTTATCCAACTAACAATTTAACTCTATCATAACCTAATCATTCTCAGCTTGGAAGAAAGGTAGTTCCGTCATCTCAACCGGCATATTTTCTTCCCAAGCAAAACTTCCATTATGTTAACTCATTTTAATAACTCGTTTTAATATCTAAATACTTGAATTAATACTTACCAATATCCATTGATGTATAAATAACTTCGTTTACCGCTAAATACTCCCTGCACAAAATATTATTAAGTCCTACCCTCCTGCAAAAGAAAGTTAGAACTTGTATATAACATATGTAGATATCCTATATGTATTCAAAAGTAAGCCCAAACACACTCGTATAATCAAATCAATTTCTCTTATCAATTAATCAATTACTTTTCTTATACACCCATCCTTTAGTACCTACTTCACAATTTGCACTCCACACATTTGCCAAATCACACATTCCTGTGTGCCTCTCTCCCACCGAATGCCACAATATCATAGCCACCTCTGGCTTTCATACACGTATTTCACAGCCTCATTGGGCACAAAAACTTAGGTCATTCTCGCCACATTCAAGGAATACCTATCATATCACTAACGGGCCATTCATGGCACATTCAATGAATGCCCTGGGTCATTCCTGCCACATTCAAGGAATACCCAATCCTACATTCTCGTACACTCAAGGAATATAACTAACCCGCAAAGCTTAATACCTTAGTTCCTCTTTAGTACCTTAAACAATCCTCATTCATGGCACATTCAATGAATACCGGGTCATTCATGGCACATTCAATGAATACCCTTATATAATGCTAACGGGCCATTTATGGCACATTCAATAAATGCCCACCTAACATATGACATCATCAGTCATAAAACTAAATTCCAAAACTTGAGGCGTGGAGAGTTCTAAAAGGGTGCGGTAAGTTTTGTTTACGCATTATTGAAATTTATTGTATATATTATTTCAGAGAACGAAGGAATATCTTGATTCAATTAATTTTGGTTTACATGTTATTAATTTCATGGATGTATAAGTGTCGTAACGTTGTGTATCGTAAAAGACTGAAAAATCACAAAGCAGTAAATACACGTACACAAGTATATTTAGGAAGGTCTTAGCCTAAGTCAAACATGCTAATAGTCCTAGACTTATTCTAATAGACTTAATCATAATTTTAGGAAAAAGTCAAATTTGGGTCAACTGGTCAAAGTCAACCCTGGTCAACAGTCAACTCTGGTCAACAGTCAACATTGGTAAACCTGGCCTAAACTCCTCTAACCCAAAAGCTCAAAGCCTAAAGCCCATAGTCTAAACTTAAGCCAAAAATAAAAATCCAAAAGTTAAAATATATGAGCCCACCACGATTTGGCCCAAGCCCAAAGTCGATTTTGTTACTGTTCATCTCCTTCCTCACAAACGCCTCCACCAGCGCCTCCACATCCAGCCACTCGCCACCATTAATGAACCCCGCGGTTTAATTCCTCTTCCAAACCCCTACACACCTATCCTAACAAATCGCGATTCCCTTATACTGGGAAAATCGCGATCTACTGCCATTACTAATCCTTCAAGCTTCAATCGCCCCCCTCTGAACACCCAAATCAACCACCAACAATCAACATAAACCCAACAACAATTTCTCAACAAAAGTCCTACACAACAAACATTCAAACAACACATTTAAAATCAGGACGGTTTGGGGTCTTGGTCGAACGCCATTAATGGCTGTTTCAAAGCTTCCCCTCACCCAATCAACCCAAACACCAATTCAATACCCAACTCTTCACTACCACAACCAAACATCATCAATAAAATTCAAATTTAACAGTTCAACCTCACCACAAATCAAATAAAAACATACTTCAAACACAAAAAAAGAACGGTTTGGTGCTGATGGCGACGCCATTGACCACCGGTGTCCAGACTTCGACAGTTTAAATGCCAAAATTCATCCTAGTTTATTTACTGCAGTGTTTCAAAATGGTATCTAACAGAGTCGGCACCATTAACAGAGTCGGCACCCTTTAACAGAGTTTACAAGATAATAAAAAAAAAGAAACCAGTATTACGGTAGCAGAAAACAAATATTTAAAAAGATCGTCCGACTACTCACCGTTTTAAAAATGAACAGCTTCCCGAAAGCGAAACCCCGAAAGCCCGACGTCTACTGTCACGCGAAAAGATAATCTTCCTCGTTCAAAACTTTTTCAGTAAAACTTTTTTTTTTTTTTTTTTTTAAACCCTCATTTGTGTTTTTCCCCCAGAAACTCTCGTGAGAAAACTCTATTTTTTTCTAGTTTTTAAAACCTCCCTGAAAAACAAGGGTTTTAGACTTATCTACTTACTTACGGGCTTTTATCCGAAACTACTGGATATCCTATCTCTGTTTTATCTATTTACATTATTATTATTATTAATATTAATATTATTATATGAAAAGCAATTAAAAGACGGGGTGTTATAGTTTGTTTCCTATAGCAGTCTATATCACAAGATCTGAGGGGAAAGAGAGTTGGACTAATTTTTTACAAACAATGAAAAGGAATGGATTAGATTGTCATATGTACAAGTTGACATTTGTGTCTGATAGACAAAAGGGATTAATTGAAGCTGTGTCAAGTGTGTTCCCTAACAATCCCCACAGGTTTTGCTTTAGGCATATGTACAAAAACTTTAAGAAAGTTTTCAAGGCAAAACATTTGGAGTTGCTAGTCTGGGGTGCTGCAAAATGTTATAAGATAACTGATTTTGATAGGTGTATGGCTCAACTAAAAGCTGAATGTCCAGAAGCTAGGGCCTGGCTTATGAAAGGGAAAGTGGAGAGTTGGGCAAGGGCACACTTTGATGATTATACAAAATGTGATCACATCACAAACAATTTTTCTGAATCATTTAACAACTGGATTTTGGAATTGAGGGATATGCCCATTGTTCCTTTCTTAGATAAGTATCATACATTGTTGATGTCCTTTTTGTATAAGAGGAGAGAGAAGGCAAAAGAATGGGATATAAATGGGTTAGTTCCTGCAGTTGTGAAGAAAATAGAGAAGATGATAGAAGACATTCCTAACTGGGATTTGGAAGCAAGTAATAGTAGTCTGTATTGTATCAGGGATGTCAAGTCTGATTATAGATACACTGAACATAGTAGATCAAGAGTGCAGTTCGCAGGAGATGGCAACTCTCCGGGATTGTTTGTGTGCATGCATGAGTTATTTTATACAAAATGAGAGCTGATTGGAGAGAGTATTGCAGTTCCTACTGGGTGTCTACATATCGAATGGCTTACAAAGGGACACATCAAGCCAATGGAATATCCAAGAGATCGCCCCCAAGCCCGTAAGTTACCCTAAACTCTCTTTCATTGATACTGGTGTTGAGCTGTTGAACTGACCAATTTATTTTCACAATAATAATAATAAGGGTCCCTAATAATAAATGAAAGAAAAAACAAAGAAGGAAAATGGGCAGTAGTACTAGTAATAGTAGTAGTAGTTCTTCTGTAGTAGTGTTGTTCTGTAGTTCTTCTGCAGTAATAGTTCTTATGTAGTAGTGTTGTTCTATAGTAGGTAACACTGTAGTTGTTCTGTTTTGTGTTGTTGCATTAATTTGCAAGTAACAAACAAGTGTTGATTCCAAACTTGTATCCAACTTCACACCAAACCAACACTTGTATTTCTTAAATTTCTTAAATTATAAAAAAAAAAAGGTGTTGAGCTGGTCTTTTTTTCCACATGTATCCAGCTTCATTACCACTCCATATATTTCTTCAAATCAATTAGAAGATGGACACAAGTCTTTGTTATGGAATATAATTTAATTTTCTTATAGAAGGTCATCAGACAATAATGAGGATCATATAGCTAGTAGTATCCTTTTTGGTTGATAGAAGTATGTTTGAAATCACTCTATAGTAGTAGATTGATAGAAGTTTCAAATCACTCTGCCAAATTTCAGTGCCATTGCAAGTCTGACTATAATGTAGGGACTTAGTAGCAGAGATGCATATAACTCTGACACTTGAAACCTAGTAGCAGAGATGCATATAACTTAGTAGTAGTAATTTAACTTGAAAATTGACCAGAGAAGACAAGTATATGACTTAGTAGCAGAGATGCATATAACTTTGACAATTCAATTATTATGACAAGTTAAGAAAGTCAGAATTGCTTGTTAAGAGTACACCTTTGAATATATGTGCTCGAAGTTTATAAAGTTTGTTTATTTATCCAGAATTTGTGATTTTTGAGAATTTTATAAGGTTTTGAGATACCCTTTTGAGTTTAAGTTATGAGAGTGTTCATAAAGTGTGTTTCTTTGTGACAAGTTTTGTGTTGAGAACTTATAACTCAAGTGCTGAGCTATAGTTGGGGGATCATGGAGTATGTTTCTTTGGTTGAATTTTTGTGTATGGTTGGTAGTTTAACAAGTTAAAGTGCCTAGTAGTATGGTTGTAAGCTGTAACCTTGGTGATTCAAGCTGAAATGTAAATTGAGTGCTAACAAGAATAGCACCATCAATGAAACATTTGTCTGGTTTCTTATGTTGGATGGTTTTCTGTGTGCATATTACTTGGTTGGATTTGAGGATTTTCTGGTTTTAGTGGGATTGAATTTGGCATATGTTTAAGGTTTTGGAGGTGTGTTAAGTATTTATCTGTACAGGTATAATATTGTTATTTAGTTATTAATTTATGTGTTTGTTTGCATGTAGACACCAGAACAGCTATACCATCCACCTCCACACACCAGGGGTATTGGGCGGCCAAGAAAGAATAGAAGGAGAGATGAAGATGAGGAAGCACCAAACAAGAAGAGAAGGAAGTGTAGGTTGTGTAGGACAGAGGGGCATAATTCCAAGACATGCAAATGCCTCCTTGCACAACCAAAAGGTAAGGACACTCATCACTATGTGGTTACATATGACATGTCAGGAATTACTTACATGTCAGGAATTCTCATTTGTTTGGGATAATAGGTAAATCTAAGGCCAAAGATGTAGAATCTTCACAAGCATCAAATGGTCCAGTGCCAGCTTCACCTTCACAACCCAGCACTAGAAGCAAGTCCAGAGTTGCAAGTTCAAGTCGATCAACCACCACTAGCTTCTCCTTCATCACAGCCAAGTCAAGTACCTAGCACTAGAAGCAAGTCCAAAGTTGCTACTGAAAGTCAACCACCACCAGCTTCACCTTCATCACAACCAAGTCAAGTACCCAGCACTAGAAGCAAGTCCAAAGTTGCCACTGAAAGTCCATTGCCAGCTTCACCTTCACAACCCAGCACTAGAAGCAAGTCCAGAGTTGCAAGTTCAAGTCAACCACCACTTGCTTCTCCTTCATCACAGCCAAGTCAAGTACCTAGCACTAGAAGCAAGTCCAAAGTTGCTATTGAAAGTCAACCACCACCAACTTCACCTTCATCACAACCAAGTCAAGTACCCAGCACTAGAAGCAAGTCCAAAGTTGCCACTGAAAGTCAACCACCAGCTTCACCTTCACAACCCAGCACTAGAAGGAAGTCCATTTGTGCAAGTCCAAATCAAGTGCCAACTTCACCATCATCACAGCCCAGCACTAGGAGCCAATCCAAAGCTGCAAGTTCAAGTCAAGTACCACCTTCACCATCATCACAGCCCAACACTAGGGACAAGTCCAAGGAAATAGTTGTTAGTCAGCCAGCATCATCACAGCCCATCACTAGGGGCAAGTCCAAGGAAACTGCTTCATCACAGCCCAGCACTAGGGACAAAACCAAGGAAGTAGCTTCATCACAGCCCAACACTAGGGCCAAAACCAAGGAAGCAGCTTCATCACAGCCCAACACTAGGGCCAAAACCAAGGAAGCAGCTTCATCACAGCCCAGCACTAGGGCCAAAACCAAGGAAGCAGCTTCATCACAACCTAGCACTAGGGACAAAACCAAGGAAGCAGCTTCATCACAGCCCAGCACTAGGGACAAGTCCAAGGAAACAGTTGTTAGTCGGCCCGGATCATCACGAAATTTAACACTAGGGCCAAAACCAAGGCAGCATGTTCAACTGTGACAATACCAACAAAGGCCACTACAAAGCCTTCTACTGTGAATTTTCAACCACCAACACCAAAGCAACTACAAACATTGGCAGCTGGTGGAATGCCATTACCACAGAAGCCACATAAGGCTAATACATTCCAGGTAGAGTATAATATAGGTTTATGGGTTGATAAGTTGAACTTATTTATATCAAATTGACTCTGTTTTGTAAATTGGCTGATCTAGTGTTTATTTGATTAGGCTCCAGAGCAAAGGCATACTTTTGCTAACCTTATGAAGAGGCTCAGAGACACCTACATGCCACCACGTGCAGCAGAGAAACTAAACAGCAGTTCAGGTGCACCACCAAAAATGGCCAAGGCCACAAAACAAAACAAACCACCACTAGCTCCTCCACCAAATCCAGGATCAAGGCAGAAGTTCCAAACTGTGAGGCCAGATTGGAAACTCTGAACTCTGCAGGAAGGGTTATTGTGATTTGGGTACCTTTGTTATTTTGGATGGTTGGAAACTCTGCAAGACTGTTACATTTTGGGCATGTAATGACTTGTTTTGTTATTTTGATCTTTTTTGTGGATGGTACTTGGACAATGTTTGGTTTTGGACCTAAGATATTATGAATGACTTATATATTTCTAAGGGTACCCTATTTCTAATTCTGTCATGTTTTATCTTATATTTTAGGGAAACCCTAAACTTATTGTATTAGGGAATGACTTATATGTTTTTATGATAGTAAACTTAACACCAATTAATAACAGTCAACAAACCACAATTTTGATTAATAGCTAACAAGACAACAGTACAAAATAATACATCAAGTCCCTGCAAATTAACATGCTAAATTTGCTTCATCTGTTCCTTTCCTTTAAGAAGAATCTTTGCATTAAATGCTTCAGATAAATCTTTTATGACTAACTCAATATTCAATTTCAAATTGGAATTGGACTTTGAAGATGATGACTCCTTCGCCTCTTCTTCAAAAACCAACTTCTTTGGTTCAGACTTCTCCTTCTTACAACCTGCAATTGCAAGTTCCAACCATTCGAACTGATCACACCTTGGGCATTTTAGAAACTTCTCGCCCTTGCTCCTTAGTTGAGTTGAAGTCCTCACGTCCCTAATAGTAGTACACATCTTGCACGGAGACCGCTTCCAAGGACAAGTATATGACCAATGGTCCTCTGCTTTACATACAAAGCATCCAGTGCCTTTCTCAACTGCAACTGGACTACCAAGATCGTTGGGTTTGTCACTTGAATTTCCCATTAAATCATCTAGCCATTGCGCCGATTCACATTTCTGACATTTGATAAACCTTTTTTTGTTATTGTCTTCAAACAAGTTGCATTCGTTGTTGCAATTCTTACAAATTACGTGCATCCAAGGGCATTGAGCTGTTTTATGTGTCTTTTGGCCACACAATAAGCATGAACAATCCTAAAACATTATAAACATATTTTAGACATACCACCCCACTGTTAAAACATTAATTAGTAATAGCCCCCCAAAGTTCAAATTAACGATAAACCAAAAAGGTCTAATGTCTTACCTTTCGAAAGCAACAGTAAGACAATATTAAGTACCTTGTAAATCGGAATGCAGTTGGAGTTTGACTCGTGACCACCACCCATCTTCAATTTCATGGCTTTAGGGAGAAGATGAAGTCTGTTTTTTATAGGGAGAAGATGAAGTCAATTTGATGGCTTTAGGCAATGGCTAGTTTTACTTTAGTTTTAATCCGTTGGATAGAATGTGCTGGATGACTCCACGTGTCTATCTACTTTGACTAAGAAGTAATTTCTTTGGTAATCTATTATGACCGTTGGATTACTTTCACAGGATGGCGACACGTGTTTCATAGTTCAAACTTTGGTAAATAGTTCGGTGGCAAAAGAGTAATTACAAGATCAGGGGTAGTTGGTGTCTTTTTCTTTGGATCAATTCTGACCTTTGATTTTTTCATTGGAGATCGTGACACGTGTCTAATTTGACCTGGTGTGATGACTCAAAGTCATGGCTAAGTGTGGTTTGGTCTTTTCACTACAGTTGACTTTCGAGATAACAGTCAAGACTTGTTGACTTGGACGGCACGAAATTTGGGGGGTAAGTCTAACTAACCCATTTATGTATGTTATAGTCAAGTATTATAATTTAACATGAAATAATTCTAATTTCCCATCTACTGGGGGATCCTAATAGGCTCATGGGGAGAGGGGGGGCTACCCAATTTGATATATATATATATTTTTTTGGGCGAAACTCTAATTTCCCATTTAGTGGGGGATCCTAATTGGCTCATCGTGGGGGGCTACACACACAAAAACACGGTAAGCCCAATTTAATTTAATTTAATTTAATTTATTATTAATTAATTAATTTATTGTATATATATTTTTTTGGTGCAAAACGCTAATTTCCCATCTAATGGGGATCCTAATTGGCTCATCGTGTGGGGACTCTAGAGGCTATAATATAAAATTGTGTCGATATAAAGTAACATCACCCTAAACTTTGTTCACTTGGATGTTGTGTAGAAAGTCAGATTCTGCTTTCCCATTTATAGTGGGGATCCCATGGGATTGAGCGACCACCGTGTTTCTCAAGCCATCGAATTGTGTTGTTTCCTATTTTGTAAACTCTATATAAACAATTGTAATATCTTTAGAATTCAATCAAGTAAATATACACTAAATTGAATTGAATCCTCTTTCTCGCATGGTATTTGAAATTAATTTTGAATCTTTGAATCTTAAACCCATTATTGAGTTCTTGAATCTTAAACCCCTTCACAAAGTTTTATTTTTATTTTCTTCAAAACCTAAATTGTTTGTTTTTTTTTTTTCTGTATAATCGACAATTTCTTCAAAACATCATTCATCACCACTACACCCTACAAGACAACTCAGCGTTCCCAAAAACTGTTCCATTAGATGAGTCCAACTATACCATCTGGGCTCCTCTCATGCGGATGCGGATTGGAGCAAGGGGAAAGCTTGGTTATTTGACTGGCGCAAAGGTTGAACCGCTTATGAATTCATCAGAATATGAAGTTTGGGCAATAGATAATGAAAAGGTAAAATCATTGATTCTATGGAAATTTCTCTTATAAACCGTTATATTCGTTCCCACTATTTGGGAGACTGTGGAGAAGACTTTCTATGATGACTCTGATGAAACTCAAAATTTTGAATTGAATATGAAGTGTTTTGAAGCCAAGCAGAATGGGAGACTTATTCCTTCCTATTACAACGAATTGGTGGCTATGTTCCGTGAGATTGATTAGAGGGTGACTTCCCGTAATAACAAAGTTTGAAGTCAGAGTCCATGAAATGTCCACGATGTCCGAATGTGTTCATATGTTTTACGCGGCCTAGATCGAGTATGATCAGCGTGGAGAGATCCTTCGGAAAATACCTAAATTTTCCTTGGAACAAAGCTATGCTTACATTCGTAAGGTACAATCTGATAAATAGGCTATGGGGTGCTCTGTATCAACTGAATCCTCTGTCTTGGTTGTTCATAGCAAGACAACTCCTCCAGTTTTTTCTGGTCCTCCACGCCATCCTAAAGGTAAATCAAATCCTTGGGCAGATAAAAAGTGCGGTGTTTGCGGAGATTTGGGTCATAGCAAGGAGAGATATTATGAAGTGATTGGTGGGACTTCTCATTTAAGCAAGGCCGCCATTGCTAATGTTGAATTGAATGGTGACAATGCTTTAGTGTCGCTAATCGGTATGAATGGTAAAGTTATTTCAAATAATACATGGATAATTGATTCAGTGCATCCGACCATATGACAAATGACCCTAACCTTGTGAAAAGTCTTAGACCTTCACCTTAGACCGGCCGCTTCTATCTGGTAAACCCACTCCGGTTAGCGGAGAAGGGTCTATCTAAAACCCTTCTTGAATCTTCTTAGTTGTTCCATCCCTTGCTTATAACCTATTTTTTGTCAAATTATCCTTGCACTTGCATGTACTGTGACATTCTATCCATCTTTCTGTGTTTTTCAGGACATTCTGACTCGAGAGATTCTTAGTTATGGTGTTAGAAAGGGGAAACTCTACTACCTGGACTTGAGAGAAATTGGCGAGAAACAAAAGAATTTTCTAGGGAAAGCTAATCAGTTAATAGGGTCGAAATGCAAAAAAACAATGGCATCGTCGGTTAGGTCATCTATCTTTGACTTATTTGAAGAGGTTGCAACCTCACCATTTTCTACACATTGTGACTTTTGTGAACTAGCCAAGAGCCACCGTATTTCATATTCACCAAGTATTAATAGATGTCCTATTCCTTTTATGAAAATTCATTATGATGTTTGCGGTCCTAGCAAAGTTTCTTCATTTTCTGGAGCTAGATATTATGTGACTTTTATTGATGATTGCACTCGCATGACATGGGTGTCGTTACTAAAAACAAAAGTGATGTATATGGGATGTTTACTGATTTTTACAAAATGGTGGCGACGCAGTATCAACAATCTATCAGGGTCTTTCAATCTGATAATGGTGGAGAATTTGTGAATGGCTTCATGTCTGAATTTTGCCGGTTAATTGGAATTCGTCATCAAACCTCCATTCTGGTACCCCCCAACAAAATGGTTTAGCCGAACGGAAGAAAAAGTGTTGTTGAGGTTCAATTCGTGCTTCCTTGTTTGGCATGAATGTACCTCGATCATATTGGGGTGAAGCAGTGAAATCAGCAGCTGTAATTGAGTTCCAGAATCCTTATCAGAAACTCCATACACTTTTGTCCATCCCATCTATGCCTAACTTGGAGCCTCGGGTGTTTGGATGTACAACTTATGTTCATATCCCACAACCAGAACGAAGTAAACTTGATCCTCGTGCGAAGAAGTGTATTTTTGTGGGTTATGCTGAGTTTCAGAAGGGGTATAGGTGTTATGATCCGATTAATGCCAAGATGTATATATCTCTTGATGTCTCATTCCATGAATCAGACCTGTATTACTCAGGGGGAGTTTCCCAGTCTTCCTTCAGGGGGAGAGTGGTGGTGAAGGGAATCCTGGTGTCTTTAGAGAATTGGAACACTTGGAGGAACGATTTGAAGTTCCTAAAGCAGAAATTGATCCTGTAACAGTAGAGACAGAAGCACATGATCCGGATGTATCTGAAAATTCAGAACACGACATTTCCCCTTCTACATCAATAACTGAAGATCTCGATCAGAATGCTCCGCCTCAGGTACCTCCTATAACCTTTAATGAGTCTGTTGGGGTAGAAAGTCTTGAACCTAGACAATCACAAAGAGCTAGTAAGGGAGTTCCTAAAAAACAATATGAACCAGACATCAAAGCCAATGCTAAATACCCTATAGCTAACTCTATGTCTAACCATAGCCTTTCTGAAACCCATGCACTTGTCATAAATCAATTGTCTGTTGTATCTATTCCTAATAACGTGTAGGATGCTTTGAAAGATTCAAAATGAAAAAAAGCAATGAATGAAGAATTGGAAGCCCTTCAAAAGAATGTAACATGGGAGGTAGTTGATATGCCTGTTGGAATGAAGACTGTTGGATGTCGTTGGGTGTTTACCGTGAAACTTAATGCAGATGGAACTATTGATAGATATAAGGCGAGATTGATTGCCAAGGGATACACATAGCATTATGGAATTGATTACGAGGAGACTTTTCGCTTTTGAATAAAAATCAATACAATCCGGATTTTAATTTCACTTGCGAAGAAATAGATATTGGCCCTTGCACCAGCTTGATATGAAGAATGCATTCCTGAATGGGAACTTGGAGGAGGAAGTATACATGGATATGCCTCCAGGTGTGAAGAACCATCCCAAAGATATTAGGAAGGTGTGTAAACTGAAGAAGGCTTTGTATGGCCTGAAACAGTCTCCAAGAGCTTGGTTTGGAAGACTTACACAGTCAATGAAAGTTTTTGGGTACAAACAAAGCAATTTTGACCATACCTTATTTATCAAACATAAGGATGGTAAGATTACAGCTCTAATTGTGTATGTTGATGATATGATCGTTACAGGAGATGATCCGAAGGAAATAAATGAATTGCAGAAGTATTTGTCGAAGGAATTTGAAATGAAGGATCTAGGACAATTGAAGTATTTTCTGGGTATTGAAGTTGCAAGGTCTAAAAAGGGGATTTCACTCTCACAGAGGAAGTATGTCCTTGAATTGCTTGTTGAAACCGGGATGTTGGATTGCAAACCGATGGAGACACCCATTGAGATGAATCACGGACTCGCCATTCATTCTGACCAAGTTCCTACTGATAAAAGCAGGTATCAACGTCTTGTAGGAAGGTTAATCTATCTATCTCATACTATACCTGATATTGTTTATGTTGTGAGTGTGGTTAGTCAATTTATGCATTGTCCTAGTGAAGAACAAATGGATGCAGTCTTTCGTATATTGAAGTATTTGAAAAAAGCACCTGGCAAAGGTTTACTATTTGGAAAGTATGATGCATTGGATATTGTTGGATACACAGATGCAGATTGGGTTGGTGATAAAACTGATACACGGTCTACATCAGGATATTTCACTTTTGTCGGTGGAAATCTTGTCACTTGGCGTAGTAAGAAGCAGAAAGTTGTTGCCAGATCGAGTGCAGAAGCTGAATTTCAAGGTATGGCATAGGGAGTATGTGAATTGTTATAGATTCGTACTGTCTTGATAGAATTGGGCTTCGAACTTCAAAATCCTATGGATTTACATTGTAATAATAAAGCCGCCATTCAAATTGCACATAATCCAGTTTAGCATGATAGGACAAAACATGTGGAGATTGATCGTCATTTTATTAAAGAAAATCTTGACAGAAAGTTTATTCGTTTTTCATTTGTAACCTCTGAGGAGCAATTAGCTGATGTTCTTACCAAAAGTGTATCCCACAAGGTGTTTGACAGCTCAGTTGACAAGTTGGGCATGATTGACATCTATGCACCAACTTGAGGGGGAGTGTAGAAAGTTGTATTACGCTTTACGTGTATAGAAGCGACACGCGCTCGATATAGTGTGTATATAAGCGCGACCAGCGCTCGGATGTTCGAATGTCCATGGATTGAAGCCACCCGACCAGCGCCGCTTCTCTAGCCTAAACTCGCGCCCGTGTTTCTCAAGCCACCGAATTGTATTGTTTCCTATTTTGTAAACTCTATATAAACAATTGTAATCTCTTTAGAATTCAATTAAGTAAATATACACTGAATTGAATTGAATCTTCTGGTTCTGCATGTTGAACCAATTCAGTCGTTTTCTTAATTCGTCAAAAGCCTTAGAAAAAAGTTGAAATAGGTTCTATAAAGGCTATAGCCATATTATAGAGGAAGAGATCAAAAAGTCTGAAGTCAAGTATCCAGTTTGCAGGACACTGCTCTGTTTCAAGTATACCGTTATTAAGTCCTTGAAATTTTAATTACAAAAGGAAACAAAAGTTGCTAGGGTAAGAGAAGAGAAGGATTTGAACTTTGGCGACATAAATTCGACAGTACAGAAGGTACAAGAAGTTTCGAAACCTTCCTTTTATATATTATATGTTTAGCGCTTTTGGATTGAATATGAAAACATGAGTTTATTAATTCCTGCACTGAAAACATGAAATTCCAATATTTACATCCATTCAATATTATGATATAATCAAGGGCTTTTTTTTCTTAACCCACCCCCCAAAGTATATCTCTTTTTGACTTAACTCTCTATTTTGAAAATCATTACTAATTACCCCTACTCCGTCTTAACCCCCTATTTTGGAAATCATTACTAATTGCCTCTACTTCGTCTTTTTGGTGTGCAACAAAAATTAATATTTTTCATATTAACAATTTTGCCCCTACTTCAAATTAAGTAAAACCCTCAATTTTTAACCTCTGACCATTGAGTCATTAACCAACTTTTTCAAAAAAATCGGAAAAAAAAAATAATTTTGAAAAACTCAAAAAATCCGGAAAATTGAAAAAAAAATTAGTAAAAACTCCGAAAACTAGAAAAATCCAAAAAAATAAAAAATCAATTTTATTATTTTTTTCAAAATTCTTGAGTTGTTTTATCATTTTTATGTATTTTTTCAATTTTATTTTATTTTGCCAAAAAAATATTCAATTTTTTTTCCTATTTGTTTTTCAATTTAATTTGTTTTCAAGTTTTTATTATTTTTTCCTTTGTTTTTTTTTTTTTTTTCCCCATAATTTTTTTTGAGAAAGTTGGTTAATGGTAAAAAATGTAGGTTAAAAATAGAGGGTTTTTACAAATTTGAAATAGGAGCAAAATTGTCAATATGGAAAACACCAACATCTGTCACACACAAAAGATGGAGGGGGCAATCACTAATGATTTCTAAAATGGGGGTATGCTTTTGGGGGTTAAGTAAAAAATGCCCTATAATCAAGTTTTCAAGCACCTGATGTACAGGTGTGAAGATGCCATGCTCAACGAGAGCACAACTCTTCTTACAGTTAGGAATTGGTAACAACTGCTGCTAGAAATGGAAGTGAGACACTTACAGGTGTTGTTCAGCCAACCATTCCTCAGCCTTCGGATTTGAAGGACCATAACTCATACGTCTGAAAAGACTCAGAGGTTACGTATTTATAGCACCTAACCTAACCTAATTCTGGCCTGGACGTTCCAGCACAAGTAACTTTAAGATCAATCATAGAGCATGTGCAAGTAAAATTGGTATGTGTTTCCAAACTTGCAGCAATTAACAAATAGTTGAGCCAACCATAAATAAACGACAAGTTATATCTCACAGGTAGTAGCAAATCATAAATAATAAAAAAACAGTAGCAAGACGTTCAAACATTGCCTGTCACGAGTCAAAACTCTCAAAATTCCTATTCGAATTACCAACTAAAATTCCCTCGTTTCTAGCGAACAAAGAGCTTAACTCATTCAGAATGTACTCAAAATGTAGCACCTCAGAAACTCCCACCTATTCTTAATGGGATTTGCAGTATTCCTGGACAATGTTAAGACCCTCAGATTCTTCTCCATAATCCTGAAAACCGATTAGAGATATCAACTGAAAGCTAACTGAGGTCATTTTGTTAAAAAGGAATAGTTTGAGTACAATAAGGAACAAGGGAGACTATTACCTTCACAACGACAACCGAGCAACCGACAACTTTCCTTGCCTTTCCCTCCGAATCAATCTTGCACAACTGCGATATAAGATAAAAAGTTAACCGACAAAAAGTCTTTAATTTCATATGAGAAATGGTAAAGATATAAGCTGCACAAGCTACTACAATACTTGACTCTAGTTTTGCATCAAAAAAAAAAAAAAAAAAATACTTAAGATTTAACATGACACTAGACATAGGGTGTTGGCTAGCAATCATAAGTACTATGGGTGCCTGCATACATAAAGAAGCACTACCAAGCTACCCTTCCCACTAGTTTACAAAAGATTTAACATGACCGATTTAGATATAGTGAATGGTCACTAGACACAGATATGAATCAACCATCAAGTTAGTATAACCAGGTGACATTAAGATTCATTCTGACACACTTTAATGAACTTTCAGTCATGCTTTATGGGAATTCACCAATTGGGGAACAATACAATAACAGAATTGGGTAAAAAATACCATGCTTTGATTATTTTTGGAACCTCAAAAAAAGAGAGACTGAACTGAGGGAATTCACTTATAGGGGAATGATACAATAACTGAATTGAGCAATAGCTACCATGCTTTTGCTATTTTTAAAAGAACAAAAACAAAAACAGAAACAAAGTGAAAAGATGGACAGGTCGAAGTGAATATCCCATGATAAAAGAATTTCCAACCAGACCAAATCATTAAGAGTCCATCCAAGACAGATAACAAGTATATTTATCATGAAAAGAAAAGAAAAAATAGTATTGAGAAAACAAGAAATCGATGTACTTACCCCAGCCCACTCGCCAAGAGTTTTTGCACTTGGAACTGCTATCAAGCTTACATTGTTGTCAGCACAAAGTGCTCTGACTAGCTTAACAAAGTCTGGCTGGTTGCAGTCCTCGGCAATTACACATAGCTGAGCTGCATGTTTCTCAATCACCTTGGCACCTTCATGGATTCCTCGAGCAAGCCCATCGTGGGCCAGTGATTTCTTCAACACTAGCTGCAGAGCAGTCATAATATCCATTGGCTCGCCTAGAACCGGAGCGGCGGCGGTCTCAGCTGGTACACCCTCTTCGCTGCATGAGTAAAGCAAACAAATTAAATCAACAAGGCAGGTCCTATAAAGAACATGTTAAAATCATCCATAAATTATCATTATCATTTCAACAATACTAGGCCCTAAAGTCCTGAACAACACAACAAAAACTGAAACCGAGAAGAATCTCAATGGGAACAAGGGAAACTATAATATAGCACTCTACAAACTATAATCTTCAAAGAAAAGTTGAGTCATTTAGACATTAACATACATACCCTGACATTTTCTTCCAAGTAAAGCAGAATTTGATGTTAAGAGATTAAGGAAAATGGAGACAGCCGCCCGTGAACTTGCGTTTGTTTTCAATGACTGACTATAAAATAGGGTTTTAATGTTGCTCATTTGATGGGTTTCGGATCTTCCCGTGACCCGGTCCAATTTAATACAAGTTTGGACTCATGATCCAAAACATAATATCCAAAGTCCATTAACCAAAATGCTTAGGCTCTGTTTGGCTGTATAAGATTTTGTATTGCTTAACACTAATTAGGTGTTCCAATTCTGCAGATGTATTACATAAAGATGATTAATCTGGAAGCTGTTTGGTCCTCAATTATTCTGTCACAGTTTTAACTTCTCCTGTGTTTGGTAGACCCTGTATCCACACATTTGTAAGTTATGATACTCTGACACTTAACTAAATCTCAATTGGAATACATTGGAAATAAATAAAAAATTGCATCTAGTTACATAAAACAATAATCATCACATCCAAAATAAATTGTAACTTTATTAAGTCATGAGTATCAAATCCCCACAAACACCTAATGAGTAATGATCCTTAACAAAATTTACATTTTCATCAACATACAAAAAATGGATCATCACTCTCGTCCCCACATTCTAAATCAGACTCATAAAAAACTAAAACACCTAATAATCCCAACAAAATATATATTTTCAGCACCATACAAAATAGATCACCATATTAGTCCCTACGTTCTAAATCTCACTTATAGAAACTAAAACACCTAATGATCCCCAACAAAATACACATTTTCAGCAACATACATAAAAATGGATCACCACTTTAGTTCCTACATCCTAAATTAGTTTTTCTGGAGATGAAATAGCAACCATTCCCTTCTCCTCTCCACCCTTAATCCCATGAACACCCTTGCTTTTTTCTCATCCTCAAAGAGCTCTAAAGCTTGCATGAAAGCTAAGTTATCAAGCCCAGACACATTTTCTAATTCAGCAATCAACTTTGCTTCTTGTGTAAGTTCAACACTAAAATTAGGAACTTCTTTCTTCTTACTACGAGTCATTTCAGTAATTGCAGTTGTCATGCTATGAATTGCCTCTACCATACCCCCTCCAGTGGTTTTTTAGCATTATGAGAGCTTGATGGCGTTGTTGATTGACTTTTTTTGGGCAGTTTGGGAGTTTTAACTTTATTATCTAAGTCTATAGGTTCTTAAGTATCAAAACCTAGACCACCACCAGCAAAAATTGGACTTTGAGACCCTTCTCCATTCAAATTTTTCGCATTTGTCGCACTAGATTTTTCATTGGTCACATTTTTCTCTTCAAGCGCACGACTGTACTTTCCAGTGGCACCCCCATCACCAAAAACAATGCATAAATCCTTATAGCCAGACATAGATTTAGTTCTCCACATATTAAATTATGGGTGGGCTTACATAACAATAAGTATATAAGGGTCTTTAATTATTTTTTTGCCAAGAAAAAATAGTAGGTTCTTATATTGAATTAAAGGACCAGGAAAGTACCTGCTTGATATAATCATCCCAAACATGATCATGATCAGCATAAACCATTTCTCTCTCATTATCCCAACCAAATCCACTCTCACTTAGAAGAGTTTTTATACAATTGTAATTATTCTTCAACGCTCGATAATGATTCTTTAGAAGTTCAATTGTAAAAGAAGGCCCAAATTTAGCTTTAAACTTCTCCTCCATTTGCCTCCAAGCATGTTTGCTAAATTGATCATCAAGGTATTGCCCGTCGTGCACTTGATCCACCATCAGCTTAACAAAATATCGATCCATTGGTGCTGAGCAATAACACACACAAAAGTCAAGTGATAAAGTTCTAAACAATCTGCTAAAAAATAAGAATAATACTAGCTAACTCCATGTGAGACTAAGATAATATGTGATCACCAAAAGTCCAAAGCAATGTGACACAATACCAAAATATCAATTTTCTTTGTCAATACAAAATGAGAGAGCTGGGTGGTAGTTTTAATTACATACTGTCTTTAGTGAGTATTTTTTAGTTTGGCTACAATATGAAAAGGTACGGTGTGATGTCTAAACCATATTTGATCCCCTACAGCCTTAGCAACTTTCACCAGTGCAAGAGCCTTTCTAGTGTCCACAAACAAATTAAACATTTCAAAAATACAATACACTAAAAAACCCTAAGGGTGGGCACAGACTTCACGGCGTGTTCACCACTCATCATACTATTCATGGGTACTATGACTTTGTGAGTCACTTTACGCAAACATATGGCATCAAAGAGAAAATATAGAATTATGATTCTGCTTGAGTAGTAGAACACATAAATAAAGGAACATCCAAACATGGATTGAAAGAAGAAACACAATATCATTCAGAGGTTGCATGTACTTGGTAATATACAACACATTTTTTGTGATTAATGAGTAGTGCATATACTGTAATACCCATAATTAGGCAAATAATAGCTTTAAGGAAATATAATGATAGGAAAAACTCCCAACCCCCAAACAGACGAAGAGAACTGTACACCCAATCCACGTGGAACACTTCACCCCAAGCATGCAAGATTGCTCGGCTTATATATATTATGAGAAAAAGATGAAGAGTGTAGAAACAAAGATTTACCTTAGAAAATAGTTGCAAAAGATGAGGGCAGCTAGTTGGAAGTGTGGAGAAGACGACTAGAGGCAAGGGTTCATATCCCCTTTGATTCCTATATACCCGCTTTTGTGTTCACGTAATCCACTGGGTTATATATGGTATTCAAGTTTGTTACCAACCAAACACTAGACAACTAAAACATATATACCATGTCACCTATTCATGGATATGGACTCCTTGTCCACACTGCCAAACAGAGCCTTACTCATTCATGAGATTGTGAGAGTGACCATCGGAAACATCTTCTCCATAAGGACAATGTTACCCAATTCTCAATAATCAGTTGTTGTCTTCTTAGTTTGGTCTAGACTCTAGAATGAAGTGCACACAATTAAAAATGCTAGACACTTTGACGACAATTTTGGAGAGTGTACCCTAACTCCCTAAGTGGCCATTAATGGTAGGAGCACTATTTGCAAGCCTAGTACACATTAAAAAAAAACCTAAAAACATCTCCAATGAAAAAAAATTATTTAAAGTTTAAAATTTACATCAAAATTTCAAAAACATGTTTCCAATGGGGGTGTAAATCCAAAAAATAAGCTAATAGCTAATAGGGGAGTTTTAATTTCCCATCCGGGCTATTAGTTAAAAACATTTCGACCGCCACTAAAGCCTCAACGCCCAAATTAAAAAGAAATTGGGATGTCACTTAAACTCACGTCTGTTTTTTTTTTTTAATTTTTTTTTTTTTTCCCCAAGACCGTCATTTATTGGTTGGCCCAATTTTTAATAAACTTCGGACGTTATTTTTTTTTTTTTTTTTGTGGTTGGCCCAGTTTTAATAAACATCAAATGTTACTCAAAGTGACGTGCGGTTTGTTTTTAATTTTACCCCTTTTAGTTTTGATCAACATGTTTTTCTCTCCTGAAATTTTACAAACTCTTAAACTTTGTTGCATTTTACCATTTTGGATGGTTGAAACTATTAATGTGTAAGATGGGCCATAAAATCCTAATGGCACCTTAATGGTAGGAGCACTATTTGAGGTGCCTATATACACTCTCAATTGGAATGCCCTCATAGCTGCAATGAACTATCAACATAACCTGCCAATTGCCAAGGGAGAAAAAAATAACAGTTAAAACTGGATTACCTTTTTTTAATTGAAACACAAAGCAACTGCAGCCAAAATTATGAACGCCTCTGGGTGGAAATAAACTAATAATACATACGTAACATTAATATAACAATAATACAAAGATCTAGTAGTGTCATTGGTTTTGATAGACTGATTTCCTTCAACAGTTGGTAGACTTCCTCTGCTAAGAGCCAGTCGCCTCCAAATTCCAGTGTGTTTAAGATATCAAAACCTGCTTCAAAATGTTTTATTTTTCCTGATCTATAATTTGGTCATTTTCTGAAGTCGAATCAGAAACTTCAACTAGCCTCCCACCTATCCATTTCTTGGTTATGTTGGTTGTCCCACTAGAAGTTTGTCCTGTCTCGGTCTGTGAAGGTCCTGTAATATCCTCATTGAACAATTGAGTTATTTCATTTCTGACAAACCCATTTGCTTCAACTAGTTTCAGTTTCTGATCTTCCAGACCCATTGGACTGACCAGATTGTTGGGCCGTAAAGAAGATGAAGAGCGCTCCTCATACTTGGTTTCTTGATGCTGTCCACCGTTAATTAGGCCATGCATAGTGAGGTTACCAAAATCGAAGTCTTTAGTCCCCTTATTACTAGGGAAAGGTACATGGACCCCATTCACTTCTTTCGTATATGGAGCTGTGTGATTGTAATTACCACTATATGTTTCTTCCCCGTGATCACTTGCCCATCCATTCAGCTTAGAAGACGAGTAACTATCTTTTTCTGAAGACGTAATCTGTCCTGTCTCTATGGCTTCAATAGAACACCTTGCTTCAGCAATGAGCTTCCTGGTTTCGATAAGTGAAGCTCGGGCAAGAGGACTCATCAAAGCAGCCTCTTCAAGGCTCTTTGCTGCCTTTTCAGCTTCCCTGATCAGCAACCTGCCAAATTAAGTGGCACTTAGTAACATTTCAAACATTTTGTACATAAATAAGAACGAACACGAGCTATTTATCACTAATCTTGTACGGAGTTCCTACCAATGTACCGATCATCCTCGTACCAAAGAACCAATAGTCTGAATTAATAACGTTCTAAAATTTGAACTTGAAGGTCTACGACTAATAAAAAGGAAAGGATGTATTTGATATTTCTATCATCCAACATGGCTTAATATGGGCCCATTGTTCTATGACATGAGGCTACTAACTATCAGATTTGAACTTCCCGCAGTGAAACTTTTGGCATATAGGGGGCAACAGAGAGTTTCAACCTCAAGTAATCCCCAAAACTTCACACGTACGAAAGCAGGGTCATGATCTGTGCTGCCTTTCATTCATCCATTGCCTTCCATAAGAAAAAAGAAAGAATTGTACTTACTTTGCCCGTTCCATGGCTTCTATTTTCTTGGTTTCTGTTTCCATCCTCTGTGCTTTGATATTCTTTATCATCTCCAATTTGGAATCTGCCAAGGGATCCTTGTATGACGGGGCATTTCTCTTTGGGTTAGACCGTGCTTGGCTCTTCCTCTCATGCCCAGAATCATTATAGATTTCCTTTAATTTTTTCTTCATGGGCCTTTCTGCAGACCGTGTATCACCACTTGGCCTTCTCCTGGGTGGCCGCTTTTGAGCTCCAACAGGTGTCCCATGATACTTTTCCAGAGCAGAGCATACACGTTCACGGTAATCCTAACGAAAAACAGAGAAGAGTCAAAAGACAATCATTTAAAGGCTGTTGAGCCAGTGCTATCTGTTATCACCATGATTCATAACTGTTTCGTCCATTAGGAGATCCACTTCAGACAGTTTGAGGTTGCGATAGTTCAAAGGATCTATATTTTTGTTGACTCTGTCAAACACTGTACTTTACATGATTATAAAAGAAGCATAGGACATGCATTGCATGGTCAACTTAGGCATGAATACTCATTGTTGGACACAGTGCTGATGAATCTAGGATGAACTCCAGGAAAGAAAAGTTAAATAATGTTTCTAAATGCATTTTGGCTGACACGGATTACATTAGATCCCAGGACTCCCTGTTTGACAGTCAAATTATCAACTCTATTGATGATCACTGTGCCCACCTGAACTTTCATTAGCACTATGACAAAGGCTAGAAGTCCAAAAGATTTTAAAATCTTAGTTTTGATGGTCATGACCAACCACTTTTTAGCAAGGGTTGGACTTCCTATATGTAGGAACCTTAACAACATAATAATGACAGTAGACCACCTTTTCTGCCTGCATAACACATGATCTCTTTAAGGTATATGTATATGTCCTTACAGGATCATTCCATTTGGCGGAAATGGCCTCGGAGATCTTTCTTCGTTGCTCAGGCGACTTTGGTGCTCTTTTGTTACCCTTTGGCCGCGGCATTGACTTCCTCTGCTCAATGCTTTCCAACCACTCCTGCCTCAGATGTTCGTCCAATATCTTGTATGAATCCCACTGCAGCTCTTCTTCACCACCATAACCTCTTCTAGAAGCTTCTGCAATCAAGTTCTGCCAATCAAAACAGCAAGTTTCCTGCACCAACAGCTTCTCTCGGCGACGCTGCCACCCCATCCGCACTCCAACTCCTATTTTCATCCTAGTCTCCACACTGCAAAAGCAACAAACAGAGAATGGAAAAAATGTCTTCCAGTGTACTCCTAGAAAAGTAATCATTGTTTACAAAGTCAAAACGCTGAGACTCGGGATGAATTTTTTAGGATGAATCTATCAGAATTTATTTAAACAGATATATGTTATACAAAGGTGACATATTATACCTGAGCTGCTTCAAATAGTCTAAGATACCAGTGGCAAAAACAGGCCACATATTTAGGTAAGGGACTCACGACAGTATGGCTCAACCAATCCCACATAGTACACATTCAATAGAACAATTAATTTGCGGAAACTTCAGAATAGCAATGTCTCAGATCCTTCAATTTCACAGGCATTCCAGTGCCAATGCAAAACTTGGAAGAGAGAAGGGATTGTGTTAGTGTGTCTTAACCATAACATATTAGTACAAAGGAGTTGCTCAAAAGTATGAATCAGAAGGATGTCTGTAGAAATTGTTCAGAACTGTATGGACTTGGGAGAGCCTTCCCCTGACCCCCAGTTACTACTAATAAGGCTCCACATCAAACAAAGAGCACACAACTTTTTAGATTCAAAATCTTCTAACAACAAAAGTAGGAGAGAGAGAGAGAGAGAGTAGTTGCTTTTTACTATAAACATTGTGTGATAGTATCTACATGTGGGTTTGAAATAGAAAACATTAGGCAGAAAACAGCTAAAACGAAAAAAGGCTAATAAACCGCTAATATCTAATAGAACAGTCCATGAAGAAGTGCATATATGTGGTGATTCCCATTCTTACTGACCATTTATGCAGAAAATTTTAGATACTATGTGTTTATGCATGAGACTGTAAATGATAAAGTATGGACTCACGTCTGAGCATGGCCGAGGTTGACCAACTTCATCTTGACCTGCAGACACGATTCAGTATGTGAGAGAATGCTAAAGAAAATAGTAAATCTTAATTTGGAATAACCAAAATTTCTTACTTCCCATATCTAAAGTAGAATCAAGTTCCATTTCAATATTTCATCTATCAATGGTATTCAGTGAAATGTTTCTTATATTATCTTATGCACAAAATCACTGTGGTGACTACCATACTCAATTGACCCCATACGCAACTTCGTGGAAAATCTGGAGAACGAGAAACGAGGCCATCTACAAGGGCAGAATCTGGAGGGCGAGAAATGAGGCTAGCTTCAAAGGCAGAACAGCTTCAGTTGAGTCTACCAAAGACAAACTTATGGCTTTGGACATCAACAGATTCAGATAGGAGGGAATGCTGCTTTTGGTATCTTTTTTTTTGAAATATTTAGAGGGTTAAGGCTGACCCACACTGGTTACATTGAACAACCCTAGCCTGAAGGCTTACATTGTCCAAAGGCTCACCAACACCGTAGGGAACCTAGCCCGAGGGCTCTTGCTGATACGCCATTTTTGAGTAGACCCAACCGCCTCCACCTTGTCCATGAAGATTTGCTTTCGCTCCTTGGTCCACCTATCATAGTATCACCCTATCTCTTGCCCGAAGGCTCACCTGGTCCAAAGGCCCATCACATAATTACACAAGAAAGAAATCCCAACCAACACTTGGTGGGATTCGAGCTTGCAACCTCTCCCATGAGGAGAGGGGGTACACAACCAATTGAGCTAGAAGCTCTTGTGTAAAATCTTTGCTGTTTTCGGTATCTTGTGCTAGACTAAGGAGAAGTTATTTTCAGGCACAACTTAGTGCTTTTTTCTTATTTTCTACTTCCTCCCCTTCTATTGGTGAGTCTCTCCCTCACCTTTTTCTCTCTCAATAAATATAATGCTGATTCCTTAAAAATTAAAATAAAATAAAATAAAATAATAAACATAAAAATCACTGAGGTGGCTATAGTTTAGGAAAATTAAGTTCAAATTTGATTGTAAACGAAGCTTGTTTGGGTCAACTGTCAACAGAATCCAAGTTCACTCAATCAAGTAGGTAATCGGTTATTCTTTCATACTCACAGTGCGTAGAGAAAGTAGAATCAGTAGTCGAGCGAATCTGCTCAAACGTTTTTACTTTTTAGCAACTCAACAATATCAGATATTGACTCATTTCCAAGATTTCAGACCTATGTTTAAAGATTATAGATCATAACTTGCAAGCAAAAAGTAACTTTTCTAATGAGATGAAATCAGCTGGTTCCATAAGGTCATAACTGTAAAACCTTACAGTCCTTAGAATAGTACATACTTTTAATTCAGCAGGGGACTCCTAGGGTATTTACAGGCACTCCTTCCAGGAGAATGTGGTGTACTATCAAAGAACCATAACTACATTTTAAGGTCCTCAAACCAAACCTATTTTAGACTGCACTTTTATCTAGGAGTCTAAAAAGCGGTCTCCTTGTTATGCAAACGTTAACTCGTTAAGTCATTGAGGGCGGTTCATGCATTTTCCAATGAAAACATGCAATCAATCTTACATGACATCACCTTTGGATCCTGCATGGCAATCCTTGTTCTCTCTCTGATCCTCTGAAGGGTTTCTACACAAATACACATAGGTTAAGACTTCAACAGAAAAAGTGATTAAATTTCTGGAAGATTCAGTTTAAAAGGCAACTTAAGTTTCCCACCTGCACTGTGTTTCCTTCCCTTGTTCCATGGAACATTCCCCTTATTTGCATGGGAAATTCTCATCCTTCTTAGTTTCTCTTTTTCTTCCACGTCAGACTCACTCTCACTTGAAGACTGCGACAATTTGGGTCTTGAATCAGGCCCTGATTTGAATCTGTGATCATAATCCTCCCCATCTGGATTCTGAGTAAAATGCTTTTGTTCAAGAGTAGAAACTGCCTTTACCAGTAGCACATCCCTCGTATTGGAATGTCCCACATTGAAATTCACTTTTCTTGGGATGGATACTTTCCATGTAGATGATAACTTTTTCTCTTTTCTAAACGTAATCTTTCTTAGTGTGCTACCATGAACTAAGAACTGAGCCCTTGAGGCAAATATTTGGTTCACAAAAGAAGGCTGTGAAGTAGCAATATCTGCAGAATGTTATAGTACGGAAACTCCTTTAGTACAACCACACTGAGCAAACAAGTTTTTTTCTTTTATTTGTTTGACCATTTGTAGAGATACCAAACATGGCCTAAATTTTCATTTCAGCATATGGAGATGAATGCTGGTTCAACACCACTTGATCAATCCTCAAAACTATTTCCTAACTAGAGAAAAGTATAATATTCTAGGCTTTCTCCAAGAAATTCCAATAATATCAAACTATAACAGTTTATTAGTTTACATGGGTATACGGAGTAATTTTAATTTACCAGTTTAAATGTCTTCTTATTGATGAATATACCAAAACAACTATTAAAACAGTAAAAAAAAATCAACTGATAACTAAACAAAGAAGAAAAAGAAAAGAAAAAAGTACCTAATAAAGGCATGAGGAGGTCATATAGTCATCCAGAGAATATTGAAATGGAGATAAAGATATCCAACTTAATAATTTCCATCAATAACTTTCAACTATTTCCGAATTCCTATCTTGAAGGAAAAATATCAGAGAGCCAAAAAGAAGCAGAGGGAAAATGAGAACCACACACATATATATAGACACATAAAAAAAAACAGTGTGTTTTGGATACAAAGCAAGGCGGGGAGGGGATAACGAAACACGCCGAGTGGGTCTACGGGCCTGGTCTACTAACCTTGGGCCTTTGTTGAATGTTTTTTCTCAAGGCTTCTTATTGCTGCACCATGGATTAGGCCCGGCGAGGACTAGAACCCATATTTCACATGCTTGCTTGGGAACTTTTTAACTGGACATTCAAAACTCCATTATCAATAAATAAGATGAATAATATAAAGTTTTTCACTTTTTTCCCATCCCAATTGTCCTTGAGGTGAGCGTGCTCCTTTCTAGTGAAATTTTGCACCCAAAAATTGAACATCTATGACAAGCATATGCCAAATATTCCTAGCTACAACTCAAATCAGCACCGTTATATTCCCTAAAAATGGAACCATCAAATACTTTCTCATTTGGACGACAGATAGATCACTTACCATAAAAGTGGGCTAAAGGAGATAAAAAGTCGAGAACAGTGAACACAAACTGATAAGAAACCTTATTTAGCTTGATATTACTTGGGTCTTTCATCACAAAGATTACAACAGCAAGTTTGGACGTAGACCCTCACATATATTCCTAATTATGCGATTTCACTTCATAGACTGACATCTTATTAACTTGGTTCCTTACACTGTTTCCCTATTAGCCAACACATCCTTATGCTAAAGTTTCTGTATCTATACTATCTTCAGCTGAACACCAGAATGAGTTGGCGTGGGACAACAGATCTATGACATAACCCAGGAGAGTAGCTGCTGCTCCACTTCTTCCCAGTTATGAACTTTAGTCACAGAGGGGTGCACAGTAGCAGATCCCGTCTTTGACCAGGGATAAGAGTTCTCATAATCGAACAGTAGAACTCTCATCCCAGCATTGGCACATTCAATAGCATATCTTGGGTTGTCGTCAATCAGCACACGTGCTCCTAAAGACCTGCCAAATCCATAAACACAACCAAAACCAGATATTAATCTTTCTATAATTTTCTCTTTACACACGTTGGTATTTGATGTTGGCAATACTGGTGCCACCACACGTTGCAGTATGATGTAAAGTGAAGCGAAAACAGTGATTTTAACAATATTATGTATATTTGGCAAGTGCTTATTTCTAAATTTAAGGTATTTAATCCAAAGGTCGAGAAACAGTGAATTTATAAACATAGAAGACGTCAAGACGGGTATCCATATGGCCACTATTCATATCTAACAAAATAGAGTGTATAAGCCAAAAAAAAAACAAAGGATATGACCATACCTGCATATATCTGATTTAGGTCTTGACTTCCCATCCAGAGCAAAATGATTGCCAAAGTGAATTTCCTGAAAAAGTCCAGGATAGTGATCTTCGATCCACTCAATTGTGTGGTCTTTAATCACATTCTGCCGAGACCTATAAAAAATGAAACAAAACGATCATGTAACAAGTTCCTTGATTTGATTAGAGAAATAAGCAACCTTTTAAAAAATTCCTATACATCACTTACGTGACAATTGATAGATTGCAAAACTTAGATAATTTAAGCAGAGCACTCTGAGAACCAGGGATCGGCAGGATCCCTTTCTTGAAGTAGGAAGTCTTGAAAAACTCGTGAACTCGGATATCAGCTGCCAAATAAAGAAAGGATTATTCAGCGCAATGGGATGAAGAACACCTTCACCTTTACATTTGTACTTACTCCCACAAGAACATAACTAATAAAAAACCCTAAATTGTAGAAATATCAAAACTACTCAGTCAGAACATTATAAGAAATACTTCTTAGAATTTTTTTAGAAACCCCTTCAAACTATACGGACTGGTTTTTATAAGCTTAAGCAAATTAAATTAATATTTGAAATCTCGAAAAGAGTAGATTATAAAGTTTCCAAAAGCAGAAGCATTTCTATGGACTCTACCAAGTTCCTAGTCAAACTAAGCCATAAAGGTAATTTTTTTTTTTATTAAGCTTTATAAGAAAGTGCATTCCAAAGCAACTAATAAAATTTTGACTTTTGACTGTTGATAAGTAGTACCTTCATCGCGAGAACAATTCCATATCTGTTAAAAAAGAAAAGACAAAAAAAGATGAATGGTATTAGGCATCAGACATAGATAATTCAGAAAAAAAAAAAAAAAAAACTTATGCAGACTTGGCCAATGGGAAAAACACAAACCAAATAAAAATTCTAATATCTTTTAATTCCAGGTTGCATATACAGCAGGGGATATTCATTGGTCTAAAGGATCTTCTCATTTACACGTAACAGCCCTGAACAAGAACGACCACGTGTTCTTTATGTACTATATATACAAAGAATTCCCAGCCAAGGTAGACCCTAAAAACCTGCTTTCTTTCTTTCTATATATTAGCCACATGTACATTGAAGTGATATTATTCGGTAGAAAGCTTGTCCTCAGGTACAACGAACGCCTTCAAATGCAAGCAAACACGTTTTATTTATCTACTGACAGATAAAGAAAATTTCCCAGCCAATAAAATTTCAAAAGCGTGACGTCTTTTGTCAGGGGTGACAATTCTGTCAAAATCCCCATGTATAGGTGACAATCGCAACCAAGAGCACACATGTACTATCCACTGAGAAATATCAAAAAATTCCCGACAATCCCGCCAACTGCTGTGATTAAAAACAAACACGTTTTCTTTGTCTATTGAATGATTCAAAAATCCACAACCAATAGAGATTCAAAACTGCGAAATTGCCTAATTCAGGGGACATATACATGGGAGGATATTTCTCTGTTGGAAGCTTGTCCAAATGTATGGGCAACTGCCTCAATCAAGGGCGAACACGTTTTATTTATCTAAAAGAATTCCCAGACACCTCTAAATGCTATTGGTGCACGTTCCCATGAACAAGATGATCCACCAATAGCCTACTCTTGTCTTGATTACTTTTCAAAAAGCTTAAACTGAATAAAAGCCCTCCACTAATTGAATGTTTACTAACTAAAATAGCATTATGGTGAACATATCCAATAAATTTACTGATTGGGTCATGAAAAAAAGAAAAATTAGCATGGTTGTTCACAATGGTGATTCAATTTAGAAAGTGAACGGAGCTAAAAGGAACCTCCATAACCAGCAGATCCCAGGACTATATATTTCCAAAATCCAAATAGATCTACAGATCTATGCAATTACTATAAAGCAATCAATACAACAGGCATGTCAAAGACTGATTCTTTCCTCCTAGCTAATATTTAGAGATTTCTACAACCACAGCATGCATGACATTAATTTTTTTCTCTTTTCTTTTTTTTTCCTCCTTTCTTTTTATTTATTGTCTTCAGTAGGAAGATGATCATTCAAGTCAAAAGGTGTAAAGAACTGAAAGGAAGTAAGAAACCTCCATGTCAACGACTATGCTACACCTCCTTATAGCTAAATCTTATAGATCCATAGAACCACAAAGCAAGCATGAACAAAGGTGGGATCCTCTTTGTGCCTCAAAAACCTTCTTATGGCCAGTTTTATCAGAACAGTGAACAAAGATAGCAAGAATCTCCATAACTGGATACAAGATGGACTGTCATATGTCCTTCTAGTTAAAATCCTTAGATCTATCCAACCACATAACATGCATCAATAAAGGAGCTATCTTCTTAAATTCAAGATGGTGGTTGTTCCGAATGGATATAAGGAACCACCTATTCAACATTTCATTCTAGATAGATTCAATAATTACATACATCCACATAACATGAATGGACACAAGAGTGGCGTATTTTTATTACCTTGAAGAATTCATAAACATGGTACTCCGAAACTGAGTGATTCATAGAGTAACGATCAGCGATGAATTTGTTCAAGGCAGACACAAAGTTTCCAAGCACTGCAATACAACAAAGTTCAAATAACGATCAAATGAAGTTAAGCCACATATATCAAATGAAACACTGAAATCTGCATACCCTCATCGACATCAACAGCGACAACAAGTTTCTCAGGCACAGTAGTATGACCAGAGAATCCTAAAGAATTCCCATGTTCAACAGCTCCATTACCAGTAAACACATTGTCTTTCCTTTCATCCTCAATTCTAGGACCATTCAAGTCACGAAACAACTGTGGGTACATAGCCATTGCATGTGCCTTTTGAAACTTATTATTATCACCTCTTCTTTGAAACTCATCAAAATGTTCAGAACAACCTCTCAAATTAAACTCACCACTAGCATTAATCCTAAAATCATTCCCAGCATCTACCTTAACATTTTGAGGAAACCGTGATTGATTCGACCCATTAATCCGGCTAAAAGTATTAAAACTAGCAATTAAAGGATCCTTAAAAAGCAAAGCCATGACACCCAAATTGCTCAAACTTGTTTTCTTATCTAAATGAGCAAATTGTTGAGAGAAAAAGAGCCTCAACGTTTGCCTTTTAAGGATCATAACGACGACAACATTACAAACCCTAATGGGAATGGAATCTTCGCCAAATGGATTAGTTTTAAGACAAATGGCAAATTGGGTATTCAGAGTTATCCAATTGAATTCAAAATATAGATAACAAGTGTTCACCTAATAATCAAAATTTGTCACAACAAGGTGAATCAGTTACAAAGAATCAAACAAGTTGAATTTCAAGTGCCCATTTTGAAAAAGTTCCAAAAAATTTGATCTTTTTCTGAGAGTGATGACAGGGAAAAAGTGGAGAACCCTATATAGGAAAAAAAAATGTTAATTGAAAGTTTTGAGATTATGAAATTAAAAAAAAAATGTGGAGAATTGAAACAGAGAAGAAATTGAATTTATAGAAAAGATGATGAGGGAAATTTATTTATTCAGGAAGAAATGGAGGGAAGAAATATTTTGGGAAGAAATTTGACAATTTGGGAAAGGGTGTCGTCAGCTTCACATTAATTATTGGTCTGAGAAAAAAATGAAAATATATAATTGTCATTAATGTGCACAAAAAATAAATAGAGAGAAAACCTTAATTAATCAACTCTCCTTTTCTGTCTCTCATTCAAGCATTTGTTTATTGTTTTTATTTTTTGCTTATTTTTGGCGTTTTTTTTGTTTTTCTTTTTAAATAGTTACTATTTTTGATAGATGGTGCTTGGTAGAGGATTGGTATTTACTATTTAGCAGATGTTGGCTCTCTTGGCGGTTGGCCAATGTTAATTCTAGTTAGTAAAAAATGCTAAAAAGTTCAATTTCAAGTTATAAAAGTTGGACTTGTTCAGTTGCTCAACTCTGATTCCAACTTTTCAGTGCTTTGTGGCTCTACAACTTTTCAATCCAGCCAGTTGAGCTTATCACTTGCACAGTTACACAGTTGAGAGTAGTACTCACAAAAGTCACAACTCACAAGTCATAACTAGCCCATCCAGTTGAGTTAAATTGGGAGTTTTACTTAGTATGTGTTTGGTAAACTGGAGAAAGGAAAGTAAAAACTGGGGAAAGGAATAATCATGTTTGTTTGCAAAAGCTATGAAAATGAATAATTGTATTGTTGGGTAATGGGTGTATTAGTAGTAAGTCCCTATCTACCTATTTCCTTTCCTTTCCTTTCCACAAAATTTTCAGGGGTTAGCTAAGGACACAAAACCTTTTCCATTTCTATGATTTTGTTTCCATATGGAAAAGCCCATTTCCTTTCCATGGTAAACAAACGCCTTAAAAACTATGGAAAAGGTGGACCACTCTTATTTTCCTTTCCTTTCCATAGTGTTTCCATCATAACAAACACACCCTTAATTTGAGAAATTGAGAAACTCGTGGACTACCTCAAAATCTATCTGGAGAAAAGTGGAAATCTATTTATATTTTCAAACTACGAATAAAGACCCCGGTTTTGAGAAACTGGAATTCCGGAAATGGCTACGAGCTTAAGGAACCACTCTCTTCTAAGTGGAAATTGTCTCTACCTCCCCTCCCCTTCTCCTGGTTGGATGTCTTTTCATAATTTCATCCTATTGCGTATTTGGTTTGGAACTCAAATCCAAATTTTAGCGTCGTAATCAGGCCCCATTGATCCATCATCACAAGAACGTAGCAACTAGCAACAGATTTGTGGATATACAAAATAAAGCAGCATACATACCTTTGGAACCGTTGCAATATTAATCCAATTTGTTTCAGTTTTAACTGCAGACTTGCCAGATCCATTATTCATAGTTGATAGTTCATGTGATCGAAGTCAAAAGTATCAAGCGCAATGAAGATATATTTCAAAGTGACGAGGGGAAAATAACAAGTTTAAAGGAGATAGAAAACTAATCTGATTGTCCCTTAAAAGTTCAAACTGTTAGTTACACAATAACAAAATCAAGATAAGCTTAATGTGAAGGTATCCTTCAGTATATATTCATCCAATTCTCTAGTCAGAGATTAAAGTTGGATCAGAGGCAGAGCCATCACAATGCCAAAGACAGACACCAGCAACACTAGCATCCATAAGGGGAAGTTTTTCGATTGCTTCCTGTTAATTATAGTGTCCTTTGGAACTTCATCTCTATTTTGGTCTTGCTGCAGTATGCCATGGTTAGATGTCCGACGTGATGCAGATTCTTCCTTTGTAGAGCCATTTGATGATGGCTGCTCCGAAACCGATTGTTCCAAAAGCTTTTGCTGGTTATACTTCTCTACATACTCGGGGAAGATCTTCTTGAACGTTGGGCTGTAAGGACCAAATGTAGATTGTAACTTGTAATAGAGAAGAATAACTTTGTCATTTAGCGATTCAAGTCTATTAATACAACATCACCCGAAGTCCAACTATTATCAGAAGTTATTATCCAGGTTAGAGGAAGAGCAAACAGTAACTGGCTTACGAAACGTATTTTTGGATCACTAATAATAGCTTGAGTCTGTGTAGCTTGGTAGGAGTACTTGACATCAACACACCATTTTACAATTCATAAAACAGCATATGACCAAATTTCAACAAAAGTGTTTTGTTTACAGTTAATTTTATTTTTATAACAAATAGCAAAAGTGGGGATTGATACCCAACTGACCAGGACGAATCATCAAACTTTTAATTACTTCTCAACGTTATATAACTAGACCCAAAAGAATCTATTGGACATAAAAAAAGGGTTAGTTAGTGTTACCCCTCCCCCCTAAGTTGACTTTTTTTTTGTGTGTACTTGGGGAATCCTAATTGGCTCATCTAGTGGTGGTGGTGGTGTGGGGGGTAATACTAGTTAACCCAAAAAAAAAAACTCCACCTCGTGTAAAACTAAAAGGTATTCTTGGATAATCAAAGCAGATATAGAGATTTAAATAATGCAAACAACACATTGATGCTAATGAGCTTACTTTTTACAATTGAAGGCAAGGGACGCCTTTGCCAGTCGCTGCTTCTCAGCAACGGTAGTTGAGACGCTTCCAGTTGTGGGACTGTTGTCCATCTGAGAGGGTAAAAGGAAAGAAGGAAAACTTTGATTAGTAAAATCTGGCACCACAAAGTTATGATTTGCTTCAAACCAGCACTAGCCACACCACCATGGACCAACAACATATAATGATAGTAAGAATAATAAAATAGTGACAATAATAATAAATAATAATAATAACAGCCACAGGACTGTTTCTCTCTTTCTCAACGTGGTATCATATGGAAGCTGTTAGAACAAAGCTGAAACAAAAGCTTACAGTGCTCTGTGAATGCGGACCTTATACTCGCAGAAAGAGAGACATGAAGCATACTGAGTTCTCATCTTGCAACACAAACCTGATTCTTTTCAAGGCTTAAACAGAACCCACTAGATACTGCTTAGCTGGGTGACCACTGGCCACGTATTGATAAAAATGACTCTAACAGAACAACCATACAGCAATTTCGCTGAAGTTGTGAGTCAGTGTTTCATAGTACAGAGTCAGAGACTTAAAATAGCTTTTTTAACTTTAGTAGTAGTGAGGTTGTCTGTGCTATAGTAATATAGCTTCCCACAGGTGGTCACTGGCAGTATATGAGGTTGTCTGTGCTATAGTAATATAGCTTCCCACAGGCCACATCTTTGCTGACAAACTGATTAATTTTGGTTTTCGATTTGTTAGAAATAGATTTATGATGGTACATTTATATACATACTTCCATATGATGTCTTTGTGGGACCAGATTTCACACCATACTTATTATTTTATCAAGCATAAAATGAATGAACTATAATAGTTAGTGTAAGGGTTCAACCTAGCCATATGGAAGAAGCCCATAATATGCATGTGGACAGAGCAGATCGATATAGTATATTTAGTATAATCCAAATATCTTGTAATCGGGTCAGAGCCTAATCATCATGCTTTCACTATGATTTTCATACAATATCAAACAGCTGGGAACAGATGAAACTTTTCTTCTAATATAGTACAGAGAAGTCTCTTTCCATGGCAAGCTACAAAAGTACAGAATGAAACTGTCCTTTCCAAAAACAATATAGTAATGAAATAATAAATAAACAGAATAGTAAGAACTCACCATAAATGAAAGAAGCCCCGTAAGTATGCTGCATCAATGAGGTACAAACAATTTAGTTTATGTAATATATTAGTTAATAAGAATGTTCAGCAATTGCATCTACCCACATGGACACCACAATATATAGGGGATTTGTCATGTCAAACACCACCATGTTATAAACAAAAGTTTGAAAGGAGTTCCAAAAGACACCATTATAAGCCTGTCTTTCTCATACCTCGAAACAGACCACATTGGATTCCAACTTTCGGGATGAACTGGAAGAAGAAAAATCAACACATTAAATACATGGGCCAGCTCGAAATCATGCACAAACTTTTTGCCAATGGTTCAATCATGAAATTACATCAAGATGTGAACAGATAACTTACAATCACTCATTGATAAGCAGATCTTCTTCTGAGTAATAAAACGTCCATTCGGGGTGGTCATGCTAACTCATGGAAAGAAGCATCACCAAAATGACATACAAGTCAATATCTTCAGAAGTAGAAAGTCGAAACAACAAGCACAAAAAAAGGATCTGCGGAATAGCTATGGTAAACCTACCTGATGCCTGGAGGTTTAAACGGATACTCTGAAGGAAACTTGATTTTCCCATAATAATATCCACCTGATCAGCGTTAACAAAATAGAATACCTCATTACAAAGAGCAAGAGGATCTCAACTACAGTGAAATAAGACTTAATGATGTGACACGCACACAAACACGTGTTGTGTTCTTTTGTCATTATTATTTTTGTTTATCATGGCCATGTTGGTCCAGTAATAATAGCCCAATTAGTTAGTTGTTTTAGGCTAAAGGAGAAAGGCCTACTATAGAATAGGAGACTCCTTCCCAGAACAGTTCAGTTGTTTTATGGAAAGATTATTATTCTTATGAAGTTATCAATTTATTGAGAAATTGTTATTATTGAGTTTTATTTTTGATTGAAACTTCTGCCAATTGATTTACATCACTTAATATGTTCAATTCACAAAACAAAATCTTTGGCAAATATAACATACCAGCAAAAGGAGTGCCTTCGCTTCCTTCCAATACATAATCTGAGATAAGAAAAAAAATATGTAAGAATCAAATCAAATTATCAAACTACAAAAACAGCACATCAGTAAGAGCAAAAGACATATATGAAAGAAAAGAAAGAGGATTCACAGATATGTGTGCTTTACCTGTCAAGAATATAACTACGATCTATGTAGTTACGCATCTACAATTGACAGGGAGGCAAAAAAAATAAAAAAACCATCCACCCCCCCCCCTCTCAGTCGTCTTGACTCCCTCCCCAGCTACCCTATGCATTTTATGTTGTTGATAGGCACACCTGATCAATAGAGTAAAATTTTCATACGTACAAAAAGGTACATTATGAGAGACTGAGAGGTTTACCCAAAATAGGCCAAGGTTTTATCTTGATTTTTCTTTTTCGTGTGAAAGACGAGCTACATCTACTATTCGATAAACAGACGAGAGATAACCTAAACAGCAAGAAGTACACACCTTTTTCTATGCTTCTATAAAAGAAAAAGAAATAAATTTCTTAACCAGTAAAGACTATTCTATTTTTCTTAATCAAACATCTTATTAAAATTCTACCGAAGTACATAAAAACTGTTACAATATTTGATAAGGATCTTATGCAAATGTATCATGCAGAGACCATATAATGATTAGAAACCAAAAATCAAATTATCCTAGAAGACATTTGGGGAGAAATAAATCAACTCACGCCACTCCAATATATCAGTAGGAGAAGGACGAGCCTCAACATGGGAAACTGGCTCCTACAAGCACAAAAAAAATGGAGTTAGCCCCATAGAGGAAAAAAATACGATAGAGCAACTCAATGAATATCACACAATTAAAAGCCACAATATAGGGAACTCCTAGCTATTGAGAATATGCCAAAAGAAGGGGTGACACTTATCGTAACAAAGTGGAAAAAAGACATGTATTCATGCATTAAGACTGTGTTTGGTTCGCTGAAAATCAATTCCAAATTGAAATTAGATTCTTTGATTTGTGTTTCTATGAATTGGTTTTTCAAGAAACTGGATTATGTTTGTCTGGTTATAAATGGGAAAATTTATTTTTAGTTGAGTTTAGCTCGGGAGTACCGGATCAAGGCTTATGAAACCTGCGAAGCATTCAATCAAAACCAGCTATCTTCACATCTCTCCTCCTCTCTCTCCTGGCGTCGGGTGGCCAAAGTTAGAAAACAACTTCTTTTTTCTGAAAGTCGAGGTTGCTTTCCTCCTTTCCAACCCATTTAAAGAATCCGTTTTCCAATTTTTCATTTTCCAGGTAGAACCAAACAGTTGAAAGTTTTCAATTTCCATGAAAACACTCTCTTTTCCTCACTTTTCCTTGAACCAAACACAGCCCAAGTGTTTTGTCTTAGGGGAGGGGAATTTCTCCATTACAAATGAGCAAAAGGGAGTCTATGATGATCTCCCAAGAGAATTCTCACCGCCACAATTCACTTTGAAGTGGAGATTCTTTAATTGAAAATTATAAGTCCCCTTTTTATTTTTGGTTTACTCGAATTACAATTCTCTCAAACGATTGAGTAGAACATTGCAACACATGGACTACAATTGTAAATTAATATTAGCGACAATTTGTTAGAAGGTCTAATTCCAGTTGGCATCTGGACAAGTCCTAAAACAGTTTTCTAACACTAGAAAAATAAAAGAATAGTTGTCCATAGAAATCTGTAGATTAAAATATAAACACATACTTTACAAAGTGCTCTATACTCTTTCTGGAGCCGCTTGACGCATGACTTCTCTGCCATTTGATAACAGTTTCAAAATTACTGTTCAAGCCAATAAGTGTCAAACCTTCACCTACAAAAAAAACACACAAAAATTACTACATAACAACATAATTGAATTCGCGACATAAAAATAAAGGAGCATGATCAGTTCACAATTGACCTAATTGGTAGAATGAAGAGACTGAAATTACGGCAAATCTGTGAAATTTCGGTATTAGATATTTATTGGCGTTGAGTTCACGTCGATTATAATTATTAAACCGCTCTCTCTCTCACTTTTTAGTTTGCTTCGACAACTTGTTTCATTCATCGAGATGCGTGTTTCGTATATGTAGCACTGAATATGATCTCCTGCTTCTCGGTTCACGTTATAGATACTGTCTCGAGATAGATTGACGACTACTTCCGTGATACGGCCCTAAAGTAGTCCAGCTGTAAATTTTCACGTGTTTGTTTGTTTGTTATGTTGTGACTGAATTTGGTCGGGAAAGAAATTTTCATAAACTTTTATTACAGCCCAAATTGGAGCACACGCCAAATTTCTATAGCAATTTTACCAATTTTGGAGGGAGAGACACAGAATGATATGTAGGTGGCCCAACTGAACTGGACTTCAGGTCCAATCAAACTGCATCCAGCACAAAGTTACTATTTCAATACCCTAATAGTCTAATACCAACCTTAATAATTTGCGGGGCTGAAATTACAAAATTTAACTGAAATGGATAACACAAAACTTTCCACTACCTAATTTGTAATTTTATAACAGTAAAAATACAAACCATCTCATCTCGAAAGCTACAGTTTCGTTTCATGTTCACCTTGTGAAATGATTTCTTCCATCACCAGTTCACCATCTTTCACTTTGTTACGCTGGAAAATAACATTTTAGGCGCGACCAGCTTTTCTAATTTTGCCTTTTCCGTTATCTTTTCTTTTCATAATATCAGAGGATGTACCAGAGGAAGCCAAGAATTGATCCATCTCTTGCTTTACCTTCTTCACACCTTTTGGAAGTTGTTGATCAGAAGGAGGCTCAGTGGCGCTAAAGCTTTTGCGTTTGGAAGACTCAGTTTTACCAGAGCCAAATATGCTATAGTATTCTTTATGAGTTTTCTCTCTTGACTCTTGCCTAGACTTCCATTGATCTGGCCGTGTTGCGTATCTGCGTAAGGTAATAAGAAGAAAAATTATATAAACCACAAAAAATTTGAAGTACACAATGCAACTTTTGACTGTAAATCATGTTATCTAGCTTAACCGTTCAAAAATTATATAAGTTTCTTAAACAGATTGAAAAATGCAGTTTTAACCTTTTACTGAAATTCCAGGATGCAATTGTTCTTCTAGATAATGTAAGCACATCTCATGTGAAAACAGTAATTTTAGCTTACCCATCAATATCTAGTTTCTTTGAAAGATAAGGGCCCTGTTTTGTCTTGGAGAGTTCAGGTCGCACAGCTAACAGTTCAGATACTATAGTCTCCTTCAGTGATGAATTACTGGCACTAAAACACTTCTCAACTGTATATGAACCTGACGGATGCATTGAAAGCTCTCCAAAATGACCCTGAAGCCTTCAATTGAACCAAGAACGAAGGATCAAAATCAATGCAACATATATATTTTAGAATCGCAAGAAATAAATATATTTTTTACTCAACCAGAACCTTTTCACATATTGAAATCAAATGAAAGCCATCTACTATTTTGGAAACGCATCCATAGAACACTATCATTGTTCAGTAACCAAACAATAAGTAAAATTAGAAATCTGATCACAGAAAAAGCTGGAAACTTGTATACTACATATTTGGCATGGACGAGTCACACTTTTCCAGAAATTTTGAGAAATTGAGAGCTTAGGTGATTTTTGTTCTTCATTTTATATGTTGGATAAAAGTGCAATGCCAACAATGCTTTTGACGCATAATAAGAAGATTAGCCTTGAATTAATAACTTTACATGACACCATACTACCACTTGGTACTTTAAACTATCCAACAATAGACAAAATTTGGTAAGTTGTCATACATGGGAACACAGCAAATGAAGAAGCTGGATTCATCAAGTTCATTAATATGGTATCAGCTCCAGAAAACAGATGCATTTTATATACTTTAATTTTAAACCTAGGCATGTGAATTTGCATTTATTCATGTTATATATGCTCTACTCGTAGTTGAGTATGGCAGGAAATTCTCAACATCTAACTAACATAGGGGAAATTAGTTTGCTTCTGAACAAGCAACTGCAGTTATCCTCTATATTGCAGGAGCATAAGCACCATAAACTGAAGTTCTGGAGAAGAACGATTTATCACTTACTTCGCAATGAATTTGCGCTTTTGTCTTGCGGAAGCATCAGAGCAGAGGAAGGACTCTATAACCCGCCCTCCCCCAGCATCTTTTGCAGTTTCAAGAGCGTACTCAGCTTCCATTGATAGAATGCTCATGGCATATGACTGAATAAACTCCTGTGAAATTTAAAAGGTTTATACGTTACACATCAAATAAAATAAATCATCATTCGGATAGCTATAAAGTTACGGTAGAACATGATCTCCTGAGAACTAAACAATAAGATCTCAAGTACAGAAATATGTCACTTCTATCGAGAACAAATGCTGCCCCCATTGGAGCAGTATCAGACCTGAGAGGACCTCTAAAAAAAATAGCAGACATCATATACGGTGTGATAATGCAGTACACAAACAAGAGACTATCACAATCCACATTCACTTATTGACCAGGTCACTAAGTTGTAACCAAATGATACACTGCACTCAGCTCAACTCATCCCATCTACCCATCTGGACTAAACTGCATAGAGGCTATCCTCTCCAAGACGCTGGCTAGAATTTAGCATCCCCTAAAGATGAAGAAGTATCATCTCTATGCAAAAAGAATGTCTCTGCCTATAACCTCCTCTCATTGATACCTCAGTTCTTAATGATTGTGTTTCATCTGTTTTCATAGCGTTTGATGGTAGCAACAAACAATAACAGAGTCCAGTGATCCATCCATAACCATGTTTACTTCAACATCCATATGACGTGCTATCATTTACTTGTGTATAGCACGTACCATGCAACAATATGCACCCCATCAACATCTTTCATTCTTTTTTGCTTTTGTTGTTGATAGTTACAAGTTTATTCATCTAAACCCCTGAATCCCCCCTCCCTTAAGAGATTGATTTGATCCCAAGACCTTCGGCCCAACCTCCCAACGCTTATCCAGTAGGCCACTGGCACCTCAGGGCTCAACCAAGGAGCAAGGCAAACATTTACATTACCCTAATGCTTTTTATTAACTCAATATTGCCATACTGGTAAAGAAGCAAGGAACACTAACTATATTCCTATAATCCTATGTACCAAGGACACTTCATATTCTTTAAAAAAAATCCGTGTCAAGACACCGACCCACCGGTACTCGTGTCGGACACAAGGACATGTTATGCATACTATTTCAAGCTAGGGTTTCTTTTAAACCTAAAAGACTGAGAACATAATCTAGTAACATAGTGACAGCTCCATATATCCATATATGCAACTTCATAGTAATTTTCATGCAAGGAGGCGCTTTGTGCGGTCTTCAATCCAAGAATTAGTTGTGTAATTAAAGAATAATAGTAATTTTCTATTTGATTAGCTGTCTTCGTGTCCTACATCATATAGGTCACCGTGTCGGACACTCCGTATCCGTGTATCCATGTCAATGCGACTTATGACAAAGCAGAACCTTACAATTAAATCATTTACTATGCTAAACGGTTCATTTTTCCTTTCAAGATTATGTAACTTGAGTAATTTTGTGAACTAGATACTACAATAGTATGCAAATGTGGCTCTTAGAGACTTTAGATTTAAAGACTTTGTGTACAATTGGGATCCCATTAAAGTGACTCTTAGTATTATGCTAAGAGTGCGCCAACATTGTAACTTGTAAATTCTTGTCTGGAATGAGATTATCTTTTATTGACGAAAATAAGATGCTAATTAAAACAAGAATGAACAGAAAAGGGATGCAAATGAAAGTTTAAAGAAAAGGAACAAACATCAACTCGGTGCTAGAACAAAGAAAAGAAAAATATTAACATACAGATGGATATTTGAAAATTGTTTGTAGCATCAGGCAACCCAAAACATGCATTCTTTCACCGCTTGCCCATTTCCAATTTGACTTATCTTCAGACCACAAATAGCTTTCAAGAAATAATATTCTAGGGACAACGAAGCTGGGAGACTCAGTTGGTAAACATACTGCACCAACAAGGGATTCAGAACACTGCAATACATCAATTTAGCATCACTATCAAAATCAAAAGAACAGGATCAGCTGAATAGTAATACCTGTGACTCACAAAACAGAATGTATATGTGTCTATCACAAGCTGCATCTCAAGAACTCTACAATTTTTTCCACGGACCGAGTGTGAAAAGAGCTAATTGTAGGAATATAATAGCACTTCAATAGATATATATACCTCTCTTTCATGTTTATGGAGCCTCTGACAAGCAGCTAGGAGAGACGCAATCACTCCTGCCTTTCCATTTTCAAGAAGATCTTTAAAGTTTCCTCCAAGTTCATCCCAGATCAGGTCCATCTAAAGTAGCAAATAAAAGAATTGGTCATGAATAATTTATTTCATACGTGGGGTAGCCATTGGTTTCAAGAACTATAGATCATCACGACTTGCATGAAAAAATAATACCTTAAAGTTATATAGATTTCACAATATGATCTATGAAAACATTTGGCATGATTATTAACAATTAAAGACATATTAAAGTTGTCAGACCATAATTTCATATGAGGGTTTACCATATCGGAATGTTAAGTGCAGAAAAATCCAATAAGGTTATAAGGCTCCAAAAGTAAAGCAACTAAATAGAACACTCATTAACAGAAATACTAACTAAAGAAAAAGTGCGGGCAATGTGCAGCGGGATGCTTCCATAGAAATTATGAAAGGCCCAATTTCTACTAAACACAACTTGAATTGACCAGGTGAGTATATGACAACTTCTTTTATCACTCCGGGTATAAGTGTAACATCTTGAATTGCTATTAAGAAGATTGCACCTTTATTGATGCATGTTATGTGATTGTATAGATCTAAGGATTTTAACTAGAAGGAGATGTAACATAGTCTCACATATTCACATGGAACCATCTCACAGTATGACTCTAGATATAAATTAGTTCCTGAATCACATATGATTGCATGAGTGCAAGACCAACATTTAAATTTTACTCAAGTAGGTATAGTATGCAAAAGTGTTATATAATTTCTTTTGCATCTTCTTCAGCACTGAACAGAAACGCCACACATAACTTAAGTAAATGCAGATGACTCCATTTTAGGATACAGAAAGCAACAACAAGATTAAATGTATAGTCATCATAACAACATAACACATCAAATACATAATCAAAAAATTGGCACTGCTTTTATGAAGGCATAACTAAACCACTATGCCCATAATGAATTAATGATGGATAGCTAATCCCATACACTAATATAGTGTTACCCTGTGTATGGTCTCATAGAACCAAACCAAAGGTTCAAAATGATAATATTCTACAACGGATCTGTTATAAGATTCTACTATTGTCTTAGTAATGATAAGAATGAAACCACTAACCGTGGGTCCGCTATAATATCCTACAACATATAAATAATGGACAGCAAAGACTCCAAATTTAAAATGTTAGACCACATACTTGACCTTGACATCTTGGAGAAGAAACTAATGCTTGGATTACAAAGCTTCCACAATGATCAGACGAGATCTTGAACAACGATTTTCTGAAAATTTTTGTGAAAATTTCATTGTACAAATCCTCAGGCGCTACTTCCAAAATGACCTGCAAAATGTTAGATAAGATCTGTCACAAACTGAGCAGCAATAGCCTTTATTTTTTTTGCATTTTTTGAGGTGTTTCAAGTTTTCAACTACTAAAAGATAATCTCTAAGCATTTAAAATAGCATACCATTCCTTACAATTGATAGTACATCCCAACATATCTATTTTCCAATAAAAGAAGAGAGAACCAAAATGCGAGTAATATAAATCTTTAAAAGTAAAAAGGCATACCTCCATTAAATGACTAAAAGAATTGTCCTTAAGCAAATTCACAATGCCACGCACTGCAGTAACCTCTATTAAGTCCCCTCTCTAATATTTTCTTCATTGCAGCCAAGAAGAAGAGGAATTATGTGCATCAACTCTTGATCTACTCCAACTAATAGCTTTAAAGCCGTCTGCAACAAGAATAATAACTAAATCATTTAATGTCAATGAGCACTTTTTGCATTTTAAATCATGAAGATCCACAACCTTAACCTGAAATTCAGAGCTTAAATGTTGGACTAACCTTGAACTTAACAAACACCATACTAGATAGAGGGAAGATGTACCTGCAATACCAAACTGCTGTACTGGTCAACTTGCAGGGTTGCAATATCTTCTCTGCCATGTTTCAGCATTTCCTTTACAAGAAATATCAGTAGATGTGGGAAACTCTGGTGAGCATGCTGTGAGATATCTAATCCTGGGTTAGATTCTTTCATATTCAACCTCTCTGCTAGAGTAGTAGCTGACTTTGTAACATGAAACTCCTCTGAAAAATCTAATGGTATTCCTTTACATATACAAAGAAGACTTCGAAGAACATGAGATCCATATGGGTTACACATCACATCGAGTGGTTTGACAACTATCACCTGCCAAAGAACAAGTCAGCTTTGTAAGTGCAAGACGAAACAAAACAGGCATTCATAAAGAAAAAAAATATATACTTTATACTGGCTAGGTATACAAAAGTAATGCAACTACTGTACTCTCAGAATGAAAATGTTGTACAATTCAGAGAGTTAGATCAACATTTCTATCTCATAGATCAAGATAAGAGGAAAAGACAGCCCATTATCAGTATTTACAGGGTTTCTTCCAAAATTAAGACCATTATTAAACATAGTAACATGAACAAGGCAGTACATAGACTTCAGTGATAAATCATACAATGGCAAAATTTTCACTACCATGTAAATTAACAATGTGCAGCTTTCCAAACACTTGGTATCCCCGAGTCCCTAAAGTCAATATAAGGTACAAAGATCATACCTCGCATATCTTTGTTAACGTTTCTTCAATAACAATGTGTGCGTCCTCATCTTGCATATGCATGTTCAAGTACTTGAGAACTGTCTCTGCCACATGGGATCCAGACCTATCCATTGCAATAATAGGAAAGTCTTGTGCACAACTTCGTAGAAAAGCACAAAGATGAAAAACATCACAGCCTTTAATGAGATCCTGCAAAGTATGGCTTATAATATAATCCGTTGCAAGTTCCAACTCTTTTCCCCTAGCTTCCTCGAGCGCATTACCACATATTAATAATCGCTGCTCGTACTCAACTTCACTACCTTCGATAGCATTTGCAATTTCCGCAAAATAAGTGGTTAATTCAGGATCGACCTGTTTCCTACACCAGTCAAATAGTTAAATGTTTATCACGTTAGCCAATATAACCAAATAGTTAAGGCACGAATTATTTATATACGAACCTTACAAATGCTGGTTCAGGTCTCGTGCCAAAGGAGTTTTCATTATGGTGGTCCCCATGATCATCGTTATGTTTTTTCGCTGGCCTCCTGTTCTTCTTTTTTTTCCCATCTTGTTTTCTAAAATTCTCCTCTCCAGACATTTAAGCTTTAAACTCGGCCGTAGTCAACTAGTGTGCTGCTTGAGTTCTTGTACTTGCAGTTGAAACTTGAAAGAGAGAGAGAAGTAGGTTTTAATCTTATGGGCCATTTTATAATTATGTGGGCTACTATTACGGCCCAAATTGTAATAGACCAGTCCTTAAAAGGCCCATTTTTGAAATTATGCGATATTTATCGGCACTCTACTATGTATCTTGCAAGAAAAGAAAACAAGACCATCGTCAAACTCTAAACCCCAACAGGCAACAACCCATAAACCCTAACTCTCAAAAAATCAACAATGGCTGGAAACCAAGCAGCAATGTCCCTCCTCACAAACATAGCACGTGTATCCATAGGTCTAGGCCTAGGAACAGCAGCTATAAACGCATCACTCTAGTACTCTACACAGTCGACGGAGGAGAAACATGTGTCTCTTTGACAGATTTCGTGGTGTACTAGACACAACAGTAGGTGAAGGAACACATTTCAAAATCCCATGGTTACAAATGCCACACATTTTTAACATCAAGTCAAAACCACATGTGTTCACTTCGTCATCACCAACTAAAGATCTTCAAACTGTTAGTTTAACTCTACGTGTTTTATCACGTCCCGAAGTTTCTAAACTTCCTACTATATTCAAAACTCTTGGTGTAGAGTATGAAAACAAAGTTCTTCCTTCTATAGGTAATGAAGTACTTAAAGCTGTTGTCGCGCAGTTTGAAGCGGAGCAGTTGTTACGTGAAGGGCTCGTACTTCGTGCTAAGTGTCTGCATTGGTACGTGAAGGGCTCGTACTTCGTGCTAAGGACTTTAATATTGTGTTGGAGGATGTTGCGATAACTCATTTGTCGTATGGGGTGAAGTTTTCTAGAGCTGTGGAACAGAAACAAGTTGCGCATGTTGGAGTTATCCCTCACATGAGGAGAGAAAGAATTGAAGTTCAGTTTGCATGGCTGAGAACGCGCGTGCTCAGTTTGGTCTTGCCCAAAGCGTGACCCGCGCCCATGCTGTGAACGACTTCCAATACTTTTAGGGCGCGCGCTCAACATTGGCCTTGCCGAAAGCGTGCCCGCGCCCATGCCTATTTTCGTCAAAATTTCTATTTTTGCGAAACCACGAGTTTGCAATATAAGGTTTGGGTTTTTGGCAAAATCTAACAGACATAACATATGAACCAAGGTAACACAAGAGAGAGAAAACCCAATCTTGAAAGCAATTAAGATTGAGATATAACATTTACAGAGAAACAAACATGTAAAGAGAGAGGAGTGATTTAGTAAGATGAGAGACTGAAAGGAGTGATTGTAATATTCCTTCCCACTTTATAAAAGGATTAGCTCTTGTGGAAGTAGGCACCATTGGCCGAACCACGATATATATCTGTGTTGTGGTATGCATTTTACTTCTTTACATTATTATCTGTTGTTAATAGTTATTTGGTGAGTTGGGGATGTTAACTAGGTTATAGTTGATTTTTAGAATTAGTATGGAGTTGCAGTGAGTTCATATTACAAGTTATCTGTGTAGTGGGGTCATGGGGATCTATTGGTATCGGTATTAACCCCAACAAGTGGTATCAGAGCCAAGGTTAGATTAACCTAGGGTGTTATCCAAACCTAGCCCAGAAGGTGTTTGAACAAATTTCTGAGAGGAGGTTTGAGTTGAAAATAATTTGTAGAGATAGAACCATTCCGTGAACACTCGCATGACGAGTCTGAATAGGAAGAACTACACCATTTGAAAAGCCAAGATGGAAGACTTGCTCTATTGCAAGGACTTGGTACAACCTATTGAAAATGGAGGAGAAAAAACGGAATTGGTTGTTGCGGCTGAATGGAGCAAGTTTGACAGAAAAGCAATTAGGTACATTCGACAGTGGATTGACAACAATGTCTTTCACCATGTATCCCAAGAGACTACAACTTTTGGCTTGTGGAAAAAACTCGAAGACCTCTATGAGAGGAAGTCGGGAGGAAACAAAGTGTTGCTCGTTAAGAAATTTGCCAACACAAAGTACCAAGAAGGTTCTTCAATGTCTGAGCATCTTAATGAAGTACAGAATACCATCAATCCGTTGCATTTGATGAAGATTAATATGGGAGACGAAGTTGAGGCTTTGTTTCTATTAGGCTCTCTACCCGAAAGTTAGGAGACGTTAGCAGTTTCTCTACACGGAACAGCTAAGGATAGAATCATTTCCATGGAGATGGCTACCGTGTCTTTGTTGAATGAGGAGACTAGCTAGAAGGAGTTCAAGAAGTAGCTCCTCTCACACAGAGATCCTTATCACAGAGAATCGGGGGAGAGGTAGAAGCAGAACACCATCTTATTCTAGAGGTGATGACAAAAGCAAATCTAGGGGTGAAGCTAGAACTCCTAAGGCAGAGAGGCAATGTTACTACTGTGCCACCAAGGCCACTTTAGGTATGAATCTGAGAACAAGAAGGATGATGAGAAGAATAACTGTGTACATGAAGACATGGTAAGGAGGAACAAAAACTCAGGCAGAGATATTACCGCACTAGTCGATGATGGTCTAGTGGGAATTGTGTCAGATTGTGGTGAGTGTTGTCTTAGTACCTCATGCTAGGATACAGAGTGGGTGATAGATACAGGAATATCCTATCATGTCACACACCGCGAGGATTCTTCTTCTACTACCTACTATGGTGAATATGGTGAAGTGAAGATGGGCAACAGTGGAGTCTCGAAGATTGCAGGCATTAGGGATGTTCATATAGAAACCAATGTCGGATACACCTTGACACTCAAGGATGTAAGATATGTCCCTCACATTCGACTAAGCCTAATTTCCGCTGGGAAGTTAGATGATGATGACTTTGTAAACTTATTTGGCAACGGGGTATGGAAACTGAGCAGAGATTCTATAATAGCATTCAAAGGGAAGAAAACTTGCTCTCTTTACAAAACACAGGCAAGTTTGTGTAAAACAGAAGTAAATGCGGTAGAAGAAGAAGCTTCCTCCGAACTGTGGCACAAGAGACTGTGTCATATGGGCGAAAAAAGGATGGAAGTTCTTGCCAAGCAAAAGGCCTTGCCAGACATCAAAGGTACACATTTAAATAGATGTACTCATTGTTTGGTAGGAAAGCAACACAGAGTGTCTTTCTAAAGATTCCCGTCTCACAGAAAGGACAATGTCCTTGAACTAGTGTACACAGATTTATGTGGTACTATAAAAGTAAAGTCCCACTGGGGAGCTTTATACTTCGTGACCTTCATTGATGATGCGTCGAGAAAGGTATGGGCATATAGTCTGAAAACCAAGGATGAAGTACTTGGTGTGTTTGAGAAATTTCACAGCATGGTGAAAAGAGAGACAGGGAAGCTTTTGAAGTGTATTCACTCAGATAATGGGGGTGAGTACATTGGGTCGTTTGAAGAGCATTGTCAGAGTCATGGGATTCGTCATGAGCAAACCGTTTCCAAAACTCCGCAGCAAAATGGTATAGCCAAGAGGATGAATCGTACTATTGTAGAGAGGATGAGATGCATGATGTCTCACTCTAAGCTACCTAGAAGCTACTAGGTATAAGCAATGCGCACAGCCGTATATGTTATCAACCTATCATCGTCAAAACCTCTAAATAGTGATTATCTAGAGAGAGTATGGTCAGGCAGAGATGTTGATTATGGATACTTGAGGGTATTTGGGTGTAGGGCATTTGTGCATATTCCGAAAGATGAGAGATCCAAGCTCGATGACAAAGCCAAGCAGTGCATTTTTCTGGGTTATGGGGATGAAAAGTTTGGCTACAAACTCTATGATCTGATTTACAAGAAGGTCATCCAGCGACTTTTTGCCCTTGGGGCTTCTTGGATGGTTATGGAGGAGCACCTCAAACTCCCACAATAGATGTGCAAGTAATTGCTGCAGAAACGCAAAACATGGCAGTGGTGGGTGCAAACCAGACCCCTCGGGTCTCTTATGCCGCTACTATTTCTAAGAAGAAATATGGAAGAAATATAGATACTTCTTTACTTCCAACGCCAGGAGACCAAGGAGGATTTCCCTCTATTCAATTAATCGAAGAAGAGGTGGATAAAGGAAGGGAATACTGCAAGCTCTCTTTGGTAGGTAGATTGGATCTACAAAACCGAAAGATGGAGCGGTCAAAGAGCATTATTCTTCGATCTATGGAGCCCTAAGGGTAAATGGTCTGCCACACCACTTGGTAAGGGGTATATTATGTTTAGATTTGAAGACATTTGTGATTACCAACGAGTGTGGGATCAAGGTTCATGGATGGTGGAACAACATGTCCTACGACTCTGCAAATGGACTCCAAACTTCTCAATAGAGAGAGAAATCCAGTCTCATGCTGCTGTGTGGGTAAGGTTTCCTAGGCTTGGTTTAGAATATTGGGAGGTTAAGAATTTAATGGCAATGGGTAAGGCCATGGGCAAACCGATTCATGTGGATGAAACAACTGCTAGAAGAGAGTTAGGTTACTATGCGGGGGGTTCTTGTAGATATTGATCTCTCAAAATCAATACGGATAAGATCCGGGTTGAATCGAAGAAGCATAATGTGGCCTTTTGGCAAAAGCTGTTCAACTAGGCAAAACACCGACTTTTGTTCTCCTTTGTAAAAGGTGTTGGACACCGCGGTTGCCAACTGCAAACACTTGAAGAATGACCTTGCAAAATCAATGAACAAGGTAGTAACTGTGGATTCTACTCCCCGAGACTTCTTCCGATAAACCTGAATCTAGCAATGATGGAATGTCAAGGAATCAAAGGAAAAGATGGCGAAAAGAAGAATGCCAACACTACACGACAAAAAAGATACCACCGCATATAGATGTTCCCGAAGGCGATAGTGTCAATGAAGTGGTACATCTTAGGTGCTACCATGGAACATGTGAGTCTTTGTACTCAAGATGAGATTACCGAGAATCTGGTTTGTAGAAATGAACAATGAGGTCATTGTGAGGGAAAACACTGAATCTGAGGCTTTGAATTTTGCTGTGGTGGCTGAGATTGTTGTGGCTGAGTTTACTGAGGGTGGTTTGGAGGCCGTGAATTATGCTGATGGGACCAAAGTTTTAAATTGTGTTGATGGGACCTGGGGTTTTGTATATTCTTTGGAGGGTCCGAGGATTTGGATGCTTGTCGGTGTGTTGGAGGTTTGTATGTACCCGAAGTAGTAAAAGCGAGGATTTGATTGTTGAGGATCTAATAAGGAATGAAGTCAATACTGTGATATCTACAACACAAGTAGATACAGGTATGGATGGAGGCTTTATGACCAACCAACTACAGGATGGTGGGCACTTGGTGGTCAGGTTTTTAGATAATCCTTCTGGTACTACCGATAATGACCAAGTACCTATTAGCAACAATTACTCTGTCCTAGCCGATGAGGTGGATACACAACAACAACTAGTACAAGAAATAGAATCTATCAAAGAGAGATGGTCAAGTCTAAAAGAAAAGGAGGAAGAGCAGAAACACACTGGAACATCTCCTAACCACCAGCACAAAAAACAAAATAAAAAGAAAGGGTAAAACCACCCCACCTCTTTTAACAAGGTCCCAGATTAGGGCTCAAGTTTCTTCTAACCAATCTCAATGAAGGTCGTCTTTTGGAATGTGAGAGGTGTGAAGAAGAATTCGGCTGTCGATAGATTACGAGAATTGGTGAATTGTTAGAAGCCTGACATTTTTTGTTTAGTGGAACCTATGATCAAACCTGAACTTACTTCTTTAAGTAATATCTGCATGGATTTTTTTTATCCTACGGTTATTCATAATGACACTTCTGTCAGAATGGGAAACATTTGGATCTTCCATAAACTTGGAACATCAATCTCTTTAATCCACGCATCTGATCAACAAATTACTGTACTTTTTGAAGAATGCATCCTATCTTTTGTCCATGCAAATTCATTATATATGCAGAGGAGAAGGCTATGGAGTGAGCTAGGTACTGTTGTCACTAAATCTCCCTGGACTTATTATTGGGGATTTTAATATAGTCCTTAGATATGGTGTAAAAAAAGGTGTCTTGCCCCCTGTTAGAGCGGCTATGCAAAACTTCAATGAGTTTGTTAATTCTTACAATCTCATCGAAGGCTTCTACGAGGGAAATGATTTCACTTGGTGTATGTAACAATTGAAGAGGTCCTTGCAGAGTTCTCTCGAAGATTGATAGAGCTTTCTAAAACAGTGCTTGGAATATGAATTTCTCGGGTTGGAAGTACAAAGTGGGGGATCGAGGCAATCATCAGACCACTCTCCCCTTATGGGCTTCCACCCTCATGTTCCTAAACCATGTAACACTCCTTTCAGGTTTAATAAGGTCTGGTTAAGTCACTCCACCTTCATGGAATTAGTGCGCAACAGTTGGAATGAAGACATCATGGGGGGTCCAATTATAAGAGTAATGAAGAGGCTTCAGAGACTTAAACGAGACTTGAAGAAATGGAATATTGATGTATTTGGTCATATAGATGTAAACATTAGAAAAGCTGAAGCTACTTTATGTAATGCTCAAGCACAGGCTGATCAGAGTCCAAATGACAGTACATCCATAGCAATGGTGGTAGATATGGAGAATGAGCTCGATACCGCAAGAAACAATAATGCTAGCTTATTCAAACAAAAAAGCAGGTTGAATTTTGATGAGGAAATGGACAGAAACACGGCTTTTTTTTAGAATACATATAAGATTAGACAAGGAGCAGCCCTAATCACTGAACTTATAAAGGAGGATGGAACCGTCTTTGTGCAAGCAGGGAAGAAATGAAAAGAACATATAGTGAGTTCCTATGAAGCCAAATTCAAGCAATCTCCAGTGAACACAGATGAAAAACTTATGTCTCTCATTCCAAAGCTTATTCATGAAGAGGATAACTACATGCTATCAGTGATCCTGGATTATAACGAAATTCAGAATGTGGTGCTCAATATGAAAGTTGATAGTAGTCCTGGTCCCGATGGTTTCCAAGGCCATTTCTATCATAGCTGTTGGAGTATAATAAAGGTGGAGGTATGTGCTGCTGTCCAATCTTTTTTTATACAGTCTTTCATTCCTCAAGGGCTTAATTCAAATTTTATCACTATCATCCCCAAGAATAAATGTGCTAAAAAACTCAGTCATTTTAGACCTATATGTATGGGGAACTTTTTGATGAAGATTATTTCCAAGTTGTTACAGCTCAGACTAAGCAAGATTGCCTCAAGAATAATCACCAAGGAACAAACTGGTTTCGTGCCCTCGAGATCATCACAGTCTAGCATTGCACTGGCTTCGGAATTGATCAATGAGTTGAAGATTAAGAGGCATGAAGGTAATGTAGCTATCAAGCTCGACGTATCACAAGCCTATGACACTATAAGTTGGGAATTCCTATAGGAAGTCCTAGCAAAATTGGGTTGTTGCAATATTTGGATCAACTGGATCAAAATAATTATGAAGTCGGCATATATCTCGATTCTCTTCAATGGAGGGCATGTTGGGTACTTTTGCATAGAGAGGACTCAAACAAGGAGATCCTTTATCTCCTCCCTTTTGCCATTGCGAGGACACACTTAGTAGGGGGTCTACACTACTTGCGACAACAAAGATTCATTCAACCTATGGTCACTATCCGAGGTTTTGACGCTCCAAGCCATCTACTATTTGCAGACGACATCATCATTTTTTCTAATGGAGACATTAGAAATATTACTCACATCAACTCCTTGCTTGAGAGATATCAATCTGTCTTAGGGCAAAACCTCAACAAGGCGAAAAGCAAGATATTCATGGGCAAATTCAGTTTGAATAGAAGGTTGAGAACACTCCAAGCATTGGAGATTACTCAAGGATCTCAACCTGAAAAGTACCTACGTGTTCCACTTTCTTGTGGCAAGGTCTCAAGATCCCTTCTCTCTCCGGTGTTGGACAAGATCAAGAAGAGACTTACTAGCTGGAAAGGTAAAATGTTATCATTCCAAGGGAGGGCTATTTTGGTGAAATCCGTTCTTTGCAGTATTCCTATATACAATATGGCTATATACAAATGGCCTTCTGTGATCATTAAAGAGGCTGAATGTATCATTCGAAACTTTCTCTGGTCTGGAGATCCTTCGATTAGAAAAACTATCACGACCAGTTGGGAAAAAACATGTAAACCCTTGGAGGAGGGTGGACTTGGCATCCGAAAGCTTAGGGAGATTAATCTTTCAATGCTCATGAAACTAGCTTGGTCAATTCTTACTGGAACTGATGATTTCTCTCTCTTCATGAGACACAAATACCTTACAAAGGAAGGGAATATGATAAATTACTATAAGGTGACCTCGATATGGACAGGTATTAGAGAAGCTTTAAATGAGGTCAAAGCAAGAAGTCAATGGATTGTAGGTACGGGAGCCTCAATTGATTTTTGGAGAGATAATTGGCTTGGCAATCATTCTCTTCAGGACTTGATGCAGCTCACTTCAAAGGACCTAAAGGGTTGTACTGCAAAGGTAAACCAGTTGATTGTTAATAATGAACTAAGTATTCCACAACAACTCCAGCAAATTCTGAATCAAGTGAGGGTGGACTTAAGTTTAGTTATGCGAGACAAGTCTGGTGATCAGGACTACCAAGTGTGGTGTCATGATAGTAAAGGTCGCTTTTCGACTAAATCAACTTTTGATGCCATCAGAAACAGGAGACAACATGTAAACTGGGCTACAAGTATTTGGAGGCCCTATCTACACCCAAGAATTTCAGCTATTGCATGGAAGCTCTCACAAAAGAGTGCAGCCACCGATGATAGAGTGCAACAGGTGGGGGTCAAGCTAGCCTTGAAGTGTAGAATGTGCAATAACAATAGTGAGACGTTGGATCACATATTGTGGGAATGCCCTTTTGCAGTACAACTTTGGGAATGGATCTCAGAAGCTTTCAGAACTCAACAGCCGATCTCTTTATTGATGAGTGGTATAAGACAAGCAAAACATTGGAGTCCTATTGTTCGACATATCTGGAATGCGGCACTAGTTACAGGTATGGTGGTGATTTGGAAACAACGAAACAGGGCAACATATGATGACAAGATACCCAATCTGAACAAATGCAAGTACTTTATTAAACTACAAGTGGCTTGCACTGCAAGACTCTCGAAAGGACACTCAAACAGCAATGCTCATGATACAAGCATCCTAAACTCTTAGAATATAGCAATGAGGCCAAAACAAGCTCCAAGAATAAAGGATTGCACTTGGATTCCACCGGACAACGATATCATCAAGATAAACAACCATGGAGCTTCATTTGGTAACCACAGTCCGTCCGAATTGGGGTAACATTTGAAACGCAGATAGTGAATCCCTTATTGTCCTCTGCAAGAGTATAGGAGTGGATAATAACTATAATGCCGAATGCGTGGCAATCATTGAGGGTGCAGAAACATCAATTACAAGAGGTTGGAAGCACATTTGGTTGGAATCTGACTCCCTTGCTGCGATAACTGCCTTTGCTAACAGCTCCATACCTTGGGCCCTTCAAGCGAGATGGATAGATATACAACACTCAGTTATGTATATGACCATCACACATGTCTTCAGGGAAGCAAATTTTTCTGCAGACTGTGCAGCTAAGATGGGCGCATCCATGCCATCAGGTCATAGTGAGATTCATGTAGGTAAACCAAGTTGGTTGCACACTTGGGAAGTACCTGTTTCGACCCCCACCTACGTGGCAAACGTCCATTAGTAGGGGTCTCTATTTTATTCATTTAATCAACAGGGCTAAAGCCCAATTCGCAATATCATGGATCAATGTACAGGCCCGTTTACTCATGTGTCTAAAGTGAACCTTAGCCACATGGCTTGCCACTAATATCGTTGATTTATGTCCGTCATTCATTTCTTATCAAAGAGATAGTTATCGGTTACGGATTTATACTCTATCACAATTACTCAAGATACAAGATTACTTGAGCTACAAGGACTCTCTACTCTACCTCTATAAATATCAAACTATTTTTCATAAGGAACTACGTGGAAACTTGATCCCTAGAGAATAGATCTTGGGTACGTAGGCAGCCATTATTTGGTTCAGTTTCATCTCCCCCAATATAAAAATCCTTTGTTTCTTAGTGCGTTCATCACCATTGCTCTCGTTGTGTTGAAGCAGTTTATTGCCGAAACATAATTGGCGCCGTATGTGGGGAATTAAGAATTCATTATCACGTGAAACAATCAAGATGGTAAGCACGAGAAGTAGACCAAATAGTCAACATATTCCTCCTACTAACAAGAATCGCAACCCTCGAAATTCAAATCGGCCGATGCATGAACCGTTGAACAATCAAGTTGCTCCTAGTAGTAGGATCAATTCTCAACATCCGACTGTAGCAGCGCATCCGCCACCGCCTCCGCCTCCGCAAAAAGCAGTACAAGTGCCACCACCCTTAACGGCCTTGCAACAAGAAAATCGACAAGTCGGTAGTCCTCCATGCGGTCCGCCCGTCGTCCATGTCGATCCTTCCGATTTGACATGGATATGGGCGTGGACATTACTCTTCGCCAACTAAGCGGAAAAGGTGATAGTAACGACCCAATTCACCTAATACGGTTGGCGGGAGTTCGACGAGTCAAAAATTTAAACAGAAATTTGAGAAGGAAGGCGGCAAAGAGGCAAAGGCGGGTGGGCGATGTTGCAAATTCAACAACATCAAAGGCGACCACGAAGGGGCGCGGAGCCATTCCGGTGTATGGGACCGTCTTGGCGATCCACTTCGTCGTCCTCGACAGCGTGCTATTTCTCAAGCACAATCAACCGATTACTGCGCTCTAGGAGTAATGACCACTATTACCCGTACTTATGGGGAGAATCGGATTGGCGGGGATAACTACTACCCTAGACATGTCCGATCTCAAAAGGAAAGATTTACCTCGAGAAGCAATTTCGGGGAAGACCGCCATCCGAAATATGTCCGACACGACCGAAGGAAGGGGCATCCCGAACAAGATCAACAAAACATGGAGAAGTGGTATAATTATTCCGACCACCCGGCCAAGGGTGACTACCCGCCCCTGGCTGGTTCGAGGGGATAGACAAAGACAATCACCGGTCGGAGAGCCGATGGTGGTACCGCCAAAGATCTCTAACTCCAATAAGAGATAATGGAAGGTATCCTTCTCCACATAGACACGACCCGGCGGCCCGGTTGTTCGAGCCAATACTTTAACTCTAACGAGAACAACGGTGAAAGAGTTGATTGCAAAAGAACTTAACGATAGAGAGTCGAGGGATGTAAGAATGAAAAACTTGGCGGCCGATCGATGATGGAGTACTTGACAAGTTTTAATTCGACATTCAAGAAGCTTACCACCATCCGGCTTCAAACAACCCGATTTTGAACTTTATGATGAGTCGGAAGGAGATCCCGGCTTGCATGTTCTATCGTTCAAAAATAAGTTGGTGTTGTGGGGTGGGGATGATCCGCTCATATGTAAGCTCTTTCCATCGACTCTAAAGGGAAGCATTCTGCTGGTTTAGTGAGTTGCCTTCAAGATCAATTCACCAATTCAATGAACTTGAAAATCGGTTTGTTAATCGTTTCCGCCCACAATTGCAAGGCGCCAAAGGATGTCGACTCACTACGAACATCAAGCAACAACGCGTGGCGAAGTTCACGTACTTTTGTTACTAGGTTCAGAAGGCGGCGGCCGATGTTCGAAGTTTACGATGGGATGCTTCTTTTAGCCTTTAAAGAAGCATTATATTATGAAAGAGATAGGTTCGAACTTCATTGTAAGGGATCTTTACCACTCTCTAATTAAAGATGTCCTAAAACTTCGATCACGATCGTATGTTAGGGCTGAACAACACATCCGTGTCGAGGAGAACCTATCGGTAAAGCAATGAGGGACAAAGATATTGGATAAAGATTTTTCTAAAGAAAAAAATTTTTAAGCCGGAAACAAGAACGATCGGATCAACAACATAGCGATGGAAAGAATGACAATCGAAGCAAGTCAATTTCAATCGTGATGGAAAAACTCTACTGAGCTAAAAGCCCGACCCGCTTTCAATGCCAAGTACTACGTATATATGAGAAGTTGAAAAGTGGGAATCTTCTTTCCCCCCGTATCCACTTCGAGAAGATACCAAAGCGACAAAGGGACAAAGCCTTGTGGTGTAAATTTCATAATGACTATGGCCATGAGGCGAGAACTTTGTTGTCGCTCTCTCCGGGTCGGATTCAGAAATTAGTGGAGAAAGGACTTTTGAGCGAATATCTTCACGAAAAAACTCTCAATGGCGATTCTTTGCAACTTATGAGCATGTCATTAATGTCTCCCATTCTCATGTTGAGTCTCTTTCCAAAAGTCGAGTAAGAATCAAAAGCGTTTGAAAGTTAGTTATGTTGGTGAATTTAACCCGTATCAACAAAGTCGATTTTGTCAAAGGAATCGGACCGAGACTTGAAGAAGAGCCCCTCCATTTCAGCGATGATGATCTCCGTGGTGTATATCACCCTCACTATGACGATTATAATTTACGTGTCTATAGGTGCTTCTCGTGTTCAACGGGTAATGATGGACGACACGGGGGCCACTTCCGGCGTCATTTTCGGTGGATGTTATTCTCGGATGCAACCGAGGGTATGATCATCGCCGAAGACAATCCTATCATCGGTTTTGATGGGACAACATCTTCGGCCGGTTGGAAGAATTACCTTACCAATCAAATTAATGAACAAAGAAGTTGAGCTCGATTTCTTATTGATGGGCCGATCCCACTATAACGCAATTTTGGGCAGATTGGATACATTCCATGGGGCTTTCATAGTCTCCACATTTCATCGATGTGTCAAGTTCCCATTCTCCGGGCATATTTGCAAGGTTAAGTAGTGACCGTATCTGCCCCATTCTGTCATGACAAAGCAATGGATGACTATAAAAATCTGAAGTTAAGGTATCTGATCCTTGCAAGTGCCACAGGATTCACATTTACCAAGCGGCGTGCCCTCCATCTATAATATTGAGGCTCATGTGCAAGGGCGCCCGGCGATGGATCGACTTTTGGAAGTACAAGTAGGAGATTCAGCAGAAGAAACCACTTTTATTTCCGCTGAACTTTCGAGCATAGAACAACAAGAGTTGGTTTCCGCTTTTCTGACAAAATAAAGCGTATCTTAAGCTTGGAAAATTGAGGAAATGCGGGAATCGACCCATACATTTACTGTCATAAACTTGACATTGATCAAGTTTCAGGCCGGTTAAGCCAAAACCTAGGAGAATGGCACCTGATCGGAAGCTCAAAGTTAAAGAGGAGATTGATAAGCTACTTGCGGTTAACTTTATCCGGCGAGTTACTTACCGAAATGGCTTGCTAATGTCGTTAGCGATGCCAAAAAGAACGGACAAATCAGAATTTGTATTGACTTTACAAACCTTAACGCGGCTTGTCCGATTCATCCATTATCCATTGCCCACGCAATTTCGAACTAGTGGATGCCGCCGGGATTCAAATAATATCTTTCATGGATGCTTCTTGAGGGTACTACCGGATCTCTTTGAATGTTGATGACCAAGAGTTCACGCTTTCATTACCGACCAAGGCATTTTCTGCTACACGTTATGCCTTTTGGTGCGAAAAAATGCGGTGCAACCTACCAAAAGCTTATCAATACAATTTTTCCGATCTGGCTTGGGAATAATAATGGAGGCTTATATTGATGATATAGTCGTTAAATCGAAAAAACTTCTTGGTGATCATCTTTCCGATCTTCAACTTGTTTTGATAGGCTTAACAAGTATAACATGAGACTTCAATCCGCCAAATGTTCTTTTGGCCTCTCTTACGGAAAATTTCTGGATACCTCATGACTCGTAGAGGTATTGAGGCTAATCTGATCGGATCCGTGCCGTTATTGATATGCCATCACCAAAAATAAGAAGGAAATTCAACGGCTTCTTGGTGCGGCTTGCCGCTCTTCATAGATTTATTTCTAAATATTCGATCGTTGTCATCCCTTCTTCCGGACTTTAAAGGGGCGGCAACTTGGAACATTGATTGTGAGATGGCATTGCAACGGTGAAGAAATACTTGGTCGATCCTCCTATATTGACAAGTCCTTCAACGGGTCAACCCATTGGCATGTACCTAGCGGCTACAACTCAATTTGTTAGTCTTTGTTCTTTTCGTCGATGATGGTAGACCCGTCTTTTTTATCAGTAAGACATTAACCGGAGCTGAGTCTCGTTATTCAAAGATGGAAAAAATGGCACTTGCATTGGTTCATGCCGCTCGTCGGTTAAAACCATACTTCCAGGGGAGGTTGGTCAGAGTTTATACTGAGTATCCCTTACGCAAGATCTTTCGTAATGCACAGGAATCAAGCAGATTAGCCGAATGGGAAAGTTATCTTAGTGCATATAGCATTGTCTTTGAAAGTCGTATTGCTGAAAAAGGACATGCTCTAGCTTCTTTGATAGCTGATTTTCCGATTGATGATTCTCCTATTGACGATTTCTTGCGCCAAGAAGAATCTATGGAAGACATTCTGCCACCAATAATTGGGGGCGGCGAAGATTGACTTGCAAGCGCAATTCCTAATCCAATTGACTTATGGATTGTTTATTCAGATGGCTCCCATAATAAATCTGGGTGCGGAATTGGATCGTTTTTTGTTAAACCCGTGGAGAGAAGATTGAAAATGCAATGCGACTTGGCCGCCGCTTCAAATAAACGAAGCCAGTATGAGGCTGCCGTTTGTGCCTTGAAACGACTTTAAAAAACCTGGGGGCGAAAGCTCGGTTATACCGATTCTCGCCTTGTAGCCAATCGGTTTGGCGGGTCTTTTGAAGCAAGAGATGACCGTATATGCGGCTTATCTTGGTTTGATACATAGCCTTGCTTTCGACAATTTGATAGCATCTCTATCACTCAAAGACCCGAAATGACATCGTCATCTTGATTCATTGGCTTATCTATCCGCCGCCGTTAGAAGCGAAGAGTCAAGACATCATCACTGTGGAGTTCGAAAAAGAGCCAAGCATTGACTTTACGAAAAAGAATTGCATGACTTGTATGTACACGAAAGCAATTACTTGTTTTTTCTTATGCATAAAATGAAAATCGACCCGCGTATAATCGCACCAATCATGACTTCGGAGCGGAAAAGGGAGATGGAAAATCCACAACATGACCATACTTTGGATCTTCCATTAGAATCTGTAGATCCATTTGTTCCTCTGAATTAAGCTCCCAAACGGATAGTGAGTTGGTACATGAAGCGGATGATAGTCCCGAAGTTCCCGATATGATACTATCGAGCGGTGATAATCTCCGATCGCCAAGATTGGCGTCTACCTTATTTAGACTACTTGCAAGTTTCTTCGCTTCGCCCGGAACCAAAACTTCGTTGAAAGAATCAAAGCGCGATGCATGGAAGTTTTGGTGATATCATTCTTGTGGAAGTTTGCACTTATATCGCAAAGGCTCGGACTTAAACCCTATGTTCGCGATGCCTCTCAAAACGGGAAGGACTTCAAGTTTTGGAAGAGATTCACTCCGGCTTATCACGGAAGCCACTCCAAGGGGCGAAGTTTAGCTCATAAGGCTATGACCGCGGGGGCTATTGGTGGCGGAGATGCAAAAGGATGCAAAACACCTATCGAGAGGTGTGAGCCATGCCAAAAAGCGATAATATGAGTAAACTACATTCTTGAGTTGCATCCCATGCTAAGCCCGTGGCCATTTGCCAAATGGGGCTTAGACATTGTTGGTCCTTTACCTAAAGCTCCGGGTAGTATCGATTCCTTCTTGTGGCAACCGATTACTTTACCAAATGGGTAGAAGCAAAGCCTTTGGTCCAAATCCATGCTTCCAACGTCAAAATGTTTTATGGAGAAATATTGTTTGTCGTTTTGGCATCCTACGGCACTTGTATCGGATAATGGTAAACAATTTGATCTTTGAAGAAATTAAAATCGATTCTGTGCTAATTTGAAGATCTGACATAACTTCTCCGCACCTTATCATCCATGAAAGCCAATGGGGGCCGAAGCCACCAATAAAGTGATTTTGGCCAACCTAAAGAAGCGTTTGGTAGGCGCCAAAGGAAATTGGGTCAAGGAGTTACCAAATCTTGTGGGCTTATAGGACAACGCCAAAATATTCAACCTGCATTATCACCTTTTAACCTTGCATATGGTCTTTGGCGATCTTACCTCTGAAACTGATTTCGGTACATCTCGGTCGATTCGCGGTTGAAACGGAGTTCCTAATGACACTACTTTGGCTCGGTCAAAAGCTCTTATTGATGAGGTTAGCTTTCGAGGGACTACAACAGCTTATTAAGTATCAAAGTGACATGAAGCGGAACTTCGACAAGAAGATCCGTCCTAAGTCTTTTGCTCACGAAGGCTGGGTTCTTTGTAGAAACCAAAGCTTATAGAATCGGGAAAGTTTGGGGAAAATTGGCAAGGACCTTACATCATAGATCGTCCGGCATCTAAGGGGTCATATTTCCTCCGTACTATTTACGGAAGAATAATAGAAAGCCATGGAATGCTTACCACCTTCGCAAAAGTTTTACCGTTAGGAAATTTTTTGCAATTTTACATTACTCCATCAATAACAAATCTATCCATCTATGTAGTTCGTTCTATATTATCCATCAATAAAGGCATTCAACTTCCATTCTCTTAGTTTGGTTGTCATTTTACATTTCTCTATTAAATGCGTACTTTTACTTTAAACAATGTCATTCATTAACGTTCATTCTACGGAGGTCATTCATATTATGCCTTTTTAGTCCAAGTAAATTAGCATTCATGCCTACTTGACGGAAATCCGAGTCAATAAGATGGTTATTCTTGCTTTCGGAATAATTATTGCAATACTCCCACAATACAATATCCGTGCTAATTCCACTACTAAGGCAATGGCGTTGTGTTTTAGTTTGGTCGATTACGCGGTGGCGACTTTGAACACAATGACAACTCCAACGGTTATCGGGGCCGTGCTTCCGCGTTAAATACAAATATTTTAACACCTGAATAGCTAGGTTCATGGAGGGCGATCATGTCCCCTTTACCTTTCAATAACATTCTCCAATGGTTCTATATTGGGAGGTTTTCTCTCTACATGGGGGTGTCTCGTTCTTTTACATTCATAAATCAACAACACTAAGTTTTATCTGGTATGTTATCGACATAACAATGATATTCAATAGCCAACACATACTTTATTTTTATTTTCATAAAAGAATTTTTAGTTCTACGATATTACATACTTCATAATCACATGATCGTTGGTTTGGAAAAATCTAATGGTTTCTTCCCAACTTTTAAGCATATACAACTTCGTTATAAATCCTTGTAATTCATCTTCTCACGTTCTAGTTCATCTCCGTTTCTATTAAAGTCTCTGTCAATTCTCTTCACGGACGATTCCGCGATTAATGCCATTTGCACATGATCTTGGCCGAGCAGCTCGTTTAAATCGTCATTATTGGCATTTATTTTCTCTACCTCTTTTTGCGCCGTTTAAGTTCACGATCTTTGGTCGCCACGAGTGACTTCAATTCTATCACGTCTGCTTTTTTAAGTGTTTGTGTTCCTCCATTATCTCACAAGGCTTTCCGAATTCTTCGTCACGATCTCTCCTCTGCTTCTTCCGTCCGCTTTCGGTTAAGCTTTTGTTTTTCGTCTTCTAACTCTTTGATGGTTCCGCTTTAACGCTTTGTTTGCCTCTTCCAATTTTTGGTTGAGTATCTTCACTTTCTCTATTTCTTCTAAGGCATTGACTTCATTCCGAACGATATTTTTTTCTTCGCGACTTTTTTCATGAATTTCTTTTGCCCATTACTACGCCCGTTTTAACTGCGGCAAAAATATATCTAATTTCATCAATCTTTCAACCTTAAACACAAGTTTGCAATAACTGAAAAAAAAATAAAAATAAAATAATACTATCATACCTGGTTCATACTATCGAAAATCATTGACCTTTGCTCTGTCATATTCTCCGATGTTCTCCGTGTTATTACAGTCACGGTTTTTGATATTTTTGAGCCCTTCCATTGGCGTAATCCCGGCGACCCGTCGCCGTCTTCCAAACTTGACAATCTCTGCTTCATCTACCAATTTCATCGGATTAGTGTTGGACACAATTTTTTTTTTTTTTTACCCTAACGCAATAGTAGAATTCAACGATCAACTTATCATTAATCAGTTACGTGGTTTTCCTCCATGACTAGTAGTACCCACGGCGGTTTTGCCGGTCTTTGGTTGGGTTCTTTATCCTGCATTTTGTTTTGCCGTTTCTTTTTCTTTCACCGACTTTGTGATCTTCTTATTGCACTATCTTTTGTAAGTATCAACTGTTTTCGTTTTTTCCCGCCATTCTTTTCTGTGTATACCAAACCCGAGCGAGATATTACATCTCACCACACTTTTACATTTATATGTTTTTCTCACGGTACATACCTTTTCCTCTTGATGTTTAGCGTATGTATTATCTTTTCGTCTAGAATGTTTTGTGCATTGTAGTCTCGTCCCTCGAGGCATCATACATTATAACGTTGGTTTTCTCTTGATCTCCGTTAAGCCCGTTTTCTTGTGGCACATCTTCTTTTGTACAATTCACTTTTTTGCTTGGCAAACTTCGGCACTAGTTCTCGGCGTGTTAACTCCGTTCCATCTTCTTTTTCACTATCGCTATCGCCGCCAAAATATTGCATTTACGAGACTCATACTCTTCTTCGCCATTTCACTATGTGCCTCCTTGGACCTATCGGGCGTTGTTCGATACCCCCCATAATGTCGAAAATCAACGATATCATCAAAGTAGCTCGGATCTACCAATCTTTCATCGTGAGCATTCATGAAAGAAGAAAACGAAGATTGTTCTCCACTTCCTTGTCCAATTCAATGTCTGGTAGTGTACTCGCGTTTTCTGTTAGACACAAAAATAACTCGTGTTAGTCAACAGTTTACTCGTAGTACAATTTTCAATACTTATGTTTTGGCTTACCTCGAAATTTGTTCGGCACTTTAAACTCTGTCGGATTCCACTTCCCTCGCAAGCGGTACAGAAATCTATCCCATCCGATGTATACTTTTGGAAACCCTTTAAAACTTCTGTTTGAATCCTTGAATTCAACTTCAAATTTTATGTACCCTTTTCGTCGGTTATGGCTTTTTTTACATTATCAACGCGAAGATTTCTTGAGCCCCGAACCTTCATTAAATTCATTTTGTAAACGGTGCGCTCTCGTAAAGATTAACGAGAACGATATTTGCGGTTGTCGGTGCAATTTGCCACCACGCCGATAATTACGCTATTTCTTTGCTTTCAACTAATTGCGTTCACCGCAATTTAATTGTGTGTAAGCCATTACTACTTCATCTTCTTCGACTTTCGTTTCAAATTCGTTTTACTTCCTCCATCTCAAATTTCTCGAGTCCTAGTATTTTTTCGTATTTCCTTAAGCGACCATCGACGCGGTTCCAGATAGTCGCTGTATCTGTCACCTTCTTTCCACCTCACCAAGTCTGCGATCGTCATCGAGTTTTCTTCTCGAGTGTTTTTTTCGCCCGTATAGTACGGTAGTTTCTACCTGAAAAAAAGCAGATAAAACCGGGTCAGATAGGTCAAAAATCGGGTCAGAAAGCTCAATAACCGGGTTCACTGGGCCAAATTAATGTAACACAGGTACGGTGCCCCTCCTTTGCTGGTGTTGCACCGTATCTTGTGTGTTATGTCATATTGCCGCATGCACGGACCGGGTTATTGAGTATGGTTACGATGCCCCTCCTTTACTGGAGGTGCACTATATCGTGTTTAAAATTTCACTATTTGAAACCGCCATCACATCGTTTCTTCTTCTACAGAGGAAACAAAGGTCGATTACAGAGCTTCCTCCAAACTTTATACAAACCAAACCAAATCTGTTTTTATACCGAGATAGTGCCTGCTTGTTAACGAGTAGAATACTACCCGGTATGTGTTTTCATGCATGGCGTCAGTCATAGTTGGTCGTTTTCATGCTCGCTGCTGATGGAAACGACCCACGAAAATCAGCACCACCGCATCAGCAAGAGAAATCAAGCTCATGCCACCCGAGCTCCCCACCTTAACATGTTGGTTATGTTAGTTTGGAGATAAGGGCGCCACCAGTATCGCCTTTAACACTTTCCTTCTCATCAGCGCATGTAGGAATTCGTTCCTTACATACACCACACACTTGTATGTCATCTCCACATGATCCGTGCAAAGAGATTCTTGGGGAAAGAGTTCAACAGTTCAACGCCATGGAAAAAAAAAAAAACAGTACTAACCTTTGTTTTTTTCTTCGTCTTCAAAACGAGCGACGACACCGTACGGCTTTTCCTGTCACGATGGTTTAATACTTTGGAGAACACGGTGGTGTTTTCCTCTCTAAGATTTCTGCTAAGTACGTAGTTCTCTGTGTTCATCTTTTAATATATACGCTGGTCCAGTGTTTACGTCCGTATGTAATTCTGTTTAGCCAAACCGACTTCATGTGTAAGACTTGCTGATAAGCCTTATCCAATCCGGATTTAATTTAGGAGTCCTAGTTTCGGTAGTCTTTTCACGTGACATCTTTTCGTTATTTCGGACATATATCGAATTCCGCTTATTTATTTCCACTTATTTTCGACATATATCCGAATTCGCCGATTTATGTCCGTTCCTTCGGATAATTCGCGGATTTTTCCTACGTTTAATTTTCAACGGTATAATCCAAATATCGCTATTCCGTTGGCACGCTTCATCGAATTCGGATTTCGCATTATCACGTAACGCGTTCGGTACATTTTCGCCAATCACTTTCTTTTGCAATTTTATTTATGTGCATCTTTTATTTTTTCTGTACATTTTCGGCCGTTTTTTATTTAACTACGTCATTGCGTCCCGTATACGTTAATTTGACATTTTTCCATTTCCGCTAATTCACGAATTTTTCCCGATTCTCCATTTTTCTTATCGTTTACGTTCACACGACACTTTGTTATACACTACGCTTACTCTTTTATTAATTCACGTTTTCCGTGTTTTATCTTCTCTTCTTTGCCATGTGAACTTTGTTAAGCGACAAAGAGGGCGATGTTCGACCCCACCTACGTAATAAAAAACGTCCATTAGTAGGGGTCTCTATTTTATTCATTTAATCAACAAGGGCTAAAGCCCGATTAGCAATATCATGGATCAATGTATGCGGGCCCATTTACTCGCCGTCTAAGGTCAACCTTAGCCACATGGCTTGCCACTAATATCGTTGATTTATGTCCGATTCATTTCTTATCAAAGAGATAGTTATCAGTTGACAGTTATACTCTATCACAATTACTCAAGATACAAGATTACTTGAGCTACAAGGACTCTCTACTCTACCTCTATAAATATCAAACTATTTTTCATAATGAACTACGTGGAAACTTGATCCCTAGAGAATAGATCTTGGGTACGTAGGCAGCCATTATTTGGTTCAGTTTCATCTCCCCCAATATAAAAATCCTTTGTTTCTTAGTGCGTTCATCACCATTGCTCTCGTTGTGTTGAAGCAGTTTATTGCCGAAACAGTACCATTTCAAGTTTACTGTAGATTTTGTTAAAATGCTTGCTGTAAAGAGTTTCACAACCTTGAAAGGAATGAACTCTAGTCTCATTTAGTCTGAAGGGAGTTGTTTCCACAGTCGCCCACAAAATTTTGTACTTTCCTTTTCATTTAATAAATTTAAACTTACTGAGCAAAAAAAACAATAAGGTAATCCAAAGTTGAGATGTTGTGTTCTTGGAAGACCAAACCATAGCAGATTTCAAAGAGGATGAGAAGCTATAGGCTTTCACTAATGATCTTGTTAATTCAAAACCAGAAGTTCCTACCGTGGAACGTGTAGAAGGCATTGAGAATGTAGAGAACCATGAGTTTGAATCTCATGATGAGAATCTTATTGCTTATGATGGGATATAACCTATTGATATAAAAGATGCAGATGAAGTGCATGAACCACCACCAGAGCAGCGCAAGCAGAACTGCATCCTCCTGAGGCACCAGTAGATGGGGCAAGGAGGTCAGACAGAGAGAGACAAGCTTCAACTAGGTATCCACCATATACGTATGTTTTACTATTTGATGGTGGAGAACTTATGTACTATCAAGAGGCTCTTGAAGGTACAAACAAAGAGAAGTGGTTGAAAGCCATGCATGATGAGATGGATTCTTTGCATAAGAATCACACTTATGAGTTAGTTGAGAAACCGGAAGGAAGAAAAATTCTCAATAATAAGTGGATCTACAAAGTCAATCATGAGAAGAATAATCCACACCCAAGGCACAAAGCTCGCCTTGTTGTGAAGGGATTCGGTCAAAGAAAAGGGATTAACTTTGATGAGATTTACTCTCCTGTAGTGAAGATGACTTATATCCGGGTGGTATTGGGTATGACCACAAGTATGAACCTTGAGGTTGAGCAGTTAGATGTTAAGACAACTTTTCTTCATGGAGACCTTGAAGAAGATGTCTACATGGACCAGCTAGAGGGGTTTGAGGTCAAAGGCAAGGAGCACCTAGTATGCAAGCTAATAAATAGCTTGTATGGGTTGAGCAGGCACCAAGACAGTGGTACATAAAGTTTGATTCCTTTATGATGAAGCAAGGATACAAGAAGTCTGCTTCCATCATTGTGTGTTTGTTTAGAAATTTCTAGATGGGGATTTTATAGTGCTCTTGTTGTATGTGGATGATATGTTGATAGTTGGCCTGAACATCAACAAAATATCCAAACTAAAGAAAGACTTGAGTAAGTCCTTTGAGATGAAGGATTTGGGTCAAGCAAAGCAGATACTTGGGATGCAGATCACTCGTGACAGAAAGAGTGGGAAGTTGTAGTTTTCTCAAGAAAGCTACATTGACAAGGTGTTGAAGATATTCAACATGGATTAAGCGAAGCCAGTCAGTTGTCCGCTTGGTGGCCGGTTCCGCATGACCAAAGATATGTGGCCAAAGGGTGAGCATGAGCAGAGTCAGATGGAAAATATTCCTTATGCATCCGCAGTGGGCAGCTTGATATATGCAATAGTGTGTACAAGACTGGATATTGCTTTCGCCATTGGTGTTGTAAGCTGATTTCTGTCAAATCCGGGTAAAGAGCATTGGGAAAGTGTTAAGTGGATATTGAGATATCTTAAGGGCACTTCCAAATCGTGTTTGTGTTTTGGTGGAAGTAAGCCCTTATTTGAAGGCTACACTGATGTAGACATGGCAGGTGATGTTGACTCGATGAAGTCTACCTCTGGTTATCTGGTTACTTTTGCAGGGGGAGCAGTTTCTTGGCAATCTAAGTTGCAAAAGTGTATTGCCTTCTCCACTACAAAAGCCGAGTATATTGCAGCCACTGAGTGTTACAAAGAGATGCTATGGATGAAGAGGTTCTTCGATGAACTATAGGGCTAAAGCAGAAACTGCTTGTAGTTATATGTGACAGTCAGAGCACCATCCATTTGAGCAAGAATCTGAGTTTTCATTCTAGATCCAAGCACATACATGTGCATTATCATTGGATTAGAGAAGTACTCGAAGGCAAGCATTTGTGCATCGAGAAGATCCATACCGACTATGATGACCAAAGTCTTACCGAAAGGTAAGTTTGATGTTTGTTGTGCTACCGCCGGAATGGTAGCAGACTCCTCCTATTGATTTGGAAATTTCATGAAGGTATCCCCCCTCACTGTTTGGGAGGAGGAGATTGTTGGAGTTATCCCTCACATGAGAAGAGAAAGAAGTTCAGTTTGCGTGAAGAAGGATGAGTGCGCGTGCACTCAGTTTGGTCTTGCCTAAGGCGCGACCCGCGCCCATGCTATGAATGACTTCCAGTACTTTTAGGGCATGTGTGCTTGACATTGGCCTTGCCAAGAGCGCGCCCGCGCCCATGCCTATTTTCATCAGAATTTCTATTTTTGCGAAACCGCAAGTTTGCAATATAAAGTTTGGGTTTTTGGCAAAACCTAACAGACATAACATATGAACCAAGGCAACACAAGAGAGAGAAAACCCAATCTTGAAAGCAATCAAGATTGAGAGATAACATTTACAAAGAAATAAGCCTGTAAAGAGAGAGGAGTGATCTAGTAATGTGAGAGATTGAAAGGAGTGATTGTAATCTTCATTCCCACTTTATAAAATGATTAGCTCTTGTGGAAGTATGCACCATTGGCCGAACCACGGTATATCTTTGTGTTGTGGTATGCGTTTTACTTTTTTACATTATTATCTGTTGTTAATAGTTATTTAGTGAGTTGGGCATGTTAGCTAGGTTGTAGTTGATTTTTAGAATTAATCTGGAGTTGCAGTGAGTTCATATTATAAGTTATTTGTGCAGTGGGGATCGATTGGTATCGGTATTAACCCCAACAACGCAGTAGGAAGCGAAGAGGTCTAAGTTTGTGGTGGAAAAAGCAAAGAAGGAACGAAGAGCTGCGGTTATTAGAGCGGAATGTGAAAGTGAGGCTGGTAAGGTGATTTCTGATGCGACTAAAGAGTTTGGTAATGGACTGATTCAGTTGAGGATACTTGAAGCGGTGAGAGAGAATGTTGCTACTTTGGCCAACTCTAATAATGTTATTTATCTTCCTAAGGGAATGAATGCATTTCTTGGGCTTAATCCTGGGCAGGCTCGTTGGTAGAGATAATTATTTGCATCTCTTTTCTATGTTGGTGAATTTCGTTTTATTTTCCTTGGAAATTTTTATGCCATTGTATAGTTAGAATTGAGATAACGCTATGTTGAAGTATGGTTACATTGTTTATCAATTTGTTAGGATGAGAATGAAAAATTATTTGTGCCATACATACATCTTAATTTGGCTTCTAATCTTACATTTTTGTTGCTTTGAAACTGTTAGTGTGACGCTGAAACTCGACCTTGTGACTAAATATCTAGTCGTCTGGTTAATTAGGTCTCATTCAACTCTATGAAGGCTAATATGATTGTAGTAGGTAGAGTTAAAACTTTATAGATTTCGAGTCGTCCTTTCAACAATTACCCCAAGTTATCTATCATGTTTAAACTTAAAAGTTAAAATCTATATTTTGTCCTTGCAGCCCAACGTTCAAGAAGATCTTTCCCGAGTATGTAGAGAAGTATATGTATTAAAACTAGCACTGAAAACAATAATAAGAAAGCAAACAGGAACTTATCACTGAGGATTGTGCTCGGCACAATTTCCTTAAGACGAAAAATGCCGCCAGTATTGTTGCTGCCAGCCTTAAGCGTACGCCTCCCATGAAACAATAGTGGAAGAGGAAGTCACCAACAAATGACTAACCTGCAAGAACTCTCAACACACTCCAGACATTGTTTTGAAGAAGAAAGATTTTAGAAATCATCGTCCTCCATAAAAAAAGAGACACCGTGTTTTATAGATCTTATTCTCGCAACTGAAGGCGAGAATCACTCCAACCAGTTAATGTGCGAGAGAAAAAGTAACGTGATTTGGTCTCGATCTAGTTTAGGAAAAACCAAAAGAGAAATGTAACGTGATTTTGTTTTGACTCGATCTAGTTTAGGAAATACCAAAATATGTTTATTTATGCAAAAGTAGCCTAGTATTCACACCCACACGAAGCCCAACTAGCACTGTTAGATCCAACACAATTTCAATCAAGTTTCTAACAATCCCCCATATGAATAAAATTATAAAGAAACAGAAGAAAAAATAAGAATGTCTGGAGTATGAAGAAGTTATGAATGGGCTGAAGGTGTCATACGACTTGAACCTTCGCTTGGTGTTTGTCTGTCGGGATTACTAGTTGACCAGTGACCTTAGTCTTGAACTGTTCAACATTTATGTAAGCCAAGTCAATAGGAAACACACATAACTTCAAAGATCATCATAGAGTTCCCTCAGATGTGCTCGTATAGCCATGAGCTTCCCAGGTTTCATGAGTGCTCTAGAGAACATGCCTATAAGTTCTCATAGGAAGCGACTTTACTTCCTCACTCATATAGGTGCCTCTATCAGGAATGTACTGTATCATTACACCCCACTGGAAACACTAGCTATAGAAAGCATTAAGAGTATTCACTCAACCTTGAAAAGATACAGAAGGTACTACATCATAGGGATGGGTACAGAGTTTTCACTTTAGGTGTAGTACCCCCACAAATCACGCAGATAACTTGTTTCCCCATTGAACCTTGATCCTGGGATCTCCATTCCCAAAGGTTGGGTGTCAGTTATCGGTGATTTATATAAATAGGCTTAGTCTTTAATAGAATTTAACCCTATCCCCCTCGATGTACTAAAAACCAGCTCTCTAGCCAAGCCTTTAGTTAAAAGATCAGCTAAATTTTCTTTTGACCTCACAAAGTCAATAGCTATGATTCCATCTCTTAACAACTGTCGCACAATGTTATGTCTTCGACGAATATGTCGAGATTTCCCATTATAGGAAGTATTTTTGGCCCTCAAGATAGCAGCTTGGCTATCACAGTGAATAGAGACAGGTGGAACAGGTTTAGGCCAAAGCGGGATATCCATCAAAAAATTCCTGATCCACTATGCTTCCTTACTAGCTTTATCTAAAGCTATAAAGTCAGATTCCATAGTGGAACGAGCAATGCAAGTTTGCTTAGAAGATTTCCAAGACACTGCACCCCCCCCCCCCCCTGCCATAGTGAACACATAGCCACTAGTGGATTTAGATTCCTGAGAATCAGCAATCCAATTAGCATCATTGTACCCCTCAAGCACAGCTGGATATCTGCCATAATGAACACCATAATTTGAAGTATATTTCAAATATCTCAATACTTTGATAAGAGCATCCCAATGCTCATTGCTGGGATTAATGGTGTATCTGCTTAGTTTGCTTACGGCGTAAGCAATGTCTGGTCTAGTACAGTTCATAAGATACATAAGACTACCTATAACTCTAGAAAACTTTAAAGGACATACACTTGATCCAATATTCTTTGTCAAATGTATACTAGGATCATATGGTGTTCTGGCAGGTACACAGTCAAATTGATTAAATCTTTTAAGCATTTTCTCCACATAATGAGATTGAGTCAAAGTAATTCCATCAGAATTATACACAATCTTAATGCCAAGAATGAAATCAGCAATACCCAAATCTTTCATGTCAAAATGCTTACTTAAAAAAGATTTAGTCTTATTGACGGTCTCTAAGCTAGTTCTGATGATCAACATGTCATCCACATATAAATAGATAATTACACTAGATTGTTTTTCAAATTTATAATAAATGCATTTATCTGCCTCATTAATACTAAAACCGTTAGAGATTAGCACACTGTCAAATTTCTCATGCCACTGTTTTGGAGCTTGTTTGAGACCGTAAAGAGATTTCTTTAGTCTACAAACTTTTCTCTCAAGGCCTTCTAATACAAAACCTTCTAGCTGATCCATATATATCTCCTCTTGTAATTCCCCATTTAGAAATGTCATTTTAACATCCATTTGGTGAATTACGAGATTATGAGTAGAAGCAAAAGCTATTAACATCCTGATAGATGTGATCATTGTCATAGGAGAGTTAGTATCAAAGAAATAAAACCCTTCTCTTTGTTTATAGCCTTTTGCTACTAATCTCGTTTTATATTTATCAATGGATCCATCTACCTTAAGTTTCTTTCTATATAACCATTTATTTCCAATAGTTTTACAACCAGGGGGCAACTCAACCAGCTCCCAAGTGTTATTGGTTATAATGGACTCATATTCACTTAAAATGGCCTCCTTCCAAAAAATAGCATCAGAAGATGACATGGCCTCTGAATAGGTTTGAGGATCATCCTCTACCAAAAAGGTAAGGAAATCAAGTCCAAAAGAGGTGTTAGTCCTAGGTCTCTTGCTCCTCCGAGTTCAATTTCATCTTCAGCAGAAGAATCTTCTCGAACTCTAGGAGCAAGTCTTGAAGAACTTGGAGTCCCTCCAGATCTATCAATAAATGGGAATTTATCCTAAAAAAAGACAGAATCCTTAGACTCAATAATTGTATTATCACCAACAAATTGATTTTTAGATTTGAAAACTAAAACCTCAGAGGGTGTTTTCTCAGATACCCAATAAAGACACAATCTACAGTTTTAGGGCCAAGTTTAGTCCTCTTGGGTGTTGGTATAGACACCTTAGCCAAATGTTTCGACCCCCACCTACGTGGCAAACGTCCATTACTAGGGGTCTCTATTTTATTCATTTAATCGACAGGGCATAAAGCCCAATTTGCAATACCATGGATCAATGTACAAGCCCATTAACTCATGTGTCTAAAGCTGAACCTTAGCCACATGGCTTGCCACTAATGTACATTGATTTATGTCTAGATTCATTTCTTATCAAAGAGATAATTTTTAGTTGAAAGTTATAGTCTATCACAATTACTCAAGCTACAAGATTACTTGAGCTACAAGGACTCTCTACTCTACCTATATAAATACCAAACTATTTTTTCATTCAGAACTACGTTCTTGAGACTTGATCCCATTGATAATTTGGGTACGTAGGCAACCGCAAGGTACAGTTTCATCATTCCTCCGATCACCATCATTTTTTAAATTATTTTTCTACGTTCTTCATCTCTTTTATCAACACTTGATGTTTTGATCATATATGATCGAAACACCAAACACCCCACACTTTAAAGTATTTATAAGACGATGTCCTATTTTTCCACATCTCATATGGAGTTTTATCTGTCTTTAAAAGGTATCTTATTCAGAATATAACATGCCGTTAGCAAAGCCTCCCCCCATAGGTTCATAGAAGCCCCAGAGCCATTGATCATGGAATTGATCATATCTTTTAGAGTTCTATTTTTCCTCTCTGCTATCCCATTGGATTGGGGAGCATACCAGGCAGTGGTCTCATGTACTATACCATTATCTTCACAAAATTTATTAAAAGGGCCAGAATATTCACCTCCCCTATCAGACCTAACTATTTTTATTTTCTTGTCTAACTGGTTCTCAACTTCAGTTTTAAAGGAAATAAATCTAGCTAAGCTAACATCCTTACTCTATAGAAGATAAACATGGCAGAAACGTGAATCATCATCAATAAATGTAACAAAATATTTATTACCTCATCTAGTCATGTAACCTTTAAGATCACATAAGTCAGTGTGAATCAATGCCAACAAATCAGTGTTTCTTTCTACCTTTTTGAAAGGTTTCCTAGCATATTTAGATTCTACACATACTTCACATCTCTTGTTTTCAGAAATAGTAGTCTTAGATATGTTACCTAGATGCATCAGTTTTTTAATCGAAACATTATTAACATCTCCAAGTCTACTATGCCACAGATCAAATGACTCAACCATATAAGAAGAAGAAGATGCTTTATTAAATTCAAAATCAGTTACATTGAGCTTGAACAAGCCTTCAGCTAAATAACCTTTACCCACAAAGGTTCCCCCCTTAGTCAAAACAAATTTGTCTGACTTAAAGACAAGTTTGAAACCCTTCTTACTTAAAAGGGAACCAGAAACCAAATTTTTCCTAATATCAGGAACATAAAGAACATCCTTCAAATTAAGAACATTTATAGAAGTGAACTTCAAATTAACAGTCCCTTAGCCTTCAACTCTAGAAGCAGATGAGTTGCCCATGAACAGACTTTCTCCTTCTCCCAAAGGAGTGAAGGACGCAAATGCACTTTTAGTGCCACAGATGTGTTTGGTAGCCCCAGTGTCTACCCACCAGTTAGTTATGTTACTCACCAAGTTAACCTCAGTAACCACAACAGAAAAGTTACCATCCTGAACTATAGTTGCTTGTGCCTTATCTTTCTTCCCATCATTTGGACCTTTTTTGAATTTACAGTCCGGGGCTATATGACCTCGTGATCCGCACACATAGCAATGAACTTCACGATTGTAAGGTTTCTTTTTAAAGTGAGGTTGGGACTGTTTATTTTTGTTCACATATGATTTCTTTTTGTCTTGGAATTTAGATGATTTAGGCTTAGAAGAACTAGCAGCGTTACCTTCAACCAGGTTAGCCTTAGCCTTCATTTCTGAAGTCTCCACATTGAGTTCAGCCTTCCCGTTATCCTCCTTAATCCGAAGGTTCACGATCAGATCTTCTAGGGCCATCTCTTTCTTCTTATGTTTAAGACTATTTTTGTACTCCTTCCACGAAAAAGGGAGTTTCTCAATGATAGCAGCAACCTGGAAACCTTTACAAATTTTATAACCTTCCTGCAGAATCTCATGAATAATGATTTGCAGTTCCTCCACTTGAGAAACAACAGATTTCCCATCTTCCATCTTGAATTCCATAAACTTTCCTACAAGAATTTTTTTCGAACCTGCATCTTCAGTAGCATACTTTTTATCAAGTAAATTCCACAAATCTGTGACACTTGTACACACATCATAGACATCATATAATTCAAGAGAAAGACAGTCAAGTATGTAATTTCTACATAAATAATCCTTCTTTTCCCATCTTTCCACACCACTAGAATGACCATGTTCTTCTTCACTTTCATTTGAAATGGGTTTATCAGCCGAAATCCATTCAACCAGTTTCAGAGTAGTCAAATAAAATCGCATTTTCATTTGCCAACACTTGAAATTTCTGCCATAAAAAATCTCAGGTTTGACAGATGATTTACCACTGAGTTTCTCCATTTTCAGCAGTATAAACAACAAAGAGCACAAATACAATACTAGATAATACATGTTTTTTCGTCTTAAGATTGTATTAAAACTAGCACTGAAAACAGTAATAAGAAAGCAAACAGGAACTTATCACTAGGATTGTGCTCGGCACAATTTCCTTAAGACGAAAAACGTGGCCGATATTATTGCTGCCAGCCTCAAGCGTATGCCTCCCAGGATACAACAGCAAAAGAGGAAGTCACCAGCAAATGACTAACCTGCAAGAACTTTCAGCACACTCCAAACATTGTTTTGAAGAAGAAAGATTTTAGAAATCATCGTCCTCCATCAAAAAAAGAGAGACCGTGTTTTATAGATCTTATTCTCGCAACTGAAGGCGAGAATCACTCCAACCAGTTAATGTGCGAGAGAAACGTAACGTGATTTGGTCTCGATCCAGTTTAGGAAAGACCAAAAGAGAAACGTAACGTGATTTTGTTTTGACTCGATCCAGTTTAGGAAATACCAAAAGATGTTTATTTATGCAAAAGTAGCCCAGTACTCACACCCACGCGAAGCCCAACTAGCACTGTTAGATCCAACACAATTTCAATCAAGTTTCCAACAGTATAACCAGCAAAAGCTTTTGGAACAATCGGTTTCGGAGCAGCCATCATCAAATGGCTCTCCAAAGGAAGAATCTGCATCACGTCGGACATCTAACCATGGCATGCTGCAGCAAGACCAAAATATAATAGTGGATGGCATTGTAGTCTGCCTAAATCTAGATCTCATGTCTAACTAAGTTGTTAAATACACCAATCTAAGCATCCTTGCAAATTTATTATACTGACATATATTAGCTCGAAAGTACCCTAATCAGACAAACCCGGTATGAACTCGATGCCTGTCGATGGCAACCATAATTCTCCTTGGATGAACTCAGATATTGTAAACTTAGTAGCCTGCCTCGAGTCATTAAGTTGATGATAACCCGACCACTTGACCCGACTAGTAGTACTATACCCTGGACCATAATTCTCAAACTCTGCATAATATAGGAATTTCAAAAAGTAATCAGTAGTATCATTCCACGGATGCCACCCCTTAGGTCTTATAACATCACTTAAGTAAGATTGCATGATAATTGTTCTCGAGTACTGTTTTCGGGCAGGCCTAAGTACGTCTGAGTAGAATTCAAGAAAGGAAGGAGGTCGGCACTCGCTAAAAATTTACAGAACTGGAAAGAAAACCCAGAGGTATGTTGTGGGTTTTCGCGCCATTGTGCTGTTATTGTGTTCATTTGGCCTTGGAGAGGCATCTTTGCCAGTATTATACAGTTCTGAAAAATCACTTAACCATCACCGAAAATAAAATCAACCGTTCCAGTAATTAGACATTCTTTATAGAATTGGGTATGAAAATGAATATATAAGGTATCTTGGAAACCTTGGAAAGCACATCTGAGGAAAGCAGAACAGTTTGAATCACTTCGTAGTGCTACTACTTGACCCTTTAACCGTCCTGCGGTGTTCTCTATAGATAAATCTCGCGCTATAAATCCTAATGCAGAGACAGCTAGGGGTGATAATTTGGCCTTCAACCCGGCCCGCCTCTCAAAATTGCATGCTCAAGCCCTCAAAAGTTGGCCCTCACAGATTTGAGGGGAGGCCGGGCCAGCCCGGGCCTCATACTTATAAGGGGAGGGTTAGGGCCTAGGTTCTGAAACATGAGTCCGACCCTCATTAAGCCCTCACTTGGGCCTCATACGTTTTCTTGTTATTTTACATTATATTTATATATTATACTCTAATTATCTAAGTTGTATAAAAAAAAATCACTAAATTAGTTTTCAATAGGGGATAAATTATAACATAACATATGCATTTTTTGTAATTGATTGAATGATAGGTATATAAGTTATATATAAAAGCAAATCCAATCTAACAATATAGTTAAGTATGAAAAATGTAGATGTTTTAAGAGTATATCTTCTTCTATCATATTTATATCTTATTTTGTTTTTCTAAAGGCATAAGAATTAGTTTTGTATACTTAGTTAAAATTGATATACATAATCAAAATATGATAAAAATAAATAAAAAAAAGTAAACTAGTAAAGTATAATTAGACCGGTCAAATGAAGGTCGAGAGGCGGATTAAGGACTTGAGTTTTCATGTTTGACCTTACTCAACCCAGCCCTCAATAATCAATCATGGAGATAGTTGCAACAACACAACAGAAGATCCATAGCAGTTAACATTTATATTAAAAAATATATAAACTTGAGAATCATATGCTTAAAATTTCGCCAATTGTTATTGATTAACTTGATCTTTACATTTTGGTAATATAAACACTCACCAAATGTTGCTGAACTGAACGTAGTCCAGCCATCACCAACGAACGCTATGAATACCCAAGATAACAATAACATCTATTCCATCACCAGACATCATCAAATTCCATTTCTTCTCTTCTATATCCACATATTCATTATACACACCCTTTTTATATGAATCATATAACGTCGGGCACTATAATCAGGAGTTGCTAAGATACTTCCATGATAGTTCTAAAGTCCCCAAAACCATCTTGTGCCACCACCACATCAGTTGTTATTCCTTTTACTGGACCTTGTAATGGTCCCCTGTCTCTTGCTTTCATCCAAGTGGGAAAACCTTCCTCTGACTTCATTGAAAAATAAAGAATCACAACGAAGATCATTGTTCCTCTAAGTGACTCCATTCAGTGCCAGGCCTGAGGCAAAGCGACTCAAGCGATTGCTTTAGGCCACCAAACAAAAACAAAAAATAGGGGCCACACTATTATCGACACAAAACAATAAACTTTCTAATAAAGAGTTAAGTTAGTTGCTACTTATTTAAGACAAAAAATAAACTAACCATATTTAAGAAAAAAATAAACAAATGCAAGATTTCAATTAATCCCTCAATACCTGATAACCCAACTCTTTATATTAAATTCTTTGGCAATACTTACCCCACTCGTTACAAACAATTAAAAAAAAAAAACACTAAACCAACTCAAAATTAAAAAACCCAAACTTTTATTTATATCTAAAAAAACAAATAAAACTCTTATGTCAAATAACAAAATCACTCACAATCTCCGAGAATCCAACTCCTTATTAAACTCTTTGGCAATATTTACCCCACTCCCACTCGTTACAAAAAATTTAAAAAAAAAAAAAACACTAAATCAACTCACAATTAAAAAACCAAAACTTTTATCTATATCTAAAAAAACAAATAAAACTCATCTGCCAAATAACAAAATCACCCACAATCACCGAGAACCCAACTCCTTATTAAACTCTTTGACAATACTTACCCCACTCGTTACAAACAATTAAAAAAAAACAAAAACACTAAATCAACTCACAATTAAAAAACCCAAACTTTTATCTATATCTAAAAAAATAAATAAAACTCATATGCCAAATAACAAAATCACTCACAATCCCCGAGAACCCAACTCCTTATTAAACTCTTTGGCAATACTTACCCCACTCCCACTCGTTACAAACAATTAAAAAAAATAAAAAAACACTAAACCAACTCACAATTAAAAAATCCAAACTTTTATCTATATCTAAAAAAACAAATAAAACTTGTATACCAAATAACAAAATCACTCACAATCCCCAATAACCCAACTCCTTATTAAACTCTTTGGCAATACTTATCTCACTCGTTACAAACAATTAAAACAAAAAACCAAAAACATTAAACCAACTCACAATTAAAAAACCCAAACTTTTATCTATATCTAAAAAAACAAATAAAACTCTTATGTCTAATAACAAAATCACTTCACTCGCTTTCTCTTGGATTATATTGAATAACACAAGTTTTAAAAAAAAAAAATAACATTAACGTATATAAGGTCACATTCTATTGTCTTTCTTTAGACTACCAAAATATCAGGGCCAGCACTGACCCCATTAGTCGTTTTTTTTTTTTTTTTAAGTTTTTTAAAAAGTTGCTAGCTATAGTCCATTTAGTAATTAATCTTCAGTTACAAACTTACGTAAATAATAAAACAAAAGATAATGTTAAGAAAACTATATAGGGTATGACAATTACTTCAAGCATGCAAGTGGTCCTTTTGTTTCTACTTAGGAACTGTGAAAGTGATGTCCAACTTTTTTATTTTTCCAATTTTAATTCCCACTCACTCATATTTTAAACTTCGTCGAAATTTCAATCTCCACCAGAGTCAAAAAGAAACTTTTGAGCAACTGCACCGTACTGATGAATATTTGTGAGAACTATGAAGACATCAATCGTCCCTACTAACTTAAGTTTCACCATCCTTAAATGCGAAAGTCATTCTAAATGTGAAAAACACTCTCAAGACATCACAAATGTAAATATTTGACTCACATTCTTTTGTTTTTTTTATAAAGACATTATTTTGTGTCTTACTTGCTTTGCTTATTATGATGCAATTAGTTAATTATCTACTAAGATATATGGATTCATGAGCAGAGGTAGGTGAGTTTTGTGTCAATCAGTAGCTCAAAATGTATATCCTTCCTTACCTATATAAAAAAGTATTACTGTTGACTTGGCAAAAAAAAAGATTCATGAGCAGAAGTAAAGAAATAACTTGTCAACTAGGGACTATTAGGTATAATTGGGCTTGATGTCCTTCGGTAAACCATAATATTTTCGAATCCGTAGTCTTCATCTCAGCTTCCCCTCTTCCAGGAAATAGTTACCATGGAAAACACATTGCAAAGAAAACCTGCCGTTGATGAACCACAACAGGAAGATGAGGATGTTTTATCTTCATCATCAAGTATAAAAGTAGAATACTAGTTGCCCCTACTTATTTTTGGCTTACAAGTCCAATCTCTCATTGTCTGATAAGGTGGTCCTTTACCCCTTTAGTTTGTGCTAAAAATATAACAAAAAATAAATAATGAAGACAGTAATAAAGCGCCCAAAATTACCAGATCTAAGACAAAACCCTCAATCGGATGATTTCCTCCTTACTTTATTAAACACTATTTGACTATTTAACCCTATTAACAAAGCAATATAAAAAATAATAATAATAACAAGCAAATTAAAAATAATAAAGCAAAACTTGCTAGCATTTTTGGTCCCTCTGTTAAAATTTATTAATTGTGAAAGAGATGGCTAACTAAGGGTGGGCAATGGGTTTTTTTTTAAAGTCTTTCAATTATTAGAAGGGTCACCCGCCCAAAGTTCCATAAAATCTCATCATAAGTCTAATTTCAAGCCCTCGACCCTAAAGCCTTCTTTTAACAGGTCCCTTATATTTTCCATCAGTTTTAAAACTTATTTATATTACAAAAAAAATTTCAAAGATTTGCAAACTCAAAGTCCCACCACTTTGAAAATTTGAATAACAACTAATCTAAAATAATAATTTTGATAAGTCCAACAATTTAAAATGCATATCCACAATCTAATAAACCAAGTACATAGAGACTCATATTTATATTTCAAAATTACAAAGCTAAAATGCACAAGACACATTTTGGAATGAGCTTTCACTAACATAAATCTGTTATTTCTTGTACTCAAATCTCACCAAAATTACATTTAACATTGAAGAACACAAAGACAAAAAAGAGTATGGAATGAGTTTTTCTTGCTAACCTATTTTTTCATTAGGCTATTCTCATTATTGTTCTTGGCCCCAGGTTAACAAAGTGTACGTGAGTTGTGAGATAAAACAATTAGGTTTACAAGTTTTTATGATATAAGACAAGTTATTAGAAGTACCCATACAAGTGATAAATTAAAAGGGCGATTTTTAAAAAATATGTAACAAGGAAATAGTTTTAGTTGTGTATTTTATAGTGAAATTATAACTAGGGCTTAGTTAGGGTCGGGCCTATGTTTCAGAACTTTTAGCCCCGACCGCCCTTTTTAGGGCCCCTACCCTAAACTGTTAAAATTTATTTAATTGGGGTCGAAAGGGTAGTTAGGGCCAAATTCCCACTCCTAGGCTAACTACTCGTTCACATCTTCTATCTAAATATGGAAATCACCTAGCCCAGCCCATCGAGAGCCTTTCCAACTTACTAATTAAACACTCCAAAAATTGGAAAAAAAACCCACCAAATCTCACTGATCAGGAACTAGTATTTTCATCAAGACCTAAATACATAATTGTTTATACGAATTTAGTCTTGACCATCGATTTGAAGACCAGCCTCTTGTGCTGCATGTAACTTTTTGATCAAACGTGTCTGTATAGGTTGAAGATGGCACATTGGCACTGTTTACCTTAACACCCCTTAATTGTATAAATTAGTGTGTGAAGCTTTGCCTACCGAAATAAGGGTAAATATGGAAGGAAAAGAGGTATAGGAATTCAGGAATTCATTTCCAATGAAAATGTGTGCCAACGTTTTCTATTGTTGCATGTGTGACGTGTGAGATTGTGTATTCTTCAGTAGTTGAGTCCCCACTCTTGAGTGGAAAAAGAAGGGGTATTTTTAACACACATTGAAACAAATTTGAAGGCTGACAAAAAAGTGAGAAACAGAGGTGTCTGCTCTATATTGTTCCTCTTCGAGACAAGATTTTAAGGAGGGTTGCAAGTCTGAAGTATTCAAGAATTTTTTACAAGATTATTATAATCCAAATCTTGGAAGAAATTCAACGAAGTTATGGTTTGATCAAATTTGGGACAAACCAAAGTATTGTACTCCTTTAGTTACAATGCGTAAAAACACGCACGTCTGAGGAACGGATAGTTTTAGTTTGTACATAAGATATTATATACTGGATGGTGATAGTAACGTGAACTTAATTGGAGGAAGTTTTTGAAATTTCCAGCTCCTTCTTAAACTCCATAAGTCCAAAATCTTATATACCAATGGCAGTGCTATCAGTTTAGGGTTAGTTATACTTACCCTCCTATTACTAGTTGCAATTAGTGTTACTCCCCGTTTTCAAAAATATTAGTGATACTCCCCCAATTACAAAATCCAACGGTTATGAGATGATTTTTTTTTTTCAGATGAAGAAATCTGACCGTTAGATCACTCAAATAGGGGGTATCACTAATATTTTTGAAAATGGGGGAGGGGGGAACACTAATTGCAACTAGTAATGGGGGGTAAGTCTAACTAACCCATCAGTTTATTTTGATAGCTTTAGTTCAATGATAGTTTGGGATTTCGGAATTATCGGAATTCCAAAAATTTGGAAAACCAAAATTCACAATATTTCGACCCATGCTATATTTTGATTTTGATTAATTTTGAAATCATCAATATTTGAACCCTATGTTGTTTTTTTCCGTTTTTTTTTTTTTTAAAATCAAAATATTCAACAGAACTCCGACTTTCCGTTCGGAATCATGAACACCGGTTTAATTACAACATATATACATACCCTTTTGTCCTCTTCATTAGTTCATTTATGTTTCCTTGCTCATCTATGTGTAATGCAGGGCGAAACCCTTTTTTCATGTTTATAGAGATTGGGAGAAAGTGGTGTCGCTGCAAGAGGGGTTGTTAACTATTATGTTGGTTGCATCGCCCCGATTTTGTTTTTTCTTTTTTGGAGTAGTTTTCCCTTCTGATTGGTTGGTTCCTATATATGTTCCGAGCTCAGCATGCAAATATTTGTTGTTGGGGGAGGGACGTGATATTTACACCCCACTCTATGGGATTGACACCCTTTTGACAAAAAATTAAAAGAATAATATATGGTTATTCCTTATATGTCCTTTTAGTCTTTTACACCCTGCCCACATGTCCTATAGTTCCACAACAGTAAGTTGTTGCGAGATCTTACAATCCACGGCATCGGATTACCACGAGATCCCACATTTTACCACATAGGATTTTTTTGTTCTTTTTTTTTATCACTTCAAATTGTGAACACACGACATATGGATATTTCATTTTTTTCTTTAGAGTTTTTTCATATGCTCCAAGAACAACACCAAATCCATAATCGAAAAAAAAAATGTACAATTGAGAGTCTTACTATTTTGCGGAATTTTTTTTCATACGCACTAAGAAAAACTTGTGATCAAAGTAATGAATAAGAGTTTTGATAATTAATACAAACAAAAACTCCATTCTGGTGAACACAACCATCTTGCGGCAACTGACTTTTTTTGCGGTAGCTATCAAAACAAATTTAAAACAAAAAAAGACCCACGGCAACAACCTTCCATGGATTTGCCATCTCGCGGCAATTCCTTATTGTGGGCATTATCTTTTCACGGCAACTTCTTGCCATGGGTTATTTTATTTTATTTATTTATTTTTTCAAATTTGAATTGTTATAAGTGTTTGTCATCAAAGTTCACAAGATTGAGCAATGAACGGGGCTTTAGATGCCACGAGTTAAGCGCTAATGTTTTCTTCTTTTGTATTTTTTTTGTTTGATTCTTTTTATGTGTAAAAACTAGATTTAATTGTATTTAGAAGAAGGGTGCTTGTTTGATAAAAAAAAATGTGAAGAGGTGTACAACAATTTATATGATTAATAGAAATACTTTGGAATTGGTCAAAGGAGTATCAATCCCATTAGTTGGGGTATAAATACCGCGTCCTGTTGGGCACAATGGCCAATGGTTAGAGTCTTGTTGCTTTTGAGTAGTTAAGTCTAGAATGTGATTTAGAGTTTAGACTCGTAGACTGGGCTAACTCTATTCTTTAGGCCCAGTGAACGATTTCTGGACCCCATCAAACTTATGGACCTCAGTCTAAAGCATATGCATATTTTTGTGTTGAAAACAGTTTCACTTCCAACTTTTGAATTTGATGACTGCCATTCGGTACGGTTTTAAATTTTAATCCTCGCCACCTAGGCTCCTTGCTATGTTGTCTGATTTTGACAAGCCCGTATCATGAGAGCATTTTGTAAAACCATATTGATGCACACTGGTGAGTGGGGACATTGCTAGGGGGTGAATTAACTTACAACTACAGTATAACAAAAGTTACACTTGCACTTGAAGCATAGAAATTTTGTGCACGCTAAGAAACGGTGTGTAACACGGATTGTTCACAAATTGGTACATATTATCCAATAGAAGTGCCACATACGTAAAGAAAATCATAATAATCCATTTACTCGCTAAAGTATTAGAATATGTCATATATGTAAAGTCTCACGTTTCTATAAGTGTGGACATCCATATCTAGTAATTTTCATTCTCATGTTTTGAGTTACTTCACACCCAAGATAGGGTAGTATAAATATGTAACTCTGGGTAGAGAACAAACACAATCAACCCTAATCAATCTCTCTCTCTCTCTCTCTCTCTCTAATCAATCTATATTATTATTCATTCTTCTTCTTCTTGGTTTCTCTCAATATATCAATATCACTACTCTCCTAGCATCACCACTAAAATAGAATTTAACATGGTATCAGAGCGTCAGGCTCAAATCAAATTAAAGTTTAGTAGTATGTTAGGAGAAAAATATCTCAAAATCAATATCTATCAAAAAATCAATTTTTTTTTTCAATTTTCAATATTCAATTCAAGTCAAATTTCAATTTTTTTCACAAGAAGAAGTTTTTCTATCTCGATTCAAGTTTCAATCTTTCTCTGGGTGGATTTACTATTCACCGAATATTGTTCACCGGCACTGTTCATGGGGGTACTGTTCATCGTCATGTTCAAGGCACTTTTCAAGGTTCCACAATCTCGTCTCATTATTCTCCATGGTTAAGTTCAAGTTCCGCATATTCAAGTTCCGCAAAATCTATATAGGGACTCAATCTCTCTCTTGCTTTTGAAATCAGTATATAGGGTGCACACGCGCTCAAGATTGACTTCGTCAAGGCGCGGGCTTCGTCAAGGTGAGCCCGCGCCCTCCTCTCTGTATCTTGCACTAGTTGTTCAGTTTTGTTGCATGGGGCGCATGCGCTCGATTTAGTCTTGCTATAGATGCCGCGCCCCTTGCCTAAACATATCAGGTCCAGTTTTTCGTATTCTTCAGAAGTTTATCCTCGTCTCAACTAATATGGTTTGGTAGAATTATTGATTGGTTGATAAGTTCTTTCCTTTATAAGAGTTTGACTCCCTTTCATGTCATGGTTCTGAGTTCTATGGTGTTTCACCGGATTTATGTTTTAGCCTTCTTATTGAGGAGCTTCTCATATGCTGATGTTGTTGATGGTTCAATTTTTCAGATTTTAATTCCTTTTATGCCGCAATGATGCGGTGCACTCGGATTAATCTCTCAGTTGCGATCATCACATCACTTCACTATTCAGTTCATCTTTCATCACACGTTGTTGCCCGTTGTGCACAAACTTCAGTTTTCAGGTTAGGTCATTGTTTACACCGATAGTTTCACTTTCCAGAACGTCTCGTCTCAACAGTTGGTTGAGTTCTTCAACTAAAGGCAATTTTATGCGAAAAGGAGAGTTGTATTCTTATCTTTTCTTTCTACCATTTAAGCTATAATTTGCAAGTTTGCGGCATATATTATAGCTTGAGGGGGAGTATTAGAATATGTCAGTATTAAAATATATCATATATATGTAAAGTCCCACGTTTCTATAAGTGTGGACATCCATATCTAGTAGTTTCTATTCTCATGTTTTGGGTTACTTCACACCCAAGATAGGTTAGTATAAATATGTAACTCTGGATAGAGAACAAACACAATCAACCCTAATCAATCTCTCTCTCTCTCTCTCTCTCAATCAATCTATATTATTCTCCATTGTTCTTCTTCTTGGTTTCTCTCAATATATCAATATCACAACTCTCCTAACATCACCACTAACATGCAATTTAACATAAAGAGCCTTCTCTCGATGGGCTTTTGATAAAAGCCCAAAACTGTAGTTTTAACCCCTTAATAATCATACTTTTAGACCAATTATGTGAATAATAAGTAAGAGTTAAATTTTACACGCGTTTTATGCATTTTTCAAATGTTTCAAAGTCCATTATGTTCAATGTACCACTTTTAGCTAACATAAAGGAGCAAAAAGTCAACAAATGCCGAAAAGCCGTATCTTTGGACTCGGACCTAACATTGGGCATACCTTATGTCAAAACGACCGGCTCGGAAAGAGCTTTGCAATGGTCCAAGCCTTGACCCAATCAGAGGAGCAGAAGTGGACGAAAAGTCTGTGGAAGTCAACTGCAGCTGAAGAGGCCTTTTTGGACTGAAAGAATTGGGTTTTGGGCCTGATTCTCTGGCCCAACCCATGGCTCCAAGCCCATGCACGAATTTTGGATCTGGATGTATAAAAACAAAAGCTTAAGTCTTTGTTAATGGTAGATAGATAATGGTAGCCAGTAGTTAGAAAATAATAGTTAGCTTAGAATAGAAAGTAGCCATTAAAATAGCTTCTAGATCTAGTTTTATTTAATTGTTTTTGATTAAGTATAGTTTCAATATCTAATTCATTTCATTAGATTAAACCTTGAATCTTGTTCTTCATTTGATTAGATCAATAAAGTAGTATTCTTTATCCATTTCGATTTTTGTCAATTCCAATTCTAGATCTAATTTCAATTCATGTCCTTAGTTCAATTTAGTCATTAAATTAGATTTCATTATTGTTTAATTAAATAAATTTCAATGCTTTATATTATGTTTAGTTTTAATATAAATGGAAATGATTATGAAATGATTCAAGGCTAAACCTCCATTAGAGGGTTGTGAAGCCTTGATGAAAGCTTGATTCGATTATCGTATATTTTTAGTCGCCGTGATTTTCTATTCCACTCTAGAAATGATTAGTTCACCATGAGAATGGGTTTAATTGTTCACATGCTAGTTATGAATTGGTAGAAATGCCATGTATAATTAGGGATTAGGAATAACCAAAATTGTTATAATTCAATTCGGATTAGATTAAATTCGTTTAGTGGATTAAGTTGAGTTAAGGTGGAATCAATCCCCCTCTAACTCCTTATCATAGAATCAACGTAGCATTCCCTTAGTATTCTGATAACCGACTAGCTGCATCTTGTGGGTAGTTGCATCGTAGTCTAATTTCCCTTCGTAAAACTCTCATAGACTTAAAAACGACTAGTTAGATTAGAAAACATCCATGCTAGAGCACTAGGAGTGGAACGAACTTGTCTACTCCACTATATCTCAATTGGTTGAGAGTAGAAATAATTCTTTGATAAACTTAGAGCATCAAGTAAAAAGTTTAGTTTACTTACGTTGTGGATTCGTAGTTCATTTCGTAGGTAGACTATTCATTTTACGTTTATCAGCGCTAACCTCTTGAAAATATTGTGTTACGTGTGTGATAGTAGCATATAACTAATTTTTTTTCCTCAAATAACAATAGAGTTGAAGTTATAAATTCAGTTATAAATTTTGTGACTATCTTTTGATCTTTTCAAATCTTTCAAATACATGATCGATCATGAACGTAACACTTTCATCTAACATGGATACCAACAAATGCATTCCTAGATTTGCCTTGATTATAAGGAGGTAGGCATAACCGGTTCCTTTGTACTTGTTTAGGCAATCATCGTGACATTTTCCAATATTACATTCATCTTTATCTAGGTAAAGCGGACACATTACACCCATGGTATGGGCAAATGTCACACGATGAGGAGAATTGCCACTACACCATTAATCATTAGATTAACTCTAGGTGATTTCTAAGATCTAAAGAATATGTAGATAAATAAAAGTAATTTTTTAGAATACATGGTGAATAAAAGTAATCTTTAGATCCCACTCTAAATTTACCAAGCAAATTGGATTAAAAAATAGTTACAGTATTTTAAATTATTTGAGTAGCATTGTTTGACTATTACAAAAATAATGACCATATTAAATCGGTTTTCAAATTTACAGAACCTATGGTTTTGGGTTTTAGTTTGATTTTTTTTTTTTAAGAAACATAGGAAATTTGATGTATATAATAAAATAACCAAGATAATGGTGGCTTCATGAATTGGAAATCTATTATCTAGGGATTTAGAAAACGTGTTTTTCTTGTCGAAAATATTTTTTATAATTGATAAAGATTGAGTCCCAAGAGGAATGACTTTGTTTGTCAAAATAATTGTTATCTCTTTGAACTTCTATCTTTATATTCTACAATAACTAACCTAGACATATTCATAAATAGACCAAGAATTAGATGGGCTAGTTAAGCATGTGGGTTTAATCCCCTTGACTAGGCCTAGTATTGGATCTAGATTCATCATTTAATGAGCCAGGGTTCTATACATACCCCTCTTTGGTGGATGGGTAAAACATATGTGACAAAGAAATGAATATAGAAAAAAGAATGGAAGAACATTGGAAAAAATTAGCGAAAATTATTGGCGAAAGGAGGCGGAAAATATTGGCGACAGGAGACGGAAATAATTAGCGAAAATTATTGGGGAAAATAATTTACAAAAATTATTGACGGGAATAATTAGCAAAAATTATTGGCGGAAGTTATTGACGAAAATTATTAGCGAAAGTTATTGGCGAAAGGAGATGGAAATTATTTGTGGAAATTATTAGCAGAAATTATTGGCGGAAGTTACTAGCGAAAGGAGGCAAAATTATTGGCTAAAATTATTGGCGGAAATAATTAGTAAAAATTATTGGCTGAAAATATTGGCGGAAATAATTATCGAAAAATAGTGGTGAAATGAGTCGGGAATATTGGCGATTGGAGACGGAAATAATTGACATAAATTATTGGCGGAAGTTTATTGGTGGAAATAATTGGTGAAAGTTATTGACGAAAATTATTGGCAAAAAAAATTAGCGAAAGTTATTGGCGGAAATAATTAACGAAAATAGTTGGCGAAAATAATTAGCGAAAAATTATTAAGCGAAGTTATTATTGGCGAAAATAATTGGCTTAAAATTATTGGCGGAACTAATTAGCGAAAATAATTGGCGGTTATTGATGGAAATAATTAGTGAAAATTTGTATATAGATACTGTTAAAAGTTGCTCCGAAAGGTGTGCCTTTTCCAGAGAGAAAGTAATAAAACATTGACTGTGTAATAAAAGTAGAAAAAATAATACCAATCTTTAATGGAAATCCAACATCACTTTTTGTTTTTGATCTTGTGTTGTTCGCTGCATGTTGATAGGTAATATTGATAGAAAAATATGATGGCGATATAATGGGGGAATGCAGACGCCCCCAATATAAAATTAGTGTAAGAAAGTGTAAGTCTCTCTCCCATAGCTGTCATTAAAAAAACTAAGGCAAAGGGGCCACGGTGGTCCTTAATGACTTTAGTTATTCAGGTGTAACAATATATGCACCAAATGTGAGGCAAAGTCTAGAATTTTTCATAGGTGCAAGGTTGTCATTCTTGCACTTTGACCAAACTAAAACACAACGTCGTTGCCTTAGTAGTGGAATTCACACGGATATTAAAATTTGAGAGTATTCCAATAACCGTATCGAGCAAGAATAACCATCTTATTGACTCGGATTTTCTTCAAGCAAGCATGAATGCGACATACTTGGACCGAAGAAGACATAATATGTATGACCTCTTTGGAATTAATGCCAATGAATGACAATATTGTTGAAAGGATGAGTACAGAAGAATAGAGTAATGTAATAAAGGACAACCAAACATATGAGAATGAAAATTGAATGTCTTTATTGATGGATAACATGTAAAAATGTAAAAGAACTTTGTAACGGTACGGTAAAAAATGTCATTTGAGTCTGTTTCAACAGCAACCATCGAGATGTATTGGAAATCAGCTTTGTGGATGAAACTGATTCAGCACCATATTCAAGGTTGAAAGGTGATAACGCAGTTGAATATTTTGGCGTTGTACTATAAGCCTGCAAAATTACAGGTAACTCCTTTACCCAATTCCCTTTGAGAAATGACAAATCTCTTCATGCCCGTGACCATTATTTGTGGAAGTTACATCAAAGGGACTTTGTGTTAAGCAAGGTGAAATCCATTTCATCTAGAAGATTTGAACAGACAGACACCCCCGGTCAAGCTTATGTAGAGTATGACACCTGCCATTATCTCTTACAAGAGTTGGAGATTTTAGGCGGTACACACGTTTGGGTCAGACTGGTGATTGTCTTTTTCTTTGTGTGTAACCAGCCTATCTAAGCCGGTAGCTTGTCTGAGATCGTGGTCTTCCCTCTAGTTGCTTCTGTGACACCTTCCTTCCTTATAGGATCAGACCTATCTAGGATGGCGATTTCCCTCAGGTCAACGAGGTCGACCTTCCTTATCAAGTCGGTCTCGTTTGGGATATTGGTCTTCCTTATATTTTCTTCCGTGACTCCTTCTTTCCCTATCTGGTCAGACCTGTCTAGAATGGCAATTTTTCTCAAATATGCGAGGTCAACCTTCCCTGTCAGGTCGGTCCGGTCTGGGGTGACGATCTTCTTTATAGTTTTTTCTGTGATGCTATTTTTTTTTGTTAGGTCGAACCTGTCTGGAATGATGATTTTCCTCAAATCAGCGAGGTCGGCCTTCCTTATCAGGTCGGACCTGTCTGGGATGTCGGTTTTCCCTGTCAGGTCAAACCTGTCTGGGATGACGATATTTCATAACTTATCAAGTACCCTTCCTTGATTGTCAAATTTTAAATTATGACATCGCTTGACTCTCTATCGTTAAGTTCTTTTGCAATAAACTATTTCAATTGTTGTTCCGTCAGAGTTAAAGTATTTGCTTGAACAGCTAGACGCCCTCGGTCGTGCCCATGTGGAGAAGGATACCTTCCATTGTCTCTTATTGGAGTTAGAGATCTTTGGCGGTACGCACAATTAGCTCCGACCGGTGATTGTCTTTCTCTATTCCTGTAACCAGCATGTCTAGGCCAGTAATCACCCTTGGCAGGGTGGTCGATATAATTATACCGCTCCTCCATGTTTTGTTGCTCTTGTCTACGATGAGACATGTCTAGGGTAGTAGTTATCCTTCCCAATCTGATTCTCCCCATAAGTTCGGGTAATAGGCGAGGTCATTCCTCTTAGAGCGTGCACTGTTGATTGTGCTTGAGAAGTAGCATGTTGCTGAGGACTAAAAGTGGATCTTCAAGACGGTCCCATACACTAGAATGGCCTGCATCCCTGCGTGGTTGCCTTGATGTACTTGAATTGACAACATCGTCCACCGACCTTTGTCTTTTTGCGAGCTTCCTTCTCAAGTTTCTATTCAAAATGTTGACTTGCCATAACTCACGCTCAACCGTATTAGGGGTGTATTGAATGTTACCATCACCTGTTCCGTTAGTTGGTGTGAGAGTAATGTCCACATCGATATCCATGTCAACTGAAGGATCAACATAGACGGACGACGGACCACGTAGAGGATTACCTACTTGTAGGTTTTCTTATTACAAGACTGTTATGGGTGGCGGTAGTGGCGTTTATACTGTCGTTTGCAGAGGCGGTGGTGGTGGCGGCGGTGTTGTTGCAGTTGGATGTTGGATGTTGGAAATTAATCCTACCACTAGGAGCAACTCGATTGTTCAACGGTCCTTGCATTGGCCAAGTTGAATTTCGAGGGTTGTGATTCCTATTGGTATGAGGAATATGTTGATAGTTCGGTGCTTACCATCTTGATTGCTTCACGTGATAATGAATTCTAAAAAACCCACAAACGTCACCAATTATGTTTCGGAAATAACCTGCTTCAACACAACGAGAGCAAATGATAAATAACACACTAAGAAACAGAGGAAATTTGATGTATGGGGAAATAAAACTGAACCAAGATAATGGCCTACGTATCCAAGATCTATTATCTAGGGATCCAGTTTCAACGTAGTTCTTTGTTGTCAGAGATAATGTTTTTTATGAATTGGTAGAGATTGAGTCCTAAGAAGACTGTGTTTGTTTGTCAAAAGAATTGTTATATCTTTGAACTTCTATCTTTATATTTTACAATGATGAACCTGGACATATTCATAAATAGACCAGTAATTAGATGGGCTAGGATTAAACACGTGGGCTTAACTGCTGGACTAGGCCTAGTATTGGGCTGGATTCGTGGGCTTAATGAGCCACAAAGTGGGGGTCTATACAGCTGCATATTGTGAAACTAAAATGAAGAAAAGATTAATAGATAAGAGAGAGGTGGTATATAAAATATCTAAACTACTTTAAAAGTCACAACCCTCATATACAGTCCCACAATAATTAAAAATTAATCCTTTATGTATCTCTAAATCTCTTAGTGTTAGAAATTATACCGACTTAGAAAGAACACCACACTAACTTAACGTGTATTGAATCATAGAGAAAGAGATAGAGAGAATTATTATTCATTGAGGTAAGTCTAAATAGGAGGAGATTACCTTTATATACAACTAGGTAACCTCCTTTCCAAGACAAAGGATTATCAGGATAAATACCAGATAGAGGGTTATCAGGATAAACACCAAATAGAGGGTTATCAGGATAAACACCAGATTGAGGACTATCAGGATAAACACAGATCAATGGTGGGCATCCATATAAGCCCACGGATTTCATAACACTCCCCCTTGGATGTCCACCATTCTTGTGGAAATTATGGTGGATGCATCTTTTTGTAGCATTCTTCTGGATGCTCTATAACTATCCAATGACAGTTGCCTCATTAAAACCTTGCTAAAGAAAACCCAGTGGGAAAAAACCAAAGCGAAGGAAAAAGTACAACATTACTTTCGAATCATTGTGACTTGCTTATCTTGCCTCATTAAAACCTTTACTAGAAAAACCCAGTGGGATAAAACCTAGATAAGGAAAAAGAGTACAGTGCATATGTCCTAGGACACACTCTTCATGATGCTCCCCCTGTTCTAGTATTCTCCCTGATAAAGATAAGTTTTTATATGGCTTGGTGGTGAACTCTGCGCATGCCGATCCCATATACAAGCTTTTGAAATGTATGCTTCGGTAGTGATTTAGTGAAGAGATCAGCAAGGTTGTCACTGGAACGAACTTGCTCGACCTTAATCTACTTCTTCTTTTAAAGCTGATGAGTGTAAAAGAATTTTGGCGCAATGTGTTTTGTTCTGTCTCTTTTATAAATCCTTCATGAATCTGGGCTATAAAAGCTGCATTATCCTCGTAAATAATACTGGGAACACCTGTTATAGAAGGTAATTGACAAGAACTACGAATATGCTCAATTAATAACCTTAGCCATACACATTCACGATTAGCTTTATGAAGAGCTAAAATTTCAGAGTGGTTAGAGGAAGTTGCCACTAAAGTTTGTTTAGTGGAATGCCAACAAATGGTAGCATTACCACTAAGAAATACATAACCTGTTTGGGCGTGACCCTTCTGAGGGTTAGATGGATAACCAGAGACTGCATAGCCAACTAGATCATAGTCATTAGTGGAACCATAAGAATAAAATAGTTTCATCATACTAGTTATTCCATAAAAATATCTCAATATGTCTTTGACGTCATTCCAGTGTCTAAGTGTATGTGCACAATTATATCTTGATAAGAAACTAATAGAAAATGCAATGTATGATCTTGTGCACGTATTGTGCTAGATACATAAATGCTTCAATATCACTAAAGTAGAGTATTTTTAAGACCAAGAACTTTCTCATGTTCTTCCTTTTAGTCAAAATAGATCCTTATCCAAATCCAAGTTTCTCAAGACAACCATGTACTTTGTCCATTTCATTTCAAAAAGCTATAGTCAGCAGTTTTCTCCAATTCCTTAAAAGTCCCAATCAAGTTTATACCAACCAAACTTGTTGCTACTATATTGAATCCAACCTCGGATTTTACTATAGGTCCACACCACATTTTTCAAAGAGTTTAATTATGCTTGAATAGAAAATTTCAGATTGGCCAATCTTTCCTTTGGTCGACAAAACACGGTTCATTTATTGTCCTTTGATGTTCCAATAGCTATACCATAGCTAAATATATCATCCATGACAAGTGCTTTTCTATCCCACAATTCATTCACCAACATGCATGGAATATTGAGATCGATCTCTTCATTTTTTTAGTACTGTGTGCCTCTCCATGGGCAACCATATATAGGCATTTCAGTGAATTTGGATATTTGCACATTTTCATTATTTGTTTATGGAGTTCCAGCCATTACCTGGCTATTATTTGGACAAGATGGTTCCTCAGTTCTTCTCTCCTAGGAGCACTCTCTTTGGATCCTATAGATCTACCACGCTTTTAGTGTATAGTAGATTCATTTGCCGCCATGTTTGGACCCCGTCCAAATGGAACATCAATTATGGCTGGCACATATATGGTTACTTTTACCATATCATTACATGATTAGGCATTTTCTCTGCAACCGCTTGCAAGTATATCATTCTCCTTATCTCATATAGTCACATTCATTGTTGGGATCCTTAATGAGATAGAGGACGTGATCCAAGTTGTTTCACGTCGTTCCTTAGAGCAACCATTGCTTTTCTCCCCCTAACGATGGAAAGACTATCTCATTAAATTGACAATTATGTAATACAGATTGTCTAAGTGAGCATCCTGCTCCCAACGTTAGATATGATACACAATGTCTTTCTCATTTATGGGTATAGTCTACCGGACATATATCCATAATACTTTTCTCCATTTATATATCCATACAATGAACGTCTTAGTTTAATTGAGTACGTACTCCTTGATTTTGCTTCAGGCAAACCAAATCCTTCAGAGATTTTCATGTAAATATCTTTGTCTATGTCCCCATACAAGTAGGCAGTCACTACATCCATGAGTCTCATATCTAAGCTTTTGGAAACTGCTAAACTTATTAGATATTTGAAAGTTGTAGTGTCCATAATGGGAGAGTATGTTTCTTCATAATCAATCCCAGGTTTCTGCAAAAAACCTTGTGCCACAAGACGTGCCTTATATCGAGAAATTTCATTTTTCTCGTTTCATTTTTAAACAAACACCTATTTGTAACCTACAGGGTTAACACTTTCTGGGGTTTGTACTATAGGTCCAAATACACCACATTTATTGAGAGACTCTAATTCTGCCTTGATGGCAAGGCCAATTAGATCTTTGTCGACATTCTTTTATACTACGTGGTTCAGTTTTATCATTGCCCTTGGATATTTCAGTAGCTACCGTATATGTAAATACGTCATCGATGGTCATATCCTTTCTGTCTCACACTTCTCCCGAATACGCATGGAATATTGAGATCTCATCATTTTCTAGTACCAGTTTCTCTTCAGGGGTTTCCATAGTTAATTCGTTCATAATAACCTTTACCGGGGTTTTAGAGGAAGTGGGTATGTCGTGCATAATCTCTTCTGGAGTGTTTTGCACAACTTCTTCTAGAGTATTATTGGGTCATAATTTTTCAGTGGACCTCTTCTTCCAGGGAGCCAAGTCTTTGGAGCCTATAGGTCTGCCACGCTTCTGGCATGCAACAGATTCATTTGCAGCTATATTCAAATTTTGTCCAACGGTGACATTAATCTTAGCAGGTGTATTTATAGCTAGAACATGTGACCTAGTCACTTTTTTTGCATCATTGAATGCCTCAGGCAATTTATTTGCAATTTCTTGTAGATGCAATATTCTCCTAACCTCATATTCACACTGAGGAGTTTTGGGATCTAGATGAGACAGAGTGGGAGTATTCCACTTCAATTCTTGTCGTTCTTCTGGGACGGGTTGTCCTGTTAGGACAAGACGTTCTTCAAGAACTTTCTTATCTCCCCCTAACGGCGGAATACCGCCTCATCATCGTATGGCAATCTGCAAAGCGTCGCGAGAAACACATCTCCACCATTGGTTCTAGATACCGAATAATAATAGGGCGAAATAAAACCAACATAAATCCCCAATCTTCGTTGGGGGCCCATCTTAGTGCGCTGAGGTGGTGGGATGGAGACTTGAACCGCACATCCAAACTTGCGCTAGTATGTATGTCATACCATCTAGTTATTAAAATCTAAATATTCCTCAAACATTTTTAAATCTTCTGCTACACTATCTTTTTGGTGAAGATTTCCCAACTCAGGGTACTCTAATTAATCTTTATTAATACATAAGTAAAGTTCTAATTTTCTCATTCAATTAATCATTCCGATATGGATAACATAATCAACATTCAGTTTAATCATTTACAATACGGGTTTAGGCCTCATGTTAGCTCATACTGGATAGATTAAGGGGAAGGTTGAGCAAAAGGCAAGTCCTACTTCATGCAGTGGTCAAAAAGTCTAGCGTTCCGCCTAACTAATTTGATCTCATAATTAAGTGCCTAAGCCAAATATTCAAGTAAATGTTAAAAACAAAAGACTATGGTCAAATCGCGTACCTTTAGAAGTGAACCAAACATAGTTACAACTTTGAGATATGTCATCCCAGTCATAATTCTCACCAAACGTTCAAGATAAAGATCTTTATCAATCCCATAATACTTAATTTGATACACATCAAGGTCAGCACTAACTAAACAAGGAGTATTCTCCAACCAAACATGCGCAAAACACGGGCCTACAAACTTGAACGATTTCAACTTTGGGGTACATACATTAACTTGACAATCCAATAATGAAAATTGAAAAAACAAGAAAATATACCTGCTGGGCTCTAGTTCTACAGTACAGTTAAATTCGATCAATAACGAATTTAATATGGTATCAACAGTATCGATTATGATTTAATCACAATTTAAACACATACTATTAATCGTAAGTAAAACACATACCTTAGAGACTATCGTGCTGATAACGTGTTAGAAATTATACCGACTTAAAAAGAACACCACACTAACTTAACATGTATTGAATCATAGAAAAAGAGATAGAGAGAATTATTATTCATTGAGGTAAGTCTAAATAGGAGGAGATTACCTTTATATACAACTAGGTAACTTCCTTTCCAAGATAAAGGACGCCTCATTATTCTCCATGGTTAAGTTCGAAGTCGTTATTCAAGTTCCGCAATCTCTCGACTGCATCTCTGTTTTGAAATCGCGATATAGGGGGTGCGCCAAAGATTGCCTTTCAGTAAGGGCGCGGGCTTAAGGCGAAGTGAGCCCTCCTCCCACTCTCAGATCTTTGCACTAGTCGTTCAGGGTTTGTTGCATGGGGCTTACGCTTCGATTTAGTCTTGCTATAGATGATCGCGCGTTCTTGCTTTAAACATATCAGGTCCAGTTTTTCAGATTCTTGGTTTATCCTCGCCTCAACTAATATGGTTTGGTAGAATTATTGATTGGTTGATAAGTTCTTTCCTTTATAAGGTTTGACTCCCTTTCATGTCATGGTTCTGAGTTCTATGGTGTTTCACCGGATTTATGTTTTAGCCTTCTTATTGAGGAGCTTCTCATATGCTGATGTCGTTGATGGTTCAATTTTTCAGATTTTAATTCCTTTTATGCCGCAATGATGCCAGGTACTCAGTATTAATCTCTCAGGTTGCAGTCATCACACAGGTGTTCTGTTTCCAGTTTGTGCCTGTGGTACAACTTCAGTTTTCAGGTTAGGTCATTGTTTACACCGATAGTTTCACTTTCCAGAACGTCTCGTCTCAACAGTTGGTTGAGTTCTTCAACTAAAGGCAGTTCTATGCGAAAAGGAGAGTTGTATTCTTATCTTTTCTTTCTACCATTTAAGCTATAATTTGCAAGTTTGCGGCATATATTATAGCTTGAGGGGGAGTATTAGAATATGTCAGTATTAAAATATATCATATATATGTAAAGTCCCACGTTTCTATAAGTGTGGACATCCATATCTAGTAGTTTCTATTCTCATGTTTTGGGTTACTTCACACCCAAGATAGGTTAGTATAAATATGTAACTCTGGATAGAGAACAAACAAAATCAACCCTAATCAATCTCTCTCTCTCTCAATCAATCAATCTATATTATTCTCCATTGTTCTTCTTCTTGGTTTCTCTCAATATATCAATATCACAACTCTCCTAACATCACCACTAACATGCAATTTAACATAAAGAGCCTTCTGATGGGGCGCTTGATAAGAGCCCAAAACTGTAGTTTTAACCCCTTAATAATCATACTGTTAGACCAATTATGTGAATAATAAGTAAGAGTTAACACTGATTACGCGTTTTTATGCATTTTGAGGGTTTCAAAGTCCATTATAATGCGAGAAATGTACCACTTTAGCGAGATAAAGGAGCAAAAGTCAAAACTTCCAAAGCATGATCTTTGGACTCAGACCTCGAATTGGGCATACCTTATGTCAAAACGACCGGCTCGGAAAGAGCTTTGCAATGGTCCAAGCCTTGACCCAATCAGAGGAGCAGAAGTGGACGAAAAGTCTGTGGAAGTCAACTGCAGCTGAAGAGGCCTTTTGGGCAAGAATTGGGTTTTGGGCCCATTTCTCGCCCAACCCATGGCTCCAAGCCCATGCACGAATTTTTGGATCTGGATGTATAAAAACAAAAGCTTAAGTCTTTGTTAATGGTAGATAGATAATGGTAGCCATGGTTAGAAAATAATAGTTAACTTAGAATAGAAAGTAGCCATTAAAATAGCTTCTAGATCTAGTTTTATTTAATTGTTTTTAGATTAAGTATAGTTTCAATATCTAATTCATTTCATTAGATTAAACCTTGAATCTTGTTCTTCATTTGATTAGATCAATAAAGTAGTATTCTTTATCCATTTCGATTTTTGTCAATTCGATTCTAGATCTAATTTCAATTCATGTCCTTAGTTCAATTTAGTCATTAAATTAGATTTCATTATTGTTTAATTAAATAAATTTCAATGCTTTATATTATGTTTAGTTTTAATATAAATGGAAATGATTATGGAATGATTCAAGGCTAAACCTCCATTAGAGGGGTTGTGAAGCCTTGATGAAAGCTTGATTCCGATTATCGTAAATATCGTAATTATTTTTTTCTATTCCACTCTAGAAATGATTAGTTCACCATGAGAATGGGTTTAATTGTTCACATGCTAGTTATGAATTGGTAGAAATGCCATGTATAATTAGGGATTAGGAATAACCAATTGTTCAACTGCTGGGCGATTCATTCGGATTACTTACGATTATTCGTCGTTAGTGGATTAAGTTGAGTTAAGGTGGAATCAATCCCCTCTAACTCCTTATCATAGAATCAACGTAGCATTCCCTTAGTATTCTCGATAACCGACTAGCTGCATCTTGTGGGTAGTTGCATCGTGTCCTAATTTCCCTTAAATAAAACTCTCATAGACTTAAAAACGACTAGTTAGATTAGAAAACATCCATGCTAGAGCACTAGGAGTGGAGCGAACTTGTCTACTCCACTATATCTCAATTGGTTGAGAGTAGAAATAATTCTTTGATAAACTTAGAGCATCAAGTAAAAGTTTAGTTTACTTACGTTGTGGATTAAGTAGTTCATTTAGGTAGGTAGACTATTCATTTTACGTTTATCATCTCTTGAAAATATTGTGTTACGTGTGTGATAGTAGCATATAACTAATTTTTTTTCCTCAAATAACAATAGAGTTGAAGTTATAAATTCAGTTATAAATTTTGTGACTATCTTTTGATCTTTTCAAATCTTTCAAATACATGATCGATCATGAACGTAACACTTTCATCTAACATGGATACCAACAAATGCATTCCCGAGATTTGCCTTGATTATAAGGAGGTAGGCATACTCCGGTTCCTTTGTACTTGTTTAGGCAATCATCGTGACATTTTCCAATATTACATGCATCTTTATCTAGGTAAAGCAGACACATTACACCCATGGTATGGGCAAATGTCACACGATGAGGAGAAATTGCCACTACACCTGCAAAATCAGGCTTAGATTAACTCTAGGTGATTTCTAAGATCTAAAGAATATGTAGATAAATAAAAGTAATTTTTAGAATACATGGTGAATAAAAGTAATCTTTAGATCGAACTCTAAATTTACCAAGCAAATTGGATTAAAAAAAGTAGTTACAGTATTTTAAATTATTTGAGTAGCATTGTTTGACTATTACAAAAATAATGACCATATTAAACTGCTGTTTCAGCAGTAACCTGCTTCAACACAACGAGAGCAAATGATAAAGAACACACTAAGAAACATAGGAAATTTGATGTATGGGGAATAAAACTGAACCAAGATAATGGTGGCTTGCGTACCCAAAATCTATTATCTAGGGATTCAGTTTCAACGTAGTTCCTTCTTGTCAGAGAGAATATTTTTTATAATTGGTAAAGATTGAGTCCTAAGAGGAATGCGTTTGTTTGTCAAAATAATTGTTATCTCTTTGAACTTCTATCTTTATATTCTACAATAACGAACCTAGACATATTCATAAATAGACCAGTAATTAGATGGGCTAGGGTTAAGCATGTGGGTTTAACTGCTGGACTAGGCCTAGTATTGGGCTAGATTCGTGGGCTTAATGAGCCAGGGGTCTATACATCGCCCCCTCTTTGGTGGATGGGTAAAACATATGTGACAAAGAAATGAATATAGAAAAAAGAATGGAAGAACATTGGAAAAAATTAGCGAAAATTATTGGCGAAAGGAGGCGGAAAATATTGGCGACAGGAGACGGAAATAATTAGCGAAAATTATTGGGGAAAATAATTTACAAAAATGATTGACGGAATAATTAGCAAAAATTATTGGCGGTTATTGACGAAAAATTATTGAAAGTTATTGGCTAAAAGGAGACGGAAATTATTTGTGGAAATTATTAGCGAAATTATTGGCGGAAGTTACTGGCGAAAGGAGGCGAAAATTATTGGCTAAAATTATTGGCGGAAATAATTAGTAAAAATTATTGGCTGAAAATATTGGCGGAAATAATTATCGAAAAATAGTGGTGAAATGAGTCGGGAATATTGGCGATTGGAGACGGAAATAATTGACATAAATTATTGGCGGAAGTTTATTGGTGGAAATAATTGGTGAAAGTTATTGACGAAAATTATTGGCAAAAAAAATTAGCGAAAGTTATTGGCGGAAATAATTAACGAAAATAGTTGGCGAAAATAATTAGCGAAAATTATTAGCGGAAGTTATTGGCGAAAATAATTGGCGAAAATTATTGGCGGAACTAATTAGCGAAAATAATTGGCAGAAGTTATTGATGGAAATAATTAGTGAAAATTTGTATATAGATACTGTTAAAAGTTGCTCCGAAAGGTGTGCCTTTTCCAGAGAGAAAGTAATAAAACATTGACTGTGTAATAAAAGTAGAAAAAATAATACCAATCTTTAATGGAAATCCAACATCACTTTTTGTTTTTGATCTTGTGTTGTTCGCTGCATGTTGATAGGTAATATTGATAGAAAAATATGATAGCGATATAATGGGGGAATGCAGACGCCCCCAATATAAAATTACTGTAAGAAAGTGTAAGTCTCTCTCCCATAGTTGTCATTAAAAAAACTAAGGCAAAGGGGCCACGGTGGTCCTTAATGACTTTAGTTATTCAGGTGTAACAATACATGCACCAAATGTGAGGCAAAGTCTGGAATTTTTCGTAAGTGCAAGGTTGTCATTCTTGCACTTTGACCAAACTAAAACACAACGTCGTTGCCTTAGTAGTGGAATTCACACGGATATTAAAATTTGAGAGTATTCCAATAACCGTATCGAGCAAGAATAACCATCTTATTGACTCGGATTTTCTTCAAGCAAGCATGAATGCGACATACTTGGACCGAAGAAGACATAATATGGATGACCTCTTTGGAATTAATGCCAATGAATGACAATATTGTTGAAAGGAGGAGTACAGAAGAATAGAGTAATGTAATAAAGGACAACCAAACATATGAGAATGAAAATTGAATGTCTTTATTGATGGATAACATGTAAAAATATAAAAGAACTTTGTAACGGTACGGTAAAAAAATGTCATTTGAGTCTGTTTTAACAGCAACCATCGAGATGTACTGGAAATCAGCTCTGTGGATGAAACTGATTCAGCACCATCTTCAAGGTTGAAAGGTGATAACGCAGTTGAATATTTTGGCGTTGTACTATAAGCCTGGAAAATTGCAAGTAACTCCTTTACCCAATTCCCTTTGAGAAATGACAAAGCTCTTCATGCCCGTGACCATTATTTGTGGAAGTTACATCAAAGGGACTTTGTGTTAAGCAAGGTGAAATCCATTTCATCTAGAAGATTTGAACGCATTGAGGCACCCCCTGGTCAAGCTTATGTAAGTAGTATGACACCGCCATTATCTCTTACAAGAGTTGGAGATTTTAGGCGGTACACACGTTTGGTCGGGACCGGTGATTGTCTTTTCTTTGTGTGTAACCACCCTATCTAAGCCGGGTAGCTTGTGCGAGATGATGGTCTTCCCTCTTGTTATACGTGACACCTTCCTTCCTTATAGGATCGACCTATCTAGGATGGCGATTTCCCTCGGTCAACGAGGTCGACCTTCCTTATCAAGTCGGTCTCGTTTGGGATATTGGTCTTCCTTATATTTTTTTCGCGGACCTTTTCTTTCCTATCTCTGGTCGCACATGTCTAGAATGGCAATTTTTCTCAAATATATGCGAGGTCAACCTTCCCCTCGTCAGTCGGTCCGGTGCAGGGGGTGACGCATCTTCTTTATAGTTTTTCTCGTGATGCTATTTTTTTTTTGTTAGGTCGAACACCCGGAATGACGATTTTCCTCAAATCGGCCGAGGTCGGCCTTCCTTATCAGGTCGGACCTGTCTGGGATGTCGGTTTTCCCCTGTCGAGTCAAACCCGCAGGATGACGATATTTCATAACTTATCAAGTACCCTTCCTTGATTGTCAAATTTTAAATTATGACATCCCTCGACTCTTTATCGTTAAGTTCTTTTGCAATCAACTATTTCAATTGTTGTTCCGTTAGAGTTAAAGTAATTGCTTGAACAGCTAGACGCCCCTAGACGCCCTCGGTCGTGCCCATATGGAGAAGGATATCTTCCATTGTCTCTTATTGGAGTTAGAGATCTTTGGCGGTACGCACAATTAGCTCCAACCGGTGATTGTCTTTCTCTATTCCCGTAACCAAAGATGTCTAGGCGGTAATCACCCTTGGCAGGGTGGTCGATATAATTATACCGCTCCTCCATGTTTTGTTGCTCTTGTCTACGATGAGACATGTCTAGGGTAGTAGTTATCCTTCCCAATCCGATTCTCCCCATAAGTTCGGGTAATAGGCCGGGTCATTCCTCTTAGAAGCGCAAATCGTTGATTGTGGCTTGAGAAGTAGCATGTTGCGAGAGGACTAAAAGTGGATCTTCAAGACGGTCCCATACACTAGAATGGCCTGCATCCCTGCGTGGTTGCCTTGATGTACTTGAATTGACAACATCGTCCACAGACCTTTGTCTTTTTGCGAGCTTCCTTCTCAAGTTCCTATTCAAAATGTTGACTTGCCATAACTCACGCTCAACCGCATTAGGTGTGTATTGGATGTTACCATCACCTGTTCTGTTAGTTGGTGTGAGAGTAATGTCCACATCGATATCCATGTCAACTGAAGGATCAACATAGACGGACGACGGACCACGTAGAGGATTACCTACTTATAGGTTTTCTTATTGCAAGACTGTTATGGGTGGCGATAGCGGCGTTTATACTGTCGTTTGCGGAGGCGGTGGTGGTGGCGGCAGTGTTGTTGCAGTTGGATGTTGGATGTTGGAAATTAATCCTACCACTAGGAGCAACTCGATTGTTCAACGGTCCTTGCATTGGCTGAGTTGAATTTCAAGGGTTGTGATTCCTATTGGCATGAGGAATATGTTGATAGTTCGGTCTGCTTCTTGTGCTTACCATCTTGATTGCTTCACGTGATAATGGATTCTAAAAAACCCACAAACGTCACCAATTATGTTTCGGAAATAACCTGCTTCAACACAACGAGAGCAAATGATAAAGAACACACTAAGAAACAGAGGAAATTTGATGTATGGGGAAATAAAATTGAACCAAGATAATGGCCTACGTACCCAAGATCTATTTATCTAGGGATCCAGTTTCAACGTAGTTCTTTGTTGTCAGAGAGAATGTTTTTTATGAATTGGTAGAGATTGAGTCCTAAGAGGACTGTGTTTGTTTGTCAAAAGAATTGTTATATCTTTGAACTTCTATCTTTATATTTTACAATGATGAACCTGGACATATTCATAAATAGACCAGTAATTAGATGGGCTAGGATTAAACACGTGGGCTTAACTGGCGGACTAGGCCTAGTATTGGGCTGGATTAAGTGGGCTTAATGAGCCACAAAGTGGGGGTCTATACAGCTGCATATTGTGAAACTAAAATGAAGGAAAGATTAATGGATGAGAGAGAGGTGGTATATAAAATATCTAAACTACTTTAAAAGTCACAACCCTCATATACAGTCCCACAATAATTAAAAATTAATCTTTTATGTATCTCTAAATCTCTTAGTGTTAGAAATTATACCGACTTAGAAAGAACACCACACTAACTTAACATGTATTGAATCATAGAGAAAGAGATAGAGAGAATTATTATTCATTGAGGTAAGTCTAAATAGGAGGAGATTACCTTTATATATAACTAGGTAACCTCCTTTCCAAGACAAAGGATTATCAGGATAAATACCAGATAGAGGGTTATCAGGATAAACACCAAATAGAGGGTTATCAGGATAAACACCAGATTGAGGACTATCAGGATAAACACAGATCAATGGTGGGCATCCATATAAGCCCACGGATTTCATAACACTCCCCGCTGGATGTCCACCATTCTTGTGGAAATTATGGTGGATGCATCTTTTTGTAGCATTCTTCTGGATGCTCTATAACTATCCAATGACAGTTGCCTCATTAAAACCTTGCTAAAGAAAACCCAGTGGGAAAAAACCAAAGCGAAGGAAAAAAAGTACAACATTACTCAGAATCATTGTGACTTGCTTAATACTGCCTCATTAAAACCTTTACTAGGAAAACCCAGTGGGATAAAACCTAGATAAGGAAAAAGAGTACAGTGCATATGTCCTAGGACACACTCTTCAGGATGCTCCCCCTGTTCTAGTACTCTCCCTGATAAAGATAAGTCTTTATATGGCTTGGTGGTGAACTCTGCGCATGCCGATCCCATATACAAGCTTTTGAAATGTATGCTTCGGTAGTGATTTAGTGAAGAGATCAGCAAGGTTGTCACTGGAACGAAGTTGCTCGACCTTAATCTACTTCTTCTTTTAAAGCTGATGAGTGTAAAAGAATTTTGGCGCAATGTGTTTTGTTCTGTCTCTTTTTATAAATCCTTCTTGAATCGCTATACAAGTTTGCATTATCCTCGTAAATAATATCTTGGGAACACCTGTTATAGAAGGTAATTGACAAGAACTACGAATATGCTCAATTAATAACCGTAGCCATACACATTCACGATTAGCTTTATGAAGAGCTAAAATTTCAGAGTGGTTAGAGGAAGTTGCCACTAAAGTTTGTTTAGTGGAATGCCAACAAATGGTAGCATTACCACTAAGAAATACATAACTTGTTTGGGAGTGACCCTTCTGAGGGTTAGATGGATAACCAGAGACTGCATAGCCAACTAGATCATAGTCATTAGTGGAACCATAAGAATAAAATAGTTTCATCATATCAGTTATTCCATAAAAATATCTCAATATGTCTTTGACATCATTCTAGTGTCTAAGTGTATGTGCACAATTATATCTTGATAAGAAACTAATAGAAAATGCAATGTATGATCTTGTGCACGTATTGTGCTAGATACATAAATGCTTCAATATCACTAAAGTAGAGTATTTTTAAGACCAAGAACTTTCTCATGTTCTTCCTTTAGTCAAAATAGATCCTTATCCAAATCCAAGTTTCGCACAACCATGTACTTTGTCCATTTCATTTCAAAAAGCTATAGTCAGCAGTTTTCTCCAATTCCTTAAAAGTCCCAATCAAGTTTATACCAACCAAACTTGTTGCTACTATATTGAATCCAACCTCGGATTTTACTATAGGTCCACACCACATTTTTCAAAGAGTTTAATTATGCTTGAATAGAAAATTTCAGATTGGCCAATCTTTCCTTTGTCGACAAAACACGTGGTTCATTTATTGTCCTTTGATGTTCCAATAGCTATACCATAGCTAAATATATCATCCATGACAAGTGCTTTTCTATCCCATAATTCACCTGAACATGCATGGAATATTGAGATCGATCTCTTCATTTTTGGGTACCTGTGCCTCTCCATGGGCAACCATATATAGGCATTTCAGTGAATTTGGATATTTGCACATTTTCATTATTTGTTTATGGAGCTCCAGCCATTACCTGGCTATTATTTGGACAAGATGGTTCCTCAGTTCTTCTCTCCTAGGAGCACTCTCTTTGGATCCTATAGATCTACCACGCTTTTAGTGTATAGTAGATTCATTTGCCGCCATGTTTAGACCCCGTCCAAATGGAACATCAATTATGGCTGGCACATATATTGTTACTTTTACCATATCATTACATGCTTAGGCATTTTCTCTGCAACCGCTTGCAAGTATATCATTCTCCTTATCTCATATAGTCACATTCATTGTTGGGATCCTTAATGAGATAGAGGACGTGATCCAAGTTGTTTCACATCGTTCCTTAGAGCAACCATTGCTTTTCTCCCCTTAACGATGGAAAGACTATCTCATTAAATTGACAATTATGTAATACAGATTGTCTAAGTGAGTGTCCTGCTCCCAACGTTAGATATGATACACAATGTATTTCTCATTTATGGGTATAGTCTACCAGACATATATCCATAATACTTTTCTCCATTTATATATCCATACAATGAACGTCTTAGTTTAATTGAGTGCGTACTCCTTGATTTTGCTTCAGGCAAACCAAATCCTTCAGAGATTTTCATGTAAATATCTTTGTCTATGTCCCCATACAAGTAGGCAGTCACTACATCCATGAGTCTCATATCTAAGCTTTCGGAAACTGCTAAACTTATTAGATATTTGAAAGTTGTAGTGTCCATAATGGGAGAGTATGTTTCTTCATAATCAATCCCAGGTTTCTGCAGAAAACCTTGTGCCACAAGACGTGCCTTATATCGAGAAATTTCATTTTTCTCGTTTCATTTTTGAACAAACACCTATTTGTAACCTACAGGGTTAACACCTTCTGGGGTTTGTACTATAGGTCCAAATACACCACGTTTATTGAGAGACTCTAATTCTGCCTTGATGGCAAGGCCAATTAGATCTTTGTCGACATTCTTTTATACTACGTGGTTCAGTTTTGTCATTGCCCTTGGATATTTCAGTAGCTACCATATATGTAAATACGTCATCGATGGTCATATCCTTTCTGTCCCACACTTCTCCCGAATACGCATGGAATATTGAGATCTCATCATTTTCTGGTACCAGTTTCTCTTCAGGGGTTTCCATAGTTAATTCGTTCATAACCTTTACCGGGGTTTTAGAGGAAGTGGGTGTGTCGTGCATAATCTCTTCTGGAGTGTTTTGCACAACTTCTTCTAGAGTATTATTGGGTCATAATTTTTCAGTGGACCTCCTCTTCCAGGGAGCCAAGTCTTTGGAGCCTATAGGTCTGCCACGCTTCTAGCATGCAACAGATTCATTTGCAACTATATTCAAATTTTGTCCAACGGTGACATTAATCTTAGCAGGTGTATTTATAGTTGGAACATGTGACCTAGTCACTTTTTCTGCATCATTGAATGCATCAGGCAATTTATTTGCAATTTCTTGTAGATGCAATATTCTCTTAACCTCATATTCACACTGAGGAGTTCTGGGATCTAGATGAGACAGAGTGGGAGTATTCCACTTCAATTCTTGTCGTTCTTCTAGGACGGGTTGTCCTGCTAGGACAAGGCGTTCTTCAAGAACTTTCTTATCTCCCCCTAACGGCGGGAATACTGTCTCATCAGAATGGCAATCTGCAAAGCGTGCAGTAAACACATCTCCAGTCATTGGTTCTAGATACCGAATAATAGAGGGCGAGTCAAAACCAACATAAATCCCCAATCTTCGTTGGCGGCCCATCTTAGTGCGCTGAGGTGGTGGGATGGAGACTTGAACCGCACATCCAAACTTGCGCAAGTATGTATGTCATACCATCTAGTTATTAAAATCTAAATATTCCACAAACATTTTTAAATCTTCTGCTACACTATCTTTTTGGTGAAGATTTCCCAACTCAGGGTACTCTAATTAATCTTTATTAATACATAAGTAAAGTTCTAATTTTCTCATTCAATTAATCATTCCGATATGGATAACATAATCAACATTCAGTTTAATCATTTACAATACGGGTTTAGGCCTCATGTTAGCTCATACTGGATAGATTAAGGGAAGGTTGAGCAAAAGGCAAGTCCTACTTCATGCAGTGGTCAAAAGTCTAGCGTTCCGCCTAACTAATTTGATCTCATAATTAAGTGCCTAAGCCAAATATTCAAGTAAATGTTAAAAACAAAAGACTATGGTCAAATCGCGTACCTTTAGAAGTGAACCAAACATAGTTACAGCTTTGAGATATGTCATCCCAGTCATAATTCTCACCAAACGTTCAAGATAAAGATCTTTATCAATCCCATAATACTTAATTTGATACACATCAAGGTCAGCACTAACTAAACAAGGAGTATTCTCCAACCAAAAATGCGCAAAACACGGGCCTACAAACTTGAACGATTTCAACTTTGGGGTACATACATTAACCTGACAATCCAATAATGAAAATTGAAAAAACAAGCAAATATACCTGCTGGGCTCTAGTTCTACAGTACAATTAATTCAACCAATAACGAATTTAATATGGTATCAACAGTATCGATTATGATTTAATCACAATTTAAACACATACCATTAATCGTAAGTAAAACACATACCTTAGAGACTATCGTGCTGATAACGTGTTAGAAATTATACCGACTTAAAAAGAACACCACACTAACTTAACATGTATTAAATCATAGAAAAAGAGATAGAGATAATTATTATTCATTGAGGTAAGTCTAAATAGGAGGAGATTACCTTTATATACAACTAGGTAACTTCCTTTCCAAGATAAAGGATTATCATGATAAACATCAGATAGAAGGTTATCAGGATAAACACCATATAGAGGGCTATCAGGATAAACACAGATAAATGATGGGCATCCATATAAGCCCACAGATTTCATAACACTTAGTCATTTTTTAAAAATTAATTTTTTATGTATCTCTAAATATCTTAGTCATTTTTTGTCTTACATGGTTTGGTTTTTGTTTTGACTATTTTACCCATGTTCTTTTAATAGATTGACGATATTACCCTTCTATACTATAAGCAAAATGCACGTTGTGCGTGCATCAATCTAGTATATATATAAGAAGAAACTAGATTTTTGGACCCGCTCAACGAACGAGGATCATTTCTATATATATTTTTTTCACTTTATTATTATGTATCAAAAATCTTACTTTCAAACTATATTGAAAGTCAGACAATAAATTAATTGATCAAAGTTCCCGGCGCCAATAATTTCTTAGACTAAAAGGCTGTTTTTTTTTTGGTATCAACGGGCCTTTAGATTTCATATCCATTCACTAAACAAATGCCCTTAAATAAAATGATTTTTTGTTGTAAGAAAATTTGCAATAATTTGTAATTAAACATAGCGTGTATTCTTTGATGTTAGTTTCAATGCATTTGTATTTAGTTTTTTATTTTTTATTTTATTCTATGAGGTTGGTTTGATGCATTTGCATCCAGTTTCTGATTTCCCGTTAATTATTCTTTGAAGTTAGTTTGATGCATTTGAATCTAGTTTCCGATTAATCGTTAATTATTCCTTAAAGTTAGTTTTTAGCATTTGAATCCAATTTTTGATTTCTCATTGATTATTCTTTGAGGTTAGTTCGATGGAGTTGTACCCAGTTTTCGATTTTTTGTTAATTATTGATTGAGGTTAGTTCGATGCATTTACATCCAGTTTCCGATTTTCCATTAATTCGTTGAGTTTAATGCATTTGCATCTATTTTCTGAATTCATATTAATTAGATAGTTCAATGCAATTGTATCTAGTTCCCGATTCTCGCTAATTATTTCTATGAGGTTAGTTAACTCTGAAAAACGTATAGTGCTCAATTTGTTTCATTAGCTAGAGATGCAAAGCTCAGCACAAATATATTGAGAATCCATTACATTAGTTGGTCGATTGGTCAAACTCTCTCCAAGATTCATCCTATTGCGACAGGGAGACTTTAATTTGTGTTTATTTCTCCGATCCTTGTTTGGTTTGTTCTTAGAATTTGAGTGATTCTTTAAAAAGAAAACTACGCAAGGGCTGTATAACGTTACACCAAGGTATAAAGATTTAATATATTGTCAATATAAAGGCTTAACTACATAAGACAAAGCCAAATGAATTCTAAGAGTTTTCTCAGTAAAGATTCTTCATTACATTAGGCCTGCAATTGAGCAATTTTAAATCAATGAAAAACAATAGAACAATAGATAGCTCACTTCAAGTTCTTTTAGATTTTTTTGGCACGAATTGTACTTGATATTTTATTTTTAGCTCACGTCTTATCTTGGTCACATGTTTTACTTAAATTTCTTTCAATTTAAAAAGAAATTTATTACAAAAAAGGAATGGAAGTTCAATTTTGCATTTTTATGGATTGATTAATTTTCATTCAGCAAGAAACTTCAAACATATGGGAGTTGTTTATAATTTTGACTTAAACTAAGGAGAAAGTAACAAATCTAGAGAGGTGTATAGATTAGAATTTGGGGAGGTCATAATAATATAAGAATATATTAGGGAGATTTAAACAAACTTAGGGAGGTGTCACTAATTATTATTACATCCGATTTTGTAGGAGCCAATCATATTGCTCGGGGTGTAAAATAGAGCGATATGGTGAGGAGAGAGAATGTGCGCGAGCTTTTATATATATATATATAGATAGATAGATAGATAGATAGATAGATAGATAGATAGATAGATAGATAGATGCATAACTATGAGATATGAATATTATATTGACTACTCATCCAAATTTCTTGCAATATGAAAATTCCACTTTCAATAAAAAGAAAGAACCCACTCTTGATAAAACTCTTCGACTTTTTTGTTGTTGTTTAATTAGTAATATAAGTTTGTTTGAAGTTTTGGGAGAATGCCCAAGGAGGCGAAGATCACATTGACATTACTTGAATATCAAAACATTACGATAAATACCATTTTAAATACAAAACTATACTTGTCAAGACATTCTCATTATATATGATACAACTATATTTTGAGGTTAGTTCGATGCATTTGCATCTAGTTTCCGAATTCCCGTTAATTATTCTTTGAGGTAAGTTCAATGGATTTATATCCTGTTGCCAATTTCCGGTTAATTATTCTTTGGGGATAGTTTGATCAATTTGCATTTAGTTTATGATTTTCCGCTAAATATTTTTTAAGGTTAGTTCGTTGCATTTGCATCAAGTTTTTGATTCCCCATTAATTATATTATTTGCGGTTAGAATAAACCTTCAATCATGAAGAACAAATTCTTTAGAATAAATATTTAATAACAATCATCTAACGATGAAGGCCTAGTTGCCTTTTATATAATAACCAATGTTTCTAATTCTATTTAGAAACCAAAATGGAAACCTTACTAATTAACCTAGATCTAGAACAAATAAAAAACTATACTAATAAATTATATAAGACTACTAATAATATAATTAGAAGTTTTTATGCCCATGCATCATACTCTCCGGCTTAAAAGAAACTCGTCCTCGAGTTTGGTTGCATGTAGATTTGTGAATATTCCACAAAACTCTTGTACTTATCATCATAGTTCCATGCAGTTGCATCTAGTTTCCAATTTTCCATTAATTATATTTAGAGGTTAGTTCGATGCACTTGCATCAAGTTTCTGATTTTTTGTTAATTATTCTTTGAGGTTAGTCTGATGCATTTGCATCTAGTTTCCGATTTTCAATTAATTATTTTTTGAGGTTAATATGATGCATTTATACCCAGTTTATGATTGCCCGTTAATTATTCTTTGAGATTAGTTCCATGCAGTTGCGTCCAATTTTTTATTTCTCGTTAATTATGCTTTGAGATTAGTTTGATGCATTTTTGCTATCAGTTTCTAATTTTCCGTTAATCTTTTTTTGAGGTTTGATCGATGCATTCACATTCAGTTTTCGATTTTCCGTTAGTTTTTTTTAATGCATTTGCATCAAATTTTCCTATTTTCCGCTAATTATCTTTTGAAGTTAGTTATATGCAGTTACAATTAGTTTTCAATTTATCGTTAATCATTCTTTTAGGTTACTTTCATGCATTTGCATTCAGTTTATGATTTCTAGTTAATTATTCTTAACTTTGATGTTAGATTGATGTATTCACATCCTTTTTACGATTTCTCATTAGTTATTCTTTGATCGGATGTTAGTTCAATGCATTTACATCCAATTTCTGATTTCTCATTAATTATCTTTTAAAGTTAGATAAATGCAATTTCATCCAGTTTTTAATTTGTTGTTAATCATATTTTTAGGTTAGTTCCATGTATTTGCATTCAGTTTTTGATTTCCCGTTAATTATTCTTTAATATTAGTTCAATGCAGTTGTATCTATTTTCTGATTTCCCGTTAATTACATTTAGAGGTTAGTTAGATGCATTAGCAAGGTAATGAAACTAGGATGGAAGTATATATGGGTGGAGTCGGATTCCACTGCTGCAATAAAGTCATTTAATAACAACCAAATGCATTGGTGAGTGCGAGCGACATGGAAAAAAGTCAAGCATCTAGCGATTGGATTCTAATCACCAACACATGTTGAGAGGTAACTTTGGAGCAGACATTTGCTCTAAAACTGTTGTCACCTTGGCAAAGGGAGAAACAAATGGTGGGTCGGTACTCCTAATTTTCTATACAGGATAAAATACAATAATATGGCCCACATATTATAGATTTGTAAATTAGCTATCTGTCGAAATGAAGACATGATACCTATATTAACTTTAACTCTTTTTTAAAATTTGTAACATTTTCTTAATCAATACAATTATCTTTAGAAAAAAAAAAGATTTTTCCGTAAATTACTCGTTGAGTTTTGTTAAATGCATTTGCATCTAGTTGGCGATTTTCCTTTAATTATTTTTAAAGGTTAGTTGGATGCAATTGCATCAAGTTTTCGATTTTCCATTAGTAATACCAAATTCTATTAATCCTTCTGTTGTTTCCTTGCAAACATGGCTTTAAAAAATATCATCTAAATACATGATTCACAATGTTGGATCATAAAAAAAATTCTAGTTAATTATTATTTAAGGTTAGTTCATTACATTTCCATCCTATTTTGGATTTTTCGTTAATTATTCTTTGAGATTAGTTCAATGCATTTGCATCATATTGTCAATTCCCCGTTAGTTATTCTTTAGGATAGTTCGATTCATTTGCATCTAGTTTTTAATTCTCCGTTAAATATTCTTTGAGGTTAGTTTGATGCATCTAGTTTTCAATTTCTTATTAATTATTCATTAAGGTTAGTTCCATGCAATTGCGTATAGTTTGTGATTTTTCGTTAATTATGCTTTGAAGTTAGTTTGATGCATTTGCATACAATTTTCGATTTTTCTTTAATTATTCTTTGAGGTTAAATTGATGCATTTGCATCAAGTTTCTAATTTTTCGTTAATTATTCTTTGAAGTTAGTTCAATTTTTTTTTTTTTTTTTTTTTTTTTTTTTTTTTTTTTTTTTTTTTTTTTTTTTTTTTTTTTTTTTTTTTTTTTTTTTTTTTTTTTAGTGGAAATTTTATTGATACTGATAAAGAATTTTACAAATAATTAGGACAAGCGTGCAACAAACAAGGCTGCTTGAAGTCATTTTCGAATAGCAAATCCTATTCTTCTAAAAACAAACTCGTTAGAACCGGTTTGTCATAACATTCTTGTCCATAACTTTCTCAAGTCTCTTGAGAAGCTCAAATTGATTTGTTGTTCCAAGAAACCGAAAGTGTCGAAACTAAACGATGAAACAATCTTTGGTTAGCCGTTGTATCCAGGTTCCTTCCTCATGCTTCTCCATCTTCCCATTATTCAAAGACTCCATTCCCAAGCCCTACCAACGGAGGGCTCCAGTTACATCAACACATGCATGTCTCCCCTCGGACCAACGTATATCAATATATCCAGCAGGTTAAGTGTGGATCTTCCCTCATTCGGATCGGTTGATTCCGGGATTCCTTCTTCACTTGTTTAAAATGCATCACATACAATATCTCGACATGATCATGTCGGTTATTTGAAACAATCTACAATTGCTTTCCATGGTCTCCAAAAGCATCTAGTCTACTCTTTTTTAAAAAGCAGGGCATAGACCACCATCCAGTACAAAGGAATCATGAGACGGTATCGGAGAATAGAACGATACTCTACTCTTTTTTTTTTTTTTTTATTTCTCGTTAATCATTCTTTTAGATTTGTTCAATGCAGTTGCATCCATTTAATTTTTTTATTTTCCGTTAATTATTTTTTTAGGTTAGTTATATGCATTTGCATACAGTTTGTGATTTCCCATTAGTTATTCAAGATTTCAAGGTGGTGTGTAATACCAACTTCTATTGATTCTTCTGTAGTTTCTTTGCAAATTTGACATAAAAATATATATATATATATATACATGATTCACTAAGTATGATCATCAAAGAATATCTAATTTCTGATTTTTTGTTAATTATTTTTTTAGGTTAGTACAATGTATTTGCATCCAGTTTTTGATCTCCCGTTAATTATTCTTTGTTGTTAGTTCCATGCAATTGCGTTCAGTTTCCAATATCCAATTAATTATTTTTTGAGGTTAATTTAATGCAATTGCATCAAGTTTTTGATTTCATATTAATTATTTTTTGAGGTTAGTTCAACGCGGTTGTATCCAGTTTCCAATTTCACGTTAATTATCCTTTGAGATTAATTCAATGCATTTGCATATTGTTGCTGATTTTTCGTTAACTATTCTTTGAGGTTAGTTCAATTCATTTGCATTTAGTTTTCAATTTTACGTTAATTATTTTTTTAGGTTAGTTCAATTAAGGTCCAACCACTTTATGATTTTCTATTAATTATTCTTCGAGGTTAGTTCAATGCATTTCTATCCAATTTTTGATTTTCTATTAATTATTCTATAAGGATATTTCAATATAGTTGCATCCAGTTTATGATTTCTCATTAATTATTTTGTGAGGTTAGTTCAATACATTTGCATCTAGTTTCTGATTTCTCATTAATTATTTTTTTGAGGTTAATTCCAAGCAGTTGGGTCCAGTTTCTGATTTGGCGTTAATTATGCTTTTAGTTTAGTTCGATGCGTTTGCTTTTAGTTTTCAATTTTCTGTTAATTATTCTTAGAGGTTAAATCGATGCATTCACATCCAATTTCTGATTTCCCATTAATTATTCTTTGAAGTTAGTTCAATGCAGTTGCATCACCTACTTAGCTTGCTTATGTCACTGATAGAGTGATCTTCCAAGAAACCCTTCCCTTTCTCACTGATCCAAAATAAAAGCCCACCTTACACACAAATCTAAACATTCTTGGAGCATTATGTGATTGTTCTATTTTTGGTCTAATATTTTAATAGGTTATGGACTATCACTACATAGTAACATAAGATTAGTATCGATAGTCTATACAGTACAAAGAAATTTGGGCCTTCTATAGATTTGAGAATAATGATGTTTCGTATTTTACCTAATATATGTTTTGCAAGGTCTACATGTCTTAGAAGTTATCATTTTCTCATAACAATCATTAGTTATTTTCATTATTATAGTGCCTGGTTGTTATCATATAAAAACACATTATTGACATTTTTCCTTGTCATTGAGGATATAAAACATGATATTGCTGCTAAAAATATAAGTATCGGGACAATGAAATCACCATGTCACAAACATGATTATCTACGTTATTGAACTCGGCTTTAATATTTAAATAGTGAACATTGTCCGGGTTGAATGTCTCTCCAGCATACTGCTTGACTTCTGTAACCGTATTACCTATTACTATTAGAACTTAAAAGTTGGGTACTCGAAACTCGTTTATAATTGATTAAACATTGTTAACAATATTTTTTAGTGAAAAAAAAAATATTATAACTCTCTGATATGGTGGTTTTGTTTCTTTGGGGTTATTTTCTTCGTGGATTTTTTAGGGTTTATTCAGTTAAAATTTCTAATTTAAAAGAAAAATTGAGAAAGAGTGTTTTTGTAGGACTCCTTGTTGAACCACCATTACATGAATATTGGAAACTTCTAATTTGGAATTCATTTTTTTTTTTCTTAATTAGTATTAGAGTTTACAAAAAATTGGAGACTCTGTGAAACTTTGAAAAATAGAGCCAAGAGGGTATAGCTTTACATATTACTATTAGAACTTAAAAGTTGGGTACTCGAAATTTGTTTATAATTGATCAAACTTTATTAACAATAATTTTTAGTGCAAAAAAAAAAAATCTTGTAACTCTTTGATTTGGGGGTTTTGTTTCTTTGGGGTTATTTTCTACGTGGGTTTTCTAGGGTTTATCTAGCTAAAATTTCTAATTTAAAAGAAAAATTGAGAAAGAGTGTTTTTGTGGGACTCTTTGTTGAACCCCCATTACATGAATAATGGAAACTCCTAATTTGGAATTCATTTTTTTTTTCGTAATTAGTATTAGAGTTTACAAAAAATTGGAGATTTTGTGAACTCTTGAAAAATAGAGCCAAGAAGGTATAGCTATAATATATATCTAAAGAAAAGCTTATAAGTGGATGAAAGGAATTCATATATATCAATATATATCAATGTATTTTCTTCAATAAACCAACTCAATAAGCCTACTGCAATTTGTTGCTATAAGAGAGAGAAAATCAATATATGCGAGACAAATATAAGAAAAACGGATTGAAGTAGAACGCGAACCTGAGATTGCAATAAGAGCAAGGAAAAATTTGATGAAAGAAAACTTCGCCATGTGTTTAATCTTCTATTAAACAATTTACTGTAATGTGTTGTGAGAACTTAGAAGAGGTTATGCGTAAAGGTATTTATAGAGGATAGATTGAGGACTAAAATAGATTTACAAAACGGTTTTGCCATTTAGGTGAGATGTTTTTTTGGTAACTGGCTTTTGGTGAGATTATATGTCGTTTTTTGTTTTTGGTAATCTTGTCTATTTAGTTAATAGTTTAATACCGAATATTGTGTAAATCTTAGGAAATATTTGGTATGTAAATCACGGTAAGATTTTAAGTTCTATAAGAATTTTTTCTCGTATCTTGGGACGTGAATTCCTAAACTGGAAATGAATTGCTTCCCTTTTATCGTGAGCGATTTTAGAAAGTTCTTGGTTTGTAAATCATGGTAAGATTTCAAAGAAGTGTATGTCACAGGAAAATCAGTTTTAATTGGAAACATTAGGATTTAGGAAACAAAACAAAACGAAAAAGAGATCGATTCTACCCGGACATGCACTACTCAAAAGATGTAAGGTTACCTACCATAACGGCATAACGCGGATATGCGCCCCAACTCCTTGTTGAACACTAGATGACTAGACCTCTCATATAACATCCCGTCTTTTTATTTTATTTTCCTATAATAATAATAATAATAATAGATAATAGATAAAACAAAATATATTATAACTATCAGTTAAGGATAAAACCCCCGTAGGTAAATAGATAAGTTTCCTCCTTGTTTTTCGGTGAGGTTTTAAAAACTAAAAAAGAGGATTCTCAAGTAGAGTTTTTGAGGGAAAAACACAGCGAGAGTTTTATACAGAGGGAAGAAAAAAAAAGGGAGTTTTACTGAAAGAAGAAAAGGAAAAGTTTTTCTGATAGTTGGAGAGTACTACAGGTGAGTAGATTTTTACAGTTTGTAGATTTCTCATTTACTGTAGATTGTATGATACGAGGAAAAAAAGAAAATATATGATTTTTACTATTCATATTGTTCACATGCTCATTTAGTGTTAATTGCGTCTACATGACTATCGTTTGAAGAGCGTCTGTCTCTGGAAAATTTGTCTATATCCATGATACAACGAGGGAAATAAATCGATCATGATTGTTGTAAACCAATTTGGTCGATTTATGTATTGGATAAGCGCTTTCACCAAAATAACCAAATCGCACTGTTTTGTTTTTGTTTGAATGAATTGTTTTGTTGGAATTTTGTTGTGATGTTATACTGTTAGTTTGATTTTGATTGTTGATGTTTGAATGGGCGCTGGAGAGAGAGAGCTGATAGCTCCGCGAGCCCAAACTAGCATTTATATTGTATATCGTTGAAACTGTTATACTGTGGTTGTGTGGGTTGTGTTTTTGATTTGGTTGATGTCGGGGGTTTAGAGATGGCTGTCGGGTTTAGAATCGGTGGTTGGATGTTGTTGGGTTGAGATTTGGTGTGCTATGTTGAAGCTCCGGAGGAGCGTTAATGGTGGTGAGAAATTATAGATCTAGTTTTGGTTGAAGGATTTCGAATTTAAGAATTAAGGTTATTGCTTTTGTTAATGTTATAGGGGTTTTGAAAGGGAGTATTTTCGGTTAGGTGGGAAGGGTTGGCGAGTGGCTGATCGGTGGAGAGAGTTGATGGCGCTGGTGAGGGAGACGACCCTTGGTTGGGTTTGAGATTGGGCCGAACCACTCATAGTGTTGTTTGGGTCAAACCATGAGTCTTGTTAGATGGCCGGTGGTGGTTGGAGGTGGAGGAGAGGTGCTGTAAGGAAGGAGAAGATGAACAATGAGTTTTGCTTGGGCTTGGGCCGAAATAGGCTAGTGGGCTTGAGTGTTTTTTTGGATATTCACTCATGGGCTTAAGTAGATTGGGCTTGGGAAAGGCCAAGGGTTTTGGGCCTTAGTCTTTGGGACTTTGGAGGGATTGACTTTAGGACTAGTTGACTTTGATTGTTGACCCGAGCTTGATTTTGACTGTTGATTAGGGTTGACTTTGACCAGTTGACCCAATCTGACTTTTAACTCGGATTATGATTTGGTCTATTAGGATAGGTCTAGGGCTATTAGCATGCTTGGCTTTAGGCTAAACCTTTATATATATACGTGTGTACATGTATTAACTACTATGTGATATTTCAATCTTTTATGATATACAACGTTATGACACTTAGACATCCATATAATTAATAACGCGTAAACCAAAAATACATGAAATAAGATACTCTTTCGTTCTCTGAAATAATATATGCAATAAAGTTCAATAATGCGTAAACAAATTTACTGCACCCTTTTAGAACTCTCCACTCCTCAAGTTTTGGAAATGAGTTTTATGACCGATGATGTTATATGTTAGGTGGGCATTTATTGAATGTGTCATAAATGGCCCATTAGCGTTATAAATGGGTATTCATTGAATGTGCCATGAATGACCAGATTGTTTGGACTGCCCTAGAGAGGAATTAAGGTATTCGCCTTGCGGGTTAGTTGTATTCCTTGAGTGTATGGGAATGTAGGATTGGGTATTCCTTGAATGTGGCGGAAATGACCCAGGGCATTCATTGAATGTGCCATGAATGACCCGTTAGTGATATGATATGTATTCCTTGAATGTGGCGGGAATGACCTAAGGTATTCATTGAATGTGCCATGAATGACATGAGTTTTATGCCCTAAGAGGTTGTGAAATATGTGTATGAAAGCCTAGAGATGGCTATAATATTGTGGTATTCGGTGGGAGAGAGGCACACAGAAATGTGTGATTTGGCAAATGTGTTGAGTGCAAATCGTGGAGTAGGTACTAAAGGATAGGTGTATAAGAAAAGTAATTGATTAATTGATAAGAGAAATTGATTTGATTATGCGAGTGTGTTTGGGCTTACATTTGAATACCTATAGGATATCTACCTATGTTATATAAAATTTATAACTTTCTTTTGCAGGAGGGTAGGACTTAATAATATTTTATGTAGGGACGCGGTCCTACCCTTATACAACAGTGGATATCGGTAAGTTTTAGTTCAATTACATAGTTATTAAAACAAGTTATTATTAAAACAAGTTATTATAACGAGTTAATAAAATGGAAGTCTTGCTTGAGAAGAAACTATGCCGGTTGAAATGACGGAACTACACCGCTTTCCAAGTTTCCTAATGATTAAATTATGATATATTTAAAGTGTTAGTTGGATAAGTAAAGATTGGAAATGTTTATATGTAGTTAGTCTACTCATACCAGCAAATTCCATTTTGCTGACCCATGTTTGCTTTGTTTTGGCAATGTGGGTGTGTTGTTGGGAACATAGGTAGAAGGCAGTGGAACCGCGACGTGTGGTTTGGATTTTTGCCTGGAGCAGTCCATTAGTTCTTTTATTATGTCCGATTCTTATTGAAAGGATGTAATAACGTAGTTTACGTTTTTTTAAGCATGACATGAAAACATGGTAGGGAGGAATTTTATTCTTAGAGTTTGGTTGATGTTTTGTTTTGGACGGATGATATCTTAATAAAGTGATGGCGGATAATTATGGGGATTGTGCAGTTTAAGTTGATTCTTTTATGATATGGCTTTTAGGGTTTTGTATGTATTGTATCCACCCTGTCATAGTCTGGGTTTTTAAACAAGTGAACATAGTGATGTTTGAGATATTTATATTTTAAATATTCACTTTGTTATTGTTTAGAAATTCGGACGGTAACATCTCAAGACCTTAGATTCTTTCCCATTAACCAAGAATGAGTGGGGTACAACGAAGCCTTTCCCACGGTCTACCGTAACCAACTAGCCAGTTCCTGCTTAATTTACATTGCTTTCAGTTGTACTTGATTGGCTTGATTTTCAGTTCTGAGCTATCTGTTGTACTTGATTGGCTTGATTTTCAATTCTGACGACTATGTTTTTGGTTATATATATATTTGATCCCTCTTGCCTAGTCCTACAACTTCATTTCTAAACAATTTTTTATGCTGCTAATTAAATGCTCATGAATTGTAGAAAAAACTTTTATTTGGAAAACAGCCAACCCTCACAAGGAGGACTAGGTCATTGTTCTTGAATCTTGATACGTCGATAGGATGATATAGTTGAAGGCACCATCTCCTTCTCTTATTTGTTCCAAGATCGTAGCAGTTAAAATTTTATTGGAGTAAAATAATTGATTTCCAATTAAAGTGAATTCCGTTGTTACCAGTTTACCACCAGAAATTGTGAGCAGGTGTCGTCTTCTTCCCGCCGTGGTGTACTAACCTCTTCAACATATTGGGTTACTTTACATCTTTATGTGACGACTGACGATAGCGTAGAAGTATAGAACTAATCTTTTTTCCTCAAATAGCAATTGATTTGACGTTATAGATTCAGAGCCAACTCTTAGAGTGGAAAACAAACAGTATCCCTTATTTATGAGCTATTTAAATCTTTTCAAGTAAAAATTATACTGAAAAGCTAGTGTGGGCAGGGTGTACTCAGCGTATAGCATTTGGACCACTCATATAGGCACAAGTATTGGATATATTGCAACAAAGAAGTACTGTCCAAGGACCCTCATTCCTGCGCACTCATACACCCTGATGCACCCTAGATGCCCTCAAAATTATATTATTACTTCTCAAGACCAAATAAGCTTAATTTGCATGTAATATATATCTAACATGTTTTACCTGCCTACACAAAGCAACAATAATGACATTTAGTTCCATTTCCCTTTAAAGAAAAACAACTTCAGTGTTTAAGCTGTATAGTAAGTATTTTGGAGGAATCTAAGTATCCAACTAGAAAAAATAAAGCTTGGATTAATACAAGCTGAGGTTATATACACCAAACTTGAGATCACCTGCCTGAGAATAACAATCATGCATATGGATTAAAAAAATTTACGTATGAAACGCCACAACTAACACATCCAAATAAGATAGATTCTCATTAAAACAGACTTCAAAACTTAAAACCGTTTTCACAAACATAGCATATATGCTAATAGATTGTGGCCCTATTAGTTACTACGTGTTGTAATGACCCTTCAGTAAAAATATAATTCACGTCAGAAAAATCTTGACTGAGATGAAAGAGAACAAAATATAATCATGTAAGGATGTTAATTGGGGGAGGGGGAGGGGGAGGGGCAACTATAGCAAATGAGTCCGGTAGAAAACTAAAAGAGAGGAGGAGAGAAGTACGTATGGGCTTACTGTTTGTTTGGGCCTATTTTTTTTTTGTTGATTAAGTCTTAAGTGATAATAACTATTTATATTTTTTTTTGTATAGAATGCTGAGGGTACTCCAGGGTGTACCTTAGGACCCCTTGGCTCTGCCACTGCCTCAACTAGAAGGGGGTACGCAAGTGCCCTTTCCTTTGAAGTTATTTCGATAATCATTTTGACATTTTCCAAGATTATTACATGCATCTTTATTATCAAGGTAACGTTGGCAAGTACTAGGGCAGGGAATGGGTCAAGTTCGGGTCAGATATGGTTATATCCGAAATTTCGAATTAGTTTCCGAATTTGAATTCCAAACCGATTTTTTGCAAATATTTCTATTCGAATCCGAAGCAAATATCCAATGGGATAACACTATAAATTTGAAAATTTACCCAAAACTCTTATCCGAACCCGTATCCGTATCCGACCATAATGCAAAAACAAATATGGAAATAGACCCAAACCCGATCCGAATTCATTGGTTCGGGTTCAAATTCAGGTCTACCTGACCTGATTCCCTGCCCTAGCGAGTACCATCCATGGGATGACAATAGTACAAAAAGGGCTTTTATGACTGTTTTAAAATGTTATTTGTGACTGTTCTGTTCAAAACGGTCACAAATGGCAAAAATGGTTTTTGTGACTGTTTTAAAATGTTTTTTGTGACGGTCATTTTCGAAACGGTCACAAATGTTTTTTTTATATGAAAGAGGGTACATGTGTAGGGTATTATTTGTGACCATTCCCCAAAACAATTACATATTCCCCAACTTTTATGTGACTGTCTTGGACCTAAATATTTCGACCCACTAACTAAAACAACTTGAAACATAGCCCACATTCGGTCTCCCCTTCCTTCCAACAGACAACAGTTCCAATCATTCCATAAACACTTCTAGGCATAGTACAAAATATCAGGATATGGGTATTTATCGATATTTAATTTTTGGATATGTATCGTGGATATATCTCCATTTTTGGAGATATTTGACATTGTTTCACATGCAAATATCGTAGATATATCCAAAAATATCGACAAATATCGTGGATATATTGTGGATATTTCTTGATATATCATGATACATTATTTATATTTATTTGAAATATAATGGTAAATATTAAATAAAATTATTATATACACAAAATATTGCAAAATATCTCTAAATATCACAAATATCATCAATATTTACAATTGTATATATCTCTGAACATATCGTGATATTTATATATCTTTCTCTGAAATCTGGATAGATATCCCCAAATATCATGATATATCGGGATATTTTGTACTATGATTCCAGGTACGAGAAGAAAAAAAAAGGGAAAAACTGCTCGATCTCCCACTTGCGCGTTTAGGGTTTCCAATACATCTCGTCTATTTTTCATTCATTATCTCAAAAAATTCAACCCTTTCTCTCAAACAAAAAAAAAAGACATGGACTCGTTTTCTTCGTTCTTTCCATCTCAATCTTCATCAAGAGGGAGTCGATGGAGTTTTGAATCATTGAAAAACTTTTGTCAAATCTCAATCTCCAACTATTCAAAATCATCTCAAACTGGTATAATTTTTTATTTTTTATTTTTGGTTTAATTTGGTGCAAGTTAGGGTTTATGTTAAAATTTTTGTTGAAATTATCTTAGAAGACATTTAGGGAGTGTAGAGGTTTGGTATTTTGGGATCACCAACCTGATGTTCTGTTTGATAGGGAATTATTGTACTCTTACTTGGGACAAGAGTTGCCTATGTATCAAGTTTTTGGAATAAACTTGAATCAAGTCTTACATAGTTTATTTCTCTACTTATAGATGTTTGAGATGACTTTCCTTATTTGCTTTAGGCCGTTATCAAGTGTAGATCCACATTGTGTGCTATCTTGATGATTCGTCATTACTCATGATGTTACAAAGTAAATGTCTCCTTGATTTGTGCGTTGATTGAGCTCCAGAATTGCACTAGATGATTTGCTTCCATATATAGCTGTAACTGAGATTTGGGACGACTTGAGTCTGGGTCGTTTATGACGTACTGGTCACGTAGTACGAGCTGATGGAGATACAACCTAGGTTGTGGACACGTGTACTGTAGTGATATGTTTGTAGATCACGGTTATGTTTTTTTCCATGATTTGCTTCCATGATCACGGTTATGTTTTTTTTGCTGGCCTCCTGTTCTTCTTTTTCTTCCCATCCTGCTTACTAAAATTCTCCTCTCCAGACATTTGCCTAGTGAGAATTGAGTTCTTAAACTCGGCCGTAGTCAACAAGTGTGCTTCTTGAGTTCTTGTACTTGCAGTTGAAAGAGAAAGAGAAGTAGGCTTTAATCTTATGGGCCATTTTATAATTCTGTGGGCTACTATTACGGCCCAAATTGTAATAAACCAGTCCTTAAAAGGCCCATTTTTGAAATTATGCGATATTTATCGGCATTCTACTATGTATCTTGCAAAAAAAGAAAACAAGACCATCGTCAAACTCTAAACCCCAACAGGCAACAACCCATAAACCCTAACTCTCAAAAAATCAACAATGGCTGGAAACCAAGCAGCAATGTCCCTCCTCACAAACATAGCACGTGTCTCTATAGGTCTAGGCCTAGGAACAGCAGCAATAAACTCATCACTCTACACAGTCGATGGAGGAGAAACATGTGTCCTCTTTGACAGACTTCGTGGTGTACTAGACACAACAGTAGGTGAAGGAACACATTTCAAAATCCCATGGTTACAAACACCACACATTTTTGACATCAAGTCAAAACCACATGTGTTCACTTCGTCATCACCAACTAAAGATCTTCAAACTGTTAGTTTAACTCTACGTGTTTTATCACGTCCCGAAGTTTCTAAACTTCCTACTATATTCAAAACTCTTGGTGTAGAGTATGAAAACAAAGTTCTTCCTTCTATAGGTAATGAAGTACTTAAAGCTGTTGTCGCGCAGTTTGAAGCGGAGCAGTTGTTAACTGAACGTCCACAAGTGTCTGCATTGGTACGTGAAGGGCTCGTTCTTCGTGCTAAGGATTTTAATATTGTGTTGGATGATGTGGCGATAACTCATTTGTCGTATGGGGTGGAGTTTTCTAGAGCTGTGGAACAGAAACAAGTTGCACAGCAGGAAGCGGAGAGGTCTAAGTTTGTGGTGGCGAAAGCAGAGCAGGAACGAAGAGCGGCGGTTATTAGAGCGGAAGGTGAAAGTGAAGCTGCTAAGTTGATTTCTGATGCGACTAAAGAGTTTGGTAATGGACTGATTCAGTTGAGGATACTTGAAGCCGCGAGAGAGAATGCTGCTACTTTGGCCAACTCTAATAATGTTATTTATCTTCCTAAGGGAATGAATGCATTTCTCGGGCTTAATCCTGGACAGGCGCGTTGGTAGAGGTAATTATTTGCATATCTCTTTTCTATGTTGGTGAATTTCGTTTTATTTTCCTTGGAAATTTTTATGCCATTGTATAGTTAGATTGGAGATAACGCTATGGTGAAGTATGGTTACACTGTTTATTAATTTGTTAGGATGAGAATGAAAAATTATTTGTGCGATACATTAATCTTAATTTGGCTTCTAATCTTACATTTTGAAACTGTTGCTTTGCTGACTAGAGCTCGGTGTCTGAGCTCTTGCCTCATTTCGTTTGGAAGACTAAGATCCTTTTATTTACCTTGATAGAAACGTTGTGAATTTTATTTTCAAGGTATCTCAAAACGAAGGCTAGAATGGTTGTAGTAGGTAGAGTTTAAACTGAACTAAGTTACGGATTTCAAAACTGCATAGAACAATTTAGGAGCAGTGTAAACTTGTCAAATCCCAGACAAACGTCGGAGATTTAGGAGCAGTAAGATGACTCCCAAAATGTTCCAGGAGAAACAGGGCTTACCCTGAAATTACAAACTCTTGAGGGCATTTAAAGGGGCCTTTGTCTGAATACCTAGACATGGTGACGTCTAGCGCTTTAAGGGTCTAGGCCTGCCTCTTATTTGGAATGCGATTTTGGGATGAAATGCCTTGTTCTTGAGTTTCTACCGCTCCAAAACCTCCTCACAGTGCTACTGGAATTAAAGGTCGTTATTCTTATTTGGGCCAACTAAATTTTCTTATTTAGAATATGCTTCTCATTTGGGATTACGATTCTGTGTAGTTGCTATTATATTACTCTGTTAAGACTTAAGAGTAATATCTCAAACACTTCAATGTCTCAGTTCGTTTCCTATATTTATATATCTTTGGGAAAATCAGTAACTTAATCTCGGCAATATCAAGATGGACTTCTGCTCCTTACTCACAATTGCATGTTTTTGAACTCTGTTTTAGGGTGGGAGGCAATCATGCATTGTAGCCCTTCTATGCTCCACTTGTAAAGAACCAGCATGTAACTTATGATAAAATGTCTGTGAGCTTGGGAAATCGTGCTTCATTTACCATACATCTACATTTGCTTCATATTCCCACATGAACTTTGTACATTTTTCGCATTATTTGAAACTTTTACTATTGTGAGCAGCTCATTATGCGAGCTTTCCTTGGTTTTGTGTGGTGTGGTAACCTCGTTTGATTTCCTAATCGTCTTGATTGAATATTTTGTGATTTTTTTTGAGAGGTGTCTTAAAAGGTTGGGCAAGATTCTTCCTAAACTCTCTAAGGAAGATGTTTCCAATTATGAGTGTGACGCTGAAACTCGACCTTGTGACTGAATATCTAGTCGTCTGGTTAATTAGGTCTCATTCAACTCTATGAAGGCTAATATGATTGTAGTAGGTAGAGTTAAAACTTTATGGATTTCGAGTCGGGTTTTCAACAATTACCCCAAGTTATCTATCATGTTTAAACTTGCAAACATTGGAGATTATAAGCAGTGAGCCAACTCCCAAAATGTTCCTAAGAAAAGGGCTTACCCTGAAATGGCAAACTCCTGATTGACGAAATTTACCCTTGGTCAGTATACCTAGAACTGGTGATTTTTAACTATACTGGCTTTTGTTCCAGGAAATGTTTTACTTAATAAAAATGAAATCTTCTAATTTTGGATTATCTCACTTAGTAAGTAATGTTCTACTGTGTTAGAGTAATATCTCAGAATCTTTACAATCTCAGCTCTTTTTGTAAATTGATATAATTTTTGAGACAATGAGTATCTTAATCTCGAGATTATTAAGATAAGATGTACTTTGCTCCTTACACTTCTTTGCGTGGTTGCACACTTGGTCACAACTTTGGAGGTAATCATGCATTCTATCCGTTCCCTTCTATGCTCCACCCTTATAGAACCAGCCCACAATTCACAATGAGCTATTTATTCTGAAATTACAATCGCCTTGCCGTTACTCTTTGGCATAATTAGTATGTAGGATGCATCTGAAGTCTAACGTTTGAATTTTTCTTTCCTATTGCTGTCTGGTTAGTGCATATATATAACATTAGATTTCAATGACAGCTTATGTTTTCTTAAAATTGTCAATTTAGGGATTACCCGCTTCACTTATACGAAGCATTAAATAAGAACCGCCATAATTGGACTATGTTACAATTTTAATTTTGTTTACAACTTCACATGCAATCTGATGTATTTGTGTTTGATGTTTTTCTTTGTTGGTTGCAGGATGTCAATTCATCTGAAGGTGGTATGTCGAGCTTTGCTCTTGCCTTGCACATGCAGTAGAACTCTCCCAGCTATTATTTTAAATTTCAATAATCGTACTTGTTATCGCCAATTCAAAGACCTGTTTTTGGCATCACTAGGTAGAAATCACAAACTGCGTTTACAGTTAATCTTTGATTAGTGTCTCTGTTCTTCAATTGTGAAGCTCAAACTCTTTTCTGAATAGTCTTGTGACTTGTGGATATATATGACCCAAAAAAATTTAGCCTATTACATATATGCCGAAATTTCCTAGCCTATTAGGGAAGCTTGGTTTATATGTACTCACTAGATTTTCAGACCCATTCAACTAACAGGGACCGCTTTTCTGTTTTTTTTTTTTTTTTTTTTTTTTTTTTTTTTTTTATAAAAATCAATCTGCTAGCTTGATAGCTAACCATTTGATAGTCCAATGATTCAATAGCCCAAGTTTTACTTTTAAAAAATAATATATGCATTTGATTTTGAAATAAAAATCCAAAGCCCATTAGATAGAGTTATTATTTTTGATTTGGGCATTTTATTTTGGGGATCCTTTGTTTTGTTAATTTTTATTTGTCTACTTGATAGTCAGTGGAAGTGTATATTTTTGTTGAATTTGCTATTTATTTCTCAATGATACTAATTACTTCTAATGAAAGCAGTCCTTTAAGAGAAGAAATGATAATGTCATCTTCATAATGTCCCTTTGTTTTTTTTTGGTTTTTTAGCGTAAATAATTGGCATTTGGGGTTTGGTCCACACTAACCAGCTTATTAGCTTTTGGTCCTCCTAAATCTTCTTGACTGTTAGTCTACAAAATTGAGTGTTTGTAGGCTGTTATTCAAGGTCTTTTGGTTGTTGTTAGTTTTCATCTACCTAAAATACCCTACAACATGTCTTGCATGTGAGCATCAATTTAAATTAGTTTTTGTTTTAAAAAATAGAAACGCGTGTCAAGATCTCTACACTTCAAATCAACGGTTAATGTGATATATTTGTTGAAAAACCCCAACGGTCAAATCTATCTATTGTTGCTATAAGTATGAATATTGGGTGGTGTTAGTTGTTGTTGTGGCAAAGGTAAATAGTTTATGTTGGAAGGTGTAAGTCCAGGTGAACTTATTTGGCGGTTCATTATAACCTTGATGTTTCATATCAAACTCGAGCGTGTTAATTTTATTCTTTGGTTGGATTACAAAATTTAGATTCAATTAAGTAATATGAACAATATAGTTGCCAAATTAATTAACATAGTAACCAAAAATATACCTAATTATTGGTATTTTGATTCCTGAACAGCACGTACAAACTTTTCCAATTAATATTGTTAATTCTTTTTGGAAGTTAATAATCCAATAAATCTGCCCGCAATACCTTGAAATAGGACTTGACACATAGCAGAATTGATACTTTTGCTCACACCCACATTCTACTTAATTGATAATTAACGCCATAATAGAGGTGTAAATACAAAGCTTCTACAATGATTTTCTAAATCTCTCCTATGATATGTACCTTACCACATACAAACTTACTCCTATTTTAAAAGGGTCGAGTGAACAAAAGATCCTTAATTTCCCAACATAAAGGAAAAGAAACTCCCAACTACAACATTGATTTTAACTCTTATCAAACCATGTTTTTCACCCCCAAAGTTTAGCATGATTAAGAAAGAGGAATTTAAACAGCTTTCCACCATCAAGATTGGAAACATTGATGAGTAATTGTTAATATGCCCTTGGAAAAAGATCATCTCATTGCCACCTGGGAAGTCTAGCAACAACTGCAATGACACATCAGTAGAATCAATAAGGTCATTGGAGCTTGAGGAGTCAGAATCAGCCACTACACTATCATTGTATCTATCTAACTTGCAGCTCTTATACTCCATGTCCTCGTGTCGATTGCTAACTTCGGTGGACACTCCTGCATTGACTTGTTCCACATCTGCGCTAACCCATAAACCAACGCTGTATTTTGTTGAGGATAATACCCGAGAGTTGGGGATCTGACTTGTTTCTTGTGCAGCTTGTATTCAAAATGATTTTCCAACTTTTGAGTTCCATATGCAAAGAAAATAGTCTCAATCAGGTTTCTTAACTGACAGAAGGTTGGATTGATTAGAAGATCCAAACAGTAAGACTCCTTTGATAATCGGGCCTCTGCCTCAAACTTGACACATTCCCATTGCGCCATATGACGTGTTGAAGGAAATGTAGATGAAACAGCATTTGGACCCAAGGGTGATGAAGGAGTGTGTGTGTGTGTCAAGCCCATGCCAAGGAGACGCTTCTTTAAGTGGGTTCTCCAGAAATTCTTAATTTCATTTTCAGTTTTCCCAAGCAACTGAGATGCTATTGAAGCCCACCTGAAATTTGATGTATATAGTAACACTTAGTTTACATGCACATATCACTTTATAGCTCTCAGATAAGAGAAACCATATACACCAAAAAACTTCTATATGCAAAGTGGTGAGAAGTAACAACATAAGCACAAACATAAAGCAAAATGTAGACAGAGTATAACTTGAAAAGCAAAGGTAATTTCTGCTTTGAAAATTGGTATGTAGCAAAATAAATGCACGTCTTCTCCCATTATTTTGAAACAACTCTCCGTTTGTAGCTAGATATTAATGAGCCAACCATGAAAAAATAGCAAGAATCTCGTATCTCACATGTATAAGTTAGAAACCAATATCCATCATAGTAAGACTTAAAAAAATGCTTATTGAAGCGGAAATTTTACTAAGAGAAAACACTGTCAATACATTTTGTTTTCATAAGACACACTGCGATAGCTTCAAAGAATAAATCTAAATAACTTGAAGAAAAAAGAAAAAGGAGATTTAGTTCTTGAACATTATGTTGCCGATCATTTTTAACACATTTGTATATTGAATTATTAGTCCAAGTAGTAATGTAACTAAGGATGCCCTTGTACCCACATAGTAGCCATAGGCGAGGGAAGTGTAGAATGCATGTCTAAACAACAAAAACCATATGTAAAAAAGAGAATATATAATGAAAAGTGACCACCCCACATACAATAACAAAATAAAAGTGTATTGTGTAATTCTCAATTCATCAAAAAGAAGTAAAAAACACTTTAAATATTTAAGCAGAAATTAGATGAGCCGCATAGAAGTACAACATGGTTATTGGACTTGGAAATGTTAAAGCTAAAATAGCATCCCTGTCTTTGTCTTGACAAAAAAAGGACAATTACAAATTTTCTATCAGATAAACGATTTTGCACTCTATTTTAGGCATATAGTGGCTGTCGCTAGAATAGGTTTAACAAATCAAATTGAATGTAATAGACGTGTAGAAAGTTCACTCACAAATTTTGGTGCAGAACGTTTAGTTATTTGAAGTTCAGTTAAGTACAATCCCAATACCCAAGAGTCTAATCATGTTGTCCATCTTTCGAACCAGCTCTCAAGCCTTACCGAGTCGAACTTAAAGGTCTCTCTCTCTCTCTCTCTCAACTGCTGCGAGTAGAGACAAATTCTAGTACAAAAGTACTTACCTCAGTATCTCACGCGACTCTATTGTTCCTGTTTCACTCAGTGTGTGAAAACTTTGGCATTGAACTAATCAAAACAAACAATTTGAACACCTTGCTCCTAGTAAATGGTCAAATACTACACAACATATGGAGAATTTTCAAATACACTCTTAGGTTTCCACCAAGGAATATTAGAGACCACAACAATTGATCTCTAGTTTATGACCTAGGACAAACCACATATCACCCCAAAGAAATGCTAATGTGTCTATCTGTGTGCATGTTTGTGTGTTTTTTAAATCCATTAAGTCTGAAAAGATCTAGTCCTGAAGAAAAATATTACTGTGTGCCCTGCCACCCTTGACACTAATTACACAGGTCACTCAGTTACTTTCATCAATTATTCCATACTTATGAACATTAAACTTGCCAAAAGAAAAACCTAATGTTTGCACATCTGATACTAAATTTAGTCCTTGCGTTATCTCTTACATAATCTAACCTCAAATACCATAAAGCGATTTCACAAACCTTTCGAGTATTAAAAAAACACTACCAAATCAACTAATGCTGAACATAAATCACATTGTCCACCTCAATTTCATTCAATGCATTGCGAGAAAGTAAGAAAAAAAGCAAATTACATTAAGCAAAATAATGTTCCATCATATCATAAAACACACAAATACATAAGAGTTACCCTAAACAATTATAATAGAAAATCAAGAAATAACAAAATCCTACATAAAGATTCCACCATCCAAATAAAAAAAAAAAAAAATACAAAAAAATCAGAAGGAACAAAGCCACATACCAAACATACAATCACAACTAAAAGGCTAAAATCAGATCTTGAAATCATCTTCCACAATCACTTAGCAACCATCCTCTGAATAAACTCCTCATAACGAATCCTCCCATCATATCCAACATCAACTTTACGGATCCACTCATCAAACTCTTCCCCTTCAAGTTTCTCTCCAATATTAGTCAAAATATGACGTAAATCATAAATAAAAACATACCCAGTCGATTCTTTATCCAATACTTTAAATGCATCCCTTAATTGACGATCAATGGTAAATCAATTTGATATACATGAGAAAGAGAAATCAAAATCACTTATCTAGCCTATTAATTAAATCATCAAGCCCTCCAAGGAAAGTGGAGAAACCATAGAAAAGTAGGGTGGGTTTTTTTGTGAAGAATAAAGGAATTTGTTTTGTTGGGGTTTAGTGTTTTGTTCATGGTGAAAGTTTTATTTCCTCTTAAATTTTTTTTCGTAATATTGGATTTGGTGATTAAATTGGGATTTGGGGAGGTTATAAAACATTAAGAATAGATTAGGGAAATTTAAACAAACCTGGGGAGGTGTCACTAATTATTATTCCATCCCATTTTTTAGGAGCCACCATATTGCTAGATGTGCAGAATGGAACGATATGGTGAGGAGAGAGAATGTGCACGAGCTATATATATATATATTATATCTTAAAGTCCGAGTTTATATGACTGTTACATAGTAGTGAATGGCATTGTAGTCTGCCTAAATCCAGATCTCATGTCTAACTAAGTTGTTAAATACACCAAGCGTCCTTGCAAAAATTTTATACTGACATATATCAACTTGAAAGTACCCTAAGCAGACAAACCGACTAAGAACTCGATGGATGTTGATAGCAACCACAAATCTCCTTGGATGAACTCAGATACTGTAAAGTTAGTAGCTTGCCTCGGGTCATTAAGCCGATGATGACCCGGCCACTTGACCCTACCAGTAATACTATACACTGGACCATGATTCTCAAACTCTAGATAGTGTAGGGAATCCAGAAAGTAATCAGTAGTATCATTCCACGGACGCCATCCCTCAGGTCTTATAAGATCACATATGTAAAACTGCATGATAATTGTTCTGGAGTACTGTTTCCAGGGCTCGGCCTAAGATGTTTCAGTTGAATTTATGAAAGGAAGAAGGTTGTTATTTGCCGAAAAGTTGCACAAGTGGAAAGAAAAACCCAAGGTATCTCCTGGTTCTATTCGTCCTTGTGCGGTTTTCAGTTCTGTAACTTTTCGGTTTGGTTAGGGATTAGGGTCTCAAAAAAGTAGGACGCGGACGCAGCAAATGATGTTGAAATTAATTAATATCTATAATTTTATTTTATATAAATAAAACATTAACAACTAAATTAAAAGTATCAACATTCATAAATTCAAAACTATTCAAGATAAATAACCACAAGATTAAGTTTAATATTTTCTAATCAAACTTTAAAAACATGTTATAAGTTTTACCAAAATAAAAACCGGAAAAATTGAGTTTTTTTAGCATTATTTTGATTTATTTTATATTTTTTTGAGTCAAAATCTGCGTCCTGACCATGTTGATCGCATCCTAACTGCGTCTTGACCCGTGTCCAGTTTAGTTGACCGCGTCTTGACTAATTAAGAGTTCTGAAAGGATTTAAAGATGAAATAATTCCTCCAAATTCGTAGATACAAGATTATACCCAATTTAATTTGGTGATTGTTGCCCTAAAAGAAGTTGATGTTATTTCTCTTTGTAAGTTTCTTTTGAGGAATATGGAAATATGTATGGATTTGTTAGTAGTGAATATAAGTTGTAAAACTTGATCTAATAATCTGATTTTGGTTGAATTGAAAGTTGGGATTTTAATTTGAAGCCTTTTGAATTATTTTTTTTTGTATGTTTTTCTTTTCTCATTAAATTGGGAAGGGATAATTTTAGGGAGGCTACGAGATAACCAAACACTTTCTACACTGATCATTTGTAAGACATCAACGACGACAAGAATTGGATACTCCAAACATGATCAAGTACCACGTTGTACTGCACTAATGTTTGCTGCCCTTCTATGCTCCACTTGTAAAGAACCAGCTTGTAACTTATGATAAAATGTCTGTGAGCTTGGGAAATCATGCTTCAGTTGCCATACATCTACATTTGCTTCATATTCCCACCCTTGTTAGCAATTCGGAATATGGAAATTATTCGGTACGAGAATAATCCGAGTTAAATTCGTTTACATATTAGAAACATTCGGTTAACAATTCGGTAAAAAACTTGCAATACGTTAATAATACGTAATATGTTTTATACGAGTATTAAACGTTTTGAAATAAAAATCCAGATTTTAAAAATTTGGTACACTTAAAGAGAAATTATAATATATATTTGTCAATATAATTAAAATGTTCCACTAATGTTACTCAACTTATTATAATTTTACTTTAACTATATATTATAATGTTCTACTTATAACTATATATTACAAATATATAATTAGAGTAAAATGTTATACTTATTATAATGTTCTACTAATTTTACTCTAGTATAATTTTATAATATATATTTGTCAATAATTCTCTCTCTTCTATATTTATATCTCTTTTATAATGTAGATTTGTAAATTGTATAGGAAAATAAGAATTAGAAATGACACATTATATTCATGTCTTTATGTTAGTTTACTCGATCATTTGATTTGCAAAAAAAAAAAAAATGTCTTTTATAGATATACAAAAGCTTTTAAGTCATGGTCAATCCCATATCTCTTTTCCCCTCTATTTTTCATTTCTTATTTATGTTTCTTCACGCTACTTATCCTTACAAGAATTTGGTTTTTAATTTTTTTTATATGAAGTATTTTTGAAATAAATTTGTGAATAATTCGGTGATTTGTGTTTTATACGATTATAATGGAAAAAACATGAATTATTTCGAATTATTGAAAGGTTTGGAAGTATTAAACGTTTAGGCCTTCAAAAATTCGATTCGTAAATTATACGCGAATTATTCGGAGTATTACTAACAAGGATTCCCACATGGACTTTGTACATTGTTCACATTATTTGAAACTTTTACTTTCCTGAGCAACTCATTAAGCAAGTTTTTCTTTGGTTTTGTGTGGTGTATAATTGATGGTTTTAATACTTTATTATATAAGCTCATGTTTTTGTAAACCATCAATTATACACTATGTTGCACGGACACAGATGTAGACACTGACGCGGCGACTCGTTTATCTATAGAGAACACTGCAGGACGGTTAAAGGGTCAAGCAGTAGCCCTACGAAGTGAGTCAAACTGTTTTGCTTTCCTTATATGTGCTTTCCACGGTTTCCAAGATACCTTATATATTCATTCTCATACCCAATTCTACAAATAATGTCTAATTACTAGAACGGTCGATTAATTATTCATGTTCAATATACTTGTTAAATAACTTGTGATTTTGATACTTATATATTAAAATAGTGTTATCATGTGATATCAGAGCATAGGAATTGATTCACTCTTATTTCCATTATATTAATAAAATTCGAATGAAATCAAATTGTTTATTTTCGTCAAAATATGACTACGCATAGTTGCATGATCTATAATGAATAATAAACATACAATGTTAATATATACATATTAGAATACGATGTTGTTAGAATCATTATGATGTATGGTATAATTAAATGGGTATGTTAACATTAAAGTTTTGCATGTGATGAATAAAACAGTTTTTTCTTCAACATTTAAATTTATGCTTAATATTATCATGTCTATATGTAAAAAAACTTATTTAATACGGTCATCTTATATCTAGTAAAAGATATTTAATGTTTCTGGACTCAAGTGGTTTTGCTTTTGATTTTGGTTATTTCAGTAGGGGATGATTATGGACTTATTAGGATCTTACAAAGCCTACATTATTAACATTACTTTTTTATAAGACCAGGTTCTCAACAGGGGAAAAGGCGGCATACATACATTTTTTTTTAAAAAAAAACTTTATGGAATTGTTATTGTTAAGAACATCATTATGTTGAAATGTTTGTCATGTGTTAATGTATTCTTGATATAATTTATTTTTTCAAACATTTAACGTTTATTAAAGAATATAAACTTGATGCAATCAAATAAATTGGAGACGGCTGGTCACAACGCGGTCAGGACGCGGATATTTGACTCTAAAAAAGAAAAAAAAGAAATCTAAGTAGATCTTTAAGGAACACACAAAACTCACAAAACAATTGTAAGGTACAATCAACATTCACTACACCATAACTGTCATTTTCTAACGGGCCTAAATTTACATTAGTAACAGTTATAACCGTTACACACAGTATGACGGATATATCCGTTAGATATGGAAGCAATCGTTAGAAAATATCAATAATAATAATATTTTTAATGTTATTCATTCTCTCTCTTTGTAAAACTACTGTTATGCACTCGTCTCTCCCCGAAATCCCTTTCAATTCCCCATCTTTCTCTCTCTGTCTGATTTCAGAGTTTAAAGTCTAACCCTTTCAATTCCATCTCTCCGTCTAACCGATTGGAGGAGGAAGACGAACATCTCGGTATGCTCACTTACTGTAAAAACTCTAACCTTCTTTGAAGTAGAAAGACGAATCATTAGTTGCAGACGAACAACAACTCAGTAGCAGAAAAACCGGGTCAACGATAGGTTGAAGGAGGAAGAAAAACCAGGTAAACTCCCTCTAATTGTTTGGGCGGCCTAATTAATTGTTTTTCTTTTTGGGTTTTCAATTTGGGGATTAATATATCTGCCCCCTAGCTAAAAGGAGGTATCTTTGGAATTTGAGGTTTGTTATTTGCCTTTTTTTTTTGTTGCAACAACTATGGAATTTTTTGTATATCGTCCCCTGTTTCTTCACTAAAAAGATGAAAAAAATTATACCAAGACTTGAAGAAGAACTATGTATGTATATGAAATAAATTAAGTGTTTGTGTTGAAGGGTGAGTTTTTGTGCTATGACACGAAAACCCGACTGCTGAAAAGTTTCGAGTCACTTAAATTTTATACAAGGTTTTATTTTTAAGTAATAGTGTGACAAATAGGTGTGAAATTTTGTGAATTTTTCCTGGAAATGTAAACAATAGACTAGATAGGCTTTTGTGTCTTGGAATTGCTTCAAAGAAACTGGATTCCTTTGGTATTAAAGATGGCATTGAAGAAGTCTCAAGCCTGCTTATTGAGATGCAAGTTGCACTTGACTTATTTTAGTAACGATTCCAAGTTTGGGTTGTTTGGAAAAAAGAAAAAGAAAAACAAGGGAAGCATTTAAAATCTTGTTGGAGATAAAGGAAGAACTCTATGATTGGTCTAGCGGAGGATCGGAATTGAAGATCTAAATATTCCAAGATTTTGTGTTCAATTGGGACAGCATCATTTTGTGATGTAAATCCCGCAACTTGGTATCTTGCTAACGGGTGATTACATAATTGCAATGTTCCTTTTTTTTTGGAATGAATGAAATACATCCTTAACTACTAGAAAAAGGAAAAAAAAGAAAAGAGAAATAAAGAATGTGTTTCTACTACTGTTCTCATTAATGAGCTTAACTTTGGATTTTGCAAGACAAATACATATGCATAGTTGTCAAATCTTTCTTGAGGATTCTCTTTGAGCTTCATCCTAGTGCTCCTTAAGATTTCAAGATATATTTATGCATCAGTAGTTATCATGGAGTTGGGCTTGACCTTTTTCTTTTCGATAAGCAATATTGGCATAATTGAGTTGACGTTAATCTCTAGAGCTTACAAGAACCCTTCTCGATTTGAGTGCAGATTTTCCATCTGAAGCTATAAACCAGCTATGTTACATTGTTAATCAATATATTGCGTGTGGATGTCTGTTACCTTAACTCATAAGCATTCTTCAACTCGTAACGCTGACTTTAAGAGTATTTACATTTCTTTACAGAAAGGATACCAATTATTGTACCGATTATTTCCTTATATTTGTTTTGGAATGATGCTAGATTCAGGCAATTTAAGTGGTACAACATAACGATTGCATTTTCAATAAACTGAAAGTTAAGAAAATTTCAATGAATGGACCTGATCTTTTGTGTAAGTGTCGTTCATTACAAAGATGAGTTACAAAAACTCGGAGCTACTGAACCATCTTATCCAATTTTCCTTGGAAAGGGAAATGTCAGCATTTTTTTTTGTCATGTGCTTCCTTGAACATGAGAAATAAATAGCATTTACTATATCAGTTCCTCGAAGTATCTCACTTTATTGTTAACCATGCAAGAGTATTTCATCGATCGGTATTTTTGGAACAAAAATTTGGACTTTTGCATTGTGGAAAGTGTGTTACTATTGCTAGTCATTCCCTATATATAGTAGTAGAAATTTTGTTTTATTGGTAAGAAACAGTGAAGAAAATATGGATCTCATTTTCTTGTAGAATTTGTTTGCTTCTTTCAACACTGATGCCATTTAGGTCACCTTAGCATAATGATTGTCTGGAAAACATGTGTTGTGATTCTTCATTGGATTTACTTTTGTGAAATTTTTGTCTTTTATATTTCTGTTGGTGTATCAGTCGACAATGACATGTTATTTTTTACTTCTCAGGAAGCATATGAAGAGTTTAAACATGTGCTTCTTGCACTTATATTTGACAAAGATGATCAAGCCCCTCCTGTGGCAATTGAGGTAACCATATTACTTCTTACTTCTATGAGTACTACATTTTTTTTTCCTAAGTGCTTTATTTGATATTAAGAGTCCCTTGTTACTACTACATACCATTATCAGGACTACATCCAATAGTCTATAGCATGTGTTTATTTATATGAAAAAATAAACAAGAAAGAATTTTTTTCTTTTGAATTACTTTATCGGTTTTAACTGCAGAGACCAAAAAAACCTAGGTTTGTTGCACAGTGGGTTGTTATGAAACAATCTTAAATTCCATGTTTGGGAAACATGGCATCCTTGTATTTTCCAGACGTTCATTTTCAAATAAATTGAAGTCCCGAGTTGCAGATAATTATTTGGTTCTTGTTTAGCAAGAACATTGACGAATCATACTAGTTTTCTCTTTTGTTTCCCATGTACGTTTTACGAGATGTTGGCATGCCACAATGGATTGTAAATTTGTTAAAAAGTTTTAAGAGGACATCCCCCAAGGGAGATGTCCCACATTGCTACTTTCGTTGTGTGCAGGTGGTCCATTGCGGATTCGTGGACACGCCACCGAACCAAATTTTTTAGTAAGTTTTTATTATTGTAAGCTCTTATTTTCATATATATACTGAAGTGATACAAGGATGAAACTAATAAGGCCGTATCATCTTCTTCTCTTTTCTCTCCAAACTTCCTCTCCATTAACAACTTTACAATTTTACTATATATATAACAATCATGTAGCAAAGTTATTTCTATTAGTGTTAGACTCTTAAGTGCTAAAAGACAGTTTTAGTATGGTTGAAGTGTTAAAAGACTTAGGATCTTCTGTCCTAATGATATTAATAGTTAATATTATCTCCATTTTGTTGTTAATATTTTTTCTTTTTTTAGTTCTGGTATCATTTTAGCATGTAATGGTAGATTGTTAGATGTAAGGGGATGTTTGTTGGGGTGGTGGCGTGTGTTTGGATGGGGCAGTCTAATACGTTTGTTATAGCTTTACTTATTAAGACATTATTTTACACGTTTTATGACTTCTATCTGTTTCAGTGGTCTGAAAGGAGGAGGTTTGACATTGCTGGATTTCTTTCGTCCTTTCTTAGAGTTCACTTTAATGCCTACGACCCAGTGTTTTCAATGACATTGAGATACTTAATAAGGTTATCCATCACCCTTCCTAATTATTTGATTATCACGATTATATGTTCAGTTGACTTTCTGTGGAGGTCCACATGTTATACTTGTTATTGATCTTATTTCAGTAGAAAATGATGAATTAAAAAAATGAGGGTATTTCCTGTCTTGTTAGTTTCAGATCAGTAGAATTCCCTCGGGCTTGAATGCTTAACGAAGGGAGAGATGGAGCTGCGGATGCGACATGTGTTGCATACTATGCAAGGTATTGTCTAGCTAGGCAAGTTGCGTGATATCTATTTGATAAAATGTTAGACGAAGTTTTGATTTCGGTATTCATTCATGTTCGGTCTTATTTGCTAGTTCCTGCACATATGCATATATTCTGTGAATGAGACTTCCTTGTGGTCTGCCCTCATAAGGATGTAATCGTTTTCCAGGTGTTACTAGTTGGTACATGCTATTCTTAGTATATAGTATATACTATGTAGTAAGTGTGTATCCAAGGAGCGTCTTAGGCTTGTACGAATATCTTTGTCCTACTTATTTTTTAGTGTGCTTTATGACAAGCATCTACATGGCGTCAATGAGATCTTAGTCACTCTCTTGTCAACAACTTACACTGACAACTTAGTACCAAATTGAAGGCAATCATGCTAGTGCTCTCAATCAGAGCAATTTCCGTGTACTTGGGTATATAAGGTAGTATATTTTTTCGGTTCTTTGAGTGTTCTATTTTTATCCTTTGCAGGTTGGAAAGTACACTGAAAGCCTATGTTTGGTGCTTCATTATTTTGGAGTCAGTCATGGAATTGGTAGGTTCTGTTTTTCATAGTGAAATTATTATACTCATGGGTCGATATTCTTTCGCTAAGAAGCTTGCATCTGCTTTTGTCGTAGGTTTTATCCTTACCATTATGGTCCATTTGCTTCCGGAATCGAAAGGGCCTCGGTGGGGGTAAATGTCTCATTTAATATGGGGTACCATTTAAACCTTTTGATCAGCTGATGGGAGTCCTTCCACCTCGTAGGTTAGAACATCTCCTTGCTACATTGTTTGTCATCTCGTTCTTCACATAACACATCTGAAGTTGCTTCTGTAGTATTTTTGCTCTTCCCATAACTGTTTATTTCAAATGCAAGTGATACACACTTATTGCTTTTGATTTTTGCACTTAGTACCGTGAAGTTTATCTTTATGTTTTCATTCAATACAAGTTGGAACATACTATTAATGTTGCATCTTCTCTCATTATTATTATTATTAACTCTACTGTTAGTTTTTTGCTAGGTTCAACTCTGTTGTTATTTTCAAAGAATGGTTGCTAGCTTGGAGTGCTGGTACAGATGCACGCAGCGGAGGAGGTGGTGGTAGTGGTATTGTTATCTTCAATTCACAACAAGAATCCGATTAAGATTTCGACCAAAATCTTCCTTTGCCGACGATTAAAAATCTATTAGAAATCTTCCAACTTTGAAGCTGTTCTAAATGATGCGGTATGATTATTTAGTTCTAGGCTTTACAAAATATTAATTTATTAAGATATATCCTCCAACTGACAATACCTGTTTTCACATTTATGTGCATGATGGACCGTATGAAGATGACAATTTCCTTGTACAGGTCTGCTATAGCGACTTGACTTTAACCATTAGAATACGCACCTATATGTTATATACCTCTTTTTTTTTTTTTCCTTAAGTTTATTCTATAACCGGATTTGTTATTCTTTCCAGACAATGTCATCGTAAGAGTCCACGAGTCATCCGGGCAAAACTTTTTTTTTTCTCGGTCATTATTAGGTTTCTTGAGACCTTTGTTGGCTCGATGTCATCGGTAATCTTGTTTTGCTTAAGGGGACAAATCTTAAACTTCTCTCATTAGTATTTTTTTTATATATTTTTTTGTCTGCTTGTCCTAACCACTATTGGTCTAGCTGATTCTTTTTCTGGCCTGAAATTTCCATGAATCTAACGGTAGACATACCTGGTATTACTGTTTGTCTTTGTCTACTCAGAAACAGAGCATGTAGGATACCTTTAATCACACATTCTTTTATCTTAAAGGATGTATTCTATTCTGAAACTCCCTCGGTATCAATTCTCTTTTTCTTTTCATTTTTTTTTTTTGCTTAGAAGAGTTCGTTCCAATTTGTCTCTATTTGTAATGCTAGGGGGTTAGGCTTGTATTAGTGCATGGAAGTTGGCAATTTACTTGTTGTTCACTTGTTAATTGCTTAGCTCTATTCCTTTAATTGCATGTGCTTTAATTGATTTCTTATTTGTTGCAGGTACTCAAGAAAAGGTTGTTGCTCGTGTTTACGACATTGTAGCAATTGAATAGAGGGATTAATGTTCTAACCAATTTTGACGTGAGTATGCACATAAATGAGTTGGGTCATAAATGCGATCTTCTATGACCAACATCAAGATTAGATTAGGTGAATTCAGTTCTATATAAGTTTGATTTGTAAATTGGGATTTAGATTGATGGCTATATTTTTATAATAATTTTTAATTGATTGGTGGTTTTGTTTTTTGTTATTCATTTGTTAATTAAGTTTGTGGAATGTGATCTTTATATTATATTTGCATGAACTAGATGTGCAAAGATAGTGGACATTATTTGACCTAGGATGTTTTTTTTTTTTTCTTTAGTGGATACAATTTACTAACGGATATTTCCGTTACAAACAATAGTTAGTAAATATCACATCTATTACTAACAGATATATCCGTTACAAACAATAGTTAAGTAAATAGCACATCCATTACTAACGGATATATCCGTTAGAAATTACAAATTTAATCGGGCCACCAACAAATATTATTCGTTACAAAAGAATTTTAGTAACGGATATAACCGTTACTAAAATTATTATCAGTAACGGTTATATCCGTTACTAATTTTGGCTTAAGTGAGAGTGACGCCCCAGAGCTAACGGATATAACCGTTAGTAAAAATATAAGTAACGGATATAATCGTTAGTAAACGCCTTTTCTGGTGTAGTGATTGTAATTGATGGGATCCCATAATTGATATCATCATTTGTTGTCAATATTGTCCAATTCAATTCTACCAACGAGTAGCCTCTGCTGCACTAGATTATAGTGCGTCACATCATGAGATTCACATAAATTAAAGAAAAGGTCGGGTGTTATATCGTGTACCCAAAAAACCGATATATATAAAAAAAAAAATATTAGAAATATCCTTTTTGGTGAACCGGTCAAAATATCGCTATATATCAGAAATATCACCGACATCGGTTAAACAATCAAAGAAGTTAGTCAAACAGTCAAACAATATATATCGGATATAAAAATGCATGTGATATATATCGGCAGAAAAAACCACAATATTCGGTGGATATATGTCGAATATTTTCATATCGGGTACCCAAAAACCGATATATATCAACAATATTTTAGGCCTTGGTTAGTACATTACAAATTTCTCAACCCAAACATGTTATATTGTTGGTGCGACCCAACATTATGGTCGATGGTTTCAATTACAGAGAAAAGGGACTTAAACATCTTTACTATATTAGCCAAACATAACTCATATTAGAAGGCCTCTGTCACACCCCAAATTTCCAGACAATATTTAAAACAATTATATTCAATTATCTGGAAATTTGGGGTGAAACAAAACCCAAAACCCTGTTATCAAACACGATGTAGAAAAACTAAAATCAAATGAAAACAAAAGAAGCAGCTCTTCATTCACAAATAAATATTACAATCATTTCAACTTGGAAGACAAGTTAGTTCCGTTTTCTCAAAACGGAATGTAGTTTCTTCCCAAGTAAGTTTTCAATCCCAATATACATTTCCAAGAAACTCATATAACAGTACTCATCATTCCCATTTTTCCAAATTAACTCACAAGATAAATACCACGCACATTCTACTTATTAAATACACATATAATAACATAATTAAATATGAGTTTGATACACCTTACCTTTAAGCCAGCACGTCGTTTTAGGGTAGGATATTTACGTCCCCTGCATACAAAATTAACAAATCCTACCCTCTTGCAAAACAAAGTTATACATCACAATAATAGGATTTATCTCAGCCAGTCAAATTTTCGTTCATAATCAAACTTTATTTAAGACATTGAAGTCTAATTGATAAAACATGGTTTTGTCCCTTTGGAAACACCACTTATCATTACACTAACATATTATTCATGACATATTCAATGAATACCTTGGGTCATTCCCGCCACATTCAAGAAATACCCATCATAACACCAACATGTCATTCATGACACATTCAATGAATACCTTGGGTCATTCCCGCCACATTCAAGGAATACCCATCATAACACCAACAGGTCATTCATGGCACATTAAATGAATACCTTGTTAAACAACCACTATCGCGTATCCAATTTAATACTAGAATTGTACACATATAGTTATCACTAAAACTAATATATAATATATAATATGGTGGCTGCACCTTTACATAAGGCTGCTTACGTATCCAATCTCTCAAGATTAGAATCAAGCCTTACGTAGCTCTTAACCAATCTCTCAATATCTTTGTATGTGCCTTTAAAGAAAACAACAACTTATACTATATAGAATCACATACGATAAGTTTCAAATACTCCTACAATCATATACATAAAGTTTCATCCCCAGAGGTATATTAGGACCATTTAAGTCCAAAAAGCTCAAAAATAGATATTTCTCGATTTTCGATTATCCAAAAATGATATTATGAACCATGTCGGTTCCAAATAAAACCATAGTCTAAAAGTATTCTACAAATACTATATAAAAGCACCCAAAAATTTGAAAGACTCTTAGTTCATTACTAGACATTGCATATTTCCCAAAACAGGTTCATGCACATAAATGATAACACTGTAGGTTTTCTAGCCAACTTGTCAATGCTATAGTTTTTCCTACATTCATCCAAATGACATGTATATTAATTATTTAGAAACTAGAGTATGTAGACTTACTTTTTCATGTATAACTCGAAGTCTCAACCTCAGTCCATCCATCCTATTTCAGTTTTTCAGACTAAAACTTTTTTTTCCTTGCAGTTTCAATGATCTATCTCGAATTCTCGGGTGGCCATAAGGCCATTTGTTAACTAAGGTTTCTATAGTAACTCAGTAAACGATACTAATTAAAGCCTTGTACACAAATGCCATTCAAACTGAAACGCACCTTTGATTTTTTTGTTTATCCATACCTCAATGAGCATTCCAGCACCAACTCCTGCAGTAAAAACCCTTCCCTTTTTATATATATATTTTTTAACGCAGAACTTTTTTTTTCTCTCTTGTATATCCTCCCTACAAGGAAAGAGGTTCGGTGGTTATAACCCCCTATCCCTATCTCTATCCACGTTTTTCTCTTTCACTATTTATCCCCCTTTTTTTTTTCTAACTAAAGCCCACTTAAGTCCATGTCCAAATAATACTAATAAAACAAAATAAAATACATGCTATAAATATTTATTTATTTAATTAAAAAAAATAAGGTTGTTATAGCCTCCTTTGGGTTTTTGCCAAGGGCCACACTGTTTCTTGAGTCGGGCCTCTGTATAAGATCAAGGAAAAATAAGTAGACGAAAGAAAACTTCGTTCATCATCCATTACCATGTGTTTTATTTCTATTTAATATATAAAACAAATAACTAGAGAGCTACTAATATATTGTTATAAGGGTTAAAGGTAAATGTATTTATAGAGGATAGAGATCAACAGAAGATTTTTGACACGTGTGAGGTGGTTTTACCTTTTTGATTAAATTATTGTATAAGTAGTTTTAACATTACAAGTTTCTCAACATTGGATTTAGGTTGTAATATGATTTGTAATGAACCTGCATATGTATAATGCTACAAGGATTATATTTAAGTTGCAACACTTTTTAATTTCTTCTTACTTTATATTAATTTATATGAACTTTAATGTTGCAGTTAAGTAACAGAAAATTACATGGGTATTTGCCGCGCCAAAGTTGAAAGAGGGGGGAAGAGGCGAAGTGAATTATTAGAGATGAGGAAGGGACGAAGTATCTGTTTCTTCTATTTTATTTTATGGGAACAAAGAAAAACAAATTTTTTAGGAAGTGAGGGGAAAAAAATAATGTAAAGATTTGAGTTAGTTGTCAATTAACTAGAGTTAATCTACTTGTTACAAAAATATAAATGTGTGGTGGATGAGTGCTTAGGAGATTTTTCGCTCAAATAAAGTGCCTAGGAGTGAATTTTTCTCTTAAATTGAATATTGTATTAAATCTTCGAAAATATCTAGTTTGTAAATTATGGCTAGTTTTTGAAGACTATCAAATGTTGGATCCTGTCCTGCAATGTTAAGCTGGAACTTAATGTACTTAATTCCGATTTAAATTGTAATGGATAAACAAAATATTAGAGGAGTAGAGGGACAAAAAATATATTGACAAGATGTTACAAACTTACACCGTACCTTAAGGTTTGCTCATTTAGTAGTAAGACTTTATGTTTCACTTTACACCGAATATTGTATTTTAGAGGCAAAACAATATCATTTTAGAATTGAAAGAGTACCATTTTTTTTTCTTGTGGAGATAATAAGATAGATTCCTAATGGTTTAACTACCCAATAACTGACTCAATCCAATAACATACCCAAATTAATTTGGGGTATTTCCAAATAGGGGCAAAATGATTTAAAACAATAATAATAATAACACGTCTTTCGTTTTTTGGACCTGTTTTTTTTTGTGAAGGGGGGGGGGGGGTTGTGGGTTTGATTCCATTATGATAATCCATTTTGTGGCAAATAATCTATTGTGAGTCGTATAATTGATTTTGAATGTAAAAAAAAAAAAATTGTTTTGTAAATTTTTCTAAAAACAATTAACATAAACAAAAAAAAAAAGTTTAAAGAATTACAAAAAATATATATAATAATAAAAAAATAAATGGAGATTTCCATTTGAAATGACTTACCATATTTTAATCCTTTTTGGTTTTTGGTAATTTCTCTTTTCATTTTTGGTTTGTTCAATAAATCAAAATTTGATTTGTATTTGGTTGTTTGGTATAATTTATACTATAAGGGTTTATCTCAAAACTATTTAAGTTAGAATTGATTAAGGGTGATCTTGGACACACCCATAGAAATACTCCGGTACCCCATAATTATCTTAATTTTTTGCCATACCCAATAACTACCCAATAACTGACTCAATCCAATAACGTACCCAAATTAATTTGGGGTATTTTCAAATAGGGGCAAAATTATTTAAAACAATAATAATAATAACACGTCTTTCGTTTTTTGGACCTGTTTTTTTTTGTGAAAGTTTCTTAGGACTGGTATCCTATCCAAATATGTCAAACAATGCAAGCTTTAGATTTTTTACAGTTATGTCATCCTTACCTGTCTTCTGTTTCAGTAGACAAGGAGCGCTTAATAATTCGGCGGTCTCCCGTGTCATCTTGTACCTCTGCTTCCTTGGCAACATTGTAATGTCGTCGGCGTATGAGTTTTTCTAAAGGGAGGTGTATTCCGTGTTTCTCAAATGAATTACTAACTTTCATCCGCAGGAAGTCTCTGAGTCTTACATCATGTTCTTCACACTTGGTGCTTTCACCAATTTGCTCTTTTGCATCGTCAATTAATCCACCACTGTGGCAGGAATTAGATACAATTGTTATGCGACAGCCGTGTGGAAGTATATCAACAAACTCCCTGAAGTCATCATCTGCAGAGAGATGATCAAGAGAAAGTATTAAGTGTTATGATCCTAAATGTACATTTTAGCAAGCAACCTCCAAATCTTCAATTAGTGCGTACACTTAATTTGGTTATGTTGGACATGATGTTACTCCTTTGTAAGTGCCACATGCCACAAATTGGTAGAAACCATTGTCACAAATTGAATTAGTTGGTGAAAAACAGCAGAAACCAGTAAAAAAATATATGTAAACTAAGTCAATAATGTATATTACATTAGCCAAGAAACTCTCATTTTCAGAATTTTTGAAAGTTTCTTATATGTACGTCTATCATGTAATTTGATAGATTATTTGTGATTGTTGATACTTGATAGTGTCAATGATTCATGCAATTGCCATAAACTGTTTATTAGTTACTATTGATGGTTGTTGACCAGGAAAAGAAAAAGGAAACAGTTATTACTAGTGATGAGATTCATGTCACAGGGAATAATGCACTCGTCATATCCAGTGTTGTCATTAGAGTCAGGGTTGGCTGGTAGACGTGTTCCATGACCGCTGAAGTGGAAGAAGAGGTAGTCACCAGGTTATGCTGATTGACAGAAGATGGAGTGCAGTTAGAATGTTTATTCCAATTGGCTGAGGGTAAGAACTATCCGTGTCAATCATCGCAAACATGTCTTCTTGCTTAAATCCATATTGTTGGATTAGGCAATGATACATATTCTTGACATCATTGATGCAACCATTGAGTTCTGCCTGTGTTGCTGGGTAATTGCATTCAACAAGAATTGCCTTCTTGCCCATTTGATCCTGTCTCACCACTCGGCAGTTTTAGTCTTAATCTTTCAGAAGTAGCCTATTGGCTCAATGATTTGGAGAATGCATTAACTTATGAAATGAAGGAAAGCTCAAGGATATTTCTGTTGGTAATAAGACATACCTTTGACCAAGAAAAAAAAAATACTCAATAAGACGACTAAGACGATATTAGCTAGTCTAGACTGTTTTGTAATGTGATGTGATCGACATCACCAAATTTGTGTTGTGATATGAAATTGGTGTACTCTAGAGATATCTCGTGGTGGTGTTAAAGAGGAGAGACCTTACATGAGTCAATGAACGCAAACCATTCTCCAATCACATTTCTATTTAGTATTACTCATTTGTTAGTATTACGTAAGAAACTTTCAAAAAAAAAAAAGGGTCCAAAAATGAAAGACGTGTTATTATTATTATTGTTTTAAATACTTTTGCCTCTATTTGGAAATATCCCAAATTAATTTGGGTACATTATTCGATTGAGCCAGTTATTGGGTATGGCAAAAATTTAAGATAATTATGGGGTACGGGAGTGTTTTCTATGGGTGTGTCCAAAATCACCCTTGATTAAAACATAACTATTTGTACATATAATGGTTCCGAAACGAATCCATTTTTGTTGTCCCAAATAAAAGCTATCCCAGCTGTCCAACCAATCAGGTTGAATCATTTTGGACTCCAAAATTAATAAAAAAATATTGTAATTATGGGCAAGCCCTTCCTCACTCACCCAAATCTCCCGAGATTTAAGTGAGCATTTACCAAAACAAACGGTAAAAAGAAGGAAAAATCAGGGCCGACTCAACCCCCTAGCAAAATAGGCAGCTATTTAGGGCCCCGCAGCCCAAGGGGCCCCAATATAATTCAAATCAATTTCTTTTTTTTTTTTTCAATCGTTTTTCTGGCCCTTATTTAAGGGTTAGATAACGTACATTGGAATCTATGAAATAACGTTAGATAACCATTTGTTTTCCTCGCCTTCTCCAACGTTTCTGTCGCGTTCTCTGACCAAAAAAATTCCTCGCATCCATTGGCATTTGAACTTTGCCTAGGGCCCCTGGTTGTCTTGAGCTGCCCCTCGGTAAAATAGAATACATATATTTCACAGTTCGAAAAGCTGCTTCTTCCAAGCTGTTTTTGGTTAACAAAAAAACAAAACAGTTAATGGTACCAAAAAATTTTCCAAACCGAAAATGTTATTAAGGTGACCAAGGTGAATCTGATTATCTAAGATTCATATGTAGCATACTCACTCGACAGTCAGATGTATGCACATGATGATGTTGCCTAAGTTGCTCATCTTATTTATTTTGGTCTTCGAGTAGTTCTTATTGGAGAAACTGATCCTTCATTGTAGCCCTTTTTTAAAATTCCAAAGAGAGAATCACATTATTCACATGATTACTCGTGGAGTATCCACATGCCCCGGCCTGAAGGCAAACCTTGGTTCACAAATCACAATAGCGAGATAAGTTATTGTATCATTAAACCTAGAATAAAAGCTTAATATAAGTATTTGATTACCTAATCTTCATTTTTAAATTAATTACATTGACCTTGTCTTTGCCTTGGTCATCCAAAATATAATATGTGATTACTTCTAAAGTACTCCCCTTATCACAGTTTCAATTTTCAGGCTCCTACAAACCAAAGTCTTACACAAAGTTTTCAGCACTCTCCACCTTTTCTGTAGCTGAGCTTGCATAGCAAACCACAAGCTTCAACTATGAATTCTATCAACACTCTCAAAGGCTACGACAAGGTAGGCCACGTAGAAGATCAATCCTCAATTCCCAAAAAAAACCCAAAGCATAAACTCCTCATAATTCTCATCCCGGCACTCATTTTATTAACGGCCATCATTTGTTTAACAGCCACACTCATAATCCACAACACCAGTACCACCAAATCCAAACTCCCAAAATCAAACTCAATCACAGCCGTCTGTTCTTTAACCAATTACCCACAATCTTGCATCTCATCCCTTCAAAATTCCACGTCAGCTGACCCGGAACAACTCTTCAAACTCTACTTACAAGTTTCTGTTCATTCACTCAAAAACCTCTCTGCCGTACCACAACAACTGATTATCAAAGTCAACGATCCACGTGTCAAATCAGCGTTACTTGACTGTGAAAGTCTTTTTAACGATGCAGTGGAAGAAATTAAAGGCTCGATGTCGTTAATGAACGTGGGCCAGGGTGAAAAGATGTTGACGGTAAATAAGATTAACTATATTAAGACGTGGATTAGTGGTGCTATGACGAATCTCGAGACGTGTCTGGATGGTTTAGATGAGATGGATTCGAGTTTACATGATGTGATGAAGACTTCGATGGTGAATTCCAACGAGTTTTTGAGTAATAGTTTGGCTATTGTTGGTAAGATTGATTTGGTTCTTGATCAATTCCATCTCACGATGCATTGATGTCCGATTCAATGTTTGGTATGGTCAATGGTTTAATAATGTGTATATAGTGCCAATGCAATGTTTGTATTTGAGGTGTATTGGATGATATATCTATGATAAAATGGTCGTTGTTGACTTTTTATAATGTAAAAAACTGGTTAAGTTTCGGGTGTATGTAAATGTGTGTGATAGTTTCTATTGTAGATATCAGAGCTGGTACTTCAACGTTCAACGACACATCAACACACTTTCCACTTGAAATTTATACACAAACATTGCTAGGAAGTATTTGAATCTGATTTTCTAGATCAATTTGATCATTATTAGACAAAGATGATGAATTACCAGTGGCGGCCTGAGGCAAAAGCCACACACTAGCAAGTGCTTTGGGCCCATTATTTTGGCTAAATAAGGGTCACCACTATAGATTGGTTTGTGTCAAAATGTCAATGCACATTATAGGCATAATTGAAACTTATGAAAGTATTAAATTTATTTTTTATTTTACATATACGAAGTCAAAAGAGACATAAAATCTTATTTATTACATAAAATCAAAAAGAATTCAACTAAAAAGAAGAGAAAAGTAGAAAACAAATCATCAAAAGAGGCATAAAATCGTATTTATTACATAAAATAAAAAAGAATTTAACTAAAAAGAAGAAAAAAGTAGAAAACAAATCATTAAATACGTTGATTTTTGTTTTGACATGGGAATGGACACACATTTTTACCACGTCCAAATTTCCAAATTTTTTAAATCATGGTTAAATGCAGCACAGAGGTTAATAATTCTATCGAACCAACAGGAGTTTGTATTCGTTGCAGCACAGAAAATAATAATTCTATCGAACCAAGGAGTTTGTATTCGTTGCTAGCCAAGAAGCCCAAGATATGTTCAATTTAGTAGATAATTCCAAAATGTACTAGAGATTTTACCACTTCAAAATAATAAAAAATCCGTTACTTCCATTCACGTTCAAAGCCACCAGACTGGAAAAAAAAGGACACAAGAAACAAAAACAAAAAGTTACCTGTAACCATTCTTAAATGAGCAGGAAATTTCCTGTGGGCGTCGCTCGCAAAAGTTGAAACTTCTGTTACCAGTTTTTAACTTTTTTTGGAACGTGGCTTATTTGTGAACCTTCTCTCTCCTATAAAAAGCGAGACTTGGAACTAGTTTTTGAGGATGCGGAAATTCGTTTTTCAACGATCGAAAAACCTCGTCAACTCTTTTCAAAGATCGCTTTCTTCATCTCAATCTAGATTTTATTCTTCACCTTTATCTTCTTCTTCTTCTTCGAGTATGGCTTCTTCTAATAATAGGACTCCTTCAGTTACCGTCGATAATATTAACCCCAAGGTATATGGGTGTTGTTGTTTATTTTGTGTTTTTGATATTGGGTATGCTTTATTTTCTTGATTTAATGTGGTTTTGATGACTTGGGTATGCTTTATTTTTAATATTCTGAATATGGGCTTGTTTTGATTTATTAATGTTTTATGCATGTTTGGCTTAGTTGTATTGGAGATACCAATTGATATTTTCAATAGATTTCAGTACTGGCTTATCAGATATTTGGTGAGGTATAGGAAACTTGAATGTTTTATGTAGGAGGGAGTTTTGTTAGTTGGAAATGAGAAATACACAATGTGAGTATGCTGTTGCTCTTACCCTGAGCTTTTTCTTTGGTCTTCTCTCCAGGTTGTAAAATGTGAGTATGCTGTGCGTGGAGAGATTGTTACTCAAGCCCAGGTACTTCTAAATTCATATATAGTTGCCATCTAGGTTGGGCAATAAGGGGACTTAGTTTTCATGTGGCATCTGTGTTGGGCGTAGTGTCATACCCTACCATATGACTGGTACACTGAGAAACAGGTTTATACTATTATGGGTTTTTTACATAAGTTGTAATTTTGAAGATATTCATTGCAGATGCAGGTCAAAGCCACTTTTAATCTTGTCTCTATAAGACAATTGGAAACAATCTTACTGTGCCTATCAATCTTTTCTCTTTAATGAAATTATTTAAAATATAAACGATAGAGAATACATGGGGGATTAAAGTGTTGTCTTCACTTAGACAAGGCGATGAAAAAGAAGAGGAAGTCCCTGCTACTTAAAAATTGACTGGGTGACCCACTGCTACTCTATTAAGTCTGATTTTATTGTCCGACATTGGATTAGAAGTTGTTTTCAATCCTGGATAAACTGTGAAAGTCTACCACTCGCTTGTGTTGTGGTGTTTTGAGAACACTCCACTCCCATGAATAGGCGAATCTTTTGGCTTGAGCCTTTGGGTATGAGAATGTCATCCTTGTAGAATGTGGTGGGTCGTTGTGAGTTTGGTGTCAGAGACTTGGGCTTTTGGTGGCTATGTGGGGCAACATTGACGTGGTAGACGTGGTGGGTCACTAGTTACTCTTTGGTGACTGGTCACACTCATACTTATATAGTTACTAATTTTCTAATCTATTTATTGCTTTTGCACTGGTTTTCAAGAACCAATATCTTAATGATGCTTCATGCAATAGTATCATAACAGATTAACAGGTTTTAGGTTTTACACTTCCTTCATCTTATTGTTCACAAAAATGGAGGAATATTGTATTTTTACTTCTTAATGCTTGTTGTCGGATTCATGACTTTTGAGCAGCAAACTGAGTTATGGAGCTGGATATATAAATTTTATTTGTTATCAAATTTCATCTCAACTGGCGTCCTCATCCCTTTTTCTTATTGCAGCGTTTGCAACAAGAATTAAAAGAGAAACCAGGTTCTCATCCTTTTGATGAGGTAGGTTTTATTTCGTCCCTGTCTTTCGTCATCCCAATACATTATATTTGCAGTTTTGCATTAGTCATCTCCTTTGCTTAACTATTTCCAAATTAGTTGCCATTGTAGGAAACATCTTAATATTGAAGCTCTTATTGGCTGACTAACTAACTTTGCTAAGCCCAACTACTCTCGTCCTTATTACACATCGCACTACTTTTATTTTAAAGAGATTAAAAGATTGGTTAAAAGGACTACAAATATTCTCCGGCTCCCAAATGATGACCTATTAGGCTATTAGATACAGAGTAGTTGTTAAAGAATTTAATTTATTTACTATATACTGGAATGTTTTATTTACAGATACTTTATTGCAATATCGGAAATCCTCAATCTCTTGGTCAGCAGCCAATTACTTTTTTCAGAGAGGTTGGTAAAAAGTGTAAATAAGTACGTCTATAACTTGGTTAAGCAGTTTTGGTGAAACAATTTGTTTTGCTCAGGTTCTTGCACTGTGTGACCATCCAGTTATCTTGGACAAGAGTGAAACACAGGGATTGTTCAGGTATTGTAATAATGTTTATACTTACGTACTTATTTGATTTTAAATTGTGAGGGCTAAAGGGGAATTAAGTCATCGGTGTGTATAAAGAGCTCATACAACAACAACAACACCAGCACCAATAACAGTTACAAAAAAAGCTCTTGGAAATAAATTACCAAATTACGAATTTCATTCTTTTTATAGCTTCTGTTTGGAATTTCTTTTTTCGGAAAGTATTAATCAACTAGTGGACAAAGTTAAACAATTATCACATTGTACTTGATTGATTTGACCTCCTTATGAATACAGTGTGCAATTCCATTGGATGCTCATTTCAAAGTGTTTACTCTTCAACCTTCTGGTAGGGTAGTGTACTACAACACCTGTCTTTGATACCAAGTAATGTTTGTTCTCAGTCTTTTAATCTAGGTTAACATGTGCAGCAAGTAAAACTTGAGTTACATTGATGCGGATACTTGTGTCCATATGCGACACGGACACAAAGTGTCTGACATGGTGAAATATAAAATTTGAGGTATATGACATGATTTGTGTACATGTGGGTTCGACTCGGACATGTGGATGTGTATCCGACCAATTTTTTTGAAATTTGGCATGTGGGCCTTGGTTCAATAGTCTAAGGCTAAGTCCAATGGTTTGGTGCGCCATCGCACCAAACCACAATAGTACAGTGTATAGAGTTAGCGGGTTAGCGTTTGCAAATGCAATGGTTTTTCTCACAGCTGTACCTATGGCGTACAGGGGGAAAAAATACTCTCCAGCTGCCATTGTCAAAGGTGTGTGGGAAAAAAATTAAAAAAAAAAATTCTAGCCGCCACATAGTGACGCTATCTCGTTAAAATTGGCTCTATAGATAGGTAAATTTATACTGATAGTGTTGGCGGGTTAGCGTTTTGACGCACCATTGGATCAGAATTTCCGTGATATTTGGTGTTTTGCCGCACCATTGGACTTAGCCTAAGTGATTTTCTTATAAGTATTATTTCAAATGACTTCTGTTAACTACAACTTTTGGGTAGTTTCGCGTTTGGTGGAGGAGTTGTTAGCTTCATGCTTCCACTGGTTCATTGGCTTACTAGTTCACTGGCTCGCTATCTTGGTCTTGGAAGCTGTCCCTAACCTTCATGCTTACAAAAATAGAAAAATTAATCAGTACTTATTTTCACTGTTTTCTTAATCTTATCTTATTCACAATCCTTCCTAATGTATGTTAATATTCTCCTATCATGTGTTACAGTACTGATGCCATAGGGAGAGCTTGGCAGATTTTAGATCAGATTCCAGGAGGAGCAACAGGCGCATATAGTCATAGTCAGGTACTGATAACATTATTTTCTTTTATCTCATCACCATGTATAATTGCAGCACTCATGGGTGATATTCCGCTCATTTTCTGCTTCGTCCAGGGTATCAAGGGTCTACGTGATGCAATTGCATCTGGAATTGCAGCTCGTGATGGTTATCCTGCCGATCCCAATGACATTTTCTTAACAGATGGTGCCAGTCCAGCGGTATATTTGGATTTAGCCACTCTCTCTCTGAATATTAGGAGAAATTGGACACTCTTACTAAGGTTTGTTATTGTCTTCCAGGTCCATATGATGATGCAGTTACTGATAAGGTCAGAGAAAGATGGCATTTTTTGCCCCATCCCTCAGTACCCGTTGTACTCTGCTTCAATTGCCCTCCATGGAGGCACTCTGGTATGTTGAGAATGTGTACGCTTTCTTGGTCCATTCACTTTAGTCATGTTGGTTAACTATAATTACCAATCAGGCAAGCACTAATGGTTTTCTGATGAACTGAGGAATGACTAGGTAGTTATATCTTTACATATATTGAAGTAACAAGCAGTGCGGTTTTGCAGGTTCCTTACTATCTGAACGAAACGACAGGGTGGGGAATGGAGGTTTCTGAGCTCAAGAAACAATTGGAAGCTGCCCAGTCAAAGGGCATTACTGTTAGGGCCTTGGTAGTGATAAACCCCGGAAACCCTACAGGCCAGGTAAGTACTTGCAAGTCTTTTCACACTTTAGTTTTTGAATGCACAGTTTCCTTATCGGGATTTTACAGCAACTTCTTTGCAGTTATCTTCAACTTCTGCTGTTCACTTATAGTAGTTGTCCTTATGTTGCTTCCATGGTTTACCTGTGCCTGCAGGTTCTTGCTGAGGAAAACCAACGTGAAATTGTGGAATTTTGCAAGAGAGAAAATCTGGTTCTTCTTGCAGATGAGGTGGGTATAGAACCATAGATATATTACAAATGTAGCTCCAACACATATAATATAATGGGGAGGGATAGAGCCATATTCACTGTAGCCACATTGTAAACGGATCCAAGCAAAATCGTGGATTTAAAAGTTGAATTAAGGGCTGAATTTTTGTAGATATTATCTCCCCACCATGGAGAGCATGCTCACAAAAATTCAGCTCATTCAAAGAAGCCTAACCTTAGAACATGCTCACAAAAGTTTTAAACCGTTAGATGAAAAGTTAAAAAATGAACACTAATTTTTACATGGTTAGACATGTTCAAATATTATAATTTTTTGTGAGAATGATTTTCATGGTGGAGGGATCATCTCTACAAAAAACTAGGCCTTAATTCATTTATATGTCGAAAATGTGGCTATAATGTGTGCATAAGAATGTGGCTCTATCTCTCCCCTAATATAATATAATATGTTTATTTTTATTTATTTTTTTCCCCAGGTTTTCCGCTTTTAATTTATTTTTGTCTTCGATCAGTTTCTTTTTTGCCATATATATTCTGCCTAAATGCTTGCGTCTATCAAATTAGTCCAATTTGGCTACTTTACTTTCAAGCTGGAACAGACTGTCTGAACTACACTTGCAATCTAGCCTCATATGCTAAGCTAAGTTAATCTTGTACAGGTATACCAAGAAAACATTTATGTTGCGGAGAAGAAGTTTCACTCATTTAAGAAGATTGCCAGGTCAATGGGCTATGGCGAGGAGGATATCGCATTGGTATCTTTTCAGTCAGTTTCTAAAGGTAAGTAAAATTAAAGAAAAGAAAAGAGATGAATTTTTGTTAGAAGTTAGAACTGAAAATATATGGGTTTATTTCTTAATGCTAGGATATTATGGGGAATGTGGAAAAAGAGGAGGTTATATGGAGGTCACCGGTTTTAGTGCTGCTGTGAGGGAGCAGATTTACAAAGTTGCATCTGTTAATCTTTGTTCAAACATATCTGGTCAGATTCTGGCAAGCCTCGTGATGAATCCTCCAAAGGTATTCCCTATTTGCCACTGTTTTGTGGCCCTAAACTTTATGAGAGATCACATTTAAATAATATCCTTCTCTTTTCGATTCATTGTTTTCATGGTCATGTCCAGCTATATCTTATCGTGATGTAGGTGTCAGTTTCAGATTAGAGTTACAATACCAATTTATGAGTGCAGTACTGTACCATGATAACAGTCATGGTCAACTGTAGTGATAGAAATTCATGAACAGTGCCAATTGTACTACATGTTAATGGGGAATTGAAAAAGACATTGATTAGCCTTATGATGTAATACAAATCAGCTTTACTTTATGTGTTTTCCTGTTTTCACTTGCAAGTGGAAGAGAATAACTGAAACCTATCTCTGCAGGTTGGAGATGAATCATATGAATCGTATCAGGCTGAAAAAGATGGAATTCTCTCTTCTCTAGCAAGGCGTGCAAAGGTTGGTCAACAATATGAATATAGGTCTATTTCCCTGAAATGCAGAATGAAATATTGCAATTCAATTGCATGGCTACTGGCTATTTGATTATGTTAAAAAATATGGGTATTAATTGTAACCTTCAAAGTCTTGTTGAATAGACCAAATGAACCACCATTCAACTTTGAATCTCACTTATGAGTTTGCAAAGTTTCTTAGAAATCCATTTCCATGTAGTAGATAACCAGATCATACTGCTCGATGGTTCGAATACTTGGTTTTTGAATGCGGGATTAATGTTTTAAGCTCCATGGCCCCCTTCTTTTGCTAGAATATGTAATGGGTGTTTTCTGGCTGTACTTGTGAACATTATAAGCATATGATCATCTTTGTTGTCAAGAAGTAATTTCTTTAAACTTCTGAAATCATAAAAGACTCATTTTGTTTTTACTGTTTGTTTTATAATACAGACTCTAGAAGATGCTCTTAACAGTTTAGAAGGCGTCACATGTAACAAAGCAGAAGGAGCCATGTATCTTTTCCCCCGTATCCATCTGCCTGGAAAAGCAATTGAAGCTGCAGAAGCCGCAAAGACAGCCCCAGATGCCTTCTATGCCCGCCGACTCCTTGAAGCCACTGGAATTGTTGTTGTACCTGGGTCTGGTTTTGGGCAGGTGAGTGTCCTACCCAAGCTTTTATAATTGCAGCTACAAGTTATGATTTGAGATCATATTAGGGCAGTGGAAGTTTTCCATGTTCAAAAGAATTGTCTAAATTAATAACAGATATAAGACTACGGTGTTAAAAATAATCAACTGATGTCACAGCCAATAGAACAAGAATATCGTAGCACATTTTATACTATTTTAGAGAATAAGAGCTTTATGGGTGTGGGTGTGTGGCTATCCTTGTGGGGTAATTTCATACTCTCCACGTATCATCAATTTTTTATGTGTCGTGACATCATACTCACAACCCACCCCATACCATGTATCAACAATTTCTCCACTTGTTACCCAATTCCCATCAAGGGTGTTGCATTCTTCCTTAAAAGGCATTGACACATTCATACTTCATAGATCATCACAATTTATCCTGGATCTAGGTAGCTCAGTAGCTTCCTATGCAGTGTTTGATGCCAGCTTATACTCATATAGTCATATGACTGGCCTGTGCAGTATGAACCTTTTGTGGTTGCAACAATGATCAAGTTCTTGTTTCTCTTCTGATCACGCCGAATATAGTTTTGAAAAAGCGAAGGGACATATGAAAATTGATGCATAAGAAGTTAACATCTGGATAATAACCATCACTTAAATAATGCATGAGAAGTTCTTTTTTTGTTTTTATTTCAACGGTGATAACCATAATTCTTTTACCTTTTCTCCATAGGTTCCTGGTACTTGGCATTTTAGGTGCACAATATTACCTCAGGGACACATGAAAAATGATGCATAAGAAGTTAACAGCTGGATAATAACCATCACTTAAATAATGCATGAGAAGTTCTGTTTTTGTTTTTATTTCAACGGTGATAACCATAATTCTTTTTACCTTTTCTCCATAGGTTCCTGGTACTTGGCATTTTAGGTGCACAATATTACCTCAGGAAGACAAGATTCCAGCAATTGTTACCCGCTTGACAGCCTTCCACCAAGCATTCATCGCAGAGTTTCGTGACTGAGCTACCTGCCAATACAATTTTGTTATCATAACTTTTCAGATGCCCTAATAAAGATGTATGAATACGCCCATGTTCTGCAAGATGATGTGTATTATTTTGCTTTTGAAACTTGGAAGTTGTTATATGAAGCGTCAAGAGAATGCATATCACTACTACTATAAATAACCTGCCATTTTAAAAGTAATCAGCCTTTTCAGTACCGCATAATGCCCTTACCAAGTGTTGAGAAAAAAATAGATGAGTGGGCAAACAAATGGACAACATAGTAATTTGTTTTTTTCCTTTCCATTTATAGCCTGTAGTTTAATAAGAGTAAAGTGCATATATAGAGGGGTTTTTTGTCTTTTTGAAGATGTTATTAAATGTACGCACCTTTTCTTTATGTCGCCGCCATACAGTTTTTAACGCATATGTTTATGTTGCCGCCATACAGTTTTTAACGCATATGCACAATCCACATTAAACATGATGTCTTTACCAAGTGTTGAGAAAAAAATAGACGAGTGGGCGAACAAATGGACAACATAGTAATTTGTTTTTTTTCTTTTCCATTTATAACCTGTAGTTTAATAATAGTAAAGTGCATATACTGAGTTTTTTTTTTCTTTTTTGAAGATGTTATTAAATGTACGTACCTTTTCTTTATGTCGCCGCCATACAGTGTTTAACGCATATGCACAATTTACATTAAACATGATTATGTATCCCATCTACTTTACTTTTTTAGTCGACCCACAGTCTTTAACGCATCTGGAATGTCAACATTAAGCATGCCTATGCATCCTAACTACTCTAACTTTTCAAAACAGTTATGTGGTACCCCGTTAGAACGCATTGGTGTTACCAACGCTTCTGTAGAGGAAAGAAAGAGTTTTACTATCAGCCATATTTTCTCATCACATTATTTGGCCCTTTCTATACATATAGAGAGCCGTGCATGCTGACATACTTGCCCATTATCTCCCCAGATTTGACTCCCGTGAGTCATTACAATGTGTTTAACCCCACCATAACTAAAAAACAACCCTGCTTTACATTTTAATTTTTTTTTTAAATATCCCCAACATTATTTTCTTTCCTCTTCAAATAGTTGCCTCGGGCGCACTTCAGTGCAGTCGGCACACAATGTTGAACGCATTTGCAATGTCCACAATAAGCATGACTATGCATCCTACCTACTCTACCTTTTCAGTCTATTTTTTTGTTCCCATAAGTATCTGCTAACTTTTAAAAATAGCTGTGTAGGACCCGTTAGAACGCATCGGTGTTGCCAACGCTTCTGTAGAGGAAAGAGAGAGTTTTACTACCAGCCAAATTTTCTCATCACATTATTTGGCCCTTTCTATACATATAGAGCCAGCATACTGCCCATTATCTCCCCAAATTTGACGCCCGTGAGTCATTACAATGTGTTTAACCCCACCATAACTAAAAAACAAACCTGCTTTACATTTTAATTTTTTTTTAAATATCTCCAACATTATTTTCTTACCTCTTCAAATACTTGCCTCGGGCGCACTTCAGTTCAGCATGCATAGCTAGAGTTTAATAGGAAAGGCTTTAACCTGTTTTATGCAGACAAAAAAAAAAAAAAGGAATGATGCTATACAATGTTTATTTGTTATCGTCAGACACTCGAGGTATCCACTCATTTTTCCCCCCCCTCTTTTGTTACTTAAATTCTAATGAATTCATTTCTGCAGGTTTGTTTCCTTTTTCCCTCCATTTCAATACAGTCGGACGTTTATTTGAACTATCCAAATTTAAGTCAGCAACTTTGAAGCCCATTTAGATAGGTAAACTAAAACGGAAAATTACTTAGCTCAATCCATTGCATTTGTTGTTTTAAAATCTTTTAGTCTGTTTTTTTTTTTGAACTGACTACTAACTATTGTTGTATGAAGGTTATTTTAGGTCCCTTTGACGGAATTGAGTCAACGGAATTTTCGTACCGAGCAATACAAAGGTCCCATAAAAAACGTTATAGTATATTGTAAAAAAAAAAAAAAAAAAAGGATATGATCATAGTGCATTAATCAGTTAAAATAAAATGTTTAGTAAGTTACAATGGACTATGTAACATGTTATAGGCCCATAGTGTTTTTTTGTTCTGAGTTAAAATTACAATGAGCTTGTTGATAAATTGTATTTTGCGCCTTTAAAATGATGAACTAGCATATTGACCTTAGCTGCTTTGAAGCTTGGCTTATGTTTACAACTTTTTTTTTAACTTGCCAGTAACAATATTTGAGTCAATAGTTTACAAGGATTTTTTAATAATAGTTTTGTTGACAATATTGTTAAATTTTTTTGCTTTGTTGACTATGTTGCACCTTAAAATTGTCATGTCATTAAATTGTGTAACTACATCAGATCCAAAATAGATACAAAATGCACGCAAAAAAAAGATGAATAGCTAAATATTACATGTTTAGCATAAAACTCTACAAGCCGTAATTTGAATCATTCTACTTTGTGTTTCCATTTGTTTAGCATTAACATATGGAGTTGCATGGAAGTGCTTCGAATTTAGATCTCAGAAGTTATGATAATGCTCAACGACAACAACAACAAAATCGGCGAATTAGGGAACGAGAGAGGCGAGCCAATATGGATTCAACACAGGTAGCCCAGAGAAGAGAACATTTACAAAGAAATTATTATCGATGAATCCGACAGCAAAGAAATGAAGCAATAACTGCTCAAAGAGCCCGCATGCGTACAACATGGGAAACTCCTTCATTGATTCCCACTGATGAATCATTACACTCAAACAATTTAATACCTTGGAGGGTTAATCAGGTACCACACCAACAAAGAAATATTTCAAACCAGTTGGTTTGGGATGGTGGTCGTACGCAACAAAGGCGTTTAACTCATATAAGGCGTTATGCTCGCAACTTGGTCAACGAAGATTCAAAATTTATTGAAGCAACAACAACTACATCAGTTAGTGCAAGCAATAATTATAATGCATCATTACCCTCCAAAAATTGCATTACTCACATCAACTTACAAATATTTCAAACCAATTCTTCTGTGGGGATCGCACTACACAATGCAGACGGTTGACTCATATAAGACAATATGCTCGGAACTTGGGAAATGAAGATTCCAGCTTGATCGATGCAACATCTACTGCATCAGCAAGTGCAAGCAATGACGGTAATGCTAAACCCCCTTCTACCAACTACTCCGCTGATATTTCAATTCAATCATGTCTTGATAAAATATTTATTCGATGTATACCATGATATTGACAAAATAAAATTGAACTTTGTTAAGTTCTAGGAATCCGTGCTGATGAAATTCCTGACGAATATGATATCAATACCATTAGTCCAGATGGGAATATCATTAATAACAGTAGTGACAGTGAAGGCGAGCCTTTCGTAGGTATACATCTAATCTTATGCTTGCGTTGATAATTAGTAAACTTTTTTTACTTCGCTTATCACTTATAATTTTTATTTAATTTATAGAAACAGATGCTGACCACGAAGATGTCAACATGCGTACAACTGATTCATTAAGAAGTACTGATTTTGTAATAGATGCTGATGGAATTGGAAAAGACACCGAATGTTTAAGAAAAAATTTAGTATCTGTGCAAGGTTAGATTGACTTCTTAAATTAAGAATATCTATATAAGCCATTTAATTGCATTAAGTAACTAGGTTTATGTAATACGTATATTAACTATCCAAAGTATATTCCCTTAGGTGGCGTTAAGAATAGTCGACAAACATGCTTTGTGACTAGAAGAAGGCGTAATCATAATTGCGCTCGAGGCTATGATGACTCTTCGCATGTAGAAACACATCGTTTGCCACCACCTCGGAATTGTCCTAAATGTCAAGCAAAATTATTCAATCGTGAACCACCCAGTTTATGTTGCTCAAATGGGACAATTACTTTACCTCCTATGGTAGCGCCTACTGATTTGATTAATTTATATGAATGTCAATCAACAGTTGGTGTTGAATTTAGGAAAAACATACGTGCGTACAACCATGTTTTTTCCTTCACTTCTATGGGGGTGGACATTGATGATGCTCTTGCTGATGGTAGGGAAGGAATTTACACATATAAAGCTCGGGGTGCTATTTATCGTCGTATTGGTGGCCTACTACCAAGTCCAGGACATAGGCCCAGATTTCTACAAATGTATATATATGACACAGATCATGAACTTGAATATCGGATGGCTGAAAATGGAGTACTAGACCGACGGGTATTGTCTATCATCCATAACGTTTTAAAGGAGAATCCATACGTCCAAATTTTTCGACAAGTGTCGCAACGATTAACATCACCAAATGTTCGGTTGGTTATTAAAGATAACCCAACAGAAAGTCATCAATATAGCATTCCTACGTCTTCTCAAGTAGCTGCTATTTTAGTTGGTAGTGAAGATCCAAGTAACTTTAATGAACGCGACATCATAGCCCAAAGGATTTCTGGCAAATTCGAAAATGTTCCAGACACTGCAGGCTATTATGATCCACTTCAGTACCCTCTTCTACTCCCTTATGGCAGTCCAGGATGGAATTTACATATGTTTCATTGCAATAGGGCACGACTTACATGTCAACAATTTTATTGTTACTTGCTACAAGTAAGTTTCTGACTAACATTTTATAATATTTTATTATATACATATTTTTTAATCCAATTGAAAACCACTAATTTCTAATTCCCTTATTAGATTCGCCCAGATGATCCATCCCTTCTGCTCCGTAGTGGTCATCTTTTACAACAATACATAGTCGACAACTATGTTAAAATATCAACTTTAAGATTGAGGTGGATACGTGATCACCAGCAAGAAATAAGGGCTGAACTTTATCAAGGATTGCAAGACTCTTTAAGTTCGGGGGAAGTTCATTCAGATACGTATTGAGTTTTGAAACTTATTAAAATTTAGTCAAATGGAAAACTTTACATTCATTTTTTATGTTAAATTGAAGGCAATGTGGGGCGCAAAACAATTTTGCCTGCAACTTTTCTGGGCTGTCCCCGTGACATGCATCGTCGATATCATGATGCTATGGCATTGGTTCAAAAGTATGGAAGACCAGATTTGTTTATCACAATGACGTGCAATCCATCGTGGTCAGAGATCGAAGATGAGTTGTTAAAAGGCCAGGTTCCAAATGATCGACCCGATTTGATAGTCAGGATTTTCCATGCCAAGCTCGAAGAGTTGAAAAATGATATATTCATTAAAAGAATCCTTGGAAAAGTGGTTGCACATGTTCATGTAGTTGAATTCCAAAAAAGAGGGTTGCCTCATGCACACATCCTTCTAATCCTTGATGAGGCCGACAAGTTAACAATTGCAGATGCTTACGACAAAATTGTTAGAGCAGAAATTCCAGACCCGACTATTGAGCCAGAACTATATGAGATTGTAGTTAAACACATGATTCATGGTCCGTGCGGTAATGTTAATCCTAACTGTGTCTGGATGCGAGATCAAAAGTGTACAAAAAATTTCCCAAAACAATTTATTCCAGCAACTAATCAAGGAAGCGATTCTTATGCTACATATATGAGGCGGGACAACAACGCTTTTGCAACTGTTAAGAATCATGGTCGGCATTATCGTGTTGATAATCGTTGGGTTGTTCCTTATAATCCATGGTTATTGAAAAAGTACAATTGCCATATCAATGTCGAAATATGCTCGAGTATTAAAAGTGTCAAGTATTTGTACAAGTATATTTACAAGGGGTCAGACCGAGTAGCGATGGAAGTGACGTCGACAAATAAATATGAACATGATGAAATAAAGCAGTATGTAGATGGCCGTTGGATTTGCCCGCAAGAAGCCCTTTGGAGAATCTTCGAATTTCCACTAAGTCAAATATACCCGTCAGTTTATTCTTTGCAAGTACACTTGCAAAATATGCATGAAATAACCTATCAAGGTAACCAGCTGTTTGAGGATGTTTTGGCTGATGATAGGAACTCTCGCACGATGTTAACAGAATTTTTCCGACTGAATAGCGTTGACGTTGCTGTTAGACAATATCTTTATCATGAAATTCCTGAGCATTATGTGTGGGATAAGTCGACTAAGCATTGGCAATCAAGAACTGCACAGAATCCGGTCATTGGAAGACTATTTGCAGTTTCCCCTATGGAAGGTGAGCGATTTTACTTGAGGCTGCTACTGAACCATGTTAGAGGCCCAATATCATATGAACATATCCGAACTGTTGGATCTAATATATACCCTACATTCAAAGAGGCTGCTGAGGAGTTGGGGTTGCTCGAAAGAGACAGTGATATTCGCCAATGTTTGCTTGAAGCATCAAGAATGCAAATGTCAAGTTCTCTACGGAAATTATTTGTTACAATTTTGGTTTATTGTAATCCTATCAGAGTACGTGATTTGTGGAATGAATTTAATAGATGTATGGCCCAAGATTACGCCTTAGGGAGTTCTAACACAACCTATGTGACAAATCGTTTACTAAGCGAACTTAAGTTGTTGTTGGAGCAATATGGATAGACAATTTCATATTATGATTTACCTCAGATGAGTGCTGACAAAGTTGACCAAGATGATATATCAAGTTTGGTCATAGAGGAACTTTCTATTCCTGTTACTTCAGAAGATCTTTCTTCTATCGGTCAGCTTAACCATGAACCGAAGATTGCTTTTGACCAGATTCTTAGTTTTGTGCAGCAGAGGAATGGTGGTGTGTACTTCGTTGATGGGCCTGGGGGGACAGTAAAAGGCTACTTATATAAGTCTATTTTTGCAAAACTCCGTAGCAACGGACATATTGCTATTGCAACAGCTACATCGGGAATCGCTGCTATCATGATGCCTAGAGGTCGTATGTACAACCCACTCTAGATTCAAGATTCCAATTCCAATTACATCCACTTCCACTTGCAAAATAAGCAAAGCTCGCAGTTTAGGCAGTTTGTTACGGCAGGCGAGCATACTGATATGGGATGAGGCTACCATGGCACATCGTTATGCGTTTGAAGCATTTGAGAAAACTTTGAGAGACATTACAAACAGTGATTTACCATTTGGAGGGAAAGTTTTTGTAATGGGTGGAGATTTTCGCCAGGTGTTGCCAGTTGTTTCTCATGGTTCAAAGGAACAAACTATTGATGTATGCATAACAAGTTCTCCACTTTGGGAGAAAGTTAATGTGTTACGTCTACAGGAAAATATGCGGGCTAAAATGACCGCGCCTTTGCAGAGTTACTCATGGCCATCGGCGATGGGATTCAGCCAATTATTTGTGAGGATGACATCATTGAACTGCCAAAAGATATTGTCATTCCGTGGGAGAATGAGCATTCACGTCTTAAGCTTATAAATGAAATCTTTCCAGGATTAGATAAAAATGCTGGTAACAAAGACTACATGATCAGTAGGGCGATAGTAACTCCTAAGAATGATACTATACAATTGTTGAATGATGAAATAATTGCCCGATTTCTCAGTGAAGAAGTCACATATTACTCTTTTGATTCAGTTCAAAATGATTCTCGTGGTCTATATCTGCAAGAATACCTGAATTCAATCTGTCCCAGTGGTATACCTCCTCACAAATTGAAACTAAAGTTGGGGGCTCCCGTTATATTGACGAGAAATCTGAATCCTAAAAATGGCCTATGTAATGGAACAAGACTAATATGTAGAGGATTCAACACGCATGTAATCGATGCAGAAATTGTGACTGGAAATTCCGTAGGTGATCGAGTTTTACTGCCCCGCATTCCACTGTGCCCTTCTTAGGATGCAAAGTTGCCATTCGAAATGACTAGGAAACAATTCCCTATCAAGTTAAGTTTTGCTCTTACAATAAACAAATCACAAGGTCAAACCATTCCACATGTTGGGGTCTATTTGTCTAATCATGTTTTCTTGCACGGCCAACTCTATGTTGCTTTATCAAAAGGAGTATCACAGACTACAACGAAAGTCTTAGTTAAAAAAAGAACAATCAAGGGTCTTCCTGGAACTTACACTAGAAATGTCTTCTACAACGACATTCTAGCTTCTTGCAGTGTTTAGTTACAAGTAGTGTGTTTTACTATTGTTTACTTCAATATTAATTTTAAAGCGTATATATTATTTTGTGTAAAATACTTAATTTATATGATGACCAAGTCTCATTATTATACAATATAAACTCAAAATCCATTTCCAAACATCCCTTCAATTTTTCATGTCTACGTTGCGCAGTCTTTAACCCAACAAACAAGGTTAACTATGTTTATTCATTGTTGTGTACAATTTAAACATTTTTTTCCTCTGGTCTTCATATGATTTAAATCGTTTTTATTTAACTCAACGCTTTTATCCTTGCAGTTTATTATAAAAGTGATTCAAAAAAAGTTAAGAGACTTTTCAGCACATATCAGCAATTGGAAATGGCTTACAAGGATACTTTGTATAATGCATATGATGTGCTTCATGTCTGAATAGCTTAGCGTAATAAACCAGCTATAATATAAAAGAAGATTGTAAAAACTTTATCTTATAAGGTATGCAACTATTTTTTAACTTGGACAGTTTTAAAACTTTTCAAGTTTAGCTATCGGAGACCCATCATTCATAAATAGCATAGATCCTAATAAATTAAATTAAATTGATTGAGGATGAGGTTGTTAAAATGATTATCCATACTTGATGGGTTGACTCTCTTATCTTAAAATAAAGTTATAAAATAATATACATTGGCGATACGTTGACATTAAAAAAAAAAATGTCTGTCTTATTCAATATAATTTACAAGCATGCTAGAGCATGTAAATGTCTGCAAGTAGATGTATTTAACTTAACTAAAGTCAACGTGGGCAAGTAAATGTCAGCATGTAAAACATCAATTATTGTGACATACGATCATCTTAGCCCAAACCTATTCCACACTTCTATTATACCACACAGTAATTGTGGGATGGTTAATTTTTTTACAATATAAAATTGGTCGGTCACGTAGTGGCTATTAAATTATTATTCTTACGCGTACCTTATTATTGCTGACAGGATGCAAATTTGGGCTTCTTTCGTACATATTCAAATTTTGTTATCACCAAATGAGCATTGAGCAATAGTTAAACCAAGTTACATAAATGCACAGAGCCGTTATAAATTTAAATGTTTCTTTCCTCTTAGGTAAATTTTTAAATACGGTGTTTCATCTACGCTTGATAAGCATACTAGATTAGACTTAATTTTAAAAAAAAAAATTCAATAATGTATAGTGACTATATATTTATTTTAAAACTATTATGGTCTTTTCCTTATTTAAAATATCAGAATAGGTATATAGATTAGATTACCTACCGTTGGTCATGCACAAGCTTATATATCCTGTTTACTCATTCTTTTAAATTCTTTATAAAATTTAAAAATTAATAAGCTAAAAAAAGAACATGTTCAATTGATAACCCAAATCTTATTCCTCAAACAAAATCTCATATTAAAAATATTCATTTTACCTTCTTTTCCACAGTAAATTATCATTTTCGTCACTAACCCATTTAATCATGCTATGCGGCCGTAATAAAATTGTAGGGGAGCGAAGAAAAGTTTAAAATATTAAATTAATAAGTTGCATAGTTAGGTTGAGATTGAACAACTCTTACCCTCCTATTGTTATCACAGGCAGGACTTAAGTTTACATATATGCAATATATATCTAAACCTTGACGCTGACAGAAAAACGTTGTTGAATAGTTTGCACAGTGTAAAGAGAGATCACTGTCCGTCTCACATGAAATAACTATTGTTCTCTTTGTCAAACGAATTTATCGTCATCCATATTTATTATAAACACTTGATAAATGATGCCCCCCGCTCAATCATGGTTATAGGCAATGATAAGGGAAACAAAACAAAGTTAAAACTATAAAATTAGTCGGTAGCATAGTAAGGGCGGGGTCGTACAACTCTGAACTACACATTGTTATCACTGGGGGACTTAAATCTACATAGCTATAGTACATATTTGTCTATTTCCGATCGACTACCAAAAAAAATGTTAAAAAAAGTGACCACAATGTCAACAAATGCCCGTGTTCATGACACATCAAATAATGTTCTTCTATATCACACGAAATTATTGTCGACCAAATATACCATTCATAATTAATACAATCCAACCCTGCTAAATCATGCCAAAAGACAATGATAAGATGGTAGGAGACGGAAAAAATGTTGAATAAACCAAATTGGTCGGTCGCATCGTGATGGTGGGGTCGAATTACTCTGAGCTGCCCATTGTTATCACGGGTGAGATCTAAATTTATATATCTACAACACATATTTAGATGTTGATGTAATTTGAGAATAAATTTATTATTAAAAAAAACATTAGCACTTCGTCGCTCACAACCCCACTCAACCATGATTAGAGTCAATAATTAGGGAGACAAAAAAAAAGTTAAAAAATATAAAATTAGTTGATTGCATCATAAGGACAAGACCGAGCAGGTATGAGCTGCACATTCTTAGGACAGGCAGGCCTTAACTTTACATAACTGCAGCACACGTCTATATTTTGCGGTTGGCAACAAAAAAGGTGTTGAAAAGTTGCCACCATGTCAAGGGCCATCAGTGTCCACCACTAATTAAATAATGTTTCCCTGTACGACACCAAATTATTGTTTATTAAATATACCATGTACAATTGACACAACTGAACCCTACTCATTCAAGGTAAAAGACAATAATAATACTGTTGAGGAACAAAACAAAAGCTAAAAAAACAAATTGGTTGGTTGCATATTAAGGTTGGTATCGATCAGCTCTGGACCGCCGATTATTATGACGAGCGAGACTTAAATTTACATATCTCCAACACATATTTAAATCTTAACGTAAGTAACCAACAAATTCATTAGGCAATGATAAGGGGAACAAAACAAAGCTAAAACTACAAAATTAGTCGTTAGCATAGTAAGGGCGGGGTCGTACAGTTCTGAACAGGGGCCTTAAATCTACATATTCTACAGTACATATTTGTCTATTTGGGTTCAACTACAAAAAAAAAGTTAAAAAAAATGGCCACAATGTCAACAGATGTTTGTGTTCGTGACACATTAAATAATGTTCTTCTATATCACATGAAATTATTGTTGACCAAATATACCATCCAGAATTGATACAATCCAAACCCGCTCAATCATCCCAAAAGACAATGATAAGATAGTAGGAGAGGGAAAAAAATATTGAATAAACCAAATTGGTCGGTCGCATCGTGATGGTGGGGTCGAATAACTCTGAGCCGCCCATTGTTATCATGGGCGAGACCTAAATTTACATATCTACAACACATATTTAGATGTTGATGTAATTTGAGAATAAATTTATTATTTAAAAAAACATTAGCACTTCGTAGCTCACAACCCCACTCAACCATGATTAAAGTCAATAATTAGGAAAACAAAAAAAGTTATTGTCGACCAAATATACCATCTAGAATTGATACAATCCAAACCCGCTAAATCATGCCAAAAGACAATGATAAGATGGTAGGAGAGGGAAAAAAATGTTGAATAAACCAAATTGGTCGGTCGCATCGTGATGGTGGGGTCGAATAACTTTGCACCGCCCATTGTTATCACAGGCGAGATCTAAATTTACAAATATACAACACATATTTAGATGTTGATGTAACTTGAGAATAAATTTATTATTAAAAAAAACATTAGCACTTCGTAGCTCACAACCCCACTCAACCATGATTAGAGTCAAAATTAGGGATTTTTTTTTTAAAATATAAAATTAGTTGATTGCATCGTATGAACAGGACCGAGGAGGTATTAGCCACACATTCTTAGATGGGCATGTCTTAACTTTACGTAACTGCAGAACACATCTATATTTTGCGGTTGGCAACAAAAAAGGTGTTGAAAAGTTGCCACCATGTCAAGGGCCATTAGTATCCATCACACATTAAATAATGTTTTCCTGTACGACACCAAATTATTGTTGATCAAATATACCATATACAATTGACACAACAGGATCCCACTTATTCAAGGTAAGCTACAATAATAATATTGTTGAGAACGAAACACAAGCTTAAAAAACAAATTGGTTGGTTGCATATTAAGGTTGGTATCGATCAGCTCTGGACCACACGTTATTATGACGAGCGAGACTTAAATTTACATATCTGCAACACATATTTAAATCTTAACGAAACAAACCAACAAATTCATTATTAAAAAAAACATATACTTTGTCGTTTTAGAATTAATAATCAGCTAAGTTGTATTATGTTGACATTCAGACTATATTACCTTACTTTGTTGCGGCATCAAACTTATATAATATGTCAACTCTCTCTTTAAAGTTCTTATTAGTTCATTAAAGTTATACCTTCTCTTATAGGGAAAAAAAACTTCCATTCCACTTCAGAAAACTTATTCAACAGCCTACCATAATCAAATGGCATCACAAGCATGTCAATTCCTTGCTAATCTCCGTACAGGTGCATAAAAGTGGAAAGTTAAAGTTCGTGTAACAAGAATGTGGGAGTCACGTCATTGGAATAACAACGATGTTATAAGCCGAGACTTTTTACTATTGGATTCCCAGGTAATGGGTCACGTTAGTTTTTAGCTATTTTTTTTTAAAAATAAATTTTGTTTTCTTTATACACAGGGAACTCACGTACATGCAAAATTGGCATCGGAAAACTTTAGAGAATTTGATAAATTTGCAAAAGGAAATGTGATAGAAGCAGGCCAAATCTACCTTATTGAAAGATTTGATGTGATGTTAGCAACAACCTATCGTCCGGTAGTTCATCCATTTGTGATTCATTTGAAGCCAGAAACATTAATAGAATCAGTGGATGAAGACGAGACTGAAATAGCAAATCACAAATTCAATTTCACTGACTTCAAAAACCTTCAAGAAAGATCTAAACGGAAAACTCTTTTATCAGGTTATATATTAAAACTTTCGACTTAAATATTTCTTCTAATTTATAATTTCACATTAGATTAATCAGTCTTTTCACTTGAAAAGCTAAATGACAGAAGTTCTAATGTTTTGTTTATGTCAACACGTAGATGTTATTGGTGTCTTGAAAAGAGTTGGCAACCATAAAGAAAAATCAGGATTAAATTTACAAGAGATCGTAATCATGGATAAGAAGTGAGTTAAACATTGATATCTTTAGTTAACAAATCAAACATATTGTTGTAACTCAATGAAGTCTACCCAACTTTTAGCGGCGCGGAAATAACAATTGCTTTGTGGGGTGATATCGGCAAATCAATTCCAGAAGACATTATAACAAAACATAATGTTATCATTATAGCCACTTCTCTGAATGCAAAAGATTATCAAGGTACATATACATTTATATCGTTGACAATTTATGTTGGTATCAAATATCAATTTATATCAAATTTATATTCCACCTGAAATTCTATCCATTAAAAAAAGGTTTTAATACAGTTTTTATTGTAGGCAAAATTACATTTTCATCTCTTAGCGGGACAAAAATCTATGTCAACCTGGAAATTGATGTTGTTGCTGAATACAAGCACAAGTGAATTATATATATATATATATATATAATTTTTTTTTTAGTAAAAAAAAATTAACATCGACTATATTCGTTAACACTATAAATATATTTGTTACATTAGGTTCAATTTTCTTTTACTAAATTGCTATGCGTATTTATGTAACTGCAATTCATTAACATTTTTCCTATTCCCATTATGATCCACGTTTTTATTTCTTGGGTACATACTAGCTTCCGAGATACATACATTTCCGTAGAGGTTGAGGGTTCTCCTGAAAATTTATCTTAAGAAGAACTACTTAGAAATAGAAGAATTACCATAGCTAAATTAAAGGAGCTTGGAAGAGATGAAGCACAACACGGATCAAGCTATACCTGCTCTGCCATAGTAGACAAGGTATCTGAAAGTTAATTGGTTCTACAATTGCTGCAGACGTTGTATGATAACTATCCCACAAATTGACTCTGAGAAACCCTGTACCAAGTGTAAGGTGGACACAGAAAAAAGGTTGGTAAAATTAAACTAACATATTTAACCTGTTTTCTCCTTAAAGTATTCAACTCCCTCATTTACCACATTCTAATTTCAAAGTAGGTATAAACTTCGAATGTGTGTGAATGATTTCTCTGATATCACCACTTTTGTCGCTTTCAACAAGCATGCCAAAGCCTTGCTTATGAAGTCGGTCGAAGAATTAGACATAATCCAAAAGGTAAGTTACTTCACAATTCATTAATACATCTTTTGAATATAAGTTGAAACATTTCTTATACAAAATACAGAAAAATGGTCCGGATGCAGCTTCCAAAGAACTCCAAAAAATTGGAGGAAGATCTTTCATCTTCCAAGTTCAAATCAACGGCTTCAGTGCCAAGGAAACTTTGGAATCATTTACCATCGACAAAGTTTACCCTGAAGAAACATACTTAGATAGTCAAGTGGTTGGCAAGGTGAAGTTATGCTTTTATTTATTTTTTTTTTAATTTTTTCCCTTCCAAAAAAATTTATGTAAATGCTTTAACAATTATACATTTTTAACTAACATAGGGTAATGAGCTCGCAACTGGTGAAATGGTTCACAAAGATGTTTCAGCCAAGGAAAACAACACTGAAATACAACCATCCAAAAAAAAAAAATAAAAGAACATAATACTAGGTAAATGAACAACGCACACATTTGTGTGGCATTATTTAAATATTCATTTCCTTTATTTGCTACCTAGGAAATATAACAACGTTAATTGTTTTTGTTCTACAATGCAGGAGACATCCATGTATGAAGAGTTAACTGTGTTACATCTCTATCTTTAATTTTTCAAAAGTCAACTGTAAAATGAAAAACGAGATGCTACTACGCCTACTCCATCCCACGCTAGGTCCATCTAATAAATGTTGTTGATTTGACTCTGTTCAAGTCATGTGGCTCGGAGTGTTATAATAATATTTAGGGTTATTTAGCTTTTGGCCCCACTTTATATATGGATATTAGCGTTTGGCTCTCCTAAGTTGCTAAATTCATTTTTGGCCCCAGTTCTGTTAGTTGAATCAGTCAACTTTAACTCCACCGTATGTTTTCTTCAAAATGGCAATTTTACCACTCTCGTGACTCGTGACTTGCATGTGAAACTGTAACGAAATATTCATTTGTTTTATTTCGATTTGAAATTCCATTACAATTTCAAAATTATCTCTTGTACAATTTCGATCAACAACATTACAATTTGTCTGATATCATGAGAAAACAAAACAAAATCTCTCATCTCTCTCATCTCTTTAATCATCAAATTACATACCCTATCATCGAATGCTCCCCATCATCGAATACCAACAAAATACCAACTCCCCATCATCACGTACCCTAATTTCTGCTCTCCATCATCACGTACCCTAATTTCTGGTCATGATCAGTTGGTTTGATTGTTGTTTCTTAGCTCAAGCTTTAGTTCATTGGAAAGATTATTTAGCTTGCAGAAAGGTATGTCTGTATGTACTTTGTTGGTTGCATGAAAATTGCATGTAAATTGTTGGTTGCATGAAAAGCGATGGGTGATGAACAATATAATAAGGAATGTGGGGAATGTGGGGAATGTGGGGACCAAACCCTAGAAATTACCAAATGGTAATTTTAAAGTGGGGACCAAACCCTAGAAATTACTAAATAATTATTACTTATTGAAATTGAGGATTTTTTAAATTAGGGTTCACGATTTATAATTAAACTGTAATTAACCCCAATTACTTATTCAAAATTGGGGATTTTGTCCAATTGAACATAAAAACTTAACGAAATTACACCATACAAATTGGGGCTTCTGTCAAATTAGGATTCTAAACACCAATTTGCCCCAATTACTTATTCAAAATTGGGGATTTTGTCCAATTGGGATTTTAATATGCAAATTGAACATAAAAACTTAACGAAATTACACCATACAAATTGGGACTTCTGTCAAATTAGGGTTCTAAACACCAATTTGCCCCAATTACATGTTAACAATTAGGGCTTTGGTCAAATTAGGGTTCTAATGTGCAAATTGAACACCAATTAGGCCCAATTACATGTAAAATAAATAGGCATTTTGTCCAATTTTGTTTATAGTGTGCAAATTTAACCTAAATTGGGACAATTAATTGCAAAAAATTGGGGATTTTGTCCAGTTAAGAATCTAAAGTGCAAATTGAATATTGTGAAGTGTCTTTTCATTGTTAATTCTTATATATACCTGTTGTGTGTGTTTGTATGCATGTTCTGTTTGTTTATGTGCATGTTCTATGTGTTTATATGCCTCTCTGTGTGTATGTTTAGTGTATGTATTAAATGTATGTAATACCCTAATTGAATTATGGGAATTATTGTAAACATGCATTTTCAGTGATATGGCGTCATCTTTAAGAGGTCAGAGAGAGTTTGTGATACACTATGATGGTTTCTGGATGCAAATAGTGCCTGGTAGAATGAAATATCTAGATTATCATGGTGGGTCTCAGTTTCATCTTAGGTTAGATGGGGATGAATTGAGTTATATGGGGCTCATTGAAGATATTCATAGATCTGTGGGGGATGATGTTCCCATTAATGGTGTTAATTGCATTTGTGGAGGGTTCTTGACTACCATTTACAATGATGTTGGAGTGCTAAAAATGTGGGATACTATTAAGGCAGAAAGGGATCAAAAGTTTCATTTGTTTGTCACCATGGTCACTCCAGATATGATGCAACCCTCTTCAAGTCCCTAAACCTAAGCTCCGAGTAAGCCCAATGCCAAACCATATAAGAAGCCCAGTATTGTTTCTAAGTCCAAGTTGGTTTCAACACAAAGCCCAAGCACACCTACAAAGGCCAAGTCTATTCTTAACTTTGAGGTAAGAAGGTCACCTAGATTTCCTCACAACTGTCTCCAATAAACCTAGCTTCTCCTCCTCCATGTGAATCTGAGTCCAAGTTGGTCTCAACACAAAGCCTAAGCACACCTATAAATACCAAGTCTATTCTTAACTTTGAGGTAAGAAGGTCACCTAGATTTTCCTCACAACTGTCTCCAATAAACATAGCTTCTCCTCCTCCATGTGAATCTGAGTCCAAGTTGGTCTCAACACAAAGCCCAAGCACACCTATAAAGGCCAAGTTTATTCTTAACTTTGAGGTAAGAAGGTCACCTAGATTTTCCTCATAACTGCCTTCAATAAACCAAGCTTCTCCAGTTATACAATTGTCTCCATGTGAAGATGAAGATGTATGTGAGGGGATCCAATTTGATGAAGGGATACAACAAACTGCAGAAGATGTTGTCAATGACTTTCTTGAGTTGTTTGAAATCCGTGAGGCATTTGTTGATGCAGATAGAAGAAGTGTGCCCAAGAAGAAAACAATGGGGAAGTCTGAGAATGATGATAGTGAAAATGAAGAGGGTGGAAGATACTTTGAGAAATTTCAAACTGGTGGTCCATGTGTGGACATGAGATGTGGGTATGTTAGTAATCAGTCAACTGAATATGATCATGATGATGATTTCACACCTCAAGATGTTGAAAAAGATGAAGTTGTATGTAATTTGGTGAATGAGGCAACTAATCTTGAAGAAGGAGCAGATGATGTGATTGATAGTCTTGGGTTGGGGACAAGTAACTTGTATCAGGGTGAATCAATCCCAAGTGTGGAGGATGAAGATATAAAAGAAGATAACAAACTGAAGCTAGAACCAGGCATGCAATGGAAGTTAATGCCTGAATGTAGGAGTTATCTGAAGAGTTTGGCAATACAAGACATATTCAGTTTCAAGAAAAAACAAAATGACACAAAAGATCTGAATTTATTGTATTGGTGAAGACCATGCAGATAAATAAATGGTTAAACCATGCACTGAAGGTAGCATGTAGTATCCTGAGGGATCACCATCTTTTGTTAAGTTAAGGAAATTTGTGGGGACTCATACTTGTGAGGCTGATGGAAAGAATCATGTGAAACAAGCCAAAGCTCCTTGGGTTGCACAAGTTCTTGAGGATTTCCTTAGAGATCACCCAAACATGAAACCTTTAGATGTTCACAAGGAAGTTTGGAGGAGATTTGGAGTTGAGTTATCTTATTACACTACTTGGAAGGCTAAGGTCAAGATGTTTGAGAAAATAAATGGGAATTATGAGGCTAGTTATCTTGTAGTATCTGAGTTGAAAAAGCAGATAGATATAAAGAATGTGGGAAGTCTGGTCAAATGGTACAGACATGGTGAAACAGGGGAATTTGTTGGGTTCTTGTTTGCTTACAAAGCATCATTGGATGGGTTTGTCAATGGTTGTAGACCTATTATTGGGTTAGATGGATCATTTCTGAAAGGGAAATATGGTGGATGTTGTCTAAGTGCAATGGCCTTAGATGCACAAAATGGGCTCTTCCCAATTGCTATCTATATTTGTAGGGGTGAGAATGGAGATACATGGAAGAAGATTTTGAGTCAGCTGAGGCCTTATTTGATCATACATAAGGAGCCACTTACCTTTATCTCTGATAGACAAAAGGGTCTCATAGAAGCTGTGGATGTTGTGTTTCCAAAAGCTAAGCACATGTAATACACTGTGTTGCTAATGTATTTTAATTCTTAAGTAATTCTTTGCATAATGTATTCACTTTCTTATTTACATGTATTTTAATTCTTTTTTGGTTCTATTCTTTTTTAGGTATTGCTTTAGACACATGTACAAAAACTTTAAGGTGAATTTTAAGGGTGAGTTGCTAAGGGACTTGAGCTGGAGGGCAGCAGAAGCATTTAAAGAATGCCATCATGATAGATATATGGAACAATTACTGGATGTGGATGAGGAAGCTAAAGAATGGTTAGAGGGGGAAGCAAAACACACTTGGGCTAGGTCACATTTTGATTTCTCAACAAAATGTGATGCTATCACCAATAATTTCAGTGAATCATTTAATTCTTGGATACTGAAAATTAGAGATAAGCCCCTAGTGTAGTTTGTTGATCAATATAGTCTTGCTGTAATGAAGTTGATCCATGAAAGGAGGATTACTTCACAGGAACTAGTTGATGGTGATTTGGTGCCAGCTGCTATGGGAGTCATAAATAAGCTAGAAAACAAGTACAACAAATACAAAGTACAAGGATTTGTTGAGGGATTTGTTGAAGGAGTTGAACACAACTCATTCTGTGTCATTAATGTCAAGACTGAAAAAAAGTTTGTGGTAAATATGACAGGTTTGGAATGTACATGTGTAGTATGGCAAATGACTGGAATACCATGTGTTCATGCAGTATGTGTTATTAGGAAAAGGAGAACATAGGGTTCTAATTGGGCACAGTAAGTAAAAATGGTGTACTATGCTTATATTTTAACCTTTATTGACAACAAATTTACATGTTTATTTCATTTTTTGTTTCTATTTAGGTACTGCAGTCCATTCTATAATGTCCAATCCTTTAAAGCCACTTATGCTGGTTTTATATATCCTTTTGATAATAAGGAAGACTGGGACAAGGTGAATGTTGCACTTATTTATGTTTGAAATTCATTTTCCTTCATTGTACTTTGCTAATAGTGATTGTCATGAATGTCATTTAATAGGTTGAAATTGGTGATGAGGTACTACCTCCACCACTTGAGAGAAAAATCAGGGAAAGGCCTAGAAAACAAAGAATTAGGGATGCAGATGAGGAGAGACCATCCAAGAAGAGGGTCTGCAAGTTATGTCATGTACCAGGCCATAACAAGAGGACATGTCCAATGAGAGAACAAGCTGGAACTAAGGGAATGTCAAAAGCAAAAAAAAGACAAAGGAGAGGAGAAGGTGAGTGTGAAGATGAGGCTAATATGCAGCAGCAAACACATGAACAAGTGAACTCTTAGGGAAATGAACAAGTGAACTCTCAAGCAAATATGCAGCAGCAAACACATGAGCAAGTGAACTCTCAGGGAAATGAACAAGTGAACTCTTAAGCAAATGTGCATTGTCAGGAAAATATGCAATTGAACTCTCAAGAAAATGTGTACTATCAGGAAACCCATCAGGAAAATGTGCAAGTGAACTCTCAGACAAATGTGCACTCTCAGGAAAATGTGCAAGTGGAACATATACCAAGGGCTGGTAGAGGGGGTAGAACTGGTAGAAGGGGTAGAGCTGGTAGAAGGGGTAGGGGTACTGGTAGGGGAATGGCTTATTGGTTTGGAGAAGACACACCAGCAAGCTCAAGCCAAGCAACACCACCCCCTCCATTAAATGAAACGCAGTAGTAAGTAGTCACATTGAAGGTATTAACCCTTCATTATTCAATATATATTTTGCATGCGTTTTCAGTTGTACTATTAGCTATTAATGCATAATTGTTACTGTTTTACTTTTGACCAACAATTTAATGTCTTAAATGTCATGAATGAAGGTGTTAGTTTCCATAAAAGGTAGTTCCCATACCTTTTCCTATAAAAGTAACACACACACATCACACTTAGAATATCTCTCTCACACATCTCATATCAAATGGGGAAAGGTAAGGGAAAAAATAAGGAAAAGGGGAAGAATAAGGATAAGGGTTATGAATATCCACCTCATCTCATGAGTGCAGTTAGATTTGGATATAACAATTATCCTAGAAATATAGTTTTGGCTGCCAGAGCATATGTAGATGAGCATGGCCATGATGTCTCATATGAAGAAGTCCAGGCTTATATCATGGAGTTGTTGGACAATCAAGAAAAGCAAAGGGTGGCTGTTGGACTGCCTATAGAAGTTCTTCAAGATTGGGAGAGGGAGTGTTTGGAGGAGTTGGAGGAGTTGGGGGAGTTGGAGGGGTATGTGGATGAGTATTTTACCATCTCTAAACCAAAAGCTGGTAAAAATAAGAAAGGTATTGGAGAATGCAGTTTAAAACAAGCAGAATCTGCAGGGGGAAGTCAAGCACAACCAAAGCCACAACCAAAGATGGTTGTACAAGCTCTAATGTGTCCAGCAGAGTTTGAAGCAGAGTTTAAGCTATCGACAAGGAAAAAGTGGAAGAAGTGATTTTGTCAGTGATTTTGGTTCTAAATCATTTTTTGTACATACATGCTAGGGTACCTTACATGCTATCTGTTTTCAGTGATTTGGTTCTAAATCATTTTTTGTTTTTCTTCTCTGTTTCTGCAGGGGAAGCAGTGACTGGGTGTTTTTGCAGGGGAAGCAGTGACTGAGTGTTTTTGCAGCAAAAATCAACAAAAATATTTTGTCTTTTGGTGGGTCTTTATGGAGGCTAGCTTTTGGTTGGTTAATTAGGTTATGTAATGAATGACTAACTTTTGGATGGTTATGCTCTTTAATGGATGCTAGCTTTTGGTTGGTTAATTAGGTTTTGTAATGACTAGCTTTAATAGATGCTAGCTTTTGATGGTGTACCTGTTATCTATGTATTTGGGCAGTCTATGTATTCGCAGTCTATTTGGTTACTTCAGTCTTTATATTTGTGCACTTGGAATCTGTGTATTTTTGCTCTGGATTTGCGTACTCAGTCTATGTAATGGATGATGTTCAGTTTTATGTAATGGATGATGTTCTGTTTTATGTAACAATCCCTCAAACTTACATTATATAGCAAAGCATTACATCTTCCTTACTTGATCTAATAGATAACTTGAACTTCATTATAGCATTACATCTTCCTTACAGGGCAATCCCTCACACACTTACATTATTGGCACAACCATTAGGTAAATGACATCCCTTGCATAGGCTGCACACTTCACACAACTCAAGATCTTCTTTGCACATATTACAAACTTTGTTCTCAACCTTTCGATCAAAGTAGATCCAATCCACAACACTACATTGCTCAAACGAGCACTTCAAATACTTGTATTCTAGAATTCCTTGTACTCCACTGTTAACACGACCAAAAACCACTTTCATAAAGCCACAACAACAAGCACGAGGGCAATGCATCCCAAAATACTTACATGTAGGAGCATAATGCCCAACTTAAAAACACAATTGACAAACCTGCAAAACAATCAAAAACAAAAATGAAATTAAATAAACCTTTGTTTTGGCCCTCTTTTTGTGAAAAAAACTTTCAAGCTTTTGGCCCCTCCTCCATTAATGGACAGTGGGATACTACTTGGGGTAATACTCGAAGAAAGTACAAACCTTTGGTGCACCAACGATAACAACTTGACTGCCACCCATTCTATCTTTACTTTGGAGTAAGAAATGAACAAAAAAACTCAAGATGGAAACCAGTATTTATAGATTAACAACCATTAGCCGTTGGGAGCAACATTTAAAGCCCAACGGCTCATTATCAGTAACCGTTGGATGGAAACCACACGATGTCGACACGTGTAAATTTGATTTGTTTTCAATCAAATCAGTACATGTGTCACGTGTGAGGGGTATTTGTGCCATTACGAAAATGTGAGTGCGAAAACATACGGTGGAGTTAAAGTTGATTGATTCAACTAACAGAACTGGGGCCAAAAATGTATTTAGCAACTTAGGAGAGCCAAATGCTAATATCCATATATAAAGTGGGGCCAAAAGCTAAATAACCCAAAATGTATGAGCCACAATTTTTCTCTCTCTTTTTTTTTATTTTTTTTTATTTGATTGAAAACTAAGTCCACCATCCAAAAACAATAAAAGAGAGAGAAGTGGAGAGCGGTATTTGGAGAATTTGAGAGAAGAATAGTCAGTTTACCAAGTTTTTTTTTGTCAAAAAATATATTTATTTATATGAAAAATAAATCAAACAAATGATTTAGAAGTCAAACGCGCTACAAATTGCAACGCTAGCCCCTTCTAAATAGCAAACCCAATCCTCATAAACACATATTCGTGATAATTAGCTGTCATCACATTGATGTCTAACATTTTCTGCACCCTCCTAAGCAAACGGGAGGAACAATGTTGGTTAGCCATGCACACTCCTTCATGTTTCTCTACCTTCGTTGTAGCTGCACTAATAAGTGTTTGTCTTACTCCAAAAATCCATTATCAAAACCAACAAAAGGAGATACCCCCCGTGACATCCACACATGCATGCATGTTTTCCATTAGACCAATTATATATCAAGATATATGCAAGGCAAAGTGTAGATCTACCTTCTCTAGGATCAGTGAGGAAGTTAACAGGAGCCTCCTTCTTCACTTGTATACCAGCACGTCAAACCGCATCATATAAAATGCCACATACATGATCATACATATTGTAAATGTGCGTTTTGGTCATGATCATGCATATTGGAAATGTGTGTTTTGGTCACAACCTTACGAATCTAGATGATTGGGGAAGATCATATTATGACTGAGTTCGAATGATCGAAATGCCTACGTATCCAGTTCTCCGGTGAACTGGAATCAAATCAGACGTTATAACACCCCGTGTTTTATTCTTTTATTTTTCCTAATAATAATAATAATGGATAATAGATAAAATAAAATAGGATAAGTGTTAGTGGAAATAGGAGACGTGAGTTTATGGGATAAACCTTCTTCCCTATTTCGGGGGTTTTTTAAAACATAAAAGAAACAAAATAAGGAAACAGAGAGTTTTATAGAAAAGAGGTTTTCATAGAGAGGAAAGGGAGGAGAGAAGTTTTTATGGAAATCTATGAATAACTAGCTGACAGTCGGAGCTAATCACGGGTGAGTAATCTAAACATGTTCTTTAAAAATTTATTTGATTGATAATCATATGATTCTATTAGTTATTTACTTATTTTATATATTGGAATCTTGTAATGAAAATATTGATGTGGTCAAAAAGATTTAATTGACATTCTAGGTCCCATATAAGGTCTTCATTGACTTAGTAATATACACGACACCAGAAGTTTGGATATATGGATAGCAATATATTTCATGTTCCTAATTGTGCTCTTTCACGACTGGGAGGTACTGGTGTACAGTGGCTTTAGGCTATTAGCAATTGTAGGATTGACCGAAGCTATTTGAGAACAAGGCAACATTCTCAACAGCCAAAGGTGACAACAAAAGTTTGATCAAGAGAGCTTAAGACACACAGGAATTCATGTACAGATGAAGTCCCTCAGTAGTGTGCAGAGTGGATGGGTTTGACATGTCAGGTTTATTAATTTAATCCAAATGTGGTCGAGCTCTAATTACAGCATCTAAAGCAAACAAATTACCTTTTAGCTACAGACCCATGCTTGAAGGAATCTGACGCAGAGAGTAGTTTACTAATGGTTATGGGTCACCAACTTTCAGATTATTATTTTCGAAGGTTTGGTTGTTAAATAATGGAATACGGTGGGTTAATGGGTTGGGTGCTGTTGAAACTTGAATTGCTTGAATGGGTTGTTAATGGCGGATTGAACCAGATCTAGTTTTGATGAAGGGTTATCGATTTAGTGAATTGAGCTTTTGCTTTTGTTAATGTGATAGGGTTTTTAACAAGGATTAAAACCGCTGGGATGAGGGTGGAAGAAGATAGGAGTTGGTGGTGGTTGGAAACTGAGTAGCTGGTGTTGGGAAGATGACCGAGAGCACGATCCGGTGCTCCCGATCTTATTTGGCTTCAATGGATCTGTTTAGTTAGTTGGGCTTGATCTGTTTTGGGCCAATTTCTTTTATTTTGTGGGCTGGGTTTTTATTTTAAGTGGATCGGAATGTAGTTATTAGTGTTGGGCTTGGGCCGATATAAATGGGTGGGCTTGAGTGTTTTGAATTTTGACATTTCATTTTGGGCTTAAGTGTTAGCCTTTGGACCTAGTCTTTGGGCTTTTGGGTTAAAAGAGTTTGGGGCTGGTTGACTGCTGTTGACTTTTAGCAAGTTGACTTTGACTATTGACCAGGGTTGACTTTGACCAATTGACCCAGTTTGACTTTTAACTCGGATGATGATTTGGTCTATTAGGATAGGTCTAGTGCTATAAGCATTATTGGCTTTAGGCTAAGACCTTCTTTCTATATATACTTGTGTACGTGTATTAACTACTATGTGATATTTCAGTCTTTTATGATATCTGGCGTTATGGCAATGACTTAGACATCCATATAATTAATAACGCCAGTAAACCAAAAATACCGAAAGCAAATACTTTCTTGGATTCTACGAAATAATATATCTGATAAAGTTGATAATCGTAAACAATTTACCGCACCCTTGTAGATCTCTCCACGCATCAAGTTTTGGAAATGAGTTTTATGACTAATTATGTCATATGTTAAGTGGACATTTATTGAATGTGTCATAAATGGCCCGTTAGCGTTATAAATGGGTATTCATTGAATGTGTCATGAATGGCCCGGGTATTCATTGAATGTCTTTATGAATGACTAGATTGTTTGGATTTCTGCAGAGAGAACTAAGGTATTCTCCTTGCGGGTTAGTTGTATTCATTGATTGTACAGGTGTGCTTGGACTTGCATTTGCATACCTATAGGATATGTACATATGTTATGTAAAATTACTAACTTTCTTTTGTAGGAGGGTAGAACTTAATAATATTTTGTGCAGGGACGCGATCCTACCCTTATACCGCATTGGATATCGGTAAGTTTTAATTCAATTACTTAGTTATTAAAACGAGTTATTATAATGAGTTATATAAATGGAAGTTTTGCTTGGGAAGAAACTATGCCGGTTGAGATGATGGAACTACCTGTCTTCCAAGCTGAGAATGATTAGGTTATGATAGATTTAAAGTGTTAGTTTGATAAGTAAAGTCTGGAAATGTTTATATGTGGTTAGTCTACTCATACCAAAGAAATTCCATTTCTTTAATCATGTTTCTTTTGTTTTGGCAGCGTGGGTATGTTCTTGGTAACATAGGTGGAAGGCAGTGGAACCGCGGCGTTTGATTTGGATTTGTTTCTGGAGCAGTCCGGGAGTTTATTTTTAATAGGTCTGATCTTTTTTGGAGGGATGTAATAACGTAGTGTACATTTTTAGTAGGACATGAGAATAAGATATTGAAGGCTTTTATTTTTAGAATGTTATATATATTGATGATTTTTGGATGGAAGATAGTCTTTTAATAAAGTGATGAAATTGAGAAATTTTGGAGATTATTGTTTTTTAAGTTGTTTTTTTTATGATGTGGGTTTTTGGTTTTGACATGTGTTGTATCCACCCCATCATAGCCTGGGTTTTTAGACAATTGAACCGAGTGATGTTTGAGATATTTATATTTCAAATATTCACTTTGTAATTGTTTAGAAATTCGGGCTGTGACAGACGTGGTTCATCTTGAGTGATTGAATTGGAGATGGAGAGAATGAGAGCCTCCCTCTCTGTTTGGTCACCACCTTGTCTTTATATCTTCTGATCTTTGGTGCTCCATTAATTGCCTACTAAATGAGATCTACATTTGGTGCTCCATTCATTGATGGTCTTTAGTGCTCATGTGTAACCGAAGGCGACTTGTCTCTTGGGTTGCCTGGTTGACCATGAACTAAGTGTAACATAACGATCTTATCAGCTATGGCTTAGGTCGCTCGTTCTAGTGTGCTGGAGATGGTGACTCTAGTTCGTTTAGTACGAGCTAATTGTCTTTGGTGATGGACACATGTCTGATATTCATTAGACATGAATATTAGGTACTTACACAGCCCCATATTTTGAAGTTGATGAGAGAATTGAAGGGACTTGAAAATAGATAGAAGATCGAGAACACGTGACCAGCACGAATATGTCTCATTTGAATCCGGAAATAGCTGCCTTGTGAATTTTTTTTGGCAAAATCACTGCGTTTCCCACCTGTATGTGTACTGAGTGGTACAATTTGGAGGTTTCTAACATGTAAGCCCCAATTATTGGCTTGGTATGTTATGGTATGGAAATTACCTCGAACCGATCCTAGAAGTATATGTCCTCAGTTGGTGTAGGATATTGTAGCTCAAGATAGCAGTTAAGGAGAGCATTCTAGATATAATTTATGCACTAAATTGATTCTAGAAGTATATGCACTCAATTAGTAAGAAGATTGTAGCTCGAGTGAGCATTCTGATTTGGAGATCGTAGTTGATAGCTAGCTAGCCTTTTGAGGACGTTACTATGGTTGATAGTTAGCTCAAGAGACTGTTCTAGTTTGAATTGCTGCACTGAATTGATCCTAGAAGTATAGGACCTCAATTTGTGCATGTGAAGATTGTAGCTCGAGAGAGCAGCTTAGGAGCTAAAGCATTCTGGTTCGAATTTTTGCACTAAATTGATCCTATAAGTATAGGTCTTCAATTAGTGAGAAGATTGTAGCTCAAGTGAGCGTGTTTCTCTAGTGAGCGTTATGCACCGTGTTGATCCTAGAAATATAGGCCCTCAACTGGTAGGAGGATGGTAGCTCTAAGGAGCATTTGAGCTCGAGTGAGTGTGCTGCTCTAGTGAGTAGGTAGCTCTAGTGAGCATTTGAGCTCAAGTAAGTGTGCTGACTTGGAGATCGTAGTTGATAGCTAGCTTTGAATTGGCGTGACTGTAGTTGAATCGAACTTGATCCTTAGTAGGGCATCAAACTGATTGGTTGATAGCTAGCATTTTGGGGGCGTTACTATAGTTGATAGTTAGCTTTGAATTGGCGTGACTGTAGCTAGCCCAATTTTAATTTGGTGCTTGATTGACTTGTTTAGATGCCAATGACTAGCCCCAGTTCGGAGATGGCTAAGGCTAGCCCCCAGCTTGATTGACCTGCACTATATCGAACTAATGCCAAAAGGGAATTATAACAAACTAAATAGTAATTTCGAAGAAATATTGAGCATTGAGTTCAAAAGGCTGGGTTATATATGCGGAGATGGAGCTAGCTAGCCCCAATTCAGAATTTGTTGTAGCTAACTCCATCTTGGAGTGTAATCGACCTGTTATAGATCGAGCTATAGAAATTAGTAGTACAATCGAATCAAGGTCGATAATTTAACCGAATGCTTGCACATTTAAAATCAAAGATCAATTGGACTTTGCATAGTACGAAGTGTAAGTAACACGTGAATGAGTGCTCATCTGGAGCTGGTGGTTCCCTTACTGTAACTTGCCATTACATTTGAGCCCCTGTAAGAATTTGTGAAACACACTTTTGATAGCCCATGTCAGAATGTGATCAACGCGCTGGAGAGGTCGCTTATCAAAATTGATAGTTCAATAGAATATTTACAATGGTATACGTATGGAGTTAAGTTGTCAGTGCATAATAACCTCCAATTTGGAGTGTAATAAACATGTAACAAATTTAGCTACACAAGATAAAAAGGCATCAGTTATCACACTAGATGGAGAATCGACCAGATCGATCAATTTTTCAATCAATTCGGTAGCAACCCTTAGTGGTATGCTGCTTTTATAAACAGAAATGTTTTAAGTGCATGTGTACCTTCGGTTGAGGTTGCTGCTAGCGTGGAAACACTTTTAAAAATGTCAAGTGTCTGGATTAGCAAAATAATTAAATGTCCATGATGCATACCAAAATGTTTGAGCTGACTTTAATAAGAGTCTGAATAACATGGTAATGTGTGGTAATGTATGTGAGTCTTCATGATGTTAGATTTAACTGCTGTGTTGAAATCAATTGATCGAGCGTATATGACGACATGTTGAGGTTGATTGAACTGATGAGTGGAATCTGATCAAGATTGATCAAGCCTTTCCTGTGGTGTGTAATCCAACGATGGCTAATAACGTCATGTAGTATCAATTCTTATTTCGAAAAAGAAACTGAGAATTGTAGATAAGAGTTTTGACTAGTGTAATGGCAGATAGAGGGAAATGAATGCGGTTTCCGTCAAGTCACAAATTAAATATCAGGTCGAAGAAAGTAGCAGAAAGTAACATAGAAATATTATATATGAAAGATCTGTAACTACACCGTATCATCAATTTAATGACAACTTCAAATTTTGCAGATCAAGCCTTCGTGTAGTTTGAACATATATGAAATAGAAAGTAAAAATTGAAGAAACTTATCGGACTAGCATGTTAGCTTGGAAAGACAAAAAAACTCGTGAGGTTCAGTGTCTTTGATAATGAACTTGCTATTTCAAGCAACACATAAGAAATTGAGTAGCTCATTTGCATGTTTTCAATCACGCTTCGTAGGCTTGAGAAAGACGAGTGAAAAATATAGTTTTTCTCAAGATTTTCGACCCGCAGACGACGCCAATGTAAATGTATGCTTTGGTCACCACCTTACAAATCTAGATGATTGGGAAAGATGATGTTATGACTGAGTTCGAATGATCGAACTTTCTACATATCCAGTTCTCCGGTGAACTGGAATCAAGTCAAACGTAGTTCATCTTGAGTGATTAAATTGGAAATGGAGAGAATGTGAGCATCAAGTTCTCCTCTCTCTCTGTTTGGTCACCACCTTCTCTTTATATCTTCCGATCTTTGGTGCTTCATTAATTGCCTACTGAATGAGATCCACATTTGGTGCTCCATTCATTGATGATCTTTAGTGCTCATGTGTAACCGAAGGCGGCTTGTCTCTTGGGTTGCATGGTTGACCATTAATTAAGTATAACATAACGTCTTATCAGCTATGGCTCAGGTCACTCGTTCTAGCATGTTGGAGATGGTGACTTTAGTTCATTTAGTACGAGCTAATTGTCTTTGGTGATGGACACGTGTCTGATATTCATTGGACATGAATATTAGGTAGTCACACGGTTTTTCCCCCAAATATATAGCTTCAGATGTTGAAGCAAGTAGACCTAGTTTTTTTTTTTTTTTTGTATCAAACACCCGAAACCAATTATTTATTATCCTATCTACTTGTTATTAAATGTCAGGTTGAAGAAAGTAGCAGAAAGTAACATAGAAATATTATATATGAAAGATCTGTAACTACACCGTATCATCAATTTAATGACAACTTCAACTTTTGCAGATCAAGCCTTAGTACAGTTTGAACATATATGAAATAGAAAGTAAAAAGAGTTGAAGAAAATTATCGGACTAGCATGTTAGCTCGGAAAGACGAAAAAACTCGTGAAGTTCAGTGCCTTTGATAATGAACTTGTTATTTCCAGCAACACATAAGAAATTAAGTAGCTCATTTAATTTGCATGTTTTCAATCATCACGCTTTGTGGGCTTGAGAAAGACGAGTGAAAATATAGTTTTTCTCAAGATTTTCGACTCGCAGACGGCGCCAATGTAAATGTGCACTTTGGTCATGACCTTACGAATCTAAATGATTGGGAAAGATGATGTTATGACTGAGTTCGAATGATCGAACTGTCTACATATCCAGTTCTCCGGTGAACTAGGATCAAGTAAGACGTAGTTCATCTTGAGTGATTGAATTTGAAATGGAGAGAATGTGAGCATAAAGTTCTCCTCTCTCTATGTTTGGTCACCACCTTGTCTTTAGTCACCACCTTGTCTTTATATCTTCTGATATTTGGTGCTCCATTAATTGCCTACTGAATGAGATCCACATTTGGTGCTCCATTAATTGATGATCTTTAGTGCTCATGTGTAACCGAAGGCGACTTGTCTCTTGGGTTGCCTGGTTGATCATGAACTAAGTATAACATAACGATCTTATCAGCTATGGCTCAGGTCGCTCGTAGCATGTTGGAGATGGTGACTCTAGTTCGTTTAGTACGAGCTAATTGTCTTTGGTGATGGACACTTGTCTGATATTCATTGGACATAAATATTAGGTACTTATACTGTTTTTCCTCCAAATAGCTTCAGACGTTGAAGCAGGTAAACCTAGTTTTGTTTATCTTTTTTTTTTTTTGGTATCAAACACCCGAAACCAATTATTTATTATCCTACTTTTCTTATAGGGTTAAGTAACCCCCAAAACACGGTCAACTCAATTTGACTTCTTTTTTGTGTGTATTGGGGGGGGGAGGGATCCTAATTGGCTCGTCTAGTGGGGGGTTCTACTCAAAATCATACAACCAGCCTCCTGGAAAACTAGTAACATTATTCATTGGTTGATGTCTTTATAAAGTACACTTGTCTTCATCAAAGTGTCCCAAGCACAAAAGAACGCTCTTCTTGAAAGTCTCCACCGTGCACCTCTTAATCAAGAGCTTAACCATATATGGATGAACCATGAACGTGCCCTAGTTTTATAGGGGTGTAGCTGTTTCATGGTATACCTGCTTAAAGCGATAACTTGTTTTATAGTATTAGAAGTATTAGAGCATCTCTAAGTGGTAGCAAACAACTGCCTTTGCTACCACCTTAATTTGACAAAAACTGCTCAAAAACCAACTCTAGGTGGCAGTATTTGTTAGAATAGTTGTATGAACACAACAACTAGAGTAGAACAAAAGGAATAGTAGACAAGGACAGCAGTAACAGGGAACCACCAAGGCGCGTATTAGACTGTCCTTAAGGAAAGATTTCGCCCCTTCCAATGGTGCAGAAAGGCCGCAGTGGCGTCTTCCTCACAGGATTCAATGGTGTACAACAGTTTGACTTTACACTAGAACAAACTATTATCTAGAATAGCAATATAACTCTCTCTGGCGGCTACAAGAAGAAGAGAAGAAGAATAGGGCAGGTGTGAGTTTCTGTTTCTCTGAGATGGGTTTCTATTGAAGTCCATTCCCTCTATGGACTCACAGTCCTATTTATAGAGGTTAGGTCGGTCTCCTAAATAGATAAGGAAGAGAGACCAACTCCTAATAGAACACAGGAAGAAATACCATTTCCTAATAGAACACCCAACTTGCTGCTCAAGAAAAAAGCAAAACAAGTTTAGGCAATTGGTCAAACCACTACCTACAACAGTAAGCCCAAGCCCAAGCCCTAACCCAACCCGATGATGTGGTGGATAACCAATGTAGGACTATCTACTATGTACTAAAGTGGGGAGAACATCCTTTGTTCATCTTCTCCACTTTGCACACACACACACACACTAGTATTTAGAAATACACAAGAGATTCCAACAATCCCCCACTATTTCAAAATACTAATAGTCCCCCACTATTTTGGAATAGGATATTACAAAAGAAATGGGTTAACTAAATACCAAAGAGAATCGAAAAAACAATGCATAAGATACTAGTGCTTTACGTACTTGAACCAGTCATAGGGTAACATGTCCTTTGAACCAGTCATACGTGAAAGTGGTGGATTAAAAAATCTTTGAACCAACATACCCTTGTAGTAAAATAGATCACATGCACCCACATTGCTCTTTCATTATATGCCTGTTCTGCGGTGTTGCGCTTTTTGGACCTTGCGCTGCCTGTGTTCCATGAATGCTCTAGAGTACTTGCCCGTATACTCATAAGAACCGACCCAGTTCTACATTCACGTAGGTGGATATCCATCAAGTATATATTGCAGTTAAAATACACTATCTCATTATAAAATGGACTATGGATTCCAATAAGAGTAAAATAACTCATCCTTACTCATTGCAATTCTAGTTATACAAAGTATACTATAGTACCATCTCGCTATAGGGTGGGACGTCTCATAAATATATAAGATGATAGTACTGCAGGAGGATGAAGTGACTTGTTTTTCCCTTTGAACCTACTTCATGGGATCTCCAATCACATAGGTAGGGTTGCCGTCAGTGTCGCCCTATATATAGGCATACGTCCCATCCCCCTCGACGTAACCACTTGCCTTCAAAAAGTGGTGTGGTCAGACATGTGGCCAAACGAAGTCCAACCTAACATAATCTCTAGCAGCTGCTTGATTAAGTTATATCTCAAACTTACATGTATTATTTTCCCATTGCACATATTTCTTTATGTCTTAGCTATTGCAATGAGACAGTTGCAAAGCATATACACATCAGAAGACTGTTTAGAGCCAATAGGAAGATTTGCTAAGAGGTTGCTAACCCACTCAACATCATCACATGCCTTTTCTAAGGCGATTAGCTTGGATGATATCCAAGACACTCAATTTCCACCAAGGGTAAACACATAAACATTACTGGATCCAGCTTATAACACATTACCCTTTCAACAATGATGGAAATCTATTAAATATAAGTCCATAATCAATGGCTCCGCTATAGTACTTGGATAATTTGACAATATACATCCAATGTTCCTTATAAGAACAATGGGTTATCAACTCAGTATGTCATTAATGTATGCAATGCCATATCTCACAAATATAATCCATCAAGTACAATAGGCTACTAATGATATTGACATATTTAGTATGAGAAAACACAAGTAGATTATTTTTCATAAGATGGATATCTGCCACAAGAAATGTTGACACAGTCTTACTAACGTAATACCCATACTTTTCAATGAAAATATTTCTACTAAGTGCGAAAACAACATAATGAGACCAACATGAGCTATAATTCCTATATTCACCAATCATTCAATTCTGTAGTACTCAAAATTCCCCTATACCATCCGATCGGTCTGGTTTAAGGTACGTTGTGGCCTTCAACCATTTTCAAACGTCTACATCTTGACAACTGAATATAGCAGTTATAGAAATGAGTTTAACAACATAATGAACTATCATTTCCAATGACGATCTATTATGTGTTTCAAATAGGAATTTCTCTATCTCATACACATCCTCAATGCTAGCACTCATAATATGAAATCATCTAAACAAAGAGAGATTAACACATATGTCTTGCTTTACTCTAAAGAAAGGACACATCTTTATCAACAACGATACTTTGACATCCATACGACACCAATATGTTGTTGAATTGCTCATGCCAGTTATAGGCACTTGAATCAACTCATACAAAGATTTAACTAAATTGTATACCTTAAGCTCATCACCTGGTACTATTTGGTATTGTAGTTACTCACAACTACTCAACTAGAGCCTTTAGAATTCTGAAGAAAAAAATTCTAGTTACATTAGCAAGGTTCCAAAATAGTATAAATCTTTTATCTGAGTGAAACCCCTTGACTATTATTATTAGTCTTGTATTTTGTAATACAACTATCACATTTTAGTTTTCTCTTGAAGATCTAATTCAACCTATAGATCCCCCAATAAATCAAGAGTCCAGTTTAGAAGAGTTGTATCTTTCAAAAAGGACACTTCTCTTAGACAGACAACTTCCTTATAGGTTAATGAATATTCCTCGAGAAACATATAAACATCATAACCATGAATGGTGGATATACTCACTGATAGTCTTCCAAATTTCTTGTTCAGAAATTATGGGATCCTCTTATGTAACTCATTATGAACATCCAACCACTCTATGCCAATTTCACAGAAAACACATCCTCAAATAAAATTAGCATATAAGACATTCAATAATAGTGTGGTATCTACAAGATTGTTATCACACATGACAACTAAAACAAACATCACGATTATGAGTTTCACCAATGAACATCTACTAGATAGTTCTAGGTCTCAAAAAATATTTCCTTTATATTCATTCACAATAGCCTTTGCAAGACACCCCCCACATTTTGAAGCATTTTTGGATAGGCCCAAGACCTTTCCATACTTTGTAGTTCAGTGTCTTTTCAATTATCTTGTGAAATGAACTATGGTAAAACAATGTCATGCATATGGGTCACCACCCCCCACAGTTCAATAGTTATTCAACCTAATCAAACTTACATACAAAACACATTATACCGCTACAAACACTAAAAGAAACACCAACAATAATATGCACTCTTATGACAAGAATATACTTTACTCAAGTCTATGATTATGGATCATATTAAACATAGTTATATTGTGTTCATGCTATCTATATGAAAGGAAATCCACAAGTAATTCAAATGAATTTTAAAGAATAAAAGAATTATATGAAAAGGGTTTTACCCAAAATAATATCATTATCATTCTTTTTTTCATCATTCAACATTCTAACTTACATAGTGAGACAATCCACGTACTTGTACATCACCTTGGCTATTTATTCATAGTCATAGGAGGATAATGCCTAATAAGACAATCTACAAGCGTTACATCTCCTTGTCTAAAATAGTCACTGGAGTATATTGTCTAAGAAGACAATCCATAACCTTACATCTCCTTGACTAAATTAGGTTTAGGAGGATATTGATTGTTTCCCATATTATTTCCTCTCGTAGACAACAATGTTTATTACTTAATAATATATGACATCGTTAAGCTTCATGCCAATGTTAAATAATGCATTCATGCCAAACATGGTTAATATCATATTATAGGTTCAGGAAAAGTAAACTTTAACTGTACCCCTCACAACAAAGAGTATACGATATTTAAGCAAATCTAGCCACTGAATATGCAAAATAATTGAGGACTCTACCTTCTCTTTTTACATGAGCTCAAGTAAGATAGAATACCCTATCAACAAGACCTCAAGTACTACCACAACATCTAATGGCTCAACCTATTAATGTCTTCAACTAGAAAAAATTTACCAATAAACTATCATCAAGTTCAAAGTAAATCCACGGTGATTAATATCCAAAACTAGCATGCTACACAACTCTAACATATGCTATATTGGATATAAGCTACAAGTTACTTTATCTAACATGTATTTTCGCAACATTACAATTATAACCATCGTCTAACAACACGTACACTTAATAGAGGTAAGCAATTATGCATTGAATACATTATAATTACTATCCAAGATTTGAGTGTGGTTGATATTAACTATCTTAAAGTCTCTCTTAGACCATCTACATACATCTACATATGTACAAAGAAAATTAATATCAAACTACTTCTAGTCAAACCAATTAATTCCTCAGTGATAAACACGTTTAATTTGTTGACTAGGTTATTAAAGAAGTTTTAGCTTAGGGATTTCCCTCCTAAGATAAAACTAGCATGCAACTCAAGGCAAGAATATCACCATATAATCAAACCAAAAGAATTGCAAAGAGTGAAAGAATACAATACCTAATCGATTGAAAAACCGGATTACCATGTTTTCTTCCTTCTAGAAAAATAGTTCAAAAGAACTGTAACTTTGACCCATCTTAGGATGAATTGGGTATCAAGCCTTATACCATTGGAAAACTCTTTGAATCAGCTATCCAACACAAGAAGTAGATTGCAAAACCGAGCTCTGAGCTGAAAGTTATAATAGTTTCCATAACAAGTGACGCAGCTGTCAAAAAGACGAACTTTGACATTTTTCTTGATAGAAATCTCAGATTTAACTCCCACAGACGTAGGAGAAAGGTCTACAACCATATAGGGTTTGATAAACCACAAAAGATCAATAGAGATTCAATCTTTAATTGGTTTCCCTAACAAAAATGAAATTATTAGAAAATTTCTAAAGTCATAACCTAATAACACAAATAATAACTCAAAGTAAAAGACTTATCTTTTAATTGTCGTATTAAAACAATCTTCTTTGTTCTACTACGAAAATCTTTTCTTAAGATTGTTAGAATAGTTGTATGAACACAACAACTAGAGTAGAACAAAAGGAACAGTAGACAAGGACAACAGTAACAGGGAACCACCAAGGCACGTATTAGATTGTCCTTAAAGAAAGATTTTGCCCCTTCCAGTGGTGCAAAAAGGCAGCAGTGGCGTCTTCCTCACAGGATTCAATGGTGTACAGCAGTTTGACTTTGCACTAGAACAAACTACTCTCTAGAACAGCAATATAACTCTCTTTGGCGGCTACAGGAAGAACAGAAGAAGAATAGGGCAGGTGCGAGTTTCTGTTTCTCTGAGATGGGTTTCTATTGAAGTCCATTCCCTCTATGGACTCACAATCCTATTTATAGAGGTTAGGTCGATCTCCTAAACAGATAAGGAAGAGAGACCAACTCCTAATAGAACACAGGAAGAGATACCAACTCCTAATAGAACACTAAAACTTGCTGCTCAAGAAAAAAACAAAACAAGTTTAAGCAATTGGTCAAACCACTACCCATAACAGTAAGCCCAAGCCTGAACCCGACCCGATGTGGTGGATAACTAATGTGAGACTATCTACTATGCACTAAAGTGGGGAGAACACCCTTTGTTCATCTCCTCCACTTTACACACACACTAGTATTTAGAAATACACGAGAGATTCCAACAATATTCTTGTCACAAAGGGGTTTTGGTTGCATATTCTTATGAAGGCTCTGACCACTTCGTAGATATTAATAATGTTGAGTTTTCATCTTCACCAATAAAAGTAGGCCACTATGAGACGCTTCATTGCATGTTCTTTGTTTCTCTTTTTCTGTGGCAGAAGCAGAATAACAGATGAATGACATTTGGATTTAGTTAAAAGGATCCCCACTGGAAATGAATATGAGGTTGAAATGAATTAACGAAGGTCCTTACTTAAGTGAGAAAAAACCAATGGGGACCTTAAGTGAGAGAAAAGGGGTAACTTAAGTGTATTCTAACCTAGCGATCTGGTGCGCCTATATTGCCTAAAATAGAATTTTTAGATTAGGTTTCGCGATCCTATCTTCTACCCATTTCATTTTTTTCCTATTCTGGGTAGCTTCCGACCAACTGAGAAGAAGATTTTTGATAGCTTTTTGTCTATCTTTTTGATATGGCATCATCTTCCGCTTCCCACCCTTCTCTCTCCCCTCCTCCAGCTTTCCTTTGGAGTTCACTGTTCCAGAACTTAAACTCAACTTCTACAGCTACCACGTCTCTAAATAGCTATTCACCCATCATAGAAGATGGCGCTGCAGTTGTCCCACAAGATCTAATTGATGAAGGTATCAGTGAATGGAAAGATACATTAGTAGGGTATTTCTTAGATAAGAGAATGAAATTTCCTTTTGTTAAGAATACTCTGGAAAGAACCTGGAAGATCAAAGGTTCTATGGAGATAACAACGGACAAAGATTTGTTTTTCATCAGATTTTCTATGAAGCAGATGGTGCTGTAAGGTGGTCCTATCTTCATTGTAGGGAAGATATTTGTAGTTAGGTCTTGGTCACCAGAGATAGAAGGGCAAAGGAACAATATAAACACCATACCAATATGGGAAAAAATATTCAAAGTCCCAAAAGAACTCTGGACAAAGAATGGTCTCTCATACTTGGCCAGCTTGATCGGTGAGCCACTCTGTATGGGCGAGACAACTTCGAGAAAAAAGACTTCGACTTTCATGAAGGTCTGCATAACTATTCCCCTGTCTTTTGAATTTCCCAAATCGGTAAAACTCAAGCTCAGGGGTAAATATGTGTATCTGGATGTGCAGTACGCATGGAAGCCACCCTATTGTACCATATGTTGTCGGTTTGGGCATGTAACAACCAAATGCCCTGCTGCCCCACCTCAGGTCTGGGTTCTTAGGCCAAGAAATGGAAGAGTTCAAGAAAGGACAACACCAGCTACAGTTATGAACTCTGACAATTCCCCTGAAGCTGCTACAGCTCTAAACTCTGACAGATCTCCTGAGGCTGCTGCTGCTATAGTTGCTAGTCCTCCTGATACAAATGCTGCTATAGTTGTGAGCTCTGCCTTTCCTCCTGCTGCTATAGTTGCTAGTCCTCCTGATGCAGCTGCTGCTATAGTTGCGAGCTCTGTTAGAGGCAAGGAACTGAGGACAAGCCCAACAACTACTGTTGGAGTAGGAGATTTGGTAGCGAGAGAACATAGTATACCTACTGTATTGGATCTACCAATACAAAGTCACCAGCATAGAGTTACTCCTCTTAACCAACTCCCAAATAGTAGAGAAATAAACATGTATGAAGGGTTAGTTGTTGGAAATGAGGATGTAGATGACGATCTCTCAGAGAGTGAATCTGAGTTGTTTGGGGATACGTATATAGGGGATACAGCGCTTGCATTGCCTAAGAGCACATCAAAGTATGCAGCGCCTTATGAGAATCAATGGACTACTGTGAAGCCAAAAAGAAGCAAAAGGATCCAAGAGCGTTATTCAGGAGAAATAGAGCCTATACTTGCTATGATGAAGAAGGTTAAGTCGTTAACCAAAAACAAAAAGATACGATATCTTGAGGACTACACAAAAGAGTTTTGGGATGACACATTGGGACTCAATTATGTGTGTTGTGCTTGCGAAGGTTTCTTTTGTAACTATGAGAAAGCGCAGACTCATCTTAGGATAGATCATCCTAAGATTGTTAAGGATATCATGACTAGGAAGTAGGATTCCTAACTCTACTTTCTTAGTGTACGATTGTAGCATGTCTAGTGATCTCAGGTATGTTAGGCTTATAGTCTGTCGATTTTGCGTCTTTGTGTGCCTCATTTTAAGGATTTAACTCTTAGGGAGGTTTGTAAGGTTTACCCCTTTGCAATAAAAACCGGTGGGGGTCTGCCTTAACCCCATAACTTTCCCAAAAAAAAAAAAAAAATATATGTACATGCAGAATAAGGATTCATGAAGTAAATCTGGGGCATTTTATTTAGGGAGAGAGGAATTGAGATAATCTGAAGATCTCAGCTTTCCAGCAGTTGTGCGGTCGTCTTATAGCAAAATATGGATCAAATTTTTTTTGTCATTTTGAATTTCTGATGAGCCTACATCTTTTCTTCTTGCACTCAGGAAGGGAGAGTTAAGGAGGGGTGTAAAACATTACACTATCATTAACAAAACAAGAGGACTTAGCTAACAGGTCAGCTGCCCTGTTAGTTTCTCTGATTGCATGGTGTGTATTAGTGTATTACAGCAAGAAAGAAGAAGAATTTTCCTTCTAATAGATTCACAGATGTTGGAGCAGTACCAAGGAGGGGGAGAATAACCATTTGTTATTTGCACTGCCAACATAGAATCTGAACATATCTCCGCCCGACCACAACCAACCTTTAAGCAACCATCCAATCCCGCTTCAATAGCTCTCAGTTCTTGAAGGAGGACAGACTTGTTACTACTACTAATACCTGCATAGGCTAGGAGGACAGCTCCTTCATGGTCCCTAATAGTGCCACCATATCCTGAGCTTGAAGGAGTTACAGAACCATCTGTATTGAGTTTGACAGTGCCTTCAATAGGCTTGAAGGCACTGTTCTGTTCTTGAGGTGTGCTTTATGGGAACTCGGGGTGGAAAGCCTTTGATGGGAACTCAGCCATGTTGTGTGGTTCTAGATCCCCACCTTGTGCCTCTGCCTTCCAGCAGGAAGAGCATTGCGAAGAGAAAGATTGGCACCCAAAATATGGATCACCAGTCCGGATCACAACTCCAACTCCATCTATTCTCAATCTTTCTTTTCATATTCTTTCCAAACATCATGAAAATAATCAATAGAATCATCGTGATTCAAATGATTCATTAAACATTGGCATCAGACAGCTGAGAAGCTTTAGGCGCAAGCTGCGTAATCACTAATAGAGGCCGGCCATGAAACATTTAAACCGGCAGACGCCTCTTCTTTTTTAATATCCGAGTACCATTAGTAAATCATCCGCTAGTACTGTATGTTGATGATGTCAGTCTAAGAACAAATAAAGGAAAGCCTTGCTTGAAAATGGCGTGCATTTATAATTAATACATTGGAATGCCAAATTAGATAATACCATGTTTTCTACTCTTTAGAGAGTTTTTTTTTTATTGTATTTCCACTTTCGGCAAGAGAGTCTAATTGGCAACCATATAGAAAACCCTGCTAAAAAATAGGTGATTCGGTAAAAGTCCAATTTGGAAACTACCAAGAATGCTATCTTTCATATTAGAGTTCCGATTGGATCTGTTATTTAGGCTATATATACCTGTACTGTGCACATTAGTTTCTTGGTACTTCGAGGGATGATCCATTCAAATGTATTTAGAATAAAAACTGGACTTGCAACCTTCCTCATTCAACGTGAACCAATCATGGGTTTTTTACGATAATATAGAACGACTATAGAAAACAAGAGTAGCTTCTGTTGGACGGAGTAGTTTGTTATTATGTAGAGACTACAGAGATTTGTAATCGAATTAAAGTTTCCAAATTGGATGAGCTAAAGACCAAAAACCACCAAGTTAAGTCCCATATCTTCTAACTACTACTTAGTTTGTACCTTTATAAAACCAACTCTTGCTTCACCAATTGTCGAACCTGGTAGCTCGGGCTTGTGACCCAAGCGGGGACATTAAAGTGGATGGATGGTTGTGTTGGATCTAACAGTGCTAGTTGGGCTTTGTTGATATCTGCCGGGTATTGTTTGTGCATGCTTTGGGGCCCAACTTAATGAATGAATGTTGGGTCACCGTGAAGAAAGCTGCCAATTTGTGAGGGTCCAAAGTTGGCCCGTGTACGAGGTTCGCAGAAGTGGACCCGTGTTTTCCCTTGCCATTGAATACAGGGGCTTTAATGCTTCGGGCGAGAGCCCGTAAAGCTTGAAGTAAAGGGGCTCAGCCATGTGGGTTAGCTTCCTCCTTGTAGGCTTGGATGTTGTACCGCATGCCTACCTGCAGGAGGCGTTGCGCGTTGCGAAGATTAAGGACCGGCATCATTGTGAATCACAAGTCGAAGTGCCCTGAAGGGTTTGACTCAACCAAACATCCACTTTTGTTTTTTTTAAGTCTTCGTCACACTAGCTCCATAGTAACTTTTTTAAGTCTTCGTCACACGAGCTCGCTCCATAGTAACTCGCTACACACAAACGACCTCGAAAGAACAACAATCTCCAAGATTCTCGCTCACACCAACGGACAATAACGTAAGTCTTAAATGCCATCATCAAGACCGGAGCTTCAGGCACGCTTCATCAGAAATGTCCTTAACTCGTCATCATAGCTCGCGAGTGACCTGAAGACCTGGATCTCACTTGATGCGCGAGAGCCGGAGGCACAAACCCTTGCCTATATAAAGAGGATAAAGAACTACGTCTGACCTGATTTAAGTCCCCTTCAGAGGAGAGAACTTGATACGTAGGCAGTTCGTCCATACGAGCTCGGTCAATACCATATATACACATCATCTCCCCTACTTTCTTGAATCTGTAAGGTAAAACCAAATATAACATTTACATTGGTGCCGTCTGTGGATCGAATTACTTGAAAATTCATCTAATCAAAATTTACATCACTTCCAACAATCTTCTTAGATTCCCAAATTTTCATACCCACGAAGCATGAAAAGCCTTCAAGAACAAGTGCAGAATATGGCTACCCAGATGGAAGCCATGATCGGTAGCATCGCCCAGCTCCGACAAGAGAATACCATTCTCAAAACCCAGGTCGATTCTCAGAACCCGAACGGAGTTACCGCTGAGGGCGGGATTAATGAGGTTAACTAGCAGATCAATAGCCTCTCCCAGCGAATCGAACAGAGCAATGGAAAAAAAGATGCCACCCAGGTCGTCCATAAGATGCTAAAGACGTACCGGGCATCACATTTCACTCTCGAGGTACTCAGTAAAGCCTCCCCTCAGGATTTCATTCATCCTAGGTTCGCAATGTATGATGGCAGTACGTGCCTCAGTCAGCACGTAGCTCGCTACATTCAGAGCCTCACATTTTACAGTGCTCAAGAGTTCGACCACCTACAGTGCTGCTTATTCCCAGCAAGTTTAAAGGATGGAGCTCTCGATTGGTTTTACTCGTTAGGGCCAAACTCCATCGACAGCTTCGAAAAGCTCACTGACCAGTTCGCCAGCTAGTACATCCACAACAGACGTAAAACTGCCGACCTGAATTCACCATTCCAACTGTCTCAGAAAAGTGACGAGCCAATTCGCACCTTCCTCGGACGTTTCAAGACAGAGCTACTGTCCATGGAAAGCGGACTTAAGGAGTCATTCGCCACAGTAGTTTTCTCCAATGCAATCAGGAAAAACACTGAGTTATCCAGGTCGCTCATGAAAGAGCACCCTGAAACACTTGCCGAGCTGTACACACGAGTGGAGAAATATATCAAGCTTGCCGAAGGTCTCGAGAAAGAAAGGCTAAAGATAGTAGGAGAGGTCGCTGCAATCTCGGATAACGCTCCATCCTCCAACAAGCGTCCCAGGCAACAGGGCCAACAGACCAACACAAGGAACCAAAACAAAAGAGAATTTGATGTGCTTACAAGATCTCAAAGTTACATACTGGAAAAGATAAAAAATACAGTTTATTACTGACCTGAGGTAAAACGCCCAGAGGACACACTAGGAAACTCATACTGTGTTTTTCATAAAGCAAAGTGTCACGAGACTAACGAATACCGGGGGCTCAAGAGCTACCTTCAAGGCCTCATTGAGGCAGGGCATATCAAACACTACACTGATATACCTGATGGTGACATGCACCATAAACTCATCGAAAAGCTCACTGACTAGTTCACCAGCCAGTACGTCCACAACAGACGTAAAACTGTCGACCTGAATTCACTATTCTAACTGTCTCAGAAAAGTGACGAGCCAATTCGCACCTTCCTCGGACGTTTCAAGACAGAGCTACTATCCATGGAAAGCGGACTCAAGGAGTCGTTCGCCACAATAGCTTTCTCCAATGCAATCAGGAAAAACACTGAGTTATCCAGGTCGCTCATGAAAGAGCACCCTGAAACACTTGCCGAGTTGTACACACTAGTGGAGAAATACATCAAGCTTGTCGAAGGTCTTGAGAAAGAAAGGCTAAAGACAGTAGCCGAGGCCGCTGCGATCTCGGATAACGCTCCATCCTCCAACAAGCATCCCAGGCAACAGGGCCAACAGACCAGTACAAGGAACCAAAACAAAAGAGAATTCACTGTGCTTATAAGATCTCAAAGTTACATACTGGAGAAGATAAAAAGAACACGGCTTATTACCGATCTGAGGTAAAACGCCCAGAGGACACACCATGAAACTCATTCTGTGTTTTTCATAAAGCAAAGTGTCACGAGACTAATGAATGCCGGGGGCTCAAGAGCTACCTTTAAGACCTCATCGAGGCAAGGCATATCAAACACTACATTGATATACCTGATGGCGACCTGCACCACAAACTCATGGCTCGCAGGGAGCGAAGCCGGACTCCACCATGACCAACCAACAGAGCTTGCTCTCATGCTAAAGGACATTCAAATGAGCTATCGTGTCACGAGCGTCGCCAGCACTCCTCTGACAGAGACACTGATAGAACAATCAACATAATCACCTTCTAGGATGACTCCGTCACGTCCTCCAGAGAAAAAAGGAGATGAGTAGGCGCCCTCCAGGAAGTCTACAATTCTCTTCACAAGCGGCCCCCATCCCACGCATAAGTGGCCACAGCTCTAGAGACATCACTTTCACTGAGGCCGACCTCAACAAGGTGTGCCTCCCTCATAATGATGCCTTGGTAGTCTACGTTAAAATCAGCGGCTGGACTGTCAAACGCGTCCTCATCGATCTAGGCAGTTCGTGCGATATCCTATTCTATCGAACTCTAAAGGAGATGAACATGCCTAAGTTGTTCATGGTCGATCCAATAGCCCCCCTTTATGGCTTTAACAGATCACGAGCTGATCCAATAGGTGATATCATTCTACCTATCTTAGTAGGATCGCATGAAGACAAGGTCAGCATCAACACACTTTAGCGTCCTGGATGTCAACTCATCCTACACAGCTATACTAGGACGCTGTTGGATCCACAAGATGCAAGCTGTCCCATCAACACTTCATTAAGTGTTGCGTTTCCCTAGCCCCAGAGGCATGATGGAGCTCCGAAGCAACCAGCTCGATGCTCACAACTGTAATCAGATCCACTTAGTTAGCAAATTCACTGGGGCTTCCCTCAGCAACAAGGGAGAGATTGCCAAAACCAAGCTGGCAAAAGACTTCATCTCTGAGGTCAAGACATTAATCAATACCCCCCGTATTGAGGTCGCTATAGAAAACACTTGGGGCTCGACAGAAAACATCCTTCCAGGACTCCAGCCCCCAGAAGTCGCTCCACCCATACAAGCAGAGGAGCCATCGCAGGGGACCAAGACACCAGAGGTCGCCCAGCCCACCGAAACGGTTACCCAGACCAAGATGAAAGAAAAGATCAACCTAGAAACAGAGGATGACCCCAAGTTTGTTTATGTAGGAGCCAACCATGATCCTACTCTCAAAGTACAACTTGTAAGCTTTTTATCATTGAATAAAGATGTTTTTGCTTGGTCGTATATTGATGTGCCCGGAATCGATCATAATATTGCATGTCATAAGTTAAATATGAACCCCAATGCTAAGCCAGTTCACCAATGACCTAGGAAACTATCTCTTAGGTTCAGAAAAGCAATTAATGATGAGATCAACAATCTCAAAAAAGTATGCTTCATTAGAGAGGTGGAATACCCCGAATGGATTGTTAACATAGTAGCAATCCTAAAAAAAATGGCACAGTTTGCCTATGTGTCGACTTCACCAATGTCAATCAAAATACCCCTAAAGACAGCTTCCCTTTACCAAAAATCGACTAGCTCGTAGACCAAACCGCTAGCCACGAACTCATGTCATTCATGGACGCCTACAGTGGCTACAACCAAATTCCTCTGGTCGAAGAAGACCAAGAGAAAACATCATTCGTCACAGGAATGACATGAAGAATGCTACAACATCCTCCTGTTCGGTCTAAAGAACGCGGGAGCGACCTACCAAAGATTGGTAACCGAAATGTTCTAGGATATGTTAGGAGACACCATGGAAGTCTACATATACGACATAGTTGTAAAAAGTAAGAAATCTGGAGATCACTTAGACCATCTTGAAAGAGCGTTCTCCAGACTTAGACGAACTCAGATGAAGCTCAACCCAGAGAAATGCGTCGTCGGCGTGTCCTCCGGGAAATTTCTAGGGTATCAAGTATCCCAACGAGGGTTAGAAGTGAACCCAAACCAGATTCGAGCATTCTTGGATATGCCCGATCCAAAAACAAAACAACAAATACATAAATTGTCAGGAATAGTGGCTGCCCTAAACTGATTCATATCGAGAGCATCAGACAAGTACTGACCTTTCCTGCAAATCCTTAAGAAAGGGAAACAATTCTCCTGGAAATGATCAATGCCACTGAGCATTCTCTACTCTCAAGAAATATTTGACAACACCACCTGTGATGGCAAAACGGATTGATAATGAAACGATGGGGTAGTACCTAGTTGTTTATGACTTCGCTATCAGTTTAGTTCTCTTCAAAGAGGACCTGAACGCGGAGAAACCGATCTACTTCACAAGTAAGACTTTGTTGCCAGCTGAAAAGAACTACTCCCACATTGAAAAGGCAGTACTGGCACTACTTTATTCAGCAAGAAAGTTCAGGCCCTACTTCCAAGCACATCCAATCAAAGTGCTCACCTACCTGCCACTTAAGAAGATCCTTCTTAAAGCCAATAAAACAACTCGCATGGTAGTATGGGTAGAAGAACTCGGCAAACACCACATTGAGTTCGTCCCAAGAATATCTCAGAAAGCTCAAGTCGTACGTTGTTGATTTCTTAGCGGATTTCCCAGTTGACGACCTGAACTGGGAACCAGAAGAGAACGTCCTGACTTTTAAACAACAGGATCCATCGGTATGGTCACTATTCATGGATGGAGCTAGCAATCTAGGGGGTAGTGGAGTCAGCATAGTCTTGGTATCACCAGATGGCTCCATGGTGGAGAAGTCAGTTCACATCGATTTTGCGACCTCCAACAATGAAGCGGAGTACGAAGCCCCTATTATGGGTCTCCGAATGGCTTTAAAACTCGATGTTCAGGAGCTCAAGGTCTTTAGCGATTCACAACTGGTGGTTCGCCAGGTCGCTCATGATTATACCACAAATGAAGGTGTAGGGGATTTTTCGAGTTTTCCCTGATCTTCCTCTGTGCCTTGTGATCTTGGAACCTTTAAATGAATGGAGAAAGGATGAGATGATTGTGAGTTCAGGGTTTAACCATATCACAGCTGCCTACGTATCTCCTTGTTTATTATGGAGAATCAAACCCTATCTTGCGTAGTTCCTAAGAGCGGATCCCCTTTGTTTATATAGGAAGAGCAACGAGAGTCCTAGGGTCAGGGATGTCTTCACCGCTTGTGAGTTCCCTTCCATTTTTGCACTTTGCTTTCCTATTAGGATTCCTCTTCTTATGGAAGTCTGAATCTAGACCATATCTTATGAGAGGTAAGTTTCCTTGTTGATAATAATGTCCTATTATGTATGGGAAGATTATATCTCAGAAAGAAACTCCTAAGATATGTCATCACGATTCCTTCCTTATCATCAAAGATCGCCATCTTTAATTTCTTTATGTTCAGGAACTTTCTATATCAGTTCCTAACGACTGGGTAATTGTTATGCTTGAAGGCGGTCAGTCATGTGCTTGGCACATGTCCACTAAACACTCGTGCTGAGCACGAGATCACTTACTCACAAAATTGATCCGATGGTCCTTGTCTCATTTTGGACATCTATTGTCTTAGGTTATTTCCTATACACGTGTCATCTGTTCAGTGACGAGAAATCCCCCCACAAATGCCCCCGCTCACGCCAGCTAGCACGTGGGCGCTTGCAGCGATTGAAGCGACACTGCTTTTGGCGCCAGAATCCTTTTCCAAAACTGTTTGTTGGAACTGCTGACGTATCCAACTAATTAAGGCTATGAAAAGACGACTCGAACAGACACGCCGTTTCTCGAAAAAGGTAATGATGGCAGTTCCATCCCGAAAAGACGCACCGTATAACACCCCGTCTTTTTATTGCATTTCCTATAATAATATTAATAGTAATAATAATAATAATGTAAATAGAAAACAGAAATAGGATATCCAGTTGTTAGGATAAAAGCCCGTCAGTAAGTAGATAGGTTTAAAACCCTTGTTTTTCGGAGAGGTTTGAAAAACTAAAAAATAGGGGTTTCTCACGTAGAGTTTTTTTCGAGAAAAACAAAACGAGAGTTTTAGAAAAAAAGTGAGAGTTTTACTGAGAGAAAAAAAGGGGTTTTGAACGAGGAAGATTATCGTTTCACGTGACAGTAGACGACGGGGTTTCGATTTCGGGGAGCTGTTCGGGCTGTTCGGTTTTAACAGTGAGTAGTCTTTTTTTATTTCTATTTCACCTCACCTTGAGTTTTACAGTTTTAATGGTACGAAGAAAAACTTAGTTTTCCACTTAGTATTTTTATTCTGTATATTCTTCCGTTGTTGTTTTCTGTCGAATTGATAAACATGTTAATCATATTGATTTGCGAGACTATGAAATGGTATTGGTAAAGTTTTGTGTGCTATTAATGGCGGCTTATGCCCAACAGCAGAAATCGTCTATGATTTCGTTTGAACTCTTTTATGGTGGTATTGAAATTGTATGGTAGTTGTTTTGGGTTGTAAGGAGATTGATTGTCGCGAGGGATTGAGTGTAGATTCGTGGGGAGGGCTGTGAGTGCTGTGGAAAGCTCCAAGCAGCCATTAATGGCGGCACGCCCATCCTCCAGTAAACTATTCGAACTGTTTTGTTATCAAACTGTGATTGGGTATGGTAGTTGTTTTTGGTGTATGAGAATTGATGGTAGGGAGTATGGTGGAGAGATGAGTGGTGTTCCGGCGAGTGAGGATTTCCCAGACCATTGATGGCGTCAAATTCGAATTTTGGCAGTATAACAGAATCATGAATTGTTGATATGGGTAGCTAGGGTTTTTCTCCCTGAAACAAACCGCTGGGTTTGTTTTAATTAGGGGTGGCCGGTGGTGGCTGTTGTGGTGGTCGGTGGTGGTGGAAGTTTTGTTTGAGGAAGGAGATGAACAGTAGCCAAAAACGATTTTGGGCTTGGGCCAAAATCGTGGGCTAATATTTTTATTTTGGATTTTAACATTTTGACTTTAAGATTAGACTATGGGCCTTAGGATTTGGGCTTTTGGGTTTTTGGAGTTTAGGCCGGGTTGACCAGAGTTGACTGTTGACTTTGACCAGGGTTGATTTTGACCAGTTGACCCGAAAATTTGACTTTTTCCTAAAATTATGATTCGGTCTAATAGGATAAGTCTAGGACTATTAACGTGTTTGACCTTAGGCTAGGACCTTTATAAATATACTTGTGTACGTGTATTTACTGCTTTGTGATTTTTCAGTCTTTTGCGATACACAACGTTATGACACTTATACATTCATGAAATTAATAACGCGTAAACCAAAATTAATTGAATCAAGATATTCCTACGTTCTCTGAAATAATATATACAATAAAATACAATAATCGTAAACAAAACTTACCGCCTTTTTAGAACTCTCCACGCCTCAAGTTTTAGAATTGAGTTTATGGCTGATGAAGTCATATGTAGGTGGGCATTTATTGAATGTGTCATAAATGGCCCGTTAGTGTTATATAAGGGTATTCATTGAATGTGCCATGAATGACCCGGGTATTCATTGAATGTGTCATGAATGACCAAATTGTAGTTGACTGCCCTAAAGAGGAACTAAGGTATTTCGCCTTGCGGGTTAGTTGTATTCCTTGAATGTACGGGAATGTAGGATTGGGTCTTCCTTGAATGTGGCAGGAATTCCCGTTCCCAGAAAACACACCCATGCTCTAACTAGTAAGTCCCTTTTCTTATGAATTTTACAATCATAATGAGGGCCTTTCAACTAAGTTTCTTTACTATTTTTCTTTTTCTTAGATGACTCTTCATCTCTTCCCCCTGAAATCAACTGACTGCAACTGATCCTGCTACGGTGGACATTATCAAGAAGATCCCCAAGGAACAGAGGATGCCTTGGGTGATAGTTCCTGATCCCACCCGTCTTTTTGAGAATCTCAACATGTCTACTGAAGAACTGCTGCAACTTGTTCCTGGCCATTCTCTTTTTGGGATAAATACTATGAATTCTAGGTGCACAACCCTTCCTCCTCCTGTTGATCAGAATGTCGGACTTCTTCCTCCTCCAGTTCAGGATGCATCCTCTTTGATTACTAGAAGAAGAGGAAACACAAGGAGAAGAGTTCGGAGGCCGTCTCTAGTGACGCTGTGACGTCGGGTTCAGTTCAAGAGCCTGCTGTCAGTGATAATTGTGTGATCACTGGCGGGAAGGGCCCTGAACTGCCTCATGAAGTGCTGATGGCCAGCAATTTTAAAAGGGGAGTGTGTGCATCCAACCGTTCTAGATTGAAGAGATCTAACACTGCTTCTAATGTTGCTCCCTCTGGTAAGAAAAAGAAGTTTTGCCTTTTATCTGTTAGTGTAGACCCACTTTTTAAAGTTCCTGCTAGTATTCCCCCACTTGTTCAATCTTGTGAGAATGTAGCTGTACCCCCCACTAGTTCCAGAACCTTTTATAGGTTCTGAACAAACTGGTGATAATGTCCTTCTGACTGTTGACCCCTCCCTCCCTGATAATCACAAGGGGAAGGGTATTGCTGAAACCACCACTGTAACTGTCGCTCTCCCCCCTCCACAATCTAGTGATAGGAGGGGGGTGAGTGACGACATTCCCTATTAGCCAAGATCTCCAGATTCCCTTGAGAGGGAGATGATTGTGGAGATAAGGCGTTGGGGACGAACTGATGAACTACCTGTTACCAACAAGCACTCTGTTAAAGATGTTGATATCGCGCTGAGAATTTTGGAAGCTGTGCGACTTCCTATTGACAAGGTTGAGGCCAATATAGCTGGGACCTTGGACCTGTCCTATTGCCAATCTGCTATTCAGTTTGCCAAGGTAAGACTTTCTTCTCTGCCTACTGTTTGGTTTCTCTCATTGTGTTACTTACACATCCTATATTCTTTTCCAGTTAGTGAATAACTTTTTGACCATGAAAGAACCCATCTTTACGGCCACTGCCGATACATCCACTGACGCCATGGCTACCGGTGAGCTGATCTGGGCAAAAGAAGCTGTTGAGAAGAAAGTTGCCGAGCTGTAGATCCAGATTGACCAGCTCTTGGCGAAAGAGAAGAAATCTGATACTGGCTTCAAGAATATAAGAGATACTATCTCCAACCTTCGGAGCTCTTTGGAGAAAGCCCAAAAAGGAGCTGCTAATGCTGGTAGTTGGAAAGTGAAGTTTTTGGAACTGTGCACCCACTTCACTACCCTGCAAGCAAAACATGACCAAGTCCAAGGGGAGCTTCACCGTAGGAACACCAAGATGAAGACCTTTGGTCAAGCCATTGCCCATGCAAATGAGGTCATGTCAGGCTATGAGAGAGCTCTGAAGGAGAAACGTCTTTGTTCTGGTAAGAAGGCTGATGACCTTCTAGCTGAGACCTCCAAGTTCTATTCCGAGGTGGTGCAGGAGGTGAAGAAGAGATCAGCTGAAAATGCCATTCGTTTGCTTTGAGGGTACTAGATGTTTCTCAAGAGTCCTTCAATACGGCCAAACAAGTTAAGTTCGAGGAGGCAATTGAGGCTATTGGGTACGTTTCTCAGCTGGATAATCAAGGGCGGGTAACCAACCCTTTTGTCTTGTTTCTTGATCTGGACACCAACATCTCCGCTATTCAAGCTAAACTTATGCCTGATGCCTCCTCATCTTCTAAAGAAGACACCGATGATGACCTGCCTCTAGTTCAACTTCCTTTTCTGCCAGTTCCAACTTCAGGTGAATGTTATGTTCAGCCAACCATTCTAGCTAATCCAACCACACAGTCTGATGGTGTAGCAGCAAGCACTGATGGTGAACCAAAGTTTGATTCTACCCTTGCCCCTGCTTCTTAAGCCTTTCAGTTGATGATTCACATAAACAATTATTTTTAAACAATTATTCTATGGGTCTGTAATATTGAGCTATGTAGCTCATATACAATTTACTTTACTGAGCTCTGTAACTCTTCTATTTTATGCATGTTATTTACTTACTGAGCTCTGCAGCTCTTCTATTTTATGTATGCCTTCAAAGTATTTTATGTTACATTACATATATTACTGTGCATACTCTACCCCTGTTGCCCCCAAAGTTCATTTGGAACAACAATAGCTAGGTGACCCTAGCAGGCTAAACAAATTAAGATGAGGCATAACCAAAATCTGATCAGGATGTCATGGGAGCCATTTCAACTTAACTGTAATTGAGAGTTCGATCGCATAAAGACATATGCCTTTGCGAAAGCAACTTGGTGCCATAAGCACAACACTGTGTTTAATAACAATAGGTCCAATTTATTTTTGAAAAATAAAAAGGGTATCGCCTGAACAACAATGGAGGTGTCTTCCTCAGCACCATCATGCCGATATAGTTCCAGGCCAATAGTGGTGTGCTAGGATCTGGATCCCACCCAGATCTTCCTAGCAACCCCTACGTTTGATGTTTTGAGAGCGCCTGGAACTGGCATACAGTTCAGGCTCGCAAGAACAATATCTCTTGCTCTAAGTCAAACTGGCATACAGTTCCAGCAACATGGGGCTGAGAAAGGAACTGACAGTTCGACTTTCCCTTACTCAGTATCACTGGTTCCAAAGAAAATTGGCATACAATATTCTTGAACAGATAGTGAGAAAATAATTTCCTAAAGGCTTAGTCCATTGAGGATAATAAAGAACGTGCAAGGAATATATTCGATTGCAAGGTGAAAAACTTTATTGATGGTAAAATATGCATAACAAAGCATGAAATAACAATTTACTGATAGTACTTGTGAAGGTGTTGTCCGTTCCATGGTTTGACAAGAACGTTACCTTCAACAATGCGTAGGTAGTAAAAACCAGTTTGACCAGCCATGTCGATGATGTATGGTCCTTCCCAGTTAGATCCAAGTTTGATGTTGGACTCTGGGATCTCACGCAGAACCAGATCGCCAGACTTGAAAGATCAAATACGGACTCTCTTGTCGTATGATCTCTTCAACGTCTGTTGGCTAGCAGCTAAGTAAACTGCGGCACCTTCTTGCTTTTCATCTAGGAGATCCATTTCTCTACATAACAGCTCCTCGTTGTCCAGAGTGTGCACAACATCTGACTTCTGAGTGGGAGCTACCAGTTCTGGAGGTATGACAGCTTCAGTTTCGTAGGTTAGTGAAAATGGAGACTCTCCAGTTGACCGTCTGGGTGTAATTCGATATGCCTATAGGACCTTAGGCAGTTCTTCGACCCATAAACCCTTCGCGTCATCTAATTTACGCTTCATGTTATCCAAGATGATCCTGTTAAAGGCTTCAGCCTGGCCATTGCCTTGTGGATACCTTGGAGTTGAGAACAGATGGGTAATGTGAAACTCCTCACACAGTTCAGCAACCAGTCTTCCAGCGAACTGTTGCCCATTAACTGAAATTATAACTTTGGGTATACCAAACCTGCATACAATGTTGTTCCAAATGAACTTTTTGACATCCTGTTCTCGAATGAAGACAAGGGGAACTACTTCTATCCACTCGGTAAAGTAATCTGTTGCGACTAGCAAGAATCTGACATTGCTAGGAGCGGGTGGTAGGGGTCCTACAATGTCAGTTCCCCACTGTGCGAATGGCCATGGACTGGCCAATGGGTGCAATTCTATTGTTAGAGCATGGATAAGTGGAGCAAATCGTTGACACTTTTCGCACTTGCGGACAAAAACTTGTGCATCCTTTTACATATAAGGCCAAAAGTATCCTTGCCTTAGGATCTTGAGAGCTAGAGTTCTACCCCCAGCATGGTTGCCACAAATTCCTTCATGAACTTCTCGCATAACCTATTCAGTGAGATCTGGGGAGAGACATCTGATATGAGGTCCCAGAAAGGACTTCTTGTATAGATCGTCTCCAACGAGGGTGTCTCTTTGTATCTTTGCAAGCAGACGCCTTGCTATATTTTTATACTCAGGGAGTGTCCCTTCTTTGAGGTAGGACTTATATGGATCCATCCAAGTTTGAGTAATGGTTGGAATGACACAAACTGTTGTAACTGGGACCTAAATGCTAGATTTCTCTTAGAACTCGATAGGGATTGAACGAGACTCGCTGTTGCCCAACATTGAGGCAACATATGCCAAAGCATCTGCGTGTCTATTGGCTGACCGAGGCAGCTGATAGAACTGAATATTCTCAAACTTGCTCTGAAGTCCCCTTACCAATTTTAGGTATTTTGCCATTCGTTCATCCCTGGCCTCGTATCCACCATCAACTTGGAAAACAGCCAACTGTGAGTCACTAAAGACTGTGAGGTGTGACAAGCCCAGATCGAGAGCCATTGTGAGGCCAACAAGAGTGGCTTCATATTCTGCCTCATTGTTGGAAGCATTCCAACCTAACTGGATGGATTTCTCCAATCGCATATTGTCAAGAGTGACTAACACAACCCCAATTCCTGCACCTTTGTCATTTGAAGCTCCATCCACAAACAATCTCCACCCGGAGCTTGGCTCCCAGGGATCTAGATGGTTTTCTGGAGATTCAAGCTGGATGCGATCATCTGTACTGGGGGTAGTTGAGTCGTACCCTATGTAGGTCTTTGGGAAATCTCCCAAGAACTTTGCTAGTGCCTGACCCTTCTCTGAGATCTTAGGGACGTAAATAATATCATGTTCTGACAGTTGCACAGACCATTTTGTTAGCTTCTCTAACCTGTTCGGTCTTTCTAGAACTGACTGCAATTGGTACTCTGCAAAAATAAGTGCTAGAGCGACTCTTTTGAGTTTTGGGTACCTTGTTTCTGCTGGAATAAGCGTGCGGCTCAAGAAATAGACAGGTTTTTCAACCTTCTTTTCATCCACGCGTATTAGTACATAACTGATACCGTAGTCAGACGAACAGAGATAAAGACCCAAGACTTCTCCCTCAACTGACCTGGAGAGGATTGGTGGTGCCCCCAGGTATGTTTTGAGTTGATCAAATGCTTTCTGGCATTCTTCCGTCAATGCAAATGAGGTATTCTTTCACAGTAACTGAAAGAGAGGTTTGCACTTATCTGAACTTTTGGAGATGAACGTGTTCAGAGCTGCTAACCTGCCCGTAATTTTTTGAACCTCTTTCATATTTTTAGGTGAGGGCATATCCAGGAGTGCCCAAATTTGATCCAGGTTTGCCTCGATTCCTTTTTTAGTAACTAGATACCCCAAAAACTTCCCTGATAAGACAGCGAAAGCACACTTTGTAGGGTTGAGCTTCATGTGACACTCCCTGAGAATGTCGAATGCACGCTTCAGGTGGGAGAGATGATCTCCTCGTCTTAGGCTTTTGATCAAAAGATCGTCTATATACACCTCCACAATGTCACCTATCAATCCTTTGAACATCTTGTTTACCAATCACTGGTATGTAGCCCCTACATTTTTCAGTCCGAACGACATGACCTGATAGTAATACAGGCCATCCTCGGTTGTGAAACTGGCATGCTTGTGGTCCTAGTCATGCAAGGGGATCTAGTTGTAACCAGACGACCCATCTGTGAAAGACAACAGTTCATGTCCAGCCATAGCATCCACCAATTTATCAATTCGTGGCATAGGGTATCTTTCTTTTGGACATGCACGGTTCAGATCCGTGAAGTCGATACAGATTCTCCATGACCCATTCTTCTTTCTTACTGGGACAATATTAGAAATCCAAGTGGGAAAATTGATTTCTCTGATAAATTTAGCTGCCTTCAGCTTTTCAACTTTGGCTTTTACAGCTTTGGATCTGTCAACACCTATTTTCCATGGTTTCTGCTTGACTACTACTGCATCATTGTGGACATTGAGTCGGTGGCATGCCACATGGGGATCAATTCTTGACATTTCTTCAAACGACCAAGCAAACACATCCTTGTGCTCTCGGAGGAGCTGTATCAAAGCTATGTGCTCTTCATAACTCAACATTGTGCCGATGAAAGTGGTTTTTGGAGAGCTGCCTCCCTAAATATCCACTTCCTCCAACGGCTCCAGTGAGGGGGGACCCTCCCTCTCTCTTGGGACCAGGTCCGAGAGAGGGGGATCCAACTATAATTGCTATTTAGCGGGTTGCACCACCTCCATTGGTTCAGAAGGGAGTAGGGATTACTTTGTTGCCAAAGCATATCACGTCTTGGTAGCCACCAGATCTCCTCTAATTGTCTCAATTTTCCCATGATGTGGGAATTTTAGACATTAGTGACAGGTGTTGGGAACGACTCTGAGTCTATGTAGCCAGGTCCTACCTAAAATCATGTGATATGATGTGTTAGCTTTAACCACAACAAAATTTATGATAAGAGTTACCGGACCAGTGACTACAGGAAACTGGATCTCCCCAACAGTGAAAGCTTTGTCCCCACTAAATCCATACAGGTTGGAGCTGGTGGCAACCATCTCCGCATCTGGGATCTACAACTTTTTGAATGCATCATAGTAGAGTACATCTGCTGAACTGCCTGGGTCTACCAATATGCGATGTTAATCATAATCTCCAAAAGGGAGTGTGAGAACCAACACATCCTCATGTGGACTTTGGATATTAAAGCAGCCAGCTTCAATGAAAAAAATTAGTGGATCATTCTTAGGTACCACGTTGACCTGAGCTCCTGTAGTCAGCTCGCTGTTCATGATCCGCATCTGCTTGGCGATGCGTATTTGATATCGCGTACCCTTGTCAGTGACCTATCCACTTCGTTTACTTGCTTTATCCAAAATCATATTTATCTGGAGTCGGCCATTGAGTGGTCCAGTACCTGGGGGGTCCTGAACTGACGTGCTGATCTCCTCAGGATGTACTGCATTTGTCTGCTCATGTGCGACAAATTGCTTCAAATATCCCCTTTCAATTAGATCCTGTAGTTCATTTTTCAAGGTTCTACAGGCTATGGTGTTGTGACCCTTACTCTTATGGAACTTGCAGTAGGTTCTTTGGTCTCTGGTACCCAGGGAACCTAGCTTAAGCGGAGCTGGCCATTTGAGGTAACTCTGATTTTTGATCGAGTCTAGAATCTCATCTGGCATTTTGTTCAGAGGGGCAAAGTTTCTGTCCATTGAAGGAAGAGCTTCTTCAGCTCCTTCCACACGTGGCTTCTTCTGTGACTTTCCATCTGCACTACTGGCTACATTTTAGTATTGCCCTCTGGGCATTTGTCCCTTTGATGGGGATTCGGCCCTTTGGCGACCACGATTACGGTATCTCTTTGATTTTTGAGGGGAAGAATTTTCATTCCCTTCTTGAACCTCCGAACCTGCCCCGACTATTCTTCTTCTTGACGTCTGTTCAGGACATCTTCTTCCCACCCTGCATGAGTTTCAACCCCGTCAAGGAGTTCCTCTAAATCACAGGGTGGTTTCCTAGAGAGAGATCCGAATAAGGCGTTGTTTTCATCCAACCCTTGTTTGAAAGCTATTATAGCAGTCTGTTCATCACAAGACTCTATTTGGATTGAAATTTCCATGAACCGTTGCATGTAGGATCTCAATGCCTCTCCATCCTTTTTCTTGATGTTGAACAATGCATCGATCCATTTAGGTTTATGCTTGTTGCATGAGTACCTGTCTATGAAGGTCCTGAATAGTTCTTCTGAGGACCTGATCTGACACTCAAGTAATATGTGGTACCACTGGAGCATAGATCCAAACAGGGAGGCTTTGAACTCCTGACACATGACATGGTCATATCTCTCATATTGTCCCATAGTAGCACGATACCTGAATACATGATCCACTGGATCTGACTTGCCACTAAAGACGCTGAACTTCGGTTGTCTGTAACCACGGGGATATGGTTTCCTCATCACTCGTAATGCGAAAGGAGATGGCAGATTGAACAAGGGAGTCTTGCATTTTTCTCATCTTGCCTGTCATCCGATGCATCTGACGAATCAGGTCATTCTTCTCAGTTTCCCATGCAGCTTCTTTGGTAGAATGCTTCTTGGTCTGAGCTATTTTCCTATGTCGAGGGTCAACATCATGATCCTGGTCAGATGACTTTGGTTCAGATGCTGTATCTAAGTCCTCATCTGAGTTATTGTATTCTGACTCAGATGTCTCGCATCGAGCTGGACCCCCACGCCTTGGGTTCGTTGCACGATCACCTTCTAGAAGGTCGTCATCATCGAGTTCAATGAGTGTCTCCTTCCCTGTGTCGAGTTGATACAAATGCCTCGACAGCTATACTTCTCGTTCAAAATTGCTCATTTGCTACTCCAAAGCATGTACTGCCTGGCTTACCTGAACAGACTCTGGGTTGGTGAGAACAACATTCTCACCATCTTAACGCTTTTCTTGAGCGTTATTCCTGGGGCCTGCACCGGGAATTGCTGGTCCGTCGGTGCTGGTCATAGGTCTTTAGAGGGGGTTGTTCGCGTCATTGTGGCCAGCGTTGTCCCCCCCTTCAGGTGTCTCATGCTCTTCTTCTCTCACAGCGGCACTACGTGTGGTAGCGCCACCCTTTGTTTTCTTTGCTCCTGCCATCACAACAGTAAAAGTTTTTAGGCTAAATCAATCGTCTGAAACGAATATTTACCTATTTTTGTCCCCACAGACGGCGCCACTAGATGTAGGGGATTTTTTGAGTTTTCCCTGATCTTCTTATGTGCCTTGTGATCTTGGAATCTTTAAATGAATAGAGAAAAGATGAGATGATTGTGAGTTCAGGGTAGTTCCTAAGAGTGAATCCCCTTTGTTTATATAGGAAGAGCTACGAGAGTCCTAGGGTTAGGGCTGTCTTCACCGCTTGTGAGTTCTCTTCCATCTTTGGACTCTGCCTTCCTATTAGGATTTCTCTTCTTATGGAAGTCTGAATCTAGACCATATCTTACGAGAGGTAAGTTTCCTTGTTGATAATAATGTCCCATTATGTATGGGAAGATTATATCTCGGAAGGAAACTCCTAAGATATGTCATCACGATTCCTTCCTTATCATCAAAGATCGTCATCTTTAGTTTCCTTCTGTTCAAGAACTGTCTATATCAGTTCCTAACGACTGGGTAATTGTTATGCTTGAGGCGGTCAGTCATGTGCTTGGCACATGTCCACTAAACACTCGTGCTGAGCATGAGATCACTTACTCACAGAACTGATCCGATGGTCCTCGTCTCATTCTGGACATCTATAGTCTTAGGTTATTTCCCATACATGTGTCATCTGTTCAGTGACGGGAAATCCCCCCCACAGAAGGTAACCTTTCTAAGTATCTTCAAGTTGTACATCAATTATTACCATCTTTCAAAAAAGTCACTATACAGCACTTTCTACGAGACGAGAATCGCCACGCTGATAGCTTGGTGTACCTCGCAACCCAAACACCGAACTGTGACCTTAGGAAACTACTCATTGAAGTAGTAGACCGACCTTCTTACCAAAATGAGCACGCCCTAGAAGTTACCAACCTATGCCCACTCTCTGATAGTCAGATGAGTGGGCAAACATGGATGCAACCTATCATAGATTACATTCAGCTAGGCAAAGCACCAGAAGATCGCATAAAGGCCAGACAAGTTCAATATCAGTCAGGTCGCTACTGCCTCGTCAATGACAAACTTTTTAGAAAATCGGCTGAAGGACCACATCTGAGATGCATAAGCCCAGAACAAGGTCAGACGATTTTCGCAGAAATTCACGAGAGAGAATGTGGTAACCACGCAGGAGGTCGCTCTCTGGCTCACAAAGCGATCTCACAAGGATACTTCTGGTCGTGAATGCAGATCGATGTCAAGAAGTATGTACTTGATAAAACCCGTAAAAACTCAATTAGATTACTCTAACCTTATTCTTACTGTATCAACTATTTATTTCCTACTCTCACATATAGATTCATGCAATATATATATAGAGTACGGATTCGTTCCACTATTAACTCTCAAGACTTAACCAAATTCAATTGATCTTATACTAATAATTATGGATGTGAATTTATACTACGAGATAATACTATCAATTGATCTTATACTAATATTAACTAAAGTAATTAAATATAGATGAATCAAATATGGATAAATAATTAGGGGAATTTGATTCCACCTTGAATTCAACTCAATAACTTAGCATAGATTGTTGTAATCCAATTTTTACGTTCTTACGATAAGAATTGGTCATTCTAATCCCTAATCATTCATGTCAATCTCTACCAACTAATGACTAGCATGTGAGGAAGTTCTACCCATTCTCATGGCGAATCAACTCCCTTCTAGAGTGGAATAGACTCTTACAACGATTCTACACTACACAATCAAGTTTTCATCAAGGCTTCATAAAACCCCTCTAATGGAGGTTTAGCCTTGATTCATTAAACTATCATTTCCTAATGAAATTAAACTAGACATCATATAAAGGTTCTAACTTTACTAAATTGAACTAAACAATAATTCAAATCTAAATTAACAACTAAGAAATCATTAACAACTAAGAATCGAAATTAGATCTAAGCAATTTTAAATAGCAAAATCGAAATTATCAAGAACTAACTATTTTATTTATCTAATTAATGATAAACAATGATTCAAATAACTAATCTAAAACAAGGTATGAAAAAACTAATTAATTAACTAATACAAATTCTCAAAACTAGATCTAAAATATTCTCTAATGGCTACCTTCTATCCTAAGCTCATTGATACTTAAGAGCTAAGTCTTGTGTGTGGAAATAGAGGAGACCAGATCCACATTTTCGTGCATGAGCTGAGGAGCCATGTTTTGGGCCGAAAAATCAAGCCCAAATCCCAATTTCTTTAGTCCACAGGGCCCTTTTCAGCTGGCTTTGACCTCAATAGGCTTTTCGTTCACTTTTGCTCCTCTGATTGGGTCAAGGTTTGGACCATTAGAAAGCCCTTTCCGAGCCGGTCGTTTTGACATAAGGTACGCCTAATTCTAAAGCTTGAGTCCAAAGATACGGTCTTCGAAAGTTATGCTGACTTTTGTGTGATGTTTCTGCCCGCATTGACTCTGACTTTTCAGCTTCTGACCGGGCTTTACAAAGGTTTTTTCTCCTTGAATCTTGGCCTTTAATCACAGAACTTCTTAGCAACCAACCCTTGCTCCTTTATATCGCCAAAGTGGCACATTTCTGCACATAATTGACTTTAATGCCTAGAATACATAAAAGCACATAATTAGCATTAACTCTTATTTATTACTCGCATAATTGGTCTAAAAGTATTATTGTTAAGGGGTTAAAACTACAGTTTTGGGCTCTTATCAATACTCAAATGCGTTAAGTGTCAAACATTTGGCCACAACATCATTCAGCTAGCTCGGGAACTAATCAACATTGTCAGCCCTTAGCCATTCCACATGTGGGGCTTGGACATCATGGGTCCATTCATTCCACAGAAGAGCACAGGCTTTCGGTTCGTCCTAGATGTAACAGACTACTTCACCAAATGGGTGGAAGCGATTCCCTTGGCACATGTCAAAGAGGCTAATGTCAGAAACTTCATTTGGACCAACATCATCACCAGATTTGGCCTCCCCCACACATTGGTGATGGACAATGGTTCTCAGTTCAAAGGAAAAACGGTGAAAGAATTCTTGGCTAAGTGAAAGATCGTTCACTCATTATCCACTCCCTAGTACGCCCAGAGCAATGGTCAAGCGAAAGCTAGTAACAAAGCAATCCTAGAAAACTTGAAAAAGAAGATTGAAAAGAACAAAAGTCAGTGGCCGATGCAACTAGAAAACATTATGTGGGCTCATAGAACGACAGCTCGTTCTAGTACAGGTGAGTCACCATTCTCATTATGCTACGACACTGATGCCGGCATACCTAATGAGCTAACAATTACAATGACTCAATCAGAGATCGTCGAATCTGGTTAGAATGATTCCATTCTCGCTCATGAGGTCGATTTACTCGAAGAACGACGCGACCTAGCAGACATTCGAGTGACATCCTACTAGCAAACCTTGAGGAAGACTTCCAACAAACGAGTTAACCCTCAAAGTTTCAAACCTGGAGACCTAGTCTTGAAAAAGACCAAGGATGACTCGAAATTAGCACCAACTTGGGAAGACCCTTATATAGTGGAACGAGTCGTTGGCAATGGAGCATATTGGATCAAAACCCAAGAGGGACAGCCACTTCCACGTCCTTAGAATACTTTCTTGCTAAAGAAATTTTATCAATAAACAATTCCATTTTATGAATTCTTATTCTTAGTGTTAATACTCATACTTTTTATTTTGCATCAATGCACTGCAATCTCGCAGTATTGTCAAATCGACGCACAGCTCGCTTGCTAGGAGCAGAACGTGCAATTGAACTAAAATGCTCTACAGAGCTTAAACGTTTTCCACACTTAAACGCTCACTCGAGCTCAGAGCTACATAGTTCACAGGCTACTTAGCCTTAACACTTCTTGCCAGATGGAGACCTATACTTCGACGGTCCCACGCTCTCCAAGGACAGAGCATTCAAACGAACTTAAACGCTCTACAGAGCTTAAACGTTCTCCACATTTAAACACTCACTCGATCTCAGAGCTACATAGCTCACAGGCTTCTTAGCATTAACACTTCTCGCTAGTTGGAGACCTATACTTCTAGGGTAAACTAAGCGAAGAACGCTCTCTAAGGGCAAAACATTCAAGCGAACTTAAACGCTTTCCAAAGCTTAAACGTTCTGAATGACAAAATGCTCTCTGAAGCTCAGAGCTACATAGTTCATAGGCTACTTAGCCTTAACACTTCTCGCCAGGTGGACACCTATACTTCGATGGTCAAACAAGCGAAGAACACTCTCCAAGGATAGAGCATTCAAACGAACTTAAATGCTCACCCGAGCTAACTGCAGCATAGCTTACACAGCTCTCGCTATGTTTCAAAACCTACATTACTACGATTAACATAGTAACGAATGCTCTCTGAGAGCAACACGCATGCTTAAGCTAAAACTCTCAAACGAGCTCACAAACTTCATAGCATCCTATGTCTGCCTAGACAATGGGATATATATTTCTAGGCTAAATTCCTATGAAAATATATGCAACAAGCATTCAGCCAAGAGTACAAACATACTTCAAAGTACTCATGCATTTCATAAGTGCAAATTCAAACTGCCTGGACACACTCAGGAAACCAGTTCTTTAACAACTACCGAACTGCCACTCAGGTGGAAGCTAGTTCATCCAGATCTCAAAAATCAAGCAATAGATAAGTCGAACTGCACAGGTTTCCCTAGGGTATCAGCTCTTAATGTATCTGGGCTGAGCCCCGCCATTTCAAAAAGCGAAGTGCCCAGGCAAGCCCAGGAAACCAGTTCTATTGTTTTACAACCATTAAAAATTCTGGAATTAGAGAGAACATAAAAACAAACCTCACCAAAGAAGAAGAAATGTTGCAACAGTGATCACACATCAGGAGTGGTAATATGTTTATCTTCATCAGGCACGAGACTTCAATCAGCAGGGACAGTACTGGTAGACGAAACGTTACTAGCATCTCCAATTACAACAAGCGCACCCGCGTCTTGAACCCCACGTTCACGCTCTTCTTTCAGTTCAAAGTACGTCTCCTCCAGCAACGTGTAATAATCTTCGTACACTTGGTCATATGCCTATTGAGCCTGCCGAGCAATCGACTTGCATTACTTAGCGTGCTCAGTTATTGCACTCAATTTTTCGTGCAAGTCGATTATCGAACTGATCATCAACGATCTCTCAGTGACAGCGTCCTGATGTTTTTTCCTCAAAGCTTTTAGTTCCTTCCTCTCAGCATCTCGAGCGAGTTGCAAACTCAGCAGGCCCGCCTTTATATATCTTCCCCACATCATTTTCCACATTTCCCATAACTCGGGCCGCATGCTTCAACTTATGATACCCAGTCAGAAATTACAACAAAAACATACATGTTATTCTCGCCAATAAAAGAAAAAGGGACCAGAGAATAGTAAAGCTTACCAAATAACAAGCCATGTCCATGGTCTCCATAGTCTTATCTAAATCTTGGTCTTTTAGAATCTCCTTGTTACCATCCAAGACAATACCTTCCAGAAGACAGTTAGCTATGGGTGCCGACCCGAGGCTGCAATCAGATCGTTTGATTGCTCGCCTCTTCCCCGTTTTCCCAAAGATAGGCGAACGGTCTTCCTGTGTCGCCATCCCGCTCCCCAGTAAATTAAATCAGCCCCAAAGCTTTCCCCAGCAACAACTTTTCCTTTCCCAGCCACAGCACGGATGCGAGAGCCCAGGTCGACCCCACGCCTAGAGCTCGGGCCCCTGATCACCAAAGCTCCAGGTCGCTTGCACGAACCAGAATCAGCCCAACCCACACTTTTAGAACGCTTCTTGGCCTTCGTGTCAGAAGCAATCGCTTTCGGTTTACCCACATCACGTGAACGCGTGGCAAGAATTCAATCTCCTCCAAGATGAGCGGAGAAGTCTCCCTCACCCCACCCATTGGAGGGACCAAATATTCAAAGTCATCACCATCTGCTCGAGGCATTCTGCAAACACAACGTTCAGCAAAAGAGGCATACAAAGCATACATATCACCAAAGCAGAACAATGAACATAGGGCGGAAACGTACCTGAAGCATTAAAGAACTTTGGAAAGAGCTTCGACAGTACTTTGGCAAGAGCGTTAGCAGCACTTGAGCAAGACCTTTCGCAAAGAGCTTAAGGAAAATGACGAACCAGTAACCCTAAAGACTCACATAAAAGGTATTTAAGGCAAATCATTCCACTTCCCAAGACATACCATAAATTTACCAAAACCCTAATTGACGTGCCGAAAGAATCGCCATTTTTTGAAAATTCCATAAAACAGTGAGGTTACCCTTTCTGGTTCCCAGACGGTTCACATACTCACACGTGCTAATTAAGGTCCTCTCTAACCAGAACGCTCTAAGATGGAGCACGCTCTCTACGAGCAGCCCGCTCCCTCTAGCTCACAAGCTACATAGCCTCAGCCCCGCCCCTTACTTGATCCTTACAACGATTAGAATTGACTAAGCAAAAACGCTACCCAAGAGCATGACACTCAATCAAGCTCAAACGATTCAGTGCCTTGACGCACCTGACCAGTTGGATTCTTCAACGATAGGCAAGTATAACAGCATCAACAAACGCATTCAAGACATCAAGAAAAGAGCAACAAGAAAAAGCATGCATTTCATAAAGGCAAAGAAACGAACGAACGGACTTCGGGAACCGGTTAGATGCGCTAGTCGAATCGGCTGGATGTCCCGCAAAACCAACTTCGCCGAAAGCATTCATCACACAACGAACGACCCAGAACAATCCAGGAAACCAGTTCATTCAATCTTGTTCAAAACACATCATAGGAGCGAACTGCCCAGGTTTCCCCAGGTTATCAGTTCTAATGTATCAGGCCTACAACCAATCAAAGAAACGTAAACTCTTACAAAGAAATGATTAACTCATCAACTTGAAGCGGGTCCAGTGAAGGGCCAGAGGCAACCTGGAGCGAGGTCACGACATGAGGGACTTCAAAGGTCATTCCTACCTCAGTCTCCCCAAGCAAATCACCAACAGGAACAATAACAGCAGGTACCGTAGCAAGAGCAGCATCAACATCTACGAGGGGAGCGACCTTCTTCTAGCTCGCTTCCACATGAGCATACTCCTCCTTAAGCTGTTCATGCTCTACCCCCAGCTGCTCATGCATTTCCTCCAGCTCCTCTAGTTCGGTGAAATTTCGCTCGTACGCCTCCTTAGCCTCCATTGCCACCTTCTTGCACTTATCAGCAAAGTCATTCACTGTAGTCAACTACCCTTCCAGCTCGGTCACTTAGTTCTCTGCAACCGTTCTCTCCAAGGAAAGATTAACAACTTGGGCCTTGAGGTCGTTCAACTAGGCATGTTCAGCTTCCTGCACCGCTCGAACACCGGCGAGCTCGTCCATTAGCTTCTCCAGTTCATTTTTCTCCATTTCAACAAACTGAATAGCAGTCTTCATCTTCTGATACCCAGCTATAATCTGCAGCAAAATAAACACGGTAAGAAGCACGAACAAAGCTCAAACAAACAAAGCATCAATTTCAGGTCGCAGTTAGGCACTTACTAAGCAGTGAGCCCGGTTGAACGCTCGCAGGTTCTCAGCCAGATCCTTTGAATCAAGATCCTGCCGATCACCGTCCAGTGTAATCCCTTCCAACAAGCACGACGCTACAGATGCAGACTTATAACTACAGTCCGACCTTTTAATAGTCACCTCCCAGCCAGTGCGCTCGTTTACATAAACAAGGTTACGCTCAAGTTCATCACCACCAGTACTAAGATCAACTTTCCCGCCCTTCACAATAGGAGCCTTCTCCCTCACCTTCTCAGCAGCAGTACCAACATCCCCGTGACCCAGAACGCTAAAGTCTATCCTAGACCGGGAAGACCAAGCTGTCTTCCCACCATTTCATTCCACACTAGCAGCACCAGAATTGCCACCAAGGATGACTTCAGCCGCTCTAGTGACCTTTGCAACCCTAGAAACAGGTCAGCCTTCCTCTTCAAGGAACTCTTTCGCTCACGAGGAACGAAAGAGATGTCCTCAGCATCAACAGGGAAGCTCTCATGTTCTTTCCCCCTTCCACCAGTAGTAGACCTATCCACCTCAGGTCGTTTACCACTTCCACCAGCACCTCCACCAGGTCGCCCAGACCCACCGCCATTCCTTTTCCTCTGCTCCATACTCACTATCCCACTATCTTCACGATTCATACTTGGATCACTGGAAAGCCTCACAACGTCTTCACCCCTAGACCTTTTCTTTTGTTCCCTCCTCTTCGCCCTGATCCCACGACCGACTCTTTCAACAAAGTAGTTGGCCACTTCAGGCAGCTTCTCTTGCTTCTCAGCACGAGTCAGACAAGCAAACCTCTCTATCACACTACACCCTTTCTTTCTGGCAATAGCAACCTCTGCACATAAAAGCGTCAAAGGTTAGTTCGTTATAGCACAAATTCATCAACATACAAAACAAAGTCATGGCTAAACCATACAACCTAGCACATACCAGTGAAATTACACACCCTAGTCTCCACACTAAACCCAGAGGTGCAAAAATTCCCAACTATTAGAAACGGCCTCTTCTCCCAAGGCTTGTTACTAACTCCATCCAGAACGCTAGACTTTCCAGTCAAAGCCTGTAAGCTGAAGTTGTTAGCACTAGATCGTTTCACAACAAAGTGCTCAGCAATATCCATAACACCAATGTTGTATTCTCCACTCTCATTCAAAAGATCGGACACCCTAAGCAAACGCCACGTGTTTCCAACGAACTGGTAGGGCACTTTCTCACAAAAATTTAAAAACTCACATGTCAACCGAGAAAATGGCAACCTCAACCCCGCTTTCAGTTGCCCCTCACAAATAACTATACCATGATCACGAGGGACGAATGCGCTACTAAAAACGTCAGCGTCCTCGCCCAGCTTGTGAATCTCCATATCATTACAAAGAACACCGTAAGCACACCTCAAATCACCAAAACTTTTTAAAGCTTGCTTATATACTACCCGAGGAGGCACTAGAGGATGATGCACCAGAACTTCTCGCCACCGCGACCACAGTTTCGGAACCAACATCCTCTATCTCCTCACTCAACTCAACCTCCCTAACCTCCTCAGAACGGGTATCATCAGAATCAGACATTATCCTTCCTCTCTTCAAAATCACAACAACTACTAAACCAAAACCAAAACCAGATACCAAGCAAAAGTAAAGCGAACAAAAGAAAAGTGCAAGAAATGAAAATGGCGGAAACTAACCTTAGCTCTCGTTCTCAAGGGAAGCAAATGAGGACTCTTCATCTCTCCAACCGTATATCACAAGCCACCCACCGGTTCATTTTTCGAAAAAAGCACAATCATTTTATTTAAATCTAGCGTGCCACGTGTTCCCGCAAAACAAGGTGTCTCAGCTGTAGCCTTTCAAATCACACGTACCACGTGCGCACACACAAACTCCATACTCTCAGCAGATCGATAACACAAACTTAACGACCTACTGAGATGGGGTTGTGTGAGGGAGTAATATTCACATCCAATTAATATCAAGCACGAGTCCAGCACAGACGTGAATGCAGATCGACCCTCGATTCTCGTCCTCATAGCTCGCTTCATAGCGACTCAACTATGGTAGTCGATCTGACTAAACAGTAGTCAACCGACCTGAAGTCTTTGTCACATGAGCTCGCTCCATAGTAACTCGCTATACACGAACGGCCTCGAAAGAACAGCAATCTCCAAGATTCTCGCTCACACCAATGGGCGGTAACGTAAGTTTTAAATGCCATCATCAAGACCGGAGCTTCAGACACACTTCACCATAAATGTCCTTAACTCGTCATCATGGCGCGCGAGTGACCTGAAGACCTGGATCTGACTTGATGCGCGAGAGCCGGAGGCGCAAACCCTTGCCTATATAAAGAGGATGAGGAACTACATCTGACCTGATTCAAGTCCCCCCCACCAGAGGAGAGAACTTGATACGTAGGCAATTCGTCTATACGAGCTCGGTCAATACCATATATACACATCATCTCCCCCACTTTCTTGAATCTGTAAGGTAAAACCAAATATAACCTTTACAAAGATAATGTTATAGGAGATTGTAGTAGGTTTTACACAAGCAATTGCTAAAGGTGGGAGATTGTAGTAGGTTTTACACAAGCAATTGCTGAAGGTGGGCAGCAAGGTAGGCGCGAACTGTTTAGACCAAGCTCTTGAATGACCCGTGAACATTGATTTTAAGAGTGCACTGAAACTCAATCTTACAAACAAATTCAAATGGTCGTTTACCACAGATTTACACAAGCAAGTCACCGGTTTCCTCGAGTCAAAGAGCCAATTGATGAAAATCTATCTAACGTGCACCTCGTTGTGCAACTAGAATTACACTTTTAATATCTAGCATACACCTCGTTGTACAGCTAGAAGTGGTGTTTTATTAGAAACTGACTAGATTTTTTAAACTGGTGGCTAACTTCTATCAGTTCTAAAACAATTTGATTATGTTTCATCAAATTTTGAGACAGACTACTGAAATGCTAACAAGAAAGCTGCATTACCAATAAAAAACAAGTTGCGCTGCACCAGCTAAAATGCTGGAAGCTCTTACACTTTTAGTACCTGAGAGGCCACAAATACAACAGTCTACAAGTGAGAACAAACCAATTGATGTCAAACTAAGAACAAAAGGAAGTCGCCATGTGGGGCATAGAAATTGCCAATTACACTACATTGGCATAGAAATTGGCTTTTGGTCCCTCCAACAATGCTGTCTTTAGCGTTTGGTCTAGAGGTAATCTTCCATTAGTGTTTGGTCCGTCCTACTGTCAGTTGGAGGAGTCTCTGATCAGCTAGTGTAGTATTTCATGGGAGAGACTGGCGGGAGTAAAAAGATCACTGAAATTCGGAATCATCAAATTATATTACATGGTTCGAGATATTGAGTTTTTAATCCCACACTGTCTACTTACTAGCATCTTCATCCCTTTATAAATTCATGCTTTTTCTCTCTGATGCTGAGCCTGGTAACGCGGGCTTCTGACTCAAGTGGGAGCAATAGAATGGTTGTATGTCGGGTGAACTTACAAGACTGCTTGGACAGAAATGATAGATATCTTTGGGCTTGGCTCTGTAATGGATGGTCCCATGGATAAATGAAATGCTAGTAAGCAATAGACCAGGAAGGGACAAGTCATTAAGCTCTTTGAGCCCGAGCGATCAGGTCCAAGCTTACCGTAATGAGGACCAGCTACAGCCATGTAGGTCAAGATGGTCCTGCCTTGTGCCTGATCGGAAAACTCGCATAGATCACAAGACTTCTTTCAGTCCACTTCAATCAAACATCCATTTTTTTTCTCTTCCATCTTCTTCAATTCGTTTATTCTTTTACTATTTTATGTCCAATTCATTGAAATGAACTTTATACACAAATCATTCAAACAATTCTAAATGAATCAACACTTGGATGAACCAACATTTCACGGTACCACAGTTTAACCCAGTATTTTTAAGTACAAGGTCTTGCATTTTTCTCTCCCAGATTGGTGATCTCATTTATACGCAATGTGCTTTTGTACGCAATGTGCCCAGTGTATTGGGAGAACATCAAAATCGTTTGTCCTAGTAACATCTCAGTTGCATACAATTGTTTGTACTTAATCATGTAGTCCAAATCATAAGCTTCTTTGCAACAAAAGTTCAAGAAATAGTTCAGCTACTTTGATTAGCTTTATGGGTTTAGTAATCCTTGATTTATATTGTACCTACCCAAGGGATAACTCTTCGGTAAGAGTTTTTCTTCATTGTTGAGCTGAGTTGTATGCAATGCATCCCACTGTAATAAGGTAACATCATAATCTCGTATCCCTGTAATTCTTGCTAGTAGAATGTAAACATAACTTATTGTTGCTTTTTCTCTAGGAAACAGTATCTTTAGTTTTCTTCTTTCTTTTCTGCAATTCATGGATTTTGATTTCTGAATGAGATTAACTTTTCATGCCACGCAGTTAGTGCATTACTTTAGCAAGGTTCTCTTTGTTATCTGTGTGTGGGTGGGTGGCTTCATTTTGTTTGGGTCCTATTATTGACAGACCCCATTTTGTGTTGGGCAGACCCCGTGACCAAATCCGAACAAAAAGAAACCCTAGATAACCAGTTACCACCTTTCGACTCTGCGAATTCACCCGACTGATATTTAGGAAATTTGGAAATCACCGAGTTACCCATAAAAAAAAAAAAAAACCTTATTATCTTTATATATATATTATAGCTCTCCCCTCCTCAATTGAGGAAGCGTTGGTAGAGTGTCCACGTGTCCATACTAATTACGAAAAATCAAGAGAAAAAAACTGCGAAAACTAAGAGTCCCACTTAATTATGTTTCCTAAAAATGAGGACCAACAAATGAAAGTAAGTTTACCGGCAACAAAAATGCAAACCCATCTTTCTCTCTACAAAGAAGAACGGCCAACCCATCTCTTACTCTTCGCCATTAAACAGAACTTACCATTCATTCTATATTAGCTAAGAGGATGTCACCCCAATATCGGTTATCTTTAACTTATTTCTTCAAACCAACTATCACAATCCATCCGATATCACAAAAATTTCAAAAACGTGTTAACCCTTAAACATCATGTACCAAGAACCCCATAAATCAATTGATAGAATGGAATTGCAATTTGTAAAAAATAATTTGGGGTTGTTTAAATGAAACTGAATTTAAGGAGTTCAAGAAACTTATCTTGACGGCTCGATATCGGTTATGAAATAATGAGGTTGCTACTACATTGATCCCATCTTTGGAGTTTGGACTGCTGTTGATATCAGTATCGGCATCCTTCTTGGTCTTTCTGAACATCAACCATGGCAAGTCGCCCCCAGTATCGGTATTGTCTAAATTTTTGATGTCGTCCCAGGTTTTTATCTGTATCGGTATCAAAAGTTTAAATGGGTGCTTGATATCGAACTTCAGTTGTTAGAATTGATTGGTATCGATATCGAAAATGGGTTGTTGACTGCGTTACGTTGAGTTGGGTTGGGTTGGTTGGTCTCGATATCGAAACTTTGGTATCAATCTCGGTTTGTTGGGGTGTTATTCAGTATCAAAATTGGGTGTTGCTGTTTTTGGGAGTTTGAGATTTAGATCAAGGAGGAATCGAAGTCGCCCCCAGTATCGGTATCGAATTTGAAGTCAGGTATCGGTATCAAAGTTCTCCCACCCGATGACACAATACCACCCCTCTCCTTACGAGTTAGGAGTGTTCACTTCAAGTCTCTATTCTAAATAACAGGTGTTCTCAGTCACATACTCACACATGTGCCTTCTCTCAATCCGCCTCTGCTTATGCCGATGATTATTTATTTATTTAAATTTCTTTTTAGTTTGTATTTGTATTGAACTGATTAATCAGATTTTCATTGCAGTCTCACTCAATAAAAATAAGACTGGACCAGCAATTCGGGTTATCTAAGGTAATCACAATTGGATCAATTGAACTCTCCTATGATTAGTCACAGTAGAAAATGGTTATTGTATTTTGGTAAGGAAAATCGGTTACTATATTAAACTGTTGTTATTTCTCATGTCTCTGCTTTTTGATCACCTTCTCATTCTCAATCCTTTTATCAGGATATTGGCCATTAGAAAGGATTAAATTAATGCTTAGTAAGTGATTGCAGGTGTGACAACAATTGCTGGAGGAAAATACATTGGACTATTAACACCGAATCTTGATTTAATTAGGACTAATAGAGTGGATGTACAATCTAAGGTATGTAATTTACATGGCTAAAGACCCTATGAATCCACTAGAATTAGAGCATAGGCAATTTGTATGTATATTGTTCAGTGATTTTACATACAACATGGTTTTGTGCATCGTCTTTATTGGTTCAACTCAAATACATTGTATTTATTGCACGACCATCCAACAATTTTTCACATGAGGTTTGTTATTATTTAAATAAATGGTGATACGGGTGTCTTTATCTGTAGAATCACTATTTAAATTGTTAGCTAATTGTTTTTCTCCATAACTTAGTCTGATTAGTTTTAGTATCTTCCTTTCGGTAATATATGTGTGATTAAAGTTGAATGAATTAACTTAGCTTGAACTCCTTTCGTGTCCAAACAAGTCATGGAGTGGAATAGCAGTCCCTTTTCAAGCTCTCTGATGTTATCCACGTAATCAGGGGGATTACGAAAAAAAGTGGAGAGAAAAATGGGATTTTACGTAGATCTCATAGAGTTAAACACTTAAACCCAAACCCAAAAGAAAATATCATAAAAAAAAAAACCTTTCTTCCCCGTCCAAAACCTTTGTCACTTTTATAAATCTGATACAGATTTTCATCACGATCATCAGCCTAATAAGTTGCAAACCTCGATACCCGAGTTCAGGTACGAAAAATTTCCTTACAAAACATTAAATTGTGTTTATCTTTTTCACTATGTTTGAGGAATTATTAAGTTTGTGGTAGAATTATATTTATTTAAATAGGGATAATAATAATTTCAATGGGTTCAAAAACAAATAAGCTGACCACCCACGACATGAAAATTCTAGACATGCAATATAACTCTCTTGAAATCTGAATGGGGTTAATGGGATTGCAACTATACGAGATAGTCTTTTCAACACTACCTTAACACCCAAGGTAAGTTCCTATCCTTCAATTGTTCTTCAGATTATACCATGAAGCGCCACAGTAAGGTATCAGGTAGAAAGCAAACAAAATGTTTTTCCTGGCCTATGGCCATTATAACTTTTTGAATGCCTTTCACGTGAAATTAAGAAGGGTTTGTATAGATTTGCAAAAATTCATCTCGGTGAAAATGATGTCATAGATTCCTTTCACATGGTTATAGGCTTTAATGAAATCATTATTTAATAAAGGTGAATCTCTGAGCTTTATTCATTTCCACCAATGTTTACAGCCAAGGCTCAATATACATGTCAAGAGAAAAGATTCAATAGGTGTGAAATCTGCTACAAGAACATGATGCAGAGGAAGATGCATTTGATGTTCACGAGAATTTAGAAGAAGAGGAAAATGAAGAAATAGTTGAGCTTGATCCGTCTGCGTTTAGTAGTGACGAGGCATTCGCTAGAGCTCTTCAGGATGCTGAGGAGAGATAATTGGTTGTGAGATTGATGGCTTTTACTGGTGTAAATGATATAACCAGTTGTGAGTGTTTCTAGACTTACCTTTTATAAGCATATGATAATGGAAGGTGTTGAGTAGTTGTTTAATTATGGGTTTGTTTTGTTTTTGCTTTATATAGGGATTGCGGATGATACTGAGGACAATGACGATAACTCTCAAGTAATTTTCCTTATCCTTGATTTTGATGTATTATGAGATTCAAGACTCATGATAAGTTTGTGGGCTGTAGAGTAAAGTATTAGCTCTGATGTGTACTTTTGCTACATTTAATTGAGTTTGATATTATTCACCCTTAGTGGTTAGTACAACTTCCAAATATAGAATTCTCAAGTTATACTTGATATATGTCTAGAATTTGTATTACCTTTGTATGGTGAACACTATCTTATCGTCAACACACTCTATTCTGCAATATGTATTTGCAACTCAGGTATCTGCAACTACAATTTTTATATGGTTGACTGGTTGTTTTGGTCTTATTTTTACCTAAGTGTGTTTTACTACATGTTTGTTGTTTGTCTGTCTGTCATTGCTAACATTTAGGCATCAAGTTCATCGCAGTAGAGTAGTAAGTAGAAAACAGTTAATCAAATGCGTAGAGGCTCAATTTGGGCCGACTCTTACATATACTAATAAGTAATAACTAAAGATTAAATTCCATGAATGCTATTCTGACAAAGTGAAATTAATTAGCCAAACCCAGTAATCACTGATTACTCTTTGACAATGAACAGCCCCAGTTTGATAATACTTCGTCATGTCCAAGTAACAACACGGTAGATATATATGTCACCTGAACAGCCGAATGATGTGATCTAAGACAAATGTAACTGCAAACTTTGCCCTTAATATTTATTTTTCTACCAACACCGTATGATTTTGTTGTTATATGGTTTTCCTTGCAATTGTTTTTTAATCAGTATCATTGCTACTTTTACATTTGCATTGTTTAGAGTATTTGTGCTCACAAGCCGTACGCAGCTGACTATTGTCTTACTATATTAAAAGCATTAGTTGGATTTCGTAGTCATGTTGTTATTGTGGTTTTTCTATTTTTCCCTATTGTGCCATCATTTTTTTGTTTTTACCGGTACCTCAAAATGTAGTTTATAGACTTCAGGTAGCCTCCCTACTCAGGCCAACCACCCTGACCATAACATTTGTTTTACTACTCTAAGTGGTCATTTTTTAGTTACTTGGCTATATCACAGTAGATTTGTATCATTAATCTTTAGTGAAAACCCTTTAATCCTGGGTTGCATTGCATTAATGTCTGAATCATATATCTTTTTGTGTTTTCAGGACACGTGGGAGGAGGTTGATCCATGTGAATTGTCATATGAGGTAGACCAATTTATCAGGTTGTTGCTTTATAAATTAGGAGCTTCACTGTGGTTTACATAATATAATCTGCTTCTATCTTTACAGGAATTGATTGCATTGGGTGAAGTTGTTGGCATTGAAAGCAGAGGACTTTCTACAGATACAATAGCCTCTTTGCCTTCAGTAATGTATAAGGCTCAAAGCAATCATGATGGTAGCGCTAAGCAGTAAGCACAACACATGTCCTTAGTTGTCAATAGTAGACAATTTTTATGTGATTATGATATTATGGTTGTAATATACAGATGTGTCATTTGCTGGTTGGAGTATGAAGATGAAGACACCTTGACGGTGCTTTCATACAAGCACTCATACCACTATGAGTGTATAAACAATTGGCTTCAAATAAACAAGGTATGTGTTGTTGTTGTTTCATTTATTGTAAGTGTGGCAGATGATCAAATTCACACTGGCTGTGCATCATCTTATTATATGCTGATTTGACGGTGTAGATTCCGTATTTGTTCGGACTCCAAATTCTACGATCATGTTCAAGATCTAAGGAAATAGAAATACTAAGAATTATCTTAGCATTGTCTGATGGCCAAAATGCACGGACCAAATCCTATCGCCATTGTCTGGTAAGAGGGTCAATGAAGTCACTAACCCGATCAAGGTTGCAGTTATGTGGTTGATCTAAGAGAGGGAGAGGTGAAGGTGTCCCAAGCACCCAAGCACCCAAGCACCCAAGCATCCAACCAGACTCTAATAGATCACCTAGCTACTTTCCAATTGAGACCAAGGGCCATGAGTTTTCGAAGGTAATGGATGAGTTTCCAGCTTTTTGAAGCACTTCTATGTACTGTTGCTCTCATAAAGTCTTGAGGAGGTTAATATTTCATCTTCATCTGGCGTGCCCATAGTGAAGTTGGTTCAATCAGGTCCCATGCTTTCTTGCGCGCCTAGCAAGGAAAAATTTTGAATTTGAATATCTTTTATACCCAATCCTCCTCCTTTTAGTGGTGAGCATGCAAGGTCCCAAGAGAAATAGTGTAACTTTCGTTCTCCCACTTCATGACACCAAAAGAAAGCACGCCTAAAACTGTCAATTTTGGTATTAGTGGTGATTATGGACCATATCGACAGTTCTCCAAGTGTTTGAAGGTATGCCTTTATGTCATTCATTTCATTTTTATTTTTTTAGGTTTTGTAATGGGTTTTCTTTATATGAAAATTGCCATTTTAGTTTGTATGGGTTTTTCTTTATATGAAAGTACACTTCAATTCATGCTTTTATTATATTCGGTGTATTTGGGGCTTTCTAGCTTCCCATCTTCACATTTCTCGGTGTTTGAGAAAAAATCTCGGCAAAAGATTGTTTATTTTGATGGATTTTAGAAAAAATAGTTTGTTTGATCTCAGAATGTGTCTAATATTCTTCTCCAATACCATTTGAAATTTGGTTATACTGCTACGTTGTTTAATTTATTGTTTGGTTTGTAACAGGTCTAATATTCTTCTCCAATACCATTTGAAATTTGGTTATACTGCTACATTGTTTAATTTACTGTTTGGTTTATTGCTTACTAAACTTAGAAACAACCTCCCAAAATTGGAAAAACCTTCCTCACACTAAAAAAACAATTCGTCGCATAAAAAAACCTTTCTTCCCCGTCCAAAACCTTCCTCACTTCTATAAAAAAAAAAGAAAGTAAAAAAAAACGTCATCACACCCTAAATTTTCATCACAGTTTGAAGAAGAGATTTAGTTCTAAGTTTCAACTAACATCATTTATCTTCTCTCTTGATCACAACTTTAAGAACTAACAAGAGGAAAGATTTGCCAGGTGTGAAATCTCATTGTATTCGAAAATATTTTGGACTATTGACAGCTTTGATTCAAGATTTTGTAATGATATGATGACTGTAATTGATGATATATCTCATCATGATTTTCATTTTTTTGTGTTGTTTTAGTGATTTATTATTTTGGTTTTTGTAGAAAAAAGGATTATTATACAGTTATCAATTCGTTCAAGAGGTGAGTTTTCTTGGTCTGATTTTTCTGGGAAGATCAACCTCTTCTTTGTCACCATGTATTCATGCCTATCAACCTATCATGTCTTCCTATTCTATCAAGTAAGATGTCTTCATTGTCTTCTTATCTCTTCATGGTTAATTCATTTTTTTTTTTTTTTATTAGGTTTTACATGCGATCGCGTTGTCATTGGACAATTTTCACTGTTGAGATGACACCCATTTTAATAGCTGTTGAGAATGTATGTCAGATCCAAGTAAAACTCTTATTAGTTTTGTGTTTTTATATTTCACTATTTACAATTTTTATGATTGGTTTGAGAAAAAATATCTCAGAAACTGGTATTTTTTTATTTTTTTTGGTGTTAATGTCCACATAAGTAACTGTTAAGTTAATTTGGATGGCAAACTGACAGAATCACCACATTGTTAAAATTGAAAAGTTGGATGTACAAAGTGTTAACAAAAAAAGTTGGTTGCCCACTATGTGAAATTGGCCATAGTTTGATGCCCAGAAATTCATTTTTTTTTCTTTAGGAAATGGTTGAATCTAATATTAATGATACATTTTGCATTTTTTTTTAAGTGTTTTACCACTGGCGAGAATAGTTGATGAACACAGATGGAAATTTATTTCAGGCAATATTCTTACAAATCATGGAATCCTATGGGATCTTATACAAGGAGGACTTGAGCATGCTTAAATATCATAGGAAGCTTAAATTCATTTGACGTGAAGGAACCTTCAATGTTTTTAATAAATAGAGTGGTATTGTTGCTCTTTTCATTGAAACTATGTTCTTGAACACAAGTGATAACAGTAAGATTTTGTTTTAATGTAATATAAAGCTACAACAAAGGTATATTAAGTTTGCTTAAGGTTGAAAGGCGTTTTTTCCTCTGGCAGTAGCAGTAATCAGAAATATGTCAGGAGCAGTTTTTTTTTGGTTGAAAATGTAATGACGACTTTAGAAACTTTTGTTGCAAGTCTTTAGGATTGCACTTTTTTTTTGTCAATTGAACAAAGAATTGTCTATCTAATGGTGATCATATTGTAATGTTTCCTATCAATTTTGTTTATTGTGTAGACAAATTCAAGTCTTAAGGTTCTGTGTCATTCTACTTATTATGTAAATTTGATTTTGAAAATTAGCGATATTGGACCATCATAGATAATACGTACAAACATTTTCCACGCTCTATTTCATTATTTAAAAAGGTAATGGCCTTCATCCTCCTATTCCACTCATAGGTATTTGCATTTTATTTATTTTACTCTGCAATACTACATACTTCACACATTGGAATCAAGTTTTCAGAGTTCCTGACAAAGATTGATAGGCATTTTGGAAAGGAGCTGGAGAATGAGCCCAAGTTTTTGAACAATGGTGATGCAGGGTTTGTTAAGATGATTCTACTTAACTAATGGTGGTCAAAACTTTCTCCTTTAACAAAGAGGGCCCATGAAATGGGAAAGTGGTGGCGTCCCTATACTTTTTAAATAGCCATGAGTCAGCCTATTCTCCTGACTTATTATTCTTCTTTATAGATTTCGTTACTTTTAGTTAGCTATTGTCGAAAACTCTTAGCATTTTTTCGATAACCTAGAGCGCATATTTATCCCACGGATCAGGCTGTCTCAAATCTTAGTCATTAGGCAAGGAAGTAGAATAAATGTGAGAACAAGAACACTAAGATTGAAGGAAGGATTAAATGAGCAGAACTGGGATCAACAAATATAGATAGCATAATAAAGTCGTTAATGGCAGAGTCCATAACGCATGATTAACGTGTAAATTGAGCGTTCCAAGCATTTAAGATTTTTATGTCCACTCAAAATTTGACATGGCTGATCATCTGGAAGTATTCTTGCCACTTTAGCATCCATATTCCATAATATTAAGGCAGGAGGATTAAGAAAAAATGGGAGAAATAACTGTCGATAAAAAAGAGAAACAACCTGTGAGAAAAAAAAATTAAATAGTAAGAGTCCCAATTAATTATGTTTCTCTTTTGAAGAGTCCTAATTTAGTTTCCTAATCTATAATAATAAATATTACAGGCACAAAGAGATTCCTTTATATACTAATCTTCAAATCGAGAGAAAAAAGTCATGAGCAATTCTTGAACTTCTAAGTATCCCATACTCTCGAATTCTTTCTACAAGTCTTCTTTCAGCGAGAGACTCTCCTCAAATAAGGAGATTCCTTTATATACTCATCTTCAAATCAGGAGAAAAAAACTGCGACCAATTCTTGAACTTCTAAGTGTTCTTTCTACAAGTCTTCTTTCAATACCTCCCCGGTACATAGAAAGCACCATCTCGAGTTCTCTTAGCAACTTCACAAATAATGATGAACGACATTTTCTCTTTCACAACAACATGATTTTGAGTTCTTTTAACTAGGTAGCTATGTCTACAAGAAAGCGAGATGCACCTTAAGATACTTGAAAGTGTATTTAATCAAAAGAGTTTATATTATACTAAGGAAGAAATCAAACTTTTGACAACTCAACTGTCAATACATGGTCAAATTTCAAAAGATAATATTTTTCAGGATGACCTCAAAGAATAATTAACGAGAAAATTGGAAATTTGATGCAACTGCATTGAACTAATCTCAAAGAATAATTAATATAAAATCGAAAACTGAATGTAAATGTATTGAACTAACTTTAAAGAATAATTAATGGGAACATCGAACTAACTTCAAAAAACAATTAACGGGAAATCATGAACTGGATGAAAATGCATTGAACTAACCTCAAAAAATAATTAACAAGAAATCAGAAATTGAATGCAAATACATCGAACTAACCCCAATGAATAATTAATGAAAAATTGGAAACTGGATGCAAATGCATCGAAACAATTAACGAAAAATCGGAAACTGGATACAACAACATTTAACTAATCTAAAAAAATAATTAACGGAAATCAGAAACTGAATGCAAATGTATTGAACTAATCTCGAAATATAGTTGTATTATATGTAGTTGAAATGTCTACACAAATATAGTTTTGCATTTAAAATAATATTTACCACATATTTATTCGTATGATTGGGAATGCCTAGCTATTCAACTAGGTGCAATATGATTTTCGCCTCATTTGGCATTCTCATAAAAACTTTGATCAAACGCCTATTATTAAAAAACAAAAAAAAAAGTCGAAAGGGTTCTTTATTTTTATAGGTGGGGTTTTCACGTTGCAAGATTGATATAATATTTATATCTCATAGCTCTGTATAGTTGCAAATATTTTTCAAAATAATATAATATAAAACGGCACCCGTTCATAGGACGGGTTCGAAAAGTAGTTAGGACCTAATCTAATACCACGGTTTCCAAAGCACTCAGCCGAAAAGTTGACTTCTCCTGGTAAAGAGGAGATAACCACATGGTTTGATGATGATAGGGTACTCACCTATCTTCTCAAGACTCATGGATCGTTATTCCCGCCAGGCGCCAGTACATGGTTCCCCTTGCTGATAGAGCTCAATATGTGTCCTTGATCATTGAACATCACTCCAATGCCTATGGGGCCTGGAATCCTTGCAGCACTATCTTTCTTCATTTCCTTGCACTCATATCAACCTCTTAAAAATCATGATATCTGAAACCTTGTTAAACAGCGCACCTTTGACAGCTTTCCTGGACAGTGTATCCAATATCTCACTTGTTAATTGAATCGAGACACAGACAAAAAAAATTCTTCCTAAACAACCTTGTTTCTGCATTTCCCAAGAACTTTAATTATCCGTAAACCCCTAATGATCGGGATTTTAGCATCAGCTTTTGAGAGAGCTGCTCGTGTTATATATTAGTTTTACTAGAGTTTGCTAGTATGTTGGAATGACAATATAATACTATCAGCCCAATCAATCAATGGTGATAGTGGGTGTATGGTGAAGGGCTAGACGAGGTTGCAATAGGTTATTTTGATGTAGTTTTAGGGTCTGCCCAACCCAAAACATGATTTTTAGGATAATGGCAAATTTGTAATTTTTTTTTCGTGTCTGCCCAACACAAAATGGGTTGTGCTCCTAGCGAGTACCTTTAGTTTTCAAGAAACGGGCCTCACCTCCCTGATTCTGATCCGGGTACATAAAAAACCCTCCGGTTCGGCCCGCACCACATAACCTCCCTATAATTCATGTTGCGTTAAATAATCTCCCTATTTTTTAGAAAAAAGAAATCACGATCTCTTTTGTTTATCTTTTTATTTTTTCTCTCCCCTTTTTAGCTTTTGAAAAAAAAAACCCCCATTTTCACTCATTGTTTGTCGTTCAATAAATTTAATTTCTTTACTTTCTCTTCTATTATGTTCAATTTTGAAAAGTCTTTTTAGAAAATTTTCATTTACGGTTCAAAAATCACGTATGATTATGTTGTAGAGGAGTTTGGTTCATTGGAAGATTTGATCTTGAATCAACTCATTTATCTCTTCAACTTGTTTTTTGAATGAAAAATAACGGTCTTAACTTCCAATTGGAGGGGTGGAATCAATTTTTAATTTTTTTTCAATTCAACTTCATGTGTATTGAAAAAGATTAGTGCAAATTTATCTTTTCAACTGGTGGATTTAGATATGTTTGCTTTCACTCTTCTTTGTTTCTCTCTGGTGGAATAGTTTTCGACTTTTCGTCAAAATTTGATTTTCTTTCAATTGATTTATTTCTTTTCCGGTCTTATAAATGGACGTTTCAATGTGCAAAAAAATCTGCATAGCAAGTTGACTATGTAAATTTATTTTTGCATAGAAATTTGACTATGCAAATTTAGTTTTGCATAGCATTTCGATATGTAAATTTATTTTTGCATAGAAATTTGACTATGCAAATTTAGTTTTGCATAATATTTTGATATGTAAATTTATTTTCGCGTAGCAAATTGACTATATCAAATTGACTGTGCAAATTTACTTTTGCATGACAATTTGACTATGCCAAATTGATTTTCACATAGTAATTTCGAATTAAAATGTATTTTTACTTTATCTTCATTTTCAGTTTTTATTTTTATTTTTTGAGATTTTTTGCAAGAAAAAAATTAGATATTTGTATTGGGTTTATTATTTATTTTTATTTTTCAATAGAAAAAAGGACGTAGGAAAAAATGAGAACCTGAGCTAAGTTACGGGGTATCTGTGTCCATTTAAATTGTGGTTTTGTTTTTGAAAAAGATAGGAAGGTTTTATGAGTTCTCTAGCTGGCGAATAGTTTTTATAGACCTGATTATGCACTCAGGGAGATTTATCGTAAAACTTGCTTTTGTTTTAGCAAGAAAATTTGAGAAAGTGAACCGGGATTGTTTTAGTTATTGACTTTATTGTTGGATTTGAGCACCAGCCGACCTGAACCAAGAATAAAGATTTCGAAATGAAGCAGCAACTCATCTATTAAATTCGTTACTCACTGTCAATTTTTTACAAGATCGACTTCCTGCCATTGAGTGCCTGTGTAAGCCGTTCCCTGCATTAGGTTGTTTGATCAGCAATGCCAGCATTGAACCGAACTTATGCAGTTCAGGAAATAACTTGAGAGAAACATGAGTTTCTTGCTAATGAAATAATAATGCTAATTTGATTTCTATTGGAATGAAACAGAAATAACAACTCCGATCCTGACGTTTCACGGATTCACGTTTCATGAACTGGACGCCTGCGTGTTCAGATAATTTGTTTTTTTCTCTTGTGGGCCCTGGGCTTAACTTTGACCCACCTTCACTTCTACGGTATTCGGTTAACCCAACGCCTCGATCCACCTTCAGTCTACTCCAGCCAATCACAATCCTCCTTTCTATGTTGTATCCAATCAGAATCAAGCACACGGATCGTGTGCTTCTTTCCTAGTCAGAAAAAGAGACGGTTACACTCAAACACATGTCTATAAATAGTCCCACAAACTTGATCATTCTCATCCCTGACTCCATTCTCTCGTCTCGTCGCACCAAATAAAAATCTTGGTTTTCTAGCAATGGCTCGTACAAAGCAGACTGCTCGCAAATCAACTGGTGGAAAGGCTCCAAGAAAGCAACTCGCTACCAAGGTTTGTTTACTAATCTTTCATCTCATTCTTCGAAATTTCTTTTTAAATCAAGATTTAGGGTTTTGAAATTAGTGTTTTAATTGAAGGCTGCAAGGAAATCAGCACCAACAACAGGAGGAGTAAAGAAGCCACATCGTTATCGCCCCGGGACTGTTGCACTTCGGTATAAATTTCTTTAATTATTATATCTTTTTGAAAATTAGTTAACAAACCCTAACTTTAATTGTTTTGTTTCTTTATGAATTAACAGTGAAATCAGGAAGTACCAGAAAAGTACTGAGTTATTGATCCGTAAGCTTCCGTTCCAGCGTTTGGTTCGTGAAATTGCACAGGACTTCAAGGTAAATAAATAGTTACTTCACAATTAACTATTACTGTTAATTTCATTGAGAGGGTTGTTTTTTTTTAAAAAAAATTTGGTTTTGTTATTGTGTGTAGACGGATTTACGATTCCAGAGCCATGCTGTGCTAGCACTACAAGAGGCTGCAGAAGCTTATCTCGTGGGTTTATTTGAAGACACAAATCTCTGTGCAATTCATGCAAAGCGTGTCACAATTATGCCGAAAGACATACAGCTTGCCAGGCGTATTCGTGGTGAACGTGCTTAAGTCATTGTCAAGTCAAGTTTTTAGGAACGTTTAGTTTCTAGTTTAGTATGGAAGTATTATGATGTAATGTAAAAACAGATAATTTGATATTTCTTTCTTAAATACCACAATTTACATGTTCCATCTTTAATGTTGCTCAACTACATACACATTACCCAGCTTGAATTCCTTCATAAAAACGTGAGACTCAACTGTAACTTGTCATTCGCCAGTTATTACCTTGGGTTTGTTGTGTGCTCCACAGGGCTGTTTTATCGGTGAATCCCACATTTGTCTCTGATTATATTATAATCGCAATTCACTATTTTAGTTTCGAGTTGGCCTTCGAAAAAGGCTTTGACTTACTGATGAAGATTATGATGGCATAAAGGTTCATGATAATATTTTCTATAAATGAAATATCAATGCCCGCTATATTTCTGGTCTTCCCTCGACTTACCTGAAAAGTTAAAATCTGATTCTCTACCTTCTGTCTCTATATGCACCTATTGAGAATTGAGATTACTAAATGACTGAATCTGACATGTGTTCTTAGCTTATGAGCATGTTCTCTGGAGCTCATCTAATGAGGCTGTAATTAGAAGTGCATCTAAGGTTTAATATTTCTTTTCAAGCATGGGGATTGACGATTGAGGACAATTGATAGCCAAAGTGAAACCAGCATTTGGTTGGAAAATAGGATCTTCTTGGAACTAAATATGTTCGAGTTAACTATATAGAATAATCTGACAGACAGAATGATAGTATTTCAGGTTGTGTCGATCAATTGTATTTAGAAACCCCATAATCAGCAGAAAAATAGCACAAAAACACGAAGTTCTGTTTCATCTTCCCTGATAGAGGAACTCCGACATTGAGCAACATGAAGTGTTGCTCAGTTGTTAATAACTAACCCTAGATATTAACAATTATGTGCTATTAGCAAACCCCGCATTTAGTCCTGATTATGTAGTAATGGCAATTGTAGGAGAAGAGTTTAGTCGAGCGCCCATTAGTTGCTCAGTTGATAAGGCGCGCGCCCACTGGTCGGTTTACATTGCTTTTTGATTACGGAGATATCGGGATTGATTTGTGGCTTGATTTTTAGGCAACCACAATTGGTATGTTGCAACAAGTGAAGACTCCACCTTTAGAAACTCCAGAAGACCTGTACGTAATTATAAATGGATGTAACGTTGTAAACTCCCATTGATTCATACAAGCAATAATACTCCTTTATTCTCCAGTGGACGTAGGAAGCCACAATGGCTCTGAACCACTATAAATTTTTTGTGTTATCTCTTTAATTACTTGTTATTTACTACTGTTAGGAACCACAACTCAAATATACTTACTCTTTACCAATTACCAACAACAATATAAACCTTTCTCTTTTTTTATACCAAGTGCGAAAAATGCAATCCGAGTCTAGTGAAGATTAATTCACTATGTCCTTAAAACAGATTTTCCCCTTAATGGTGCTTCAAGGTTGGATGGGAAACTGTCTCCCAAAATAGAACGGATTTTTCCTTCTATGGAAAGCAGCACTTCAATTCCACAGAATTAGCGAACTCAACACTGAGCACTTCGATGAGTTCAATAAGCTCATTGCCGACTTATTGAATTTGGATGAAAAAGTGCTTGAGCACTACATGGCGATATGCCTTTAGAATTTCTTTCCGGATGATCTCGAGTATCTCGCATCTAATTTGATGGCAGAAAAGGAAAGCTTGGATTATAAAGTGGTGGCTACAATATTGGTGAATCATGAGTATGGTAAGAAGGACCTCGCAGTCTACAGAGAGTCAATGCTTGAAGTTTTGGTTGTGAGTGGAAGAAACTATGAAAGGAATAATGGTATAGGTGGTGGATCGCTCTAAATCAAGTGTGAGACGTGATCGATTATATGAAAACCAATGTGCATTTTGCCACAAGAAAGGACATTAGAAATTTAAATGTCCCAAGTTGAAATCGAAAGACCAAGATTATTCAAATATTGAAAGTGTGAATGTTGCACAAGATGGAGATAGTGATGACAGTTCAGATTTTTCTTTTAGTGCTTTGATGGTTGGTTGTTCCACGAGTGAGTGGATTTTTGATTCTAGATGTACTCAACATATGTATCCCAATAGGGATTTGTTTACTAGCTTCAAGGAGCTAAATAGTGAAGATGTTCTGTTAGGTAATGACTATATATGCAGAATACGTGGAAAGGGAACTATCTGTTTGAAGATGCTTGATGGAGCAGTTAGAGAATTGGTTGGTGTTCGGTACGGTATATGTCGGATTTGCAATCTAACCTCATCTCTTTAGGTTTTTTAGAGTCCGATGGTATATAAAAGTTGTGTTTGAACATGGGGCTCTAAAGGTTGTTATAGGTGCACGTGTGGTGATGAAAATGACAAAGCAAAAGAATTTGTACTTTCTTAATAGAAGTGTAACACCCGCATTTTTAATTTAAAAACCAGTATTCTTAGCCCACATTAGTGAGAAAACCCAAACAATGTTGGTATATAGACTTTGGGCCATTTTTGGACCATTTGGAGGTCCATAATGACAAGAAAAAATGTTTTAATGTTTAGGTTTTAATTAAATTCGAAAATATTTTTTTATTTTTTGAAAACCCTAGCCTCCAAGAACAAAAAAAAAAAGAGGAAGAAGAAGAAGAAGACAAAAAGGAAGAAGGAAAATAAAAGATTATTTTTATTGTCTTTGTTCCGTATTTCTCTAACAAGGTGAGTTAGAATTTATGTTTTTAGTAGAAACATGATATGTTGTGCTTTTGTGTTGTTTATATGATGGTAAGTAGAGACTAGATAGATGTTAAAGATATTTGAATTATGACAATTCATACGTAGGTTTATGTACTAAGTTATTAGATTAAGTTAACATACTTTCTTTTGATGATTTGGTGAGGGTAGGTGTTTTATATCATGTGTAACTGTTTTGATATGAAAATCTAAGACTAGGAAGCCATTATCAGTTGTGTAGAATCATTAGAGAAGAAGGTGAATGGTAAAAGGGTAAATAGAAAACTGTACTGCGTAGTCAAAAGTTTCGTATTAGATGGAGGTCGATCCATTATTGGATGGATGTAAAATTTAATCTTAAGTTTTAAAAGACTATGTAGTTTGACATATTCGAATTATAGACAGATCCAACGGTTGGATTTCTGTCGAGGAATGCATAAACGTGACTGGTCGAAGTATAAACTACGTCAGAAAACTGCACTGCGCAGTCATAAGTTTAGGCGTAGATGAAGGATGACCCAGTCATGGAATTTCCTCATATTTGATCTGTTTATTCAGCACACATAGTAGTCATACCCAGTAATATTTCAGGCCTATCCGATGGTGGGACGTCAGTCGAGACATGGAAAGACGAGCATCTTGGTATTGGTTAAGTAGTAAATTGAAAATGGTTTATTTTATGAGTTTATTTTTGTTTTCAGTTATTGTGCATGATTTTATACAACCTGGAATTTGTTATGTATCTATCTCAAGTGTGTTTTTGATAATAGTAGTATGTTGGCATGATAATTGAGTTAGTTTGTGAAAAGTGTAGGTCTTTGGAGTGAAATAATAAATATTAGACGGGAAGACTTTTGACCTTGGATAATTTAAGAGCTACGTAAGGCTTGATTCCAAACCTTAAAAGATTTAGATACATAGACAACTTTGTAGTAAAGTGCAGTCTTTATATTAGATATTATATAATTAGTGTATTTACTGGTATAACTAATGCTTATGATGGTTAGACATTTACAAATATGATGTAAAGTGTTCTGCTTACGTGGTAAGAAACTACATGCCTCTACTTAAGCGAGAAACTATTTAGTGAGTCTCGAAAAGTAAGAGGAACTACACGTCTTGATGCACCTTAGTGGTTCAATAGCATTAATGACTTATTTTGTTGAAATTAAACTGGGACCATGCCATGTTATTTATGTTGAAATGGTATTGAATGTTTATATATTGCTAGTGGTGGTGATACTCAGAGAAACTACGGGTTTCCAAAGTGGACATGGAGAATGAAATTGGAGAAAGTTATATTCTGTTTGAATAATGGTTTATTGTATATGATTCTATTTGTATTGTATAAGACCTGTATTAGGGTATATGGGATGTTGTTAGTATATAAATCGTTTTTTTCGATTCGATGATTGGCTACTTGATTTAACTGGCATTTGTCAATATGGTTAAGTAGCCGGTTCCACGAATCAGTATATCTTTTAGTAGTTGGGTTTACGGCTGAGGTTTTAATATATTAAATAGAAGTATATTATTTGATTTTCAGGTTATAATAGGTTTTAAATTTATGAAATGTTGGAAATACAGAGGAAACTCTGCCAAATTTTTTTTAGAATGTGATGTTCAAAGGTTGTTTTATATTTTAGTTCCAGTTTGGACTAGCTCATGTGAGTCAAACCCGCTTACGTCTTGGTTTATTAGATTATTGAATATTCGGATCGAACTCTTTTATCTTAATATTCAATTATTTGAAAATTTGGGGCGTGACAAGAAGTGTGGTTGGTACAGGTGGAGATCATTCTACTTGTATGGTTGTTAGAAACTCTACCATAAAAGAAGAACGTGGTTTTGGGAAGAAACAAAAATTTGTTTCTTTTGGGCATTTTGATTTGAATGTATGTTCGGATGTCTCAAAAGGTGGAGATTGATGTCGCTCTTTGTGATGTAGATGGGTACACAACTGATAATGAAAGTGAAGCCACAATTGAAGTTGTAGATGCGCTAACCCATGAGCATAGTAAAGTTGTGAAACCATTTGTTGTTGGAAGCCATATGAGATTTCGAGGTGTTGGAACATCTTCTACTCTAGGAGATAGTACTGAAATATCTACAGTATAGTCAGTGGAGATGATATTTGATACTTTTGACCCCTGTGTGTTGAAGTTTGTTGGTGATCCCTTGAGGGGCTCACGCCCTTCTGGGCAATGATATGGGCATGGTTGTTGACTGACCCCTTTTTCGGGGGTATGGAAGAAGCTTGAGTTTAAAGTCTTTAAGTGGCATCAAATTGCAGTAATGTGGACTGAAGTAAAGAGCTTATGCGGACAAATGTTGTTTGTAGGCCGTAATAGATCAATGTCGATCTATTTCACCATTGCACTTTCCTGGTTCCAAGTTAAATAGTATGTACTTCATTGAGAAAGGAAATGGCAAACTTCCCTGTCTGAAAGACTACAACTTGGAAGATTGACGTATCGAAAAACAATATCCAATTAGGTCCGAAGACACTATCTATTCTGTTACAATTTTTATTTGTTGAGCCTACACTTGAGTGCTCTTTTTATCATGAACTAACATTGTTGGACAATGTACTCTTGTTTTGGTTAGTTAGACTCTAACATATATGGTCTTCTATTTTGGATGGTTAATCTTTTTTTGCTTTATGATGTATGTGTTAAGTTGGAGATGGCATCTTGTTACTGAGAAAGTGAGTTGGAGATGGCATCTAGTTACCGAGCAAGTGAAGCTCATTCGGTATTTTGTTACCGAATTTGAGAAAACAACCTGACTAGTTGGATTTTTCGGTATCCCAGTGCTGAATGAAGTATGACATTTTGGTATCCATATGCCGAAATAGATCGAAATTTCATATCTCACCGAAATTTCAGCTACACTGTATAAACAAAGTTAGGGTTTAGAATTTGGTAATTGAGACAAAATTGGTTGCTAGGGTTTGAGATTTGGTGCCTCTTTTGAGAGTTTTGTTCATGCCCAAACTCATTGGTAGTTTTCTACACAATTGGTTGTTTGTTGTATGCATGAGAGATTTGTGAGTCCATAAAGAAAGGTGAATTTGGGGGTTCTATTGAACCAAGATGAGTGTGTAACACTATTTGATTATCTTTCAATTGGAGCTTCTCTTTGGTTGTGGATTAGGCGCAAGCAAAACCTCGTAAATCTTCGTCTATCTTATTTGGTTGATTGGTTTACTATTTTTGTGAGTAGTTTATATTGTTTACTACTTGTTTAGGAGTTATTTAGTTGATTTCATACACTGTAGTTGTGGGTTATTGTTTTTACCACATTTGATATTGGTTGACGATTCTGTTGCATAAAATTGGTGTGCTCCATAGTTTTTGGGGCACAACAGTATGCAATGTTGCCCCATATACATCAAAATCTGTCGTCCTTCGAACCTTTCACTCTGCTTGTAAAACTGAATTTATTTACTTGTTTTGCTCTAGAAGGAAAGGATCTATTTGTTTTCCTTTAATTTTTTTTTTCTTGCTTGCGTTCTTTGCATTTCATAAGTTTGTCTTCCATGCTACCTAGCCAAAAAATGTGTTCTTTGTGTTCTGCACCCTAGTGCACTCCCTTTAGAGAGGAATTTTGGAGTTTATTTTGTTTGTCTGTAAGTAAAATTTGCTAATATATGTTTTTTATGGGAAGTGAGGTAGTGCGGCGCAATGAAAATCTAAGGTAGATCCTTCCAGCTTCATCTTTTGTTGCTTGATAGAAGTCCTAAAACTCCTTCTTGAGCCTTGAATGCACAGCATCAAGTCAAGATTGGTGATGACTTACATGAAGTATCTTTGGGCAAGGCTATTACGTAATGAAAATTCATTTTTGTTTACCTATGTCAGATATATCCATTAATGTTTTTGTTTAATCACTCCACTTGTCAGTATGGTTGACTTTAACCAAGTCCGATCTCTGATCCATGTTTGTATAAACCTGTTAATATGTTTCTCTTCGACCTTTCTTTCTTTCGCTCAGCACAATCCTGGCAAAGTGGTAAGTGTGCTTGATTATTGGAAAAAAGAAGCAAGTGTGCCTACCGAATTTTACTTAAAAGGATGGTACTCCTTACTACAGATCTCCAAGGGACGAGGAATGCATGGCAACATTTTCATAGACAAGAACATGTGTAATGTTCCATTAAGTAGTCCCCGACAGGCCGACACAACTAATCAATTGGTTTTGTTGAGAATGACGTACGGTTGGCTTCTGTCACACCTCAAATTTTCAGAAAATTCAAAATAGGGAATTATCCAAGATATAATTATCTCAATCGTCACCTTATTCAATCATCTGAAAACCCAGGATGAAACGAAACCCTAATAACCCATTATCAAACATGACAATAATCATCTTAGATCAAGCTAGATCAAAAGAATAACTCTTCATATACGAATTCAAGAATTACTAACCAACTCTATTACATCTGTTTCAAATCAAGACTTTATACTTCATAAAACCTATACCAATAAAACTCCAAGAGCGAATCCAAATCACGTGTCTTCATCCACTGCACTCCACCATCTATGTTACCAATAACACACCCACGTTGCAAAACAAAGCAAACATGAGTCAGCAAATTGAATTTGCTGGTATGAGTAAGACTAAAAATATATAATAGTCTAGTAGTATATTCAATCTTTCAAATCAAGAAATATAGTATTACAATCATTTTAATTTGGAAGACAATTTAGTTATGTATTCTCAAAACGGCATGCAGTTTCTTCCCAAGTAAAATTTCAACCCCCAATATACATTTTCAAGAAATCTCATATAACAGTATTCATCATTCTCACTTTCCAAAATAACTCACAATATAATTACTACTTACATTCTACTTATTACATACACATATGCTGACTTATTTAAATATGAGTTTGATACACTTTACCTTTAAGCCAGCACGTCGTCTTAGGATAGGACAACGTCTCTGCATAAAAAGTTAATAAGTCCTACCTTCCTGCAAAACAAAGTTAGATTTCCCAAACGTAATCATTTATAGTATACATCTATTTAACTCTCACTACAACCATCATGGGTATATATAATCTAGCATAATATATCGTCAATATTAACATTCATGTCACACCACCATATCCATTATATCATAATATATCACCAATATTAACTAACATTCATATCATACCACCATATCCATCATATCATAATATATCACCAATGTTAACTAACATTCATATCACACTCTCATATCCATTATATCACGCTAACCATATTCACATTCCTTCGTAAAAAATTATATGCATCATATCATAATATATCACCAATCATATCCAACAACTCGCTCATACTTAAAGCTAATATTTTTCTTAAAAACCACTCGTCTACTTATGAGAACGAGAAAAATATCACAACCAGAGAGTACATTCATCCCTTGTGAGTATCAACTCACACAAACCATGTATATATTTCTCATAAGAAATCATGTACATTATAATACATAAATATTCATATGCAATAACTCAGTCACACGTAAAATAAATATTTTACTTTGCTTATTAATTATCTCGTTGACTCATTTATTAAAAGACACAGCCCAACCTTTAGTTCCTACTCCACGATTTGCACTTCACATATTTGCCAAATCAAACATATTCGTGTGCCTCACTCACATCGAGTACCACTAGAAGACATATGTCCAAAGTGGGGATATCGCCTCCAGGAAACATATTTCCATCTTGTAAACTCGTAACTTGTGAGTCACAACCATCTCTGGGCTTTCCATACACATAATCATAAAGCCTCTTTTGGGCATAACAAAATATCAGGTCATTCCCACCACATTCAAGGAATACCCATCATAATACTAATATGTCATTCATGGCACATTCAATGAATACCTTAGGTCATATTCCAGCCATATTCAAGGAATACCCACTACTACAGAAATGGTCATATACCACTATTTTTTAGAGTGGTAAAAGGCCTTTTACCACCGTTTCTAAACCATGGTATTAATGGGGGTGGTAAATACTTTTAGCTAAACCGTGGTATAAACTTGTTCCTATTAACCACGGTTTATCCTAGAACCATGGTAATAAGTTTTTAAAAACCATGGTATCTGAATATTACGAAGTACTGATTTCTTGATAAACCGTGGTATAAAGTCACCATATTTGCCACTGTTCTTCAAGAACCGTGGTATATAAGTTTTTTTATTTAAAAATAAATAATAGAAATCCCTAGTTATTTAAATATTCTAATCACATAATAACTTCATGAAATAATTATGCATATCACATTCCACTTCATCACAAATTCAAAACACCATGGTCCACATGACTAATTTTAAACATCATCCGAAAGCAATCCACTCCCAATCGAAAATCCAAATTCTAATCAATAAAAATATATTATATATAAAGAACATGTAAACTAACTTATTCTATTTTGTTCAGTATTCCAAATTATGTTACAATGAAACAACAACGCGTACAAAAGAAAAAAAAAATGTAAATCTCTATAACTTCACCAGGAACATTCTCTTCTGCGTTGGCATTTTTGTCCCAAGAATATTCAACAAGAATAAGCAAAGTATGATCACCCTATGAAAAAAATAGTTGTGACTAAACAATAAAGAAAAGTACATGTAAAACAGTTTAGAAATTGTATAACTAACCACTTATGTACCTTGTTAAATAATTGATTCCTTAAGATTCTTGAAGTATGATTAGTTGGTTGTGACGTAAAATCTGTCAAGATCGCCATTAATTGTTGCATACTCGTGAAGAAGCATCCTGTTAAGTGAAAAATAAATGAATAAGAAATAAAAACAATGAAAAACATTAAACAAAAACAAAAACCCTTTACCACTAAAATAAGGGTTCACTACCCATATGGTATCTATGTTGGCACGAGGATAAACTCCAAACCTACATGCGTGAAACCGTCACATGCTCAAAGGATGGTGCTTAGATGACTATATACAAAGAACCAGAGCTTAGGTACATAAACAAGTTAGGCCAACCCATCCACAAAAAATGCCATGTATGCTATAAAAAGAGCCTCTCTACTGCCTCAAACAAATCTTTTGATGGATTGGAGTTATTTACATCACCTTGGGCAGGAAGATGCCAAAATGCAAATTTCAAGAAATTAATCCTTTTCTGAATCCTAAAGCACACAATTCAAGTGTATATGAACATTATATTTTCTTTCACGTGTATGTGGCTCACAACTAACACTCTTTACTAATTACCTTCAACACAATTAACACTCTTCACCAATTACATTCAGCATCTGCCATAGGTGTTTTAGATTTGAGTGTTACTGAAAATTTATGTTCTCAAACAAAAATTAACTAAGTATACAAAAGATTGTAGAAATATAAAATGAAACAAAGCTGATTGAGGATCCCTTAATTGGCCTTTTAACTTGAAACCAAAGAATATAACGAGAAACACAAACAAATAATAGATTCAATTTTAGCACTTTTTAATAAGCAACTGAAACTCTTGTTCCATCTCTCTATCATTTACAATCTCTATTGAACAGTGCAATTCAATCAAATGGAGACATCTATACAACAACAATTCTCAGCAACAACACATTAATTCAGTTAAGCAAATTAGGAAGTCAGGAACAAAACACGCTACCTATAGAGAGCGCAATCAAAGTTTCCGACCTGTACAACTAGAAAATATTTTCCCAACCTAACAAGGAATAAAAGAAAGAGGACCATTCAAAGTGTCCGACCCTACCAAATTTAGCACAAATATATAGTTTACAAGCATCAAACCCTTAGTATTTCAATACTCTTTCTTACGTGCCCTATAAAGGTTATCATGTCAACAGAGAGGAAACACAAAGAAAATGAAAATGTATTGCATAATCAATGCGACATCTATGTGTACAACATAATTCACCATCAATTGAAGTAAAAAGATATTGAGTACAAAATTCAGTTTGAATAGCCCACTTTCTGTAGAGCATAACTCTTGACTCCGATATCCAAATGCAACAAAACAACATTCATTAGAAAATAGACGCAGGGCACTGACTATTTTGTAGAGGTCATTGAAGCTAAATGTGACTATAACCTTGTCAAAACATAGCTGGAAAGCAGTCCAGTGCTGCTTCCCTGGGCAGGCACTACAGCACAATGTTCTCAAATTCTCACTAATAAAATTTATGAGGCTCTCTCCATGTGTTCAGCCTACTCAAGAATTGTGCTTGCATTGCTCACTCCCTTTTGCCTGGGTATAAATGAATGAATGCTATCTATTACCCTGAAATACAAAAAGTGCTAATTTCAATGCTTACAAAGGCAAACCATAGCTAAAGGAGAACTAAAAGAAAGCGAAAAAAAAGAAAGACAACTTAAAATGCTAAATCAAAGATGGGACATAACAAAAATGGATAAGAAAACCATTAGTTTGTTCCATATTAGCGTGAGTTGTTGTAAAACACTCTATCGATGGACAGTAAACTGAATCCAAAAAGTGCTACTTGGTCATTGTTTCCTGCTTCAAGACCACACTAGCCAACCCATACATTCATTCTATCGAACACATTAATAGCAAGACAATCGGCTATTTAGAGAACAACCAACCAACTACATTGAATCATCACAAAGAAACAACACAGAGAGAACCTAAATTGCCAAGTATCCAACCCTCTAAGAAAAAAATCCTCTTGAATTTAATTCGTAAAAGTTTTTTAATGCCAAGTAAGACTACTGATTGTTAGTATCGTGCTCCAGCTACATGAACTTTACCACAAAAACTTAAAAAGAAAAGTTTGGCTTGCCTCATCCCTGAAAATTGTTAGTGGGTAATTAGGCGGCATGGATATCTAGTCAACCCGAATTACTGGCTATAACAAACAGACCATTGATATCCACTGACCTCTGTTAAGTGAATCCCCCACAAACATCCGACTCTTGCCTCTCAATTTCTCCTAACATCTCAGTTGCATTCCACCTAAATGACACAAGAAATACTGAACTTGAATCTCATTTTATAGCACCTATTAGGTAGGTAATATTACATGAGGCCAAAGAACACAAGCAAAAAGCGAGAAAGCAATTTTCTGGTATTTACCATAAGACCGCTAAACAAATGTAACTAATACCTCTTGAGATTGTAGTCATGAGGTTGCCATCTCCAATTCCAGTATTCTAAATCTGTCCTCCCATGCTTCCAACATGCTAACTTAACAGAAATATACGGGCAATCCGATTCATTGTAGAGTGGATATGAAGCATTGTCAAATATCCATTTCCCCATAAACATATCACACTTCTCCAAAATAAAAAAAACCAAACTTCCCAAAATAAAATAAAACACCATTGTCAAATATCCATTACTGGAAATGTTTGAAGAAACTGATTAAATTGAAGACAAACAGAGCTTATATACTGGAAATTTTAAAGTGGAATTATAAATTCTAACTAATAGATTTTACATACGTAATTAAAGGAAACACACCTTCAATTTCGAAGTGTAATCAAGAAATTCTTACCAAATGAGAATAAAGAATTTTTTTTTTCAAAAAAAGCAGCACGATCTTGTGAAATTCGGGTTCGAGAATTCTGCCCTAGAGTTAACGAAAGCTACAATAGTAAATTGCAGGAAGAAAATTGCAGCTTGAGCACCGACGATTTAGAGCGAGTGGAACTTTTTTTTTTTTTTTTTTTTTTTGATATAACTTCTACCCCACGGAATTATAATTTGCCGAAATATAAACCACTGTTTGCCAGAAAACCGTGGGATACTCCTTAACTGATTAGTGGAAAATTAATGTGTTTTGGTATATAAACAAACAATATGCCACGGTTTTTGTAAATTAGTGGTATAAACTAAGATCCAAAAAATTGGATCAATTTCTGCCGTGGTATACAAATATTAGGCACTATTATTACTAAACAGTGGTATATAAATTCATATATACCGTGGTATATGTGTCTTTCTGTAGTAGTGACCCATCATAATATTAACAGGTCATTCATGGCACATTCAATGAATACCTAGGTCATTCCTGCCACATTCAAATATCCATCATAACACTAACATGTCATTCATAGCACATTCAATGAATACCTTAGGTCATTTCAACCACATTCAAGTAATAATACAGTCAACCCGCAAGGTGAATGCCTTAGTTCCTCTCTAAGGCGGCTTTTCACATGACATTATTAGTCATAAATATTTTATTTCATTTCTTTTCATCAAATAGGCATGGAGAGATCTAAATATGTGGGCGACACATTAAATTTTTACCGGACACTTTTGCACCGGATTTTAACACTCAAGAGTTCTCATTTATTATAATATTTTGATCATAAACTAAACATTGTCTCAGCAATAGAATCATTACTAAATATTCCAAACACAATAACCAATCAACTCACCTCATTATCAATTATATAAATCACAGATATCAAAATTCTCAATTATGAGTAACACGTTAATTAAATGCCTCATGAATACCTTTTAAACAATCATAATCACATACACAATTAAGTACTAACATTGTTCACATATAATTATCAAAAACTAATATATAATATATAATATATAATATAGTATAGTGGTTGCACTTTTGCTCAAAGCTGCCTAAATATCTAAATCTTTCAAGATTGGAATCAAGCCTTCGTAGTTCTTATCAGCCACATTGTCAAAGTCAAAGTCCATCAGTGCCAATATATATTATTGCATAATACCATGTTAAATCTTTATTAGATAGTGGCAAATATGTTTAATTATACAAATTTTGACAATATCCTATTATTAGATTTGTCCACAAAGTTCAATATGTCAAAAGTCAAACTTGGTCAACTAGTCAACAGCAGTCAAGCCCGACAATCAACAGTCAAAGGGTTATTTCCCAAAATCAGTTAATCCAAAACTCATCCCATAACCCATTAATTAAACAGTGAACTCATAAGTCCTAAACTGACTTGGCTAGCCTGAGTCGGTTCAATAACTTAAGTCTTAACCCAGCCCATAAACAGATTAAGCCCAACTAGAAATAGTTTTTATAAACTGATCCAACCCTCACAACTCTAAGCCCACAATCCAGAAACTAAGACCCAAGACCCAACTAAAAGAAACTAAAGCCCAACCCACTTAAAATGAAGGCTTGCCCAAAGAAACCAAAACTTAAAATTTCCGGTCCAAGCCCAACTAAAAAGACTTTAGATCCCGGTCCAATTAAGAGGTCGTCTTATACCTCTTTCTTCTTCCTCAACAGCCAACATCACCACCGAATCAACCACCACCAATCTCACTCCCCACCACACCAAAACCGTTCGGTTTTTCTCCCCCTCAAAAACCAAAACTTTTAACACAACCAAAGCTAAATTCCATCACTCCTCAAAAACCGATCCCGACGCCATTAACGCCCCCTTCAGAGCTTCAACAGCACCCATACAATTAAACAACCAAATTAACATTCAACAACCACAGTTCATCCAACAACACAATTTACCTATACAAACCCAACAGTTAAACAACTAATTCTAAACCCGACATCACCCATAAACCAACAATCCACAATCAATTCAAATCAAGAAATATCGCATAATATATAGATCGACCAAGTAAATAACAATAACCCTTAATCAATTAATTACTCGCATTTTATCAATAAATCTTGCCGAGTTTTCTTGAGACCATATATGTTCTTCAATTATGATGATAGCCTTTATTTAAACACAGTTAACACTAAATAGTCGACAGTACCAAAACCAAATAATAAATCAATATGTGGACAATTTAAATATCAAGTAAAAATAATTTTTCCACAACATCGTGAAATCTATAGCAATGTGAAATTTATCAAATCCAGAAAATATCTACTCACCTCTGTCATGTTTACGAGCGACACGTGAATGAATATAAACTTGAGAATGAAAAACGCCACGCAACAATCGTTAGAAAGCAATCCCAATAATCTTCGCCTTTCTCTATTTTTCACTCTGTGTAAAACTCTTCTTTGTGTTTTTTTTAATCTCCACTAATCTTTATCCTATTTTTGTTTTATTTTAATTATTCTTATTATTAATATTAATCATATATTATAAAAATAATAAATAAAAAAAGCAGGGTGTTATATATACACACCTTAAAGGAATCTCGTCTCAAGATTCTAGGAAAAAATATAGATTAACCAAACAAACATATGCCAAGCAATAATTCTTCTAAGGTAACTGATCATATCTCAACGACGTTAGTCTAAGTTTGAACATTTTTACGCTCGCTTAGTTCGTTATTATCGCTACGACAAAATCTGATGAAGTTCCCGCGTTTAGCTTCGTCAGTCTAAGTTTGAACGCTTTTACGCTCGCTTAGTTCGTTACTATCACTACGACAAAATCTGACGAAGTTACCGCGTTTAGCTTCGTCAGTCTAAGTTTGAACGCATTTACATTCACTTAGATCGTTACTATTGATAAGCACCCAAAAGTGTATTATGAAACCCCATTGAGACATATAAATTTGGTTAATTATGCGTTTAATAATCATGAAATAAATATGTTTTCATACTTTTGCAGGTATTTGCAGTAAACATGGAAATATTGGTTAAACCTGCAATAAAGCACGAGGAACGGCGTATATATGAATTCTCCCAAATCCGCACAGAAGCATCAAACTTCCAAAGCTCCTACCTCTCAAACCAGGACTCCAAATGCGACAAGAGAGTCTTTCGGACAATCGAGGCGATGAACTCTACGCATAGACGGGAAGTTGTAAAAAAGCGCCCAAAATACCGGACCGCCATCGGATCGCATTATGGGCCCACTATGGGGCCACAAGATTGGATGAGTCATCAATCATGGAGCATGTCAAGACAAAAATAACAAATTATTGGTGCAAAGTTGACACCTTGTATGTAATAAATTAGATTAGGTGTTAATAGTGAAAAAAAGGCAAGGTGTCACTTTGTTTTAATGTGGTGGATAAAAATGAATTAATGTGGTTTGATGATTCACGTGGGAGGAAATGAGATTTCTCTCAAATGGAGAAGAAATTAGACAAGGGTGGGGGACACTCCATTTACTCCCTTGACTTATTTTTCTCACATGGCATTATTTTAGTTCCTTAGTGAAAAAAATCATAAGTTAGTTTTTAGTTTTTGTAAAAAGCTTGTAATAGTTTTAATGGAGGAAACACTTGTTTTCTTCTAGAAAATAAATATATCAGTGAGTTTGACTGTTTATCTTCTTCCTTTCTATATCTCTCTTTTTTTTTTTTTTTTTAGTTTATAAATCCTTGTCCCAAGGATCATGAGCTAACTTCCCTTTTGGGGAGTTAATCCAACTCATGTGAGGGTAAATCAATTTTTGTTGGTTTGGTAGGTTGTTAGGAAGAACAACTAGTTCTACACCCTATCCCAAAATGATAGTTGGTGTAGTGTCTAGTTAGGAATCAAAGCAATGAGCTTAGAGATAAGTCATTGTTTAGTTCCACTTGCTAGCATGTGTGAGCTCTTAAGTGAGCCATACATGCTAGGGATCAAATCTTTTCTTCCATTAGGGGCTTGTCTATGAGTCTAGGAAGGATCAAATAACCTGTTTCAAATCAACAATTAATGATAGTTTCACATGAGGAGGATTAACTCTCCACCTTTTCTTTCAAATCTCTATTTTGGTATTAAGTGCATGTTTTCAAACTTTAATGTTTTTTTTTAATATTAGGTGTAGGAAGGAAAACCTAGCATTAATATTTAATCCTTACTCCTTAGTTTCTCTTATTGTAACATCCAATTTGTAGTTGTTCTAAACTTTAGGTTAGTTCGAATTTTTATTCCAACTCTACGAAATGAAGATCGTGAGTAAGGAACCTTGAGTGCTTTTGCATCAATTTAGAGAGTTCAAAACTCTAAGTAGTAGTAAGAGCATATATCAAATGGCGCCGCTGCTATTCTAAAGCCATAGAACTTGTGCTACAGATCGGAAGTTGCATCAAGGGGGAACCCGCATTCTCTTCCTTCATTTACTTTTCGTTCGTTTACGTTTTTTTTTGGTTAAAATTTGTATTTTTCCCTCGAAATAGACCTGTAATCTCACAAATTTTTCGTTCCACTTCCAGGTACCAAAAGTTAGGACTGGGAAACTTCAAGGGCGAAAAAACGGGAAGCTACAGGTTCCAAATTTTCAATATTATTATTATTATTATTATTATTATTATTTATGTTTTTTTTTGCATCTATGCCATGTATATAGTATTAGGAAAAATTTATGGATTATTATTTACGTATTAGCCTAGAATTATGCATGAATCATGTGAATATGCCTGTGAATATATATGCGGTTAACTGGTCATGAATTACATATTAATGTATATATACATACAAATGGAATTGTTTTGCATGGTTACAAATGGAATTGTTTTGCATGGTTATCTATATATCTATATCTAAGTCACATGTTTAGCATATATATTACCGAATGAGTGATTATTTGCATGTTAGCATCTATAACTTAGGAGTTATACATAGTAATTAGGATGTGTTTTGGTATTTTGGCCATAACTTTGGCTACGGTTCTCTGAATCACGCGTGTGAGCTCAATTCGGAAAGATCTCAACGACGCGCACGCTGTCTCCACCCAGCTAGGCTCGGTGGAGGTCATTTTCGAGGTCAAAATCAACTGTTTTCCCCTCCAAAATCATCATTTTAGAAAACGGTGTTGTTTACTAAGTCGATTTTGTCAAGAAAGAGGAGAACATTCCAACGAGGGTTAAAATCTGAGTTGGGTAAGTTGTTTCTAAACCCTACGGGTAAAAGCTGCTCTCTATAGGACATTAAAATCTCAATGAGTATTGTCGAAATCGATTTATTATGCAATACAAGAGTCGTATTTTAGTTTAGGTATAATATTTTGCATGTTTAGTTTTGTCATCTATTCTGCGTATGTATATTATATTATATATTGCTAATGTATTTTAGATCATTATGAGTGATTCAAATTAAGCTTTGTTTCTTGTTGATATCGTTTACGTAATATCGATTTACAAATTAAGCGCACATATACATATTACGATGTATATTTGCCCCATGCGTATGGAAATATTTATCGATGACACAAGCTTGCCTATTCGTATAGCTATACGTATGAGTAGAGTATCTTCACATGCTATTGCACCTAGTATTGTATGAGTAGATCGTATTTGCATGTTTGTATTTTAACCCTTGCATAAATCTCTAAAAAAAAAAAAAAAAAAAAAAAATTAAATTAAATTAAATTAAATTAAAAAAAAAATTAAAAAAAAAAATAAAAATAATACCGCCTTTGCAAAAATTTTAATTCCATAAATCTTAAATCATATTCCAATGGTGTCTAGGAAACTTGAAAGATTGAGGTTACTTAATTAGAATCGTGCTTGCACGGAAAACCTCCCTCATATCTCTCTTGTGACCTGGCTGTTGGTTTATGCACACGTATTCCTAGCTTCATTGCTACGTTAGCAGCAGCTTAGGCATATGTTGTTAAACTCTAATGTTTAAGATAATAATAAAATTCGAGTCCTACTAAATTCCTTCTGTAAGTTAGATCTAGTTTTATGCTTGCATGAGATTAAGGTCTGGTTCCACTAAAGAAATTGAACATACCTATCGTCGAAAAAAATACGATAAGCAATTGCGTAAGTTCTCACCTAAAAATTGTTCTTCTTCTGCTAATTACCTTCATCAAAATCCTTCGTCGCCATCAACTTCGTCATTATGGCCGGCGATCCTCCACCAGCGAGAGAAGCCCCTCTCGGACTTTTATCTTTGCACTTCTGGGAAGGACCTTCTTCCCCGCATCAAACTTGAGGACATTGTCGGTGATTTTAGTAGATCCCATCAAACGTTTTCAGTTTGTTACCAATATATCATGGTTTGGAGCACGAAAAACCTTACAATCATCTTCGTGAAGCTTCAACAAGTGGCAACAACATTTCATCATCCAAATAGCCTCTCTAAGGAACAACTCTTTGCTTCGATTTGTTTCCATTCACTTTAGCGGAAAAAGCGTCAATTTGGCTAGCAGGACAACAGCCACAGTCCATAGACGCATGGAATAAACTAGTTCAAGCTTTTATGCTTCAATTTTACACTCAGAAGAAAACAACTGAAATGCTTCAGAAAATTCAGTTCTTCCGTCAAAATCCTCATGAATCCTTTATGGAAGCATGGAGTCGTTTTACTGATCTTCTGTTAGAATGTCCTCACCACCAACTAGAAAAAGCTGTCCTTGTTCGTTCATTCTTTAATGGTGCAATCGATCATCAAAAAGAAACTCTTGATATAATGAACGGAGGTTGCTTCATGGACAAAGGAGCTACCGAAGCTTATACTTTTCTTGAAAAACAAAGCGAAAAAAGTACACACTGGGGTAACACTGAGTCGTCTAGATCATCAAAGGATCTTTGTTACAAAAGCCACATCTATTTTTGAGGTAAAACCCGTTCCCGAATAAAAAAATTGGATAGAATCCCTAACTAAAAAAGTAGATGCCCTTGCAGTTCAAGTAAACGATCAACTACCAAAACCAGTTATGAACGTTGACACAGCTCCTTGTGTCCTTTGTCTTAGTCCTGACCATCCTGATGCATATTGTCCCTTGTTATATGTTTCCCGTACTCAGCAATCGGAGGAGGCATGTGCATTCAACATTCCCAATGCACCGTGGAGACAACATCCGAATTTCGCTTGGCGCCAAAATAACCAACAAATGGGGGCACCTCCAGGTTTCGCTAATCCACCTGTTCGACTTACCAACAATTTTATTCCATACCGCCAAGGAAATAATCAACAATACCAACAAGGTCAATTTCAAAATAATTCCAATGCTAATTATCAAAATAACCGCAGCCTTGTTCCAGCTAATCCAAATCCCAACTATAATCAACTTCTCAGCAATAATCGTGAACTACTACCTGTTGCACAACCTGCGCAAACCATTATGGATAGGACAAATGAGACTTTCTTGGCTTACATGAACCAACAGTCTCAAATTTTAACGTCTATCCAACAATCACTTCAAAGATTGGCGAAAGAAAAGAGTCGAAGCGTGTTTCCTCACAAGCAGCCCCAAACCCTAAGCCCGACAAACCACGACCTTTGAACTCACCAATGCCCTCGGTACAAGCACCCCCAACCAAGGTGAGGTGCATGCAATCACTACTCTACGATCTGGAAAAACTGTAGACAATCAGATACGTATGCCAGATGATCAACCAAAGGAAAAAGAGGGTTCCAAGGAATCTAGTTCTAATAATGAACCTACGGAAGAGTTCTCTGATACAACAAAGTCAACACCTCCGAATGTAGGAAACAAGCAAGTAGACCCCTTTGCCAAATTCCGCCCTAAGGCACCGTTTCCTGCACGCTTGGCAAAGAATAAACCTGATGACAATTTTGCTGAAATTCGAGAGACTTTTCAAAATTTAACAATCAACTTACCTTTTCTCGATGCCTTAAAATTATTACCAAAACATGCAAAATTTCTGAAAGATATGTGCACCATAAAAAGGAGAACTAATGTTCCTCAACAAGCGTTCCTCACTGAACATTTTCCCTCCATCGCAGAACACAATGGTATAGTAAAATACAAGGACCCTGGTAGACCAACGGTTCCATGCACCTTAGGTGACAAATACACGCCATCTTTGCTACTAGACCTAGGAGCTAGTGTGAACTTACTTCCATATTATTTATTTAAACAACTAGGTCTTCATGAGCTCAAACCTACCACCATGACTCTACAGTTAGCAGATCGTTCCATAAAGTATCCAAAAGGAATTGTGGAAAACGTCCTTGTAAAAGTCCAAGATTTCTTCTATCCTGTAGACTTTGTTATTTTGGATACAGAAGTTGCATGTGATTCCATTCCTATCATCTTAGGACGTCCTTTTCTCGCCACTGCTAATGCTCTTATTAACTGTAGAGATGGTTCCATGACCATGTCCTTCGGAAATCTTTCGGTCGAGGTGAATGTGTTCAAGTTGATGAAACAACTTCCAGAGCCTGACATTGATGGTGAGGTCAACAGGATTGACAGCATTCCACAAGAGTATTTCACAAACTCTTTTCCTGAAGATGAAGTGTACCAATTTCTTTCCTTTAGCGAATCTGAAATTGAGGACGACGATTATACACAAGAAGTAAATGAGTTATTAGAGTCAGTACCATTATTTGACCCTACAACAGTGATGTCAAATAACTTGGATGATCATCAATCTGTTTACTACATGGATGATGACCTTCCTCAAGAATCTTTAATACCCACTCCGCCCACCCCTGAATTAAAACCTCTTCCTTCGGAATTAAAATACGTCATGACTTGATGCGATGGTCGCCACCCGCTTATTATTTCTTCACAATTGATTGACGATCGGGAAGCTCGTTTAATTAATGTCATTCAACAACATCGCTCGCTATTGGATGGTCCCTCGATGACATTAAAGGCATTAAACCTAATGTGTGCACCCATCGCATACACCTGGAAGAAAATGCTAAGACGTCGCGTGAACCACGCGCCGCCTAAACCCTACCATGAAAGATGTGGTCCGAGAGGGAAGTGTTAAAATTACTAGATCGCGGGTATTATTTACCCTATCTCTCGATAGTGTTTGGGTGAGTCCCGTACCGCGTAGTTCCAAAGAAATCTGGCATTACAATGCGGCCCGATAAAGATGAATGATGAATGCATTTCCGCTCGTATATATCCCAGTAAAATGGCGAATATGCATTGACTATCGCAAACTTAATGCCGTCACTCGTAAGGATCACTTTCCACTTCCATTCATCGATCAAATGCTCGAACGTTTAGCAGGTCATGCCTATTACTGTTTTCTTGATGGTTATTCAGGTTATTTTCAGATAGTCATAGACCCTGCTGATCAAGAAAAGACAACGTTCACCTGTCCATATGGTACATTTGCATATAGACGAATGCCTTTCGGCTTTTGCAATGCACCTGGTACTTTCCAACGCTACATGCTTCATATTTTCAGTGATATGGTTGAAAGGTTTATGGAAGTATTCATGGACGACTTCTCAATTTATGGAGATTCTTTCGATAGGTGTCTATCACATCTTGAAATGGTCTTTACACGTTGTGAAGAGAAAAACCTTGTTCTTAATTGGGAAAAATGTCATTTCATGGTTACTAAAGGAATAGTTTTAGGACATATCGTTTCAAAGGACGGAATCGAAGTCGACAAAGCTAAGATAGAAAAAATTGCTTCACTTCCTATACCAAAAACAGTTCGAGACATTCGCATTCTTAGGACCGCAGGGTTCTATATAGGAGATTTATTCAAGATTTCTCAAAGGTTGCTAGACCTTTAACCAATCTCCTGCTTAAAGATGCCGCTTTTGATTTCAGTTTCAGTTGCAAACAAGCCTTTGAGGTATTAAAAACCGCATTAACTACCGCTCCCATAATTCAACCACCTGATTGGTCTAAACCTTTTGAATTAATGTGTGATGCGGCGACTATGCTATTGAGTCTGTACTAGGGCAACAACGCCGAAGATAAGCCGGTTGTCATTTACTATCGCGAGTAAAACCCTTAATGAAGCTCAACGTAACTATACCACCACCGAAAAGAGTTTCTCACTGTTGTATACGCGTTAGATAAGTTTTGTCCTTACCTAGTAGGTTCTCCAACTATTGTCTACACTCGACCATGCGGCGCCGTTATCTATTAGCGAAAAAGATGCAAAACAAAGGTTGATCCGATGGATTCTCCTTTTGCAAGAGTTTACTCTCGAAATTAGAGATAAAAAGGTAGCGAAAATGTGGTTGCGCACCATTTATCAAGACTTGTCGATTGATGTTGATACTGATACCGAACCTATCTGTGATTCCTTTCCGGATGAACACTTGTACTCTATTTTTTCGTCCCCTTGGTACGCAGACATAGTAAATTACTTAGTTACCGAGGAAGTCCCTTTATCTTGGTTTCGTAATGACCGGAAAAAGTTCTTATCCACTGTGAAATTTTATTTCTGGAATTATCCCTACCTCTTCAAATATTGTTCCGACCAACTAATCCGCCGTTGCATTCCCGACTGGGAACACAACGATGTGTTATCCTTCTGCCATGAACAATCTTGTGGTGGTCATTTTAGTGGTAAGAAAACTGCGGCCAAAGTTCTACAATGTGGATTCTATTGGCCAACACTGTTTAAAGATGCACATGAACATTGCAAAGCATGCAATCGCTGCCAACAGCTAGGACGCATTACTCAACGCAATATGATGCCCTTAAATCCCATTCTAATTGTGGAAATCTTTGATGTATGGGGCATCGACTTCATGGGTCCATTTCCAAATTCTCATGGCTTCCTATACATACTTGTAGCAGTTGACTATGTCTCAAAATGGATTGAGGCATTGGCATGTCGTGCTAACGATCATAAAACGGTCGTTTTATTCGTAAAAGAAAATATTTTCTCTAGATTTGGTGTTCCAAAAGCTATAATTAGTGACGGGGGAAAACATTTCTGCAATAAAATTTTTGAATCATTAGTAAAGAAATATGGAGTCACGCACAAAGTGGCAACTCCGTATCATCCTCAAACCAGTGGTCAAGTAGAAGTCTCCAATCGAGAAATCAAATCCATTTTAAAAAAAACTGTCAATCCATCTAGGAAAGACTGGTTTCTACGATTATCTGATGCCTTGTGGGCATACAGAACAGCTTTTAAGACACCAATAGGGATGTCTCCGTATCGCCTCGTTTTTGGAAAACCTTGTCATCTACCGGTTGAACTTGAGCACCGCGGCACTATGGGCCATCAAAAGCCTCAATTATAACACTAACGCGCGGTAAAAGAGAAAATTGCAGTTAAATGAGCTTGAGGAAATTCGGAGTGATGCCTATGATCTCTCGAAATCCTATAAAGCTAACATGAAAAGAGTGCATGACAAGCACATATTGAGAAAAGAATTCAAAGTCGGTCAAAAAGTTTTGATGTACAACTCAAGATTACACATTTTTCCAGGAAAATTAAAAACTCGATGGTCTGGTCCTTTCACTGTCTCTGCTGTCACCCCTTATGGGGCTATCTCTGTGAAAAACGTAAATGATGGTAGCGAATTTCAAGTAAATGGCCAGCGCCTTAAACATTATCATGAGTTGCGCTCTCCAGATGTCGAAGAGACTCTTCTCAATGATCCAGTCTACACAGACTAATAGATTCGCTGGTGTACTTCTTTCCATGTATTTAAACATGAAAAATATGCCATTAGGGTAGCCGGGCCCTCTTCTATTTTCTTTTCTAAAAATCCCTAGAGTGTGTGGTTGCAAGCGCCGGAACCTTAGTCCACAAAACTCTACTTCAGAACTGAGTATAAATGTCTTCTGATAATCGAGCAAATGTGCCTCCTGGAAAACAATGGGTACCAAAAATTTCAAATCCTTCTTTCTCTTCCCTTTTCTATTCTCTTCCTCGCGAACTCCAACTCATCATTTGGTGTAAATCTCACCCATCTCGAATTGGTAATGGTCGTAGTACTTTTGCTCGAAAGCGACGAGCGAAAAGGATGGGGTGGTGTATGAACTGTCAAACTCCTTTCTGTCCAGGTCTTGATATTTTATCCGAGATGAGCCGGTATAAGGTATATTATTGTCTGACACCAGCTCAACAGGATAAACTTCGTCGTCGTCCCGTTGCTCCCACAGGTTGGGATTCGTTTTGAGGATCTGACGTTAAAAGACTCACATTTCGCCTTGAGGATCCGGCGTTAAAAGACTCATATTCGTTAAAAGATCCGGCGTTAAAAGACTCAACATGTATATACTGCGTTTTTTTTAGCACCCAAAGATGGTGCCCAAAGAGAGTCGTGATATACACCATCGGACATTTCCTAGTTAAATGCGGGCAATGGATTCCACCGTGCCAACCCGATCACTTTTCTATGTGATCTGTTTCGGGCGGTTTGAGGCTATACCATATGTACTAAGGGTAATATTATTATTAGACCATTGCACATTGGTCGGGATGGTACCGCCCCACGAACCCTAGGCCCCCAAAACATAAAGGTTAAGCCACGGTCTGGCTGGATTGGGTTAAGCCCAGAGCCGACATGAAAGTTGCCCGAAAGTTAAGGCTGTTGTGATGTGTTGTTTTATTTGGACTTCGGTGGTGTTGACCGCTCTTCTCGACTTGTACATTTGTATATAAAAGTGTAAATAAATAAAAACCAAAGATTGTTATAAAAAAAAAAATGTTTGAATGTGATTTTTTTCATATTCCAGTGGATGGCATTTTTAATGCTGATCGTTTCGATATATCATCCGTTCAATTTGGAGTTGAAACGATCGAATTTCCACGTTTGAAATTTCGGAACATTTCGGGACATAAGGGGAATTTCTGTAATTCATTTGTGCTTGGGCCAAAATTTTGACCCGACCCAAAAATCAAAAAATCCGGGTACAAAGCCCAACGGTCAGAACCCAACGGACCGATCCAAACGGTCAGATGCCCAACGGTCAGAAATCAAGTTATAAATACAACTCTCCTTTCCACTTTCACTCATTCTCTTCTCTCACTCTTCACAAATTTTCAATTCCGTGAACATAATGAATCAAATAGAGCGATGGGAAAAGGAGCAACGCGAATGGGCAATCACACTAATCGTGATAACAGTGTTTATCATTATTCTCTTGTCACTCATGCATAACATGATCCAGAACATCTAGATCTATGGAACCGTCTCTTTTTCTGATTTTCATTTTGTATATTAGTATGGTGTGTTAAATAATTCTCACACATTTGTACGGGTTACGTATTAAATGGAGAAGTTCCAGATTAAATATTTGTGTATATTAGTTGTCTTTTCCTCTCTAAAAAATAATAATAATAATAATAATAAATAAATAATAATAATAATAATAATAAATAAAATTAAATAAAATATAAATAAACAAACCATATAAATAAACAAACCATAACAAAATATAATGGCCATCCAAATATATATATATATATATATATATATATATATATATATATATATAATAATAATAATAATGGATACACATGGTGTCAGAGAAAATCGCGCACGCTACAAGGTACGCATAACACTTGTCACACATGGAGCTCGATTATTCTATCCATATTCTATTACTGAGTTATGATCATCATTTCTGAAATTACGTGTAAGTCTAACTACTCTGTGAAACTTTCCTTCGTATTTTCTAACATTAAACCATCTCATTAATTGTAATTGGATATCTGACATGACAAAGACTTACTGTGGATCCCCATTGATGATGTTCATAATCACATGGGTCATTAACTACACTTGGATTCCAGTTTGGTACAGACTCATATTTTGGCTATAAATCTCTTCTTTTTCAGCCATTCTTATTCAAACATTTTCACTCTCCTTCACTCAGTACTACTACCAATGGATCAACCACGAAAAATAACGGTGAACAAGACTACACGAAAACTTTCAAGATGGCGGTTTTCTCCTTATTTTGACACGAAATCATATCGTCGCGGATGGACCTCTTCTATATCATTCAGAAGCTGGTTATTCCCGAGATTTGGTTTTGATGTTCTACCAATTTAGCGGATCTGAAAATGGAAAATTCTACTTCAATGCTTATGGACGACGATCGGAGTTAACTAAGGACATGCTCTCCGACATACTTCAAATCCCTGTGAATACCCAGGAGTCCCTTTTTCAAGAATCATCATTTGATTCCACTAAATCTTTACTACGAGCTACCGTATCTCATGACGAAGACAGAAATACACATCACAGTGTTCTTTCGCGCTATTTGAAATAGAATCAACGTGTTGTGCTCCACTGGTTGGGACACAATGTGGTAGGTACGTCACACCAATCAGAAGTCACAAAACATCAACTTCACCTACTTTGGATTTTGCAGACTCAAAGAGATGATTTTTGTCTAATCCACCACCTCTGGAGCGTAATCACCAAGAAAACAAGAAGGTCAGCACCTCTACCCACTTTAGTCACGCAAATTATGATGCGTTGGGATTATCCAGTAATTTCTCCAGAGACACCTCTTCAAAGAGTACATATAAATGTACTCCAAACAGACTACTCCGCTGGTTTTTGGACTCCTGATACAAAGATAGATGAACAACACGACCCAAACTTAAATCCTGACCATGTCTTTGAGGAAAATGCCATGTTTAATATTTTTAATCCTATGGAAGGCATTCAACTTCTTCATCAGGGTTTGAGGGAACTACATGCTCGTCAGAATATCATCATCACAACTCTTCAGGATTTCCAAGATCGTCAAGCAACGCATGATGTTGAACAGGAGGAGATCTTAGAGAATCATTCTCAATCCTTGCACAATCACGCTCTCCTAATGGAAAATCAAACTGTACTCTCTGCCAGCCAAGGGGACATTCAGATGCAGCTCGGCCAACAAATAGAAGACCTAAACAGTCTGGTGCAAAATATGCATCTTCAAGATCAATATAAGAATCCATGATATTACTAAGTCAATAAGTATATAATCATCTATGTTGTTACGTTTTTCCGTCTTACTATGTATTTTGTCTTATCTTTTTGTCTTCTTTTGTATGCAATGCTTAATAGGATTGTCATCATTTCCATTGTGACTAATATAATTTTAACATGTGCTACAGGAGGGTCTATTTTCTTACATACTCATTTTTCCATCCAGTTTGCCTGTATCATTACCCATTTCTTTACTTCATCCACCATGGCATCTTCATCAAACATTGCATCTTCATCATCCATGGTACCTCCCAAACTCATTCCTGAGCAATCCTTTTCGATCTATGATGGATTCCAATGCCTATGGCCATCTCTTCCATGATTACATCACAAACATTGGGTGGTCTTCCCTAATTCTTCAACCTGACCAAACTTATTCTCCGAGTTTGGCTGCATACTTTTATGCTAATATGGAAGACACACCAGCATTCAACCATGCGCATGGTTTCTACTTAGACGGGTTCACAATCCGAGTTGGTGACACACCTCAAATCTTTTCTGAACAGCAACTTGCCCCATCTTTGGACCTTCCATACCATGAACCTGCTGCATCTTGGCAGTACATCTATCATAATTCTTACCGTTCCTTTCAGTGGCAAGCGTTTCGTGACTCTTATGGTGATGGCCTTGAGATCAAACGAGAAGGAGATGGCCATGTGCCATGGCGCAACATCACCATTCCATTAGCAAGCATGACCATGAACATGGGGACTGCAATGTTATTTGTACTCCTAAACATTATGGGAGATTGGCATTTTTCTACTGCCAATGAGGTCGCTATAACATTCAGTGCACTAGCTTCGGGGTCATCGTTATTTAACATTTTAGGTTGTGTTATCTCCTGAAACGAGCTCGCGACTTTTCGGGGATCGATATATACTTTACCGGTACGACCGCTTGCGGATCATGAAGACACATTTTTCCACGGTTTGCGGCTACTTTTCATTTTCATGGTATCAATCAAGGTGGATTCCATGTGCCCAAATGAACGTAATCATTCGCTCATTGAGGTTTCGTCAATGGAAGCGTCCCGCTCGATACCTGAGGCATGTTCGATGTTACCCAAAGGACGAAAAGATGAATACCAATTTGAGGGAATCCGGAGACAAAGAATGGGCAGAAATTTGGCAGACTATTATCTATTGGCGCGATGCTAAGGAAATGCATTTCCTTAAAGAGGACGCCACCTTCACGCCTGGCCGATGGTAAAACTTGAGTTTGCCATTGTACATATATCTAGCTAAACCTTCGCTTGGTGTGCTATTGTTTTTCATGTTTAGTATGATATGGTTCATTATTTAGCGTGTGCTATGTTTAGTGTGCTATTGAACATTTTCTTGTTCTTTTCGAATAATATATTATGGTCTCCAACCTCTCTGTTCCAAAGAATCTAGCACTAATTTTGCTCCGCGGTTCTCGTGTACTTTCTCTCTTTAATTATTGATCCTTCGAGGACTAAGCATCATTCGTTTGGGGTGCTTTAAACTCAGAGAGCAAAAATTAGGCATCTTGTAGCCTATATATAGTTTTTATTTTCATATTAATAATTGTACTTAGTGACAAAGTCTTGTTTCCTTTTCAATGATGAAAATTGTCTAGAAATCTCACATTAGTATCCGAATTAGGATTTGTTTTAAGAAACTTTAGATAATACGTATGCAATAGTTTATACATCTTTTCATGAATATTCATGTACTGAGTATCATTGATTGTACATAGCAGTAAGTTTCTGGAACCAACGGTTAGTTACTTAAACTATAAATCCTGTGAGAATCTAACCAAAAGCCTTGATATGAGTGATTTGTGTGTGATGACACAGAGGAGTAGTTTTTCCGATTAGAGGAAATTACGCATCTACTTACTTGATCACCACCCGAACCCTAGGCGAGAATTTAGGCCTTCTTTGGATCGACATAGCTAAAAAAATTCTTACCTATTACAAATTTTACCACTAGTCACTCCACTGAACCGTTCATCAAACCTTTCACTTTCACAAAAAAAAAATCCTTACCCATTTATTAAACCAAATAAAAGAACCTACCTAAGTAATGAGTATGAGAAATAGGATTAAATGTGGAAAGAATAAAGAGAAAGACTTGTCCCAAATAAAAGTCAGTTACTTGCTTCAGGAAAGAAAAATAGAATCATGTTTTTAAGCCATCTAAAAAAAAAAAAATTGTATTAGAGGCTTAAGAACAAGGTTATAAAACTCAGTTAGAAGAAGGAAAGAAAACAAGGATTCCTCTAGTGTAAATATATGAAGACCCTATTCTCTCATACTTGTAAATTTTGATTATCCATTTCCATTTTCTTGTACACTATCCACCTAACCCCCACAATACCTAATAAAGACCTCTAGCTCAATTAGGAGTAGGGTGGTGTGATAATAAGTAGTAGACGTGATTGATCGACATCGACTCTTCTGACTGTCATTGAGATGTGAGGAAACGTGTGCCCACTGCACACTGGAGTTAACAAAACCTGAGTGGTAAAATTTTGAGTGAATTTGTGTTTCAACACATACCTGTGAGAACCCATTTAGGTATGCTCTCCAAAGAATCCAGAAACAACCCTGCTAGTACATTTCAATGAAAAGTTCACTACATGCATGATCATATGTAGATGTTTTAATTATTGAATACATATTAACTTGAGTTTCAAAGAAATCAATCCTCGTTCCCTGCTAAGGAGATGTATGGATATCTGAGATTAATTTAGGAAACGAAGTTTACACATTTGAGTCGTTGTAGTATAAATGAAGTTTGTGAGTATCTTTTCTCGAAAAACTCTCACGAGGCTATAACTCGTCCACTAGGGAATTCCTAGTGGTTCAAGGCCTTGTTGCATATGGTCAATGCAACCGCACTCTGCGAAACGAGAATTAGTTTAGGACTACACATTTTTGGCCACTTATCTATTTTAATGTCTCTTCTTTGCTTGAGGACAAGCAAAGTGCTGTTTGGGGGTAGTGTGATAAGCACCCAAAAGTGTATTATGAAACCCCATTGAGACATATAAATTTGGTTAATTATGCGTTTAATAATCATGAAATAAATATATTTTCATACTTTTTGCGCGTATTTGCGAAAACATGGAAATATTGGTTAAACTTGCAATAAAGCACGAGGAAACGGCGATATATGAATTCTCCCAAATCCATTGTAAGCATCAAACTTCCAAAGCTCCTACCTTTCAAACCCGGGACTCTGAATGCGACAAGAGAGCTGCTCGGACAATCGTATGCGATGAACTCTACGATAGGCGAAGTTGTAAAAGCGCCCAAAATATCGGACCGCCATCGATCGCACATGGGCCCCTATCATACGGGCCACAAGATTGGATGAGTCATCAATCATGGAGCATGTCAAGACAAAAATAACAAATTATTGGTGCAAAGTTGACACCTTGCATGTAATAAATTAGATTAGGTGTTAATAGTGAAAAAAAGGCAAGGTGTCACTTTGTTTTAATGTGGTGGATAAAAATGAATTAATGTGGTTTGATGATTCACGTGGGAGGAAATGAGATTTCTCTCAAATGGAGAAGAAATTAGACAAGGGTGGGGGACACTCCATTTACTCCCTTGACTTATTTTCCTCACATGGCATTATTTTAGTTCCTTAGTGAAAAAAATCATAAGTTAGTTTTTAGTTTTTGTAAAAAGCTTGTAATAGTTTTAATGGAGGAAACACTTGTTTTCTTCTAGAAAATAAATATATCAGTGAGTTTGACTGTTTATCTTCTTCCTTTCTCTATCTCTCTTTTGTTTTTTTTTAGTTTATAAATCCTTGTCCCAAGGATCATGAGCTAACTTCCCTTTTGGGGAGTTAATCCAACTCATGTGAGGGTAAATCAATTTTTGTTGGTTTGGTAGGTTGTTAGGAAGAACAACTAGCTCTACACCCTATCCCAAAATGATAGTTGGTGTAGTGTCTAGTTAGGAATCAAAGCAATGAGCTTAGAGATAAGTCATTGTTTAGTTCCACTTGCTAGCATGTGTGAGCTCTTAAGTGAGCCATACATGCTAGGGATCAAATCTTTTCTTCCATTAGGGGCTTGTCTATGAGTCTAGGAAGGATCAAATAACCTGTTTCAAATCAACAATTAATGATAGTTTCACATGAGGAGGATTAACTCTCCACCTTTTCTTTCAAATCTCTATTTTGGTATTAAGTGCATGTTTTCAAACTTTAATGTTTTTTTTTTAATATTAGGTGTAGGAAGGAAAACCTAGCATTAATATTTAATCCTTACTCCTTAGTTTCTCTTATTGTAATATCCAATTTGTAGTTGTTCTAAACTTTAGGTTAGTTCGAATTTTTATTCCAACTCTACGAAACGAAGATCGTGAGTAAGGAACCTTGAGTGCTTTTGCATCAATTTAGAGAGTTCAAAACTCTAAGTAGTAGTAAGAGCATATATCAACTATCGCTACGACAAAATCTGACGAAGGTACCGCGTTTAGCTTCGTCAGTCTAAGTTTGAACGCTTTTACGTTCACTTAGTTCGTTACTATCGTTACGACAAAATCTGACGAAATTACCACATTAAGCTTCGTCAATCTAAGCTTGAACAATTTTACGCTCACTTAGTTCGTTACTATCGCTACGATAAAATCTGACGAAGTTACCGCGTTTAGCTTCGTCAGTCTAAGTTTGAACGCTTTTACGCTCGTTTAGTTCGTTACTATCTCTAAGACACAATCTGATGAAGTTACCACGTTTAGTTTCGTCAGTCTGAGTTTGAACATTTCTACGCTCGCTTAGTCTAATTTTGCCAAGTTAAGTTAGCATTGGGGGAGTTTCATTCTATTTCGTTTTATCTACATAACTCAACAACATTGTCAGTTTTCCACAGGTATGTTATCTGACATCACAATGATATTCAATTGCCAATACATACTTTATTTTTATTTTCATCACAAGAATTTTTAGCTCTATAATATTACATTCACACAGTCACATAATCATTGGTTTGGGAAAAACCAATGGTTCCTTATTAGTTTTTTGCTTATACAATTCGTACAACTCTTTTCGTTTCAAGCGAAACTATATGCCAGCTTAATTATTTTTTCTAAAACATTCTACCAATCTTTCTACGAGAAATTTTCCGAGCGAAAATTTTCGTCAGCTTCATTATTTTTTCCAAGGCATTGTGCCGATCTTTCTACGACAAATTTTCCGAACGAAAATTTTCGTCAGCTTTATTATTTTTTCTAAGGCATTATTCCGATCTTTTTACGAGAAATTTTCTAAACAACAAATTTCAACAGCTTCATGCCGGTCTTTCTGAGCGAAACTTTTCGAGCAAACAATTTTTGGCAATTTCATTATTTTTTCTAAGGCAACGAGACGATCTTTCTTAGTAAATCTTTCCGACAGCTTCATTGAGCCAATCTTTCTGAGCAAAATTTTCCAAGTGAAACTTTCCATCAACTTCATTCTTTTTTCTAAGGCATCAAGCCAATCTTTTTGAGCACAACTTTCCGAGTTAAACTTTTTGACAACTTCATTATTTTTTCCAAGGCATTGAGCCGATCTTTCTCAACAAAACTTCTGTCAACTTCTTTAATTCTTCTACAATATTAATTGACACCTTTTTACGTGAAACTTTTATTCGTCGACTCTTGGTGAATATATTTTGCTCGTAATACCGCCATTTCTCCGAGCGGTGAAAATTCACATTACGTCAAATTTCTGAGCGAAAATTTTCTCCGCTCGACATTTTTCTTCGTAAACTTTTCATCGAAATCTTTCTCCCGTATAATAGAGTCGTTTCTACTTGCGGCAAATTAAAAAAAAAAAAAAAAACTTTTCGTCAGATCAGTTCTTCCTACCAACGTCAACAAGTCAACAATCATATTAACTAAACGCAAACAAATACAAACAATTCAACACCAAAAAAAAAAAGGCAGCAGCAGCAACAAGTAGTTCCATCTCGTCTCCACCATCATCTCTTCAATGAATTTCTCATTCTCGCACTCAATCTTTTTTATTACTTCTAACCTCGGTTGGTTTCTCCACAAGAATCCTGATGACGACCGTTCATTGTCATGCATCATTGAATTCTACTGAAAATTTATTTCGATCATCAAAGAAATCTTCCTCTTCTTCGGCTATTGATTTTCTCACCTTGTGTTACCGTCTCAAGACTACCCAAAGGAAAGGATGGATAAACCACGGGATAAAGGGTCCTGAATCTATTGCTTCAATGTTCCAAGTTACGTCGTTTATCACTTCCTCCGGATCCGGATTTAAATTCGTACCTTATCCAATCCGGATTGCATGTGCTTATCAATTTTTGTCTTTATCTCTTTATCTCCTTCAATTTTTGTCGACCGACTTAGTAGGCCAATTGATAATATGGAGACTCGAACCTTGTTCACTAAGCTCATCAACTAGTAGGTCTGCCACTACAGCCCAACCACTTTCTTAAATAGTTTTTTTTTTTTTTTTGCATACTTTTATTAATGCTAATGTCGGCAAATCCTAATTAAAAATTGGTTTTCTTTATCGATTTTTTGTGTCATCTATTTTCATTCTCGCTTCACCCTCTATCAATTAATTACATTGCAGCCTCATATAAATTAGTTTAAAATTATTTAACACACAATATTTCAGGCATTTTTCTCGACATTTCATTTTCATATCGTTTACTTTCACATGACACTTTGTTATACATTCCGCTTTTTTCTTTGATTTTTCTTCTCTTCTTTGCCATGTGAACTTTGTTCACATGCTAAAGAGGGGGAGGTGTTTCAACCCCCACCTACGTGGTAAACGTCCATTAGTATGGGTCTCTATTTTATTTGTTTAATCGACAGGGCTAAAGCCCAATTTGGATCAATGTACAGGCCCATTAACTCATGTGTCTACGGTTGAACCTTAGCCACATGGCTTGCCACTAATGTACGTTAATTTATGTCTAGATTCGTTTCTTATCAAAGAGATAATTATCAGTTGAGAGTTATATTCAATTACAATTACTTAAGTTACAAGAATATTTGAACTACAAGGAGTATCTACTCTACTTATATAAATACCAAACTAATTTTCATAAAGAACTACGTTCTTGAGACTTGATCATGTAGGAACCGTTATGGTTTCACCGAATGATTTACAAACTGCGAAAACTCATGCAGCGGAATAAAGGGTGTTCACGGTTTGGTTTAGAAATCGATACCTTTAGATCGGCTGTGATTTTTCTGAGAATCAAAGATCTACCAAATCAGCAACCTCTTGATCTTCTGTTGTATTCCTATATTTAGAATGGGCGTTGTGTGGGCAACGATCTTCCAGCCTTTTCTTTCTCTCTTGGCCTCTCTCACTCACAAAGTTGGAACTGAATTTGGATCTCACTTTCCTTGAGCAAAACCTTGGTAAAAACGGCCAGAGAGGTTTCTATTTATAGGCTACAACAGGGACCATGAGGAGAAATCAGGGTTAGGTCCCCTGACGAACTTGGGCTTCCCATGTTCGCCCAGAACACACGGCCCAAGTCCGTCAACAAATGACTTATTCCATTAAAGGCCATTGTTGCACTACCGCCCTAATCCTAAATTACGTGTTATGTTTATGGGCTCCATATTATATGCTTATTGATCTCCTCGTGTTTAAGATATCGAATGCCCATTGATTAAGTCAAGTTACTGACAACTACATTAATCAACTTCTTTTGTCCTTGAGTAGTACCACTCAACCTCATTGTCATGTCGGATTAAATCCACCTCCAGGGTTTACATGACAATCGTTATGAGCTCCTCAAGGGGACATCATCAACCCGACTTCCTGCGGATCACGAATTCCTTCGATAATCAACAGCACACCTTACATACAATGTCATTACCCAATCCATCGAGTTTGTTGATTCACAAATTAATCTCACTCATTGATGATTTAAAGCAATGTACAATGCACATAAGTACCCGTTATTATATCCGGATTAAGAGGACAAGCATCCATAATAACAGAGGTGTTTGTTCTCTTATATAGTCAGTATAAAGAGAAACAACCTCACTTGGTCCTATTCAATACACACAAAGTGTACTAGTGTAATCCTGTAATCAAGATATACTAATACCAGATTATACTACAACCGTACCAATGTGTACGCACAAAAATATGTACCTAGGTCTATGTAATTAATTTTAGAGTCGCCACTAACTTTATTAAGGAAAAGTTGAGTAAAACCTATGTGAAGGACTAGCCCTCAAAACTAGGTGATTATTGGGTTCGGAGTCAAGGTACGATGTGGGAAGGTGTGAGGCACCCACGCTCGCCTAGTAAAACCAGCCTTACTTCTATTGAGGTGTAATGTATTAAGATAGCTTAATGAAGAAAGCTTGAAATTTTATTACCAAATTAGATTATCTTCACTAAATTATTTAAAAGCAAATGACTATATGCTATATTAAAACTAAAAAACAAATAATCTTAATATGCAATACTAATTAAAATAAAAGAGAAAAGAAAGATATCACCTTATTTGGAATGTTGCCTCATACTTGATTGTAGATTGATCGATTGATTGATGATATGATAAACTTGATCTTGAATTGACAACTTTGATTTTTGGATTGAAACAGGTGATTTGAGAAAAAAACAACTTTTGGTGAAAAGAAGTTTCTACTCAAGATCGACAAAAAGAAAAGAAGGCTAAAATGAAGAACACTGAAGAAAAGAAGGCTATTAGCTCTGAATAACTAGGTCCAGATTATTAACTCCGAATTCCTAGCTCCAGATCTTTTTTTTATGGGTGAATGAGATCCATATTTATAGCTTTTGGGATGGATTTCAATATGGTAATGAGTTTGATCCAATGGTTGAGTGTTGATGAAGAAAAATCCAATGGCTTGATATCTTTCTGGATGCACCTCCTAAATCTAGCCCTTGATTCAAGAGGTGGGATAAAGGGTGCGATCTTGGCCCTTGATCTTTGGATCTTTTAGATGGATTAGGGCAAAAAAACAATCCCTAGACGTCCTCAATGAGCCCACAATCCAGGGTTTCCAAACATGGCTCCAAAATGGCATATTCTTTAGAATATTCTTGATTTTAGGGATCAAATCAAATAAAACAATTAAGGAAGGTTCTCTAGGTTTTTGGAGGATTTAAAATGGACTATAAAACCTAATGAAAAGGTACAACTCGAGCTGGATCCACAGCCCACAAGAACAAGTCCAAATCCAACCAAAAAGGCCTGTTTTGACCATTTTTTAAATACTGCAAATTCCCTTTGACCGGGTCAAAATTAGGCAAACTCTTCTTCACAAAAGATGATCCTTAATCCATTAGGAAGGCCCATGAACTCTTAAAAATACCCTTGGGTCGAAATCTTACTCCAAAAATGTGTTTCACTGAATAGCGCGCACAACGGGCTGAAATGGGATATGGCAAGATTAGGGTTTCTGAAATCCAAAAGGAACCTAGGCAAGCTTGTACTCATTTCGAAGGATTTTTCAAGGGGAATTCAAATTTGAAATAATCTCATCCAAAGAAAGAGTGGAAAAAACGAGATTTGGGCTCCAAAGGGTTATAGGGGTATTTTGGTAATTTTTAACTCAAAATCCAGAAAGCAACGAAACTTCAGCCATAGCTAAAACATGATGAGGAGAGTCTAAAGACACTAAAAGAAGATGAAAAAAAAAGTTTGATGTAGAAATGAAGACTCTAGAAAGCAAATTACCTTTTATGATCTTATTTAATTCAAAACAAAATCGTAAATGCATTATGCCTGGGGTGCAAAAATTGGGTGTCTACACAATGGTTTGTCCAAATCAATCTAGGTTGTGAACGTTTACTTATACTTTATAAGGTACTGATGATATGATCTTTTGTGTGTCACCACACACCATATCATCTACAACATGAAGTATTAGACGCATGCATATAACTAATAACATATATAATATGCATAACATTTGCCCATATGATTCTCATTCAAAATATAAAGAATTAGAGTTAATACAAAAGTAATACTTTTAGTATATAACCCTATCAGATCTCATCGATAATTTGGGTACGTAGGCAACCAAAATGTACAGTCTCATCATTCACTCAATCACCATCGCATTTTCACTACTTTTCTATGTTCTTCATCTCTTTCGTCACTACTTAATGTTTTGATCATATTTGGTCGAAACACACATATATAACTTGTGGGAAGAATTGACGAGGAAAACAATAATGATTTTTGCTATAGATGGATAGCCATCGTGAACAAACAACACTGAACCGGATGTAGTCCTTGATATTGATCAACTTTTCTACAATGAGAATTAAAATATGGTATGGAAGGTTTAACCAATTAACTTCTTCATCTTTGTTGTCTAGCATCTTGAACAAGTAAGATTTTGGTTTTCTCTGAAGAAAAGATTGATCCAACAGAATATATTTATATAGAAAAAAGACTTCTTGCGGTTTTATTTGAAATTTTGAACTTGGTTTTCTTGTTCTTACTTATTTCTAAGACTGCATTTGTTTACTCACTCACTTGAGGAAAGAAAGAAAAACCCATGAGTGGTCTACTATGGAATAGAAAAGAAAGGAATGTAATGGAGTTTTCTTTTTGATGCGTCTATTTGGTTATTTCGAAAAAAGGAAAGGAAACCCTAGGAATGGAATCTATGATGTATGTACCCGAGTGGGTCGGGTTATTTTCATGAGTTTCTCATGATTGTAAGGCTTCGAGCCTATTATTATTGTAGTAAGGATTCTCCCTCTAATGATTATACTCTTGGGGATCGGAGATATGTAACTCTTTGAAGTTTAATTAACAGGTAGGGTCTGCCTCAGATGATGAATAATGGAAGAAGAATGAGAGATGAATTAAGTTGAATTGAAATTACCTTATCAAAACCACCGCCAATAAGAGGATTTCATAACACAAGAGTGAGAATACTGTCTTTGGTTATGAAGAAAGGCGTTAGTAATAAATGAATAGGAATGAAATCTTAAGGACTACTTAATTTGGGGGTAAATTTAGTATTTCGGAAAAGCAAACGGTCTGTTAGCAGTTTCGAGATGGAATGGGGGTCTTTTGTGATGATTGTTACTTTGGGGGGTTTTTCACAAATGCGACCATACAATAAGGGGTTAGTACAAAAAACCCCTAAAAAAATTGGTAAAAAGTGTGCATAATCTTGAATTATTATACACTAATATTCCTTACGGATCAGAACATTATTTTGTCTGATCAATACTTGTTCATATACACAAACTAACACTTGGACACATTGTGAATTATGCCTTTATCTTATTTGGACGACGTTCCAGTAGGCAAGTTTTAAATAGAGGAACTGATTGAGGAGGGAAAGAAGGTGTTTGGATCCTATTTATTTATTACCAATAAACATTTATTAGTGAAAAAAATGTTTTTTGAAAAAATAAACATGTTTGGTCTTTATTTTTGTATAAAGTAGTTTTTCACCCAAAAAACATTTATTGGTTCAAAAAGCATGTTTTATGATAAATAGCAAAAACTTGTTTTTCAAGTTAAAAAACATTTTTTTTCACTTTCTCAGACATATGGATTGCCCGGGTGCCATTAGTGATAAATGCCGAGATATGCTGAGATATTTTGAGAAATATCACGAAATTTACTAGTTTGATAAAATAATAGTTTTTAAGAAAAAATCTCAACCAAACATGTTTATTCAAAAATTGTTTTCAGAAAAAATACTTTTTGAAAAAACTAATTTTTTTGAAAAAAATGAGATCCAAACACCCACTTAGATTGGTTAGTTATTTGTTATACCTTGCTAGACTGCTAGTGCTACTCCTACTATATTAGCTTATGGATTTGTTCTCAACATTTCACTATTGCTTCCCTCTCAACTCTCAACCACTTTCTTTCTTAGTTTCTAATTCACCAAGAATGAACAATGGTAATAACCAAGCAGCTGCTTGTAATGTGTGTGGTAGGCACTTCCCAAAGCACGACGCATTCACCGTTCATGCCAAAACAAAACACCCACACCACAAACATATTTGCTCACATTGTTTTAGCATTTATATTAGAAATAAGGATTTGCAAATCCACACCGACCCAAGCGGTTGCTTTGGGCCACCAAACCAAAACAAATAATAGGGGTCACACTATTATCGGCACAAAACAGTAAACTTTCTAATAAAGCTAGAGTTCAATTAGTTGCCACTTATTTAGAACATTAAAAAAAAAAAAAACAACAACAACAACAACCATATTTAAGAAAAAAAATAAACACACGATTTCAATTAATCTCTTAATCCTCGAGAACCCAATTCCTTATTAAACTCTTTCGCAATACATACGTACCCCACTCGTTATAAACAATTAAAAAAAAAAAAACACTAAACCAACTCACAATTAAAAAACTCAAACTTTTATCTATATCTAAAAAAAACAAATAAAACTCATGTGTCAAATAACAAAATCACTTCACTCGCTCTCTCTTGAATTATATTGAATAACACAAGTTTAAAAAAAAATGATAACATTAACGCATATAGGGCCACATTCTATTGTCTTGTTTTAGGCCACCAAAATGTCAGGGCTGACACTCAGCTCATTAGATATCTTGTCTTTTTTTTTTCATGCATGCATCATGTGCCTGCACATATATTCATGACTGTTTCAATTCTTTTAATTAATCATGGATTGAACTTACCTTTAATTTCTTGTTTACTTTGGTTCTTCCAAGTTCAAGACAATCAACCAAAACACTCCAATGTAAGAGCATTCCCAATGCAAGTCACTTATTTTCACCTCTATGTAGGACTATTTCCTCTCTTTACTACCTTTGTGGTGAAAAATAAGAAAAGGTTGCCCAATGCAGAGGTGACTTTAAATCTCGGATGAAATGTTTGATTCCATCTAAATGTAAAAATAAAAAAAATCGAAAAAACGGCCGGACGGAATGAAACATCCTGTCTGAAAGAAAAAAAAATGAAAAAAAAGTCGAAAAAACACGTGGCGTCCGAAAAAAAAACGAAAAAATATAAACAAAACACATAAGACGGAATAAAATGTTCCGTCCGAAGCTCACAACTCAATGACAATCTCGGTAGCAGCTTCTACCCTCGTTGTGACTTAGTTACAAGTCACCGTCATTGTCACATTTGCATTGGGCAAGTGTTTTATGGTCCACAAATATGAAAACTCTCGATTTCCCCTCATAGTGACTTGCATTGGGAATGTTCTAAATAACGTACTCTTTTTCACTTTGTAGACTATCTAGGAGAGCGGTATTGGCACCCCAATTTATGGGACTAGCACCTCTTTAGATGATATATGACATATATCATTCATTTTCTGAAAAGAAAAATAGATGAATATGATATATATCGGGATGATATCTATCTATATAATAAAATAGTTTGGTTTTTTATGCTATTATATCAAGCGGTCCAGGAGAAAACAGTTTTGAGATAATCTAATGGGTTGTATATCAAGGGTTTTCAATATTGAAATAGAAACCCATGAAAAATAAAATATCGGTAAAAATCAAACTAAATAAGATTTTCCAATATCAAAAACTCTGAAACTCTACACCCACCGTAAACTCTCTCACCAGAAAGTTCACCATTTTCAACCAACAAAAAAAAAAAAAAAAAAAAAAAAAAAAACAAACCTCAAGGGTGCTTCTTTTTTGCCCACCAATCTATCAGTTCTCTCCACCTCTCCAAGTTCTCTCCACCATCAACAGGCAAGATTAATTTTCATTTGATTTTACACAGTGATTTTTCAGATTAATTTGTATATTACATAGTTTGAAAGTGTATGTATTTGGAATCTCGTTACTTGACAAGAATTTACATGTGAATTTTTCTTCCACTATCACACTGTTCTGCATGTGAGTTTTTCTTCCACCCAAACTCTATGCAGTATAGAATTATTTTTATATATGAAGAAAGTGGATTCTTCATATCCTCCGTACTAAGACTGATTCCCGGGGTCGTCACACTCATCCTCCACTTCTTAATAGAGCTCCTGTAATATTTAATGGAGCTCTACATTGGATGATTAACGATGAATACTACAAGAGATTGTTTGGGAATTGGCCGCATTTGCATTAATTTATATATAATACTTAAAAGTTTGTAGAACACGATTGAAGGAGGTGAATTTTTTTTGAAAAATTTAAACAAAAAATTGGAATTAAACTCTATTTGTTTCCAATACGTTCTAAATTTTTCTAAAAGTATTAGACATTATATTTAAATGGCTAAGAACTGAGCTCTTGGGACAAAATGCATGTAAAGCATTTTATGGGTTCGGGAATGGGTACATTTCTTATCTATTCCTTAGTGGATTCATGTGATGGATGGGAGTAAATTTAGGAAGTGGGAGTAGAATTTCATTATAACAAACTCAGTAGTCTTTAGGTATGAGACATGTAAGTTCTTGGTTGTTAATACCAATTCAGTATGCCCTCAAGATATAAGCTGGTAAACTCTAGCCACGTACGTACCTTTGTTGTTTTGTTACCACGAGAAATAGTTTCATTGTTTTGTTACCACAAGAAATAGTTTGCAATACATTTCCCCCCCCCCTTTTCTAGGTTGTTATTTACCTTTATTTGCAACCATTGTATAGGTTGGGATGTATATGTAATCATGGACTTATAGAGGTTGTTGAACATGCATGGGTTTGATTATTTTGTATTCAAAAATGGAAAATGTTTATAACTAATATGGGCTTATGATCATTTGAGAATAATTTTGATATACTTGGTATTTAGACTCTCGAAACAAGGTTCTCAATGTAGATAATATGGTTTGAGGAGTTTTTGTTGAGCTTTATCCTCTTTTTTCATTGAGCTCTATCATACACAGTGAATATTTGTGATTAATGTGCACGACTTAATTCATATTTACTTGAAAATTGGTGGTGCATAGGATGCGGGGTATACTTAATAAGTTCATATAATATACTTATAAGTTGTTCTGCCTGCCTGATAGATATGATGTCCCACACGTCTCAAAGCTCCTAAATCCTTATATAGCATTAGGCGTTGTACATCTCAATTAGATATATAGATATATGTATGTTTTTAATACAATAGAAAATTCTCACATGTAAATAAAATGTGTGAGGACTGTTGCTCTTTCAAGTAAATTCAATAGATGCTATTTTTTTGTGCACATTGTTTATAAGGTGTTAATATGTGGATTATGTTTTTTCTCTTACACATGGGAATCTAACATGCATAGTGTGACAAATTCTTTTGTTAGTCGATGGTAACAATTTGTTGTGGATGTTTCAAAAGAATGATAATATATATATATATATATTTGGATGGATGTGGTTTGAAAGGAAAAGTACTAACACATTCGTAGACCAACGAATGGTAGAACTATGAGGAAGGCCAATATGAGAACGTGTACTTGGAGAAGCTTATATGAGTTTTTTGGCTCTACATGACAAACGTAGAAGATGAACTTACGACACTTCATTTTCAAAAGCAGATAACAAGTGGGTCATGGAAGTACTAGCTAATTATGATGCTTTTGTTAATGGAAAGTGTTCCATCTCTAATTTCTTTATTAGGTTCTCTTTCTTGCGCCATGTTCTTTAGTATATTGTACTTATATTATGCACCAAAATGGAAGCTGGATTTTAGTTTGATGTAATAGGGATTATATATACAAATAATTTATTTTATTTTATTATTATTTTTAATTTAACATGTGTATAAATATTGATTAAAGGATCGTGGTTAGTTATTCAATATACATACTTCATAGTGTTGCTCAGTTCTATTGATTATCTTCTTATAGCATCTTTAGGAGTGATACCAACCTAGCATCAAACACCAAATTTCCAACAATTTGGTGTTTTTTCAACTTCAGGAGAGTCACATGTTAATGAAAACACCAAACCAAACACCAAATCGGCCAATATTTGGTTCTAGCTTTGGTGCTGTGTATCAAATCACTCACGCGGTTTTAGAAAAACTGCGCGGTTTTGCCAACACCGCGTGGGCTTGGGCTAGATTGTGGGTGTCACACCCCAAATTTCGACAGAATTCGGAAAAACAATATTTGTTCCCGACTCTTCAATTTTCGAGGTGTGATGCACTCTCAACTTCCAAAAACCCATAATTAATTTTAAAATGGGGATAATTAAAAACCAATAAAAATTTCAAATAAACAAAAGTCTTCTTCATTACAAAAATTCACAAATATGATTAGGTTACAAATCTCCTTTCCATAACTCTTTAATTATAATTACAACTGAAAATACAAAACAACATTACCTCAATTAAAATCTATTGCACCTTAAAGGAAAACCAAACATATCCTGAAATGCGACGCTAATGCAAACCACAAGCAGCAACCAACCTTCTTCAACATTAATCCTGCCAAGACTTATCAACTATGTTCATTTAATGAACACACCCGATAAGCAAACATTCAAATCGGGTCAGCATTATAAACAATGCTGGTGTGAGTAGCCCTAAAATACAAATTATACTTATACATATATATACACAATCCATAAGGCATTTAGTTCCTCCACCGAGGCGCCTTAACTTCCAACGACTAATACAACATTCTTAATTACAAAAATTTAGGCAGGTAGTTCCTCCTCAACAGGCTCTTTTTAACTTCCCATTAACCACACAACAAACCATACGCATAATAAATAAGGAATGTAGTTCCTCCATTAAGGCGCCTTAGGTTCTAACTAAACTAAAAACCAGCCAAGCATATTCTATACTTACCGCATTTCATGCTCAATTACAGAGTGGGTCGTCTCTGCACAAGTAATTAGTTTGACCCACCCTTCTGCAAAACTATATACAATCATATATTTAAAGATATATTATTAACCAACATATTACCATAATTATATTATATAAGGCTTCCTTTGCGTGTCCTTAAAATCACGTCGTATCTATGTCTTACCTAGTTTTCCTGGCTACCACAATCGCTACCCAACACCGAACATGTACATCCACATACCTCCCCTCACATAATGAACCACTCTGTGCGTAGCTACCCTAAGCGGGATATCGCATACCAGGTAACTCTCACACGAAAGTCATTATGTGAGTACTGCCACTATTCGGCATAAAATATCGCGCATCTCATTCTAATTTTGCGAACGGAATAATTCAAGCCACTATTCGGCTACACCAGGAGGGCCATTCAGATTCACTGAAACGCCAGAAGGGCCAATCATATCACATACGCCCATCATAAGGGCAAATCACATGAGTTGTGGTAGCTAGGTTCCAGGATTTTCGTTACGTAATTTATTCAGGTGTCATATATTCATGTCTCATAACAATTCTTGTTCTATCTCATGCCAGTATACTTAATTGCACTGAAGCTCAACGTTTCTCGTTATAATAAAATCCTCATTATCACGTGCCAATACTATTCATCGCACGATATTCAAGCATCTCTATTTCAAATCTCAAAACTTATTATTTCACGTGCCAATCATATATTGCACTACACTATATGGAATATCTCAAGCCTTCATAAATACTACCATTCATTTAAGTAGCAACTCATAATAGTAATCAATCATGTAATGTATTCTTTCAATATAGTTATGTGAACTCAATTCACCATCAAAGCCCAATACTAAAGTCCGTGAATCTAAGTCCGTATATAATTTAATTCTCATAAAAACGTATATATCTAAGTCTTATAAGAACTCCCCTCTTGTTACGTGCCAATATTTATATGTTTTATACACTACTCACGTTAAATCTCAATTAGATAATGACAAACCAATTTATGCAGGCTTTCATAACATTTTAGCATTTGATTTGTCCATACAATTTACAACATAAAACATAGCACAATTCAACAGTTAAAAGTCCACAATCAAAGCCCAAAACCAAAACCCAAAAGTCCAAATATTTAAACCCAATTGGATCTATTTTAAGTTATATGGACCGGCCCCAAAACAAACTTGAAATTGGCTCAAAACAAAAATGGGTTCGGCCCAAAGGATTAAACTGAAACCGGCCCAAGACTTAAACTAAAACTGGTCCAAAACTTAAATTAAACTGGTCCGGCCCAACAACTAAAAACTAAAGCCCAAAAACTGAAACTAGCCCAACACTAATAAATAGAACTGACCTAAAACCAAACTAACTTAGCTCCGGCCCAACTAACAAAACTAAAGGTTTTGGCCCAAAGCCTAAGCCCAACCGGTCGTCTCCCTCACCAGCTCCAGCAGCCTCTTCCACCACCAGCCACCACTCATCCTCCCCTTTCAACCCAGCGGTTTTGATCCCTGACAAAAACCCAATAACTTTAATAAAAGCCCCAACTCGATTTCTTATATTGCTAACCCTCCCTTTAAATGGGATATGGGTCGTCCGCCATTAACAGCTTGCTTCAAGCTTCCAACAGCCCCCATTTACAGCCCTCACACACACTACACTAGCTACCCCATCACCAACAACCCATTCAAGTACTCAACCAAAACCCCAACAACAAAGTTCAAATAAAAACTGGGCGATTTCTTGTCGCCACCATTAACACCCTCTCAAAGCTTCAACAACACCCATTCTCCAACACCAAATCAACATACCCAACACTCAATCGACCAAACATCCACCCTTAATCAACCAACATAACAACAGTATAACCGTTCCAACAATATACAGGACAAATGTTGGTTTGCCTCGCGCCGCCATTACCGACCTCTTCCAAGTTCTAACAGTTCAGTAAAGAATTTCAACAGTTTCAATAAAACTAAAAGATATCGACAGACATAAATAATTAGAACAAAAACTGATCGGAAGTACTCGGCAGTAAAGGTTTTTATTCATAGACGTAAAACTCTAGTTTCGATGAAAAAGAAAAAACGTAACTACTCACTTTAATTAAAAGCTCCACGAATCCCTCCTAGTCCAAATCGTCGCGCTCCAACTCTCTAGCAAGCGAGCCGCCTCCATTTTATTTTATTTTAAATCCCAAAAACCCTATTCTATGGAAAAATATGAATATATACCTGGGTTTGAAATCTAAGCCCAACACAGACTCGAGCCCAGCAATCAGGCCCACATATCCCAAATCCAATCTAACAAATTTTAAATAAATAAATAAATTAATTAATTAATAAATACATATTACAAATACGGGCGTTACAGTGGGCTTCAATCACGCGGTTTTGCTAAAACCGCACCAGTGATTGGGAAAGAAAAAAAATAAGAAAGTTGATCACGTAGAGATTGAAAACCGCGTGGGCTTGGGCTTTTAAGATGGGCTTCACTGGCGCGGTTTATCCAAAACCGCATCATTTGATGTCAAAAATTTGATGTTGCTCCTAAAGATGGTTGGTGTTTTTTTGGTTTGGTGTTTTTTTTGTTGCTCTCCTAAAGATGCTCTTAGACATTGTTTAAGTTGTTGTATGCTATATCATGCATAATATCAATATGACACATACATGTTCATTTTAGATGTAAAAAAATAGTGGAAACCATGCCAAATTGGTGTAAAATGCATGGTGTGTTTAAACATACGTTTAATTTAATAAATTCACCCATAATAACAATTGAGTGGCATCACCACGGGTAATTCTAGACTATATAATAAAGCAGCTTGGTTTTTTATGCATTTAATTATATCAAACGGTCTAGGAGAAAGTAGTTTTGGGAAATCTAACGGTGAGATAATCTAATCGTAATTATGGGTATTAAAGTCATCAATTTATGTTTTAGGAGTTTTAATTTTCTTAAACTATTACTAATCACTCGAAAAAGTAGTTAAAATGAGATTGACTTTTGTTAATCTCTTCGTGGCTTCTTCGTCTTCTCTCCCTTTCTCTATAAAGCAAAATGTTCTTTCTTCCCAAGCAGCAAGGGTCTATTAGTTACTTCATTTCCAGAAAATAATATATAGATGGTGTTGTTCTTCAAAAAGTGGAGTGTGTTTCATAACATCCTCGGTATAACAGAGTTCCCCCAGTGTAGAAATTTATCTATAATTGCATTGTCTTCTCTTTCTTTTGATAAGTTTTTGAACTGTGTTAGTTGTATGAGTTTTGAAAGAGTGTATCGTAGCCAGCAAGCACTATAGACAGTATTAATTCCGCTTGCATATTTGCAAAAAAATAAAAATAAAAATAATCTTTTTATTTATTGGCTACCATGCTTACAATCCCAAATTTCGATGGAATTGGTGCTATTAGCCTATTAGGATTGGTATTTATTTATTTACAAATTAGGATCATTGCAAGCTAGCTATATGCATGCAATACATGTACATGCTTCATTGCTTCTTCTCTCTCTTTTTTAACAAATTATTTTTTCTGATCTCTTTAAGATTTTCTTTTCTTTATTTTTTTAAGTGTCAAAAAGTTAAAGAGAACCACAGCCCATACGCCACTAAGGTGTCATGTGTAGCATTGTAACACCTCGAGATAATTAGGTGTAACATTTTATATTTTTAGTTAAAATGTTCTAATAACCAGTGTTCTTTGCTTCTTTCGAAGTAAAATAGCTTGGTTTTTTGAAGTTGTTATATTAATGAGACGGGAAAGGGCAAGGGCAAAGAGAAAACACTTTTGGCATAATCAAACGGTGAAGTGAGATTAACAATTATGAAAATAAAGGATTACCCGTAAGGTTTTCTTAACACTTTGTGCATCTATCATATCTTGCGATAAAAATTATGCCTCCATGAACTCTTCATTCATTCATCAAAAGCAGTCAATATTTTTTTTTTCCTAAAATCAATCCTCATTCAATGGAGTGGATCTTGAGTTCTATTCATCCATTTTCTTCCAATAGTTGTGTCTCCTCTCCCACTAAAAAGCGCATCTAAGAACCTTAAAAACGTACACAATATTAAAAATAATGGCATGGCCTCAAAACTCTACGATAGCTAAAAGAATTTGGTCACCTTCAAAACTCAGGGATAATGTAATGAGTTAGGTAGTGGCTTGGAGTTATGAGAGTATGTTGCTTCTCATACAAAGTTCAACCAATGGAGTAACCAGCGAATGGTATATAGACCCCCTCTCAAAACAGAAGCTTCTTTTATAATTTAATTTATTCTTTTGTTGTTAAATATATGTCAATTTTTTTGTATTCTTTGCCTTTTTTCTATTATAATTTGGCTTTGCATGGAAATACGTGATTGATAATTAATGGAGTAATTGCTTCATATATTTGGGAAGCGATGCGCTATAAATGAGAGCCCCCATGTTAAGTCTATACTTTGTTCAAAACAAAATTTGAGCTTAGTTAAAAAATTGAGCACACATAAAATAGGAGCAACATACAAAATGTAGAAAGCTAACAATGTTGCGCATGAGTTGCTAAGGTCTTTGTGTAAGCAGCTGTTTCTTGCAAAAAAATTAGTGTAAAATGATAAATTTAGACATGCTTTTATTTCGTTAAATTTACCCCTAATGACAATCCAGTGGCATCGCCACGGGTTAAATTCTAGTATCTTAATATTAAAGCTCCCACAAGGGGTATTTTTCAAGCTCTATTAAAATTTCACGTTATCTCCTATTAAAACGAGAATTCCTCTCCTATTTGAAAAACGAGAATCTTTTTTTTTACAACGGGAATTCTTCTCTTATTAAACAAACTAGCTTTCGAACCCGTCCTACAAACGGTACCGTTGTATTAAATTATTCTAAAAAATATTTGAACTATGCAAATCTATTTATAAGATATGAATATTATATTGGTCACTCATCAAAATTTCTTGCAATATGAAAACCACACTCCAGAAAAATTTGACTTCTTTTTGTTGTTTAATAATAGAAGTTTAATAAAAGTTTTGTGAGAATGCCCAATAAGGCGAAATTCATATTGAGTATACTTGAATAGCAAGTCATTCCCAATCATATACTTGTCAAGACATTCCCATTACACATAAAACAACAATGTTTTGAGGTTAGTTCAATGCATTAGCATCTAATTTCTGATTTTCCGTTAAATATTTTTTGAGATTAGTTCATTGTATTTGTATACAATTTTCGATTTCATGTTAATTAATCTTTAAGGTTAGTTCAATGTAGTTACATCAAGTTTCTGATTTCCCGTTTTCCAATTTCCATTTATTATTCTTTGAGGTTAGTTCTATGGATTTGCATCTAGTTTTGGATTGCCGGTAATAACTCTATGAGGTTAGATCAATGCATTTGCATCCAATTCCCGATATCCCATTAATTATTTTTGAAGTTAGTTCAATACATTTGCATATAGTTTTCGATTTCCATCTAATTATTCTTTGACGTTAGTTTGATGCATTCGCATCTAGTTTTCGATTACACCTTAATGATTCTTTGAGATTAGTTCCATCTATTGGCATCTTATTTCCGATTTGCCGTTAATTATTTCTTGGGGTTAGTTTCATTCATTTGCATCCAGTTTCTGATTTTATGTTAATTATTCTTTAAAGTTAGTTCCTTGCAATTGTATCCAGTTTTCGATTTCTCATTAATTATTATTTAAGGTTAGTTCAATGCAATGTTGCATCCAATTTTCAATTTTCCGTTAATTATTCTTTGAGGTTAGTTTGATGCAGTTGCATCCACTTTCCGATTTCCTGTTAATTTTTCTTTAGGGTTAGTTTGATGCAGTTTCATGTTGTTTCCGATTACCCATTAATTACTCTTTGTGGTTAGTTTGATGCATTTGTATCCAGTTTCCGAGTTCCCGTTAATTATTCTTTGAGGTTTGTTGAATTGCATCCAATTTCCGATTGGCTATCAATTATTCTTTGAGGTTAGTTCAATGCACTTACATCCAGTTCCTAGTTTCCCGTTAATTATTCTTTGAGGGGGTTAGTTCATTGCAGTGTTACATCTAGTTTTCAATTTCTCGTTAATTATTTTATGAGGTTAATTAGTTATTTATAGTGTTGCATCCAGTTTCCGATTTATTGTTAATAATTCTTTGAGATTAGTTCGTTACATTTGCATCCAGTTTTCAAAATTTGTCCTACTAATTATTTTTTGAGGTTTGCTCAATGCATTTGCATCAAATTTATGATTTCCCGTTAATTATTCTTTGATGTTAGTCGATGCATTTGCATCCGGTTTCTGATTTCCCATTAATTATTATTTGAGGTTAGTTAGCTGGATTTACATCCGGCCAGTTTCCAATGTCATGGTAATTATTCTTTGGTTCAATGCAGTTGCATCCAACTTCTAATTTTCAGTTAATTATTCTTTGAGATTAGTTAAATTCATTTGGATCCAATTTCCAATTTCACGTCAATTATTCTTTGAGGATAGGTCGATGCTTTTGCATCCAATTTTTTATTTCCCATTAATTATTTCTTTGAGATTAGTTTATGCAATTGCATATAGTTTTTTATTCTCTGTTAATTATTCTTTGAGATTAGTTCAATGCATTTTTATGCAATTTCTGATTTCTCGTTAACTTTTCTTTGACGTTAGTTCAATGCAGTTACATCCAGTTCCTGATTTTCCACTAATTATTCTTTAAGGTTAGTTCAATGCATTTGCATCAAGTTTTCGATTTCCCGTTAATTATTCTTTTAGGTTAGTTCAATTCAATGTTGTATCCAATTTTCGATTTCCTGTTAACTATTCTTTGAAGTTTGTTCAATGCATACCAAGTTTCTGATTTCCCATTAATATTCTTTAATGTTGGTTCAATGCGTTTGCAGCTGGTTTTCCAATTTTGCGTTAATAATTCTTTGAGATTAGTTCGATGCATTTGCATCCAGTCTCATATTTCCAATTCCCTTTTAATTATTCTTTGATATTAGTTCAATTCATTACAGTGTTGCACACAGTCTCCGATTTCCTATTAATTATTCTTTGAGATTAGTTCGATGCACTCAAAAAGAAGACTTTTGAAATCAACACAATACTTGTAAATTGAAGAACTCGAGTGGATAGTCAACAGCAGAATTTTAAGAAAGAAGCTATAAAGAGATGAGCAATAATTAACAGGAAAATCTCTTATTATTCTTTGTTTCAAAGTGTATAGATTAGAAAACAGGAAACATAATTAATTGAGACTCTTAGTTCGGTAGTTTCTTTCTCCTATTATATCTTAATCCCCCCTCTTAATGCTATCCTTTCGTGATATCCAACGACACAATATGATCAGTCCTTAGTAGATGGATCAGTCACTTGCGATTAGAAACCATATAAAGCCTATGCTAATCACTAAAGGTATTGCTAGTCCCTCTTGTTATTTTCTGAGTTCTGACGATATCCTTATCTTCACAAACTCGATCTTGCAAAACTATCAAGAAGGTGTTGGTCAACTCATAAACAAAAGGCAAGCTACTTATGAGTGGCATAACTACGGGCTGAAGAAGAGCAATATCACTTGAGTTGGATGTTAAAAGAGGGTACCTCTCTCTAAAGTACCTAGGTGTACCTCTCTTTGAAGGCAAGCTAGGTTACCAGGGCTTGTGTTGGCGGTCTTCTTGACAATATAATAATAGAGCCTACTATCCTTTCATGGAGAAATATACTAAACAAAGTTGTATTAGTTAGTATACCTGTTCACAATCTTGCTGATTACAAATGGCCACAAAGTCTAACTGAAGAAGCAAAAGGATCCATAAGGAATTTTCTTTAGTTTAACAATAATGAAGAAATAAAGAGAACAATAGGGATCAAGCTGTTATGAAGTCTGAAGTTTAGTAATTGCTACAAACCGAATGTATAGCTGTTAGATTAGGAAATCGTTAGTTGTTTCGAAGTGTATAGATTAGAAAACAGAAAACACAATTAATTAGGACTTTTGAAAAGAGATTTAGTATATAAAGGAAACATAATTAATTGAGACTCTTTTTTCAGCAATTTTTTTCTCCTATTTTTTCTTAATCCCCTTGCCGATGTGGACACCCTCACAACACTCCAAAAGAGAATGCTATTATATCTCTACTAGTAGCATATCCTATAATGATCGTGGCCTCCTAAATTCATCCGGGTATTTTTCTTACGCATAATACCTCTGGATGAATAATTATATCAAACACCTAGATATTTATTAATGAGGACTATTTGGTCTTTTTATGTCATTGTAAATTTTTAGTACCGATATTGTCCTTAAATTAAAATATTGGTTAACACCTTTGAATAGGAGCAATCAGTCTTTTCATGTGGCGGTATATTAAAAAACCAATTCCACGCAATTTTGAATTAATAATTGGGTAATTTAATTATACGGGGTTAAGAAAATGAAAAGTCTGTGGAGAGAATACGAAGGGATGGATATTAAATGTTAAATGTTACTCAATTCTTATTGTGGCGGCATTCGTGCTGATTAGTTTTGGGATTTTGTTTTTTATGTTGAAATGTTGCAAGGGAAAGCAACGGGGTGACAAATTTTCAAAAAGTCATAAAATGGGTGCATCCAACGCTCCAATGGGGAAGTCTTATGACATTGAGTCCTATGGCAATTCTCAGAATGTTACACAGAAAGGTAATGTTGTTCTCTTTATTTTTTTCTATTATGAAGCGAAGGGATCAGTCTATTGTGACAAAGATAACAGAAATACAGCTTAGAAAGTAAGTTGAGCGCGCAAACTTACTTCCATGTCAAGAACAAGCAAAAGAACACATGCATGTCAAAAAATTGTGCTTTCCACTTCAGAACAGAATTCTCAACTATATATAAGATCCTTTTGTTTTTCATTGTTTTGTAGGCTTTCATTTTTTTTTATATTTGGCTATTGAAGGTTTGTTTTGGTACATGGGTCAGTTAGAGATGCTAGGAGTCTTCAAGGATTTTTTTTTTTATTTATGGATTGGATGGAGATTGTCGTTTGTGTGCTCAGCTTATGGAGGCTTATTTGCGTAACGGTAAATATCCAATGTTTAAGCAATTGCTATTAGTATTTACTGAAAACACGGGCTATTCTTTCAAAATGATGCTCTCTATCTTGATGGATTGTGAGAACACTTACGGTTGTGCCAGTAAATCGATTTTTGGGTACTTCGTTTTCCATGTTGTCCAGTAGTCTTGCCTTAATTATAATACAATTTCTTGTGAATTGATTTGGATGCTAAGTTAATTATACAATTTATCAAGTTTGAGAGCTTAAAGGATTCAAAGTAGAGTTTGATAGATTACAGAATAAAGTGAAAAGTGCTCGCTCAGTATTGGGTTTTTGTTATGGTTCTGCCTTTCTTCATTTTTTTACAAGGATTGGTTGCTTTCTTTCTGTTGTCTGGATATAGAACGTACTGTTGTTAATTCCTCTTACCTGTTTTAGCAGGGGGACTGAGAGAGTAAGCAGCCTATCAGACAATTGTGGTATGTAGAAGTCACGTCTCTATTGAGCCGAATTACAATGGACCTACAAAATTGTTAAATGTATGTTGTGCATGAAGGTTACTTTTTCTTTTTTAGTTCTTACCATGAAACTTGATACTGAAGACATTGTTCTGATCTCGTCAACTACTTCATACAAATTCCAGATCAATTTTCCCTGCTGGTAGCTGAAAATTTTACTTTCTTGGCTTAACTTCTCATGCCCTAAATTGTGTGCACTTTCTTTCTGTGTAGTTGGTCGCTGCAAGGGTAAGAACACTTCAGGACGATCAATACCAGCTATAACTATGGAGCTCAAGGTATCATTGTAAGTAGTCTTATCCTTGATATTGATAAGTTGCAACTACTTTTTGCTTGCATTCTTACCATAGTGAATTCTCATATGCCTGTGGTGTCTTGGGTGGGTTGTCGTCTATAACCTAGCAAATGGTTAAATGAAATTGATCGTTACACAAGCGAAAATGTGGACAAGTTTTAAGGTAGAAACAAGCCTGACCTTACAGCAAATACAATTGTGTCATATGAAACAACCAAGGTAAATCTCACTCCTCTGCTTTATTTTGTTGGATAAACCAGCATCGTATTATTGAAGGTGGCTGGGGAGAGGGGGAGGGGGTGCGAGCGACACTGGCCTAAATATAAACAATTTTGATTGTTTATACTTTTACCATATTATCAAGGTAAAGGCTCTATGTTTGAACAATTTTATTCCATTTTTATTTTCTCTCATTGATTGAAATTTGGGCCTGTTTTTAGGAAATTTTATACCTAACTTCATCAACTTTCATGGAACCATTGCATTGGCACTCTTTCTTGGTAAAGTAGGGAGTGGATAATCTAAAAAGTGCCAAAAATGAAAATGTGCTCTTTTTTAAGTTTAGATGTTTCAGTTGACTTGGTTGTTGGTATCCTTTTCAAAGAAGTCGATTTGTAGATTTCATGATATTCTTTTTGAAATTGGGGATTGCTATGTACATTTAGTTTCTAAATTTAGGTTTTGGCCTTTTGGGTATTGCTTACAACATGTAGTTTTTGAACTTGGGTTTTGGGATTGAATTAAGAAGTAGGCACTTTGGTAGACTAAACGTAGCCTTTTAACTTTTGAATTATCACAACACTTGGCAAGTGAACAAGAAAATATGTACCAGCAATAAACTTACCTTATTCAAATTTTGCCTTTCGAACTTAGAGAAAACAAATTTTATCTGGACTGCTTCTACTGCAATCTGTAACAATCATACCAGTCCAGTCCAGTTGAAGGTCTATGTGGCACAGCTGGAATCTCTTATGCATCTTTCTCCATGGAGTTAAAGTGAACTTACGTGTTCTACTCTTCATGTAATCATTGTGTTTTTGGTTTAGCTGCTAGAGCTATGTGATTAAATGTAGTTGCCACTTTTACTGCTAATACACCAATTTTTCTTTTGCTCCACAGTTACCATGTAGGCACAGATCTGTTTCTGTCCAGTAGCGACATACGTGACTCAGTTTCGAAATTGCTTTGGCACCATCGAGATGACATTCTGCTATTCCTTGAAGGTACCACCGCTCCTCAACCAACAACTAACTTCATTCTTGGTTTCCTGCTTATCCATTTTGCTTGTGATGACAATTGCTTTCGAACGTTGCCACCAAAGTATAAAAACAATTACCATTCATTGTTCATATTTTCTGCTTAATATAAACTTAACCATCTACAAAAAAAACACCTGGTTCTGGCGAAGGGCATAAGTGGACTACTTACCTGAGTGCACAATGGTGTTATTTTTTCCCCCAGCATACAGACCTCATGGAGTGAAAACGATTTACAATGGAGAACCTTTTGATTTGAATCCTGAACCGGAGGAAGTGATGGAAAGTATAATATATGTTGTTTGTTAATTGAGAAAAATAATTTTTCTATTTACTCTAATGCTCACTACACGGTCTTTATCCAAAATTCTAAATTGTTGTCTTAATACATTCAAAATTTTGACCTCTCAGTTTCTGGTCACTATGTTGTTAAGCTTTGTTAAGTGCAAGTTGTAAAAATGTTTGCAGTGATCAAAGATACTGATTATGCTATGAAACCAAAGTTTTTAGCGAATTTCATGGATGATTAGAGAACATTACTAATGCATAATACCATTATAAAGAAATTTGAACTTTGTGGTTTCACCCCACTCTATGAATGGCACCAAAACGAAACAGGAGGAGAAGAGAAAAATATGGTACAGAAATAACTTAGTGTGATTACTGAGTAGAAAGGATGTAATAAGAAGCTTAAAGTCACAATATGTAGCTAAGCTTAACCTGAGAAGCCAAAAAAAAAATCGGATAAAAAGAGAATTTTTTTTGGAGGAGCTATTGCAAGCATCCTGTTGGATTGAAAGCTTTCAAGGTTTTGATTTCTTTTTCTATTTTCAATTGATGTATACTTTAAAACTGTGAAAAATCAAAATGAATGTAGTGCAATCCATCATAAATTTTTGGAATTGCATTTTTTAAGGTTGCGATTATTTAAAGCAATTAGTACATCCATCCATCTCTGTTTTTCTTATTTGGAGTAGAAATTCAATTTCGGTTAGGCATTTTAGAATTGCTAAGGTCAAGCATTTAACATAATTTGAAGGTTAGACTAGCAACATATGCTTAAATGAAAACAAACATGGATTGATGGATTATACATTTACGCAAGCATGTTTCTTTAAGACACGTTATAAAAGTTTTATTGTATCATCAAAAGACAATGTTATGAACGACTTTTTTACTGTTATTTAGGGGACAGTGATATATTCATATTCGGTTCATCTATATGGATTGTATAGGGTAATAGTTGTTGTTCTGGATTGTTTTGATAACGAACTGAAGTGGAGATTGTAGTTATTCTTCTCTAGCTAGGAGGATATGAACACACGAGCAAGAATGACGCTATTATATACACGCCAAATTAAGGTACCGATGATTCAGCGTTTTGATTCCATTTATTGGTTTTGCTTTAAATTAAATAGGATTGTTATGTAGTTAGCAACATATATACTTGTAGGTGGTACAAAGTTAGACTATATGAGGAATTCTTTTTACAATGGCTGGACTGTCAAAAAAAAATGATAAAGGTCGTTCTAATTCAATGTGGTGGCGGAATGTCTATTAGATTTTCTGATCGACTTCGAGTGGAATATATGTTTTTTTTTTATAATGGGGAAATTAACTCATATCCTATCACTGTTGTTTACAATACATAAATTAGCCGGGAATGGTAGACTTTATGTGGAACATTTATGTATTTATGCATTTGTTTAAACATGCATGAAGTAAGAGCTATTACTCTGACTTATTTGACATGGCTGTCAACCCTTCCATACCCTGTCAACCCACTCATTCAAGAATTGCGTTATATTTCGATGTAAATAATGGATTTTGGTGTATTGTATGCTTATACAAGGCATAGATATGATTGTTTTAATGCAGAGTTACACATTTTTTTTATGTTATGTAAGGATTCTATGGTGTATTTGCTATCATTTATCTTCGTAGTATTCATGTCTTACTATTAAAATGTTTCTGAACATATTCTTTCCAAATTAAAAATTCACATCTTACTCTTTTTCGTCTTCTTGATTAATTATGCATTACATTACATGGTCTACTCAATACCTAACATTGGTCTTTCTACTTTTTTTTCCCCTTTTTGCAGACAGGTGTGATACATGATTAATTGTTGCCCTAAACAGAACATGTACAAAGAATTGCATTGTGCTTCCCCGCTTCAGCCATGCCACAAGCTTATATGTGGTGAGTCACAACCAATCTGGATTCCATATCTACGATATACTAATACCCGACAACTTGGATTTTGCATACACATGCAAGAAGAATAAACCACGTCCAAGTTCAATTTGTGCTGGATTATGAATAGTATTTGGATGTTTGACATGTTTTGTAGCAGTTAAGATATCATTTATATAAATGTCTTGGCAGCTATAATTGGTTTGATAACATTACCTGTCACATTTGCTTATCCACGTTTCATATGGACTGCTATTAAGAAACCATAAAGATTTAGTTCATTGGACTACATTAATTTGATACTTGTGAGTTTAGGGGTGGTTATTGGTATTTTTGTTTTTGTTGGACGTATTAAGAGTGAAATACACACCGTGACACACGCTTCTTGAAGCCTTAGTAAGGTTCAAGCATAGTGTAGAAAGGAGATAGAGTATAAATTATGTGAACTTTTGTATTAAAAATTTACATTGCTTTATTGTTTTCCTGTGAAATTCACTCTGACATTTGTATTATGTGCTTTTTTATTCACCCCTTCCCACCCAGCCACCAAATTCAAAGGGTAAATGACTGTATCATATAAATTATTTTTACCAAATTTATTCATCAAGTGTATATTTTCAAAAATATAAAAGAAAATAGATAGGGAATTAGAATACAGACACGACATCTGAGCACTATGAACAAATTTTAAATACTATAGGCAAATGAGTTTTAGCAAAGTGGCTAATGAGAACCCCTTTAGTTTGTAGGTGAGGGTGATGTCCAAGTTGGTATTTTCTCAAACATTAATGCACAAAGGTTTAGCTTCTTCCTGAATTGTGAGTACTTCTGAATTAGTATTTTTTTTAAAGTTTGGTTAATGAGGTTTTCTTTTAATACCACCTATTGTTGTGTTAGCATTAACCCTTATATGTGGTACATTAATGCAATAGCCCCAAAGACTTCTGCCACCCTTATGTATAAGATATATGCATTATAGGATCTGTTGAGTAGGATAGGAATGTGATTTATAACTAGGTTTCAAGGGGTATGGTCTCCAATGATGTCCCATTGGCATGGAATTCTCTTCCCCTTCTCTAAATTAGCCATTTAATTGGAATGTGAAATAATTTGTTACAAACTCCACATCTTGATAAACAAAATAACTCTAAGACATTCATGAGGTCGGGGAGCTAGAATGCCTCGAATATGATATTTAATTATTTTTAAAATAGGATTTTGGTTTTTTCCAGCATAGTCCTGTTTTACTGTAATTAACTTTGTTGAGGATATAAATCTTTTGTCTATTCAAAAAATTAGTTTGCAAAAGAGGTGGTGGTCTTTCTTGCTACTTAAAAACAAATCTTAAGGTATTGGTTCTCTGTTATGACTTAGACTAATAGATTTGTTGAAACTCATTCTCAGGTGTTATTATTAGTTAATATTAGACTAGATTTGAGTGCATTGCATGCTCTTTAAGTCGACTGCATTAAACTTGGAGGGTTTACTCTTAATGAATTCTCTAAAGATCCCATTGTTGTATTCGAGGCTGCCGCTAAAGAAAAAAGGTTGGTATTTTGTTGTCGCACATAGCCTAATTCAATTTGCATAAGCCAGCTTAACATTCCCTTTCATTTTCCTCTAACTACCAGTATGGCGTTTCAGTATACCGTCTGGAAATTTAAAATTTTCTCTTTCGCCGTGCAGAAACAGTTTACAAGGTGGTACACAAACTTGGACCTAGAATGTGGGCTACAGTTGGTTTCCCATAGGGTGCTTGTCATAGAGAATGGGAGTTGACTTTATGTAAGCTATTATAATGAGGAGTTCATTAAGGTGTCTAGCGATTTCTATGGAAGCTATGGTGGTACACTCAAACAAAGATCTTCTTGGGATGTATGTTTTCTTATAAAACTTACATTGGCATCATGCTTGATAAAGGGACACAGTAAGTACTGCTTATACAGAGTTTCTTATTAGGTGTGATACCATATATATCATAATTCGTTAGCTTCTACATGTTATGAACCTTTTCAAGTAATGATGCACTTAATGTATTTATCACCATTTTCCATATCCATTCCCCCAAAATTAATCTCACGGGGACTTTCTTCTCATTGAGGGTTTGTCCTAATTAGCTTTGAACCTAAATTGTGTAGTTAAATGTTTCTGAAATCTCTTTTATAATTTTTGAATGTCGAGCATTGCAGGGTGGTGCCAATAGGGCACGAAATTCAAGTAGATATTGATTGGACTAGCGATACTATTTTGTACTTCCAGTGACTGCAAAGGATGCAAGTCCAAATTTAGAGGTCATTTTCTATACAAGTATCACTACAACAAAAGGGGTCTGTTGCAACGCACTCTTTCGCCACGCTTAAAATTTGTTGCAACAAGTCATCTTTTACAACACCGTGTGGCGTTGCTAAAGGTCATCCGTCTTAATAGAATTTTCATTTTGGGAAATACCTTGAGCGACGCCTTGAGCGTTGCAAAAGTGGTCGCTTAAATTTATGATAAATAAGAAAAATAATTAAATTGAAAATGTTTATTGTTGGCAACGAGTGTGGTGCTGCTATAGATTAAATATCTATTGCAACCCCCTTGCCGTCTGATAAGCACCCAAAACTGTAATATTAAACCCCGAGAGACACAACATTTTGGTCGATTATGTGTTTAATAATCATGTAATAATTATATTTTCGTACTTTTGCAGGTTTCCGCAATTAAAATGAATATAATGATAAAACATGCATCGGGCACAGAAATACGGAATATTTGGAGTTTCCCCGCCAACCCCCGTGAAGCCCAACAAAGCCCCGACTAGAGCCAAAGTTTCCAAAAGAACAAAACCAAAGGTCGCGAGCGGGTCCACATATAAAGAAGCAAAAAACTTCCGGCTCAAATCGGATAAATCTAGATGTCGACGTTGGCTAGTGAAGCCGCCATAGCGACCCGGGCTAATTTAACTCTGCGCAAGGACAAAAAGTCGTAAAACACCAAAAATCGGCTAGCGCCATCGGACACACTAAGTGGACCCACTCTGGGGCCCGTAAGGCATGACGAGTCAGCATAGGTAGGTGGCAAAGGATGGTTTCAATTTGGTACCACCTGGCAAGAGAGAAGACACGTACCAATTCAAACCAGGTGGTTTGAATTGAAATGAGCTACAAGACGAAACTTAAAAAGCAAAAAGACAAAAAAGTTAAAACAGTTAAAACAAAACTTTGATTCTCAAAGTTTCGAACCATTCAATTAGCATAAAGCCAAATCTCAATTAAATCATTCACGGATAGCCTTCCTATATCAGCCTATATATATGAGGGGGTGGCCTTCATATATCTTCCTTCAGCATATTCATGCTTTAGCTTCCTTTAGTTAGTTTATTTCTTCAAGACTTACATTCGTCATTTCCATTCCAAAGAAGCTTAAATAATCGTAGTTATTTTACCCTTAATAAAAGTCATTCTTTTCTAGTTTAATTCCCTCGTCCCTACATTTATTTACTTAATGTATATAGCAAGTTTTATTATTCCTTCTATGACCATGAGCTAATCCCCCCCCCCCTCAGGGGGAGGGTTATGCTGCTCGTGTAAAAATCCAGATTGACTCTTAATATTCTAGAGTCACTACTTAGGAATTAGGCTTAGATTTGACATCCGGTCCCAAAATGACTGAGACTGTACAAAGTTGGACTGCTGATGCTCCAGAACAATCTCGCGCGCGACCCAAAATGTCACGCGGCGACTGCAGTGTCGGGGCAAATCGAATTAAATCCGGTGATGTGAAATCGAGCCAGAGCTGAAATAATATACCAGAGATGAGATATTATTGAAACTCATTATGCTAGTGAAATGCGACCTAGAGATGTGGGCATGCACTAGGGATCAATACTCGACGTCGTCTCCGAAAACGAGACGAATTAGAGATGTAGTGATTTGGTAATATAAACTGTTGAAAAATGATTCTTACATAAGCATGATTAACTCTCTCCCTGTTTCTCCATCTTTGTTTACCTACATAAAATCACCGTAGTAATTTACATTAATTGCACTACCGTTAATTTAATTAAATCCAACTAAAAAAACCTAAAATCCTACTCACCAAAAAGTTGTAATTCCAACAGAACCTATCCGAGCCCTAAGGTTTGGGCGATCCCTTACTCGACCTATCCTACCAAACCCACGTGAGTAAGGTAACTTGACTAAAACGCATTTACGACTATACGGACGTTGGAATTTGACTTTGGACTTGGGTCTTTGGACTTCGTGACTTTGACTTTGTGGACCTCTGGACTTAAGAAAATAAGTAACGAAAACCAAAACGTGTATAAAATGTGTGTTTATCAAATGGCAAACAACGCCGGGGACTCGACTTAACGTAATAACCGGAATACATCCATAAAACCCCTCCCTACCTCCTCATCTTTTTAATTTTCATTTCTACAATACTAACGAAGTCACGTAACTCTTTACCCTAACTTTTTCTACTAACAAATATCGTGAACCAAGTTTTGTTTATTTTCATTAGCACGTCCTAAGTTCTCCGTGAGGAATTTGAAGTCTTGAACAGACAAAAGAGTCTCGGACGAGACTGAATTAGTAGCACGCGAGACTAACCTGGAGTATCAACACTCCGGTTTTCAGGTACAGGCCACTTTCCTTTTCAGTACTCTTTTGGGCTCTCTAGTCCTGTTTTTCTAGTAAGCATAAGCTCGGGAGTTAGTCGATCGCTATACGAGGAATCGCGGGACGCCAGGTTTCAAACTCTTAAACTCCTCAAACTTTGTCGAGGATATTATTTGCTATAACCTGTTTTACCTCGTATATTTGTATGTTGGCATGAGGACTCCTTGCATGTAAAGGTGGTTCGTCATTACATATTCACGTTAACACAATATGATTCAAATATATTTTGATATATGTGTAGCGTCAAACCAACTGCTTAGAATATTTTTGTATGTGTATGTTACATCAATTCACGTACACGGTATTCAATTGCATGAGTTCGTTATCGACATTCCCCTAGCTCACGTATAACTTACATATAGTTGCACGTATAGGTAATATAGATTTGCATGGGTAGACTTTCTGCGTAAACTAGTATATGATTAGTTAGTTTCTATTTTGGCATCTATCGTTTTAATTGCATATTTCGTAATCACGTCTCCATAATACATTAATTACGTAAATAAAAAAAAATAAAAATAAAAAATCATAGTAATTAAAAATTTCATCTAAATCATCTTAATAACACCCTGCATAATACACCATTATAAATCATCATCCTATTCCATCAGTGCCTAGGAAACTTGAAAAAAATTGAGGTTGCCTAATTAAGGAACGTGCTAGCACGAACAACCTCCCTCAATTCTCTCAAGTGACCTGGCTGCTGGAATATTCACACGTTATCCTAGCTTCCCTGCTCGAGTTAGCAACAGCTCAGGAAGACGTGCTTCAACTCCCTCCTTCCTAAATTCTAAAACCTCCAGTCATTGTTCGTTCCTTATGAGCCTTAAATTAAAATTTATATTTGTATGAGACTACGGTCCGGTAAACATAAGGAATTAGAACTTAGATATCATCGTCGAAAATACAAGAAACAACTGTTTATGTTATCTCCTAGACATAGTCCCTCCTCCGTAAATCAACCTCGTCAAACATCTCCGTTGCCATTATCTCCTTTAACTATGGCTGAGGAAAATCTCACAGTCGAAAAACCCCTTTCGGATTTATATACTGCCTTACAGGAAGGACTTGCTTCCTGCATTAAACTCGATGCGATTGTAGGTGATTTTCGTATTCCGCCAAACATTTTTGATTTGTTACCTATTTACCATGGTTTAGACCATGAAAAACCGTACAATCATCTTCTTCGGATGCAACAAGTAGTCACCACTTTCCGCCATCCGACCGTTACCAACGAACAAGTCTTGCTTAGGTTGTTTCCCTTCACCTTAGCTGATAAAGCTTCAGTTTGGCTCGCCGGACAAGCGCCGTAATCCATTGACACATGGGCCAAACTTGTTCAAGCATTCATGATAAAGTTCTATACTCAGAAGAAAACTACAGAAATGCTTCAAAAGATTCAATTCTTTCGCCAGCACCCCCAGGAATCCTTTTCGGAAGGGTGGAGCAGATTTACTGATCTACTTCTCGAATGTCCCCATCATCAACTCGACACCGCTGTATTAGTCCGTTCATTCTTTAATGGTCTCTCTGACCATCAAAAGGAAACATTAGATATCATGAACGGTGGTTGTTTCATGGACAAGGGCGCTACTGAAGCATACACTTTTCTTAAGAAACAAGCTTCACGAAGCACCCATTGGGGAAACACTGATTCTTCTAGATCTTCTAAAGACACTACTACCAAAGTTACGTCTATGTTCGAGGTCAAACCCGATCCGGAATTAAAAACTCTAATCGAGTCCCTAAACAAAAAGGTCGATGCTCTTTCGGTACAAGTAAATGAACAAAAACCCAAACAGGTCATGGCTGCCAATGCTTCCCCATGCCCTCTTTACTTAAGTCCAGAGCACGCTGATAACACGTAAAAATAATATCTCCTAAATATTAATGCTACAAGAACACTAATACGTAATCCTACCGTTCTTACGTTTAAATTAATTCTTCTTACTCTCAAAACATCTTCATGCAATATAATGAGTAAGGATTTCGTTCCACTCTTAAACCTTCAAGACTTAAATAGAATTCAATTATTCAAACACAAGGAACAGTGAGAGTGATGTGTTTGGTGTTTAAACTAAAACTAATTATAAATTTAAGACAACTAAATCTAAAGATTCTAACTTTATGAAATTTAACAAACAATAATTAAAATCTAACATCAATAACTACGAAATGACTAACAACCAAGAAATGAAATTAGTTCTAAGCAATAGATAAATGACAAAATCGAATTTGATCAATAATAAACTACTTGATTTATCTAATGAAGCAATAACAATATTTTAATACTTTAAATTAAAACAAGGGAAATGAAAACTAATAAAAATGGAGATTCAAAACTAGATCTAGATCTAAAAACTAATCTAGATCTATCTTTTTCTAACCCTAAACTCCATTACGTTAGCTTCCTAACCTAACTGCTTTTGCTACCTAACCTAATTGCCATTAACAAAGAGTCAAGCTTTTGTTTTTATACATCCAGATCCAAAAATCGTGCATGGGCTTGGAGCCATGTTTTGGGCCAGAGAATCAGGCCCAAAACCCAATTCTTTCAGTCCAAAAAGGCCTCTTCAGCTGCAGTTGGCTTCCACAGACTTTTCGTCCACTTTTGCTCCTCTGATTGGGTCAGGGCTTGGACCATTGGAAATCTCTTTCCGAGCCGGTCGTTTTGACATAAGGTAGGCCCAATTCCAAGGTCTGAGTCCAAAGATATGACATTCGGAAGTTCTGCTGACTTTTGCTCCTTTATCTCGCTAAAGTGGCACATTTCTGCACATAATGAACTTTGAAGCCTGAAATGCATAAAAACACGTAATCAGTATTAACTCTTACTTATTACTCACATAATTGGTCTAAAAGTATGATTGTTAAGGAGTTAAAACTACAGTTTTGGGCTCTTATCAAACCACCCCCAAACAAATTTTTTACTTGTCCTCAAGCAAATATGAGAAATTAGAATAAGTGACCAAAAAAATGGAGTTCTAACTACTCTCGCTTTCATTGAGTCGCGATTGCATTGACCATATGCAACAATGCCTTAAACCACTAGGAATTCCCTAGTGGACGAGTTATAGCCTCGTGAGAGTTTTCCAGTGAAGGTACTCACAAACTTCATCTATACTACAACGACTAAGAAATAAAACTATTGTTTCCTTATTCATGCTCAACTATCTATACATCTCTCTAGCAATTACATAAGAATAACCCAAATAACCCTAAGCTAATATATGCATAATAATCAATCATCTAAAATAAACATATAACAATGAGTAATACTATGAAATGTAATAGCAGGTCCGTTTATGAAAACTCGGAATAGCGTCCTTAAGTAGGTCCTCACATAAATGTCAAGACAAAAACCACTCGATTTTTCCACTCAAGTTTAAGCTACTCCGATTGTGCGGTGGGCACACTTTACCTTACAATCTCAATGACAAACAAGGAAGCCGGGTCGATCAAACACATCCGCCACTTTACTATCACACTAACCTATTCCTAATCGAGCTAGAGGTCTTTATTAGGTGTCATGGGATTAGGAGATGGTTTAAGAAGGAAGGAAATGGATATTCTAGAGGACAAGTCTGAGATAATAGAGTCTTCATATTATGTAACTAGAGAAAACCTTGTTATTTACTTTTGCTTCTACACTTTGTTTCCATCCTTAGCCATATTTTTCTTTTCTTTGGCCTTTGACTCCCTTTTATTCTATTTTTTTTGGAGTTTTTTTTTTTTTTTTTCTTTTTTTTTTTTTTTTTTTTTTTTTTTTTTTTTTTTTTTTTTTTTCTTTTCTCTTTGGATGGAAACTTCTTTTCTTTATTTTCTGAAGCAACTAACTAATTTTTGTTTACACAGGTTTTTCTCTTCTTCTTTCTTCCTCATTCTATTCCCTCGGACTTATTCTAAATTGGGTAGGTTGATTTTTTATTTTGTTTTGTTTTTGTAACAGGTAAAGGAATTGTGGTTTATGGAAGGCTAAAGAAAGGCTCGAGGGGCTTACTAGCGAAAAATAATTCATAGGTTTGAATTTCTGGCTATATCGATCCAAAGAGGGCCTAAATTCTCGCTTTTAGGATATGGTTTAGTGATCAAGCAAGTGGACGTGTGATTTCTCTATCCGATTTTACTTCTCCCTTGTGTCATTTCTCAAATGTTTCTCATATAAGGCTTTAGGCTATATTCTCACAGGATTTTGTAGAATAAGTACTCTAGCCTAGATTTCAGAAACTTCATCGCTAACAATCATAGATACTCATGTAATAAATTTATAGATAGATGCAAAGATTATTACCTACATATTAACCTAAGTTTCTAACAATTATTCTCATGCAACATGTTCCTACGCGAGACTTCTAGATTGTTAAGAGCATGGAGAAAGAAAACAATACCAATATTCCTAAGTGTATAGCATACTTTTTATTTATATTTTTGAATTTTTGAAATTTTAACTAGAAAACAAGTGCACATTATACATATCTATATCCTAACAGATGTCTTAATTACACGTGTTTCTATGCCCCCCCAAAAAAAGCATGCTTTGTCCTCAAAGCATTTAAATAAAGAGGGTAGAAAAATACCATGGAAATGCGGAAATTCGAACATCCGCAAAACAAGGTGAGAACATACTAATATAGGAAATAAAAAACGCGAACTCTATAAGAGTTCCACCCATTATGGGGTTAGCGTAATTAAATTGCTTGGGACATAAGCAGACACTAACTGAAATTAAAACTTACCTCCACTCCAGCGTTTACATTTGTCATCCTCCTCTTTCTATAAAGAAGTGAGGTTCCTTCGCGATCCCCGCCATGCCTTTATAATTTGCCAAGCTTGCCGCCTTTTATCATCTACGGATGCTAACCTCGTTGCGCCACTTGGTCGGATGGGGTGTAAGGTGCAACCCGATGAGGTTGTATCCTCCACCTTTGCCAAGTCATTGCACGGAATGATCGAATAATAGAATTGGTGGGTCTCACAATGTCGAATTCCCAACCCAAACCGTGAAAGGGGCACAAAAAACAGGGAAGAAACATAGTATAATACGGCAAACTAATATAGGCATAAGAAGATACTTATGCCTCATGCTATGGGCTCGTGCTAAACTAGACATTAAGGTCTTAGGAAGGTCATATAGCAGGCGTTCCTCAGCTAAAGCAAGGAAAACATCGCAAGTGGCATCATTCGCAGAAGAAAAATGTCACTCCCCTAATATGTTTAGCATGATAAAGAACATTACCGTATCACATTAAGGGACAAGCTACCAAGGGCTACATTATATGTCCCTTGGTCCTCTACACGGAAAATGTCGGACCCATAAGCCTCATGCACAAAGTCATAAGTGTAGACATGCATATTATCTACCCAATAGCATCATGGGTCTTGTATTTCAGCGGGCATGGCAAGTCCAAGAACAAATGCTTGCAAGAACCATAAGCAGTCCCAGCCTACGTGTGTGATCACCTCGCGAAACCAAGCACCATAAGTAGTGCTTTGAAACAAATCTTCGAAAGATTGTTCAGGTATGACTATAGGAGATGTCATCACAATATCTCTTTGATCAGTTCCACAAAAATCCTGGAATGACCCTCTGAAAATTTGAAAATCCGCGTTCGCGAAGAAGCGCTGCGGCGCTGGCCAGATTATAGAGCCTTGGCGCCATATATGAAGTTTTAGAATTCCAGTGTTTGGCTTGTCGCTGGTCGCATCTTGCATGCTGGCGCTCTAGGTCCGATAGATGAGGGCGGTCGCTTCGGTATGATGAGGGCGCCGCGCTCTAGGTCCAGTAGATGAGGGCGGGTCGCTTTCGATGATGAGGGCGGTCGCTACCTCGACTAAATTTTCAAAAAATGTGAAGGGCGCAGCGCTCGATGAAGCGTATTGGCGGCACTCAAACCGAGTTTAGATGAAAAAGAAAGTAAAACTTGGAGTGAAAGGTGAGGGATGATGGTGGGGTGTAGTGTGGGTTGTGAGTGTAGAATGAATGAAGTTTTTATAGGTTTTGAATTGTTAAAACGAATCGGTAGGTTGCCAAAAAGCTTTAAGGCAATTTCCGGAAACAATAAAATTTCCGAACCCGAAAACGGAAACAACTCATATTCTTGATTCTATAACAACCCTAATATCTTTCATACTGGATTTAGACTAGTAACTTCTAAACTCTCTTAGATTTCATCCTACCACCACATCTAATCATAGGTATGCCAATTACGACAATATTCTCAACCTTCACTCCAAAACAAACTCTAAAATGGAGGATCTTCTACAAATCATGATATAATAAATAATACCACCCCCAAACAATTCGAAGGTGGGATTAACACTAAAATCCATGCACAATTTGAAAAGAACCACATTATATTAAAATTGAAATTCAAACAACATTTAACTACCAAATTCAAAGTTAACTACGAATTTAACAACGTAATATCCTATCTACTAAAAATAATAAAAAAACAACATCAAAACAACAAACAAGAAGAAATCTAGCTACTCTTCAAGGGAGTGAGGTGGGGGTAAGAATAGGAATTTGAGTGATCAAGAATGGAAAAACCAAACACCCCACCCCCAAACAAATTTTTGAAAACAGGGTTTGTAAAATTTGTTTTAAAACGTGGTCTTTTAAAGTCGATTCCCTAGACTTAAAGTGATATATATGTATTTACATGCAGTTTTCCATATATCAATAATCTAAACAATTGTGGATCTTTCCATAAATAGTTAACATGGAATGCACCACCAAACAGAATCAAGCTCCAAAACTTTCTACGACGCAACTTAGTTGAATAAGAAGGTGTCCAAGTGAATGATCGTGAGTAAATGAATGGTTTTGGAAAATACTTGGAATGTGGATAAGTGTTAGAAGAAAAGGGTGGGAAGAATGAAAAAGTGTCAGGTGGCTTATCCTTGGGTGTTACTTCTTCACCAGTTGGTTTTAGATAGTTGTGAAGCATTGGAGAAACGCCAAGGTCAAGTACAAACTCAATGGTTCTTTGAAAAGGTAGAGGGCGAGGAACATTCATGAGGGAAGGTGAATGAGTGACATGAGGATGTGAGGTGGGTGAATGGTGTTCAACTCGTGTTCTTAGGTCTATATCATCAGAGGCTTTGAGATATGCAAGACATTCCTCAATAGGTGGGTAAGAAGAATCACTGGGATAGAGGGCGAAAAATTCTTCTTCCGTCATGGCGTCAAAGAGATGAATGGATGTCAATAGGAGAACTCAAGGAGTCGAAGGAAATCTTCCTCGATGTTATCTACGTCTAGGGAGTAGAAATTGTGATCCTTGTCTTCTTCCATAAGAGGGGTATCTACTAGTGTGGGGACTAAAGTGTCAGCCGCACTAATGTGAGGTACAAAACTCTCAATGGACTTCACTTCTCCTTCTATAGGCAAACCTAGTTGTCCCCTGTGTTTGTCTAAACATGTTAACTTCTACGAAAAGATTTCCAAAAGTAAGAGTCATTGAGCCATCCCGACAATTAATTTGGGCATTGGCGGTTGCCAAGAAAGGACGGCCTTCTAAGATGATGGGAATGGAATCATGAGCAACTTCGTGTCAAGAATAACAAAGTCGGCCGGATAGTAAAAATCTGAACTTTAACGAGAATATTTTCAACTACACCCTTGGGATACTTAATAGAACGATCGGGCTAACTGCAAAAGTCATTTTGGTTGGTTGAAGTTTTGTTAGACCTAATTGTTTATATAAATAAAAAGGGAGTAAGTTAACACTTTCGCCCCAGGTCTAATAAAGCAGTTGTTATGAAGGTATCACCTAAGGTGCATTGATGCAAGAGGGATCGACCGGGGTCCTTGTACTTAACAATTCCGTTATGTTCGATAAAGAGGGATATTGTTCGATTAAGAATGCTTCGTGGGGTATGTTGGTTTTCCTCTTCTTGGTGCACAACTCTTTTAGAAACTTAAGCGTGTCCAGTAGACTTTTATAGCTTCTAGAAAAGGTAGGTTTATAGTCAAATTTTTAAACACTTCCCTAATCTCATCAAAATTCTCGTCATTTTTAAACACAACTAGTCTTTGGGGATATGGTGCTTTATCGCTATTTTTAGCAGAAGGGATAAAAGTTTTATTAGTCTTTGCTTTATCTCTAGCCGTTTTCCAACTAGGTGTCCATATTGGAACCTCTACAGGTGTAGGGTCTTCACTTTCTATTATAGTATGTGGTATGGTATCATTTTTAGTTTGTGGGTAATCTTTAGGCATAGTCACTTGGTTATCAACTACTCGCCTACGAACGAAAAGGTAGTGATTTGCTGTAGGTCCCCTTGGTTTTATATTACCATTACCGTAAATATCGCTTTATTTCAAAGGCGGTGTTTGTTGACTTAGGATTAGGCATTGCTTGACTTGGAAACACCGGTTTGGTTATTATTTTGGTTAGAAGACATGTCAATAACCTTTTGGCACAAAAGACCGCATCATTTGCATCGTTTGTTTCATCATATTAGAGTTTTGATCATGCTGATCTTTCATCAAGTTGGAGTTTTGTTGCATAATTTGATTTTGTTTCTCCAACAAGGTCACTACTACTTTGTATGTAGATGGTTGTATTGGAATTAAAGCTTGTTGAGTGTTCATGTCTTGATGTTGATAGTTCTGGGTTATGGGTACTAAACCTCTATTCTGGTCACCTAAGTTCCCTTGTCCTTGATGTTGAGTTAACTGATTGAAGTGTGATGGTTGTGGTGGTGTTTGTGCATACACAAGAGGACAATAGAAGTCGGAATGCTCAAGACTACAACAGGCATTACAATGAGTAGAGTTAATGTTCATGACTGGAGTGGGTTGTTGTTGAACAGAGATGGCATCTACCTTTTTAGTGAGGGCATCGATAAGAGTTTTAAGCTCGGGATCATGTTTAACCTCAAGAGAAGAAGGAGAGGAGCGGGAGGAATTGTTACCTCCCCAATTGTTGTTCCTCTTAGATTGATCTTCTAAGAATGTATAAGCCTCTAAGGCTCCTTTACTAAGAAAAAACTACCCCGGACATGATATCTAGAACCTCCTTATGATAATGTGAAAGCCCCCTTGAAGAAAGCACGAACAAGCGTGTCTTTCGCAAGATTATGATCTTGGGCATTCAATGAGAAGATCGATGAAAACGATTCCGTGCCTCCGGAAAGGATTCATGAGGATTACGGGTGAAGAAATGAATCTTGTGAAGCATTTCATCCGTCTTTAGTGGTGGGTAAAATTGTTCCATGAACAATTGAACAAGTTGAGCCCATGAGTCCACGAGTTTGGCGTTTGGGCAGTTAACCAAGACCGCCTTTGTCGGCTTGGGGTGAAAGGAAACACCCTAAGTTTAACTTGATCCGGACTTACGCCTAGGATGATGGAATGTAGTGAGAACTTGGTCTATCCTACGATGTGCTGGTAAGGCTTCTCGTGGTCTAAACCATGAAAAACCGGTAACAAGTTAAATATATTAGGGGGATTCGAAAATCCCCACTAGGTTTGCAAGAACGATGCACGACTTAGGGCCATCGTTTAGGGCTTTTATAAAAATCGAGAGAGGAGTCTCTTGTTCTTTAGCCATTGATACAAGTGTAGTGTGTGAAATTCTAGATAGGCGTGTTGTATTTATTTCTATGAAAAACAAGCCCGATTATACTAGAATTAAAACTCCTCCTCGAAGAGGGAGGAGGGAAGAAAGAGTACTGATGCCTCTTGCTACTCTGCGTTTGAATAAGCGTCTTGTATCTGCGATTTAAGTGTATTTAACAAGTTAGAAACACTTAATAACTTTAAGGAATAAACATATGCATTTACCTATGAAAATTGGGCTGTTCGGATGAATTTTCCTTGTTGGGCGCGGGTAGGGCGCGGGTTGGGCGCGGGCGCGCTCAAGGTAAGTTGAAATTACAGTGAATAAGGGCGGGTCGCGCTCAACATGGGCGCGGGCGCGCTCCAGGGTTTTCAAGTTTTAGGCCTTTTATCGTACTCCAAAAAATCTGAAATTTTTACAGTAATTTGCTAAGACGTCTATCAAGTAGCCTGTAAAATTTCAGATCGATCGGAGCAGTGAAAGTCCCTCTACAGCCCTCCAAAGTTTGCGCAACAGTTTTCGGACACAATACAAACAACCGAATGGTTAACCCATCAAAACAAATCCAAAAATTTCCAAATTTTAACTGGAGACTCCTAACAGATCCTAGTTGTTCCTGTAAAAAATTTAGAGCAATTGGAGTTCTACAACCTCTCCTTATTGGCTGGTGTTTCAGATATTAAGTGTTTGCAACACTGCAGAAACACACTGGAAACACTCTACTATTTAGGTGGTCAAAACAAATCAAAAACTCATCAAATTTTTACTACAAACTTCTGGATTAGGATAGATACTCCTGTAAAAATTATAGAATTTTTAGAACTCCCTAAGTAACCTTATTCATCTGTTTTTCAAGAACATACGGTGTGAAAACTGAAATGCAGCACTATAAAGATCGTATTTTTTTCACAAGGTAAACCAACTTTGAAAAATCTGAAAATATTCTAGTAAATCAACAACACATTAAATATTATGTATGAATATTTTCAGAATTTTCGAAAATTTAGAAATACCTTCACCGCAGTGTTTTTCTCTGTGAATCCGCAGCTCCTATTCCCTGAAACAAAGGAATGGTTCAAAAATCAAGAAACAAAAATGAAAAATTAAAAGGGCGGGTGGGTAGAGAATGGGGGATTGCCCCTTGCATTCAAGCAATTGAATTCTTGTCTTGAACGAGATTAAGATGGCAGCGGCGCCATTTGATAAACATAAAAATAATAGAATCCTAAATATTAATGTTAACAACGGCAGCGGGTTCGATCCCCGGCAGCGGCGCCATTTGATAACCGTAAAAAATAGTAGAATCCTAAATATTAATGCTACAAGAACACTAATACGTAATTCTACCGTTCTTACGTTTAAATCAATTCTTCTTACTCTCAAAACATCTTCATGCAATATAATGAGTAAGGATTTCGTTCCACTCTTAAACCTTCAAGACTTAAATAGAATTCAATTATTCAAACACAAGGAACAGTGAGAGTGATGTGTTTGGTGTTTAAACTAAAACTAATTATAAATTTAAGACAACTAAATCTAAAGATTCTAACTTTATGAAATTTAACAAACAATAATTAAAATCTAACATCAATAACTACGAAATAACTAACAACCAAGAAATGAAATTAGTTCTAAGCAATAGATAAATGACAAAATCGAATTTGATCAATAATAAACTACTTGATTTATCTAATGAAGCAATAACAATATTTTAATACTTTAAATTAAAACAAGGGAAATGAAAACTAATAAAAATGGAGATTCAAAACTAGATCTAGATCTATCTTTTTCTAACCCTAAACTCCATTACATTAGCTTCCTAACCTAACTGCTTTTGCTACCTAACCTAATTGCCATTAACAAAGAGTCAAGCTTTTGTTTTTATACATTCAGATCCAAAAATCGTGCATGGGCTTGGAGCCATGTTTTGGGCCAGAGAATCAGGCCCAAAACCCAATTCTTTTAGTCCAAAAAGGCCTCTTCAGCTGCAGTTGGCTTCCACAGACTTTTCGTCCACTTTTGCTCCTCTGATTGGGTCAGGGCTTGGACCATTGGAAATCTCTTTCCGAGCCGGTCGTTTTGACATAAGGTAGGCCCAATTCCGAGGTCTGAGTCCAAAGATATGACATTCGGAAGTTCTGCTGACTTTTGCTCCTTTATCTCGCTAAAGGCACATTTCTGCATTATAATGAACTTTGAAGCCTGAAATGCATAAAAACACGTAATCAGTATTAACTCTTACTTATTACTCACATAATTGGTCTAAAAGTATGATTGTTAAGGAGTTAAAACTACAGTTTTGGGCTCTTATCACACGCCGATTCTTATTGTCCTTTGGTATACGAGTGTCCTCCCCAACCTTCTGAAGAGGCTTGTGCTTTCAACATCCCTAATGCGCCTTGGCGACAACATCCGAATTTAGCTTGGGCACCCCCTGTCCAACAACAAGCTCCTCCAGGTGGCAACAACGTTCCTGTACGACCACCCGCGAACTACAATTCCTATCGTCAAGGAAATCCTCCACAATTCCAGCAAGGGCAAAGTAATTTTCCCAACAACGCAAATATAGGGTACCAAAACAACCGCAACCTTGTTCCCGCTAATCAAGGATATGGCTACCAAAATCAACCCGTGAATAATAACCGTGAACTAGCTCCTGCTGCTCCTTTGGTACAATCCACAGCCGATAAAACGGCTGAAACTTTCCTGACATACATGAATCAACAGAATCAAATCCTAGCTTCTATCCAACAATCTCTTCAGCTATTAGCTCAGGATAAAAGTCAAAAGGGCGTGTTCCCTGGGCAAGCAGTTCCAAACCCTAAGCCTACAAACACTGCCTTTGAACTCAACAATGCACCAGGATCTAGTAATCCAAGCCAGGGCAAGGTAAATGCCATTACCACTCTTTGTTCTGGCCGAACCATCGACAATAATATACGTATGCCAGACGAGGAATCGACGAAAGCCACGACTAACGTCCTTCCAACTCCTACCTCGCAACCTATAACGGACGAAGTTGTACCTTCAAAATCTACACCCACGTCCCTAGGAAAAGATACCACTGATCCTTATACACGATTCCGCCCAAAAGCTCCGTTCCCTGCCCGTTTGGTAAAGAACAAACATGACGAACATTTTGATGAGATCCGTGAAACCTTCAAAAATTTGACCATAAACTTACCTTTCCTAAATGCGCTAAAGCATTTGCCCAAGCATGCCAAGTTTTTGAAGGACATGTGCACCACCAAACAAACGTCATTTAATGTACCTCAACAAGCATTCCTCATCGAAAGTTTCCTCGATTACCACTACCAATGGTGTGGTAAAGTACAGACCCGTGTCGATTAACCAAGTATACCATACACGGGCGACAAAGTATACCGCTATCGCACTTTTAGACCTAGGTGCGGTGTTAACCTACTTCCCTACTACTTATTTATGCAGTTAGGTCTTCATGAATTAAAACCTACCAATATGACTCTGCAACTCACGGATCGCTCCATCAAGTACCCAAAAGGCATAGTAGAGAACGTTATAGTAAAGGTCCAAGATTTTTACTACCCAGTGGATTTTGTCATTTTAGATACTGAGGTGGCATGTGACTCCATTCCTATCATCTTGGGACGTCCTTTTCTTGCAACTGCTAACGCTCTCATTAATTGTCGGGACGGTTCAATGACATTGTCTTTCGGGAACCTTTCTGTCGAACTTAACTTGTTCAAATTAATGAAACAGTTTCCCGATCCTATAATGGAAGGCGAGATTAGCCTGGTTGATAGTCTGGAACATGATTATTTCACAAACTCTTTTCCCCCAGACGAGATACACCAATTTCTTTCTTTTGATAATCCGGAGTTTGACGATGACTCGTACATAAAGGATGTCCATGCATTATTAGAGTCAGTACCACTATTTGACCCTAATGCTGCGGTGCAAACTGATTCAGAAGAACCGGATTCGCTCTTTTCCATTGAAGAGATGATCCCTCACGAATCCTTGATCCCCAATCCTCCAACTCCCGATTTAAAACATCTACCCTCTGATTTGAAGTACGTGCATCTCGATCTCGATGGTAGTCACCCTATAATAATTTCTGCTCACTTGACTACAGACGAAGAGGCACATTTGATTCATGTTATCCGTGAACACCGCTCCGCTATCGGATGGTCCTTAGATGATATCAAGGGAATAGACCCTAGCATATGCACGCATCGCATACATCTTGATGACGGCACAAAGACATCGCGAGAACCACAACGCCGCCTTAATCCCGCCATGAAGGAAGTAGTGAGAGAGGAAGTTTTACGTTTACTTGATGCGGGTATCATATACCCTATCTCTGATAGTGACTGGGTTAGTCCTTTCCACGTTGTTCCCAAAAAGTCCGGCATTCAAGTTGTGCAAAATGAAAATGGTGAGTGCATCTTCACTCGCATTCCTTTGAAATGGAGAATTTGCATTGACTATCGCAAACTTAATGCCAGAACCTGTAAAGATCACTTCCCTCTCCCATTCATTGACTAGATGCTAGAACGTTTAGCCTGTCATGCTTACTACTGTTTTCTTGATGTCTATTCCGGATACTTCCAAATTGTCATCGATCCCGCCGATCAAGAAAAGACAACTTTCACGTGTCCCTTTGGAACCTTTGCATACGCATCGAATGCCTTTTGGTCTTTGTAATGCCCCGTGCACTTTCCAACGCCGCATGCTTCACATTTTAGTGATATGGTGGAACGTTATATGGAAGTCTTCATGGACGACTTTTCCATTTACGGAAATTCCTTTGACGCATTGTTTATCCAACCTTTCTAAAGTATTAACGTTGCGTTGAGAGAAAAATCTGGTACTTAATTGGGAGAAGTGTCATTTCATGGTTACCAAAGGACTTGTTCTAGGTCATATTGTTTCAAGACGGGATAGAGGTCGATAAAGCTAAAATTGTTAAAATTGCTTCGCTACCTTTCCCACGCATAAGTGATATCCGCGTGCCTTTTAGGCCACACCGGGTTTTATAGAGATTCATTCAGATTTTTCTAAAGTTGCTCGACCCTTTAACCAATCTTCTCGCTTAGGATCGATATTCGACTTCAATTTCAATTGCAAACAAGCTTTTGATACTCTAAAAACCGCTTTGACTACCGCTCCTATCATTCAACCATCTGATTGGTCTCAACCATTCAAACTGATATGTGACGCTAGCGACTTTGCTATTGGTGCCGTACTAGGCCAACGACGTGACGACAAACCCATTGTCATTTACTACGCTAGTAAAACTCTTAACGACGCTCAACGTAATTATACCACAACTGAGAAAGAGTTCCTAGCTGTTGTCTATGCTTTGGATAAGTTTCGCCCCTACCTAGTTGGAACATCGACCATCGTATATACTGACCATGCCGCAATTCGGTACTTACTCGCGAAAAAGGACGCAAAACAACGATTGTTCCGTTGGATCCTTCTCTTACAAGAATTCACCCTGGAAATCAAAGACAAGAAAGGAACCGAAAATGTCGTAGCCGACCATTTATCAAGGCTGGTTGGTGACATCGATAATGATTCTGAAGCTATCGGTGATTCCTTCCCAGATGAATACTTGTACTCTATTTTCTCATCTCCATGGTACGCGGATATCGTTAGCTACCTAGTTACTGAGGAAGTCCCCTCCTTTTGGTCACGTCCTGATCATAAAAAGTTCTTATCCACTGTAAAATATTATTTCTAGGATGAACCCTACCTCTTTAAATATTGTTCTGACCAACTCATTCGTCGCTGCATTCCCGACTGGGAACACACCGACGTATTATCCTTTTGCCATGAACAATCTTGCGGAGGTCATTTCAGTGGAAAGAAAACTGCGGCCAAGGTGTTATAATGTGGTTTTTACTGGCCTACCCTTTTTCGCGATGCACACGAACATTGCATAGCTTGCATTCGTTGTCAGCACCTAGGTCGAATTACCAAACGAAATATGATGCCCCTAAATCCTATCTTGATTGTGGAAATTTTTGATGTTTGGGGCATTGATTTTATGGGACCCTTCCCTATTTCTCAAGGTTTTCTATACATTTTAGTCGTTGTAGACTATGTGTTCAAATGGATCGAGGCACTCGCATGTCGCTCAAATGACCATAAGATTGTCGTGAGATTTGTAAAAGAAAACATTTTCTCTCGTTTTGGTGTTCCCAAAGCTATCATCAGTGATGGGGGTACACATTTTTGTAACAAAAATTTTGGGTTTTTAATGAAGAAATATGGAGTTACTCACAAGGTTGCTACTCCATACCACCCACAAACGAGTGGCCAAGTGGAAGTCTCCAACAGAGAGATAAAGTCTATTCTGGAGAAAACTGCCAACCCATCAAGAAAGGACTGGTCTCTCTGCTTATCGATGTCTTGTGGGCATACCGAATAAACATTTAAGACACCTATAGGGATGTCTCCGTATCGCATTATTTTTTTGAAAAGCCTTGTCATCCGGGTTGAACTTGAGCATCGTGCCTTTTTGGCCATCAAAAGCCCAATTACAATATCATCGAGGCAAGCGAAGCTTAAAACCGCAATTAAATGAGCTGGAGGAGATTCGAGTGATGCTTATGATCTCTCAAATCCTACAAAGCTAATATGAAAAGAGTGCACGACAAGCACATTTTGCGTAAGGATTTCAAAATTGGCCAAAAAGTTTTACTTTATCTAACTCCATATTACACATCTTTCCCCGGCAAATTGAAAACACGATGGTCCGGTCCTTTCATTGTGGTCACCGTGAAACATTATGGGGCAATCTCTTTGCTTAATCCAAAAGATAACAACGAATTTCAAGTCAATGGACAACGCCTAAAACATTACCACGAATTACGCTCACCAGATGTTGAACAGACTCTTCTTTAGGATCCAGTATACACTGACTAGATGTTTCGTTTGGCGTACTCAATCTTGTTTCTATAGAGGGTACACCATTTTGGTAGTCGGGCCATCTTCTATCTTATGATCTCCAAAGTTCTTTGAAGTGTGTGGTTGCAAGCGCCGGAACCTTAGTCCATGAAAACTCTTTTTCAGAACTGAATATAAATGTCTTCTACAACACGAGCAAACGTGCTTTTCGGTAAACGATGGGTACCTAAAATTTCACTTCCTTCCTTGTCTTCCCTTTTCTACTCTCTACCTCGCGAACTTCAGCTAATCATTTGGTGTAAGTCTCACTCATCACAAATAGGGAATGGTCGTAGTTCTTTTGCTCGTAAACGACGTGCGCGAAGGATGGGATGGTGTATGCATTGCCAAACACCCTTCTGTCTAGGTCTTGACTTCCTATCCGATACTAGCCAGTTTAAGGTATACTTTTGTCTAACACCAGGTACCTTGGGATAATCTTCGCCGCCGCCGTTTCTCCCAGGTTGGGATTCGCCTTGAGAATCGGCGTTAAAAGACTTCGATTTGTCTTGAGGATCTGACGTTAAAAGACTCACCTTGTAGATATGTTTATATTGTTGCCTTTTCCCTTTGCATTAAGTTTTGCACATGGGATTCGTGTCCAACCTCAGATGTTGCATACTTGGAACACAAACGGGCAATGGATTCCACCGCACCAACCCTAGAATTGGTTACTTTGAGTCCCTTTGGGGCGGTTTGAGGATAGCCGTATGTAATAAGGGCAATTTTGTTAGATCAGAATACGCCGACGGTCCAGATGGTACCTTCCTGCCTCTAACCCCCATAATACATAGAGGTGAAGCCACAGTCTGGCTGGATTGGGTTCGCTCCAGAGCCGACATGACAGTTGTCTATGATTATAGATGGTGACTCTCCTGGACATCCAGTGTTTTTCACGTATATCTCCCTTGTATATAAATAAAACACTCTCTTTCTTTTTTTATAAAAAAAAACCTTGTGACCTTCAAGAATGACTCATACAATTGGATAGCATATTTCGTGCCGATCGTTTCGGTATCTCATTCGTCCAATTCGGAGTCCAAACGAGTCGTGGGTGAGCATTTAGATTTTTAGGTTTAAATCGGGCATTAGCCTTGATTTGGGCTTCGGGAAAAATTTTGGCCCAACCAAAATATCGATTTCTCGGTCCATTTAAACACAAAAAACCGGAAACCACGCGTCACATTTACATCATTCTTCTTCCTAAAAAACCGGATCTTGCCCCCTCTCGATATAGTCTCGCACGAGATAGGCCCACACTAAAACCAGGTCTCGCACGAGACCCTCACATCTCCGACCAAGTTTTCCTTCCGTCAGAACATCCCATTTCTTCCCCTCATTAGTAATCAATAGCCATCCTCTCTCTAAGACCAGTAATGGCCGAAAACAGGCGGATTTGTGTTGAAAAAAAATTTGGAAATTTGTTTGAAAACGGGATGTTTGCTCCATTCTTTGATCACGAAATTCACTCTAGAGGATGGGAGAGTTTGTTATATGCCAATGGAGGGCTTTATTCCAAGGATTTGGTGATGAAATTCTACGACAATGGGAGCTTTAATGGCAACCATTTTTGGGTCACCGTCGAGGGTGTGTCGCCACGGTCACACCTGTTGTTGCTCTCGGGGATCACGGGCATCCCTCCGGTCGACCAATGTCTCGACTTCGAAGCAAGTCCGGTACCCACGGACTTCACGACCTAATGCTCGACACGCTAATCGAGGGAGAGTACAACATCGACGGGAAATGCGCGTATCAGCGCTCGGTGCGACGGAACCAGCTGGCTGTGACTCAATGGCTGGGACTGAACGTCATTGGGCACCTCGAAGCCTTCGGACATCAACAAGACCTTCCTCCACCTTCTCTGGATCCTCCAGGAGCGAAAGGGTAACTTCGCATCGTTACCTTTCTTTTTGATATTATCACACATGCTACTCTTAGGTCAGCCCCTCTTGCCGTTCTAGTAACGCAAGTTATGATTAATCTGGGTTTTCTATCCGCCACCCCACTACTCCCTATACCACAATATGAGAATATGCTTGTCTTCAAGAAATGCATACACCCTTGGGAACCCACAACACCTAGGGCTGCCGAGCACGCTAGCGTAGGATCCTCTCACCCACCATACTTTGATGAGACTGCCATGAGTAAGATCACCCACCCCATAGAGGCCCTACATGCTGTGAACAGTGGTCTGAGAGACATGTACACTCGCCGTATCGATCGATGACGTACCTTGGGCGAAGTTAAGGACAGATATGACCACTTCGCCACGAAGTCGATGATGACAAAGATGGGCGAATTCCAGCAGGAAATGAGAGCTTCCATGACTGCATTTCAGATAATATGCTTACTCGCGGAACCCGGTTCCAACGAATGTTCATGGCGAGCGCCAAAGATCAATTTCGTGCTTCGGTGATGGATACTCGGGTGATATCCAGAGCGTTAGCCTCCACGGAGCTCGTCTTTGCCGCGACGTCGCCGTCAGCAGGACTCAAGGTTCTTCTTCTGCAGCCCCCGAGGATTCTGCTACAGCACCTGAGGAGCATCACTAGCTAGATTTATTTTTTCCGATCTTGTATAATATTTATATCAGATATTTTATTTACGTGTTTGCAATTTCCAGCTTAATAGTAGATGGTTCCTAAATATTTCTATCTTGATATATTAGCTATATCTAATATTATAGTATATAGGTAGGAACATATATTGGTAATAATAAATTAGATACATATATATAAATATATATTTTAAATGTCATACTTAAACAACAAATTTTAACGTAAACTAACGTTTTATAAAACGTTTAGAAACCGATAATGAAAACGCATCAAAAACGGTCAGAAAACGGCAATTTTCTTTCTATAAATAAGTTCAACTCTTCCTCCATATTCACTCATTTCATATTCTTCCCTCTACACTTCTTATTCTAAAAAACGTTTTTAGCTCACTCCAAGCTCAAGATTCATGGATGCACTAGAAAAGTTTGAGCAGCAGCAGATTGAATATGCTACTCAAGTCTTCATGCTCGGTTGTTTTATTATAGTCATGTTGTTAATATGGCATATAGTTCTATCTAATATTTAGGTTTGTATTTAAGTCATCATATCATTATGTTGTGTTTCCATACCGTTGTATGTTCTTACATCTTATTGTGATCGTATATCTACATTTTCCTCGTCCTTCTACTTACGTTTTTCAAAAAAAAAAAAGGGGCACTCCTTGTCACATGCCCCATCCTTCTCGTCCACACTACATCCACTTTTGCACATATCTTAGAAGATACACGTGGTCTAACTACCCTGTGACACCTCGAAACGTATCTTTTACATTTTCGGATGAGTGCCTATTTATAACAAGGATAGACACCTCAAAATTTTAACTTCCCTTTTTCCAAAATAATCTTTTTTCACCACTCCATCTTTAATGGCTCTCACTCGAAGTTTCGTGCCCGAGCAAAATTTTATGGAAAATTTCCAAAATGGTCTTTTTCATCCTTTTTTTTACACTGAAATATTACGTCGAGGATGGTACCCTCTTTTACACCATAAGCAAGCATTTTATTCCAAAGAATTGGTCTTGTTATTTTATAAAAGCAGTTATTTCCAAAACGGACAATTCTTTGTCCGTGCTAACGGATGCGAACATGAATTTACTATGGAAATCATCTCTGAGGTACTTCAAATTCCTATTACAAACCAAGGAGTACACCTTCAGGATTCACCTTTCGATAATATCCAGCATCTGATGTTTGCAACTATCCTTCACGGCGAATATAACCGGAAAAATCGTATTGTTTACAGCGATCTTTACAAAAGAACCAATTATTTGTGATCCAATAGGTAGCTCATAATGTCCTAGGCACGTCTAAGACTTTCGAAATAACAAAACCCCTCCTCCATTTACTCTGGGTCTTGCAGAGTAACTGCAATGATTTTTGTATTATTAAATTTCTCTGGAATGCGATCGCACGTGCCAAGAAAAAGGCAGCTCCTTTACCAACCATTGTGACACTTATCATGATACATTGGGGTTTTTCTAGTACTTCTCCTCATACACCTCTTCGAACAGCTAACATTCTTACCATTCACTCAGTATGTAGGAAGGGATTCTGGAACCCCGACGTTGCAAAGAACCATATCGGTGCAGGAACCAACGAAGATTGTTCCACCGACAACATCTTTACTGAAAATGCATTATGCAACGTATTTAATCCCATGGAAGGGCTTCGCTTAATTCAACAAGGACTGATGACATTATTCAAACGTCGAACATTATTATCACCAAAATTCTTTGAATTTCGGGACATGCGGGACAATAAACGAAGAGGAACAAGCACAATTCTTGCACGACCACAACCAATTCTTGGCAAATCACACTCTCATAATGGAGAAGCACCGAGATTTACCGCATTTAAAACAAAATATTGCAACAGTGTTGCACGGATTGATTGACATAGAAAAATCTTATAAACGGATCCCTCCCACAAAAGGATCCTCGCCGTTACTTGGGCCAATGAAACCATTTAAATTTTGCAATTTTATATTATTTATCATTTTCTTTTTAGTTTTTAATTTTCGTATGGTAATTTGTTTTTACTTAATTATTCTCATCATACTCTAATATTTGTTTATCCTTGTCTAAACAGGTCACATTTTTTCACACATGCATCTTCTCCAATGGAAGCTCCAAAGATGATTCCAGAACAATCTTTCCACTCGTTGCTGAATTCTCCGGCATATGGACATCTTTTCAGAGACTACATCACTCGAGTTGGTTGGAACTCTCTTATTCTACACCCGGAGCAGACGTACTCCCCAGGTTTGGCAACTTATTTTTATGATCACATGGAAGATCTACCAGCTGTCCAGGGTTTCCCTTTGAATGGTTTTACACTACGTATTGGTAACACCCGACACGCTTTTTATGAGCCAACAGTGGCTATGGGCTCTAGACCTTCCTCCTCTTCACCCGGATCTCCCCATTCAATACATGATAGAAATGACCTTAATGACTATTCTAGGGAAGATTTTGTCGCCCGGTATGGCGATGGCCTTGCCCACGCCAAAGAACGTCTTGGAAGCTAGCCGATGGCCGGACTTCACTATTCCACTAGTCGAGATGACCATGAATGTTGAAACTGCCATGTTATTTATTCTTCAACATCATGGGGATTGGCATTTTTCCACCGCATCAAAGTCGGTGTAAGACATTCCATGCATTGGCCCAAAGAACATACCACCTTCGACATTCTGAACTAGTAATTGAGAATCTTAAGAAGGCTCGGTCTTTTTCGGAATACTATATCACCACCGATTCTGACATGCGGGATAGTGAGGGCGATACTTCCCTCGGTTTGCAGCCACCTTTCAGATTTGGGTAAAGGTCGACTCTATGTGTCCAACAAACAAGATAATTCGTTCTTTACGATTTCGGACATGGACACGCCGCAAGGTATCTTAAGAAAGTTCGTTCTTTCCCTAATGATGATAAAATGATAGCTCATCTAGACAATGCAAAAGAAGAGGAAGTGGAGTGAAGTCTGGAAAGCTATGATAGATTGGCGGGATGCAAAGGAATGGCATTTCTACAGGGACGAGGCAAAGAGGGACTATCCCCCAGTTCAAGGTTGGGGCAATGTGAGTTGATGCATGTACATAATTGTTTTACGTTTTGATGTGAAATAAATAAATAACCTAACAGTGTGCTTCTACTTTTATGATATATAATATATAGTGTGTTACAATAAATTTCTGTGGATGATGTCAGCTTTATTTTTGCTCAAAGCCTCTCAGGTATACTCTTTCTTCCTCTTAACACTTTGAGGACACAGTGTCCGACTGTTTGGGGGTGGTGAGAACCTTTTGCAAAAATTAGGCATGCATAGTTGCATATAGTTTACTTAATGTCTAAATAAACGTATTTAGTGACAAATTCTCGTTTCCCTTTCTATGTTGAAAAATATTTAGAACTCTCCCCCTAGCATCAGAATTAGGACTTGTTCTTAGAAGCTTAATTTAATACGTATGCAATAGTTTTACATCTTTTCATGAGCATTCATGCACTGACTATCATTTAATGTACACAGCAGTAAGTTTCTGGGACCCACGGTTAGACAACTGATAAACGTGAAATGATTCGTTTACCTACGAAATGAACTATGAATTCAAAACGTAAGTAAACTAAAACTAGTCTTTTAATGCTTATGTTTTATCAAAAATTCTCTACTCTCGATCCAATGAGATATAGTGGAGTAGAGTGATTCGTTCCACTCTTAGTCCTTCCGTATGCTTGTTTTCTAGTCTAAATACTCTACTTAAAGTCAATGAGAGATTTACGAATTACGAACTAGACTACGATGCAACTACCCATGAAATGCAACTAGTCGATTATCAGACAACTAAGGGAATGCTACGTTGATTCGATGATAAGGAGTTAGAGGGGGATTGATTCCACCTTAACTCAACTTAATCCTCTAGCGGCGAAGTGTCGTCAGTAATCCGAATTGAACTGCTACACGTAACAATCGGTTCTTCCTAATCCCTAATTACACATGGCATTTCTACCAATTTATAACTAGCATGTGAACAATTAAACCCATTCTCATGGTGAAATAATTATTTCAAAGTGGAATAGAAATTACGACTTTAATCTACGATAAACGGAATCAAGCTTTCATCAAGGCTTCTCAACCCCTCTAATGGAGTTTAGCCTTGAATCATTCCGCAATCATTTCCATTTAGCTTAAAACTAAACATAATATAAAGCATTGAAATTTACTTAATTAAACAATAATGAAATATAATTTAATGACTAAAATGAAATAAGGACAGGAATTGAAATTAGATCTAGAATTGGAAATGACAAAAATCGAAATTGATAAAGAATACTACTTTATTGATCTAATCAAATTGAAGAGCAAGATTCAAAGGTTTAATCTAATACAATAATTTAAATGGAACTAAACTTAATTAAAACAAGTAAATCTAGATCTAGAATTATCTATATTATTTTAGATCTAACTAGCTACCATTAACAAAGAGTTAAGCTTTTGTTCTTATACTTTCAGATCCAAAAATCGTGCATGGGCTTGGAGCCAGGGTTTGGGCCAGAGAATCAGGCCCAAAACCCAATTCTTTCAGTCCAAAAAGGCCTCTTCAGCTGCAGTTGGCTTCTACAGACTTTTCATCCACTTCTGCTCCTCTGATTGGGTCAAGGCTTGGACCATTGCAAAGCTCTTTCCGAGCTGGTCGTTTTGACATAAGGTAGGCCCAATTCCGAGGTCTGAGTCCAAAGATATGGCATTCGGAAGTTCTGCTGACTTTTGCTCCTTTATCTCGCTAAAGTGGCACATTTCTGCACATAATGGACTTTGAAGCCTGAAATGCATAAAAACACGTGAATCAAGTATTAACTCTTACTTATTATTCACATAAATGGTCTAACAAGATGATTATTAAGGGGTTAAAACTACAGTTTTGGGCTCTTATCAAACCACCCCAAACAAAGATTTTGCTTGTCCTCAAGCAAAGATAAGAAATTAGAATAAGTGACCAAAAATGGAGTTCTAACTACTCGTTTTATTGAGTGCGATTGCATTGACCATATGCAACAAGGCCTTAAACCACTAGGAATTCCCTAGTGGACGAAGTTATAGCCTCGCGGAGAGTTTTCCAAAGATGAATGTACTCACAAACTTCATCTATACTACAACGACTAAGAAAATAAAACTATTGTTTCCTTATTCATGCTCCAAATTATCTATACATCTCACTAGCTATGAACAAGAATAACCAAGTCAAAACCTAAGTTAATATATGCATAATACTCTATCATCTACAATAAACATATACACCATGAGTAGTACTATAAAATGTTTAGCGGTGTTTGTTTCGAGAACTTCGGAATAAGCGCCCTTAAGTAGGTTCTCACAATAATAGTCAAGAAACAACACTCTGATTTTTCCACTCAAGTTTAAGCTACTCCGATTAATACGAGTGGGCACACTTTACCTTACAATCTCAATGACACACGGGAAGCGGAGTCGATCAAACACATCCGCCACTTACTATCACACTAACCTATTCCTAATTGAGCTAGAGGTCTTTATTAGGTGTTACGGGATTAGGAGATGGTTTAAGAAGGAAGGAAATGGATATTCAAGAGGACAAGTATGAGATAATAGAGTCTTCATATTATGTAACTAGAGAAACCTTGTTATTTTCTTTTTTGCTTCTATACTTTGTTTCCATCCTTAGCCATATTTTTCTTTTTTTTTCTTTGGCTTTTTGACTCCCTTTTATTCTATTTTTGGAGTTTTTATTTTATTTCTATTTCTATTTTTCTTTTCTTTGGATGGAAACTTCTTTTCTTTATTTTCTGAAGCAACTAACTAATTTTTGTTTACATAGGTTTTTCTCTTCTTCTTTCTTCCTCATTCTATTCTCAGACTTATCTTAATTGGGTGGGTTGATTTATTATATATATATTTTTTATTTTGTTTTTGTTTTTGTAACAGGGTAAAGGAATTGTGGTTTATGGAAGGGCTAATGAAAGGCTAAGAAGGGCGACTAGCGGAAAATAATTCATAGGTTTGAATTTCTGGCTATATCGATCCAAAGAGGGCCTAAATTCTCGCTTAGGATATGGCATAGTGATCAAGCAAGTGGACGTGTGATTTCTCTATCCGGATTTTACTTCTCCCTTGTGTCATTTCTCAAATGTTTCACTCATATAAGGCTTTAGGCTATATTCTCACAGGATTTGTAGAATAAGTACTCTAGCCTAGATTTCAGAAACTTACTGCCAAACAATCATAGATACTCATGTAATATATTTATAGATAGATGCAAAGATTATTACCTACATATTAACCTAAGTTTCTAACTATTATTCTGATGCAAAAGCTACGTGAGACTTCTAGATTGTTAAGAGCATGGAGAAAGAAAACAATACCAATATTCCTAAGTGTATAGCATGGACTTATTTATTTATATTTTTAAATTTTTGAAATTTTAACTAGAAAACAAATGCATATTATATCTATCTATATCCTAACAGATGCCTTAATTACACGAGTTTCTATGCCCCCAAACAAAAAGCATGCTTTGTCCTCAAAGCATTTAAATAGAGAGGGTAGGAAAAATACCATTGAAACGCTGCGTGAAATTCAGAACATCCAATAAAACAAGGTTAGAACGTACTAATATAGGAAATAAAAACTAACACAACTCTATACGAGTTCTACCCATTATGGGGTTAACAGAATTAAATTGCTTGGGACATAAGCAGACACTAATAGAAACTAAAACTTACCTCCACTCCCGCTGTTATTCGTCATCTTCGTCATCCTCTACTTCTATAAAGAAGTGAGGCTCCTTCGCGTCCTGCCATGCTATGATAATTTGCCAGGCTTCACGCCATTTATCATCTATGTTTGCTAACCTATTAAGTGCCACTTGGTCTGATGGGGTGTAGGGTGCAACCCGGTGGGGTGTATCCGCCACCCTTTGCCAAGTCATTACACGGAAAGATCGAATAATACTATTGGTGGGTCGCGACCGTCTACCCTAATCCAATCCGTGAAACGTGTACAAAAAACAGAAAGAAACATAGCATAATAATACGTGAAATTAGAAATGGGCATAAGAAGGTACTTATGCCTCATGGTATAGGCTCGTGCTAAACTAGACATCAAAGTTCGGGAAGGTCATAGAACCGGGCGCCCCGTGGCTAAAGCAAGGAAAACGCCGCAAGTGGCGCCATTTCACGTAAGAAAAATGTCATTCCCCTAAAATGTTTAGCATAATCCAAACATAACAGTTCCTATGTTCATGGACCCGCTACCAAAGGCGACGTTATAGTCCCCTTTGGTCCTCAATACGAAAATGCCTGCCCCATAAGCCTCGTGCAAAACTCATAAGTGTAGACATGCATATTATCGACCCAATAGCACCATGGGTCTTGTATCTCAAATGGGCATAGCAAGTCCAAGAACAAATGCTAGCAAGAACCTCCGGTAATTTCCATTGGTTCATCGTTAATGTTGATGGAGAACACTTGTTCTCCATCCGGTCTCTCAAAGAAAATGCAGTTATTATAAAAATAAGATGCAAGTCTTTGGAGAATAAAGTTCACCGGTCTTACCATAAGAGGTTCCCAGCCAACGTAATGTGATCACCTCACAAAACCAAGCACCGTAAGTAGTGCTTTGGAACAAATCTTCAAAAGACTGTTCGGTATCAATGTTGGAGATGTCATCTCAAAATTACGCTTTGGAATAGCTGCGCTAATGATCCGGATACTACGCCAAAAAACTGGAAAATTTCTGGTCCACGGAAGTCGGGCGCCGAAGCGCTGGCTAACTACTAGGCGCTGAAGTCGCTTTTCTTTGTATTTTGGAATTCCAGTGTTTGAGTCGCGAAGTCGCTTTTGACTTGTATGCGCCAGCCTCGAGCAAAATTTTCTGTCGAAGTGTAGTAGAAAGCACGCCTCTTGCTGCGCGCCCGAAGGCTGTAGATTTCGCGAAAATGAAGTCGAAAACGGGAATCGCGGGTGTGAAGGGTGAGTGATGGAGTTTAGGTGTAGTGTGAGTTGTGAGGATAGATTGTATCAAGTTTATATAGGTTTAAAGTTGCTAAAATGGATCGGAAAGTTGCCAAAACTAATTACGCGCAGTTCGAAATCCTAAAATTTCCAAACTCGAAAACGGAAACAACTCATATCCCGGATTCTAATTCAAACCCAATTATCTTTTAGGTTGATTTTATGATAGAATGTACCTATTTAATCTAGATTTCATCCTACAATGATACTTAATCATATTTCTGCCTAAACAACCATATTTTCACCTTGACTCAGCAATTAATTCTAATACGAGGGTTATACAAAATTAATGCTTGAATTGATAAAACCACCCCCAAACAAGTTGGGAAGGTGGGGTCAATATGAAACAACCATGCATAATGAAAATAAGCCCTTATATTAAGATTTCATTCGGAGTACCACTACAAAATTCAAATAACGGAAATAAAAGTTACATTAAAATAAATAACAACAAAAATAAAATAAAACAACAACCACTATCAATCCTCACACTCTCTAAACACCTCGCCACTGGTGGCGGAGGGCACACTCTCTAGTGGTGGCTCCTGGGCTCCCCGAAGGTCCAAAGAGCAGTCGCCGTTCGTCGGCGACGACGCCATGCCTCGTAGTTGTGTCCTCGAGCGAGTCCAGATGAGGTGGGAAGCGTGCAAGCATATCCACTCTAAACCGGCGCTGGCTTCCATCTCACCCTGCCGCTCCCATCTCTCATCCTCTCTCTCCGCGCGGAGCTCGAAGTTGTGATGAATAGTCGCCTGTCGAGTCCGGAGGTCTGCACAGATAGTGTTTAGTGAACGCATGCCCCTATGAAGCACAGCCATGCGTTCGGCATCTGACCAACACCTCTCGAGGGCATCTGCGTCAAAACAGGTCAAGTCTGCCTCATCCTCGGAGGCATCCTGATGTCCCCCAGCCTCCTCTTCATTCTCAGCTCCACCATCCTCTTCTTCTTCTTCTCTATCCTCAGCCCTCCTCCAAACTTGTTGGACACACTCCCTATAGATACGCGTGTTACGGTGCGGGGTAATGTAAATCCTATCGAGGGCCGAGGGCTTTCATCTTCAAAGATGATCTTGGTGATTAACACGGGAAAGAGGTGCCAAAGACTTTCCGACCCCTAATCATGCTTCGGTAAAACTCCGGGATACGAAAATCGTTGCTTCCGCCCCGAGTACCCATAAGACGTGGAGGCGGTCGGACCGATGTCACCGACCTTGTCCTTCCCTAGGACATTCCGACCCGAATCCACCGAAATAGAGCCACCGGTTGGTCCCGAGGGATGCCCGGCGAACACAATGGGAGTTTGTATTGTAGCTCCCATTGATGGCGATCCACCCCATCAAAGGCTCTACCCTCAAAACGGGGTCCCGTAAAAGTGGCATCGGATGGATTCTAGGCGGAATGCCTAGAATCTCAACCAACAAATCCAATGAGTCAACTCCTTCCTCTTCTTCTTTACCAACACAAAATCCTACTCCCCTCCAACTCCCTGGTGTTGTAGAACCGTCGGACCAAGTCTTCGTGGTAGAAGGCTTCGGTCGAGTACCACAGACTACCCCAGTCTCTACTAGCCATTTCGTCACCGTAAAACGGCGCGAAGTGGTCGGCAGTGAAAACTTGCTCCGGTATAATTCGGCGTTGTTGAGCCATCTAGTGTTTGGAATGGAGTGAGGGTTGAAATGTGATGTGGTGGTGTTGGTTTTAATTGACCGACTGAAAGAACAGTGGTGGTGGTGGAGTGGTGGCGCGGCAGCACCAAAATTTTGAATTTTCGGTGGGTTTTTGTTATTTAAATCGGTGGGGGTTGTGGTGGTTTGGTTTTAGAGAAGATTTGGGGTTAGGATTTGATTTTGGGCGTGGGTTTATTGTATTTTCTTTTTAATTTATTTTATTTTAGGTTTTGGAGCTTTGTTAATGGCGGAATGGAGGAAAAAAAAAACGATGAACTGTTGCTACAGGTAAGGGCGCGGTCGCGCTGTCGGTGGGCGCGGGTTGGGCCCAAGCCCAAAATCGAAATTTTTGATTTTTTCGATTTTTTTCGCTAACTTCAAATCAAAATTGCCGCTTCGTTACCGGTCCGATTTTTGCGAATGAGATATGGAAATGATCAGGAGAGAATTTCCTATCCAATGATCCATAAAACACTCTCTTCCGACTTCGGATGACACACGAGATAGTGGAAAACGCCTCGAAGTGCGTGCATGACGTAAGTTATGCGAACGAATGAACTCTAAATTAATAGATTATGTCAATCCGAATTGTAATACAATAAAACGGCCTAAGCAACTCTAATGGGACATAAAACATTTTAGTATGCGGAACATTTAACACCCCACCCCCAAACAAATTTTTTACAATGAAGCTTAGAAAATTTGTTTTAGCAAATGGGTCTTTTAAAGTCGATTCCCCGACTTCCTAGATTACTATGTTTATTTTTATTTTTTATATTTTTTTTTTTTTATTTTTAGAAGGAAAAACAATAAGCAATAAAGACATAATTCACACCATATAGAAACATGACTCAAAAATCCAAGAAAAACATGTAAGAGTGGAAAACGTGAACTATGTGAACCGTGGACTTAGGATCCGGTACTTACAGCCACACACTCCATAGGGAGGGCCCGGTTACCTTAATGGTGCACTCACCAATATATTAAAGTGAAAGGAAATGCACCAAACACAGAAATTGAGTCGTTTATAGTCAGATACTCGAGACTTTATCTAAAACATATGTATGAACATGCAGTTGATCATATATCAACAACCGAAATAGTTGTGGATCATTCCATAAATAAATATCACAGAAAACATATCCAAACACAATCAAGCACCAAGATTTCCTACGACGCAGCCTAGTGGAATGAAAACGAAGTCGGATCACCCTATTGTGTAACCTATCATGCACCTTATTTTTCATTTTTGAATGAGTGGGTGTTCTAGTAAATAAGTGTGGAAAAGTGAATGGTTGTGGAGAATATGGTGGATATGGATAAGTTGTAGAAAGATAGCCTGTACACAATGAGGATGTGGTTTTAGCACCGAACTCATTCATTGTGTGTGTAGGGACTGTCTCAATTCTAAAAATGAAGGTGTCAAATACTTTGTCCTTCTGAAGTATCTGTTTGCTAAAAGGATTTAAAAAATTATGAAGCACAAGAGAAACAAAAGGATCGAGTGCAAACTCGAGATTCCTTTGAAAGGGTGGAAGGAGGGGAATCGAGGTGGATGTTGTGCAAGTTAGTTCTTGATAGGGTGAATTGTCACCTACTCGAAGAAACTCATCGAATTCCTCATCTAGATTGGTCATATCCACATTACTATGGTAGTCCTCTACATCTTTGAGAAAGTCATCTATCCCGTCCTCATCAATAATATGTGTATCGACTAGTGTAGGAATGAAAATGTTGAGTCCGACTTTCCAAAGGAAAGAATTTTGGGCATATGATTATCGTGGAACGTGTTGTTGAAATAATCTCGAGCAACGCTTTCGATCATGCTAACCTCTCCATCCATAGGCGAATCGGGTAATCGCTGTGTCCTTGTTTTAAAAACATTGACTTCAAAACAAGATGGCCAAAAGACATGGACATTGAACCATCACGCAATTAATGAGCGCATTGGCGGTTGCCGGAAAGGGCGCCCTAAAATGATCGGACAGTGGTCGTTAGCGACTTCGTATCGAGGACTACAAAATCAGCCGAATAGTAGAAATCTGAACTTTTACCAAAGACATTTTCGACTACACCCTTAGGATACTTAATAGACCGATCGACTAGTTGCAAACGCCATTTTAGTGGGTTGCATCTTGTCTAGACCTATTTGTCTATACAAATAAAATGGGAGTAAGTTAACACTAGCCCCCAGGTCTAATAACGCGGTCGTCGTATAGGAATCTCCTAAGGTGCATTGCACAGTAGGACGACTAGGGTCCTTGTACTTAACAATTCCATTATGTTCAGATAAGGTTGGGAATTGTTCTGTTAAAAAGGCGTCTTTTGGTATATTTGTCTTACGCCTAGTAGTACACAATTCCTTTAGAAACTTAGCATGATGTGGTAGCTTTTTAATAGCTTCGAGGAAGGGAAGGTTTATAGTTAGATTCTTGAAAACGTCCCTAATCTCCTCGTAATTTGTATCCCTAGTTAACATGGCTAATTTTTGTGGAAACGGTGGTTTCTGTCTATATGTAGCAATGGTATCACCTGGATGTTTAACCGTGGCTTTGCTTTTCTTAGGTTGTGTTGTAACCGGGTACCTCTACGGTGGGTAGGCTCTTCAGTTTCTATTTCGTATCTAGTAAAATAGTAGGTGTAGGGTTATCTTGGTGGGGTAACTATAGGCATAGTTACCTTGTTATCAACCACTCTGCCGAGCGGAGTGGTGATGGCATTTATCTCACCTACATTTTCATATTCATTACTAGTATTATCGGTTACCTCAAAGGCGTGTTTGTTGTTTTAGGATTAGGTATTGTGTGACCTGGCAACACACCTTTGGTTTTGGCTTTATCTTGAGCCAACCGTTGGGTTAAATTATTAACGGATTGTAGAAGCCGTTGGTTAGATTGAGCCATGGTTTGGAAAAGTTTTTGGCTCACTTGTATGAAGGTGTCAAGGCGATCCGGTTGTGTGGGTGTAGTAGTCACGGGTGGTGTGGACCGAACTATTTCACGGAATTATTTATGGGTGGATTTTGATAATTATTATTGACCTAACGATACCTCTATTAGTATTATAATTATTATAATTACCTTGACCTTGTGCTTGACCTTGTCGAGGTTGCACTTGGTTGTTATAATTATTAAAATTACCCCGACCACGCCCTTGTCGTAGTGGAGCTTGGTTAAAGCCGTGCGTTGGCCTAACATATTGATTATTGTACCCTTGAGGTGTGACTTGTTGGTTATTTCTCCAACCGGAGTTGGGATTTTGTCTCCAAGGCGTTAGGTTCACTATTAATGGAACAAGCCCTGTTCATAGGCTATAGACGCCGATGAGAGTCGGGATGCTCGGGACTCCAACAGAAACTACATGGGTTTGAATTTACATTCATGACGGGGATAGGCTTTTGTTGTACAGAAATGGCCTCTACCTTTTTTGTGAGGGATTCAATTAGAGTTTTAAGCTCAGGATCTGATTTAACCTCAAACATACTGGTAGCTTTAACTGTGGAAGAAGAACTAGCGGAGCGGGAGTAATCGTCACTACCCCCCCAGTTGTTATTTCGCTTAGTTTGATCCTCTAAAAATTTATAAGCCTCCGAGGCTCCTTTGTTTAAGAAACTACCCCCATTCATTATGTCAAGGACTTCTTTATGGTGATGTTGAAGTCCTTTGAAAAAGGCACGAACTAACGTGTCTTTTGCTAGGTTATGGTGTGGACACTCTATAAGCAGATCGGTGAAACGATTCCAAGCCTCTGAAAATGATTCATGAGGATTTTGTCGAAAGAAATAAATCTTGGAAAGCATCTCATCCGTCTTTAGGGGTGGGTAAAAATGTTCCATAAACAAATTGAACAAGTTTAGCCCACGAGTCCACGTAATTAGGCGCCAAGCGTTAACCAAGACGCCGCCTTTATCGGGCTAAGGTGAAAGGGAATACCCTTAATTTAATTTGTTCCGCACCAACCGTAGGATGGTGGAATGTTGTTAGGACTTGTTCAATCCTACGATGTCTTTGATAAAGGTTTTTCATTGTCTAAACCATGAAAAAACGGGTAACAAATTAAAAATATTTGGAGGGATTCTCAAATCCCCACTGGTCCGCTAGAACGATGCAAGATTTGGGGCTATCGCCAAGGCTTTGTAGAAGTCCGAGAGAGGAGTCTCTTTTCTTCCCCATTATATCGGTGGTGTGTGTGAAATAGTAGTTAGAGGTGTAGTGGGTGGTATACTAGATAGAATTGTTTGTTGGCGTTGTTGTGTGATTACGTTTGGTGTTTTGTTCGACCGACCTTAATCTCATGCAAGACTAAGTCGAACTTAACTAAACATGCAACACTCCAAACAATTACGATATACTAGTAGAAACCTCTAACGGAGATCGCGAGGTGTGGAAGAAAGGAATACCTGATTAGCGTCCTTGCTTCGCTTATGAATAAGCGTCTTGTTTACGTTTGTTCGGTGTATATAGCAGGTTAGAACACTGAAAAATATGAAAGATCAAAGTTCAATCAAAACCGCCGAAATCCGAAAAATTTAACCGCGAGGTACTTTCGGCTTCCATAGAATGGCCGCCATCTCCGAGTAATTTTCAAATTACAGTGTTTTTAGCGAATTCGCTCCCACATGGGGCGGTCGCTCGATGTCCAAATGAGTTAGGGTGGGTCGCCGCCAGGAGGGCGCCTTGGCGCTTCGGTGTAATTTTGCCCGGATTTTTTTCAACTCTGAAATGGACAACCACAGTATGAATCAAACAAGGGTGGGTGGGTGAAATGGGACTTTAAAAACAGTACTAACACTACGAAAACAATACGAAAGTGAAACTAAGATGGTAGCGGCGCCATTTGATAAACGTGAAATGATTCGTTTACCTACGAAATGAACTATGAATTCAAAACGTAAGTAAACTAAAACTAGTCTTTTAATGCTTATGTTTTATCAAAAATTCTCTACTCTCGATCCAATGAGATATAGTGGAGTAGAGTGATTCGTTCCACTCTTAGTCCTTCCGTATGCTTGTTTTCTAGTCTAAATACTCTACTTAAAGTCAATGAGAGATTTACTTAATTACTTAACTAGACTACGATGCAACTACCCACGAAATGCAACTAGTCGATTATCAGACAACTAAGGGAATGCTACGTTGATTCGATGATAAGGAGTTAGAGGGGGATTGATTCCACCTTAACTCAACTTAATCCTCTAGCGACTAGTCGTCATAATCCGAATTGAACTGCTACACAGAACAATCGGTTCTTCCTAATCCCTAATTACACATGGCATTTCTACCAATTTATAACTAGCATGTGAACAATTAAACCCATTCTCATGATGAAATAATTATTTCCTCGGGCGTGGAATAGAAATTACGACGACTCTACGATAAACGGAATCAAGCTTTCATCAAGGCTTCTCAACCCCTCTAATGGAGTTTAGCCTTGAATCATTCATGATCATTTCCATTTAGCTTAAAACTAAACATAATATAAAGCATTGAAATTTACTTAATTAAACAATAATGAAATCTAATTTAATGACTAAAATGAAATAAGGACAGGAATTGAAATTAGATCTAGAATTGGAAATGACAAAAATCGAAATTGATAAAGAATGCTACTTTATTGATCTAATCAAATTGAAGAGCAAGATTCAAAGGTTTAATCTAATACAATAATTTAAATGGAACTAAACTTAATTAAAACAAGTAAATCTAGATCTAGAATTATCTATATTATTTTAGGTCTAACTAGCTACCATTAACAAAGAGTTAAGCTTTTGTTCTTATACATTCAGATCCAAAAATCGTGCATGGGCTTGGAGCCAGGGTTTGGGCCAGAGAATCAGGCCCAAAACCCAATTCTTTCAGTCCAAAAAGGCCTCTTTAGCTGCAGTTGGCTTCCACAGACTTTTCATCCACTTCTGCTCCTCTGATTGGGTCAAGGCTTGGACCATTGCGAAGCGCTTTCCGAGCCGGTCGTTTTGACATAAGGTAGGCCCAATTCAGTGCCGAGTCCAAAGATATGGCATTCGAAGTTCTCACGACTTTTGCTCCTTTATCTCGCTAAAGTGGCACATTTTTGCACATAATGGACTTTGAAGCCTGAAATGCATAAAAATACGTAATCAGTATTAACTCTTACTTATTATTCACATAAATGGTCTAACAGTATGATTATTAAGGGGTTAAAACTACAGTTTTGGGCTCTTATCAACAACTTAGTTTCCATATCTTGTAAGAATCTAACCAAAAGCCTCAAAATGTGTGATATATGAGTAATGACACAGAGGAGTAGTTCTTCCGAATAGAGAAGTTCACACGTCTACTTACTTGATCACTACCCAAATCCTAGGCGAGAATTTAGGCCTTCTTTGGATCGATATAGCCAAAAATTCACACCTGTAAAAAAAAATTGCCGCTAGTCGCCCCACTGAACCTTTCATTAATACTTTCTACTTCACCAAAAAAAAATCATTACTCATCTAGTAACCACAAATAAATAAGCCTACCGTGATGATGAGTATGAGAAATAGGATGAAGTGCAGAAAAATGAAGAGAAAAACCTTGTCACAAATCAAAATCAGTTACCTGTTTCAGAAGAAAAGGAAAAGAACAAAATAGAAATATGTTTCCAAAAATCAAAAGAAATGTCAAGGTTAGAATCCCAAAAAAAATTAAAATTAAAAAATTAAAATTAAAATTAAAAAAAAAATCAAAAGGGAATACAAAAGCTTGAAAAATCCAAGTATGGAAACCCATGTTAGAAGCAGGAAAGAAAATAAGGATTCTCTAGTATAAATATCTCGAAGACCTTATTCTCTCATACTTATCATTTTTGAATTTTCCATTCCATTTTCTTCTACACTACCACCTAAGCCCCATAACACCTAATAAAGAACTCTAGCTCAATTAGGAATAAGATAGTGTGATAATAAGTAGTAGTTGTGACTTCTAATTCCTCGGCTCCTCATTTGTCATTGAGTATGTGAGGAAATGTGTGCCCACCGCATTACACCGGAGATAGCAAAGCTTGAGTGGAAAAATAAGAGAGAAATTATGTTTCGACACATACACCGTGAGAACCTACTTAAGGACGCTATCCAAAGGATCCGAAAACGCCCCTTTCAGTACATTTCATTATTAGATCACTGCATGCATGCTCATACGTAGATGTTTCGATTATTGTATGTATATTAACTTGAATTTCGAAAGAATAAAATCCTTGTTTCCCCCGCTAGTGAGATGTCTAGATACCTGAGATTAATTAAGGAAACAAGCCTTTGTTACTGAGTCGTTGTAGTATAAATGAAGTTTGTGAGTATCTTCTCCGAAAACTCTCACGAGGCTATAACTTCGTCCACTAGGGGAATTCTTAGTGGTTCAAGGCCTTGTTGCATATCGGTCAATGCAACCGCACTCTGCTAAATGAGATTTAGCTTAGGACAACACATTTTTGACCACTTATCCTTTTAATGTCTCTTCTTTGCTTGAGGACAAGCAAAGTGCTGTTTGGGGGTGGTGTGATAAGCACCTAAAACTGTAATATTAAACCCCGAGAGACACAACATTTTGGTCGATTATGTGTTTAATAATCATGTAATAATTATATTTTCGTACTTTTTGTAGGTTTCCGCAATTAAAATGAATATAATGATAAAACATGCATCGAAGTACAGGAATACGATAATATTTGGAGTTTCCCGCTCAACCCCCGTGAAGCCCAACAAAGCCTGACTAGAGCCGAAGTTTCCAAAAGAACAAAACCAGTGCAGAACGGGTCCACATATAAAGAAGCAGCAAACTTCCGAAGCTCAAATCGGATAAATCTAGATGCCGACGTTGGCTAGTGAAGCTGTCATAGCGACCCGGGCGACGAACTCTGCGCAAGGACAAAAAGTCGTAAAAACGCCAAAATCGGCGCCGCCACTAGACACACTAAGTAGACCCACTCTGCGGGCCCAGAAGGCATGACGAGTCAGCATAGGCAGGTGGCAAAGGATGGTTTCAATTTGGTACCACCTGGCAAGAGAGAAAACACGTACCAATTCAAACCAGGTGGTTTGAATTGAAATGAGCTACAAGACGAAACTTAAAAAGCAAAAAGACAAAAAAGTTAAAACAGTTAAAACAAAACTTTGATTCTCAAAGTTTCGAACCATTCAATTAGCATAAGGCCAAATCTCAATTAAATCATTCACGGATAGCCTTCCTATATCAGCCTATATATATGAGGGGGTGACCTGCATATATCTTCCTTCAGCATATTCATGCTTTAGCTTCCGCCTAGTTAGTTTATTTCTTCAGTACTTACATTCTGTCATTTCCATTCCGGCAGCTTAAATACTGTAAGTTATTTTACCCTTAATAAAAGTCATTTCTTTTCTAGTTTAATTCATGTCCTGCATTTATTTACTTAATGTATACAACAAGTTTTATTATTCCTTCTATGACCATGAGCTAATCCCCCCCCTCAGGGGGAGGGTTATGCTGCTCGTGTAAAAATCCGGATTGACTCTTTAATATTCTAGAGTCACTACTTAGGAATTAGGCTTAGATTTGACATCCGGTCCCAAAATGACTGAGACTATACAAAGTTGGACTGCTGATGCTCCAGAACAATCTCGCGCGCGACCCAAAATGTCTCGCGCGCGACTCTCTGGTGTCAGACATCTCTCCAATTCGTCCAGCTGATGTGAAATCGAGCCAGGAGCTGAAATAATATACCAGAGATGAGATATTATTGAAACTCATTATGCTAGTGAAATGCGACCTAGAGATGTGGGCATGCACTAGGGATCAATACTCGACGTCGTCTCCGAAAACGAGACGAATTAGAGATGTAGTAATTTGGTAATATAAACTGTTGAAAAATGATTCTTGCATGAGCATGATTAACTCTCTCCCTGTTTCTCCATCTTTGTTTACCTACATAAAATCACCGTAGTAATTTACATTAATTGCACTACCGTTAATTTAATTAAATCCAACTAAAAAACCTAAAATCCTACTCACCAAAAGTTGTAATTCCAGTTGTGAACCTATCCGAGCCCTAAGGTTTGGACGATCCCTTACTCGACCTATCCTACCAAACCCACGTGAGTAAGGTAACTTGACTAAAACGTACGACTATACGGACGTTGGACTTTGGACTTTGGACTTGGGTCTTTGGACTTCGGACTTTGGACTGTGGACTTCGGACTTAAGAAAATAAGTAACTGAAAACCAAAACGTGTATAAAATGCGTGTTTATCACCGTCACTGGTAATTCCGGGATATACTATGTGTATGCCCTTGTTGCGACATTTTCGGTGTTGCCAATGGGCTTTGGTATGGGTGGATATATACTTTTTGGCTCCAAATATTTTTCGCGCTCCAGTTTTCACCTTCCCGCTACAAGTCATAACAAAATTAGAAATACCATACAAAAAAATAACATATGAGAACCCTAGATTGCCGTCTCTCTCCATCCAAACCGAAACTAGCTTATTTCCTCCATCTCCAAAACTCATCCTCTTTCTCTCCACATATTCAAAGCTTATCTCTCCTCTACCCTCAACCTCCACTGTTTCTGACTTTACTGAGGTGAGAAGAATTGAAAAGCCATTGAAGCTGCAACAAAATCAAAAGCTTCGTTTTTTTGTTCCCTGTCCTAGTTGAAATCGTTTTTTTTTTTAGATGAAATGAATCCTTTAGACCTTGGACTCTACGATTTTATTCTTTTGTTGGTTGTCTGTACCGCACGGAGATGCACTTGAGATAGGGAAGTTTGTGTGTAGCTGGCTGGGATACGACATCAGTAGGGGTTTCACTGCTTAGAATAGATTTGCTTGAGTCTCTTCTCCGCCAAAAAACGGATTTAGAAGTAGGAGGCCCTGCGTTCGAGATCTCATTCACAGCTTTTTGGCACAAAAGAAGCGAATCAATAGGATCGGTCTCTCCTCTCGATTCGATTGGAGGTGTATCTGCTTCAAATGCGTATATCTCGTCCGGGGCGGGGAGTAGCAGATTCTGGTAAATGATACTCTAAGATGGGAAGTCAGGCTTATGGCCCACCTTTCCATCTTCGTCTTAGTAGAGCTTCCACCTCCTTTCAGTTGAAAAGCCAGTTCTTCCTCGAGCTATATTGGATTCGACCTTTTATGATTAAAGAGACTCATTTGACTTTTAAAACCGAACTACTTAGGTTTGGTGAAAGCAAAGGATGATACGTTGAAGCTTTTATCTGCACTATTGCATTTTCTTAAAAAAGAGATAAAAGTGAAAAGCGGCTTTGAATGCTTTTTTATAATACTGAAATCTTAAAAGAGTATTGGCGCTATTATACTGCCCAATAGCTGTTTTCAGAATTCCATATATAAAAATAATTAATTTGATTTCTTTTCTTACTTTAAGAAAAATGTATATCATAATTCACTCTGCTCTATTGACTTCTAGGTCGGATTTGGAATAGAAACAGGTATCGATTTATCCTACTTCTCTGTGTAAGGGATCAAATCGATTGATATAGACTCTTGTAACTTTCAACCCTTTGGAATCTCTCAATTCCATCTTTCATGGCAGGCAGTGAACTCAAGAACACCCGCCCGTTCTGAACACTAGATCGAAGTAAGCAAAAACTAGAAAAAGAGAATCATCTAATATGCAAAGTAAGAGGCCTTATCCGAAAGTAGCGGCGAAGGAAGCGAACGTTGACTCTATTCCTCCCTTTTCTTTAGTCGATCGTGAGTGGGTCTGTCGTCCTCCTCATTAGAGTCCTCCTAGAATCAATAGCATTTTGTAGAAATACATCCTGTCTTTTCACCTTAGTAGTCCTATGCATAGTTAGTATTATAGCCCCAATCATGGCTACTAATAAAATAAGACTAGGAACCAAAAACTAGACGAAATAGTCAGTATGAAGTAAATGGCCCAATGTTTCCAAATGAGTCCAACTTCGTACCTTTTCGGCATAAACCGTATATCTCAGAAAGGTCGTATTTCTTTGGGTTGGTAGTAATGGAATGGTTTCATTATCTAAAATGAAGAACATTTCCCACCAAAGGGATCAGTCCAATAATACCACTCACTGGTAAATAGAGCAATACTTCTTCGTGAGTCTCCGCTATTTTCATATGGAACATCATAACAACGAATAGGAATGAAACGGCAATAGCTCCTATATTCACTACTGGGGAGATCATAGTGGAGAAGTCGAGACCTAAGAAAAGAAGTAAACCAGAAGTATTGCGAAAGATTGGGATGGGAAACAAAACGGAATGTACCGGATTTTTTATTCACCATGGTCCAACTCTATGATTCACCATCTATCAGTGGAAGTTCCACCACATTTATTGATCTATATTTGGTTTAGTTTCTGGTGTTGGTTCAGAAAATTCTTGAAAAATCGTGCTTGAGAATTTGGTCTCGGGGTTGAATAAGATTTTTAGATCTACGAGTCTGCTTTCCAATATAATTGGATTCATCTTGTTTCGATATTTGCACAATAAGCTACGACTGTTTTAGTGCATAATGGTCAGCCTAGATTTTTCTGACAAAGTTATGTATTTGGTGGCGTTCTGTGCATTTTCTGTTGGGAAACTCCTTTCATGGCCTGAAAGTTAGTTGTAGACAATTTAGTGTAGTTTCATACCCAATTTACCTTGTATTAATCCGAGTTATACAAATAAAGTTATGATAGTTTTACTGCAGATAGGTCAACCAGGATTTTGAATGTTTTCAAGATTATTGTAGTTTTTATTGTTGCTTTAGTGAATGCAACATTGGTTTATGTGTTTGAGGGAGTTCTCTATTATTATTGTTAGACAATATTATATATGAGTTTGCAGGTGTGCATACAAGTGTTTATACTCCTAAAACATGGTAGTTTTTGTCTTTTTTTATTTTGGCTAATTTTCTTGATTCCTCGATCTTTGCATCTTAATGTAATAGAGTGACGGTAATGTAATAGAGTGTGTTTGAAAACTTGGTTCAGGTCCTCAACTTAAGCACTTGCAACAAGGAAAATAGGTTGAAGCTGTAAACTTCTTTCAGGTAGCCTTTTCATGTTCTCTAGCTTGTATATTTTTTAGATTAAAATTGAACTTTTGTTTGCTATAATGCAATTTTAGTAGTTTTGAACAATTGATAGCTATATTTTAGAATTTAACTTTTGAACAATTGATTGCTATATTTAAGAAAGGTCTCGAGTTTTTTTTAGTAGTTGTAGATTATCTGAAGGCAAGGTCTGATATATTTCTCTAGTAGTTTCTCTACGAGAGATCTTAACTGAACAAGACCCAATCTAGGCATTCCCTGTCTTTGGAATAACTCACCAGATAAGTTCCAATAAAGCTTTTCAAACATTCGAGGCTGGTGGAGGCTTGTCACTACTACAAAAAAGGTAATAGATAGCATGACGATCACAACATTTGACAATTAACATACACTCGTATAATATATAAAATAAAAGTTGACAGAAGAATCAACAAGCTAGAACAAATAACTAACCTTTGGTATCACCAGACCGTATCATTATTTAGAACCTAGGCTAACCAAGTAAAGCTTCACATCCGATACAAGCAACAGTCCCAAATTTAATTAGCATGAGCATTTGACAGGTTGAAGTCCTACACAATCCATCAAGTAAAATCCTATGTTAGGACCTTCTCTATGGATAACCTCATTACCTTTGTGAATTCAAAATCAGCAAAGAAAAAAAAACTACTAAGGACTTGTACTGTGAATACACAATCTGCATGTGCCATGCTTAGTCAACACCTACAATGAGTCATGGATAGTTCAAAAGGATGTGTAGACATGAAGATATATAGTGGATTGACACTAATTAATGTGCACAATGCCCAATGTTCACTCATGATTTAGATAGGCATTGATGCAAAATTTGTAGTTCATGCACTTGTCATCACTAATCTGTAGAGGACTAAAAAATGCAGAGATGGGAAGTGTACCTTAGCTTATTTCAAAGAAATTAAACACCAATAAAAATCAATTCTTGTACTAGGTGGTTCAATAAATCGTCTTCAACACTTACAATGAAGAGAAGAAATGCAACATTCTAAACAAAATTTCAATATTAAACGCAAGGCAAATAAAAATCAGTTAACATAGCGTACATAAAACCAAAAAGACAAACCTGTTGATTAATAATTCTTTCTACTAATTCAAAAGCTTTCATAGTTTGAGTCAATTAATTCAACGTTGCAAATCCCAATTCCAGATCCCTCTTCCTCTTTTAGGGCTCACGAAATAACTTTCCAAAATATGATTCAAAACCTACATACAAACCAAAACAACCCTTAAAAATGGAATAAGTAGAAAAGAAATACTGCAAATAATACAAACAAATGGGGGAAACATAAAACCCAAGTGAAGCCTAAAGAGGAGGAAAAACCAACTTCACTAAACAAACAATACAACAAAAAATATCATACAGTAAAAGAACAAACAATACAACAAAAGATACAAAGGAAAATGACATTTCGAAGCCCGAATCTATTTATGACCATCATGTGAATTATATCCATGTAAAGTTGGATGCACTAAAATTGGTCAAGAAAGTCATAATTGTTAATCATCACTCAGAACTCTGTTGTCCCAAGCAAAGGAGTTCTTTAAATTGTACTAACTTCTTACGTAATTCTGACCATGGTATATTCTTAAACAATGAGCCACTCCCCAATAGAAGAATCATAAAGCTCCAGAATTTTGCCAAGGCTAAACCGTAAACCCCACATGCCTCAGAAATCTTATTAAGTGTAGGAGGATTGGTCAAGCTAAGTGGAGATGTTGTTGATGCAGAAACTCCAGAGCATAGATAGAATATTATCAACTAACTTTCTATAACCAAAATTAAGAAGATGGGGACCATTAGGCACTACAGTTAGTGTTAACTAACAAGATACAAAATCTAGTAGTCTGAAATCATAATGCATAAATCGTCAATACATAGGAGTATCACAAATCAAAGCATTCAAGAGAACTGTTTGTTATAGCCTATTAACTATCTTCACTAAAAATATATTATACCATTTCAGCTTAATAAAAATGTAAATCAAAAACAAAATTTTAGAACATATATTCTTCAGCCTTTGAAATCATGTCGTGTGACTAAATCAGTTATAAACAGTGTAGATTAAATGAATAAACAATATAATTGGAACCTAGTTGTACCTCTCCTCTCCTCGCTTCGCTCTTTTTAACACTTTCATTAGTCGAATATCTTCAATTAAAGAACCCTAAAAAATGTAAAGGAAAGGTTTTTTTTTTGTTTTTAGTTTAAACAAAAAAGAAATTGTAAAAAATGAAGATTGGGTTTTTCAAGGAGAAGATGAGTACTAATAAGGTTTCCGATTTTGATGGGGGTGGTGACGGTTTTGGGGTGGTTGATGTCGGTGGTGGGGGTTTTGGAGAAAATTAGACGGGTGTTGTTTTGATTTTGGAAAGAGATGAAAACAAATAATAAGGAGGTCGGGCTGAAAATTTGGTGTAAAGCCCAATAATTGACCTGCCGACAATAGCACTTCTCCACAAACGCAATCAATTTTATTGCGATATTCGTCGAAACGCTATCCTTAGCTATCCCAAAAAACTTTATAGCATTTTTTTTTATAAATGTTATTGAATAAATGCTATCTTTTTATAGATTTCTAGTAGTGTGTGGTAGCCTTTCTTTAGCGATATTACAAAACTAAGTTTCTAAACTTAAGAGAAAACTTATAATTAGTTGCATGATGTTTTGTCTCTTGAGACTTATTTGGATTGGTAGAACTTGGTTTCTTTTATTTGTTTTGCAAGCTTAATGAGCACTATATACAAGCCTTTATGATATTATATACGTACATGGATTGAATGTTTGTTTCTTTCGTTTAGAGGAGTTTGTTTTACCTTGCCTAGATATGTCAATGTCATTCTGAGCATCCCTGTCCATTGAGCATTAGTTGAACAGTTCAATAGACCAAATTTAGTAAATAAAAAACATTCAATAAGACCAAAAAGCATAAACCTACTAATTAACTAACGTACCAAATCTTAGGGTCATAAGTCGTAACTTGTCTAGTAGAACGGGGAGTACAACTAGTAAAGACAATGTAATACAACCTTGAAAGTTTATTAGTTGGTGGTAGCTAATTAAAGGTAACGACGTCTATAGGTTTTTCTCGTGGACGCCACACTTTCTCCAATACAACATTAACAAAAAAAGTTGTTATTTTTAACCACAAGATATCTCATTTAGTAATGCAACATCATACTTAATTATACCAATAACAAAATTTTAACAATGAGATCCTTTAAAATATTAGCATAGATAATTCAATTTTATCGAAAAATAATAATATATTAAGTTATTAACATACAATGACTACATTAGACAATTATAGTGATAAAAAGAATAAATCAAAGTAGACTTTTTGTAACCAATTTAATTTGAAATAAAAGAAGTAACAATTATGCTCTTTCTCAGAGATAAAGTACCTAAGCTATGTAGAAGATTAGGGGTAAAGTTGAAAAGTTAAAAGTGAGATGTCTTATATTGTAGTTTGTCTTTTCTTGAAGTGAATGTCAAAAGTACCCTTCATTAAGTGACTTTCACTTTAAGTTTAAGGGTTTGAAAGTTTATTAGTTGTTGTATTAGTGAAAGTTTAAGTTCTTAGAAACAAATCTGATAAGTTGGTGTAGCATGTGTACTGTTTTCGTTTGTGATGTCAAAACTGATTGTATAATTATTATCTTGTAGTAGGAAACACGAAAATGGATAAGAGTTGGATACAATTGCCAAATAGGTTTTGGCCAGCGTATAAAAAAGGAATTCGGGATTTTATTGATATTGCTCGTGGTCATGTAAACAGTGCGGGCAGGACTAGGTGTCCATGCAAAGAGTGCAAAAATAGGAATTACAAGCACATCAATGAGGTAAATGATGATCTAGAAAGGTTAGGCATGGACAAGAAGTATACTCGTTGGGTGTTTCATGGAGAAGAATATGAGGAATTAAGTGATGATGATGATGACGACGATGATGATGGCAATGGTGTTCAAATGGTAAATTTTGATGGGTTAGATGACATGATTGAAGATTTACAAGCTTCAACACATGTTGATAATTTGGAGCCTCACGTGGAACATGGGGAATCCAGAGATGATGATGCATTGAATGCAACAGAAGGTGAAGGTGGCTTTAACAGCAATGGAGGAAATGTAGATCCATATGATGACCTTTTGAGGGAAGCACGCCAACCTTTGTATCCAGGTTGTAAGATTTCTAATTAAGTTAGATTATCTTGTGAAATTGCTTCACTTAAAGATAATCAATCGCTGGAGTAACAAATCGTTCACTATGATTCTCCAGTTGATTAAAATCGGATTGCCTGAAGGTGAGACACTACCAAAATCTCATTACGAGGCGAAGACATTAATGCATAATCTAGGACTTGGTTATATCCCAATACATGCATGCAAGAATGATTGCATGTTGTTTTGGAAAGAAAATGACAGTCTTCAAAATTGTCTCGAATGTGGGGAGTCAAGGTATAAAGTTTGTGAAGGCAAGACTAAAAAAATACCACAAAAAGTGTTGCATTACCTTCCACTTAAACCAAGACTCAAGAGGTTGTTTATGTCGAGGGTTACTGCTGCAGATATGAGATGGCACAAAGAAAAACATGATCGGGAGGAGAATGTACTAAGGCACCCAGCAGATTCTCAAGCTTGGGGCGATTTTGATAAGGAACATGAGTGGTTTTCCAATGATCCTCGCAATGTTCGCTTGGGTCTTGCAACTGATGGATTTAACCCATTTGGAAATATGAGTAGCCAATACAGTATGTGGCCTGTAATGGTGATACCATATAATTTACCACCGTGGAAGTGTATGAAAGAACCGTTCACCTTCATGACGTTACTTATTCCAGGACCTTCATCACCTGGGAATGATATCGATGTCTATTTATGACCTTTGATTGATGAACTTAAAGAGTTATGGAAAGATGGGGTGGAGACTTATGATGCAGTGGCAAAGAAAATATTTCGGTTGCATGCTGCAGTGTTATGGACTATAAATGATTTTCCCGCATACGGTAATTTATCTGGTTGGAGTACCAAGGGCAAACTAGCTTGCCCTAATTGTAACAAGGATACAGTTTCCATGTATTTGAAGAATGGACGAAAGTTGTGTTATATGGCAAATCGTCGTTTTCTGCCGCTAAGGCATGCTTGGAGAACTCGTGGCAAACAATTATTTGATGGAAATAGGGAGAGCAGGTTGCCACCTAAAGAGTTGTCTAGGGATGAATTGTTATCACAAGTGAACTATGTAGAACCCCTTCAGAAATTTGGAAAGCCTAAAAAAAAAAAAAAACGTACCGAGATGGAGTTGAACTGGACAAAGAAGAGCATATTTTTTTAGTTACCCTATTGAAACACTCTTAAGCTGCGACACAACCTTGATGTTATGCATGTTGAAAAGAACATTTGTGACAATGTTGTGGGGACATGCTAGACCTAGATAGCAAAACAAAAGATTCAGTAAAAGCTCGATTAGATTTGGCCGCATTGGGTATAAGAAAAGAGTTGCATCTAATCCCAAGAGGTGATAAGTTTGTAATACCCCCGGCATGTTACACATTGTCATCTTCAGAGAAAAAATCTTTTTGCGAGTGGCTGAAGTCGGTGAAGTTTCCTGATGGCTATGCGTCTAACATTTCTCGATGTGCAAATGCTAAAGATGGTAAGATAACAGGAATGAAAAGTCATGACTGTCATGTGCTCTTACAACAACTTCTCCCGATTGCAATACGTGGTTTCTTGTCGAAGGATGTAGCCATTGCATTGATTGAGTTGGGCCTGTTCTTCAAAGAGTTATGTTGCAAGACGCTAAAATTGGAAGTACTTGAGAAGATGGAAAAAGACATTGTAGTTATACTTTGTAAGATCGAGCAAATATTTCCTCCTGCATTTTTTGATGTAATGGTTCATTTGGCTGTCCACTTGCCGCGTGAGGCGATACTTGGAGGACCGGTGCAGTATAGGTGGATGTATCATATTGAAAGGTAAGGCATATGACTTGCAATTCATTTAACGTGAAATTAGCATTTTAAAGTTAAAATTTTTATTATACATTAATCATATATGTGTGATTTGTAAACAGGTATCTACACACGCTAAAACAATATGTTCGAAATAAGGCTCGCCCCGAAGGTTCAATTGCTGAAGCATACGTTGACAATGAATGTCTCACGTTTTGCTCCATGTATCTTCAAGGAATTGAAACTCGGTTCAATCGTGAAGAAAGAAATTATGATGGTGGTAATGAGAATCAAAAGACAGGATTTGATATTTTCACACAGAATGTTCGACCATTTGGAGCTTATACAAATATCATTCTCGAACCAAAGGATCGAGACAAGGCTCATTACTATGTGTTGAATAATACAGAGGAGTTATCAACTTATTTAGAGTAAGTTCTACTGCATTTAACTTATCAATTCTGTTTTATACATTTTAAGCCACTTTAAGTTGTTAAGTTTATGTGTTTGATATGCATGTAGTCAACACATGACAGAGCTTCAAATGGAAAGCTCACGCAACTTGCCTGAGAGACAAGAAATGTTGTTTCCTAGTTGGTTTGAAAAACGTGTAAGTGTTTGTACTATTTATTTTAATGTTATTGTTATGAACCGAAATAGTATGCTAATTATGCTTTACTGATTTGGTGTACATTTTTATGAATAGATGCAAATATTACGCAATGAGAACTCTCCTGAAGCTACCGATGAATTGTATTCATTGGCATGTGGACCTGATACACGTGTGAAACGTTATAGTGGTTGCATTGTTAATGGGATTAGGTTTCACACCAAAGATCGAGAGAAAAATCTTTGAACCCAAAATAGTGGTGTTACTTGTAAAGGAGAACACCAAGGAAAAAGAGACCGACTTTTACGGTATTTTGACCGATGTTTTGAAGTCAGCTTATCTATTCGGGAGAGAGTTTATCTTTTCAGATGTGATTGGTATGATGTTGGTAATAGAAGGACAGGAATACAAACGGATGGTTTTTTCACTAGTATTAATACCTCCAAGACGTGGTATAAAGATGACCAGTTTGTCTTAGCCACACAAGCATGCCAAGTTTTTTATGTCGATGATACCAAATTGGGTAGTAGTTGGCAAGTTGTGCAAAAGACAAAGCCTAGAAATGTGTTTGATGTTCCAGAGAGGGAAGAAGAGATTGAAGCAGGAGGCACTGATGAGGCATATCAACAGGAGGAGCATACAGGGATGGATTTGGATAATGTCCAACATGATGAAACACATGAAGCTAGTAGCAATGGAATCCAAAATGAACCTATAACACCCATACAACTAAATAGAGACGATATGGACCCAAATGAAGTTGATGCCAACGAGGTCGTGACTGCTATGGAAAGTTGCCTTCATGACAATACCATTGTTGATGAGGAAACTGAAGAAGAGGATGATGATACATTAATGGATTATTGTTCAGAGGAAAAAGTTGTCATATCGAGTGATGATGACACGGACGTAGATTGAATATTTTTTTAGTAACTTCATTATCCATTTTGTTATTGAATGGAGAGCTTTATCTTAGATTTTATCTTGTTTTTCCATTGAGTAGAAATACTATATTAAACCTGATTTTTCTAGCATGTGTTTCATTTTTGGATATGTTGCATACTATATTAAACCTGATTTTTATCATTCATGAATTCTTTCTTTCATATTCATGTTATATCTGTTTCTATAGTTATGGTACCTGGTCTAAATCGACCCTCGAGGGCACAATCTATTTCACAACCTCAGTCTGTGGTTAACGAGGTGAATGGTTCGAGTGTCGGTAAGATTATAATTAATGGTTTTGTGTAATTCGTTAGTTAGTTCAAATAAAATGTCGTGGAAGCTCATACTTTTTTGTTTAACAGCTCCATTTAAGAAGAAAAGAGGTAAGGTTGTGAATCAGAAAGTCATAGACTACAAAGACGTTACTGGTCAGAAACCAAGGATAGAAATTCAACCAGGTAATACTAGACCTGTGGGGAAGTGGAGTGCTCAATTTGTCAGGGAGATTGGCCTAGTTCTTGGCGACCGACACAGTCCTCTTTACTCGCCATGATTGGAGTAAAGTGGGAGAGGAAGTGAGAAAACCATTACGCGGACCGTGATTCGGTAATGGAGTTTTATGTTTTAGCTATATGATATACCATAATTATTTTATGTAACTTTAAACTACATTTCTTGTTAGGAAAAATTGGATGTGGATATGCACCTTCCACATGTGAAGTACGCTGTGGACGCAATATTAGGGGCACGTTTAAGAGGATTTAGGTGTAATCTTCACAAGCATTATAGGAGTTTCAGAAATGATGGAGTCACACGATCACACCCTTATAGTGGCTTGGCACAAGAAAAATGGAATGCGTGTTGTGATTGCTTTAGAAAAGAAGATTTCAAGGTAATATACTTTATTGTGCTAATTAGGAAACTGCTATGTATTGAATTATACTTAAGGGTTGTGTTGATTTCTTAAAGAAAAACTACATACTCGTTGTAATTTTATGTTTTAGCTTGGTCTGTCTTTCTATTTGGATGATGTAAGGAGTACTTAATTTATTGGATTTTGAATGAGTTCAATTTAATGTTTTTGTTGGCATTGCTTTTGATATTGTATTCATTTTATTGCAGAAAATTAGCGAGCAAAATTCAAATAATCGGCAAAAGCTCGAAACAAACCATTGTGGTGGTTCAAAGTCATTCCTAGGATACTTGGAGGAATCTGTAACTTTCTTTATTTACATACATTGGGTTGCTTTTTCGCAGTTTGATATTATTTGAAGTAAATTATAAAGGGATATGTTTTCAAATCTTTACAGCGTGACTCTGAGACTCAGGAACCTATTGGAAAGATCGAATTCTATCGTCGAACCCACTTTAGCAATAGTAAGGGATGGACTAGTCTCATTGCTGAACAAAACTATGTAAGTAAATTTACTTGTACCTAGCTTTACCATGGTGTACTTATAGTTCGATATATTTATGCCCAATTTAAACTTATAGGACCGAATGCGACAACTTAAAGCTGAGTCTGAAGTAGAAGGTGCTGAGCCAAAGACTGAGGATGAAATTTTTATTATAGTATTAGGTGTAAGGTCTGGATACTCCAATGGCCTTGGGCATGGGGTCCTGCCATAGTCATCTAGAAGGCTGGCATCCCTTCATTTAGAGGAGGAAGTGCAAAGGAGGAGGGCTGAGGAAGCTGAAAAGCGTAACGAGGAGCTCACTGCTGAAATGATATCTCAAAGAAGTCAAATAGAGGAGATGGCGGTCCGTCAAGCTAGGTTTGAGGCTTGGATGTTGCAAGTCAATGCTAGTTCTTCATGGTACGTATGAGCTGTTTGCATTAAATTGATTGGTTGCATGCCTGATCGAGTAACTCCTTTTGAGATATTTTGTGTTTGTGATTTATACTAGTCTGCGAAAACTATACGTGTATCCTTTTTCCTCGAACTTTTTCTATATTACCTCGTAATTTATACTAGGCAGTATCGAGAGATGGCGACTCTATGAAATTCTTATAGGTCTAGCTGCTCTAAATAAAGTAAAGCCTAGAGGCAGGGCAGTGCACTAGTTTAACTGTCAGATGCTAGTTTTAGTCATTCAGAGCTAGTTTCAAACTAGCTAATGATATGTACTAAGCTAGTTTCAAGTCTAGCAACTGTAAAGAGAGTAAAGCCTAGAGGCAGGGCAGTGCACCAGTTTAACTATTAGATCCTAATTTCAGAGCTATGTCATGCATCCCTAACGAATGGTATTTCCTTAAAGAATGATCAGTGATTTTGATTGCCTGGCCGCCCTTCTAGACCTGCATATGCTCAACTTTTTGTACACGACCTTGTACCATCCCTTGTCCAAGTCATTCAGAGCTAGTTTCAAACTAGGCACTGATGCATTCTCTTTTTTCAGACTGTCTTCACAAATTGTCATATGCATTCTCTTTTGTAGTAGATTTTGGTAGAAAGGAACGAAACATTAGTAGTTGTCTTGCCCTGATTTTGTCAGATGCATTCTCTCTTGTAGTAGTTGTCTTGTAGTAGTTCTCTCTAGAGATACTTGGGCTTAAGGGAGCTAGTAAGTTTGTAACTGCAAAACTTTGATGGCCACTGCTGTCCCATCCCTTAAGACCCCTTGGTAGACGTTCCCGAAGCTACCTGACCCGATAAGTTTCCCTTCATCAAACCCTCTAGTATCCTTTGAGAGTTCTTTATAAGTGATTCTGGGGAAGTTGAATTTCAGTTCTGGCGCTGACATGCTAAACAACCCATCTTTCTTGGTGGAAATTATTCCTTTGATGTATCGATGTCCAATTGACCTGCCTCTTTTTGTGTGTTTAGATGTGGTGTATGGATGATGTAGATAGATGTGGTATGGTCGTTGAACAAAAGAGAAGCGTATCAAAACCTAATTATCCCTCAATGAGTAAAGGATGAGTAGGGTATCGTTCCACTTTTAAGTGTATGTTTATATGAAGGACAGGACTGGAAAGGGGGTTTGAGGGATTAAAAACTAATATTGTAGAGATTGTAGATTCTAATTCTAAACTAAGCTAAACTAACTAAACTATTGAGAATTTATAAGAGAGAGAATTCAAGAGATTAGAATCCACCAATACTTTTAATCTATGACCTTCTGCTTCATGGTTGTTCTTACAAGTAGACTACAATTAGGCAATCGAGCGAGTGCCGATGCCCTTTGATCTAAACATCGTTAACAATTAACTCTACTTAAGGTTGTTCTTATGTTTATGCTATTAATATCTTCTTTCCTTTTATGTAAGCTCGGGCAGCCATTCAATGTATTACCAAGAGCAACATCAAGGAGTACTTCCTAATAGGGCAGCCATTCAATGAATCACCACTTAAGGCAAACACAAAGAATACTTCCCTGGTCAAATCCCCCGAGCTACCCCTTCTAAGGCAACACAAAGAATACTTCCCTAACTCTAAAGAATTACACTACTAGAAGAAAAGTAAATAACACTAGCATGATATTAATATTGCAAAACATAAACCCTATTCTATACTTCCATCCCCTGGCCGGTGTGGGCAATGGAACTAATAACTACAAACATAAAGAACTAACCTGATTGAAGAACACCATGAACCAGAAGAATCATTAAACCTTAAGCACTGGCTTCATCTCCTCCCTTGAAGGAGAAGATTAGCCTTCCATATAGAAGGAAGAACACGAAGAACGAGAAGAAGAAGAGTCGAAGAACATAAGACTAGAAAGACTAATTTATTAAGACTCAGCTAGTTAAAACCGATCTTTTATTATTAATCTCTCTCTGCCTCAAGTTAAGGAGACAAGAATATAAGTGAATTGGCCAATTACATGAGGCACTTAGGTCCTCTATTTATAGGGGTTACAGTGAGTTCTAGAAGCATTCCAAACCGTCATTTGTTTCCTAATACAAATAGGTTTCTTTCAGAGTCCGACTTCGTCTTCAAAACTGAGAAGGAATTGACCACAGTGTCGATTCATGCATCTGGACGCATTATCCATGCGTCCCAGACTTAATCAATGCGTCTGGACGCTCGATCTATGCGTCCCAGACGCAATCAATGCGTCACGGGCGCCGATACATCGTCCCCGCAGCGTAAAGCCGATTTTCTCTTACGCTCTATCCTTCTATCCTCTTTTGCGGGCTTTGGTCCAAGCAACGAATCCTTTGGCCTTGGGCTTCCAAATAGACTTTAAAATAGGTCCAAGTCGCATCTTTAATAGCTCCAATTCCTTGGCCTTCTCCATGATTGTCCACGGACCTCCCATGTGATCCTTAATGCTCCGAATTGCTTCGTTTTACCCCATTTTCTCTAATATTCTACAAAACTCTATTTTTCACCTCTAGAATCTTAAAACATAACTTACAAACACTATTAATCCACTAAGATGGCTAAACAAGAGGCATAATCGAGGGTTAAATAGCACTTTTTGAGCACTTATCACCAATCCAACAAAATATGGTAAATTAATAGTAACAACTGCCTGTTCTTTGAAAGTAATATCTCAAGTGTCTAAGGGTTGAATACTATGTATGCTAGTCTTCTGGTACAATTTAAGGAAGAATGATCTAGGAAAATGCACTTTTATCCACTCTGGGAAAAAATCTTACGGATTTACCTACTATGCCTTGCTCTTTTTTGAGAATATGTCTAAGTTATTGTGATTTTTAAGTTCAGTACAAACAAACCCTGGCACAAAATGCTTGATACATGACGTAAACAGACACAAACGTCCACTGGCCTGATCAGCCTTTGCATTTTGTCATCATCACTTACCATAATTTACCAGGGTATCAAGCATTGCTCTTTAATTAAGTGTAATGCACTGTTTTGTGGACCATATTATATTCAACTTGGGTTTCTGCCAAGAGATATTGCAAAGTGGGTAGCTCCATTATGTGATGCTAGTTTTTTTTGTTTCTCTGCGTATATATATATCTAAAAGTAGTACTTGCAACTGCTTTGGAAGGAAGCAACAACAAAGTACAACTGATAATGTATGTCTCACAGGCATGTCCTATATCCGATGGGACCCTAGTTTGACCACATAAAAATATTTGCATGATTACTTGCATTTTTGCTTCAATCTTCTTTTAATTTGGATAATTATACTTACTAATGTCTCTTTTCTTTTCCAATTTGTTGTTTGTATCAGATTGGCAAATTGGTTGGCGGTATATTGATAAAGAAAACTTGGGTGGATGTTGTTCGAATCGGCAGATTATGGGAATTTGGCCAAAATCTTATTTTTTGAAGAACTAATATTATTTAGTTGATGGCTTTGAAGATTTTGTAATTCAGTATATTGGAAGAGACTAATTGTATGGATGCTCAAATAATGATTTTGGATGATCTTAATTAATGAAATATATTTTGCTATAATTTATTGTGAATGAATACATCTGATCGGTGTTTTTAGTTTAATCATAAATTGTATTGGGCAGGTTTATATAAATTGAAATGATTCAAAATAATGCGTAATACCTATTATATATATGAGTAAACCCATTTGCAATGCCAAGCTCGTTGTAAAAGAATTAGGGTGCTGCAAATGTGTTTAAACAATTACCAACACATACATTTGGTGCGGCTAAAACCACTAGCAGGGGTAGCTAAAAACACACTTTTGGCAACGCCTTTGGGGCAACTAATGGTTTAAACCTTTTGCGACAAAGACCTAGGGGCAGCTAAAAACACACTTTTGGCAACGCCCTTGGCGCAGCTAATGGTTTAAACCTTTTGTGACAAAGACCTGTAGCTAATGCTTTGCTTCTTTTGTGACGCCAGAGGGTGCAACTAAAAGTAACCCTTTTGCAACGCTAGCAGGTGCAGCTAAAAAGAACATTTTGCAACGCCAATCGCTGCAAATAGTTTAAATATTTTAAAAATCATTTTAGTTTGGCAAAATACTTTAGCAATGCTAATAAAGTAATAGCAATGGGACAAGGCGATGCAATAACCTTCAAGCTTTTGCGACGCCAATTGTTGCGTCTTCATTTAGCTTTTGTGACCCAATTTTTTGCAGCGCCTTTGTGACGCCCACATTGGCGTTGCTATTGATCATTGGCAGCGCTTTTTCGTACTTGTAGCGACACCAGATGGCGTTGCAATTGAGCCTTTCTGTTGTAGTATACACTATACCGCATTGGAATTTGTGCGAGTACAAGCTATATCATCCAAATTCATAGGTCATTCTCTATACAAGTATACACTATACTGCATTGGAATTTGTGCGAGTACAAGCTGTATTATATTTTACTAAGAGAAAGTGGCGCGCCTTGAGCAAATGCTTAGGTAGATGCCTCTTTCCTTTTAATCGATGGTTTAGAAACAGTTTAGTTCGATATGTGATCTATATATAAGGTTTTTCTTTGCAAGCTAAAGAGTTAATTAATACTCAATGCTAGGTTATCACAGGCGTTATTCATTGATTGATATGGTGGTGTTTACTTGACTATCCATATATAGGTATAAATTTTCAAGGTCATTTTTTCTTTGGAATTTTTTTGCTTTTGGTATAATCATAGGCATGAACACAAAGCCTATGAGATTCATGTACATGATTATATGTTAATTATATAGGCTTTGTTCATCCATTTTGAAATAGCGAATTCTCAATACACAGGACAACAAATTGGTCGTGTAAACAATTTTGGATTGAGTTTTACTCATGGTATATATAGGCATCAAAGCTGCCTATTATCTATAATCTATTGTCGATTTTGCTTTAATATTATTGTGATTTCGTGCTCATATCTATAAACCACAATTTGGGTTTTAAGTCTGTTAATTAATACTCTTGCCTTATACTTTTGTTTAGATATATGTCATAGCCCATATGCCAATTTCAAAATGCTAATGTGAGTTGTAACCTGTAGGTATATACTTGCATAATTTCACAAAAAATAATAATTGAAAACTAAACTATGATGGCATTCTCATCAATAAGTTTTATTTTTCATTCAAGTGCAGAGCACGTGCATATTTGCTAGTATATATATATAAAGATTCTACACTATGCTGGTTCATCCTCATCAATAATGGTATTCAAGTGCTTTCTTGGATGGTCATTTATATGATTTGGACTGCAAGGATGGGTGCAAGCTGAGGATCTACAACTCGGATACAGATTCTTGGAGCAAGCACATTGATAGCAAGCTGCACATGGGTAGTTCCCGGGCATTGGAGGCAACAGCACTTCTCCCTTTGAATGGGAAACTTTGTATCATTCGTAATAACATGAGGATAACTATGGTGGATGTCTCTAAGTCTGATAATGCAGGGGAGGTCATAGCTGACCAGCTGTGGGAGACTATTGCTGGAAAGGGGCAGTTCAAAAATTTTGTTGCGAATCTCTGGTCAAATTTTGCTGGTCGTAACCGCTTGAAGTGTCACATTCTTCATTGTCAGGTTCTTCAAGCTTAAACTCCCTACTGACACACTACATAAAAGGTTATTCTGTTCGGTTGGCATGCATCAGCTCAATATTAAGTGTGGAACGGGAATAGCTTCTGCTGTACTGGCAACTTTTCATTCATTTGAAGCCTTGTAATTTCTGCACTTCAACAGATACTTGATCAGCGTTATGTACACTCCCCACTCTATATTTTGAAAGATGCTTATATCCAATCTGTCTTAGAAAATTGAAGTACTCTCTACAGCGCAAACAGTTGCAAAAGGCCAATTGCTGGTTCTTGTATTATTAGCTTAGTGCATTGGTGTTTAAAGTTTCAAATGTATGTAAATTGGCTTCTCCGTCTTTTGGTTTTCCTTTTTTCTATTTTTATTTTCTCCCTAAATATATCAAATATTAGTTAGGGAGCAAGCCAATGGGGTAAGGGAAGGTGTTAGAGATGCTCGCCTTGAGAAAACAGTACAAGCAGGTGATTAGCAGCATGAAGCACATCGACCGTAATTACGCAATACCACTGGGCGACCCATACAAGCAGCGGACCACCACTAAAATTCACGAACTGTCAAGGAGAAACCAAGAACCTATTGCATAAAGTCCCTCTTCCTCATCCTTCTCGTCGTCCGATCCAAACCTAGACTTAAACCCCTCTCTTACCTTTCAACCACCGAACCCTTTCTGCGTCTACGATTTTATGCCATGTTCTAAATTGATATAAAAGATATTGATGTTAAGTGTCCCTTTCCTTTATGACGCTTAACGAGTTATCCAACAATTTTTAAGCAAAGAAATGATCTCGCTAACGTAATCAGATGCATCGAGTTAGAACTTAAAAGCACTGTACGTATTACCACTCAAACACTACCTTGCTGTTTAGACAGGTTCTTATGGTCATGAATAAATGGTAATGCATCCAATAGATTATTAGACAACTTGATAAGCTTTAATAAGCCTAGCAGTCCTTCCCAATTCCTGTCAGATACAACTAGGTGAACCATTTTGATCAGTTCATAAAACAAGCTTGGTTCAGAATCTTATAGCTTAAACCATATTCAGACTGCAAGAATTAAAGCATATAGATAGCTGCACAGAATTCTATCAAAGGATAAACAATGATACAAAAGAAAGAAACAGAGAAAAAGTCGTAAGAAATCGGAATACAGACTAGAAAGTAGTAACTTTAACTCACCATGCCGCCCATGGAGAACTCACTCTGGCGATTTTCCAAGGTAACTTGGCAGCAAAGAAATTAAGTTTTGAGTCCGAATTGGAGAAGTACGTGAAATGGATGTTGCATAGAAATTAAGCAGAACAATCCTTATTTTTCGCTTGGAGAATAAGAGTTTGTTGGGAAAATACTCGTTATATGATTTTGATTAGGAGTTCGATCAATATTAGTGTTGAGAGACTTGATCAAATGGATGAAGAGGACATCAATATAATGATGAGAAACTAATCGGATGGATAAAAGGACACCAACACATTTCGGAATCACCAGACAAGATTAGTCACCGATTGACATGGAGATCAAACGGCCAATGGTAATTGCTTGGAGAAAACAATAGCTTACAGAAGTACAAACTAACGTACTCTTCTCGATACCTCTTCTAACTAGGACATGTAGAAATGCCGACATCACCACCCCACCAAGTGTACGTACCTCTATAAATATACGACCACCTTATATCCTTTCTCACAAAAGCCTCTACAAGCTATAGCTAGGTTTAAGTACAAGCAAAACTCATTAGGTTGAAGGCAGATTATAGAAGAAGAAGTCAGAGTTGTTTGCTAGTATAGAAAAAAAGTGATATTTTGTTTACAAGTAAAGATGATCATCCACGTCGGATTTCGTTTTGTTCCTAGCGACAATGATCTCATATGTCACCTACGGGAGAAAGTTTATGGAGAAGGTCCACAAGGGATAATGAAGAACATCATTGTGGAACGTGATCTTTATGGAAGCGAATCGCCAACGGAAATATTCAATGGGACTACGGCGACAGAGTTATATTTTTTTACAGTCCTCAAGAAGAAATTTGGTCATGGAGTGAGAATGGATAGAACCGTCCGTGGAAAAGGAACGTGGACGGCACAGTACAATGGCAAAATAGAGGGAGGATGCAAAATCCCGGCCATTTATGACCCGAATGATAAATCTGTAGAAATAGGATATCGGAAAAATCTGAGTTTTACGCCAAAAGGTGAGAAAGCAAGGTTCGTAGTGAATGGTAAGAAAGAAAGTTGGGTAATGCATGAGTACACTTTGAAAGAATATCCACCTGGCAAAGACGTTTTCGCTCTTTGTAGGATCAGCAAGGGAAGGAGCGATAACCGCGCATCTTCAAGTTCATGTGCCTCTGTTTCTTCTGATGGGCTAGAGGAGAATGATGAATACCAACCAAGAGAAAAACGTCCCAGGACAACTACAGCATTGGCGTCCGTACCAATGTCCCCTTCAACAACATCAGCTTTCAATGAGGGAGTAACGACAAGTCCGACAAACAGTTATGGGAATTTGTTGCGGCAAGACCATAATCAGTTGTCAGCGTCATGTATGTCCAGTATGCCTATGCAACAACCCAGCCTTGGAAAGAACGCGTCTCAAGAGGCTCCTCAACCCAATGATACGTCTAATAACCTTGATTCATTATTAGATAATATACCTATGGCGAACCTAGACTCTGTGAAGTCATATCTGGCAGACGACTCATTAGGATCAACTTCAGGAGTGGTCGCAGTGCCATTGGATGGCGGACTTATGCAACAAGCTGGCGATGAAAATTTTGCGTCTCAAGAGGCTCCTGAGCCCAGTGATATGCTTGATGACGCCTATGATCCTTCAATATTTTGTGAAGACCTTGATTGGAATTCTATGCACCTCGGTGAACTTCCAGCGCTCCAACAGGATCCTCAACCTGTTAATATGCTTACGGACTTCAGTGAACTTCTATTCGAAGAGGATCCTCAACCTGTTAATATGCTTATGGACTTCAGTGAACTTCTATTCGAAGAGGATCCTCAACCTGTATAATATGCTTGGCGGCAACAGCAACGTTGATTCGACATTATTACACGATATGTTGATGCCGAATTTTTCCTAAACGCTATTTACTTGTAACTAGGAAATGTACAAAAACATGTTTATATTATAACATGAAAGAGTTCAATGTTTTGTTGATTGAAGAATAAGATCTTAAATTTTTTTCTATGATTAATTTTTTTCAAGTTATTATATGTCTTTCGTTTATGTATGCATTACTACAGTTAACCAACATTTTATCAAAAAGTAGTTAAGCAATGTTCATTGTATATCTTCAAATCGTAAATGTAGATTGGGAAATGTCCATAAGTTTGACACGCATCTAATTACCATCACAACTTGTACTCAGCAAATGTTTAAACAGTTTGTCACAACATCTTGGTTACATGAAAAAACTGGTTGCGCGATCTTTGTTTACTTGTGAAAATTTTGCCTGGAAGCTGTTATTAACGTCTGGAATGGGAAGCTTTGTATCATTCGTAATAACATGAGCATAACAATGGTGGATGTCTCTAAGTCTGATAATGCAGCAGTGGGAAACCATACCCGTTAAAATGGATTCGGGTTGCATCCCGTACCATTTCCAGCCCTAGATTGAACTTACCTTTCTTGTTTACTTTGGTTCTTCCAGGTTCAAGACATTCAGCAAAACATTCCAATGTAAATAACGTACTGTTTTTCACTTCATAATAGACTATTTTCTTCATACCACGGCAAACAAGCTTTTCAAGAAACAAGACCCAAAAGATTAGACTGGACTCGGGTTGCCCTAATAAAAACACCCGAACTGCTTCAAAAGCAAGCTTTCTCTCTATCCAAAAAGTGTTCTTGGCGCCTTGATCGAAACCCAAAAAATTTCCAACCCCTCTTTTTTAACCACCAATGGCCATGGAGCAGAAGTTTCGCCCTAACAATATGATTGCAGAAGAAGTTGAAGATATGCAGCAAGAACAACAACAACAAGGTCCACCTTGTTTTTTACCTGTTGAGCAGCTTCAGGTATACATTTACTCTTGAATGTTGAAAAATATCGGTTCCTGTATGTTTTTATCGACTATAATGCCTGCCCTTATTTTTAGTCAAGATTGAATCTTTATTGGATTTTGCTGTTAAAATGTTGGTATATGAATATGTGGTGTTCTTTTCTGTTAGAATCTTTATTGGATTTTGGGGTTTTGGTGTTCAATTAGGATTTGGGGTGTGTTCATTCTTGAAAATGGGGTTTTCTTTGAATATTGAGAAATGGGGATTTCTCTGTAGTTCTTGTTTATGCTAAAAATGGGATCCACATAAAGGGAGCTTCTTCAATTCTACAGCGAAATTTCATTTTTGAGTTCTGTTCTGGAATGGGGTTTTCCCATATTTGCTTAACTTTGGATTTGAAGATGAGTGTAGCTATTGAAGTTTGCATATGTTGTATGATTCTGTTGAAGTTTGTCTCTGATCTAGTCCAGTTTGTCACTAGCAAATTAAGTTTGACTCGAATTCTCGTCTGCTGAATTTTTGTTAATGAGCAGCGTGGATTGATATTCTTTTTAATATCTAAAAATGATTTTCACTGTGATGCATCACTATCTGAGGGAAGTTGCACCATCAGAGTGCATTCGATGAACTAGTGTATGTAGTGAATTGCACCTAAGAATCTCAGATGAATGCTTGTGTATTTATTGAACCAGTTACTTGACAGTAATTTAATTAACAATTACTTACATCTATATAATCTCTCGTTTGTGTTCAAGGTAGCCTTCAAAAAAGATATTGAGAAGCAACTTCGACATATCTATCAATTTAAATAAGTTGCTTCACAACATCTTATAGAAGTGTGAGGAATTTAGTATACTATACTGGAAGTAAACGACTGTGATACCTCTTGGCCACAGGATTAGCAAAAGCAGTAACCACAGCATGCTTGTGAAATTTTATTTCTCGCTTTGTATGGTGATATGATAATTGTAGTCCTAATATGGTTTTCCTAATTAAGCATCTGTTTTTTAATGCTAATGTGTTTCTGACTTTCTGTTATATGATCATAGCTGTGTTGTACTACTGATTTGTCAGAAAAGGTCATGTTGGTATACTTTATTCATGGTATACCCTTTTTTCCAAAGACAAACCAGTTTTTCATCTGACAAGGATCTTCTTACTTCTTTTTTGAAAATTTTATTTTATGCTAGGAATGCATACTGTTATCTGAGTATTGTTTTTTCTTTTGTTATTCTTGTACACTAGGCGTCTGGGATAGGATCCCTTGATGTAAAGAAGCTTAAAGATGCAGGTCTGTCAACAGTAGAATCTGTCGCATATTCCCCAAGAAAAGAGCTACTTCAGATAAAAGGAATTAGTGAGAATAAAGTTGACAAAATTATTGAAGCAGGTTCGCATGATCTTATTATTTTTCTTTTCCTCATTATGCTTTACCTGTTTGTTTTTCCTGCTTCATGCATCCATTTATTATTAGCAGTTAATTTCGACTTGTGTCTTCATTTTCAACAGCGTCAAAGTTGGTTCCATTGGGGTTTACTAGTGCTAGCGAGATCCATGCACAAAGACTTGAACTCATTCAGATCACGACTGGATCGGGGGAGTTGGACAAGATTTTAGAGGGTAAGTGTCAAGTCTGTATGATAAAGATTTCGGTTTGATACGCCAAGCAAATGAACCAAAGAAAATGTTAATAAAGTGTCACTGTATTGCTTTAACATGGTACTTCTTAATAGGTGGAATTGAGACCGGCTCTATAACTGAATTGTATGGCGAATTCCGTGGTGGAAAGACTCAATTGTGTCACACTCTATGTGTCACTTGTCAAGTAAGATCTTATGTCTACAAGTCCTTTCTCTGAATTCATCTGAATTAGAAGAGCTAGCAAAGTTCAGTTTTTCAGTTTGATCATTTCCTTTATATAAACATGAAACTAACAATATTCTAGGGAAACCGAGTTGCTTAAAATGGCTAAAATAACAGAGTAACGTATTCGTGAAGAATGGCTTTTTAAAATTAACCATTTACTATTCGAAGTTACCTTTGCACCTATTAGCCAGATGTTTGTCTTTGGCACCAATAATATAAACACAGTCTCTACTTTCAAGATTACAGACATGCTTTTTATTATCATTATTATTATTATTAATCAAAACATCCTATACTCTTTTTTATCAAAAAACTGATATTTGCAAAGCGTGTTGGTGTTCCAGCTTCCTTTAGACCAAGGTGGTGGCCATGGTAAAGCAATGTACATTGATGCAGAGGGGACTTTCAGGCCTCAGAGACTCTTACAAATTGCAGACAGGTGTTATAATGCTACCATTGGAAATGTGTATATTTTTAGAACTTTGATTTAAGGGTACTGATAGTTTCAATTTGCAGGTTTGGAATGAATGGTCCTGATGTTTTGGACAATGTGGCTTATGCTAGAGCCTATAACACTGATCACCAGTCAAGGCTTTTGCTAGAAGCAGCTTCAATGATGGTAGAGACCAGGTCTGTTACTCCCTGGATGCAATTTTTTCTTTTTCAATTCCTTTGGTCAGAAAAAGGGGGATCTTAGTTCTTACATCCTCCTTTCCCAACTTCCATATATTTTGGATGGTGACTTTGTCCAGACCCCTTCTAAAGAGCAAAACAGACTCCACTAAGTCGTGGCTACCAGCACATTTATGGAGGTCATGCAAAGACTATGGGTTTTTTTTTAGACTTCAAAATGATGGAACGTGTAAATTTTAGAGATCCAGATTGCTGTGGAGCATTCATGATGAAGTCAGACTCCTAGTTGATTTTAAGCACTAATTCATTGGTTTACGTAGCTCTGGCCTCAATTTAGCCAATGAGCGTGAAGGTATTTACAATTAAATCAATGAGCAGAACTGAAGTGCATTAATACAATTAGTATGAGTTTTTATGAATATCTTACTTATTAAATGATTATGAATTTTAGGTGTACGGAAAAATAAAATATGGAAGATGCACCAAAAACTTTAATAGTTTTTTTTTTTTAAATTTAAGCTAGGGTTAGGCGGACCCTCACCTGTATTAGATTAAAATGTTCTTACATAGACTTTCCCTTGAGCGTCCTCTTCTACAATGTTTTGAAGGGTACAGTTAAGGGGAGGTACAAAATTGCATAGTCTTACATCATCTGCCTGACTAACAGCGGCTAAGTGATCGGCTGCCCGATTAGTCTCTCTGAATACATGACAAAACTTTAATAGTTAACCCTATGACGAATACTCAATTATGTTAATACTCACCTTCAAAATTATTTAGTTGACTACTCCTTGACTCAACTCAATAGATTGCAAATGGTTAGTTGAGATGTTGGTTTTGTTTGTACAGATTTGCTCTTATGATAGTGGACAGTGCTACAGCTCTTTACAGAACAGACTTTTCTGGAAGGGGGGAGTTGTCAGCTAGGCAGATGCATCTTGCAAAGTTCCTAAGGAGCCTCCAAAAATTGGCAGACGAGGTAGTATATATACATTTGAGATGGATAAATCTCGTAAAGCAAGCTTGTTTGTTTGTGAGATAGAAGTTTGAGTGTTGAATTGTGTACTGGCAAAATAGTTATACCTTGGAATATGTCCTTAGCCTTTGGGTTTATGTTGTTACTATATTGTATTCTTAGCATAAACATGCTCTAACAGTATGGTTTGTAGTTTGGTGTGGCTGTAGTGATTACCAACCAAGTTGTTGCAAAAGTGGATGGTAACATGTTTGGTGGCCCGCAAATCACCTATCGGTGGAAACATTATGGCTCATGCTTCTACGACAAGGTCCGATATTTGCTTCTTTCTACACATGCTTTCTATCGATGATTCATTATGTTGATGGTCTATGATTCCCGTTTTGTCTAGGCTTTCTGTCCGCAAGGGAAAGGGTGATGAGCGCATCTGTAAGGTAATAAGCTCTCCATGTTTGGCTGAAGCAGAAGCACGATTTCAAATTTCTGCAGAAGGTGTTACTGATGTTAAGGAGTGATCCATGCTAACCTGTTACCTCCTGACTTGTTTTGGACAATGAGGTCTTCGACATGTGATCTTCATATCTATTAATGAAGCCACAGATATCCAGATGCTATAGTTCTATTAATGAAGCCACAGATCTCCAGATGCTATAGTGTTGCTGCATCGTATTCTTGAAGACAGATTAGTGGTGTATTTCTATTCATTTGATAATTGATTAAAGATCAGAAGCCCTTAAGTTTTGGTCTCGGGAATATTTTTCTGTTAACCGTTCCATTATGGCTCTAATTAGATGTAGTTGATACTTGATACTGTAAATGGTACCATCACATATGTTGGCTTAAGAGCGTTTTTATAGTGAATGTTACTCTTGGTTGAATGTCCTTATGTTTTGCTTTGGCAGAAATCACCCATAAAAACCGTCTTGTGGCAGGGTAATTTTAACTTGAAAAACTGTCTTCTACTGGGTGGAGCCCATTAGAGGGATCTATTCAAAAGCCGTGTAGGGCCAAAAAAAGTTCAACCCAAATCCATGTGGGCTTTGTGCTCAAACTTTTAAGATCTGCCACAAGCTTCCAATTTGGAATCTGCAAAAATGTCTCTTGCTAGTTTAAACTTTTATTACTTGTATATTTTTGAACTGAGGTCGTTACTTATTGCAACCTGTAGTACACACTACACAGCAACGTCAAATTTCATCGCTTGTATTGCTTCACCTCCTTGTTCTAGTGTCACGGCTACTATAAACTTATTAAATAACAAATAATGTAAGTGGTACGGTATTAGATGTAATCTGCTTTGTCGTTTGAGAACTTCCCCAGTTTAATGGCTGAGTTGTTGCAGATACTCCACAGTAACTTTGTGAATGTGGTTGAAAGTTGAAACTGCAGACTGTGTCAAGGTTTTGTTGTGTGGAGACGATGCACTTCTCTTATTGAAATGAACTCGCTTTTGAGTTGCATGATACTTAGTAGTCATTACAACAAACAAAATTTATGTTGTGGGAATGAGATGGTCACTTGCAAGTTACGATTCTCATTTTTATATAAATTCATAGTAGCTGGAAGCAACTGGAGCTCTCACTTCTGTTTCTACAACAAAACTATCATATTATATGATTGTAGAAGTGTTAACATTTTCATTTTATATTGAAATACAGTTCTGAGAAGATAGTGCTCGCCCTCATGGACAATATGGCAGTGGCACAGCTTAAAATACAAGTAGTTCCTTCTAGTTGAACTTTCTTATTGCAAGTAATCGTGGAATCTTATTGATAATGATATGAAAAGGAACAAGTTCTACAAGAGAAATTACAGGATAAGAACCTAAGAAACATCTCTGTTACAACAAAATAAGCCCCATCCTATTCAACAATATAGGTCCTATAAGTCACTACGCCGCCCAGAGTTGGCCGTGAATGGAGCTTGAAGAAGATTAACAACTTTCTTGTTAACTTGGAATGCCTGGGAAAGAATCGCATCTGAGATGGGTGGACTTGATCCGAAGACTGTACTTGGAATCATAATCACGCCGGAGTTCTGGCTGCTCATACCAGCAATAGCGACAGCCCTAGTGGGTCCTACGTTTTTCTGGAAGTGAATAAGGCCTTCAGGAAATACAAATACATCACCCTGATTAAGGGTTTTGGTAATGAGGCGGTTACCGGCGCTGGAGGTGACAAATCCGACATAAAGTGTACCTTCCAAGACTACTAGTATCTCAGTTGCTCGAGGGTGTGTGTGGGGTGGGTTGAGGCCATTGGGACGGAAGTCTATACGAACCATGGAGATGCCAAGAGTGTTGAGTCCAGGTATCTGAGCCACATTTGCTGGAGTGACCACTGAACCTTGTAGGTTTGATGTGTTTCCTGCTAAATGAAGTCCCTGCAAGTAGAAATCGTCGGCAGTAGCAAGCACAGGATCCTTGCAGAATCTCCCATTTACAAATACTGCAAAAACAAAATTTATTTAAGTAACATTGCATTTGGAAATCTGTCTAGTGCTGTATGTGTTAGTGTATGATTTCTCACTCAATTCGGCACTATAATTGAAAATGGACTGTATCAAATTTCATTTGGCAAACTTGGCCAAAGTGCGAAACTACACTTCTATATACTTGTGCTAAATAAAAGAAAGGAGAACAAAGCTCAACTATACCAGCTCCTGTTGGGTCATTAGTAGCCACACAGAAATCCTGAACTGGACTGGGATCAGAGGCAAGAACAATGGAAGCTAAGACAAGTAGAGTGAAAGCTACAAGGATGTGAGAGCCCATACTGTTTTTCCTATTTCCACTAGATTTGAATGACTGTGAAGATGTCTGTACATCAGTATTTATACGAGTCTAATGCGTATAAAGTCGTCAATCCTAATAACACCCTCTTCAATTTTCTTAATTCTAAAAGACCTGTGTGCAATTTTGAATTTTACATGCTCTTTTATCGGGACATATTTGTCAAGTACTCAAGTGCTGAATACAAGGATCAAATCTAATGAACCATGTGCAGTTTTGATTATAAACAGATTCTTTTGTTGATCATTTGATTAATGCAGAGCCTAGTGCACATGGAACACATGAACACTAAAATGTGCCTGCAATGGGCAGAAAGGATTATTGGTTATGAATACTTATAGCAATGAAAAGTAGTATATAGTATATTAATTATTCTGGATAAGTGCGCGCTAGGTTTGGTCACTTATAAATTGGTTAGTTGCAAGAAGACCCTTTACGAATCTCTGACCAGATTGTAATAAGTTATTTGATTAACAGTACACGAGTTATATTATTTATAGAGTTTTAATTTAAGGCATCTCTTGCAGTCCGGAATTTGCTAACATGTGCACCCAACAAAAAATGGAGATATTCTATCCAGTTATTTTTTCAAATTACTGGTTTTGATTACAGTAAAATAATAGCTGAAAGTTCCATTCATCTTGTGTTTCCCCTGCCAGAAATTGATCAGAAGAACCATGTCTTACTTAGCATCATGTCTTTTTTGTGGGGTAGGACCGTTTTTCACTTCGAAGTGGGAAGTCCTTAGCGCGACTGCGCAAGTTCTACTAAAAAAGCCCTCAAATCACATATTCAATGCCAAATCGAAGCACAGAGACAATTAGTACTAGATTTTGTGTTCGTTTAAACTTGAAAACCTGTATCATCCATAAGTATGATAGTGTCAAGTGCTTCGTTCAGTGCAATGGATTGAGCCAGCTTTCCACAAATGTGCCTTGCTCAATACTATCATATTTCAAACGATAAGTTTAATAAGAACATTGTTATGAACAGAGGTCTTTACATTTACTGAACAAAATAAACTAACATTTCATTCATCGAATTGGAAGTGGAGAAGCATAAGAAGTATCTATAAGTCTATAACAGAACAAAGTCAACAAACAATTACAGTACAATGACATTTACATTTTAATATGGTTACACGTACTTTTTATAATTTTTCTTTCTTATATTGTTCAGCTGTATTAGTCCAGAACTTCCGCAGCTTACTGGCTAAATTGGAGCAGATAATCCTTATATGTGGAACTTTAGAGAATGGGGTGGAAACTTGACATGCAAGTCTCTCAGAGTGTCGCACCACAGCACTCACGTTTTTAAGAATGTGATGGTTACCATGTGTGAAGGAGGAGGAGGAAGTTCAAAGCAAATTAAAATTTTAGTTCTAGTATCATACATTTTATCACAATTCTGTGCAAGTCTCATGTTACGATCTTGCATTTGGTGATGGCATCAATCATAGGTCGGAGTTCAACCCCTCAAATTGACTGTCTGCTTGTGTTGCATAATATGATATATTAATTGATGCAGACGGAAATTTGACAAGTAGAGCATCGCTAGGCGGTGTATCATTATGCTGATATATATGGAATAACTGGCTGAAGTTTTCCACTTATGCCTACTCATTACCTACTTGGCTACTTCAATGATATGGGCAATATATTTAGGTAAAATATTTCATACTACATAATAGAACTTTTCACCAGGGCATTATTATAGTCACAATCGCTTTTCACATGTGGTGATGCAATGCAAGAAGCTCTTTTTTGTACTGTACGTATAGCGCAAGGATTTCATTTTCGCATCATCGCATGTATAGTGAAAGATAGTTAAGAGAATATAAGTTACCAAAAAAAATGTTAAGAGAATATAGCGTCAATACTGCACGCAGTAGCACTCTACTTTCTGTTTTCATGAAGTTTTTTCTTTTCGCGAGCAATTAAAAAACTTTATTGATCATCATGGAAAGATACGAGTGTTACGAGGCTACATCAAGATACATTTTGAGGTTAAATCAACCTCTTTTATTACAACATTCAACTCTATGATCTGTCCTATCAATCACTACATACTCGAAACTAACGGAGGTAGGCCCAAACGGGGCACAAAGAAGATCAACTACTGTCTGGTTAACGTACTTGGAATGCCTGGGAAAGAATATTATCTAGGATGGCTGGATTTGAACCAAAGACAGTACTTGGAATCATAATCACGCCAGAGTTCTGGTTGCTCATACAAGCAATAGCAACTGCCCTAGTGGATCCTACGTTTTGCTGGAAGTGAATAAGGCCTTCTTGAAATACAAAGACATCACCCTGATTCAGGGTTTTGGTGATGAGCCGGTTACCGGAGCTGGAGGTGATGAATCCAACGTAAAGTGTACTTCCAAGACCACTAGGATCTCAGTTGCTCGAGGGTGTGTATGGGGTGGGTTCAGACCATTGGGTCTGAAGTCTATACGAACCATGGAGATGCTAAGCGTGTTAAGTCCAGGTATCTGGGCTACATTTGCTGGAATAACCGCTGAACCTTGTAGGTTCGATGTGTTCCACGCTAAATGAAGCCCGCTCAAGTAGAAATCATCACCAGTAGCAAGTGCCGGGTCCTTGCAGCAACTCCCATTGACAAACACTGCGAAGGATATGATTCGTATATTAGCAGAAATGCATGGTATTAGGTAAATCCAAAGTAGTGAAATATGTTTGTAGTGCGCATTTTCGTGTATCAGCTTTTCTTTCTGTGTGCTTATTTGCTCTCAAACCGGTACTTTAGAAAGGAAAAGGACTAATCTAGTACTCTGTATTTTCTTTATAGTGTCATTGTAGCGTTTATTATATACGCATGAACTATATTTAAACACATTTCCGTATACTAAATATAACTAAGAAAAGATTGAACAAAATTTGTACCAGCTCCTGTTGCGTGGGGCGACGCAGAAGTCCTGAACTGGACTGGCATCAGAGGCGGGAACAGACGAAGTTAAGGATAGAAAGGTTAAAGCTAGAATGATGCGAGAGCCCATAATGTTTTTACCTTTGTTAATAGCTAGATTTGAATAACTCCTAGATCGAATTCGTTTATTGTTATTTATAGAAAAAGTTTATATGTATCAACAAGTCTGCAATAATCAATCCTGAAGCACAACCACTTCAATTCAAAAAAATTAACAGTTAAAGAACATTAACAGAAAATATATTCTTGTATTGGTCATGTTTTAAGCGGTCGTTAGCCTACAACGATGAACGATGTCGTGATATTGACTTTTATCTAAAAAAATGTCGTGGCAAAAAATAATGTCGTGATATTGACCATGTAATTGCTGAAGATAGAATTGTACTAATTCTCATGCCGGTAGACTGCTTATTTAATTATATATTATACATATATTAAGCAGCTATCAGGGTTGGCCAAGTGCCTACCATTGTTATTTAGACCTTCCAATCTTAATTATATTATATTATATTAATAATTGGTCGATGTGAAAAACGTTTTCATTTTGCGGGGGAATTGAATAAAAGAATATATTTATTGTAAAGAAATAGAGAAAAGTAAGTTGTTTTAGGATAATTTTGGACATACCCAACAAAACACTCTCGTACCCGAACTTTAAAATAAATAAATAAAATAATTTTAGACACATTTAGCTTCCTAAATTATCCTTCTTTTTTATTAGACGTACCTAATATATTTATTGACTAAAACAAGTCATTTACTCTACGTGATTTAAAAGAAAAAGACTGCGGTTTTTTTTTTTTTTTTTACTTCTTCTCCAATAACCTCTTATTCTTTTATCTCATCAATAAACATGCAAACACCCACTTTTAATTTGAATCAATCATATCAAAGTAATGAGGATGAATACCAACCGAATGAGAATGAAGAAAAAAATTCAAAATCAAATTTTGACGAATGGGAGAACGCAGAAGACTATTATACTTTAGATTACTACAATGAACAGATACAAACACCAAACAAAAATGTGAGTTTGTTTGCAATATTAAACAAAGTGCTATTTTTTTTGGGTGCATACTGAGTATAAGAAACCTAAACCATTTTTTTTTTTTTTTTTGATAAAATTTTACTTTGAACAAATTTCATCCTATTAGTAGTGCATCTCCAAATGCATTGTCTTTGCTTCAACTAAATTATGAGTCGAAAATGAAGAGCAAGAAAGCCCGGCTTAAAACTCTAATTTTGTTTGTCCGATATGACCGACGATTTACAACCGCAATGATAAAGAACTTGAAGACACTTTTATAAATTTAGTATATCGTTTTTCCGAATGGTGATGTAATACAATCTATAACAAAATGATTACAGGTATTTGAAAATCGAAAAGACCTTGTTGATTGGTGCAGAGAGGTAGGGAGAGAAATTGGTTTTGTGGTTATCATTACAAAGTCGGATAGTGTTGAAATAGTGGCCGAAGACCTAGGGTGCTTTTAACTTGTGAGAGAGGTGGTGTTTTTAAACCTCAAAAACCAAAGAAGACAGATCGATACAAGTTATCCATGAAACTCCCTCGACAGACAGGAACGAAAAAGTGCAAGTGTTCATTTAAGTTGAAGGGTTATCAGCGTAATCAAGGGGGATGGGAAGTGGTTATAGTTTGCGGAATTCATAATCACCGTCTTGCTGAAAATCTTACAGGCCATTCTTTTGTGGGAAGGCTAACACGAGATGAAGAAATGATTGTGATCGAGATGTCTGAGGCTGGCGATAAACCAAGAGAAATTTTGAATGCTTTGAAAAAGAAAGACGGCCTAAAGAATTTGTCAACCCTAAGTACCATCTACAATTTTCGAGCGAAACATCGTCTTACAAAATTGCAAGGGAGATCACAGATGCAACAATTATTGAAGATGTTGGACGATCGCGATTACTATGAGTCTTATAGAGAGAACCTGATTACAGGAGAATGCAAGGATCTTTTTTTTTGCTTATTCGAGATCAATTAAGTTGGCCAAGTGTTTTCCGGAAGTGTTGAGTATTGATTGTACCTACAGGACTAATCTTCACAATCTGCCATTGCTAGAAATTGTTGGGTTTACGTCTACAATGAAGACGTTTGCTATTGCTTTTGCATATTTAGATTCAAAGAAGGAAGATAACTTTGTTTGGGCTTTGGAAATGTTATATAGTGTTTTGGAAGGCAAGGCATCTAGTGTGAAAGTCATTATGACTGACAGAGACTTGGCATTGATAAATGTTGTGGCGCGTGTATTTCCCATGGCTAAACACCTCCTTTGTCGTTAGCACATTCAGACTAATATGATTACTAACTGTAAAAAATCTTTTGAAGAAAACAATGAGTTTCGGAAGTTCTATGAAATGGTTTGTGATTTATTCAGTTCACCTACTGAAGATGTCTATAATGAAAATTTGGTTGTATTTAGAAATGAATATGCACATATGACACGTGTGGTACAGTACGTCGAAGAGTTGTTGAACAAGTACAAAGAACAGTTTGTGGCGGCTTGGGTTGATTTAGTGATGCACTTCGGCACTCACACCAGCAATAGAGTTGAATCCCAACATTCATCTTTGAAGAGAAATTTGAGCAGTTCACGCGGCAATTTGTACCAAAATTGGGATGTGATTGATAACCTCCTTGAAAATCAGCTCAATAGTATACAAGCTTCATTTAATATTAGTCGCAATATTATGCGTCATTATAGTCGAGACAAGGCATACAGTGAGATTAGAGGATTTATCTCTAGGGAGGCGATTGATATGTTGTCGAAAGAACTTGTACATTCAAACAAAGTGGGCATTTATGAAAAAGAATGTGGGTGTGTTTTGAGGCGTACTTGTCGTCTTCCATGTGCTCATGAGTTGGTACATATGGTAAAACTTGGTGATGGTTACATACCCTTGAGGTCTATAGATCGTCGTTGCCGGCAACTTGATTTTGAGCCAATGGAACTTCCAAGACGGTCGCTGGACATTTCACCTGAGGTGGAAGGAATTAAGAAGAAGTTCAATTGCTTACCAAAACACCAAAAACTAATGTTGATGAAAAAATGTTTAGAGCTTGCTGATCCAAAGACTACACACATGCAAGAGCCTCAAGAAAAACTCAATGTCAAAGGTAGACCATCAATTTCAAATAAACATGTGAAAGTATCAACTCAAGATCAGAATGACATAAGAAGAGAACCATCTGCTTTGGAGTATGCACAGACGCAAGAGGAGAAAAAAGCAAGTGAACAAGTTCCGAAGAAGAGAGGCAGACCACGTAAGAACCAAGGAGAAATGCAAGCAATTGAAAAATTACCTAAAAAAATAGGCAGGCCACCTAAGAAGCCAGCTTAAACATCTTTGCTAGAAGATTTGAATCCATTGTTTAACAACTTTATTGTTTCATGTGAGGATGTCCTTGGGGTGGACACTGTGGATACATGTCCATAGCAAGATTATTGAACTATGGTGATGAGACTGGATGGTTTACCGTGAGGAAGAGGTTGTTGGTCGAATTGATGGAATATGCAGAATAGTACATTGAATGGTCTAGATTCACCATTTTCGAACACTTAATTCAAAATTTATAATGTACAAAGTCGATGACGATGAACCCGACTGAGTGGTTTGAACTTCCTGACATGGGTTGGTTAACTGTTTGTGCTTATAATTGTGTGTTTGTCACCCTAGCACCAAACCAGTCATTAACTTACCTTCCTTTGAGAACTCCACCAGACTTGGAGCATACTCTCATTATCTCAGTTGCTCATATAAATAACGGCATACATTATGTGCCGCTTAGACTCAGTGATGATGCTCCCTTGCCACCAGTTATATCAGGTTACCACAATCTAGCCTACCCGGGCATCGCTGACTTGTGGATAGCAAAGGTTCAAGAAAAACTTGCCGATTGGGATAGGAAGGTAAATCCAAAAAAAAATTATAGGCTAGAAGAGTTGATGCAATATGCAGATTACTATACATAGTTGTACGGTAATGACGGGTTTGAAAACCACAAAAGAAACTTAGAGTGTACCAAGTCTTCTACAATGAATGAGAAAGAATGGCTTGATCTCCCGGACATGGGTTCCTTAGTTGCAAGTGCTTTTAATTCTATTTTTGTCACCATAGCGCCGCGACAATTAGGTGTCACATACTTTCCGTTAAGGACAGGTCCAAAAGAAATGTGCCGGATAATCGCCATTTTCCACGTAAACAAAGGACATTTTGTGCCAGTTGTGCTAAAGGATATTGCTCCTCTACCTCCGGTTTGGCGAGATTGGCAGTCTGTTAGATGCCAGAAGCAGCAGTGTGGGAAACTGTTCTGAAAGGAAAATTGGACAGGTGGGCCGGATCGATTCCAACCAATATGCAGAACCTACAATATGTTTATCCAGATTAGTTTAAGTTGTTGGATAGAAAAATAAAATAGTTAGTTGTAATTTCTCAAGAATTAATCTGTGCTTATTTCATTATAGAACATGGCTTATGGCAATATTAAGGTTTAGTTGTTGGCAATATGTATGGCTTATGGCTTATGGCAATATTTCATTTAGTTGTTGGCAATATGAGGTTTTGAGTATCAACAGAACAAAGATCTCTTAATATAGATATACTTAAATTGTGTAGTTACTATGGAAGATAGACCTGTATTTCACCATTTTGATGTTTCTGTTGATGCCCCTTTAACTTTTTTCTGTCGTCTATGATGGGAAGCGAAGTGAAGTGTTGATTATTTGAAATATAAGGAAGACTGGGAGTGGGAGCTAGCGTAGATGTTACATATCATATTTGAGTAAATAGTAGGCATGCAGCCTATTTTTTTGTCATTTCTGCTGCATGTTTTTTTGTCATTTCTGTCATATCGAACAATAGGGTTTACTTCAAATGGATTCTCAGAATAAAGAAACATACTATATATGGTGGCATGGATCACGCTTACATGCAAAATCCTGGCACTAAAACTTACAGAACTATAGAAGCAAGCACTCTTCTTAGCTAAGTTCATTATAACGACACAAAGAGCAATAGAAATAGGAGGGTCAATGGTGAGGAAAACATCTCAAAAGATAAAACACCCTTTTCTTGTATCATGATATTAGACCCAGATGGATTCAAACCATCAACCTCTCAACTAGTGAGCGCTCTTTCCATTTTGAGCTTATGGATCCATTGATAGCAAACACAGGGAAACAAACATTTATTTTGATGAAGTAAATAAAAACAAAGGACTCCCGTGTATAGTGAAATTGTCACGTTTCTTACAAAGATGTCTTTAACATATCCTCCTCTACCTATTGTAGTTTTAATTCGAATTCCAGATTGTGTATTTATCGCTACAGTGTCTTCAATCCTAATATCATGTACTCCACCAGACATTTCACTGCCTAGAGCTATTAGAGCACTATCAGGGGAAATGCAAGTAAGCCTTCTGATGATTACATGCTTTGTTGGAATTCCAACTTTAATTCCATATTGATCCCAACCACATTTTAACGAAATGCAATCGTCTCCTGAGACTATGTAGCAGTCCTCAATTAGCACATTCGAGCAAGAGTCTGTAGAGAAAAGGAACACAAAACATTATATTTGGCCAATAAAAACAGTGAAAGGCTTCACTTAGCTGCATCAAATTGTTTTTACCAGAATGTTGTGGTGCACGGAACACAAAATAATTAACTTGGGAATGTAAGATCATAACAAGGTGCAACTTAGAAGCTTAAACTTAGCAACTAAAATGTTGTACCTGGGTTAATGCCGTCAGTTTTAGGTGAAACTGGATCATATGGAGCAATAATCATACGCTTTTGGATGATAATATTGCTGTATTTTCAGAAGAATATTTTATCAGAAGATAATTAAGGTCGTGAACTAGCTAGTTCGTCAACAAAGATTAGTACTCACACACATTGTATGTTAAACAATAAAAGTTCTATTGAAACGATCTCTTGAAACTGAAAATTTGTTTGCTAAGAAGTAACAGAAACAAAATTAAGCCAAAGTAGTACTGAACCTACTATAAACGGGATGAAAAAACCAATGCAGAGAGTTCAACAACGTGAGATTGGATATCTGAATGTGTCTAGAGTACAAAAGTTCAATCAAGAACGGGCGGGTGTAGTTTAATTTATTGTGGTGATATCTGTGCCACCAATTTTGACCTTGGCCATCAATTGTGCCATTAGCACCTGTACGACAGTAGTCTCAATATTAGATTTGTTGCATTCTGAATTGAGTATTTTCTTGTAGGTTATTATGTATGATCTAGGTTCATACACTATGATAAATTTGAACGGTACTTGTGATTATAACATCAGTGAGATTGGTTCCATGAATGAAACTACTGTATCTTAGACCGTCACCAGGAGTATCTCTTCCTCTCCCATAAGAAGGCAAAACAGGAATGAGAGGAAAATCTTTCGCATCCTACAATCAGTTGGAGTGCAATGTTAGAAGTGGGGGTTGTATACCACACATCATTCATCCATGTAATCTGGGATTTTTAGCAATATTTAATAATTTCACCACTTCTTAAAGGATTAGTCTAAAAGACTAAAAATATAGGCAGCGTATATAAACTAGCCGCACCTGAGAAGCAAGAATAACTGCATCCTTTTGGAGATAAAGTGTGAAATGACTAGTGAGATTGAAGCTGCTTGTGAATCATTTTCCTGGAGGAATAATCAGCTGAGCCCCACCGTCTGAACTAAACTTGCTGAGATCGTCTATAGCTTTCTTGAAAGCCTTTGTATTGGAAGTTTTTCCATCCCCAATTCCTCCATATTCAGTCAATAATGCACTATGCTTTCGACAGCTTATGGCTGGATACTCCGAGTTTAACTTAATGGCTAGACCACATTCTACTCTGTCTACACTCAATAGTCCTAGTAAAACAATAACGAAAACCACCTCCATTGTCTGTGTAATTCAACAAGGAAAAACAAGAGGAAAATGATTAATACGTCTATATATAGGGGAAAACGCTAAAATTTCTAACCATGCCAAACAGAGCCTCAAATTTACTATTGGTTGAATGTTCCCCAATACTAATTTTGTATGAAATAGGCCACTGTCCAACCTTGAAGCATACTGACACCAAGGCCTTTTGACACAAATATAATTAACAAGAGTTCAATCGCAATAAAAGAACAACACAAACCAAGAGATCATGTAGAACAGAAACCTTGAAACTAATAAATGAGATGATAACAAGAGACGAACTTACTTGAAACATTGTCGGGGTGCTGCTTCTATCCATTGTTTGAATGGCAAGGAAGTCCTTGCTACTATTTAATAAAGCATGCAGAGACTAATTTTAGACTCTACAAATTTGGAATAACAGTCTTCTTGTCTTGGAGAGAAAAAAGTAGTTTAAAAAAACGGTGCAATTTCCATCACAAAAACGGTACCAAATAAATGATACAACGAGAGGGATGAAGAAGAATGCCAAAGAAACTTGTACTAAAAAAAACGGTACCAAATAGATAGATGTGTCGTTATTTTGTTTTTTGTTTTTTTATTTTATTTTGCCCCTATCCTTATTGGAAATACCCCAAATTATTTGGGAGATATTATTTGATTTAGGCAGTTATTGGGGTATGGCATGGGGTATGGCAAAAATTTATGTTAGTTATGGGGTAAGGAAGTGTTTTGTTGGGTATGTCCAAGATCACCCTTGTTTTATTTATCACTTTAAGTGAAAGTGTTGAACTTATATAGACATGTGAAGTGTTGAGATATTATCATAGAGTAGAACTTGTGGTTTTGACTAAAAAATCTCAATGTCACGTAGGAGGAAAGAAATCAATGTGAGTTCAGCAGTTGTAGATGTCATATATTGCTCGATATTCGGCTTCCGCGCTGGAACATGATATGGTAGGTTACTTCTTAGCACTCCAAGAGATACAATTAGACCCCATAAAAGTATAGAAACCAGTAGTAGAATGTCTAGTAAGGGCACCCAGCCCAGTCGGAAAAGGCATAGAGATCAAGATTGTTGTGCTTGAGTATGCACAAACTAGTAGAGATAGTTCCTTTGATGTAATTACAGAGTATTCTTTTAACCATTTGGAAGTGTACATTGGTAGGTGCATGCATATGTTGACAAACATTGCTCACAACATAGCTCAAATCGGGTCGAGTCAAGGTGAGAACTGAAGTGTGTCGACAATCTTTTGATACTCTATAACATCATGATAGAGAGCTTCACCATTTGAAATGAGAGCAGGTTTAGCAGCCATAAGAGTAGATATTTGTTTGCAATCAGTCATCTTTGTATTAGCAAGTCGAGCATATATTTTGTTTGAGATAAAAAGAGTCCATCTTTGAAAGATTGTACTTATACTCTGAGAAATTAACTGAGAAGGCCGAGATCCTTCATGGAGAATTGAACCCCGAGTTCTGCAACAAATTCATCTAATAAAATATTATTGTCACTAGTGAGTATTATATCATCAACATATACCAGTAGAACCATGATATTAACACCATTGTTGAAAATGAATAATAATGAGTTAGCTGCATGGGTTGCATCTAAAACCATACTCAATGAGATAAGAACTAATGAATCTGTCAAACCAGGCCCGTGGAACTTGTTTTAAACCATACAAAGATCGTTGGAGCTGACACACATGATTTGGCAATAGTGCATCTACAAAGCCGGGAGGGTTGCTCCATGAAAACTATGGTTTGAAGATGTCCATGTAGAATAACATTCTTAACATCAAGTTGCCGAAAATTCCAGCCTTTAATAGTTGCAATGGTGAGAACTGTCACAACCCGAATTTCTAAACAATTACAAAGGGAATATTTGAAATACAAATATCTCAAACATCACTATGTTCAGTTGTCTAAAACCCAGACTATGACGGGGTGGATACAACACATACCAACACCAAAAACTCATATCATAAAAGAATCAACTTAAAATAAATAATCCCAATATTTATCCGTCATCACTTTATTAATAGGTTATCTTCCGTCCAAAAAAAACATCTTTCAAAACTCTAAGAATAAAAAGTCCTCAATACCATATTCTCATGCCATACTGAATGTGTAAGCTACGTTATTACATACTTCCAAAAAGAATCGGACCTAATAAAAGTAACTAACGGACTGCTCCGGGAAAGAATCCAAATCAAACGCCGTGGTTCCACTACCTTCCACGTTGCCAAAACAAAGCAAACATGGGTCAGCAAAATGGAATTTGCTTGTATGAGTAGACTAACAGCATAAAAACATTTCTAGACTTTACTTATCCAAACAAATACTTTATATGTACCCATAACTTAACCATTCTCAGCTTGAAAGACAGGTAGTTTAATTTTTCAACCGGCATAGTTTCTTTCCAAGCAAGATTTCCATTCTATTAACTCATTTTAATAACTTAGTAATTGAATTAAATTTTACCGATAACCACTTCTGTATAAGGGTAGGACAGCGTCCCCGCACAAAATATTATTAAGTCCTACCATCCTGCAAACGAAAGTTAGAAATTTTTAATAAACATATGTAGATGCTCTATAAGTATTCAAATGCAAGTCCAAGCACACTCGCACAACCAAATCAATTTCTCTTATTAATTAATCGATTACTTTTTTATACACCCACCCTTTAGTACCTACTCCACGATTTGCACTCCACACATTTGCCAAATCACATATTCCTGTGTGCCTCTCTCCCACCGAGTACTACGATATCATAGCCATCTCTAGGCTTTCATACACATATTCACAGCCTCTTTGGGCATATAATTTCAGGTCATTCATGGCACATTCAATGAATACATTGGGTCATTCCTGCCACATTCAAAGAATACCCATCATAACACTGACGGGCCATTCATGGCACATTCAATGAATGTCCTGGGTCATTCCCACCACATTCAAGGAATACCCAACCCTACATTCCCGTATACTCAAGGAATACGACCGATCCGCAAGGCAAATATCTTAGTTCCTCTCTAGGGCAGTCCAAACTATTAGGTCATTCGTGGCATATTCAATGAATGCCCACCTATCATATGACATCATCAATAATAAAATCTCATTTCCAAATCTTGAGGTGTGGAGAGTTCTAAAAGGGTGTGGTAAATTTGTTGAGAACATTATTGAACTTTATTGCATATATTCTTTCAGAGTAAAGAGGAGTATCTTGTTTCGTGTATCATTGTTTACACGTTATTAATTATATTGATACCTAAGTGTCATAGCGTCGTATATCATAAAAGAATTATAGTAAGAATGAAATTTCACATAGTAGTTAATACACATACACACGTATATATAAAAAGTATTAGCCTAAAGCCAAACACACTAATAGCCCTAGACCTAATCTTAGCCAAGTCAAAGGTCAAACTTGGTCAACTAGTCAAAGTGTTGACTGGTCAACAGCAATCAACCTGCCAAGGGTCAACAGTACGTAGTCAACCAGTTCTAAACTCATCTAAGCAAAAACCCAAAGACTAAGGCCCAAAAATCTTTAGCCTTTCTCAAGCCCAACTTAAATAAACTTAAGCCCACATGTTAATATCTAAAAAACCAACTCAAGCCCACAAGTCTTATTTCGGCCCAAGCCTAACTAAAAGAAACAGAATCGCCACCACCTCCTTCTTCTTACTCAACGGCTCACCACCCCCACCGATCAGCCACCATCAACCACCAACCTTAGTCCCCTCTAAACCCATCGGTTTTAACCCTCACCAAAAACCCAATCTTTCGATACAATCAAAACTCGATTCCCTCACTCCTCACAAATCACTTTCGACACCATTAACAACCTTGGGAGCTTCAACAGCACCCATACAACCCACCGAAACAGTTCGGTTTTGATCACTAACAAAACCCAACACTATGATATACTAAAAAACTCGATTCCCCTTACTTGCCCAAAATCGAGTTCGACTCCATTAACACCTTTACAGAGCTTCAACAGTTCAATCAAAACAAAACTCAACATACCCAACTCAATCAACAACCAACAACCAACCGACGTAAATCAACAACCCATTTGATCATCCAAACAATTTGGTTTACACAACCAAAAACAAAGGCAGTATACTAACCTACGAAATTCATATAATATAACAAATTTTAGGGCAATATATCTCCATTAACAATTTATAACAATTCAAAAATGGTAATAGGGGCAGTAGGTAAACCATACAAATCAATTGGTATTCGACAATACGATTAACATTATGTATTCCAAATTCGACAGCATATAGCACAGAAACAAGCATAAGAATAATGAGCATAAACCTTATATATTTTACAGCAAAGTTTTCTATACAGAGTAAAAATCTAGGTTCAGTGAGAGACAAAAATATCTACTCACTCATGATACACTCCTACTATCAGTAGATCTCCAGCAAGAAGCCTCATTTTTCCTCTATGCATAAAACTCTCTTTTTTCTTCTTTGTGTAAAACTCCCTCTGTGTAAAAAAAAACTCTCCGTGTGAATTCCTGTGTAAACTCCTCTATGTGTCCTTTTTTTTTAAAACCCCCCGTAAAACAGGGATGAAGATTTATCTCTTTACCTTTCCTATCTCCACCAATCTTTATCCTTTTTCATTTTATCTATTCTTATTATTTTTTATTATAATTATTATTATTTATTGTATTAGGAAAATATATTAAAAAAAATGGGGTGTTATAAGAACAGTCCTGCTAGTAGCAGGTTTTATTACCGGATTGAATGTTTCGAGAAAGTTGACTCCTTCCCTTTGGTTATAGCCTTTCACTACAAGTTTTGCTTTCAGGCGATCCAATGAACCATGCATCAGATTTGAGTTTGGCTCTAAACACCCACTGACAATCAATGACATTCATGTAGGGTTGTCGTGGAACAAGTACCCATGTCTCATTGTGTGAGAGAGCATTCATTTCTTCTAGCATAGCATAATTCTATCCTAGGTTACTAATTAAGAGAACTTTTTGTGGATTTTGGTATGGTGGAGATAGGAGTAGTAGTAGCAAGTAATCCATACTTCGGGTTTGGCTGGCGAATGACGTCTTTCATACGAGTTATCATTAAGTGCGGTTGTACAGGCCTAGGAAAGGTGGAAGAAGATCTGTGTACTAGCCTTGGGGTTGTTTGAGTATTATTAGGCTCATTTTGAGATGGATTAGGTGGTTCATTTTGAGGTGGATTAGGTGGTTCAGTTTCATGTGGTGTGATAGGCGACTGTTCAATGGATAGTGATGGATTGATAGGAGCTAAATTAAATAGCCTAGCAAGTTCTTGGCCAGTAAGTGAGCAAAGTTGAGTGGGAGGATTTTTGGAATGAGTTTCAGTAGGATGCAACCAATTCTGAAAAGGAGTTGTGCCAACAAGTGTATCTTGGGATTGTGTGGGCCTGTGAAAGGAAAACGATACTCATCAAAGATGACATGACGCGAGATATAAACACGCCCATTTTGAGGATTGAGGCACCGATAGCCTTTGTGTTTAATACTATAACCCATAAATACACAAGGGAGAGATCTTGGTTCTAGTTTATCCTTTGTATATCCTCACAGATAAGGATAACATAAAGTACCAAAAGTTCAAAGGAAATCATATGTGGGCGGTTTTTTATGTAATAGATTATATGGAGTGGTCATGTTAAGAGTTGGTGAAGGCAATCGGTTTATTAGAAATGTTGACGTGTTAAAAGCCTCGACCCAATACTTCTTAGGAACTGACGCATGAAGCATCATAGCTAAGCCAAGGTCAACAACATGATGGTGTTTACGCTCTGCTAAACTGTTTTGTTCAGGAGTACCTGGGCATGATAGTTGATGAATTATGCCTTCACCACTAAGATGATCAAGGAACTTTTGTTTCAAGAATTCACCCCCATTATTTGGCTGGAAAATTTTGATTTTCTTCTCAAATTGTTTATCCACTGATAAGAGCCCAAAACTGTAGTTTTAACTCCTTAACAATATTGTTTTTAGACCAATTATGTGATTAATAAGTAAGAGTTAGTACTGTTATCATACTTTTGTGTATTTCAGGCATTGGAGTCGAATATGTAAAAAAAGATGTCCATTTTGCGAGATAAAGGAGCAAAGTTTGGTTGCTGAGAAGTTCTATGATTAAAGGCCAAGTTTTAAGGATAAAAAGCCTTTTTAAACCCCGGTCAAAGCTGAAAAGTCAAAGTCAACGCGGGCAGAAATAGTGCATAAAAGTCAGCAGAACTTCCGAAGGTCGTATCTTTGGACTCATACCTCAGAATTGAGCCTACCATATGTCAAAACGACTGGCTCGGAGAGAGATTTCTAATGTTTTAATCCTTGACCCAATTAGAGGAGCAGAAGTGAACGAAAAAGCTATTGAAGTCATTTCCAACTAAAACCCCTTTGTGGACTGAAGTAATGAGGTTTTGGGCTCGATTTTCCGGCCCAAAACATTGCTCCTCAGCCCATGCACGAAATTGTGGATCTAGCCTCTTCTATATCAAGAGACTAAGGCTTAGCTCTTAAGTTATCTAGTTAGTTATCAAGAAATTAGTGGTTAGAACAAGAATTTAGTTTTTAGAATCAATACTTAGTTTATATTTCAAGTTTAGTTCTAATTCAATACTTAATTCATAGATTTAGTTTGTCTTAAATTGATAATTAATTATTCATAATCTTAGTTTTAAATTCAGTTTTAATTCATTTCGAATTATTATACTATTGTTCAATTAGATTAATAAAGTAATTATCATTTCTTCCATAATGTCTTATTTTTATTGTTCTTATTCCATTAATGATAGTTTAATGACTCAAGGCTAAACCTTTATTAAAGGGGTTTGAAGAAGCCTTGATGAAACTTGATTGTATTAGCGTAGAATTGGTTGTAATGTTCTATTCTACTCTAGAAAGTAATTAGTTCACCATGAGAATGAGTTTAATTGTTTCACATGCTAGTTATTAGTTGGTAGAGATTACCATGAATAATTAGGAATTAGAAATACCCAACATTTACGTGAAAACATAAAAATTAGGATTACAACGTGTTCTATGTTAGTTTATTAAGTCAAATCAAAGTGAAATCAAATTTTCCTAATTCATTCTCATATTGTCAATTTAGTATTGGATTGCCGCCATTTCATTTATCACATCTTTATTAGTTAATTCACCATCGTAGTTAAATTCAATTCCATTACTTTCACGACTTTGTTAGCTTACACGAACTAGGAAACTTCACATCTAAACGACTAGGAGTGGAATGAATTCTCTACTCTAAACATATTGCATTGATAATGAGAGTAGATAACTTTGATATATAAGCACGAAAATAGTTTTAGTTTTACTTACATTTGAGTTTCATCACTTAATCGTAGGTAAAACTATCGTTTTCTCTATTATCATCCACCATCGTTTGGAACAATAGAAATACCCTATAAAAGTCAAACTTTTGCTTGATAGGATAAAACCATATATATCGCGAAAAATCATCAACAAAGACGACATAATATCGAAAACCTTGATTAGATAAAACTGGTCCCCAAAGGTCACAATGAACTTTAAAGAGTGGTTTAGAAGACCTACTGCTTGAAGAGAAAAATGGGAGTTCGAAGCTTTTACTCATCTCATAACTCATACATAAGCCAAAAGAACTTTTATGAACTGAAATAGAGTTATTATATTCTTCCTAAGAAAAGCAATGATTCATCTGTGCCAAGTACTTTCATCTGTAACTCGAAATCTATTTGAGAAAAAAGCTTTAGCCTTGGTATTAGCTAAAACATATAGTCCTGCTTGTCTACTCCCCGATGCCATCACCTGGTTCATCTTTCGATCCTTAATAAAAAAAAAAACCATTTTTATCAAACTCAAAATTAAATAACACGGATAATCAGATGTTAATTGAGAAACAAAGAGCAACTTCTTCTTAATATCAGGTACCACAAGAACATTTTTAATTAGTAGTAAAAAGTTATAAGTGGCATCACCAGTATGTGTGATGGGTAGACGATCTCCATTACCAACCATAACATAATCAGATCCATTATATGGTTGTAAATTGCAAAGAGTACCTGGATTATCAGTCATGCGTGATGTAGCTCCAGTATCTGGAATCCACTCGCCATCATTATTAGAGTCATTCATATGGAGAGCAGCTAAGGCTTGTGGAACGTCCTCATCTTGAAAAGTGTTATCAAATCGGTGCCAACACTTGAGAGCATTGTGTCCTTTTTTGTTACAAATTTGACAGAATAAGATAGCAGACTAAGCAACATGAGGTTGATCCTGAGCAGGAGCAAGACTCTTTGGTGTTGTAAGCTGTGACATGTTGTTGTACTTATGCATATTGCAAGTCTATGTAAGCGCCATGACCTCTAGAGCTAAATGATGAAGAGCCACGCTCCCATTAATTAAGGTCGAATGTTACGACGTTGCCCCACAAAATCCACATTAGGATTGACATTTTCATAAAAGATTGACTTATTTCAGAGTTCATGATTTTGCAAAAGTGGAATCAGATGAACATAAGATAGAACTGGAGGTTTTAACATAGCAGTTGCAAAAGATTCATACCTTAGTCCAAGAGTAATAAGAAGGCAGAATACATTATTTTTATCATCAGAGATTGGCTTTCCAATGGCATTTAACTGATCACATATTGCCTTGAAGTCCTTGATATAGTCAGATAAAGGTGTTGAATCCTTTTTCTTCTCCTGAAGTTTGAGAAGTAGTTCGTACTCCCTAGCTTGAGAACCTTGAGAAAATACATTTTGTAATGCAGACCATACATCATGTGATGTTTTCAAACCAACTACGACTCCCATAGCTTCTTCAGAGATGGTTGTCGTTATCTATGTTTTTACCAATCGATCGGTGCGAGTCCATGCTGCCAAATCTGGATTTGGTATTATGTTGGTGTTGTTAGCATCAGTAATCTCAGCAGGTGGTGGAATTGTATCACCTGTAAGAAAACCAAGTACGTCTTGACTTTTAATCAATGACAAAACTTGTGTTTCCCACAGAAGATAGTTAGTAGAGGAGAGTTTAAGAGAGACGAAATTGGCTACATTGAGATTTGTTGGATATGGTCATATGGATACTTTGGTAATGATGTGTTGGCCATTGGCTGAAATTGTTAAATGAATAAAAACAGGATCTTACTCTTTGAAGACTATAGATAGATGTTTTGATAGTATAAAGAAATAAAGAAAAGTAAGTTATTTTAGGGTGATCTTGGACACACCCATAAAAACACTCACGTACCCCATAACTAATTAAAGTTTTTGTTGTACCCCAACAACCGCTTCAATCCAATAATACCTCCCAAATTAACTTGGGATATTTCCAATAGGGGCAAAAAAAACCAAACAAAAACACGTCTTTTTTTTTCAGCAATTTGATTTCGATTTTTTTTTCCCTTCATCCTCATTACTTTGGTATGGATGATTCAAATTAAAAAAGGGTACTTGCATGTTTATTAGTGAGAGAAATATTGCTAAAGAAGAGGTTATTGGAGAAGAAATCAATATCATTTTTTTTAATAGAAAAGGAAAAACATGTTATTATTCTTTTTCAGTTACAAGTGAAAAACTTAGAATATCTACGGTTAACTATTGGGTCCTTAATATATTCTAATAAATGAATTGTTTTGTCTTGGGTATGCCTAATAAAAAAAAGAATAATTTAGAAACATAAATGTGTCTAAAACAATTTTAATTATTTTAAAATTGGGATATGTGAGTGTTTTTATAGGTGTGTCCAAGATCACCTTTATATCGATCTCTACCATTACACCTGTATAGACTCGAACGTTGGTTTATTGGAAAATGAAATGGCTCTAAGACCACCTAGGTCACTAATGAAGTTGTGGAAATGTATGTACTAAGTGAATTATATAATATTTCCAACTTAAGTATTGACCCACTGGTCGAACTGGTGACCCAGTTCCTTTGCCGGGTCAGTGTCCGGGCTGGGTCTGATATCTATGAGATTATGTGTTGAGTGACTATGTCACGTGCTCTATTATATTGTTGGCAGTCTTCGCACACCAAGCCGTTTTATTCCGTTTCGTATTTTATGTCTAAAACACCATGTGTAGCATTGATTAGTATAAGCATATGGAATTATATTACAAAGTTGACCCTACAAAGTTTAAGCCCAGCCAAAAGTCTACTGCTTTGTTGTTGTCACTTGTACAGTTGTACAGTTGTACTACTGATTCTGCGCATGGAAGACATTAAGATAAAATGTAGCTCGAAGCCCGGAATGGGAGAAAATGTTAATTGGTGCATAAATTATGGAACAATAATTAGGAATAAAAGGTGGTTTTTGTCTATTTTTCAGTAGTTAAGTTGCAAGTAATTTTTTTATGAATTAGTCTGTATGACGTATCGAAGGCGTTTTCCTGAATTCTCAAATTTTATTAACATGCTGACCCAACAAAATATAATTAGAAATCTTTTAGCATGCCATTGGTTGTTTGACTTATTATTATTTTCAAGTTGCTCATTTTGGTTACAGTACACTGTATATAACCAGTGAAGGATCCATTGTTGTGATTTTTCCTGGCTGAAACAATCCAAAGAAACCATTGTCTTCTTTTCTTTTCTTTTCATTTCTTTTTCGTTTTTTCCATAATCACAAACTTTATTGATTTCCAAATGTAAGTGCAATGCTAGGCCTAAACAGCAAGATAGAGTACCGCGACAGGAATATTACCAACTTGGCTGAAAGAAGAGTAGCATCAGTAATATAGCTGTCAGCACGAAGTATAATAACTTAATACAGGTTCTGCTTTGGCAATGCTGCTCTGAAACCAATAATTCGGTTTATTTGACTTCCACATATTCAATACCACCAGTCCACCACAATCATAAAGCTTGTGAACTAAACAGTCTTGCCTCAGTTGCTTACTTGTAAACACGTACACCGGGCTGTTTCTGGCTGTCTATGCGTACCACCCACCCAAAGGAAAGCATATGGCAAAAACCATGCCTTTATGGTGAGGTACCGGTAGAACCATGTTTCTCTTCAAAGGGATATATGCCATTAGAAAATTACAGCGTTCCTTCTAATAAATACCCTTAACTCTTTGACAGCAGTGTCACTCAGCACCAGGCCAAGAAATTTTGGTGTTTGTTTATCATAAATTCATAATAATATTAACATGAAAATCTATGTTATCTATCATAGTATCAAGTGCTTCCGGGCAGTGGATGGATTCCATTATATTGTGAATCCTAATTTAAGTGACCTCATACTCCAAACCAACTGATCAACTGTAATAAGATGGTCCTGCAAGTAGCTAGAGCGCGCTCTCACTATAAAGTATCACATACGGCATTAATAAGCGCAAGGATAATTAATGATGCAAACATTTATATTGGAGAAACTTAATTATAAGACAGTAAAGCGAAAATAGCTCTTTTTCAAGAACAGTAATACACTATCACATTAGTCGTACAACTTACAACAGTATAACAGTAATTCTGGTCGAACTTTTCATATATCCAACCAATTGAGAAATTTTATTGAATTGTGAAGAAATGGGCACTACCAATTACATTTGTGCAGATTAAAAAACCATGCATCCTCCCTTACAAACTACATCAAACAAACCACAACCTCTTCAACAATAAAGTAGGTCTTATAATTCATCACTGCGCACAGAGTTAGGCGTGAATGGAGCTTGAAGAAGATCAACCACTTCAGTGCTGACTTGGAATGCCTGGGCAAGAATATCGTCTGAGATAGGTGGATTTGATCCAAAGACAGTACTAGGAATCATAATCACGCCGGAGTTCTGGCTGCTCATACCAGCAATAGCGACAGCCCTAGTGGATCCAGTATTTTTTTGGAAGTGAATAAGACCTTCTGGAAATACAAACACGTCACCCTGATTCAGGGTTTTGGTGATGAGGCGATTACCGGAGCTGGAGGTGACAAATCCGACGAAAAGTGTACCTTCTAAGACTACTAGGATCTCAGTTGCTCGAGGGTGTGTGTGGGGTGGGTTGAGACCAAAGGGTCGGAAGTCTATACGAACCATGGAGATGCCAAGCGTGTTAAGTCCAGGTATCTGAACCACATTTGCTGGAGTGACCACTGAACCTTGTGCGTTCGATGTATTCCCTGCTAAGTGAAGCCCCCTCAAGTAGAAATCATCAGCAGTAGCAAGCGCCGGGTCCTTGCAGAATCTCCCGTTGACAAACACTGTAAAGGATTCATATAAGCAACAGTGCAGTTCAAAGTATTAGGATAATCCAAAGTAAAAGATATCTCTTGTGCGTGTCTGTGGGGAGACTTGGCTATCATCAAGTTAACAACTATACTACAAATAGAAAAAGGATTAATTTACGCACTTTTCCAGCCCGTACATTATAATGTAGAAATAAAACCATGATTTCAACACCATTTCCGTAATTTATATATATTCTATATAAAAAATTTAAAAGAAAATAAAAACTATACCAGCTCCTGTTGGGTCATTAGTGCCAACACAGAAGTCCTGAACTGGACTGGGATCCGAGGCAAGAACAAAGGAAGCCAAGGCAAGTAGAGTGAAAGCTACAAGGATGTGAGAGCCCATAATGTTTCTTTGCTATTATGGTAGAAGTACTTCTGAACATTTCTTTGCATGGGTACTTATAGAAGTGGTCTCACGTGTAGCGACTAACAAGAAGTCAACAACCAAAGTCGTCGATCCTAAAGAGCAACACCTTTTTTTTTTTGGTAATCAACATATATTTTATATAAAAAAGAGCAACACCTACGTCTCTCTTGCGTATTATAATTCTAAAAGACCCATGTGCAATGTTGATTATAAGTAGTCTTTCATTGATAATTTCTTAAGCAGTTTTGGGTCTCTACAACTCTATTCTGCACACATTGACCGTATAACTACTGGAGATAGAGTACTTAATGAGAAGTGCTTCTTGTAATTATCTTTAGGCACCCGTCAAGGTTGGCCTAGTGCATAATATTGAAATATATATGCCCAACTTAATCTTAAAAAAGCAAAATCTATTGTTGTCACTTTAATTCGTTCTTATTTAATTCTAAAAGGTACTAGTACAACTGTACAATGTTGATTAGGAGCATTGAATAGTCGTCACTTTTAAGCAGCCCAGGTGTTCTCTCTTGTAATCCTGCATTCTGATCGTTAAACACACGAATAAAATATATCTTGAACGGGTACACAACATTAATCTGTATAAATATAAGTTGCATGTTGCTATGACTTTTGGATAAGTGCTGAGTTCTATCAATTTTAAAGTGGTTAGTTGCTAGTCGATCATACAGGAACTTATTGTAATTTATTGATCTGACCAGATTATAATTTAGTGTAAGACAAGTGTGGTTGTATTTAGACATCTTGAGTTTATTATCGAGAAAAAAAAATACATCTTGAGTTAAGGCATCTTATTAAATTCCGGAAATTTGTTAGCATGTGAACCCAACACAATGTAACAAGATACCTTATCCTGGTTAGTCCACGCAATTGGTTTTTCCACTTGCTATTATTTTACAGATTGTATAACCCAACACACGTATTGTGGATAGCTTTAAAATTAGATATGGCTAAAGCATATGATAGGGTGGAATGGTCTTTGGTAGATAATATTTTTGAGAGGCTAGGGTTTAATTCATCCTGGAGAAGTATGATCCAACAATGCCTTCCCACTGTCTCCTTCAGAGTGTTGCTGAATGGCAGCCCTTTGGATAAGATTACTCCTGAGAGAGGCCTTAGACAAGGAGACCCCCTGTCTCCCTATCTGTTCATCATAATGTCTGAAGCCCTATCTAGGATGATTGCTAGAGCTGAGGCTGCAGAACTTATCCATGGGATCAGGATAAGAAGAGCCTCCCCCCCTATCTCTCATCTCCTCTATGCGGATGATCTCATCTTATTCACTAGAGGAAACCTAGAGGAGGGGGGGCAGCTCAAAAGGATTCTGCAAGAATATTGTGCAGCCTCAGGACAAAGCATAAATTTTGATAAGTCCAGCATGTTTTGCAGCAGAAATATCAAGTTTAGAACCAAACTCAAGCTGAAAAAGTTCTGGAAAATGAGGTTGTTTGATCCCAAGGAGAAATATATGGGTATCCCCATTATGCTCTCCCATAAGAAGGCAGAGGACTTTGAATATTTAGTAAACAAAATACACAATAAGATTAAGGGGTGGAAAGCTAAGGTGCTATCACAGGCTGGAAGGGCTACCATGATCCAGTCTGTGATACAGGCCACACCTTTGTATGTCATGGCTACTTATATGCTCCCTATATCTACATGTAACAAGATTGATAAAGCATGCAGGGACTTCTTCTGGCATGGGACTGAGGAATCGAAAAGTGTCCACACCATAGGGTGGGATAACTTGTGCAAACCCAAATCTGTTGGAGGGTTGGGATTCAGAAAGATGAGGGAGATGAACCTAGCTATGCTAGCAAAACTTCCTTGGAAAGCAGCAACGGATATTAACTCTATATGGACTAAAACCCTTGCTAGCATCTATGGTAAAAACTGGATTGGGGATGTTTGGAAGCCCCCTGAGTATGCCTCTTTCTTCTGGAAAGGCATACACAAGACTTTCAATCTTATCAGTGGGGGGCTGATATGGGGGATTCACAATGGTCAATCCATTTCGATTTTGGATGACCCTTGGGTTGTTAGCAATGGCCTCCCAAAAACTTTGAGAGAGTTAGGAGTAGATGACTCCAGGCTAACTGGGCTCCATGTGAAGGAGCTTTTCAAAGAGGATAGGACTGGGTGGGATGAGGCTAAAATCACAGCTTTATTCCCCCCTATCCTTGCTAACAGAATAAAAGAAGTGGTGATCAGACCTTTGGGCTTGGGGAAGGACAAGATAGTCTGGGGAGCTGAAAAGTCTGGCAATTTCACTGTGAAATCTGCCTACAAGTATCTTACCAAAGATAACAATGTGGGGCAGAATTCCAGCTTCAACACCAAGGCTGTTAAGCTTCTCTGGAGAGCTAGATTGCCAGCTAATATCCTGTTATTTCTTTGGAAGGCCTATATGGAGGCCTTACCAATGGGGGATAGGCTGACATCTAGGCATATGCTGGGAGATTTCTCCTGCCCTCTATGTGAAACTAGCTTGGAAAATGACACACATCTTTTCTTTGAATGTGACTGGTCTAGGGCCCTGTGGTTCACATCTGAACTGGGTCTGAGAATGGAGGTTCATGGAAGGAATGGGGTCAGAGATTGGATTTATAAGTTCCTAATCTGGAGCTGCAGCAGCAAGCAGCAAGAATCCCAAGCTGGGATACAAGCTTGCTATCTTCTGTATAACATCTGGAAAGCCAGAAATGAAGCCAAGTTCGAGCATAGACAACCTAACAGGGAACGGATAATCAGACGAAGTGGGGTGGAGGCAGAACAATGTTATGCGAGCTTAACTGCATGCCATCTTCAGAACAGAGCTTCTACTGCTCATGAGCCCCTTGATGCTAACCTTGACTTTGATTCCAAGTTCTTTATTATACCTAATGAGTGTATTAATATTAGGTTTGATGCCTATTTTCAGGCAACAACGGGAAAGGCGGCAGCAGGAGCTATTGCTTGGAACAGTGAAGGGATGATAGTGGGAGCTGGCACTAGAAGGTACCAAGCCAGATCAGCAGAGGAGGCTGAGATGGTGGCAGCTGAGGTCGCTGTAGCATTAGCTCTAAATTCAGGATGGACTGAGCTTTTGGTAGAGGGAGACTGTATAGCAAGTATCAAGGCTCTTAATAGGCAAGATTGCGCTTGGCAGTATGAGAGTCTGAGAAACTATGTACTTAGATTAAGCTCTCCTTTATCTTTTTGTAAGTTTAAGTGGGTTAGCAGAAAAGACAATGGAGAGGCACACTTGTTGGCAAAATGGGCATATTACCGGCAGCAAGTGTGTCAGCTCCCACAGTGCCTCCTGAACTTCAATGTTTTGCCGATCTCGGTTTAAGTTTTATGATATATATATAGTAGGTTTTATCGAAAAAAAAAACACACGTATTGTTAACGGTAAATTGATTGCTGAAAGTTCACAAAAACCCTGTGTTATAGTGGATATCAGAACTCAGCTGGGCCGGCCTTTCTTTCAAAGGGCCCAATGTAAAGTCTGAAAAATTAGGTTTTTGTGGGTTTCTAATATTATAGTGGGTTTTTAAGAGTTTCAGAGGGTTTTTTTCTTTTGTTTATATTGGGGACCTATACAAAGCCTTAGACAGCATAGGCCTAGGGCCGGTCCTGAAACTCAGAGCCACTCCTTTCAAAAGTAGTACCTATATAACAATTGATTTGGATTGGGATTGGGCTTTCTGGGCAATCCAAGGGTTTGGAATCGGATATCTCTATAGATTAATAACAAAAATGGGGACCATGGGACATAATTGGATGATAATTACATCTCTAGACAGGTGGGCGACCCTGGAATTATGGTTCCATGACAAAAACGTAAAAAGCCAGTTTTGCCCTTTTAAGTATTTTAATTTAAAAAATAAATAAATAAATAAAAATAAAACCAGTTTTGCATGTGTTGATGTAACTGGAGCCTCTCCATTGGTAAGACTTGGGAATTGAGTCTTTAAAGTGGGAGAAACAGCTAATAAAGCAGCGGCAGGGAAAATTGAGAAACACGAGAAAGCTTATAGAGCTAACCAACATTGTTTCATTCCGTTCAGTTTTGACACTTTTGGTTTTTTGGCACAATAGTCTGTTGAACTCCTTAAGAGATTGCATAAAATTATGGACTGTAACGTAATGATAGCTGGTTCTAACGAGTTTGTCTTTAGGAGGATAGGATTTGTTATTTAAAAAGGATTTGCGGCGCAACTTGTTGCACGTTTATCATAATTATTTGTAAAATTCGTTATCATTATCAATAAAATTTTCACATTAAAAAATAAAAATAAAAATATCACTCTCACTCTATCTCTAACGTGTCTCTCACTCTCACTCTCTCTCTCTCGCCTCTCCTCTCTCTTCTCTCTGTGTTGTACACATGCTTAGTAGTGTTTGCATATTTGTTGCACACATGCATAGTGGTGTTTGTATATGTGTTATATACATGCATCGTGGTGTTTGCATGTGTATCGAACTACTTCAAACTTAAAAATATCATCGACGACAACAATATCATATCGAAATCGAGATAAATCACACAATCGATTAACATAAGATTCGAGGATTTGAAAAAAAATCAATTGTTGTTCAATTGCTTGTCGAACCAGTGCCGAAATTGACCCAATTATTCTTCAATTATCAATAATCTAGAATTGAAAAGTGAAAAAGTAAATTGCAAAGTGAGAAGAATATTTGTTATAAGAGAATAAGATGTTTCCTTATGACCAGGGGCATATCTAGGAGTTGGCTAACTCGGGCTGTAGTCCCCCTGACTTTGCTATAAAAAAAAAGTATAGTGGTAACTGTTCATAATTTATACCCCCAAAAAAGTAAAAAAAATAAAATAAAATAACTGTGAATTAATGTGGGTAGCCCCCCTATGGAGAATCTTGCATCCGCTTTTGCTTATGACTTAAATCACTAATCATAACACACAAATCAATTAGTTCAAAGATGGAAACAACTAAATCTCAAAAAATATTATAAGTTTCTAGTTGGAGTTTTTTTTCGCTAGATGGAGAAGATATATATTTTCTCATATCTTAAATCACTCACAAATCATCAGCTAGCTCAAATATGTAAACAACTAGATCTCAAATATATTTTACAAGTTTCTAGTTGGAGTTTTGTTTTGCTAGATGGAGAAGAAGGTTATAATTGGTATTAAACAAAAGTAAATTGCTTACGTCAACCCAAAAATGTCTTAAAACCAAAATTATTAATGATAGTTGCTAATGTCAGCCCGTTTTTGTTCTAAAACCAAAATTATTGTTCATCCGGGTCTAAAACCGAAATTCTTAGTCAATTTATGTGTTTGGGCCTAAAATACAATGGGCCTGCACCAAAATAGAATCACTTGACACTACTGGTGTGATTTGAGGGCTTCCTAGTAGATGGAACCACAAAATTCTAGAAAACAATTGCGTTGGCCTACGGACCAATCTCTTTTAGGCTACGTTTGTTTTAGCGAAAACTAATGGAAAGGAAAGGAAAGGAAAAATATAAGGTGGTCCACTTTTTCCATAAGTTTGGTGTGTTTGCTTGCTATGGAAAATAAAATAAATTTTCTCTGGTGGAAACAAAATTATGGAATGGAAATGTTTTTTATTCCAAAGGTCAACCCACGGATTTGAGAGGAAAGGAAAAGGAAAATAGTTGTTTTCTTTTCCTTTCTTTAATTTTCGAATAACAAACATGAAATAGGAAATGAAATAGGAAAGAGAAAAAAAAAACATGAATAAACACATTTCATTCCTATTTTCTTTTCCTTTCTTTAGTATTTGCATAACAAACATGGTTTACTCCATATGTTGGTTTTCCTTTGTTTTCTCCATTTTACCAAACATATGCCAAAATTTAGTTTCCATTCCATTCTATTCCAGAGTGATCATTCTATAGCTTTCCTTTCCTTTCCTTTCCTTAGCTAAGTGAGCACCCTTAATCTTGTTGAAATCTATAAGCCATGACAAGAAGTCAGGAATGTTCACTGAGTGCATAGCTCCAACACCTTGTTTCGTTCCTATAAAAAAAAAAAACCTTGTTTCGTCTAGTGTCGCCAATAATATCAATTTATATAGAATAGAAGTACAAAACAAGTAGAGGCATTTCCATATGAATCAAGAAGCTTCACTTACCTTTCAGTTTCTCCATACTAACTGTAACAGCCATTTTCATAAGATGGGTCATTGTATGTATTGGGCCCAGAGAATAGGCCCAAGACCATGCTAGGCCCCATGAGGTAAACCTAAGGAGGAGATATAAAAGTGAAGAGAAGGGAACTTAAGGGAGGAAAAAGAGGAAAGGAAGGAAGGAGGCACCAGAGAGAGGAAAAGAGAGAGGTTGAGGTGAGGAGGAGGGAGGAGACAACCAGAGTAGGTGGAGACGACGGCCAAAGGAGACGACGGCCAGAGTAGAGGAGGAATATGAGGAAAGATCCGGAGAAGAGGAGTATGAAGACGTCGGTCAGAGAGAGGAGGAAGAGGAGGGGAGATCAAGAGAAGAGGAGTATGGAGACGTCGGCCAGAGAGAAGGAGGAAGAGGAGGGGAGATCTAGAGAAGAAGAGTATGGAGACGTCGGCCAGAGAAGAGGAGGAAGAGGAGGGGAGATCTGGAGAAGAGGAGAAGGGAGACAGCAGCCCGAAAGGAGGAGGAATAGGAGGGGAGATCTAGAGAAGAGGAGAAGGGAGACGACAGCCAGAGTGGGGAAGAGGAGTAGGGAGATAATGTCCCGAGATGAGGAAGAAGAGAAGACGACGGCCAAAGGAGACGATGGCCAGAGGATACGGCGGCCAGAGAGGAGGAGGAGTAGGGAGATGATGTCCCGAGATGAGGAAGAAGAGAAGAGGAGATATCTATAGCAGAGAAGGGAGAAGACGACGGCCAAAGGAGACGACGGCCACAGGATACGGCGACCAGAGAGGAGGAGGAGTAGGGAGATGATGTCCCGAGATGAGTAAGAAGAGAAGAGGAGATATCTATAGCAGAGAAGGGAGAAGACGACGGCCAAAGGAGACGACGGCCACAGGATAAGACGGCCAGAGAGGAGGAGGAGTAGGGAGATGATGTCCCGAGATGAGGAGGAAAAGAGGAGGAGATATCTAGAGCAGAGAAGGGAGGAGACGACGACCATAGGAGACGACGTCTAGAGGAGACGACGGTCAGAGGAGATGACGGCCAGAGAGGAGGAGGAATAGGAAGATGATGTCCTGAGATGAGGAGGAAGAGAGGAGGAGATATCTAGCGCAGAAAAGGGAGGAGACGACAGCCAGAGAGGAGGAGGAATAGGAGGGGAGATCTAGAGAAGAGGCGAAGGGAGACAATAGCCAGAGAGGGGAGAAGGAGTAGGGAGATGATATCTCGAGATGAGGAAGAAGAGAGGAGGAGATATCTATGGCAGAGAAGGGAGAAGACGACGGCCAAAGGATACGACGGCCAGAAGAGACGACGGCCAAAGGAGACAACGGTCAAAGGATACGACGGCCAGAGAGGAGGAGGAGTAGGGAGATGATGTCCCGAGATGAGGAAGAAGAGAGAAAGAGATATCTATAGCAGAGAAGGAAGAAGACGACGGCCTAAGGAGACGATGGCCAAAGAATACAACGGTCAGAGAGGAAGAGGAGTAGGGAGATGATGTCCCGAGATGAGAAGGAAGAGAGGAGGAGATATCTAGAACAGAGAAAGGAGGAGACGACAGCCATAGGAACGGCGGCCAAAGGAGACGACGGCCAGAGGAGACGCCGACCAAAGGAGACGACAACCAGAGAGGAGGATTAGGAGGAGAGATCTCAAGAAGAAGAGTATGGAGACGACATCCAGAGAGAAGGAGAAAGAGGAGGAGAAACCTAGAGAAGAGGAGCTGGAATGAGGAGACAACCAGAAGAGAATAGGGAGACAACCAGAGGAGATGACGTCTAGAGAAGTGGAGAATCCAAGAGTGAGATAGAAAAGAGTGGAGAGAGGAAAGAACTACGGTGCAGCTTGATCCCTCGATAAGGAGGTACGTAGGCAACCCAAGCGGGTTCAGCTGATAAAGTCAAATTAGGTGTATTGCTCGCCTTCAGCATCTAACCAAGGAGTCGAGAATTATAAAAATATAAAAAAATTGTGAAATAGGTTGCAACACTAGCAAATAGGCACTCGCGCTGCGCCTGCAACTGCTAAGATGTATAAAACCATGATATACCGCATAAGCCTAAGGGATAGTACCAATCATTATGTAGAAATTCAACATTCAGAGGGCTCTCTAAAATTAATTGGTAACTCCAATTTTCCAAACGTAGGTAAATTTGTATAAAGCTCAGTTTATGGTATTTGATGGTATTGACTATTGAATCAGTCAGAGCAATTTAAAAACACCTTTCTCAACTAATTAATGTAATGGTTATTTTTTATGGATATGGATGGGACCTAAACGTGTGGAGAGAAAACCAAGGCAGACTTTAGAAAGGAAAATTTGGAACTTAACTAACTGTTAAAGCATGTCTGTTGTTCTAAAATGGAAGTGATGTCTTCTAATAAAATGATGATAAGATGTAGTCAGCTAAATAACAACAACATACAAAGTAGATTGCAGATGCATCTCAACATTTTGAATACATTGTGAAACTATTTATAACAAAACACATCATTGAGCATTGCTCCTCAATATCAGTGGCAGAATGCTCTCTGTCAGTCGTTGTATCATGAGTCATTTTGACTTTATGGTCCCTATAACCTTCAACATACCATAGACTCGTGACTCTCCACAATTCCATTTCATATGGAAAAGCAAGCAGCAGGTGTACAACAACCCTGATGGGGAACGATTAGCTGCACTCCTTGTTCTCTCTCAGATCATCTATACAAGCTTGGAATACGAGGCACCCACTACAGTGTGGGATATTTTTCCAGTCGAAGATGTTAAACAACAGGGACTTCTTATGCTTCAAGTGAGATGTAGCACATACCACAAAATCATTTTTGAGTGTTCGCTGGAAAGAGGAAATCCAAATAAGATAATATTCTTTAAAAAGAAGACAGCCACAAACATTTGAGAGAAAGAAATAAGAGTAAATAGAATCACAGAAGTAGTATGTACTGAAGTTTAATTTCCCACTGAAATCTGGTGCAATACACCCCAATCGACCTATAGTAGTCAGAGATTTTGGATCCGTCTCTCACCTCATTAAAGAAGCAACTTGTTTTCATTCAATGTAATAGATCCTCTAGATAGGTTAGTAGTAGACACTCTAGATGGGTTAATATCCTCTTCACCTTAATACAATGTTCATGAAGAAAATAAGAACTGTACTCGATGAATAAGGAGACTTCAGTGTCACACTTCTTTCTGCTCCCTAGAATGGTGAATGGTGCATTGCACTATATTCAGGGAAGAATGGTTGAACAAAGATATTCCACTGTGATGCTTTGCACATTAGAGGGGGGGGGGGGCGGCACAAAGTAACACCAATGATATGATCATGGATATTTCTCAGTAGAAAAATTAAACCACGTAATCAATAATGAAGAAACCAAAACAAAGAAAGAAATCAGAATAAAGTCAATGGATGTCTAAACATTACTTATAAAAAGGATCACACCCCCAAATTGTACCATCTAAGCAAAAGAAACGATAAAGAAAAATACATTCTCAAAATTTCTTATTTTTAAGTGTAAAAGCAATGAAACTGTGTAAGATACAAAGAAGAATAGAGAAACACGATTAAGATATCAAACACCTACACTTACCTGAAAGAGCAATTCAAAACTAACAAATGACCCAGAGTCGCATAAAGGATATCCAACTCTGTTCAAGTATAATAAAATTATTTACAACACAAATAACTTCCCAACGAATGCTTGTGGAAAGCGTCTTTGCTGACGAGGTTATGTTTTAAGCCTTTAAAGAGAAATGCTTACAGAAATCCAAGTAATGAAGTGTTTCAGCAATTTAACTTTAGGTACTAAGTTTATATTGTACCAATCTTCATTGGTAATTATGTAAATAGGTATGATAAGTTACGGTAGTAGTAACTGGCGAAAGAAATTAATAAGCACACAATGAAACTACAATTATTTATAGGGACTCTTATTTATAAGGAACTCTGTCAGTACGGAACAAAAACGTAACCACTACTTTAGCACCATGAACAATGAAACACAGAATAAAACAATTGTAGAAAATCAAAGGCAATAACGATTAATTTAGATAAACTATATGAAACTCGTTAACTAAAACAACAACCATGTGAATTGCATTTCAGAGAACAACACAAATGAAAACCCAATGAAGGACCAGAATCCAAATCAGACAAAGATGCAGAAAGAAGACATGGTTGAACCATGCGTGCAATCTACCCAGCTGAACTTTAATTTATAGTAAAAATTTGAAGCATAGTATGTAGACCATATCTATGATGCTTTGTATTCATATAAATGTGTCGACTACAAATTGATGATAGTATGCATCAATGAAGAAAGAATGAGCAGTGAAAAAAAAGGAAATAAAAAATACCTTTGAGTTTGGGAACAACAGGTCTTGGATGCAATTTGGAAATTCAATATGATACATGTTCATTCTCCCTGCAACCCATTCCAAATGTCAATAACCACACACAAGGAAAACATAAAAACAATTGGTAAGAATAAATAAAAGCAACCGTTTGATTCACATCAATTTAATCTATCGAAAAGTGTTCAAACTTAGAAGTTCAAAAGATAACCAAAACCATGACACCACCGCTCAAAACTTTGGTTCCTAAGGAAGAAGAAGTGAAATATAAACGGAAAGAACAGAAGAAATTCGTATTCTACCCAATTACTTTCAGCGAATACATGGAGTTCAAAAGATAACCAAAACCATGACACCACCGCTCAAAACTTTGGTTCCTAAGGAAGAAGAAGTGAAATATAAACGGAAAGAACAGAAGAAATTCGTATTCTACCCAATTACTTTCAGCGAATACATGGAGTTCATGAGCTTGGCAATGTGTCAATTTTGTCGCGCCCAATGCTTATTTGAATTGGCGTTTCCCTAATAATTAAAATAGAAACACCGATGATAACTTAGTGAAGTCTTCTCTCTATCGGTATTGAAGTACTATGGAGTCGAAAGCAAAACCCTTACTGTTTAACGAAAGCAAATATCAGAAATCGCTCAACCGAAAACATGTCTTTCGAAATGAAAACTCACAGAGATTGAAAGCAAACCCTCTATTTTTTTTTTTTTTTTGTTTTTTGTTTTCCCTTTAATAATCATAGGATTTTAACCGATATATTTGGGGGAATAAGTTTGGGCGAAATATAAGGCCAATAATTTTTTTATCCTAACTTGTTGAACAAAAAATGGTTATTTCAGGGAGTTCGCTTTCTTATTAGAATAGATAAGTTGTACGTATAGCTACCAGGTTCTCCGCCATATCTTTCCTTCCAATTTTCTCCTAGTAATTCCTCGCTAAAGCAAAGTCAGATTGCCAAATATATTTTTTCTCGATTCCTATTTATATAAGGCAGAGGACCAAAAAGAGATAGAACAAGATCAAATACTTGAAATAATCTAGTACGAATTCTCTATACTTGTTGATCAAAGTACAGGATGTTCTTTCTCAGTCTTCACAGGCAAGTAAGACTCTGTGTATATGTACAAAGGATTTTTATAATAAAACGATAGAAAGATAAGTAGCACATGATGTATGAGGATAAACTTGGTAAGACTTCCTTCAGAAAAAGGTTACCTCACATTTCCTCTATTGCTCCTTCTACACGGATAGAGCTGATACATGTTTTTGGCATTTTGCATTATCGATCAGTCTAGCAGGAACAACTGTCAACAAATTGAGCTTCAAAATGTATGCTTATGTAAAAAGCAAGCTACATGTTTCATACTTCTATGGGAGCTCATTAGTCAAAGATTTCCAATCCATATTGGCCGTGTCATTAAAACCTAATAACATTTGGAAGAACACCACGAATAACTTTAAGCACGAAGACCCTTCTTAACTGGTACACCGTCAAACATCTCAGTAAGCCCACTGGTAGCTCATACGAACCCTAAAACTGTAGTGAACCCTCGTTCTCCTCCCACTATAAGCAGAGCCAATGGTAACTGGTAAAATATCCTGATTACTGATAATGGCACCATCACTAGGTTCCATGCATTTCAAAATCCAGAATTTGCTTGTAGCTGACAAGAATTCATAATCACGTATAGCCTCAGCGTGTTCCACCCAAAGAGACCTTGCCCCATATTTCCTCTTGAAGCTGAATCTGAGCTACACTTGACGTTCTTCTGCGACACCTATCAGCCGTTAATACGTACTTGATCTGTCACCAATAATCTCTACAAGAACACTGCCCATTTTTGAAATGGTGTAAACGCTTAGAATCATACAGATAAATATCACGTCCATACCTCAGGGATATAAACTTGGCAGTTCTATGGCAGTCTCCACACATTCTACAGTTTTTAATAATCCGTATACTTTGAGATGAGTAAGGAGTGGATATGAGTGCAAAAGAGAGTGCCAACTTCTCACTGTGAAACCCGCATTTCTCTTCCCTCTCTTCATCTTCAATGCAGAGCTGCGTATCATGAGGATAAAGAAGCACTATTTTGATTTCCTCTGCAATCCTAGCTAGCTGAGAGTAGATACGCTTAGAATTAGTCATAGAGCGTTCACCTGTCCCAATAGTATGCACTGTGTTCTTCATTTCAATCCAGCTGCACCCAGTGGAGTACTCTAACCCACTCCACTTCTGAGGCTTTCTCACTTTTACGGCATCGTCAGACCGCCCACTTAGACCATATAACTGTACTAATAACCTGTAAATATTGACGCTTTTTGGTCCCATGTCGAACAAACATTCTGCTGCACGGACAGCCAATGCAATATTTCCGTGCACCCTACTGGCTGTAAGTAAGGCATCCCAAATAGCATAATCCTGCTCTATGCCCATCTCCTCAACAAAGTTCACTGCTTCTCCAAGTCTATGGGAACGACCTAGCAAATCTAGCATGGCTGAATAATGTTCCGAACCTGGTGAAATCTGATAATCATTGGTCATGCTGGATAAAGTACTATTTCCTTGTTCTACCATCCCAGCAAGACTATAGGCCAAGATAATACTTACAAACGTTCCCCTGTTTGGTTTGGGTCCTAGAAGCCTCATCTGCTCAAAGATATTAAGTGCCTCATTTGGGCAACCATGCAAGACGTAACCAGCCATCAGTGTGTTCCAGGAGATGACATCTCTGGATGGAAGATGTTCAAATACTACTCTTGCATATAAAATGTTCCCTGACTTAGCATAAGCATCTATAAGTGTGTTTGCAACAGAGGTCTCCAATTGTAATCTTCCACGTAACACACAACCATGAATCTCTTTTACCTTTTTTGTTGCTACTAAATTCGCACAAGCTGGTAAGATGCTCAACATGGTAATTGAATTGGGTCTAGTGGAGCAGGATTGCATTTGACGTAAAAATCTGAAGGCTTTGTTTTTTTGTCCATTTTGCAGCAATCCAGAAATAAGTGAATTCCATGATGCCACATTCCTCTTTGTTGTTCCATCTGCTTCCATCCTCTGGAAGAGATCCATGGCTTGATCTTCATCTCCTTTTCGTATATAGCCAGAGATCATCACATTCCACGTGATGACATTCGGCGTGACTGCTGAGTCCTGCATCCTCGTGAAGAGATCATATGCTTTGCCAAAGTACCCAGCTTGTGTGTAGCCACCTATCATTGTATTCCACGTGAAAACATCTTTCTCCAAGATCATATCAAAGATACTCCGAGCACCTTCAAGATCCCCACACTTTGAGTAAATATCAATTAATGAATTTCCTAAAAGCACATCTCCCGTACTTCTTAGTTTAACACCCAAGGCATGTAGCTCCATTCCATTATTCAATGCTTTCAAAGAAGCACACGCTGAAACTGCACTTGCAATTGTTACTCCATTTGGTTCGACTCCTGCCAAAACCATTTCTCTAAACAATTCCAAAGCTTGGTTGGTCCGCTTATTCTGGGCACAACCAGATATCATGGAAGTCCAAGTAAATACATCAGGAGCAATACCATGACTTTCCATCTTCTTCATTAACTCCAATGCAACATCACTGTTCCCCATTTGATTATAACTAGCTATCAATATATTCCAAGTAATCACACCTGGTTCAACTCCCTCAGCCCGCATCCTATCAAAAAGCCGAAGAGCTTCCTCATTCTTCCCTCTCCTACAATACCCCGAAATAATAGAATTCCACGTCACTGTATCCTTCGTATCCAACTCCTCAAAAAACCTTCTAGCAGCACTCAACTTCCCGCACTTGGCATACATCGCTACAAGAGAATTCTTAACATGAATAGAAGAATTCAACCCACTCAAAATCACAAAAGAATGTATCACTTCCCCAGTCTTCACATCCCCTACATTAGCACAAGCCTGTAAAACCTTGGGTAAAAGAAACTCGTCCGGCATAACCCCTTCTTCCATCATCCAAACAAAAAGCTCTATAATCTCCCTCCACCTCTGCTCTCTAGTATACCCACCAATCATAGCAGACCACGTAAACAAATTCCTCTCACCCATTTCCTCAAACACTCTCCTAGCTTCTCCCAAACTCCCACACTTAGCATACATACTTACAAGTTTAGTCTCCACAAAGGGGTTCATTTCATCAACTAAACTAATTCTACTATGTACTTTACGACCTTGTTCTATCGAATTCGAGTCAATACAATGCTGTAATAAGGAAATGTAAGCATTGGATGTTAACTTATTACCTTGTTTGGAAATTGTGTCAAGTGCATTTACAGCTTCTTTGAGCTGGCCATTTCTGCATAGATGGTTTAAATGAAGTTCAGTGGCTTTTGAGGTGAAAGAAATAGTGGGGTTTATGGGTTTTGAGGAGTTGACTAGATTTGGGACTTGTGGTATGGATTTGCATGAAAGAATTGAGGTTTCCATGTTGGAATAATTTTTTGAAAAGTTATGGTTTTATTTGTTTATTTGAATGATTTGTGGATTGAGGAGTTGAGTGGATACATCAAGTTAAGTTATCCATTTCTAGCTGTGGGCTGAATCTGAAATGCTGAATGGTGTAACATTTATTACAGTTTTGCAAATTGATGGCCCACCAAATCTTATTTTGAACGTCCAGTAACTTTCAGGTGGAATGGTGGAAATGGATAAATGGACATTTTGAAGATGTGGATTCCTAAGGTTGGGTGCAATATCTCCCCAAAAGTGGAGGAGTGGCAGTGGTTTTTGTCCCTTATCTCTATAATACTCTTCATATACAGAGAGTAATATTGAGGAATAGAGAGTGCATTCCACGCGAGTTAAAATGATGTGATTTGTAAAAACTCAAATGGCGCCACTTGAAGTGGCGTGGAATGCATTTTTCAATTTCATACCGCGCCATTTGAAAAGGCGTGGTTTGTAAAATCCCAAACGGCGCCACTTGAAGTGGCGTGGAATGTATTTTTTATTTTTTTTAATTCCGCACCGGTCGAAGTGGCGTAGAATAGTCTAAACCATTGGACACCAAAATTGACTCATCATCCTCAAAACATTGTTTTTTGGTGGAATGGAAATAGAGGGTGATACACCATTGGACTCAGTCTAAAAGAGATGTAGATTCATTGAGATTCTTCGGCTATATCTTTCATGTTATCAAAGAAAATGGGATTAACTTGAATTGACAAAAAATAATGGCATGTTTCAAATGTACATAACTAAACACATTGCCATAAGTTAAAATAAGCTAGCTCGATTGAGTAGCGGTTATTGCATGCATATGAATGGAAAATACAGGATTAGGATCATCCGAAATGGCTGACAATTTTCATTATTTGTGGCTAAAAAACATTTATTATATATACTAGTAAACGGGCACGTGCGTTGCACGTGCTAGGTGGAAAAATTGGGGTGAATAAAATCAATATGTAACATGTTTTAGATTAATACAGGTGGAGGTATGACAAAACACATTAATAAGGAAAAAAAAAATCAATACTCTAGTTGTGTTCTTTGTTTGATTCGATTTTTGTTGCTCTGCCATGTTGTAAATGGATCTTGTTGAGCATTTATATGTGAGTGAAGAACATTGTTGGATTCATATGAGTGTATTAACTGTAAGTTATAAGAATTCTCCATTCTGAAAATGTTATTAGCACTTAATTCCAAATGCATTTTTTTTTTTGCAGGTTTCGGGCTTCAACAAAGAAGTAAACGATAGATTTTTTTTCTATTGTTTATGTTCTACATTATGATTTCCTACATAACTATCTCAAAAGCACATAACAAATAAAGATAAACAATCTAGTTTTTTTTTTTTTTGCTAAGGGTAATTGTATTAAAAATAAAATTTTCGAAGTACAAAGAATAGATATGATTGATAGTCAATCACTATCTCAAAGCTCAGCCTACAAATCTATAGTACGTGGTGTTCATATCCTCAATTCTATGCACGAATGCAGGCCTGCCATCCCACCACTTCTTCTCTCCCTTTGCCAAGTGTGCTGCTTCTTTGGAACAGATGTCCACACCAAAGTTAACCTCACGCCAAGTGTTAGTCACAATGATCCATTCCACGAGCCCTTTCACTTTGTCCCAAGCTGCTCGAATCTGCCAATGTACCTGATCATTTTGAAAAGATTTCACAGCCGCAGTAGAGTCGGATTCCACCCAGATATATTTACATCATATCCCAGTTCCACCGCTTTTGAAATGCCCCTATCGCAAAACTCTCCGCTATAAACTAATTTATACGAACTTTAACTCGTGATAAGAGACCCTAAGTTTTTTATGGGAGTTACAGAGATTGGAACGATAGTGAGAGAGGTTACGCTTTCTTTACGGCTTGAATGGTTTCATTGTGTTGAAGGAACTCTTAGTAAATGGGCATTTGTGTTGCATGTGTAAGTCATATAGTTGATTTATTCATATAGAATTCAATATGACAAAATAATATGATAATTGTAAGTACAATAATTCGCAACATTATTATTTTGGATCTGAATTTGGAGACGCTAATTGTTTTTCTCAACTGCAGCTTGACCAGCTTCATCTTTAGTCACCTGCATTTTTGTCTTTTCATGTGCTGAAAAAAAATTATTTGGAAAGGTATCTAGCTGCCTATTTTTAATATATAAAATAAGGGGGGGGAATGAGAATAAATTACTCGAATCAACCTTGATGCTGCCGCTGTTATAACTTGGTTCTTGAAATTGTGCATTAAACTGAACAAATTCATTAGATTATAGTAAATCAAAGTCCTGAAAAAATGTTAATAGTTGTTTGTTTGTAATAAATTCATATTTTTTGGATGTACATTGTAAAAGATGTATATGATGAATCATAAGAACCACTTTTACCTTATTGTATTTGAAATTATCAATCAAATCCATTGGTTTCACGATTAAGAATGTCAAACAAATCTCACCTAACCAGCAGAAGCGTTGCAAAATGTTTGAGTATATAGATTTTTTTAATATTTTGTTTGGTGGAGCTGCAAAAGTGGGCATAATTTATCGGGTTGCACATAAATACACCTCCTCTTCTTAAATGGTTGGAAAACTTTGTTTACATTTTCTACATCAAAAAAGAATTTGTTTTAGCCTTTAAACTTGACAGATCTGACATATCTAGTGAATTCAGCCAAGTAACAGAAACTGATGGAAAGATTTTCCAAGTATGTTAGACTCAGCAATTCATCAACAAAGTTGGTTCCAATTTCTTCTCCATAAATATGTACATCATCCACACAGTAAAGCTGTAACTATTGGAGTAATGGTAACTTCGATATTAATCCAGCGGCAATTTCTTTCAGTTTTGTATGTTGGAGATCAAGGCGTTTGAGATTAACAAAAGCTTCCATCCCGTGGCAATAATGCAGATCGTTTGACTTCGTTATCTACACCTTACAAATCTAGATCGAGTTCCTTTGACCATGCTTAGCATATTGGTCCTCATAATGGGTTTCATTGGTAGCTTGCGGACCAAGTTTCCAGTTTGGACATGCTTCATAGCATACCTTCTTTATCCATTCTCTTTGATGTTTGTCTATGTTCTTGATTACGTTTTCGGTTGGTCTTAAGAACTTTGAAATTGTCTATTATTCCCTTGCAAGTGGTCAAGCAAGCACAGAGTATGTTGTGAGCAGGAATGGCTTCCTTCCCCGCACCAGCAGCTTTCACTTCTGGGAGATTTTCTACTCATCCCTACAAAGTACAAACCTTTTGGGAGTTGGCACCGTAAGGCCCACTGTGTGGTGGCTTATGGAGAGAAATGATGATATAGTCAGAGAGCAAAAGAACAAAATATTAGCCGTAACTGATTATAACTAACCAAAGTCCTTTACCTACATTCCTATCCATGGTTGCTTTACTTCAGTATCATAATGTAGGGGGAACTTAATTGTCTGACCATCAAAGCAGGACCAAGAAGGAGAATAGTAATCTCAATGTTTGCAATCTCCCAAAGGGTTACTTTATAAAAACAGGAATCCCCTGCTTTATCTAAATAACTAAAAAATAAATGGTTGTAACGGGGGATGGACTACAACCAGGGAACATAGGCCTATTTACTGAGATTATTCATCTACTAATCTACTATTGTAGTATTGTGTCAATTATAATTAAAAAACATACCATATAACATTCAAAAACCATCAGCATATCTGACAACCATGTCAGAATGAAAATCACTCAGTACGTTTATTTGCAATTTCATCAGACATCAGGTGTTACTTAGCAAAAATAACGACTCCTAAACTCCCAATTGCATTATGTCAAAAAGATGCTTGTAGGATTAGTCCTACTTAAATTTGCACAATAGCGACTCGTAGAATAGAGGCATTAACACTTGATATCATTATATTCATGATTAGCCCCTCTAACGAGGAATGGTCACCAATGAAATACCTTCAAAAGCATTTTATAAGCCTCCAGCAAGCGATTAGCAGCAGGCCCAAACCCATGCAGTACCTCCATCATGTGAGTCCAGGGACGAATTGTCTCCACATCCAGGGTGCACTATCAGTTCCATCTCTGCAAGCATCTTTGAACTTACTGTCAAATATTTGCTTTCTTTCTCAATAGCAATTGGAATGTGTGATGCAGGCTGTACATTCTCATTTCCATTTCAGTTGGTGACTTGGTGTAACTGAGATCATAACGTCAAATAAAGACACCAACAAAGGGCTTCATATACACTACCTTTAGGAGAAACATTTGCAACTGGCTCTGGTCATGATTAATTTTTCGTCAGGGTGGTGTGTCAGGATTGGAAAAACGTTTTTGAGTGTCAAGTACATAATCGACAGCATAAATATAGCATGCCTTTTAGTTTGTAGGGAGGAAAGGGAATAGGGATCTAAAAGGGTGTTTGCACTTATGGGTGTTTGGACTTATGGGTTAGTACAATAGTGGAAAGCAAAGTGTACAGACAGAGTCGAGTGGACGTTTCTTGTTTCAGTGCCTCTTTTTTTAGAATCTGGGCTTGCCCTTCATGGAACTGAGACTCAAACAATCTCCTCAATCTGAACTCATACTGTCAAATGATGAGACCAGAGGAGTTAGGCTCTGACAACTAAAACTGACTGCCTAATATAGTTGGCGCTGCCATTAGAAGTTCTTACACGACGAGACCATTTCAGTTGAAGCTCTTGCTGAAGAGGAAGGCCCTGTGTAAGCGTTATTATAACATTCTAAGATTTTCAAAATATTCTAAGGTAAGCGTTATTATAACATTCTAAGATAATCAAAATATTTTCAAAATAATATGTCAGTGGTTATAATCTTCAACCATGGGTCAGAGAAATAGTGAATGTTATTCTAAACCATTGGCATAGTGATCATGAAGCATAAAATCGTAGTGTGTAATCTTTTATGTGGAAATCATTGCCACTAACTTTCCCGTGCCCAACAATTCTACTAATTAACTAATATGTGAATTGCATACAAAAGGCCACCTACTAACGGCACACTTTATCCTATCCAAATTTCAAGTATATTCTTGGGTCCTCAAAGAGACCCAAGTGGAGATTCTACTAAAGTGGTGCGTGTGAAACTCAAAAAGGTATTTACTTAGCATTCTCTTTTGTCAGATAGGTGGTAGTGCCAGATAGACATAGTTGTTAGAAATTAAAAAGTTCATGTCACAGTCAACACGATAAATATAATCAGTTGGCAAACAAACCATATGATAGGAAGAGAATAGAATACATGATGAGAATGAATATTTAATAACCTTAATAGTTTGCTTGTTGGTTTTGAAATGGGTATAAAACCGTTGAAGTAGCGATCAATCCACTTCTTCTTATTGTAGGTTTCGAAGCATCTTCTCTTCAACTTAATTCTTCCTGTAATTGATTGAGTAGTAAGGATTTGTTCAACCCATCTCAACCCATGAATTAGTTACTGGCAGATCGAGGATGTCTTCAACAAAAGAAAATGGGTGGAGGTTCATTCACAAATAAGCTCATTAACAATTAATAACACATTACGTTCAAGATCTACTCAATTTCCATCATAACGAAGGAAATATAATGAAACCAAGATTAATGACAACGTTATTTACACTTTCCACTGTTCATGAAAATAGATCGAAAGAGATATGAATCTAAAATACATAGTATAGTCAATAATATAATACAAATTTCATAGTACCATCCACAAAATGTATACCTAAGACAATGATTATAGCAGGAAAGACTAAAAATGGAAAAAATAATAAGTAAAACGAATATAACCTGTTATTCAATCAATTAGTCAAAATGTTTTCTATTGCTTTAGCATCTAAGCAAATGGAGAAAAAAATCCATATCAATGGCAAATTAAGTTGTACTGGCTTTGAGAGACAAATAAAATAGGCACTTCGTAGTAATATTATAAACTCCATATTTAATTACACATTGTCAACAGTAGAATAAAACAACATATAATTGGAAGTCAGGAAATTCATATGAACGTACCAAGTGAAGTCAAGTCAAAGGCAGCAACCTAAACAGTGCACTTCCTTACTAAGTAATAGATTAGAGTTGTATATTCGGACAAAATTGTAGTGTTTCCCATGTATGATGCATCTAGATATTTGAATACCTAAGCGTACCTTAAATTGGGGCATAATCCCATTTCGAGTGAAACTGTAATGAAGCATTCCTTCAACCAACCTGTGTTTGAAATTAACTCTAACAATACTAAAATGAATTAATAAAATGTTTAGAAAGAAATCCAAGAGTAATATGAATTAGGAAATACTAATGAAAAGAGAATTTACATTTTTTTATTTGTAAATCAACATCTTTCTGGTCGACCTTAAACCCCCAAACTCTACTTGATAACAAACTGAACAATGGAAAACAATGAAAGTGCAATACACGCTTAATTCCACGTAACGGAAAATTAGGAACAGAGTACGTGTTATTATTATTATACCATCAAAATGCATTGGAAAAAATCAAGTGAGAATCTCGTGCGTGACAATATAAAGTGAAACATGTAATGGAAACAACAGAGCGACATGTAACAGAATTAACGATACCAACTATAAAATGAAGAACATAAGCAACAATAGTAACAAAGAATGCACATCTAATCTGGTTCACACAAATAATGCATTAAACTCTCGGGATAATCACCAAGGACAAAAATTGGATGGAACACCTGAAAAATGGGAGTTGCGAAACACACACCCTTAGATTAACTGTTGATACTGCTATTGCAATCTAAAAGTACAATAAAACCAGGTTCACACAAATAATGCATTAAACTCTCGGGATAATCACCAAGGAACACACCTGAAAAATGGGAGTTGCAAAACACACACCCTTGGATTAACTGTTGATATTGCTATTGCAATCTGAAAGTACAATAAAATCACTCTAAATACAAATCTGATCTAAACAAAAGATAAATGAAATCTGAAAAAAAAAAAAATAATAAATCATTATTTTGGACACTAATGTGAATGAAAATATAATAAATCAGTGATCTTATAATTCATTGGAAATCAAACTTACAGGCCCTAGTAGATCCATTATTAGATTTGGAAACCATAAACCAATCTTCAAATTATCTGCTATTACTTAATTTTATAGTTTAATAGGGATTAGGTGAGTCAAACTTAGACAACAGGATGAAATTGAGAAACTATGTAATTGAGTGCATGGTTGTGTCTCTTCGTCTTCGACTCGAACGGCAATGGTAGCCTACAAACAGTCATGACTTTCACCACTTCTAAATAAATACAACTTTAATTTGTATTGTTGCCAGTTGGTTTTCATTGTATTAGTGTTCTTTCTTTATATTAATGACTTAATTAAGCAAAACTGAAAAAGATAAGTGGTTTTCTACTAACAACATAAGAGAATTAATGCTTGTGTGTTTTCTTTTTGTTTTATTGTTATTTGTTTTTCTTAATTTTCTTTAACTAAAGAAAAAAGGGAGAGAGAGAGAGAGAGAAAACCGGATGAAAGAGTAACAAGTTTTTCATCTGTAACGGGCCCTTCACTTGATTGGGATGTTAGCCTGGTACAACACAGTAGCTGTCCCGCTAGCATTTTTGATTGCCAAATAATTACACTTTATACCGAAATTAAATGGAAGGAACCAACCGTCTCTTTTCTTCTTCTTCTCTCTCCCAAATATATTTCAATTGTACGCCACCATAAATGCATTTAATTAGCCATTTAATCAAGCAATTTATTAGACGTTAAAAAAAACGAAAAGTCATTAAACCTTCTCTCTCACCAATGAAGGGTTGCTCTCTTTTTTTCAACATTCCATGTGACCAGATAAGAAGAAAAAATAAAAGAAGAAAGAATCATCGTACATTCGTATCCATCACTCCGACAATTAGCAAGTTGCATAATTTGAAATCAGGTACGTTTCTTTTTTTTTCCCAAATCTTTCAGTCAAACAATTTTCATAATCAATTACAACTCATACTATTTTCAGTTCTTGTTGTATGGCTGACTGGTTATGATTTCTGAAATTTAGTCTTTTTGTTTTATGTATGATGTGACTTTTACGTGCAGGGAAAGGCAAAGAAGGTTGTTTCTGCATAGAACCTCTGGTTTGAGATTCTGAAAGCTCAGATAGAAACTAGAACACTGTATATGCTTTTTAAGGTAATCTCATCGATGGCTCTGCAGGTGCTTTTTTGTCCATTGGGGCTTTTGGTCATTGTTCTAATTGGCTTATTTTTCATTTATTTCTTCAAGATGCTTGCAATAGAAAAAGCAATCAGCAGAATTTGGGTACTATTAAATCTTCGAATCTGTGTACTGAGATTATTGAATACACAAGTGCAGTCTGCAGTTTGGCTTCCATTGCTCTTCCGCGATATGTTCGGGAGAAGGTCGGTTAGATACTTAGATGCATTACAAGTATCGACACACATGGCTTGACCATTTCAAGTATATCTTCGTTGACTTGGTATATATTTTTGTTGTAGGATGTTCCAATTGAGTCTCACCCATCTAAGTTGGTTGGAAGCAATGGTTCTAAAAACCGCTATTTTGATTTTGACAAGCTTGCGGAGTTCAGGGTCTTGCTGATGCTTGCATTCTGCTTGGCATGCCCTTTGATTCACCTGAGGTTTGGGGATTCCATAGAGCTTACTGTTTTCTATTGTTTTTTCCCCAAATAGTTCTAATTGCGTTTTTCTTGAACCTGTCTAGGCACAACAGCTAAACAAAGACATATTTGAGACTATTTATTATCATGCTCTTAAAGCTTCTTATGAGTTGGCTCCAAAAGAAGGTCCTTACGAGACGTACCAAGGGTGCCCTATGAGCAAGCTATGTAACTAGAGGGTTGTAACTTCTTTTGTGCATTTATGTTTCCTTTGGGAGGAAGAATACACATTCCCCTCTCATTTGAATAAGGATAAAAGATTCTGGTGCTTGGCAAATGCCACAGGTGATTTTCTCTTTTGTTTTTGTATGTGCATGTTTTCTTGCTACTTAATTTACACTTTTGCCCCTTAACTATATATTGATCAATTGTGTCATGGTAGGATAGAGGTTGATTTTAACTTGATAACATAGATATAGGTGTGTAGAGCCTATCTGCAGTTGTTGTCATATCAGCGTGTTTCACTTGTGAGAGAGCATTTTGGATGCTCACAAACTACTGTCTAGCCTCGATGATGTAGTGTAAACACAGGTGAAAATCTCTATTTTGTTTGCTTTTGAGCACGATGATTTGGGTATATTCTGTATTTCTGGTGTTTATTCAACTCACAAAAGTTAACATATTTGTTCAAATTTTTTACGAACAATTTTGCTCTCCCTTTCCAGAAAGTCTTTACTCTCTTTCTTTAAAATATTAGTACTCATGAATTATGAACCTTACCTGTCGATGAATAAATTAGGCGTCTATTCAACTCGCAAAAGTTAACGTATCTGTTGACATTTTGTATAAACAATTTTGCTTTCTCTTTTCAGAAAATCTCCACTCTCTTTCTTTGAAATATTAGTATTCATGAATTTTGTATACAGAGTGGTGTCGATATATGAAGGTGGAGAATTAAGAACGGCAGCGTTTAGAGAATTGAAGGAAGAAACTGGAGTTACATCTGCAGAAATTCTTACAGAGGTTTGATTTAGTAATCCACTTTCATTATTTCGTGTTACGTTGGGATATTAGTGTTGTAGGGTATGCCCTTCAACGTGCCACTAATAAGTATAAGCACCTCATAATGCACTTTTTTTTAGCTATTGACTGTTTTCTACCATTTTGTCAAGTCATCATTTAGCCCGCTAGACTCCTGAGAGATTTATCTATTTGAGTGGTATCTTTTGAGTTGTCAAAAGATTGCGAGGCGATGAATATATTTTAGACAGATGAATCTTTTGTGAAGTATTAAACGAAATGTTGAATGTTTAAATACTTCCTTTCCAATACTTGTGTATCAACTACCGTACATAATGGCAATTGATTTCAAATTTAAAAGAAAGGATCAGTAAAATGACCTCCCTCTTATTGTTCTCAGTTTTTTTGGCTTAAAGTGTTCATTTCGCTATGTATATACTATATTGCAATATACTTGGTACAATGTGAGATTTCCATAAGATATTGTTGAAATAACCAATGATTGGAGCACTAGCTATTATGTATTAACCATGTCAAGTTTTCAACCAATAAGGTGGGATATTAATTTACAAAGAAAATTGAAAGATGTAATATGGATGAACTTAATATTTTTCAACTTGGAGCGTGATTTCATTGCCTTGAGTCAGTGTCTTGGGTTAAATGGGTTCTCTTGATTTGAGACACACGTGTTTATTTTATCTGCAGTGGAGAAGCCTCGAAGGGCAGGGAGGAAGATTTTGCTTGGTTCAGAAACAAAAGAGTACAAAAACGGTGATGCTGGTCACAAAGGCCACTCAACAGACGACAACTATGATTCTGTTTCTTTCTTAGAACCAAAAATCATGGGCATTGCAGTTCCAGGAATGTTCATTCTGTGTTGTGGTTTGCTTTGTCCATGCTTTTGTTCGAAAAGGAAAGAAGCTTCCCGAAATGTTCTCTCGACCAAGTTCAAGTGAGTCGAATGTTATCACTATAGGCATTCTATTTTTAGGTCGTGTACTTCTAAATCCCTCAAACATTTGTGAATGATGAAAAAATGGTGAACAACATACCGTTGTGGCTCTGTATAATGGTCCTCTCTGCTGTTATGGTACAAACTTCAGATTTCAGAGTACTTTTTGATTCAGTAGGTTATGGTCTTTGATTGATACTTGATACTAGGTATCATCAATGTATGAAGAAATTAACTCAATCAAGGCCTACATTATCGGTTATTGGTACGTGAAGGATGTATTTAATTTTCATTAATAGGACCCATTAGAAGATGTTGATATGTGATGATAGGTAACTGAGTGGTGATTCCATCAGGGATCTCTTTCCCATTATCCGTGCACATTTTATTGTGATGTTTTAGGATATCTTTTTTTTTTTATAAATGTTCATACGTTCTATGTTAACATTAGACTAACTAATGTTGACTCTTATTGGATTAACTTGGGAGAGCATCTTTATTTGCTAACGAACTATCAAATGTTGCAGTGGATTCTGTTCCCTCTGGAGAATTGAACTCTGCTTCTGAAAATATTCCTGACCGGCTTGACAGCCCACTCCGAGGGCCTAAAAGTCCACTTTGGATGCTAGCTGCTCCACTCCGAGTCCCCCCAAGCCCTTCTCAATTCACAATGTCCCCGCAAATGAAAAGAATTGGATCTGTACATCTTAATTTGAATCAAGTTATGAAAGCAACGGAAAACTTTCTCACCTTTACTACAGATAGGTGAAGGGGGTTTTGGAACCGCTGAGGGGCTCGGTTGCAATATGGTCGTCGTTATTAAGCCATAAAATGTGCATATTACAAGGAGTTCAATGTTGCAGTCTACATGACTAAACAAGGTAAAACTATCGGTATGAAACTTGGATGTCTATTGATATCATGTGCGTATAATTTAAATAATGCATGTAATTAACTCAATCACATAATGTTAGAAATTACATATTTGAATGGTCACAGTCATTGCTTATCAATGTAGTGGTATGTTCATATTTGATCCAAAGAAACCAGAAAAGGGGCGCGTCCTACCTCATGCAAAGGCGAACAACGTGGCACAATGTGTTCGACTCTCAAAATCTGCCCGAGTCCAAAGCTATATCCTCAGACTTGCATTATTCATCCTAAAATTTATAAGCTTACCATCATGACCGGAGCAATACAAACACCAAATGCAACTATTAATTGAAATCATTGTGCTTAGAGGGGGTAGCCTTGGTGATCCTGTTTGATGATCTAACTATGCTAATCAAGAGTTATATTACATATTTATCTTCAATAACTTTCCCATACTAACTCCCAGCCCTCTAATTGTATCAATATACTACTTTTTTAGCTTATTGCCTTAGCAAGATCCTCATAGGAGTCAATTATGGGATTTATGTAGTGTAACCTATCCAATTGTAGTTTACGTAAATGTGAATCGTTAAACTCATTCCAATGTGAATTAATCTATGTTCTGTCCCATGAGGCCATTACATTCATATTGATCTCTTCCTTGTGAGGTGCTGATCTGATTCTGTGATAACCCAATTTGCTAACATAAAATTGACCAAGGCCTATTATCACTATTTGAATGCTTGAAGCACCAAGTTAGAGACCCATAACCCAAGTACCCAACCAATATGGTTAAGTTCACCACGAATAAATTAGAGGGTTCCAAAAGTAAATTTGTTTCGTGACTAAATTAAGTTTTCGTTGTCTACGTTCTATAGGACATGTCATCATGCCAACCGACATTGTGAAATACCAGAACTAATGTCATCGGTTAAATAGAAGTAATTACTCAATACTACCTCTCCAGTTCAGGCTCCTCGAGCGTGCCCAATTTACCTAAGGGTTAGATAATGACTACATAGATGCTTTTGATGCACTAACCTTTTATCTTTGTCGTTTGCAACGTGCACTTGCTAGAATGAGAGGCTCAAAGTACATGTTATTTGGAGCTATACTTAACAGTTTATTACTTAGTTATGTCTGGAAATCAAATAGGAATAAAGTTCTATTCAATTCAAAATTTAAACGGCTGCTAGTGTGTCTGCTCAGACATAATGTCAATTGTAAGTGTGCTCACTTAATTATGTTTACACTTTTCGGCAAGTTTTGTTTAACATCGCGTGCATAGCACGTGCATCTTGCTAGTACAATTAAAGTTTGTACAGCAGGTAGAGAACTCATATCTGCCTTACTAGCAGCCCATCGAGCAAGATCGTGAGCCTCCCTATTAAAGTACCGTCTTAACCAGCTAAAACTAGAAAACACAAATTTACTATAAATTCTCAATTGCATATATCCAGAACTATGCGAATCCAAGGGCTGTAGAATGAAGGTCACAGGACTTACATTACTCGCCATTGACATAACTAAGCCAAAATCGACGCTGAAGTCTCGTAGGAAAGGTTGTGGAAAGAATGGAAGTGTAACATTGAGATTGTTACGGCCCAATTAACGATATCAAGGGCCTTCTAAATGCTTAACTCAGGCCTAACAACAGAGTGGTTAATGGGCTTTCCAACCCTTCTATACGACAGTGCATATGCTAAAACCCAAGTAATTTAATGATGCACTAGACATTACCCATGAAGAAAAGTGAAAAGGGTTTTCCTATCCAAACTTCTAAAGCCCCCATAAAACAAAGAATATGGATACACTAGTAGGGCACAATATCCTTTCACGTGTGAAGAATGTTGCCTCTTTTATGGCTTTTTAAAGAAATCCCTATTCTCTAGAGACCAAACAAACGTATTCCTGACGCTAAAGCTACCATAAGTCCATGCAAGAATTGTATAAAAAAAATACTGAAAATAAAGTCTAATGGGGCATGACTGTTATATGCTTTAATTTGCTTTCCTTTAATTTTTTTTATTATTTGGTTATAGTCACTTCCATCTTTAATGTTTTATTTGATGAGTTAAAGAAAACTATTTCCCTTTCATGGAATTCTTAGAGACATGGTTAAATTCTTTTGTAACCTTGTCTCTCTTTTTTGCTGGAAACTAAGTTCAAACTTGTGAATACCTTTTAACCCGACTTACAAACTTAGAAATGTTGGATAGTAGTATAGTACTCTTCACGCAGTTTGAGACTTTGAGTTACAGGAGAGTCCTCACTGTGGAATCAATTTGGACTGGGTTGGAGGCCCAAATAGACAGTAGTATATGCTAATGAGTACTCATGAGTCACGGACATAAGTCAATTCAAGCAATGACTTTACGCTAGCCTGTCGTATCCAAATAATTATGCCTTGGATGTAAGATGATGTCTGAAGTCAAACATTATGGGAGATCTTTTAGGTGAAGTGGACCACTGGACATTAGATTATGCGCCTCTACCGTATGTGAAATGTGAACAGACTCTGCCCACATTTTACTTTTACAGCTTGCTTGTGCCAAAGCTGCACAAAGCTACAGTTCCAAATTTTGTAAACCTTATTTTAATTATTAAGTATACACTTCATAGTAACAACTAACAACTATCTAACGAGGAAAAAAAATGTAGACAAAAAAAACGATGAAAAATCTTTATTGTACCAAGTGCCAACTTTAAGAGGTTAGACACGACGAGTTCTGCGTAGAAATATAACACGAGGATAGTTTGGTCATTAAGAATTGCTTCCACAGTTACACGTGTGTCTGAGACTATGAGGCTTTTGCTTTGAGAAGACCAACACACCAACGTGCGAATTCTTTTACAAGCGTGCTTGTCTTTTTTTCTCACGGTTCGTTACACGTGAGCTTATTCGTTGACTAATTCACCCTCCCTTAACTTTAAAATGACTATTGAGTTCTCGGCACTGGAGTTTGTGATTTTAAATGGAATCTAGGAATTCCGTCCAATGTTAAGTATGTCTTTTTTTTTATAAGAATGTTTAGAGTTTGTCGAATCATGAATCGGTTTGGTAGTCACCTTAGAATTTTTGTAAACAAGTACTTAGGCTTGCATCATCGTTCAAATAGAATTAGTCTTACTTGTACATCATCAGTGACATTGTTAACATGAAAATATGAAATACAAAGATAATGTTATTACAGTCATTTTTTTCCCTTATTTTTCTCCTTTTTCTAATATAGCTTGAGATTTTTTATCAGAATATCGGACGGAGATTGGTGACTAAAAAGAAAGGAAAGAGAGAGAAAAAGAAAAGAAAACAGAAAAAACAGCTAAGCTAATGAGATGGTAAAATTGTTTTGTTAACAAAAATAAAAAAGCAAATACTGACAATAGTGGACATAGAGATCTCTGCAATGAGAGGGAGGAGCATTAGCATCACATCTGAACCAACACAAGAAAAGAGGTCGGAATTAACGGCTTTTGCACTTGTTTTCTTCACTTATTTTATTACTATTTTCTCTTTGTTTAGGGGATTGTTCTGTTGCCATTGACTTATGCAAAAGCAAAAGAGAACAAAAGCAAAACTCTGCACCAAGTGTGTGTGTTATGTGTTTTTTTTCTACAGAGATTCCTCAACGAGGGGAGCTTAGTTTGCTTTTGCTTTACAAAGGTCAGCTGCTCCCCTTCTATCTCTTTCTTTCGCTTTGACATGCAAGTATAACCACTAATTACTAATCTAGTTAAACATGCATTCATTTTCTATTTGTTTTTCTTTCTTTTTCAATGTATATATTTTTGTTTCTCTTTCTACGTTTGATTCTACATAGTAGGGTGATAGGAAGAAATAATTTAGTACTTAGATTCGGTTACTTTTTTCTTGTTATAATGTTGAAATAAAAAATTGAATTTCTTTTTCTCTTCAGAATTCTGTAAAGGTTGCGGCAATTATACTATATAGTAGAGACTAATAATTACACAAATTCTATTAAAACTTTTGAATTTAAAAAAAAAAAAATGTTTTTTTCGAAAATACGGACAAATTTTTGTAAAATTAAACAACTAATTAAAACGACAAAACACAATAATTTATAGTAGTTCGGCGCCAATGCGGCAACCTATGTCCACAGGAGAAGAAAAATTTATTGTTCGAGTACACAAAATTATGTGTATTTTAAAAATAGAGTCTTCCTTTTTATAGAAACACCAATATCAATCGAACTTGTCATAAACCAACTGAGCGCCGTCACGCCTTCGTGTCATCATGCAAGAACTGAAAGCGGCGTCAAGATCGCTTTTTTTTTCTCCCACAATTTTTGACAATGTTTACAAAATTGTCGAACTTGCGGGTTTTTAACTTGTTGAATTTTCAAGCATCTGCACGTAATAATAACAACGCAAATGTCAGTGTAACTTTGTTTTGTTAATATTTATTGGAAGGAAAAAGGAAGAACAAATGTCTTCTGTATATGTAGAGCCACTAGCCTATTAGTGGAGTCACAATTCTTACTATGTGACTTCAATTTGGCCTTCAGTGGTGTTTTGTTCCTCAATCAAATCAGAATCAATGATTAAAGGATTAAATTTCTCTTGGAAAATGATGTTAACCATACAGGAATCGACATCCTTGAAGCCGACACTTTCATGGACTCTCCTTGACAACAATTTGGGTTTATGTCAACAAAAATGCACTTGATATATATATTGATGTAAGAAGGATGTCAAGATGACTATATAATTCAACGTTGTATTGATAATTAAGTAATAGATAACTCAGTACCTCACTTAGAAGTTAGAACTTAGAAGGATGTTTGTTTTTTGTGTTAAATAGAAACGCTGTACGTTAAACATACACCAATAAGGTTTAAAAGCATTAAGCATATATGGCCTGGCTGCCCTCCAAATCGACAAAAATCAGTATGGTTTGATATGTGGTATTTGATGTATTTCCTACCCTACTTTGGATCTATCACTAGCTTTCATATAGTGGAAAGTTCATTCGTTATAATAAGAGAAAATATATGATCCTATCGTTGCCCATACATGATTTTTTTCAGTGTTGATTTAAGCTCAAGGCTAAAGCCCTCCGAGAAAATGATGCCTAGTTATAGAAATGGACATTTTTGTCATTAACTATAAAACGACGTGGATTAGATTACAAATTTATAATATCAAATAAATTACAACAGTTAATTAAAAAAGAAAAAGAAAAAATAATTTGTATTAGTTGTCATTTGTCAAAGCACTTTCTTCGATACCTTGTGCACCAGACTACAATCAGAGGCTACTTCGGACCAGTCACTATCACTGAGTAGGCACATGGACTTTCCACAACCCGGACCCGAATCAAATTTAGATTCGGATCCATTTTCCACCCACACAAGAGAGAGAGATAGCTTTATCTTTTTTTCTCCAATTTTTCACTCTCTTTATCTTTCACTCTCTCTCTCTCTGTTAGTGTCAACGCGAACAAAAAGAGCTTCTCAGGAAGCTTCCCACCCATCCCCTTCTCTCTCTCTCTCTCTCTCTCTCGATATATATATATATATATATATATATATATATATATCATCACAATGCCTTCTTTGTAAAAGCAAGTTCAAGTGTGCAAGTGTGCATTTCACCTTCTATCTTCATTCAAGCTCTGTAGCTTCAACTTTCAGGTTTGTGTTTCTTGTTTTGTTTCACTACTAAATGAAGCATGTTTGAAACATTTTGGTTAAGTTGGTAGTGTTTGTTTTAGTTCAGTTTTGTTGTTTTTTACTACTTTGTTCAAGTAACTTAGAAGTGTTAAGTCATTTGAGCAAAAGGGGTTCGGTTTTTTGGCTTAAAGATATGATTTTTAATGTATGTTTGTCTGTTTATAGAGTTCATAAAGAAGAATTGGGTTTCTAACATGTCATTTTGACTACTTTGTTGAAGTGTAACAATTTGGGCATGTGTTTTTTTTTCATTTAGTATGAAGAAGAATTGGGTTCTTGAACATGTTGTTGTCTTTTGTGAGTAAAGGTTGAAGTAATTGGTTAAAATGTTGTCTTGTAGTTCTCACTCACTGGAAAAAGATTTGGCCTAGTTTGTTTCATGTGGTATCAAGAAAGAAATAGGAAATTGTTTAATGTAAAAATGAAGATTTGATTTTACCTTGAGTGTTTGTGGACTCTGGTGCAGTTTTTGTTTCCTTCTTATCTTTTTGAGAAAATGGGTTTGGCCCTTTACACTTTTGTCATTTTCTCAATAAACTTCACTAAATTTTAAGCAACCATTTTTATTGCTAATGGAATTTTAAACAATGTGGTGAACATAGGTTATATTCAAGAATTATGTACCTTCTATGAGTTTGAATTGGACTCTTCTATATTTTTATTATCTTGTGAGGTTACTGAATTTTCCTTCTCTCCTTTATTCCCAGTGTTTAGTCATTTCATCTTGTGAAAGTAAAAACTGTTTTAACAGAAGAGCACCTTTATTTTTCAGCTTTATAATAATTATATTTGTACATAGACCTGTTACTGCAAATTGGCCTGCAAAACATGATATTCTTTTTAGGCATCACGAGGTTTCCTTTTGTAATTTTCTTTGTTTTCATATCTTCTAATCTGTGTGTTTGATTTGATCTCCAAGCATTCTTTTACTTTCCGTGATTCTAATGACAGACAACTAGACAAGAATACAAAGATTCCTTTTTGATAATAACACCATTTCCCTCTAGTCTTGCAGCTATCATCACATATTCTAATTCCATGGAGCAAGATCAGAGTTGTGTTTCAAAGAAAACCAGGAAGAGAAAACTGCAACAAGAAGGTGATGGGGACTTTGGTTTCACCTTGGATGAGCTTAATGAAGATGTGCTTGAGAGAGTGCTTTCATGGCTACCAACCTCGAGTTTTTTCCGGTTGCGTTCAGTGTGCAAAAGATGGAAGTCTGTGGCATCCTCCTCTTCTTTCCGACTTGCCTGCTCTCAAGTTCCTTCCAGGGATCCTTGGTTCTTTATGGTCAATCCCCATTTCAACCAATCAATTGTCTTCGACACTGCTGAGAAAAGCTGGAAAAATCTCAACTGTCCACTTCTAGGCCAAGAAAATCCCAACTGCAATTCAATCCCAGTTGCAGCTTCTGGGGGTTTGATCTGTTTTCGCAACAGTTGTGGTGATTTTGTTGTTACCAACCCAGTCACAGGTGCCTGTCGAGAACTCCCGCCACTTGATCCAATTACCCAAAGTCAAGCCCTTCATGCCATTGCAATGAGTTCATCTTCTGAGAACTCCTCGTACAAGCTTGTATTAGTTTTTGGCGAACTTCCAAACCTATCCATCAATATCTTCGAGTCAGGGAAAGGCTGCTGGGGAGAAGAAATTATGCTAAGGAGGAAGAGCAATGACTTGTTGGAGCCTGATGATTGTGGAGATGATACATTATACTTTCTTAGTAAAGCTGGAGATGTGGTGACAACTAACATGCAGAGAAGCCCTTCAAAGCAATATTCATCTGTTATAACTGTCAAAGATGGTGAAGAATTTATTAATTTCCTTAGCTCGTCAGGGGACGATTGTGGCATGTAATCTTGTTCAGAAATGCTTCCTAGAGTACCCACGGCTTTTGCCAGTCTTTCTCGAGTACTCTATAGATGTAGTTGAGTGTACAGGTGAATTACTAGTGGTAGTCTTATCGGAGTTCCTAGAAACTGCAAGCCTTAGGGTCTGGAAGTTCTCTGAGGTTGAAAAATCTTGGCTTCAGGTAGCAGCAATGCCTCCTTCGATGTCACACGAGTTCTATGGAAAGAAGGCAGATATTAACTGTGTAGGTTCTGGAGATCAAGTAATGATATGTGTGAACTCTGGCGAGTTTGGGACCTATGTTCTATGTGATTTAGTGACCAATGAGTGGATTGAATTGCCGAAATATTGTGTCGATGGGAAGGCTAAGGAGTTCATGTCTGCCTTCTCTTTTGAGCCTAGAATTGAGGCTTGTGTATGAATCTGTAATAGGAGTGAAGTGGGTGAGGGGTGTGTGGAGTTTTTTTCATTTCTGGAGTTTGTGTTTTCTGTACAACTCTTCATCCTATTGTTCAATTGTTGTACACTGGCCAATACAGTTTGGCTCGCAAGTAATTTGTGTAAACTGTAAAATGATCAGAGATTAGATTTTAACTCAATTCCTTGTGATTTTGAAATTCATATGAAGTGGAAAGGTTATTAACAAGTTTGTGAAACCATGCATTCGTAAGAGTTACGACAGCTCTTGAGCATCTAAAGTCCAAAATTGTAGATAGAACTCCTGCAAGGTATTGTATGCACTATGCAATGCCTTTTTTGGCGGAATATATCAAAGATCATGTTTTGTTTGAGTGTTTCCCATTTGAAAAAAGGGAATTTCATATCCCAATCATCTGAGATTAGAATACCTTCCCTAAATTACCAAAGTACCTAGCACCAGCTTTAAATTAAAGCAAAGAGAGAGGGAGAGGAGTAACTGCAAAGAGAACAGTATACATATCATGTACTGTCTTCTTTCATAGTGAAAGGGATAACAGAATCAATATAGATATTTGCTATGGTGCAAAGTTGATCCTTTGGCTCAGAAATGCCAGTGCTTGTAGGTCGAATCTTTTAATAATACAGTGGGGTCAAGTATTTGTCCTCTTGTATGAATGTTGTATGAGTTGGGCGAAGGATATGTAAAGTGCAAACCACATTCCAACTTGAAAGAAAATAGGAATATCTCAATGACCCTGGAGAACCAACAAAAATGAAACCACAGAAGAGTTTTTATCTTCAAGACTTTCCCGGCAACCAGAATGATGCATGGGTCTGTTTGATTTCAGATGGGAAAAATTCCCATAGGAGATTCACTTTATAAAGTTATCTTTTTGAATACGAGAATGCAAGGGGAATTTTCTCCACCTTCAAGAGCTTTCATGAAGCATTCTTTCATAACCATCACATGAATCATAAAAGATGGTTTTGACCATATAACACCCCGTGTTTTATTCTTTTATTTTATCCTAATAATAATAATAATTAAACTAGATAAAATGAATAGATATAGATAACTATCAGATACGGATAAAAGCCGATAAATAGATAAGTGTTGTCCTTGTTTTTCGGGGATGTTTTCTCACGTAGAGTTTTTAGGAAAAAAAAACACAGTGAGGGTTTTAGAAAAAATGAGAGTTTTACTGAAGGAAGGAAAGGAAGGTTTTTTCTGGTAGCTGGTGGATAATCGGAGCGCGCTAAAGGTGAGTAGCTATTTTGTTATTTCACCGGATTTATAGTTTACATATATCGGTTATCTTGTCTAATGTTTTTATCTTTGCTTCATTGTCTTGTTTTATTCTATCGTCGTGTCGTCGAAGTTGTTAAAACTCTAGAGAAACTTCGGATTTGATATAGAACCGCCAAACCGTATTCTTGTGATATTGTCTTTGTTGAACTGTCGGCTTCGGAGGCCGTTAATGGCGGCGTGAGCAACGGAGAAGCGCCTGTGCCTTTTGTATTTTTTTTTATTTTTATTTAATTAATTAATTTAATTATTTATTTTAAAATTTGTCGGATTGGACTCGGGATCGTGGGAAGCTTTGGTTTTGGGCCGAAGTCGGTGTTGGGCTTGGGTTTGGACCCAAGATATAAACACATTGTTCTGAGAATAGGGTTTTGAAGATAATAAAATATAAAAATTGGAGACAGAGAAAAAAGTTGGTTTGCTGGAGAGGTGGAGCACGACGATTCGGCTAGGAAAATTCGTCGAGCTGTTAGTTAAGGTGAGTAGCTATTTTTGCTATTTCACAGAATTATAGTTTTCCGTGTACCGGCGTATACTGTTATAAAGTTTATGCTCATATTTTCGGTTCATTATTTGGTTATTAGCTTTCGTCCTGTTTTGAAACTCCTACTGTTCATACTGTTGAGACGATATTTTGTCCTGCTCATACTGTTGAAAATTGGTTAAACTGTATTTTTGAAACTCTGTTGGGAGCTTGGGATAACCGTTAATGGCGGCCTTAAGAAAAAAAATCGACAGTAAAAGTTAGGTGAACGGTGGTTGTTGTTTTTTTGTGTTGATTGAAGTTTGGGTAGTAAGGGGGTTGAGGCGTGGGTATGAGGCTGTCGAATGGGTGCTGGGAAGCTCGGTGGAAGCTCCCAAGACTTGTTAATGGCGTTACTGCCATTACTGTGATACTGGAACTTGGGGTTATGCGTTTTTAAAAATCGTTTGAACTGTTTTGTTTGGATTTGATGTTTGTTTGATGTTGGAATGTGGATGGGGGCGGTTGAAAGGTTGGGGAAGCCATTAATGGCGGTCCGAGATTGTAGATCCAGTTGGGGAAGTGAGTGATGTGAGTAAATCGAGTTTTTGGTTTTATGAAAGTGCTTTGGTTTTTCATAAGGAGTCGAACCGACTTGATGGAGAGGTGAGATGGTGGCGGCGCGTGAGCTGCTGGTGGTGGAGCTGCTGGAGGAAGAAGATGACACTGTTCATCTTAGTTGGGCCTTTTGTTGGGCCTTTGTTAGTTTAGATTGTTTTGGGCCGGTTTAGATTGTTTTGTTTGGGCCCGGATTCTATTTTAAATTGTGGGCCGAACCCATTTGTATTTTTGGATCAGTTTAATTAAGTTTAGTTTGGGCCCAGTTTAAGTTAAGTTTTGGGACAGTTTTCTTTGTTTGTTTTCGGGCCGAACTCAGTTGTGTTTTAGGCCCGTTTCTAATATTGCTTGGGGCCAGTCCATAGGACTTAAAATGGATCTATTTGGGTCTTCCAACTTTTAGACTTTCGGGTTCTAAGTTTTGGGCTTGGCCAGTTGGGTCCGAACCATTACCTTAGTCATGAGCCCTTGAGCCATGCACATTGACCTTAGCTATGAACCATGGCTATGATCCTGAACCTGTTGAACTTGGAAACGACAGTTTGACTTTGATTAGGGTTGACTTTGACCAGTTGACCCAATTTGACCTTTTAACTCGGATTATGATTTGGGTTATTAAGATAGGTCTAGGGCTATTAGCATGCTTGGCTTTAGGCTAAGACCTCTATATATACGTGTGTATGTGTATTAACTATATGTGATTTTGCAGTATTTTATGATATGCAACGTTATAACACTTAGACATCCAGGAAATTAATAACGCGTAAACCAAAAAAAAATACAGTTATCAAGATACTCATTCGTTCTCTGAAATGATATATAAAATAAAGTTCAATAATGCGAAAATAAATTTACCGCACTCTTTTAGAATTCTTCATGCCTCAAGTTTTGGATTTGAGTTTTATGACTGATGATGTCATATGTTAGGTGGGCATTTATTGAATGTGTCATAAATGGCCCGTTAGCGTTATATAGGGGTATTCATTGAATGTGCCATGAATGACCAGATTGTTTGGACTACCCTATAGAGGAACTAAGGTATTAAGCGCTGCGGGTTAGTTGTATTCCTTAAGTGTAATGCGGGAATGTAAGGTTGGGTATTCCTTGAATGTGGCGGGAATGACCTAAGGTACATAGGTTGTGAAATATGTGTATAAGAAAAGTAATTGATTAATTAATAAGATAAATTAATTTGATTATCGCGAGTGTATTTGGGCTTGCATTGGAATACCTATAGGATATCTACACATATTATATAAAATTGCTAACTTTCTTTTCGGGGAGGGTAGGATTTAATAATATTTTTTGTCGTGGGATGCGGTCCTACCACCTTATCTGAAGAATGGATATCGGTAAGTTTTAAATTCAATGGTTTAGATATTAAAACGAGTTATTATAATGAGTTATATAATGGAAGTTTTGCTTTGGGAAGAACTATCTATGCGGTTGAAATGACCAGACTAATTGCTTCCAAGTGTGAATGATTAAGTTATGGGAAAATATAAAGTGGTTATTTGGATAATTAAAAAGTATGATAATGTTTATATGTGGTTAGTCTACTCATACCAAAGCAAATTTCATTTTTGACCCATGTTTGCTTTGTTTTGGCAATGTGGGTGTGTTCTTAGGAACATAGGTGGAAGCGATGGAACCACGGCGTGTGATTAGGATTCTCGCCTGGAGCAGTCTGGGAGTTTAGTTTATTAGGTCTGATCTTTTGGAATGATGTAATAACGTAGGTTACATTTTCATATGACATGAAATACAATGTTGAGACCTGTTATTCTTAAAGTTTGTTTATGTTTGTATTGGGATGGAAGAAAGTTTTTAATAAAGTGATAGTTGAGGAATTTGGAGGTTTTTGTTGTTAAGTTGATCCTGTTGTGATGTGGGTTTTAGGTTTTGACATGTGTTGTATCTCCCGTCATAGCCTGGGTTTTTAGACAATTAAACCAAATGATGGTTGAAATATTTATATTTCAATTATTCATTTTTTTTTTATTGTTTAGAAATTCGGGCTGTGACAGACCATCTCCACCTTCAAGAGCTTTCATTAAGCACTCTTTCATAACCATCACATGAATCATAAAAGATGGTTTTGACCAAGATTCAAAATAGTTTGGTAAACTTAGAATAGTAGACCATACAGGCGTACCTAACTAATCTCTTCATCTTGTATTCTTGTATGAGTTAGACGATCATAACAGAAAGAGATTTGCATTAAGAGGTACTCTTGCATTTGTGCAGATTATATCAAATTTTCTTCTTATCACCTTCTCTAAATGATTTATAATCTCATTGCTTACTAAGTAGAGAACACAATCCAAGCCATATTAACACCCAGTAAAGGACCATTGTAATCACATGTTACAAACAATGAAGCAAAAGAAGCACTGTGATAAAGAAAGGGTATGCAATCTTAGACAAAGCCATGATTGTTCTGTCCAAACTCGAAAGTCCTCTGGATTCAAATCCAAGCTTGACACGCTAGCCACTGAGGTGAGAGTGGATTCAAAATTTATAAGCTCACTACCAAATAGTAACATGGTCCACCACACTCACATTATGGTGACAATGGAGAGTTTTCCTCTCTCCTTCCAATGCAACATTTTGTGTTGGACTGGGCCTAGTTGTTCCAAACATGTTGCTGATTTGAGAGAATCTCTCATGCTGGATTGGTCTTCACTCTTCACTCTTGATGAGCAAGACTATAAAGCATATAGGATTCTTCAAAGCATGCTTGGTAAGTTAAAGATTGCGGGAGATCATGTTGGAGCAGTTATGCAGCATTTCTTTTTCGAATGAAGACAGTCAGGGACTCAGCGTACAACCTCATTGTATGTAGTATTCTAAGGTGCAGGAACAATTGCAGTTTCTGTGCAGATGATTGCAGTTTCTGTAGTATTCTAAGGTGCAGGAACAAATAAGAAGGCATCTGTCTACTGCATGATTCCAAGTGACTTCAATTAAAATGTTTCTTTCAGCTACATGTGAGAGTTCAGAACTCCTTCACTGAAGTCATAGTAACATGTTCCACATAAAAAGATAAACACAGAGCAATCACTTAACTGATTGACTACTCAAATCAAAAGTAGCGACCCACCCAATACGAAGAAAATCATGTAAGAATACTGGACCAAAATGTACAAATTTTCAGAAAATCTGCATCTATTGCAATGAACCAACTACAAATACATGGATATGGATACTCTGTACAAATGATTCACTGAGAGGTCATCAAATATCATACCCTCAATGGATATTTCTTAGCATTAAAATAGCCTTGTTCCGCCTTTTCTGGCAAAAAAAACTGAAAGATTTTTTTTTTCCTCTTATGTAACAAGTGGAACAAGACAGAATTTACAGATTTACAGTAGGACCAAATGAAGGTAAAAAAATGGGAATAGAATTCCAACTTACATATTGCCATCGTCAGATACAAGATCCAACATTGTCACTTCGCGGATGTTCCACACTGTGTTTTTTCATCGCAGATGTCAGACTGAGATCTGCTGGGAATGATTGGAAGAGGGGACCACTGATCGGGAACCATAAGAAAATATTCTGACATGGCCTTCCTGAACCGCTTCTTGTACTGCTTAGGCGAGACTACAGTAGGGGATGAGTTTTTTGGTCCACCTAAGATGCCTGAAGCCTTCACCCATGTCTCAAGGTGCTTGTCCCATGTGTACTGCCTCACGAAATCGATAATCCCAAGAACCAGCTCGTGCTTCTCCTCGTCCACCCCAACCAGTAAGGAGTAATCCATTACGTCAATAGACTGTCAACAGATGAATATGAAACATTATAATTCACTGCCATGGAACTCAACTATGCAAAATTACCGACTATTAGGGAAAAACAAAACATCAAATATGTCAATCTTAGACGTCAGATCAGGTGACCCAAACAGATGACACACGGCAACGACTACTGGATTGAGTGGATCAGAGAAGGACGGGCAAAAAGAATCTGAAGTACTCTATTAACAGGTAAACTGCACATATATGCTCAGAGTTTTAACACAAAATTCAAAAGGTTGGGACAAAACCTATTTTGCTGAAAATCACATCCTATGAGCAACAGGTGACCAGAAACCTATTAGTCCTCTGGTAATCACTCCACACTTTTCTTTCTTTCAAAAAGTAAAGTCAAAATTGTAGAATAAAGAAAGAGAGAATCAGCTAATGGTCTAGTGAGTAAAACATAAACACGTAAATTCAGCAATCACCAGATTAAAGCTCACCGCAAGAAATGAAGTGTCATTCCAGACAGCTCTCTCCAGCAAGCGCTTTGCCTTGTTACCCACAAAAATTGGACAAGTTGGCATTGCTTCAATAAGATTCTGATCCAGCAGAACCTTATTGTCCCCACTTGAATCTGCATTATATCGTGATCGAAGAGACCCTTTAAGGTCATAAAGCCTTGTAAGGTTCCGCCCAAAAAATATATATTCCATTGCTAAAACGTCCATCCTCGATTCCTTCCCTCCTTTTAGGTGCTTCGATGTAATCTTATGTGTGCAAATGGGGAGAACATAAAAGGAAACAAGCAACTGTCACACACAGTCATCAAAGAAGGGGAAAATAGGAAAAAAGAGAGTGACAAATGTAGAAGGCTTTGGTTTTGAAGCTCCCACAACTTAATGGTTCTAGTACTTTTGAGTCCAAGCAATTGAGTGCCAAGAACATGAAATGCTAGAAGTCTGAAAGAACTTATATAAGTGCAACACGTGAAAAAAATGAAATCATCATTTGAATTCCATGATTTCCATCAATACATATATAAATGTCAACTAGCAAAAATTACCATGTACAATTCTCTACAAACAAGATTTTAGCGTGTCGGTAGTAAAATGATTCATGAGTAGATTTGTGGGAATCATCCTGACAAAATATGTTGCAACTTCTACAGAAAAGTGAAAAAGTCGTAGTGTAGGTCCACTTGTTAAGGGTGTCAATTCAGGATGTTGTTTAAGGGTGTCACGGTTAGGGCTGTCAATGGGTTTCGATAACCCGATAACCGACCCGAACCAAACCGATAAAAAACGGTTTGGGTTTTGGTAATTTGATTTATTTTCTACCGACCCGAAACCAAACCAATAAGATATTGGTTTGGTTTCGGGTTTTCCCTCCACCGAACCGATATGAACCCAAACCGATAAGATAACATTTTAGTAATATTTATGATTAATTTTGTATATGTTTATCAATTGTGTGGTTGAAATTAATTGATTTAATTTAAGATTTAATTGATTTTATAGTTTTTGGTTCAAGTTCGGTTTGCAATCTTTCTTATCGGTTCGATTCGGTTTGGGTTTCCAATATTTCTTATCGGTTCAGTTCGGTTTCGGGTTCCAAAATTTCTTATCGTTTCGGGTTCGGATTTTCCCGAACCCGACCCAAACCAATCCATTGACAGCCCTAGTCACGGTAGCTTGACCAATATCTACAGGGAAGGGGAGCATACTATGACACACATAAATGACAAACAGTTATTTGCGCAAATCAACAAGATTATGGGCTGAGTTTTTATTTTATTTTATTTTACTTTTATCTTATTGTTTCCTCTCTTACTTTTATTTTTATTTTTTATTTATTTTCTGGTGAGGATGATCACCTCATTATGAAGATCATCCTCACAAAAAAGTGGTCCATTTGATTGTCTAATTTTTCCAATGATGTTCAAGTCTAGGATTTATCTAATAGTTCATAACTATTCACTATTGCAACACCATTGACAGGTTAAACACAATGAAATGTGATGATTTTTTGTTACATAAAAATTTCACTTCAAACTTGACAAGAAGATGGGCAGTACCTGGTATATTCCTAGAATTTTTGCCAGACAAGTTGGGCTTCCAGAGCCAATCGACTCGGATAGATACCTAAAATATTCTGGAGCAAACTTGATAAAAGATTCCAACTCTGTCTTGGTTACTCCTTTGACTATAAACCTGTCATCCAGGGTCTTTGCAAAGAAGGCATTGCTCTTACCCCCTTGCGCAACCCACTTCTTACAACGAGCAAGAGACTTTACAAAATCTAGCTCTGAGGGGCAACAAGTACTCCTTAAGGCTTCAAAGCGCTTTGCATAGAAACAGGTAACTGTATATTTTACCTTCCCAAGTGGACCATCCCCTGTGAAAGACACTCTGACGTGCAATGCCTTTGTATAAAAAAGAGGATCCAAAACCTGAGAGCTCCGTGAACCAGACTTGGATAAGAAACTATCATCAGTGGACCCAAAACTTCTAAAAGATTCAGAGGTTGCCCCATCAAGAGAATGACGCAGATTAATATTTGTTGAATCATGAAGTGGCAACGAAACCGCCGAATTCAATCTCTCCCGCTCATCTAACATCTGGGCATGATAATCTGGTGAGAGTAGTGTGTATGATATAATGCTTGTAGGCTCCTGATCATAAATTGGTACAACAGTGTCATTCACACCAACCGGAAACAGTAATCTGGCCCTACTTTGACGTTTCAACTCCCGGAATGACGAGACATATACAGGATTATAGTCACTGAGGGTATCAAACTTTGGAATGATCCCTGAATAAATTTTGTTGAAAGAATAGTAGAAGGTCTGAAAAGGCATTCCTGACCAGACTGCTGAGTCCTCTAAGTTGTCAGACAGTTTAAGAGGTAAAGCAGAACCCAGAGATTGAGTCGCCTGAATTGGACCTTGATCTTCTAGATGCTCTTCTAACGCAATATTCTGCATTGCAGCCTCTAAGGTGCTCGGCGTATTTAATGAGACTGCACTAGACAATCCAGAAGCACTTTCTATTGGTGTTGTACTTCCTGAAAAACTTTCACCAGTCCATGCAGCATCAAGGGTGTCTGACAAGTTTGCCACAATTGGCAATTGACTCTCTGAGCTGGCCCTGCGAACAATTACACCAGGGTCCAGAGGATCAGTTTGTTCACCTAGGCTCATGCTTGTAGAAATATGATGCAGACACTCCCTTCCTTGGTTTGAACAATCATCCACGCATACATCATGATGGGTTAAGCCAAGCTGGTCATTTTGGTAACTATTTTCCCCCTGACTAGGAATTCGATAATGTTGTCCGTTCACATGAGCGGAATCACAGCTTGAGAAAACTCTACCCTGGATAGAAGTTGAGTTTGTCTCAACCTTCTTCACACTAGAACTAGTAGATTTTTCTACATGTTGCACGGAGCTGCTGAGTCTTTGGATGCTCTTGCTATCTGAATTGGCTGCAGAGATCAAGCGGTGGTCCCACATATACGAATGGAAGAGCAATTTCCTCCGCAACCGATTAATCTCCAGAATATCAATAATCAATTGTCCCCTTTTTACCTCCTTGTTTAGTGCTTTGTGAAGAGATTCCTGCAACAACAAAAGGCAGTATCCAAAGTCAGTCGAGAAGCTCTGAAAAGAAAGGAATGTGACAAAGGAAGGACAAACTTTATCACCCTTGTATTATTAAAGAGTCCATTTCCAAGTTAATTACATTCTTAATGGTACAGTTCTAAGAGGGACAGTTGGGACATTTCCCTCCAAAGGGGGAAGGGGGGGGGGGGGAGGTGTTTCTATAGTGTAAACTGAAGTGGTGGTTTTATGTTTCTATGGTGTAAACCCTACTATTTTTCTATATTAAGATCTGTGAGAGAAAGCCAAAATCAACTAAGGCCCTATCCTCTTTTTCTCCAGACTTTCTTCTTCATCTCTAGCAATAATATTATTTTACTGTTAGTATATATTTTTTTTGGCAGATGGTAATAAATTCAATAATATGGTAAAATATTTACAAGAACATATACCATGGGATACATAATGCAAGAGCCCAGGTTGTCCTCCTTAGCAAGAATCTAAGTGAGGGAGACTACGTGATACTGAGGGACCACAAGACCCAAAACCCAACAAGAAGAAATAGTAGCTTACATCTCCTCTACCACAAATTCCACACAAAAGAGTGGCTATCACAATTGAAAAAAGAGAGTACAAGAGTAGCAAACCGAGAAAACCATAGGTATTTTTCTCACATTTGACTTTTTCCAGTTCAAAATTCGTGGTTCTCCCCAACATATATAGGTAGCTGTAACACGTGATTTTAGGCCTCTTGGTGCACTGAAAGGATTAACGGAAGAGATCCAAGGCATGGCATCAGCCATCAAGTATAAGGAAGTTTCTGTCATTCACACATAAAACTAGACCAGATATTCACAATTACAAACCTCAAATTCTGCCTTCTCCTTTTGCAGCGTCCCTTCCAGTTCTGCAACATTCCGTTTTGATTCAACTGCTTTAAGTGACACTGTGCCCAATCTTTTCTCAGCAATCTGATGGAGAGCGTTTAATACTTCTGTAAATAGGAGTTCTGCCCAATCGACCACCTAACACACACGAAAGAAAAGGCCACAAACTATGAGGGAGCAAAAAAAAATCACATCAAGTTTCAGGAGCAAGGTTTAGCATATGATTTGACCTCATTTGCTTCTTTCTGTATCCACTCCTGGTTATCATAGTTAAATTCCAGCTTGGCAGGCGGAAGGTAAACTGAATGAACATCAATTGAAGCATAACGAAAGCATGCAACCATTCTCCCAAACCTGCAAGAGTAAAATCAAACAACATGATGCATAAATGCATAATATAGAGATCCACAGAAAGATGACGGTTATCATGCACAAATAGAGAAATATGCTTTATAAGAATCATATGTGAATATTACCATTTAAAAGATAAGGGTTATGCATGCAAAAGAAGGGGAAATCTGATATTTTATTATCACATGCGGGTATTACCAACTACAAATGGATTCTGTGGAATATGATGAACAAAGGAAGAATTGGGCCCTTTCTATGGATCTCATAGGAAAGGTTTTCTAAATTAGGATTTGAAACCTTCCTTATTTATTGAGGCGATCCTTTCTCAAATATTGAACATAAACTTTGAGTCTTCAATGTAACACGAGTACACGACACAAACACATGTCTGTATTCAACATGGTGTAAGGTGTCACACATACTGACCTACAGAAGTGCAGTAAATGATTTCTATTGAAGTATGTCCCTGAGTCACAGTGTCCGACACAACATATTCTTACAAACATAGATTGCCATTCTTATATAGCTTTCAATAAGAATCAAAGTAAAAAAATCGATAAGTAACATCTTACATGAAAATTAAATATTATTTCTTCATACAAGGAACAAGAAATACAGACTAGTTCACTAGTTGGTTCACCAATGTAAGTTGGGACCACTATGTGATGGACCAAGGCCACACACAGGTGTCCAATCAGGGTCCGTTTGAAACTGACTCCAGTACTCCACCAAGTTGGTGAACTTATCTTCGTGTTTGGTACACAATCGAAAAGATCACTCCCGTCTTTTAAGGAAGTTAGAACTTCCAATTCCAGTTGCAACATGCCTCTCCACAGCTTAACATTAGGAGTTGGGATGTATACCTTTTTAATCAATATAATTGAACTCCTCAAAATTAGAAGTTGAAACATCTAAAAACTCTAGAATAACTTTGTAATCACCGATCAAATCTCTTAAGTTTTGTCTGAGAAACTAATGCAACTAATCAAACTCGTGAGAGTTGGTACCCAACAGACCCATAACAAAACTAACGGATTTTCTACGGAGACTCACAAAACTCTGTAACCATTCAGAGAATGTGACATGGTTGGACACCTAAGGACAACCAATCAGATTGATATTCAACGAATGAGTTTAAAAAAAGTCTCACTGTCTTCCTTTTGTATCAGATTTTTTTACTCATAAATCATAATACAGACCGAGCTTACCCGTAAAACCTGAGACAATCTCGATGTAATGAATGACCACAGCTAGCCACCCTACTTGCAGCAGCATGATTTGAAAAGCTGAGCTCCAAAAATTTCCCAAAAGATAATCCCCAAGCGGCATCAGACATCACTACTCTTCGAGTTGCCGGAGGGAACCCATTTGTCCGAGGACACCTTAGACACCGATGCCACATCCAAATTTTGCCTTCTCGTTCCCCTGGAAGAAGGAACTCCGGTAGCTTCTTAACAGAAATAGTAAGGCTGCCTTGTCTGTGAGTATAGCAATGTACATGTGCTTCTGATGGCATCTCACATGAACGACAGCGATAACTCTAAAAAACAGGATCAACCACTAATGAGTTAAAAGCTGTGGAAGTCAAAATTTCATGGGTATCTAAAAAGCTTGAAAAGATTACCTGATCAAATAAATGGTCTCTTAAAAACCTCCCCAAAGGTTTGTCAAAGCTTCCGTAGTATTTTATACGAAATAGATGTGACCTTTCACACACAGTCCCCTTCCACACACAGCGGGTTGATAAGGAAACCAAAATGCTCTGATGGTCAGATGGGGATGGTGGAAATTCTTCCTTACATAGTCCAGGCTCATCGTGGTACGTACTGCTATCATGCTGTAAGGATGTCATTTTTGAGTTACCTGATTGAGTGGTACTTATTGCATTCTGATCAATGTTAGAATCAATAGCTTTGACGCCAACTTGCCCCAAAGCCTCCGATGCAACAAACCCATTAGAGGGAAAACAACCAACCCCAATGGCTAGGCTTCTGTCGTCTTTAGAAGCTTTGGTCTCAGTAGAATCCTCAAATTCCATACTATGTTTCTCACCATTTGGTAAATATGTGGAGACCTTGTAATCAGAACTTCCTGAGAAAACCTTCGGAGACAAGTAAAGATCAGAGGCAAAAGAGTTGATAAAGGTGGAGGTATGACCTGTATATTGGGAATTAAAACTTTTAGAGAAACTAGCTGCCAAGCTCTTTTCCAGTTTGTGGACATGGGGACTATGTACTGGTGATTTTGACTCTGATGTAAGAATTTTGTTAGGTCCATGTGGTTCTCTATAGGTTTGAGGCCCCTGAGGCTTGCCAGCGGATGCAACAGTAAAGCCAGGTACTACCGAAATGGACCTGTCGATACTGGATGGTTTATCTGGAAGGGCAACAGTTATGGGAGACTTCAAAGGGAGTTCTGGAAGAGAAGCACCTTCATCAGCAAGAAAAGATGTTTCCAGAGCTAAGTGATACGCTGCGAAGACCCCATACTGGAGGACATGCTTCACCTTCTTCAATTCATCCCCATTAGCACCCTTAAGCAAAATCTGAACAAATGGACAAAAGAGCATTCAAGTTGTTTAAGTCACATCCAATTATCTGTATACAAATACATAAAGAGTGCACCCAGAAGTACCCAACAAGTGGATAATAGCTTAATAGTACACTTCGAGAGCAACCATTTATTTTAAGAAACATGTAATTTGTGATCAGCCTTTTCAAGGAGTTGGAGGTCCCCACCATGTGGCTCGTTTCTAGAGAATTCTTCAACAATAGCCATGACAACTGAAGCTACAATGAAAATCTTTTCCTCTCAGAATAGTATTCCTTGGTGTAAAGGATATTAAAAAAACAATATAGTTTGAGGAGGCACATGTATAATTGAAATGATACATGTATAAATGAACATTCTTTCCATATCTTCTTTTCTAGCATCTCTGCATAGTCTTTGAAGCTATGTAACATGGACACGCCATATTTCAAAAAAAAATCTGTGTCGGATACGTATCCACGCGTCCGTGTCGGACACATATCAGACACCTATTGTATGTACATCAATTTTTGATATTTCACTGTGTCAGACACTTCGTATCCACATCGGATAAGGACACACGTATCCGTGTCAATGTAACTTAGCTTTGAAGACAATTCCTTAAAACTATATATTATACTCACTCACATGACCCTACTCTACTTGCATTTAAAGATATTTTAGTTTTTTTATTTCGTTTAACAGATAAAACTTCAGAAAGTGAAAACTTTAACATACACCAGTTTCAGATTGATTTTTATCAGTATGCGTAGGAGAATTTGGAATCAATACAGTGAATGGTTGTATCTTTCTTCTTTCCTTCTTCCTTATTTACATGTTCTAATTTCATATAGTATGATGTATTTTGTTTTGTTATGGGTTTTCTGTTAGAAGATTGTCACGTAATTCACACCTTACATTTCATAAGCTAAGGAACCAAATGCTCCAGAGAGTGAACACTTTGAGTTACCAGTAAGTATGTGTTTGAAGATATTCGGCCTAACTAATGTCTTAACTGCCTAATCAACAGCATCTAAGATCATAGGTCGGTCAATGAAAATAAGATTAGAGAAAGAAAGAAAAAGGAAGAAAACGCAACTGCCCACAATTAGTTACCATCTCAGTAGATAATTGACAAGTACACCTTAAAAAGCTTGCAGAACTTACAGTACAACCCAATGGTTTAGGGCACCCTTCAAAGAACATCAATGTCTTCACCAATTTCTTCCCTCCCTGGCCGGCAGTCCCATGTTCTTCAAGAAACTTCTCCACGTGGAATGCCCCACAATACCCCAGCTTCTGAGATGAAAGATGATCAATTGAAGGTACAATTTGTGCACCTGTGCAACGAGCTATACGCTCTAGAAGTGGCCTTTTAATATTAAGAACAAGTGATATATCTTTTGCAAGGAGGTAATCTTGTGCAAAACGAGAAACTGATTTCTCTACCAAAAGGACGTTAGGGTGGTGAGCATCTATCTTTGCAACAGCCATCTTTAAATGGTCCATTTCCTACATCAATATGTGACAGCCATAAGTACAAGAAAGACAATAATGACCCAATGTACTAGGATAGTAATGATTCATAGTCAGCAAGAAATGTAAAACCAATTCTTTTTCTTTCTTTTTTTTAAATGTATACAAATATATATATTTAAATCGAAAGGCGAATGATGAGAACCTGCTGCAACAATGTATCAAAACTTGACAGAAGATTAGTAACCCGCTGATACTCAAGAGCTCCTCCAAGGATAAGGAACCGAGGCTTCTCCAGTTCTGAAGTCATCCGGCGATGGGCCACATTTTTCTTACAAACAACGCCTTTTACCACAAGACTGCATCAATAAGCACTTCATCAAATGTAAAGCAGATTAATATGATTGCAAAAAGAAAAACACATCGCTAAACTATATTTGCATTATATGAGTAAATTTAGAAAAGTTTATAAAACTACAGCCATGTATAAGGGAATGTGTAACCAACACTACTCTTCTCAGAATAAAGGTGTGGCGAAGGATTGCACATTAAAAAATGAATAACATCTTGTAGATGTTATATTCTGAGCTGATCATGTGTCATTTGGCATGACAAATCTGAAGTGATTATAAAGGAACCACCAAAATCCCGTAAAAGTCACCTTGCACTGCGATGGCCAGAAGCTAAGCATTTGATCTTCACATATCCACCAGGGTCCATTCCTCCACTTCTACTAGTGTCTGGTTTAAGGAGTGTGGCAGCCTCCCAGGACAAAGATGTAATTATCTCTAACCAACTAGCTTTGTCATTTTCCTCACCTACGGGCAGATTTTCCACCTGTAACAGCGAAGCTACCAAAGCCCTGAAATGTCCATCAACTACATTCTTCACTGCCTTCTTGTGCTCCTCAATTGATCGCTCCCTACTTCGGCTTTCTCCACTGCCAAAGCTGCTTGAAGACCGCAGGTATCCCCACTCACCTGTAGCACCCTCTTCTTCTTCATCATCCTCAAACAAAACAGGTTCTCGCTCGTCTTCTTCATCTTCCGGTTCAGGAGGGAGCCAAAGTAGCCCATTGTTTTCAAAATCCACAGGTTCGGCATTTGTGTTCTCAACACTACACAAAGAAGGGTTTGTTTCACGCTCACTGTTATTATATTGCTCCACTGCTTCTTCATGCTTTATGGAGTTTGTGCCCTCTTGGACTTGTCCTGCTTCTAAATTATCATGTGGTGAAGAGCTGTTCAAATCCTTGATAGTGATGTTTTCTTCATCAGGAAGCACTTTATACAATTGGTCACTATCATCAAACTCAACTCGATCATAGTAGTAACCAGTTTGGGAAAATTGCATTTTTTCAGATTCGGTTTGGTAAACACCATATTCATTATCGTCATCATCTTCATCACTCCTGACACAAAATATAAGCAAACACCATTACATCGTTAGAAAAACACATACACAAATAGTGAAATTACATACAGATATCTGGAGAAAAATATACGGTTTTAATTAGTTTCAGCATTTTCTCACACATCTATATAAAAGAAAATAGTAGGGTTTACATAATACAAAACATTAATGCCCTTGGAAAATGTCCCATAGAACTGTAACATAAATAATTGAAGACTTGCATGAATGTTGGCTCACTGAGTAAGGTAACATTTAAGGACTAAGAGGAAGAAAAGCGAACTGTATAAGGTTCTGAAGATGTAAGTTACTTTTCCCACTTCCAAAAAGTCAAAAACAAAACCATGCCAATTATATATAAACACATTGGTAAGCAATCATGGATAAACATCTATGCAATTAAGGTACGTATTCAACTTCTTTCATGAGGGATTGAAAAACATAAAAAACAAAAAACAGTTCGTATAAGGGTAGTTATTATGCATAAACAAAAATATGTACAAAAGTTACAACTCACAAACATAAAGATGTGAACTCGGTCGAATTTGGATAAACTAAGTGCTCTACTAATGATAGGAATATAAGTTCAGAATGACATCCTTAGTAGGGTATCCCACAAAAGGGAAGAACAAAAGGAGAGAAAGAAAGATACAAAAAATATAAACATACAAAAAAAAAATAAAAAAAAAAATTATTGCCTATATTACATTTACTTTGTCCCTTCGCTAACGGTAAGGTTAGCCCCACTATGACCTGAAGGTCACAGTTCCGGTTCGCGGAAACAGCCTCTCCGCAAGCAGAGTAGTTCCATGTACATCTGACCCTCCCCAGACCCCACACTGGGGAACCTCGTGAGATGAGCTAGCTCTTTTTACATTGATTTAGTGCAGCTACAACACATAATGTGTATCCGTACAGAATTGTCTATCTATGCTAGAGTATACTGCTACAGGTAGATTTTAAAGGCAAAATAGGATATGTTACTGACTTGAGAATACTGGGTGTTCTTGATGGTGACAATGACAACAATGAACATAAAACAAGTGGACAATATACTAAATATATGAGATATAGCCATACCTGTTCATGCAATATTCAAATGGGTTTGGCAACCGGTCTCCTGTGAATTCTATAGAATCCACAGTACTTTCAGATGCTACTGCATCTTGCTGCTTATTTTCACTAGCTTCCATTTGAGCAGGTTGAACAGGACTGAGAGCAGAACCATGTGGCACACTCTGGTAAGGCCCAGTTGAGAACAACCCTGAACTCTGGATGCTGCTGTGACCAGTACCACTGGAAACAAAACTGACAAAACTTGTTGCAGAAGGCGAGGGGCTGACACCCTGAATGGACATAGAATTCCCATCTTTGATAGTTGCCATCTCCTTTTCCCATTGTTTGAAGCAAAAGTTACATGCCCGGATCCTATCCCACTCTCCTCGACAAGTCATCGATTCATCAGATGCTATAGGAATTGAGTTTGTTGTACACTTTGCACAAAAGATGCGTCCACAAAGGCGGCAGTGGTGCCGCCGGTTAAAGATTGTAAACTGAGAGTCACACTCATAGCATACTATGCAGCTTTCGTCGGGCATCCAGAAGTCCCTCGACAAACTTGCAGGCTCAGGTCGACGAGGAATCCAGGACTTGACAATGTCAACCAGCTCACAAATCTTCTTTTCAGGAGTGCCCATCAACAAAGTAACCTACTGCATCTACTCATTATGAAATTTACATCAGTGTACAATTAGATTGTTAATCCCCAACACGGGCCCAAGCTGAAAGTAATCACATGTGGCCAGACTCAATAATGCGGCCTCGAATACCAATAATCATTTGAATTCCAAATCTCCTACACCAAAATCTCAAAAACTGAAACCCCTATCCAAACTTTAAGTTGTAGTAGTAGCAGAGACAGGTAATTTTCAAATCCTCCTGCAGTAAAACGAACTCGCTTAAGTTAACATTCTTGTATTCCCAATTTGAATAAAGCACTTGAACATATATCCCAAAAGAAGTATATTAGCTTATTGTCAACCAAATTGCATAACTACCCAACATGCAAAAAGTTTCTCGAACTGAACAACATACAAAAGTCACAACTAATCTTGCCAAATGCAAAAAAACGTTATCAATAAATCGAAAACATGATAATAAATTCAACCCCAGATCCAAAAAACAAGCAAACCCACGAAATCCGCAAGGGAAAAAAAACAAAAAACAAAACACTTACACCAACAAGAACAATATCGTTTAAGTTTAAATGAAAATGTAAAAGAAACAAAAACTGAGAATGATAATAAATGTGAACGCGTACCTGAGTAATGTATAACAAGTGTTGGAAATCAGAGTCGGAGAGAGACAGAGAGAAATGAGGAAGGGACTGTTTGCATGCAATTTCGTCTTGCTGTGGAAAAAATAAGAAAACCGTGGGAATTTTAAGACAAGTCACGAAATTTTAAATATTTTATTTGTTTAAATATTTAAACTTTTTAGATTATTTTATTGGTAAAGTGATCTTGAGATTAAACATAAATTAATTGAATATTACAAAAGATAATATAGTGGATAAGGGATTTCAATCAAGAATCAAAATATCGATATCGGTGAATATATCGATGTACTCAAAAACTGATATATATCGAATATATCCATTTTTTTTTGTGACCCGTCTAAACTATTTAAAATATCAAAAATATCATAAATATATTGGAAATATCGGATTTATATAAAAAATTTGTCAAAAAGTCAAACGGTATATATCGATTATATCGGCAATATACATTTTTATATCGGAAGTACCGATATATATCGGGGAAAAAATGGTTCAATATTCAGGTGATATATGTTGAAAATATCGATATCGGTGTACCAAAAAAATTATATATATATATATATATATATATATATATATATATATATATATATATATATATATATATATATATATATATATATCCTGATATTTTGGTCCTTGATTTCAATAACTTTTACATAGTCACATCCCTACAATGGTCAACATTAGTAATCTCACTGCCATCTATGGTCAAAGTCAATCAACTCCTTCATTTTATGCCACAGGCTCAATCAATTTCAGTGCAAGGTTTGCGAAAGCGGCTGTAATTAGAGATCGACTTATAATAGGAGTTATGCTTTGCAACAATTTGCTGCATGCAAGTACAGAACAATATAATGGATCTAACTAGCATACTTTTGTTGTAATTCTATGTATTTTTAGTGGTTAGTAAAGATGTTTATTGTCTTTAACTAACAAAGTGGAAAATACTTTATTTGGGAAACTTTTCATTTTTTGTTTGGGAAACACCCTAGAGGGGGACCCCTACCGGTTTTATTAAGTAAAATTAACGAATAACATGTTGTTTGAGACATAAAACTAAATAGAGTGTCCATCCATATCAGTTGCTTGGGCGATCATGTTAAGTGGATACACGTACTTTCATTGATTTTTGTTCGTACAATGCATAGTTTATTTGGAAATGGGTTCAATGCAGGGTCATCTTATGTTTGCATCTACTTTTTATGTGCATTAGACATTGTATTATTTATTTATTTATTGTTCACGCACAATCTATTTTTGCAGCCATAGATTCATGGGATTTAAACTTTTGTAATTTGACCTAAAATGAATCATAAATTCATACACATAAAAAGTACACCTCTACTTTGCATTTAAACTTTGTACCATTTATTTATTTATTTTTATTTTATGGGTAAAAATGTGTGGGCAAGCCTATATTTTAAAGAGGTTAGTAACTCAATAGTGTGCAAGTGAGGTTTGAACCCTGGACCTCTCGTATCATCACCCAACATGTAGTATTTATTGTGTTGCAAATTTATAATCTTTGTACTAGGACAATTCAAATTTAAGAGCACACCCAGGTTAATGCAATTATCATTTTTCACATAATTCTAAACCTAATTGTATCTTCATCAACACATTCTTAAAAGCAATAATTTCGGTTTATATATGCTACATAGCTTGATGTAAAATCAAGTGGTATAATTTGGGCACTACTTATGTAGCAATGTAGTAGAAAGTAACTCTCATGTTTTTTTTTTTTTTGCTAATTGGGTGTTCGGGCAAACTTATGCACACCTCGACTAATTTCGAGCCTTGGTTGGAAATTCCACCGGATACTAATCTTCGCAAATGCAAAAAAGCGTTATCAATAAATCAAAAACATTATAATAAATTCAACCCCGTATCCAAAAAACAAACAAACCCACGAAATCCGCAAGGGAGAAAAAAACAAAACAAAGCGCTTACACCAACAAGAACACAGTATCGTTTTAAGTTTAAATGAAAATGTAAAAGAAACAAAAATTGAGAATGAGAATAAATATGAACGCGTACCTGAGTAATGTATAACAAGTGTTAGAAATCAGAGTCGGAGAGAGAGACAAAGAGAAATGAGGAAGGGACTGTTTGCATGCAATTTCATCGGGCTGTGGAAAAAATAAGAAAACGGTTGGAATTTTTAATTTTAAGACAACTCATGAAATTTTAAATATTTTATTTGTTTAAATATTTAAACTTTTTAGATTATTTTATTGGTAAAGCGATCTTGAGATTAAACATAAAGTAGTTGAATATTACAAAAGATAATATAGTGGATAAGGGATTTCAATAACTTTTACATAGTCACATCCATGCAATGGTCAACATTAGTATATGGTCAAGGTCATTCAATTCCCTCATTTTATGCCACAGGCTCAATCAATTTCAGTGCGAGGTTTGCAGACGCGGCTGTAATTAGAGATCGACTTAGAATAGGGGAGTTATGCTTTGCAGCAATTTGTTACACGAAAGTACATAACAATGGATTTAACTAACATACTTTTGTTGTAATTCTCTGTATTTTTAGTGCTTAGTAAAGATGTTTATTGTCTTTGACTAAAAAAGTGAAAAATACCTTATTGGAAAAATAATCATTCTTGGGAAACACCCTAGAGGGGACCCCTACCGGGTTTATTAAGTCAAATTAATGAATAACATGTTGTTCCAGACATCTCTACACTATATACTATATGATAGTCGGGTCTTTAAGAGTCACACTTCTCAACCGAACAGTGTATTTATAATCTATTTATTTTAAGATTTTAGAACTATCTCCCTTAGTTATTCTAATTAGTTATTTTCTTTTTAAACAATTTGCCAAAAACTCCCTCACTTTACTGATATTAGATTTATCTTAATATTATTTAAAATAATTTAGAAAACCTCATTCACGTCACTGAAATTATATTCAACCCCTCCTAATATTTTTATATGATTTTTTAGATTATAACTATAATTCAAAAAATCATACTATCCGAGAGATGTTAGAGCGACATGTTTAAAGACTTGAAAAAACACCGATGTGTAGCACGGTTCACATACTTGTAAAACTAAATAGAGTGGCAATCTCTGTTATGGTTTTCACACGTAGTGTCCATATCAGTTGATTGGGCGATTATGTTAAGTGGATACACATACTTTCATTAATTGTTGTTCGCACAATGCATAATTTATTTGGAAATGGGGTTCAATGCAGGGTTATCTTATATTTGCATCTACTTTTTATGTGCATTAGACATTGTATTATTTATTTATTTATTGTTCACACACAATCTATTTTTGCAGTCATAGATTCATGGGATTTAAACTTTTGTAAATTGACCTAAAATGAATCATAAATCCATACACATAAAAAGTACACCTCTACTTTGCATTTAAACTTTGTACCATGAATTTATTTATTTTTATTTTATGGGCAAAAATGTGCAGACAAGCTTGTTTTTAAAGAGATTAGTAACTCGATAGTGTGCAAGTGAGGTTTGAACTCTAGACCTCTCGTATCATCACCCAACATGTAGTATTCATTGTGTTGCAAATTTATAATCTCTATGCTACGACAATTCAAATTTAAGAGCACACCCATGTTAATGCAATTATCATTTTTCACATAATTATAAACCTAATTGTATCTTCATCAACACATTATTAAAAGCAATAATTTCGATTTATATATGCGACATAGCTTGATGTAAAATCAAGTGGTATAATTTGGGCACTGTTTATGTAGCACTGCAGTGGAAAGTAACTCTCATGTTTTTTTTTTGCTAACTGGGTGCTCGAGCCAACTTTTGCACACCTCGACTAATCACGGAGCCATGGTTGGAAATTCGACTGGATACTACCACACAAGTGGCTTTGAGGGGAAACGAACTAGCGACCATTGGGCAGCAAACCCAAGACGGGACTAGTTGTGCTACCCCTCAAGGTTAAAAAAGTAACTCTCCTTAGAATGTGTCATGCAGTTATCCTATTGGTGACTAATCAAACTGATCTAAATTCTAAACAGATGACCGAATTCAATGACCAAGACCATAAGTATAGAGCACATGTGTTTCTCTTCAAAGCACATAATAAAAAGTATAAGTTTATCGAAAAAAAAAAAAAAAAGTATAAAACAACTATCCAAGCATATACTCACGAAGTCACAAGCATAGAGCACCAACTGATTACTTAAAAGGAAACGAGAAACAGTCACTACGAACGAACATTTTCAATTTGTCATAATGAAATAGATTTGATTTAGTCAAGTTAACTAAAACACAACTTACATACTAGACTACTGGAGTAGTGAATCAAAAGTGTGGGACCCACAATTGTTTAATAATAATAATACTTTTGAATGTTTCTTGAATGTTCTAAAGAACAAGGAAAGAACAGTCTTTTTTTACCACCACATGTAAATTAAGCAAAAAAAATTAGTAACAATGAAATGTATTGGAGAGTTGAATGTTTGGGGCACTGGGGCAGTAGTGGGAACAACAACAAACAACTACTACAAATCATCACCAGATTAATTAAATCCCCAAACAAAATGGAAACTAAAGTCCAAAAAAAATACCCACTCTTTTTCAGATTATTTTTTCTGAATCCAAAAAGAAAAAAAAAGAAACACAATTAAAAAAAAAAAAAAAAATTGAATCATCTCTCTCTTTTTCTCTCTCATGAAAATTGTTTTTCCCAATTTCCAATTGTTTGACCAAAATAACATAAATACACTAATTAATAAATAAAAAAATTTAAACGGGGCAGGGCAGAGATATATTATTAGTGAATAGAATCAAAGACAGTGAGTTTGAGTTTGGTCCTCTTTTATTCTTTCGTGGATTTCTAAATTCTAGGGTTTACTTTTTTCCCATCTCTACTTTACCAATTCCTTCTTCGTTTTCGATGTAGTGTCTCTTTCCCTGCATTTCAAGCTCCCTGCTTTCTATATTTTTCGCTGATTTCATCTTGGCCTTGTTAGTGTTTCAGATTTGGTTGTGTTGATTGTTTATTTATAATATATATATATGAGTGGTTCAATGCATTAAGCATGTCTAGTGTACAAGGAGCACCTTCAAAGTATGCATGTAGTCTCCTTGCAGTAATTTGTGGAAAATTTAAAGACAGACAAGAGGATGTAAAGAGATACCCCTTTCCCGAGCTGGCTTCCTCGGGTCGTTTAGAGGTACTAATTTTAGTTAACACGTCTTATAAACTTGTTTAGTTTCTTACTATTGATTAAGTATTGTAATGTGTGGTTACAGGTTCAGACATTGATTAATCCGACAATTGATGAGTTCAGGCAAGTTATGGAATCATTAAAGCCTAATATGGTGTACTTGCTAGGAGAACAGTTAGTTAATGAAGAAGGAATTGGTTCACTGGTTTGGGGAGGTGTTGATTTGTCTACTCCCGAAGCTATATCTGGGATTTTTAATAGCACATTGCCAACTACTGTAAGTGTTTGTTACTTGGATTGTTTAGTAATTATATAGTGCATGTATTGTACTTTGTTGCTTTGGCTATTTGTGAATTTACACCCTGAGAGAGACCTGAATGCACATCGCCAGCATTGGAAAAAACATTTTTGTTTGTTGTTTATAATTTGAATGTGCTTTAGACTTGATCTGTAAGAGCTATTTATAACTTTTGCAATGCTCTGTCTCGATTCACAATTAGAGGTAGAGATTCTCTGTTGACATTAAAATGTGTTTGAAATTCGAAGAGAAAAAAGGATGATCACTTTGCTATTCAGTCACCAAATTAATATGTTTAACTCCAAATTGTCTCATGTGGATACCAAATCAACAATATAATCGATAGGATTTACATATCTTTGTCCTAAGCTTATAAATGTGCAACTCATAGTACTGGACTTCAACTCATCATTTGGATGGCTATTTATAAAAGGCATTAAAAATGAATCATTTAGGACTAGGAGCTTACTTGTTCTGAGTGGATAAGTTCTTTCAGCAATATATAAATGATGCCTGATCATTACTTACTATATTGTAGCATGTAAGCACATCGGAGGTGTTTGAGATGTCAGTTTGAGGCCCATCTTCTTGTTTTTGCAGCTATTTGTGTTGGGTTTCTTGGTCTCTCTAACTTAAGAAGTATATTTTTTTTCTGTAAATCTGCTACTGTGTGTTTGAGCTTCACGTTGCGAACTGCAAATAGTCATAATAACTTCTACTCTGTACTCATACTTTTATTGCTTTCTGTAAGTAACTGTTATCTTAATGGAATTTTAATCCCTTAGTTAATGGTGAAGAATAAGAAGTTAAGTGTCTGGTCTGATCTTATCTTGTGCGAAATGTTGGCATGCTGGTGCAGGTTTATTTAGAAATCCCCGATGGTGGAAACTTGGCAGAAACAATTCATTCTAAGGTGATTCTCAAGTCTTAATCTGTTCAATTCCTCTATCATACTTCCTGTTCCGGTAAAAGGACAGTTAGCGAAAAATTGTTGGCTGGAGGAGAGTGGATAAGAGTACTTATAAATGGCTTCTCTGTTGATTCTTTGATAAAGTTAATTCCTGATTCAGATGTTTTTTCTTGGCAGGGAGTTCCTTATGTTATATATTGGAAGGATTCGTTGTCATGTTATGCAGCTTGCCATTTTCGTGAGGCATTGATGGCAGTGGTTCAGAGGTACTGCATTTAACTGTTATGAAAAATGCATCTTGGATGGTGGGGATACTGAGTTAAATGTGTATCTGTTCTATGTCTAATTACTTAAAACTTGCGCCTAGGGTTGATACTTCTCACATGTTTGATCAACACTTGTGGTAATCAATTATTTTATGAATCTTGGCTATCAAAAATAAAATGAAGTTTATGAACCATATATATAATAACTTGGGTGAGGAGGGAAGCAATGTTGAGGGAAGCAGGTGGCAATTCTGGTTGTTTTTGATATGAATGATTGGATGACCATTTGTTGTTGACCGCTTTGCCTTTCTTTCTTCATAGAGAGCTAAGCTGCATCAGTGTGCCATGCACATTTATAATTCTTTGATTGCTTAAGGCTGACAGTACAAGTTAGATGGTAATAACTTCCTCTTTGTTTTTTTGGATGTTAGTTCTTGTAGTCACACATGGGATGTTTTTCAACTTGCACATGCCTCATTTACGCTCTACTGTTTAAAAAACAACGAGAAAGGTAATGGGAAGACAGGTCCAAGCCTTCTTGGGGAACCCCCAAAGATCAACATTACTCCAGTGGAGAAAGACGCCGGAGGAGGAGGAGGAGGAGAAGAAGAGGATTCATCTGGTAATCTTCCTGCTGTTAAGATACATGATGATGATGTAAGCACAAGATTCCTTGTTTGTGGTGTGCCATGCACTTTGGTAAGTGGGCATTCTAGTTCGTTTCCTTGCCATAAATGTTTGCTGCCAGTTGATATTTTTATGTCCACCCCTCTCTATCCATGGCTTATAGCTGACTGTCTGCCTGTCTCTATAGGATGCATTCTTATTGGGATCTTTGGAAGATGGTCTGAATGCCCTTCTTAGCATTGAGGTAGTACACAATCAAGAGTTGCTAGGATTTATCATTAAGAGACCACAAATAGTTATACTTGGATGTTGCTTTTTACCTTTGTTACTCATTTTGTCTATGGATTGTTTCTTGAAGTCCTTCGCTTGCTCATGAACATTTTTTTTATATGAAGAAATTCATTTTTTAGTTTTGACTGCTTACTTTGGTGTTGTTGCAGATACGAGGGAGTAAACTTCATAATCGTGTTAGGTATTTAATCAACTTGGCTTTAAAATTCACAGTTATAAATCAATTAGAGTTCTGGTGAATTACTATACTTGCATGACCTGTTTTTTCTTTGAGAAAAAAAGCAAATTGTGTCTGCATTTTTGGTCAGTGTTTTTGAGCTTAAATACTCATTTACTTGGTAATTTGGTATATCCATTTGAGTTTATAATACCTGTATGTTTGCTTGTGTTTGTTTGGTGGGTGGGTGAGTTGTTAAGAACATACATACTGGTTCGTACCCCGATAACTTAATAAATGTGCGCCCGCACTGGCATACTGGGGTGTCATGGGTTATTGTCAGGTCCTCATAGATATTTAAGGGTAATAGGATACTACATAATTTTTAATCCAGAAACCCCCTTTTTTCCTTTCTGGAAGTAGTATATGCATTTGGCTGCCAGAATTCTTTTCTATGAGATTGTCAATATCCAGGGTTTCCAGGGTCATTGGTTTGAATGAAAATTTGACCCTTCAAGCTCTCACTCATTTATGTAATTAGTATGTGTAATAACTAATAATCACTGTCAGGTAGCACACATAATGTTTATTGCCTGTATACGAGTATTTTTTTTTTTTTTTTCTTTTCCATATATAATTTGTTTAATTCTTTTATCTGTTTATACGAGTTTGGTATTAGTTTGATGCTAAGTTACATGGGCACGCAATATTTTGAAAATAATCTCGGATACATATCCACGTGTCCATGTCGGACACATATTATCTGTGATATAATTTTTGAAAATTCGCCATGTCCGACCCTTCATATCCGTGTCGGATACGGACACACCTATCCGTGTCAATGTAGCTTAGGTTTGATACCCTATATCTCAGAAACTGGAAGTTATTATTTGTCATCCGTAAGCCGTTATTCTTGCTAAAGCAGATTAGGTTTTTCCTAACTAGTTTCTTGATAGACGAAGATGATGTAGATTTTTCTAAAATGTGGAAAGTATTGTCTTTTATGGATTAGCAGTTTGGTTTTATTTTGTAATTTGATTGGATTGGATTGGATTTGTTAATATTTGGCAGCGCTCCACCACCTCCGCTTCAGGCAGGAGGATTTTCTCGTGGAGTTGTAACGATGCGATGTGATCTGTCGACCAGTAGTTCTGCCCATATATCACTTTTAGTATCTGGTAGTGCGCAAACTTGTTTCGATGATGAGGTAACTATAAATGAATGTCTTTCTTGAATTTTATGCTTCCTTATTTGTCAGGTACAACAATGTTTTTTTTCTTTGGCTTGAAGACTCTTTGTTTTTTCTCCAGCTGTTGGAAAGTCATATAAAAAATGAGCTCATTGAAAAGAGTCAGTTAGTCCATGCATTGCCTAGTTGTGAGGAAAGCAAGCGATCTTCATCTGAACCTTGGCAGTCTGCTTCAATTGCTTGTGGGGCAACTGTTTTTGAAGTTTGGATGAAAGTTCCGACATGGGCTTCTCAGGTATATAATCGTTCCAATATGTCTTTGAAGCTTTCTATCATTCTATGAATTAGTCCCTTTTTGAGGCTCGTGCCGCTAATGATAACCTTTTTTTTCTCGGCAAGGCTGTCCATGAAGTTGCTTTTGGATAAGTGTGTGTGTGTGGCTATCCATGGAACTGTTCCTGGATGATCTTTCCTCTTTTTTGCAAAATCTACTGCCCTATAATTTTTAATCAGCATAAGCTCTAGTCTTTATCTTCCTTGCGTGTTGTGGTGCCTTTCCAGGTTTTGAAGCAGCTTGCTCCACAAGTTTTCTATCGTAGCTTTGTTGCCCTTGGAATTGCCTGTATTCAGGGTTCTTCTGTTGCTTCTTTTGAGAAAGATGATGCTGAGCGTCTTCTTTTCTTTAGTAATAGGCTGGGGAAGGATCTTCATCCACTAGATGCTATTCCTAGTAGTCTTCCTAGCTGGTTAAAAGTACCTGCTCCAAGTCGAAAGAGGTCTGAGCCATGTCAAGAAACAAAACCTGTTCTAGTGGGTGAAAATGGATCAGGAGTTGGAAACGTAGATGGACATTCCGATAAGGAGATCAGGTCAATTGATAGAAGTAACACTCCGTTATCACCTAGGCGACAGAAACTGAAAGTCGCTGCAATGAGGCCTATCCCTCACAGCCGTCGACACAAGATGCTGCCATTTTTAAGGCCAGCTGAGGAAGACTGGTATGATGGAAGCCTGGGGAAGATAAACTCAATAAGCCTCCCCCCTGCTAAGCCTCATGTTGCTGGGACTACTCCTGCTTCGCACCGGAAGTTATCAGCGAACTCTTTCCAGGCAAAACAAATTATTTCCTTGAATCCCTTACCGTTGAAGAAACATGGCTGTGACCGAAGTCCGATTCAGGTTTGCTCAGAGGTGAGTTTTGTATTTTCATCCCCTTTTATATAACAATAATTGATCCCTAAATTTGGTTGTTGATACTTATTTTGATGTTTATCTAGTTGTGGATAGTTGGATATACTACACAAAATTTTGATGCAATAGACATTCTACTTGATGCATACTGTAGACAAAATACAGATTATTGTAAAGTCGACATTAGAGTAAGCTGTCACCTACTATGTTGCACGGACGCGGACACAGACGCGGCGACTCGGTTATATCTCAAAAGTGTAGGACGCAGCAAAGGACGCAGAAATTAATTAATATTTATAATTTTATTTTATATAAATTGAACATTAAAAACTAAATTAAATGTATCAACATTCATAAATTCAAAACTATTAAAGATAAATAGCCACAAAATTAAGTTTAATATTTCCTAATCAAACTTTAAAAACATGTCATAAGTCTTAATAAAACAAAAAAATGAAAAAATTGAGTTTTTTAATATTATTTTTATTTATTTATTTATTTTTGGTCAAAATCCGCGTCCTGACCATGTTGACCGGTGTCCAGTTTAGTTAGTTTAGTTGACCGCGTCTTGACCGTGTTGACCGCGTCCGACGCGCGTCCATGCCGCGTCCGACGGACACAGCCCATGGGTTGGTGCGTCCGTGCTTTAGAGGTCACTTACTATCCTTAAAGTTGGAAAAAGGAAGAGGATAAGAATAGTAATTAGAAAAAGTACAAACAGTTCAGAAGTATTGTTCCATAGGAAACTTTTCAATTTATCTCTCCTGTTGTATGTGCATTTTAATCGTTAAATAGGGTTCTATTTTTTATTATTGGTAAATAGGGTTCTATTTTTTTTAGTTCATGTTGCACTACTTTTGGACTGTCCTTCCAGTATATTCAAGGGTATCAGCCTATCAGGTGTCAGTTGTACTTAAAATCCTTGCGATGCACAAGGCAAAGAGCCACAGCAGTGAAGCAAGGTGTAGTAGGTTTACAATTTCATAGATAAATATAAAAAATGAAGTAAATAATAGTACCCAAAAATTAATCTATTTTCAGTGTGCTATTAGATTATACAGCTATCGATTAAAAATTCAATACTTCACTTTCTAGTTATCTACTATCTTGAAGTACAGTTTACTTATATACAGAAAAAGTTCCCTATGATATTTATTCCTTTCAGGAGTTTTCCTTGCCTTGCATTGCATGTTCCAAGTATCTACTCCTTCGCTTCCCTCATATCTGGAATAGGTTTAAGAGTTCCCTATGATATTTTGTCCATTCAGGAGGAGTTTTTAAGGGACGTGATGCAATTTCTCGTCCTTCGAGGGCATACACGTCTTATCCCTCAAGGAGGGCTGGCGGAGTTTCCAGATGCCATACTTAATGCAAAACGTCTGGACCTTTTCAACTTGTATAGAGAGGTACATATTTTCTTATATTTTCATCTTGTCATAGCTGGGATTTCGCTCTACGGAAGTTGTAGCAGTATCTTGATGTTATCAGGATTTGATTCGCTTCTCTATCAAACTTTTACCATTTAAGCCCGTGTTCCTCTTTTTAGGTAGTTTCCAGAGGGGGCTTTCACGTTGGAAACGGCATCAACTGGAAAGGCCAGGTTTTCTCAAAAATGCGCAATCACACAATGACAAACCGAATGACAGTACGTCTTACTCCACCCCTACATTTATATCAAAATTGAAAGTAGTGGAGTATCTCATTTTTTTCTTCCTAATTGTTTTACCATCTACACCAGGGTGTTGGGAATACACTTAAAAGACACTATGAGACGTATCTTTTGGAATATGAGTTGGCCCACGATGATGTAGATGGAGAGTGCTGCTTGTTGTGTCACAGGTCTCTATTTTCTCCTCTCACTGTCTTGCACACACACACACACACACACACAAATAGATATGCATTTGCTAACATTTGGAGGTTGCAATCTTTCACAGTAGCGCAGCTGGTGATTGGGTGAACTGTGGTATATGTGGTGAGTGGGCACACTTTGGCTGTGACAGACGGCAGGGACTTGGTGCCTTCAAGGTATGACACAGCTATTCCTAAAAGCTTATGTATACATAATAAGTCTAAAATGGAGGGTTAATTTCCAGACTTTAATTTTGAGTGTCTTCCGAGTTGTTTTTGTTCAAATATACGATTTTTTCACCCCATGCAATAGAATCAATATTGAGAATTAATGTTGTTTTTAACATAGACAATTGAGCTGTAGTGTTAATTATAGTGCAACCGAACGAGTAGTATAGTTAATGTTCTAACACTCACGTGACAACAGGACTATGCAAAAACAGATGGGCTGGAGTACATTTGCCCACAATGTAGCATAACAAATTTCAGGCGGAAACCCCAGAAACCTGCAAATGGGTATTCATAGATAGTCTCACGGTCTGTATAATTCTTTATTTACTTATTTTTTTTAAAATTTCTTTTATGTTGTGAAAGCAGATGGAAATTGCCCCTTCAGTGGTGGTGGGGTTGTATTATTATTATCATTATTATGTCTTTCCCAATTGTAGTTCCATGAGAGGTGGTTGAAGCCAAAGCTTTTTTTTGAGGCATATTTACAACTCAAATTAGGGAGAAGTGGTCCATTTTTGTGAAGGTATTCTTTGTCTTATTGCAATTTACAGTAAGCAGCGGGTAGTTTTGAGGCACTGAATAAATGCTGAAAATGTTAGGTAAATGGATATTTTAGATAAGATTATTACTTTGAACATCCAAAGTTGTAGTCTTTAGGTGCTGAAATCCAAAATAATCGTTCTTGATGGCAGCACTCTTCCGAACTGTTAATAATTGACCACTTCTAGTCCGTGACAATCAGTCAAAGGAACGGAGGTTAATCTTACAGAAGATTTAAGACATGCCCTTCCAAGCTATGAAGCTACCTAGATGTTTGAAAGGGTAAAGTTGTTCCATTGCTGGGCATTATGTTGTACGACGGAAACTGGAAAGAGGAAAAGGTGGAAAGAGGAAAAGGAGCTAAGCAGTAAGGATTTATCTGAAAGTGGTTAGATGCAAGTGTGTGCCATTTTGTTGACTTATTTCTTCTGGACAGATAAATATAGGAGTCATTTTTAGCAGTTAAATTGAGATTCTTGTCCATGTTTGGACTTATGAACTGTGCATACGCCATTGCAAAAACATTTGCCGTTAATAAGTAAAGTTACAAACGTAACTGTATATCTATTTCGAGTCCACGATCAACTGAATGTTCCTGAAGAGAAGAAACGAGCAGTAGCACCTATGTGGCTCCTAATTTCCAAGGATGCGGTGTACCAGATGAATGTCCATGCAAATTCAATAAGGATGGCAGCAATTGTCAATGTAGTTATGAAAGTTATGTTCAAGTATAACGCCCTTGTGCGCCAACACCACTGGTTAACAGGCTCTGTTCGACACCTGCATGATCAAAACATAAATTAGGAAGTTTGATGATTCAGTGTGAAAGTAAGACTCTGGCTTTGCACATTCTTATCTGCTTCTGTCTTAACTCTTCAATAACCAACGTTGTTTATTTTCTTTTCTTTTCTTTGCAGGCTGGACCCTAGGCCAAAATTAGCCATGTCGCTTCTATGTTGCCAATTTGCCACACATAACTTACTCGTTTACTTTGTCTCACATGGTCACATGTCACGATAAATCCTATTTACTAATGCGCCAATGTAGAATGAGACTGAATGTTTTCATCTTTATTGTTTGTTGTGTCTTCTTTGATCTTCAGCTTGACGTTGAAATTGAAATTGAAATTGAAAATTTCCACTTTTGGAATATGAATCAAGGACAGATGAACTTTTGTAATTGTATTTCACGAAAATGAGCATGACTGGAATACAGATGTTACGCATCTCTTTCATTACTCCGAAAAGTCCAAAGTACAAACAGGAAACAGCTGAAACAGGTATACAACATGACTATATTGGCAGCAAGATCAATATATTGCTTTCTGAAAGTAAGTGTGGTTTTAGAGATCAACTATTTGAAGAGTTTAAGTGAGCTTGTTGGATACAAATAGCAATTAATTACATCATAGAATTCTTACTCAAAACTTTGAAGAAGGGAACCCACTCCATGGCTTAGAAGTTGGGACATTTACAAATTGTAATCTCTAGCCTAGGGAACTCAAAAAATAAAAAGTGGAAAACAAGAAAAAGAAAGAAAATCCATCACTTGAGTCCGTAAAACCACAGAAGGAGGTCATCTAGATTTTCAATATACGTAAAGAACAAAGATAAATTTCTAGTGACACTCTTATGTGTGAGTGGCAATAGCCCAGACCACAATAGCAAAGATGCTGATTACTACCAATATTATAAATATGCAAAATAGGTTTCCTGGAATCTGACTCTTGCACCAACACCAGTGGCTTGAGCGTTTTCTTCCACAAGCATGACAAAAGGTGGTTCCACACCTGCATCACCAACACATATGAATGAGCAAGGAAGAACCTGATCTGAAATATAAGAAACTGAAGGCAGTTGTGTATGTGGAGAATTGAGAATAGTAGTCCTAGAGAAATAGACAAGAAAATCACTAGCAAATAAAAACTGGACATCACTAATAGAAGTGTTTGTTCCCTATCTAGAGCCTAGAAGGCAACATTAGATACTATACAATGGACATAATGATGCAATAGAACACAACCCTCGAACAGTTCTACTTTGTGACTTCGTCGAACTGTCTAAGCGATGGCAATGGAAGTAAAGAGCAAAAGAAAAAGTTAACCTGCATCTAACGACTTTGCAACCAGAACTCAACTCTACACCGTGGTTGCAAACTGGGCATCTCTTCCATTTCTGTTCCTCCATCAGCTGACCCAACAAAACGTCATTTGCATCTCTCATTTCCCCTGTTTCATTGCAACTATAACCAGCGTGCCAAGGAACTTTACACTCAAAACACAATAATTTCTTGCAATTAGGACATTTTGTCTTTCTAACCTTCCCACCACACTCATTCAAGATCAATGCCGAGCAATCAGTGTAAGGACAATAGGCAGTTTCACATTGTAACAGCGTCGACTCACAAAGCACATCACACCATCTTTCAAACACTCCTATGGATAGGAAGGAATGACATGAATGAGGGTCTAAAAACTCATCACATTCCAGACCAGGACATTTTATCTTCGACATATCGTAGTCTTCGATCTTTGCTTCAATGTACTTCTCCATACAGTCCACACAATAGGAATGATGAAAGCATTTCTTGTTGCTCTTGAACCTCTTGTTGATAGAGACAGGTTCTATGCATATCTCACATGTGAAGGTTAAATCATCCTCATCTTCTTGTTTGTTCTCTTCAAGATTCTCATTAGTTTGGTTTGACCTTTGGATTGTGTTTCCCATGGTAACTAGTACTTGAAATGGTGGGTGATAGAATTATAGAAGAGCTAAGATATGTTTTTATGACACTCTGGTTTGTTTGTTTCTAGTGATGATGTACAACAAAGAAGCAAAATGAATGGCCACGATTAAAATAGTGGAGCTGATCATATCTTCATAGAAATTAGTCAAATTACACATTTTAATCTGCCAAGGTTCAGGAGGTGTTGAGACTATCTTTGTCACTTGCTACATTTAGATGTGCAGACAATGAAGTTTCATCAGTGTATTGCAGGAAGTGAGCCACTGGGAAAAAGGAAAAATAAGTTGGCCATCTTTGTCACAACTCCTAAAGTACAAATAAATGGAATATCTTGTCAGCGATATTGTTTTAAACTCTTAATTGTTGGACTTTCTTGTTCATATTTCTTGGTTACCACTTGCCAAGGTTTAATGGTCAAAGTGGTATCACAAAAAGAACAAGGAGACTGAGTTGCAGGACTTGTTGGGGGTGGGAGTGTGGGACATAGAAAATGTGTGACCTCTGGAGTCTGGGCCTCCGGGGTTTCAGTGTTTCACTACAAGATGAATATGATTTTCTGCCGTGTTTGTTTCCAATTTTCCATCCTAAAACATGCGAAAAAGTTGTGGTTAATATGATCGAGCCACATATCTAATGAGCTTCCAGTATTTTCCTAGAAAGCAAGAAACTATTCTGTATTACATTTCGAAAATACAATGATATTAATCAAATGTCGTTAAAATCCTTGGACAATTAAGTATTGAAAGCTTCTCCATGGCGGTGTCTAGCTTGTAGATTACCCATTGCCTCCCACACCTCTCTTGGAAGTTCGCCAAAATAGCCACTCAAATTCATTGTTCTAAGCATGATAATCCATGCAATAATTCATCAGGCTATCTACGTCCACGGTTCCAATTCCAAGGGTCGCAAAAATTACAGGAAGGCGCGATTCACCGTCTCCTTAAATGGGCATTCATTCTTTGTGAGAAAATGCGTAACACCATGAACAAGACCCAATCCTCTTGCAAGTAATTACGTTTCAATACGCATTAATCCTAACTTCTTTAAAACACCTGATATCAACAGTTTTTACATTTCACCAATTATCTTTAGCTCTTCTTCTATCAAGCCCGAAAAAGATTGCACCATCCGAGCAATCCAGATTACCCATTCCCATTCTTCAAGAAAGACAGCACACAACATGAAACAATTGATTGCGCCACAAAAGCACACATCTGAAGGAAGGTTTTGTCAGCAAAGAACCTGCATATTGCTGACGAGTGACAAGTAACCAAGTGCATACATGTTTGTAAACTGGACAGACATCCCCTCCACTTCTTTTCCCCCATCAGCTGACCCAATACAAAATCATCTTCTCTCATTTGTCCTGTTACAGTTCAGCCATAGGCAGCCTACCATGCGACCTTGCCCTCAAAACACAACCACTTTTGATTATTGAGACGCTAAAACCAATTCATACAATTGAGCCTATTGAAATAGAGGTCAATGAGACCATATATCTGCTTCTTGAGATCCAGTTACTAACGAAATAGAGTCAAAATCACAATCCAGCTACTAACGAAAAGGAAAAAAATGTTCCAGATCTAACCCATTCTAAGGAGTTGACTGTTTCCGACTGATGCAAAACACCACATTTATAACGATTTCCTAAAGTTCTACCATATATTCTTTTAATACAACAAAACAAACCTAACGAAAAAGTACTATCACTAAGTCCTCACAATTAAACAACATAATATACTAATCTCTGCAGTATTCTAATTGCCAGTTGGTTGAGAAGCTGTCCAGAAGAGGAGACACATTATAAGGATCCAAATAGCACACACCCAAACCATGAAGGGCCTGTCTTGTAGAAGACGTGTTCCACACGAACACCACCTTCTTCCGCAATTATGACAGAATGTTGTTCCACACCTGCATCACCAAACCATGAACACTATGAAGGGGAGATAAACAGTTGAACAAGTAAACTTTAGCGTATAGGCTCAACTTGTTTACTCCGCAAGCTAAGAACAAATTTGATCCTAAGAAATGAAGAGAAAGGTAATATGGTTTGAGGGCGGTGGTTAGGGCTCCCAAGACCAACAAGCTGCAAATAGCTTAAATTTTTTCATTAAAAAGAACAAAATCTCTAATGGCAGCCGAGTTTTTATAGAATTCGCATCTTAATGAAGAAAATCTTTTCTCCAACTGAAAACCACAGTTATCCTAAAACTTCATTTTTCTTTTTGAAAAGATGTGCAAGTTATTACAAAGTTTTTCTTTTTTATTGTTTAAGATAAGTCTAGCTATCCATATTACTGCAAGATGAGAACACTAAAGAATGTTCTCTCTGTTGCTATTGACACACAATCCTTATATCCTAGACTAAATGTCGCCGGGTAGAAGAATTACACAAACCTGAATGATTGTTAGATGACATTAGGATAGAGGGAACAGATTGTCTAAAAGGAAAAGAATAAATAACAAACCTTTACTAGCGAGCAACAAGAAGCCAGCTTCATAACATGTTGGCACCCTAATCTACTGTAAGATATCAAATGAATGATGCTGCTGCCACCATGGATATGTAGGATTTTGTTTTGGATTTATGAAGTTTGAGGAATTGGACATTTCAAAATCATCCCCCCACACATACCCTAAATTAATCTGCCTTGATGACCCAACCAGTACAATCAAAGTATTATCGCAAAGAACTATATAGTAAAACTATCCTCAGACTTGCTCATTTGTTCAAACTTCAAATATCCTTTAGCTTAATATCCATTGAGATTTTGACTTGCTCCATGGAACTTACGGAGAAACTAGTGTGCATATATGATTGTTTGATGGAAGCTTGAAAGTCAGATTCGGGTATGGACCAAACATGTAGCACATACAGTTATTGACGAATAGAAAATTCCTAACAAAACTTTCGTTCTGTAAATGAAAACCTTTTCTCCAACTACAAGAATTATGCTACATGCCAATGTTTATATTATATACTGGGAGAGAACCAAAAGCTGTTCTAATTTTTGAAAAGAAACTCTTAGAACAGCACTACACATTGATCTCTCTTGAGATTGAGAAGCAATAATCTCTACACCCGAGATGAAGTTTGCACAAACCCGTAGGATAAGCAGACGATATTATTTTATTTTGGAGGGAGTGTTTTGCTATCAAGAACCGCAAATACAATAAGTTGAAGATAAATTCCCAAGACAAAAACAAAATCGGCTGGTTATGAAAAGGTGAAGTAAATAAGTACCTGCATGTGACAACTGGGCAACCAGAAACCAATTCCACACCATGTCTGCAAACTGGACATCTCTTCCACTTCTTTTTCTCCATCAGACGTCCCAGTAGAACTTCATTTGCATCTCTCATTTCCCCTGTTTCATTGCAACTATAACAAGCGTGCCAAGGAACTTTACACTCAAAACACAATAGTTTGTTGCAATTAGGACATTTTGTCTTTCTAACCTTCCCACCACACTCATTCAAGATCACAGCCGAGCAATCAGTGTAAGGACAATAGGCAGTTTCACATTGTAACAGCGTCGACTCACAAAGCACATCACACCATCTTTCAAACACTCTTGTCGATAAGATAGAGCGACACGAGAGAGGGTCCAAAATCTCATGACATTCCAAACCAGGACACTTGATCTCCGACACATTGTAATCTTCGAGCTTTGCTTCAATATATTTTGCCATACAGTCTACACAATAGGAATTATTATGAGAGCATTTCTTGAATCTCCTGTCCCTAGACACTGGTTCTATACAAATCTCACAAGTGAAGAAGCTTGGAACATCCCCATGTTGCTCTTCAAGATCGTCACTAGTGTGCTTTGACTTTTCAATTGTGTTTCCCATGATAATCTTTGCTACTTTCACCTTTTAAAATAACTCTACCTAATCATTTTCAGTCTCTCACTTTTTCTCAACCTTCAAATTTGTCTTCTACAACCTTCAAAGTTGGTGCTACTCTCTGTTTTTACTCCCAATATTACCCTTGTACTAGTTAAGATAAAATTTACAATAATTTCATAGTGCTAGAGGGTATTATGGGAATTACGATGTGGGCTATCACTTTTCACTAACTTCCGAGTATGAACAGGACTACGAAAGGACAAGATAGCTAGCAAGTTTTTTTGCTAATTGTTGATGGTGCTGGAGTCGGGCTTAATTCATTAATTAATAAGGTAAAGAAGAAATATTCATTCTTCGTGAGGAAGTCATGTACAAGATAGCAAGACCATGCATCTTGTAACTTGTAACTAATTATGTTTGGTTGATCAATTCTCAGTATTTTGTAGCCTAGTTATACCGCTTTGAGACTTGAGAGGCCGTCAGGTTTTTTATTTTTTTCGATAAGATATATTTTATTTTTTAAAATATCTAAAATCTGTTAAATATTTTCAATGAGTTTAATAATAGTAAACATTATATGAATTTTGTAATTTGTAAAAGAGGTTAAAAAAAGAAAAGTGAACACGAGTATATATGTATTATACTATAATTATCTAAATTGTATAAAAATTCATTAAAGAAACAGGAATATATAAAAATATAATATATGTATATTTAATGATATGTATATAAGTCATAATTCATAACCTAGTTAAGTATGAAAAATGTAGATGTTTAATATCATCTCTTCCACCATCATCTATTTTTTTTAAAGAATCATGATATACATGGGGCATCAAAATCAAACAACATAGCTAGGTGCCTAGGTGCAACGATTAAAAAACAACAGCCAATATGTGGTGGCGTGGTGCATCCGTGCATATGTCTTGGACTGAGACCCATAATTTTAATAGGGGCTTTTATGCCAATTCTATTGGGCCTTTTATCAACTAAACTAAAGGTGATAAAAAGGGCTGGGCTAGTCCGCCTTCAAACTATAAAAGTCTTAAATGATTGATGGTTTGTCACCGCCCTAAAGAGCCGGGTCGAAAGTTCAAGCATGAAAAACTCAAGTTCTTTAACTACCCTCATTTTGAAAAGCAAATGAAAGCCGGGGGCCGGCCTAATTATACTTTATTAGTTTACTATTTTTTTTTTTGTGATTTTTTATTTATTTTTATCATACTTTGATTATGTATATCAATTTTAATTAAGTATATAAAACTAATTCTCATGCCTTTAGAAAAATAAATAAAAATAAAATAGAGATGGTGAAAGAGATTATATTTTTAAAACATCTATATTTTTCATACTTAACTATGCTGTTAGGTTGGATTTGTTTTTATGTATGACTTATATACGTATCATTAAATCAATTACAAAAAACGCAATATATGTTATGTTTTAATCTATCCCCTATTGAAAACTAATTTTGTGATTTTTTTTTATACAATTTAGATAATTAGAGCATAATACATAAATATAATGTAAAATAAAATAAAAATGTATGAGGACCAAATGAGGACTGGTGAGGGCTTAATGAGGGTCGGGCTCGTGCTTCAGAACTTAGGCCTTAGCCCGCCCCTTATAAGCATGAGGGCTGGGCTGGCCCGCCCTTCAAATCTGTGAGGGCCAACTTTTGAAGGCTTAAACATGCAATTTTGAGAGCGGATCGGGACGGGTTGAGTGCCTGAGGGCCAAATTATCACCCCTAAGTCTAAACTCTTTGGATAGAGCCAGCACTGTCTCCCAGTCCAAAATGCTCAACTATGCAAGTGTTTATGGACCAGACAATCAGAAGGCAAACCACTACAAAGATGAAAATGAAATCTGAACGGTGCAACCAGCCTAAGAACCAGGGGCGGATCTAAAGGTTGGCTGACCGGGGCTACAACCCCCCCCCCCAAAAAAAATAGTAGTATGAACACTAGCCCATAGGCCCACAAGTCACAGTCCCCCCAGTTTGGTCTTGTCCTTTTGCTGTTCCTATTAGCGAAAAAAAAGAAGGAATCACAACTCACAATCCCCCCGGCCCACAATTCACTATCCCAGTTTCTCATAACTCACAATCCGAGTTTCTCAAAAAAGTAAAACCGAAAAAAAAAAACTAAAAGGTCAACAAAAAAACAAAATAGCCCTTTGTGTCGTACACTCGTACTTTTCACAAAAGAAAATTTTGTTCTCTATTATTGTCTTCTTCTAGTCGGCAGTTCCAATTCCGTGCCTAATCTATTTATCATTTTATTTCATATTTGGCTATTTATTACCTAATAAGGTAAATTGTTTTGTATTATGCCTATATTTTTTATTTCGTTTTTGTTTTTCAATTTTCAAATACTAATGTGTTCTCTACTTGACTTATTGCCTTGTTAACTTATAGTTTATATTGGAGTATTAGATTGTCATTTAATTTTTTGTCTTATTTAATTAGTTGAATATTATTGTAGTTATTATTGTGATATATTTTTTTTTTTTTTAGTATAGATATTGATTCTGAAATTATTATGAGTTATCTTAGGTAAGAATGTCTGAACATCAAGCTGTAAAAAATGAAAACCATGTTTTCCTTCTTTAAACCCAAAGATGTCACCCCGAAAATGATGTAACTTCTATATCATCTAGTCTTGATATTTCAAGACTTGATAGAGATGGCCAACCTCCTTCACAAGTTCAAGTTGTTGAAATTGAGCAAGTTGAACCTTCTCCTCAAGCCCAAAGAGTTAGTGTTGAAGAAGTTGACTCCACATCTTTATTTGAACGTGATCCGGTAAACGTGCTCAATATATAATATACCGGTTAATCAACAAGATGATGTTCGACGAGCTTTTCTTGGAAAGGCGTTTTACTTGAACTTCGGTGAGAAAAGAGTATCCATCCACCATATTCGAAAACAAACTCGCCGGTTAAACTCCTCTTGGTTCACACTCTTTCCTTGGCTAGAGTACTCACTCCATAATGGATAGAGCTTATTGTTTTCCATGTTTTATATTTGAAACAAATCCGGGCCCCCGCATTCAACTTTGAAGGTTTTAAATGTTGGAAGAAGATTAATAATGGAAAGAAGTGTTCCTTTTGCAACATGAAGGAGGTCCATGCTCACCTCATAGGTCGGGATAGCTTGTGAAAATTTCATGAATCTTTCTTGACATATAGATAATGTGTTAAATACATTATCTAAAGAAGAGGTTGTTAAGAACCGTTTGCTAGTCAAAGCTATTCTTCATGTATTCAATTTCTTGCACTATAAGGGATTTCTTTTAGAGGCCATGACGAGTCCAAAAAGTCAAAAAATGGTGGAAATTTCAGGAGTGTTGGGATTTGCGCCGATGTTGAATGACAAGGTTGCAATTATTAAAAGATGCTCCAAGAAATGCCACATATACCTCACATTCAATTCAAAAGACACTTTTGCATATCTATGCCGATAAAGTGAGAGGGGAATTCGTGGGAAATTGGTGATTAAATTTTGTGTCCTTGTTGATGAAGCACAAGATAATTCAAACAAGAAGCAAATGGCGATTGTCCTAAGATTTGTTGATAGAGGTGGTTTTGTTAGAGAGTATTTTCTTGGTATTGTTGGTGTTAAAGACACTTGTGCTTTAACTTTGAAAGAAGCTATATGTAATATCCTTGCTTGCCATAATTTGCATATTATAAATATGAGAGGTTAAGGTTATGATGGTGCTAGCACTTTCTTATAATGGAATGGATTACGTTGTTTTAACCAAAGTGTCCATATGCATATTATGTGCATTGCTTTGCACATCGCCTACAACCATGCTCTAGTTTTTCTAAAGATATTTATGATGTTTGGTTGTTTTTCAAGTTGGCTTCTATTGTTAATCTTCATGTTTAGCGCTTGAAGTGTAAACAGAGTTGGAAGATACTGGAAAAATGAAATTGATATCTTTGGTAGCTAGTGGTGAACTTGTTATCGAAAAAGGAGCTAATCAAGTTTCTACTACTTTGCAACGAAAGGAGATACTAGATGGAGTTCTCATTTTGCTTCGGTTTGTAGCCCGAAAAGAGATGTTTGATTCAATTTGTATAGTTTTTGAAAGCATGAAGAACGGGTCAAGCAACTCTATGCATGGGGAACCTAAAGGTGCTATTCTTGCAATGAAAAGTTTTGAGTTTGTCTTTCTTTTTCATTTATTGCATAAGACTATGGGAATTACTAATGTCTTGTGTAAAATAAAAAAGTCCCAAGACATTTTAAATGCTATCGAAACTTAGTCTCCAATCTGAAAAGCACTTCTTCAAGAATTAAGATGATCTTCTTGGGCTTTTACTTAGTGATGTGATTTTGTTTTGCAAAAACATGACATTGATATGCCTGATATGGGTGCTCGACACATGGCGGGTACAGGTCGTTCTTGCTAGCAAAAAGATTACATTACAGTTGAGCATCACTACCACGTCGAGTTATTTAATGCTGTAATAGATTCCCGGTTGGTGAAATTAAATAACAAATTTCGGAAGAAACAATAGAGCTTTTTATCTTAGTTACGCTTTGGATCCCAAGATGCTTTTAAGTCCTTCAAAGATTGATGACATTTGCAAACTCGCAGAATTTTTTATTGTGGAGACTTCACGAAAACAAGAGATACATCATTTAAGAAGTCAACTACAACATTACAAACTTGATGTGCTCAAACATCCTCTTTTTCAGATTGTCTACCATCTCCTAATTATGTCAAAGACTAGTTGAAACAAGAAAGATCAATATCTATTATTTGATTGATAGATTGATTCGATGTCTTGACACTTCCTCGCTTTCCAGCCAGCATTCTGTATGAAATTGCTCAAAACCAAGATGGGGGATGAATTTCTTGCAAATTGCATGAATTTACATTGAGCGGGAATTTGCTAAAGATAGTTGATTTGGATGCAATAATAGATGTATTTGATAAGAATCCAGGCAAAACTTCACTAGTGTGATGCTAATGTGCTATGTTATTCTTGCACATTTCTTTGTTATATTTGTCTAGGTCTATAGTGAAAATACTATTTTGTCCATTTTGGGTAAGGTAATAAAAGTGATAATTATTTTGTTTATCAATGCTAGCTTATTGGTTCCTAAAAAATTCTTTAAAGGTTAACTCCATGGCAGCCCCCTTATCTAACATCCTAGATCCGCCCCTGCTAAGAACCAACAGCCTCTCTAGTCTCTATCAAAAAAAAAAAACACAAAAAAAACAAAAAATAAAACAGCCCCTCTAGCAGCGACACCACCTTCTCCCACAAACATGACAAAACGTGGTTCCGCACCTGCATTACACATGGATGAGCAGGGAAAATAAATGAACTAATGAAGGGAACAAAAGGATATGTATATGTTGTAATTCATCATCTAACCAAAAGGGTCTGTATATGTATATGTTGTGTAATTAAACTCAAAGGAATGTATAAATTAAAAATATCCGTTCCTCAGACGTATTTTTTTTTAGCATATTCTCTAGCTTACAATTAGATAGTTTATAATAAATTTTTTTGTTAAGTAACTGAAAATCTTATTTCCATGTACAAGAATTATGATTCATGGCATTGCAAGAGGGAACCAGAGTTGTTCATAATGCTAAAAAGGACCTCATAAAATAGTTGCAAGAAGTGCAAAGTACCTACCTGCATCTTACAAGCCGGCAACCAGAACTCAACTCCATCCCGTGTTTGCAAGCTGGACATCTCCTCCATTTCTTTTTCTCCAGCAGCTGACCCAATAGAATGTCGTTTGTATCTCTCACATCCCTTGCTTCTCTGCAGCTATAACCAGCGTGCCACACAACTTTACACTTAAAGCACAACCATTTTTTGATGGGAACCATTTCTTGCAATAGGGACACTTTGTTTTTTTTACGTTCCCACCACACTCATTCAGGATCGATGCCGAGCAATCTGAGTAAGGACAATAAACTCTTTCACAATGTAACAACGTCGACTCACAAAGCACATCACACCATCTCTCAAACACTCTTGTTGATAAGATAGAGCGACACGAGAGAGGGTCCAGAAGCTCATCACATTCCAAACCAGGACATATTGTAATCTTCGATCTCTGCTTCAATATATTTCGCCATACAGCCTAAACAATAGGAATTATGAGCACATATCTTGATGTTCTTGAACCTCTTATCGCAAGACACAGGTTCTATGCATATCGCACATGTGAAGAAGCTTGAAACATCCCCATCTTCCTGTTGTTGTTCTTCCAGATTATTGTCACCAGTTTGCTTTGTCTTTTGAATTGTGTTTCCCATTGTAAAGATTTTTCTAAAAAACTACAATACTAAGGTTTGTCTCAAATAACTTAGTGGAATTTCTTCGAAGAATTGCTTTATAATCTTGTAAAAAACTTCTTAAATATTAACAGCCCCCCTTAAAATCTAGTCACAAAGACAAGCAATATGTAGGAAACACCTCTGTCTCTTACTTTTTCTCAACCTTCAAATTCGTTTCAGTGTGTGTTCACATTTCACAATACCCTCTCTTTTTTTCACTCGAGAGTCACAATACAACTTTCACACGTCACACTCGAAACAATATAGAAAGTTGGCCAAGTTTTTTTTATTTATGGAAAGGAGTCCTAAATTTTATCTTTTTCCTTCCATATTTACGCTTATCTACTATCGCCTCTTTAAAGCAGAGTACATTTTGTGAGGACAATCAAAATAGCGCATTCTTGAGACATAGATATGCCACGTGGACGCTTCTTAATTAATCATAACAAGTTTTCTAATATAACATGAATTATTAATTTTAAGAAGTTTCATAAATACTCGATTATCCTAAACCGAACTGGAACCGAAACCGAATATTCCGGTTCTAGGTCTTAAAAAGTTAGACCCATTTAAAATGGGTAATTAAGAACCGAACTGATAAAAAATCGAATAGTAAAAAACCCGTGGGTACCCGAACTGAAACAAAAACCGATTATTATGATTTCGATATATAAAATTTAGTATTATATTACATTTAAGATAATCAAACTCGGGGAGAGATAGAGACACATTCTTATGCGCACATTCTAGCCACATTTTTCACATACAAATGAATTAAGGCATAATTTTTTGTAGAGATGATTTTCCCACTATGAAAATCATTCTCATAAAAAAATTATAATATTTGGATATGTCTAACCATGTAAAAATTAGTTTAGCTTTTCATCTAACGGTCCAAAAATTTTGTGAGCATGTTCTAAGGTTAAGTTTTTTTTTTTAAATGAGCTGAATTTTTGTGAGCATGTTCTCCATGGTGGGGAGATCATCTCCACAAAAATTCAGCTTTTAATTCAACTTTTAAGTTTACGATTTTAATTTGCTTGGATTAATTTACAATGTGGTTAGAATGTGGCTACAATAAATGTGCCTCTATCCGTCCTCATCAAACTCATACATTATAATATAAAATATATTCTTTACGTATAAAAGTCTATTAAATATATATAACATAATAGTGAATGTGTGTTGTTAAATGTATATTTTATAACAATATGTTAAACAAGTGTATCATAGATGTTAATAATAATGTCAACGTGTATATTCTGAATTAACTAATACATTTTATATTTATTAACTTATGCACGTGTATATTTAAATATGATACACATGCTTGATATATTGTAGTACACACACTTATTATAAACCAATATGTAATGTTAATGTTAAAAATTAGTGCTGATCAAATGTAATTGTAAGACGCATGTAGCATGTTTGATTTAAAATGCGAGTTAATACACGTGTACAAATATATGTGTATGCACGTAAAATATATTAAGGTAACAAATACATGTGATTGCACGTGTACACGATCAAGTTAATACAAGGAAACAAATATATGTGTATGCACGTAAAAAAAAAATCAAATTTTGGGATTAGATATTTGATTATTTTAATTTCTATATCAAAACTTGAAATTATCATATGCATGAATGATAAATGTTTTAATGTGTATGATTGACGACCCGAGTTAATTGGTATGCACATTTAGTATGCATACTTTATTATAATATAGTATTAATAGAAAATAGATATGTGCATACGCACTGGCTTCTTTGAAAACTTGCTCAATAATCGTCACTATGCATATATAAAATTTCAAATTGTTTTAGTTTGGGAAAAAAATTTCCATTTTGTTGTTAAGCCGCCGTTTTAATTGTGTTTAAAAAACCATTTTTAATTGGGGGAGAGATCTCACTATAATAATTGATTTAATTTAGAAATGTGATTTCCGTTTTGATAAAAGAATGATCCCGTCTTAATTAGAAGTGTTAGAATTTTCCTTTTCAATATAGGATAGAATTCACATTTTAATAAAAAATAATCAATGTAGAATTTTAATACAATTTGAAGAATACATTGGGTGCGAGCTTTAATATTAAAATATAGATATAAATGTACAATAATCAGTTTGCATACCTAAAAATAGGTATGCACAATTGGTGTGCACTATATAATACAGTACCACGCACTGGTAGTAATCTGATATGAGAAAAATATGTGATCTGTATCAAAAAGCTAGATAATTGATATTGAGTTTTTGGATTTGGACCATGCTTATGTTTTGTCGATTTGGGGCTCACTCTTACATCCAACTTTTTAATGAATGATTTTTGGGCTCACTCTTACATCCAACTTTTTAATGAATGGTTTTTGGGCAATGTTCATTGACCATTGTGTTGCAAATGGAGAGCGATTGAATCCGTAATTTCGAAAGTTTCTAAACTTTTGTTGTGGTTTGTGATCCAAACATCGCATTGCTCTACATCAACAAAAAAAAGGGAAAAAAAATACAGTTTCTTGTATGGACCAGCGCACAAAATCTGCAGAGAATATCAATATTTAGCACCAAATACTAAGTGGGTGTTTGGTTCTCATTTTTTCAAAAAATTATTTTTTCTTAAAAAACACTTTTATGAAAAAGTATTTATTCTAAAAACAGTTTTTCAATAAACATGTTTGGTTGTGACTTTTCTTAAAAGCTATTTTATCAAATCAATTTCACACTATGTTTCTCGATATATTTTGGCATATCGATAAATCACTAAAGTCTAAAAAACTTCCGGGAGTTCATTTGCCTTTAGCACCAAAAAATGTTTCCTTAAAAAAAATAGTTTTTTAACTTAAAAACAAGTTTTACCTAATTATCATAAAACAAGTTTTTGGGACCAAAAAGTGTTTTTTGGATGAAAAACTATTTTTTTTTTAAATAGAAACCAAACACATTTATTTTTTCAAAAAAATGTTTTTTCACTAATAAACACTTTTTGGCAATAAATAAATAGGATCCAAACACCCCCTAAGCTTCTTATACTTCGTTTTCTTTTCATTTATTTATCTTAGGGTCCGACTATTGCCAACGGGCACTTTGGTTTTGCCGATGGTCAGAAAATAAAATGTAACCCCTCATTTAAGAATATTAAGTCACGTGGGAAACAAAATAAATGAAATAGTAGAATAGTAGTTACTAGTTAGTGAAGGTTATCTTCTTCCTTCATCCAAGTCTATGTATCTACTCACACTCCGGCAACATTAGAATTTCTTCGTCTAATCAAGAAACCAAAAATTATATGAATAGGAATCCTTTGAAAATCGAAGGTAAACAACTAAAAGCATTTCTTGATGTACACAACTAATTTAGATTACATGTTTAAACAACGCTTCTAAGATCATACAAACTACTTATGCCAGATATATCTATTTTTCATTATCCACTTTTAATATTATATGCAAATCCATTCCTCAATTATTTGTAACAAACATCACCTCCAAAATCATCTATTGAAAGAGATTTGTGATGCGACGCGTATCATTGCCATTGATCATATCTTGAGACTAACTTATTGGATCATTATAATTGGTCATCTCAAAAGTCATGAGTTACCAAATGGTTGCAAAATAAATATGAATACATGCATATCTATCAATGCAATACTAAATATCATCAATGAATGGAGCACTAAAAGTGGATCTCATATGAATGGAGCACCAAAGGGGGGAGGGAATTCTATATATTTTCTCTCTACTCTCTAACAAAAGTGGAGAATTGGAGGTTTTTCTCCACTCTCCATATTCTCCGTTCACCATTGATCACTCTATCACTCGAATCCAAACAATGAACTACGTTCGACTTGATTCTAGTTCGTCAGCGAATTGGATACGTAGGTAGTTCGATCCGTCGAACTCAGTCACAATATCATTCTACCCAAATCATCAACACACGTAAGGTTCGCTAAAAAGAACCTTTACATTGGCGTCGTCTGTGGATCAAATATCTTGGAAGTTTAGTCTACTTCGAGAACAATTCTCTACACAAACTTTCATTTCCAAGCACATGAAGCGTTGGTGAAAAAGTCATGGATGCTGTTGATGAATATCGAAATTTCAAAGTTAACGATTATGATGCTGCTAATCAATATTGGCATTTTCTATCGCCAGACCCGATCTTTATAAATATGATGATAAGTTTCTCTAACTATATCCTTTATTCAAAACTTCACATTTGAATTAAAGGCTAAAACACACATTTCAATTATTGGATTCACATGCTATTTGGTATAAGATGATTTTTTTTTCATTGCCTTGTTGAATCACATGAGGCCATGAGCATACACAAACTAGCAAGTTCTTTAATATCGCCAAAGCCAGACTGTCTCCACAAAAAGGGGAATCCTATCTCGACCTCATCAGGTCATATTTTCATGCTTCTTTAGGGACTTCTACTATGAACAACAATTTGATGTATTTTTTGTCGCTTGGAAAGCAAGAACAATAGATACTACTACCCAAAACTAGGGTTTAATGAATAAAAGCGAATTTTAATTCAATAATAATAATCAAGTCTGAAAATCTTAAGGTTTACATCTGCTTATATAGAGAACTAGTTAACAAATCCTAATCATAATGGAAACTAAAATAGAAGCTAGTCTAATTCTAATTAACTAAGGATTCAAAATAGAAGTAGAATAAAAGATAAACTCTGAATTATGCATGTGCAAAATCTATTAGCCCTCGCTCATTTTGGTTACAAACCAAACTCAAAGCAAAACACACATCTTGTAATGGACTCAAAAGTTCAAATGTACATGGTGGTATATACGTTCTACATGCAACTACATATGCGTCCTACTTGTTGCTTTTGTTGCAAATTGCAATAATTCTTTATGCCATAGCCTTAAGTCAATACAATATCTCAAGATCTAGTTTTGCAGATCATAAAAAAGCATTCTAGACATCATTCGATCAACCTCGACAAGTGGTCATGTTCGACTTGATTTATTCTCAACAGCCCCTACACTCTGCAGATCGATAAAAAGAAAATCATATCACAAGAAGAATTTAAATGGGGCTTGCGATCACGGCTTTTACAAAAGTCTATGCTATTACTACGACTTTACGACTTGCCAATTCTCTATTTGCATAGCATATTATTAAGTTGTCTCATTGACTTACCATTTCAATTACAAAACTAAGCGTACTCAACTCCTTTAATATGCTAGGGCAATTCATTTGATTGGCTTAATAGAGTTCTATTAGGTGGGATGACTTAAAAATGGCGACCTGACACCCCCTATTGCGACTCAAAGCTCCCTCTTGGGCAGTTCGCCTGTACTACGAATTGGTCCTACCATAATATTACAGCGTGCAGATGTATTTCAATATAACAACGCAAGTTTCAAACTTCCGAATCAATACTATCTAGACATTGCGAATTGCTACACAATTCTAAATAGATAAGTAAAATTTTTCCCTTTTCCTTGTACTGTGGCTTAGTGTTATGGAGCATACTACCATACTCAGGAGCCTTGGACATTCCAAGAGTTTACATGTGGCCATGCAGTTAACAACCGCATATCTTGGTACATAATGACAAGAAGTACCTGATAATGCCGGATTCAGTTCCAAATTGGATATTATCACCTAGGTCGCAACATGTATCAATTGCTTATTTGGAGTAGGCTTTGACGGCATCATCAGTTCTAAGGAAACACTTCCAATCCGAACACTATTATAGTATTGACTTTCATTTTCTATGTCACTACAATAGTATGAAATTTGCTAAACAACAAAATGGATATAGATCCATTCTTGAAAGTGTATCACCACAGACCAGTATGCTGGAGGTCGATCAAATTCTCAGTCCGTTGCAGGTCGCTCGGATTGTAAAGTGGAGGTTCGTTCTAGCTCCCCAATTACTTGCATTACATCAAGTTTGGATACAAGAACTATGGTTGATATCCATGTACTCCAGCAGTACCAATTTTTTTTGGGTACATCTCGCCAATTCATGACTACTACTGTTTTTTCATGGTGTAGCTAAACCGTTGCAGGTCGATCAAGCTCCAAACTAGGGGCTATCCACAACCATCTCCGGATTGGGGCTTATTGTTGCCATCTAAACATGTTCAGTTATGTTCATATGCTCTATGCATCTCCAGAATTACTACTGTTAGTTTGTACTAATTCTTTAGTGCTAGCTCGCATTTTTTACAGGTCAATCAAGCTCCAAAACTAGGGCTAGCTACATTCACGCCAATTCAAGATCAACTGTCAACCATAGTAACGCCCCCTAAAAGGCTAGTTATCAACCAATCAACTTGATGCCCTACTAAGGATCAAGTTTGGTTCAACTATAGTCACGCCAATTCAAGGCTAGCTATCAACGGTGATCTCCAAATTACACACTCCATCGAGCTCAAACGCTACATAGCACCACCACTTCTCACTAGTTGGGGACCTATACTTCTAGGACCGACTAAGTGCAGAACACTCTCTAAGAGCAAAACATTCAAACGAACTTAAACGCTCTCCAAAGCTCAAACGTTCTGAATGACAAAACGCTCACTCAAGCTCAGAGCTATATAGCTCACAGGCTACTTAGCCTTCACATTGCTCGTTAGTTGGAAACTTATACTTCTAGAGTCACCTAAGTGCAGAATGCTCTCTAAGAGCAAAACATTCAAACGAACTTAAACTTTTTCCAAAGCTCAATCATTCTGAATGACAAAACGCTCACTCGAGCTCAGGGCTACATAGCTCACATGCTACTTAGCCTTCACACTGCTTGTTAGTTGGGGACTTATACTTTTAGGGTCAACTACGTGCAGAATGCTCTCTAAGAGCAAAACATTCAAACGAACTTAAACGCTTTCCAAAGCTCAAACGTTTTGAATGACAAAACGCTCACTCGAGCTCAGGGCTATATAGCTCACAGGGTACTTAGCCTTCACACTGCTCGTTAGTTGGGGACCTATACTTCTAGGGTCAACTACGTGCAGAACGCTCTCTAAGAGCAAAACATTCAAACAAACTTAAATGCTCTCCAAAGCTCAAACGTTCTGAATGACAAAATGCTCACTCGAGCTCATAGCTACATAGCTCACAGGCTACTTAGCCTTTACATTGCTCGTTAGTTGGAGACCTATACTTCTAGGGTCAACTAAGTGCAGAATGCTCTCTAAGAGCAAAACATTCAAATGAACTTAAACGCTCTCCAAAGCTCAAACGTTCTAAATGACTAAACGCTCACTCGAGCTCAGGGCCACATAGCTCACACACCTCTAACTAGTTTAAAACCTACATGGCTAGGATTAACTTAGTGAAGATTGCTCTCAAAGCGCAACACGCTTACTTGAGCAAAATGCTCACTCGAGCTTGAATGCTACTAGAGCAGAACGCTTTACATAAGCGCTAAAAGGTCCCTTGACCTATGCTCACTCGAGCCGAACGCTTTCATAAGCCCTAAAAGGTCCCTTGACCTACTGGAGCAGAACACTTACATAAGCACTAAATGGTCCCTGGACCTACTCCCACTGGAGCAAAACGCTTACATTAGCGCTAAATGGTCCATTGACCTATGCTCATGGAAGTAGAATACTTACATAAGTGCTAAAAGGTCCCTTGACCTACACTCACTCGAGCTGAACGCTTCCATAAGCACTAAGTGGTCCTTGACCTACACTCACTATAGCAGAATGCTCACACGAGCTCCAACACGCTCACTGTTCCACTTGGACACGTGTCAAATTTGTTCTCTCGTCAGATCGTTCTTAAGAAAGCACGACCTAACAAGAAGGGGCTGTGTGAGGGACATATATTTGTGACACGTGTCATTGACATTGATTATATTTTGAGACTAATTTATTGGATCATTACAATTGGTCACCTCAAGAGTCATGAGTTACCAAATGGTTACAAAATTAACATGAATACATGCATATCTATCAATGCAATACTAAATATCATCAATGAATGGAGCATTAAAAGTGGGTCTCATATGAATGGAGCACCAAAGGGGGAGGGAATTATATATATTTCCTCTCCACTCTCTAACAAAAGTGGAGAATTGGAGGCTTTTTCTCCACTCTCCATATTCTCCGTTCACCATCGATCACTCTATCACTCAAATCCAAATAATGAACTACGTTCGACTTGATTCCAGTTCGTCAGCGAACTGGATACGTCGGTAGTTCGATCCGTCGAACTCAGTCACAATATCATTCTACCCAAATCATCAACACACATAAGGTTCGCCCAAAAAGAACCTTTACAATCCCCAACATAAAAATGAATTTTACGTAGAAAAAAGAAATCAAGCTTAAGTTGGATTTTTTTTTTTTTTTTTTTTTTTTGAGAAAGAAACACTTGAATTTAATCCAAACAATATATTTAAGTCGTTTTGTAGCTTTATTTCTTATGATATATTCAAGTCCTTTCGAACGGTAAAAACAAGGACTTTGAAAAAGAATAACCTCTTTTCTTTTGGTAAATTGAGGAAGAAATTTAAAGGTTGCAATTCATAGCTAGTAATTCGCCGAATTATTCGCGAATTATTAGGTTTGGCAAATAAAACGAATAAGTTGGCGAATTTTTGAATGATACGATTTAATTCGCGAATTGGTTGGGCCGGGCTTATAATTGCCGAATTATAATGTCCAGATTTTTGAAATTCAAAAAAATGGGATGGGCCTTAGTTGGAACCAAAAATAAATGTGTTAGTAATAGTAAGTAGAACAAAATATTTGACATTTGTATTATTTTTTCATGAATAAAATTGTAAAAATAAAAATAAAAACGTTATGTACTTATATATCAAAGTTTTAAATATAAAATATATAGCCGAATTTTAAAGGAATGCATTCGTATTATTCCCGTTTAAAACACGTATATCGTATTTTTACCGTTAGCGTTTTATTGGACCGAATATTTAAAAGTATTATTGTTGAAAATTTCAAATCTTAGGAGAATAATTTCCGTATCAAACTTTTGCCGTCCACAAATTTACTAGCTATGGGTTGCATATGACATGTCTATCTCCTATTTTATGTCAAAAAAAATTGAGGGTAATTACATCACATATTGCCAAAACCATTGGCAAAAGTAATGTGGCCCTTCGCAATAGTTAGACCCTTTATCTTATCCAAAAAAGAAAAGAAACCATTTAATGTTGGCCTACGGAATTTGGATGACCATTGAAATGGAAATTTGAATTTGCCAATAATCAGTCTCCTAGCTTAAAGTTCACATTTTTTTTTTATTTTATTTTTTCTTTTGAAATATTTAGAGGGTTAAGGCACACATACCGATTACATTGAAAGGTCCTCGTTCGAAGGCTTACATTGTCCGGGAGGCTTATCAACCTTGAAAGGAACCTAGCTCAAAGGCTCTCGTCGATGTGCCATAATTTTGAATAGATCCAACCACTCTACCTTGTTCATGAAGACTTGGTTTTCGTTCGTTCCTTGATCCACCTATCGTAGCAACATTCTGTCTCTAGCCCGAAAGCTCACATGGCCCAAATTCGTACACATCACATAATTACATTACACAAAAAGGCATCTCAACCAATACTTGGTGGGGTGGGAATCAAATTGAACTTGCAAGCTCGTCTTAATTACAACTATCTCAACTAAATAAAATCATTTAATCAAACATGGGAAATTGTTTTAAAAAATTGAAACATTATATATTCATATTCGTGAGACAAGAAATGGGCCTCATCCCCCTCAATCCAATCCGGTTATATGTAAACTCTTCCCTCACGAACATACCCATATAACCTCCCTGTTTTCCAGATTATGAGCAATTTGCGGTCTAATTCTTATCCCCCAATTTTTTTTATTTCCCATTATACCCTTTTCATTAAATCAAACCTTTAAATTAACTGGAGATCCTTATATTGAAGAACACCTTTCTAATAAAGCAGACAAACAACAAAGATTCTTCATCCTTACACTAAAAAAGAACACCGATTTCATTGTGACAAAAAATGGGTTTATAGATAACCATTTTATAGATACAAAATTGAGTGGGGGACTGGGGGAGAAGTTGAATCTACTTATTGCTGGTAGTGTATTTGTGGAAATGCCCATGGGGAATACAATTGCATGAACCACAATCATTTGTCTATACATTTCTCTAATCGACGTTTCTTTGATACCACATGTTTGTAACATTATGATTTTTTGTTATATTGGTGAAATAATCCATAAAGATATACCAACTATTATACTCTTTTCATTAATTGCTTTGGGCGAGACAAGAGTTGATGGATGAAGGACATCATGATTGGAAGAGGCCATGAGCCTACTATTGCCATATTCAATTTGTTCATTGGTGGATACTTTCCATTTCTAAAACACAAGATGTTTTCAATTCCAGGAATGAACTAGCCATTTGCACTGTACCAACTTTAAAATCCGAACAAGCTCGATTTCTAATTTTCATGTGGAAATTTAAATTTACATAGTAGTGTGACATATGACAATTTGAATTTACATATGAAAATTTAATTTTACTGAGTAGTTTGATATATGAAAAGTTGAATTTACATATGACATTTTAAGTTTACATAGTAGAATTATTTGTGAAACAAAACAAGCCTAATGAAAAAATGTATGGAAATATATTTTTACATATTATTTTTTGAAACTAAACATGTCGGTAAAAACTTAGATAACCTATGAATTTTCATAGTTGTTTAACCTATGCAAAATTGTATTTACATATAAAAATTTAGATTTTTGTAGTAGATTACTAAATTAAAATAATTCTAATATCGGACGTATGCTATGAAAATCTTAATTATACAAAAGATTAACCTTTGAAAATTTTAACCCGCATAAGATGTGATGCAGGAGTTCTTTTTGTTCAAGATGGATAATGGATATTGAAAAAATGAAAAAAATACGGTTTACAATAACATTTTATTTTTGACATTGGACTACATTTATTTCCACAAAGATGAATAACAAATACGATTCATGAATCACCATTGTAATCATACAACTTTCACCCAAACCAAATGCTCAAACCCCTCGCATTATTTTTGTATGTGATGACCTTATATTATGCAAACTTAAAACTACATAGCAATATCACTGTATTTTCATAGACATTTTTTCTAACATCTGAGTTCTGAAAGGTGACACAGGCTATGCATTGAAAATTCATATTTTCATATGCAAATATGAAATTTCATATACATTTTTTCTGACATCTGACAGGTGACACAAATTATGTAAATATGAATACATATATGAAAATATGAATTTACATATACACATGGATTTTCACAAACATTTTTTTTGTCATCTAACAGGTGACAGTCTATGCAAATCTGAACTTACATATGCAAATATGAATTCTGATAAACTTTTTTCTGACATGGCTATGGAAATCTGACAAATGCATCAGGCTCATTTTTTTCCATTACATCCAGAATTCAAAGATCAAGAATTCAAACAAAATTAGTATCCAAAAGTTACATTCAGAATTCAAAGACAAACTAACATTACATAAAAGATCAAAGATTTACGTCCTTAATTCAAACAAAATTAGTATCCCAAAGTGATCCACCATACCACCAATAAAACACAACACATCATTTCATGATATTCTTTACTTTGCCTCTTCCTCCCCATTCAACCCAGTCTCTCCCATGTCCTTCAACAAAAACTATAAAAAATTTGTCCAAAAAGAGTTTCTTTCGTCTTGGCGATATGAACATCTCTAATTCTTCATTTGAACTCTTGAAAAAGTGTTAGCATAGGCAAAATAGTATAACAAAACACCTTGGTAGAGCTAGTAGGTTTTACCTCCTGTTGCAATAAAGGGGAAAATAATAAATAGGTATGTTAAACTGACATTTCAAAATTTACTTTCACATATATGAAAATATAAATTTACACAGCAAATTCAGCTATGCAAGTAAACATACGAAAATGTAAATTTACATAGTTATTATTGTAACCAAAACCGTACTGATGAAAACAAGCATACATATGTAAATTTACATTCACATAGAAATATGAATTTACATTCAAATTTACACAGGCTATGTAAATATGATACAAATTCAAATCTTCATATCAACTACAGAGTGTGAACTTCATATCAACTACAGAGTGTCAACTAATATCAATTTCAGACAACTTAAAATATGATTCTCATTTTAGATTTCGTTTATTTACAAACAAAATTACAAAAAAAAAGATTTTTATCTTCGATTTCTTCTTTTTATCGGTAGTTGTTTTCCTTTTTGTTTGTGACATGGAAACTTTCGATTTTTTTGTTTTGTTGGGTGTTTCTCTCTTATTTTTCGGTTGTTTTGTCATTTGGTTTTGCAGGATATTTAGGGTTTATAAGAATAGAGGATGCGGCTAGAAGAAAGAGAGAAGATAAATTTGAGATCTAAGATTTTATGTGTGGGGGGTATTTTAATCAATTTGGATATTTTAGAAAAATAGGAGGGTTTTATAGGTTAGTACGTAATGAGGGGGTTTTTATGCTAGTTATGTATCAACACTAGGTTTCGAACCCGTCCTACGAACGGGTGCCCTTATCTTAAATTATTCTAAAAAAATATTAATAACTATGCATATATGCATAGTTAGTTAATAGCTATGAGATATGAAAATTATATTAATCACTCATTCAAATTTCTTGCACCACTCTCTATAAAAAGGAAGCACCAAACCTTGATAAAACTTATCGATTTCTTTTTGTTGTTAGGTTTAATAATATAAGTTTCATTGAAATTTTGTGAGAATGCCAAATGTGGCGAAAATAATATTGAAACTACTTGAATAGCAAGACATTCCTAATCATAATAAAAGAATTATGATAAACATTAATTATAATACAAAACTATATTTGTCGAGATATTTCTCCTACATGTAATACAAACATGTTTTAGGGTTATTAGTTCAATACATATGCATCAAGTTTCTGATTTTCCATTAATTATTCTTTACAGTTAGTTCAATGTAATACGTTCCATCCAGTTTCCAATTTCTCATTAATTATTCTTTGAGGTTAGTTCAATGCAATAATTGCATCAAGTTTCCGATTTCTCGTTAATTATTATTTGAGGTTAGTTCAGTGCAATTGCATCCACTTTATGATTTTCCATTTGTTATTCATTAAGGTTAATTCAGTACAGCTGCATCAAGTTTTCGATGTTTCGTTAATTAGTCTTTTAGATTAGTTTATTGTATTTGCATCCAGGTTCCAATCTCCTATTAATTACTCTTTGAGGTTAGTTCAATACATCTGCAACCAATATTTGATTTCCCGTTAATTATTTTTCTAGGTTAGTTCAATAGTTTACAATTTCTAGTTATTTATACTTTGAGGTTAGTGTGATACAGTTACATCCAGCTTCCAATTTCTAGTTAACTATTCTTTAAGGTTATTTTAATGCATTTGCATCCAATTTCTGATTTCCCGTTAGTTAATCTCTAATTTTAGTTTAATGCAGTTGCATCCAGTTTCTGATTTTCAGTTAATTATTCTTTGAGGTTAGTTCAATACAGTTGCATCCAATTTCCGTTTTTATGTTAATTGTTATTTGAGGTTAGTTCAATGTTTTTGCATCAAGTTTCCGATTTTCTGTTAATTATTTTTTGAGGTTAGTTCATTTTCTGAGGTTAGCTCAATGCAGTTACATCAAATTTCCGTTAATTATTCATTTAGGTTAGTTTCAGTGCAGTTTCATCCATTTTTCAATGTTTCGTTAGTTAGTCTTTGAGATTAGTTCATTGCATTTGCATCCAGTTTTTTATTTCCCGTTAATAACTCTTTAAGGTTAGTTCAATATATCTGCATCTAGTTTATGATTATTTATATTTTGAGGTTAGTTCGCTGCAATTACATCCGATTTCTGATTTTTCGTTAACTATTCTTTGAGGTTATTTCAATGCATTTGCATTTAGTTTATGATTTCTCACCAATTATTCTATGGGGTTAGTTCAATGTAGTTGCATTCGGTTTTTGATTTTTTGTTAATTATTTTTTGAGGCTAGTTCAATGCAATTGCATCCGATTTCCGATTCTCGTTATTTAGTTTTTGAAGTTAGTTCAATACAGCTGCATCCAGTTTCCAATTTCCTATTAATTATTTTTTTGAAGTCAGTTCAATGCATTTGCATCCAATTTCTGATTTCCCGTTAATTATTACGTGAGATTAGTTTAATGCATTTGCATCCAGTTTCCAATTTCCGATTTCTTGTTTATTATTTGATAAGGTTGCATTTACACCTAGATTCTGATTTCCCGTTAACTATTGTTTGAGGTTAGTTCAATGAATTTGCATCAAGTTTCCGATTTTCCGTTAATTATTCTTCAGATTAGTTCAATGTATTTGCATCTAGTTTATTTTTTGAGATTAGTTCAGTGCAGTTGCATCCGGTTTCCGATTTCCCGTTAATTATTCTTTAATATTAGTTTTACGCATTTGCATCATGTTTCCAATTTACAATTAATTTTTCTTTGAGGTTAGTTCAATGGAGTTGCATCTAATTTCCAATTTCCCATTAATTAAATCTTTGAAGGTTAGTTCAATGTATTTGCATTTAATTTCCGATTTCCCGACAATAATTTTTTTTATATTAGTTTGATGTATTTGCATCCAAGTTTTGATTTCCCGATAATTATTTTCTGAGGTTAGTTTAATATAGTTGTATCCATATTCCGATTTTCTATTAATTACTTTTTAAGATTAGTTTAATGCTTGTATTTGCATCCAGTTTCTGATTTCATGTTAAATATTATTTGAGGTTTAGTTCGATGCATTTGTATCCAGTTTTCGGTTCCCCATTAATTGTTTTTTGACGTTATTTTCATTCAGCATTATAAATATTTTAAAATATTTGTCATTATTGTTTTTCTGTTATTTTTTTTTTCATTTTCTATTATATATTTTGTGATGTTATTTTTTGTATAATTTAATTTTCCACATGTAATTTGTTTTGGTTTGGTATATAATTTATTTAAGTCCAATATCCACTTTAACTTAATCTCGTTATTCCGCCGAATATATAACATTATAGAGTTGAAAAATTATATTATAGTATTGAAAAATTATAAATTCATAAATTTAATTGGAATGTCATAATTATTGTGGCCAGAATTGTGATTTTTGGAATCCTTAACTATGAATAAATGTCTAAATCCCACAGTGGATGGCGCATCAAATCAAAAGGCTTTTAGGAAAATCGTTTTCGGTAGAAACTATTGTTTTTAGCAATTTAGTTGTTTGTCTCATATTTTTTTTTTTGTAATTAGTTATATTGTTTAGGAAAAATTGGAGACTCTGTGAAACTCTAGATGAGATTTTTTTTTTCGTATTTAGCTATAATGTTTAGGAAAAGTTAGAGACTCTGTGAAACTCTAAATGGGATTGTTTCCTTATTTATATCATACTTTTTTAATAATTAGTAATAGAGTTAAGAAAAAACTGAAGTCTCTCCGAGTGCTCCAAAAAATAGATTGGTGAGGGTATAGCTATAATATATATCTAAGGCATTGGAATATGCCATAATTATTGTGGTCAGAACTGTGATTTTTGGAATCCTTAACTATGAATAAATGTCTAAATCCCACAATGGATGACACATCAAATCAAAAGGGTTTTAGGAAAATTGTATTTGGTGGAAACTATTGTTTTTAGCAATTTAGTTTTTTGTCTCATTTTTTTTCCTTAATTAGTTATATTGTTTAGGAAAAGTTTGAGACTCTGTGAAACTCTAGATGGGGTTGTTTTTTCGTAATTAGCTATAGTGTTTAGAAAAAGTTTGAGACTCTGTGAAACTCACTGGAGTCTTTTCGAGTGCTCCAAAAAATAAATCGGTGAAGATATAACTATAATATATATCTAAGGATAAAGATAAATATTTGTTTCCTATTTTATCTCCTATTTTTTCTTAATTAGCCATGACACATGGACACCCTAGAAACGCTTCCTCAATTAAAGAAGGTAGAGATATTAAACCCAAAATCTGGAAGTGAGAATTGCTAGGGTCTATTCCCCACTTAAATAGAGAAAACATTAACGGGCCACAATTGCTGAGCCGATTGAACTTAAAATGAGTTAATAGGTCAACACAAGTCAAAAGAAGTAAGCATGGGAACTGTACGTCATAAAGACAAAGAGCAAACAACCAGTCATATATCACCTATCATCTTCCCATCACACTTAGTTTCTCTCAAGAAGACGTAGTGGGATTTTGAATCAATAAAGTATGAACACGATTCCAAGTCAGATGCATGACCATATGCCATTTATAAAACAGACAGTAACATGATTTTGTTTTTTTTTAATTGTTTTTTACTTTCCTTTCTTCTTTTTGAAATTTTGAATCTACGTACAAATAAGAATTGATCAACATTTTACATTGGGGGTAAGAACGAAACTTTTGGTTTTGGCAATGGGTTAACTTTCTTTGGGAATCTTATTTTGCAGCTTTGTGTCAATTAAGGTCATTGATTATATCTCTTTTTTTTTTCGATAATTAAGTCATTATTATATCAACCAAAGCAAAGAAGAAGATACGGAAAAAAAAACTGTTTTAATATAATTGAGGACATTGGTCCTTCTTGATTATCAAATATAAACAAATTGCAAATATAGGTGGTTGTCGGTATAGATGGTTGCCATCGGATAAAAAATGTACGTACAAGGTAGTAGTCGGGGTCGGTTTAAAAAGATGAGAGAACATTGCCTTTTATTGATTTACTTTTTTTTGTTAAATGGAAGAGAAACAGGATATTGACTTGGTGATTAAGTAATCAGATAGCTTTTTATTGTGCGTCTTAGTGGGGTAGAACGGTCCTACCCCTTAAAAGGGCAGGACGTAATCACGCTAGCAATTCTCCATAATCAATACTCCAACCCGTTGAATGTTCTGTAGATTAGCAAAAGTAACATTTTAGTAATTGGTAGATTTTCTCGTCACAGATCACAAGAAAGTCGGATAAACCAAATCTCCACAAGATATGTATTTTTTTGTTGGAAACACAATTTTAACAAACCTCAAATATCAATAGAGTAATGACTAGTGACTCTTCGTAGTATGCGATCAAGTTATTAGTAAGATAGGAGATCTAATGAAACAAGACTTTCACAGAAATGGCAAATGCTTCTTCAAGCTCTTCTAGTCCTTGTGATCTTCATGTGGATGATTCTTATTATTTTCTTGTTTTATCTGACTCAAATGAAGAAATTTTCCCTATCTCAGATGAGAAATACGCCGAAGAGTTACAACTCCAGGAAGCACTCATGTCTTCCGTGCTAGCTACTCGTCTGTCGTTTGAAGCATTGGACGATGAAGTGGTTGCCACTCAATTATCTTTCAAGTTATCGGAAAATGACATGAGCAAGAAGCAAAGGATACAACAAGTTACTGATGGTTCAGTGGGTGAGTCATCTTCTAATACCAAATGGTTTTGTGAGATCTGCATGGAAGGAAAATTGAAAGAAGAGATGTTTGAAAAGAACAAGTGTTCTCATTTCTTTTGTTCGGATTGCATTAGTAAGCATATTGCGACCAAAATCCACGAAAATATTAACACTATCCAGTGCCCTGAATTGAACTGCAAAATTGTGTTTGAACCTGAGAATTGTCGATCATTCATCCCTGATGAAGTGTTTGATAGATGGACAAATGCGTTGTGCGAGTCTTATTTTATTCTGGAATCACAAAAGTTCTACTGTCCATTTAAGGACTGTTCTGCGTTGTTGGTTGATGATGGAGGGGAAGTTGTTAGAGAATCAGAGTGTCCGATTTGTCGAAGGTTGTTCTGTGCACAATGTATGATACCATGGCACTCTGATATAAGCTGTGAGGATTACCAAAATTTGGATGTGAACGAGAGAGGGAGAGATGATCGTATGGTGATCGAACTTGCTAAGAAGAAAAATTGGAGGAGATGTCCTAGTTGTAAATTTTTAGTGGAAAAGACAGATGGTTGCTTGCACATCAATTGCAGGTTAGTTTGGATTTTGGATATCCTTATTATTGGTTGGACAGGTGCATGTTATTGATTCTTAAGACTATTTGCTTATTCGGTTAAATTTGCATGTTAAGTTTATTATGGATATTGCAATGGTGTGAAACTGATGCTGCTGCCATATGTCTTGATAGGGTAAAAATGAATGTTCTATTCCTGACAAAAAAATAAAAATAAAAATAAAAGTAAAAATGAACAAGCTAGGAGAAATTTTATTATTTTGTTCCTCAAAATCTAAAAACACCGTCGCATTAGGAAATTTATTTAGTACAATAGAGGATTCGTAAAATGAAATGAATATTGTCTTCCCTATAGAAATGTAAATTAGTTTTAATTACTTGTAGGAGTCATATATTATGCATGCTTTTTACCCAATGTGCCTAGCAGTATACACATAGAAGATCCATGGTGAACAATTATACGTTTCAATTTTCGGTAGTGAACAATTATACGTTTCAATTTTCGGTAGTGAACAATTATAAGATCCAATGTGCTTATCAGTAAATTTATGATTCAAAGACATATCTTTCACCAAGAAGTTTACTGTGGATCATCTACTAAGACATCACATTAATCCCTGGTGAAGAATTTAAAAACAAAAAAATAACTTGCGTGCTATCATTTTCAGTAAAACTTTTCTAGATCTGGTAATGATTTTTTTCTTATTTTGTTTGTCACTCTTTCCATCTTAATTAATGTATTGATTTTATTGCAGATGCGGATTCCAGTTTTGCTATGGCTGTGGGGGACTTGGACCAGCACTCATGGTGGCTGCCAAAGAGATTAATTAGTCTATTGAGACAGAACAAGAACAAGTATTCTTTAGTTTCTATTAGCCGTAAGGTTCGGTTCGCATTAGCTTTGACTATATATGGGATTATATGGCAAAATGTTTATTTTGTTTACATTATGCTTTGATAGAACTCACTTTGACAGGGTTTGCTCGATTATCAAGTATTAGCATTCAAAAGATAAAACAATCTTTTAGCAAAATTTTGGTTATGTTAGTTTAACATTTTTTTAAATTTAATTAGGAATCACATTTTTCTTGTTAAGCAGTATTGCTTGAGCTTAAAGAACTCGTTAGGATTCAGAAATTCGAAAATGTTTAGGAAAATCACTTGTCTCAAGTAATGAATTGAAGTAAGTAGTTCTACTGAGCTGAGACAAAAAGTGATTTCGTGATCAACAAACTATAGAGTCAGTTCGGGAGTATTCAAGCTAGGTTTAACAAACACACTTTCTTGTAAATTTTTCCAAAAACCTAAGCAGGCAGCAGCATTCAGTTGGTAGCACACAGCATCTGTAAGAGTATTTTTCTTGTATATAGTAGTGTAACCATTACATGAGTGTATATAGACTAATTGTTTACAAGTAAATCCCATGATTCTAGGACAAGAATAAGGGATTGATACCATTCTATGGGAAGTTTCCTATCACGTAATTATATGATAGGAAACTTGATATATATCCTAACACCCCTCCTCAAGGTGGTGTGTGGATGTCATTCATGCCCATCTTGATAAGAGAATCGGTTAGCACATTTGTTGCCACAACTTTAGTCTGCAAGTTGTTGAGCTAACCGGACAAAGGGAAATCTGATTATGCCCGTATCAAGATTCTCTTTTATAAAATGCCTGTCTATCTCTACATGCTTGGTTCTGCCATGTTGAACAGGGTTATAAGCAATTTCTATGGCAGACGTGTTATCACAATAGAGATTCATTGCTTGTAGAGGAGGAAATCCCAATTCAGTTAGTAATATTTTCAGCCATAGTAACTCACACACTCCGAATGCCATACCGCGGTATTCAAATTCAAATTTGAATCTCAAGACTACCGATTGTTTCTTACTCCTCCAAGTCACAAGGTTCCCCCCAACCAAAGTGAGATAGCCAGAGGTAGATCTTCGATTATCAACGGAACCTCGCTTGTCGACATCAGAATCCATCCACATTCAAATGTCCATGTTTAGAGAATAATAGACCTTTGCCCGGAGTCGACTTTAAGTATCTCAGAATGCTGGCATGGATCATGCATAAATTGGCTTACTGTACTTACCGCATAGGCAATATCAGGTCGAGTATGAGACAAATAAATCAATCTCCCAACAAGTCTTCGGTAGCGTCCTTTGTCTGTACTTGGATCACTCAGGCAATGTGAAAGTGAGTGGTGTTGTTCAATGGGGGTATTAGCTGGTTTGCACTCGAGAAACCCTGTTTTGGTCAACAGGTCTAAGATGTACTTTCTTTGAGATAGAAATATACCATGCTGAGAGCGTGCAACCTCAATTTTGAGAAAATACTTGAGATTGCTAAGTTGTTTCATCTCAAATTTATAAGTCAAATGACATTGTAGACAGGAAATTTCATCAACATCATTACCTGTGACTATCATGTCATCCAAGTATATGATCAACACAGTGAGTTTACCATTTTTATGCTTCAAGAACAAAGTGTGATCAACATTGCTTTGTTTGTACCCAAACTTGACCATAGATTGTGTGAATCGACCAAACCATGCCCGTGGAGATTGCTTGAGTCCATACAAGGCCTTCTTGAGCTTGCATACTAATGAAGTATTCTCGAATTCTGAAATTCCGGGAGGTGGATCCATGTACACATCTTCAGTAAGATTGCCATGTAAGAAAGCATTTGTAACGTCAAACTGTAGAAGAGGCCAGTCTTTATTAACAGCCAAGGATAAGAGAACTCGCACTGTATTGAGCTTAGCCACAGATGCAAATGTATCTTGATAATCCACACCATAGGATTGAGTATATCCTTTTGCCACCAAACGAGCTTTAAATCTTTCAATAGTACCATCTGCTTTGTGTTTGATGGTAAATATCCATCGGCAACCAACAGTCTTTTTTTCCGATGGTAAAGCAACAAGATCCCAAGTGCCATTTCTTTTAAGAGCATCCATTTCCTCATCCATAGCCTTTGTCCATTGAGTATTTGTCAAAGCTTCTTGCAATGTACTAGGTGTAGCGACAGATGAAAATTGACACACATAAGATGCATATGAGTTTGAGAGTTTGCATGAGGAAACATGATTACCTATTGGGTATTTGATCTTGGCTTTAGGGTCAGGTTCATATTGAATATGTGGTATACCTCGATTAGTACGTGGTGGATTGGTGTAGTGAGAATTTAAAGTATGTTCAGTTGAAGGAGAAAGAGATACCTCAGGTAATGCCGAAGAGGGCGGTGGTGATGAAGTTGCGTGATGGATTGGACTATCTGGTGGTAGATCAGTAGCATGGTCAACACCGCAATACCGCCTTCTAGAGTATTCTCCCCCACTAGTGCCACTCTCAATACCGCAATCTGACGACTCGAACACCTTTTAGAGTATTCTCAACACCGTCTGGGATCAAAGTTCAAATTCCGTATGCGGTCGCGGGTTTCTTTGGTGGAGTAATACAATTCGATTCATGGAATACAACATCCATAGAGATATAAAATTTGTGAGTAATGGGATCGTAACATCTATATCCTTTCTGAGTTGTTCCATATCCAACAAAGGTACATCATATAGCTCGTGAATCAAGTTTAGTGCTATGTTTGGAGGATAAGTGCACATAAACTACGCATCCAAAAATTCGTGGAGGCAAACGAACATGAGGTGGAAGAGTACGTTGTTCTCCAAAGACATCTAAAGGTCGTTTAAAAAGACGTAACACTAGATGGTGTTCTATTCATCAAATACACAGCAGTACTAAGGGCTTCCCCCCATAAGTATTTTGAGTATTACCTCCAATCAACAAGGAGTGAGAAATTTCCAGAAGGTGGCGATTCTTCCGTTATGCAGTACCGTTTTGTTGAGGAGATTCTAAGCATGAAGTATGATGAATGATTCCATTAGAATGCATAAAGTCAATCAATTCTTGCTTAAAGAATTCACCTCCATTATCGGTGCGAACAACTTTGACAGATATACCAAATTGTGTGAGTATCATTTGATAAAAACGTCGAAATATCATACAGACATCACTTTTATGTTTCATCAAATATACTCAAGTCATTCTAGTGTAATCATCCACAAATGAAACAAACCATTTTAGACATCACTTTTATGTTTCATCAAATATACTCAAGTCATTCTAGTGTAATCATCCACAAATGAAACAAACCATTTTAGACATCACTTTTATGTTTCATCAAATATACTCAAGTCATTCTAGTGTAATCATCCACAAATGAAACAAACCATTTTAATCCAGTGGGGGTAGATACTAGAGATGGCCCCCACACATCTGAATGTATCAATAAAAAAGGAGTTATACTTTTAGTTGTTGATGAAGGAAAATGAGTACGATGGCTTTTAGACAGAGCACAAGTTTCACAAACCATATCCGAAATATTACAGCCCAATAAATAATGAAGGAAAAAGCCGCCTCGAAGATAACCAAGTGACGGATGACCTAATCTCTTATGCCATAGCCATATTTGCTCTATATTGTCTTCCAATTTCTGTGAACTTACTGCATGTGCCAAGCTTTTATTAATCGGTGGAGCATCACCTTCCGGATAGTACAATCCATCACGCAGCCTTACCAATCGCTAATCCTCTCCTTGGTATGGAAGTTCAAAAAAGACGATGAGTAGGAAAAACAAGCCAACACAATTATAAGCTTGGATAAATTTATTTACCGAGAGCAAATTGCATGCAAGAGAAGGAACATATAGAACATCAGAGATAGGTAATGAAGTAGGTAAAATAACTGTACCGATACCAACAATTGGTACTGAAGCACCATTGGCAGTTGTAATGGCATGTTTAGAATGAGATGCAAATAATTGGCTAAAGTTAGATGAGTTGCATGTCATATGATTGGTAGCACTTATGTTAATTATCCAATCGCTAGACGTAGTACAAGTAGAAAAACTAAGAACAGATTTGGACATACCAGTTGATGCCACCAAACCTGCAAAAGGTTCACTCGGTGGAAGGGTTGGAGGAACAGCATGTTTGAAAGTAGAACTTGTACCAGATACACCTTACCCTTAGGATGCCAGTCCGGGTAGCCATGGAGTTTGAAACATGTTTCAATAACGTGATTATCTCCAGTACAATGGCTACATTTGCGTCCTCCTTTCTTCAGGTCAGGCTGAGATAAATTTCTGCGAGCAGCCATAGCGACGCTATCCACAGGTGCACTGCCCAACATAGCATCATGCCGGTTGGCTTTAGCACATATCATGGCATAAGTCGTTTGAAGATTTGGGAGAGGGACTGTGGAAAGAATGCGACTCGAACCCCATCCAAGTAAGAGTCTAAACCAGCTGAGAAAGGCATACACTCGTTGGGAATTGACCTTGGATGTATATCGCCCAATATCAGTGGGACACTCCATAATACAGTCATCAATGGCATCATATTCCTACCATAATTTGCATAACTTCCCAAAATATTGAATAACAGTGCCACCATTTTGACAAATAGATAATACCTCACAATGCAATTGGTATGCTTTGGAAGCATCTTGACTAACAGAGTAGGTGAGCTTAGCAGTATCCCAGATTTCCTTTGCAGTGGATAATCTGAGAAACAAGGATCTGATATCCTTAGTCATGGCATCAAGCAACCATGATTTAATCATATAGTTGTCGTCCTCCCAAACCTCATATTCAGGGGAGGAAGTGTCGACTGGAGTAGTCTTAGTTTCGAAGATGAATCCCCAGCGCTTCCGGCCTCGAAGTTTATTCCGAGCATTTAAGGACCACTCAATGTAGTTCGTGCCATCTAGGCGTTCAGGGGTTCTCACTGGTACGTTTTCAGGTGTAGACATGGTGTGTAGGCAGCGTGAAAAAGAACGAGGAAAGATGGTGGCTAGGGTTTGTAGAGTGGATCGATACCTATACTGATACCATGTAAGAGTATTATTTCTTGTATATAGTAGTGTAACCATTACATGAGTTTATATAGACTAATTGTTACAAGTAAATCCCATGATTCTAGGAGAAGAATAAGGGGTTGATATCATTCTATGGGAAGTTTCCTATCACGTAATTATATGATAGGAAACTTGATATATATCCTAACAGCATCAGCTAACACAAATTTACAAATTTTTCTAAAGAGGACGAATTTCAAAAAGATGTTTCAAGGATTCGTGTTAATTGCTTGGGTTGTATATCATTTTAAGTTGAAACAAAGATCCAAAATACAACATGGCGGAAATAATTTCAGTTTGATAAGGTTTATAAGGTTTAATTCCACGCGCAGAATGCAGTCATGCACCATACTCCAACACGGCAACACCTGCAAATTGGAGTGTTGTTGCTTTTAAGCATTCTTGTTCCCTGATTGAGTTACATACGAATATACGATCACCATTTTTCTTCTAATTCTTCAAAGCACGACGTGACAACAACCAACATCATGCTTTCTCAAGGGCCTTAAGGGATAACTTCCACCATGATGGTCACTGGTCACCCAACCATCCCCAACATTTCACATTTGTAGCAAAAATTTAGTTCCACACCTGAATGGAATTAATCAAACATCAACGCAGTGAAAATTATCTCCTTAATTGGGCTTCAAAATTTTGGCTTGATCTGAGTCCAATAATAGAAGAATCATGCCAGGTTTAACCTTTATTACTGAGTTGGCCCGCTAAAAGTTTTGCAATTCTTTTGAGTTTTGTAACATCTCTATAAGTTTTTGAGCCTGGTAAAAGTTCGGCCTGATAAGTTATGGCCCATTACTTATTGGATCTGTTATTGGCCCAGATCCAATAAGGGAAAGGCCCAAGGCCTAGAGTGAAGGTAGGAACTAGGAACCATACTTTGGAATGCTCTCCTGAATCCTGATTGACTCGGAATCTTGGACTTCATGTTGCAGTTCTCTTCACAAAAATATAACAAAACCCCGAATTTCTGTTTAGCAAAAATTATACAAGTATTGAGGCTAGAAAGTATATGCAACTGTATGGGTTATACCTTATAATTAACTAATCCAAACAAACTTTCTTTGCCAATTGTTTCCAAGACTCAAGTAGCAATGGACAGCACAAAGCAACATCGAACCCATATATGTGAGATTTCATCCATAGAGGAGGAATGTCAAGAAGACAATCCAAGCTTCACTTGTAAAATTTGCATTGAACCATTCTCTTCCAGCCAAAGGTTCCAGAACAAGAGCTGCTATCATAATTCATATTGCAAGGATTGTGTAGCGTATTACGTCGAAACAAAGATCCAAGAATACAACATGGCGGAAATCATGTGTCCTGGTTTAGATTGTAAGGAGCTTTTAGACCCTCTTGAATGTCGCTCAATCCTTTCGATCGGCAAGAGTTTTCGATAGATGGTGCGACGCCTTATGTGAATTAGCAGTATTACGTATGGGATTTCGTGGAAGAAGTAATTGTCCATACCCGGATTGCTCAACTGTGTTCGTGTCTGAGTGTATATCGAAGACGTTCACACTGTGCTCGAGGTGCAAGCTTAGTTTCTGTTTCAGATGTAAGATTCCATGGAAAGTTGGTCATATCTGCACCGGCGAACATTGAAACAGATAATGGGGATGACATTCTTGTCGTGAATCTAGCTGTGGAAAAAGAGTGGAGAAAATGTCCTGGATGCGGTATGGTTGTGGAACGGATTTCTGGCTGTCCATCCATTCGATGCAGGTTTGCTTCTTTATTTAAAAATATTGCTATGGTAAAAGAAAGAAAAATTAGTGGACGATAAAGAAATAGCATGGATTCAAACGTGATTCTTGAGACAGGTGTTAAGCCAGTGAATACATCATAAAAACAATAGTAAGACTTGTACGCCAATATCATTCTTACTAGCAACTGGAGAGATAAATTAATTTTGGAGCAGACTTGTACGACAAGAAAGAAGCTCACTACCGAATGGAGTGAAGCAGTGGTGGGCATCTGGGCTTTCTTTTGAATCTCACCTACTTTAGATTTTTTTTTTAACATTCTAAGGTTAAGATAGGGCTGTCAATGGATCGGTTTGGGTCGGGTTTTAGAAAATCTGAACCCGAACCAATAAGAAAATTGGGAACCCAAAACTGAATCGAACAAACCGATAATATTATGTTTAATCCGAAACCAAACTGAACCGATAAGATATATTGCAAACCGAACCCGAACCGAAATCTATAAAATCAATTAAATTTTAAATTAAATTAATTAATTTGAACCACACAATTGATAAACATATACAAAATTAATTATAAATATTACTAAAATGCTATCTTATCGGTTCGGGTTCATATCGGTTCGGTGGAGGGCAAACCAAAACCAAACCAATATCTTATCGGTTCGGTTCGGTTTCAAGCCGGTAAAAGGCAAACTAAATCATCAAAACCCAAACTGTTTTTTATCGGTTTGGTTCGGATCGGTTATCGGGTTATCGAAACCCATTGACAGCCCTAATTGGATAGCCTGTACAAGGTTCTCAGAGGATGTAAACATTACATTTTGTTCTTGCTAGTAATACAATTATATTATTTAAGCACCTTATTGCTGAGAAAAAAAAGTAGGGATAGTCTTTTTGATACTTTCATCGATGGTTGGAGATGAAATTTATTTGATATTGTTGCAGGTGTGGGACTACATTTTGCTATGAAAGTGGAGTGGTGTATGGTATTGCTTGTTCCTGCTCCACTTGTCGCAAAAAATTTCTTGTTTTCATCTTGATGCTCATTGTTATGGCCATCCTCGCTATCTTACTCCCTATATGGCTATAACTTTGAGGAAGCTAGTGTGATGAAATTGGACCACACGTCCGCGCGTATTGAATGGTGCTGAAAGTGAAAGCATACCACAACTGGACCGCGCGATTGTAAAAGCCAGCCAAGCCAAAATATCATACAATCAGACCCAGAGAGATCAAAGATTGGTCAATATATATTTCAAATATATATATTGTTCTACCTTATCTTCTATTGGTAGATATATTTGTCAGATTACTCTTCTTCATACACTGTAATTGATATTAGGTTTGTGCAATCTTATTAAGGAAGCGGCTATTTCAAATGACCCATTTGCTTTTGCCAAAGGCCATAATCTAATTATGTTTATATGTGTGATCGGCATGGTGGTCTAAAGGGGTGGGTGACGTGCACTAATGACTATACTCGGATACTGCAAAACATATTGGTCGGCATCCACTTGCTAGAGATGTATCAGGGAAAAAAAAAATGTATTAAGCGAAGAATAGAGAACAAATGGAGTTCAATTGATGCATTAGAATGTGGAATTTCCTAGTATCGATCACTACAAGAAAAAGGACCTCCAATAAGTTCAAATTTTTTGTAGTTTGGAAGTGACAACAATGTATTGATTGATTTTCACATCATCATTGATAGACTGTGAGTTACTAATGCCATTTATCACGACCCAGACAGAGGCCTAGGTTTCACGCGACAAGCGCACCATACTTTAGCACCTGTAAGCTAACTAGGAGTTCTCACTTTTAAGCATTCTTCTTCCTGAGCTGCAATAAGCATTTTCCTTCCAATTCTTTAACTACGACGATGCCATCACAAGCCACGCCATGCTTTCTCAGTGGCACTGACTTCTGGGGCAGCTTCCATCATGATGGTCAGTCAACCACCCCCCACATTTGTAGCAAAAATTAGTTCCACACCTGAAAGTAATTAATCGAACATCAACGAAGTTAGATAAATGAAAGCTAACCATCGATTCCTTCCATGTCCTTACACAGGAGAATTTTTTCACTGTGAACTGGTGGAAATTAGAGGATGAAACAAACCTGCATCTAACCTCTGAGCAACCTGAAATCCGCTCAATGACATGGTAACAAGCAGGACATCTAGTCCACTTTTGAGCTATAGCTAACTGGCGAAAAAGATCATCGTTCTCATCCTGCAATCCCTCTCTTTCATCATCACACTTGCAACAAAGATTGCATGGAACTTGGCACTTGAAACAGAATTCTCTTTTACATTTTGGACAGTTAATTTTTCCAATCTTATTTCTGCATTTGTTCAGAACAAGTACTGAACAATCAGAGAACGGACAATAGGCCCTATCGAACCTTATAATCTCGTCTCTATGAATTAATTCAAACCATCTATAGGACAAATTTATTGGAATGATGGAACGAAATGAGATTGGATTCAAAAATTTGCTGCATTTGGGATGTGGGCATTTGATCTTTGAATAATTTTCATCAATTTTTGTTTGAATGTACTTTTCCATACATTCTAAACAAATCGGGTGAGACTTCCACTTGTGATTGAATTTTTTGTTTCTTGATTCATAACATATCTCACAAGTGAAGACTAAACGCTTTTTGTTGAATTGTCTGATAGATTGCTTTTGCTTCTGAATTGTGTTTCCCATTAAAAGGTAGATATGTTTCTTGAGTTTTGAAGTCTGGTTAAAAGCAGAAGCTTTTCAAAAGTTAGTTAGTAGGAACCGAGTGATCCTATTTAGCAGTAGAGTTTACAGACATAGTCAAAGTGTATCCTAACAATCACTCAATCTGCCCAAGAATTTTTCCCATTTTTTTCTTTAACATGCAACCCTATTCATAGTTGGTGGTTCAGTACTTCAGTTCCAATTGTTCCGGTTTGTGTTGTAACTGTAAAGTGTGAAGACACCAAATTAAAGTAGCAAGTATATAGGCAAATCCGTAAACAGTTTAGATGTTGTTCCTAAGAAATAGAAGATGAATTTGAATAAGATAGTGAACTTGAAACCCCTGCAAAAGTAAAATTATTCCATTATTAGCAACTACTAGCCATGCAGCCCGACCTGTGGTTGGGCCAGCTATTCTTAAACCCATTATGTGTAGGCTGTTAATTTTCAGGATTTTATTTTTGGTTGATGTGCTTAAGTCCATCTTTATATATATATAATAGTAGTCCCTTTTCCTGGTCTCTGAGGGTGTCCACGCAGGCAAAAAGGAGAGGGAAAAAGTACAATTATACTGTGAGTCCCCCACAAATAAGGTTCTAAACCCCTCTTTATATATCACCTCTCTCTATATTAAAACAGAGTCCAACTGAGGTGGCAATCACAATCCTAGGTGGCGCGTTCTTAAGAGAGAGGTATGCCACGTACACTCATCTCTCCACTAAAACTCTGTAGACAAATTCTATTAAATATATTAGAACAAATTCTATTAGCAATCGAATCCGTATGACAAATAGATAACAAATTCTATTAGCAATCGAATTGTGCCGGTCATCTTCTATATATTAACAATAATTTTTCCTACTCATCATCTTGCTCATCATTTGTTCATCTTCATCTTCAACGTTCTTCCTGCTGATTCATTGAAAGGTTCACTTCTTTTTCTCTTTTTCTCTTTTTCTCTTTTCCTCATTATCTATTTATTCTATACAGTAACACTGAGCATCTTAGCAAAAACTTTTTCAATACTTATGGTCATTAGGATTTTCTTCAAATGGTCGTACAAAATAAATGGGATACAATAGCAATAGATAGAATAACTTACATAGACTCTCTGTAAGTCAGTAGAATACAACAACAATAGATAGAATAACTTCAACCCACACCAAGGTAAACACCTATTTTTGTTTTATTCCTGGACTACTTATCAACTTTATCGTAAACTATCGGCTCGGACCAACACTACAATAAAAATCTACAATATACGAGGCCTTTTTACCATAGAAGGAAGAAATACACGGTCAAAGCAGATAAAGCAAAAGCGTCATACTTCATCGAACTACAAATAAATCCGTTTAAAGTTCACCACCCATTAACCATCTGCCGACGTCTCCGATTTCTTTGTCACCCATGAACCATCTGCATCTGGATGCATAACATGAATCGAGAATCTATAAGAGGATAGTTAAGTTCTTTAAAGAGAATCTATAAGAGGATAGTTAGGAAACGAGAACAAACAAATCATAGCCGAGAACCGAGATGAATCTGCTAAATAGATCAAAATCTTGGCGGCCTAGCTAGCTTCAATTTTCGTTTCTTCTTTTGAAAATTTATCTCTCCTTGATGTTTTTGTTCTTTATAGTCTCTTCGACTTTCCTCTCGGTACACCCAACTACCCAAGACCCTCTTGCAAAAAGCTTTTCCGACAAGAATGCCGATGAAACCCCAAAATTCATAATCGTAATAAAATTTGCATACAATTAACAAGATCATATGAACCGAAAGAAGCCGATTAAACTTAATTGGTTACACTTAATTCCACTAAAGGAAGATGGAATTTGGGCGGGCTAAAAACAATCGGATATTATCATTTTAGAGGGGAAATAAGACAAGCGGTTTGTTATCTTTGATGGTCCGAGTCCAAACCGTTTTTCTTTTTTTTTTTCTGTGCCTACCATGGATTCTTTGAAGCATTCCAACGTATCCAAAACAAAAGGATACATAAGATAAACCATGTAGTAGTGGACAATTTCTTCATCCTTATGCTACCTAAGACCTTCAACTTTCCCGTTTGATATTTCTTAGTTTGTCTTGATAAAGCCCCAACTCTTTCCATTAATTCCATAGTTGTGGCCTTTGCCTACAAGAACAAGTATCGAATTTGGCAAGTATGTTATCTCGATCAAATAGAGCGAAGGTGTAATGCAAAGAGACCTCCTTCCCTAAACCGTGAACCATGTAGACCCTCGGTTATTGCCAAAACCTACAAAGTGATTGGTACTTGCAGCCTCTCCTTCTCTAAACTGTGAACATCATATAGACCCTCGGTTATTGCCAGAACCTACACATAAAAAAATAGGGCATTAGCAAAGAAAATGACCGAAAACTATTGATGACATAATGTCCAATTTGCTGATGGTCCAGAGTCCAGACCGTTTTTTCTTTTTCTTTTTCTGGTGCCTACCATGGATTCTTTGAAGCATTCCAGGGTATCCAAAAACAAAAGGATACATAAGATAAACCATGTAGTAGTGGACAATTTCTTCATCCTCGCGTTTCTCAGCCCTAAGACCTTCAGCTTCAGTTTGATATTTCTTAGTTTGTCTAGATAAAGCCCCAACTCTTTCCATTAATTCCATCGTTGTGGCCTTTGCCTACAAGAACAAGTATCGGAATTTGGCAAGTATGTTATCTTGATCAAATAGAGAAGTGTGTAATGCAGTAGCCTCCTTATGTTTTTTTATTACTCTACTTATGTTTCTGTTTTGCTACAACTAAAGGTTATGTTGCAGACCTTACCACATTCATAGTAGTACAAGGAGCCGACCATCCCTAGAAAGCATGCTATATTAGTTTGTATATATTTATTTTATTGACTAATATATTTTCCGGTGTAGAACTAACCTAAATGGATGTCTCCAAAAAACTGAAGGCAAAACAAGCACACATAGAAAGAATGTTTAAGTTGAGAGCAAAGGGAAACCATACACACAGAAGAAGAATGCATAACACACCAAGACAAAACTCACTTGCCGGTCTAACATTTGGTAATTCTTATCACATTCATTTATCTCAACAGCACAAGCACAAGCACAAGCACATGAACTAATATATCTTTATCTCAACAGCACAAACACATGGATACTTTGCTTCATATCCATTATCATTTCAATACAATAGCAACGTGCAATCATCCCCTGTGATTTCACATTCACAATACTAGTACTTTCCTTATGTTCAACATTTAACAGCACAAGCACATAGATTATTTCCTTTGTATCCATTATCTTTTCAGTACAATAGCAACGTGCAATCATCACCTATGATTTCACATTCACAATACCAGCACTTTCCTTATGTTCAACATTCACCAGGTAAAAAAAATTCATATTTATATATATTTACATACGTTTATGAGAAGTTACTTACATCATTATGTGTGCAGCAATTGGATATAATGTCCACCCGTCACATCCAATCACACGATCACTATTCCAGCAGACTCAATATGCAAATCTTCCTCAATATCAATCAGGTACAATATTGAAAATATGATAATATATTTATGAAATAAAACTTTTAGGATTCTTACTTTTCTCTTCTATATGTTCAGATATTGGCTCTTGCAATACACAAAGGTCACAAGAGGTTTCGACTGTATACACAAATGCCACAACCTTGGCAAGCGATGATCATATGGAAATTGATTATGATACAATTGGTAATACCTTATTAATGCATTTCTTAGTGTATATCATAAAATCATTTGTTAACACCTTATTAATGCTACAGATGATGACATTTTAGCGCATCGAGATGTTTACGGATCAACGTAACAATCAAGACAAAGTTGTCACCAATAGTAAGTTCTAATTGTATTATTGTTTTGCTAAATTAATTTATATTATTAACATGTATGTATTTTCATTTTCGGGAAAATTCTCTGCGCCGGGAATTTCGGAGGACCTTCAAGTGTCCGCTCTCACCGTGGGTGCTATACTTTGGTATGAGGAGAGGAACACAAAATATAAGAGACCCAAGAATCCAAAGTTTACCATCTGTTGCCAACAAGGGAAGGTAAAATTGCCATTACTAAGAGAACCTCCGAGTTTTCTAAAGCAGCTCATGGACTACAATGGGGGACCTAGATCAAGAAAATTCAGAGAAAACATACGGTCATACAATATGATTTTTGCTATGACGTCTATGGGCGGAAAAATAGACAAGGATATAAACAAAAAAGGTCGTGGACCCTATGTTTTCAAATTGACCGGACAGAATCATCATAAAATAGGTTCTTTACTGCCAATGCCAGGCCAGAAGCCAAGATTTGCTCAATTATATATACATGACACAGAAAACGAAGTTTAAAACCGAGTGGATTTTTTGAAAAAAAAAGAAAAAGAAGATCCTAAAAACATAGATAAAGAAATTGTCGACGGATTGATAAAAATGTTCAATGTTGAGAATAATCTAATAAAATCTTTCAGAACAACAAGAGAAAGATTTCGAGAGTCTGATTTGATCCACGTGCGCTTGAGAATCATTGGAACACGAAACAAGGATGCAAGGCAGTACAACATACCAGAGGCAGCAGAAGTTGCTGGATTAATTGTTGGAGACGGACATGAAAATAATAACGGTAGAGACGTAATTGTCGAGAAAAGATCAGAAGGCTTAAAAAGGATGAATGAGTTACAACCAAGCTTTATGGCTATGCAATATCCTATTCTTTTTCCATTTGGAGAAGACGGTTTCCATTTGCAGATTTTAAAAAATAATGTACGTGGAAGTAAGCTGACAAAATGCAATACAGTAAGCATTAGAGAATTCTATGCTTACAGGCTTCAACATAGAAAAAATGAAGGACATACATTGATGAGAGGTGGACGTCTTTTGAGCCAGTTAGTAGTTGATGCAGAAACAAGCGTGGTGGAGCTCCGCCACGTTGGATACGTGATAACCGAAAAAGATCGGATCGAATTATACCAAGGTCTCAAGATGCAGGTTGTTGTCGGGGACACAACACCCGGCTTCATTGGAAAAAGATTAGTTCTACCTTCTTCATTTACAGGAGGTCCAAGATATATGGTTCAAAGCTATCAAGACGCAATTGCTATTTGTAGATATGCAGGATCACCAGATCTTTTCATCACATTTACCTATAATTCTAAATGGCCAGAGATAGAAGAATTCACCACCTTAGTGGGGCTAAAACCACAAGATGACCCATTAATTGTAGCTCGGGCATTTAAGATCAAGCTAGATCAACTCATGGACGATTTATGTCGAGGTCAACACTTCGGAAAGGTTATGGCAGGTATTTTCTAGATGTCTCTTCTTCTGTCTCACAGACGAATCTAATTTATTCAATTTTAGTTGAACTTCCTAATTAACTATATATTAATTAATATTAACATCAGCCAAAGTGGCTAATTATTTATTTTCATTTGGACTTTGAACTTCGAACTTTAGCCTCTAAGTCAATAGAGACTTTTGTTTCTCTGTCCTTATTACCTTTTTGTGTATTTAATCTAACTAATTTCCTCTTTGCAGCTCTTTACACAATTGAATTTCAAAAAAGGGGACTACCACATGCTCATATATTGTTGTTCCTCCACGACAAACTAAAAACTCCATCAGACATCCAAAAATCATCTCTGCCGAGCTGCCCGATGAAGTCGATGATCCATTGGGATTTCAAGCCGTAGTCCAATACATGATACATGGTCTATATGGCACAGAAAATGAAAAATCTCCTTGCATGGATGAAAATAAATGCACTAGAAAATTCCCAAAGAGATTTTGCAACGAAACAACCATAGATGAAAAAGGATTTGCTGCTTACATGAGAAGAAATGATTCCAAATTCGCTATTACAAAGAAAGGGAAAAAAGTTGATAACAGTTGGGTTGTTCCGGCATAATGAGATTTTGATTGTCAAATACCAAGCATACATAAATGTCAAATTCTACAACCAAGGAAGGTCTGTTAAGTATTTGTTCAAATATGTGCACAAAGGTGGTGACAGAGCAACATTTGTTATTGAGGAGAACATCCAAGATGGCGAATCAAATGGAGAACAGGTCATACGTGAAGTTGACGAGGTCAAACAATATCAAGACTGTCGTTATCTATCAGCACATGAGGCAGCTTGGAGAATTCTCGATTTTCACATTCAATATCGAAACCCGGCAGTCGAACGTCTTTCATTCCACTTGGAAAACCAACAACCTATCATATACCATGACAGTGATTATATACCTGATGTGGCAAATAGGAGTGGAGTGCACGACACTCAATTCACCGAGTGGATGAAGACGAATGCGGAGAACGAAGATACAAGGCAATTGACATATGCTGAATTTCCTACAAAATGGGTCTGGGATGCAAACAATGACAAGAAATGGACAAGAAGGAAATCAGGAAGAACTATAGGCAGGATATACTATACCCCACCGACAACAGGTGAATGGTTTTATCTTCGTCTACTTCTTAACATGGTGAAGGGTCCAAGGAACTTTAAAGAGATAAGAACAGTAAATGGAAAAATGCATCCGACTACAAGTCACACTTGCCTTGCACTAGGATTGTTGGAAGACAATGGTGAATGGCATGAAGCAATCAAAGAAGCAGCAATTTCAGCATTACCAAAACATTGAGGCAAATGTTAGTCACTCTTTTTGATGTACTTTGCGAGATAACCGATCCTTTGGAACTATGGAACAGAAATTGGAAATTACTTTCTGAGGACATTCTCTTCGACGAAAGAAACAGACTCAAAAACGATGAACTGACACTCACTGATGAGGAAATTCAAAATTGTGCACTCTACAAGATTGAGAGATTATTAAACAAGTACAATAAAAAACTCAAAGACTTTTCAGAAAAACTAATTCCCGACATGTCGAAAGAGTCTGATGTTGGTAAAGGTAACAGATTGCTTCAAGAAGAGTTGTGCTACGATAGGGTAGCCCTCGACAAAGAGTTCTCCGAGCATCACAAACAGCTAAACAGTGATCAAATGAGAGTTTTTGACGCAGTTATCAATGCGGTGGAGGAAAAAATAGGAGGCCTATTTTTTGTGTATGGCAGCGGAGGAACTGGGAAAACATTCCTTTGGAACACGATCCTAGCGAGATTGAGATCACAGGGGAAAATTGTGTTGGCAGTAGCTTCTTCAGGTATAGCATCTCTATTAATGCCTGGAGGAAGAACTGCACATTCCAGATTGAAAATTCCTATAGACATTGATGAATACTCATGTTGCAACATTGGCCAAGGCAGCCATTTGGCTGAACTCATATGCGAAGCGGATCTTATTGTGTGGGATGAGGCACCAATGAATCATAAAGATGCTTTTGAAGCAGTGGACAAAACCTTGAGAGATCTGATGCGATTTAAAGATCCACAATCCAATATAAAAGTCTTTGGAGGAAAAACAGTACTCTTGGGAGGAGATTTCAGACAAACTCTACCCGTTATCGCAAAAGGAAAAAGAGAACAATTGGTCTGCGCTTCACTAACCAGATCTCATTTGTGGGACCAATGCAAGGTTTATCTACTGACAAAAAATATGCGACTTAGAGACGAAAACCTTGATACAGAAATGGTTGAGTCCATATCCAAATTCAGCAAGTGGGTCCTCGATTTAGGTGAAGGAAAGTTGCCTACAATTGCTCTTAATAGTAACAAAGAGCCAACTTGGATAAAAATCCCAGACGATCTTCTCATTCCACCTGGAGAGAACGGCATTAAAGAAATTGTGTCTAGCATCTACCCTGACATTGAGAACAACTATACAAAGCTGGAATACTTGAGAGACAGATGCATTTTGACACCAAGAAATGATTGTGTCGACGAAGTTAACTCATTCGTCCTTTCGACATTGGAAGGAGACTCTAAAAATACCTGAGTGCTGACTCAATAAGCCCAATGTGTGGAAATATTCAAAATCAAGATATTTTGTATCCGACAAAGTTCCTAAATACGATAGAGTTGTCTGGGATTCCAAATCATGAACTCGAGCTGAAGCGTGGCGTACCCATTATGCTCCTCAGAAACACAAACCCGAGTATGGGCATGTGCAATGGCACAAGGCTGATCATCACAAAACTAGGAGAAAGGGTTATCGAGGCACAAATTATAATAGGAAGGAATATCGGAAAAAGAGTTCCCATCCATCACATCGTCATGTCTTCAAACGAATCAAAATGGCCTTTCATTCTAAGACGACGACAGTTTCCTATAAAAATTTGCTTTGCGATGACAATCAACAAGAGCCAGGGTCAAACTCTAAAACATGTTGGAATCTACCTTCCTACACCTGTTTTCAGCCATGGACAACTGTATGTTGCTGTTTCCCGTACCAAGTCATGAGAAGGATTAAAGATATTGATAGACAACAAAGAAAATAAACCATACGGTCATACAGAGAACATTGTTTACCATGAGGTTTTTAACAATCTACCAACAAGTATGTCAACTAGACATGATCCGAACACACCATCTCTTAATCTATGAATATATATTTAATACCACTGACCAAATGTTATTATCAAACTTTTCAGAATAAATTTCACAGCGGCTACAAATGCAAATTGAAGAACAGCAAGCAACACAGCTCAATCACATGGTAAGATTATCAAACACAAATGTATTACAACCAATTGCACTCACATACATATTTTTTTTTATTTTTATATCTAACTAAATTCTAAAACATTCTTTCTATTGTGCACACAGGAGATAATAATGTTAAAGCTGAAGGCATTGGAAGACATATATTCTCATGATTATTTTTTTAATCAATTTTAAACATTATGTATTTTCTATTTCTATTACTGACTTATACATAATAAATTAAGTTGATTACCTTAGTAAACATGATACCGACAAGGTAACCCCACCCAACGATGATAGATATCCCAATGGCATTTATTATTCCTTTTGGTCTACTCCGATCTGCATTTTTTATTTCCTCTATCTTTTGGGTAGATCCTTGAAACTCTCTCAACCCAATATCCTGGCTGTTTCCATTTCAGAAGCCTTCTTTCTTTGGAGACGTACTGCGACGAAGTAGATAACACAATAAATTTATTGTAGAGGAAAGGATAATTTGAGTTAGCAACAACTACAAAAACAAAGGGGAAAGACAATTTTATTTAATTTAACCATGTATAATATGTATCAAATTACCTTTGGGAGCACAATACACTGAGATCGACTTTTGGCTATGTCAAAACAATGAGAAGTAGCAACAGCTACTCAACCGGATACTCCAGTTGCAACACTAGCAACCAAAGGTGACAACATACCAATTTCTTCAACATACCTGACCATCAAACACAACGGAAGATTATAATTAAAAACAATGTCTTTTTCAAAGCAGCATAGAAAGCATTTAACTGTGGGATGTGTGAGAATTAGTGCGTAATGTAAGTGTCAGCAATAAAAAAAAAATGGGACAAATGATGATAGTGATGATGATGGTGGTAAGATGGAAGACATGGACCCACTTCCACATATCTGGAACATTTATGGGCTAAGCAAAACAGAATCCCGCACTACTCCTGATCTGAGACCTCTCCATAAGGTATGCCATCCTTCCAATGATATAATATCTGCAGTCCTTTTAACCTCATGAACAAAGGGTGGCTTTCCAGACCCAGTCATCATCCGGGGATACTCTTTTTGAGGAGAACCAACCATATTCAGATGCTATGCTATATATTTGTGTGTAGTTGCATATACACTTGCCCCCCAAACTCATTCCTGCTTCCGTCAATTAAAATCACCACACATGGCTGAATTTTTTGACTAAAAAAAATAACTTTCTATTGCATATAGTAAAAGTTAATTATTGACAGTGACCGTTTACCAGACCAAAAAGAATTATAACCATAAGAAGCAATTGAAAATAGCTCACCTCAATCAGTCGGCCATACCAATACAAAAATATTCCACTATTCATCCTTTCCCATTCTACTTGAGAACGACCAAGAATGAGTTGAACAGGTTTTCCTAGGATATGACCTTTTCTAATAGCCGTCTTATTCAAAGATTTTGCCAATGGGCAACTTTTGACCTAAAAAGAAGTCATCCATCAATCAATGAAACAAGTTATACGAAATGCAACCAGAAAGTGAACAATAACATTAACAGTATGGACTATGAAGTTACCAGTGACCCTTGAACCTTGATCTTCAATAGAGGATCCAAAAAGATAACTTCTAAGTAGGATCGGAGGGAATAGTCCAAAGGGACCTATAAGAAAAAAAAGGAAAGACTGAAATAACAAATACTAATTGCAAAAGTAATAACTAAAAAAAAAATCAACCCATATAAACTAAAACCAGTAGAGTAAGATAATAAACTATCTGCGGTATAATAAGTTAATTTGCAACTTAAAGAAAACTACAAAACCTTCTTCCTACAAAAATGTTTCAGACTTCAAATAGAATGTGATAATTACCAACTTTCTGGCTGATTTGACCGACATCCCGATCCTTCTAGACCCGAATAAAATGTCACCTTCGGGCAAAGTATCCTTTCCATACCGCCACCAAACGATAATCCGACCCCATTCATCCAAATTCCATATGTATATTTGTGTCCCAACCCCTCTAAGAGTAATAGTGTCGCAATGAATTACTCATCAAAAGGTGAAAATTTTATAATTCTCAGATTATATTTAGCTGAGGCTGGTGTATGAACGCTTAAGTCAAATTCCATCCTAAGGCCCTGCCTAGCATAGCTTACAATTGGAATTTCCAGGATCAGCAGTCATATCAAATAAAGCAAAACTAGGAAAACAAACATAAGAAACTGGCGATAACTTACATCTTTGCCTTCATTTAATGATTGTGACAGGAAACCTATAGATCTCAATTTGGCGGTCACGTAAGAACAATGGCATCCCTTCCGATTTTCATGGATCAAGTCTGATAATCACAATCAGGAATGTGCATATCATGGAGATGAGATTCACTTTCATGAGTCAACGTTAGCTTCAATATTACAAGATTAATCAGAAATTCAGAATATTGATATATCTTAATGACACATTAGATTGTCTATGGTGCGGCTATTCAAAGGCCTCTCTTCTCTCTCTGTCTCTCTCTAGCGTCTTGACTTCAAATGTGATATGACAACCATTCCTGATGGCACTTCCATTGTCATGGACTCATGGTACAAAACCATAACATGGTTCATAGTGTCCAATTCCAAGAAGTAGATCCAATTTCCAGCCTCTCTTAGGATTCTCACAACTCTTTTCTTGGCATTCTTATGTATACTCCTTTTGGCAATCAAACCTGATGTTTGGAACTCTTACATCTGATTCGTCATAACTCTCATCATCCAATGTGAACCCTCAGTCACAACATAACCAGTCTCTTTCATGAGCTTAGACATCCCATGTAACTGTGGAAAAATAAGGTATTACGCACTACAAAGTACAAACACATATACTGAACCTGTAAAAGCACCATTTGTTGAATGTTTACTTGAAGTAATACTCTCACCTCTCAGTTCTAGAGGCTCTGCCTAAGAGTCCTTAGACTGCTATTAGGAATGAGGAAAACATATCCAAACTTGAATACAACATGCTGCCCGAGTAGATTTCTCTTTTCCTTGGGCATCAGAGGCAGCTTTCTCCTCTTAGGCATCAGAGAACATAACTTTCAATAAAGGACATAGGCCCCTGGCAACCGATGAATGAGGACTAAAAACATTTCAACGGATCTAAATCACCATAAATCACCACATGAACAAATTCCATCCTTAAAACAATGGAAACGATTAGAGTCCCTGACATTGATCTCCCTTGCAACAATCTTTGATATAAATTTAATAGCGGTATGGCAATCTCTAAAAACCTTGATCGGTGTTCCAGTAGGTGTGACAATGATCCAAAATGCAATTGCAAGTTTCTCACTGTGATAGGATAGATTTTGCTCCTTCTGCTCCTCCTCCACATCATGCAGCACATAATATGTCTTTGGCACAAATCCCTCTTCCTTCATCCTTTTTGATAGTTCCTCTAAAAAGTCGTAAATTTTTTGCTTCTTGGGTGGGATTCATCTCCACCCAAAAACACGTGGATCTGCCTTTTAACCTTCATCCAACTAGAACCTGGCTTCTTCACCACCCCCCCGCTCATCCATAGCCTTTCTAATAGTAGCCGCTTCGCCCCCATCCCAAAGCTAGGCTTATACATTGGCTAAGGTCACATATATTGCTGCATTCTCAGGTTCTATTTCAAATAATGTTTCTGCTGCTCTTTTTACAAGTTTGATATTCCCAAAAATTCTACAGCCATCGAGCAAAGAATCCCACAAGAATCTATCAGGCTCATAGGCATGCCATCAATAATGTCTTTAGCTTCTTAGAGACGACCAGACTGACTCAGCAAAGTCAATCACACAACATAGTGATTGGCAGTGTATTTCAACCCATGTTCTATGTGAATATTTTCACATTCAACGAACCTATTTACAGAGCACTTTAGAGAAAGTTTTACCTGTAATTCGTGACCAAAAAATGGAGGACCACATATATTTGCAGCTATGTGTACTCTGAGCCAGCGCAAAATCTCATTCCACCACCAAAAGGAATGACCACTTATCCCATTGTAACGTCGAATTTAGTACATGCCCAAAATCTCATAGCCAAAAATGAATTTTGATCAGTGGCCAACATTATTTTGAAGCTATATATAAGCTGGATCACAAGACCAGAATATATATAAAGGTTTGGATCACGAACGCACGGGGGGTGATGCTCAAAGATTATTGAAACAACGTTATCAAGGCACAAAAATACTGACTCAAAAGTAAGACACTTGAAACAGCTACATGATGGCCAAGCACTGACATTTATTTTTAACAAATAAATTAGCTAAATCTAAAGTACGCTATATGAAAGATTCAGATAGCTAACCTTGAAGCAAATCCTTGGACTCCATTGTAAAATTTCACAAAACACCCATGCTTTTCAATTTTTGTAATCCATCCACGTGTCACCAATCCCTCCGCAAAGATCAAAGATATGAGCTAAGAATTTTCAGCTTATGGCTAAAACTATAAAGGTCACAATATACAACCAAGAACAAGCATCGATGAGTGTTGATCAAACCAAGCTCCAATACCCATTCAAAGTAATGTATGAAAATCGCCCGAGTTAAAAAAGAATTATTTTTTCCCTTTTTTGTGGAGGTAGAGCTGTGACGCACATGTACATGTAAATGAATCGGAGGATTAGCACAGGCCACTTATCCCATTGTGATATCGAACTGCCCAAATAAGACACAAAAATACTGACTCAAAAGTAAGACACTTGAAACAGCTACATGATGGCCAAGGGGTGGGGTTGCCGAAGTGTTTTGAGCCGGAACAAGCAACAGTCCAACAAATACACTTGAAAATGCTACAATAAGCACCCACCTCCCATCACCATGGATTGAAGGCAAGGGGATCTTTGTATTTCTCAGGGTTCAGATGAATGGCAGGAGAGCAGACCATGATTGCCCAACTTGATGGAATTGTGTATTCTGTTGAAATGAATCCAAAATGAATATGACAATGTCTCTATAAACAAGACATTACTGCTTTGATATACATACAACAATGCATTTGCAATATGAAAAATACACACTCCACTTAATTAAATTATAAAATAGTCCAGCCCAAATAATTAAAGACGGTGTCCATACTTTGCAACTTTCTAATTTTGTGGCATCTGTAAGAATCCTATTTAGATAGGTATTAGAATTCAGCCCAAATAATTAAAGACAATGTCCATATTCCTATTTTGTGGCGTCTGTAGGAGTCCTATTTAGATACGTATTAGAATTGCTGCGGACACAAATCCAAATCAATTTATAAACATATTACAAATCAAAATAGAAAACCATATTCGAACAACAAACAAAATAGTCTATATAAAAGGCATTATGGAGAAGTAGTTTCTTATAACTTTTCTATCCTCCGAGTTAATTCATCTAGATAGTATTGGTCTATTAATTGGCTGCTTAAAGGTATGTTTTCTCTCTACTGTTCTATAATCATCAAACTATTTACCTTACACAAATATGTATGCATCTAACTTAAACCTAGGAACTAGATACCAATAATTCAATTATCTTATTTCGTTATTGTCAAGAACAATCTTTACTGCACAAACTTATTACAGACCATCAAACTTAAACCAACATCAATCAATATGATGTGCATGTAATGTAATTGACTCCTGACCAATTTTCAGGAATATGGCTGAAAAAGAATACACCAGAATCAAGGAAATCAAAGAGTCCAATGGAAATTACAAAATCAAGGTCAGAGTAAGCAGAATCTGGGAAGCAATTGACTACACTACCAATACAGTCAAAAGCTTAGACACGTTGCTGTTAGACGAACATGTAAGTATAAGCTAATCTTTTTATTTCACTACGTCAAACTCATACAAATAGAAGTAACACGATTTTATTGTCTAACAGGGAGATCAGATACATGCAAAAATTCCAAGTTTCATTATGGGCAAATATAAACCGCAGCTGAAAGAGATGCAAATCTACCACATCGAAGACTTTTCAACACTCAAAATATTTGACAATGTCACATACCGTCCAGTGAATCATCCCTACATCATCAAGTTCAAATGGAATACAATCGTGAAGCCAAACAGAGAATTCGACACTCAATTCCCAAAACAACAATTTGACTTCATAGATTTCACAAAGGTGTCATCGAGAAAAGACAACAAGCACCTAACAGGTAAAAAAAAATAAACATACGTAATTAATCATAAATATAAGATGTGATGTCTACAAAGTGTGTTTTCTATAACACGATTTTTTTTTCATTGTGTACAGATATCATTGGAATAGTCAGCACATGGAGCCAACCAGTAGAGCAGAAAAAGAAAAACAACACAGTATCAACAATGATGGAATTATATCTGAAAGATGAAAGGTGATAATTTCAATTTAAACAGTAAAAGTAATGAAGTTAACGCCTTCTACTAACAACAATTTTTTATATAATTGTACAGGAACAATTCAATACAAGTGACTATTTGGGGTGAAAACGCAAAAATAATCAAAGATTGGATACTTAAAAACTCTTCAGGCAAAACTATGCTAATAATCACTTCAGCATCAATTAGTGAATTTTACGGTAAGTCGAAAAAAAAATCAAATTATTACTGAGTCGATCATTATATGCAAACTAAACGAAAAATCCAATGTCACAGGTTCATATTCTCTATCTACAACATCAGCAACGAAAGTGTATCAGAATTCAGACATTCAAGAGATTGCAAATCTGAAAAACAGGTACACTCTGCTATAATTATTCACTCGAAAAAATAACAAAATCAAATAAATAGAAAAAACTAACTAACTTATTTTTTCACAACGCAATAGAAGTTGAAGCACAAGAAGCACAGATGAAAAAATCAAAAACTACTGAAGAAGTAATGAATCACAACAGAAGATCTCTTTCGGAGATAAAAAATTCAGTAACAAATCTTTTTTCAAATGTAAGTTGTTATTATTTATTTATTATTTTCTTTAGTATAGAAATATATTTATTACTATATTTATTTGCATTCAAAACATATTTATTTGCAGGAGACACATTTCACATGCAAGGCATCCATAACCAAGGTACTGCATGATAATGGTTGGAATTACAAAGCTTGCCCACATTGTGCAAAAAAAAATCACCACCAATGCAGAAGGATACGAGTGCACAAAACATGACAACGTGGAACCAATTCCAAAGTATGATACGTGACTTTAGATTGTAAAATGCAATATTCAATTATGTATCGACTAACTTTACTTTTAATTTGTAGGTACATCCTAAAGATGGAAATAGAGGACAACACAGCCACAGCAATGGCAACTTTATTTGAACAAGAGGCTTCATCTTTACTTCAGAAAAGTGCAAAGGAATTACTCACAATGGAGGTAGATTTATACACAACTTCAAAATTATCATAAATTATTAATATTTAATTTCATGTAACTGATCATTATCTTACTTTAATTTTACAGGAGAATGGAACAGAGATTGCTGAAAAAGAGTTTGGAAGGCTAATTAGGCACACAACTATATTCCAGATAAGAGTAACAAGATTCAACAAAGAACAAAACAACAATTCACTAACTATTTCTAAAATCTTTCCAGTGAACAAAATAGACAACACTGAACAAAATCAGAAAGTATACTTTATCTTAGTCAATAACAATTTAACAATATAATACATCTTTGCAAATTACTTACCATACATATTTTACTTTCAGGACAACTACGATGCAACACCAAGTGACAATGCATCTCGGAATACAAAAATAACTCATCAGATTACACATCATTCAAAAGCACATCTAGATGGAACTGTGGCCACCATCATTGAAGATTCAAACAACACAAATGACGGAGAAGATGAGCAACCACCAACGAAACAAAATTTGCAGAACGAATGAAGATAACCAAGAATAATAATTTAGTAGCATATCTGATTTTATATTTATATTTGACTATGCGACTTTAATCGATGTTAGTTGAGGAAACATCATAATCGTAGTTTGTTATTTCATGAGATTGTTTTAAACTTTAATTTTTTTTTATACTCAAGTTATTCTACTCTATATATAAACAACAGTTCCAATCAAAATTCCACCATATTGACGAATACCAAAATTCTCAATAGCACATTCATAAACAGATTTTACTGTGGACTGTGGTGATGTTACTCTCAAATAAAGATTTCTATCATCACTTCACCTAGGTGCTCAACCAAGAAACATGATTATTCATAAAGGCGGTACACTTCAAGTTGTTGCTTAATAGATAACGCCAGTCATTTCATTCCTGGATTTCGACCAAACTGAGATCATCCAATGCCTATTGGCTCAGACATCGGTAGACTAAAAAGCTGTTCCAACTAAATATGGAATAAGAAGATGTACTTACTACTAGATTCCTTACGAACCCGAGTTTTTGGTGGAGTGAACTGAACCCCTCATGTCGGGGTTGCAAGGGTTGGATGTTCTTTTTGGTTCTAATGTATATATAATCCTTTGTTAAAATCATCTTAAAATTCTACTAAGTCGTTTAAAAAAGTAAAACAAACAAATGGCAATAATTACAAAATTGATCAAAGCGATTCACAAAATTAAGAAACCATTTTCTATGATCTCCTACAAGTGTATTGATAACAGGCCATACCGAACAGAAAACAAGACCTTTTGGCTATGCTTTTGTAGTCTACAATTTCACATTTAGTACAGCTGACATTTATTTTCAGCAACCTATCTATGTAAGCAAATATGTGTTTAACAAATAAACTAGCTAAATCTAAAGTATGCTATATGAAAGATTCAGATAGCTAACCTTGAAGCAAATCCTTGGACTCCATTGTAAAATTTCACAAAGCACCCATGCTTTTCAATTTTTGTAATCCATCATCCACATGTCACCAATCCCTCCGCATCATCAGCATATGAACTAAGAATTTTCAGCTTATGGTTAAAACTGCATCTCAATCACTAAACAAGGAAAGCGACTAATCTACTTATAATCTACTTATTGGGAAAGGAAAAACTTGATAGAAGTAAAGTAGATAGATAGATAAGCATGTACACTAGCGAATACATAATGAGTACCCTAAAATGCAATCTAAAATGTAATAAAATTTGTATGGTAAAAAAGCGCTCAAGTTGCGAACCCAAAACGATAATTTTTTTCTACTTAAAATATGTACGCTCATTCACAGATTATGTTAGATTATAATACATCTAAATTTGGGCTGAGACACCAAAGAAAAGTCGAAATATAATTTTGTTTATAATCCAATGGATATCGTTGTTGAATGCTAATCCATATATGGTTTTTTTTTTTTTCAGTGGACTTTAACACTTCCTTATTTAGATAAATCACAATGCGGATAAAATCACTAATCAAGTTGATTAGTTTTTGTATGTTCATCAGTTTGCTAACTCAAATAATAAATTATGTTCTTAGCATAACAGCGAAATAAGCCAAAGTTTGTTGGAAATGTCTGACTAGGTATTAGCACACCGTAAAAAACGTAAAATACTTGGTGCAATTAACCACAAATGACAGAATTCAAGGATGAGAGTTACCTGTTGCCTTTAAAATTGTTTCCTCCATGGCAAGTGTCTTTCCATTTCTTAGGGGGAGGACTGAAGCCTTCATCGTTGAAGCTCTGTTCTTATGGCATCTCAATCACTAAAAAATAGAGCAAAAACCTTTATTGGGAGGGGGTGGGTGCTGGAAATGATATTGGTCAACCTAAGAATTTTGCAAGGTTAAAGTACTGATATGTGAATATTTACACATTCAACGAACCCATTTTACAGAGCAATAGCAATAGATTCCTAAAAAAAATCAAATCAAAATATACGGCTTACCAATTCAAAACCAAATCGGAATTCTGATACAGAACAATATTTCAAATTCAAAATCAACAAAATCAACTCTATATAACACCAGATCCGACTACACAAATATTCGCTGATTTCTTCTTTGCAACAATCTAATTTCTTTCCAGTTTTCAACTTACAGGTATGTCAATTATTTTCTCTTTACAAATTCTTTCCAAAGCTTTACAATTACAATGGATTCTAGAGTAGACTGTAAGATAAAAAAATCAAATAAAATAAACATGGATAACTAGAAAAAATTACCTTGAATTTACAATTCTTCAATGCTGCCAGAGTGCCAATGGCGCGTGTTTTTGAATTGTTGAATAGTAAATAAATATCGCTGTGTGGAATTTGGAATTTGGAAATATCGCTATGTGGAATTTGAATTTTTGAATTCTAATTATTTGGAATTTGGATTACACATACTTTAGCAAATATTTGGAATTTGGAATTTGGAATTTGGAAATATTTCTTGGCATATTACTTTAGCAAATATAATTAACAACTGTATCGGTAAATGCCATATCTGGAATATTGCATCGGCACAATAGTAGATATTATGCCAACATGTATATAAACTTATTTACAATTTAACGTACTAATTATGTTTAAGTTTTTGTGCAGCAAAATGGATCATGATAAAATATTTCCTATTTCAAGGAAAGCAATATTGAATCAGATACTGTTGCATAACGAAATTTATACACCACCAGTTTACAAAACGGAAATTATAGGCGATAGATTTGGATCAAATGTGACTATAGACATTCCTATTCTACAAGGAAAATTTAAAGAAGATTGTGACGACTATGATAATTCGTCAACATTGCAAACATGTTATGGAACTCTGGAAGAAACACAAAATATAGCTGAAAATCAAGCTGCATAAGCTGCTCTCACATCACTTCGTGAATTGTACCAATTCGACGTCAGAGATTTCAACTTCAAAGAACTTAGCCATATACGACAACAACTTAAAGAAGCAAGGAGCAAAATCAATCATCTGCGTCAGATTCATGAAGAAGCTACAAACGAAATCATACAACTTCAAGAAGCCAATGAACAGTTTCATGAAATAAATCAACAACTGCATGTCGATATCATGCACGTTGGACAAGAAAATAGAGAATTATGAACATCATTTGCTAATGTTGACATGACGAGTGATGAAGTTGTTCAGATAATCAACATTAGTGATGATGATGATCAGTAGAATAAATTTTAATGGAACTATTACTTATTTTAGGAATAATAATTAGGTTATAGATTGTGCCAAGTTTTAAACTTATCAAGCACGCAAATATATGCTTAAATTTATTACATGTTTGTGATTTATTACAATAATTTCTCAATTAGTTAAATTATTATACAATTAATCCTATTACACAATTAATTAGTTAAATTACATGATAATACCCTTACTCCTATTACACAATGCTTGGAAATGAAATTTCTCAATTAGTTAAATTACATGATAATACCCTTACTCCTATTACACAATGCTAGAAATGAAAATTTCATAAAAGAACCCAGGCATATGCCCGGGTATAATACCTAGTATATATAATAGCAGTCCCTTTTCCTGGTCTCTGAGGGTGTCCACGCAGGCAAATTTTAAGTACCCTTTTTACTCACGAAAAATTAGGAGAGGGAAAAAGTACAATTATACGGTGAGTCCCCACAAATAAGATTCTAAACCCCACGAGTCCCCGAAAACCTTCTTTCTTCTTCACTTCATTCCGTTAGAAAAGCTCCAAATTGTGAATTCCTTGCGACAAATTCACACATTCTTGGTGGAACTGTAGTAATTGCTCTACTTCAGCCGGTTTAAAACTTATGATCTTTTCGATGATATTATTCTACTTTCAGACGGACAGATCGTCTACCAAGGTCCTCGGAGAACGTCGAGTTCTTTGAAGCCAAGGGTTTTAGATGTCCTGAAAGAAAGGGGGTTGCATACTTCTTGCACTCGACAACATATTTAACACGAAAGCATAGCTGTTAAATGCAAAGCTTTTCGTAATACGGTTATCATAGATGTACTTATCTTTTACTCTCAACACGACTACTTTCTTTTGTAGAGGGAGTTCGAGGGTATTGCAAAACAGTTTCAGAGTCACCCTCACATTCAATTAACACTGAAGTATGATGAGGCTCTCTCCCACTCCATATATGCAGCGTCTAACATGTTCATTATCCCATCAATTTTTTAGCCATGTGGTCTTACATAGGTATAATCCATGGCTCCTTGCACTCTTTGGCTAAATTTTCGATAGGTTGAAACTATATGGGTAAAGAACAAACAATGATAACAGTTGATGCATCATATCCTATGTGGTGCTTGAGTTTATTGGTGATATGCACAAATAGTGAAATAAGTATTGTCTAGAAAAATATAATCCCATTTTGTTTTCACTGATGACCATTAAGCACCAATGGTGAGTGGATCCTATGCTCCGCACCGTGTTTCTTGATGAATTTGTGTGTAGACGACAAAAAAAGAAATGCACTTTTTAATTGTGTGAGTTGTCTTTGCTTTTACATGAGATATAATTTTATCTAGAGTATCTTGGAAATCCTTTTGTAGATGATTTCCATGAGATATGGAGTCTTTATTAGCTATTATGTAAAGAAAAACCGGTGGCTTGAATGAATAATCGGTATATAATCATTGTTGGGTAAAAACACCTCTCCCATTTATTCTCGTTGTTGAATACTTTGAACATTTTTTCCTTTATAATCTAGATAAATCTTTTTTCATTTTTCCTTTTTGTAGTGTTTTTTATGTTGACGATGATGCCCTTTATAGGTATAACTACTCGATTTGTTGGTTGTTTTAAATGGATTTCTCTGTTTTCTATAAATCTAGGTGTTGGGTTTGTTTGTTGTTGTTGTTGTTGTTGTTGTTGTTGTTTTTTTTTTAATAATATTGATTACTTTTACCAACAATTCAAATTTGGGTATGACAGTTAGATTGGTGGCAATAGTAGTTTAGTGAAATCTATTTTGTCTTTGTTTTGTGGGGAGTTTCACTCAATAGTTCGATGTCTAAATTCCCAAATATAATTTCTAAAGATTTTATATTGGGGAATAAAACATGTTTAATTAAAATGGCGTCGAGATTACTCTTCTACCTATACTGTCTTCTACAAGGAATCTTATTTAATCGAGTGTATAATGTATAATAGGTCCCACCTAAACTCATAGCAGTCATTTCAATCTTATGTTATAGAGATTTTGTTGGAGCGAAGAGTCTAAGATAACCAAAGTCCTCGAATTCTACTCAGTTTTAGATATTCCTTAAGAGCAGAGCGAATACCCTTTAAGTTTTGTTTTGTTACTTAGCGGGATTTCTCTGTAACAAAATGGATTCTTTGTTTGTTTGTTGTTGTTGTTAATGTTGCTTAACTTTTTTTTTTTAAACAAACTTTGTCCTTTCTCCCCTTTCTTCACTTTTCTTCACTAAGTAACGTTTTTTCCTCTATTTGTAACCATCAATTTCTAAAGATTTCATATTGGATATCGATATGTAAAATCCTGAAAATTATATTCAATTGTTTGGTAGTCGCTTTTTTATTTGAGTGTTCAACTGTTTTTTATTTGATCAATGTAATTAATCAATCATATGCTAGACCAATGTAATAAAAAAATGCACATTTTTTCTCATTTTCTATATATTTTGTCCCCTTTCTTCACTTTTCTTCACTTTTTTTTCCTCTATTTGAGTGTTCAACTATTTTTTATTTGATCAATGTAATTAATCAATCATATGCTAGACCAATGTAATAAAAAAATGCACAATTTTTCTCATTTTCTATATATTTTGTGACTTTTGTTTTGTCAAGTCAATCTATATCATTATTATAGAGTATGCCTAATACTTAAGGTTGTTAGTGTGTCCCGTAGGATAGAGTTCTTTGATCACTATGCTATCCTATTCCACATATACTGAATGAAGGATAAAAAGGTATCAAGATAGATGAATGTTTCATGCCTGGCGCAACCACTACCTGCTCAAAACACATGCTAATTGTAGTGCTTTATATGCGAGGAATTTATGAGAATTCGTTTCTTTTGGTTCCCCTTGATTCCTTATGTGTTTGCAGGTGTTTGATACATACTGTGTGGCCTATTTTTTGCAGAAAACATGAAACTGGTAGACGTTGGACTGACAAAGGACATGCTATATTTCAGAAAGTTTGAGAAAGAAGGAGATCCTACATTGAAATGTTTGGTTTATTGTCTTCCTTGAATCTCTTACTTGCACATTTGCAAATTGGAATCTTTTGCCTACCACCATCTTGGTTCATTCTACTGCACAGCCATCCAGGCATGACTGTGTTCAGGAAGCTTCTCTTTGGTTCAATGCATATTAAGTCATATGACTGGGAAACTAATGCACCCCTCAACTCAAAGGTGTAAGTTCTTATTTCTTCTAAGGTTCCCGTCTATTTGGTGATATTGATTGAATGATATTTGGTGATATTGATTGAACTATCTTGCAACTTCCCCAAGTCTAAGGAGGATGATTCCGATAAAATACAATAGAGGAAATCATTAAATTAGGCGTTAGAAGAGTTATTCTTAATGTCTATTGAAATGACGTTCAAACGAAATAGATGTATATCCAAATCTTAGATCATGTTTGGTAAGTCTTATTTAGCTTTGTGATTTATTCTTTTAATATGCTGATGTATATGTAACTTACATTTCTGATGAAGTGTTTAATCTCATATATTCAATAACTGTTGTAGATAAATTATCGATATAAATATATAATGAATGAATATATAATGCAGAGTACATGTTTATGGTAGCCTGTGCCACTGTTATACCATAGCTATTATAGTGGTAAATGATGATCATCTCCTCATAGTTTGGCTTAATATTGCCTTTGATAGACTACATGTTTGAAACTTATATTATTTTCCGCAACATAACATTCTACTACAGATTTTTTGTCAGTAAAAAACAAATTTAGGTAATTTATAGTCCTCCCCTAGACCATAAGCTAGCTAAAATATTGGAGATGGAATGTAAATGTACTTTGTATTTGAGACCATGATCTATAAAGGTTGAGGTACCCTTAACCTCCCAACTTTTTAAAAAAAAAAAAAAAAAAAAGAAGGTATAACGGAGTTTATAAACATAAAAATACATTGTCTATTTTTTTTTTAGTATTCTACTGTGGTTTTGCATTAACTTGAATGTGGACATTTATTTGATCAGTTGACTGTACATATACGATTAAGTTTGTATTGGTAAAATAATTTATTATGGGGTTTGGTTTAATTATACATGACATTTTGACATGAAGATCCACATAGAGTTGATCATTATCTATGCCTTACCCATATTCAGTGATGCGTGGCTATTTTTTAACTGCAAAGCATTAGACTATGTATAGTTGATATCACTTTTTTGTTTTTGCTATGTTGATACCACTTTAGAGTATTCAAGTTTGTATATCTTTGATGTGCAAGGAATTTTGGTAAAGTCACTTCCAATGGCTTCGAGTAAACCATCCGTTACTGAATAGTTCATTCTATAAGGATTGGATTTACAAGAATTCACCCTTAAAGGTATGTTGGACATCATTATGTCTCAATGATTTTCTATTTCTTTGATGTTTGGTGTTGAGAGGTCCGTAATCTAACATCTGAAACGTTTGTCTTAAAACCAGAAAGGTTGAGGAAACTTGAGTATCAAATGTTAATATGAATAACTTTATAGGAGAACTTTAATTTGTCACACCTCCAAGAGCTTCTTAGTGAAAAGTTGTTTGTATATATAACATATAAGGTAATAGGTTCTTGAAATCTCATTAAATATTTTATTTGTTTTCTTTTTCCGAAGGTACTAAAGAATTGGTTGAGGAGACATGGTGCAATGAGGATGAAATGCTTTTCATATAGATGCATGATTTTAATATAAATTTTTTAGGATTTTTTAATTATGACTCTGTTTTTAGACAATGATACATCTGTAAGGAAAAAGAGCATGCATCGAAGAGGAGCTAGAAGGTGATCGAAACTCTACTTATTTCCATGCAAACGCAAGAATCCGACAATCCAAATATTTTATTGAGGAGATTAAGACAGAGGAAGGCATCATTCTACAAGAGCAAAGTTTCATCAAGGAGTACATGGTACAAGCCTATAAAGCCAAGTTTGAAGTCATATAATATATAAGGTAATAGGTCCTTGAAATATCATTAAATATTTTATTTGTTTTTTTTCCCAAAGGTACTAAAGAATTGGTTGAGGAGACATGGTGCAATGAGGATGAAATGCTTTTCATATAGATGCATGATTTTAATTTAAATATTTTAGGATTTTTTAAATTATGACTCTGTTTTTAGACAATGATACATCTGTAAGTGGAAATTATCGAGTAATTGGAGATGAAAAATAAGACCCTAAATTTTGTGAACAATGCGGAGTCGAATTTGTTGATTCTCGGGTATGAAGATATCAAATGGTCCCTAAAACAGACTATGTAATGTACTTTATCTGTTGGGTTACAGGCGGGCATTTTACTAGAGGTTTCTATTGTATCAATCTACCCCTATGTGATTCCTGTTGAAGTATATACTTTCGGGGGGGTGGGGGGTAGCTCTCTTAGGGTGTCCATGTTAGTTTTTTACTCACGAAAAATTAGGAGAAAAAAAAATATATTACTAACTTACTTCTTTAAAACATATTCCTTTTAAGCCTTGAAAAAAAAAACCTTCGGTTAAACCCTACACCGGAACTCTCTCAATCTTCGCCGGTTACTTTGAACTTCAAATTTCTCTCTTCAACCTCATTAGACTCTAGGGGTTTGGCGAGGAATTTTTCAGGTGAGATCTTTTGCTCTTTTACAATTTTTATTGATTGCTTGAGAAACTTACACTACAAAAGTCTCCATCCACCGTGCCTCAACAATAATTCTTGAAACTTAAAACCATCAAACAATTTCAAACAACTATAATCATGCCTTTCGAAGCTAACACCAACATATATACGGATTTATTATTGTGAGTTCTTACATGATTCCTTGCATTCTCTTATAAATATGATTTCTTCCTTCCTTTTACAAGTTTTCCCTTTGTTCATTGGTTAATTTCTTTGTTCTTTTGGCTTAAATTAAAGTTGGCAATTTGGCATTGTATGGAGTAGACATTACTGGATTCTGCTTCAAGTTTCCTTTGCCTATGATGCATGTTTTATAAGAAGTTTGAATTGTATCCAGACAACCAACTTGATCGACACATGAATTGGAGCCCAAAGAAATTAATTTTTAGAGTTAGAAGTGGTGACTTAATTGAGCAAGCACCACTAGACTTTGCCGTTCTATCATGACAGAGAACTAGAAGTGACCATAAGATGTTTGAGGTTTCCTAATGCTTATGTAAGTGCTCCATTACTATGATTAATAAAATAATAACATGTTTTCGACATTAATTGCTTGAGTTTAACATGTTATAGCAATTGTGAGTTTATCATCGAAAGCTTTGCATGTGTTAAATACCATATAAATTAAAGCATTGTTGGTGCAATGTGACTATTATTTAATAGACCCCGGGGGCAATTTTAAGCTTGAATATATAGACTTTATAGTATGTTCTCAACTTAGAGTGTTCTCATCTTTTTTCCAGTTTTAATCAATTGAAAATACACCAGTGATACATTTTTGTAATTTGGTTATGATCTTTGATGGAATTTTATTGATTTTGGTTTATGAACATTTTATATTCTTTCTTCTTTTTGTAGAGAAAGAGTTGTGATGAAAATTTGCAAGTCATCTTTAAGATCAGTTTCTATAAAGCCATGCCAGAAACTTAATTTGAAATTATTTTGTAGAAAAATGTCATAAAGCCATGCCATCTTGGCGGTCGTACAAATTAGTTCAAGGTATTAGTTTTTGAAATTTAGAAGAATCAAATTATTGTCAAGTAACAATTATATGTTTGAAGTAGTTCATGTCTTTTCGATGTTGCCATAGCATCTTACGTTGATGTGGTTTTGATATCTTTACGCAGATATCACCGACATGAAAGTAAAGGAGTAAATCTTTGTAGTGTTTTATGTTGTTTTATATGCATGTATGCTGAATATACTAATTATTGAATCAGTGCATATCACTGAAATGAACACTAGCAAAATTAAAGGTGACTGGTTGATTTCCTTATGGAAATGTTTCTTGGCAAATTTTGCTTCTTTACTCAATTTTCAGCAGTAATAAGTGGCATCACGAATATAATTGACACTAAGCTTTCTACATAACAGACCAAGGGAAATATGGCTAGCACTGTCAACATTCGCAACATAAGTAACATTTCATCCTTAATAAACATTGGTATTTTTCTTTTCAAGCTATAAGTAGTTGCCTTCCTTGCAAAGTTCTTTCCTCTCTCCTGAACACTACGAATCAATTTCTTTCCTCTCTCTCTCTCTCTCTCTCTCTCTCTCTCTCTCTCTTTAAGCTTGGCCAACGTGATAAGCTTAATAAGCGAATCAGACACCTAGAGAAGTCCTTAATTTCTCTCTTCAACCTCATTAAACTTTTGGGGTTTGGCTAGGAATTTTTTCAGGTGAGATCTTTTTGCTTCAAACCCACCCCGAACTCTATCGTCTCAAATCAAGATGTTGAGAAACCCTGAACACAACTTCCATGATCGTGAGGTAAAATCAAGCTATTTTATTATTAATATTATCTTGAAGTTGTTCTATTAGGAGTGTTGATTTTTATTTTTTGGGTTTGGTTCTGAACTTCTGATGGTGAAGATTAGTTCCTCATATTCATTATATATTTCCAGAAATGGAATTTGAGATCTCTGCAATCGAAGGGTTTCCAACACTAATTTTATTGTGTTCAATCTTAGAAATCTGGTAAGTTGTCTTTTCTTTTGTGAACACCGTGATTTAGTTATTATTAGAACTGCACTAGTTTATTTTCTTTACACTGATTTTAATCAATGTGTTCTACTTTCTTAAAGCAATTTATCGTTTGTTAATTTGCCACACTAAACCACTAGAGTCTATTGAAGTGTAGTTGTGTGATGAGTCTTCAAAAATTAGAAGTGAGGTTCACCATAAATTGTTTGGAGCTAAATGATTGGGAGTTTTGAATTACTACATAGCTTTTGAATTAGTTTGTTGTTTCTAAATCAGTTTGCAGTGGTAGTGGGTATGTTTTTTGCATTTGATGAATTTGATTTTTTTTCACTTGAACCCAAGCCTCAAAGATATTACAAACCATATCCGAGACAAAAAATACATAAAAGCGAACCCTTTATTTTTAGCTTGGCAATTGAAGAAAATTTAGGCACCATAATCTATAGTAGAATATGCTTATTCATTAATATACAATAGGCAAGTTATGTTTAATCATGTATTATTAGTTTTCTTTTGTTCTTTTAAATTATTAAGAAATTTAACATATTTGTTAGTAGATAATAGTGATCTCTATGATGCAGGTCATTCAGGGGATCCTCTATGGATTTGGCTATGGAAATTGTGGTCACTGTAATAAGCAAATGGTCATTTGAGTGTGTTGGATTTCAAGATGTTTAGATTGTTATCTTTTCTGCTAAGTGTATCAAGTAGTGTAGCATTCCAACCAAGAGATCGAGAAAATCTAATCTGCAAGCAGGCAACTCCAAGTACTAATTATCTAGGTACACTGTTTTTATCTCAAATTTTTCTTACCATGTACCTTTCACATTGATCTTATTTCCTTTTTCTCATGGTTCTTCTATAACTTGAAATTATCGAAAGATTATGTAATAGCTAATACTAGATGAGTAGTCATTAGCCTATAACATGGATATGATATTTAGAAGGACTTCATCCGTAGAGGGGTCATAGTTTCGCAGTGAGGATGTTTATATTGATGGATAGTACCAAAGGGGATTTTTTTTAGGGTTATTTTAGCGTCTTATGTTGTTGGGTCTCCTAATTAATTATAGGATCATACTTAGAGAAGAAGTCACCGTTCGAAGCTTTTTGACAATTCTTCTAGGAAATAAAACTGTTTCTACTTGGTTTATTGGAAAGATTGTTGATAGTGACCTTGATGACTAAGCTTTTGTGTACTATGCTAATTATGGTGGTCATGGAGTGCTTGGTTATAAGTATTAAAATAAATCTTTGATAAAACAAGTAGGAAAGAATAGGTGAATGATCTTGACCACGTAAAATGAATTGACTTGGATCCAGTTTTCCTACTCCTTTACGGCTATTGATTTCCTATTTTAGTCGCATTGAGCCGTTCTATTTTCAAACTTAAAACTACTAACTAAACAATTAAATAGTGTAAAACCAATTTTAATTGTTCTAAATTATTGTTTTACTAATAGAATAAAAGATAAAATTGTGTAAATATGACTTCTCTATGGGTTTGGATGTAATTTGTAGAAGGGGTTATTTCTTAGTATGAAGTTGGGAATTTGTTGTAACGAAAAGCTTAGAAATATTTCTATTAGAAGATGATGTCACACGAATTAGAAGAGTAAGGACACAAGTTAATACTGATCATGAAACCATATTAAATGGATTAAAGCGCATTAAAATTTTCGCTTGACAATATGCAACAATGCACATGATCTGCTAAGGTGCTTAAAAAAAGGAACAAAAAGAGTATGAGACTTTCTATATGACCTCTATTTTAGCATAGTCTAAGTATAAAATGCAATTATAGAGCAGTTACATCTTTCCTGCCTTTTTTTTTTTTTTTTTTTTTTTTTAATTCTAGCATCCAGTACATTATGATTTCTCTTATTGGTGACCAAGCTTAATTACTTAAATATATATTTGAGTTGACTTCATTATTGTTGATTGTTATATACTAAAAGAAAAAAACGCCTCACAACTTCCCAAATGGCGGACAGGGGCATGCGTCCAATGAACCCTTCCGAGGATCTTTCGAACCAAAAGAACCTTACTTTTGTTCCAGTCCAGAGATGGGTTGAACCTTCAACCTCCCCACTGGAGTTCAGGTACTACTTCAACTTCTTGCCAGTTTTTGTTGTCCGCTTATGATTTTTCTTGCATGGGTTAATCCATCTTAATTCATATAGTAATTATCTTTTCCTTCATAGTTGTGCATGACATTGCTCCTATTTATACTTATGTATTACTCATTGCAGGTTATTCCTTTGTCTCTATGAGAAGGTGTTGCAGCATTTGGACCCATGAGCAGAATATAAAGGTGAATAAGATTGTTTTTGGTCTTTGTTTCACTTATTCTAAATATTCAATTTCTTATTCTCTTCAATATTTATTACGTTTTGTACTAACTCTCTTTAACGGTGTTAAATGTGGCAATTACCTACTTCAAGATTAAGTTTCCTCAAGGAATGAGATTTACAAATATGGCCTTGATTGAAAGTGTGATTAGGGTCATTTTATAGGGTTTATGGGAAAGTTATGATAAGATACAATGTTGTGTACTCTATCTACTCTTTTTTAATGTTGTATTGAGGCATACTTTGGCGGTTGCTCTTACATTGTGCCCTTTTGGTACCGTCCTCACTTTTGAAACCGGGAAAGACTGTTTATGTATTCTCTTTCTCATATTCTTTGTATTTCATTTGGTTGTATTGATGTCTTTCTATGTTTAAGTCTATTTAGATTATGGTCATTTTTGCATCTTTTTGGTCTTTCAATGAATGAGAATTGTCTTTGCGGCAAAAATAGTGGAGATATTCTTTCCTGATTTCCTAATAATGATTTTCGTTTTTGGTGTTTATAGTTAGTGTCGAATGAACAATTTCTTTATGTCTGGTTGAATGGAAAATATAATTAAATATGTTTTTTTACGGTTGTTTATTTGATTTAATGCTAAACTCTCAAAAATTTGTAGTTTTACACAAATAATGGGTTTATCAACGAAAAGGGAAAAAATGTTTTGACAACTAAAATAATTGAAAGGCCCAAACCAATTTGAAAACCCAATACACCTTAATAATAGAATTGCATTTTCTTTTAAAATGGTTGGGATACTTCAATCACCTGATCACCAACTATATATATGTAGCAAGCCAAAAAGAATTACGCTCATAGATATGTGTGTTACGTGCATAATGGTACTAATAAGAATTACATTGAGTAGATGGTCCTCAATTACTAAACCATGAAGAGGTGTTCTTGAGTTCTTTGGCAAATGGGTCATTGGAACAATCTTGATGGATTAAGATACTCCACATTACACATATTTTATGTACTCATGTTTTTGAATATACCTGCAACATCGTAGTTAAAGTCACAACTATCTACCATCTTTCAGATGTTCTTACAATCGCCCGTCTTTTTTGAGACAATTATTGAACTAACCTCAAATAATAACTAACAGGAAATCGAAAACGTACTAGATGAAAATGCATTGAACTAACCTCAAAGAAAAATTAACGGGAAATAAGAAATTGGTCGCAAATGCATTGAATTAACTTCAAATAATAATTAACGGGAAATCGACAACTAGATGCAAAAGCATTGAACTAACTTCAAAGAATAATTAACGGGAAATGAGAAACTCGATGCAATTACATTGAACTAATCTCAAAGAATAATTAACGAAAAATCGGAAACTCGGGCAATACAAATGCATCGAACTAACCTCAAAGAAGAATTAATGGGAAATCGGAAACTCGGTGCGAATGCATCCAACTAACCTCAAAGAGTGATTAACGAAAAATTGAAAATTGGATGTAACTACATACATATTGAACGGAAAATTATGGATGCAACTAGATAAAACAAACCTCAAATAATAATTAACAGGAAATCAGAAAATAAATGCAAATGCATCAAACGAACTAACCTCAAAAATTAATTAACGGGAAATCGAAAATTAGATGTAACTACATTGAACTAACTTCAAAGAATAATTAACTGGAAATTGAAAATTGGATGTAACTACATTGAATTAACTTCAAAAAATAATTAATGGGAAATTAGAAACTTGATGCAAATCATTGAATTAACATTGAATAATAGTTAACGGGGAATTCTTGATACAACTACATACATAGAACTAACCTCAAAGAATAATTAACGGAAAATCAGAAACTAGATGTAACTATATTGAACTATAAATTCAAAGAATACTTAACGGGAAATCAAAACTGGATGTAATTACATTGAACTAACATCAAATAATAATTAACGAGAAATCGAAAAATGAATGCAAATGCATCGAACTAATATAAAATAATAATTAACGGGATTTCGAAACATGATACAAATGCAACAAACTAATCTCCAAAAATAATTAACAAGAAATTAAAAACTGGATACAACAATAACAAACTAACCTCAAAGAATAATTAACGGAAAATCATAGAAATCGTAAACTAGAAGCAAATATTTAAGGAATAATTAATGGGAAATCGGCAGCTGGGTTGTTTCTTTTTATGGGTTTTCACACTGCAAAAAAATTGAATGAGTAATCACTATAATATAACAGCACCCGTTCCTAGGACGGGTTCAAAACTAGTTTATATAATATATATATAGTTCCTAGCGTTAGCTTTTGCCGAAACAGTAACATTATGAAGTTACAAATATAATTAACTGAAGATTATAAGTTCGATTCTTTTCAAATTAATCCCAAAATTGTTAACATAACAATGGAGAAAAATGAATGTTATTGAAGAACAATTTTAAGAGTAAGAAAGTTCTCACATGTTATTTAACAATGTTAGCAAACCATTGTATTCAAAGTTTCACAGTGAACGGAAATTACATGAGTTATAACTTTTAAGACACGGATATCACTAAGAACTTAACATGGTCTTATATCAATCAATGAACTTTTATTTTCCTATTATTTATTCATAGCTAGCCAAAGAACCTCACCTAATGATTGTGTGATGCAATCTCAGCCATGAAACAAAATATAGGATAAGGGCTGTGATGCTTGCAACTTGGTGAAAAGAGGAGATATTTGATGTTGAAGAGTAGTTGCAAACTTCTAACTTGCCTTGAAAAGAACATAAAGTTAAAAGAAGACTAAAAAGCTTGAAGAAGTAAAGAGAAGATAATCATTGGAAACACAAAAATGAACTGCCATTGCCATTGAACATATCAGTAGATAAGTAGATACACAAAAATATCAATAGACACAAAAATACGACAAAATTCCGCACGTTCAACTTTATATTTCTTTTTCACATTTCACATAGAGAGCAATACATTTACATAACTAAATGATCTCATTAGTAGTCCTAAACTCTCACATACTCCAAAAACTTGTTCAAGTGTACATTTTTTTTTTTGCTTTTTCATACAAAAAAACTATCTACATAGTCTAATCACTCTCTATGGTATACCACATAATATAATTGTTTTCTATAGTGATCCTTCATTGTTTGGTACTTGTACGACCATAAATAGTTGCAATTCGATGTGCACCATGAACATATCTGTTGTGCACCTTGAAAGTGGCCATGTGATTAACCACTGATCTTTGCATCCCTAGAGTTTGTTCTACCACTCGTCCTACAATGCCAAAAGAAGGTCAATTTACCACACCAATTCATAAGTCTATACAAAAAATCTAAGTTATGTGCCAAAAAAAAAAAAAAAAAAAAAACTACAAACAAACAAACAAACATGCATATTGTGTACATTTCGGTTTTGTATCTGTGCCAAATTATGTTGTTACCAATATGTCTAGCCTAAACCTTGAATGGTATATCTAATATATTGACAAATGCAAATAAATATATTTAGTGGTAGTTCTAACTGTAAATATCATATAGATCACAACCATAATATTTGTTAAGCAGGGTACGTTGGACTCACTTTGCTTGTCGTTGGCTCGTAATGGTCTTGTTTCAAATCACCATACAACTTTTCTAGAGCCTCCAAGCGAGTGCCTTTGGTTTTTCAATTCTTTAAGCTTCTATAGCTACTGAAATTATTGATGAAAACAATATTAGAAATTTTAAATGCAAGAGTAAACAAATTATCACATTTGTCACTGTTATATATACTGATCGACATCCCTAGCATAGGTAACAAAGTGCCTGATTAAAACTAATGGAACCATTCTATGAGACAACTCCTCAAACAGTCAAACTCACAATTAAAACCATTTGATCACATAAAAAAAATAGCCATTAATATGACTAAAGAATAGGAAATTAAAAAAAAAAAAAATCAAACTTTTCATAGAAAGCAAAAATCTATATTATTAATTATTAGGAGGGACAACCAAAAGCTACCGCAACGTCTAAGAGCTCTAGAAAATGCTAAGCATTCAACTACCCGTTACTGACTTGCAAACATCTTACATAGTAAATTGATGTAAGATAATATAATACTATTTTGATGAGAAATAGAAGTTACATTAACAAATGAAAATAGCTAGAATTCCATACGCATTCTAGTTTAAGATTTTGAGGTCTAATGTAATTTTATTTAAATAAAAAGTAAAACTAAGATTTTTCCTACCATTCCATAAGTTTATAATGCGTGAGAAACATTCCAAGATTCATAACATTTTCATGACAATAACCGACAAAACATTTCAAACAATAGAAATTAACATCAACCATGATATGTATAATGGAAAATTCAATTTACTCTTTGGGTTAAATGATTAATGTATAGTCTATGCTACTCTCCAACCATCTCTCTAGCTTGAAATCTGCCCAGTCTTTACCCCACTAATTCTCCATTCTCCCCATTGCATAAGGATGATGTGTGACCCTCATTCCCTTCTTTACAATAGTTCCATCTGGTAAAACATCGTCACCTGCTGCCTCTTTTGTGTCTGCAGGGACTGGTGGGTATAGTCTCATGCTTTCGCATATATAGTGATACATGAGTGTAAACCATGTCCTTTACTTCATCGTACATTGATCCTTTCGGGTTCTCCATCATAAACTCGTTAAGTATCTCTTTTTCTACATGAAAGTTGCAAGAGATTAACCAGAAAAACCATGTTAAGGCCGCTGAGGTTGTATCACGACCAGCTATAATGAAGCTTATAACCATATCAATCACAAAAGCATCATTTGAATGGCCGGAATTCATGATTCTTGAAAGAAGATCGACGGTTTCTAGAGAGGACTTGTCTTTTAGTTCTTGCTTCTTTTCTTTCACAATGTTTTGTGCAAACTCGCTGGTTTGAGAAATTGCTTGCTTCAGTTGCTTTTTTAGATCCAAGGTTAAGTGCCTTTTTCTGCTTCCAGGTTGCTGGAAATATATAACCAAACAGTTCACTGCTAATCCTCATATCATCCTTAAAAGCAATTGCAAGGTTTTGTAAACGGGCGAATAGCAAAATCATGCGTGTGTTTACTTTTTCATTTTAGACAATTGAAAAGACCAAAAAGTTCTTTTATAAATTACTATACACACCAATAATAAGATTAACTTGGTAATCAACCAAATTATTTGTTAAGTGAGGACTTTTTTGAAAATTTTGCTGACGTGGCTCACTATGAATATCCTAGGAGAATAGATATTAATGTAGGTAGGATTTACCAAGTACCATGGCAAACACAGTAGCAAATGCAAGGCAAATGACTCTAAGATTCTAAAAAAGCAAAGTATGTGAAATTCAAGCTTTACTTCATTACTTTATGTGAATATATTATATATAATAATAAGGTTACAATCTAGGGGTTAAGCACCACCCGGGTTGGATTAAGTCCCACTTTGAAACCAAAAAATAAATTCCATGAAGGTGATCAAGCCTTCATTCTAATGTCTAAACCATGTGTATTGTATGAACCTAAAATATCTCACTTAAACAGTCTGTCTCTTTTTCTCCCTTCCTCACTGTTCATTTTTTTTTTTTTTTTTTTTTTTTTTTTTTTCCAAAGCGGCCTCCCTTTCTCTCCCCATCCTCTTCCTTTTATATCTCCCCCCTTTTCTCTGGACTGTCCATTTGTCTTGCCATCCCATGACCCTCCTTCTTACCGTACGTATGTCATGTCCGTGGTCTAGGGTTCCGCAGTCACGATTCCATACTCCACCCTTTCTTGCGTTATGTTGCACCTGATCTTCTGTACCGCTGACTTAGTCCAACTTCCAACATTATGCTACTACATGTATTTCCAGTAAAAGTAATTCATTTATATCTTGCTGGAATTTTTCTAGCCCTGGGTGGAAGAGGAGTCAAATCCACATCTTTCCCCTTTGTCTTGCTTCCTTTCTTCTTTTGAATCTGCCATGGTTCATCACCATCCCGTGAGTTATCCTCATCATCAACATGCTCTTGCGACATCCATGCAGGCTTATACTTTTTTATTGCTATTTTCTGCCATGGTTCTTTACCATCCTCGGCATTTTCATCATCATCTGCGAGGTCAGCCCAATTAACCGATCTTAGCAGTGAATTTGCCTCATTCAATAATTTGAGCCTGTTTCCATCTCTAGTAGTGGAAGAAAATTGATTTGCATATCTTGTAGATGAAGAAGAATAGGAATCTACTCGACTATTCGGGATCCCAACTGCAGTGCCTTTATCTATATCAGGAAGGGATGCTAAGTTAGGAGCTATGTTGAGAGTTGGAGACCCTTGAATCTCAACATCTGACCTCATCTGATTCATCTCATATCCCCCCTTGTCAACATCATCTAACAAATCTTTATCAGTAGTAACAAGATTTTCAGCCAAGCTAGCGGTTGCCTCGTTGTTGCGTTCACTGGTAGGGACTAGAGTTTCAACTGATGCATTGAGGGCATCCGCATATTCTGGTTCAGAGCCACTACTGACTTCATCCTCAGATCCATTACCCTCATTATTAGTTCCATATTCTACATCTTCCAGCAGCACCTTCAAAGAAAGTTTTCAGTTCCGTCTTGACACAGAGATTTTCCTGCTGAAGCTTGAACAAATTGTTCATTCTCTACAACCAGGTTGTCTGCAACATTAATCACTTCAACCACCTCAACTTCAGTGCTTTCTGCAACCTTCTCAACCATCGGTGAGGATGATTTAGTTGCTGAAATGTTAGACTCGTCTGCATAAACATCAGCCATGTCTGCAAGTATGCTAACTTTATTTGAGACATCTTTAACTTGAGGTGCTTTAGGGACCCATCATGTTTCCTTCCCTTTCTCATTCACATTAGCAGTTTTCTTCCGACGTCTTTTCTTACCCATGGTACTGACATCTATTTGATGAGATATGGGTGCAATATCCTCAGCCACAACCTTCATTTTGTCTTGCTGTTTCATGACTCCTTTCAACTTTTTGCAATCAGTGACTAGGTGCCCAACAAACTTACAATGATTGCACATTTTAAGTATCTTACCAACTCCTACAGTTTGCCAAAATTCTGTATTTTTAGTATTCACATAGATTTCATTAGGAATATTACAAGATAGTCCACATCTACCAGTACTTTTACGAAGTAGCCGAAGTCTCTAGTAAGTGTCTTTTGGTCGATTTGCATAGGATGCCCCACACCTCGAGCAATTTACATGAGAGCTTCAGGGTCCCAATATTCTTGACTCAGACCTGGGAATCTAATCCAAATGAGGGCATGAGATTGGCATTGTACATATGCGTTGAAGTCAGGGCTCCAAGCGCAAAGTCTCAAGGGAGAATCCCCAAAGATCTAGGAGCCCTTAGCCCATATTCTATTCAAATCATCGGCATTAGAAAATCGAATGAAGAGATAACCCTTACCTATAGGTGTGATGAGCCAGTCTCCTGAAGGATTCCATTTCTCCTTTGCAATCTGCCTTACCTTGTCAATTGGTACTTTTATCAGATCAATCCTTCCAATGAGACAGAACTTGCAATACTGCAAACCACTTTCATAAGCGGCTTGAGGGATTTGAATAGCTCGGTACTCCCCCATCTTCTCAAGCTGGGGAAGGTTTTGGAATTCAAAATTGTGGTGGTCTAACTTGCCTTGTTGCATCTGCATATGAAAAAGGCTGTCTTTTTTCACTTGCATCAGCAACATTTTCGCATGCCGTAGTTTCTTGATTGTGTGCTCTCAGTGTCTTCTCAACAGCAGGTGGGAGCTCAAACTCTGATAGATCCATAGTTTAATATGAAAGTGGACTCCTGAAGATAAGAAATAGCCTTTCAAATCGCCCTTTTAGGCTCAAGTGACGTCACGAGAGCCCATTTTATTACCTCTAGACTTGTGACTTGCGAGATTTGTAAAGAAAAACGCGTGTCTTCAGACAAGAGACTCAACCTTAAGATTCACTTTATTGGCATAGTATACAATGTACTATACATGTTTTTGCACTTTGGATACTATACAATTTTCTAGGCACTAAACTACATTGTACTATCAAAAAATTATCACTTTGCGACTTGGAAGTATTTTCGGTCAATTTTTGCTGATGTGGCCACCGGCCTATGCCACGTGTCCGGCCATCTAGACATGTGGCATTTTTTGAAATACACATGACCTGATACCTCAATTTGAAAACTTGAAACACTAAAAAGAAACCCACACGACCTGGTACCTCAATTGCGAGTTTAACCTTCTTCCTCAATTGCGACTTGAAACTTGAAATACACGTGACCTGGTACCTCAATTGCGAGTTTAACCTTCTTCCTCAATTTGAAAACCATAACTCTCAATTTGAAACCCTAACTCTCAATTTGAATAGTTCAAAATGTCGTCCACCTCTATCAATTCGAATCATTCATGCTTTTGTGGAGAGCCATCTCCTTTTGGTAAATGTCAAAGACTGTTGGAAATTTGGGAAGAAGATTTTTGGTTGTACAAATTACAAAACTCACAATTGTGGCTACTTTGATTGGGAGGACAAAGTTCCAAAATCAACAAAGCAAAGGTTCATTGATTTGTACAAAGAGGTTGACGGATTGAAAGAAAGTTTGGAGGAAGCTAACATGAAAAAGGTGGAGTTGCAAGGAAAATTGAATGTAATTGTTCACTCTGAGAAGAAGAAGATAACACAGTTGAAGAAAAAGGTGACAGCTTTGGAATGCCAGAATTATAAAATGAAGAAAACTTGTTTGATTTTGGTCGTTGTATTCTTGCTTTACAAGTATTTGTTTGGTTAATAAGTGAAATGCATTGTGTTTCTGTAATGTTCTGTAACATGATTTTTGTAATGTAATGAGTTGAATGAAAATGGAATGAAATTGTAGAGTTCTCTGGTTTCTGTGTTTCTGTAATGTTCTGTAACATGGTTTTTGTAATGTAATGAGTTGAATGAAAATGAAAATGGAATGAAATTGTAGAGTTATCTGGTTTCTGTGTTTCTGTAATGTTCTGTAACATGGTTTTTGTAATGTAATAAGTTGAATGAAAATGAAAATGGAATGAAATTGTAGAGTTCTCTAGTTTCTATCACTGTATGTATGTAATGAAAAATGCATTTGATAATTTAACATAGCAAAAGCAAACATTAAACATCACTACACTACATCATGATTTGATAATTTAGAACAATTTAACAAGCTAAAAAACAAAACAACCAAGCTAAAAAAACATCAAAACATAGAAAACCTAACATCAGTTCACTTTAACATATCAAACATCAGTTCACTTCTTAGACTTAGACTTCTTAGACTTCTTGGACTTCATACAAAACCCGGAAAAGGCTGCGGCAAAGAAGACCAGGATAACCTCTTGAACTTGCTGCTTAGATGGTGTTAGTGCTGATTCCCTCACTGCTGCTTCATTTGCAACTGCTGCTTCATTTACTGCTGCTGCTGGTAACCTTGGAGATTTCCTGAGCTTATGTTCGAATCCAGGTGGAACTTCTGGACTTGGTTCTCTAGGTCGACTTGACTCTCCCTCTTCCAACAGCTCAATGATGCACACCCTTCCACAGTCATCACAAGGCTTCAAATTAATGGCATCATTCTCATAAACAACCTCCATGAACACTCTCTTCCCCTCCTTTGTTTTGATGAGGTCCCAAACTGCAACCAATGCTCTTTCAAAAGTTTTGGGTTCTCTCTTACCTTCAACATGGATCATCTGACCCTTGGGCATTGTTTTTTCGAATCTAAACCTATTGCATACAACCTTTACCCCTCTAGGATGGTTTTATAGATTGCATACCAAACACCATTAATTATCACCAACTATAAAGTCCAAAATTAAAACTATAACACTATTTACAAGACATTAGTCAAATCAGTTTTCAATATGTTCATTAAAGCATTCTCTTTGACAAAAAAAAAAAAAAAAAAAACTCTTACATTCAAAATATGACATTTGTTCTTTGCATGACCATGTTTGAGAGAAACATACAAAACATGACACTTGTTCATTAAAGCAACAAGTTTGAAACCATTAATACACTCTTAAAACACCAAAATGAGCTAGATCAATTTTACCAAATAATTCATGGGATGCCTTATGCTGTACTCTTTGCAGTACTTGATTCCTGAGTTCCAAGTGGTGTATTATTTGACCCTTGACTACTTCCAACTTGATCACTTGCACTTGAAGTCTTCCTTTGTACAACTCTCCTTTCTTGTGGTGGCTATATAAGAAATAAAGCATAATTAATAAAAACTTACCAAACTAAACTAAAGAATAAAGACATAAACTAAACTAAATTTTAAATTGCAGACACTTAAATGAATAAAAAACTTAAAGTAATAACTTACATGAAAATATTTTCTTCCAGTTGGAGGTAATATGTGTACTCCATCACCCATTGACACAGTTACTCTTGGTGCAAGTGGAATAAGCCTAATTTTTGAGCAAATCTACACAAATCATGCACAATGAATAAGCCAATGCACTCAAACTAATTTATTGAAAAAAACTAAACTAAAACACTCACATTGATGTCAAACTTCTCTTTCAATAGTATTAGTGTTTTTACACCAAGTGGAACAAAGAATTGGCTCAACTGCTTCCTCTTCCTCTTCCTCCACCACTAGCCCTTGTACCTTTACCCCTTGTACCTCTACCCCTTGTACTTGGTTCCTGATTAGTTGCACTCTCATCTGTTAAAGTACTTGGCCTTTCATTACTTGGAGATGGTTCATTTGAATTCAAGGGTGTCAATCTTGAAGCAGTCTACACATAATGCACTATGAATAAGATAATGCACAAAATATAATAAATGAAAAATACATTAAATATATTAGAAGACTCACATTGATGTAAGTTTCTCCTTCAGGACTAGTGTATACTCCAAAGCCTATAGGGACTGGTTCCCTTCTTCCTCTCCCTCTTTGACCTCTACCCCTTGTACCTCTGCCTCTTGTACACCTACCTTCATTACTGGCATTCTCAACTGTTACATTAGTTGGCCCTTCATTAGTTGCATCCTCAGCTGGGACATTATTCACTTCTCCTTTCTTCTTCCTCACCTAATGTTATATTAACATATTTAAATACAATCAAAACCACTTGTAAAAATAACTTATAAAAGTAAAAGACAAATGCATACTCACTTGTTTCTTTCTAAGTGGTGGGTCTGTAGACTTGCATGACCTTATGTTGTGTTCCTCACTATTGCATCTAGAACAATGCATTTTCCTACCCTTCCCAAATAGTTGGTGAGAAGCATTGTCTTACATCACTCTTCCAGTCCCACTTGTTTCACTCTTCCAGTTCCCACTGCTACTCCTTCCTTCCTTTTATTCTTCTTGGGTCTGCCAGGCATCCTCCTTGCTATGGGAGGCAAAATAGCAGGCCTCTTTGTCTTATGCCACATGTTTTGACCATTCAAAGGCTGTAACACATGACTTTATATCTTCTTGTACTCTGCCACACTATACCAACTAGATACATGCTGCAATGGATCAATATTGAGATAATACATAACTGAAATGGCATGTGGACATGGGATGCCATTCATTTCCCACATTCTACAAATTGCATCTCATAGCGGTTGCATCCACAAAGATAAAGGCCTCATATTTGTTCTTCCTGGCCTCAAATGAGTTGCTTCCATTGTAATGTGCAGCCCAAAACCTATGATCTTCTTTATTTTTTTCTAACTTTTGCATTATAATAGGACAAAAGGTAGTCTTCCAGTTAGCCATTGCTGCAATCTTCTTTTGCATTCTAGCCATTACTTGCAATCTGATATCCTCAAGCATTTCTATGATGTTCTTTTCCCTTGCTTCCACTATTGTTGAGTTAAATGTCTCGCATATGTTGTTGTCAACATAATCCGAACAAGGAAACATGCTAAAAAAAGCTCTTGACCACTGTCTTGGGTTTTGCTTCACCATGCAGTGGTGATATGCATCCTCAGAATACTTTTCCATTTCATCCATGTTTTGTTCAAACTTTTGATGAGTCCCACATTTGCTAGCCTTCCAAAATAGAAACTTATCGTAAACCGGGGAATGTCTTCTTGAAATTGGCATATACATAAACCGGCACAATTTACGTTTCTTTCGAAAAGGCAAATAGTCTTTTATCACTTGTACAAGACCCTTTTGGCGGTCACTAATAATAGTCAACCCAAGACCACGACCCTCACTATAACCCAAGTCTTGCATCAGCAAATCCAAAAACCACATCCAACTATCTGAGTTTTCCACTTCTACAACTGCCCATGCTATTGGGAACATTTGATTGTTTGCATCTCTACCAATGGTGCCAAGTGGCTCCCCTTTGCGGTACCCGCTTCAAAAACATCCATCAACTCCAATAATTGGTCGCAAACACTCTTCCATGCATTTATAAGTGCAACAAACCCTATATACATGCGCTTAAACACTGCAGGTTCATTAGGTGTAGGATGAAATAATTCTATCTCAATAGTACTCCCAGGATTACTCCTTCTTAGTTCAAATTGGTAGTCCCACAACTTTGCATATACACCAGCTAACCTATTTTCCACTGCATCTAGAACTTTGCGCTTAGCTCTGCTACACTGACACAATGTCACATCAAGCTTAAACTTGTGCATAATATGCTCTTTCAAATCCTTAAATTTCATTTTAGGATACTTCAGTATCTTCTCTCCATATATCCTAGCAATCCATTTACAGTTAGCAATCTGGACATCAAATATCCTTGAACACTTATGTTCTTCTATATAAGACTTTATCTGGAAGCTTCTCTTGCTTGTCATCCAACTAGCATATAGTCTAAATGGGCAATCCTCAGCACATAATGCAAGGATTCTTTTCTGGTTGTTTAACTTCAACCAAAGTTGGTACCCATGAGCAACTGCAAAATCCTTCAAACAATCCTTGAGCTGATTAGGGGATGCAAACACCATCCCTAGTCTTAGTTGCACATGAAATACATCAGTCTTGGGATCAAAACTAGGGTACCTAAACTTCTTGGTTTTTATAATACCATCATCCTTATCAGTATCTGAACTTTCATAATCACTTGAATCTATATAGTCACTATCAACATCCCCATGGTCAACTTCATCATCACTAATAAACACATTGTTGCCTTCATCAACATAAAGCCCATCCACTTTACATCACCCGATTACTAGCGTTCATTGCTTCAACATCATCATCACCTTCAAAGATTCATTGCTTGCTCGGCTCGATTCCATTCACTTCCGGGTTCATGATCACCATCATCCCAAATTGATTTCATTCTTTCAAGTCTTTTTTCATTTTTTCCTTTCTTCTATCATTTTCCTAACTTCAATAAGCTCCTCATCATTATCAGACAATTCAGGCAAATCCTCAAACCTAAAATCTTCCTCATCTGACTCATTATCATCTGAAATACAAACATTATCACTCTGTAACTGAGTTTGTATCTCAATGTCTTCTCCATTCTCTAACTCAACTACTTCAATATCATGCACAACATTTTGTTCACTTGAATCCACCTCAACATCATGTTCAATGTATACCTCAATTCTATTCCCAGCCCTAGCTTCTTGTAGCATTTTCATAATACTAGTATCATCAAAAATTAACATATAACCCTTACTGCTAGCTTGACCATAATGCATTTTACTCACATTATAATACCCCAACTCCTCCACCATTGATTTTAAATCAAAATACCCAAACCTATCTGGATCAATATTGTCCAAGCACTCTATCCTACCACCAAGGTAATGAAGGTTTGGACTAGTAACAAATGAACCCCCATGATGGAGATTAATTACAACTGTTTCCACTGCAGTAATTTAGCAACAATATATCAATAATATAACAACAATCATAGTATAATATTCATATATAATAGGCGACAACAATATGACAAAAAACAATATAAAAAATATTAACTTAAGAATAAAAAAACATTAACTTACTTTAATTTGGACCAGATTCCTGTGGATTAGTGTTTTATATAGGTTAGGGTTTGTGTGAATTAGGCAATTTCATCTTAAAGACAACAAATTTTGGTCAATTAGGGTTTCTGATGAAATCTCCAATTTTTGGGCGCTAATCAAAAGAGAGGGAAAAGTTTGAGAGGGAAAATGCGGGAAATGACATTTAACTTGTTGGCTATTCAGCTTGTGTGGTAAATGTCAACACATGTTTTTTATGATAAATAAAATGACATGTCTCCACGTAAGATTATAAAACCTCCAAATTTGGCCACGTCAGTAGATTTTGGTCAGAATATTTGCCCAGGTCACAACCTGAATTTTTTTTGATAGTATAATGTAGTTTAGTGCCTAGAAAATTGTATAGTATCAAAAGTGCAAAACATGTATAGTACATTGTATACTATGCCAATTAAGTGCCTTAAGATTAGATGCTAACGTTATTCCTATTCCTTGGATTGTTTGGTACATTGATTGAAGCAATTCAACGATCGAAGCACAACACAATGGAGGTCAAAAGCCCTGGTTTACCTCCCTCCCTTTTCACTTGTTAAAAGACTGTCATTAAAATCTAAGACCTCCCAAGACCTCAGGGCCGACCCTGTTGGAGAATCTCAATACAGATTATTTCTGAACACTCATTTTCCTTACGCTATTAGTAAGTCATAGTTTAGAATCTCAATACAGATTTCTGAACATACTCAACTATTAACACTACAAAGCCTATAACTTTAGACATACGTATGTACTGTACGAGCGCTACTAAATCTTGTCAATTGCTTACACTTCGGCAGATCTTGCAGAGTTTTGTGAGAGTCATTTTCTACCACTATTACACCTATACAAGCTCATCAATTTTCCCCGGTTAAAAATATTCTATATACAAGAATAATAACCATCTAATTTTTTGCCGAAGAATTCTAGCTGCAACACAATTAAAAAGGGTATTCAGCAACGTTTTTCGATAAACAAATTAAAACATGCATTAAGCAGATTTGGTTGTTATTCTATTTGTTTTTTAGAAACAAAAATGGAGAATATATATGATGAGTAAAGAAGACTTATTGACAGCCGATGCTTGTGCTGTGCACAAAGTCCTGAAGGTAGATTATCCCTGCCCTCAGGCACATACTGCACCTCCCAGGATTCAGAATGCCAGATTAGTACTATTCAGATTGAAGAATCGAAGTAGAACACTTAGAACTTTCAGTCGTACTCTATATGCCAAAACTGGTAAAACTGAAAAGAGAAAATTACCATAAAATACATCGAACTTTCATGTTAGCTTTAAATAATGTAACATACTTTTTTTTTAATCCAATAAAACAGTAAACTTTCAAAAAGTTTCTCTTTTTAATCCAATAAAACATGCTTTCAAAAAAAATTGCTCGTACAAGACTCGGTCAAAAATTAAAACCCTCGGTCAAAACTTAGAAACCCTACACATGGGACTTAGTAGCTCTCCGGACTAGAACTTCTGGCCAACATCACCAACATCACTAATACGATCAGGACGATCCCCAAAAGCACGTTAACTGTTACGCAAATGCGTACCCCGGTAGGTATAGGCTCTGGTTTACATTGAGCCGCTCGAAATTCTGAAGCAATGATTCCACATGAATAACAAAAAGTAGTCCCACATCTGCATTCCCAAATTAAAAACAGAAAATAAAATAACATTCCCAAATTAAAAACAGAAATAAAATAATAGGTTAGATCATAATGGAAAAGCCCTCCAGCACTGCATTGATTGATATATAATAGGTAAGTACAAATGGCTGATGAATAACAATCCTGGTTATGCAACATCAACGGTAAAATTCATTACGGACGAAAGTTATCTGGAAAAAGGAAGAGATTTCAAACCTGCAATAGATTCTTTTACATCCTGATTTGCGCTCCACAAAGTGTCTACATGTTGGACATCTCTGCCATTTATTTATCTCCATGGCTTTGCCGAAGAGAATATCGTTTCTGTCAGTCATTCCCCTTGCTTCACTGCAGCTATAACCAGCATGCCATGGACACTGGCACTGGAAACACAACTGTCTCTTGCAAAGGAATTTTCTCACATTCATTCAAGATCAAAGTTGAACAATTATGGTACGGACAGTATGCTCTTTGGTACTGTGTCAAGGTCGATTCGCAAAGCACACGGCACCATCTTTCGAATAGTTTCTTTGATAGGAATGAGCGACATACAAGAGGGTCTAAAATCTGAGTACAACCTGAACCAGGGCACTTGATCTCTGCTAAGGAAAATCCTTTAAGCTTTTCGTGGATGTAACTCTCAATACAATCAAAGCAATAAAAAACTTGAGCGCAGCTATTATTGTTCTTGAACCTTTTGTTGGAAGAGACGGAGTTTATGCAAATCTCACAGATGAAGCTTGAAAAGTCTTCCACTTGTTTTCCTTCTCCATCTTTACAAGTTTGTTTAACGAAAAAATCTTTACAAGTTTGTTTTGGTATTGGCACTGGGTTTTCCATCGTCATTATCCTCAAAATCTGTGATTGAGTTGCTTGTTGCAGACTTGCGGAAGTAGAAGGATTTTGTATTAATTTTGAACTCTACAAGAACTGGGACTCTTTTTTGTATTAATTTGAGACTTACGACCAGGCAGAATAACGCTATTTAGTCTAGTCTTGTTCAGGATCAGATTACATTCTATTTAATCCCCTTTCCTTCATTTGTTACAGGGAAGTCCAATCATGCCTGTTGCCTCATCACAGGGGATTAAGCTCGAAATGTTCAGTTAGGGTCAATGAGGAGTTTCGTCCTTCATATATGTTTAATAATTCACAGATGTTTAGACCTAGAAAGATGAGCAACCCTTCATCTGACGGTTTTGCATCTTCAAACGAGCTCCTCGCTATGTTCTGCATTACCAGATAAATTTGCTACTCGTCTCTGTAAGATGACCATAAATTCCAAGCAATCGTCACCGGACTGACTGCAACTATATTTGGAGTACCATGAGCAATCGTACTTGAAACAGAGCAGTGTCCTGCTGAATGGATACTTTGACTTTAGACCTTTTTCTCTCTTCCTCAGGGCATCTCCAATGGGGGTGTAAACCGTATAGAGTGGAAATTTTACACTCTAAATATAAAAAAAACTCTCTCCAATGGGGACGCTATACCGTAGGTGAGAGGATAGGGAATTCCACCTCTATTTATTAGTTAATAAAAATCCGGACGACACTTTTTCTTAGCCCGGTGAAATAATTTTCGGACATCACTTGGAGTAACGTCCCTTTCTAATTCTAAAGTAATTTTTTAACTCGGACGTCTCCCAGTTTAAATTAAAGAAGGACGTCACTCCAAGTGACGTCCGAGTTTAAAATCTATTTTTTTTAACACTATTCCATTGGAGAGTATAGAGTGTGGATATTTATAAGCTATACAATACTATACAATTAGAGGTGTAAAATCCTAATGGCACCTAGGTGGAGGTGTAATTTTACACCTCCCATTGGAAATGCCCTCAATAGTATGGCTATACTGTTGAAGCACATTTTTCTTAGCCTTTATAGGACCTACTTCAACACTTAATATATTTTTTCCTAAGGCTTGACGAATTGTAACAATACAACTCAATTGGTTCAACATCCAAGTGAACAAAGTTTAGAGAAATGTTAAAAGAGAACTTTATACCGGAACAATTTATAGCCTAAGACACCAATCACGATTACAACTTAAATGGCGAGGATCCCAGAAAGAACTCTTTTATATAATGTGTATCCTGTTAAATTAGAATATTTGACTACAACATACATAAATAAAGCGAACACTTAGTGAAACTGCAGCACCATTTCATTGCTTTTAGCCTCCCTCTCCCGCTCTTTCCAACTCTCATAGGCATGATCATCCGTTGGCAGCTCATGTCGGCAGACTGGACAGGAATTGTGCTTATCCTGAAATAGATTTAGAAATTCGAAATATGAGTATCTGATAAATTTCTGTGCGACAATCGAATCAGTACAAGATTTGGAGGGTGTGGTTGGGTTGGGGCCTTGGGGGTTGTTAATTAACATAAAAAAATGTAGATTGAAGGCAGATGCAAAAAGATTTACCTGCTACACAAATATAATTAAAGGAAACAAGTATAGTGAAGTATGACATATATTTAAGTCAATGAAGTTGGGGAGAATTTGAGTATCTAAGATTGTTTCATGTTTACTTGTCAACTAAAACTGGAGTTGAAGTACATTACCAGCCATGGCTTCAAACAAAGAAGATGAAACAAGTGCTTGCAGGGCAACTCCTGCATCTTCTCACTTATGTCCAGATTCTCCTTGCAAACTACACACTGCATATCACTTCCCAACCTTGCCATAATTTCTTCTGTGATACTAATAACTGGAAGATTTTCAATTACTTCTTTACTTGCTGGTGGTGATCTAATTGGTCTAGACGCCCCAATGCCCTGTGCATCAAAGACAAAGCATCTATAAGAACATCCAGTCAAACATTGATTCAAAAAAAATAAATAAATAAATACTGTGGCATACATTATGTGAAGATTTTAGAGGTGGAAATGAACAACAGCGTTGCTTAAATAAGAACAAAAAATAAATGAATGCCAACTAAAACAAGCATAAACATTTACTTTTTGTGACGAACAACTACCAAGTTCCTCGGATTTTTTTTTTTTGTGTAAGTTCATCGGATTATATATTACTCAAAGACAATCAATAAATTGAAAAATGGAAACAGGGATTAAAAATGTGAGAGGTGCAAGTTGTGCAATTTTGTGTAATCATCTTTTGATTTAATTTCTACAGAGACTAGACAACCTTTTGTTTCCTCCTTGATCCTTTTTTCTCAACTTTCTTTTGTACTTTATCCCTTATGCGATGCATTAGATAAATGTTTCCTTCCTTTTCATTTTGGGATTTGGGAACCTAAAACATCTTATTTGTATCTTATGTGTTATGATTCTTATCTTTATTTTCTTTTCCTTGATTTTTCCCTTTTCTTTTCTAACCTAAGTTACATTGACATGGATACGTGTGTTCGTATCCCTGTGGATACAAAGTGTGACACGGCAAATATCAAAAAATTGAGATAGCTCACATAGAAAGTGTCTCTATCGCATCAACACGGACACGTGGATACGAAAAAATATGACACAGATTATAATTTAAATATGGTGTGTCCATGTGACATACAACAAACAAAGGAATCTCCAGTCAGTCAACTGCCATTTTCAATTCGTGACTGAAAATCAGGAGAAATACACTTCAAAAAGAAGTGTAAGGTAAGAACAAGGATAACATACAGTAATAATAACCTTGAGCTAATGCAAACAGAACACACAGTATGTTGATCATCAGTTAATTTAATATCTATTTGGCTCATTCTTCCCTTTCATGTCCGTAAGTCCTACCATCTTGAACTGGTAAATATGGCATACATGAAAACAATTTCGGACTTAACAAATAATACCAAAAGTTGATATAATGTCTTTTCTTTAAATGCAAAGATGGTAACAGTACCTGCAAAGAAGCTTCAATGGTATCGATAAGGTTCCGAAATTCACTAATTTCTCCCATACTATTTACCATCTCTTCCATCAATTCAGAAGCTCTTTGAGATGTATTATTATCCCCTCTCATGATGAGCTGAGATGATCCAGGTACCACACCAAGAGTAGCTAAAAGCTCATTCGCAACTTGTAAAGTTGGCCTTGGGGGTACGGCATCCATAACCAGTTTATTTATATGCTCATTGGCTATTTCTATACAAGTAGTCATATATGCTCTTTCAGATGAATCAACAACTAGCCTCTCAGCCTCCTCGAATAGCTCTTTACCAGCAACCCATAATTCACACTCGGTATATCGTGTCTGTAAAATACTTGCCACGTGGCATATACAAACATAGAACTGCACAAATTTGAAAACGAGAATATAATAATAATTAGTTTTCTTATACATTAACTTAACTTAGTAGTAAATAAGTGATTGGGTCTTACTGATTCTTGGAGGGAGGGAGAAGCGGAGGGATAGTAATTTGTGAGAAGAGCTTTAGTGGACGAAACAGCTTCTATAAACGTATCTTTTTCCTTGACCTCATTTTCCAAATACTTCAAGCTTTCCTTCACTGACTCCTCATCCATTCCCTTTCTTTATTTTATTTTAAGATCGACACTAATTTTAGGTTTTCTTTTAAGTTTTCCTTCCACCGACTTTTGGGACTCGTGAAAGTTGGACATATATCGAAATATATGCGAAACTTCTGGGATTATCAAACTTTCTATATTTATCTCCGACTTTTACCGATATATTGGATTAATCATCGCCAGGCTTCGCAGATCCAATTTCTTGAGGTAAACTTTATAAATTTTGAGTATTTGTCCCATAGAATGAAGCAAGTAAAGTGGTTAGATCTGCCAGACCATGTTTTACCACTTATTTCACAGAAACTAACCCGCATCAAAGATTACATTCGGTTTGGCGCAGTTTGTCATGCATGGCGTACCATTTATACTAACAATCCATGTATTTTACCCAGACAACTTCCATTACTCATGCTTCCTATTAATCGTGATAATCAATATCGCGGTTTATATGACCCGTCTGAAAAAAGAGTCTATGATTTCCAATTACCAGTGCCACATAATTACTACTGTCGTGGTTCTAGTGAAGGATGGTTGGTTACTGTGTATGAGAAACAAGTGGTTCGTTTGTTAAACCCGTTCTTGTCCGTTGATAATGAAATTGAGCTACCACCTTTGACTGCATTTGAGCTTCATGAAGATGATATGATTGTCAATGAAGCGTATCTATACAAGGCTGTTTTATCTGCAAGTCCAACATCAGATCCTGATAATTATGTGGTTATGGCAATTTATGGTGGATGTTGCAAATTAGCGTTCTACAAGCCTGGTGATGATTGTTGGACTTCTCTTGATTCTGAATGCACATTGATTGATGATATTGTTTATTGTAGAGATCAGTTTTATGCTGTGGATCATTATGGAGCTGTTTGGGCTTGTGATGTGAGAGGTTCTCATCCAAGGGTGTCGAGAGTTGCATCACCCATTGACGATATGTCTTTTTGGACGAAGAATTATATAGTAGAATCATCCGGGGACTTGCTGCAAGTTAAAAGAATACTGCTGGAAGATGACGAGAACTATGAGACTATTGAGTTTGAAGTCTTGAAGCTTGATGAAGTTGAGCTTAAGTGGGTTGAAGTAAAGAGTTTATGTGGCCAAATGTTGTTTTTAGGGGAAAACTCTTCCATCTCTCTGTTGGCTTCAGATTATCCTGGATGCAAACCGAATTGCATTTACTTTACAGATGACTACCATGCAGGGTATTGCTATAGACAAACAAAAGAACCTCATGACATGGGAGTGTACAACTTGGAAGATGGGACCATTGAACCACATTGCCCATTGGCGTCCAAGAGAATATTTCCCGCCCCTATTTGGATTCAGCCCACGCCTCAAGGATTCTCTAACTGAGCCTCTGTTTTTGGTCTTCAACAATTTTCTGTTTTTGGTCTCGAGGATTTAAATCAAGTTGGCCTCTCATTTAATCAGATGGTTATCATATGGAGTTATAAAACCTAGAGTCTCCCAGAGGTTTTAAGGTGATGGCGGCGTTGAGAACCATCTGTTTTCTTCATATAAATCTTGTTCCATGCCCTCTTATGTCCAATTACCAGATGGAAGTAATTCTTTAGTTACACATATTGGTACTGTTATTCTCGCACCTACTATTAAGCTTGAAAATGTTTTCTACATTCCATCTTTCAAGTTCAACCTCATGTCAGTTAGTCAAATATCGAAATCTCTTAATTGTCAACTGATTTTTTTACATGATCGGTGTGTTTTCCAGGACCTGTTAACGAAGAAGAGGATTGGACAGGGTAGCTATCATGAAGGGTTATATTATTTTCAGTCTTCGTCGGCTTTAGCAGTTATCAAGCCACCTAGTATCGATCTTTGGCATTGGTGTTTAGGGCATTTGTCTTATCGTTCTTTAGAAATTTTAAGCCAAGATGTTCCGTTTATTTTGTGTTCAAATAAAAGTGTTTGTCAAGTTTGTCCGCAAGCTAAGCAACACCGTTTACCTTTTCCTTCTAGTAATATCACTACTAGTGAACCTTTTCAATTAATACATTGTGATATTTGGGGTCCTTTTTCTTATCCTTCATTAAATGGGTCTCGTTATTTCTTGACTATCGTAGATGATTATAGTCGATGTACCTGGATCTACGATGCATGTTAAATCTGAAACAAAAAGATTATTACATCCTTCTTTGCCATGGTTAGAACACAATATAAAACTCACATTCATATCGTATTCAGGGAATGGTCCTCAACTATTCTCACAAATCCAAAAGATACGCTCGATAATGGTACGAGTTTCTTTCTAATGACATGCAGTCTTTCTTCTCGGATCATGGTGTTATCCACCAAAGAAGTTGTGTGGCCACACCACAACAAAATGGTGTAGTAGAGCGCAAGCATCGTCACCTCCTTGAGGTTGCTCGTGCTTTACGTTTTCAGGCTCATTTGCCTTTAAAATTTTGGGGTGAATGTGTGCTCACCGCAGTATACCTCATAAATAAAATGCCCTCACCTCTTTTGTCGGGTAAAAGTCCACATGAGGTCTTGTTTAATACTAAACCTTGTTACTCACATTTACGAGTGTTTGGTAGTCTTTGTTACGCTCACAATAATAACATCAAACACAAATTTGATCAAAGAGCTCAACCTGGAATTTTTGTTGGTTATCCCCATGGTCAAAAGGGATATCGTATTTTTGATATTACTAGTAGCTCTATTTATGTCTCACGAGATGTTATTTTCTATGAAGGAATTTTTCCTTTTCGTGATCTAAATAAATCCGATTCTTCACCACCTTGTGTTATTCCTCTTCCCTTGAATGATAATGATGTTCTTGACATTTCGAATCACTCTCATAATCCGGTTGAAGTTGAGATCGATACTAGCAGGGAAGAAACTGTTGACAACACTGTTGTTAATGTCGACAACTTGGAACTCCCTGATGTGGCACCTGCTATTGTTCCTGATGATCAAGGAAGGCATATGCCACCACGTGATCGTCGTCCTCCTGTAAAACTTGCTGATTATGTATGTAACAATGCCACTCATGATAGCTCATCCACTCCTTCCAATTCTAAGTCAACAGGTACTCCCTATCCTATGAATCATTTTCTCTCCAATTCTAATTTTTCAATTAGCATAGAGCATTTCTTTCCAATGTTTGTTCTAGAGAAGAGCCTAAGTCTTTCAATCAAGGCATTAAAGTGTCCACAATGTCGGCAAAGCAATGCAAAAGAAATAGAGGCCCTTGAACAAAACAATACTTGAGTATCACATTTCTTCCTTCCAACAAGAAGCCAATCGGATGTAAATGGGTATTCAAAATCAAGTATCATTCTGATGGGATAGTGGAGCGATATAAGGCCAGGTTAGTGGCCAAAGGTTATAATCAAGTGGAAGGGTTGGACTATCATGACACATTTGCACCTGTTGCAAAACTTGTTACTTTTCGTACTTTGTTGTCTGTTGCTGCGGTTAAGAATTGGCCATTACATCAATTGGATGTCAATAACGCCTTTCTACAGGGTGATCTTGATGAAGAGGTTTACATGACTTTGCCACCGGGTTTTGCATGACAAGGGGAGAATAAAGTTTGTAGGCTAAATAAGTCTTTATATGGCTTAAAGCAAGCTTCATGTCAATGGTTTGCAAAGTTCTCTTCAGCACTTATTCAGGCTGGATTCATTCAATCAAGGTCAGACTACTCCTTATTCACTAACATCAAAGGTACCTCCTCAACTTTTGTGTTAGTTTATGTTGACGATATTGTTATAACTGGGAATGATGATCCAGTAATCACACGCCTTAAGAAATTTCTTGAAGCCAAATTCTTCATTAAAGATCTTGGACGTCTTAAGTACTTTCTTGGTATCGAAATCGCGCGCTCTCGTAAAGGATTATTTTTATCTCAAAGAAAATATCTTCTGGATATTCTCAAAGATGCTGGTTTGAGTGGTGATCGTATTTCAGTTTTTCCTATGGAACAAAATATACGGTTATCTCCTGATGATGGCACCTTGCTTCCTGATCCGACTTCTTATCGTCGACTTATTGGGCGACTTATCTATCTGACTGTCACTAGGCCAGATATCACTTATTCTGTTAGCATTCTCAGTCAATTCATGACATCTCCAAGAAGTAGTCACATGGAGGCAGCACTTCGAGTTCGTTGCTATCTTAAAGGTTCAATCAATAAAGGAATTTTTTTGTCATCAACAAACTCTCTTCACTTTCATGGTTTTTGTGATTCAGATTGGGCAGGATGCCCAATTACTCGGCGGTCTACCTCAGGATATTGTATTCTTCTTGGCTCTAGTCCTATCTCTTGGAAGACAAAGAAGCAAAGTACAGTATCTCGTTCTTCAGCTGAAGCTGAATATCGTGCTATGGCAACTTTAACTTGTGAGCTTCAATGGTTGTATTATCTACTTTCAGATCTTGGAATTCATCATTCATCACCGATCAGTATGTACTGCGATAATCAAGCAGCTATACATATAGCTGAAAATCCAGTCTTCCATGAGCGCACAAAGCACATTGAAATTGACTGCCACTTTGTTCGTGAAAAGATTCAAAAAGGACTTGTCGCACCTCATTATCTGCCTTCTTCAAATCAAATTGCAGATTGTTTCACCAAACCGTTAGGAGCAGATTCATTTCATCGTCTGATCGGCAAGCTGGGTGTTATTGACATACACACTCAGCTTGAGGGGGAGTGTTGAAGTATTCACACACGGCTATGTGTGACTTGAGTCACAAGTGTTTGCTTCCTTGTGATGCAAGTATTTCTTTTCTCAGCTGATTTGGTTGTTCCTTTTATTGTATCCCTTGGGTAGCAAGTACTTTCCCTTATTGTAATCCTTGGTGAAGAAGTCACTCGCAGAAGGAGAAAGTTTCTATTTTGTATATTGTAAAGTTCATTATAAATACAGAGAAATTTAGTCTTCCAATATACTGGAGAGACACCAAAACTTCTTATTTATCACAGGAAGATCATTATTGCCAGCGATCTTCTCTCGCTGTCTGATTTCCAGGTCCATCTCCAAAACTGCTTACTCTCGTCTTCTTCGACTTCCCATCACTGCTGCCTTTTCTCGCAACTCATTCCCTTTTCCTTCGAGATACTCCTCGACTCACCCTACTACTGCTACTACTTATGCTCCACAGAATGATGTGGATTTTCAACCTTATACTAATGGTTGCAACTTCTGGAGGGTTTCAATGCGCCTGGAGAAGGATACTCCCGGGACGAGGCTATAAATATCTACGTCAAAACCCTCACGGCGGTTCTCGGAAGGTATCATTTCTTTTGAACCTTATTTAGTACGAATTATCTGAAAATCATTTGCTTGGAATTGTTGACATTGTAGAGAGGTGTTGGGTTTGCACAAAACATTTAAACAAGTGTTAACGTATGTCAAACATAAAATCAAACAATGCCACCTGCTAAAAGACTCAAAGATGCAGGTTGGTTCTTTCAAACTAAATCCACAAATGCTATCCCGTGGGTCTCTCAAAAAAGTATATTTTTTTCGCAAGGTTATTCAACATAATTGTCGAATCTGGTGAAGGAAGCTTTAGTTGACTGGACTACATGGATATGACCCCCATTTCTAAGAGTCTTTAGTTCCAAGAGTTTGTGTTTTGCACTTGATATGACGTGTCTTGGTAATCGTTGTAGTACATCTGTAAATAAATTTCTTTTCTTTGATGGATTTGTAGTCTGAGTAAATTTTATTTTCCCTTCTTTGGTTTTACGGTGAGGAGGAAGCCAGGAAGAAAATTTACTTGGTGTCTACAAAGTACATCTTTTTCTTTGTCTGCAACGTGCCTTTGGAAATCGCAGACAAAATTATAGGTATTTCCACCATCTGTTAACGAATGATTGGTTTCTTTTACAGTATTTATATGAAAAATATGTATTATTCCGCCCATAACTGTTTTGCAGACTCGAAATTGGCGGTTTTTGTGAACCCTTTGTCTGATTCTGATATGGGAAGGACCGACTTTTGGGAAACAGGTTTGATTATCTATCATTTAGCTCAGGTCATTGGTTCTACCTTTTTTTTAATATTAATTTAGATATTGAGGTTTATATCTGTGGTAACTTTTGATTCATAATGTCCTGCGTATGAAAAATATTTTGGTTAGGGGAGAGGGGGGGGGGGTGTGCATAGCCTATAGGGACACCAAGATTTGCATTGTAGCTCCACTTGAGAAAAGCTTTGGCCCCACTAAAAACGCCCAACCAAAGGCCAATAAAATCCAGCCGCCTTTGTTGACTTTAGTAATGGTGCAACACTCTTGTTCCGAACGACCTTATAAGCCCTAAGATTTGCCACGTCATAAGCTAGATCCAAAGGTTAAGGGGTGGTGTTGGATGTCCAGCGCCACCCTGTTCTATTATATAGATTACAGATTAGAAACAACAAAAGGAGGTTTATTTGGGTTGCTAAACAGTTCAAATTATTTTGTGGTGAACAGGGTCTGACCCAAAGTTAGAGTTCCTTATTTGGATATTACTATGTTTCATAATAAACGGATGTACAAGTTTGCCAAGGGAAACTTATAATAGTTATTGACATACTTATTTATAATTTTATAGGAACTTAATCAAAGGTCGAACTGATTGCCCGTCAGTATTTAATGGTGTTCATGGTATCCCCCGCCAGACTCCAAATGTAACAACTAACTGTTTCTTTTGACTAGATGGTTTAGTTTTGTGGATGTGCAGAGGAGCAAAGATGCTTTATACTTCATTATTTACTTTTGAGAAAGTGGGATCCAATTGCCTTTCCCTTATTTTCTTTTGAGTTGGTTATGCTAAGGCTATCCATACCAAACCATTTTAGAACAAAGAGTAAAGCTTACTTACATGCTCTTAGTTAGTTATGCTGTGGTGGCTTGTTTTAATTTGTTTCATTTTCCAGGAGAGCCATTTATCGACGGGCAAGCTCTTCCATACGACCCCAAATACCATGTGGCAATGGTAGAGTATTATTTCCGATCCTCCTTTTCTGTATATGAAAGACCCTCTCATAAAAAAAGACCACGTCGGGCAAGCCCTGTTAGTGCTGCACATGCAAGTCGTAGGATTCTTAATGGAACCAATTGCGCTTCAGGTATTCCAACTAAAGCGTAATCCTGCTCCGTACAGGAAGGTATTAATCATAACAAGTGACGGTAGTAATCATAACAAGTGGTCACTGGTCAGAGCTGGAGTCCTATGTTAAGCTTCATGTGTAGAAATTAGTACTGTTTCAGGAGTGCTGTAAGTTATGATCCTGCAACTTGTTTATCTAGTTATCATTTGTCATATTGTAAAGTGGGCGCCGAACTGGTCTTTGTTCATGTATACGTTGTCTGAGATGGTTCAGTGATAATAATTATATTATGTTTATTTATGCAATTGTAGTATAATCAGCTGCTATATTAGTGGAAATAGGTGATATACTTTTATATCATTATGTTTTCTTTGTCATTGAAGATCAAATGTTTGGGGTTTGATCTTCAATTCAAAAGATCAATTTAGGATTCTCAATTTCTCTCGTTTATACGTAAAATCAAATGTTTGTAGTGCGTGCAGGTTCACACAACTAATTCATTTAGGCGGCAAAACTTTATCGATTAGGCGAGGCATAAAACAGCATACCTTTTACTTGCTCGCATTACTTTACTAAAAACACGATGGTCATGGAGTAATTACAAAATTAGCCAATTAAGCTAGAGCAATATCCAGATCTTCAAATAGGGCATTTTTGCTATTTTATTGAGACATCCAGCACACGCATCAAGTCCCAAATCTACACACCCAAAGCACGTTATCCGCGATGGAAATGCGCCAAGGAAATCGATTTAGCTTAAAATTTAGGGGGCCGTTTGGACCATTTGTAATAGTTCATTTTATTTGAAAAATAATGTATTATGACTTTTATGAGACTATGAGTTCCATTATTGATTATGAATATAACAATATTAATTTGGTAAAAAAGCTTAGAAACCATTTTTAAAATGAGTTATTGTGAGGGAGTAATATTCTCCTTCACGAATATTAAGCACGTGTAATATCGCTTCGTATTGAGCTCGCTTCATCTAGGTGATCTACCTCAGTTCGCTACAAGATATTATAGGTCGAACAGACGACCTCAAATAGAACGCCTCATCTGATGACACCATCCCTTATTCGGAGGCAATCATTACCAGAGTCATATCTCTACTTTCAATCACCGTGATATACGAACTACTCCAACCACTCCAATGATTACATAATTCCTACCAAAACCAACCTAACACTCATTCTTCATCTCGACCACACACTTGTGCATGGCAGTGCACGTGTCTCGTGGATCTGTATCCTCAATATCTATAAATACCACCTACATGAACTACGTCAGAGCTGATTCTTCTCTTCCCCCAGAATCAAGAGAAGATACGTAGGCAATTCGCTCATCAACGAACTCGATCTCTCCCAAATCCGATCCCATTCTCCTTCTTCCCTTGTATGTAAAGGAAAACTAAAACGCACCTTTACATTGACGCCGTCTATGGTCTCGATTTCTTGAGAAACCACTTAACAAATCCTTAAACCAAAAAGAAAAAACACTCAAGCCCACGAAGCATGGCAAGCCTCGAAGCTCAAATCCAGAGTTTGGCAGGTCAGCTAGGAACGATGAATGAGCAAATCACCCTGCTCAGGCAGGAGAATGTCACTCTCTGCGCACAAGTGGACACGCAGAATCCACCTGCTATCTTAGCAGAGGGCGGCATCAACGAGGTTAATCAACAGATTAACGAATTGTCACAAAGAATCGACCAAAGTGCAGTCAAGAAAGACGCTTCCCAGATCGTTCAAAAGATGCTGAAGACATATCGGGCGTCTCTGTTCGCTGCTGAGGTACTTAGCAAAGCTTCTCCTCCAGATTTCATTCAATCACGTTTTCCAATGTATGATGGTAGCACGTGTCCTAGTCAACACGTGGCTCGCTATATTCAAAGCCTGGCACTATATAGTGCACTAGAGTTCGATCACCTTCACTGTCGTTTGTTTCCCGCCAGTCTCAAAGATGGCGCGCTCGATTGGTTTTTTTCACTCGAGCCAGACTCGATAAAGACCTTCGAGCAGCTCACCGATTCGTTTGCTAGTCAGTACGTCCATAACAGGCGTAAAAAAGCTGATCTTGATTCATTTGCTCCAAACAAGATCGAGCTTAAGACGTAAAACAATTCGTGAGTTTCTAGGTCGGTTCAAAGCCAAACTATTATGTATGGAAATTGGTCTGAAAGAGTCCTTCGCCACACTGGCATTCTCCAACGCCTGCTGTGTGCGTAACACGGCACTCGCTAGATCACTGATGAAAGAACGCTCCGAGACGTTATCTGAGCTATACGCTCGAGTTGACGAGTACATTAAGCTGCAGGAAGGCCTGAAGTGCCAAGGCCTACCAGAAGAAGAAGAAGTCGCAGCAATATCCGACGACCCCCGAGCTTCAAAAACGACCCCAACAGCAAGAATGGAAGTCGAGAAACATAATGAACAATGACCGTGAGTTCGCTGTTCTCACACGATCTCCCAGTTACATACTGGAAAAGATCAAGAAAGCTACCTATTACCGACCTACTGTACGACAACCAGAAGATCGATCAGGCAGGCCTTATTGTGCCTTTCACTGAGCCAAATGTCACGAGACTGATGCATGCTAGGGGCAAAAACATTACCTTCAGGACCTCATCGAAGCAAGACATATCAAGCAGTACACCAACATCGCTGATGGCGACTTGCACCATAAACTTATGGCTCGCAGGGCACGTAGTAGAACTCCACCTCACCATGATCACCACAATGCTCAAGCTCGCTCCTGCAGCAGAGGACGTTCCAGAGACCGTTCCCGCTATGAGCGACGTCAACACTCGTCAGATCGCGACAATGACAGAACCATTCATATGATCACGTTTCTAGATGATTCAGTAACATCGTCCAAAGAGAAAAGAAGGCGTGTAGGCGCCCTGCAATAAGTTTACCATTTCTCTTCAGGCGCGACCGCTTCCACGCAGCTTCTGGTCGCGCTCTCGTGATATCACTTTTACGGAGGCCGACCTCAACAAGGTTTGCCTCCCACATAATGACGCATTAGTAGTCCACGTCAAAATCAGTGACTGGACAGTCAAGTGTCTAGATTGATCCTAGCAGTTCATGTGTCATTTTGTTTTACCATACCATACAAGAGATGAATTTGCCCAAGTCAGTCTTCATAGATCCAATCTCTCCTCTTTACGGGTTCAATGGCTCCAGAGCCGATCCAATTGGTGATATCATACTCCCAGTCTCTGTGGGATCTAGAGAGGACAAAGTCAGCTTCAATACGCGTTTCAGCGTCTTGGACATCGAGTCGTCCTACAACGCTATCCTAAGACGGCGTTGGATTCATCAAATGCAAGCTATACCGTCAACACTGCATCAAGTTCTCCGCTTCCTAGGCCCTAGGGGCATGATGGAGCTTCGAAGTAATCAGCTTGAGGCTTATCATTGTAACCAAATCTTCTCAGCGAACAAGACTGCTGACTCACCCATCGGCACAAGGAACGAGCCCACTAGCTACACAATGGCCAAAGACTTGGTCGCAGAGGTCAGAGCCAAAGCACCAAAACAAAGCGCTGGGGGCTCCAGCAAGAGGATTTATTCGTCTATACGGACCCCAGAGGTCGCTCGTAATCGTTGTTCCACCAGTCAGGACCTCAGAGGTCGCTCCCGCATCTGTCGCTCCACCGGTCAGGACCCCAGAGGTCGCTCCAGAAGTCGTTACTCCACCTGTCACGACCCAAGAGGTCGCTCCGTCATGCGTTCTACAACAGATATAGATTCCAGAGGTCACTCCAACCCCTGTTGTCATGACCACAGAGGCCACTTTAGCCCCTGTTGTCGTCGCCACAGAGGTCGCTCCAACCCCAGCTGCCAAATCCACCATCCCTCAGAACGGCAAAGCGTTGCCAGAAATCAATCCCCTGGAAGACGCATCATCGTCAAAGGCAGCATCCCAACCTGCAGACAGAGAGCGAGTGAACTTAGGAATAGAAGATGACCCTAAGTTCGTATATGTAGGGGCTAACTTAGACCCTACACTCAGGGATCAGCTTGTAAACTTTTTAGCAATGAATAAAGATGTTTTCGCTTGGTCGTATATCGATGTACCGGGTATAGATCCTAATGTTGCATGTCATAGACTAAATGTAAATCCTAATGCTAGGCCAGTTCGTCACCGACCTAGAAGATTATCTTTGAGATTTCAAAAAGCAATCAATGATGAGGTCGACAAACTCAAACAAGTTGGTTTCATCAGAAAGGTCGATTACCCAGACTGGATCGCTAACATAGTAGCAGTTCCAAAAAAGAATAGCACAGTTCGCCTCTGCGTTGACTTCACCAATGTCAACCAAGAAACACCTAAAGATAGCTTCCCTTTGCCTAGAATTGACCGACTTGTGGACCAAACTTGTGGCCACGAGCTTCTGCCATTTATGGATGCATACAGTGGATACAATCAAATCCCACTCGCTGAAGAGGACCAAGAGAAAACGTCATTCATCACTGAACAAGGAATTTACTGCTACAATGTCCTCCCATTCGCCTCAAGAACGCTGGAGCGACTTATCAACGGCTGGTCACTGACATGTTCCAGGACATGTTAGGGGATACCATGAAAGTCTATATCGACGACATGGTCGTCAAGAGCAATAAAGCAGGTGACCACCTCACTCATCTTGAGAAAGCGTTATCCAGGTTACGCCAGACTCGAATGAAGCTGAATCAAGAAAAGTGCCTTTTTGGAGCGTCCTCAGGGAAGTTTCTAGGGTACCAAGTTTCACAAAGAGGGATCGAAGCTAACCCAGACCAAATCAGAGCGTTCTTGGACATGCCCGATCCACAGACAAAGAAGCAAATACAGAAGTATCAGGAATGGTTGCAGCACTAAACCGATTCATATCGAGGGCGTCAGACAAATGCCGACCGTTCTTGCAACTTCTTAAAAAAGGTGAGCAGTTTTCATGGAACGATCAGTGCCACCAAGCGTTCTCCACCCTCAAAGAGTACCTGACTACACCTCCCGTCCTGGCAAAACCAACAGATGGCAAAATGCTGGGGCTGTATCTAACAATATCAGACTTTGCCATCAATTCGGTTCTCTTCAAAGAGGAAAACAACTCAGAGAAACAGATTTATTTTACAAGTAAGACACTAACTCCAGCAGAAAAGAATTACTCTTACATTGAACGAGCAGTACTTGCGTTGTTATATTCCGCAAGAAAGTTCAGACCTTACTTTCAAGTGCATCCAATCAAAGTACTCACAGACCTCCCGTTGAAGAAAATCCTTCATAAGAAGAATAAGACAACTCGCATGGCAGTATGGGCCGAAGAGCTCGGGGAGCGCCACATCGAGTTCGTCCCACGTACCTCACAGAAAGGACAGGTCGTTGCAGATTTCCTAGCAGATTTCCCTATCGACGACCTAAATTGGGAACCAGAAACATATATTCCATCCACAAAGAAGAATGACAAGAACGTCTGGTCTCTCTTTGTGGATGGATCTAGCAACCCCGGAGGAAGTGGAATCGGAGTTGTCCTAGTTTCCCCAGATGGAGCAATGATAGAGAAATCAGTTCGCATCGACTTCACAACCTCTAACAACGAAGCGGAGTACGAGGCGTTAATCATGGGGCTTCGAATGGCGCTACAGCTCGGTGTACAAGAGCTCTAAGTCTTTAGTGACTCGCAACTGGTTGTTCGCCAGGTTGCTAAATAGTACACTACCCATGAAGGTAACCTTTCTAAATACCTTCACGTTGTTTACCAGTTACTTCCTGCTTTCAAGAAAGCCACAATACATCATTTCTTGCGCGACAAAAATCGTCATGCGGACAGTTTAGCTTACCTGGCTACCCAAACACCGACCTGCTTACCAAGCTGAGCACGTTTTAGAAGTCAGCGACCTGTGCCCACTCTTTGAGGATCAGATGAGTCAAACATGGATGCACCCCATCATAGAATACATTCAGCACGGTACACTCCTTGAAGAGCGTGCCAGAGCTAGACAATTTCTATATCATGCTGGCCGTTATTGCTTGGTTAATAACAAGTTATTCCAAAAATCTGTTGGCGGACCTCACTTGAGGTGCATAAGCCCAGAATAAGGCCAATTAATTTTTGCTGAAATTCATGAGGGATAGTGCGGAAACCATGTCAGCGGTCGCTCTTTGGCTCACAAAGTGATCTCCCAAGGATACTTTTGGCCTCGAATGCAGATCGACACCAAAACATATGTCCTCAAGTGCGTCAAATGTCAGACATTTGGCCACAACATCATACAACCAGCTCGTGAGTTGATCAACATTGCGAGCCCTTGGCCATTTCACATGTGGGGCATGGAAATCATGGGACCATTCATCCCACAAAAGAGTACCAGTTTTCGCTTCGTCTTAGTTGCAACTGATTACTTCACTAAGTGGGTCGAAGCAATTCCTTTAGCTCATGTCAAGGAATCACATGTCAGAAACTTCATCTTGACTCATATCATTACCAGATTCGGCTTGCCACACACATTGGTGATGGACAATGGTTCCCAATTCAAGGGAAAAATAGTTAAGGAGTTTCTAGCCTAGTGGAAAATCATTCATGCATTCTCCACTCCTCAGTACGCTCAAAGCAATGGCCAAGCAGAGGCTAGCAACAAAGCAATCTTAGAAAATCTGAAGAAAAAGATTGAAAAGAACAAAATCCAATGGCCAAATTAGTTAGAGAACATTTTGTGGGCTCATCGCACCATAGCTCGCTCCAGCACAGGTGAATCTCTATTCTCCTTGTGCTATGGCACATAAGTCGTTATCCCCACCGAACTGACAGTCACTACGACTCGATTAAAACTCGTCGAGTCTGGACGTAATGACTCCGTCCTAGCACGAGAGGTCGATTTGCTGGAAGAACGGCGTGACCTAGCCGCCATCAGAGTGGCATCTTACCAACAAACTCTGAAGAAGTCCTACAACAAGCGAGTACATTCTCGATCTTTTCAACTTGGCGATCTAGTTCTAAAAAAGACTCAAGATGACTCCAAATTAGCACCAACATGGGAAGGACCATACATAGTGGAATGAGTTGTAGGCAATGGAGCGTACTGGATCAAAACCCAAAAGGGGAAATCATTGCCACGCCCTTGGAACACTTATTTGTTAAAAATGTTTTATCAATAAAAATGCATTGTTGTATATTCCATGTTTTGGTTTACCGTAAATTCAAGTTTAGTTTACTTATGTATTACAACCTACTCTACCTAATCTCGTCGACAAAGTACCGAACTCACAATGAGAACACTACCCGGTATATCGCACTTCCAAAGATCGCCTTGAGTTTGGGCGCCTCTCGAGTAGTAGAAATGCGGCTTTCATAAGCTAACCCGTTCTCCACAAGCAGCACGCTCTCTTGAGCTTACAAGCTCCAGAGCCTCTCCAATTCTCACTAGTTGAGGACCTATACTTTTAGGATCAACTCAGTGAGAACGCTCTCAATGAGTAGTACGCTTTCATAAGCTAACCCGCTCTCCGCGAGTAGCACGCTATCTTGAGCTTACAGGCTTCAGAGCCTCTCCAATTCTCACTAGTTGAGGACCTATACTTCTAGGATCAACTCAGTGAGAACGCTCTCAGTGAGTAGTACGCTTTCATAAGCTAACCCGCTCTTCCACGAGCACCATGCTCTCTTGAGCTTACAGGCTCCAGAGCCTCTCCAATTCTCACTATTTGAAGACCTATACTTCTAGGATCAACTCAGTGAGAACGCTCTCACTGAGCAGTATGCTTTCATAAGCTAGCCCGCTCTCCGCGAGCAGCATGCTCTCTTGAGCTTACAGGCTCTATAGCCTATCCAGTTCTCACTAGTTGAGGACCTATACTTCTAGGATCAATTCAGTGAGAACGCTCTCATTGAGTAGTACACTTTCATAAGCTAACCTGCTCTCTGCGAGTAGTACGCTCTCTCGAGCTTACAGGCTCCAGAGCCTCTCCAATTCTCACTAAGTTGAGGACCTATACTTCTAGGATCAACTCAGTGAGAACCCTCTCAGTGAGCGGTACACTTACACACGCACTACGCTCTCCGCGAGCCTCTTGCTCTCTTTAGCTCACAGGCTTTACAGCGGCTTCTCAAATTCTCCTCAGTTGAATACCTTTAACTTTAGGAACAACTCAACGAGAACGCTCTCAGCGAGCCTTACACCATAGTAAGCTAGCATGCTTACCTAAGCTACCAAGGTCCACATCTTATACAATTCTTACTGGTGGGCAACCCAAATAGGAGAACGTTATCTACGAGCAAAACGCTTCCTGAAGCTAAATCTCAGGCTTCTTAGCCACTATACGCCATAAGCATTATAAACGGAACACTAGCTACAACCAATCAAGCATAAGCAAAAACATGCATTCCATACACATTCATCAATGGAATTGCCCGACCAACGCCAGGAAACCAATTTGCGAATCCACCAATTTGCTGAGTCTACCCAGGAAATCTAGATCGATATTTCTTACAACCTTTGCAAAATATCTAACTGCCACTTTCGTGGAAACCAGCTCGTTATGTATCTGTACCAAAAGGCGAACTACTCAGGCAAGCCTGAGAAACCAGTTCTATTGTTTGACTCTCTTACGAAAAGGAGAACTAACAAAACTTCCAAAGATTTTTCATAACTTACAAAGACAAGTCCAGCAATCATCGTCCAGCATCAGCAACAACGTGTTTATTAGTAGGAGAGGCACTGGTAGAAGGGATATTACTTGCATCTCGCGGTACGACAAGTGCAGTAGTACCCTAAGCTTCACGATCCTGCTTCTCCAATAATTCAATGTACATCTCTGCCAGCACAGCATGATCTCCACAAACTCGATCATATTCCCTCTACGCTTTTCGTGCCACACCTTGAAACTGCTTTGCGTACGCAGTCACGGAAGCCAGCTTTTCATGCAGGTCCATCATCGAACTAACCAACACCGTTTTCTCCTCCAGCGCGTCCTGATGCTTTTTCCTCAGGGCCTTCATCTTCTTCTTGTCAGCTTCCCAAGCAGCACACAGCCTCGGCAACTCAGCCGTATCACCATCAACATTATTAGTTAGTTGAACAGCTTGCTTCAACTTATCATACCCAGCCAGGAACTACAAATAACAGACCAATGTTAATATTCATCTTTCACACAATAAGGAATCAATGCAAGTAAAAAGCTCACCAAACAACATGCCAAGTTAGTGGTCTTCAGCGTCGTCTCCAACGTTTCATCTTCAAGCTCAGTTTTATCACCGTCTAGGACCATTCCTTCCAGGAGGTAGGTCGCTATAGAAGATTAATGGAAACTGCAGTCAGAACGCTTAACCATGCGCTTCTTCCCCATCTTCCCAACGTAGAAGAAGTCGCTCCCCACATTTGCAGAACGCCAGGACGAAATGCCAGCCACAGTATGGTGACCTCGACCTAGGTTGTCATGTTCCTCCCGGTTCAGGTCATTATCCCCTCCACGACTGGGATACCTGAACACGATACCTCTAGGTTGTTCGCGACCCTCCACCTTGGCATGTTTGCCATTCTTTGAGCCAGACGCAACAGCCTTGCGCTTGCCACGATTCACATGAGGATGGGGTCTGAACTCCATCTCTTCCATCACAAGGGGTGAGGCTTCCCTCGACCCCTCATCACCAACAACAAGAACACATCTTCACATGTCTCCACATACCGAAGCCAAAGAAAATGGCACAACTCTAGAGCAAACCTTTGGTCTTCTACAAATCAAATAACGATCGTTCAACATCGATCTTCACTTCCTCAACCATATTTTACCACTCATATGCCATGCCACGCGTCTGGCCGCCCGGCCATGCGTCCTAATGAAATTTGCGACCTACAACGCTCGTATAGACTTACTACTCCTCGCTAGTCGCAACCTACAACGCGAAGGGCGAATAACAATCAAGACGCTCACTCAGGGTACAAGCTACCTAGCCTCACCCACTCTTACCAAGGGTCGCCCACATAGCCAAACCATTCTAACAATATCAAGAATCATACATTCACACCATCAAAAGCTAAACAGAACGGATAAAGCAAAAACTAGCATTTCATAAAAGCAAAAGGACGAACTGTTCAGCCAAATTAAGGCCCCAGCTCATCTACCTGCCGAGCTGCTAAGTCTACTCAGGAAATCCAGCTCGGCTAATCATCATTCATCATACAACCAGCTCCCCATAACAGTACGGGGAACTAGTTTGCCGAGTATTTTTACAACCATAAAAAGAAAGTCGAACTGTCCAGGTTACCCCAAAAAACCAACTCTAATGTATCACAACTTACAAACATCAGAATCAAGAAAATACCCTCACAACTCTCAAACTCCAGGAAGCACAACCAAATTTTCAATAGCTAGAGGGTCTATTTCAACCTCTGCATCACCTCCCTCAACCACAATCGAAACACCATCCACACCCAAGTTCACAAACACTTCTGGCGTAGCATATTCAGTTCAGGATTCAACAACCTCTTGAGCAGATACCGCAGCAGCAGGAGCATCACATGCATCTCTCAGTATAGGTACCACTGATGTACTGGGAGCCCCGCGTTCATGCTCCTCTTTCAAGGCTTTGTAATATGCCTCCAACTCAAGGAAATCAGCATCCAGATCGTCATACGCTTTAGTAGCTTTTTGTGCAACGTCCTTGCAGTGCTGGGCATAGTCATTCAACATACCAATTTTGCCAGTAGCAGCCACAACGTTCTCCTCAGCAGTGTGTAGTTTCAGCTTAAGGTCTTCCACCTCGCTATCCTTAAGTAGCTTTGCCAACTTAAGAGCTTGGTCCTCCTTCTTCACCTCATCAAGCTCCTGGCGATCTATGTTACTGATAAGAGCCCAAAACTGTAGTTTTAACCCCTTAGCAGTCATACTTTTAGACCAATTATGTGAGTAATAAGTAAGAGTTAAGACTGATTACGTGTTTTTATGTATTTCAGGCTTCAAAGTCAATTATGTGTAGGAATGTGCCACTTTGATGAGATAAAGGAGCAATGGTTGGTTACTAAGGAGTTCGGTGATTAAAGGCCAAGATTCAAGAAGACCAAGCCTTTGTAAAGCCTGGTCAAAAGATGAAAAGTCAAAGTCCACGCGGTAAACAAATGCACAAAGTCAACAGAACTTCCGAAGACCATATCTTTAGACTCAGACCTCGGAATTGGGCCTACCTTATGTCAAAACGACCGGCTCGGAAAGAGCTTTCCAATGGTCCAAGCCTTGACCCAATCAGAGGAGCAGAAGTGGACGAAAAGTCTGTTGAAGTGAACTGCAGCTGAAGAGGCATTTTTGGACCGAAAGAATTGGGTTTTGGGCCTGATTCTCTGGCCCAAAACATGGCTCCAAGCCCATGCACGATTTTTGGATCTGGATGTATAAAACAAAAGCTTCACTCTTTGTTAATGGTAGCTAGTTAGACCTAAATTAATATATAGAATTCTAGATCTGTTTTAATTAATTAATTAAGTTTTAGTTCCATTACAATTCTTGTTTTAGATTAAATTCTTGAATGATTGTTCTTGATTGATTAGATAAATAAAATAGTTATTATTCAATTTCATTCTTGTCATTTCCATTCTAGATCTAATTTAAATTCTTGTTCTTATTCCATTCCAGTCATTAAATTAGATTCATTATTGTTTAATTAAGTAAATCTCAATTTCTTACATTATGTTTAGTTTAGATTCAATGGAAAATGTTAGGTTGATGACTCAAGGCTAAAACCTCCATTAGAGGGGTTGATGAAGCCTTGATGAAAACTTAGTGGTTAGTATAGAATTGGTTGTAGAATCTATTCCACTCTAGAAGGTCGGTGTTTAGCCATGAGAATGGGTGGACGACCTCATGCTAGTTAGTATCCGGTAGGAATGCCATGAACACTAGGGATTAGACTCGAAATTCTTGCCGTGGAAAACGCGTAAGAATCGAGATACGACAATCTATACTAGGTTATTAAGTTGGATTCGAGGTGGATTTAATTCCCTCTATTTCTTTATCTAGAGTCAAACAATCGTATTCCCGTAGCTTTCATAGATTAACTTTAGTTTATATTATATCTTGTTATTTAAATTAACGCGTCTTGTTAGCATAACATTTCGTAAAGCTCTCATTGACTTAGGACTGATTTCTTAGACCTAGAAAACAATCCATGCTAGGGAACTAGGAGTGGAACGAACTTCCTACTCCACTTAGTGCAATTTGCATCGAGAGTAGAAGCTTTGATAAATATCTAGTAAAAGTTTAGTTTTAGTTTACTTACGTTTTGAATTCATCGTTCATTTCGTAGGTAGACTATTCATTTTACTTTTATCAGTAACACTTTACTTTTATCAGTATTCATTTTACTTTTATCAAATGGCGCCGCTGCCATCTTAGTTACACTTTAGCATTGTTTTCATAGTAGAAGTAGTCATTTTAAGTCCCATTAAACCCACCCACCCTTGTTTGTTTCATACTGTGGCTGCCCATTTCAGCGTGACAAATTCCACGAGAAAATACCCTTGGCGCCACGCTTCAGCGAGAGCACGACCAGCTAAGTTCTTTGGAATTTAAAATTACCAATCGAAGCGCGCCCGCCATACCAAAGCGCGACCGCCAAACACTTGAACTTCGACTTCCCACCGAAATAACCCACCTAAAAAAACACCGTAATCTGAAAATTATGCGGCCAAAGGCCAGGCAAAGTTAAAATTTCCGGATTTCCACAGTTTTGATTCAAACTTTGATCTTTCATATTTTTCGGTGTTCTAATCTCTTATATACACCGAACACGCCGCATTACAAGACGTTATTCATAAGCGAAGCAAGGACGCTTATCGGGTATTCCTTTCTTCCATACCTCGCATTTCCGGTTAGAGGTTTTCTACTAGTATATCGAATTGTTTGGAGTGTTGCATGTTTAGTTAAGCTCAACTTAGTCTTGCATGAGATTAAGGTCCGGTCGAACAAAACAACAAACGTAATTACACGAACAAAAACAAGTCTATCTAGTACACCACCCACCACACCTCTAACTACTATCACACACACCATATACCGACATAATGGTCAAGAAAGAGAGACTCCTCTCTCCGACTTTTACAAAGCCTTGAGCGATAGCCCTAAATCGCATCGCTCTAGCCGGAGACCCCGGGGGATTTTCGAATCCCCAAACATATTTAATTTGTTACCCGTTTTTCATGGGTTAGACCATGAAAACCTTATCACACATCGCGTTAGGGATTGAACAAGTCCTTACAACATTCCATCATCCTACGGTAGGTGCGAACAAATTAAACCGGGGTATTCCCTTTCACATTAGCCGATAAGGCGGGCGTCTTGGTTAACGCCCAAGCTTAATTTTCAATGGACTCGTGGGCTAAACTTGTTCACCGCTTATGGAACATTTTTACCCACCCCTAAAGACGGATGAAATGCTTTCCAAGATTCATTTTTTCCGACAGAATCCTCATGAATCATTTTCTGAGGCATGGAATCGTTTCACCGATCTCCTTATAGAGTGTCCACATCATAACTTAGCTAAAGACACGTTAGTTCGCGGCCTTTTCAAAGGTCTTCTACACCACCATAAAGAAGTCCTTGACATAATGAATGGGGGTAGTTTCCTAAGTAAAGGAGCCTCGGAGGCTTACAAATTTTTAGAAGACCAAACTAAACGGAATAATAATTGGGGGGGTAGTGATGATATCCCCCGCTCAGCTAGTTCTTCTTCAACAGTAAAGGCCGCCGGTATGTTTGAGAAGAAAACCGATCCAGAACTTAAAAATCTAATCGAATCTCTAACTAAAAAAGTAGAGGCTATTTCTGCTCAACAAAAGCCTATCCCCGTCATGAATGTAAACTCCAACCCATGTAATTTCTGTTTGAGTCCAGAGCACCCTGACGATTATTGTCCTCTAGCTTATGAACAACAACCACCAGAACAAGATAATGTTTACTCTATTAATAACTATCCTATTCCTAACGCCGTGGAGACAACATCCCAACTTCAAGAAATAATCAACAAGTAACACCTCCAGGGTACAATAATCAAAACGTTAGGCAAGCAAATAATTATAACAACCAAGCTCCACCTAGGCAAGGACAAGGACAAGGACAAGGTCAAGGGAATTATAATAATTATAACAACCAAGCGCAACCACGACAAGGTCAAGCACAAGGTCGATAATTATAATAATTATAATACCAATAGAGGTATCGCTCCGGTTAATAATAATAACTATCACAACCCACTCATAAATAATCAACGAGAGATAGTTCCAAACACCACCCGTGACTACTACACCTACACAACCGGATCGTATCGACGCCTTTATACAAGTTACCCAACAACTTTTCCGCATACAATGACTCAATCAAACCAACAGATTTTACAATCCATAAATCAGGGCATACAACAGCTTAGCCCAAGCGAAAGCCCAACCAAAAGGCGTTTCCGTGACAAGCAATACCAAACCCTAAAACAAAGAACACAGACCTTTGAGGTAAACGGTAATTCTAGTAATGAAAACTACAATCGTAGGTGACCTAAATGCCATCACCACTCTCCTCGAAGAGTGGTTGATAACAAAGTAACTACGCCTATAGTTACCCCATCGATCAAGACTCTACACCGGACATCGAACTAGATACCGCAATAGAAACCGAGGAGCCTACCACGGTAAAGGTACCGCTTAAATCACAACCAAAGAAACCGAAAAGCCAAGGTTACACAAAAGTAGAGCCATATCACTGTAAATATAGAGCTTAAACCACCGCTCCCTCAAAAATTAGCCATGCTAACCGTGGGATACAAACTTTGAGGAAATTAGGAACGTTTTCAAGAATCTAACGATAAACCTTCCTTTTCTCGGCTATTAAAAAGCTACCTAACCATGCTAAGTTTCTTAAAGTTGTTGTACTACTAGGCGCGAAGACCAATATACCTAAAGACGCCTTCTTAACTGAACAGTTCCCAACTTTATCCGAAAAATAATGGAATTGTTAAGTACAAGGACCCCGGTCGCCCCATCAGAAAATGCACCTTAGAGATTCCCACACGACGACCACCTTTATTAGACACTGGGCGAAGTGTTAACTTACTCCCCAGTGATACTTGTATAAACAAATAGGTCTACAGAAATGCAACCTATAAAAATAACGCTGCAATTAGCGGACAAAATTAAGTATCCTAAAGGTGTAGTGGAAAACGCGTTTGTTAAGGTTCGTGATTTCTACTATCCCGGCCGATTGTTATCCTCGATACGTAAGTCGCTAATGACTCAGACCGATCATTTTAGGGCGCCCACTTCTTGGCAACCGCCAATGCTTTATAAATTGTCGTGATGGAAAGATGTCCTTATCTTTTGGCCATCTTTCCGTCAAGGTAAATGTTTTAAAATGATGAAACAGCTACCGTGATTCGGCTCGTAGATGGGGAGGTTAGCATGATCGAGAGTTTAGCTCAAGATTATTTTAACAACACGCTTCCTGAAAACAATATGTACAAATTCCTTTCTTTTGAACTTCAGATTTTATAAATGACTCCTACTTAGAGGAAGTCAACACCATCCCGAGTCCACACCAATTGTAGACCCGTCGGTTGCTCCATATCGATTACGATTACCTAAGACTTGCTACCTAAGCAAGTCTTCATTACGCAAGATAAGGACAAGGATGAAGAGACATGTTTAATAAGGGTGATTAGGGAACATCGGTCTCGATTGGTTGGTCCCTAGCCGACATTAAGGGAATTGACCCTAATGTTTGCACTCATCGTATCCATTTGGAGGATAACGCCAAGACTTCTCGCTAACCTCACCGCTTGAACCCCGCCATGAAAGAGGTGGTTAGGGAAGAAGTTTGCGATTACTCGATCGCGGTATTATATACCCAATCTCCGATAAATTAATGGGTAAGTCCCATTCATGTAGTTCCTAAGAAATCGGAGTTACCATGGTACGTAGAACGGGAAGGGTGACTATGTTGTCACTCAAGGTCCTATGAAATGGAGAATCAGATTGATTATAGACGTTTAAATGCTATGACACGAAAGGATCACTTTCCCTTACCATTTATAGATCGATGCTAGAACGCCTAGCCGGTCATGCCTTTTATTGTTTTCTAAATGGCTACTCCGCTATTTTCAGATTATTATTGATATTGATGACCAAGAAAAGATAACCTTCACATGTCCCTTCTAACATATGCCTATAAACGAATGCCTTTTGGCCTTTGTAATGCCCCCGGTACCTTCCAAATGATGTATGCTTCATATATTTAGTGACATGGTAGAGCTTTATGGAAGTATTCATGGATGATTTTTCTATCTATGGAGACTCCTTTACTGAATGCTTGTCTAACCTGTCTAAGGTCTTGACACGGTGTGAAGAAAAGAGCCTCGCTTTTAAATTGAGAAAAGTGTCATTTCATGGTAAAAAGGGCATAAGTACTAGGTCATATTGTATCTAGTGATGGCATCGGCGTAGATAAAGCCAAACTAGATAAGATAGCGACCCTCTACCTAAACCACGAACCGTCCGGGTGAGATTAGAGCCTTTCTAGGCCATGCGAGGGGTTTTATAGCGTTTCATTAAAGATTTTTCAAAATAGCTAGGCCTTTAACTAACCTCGCTTTTGAAGGATGCAATCTTTGATTTTAATTTTAACTGTAAACAGGCTTTTGAAACCTTAAAAGTCAGCCTCTAACCATCGCACCTATTATACAACCTCCGATTGGTCTAAACCTTTCAACTCATGTGTGATGCTAGTGACTATGCAGCTTGGTGCCGTCTTGGGACGTAAACTAGATAATAAGTCCACCGTTATTTATTATGCTAGTAAAACATTAAACGATGCTCAACGGAATTATACAAATACTGAAAAGAATTTTTAGTTAGTCATTTATTATGCTTTAGATAAATTTCGGCTCCTTATTTGGTTGGTTCTAAAACTTTAGTTTACACGGACCATGCAAAGATTCTAGGTACCTTCTTGCAAAGAAGGATGCTAAGCAGATTAATCCGATAGATTCTTCTCCCCGCAAGAGTTCACATTAGAAATAAAGGACAAAAGAGGGGTCGAAAACGTGAGTTGCCGACCACTTATCTAGACTTACAAATGACGATAGTAGTGATTCCGAGTCCATACCGACTCTTTTCCCGATGAGCATCGTATGCTATTTTTCATCACCATGGTATGGGACATCGTGAAATTATTTAGCGGCTGATGTTATGCCTTATAATTGGACAAGAAATAAACGTAAGAAGTTCTTGGCCGAGTCAAGTTATACTACCGGATGAGCCCTACCTTTTTAAGTATTGTGCGGATCAGATTATTCGTCGCCAGATTCCCCAAAGGGGAATATAATGAAGTTCTATCGCTTCTGCCATGACAAAGAGTGTGGTGGCCACTTTAGCGGAATGAAAACAGCCGCTAAAGTTCTTCAATGTGGATTTTATTGGCCTACCCTTTTTAAGGATGCCCAAGTGCATTGCAAAGACGGTATTCGCTTTGCCAACAACTTGGGCTTAATCACGGCGTAATATGATGCCATTAAATCCAATCTTGATTGTAGAAATTTTTGATGTGTGGGTATTGATTTCATGGGCCCTTTCCCTCGTTTCCCACGGTTATATTTATATTCTAGTTGCCGTGGACTACGCGGTCTAAATGGATAGAGGCCCTAGCTTGCCGTGAGCAATGACCATAAGACCGCGGGTATTTTTATTAAAGAATATATTTTCTCGGCCGGTTTGGCATTCCTAAAGCCATCATTAGTGATGGTGGAACACATTTTGCAAATGAGTTGTTGCATCCCTAGTGAAAAAGTATGGAGTTACACACAAAGTAGCAACTCCTTATCATCCACAAACTAGCGGACAAGTAGAAGTTTCTAATAGGGAAATCAAAAAAGATTTTAGAAACAACAAGAAACCCCGATAGGAAAGACCGGTCGGCGTCCTATCGGATGCCTTATGGGCATATAAAACTGCTTTCAAAACTCCTATAGGTATGTCTCCCTTTAGACTTGTATTTGGGAAACCATGTCATTTGCCCGTTGAATTAGAGCACCGCGGCTCGTGGGCTATAAAAAGCCTTAACTACAATATTGATGATGCGGTGTCAAACGCAGTTACAATTAAATGAGCTTGAAGAAATCCGTAGCGATTCTTACGATCTCGCCAAGGATTATAAAGCTAACATGAAACGGTTCATGATAAGCATATCTTGCGCCAAAGAGTTTGTGGTCGGACAAAAGGTTTTGCTTTTTACAACTCCCCGCCTACATATTTTCCCTGGGAAACTAAAACCCGCTGGTCGGTCCTTTTCTCGTTATCAAGTCACCCCCTTACGGGGCAATTACCTTGGTAAATCCCAAGGACAACAAAGTATCTTTCAAGTTAACGGTCAACGATTAAAACATTTTCACTAACTTCGTCCCCCGATATAGAGGAAGTCCTTTTACAGACCCTATATATGAGGAATGACCCTTTGTCATTGGTGTACTTCCTTTCACTTCCATTTAATGGTAAGTGCACCATTAAGGTAACCGGCCCTCCCTATGGAGTGTGTGGGTGTAAGTACCGGATCCTAAGTCCACAGCTCACATAGTTCACGCTTCCACTCTTTGCATGTTTTCTCGGATTTTTGAGTCATGTTCCTCTATGGAGTGAATTATGTATTTATTGTTTTTCGTGGTTTCTTATAATAAACAAATAAAAATAAAATAAAAATTTTAAAATCATAAACATAGCAATCCAACAAGTCTTGGGAATCGACTTTAAATCCACTCCACGTTGTAAACAAATTTTGTGTTTAAAATTTGTTTGGGGTGGGCACGATCCTTGCATCCGATTGCTTGAACCTTCCTTTTCATGCTGCTTAGGTCCATTAGTATAGTTCATTGGGGTTGACGCCATCTAATTTAGTGTTCATTTGTTCGCGATAACTTACGCCATGCACGCACTTCGAGGCATTTTCTACTATCTTATATGTCACCCACGGTCGGAATAGAGTAGTTTATGGATCATTGGATTGGAAATTCTCTCCCGATCATTTCCATATCTCATTCGCAAAAAAATCGGACCGATAACGGCGGAAATTTAGTTTGAAGTTGCGCTGAAAATCGACGAAAGTCGAAAAATCGAATTGGGCTTTGGGCCAACTCGCGCTCACCTACAGCGCGCCCGCGCCTCCCTTTCCAAAAACCCAATCGCGAGTTCATCTTCTCCAACCGCTTGTCACAAATTTAAAATTCAAACCCTAGCAACCAAAATAAAAAAAAAAAAATAAAAAATAGAATACATCAAAATAGAAAGACCACCCACGCCCTTTGTGAAACACCAACACAATCTCCAACCGTTTCCACCAAGAAAACACCCACCAATTCAAGTTTTCAAACCTGCCACCGTAACCACCACCGCCACCACCATTGTTTCTCGTTGTTTTTTATCAAACTCGCCTCCCCCACAGGCTACAAAAACCATTAGTTATCTAAGAAACTTCAATGGCGCTACGACGAAGAATGTTGCCGGAGCACGCGTTTGAGGCCGACCATTTCGCACCATTTTACGACGCCAATATGATTAAGAGGGATTGGAACAGACTGTGGTATTCGACAGATGAGTTTTATCACTATGATTTGGTAGAACAGTTTTATGAGAAACGAGAATTGGAGGGAAATAGGATTTTCATTAGGATAAAGGTGAACGGAGGAGGAAGTAACGAGACAAATTGTTGGCGAGCTATTAGGAATCACGCCAGAACCAACCTGATATTTTACCATTCAGAATCCCAATCTACCGCAGTTCTGCTTTGATGAAAGATACGGTCATAGAGGGTGAATACAATACGATATCTCATTTAAGCGCCATCGACCACGAGAACCAATCAACCGGCGGTAGCTCGGTGGATTGGTAGGAACGCCCCTGAAAGACAAAGTCAGCGACATCGGACTTCGTTCCATCGCGTTCTCGGATTTTGCAAACGAATGAGTGTAATTTCTGCATCCCTCGATGTAATTTTGAATGTGATTAGAGGAGTGGGAAAGAGCATGGCGCTTCTTCCCGTGATTGATCACTAAAGATTATGCTCTCATTTAGAGTCGCCGCTAAATCGCCCTATTAAAGATCAAATTGCATTCTAATGCAAGTATTTATAAGGAATGCATCCAAGAGACTTGGCCGCTGTCCGCAGAGAATAAAGTTGAGTCGAATAATGAAGGCAAAAGATATGACATGGTTGGTTGAGGATAATTTCGATAGTCAAACTTCTAATTTAGAACGAATGATAATGCCGCAAACCGGGTTTCGATGCGCTTATCGATCTCGGAAGATATCCGACATAGACAAATTGTAATTCGAATAAGCAAACGAACTTTCGACGAGTTGAAATGCTCGAAAAGGGGTCGAAGATATCTTGTCTAACTTGGAGATTATCCACCGTAATCACCAAGCCCAAGATGCGATACTCAAGATCGAGATGGAAGCACAAATTTGTTCAGATAGAGATGCTAATGACGTATGCCACTCGTGGATGAGTCCGTCTCACCGAAGTCCGAGAGGCATGAGCGCCGTCGCCGCAGCCGATGGCTCAAGTCATTCTTCACCACGTATAGCCTCCATCTCGTGGACCATCTTCTTCACACGCCTAGGTGTTCAACATCGGTTGGTCCTCGTTATTTCATTGTTTTTATTGTTTTGTTAGTGGAATTTTATTTCAGTAGTTAGATTTAAATATTAAGTTGTTTGTTTTAGATTGCTTGGATTTCATATTATTTTAATATAATTTATTTTGATCATCTTTCGTAAGGATGTCTTGGAGTCAAAGTTGAAAATTAGGCCGATATCGGCATATCTATGATTTTTTGTAGTGGTAGCATGATATGTAGGAGAGTTTAGAAGTTACTATTCTAAACCAAGTTTAAAAGATACCAGGGTTGTTAGGAAATCAAAACTATGGTTAGTTTCCGTTTTCGGGTTTGGCAGATTTCTATTTCCGGAAATTGCCTTAAAACAATTTGGCAACTTGCCGATTCGTTTTGGAAACCCGAACCTATTTAAACTTCCATCATTCTACACTCACAACCCACACTACACCCCACAATCATCTCTCACCTTTCACTCCAAGCTTTTTCAAACTTTGTTTTTCTTGTAAACACTCGCTTTTACGAAGCCACGGCTAATATACACTTCCAAAATTTTTTTGCTTATACACTTCCATAAATTTTTTTGTCGAAACACCAAGCAAATCTCAGAGCCAAACTTCGCCTCTAAAACACTATAAATCGAAAAATCTCGAGGCGCGCTCCTTCCCTTCGTAAAAAATTTCCGATTTTCTCGAGGTTTCTTCCGTGTTTTCGCAGTCGTTTCTACTGAGTAGTTTTGAGATGACACCTCCTATAGTGATTCCCGAACAGTCATTTGAAAACTTGATGGGAACCGATACCTATGGAGCATCGTTCACGAATGATCGCGGCAGCTTAGGATGGCGGCATCTTCTTAGAAGAGTGATGACGATTCTTTTCACCTAAGCTAACCGAATTCTTCTATAATAATATTACTTTTATTGTACCCAAGAAGGAGAACAAAAATTTTCCCTTGCTATTGATGGCACGACTATGAAATTCAAGTAAGCAATTGATAGCTTTGGTTTCGGGTTGCCATTACGCGACCTATGCACGCGTGGGGATATATGACGATAACTCATACCTATATGAATATGCCTATTTCCATGAGTATTATGGGGGGGGTGTTTCAGATATCATGGACCAAGACCAATATAACATCGCCTCGAAAGTAGCCTATCGCTGAATGTAGGCATAACCATGTTGTTCATCATGATGAACATTCTAGGGGAACGGCGGTTTACTTCGCCAATAATATCGCCGGGTGACGTTTTCCTTGCTTTAGGCGAGGGACGCCGTCGGTATGACATTCCCCGAAGTTTTAGTTGCTACTTCGGCGAGGACATACCTTGAGGCATAAGTACCTTCTTATGCCTGCCTTTGGTTTGTCGATTATGCGCCGCTTTGCCTACCCATATTCTCAGTACCGCGATTACCGCATTGGGAAAGGGTCGAAATCATGAGACCCACCAATCGTGGGTAAGATCATTCCGAGCCATGACTTGGCGGGATGGCAGGTGCAACCACATTTGGTTGCCCCTTACACCCCATCGCACCAAATAACACTAGAGTTAGCACTAGTTGATGATACACGGGAAGGCGTGGCAAGTTGTTATGGCATGGCGGGGATCGCGAAAAGAACCTCATATAGAAGAGGAGGATGACGAAAAATCTTTGGGGGTGCGGGTAAGTTTTTTAGTTAAGTTAGTGTCCGCTTATGTCCCAAGCAATTTAATTACATTAACCCCATAATGGGTGGAACTCTTATAGAGTTCGTCGGCTTTTTATTACTATATTTGTATGTTTTAACTTTGTTTTGCAGATGTTCCCGAATTTCACGCTTTCAATGGTATTTTTCCTACCCTCTTTATTTAAATGCTTTAAGGACAAAGCATGCTTCTTGTTTGGGGGCATAGAAACACGGTAATTAAGACATCTGATAGGATATAGATATGTATAATATGCATATTGTTTTCAAGTTAAAAATTTCAAAAATATAAATAAATAAGTTTATGCTATACACTTAGGAATATTGGTATTGTTTTCTTTCTCTATGCTCTTAACAATCTAGAAGTCTCAATGAGCTTTTGCATCGGAATAATTGTTAGAAACTTAGGTTAATATGTAGGTAATAATCTTTGCATCTATCTATAAATATATTACATGAGTATCTATGATTGTTAGCGATAAGTTTCAAATCTAGGCTAGAGTACTTATTCTACAAATCCTGTGAGAATATAGCCTAAAACCTTATATGAGCTAAAACATTTGAGAAATGACACAAGGGAGAAGTAAAATCCGGATAGAGAAATCACACGCCCACTTGCTTGATCACTATGCCATATCCTAAGCGAAATTTAGGCCCTCTTTGGATCGATATAGCCAGAAATTCAAACCTATGAATTATTTTCCGCTAGTCGCCCCTCGATCCTTTCATTAGCCCTTCCATAAACCATAATTCCTTTACCCCTGTTACAAAAAAAAAAAAAAAAAAAAAAAAAAAATCAACCTACCCAATTTAGAATAAGTCCGAGAATAGAATGATGAAGAAAGAAGAAGAGAAAAAACCTGTGGTAAACAAAAAAATTAGTTAGTTGCTTCGGAAATAAAGAAAAGAAGTTTCCATCCAAAGAAAAAAGAAAAAATAGAAATAAATCAAAACTCCAAAAATAGAATAAAGGGAGTCAAAAGCCAAAGAAAAGAAAAAGAAAAATATGGCTAAGGATGGAAACAAAGTGTAGAAGCAAAAAGTAAATAACAAGGTTTCTCTAGTTACATAATATGAAGACTCTATTATCTCGGACTTGTCCTTTTGAATATCCATTTCCTTCCTTCTTAAACCATCTCCTAATCCTCAACACCTAATAAAGACCTCTAGCTTAATTAGGAATAGGTTAGTGTGATAGTAAGTGGCAGATGTGTTTGATCGACTCCGGCTTCCTTTGTTGTCATTGAGATTGTAAGGTAAAGTGTGCCCACCGCACTAATCGGAGCAAATAAACTTGAGTGGAAAAATCAGAGTGGTTTTGTCTTGACATTTATGTGAGGACCTACTTAAGGACGCTATTCGAAGTTTCGAAACGGACCTGCCATTACATTTCATAGTATTACTCATTGTTATATGTTTATTTTAGATGATTGATTATTATGCATATATTAGCTTAGGGTTCCGACCGGGTTATTCTTATGTATTTGCTAGTGAGATGTATAGATAGTTGAGACATGAAGGAGAAAAAACAATAGTTTTATTTCTTAGTCGTTGTAGTATAGATGAAGTTTGTGAGTACCTTCACTGGAAAACTCTCACGAGGTTATAACTTCGTCCACTAGGGAATTCCTAGTGGTTTAAGGCCTTGTTGCATATGGTCAATGCAATCGCTTCGACAAACGCGAGTAGTTAGAACTCCATTTTGGTCACTTATTCTAATTTCTCATCTTTGCTTGAGGACAAGCAAAATGCTGTTTGGGGGTGGTTTGATAAGAGCCCAAACTGTAGTTTTAACCCCTTAGCAATCATACTTTTAGACCAATTATGTGAGTAATAAGTAAGAGTTAAGACCGATTCACGTGTTTTATGTTTTCGGGCTTCAAAGTCAATTATGTGTAGGAATGTGCCACTTTGATGAGATAAAGGAGCAATGGTTGGTTACTAAGGAGTTCGGTGATTAAAGGCCAAGATTCAAGAAGACCAAGCCTTTGTAAAGCCTGGTCAAAAGATGAAAAGTCAAAGTCCACGCAGTGTAAATAGTGCACAAAGTCAACAGAACTTCCGAAGACCATATCTTTAGACTCAGACCTCGAATTGGGCCTACCTTATGTCAAAACGACCGGCTCGGAAAAGAGCTTTCCAATGGTCCAAGCCTTGACCCAATCAGAGGAGCAGAAGTGGACGAAAAGTCTGTTGAAGCGAACTGCAGCTGAAGAGGCATTTTTGGACCGAAAAGAATTGGGTTTTGGGCCGATTCTCGCCCAAAACATGGCTCCAAGCCCATGCACGATTTTGGATCTGGATGTATAAAAACAAAAGCTTCACTCTTTGTTAATGGTAGCTAGTTAGACCTAAATTAATATATAGAATTCTAGATCCTGTTTTAATTAATTAATTAAGTTTTAGTTCCATTACAATTCTTGTTTTAGATTAAATTCTTGAATGATTGTTCTTGATTGATTAGATAAATAAAATAGTTATTATTCAATTTCATTCTTGTCATTTCCATTCTAGATCTAATTTAAATTCTTGTTCTTATTCCATTCCACCATTAAATTAGATTCATTATTGTTTAATTAAGTAAATCTCAATTTCTTACATTATGTTTAGTTTAGATTCAATGGAAAATGTTAGGTTGATGACTCAAGGCTAAAACCTCCATTAGAGGGGTTGATGAAGCCTTGATGAAAACTTAGTGGTTAGTATAGAATTGGTTGTAGAATCTATTCCACTCTAGAAGGTCGTGTTTAAGCCATGAGAATGGGTGGACCTGACCTCACATGCTAGTTAGTATCCGGTAGGAATGCCATGAACACTAGGGATTAGACTCGAAATTCTTGCCGTGAAAACGTAAGAATCGAGATACGACAATCTATACTAGGTTATTAAGTTGGATTCGAGGTGGATTTAATTCCCCTCTATTTCTTTATCTAGAGTCAAACAATCGTATTCCCGTAGCTTTCATAGATTAACTTTAGTTTATATTATATCTTGTTATTTAAATTAACGCGTCTTGTTAGCATAACATTTAAAGAAAAGCTCTCATTGACTTAGGACTGATTTCTTAGACCTAGAAAACAATCCATGCTAGGGAACTAGGAGTGGAACGAACTTCCTACTCCACTTAGTGCAATTCGCATCGAGTAGAAGAAGCTTTGATAAATATCTAGTAAAAGTTTAGTTTTAGTTTACTTACGTTTTGAATTCATCGCTCATTTTAAAGTAGGTAGACTATTCATTTTACTTTTATCGGTAACACTTTACTTTTATCGATTATTCATTTTACTTTTATCGGTTACACGTCACGAACATTCTTCAACTCGTCTTTCAGCTTCACCACAGTTTCTCTATCTGATTCGGCGAACTGGGCGATCTCTTTCAGCTTCTGATACCTACTCACAAGCTGTATTAGCACACACACAATAGCAGTCAGTCCGCAACATTCTCATAAACGAGCTAGCAATCCAGGTTTGGAGAATTTCACTTACCAGACACTGCGCTATATCCATTCGCCTCAGATTATCAGCTAGCCCCTTGGAATCCAGCTCCTTACGGTTGCCATCCAGAGCTATATGATCAAGCAGACACGCCGATATCTTACTCGACTTGAAGCTGGCGTCAGTTCGCCTCACAGCCCGTTGCACTCCCTGATCATCCAAGTACACTACTTGGGGCTCCAACTCCTCCATAATCATAGCAGACTTCCCACTCACCTTACTCGGGCCCTTTGCCTTCGTTAACGGAGTGGGCTCTCGAGAAGCAGGGGACGAACTCTGCCTTACCCCAAAAGTTTCCAAGTCCATAACTGGCGCTGGCCTCGACCTGGTACTACGAGTGGCTGTACCGCCAACTCGCCCACCACTAGAACTGCCCCCAGTACTGGAATTCTCCCCAAGCACATGCTTCACAGCTTTGACAACCTTCGCAGCGTCCTGGTCAGATGCATCAGCCTTCCTCTTCAATGAGCTGCTCCGCTCACGAGGATTGAAGACCACCCTATCCAGCTCAACATGCGCACCAATCGACCCCCCCCCCTCAGGTCGCCAGCCCGACCCACTAGTTCCCGGGGCACCAGCACCTCCGGAGGGTCACTTAGGACCAGCGCGACCTAGGTTCCTATCTTCTCTTGTCACCAAATCGCTCTTGCATTTCTCCATCACTTTATCACTAGCTTGACCCGAGCCTTTTCCTTTTGATCTCTTCTTTTCTCCCTGATTACTGGACCTCCTTTTTCCACGAAGAAATGAGCTACTTTAGGCAGTTTCGCTTGTTTTTGGACCCGAGTCAACCTTGCAAACCTCTCTATCTCCTTCCGGTTAGTTCGTGTCTTTACAGCGAACTCTGCAAGCAGAACAAAAACACGAGTCAATTAAAATAACAGTAACCCAACCATCAAAACAACATGAGCAATACACTCCCACCCACCAGAGATATTGCAAACCCTAGTTTGCAACCTACATCCTTTAGCACAGTAGTTTCCAACTAACAGCAACGACCTCTTTTTCCAAGCCTCGGTTTTTACACCATCCATCACACTGGAACGCTTTGTCAAAGTTTGCAAGCGAAAATTGAAATTATGAGATCTCTTTACAACGAAGTGCTCAGTAATGTCAGATACCCCTATGTGGTATTCACCACTAGCATTCAGTAGATCGAACACCTTGGATAACCGCCAAATGTTACCAACAAACTGACAAGGGGATTTCCAACAGTGAGCTAAAAAGTCACAAACCAGCTTAGAGAATGGTATTCGCATATGCGCTCTCAGCTAACCCTCATAGATTATTATCCCACCGTTTGGAGGGTTGTATTCCTCACTCCACACATTTTCGCTCGGCCTTGGTTTGTATATCTCCAAGTCGTTTCCTTCTATCCCATAAGCTGCCCTCAGTTCGGGGAACGCACTCGCTGCAAGTCGATCCACCGCCCTAGGGGGCAACCCATTCGAGGACGACCCCTCATCACGACCTGACGTGCTAGCCACAGCACCAACAGAGCCAGATCGTATCCTACCCTCACCTTCCCTAACTTCCCCCTCACCATACTCAGGACGACTTTCAAGACTCACCGACTTTTTCGTATCTTTCTCATATTCCTTACAACTTAAAGATAATTCTTGAACCTCTTCAGATCGAGTACCATCAGAGTCAGACATTTTTGTGTTTCTTCTTCTCAAATACCCAAACCTAAACAACAAAACCTAACACTGGCCTACCTACTGGACACACAACACTTGAGCAAGAAGAAAGAAAACAGAAAATGGAAAAGCAGCGGCAGCAAAAGCACTCACCTGAGAAACCCTAGCCTGCGGTTTTGTTAAAGAAGAAAACAGAAGATAACTTTTCGTTTCTCCCAAATTTGGTTTTGAATAACTGCCCGTTCAGTTCCCAATGCAATATGATTATAGCCTACGCCCTAGCCCACACACGTGTACCAAGGCCCTATCTTTTCAAGATTTCGGAAAACATGGCGATACGTTTCCTCCACAACTTCTCTGATTCTCTCACGTGCCAACCACGAGCCAGCTACACCTCGCACCAGGTCGCTACACAGCGTGAATCGATCTCTCCAACACGATACGCATTTCCGCTATCACCAGTCCGCTTCTCCGCTCACGATCAACACGTGCCAATGTTTTCTCTCAGCAGATCGCTTCAATGTACAACACGACCTACTGAGAGGGGGTTGTGTGAGGGAGTAATATTCTCCTTCAGGAGTATTAAGCACATGTAAGATCGCTTTGTATTGAGCTCGCTTCATGTAGGTGATCTACCTCAGCTCGCTACAAGATATTACAGATCGAACAGATGACCTCAAATAGAACGCCTCATCTGATGACACCATCCCTTATCCGGAGGCAATCATTACCAAAGCCATACCTGTACTTCCAATCACCGTGATATACGAACTACTCTAACTACTCCAATGATTACATAATTCCTACCAAAACCAACCTAACACTCATTCTTCATCTCGACCACACACTTGTGCATGGCAGTGCACGTGTCTCGTGGATCTGTATCCTCAATATCTATAAATACCACCTACATGAACTACGTCAGAGCTGATTCTTCTCTCCCCCCAGAATCAAGAGAAGATACGTAGACAGTTTGCTCATCAACGAACTCGGTCTCTCCTAAATCTGATCCCATTCTCCTTCTTCCCTTGTATGTATAGGAAAACTAAAATGCACCTTTACAGTTATCATATTTGATTTCTTTTCGGTTGTATATGGATTCAATGTATCATTTGCCACCCTTCCAATATTGCTCTCTTTATGACTCAAAACAAAGTTAAGGCTCTCATTAATCATTATGCATTCTTCATACGGAACAAATTAAAGAGCTAGTCTAACAAGAGTGATAACTAAACAAGGGGATGAGGCTCATTTCTTGGATAACTAACAATCTTTCTGTGGAGCACAGTAGTGTTTTAACACAGTCCGTCCTAATTTGCAGGTGTGTGTTCCAGACCTCCACCTTTAGTAAAAAAAACTTGAAATGTACAAAATTTCAACACCTAAAATCCGAGATTTAATTGCTAGGGTCGAAATTTAAAGTTCTCGATAGAAAATTGGACGACACGTTTTACTTTTCCAATTCTCTAGGTTTGTTTGGAAGTTTTCCTTTGAAATTGGAATTGAAAATATAATTCCAAGACTTACAATTTCAAGTAGTTAAAATTCCTGAATATATGGAACTCTCAAGTTTCTGCCCCCTATAGAAACTTACATTTCCTTGATTTTGGGGATTTGAGGTTTCCATTCCAGTATAGAAAAAGCTGCCAAATAGAGTGACTCTTAATTTTCGGAAATATATTTTGAATTCCACACTAAAATCCTGGTTGCCAAACACATCATAGGCGTTTTGTTGTTTTCCCAAATGGGCTTTTGTACTGGATCGACATTTTTTGTTGGGCCGTATGTCGGAGCTTAGACAACATATGCATCATCTACATATGGAATTGTGGTCTGGTGGGCATAGTCCAAGATCTAGTTCTTGTATTCTCTATTTCTCTTCATTTTCAGCCTTGCCTCAGTCACCTTCTCTACAGGAGTACTGGACTATCTCTATCTTCTATTTTTTCTTTTTTCTAATTTTTTTCTATTTTATTTTTATGGTAATTTTCTTTTTTTCTATCCATACTAACTCCCACACGATAAATGTAAATTTGGTACAAATCGAAATTCCATTTATGACAAAATGCAGTGGAATTAAATTCTTTTTGTTTCAATTCCCAAAACAAAACCAATGGAAAAATCACTCTCAAAACCTTTTTTTTTAAATTACGGACGGGGTAGATGAAAGTTCAAGTATACCCTTAACACGAAATAAAAAATGGCCCGGGTAGATGAAAAGTACCTTTGACAGCAAATAATAAACGGTCCGGCCCAACAGAAACGATCTGGTGAATAATATCTATCCGAAATTGGCTATATGGTTCATCCAGAGGAGAGATCGAGCTTCTAAATTAATATTTAAAAAAAAAAGGTAGAACCAATGACCTGAGCTAAGTGATAGATGTAAAGGCTCAATTTGGGATAAGCTTTACGATCTAATTGTTTGAGGGATTGGAGGGTTGAGTATGAATTTGATTGAGTTCACGATAGATTAATTTGAACTGCCTACGTATCAAGTTCTTCAGCCAAACTTGAATCAAATTAGACGTAGTTCCTCTTCTCTTTAAAGAGGCCAGCAAGTTGCCCGCGCTTTCTCCTCTCCCGCGTCAGGTCAGGTTCGGGTCTTAAGGTCATCCAGCGAGCCATGATGGCGAGTAAAGAGGTATTAATGAGGTGCACAACTGAAGCTCTGCTCTTGAAGGATACAACCAGGACATCCGTTACTAGATGTTGGGGAACTGGATGGAGCATATGCCGTAAAGGTCGCTTACCCGATTTGAGTCACTATGAAGCGAGCTCGTAGGACGAGTATTGGAGGTCGGTAGGTGTAGACACCCCATTTTTGCACCCCAGGCATAATTCATTCATGATTTTGCCTTGAATTAAATTGATCATATAAGGTGATTTGCTTTCTAGAGTCTTTTTTTCTATATCAAACTTCTTTCTTTTCATCTTCTTTTAGTGTCTTTAGACTCTTCTCATCATGTTCTAGCTATGGCTGAAGTTTCGTTGCTTTATGAGTTTTGAGCTGAAAATGACCAAAATGCCCCTGTAACCCTTTGGAGCCCAAATCTCGTTTTTTTCACTCTTTATTTGGATTAGATTATTTCATATTTGAATTCCCCTTGAAAAATCCTTTGAAATGAGTGCAAGCTTGCCTAGGTTCATTTTGGATTTCAGAAACCCTAATCTTGCCATATCCCGTTTCAGCCCGTTGTGCGCACTGTTGAGTGCAACAATTTTTTGGAGTAAGATTTCGACCCAAGGGTATTTTTAAGAGTTCATGGACCTTTCTAATGGATTAATGAACAACTTTTGTGAAGAAGAGTTTGCCTAATTTTGACCCGGTCAAAGGGAATTTGCAGCATTGAAAATATGGTCAAAATGGGCCTTTTTTGTTGGATTTGGACATATTCTCATGGGCTGTGGATCCAGCTCGAGTTGGAATTTTTCATTAGGGTTTCTAGCCCATTTTCAAGCCTCCAAAAACCTAGATAACCTTCCTTATTTGTTTGATTTGATTTGATCCCTAAAATCAAGAATATTCTAGAGAATATGCCATTTTGGAGCCAAGTTTGGAAACTCTGGATTATGGGCTCATTGAGGACGTGTAGGGTTGGTTTGTTTTGCCCTAATCCATCTGAAATATCCAAATATCAAGGGCCAAGATCGTACCCCTTATCCCACCTCTTGAATCAAGGGCCAGATTTAGGAGGTGCAACCAGAAAGAGATCAAGCCATTGGATTTTTCTTCATCAACACTCAGCCATTGGATCAAACTCATTACCATATTGAAATCCATCCCAAAAAGCTATAAATATGGGTCTCATTCACCCACAAAAAACAATCTAGAGCAAGCTAGAGCTAGGAATTCGGAGTTAATAATCTGGACCTAGTTATTCAGAGCTAATAGCCTTCTTTTCTTCAGTGTTATTCATTTTTTCTTTCTAGTTCTTCATTTTTAGCCTTCTTTTCTTCTCGTCGATCTTGAGTAGAAACTTCTTTTCACCAAAAGTTGTTTTTTCCTCAAATCACCTGTTTCAATCCAAAAATCACAGTTGTCAATCCAAGATCAAATTTATCATAAATCAATCAATCAATCTACAATCAAGTATGAGGCAACATTCCAAACAAGGTGACATCTTTCTTTTCTCTTTTATTTCTTTTAGCATTGAATATTAGGTTATTTTTTTGTTTTATTATAGCATATAGTTATTAGTTTTAAATAATTTAGTGAGGATCATCCAACTTGATAGATTAATTTTTCAATCTTTCTTCATTTGCCTATCTTAACACGTTACACCTCAAGAAAAGTAAGGCTGGTTTTACCAGGCGAGTGTGGGTGTCTAACACCTTCCCACATCGTACCTTGACTCCCGAACCCAATAATCATCTAGTTTCGAGGGCTAGTCCTTCACATAGGTTTTACTCAACTTTTCCTTAATAAAGTTAGTGGCGACTCTAAAATCAATTGCATAGACCTAGGTACACATTTTTGTGCGTACAGTAGGTAGACAGATTCAATTAGATGTGAGTCCAATATGGGCGACCTATTCAAACAGGTCGTCTTCCTTTGGTGCGATCTTGTGATGTGGTGATCATGTGCTAGACACGTGTGTAGTATCCATTGGTTGTGGATATTACTCCCCCACATAGCCCCTTCTTAGTAGGTTGCTTTGTACAAAATAGCGAGTTGCTGAGAGAGTTCGATAGCACGTGTATGACACATGGGAGGAGGTGAGAGGTTTTGAAGTGGAATGGTAACCGCCTCATTTTGCGGGGAAGTGAAGCAATCACATTTATTTAAAACTGCTTAGGAAGAAAAGTAGGTCTAGGGTTTAATGTAATGATTATATGCATTGGGAACTGAACATGTATTTTGTATAAGATGCTTTTGGAGAGTTGAGAAGTTGCTGGCGTCTTGTCTTCTTCAGAGTTTTAGAGAGTACTCAGGTTAGTTTCTTTGCCATTTTTCTTTCCTCATTTGCTCTGTTGGGTAGGCTTAGATAGATCTTTGGTGTTGTAAAGAGAAGAAATTTAACCATGTCTGATTCGGATGATACTCAATTTGACGAGTTGATGGAAGAGTCGTTAGGCTTTGATGATGTGGAGGAGAGGGTGGAATCTGAGTCTGTTATTGCTGTTGTAAGTAGTTTGGGTCCTGATGAAGCTCCATCTTCTAGTCGTTTACCTCCTAGGATCGTAAATAAACATGATGTAAATAGCTTTGTAGAGTTGAGGGAGGCATATGATATACATGTGAGCGACCTAGAATTGCACGACCTGAGTTTTGTGAATAACGTGTTTAGTACCGAGTTCGTTCCAAGGGGTTATGGGGTAGTTATTTGTGAGGGACATTTGAGAGCTGGGATAAGATTGTCGTTGTCTAAGCTAACCTGTGAGTTCTTAAATTTTTGTGAGAAAGCGCCCTACCAGTTTGTTGGTAATACTTGGCGTTTGTTTAGAGTGTTTGACATGTTGAATGAAAGTGGTCATTACCATATTAAGGTAGACGACATTGTTGAACACTTTGTTGTGAAGCGATCTAGTGCAAACAATTTTAGTTTACAGACATTGGATAAGAAGTCTAGCATTCTGCATGGGGTTAGTAATGAACCTTGGGAGAAGAGGTCGTTGCTGGTAATCGGGAATTACTGTGTGGGTGGAGTAGTGTGAATACTAAGGTTTGTAACTTTGTTGGTATGTGTTAATGTACTGTCTTTCATTCTTGTGTTAGTGGTGTATTTTGATTTTGATATAATCTTGTGGTGTTTTTGCAGAGGTCACTATTATGAGGCGAACTAGGTGTGGAGAGATTGAGAAGTTTACACATCTTAGTCGGGCTGAGAAGCAGGAGAAGCTGCCTATGGTAGCTAACTATTTTGTTGAGAAGGAAGGTTGGGAGATGAGGTTGAAGAGGAGAAAACAAATTAAAAGAAAAGAGCTTGTGGGCTGGCCGATAGTGAATCGTCTTCTAATTAAAGTATGGATCGAGAGGATAGTGGCATCGTGACAAGGGAGGCGGGGAATAGGAGCTGTGGCAAAGGGGGGTGCAGATGAGAACTATTGGGAATACAAGTGCTTCTGGAGGTGGTGGTAGTTCGGTTAGGCGAACTGGTGGTAGAAATGCTAAGGATGGCTTTGAATTAATTCCAAGGGAGAGAGTTAGGGGGGGCTCTCTGCTAGAACTGGATCGAGGATATTAGCTTTGTTGCACATGGGCCAAGCAGTTTGGTGAAGCGGAAAGCTGATATGCCTGACTCCCGAGTTGCTAAACTTGCCAAGATTGCTGACCGCTTTGGGTTCGTAGTTCTGGCATGGTGTCTGAGCAATCTAGCGGGAAGGGGGGTCGTTAGTTCGAGGTCGATGCAGCAGGTCGACCTGAGCGGACTCAACCTTGACAGCTTTGAAAAGGGAAAGGTTGTTGTTTGGGAAGTTGGAAAGACGTCTTCAAGGGGTAAGGGTGACGACCTAGAATGCAACCTAGTCTATGTTACTGAGAAGACGGGAAGAAAACATGTGGTTAAGAGGTCGGACTGCAGTTATAGGTCTGCACCCATTGCTAGTTGTATTCTGGATGCGATTGTCTTAGATGGTGATAGAAAAGAGCTTGCCGCCAAAGACCTGGATGAGAATTTGTGGATGATGGATATGGCTCACTGTTTGGTAAGTGTAAATCCTCTCTGTTTTCTGTTTGTATTATAGCCGTCATTAACATTGTTGTTCCTTGTACACCTGTTTGTTGGGTACCAGAAACTAAAACAAATGGCGCAAATAAGTGAGACTGAGAAAGGAGAGTTAGAGAAAGTGAAAGAAGAGTTGGCGAACGTGCAGGTCGTTCTGGAGGCTGAAAAGAAAGAACTGTAGGAGCTCAATAAGATGTATAACAATGCTGTTCTGGAGAAGTCGGCATTGGGCAACTCTATGGAAGAGCTAAAAGAGAAGATGCCTACTGTCATCGAGTATTGATATGTGTAAATTAGACGTTACTCTAACTCACACTTATATCAATTGCCTTACTCTCGATTCGTGTTGAAATATATTTAGTTCGAGTAAGGGAATTGTCCCAAGCCTAAACATTAAAGCACTTGTTCACACCTTTGCTAGTCTACTCAAGAGAGAGATTTTCTAAGAAGTTTACTGTCTAATACATTATACTTAACCTGATTCAATTTCAAATTACAACCAACAATTTAATTCTAAATTACGAGAGAATGAAGATATATAGGAGATAAATATGTGGAAGATTAATTCTACTGATGCAATAAATTAAACAACTACCAATTCTAGGGACTTCGCCACTACATCTCGATCCCTCACATGATGAACTCATTTATGAGAACACCCTGTTAGCATGAGGGATTGAAGTGATATTTTATCTCTGAAATATCCTTTCAATCCCTAGTCTCACTCTACACCAGACGTCCAAATATTGAGGACTGATTCTAAGAGGAAGTCGCTCACGCGACTCTTTCCAGTGTCATCTAGGTCGCGCATGCGACTCGACCTTGAGGTCCAGACTCTAAACTTGGTCGTAATATGTCATATTGTGACAGGATGCAAACTAAAACTTATGTGTCCTAAATTAAGGCCTCAGGCTACTAGAAATTGAACATGTTCCTCACATGAGCTTCATTAACCCTCCACAACGGAGGGTTTTAGCTCATGATCCTAGGAATCACAAATAAGCTAACTAAACTAAAGAGAAGAAAAAAGAAGTAAGAGAGGAAGAATAAGTAGAAGAACGAGATATTTTATTTATAGAGAAAGTATGGAGAGGACTCCCTTAAAGACTTACAAGCTCTCAAAACTCAAAACATCAAAACATGGAATGAATTCTATGTCAATTCCGCCTCCTCCACCACGGTGGCACACTGTAATTGCTATGCCTGCCTCTTCCTGGGGTGCGATGCCTCTCCTTCTATTCCGCGGACCATACCCTAATGACTATTCTTAGCTGCCACTTGATCACCGCGGACTTCATACATCCCTGTTATGGTGGGGAACCGAATTACTTGATAATATGTTGACGGTACCGCCTTCATCTCGTGGATCATTGTAACGCCCCAAGATCCAACACACATCCCGAGGACATGGAAATGTATCTCGAGGCATTACGTCATCCTAATTTTATAAAATTTCTCAGAGAATTTCCTTTGAAATATCGACATTTCAAATACCTAGACCTTATCATAACCTGAAAATTAAAATAATATAATCCTCATAGATCAACCCTTCCAAGCTACATATCTAACTTAACTTTATACATGACGGAGATAACTTATATATACAAGACTGTTTGAGTGTGAACTGTTATACATATACATTAAGTATTTACAGCAAAATAAGTTGGATCCTCTCTCATCAAGCATAGTGAAAACCACCCAAGTCACCATAACCATCATCACTAGTAGTAGTAATTGTCTCCTCCATAACGGTTTCATCTGAAAGGTATTAATATAGGAATGAGCAAACAACGATGCCCAGTAGAAATATATATAGCCAATAAATAATCTACTTATAGCAAAACCATTTAAAACATGCAGGGTTTCTATCATAATAATCAAAATATCGTGACTATATAATAAATCACTAACTAGCATAAATCATATCAGCATGCTTCTTTAATACTCAAAATAGATTTTTCACAATCATCATACAACTATTGTGGTCGCTGCATCCTATTAGAATGGTGAGGATACGACTGGTACTCAGCCCCAGTCCTAGGTAATATCTCGGTTCAGTACTTCCCAGTGTGAACCATGCACCGTTATTTTCCTGATTTTTACCGACAGGGAGCTGAAGTGCCATTAGTTGTGATCTTACACACAAAACCCAAAGCTTTTAGGGCTCAGGTGGGCCCTATGACCACGACCCCCATATGGGCTATCACCTAATTACAGTGGTCAACCGTTCGATGACTGCAGACTGCTCAGGATCCTGACACACGTCCAGGAGTGGACTAAACTCTCACTCTTCGCGTCTAAAACCTCCTCGAGGTAACGTGTAACCTCACACAAGCTAATCACCATACAGCATGGCACATACAAAGATGGCTATCTAGAAAAGTAAACTAAAATTCCCATAATACAACTATCAATGTATCTCTCTAGAAATGGCCCACCACCTCTAAAGGTGAACAAGGTAATTGTAATTCCTAGAAAAAACTGTCGTCTCCGGAATTTGACAACAATTCCTTCTTTGTAGGAATTTAACAGTTCTTTTCTAAATTTCCTCGTAATATATATAATCTAATAAATAATTATTGCCGGTCTTTTCAAAATAATATAAATATATATAGTTTTCTTTTGAAAATGTTGAATCATGTATGTGTGAGTTCCGGATTTCCAACTAATCAAAACCACAACACCCTATGACTCCCAATCGGGCCCAGCCATAGTAAATAACATAAAACAAATCCAATCAATTGAACAATCCAAGAACCTCACACATAGCTTACACACAACCGGGTATCCCATACCCGCATTTCAAAAATCCATCTCCCTTTTTCCTTACTGAAAACGAGAGACGAGAACCCCTTTTCAAGACGATTTTTTTTTTTTTTTTTAAGAAAAGAAAATTAATCCCAATAACCCAAATTTCACAAAACTCCTTTTTCACGCAAAAGCTATCCATATATTTAGTTTATATCAATTTAAAAATAAAATGTGAAACCTGAGTATCACATATACATGCATGGTTAGATAATCAAACTATCTTTTATCAATTTAACAAATAAATCATGCATGAAAATAAGCATGCTATATATTGGTATGTAAGTTCCTACCTAATTAGCACACTTCGTTTCCTTAATCCCAACAAGTAAATAACCTTATCCAACTCCTATAAAATCATATAAGCATAACCGTAAATCTATTAGAACCCGAAGAAAACTAACTAATATTTCCTTTCAACTTAAGTCGAAAGAAATAATTAATCGTTGATTATATTAACTACTAATGTAATTACTAACGTACTACCCTTCTAGTTACCAAAAGTTTTGTTCTAGACTGCTATAGGCCACCACAAGCCGCTATAGAACACTAACAGGCCTCCCCAAGCCGTCTGACGACAGGCCATTTTCAGTTCTTACATATATTTTATCAGTAGCTTAAACAATTCAGATGCTTCATATACACTTTCCTCCCATCCCAACACCAATTCCATTTGTAATAACCTCCCAATCCAAGTCCAAATTTTAACACTCTCCCACCATAATAACTTCATCAATGAATGGGTGTGAATTTACTCTAATACATATAAACTTAGAATCATTGCTTTTATAATTCCAAGGCATATGAAACAAAGTATAGAACTAGAGGATATAAAAGTTTCTTACCAAATCAGTAAGAATTTCTTCATTTAGCTTTCTTCTCAATTGATTTCATTAAGCCATTACCTCTCCAAATAGCTACTGCCGAAATCTAAAACCACCCCATTCAAATACCTTTAGTAATACATCAACTCCATTGAAATGAGTTTAAACTAGCTATTTGGGAAGAAGACTAGACTCGATCACCTCTAAACTAATTAGATGGAAGTCAACGGAACTCAATCTCGCCTTGTCGCGCGAATAAAAGAAACCCCGATAGCCATACCTACGTCATGTTTTGAAATTTCACACTTAACTTTAGTGTTTACAAGAGATGGGTTGTAGAAATCTTAAGGTGGATATATGAGTGAGTGAACTAGTATGGGATAAAAGAAATTTCTCGATCTCTTGGTGTTATTCTATAAGTGTAAGGAAGATAGCTATTTTGTTATTCTTCTTAGTTTCTATCAAGTACGGTGACTAAGAATTATTTAGCCTTTACATGTTAAGTTAATTAAAGCTCAAGCCCACAATATCTAAACTAGGCCTAAAGCCATAACTAAACTTCTACCCACTAACTAATTTGACTTAACGTCGTAATTATTTTTCTGCCCATCAAGCTTTATTTAATTTCCTACATCATATCCCATTGTATGCTATAATGATAACCCACTCATGCATGTAAGCTGTTAAATCGTGCCAGCTTCGAATGCGGAAAAGCCGCTAAACGACATTTTTGTCTAATTTTTTTGCATATGAGTTGCTTACCTAACATGGCTTATGAGTCGGAGTTAATTTTCATTAAGTTATGTAAGTTTGAAATGTAAACCCGACCGACCAAGTACATAAATGTCCCTAGGTTTGATATAAAATTTACAAAAATACCCTTAACGAGAATTTGAGACTTTACAATCCTACGCCTCCCAAGAATTGCATTATATTGAGAGTTGTAATCCACTACCATAAACCGAGTAAATACCATCACCGGACCCGTTATCACGGGTAGCAAGAGTTCTCTCATAGGTCCTGTCATACTCCCATTGAATCCATACAAATTGGTCTGCGCAGATATGAGCTGCCTTAGATCAATCCTCATTTACTCCAAGGCTCCTTTGAATAACAAATCCACGACGCTACCGCAATCAATTAACACCCTCTTGACTACCATGTAATTGGCCATCGCTACCGTAATGACCAATGCGTCTTCGTGGGGGGAATCAACAGCTCTGAGATCAGCGCTTGTGATTACAATTCGATCCCCTCCCTCTGCCGACCATGACTTGGGTAGAAGAGCTCCTATTACTTCATTGATTTGCTGGATCCTCGTGGTTCTCCTTACCTTCTCTCTATAGGCATTGTGACTCAGAACCTCCCCACTGAAAAGACAACCTCATAGCTTTTTCTTTTGCTTTTTGGTGCCTTCTTGACCAATGTAGGTTTAGGGAGAAGTCTTCATAATTTGAGATAAGGGCCTCAATCTTTAGTCTTTTGATTTGAGGACTTTGACTGTTAACTTTGATTTTTTCAGAACTTTTCCATAGCAGCTTCTGGTCTTCATAATAAGCGTGATTAAGGCTCCTTTTGGTGTTAAGACGCAGCTTTTATAATAAGTGGTCTGAAATACTCCTTAACCTAAAAAAGATAGTAAAAGCTATGAGTTGTCTTTTCGTTAAGCGTAAAAGAGACTGTAATACGACAATATACGGATAATAAAATGCACATTTGGAAGCTGATCACCACCCCCAAATAGCATCTTGCTTGTCCTCAAGCAATAATGAGAGAAAAAAAAAACTAAGATCACAAATGAGTGATTTATTATACGTTATACTAATCTCGTTTCGCAGAGTGCGATTGCATTGACCATATTCAACAAGGCCTTAAATCACTAGGAATTCCCTAGTGGACGAGCTTTAAGTCTCGTGAGAGTTTTCCAGTGAAGGTACTCACAAACTTTTTCTATTTAGTGCAAAGTATCTTGTTTCCTTATTTATTCTCAGAAGTTCATACATCTCGTTAGCGGTGAATAAGGGCAAGCTCCTTTGAACTTAGAATAACATATATATAGTAAATTAATCATCTAAAGATAAATGTACAAAACATGAGCAATGAAATACAAAAGCAGAGTTGTTTTTAGGCTTTTGGAGAGCGTCCTTAAGGTGGGTTTTCACAGGGATGTGTTAAAACACAAACTCTCTAATAGATTCACTCAAGTTTCGTTCTCTCGAGTGCAGCAGACACTTATATTCCTCACATACTCAAATGACATAAAAAGAAACCGGGGTCGATTGATCACGTTTGCCACTTACTATCACACAATCCTATTCCTAATCGAGCTAGAGGTCTTTTATTAGGAGTTACGGGGGTAAAGTGATGGTTTAGAAAGAAAAAGGAAGGGAAAAACAAAATTTGATATGATGAGAAACTGGGTCTTCGTGATACTTGTAACCAAAGAAGAACCTCGTTTTGTTCTTTTGCTTCCGAATTATGATACATTCTTTTAGCTAACCAGAGAAGAACCTTGTAACTAAGTTATAAAGTCAGTTGTTGAATTGGACTCTTTATGGACAGTACCTTGTGTATCAATTCCCAAACTAATCTTTTGCAACACCTTATCAATTCCCAAACCAATCTTTTGCAACACCTTCTCGCTCAATGCATCAAAATATTGTCATGTTACCATTTGTTAAGTTTACTGTTACTTCGAAACAAAAAACAAAGTTAATATATAGTGTCTGGCCACCACATCAAGACATAAATAGTACTACCTACTATGACATACGTAATTTTGATGTCTAGAAATTATAGATTAATTTTATGAACAACACCACCAAAAGCACAACCGAACAAATAGAAGACGAGTCAATAAGCACAAGTGAATAACTAACATGTTGGGATCCTATTTTCTGAATAATAAGAAATAATAAATGGTTTCATGTGCATAAGTGGACAACATGCAATAATTGATTAAGTGTAGTCAGAGCACGCAAAGAACAAAATCTACCTACAATTCTAGAAAAGTATTACAAGAGATCAGTTATTGCCTGTTCAATTTCAGAGAACTTCACAAACGAATCCTCAGGAATCGACCAATCAAAAAATGAAGAGATTCTCCATCAAAGCAAAAGAGATTCTCCATCATCCATGCCTCTTAGGCACAACACTGTTCATCCATTTAGAGTCCCCAACTAAGAGCAATTTGTGCAGGAGTCTTCAACAATTTCTCTGACACCATACTCAATCTTAGATGTTTACGCTTAATACTCTTTAGCCATGCTAAACTAGGGGAACCTAATGGTTAATATCCCTGCAAAGTGAAGGCCATGAGATATGGAAAAAAGCTCTACAAAGAGGGGTATAATATTAAAGTTAGAAGCTTAAGTTCCTTAAAACTTATAATTCACGGATAGGTATACTCTGTTCAATTGGCAAAAGGCACGCAACAACTGAGATTGTTGCCAAGCTAGGTGGTATTCCACCTGATTGACAACAACAAGGACACTTGAAAGTTCCAAAAGCTCTCTTCTAATACCAATAGCACGAGACTTGCCAAAATCATAAAGACATTCCACTGCTTTCCAAGGTACTAGGAAATTCATGTGAATCTATTATAGTTTTCACGCATGGACAATTGTATGTGGCGGTTTTAAGAACAACATCTAGACAAGGATTGAGATATATATCTAAATTATCTGGACAATGTAGTTGAATCATTAAAATGTGAGATCGAATAATACCTTATTAATGATTTGACTTTATTTTGGATGTAGAAACTGGAGCATGTATACTGATTACTCAAAACAACATACATGCAAATATACAATGATATACACAATTACACATGACCAAGTATAATAAAGATTGGATAACAAAATTTTCTTTCTTTAATATAATAGGCCCACACAGGAACATAAATAACTTATCTGGCCTATTAGTTTAAAAATCTCAATAAAAAAAAAAAAATGGGCTTCTCAAAACATCCCATAGCATCAGTGTTACTTAAATAATTCAACAACCGAACCCTTACCTATATCACATTATTGTGGACTAAAATATTGGATATGTTAAAGAGGTGCTAAAGTGGGATGGTCAACGAAGTAGTATATTTCCAAGGAAATAATAAACAATGCAACAATATAATACATTACTATAGATTTAATCAATTACCAATTCTCTAGAACAGATTTACTAATTACACTAAAAAATGTATTTAAAAACAAATATATCAAATAAATACCTGCAGTAACACTATCAAGAATGAAAAAGAACTATTGAAGGAGACGAATGCAATTGATGAAGAACATAAAAGGAATTTAATAATCCAAAAAGAATGTAATAACTTCAAATTAATCCAAAGAGAAATGAAGTAATAACTTCATTTTCAGTTTCAAGTTTCAACTAAAAAATTAGATACGGGTTTCACAAAAAAAAGGTCGAAATAGGAGACACTATGACACATGCTCTAACTCAAGAGACACATACTCTTCACTCTAATAACAACTAAGTTTGGACCAATTACAATAGCCAAGCCCAAAGTCTATTAAAGTACCAGCTATTAAAGTCGATTTATATGTAAGTCGAATCCGGTATGACTCTCAATAGTCTCAATTCAAACACATGAAACAAGTCGGCGGTACTAAAAAACTGCAATTAGAACAATATATACGTGCAATGTTTTTGGGGTTTGGAGGGATGATATATCTAGCTGCAGACTATCTTTTCAAACAATGCAAGTCACAAGAATAAGCATAATGATTTTGAAAGTTTTTTTTGGTAAACTCTACTTCAACTTGGAAACTTCAAATGATGATAGTAAAATTAATATTGGGTCACTGCCGCATTGATTGGGTTAGTTGCTTATACTCTTAAGAGTCTTACGCCAAAAAGCCATACACATTTTGTGTTTGAATTAGACCATAAATTTTTTAAATATAAAAACTAAAATATTTCTTTTACATCAGGAAAAGATACCTTAAGATCCCGGGTGGAAGATGCACGGGTTCAAAATCTTGTTTGGTTCTGTTTTCCCATTTTCTAAGTTAAAGATCCCCATCTCATGAGGTGCTTCTTGTCCATTATAGTAATACCCTTCGAAGTAGTCGTCCGTGAAGTAGATACAGTTGGCCTTACATCCAGGGAATTCCGAAGCCAACAGAGAAAAAGAAGAATTTGTTCGTCCACAAAGACTCTTCATCTCAGTCCACTTGAATTCAACAAAAATCCAGCTTGAAGACTAAGAATCCATGGTAGAAGTAAGTTGAGTTGTCTGAATTATCCATTATCCTGATAATTTGCAACAATTCCCCATTGGCCTCACCTAGTCCTGCCGGAACTAATTTGTTCAGGGTGCGAGGTGCCAGAATTTTTGACAGTGTGGGGTGAAGAAGATTGACCTTGTAAGTGAAAACATCTCCACAATTGTTCACAGCATAAAACTGATCTTTGTAGAAAATAACATCAACAAAAGTAAAGTAGTCTTTACTTACCCAAGTCCAATCTTTGCTCCCAGACTTGAAATAGGCTAATTTTGAAAATGGACCATAGATTGCCATATAATAACATAACCAGAGTTCAAAACTTGGTACGTCGATAAAAGTATAAAACAGCCTTTTCCAAGTAAAAAGTGTTGTTAATTCCCCAATCTAAATAAAAACCGATTAAAGGAGAAAGCTCAATCTCAGCTCATTACCAACTGACAGAAACACATTTACAAGACGAAATTCAAAACTGTTGTACACAGTTACCAGCCATCCTTCAGTTGATCCACGACAGAATTTGTTTTGAGACCCTTGTAATGGGAAACCGTTATCTCTCTTTTCTGTAAGGCTATAAAACAACGATGGTTTGAATCAGTAGTACTAGGAAGCATGAGAAATGGGAGTTAGCAAGGTAGATGGATCCGAATATTTTATCATATAAATGGATCGCCCTGAACGACAGACAACGCTAAACCGAACATAGTATTTGATTTCGGTCAGTTTGGTTGTGATTAGAAATAATGTAAGATGTTCTGGAAGGTCTTACCAGTTAATCTCTCTAAATTTTTCAAGAAAATCATCACGAGATTTATTTGATGACAAAACTAGCAGGGGTCATTGTGACGGTGCTGAAAAATAAATCAAAGTAAAGGAGTACGTGAAGACAAACAAAAATGAAAAATGGGCCGTGTCCCTAACTCCCTTGTTCGTTCGTTTTGGCGTCTGAGAGTTATCCCCTAAAACCTACTGTACTAACCAAGGAATGTACTTCCCTTGGTTCCCTCCACATTCGGCAGTCATGTAGTGATGTCGTGACGTGTACATCTTTTTAATTTTTTTTATTTTCTAGTTTATTGGAACAAACTAGCAAGAACTAAAAAAAACAATACACAAAATAAATTAAAAATACATAAATAAAAGATTAACAATACAAAAAACAAATATTCTATTGATGATCCAGGACGTGTTCACATTTGTTCTCAAAATCTAGTAACTTGGCGGACAACGTCATACTGTTTCTTCTTATTTTCTTCTAGTTTGATTAATTTTTCTAGTGTTAAATCGGTTCAAGTTCTCTTTGTTTTTCCGTTCGAGCATGTCTTCCTTGACTATCCAGCCTCTGCTCAAGTATGCGATCAGCCTTATCTAGATTGCAAAATACAACTCTATGTCTCTATCTGTGACTTGCTTGCAGGTTAGCATTCACGTACACTCGAGCATCGGCTTAGGATCACTCTTATCACGCCTTGTCCTGTGTGTTGTTATAACCTGGGAAAAAGAAAGCTATCTTTCGTAATGGCAACTTCTCTATAGACAATCTAAAAGTCCACTACAGGTTCTAGCTCTGGTGCATAAAAAATGCATAGTAATTTTAGTTTTCAATCAGGCGTCATGTTTTGATGAATTTAATTAATAGTCGGGCACTGTCAGCAACTTAATACTCATATTGCTTTGTGCCTTTGTTGCTTCTATGAACTATCTTGTCCAGGCTACTTCAATTCTGGTTTCAAAGAAGTCCGAGTCTCTGAACTGTTGACCTGTTGTTGACGAGTGAATTGCAGATTTGTTCAGCACTTCAGCTAGGAAAAAAGCTTCTTATTTCTATTATCAATCAGTTACTTAAGCCAATGCAAGGTTTTGCTTGGTTCACATACTGAATTCCATCTGAACTGCAAGAAAAGCAGATTCTTGGTTGCCGTCTTAGCCACTAGACAATGAAATTTGGATAGAGCAGCCATTTTCTGATACATCAAACACGTCTTCCAAACTGAAACATTGTACTTCTTCCTTGTAGGTATAACCACCATCTTTTCAAATTCTAAGAAGCTATTGGTGTTTGTAATACCAGAAAAATTAAGCCATGAAACTTAGAAGCTATTATTCTAGAAATCGTGCAAATCATTGAAACAAAGCTCCATGTATATATAGAGCACAGGATACAGAACAAACATTTTTCCCAGCTTTACCAAAAAACACTTATTCATAATAAGCGCCAACAACAACAAATTATATCCCTCTTCTTAGAATAAGCCAACAACAACAATTAAAACCTTCTACTTATAACAAGTACCAAGAACAATAAATAAAGCCTCAATAAATACGAGTGCATAGTTTATCCAACCTTTATCCAAGTAGTCCGATAGGCATGTTCTCCTTCCATCCTAACATACACAAAGATGACAGGTCCTTCCCTCCTTTCTTTCTGGCAACCACGACTAATCAAGTTATCAAGCAGCAAGTGCGCCTTCCTCCCTTGCTCTCTGATCATAGCACCAGTATCACTGAACATCTTTCCATAGAAGCAGATTAAGTTCGAAGAATCTACTGTGACCCAATCCATAGCAGAACGATCAAATCTATATACATCAGAAGCATCCTCTGAGATAGCGTACAGCTCATTCTCACACACTGTCATGTTGTATGAAACATGGGTCCTCTTACTGAAAAGAATGTTTTGCAAAAAATTTAGATCCACGTCAAGAACAACACCTTTAGTACCATGTGAAAAGAAGTAATAGAATAGATTATCCGTTAACCAGATATTAGATATATAGGCCACAGGAGGACCACTCAGATCATACTCTTTCCATGTAGCAGCTCCAGTCTTCCAACCATATATTGCTCCCTTATCGCAATTATAATTATTTGCAACAACAATCACGCAATTGGGAGACTTCAATTGTGTTGAAAAAGTCCCTTTGGAAATGAAGTTCTTCGGATCAACAATCAACTTTGGCAGGTCAATTTTATCTTTGGTAAACAGGTTAAGCAAAAACAACTGATGGTTGGCATACGGACGAAGCAGCAACCATCCATCTTTTGAGTAGAGACAGAGAGTAGCAAAAATCTCCGGTAGATAAATCTTATGAGTTTTGTTAGTCAACGGCCGATAGAATTCGACCATCGAATTAGGTTGTGAATTTTGGGACATTAGCCATGGGATTTGATCGTCAGGTGTTCGGAAACTGCTAATTGTGCAATAATTCTTGCAAGCGGATCTCCAATTTCTGCAAACGGCTGATACACACTGGCAATCGATGAAATCAAGGTGCTCTATGATTAGCCATAGAATGTCCTGTTGGAGTAGAGACCAAAGAGAGGAACCCCGTTTTTTCGTGCAAAATTTCAGTTGGTTGCCCATATCACAAAGAAAGATCCTTTTGCTGCTTTTACGGTTGTAGTTTTCAACCTGAAAACACAACCCAATCAAACATAAATTAATACAGAAATTCAAGCAAAACCAAAATTACTCTGAATAACAGAACAATTAAAATTATAAAAAAAATTGTCGACATTGACAAGCAACGCAGAAAACAATGTAGGAATCCAATAATTACAGGACCGAAAATGACAGGACCAAACTGCAACTAGTTCCACATTCTCACAAGAATGAGAGACATAGAACAACCATCTCTCTGACAGGATCCCAGACTCAGAAGCCAGTGGCTAAAAACTTGACTGACATTGTAAGTTCTCACGGGACTTGTTGAGTTGGTTCCCATATATAATCTAGACCTCCAGTCACATAATCTTAGAACATTAATGGCACAAGCACAAAACAAGTCCTCTACATCATTATTCAAGACTTCATATTGAGAAAGTTTACCAATATGTGAGTTCAGAAACAAACCAAGAGATGACATCAAAATTTCAACCTGGGCATTCAGAATCGCGGCATATATCTATGTAACAAAATTACAACGAATTAACAATAACAACATAAAGAACTGCTATTTCATAAAGTGGAACCAACGATGACAGTAAACATCAAATAAATTTCCGAGTTTCTTTTGTTCAACTTTAATATGTATAAAGTTCTCATTTAGTAGTTAAAATTTGAGCAAATAGACAAAAAATGTAGTTCCTAGAAAAGAGCCTAACAATTTTTTAGACATCAATATACACATGCATTGATTCTGATAAATAAAGCAATGAAAATTGAATTTACCTGAATCAAATATATTAAAACCGTGACGCTGAATCAGGAAAATGGATGTGATGAAAGAAAGAGAGAAATCAGTTTAAAGAATTTCAGTAACAACAAAAACAGAAAGAATTTAAGTGGGCAAGAAAATTTAGATGCAAAAAAGAAACAGACCTTCAATTGTTATTTGGCTGATGGAGTGAAGATGGAAGAAGACAAGTTAGTTTTTGGTTCAAGTCTAAATATGAATTGAGAAAAACACGGAAACATGAAAACTGCAGAGAAGACTTCTTTTTGCGCGAGTTTAAAGTGGGGTCTCAACTCTTTAGGCCTAAAAAGGTAATTATATTGTTACCTTTTTTGCTTCTCATCTAACGGTCGGTTTTATAAAATTTGATATGGTAAAGACGTCAAGTCAACTTACCTTAAGTGAACCAACTCGCCAATTTTATCTGGTTTTGATCTCGGTATTTAAAATCTCGAAATGGATGACATTTTGCACTAAATGTTACCATAATGTCGGTACATATTTGTAGCAAAATGTCCAATGGAGTATGTTGACTGTTGACTGAAAGAGTTATTTCCTCTGCTTGGCGGTTAAACCCACCCTCTTTTGCAAACAATATCTACTATCTATATACTAAAGTAGAGACCTCTAGGTGAGATTTTTCTCTCTCCTAGGTGGCACTCTAATATCAAAGCTTTTGAGTCTGCTACGCCACGTGGATCTCTAATTGAAACCCTTCCTACTCTAATTGAAACACTTCCTACGTGTAATTAAGGAATAATACTACTCTAATTGAAACAACTTCCCACGTGTACTTAAAAATTTACAATCAAACAATAACCGTGTATGAATGCAACAACTATGTTATGATTTCTGCTTTTTTGAATTGAGTCTTGGTCCTGCAAGTTTGATGTGCTAGACGATTTCCTGACTCCATCAAATAAACTGGTCACTACAGAGTCTCCAAGTCCCACTAGGGGCTCATCGACATCTACCGCAAGGGCAATTCGATTTCTTTGGACTTAGGCCTCGGGGCTAGACCTTTCCCTTTATAGATGAAAACACACTTTGCCCCCACCATTGTCCTCCATCAATGGCATATTGAGGGTGTGAGAGCCAATGTCGGTTTCAAATTTTGACGCTTCGCGAGAGAGACTTCTTCAATTTCTCATATTCACCATCCCTTACTTCAACAACCGCACATCCTCATCTAATCCACCTTCTTCTCGAGAAAATGTCGTTGACCAGGGCTTCTAGACTTTCTATGTCAATTTGGAGGTGGCTCAAAAACGAAAATGGTCCAAATTCTAAGTAGTGAGCTCGATCGTGTCACAGAACGCCATCTCTGTTTCCTTTTCCATGTGTTTGTTATTCTATGGTTTAAGACGGTAATAGCCCTGTAAACTGCTCATGGCTAGAGAAACCTTACGTTGGGGTGACTCAAACTTGAGAGACTGTAATGATTCCAATATATCAGAGCATGCACTTCGATTAGATTCCGGCTTTCGCCTTTGCTTTTCCTGTAATAAGATCCAACAAAGTATTATGAAAAGATTGCCTATTTTTTAGGAACTATATAAGAGTCCTGCTAAAAAATAGGTATAGATTGTTACCGAAATTTTTTCCATCCTGACAACACAGAGTCAAGCAATTAAAGTGATAATTACAACTACTAGAGTTACAATAATTCCTCCCAACCCTACCTTAGATACAAGGAAACCAATAACTGAGAGAAGATAATGAATTTGCTTACTACAACAGCAGGGGAGTGTATGCCAAAAAATGGGACAATGTCCACATGCAACCAGTTCTCAACTGCCGATCCCACCACAACACCCACAACCAGTCCCCCAATAGTTATCACAGTTGATTTTCCTGCAAGATGCACAACAACACACTTCTTATATACTCTCACAAACTGAAAAACTAAATGTATAGGTGCATTTGGAAACATATTCAGATTAAGATAACAATCAGCATAATAACCTTAACAATTTGACCTCAAGACGTACCCCGACCTAATTCCTGAAACAGATGGCCCCCATTTGGAAGGAAACTACTCACGTAATATAAACTTACTACAGAGTACAGATACTCCGACAAAGGTCACTTGAAACTTCAAAAATTGCTGCAACAATGTCCTCTTGCAAAACACTTGGAGATTGTTAGAGGAAGGCACCTAGAAGAGTTCATTTACTCTTTTATGACATGGATGAAGTACCCAAACACTAAACAAAGTATGAAACAACCAAAAAAGCAATAAGAAAAGCAAACTGTCTCACCCCAGATCATGGTGATAGTCTAGAACAACGAGTTTTAGTTTTTAAATGCATCAATCAGTTGTGTATGTACAAGCGAGAAACTACGTTTCCAGGCCACACCCATTATTCAGAAATTTGCAAAATGTGCACTGTAATGTACTAATGTGAGCGGGCGTGAAATGCAGTTAAAACTTCAAAAATGTCATACTAAAGCGCGAATCAAACAATGTCACACAAAATAGAGTCCAACAATGTCAAACTAAAATCATGTCAAAAAATGGATATGAAACGTAGACTTCCACACTTCTACCCAATCAAAACCACAATAGCGTCTTAAGAGGATGATTATGTAATCACAGCACAAGCCTTAACTTCAATTTCAGAGACAAACTTAATGAATAAAATCAAGTATTGATACCATTAAGCAAGGAATAATAGATGAGACACCTATCATGCTTGGTACAATATGGAGGTACTTTACAACTATGCATGTTTGCGGATTTTCCTTGCAATGCATGTTTTCCAGGAATTACACCTATATATATCCAGTTTGCTACTAGAACTAGGTATGTTGGTACTTTACAAATAAAAAAAGGCATGGGTGCGCATACAACTACAAAAATTCAGCAGAGATGAAAGACTCAACACTTGCAGTTCAGATAGTAAGGAAGCTGAGGGGTGAATCCACCTTGGTACATCCTAAACACAGTGTTCTCCATTAGGAACAAGGTGCTCATGCTAGAGCAATGATTTTTTTTTCAAGTATTTAGAGGTTTAGGCTGACCTCAACCTACAATACTATGTACCACACAACAAAAAGCACTTGAAATTGACCAAACTCTATGGGGGAGATACAAAATGTAAAAACGGACAAAAATATAACAAACTCACGGAGTTTGACAGTGTAGGTAACATACTTAGATATCAAGACTTAATGAGTTTGGCAAAATTGTACCAACCCTATTAGTGTATACTCACAGTTCACTTAGACCTAGACAGATATACAAAAAGTTGGTATCATAGTCAAACAATCAAACTCTTTCAACCATATATAAAAAGCCCGAGAGTTTGATTGTATTTCTATTTCCGTAAGAGAGTCTAATTTGTATGATCTATAGAACTGACCTACTAAAATATATAACATATTCTTTAGGGAATTATCCAACAAACAGTGAGTAACTGATCTACTGCTTCTACGTATATATTACTTTGTAGCATCAAGTAAAGGAAGCATTTGAAAGTTTGAAACCTTGCAATAGGCATACAGTACTACGTACCACACAACACAGAGCACTTGAAATTGACCAAACTTTGTGGGGGAGATACAAAATGTAAAAACAGACAAAAATATAATAAACTCATGGAGTTTGGCAGTGTAGGTAAAAGACTTGGATATCAAGACTTACAGAGTTTGGAAAAATTGTACCAACCCTGTTAGTGTATAGACAAATATACAAAGAGGTTGTAACTATTCCAGAAATAAAATTGACGCTTCTGTAACCGAAGTGAGCCAAACTACCAATATAGTTTAGGCTCAAATCTTCAATGGTATTGTAAATCCACTAACACAATAAATCCAATTGGTAATAAACTTAGTATTGATTATTATTATTTTCAAAGTTCTTATAGAAGTGTGAGTTTTTTTTCATGTAGAGTTCTCAACGGCTTTGGTGAGGTAAGCCATGATTAGTTATTTTTTAAATCCATATATATTTTTGTTAGGTGATGTTTGACATGGTTTTCAGATTGATCTGATAGAAAGCAATAAAACTCAAATGCCATCCCTATTTCTGACGTAATTATTACATGCTCTGTTTTCCCTTATACATGAATATTGTTTTTTAAACAGTAGCCATTTGATTTTGCACAATGATTTTAATGGACTATTTTCTTCCAACGTAATATATGTCGGAGAAGTTTCTTCAATGATTCGAGTGTTCAATGATCAAATGATCATCATCTTGGAAGTTTTGCTCCATCGACTATAGAGGTTTCCTCAATCGTACAAGATAACGCTCTTCAGCTCAAAACTTAAACGGTGTCGCTCTTCGCCTTTAATGTATTCCCTTGGAATTGATTGTCATTTTCCATCAAGTTATATTCAAGTATTCAAGAATCTAAATGGTGCTGACCTATGAGTCTATAACCAGAGTGATCCTAAAGGCTGCTTCATCACGTGGATGCCAAATTCAAGGCTTACTATAGGAGTTTAGATCAAACAAGATAACGCTCTTCAACTCAAAAGTTAAATGGAAGGCAAATCTTTAGGATCTAACAATCTAAGTGAGTGGGTACCTAGATGATAGGGAGGGTGTTATTAAGACGAATATAAGAACTATATGTATTTTTGTTTTTTTTGTTTTTTTTTCCTAATAAATAACAGAAGAACTGTATAGACATTAGAGGGTTACTTTCAAAAATGTTTTGTTAGTAATTGTAAAGTAACTTTTGTATCCATTTAAAGTATACTTGCATATTTTCTAAAATAGATTTGCTCGACAACCTTGATTATCGATCTAACAGTCCAAGAGATGTAGATCTTACCAACTGTTCATTTGTTATTGTAATTCCAAGATATTAGCACACCGTGGAATTTGTAAAAGTAATGTATATCCATTACGGTGTAGCACTAATTTTTTATTACAAATCAAACACTTTTAGTGTTCCAATTCTTATATATATTTGATCAAATAAAAAAAAATGCTAAAAAATAGGTGATTTGTAGAAGCTAATTCCCTATTACAAATCATACACTTTTAGTGTCTATGATAAAGCACCGACTTATTTCTACATATTCTTCAGTTAATAATTTATTATAGGATGTAAAATCAGCTTCCGACGGTTCCCCACATTCTTTAAGGATTATATGAGATATACCGAATTAGAACACTCAAAATGTTATTCGCATAACCCTTTCATATACCTAGAATTTGCATTTGTTGTTGGTTATTAACTTCTTAAGAAGTAGACCAATATACTTCCCGAGTAAGTGCCCGAATACCTATCACGCACTCTCACATTTTTAACATATGCACTTTTCTTCCTTTTCATTTTTCTTTCTTGGATCTCATTCTGATTTTCAAATACATATAGGCTACAATATGATAATACATATTAAAAGTCTAAACCTGTAAAAAGAACACCGGCTTATTATGAAGGGGTGTTTTTATTTGCACATTTGATTTATGCTTCTTTGTATGGTATTGTTTCTTTAGACAATCTAATGATATATCTAATAATCATCCAAACACAACCTCTAATATACATACACTCGATTCAGAAAATACCAAAGTTAACACGAGATCAAATGCCAAGGTGCAAACTCTCCCAAGTTCTTTCTCATTAATGTAGAGAATTGTGTTTCTATCGATTTAAGAACACTATGAAAGGATCGAATGATCACCGATAGTCATATTTGGAAGACAGGTAGATGTAATGTATGGTTATGCATGTGATGTTGTTTTTCTATTCAATGTATATTGAGCAATAGAGTATGTTTACATGTGAATCCATAGAGCTTTTTCCATCACAATAAGAGTTAACTATAAAAATCTAGATTTTGTATTCGGATATCATCAGGAAACACAAATGAACTCAAAAGCAAAATTGTATTTGGCACCTGGAACAGTTTCTTTTATTGCCCAAATGGTAAGCAAAACCTTAAGTATATGTACTTAACTAATTTCATTTATAAACAATATATTGGCTTTCTTTGAACTAAATATATACAACCTTCTTACATTTCATTTCAGCTCCTGGAATAGAAATTGGAACTGACTCTTATAACAAATACAAGATACGGTGAGTGAAATCACATCATTCAGGAGCAAGGATTAAATTAATTGATCGAGGCGGATGTCTTTGGTTTCCTAAGTTTTGTTATTTTTTTTCCCGAGTACAGAAAAATGGGATAGTGCTAAAAATAAATATTCAAAATTTGTGCTCATTCTGAGTGCAAGAAAATGTGATAGTGCTAAAAGATATGGGTCAGGACGCTTATAGAATGTCCATATATTTGGAGTATGATCCTACCAAGTATGTTTCACCCCTCTAACATTATAAATGGGTGTGGATGCTTATAGAATGTATATATCATCATGGAGTAGGATCTTGTCAAGTTGTATAATAATATGATGTCTTATATGGCTACTCTTGGTATTGCATAAGAAAGCTATTATTGATTTTGCATTGTGATGAACATTTCAAAGCGATGGAACTACAGTTGAACTTGCAATAGCTTAACAACCTTTATTCGATACGCAACAAACTTCGGTTGCAAAGAGAGCTACCTAAATATTTTTTCGTTGTAGGAATTTTAATAATTTTGGAGTAAAATATATCAAAGCTTAAAAATTCTTACAATTGTTCTACTGATAATTGATGGATGATAATTCTTTGGTCCAAAAGAGTGAAAAGTGTTTGTGTGAATTATTGTTTTACTTATTTTTGTGACACCTTATTGATATTATCAAATTTAACCCTTTCAACATTAGTGCAATATTGGAAGAACTTAGTGGTACTATTTCTTCATCCGAACTTTGTTTTGCAATGTGCTTGCAGAAACATTGAGAATCGATAAATCTACTATAAGAAATAAGGAAAAATGTGAAATAAGATGGAATATTTTAGCATTTTATTGTAAGCTCAAGGTGTGTGTTAGAAGCTTCAAATTTGGAAAGAGAATGTTATTTGAAAGACACACTCTTCTTCCATTCATTTGATTATTAGATTGTTCAAATTTGAAAATTAATAGTCATTACTCATTTTACCCACCCAATCTTACGTTAACATTTTGTCATGTTCACATTGACGAAAGACATAGAACGACATGATATTCTTTGTTATTCATATTGGAATTGAATAAGAATATTTTGCATGTATACAAACAATCATCTAGAAAAAGAGAAAAATACTTGGGGGAGTATTCTAAGTAGGTGAACTCATTTTTTTGAAATATAATTTTTTTATATTCATCAATTCATCGTAGAACACGTTCATATGATAAAAAAATTCAAGTGGGAGTAGTATATTCTTTGAGGATATGGAAACAATCAATCTGTTTTAGTGATTTGATAGATATTTTAGTGATTTATACACATTAGTACGTAAGCTAAGCGGTGATGATTTACCGCTAAATCACCATAAATCTAATAAAACTATTATACAAGCTAAATTGAGTTTAAGATAATTCTATTTGAAAATTACAGATTAATATCCTAAACCACAAAGTGAAGAGACTATCTCAATTTGATCATTTAGTTTCCAAATACGTATGCACCATAATCGTTGCTCATTAACGTATTTCGGTTTATTTTCAATAAAAATATATTCTGATTTGAAAATTTATGTGAAACATTTTGTAAAGTCTTTTTCAGCACACAAAATATTTAATAGATCCCGGGTGTATGCCCGGTCCAAAATCTAGTATGTACTATTCCAGGATGCTATATTGGTGTTGTAACTTTTATAACAGAAAAACTAAACCAACAAAAGTGAAAAGGCTATTCTTCTAGAAAGCATGCAGATCATTAAAAAGAAAGTTCAAAGCACAGAGAGCAGAACAAGCACTTCTACCCAGACTGACGAAAAAAGCATAAACTCTTCTCAGGATTTGAACCAGCAACTACAAGTAATGGCATCACACTAAATATCAGTATGTACAAAAGGATAGCTTATCCAACATTTATCCAATTAGTCTGATTGGCATATGGAGTTTCCATACTGTCATACACAAAGATGACAGGTCCTTGCCTCCGTTCTTTGTAACAACCATTATTAATAAAGTGATTAAGCAGCGACTGCACCTGGCTCTCTTCCTCCCTTATCATGAAACTAGTATCACGGTTCACTTTTCCCAAGAAGCAGATTAGGTTCCTAGAATCTACAGTGACCCAATCCATAACACAAGGATCAAATCTATAAACATCCAAAGCATCCTCTGAGAAAGCCAAAAGCTCATTCTCACACACTATCATGTTGTATGATGAATTGGTCCTCTTACTTAATGAAATGCTGCTCTTCAAGTTTAGATCCATATCGAAAACAAAACCTTCAGTCCCAAATTTATTGAAGTGATAAAATTGATTATCAGACAACCAGATACCAGATATATAGGCATGAGGGCCACTCAACTTATACTCCTTCCAGTACGTAGTAGCTCCACTAGTCCAACCATATATTCTGTATGTTGGGCCAAGAGGACATAAAGTAGTACTTGTAGCAACAATAACGCAATTGGGAGACTTCAAATGCGTTGAGAAAGTTCCTTTGAGTATGAAAATCTCCCGATCCATATGCAGCTCTGGTAGGTCAACTTTTTCATTGGTAAACAGATTCAGCAAAAAGAACTTGTGGTTAGTGTAAGGACGGAGCAGCAACCACCCATCTTTGGAATAGAGGCAAAAAGTAGCAAAAAGCTGTGGTAGATGAATCTTGTGAGTTTTGTTAGTTGTCGGACGATAGAATTCGACCATAGAATTAGGCTGTGTTTTTCTCAACATGAGCCATGGGATACGATCCTTGGGCATTTGGAAACTACGAAGTGTGCAATAATTCTTGCAAGCTGATCTCCAATTTCTACAAACGGCTGATAGGCAATGGCAATCGATCAAATCAAGACGCTCTATGACTATCCAGAGAATGTCCTGTTGAAGTAGAGACCAAACACAAGAGCCTCGTTTTTTCTTGCAAAGGTTCAGTTTATTGACCATAGTTATTCTCTTTCACTCGCAACAACTGGTCCTTTCCTGCTTTCTTTGGTTAGTAAACTGTGAGCACCTTCGGAGGTTCAAACCTTAAAACATAGTCCAATCAAACATAAATATACAGAAAAACTTGAGCAAAATCAAAATTACCAACATCATAATTGAAATTATAAAATATGCCAAAATTTAAAAATTAAGGATTAATATACCTACTAAACAACTTAGAAATCACAGGAGCTAGAACGGAAGCGATATAAAAAGTTCATTAGAACCTCTTAAGAAGATAAATTGAAAACAAGTTTATTGATAATATTGAAGAGTTTATTACAATTTTTGTCTATGAAACTCTTTATATAGAGAACTTCAATTCATCTAGAAACCTTCTACAACTCTAAGATTGAAACACCTTCTTAACCTTTTATATCATAATAGTAATCTTCTAAAACTATTAGAACTCATAAACTAGACTTATAGACACTTCTAAATTGTACTTGAATAATAAAAACGAAAATAATTTAGATTTACTAAAAACAATTAGACAAATAATAACCATAAGTTCTATGTTCTACATCAACGTACAACGTAACTCTAATTCCACATTCTTAATTTTTTCCGCAATTAGAATGAATAATATATGTTTTTTTTTTTCAAATCAAGACACATTCTTGTTTATTTGTTATGCATGGGACATCTTTGTTTACAAAATATTTCTTACTGATTCAAGGCCGACTTGACTGAATGCAGAATTGCAGACCTAGATGGAAGCCATGGAACGTATATAAAAAATAAAATCGAAAATAATACCATGGGACAAGAATGTTCGGCTAACTAATGGCAGTAGCAGAATAACACACGCGAAACAATTCAGACTTAAGTGACAAAGACAGTTGCATGAGTTTCACTTCACAGTTGCCCTCTCTCTCTCTCTCTCTCTCTCTCTCTCATGCATAAAAAGTGATTGCTATACATACACATCTACAGTTTCTTATATATAAGAAATCCAAGGCATGCAATGCAAACTATAAAATCTTAGCAATATATATCAAATCTAAACAAAAAGGCAAAAAAGAAAAAAGAGAAAAAACAAATCAAAACAAAACTGAAAGTGGGATTTAATTAAGATTTCAGTAACAAGAAAAAATATATATGCATGTATATCAATTTGCCCTTTACTTTCTTTCCATCTTATTCTGATCAAGTGAAGTACTCTTGAAAAATAAACATGCAAAGAGGAAACAGTTTCCGCGGGCTAGAAGTGGGGCCAGACCCAGTAAGTGTGATCTGATCTATCATCTATCTATCCCTATTATTTTTCCCATCTAACGGTCAGAATTTAGAAAGGGAACCAAACGAAGAAGAACAGAGGATATATACTTGTATGTCAAGATTGTAATTAACGAGAAACACAAGGTTAATGAACAAATTACAAAAACTAAAACGGACGTAGTGTACAACGGCAAAGTGTCAAATATCGTGAGAGAATCTGTGTAAAGTGTAAGCAAAAACAAAGACACGCGTGTATTCCACCTACCAAACTTCAAACCCCATTTCTTCCCTCACCTAATAAAACCCACCCCTTTCGCTTTTTTTTCCTCAATCAATTATCTCTAATCTCAATCAACTACTAATTAAAAAAAATATGTGTGGTGGAGCTATTATTTCCGATTTCATTCCACCAACTCGGTCTCGCCGAGTCACTGCCAATTTGCTCTGGCCCCACTTGAAAAAGAAGAAGAAGAGTTATTTCCCAACACCGCTATATTTGGATGATGATGATTTCGAAGCAGATTTTCAAGAATTTGAGGATGAATATTATGAAAAGGAGGAAGAAGGAGTTGATTATATTGACCCCTTTTCTTTTGTTCCAAAATCTACTGCCTCAAAAAGTATGTTCTACTATTTTTTACTATTCATTATTTTTGTGTCTTGGCTGAGTTGTTTATTATATGTGAAGCTTCAATTGCGAGATTTTGTCTTCTAATATTGATTGCTAGTTGAAATATGACAATTTTTATCTAATGAATACACATAATTGTTGAAGTTTTGTTTATGTCATTAATCTCAGAAAGAAAAATATTTGTATGATTTCAGTTTTACTGTTTTTGTTGTTCCATTTCTTTCCAGAAAGAACTGCTACTGTGGAATGCAATGTACCTGCTGAGGAATCTGCAAAGAAGAAGAGAAAGAACCAATATAGAGGAATTCGTCAGCGTCCATGGGGTAAGTGGGCAGCTGAAATCAGAGACCCGAGTAAAGGTGCTAGAATCTGGCTTGGTACCTTCAAAACTGCTGAAGAAGCTGCAAGGGCTTATGATACTGAAGCGCGGAGAATTCGCGGTGAAAAAGCAAAGTTAAATTTCCCCAGTGAGGTTCCCCTTTGCGCTGAAAAGCAGACTGTGAACTCAAATCCTCAGAAACCTCTCTGCCAAGCCAGTCCATTGTTGGATGACGAAGATCTCTTTGGTGTTGAACAGAAGCTAGTGAAGTCCAATCCTCAGAAGCTTCTCCCCAAAGCCAATCAAATCTTCAAGGACTCTAATCTTAACCAGAACCTCAATGTCTTGAGCAACCTGGATGGTCGTTTCTCCAAATGTCTTGGAATTGTGGAAGAGGTCCCAGTTAATGAATCGGGGTTTGTTTCGTTTCCTATGATCCAAAACCCAATTGAGTTTAACTCGTTAACCCCTTCTTCCGGAGGTTCCCTTCATTTTAAATCTGACCAAGAGAGTAATACCATCAATCATTCAGACTTCGGGTGGGGAGATTATCAATCAAAGACCCCGGAAATTTCATCAGGTCTCTCAACTACCTTAGAAAATGAATTGCCCTTCTCTTTGGATGATGCTAACCTAAATGTGAAACCAGTGTCTGTCTCCAAGGGTGAAGGGTCCACTGAAGAAATAAGTACTCAAAAGCTGCCTGCGGAGTTGCCAGCCTTTGAGTTGCAGAACTTCCCTGAAATTCCAAATTTTGATGAAAACTGGGATACGTCACTCGAGAGCCTCCTTAACAGGCCAGTAACGCAGGAGGATCTGTGGAGCTTTGATGACCTCCTTCTACCAACTGAGGGCACCTTCTGAGACTAGATGTTGGTAAGCTAAACAACTCTCTGAACCTCCCTTGTCGTATGTTATCGTCGTTGTTATTGTTTTCATTTTCTTCTCATTTCTTTTTTCTGGGTATCCTCACTTTGATATAGTAATTACGTTGTATGCCTCTTTTCAGGAAGACTTTTGGTGGTGATGGCGAGTCAAGAACAGTCATACTATCTTGTGTCTTCCATGACTAGAGTTTGTCATGTGGCTTTAGTTTTAGGAACAGAATATAGGTATTAGTATGTGTTCGTTGTTTAATCTTATCAGTTTTTCAGAATCTTGGAGTTGGACACAAGTTTTGATCTTTATGTGGATGCTATTGTAATGAATTGTCTGCTATTATAATGTATTGTCGAACAATAACGTACTTTCTTGTGGTGAACAAGCGGCTTGTCTTTTCAGCTTATACTCACGTCTTTGCAGTGTAAATAATAAGTTGATTTAGACTTCAAAAAAAATTCCCCGCCTTTGCGCTGCCCTTGAGCTCTCTCTCCTCTACTATCCTGCTTTAGCAAGAAGGATAGTGAAAACTTCCTCTCTCTAGTAGTCTAGTACATACTTAACTTTTCGGCTCCTGGATGCCAACCTAAGTGATTGACGCTGCATTCCAAATTTCCCGAACAACTATGCTAACCCTGGTCTTCCCAATCTATATTATTCATAACTTTTGCTAATACTTTTTCACCATCATTTCCCTACATATAAGACTCTAAAGAGTGGAACTTCGGATGTTATGCATGCAAATTCCAAAGGAGATAGTGGAGAGTTGGAGACTCTCTCTGTCTCTCTGTCAATGTTAGAATCGAATCTACTTTAGCAGTTTATGCTTTGTTCTCCCATACTAAAAAGTAAGAAAGGCACTTTAACCAACATTAAAATGTGGCTGGAAGTGGGTTTCTTCCTTTCAAACAGTCGGAGAAGAGAGGTTAAACCTCTTCAAAGCAACACTGATTTTTCTTCGACGAAGGAATAGACTTATTTCATTGTGTAAGCGTTAAAATAACAATGTACCATTTTTTTACTCGATAAATTTGTTATTTTGTTATTTGCATTACCTAATAACACTGATGAAAAATCAACCAATTTCAGGAATGCGTACAACTTAGTGACGAGGGCCTATGTTGACCAATTTTGGAATGGCAAAGTGATTTTGAAAGTTCTGCGTGAATCGTGATGATTTGAGATTGTATGCGACTAGTCTTTCAACCAAACTCAAGCGAAAGTCCTAAAATCTATAATAGATAATTGTAAATTTTTTGTTCCATCCATAAAGTTGCTACTGCCTACCTTGAGAGAGACAAATTGGGAACCAGAGGTTTTCAAGGGTGTTCTTCGAGCCCCGAATCTATTTAGGAAGCTATATATGATGCACAAATGGACACTATTCTTCACTTCAACGAGTCGCGTGTTGTACATAAATCTATAATGGAACCAGTCAATCAAGCAGGAGGATCAATGGTTTTTCTTCAGCCAATCTAATTTAGTTAGGAAGAGAATAAGACACCAATCAAATGTATGGCAAATTTTATACACAAGATAGACAACAGAGGGAGGTGCATGTTAATGATTCAGTAGCTATGCCCATATATGACAGAACTCTCCAGAATTCAGTCAATTTGATATGTCCAAAAAAACCAAGTCTTAGTTGTGGCTTGCTATGAAATATATATAGTAGTAAGGAGTAAGGTCGACTAAGGAACCAGAGAAAAGAGAATCTACACACTAAACATTTCACAACTAACTGTAATATGATATGAGGTAAAGAGACTTCTGTTCTCAGATAGTATCCATTTCACAAGAAATTGCCAGATTCACAAACAAAACCATACTTGCGGACTTGCGGTGTGTGATACTGAGAACAAAAGTAATGAGCGCATAGTTTAACTTGACAAACCCCCATGGATCACCAAATGGGAGGTCCCTGAGCAAGTATATTATAGATTTGAGTAGCTGCTTATGAGTCTACTGGTGATAGTGATTCATAAACTCCGCATGAGTTCTTCCCCATTCTTTTTGGTATCTGCGGGCACCTTCCATTTTGTGTTGGGCAGACCCCCCAAAAAAAAATTATTACAAATTTGTCATTGCAACTTGTGCCCCCCTTCCTCTCTACATCAAGGGTAACCTGTTGCAACTTAATTCGTAACTCAAAATTGATGTAATCTTAATCTATGAAATTCTCATGTTTGCTGGAAAATTGGCCCTGGCATGACACCACCAAGTCGTCTGAGATAAAGTCTGCAACCCACTCAAGTCATCTGGTATTTAGTTATGGGATCCACCCAAGTTGTCTGCGCATGCAACCCACCCGAGTCTCTGGGATAAAGTTATGCGACCCACCGAATTCGTCTGGGATTAAAGTCATGCGATCCTCTCTAATCGGTCCAACAAATTTGCTGAATTTTTTTTGAAATTGCTTTTACCTGGCTGCTACTACTTTCCTCTGCATTTGCCTTATCATCTTGAGCTTTTTCCTATACCAAAACTTCTGACTCCAGTTTTACCTTGCTTCTACTACTTCGTTTCGCACCTTGATGAGCTTCCTGTACTAAAACTTGTGACTCCATTTTTACCTTACTGCTTCTACTTTGTTTCGTATTTGCCTGACCACTTAGACATCTTTCCTGTATGAAAACTTTGTGGTGGAAATTTTGGTGGCAACCGCAAGCTTCACAGTACATTCCGTCAAGTTTTGAATTGTCACGAACAAACTCTTGACATCCATCTGTTGCATACATACCTCTCTCAGCAGCACGATTCCTCTGGCATTCCTTGTATACCTCAACAACCATCTCTTGCTCCATTGATTGCAAAGATCTCGTGTTTCTATTGAAAAACAAAGTCCGATAAGCAATCTTTAGTCTCTTCAGTTTGAAGGTCCTGAATATTCTTGTCTATATGCCCAAAAACATTTGTATTCCACATTTTTTAAAGCCATCTTTAGTCTCTTCAGTTTCTTTATGAACCAGAGAATAGGCGTGTCTTCAAGATATTCATGCCAGTTTTGTTGCACAAAATTGTGAAAAGATTCATGAGAAGTCCACATACTACTGAATCTGAATGTAAAGAAGACTCTGCTAGAAGTACTTGTTCTCCCACACCTTCCTCCCAAGTTCAATGAAATTTAAACAAGAAGCAAGTGAGATGAAAAGCAGATAATAATCTTTTACATTTTCTTTAATTTTGAAGAAGATAACCATTACCAAGACGTTTTTATCCGTGGGCGTATGCGAACTTTTGAGTTGACTTTTCAAAACTGGGTTTGTGCATGTCTGTTTATGCTCTGGTTTATGAAGAGGGGAAGAAGGAAACTGGTTGTAACCGATTTCTTTTGAGTCGGGCATTTTTTGGTGGGGTGTATTGGGCTCGTGTAGTTACCCTATTGTAATTAAACATGAGCTCCTTGTAATTACCCTAGATATACCCTTGCAGAAATTTCTTGCTTAACATGAGCTTTTAAATTGGACCAGCCTTTTTTCTACCACTAAATATCCTAGATAAAATATTCAAACCAATTATTCAATGTTTTTAAAAAAGAATGTTTCTTCATTTCAATTTTTACTACTGTTTATACCCTTGATTAACATAAAGAACAAGAAGGTGTTTGTGTAAATTCAAGTAGAAAAACAAATGCACAACCAATTATTCAATGTCTTTAAAAAAGACTGTTTCATCATTTCAATTTTTACTACTGTTTATACCCTTATTAACATAGAGAACTAGAGGGTGTTTGTGTAAATTCAAGTAGAAAAACAAATGCACGCAATATACAGCTCTGGTATAAACAAATTATACGCCTACATTAATTATTCATAAATTAGACTTTAATTACCATAAATACAGCTCCTTTCCCCTTCCATCTCCCCTATTTTGGTGAACAATAAAAAATCCAATCACTTTAATACCGACTTTAATAAGCCCCATTCTCTTCCCAAACATAATAACATGCCCATTACCCCATGCTCTTCTAGCTGCTTCTGGACAACCAAAAAAAATTCCAATTCTTCAAAACAGTCCCAATTCTTAAGAACAAACAAAAAAAAAAAAAATTATTGTGCCCCTTCATTTTCACCATCTTAACAAAGATATTGAGAAAGTTGCCATAATAAACTATAGATCCTATGTTTTTCCTTCTCAAGAATCGAATTTGAGCCTTCAACGGCTATAGGTTTATTCTTTCCGGCATTATGCAGGTTTTCTTTGCACTCTGTTTGGCCGCTATGGCAGTTTCTCAGGCAAGTTCACTGGTAAACAAAATTATCTGTGATTCTCTAGAAGATGAAGATATTCTCCCAAAAAGAAGACGAAGAAGAAGAAAAAACAAAAATACTAATGATTATGTTTTGGAGGCCCATCAATGAATATAGACGAGTTGATATAGTCTGTACTCCGTATGTAAGGAACCTAATTAGTTTAAGGTATAACTTATGTGAGAAACTTATTGCAGAGTCCACAAGCAGCTGTTATCCCTTTCCAGATTTTGGGAGGTGAAGCTCAGATAGTTCAGGTACTATTTCCACTGTAATCTTTGATACTTAGTTCGTCATGTCTATAAATCCTGATATCAGTCCCGTAATGGTGTTGTCTTCTTATTAGATTATGTTTAAGCCGCAGGAGAAGGTTATTGCGAAGCCTGGTGAGTAATTGATCATTATTACTTGATTTGGGTTTTTGGTTCGATAAATTTGCTTTTACTTTATTTTTGTATCTGAAGAGCTTGACATATTATCGCCTTTCGTTAAGTTTAATAGTTTCTTCTTTTGTCAATAATAAAAATTAGGGATTCAATAATCTTGATTTATTGAAATGTCTGAAATGTAAACAATTTCTTTGGTTGAAGCATATGCTTACTTTAAAATGTATTAGTTAAGTGATTAATAAGCTACGAATGCTCCTACTTATCGAAATTATACATTTGCTCAGCTAAACATGATTATCTATATGGAAGCATACACAAGGATTCAATTCATTGCAAATCTGTTCTAAAGGTTTATTGTTTTTAGGTTAGCAGCCAAAGGTGTACAGCTCTTGTTGGATACTTCATCTGTGAATGCCGCAATTGTCAACACCTAAAGATCTGCTTGTGATAAATATCTTGCAAAACTTTTAAGTGAGAACAAAAGTGGAGCACTTGAAGGGCCAAATGGTCAGATTGCACATCCCTTTGCAGTGTACAAAATTTCCCCCATCTCTATGGCCAAGGCAGTGAAAAATAGAGCTGAACTGGAACGGATGCAGAGTTCACACTTGAGGTACATAATACCTTTTACGTGAATGTGTTATATATGATCCTGGTTTGAACCATGGTTCATGCACACAGCTCACTCCTATTAAAAGAGATTCTTATCGCGGAAAAGGTGTAGCATGTCTCTCTTATATATCTGTAGGTATCCGTCAGTGTTTAGAAAACCGGACCGGACCGGTGGTTGAACCGGGGTCCGACCGAAACCGGTAAATTTTTGGTTCGGTTCAGTTAAAACTTGAGTTTATGGTCGGACCCTCGGTCTAAGCTTAAACCGTGGTTGAATCGGCGAACCGGTTGAACCGGTTCAGTTCTAAACCGGATCATCCTTATATAATTTTTTTTTTTTTTTTTTTTTTTTTTTTTTTGAAAAATTGATAATGTGGGGAGTTGAACCTAACACCTAAACAAGATAATCAAAACTCCAAACCAACATACTAATATGTATTTCTTGTATAAGAAATTTATTTTGATACATAATACCAATTAATATTGAATTAAAACATGTATTTATTCATTTTATTATTGTAATTATTAAAAAAATTACTAAATAAACATAAATCGGTCCGACCGAGTCGAACCATGGTTGAACCTAGTTGAACCATTTTAACAAAAAATCGGTTCGATTACCGGTTCGGTTTTCAAAACATTGGTATCCGTATTGACAAAAGATAGATGTATCTGACTAATATTTAGGATGTTTTGAACCATGATTTGAACGTGTACACAAAATATGGAGAATCTCAACAACATGAGTATAAGGTATTATATTTCATTTGTAGGGATGCAGCTGCTCTCTCACAATTTTGGGCTTGGCTGGAAGAGAAAATCCATGAAAATGTGGTATTAACAGAAGTAGAAGTTGCCGACAAACTTCTTGAATTCCGTGCGAAACAATATGGTTTTCTGGATACAAGCTTTAACACTATAAGTGGTACGCAAGTGTTTCATGGTTTTAAGTTGAAATATGGAGCCTCTCTATGATAATTTCATACGGCCAACATATTTGTAGTGTCACAATGTTAATGTGTCCTATTGTTTATCCTGTTTTTTACAAAGCCAGTGGCTTCTTTTTCATCCATATAGTGCAAGAAATCTTAGTGCAAATAAGTCATCAATTTGAGATGTTTTTGCATAGCTGCAGCTGTAGTCTATAGGCTTGAGTCCTGGGCTTTGAAGTTTTTAGACTTCTAATATAATATCACAGGGGAGGAAAGAGTGAAAAGAATGGATGGAAAATATGGACTAGGAAGAGTGTGAATGCTGAGCTATAGGGACACAGATCTGCCCGATTCTGGTCTAAATAGTCAATCCATGATTTGGTCACTAATATTACCACTCTTAATGCACACTATTCAGTATGAAATAATTTGTTGACAACAGTGTAATCTGGTTTACCAGTACAGTGAAATTAGAATGGGTTGTGAGAGAGCAATATACATGCATGTTAGTATTTCAACAGTGAACCTATAGATGTTGCACCTTGCACTCAACACTTGAAATTGTTGACTTTCTGCTATGTCTTAAATAATTGGAAAGGCCAAATTCTGTCTTCTTTATATTTGATTTTTGGCAAACTTCAGGTGTAGTGTACTCAGTTCGGGTTGTTAGAAATTTCGTGAATGTTGAATGCAGAGACTATTATCAGCAACCATACACCTTTTCTTTTTCAGTACATTTTTTGCGTATATTCATTCCTGATTTATATTAATTTATTTTTAACTTTCTTATTGTTATTTTTTTTCGCTTGGTGCAAGTATATATTCATTAGTAAATGCAAAATAGGTTGAGAAAATCTATGTGTACAACATGAAAAAGATAACAATAATAAAACCATCATTTAGTATCCAACATAAGCACCCATTCATTCAGTGTTAATATTACTGATTATCTTGCTCTATTGGAAATCCTGCCATTTGACAGTCTTTTTTCTATATTTTTGTCGATATGCAGGTCATGGTTCGTGTGTATTTGCCCGAAAGTGCATATTTTAGTCAATTTTTTTTCCCAATAGATATGCTCCTGTCTTGATTCAACTCTTACTTACGTGAATGCTTCAATTTTTATCTGTTGAAAACAGTTCTAGATCGGGCAAGAGTGGGGCAATCACTCCTTTTTCAGCATTTGGACCTGTTAGCCCTGAGACTACGAGGAGTACAAAGATCGCAGGTTTCTGAGGTTGCCTTTCTGATACAAGCAATTCTTTTTCTGTTCCACTGCTAGATAGTATATCCACCCAATTTTGCTCCACCTAAAGATTGCAGTCATGTAAGGACTTGTAGCAAGAGTTTCATGGCTGGAGCAGAATTCACAAAGTTGAAAATGTTTGTTGTTCTCCATTCATTGGTAACAAAATATAGGTAATAATCATTCAAGCCATTTTTATAATAATAAAAAATTGTGTGTATGTGGATAAGACATGCATAATGCATTAACGCCATTACCGGGTTTAACAATATGAAATTATTTCGTGGACTAAAATCGGGGAGGAGGCGAAGAGTCAAGACTGCAGGGATAGTATTTCCAAATGGCTTACACATCAAAGTTACTAAAAAGTTTGAAGGCAAGGATGATTTATTTTGCACCGTTTATCCCACGCAAAAAGGTGATTTCCTCGACTGGACTACAGGATTTGTCAAAGGGTCTTAGCGAGTTACGATTTTGATTGATACAAGGACAAGCTAATACTTGATGATTCAAAGATCTGCTTTCGTGGGACAAGAAACCAATGCAACTCCACCAAAGATCCATGCATTTTGATTGATTCATCACCATTAACGGCATTAAGCATATCATATGTACTGTGTACTTTTTCTTTTCATGAAATTATCATTTGTGTATTGTGTAATCTTTTGTGAAGAATATTAACTACTACGATCAATAAGCGGACAATATATATCTCATGCTCTTTAATTTTAAAGGGAACCACTTTTAGAAAGAATTAAATTGGCGTCAGAGTGTACAGTCTAACAATCAACAATGAATCCATAGAAATTAATCATAAGTATAAGCTGAAAATCAAATTAGATTCCCAAACTCTGGCCAAATAGGTCCAGTGAGGTTGTTATAGCTAAGATCCAAAGATGGTGGGAAGCTCAAAATCTGATTATCTTTACGGACCCCTAGCAAATAACTTTCTGGTTTTGTCAAAGGAAAACCGGATGTCGAGAGATTGTTCTTCCAACGAGATGTTACGGTCAATGAGGCTTTCTAATTTGGTCAAGCTACTTGGTATTTCTCCAGAAAGAGAATTGTTCGACAAATCCAAGTAAAATAGGGATTGCATCCCGCCTAACCAATTTGGAATGGTTCCACTCAAGTGATTCAACTATATATCCAACAATTGCAATTTGGTGGAATTTCTTAGCCACGCACTGTGAAATAGATCTGGTTAGGCCACCATATGCAATTACAAGAGCTATAAGGTTCTCAAACTTTAGATCTTCAACCGCTAGCATCACTTTAGATTGGAAGTTCTGGGTGAGCACAAGGGTTTTTAGGTTCTTGCATTGCTGCAAACCAGCAAGAGCAGTTGAAATATTGTGAATGCTGGTGTTAGAAAACGAGAGGTAAGAGAGGGACTGCAAATTCTTGAAGCATTCGGGAATTTGATTGTTGAGATTATTCTTATCAAAATTAATAGATCTTAGTGCTAGACAAGAGGAAAGACTATCAATAAGTGGACCATTGAGTTTATTCGAGCCAAGATCAATGAATGACGACTTCCACTAATTAGGTGCGAATTTTGTAAAGGTGTTTTTATCAAGCCCCAAGTTTAGCCCAAATTTTGTTTTTCCTCAGGGCAGGGGTTGCTATTAAGTATTAACCTTCCCACTGAAGTAAAGGCTGCAATATACATGAAAGAAAGTGGATCCAAGCTAAGAGACTTAATGGCAAGCAAAGGGTTTTTTTTTTTTTTTTTTTTTTTTGGTGTGGCAAAGTAACCAAAGGGTTTAACCCTCTAAGAGTCTATCCTTTATGGAATCTGCTTTGGCGGTTTCAATTTTATGATATTTTTCTTCTTTAGTTCATTTGGAATGAGAATAAAGACTAAATCAGTTATAAACCAAGTTGGTAGCTGGTAAAATATGCCTTGGGGAAGAGGTTAGGACTGATGTCTGTATAGCAATATGATTATGTCAAGAATATTTCTAAAAAAACTTATAAATTTTTGGAGTAAATTTATGTGTTCTTTACACACTATTTTGTTCTATATATATATCGTTTAATTAACTCTTTTGTATTTATCATTTTTCACCTCCCTTAACTAATCTTCATCTATAATCTTCGTGAATAATGTACAATAAAAAAAATAACAATTATGGTATATTACTATATTTGGTGGTGCTTATTGGAGAAAATTGGCGATAAATCCAACGCCTAAAATCTCCATGTTAGAATAGAAAATATCTAATTCAATGAATTATAAAAAGGTCATCCAATTATAATTCTAGATAACTATAACAATATGAAATTTAATCTCTTTAAATAAGTAATGAAATATTTTCTAATTGAATTAAGTTCATCCCTAAGATACTCGATTAATATTAGAGTATCAATGGATTCAATGGGTTGTATTCTTGATGATTTCTTGCATATATGTGAGTATGATACATTCCATTTCATAATGCAGATACTATACGAGAATCATTCCCTTTGACAATTGCTAAGTTTATGGTCGTATCTGGGACCCAATTTCAAGCCAACGCCCAATGCATGAACACTCATAAGAAGAACGTACTTCCATAGATTCCCCACCTGTTTCACTCTACCTGCGAGTAGCTGCTTGCGAGTAGATGGTTACAACATATCAACTATTATAGTGGAGGACAAGTCAGAGCGACCTACTTCTTTTTATTATTGGTGTACTTTAATTCATATATTTATTGATGTAATATCCTATGTAGATTGAGTATGTTGTTGTGCCGCATATGCCATTGTAAATCCATTTTGGATGATTGATTAACAAACCAAATGACTCAACTATGGAGGGTATGTCCCATTTTTCCAATTCAATACTTGCGGTTGCATATTACCTATTTACCTAAGGTTTGGATACTGATTTCAGTGAATAAAGTTACATAGATGCTTTTGATGCACTAACCTTTTATCTTTGTCGTTTGCAACATGCACTTGCTAGGATGAAAAACTTAAAGTACATGTGATTTGGAGCTATACTTAAAAGTTTATTGCTTACGTATGTCTGGAAATCAAATAGGAATGGAGTTCCATTCAATTCAAATTTTAAATGGCTGCCAGTGTGTATGCTCAGGCAATATGTCAATTGTAAGTGTGCTCACCCAAATTATGTTTACACTATTTGGTAAATTTTGTTTGACATCGCGTGCATAGCACGTGCATCTCTTGTTAGTATATATATATATATATATATATATATATATATATATATATATATATATATATATATATATATATATATATATATATATATAGTTTTTGAGCCCGTTCAACGAACGGAACCGTTTTCATATAATTGATTTGATTTTTTTTAATATTTTATAAATTTAATTTTTGAATTATTATGTACCAAAAAGTTTTAACTATAGAATATTGTAATTATTCAAATTTTGATGAAAACACAAATTTATAGAAATATTCAATGTGTCCAATATTAACGGGGACGTTTTCATATTTTTATTATTTTTTATTTTTTGAATTATTACGTGTCAAAAAAATTTAACTCCAAAATATTTGAATGATTCAAGTTTTGATCAAAACGATTTTTTTTTTTTTTGAATATTCAATGTGTCCCATATTTTACCATTTTTGTTTTAATATTTAAAAATTGTGGTAGAAGAAACCGTCATTGATAGCGAATGATTTGAATTCCCAAATTTTAGTTTAGAAATTTCAAGCATCTATTCCACGAACCACATACTAAGCTCCTACATAAACTCTCTACGAACGGGTGCCATTATATTAAATTAATTGTTATGAAAAATATTCATAACTATGCATAGTTTATGAGATATTCAAGTAATTTTTACTTATGGAAAGTGAAGATCATATTGAAAATATGTATGATAATACACCATTTTAAATACGAAATTATACTTGTCAAGCTAATATTTTCTGATGGTTTGAGGGATTTTATGGTTGTACGTATAAGGAGATGAGAGAGAGTACTAATTAACTTTTGAATCAAGTGGAAGTCCATGATCAATGTTGCAAACGGTAAGCTCTATGAGATATATGGAAGGGTTGGGAGGAGAGATTATTGATGTTTTGTTATGTGTAAATAAGGGTAGCCATTCTATGTTTTAGTTAAAGAGCCAAGGTTAAAAGGTTTGATATGGCACTGAGTCATGAATGAAACAATACAAACCACATGAGATACTGAAAAGTTTCATTCATTGGATATATGACAAAGGCTTTATTGAATGCACTATTTCCACTACTAACATATTGAGTGATTTCATAAAAATGGTTCAAAATTTTAGTAGTCAGGAGAGCTTTGTAACATCTTATCTGGGCTACATTGCTTTAGTTGCCCTCACTTTGTTCGAATGATACTACCATGACTGATTACTACAGTACTACCTCACAATCTTGAAACCGTACCCTTTGGATTTAAACATTGGTTCCCTTGGAAAATTGTCATTAAACATATTATTAGAAACACAAAAATGAACTGCCATATCAACATAAACACAAAAATATGTCAAAATTCCTCATATTCAACTATATATTTCTCTTTCACATACAGAGCAACGCATGTGCATAACTAATAAATGATCTCAACAAAGTCGTAAGCTCTCTGACACTCTCTGACACACTCCGACCAAAAACTTATTCAAGTGTACATTTTTTAAAAAATATTAAACACCATCTGCATAGTCTAATCATCCTCTATTATACCACACAATTGTTTTCTGCATTGATCCTTCATAGTTTGGCACTCATACGACCATAAATAGTTGTAATCCATTCTGCCCCTCGAATGTAGCCATGTGCTCTGCCGTAATCTTTGCATCCCTAGAGTCTGTTCTACCAGTTTGAAAATTCATACTTTTGTAGAGTTCTCAAGATAGTCCTGCACGACTACCAAATTTAGTATTCTCAACCATGCTTCATTTGAGCAATTAGCTAAACATAATGGGAAATCTGAGTATCAAAAGAACATAAAGATAGAAAACAAACTTACTAATACTTTCTTACCATTCAAGGCAAAACCCAAAGTGGACCCCTACCAAAAAATAACACATGATATGCAATCAAAGGGGAGGCGAGAGTGCATGAGGGCGTAGTAGTACATTTTTTTTCAAAAACTTTTGTAGGGGCAAAACCTCGTAGTTTTAGAAAATCGTATATTGATAGTCACATATAAGTATATAACATAGTAATTTTTCCAAACCCCATGTCTTTATCCTTGTATGCAATGATATTGATAAAGATATGTTTAATATGAGCAGATTGGCATAAGTGCATAATCAATAAATTGTTATGTAATTTTAAGCAAAGCATGTAGCCCTTGGTACATCTCAATGTGGTGAAATATTTAATCCTAGCACCAACGTAGTATGTTTTGTGATGAGTATGCATTAGTAGTTTTAGTCTTCTAGACTTAAGTAGCACATTTTAGAGGAAGTAATGCCTTACAGCCTAACTATATCACATCACACTACGTCTGTCAAATTTCCAGAAGATTAGACTTTAGTAAAGGACGGTGGTTGCTATTCTTAAAACAACTGGCATAGAAAGAAGAAAGCAAGTATTACACTAAGGCAAACCTTTCCATACCAGACATATATGATATGGTAACATAACCACAATCTCCTAAAAGTGGAACTGCAATATATGAGTGTGCTTATACTATGGCATGTTTAGGTGGCTTTCATGAGGTTTGGTTTGATAGGATCTTATCAATCTAATTAATATCAGATTGTACTAATCAAATGCTATAATAAAGGTCACCGTGGCGATCTTTAATTTCATTTAGTGGATTATTGTGCTATTATATGGATATGCACCACATCATATCCCCCTGAATTTGTGACACTAATACATTCCTCCTGAACAAAATGCCTAAAAGGGAAAACAACAACTAACTGAAAATATGCCTAAAAGAAGAATAACCATAGTTTTACACTGCCAACTTAGCATAGAGGATACCAAGTAACCTTATAACAAAGTAGATGTAATTGATCAAAAGGGATTACAAAACCTGTAAAGATTGCGCTCATTGTGCCAAGGTTAGCCTAGAGATTTCTCAACTGGTGTGACATGTATCGAGTTAAACGACAACCCTTTAAATATCGATCTGCAACCAAACTCACCTTTATAAGGCTAGCAACCTTTTATGAATATATGTTCACCCCATATTCTTACAAATGAAACTTTAAAAAGACTACGAAGAGGTAAACATTAATCAAACAATTTAAGCCATGAACTAAACAACCCTTAGAACAAAACAAAACAAAAAATCTGTTACAATTTCTCTTACCAGGTTCGAAAAACGGTTGAGGTTCAGTCCTACATGTTCTAAATAGTAGTAGCAACATTGTACATTGAGATAAAAAAAAACTACTTTGGTGTCCTAATATATAATCCAGCTGAAAATGAGTTCTTGACTAGCATTGCTATATCTTTCAAGGTCCAAAAACCCCCCATATTGATGTGGACCCCAAAACAATAACCGTTTGTGACATTGGTCCCAAAAGTCCAAAAACAAATATTTCAAGTGTATCATTGGTCCCAAAAATACGACCCGGTCGCTTCATTGTGCAAACCCAACGATGTGGCCACATTGTTTGAGGCAACGGTCAAAACGGTGTGGCCATCGTTGGGGACTTTCCAAATTTTTTGGCCAAAGTTCAAATCCAAACGATAACGGTGTGGCTATATTTTTCAAAGTTCAAATCCCCAACGGTGAACTAAACTAAGTCTCCAACGATATGACCACACCGTTTGGACTAAGTCCCCAACGATATGGCCACACCGTTTGGGATTTGAACTTTGAAAAAATATAAAGTTCTATTTTTTGGCCTCTTGACCGGTGTGGCCCCCACCATTTGGACTAAGTCTCAAACGGTGTGGCCACATCGTTGGGTTTGCACAATGAACAACCTAGCCGGGTCGTTTAAGCTTGGGGTTTTCGAATTCAATTTTTTGGGACCAATGACACACTTGTAATAATTATTATTTTTTGGACTTTTTGAGACCAATGGCACACTTGTAATAATTTTTTTTTTTGGTCTGCCCAACACAATATGGAGTCCGTCAGTAATAGGACTCTTCTTTCAAATCTAAATATTTTAAAGGAAACATGCATAAGGTTATGAAGAATTGTACTCTCATTTCATGCATCTGAAAGAAAGATTGTAATTCCAAAACATTTCCTCCCTCTTGGGTATTAACATCACAATATTTATACTTAGTTAGGTCTCTCGGGAATTAATCCTTGATAGAGTTTTTATAAAAATCAACTTTCATAATAACATTTAATACCTCAAGCATACACATAACACATGCCTGTCAACTAAAAAAATCATTAATATATTCACCACACCATATAGTACGCAACTTAGAATAAAAGAAGCAGTAATCCTATCTTGCACATAATATTTGATAGATGAAACAAAAACATAGAAGTCAAATAGAACCAACAGTGACCTTCCTAATCCTATAAATTCCCCACGCTTTGTAGCTTAATAGGTAATTCCCGTGCTGAAACTATTATTGTTGTCGTTGACACAACCTAAATAGAAAACCCCAAATTTTTGTAGACACACTAGTAGTACCTCAAATCCTCAATCCAACACCGGCTATGAATTCTTCTAGCAAACTCATTGTCTCTTCTTTTTTCACCACGTCTTCAGATCGGAAGTTCATAACTACTCCATCTACTCTTAATTTGAAAACGTTAAATGGTAAACATCTTCCCAATGACGCCTTAAAACCGATTTGGTGATGTCTTGTGTATTGCCACAACAATTTAGCTAGATAATAATTCCTCAATAAGCAATCTCTGTAACAGTAGCTAGTATATACCTAACTTTTCAAACATATAAAAATCACGACAAAGCACTGCTTATACAGCGTGCTGCCGCAACATGCACATGAAAAAACATTCAACCATTGTTTCTAGTTGATTAAAAATAATAACATACTGTAGACACAATCAAGAAATAGTACAGGAGCAAAGAGTCGATTGCATAATATACATGTCGACATTGCATATAGTTTTCTTTTCTTTTCACTTTATTTTTCTCTTCTTTTTTTCCACGATCATAACTACATTTATAATAAAAAAAAACCAAAGCACGACCTGAGTTCAAAATATGACAGGGAAGGGATTCCATAACCTGATTCCTAAAGACCAACTTGGCATTTTTTTTTTCCATGACAATAACTACATTTATAATAAAACCAAAGCACGTCCTGAGTTCAAAATACAACTGGGTGGGGACTCCATAACCTGATTCCTAAAAACAACTATACTAACATGGTTCTATGGTCTTTTAGACAACCAAATATATTCATTAACTTCCAATTGCCAGCTTCGTCAGACAACTTGAGGGCATTGTTCACATTTTGGTTTTGATTGTCACCCTCCATTATGAAAACTTGGATATCCTTTTTCCTGATCAAGAGAGCAGCAACTTCAACAACAGCCATCCATTCTGCCTCCTCAGGTGAACCTTCTGTATCAACAACATTGTCCATATTTCCTCATAATTGCTCCTGCAGCTTCCTCTATTGTGCTCCTATAGTAAGATGCATCAAATCTGACATTGAGAACCACCATGGCTTCATTAGATGAATAACAACAAGTCTTGATAGGATCAATCAAATTCCATATATTGAACAAATTTGGTCTATAGTGCAACTGAAACAAAAGTCTCCTAAAGACACAGAGTAGTCATCACATTCTTCATCAGATTTCTAATATATCTTTATTAAAGCAAGCATGTTCAATTTCCTGGAAATCATTTCATCAAAAAATAAAATAATGACCCAAATATGAATATTAATTTTGACTAAAATCATTATGATACTTCAATTAAAGTCAATGAAACACGTTGAAACTAAATACAGTACGGATAGGTGTTGAGCTAATTAGCTAACCTTGTTCCATTGTAAATCACAATGAAAGCTCCTCTAATAATGTAGCCACACGGTAAATTGAACCATCTTTTTGTCTATTATGTAGAGAAAAAAAGGACGTTTTTCTCTTTGGTGTGAAGGGCGCGACCCGCGCTCGATTTATACCTAGACAAGGCGCGTGGCGCGCTCATGTCTTTGGCGACCTCCAGGCGCTTAAGCGCGACCCACACTCAATTTTGCCTAGCCGAGGGCGCGACCCACGCTCCACCATATTTCAACTTGAAAACACTGTTTCGGAAGTTTTTTCTGAAACAGTATAAATATGGGTTTTTTTCTGTAAAAACCTAACCTAACCAAAAGATAGAAAGAGAGAGATTGTAAGAGATAAATTCTTAGTGAGTTGAGTGTTCATTCTTTATGAATAAATTGAGAGCTCTTGTAATCTGTTACTCTGGACATCTAGTAAAGCTTGGATCTCACTAGTGTAGACGTAGGCAAATTGCTGAACCACGATATATCCTTGTCTTGTGGTTGGTTCTTCTTTAGCATTAATTGTTTTACTTTATATGCTTATTTGTTTGACATTGAGAAGTGGTGGGATTACTTTGGAGGGTGTTGAAGTCTTGTCTAGTGTGTAGGATCGATCCTTGTGTAGGATTGATCTATTTGTTGTGGGTAACGTTGTTTCTGCATTGTCTTATTCACAACAATTGGTATCAGAGCAAGGTATACGACCTAGGATTTTGAGTTTTGGTAAATAACCATAGTGCTTGAAATTTGTGTAGACAATGTGTTCGATAAAATTCCTGAGTGAGATATTTTTTGGGTTATTGTGTGTGACTTGAAAAAAAAGCTCCCAAGATGTCAAATGCTAGATTTAAAGTAGAGAAGTTTGATAAAGAAACAAAAGAAAAGATGGCGAGGGTGATGTTGAATGAGATGACTTCCACAAGCAAGTGGAAGGGTAGTTCGAAGAAGCCTTTAAAACATGTATGGTGCTACAATTGCAAGGAAAAGGGGCATTATCTATGTGATTGCCCTAGCCTGAAAAAGAGTAATAAGATGAGTGGTAAGTTTGAGAATGAGGATGTTAGTGAAGCAAGTCTTGCTTCCGGCTTCGATGGGGATGATGTAAGTCTTTCCGTGTCTACACAAGATGAACACATGACCAATACGTGGATTCTTGATTCCAGGTGTTCCTACCACATGTGTCCAAATAGGAAATGGTTTGCTACCTATGAGAACTTGAGTGGAGGTTCCGTTTTGATGGGTAATAATGTTGCTTGTAAGATGGTAGGAATTGGAACTATACGGTTCAAGATGCATGATGGTGAAGTGAGGACTTTAACCGATGTGAGGCATGTTCCTGAGCTAAAGAAGAACCTTATTTCTCTTGGTACCTTGGATTCCAAAGGTCACAATTTTGTGGGAAATGGTGGAGTCCTAAAGATCCTTAGTAGCTCTTTAGTCATTATGAAGGGTCAAAGACATGGAAACTTGTATACTTTGTTGGGTAGTACAGTGATAGGTGATGTAGCAGTGGGTACATGTAGTGATGATTCTGAGTGCACAAAATTGTGGCATATGCGCCTTGGACATATGAGCCAAAAGGGATTGTCTGAGTTGTGCAAGCGAGGGCTACTGAAAGACTTGGAGAAACCAAGTATGGAATTCTATGAGCATTGTGTCTATAGTAAGCAGTGCAGAGTCAAGTTCGGTACAAGCAAGCACAAGATGAGAGGCATCCTAGATTATGTCCATACAGATGTTTGGGGACCTTCTAGAGTGGCTTCTAAGGGAGGTAACCGGTATTATGTCTCTTTCATCGATGATTATACACACTATGTGTGGGTATATATCTTGAAGTCCAAAGATGAAGTTTTCGAGACATTTAAGAAGTGGAAGGCAAAGGTTGAGAATCGCATAGATAGGAAGGTGAAGACTCTACGGTTTGACAATGGTACTGAGTATACCTATAGGCCTTTCCAAGAGTTTTGTGCGCAACAGGGAATTGCCAGACACTAGACAGTGAGGGGCATGCCGCAGCAAAATGGGTTAGCAGAGAGAATGAATCACACGTTGCTTGAGAAAGCTAGGTGTTTGCTTTCCAATGCCAATATTGGCAAAGAGTTTTGGGCAGATGCAGTGGCCATGGTGTGTTACTTGTATAATAGATCACTAGTTCCGGCGATAGACTGCAAGACACCTTATGAGGTGTGGACAGGGAAACCAGCTGATTATGGTACTTTGCGTGTTTGGATCTAGTGCTTACTACCATATGAAGGATAGTAAGCTTGATTCTAAAGCTAAGAAAGCTATATATATTCTTAGGCTATGCAAAGGGAGGAAAGGGATACGGATTGTGGTGTCTTGAGAACCACAAGTTCCTGGTCAGCAGTGAGGTTATCTTTGATGAGACTTCGGTGCTACATTTTAGCAGGTCGGAGAAGGCTGGAAATAGTGGTGATTCTATAGAATCTCAAGTGATTGAGATAGAAGCATCTGAGGATGCTAAAGAGAGTGAGGTTCTTAGTGAAATAACTATTCAACAAGAAGTAGAATTACAACAACCTAAGCAACAAGCTTTGGCTAGATCAAAGCCAAAGGGAAGTGTGAAACAAGTTATAAAGTATGGGCATGATAAGCCAGTGAAGCATTATGGTCAACCGGGCTCGGTTGCCTACGCATTGAATATTGAAGATGATGAGCCAAATAGCTTCAAGAAAGCTGTTAGAGATGCTCATTACAGAGATTGGTCGGTGGATATGCAGAAAATGGTGGAGGTTCGTGACAAGTTTTGTACTTGGGAATTTGTTTCATTGCCTAAGGGCAAAAGGGCTTTGGGTTGTAGAAGGTTCGCTATGGAGTTGAGTTCCAACATTGGTTGGAGGTACTCCACAAATGGTGGAGGCTCATGCATTATTGATTGATGCCTTTCAGTAAATAGCAAAATAAAACTCGTATCTCTCAATACAATCTAGCTCAACTTCTATATAAACTCGTATCTTTCAACACAATCTAGCTCAACTTCAATAAACTAAAAGAGTGAACCAATCGAATTGAGCCAAAGGAGTTCTTTACAAAATAGAAGACATTATTCAAATTTTGGAATCTTGTAAAACTTCATTTAATCTATTTTTGTGTCTTCTCTCAATCCATACAACTTAACAAAAACTAGTCAAAATTAAGCTTAGAGTGTACTCCAAGATGAAACTTATTAAATTTGTACAATTTCTTGTACTATACAACAATTGCATCGAGTGTAAATGTGTCACATATAGCAAAAATTGTACAAAAAAATGAAAAAATTGTAAATGTTGATAAGGCGCACGCCTCCTGCCTCAACAAAAGGAATGCGACTTATGTTAGCTCCCGCACCTTGGTTAAGGCGAGGCACTAAAGTGTGTCTCTCCGCGCCTCGCGCCTTAGGCACATGCCTCTTTGCGCCTTGACTACATTGGTATTACCAATGTTTCACTACATCCATTCTTAATTATAGGACTTAATGTTGTTGCTATTCTATATATATCTAACTTTTTACCATATAATTTTATATAATCATATAAAACCGATTTCACCGATTAAACATCGATTAATCGCATATCGCTCCTAGACCGATTACTTCGAAAACCGATTTTAACTGCTTAATGTGTACTAGAGTATACCAATGAAAAGCACCATGTTGATCACATACAAACAAATGACCTTTAAAAGAACATTAGCCATAGTCAGTGTCTACCGGACCAGACCGGTGGTTGAACCTAGTCAGCTAGACTGTGAATCGAAAATTTATGGGTATTGTATCCTACACCCACCAAATTGGATTGGACAGCCTCCAGCCCAAGCCCAACAACCAAGTCCATTAGCAATAGCTCAATACACCCCCCACCTAAAAAGAGAAACCGGAAAACCGGTTACAACCTTTTTAAACCAGTTACCCGAGATCATTGTCTCCAGCAGTCTCAATTTTCACTAACTTTTGTTCACCTTTTACAATCAGGTTTTCCATACATTTTAAAGCTTGTTTACTTGGCGTGCGATATTAATTAGAAATCTAGAAATAGACTGATTTTCTTTGGTATTGGTGATCTCCATGGCATGGAAATCGATCATCCTCTAAAATTCAGGCCATTTGCTTGGTAGTAACGTTCATTGGACACTTATGCAATGTTTTTCCTATGTACTAGTGTACTACCTCATTACATAATGTGGTGGTGCCTATTAACCTAGTGTACTACCTCATTGGACACCAATACCAACCTAGGTTAATCGTGATGATTAACTAGTGTACTACCTCATTACAGAATGGTAACATAGATAAATTTAATTTCATTGGTTAATCAAGCATATGATAGTGGACGAGTTATTGCCTCGTGAGAGTTTTCCAGAGAAGATTCTCACAAACTTCATTTATACTACAATGACTCAGTAACAAAGACTTATTCCCTTAATTAATCTCAAATATTTATGCATCTCATTAACGGGGAACAATAACTAATTCCATTGAAACTTGAGTTAATAAATTCACTATAATTAAAACATCTACATAGGATCATGCATGCAGTGAATTTTTACAATGAACTGTACAAGCAGGGCCGTTTCTGGATCCTTTGGAGAGCGTCCTTAAGTAAGTTCTCACAGGCATGTGTCGAAACACAAATTCTCTCATAATTTTTCCACTCAAGTTTTGCTAACTCCAGTGTGTAGTGGGCACACGTTTCCTCATATACTCAATGACATTCTGAAGAGTCGAGGTTGATCGATCACAACTACTACTTATTATCACACTACCCTACTCCTAGTTGAGTTAGAGGTCTTTAATAGGAATTATGGGGCTTAGGTGATAGTATAGAAGAAAATGGAATGGAAAATCAAAAATATGATAAGTATGAGAGAACAGGGTCTTCAAAAAATTTAACACTAGAGAAATCCTTTGTTTGCTGCTTCTAAATATATTTTCCATGCTTAGCCCTTTTTGGCTTATTGACTCATTTTGATTTGATTTTTGGGAGTTCTAACAATGACTTTTTTTATTTCTATTTTTCTTTTCTTTTCCTTTTTGAAGCAAGTAACTGATTTTTTGTTTGGACAAGTCTTTCTCTTCACTTTTCTGCATTCATCCTATTTCTCATACTCATCAAATAGGTTGGTTTATTTTATTTTGGGGTTAATAGATGGGTAAGGAAATATTGGTGAAAAACGAAAATGGTTAAATGAAAGGTTCAATGGGGAGACTAGCGGTAAAATTTGTACAGGTATATATTTATGGCTATATCGATCCAAAGAAACCCTAAATTCTCTTCTAGGATTCGGATGGTGATCAAGTAAGTAGACATGTAATTTCTCTACTCGAAATAACTACTTTTCTGTGTCATTACTCATAAATCACTCATGTCGAGGCTTTTAGGCTAGATTCTCACTGGATTTGAAATTAAGTAGTCTAACCGTGGGTCCTAAAAACTTACTGCTAAGTACAGTCATGATACTCATTGCATGAATGTTCATGAAAAGATATAAAAACTATTACCTACGTATTAACCTAAGTTTCAAGGAACAAATTCTCATCCTAGTGCTAAGGTGAGATTTCTAGACAATTTTCATCACAAAAAAGGAAATAAGACTTTGTCACTAAATATGTTGAAAAGAAAAGAAAGTAAAACTATAAACAAGCTAATAATACGCTAAAGTTTTACAAAAAAGGTTCTAACCACCCCTAAACAAAAAGACATTTTGTCTTCAAAGTGTAAGAGAGAGAAGGAAGATACCTGAGAAGCTTGAGCAAAGATTTAATGAACAAACTGCAACAAAATGTTATTCGAACACAATATACAATATACCAAAAGAAAACTGAAAATATTACACTAAGCAAAGAAAACAAACAACATACAAAGAAACAAACAAATATCACACCACAAAAAGGGAAGAGCACACCAAATACATATATATACAGCCCAACATGTAAATTCAGGGCGCATCCAATCGAGGATCATCATGTGTGAAGTGCCACTCTTTAGCATCACGCCAGTTAATAATGGCCTACCATAGTTTGCTCCATTTTGTAGCTCCAAATCAGTCCAAGTGTCGCATCATTTTATTGTTAGTCGGGTAGCAAGGACCGTTCTTCAGGTACCTTGAACAACGTCGCCATACCCAAAACCGTAAAGAACGAATTATTTTATTTGCATGACACATGGAATCTACTGTAACCCAGTCAGTAAAACCAGCCGAAAACTGTGGGAAGAAGACCATCATTAAGCGGCTGGCGGTGACGAGTAAAAATAAATAATGGTGTCGAAAGTCTCGAGCTCGTTTCAAATTCTAAACTACACAATGGGTGATGTTAAAAAATGTATGCTGTTGAATGTCAGTTGGAAGAGAGTAGAAAAGAGTAGAGAAGGAAGAAGGGGAAATTTTGGGTACCCATCTTGTACCAGAATTCATATTTGATCGATTATCAGAAGACATTTATAGTCAATTCTAAAATAGAGTTGTTGTGAACTAAGGCTCAGACGCTTGCAACCACACACTCCAAGATAATTTTGAGAGAAGAAAAGAAAGGAGGGCTTGGGTACCAAAATGGTTCATTCCCTTTAAATAAGAGTGGAATAGAGTACACTGAAAGAAAAAGATGAGTCGTTGAAAGTCAGATTCTTGAGATTTTAATTCAACGTGTGGGGTCCTCAAAAATCAATACACAGCTTATCATATATCAACAACCGAAAAATTGTGGGTCTGTCCAACTAATACATTTATCACCTCCAAACAGATTTAGACACCAAGATTTGTTACTTCGAGGTTTAGTAGACTGAGAACCTAAACAAGCGTGCACTTTTGTTTTTCTCAAACGCAATGGGATCCATGTAGTTGATGGTGAGGAAAAAAATGGTCGGAAAGAACATGCAGGAGGTAGATATTTTTTATAAGGTGGAGACGAAAAGAATGAGACAGTGGGTTTAGCTTTAAACCCATTGAAGGAGTGGGTCTCTACAGCTATTTCATATTTGAAAATGAAATGCTCATGTGGTTTGTTCTTGGGTAATGCGTTCTCGCTAGAAGGATTGAAAAACTCGTGAAGTGCCGGAGAGGGGAGAAAGTCGAGTGCAAATGCAACGTTCTTTTTAAATGGTGGAGGATGTAAAACCTTGGTGGTAGAAAACTGGAGGGTTTCTAGAGATGGCAATGTGATGGAATGGCGTTTAGCTAGTTCTTGGAGTTCTATATCCGTAGAAACTGAAAGATACTCGATGTAGTTTTCAATTGGTGGATCAGAAGGATCAATTGGATAGAGGTTTAGAAATTCCTCCTTTGTCATGTCTTCATAAAAATTGTGATCCTTATTTTCTTCCACCATTGGTGTTGAAACCAATGAGGAAGGTATGACATCATTCGAACTGTCGATCATGTTTATCTCTTCATCCAATGATTGGGTTATCTTGAAGACGTTAATCTCAACAGATTGATTCCCAAAAGACAATATTATGGATCCATCACAACAGTTGATGATGGCTTTTGCAGTTGTGAGGAAAGGGCGCCCTAAGATGATAGGAATGGAATCGGAAACAACTTCAGTGTCCAGAATGACAAAATCAACCGAGTAAGAAAAATCTTGGACATTGACGAAGACGTTGTTCACAATGCATTTTGGGTATTTGATGGAGCGATCTGCTAACTGCAATTTCATGGTAGTAGGTTTGAGGTCATGGAGACCTAACTGTTGGAACAAATAATAAGGAAGTAAGTTAACACTTGCTCCTAGATCTAAAAGTGCAGTAGTTGTATACTTGTCTCCCAAAGTGCATGGAACGGTGTATCTTCTACGGTCCTTTGCAGATACAGGTACAGTTTCTTTCTCAGCTTCATTTGGGTGAATAAGGATTTGATTGTCTACGGTTTTGTTAGATTGAATAGTGTAAACTACGTTTACTTCACCTTGCTTTTGATTACTAGTACCTGGTGCATTGTTGAGTTCAAAGGTTGTGTTGGTGGGATTCGGATTTGGAACCGTTTGTCCAGAAAACACACCTTTTGGAGTTTTGTCTTGGGCTAACAGCTGAAGGTATTGTTGAATGGATGTCAGGATTTGAGATTGTTGATTCATGTAATTCAGAAAATTGTCGTTGAGTTTATCAACTGGAGATTGCATAGGTGGTGCTGCTAGAACGAGATCACGGTAATTGTTGATGGGTTGTTTATAGGAGAAATTTGAATTGGCGGGCACAATGCCACGGTTGAAATTGGAAGTAGAATTACTCGGGAATTGGGCTTGTCCTTGCTGGAATTGCTGATTATATCCTTGTTGATATGAATTGAAGTTTGGAGGTGGCCTAACTGGTTGATTGGCAAAACCTGGAGGTCCTTGCTGTTGTTGGTTGTTACGCCAAGAAAAATTTGGATGTTGTCGCCACGGTGCATTAGGAATGTTGAAGGCACAAACTTCTTCAGGTTGATACTGCGTGGATTCATAAAGTAACGGACAAGAGAGTTCAGTATGGTTTAGGCTCTGACAAAGATAACATGGGGAATTGCTGACGGCGTTCATGACTTGTTGCGGTTTTGTATCATTCACTTGCACAGAAAGAGCATCTACCTTCTTGGTCAGGGACTCGATCAAAGTTTTTCATTCTGGATCAGGTTTGACTTCAAACATAGATGTGGCTTTTGAAGGAGTGACGTGTGATGAGCGGGAAGGATCAGTTCTTCCCCAAAAGGTACTTCGTGATGCTTGCTTTTCAAGGAATTTGAATGCTTCATTAGTGCCTTTATCCAAGAAATTACCACCGTTCATGATATCGAGCGTTTCTTGTTGATGATCGGAAAGACCGTTAAAGAAGGAATGAACGATGACACCAATGTCGAGTTGGTGATGGGGACATTCGAGAAGAAGATCATTGAATCTTTCTTAGGCTTCCGTAAAGGATTCCTGAGGATGTTGATGAAAGAATTGAATCTTCTGAAGCATCTCTTTGGTTTTCTTCTGAATGTAGAATTTAATCATGAATGATTGTACTAATTTTTCCCATGTGTCGTAAGAATGAGGCGGTTCGCCTGCTAGCTAAACCGAAGCTTTATCGGCTAGAGTGAAAAGAAACAACCGTAGCAAGACTTGTTCGTCGGAAACGTTGGGATGATAGAAAGTATTTAGGACTGTCTGGATCCGACGAAGATTATTATATGGTTTCTCATGTTCCAAACCATGGTAAACAGGTAACAAATTGAAGTCGTTTGGCAGGATTCGAAAGTCCACATTAAGGTCTGCAAGTTTGATACAGGAAAAAGGTCCTTCCTTTAAAGCAGTGTAGAAGTCCGAAAGGAATTTTCGGGGCTTCTCGACTATAGTAGTTGTTTCAGCCATAACTAAAGGAGTTAATGGCAACGGATTCGCTTTTTGAGGTTTAGTGTCAGAGGAGTAGCTTGTTTGAGGTGATAATTTACGTAATTGTTTATCGTATTTTCTTCTACGATATGTGTGTTCAAGTTCCTTATTAGTACCATACTTTAATCTCATGCAAGCATAAAATTAGCTAAGGCATACAAGGAATGAATTTTTACGTGATTAATTCAATTACGTGAGGATGAAGATGGACAACATAAGCTTGAGCCTCTGCTAATGATAATAGTTGAACAAGGATTACGTTGGCATACACAAACAGCCAGGTCACTTGACAGATTGAGAACCTTAATTTTTGCAAGCTTCCTAGACACTGTTTGAATATGAGATATTTTATGGTTTTTTTTTTTTTACTATTCACGAATTATACAAACAAATATTGTAATACAACACATACTAAAACACAAGTTATACAAGGTACAAAAATACGTAGCATGCAAACAACTTATAATCAACAAATTTTAACATGCGACGTAAAAACAAATCTCATATTACAAATATGCTTAGACAACTCAAATTATAAGCATGCTATATACGACAACTCACGAAACATGCGTCTGTTTACACAATATATACGACACTAGTTAACGCATGTTTTGTATAAAGATTCAATTTTAATTTGTCAATACTCATTGAGATGTTCTCCTCTTTCTTGACAAAATCGAATACTTATACAAAACATCCAAACCATATATATATATATACTAAACAATCCTAATCATGCAAACAAATATTATAATACATACTATTATACGTATACAAGGTCTAAACATGTTATATCATGCAAGAAGTTACTCATCTAGCAAGTGAGTCGAGGAGTGGTAGAAAATAGAACCTGAAAAGCATCCCGTAACTCCACCTTATAGATATATAAATGATTTCAGAACTTCCTCGCAAGATATGGAACACTAATATCCCCTCCAAGAACAGGTTTCATTGCCTCAAGTAGGCAGTGATATCATATGAATTTTGGAGGACTTGACGTTCAAACGTGGGAATCTAATTCCCCATAATTGTAGCAAGCGACTCAAAAACAATAATCACAAGTCGCGCGCCGACACTGTTAAACTGGGGGACTCACGCACGCCACCTTTTTAGTCGCGTCCCGCGACTGGAATCTAGTGCTAGATATAAAAACCTGTTACCAAAAAAGAAACAAAAGTTAAAAAATAATAGTAGACAAAAATAAATTAAAAAAATAAAGAGAAAAATTGGAAGGGAGAGAAGAGGGGGGATTCCCCGTGACGTAGACGAGCTCCGTTGTCGCGCTTCGGTAGATGTTAGGATGGCACCGGCGCCATTTGATAAGCATTAAATTGGACGTTACTCCAACTCACACTTATATCAATTACCTTACTCTCGATTCATGTTGAAATATAGTTCGAGTAAAGGAATTGTCCCATGCCTAACATTGAAACACTTGTTCACAACTTAACTAGACTACTCAAGACAAACCTTAAATGAGAGAAGGTTTTAGGTGGAAGTTTTTACACTATACTTTACTTCTTTTAATTATAGTTACAAAAGTTACTAATAACAAATTTATTCTAAAATGACTAAAGAAGATAGAAGAGATAGAAGTGTAGATGATTGATTTACTATGTAATTCAAACTACTATTAATGAAAGACATATTTCAATTGTTAGTTTTCATATTCACTTTGATTCATAAACAAATCAAAGTGAATAATTAAACTTTGGTCCCTAGTAGAATTTCTGAATCTCTAAAGAGATTCTACTAGCATGAGAAATTAAATTAGCACCCTATCTATTAAGCACTTCTTCAACCTCTAGTTTGTTTTACACATCTAACTATTTTGTAATTGAAGTAAAAATCAAACTTATTAAATTTTAAGCAATTGAGTTACATCTTCATTAGTAGAGTTATCCTCACATGGGTTTATCTAACCCTCACTACAATAGAGCGCACTTTTTTGCCACGCCTAAAATTTGTTGCAACAAGTCATCTTTTACAACACTGTGTGGCGTTGCTAAAGGTCATCTATCTTAATAGAATTTTCATTTTGGGAAATACCTAGAGCGACGCATTGAGCGCTGCAAAAGTATTCGCTTAAATTTATGAAAAATATGAAAAATAATTAAATTGAAAATGGTTATTGTTGGCAACGAGTGCGATGCTGCTATAAATTAAATATCTATTGCAACCCTTTTGCCGTCACTGGTAATTCCGGGATAGACTATGTGTATGCCCTTGTTGCGACGTTCTCGGTGTTGCCAATAGGCTTTAGTTTGGGTGGATATATTCTTTTTGGCTGCAAATATTTTTCGCGCTCCATTTTTCATGTTCCCGCTGCAAGTCATAACAAAATTAGAAAGAATAAACAAAACAAAAACCCTAGATTTCCGTCTCTCTCATCTAAACTGAAACTTCTTTCCTCCATCTCCAAAACTCATCCGCTCTCCACATCTTCAAATCTTATCTCTCCTCCACCCTCGACCTCCATTGTTTCTGACTTTACTGAGGTGAGAAGAATTGAAAAGTCATTGAAGCTACAACAAAATAAAAAGCTTCGTTTTTTTGTTCCCTACCCTAATTGAAATCATTTTTTATTGTTTCTCTTCTTGTCTGGATTGATTGTTTTAGCTTTAAAGTGAGATTTTTGGTGTTCTTTGCAGTGATTTGTGGAGCCAGGTAGAATTGCTCGAATTGGGGTTCTCTGCAGTGGGTAAGATATCTTACTTTTGATTTTGGATATTTTGTTTTGGTTTTTGATTTGCGATATAAAGGACGAATCTTTATATTTAAATTTGAATGAATTTTGGCATGTATTCTATTTCAATATCAATCTTTCTATGGAAATAGCGTTGCCCTTTAATATTCTTGTTATGCAATATACGAACCATGCCATACTATTTTAAAAATATTGGTATTATCAGTTAAAGAACAAATTGCATGATTATACATGTAAAGTTTATTTGGCTGATATCAAGGAAGAAAAGTGGTGGCTCATTCCATGCTTGAGTCAGCTTTTATATATGGTTCTCTTTTGTTGGAGCATATTGAAACAGAAGGGAGACCTTAGTTTCCCAACCATGGCCCTATTGCTAAGAAGATATTAAAAAAAAATTACTGACTTTTAAAATAGGGTTAGTTAGACTTACCCCGTTTTCAAAAATATTAGCAAAGATCCAACGGTTATGAGATGAATTTTTTTTTCAGATGAAAAAATCTGTCCGTTGGATCACTCAAATGGGGGAAATATTTTGAAAAAAAAGGGGGTAACACTAATTGCAACTAGTAATGGGGGGGTAAGTCTAACTAACCCTTTAAAATATTGAGTCAATTTTTGGGTCTGGACATCGCGCGCATAGAAAAGTGCTGCTTAAAGTAGAAAAGTATGGTATGAATCTTTCCTTCACTTTTTCTTTAGGAAAATTCCTTAACGTACATGAATTAAAACTAGGCCAATTAAGGTTTGTACGATTTCAGCGATGGTAAGTGGTGCCTTGTTTATGACTTGTGCGTGTGTGAATTTGGGTTTTGAGTTTACAAGTGAGAACCTTATATGTCTTATTTTATTTTGGCTAATTTAGTTGATTGATTGGTCTTTGCAACTTAATGTAATAGAGTGATGGTAATCAAGTAATGTTTGTTTGAAAACTTGATTTAGGTCCTCAACTTAAACACTCGCAACAAGGAAAACAGGTTGAAGTTGTAAACTTATTTCAGGTTGTCTTTTCATGTTCTCTATGGGACAAATACAAGCTAGAGAACATGCTAGAGAACAGGCTCTATGGGAAATCTTAACTGAACAAGACCCAATCTAGGCATTCCCTGTATTTGGAATAACCCGCCAGATAAGTTCCCGTAAAGCTTTTCGAACATTCGAGGCTGGTGGAGGCTTGCGGTAGCCTTTCTTTAGCGATATTACAAAACTAAGTATCTAATTAAACTTAAGAGAAAACTTATAATCAATTGCATGATGATGTCTCTTGAGACTTATTTGGATTGGTAGAACTTGGTTTCTTTTATTTGTTTTGTAAGCTTAATGAGCACTATATCCAAGCCTTTATGATATTATATATGTACATGGATTGAATGTTTGTTTCCTTTGTTTAGAGGAATTTGTTTTACCTTGCCTAGATATGGTTTTATGCTTGGATTAGTATGTTGCTTCAGTTTCATTGTATCGGTTAGATTGTGGTTAAACTATAGTGCTTGGACCGTATAGTTTTTGTCTCACCACAAGAATATATAGGTCATGTTTATTCATACAGGCTCGCTCCTCATGATTTTGCATTTCTATTAATTTTCTTTTGCAAAAAATGTACACTAGCTTATCACACACTAATTATAGGGTCATAAGTCATAGCCACCAGCTTTCACTGGTTCCGTGTCCCTTCTGTCACGGCTTACTGTTAGTTGTTGGTAGCTAAGACGAAGCAAATCTGATAAGTTGGTGTGGCATGTGTACGGTTTTCATTTGATTCTTCTTTTATCATTAAGTTTTAGCTCTATATAGATGCCTGAATTAATTTCTATCAATAGTGGTGCACTGGTGTAGGAATTTGGATGGTGTTAATGGTTCTTGATTAGTTTAAATGTTTGGGTTTTCTGATTTTGTGATGTCAAAACTAATTGTACAATTATTATCTTATAGCAGGAAACACATAAATGGATTAGAGTTGGATACACCTGCCAAATAGGTTTTGGCCAGCGTATAAAAAAGGAATTCAGGATTTTATTGATATTGCTCGTGATCATGTAGACAGTGCGGGTAGGACTAGGTGTCCATGCAAAGAGTACAAAAATAGGAATTACAGGCACATCAATGAGGTAAATGATGATCTAGAGAGGTTAGGCATGGACAAAAAATACACTCGTTGGGTGTATCATGGAGAAGAATTTGAGGAATTAAGTGATGACGATGATGGCAATGGTGTTCAAATGGTAAATTTTGATGGGTTAGATGACATGATTGAAGATTTACAAGCTTCAACACATGTTGATAATTTGGAGCCTCACGTGGAACATGGGGAATTTGGAGATGATGATGCATTGAATGCGACAGAAGGTGAAGGTGGCTTTAACATCAATGGAGAAAATGTAGATCCATATGATGACCTTTTTAGGGAATCACGCCAACCTTTGTATCCAGGTTGTAAGATTTCTAAGTTAGATTATCTTGTGAAATTGCTTCACTTAAAGATAATCAATCGCTGGAGTAACAAATCATTCACTATGATTCTCCAGTTGATTAAAATAGCATTGCCTGAAGGTGAGACACTGCCAAAGTCTCATTACGAGGCGAAGACATTAATGCGTAATCTGGGACTTGGTTATATCCCAATACATGCATGCAAAAATGATTGCATGTTGTTTTGGAAAGAAAATGATAGTCTTCAAAATTGTCTTGAATGTGGGGAGCTGAGGTATAAAGTTTGTGAAAGCAAGACTAAAAAAATACCACAAAAAGTGTTGCGTTACTTTTCACTTAAACCAAGGCTCAAGAGGTTGTTTATGTCGCGGGTTACTGCTGCAGATATGAGATGGCAAAAAGAAAAACATGGTCGGGAGGAGAATTTACTCAGGCACCGAGCAGATTCTCAAGCTTGGGGCGATTTTGATAAGGAACATGAGTGGTTTGCCAATGATCCTCGCAATGTTCGCTTGGTTCTTGCAACTGATGGATTTAACCTATTTGGCAATATGAGTAGCCAATATAGCATGTGACCTGTAATGGTGATACCATATAATTTACCACCGTGGAAGTGTATGAAAGAACCATTCACCTTCATGATGTTACTTATTCCAGGACCTTCATCACCTGGTAATGATATCGATGTCTATTTACAATCCTTGATTGATGAACTTAACGAGTTGTGGAAAGATGGGGTAGAAACTTATGATGCAGTGGCAAAGAAAATATTTCGGTTGCATTCTGTAGTGTTATGGACTATAAATGATTTTCCCGCATACGCTAATTTATCTGGCTGAAGTACCAAGGGTAAACTAGCTTGCCCTAATTGTAATAAGGATACAGTTTCCATATATTTGAAGAATGGACGAAAGTTGTGTTATATGGTCAATCATCGTTTTCTACCGCCAAGGCATGCTTGGAGAACTCGTGGCAAACAATTATTTGATGGAAATAGGGAGAGCAGGTTGCCACCTAGAGAGTTGTCTAGGGATGAATTGTTATCACAAGTGAACTATGTGAAACCCCTTCAGAAATTTGGGAAGCCTAAAAAGAAGAGAAAGCATACTGAGATGGAGTTGAACTGGACAAAAAAGAGCATATTTTTTGAGTTACCGTATTGGGACACTCTTAAGCTGCGACACAACCTTGATGTTATGCATATTGAGAAGAACATCTGTGACAATGTTGTGGGGACATTGCTTGACATAGATAGCAAAACAAAATATTCAATAAAAGTTTGATTAGATTTGGCCACATTGGGTATAAGAAAAGAGTTGCATCTAATCCCAAGAAGTGATAAGTCTGTAATACCCCTAGCATGTTACACATTGTCATCTTTAGAGAAAAAATCTTTTTGCGAATGGCTGAAGTCGGTGAAGTTTCTTGATGACTATGCCTCTAACATTTCTCGATGTGCAAATGCTAAAGATTGTAAGATAACAGGAATGAAAAGTCATGACTATCATGCTTTTGCAACAACTTCTCCCGATTGCAATATGTGATTTCTTGTCGAAGGATGTCGCCATTGCATTGGTTGAGTTGGGCCTGTTCTTCAAAGAGTTATGTTGCAAGACATTAAAATTGGAAGTACTTGAGAAGACGGAAAAAGACATTGCAGTTATACTTTGTAAGCTCGAGCAAATATTTCCTCCTACATTTTTCGATGTAATGGTTCATTTGGTTGTCCACTTGACGCGTGAGGCGATACTTGGAGGACCGGTGCAGTATAGGTGGATGTATCATATTGAAAGGTAAGGCATATGACTTCCAATTCATTTAATGTGAAATTAGCATGTTAAAGTTAAATATTTTATTATACATTAATCATATGTGTGTGATTTGTAAACAGGTATCTACACACGCTAAAACAATATGTTCGAAATAACCTAAGGCTCGCCCCGAAGGTTCAATTGCTGAAGCGTACGTTGACAATTAATATCTCATGTTATGCTCCATGTATCTTCAAGGAATTGAAACTCGGTTCAATCGTGAAGAAAGAAATTATGATGGTGGTAATGAGAATCAAAAGACAGGATTTGATGTTTTCACAGAAAATGTTCGACCATTTGGAGCTTATACAAATATCATTCTTGAACCAAAGGATCGAGGCAAGGCTCATTACTATGTGTTGAATAATACGGAGGAGTTATCAACTTATTTAGAGTAAGTTCTACTACATTTAACTTATTAATTCTGTTTTATACATTATAAGCCACTTTAATTTGTTAAGTTTATGTGTTTGATATGCATATAGTCAACACATGACAGAGCTTCAAATGGAAAGCTCACGCAACTTGCCTGAGAGACAAGAAACATTGTTTCCTAGTTGGTTTGAAAAACATGTAAGTGCTCGTATTGTTTATTTCAATGTTATTGTTATGAACCGGAATAATATGCTAATTATGCTTTACTGATTTGGTGTACATTTTTATGAATAGAAGCAAATATTACGCAGTGAGAACTCTTCTGAAGCTACCGATGAATTGTATTCATTGGCATGTGGACCTGATACACGTGTAAAACGTTATAGTGGTTGCATTGTTAATGGGATTAGGTTTCACACCAAATATAGAGAGAAAAATTTTCGAACCCAAAATAGTGGTGTTGCTGTAAAATGAGAACACCAAGGAAAAGAGACTGACTTTTACAGTATTTTCACCGATGTTTTTGAAGTCAATTATCTATTCGGGAAGAGAGTTTATCTTTTCAGATGTGATTGGTATGAAGTTGGTAATAAAAGGACAGGGATACAAACGGCTGGTTTTTTCACTAGTATTAATACCTCCAAGACGTGGTATAAAGATTACCAGTTTGTCTTAGCCACACAAGCATGTCAAGTTTTTTACATCGATGATACCAAATTGGGTAGTAGTTGGCAAGTTGTGCAAAGGACAAAGCCTAGAAATGTGTTTGATGTTCCAAAGAAGGAAGAAGAGATTGAAGCAGGAGGCACTGATGAGGCATATCAACAAGAAGAGCAGATTAGGATGGATTTGCAGATTGGGATGGATTTGGATAATGTCCAACATGATGAAACACATGAAGCTAGTAGTAGTGGAATCCAAAATGAACCTATAACACCCATACAACTAAATAGACAATATGGACGACCCAAATGAAGTTGATGCCAATGAAGTCGTGATTGCTATGGAAAGTTGCCTTCATGACAATACCATTGTTGATGAGGAAACTGATGAAGAGGATGATACACTAATGGATTATTGTTCAGAGGAAGAGGCTGTCATATCGAGTGATGGTGACACGGACGTAGATTGAATATTTTTTAGTAACTTCATTATCCATTTTGTTATTGAATTGAGAGCTTTATCTTAGATTTTGTCTTGTTTTCCATTGAGTAGAAATACTATATTAAACTTGAATTGAGAGCTTTATCTTAGATTTTATCTTGTTTTATCTTAGATCTTGTCATATATATCTTGCTTTCATTTTTGGATATGTTTCATGCTAGGACAAGTATGTACAATTTATAAAGCATCTAAACTTCCATCATTTTTATCATTCATAAATTCTTTCTTTCATATTCATGCTATATCTGTTTCTATAGTTATGGTACCCGGTGTAAATCGACCCTCGAGGGCACAATCTATTTCACAACCTTAGTCTGTGGTTAACGAGGTGAATGGTTCAAGTGTCGGTAAGATTATAATTAATGGTTTTGTGTAATTCGTTGGTTAGTTCAAATAAAATGTCATGAAGCTCATACTTTTTTATTTAACAGCTCCATTTAAGAAGAAAAGAGGCAAGGCTGTGAATCAGAAAGTCATAGACTACAAAGACGTTACTAGTTAGAAACCGAGGATAGAAATTCAACCAGGTAATACTAGACTTGTGGGGAAGTGGAGTGCTCAATTTGTCAGGGAGATTGGCCTAGTTACGCGTCAAGACGGTCCTCTTACTGGCCATGATTGGAGTAAAGTGGGAGAGGAAGTGAGAAAACCATTATGTGACCGTATTCTGGTTATGGAGTTTTATGTTTTAGGTGTATGATATACCATAATTATTTTATGTAACTTTAAACTACATTTCTTGTAGGAAAAATTGGATGTGGATATGCACCTTCCACATGTGAAGTACGCTGTGGACGCAATATTAGGGGCACGTTTAAGAGGATTTAGGTGTAATCTTCACAAGCATTATAGGAGTTTCAGAAATGATGGAGTCGCACAATCAAACCCTTATAGTGGCTTGGCACAAGAAAAATGGAATGCATGTTGTGATTGGTTTAGAAGAAAAGATTTCAAGGTAATATACTTTATTGTGCTAATTAGGAAACTGCTGTGTATTGAATTATACTTAAGGGTTGTGTTGATTTCTTAAAGAAAAACTATATACTCGTTGTAATTTTATGCTTTAGCTTGGTCTGTCTTTCTATTTGGATGATGTAGGGAGTACTTAATTTATTGGATTTTGAATGAGTTCAATTGTTAGATAGTGACCTTTCATTTATACGTTAATCACTAATCACTCGTGTATTCATTTTTGTTGGCATTGCTTTTGATATTGTATTCATTTTATTGCAGAAAATTAGCGAGCAAAATTCAAATAATCAGCAAAAACTCGAAACAAACCATTGTGGTGGTTCAAAGTCATTCCTAGGATACTTGGAGGAATCTATAACTTTTTTTATTTACATACATTGGGTTGCTTTTTCAGCAATTTGATATTATTTGAAGTAAATTATAAAGAGATATGTTTTCAAATCTTTACAGCGTGACTTTGAGACTTAGGAACCTATTGGAAAGATCGAATTGTATAGTCGAACCCACTTTAACTTTAACAGTAGGAAGGGATGGATAAGGATAAGAAATACAATAAGAAAACTGATCACGACCCAAACAATAAAAAAAACTATGCCCCTCCACAATTTTCTGCGACAAGTGGAGCAGGGACATCTGCGCTCATACTTCAGTCCAGAATCATAACAAAATTGAGTCCCACATCTGCAGTCAAATTGAATTTCCACACAAAATCAGATGTACTTTCTTATTTTTCCTTGAGAAAAACGTGATTAGAAAAGATAAATAACATCAGGTTGCAATGCTTGGAGTGTTAAATATATGATGGTTTTTAAGATGTGTTTATCAAAAAAAATATATATCAATCATATCATATCTCAAGAATCACCTTGGATCCCCTAATATTATCTCTTGTTATTTTAAGAAGTGCTTTTCTATATCACAGATTTTAACGAATAAAAAGTGGTAAAAAAAAAGGGGGAAGAATAAACAAGCAAACCTGCACCGAATCGATTGACAGCCAGAAATACGTTCCACAATCGTATTGCATCCAGGACACTTTCTCCACATTTTCTCCACCGCTAGCTTCACGACAAGAATATCATGCCCATCTTCTTTTGGAAAGTCTACGTCTATTAAGCAAACATGACCCTCCTTCCATGGCTTCTTACAATTAAAACAGAACTTTCTGTTGCACTTTGAACACTTAGTCATGTGCTTAAATTTACACTCAGACATGAACACCGTTGAGCAGGGTATGGACACTTACTTCGTCCACGAATTCCCATACGTAATAATGCTGATTGACATAACGCGTCACACCATCTATCGAAAACTCTTGCTGAAAGGATTGAGCGACATACAAGAGGGTCTAAAAGCTCCTTACAATCTATACCAGGACACAAAATTTCCGCCATGTTGTATTCTTGGATCTTTGTTTCGACGTAATATGCTACACAATCCTTGCAATATGAATTATGAGAACAGCTCTTGTTCTGGAATCTTTTTCTGGAAGAGAATGGTTCAATGCAAATTTCACAAGTGAAGCTTGGAACATCTTCTTGAAGTTCCTCCTCTATAGATGAATTCTCACGTATTTGCGTTATCTGTTGCTGTGTGCTGCGGTACTGCTGCCCATTGCTACATGGGCTTTTGAAAAAAAATTGACAAATAAAATTTCTTTATTAGACCTTGATTGCTCATGATTTGTGTTTTATAGCTCGTACAATTGCATACTTTGTTTAGGACTGAACTCACTTTTAGCCTCAATAGGAGTATAGGACTAATAAATCACGTCTCTGATTCAGACCCATTCTCATAAGATTTCAAGTTTTTGAAACCGATAAGCCCGCAAAAGTCAAAGATTCCCTTTACCGTCAATATCTTACTATATAGAAAAAGATGGGGTATGATGAATAGTGTTTCACGTACGTCACAGGGGCAGTTTTGTCATTTTGCAGTTTTTAATATTTTTTAATATTTTTTTTGTTTTTTGGAGGGATAAAATGGTAATTTTGCTATTTTAAAAATAGTTTTTTTTTATAAATGTGTGGGCTTCAGTGGGTCCCTGTGGCTGGAGAAAGATTTGCATCTAAGGGTACAATAGTAATTTTAAACGTATAAATTAATAATAATAAAAAAATCTAATATGGCCCCCACGTGGGTACCACGTGCACAGTGACTAGTCACCTTATATATACACGAGGACCATGGGCTCTACTGGAAAGAACACTGGGGCTGGGGCTAGTGCTACTGGAGAAGCTGGAGCGTACTCGTGATCTTGGGCAGCACTATTTCACAACTTCTCACACTTCAAAAATCCCAAAAATCTACTTCGACATGGAAATGCACAAAATAAGTTTTTACACCTTCTGGACGCAACTCATTCAACATTTTTTTTTTTTGGTTGGGATTTTAACGAGGTCCCCTACCCCTTTATTAAAATAAAACTTAGAATCAATTACATCTCATATACTGTTTTCCACTTGCATCCTCATGTATTGTTGTTTACCTCATTGTTCACAAAGCACAAAGTAGCCCAACTTCAGGAGCGGTAACTAATCAAGCAAGCGACCATAACTTCTGTAGTTTGTAGGGCCCTGGAATTGAATGCAAAATACAATAAATTTCACTGGTTTCAGAATGTACATTGTGAGACCGAGTGACTACTCAATAATGCCATACCAATATACAATACCCTCCCCTGAAAATTTTCTTTATAAATTGAAAGTAATTCCGAGCCAAGCAAAGATTAATAAAGAACATTTAACCCTGTATAGAGGACAATACAAGTGTCTCAAAATAAATTAGTTCTAATAGTTGAACCTTAAATTCAAATCACAGAAATGTCGGGATAGATTTGGAGCTAAATTAAATACCCAAGTAAACTATTCAACTCAACCAACTTTAATCCACAACTGAACACTACATTGCAACTCAAACGATTTTTCCTCACAAAACAAGTAAACCAACATAACAACCTGACATTTAAGACCTTAGACCTTGAACCCGCGACTCTTCCTCCTGCCCCTGGCTTTCTCAAACTTCCGGCCCTTAGAACGAACGTATGGTTTGGTATGGCTGTGTGGCACACCTGGAGCTCTGCCAAAGTGCTTCACTGCCTCTCTTGCATTCTTTGGTCCCCTCAACAAAACCTGAACCAAAACAAAAGGCACCAAATCAGGGTCTTCCACTGAACAAAAAATGGGAGACGATACTCTTCACTACTGGCCAGGCATTTAACAATTAATAACTGTTGCAAATCAGTGCAAAAAAACCACTGGCAACAATAGTTGTACTTGTAAAGTTGAAACCATGAAAGCATTTCAAGCCAAAACTTTCATACACAAGGTGAAACATTTCAGAATTAATATCTAACCAACATAAAGCACCATATCTAACAAAAAACCAAATCGAGGAATCTTCAAAGTTATCATACCGTGTTCTGTCCAAGGGGCGCCTTCAGGGCAAGTTGGTCAAATGTTAAACATTCACCTCCAGCTTTCTCTATTCTTGCTCTTGCAGTCTCTGTGAACCTCAGAGCAGTCACCTTCAACGCAGGTACTTCATAGACTCGCGTATCATCTGTGACAGCCCCAACAACCACAGCAATTTTCTCTTCCTGCCAAATCAGCAAAAAACTTTATTTCATTACTCCATATATGGCAAAATAACTCACATGAATTTTCATCACGTGAGACAGAATGAACTTTTAAAGGAAGAAAACATAAAGAGTGACAAAGGTACTATTTGGCTAATGACAATGTAACCTTAAGGCAAAATCACTTGTAACCAAGTCCAACTAGCACCATAGTCAAGGACATATTGGCATAATAAAAGAGAAACCAGGCGATAAATTAGCATATCAATATCACTCAAGCCAGAGATATATAACAAGATCAATATGTGAAAATGACATTTACCTTGCCTTTCATAAACCGGATCAAACGAGAGAGTGACAATGGCGGTTTGTTGACCTTGCTCATAAACAATCTCTTCAGTATAACAGCATTGAAATTACTGCTAGTTCTCCTAACCAAAAACCTGTATAGCTGTAACAAACAGGAAGAAGACACATGGAGAACAAGTTAAATTCAAACTACTATCCAGTATATAAAAACAAATGTAAAAAAGAAAACAGATAAGAAACATTTCATCACAACATTATATTAAAGAGAGAGAGGTTTCCCAACTATGCACTACTCAATATAACTAATTAACCTTCACTATGGTTGTGGCAGATTGGTAAAAGTTCCTAACACGGCAAAGACAGACAAAACTCAATAACCGTATAGAGCTATAAGTGCTCTGCAGAAAACTACTGAGGGGATACAAAGAAGTAGCATCAGAACCAAGGTTTAGAAATAGAAAAACTGAAAAAGTCCCAAAGTTTACCAACATTAAGGGGAAAAGAAGAAAAACAGGGAACTGGGACAAATTATTTTAACGTATAGAACATACAGTCCAGTCTCATAGTCTAACAATACAAATGAAAAAACAAAAAGATTTAACAGTCCTAAGGAAGATTGTAACAGAAAAGGAACATGCACAAGTCAACAACCCAGCTACACTCTAAATACTACAGATTAGCAATGAAGTCTACTAGTTAGAACTTCTAAAGGTTGTATTTATATATATCGCGACATTTGACTAATAAGTGACGTGAGAAATGACCAGATCCCAACTCTTCCACCATCCTTTATATATGAATTTCTCTTTTTTGCCTCTTAAGATGAGTTCAAAAGTTTCCACAAGTTGGGAATGTCAGCTACTGTAAAAGAAAGTTATACTAAAGGCTTTCGAAATCTCTTGGTCATCTTAAGATAAAGTCCTGACAATATTTTCAAGTGAAACTTATGTATATATTTTATTAAAACATGAATAACATACAAAGATTAAAAGAGCAATTCATAGACATTAATAAACAAGTGAAACCTTGACGAGAAGCTTGAGGTAAATATCATCAGATTTGGGAGCAGTCCGTTTTGTTTTCTTGCTCTTCCCTCCAGCTATCAAATCGATACCCTGTCAAAAAACAAACATTTCAGCAAATCAAAACCCGGAACGGAAATGAAATTTAGGGTTTAGGGTTTACCATGGTGTGATGCTTTTGAGATTTCTCCAAAGACTGGAAGCTTGTTTATAGCTTTGTATATATATGACCCGGCCAATGAAATAGTTTTTAGGGTTTTGGTTTTTAATGGGCTGGATCAAGATTAATTTTGGGCTGGGCCGTGTTTTCCACGATTTACCATAGTGGGCCGGACATGTTCTTATTAGGTCTTGAGGAAACTTTTGTCAAAATATCAGACCCAAGCTGCCATATGCATCTTTTCAATCTTTTATGGTAATTTTCCACATAAAGGTTGCAAGATTGTAACTCATAAATAATGTGAACCTAAAATAAATAAAACCCATTTTAACAAGTCGGGAAAAAGAGTTGCAACTTGAGCTGTTTCGCAATTTTGCCTGTTTATAAAAATAATTAGCTAGGTTATATGGACACGGCACTTTCTCAAAAAATACGTGTGTCGACACGGCTAAAAACGGCAAAATACGGCAAAGAGAGAAGAAGAAGGAGATTGGTGTGACCAAGAAATAAAAAAAAGAAGAAGATTGGTGTGCGACTTTCCTCGTTCTCATTTCTTCCTCTTGAAGTGGTGGCGGCTGAGTTGAAACTGCAAACCAGATCTAGGGTTTGCATTTGAGGGGGTGGGTCGTGACTCTTGACTAAAACCCACATACTATTATTTTAAGAACACGTGGTCCAAAACTCAAAACTCTACTTATGGGCAGGTAAACTCTACTCTACCATAAAAGTGTAAATGGACCATTTAATTTAATAAATTTATAATTATTAAAAAATTAATTAGTTATTCCTATCCGTGTCCCCGTGTCGATCTTTAACTGCTCGCTATATCCGACCCTCGTATCCGTGTCGGACACCGACGTGCGTGCCTGTGTCAATGTAACCTAGATCGTTACATAGACCGCTGGTATTTTGGTCGTTGCATATTCAAAGTTCAAGAGCCATATGAGCACTCGAGAGTTTATAGTAACTCTCCAGTTTATTGGAACTCTACCTTCCACTTTGCTTTCAACCTAATTGGGAATTTTTATTTCTGAACCAAGTAATCTTCAATCTAATTGGATTAGTAGATCTGTTAGTGGGGAACCATTCTCTAGCTAAATTGGCCATAATTGATTCTAGTCGAGGCCTCCCCCATAGCTGACAAGGAGAATCTTTCCCCAGTTAGGGCTTTGAATGCAAATTTAGTTGTTGAGAACTTAATTTCTCCAATTATGGGAAATACTACAAAATACACAGCACCTAACGTTGTTAAGAACTTAACTTCTCCAACTATGGGAAATACTACAAAATATACAGCACCTAACTTTAGATCTCCTATTGAGAAAGTTATGGGATTAAAGACCATTAATAGTAGATCTTTAGACTCATATTCCTCTTCAACGACAAAAATGGTTGAGTCCACCTCCTCGTCTTCTGGCATGGCAATAGAGTCTTGAATGAAACTAATTCACTTCTATGAACGGTCAATTGGGCTGATCTAGTTGTTGAAGAGGAATTCGATGAGGATGATGAGGAAGGTGAAGAACCCACATGTTCTCCTACAAGAAATCTTGTTAGCATTGAATCTAAAAAATTGCTAAGCTCTGTGAATTGGGCTGATTATACTAAAGAGGTAGATTGGCAGGTTCAGAAGAAGAGAGGAAGCAAGTCCAAAGGGAAAAGATGTGGATCTGATCCCACTTCCACCCAGGGCTAGAAACTAACATTCCCGCAAGATATAAATGAATTGCATCTAATTCAAAGTGGGAACTTAATCCGGCACAGGTGGTGTTTAACCCCTATATTGTAACTTTATTATTATTATTAATATAATATTCACAATTTCATGCAAAAATGATATGAATAAATGATGATTATGGGAGGGAAAAAAATATTGACTGTCTATATTCCATGGCAACCTTTATTGGCGTTTTCAATTGTTTTCCACTTTTCCATTGCCAACAATGAAACGGAAATGAAACAAGGGATCACTAAGCAGAATAAGCTTTTTAGGAACTGTTGGTAACAATTGCTGCAACAAAAACAAACTGTGAATATAAAGAAAGCTGGCTGAGGCACGGATCAAACGCTTTCTTTAAGGTTGTTTCGCATCTGTTCCTCTTTATGCAGACAAAGCGCGTCAACCTCCAAGATACAACAACTAGTTATACTCTCTTTTGTTTACTGCAGATAAACCAAAGAAGAAAAGAAGAAACACGATACTGATCTTATGATAGCCCTCAACTTAGTATAGAAAATCATTTTTCGCATATCTAATAGGCTGCTGTTATAGGAGTATTTATAGAGGAAAAATGTGGAGCATTTAGGAGATCCGGATTGTAGGGAACTGCTCCAGTTTCCTGATAAGGATTGGATTCTACAAGTCTATCACGTTTCTGTTTCCCAATCCATATCCAATTCTGTTTCCAAACTTATCCGGAAACAGTTTACCAAAAAGAAGATAAGGGATCAAACCTAGCCATAGCCCTAGCCCTAGCCTGGTTCGGTTCGACGCGCGCGCTCGCGTGTGTGTGGTTTTGTGTGAGTCCTCCCTCTTAACCCAAAAGCCTTTGTACCCTAAGGGCACGCCCTTAGTATGGGACTTTCATTTATAAACACTATCCACTAGTGTTTCCTCTCCTATGTGGGACTAAAGTTATATACTTAAACAACTATCCCACAAAGAGGTCAAGGGATCAAACCACCACAAAGACACCCAAACATAACCACTTATTTTATTGAAAAAACTCAAGAATCCCCCACTTATTTTTGATAAAACAAAATAGAAAATATACTTAAGAGCAATCAATATCAGTATCAACATGTTATGCATAGATGAAGGTGTCCACAACTTAAACCTTTACGTAGTGAAAATTACTCAAAGTATAAGAGTCATAAGTGACTAAGTCTTAAACTTAGGTCTTGAGTATACAATAAGTTATAATCACGCATAACATATCCAATGTTCTCTTTTCATGTTATGCACATTAAAGGCCATGTGCTCTTCTGGATTCGTGAATGATCTAGAGAATCAGCCTTCATTCTTATAGAAAGCGGCCTATACTTTCACATTCACTAGGTGAGTCTATCAAGAGTGTTCCTGTAGCTATGCACTCCGCCCATAAGGACCATAGAACTTCATTAAGAGTTTTTCCCATAAAACCTCAACCTTTATTTATCGCTGCAGGATTTCATACATTTTACTATCCAACTACGGGATAGATAAGTAACAATGCATGTCTCACAACCAACATTCTATGACTTGTTCTTCCCTTTGAACCTAGTTTTTGGGATCTCCAGTCCCTAGGTTGGGTTACCATCATAGATGTTCATCTTTCAATTGGCTTCAGTCCCATGCTTCTGGCAGTAGTCCACAACTTTTCTTTGGCCAAAGCTTTGGTAAATGGATCTGCTAGATTATCATCAGAACTCACAAAATCAATAGTTACTGCACCTTTAGATATAAAATCACTGACAGTACTATGTTAACGAAGAATCTGTCGTGATTTACCATTATAAAACTTACTGTGGACACGCCCGATAGCAGCAGTGCTATCACAATGTATCAAAGTGGCTGGTACCGGTTTATGCCAAACCGGAATATGAGTAAGAAGATCTCATAACCAACCAGCCTCCTCACTTGCACTAGCCAAAGCAATCAGTTCAGACTCCATGGTAGACTGCGCTATAATAGTCTGCTTCTTAGACTTCTAAGATACAGCACCTCCACCAATGTTAAACACATAGCCACTGGTGGCCTTAGAGTCAAAGAAATCAAAGTTCTCTCTCTGTCGAAAACTTTTGATAACCAACCTAGCTTTAAACTTGTCCACTGAACCATCGGTTTTAAACATCCTTCTTAAAACTCATTTGTTTCCTGTGGTCTTGCAACCAGGAGGCAAATCAACAAGCTCCCAAGTTCTATTATCCATGAGAGAATCATGCTCACTCTGTATGGCTTCTCTCCAAAACTCAGAGTCAGAAGATGCGAGAGCTTCTTCAATGGAGGAGGGATCTCCTTCCAAAGAAAAAGTGACAAAATCGGGTCCCAGTTCCTTAATAACCCTTGCTTTCTTACCTTTTCTCGGTTCAGATTCTGTAACAGTGTCTTTGTCATGTAATCTAGGTATATAAGAGTCAGAAACATCAGAAGTAGGTGCCTTAGAGGAAGACCCCCTACTATTTCTAGATAGGTATGGAAACCTGTATTCAAGAAATTCAGCATCAAATGATTCAAACAAGACATTAGTCTTCATATCTAGAAACTTGTAGGCATTATTGTTCATAGCATAGCCTAGAAAGACACACTCATAAGCTTTGCTCTCAAGCTTTGAAATCTTGGGATCATGCTTCCTTACAAAAGCCAGACATCTCTATGTTCTAAAGTAACTCAAATTAGGCTTCTTGTCCTTCCATAGTTGATAAAGTGTAACCTTCATCTTAGAATTAACAATTTTATTCATGACATATCATACGGTCAAAACAGCTTCACCCCATAAATTTGAGGGTGCTCCAGAACTAAGTAGCATAGCAACCGTTAATTCCTTAAGAGTTATGTTTTTACGTTCAGCTACTCCATTCATTTCAAGTGAATAAGAAGCTGTCGTCTCATGGATTATACCATGTGATTGCAAGAAAAGATCAAACTCAGCAGAACCATATTCAGTACCTCTATTACTTCGAATTACTTTAATGTTCATGTCATGCTAATTTTGAACCTCAAATATATAAGTTTTAAAAGCATCAAACGCATCACTTTTATTCTTCAGCAAATAAACATATGCAAACTTCGAGCAATCATCAATAAAAGTAATAAAATATATTTTACCACCTCTAGTTAGAACTCCTTCAAGCTCACAGATATCGGTATGTACCAAGTCTAGCAGACTTGTACTTCTCTCAATTGATATATGAGGCTTCTTTGTGATTTTCGCCTTAGTGCAAGATTCACAGTGTGCAAAATCATCATCCAAGTCAGAAATTAAACCAATTATGCTCATGTTCTTAACATACTCCCTATTAATATGACATAATCTACCATGTCACACATTAACAGAACAAGAGATCATGTAAGCAGAAGTAGAAGATGTATTCATATCAGCAACATTCAACTTAAACATCCCATTATATGCATAGCCCTTACCAATAAAAATTCTAGACTTAGTGATCAAATATCGATCACTACCTATGACTTGCTGAAATCCAACCTTGTTCAAAATAAAACCACAAACCAAATTCTTCCTAATCTCAGGAGTATGAAGCACATCCTTTAACAAAATTATACTTTCTTCCCGTAAGTTCCCAAAAAATTTTTCTTTTCAACACTCAACATCACCGATTACCGGAACCTTGGTCGTATGATTATCACCAAGTAGAACTTCCTAATTCGTAGTTGTGGTATAACTCTTGAACCAGTTCCTATTATAGCAAACGTGCCTAGAAGCACCAGTATCAGCCCACCACCCCTCACAGATGACATTAAACAGAATTGACCTCAGTTATCATAGCAACAAAAGGTTCATCAATAATATTAGCCTCACTGACTTTACGATTCTTACAGTTCCTAGCATAATGCCCCTTCTTCTTGCAAGTATAACAAACAACTTATGACATATCAATGGGTGGTTTCTGATTCATATGCACCTGATTCTGGTTCTGATTTTGTGGAGCTTTCTTGTTAATAAGTTTGTTCTTCATGGCCTTCTTATTAGGTTTCAAACTATATTTAGTCTTACTGGTTTGTTGGTTTAACACATTAACCTTAGTTTTAGCAGATGACATGGCAACTTCCTCATTAATTAAGGTCTTGTTTTCGTGATTCATCTTCAATACGGAGTCTCATAATAAGACTCTCTATCGAAAACTCTTTAGACTTATGCCTCAGTATGTTCCTGAAATCCTTCCAAGAGGGAGGAAGCTTATCAATGACGACAACAACCTGAAATTGCCCGTCAATTTTCATCTCTTCTGAAAGTATCTCATGAACAATAATCTATAGGTCATGGCATTGAGACACAACAGATTTGTCATCTACCATTTGATCTTATGATAGCCCTCAAAAGGAAAAACGTGAAGCACTTAGTAGATCCGGATTGTACAAGTCTATCACGTTTCTGTTTCTATCCGGAAACCGTTGACCAAAAAGAAAATAAAGGATCAAAGATAGCCCAAGCCCGGCCTGGTTCGGCACGCGCATGTGTGGCTTTGTGTGAGTCATTCCTCTTAACCCAAAAGTCTTTGTACCCTAAGGGCACGCCTTTAGTATGGGACTTTCATTTATAAACACTATCTACTAGTGCTACTAGTGTTTCCTCTCCTACGTGGGACTAAAGTTCTCTACTTAAACAATTATCCCACAAAGAGGTCAAGGGATCAAACCACCACAAAGACACCCCAAACATAACCACTTGTTTTATTGAAAAAACTCAACAGGAACCATAGGGTAAAATCTAAGATGCAAAACCCGTATCCCTTGTGTTTTTGTAGTTGATGCAAGCCTCAAGATCCTTGAAGATATCTGTCAGTGAATTCCACTTAAGCCTTGGACATGTCTTACTTGAGAGCCATGAGGATTCCTTGTCTGTACGCATCAGTTGCAAAGAATCGTGTGAAACAATGATGTAACCACTAATTTGTCCATCTGGAAAGAAGCACACTGGCTGGTAAGAAGTGGTACCCATGATCTCTGAATAATGCGAAGGTTAGCATACTGGCAAGAACTTTTGCAATGATTTTATTTGTAGTGTTGTACAGACAAATTGGACAAAAATCTGAGGATCCAAAATCCAAGTACATTCGACAAGTACTGTTGAAGAAATGCCGCTTGAAGTTGTCTTTAAAGTTCTGAACATATTGTTCAAAAACAATTAAGATATTACAGTACGTCTACTGAGATTATCGGAAAAAAAACCAGTATGTCTACTGATAAATAGAGCTCACAAGTTACATAAGGCCTCTAAAGCATGGGCAACCCACATGCACGCCTATATGTTCTGATCTTTAACTAGACAGACTAGTGGCGTTCATCCTGATTAAAGAACGGGTGACGCTCGGGATATTAAAACTTAACTATCACCACTTGATACAAGAGTGTAATCAGAATTTAGAAAAAATCACATCATGAACGAATGGCTAAAGTTTAAAAATATAACTTTTTTGCTAAATTCCGTAAGATAGAGTGTGCATTTAAGTTACGTCACCTTCCCACCTCAGACGTAGTGTTTTCTTTCTCCTTTTCTTCGTTTGAGACAACAAGATTTCCCTATGTGAACTCATAATGATGAATGGGCACACCAAGCTGCCTCTGCATCTTGTTCACAATGAACACCTCTGGCTCCTCACATATGCTGAGCACACAAACCTTTCGACCTAGTCGACCCTTCCTTCCAGCCCGATGAGCACAATGGATGGATCCCGTTGGTGGGTCAAGATTAGCCACAAGATCACATTCAGCCAACATCTAACCCCCTCGCAGACAGCTCATTTGTGACCAGCACTCTCACTTCCCCGCCCTTGAATTTCTTCAAAATTGTCGACCTTGCAAGCTTTCCAATATCCCCATGCAACTCAGAGTCCTTGATTCTGCGTGCTTCTAGCTTGAATACAACATCTTTCAACCGCTTCGAGTGATTCATGAACACAATAACAGACTTCGCATCAAGAGTGTGTACACATTTTCTCAAGGTATCAATCTTGTGTTGAGCTCTTGACACACAGTAATAGTGTTTCAGCTCTCAACTGTTCCATGAGTCATTACGCTTGATGCGGAAGTGGAAACAGCTCCTGATGATATGCAGGAATGGAATCCAGTGGCAGAATATTTTCCGCGAGGACAAGAAGCGGGTCATGTCGATCCCCAGCTCCTCGCTGCAACGATTAGCTCCACCAACAAGCTGCTGAACCACCTTTTTTATTTCTGCAGGTCCCAACAACTTCTCACCCTCTCTTACAATCTGCATTCCTAGCTCTCTAGAGGGCGCCACAATTACTGCTTCTATACCGTTCTTCTTATCAGGTTCATCAGTTTCGGAAGAAAACTTTAATTTAGTGGACCAACCTTAGCAAAGTATGGGAAGTAGGTAAAAGCGGGGGTCTTTCCAGAACCTGTGTAGGACTGAATTATGACATTGTGATTCTGTGAAATCATAGGAATAGCTGTGGCCTAAACATCAGTGGGAACAGTAAGCCCAACCTCATCTAAGTGCTCAATCAACAAAGGTGGGAGACCAAGCTCTGAAAACATCTTTGCAGCAAATGGTGCTGCTTCTATTTCGAGAGGTACCTTCACCCAGTGCCGGCTCAACCCTTAGGCGAGTTAGGCGGCCGCCTAAGGCCTCAAATTTGGAAGGCCTCATATTTTCTAATTTATCCACATATTTGTTTATTATTACTTAATTTATAAAGAAAAAAAATACCAAAAAAGGATATGATAGTCAATTTGTTTACAAATGGGTTTTCTATCCACGCACTAAATTTCGGAGTGAATTAATGTGGAGTGTATACAATCCAATAGTCCACCGTACAAATGACATCTCGATGTATTAATATGAATCCAATGACTACAAGCGCATAGTAATTTCAGTTTTTGTAGGAGTGTGCTCATTTAATCAAATTGTTTCATTGGAAGAATAAAAACAAATGGAAAATCCCACGTTTAGTGAAAGAATCTCCACATTCTATGCATTTTCTTCTTTTCTATCTTAATTAACTGGTCTTAATTAAAGAAATTGTCATTACACTTCTCTCATTAAATCTTTCTCTCTCACTTGTTCTATTTCACCAATTTCAAGTTTAACCGTTTGTCAATTTCACTTTTGAGTTCTAAACAGTTAATCATCAATTCATCATCTAATACTCACGGTTTTGTGAAATTTGTTTTGTTTTTGTTTTTTATTTCAATATGAATCTATTATTTTATTTATTTATAGTTTTGATGTTTATTTGGTTCACGTTCTTGTCGTTTTTTTACATTTGAGTCATGATACTAGATTTTAATTTAATTTATAATAAAATTGTGAATATACGATGAATTTTTTGTGATTATAGATGGCCTGAGAAATAAAGGCCTCGCAAATAAAGGCCTCGCCTAAGGCCACACTTTGGCTTGAGCCGGCCCTGCCTTCACCCACACTCCCAGTTCCCTTAACTGCATTAACATTTTGCTTTCAAGTTCTCTCTTAAATTCTTAAATCCAAGTGTTGCGGGGGGCGCTACTTTGACACTCTGTACGACTCTAGAGCTCACCTGGTGTGGACTTTGACAGCCCAGGGATTCAACACAACCTTTTTGAGGGGTAAAGAATCTCCCAGACACAAAAACAAACGTGTTGAGGCTTGGTTTGCCATACTGTCACTCCATGAATGCAATTTCACTCAAGAAAATAAACCAGGTAAGATACTAGCACTTCGAATTTTCTAATGCAACAATTCTGATAACTTTCGTTGCACACAGATCATCTATTTCTAAGGAAAATGATGGTTTATGTTGTGAATAATTAACTGCGGAAACAACGTTACCCACACCAAACGGATCAATCCTACACAAAGATTGATCTTTCTCAATAGACAAGACTTCAACACCCTCCAAGCAATATCCCAACACTTCTCAATATCGAATAACAAGCATATGAAATAAAACAATCAATGTAAAAGAAGAACAAACCACAAGACGAGATATATCGTGGTTGACGAATTTGCCTACTTCCATCTTCGAAGTTCCAAGCTTTACTAGATGTCCGGAGTAACTGATTACAAGTCTCTCTCGATTCACTCACAAAGGATGAACACTCAACTCACAAAGAATTGTTCTCTTGTAATCACTCTCTTTCTTGGTTTTGGAAAAGTTAGGTTTTCCAAAAGACTGATTTTGTTTTTATACTAAAAACAAAAAAATCGCGGTTACTGTAGCGAGGCCCGCAAACAAAAGACACGGAAAGACTGGCGCTCCCTTTGGCGAATTGCACCAAAATCACTAAGCATTGGCCTTGGCGCTGCCGCTTTGAAGCCGGTCGGCCAAACATACTTGAGCCTCGAGCGCCGAAGTCGCGCTCTTCGCCAGCGCAGGGCGCCTCGATCGTGAAAAGCAGAAAAAATCCTTTTTTCTCTACATTCTCCACCTCGGTGAGGTTTTAACACATAAAACCAAGCCGAACACATCCAAAGAAGATCACATCCAAAGTAGGAATACCTCCGGCCAAGAAGGAAGACTTCGCGGTCATCGCCCCAGCGGCTATGCCCACACCAGGGCTCTTTTTCAAACATGTAGGATTTGGAGCAAGTCCAAACAAGTTGGAACTTAACTCCGGTGACAACTTTCGGCAAGATATATCGGCAGGATTGTCATGGGTGTCTACTTTCTCAAGTGCTACATCACCATCCTCAACGACATCCCGTGTATAAAGTGATAACGGACATCAATATATATGCTTGGTCCGAGCATGATGAACTTGGTTCTTCGCCAAATGAATAGCACTCGACTATCCAATACACAACAACACCGTTTTGCGCTCAATACCCAAATCATCTAGAAGACCTCCGAAGCCATAGTGCCTCTTTCATTTGCCTCTGCCGCGCCATATACTCGCCTCCGCCTCGATAGTAGATAGAGCAAGCTGTAGCTGTAGCATAGACCTCCAACTAACCGGTGCACCATGCATCATAAACACATAAACCGATAGTTGATCATCGTCTATCTAGATCACCCACTGCATAATCGAATCCACAAACCCACCGACATAACAAGTGCCTCCACCATAAGCTAATCCCACATCCAAAGTACCGCTTCAAGTACCTTAGTACCCATTTCATCGCCTCCCAATCTTTGCTTCCGGGATTTGCCATATACCGCTCCACAACACTAATCGCGCACGTGAAATGTCCGGGCGCAGTAACACCATAGCATACATCAAACTACCCGCGGCACTTGCATAAGGAACATTAGCCATATGCTTTTGTTCCTCCACCGAACTAGGAGAGAACTTAGGTGAAAGCCTAAAATGCCCAAATTTTAAAGGTGTAGAAACCGACTTTGCATTCTCCATACCAAATCGTGAAATTACTTTTCGGAGGTATTTCTTCGAGATACAACTATCCGTAAACTTCTTCCTATCTCTGTCAATCTCCATGCCCAATATCTTCTTGGCTCCACCTAAGTCTTTCATCTCAAACTCGAGCTAAGTTGAGATTTCAACTTGTCTATCTCCACCATGGTTTTGGAAGCAATAAGCATGTCATCCACATAAAGCGGGGAGATAGATGAAGTCATTACCACGAAGCCTTCTAAAGTAGACCGCCAATAGTCATACTTACCGGGGGTGTACTCATGTTGCATCATGAATGTGTCAAAGCGCTTGCCACCATTGCAGGCGATTGCTTTAACCCATACGGTGGACCGATTCAATTTGCATACATGATCTTCTTTCAAGAACGACAAACCCTTCAGTTGTCTCATATAGATCTCTTCTTCCAAGTCCCCATGCAAGAAAGGTTTTCCACATCAAGTTGCTCTAACTCCAAGTTGAAGTGAAACCAACTAAACTCAACAACACACGAATGGACGTATGTTTGACCACCGGGGAAAATACCTCATTGTAGTCGGCGCCTTCCTTACGTGAAAAAACCCTTTGCTACCACTCTTGCCTTGTACCCGATCTTTCGTCGGACTCGGGGAAGGACCTCTTTCTTTCTCGAACACCCATTTGTCGCCGATAGTCCTTTTGCCGCTTTGGCAATAAAACTAGGTCCCATGTGTGATTTCTATCAAGAGATTCCATCTCGCTTGCATAGCTACCAACCAATCTCGTAATGAGCATCTCTAATGGCTTCCTTGAAGCTATCCGCTCATCATCTTCGATATTCGGTCGCATATGCCACTAAATCCACGACCATAGTGTTTCACCGGCTTCTCATGCCCATACTTGTGCACTTCTTTAACTTGTCTCGCGGGCTGGGGGGTCGGCCACTACAAGTTCATGGATGCTCATGCTCTTCTTCCTGTTCTTTGTGGTTCCATGATTTGGTACCTCATCATGATCTAACCGGTCATCTGCACTGCATCGGACAACTCAAGCTCGGTAGCTTGAACCCTATGGACTCACCATTCTCGCCCACTTTTACTTCCGGCCTTCTTGAAGATAACACTAAGTCTCATCAAAAGTAACATCTCTGGCGACCGGGAACTTGTGGGCTTCTAGACACCACAATCGTATCCTTTTACCCATTTCGCGAAGCTAAGAATATGGCCTTCTTAGCTCAGGATCTAGCTTTCGTCCCTCACATGGTAGTAAGTCTGTCGATCAAACACTTTCGCAAAGATACTATAATAAAATTTGGGGTTATCGACCACACCTCATAAGGTGTCCCGCAATCTATAGCTGAATGCTTGGTGACCTATTATGCAGGTAACACGCCATGGACACTTTGATCGCCAATACTCTTTGCCTAGGCTGCATTAGACAATAAACATCTTGCTCTTTCAAGCAAAGTTCTATTCATCCTCTCGCCATTCCATTCTGGCGTGGCGTGCCCCCTATCGATTAATGCGGCGGCAATTCCACAATTGCGCACATAACTCTTGAAAGGTCCATAGGTATACTCGGTACCATTGTCGGGCCGTAATGTCTTTACCTTCCTATCGTGCGATTCTCAACCCTTGCCTTCCACTTCTTAAATGTCTCAAACACTTCATCTTTTTCGATTTCATCATATACACCCACACATAGCGAGTATGATCATCAATGAATGAGACATAATAGCGGTTACCTCCCTTGGAAGCCACCGGAGGGTCCCCAAACATCCGTATGCACATAATCAAGGATGCCTGTTGTCGTGTTGCTTGACTTGAACTTGACTCTGCTTTGCTTCCCATAGACGCAATGCTCCGCGGAACCCCATACTTGGCTTCTTCAAGTTCTTCAAGAACCCTCGCTTGCCAACTTCGGACAAACCGCTTTTCACTCATATGCCCTAAACGCGTATGCCACATCTTAGTGCACTCGGAATCATTACTACATGCACCCCACTACATCGCCTATCACCGTACTACCAATCGAGTATACAAGGTTCCATATTTTTGACCCTTCATAACAACTAAAGAGCCATTAACAATATTTAGGACTCCACCTTCGCCCCACACAAACTTGTGGCCTTTGGAATCAAGGTACCAAGAGAAATAAGACTTTTCTTTAGCTTTCGGGAACATGTCTCACATCGGTTAGAGTCCTCACTACACCATCATACATCTTGACCGTATAGTTCCAATTCCTACCGCCTTACAAACAACGTCATTACCCATTAAAAGCGGAACCACCATCAATGCTCTCATAAGAAGTAAACCACTTTCTATTCGGGCACATATGATAGGAACATCCGAATCAAGAATCCACCTCTCGGTCATATAGTCTTGTGTGGACACCGCGGACTGAACTCATCCTCTTGAGCACGAAGCATAATTTGCCTCAAATTTTGCCTTACCTTTCTTCGACCATCTCTCTTGTTCTCTTTCTTGGTGAGGACAATTACTTTATGTAATGTCCTTTTTCATTGCAATTGTAGCACCGTACATGTTTTAAAGGCTTCTTTGACTTGGACCTAGAATTATCATTACTTGAATAATTACGTTGACGAATTTCCTCTTGCCACTAGCCCCTCGACTTGCATCAATGCTATTCTCTACCGTGTCTTCTTTCATCAACTCATAAGAAAGAAGTGCACTCGAACTTCGTCAAGATCGGCGACTTCTCTGTTCATGAATGTAGTCATTAGATGCTCATAGCTTTACGGCAAGGTGAATATTAAACATGCCGCTTGATCCTCATCATCCATCTTCATACCAACATTCAAATAATCCGCTAGGCGTCGACGGAACTCACTAACGTGCTTTTGCATCGTTGAACCATCGACCATCATGTACCGATAAAGACGACTTCTTAAGGTACATCTTGTTCATCATGCTCTTGGTCATATACATAGACTCTAGTTTGAGCCAAATACGGCGCGGTATTTTCTCCCATCACACTATACATGACCTCGTTAGCAAGACATAACCGGATTGATGAACAAGCCTGAAGATCGAACTCTTCCCAATCATCATTACTCATACTTTCGCCGCGCCTTAGATTTAATCCCCTTCAAAGCCTTGTGCAAAACCTTGTTGGATGAGGATGTCCTTTACTTGGACTTGCCAAATCCCAAAGTTATTCTTCCCATTAAACTTCTCTACTTCAAACCTTGCGTTTGACATCTTGGGAGCCATCTTTCAAGTTACACACAATAACCCAAAAGAAACGGTTTCACCTCGAATTTAATCGAACACCTTGTCTACACAAATTTTTAGTACTAAACTCAAAATCCTGGAGTCGTATACCTACGCTCGATACCAATTGTTGTGAATAATTAAGCTGCGGAAACAACGCGTTACCCACCAAAGCGGATCAATCCTACACAAAGATTGATCTTTCTCGATAGACAAGACTTGAACACCCTCCAAGCAATATCCCAACACTTCTCGATATCGAATAACAAGCATATGAAATAAAACAATCAATGTAAAAGAAGAACAAACCACAAGGCGAGATATATGGGTGGTTCGGCAATTTGCCTACTTCCACATTCGCGAGTTCCAAGCTTTACTAGATGTCGAGATGGCGATTACAAGTCTCTCTCGATTCACTCACAAAGGATGAACACTCAACTCACAAAGAATTGTTCTCTTGTAATCACTCTCTTTCTTGGTTTTGGAAAAGTTAGGTTTTCCAAAAAACTGATTTTGTTTTTATACTAAAACCAAAAAATTGTGGTTACTGTAGCGAGGCCCGCAAACAAAAGACTGGCCTTGGCACTCCGCTTTTGGCCTGGTCGCCAAAATCAACTGGAGACTGAACTGAAGGCGCCGCTTTTTGCTGGTCGCGCAAAACATCTTGGAGCTGGCGGGTCGCTATACGGCCCAGGCCTCTCGATCGTGAAAAGCAGAAAAAATCCCTTTTTTCTCTACAGTTTAACATCTAGAGGTGTAAAAACTTTGTCTTGATAGTAATAAAAGATTTCCTTTGGGACAGTTTTAACTTGTAATAATACATGAATATATGAGTTTCTAATGTTGGGAGATTTCACTAGAAAGTCACACCTCAATCTAGTTACTTTCTATCTCAAATGATTTCAACTTGGAGCTCAGCTCACACCAAAGAAATCACCCACCCAAGACTTTGGTAGTTATCACAACAAACTCAAACAAGCAAAGCCACTAATTTATCATCACCCATAGCAAGCAAACAATAAATAAGGAAGTAAATATGCAAAGAGACACAAAGATTTAGGTGGTTCGGTAAATGTTACCTACATCCACACAAGAGCCAAGTTTCCTTTATAGCAAAGATTGGAGAGTTTACAAGAGGTATCAAGAATCAAGAACAAGAGGCCTCACTCAAACCCTACAGCTCGATAGAGCTCCCACAATACCCAAGAAATGAATCTCTCAAAGTTGTCTCAAAACCCTAATCTATTTCCTTTATATAGGTGTACATAGAAAAAAGGGGGGAAAAGGTTTGGGGCGAAATATCGACAAATCGTCGAAATTCGAAAAGTTTGAACTTCTAAAAACTTCTTTGGTGAGATCTGGGAGCTTCATGCGGCGGCGGTTCCACAGCTCAACAATCTCCCACTTGGAACCTTCGAGATTCTACATGCACATCACATCTCAATTGTAACAACTCCATCCAATCAATTTACTAAAGAAACACTTTCGGCTCATCTATCATGGTCTTCAAGCAAGAAGACCACGAAGTTGAACCTGACTTCAACTTCTCGATAGAGCCGCGGTCTTGGTCAACATATCCGCGGATTCTCACTCCGCTTGGATCTTCTCAAGTGCGAAACCTCATCCTCTAACGAGATCGGATAAAATGATACCGGGAGACCAATGTGCTTGGTCCTAGAATGAAAGGCGGAATTCTTAGCAAGATGTATAGCACTCGGTATCAGCGTGTAACACACTTCTCTCTTTGCTTCATCCCAAGCTCTTTCATCAATCCCTATAACCGATCATCTCTTTTGCTTGCCTCCAGCGGCCCGCGTGCTCGCTTACGTGGTAGACAAAGCAACAATCTTAATGGCGAAAATCCAACTCATTGCGGTAGCACCTACTTTAAAGACATAACCGGTAGTGCTTCTTACGCGCGATCTACTTCTCTGCAAAATCGGCATCCACATACCGCTTGCGGGTTCACAACACCCTTCCATAACATAGGCATTTCTCTCGTAGTACCTCTCGGATATCTCAATATCCACTTCACGGCTTCCCAATGTTGCTTGCCGAGATTAGACATAAATCATCGGCGACAAATCCCCTTGGGCTATATCCGGGGCGTGCAAACCATGGCATACATAAGACTTCCAATGGCGGGCGTATGGTACCTTAGCCATGAAGTTTCTTTCCTCAACGATCTTGGGAGAGTGTTCCTTGGACAACTTGAAGTGGATTTGCCAAAGGTGTGCAAACCGGTTTCGCGACTACCCATGTTGAACCTCTTCAATACCTTCTCAATATACTTTCGGCTGAGACAACTCGAGAATACCTTTATGCCTATCTCTTGATCCTCATCCCTAGAATCTGTTTATTTGCACCCAAGTCCTTCATAGAGAACTCACTTTGCTAACTTCTTTTTCAATCTCCCATTTCGACATATCGAACTTGCTACTAACATATCATCAACATATAGCAACGGGATGGCGTAGGTGAGTCGAACCTCTTGAAGTAGCAACAATGGTCGTGTACGTTGCACTTATAATAGCCATTTCCTTGCATGAAGTTATCAAACTTCCTGTACCCTTTGCCTAGGGGCTTGCTTCAAACCATACAAGCTCTTTCGAGCACGCATACCATTTTCTCTTTACCGCTTCTTGATGAAACCCTCCGGTTCTTTGCATGTAAATTTCCTCAACTAGGTCACCATGGAGGAAGGCGGTTTAACATCCAACCGCTCAAGATACAAATCTTCACAGCAACAATACTCAACACCGACCGAATAGTATTCGGTTTCACCAGCGGGAGAATATCTCTCGTGAAGTCAACGCTTTGCTTTTCTGGCTGAAAACCCTTGACTACTAACCTCGCTTTGTATCTCACGGGAACCATTATGTTCCTCTTTGACTCTAAACACCCATTTGTTCTCAGAGCCTTCTTGCCCATGGGTAGTTTGGCTAACTCCCGCGTGCCACTAAAGATGAGGGACTTCATCTCATCTTGCATAGCAAGCTCCCACTTGCTTGCATCACTCACCTCTAATGCTTCATCATAGCATTGAGGCTCGCCACCATCGATAAGTAGCAAATAATTCACATAGGTGGAGGGTGGATATCTCGTGCACTTTCGGTACATGTGGCATGGATGTCTTCCTTGGGGCCGCGAGGTGGAGATGGACTTCGGTGGTGTAGTATCCTCATTATTCTCTCGAGTCACTACTATCGTCATCCTCCTTTGGGGGCTCCACTATACCACTTACATCGAAGTCTTCCAACTCAACATACTGCGTGCGGCTCTCATTTCCGATTCCTTGGTTTGTGCTTCATCTCGTCCTTGTACATCACCTTCTCATTAAACCACAACATCTCTACTACGAATGATTTTCCGATTTTGATCATCCCAAAAGCGATACCCAAAATCATCACCGCCATAGCCGATGAAGGTGCACTTTAGTGACTTAGCATCAAGCTTGCTTCTAGCTTGGTCACTAATGTGGACATAGGACACACAACCAAACACCTTCAAATGGGAAAGGTTCACATCCTTCCCGGCTCCACACTTCCTCTGAATCTTAAAATCCAAAGGTACCGATGGTCCTCTATTGATCGGGTAAGCCGTTATGTGCTAACACTTTCGCCCAAAACTGCTTGGGCAAGCTGCTTTGCTGTAATGCGCGTACACCTAGCTCTCTCTGTCGGTGTTCTATTCATCCGCTCTGCAACCCCATTCTGGCACGAGGTGTCCCCGCAAAGTCTTTTCCATCTTGATGCCATTGTCGACCGATGCTTCTTAAAACCTGAATCCTCATACTCTCCACCGTTGTCGGATCTCGAAACTTCTTTACTTTCAAGCTTGTCTCATTCTCAACCATGGCCTTCCAAGTCTTGAATACTTCAAATACTTCGACTTGTGTCTTAAGAAATAGACCCACACCTTCCTAGTATGGTCATCAATGAAAGTCACAAAATATGACTTTCCGCCAAGTGAAGAGACATTAGGCGGCCCCGGACATCTGTATGAATCAACTCGAGCCTTCTTGCTTTGGTCGACCCATTCTCTCGAAAACTCACCCGCTTCGCTTTCCAAATACCACGGTTCTCCACGGTCAATTTCAGTCGGCGGTAACTTTGGGGGGTTTACCGTAAGAGTGAAGGATTTTCATTCCTTTCTCACTCATGTGACCAAGTTCATGGTGCCAAACATTCGGATCCTCTTTGCCATGTGCCCGCGACAATCGACTCACAACCATGTGCGCGGTCATGTAGAAAGTACCATCTTTCTTACCATTTACAACAATCAATGAACCGCCCGAGACCTTCCAAGTATCACCGGTGAAGATAAATAAATCCTTCACTTGCCAATTGCCCCACGAAATCAAATTCTTCCTCAATCCGGGCGTGTCGGACGTCCCTCAATAACCATGACGAGCCATTCATCTTGACATGCACGCCACCCTTTGCCGACAATGTCACAAGGTTGGTCATCACCGAGAAAGACCGTTCCAAGGTCACCTTCGGTGTAGTTCTCAAGGAACTCGATGTGAGGTAGCATGGAAAGATCTTGTACGGAATCAAGTACCCAAGACTCCTTCTTGTGCTCCATCGAACATATCAAAGCGTCATCTACCATCTCAACAACATTAGTTTCTTGATTCTTTTTCTTATTCTTATTAATGTTGTTGTTGTTTCTTGGTCTTGGGACAATTGGGGCTATAGTGGCGGGCCTACCACAATTATAGCACACCACTTCACTTATGTCTCGAGGTTTGTGTTCAACGCTTTGCAATTGGGGGCTTGAGATTTCGATCTCCCCTCTCCACTTCTTCTTACCACGATTCTGTTTGAATTTCTCCCCTACTTTCGATTAACAATGCCGGCCAGAAGATGAAGGACAATCCTGTCTCGAATTTCCTCGGTTAGTACCATACTAACAACGTGCTCAAACTTCAACTTGGTCATTCCCGCAGAGCCACTAATAGCCGCAAATGTAGCCTTCCAACTTGGAGGCATTTGTCCAAGTATCGCCAAAGCTAGCACCTCATCACTAAATGTAATCTCAACCGACTCAATTGGTCCTTAGTTTGGTTGAATTCATTTAAAGTGATCCTTGAAGGATGTCCCTCCGACATTCTCATACTAAATAGCTTGGTGATCAAATAGACTTTGTTCGGGGCCGAGGGTTGTTCATACATCGTAGTAAGTGCCTCCATGAGAGACTTCGCCGTCTTCTCAGTCTTAATATTGAAGGCTACCGACTTCGAAAGACTCAATCGGATTGTGGCCAAGGCATTTCTATCCCGCAAATCCCATTTGTCTTGCGGAATCTCCTCGGGCTTCTCTTATCAATGTTTCCATCAAATCCTTTTGATAGAGAACGTCCCTCAATTTGCATCTTCCAATAGCCAAAGTTTGTTCCATCAAACTTCTCTATCATGTAGCTTTCTTTGTCGGTCGTCGTCATGACTTTCTTGAATCAAAACCAACGATGGAGAACCTCTCGGAGGAATTTCCTCAAACACCTAGCCTCCAATGCTAAAGGTGGAGTCTTTTCCTCACACACCATGTAGCTCTATTCTGATCCACTGTAGCTCGATACCACTTGTTGGGAGATTTCACTAGAAAAGTCACACCTCAATCTAGTTACTTTCTATCCCAAATGATTTCAACTTGGAGCTCACACCAAGGAAATCACCCACCCAACTTTGGTAGTTATCACAACAAACTCAAACAAAGAAAAGCCACTAATTTATCATCACCCATAGCAAAGCAAACAATAAATAAGGAAGTAAATATGCAAAGAGACACAAAAGATTTAGGTGGTTCGGTAAATGTTACCTACATCCACACAAGAGTCAAGTTTCCTTTATAGCAAAGATTGGAGAGTTTACAAGAGGTATCAAGAATCAAGAACAAGAGGCCTCACTCAAACCCTAGCTCAATAGAGCTCCCACAATACCCAAGAAATGAATCTCTCAAAGTTGTCTCAAAACCCTAATCTATTTCCTTTATATAGGTGTATATAGAAAAAAAGGGGAGAAAAGGTTTGGGGCCGAAATATCGACAAATCATCGAAATTCCGAAAAGTTTTAGAACTCTAAAGCTTGCTGGTGAGATACCGGAGCTTCATACGCTCGACGGTTCCACAGCTCAACATCTAAAACACGTAACAAGATATGAAAATTATCAAAAGAAAGAACAATCGATATCAATTATATCAGTACTTGGAAACTTAACAGTTGCAAGTGGTATACACAAAGACGGTACCAAAAACAAAATCGATATCATTATATGGGAATTATGGTCATTAAAAGTTAAAACGCCTACGATCAGACTAATTTTTCGGAAGGAAGTAAAACAGGCTTTAGAAAGATAATATTACATCTAAATGAATAAAATATTCGCTAACCTAGTTACACAAAGTTCATACGCCATTAAACATTCGTCCTTGTCTAATCTAAAGTATAGCATTTAGGTCAGTAGTAGCATTTAGGTGTTACCATCGTACCAATTCCACCATAACAATATAAATGCTGCGCTCTAAAGATTAGAAGTAGTTATAAATTTATAATGACCAATGAAGTTTTACCATAAAGAAATTAAATGAGAAGGTTCTGTCCTTAAATACAGTAGTTCGCTTCATCCAGGCATCCAGCTAGTGAGCAAACCTTTTCAAGTGATTTAAAACAAAATGAGAAACACGGCTTTCAATTTAATAGTGTAAAGGGAAAGAGGAGAATCAACTTATCGTGACCCAAGTTCCGCAACTTGTGTGTGTGTGTGCTTGCGCGCGCGCGAGGGATATAGACTCCAATTTTCTAAACAAGTAATTGAGCTAATTTTCCAAAAAAAATCGCCTTTAAAACCACTTGAATTTTAATTTCGCCCCTAGTCCAAAATCACAAGGCTTATATTAGCAATACAAAATACTATGTAAATTTAAATTGATAAAGAAAATTGTGTAAATTTAAATTTTCATATATAAATTTGAAGTTAGATATGATGATGTTAACCCGATTTGTTTTTGAGCCAAAATTATTAATAAAAATGTGTTTTTAAACCAAAATTATAAGTAAAAAATGAGAATGATGTCAGTCTAAATTTTTTTTAATTTGAAATTAAAAATCAAGACAGATTTAGAGCGAAATTATTATTGGACTTTGTCTTTGGACTGTAATCACTGCTTTCTAAACGAGTGGGTTATGGCCTAATGGGTCGTGCAAAGTGTAAACAGCCAATCTGGATCTGGGTACTTTTGAGTGGGCTCCGCATTTGACTATGGTATGCTTTTATTCTAATTTTGATCTGTTTCGGCTCAACCAGTCCAATATTGATAAAACGGTCCGAAATTCGTTGAGATACTTCAAGTTTTGAGTTTGGTAGTAGCCATCAGCATTTTGAGTTTGGTAGCAAACCTTCCTGCCATGATTTTCAGTTGTGTTACGTCTGAGTCAATATTAAGCAACACTATGTCACTATCAAACCCCATCTGCTTGCATGAAAAAGAACCCGGCAGCGCAATAGGAACCACCTTAATGTTTTCTGTTAATATTAGGGATGTCCATCTTTCTCCAAACCCGTTCAAAACCTGAACAAAATATCCGCACCGAACCCTGTCCGAACCCGACAAATAGGGCTGTCAATGGGTTTGGATAACCCGATAACCAATCCGAACCAAACCAATAAAAAATGGTTTGGGTTGGGATAATTTGATTTATTTTCTATCGACCCGAAACCCAACCAAACCGATAAGTTATTGGTTTGGTTTTGGGTTTGTCCTCCATCGAACCGATATAAACCCGAACCGATAAGATGACATTTTAGTAATATTTATGATTAATTTTGTATATGTTTATCAATTATGTGATTGAAATTAATTGATTTAATTTAAGATTTAATTGATTTTATAGTTTTCGGTTCGGGTTCGGTTTGCAATATTTTTTATCGGTTCGGTTTGGTTTCAGATTCCCAACTTTCTTATCGGTTCGGGCTCGGATTTTTCAGAACCCGACCCAAATCGATCCATTGACTGTCCTACCGACAAAACCTGAATCCGAACCCAAACCGAAATACATAGGGTAGGGTTTGGTCACACTCTCTAAATCCGGACCGACTCGAGCCCACCCCGATAATTTAGTCATAAACCCATTAAAAATACTAAAAACCCCGAAACCGAAACCAAACCCGAACCGAAATCGAACCCAAAATCTGGTTTCAATTGCATACTACTAATCTCATATAAAAGAATGAGTTAGATAAATATCTGAATTATGACCTCATTCATGTTTACAATGATGAGTTATTTAATATATTAGATTATGAAAAAATTTATGTCGGGATTTCCAATTTTTTCAGTAATTGCACGTGATCATGTGTCTATAGTTCATTCCGAGTCTATCTATTTTTAAATCATATCAAATAATTATGTCCGAGTATAAGTGATAATTACTTCCAAATTCATTAGAAGTTTTATTTTGTTTGAAGGATTGATGGATAGCCAAAGAAATAATAAAATGTAGATATATATTTCAAATAAAATTTCTTATTATCTTATTTCTTCATTTATACCAGGTTTTATCCTACCCGGACTAGATGAGTACCCGAAATATAGGGTTAGGATAGGGTTTGGTCACACTTCTCAACAAAATACCCAACTCCGAACCTGACCCACTTTAAACCGATTCGGGTTCAGATAACCTGATACCAGTTCAAAACTCGAAAAGTCGAGTTCAAACGGGGTCGGGTACCCATTTGAACATCCCGCCCAATCCTGTGTAGTGCTTATATATAAAAAATACTCAAAACTCGAGTGAACTATTGGAAGTATATTATGGGCTCAATTCACCTAAAATGACAATTTAAATGAACCACTGGCACTGGGTGATGCTCTAAGAGCAGGTTGAATAGGGGTGTTATATATGCTATAACAATCTATATAACTCCCCAAACACTAAATGACTATTCTAATGGAACTGTTAGAAGGCTTCTAAATTTGGTTGGTGTGATATACCCAATTAATTTTGTGGCCTCATCTAACAACTGTTAAAAATAAGTTGTGGGAGACGGACGACATAATTTCTATCATTAGTGTGTTAAAATTCGACAGACAGTAGAAATTGTGTCGTCCTTATCAATTTAGCATGTCAAAATATACAAGTTTTATTTGGTGTGTGTTGTCCCAAGAATTTAACTTGCATGCTAAAAGTGTCAAAAAACATATGTGACCCTTTTAACAACTCTATTTAGGAACTCCCCATTGGACTTGCTTTATAGAGAATTGCCAAAATCAATTGCTAAAAAGGTGACACATCAGTTTTTTTAGCACTTTTAGCATGGAGAGTTAAATTTGGATGCCCAAAACTTTAAAATTGTTCCAATGGACGTTTCTACTTGAGGTGCTAAATAGATATGGTCGGCACATTTTATGACGTCTATCTATTAGTTGTAAGACATAAATTATAATTTATTGCACAAACGACACAATTTCTACAGTCTATCACATTTTAACACACGGTTAGTAAATATTGTGTCGTCTATCTCTACAATTTAATTATGGCAACTGGGGCTAGACAAATGTCACAAATTTAGCTGAGTTTATCACGCCAACCTAATTTAATACCTTTCTAGCAGGCCTATTATAATGGTTATTTGGTGTTTAAGGTGCTATATGGTCTTTACCAACCATATAAGGCCATATAGCACCCCCGTTGGACTTGCTTTAAGATAGAAAATTTGGGGGAGCTCGAGGGTGGACCTACACTTGGCTTAAGGGTGCTAGTTGCCCCTCAACTTTTTAGTGGGAACAATATAATGATTTTTGGATACTTCCGCATAACTCACAATGCCGGAGACATGATTTCGGCTTTCGGCACATTTTATTTGGTTGGATAGTTTATACTTCAAAATAGTTTCATCAATTTCATGTGTGTACTAGGGGTGATAAAAGAGTCAGGCCGGGCTATCCCGGCCCTCAAACCATTAAAGCCTTTATAATTGAGAGTCGGGTCAGTCCGCCCCTATTTTGTATTGAGGGTCGGAGGGTCAAGCATGAAAACTCAAGCCCTTAACCCGCCCCTTGACCCTCATTTTTGAGGGCCAAATGAGGACCGGGTCGGGCCCGGTCTAATTATACTTCACTAATTTATTTTTATTTTTTTGTGATTTTTTATTTATTTTTATCATACTTTTATTATGTATATTAATTTGAACTAAGTATACAAAAGTAATTCTTATGCTTTTAGGTTAGATTTGTTTTTATGTAAAGATGATAGAAGCGATGATACTCTTAAAACATCTACATTTTTTATACTTAACTATGTTGTTAGGTTAGATTTGTTTTTATGTATGACTTATATACCTATCATTCAATCAATTACAAAAAACATATAAATTATGTTATGTTACGTTCTAATTTATCTCATATTGAAAACTAATTTAGTGATTTTTTTTATACAACTTAGATAGTTAGAGTATAATGCGTAGATATAATATAAAATAACAAGAAAATGTATGAGGCCCAAGTGAGGGCCGGACTCATGTTTCAGAACCTAGGCCCTAATCTGCCCCTTATAAGCATGAGTCCCGGGCCAGCCCGCCCCTCAAATATGTGAGGGCCAACTTTTGAGGGCTTGAACATGCAGTTTTGAAGGGCGGGTTGAGGGACTAAGGGCCAAATTATCACCCCTACTATAACAACCCCAATTTTTAAACAACATAGATTATATTATTTGAATTGAAAATAATTATTATATTATGAAGTCTAGCTTGTTCTATAATTTGTTTGGTTGTTGTTGATTTTTCAAAATTGTTTTTACTTGAATTGTTTGTTAGAACTTGTGTGGGTATTTTAGAATCATTTTTGGGCCTGAAAACATTGTTAAAATGTACCCATTGATATAGGTATGGACCTTGGGTGTTTTTAGACCCATTTGAGGCCCATAGGTTAACTTAAACAGACTAAAAACATTGAACTAGCTTTCGAACCCGTCATACGAACGGCTGTCGTTATATTAAATTATTCTAAATAATATTATCAACTATGCACATCTATGAGATATGGAAATTATATTAATCACTCATTCAATTTTTTTGCGTCACTCTCTATAAAAAGAAAGTACCAAACCTTGATAAAACTCATCGACTTATTTTTGTTGTTAGGTTATTTAATAATAGAAGTTTGATTGAAATTTTGTAAGAATGCCCAATGTGGCGAAGATAATATTGAAGTTACTTGAATAGCAAGACATTCCCAATCATAATAAAAGAATTATAATAAACACTACTTAAAATGCAAAACTATACTTATCGAGACATTATATTCTCCCTACATATGGATACGTAGACAGCTTTGAGCAAAAGTGCAGTCACTACACTACACTATACTATATTATATATTAGTTATTAGTTATTAGTTACACTACAAGAAAATTGAGCATTGGCCACAGAGACAGTAAAGCTTTAGCCACGGACAATAGCTGTGGGTGGGCTACAACGGTTCTTCACCGTGGGAAAATCTTTTACTGGCCGTGGCAAAGTTCATGTATAGTTTAAGTTTTGACAGATGTTTGGCCACGGTCGTGTCCTTTTCTCTGTACACCGTCAGATTAGAACTTGTATTCTAATTTCCATTGATTTAGTAAGGGGAGCACGACCTAAAAGATTTAGAGACTGAAATAACTCCTGACGGTTGAAGGAACGAACTCGTTGCCTCTCGTTCACCACTCTCTTCACTCCTCTAAGAACTCATCTTCTCTTTCTTTGTTCTCACAAAGGAGGACCAATTTATTCTCAATGAAAGAACCACCGCACCAGTGTTGATTGACACTCGTTCATTTGATCAATAGGTATTTTCTTCTTCTCAAGTTTTACTTCGCATTATCAAATACTTTATTTTTTCTTGTTTTATGCTTAAAGGTGCTACCTTTGTTCCCCCACCAACCTAATTTATGCATTCAATTTTTTATATGTCTAGGGTTAGGGATTTTTGTGTTTTATAAAGGTTGTTGTTTTTTGTTTACATGTATTGACTTGATAGGATAGGGAGCACTTTGGATGTGAAATTATGCAGCAAATTTAGTAGCACAAGCTCAAACTTGTGTTAGAACTCGATGAAGCTTTGATTTGTATCCTGAGACTCCAACTCTTTCTAATCGTTCTTTAGTAAAATGTCCCCGACCACTATAATTCTTCTTCGGATTTGGACGGTTAAGATATCCAAAAGCAAAATAACTCATGCCCATATGCTTCCTTGAAATAGGACGATTAAGATAACCTCATGCTCAATATTGTTCAAAGTTCAAACAAATAGCATATTAATTAATTGAGACTAACTAACTACATTTTTCTTGGGTGCCAGCTGGAAGCGAATTCGTTGAAGATGGTTCATATCTAGTAAGCTCATTTTATTTTATATTTTATTTTAATATATTTGATTGTTGATTGGGGCTTGTTTTTAATTACAGAGTTTTGAAAGTGAGACTAGGCAATTGAAATTGCTTAATCAGTACTTTTTATGATTCATCATTGCTACTATTGTCGATCTTGTTTTGATTTACTTTTTTATTGATAGGAAGCGGTAAATACACTGAAAAGAACCTTTATGATTCATCATTACAAAACATGCCTGCAATGTTTCGTAAGTCGGAAAAAAAAAAAAAAAGACTAGCAAGTCTTAAGTCTTAAACTACATTAAACAATCCATAGATGTAGAAAACTTCACATTTGTTTACTTCAACACCTTCTCCTTACTTTCCTTTCTCTATTAAGTCTTTGCCTATGTATACACTTTTCTTGTTTATACACTCGGCTCTCTAATAATCTCTAACTTTTTTGTCTAAAATGTTCAAAGTATCTTTTATTGTTATTTGTCTTACCTTGGTTGCTAGTGTTTTTATTAAGGTTTCAATTCTGAGCATGAACATGAGCACGAAGTTGAGTTCTATGAACTCAAGCAAGGAGATTTCTCTATTAAGTTTACATAAAAGGTTTTCTTTGTTTTAAATAACTTTTAAATAAGGGCACTGTTAATGAATTTGGGGTATAAACCTATAGAGGCAAACCTAAATATGAATTAATGTCTCTGTTAATGAACATTTTGATTGCAGAATATTATAGAACACTTATGTTCACTTCTTGGTCGACTTGAATTGGAGGAGCTAAATTTACTTTGAATGGAATCACTTACCATTTGATAGCTAACGACGGCAATAATACGCTTCATGGTGTATACTCACCAAAGGTTATATTTATTCTTCCTTTCATGTCTTCTTAGATTCTTTAGATTAATTACGCAAGTCTCAAATATTTCAGATCGTTGAATGTGGTTAATGTCATTAATTTATGCTTGATGTGTAGGTGGGCCTAATGGATTTGGTGATATGATTCGGAGAGTGAGCAGGTATGAAAAGATGGTCGTGATCCGTATATCACTTTAACCTACGAAGCTTTGATGGTGAACAATGTAAGCTTCACTTTTGATACTTGTCTTCTGATCTCTCTTTTCCTTTGTTTGCTAAAATGCACATGCAGTTCATTAGTTTTTGTATCCATTCTTACAAACTTGTTTCAATTTAGAACTGTAACTATAACAACCTTCTCATTACTGATCTGAATACCATATACATCTTCACACTCATATTAGACTAGTAGCTAATGCTATAGTACTATCAAATCCTTGCAATTGATGAGATGGTTCAATGATTAGAATGGAGTGTGCCACATGACAGTGTACATTTCTAATGCCTTCAAATATATATATATATAACGGGTTTCCCTGGGAACTTTTCTGTATATGTAACATACAAGCTGCTTGGAGAGCAAAAGTTAAGTGTGATAATGAAAGCCAAAGCTCTAAACAAGCCAAACTCTAGTGAGTATGATCCTACACACTTATTGGAACCTTAGTGGCCATAACAGCGCAATATCCTATCAAATACCTACACATTTTTCTTGCTTTGTTGGAGTGTGTTATGCATTGTAGTAATGCATGCAATTGATGGACCAACTTGGGCAATGGACATTGTTTTATTTTCAGAACATTTTTTTTGTTTATCGAATTTCAAGATTTAGAGTCTAAACTTGATATATTTTGTTGTTGGTTAGATTCTATTCTTATAGTTTAGGAAGTAACTTTCTTTGAATTGACTATCCTAATTGCTTTGTGTTCTTATTGTAGTGTTGCAAACAACACAACAAAGTGATGCATTGGGATGACTAGGATGTCCGGATCATATTAAACTTGTGCTGGTGATAGAGTTGATCAAACTAAGTCTGGGGTTTACCTTTTTTTTTTCTTTGGTAGTATATGCCAACTTCATAGAATTTTTGTTGTTGTACTAAATTGTTTTTTTTATGTAGTTTGGAATCCCATATAGGGCACACTGTTTGTAAAGTTTTTTAACACATTTTTCAGTTGCATAATCAAATGTTGAATAATTAAGGATTATGGTTTTGGCATGTCACATTGGAATCTGGTTGTAGAACATTATAAAGTTGCAGGTGTAATTCGGAGGGACAGAAATCTGCTTTTTTTTAAAAAAAAATGAAGAGGTTTGCCACGGCTATGATCCGTGGCCAATTCAATGATAATATACAATCAAAGTGACTTGACCACGGCTGTACAACACTATTACCACAGCTAAGCACCGTGGCCAATGGACTTCTTTGCAACGGCTTAGATCCGTGGCCAAAAACATACCTTTCCCCACAGCCATGGGCTGTGGCCAAAGATTAGCCACAGGCGCATTGGCAACGGTCCTGCAACAGCTATAAGCCGTGGCTAAAGGTCTTTTGCCACAGCTCATGACCGTGGCTAATACTCAGTATTCTTGTAGTGTTATTGTGATAATTATATGTGTACAATGTTAGTACTTAATGGTGTACGTGATTATGGTTGTTTAAAATGTATTCACGAGACATTTAACTAATACGTTATTCCTGATTAAACCTATTGATATCTATGATTTATATAATTGATAATGAGGTGAGTTGATTAGTTATTGTGTTTAGAATCTTTAGTAATGATTATATTGTTTGAGACAATGTTTGTTTTGTAATAAAAATATTATAATAAATGAGAACTCTTGAGTGTTAAAAATCTGGTGTAAAAATGTCCGGTGAAAATTTAATGTGTCGCCCACATCTTTAGATCTCTCCATGCCTCTTTGATGAAAAGAAAAGAAATATTTATGACTATTGATGTCATGTGAAAAGCCGCCTTAGAGAGGAACTAAGGCATTCGCTTTGTGGGTGGGCTGTATTCCTTGAATGTACGGGCATGTAGGTGGATATTTTTTGAATGTAGCGGGAATGACCCAAAGTATTCATTGAATGTGCCATGAATGATCTGTTAGTGTTATGATAGATATTCTTTGAATGTGGTGGGAATGACCTAAGGTATTCATTGAATGTGTCATGAATAACCTGTTAGTATTATGATGGGTATTCCTTGAATGTGGCGGGAATGACATAAGGTATATATTCATTAAATGTGCTATGAATGACATGATATTTTGTTATGCCCAAATGAGGCTTTGTGATTATGTGTATGGAAAGCCCAGAGATGGTTGTGACTCACAAGTTACGAGTTTACAAGATGAAAGTATATTTTCTGGAGGCGATATCCCGCTTGGGACATATGTTTTGTAGTGGTACTCGGTGTGAGTGAGGCACACGGATATGTGTGATTTGACAAATGTGTGTAGTGCAAATCGTGGAGTAGGAACTAAAGGTTGGGATATGTCTTTTAATAAATAAGTCAACGAGATAATTAATAAGTAAAGTAAAATATTGATTATACGTGTGATGGAGTTATTGCATATGAATATTTATATATTATGATGTATATGATTTCTTCTGAGAAATATTTATGTGGTTTGTGTGAGTTGATACTCACGAGGGATGAATGCACTCCCTGGTTGTGATTCTTCTCGTTTTCATAAATAGACGAGTGGTTTTAAAGAAAAATATTAGCTTTATATATGAACGAGTTATTGGATATGATTGGTTGTGTATTATGATATGATGCATATAATTTCTTACGAAGGAATGTAAATATTGTTAACGTGATATAATTGATACGGTGGGGTGATATATTATGTCAGATTGTATCTTCTCATGGTTATAGTGAGAGAAGTAGATGTACAAATTAAATGTTTAGGTTTGGGAAACCTAACTTTGTTTTGCAGGAGAGTATGACTTAATGATATTTTGTGTAGGGTTGATGTCCTACCCTTATACAGCAGTGGATATCGGTAAGATTTAATTCAATTACTAAGTTATTATAATGAGTTAATATAATGAATGACTTACTTGGGAAGAAACTATGCCGGTTGAAATGACGGAACTATCTGTCTTTCAAGCTGAGAATGATTCAGTTATGGGTTATTAGGGTTTTGTTTCATCCTAAATTTTCAGAAGATGAAATAGGGTGTGGATAATTTTCTATTTTTAATTTTCTGGAAATTTAGAGTGTGACACCTATTGTGTACTCTAAAGTCTAAAACACCATAAGTCCATAAACACATGGTCCAAAAAGCTGATATAAGGGTCTACCCCTGATAACATTGTTTTCCATTGGCAAATATTATTTTTCCACTTAAAAAATATTTGTCGCTGCCTTGGATGCAATTTGGGACCTGGCAAATTTTTTTGACGCCTTATTTTTCTTCGCATCAGTGGGGCAAAAAACTTATCCATCTCTCTTAGATAAATTTTGCCACAGAAAAGGTGTTATTATAAGTTTTTCATTTCCAAATTTATCCAATATTCGCCCAATTAATTAAGTGGGAATTTTTATCAAGCATACCCTAAGGGTGTGTTTGTTTAGTGGCAAATGGGGGTGGCAAATAACATTTTCCCACTAGATGCACCATTTGCCAGTGTTTGGCTGCATTTAAGGGTAGTGGCAAACACTATTTGTTATTTGCCGGCAAATGAAATTTTCCCACTAGAAGTGGGAAAATAGAATCCAGCTCCCCCCCTAAACTCTTTTGCCACCCCTTATTTTCCCACTAGGGCAATAAAAATTTGCCACCATCTCTTCTCTCTCTCTTTCACAGCCGCAACACTTCGCTCTCCATCTCTCAAGCCCAGCTCGAACTCAAAAGGTAATTTGTCGCTCTCCTCTCATCTCTCTCTCTCTCTTCATCTGCTCTCCTCTCTCCTCTCTCACTTCTCTCTTCATCTCTCTATCTCTCCTTCATTAAAATTTTCTGTCCTCTCACGTTTTTTTTTTGTTGGTAACTTTCAGAAATTGAAAAAGATTGAAGAAATTGTGTTAGGTACAAATTCGATTGCTTTAGATATGTTGGTTTTTTTTTAGAACTATGTTGGACTGTTGGGCTGTTGTGTGAATCATTGTAGAGTTGTGGTAGTGAATGTCAGCAAATTTTTGATTGAATATACAAGTTCTTTAATTCGACTCTTTAGTTGCCCGACCACTCGGTTGTTTGATCGCCACTTCAAACTTCAAAGTCTATTTGGAAATTAAAACTCCTCACATCAGTTGGTTACTCCTCACTTCAAACTTGAAGTTTGATCGCCACTTCAAACTTCATTTGGTTACTCCTCACATCATTAAATATTTGGTTGGAGATAGTTATTCATCTTTGTAGTCTTTAACGTAACAAGAAAAACAAGTGTATGAACTGAAATTTTTTTGACTTTACCGGTCCGGGAAGAACAAGTGTTTTGGTCGTAAATTTTACTTTCGGTTTGCTCGGCTAGTATCCAACACGACTTGGCATATAAACACCGCTAGGAATCAGGGGTTTTTGTCTTTTTTGGGGAGGGGAGGGGGGAGGTAATACGAGGGGGCAGTAGTACATTATTTTAAATCTTTTTTTTGGAGGGGCGAAGGAATGTGGCATATATTTATTGGGCAGTCACAGATATGGGTCCTCGTAGCATTTCTCTACCAATAGAGAATTCATGAGTTCATGACTTCCTAAGCAAATGTGTATCGGGAAAAAATTTACTTTAGCAATTTGAAATTGAGGCCTGTAAAAACTCAGTTTAGGCAATGTTTAGTAAGAAAATCTTTTTTCAGATTAAGAAAAAAACCACAACTTCCATGGATTGCATTCTTATGAGTATTAGGCACTTGAATTTGGAAAGCAAAGGCTAATCTTGAGTAGTAATGGGATTTAATTCGGATACGAGGACTAAAACTAGTTTTGTCTTTTATAAAAGAGATTCTGAGATAGAGAGACGGTGTTTTAGGACTGATTGGATGATGATTGAGTATGCTTTAGTTGATCATCAAATGGTATGTTTACTTCTTTTTTTATTGTTATTATAATTTTGAGTACCGTTTAGTTATTGTTAGTAGATAAGAATGTTTATGATTCAAAGTTTTTGATGTCGCGTGGAGGGTTTAACTTATAGGGCCTATGTTTATAAATCTTGCAATTAATTATGTTGCTTTAGATATGTTGGTTTTTATTCGATTTTAAGGCTCGATAGTTGAAATTATGAACTTGGGTATTTGTATTTACATCTGTTTTGGTAACTGTTATGAACTGTTTTGGGTATTTGTATTTGTATTCGATTTTATTCCACAATACATCTCCCATTGATGGCCTATCAACACCATAATCCGCCAAACACTTTTCAGCCTCTTCAACAAACTTCTTTAGCGACCCCGAGTTTATACCTTCATATCTGATGAGGGTCCATTACCTTTTCAAGCATGCCTTTCCTATGCCACTGTAATGCATGAAAATTAGATTTTTAGTTCAATTATGCATGAAAATTACCAGATATTAAGAACACAAATGCCTCGAATACTAGATTTGTTTTAGAGGGTTTTATGTGTCATTCACCGCATAAATGCCTCGAATATTATTTGTTTCAAACTAGGTATGGCAAGTGGTGGTGTTAATTCAATGCGTGGTAATTCCCGAGTTACATGGAATGCCAATATGGAAGCGATCTTGATTGAGGTGTTGTTGGAGGAGGCTTCTAGTGGGAGAAGGAACAGTTATATTGCCATTAATGGGTGGACGACAGCGAGCTTGAATCGAATTGCTAATGAAATAAATCGACGACTAAATATGACTCTTGTATCTGACAATGTCCGATCAAAGTTAAAAATAATGAAGAAAGATGGGACACTTGACCAAGCAGGGTTGTGAGGCTTTGGTCTATCTTGGGGTGGTCATGTTTTGAAAATAAAACTTATTTGTGCTAATTTATTTTAGATATTACTATCTTGGGTGCAGTTGATGGTACTGTGTTATGAACTTATGAACTTGTTATGAACTTATGAACTTATGAACTCTGTCTCTTGTGTTTTGGGACTGTGTCCGTTATGAACTCGTTACTTCTATCTCTTTTGAAATTATTTTGAATTTGTTTGTGTGTGCTAGTGGAGGTGCTGAGTGTGCTGAAATTAATATGTCTTTAATTGTTAATAATCATGCCAAATATTTTCATAGATCATATTGTGAAATCTATATAACTTTAAGAACGTTGATATATGATTTTGTATATGTGGATATTGGACACACAATTAATAATTTGTATACCTTATTATTTTTTTATTTTTTGAGGTATTGTAGAATGATGACTGAACGTGAGCGTAGGTTAGTGGCATTTCTAATTATAATTATGGGTGCCCATATGATGATGACATGGTGGTATAGGAGAAGGTATATGGGGAGGTATAGGCCTAGGCGTAGGGCTCCACCAACTCTTACTAGAGCTCCTCGTATGAATTATGATCAAGTGCGGAGAATTATTTTGCGTAGGATGTATACAACCACTGACCGATTCTGCCATGAGCAGTTGAGGATGAGACGGTCAGTGTTTTGTCGATTGTGCAATCGTTTGCGTGGTCATGGCCTAGCCGATAGCAGACATGTTACGGTGGAAGAGCAAGTGGCCCTATTTCTTAACACAGTTGGGCATGATATGCGCAATTGGAATGAAACATTTCAATTCTTCCGTTTGGGAGAAATAGTACACCGCTATTTCCATGTTGTGTTGGCTGCAATCCTTCGTCTATTTAGAGAGTTAGTAACAAATGCTACCGCTGAGAACTCTCCTCGCGAGTGTTCCAACACGCATCATTGGCATTGCTATTTTAAGGTGAGTCAACTTTTGGAAAATTTGTTAGGATCATTTTGATTACAAGGTTTGGTAGTTTAGTCAATATTAATCAAGTTTTTTTATGTTAGGATGTGGTGGGTGCGGTTGATGGTACACACTTTCAAATTAATTTGCCATTGGCGTATCAGGCTAGGTATCATAATAGGAAAGGTCAAGTCACCCAAAATGTGTTGGTAGCTTGCACATTTGACATGAGATTCACATACGTGCTTGCAGGGTGGGAGGGATCTTGCCACAATGGAAGGTTATTAAGGAGTGCAGTGTCTCGTCCAGGGCATAAACTTACTATTCCAAATGGTAAGTACTATCTTGCGGATCTTTGGGTTAAACTTTAGTGCCAGGGTTTCTCACGCCTTACCGGTGTCGCGGTATCATCTTAGAGAGATAGGTGAAGTTCAACCTGAAAATCATAAATAACAATATAACTTTAAGCCATTCGTCCCTGCGAACTGTTGTTGAAAGGACAATCGGTATCTTGAAGAAGCGATTTGCTTATCTAAGGCATCCAAATTTCCACGGCCCCACACACACAAAAAGGTAATCCTTGCATGTTGTGCATTGCACAATTTTTTTGAGAAGAAGATCCTAGCAAGACTTTGAGTGATGAGGAGCTCGATGATGAGGAGGAAGAGGATGACAACACTCTTAATGATCCAAATATGAATATTGATATGCAACCAGCCACTGGGTGGACTAATTTTAGGGATGAGTTGTCAATTGCAATGTGGGAAGATAACGATGTGGAGTAATCGTGGTTAAGATTGTGTAATAAACATTATGATTTTAGTAGGGTGTTTTTGTAATAGACATTATGACTTTATTATGGTGTTCTTGTTTTGTTGGATAATGGTTTAACTACTTATAATATTTTATTGTCTCGGCCTTCTTCTACGGCTTTGTACTTTGATTGATATGTAATATTGTTTATTGGTTATGTTTGTTTGCTATTTGATATGTTTGTTTGCTATGTTCATCGTTGGTTCATTGCTTCAAACTAGGTATGGTAGGTGGTGTGAGTACTCCTTTGAATGGTGTTGACAATAGAAAACGGAAGAGATCATCCCAAATTAGATGGTTTCCCAACATGGAAACCATTTTGGTAGAGGTATTGTTAGAAGAGTTAGCTAATGGGGGCAGGAGGGCTGATAATGGGTGGAGGAAAGAAAGCTTGAAACGTACTGCTGATGAAATCAATTCACGACTTGGCATGAATCTTGTATCTGACAATGTAAGATCAAGGTTGAAAACAATGAAGGCTGCTTGGTTAGTTGCCAAACATGCAGTCGATGCTAGTGGGTTTGGTTTAGCTTTCAACAAAGAGACCAAGAGAATTGATGCGGATGATAATGCATGGGAGAGTTACATAAAGGTAAAAAAATATTCTATATATATTTTCTTTGTAAATTTTTAGGTGTCATATTGATTGATATATTGTGGGATATAGGCTCATCCTGGGGCAAGTAGTCTTAAGTAGAAGATGTTTCCCTTCTATGATGAATGTTGTATTCTTTTTGGGAATGACCATGCAACTGGAGAAGGGGGTAATACTGGGTTCGATGATATGGAAACAGATTCGGGAGGTTAGCTGATTTTGAAGTAAATAGAGTTGATTTTTGTGCATCTAACTTGTTATGAAATTAACTTTATGTTTCTATAACTTGTTTAGATAATATTGAGGAAACCCAAGGAGGTGGGGGTGATGCACCCGAAGTTGCTGAGAGCGAAGCTGATGGTGCTGCTACTTCTCAAACTGAGAGTGCTCAGAATATGACTACACCTACTGCCAAGAAATCTAGGAAGTCTTGGTTCTTTGAGGATATACCGCAACCCCCTTCGTTTAAGGTGTTCCCTGATGCGGTAGTTGAATTAGCCAAGGCCTTGAAACCACCAGAACCTGTACCAGTAGTAGTTGCCCCAAAGCCAATAGAAATGTTGAAGGATGCTTTGCATTCTCTTCCGGATATGAATCCGGAACTTTACCTAAGTTCACTTGACTTGCTGGCAGTTGATTTGCCACTAATGGAGGTATTCTTGGGCCTTGAAGAGGATATCAAGGCTGCTTGGTTGTTTAGGAAGCATCACCAAGCAGGTCTTTGAGCAGAAGATGTTTCTAAGGTTTTATGTTGGCAAGTTGCAACTTTAATAAGTTTTTATTTATGTCCTACATGCATCTATTTGATTTGTAAGGCCAAGTGTGAGTTTAGCTGGATATTTTGTATTGAGGTACAAGTGTTAGATTATTGGATTTAATTCTCCTTACTGTTAGTGGTATGATTATATATGACATCTGTTTTGGCACTTTTTCTTATTTTGCGGCTTTACATTTCTGGACTTTGTTTCTAGTTCTTGTTTTCGACAACTACTTTATTTCACTTCAATTTGGCGTGTCGGTTTAGTAGTTGTCAATTCTTCTTTGGTCTTTGGCGGTGGTGGTGGCCGAAAGAGTGTTGAGTGTTGAGTGTTGAGTGTTGAGTGTTGAGTGTTGAGTGTGCGAGTGCGAGTCTTGAGTGCAGTGTTGAGTGCACCGGTGTCTTTGTGGGTGGCGATGGTGGTGGTGGTGTGCGAGAGCTTTGTGTCTTTGAGTCGCGAGTGTTGAGTCGCGAGAGTGTCTTGGTAATGTTTGTGGTGGTGGTGCGAGTGCGATTGTTGAGACTGCAGAGAGTCTTTGTGTGCAAAGTGTCGCGGTTGTGGCTATGTGCGGTGAGTGCAGAGTCGCGAGTGTTGAGTGTTGAGTGTTGAGTGTGCTGTGTGCAGAGTGTGGTGCTGATGTGTGCGTGTGTGTGTTGCAGTGTGTGTGTGGTGTGTTGCAGGTGGTGCTGCTGTGTACGTGTGTGTTGCAGTGTGTGGTGTGTTGTAGGTGGTGCTGCTGTGTGTGTGTGTGTTGCAGTGTGTGTGTGGTGTGTTCTCGGTTGAACAGAGGGAGCCTTTTCAATTCAGGACAATCCTCTACTTCAACTGTTTGAAGAGAGTCACAAACCATCACGCCCTTCCAAATGCTATTCAGTTTCGGTAGATACCATAAGTTCAATTCCTTCAACCTTGGGAGTGCGACAGTTTCACATGCTTCTTCTTCTTCTACAATTAGTTCCTCCAATTTCGCACAATCCGACACTCTGATCTCTTCCAAGTATTGAAAGTGTTGTAATAACCTAGTTGAAAACAGGTGGTCCAGTTTGACACGGGAAATTTTAACATACTGCCAAGAGTTGTTGTACATGAATAGCTGACTCCAAGTGCTCTTCAATTTTGGTAATCCATACAATTCCAGATTACGTAACCTCGGGAGTACTGGAATGGCACCACTCTCATCTCCATCCGCTACCACTAGCTCCTCCAATTGTGAGCAATTCACAACGCTGATCACTTCAAGGTTAAGAAGCTGTTGAAGCTAATACAGTACAAAGATTTATATATGATTTAAACCTTGGAACTTCTAATGAACCCCTTTACCACCATTCTAAAGTCGCAACCTTGGATGCGAACTTCTAAAAATGAAATTCCAATATTGTTCAGACAAATGATGCAGACCCGCGTGCTCCCACTTTGGATGGAAAAAGTGAACCAATAGCCCAATATCCATCACTACTCTCTAGGCGTCCCTTGGATTCCAGACACAATCCAGACCTCCAAAAGTTGAAGGAAAACATTGGCTGATAGATAGAGCACAAATAAAAGTCATTAATGCAACTTAGAAATAAATACACTTGAACTTAAGTGTGTAGATATATAATTGTTGCTGCCTATGCATGTGGCCTGCATTATTATATATATATAATTGTTTTCTATGGCCATTTTGTATGTTGTAAAATTAATTGTATGTTTTATGGCCATTTTGTATGTCGTAAAAATAATTGTATGTTCTATGGCCATTTTCTAATATGATGACAGGAATGGAAAAACCTGTGTGTTACGTAGTACTCGAGGGAAAGAATCGCGGAGTGTACACAAATTGGGATGATCAGAAGCCCGTGAATGGTCATAGTAACGCAGATTACTATGGATGTAAGTCCATAGAAGAAGTTGAACATAGATTGGTCACTCACCTTCAGCCGTAAGAGGTCTTGAATCCATTATTCAGTAGGTGCACACGACCTCCCCAAGTGCTAGCTCCTCACGTTCCACATGCACCTCACATAGAAGTTCCATATGCACCCATCGAAGAGACCAATTTGACAAATTCACTACCTCCCCAAGTGCTAGCTTCTCACGTTCCGCATGCACCTCACATAGAAGTTCCATATGCACCTCACATAGAAAATATGAGAGGTCATGTAGCTGAGCAACGCGACGATTGGGTCTACATCCGCTACTTGGTCATGATGTTTTTAGTTATTTTAATTGCTGTAATGATCAAATTACTATTCGTCTTGTAGTTGTACTAATCTGATATGTCTGTGGAATCTTCTAATTAAATTTATGTTTATGTGGTTGTAATGACATTTGAACCAAGTTTGTTTTACTAATTACTCTAATGCACTTTCTTAACTTGTCATTGTTTTAAGTATATTAACTAAATTTGTATGCTTATTAATTAGATATGGCAATGCGATGGACAACTGAGATGGACAATGTTCTTATCGGTATATTCCATAACGAGTTACTTCTAGGTCATAAGAATGAGAACGGATTTCTTCCAATATCAAAAGAGCGTGCAAGAGAAACACTCCAAAACACATTTACATTTGGTATCGACTTGACTATTAGTCATGTAACTTCAATGAAAGTGAAGACCTTACAATGGATAGCACGCAATATTGCTAGTGTAACAATGCAACAGGGGTTTGAATGGAGTTATGAAGAACAGAAGATCATAGCTAGCAACGAGATTTGGGATCAAGCCATAGCACGTGATCCGAGTATGAGAAAGTATAGAAATAAAATTTATCCAAGGCACAATGACATTTTATATGTGTTTGGATAACAATGGTTGTTAAAGAGTATTGCACTTTGACTTTATTTTATAGTTGTTTCAAAGACACTATTAGTATTAATGTTGAGTTGTATTGTTTTTAATTATCTTTATTTTGTATTTTATTTTTAGTTTTTTTTTAGACTATTGAGTTTGAAAACAAAAAAATATATATTTCCAAAAAGTTGAAAAATTATTTGCCATAGGAAAAAAAAACTATGTAAACAAACACTAGCAAAACTGGCAAATCCCATATATTCCCACTAGAAATTTTTGCAAATAAACACTGGCAAACTGAAATTTTTCCACTACAAATTAGCCTGGCAAAACTCTAGTGGAAAAATGCTGGCAAATCTAATATTTTTCCACTACAGATTTGCCACTAAACAAACACACCCTTAAATGTTTGGAGTCTTGATTCAGCCAGTGACCCAACTCCCTTGGTCCTTCCCTTGGTCCAATCAGGTGAACTGATCGTAACACGCTAGATGAAAAGCAATAATTACCTCATTAGGGAAAAACACAGATTTGACTGACGGTCACAGTTTATACACTGGTCGCTTTCCGTCAAACACGCCGTTATCCCAACATTAAATAAGAGAGGTTGTTGCGTTGGGAGATGTATGGGGTTGGGGTCCACAAGCAGCGATAACAAACACCATAAGTCACAGCCTCATTTCATAGGTAGAGAGTACTTTACAACTTGGTTTTTGTGGGCTTGCTGCTAATAAGCAACAGGTTACTTGACGTGATGCCTTAACTACTTACCCTCTACGACGTGCCTTTATAAAGCAACTTGGGTAGACAGATGTGAGAGAGCACCCAAGAGAGAGAGAACAGATTAAGATGTTTAGATAAGAAGGGGAGAAATGATCGGTCGTCACGCTATTCGAGGTCAATATATAAAGTAAGTAATTGAGGTGATCTAATTTTTTTGCTTATTTTATTTGGTGTGTGTGTTGTCCCAAGAAATCCACATTTACAAGTTATATATGGTCCCCACTCCCCAGAGAAGGTGCATTATGATGGGGGCTCGTAAGTCGTAACCACTAACAACTTAGGTCAATTATTCTTAGATTTCGAAAAAGCTTTGATGCCAGACTTGTGAATCATTGGAAAAATAATTTCTAGTTGTGGAAATATGAAATTATGAAGTTGGTAATATGTAGTTATGTACTGTGTAAGTAGCTTCATGTAAAAGATTGTGTATCTTGATTATGATTAGAGCTTTGAACGAGTAATGTGTGTTCATACTCGTGCTATCTATACTAGGTACTGCTCTATTATTGCTTGTGATATACAAATTTTCCGTATCTAAGTATGACAATTTTCTAAAGCTTACCGGGTCGGGCACCTTCATATACGTCGCAGGTACCCCTACAATGAACAATCTCAAAATTTCTACCAATGTAGCACTCAATAAAATTGGGCATTTTATGCTTGAGTGTTGACTGAGACACTCTAAAAATATCAAAGTCAATCCAGATTCGGTAAATATGTCAATTTCAGCACAGATAAGACCGATAACCTTTACGCATTTCCCCCAACGAAAATTGGAAGAAGCAGAATTTGGGAGACAACGATAAAATCTACAGTAATGATTTAAGATTTTTTTTTTTTTTTTTTTTTACCGTAGAAATTGGAGAATTGGTAGTATTATAGTCTACAGACCCCCTTGACACAAATAACCCTGGGACCATCAGATATGGTTTCCTTGACACCAACCTTAACAGCTCACACTCAGAAGGACAAAAACATTACTAGTGGCTCTGTAGCAAAATTTGTCTTGACTCATATCTAAGTGCGAATGTTGGAAGCATGGAAGCAAAACACCACTAAAGTATGGGTGTCTATGACGGCCATAACAAAACCCAATCTCAAAAACAACTCAAAAACAAAACACACTTATTTAAGCTCTCACTCTCTCTCTTTTCTCTCTGTAGTCTCTTCGCTAGGTAGCAGAGTCTTTACAACAGTTGTAGCTAAGAAATATAAAAAGCTGAGTGTTTTGCTGTGCTCTTTTTGAGCTTTGAAGGTTAATGGGAAAAGTTGATTTCTTGTCTAAGAAAAGTGGTTTTATGAGCATGGAAACAGAAACAAGTAATGGATTTTGTTCAGATAAGGTAAGTAGTAGTAGTACAGTGCAGAGAAATGTTGATGCTGCTGCTCCTGGTTTTTGTGGTTTGGGCTTGCAGCAGCCTTTTCACAGTAACACAACTACTACTTCCACTGCCTTCAAGTCCCCAGGTAATATAATGTCTGGTTTTTTGTTCTTTCTTTATCTATGTTAACACATTAGCTATGTTTATTTCTTGACTCTTGAGTGTTTCTTTCCGTGTCTATGTTAAAGATGAGATCTTTGTAGAACTTCAGCTAATTAAGTATTGGGTGTGTTTTTTAACAGTGGGAATGGCAGCAGCTGCAACAGCATTTTTGAGGTATCCTTTTACAATGGCACAGTGGCAGGAACTTGAAAGACAAGCTTTGATCTTCAAGTACATGATGGCTTCTATACCTGTTCCACCTGATCTACTCATACCAACTACCAGATATCTCTCAAATACTGCTGCTACTGCTCCTTTTTCTTCTTGTAATTTATCTCAACCCATTTTATTTGGTCCTTTTCCTTTTGGTCTTCAATGTTACTGGTACTTCTCTCAGTTTTTGTTTTCTTTGGTTTTAAGTTCATCAATGTGTGCTTCATCTTTAATGATCTGGTCAGTGGTTTTTTTCTTACCGGCCTGTACTTGTTTCACAGTCCATTTTCAATTAATATTTTTCATGTGGTTTTGTTGTTCTCATTTTTGGAAACTTTTTATGGGGGTTTTGGATTTAATATATACTTATGTTTGACTAATAAATGGGGTTTCTTGTATTGTCATGATTAGATTTGAGTTTGCTCTTTTTTCTTTCTTTTTAACTGTTTTATATGCTTATCAAACAGATTTGTTCTTATTATGGTCAGATCTTTCCATGTGGTTTTTGGATTCACTCTGTGCCTGTGGTTATCTATGTTTTAATAAAATGGCATTTTTTTGTTGTTCTCATTCTGTTCAATTCTCTCCATGGGGTTGTTAGATTCACTATCTGGTTGCATTTCTTTGATATAAATTTGCTTTGGTTTCTTCTGCCTTGATCTGATTTGGGTTTGTTTTGTTTGTTTGGTCTAGTGGCTAGGGGTTCTTGTTACAATCTGAGGTTCTCCAATGGAGATCCTGAACCAGGTAGATGTAGAAGAACAGATGGGAAGAAATGGCGGTGTTCAAGAGATGTTGCGCCTGAACAGAAATACTGCGAGCGACACATGCACCGAAGCCGCCCTCGTTCAAGAAAGCCTGTGGAACTACAAACTGAGATCAACAATAGCAATATCACTAGCTCTATTCCACCTACAAAACTCTCAGCAAAAACCACTTCTCATCAACTTGGATCTCCAAGACCCTATCCTCAGCCTTCAGTGTTTCTTTCAAAACCTGATCTCAAGGGCATTCCTTTTGAAACAATGGCCACAGCTAGACCTTACAAAGATTCCAGGTTACATTAAAGTTTATATTTCTGTTTTCCTGTGTATTAATATTGTGTAGTTTTGGTAATTTTTACATTTGGGCTTTCTTTTTTGTTATTGTTGTTGCAGGTGCATGGACTGGATGCTCAAAGGACAAAATGTTTCTATTCCAAACAAGGATTTGCGGGAGATGATGCAAGCAAAAGGGAATTCGAGTACGAACACCACCTTCTTTCCGCAGCATTATCAGGAGAACAACAACTTGAGCTCATATACAGATTTTAGCTCCAGCTTTGGGGAATTGGAATCCCAGCCTCAAAGCGATCCGTGTTGCTTGTTTCTCAACCCTGAATTAGAATCTTATAGTCCTAATGAGAGACAAATGCCGAGACAGTTCATAGATGCTTGGTCAACTGCAAGAGATAACCCAACAGGGACCAACAAATCCTCTTTTGATGATAGTGGCAAACTCTCACCATCAACTCTTTCGTTGTCAATGTCAGGTGACAATGGAGTTGGGGAGGACACTGATCAGATTCAAATGGGCCTTGGGATTACTGATTCTGAATTTGATAATAGTGGGGGAAGCAAATCTCAGACATTAAGCTGGATGACACCAGTTTCATGGATGACTTCAGCGCCTGGTGGACCATTAGGTGAAGTCTTACAGTCAAGAACAACTGTTTCACAAGTGGGATCCAAATCAGCTCTTCGTAGTAATATCTGCATTAACGATAGCAGGAACTTCAGTAGCGGCGGGGCTCTTAATCTGATGACTGATGATTGGGAAGGGAGCAGGGATACTAGTCCCCAAGCAACAGCACTTTCATCACCTTCTGGTGTCTTGCACAAGACAGTTACTTCACCATCAGACAGCAGCGGTGGCAACAGTCCCACATACAAGGCTGCAGCTAGAACAGAGATTGCTCTTCAATGGATGAACCACAACAAATGAGTATCTTGAGAAAGCCAGGAGGGTCTCTGTAGTGTCTAAGGTCCTCTTAGAGCAATTTTGTGGGTTCTTGTTACTTAGTTTGACACTTCACGGCCTTTCTTCCCCCTCCACTTTTGTGATTCAGAACATATCTACTGAATTGTTCAACTCTAAAAGTGCTCACCTTTGCTACGTAGCAATTCCAACAAGAAGAGATGATGGCGGATCTACTCCTTTAAATAGAAGCACCGAGCTACATTGTGAAAGACAAATTTCCAGGAAGCAAAGTTTTTATATTCATTTGCCTAGGGTCCCCTTTCAAAGTCGTCCATCTTGTATTGAAAGCGCTTGTAGGCTGTAGTTGCATTTTTCTTTTTTATCCTTCTATTGTGGCTTCTATTGTGGTTATGCATCTTTCTAAAGTAGGGGTTAATTGTTCATTTAATCGACTTACACTGGACCATCAGTAAAACTGTAGTGGGAATAACGACGCTCTGTAGGCTGCCAATGCTATGCTGTTTAGATACAGCAATAAACATAATCCGAGCCAACATTGAATCCAAAATTGCTTAGAATGCTGTGTTACACGGATAACATTAAACACTGGCATAATTTGGACAATGTTTTTGGAAAAACTGGTTAATCACCTCCTAGAACGTAAAAGCGGTACTCCGTGACAGAGGCCTAACATCTGATCGAGAACAGTTTCAAAATGTGGACGACCAGGCAATTTCTATTATTCAGTATCTGTTGTATATATACACAAAGAATATAAAGGCTCTCCACAGTTTAACATTCTGCTAATGGCAGTAAAAAAAAAAAAAAAAACCACCAGGAACGTGATACACTTCCATATGAGATGACTAAACCCTTCTTTTTTCTTTTCTTTTTCCCACCTTCTGTACTGTAGGCAACTTCAAGCCGTGCAAAGGAAAAGATAAAACATAAATAAAAAGCATGTTTTGAACTTTAAACAATATCCACAATATTAACATTCGACACCACTGTTGTAGGAGACCAGTCTACATCTTGATTTGCAGGTGGCAAGATACTATGACATGTATGTAAGTAACCTTTAGTACTGCAGCTTAGAATAAAGGTCTCTCAAAGCAGAGTACAAAGGCTCAGCAGCTTTGGGTCTCTCAACAGTCCCAAGAAGAATATCAGTCATGGTGAGATACGGATCACCATAGAAGCATAGGTTTGCATCCATCCGCGACGCAACAATATTACTTTCAAGAGAAACTCCAATAAATGCACCTGTTTAGTACATCATCACATACATCAATTCTTTAGTATGGATGTAAAAGAAAATGTAACTAGTCCACAAAAAACTAAACGGAAGCTATCTCATCTCACCTTTACTGCAGCTGTAAGTATAGCACATGCCTGATCCTCTATCTCCAGCTCTAAGATCTGCTTCTAAAACTCTCCCTACAGGTCCGGCAGCAGCACTGCATCCAGCCCCAAGAGAAAAATGCAAACGACTACAGAATGTTTTCACAGCCTTGATATCGTGAAGCACTATTAAATAGTCTGTAAGTTCACCCCCAATCTGTCAAATCAAAGGGTTATTGTCAAAAATAAATATCAAGCCACCTAAGAAAAGAAACTAACCAATCATTTTTTAAACACTATCATGTTTGCAATATTAGAAACTAAATTAATTAGGTCACAATAACACTAGACTAAAATACTAAACAAGCTTTTTATTTAAGTGTATTAGAGCCATCGACTTCTTTCTTCTTCATTTCTCTAAATAATTTACAGCATTTTCCATTCATGCAGCCAAGGTCACATGATACATACATTCTCCGCGCTGCACATGTAGACGAACCCCCTGAGCTAGTGTTTAATCCGTCCTGTAACTATATGCAAAAATTCTTACAGAATTCCATAACGAGGCTTCACATCCAGTTCAAAATTGAACTACAAGAACCAATATTTGAATAAATAGCTCTCAACTGTATTAATCCAGGATAAAATCCTACCGTAAGGCTTCTTTATTTGGTTTCACTCTCGATTGAGTTTTTTTCTATAAGATAGAATAAAATGGATTCTGCTCCCATTATCTAATTGTGGCGAAATTTATCCTTAAAGTGATGGCTGAATTGCCTGCAAACCAGATTTAATCTTATGTTGTTGGAAAATGGCAGACCATCTTAGTAGATAGGCTGTGACTGACATTTCGTCTACCGTAGAAAAGTGGAAACTAAGATTCCGCATCCTGTATCCTATGAGAACAAAACATATAATCCAGAACATGTGTTTTTTAAGTTTACAAACGGATGCTTTGAATGAATTTTTTGCACTCCAAGTATTCTATCCACTTTGTCCGGTATTATTCTGACTGGAAGCATCACTCTTTTTTCGCTTATCAAATAATTATCAACATAAGGACACACAAGCCTTATAAGCTTATAGCAATACAGTAGAAAATTAAGGAATCTGATATTGTCTTTGGAAGACACCATATCTAAGGAAAATGCTAGAATAACTTGCAATAGAGGAAAGATGTGAGTGTTTGATTCTGTGGAGGGTCTCAATGAAACACATTGCAAAGTTTTTGTCAGCGCAATTTATTTTACTTTATTTAGGTATATAAGTACATTAAGTTGGCCAAATGAATCTTAGCATCTGAAGAAAAAATGATAAATCGAACAGGGTCATCAAGTAAAATTGAAAATAACATAACTACTACCAGCATCATCCACACCAAAACAAGTTTTATAAGGTGCCAATGGATATGTGCAGCATGTATACAACATACCTTTGCGTATATAAAACAATGCACCACAAATGAATTCTACACAAATGATAAAGACAATAAATATTATATGCTTACCTGAGCACCCCAACCCAAACCAACAGATGATATTGCAGATGGTGCAGACCATGACCCATCTGACCTTCGAGCAACTACCAAACCAGTTCCCACTTTATACGTCAGAACCATGCCAACTTTAGCAACTGTTAAAATAGCTAAACCTTTAGCACCTTTTAGAACAGTATACGGTATGGATTTCTCAGGATTCAATCTTGCAACCTGTCCAATTTAAGGAAAATTGAAATCAGAAATCAAATCCATGTAAAATTTGTAGCATGCATATTCAGTTATTCCCTATTCACTTCCTAAACTCAGATATGACTGCAATGTCAATATACACTTTCCCAAAAGACGTCCCAAAATTTCAGGACATATAACTATAACCATAACCAACTTTGAAGTCCAAACAACATGTCAAAACTTGAGTTGGTTACTTAACAAGCTAATCAGAATGGATATCAAGAACAAGACTAACTAAAATGCATGATTGGTGACACAACAAAGTTTCTGTGAGATTTCAGACCATTCGTGAAAGGAATCGAGCACAAAATTTTCAGAACAAATGAAATCAACAAAGAAAAAGAATGGTAATGAGCAGGATTGCACCTGGCAATAATGTTTCAAAGTGTTGGCCGACTTGTATATCTCGTATTCCATGGTTAACCCCACTGGCATATTCAACCAGCCTCTTGTACATGTCCAATCAGTCACATCATGCTTTGCAACCTGGGCAGCATTGCTAATGCAGTTTATCAATATTCCTTGAAGAGGGTCAAGCCTATCATAGCAGGCATCACACACCCTCTGAGGATTCCTCTCTCTGAACTTAACAGGTAACAAACACCGCCCCTTGGTGCATGCTCTGCAGAAAATTCCTCCACAAAACCGACAATGATGTCTGCCACGAGTAAGGGCCGTGAAAGGAGCAGTGCACTGCATGCAGGCCTTAGTGGCACTGTCAGGGATCCAGTCCGGAGGATCAGCTTCCAATACCTCTTTATAAGCATTATATCCGTGAGGCTCGAGAAGTGGAGGAGCACTTGGTATGTAAACAGATGGATGCAATAAACTATCTCCATTCTTCCCAGACATCAGAAACGACACGTTTGAGCTGCTCTCCAGCTTCCCATTAACTTGACCTTTATTCTGGCCAGTCAAAATCGAAAATATCCCACTCAAAACATTTTTTAAGTTCACTGGTGGAGGTGCATTTGACGGCATAGAATCATCAAACCCATCATCTTCGAAATTATATCCCCCCTCCATAAAATCATCCTGTTCATTAGAATATTGATATGTGTATTCTTGTTGTTTCAACACCTTTGAAACAGACGGATACACATTCCCACCTTTAGACACATCCCAAGCATCATCATCACCGTAATCATCATAACTGCACTTGTCAATTTCGTTATGACTGGAAACTGAAGGATACGAAACCCCCTCGGATACCGCCATGCATGTATAATCTCAACACTAAATTACAGATTTTTAAAAAAAAAAAAAATACACGATATTTTCTCCTGCAATATAAAACAAATATTCTAGTCAGAATCTCAAAAAAAAAAAAAAAAAAAAAACTAGTTTGTTTTCCTCCAGTACAATTTGTTTATATTTCAGAACCAACCCACCCATCAATCGGTAATTTATTTCGGTATATTTCAAAAAAAGTTTCAATAATAAGATTTCCAGTTACGAACAAAATTAGTAAAAATTCAATAACCCTAAAAAAATAGTCTGATCGGTTGATTTCAACGAAATTTTTTCTGGAGATGGATTAGATAGAAGTATTTGTTATTAAAAGCAAGGGAGGATTAGAGAACGGACCTGAAAGGGCTTTGGTTAATTCTGAGTCGTCGAGACGTTCGTTGATTGGTTGGAAAGAAAGAGTAGTGGTACAAACGATGAGTGAATCTTAATAACTCGTCTTTCTACTTAACGTGACCGGTGCTGCATCTGCCTAATTTACAGATTTATCCCTTATCTTTTGTCTGGATTACCGAAAATACCATTTTAAAATTTTATCCCTTGTTTTTTGGCTGCCGTGTGGAATAATAATTTGGTAATCAGAATCTTTAAAATGTTTATACCTTTTAAAAAATAACGATTTTAACTGGCATGAAAAGGACCGGACGGGTTATTTTATTTTAATCAGAATCAGAATTTAAAAAAGCAATGCTCCTATATATAACTACACCACATATCTTTTAGTTTATACAATTCGCAAAGATGATTTCAAACCTCCAGCCATTTACAGTTTTTAACTTTTACATCATCTTCCTACTCTTTAACCAATTGATCTCACTAACAAAACCTTCTATGGCCACCTCTGGAAATGAGACTGATCTTCACTCTCTAATCGCTATCAGAGATGGAATTGAAGGCGGCTTAAGCTCGTGGAACCAATCTTTCCATTTCTGTCAGTGGCAAGGCATTAAATGCGGCAAGCGTCATCAAAGAGTCATAAGTTTGAATCTTTCCAGCCAGAGTTTGGCTGGATCGTTATCACCTCATATTGGAAACCTCACTTTCCTAAGGGTGATCGACCTTATTAACAATATATTCTACGGCGAGATCCCACAAGAAACTGGTCGGTTGTTTCGTCTTCAAAGACTCTATCTATTCAATAACACTTTCCAAGGAGAAATTCCAGTCAATCTAACCCAATGTACTGAACTCAGGAGCATTAATTTAAGTTTGAACAAATTGTCAGGGAATATTCCGGCAGAGCTTGACTCATTGTCAAAGCTTGAATTCTTGCTTATTGGAAGAACCAATCTGACAGGAGTGCTACCACCTTCTTTAGGTAATCTTTCGTCACTTCAAGTCTTATCCACATATGATAATAAATTGGTTGGAAGTATTCCAGCCAGCTTTGGTAGACTGTCAAGCTTAATATATTTCAGAGTTGAAGGTAATAGACTGTCTGGTGAGGTCCCTTTAACAATTTTCAACATCTCATCCCTAAATAAATTAGGAATTACTGGTAACCAATTTAGTGGTAGTCTTCCACCAGACATGGGCATCACTCTTCCTAATCTCGTCGGTTTCTATGGGGGTATAAATCAACTTTCTGGACTACTCCCAGTTTCATTAGCTAATGCTTCTAAACTCCAACTATTTGATATTTCAGAAAACAATTTTAAAGGACCAGTTCCTAAGGATTTTCATTTCCCTCAAACTATTGAACGACTAATTCTTGGAGGCAATCATCTAGGAACAGGAGAAGCTCATGATTTGAGTTTTATCACTTATTTGACCAACTCCAGTAATCTAAAATTCTTGAGCTTGGACCAAAATGATTTTGGAGGTGTTTTCCCAAACTCTATTACCAATCTCTCCAACCGAATGGAGATATTGTATCTAGGACGCAATCAAATATCTGGAATTATCCCAGAAGGGATTGGGAACTTGGTCAGTTTGTTTATATTAGATCTCGGGTCTAATAACTTTTTCGGTAGTATTCCATCTTCTATTGGAAAACTTCATAGTTTACAAGGGTTACGTCTGTCCAGAAACAAATTGTCTGGACCAATCCCATCTTCTCTAGAAAACAATACTAAATTGAGTCAGTTGTTGTTAGGAAGCAATAGATTGGAAGGAAACATTCCTTCAGGTCTTGGTGCTCTTAGCCAATTGCAATTTCTGGGTCTGGAACAAAACAACCTAAATGGTACCCTACCTAAAGAGATCTTTTTCCTTTCCTCTTTGCTTTATCTTAACTTCTCTATGAACTCCTTAACTGGTTCCCTACCTTTAGAAGTAGGAAAACTAAAAAATCTTGTTGATATCAAGGTGTCTGGAAATAAGTTGTCTGGTTTAATACCTAGTACTCTTGGTGAGTGTTTGAGTTTGGAAAATGTATATTTGGATGGAAATTTGTTTGAAGGGATAGTTCCTCAATCTTTGAACTCTTTAAAGAATGTCCAAGGGTTGGATCTATCAAGGAACAACTTGTCTGGTGGAATTCCAAAATATTTGGAGAACTTTCCATATCTCCAACGGTTGAATCTATCATTCAATAAACTTGAAGGTGAGGTACCAGTGAACGGAATCTTTAGAATTGCAAGCAATCTTTCAGTAGCTGGGAATTCTGATCTCTGTGGGGGTATACCTGAACTACAATTGCCACCATGCCGAATTAAGAAATATGAAAAGCAAAGTGTAAAAAAGCATGGAAGGTCCGATCCTTCCAAAATGGCAACTATGATCAGTGTGGCCGTGTTCATTCTTTTGGCTTCATGTTCTCTAATATTTTACTTGAGGAGAAAAAGTAAACTTAAAATGGTTTCTTTGCCATCATTTAGTGATCGGCATCTCAAGGTCTCATATGGAGATCTTTCTCAAGCGGCCCGGTGGATTTTCTCCACTAATTTTGTTGGTTCGTGGTTTTGGCAGTGTGTATAAGGGAATGCTTAACCAATACGAAACCGTTGTTGTTGTTAAGGTGTTCAAACTTCAATTGAGAGGAGCTATAAAGAGTTTCGTGGCAGAGTGTGAATCATTGCGTAATATCCGCCATAGAAATCTTGTTAAGATTCTAACCTCTTGCTCTAGTGTGGATTACGAAGGAAATGAATTTAAAGCATTAGTCTTTGAGTTCATGCCAAATGGAAGTTTAGAGAAGTGGCTGCATCAAGAAATCAATGAACAAGATGAAGAATCGAATTTGAACCTACTTCAAAGACTAAATGTCGCCATTGATGTTGCTTCTGCGCTTACCTATCTTCATCACGAGTGCCACGTTTTGGTTATTCATCGTGATCTAAAGCCAAGCAATGTGCTTCTTGATAATGATATGGTAGCTCATGTTGGTGATTTTGGTTTAGCAAAACTTCTTTCGGGATCAATAGAGAACTTGCATGATGATCAAAGTATCTCAACAGGGGTAAAGGGATCTATTGGCTATGCCGCTCCAGGTAGGAATTTCAATATTGACATATTTTGATCGATTTTAGTCCTTTTTCCAATTCATAAATGCATGAAATCAATATATGGTATACTGCATTAGTTATAATCTTTCTATGCAACCACATATTAGTGAAACTCAAATCCTTTTGTCTTTTTTTTTTCCGTGTTAAGTTCCACGCCATTAACACCCCAGTTGCACGAGCTAATTTAGGTACAAGAGGGACTTGGATTGTTGGATGTTTATCATAGTTATTTAGATATCTTAAAAGAGGAAAAATGAATTGTTAGTGTGAATAAAAAGTTGTTAGAGAGAATAAAAACTATCAACTTGATCTAATTTCTTTTCAGTCAATGTTAGTTGAGTTAAAATTCAAAATATCAAGGATGAACGAACTGTGGATGTGGTGGTAATTAAGCTAGTTTGGTTACTTTTATTAATATCTTAACTGATGATTGTGAGGACCTTTTCAATCTCTCTATAATATAATGGATGTAAAGCATTACGGTATTACTATTATATTTCTTTTTCTTGTTTCATTTTCTTTTTGCTGCTGGCTCTTAATATACATATATATATTTTTTTCATTTAAATGGTTTACTAAAAACTAGTGATTGATGTATATATTGCAGAATATGGTATGGGAGCTAATGCATCCATACAAGGTGATGTATACAGTTATGGAATTCTGGTGTTGGAAATGTCCACAGGAAGGAGACCAACTGATGAGATGTTTACAAACAGTTTAAACCTCCATAACTATGCTAGCAACGGTTTGCAAGATCAACTTATAAAGATTGTGGATCCAATAATTCTATCTGAAGGAGATGACACTTTAGGAGATACTAATACTATGAGAATCAACAGATCCGCGAAAGAACAAAACTGCTAGAGTGCATGACTTGCAATAGTCGAATCGGGTTGCATGTTACGTGGAATCACCGTCGAGAGAATGGATATTAGAGATGTCGATGAGAATTGGGCTTTATCGAAAAAACATTTCTTGGTGCTAGGATTCACGAAGAACGTAACTGACTCCAACGACGGTTTAATTGAAAGGTAAAGTTACATCTCTTACAAATAAATTAAATAATTGAATAGAAAAGAGATAAATAGAGCAAAAGAAATTAGTGTTTTGCTCTGTAATTTTTCCTTCATTTATGTCCTATTCTCCTTCCAAGTTTTCAGTCGTTTGTTTGTGATTTCTTTCCTATGCCGAAAAAAATTGTTTGGTTTCTTTATTTCTCTTTTAAAAAAAGTTGTTGATGAGATCAATCCTTCCATTTAGTAGTTAAAACATTTTTATAATTAAAATTGTATAAAACATTGATTGTAAATTTATGAAAGATTAAAAAAATAATACTTTTATTTATATTTTTTGTGAAGCTAATGGACTCTAATAATTCTTGGTTACCATGTGAGGTTAGTTCAAACTGTTATTACTGTGTTAATTTGTTTCCCCAAAACAGGAGCTGCCACGTCAGTCTTATATATATATACACATTTCATGACGACCTTGGGATATTTTCGCTAATCTAAACCATTGCAATTGATATTCCATAGATGCACATTCTAGGTTTGTCAAATCTATTGCTTGCATTTTATTGTACGGAATCTATTGCTTCCAAATGCACATTCACTGTGTTAGAATAAATTCATTTGGTAAAAATTGCGTGACATCTGCAGTTAGCATTTGGGAGGTACATTCAGAATGGTTACATGTGATTCAATATGTAATGTATTGCATTGTAGATTGTTGAGGCGTATAATTATTATAGGATGTTCACGCTAGATGTTAAGCACATCAAAAAAACCTTGAACCAAGGACTTACAGTTGAGTAGAGAAAGAGTGAAAAAGAGCTGCAAGAGGCTCAAAATGGGTGAAAAGATGTAAGTGAATCATTCATTCATTCTCTTGCAATTATCTTTTATGCTTTGGACTGAGCTGGTAGCTTATTCAAAATGTATTTTACACTTATTGAGCTGGTAAGGATTTTAGGGGCATTGCTTTGTGGTATTTTCAGTATTGTTATTAAATTTGAAGTTTATTTTGAATTTTTTGTGGTTGAATTTTTTGTTCCCAAATTTTATTGATTTAGTTGAATAGCTGAATTTTTCCTTTATATGTTTTCAACATTTCATGGTTGATATTGGAAGGCAATGTATGACCTGGGTGTCCTTGGTCACTATCCAGATTGATCTTTACCATAAGAGGCGTGTCATATGTATCGACTTTGACATAAAATTATGAAGTTTCAGGCAATTTTGTCGTAAACATTGTTATCATTCAAATTAAATACACTAGAGGCCACCTCAAGGTATGTGTGTTCTTTGTTAAAGTTGTTGGTTGAATTTGATTTCATTTTCGAGTATTTGGGAATTTGAGGTGGATTATACCATCTCTTCGACATCTAAGAACTCATTTAATTGTTTCAGCTCCATATGTCAAGGTCTTTAAGAATTCCATAATTTATATCTCAGTTCTTAATTAATAAATTTGTGTTTTAGAATTTTAGAAGAGTGTAAAGTGCAAGGATTTTCATGTCGTTTTTTGCTCCACTTCGCAGTTTTCAACTCCGGCTCCAATTAGGCTCATTCCAAGGACTGTGATTTTGTAAACAAAACTCCTCTTTAAAGATCTCTTTACCTACTGGTGAGTTTTTGTTTTTTCTATGATGTCTTTATCCGGTTCCATGCTTGTACTTTTGTATTATTGCTTACTTCGGCTGAATGTGTATTTCATCTTGTGCTTTAGTAGATTGGTTTGATATACTTGCTTCTCTTTGAATATAGTCGGTCTCACATGATTTGTTGGAAGTCTTCAGTCGTTGGTCAGTTAACAAGAAAGCTTTGATATACTCGCAATATTTTATTAAACTAAAAAATTGTGAGCGTTTTATACAACATGTATTTAAAAAGTGAGATACTACCGAAACTTTATCTCACAATTACTGCGAAATCATTTACATTAATTAACAAATCTAAATCAACATAAGTAGCAAATTCATAGTAGTGAGATGACAAATATTATCTAAGTAGTTTTTATTGAAGTTTTTACTCCCTTGGGTGGTAGGCGTGGATTTGACATTACCTAAGTAGTAAGATCATGAATATCATTACAAGTTAATTTTATAGGTCAACTATTTAATTAAACTTATGTTTGAGAAAACTATGTAATTTAGGCCCATTGAGGGCCTAAATGCCTATACATGTTTATCAACATCTCATGCCCCAAACAATTTCAATAATGTTGGACGAAAATGAACAACGGTAGAACCATGACTATTTTCTCTATATAAAAATGTAAGAGCTTGTGACTAATTATTGCTTCCGAGTCATGCTTATCCTCATACGATGGTCTAGGACTAAAGACCTTTGACCTAAAATCTCATTATTGTTTCCCCGGCCAAAACATCCACAAATCTTTCATGTAGCCACCTGATTGGTTATCTTTTTCTACTCTTTATGTTTTTGTTTGTCTCACTCTTATGTTTGGCATTAGACATAATGGTTATCTAGAAAGAGGCTAAATGCCAATTGTCAGTTATTCAATACATATATTTGAACTATAGAAGATCAAGTTTTCCAATTGTTCTTAACCTTGTTTAGATAATTTAGTTGGGCATGTTCTTATATGGCAGTAGAAAGATTACTTAGATTTCACTAGTAGGCTAGTGGCTAGCTTATTAGCACTTCATTGAATGGAGCAACAATTTCAGTCATTCAAACTATTTTATACATAAGATCTATTGAGTCAAGCCGTACTCAGATACAATATTTTGATAATGCAGCTAATTGTAATTTTCTAGTTATCAAGAATGAAGAAAACATGACTCCAAAAAAAACAGTACTATAGATAGTTTATACATCATCTTGTGGAGCTTCTTTTTCTTTTTCTAAATGTGCGATTTTATGTTATACCATAGACACACCATATTTTGAGAATAATCCATGTCGGCTACATATTCACGTGTCCGTGTCGGACACATATTGCATGTGATATACTTCAATTTTGATATTACGCCAATATTTTCGCCGTGTCAGAGACTTTGTATCCGTGTCGGATATGGACACACCTATCTTTGTCAATGTAACTTAGCTTCAAACAATATACATAGGTCTCTCTCTCTTGATAGGTTAAGACACCATGGTTCCAACGTGTGTTGTAGAGCATTCAACATTTTATCAAAGTTTTCGCCCATGCCATGCTTACCTCAATATGGCTAAATGGTGTTTTTTGTCCAGAAACCAATTCATGATACTGTTGGCTTCAGAAAAGAAGTAGAAGGCATTACAATCGATTTAGCTCTGCAATGGTAAGATATTTATATCCATCGTTCTAAGCTCCGTCCATCGTTCTAAGGTCCGATTTAGACTTTAAGTCCTCATCACTCTATTGGAATGACATGTACATTCCAATAGAGTGTAGACTATACAAACTGATACTTCAATAGGGCAATTGCTAACTTGCTGTATTGGGTATGTCAGCACTCTGCAGTGAGATGCTTATGCCAAATTACATTGCATTGAAGTCTTATAAGTCATCCTCAAACTTGATGGAAGTATCTCATAGAATGTAGCGCACACTCTTTCAAAATTACCTTACTATCACATACCAAAACTATTTTAGTGGTAGATAGAAAGGACAATGTTGTACTTGACCAAAACTTCTCCATTGTCTATGTAATGGTGTGTTCATTTGAATTGTTAATTTTATTTTATTTCTTTTGTTGTTGTCATTTTTTAGGTGTTCGGATGCATATTCAAATACAGTGCTTGGATATATATGCTAATAGCATAAGAACAGTTGATGGTGGTACACATATCGATGGTGTTAAAGCTTCAATGACAAGAACACTCAATAACCTTGGGAAGAAGTCAAAACTTATCAAGGTACCCACCCCCCTCAGTTTATATCTCCCAATCATCTTTTGTCAATAACTTTTTGATTACGATCCCTATGCTATTTAAATTTGTCCACTGGGTTTCAGTCTCCAAAACTCATTTTGCCCTGTATCCAAAACTCATTCTGCCCTGTATGTATTCACTGTAAGCTATGATTGAATCCTTTTATATTTCATTGGCCCAACCAGAATTTTGAGGCAGCTGTGGTTAATGATTGCATGATGTCACCACTTGTATTAATAGCTAAGTAAGATCAGTGATATGGATAGGGTTTTCTTTGTTGCAATCATATTTTCTCAGTATTTAGGCAATCAAATGATGAGAGCTTCAACTTACATAAAGTGAATGTTGCGTGTCCCTGGGATGTCATAGACTCATAGCAAAGCAAATGGACTAATAAACTAAAATGGCAAGCCTAACATAAATTTTAGTATTCCTAGGCTAAGTACTGATTGAATTTGTTTTAATTTTTGAATTCCAGCTAAGTGGTTGATTAAAACTTCAGAAAAAACAAAAACTGGATAACTAATTTTATGTCTATCACCTTTCTCCAGTATGTTCTTGAGTACAATTAATGTTTTTGGTTTGTGGTTTGTACCATTCCAGGAAAAGGACATTAGCTTGAGTGGAGAACATGTAAGCGAGGGATTAACATGTGTAATCTTTGTAAAGGTCCCAAACCCGGAGTTTGAAGGGCATATTGTTTCGTCATTTTATTCAATAGATTATTCATGCATATAATCTTCAACCAAAATGTATATTCATTTCTTACATGGTGATGAAAGCTCGCTTGAGATTATCATTTCTTATTTGACTTTCCTCTTCTTTTCGATTCTGAAAGACAAGGTTGGGTAATCCAGAAGTGCGAAGAGTGGTCGATCTATCGGTACAAGAGTATCTCACCGAGTACTTAGAACTACATCCAGATATACTAGATTTGATTCTCTCCAAATCTTTAAATGCTCTTAAGGTAGCTTTCTATAAAAGTGTTTTTACTAATTTTTTGAAGCTCAATTAGCGGTACCCTTTTGTTTGATGCATTATATGTTGTTTCCTTATTTTGGCAGCTCTGGTAGCCAAGAGAGCAAGGGAATTGGTGAGACAAAAGAGTGTTCTAAAATCATCTTTTCTTCCTGGAAAGCTGGCTGATTGCTCAGCTACAGATCCTGCAGAATCTGGTATGCTCTGCTTCCTCTACTCTACTCGCTCATGATTACTGTTCTACGATGAGGATGATAATTGTGTAATAAATGTCAAGGATGATTTGAACAATTAATAGATTGACTAGGATGATCAATCTGATTAGCTGAAAATTTTATTTCTTTTAGAAGTTGGATACATGAATATTATTTTCTTTATAAATGCCACAAGGGAAATTATTGGTATTAAAATCAGCTATTTCAGTCTAAGTCTGATGAAACAAATCATTCAACTGATGAATGATCATAAAATCATAACTACCTTTGTGCTTGTTAATCATGGGGTGCTTGTTACATTTGATGGTGTTTTCTTATGAAAAATATATTTATAAATTGTCCATACATTCTACCAGAGATCTTTATAGTTGATGGCGATTCAGCTGGTGGTAGTGCAAAACAAGGTCGTGATAGGCGCTTACAGGTGAACTCTCAGTTACTCTTTGTAAGTGTTCCATAATTAATTGTTACCATCATCCTGCATTATTGTAAAAGTAAACCAGCGGACTTGACTTTGCTGGGCTCATTTGATGAAGCAAAACATATTTTCGTGGAAAGAGTTGTCTTCGAAAGAACCGTATGTGCTCGGCAGATCCAGTACTGCCCGGAATCCTGTCTGGTGTAACAAACCAACCTCCCCCCCCAACACACACACGCAAAATAAAACAATAAAAAATAGTAATAATAATAAAATAATAATAAAATGATAAGTTTGAATTACAAACTATTTGTGGATTTGTTCTTCTTCTCATCCCACATTTTGAAACGAGTGTAAGTTTAGCATTTGATCTGTATGTCTCCCTTTTTTCATCTCCTGTTTCTTATGGAACAGCCAATAGACAAACGTGCCTGGTTTGAGGATCTTACGTAGAACCCTTGCACCTTTTAGTGCTTCTTCTTCTAGTACACTGTTTGTTGTAGAAAATGTGTTAAGATTTTATTTGGGGTTAGAGGTTCAACGTATTCAACTATATCGTTCTTGTCTTCTGTAGTTCATTTGTTGAACAAAGGTTTTAATTCAATTGAAGATTGAGGTTCAAGATTCTTATTTAGAGGTCGCTAAATCTTTGGTTGTTATGGCGAGGTTTGATTTGTTTCCTTTCCAGTTCCAAACGATGTAGTAGTATTGCCGTCTACATAAAAGCATGAGTTGTTAGTGTTTTAATGTTTTATTGGTGTCTTTGAGGGTTGCTCTGAGCTGTGTGTTCTGTTTAGTTCAAGCACTAGAAGCGATTGACAAAATGCCAGACTATCAACTTACTGGTGGCTTGAGAAAAACATTCAATTTTACGGAGTTGCAACTATCCAAGAATTCCTATCCTTAAACTACCCCACTAGTGGACCTGTCTAGACCGTCATGGAAAAGAACATCACTACATACTACGATTCGTATGGATGCAGGGCTCAATGGTCTAGTGTTATCCAGGAGGCTCAGTATAGTTGAACTGAGATGCACAACCCCATGTTTTTCAAATCAAACGAGGACATAAGGTGCATAGCCGCCTTTAATGGTAGCTATTTACTTTATCGTTTGGACACAGTTGAACTTGCTTGGCCAAGTCAATATCTTACTTTTGAATGTATGTGATTTTTTAAGTTCCACCATATAATTTGTGTACGTGAGACTACATTCCAATGTGGAATCAATTTCCTTCCTACATTGATAAAATTGTCGAATGCAGAATTTTGAGAAGATTTCATATTATAGTTTTATTGATGCAGGCCATTCTCCCATTACGAGGTAAAATTTTGAACATTGAAAGGAAGGACGAGGCAGCTATGTACAAAAATCAAGAAATTCAAAATCTTATTCTTGCCCTTGGACTTGGTGTGAAGGTTATGACAAACATTTTATTTGCTCCTAGAGTTGTTTTCCTGTTTCATCAACCTGTTTCTATTATATGTACTAAATGGTTTTACTCTTGTTCATTTTAGGGTGAAGATTTTAAGAATGAAGCCTTTGCTACCATAAGATCATCATCATGACTGATGCTGATGTGGATGGTGCTCACATCCGAACTCTTTTGTTGACATTCTTTTATAGATATCAGGTAGAGCAAAGTCTTTCATTCATAATCATCAAGTACCAGTTGAAACAATGATTTAAGTTTTTCCTTGTAATGCAAAAAGCTCTATTTGATGAAGGATGCATTTATGTGGGTGTTCCTCCTCTGTATAAGGTATGGTTTTCTTCATCTTTATTTTTTTATATATACTTGAATATTGTATGCCTTGGCCCATCTCTAAATTCCTCATGTCTATACTGAGTGTATCAGGTTGAGAGGGGTAAACAGGCACACTATTGTTATGACGAGGCACAGCTTAAAACTCTCCAGAGTACTTTCCCTTCAAATGCGTCATATAACATCCAAAGGTTTAAAAGTAAGAAAACTTTTGAGGTTTAAAGTGAAGAGACATGCTTTGTCATTGAGTTTCATTTATTTCATGAATATGTGCAATTGAGTTTTGTTTATCTCCTATCTATACCCAATTGAGTTTCTTATCTCGTCTATGTGCAATAAAAAAGGCTTAGGAGAGATGATGCCTCTACAATTATGGGAAACAACAATGGATCCTGGAAAAAGGATGCAAAAAGGATGCTGAAGCAATTGGTTGTTGAAGATGCTGCGGAAGCAAATATGGTGTTCTTGTCTCACATGGGGGAATGAGTAAGAAAAACCTTTTAGCTATCCTTTTACTAAACTCAAAGTGCAAGCAAATCTTTGATTCATATTGCTTCTTAAATAGCCAGCAGAAGTCTGAATGCCTTGTACCTAATGAACCCGTCTTTAAAATTTTGAATCAGGTAGATGTTCGGAAGGAACTCATAACGAAAGCTGCAAGCACGTTTAGTCTTGAGCAGCTGCACATTTGATGTACACAGTTTCAACAAACTGTTGCCCAAAACATCCGTGTCAAAATTTACCTTGAAGCGGATTTTTGGATTGAAGGGGGTCATTTCATTTATGAAAGTTATCTGTTAAGCGCTTTTCAATGGATAACTTGTATTCCTTCTGCTTCAGAGTATGCTAACAATTTTGGGGGTTGGGAAATAGGTTGGGGGACTTGACTTCATTATGTATCCTGCTTTGGAAGGAATTTGAATGCTATGCATTTTGTTAATGAAAGCCTAATGTAAATTTTCTCATTTCATTTTATATATCTGGTCTCTACTTGCTTCTTATTTGAAAATAAATAAATTAAATGAAAAGATTTAAAATTAAAACAAACTACATAAGCCTATTATTTGCTTGTTTAGGGAAGTGCTGTATCCATTTTTTGCAGATTCAGCCCTTTCAACATGTACTGGAAGAATCAGGAGATTGTTTGATATGCACAAGCTATTGGTACTTGGTTGACAATCTATTAGTTGCGTGGGGCTACTTTCATTTTCATTTGCCGTTTGTTTTCGATTACTGGTGTAGTGTGAAAGGACCTTGAATTGGGTTTGTTATGATGATTCAGTATATCTTAAGCCCAATTACCTAAATGAAAAAGCCCAATTATCTAAATGTGGGTCAATAACCCGTCCGTCATGTCAGTTAAAATCGTTATTAGAAAAAAACGGCACAATCAAGATGAACTCTCATATCCACTTCTCTTCCCAACTTTATCCAACTTTGAAACACCATTCAACTACAAGTCTACAAATGACAACTCTTTCACCTCCATTTGCTTTTCATACCAACTTGAACACTCCCACCAAGGTAAGTTTCCTCCACCTCTTGTTCTCTGCTTCTTTTTCCATGCAGAACTTGGTCATTTTGATGAAAGCCTGGAACTCATTAAGGAGATGCCTTTTGAACCAAATGCAGCTGTGTGGGGGTCTTTGTTAGGTACTTGTAGGATCCACTTCAACCCTGAGCTTGCGGAGTATGCTGCAGGATTTCTTTTTGAACTGGAACCCATGTATTCTGGGAACTACATACTCTTAGCAAACATCTATTCTGCAGCAGGAAGATGGGGAGATGCAGCAATGATAAGACGCTTGATGAAGGAAAGAGGGGTGACAAAGCCTCCAGGTTGCAGTTGGATAGAGGTGAAACGTAGAGTTCATAGCTTCATTGTCGGAGACACGTCACACCCATTGGTAGATGAGATATCTGCTAAGATATGATGGATAGCTTGGCTATGTCCCAGACACAAACTTTGTGCTGCAGAATTTGGAAGAAGACGAGAAGGAGGACAGCCTCTGTGGACACAGCGAAAAGCTGGCCATAGCTTTTGGCCTAATCAGTACACCAAATGGAACCCCTTTGAGAATCATCAAGGACCTGAGAGTGCGGGGACTGCCACGAGGCAACCAAGTTCATATCCAAACTTACAGATAGAGAAATCATAATGAGGGACTGTTATCACTTTCACCACTTTGTTGAAGGAGTGTGCTCCTGTGGCGATTACTGGTAAATGGTTGATTTGACTTTTGAGCATCAGTAAAAATCTCAAATCTGCAGGCAGGTTATAGAAAGGTCGAGTTTAATATCCAAATTCTTGGATTCTTGGGAGATTAAGTTCTGCTAAAAGCCTCAAAGGCTCAAACAGTGTATAGCCAAGTAGCCAACCTAACATATCAGGAAATAATTTTAAACCAATCAACTCTGTTCAAGGCTCTATATTAATAAGAACGAACCATTAGTCAAGCTGAAATTTTAGTCAGTGGCCTGTGGTGAGTGACAATCACTGGGTTTCGTAACTGCATCTGGTTTTGGAAAACTACTAACTTGAGGCCATGTTTGGGACTAGTCAAGCTGCACTTGAGAAAATGGAAATGAGCCTCTTGAATTATGATATCACTTCAATAATGCAATGAATTAGATTGAAAATGATTATGATTACCAAATTATTCCTGAATGCAACTAACTTTTTTTCACTTCCACGTAGGACTATTTTTCCTCTTTAAATAATAAAAGGTTGCCCAATGTAGATGTGACTTTAAACTTTGGACAGAATGTTTGATTCTGTCTAAATGTAAAAATAAAAAAAACGCTAGACAGACTGAAACATTCTGTCCGAAGTTAAAAAAAAACCGAAAAAACACGTGGGACAGAAATATTTCCCGTCTAGAAAAAAAAACGAACAAATTTAAAAAAAACACACGAGACGAAATAAAACATTCCGTTTTAAGCTCACAACTTAGTGAAAATCTTAGTAGCAAGTGCTACCCTTGTTGTGACTTAATTACAAGTTATTGACTTTGCTCTGCATTGGGCAAGAGTTTTTTAGTATTCAAAGGTGAAAACTCTCAATTTCTCCTCATAGTGACTTGTATTGAGAATGCTCTTAAATCTTACTCACCACTTCACCAGAACTCACCGCATAATCAAATTTCACATATGGACTTTAATTTGACTTTTTCAACCCCTGACAAATAGATGGATTGGCTAAATACAAGCATATTGTTTCTTAGGGCACCTCCAATAGAAAGTGTAATTTTACACTTCCACATAGCCTCCACATGGGTGCTACTACCCCCACCCCCACACTACACTCTCATGTATTAACCAAAATATACATTATAAATAGTTTCCAATGGGGAAAATTAGAACATAGTATATTCTAAAACAAGGATGGATGTTTAGTTTGAGTGTCGTTTAAGAGAAAAATGTATTGAAATGTCACTTAAGATGACGTCTGACTTTTCGACCGAGATATGTTGATTAAAGTAGCATTTAATTGAAAAAATAAAAAATAAAAAAACCAAAAAGGGTTTCCTTCTTCAATCCATCTGTTTCAGGCAATTCCCAATCTCAAACTAGGAATGGCAATCGAAAAAAATTCAACAATGCAATTATAGTTTTTGAAAACAAACAAGTAAGAATGTTCTAATATGAATTCGCGTCTACCCAAACCTTCAAACACTTTGGATTTATCGATCACAAAATTTCTAAGAATACAAATCAATATGATTTGAAGGTGGTGTTTGTTTTTGTAATTCAAAATTATTATTCAAAGATCTAGTGATGTTGGGATTGTTATCTAACATGGGGGTACAAATGAACCACACCTAGGATCAAAACTAGTACTAGAAGAAGAAGAGAAGATGTTATTATAAGAAGGACTAAAAGCAAGGAAAACAATACACATTTTTAAAGTCTGACAAAAAAAATTCTAACTACATGGATTTGCTTTGCAAGATTAGTCACGGTGGAGAGAGACTTATTTACGTAAAACCGTACACAAGCAACAAAAGTATTTTAAGTAACGTCCGATTTTGTTTTTATTATGAATGTTTCTTTGAGTGCCGCCTAATAATTGGATGGGAAATTCCCCATCATTTTTATTAGTTATTAATAGTCTATTACTTATAGTATACTATGGTACCCACCCATTGGAAATAGTTTTTTTTTTATACTTGTAACTCTATACGGTTTACGCCCTCCCCATTGGAGATGCTCTTAATCATTTTTACCTTCTTGTAAAACGTTTTTATTCGTAGCTACTAGCCACCATTAAGTCTGGTTATTACAAATTCATCCGTCCACATTTCTCGTATGTTGTCATAGATTCAGCCAAATTGCAATTTCGTGATAATATTGCTAACATGTAACGTGACAAAGTTTGACACGGTTATTTCGGTGCACATAACTGTTTAAAATAAATAAAAAATTACAAAATTTTCACTCTGTTTTTTTCTGGTTTAAGAGACGTGTGTTTTTTCGAAATTTCTCTGGTTTCAACCCTATAGAATTCGGAATTTCAAATTCATTTGGAATTTCAATTATTTCGATACTATATTTGAAATTTCAATTTTTTGAAAAACTGAAATTCCGAAATAATGGGTTCGTTCGAATCACGAACTATCTTCAGCATTTCTTCTGTTTTCTGTTTATCAACCACTAAAACCATGGGTAAAACTCCCCCCAACATAGACACAGCTTGTTTAAGTTCTTCAGTGTATTGGTTCAAATGTAATCACAAAATAGTTCATATGATCGGAATACACAAATAATTGAGATGTATAACAATTTTCATTTGATGAGTAAATACCGGTAATATCAATATTTGTATGTAATTAACCATGTGAAATTTACACTCCACTACAATTTGACAGTGGATTTGGAATAAGTGCTGCGATAAAATATGGGCGATAGAATGTTAGCATTAGTTTTAATTGCTTATATTACAAATAATGTTTAGTTTCGATCAAATATGGGCTGTAGAATGTTAGCATTAGTTTTGATTGCTTATATTACACTCAATCACATGAATAGTCATTGAGATGTACTGAAAATTAAGCGAACTTGCTTATTGTAATATCATTTCAATTGAATACAATTTACCAAATAATCTTCATTAAGTTTTCCTTAATATTTTCTTATAGCTAACGGGACTACCTCAATGAGCTTAAACTTCTATAGTTCTTTACAAAGGACTTATATATAATATAAAATCATTTACACCTAATACTAATTATTTTTTGAAAAAGAGGGGTCTAAAAAAACCATGCCAAAAATTTTCCAACTGAAAGATAACAAGAAAAATCTAAAACCATGCCAAATTTTACAACTGCAAGATAACAAGAAAAACACTGTATAGCTACCCGACTTTCAGTCTACAACATCACGAGAATATCCATAGATCCAATTAAAGTCAAAGTAAGAAGGAGGAACTCAAAAGATATCTATTTCTTTAAAAAAAAGTCAAACCAATCTATTAACATTCTTACATCATCAATCAAATAAAAATAATTGGCAATAATGCAAGTCTAGTCTAGTATTCTAGAAAGGAGAAAATTGAATTTTTCCCAATTAATTTTCCCTTTTTCTGTGGTCTGTGGTTTTCCTTTTGCCTCGTAGAATCTCAAACTCTCATTTTCTCTCTCCTCTGTCTTTCTGACAACAAGTCCTCCGTTTTTTCCCACCTCCTTTTTTTTTTCCCAACGAGAATTTCATTTCATTTCATTTACTTTCTATCTCTCTCTCGCTCGATCTGTTGAATGGAAGAAGAGAGAGTTGTGTTTAAAGTGTTATTATTATTATTGAGTTGTAAACTAGAGTAGTAAAAAAAAATAATGCTATACTTGAAGCAACCCAACACCATTACTCAAATAGGTGTTGGACGACAAATAGCTATCTATCTATTTTAAGATCCGAGTGTTTTTTTCTTTTTTTTGTCTGTTATTATTTGCATGTTTGTTTGAGTCTGACCCGAGCCGAAACAGGCTCGGGATCTTTATTTTTATTTTATTTTTTGGGTTTTTAAAGTATGGCGGAAGAGAAAGAGGCATCATCTAGAAACTATTATTTGCAGAAATTCAGACTTTACGAAACTCGATCGGTAATTAATTTTCTTGATCCAAGATCTAATTAATTATACTTTAGTTTTATGTCTGTTCACATGATTACTGTTTTATGATTGAATGTGTATGAAAAAGTTGACTTGAATTATGAGGTGTTTTTAGCTGTGAATTTAATACTGATGCAGTTCATATTATTATTTTGGAACAGAAATTTTATATGGTAGGAAGAGATAAGAGTAGGACGTTATGGAGAGTGTTAAAGATTGATAGACTAGATCCTACCGAGCTAAACATTCGTGAGGATTCTACTACTTACTCGGAAGGTGAATGTTACGATCTCTTGAAGCGGATACACGAAGGAAACATGTCTACCGGGGGACTTAAATTTGTTACTACGTGCTACGGAATCGTTGGTATGTCAAATCACATTTATGTTTGAGAACACTATCCACCACGTCGTCTTTTACATACTCATGTTGTTTTTGTTATCTTCTTTTTAGGGTTCATCAAATTTTTGGGTCCTTATTATATGCTGGTCATCACGAAAAGAAGACAAATCGGTGCAATTTCTGGCCACACAGTATACTCTGTCACCAAGAGCGAGATGATTCCGCTTCCAAACTCTACTGTTCGGTCCAATATGGCTAATTCTAGATATGAGAACAGGTCTTTTGTTCATTCTTGATGTAAATGTACAATGTTGTGGTACTTATAAAGAGAACTCTAGATGTCATTCTTCATAATTCTTCATTCTTCTATGTAACTAGAGAAATGATTGGTATAGTGTCAATCTTTTTCTTTACTTTTTGGTTTGACTTTGGTGCAAGAAATACTTGGACGTATTATTACTAGTTCAATAGTTATATCATATGTTGCTGCAGTTACACATGCAAACTCTTAGATAAACCCTTTTAACGGCAAATCAGTAAGAAATTGATACTGCAGTATAGTTCTTATAATCATCTTTATGATAATTACATTAAAAACATTAGGTATTGACCACATCCGCATTAGTTATCAGTATCTGTACATCTGTCAAGGGAATCATGATGTCCTTATAACATGTTTGAACAGCAAAAGTATCACCAAGGTTTGTGGGCTACACTATTTTCTTTTTTTCTTGTTGTTTTTTATTTTGTTAGCCATTTGATTCATATTTTATATAATCTAATTTTGATCTTGGTGGGCATGTTTTCATGTAATTTGTGCTTTTTTTGTTTTCTCTTATTGATGGCATAGATACAAGAAGCTCCTATGCACAGTGGATCTTACAAAGGACTTCTTTTTCAGCTACTCATACCATGCTATGTGTAGTCTTCAAAAGAATTTGTCTGATGGCGAGACAGGGCAGGTCCTTTATGATACAATGTTCGTCTGGAATGAGTTCTTGACACGAGGTATCCGCAATCACCTCAAGAACACTCTATGGACTGTTGCGTTGGTATATGGTTTTTTCAAACAGGTAAACACTTTTAGAGAATGATAGAAGCTGCTTTAGTGAATAAACTAATATAATGAAATCATTGAGTCACGCCATGATCAAAATGGTGTTCTTATGCCAACATCAAGTGAAATGACCCTCTTCAAAATGTTTACTAACCTGAATGGCAAGACATTATTTGTTATGTCAAATCTGTTCTCTTGGTAGATAAAAAAATTCCTCCTGTTGCATTGTGCTTATTTGGAGGAGCCTTGAATCGAGGAGTCATTGGACACACAATTCTATGGCATCTTTCTTTTGTTCTTGTAGAAAGGATTTTGTAACTGATAGTGATAGGTCTGAACATTTTTTTGATTGCAGGCCAAACTTTCAATATCTGGGAAGGACTTCAGATTGACACTAATTGCTAGGCGTTCACGTCACTATGCTGGAACCAGGTTGGAAATTATTTTGTTGTGAAGGATATATTGGTATATGTAACTAGTCCTATCAATTATACTTTGTGTACTATTGAATACGTTCAAATTCCATACTTGTGATCTTTAAATCACTTCAATTGTGTGGTGGTCTTAATAGCCAAAAATATATACTTTTTCTTGATAATACATCCTTAGATCTATGTGCTGGTTGGGTTGAATCCTGTGTTAACCCATCTCATGCTGCTGGTGAACCTACTGTCTCAAGTGTTTTGTCACACACATGAGGAGGGGGAAAAATACCTGCCATTTAAAAATACCCGTGGTTTCCTTTACTTCTTGTATTGACATATATACTGAAAATTTGTGTTTTCTCCTTACTGTATTTTCTGCTACAGATACTTGAAGCGAGGTGTAAATGAGAAAGGTAGAGTAGCTAATGATGTTGAGACAGAACAGATTGTGTTTGAAGATGTTCCTGAAGGAAATCCAACACAAGTAAGTTCGATAGTGCAGAACAGGGGATCCATTCCCCTCTTCTGGTCACAGGAAACTTCGCGCTTGAATATAAAGCCTGATATAATGTGTAAGTCTTGTGCTAATTAATTTTATTACACAGAGGGACAACTCTTTTCATCTTTATGCTAACATTCTTTCTCCTAATTCAGTGTCAAAGAAGGACGAAAATTATGAAGCTACCAGGCTTCATTTTGAAAACCTAGTGAAGAGATATGGGAACCCTATAATTATCTTGAATTTGATTAAGGTAATTCTTCTTATCGTTGATATAATTAGACTTTCATATGTATCAACACCAATGTCAGTATGTTGTTCCTCCACTCAGTTCTATCTTAGAGTCATATTTTCCAACCAAATGTACCGAATCTGCTCTTGAAACTTTATGCTATTTTGTCTGCTTTCTTTCTTTTCAGAACTTCTCATGCACACATATTTTTTTTTTTTTTATTTTAATTTTATGTTTTGCTTTTGTGTTTTGCTTTTTGGATTTTTTGTTTCAAAAACTTTAATAAGGATATGATGCAACCTGAAACTTTCCTCTTTCAAACTTCTCGTGCACACTCACTTTATCTGGATTTTTTCCTTCTTTTTTGAAATCACTCTAAAGGATGAACGCTTTATTGCCATTTTGAAACTACAAATTTTCGATGGATTCAATCGAATAACTCTGGATGCACCATGAAGTCCACACTCTTTTAACTTTACAAATCCATTGTTTAATTTTTTTAATGAATACTACGTTATGTTTATGGAAGGTTTTCATTTCTGATCTATACAAACCACACCAAGATGTGCTTCTGCTAGGTTTGTTCTATTAAATTGCCTTTACAGTGTGAGGTATTTTTTGGAATGATAGTCTAGTATAGTTAATGTAGATTCTTAAACTGGCGGAAGCAACATTTTAGCAAAATCCACAATTTAATTAAAAAAGCAAACCAAAGAAAACCTAAAAGTCCCTCTTTTTATTTCTTCTCATAATTTCTTAAACGAAAAAACTAACTAACTGAACCCTAATTACAATCCCTCTTATTTATACTAACTGACGACAAAGCAAAGCCGATAGGAATAAGACTTGTGACCCGCTACTAATTAAAACAATTCAAATTGGACCAAAATTATATGGGGGCTCGCCTAATGCATGCGACCCATGGGATTGACTCAGCTATGACGTGACTCATTTCCACGTCAATAGTTCTGAAGTCACTCTATCAACTTTCTTTCACATAAGGCCATCGTTTATTACGTTGCATTCTAGATCATCATAATATCTTCCCTACTATAGCTACCATCTTTGAGTATGTGAACCTCTCTCATTTGTTTCTTGAGATAAAATGGTTGGTTATGGCCTTTTGGGTGTCCACTGGTCCACTGGTCCACTGTTACACCAATTGATGCGCTGCATTTTCTTACTATTGCTATATTTCGGACTCTTTATCTTGGTGTATCATGAAATGCTTGAACTCTGAAGTATCCCAGCCAAAATTGATGCACTTGATATGATAATCCCATCTTATTCATCGTGTTTGGCTTTGACAGACACGTGAGAGGAAGCCTCGAGAGTCTATACTCCGTGCAGAGTTTGCTAATGCAATTGAATTTATCAATAAAGATCTATCAGAAGAGAACCGCCTAAAGTTTCTTCATTGGGATCTCCACAAACACTGTAGGAGGTACTTGGCTGCACCTTCTACTTTGGCTTCCAAATTGCTGATGTTGATACTCTTTTTCTGAACATAGCATTATGATGAAAAACTCAAGCATCTGTTTCCTTTTCAGCAAAGCTACAAATGTGTTGGCACTATTGGGCAAAGTGGCTTCTTTTGCGCTGAACCTAACTGGTTTCTTCTACTGTCAAGTAACACCGGAATTGAGGCTTGATGGGCCTTTAGAACATCCTCACTTCAGGTAAGTACTGTTAGAAGGAGTTGTCTCGTGGAAAATAGTACGGCCGTGTTCTGCATTTCATTCATCTGTTACACATCCATTTCCTTAAGTCCCAATGTCCCATAATTTGTAAATAGTCGACTGAGCTACAAATCCAATCTTATATTTTTAAGGAAAAATATTGTCCCATCAATCAAAATAATCCGTTAGATCCTTGACAATGGATCTGCAATGTGTTTGTGGGGCTCAAGTGGAATTAGCCAACGACAATTCTTTTCTGTACTGGAATTGTTACATACTTACATACTCCAAAATTTTGGAGATACGGTACTACAGAAAGAGAAATATAGCATTTTGGAACAGCTCTAGCGCTTCTGTACTTCTTTGTTGCAATTTTAGTTACTTTTAGGACTGATAAAAATGCATTGTATAGCAGAAATAGTGATGTAGCTGATTTGTCTTTGCAAACGTGCTCGGGCAATGAAATGGACAATGAAGATAACTCGGAAATAGGACCAGATGAAGATAATGCTGACGCTGATACTAGTAGAAACCATGTAATGAAGCCATGTACGTTTCAAAAGGGCGTCCTAAGGACCAATTGCATAGATTGCTTGGATCGCACAAATGTTGCTCAATATGCATATGGTTTGGCTGCTCTTGGACATCAGCTGCATTCCGTGGGACTAATAAATATTCCAAAAGTTGATCTGGATGCTCCTTTGGCTAATGATTTAATGCGGTTTTATGAGACCATGGGTGACACTCTTGCACACCAGTATGGCGGGTCTGCAGCCCACAACAAGGTAGTACTCTTACTCAAACTGTTACAACCTTTTGTATTCATAAGTAATTAATGTGTTTAGATTTGTTCTCGTTAATCAAGCAAATGGAGAGACTAATCGCCGCACATTCCTTTACCATCAGACCTCTTACTCCTCTAGCAAGACACACAAGTGGCAAATCAAGCAAATGGAGAAACTAATCACCAGAAATGAACAACACAAGCTACATCATAATAGAACGCCATAGAGTCCAAACTGTATGGAGAGACTAATCGCCATAGAGTCCAAACTGTTACAACCTTTTGTATTCATAAGTAATTAATGTGTTTAGATTTGTTCTCGTTAATCAAGCAAATGGAGAGACTAATCGCCGCACATTCCTTTACCATCAGACCTCTTACTCCTCTAGCAAGACACACAAGTGGCAAATCAAGCAAATGGAGAAACTAATCACCAGAAATGAACAACACAAGCTACATCATAATAGAACGCCATAGAGTCCAATAAGCTTATCTTGAGTTGGTACAGAAATGGGATCTCCAATGGCTGGAGACGAGATTCATATGAGAAAACATAAGTAAACGAGCCTCCGCTTGAGCCTCCAAAGACAAGGGTTGCAGACAGAACCTTGTACTTTCAGCTGTATTAAATTTGAAGTCCCCGTTGCCCATCATAATAAAAGAAAATAAAACCTCTTTCACGTCAAGTATGATGATATCTGGGTCGCTTTCTTTGTAGTCAAACATACCTTCTTACAAGGCTCATACTTTTGCCTTGGGTATATGCTCCACCAGCCACTTGGCCTTAGATGAGGTTGTTACCCAAAGTTGAATCCGTGGTTTATTGAAAGATGAATTCCCAAATTCACTATATAAAATCTGACTGGAAATGATGTGATCCATAGTTTCTTCTGGGTTGTCACACGTTAAAATATATCCTCTCCCATTCTAGTTACTAATGATTATAAGAACAGGATAAGGGAATGGTGGTGTTATGAACTATTAAGAGTATCATTTCCTCACTGTGAGCAATAAATGCATTATCTCAGAGCATATGCTTACTTTGTCTCCATATGCTTAGTTCAGAGTTGCTTTCCACTGAGATTTAGGCCGTTTTGAACTAACCATATGGAAATGGTATTCTCTTCCAGATGGCATTTTGTGATTGAACACGCAATTATAGACTAACTATATTTTGTAGATGGTATTCTCTTATAGTTGGTATTCTGTTTTCTGTAATACTTAATTCATTTTTTATTAATCAGGTTTCTAGCTCTGCGTTCTGATATTTGTTTAATATGCTAAATAGGTATTCTCCGAGAGAAGAGGTCAATGGAAAGCAGCTACCCAGTCACAGGAATTCTTCAGAACACTTCAGCGGTACTATAGCAATGCCTACATGGATGCTGAGAAGCAGGATGCAATAAATGTGTATGTTTTCTGTAAAGTTATTTTTTTCTAATTACCTGATTCTTCATTTATACAATGCACAAACATACCTTGATGATCCACATGGATATTTATATTTGAGAATTAGCCAATTCAATGCTTGCTGTGACCTCTTTATCTGTCTCTTTCTTCTTTCCATACAAAAGAATGAATTTAGTGGTACATAAACATGGATTCTGGATGGGCAACAGTCATTCAATCAACTTAATCTTAGGACTTCCTTAGTTGTTTATTTTAATATAAATGATCTATCTAATATTTATTTGCCCTATTCCGTATGCAAACAAGCAGGTTCCTGGGGCATTTCCAACCTCAGCCGGGTAAACCTCAACTATGGGAACTGGATTCAGACCAACACTACAATGCTAGAAGGGGTATTCATACTTTTTCTGGGGAAATTGCGAGGTAAACGTGTAAAGTTTGAATTCTTGTCCAACATTAATTCAGTTTTTGTCCCAACGACATTGAGGAACGAATCAGACTATGTTTTATCAAGCTTATTTTTCGGTTCTCTTCCAAAACGGTTTATTAATCGGCGATCTCAATGTCTCTATAGGTCATTATTTAAAAGATCCTTATCAGATGGCAATATTCTTGGTACTCCAATGCCAGCCACAAATTCAGGGAAGACACCTGCTAATACATCCTTGCCTGAAAGAACTCATGGTGGTGATGGTCTTTCTGATTCGACACCAGAAATCTCAACATGCGGAAGCGATGTATCATACTCCAGGTCAGCTAACTTCACTATGCCTATCATTGCTATTATCTATTTATTTAATTATTTTTGTTTCTTCTCAATTAATCATTCCAAACTCTCTGGTAAATAATTTCACAAACTTACTCAAAGCAAAGTATGATTGCATGATAAGGGTTATTCTGGTTGCTGTACCCCAGGGGATCATTGTATTATTTGAGATACAGTAAAGTTAATGGATCTGAGGTTTCAGTTCTATTCCCATGCATATACTCTGCATGATTGGTCAATAGTAGAAATATCGGTCAGTAGGGAGACCTTTTTCTAAACTTTGACTCTTCATCTTTCACAAGGATCCTCCATTCCTTCCTTGCTGGTGGTATTGAACTCCATGGTCGTTGTCTTTCTTACCAACTTCACTCTGTTGGATCATTGATCCTTATTTTTGTTTTCTGTTTTCCTTAGGACGTATCCCCTTCTTTTTCTTACTATATATAAACATAATTTCTCTTGGAGCATTTCATTATTGTTTGTGATAGAAATCGCATTTACTGGTGGAACAATTATGACTCATAAATATATATTCCATACCTCTGCTTTCTTAATGCATAATCTCGTATTTGACGGTGTATATTTGACTATAAGTGCATGAATGCTGATTTGGATATGAAAAAAAGTGATGTTTTTGGGTTTTGGAAAAAAGTGTGCATCAGCTCCAACTCTTTCATAGGCCACTAAAATGTGCATATTGTTCTTTTTCACTTTTGTAGATACACACCTTCGATGAGTCGCAAGCATCTCTTTGCAGATGTGCAAAGTGATCATATATATTTTGACGAGGAATCAGCTAGCTGCTCGAATTTTGTTGATATTGACTGGCTTTCTTCCTCTGGAAATTCATGCGAGGAAGAGCCATATGAAAGGTAATGTATTTCGTTAGAGTTAATCCCGAAAGCGCTTTATAAGATTTTTTTCTTCTTAAAACTTTTTTCAATGTATTTGTTTATAGTTATGTTAAGCGAATCCCAAAATAAAATTCAGTTTCCAACCCCTTTCTGTGAAATTTAATAATTTTGCTTTCAAGTGTCAGATCTATTGACAAAACATAGATTCCATTTGGGATTCTTTTGTACTGTAAATCTGTAAAGTTATTTTGCTATATGCTACTCACCTTAGCAGGTAATGAGGACTGGCCAAGGGTGGCCGTCCTAATCTGGAACTTAGGATATCTTAGGTTCCATCCAGATACCTGCAGATCCCATCTCTATGATTTCTCCTCTCCATTGATTAGATATTATTGTACAGATAACAAGAAGATGAAACTGAAAGAATAAAGTAGGCTTCAACTTTTAAGTGTTAGTGTGTTACAACTGGTGCTTAAACCTGATCAGCAGTGGGTTTCACTTGAAGAACTGGTATGGCTGATCTTTAACAGGGTACTCCCTGAAGATTCTGACAGTGTTTGTTGGTAGTTACACTTGAGGATTATTGAATATCTGAGGAGGTTGCCATTTCCAAAACGCAATAATGAAACTGAGATTGGTTCTTGAGAAAAAAAAGATAGGTGGTTTAATGTGCATATTATTTGTGTCAAGAATTAAGTAGAACCTCTGCATTTTCATTGGTGCAGGTCAACTCTCATGAACTCTCCAGTCACAGGCATGTCAATGGAGAATGTTGTAAATGGAATAACCGGTGAAGCAACGCCAACTGCGAGTGAAAATGGATCAAGCATTAAGGTTGGTGCTACTTTTATTTGTTCACGATGATATAAAGTACGTAGAATTTTTTATTCAATTTTTTATATCTATCATGTTTTACATGGCTTACTTCCATCTACTTTGGTAGAAGAGTAGTGTAGTACAGGAAACAACCCTATCCAATGATTGTATTAACATGATTGATCATATTTTGAGATATGAAGGACACAAGATTCCATAGAACTTTGTCGTTAAGGATGTTTTAATGAAATTTTGTGATTTTAATATTTTCACTTTGTAAGCAACTACCCTATCCGAGATTGGTCTACTAGACATAATTGTAGTGCGCCTTTTTGACAAAGTGAAACAACGCAAAACTGGAATCAATATGCTCATATCTGTGACAGCTAAACATGTAACTAAAAGCTTCCTGCTTAATTTGGAGCTGACCTGAGTTAGATCTAACCATTAGTTATGAATTTCCTTTAGAATCCAGATACCCAATCTACCTTATTCCATTTCTCAATTTGAACCTGATTAACTGAAATTTCAGTTTGCTATCTCTGATGCTGAAGATATGTTGACTTTAGCGCATTCAGAATCTATCAGTTGCATAAACTGATTAATTGGTCTGATTACAAATGTCAGTAAAGTCTGGTGTGAAACAAACATTATTCGTATGAAGTTATGAACTACTACATCATTTAATAGATTTTTTCCTTTTCCTTAGAGCGAAGTGCATCAACATTTAATGTACAACTCACTGAGTCTTTGTTCGGATTACATGTGAGAATTCTTTCTGCCCCTTGTGCAGGGAATAACACAGGATGATATAAAACTTTCGCATGACACAGACCAGAATTTTGATGATCTTGGCGAGTTTTCAGATAGCTTCGTGCAGTGGGTAAACTATGGAGAGACCTTGTGGCATTGATATCAGCCGAGAGGATTTATATTCTCATCAAATATTAGTCTCCTACCTCATTGAACATCCCTCTTAAGGATATTGATCCTCAGAAGAGGAGATAAAAAGAAAAGAGTGAGAACGAAGGGAGCATGGAATTGTTTGTAAGATATCTCCCTAAGGAAGGCCCTTCTTTGGCTCTCACATCTGCAACATTGATTGGTGATGAAATATCCGTCAAATTCAGGTACAGAAGTATGACAATGAATAGTTACATTTAAATTCTTTCTTTTTGGAGCTCTCTATTCCTTCATCCACAAGGTTATGGATCATGGAGTTTCCCGTCCTGTAAATATTTACTGACTCACTGTTTTTCAACTGGATGTCCTTTATACAAGTGTAGACTTGTAGGTCATGTTCATTAAATTCTTGTGTGGGTGGGTGAGTTTGTTTAAGAGAAAATGTGAACGACACAGAATGATAACATTGTCCGACAATGATTCAGTAGTGGGTCTGCTGCTTAAAAATGGAGGAAGCGCCGGATTCATGTCAGATGATGGTAATCTAGGCTCCAAAAGTGCTTTATGATCCTCGGAATTCATTTCTAGGGACTAGGGCCTTAAAACTCAAATTGTTTATTGTTTTCTCAGACCGAGGCTAGAATATGTCAATAGACTGCAAGGGCTTCCCTGGGCGTTCCAACATTCCTAGACATCCACCTGATGCAAGTCGTGCTGGTGCACATCAACTTGACTAGGATGGACGTGGCTTTAATCAAGGGTGTTTGTAACACCAAATTATTTGTTTTTAAAAAGCCGAGTGATCCGCCCTTTTGAAAGCTTTGCCCCTATATTCTGTGCTTGTAGATGTTGTTTTTAACCTTCTTTTAGCTGAACATAGGAATGAACAAAGATTTGTTCAGCCCCATCTTACCTACATTTTACGAAACATAGAAGAAAAAAGGGTAACCACTGAACAACAACAACATGTGACGGAGTTATGAAGATTATGATCAACTTGATTCTGGTAACCATTTTAGGGGATTGCTTTATTGAGCTTGCTGCATGAATTAATCAAGAAATCAGGGCACTATGTTGTTTATTCAGCATGCTGTCGTAGTCGATGTCGTAGATTCATCAAGAGCCATAAAACTTCACACATACTCTCCACCTGGAGAAGCAACTGGTGACTGGCAAAAGTAGTCAATATTGTAGATTTAACAATTTAAAATAAATTCTTCATGGAAAAGCTGTGAAATTCCTTTCGTTTTGGGATTCCAGCAAAATACAGATAAAAAAAAAAAAAACTGCATTAGGGAAGTCGGTCTATATTGACGACAATTGATGTCCGTGGCTCTTCTAGCAACTGTTTTATTTGCCGAAATTGAAAAAGTCACACTTGAAGGTCTGTTATATGTGGATAGTATTATATGAACTGGGCCATTGTCTTTCCACTCTAAGCACATTGTCATTGCAGTTTAACTTTTTATCTGGTTGCTGCTACGGGTAAAATTGGTGTGACAAAAACTCTAAAAGACACTGCGCTACTGATATCCATGATATGCATAATGCATTCTTGTATATCCAATTGGCTTCACATTTTCCAAAAGTAGGGTGAAAATTTTATTCATATTTCGTAGGACTGGTTGGGCACTAGCCAACCGGCGAATATCTAGCTCAGAAATGGTGCGACAACTTCCAGAATTGTTTTTATCAATTAAGCTTCAAATCGTGTCACTGTTTTGCCCAGCCAATGAATTCGCCCTCGATAAGGCTTCTTTGTGGTAAAGCGATGTGAGCCGATGTCTACTCAAGATAAATATAGTAGTTATATTTAAACGACCTCATTTCTCGTCCAAGAAAATCTAAAATAAACGAGTACAATAATTTGAATACCCTAAACCGATGGAAGGTCCAATGCCCAATTGCCCAATTGAACAATTTCTGTGGAGGAACTGAGATTGAAATGAAAACAACGCAATATTGCAATGGATAGTCAATCACTTTAATTGGAACCTAACACATCCCATCCGAGCCTACCTTCTTTTTGTGTACTGCACCATAACTAAAGTGAAATGGAAACCATTAAGAGAAGCCTCGATCACAAGTAACCAGATAAACTTAGGATTCAAAATCAGACAAATACAAATAATCCACTACAAAAGCCAGCATTTAAACAAGTCATAATATTCCAAAGATGCATCATTCCAACAGTTCAAAGATGATGCATAAGAAAACTACCGTCACTTTATGTATGAAAATCAGCCAAAATGATATCTAAATTAACTTTATCGTAGTGAAAAGGAAACCCAACATTTAAGTTAATCAATCCCAGCTAGGAGGAGGAAGACTAGTTGCCTGGGCTTGTGCTGGTGCTGGTGCTGGTGCTGGAGCTGCAGCCCATTCATCTGCTTCCTGCGAAACTGTAGATAACAATAACAAAAAGAATCATTAAAAAGAAAACACAAAGCTGTTAGCATAATGTAGCATTTACAAAATTATATTGATACACACTCTAGTTTAGTTATTATATGCATATAACATATTACAGTGTCAAACAATGTAACACATACGCTCTTTTATAGTAGGTATAAATTGCAAGCCAAAAAATTTCACGACAAGCCAAAATGCAGCTGTACACACAACCTCGTACACATACTCCCTAGACTCCTAGAGGTCTATATGTAAACCGTACTAACAAGACGGAGACACAATTGAGTCACATTTGAATATATTTAGGATGAGGCTGATTGCTGGAAATTGAGTCACAAAACAGTTGATAATGCAAAAGTAACATCTGACATGCATACATGGTAAAAATAATAAAACAACTCAAAATCATTTGCCGCAAGGGAAGCACAATAGGAGAAGGCAACTGAAATTTTTAAAAAATTATACGCTAGGAAACACTAGACAGATAAGACACCGTTTCATCCTGATAAAATAAAATAAAAACATGTTTGACAGTTAAAATGACAATGTTATCATTCCCTTCACAGCTAAATACACATACACAAACAAGTTAAACAGTACAAAAAGAAAGCCAGGATTCTTCCTTACCTGCGGCTTGTGTATATTCAACCACAGCAGGAGTTACAGTTTGAATGGGAATGAGATCTGGATTCCACTGGGCATCACCAACATCGGCAGTCCACTGGGTATCGACACCTTGGTTAGACCACTGAGTATCAGCACCTTGAAGACCTGGAGCAGCATAATCAGGAATTGCAGGAATTTCATCTCCTTCCTGGTCCTTGGCTTCCTCAGGTTCTCTGTAGAAAAACAGATCCACCTGGAAAAAAATTCTCAGTTAAAAGTTAATGATAGTAAAACGAGTCAGAGTTTCATCAATCAAACTACTTGCTGCCTCATTCATAAGCAGGTAATCCACTAGACTTTAACCTATACCAAGCAATGAGTGGGTCAAACCAAAAATGAATACGTTCCCATCATCTCCTATACTCCTAAGAGTCTAGCCATGGTTGCCAAGGACTAGAATGGGAGTGAAGTCATTAGGTAGACCCAGAAGTTATTACTCGGGTAAGCACAAGCCGGACACTCCAAAAAAAGCGAAGTGCCCAACAAACGAAAAAGCAAAGACAACCCCACAGCAAAAAAAATGGCTCTATTGAACTCCAGAGAATTACAGATAGAACTTCCACAGTTCAGTTATGCATTTACTAATACTACCCCAAAGGGAACAAAGATATACACATGAAATCTAGAAAGTATAAAAATAGTAGTTCAAGAAAATATTTTACCATCACATCCCATCTTTTCCCAGGAAGAACAGCGCCACGCATCTGCTGAACCATCCTTGCTAACAGCCAGAATAGACAACCTATGCTCTGTTTTCCCTTGTTATTGGCAGGAATGCCAATATCAACATAGCGCATTGGAGAATCCGTATCGCAGAAAGCAATAGTTGGGATATTACCCAGAGCAGCTTCCTTAATGGGCTGCAAGTAATTACACGACAAAAAAGTAAGTAAAGGCCAGTTCCATCAACTTGTAATAGTGAAACTGTGAAAGGGTCGTACCTGGTGATCAGTTCTTGGGTCAGTGAGGATTAGTAACCGAGGTTCACTGAATGACGCCTGAAGTTGATTAGTAAAAGTTCCAGGTGTGTGCCTTCCAGCTATTGCATGTGCACCAGTATACTGTGCAAACTTCAACACAGCTCTCTGACCATATATCCTTGCAGATTGGACAATGATGTCTTGAGGGTTCTCAATACCAACAATAACTCTAGCAGCCAGATGGAGCTTATCCCAAGTTTTCCCAAGGTTTATAATGAAGATACCTACGTATCAAAAAACATATTACAGATCTAATAAAAATATTTAAAAAAAAAAACAAACAAGGTTATTACCATCAGAGCGTCTTTTGAAGACGTATCTTTCCATTTGATAGTCACAGTTTTTGGTACCAAGATGAACAGATGCTGCTAACATCATTTGTATGTCTTCTCTCTTCTGTATCTCCAATGCCATCTTTCTCTCTCTCTTGAAAACTACTAGAGCAAGTAAAAAAAAACAAGAAAGAAAGACTTGTTAACGATGGGGATTTAAAGCTGATGATGGTGCATAAACCCTAGACCCCCTAGGTTTTTTTAGCGTATGAGTTTATGGACTTAAGCCCGGCCCGTTACGGCCCAGGAAATTAAATAGTCCACTGGATTTGGACACATAAAAACAGGCAATTTCGAATAAGTTTCTAAGTCTCGTCTAGGGTGCGCAAGGTGCAAACCGGAATAACCAGGTGAAAAGGTTTCCAAAGACTTAAGCCTAGTTGATAACCGATTTTCCCACTTCAACACTAATCTGGCAAATTGATTGTTAGATTACAAAATACCATCTTTAAAGCTAGTATTGATCAAAAAAAATTAAAAGAGATTGATTCAAATAAAAACTTTCCAAAGTCAATCCAAATTTCCAAAGTTTAATCTTCACCCACAAAACACTTTTGTTTTTCTTCTACTTTTAGTTATATTTTTTCTGGAAAGACTAATGGTCCCTTTCTCCAAAAAGTTATTCTCTTATATAGAGAAACTTTGAGATAGTGGATCCACTTAGGATTCCAAATCTTATCTTAAAAAGACAAGTCCTCATTATACAATTTTGTATCTTATATTAAAACCCTTTAATATATATTTATTTAATATGAAAAGTGCCCATTAACAAATCCATATTTACAATAAAGCCATTGGAACTTTCAAGAAAGTCTTTTCCTACTATTAATTATATCTAAGTCCCTCCACCTTACTTGTATTCACAATTAGACCATTTGGAATTTGTTTTCCATGTCTAATTGATCCAATTTGACATTTAACATCAATTGAGCATTAAGAAACTATTTCTTATACCGGTCGGGTTTGAGCTCAATTAGTTATGTCACAATTTCCTAATACATAACTCCGTAGAGCTACACCATTTGGACTAATTTGCAACCAATGAGGTTTTTCATTAGTAACACATATACATCTGCCGTTGGTAATATTATGTAACATTTTTTTGTATATTTTGTCATTCAGTATTCGTTAGTGTTAGGCTGAGTCCAATGGCTCTCTATCCCTTTAAAAGTAGTGTTAGAGAGTAAAATAGAGATAGAGAGTGAAATATGTTGACTTTAGCTCTACTTTATTGACTTTAGCTCTACTTTAGCTCTATTTTAGAGCTACTTTATTGACTTTAGCTCTACTTTATTGACTTTAACACTACTTTTAAAGGGATAGAGAGCCATTGGACTCAGCCTTAGGGAAGAATTATGTTGAAAAAGAAAAAGAAAAATCACACTAAAAAGAAATAACGAAAACTTCAGCTGGAGTTTTTCTGCTCATCTAAACCTTATGCTCTAAAAAGAATAACAAAGAAGAAGAAAAAAAAGAAAGAAAAACCAGTGGAGAGGTGTTGTCGGCTAAGGTTTCGATTCCTCACTTCGTAAGTCGTCCTCCCCCTTTAAATTATTGTTCAAAATTGATTATGGGTTTCTAACTTTGGATTATCAGATAAAAGATGCATCTTTTATACAAAAGAAGCTTGATAGTTATTAGTTATTTTTTTGTTAGATCTATTTACTCCATGTGTTGTGATTTGATTTTTTAAGTGTTGTTATTACTGTTAGTATTGGATTTCATACTACTACAAATATAAAACTGGTTGTGGTATGATTGATCTCTGCTTCCTTGGAGCCTCCCGTTGTTGTTTCTGTGTGTGTGTGTGCGCTCGCCTTTCTTGTAACTTTTACTATTTTCATTGATGCAACTCGATATTTAACATTTTCAGAATAACGAAATAGCAGAAAAGTCGGGTTAAGACTTATTGTTATCACATGAATTTACATAGTTATAAACCTTCTTTTCATTGAGCATCTTTTTCATGTATATGTGTTGAGACTTCATTTTCCTTTATGAACTAAAGAGAGATGAGTGAAGAAGTAACCAAATTTAAGCTACATGTAATCACTTTTGAATGTTGAATTAAGTAGATAAAATTATTGTTTGACTTGGCTTTTACAACGTGTATTTTCAAAGAGAATAGCTGTTTATGATTTCAGTGATACCAAATGTGGCCTAAGAAGCACATGATGCGACGGTTGGATTATTTTTTCTCCATTGCTCCCTTTCTATTCTCCTTGTATGTGTTGTCTAAAATATCTGTATTTTGTCAAACCAAGCTAGGGTGTGCCAAATTAGTTGTCGGGTCACATGTATGCACAAGATGACTCTATGGTTTAATTACTTGTTTGCAATTAGAATGAAGCTTCTGAGGATTAACTCTTATGGATTGAAGTGTCAATGACTCCAAGCTTTTACGCCCCGAGTCGCATTTCTCAAAGATTAGCACTTTAAAATTATTGCTCAAAGTCATAATAAAGGTTTGAATGACTGATCGAACCGTTTACTTGAACAGGTGGTTCTTAACCCATCTGAGACACCTGCAAGGTATACCAAATCCCTTGTTCCTGTTTCAACAAAGTCTATGTTGGCCTTCTTTTTTATTGCTTGTCTCATAAATCTTTTCTATTTCTTTTGAAGCTTTCAACATAAGCAAGTATTCGCCATTCGTGATATAGCTAAGATATGTGGTATGAAAAGCGCAGAAAAAGTTCAAGCAAACCTTGACCCTCGGTTCCCTAGCTTTGTAAAAGCTTTGTCCTCAGTTACATGCAGTTGTGTGGTAAAAGCATTTTTCTTGACGCTCTTCGGGTGACAGATAATTAGGAATATAAATAGGGGAACTTATTTCTATTTATTTTGTTCATAGAGAATTCCAACAGAATTCTGCAGTTTACACCTTCCAAAACATGATTCTAATAACAATAATCGCACTTGGTAGGCACTTGTTATATATTTGGAGGAAGATATTAAAGGGAAAGTACCCTCTTACTTTTAACCAACTATTTCAAGCTGTAACATACACAGGGAGCCTTGTAGCACTTGGTGTTACCAATGAAACGTTGGGAAGAGCTGAGGCATGAATATGGACAATGGTATGTATTCGACACAGATATTTTGAGAATATGAAGTGTCCATGTTACGTAGATTGTAAGTTATATCATTTTTCATGCCCTAAAAAGCTTTGCAAAGAGTTTTCATCGAGAATAAGGAGGAAACATGTATTGAAAACAGCAAACGTTAATAGTAGTGATTCATTTAATAGACTGGAGTAGTGAGTGTGACTAGAAGCATATCATAATGATTTGAATGTTGGTGTATTATGTTGTGGAAAAGACTTTAAAGTAAAGGACACTGGGCGTCCGTTTATTCTGCCATTGAGGAGAAAGGTTGATCTAAGTAATAATGTAATGAACAAGACGGGACAGAAACCTTAGTGATTGAACTGTTACTAAAGAATATAGTGTTAACGTGATTATCTTGTTATGTTTCTTCTATACTACCATATATCAGCCTATAACTTAGTTTTTATGCTCTAGTGCAATTTGATGTGCTGTTTTGCTTTCCTATAACAAAATTACTTTTGTGATGCATCCTTGTTTTTCATTTGCAGGTACTACCAACTGTTGTGAAACTTTTTGCATTGAATGACCGGGCAATTCGAGTCGGCCTCCTCCAGCATATAGATCAGTACGGAGAATCATTATCTTCTCAAATTGTAGATGAGCAAATATGTGGTCAACGATGATAGTTTCTCTTCTAACATTTAGAAAACTCTTTAGGTCATAATCCACTTGATATATATGTATTTATTCCGTTCAATATCAGATTGGAAATCCTAAAATGTTTCGGTGATCCTTGCGATTAGGTTTACCCTCATGTTGCTATGGGCTTTTTTGATACATTTGCTTTTCTTCGGGAGTTGACTTTAAAATCCATGCTTGGATTGGCTCCTAAGGTATGGATCGCTTCTCTAGACTTTCAAGTTTCATATAACTTCTGACACCTCATAGAATTGTACAATTTATGTTTAAGTCTTTATTGATATAATGAAATTTCATTAAGAAAAGCAAACCATATTACATCCAAGAGAGTCTATACTCTATACGTATCTGCACGGAAACTAAGACATCCCTGTGAGGTTTCCACCTTGTAGCCCACTCATCCTTTTCCATCCCAGTTGGATAGGTGATACTATATTGTGAGTTTGTATGTGGCGTACATTTTCAAATATGTTAGAGCCCTTTAATCTATCTGGCATTTTTCGTAAAGGTTAGAGTTTCTTTGGCTATCTTATGACTTGTATTGTTTCTTTTGTGAGGACAATAATATCTTTCCATCTTGCTACATTAAATTATTTTTAATAAAGCATATTATAAAAGTTTCTTCGTGTTTGGTTTGGAATTGCAGTATGCCGCAACATACTATTTCAGGATCTTTGCTGAAATATCTTTCAAAACTACAGGTGTGGTTGTCTAAATTATTCTTTGTGCGATGTTGGTGATCCTACATTCTTTATCATTACACAAGATATGATCATTTTGTACTTTCATTTAGTGAAACCATTAGATATGGTTGAATACTTGATATCTGTTTTTCTTGTAGTTTTTACAATTTTATCAGTCATTCAGGTGGATGAAGAACTGGCAATCAAAATAAATACCACGATTCTTCTTGGGAATATTGCTGGCAATCTTAATGAAGGGGTTAGTTTGTAAAACCATCATATTTTGTAGATTTGTTGCTCTTCAAACCACACTGAAAGTTATTTCATTTTAGGTAGTTATAAGCTGGGATGCGGATTTAACTAGTTAAGATGTTAGATATTCGGGGTGATTGTTTAGAACATGCTCATGACTGGAGCATTTTGTTAGCTCTTACAAGTAATTAGGTGGCATATGCCGACCTAATTAATAATAATTTTATTAACCATACTTTTCAATGATTTACAATGTAGACAAGGAAGAGGGTTTTGATTAATGCATTTACAGTTTGTGCTCTGCCTGATACTTTCTCTCCAGCTTGTGGAGCAGGTATTACTTCAATCAATTTCACAGTGCGTCAATCATATCTACTTTTTATAGATGTAGTCTTCCGTGTTTTAGATAACTTATCATATTTTTCAACTGATGAGTACATAATACATTTCGTGGTAGGTGTTATGGCTTTATGTGCAACCAGTTCCTATTATGACACCACTGAAATTGCAACAAAAATTCTCCCGAATGTTATCGTACTTACAATTGATCCTGACAGGTAAATATTTATGAGCATCTTTTAGTATTTTACTAGAGAAATTGGTTCAATAAACTATATCCTATTTGACTATTAAATAAATAAAACCTTACTGGAATGCTGTCCCTATGACCAATTTGAAGTTGGGTATTAAGTGTCGGATATGAGATTATAGAAATCCATGCCTTCCAAGGTTTGACTGTTTGAGAAGGTTAGTGTGGGAAATATATGATAATAGGCTTTAGCATACTATTATTTTCACAGTTGATAAAGAAAACAACTTGTGTCATCATTTTTAGATGTAGAATTATCGTGCTTGTATTAGCACATGGAGTTATCCTCATAAATTCTTTTTCCCAAAATCTAGTTGGATAGGTGGCACTCTTTCTATCCACTAGGGCTTAGAGTTGAAAGGCATGTCCAATAGGTTTCTAGAGTAAAAAAGCGTGTCCAATAGGTTTCTTATTCTTTTAGGTATTCAGCTAAAGAATCATGTGAGTTTATCTCATCTACTATTTTGTGTTACATACTTGTATGTTTGGTCATACTAGTTCATCTGTTGCACACTTGCACTTGTCTTCTTCTCTCCCTGTCCTTGCTAGACACTTTCTCTTAACACTCTGTGGATTCTCGTAATGGATAGTTCTTACAGGCGTTACAGCTCCTTTATGTATACCCTACCTTTATTTGTTATCTCTTCTCATCACCATGCATAGTTCTTGCTATCTTATGAGATGTTGATATATTATTATTATTATTTTAATAAAGCTTAGGTTTAGGCAGACCACTACCTGTAATAGTAGAAACTATTACAATTATCCCACATAGACTTCATGGAATTTTGGGAGGGGCGAATAATAATGAGAACAAAGCCTGAAAGTTGTGCCAAAGCCGCCAATCCTACAAGCTAGGGGAAACCTAGCTTAAGTCTAACAATCATATCAACATATTTTCTTACATAAATTGAAAAAATAAGAAGGTTTGAGGTTTGAATTTTTTTGAAAAACACAGGTGGTATACCGTATACCCGCAAGTGGAAATGGAATTGTGACCTTGTAGATGGATTGCGGATTGTAAATTATTGGAAAACATTTGTTCTACCCCTAACATTTAGTAGTGTCAATTTTATGAGCTTTCAATTTCTCAATCAGTGTTTTGTAAGTGGAAAGATGCAGATTTTCTCTTTGAACTGTTGCTTTAACGTTTAAATTCATATTGCTATGGTTGAACTAAATATATTGATATTCAACTAATTTTTTTTGACAAAGATGACCCAATTGATTCTCAACGAAAGAATCAATGCACTATCGTTGATTGACACTCGTTCATTTGATCAACATGTATATCCTTCTTCTCAAGTTTTCCTTCATACTCATTATCCAATATCTTTTTTTTCTTGTTTTGTTTTTAGGGGACCCAATTATATGGTCCTAAAGCGGAAGGATGGCGAGATCTTGGAATGCTTGATTTGATGCAGGTAAGACACTACACTCAACTTCCTCGATCTTCAATATTGATTAAACATATATATATTATGGTCACATTTTTCCTCGATTATTAGAAGATAAAGGATGGATGCAATAAATGGTTTCCCATTAGTATAAGTTAATTACATACTATGATACTTTTTTTTTAGATATTTGGACGTCGTGCTGGAAGACCGCAGTTTGACCAAAGTGGTGAAGGCATCATCATAACATCTCATGACAAGTTGACCTACTATTTGCGAGTGGTGAAGGCATCACCGCAGTTCAATTCCTAATATTTTGTATGTTTTAGAGTTATGTGAGAGATCAAAGGGTTTTGTTTTAGAGTTATTAGGACTAATTCTATCCATGTATTTTGTTTACAAAAGACTTAATGAGTTTAATGATTGTTATTATATTTTTGGTTAATTATCACATAAATAAAATGTTATCAAAGTTAAGATTTGCGATTTGTGAATGAATTATGTAGAGTATGTTTGGTTTAAGTGTTTTCTTTCCTGCTATTGTATCCAAGTGAATGCTTAAGTGTTTTAGTGGGATGGATGTGTATAATATGTGGGATGGATAATAGAAGCAGGTGGTCCAGGAACAATTGGTACCAGAATATATATATATATATATATGAGTTTAATGATTGTTATTATATTTTTGGTTAATTATCACATAAATAAAATGTTATCAAAGTTAAGATTTGCGATTTGTGAATGAATTATGTAGAGTATGTTTGGTTTAAGTGTTTTCTTTCCTGCTATTGTATCCAAGTGAATGCTTAAGTGTTTTAGTGGGATGGATGTGTATAATATGTGGGATGGATAATAGAAGCAGGTGGTCCAGGAACAATTGGTACCGTAATATATATATATATATATATATATATATATATATATATATATATATATATATATATATATATATATATGGCTACCTTGATGGCAGCTCCAATTGATGACTTATCTTGACAAAATCGTCCGTCCGTTTGATCACAACCCATCCAACGTCCAAGAACTATTCCTTATCAAACAAAGAATTCAGAGTGGGTATAATGGTCATTTTGATTTTCTATTCATAAAAAAAACAAAAAACCCAACAAAACACCCTGAGACTTCTTCTTCCTCTCTCTTCCTCACTCACTCTCTACAGAGAAACCCACGCCGGTTTCTTCTTCACAAAAGATCACCCGACTATTCAATTAGAGCCCATTATCTTTCTTTTTCACAAAAGATCACTATACTATTTTTTTGGAATTAGCCATCTCTGTAAACCAAGGTAAGTTAATCTTATTTTATCGTTCTTTTGGTTTTTCCGATTTGTAAGAAGTTAATATTCTTTGCTTTGATATTGTCCTTTTGAACTTAAGTGCTTTCTTTTCGAATTAGAATTTTTAGTTGTTTGTTCTCGAAGAATTGCTCTATAGCCCTCTTTTATACCATAATCGTTTTTTGCTAATTAGAATAGACGTTAAAATTGTCAATTTAATATATGGGAGTCATTAATATCTATTTTGCATCATTTGATATTTTCTCTGTTTCTTTTTTGCTAGAAATGGAAGAAAATGTTAGAGCTTTGTTGGCACTTCTTCTTGTTGTCTTGATTCTCAAAGTAATGACGTTAATAAATTAGTTGCTCCACACTTAGGTATGAAATTTAAGAGTGTTGATGAAGCAAAGACTTACTACGAGAGAGTTTGGTAAACAGGAGGGATTTGAGATTCGTGGTTCGGACTACGGATAAAAACAAACGGGTGTGGAATTGCCTTCTAGTTGTCTATTGGTTTTGCTCACGCCGAGGGGTCCATAACAAGAAAGAAGAAATTGAAGGTGTAGCTTCGAGAAGTACTTCGACTATTAGATGTGGTTGCCAAGCTAGAATCACGAAGTTACAAAAAGAAAACTTGAAGATATATATGATGTGAGTTTGGCTGAAAATCGACATAGCCATGGTTTCGTCACTCCATCAAAGAGACAATATATGAAAGGTAACAAAAATATGCCTGAAGCTGCAAAGAGTTTGACAGAGGTTTTTCATGACAACGGTATACCTGTAGGAAAAGTGGCAGACGTTTTCCATGGGGATGAGATTGGGTTTCGGAGAAAGCATTGTTGGAACCACCATTATGGTTTGACGAGAAAAATGCCTAAAGATAATGATGCAACAGCCGTGCTTCACTATTTTAGGCAGAAGAGTGCTGAAAATCCTCAGTTCTACTATGCCGTTCAATTAGATACAAAAGGTGTAGTAGTAAATTTCTTTTGGGTTGATGGAAGGTCCCGTGTCCAATACGAGTACTTTGGGGATGTCGTATCTTTTGATACAACATATAGAAATAATGTTTACGGTATGCCGTTTGCCCCTTTTACTGGAGTCAACCACCACATGCAGTCCATTCAGTTTGGTTGTGCCCTGCTACTTGATGAGACAGAAGAGACATTTGTGTGGTTGTTTCAGACATGGCTTGCAGCTATGGGTGGTCGTCCACCAACTTCAATACTTACTGACCAAGATTTAGCGATGACTGCAGCAGTTAGAAGAGTTTTCCCTACTATTCGACATCGATTTTGTCTTTGGCACATTATGCAGAAATTTTCGTGAAAGTTGTCATTTGTCTACCATAGGCTCGATGCTTTGTGTTCGAGCTTACATATATTATTTGGAAGTCATATAGGATTGTTGATTTTGAAAGCATAGGTGGTCTGCACTACTGTTGAAGTATAACTTGACTGAAAATACTTGGTTGACAGAAATATATAAAAACCGTACGTCTTGGGTTCCGGCTTATCACAATGACATTTTTTTTGCTGGTATGCATACGACTGGGCGAAGTGAATCAATGAATTCTCATTATGATCAATTCGTTAGTTCGACGACTACACTTATGGAATTTGTCCATGGTAATGAGAGGTCTTTGGAATCGATAGCCAGGAATGAAAGGGAATCTGATTACCGTACCGAACATACTTCTCGCATTGTGGCTAAGGATGCTTTCCTCCTCAAGCATGCAGGTAAAGTTTATACCATTAGTGCTTTCAATAAATTCAAGAAACATTTAGAAAAGGCTAAGATGAAGTATAGAATTGTTGGAGAAGAGATAGACATACATGGAACAGGAATTTATACGGTGAAGACAAGAGACATTAAGCAAACTTCAATTTGGAAAGTGACTTTTAATAGAGGAACTTTGGAGGGTGATTGTGAATGTAAGAATTTTCAGTTCGAAGGATTACTTTGTGCTCACATTTTAAAGCTTTTTCAGCGTTATGACATCGAAGAGATTCCAGATCATTTTATTTTGAAACGGTGGACGCAAAAGGCAAACACATACAGAGCGGTGTTTGATGGTGGACTAGTGGCCGGTCATGAAGACCATGAGCCATTAAGAGTTGCCCATTGTATCAAGGTTGATACTCAATTGGCTTATGATGCATCAACTAGTGTTGAGACATATGCATATTTTATTGAAGATGAGTGAAATGTCTATTGGAGTTTCGAGCTCAAGGAAACTATCAACAAAACGGATGCAATGAATAATGAAGCACCTCCAAATTGAAGAGCCTATAGTTGATACCTCACAGGTAATTTATTTAGTTTGTTTTTTTTTATCTTTGCAATGATAAAAATCCTATTTGATTTTAACTCTTAAATCTTCTTTTCAGCTCTTGGTTTTAAATCCCAACATTTCTCAAACGAAGGGGAGGAAGAAGAAAACGGAGAGAATGAAAGGCCCCAGGGAGGAAGCCTTAGAGAATCCAGGAAGAATGTGTAAATCTTGTAATAAGATTGCTAAGCACGACTCCAGAAATTGTCCAGAAAAATTAAAAAACAAGAGTGTGGAATGACATGTTTGTTGAGTGTGGAAGGACCGTTGGTTATGTTCTTACTGTCTTGTTTTTTTGGGTGTTTTTTTTCTAATTGTAAGAATTATAAAACTATCCAATTTTTTGGGAGCTTACACCAATGATTTTTTTTTTTTTTTTTATGTCGGATAATTGATACTAGAAAAATGGTATGAGGCAGCTGATCCTAAGTTGTAGAAAGTCCGAGTGATTCGATTGTTGTTCCTGATGGAACAGCTTTGTCTGCATATCAGTTGTTATTTTCGGTGAGTAGATTGTGGGCTTTGTGACTATGAACAATTGGACTATGAACATTGATTGTTCATAGTCATGAGCTATTAATAAACGGAGAATGATTATTTGCGTTTTGTTTTCTATGGTGAAAAATAGGAAAATGTATGTTATCTTGTTGGACTATGAACATTCAGTGTTCATACTCCTAGTGGACTATGAACATTGAATGTTCATACTCTTGTTAGACTATGAACATTCAGTGTTCATAGTTGATGCAATACAGTTTTCCAATGATGTCAATGAAGTTGGCATATGATGTGTATGTCAATGAAGTTGACATACATCAATGAACTGGAAAAGTTGGATTATTCTCTATTAATAAACGGAGAATGATTATTTGCGTTTTGTTTTCTATGGTGAAAAATAGGAAAATGTATGTTATCTTGTTGGACTATGAACATTTAGTGTTCATACTCCTAGTGGACTATGAACATTGAATGTTCATACTCTTGTTAGACTATGAACATTCAGTGTTCATAGTTGATGCAATACAGTTTGCCAATGATGTCAATGAAGTTGGCATATGATGTGTATGTCAATGAAGTTGACATACATCAATGAACTGGAAAAGTGATTCTTCATAGTTCGGTAGCTATGAACACTCATTGTCCATAGCTATGAACATAGTCCATATTGTACAATGAGTGTTCATAGTCCATATTGTACGTACTATGAACAATGTTCATTGTTCATAGTCCAATTGTAGTATGCACAAAGAATATTCATAGCTCATGACTATGAACATTAATTGTTTATAATACATACAGTATGGACTATGAACACTCACTGTTCATAGTTCAATTGTGATATGAACAAAAAATGTTTATTACCAGTTTCATGACCAAAATTATAGAGAGCTTGTTAAGCATCATTGGCCATGCACTAATAATATTGCACATACATACAAAAATTCAACTTAGATTGTTTTGGTCACTTAAAGACTAAATTTAACAAGGCCAGAAAACATTCAAACAATTCCTAAATCAGTCCTTTAGAAAATAAAAGAGTAGAAGTTGAAAACTTGAATGCTCATAAGTTATCATAGGATGTAGTCCACTAGGCTGAAAAAAACTAACGATAACTGGTTTGCCTTGGGTCACGAAAACACTAATAAGATTCGAAAACAGAGAAGTAGTTCTTGTGCTTAATTTGTTATATGAAAAATCAATATTTTCCCCTATCAAAATTTTCTACAAGAAAAAAACGGAATGCTTTTTCAAATCAAATAACTCATCAGTTCAATTGTTCAAAAATCCCAATTGACCACTCCACTAATCTTAATCAATTTTAACAACATATGGCTGCCGGATGATATGATTGACTTTGATTGACTTTGTTGACTTCAATTTGATTGAACCGTTTTTTGGATCGAAAGGTAAATTCAATGGGGGCTCATCGGTGATAAACTTTCTCTGTTATATAGTGTTGTACACATTTTATATAGTGAGGTATGAACATTAATTGTTCATACCCCAAATAAAACATGAACAATGAATGTTCATATGTACAACACTATATAACTGAGAAAGTTTATCACCGATGAGCCCCCATTGAATTTACCTTTCGATCACCAAAACCGGTTCAATCAAATGAAGTCAACAAAGTCAATCAAAGTCAATCATACTACCGTATAAAAACCAAGTATGGTTATATCTAATACTGTTATTTTATTTTTTATTAATGTATACATAACAAGTATACAGGTGAAGTTGGAAGTTAAAGCTTGCTGCAGGGTTTGATCCCAGGAAGATAACAATTGAAGAAGCAAAAACTCCAACACTCGTTGGATTGTTTTGGATAGGTGATTTAAAACTTTATTCAAATTGAAGAAGCACAAAAGTCCAATACTCGTTGGATTGTTTTGGATAGGTGATTTAAAACTTTATTTCATATTGCAGATTTTTTTGTAATGGTTTAGACTTTAGAGTAGTGTTGCTTAAAACCTCACACCTCTCCTACTCTGTTTCCAAGTGGGACACTTGGTCAGGCTTAATATATGTATTTCAGGCTCCCTCTTGACTAATTTCTAGACCCAAAATCAGCCTGAAGTGCTGGCTCTGGCCGAGAGCTTTCAAAATGTCCCTCAAATTGCCCACAAACTGTCATGATTAATATCATATCCCTAAAGGTTAGCCCTCAAACTTTTCAGGGGCTTGGGATTGTTTAGAGTATGAGCCTGCTACACAGTCCTCATTGAGCCCTGACATGAACAAGCAAAGCAATGGTATAAAGCACTTAATAGATTGCTTATAGTTTTTTGCGTTTTAAAATGTCGACCTGTAGAGTTATGTTTCCAATATATTTTGTGATTTTGAATGCTTATTCGCTTGGATTTTGCTGCTGACAACTTACAAGTCTGGCCTGATCCACCCATGCAGAGGAGGGTGGGGCGGGTTGCCTGGGTTTAGCCTATTTTACATTACTACTAAAGCCATCAGATTGAGCAAACCTTATGTCTTTTTCCTTTTCATTTTTGCTGATTATGGGCATGTAATCCATATAGCAGTTAAAACCAAGAGTTTAAATTCTACATCTAGAGTTGACAATAAAGCTTTGATGTAGAAGTCCATGGACATAGGCTAAACATTCGTGGGTCAGAAAACAGAGCATCTCACATGGAAAGGAACTGGCTCAATTTGTTTTGATCAATGACGGACAAATGGGCATTGAGACGTAATTATAACACTGCTAGTTTCTTTGCTTTTAGTCAAGTCCGCTTAATGTGTCTTACCTCAGAATAAAATGGTAGCAAGAATTTATGTATAAGGAGTTAGTTTATGGTACTTTGGATATTACTAAATTGTCATACTTATAAATGAAAGTGTAAAATACACTATGAGGAGCTATCGTATGGTTTGGTTTCATTTAAGCAGTCTCCTTGGATATCTGAATAGTTAGTTTCAAAACTTCTCTGATTAGTGTGTTTCATATGTCAGCCACTTAAAGAAACATAAAGCCTTTATATATGAGCACACAGCTTATATAGTGAGGTATGAACATTGATTGTTCATACCCCAAATAGGTATGAACAATGAATGTTCATATGAACAACGACTGTTCATAGCTCATATTGGGGTATGAACATTGTTCATACCTCAAATAAGAGAGGGTACAATGGTCATTTGACTTTCTATTCACAAAAAAAAAAATAGATCCACAAAAAAACCACGACCCCATTCTTCTTCCTCCTAACAAAAGTCATCTCTGCACAAAACTTCATAGTTGGGTATTGATTTGTGTATAATTCTTCAATTTGGAGATGGGTTTAATTTACCTTGGAGTTATCCTCATAAATATGAAGTGGGTTATCCGGTTATCTGTTGAAGTGAATTCTTTAACTTCCATTGAATCATTGATAAGAAATACCTTATATAGTTATGACACATTTTTTTATGTAAACCATTGGAAGGAATTAAAGATATGGTTGAGTTGAGAATCTTGGTGAGTTTTTGTATCCATTTTGATTCTATTGTTGAGCGTGAGGTAATCAATTTTCAAATGAGTTCTTCAAACTTGATTGAGTTGGGTTTTAATTATATTTTCCTTTTGATTCTTAAGATTTGATTGTGGGTTAACCGGTTCCATTGAGTTTCCAAGCGAGTTTTCATGAAAAAAAAAGCGTGGTGGTGGGTTTCTCCTAAAACTTGGTGGTGGGTGTCCCTATAGTGAGGAGAGAGAAAGAGGATGAGGAAGAAGAAAGAGGCCGGTTTTTACCCAATTTTCTAATCTAATTTGTGAAAGAAAAATAAAATGACTATTGTACCCTCATATTTGCTTTGTGAAATTAGCAAAGATCCGGACATTGGATTGGGTATAATCGAATGGACGGATGAGCTGTTAAGATGGGTCTGTCATTTTAAGTCATCCCAAGGTAGCCCCCCCATATATATATATGGGGTAGGTTCCGTTTACAACACTTTTTATACAACGTTTTATACAATACCCCTTAAAAATATGAATTAAGCCTTGATTCCTTGTAGATATGATCTCCACAAAAATTCAGCTCATTTGGAAATTCCTAATCATGAGAAATATTGTTCTCAACCTATGAATTTTTATCAACGGTTCAGAAATATTAATTTTGTAACTTTTTTTTGGCAAACTTAGAAATGTTCAAAGGACCCAATTTTTTGTGGAGATCATATCCATGGTGAGAACATCTTATCTACAAAATATTAGCCCTTAAAACATCTTGAAGGGTCCGGTGGGGGGTATTGTATAAAACGTTGTATAAAAAGTGTTGTAAACGAACCTTCTATATATATATATATATATATATATATATATATATATATATATATATATATTTTTTTTTTTATGTTTCCAAATTTAGTAACGGTTACGTATCCGTTAGTAATTGAAGCATAAGTAACGGTTACCTATCCATTAGAAATGGAAAATTGCCAACATTTTTATTTGTTGGAAATGAATTAAAAACAAAATCAATAACCGTTACTAATAAATTACTAACGGTTGTTATGTGTTACTGAAATTAATTTCAGCAACACTTAATAATCGTTAGTAAATTTTCTAATACTTTACAACCGTCACTAATATCTATTACTAATATTTGTCATGTTTTTGTGTGAACGCAAGATAACCATTACTAATATTTTTTGTAACGGATGTATATCCGTTACAAATCTTCTGTTATGATATAGTGGTGGTGGATCCTTTATTAGAATTCGTGATTCAAGACGTCCTACATTCATTACCCAAAATGTCAAGTCTAGTCTATGAATAGACATTATTTTTTAACATCTCAAAGTAATAAATTTGAGACACAATAAATTTTCACAATTCTTCAAGTCTAGGGATTAATTGGTAGAGTGAGATTTGCACACTAACCTTAACAGCAAATTTATAGTGTGTTCTCACTTTGATCCCCTCAGTGTCTACACCAATATACAAACTTAGAATCATACTCAAATGATTGAGATATCATCATCCTATCATATAGCAATTATGTATATTACAGTCTTATAAATGAAGCGTCCGACTTTACCCCTAATTGTGAGTATTCTAGGTAAATAGATACAATCAAATCTCCCGCACATGACTCTTCATATGCTTGATTGTTCTAATTCTACTACCTATGGAACTTATGGTTTCATCATATGATATTAGTTCACCCATATGCATAATAATAAGATTTGTGTATTTAATTAAACATCATCATGTATAAACAATAAATGTTCATTGGCTTTGTAAAGGCCAAATATCCCAACAATCTCCCACTGGCCTTCAAAGCCATATAGCAACCATTCTAAAACCCATAATATTAATATAAGCCATTGTACCTTCAACCTTATTGTAAAACACAAGGTCCTTCCTTACATTGATCAAAACCAAACGATTTGATTGTTTGATCAAAGTTTACATTCTAACTCCTTAAAGCTTGTAGGAACTGTAAAGCCTCTAGGTTCTAAAACGCGGTCTTTACATCCATTTGCCAAATCATATAGTCATAATGAGTAGCAATCACTAGAAGGATTCTAATGGACTTTTCATGGCTATTGGCGAATTTTTTTTCTCATATTTGATAACCTCTTTTTGAGTAAACATTTTCTCCACCAATCTCGCTTTAAAAGTCTCTACCTTTCTATTAGCTCCCCTTTAACTTTTGAATAACTACTTATTCTTAATAGGCTTAATATTTGACAATGGATCAACAAGTTCCCAGACTTTGTTGGAATACATAGACTCTATTTCCGATCTCATTGCTTCAAACCATTTTCTCGAATCAATATCAGAAATTGCTTCTTCGTAGTGTATAGGATATTTATCCTTGTCATATGATATAACATAGAAAGTGTCCCTTAATAATAGGGTTAACTTTTCTGGAGGTCTAATTGCCCTCCCCACTACGTGATTTAATCTTGGAGTAGGTTTAGATAAACTCTGAACTTTACATGGAAGTTTTATCTAAATTATAAATTAATCTAGATTGAACATAAATAGGAATATCTGCTGACAAGTGAGCAATTCAACCTAATTTTTTTTTTTTTCAGTTTAATTAAAAAAAAAAGGGACCTTAAAAAAAAATTGATTTCAATAGGTTAATTTGGATTTTGTATTTGAAACCAGATTTTGGGATTTCGTTTGTCTCTTTATTCGTTCTAATCAAGGTGAGTTATCATTGATTGTTTGATTTTGACTTTACGATGATTAATGGTAGGATGAATCCTGTATTTGTTTGATTTTGTTGAAGAATGAGGTGTTTTGGGTCTATGCTATTTAATTGTGTATTGCATTTGTGGAATATGTTGGATATTAAAAAAGAGAGAATTCTTTGTTATAGAATGTTTGGTACTTGGTGATAATACGTTTGAGTTCTGGGAACAAATACATTACTTTATATAGGTTTTAATTTCATATATATTCACTTCTGCTAGTGACATGCTCATATTTTCATATATATTTTTCATATTTTCATGATTCACTTCTGCTAGTGACATGCTCATATTCACTCCTCTCCCACTAAAAAGCGCAGCTAAGAACCTTAAAAACGTACACAGTATTAAAAATAATGGCATGGCCTCAAAACTCTACGATAGCTAAAAGAATTTGGTCACCTTCAAAACTCAGGGATAATGTAATGACTTAGGTAGTGGCTTGGAGTTATGAGAGTATGTTGCTTCTCATACAAAGTTCAACCACTGGAGTAACCAGCGAATGGTATATAGACCCCCTCTCAAAACAGAAGCTTCTTTTATAATTTAATTTATTCTTTTGTTGTTAAATATATGTCAATTTTTTTGTATTCTTTGCCTTTTTTCTGTTATAATTTGGCTTTGCATGGAAATACGTGATTGATAATTAATGGAGTAATTGCTTCATATATTTGGGAAGCGATGCGCTATAAATGAGAGCCCCCATGTTAAGTCTATACTTTGTTCAAAACAAAATTTGAGCTTAGTTAAAAAATTGAGCACACATAAAATAGGAGCAACATACAAAATGTAGAAAGCTAACAATGTTGCGCATGAGTTGCTAAGGTCTTTATGTAAGCAACTGTTTCTTGCAAAAAAATTAGTGTAAAATGATAAATTTAGACATGCGTTTATTTCACTAAATTTACCCCTAATGACAATCCAGTGGCATCGCCACGGGTTAAATTCTAGTATCTTAATATTAAAGCTCCCACAAGGGGTATTTTTCGAGCTCTATTAAAATTTCATGTCATCTCCTATTAAAACGAGAATTCCTCTCCTATTTGAAAAACGAGAATATTTTTTTTTTACAACGGGAATTCTTCTCCTATTAAACAAATTAGCTTTCGAACCCGTCCTACAAACGGTACCGTTATATTAAATTATTCTAAAAAATATTTGAACTATGCAAATCTATTTATAAAATATGAATATTATATTGGTCACTCATCAAAATTTCTTGCAATATGAAAACCACACTCCAGAAAAATTTGACTTCTTTTTGTTGTTTAATAATAGAAGTTTAATAAAAGTTTTGTGAGAATGCCCAATAAGGCGAAATTCATATTGAATATACTTGAATAGCAAGTCATTCCCAATCATATACTTGTCAAGACATTCCCATTACACATAAAACAACAATGTTTTGAGGTTAGTTCAATGCATTAGCATTTAATTTCTGATTTTCCGTTAAATATTTTTTGAGATTAGTTCATTGTATTTGTATACAATTTTCGATTTCATGTTAATTAATCTTTAAGGTTAGTTCAATGTAGTTACATCAAGTTTCTGATTTCCCGTTTTCCAATTTCCATTAATTATTCTTTGAGGTTAGTTCTATGGATTTGCATCTAGTTTTGGATTGGCGGTAATAACTCTATGAGGTTAGATCAATGCATTTGCATCCAATTCCCGATTTCTCATTAATTATTTTTGAAGTTAGTTCAATACATTTGCATATAGTTTTCGATTTCCATCTAATTATTCTTTGACGTTAGTTTGATGCATTCGCATCTAGTTTTCGATTACACCTTAATGATTCTTTGAGATTAGTTCCATGTATTGGCATCTTATTTCCGATTTGCCGTTAATTATTTCTTGGGGTTAGTTTCATTCATTTGTATCCAGTTTCTGATTTTCTGTTAATTATTCTTTAAAGTTAGTTCCTTGCAGTTGTATCCAGTTTCCGATTTCTCGTTAATTATTATTTAAGGTTAGTTCAATGCAATGTTGCATCCAGTTTTCAATTTTCCGTTAATTATTCTTTGAGGTTAGTTTGATGCAGTTGCATCCACTTCCCGATTTCCTGTTAATTTTTCTTTGGGGTTAGTTTGATGCAGTTTCATGTTGTTTCCGATTACCCATTAATTACTCTTTGTGGTTAGTTTGATGCATTTGTATCCAGTTTCCGAGTTCCCGTTAATTATTCTTTGAGGTTTGTTGAATTGCATCCAATTTCCAATTGGATATCAATTATTCTTTGAGGTTAGTTCAATGCACTTGCATCCAATTTGTAGTTTCCAGTTAATTATTTTTTGAGGGGGTTAGTTCATTGCAGTGTTACATCTAGTTTTCAATTTCTCGTTAATTATTTTATGAGGTTAATTAGTTATTTATAGTGTTGCATCCAGTTTCTGATTTATTGTTAATAATTCTTTGAGATTAGTTCGTTACATTTGCATCCAGTTTTCAAAATTTGTCCTACTAATTATTTTTTGAGGTTTGCTCAATGCATTTGCATCAAATTTTGATTTCCCGTTAATTATTCTTTGATGTTAGTCGATGCATTTGCATCCAGTTTCTGATTTCCCATTAATTATTATTTGAGGTTAGTTAGCTGGATTTACATCTGACCAGTTTCCAATGTCATGGTAATTATTCTTTGGTTCAATATAGTTGCATCCAACTTCTAATTTTCAGTTAATTATTCTTTGAGATTAGTTAAATTCATTTGGATCCAGTTTCCAATTTCACGTCAATTATTCTTTGAGGATAGGTCGATGCTTTTGCATCCAATTTTTTATTTCCCAATAATTATTTCTTTGAGATTAGTTTATGCAATTGCATATAGTTTTTGATTTCCCGTTAATTATTCTTTGAGATTAGTTCAATGCATTTTTATGCAGTTTCTGATTTCTCGTTAATTTTTCTTTGACGTTAGTTCAATGCAGTTACATCCAGTTCCTGATGTTCCACTAATTATTCTTTGAGGTTAGTTCAATGCATTTGCATCAAGTTTTCGATTTCCCGTTAATTATTCTTGTAAGTTAGTTCAATGCAATGTTGTATCCAATTTTCGATTTCCTATTAACTATTCTTTGAAGTTTGTTCAATGCATATCAAGTTTCTGATTTCCCATTAATATTCTTTAATGTTGGTTCAATACGTTTGTAGCTGGTTTTTCGATTTTTCGTTAATAACTCTTTGAGATTAGTTCGATGCATTTGCATCCAGTCTCATATTTCCAATTACCCTTTAATTATTCTTTGATATTTGTTCAATTCATTATAGTGTTGCATCCAGTCTCCGATTTCCTATTAATTATTATTTGAGATTAGTTCGATGCACTCAAAAAGAAGACTTTTGAAATCAGCACAATACTTGTAAATTGAAGAACTCAAGTGGATAGTCAACAGCAGAATTTTAAGAAAGAAGCTATAAGAGATGAGCAATAATTAACAGGAAAATCTCTTATTATTCTTTGTTTCGAAGTGTATAGATTAGGAAACAGGAAACATAATTAATTGAGACTCTTAGTTCGGCAGTTTCTTTCTCCTATTATATCTTAATCCCCCCTCTTAATGCTATCCTTTCGTGATATCCAACGACACAATATGATCAGTCCTTAGTAGATGGATCAGTCACTTGCGATTAGAAACCTTATAAAGCCTATGCTGATCACTAAAGGTATTGCTAGTCCCTCTTGTTATTTTCTGAGTTCTGACGATATCCTTATCTTCACAAACTCGATCTTGCAAAACTATCAAGAAGGTGTTGGTCAACTCATAAACAAAAGGCAAGCTACTTATGAGTGGCATAACTACGGGCTGAAGAAGAGCAATATCACTTGAGTTGGGTGTTAAAAGAGGGTACCTCTCTCTAAAGTACCTAGGTGTACCTCTCTTTGAAGGCAAGCTAGGTTACCAGGGCTAGTGTTGGCGGTCTTCTTGACAATATAATAATAGAGCCTACTATCCTTTCATGGAGAAATATACTAAACAAAGTTGTATTAGTTAGTATACATGTACACAATCTTGCTGATTACAAATGGCCACAAAGTCTAACTGAAGAAGCAAAAGGATCCATAAGGAATTTTCTTTGGTCTGACAATAATGAAGAAATAAAGAGAACAATAGGGATCGAGCTGTTATGAAGTCTGAAGTTTAGTAATTGCTACAAACCAAATGTATAGCTGTTAGATTAGGAAATCGTTAGTTGTTTCGAAGTGTATAGATTAGAAAACAGAAAAGACAATTAATTAGGACTTTTGAAAAGAGATTTAGTATATAAAGGAAACATAATTAATTGAGACTCTTTGTTCGGCAGTTTTTTTCTCCTATTTTTTCTTAATCCCCCTGCCGATGTGGACACCCTCACAACACTCCAAAAGAGAATGCTATTATATCTCTACTAGTAGCATATCTTATAATGATCGTGGCCTCTTAAATTCATCCGGGTATTTTTCATACGCATAATACCTCTGGATGAATAATTATATCAAACACTTAGATATTTATTAATGAGGACTACTTGGTCTTTTTTTGTCATTGTAAATTTTTAGTACCGATATTGTCCTTAAATTAAAATATTGTTTAACACCTTTGAATAGGAGCAATCAGTCTTTTCATGTGGCAGTATATTAAAAAACCAATTCCACGCAATTTTGAATTGTACGCCTTACCTACTATAAATGACATTTAATTAGTAATAATATAAATGACATTTAATTAATAATAATTGGGTAATTTAATTCTACGGGGTTAAGAAAATGAAAAGTCTGTGGAGAGAATACGAAGGGATGGATATTAAATGTTAAATGTTACTCAACCTTCCCCTTTCTCCTCCGATAACTTCTTCTCAATCTTCCACAATTCCAGTCATGCTTTCTTTCTCTCATTTTGTCTCCTCTCCCTTCTTTCTTATTAGTTTTTTTCCCACATCTAGCTTACACAACACAAGAATGCTCAAATGAATAACAATCATCTTCAATTCTATGAACTGGGTAATAACTATATCTCTGTCCTCATTGGGGAATTTTAACAAGCTTATAATATATTATCTTCTCTGACTCCTACTAGCATGCTCCTATCATTATTCTAAATAATAGTCTTTAGGAGAAAATATTGCATGTTCTATCTTCAGATCAGTAGTTATTTTCTTTTAATCATTAATAAATCATAGATTTGTTGTGCAGAAAGGATGGAAATCCATTCAATACTACTATTATTCCAGTCTCACCACCAGATCAACCCGCACTCCCACCACCTGGAATAGAGAACAATGGGCCTTTAGCATCACAAGGACCAAGTACTGCAGAATCAACAAATTTTTGGAAAACAAAAAAGTTCTTCTGTGCTGCAATTGTGGCGGTATTCGTGCTGATTAGTTTTGGGATTTTGTTTTTTATGTTGAAATGTTGCAAGGGAAAGCAACGGGGTGACAAATTTTCAAAAAGTCATAAAATGGGTTCATCCAACGCTCGAATGGGGAAGTCTTATGACATTGAGTCCTATGGCAATTCTCAGAATGTTACACAGAAAGGTAATGTTGTTCTCTTTATTTTTTTCTATTATGAAGCGAAGGGATCAGTCTATTGTGACAAAGATAACAGAAATACAGCTTAGAAAGTAAGTTGAGCTGCCAAAACTTACTTCCATGTCAGGAACAAGCAAAAGAACACATGCATGTCAAAAAATTGTGCTTTCCACTTCAGAACAGAATTCTCAACTATATATAAGATCCTTTTGTTTTTCATTGTTTGTAGGCTTTCATTTTTTTATATTTGACTATTGAAGGTTTGTTTTGGTACATGGGTCAGCTTAGAGATGCTAGGAGTCTTCAAGGATTTTTTTTATTTATGGGTTGGATGGAGATTGTCGTTTGTGTGCTCAACTTATGGAGGCTTATTTGCGTAACGGTAAATATCCAATGTTTAAGCAATTGCTATTAGTATTTACTGAAAACACTAGCTATTCTTTCAAAATGATGCTCTCTGTCTTGATGGATTGTGAGAACACTTACGGTTGTGCCAGTAAATCGATTTTTGGGTACTTCGTTTTCCAAGTTGTCCAGTAGTCTTGCCTTAATTATAATACAATTTCTTGTGAATGGATTTGGATGCTAAGTTAATTATACAATTTATCAAGTTTGAGAGCTTAAAGGATTCAAAGTAGAGTTTGATAGATTACAGAATAAAGTGAAAGGTGCTCGCTCAGTATTGCGTTTTTGTTATGGTTCTGCCTTTCTTCGTTTTGACTAAATTTTACAAGGATTGGTTGCTTTCTTTCTGTTGTCTGGATATAGAACGTACTGTTGTTAATTCCTCTTACCTGTTTCAGCAGGGGGACTGAGAGAGTAAGCAGCCTATCAGACAATTGTGGTATGTAGAAGTCACGTCTCTATTGAGCCGAATTACAATGGACCTACAAAATTGTTAAATGTATGTTGTGCATGAAGGTTACTTTTTCTTTTTTAGTTCTTACCATGAAACTTGATACTGAAGACATTGTTCTGATCTCGTCAACTACTTCATACAAATTCCAGATCAATTTTCCCTGGTAGTTGAAAATTTTACTTTCTTGGCTTAACTTCTCATGCCCTAAATTGTGTGCACTTTCTTTATGTGTAGTTGGTCGCTGCAAGGGCAAGAACATTTCAGGACGATCACTACCAGCTATAACTATGGAGCTCAAGGTATCATTGTAAGTAGTCTTATCCTTGATATTGATAAGTTGCAACTACTTTCTGCTTGCATTCTTACCATAGTGAATTCTCATATGCCTGTGGTGTCTTGGGTGGGTTGTCATCTATAACCTAGCAAATGGTTAAATGAAATTGATCGTTACACAAGCGAAAATGTGGACAAGTTTTAAGGTAGAAACAAGCCTGACCTTACAGCAAATACAATTGTGTCATATGAAACAACCAAGGTAAATCTCACTCCTCTTCTTTATTTTGTTGGATAAACCAGCATCGTATTATTGAAGGTGGCTGGGGGAGAGGGGAGGGGTCACGAGCGACAACGGCCTAAATATAAACAATTTTGATTGTTTATACTTTTTACCATATTATCAAGGTAAAGGCTCTATGTTTGAACAATTTTATTCCATTTTTATTTTCTCTCATTGATTGAAATTTGGGCCTGTTTTTTGGAAATTTTATACCTAACTTCATCAACTTTCATGGAACCATTGCATTGGCACTCTTTCTTGGTAAAGTAGGGAGTGCATAATCTAAAAAGTGCCAAAAATGAAAATGTGCTCTTTTTTAAGTTTAGATGTTTCAGTTGACTTGGTTGTTGGTATCCTTTTCAAAGAAGTCAATTTGTGGATTTCATGATATTCTTTTTGAAATTGGGGATTGCTATGTACATTTAGTTTCTAAATTTAGGTTTTGGCCTTTTGGGTATTGCTTACAACATGTAGTTTTTGAACTTGGGTTTTGGGATTGAATTAAGAAGTAGGCACTTTGGTAGACTAAACGTAGCCTTTTAACTTTTGAATTATCACAACACTTGAATTGGCAGGTGAACAAGAAAATATGTACCAACAATAAACTTACCTTATTCAAATTGTGCCTTTCGAACTTAGAGAAAACAAATTTTATCTGGACTGCTTCTACTGCAATCTGTAACAATCATACCAGTCCAGTCCAGTTGAAGGTCTATGTGGCACAGCTGGAATCTCTTATGCATCTTTCTCCATGGAGTTAAAGTGAACTTACGTGTTCTACTCTTCATGTAATCATTGTGTTTTTGGTTTAGCTGCTAGAGCTATGTGATTAAATGTAGTTGCCACTTTTACTGCTAATACACCAATTTTTCTTTTGCTCCACAGTTACCATGTAGGCACAGATCTGTTTCTGTCCAGTAGCGACATACGTGACTCAGTTTCGAAATTGCTTTGGCACCATCGAGATGACATTCTGCTATTCCTTGAAGGTACCACCGCTCCTCAAGCAACAACTAACTTCATTCTTGGTTTCCTGCTTATCCATTTTGCTTGCGATGACAATTGCTTTTGAACGTTGCCACCAAAGTATAAAAGCAATTACCATTCATTGTTCATATTTTCTGCTTAATATAAACTTAACCATCTACTAAAAAAAACACCTGGTTCTGGCGAAGGGCATAAGTGGACTACTTACCTGAGTGCACAATGGTGTTATTTTTTCCCCCAGTATACAGACCTCATGGAGTGAAAACGATTTACAATGGAGAACTTTTTGATTTGAATCCTGAACCGGAGGAAGTGATGGAAAGTATAATATATGTTGTTTGTTAATTGAGAAAAATAATTTTTCTATTTACTCTAATGCTCACTACATGGTCTTTATCCAGCCTAAATTGTTGTCTTAATACATTCAAAATTTTGACCTCTCAGTTTCTGGTCACTATGTTGTTAAGCTTTGTTAAGTGCAGGTTGTAAAAATGTTTGCAGTGATCAAAGATACTGATTATGCTATGAAACCAAAGTTTTTAGCGAATTTCATGGATGATTAGAGAACATTACTAATGCATAATACCATTATAAAGAAATTTGAACTTTGTGGTTTCACCCCACTCTATGAATGGCACCAAAACGAAACAGGAGGAGAAGAGAAAAATATGGTACAGAAATAACTTAGTGTGATTACTAAGTAGAAAGGATGTAATAAGAAGCTTAAAGTCACAATACGTAGCTAATTAAGCTTAACCTGAGAAGCCAAAAAAAAAATTTGGATAAAAAGAGATTTTTTTTTGGAGGAGCTATTGCAAGCATCCTGTTGGATTGAAAGCTTTCATGGTTTTGATTTCTTTTTCTTTTTTCAATTGAAGTATACTTTAAAACTGTGAAAAATCAAAATGAATGTAGTGCAATCCATCATAAATTTTTGGAATTGCATTTTTTAAGGTTGCGATTATTTAAAGCAATTAGTACATCCATCCATCTCTGTTTTTCTTATTTGGAGTAGAAATTCAATTTTGGTTAGGCATTTTAGAATTGCTAAGGTCGAGCTTTTAACATAATTTGAAGGTTAGACTAGCAACATATGCTTAAATGAAAACAAACATGGATTGATGGATTATACATTTACGCAAGCATGTTTCTTTAAGACACGTTAGAAAAGTTTTATTGTATCATCAAAAGACAATGTTATGAACGAGTTTTTTAATGTTATTTAGGGGACAGTGATATATTCATATTCGGTTCATCTATATGGATTGTGTAGGGTAATAGTTGTTGTTCTGGATTGTTTTGATAACGAACTGAAGTGGAGATTGTAGTTATTCTTCTCTAGCTAGGAGGATATGAACACACGAGCAAGAATGACGTTATTATATACACGCCAAATTAAGGTACTGATGATTCAGCGTTTTGATTCCATTTATTGGTTTTGCTTTAAATTAAAGAGGATTGTTATGTAGTTAGCAACATATATATTTGTAGGTGGTAAAAAGTTAGACTATATGAGGAATTCTTTTTACAATGGCTGGACTGTCAGAAAAAATGATGAAGTTGTTCTAATTCAATGTGGTGGCGGAATGTCTATTAGATTTTCTGATCGACTTCGAGTGAAATATATGTTTTTTTTTATAATGGGGAAATTAACTCATATCCTATCACTGTTGTTTACAATACATGAATTGGCCGGGAATGGTAGACTTTTTGTGGAACATTTATGTATTTATGCATTTGTTTAAACATGCATGAAGTAAGAGCTATTACTCTGACTTATTTGACATGACTGTCAACCCTTCCATACCCTGTCAACCCACTCATTCAAGAATTGTGTTATATTTCGATGTAAATAATGGATTTTGGTGTATTGTATGCTTATACAAGGCATAGATATGATTGTTTTAATGCAGAGTTACACATTTTTTATATTATGTAAGGATTCTATGGTGTATTTGCTATCATTTATCTTCGTAGTATTCATGTCTTACTATTAAAATGTTTCTGAACATATTCTTTCCAAATTAAAAATTCACATCTTACTCTTTTTCGTCTTCTTGATTAATTATGCGTTACATTACATGGTCTACTCAATACCTAACATTGGTCTTTCTACTTTTTTTGTCCCCTTTTTGCAGATAGGTGTGAAACATGATTAATCGTTGCCCTAAACAGAACCTGTACAAAGAATTGCATTATGCTTCCCCGCTTCAGCCATGCCACAAGCTTATATGTGGTGAGTCACAACCAATCCGGATTCCATATCTACGATATACTAATACCCGACAACTTGGATTTTGCATACACATGCAAGAAGAATAAACCACGTCCAAGTTCAATTTGTGCTGGATTATGAATAGTATTTGGATGTTTAACATGTTTTGTAGCAGTTAAGATATCATTTATATAAATGTCTTGGCAGCTATAATTGGTTTGATAACATTACCTGTCACATTTGCTTATCCACGTTTCACATGGACTGCTATTAGGAAACCATAAAGATTTAGTTCATTGGACTACATTAATTTGATACTTGTGAGTTTAGGGGTGGTTATTGGTATTTTTGTTTTTGTTGGACGCATTAAGAGTGAAATACACACCGTGACACATGCTTCTTGAAGCCTTAGTAAGGTTCAAGCATAGTGTAGAAAGGAGATAGAGTATAAATTATGTGAACTTTTGTATTAAAAATTTACATTATATTGCTTTATTGTTTTCCTGTGAAATTCACTCTGACATTTGTATTGTGTGCTTTTTTATTCACCCCTTCCCACCCAGCCACCAAATTCAAAGGGTAAATGACTGTATCATATAAATTATTTTTACCAAATTTATTCATCAAGTGTATATTTTCAAAAATATAAAAGAAAATAGATAGGGAATTAGAATACAGACACGACATCTGAGCACTATGAACAAATTTTAAATATTATAGGCAAATGAGTTTTAGCAAAGTGGCTAATGAGAACCCCTTTAATTTGTAGGTGAGGGTGATGTCCGAGTTGGTATTTTCTCAAACACTAATGCACAAAGGTTTAGCTTCTTCCTGAATTGTGAGTACTTCTGAATTAGTATTTTTTTAAAAGTTTGGTTAATGAGGTTTTCTTTTGATACCACCTATTGTTGTGTTAGCATTAACCCTTATATGTGGTACAGTAATGCAATAGCCCCAAAGACTTCTGTCACCCTTATGTATAAGATGTGCATTATAGGATCTATTGAGTAGGATAGGAATGTGATTTATAACTAGGTTTCAAGGGGTATGGTCTCCAATGATGTCCCATTGGCATGGAATTCTCTTCCCCTTCTCTAAATTAGCCATTTAATTGGAATGTGAAATAATTTGTTACGAACTCCACATCTTGATAAACAAAATAACTCTAAGACATTCATGAGGTCGGGGAGCTAGAATGTCTCGAATATGATATTTAATTATTTTTAAAATAGGATTTTGGTTTTTGCCAACATAGTCTTGTTTTACTGTAATTAACTTTGTTGAGGATATAAATCTTTTGTCTATTCAAAAAATTAGTTTGCAAAAGAGGTGGTGGTCTTCCTTGCTACTTAAAAACAAATCTTAAGGTATTGGTTCTCTGTTATGACTTAGACTAATAGATTTGTGGAAACTCATTCTCTGGTGTTATTATTAGTTAATATTAGACTGGATTTGAGTGCATTGCATGCTCTTTAAGTCGACTGCTTTAAACTTGGAGGGTTTACTCTTAATGAATTCTCTAAAGATCCCATTGTTGTATTCGAGACTGCCGCTAAAGAAAAAAGGTTGGTATTTTGTTGTCGCACATAGCCTAATTCAATTTGCATAAGCCAGCTTAACATTCCCTTTCATTTTCCTCTAACTACCAGTATGGCGTTTTAGTATACCGTCTGGAAATTTAAAATTTTCTCTTTCGCCGTGCAGAAACACTTTACAAGGTGGTACACAAACTTGGACCTAGAATGTGGGCTACAGTTGGTTTCCCATAGGGTGCTTGTCATAGAGAATGGGAGTTGACTTTATGTAAGCTATTATAATGAGGAATTCATTAAGGCGTCTAGCGATTTCTATGGAAGCTATGGTGGTACACTCGAACAAAGATCTTCTTGGGATGTATGTTGTCTTATAAAACTTACATTGGCATCCTGCTTGATAAAGGGACAAGGTAAGTACTGCTTATATAGAGTTTCTTATTAGGTGTGATACCATATATATCATAATTCGTTAGCTTCTCTATGTTATGAACCTTTTCAAGTAATGATGCACTTAATGTATTTATCACCATTTTCCATATCCATTCCCCCAAAATTAGTCTCACAGGGACTTTCTTCTCATTGAGGGTTTGTCCTAATTAGCTTTGAAGCTAAATTGTGTAGTTAAATGTTTCTGAAATCTCTTTTATAATTTTTGAATGTCGAGCATTGCAGGGTGGTACCAATAGGGCACGAAATTCAAGTTGATATTGATTGGACTGGCGATACTGTTTTGTACTTCCAGTGACTGCAAAGGATGCAAGTCCAAATTTATAGGTCATTTTCTATACAAGTATACACTATACCGCATTGGAATTTGTGCGAGTACAAGCTATATCATCCAAATTCATAGGTCATTTTCTATACAAGTATACGCTATACTGCATTGGAATTTGTGCGAGTACAAGCTGTATTATATTTTACTGGGAGAAAGTGGTGTGCCCTGAGCAAATGCTTAGGTAGATGCCTCTTTCCTTTTAATCGATGGTTTAGAAACAGTTTAGTTCGATATGTGATCTATATATAAGGTTTTTCTTTGCAAGCTAAAGAGTTAATTAATACTCAAAGCTAGGTTATCACAGGCGTTATTCATTGATTGATATGGTGGTGTTTACTTGACTATCCATATATAGGTATAAATTTTCAAGGTCATTTTTTCTTTGGAATTTTGTTGCTTTTGGTATAATCATAGGCATGAACACAAAGCCTATGAGATTCATGTACATGATTATATGTTAATTATATAGGCTTCGTTCATCCATTTTGAAATAGCGAATTCTCAATACACAGGGCAACAAATTGGTCGTGTAAACAATTTTGGACTGAGTTTTACTCATGGTATATATAGGCATCAAAGCCGCCTATTATCTATAATCTATTGTCGATTTTGCTTTAATATTATTGTGATTTTGTGCTCATATCTATAAACCACAATTTGGGTTTTAAGTCTGTTAATTAATACTCTTGCCTTATACTTTTGTTTAGATATATGTCATAGCCCATATGCCAATTTCAAAATGCTAATGTGAGTTATAACCTGTAGGTATATACTTGCATAATTTCACAAAAAATAATAATTGAAAACTAAACTATGATGGCATTCTCATCAATAAGTTTTAATTTTCATTCAAGTGCAGAGCACGTGCATATTTGCTAGTATATATAAAGATTCTAACACTTCTAATTAAAGGGGAAATCATTCTCCTATTAAAATGGGAATTCCTCCTCTATTGGAAAGAGAAAATCTAGTATATCTAATTAAAACGGGAATTATTCTCCTATTAAATCAGGATCTCTCTCCCAATTGAAAAAATGGGTTTTTAAATTTTAATTAAAATTTCATTTAAAATAATTTGTTAGAAAATTAAAACGGGTTAGTGACTAAAACGGTAGTCCCAATTTTTCTTAAAAAAATCTAAATGTTTTCAAAAGAGCCGGTGCATATGCACGGCCTATAAACTAGTATGACATATATCATTCAAAAGGGGTGGTAGTCCCATCAAGTGGGGTGTCACCGCCCATTTTCTTGATACCACTGCAAACAAGCTTTTCAAGAAACAAGTGAAGTGTACCACCCGGAGAATGACGTCTGGTATCCTGTGCCTAACGGAATGGTGTCTGGGTGGCGGAATCCAAGTGCTTTCTTGGATGGTCATCTATATGCTTTGGACTGCAAGGATGGGTGCAAGCTGAGGATCTACAACTCGGATACAGATTCTTGGAGCAAGCACATTGATAGCAAGCTGCACATGGGTAGTTCCCGGGCATTGGAGGCAACAGCACTTCTCCCTTTGAATGGGAAACTTTGTATCATTCGTAATAACATGAGGATAACTATGGTGGATGTCTCTAAGTCTGATAATGCAGGGGAGGTCATAGCTGACCAGCTGTGGGAGACTATTGCTGGAAAGGGGCAGTTCTAAATTTTTGTTGCGAATCTCTGGTCAAGTTTTGCTGGTCGTAACCGCTTGAAGTGTCACATTCTTCATTGTCAGGTTCTTCAAGCTTAAACTCCCTACTGACACACTACATAAAAGGTTATTCTGTTCGGTCGGCATGCATCTGCTCAATATTAAGTGTGGAACGGGAATAGCTTCTGCTGTACTGGCAACTTTTCATTCATTTGAAGCCTTGTAATTTCTGCACTTCAACAGATACTTGATCAGCGTTATGTACACTCCCCACTCTATATTTTGAAAGATGCTTATATCCAATCTGTCTTAGAAAATTGAAGTACTCTCTACAGCGCAAAACAGTTGCAAAAGGCCAATTGCTGGTTCTTGTATTATTAGCTTAGTGCATTGGTGTTTAAAGTTTCAAATGTATGTAAATTGGCTTCTCCGTCTTTTGGTTTTCCTTTTTTCTATTTTTATTTTCTCCCTAAATATATCAAATATTAGTTAGGGAGCAAGCCAATGGGGTAAGGGAAGGTGTTAGAGATGCTCGCCTTGAGAAAACAGTACAAGCAGGTGATTAGCAGCATGAAGCACATCGACCGTAATTACGCAATACCACTGGGCGACCCATACAAGCAGCGGACCACCACTAAAATTCACGAACTGTCAAGGAGAAACCAAGAACCTATTGCATAAAGTCCCTCTTCCTCATCCTTCTCGTTGTCCGATCCAAACCTAGACTTAAACCCCTCTCTTACCTTTCAACCACCGAACCCTTTCTGCGTCTACGATTTTATGCCATGTTCTGATATAAAAGATATTGATGTTAAGTGTTCCTTTCCTTTATGACGCTTAACGAGTTATCCAACAATTTTTAAGCAAAGAAATGATCTCGCTAACGTAATCAGATGCATCGAGTTAGAACTTAAAACTAGGTGAACCATTTTGATCAGTTCATAAAACAAGCTTGGTTCAGAATCTTATAGCTTAAACCATATTCAGACTGCAAGAATTAAAGCATATAGATAGCTGCACAAAATTCTATCAAAGGATAAACAATGATACAAAAGAAAGAAACAGAGAAAAAGTCGTAAGAAATCGGAATACAGACTAGAAAGTAGTAACTTTAACTCACCATGCCGCCCATGGAGAACTCACTGCCGATTTTCCAAGGTAACTTGGCAGCAAAGAAATTAAGTTTTGAGTCCGAATTGGAACAGTACGTGAAATGGATGTTGCATAGAAATTAAGCAGAACAATCCTTATTTTTCGCTTGGATAATAAGAGTTTGTTGGGAAAATACTCGTTATATGATTTTGATTAGGAGTTCGATCAATATTAGTGTTGAGAGACTTGATCAAATGGATGAAGAGGACATCAATATAATGATGAGAAACTAATCGGATGGATAAAAGGACACCAACACATTTCGGAATCACCAGACAAGATTAGTCACCGATTGACATGGAGATCAAACGGCCAATGGTAATTGCTTGGAGAAAACAATAGCTTACAGAAGTACAAACTAACGTACTCTCTCCGATACCTCTTCTAACTAGGACATGTATAAATGCCGACATCACCACCCCACCAAGTGTACGTACCTCTATAAATATACGACCACCTTATATCCTTTCTCACAAAAGCCTCTACAAGCTATAGCTAGGTTTAAGTATAAGCAAAACTCATTAGGTTGAAGGCAGATTATAGAAGAAGAAGTCAGAGTTGTTTGCTAGTATAGAAAAAAAGTGATATTTTGTTTACAAGTAAAGATGATCATCCACATGGGATTTCGTTTTGTTCCTAGCGACATCGAACTCATATGTTACCTATGGGAGAAAGTCTATGGAGAAGGTCCACAAGGGATAATGAAGAACATCATTGTGGAACGTGATCTTTATGGAAGCGAATCGCCAACGGAAATATTCAATGGGACTACGGCAACAGAGTTATATTTTTTTACAGTCCTCAAGAAGAAATTTGGTCATGGAGTGAGAATGGATAGAACCGTCCGTGGAAAAGGAGCATGGACAGCACAGTACAATGGCAAATCAGAGGGAGGATGCAAAATCCCGGCGATTTATGACCCTAATGATAAATCTGTAGAAATAGGATATCGGAAAAATCTGAGTTTTACACCAAAAGGTGAGAAAGCAAGGTTCGTAGTGAATGGTAAGAAAGAAAGTTGGGTAATGCATGAGTACACTTTGAAAGAATATCCACCTGGCAAAGACGTTTTCGCTCTTTGTAGGATCAGCAAGGGAAGGAGCAATAACCGCGCATCTTCAAGTTCATGTGCCTCTGTTTCTTCCGAAGGGCTAGAGGAGAATGATGAATACCAAGAGAAAAACGTCCCAGGACAACTACAGCATTGGCGTCCGTACCAATGTCCCCTTCAACAACATCAGCTTTCAATGAGGGAGTAACGACAAGTTCGACAAACAGTTATGGGAATTTGTTGCGGCAAGACCATAATCAGTTCTCAGCGTCATGTATGTCCGGTATGCCTATGCAACAACCCGGCCTTGGAAAGAACGCGTCTCAAGAGGCTCCTCAGCCCAATGATACGTCTAATAACCTTGATTCATTATTAGATAATGACATCGATGGGGAGTCTATCTACTTGAAAGCAAGTCAAGCGTCTCAAGAGGATTGTCAAAAAAAATTTGATGGAAATTTGTTGCAACAAGACCACAATCAGGTCTTAACTTCAAGTATGCCAAATGTGGAGCTTAACCGTAATTCTGTACCATCGTTACATATGCCTATGGCGAGCCTAGACTCTGTGAAGTCATATCTGGCAGACGACTCATTAGGATCAACTTCAGGAGTGGTCGCAGTGCCATTGGATGGCGGACTTATGCAACAAGCTGGCGATGAAAATTTTGCGTCTCAAGAGGCTCCTGAGCCCAGTGATATGCTTGATGACGCCTATGATCCTTCAATATTTTGTGAAGACCTTGATTGGAATTCTATGCACCTCGGTGAACTTCCAGCGCTCCAACAGGATCCTCAACCTGTTAATATGCTTATGGACTTCAGTGAACTTCTATTCGAAGAGGATCCTCAACCTGTTAATATGCTTATGAACTTCAGTGAACTTCTATTCGAAGAGGATCCTCAACCTGTATAATATGCTTGGCGGCAACAGCAACGTTGATTGATTCGACATTATTACACGATATGTTGATGCGAATTTTTCCTAAACGCTATTTACTTGTAACTAGGAAATGTACAAAAACATGTTTATATTATAACATGAAAGGGTTCAATGTTTTGTTGATTGAAGAATAAGATCTTAAATTTTTTTCTATGATTAATTTTTTTCAAGTTATTATATGTCTTTCGTTTATGTATGCATTACTACAGTTAACCAACATTTTATCAAAAAGTAGTTAAGCAATGTTCATTGTATATCTTCAAATCGTAAATGTAGATTGGGAAATGTCCATAAGTTTGACACGCATCTAATTACCATCACAACTTGTACTCAGCAAATGTTTAAACAGTTTGTCACAACATCTTGGTTACATGAAAAAACTGGTTGCGCGATCTTTGTTTACTTGTGAAAATTTTGCCTGGAAGCTGTTATTAACGTCTGGAATGGGAAGCTTTGTATCATTCGTAATAACATGAGCATAACAATGGTGGATGTCTCTAAGTCTGATAATGCAGCAGTGGGAAACCATACCCGTTAAAATGGATTCGGGTTGCATCCCGTACCATTTCCAGCCCTAGATTGAACTTCCCTTTCTTCCAGGTTCAAGACATTCAGCAAAACATTCCAATGTAAATAACGTACTGTTTTTCACTTCATAATAGACGGCAAACAAGCTTTTCAAGAAACAAGACCCAAAAGATTAGACTGGACTCGGGTTGCCCCGCCCCAGTTAAAACTATCCAAAAAGTGTTCTTGGCGCCTTGATCGAAACCCAAAAAATTTCCAACCCCTCTTTTTTAACCACCAATGGCCATGGAGCAGAAGGTTCGCCCTAACAATATGATTGCAGAAGAAGTTGAAGAAGAACAACAACAACAACAAGGTCCACCTTGTTTTTTACCTGTTGAGCAGCTTCAGGTATACATTTACTCTTGAATGTTGAAAAATATCGGTTCCTGTATGTTTTTATCGACTATAATGCCTGCCCTTATTTTTAGTCAAGATTGAATCTTTATTGGATTTTGCTGTTAAAATGTTGGTATATGAATATGTGGTGTTCTTTTCTGTTAGAATCTTTATTGGATTTTGGGGTTTTGGTGTTCAATTAGGATTTGGGGTGTGTTCATTCTTGAAAATGGGGTTTTCTTTGAATATTGAGAAATGGGGATTTCTCTGTAGTTCTTGTTTATGCCAAAAATGGGGTTTACATAAAGGGAGCTTCTTCAATTCTACAGCGAAATTTCATTTTTGAGGTCAGTTCTGGAATGGGGTCTTCCCATATTTGCTTAACTTTGGATTTGAAGATGAGTGTAGCTATTGAAGTTTGCATATGTTGTATGATTCTGTTGAAGTTTGTCTCTGATCTAGTCCAGTTTGTCACTAGCAAATTAAGTTTGACTCGAATTCTCGTCTGCTGGATTTTTGTTAATGAGCAGCGTGGATTGATATTCTTTTTAATATCTAAAAATGATTTTCACTGTGATGCATCACTATCTGAGGGAAGTTGCACCATCAGAGTGCATTCGATGAACTAGTGTATGTAGTGAATTGCACCTAAGAATCTCAGATGAATGCTTGTGTATTTATTGAACCAGTTACTTGACAGTAATTTAATTAACAATTACTTACATCTATATAATCTCTCGTTTGTGTTCAAGGTAGCCTTCAAAACATATTGAGAAGCAACTCGACATATCTATCAATTTAAATAAGTTGCTTCACAACATCTTATAGAAGTGTGAGGAATTTAGTATACTATACTGGAAGTAAACGACTGTGATACCTCTTGGCCACAGGATTAGCAAAAAGCAGTAACCACAGCATGCTTGTGAAATTTTATTTCTCGTTTGTATGGTGATATGATAATTGTAGTCCAAATATGGTTTTCCTAATTAAGCATCTGTTTTTAATGCTAATGTGTTTCTGACTTTCTGTTATATGATCATAGCTGTGTTGTACTACTGATTTGTCAGAAAAGGTCATGTTGGTATACTTTATTCATGGTATACCCTTTTTTCCAAAGACAAACCAGTTTTTCATCTGACAAGGATCTTCTTACTTCTTCTTTTTTGAAAATTTTATTTTATGCTAGGAATGCATACTGTTATCTGAGTATTGTTTTTTCTTTTGTTATTCTTGTACACTAGGCGTCTGGGATAGGATCCCTTGATGTAAAGAAGCTTAAAGATGCAGGTCTGTCAACAGTAGAATCTGTCGCATATTCCCCAAGAAAAGAGCTACTTCAGATAAAAGGAATTAGTGAGAATAAAGTTGACAAAATTATTGAAGCAGGTTCGCATGATCTTATTATTTTTCTTTTCCTCATTATGCTTTACCTTTTTGTTTTTCCTGCTTCATGCATCCATTTATTATTAGCAGTTAATTTCGACTTGTGTCTTCATTTTCAACAGCGTCAAAGTTGGTTCCATTGGGGTTTACTAGTGCTAGCGAGATCCATGCACAAAGACTTGAACTTATTCAGATCACGACTGGATCGAGGGAGTTGGACAAGATTTTAGAGGGTAAGTGTCAAGTCTGTATGATAAAGATTTCGGTTTGATACGCCAAGCAAATGAACCAAAGAAAATGTTAATAAAGTGTCACTGTATTGCTTTAACATGGTACTTCTTAATAGGTGGAATTGAGACCGGCTCTATAACTGAATTGTATGGCGAATTCCGTGGTGGAAAGACTCAATTGTGTCACACTCTATGTGTCACTTGTCAAGTAAGATCTTATGTCTACAAGTCCTTTCTCTGAATTCATCTGAATTAGAAGAGCTAGCAAAGTTCAGTTTTTCAGTTTGATCATTTCCTTTATATAAACATGAAACTAACAATATTCTAGGGAAACCGAGTTGCTTAAAATGGCTAAAATAACAGAGTAACGTGATTCGTGAAGAATGGCTTTTAAAATTAACCATTTACTATTCGAAGTTACCTTTGCACCTATTAGCCAGATGTTTGTCTTTGGCACCAATAATATAAACACAGTCTCTACTTTCAAGATTACAGACATGCTTTTTATTATCATTATTATTATTATTAATCAAAACATCCTATACTCTTTTTTATCAAAAAACTGATATTTGCAAAGCGTGTTGGTGTTCCAGCTTCCTTTAGACCAAGGTGGTGGCCATGGTAAAGCAATGTACATTGATGCAGAGGGAACTTTCAGGCCACAGAGACTCTTACAAATTGCAGACAGGTGTTATAATGCTACCATTGGAAATGTGTATATTTTTAGAACTTTGATTTAAGGGTACTGATAGTTGCAATTTGCAGGTTTGGAATGAATGGTCCTGATGTTTTGGACAATGTGGCTTATGCTAGAGCCTATAACACTGATCACCAGTCAAGGCTTTTGCTAGAAGCAGCTTCAATGATGGTAGAGACCAGGTCTGTTACTCCCTGGATGCAATTTTTTCTTTTTCAATTCCTTTAGTCAGAAAAAGGGGGATCTTAGTTCTTACATCCTCCTTTCCCAACTTCCATATATTTTGGATGGTGACTTTGTCTAGACCCCTTCTAAAGAGCAAAACAGACTCCACTAAGTCATGGCTACCAGCACATTTATGGAGGTCATGCAAAGACTAATGGGTTTGTTTTTAGACTTCAAAATGATGGAACGTGTAAATTTTAGAGATCCAGATTGCTGTGGAGCATTCATGATGAAGTCAGACTCCTAGTTGATTTTAAGCACTAATTCATTGGTTTACGTAGCTCTGGCCTCAATTTAGCCAATGAGCGTGAAGGTATTTACAATTAAATCAATGAGCAGAACTGAAGTGCACTAATACAATTAGTTTGAGTTTTTATGAATATCTTACTTACTCATTAAATGATTATGAATTTTAGGTGTACGGAAAAATAAAATATGGAAGATGCACCGAAAACTTTAATAGTTTTTTTTTTAAAATTTAAGCTAGGGTTAGGCGGACCCTCACCTGTATTAGATTAAAATGTTCTTACATAGACTTTCCCTTGAGCGTCCTCTTCTACAATGTTTTGAAGGGTACAGTTAAGGGGAGGTACAAAATTGCATAATCTTACATCATCTGCCTGACTAACAGCGGCTAAGTGATCGGCTGCCTGATTAGTCTCTCTGAATACATGACAAAACTTTAATAGTTAACCCTATGACGAATACTCAATTATGTTAATACTCACCTTCAAAAATTATTTAGTTGACTACTCCTTGACTCAACTCAATAGATTGCAAATGGTTAGTTGAGATGTTGGTTTTGTTTGTACAGATTTGCTCTTATGATAGTGGACAGTGCTACAGCTCTTTACAGAACAGACTTTTCTGGAAGGGGGGAGTTGTCAGCCAGGCAGATGCATCTTGCAAAGTTCCTAAGGAGCCTCCAAAAATTGGCAGACGAGGTAGTATATATACATTTGAGATGGATAAATCTCATAAAGCAAGCTTGTTTGTTTGTGAGATAGAAGTTTGAGTGTTGAATTGTGTACTGGCAAAATAGTTATACCTTGGAATATGTCCTTAGCCTTTGGGTTTATGTTGTTACTATATTGTATTCTTAGCATAAACATGCTCTAACAGTATGGTTTGTAGTTTGGTGTGGCTGTAGTGATTACCAACCAAGTTGTTGCAAAAGTGGATGGTAACATGTTTGGTGGCCCTCAAATCACGCCTATCGGTGGAAACATTATGGCTCATGCTTCTACGACAAGGTCCGATATTTGCTTCTTTCTACACATGCTTTCTATCGATGATTCATTATGTTGATGGTCTATGATTCCCATTTTGTCTAGGCTTTCTGTCCGCAAGGGAAAGGGTGATGAGCGCATCTGTAAGGTAATAAGCTCTCCATGTTTGGCTGAAGCAGAAGCACGATTTCAAATTTCTGCAGAAGGTGTTACTGATGTTAAGGAGTGATCCATGCTAACCTGTTACCTCCTGACTTGTTTTGGACAATGAGGTCTTCGACATGTGATCTTCATATCTATTAATGAAGCCACAGATATCCAGATGCTATAGTTCTATTAATGAAGCCACAGATATCCAGATGCTATAGTTCTATTAATGAAGCCACAGATCTCCAGATGCTATAGTGTTGCTGCATCGTATTCTTGAAGACAAGATTAATGGTGTATTTCTATTCATTTGATAATTGATTAAAGATCAGAAGCCCTTAAGTTTTGGTCTCGGGAATATTTTTCTGTTAACCGTTCCATTATGGCTCTAATTAGATGTAGTTGATACTTGATACTGTAAATGGTACCTTCACATATGCTGGCTTAAGAGCGTTTTTATAGTGAATGTTACTCTTGGTTGAATGTCCTTATGTTTTGCTTTGGCAGAAATCACCCATAAAAACCGTCTTGTGGCAGGGTAATTTTAACTTGAAAAACTGTCTTCTACTGGGTGGAGCCCATTAGAGGGATCTATTCAAAAGCCGTGTAGGGCCAAAAAAAGTTCAACCCAAATCCATGTGGGCTTTGTGCTCAAACTTTTAAGATCTGCCACAAGCTTCCAATTTGGAATCTGCAAAAATGTCTCTTGCTAGTTTAAACTTTTATTACTTGTATATTTTTGAACTGAGGTCGCTACTTATTGCAACCTATGTAGTACACACTACACAGCAACGTCAAATTTCATAGCTTGTATTGCTTCACCTCCTTGTTCTAGTGTCACGGCTACTATAAACTTATTAAATAACAAATAATGTAAGTGGTACGGTATTAGATGTAATCTGCTTTGTCGTTTGAGAACTTCCCCAGTTTAATGGCTGAGTTGTTGCAGATACTCCACAGTAACTTTGTGAATGTGGTTGAAAGTTGAAACTGCAGACTGTGTCAAGGTTTTGTTGTGTGGAGACGATGCACTTCTCTTATTGAAATGAACTCGCTTTTGAGTTGCATGATACTTAGTAGTCATTACAACAAACAAAATTTATGTTGTGGGAATGAGATGGTCACTTGCAAGTTACGATTCTCATTTTTATATAAATTCATAGTAGCTGGAAGCAACTGGAGCTCTCACTTCTGTTTCTACAACAAAACTATCATATTATATGATTGTAGAAGTGTTAACATTTTCATTTTATATTGAAATACAGTTCTGAGAAGATAGTGCTCGCCCTCATGGACAATATGGCAGTGGCACAGCTTAAAATACAAGTAGTTCCTTCTAGTTGAACTTTCTTATTGCAAGTAATCGTGGAATCTTATTGATAATGATATGAAAAGGAACAAGTTCTACAAGAGAAATTACAGGGTAAGAACCTAAGAAACACCTCTGTTACAACAAAATAAGCCCCATCCTATTCAACAATATAGGTCCTATAAGTCACTACGCCGCCCAGAGTTGGCCGTGAATGGAGCTTGAAGAAGATTAACAACTTTCTTGTTAACTTGGAATGCCTGGGAAAGAATCGCATCTGAGATGGGTGGACTTGATCCGAAGACTGTACTTGGAATCATAATCACGCCGGAGTTCTGGCTGCTCATACCAGCAATAGCGACAGCCCTAGTGGGTCCTACGTTTTTCTGGAAGTGAATAAGGCCTTCAGGAAATACAAATACATCACCCTGATTAAGGGTTTTGGTAATGAGGCGGTTACCGGCGCTGGAGGTGACAAATCCGACATAAAGTGTACCTTCCAAGACTACTAGTATCTCAGTTGCTCGAGGGTGTGTGTGGGGTGGGTTGAGGCCATTGGGACGGAAGTCTATACGAACCATGGAGATGCCAAGAGTGTTGAGTCCAGGTATCTGAGCCACATTTGCTGGAGTGACCACTGAACCTTGTAGGTTTGATGTGTTTCCTGCTAAATGAAGTCCCTGCAAGTAGAAATCGTCGGCAGTAGCAAGCACAGGATCCTTGCAGAATCTCCCATTTACAAATACTGCAAAAACAAAATTTATTTAAGTAACATTGCATTTGGAAATCTGTCTAGTGCTGTATGTGTTAGTGTATGATTTCTCACTCAATTCGGCACTATAATTGAAAATGGAATGTATCAAATTTCATTTGGCAAACTTGGCCAAAGTGCGAAACTACACTTCTATATACTTGTGCTAAATAAAAGAAAGGAGAACAAAGCTCAACTATACCAGCTCCTGTTGGGTCATTAGTAGCCACACAGAAATCCTGAACTGGATTGGGATCAGAGGCAAGAACAATGGAAGCTAAGACAAGTAGAGTGAAAGCTACAAGGATGTGAGAGCCCATACTGTTTTTCCTATTTCCACTAGATTTGAATGACTGTGAAGATGTCTGTACATCAGTATTTATACGAGTCTAATGCGTATAAAGTCGTCAATCCTAATAACACCCTCTTCAATTTTCTTAATTCTAAAAGACCTGTGTGCAATTTTGAATTTTACATGCTCTTTTATCGGGACATATTTGTCAAGTGCTCAAGTGCTGAATACAAGGATCAAATCTAATGAACCATGTGCAGTTTTGATTATAAACAGATTCTTTTGTTGATCATTTGATTAGTGCAGAGCCTAGTGCACATGGAACACATGAACACTAAAATGTGCCTGCAATGGGCAGAAAGGATTATTGGTTATGAATACTTAGCAATGAAAAGTAGTATATAGTATATATTAATTATTCTGGATAAGTGCGCGCTAGGTTTGGTCACTTATAAATTGGTTAGTTGCAAGAAGACCCTTTACGAATCTCTGACCAGATTGTAATAAGTTATTTGATTAACAGTACACGAGTTATATTATTTATAGAGTTTTAATTTAAGGCATCTCTTGCAGTCTGGAATTTGCTAACATGTGCACCCAACAAAAAATGGAGATATTCTATCCAGTTATTTTTTCAAATTACTGGTTTTGATTACAGTAAAATAATAGCTGAAAGTTCCATTCATCTTGTGTTTCCCCTGCCAGAAATTGATCAGAAGAACCATGTCTTACTTAGCATCATGTCTTTTTTGTGGGGTAGGACCGTTTTTCACTTCGAAGTGGGAAGTCCTTAGCGCGACTGCGCAAGTTCTACTAAAAAAGCCCTCAAATCACATATTCAATGCCAAACCGAAGCACAGAGACAATTAGTACTAGATTTTGTGTTCGTTTAAACTTGAAAACCTGTATCATCCATAAGTATGATAGTGTCAAGTGCTTCGTTCAGTGCAATGGATTGAGCCAGCTTTCCACAAATGTGCCTCGCTCAATACTATCATATTTCAAACGATAAGTTTAATAAGAACATTGTTATGAACAGAGGTCTTTACATTTACTGAACAAAAAAAACTAACATTTCATTCATCGAATTGGAAGTGGAGAAGCATAAGAAGTATCTATAAGTCTATAACAGAACAAAGTCAACAAACAATTACAGTACAATGACATTTACATTTTAATATGGTTACCCACGTACTTTTTATAAGTTTTCTTTATTATATTGTTCAGCTGTATTAGTCCAGAACTTCCGCAGCTTACTGGCTAAATTGGAGCAGATAATCCTTATATGTGGAACTTTAGAGAATGGGATGGAAACTTGACAGGCAAGTCTCTCCGAGTGTCGCACCACAGCACTCACTTTTTTAAGAATGTGATGGTTACCATGTGTGAAGGAGGAGGAGGAAATTCAAAGCAAATTAAAATTTTAGTTCTAGTATCATACATTTTATCACAATTCTGTGCAAGTCTCATGTTACGATCTTGCATTTGGTGATGGCATCAATCATAGGTCGGAGTTCAACCCCTCAAATTGACTGTCTGCTTGTGTTGCATAATATGATATATTAATTGATGCAGACGGAAATTTGACAAGTAGAGCATCGCTAGGCGGTGTATCATTATGCTGATATATATGGAATAACTGGCTGAAGTTTTCCACTTATGCCTACTCATTACCTACTTGGCTACTTCAATGATATGGGCAATATATTTAGGTAAAATATTTCATACTATAATAGAACTTTTCACCAGGGCATTATTATAGTCACATCGCTTTTCACATGTGGTGATGCAATGCAAGAAGCTCTTTTTTGTACTGTACGTATAGCGCAAGGATTTCATTTTCGCATCATCGCATGTATAGTGAAAGATAGTGAAGAGAATAAGTTACCAAAAAAAAATGTTAAGAGAATATAGCGTCAATACTGCACGCAGTAGCACTCTACTTTCTGTTTTCATGAAGTTTTTTCTTTTCGCGAGCAATTAAAAAACTTTATTGATCATCATCGAAAGATACGAGTGTTACGAGGCGACATCAAGATACATTTTGAGGTTAAATCAACCTCTTTTATTACAACATTCAACTCTATGATCTGTCCTATCAATCACTACATACTCGAAACTAACGGAGGTAGGCCCAAACGGGGCACAAAGAAGATCAACTACTGTCTGGTTAACGTACTTGGAATGCCTGGGAAAGAATATTATCTGGGATGGCTGGATTTGAACCAAAGACAGTACTTGGAATCATAATCACGCCAGAGTTCTGGTTGGTCATACAAGCAATAGCAACTGCCCTAGTGGATCCTACGTTTTGCTGGAAGTGAATAAGGCCTTCTTGAAATACAAAGACATCACCCTGATTCAGGGTTTTGGTGATGAGCCGGTTACCGGAGCTGGAGGTGATGAATCCAACGTAAAGTGTACTTCCAAGACCACTAGGATCTCAGTTGCTCGAGGGTGTGTATGGGGTGGGTTCAGACCATTGGGTCTGAAGTCTATACGAACCATGGAGATGCTAAGCGTGTTAAGTCCAGGTATCTGGGCCACATTTGCTGGAATAACCGCTGAACCTTGTAGGTTCGATGTGTTCCCCGCTAAATGAAGCCCGCTCAAGTAGAAATCATCACCAGTAGCAAGTGCCGGGTCCTTGCAGCAACTCCCATTGACAAACACTGCGAAGGATATGATTCGTATATTAGCAGAAATGCATGGTATTAGGTAAATCAAAAGTACTGAAATATGTTTGTAGTGCGCATTTTCGCGTATCAGCTTTTCTGTCTGTGTGCTTATTTGCTCTCAAACCGGTACTTTAGAAAGGAAAAGGACTAATCTAGTACTCTGTATTTTCTTTATAGTGTCATTGTAGCGTTTATTATATACTATACGCATGAACTATATTTAAACACATTTCCGTATACTAAATATAACTAAGAAAAGATTGAACAAAATTTGTACCAGCTCCTGTTGCGTGGGGCGACGCAGAAGTCCTGAACTGGACTGGCATCAGAGGCGGGAACAGACGAAGTTAAGGATAGAAAGGTTAAAGCTAGAATGATGCGAGAGCCCATAATGTTTTTACCTTTGTTAATAGCTAGATTTGAATAACTCCTAGATCGAATTCGTTTATTGTTATTTATAGAAAAAGTTTATATGTATCAACAAGTCTGCAATAATCAATCCTGAAGCACAACCACTTCAATTCAAAAAAATTAACAGTTAAAGAACATTAACAGAAAATATATTCTTGTATTGGTCATGTTTTAAGCAGTCGTTAGCCTACAACGATGAACGATGTCGTGATATTGACTTTTATCTAAAAAAATGTCGTGGCAAAAAAAAATGTCGTGATATTGACCATGTAATTGCTGAAGATAGAATTGTACTAATTCTCATGCCGGTAGACTGCTTATTTAATTATATATTATACATATATTAAGCAGCTATCAGGGTTGGCCAAGTGCCTACCATTGTTATTTAGACCTTCCAATCTTAATTATATTATATTATACTAGCAAACGGGCACGTGCGATGCACGTGCTAGCCATTTGATTTGATTAAAGTTCTTCTTATGAAAATTGAATTGTCCTATCAATTTCCTAAAATATCGTACTATTCGTTTTCAAGTTTTTTGTTAGTTGATAACTTTTTAGTTACTTGTTCTAGTTTCAAAATTATTTAAGGTACACAACTTTGCTATATGCTAAATTTGGTACAGGTTTAATGATTGATTAACATTGTTTGTAAGAGAAAAAAATAAACAGACATAGGATTCATGGCATGTAAAAGTAATAATATATTAACAACGTAGATATAATGCTGACAATGTGCAACAAATTACATGTAACTAATTTTCAATTTTCATGCCTTATTGTTAGGTGTTTTCTCTATCACGAGCAGGTAACTTGATTTTGTAAAACTCCAAAACATAGGCCAAGTCCAAAACTACTCTGCTAGCTAGTTTCATGAGAATGTATGTCCCAGCAAATGGCTAGACTCCTCCAAGAAGCATTTTCCTCAGGAGCTCCAGAGCAATAGTTTTGGCCTTGGCATGAGCTTTATGAAGGCTACATAATATGACATACCCTCGTTTGCTACAACTCAGAAACATAATTTTTCTTCACAGTCTCCGCATCACTCTTAGATTGCAAGCAATTAAACTACTATGGATATGAACGAAGACAATTGCTAGTTAGAAGTAATGCCTCTTCGATCTAACCATTAATCGATACCTGGCATCAATAACAACCATGCACGACAATGTTCTTCCTAGTTTTATTGTCAATTAACCACACAGGATCCACAATATTTTAAAGGTGTTGGAGACTTTTAATGATAACAGTAAGAGAATAAATCAAAGCTTTTACTAATTAATAGTTCCTAAATAAATGTAGCATAATTTACAATTATACAAAAACAACAAAGAAATATGGGAAGAAATATGGGAGAAATATGTGTAATTGCAAACTTGTTCTTTCCTTATTGTAATCATTAAGTCTTGCATATTCACAAAAGGTACTTGTTATCAGAGTTAGTGGATTTCCCTTTTCCCCTAACCAAATGAAACAAAAACAGTCTTAAATGCCAAATAAATTAATTATACAATTCAATCTAGACATACGCTGAATCAGTTTTCAAACATTTTCCATCTCGGAGATGTTCTGAGAGCCTAAAATCTAGAGGGACTTGTTCTGCACAAAGATTGCAACACCACACTTGCCACAATTGAAACCTTCGTACAGTTCAAATGCAACATTGCCAGTTATAACCTTCTTAGCAAATATCTCCTCAACAATGCAAAACTTCTTAAGACTTCGTACAACATGGCCGTTGGACATAATACAACATATGTTCTCACCCTCAGGGCAGTTGGTAACCAATGAGTTCGATCTCATATAGGGCTATCATTACTTTGGCACTATCATTGTCAACAATAAGCCTTAAAGGTCTTGTCAGGGTGTCAGGGTGACCTGTAAAGAGTCTGGTGAAGTTCTTTGAAAGGAAGTCGACACAGATTATTATGATAATACTGTCAACAATAACCATAATACAAATAAGAGTACAAAATCAACATATTACTCTCAAGGATGTACATATATTAAAACGAAAGCAATGGAGGAAAACTAAACCTGCGTATGAGGGTCAAAAAGAGTGGGAAACATCAGTACATTACTTTATTTACTATGGACTGTACTTCAGGTTTAGTTACAATATAGACTTCTTATTAGTCTTTATATACAGGTTCAGTAAGTGACTATGAACCCCCAAAAATACTTTCCTTACGGTCACATCAAATCCAACATCAAAAGGATCACTACTAATTTTTTTCTACAGAAGAAGTATTGAAGCCCAACGACAAACATTAATTTTATATCTGTGCTGTCAATTTATGCTATCCAAGTTTACATTTTGTCCAAGGCTATCCATGGTGATTAGTTTACATCTAAAATGATGCATTAAACATAAAATGCATATTAGAAAAAAAAAAAAAAAAAAAAAAAAAAAAAACTCACTAACTAACTATAATAATAATCCTTTAAAAAGAAGAGTCATATTAGAACTAATTTACGTCCACAAAAATGTTGATTTCAATGGCGATGTACATCGGGGATTAGGAAGCAATGAAACTGTTAAGCAAAAGGGTAGATGGGAAAAGAATGATACCTCTTTACAGGACGGTGTAACGGCAGGATATGATTGATGAGAGAATAGCATACATTTAAAACTGAAATAAGAGAATAACACACATTTAAAACTTGAGAAATTATCTTGACATGTATGAATTTTAATGCATTCAGATTTCAGACGACAACTTATGTTGGGAAAATACCACATACTGAGGAGTAAATAAAACTAAAAATTCTCAATAAACCGATGGGAATTATAACATTAACTCTGATCCTCTTGTCCATTCTACATCATCTTGACACCTAGAGAATCAGTGACTTTAACTAAAAAAATACATTGGAACGATTGTTCTGGGAAGAAAAAAAGTCATCTTTAGATTTGCATTATACGCAACTGGAACCATAACGAACAAAACCAAAAAAGAATGCAGTCAACATAGGAAATGAAAACACTTAACCAAGATCAGAAGTTGATAAATTTTAAGTTTGTTCCTAGTCAAACGGTCAAACCCACATAAAAATGGTAGGAAAGAACTAAAAGAGGGCGAGTGAAAGTGGATTAAACTTTGAAGCTAATTGAAATGAAACGACAATTGGATATCTGAAAATTTGTAAGATTTACATAACACCATTTGTCCATAGGTTAAACTGAAAAAGTAAATTAAACACTAATATCTGATAGTATGAACACTAATCTGACCACTTCAATGGAATGCATCCATAGTGCAAGAGGATTTTTTTTTTTTTTTGAGATGGAAAGAGATGTCTTATGACAACATGAAACATGTACGCGAAACACAGACCCACAAAAGACTGGTAGATTCCCAGAGACGAAAATATTCATGGAGCTAGCGCAATAAAATCATTCACAACAAAATTAAGAAACTAACAATGAAATTAAACATAAATTATGTACCGTGTCATACATACCTTGGTAAATGATCGCTGAACTAAGGAGAACACTATTAGTAATTGATAAGGCGCGCAAATGTACAATGATTGCTATCACTGTAGAAATAAAGAAATTTATAAGTAGAACGATAGAATGCTACCAAACCAATAGAAAGTAAATGTACTGAAAATATGTCATGTTATCTGTAATCACTTAGATAAAATACTGAAATTAGAAAGAGGACAATTGAAGAAACCTCTTTCTAGTGAACCAACCTTGTGTAGATCAGTAGATCTATTAAGATGTTAACAATGGTTGTAATATTCTTATCCATCCCCACCTTCCATGTCATAAAGGTTTCTTCCATTCACCCCACTTCATGTGAAATGACAATGAGTTATTGCATTCGGTTTGCAGATATTGTAGTCCCCTTCCTTGAATTCCTTGGAGGCTTTATCCATAAGTCCATGCTTGCAAAACACATAAGCAATTGCAATTGAAATGCTCTGTCTAATTTAACTGTTTTGTCGACTTCAATCATTTCCACCAAAGCTCTTCCGCTAGATATAATCCTCTTAGGCACAAAGATCTAGTGCCTGACATGGAGGAGCTTTTATACTATTTTATACTACAATCAGAGTACAACAATAATTTTTTTGTTATTAAAAAGATGCTAATTGATTACCCATAACACCAAAAAACATTCAAAATTCAGCGTACGGTAAGTCCTACAACATGGATGAGTGCTCCATTGATTTATGAATGAGGCATGACCCGCTTCAGAGATCACTGTCTTAGGGAGCTACTAAAATGCTCAACCAGAGACATGTTACTCGAGTTCAATGTTAACACCCTTTTTTTTTATCGCAGTTGAGGACTTGAACCATATAGGTTTTTCATTGGGAGTCTAGTGCATGAAAACAATGCAGTGGAAAAGACCATGTGAGCTTTTTGGAGATAAAACGAACAAAATACTACATCAAATGACAATTGACAACAAAGGAAAGTGTATCAAGCCTTCATACAGATTGCCCAACTAACACCAGGCTAAAGTAATTTGCAAAACATCTCTAAGTAGTAAATCGTAAGTACGAAATAGGTAGCTCCTCACACTTCACGACTTTACCTGAGTAGCAGGGGACACTATCAGGATTCAGGAGCTATTGTGCGGAACAGAAAAGGATTAAAGCAAGAACGAATCCTAATGGTTGCTGCAAGACAGCGATTCTGCCATTGATTTTCTTAAAAATCATTAGCCAGTTTTCTCTCCTTCAACAGGTTTTTATAAGATTTGTGTTAGGCATTAAAATCCCAATGTAACATGTGTGTCATAAGCAGGTCCTGGACCTTTCAATAAGTTTCTTTGACGGCATAAGATCATAGGGGACTCAGAAAAGATGGAGTTTCTATTCTGGAATATATACATGCCCCAAGCGCAGACCATTCACAGCCATAACATTAGTTTGGAGGCATTCAAAGTCAATATGTTAAATGAAGTTAGTCACCTAAACTCTAAACGGAACTTGACTACTACAAACATGTAAACAACTCTTGCAGGAACACATGGATATAAGCATGGTTCTACTCATGAGATCTATTAAAAGCGCTTGTGGGATGAAAAGAACTGGGCATTTTCCAGTGTTAGGATAAACAAATATTAGATTCATTGAATAACTCATTTATACCCTATGTACAATAATATGTACAAATATGATAAATACATTCCCCACAATAACAAATATGATAAATGCATTCCCCACAATTACTATGCACACCTGTAAAAAGGCATATTTTCCTAAGTTAGTAGACCTCGTGAAAGCTGCGGTGGAATAGTAATATAACATAGTACGTTATACAACATCAGTATAACTCTTTATTTCCATCCTCCTTTATCTAGGCTTGTACCATCAACAACGCAAGAATGCATTATTATATAACTTAATAACTTAATTAGTTATTAGTAACCATATGATGAGATGAAAGGAAAAAAACAATAAGCAAAGAAATGTCTAAGTTATAAAGTCACCCTATTGCAAGACAACATATAACGAAGTGTAGACTGTAAAAGTAAAAAGCACTTAAATAAGCCTTGGAAAAAGGCGAAATAAATTGTACCAAACCAAAGTTGTAAACTGTGGAAACACAGGAATCTAAAGCATGAGTACTCTCAAACAAAAGTACATAAAGGAACGAAACCTACCAAAGCAAGTTCTTCTAAGCATACCTTAAAGAAGCTTATAATCCCAATTCGATTGACATTGTAATGAAGCATTATTCTTTTTGCCAACCTGTGTTTGACAAAATCATTAGAGCCCAAAATACAAAAATAGGAAAAAGTAAGGCAGTTAAATCTTATCAGGCTTTTCTCAAACAACAAAAAATCATTTAGAAGATGAAGGTGGTGAAGAAGACACAGAGAAACGGGAGGAAAGAACCTCTTCGCGAAAAAGTAATGTTTTTTCTGCTATTGCTTTCAAATCAAAATCAGAAAATTTGAATAGAGTATTTGTTTCTTCACCCGTAGTGTTATGGACGAAGAGAGACGAAAAGAAAGTGAATTATCGTTTATTCATGAAAAAATTAGCAAAACGGTGCGTCGGGTTATTGTTTCAGGAATGGAGAGAAGAACGAACGGTTTACTTTTTTTTTTAATTGGGAAAAACGGTGTCTCTGTTTCTGAAGACGTTGAGTTTTATACTCCTGGGAATGCTTTACATTACCCATTTACCCTTTCAATGAAGAACAAAAAATAAGTGGCTGTCTAACTTTCCGGTACCCTTCCCATGAAAAACTTTGTGTTAAAACCGGGAATACGGGAACTAATTGGAAAATCTGGTATCCGCTTTATATATAAGATTATATTAATAATTGGTCGATGTGAAAAACGTTTTCATTTTGCGGGGGAATTGAATAAAAGAATATATTTATTGTAAAGAAATAGAGAAAAGTAAGTTGTTTTAGGGTAATTTTGGACATACCCAACAAAACACTCCCATACCCCAACTTTAAAAAAAAAAAAAAAAAAAGATTTTAGACACATTTAGCTTCTTAAATTACCCTTCTTTTTTATTAGACTTACCCAATATATTTATTGACTAAAACAAGTCATTTACTCTACGTGATTTAAAAGAAAAAGACTGCGGTTTGTTTTGTTTTTTTTTTTCCTTCTTCTTCTTCTCCAATAACCTCTTATTCTTTTATCTCATCAATAAATATGCAAACACCCACTTTTAATTTGAATCAATCATACCAAAGTAATGAGGATGAATACCAACCAAATGAGAATGAAGAAAAAAATTCAAAATCAAATTTTGACGAATGGGAAAACGCAGAAGACTATTATACTTTGGATTACTACAATGAACAGATACAAACACCAAACAAAAATGTGAGTTTGTTTGCAATATTAAACAAAGTGCTATTTTTTTTTGGTGCATACTGAGTATAAGAAACCTAAACCATTTTTTTTTTTTTGATAAAATTTTACTTTGAACAGCCTCATCCTATTAGTAGTGCATCTCCAAATGCATTGTCTTTGCTTCAACTAAATTATGAGTCAGAAAATGAAGAGCAAGAAAGCCCGACAGAAAACTCTAATTTTGTTTGTCCGGATACGACCGACGCATTTACAACTGCAACAGTAAGAACTTGAAGACACTTTTATAAATTTAGTATATCGTTTTTCCGAATGGTGATGTAATACAATCTATAACAAAATGATTACATGTATTTGAAAATCGAAAATACCTTGTTGATTGGTGTAGAGAGGTAGGGAGAGAAATTGGTTTTGTGGTTATCATTGCAAAGTCGGATAGTGTTGAAATAGTGGCCGAAGACCTAGGGTGTTTTTAACTTGTGAGAGAGGTGGTGTTTTTAAACCTCAAAAACCAAAGAAGACAGATCGATACAAGCTATCCATGAAACTCCCTCAACAGACTGGAACGAAAAAGTGCAAGTGTTCATTTAAGTTGAAGGGTTATTAGCGTAATCAAGGGGGATGGGAAGTGGTAATAGTTTGCGGAATTCATAATCACCGTCTTGTTGAAAATCTTACAGGTCATTCTTTTGTGGGAAGGCTAACACGAGATGAAGAAATGATTGTGATCGAGATGTCTGAGGCTGGCGTTAAACCAAGAGAAATTTTGAATGCTTTGAAAAAGAAAGACGGCCTAAAGAATTTGTCAACCCTAAGTACCATCTACAATTTTCGAGCGAAACATCGTCTTACAAAATTGCAAGGGAGATCACAGATGCAACAATTATTGAAGATGTTGGACGATCGCGATTACTATGAGTCTCATAGAGAGAACCTGATTACAGGAAAATGCAAAGATATATTTTTTTGCTTATTCGAGATCAATTAAGTTGGCCAAGTGTTTTCCGGAAGTGTTGATTATTGATTGTACCTACAGGACTAATCTTCACAATCTGCCATTGCTAGAAATTGTTGGGTTTACGTCTACAATGAAGACGTTTGCTATTGCTTTTGCATATTTAGATTCAGAGAAGGAAGATAAGTTTGTTTGGGCTTTGGAAATGTTATACAGTGTTTTGGAAGGCAAGGCATCTAGTGTGAAAGTCATTATGACTGACAGAGACTTGGCATTGATAAATGTTGTGGCGCGTGTATTTCCCATGACTAAACACCTCCTTTGTCGTTGGCACATTCAGACTAATGTGATTACTAACTGTAAAAAATCTTTTGAAGAAAACAATGAGTTTCGGAAGTTCTATGAAATGGTTTGTGATTTATTCAGTTCACCTACTGAAGATGTCTATAATGAAAATTTGGTTGTATTTAGAAATGAATATGCATATATGACACGTGTGGTATAGTACGTCGAAGAGTTGTTGAACAAGTACTAGTACAGAGAACAGTTTGTGGCGGCTTGGGTTGATTTAGTGATGCACTTCGGCACTCACACCAGCAATAGAGTTAAATCCCAACATTCATCTTTGAAGAGAAATTTGAGGAGTTCACGCGGCAATTTGTACCAAAATTGGGATGTGATTGATAACCTCCTTGAAAATCAGCTCAATGGTATACAAGCTTCATTTAATATTAGTCGCAATATTATGCGTCATTATAGTCGAGACAAGGCATACAGTGAGATTAGAGGATTTATCTCTAGAGAGGCGATTGATATGTTGTCGAAAGAACTTGTACATTCAAACAAAGTGGGCATTTATGAAAAAGAATGTGGGTGTGTTTTGAGGCGTACTTGTGGTCTTCCATGTGCTCATGAGTTGGTACATATGGTAAAACTTGGTGATGGTTACATACCCTTGAGGTCTATAGATCGTCGTTGGCGGCAACTTGATTTTGAGCCAATGGAACTTCCAAGAGGGTCGCTGGACATTTCACCTGAGGTGGAAGGAATTAAGAAGAAGTTCAATTGCTTACCAAAACACCAAAAACTAATGTTGATGAAGAAATGTTTAGAGCTTGCTGATCCAAAGACTACACACATGCAAGAGCCTCAAGAAAAACTCAATGTCAAAGGTAGACCATCAATTTCAAAGAAACATGTGAAAGTATCAACTCAAGATCAGAATGACATAAGAAGAGAACCATCTGCTTTGGAGTATGCACAAACGCAAGAGGAGAAAAAAGCAAGTGAACAAGTTCCGAAGAAGAGAGGCAGACCACATGAGAACCAAGGAGAAATGCAAGCAATTGAAAAAGTACCTAAAAAAATAGGCAGGCCACCTAAGAAGCCAGCTCAAACATCTTTGCTAGAAGATTTGAATCCATTGTTTAACAATTTTATTGTTTCATGTGAGGATGTCCTTGGGGTGGACACTGTGGATATAGGTCCATAGCAAAATTATTGAACTATGGTGATGAGACTGGATGGTTTACCGTGAGGAAGAGGTTGTTGGTCGAGTTGATGGAATATGCAGAAGAGTACATTGAATGGTCTGGATTCACCATTTTCGAACACTTAATTCAAAATTTACAATGTACAAAGTCGATGACGATGAACCCAACTGAGTGGTTTGAACTTCCTGACATGGGTTGGTTAATTGTTTGTGCTTATAATTGTGTGTTTGTCACCCTAGCACCAAACCAGTCATTAACTTACCTTCCTTTGAGAACTCCACCAGACTTGGAGCATACTCTCATTATCTCAGTTGCTCATATAAATAACGGCATACATTATGTGCCGCTTAGACTCAGTGATGATGCTCCCTTGCCACCAGTTATATCAGGTTACCACAATCTAGCCTACCCGGGCATCGCTGACTTGTGGATAGCAAAGGTTCAAGAAAAACTTGCCGATTGGGATAGGAAGGTAAATCCAAAAAAAAATTATAGGCTTGGAAGAGTTGATGCGGTTATGCAGATTACTATACATAGTTGTATCGGTAATGACGGGTTTGAAAACCACAAAAGAAACTTAGAGTGTACCAAGTCTTCTACAATGAATGAGAAAGAATGGCTTGATCTCCGGACATGGGTTCCTTAGTTGCAAGTGCTTTTAATTCTGTTTTTGTCACCATAAGCGCCCGCGACAATTAGGTGTCACATACTTTCCGTTAAGGACAGTCCAAAAGAAATGTCTTTGGATAATCGCCATTTTCCACGTAAACAAAAGGACATTTTGTGCGGTTGTTGCTAAAGGATATTGCTCCTCTACCTCGGTTTTGGCGAGATTGGCGGTTTGTTAGATGCCGGAAAAAGCGATGGGAAACCGTGCGAAAAAGGAAAATTGGACGAATTGGGCGAATCGATTCCAACCAATATGCAGAACCTACAATATGTTTATCCATATTAGTTTAAGTTATTGGATAGAAAAATAAAATAGTTAGTTGTAATTTCTCAAGAATTAATATGTGCTTATTTCATTATAGAACATGGCTTATGGCAATATTTCATTTAGTTGTTGGCAATATGTATGGCTTATGGCTTATGGCAATATTTCATTTAGTTGTTGGCAATGAGGTTTTGAGTATCAACAGAACAAAGATCTCTTAATATAGATATACTTAACTTGTGTAGTTACTATGGAAGATAGACCTGTATTTCACCATTTTGATGTTTCTGTTGATTCCCCTTTAACTTTTTTCTGTCGTCTATGATGGGAAGCGAAGTGAAGTGTTGATTATTTGAAATATAAGGAAGACTGGAGGGTGATTCTGAGTGCCTTTAATTTGTGCCTTATGATAAGATGCAAAATTTAAAAGACAGATTACTGGGAGTGGGAGCTAGCGTAGATGTTACATATCATATTTGAGTAAATAGTAGGCATGAAGCCTATTTTTTTCTGTCATTTTTGCTGCATGTTTTTTTGTCATTTATGTCATATCGAACAATAGGGTTACTTCAGCGGATTCTGTAACAGTAAACATACTATATATGGTGGCATGGATCACGCTTACATGCAAAATCCTGGCACGAAAACTTACAGAACTATAGAAGCAAACTCTTCTTAGCTAAGTTCATTATAACGACACAAAGAGCAATAGAAATAGGAGGGTCAATGGTGAGGAAAACATCTCAAAAGATAAAACACCCTTTTCTTGTATCATGATATTAGACCCAAATGGATTCAAACCATCAACCTCTCAACTAGTGAGCGCTCTTTCCATTTTGAGCTTATGGATCCATTGATAGCAAACACAGGGAAACAAACATTTATTTTGATGAAGTAAATAAAAACAAAAGACTCCCGTGTATAGTGAAATTGTCACGTTTCTTACAAAGATGTCTTTAACATATCCTCCTCTACCTATTGTAGTTTTAATTCGAATTCCAAATTGTGTATTTATCGCTATAGTGTCTTCAATCCTAATATCATGTACTCCACCAGACATTTCACTGCCTAGAGCTATTAGAGCACTATCAGGGGAAATGCAAGTAAGCCTTCTGATGATTACATGCTCTGTTGGAATTCCTACTTTAATTCCATATTGATCCCAACCACATTTTAACAAAATGCAATCGTCTCCTGAGACTATGTAGCAGTCCTCAATTAGCACATTCGAGCAAGAGTCTGTAGAGAAAAGGAACACAAAACATTATATTTGGCCAATAAAAACAGTGAAAGGCTTCAGTTAGCTACATCAAATTGTTTTTACCAGAATGTTGTGGTGCACATAACACAAAATAATTAACTTGGGAATGTAAGATCATAACAAGGCGCGACTTAAAAGCTTAAACTTAGCAACTAAAATGTTGTACCTGGGCTAATGCCGTCAGTTTTAGGTGAAACTGGATCATATGGAGCAATAATCATAAGCTTTTGGATGATAATATTGCTATATTTTCAGAAGAATATTTTATCAAAAGATAATTAAGGTCGTGAACTAGCTAGTTCGTCAACAAAGATTAGTACTCACGCACATTGTATGTTAAACAATAAAAGTTCTATTGAAACGATCTCTTGAAACTGAAAATTTGTTTGCTAAGAAGTAACAGAAACGAAATTAAGCCAAAGTAGTACTGAACCTGCTATAAACGGGATGAACAAACCAATGCAGAGAGTTCAACAATGTGAGATTGGATATCTGAATGTGTCTAGAGTACAAAAGTTCAATCAAGAACGGGCGGGTGTAGTTTAATTTATTGTGGTGATATCTGTGCCACCAATTTTGACCTTGGCCATCAATTGTGCCATTAGCACCTGTACGACAGTAGTATTAATATTAGATTTGTTGCATTCTGAATTGAGTATTTTCTTGTAGGTTATTATGTATGATCTAGGTTCATACACTATGATAAATTTGAACGGTACTTGTGATTATAACATCAGTGAGATTGGTTCCATGAATGAAACTATTGTATCTTAGACCGTCACCAGGAGTATCTCTTCCTCTCCCATAAGAAGGCAAAACAGGAATGAGAGGAAAATCTTTCGCATCCTACAATCAGTTGGAGTGCAATGTTAGAAGTGGGGGTTGTATACCACACATCATTCATCCATGTAGTCTGGGATTTTTAGCAATATTTAATAATTTCACCACTTCTTAAAGGATTAGTCTAAAAGACTAAAAATATAGGCATCGTATATAAACTAGCCGCACCTGAGAAGCAAGAATAACTGCATCTTTTTGGAGATAAAGTATGAAATGACTAGTGAGATTGAAGCTGCCTGTGAGTCATTTTCCTGGAGGAATAATCAGCTGAGCCCCACCGTCTAAACTAAACTTGCTGAGATCGTCTATAGCTTTCTTGAAAGCCTTTATATTGGATGTTTTTCCATCCTCAATTCCTCCATATTCAGTCAATAATGCACTATGCTTTCGACAGCTTATGGCTGGATACTCCGAGTTTAACTTAATGGCTTGACCACATTCTACTCTGTCTACACTCAATAGTCCTAGTAAAACAATAACGAAAACCACCTCCATTGTCTGTGCAATTCAACAAGGAAAAACAAGAGGAAAATGATTAATACGTCTATATATAGGGGAAAACGCTAAAATTTCTAACCATGCCAAACAGAGCCTCAAATTTACTATTGGTTGAATGTTCCCCAATACTAATTTTGTATGAAATAGGCCACTGTCCAACCTTGAAGCATACTGACACCAAGGCCTTTTGACACAAATATAATTAACAAGAGTTCAATCGCAATAAAAGAACAACACAAACCAAGAGATCATGTAGAACAGAAACCTTGAAACTAATAAATGAGATGATAACAAGAAATGAACTTACTTGAAACATTGTCGGGGTGCTACTTCTATCCATTGTTTGAATGGCAAGGAAGTCCTTGCTACTATTTAATAAAGCATGCAGAGACTAATTTTAGACTCTGCAAATTTGGAATAACAGTCTTCTTTTCTTGGAGAGAAAAAAGTAGTCTAAAAAAACGATGCAATTGCCATCACAAAAACGGTACCAAATAAATGATACAATGAGAGGGATGAAAAAGAATGTGAAAGAAACTTGTACTAAAAAAAATGGTACCAAATAGATAGATGTGTCGTTATTTTTTTTATTTTTTATTTTTTATTTTGCCCTTGTCCTTATTGGAAATACCCCAAATTATTTGGGAGATATTATTGGATTTAGGCAGTTATTGGGGTATGGCAAAAATTTATGTTAGTTATGGGGTAAGGAAGTGTTTTGTTGGGTATGTCCAAGATCACCCTTGTTTTATCTATCACTTTAAGTGAAAGTGTTGAACTTATATAGACATGTGAAGTGTTGAGATATTATCACAGAGTAGAACTTGTGGTTTTGACTAAAAAATCTCAATGTCACGTAGGAGGAAAGAAATCAATGTGAGTTCAGCAGTTGTAGATGTCATATATTGCTCGATATTCGGCTTCCGCGCTGGAACATGATACGGTAGGCTACTTCTTAGCACTCCAAGAGATACAATTAGACCCCAGAAAAGTATAGAAACCAGTAGTAGATCGTCCAGTAAGGGCACCCAACCCAGTCGGAGTCGGAAAAGGCATAGAGATCAAGATTGTTGTGCTTGAGTATGCACAAACTAGTAGAGATAGTTCCTTTGATGCAATTACAGAGTATTCTTTTAACCATTTGGAAGTGTACATTGGTAGGTGCATGCATATGTTGACAAACATTGTTCACAACATAGCTCAAATCGGGTCTAGTCAAGGTGAGAACTGAAGTGTGTCGACAATCTTTTGATACTCTGTAACATCATGATAGAGAGCTTCACCATTTGAAATGAGAACAGGTTTAGCAGCCATAAGAGTAGATATTTGTTTGCAATCAATCATCTTTGTATTATGAAGCAAGTCGAGCATATATTTTGTTTGAGATAAAAAGAGTCCATCTTTGAAAGATTGTACTTGTACTCTGAGAAATTAACTGAGAAGGCCGAGATCCTTCATGGAGAATTGAACCCCGAGTTCTGCAACAAATTCATCTAATAAAATATTATTGTCACTTGTGAGTATTATATCATCAACATATACCAGTAGAACCATGATATTAACACCATTGTTGAAAATGAATAATAATGAGTTAGCTGCATGGGTTGCATCTAAAACCATACTCAATGAGATAAGAACTAATGAATATGTCAAACCAGGCCCGTGGAACTTGTTTTAAACCATACAAAGATCGTTGGAGCTGACACACATGATTTGGCAATAGTGCATCTACAAAGCCGGGAGGGTTGCTCCATGAAAACTATGGTTTGAAGATGTCCATGTAGAATAACATTCTTAACATCAAGTTGCCAAAAATTCCAGCCTTTAATAGTTGCAATGGTGAGAACTGTCACAACCCGAATTTCTAAACAATTACAAAGGGAATATTTGAAATACAAATATCTCAAACATCACTATGTTCAGTTGTCTAAAACCCAGACTATGACGGGGTGGATACAATACATACAAACACCAAAAACCCATATCATAAAAGAATCAACTTAAAATAAATAATCCCAATATTTATCCGTCATCACTTTATTAATAGGCTATCTTCCGTAAAAAAAAAACATCTTTCAAAACTCTAAGAATAAAAAGTCTTCAGTACCATATTCTCATGTCATAATGAATGTGTAAGCTACGTTATTACATACTTCCAAAAAGAATCGGACCTAATAAAAGTAACTAACGGACTGCTCCAGGAAAGAATCCAAATCAAATGCCGTGGTTCCACTACTTTCCACGTTGCCAAAACAAAGCAAACATGGGTTAGCAAAATGGAATTTGCTGGTATGAGTAGACTAACAACATAAAAACATTTCTAGACTTTACTTATCCAAACAAATACTTTATATGTACCCATAACTTAACCATTCTCAGCTTGAAAGACAGGTAGTTTAATTTTTTCAACCGGCATAGTTTCTTTCCAAGCAAGATTTCCATTATATTAACTCATTTTAATAACTTAGTAATTGAATTAAATTTTACCGATAACCACTTCTGTATAAGGGTAGGACAGTGTCCCCGCACAAAATATTATTAAGTCCTACCATCCTGCAAACGAAAGTTAGAAATTTTTAATAAACATATGTAATTGTTCTATAAGTATTCAAATGCAAGTCCAAGCACACCCGCACAACCAAATCAATTTCTCTTATTAATTAATCGATTACTTTTTTATACACCCACCCTTTAGTACCTACTCCACGACTTGCACTCCACATATTTGCCAAATCACACATTCCTGTGTGCCTCTCTCCCACCGAGTACTACGATATCATAGCCATCTCTAGGCTTTCATACACATATTCACAGCCTCTTTGGGCATATAATTTCAGGTCATTCATGGCACATTCAATGAATACATTGGGTCATTCCTGCCACATTCAAAGAATACCCATCATAACACTGACGGGCCATTCATGGCACATTCAATGAATGCCCTGGGTCATTCCCGCCACATTCAAGGAATACCCAACCCTACATTCCCGTACACTCAAGGAATACGACCGATCCGCAAGGCAAATACCTTAGTTCCTCTCTAGGGCAGTCCAAACTATTGGGTCATTCATGGCATATTCAATGAATTCCCACCTATCATATGACATCATCAGTAATAAAATCTCATTTCCAAATCTTGAGGTGTGGAGAGTTCTAAAAGGGTGTGGTAAATTTGTTGAGAACATTATTAAACTTTATTGCATATATTTTCTTTCAGAGTAAAGAGGAGTATCTTGTTTCGTGTATCATTGTTTACACGTTATTAATTATATCGATGCCTAAGTGTCATAGCATCGTATATCATAAAAGAATTATTGTAAGAATGAAATTTCACATAGTAGTTAATACACGTACACACGTATATATAAAAAGTCTTAGCCTAAAGCCAAACACACTAATAGCCCTAGACCTAATCTTAGCCAAGTCAAAGGTCAAACTTGGTCAACTAGTCAAAGTGTTGATTGGTCAACAGCAATCAACCTGCCAAGGGTCAACAGTAGTCAACCAGTTCTAAACTCATCTAAGCAAAAACCCAAAGACTAAGGCCCAAAAATCTTTAGCCTTTCTCAAGCCCAACTTAAATAAACTTAAGCCCACATGTTAATATCTAAAAACCAACTCAAGCCCACAAGTCTTATTTCGGCCCAAGCCTAACTAAAAGAAACATAATCGCCACCACCTCCTTCTTCTTCCTCAACGGCTCACCACCTCCATCGATCAGCCACCAACCTTAGTCCCCTCTAAACCCATCGGTTTTAACCCTCACCAAAAACCCAATCTTTCGATACAATCAAAACTCGATTCCCTCACTCCTCACAAATCACTTTCGACACCATTAACAACCTTGGGAGCTTCAACAGCACCCATACAACCCACCGAAACAGTTCGGTTTTGATCACTAACAAAACCCAACACTATGATATACTAAAAAACTTGATTCCCCTTACTTGCCCAAAATCGAGTTCGACTCCATTAACACCTTTACAGAGCTTCAACAGTTCAATCAAAACAAAACTCAACATACCCAACTCAATCAACAACCAACCGACGTAAATCAACAACCCATTTGATCATCCAAACAATTTGGTTTACACAACCAAAAACAAAGGCAGTATACTAACCTACAAAATTCATATAATATAACAAATTTTAGGGCAGTATATCTCCATTAACAATTTATAACAATTCGAAAATGGTAATAGGGGAAGTAGGTAAACCATACAAATCAATTAGTATTTGACAATACGATTAACAGTATGTATTCCAAATTCGACAGCATATAGCACAGAAACGAGCAGAAGAATAATGAGCATAAACCTTATATATTTTATAGCAAAGTTTTCTATATAGAGTAAAAATCTAGGTTCAGTGAAAAACAAAAATATCTACTCACTCATGATACGCTCCTACTATCAGTAGATCTCCAGCAAGAAGCCTCCTTTTTCCTCTATGCGTAAAACTCTCTTTTTTCTTCTTTGTGTAAAACTCCTCCATTAAAAAAAAAAAAACTCTCGTGTGAATTCACGTAAAACTCCTCTATGTGTCCTTTTTTTTTAAAACCCCCGTAAAATAGGGATGAAGGTTTATCTCTTTACCTTTCCTATCTCCACTAATCTTTATCCTTTTTCATTTTATCTATTCTTATTATTTATTATTATTATTATTTATTATTTATTATTAAAATATATTAAAAAAAACGGGGTGTTATAAGAACAGTCCTGCTAGTAGCAGGTTTTATTACCGGATTGAATGTTTCGAGAAAGTTGACTCCTTCCCTTTGGTTATAGCCTTTCACTACAAGTTTTACTTTCAAGCGATCCAATGAACCATGCATTAGATTTGAGTTTGGCTCTAAACACCCACTGACAATCAATGACATTCATGTAGGGTTGTCGTGGAACAAGTACCCATGTCTCATTGTGTGAGAGAGCATTCATTTCTTCTAGCATAGCATAATTCTATCCTAGGTTACTAATTAAGAGAACTTTTTGTGGATTTTGGTGTGGTGGAGATAGGAGTAGTGGTAGCAAGTAATCCATACTTCGGGTTTGGCTGGCGAATGACGTCTTTCATACGAGTTATCATTAAGTGCGGTTATACAGGCCTAGGAAGGGTGGAAGAAGATCTGTGTACTAGCCTTGGGGTTGTTTGAGTATTATTAGGCTCATTTTGAGATGGATTAGGTGGTTCATTTTGAGGTGGATCATTTTGAGGTGGATTAGGTGGTTCAATTTCATGTGGTGTGATAGCCGATTGTTCAATGGATAGCGATGGATTGATAGGAGCTAAATTAAATAGACTAGCAAGTTCTTGGCAGTAAGTGAGCAAAGTTGAGTGGGAGGATTTTTGGAATGAGTTTCAGTAGGATGCAACCAATTCTGAAAAGGAGTTGTGCCAACAAGTATATCTTGGGATTGTGTGGGCCTGTGAAAGGAAAACGATACTCATCAAAGATGACATGACGCGAGATATAAACACGCCCATTTTGAGGATTGAGGCACCGATAGCCTTTGTGTTTAACACTATAACCTATAAATACACAAGGGAGAGATCTTGGTTCTAGTTTATCCTTTGTATATATCCTCACAGATAAGGATAACATAAAGTACCAAAAGTTCAAAGGAAATCATATGTAGGCGGTTTTTTATGTAATAGATTATATGGAGTGGTCATGTTAAGAGTTGGTGAAGGCAATCGGTTTATTAGAAATGTTGACGTGTTAAAAGCCTCGACCCAATACTTCTTAGGAACTGACGCATGAAGCATCATAGCTAAGCCAAGTTCAACAACATGACGGTGTTTACGCTCTGCTAAACTGTTTTGTTCAGGAGTACCTGGGCATGATAGTTGATGAATTATGCCTTCACCACTAAGATGATCAAGGAACTCTTGTTTCAAGAATTCACCCCCATTATTTGGCTGGAAAATTTTGATTTTCTTCTCAAATTGTTTATCCACTGATAAGAGTCCAAAACTGTAGTTTTAACTCCTTAACAATATTGTTTTTAGACCAATTATGTGATTAATAAGTAAGAGTTCTGTATACTTTTGTGTATTTCAGGCATTGGAGTCGAATATGTGAAAAAAGACGTCCATTTTGCGAGATAAAGGAGCAAAGGTTGGTTGCTAAGAAGTTCTATGATTAAAGGCCAAGTTTCAAGGATAAAAAACCTTTTTAAACCCCGGTCAAAGCTGAAAAGTCAAAGTCAATGCGGGCAGAAATAGTGCATAAAAGTCAGCAGAACTTCCGAAGGTCGTATCTTTGGACTCAGACCTCGGAATTGGGCCTACCATATGTCAAAACGACCGGCTCGGAAAGAGAGCTTTCTAATGTTCTAAGTCTTGACCCAATTAAAGGAGCAGAAGTGAACGAAAAAGCTGTTGAAGTCATTTCCAACTAAAACCCCTTTGTGGACTGAAGTAATGAGGTTTTGGACTCTATTTTCCGGCCCAAAACATGGCTCCTCAGCCCATGCACAAAATTGTGGATCTAGCCTCTTCTATATCAAGAGACTAAGGCTTAGCTCTTAAGTTATCTAGTTAGTTATCAAGAAATTAGTGGTTAGAACAAGAATTTAGTTTTTAGAATCAATACTTAGTTTATATTTCAAGTTTAGTTCTAATTCAATACTTAATTCATAGATTTAGTTTGTCTTAAATTGATAATTAGTTAATCATAATCTTAGTTTTAAATTCAGTTTTAATTCATTTGGAATTATTATACTATTGTTCAATTAGATTAATAAAGTAATTATCATTTCTTCCATAATGTCTTATTTTTATTGTTCTTATTCCATTAATGATAGTTTAATGACTCAAGGCTAAACCTTCATTAAAGGGGTTTGAAGAAACCTTGATGAAACTTGATTGTATTATCGTATAATTGGTTGTAATGTTCTATTCTACTCTAGAAAGTAATTAGTTCACCATGAGAATGGGTTTGATTGCTTCACATGCTAGTTATTAGTTGGTAGATATTACCATGAATAATTAGGAATTAGAAATACCCAACCTTTACATGGAAACATAAAAATTAGGATTACAACATGTTCTATGTTAGTTTATTAAGTCAAATCAAGGTGAAATCAAATTTTCCTAATTCATTCTCATATTGTCAATTTAGTATTGGATTGCCGCCATTTCATTTATCACATCTTTATTAGTTAATTCACTATCGTAGTTAAATTCAATTCCATTACTCTCACGACTTTGTTAGCTTACACGAACTAGGAAACTTCACATCTAAACGACTAGGAGTGGAATGAATTCTCTACTCTAAACATATTGCATTGATAATGAGAGTAGATAACTTTGATATATAAGCACGAAAATAGTTTTAGTTTTACTTACATTTGAATTTCATCACTTAATCGTAGGTAAAACTATTGTTTTCTCTATTATCATCCACCATCGTTTGGAACAATAGAAATACCCTGTAAAAGTCAAACTTTTGCTTGATAGGATAAAACCATGTATATCGCGAAAAATCATCAACAAAGACGACATAATATCGAAAACCTTGATTAGATAAAACTGGTCCCCAAAGGTCACATAGAACTTTAATGAGTAGTTTAGAAGACCTACTGCTTGAAGGGAAAAATGGGAGTTCGAAGCTTTTACTCATCTCATAACTCATACATAAGCCAAAAGAACTTTTATGAACTGAAATAGAGTTATTATATTCTTCCTAAGAAAAGCAATGATTCATCTGTGCCAAGTACTTTCATCTGTAACTCGAAATCTATTTGAGAAAAAAGCTTTAGCCTTGGTATTGGCTAAAACATATAGTCCTACTTGTCTACTCCCCGATGCCATCACCTGGTTCGTCTTTCGATCCTTAATAAAAAAAAAGCATTTTTATCAAACTCAAAATTAAATAACACAGATAATCAGATGTTAATTAAGAAACAAAGAGCAACTTCTTCTTAATATCAGGTACCACAAGAACATTTTTAATTAGTAGTAAAAAGTTATAAGTGGCATCACCAGTATGTGTGATGGGTAGATGATCTCCATTACCAACCATAACATAATCAGATCCATTATATGGTTGTAAATTGCAAAGAGTACCTGGATTATCAGTCATGTGTGATGTAGCTCCAGTATCTGGAATCCACTCGCCATCATTATTAGAGTCATTCATATGGAGAGCAGCTAAGGCTTGTGGAACGTCCTCATCTTGAAAAGTGTTATCAAATCGGTGCCAACACTTGAGAGCATTGTGTCCTTTTTTGTTACAGATTTGACAGAATAAGATAGCAGGCTATGCAACATGAGGTTGAGCCTGAGCAGGAGCAAGACTCTTTGGTGTTGTAAGCTGTGACATGTTGTTGTACTTATGCATATTGCATGTCTATGTAAGCGCCACGACCTTTAGAGCTAAATGATGAAGAGCCACGCTCCCATTAACACTACTACAGAATGACACTTATACCACTGTTTTTAAGTGTGGTATAAATATATTTACCACTGTTATGCAACCGTGACAATAGGTGGTGTGGTATATAATAATAGCAAAATTATGGTATATATGTTTAATGGATACCACGGTTTTTCAAAGAACCGTGGCTTGTATGCCCATGATATACCACGGTTGTCAACAGAACCGTGGCATATAAGCTATTGAAACCGTGGTTTATATTAGTGTATGTGTTATAATACCATGGTATATAGTTATACTAAACACTACGGTTTATATATATATATATATATATATATATATATATAATGCTAGTAACATCTTCCACTTAAAACCGAACCTGCATAACAAAATTTTACACGACCTACCTCGCACAACATTTCCATCTTCCCAACAAATTTCAAAATGTACAAAAAACTATCAAACATTGCAAAAAAAGATAATAATAATAATAATAAAAAAAAAATTCATTAATTTTTTGAGTGCACTAAGAAAACAAACTTCAAATTCCTTTTCATAAATTAAAAAGGTAAGACTCATATATTAGAACATAGCTAAAACTCATCCTCATTCACTTCCGGCTGAAACACCCCATTTTCCTGGATACCAACTCTACCACTATAGGATACCCATTCACAATTTATCTCAGTTGATGGCACTGAAAGAAGACAGTTACTACAACCATGAAGAAGTTGATAGTCAAAGTGAATCTCTTGAGAGTAATGATGAAAGTGGTAGTTCTCACGGCGTTAATATGTCGTTTACACAAGCACAGAAAATACATATAGAAAAGAGGCTATTGATACGAGCTTGTCTCACTAGGTGAAGCCACCATCATCTACAAGGAATGTCGGGGATCAGAATTGTAGATGCACATCTAGTGGAGGATCTCAAACTGCTAAACCTTCTGTTTTGGACAGGTCTATTATCGGAACTGTTCCAGCACATTGGAGTGAAGATGAACCTTCTCAAATTTGCCCCAAGTGATGGGATGGGAATGGGATCCCCAACTCAACTAACAAGTATAAGGAGGTATCATAAGTACTGCCCTTACTTTCTTCTGCAAACTATGCATCCCGCCCGGTGCGATTATAAAGTGGTCGGAGATCAATGGTCCGAGATCACGGAGGTACCGATATGTTAAGAGACTCCAACCAACTGCGTCCTTGCTGCAAAATTTAAATGTGACAGTCTGATGAACCCTTCTCAACTTTAAACTCTTGGCTTATCTCTCGCATCATTGCCAAGACGCGCCGCACGCGTAAACCTTGAGGTACTATAAGGATGATCCCTCGTTACCTCTGTCCAGATTCTATCATCTCGACTGTTCCTTTTGATTTCCAATCAGGAATAGAAACAGGTCCATCCCTCGCTCCTTTGTCTGTTGGAGCCATTTCAAAATCACCATTACTGAGTAGACCTGGAAAACAGTAGGCATGAGGGAAGTGTAGGAGAGTGATATCCTCATAAAGTTATCACGCACGCGTGGAGCATAAGCGAACTCAAGACATCGACCTCCAAGACCTGTGAGCAGCTCCCTGGTGAATCCAGGACATCGACCTCAAAGACCGACCTGTGAGCAGCTCCCTTGTGAAGACATACGCGCGCAGCATAGGTGAACCCAAAACATCGACCTCCAAGACCGACCTGTGAGCAGCTCCTTTCATGCAGGTGGTATTAACTAAGATGTCTCAGTACGAACACATGGCCAGAGACAGAACGCCTCAAATAAGGTCACCACCAGGGGTAATCATTACCAAAATCTTACTTGTATTTCCCACCACCGGGAAATAGGGATTACAGCACCAACTCCCAATCAGCACACGACTTATAATACAACCAGCCTAACACTCATTCACAATCTCCACCTTACACGTGTGCAAGGGACACACGTGTCTCTTGGATTGACATTTCCTCAAGCCTATAAATACCACCTATTTGAACTACGTCAGACCTAATTCCTCTCTCCTCTAAAAAGAAAAACTAAAAGACGTTGTGTTGGTGCTCTCCAAGAAGTGTATCACAGAGGTCGACCTCAACAAGGTCTGCCTTCCTCACAATGATGGCGACTAGTTAACGTCCAAGATCAGCGACCGGATGGTGAAAGCGTCTTGATCGACCCGGGGAGTTCATGCGACATTTTATTCTACCACACTCTCCAAGAAATGAGGTTACCCAAGTCAGTTCTTATAGATCGATCCGATTGCCCCCCTTTATGGGTTCAATGGTTCCAGGGCCGACCCTGCCGGTGATATCATCCTTCCAGTATCAGTGGGATCTAAAGAGGATAGAGTCAGCTGCAATACGCGCTTCAGCGTCCTGGACATCTAGTCGTCCTATAATGCCATACTAGGACGACGATGGATCCACCAAATGCAAGCTGTACCTTCGACATTGCATCAAGTTCTCCGTTTCCCGGGCCCCAGAGGATTGATGGAGCTGAGAAGCAATCAACTGGAAGCATATCATTGTAACCAAATCTTGTCAGCAGGACAGATCGACAGTGAACCAATCCACACAAGTAGCGAGCCCACCAGTTATACCATGGCCAAAGACCTGGTTGCCGAGGTCAGAGTCAACACATCAAAGCAGCACGCTGCTACTACAGAATGACACATATACCACGGTCAATAAGAACATTTATACCACGGTTCTTCCAAAAACCGTGGGAAATACTTATATACCACGGCGGAAATTTCTTTGGTCATTGGTTTTACTAGTATATGCCACGATTACATGAAAACCGTGGGATAAGTTGGGCCATATACCATGGTTAGTTTTTTTTTTTTGAGAGTACTCCACATCCCCACTACCTTAAACATAAACGGTGGTATATAAATTTTCCACTTTCTACCGTGGTTTATGACTTTATACCAAATAGTCAAATACCCCAATCTTAAACTCATTCAAATTGATTCCCACTATTCTCTCGGTCTCTCCCTACAACTTCTACAGTTCTACGACTCTTAGGATTCCCAATGAGAAAACCTACCGTCACTACACCATAACAAACTTTTTCACTACACCATAACAAGGATTTTCTAACAATTGTAATTTCTCATTTGTAACACATATACATCCGTTAGTAAGTTAATAATGATTAGTGTTCCGTTACATAATTACTTAACCATTAGTAAATTACCGGAATTATTTTGTAACGCGTTTATAGAGATATTAACTAACGGATGCACAAAGCGTGACTAATGTTAAAATCTAATTAGAAAATTTGAGACCAATTAAAAAATAAAAGAAAGAAGGCGAAAATTTTAGTGGGATTTTTTTCCCTCGCCACTCATTAGGTCAACCGGTAGTGCAGACTGAAAAGAGTAAACAAAACAAAGGGGAAAAGGGATGAACCATCCCGCCCACTTCGTGAGCCGGATGGGGTCTTTCTTTTTCTTTTTCTTTCTACTTTCATTTCAGTCAATCTCAATTCTAGTACTTCATCAAGTGAGCTTATCTGAATGTTCTTGAGTTGGATATTTTCCCCGGGTGTAAAATGTCTCCTAATTACTATGTATAACCTGAAGCTTGAACTTTCTTTCCGCGTTATTTTCTCTCTATGGGTCATCGGTTCCAAAACCTTTGGATTAGGTTTTTCGACTAATAAGGTTGGCGTTGTTCTCACAATCTCGGTAAGTTGGATACTTATCATCATAGTTTTAATTCTTATAACTTATAATTAGAAGTGCTTACGAAATTAGAAAATTCTCCAACCTCTTTTTGTGAACCTATTTACTCAATTAGATAAAGTATTGCTTCAGAATTTCTTTGTGAATAGTATCTATAATGCTTACTGCAATAATATATTATATGTACAGATACTCCAAATCTTTTCCTTCAACTCCCTCTTGGAAAGTCAAATTTGTCTTGTTAGAAATGCAATGTTAGCGTTAATGATCTCGAGTATTAAAAAGAAATTCACCAACTTTACTTTGTATATGTACATATAATCTTTGTGAAGTAGTTTAATGACTTTGTTTGTTCTTGGGATTAAATTACTAACTTATTCAAGTATAGGTGGGGGCCTTTTAGTCTTTCAAACTTTTCTATATCCATTGATAGAGAGAATTCTCGGTCCAGTCATGGTTTCTCGCGTTGCAGCGGTAGGTGTCAAGATTTTCCATGGTTTAAAGTTTATCTTTAAGATTCAGCTCAGATTATTGATTGAATGTGCTCCCTTTATGTTATACGTGTAGGTTTTATCTGTACCGGTGTTGCAAAGTTACCCCTTCATAGCTATGTTATCTGGGTTCAGCTTTTTAATTTTGTTTACCTATCTTTGATGAATGTTTTAACAAGTAAGTATGAACTTCATGATGGTCATTTTTTTTCTCTTTTTCTTTTTGCCTACAAGAAAAAATGAACTTAATGATGGTCTTTTAATATTGTTTTCTCTCTTTAACAGATAGTCATTGCCAATCGGACTATCCGTACTTCTGAAACAATGCGGTGGTAACTTTTCACTATCATATTTGCATTGATATCTATTGGCTTGTTTGTGCCATTTTCACTAGAATGATTGGCATTTATTACCATCTGAATAGGACCGGAAGCAAAGAGGAGCTGCAAATGGAATTGCTATGGTGGGATGTCTCTTCGAGGTCTTGGGCGCCATAGGAGGTTTTCTAAAGTACTCTTAAGAAGTATTTTGTTACGACAATGACATGTACTTGCACATGAATACAACAATTTCTCAATATATAATCATTTGTATCATCTTCTAGCTTCAAAAACGATGACATTATACTTTTATTTTCCCTAGCGGTGACTTCACGATTAAAATTTGTTCTTGAAGACCAAGTGAAATCCATAGAGCCCTCTCACAAAAATGGAGTCGTTTTAATATAGGCCAATAGAACGACTTTTCGTTTTGTGCTTCTGTTTGACCTAGACGGATACAAATTTAGAGTCATCTTCCTAGCTCATTACAACATGATGCAACCTCTAAGCTAGTGTAATCCAAGATCATATCGGTGATATCTCGGATCATTTGTTTAACATACCGCTTCTTTCTTATGATATATAATGAGCATTCAAACATGTGACACCATTACATTATTTAAGTCACACCTTAGAATGATGAGTCCAAAGGAAATGGTGGAAGGTTGACCACAGTTTCAATGTCAATCTTGTTTAATGTACTTGTTGCCATCTGTGGAGTTTATGTGTACAACTATACAATTGTTCTCCCTGATTTCCATATTTCATTCATACCATCATTTCTTTGTCTTCAAAGCAAATCCAATATTTCGTTGAATATTTAAGGTGATCTGGTAGAATAAAGAAAAATCAAATTCCAATCTTGTTCCTTAATTACTTGTGTCTTTGTTATATGTAGGGTTTCTTGGACACAAAAGCGCCAGGATACTTCTTTCCTCCTGTGCACGCAAAAACTAAACTCGAGTAGATTCTCAGATATGTACTTTCGAGAAGTGATTTTACATGGGGTCACAGCTAAAGTTATAGACATGCCCCACCACTGTATGTGATACTTCCCTTCCATCCCTTTTGTATCATTCCTTCTTGTCCAAGTACTAAATATGGTTTCGTGCTTTTCATTTTGTGGTTGACTTTTTGTTTTCAAAGGAACTTATTGGTAGACATTAAAGTATCCACGTGTTTTGGGTACATATCGATATAACCATTTGAAAATACTTTGGTACATATTTAATTGATCTTATAGATAATATACTTGGTATCGGTCGATTAGAGTATTACTTAGACGATGGTTCGGTCATTATTAGCATAGGTTGAGTAAATGGAACAGTAGACCGGAATGCACATTTTAAACTTAACCTCGAGTCTTTACATCATTATCATATATTGTTTTAGGTTTCATGGCCCATCACTTCAATAAGGTGTTCACTGTCTCCTTAGTGCTTCAAGCTCTTGAATGCACATTGTGCTTTGAAGTTCTTATGATGTGAGCCACATAGCAATCCATATTGACCATGCTTCGATTGGGCATCTCTAGATTAAATGTAACTTCTATGTGTATTTCTCTCTCGAGATGTAAATTTGTGGGTTTATTATGTCGAATGGCTTTGATGTTGAAATCCTATTGATGATTAATCTTGTATTGCTTCCATGCAAGACTCACATTACTCTAACTGGGAGAAGTACTTTTCGACTATATTGTTTAACTCTCTTCAAATAAAATTTTAAGCTCTCAACTTCGTTTATGATGCATCAATCTAGTATTTATTCACCTTACATTGTGCGGTTGTTGAAACACATCCCCGGCTTACGTAAGCGGTTTTGGGATCGAGCGATTGGCCAAAACATGTTCTTATCGGATATACATGGTTAGTATATCGAGACATGCCTTTAGCTTTGCAAATAGCCAAATACATTATGTATTCTCTCTAAGTAGTAGTTGATTCTCAGCATTTTAGAAGTTAGGCGATCGTGTTTCATGCCATGCCTTGTTATGGTGTTAATATGGTGTTATATTTCCATTCTCCAAAGTTGATGGTTTGGCAAATATTACGAAGTGAGGCTTGATCTGAGATAGATGTTCTTCTTTGGATTTTATGTATTGTTTGGATCAGGTAAAAGGCGTGTCATGCTTATCAACTTATTAATAATTGTATTTTCTATATAGCAAAGAAAGAAAGCAAGTTATTGAGGAAAATGGACATTTTGAAACTATAGTACATATGTGATACCTCTCTGCTACTCTCACGGCAATTTAAGAATCGGGATTGATGTTTCCAAGAAACCTGGAATTAGTGGAATTTGGTGATTAACTCTTGTGATATAAGCTTCCTTTTAGCTACAAACAATCGGGGATGGAACGGAACTGTGCATCAATAGGAGTAGAGTTAGGCTTCGTGAACAAATCTTCAATAAGTTTCTTTTTGCATGTGAAAACGGGACTTGTGCTATCTTTCATTCTTGTGATCTATATCTTGCAATCCTCCCTCCGACAAAACTAGCAAGGTAAAGTGTATTCATCACATTTATCAAGAAAACGAATTGCTCAAGGCATTCATGTATTACTTGTCCTTTGTCAGTCATTCTTGTGGTAATGCTCTATACATCTGATCCAAACTAAAAGTCATCTTATGGCATTTTTGTAATCTAGTTATCCTTTTATCTGTTCTTGCTTACATTCTTGAGAGAATTTCTGGACGTTGTTTTTTTTTCCTTTCTCAGGTTTGTAAGGGAGACTATTGCTGAAAGCATCTTGCCTGGAGGAGGGGTGGCCAAGGGGGAATGATGTTGCGTCGGATCACGCCGATAATCTTGTTTATCAAGAGAATATGGTACCTTAAGAAATTTGTGCAATTGTACACTAGGTACCTGGTCTGCTAAAATTTTCACTTCATGCTATGTTACCCATGTCGTCATCTGTATATTCTAGTCATTTTTAAGCTAATTTAATACTCTTCTTACCCTGCTGAACCAAGAAGCAAACCGGTATTCCAAGTGATGTAATTCCTTTTTTTGTCTACTCAAGGTTTTACCACTTGGACCGATGAGTGTGCTTGTTGGGTTACCTATCATTATGAGCTTGTATCTTTTGTTTCCTCTACGAGTTCATATATATTCTACCAATTCACCTTCTCCAAAATCAAACTCTTCCCAATAGAAAGAAAAACAAAAATAGAACATACCATTTTTTTATACCTTCTTTTCAATAGACGCTTTGTACTTCACTAATCACCATCTTCATTGCATAATTGCATAAAATGGAAATTAGATAGGGTTTTCCAACCTATTAAACTTGGTCCTTCGAGAAGGGGAGGAAAACAATGAAGAAGAAAGTTATGGTCTTGTAGTTTCCCTTACGTTATACTGTTATGATGTTATCTACTTGACTAAAACCTGCGACTACACATGCCTTGAGCGTTCAATCTATACACATTTTTTTGTTCTATTATCGTCAGTATGCGTATGTATATATATGATAATTTTCCGTATATTTTTAAATTAAAAGTTAGACTTGAGTTAAGTGTTACACGCCTGCTTTAAATGTATATATATGATTTTGTATCTTTAAATGCTTCAAAGATTAAACACTTTTTCGACCGATCGAAAGCAACTTATGAACTTGAAGCTGAATTCATTGAAAGACATCCAGTAATAATGGTTATAGATTCTGAGGTGCAAGTAATTTGTTGAATTATCATTTTGACTGTCTTTGCGGTGTTAGGACTAGTATTGTTCAGTTTGCGATATTAATAAGCTTGTGAATCAAGTAGCAAGTATTTAATGAGAGAAGGAGATTTCCATTTCATTTAGTGGCGTGTCTAGAATAGCTAACAATTTGTTGTTGCTTTCTTTGTTGTTGTGTTAAATATGTTTGGCAGTGTGAAATTTATTCTTAATGGTTGTTCACGATTACTTTTTGTCACTTAAGGATGTATATATCTTTAATGGTTGGAATTTATCCTTAATAGTTGTTCACACATTACTAGAAGGTAGAGGCAGTTACCGTTTAGTTGTATATATGTCACCTTGTTATTCATATAGCTTCTAGGGCTAAAGAGGCTCCCATAAGTGGTTTACGGTGTATTAGTGTTGTGTTATCAAATAGTAATAGCCTATAGCTTCTTTGATATCCTAGTGGCATGATTACCTTCTTGCTATGTTACTAATTTGGTAGACTAGAAACTATGTCACTTAGTTTTAATTAGTATAAGTGAATCTATTGTTGTATATATCTCTCGTTACATTTTAAGGTAAAAGTCTATTTAAATTCTTTTGTTAAATGAAACAGGTAATGCACGACATTTGTTTGTTGCCGACCTTGAAGGATAGAGGTGGTCGATATTGCCACTTGGACACTTTCTAATAATAAGACTTTTTTTCTAGCTAGTTGTAAGCATAATGTAATGTACTTTTTCGTTTGGAAAATTGAAGTACTTGGTATTTACGAAAGTGATTTGTATTGTACTTTTAAACTTGGAAAATTGAAGTACTTGGTGTTTACAAGTGACTTGATAATTTTGAGTGATGGAATGAATGTTTCATTCTTGAATGGGATTGATGGTGTGATTGTGTATTTTATGGAATGAACTGTTTTTGAAAAGAGTTGTATCTTGGGCTCTTGGCTAGTTCATATAGCAACCGGTGCTGGCTAGGGCTAGTTGTATCTTGAATAATAATAATAATAATAATAATAATAATAATAATAATAATAATAATAATAATAATTCAGTTCATCTAGGAAAATGGGGTGTTTCAGTCGGAAGCGAATGAGGATGAGTTTTAGCTATGTTCGGATCCCTCCAGTTTAATTTATGAGTCTTACATTTTTAATTTATGAAAAGGAACTTGAAGTTTGTTTTCTTAGTGCACTCAAAAAATTAATGGAAGTTTTTTTTTTTATTATTATCTTTTTTTGCAATGTTTGATAATTTATTGTACATTTTGGAATTTGTTGGGAAGATGGAAATGTTGTATGTAGACAGTCGTAAATTTTGTTATGCAGGGTTAGTTTTAAGTGGAAGATTTTACTAGCATTATTATATATATATATATATATATATATATATATATATACCACCACGTTTGGCATAAATCGTAGTGTTTAGTATAACTATATACCACGGTATTACAACACATACACTAATATAAACCATGGTTTCAATAGCTTATATGCCATGGTTTTGTTGACAACCGTGGTATATAATGGGCATACAAACCACGGTTCTTTGAAAACCGTGGTATCCGTTAAACATATATACTACTGCTTTTGCTATTATTATATACCACACCACCTATTGTCACGTTGTATAACATTGATAAATATATTTATACCACACTTAAAAACGGTAGTATAAGTGTCATTCTGTAGTGAGAAGAGGCAGTCGTCTACGTACACTCCAGAAGTCAATCCAGCCGTTGTTGCTCCATCCACACGGCTTCCCAAAGTCACGTCAGTTGGTGTTAATACCGCAGTCTCGCCCCCAGAGGACCCCTTTACTATTGTTATCTCACCAGTTGGCATCCCAATGGATTCGCAGCCATGTGTCGCACAACAAGTCTCCATGCCGACAGTCACTCCATCCCTTGCTCCTGTTCTTGTCACCACAGATTCCGATCCAGTTCGGGTGAATCAGTGCACTCTCCCTCACGTCGCTGCAGTTCCACCACACAAAGAAGCGTCGCCACCCAGGCCAGCACCTCAACAGGTCGATAGAGAGGGGGTGAACTTAGGAACTGATAATGATCCCAAGTTTGTATATGTAGGGGCTAACCTTGACCCTACACTCAAGGCCCAACTTGTAAACTTTCTGGCTATGAATAAAGATGTTTTCGCCTGGTCGTATATCGATGTGCCCGGTATAGACCCTAGTGTAGCATGTCATCGATTAAATGTAAGTCCTAATGCTAAACCCGGTTAAAATTAATCGCCGGGTTATCTCTCAAGGGTTCCGAAAAGCCATTAATGACGAAGTCGACAAACTCAAACAAATTCGGTTTCATTAGAAAGGTGGACTACCCGATTAATTCGCTAACATCGTTCGCGGTCCCCAAAAGAATGGAACGATTAAGCTATCGTCGATTTCCACGAATGTCAATCAAGAAACACCGAAAAGATAGTTTTCCCTACCACGCATTGACCGACTTGTCGACCAGACTTGCGGACATGAACTTCTTTCTTTTATGGATGCGTACAGCGGATACAATCAAATCCCACTTGCTGAGGAAGATCAAGAGAAGACCTCGTTCATTACCGAACAAGGTATTTATTGTTATAACGTCCTCCCGTTCGGCCTTAAGAACGCCGGAGCGACTGGTAACTGACATGTTCCAGGACATGTTAGGAGAGACCATGGAGGTTTACATCGACGACATGGTCTTTAAAAGCAAAAAAGCAGTCGACCATATTACTCACCTTGAGCAAGCGTTCTCCAGATTGCGCCGCACTCGGATGAAGTTGAACCCAGAGAAATGCCTCTTTGGAACGTCCCTGCGGTAAGTTTCTGGATATCGAGTGTCACAGTAGCGGGATCAAAGCAAATCCGGACCAAATCCGAAGCGCGTTCTTATGACATGCGATCCACGGACAAAGAAGCGGATCTGAAGTTGTCGGGCATGGTCGCCGTGACTTAATCGATTCATATCCGTATGGACGACAAGTGTCGTCCGTTCTACAACTCCTCAAGAAAGGCGAGCAGTTCTCATGGAACGCTCAATGCCACCGAGCATTCGCCACTCTCAAAGAATACCTCACCACGCCTCCCGTCTTAGCCACACCAATAGATGGGGAGACACTGAGGCTATACCTGGCAGTATCAGACTTCGCCATCAGCTCAGTTCTCTTCAAGGAGGAGAACAACTTCGGATGAGCCGATCTACTTCACAAGTAAGATGCTCACGTCAGCTGAGAAGAATTATTCTTTTCTTGAACGAGCCGTACTTGCTTTGGTCTATTCGGCAAGAAAATTCAGGCCGTACTTCCAAGCACATCCGATCAAAGTACTGACCGACCTCCCATTGAAGAAAATCATCTACAAAGAAAACAAGACTACTCGTATGGCCGTATGGGCCGAAGAGCTCGGTAAACACCACATGGAGTTTGTACCTCGCACCTCTCAGAAAGGTCAAGTCGTCGCCGATTTCCTCGCAGATTTCCCTGTTAAGGACCCACACTGGGAACCAGAGATGGAGCTCGTAGTTCACAAAGAGCGTGTCAAATCAATCTGGTCTCTCTTTGTCGATGGCTCTAGCAACCCCGGAGGGAGTGGCATCGGGGTCGTCTTGGTGTCTCCCGACGGAATTATGGTTGAAAAGTCAGTTCGACTCGTTTTCGCATCTTCCAATAACGAGGCAGAATACGAAGCGTTGATCATGGGCTTCGTATGGCGCTACAGCTCGGTGTGCAAGAACTTCAAATCTTTAGTGACTCGCAACTGGTCGTTCGCCAGATTGCTAAAGAGTACACTACTCAGGAAGGTAACCTTTCGAAGTATCTTCAGGTCGTTCATCATTTGTTGCCTTCTTTTAAGAGATCTACCATACACCATTTTTTGCATGATGAGAACCGTCACGCAGACAGCCTAGCTTACCTAGCCACTCAAACACCGAGTTGCATTCCACGACAACTCCTCATTGAGGTAGTCGACCGACCTGCATACCAGGTCGAGCATGCCCTAGTTATAGCCGATCTGTTCCCTCTCTCCGAAGGTCAGTTGAGCCAGACCTGGATGCAGCCCATCATGGACTACATCCATCAGGGCACGCTCCCTGTAGAGCGTGCCAAAGCTAGACAAATCCAATATCAAGCACGTCGTTATTGCGTGTTGCACAATAAGTTGTTTAGAAAATCTGCTGGTGGACCGCACTTGCGATGTATTACTCCAGAGCAGGGCCAATTGATATTTGCCGAAATTCATGAGGGAGAATGTGGAAACCATGCCGGAGGATGCTCTTTAGCCCATAAGGCAATTTCTCAAGGCTACTTTTGGCCCCGTATGCAGACCAATGCCAAAGCGTACGTCCTCAAGTGCTTAAAATGTCAAACATTCGCCATTAACATCATTCACCAAGCCGCGAAGCCGATCAATATAGCAAGCCCATGGCCATTTCACATGTGGGGCATGGACATCATGGGACCTTTCGTCCCCCAGAAGAGCACTGGTTTTCGATTCGTCTTAGCGGCAACAGACTATTTCACTAAGTGGGTCGAGGCCATTTCTTTAGCACATGTCAAAGAATCACATGTCCGAAATTTCATCTGGACTCATATCATCACTAGATTTGGTTTGCCACATACACTCGTGATGGACAATGGACCCCAATTCAAAGGCAGAACAATTAAAGAATTTCTAGCAAAGTGGAAGATAGTTCATGCCTTTTCTACTCCACAGTACGCTCAGAGTAATGGTCAAGCAGAAGCCAGCAACAAGGCCATCTTAGAAAATTTGAAGAAAAAAATTGAAAAGAACAAGAGCTAATGGCCGAACCAGTTGGAGAACATCTTGTGGGCTCATGGCACCACAGCTCGGTCCAGTACCGGCGAATCTCCATTCTCCTTGTGTTATGGCACAAAAGCTGTCATTCCCACCGAGCTGACAGTCACTACGACTTGATCCGAGCTCGTTGAGACAGGACACAACGATTCTGTCTTAGCACGAGAGGTCGATTTGCTCGAAGAACGGCGTGACTTAGCCACCATTAGGGTCGCATCTTATCAACAAACCCTGAAGAACTCCTACAATAAACGAGTGCATCCTCAATCTTTCCAACCCGGTGACCTAGTGCTAAAAAAGACGCAAGACGACTCCAAGCTAGCCCCTAATTGGGAAGGCACATACATCGTAGAGCGCGTTGTAGGCAATGGAGCATACTGGATAAAAACTCAAGAAGGCTAGGGAAATTGTTACCTCGCCCATGGAATACTTATTTGCTGAAAAGATTTTACCAATAAAACCTTTGTTGTTGTATATTCTGTTTTTTAAGTACTGTAAGTTTAAGGTCAAATTTTTATGTTACCTAGTATAAGCTATTCCATTTACTGGCATCAAAACATCCTACAGCTCGCATCCGATGCACGACCGGTATACTTCCCCGATCCCACACGCTTACCGCGCCATACGCTCTCATAAACAACAGCGCTCTCCGCGAGCAAACAACTCCCTGGAGCTAACAAGCTACATAACATCTCCAATTCTTGTCACGTCAAGGACCTATATTTCTAGGATCGACTAAATGAGAACGCTCTCCGCGAGCAAACATCTTCTGGAGCTTACAGGCTACATAGCCTCTCCAATTCTTGTCACGTCGAGGACCTATATTTCTAGGATCGACTAAACGAGAACGCGCTCTCAAGAAGCGCATGACTCTCTAGAGCTTACAGGCTACATAGCCTCTCCAATTCTTGTCACGTCGAAAACCTATATTTCTAGGATCGACTAAACGAGAACGCTCTCCAAGGCGACGACTCTCGGAGCTTACGAGGGCTACATAGCCTCTCCAATTCTTGTCACGTCGAAGACCTATATTTCTAGGGTCGACTAAACGAGAACGCTCTCCAGCGGCGAAGCGCATGACTCTCTAGAGCTTACAGGCTACATAGCCTCTCCAATTCTTGTCACGTCGAAGACCTATATTTCTAGGGTCGACTAAACGAGAACGCTCTCCGCGAGCAGACAGCTCTCTGGAGCTTACAGGTTACATAGCCTCTCCAATTCTTGTCTCGTCGAGGACCTGTATTTCTAGGATCGACTAAACGAGAACACTCTCCACGAGCAGACAGCTCTCTGGAGCTCACAGACTCTACAAACCCCAGAGCATCGTGTCGACTATACGAAAACGTTCTCCATGTGCTTTACGCTTATACAGGCCCCCATGTTCAGCCTGACTGTAGCATTCTTCTGAGTCTTACTTCTACAAACGCACTTGAGGAAGAACACTCAGTCCTAGACTCAGGACAGCTAGCATGCTTCTAATATCTCTGCTCTTATAACATAATAAACAAGACAGAGAGCGCTAAGCACAAGCAGATCATGTTTCTAAGTTAAACTTCAAGCTCCTCAGTTATTGTAAGCCACATGCATCATAAGCAGGACGCTAGTCACACACAAGTAAGTAGCAACATGCATGCGGAGCATAACCAGTAACAATATATGACCAATCGTCACGACAACTACCTCCACCAATCTGCTGGGATTACCCAGAAAATCCAGATCGGTGTCTATTACAAAAATAACAATGTATCGAACTGCCACTTTCGTGGAAACCAATTCTCTGAATAAAAAAGGCAAACTACTCAGGCAAGCCTGAAGACACAGCTCTATTGTTAACTCTCATATAAGAGAGGAAAATGTAAACAGTACTTACAATTTCTGGCTAACAGAGCCAAAGGTACATCACATCATCAAATCTCAGTTACGACATGCTTATCTTCTGGTGTCGCGCTGGTGGAAGCCGTGTGCCGAGCAGATCTCAACATCACACGCCCCATTCTGATTAAACTTTTTCAGGCGTCATACTTCTCGTCGAGGCGGGCGTAGGCAACCGCTGTCTTCGATATCGCCTTCTTCACTTTGCGCGCCACCTTCTGGCATTTCTTAGCATAAGCAGTCACTACAGCTAATTCCCTTTCTAGCTCCATCACGTCAGTCACTAACACAGCATTCTCAGCAGTAACGTTCTGGTACTTGGTAGTCATCACCTCCAGTTTCCTCTTGTCAACCACCCACGCAGCTCGCATACACCCTAGCTCGACGTGAGGGTTATCATCAGTCTCGGCGTTTTGTACAACATCTTTCAACTTATCATATCCTAGCAAGAAACTGCACGAACGAAGTTAAAGAATCAGATTCCCTTGGAAACCGACATAACAACCTAGTGTGTCATGAGCTCACCAAACAAGCGGCCATGTCCATCGTCCCCAGCAGTGTCTCCATGTCCTCATATTTCACCTCTGCCTTGTCACCATCCAGCACGATCCCCTTCAGAACGCTGGTCGCTATGGGCGCCGAGTGGAAGATACAGTCTGAGTGTTTCACCATACGCTTCTTCCCCGTCTTCCCCATGTAGTAGAATTCGCTCCCCACATCCCCTCCTCGCGGGGACGAACTCTCACCAGCGACTGGGCAACCTTGCCTCAGGTCGCTACACCCCTGGCGTGGCGATCGATTAAGCTTGCCTACCCACAAGGGGCGACCTAAACACAATGCCGCCCGGTTTGGGCGTCCATACCTCCTCGGTTGTTTATGACCGCCCGCTTCTACAGCGGCTTTTCCTCTTACCACGATCACCATGCACGTGAGGTTCAAACTCCATCCTCTCCATTATCAGAGGAGACATTTCTCTCATGCTTTCTTCTCCCTTCGTGTATGGACGACATCTTGCCATGATAAAACCTAGGAAACAAAGGTACTGTCACATGAGCTAAAGTTTTATCCCAAGCTCTTCTCAAAAAAATAACACTCACAGACGAGAATGAACGTACCTGAAGGAGCAGCAACGAAGGTAGTGCACAACAAAAGGGCAGAGCGAGAAGACAGAGTTAAGCTTAGGCAAGAAGATGAGCAAATACCTTTTTGGTATTCGATGAGCAGTTTTATTCGATAGGAAACGTCTTTTCCTAAGCGCCTCATAATTACCTTGAGACGCCAAACGCCATCTGCCCGCCATCATTATGTTCCTTGAACCGCTCGCCTCCCTACACGTGTCACGCACGCGAGGGAACACTGCCGTTAACGGCACTGAACACAACACGATTCGACCTACTTCACGAACCAGAGTCCAGCGAACTGGTGGCCTCATTACGAGCAACACCTCGCAGCTGAAAGCAATTTAACAACAAGATGCTCATACAAGCTTACCAGTCATGTGCAGGGAAGTTGTCACTGCAATGCACCCGCCATGCTTTGTTATACGCAGTATAATCACACAACTATGATCAAGCAAGCGACTCACACATAATAAGGGAACAAACAACAAGCGTGGCATACCAACAAACAATGACCTGTCCTACCAAGCTTGAAACATAGTAAGTTAGCCGAGTTGCTGAGACTACTCAGGAAATCCAACCCGACTAAACGATATTCGTCCTCACATGAGTACCCCAAAACAGAATGGGGTACCAGATCACTCACAGTACTGGCACATACAAATAAAAAGACGAACTGCCCAGGTTACCCCAGGAAACCAGCTCTATTGTATCACAGCTTATAAGCTGACAGCATAACACAACAAACTTACAACTTGCCATCTCTAGGCTCAACAATTAGTTCTCCAGGCACGAGTGATTCATCAATCTCAGCATCCCTCCCAGTCACCATAATAGATACTCCATCCAAGTCTAAACTCATAAGCACATCAGACACAGAACATCAGTTCGCGGTATCGCAATCTCCGGCATGACCTCTGAAGCAGCAGGAGCGCCACTAATTTCTCCCGGCACCTGTTCTACCCCGATGTGAGATGTACATCGTGCATGATCTACCTTCAGAGCGTTGTAGTCCGCCTCCAATTCAACGAAGTCTGCGTCCAGAACGTCATAGGCTTTGGTAGCGTCCTGAGTAACCTTCTTGCGGTAAGGGCATACTCGTTCGACCTACCAATTTCCACGGTTCTTTGCCGGGGCGTTCTCTTCAACTCCACTGTAGTTTTTGCCTCGGATCTTACGCCCGGTGTCTTTTCGGCATCTTGGCGGATTCGGGCTTTGATGAGCTTTCTTGAACCTTCCAGCCTCCTTGCGTTCCATCTTGAGACCTCACGGATATTTTTCAGCTCATCATCGCGACTTCACTTCACCACCGCTTCTCTATCTGCCTCCGCGAACTGGGCAATCTCTTTCAATTTCTGAAACCCACTTACCAACTACAAAAAACACACGCATGGTTAATAGCCACAAAATACCAAATAAGTATACGTGGAACGATTACATCAAAGCGAAGATAAACACGCCGCATACCAAGCATTGCGCAATTTCCATTCGTTTCAGGTTATCAGTCAACCTTTTCTCATCCAGCTCCTTGCGATTGCCATCCAGAGCTATCTGTTCTAACAGTAGCTCGCTACCTTACTCGATCTGAAGCTACAATCACTTCGCTTCACAGTTCGTTGCGCCCCATGCTCGTCCAGATACACAAAACCGCCCCTCTAGGTCGCCGTCGGAACCACAACCTTTCCTTTCCACTTTTTTACGCGAAGCCTTCGCCCGGCTTTTCGCCCGGTATTTGGAGTTCACGCCCGTCGAGGCGCACTAGACCCCGCCCCAAAAGTGGCCAAGTCCATGACCTTCTCAGGTCGCGCCCCACTCCGGCGAGAAACCGTAGCCCCAGCCGGGCCACCATCAGAACCGCCCCCTGCGCTGGAACTTTCCCCAAGAGCGTGCGCGCTTTTCGCCTTCGGACGGACTTTCTTGCTTTCGGGAGGAGTCGCTACGGCCTTCTCCGACCTGCTCCTTGCACGAGGGTTGAAAACCACCGTTTCCAACTCCATAGGAGCATCGATCGAACCCCGCCGGGGCGTAAGCTTCGATCCTCCGATCTCACGAGGCACCCCTCTAGCAGTCGCCTCATCGCCATCGCCGTCGTCGCCTCTCTTCTTGCGTTACCAAGTCACTCATTCGCGCCTCCATCACTTCTTCCCTTGTCAGACCTCGAGCTCGATCTTTTTGCGCCTTCCTTTTTTCCCGGATCGCAGGCCCACCCTTTTCCACAAAGAAATGGGCAACCTCAGGCAACTTCGCTTGTTTTTCTTCACGAAGTCGGCCCGTCGCGAACCTCTCTATCTCCCCACGATCAGTTCGCTTCTTCACAGAAAAATCTACATCAAACACAAAACAAAGACCTGTTAGAACACCTGTCAGTCGTTCAGAAAAGCAACAAAAGAAAAATATTCCTACCCACCGGATATGTTACAAATCCTAGTTTGCAACCTACACCCGTTAGCACAGTAGTTGCCAACTAGAAGCAACGGCCTCTTTGTCCAGGCCTCGTTGCTCACACCGTCGATCACAGCAGAACGCGTCGTCATCGTTTGCAAGATAAAGTTCAAATTACCAGATCGCCTTATAACATAATGCTCAACTATATCGGACACCCCTATGTCGTATTCCCCACTCGCATTCAACAGGTCAAACACCTTAAACAATCGCCAGGTGTTACCAACGAACTGACAAGGAGACTTCCAACAATGGGCCAAGAAGTCACATACCAGTTTCGAGAACGGTATTTGCATATGCGCTCTCAGCTGGCCCTCACAGATGATTATTCCACCATTCGGCGGGTTATACTCTTCACTCCTTACATTTTCGCTCAACCGTGGTTCGTATATCTCCAGGTCGGGGACGTTGATCCCATACGCTGCCCTCAGTTTGGGAAACGAGTTTGCAGCACGACGGTTTACACTTCTAAGGGGCAACTCGCTTGATGACGACATCTCCCTCGACTGACGTCTTCGCGCCACGCCCACGCCCGACCTAGATCGGGTATTACTCTCATCTACCCTAGCTTCCTCATCCAACTCAACCTCAACGCCAACAATTCTTGCTTCTTCGTCCTCATACTCTCCATAACTTAATGATATCTCACGAACCTCCTCCGATCGAGTATCATCAGAATCAGACATTATAACGAGCCTTTTTTATCAATTACTCAAGCTTAAACCCTACAACCTTACAATGACCTACGTACTTAACAAATCGCACTTGAAAGAGAGGAATGCAAATTGCAAATGGAAAGGTAACAGCAGCAGAAGCACTCACCTGAGGAGCCCTAGCTTGCATTTTTGCGGAAGAAGCAAACACGAAATACCTTTTTGATTGTCCCAAATTTGATTTTGTATAAACCGCCCATTCAGTTACCAAGAAGCTATGATTACAGCCTATGCTCTAGCCCACACACGTGTTCCAAGATACGGTCTTTTCAGCAGTTCCGTATAACGCGCCGACACGTTTCTTCCTCAACTGCTACGATTCTGTCACGTGCAAATCACGGCACAACTTCCCCTTCCCGCCAAATCATCTTGCCACATGATTCAAAAGTTGCGCCATCCCAGTCGGATCGTCCACCACAGTTCGCTCATGCTCCACACGTTCTTCCATTTTTTCTCTCAGCAGAACGTTTTCCATGACATAAACACTCTACTGAGAGGGGGCTGTGTAGGGGAGTGATATCCTCATAAAGATATCATGCATGCGTGGAGCATAAGCGAACTCAGGGCATCGACCTCCAAGACCTGTGAGCAGCTCCCTGGTGAATCCAGGACATCGACCTCCAAGACCGACTGTGGCGGCTCCTTGTGAAGACATCTGCGCAATAGGTGAACCCAAAATATCGACCTCCAAGATTGATCGTGGCGGCTCCTTTCATGTAGGTGGTATGAACTAAGATGTCTCAAAGATTAACACATGGCGGAGGCGTAAGCCTCCAATAATAAGGTCACCGGAGGTAATCATTACCAAAATCTTACTTGTATTTCCCACCACCTGGAAATAGGGACTACCGCACCAACTCCCAATCAACACACGACTTATAATACAACCAGCCTAACATTCATTCACAATCTCCACCTTACACGTGTGCAAGGGACACACGTGTCTCTCGGATTGACATTTCCTCAAGCCTATAAATACCACCTATTTGAACTACGTCGGACCTGATTCCTCTGGCCCCTAAAAAGAAAACTAAAAGAGGATACGTAGGCAGCTCGCTCATAAGCGAACTCGGTCCCTCCAGAAAATCTCAATCCTCTTCTCTCTCCTTTTGCAAACCCTAAGGAAAACCAAAACACTCCTTTACACTAGGAGTTTTTTTTTGAACGAAGTAGGGATTTTATAAAGAATGAAAAAATATACAGGAAGTAAAAGTTTCATATGCTATTAGAGCTTACAATTTCAAACTTAACTAAATTTATAGTATGTTCAGTAAGGACATTCTAGTTTTGTGATATAGCTTGGTCTTGTATAGCTCCATAACGTGTGTTTTGGAATATAATGAGTGTTGGCACCCTTCTTTGCTGCCACATCTGTTCTGAAATTGGCTCCCCTATATGTGTGAGAAATGTGTCAGTAGTCAAGCTTATGAATAGCTCTCTTCCACCTAGCTTGCAGTTTCCAAGGAATTGTGCCTTTTCCGAAGGCTAAGACAATAGATTTTGAATCACATTCTACCCATAGATGTTTCCAGTTATTGCCTCCAGCCACTTCAGCTGCCAGTACAATGGCTGTGCATTCAACATCATAGCTTGTAGTCATCCCCATTCCATGGGCTAGAACTCCCAGCAACTCTGCATTGTTTCCTCTGAATATCACTCCCGCACCACCAAGACATGAGTTGTTGTGCAAGGTCTTCTATGTCGTGTGGTTGCTTTTACTAAGCATATTGAAGACAGATCATCAATTGAAGACACGTCAGCAAATCAGTTAAGAGTTAGTTAGTTTGTTAAGCTTAAGACAGTTGTAAGTGACAGCTGCTCATTCAGTTAGTGTGTAATGATTGTATATAAATAGAGAACCTTCCTTTGCAATGATTAAGATAATGAATTCTATAAAATCAGTTTTGAGATCCATCCTTGTTTTGTCAGCTTTCACAGTTCACAGCTTTTGGTTTTACGATTCAGGTAATTTGTCATGCAATTACAAATTTACTTTTAGATGTCTTGGTAGGAGTCCTTTATATCAGTTAAAGTTAGATAGAATGACAAAAAATCTCAAATTTTATTTGTAGGACCAAAATGAGGAAATTTGAAGCGCAAGGAATGAGTTAAAAGTCTCAAATTTTATTTGTAGGGACCAAAATAGAAATTTGAAGCGCAAGCGAAATGAGATAAGGAAAAATCTCTAATTTTGTTACTAGGAAATTATGGTGTAACAGACTGCTACAAAGTGCCAACTGTGTGGTTCAACAGAATTGCAGCATGCAATTTCTCCAACATATCAAACAGGAGTCAGTAGCAGCAGGAGAGTGCTCGTAGAGTTGCAAACACGTATTTATAGTTTCACGTTATCAGTAAAACGAATAACGTATTTATAGAGTTGCAAACAATAAACGTTCAGCCATTTATAGGCTAACAAGGAAATGATCATGTTTATCTCTTGCCCAATTCCTTAATTTTACTGAATCTATTGTAATGCTGATTGACATTCCAAAGTCCAAACCAACTGTCTGACATTTCTTTACCACGCAATACAACTATTCTCTGCAAAGTCATTGTAATGCTTTTAAGCGTGTGAACAAAGTCATATTCGAGAAACATCTCTTGACCCACCTATGTGAATTAATGGTGTTGGCTGGGTCGTGGGATATAGTTACTGAGAAAGTGTGTGGACTACATTTTGCAAATTGTGCTAACAACAGTTACCAAAAAAAATTGTGCTAACAACGAACCTAGGCAGCTTTGCCCTTGCATTTACAAATTGGGTGTCTTCTCTTTCTGGTGTTTTTCTTCTGATTGTGATATACATTACCTGATAACTTATCACTATGGCTCATGCAGTGATCTCTGGTGTGTTGGAGCAATTGCGTTTTATCCTCCAAACAGAGGTGAATCTATTGGTAGGTGTACGTAAAGAAGGCGAAAAACTCACTGATACACTCTCTCTTATCCTAGGAGTGCTTGAGGATGCAGAGGAAAAGCAAATCAAAAGCGGAATAGTGAAGGGCTGGTTAGAACAACTCACACGCATCTCCTATGTTGCTGACGATGTATTGGATGAGTGGAAAACCGAAATTCTCAGCTCACAGATCCAATTACTTGATGTCGACTATGCTCCTCTCAGTGAGAAGGTTTGGTCCTGCTTGTTTTCTCTATTTTCTTGTTTAAAAAGTGATAATGTACACAATGATTTTGGTAGTAAGATGATTGACATAAACGAAAGACTAGGGACTGTCAGAGATATAACTCTACTTAATCTCACCGAAAGGCAAAGTCGTGAAGAACCTCGACCAGTAACGAGCTCTATTGTTGATGATTCTGAGATCTATGGTCGTGTTGATGATATATATTGTATAGTAAGCAGGTTACTAAGTGAGATTAGTCATCATAATTCACATGTTCCACTCATCTCCATAGTTGGTACAGCGGGTTTCGGCAAGACGACACTTGTGCAAGTAATCCTCAAAGATAGGCAAGTGATGAAAAACTTTGAAAAGTTGATGTGGGTTTGTGTCTCGAAGCCTTTTGATCTTGAAAGGGTGGCCAAATCCATTATTCAACAAGCTACTGGTGATGTACCTAGTATTGTAGCGTGGCAAGATCTGCATGAACGTTTGTCTGAATCCATACAAAGAAAGAAGTTCCTTCTTGTGCTAGATGACGTATGGACCTATGATCCAGAGATTTGGAGAAAATTGAAGGTCTCACTAAAAGGTGGTGCACATGGAAGTAGAATAATAATTACTACTCGAGATGAGAACATTGCAAAGAGGATGACCTCCACCTATATACATAGGCTTGGGCAATTGTCTGATGAAGAGTGTTGGTCGTTCTTTAAACATATAGCTCTCAGGGAAATACAAGACAACCGCGAAAAGTTTGAAGAAATCGGAAAAAAAATTGCCTGTAAGTGTAAGGGTGTCCCTCTAGCGGTAAAAATTATCGCAAGTCTTATGTGCCTTAAAGGATCCGTACTAGAATGGGAAGATGTATTGGCAAGTGACATATGGGAAGTAATGTCAGAAGATGAGCATGGTTTTTTACCTTCTCTTTTATTAAGTTATTATGCATTGCCTTCACATTTGAAGCAATGTTTTTCTTATTGTGCTATCTTTCAAGAAGATGCGGAAATAGATAAAGATGAATTGGTCAAGCTTTGGATGGCGCAAGGTTTTCTTAGCTATGATAGCTCAAAAGATCTGGAGAAAACGGGTACAAACTTTTTTAATGATCTCGCGATGCGCTCTTTGTTCCAAGATTTTAAAAAAGACAGTGAAGGCAACGTCATTGGTTGCAAGATGCATGACCTTGTGCATGATTTTGCCCAACATCTCGCCAAGAGTGAATCCTCTATTTTTATGAAGAATGATAGAGAAGTCGGTAACATCAAGTTGCGTCATTTTGATATAGCAAAGGGCTCTAGTAAGCACCTTAAATTACAATTATGTCAGATGACATGCCTTCGGGTATTGAACTTGCATAAAACTTCTCTTGAAGAACTTCCAGATGAGGTGGAGAGATTGTTACATTTGAGACTCCTCAACTTGTCTTTTAACAGAAAGATGAAGAAATTACCTGAAACAGTATGTAATCTATTTAATTTACAGATGTTGAAACTAAATGAGTGTTATTCTCTGAGGAAACTACCTGAAGGAATTTGGAAATTACCTAATCTTAGACATCTCGAACTGAAAGAAACTTTTGCCTTGAATTATTTCCCACGGGGTTTGGAGCGATTGAGGTGCCTTAGAACATTAAGTAGAGTCAAATTTAACGGTGGAAAAGGATGCCAGATTGGAGAGTTAAAACTTCTAGACCATATACAAGGAGAACTAAGAATAGAGGGATTGGGACAAGTGGCGGACCCAATAGAGGCAGTACTACAGAAAAAAGAAAAGCTCCGGTCCTTGGATTTACGGTTTTCTGAAGAAAGACATGATGATGCAAGAAGAGAAGAAAGTGTTTTGAATGGTCTCCAGCCGCATACAAACTTGGCAAAGTTGTATATACTTTTTTACCAAGGGAATAAATTTCCGTCGTGGATGTCAAACAATATAGCCTTACCCAATCTGGTGAAACTGGAACTGAGAGACTGCACTCAATGCTCGGAATTGCCTGCTTTGGGGAGACTTCAAAACCTTGAACACCTTGAATTATGGAAGCTGGGCTCAGTGAAACGCATTGGATCACGAGTTTTATGGACTGGGAAGTACTGATGGTACTTCTACCGGTGGTGAAGATTCAGTAGTCGTGTTCCCGAAGTTACATACGCTTAAGATTTATAATATGGAAGAGTGCGAGGAGTCGCATATGCCGTTCCGAAGAGGCGTGGAGGTTTTTCCAAAACTTCGCAAATTGATTGTTATTAATTTGATGAAGCTGCAAATGTTACCACCAGGTCTCGGAAAGCTAAAATCTCTAGAAGAACTTATTCTACAAAGAGTGGGCCTTGTACTTTTCGGACTTATTAGCAGGAACACTGGGGACGATGATAATGTTACTCTTATTAGTGCTCAAGAAGAAGAAGGTTTCATCATGCCCTGTCTTCAGGTATTGGAGATCTCGGATTGCCCTAACTTGAAGGTGGTGCCGCACTACTTGTTTTCTCCCGCACTCAGAAGTCTAGAGATATCTAGTTGTCCACAACTGACCGGGAGGCAACCTTGCCTTCCTCACCTCCTTGAGGAGCTGATATTACGGAAGGATACAGGTGTTCTTTCAAAGTCAATAATCAGTGGAATTGGTTCCCCCGGTCACAACTACCCATGTCTTCACTCTTTCTCCATCTCTTATTCTACACAGTCGTCACTTCCCCAAGGCTTCAACCAACTCACTGCAATTCAAACGTTGGAATTTGTTAATTGTGAATTCCTTGACTTCACGCCAGAGGATTTGAAGCATCTCCCCATGCTTCAACTACTGGAAATATCTGGTTGTCCAATTCTGGAAGAACGCTGCAGAAAAAGAGAAAGCTGGAGCACCAATTCCCACATTCCAAAGATCGAACTTAATTACAAAGACTTCATCCCAGAATAACCGATTGATCAGTAAGCCAGTGACTTGTTCACCTGCAAACCTGTGAGTTTAAGTTCTTCTTTCTCATTCGGTTACATTGTTCATCCTCGTTGCTTTGTGTAGAACAAGCTGGAAATTATTGTCAAGGTGATTTCATTGTCCTTTCCAATGCTCTGAACTGTTTGTTTGTGTATTATTGTTAATATTGTTTTTTCCATTGTTGTCTAGACTGGAGTGCAAATTGTGTACTCAAAATATGCTGGGACAGAACTCGAGTTTTATGGATCAACTCATCTTTTATTGAAGGAAGATGACATTGTGGGTATTCTTGACTCTTGAGACTGATGAAGTCAAATAAAACTGCTGGTGGCTTGTTATTAACTGAGGCTAGCAAAGGTAAGTGGTCTTTGACATACCTTTTTGTAAGTAGTTGTCCAAATTTGGTTCTTGATAATTAACGTTCTCATGTTACCAAGAATCGTGTCAAACTCACAATAATAAAACATTTCTTGTGAATTTAGAAAATGTGAATTTAGAAAAAGTTTTAAATTTGTATTCGTTATTTTTATCACAACGACTTTTAAATTAAATTCTTCTGCTCTACGTGACTCTATGCAAGTCAAAAAAAAGTACAACAAAGTATCATAAAGAATGAAGAATTAAAGTGCCCCCAACAAAAAAACTCAAAAAGAAATACAACAAAGTATCATAAAGAATGAAGAATTAAAGTGCCCCCAACAAAAAAACTTAAGCCCACTTGAAGTCTTGAATGCACTACTTGCCTTAAACCCATTGGATGCACTACAACTCCTAAATCCAAATTAACCATGAATTATACAAATTGTTTGTTTTGTAATAGTAAAGCTTCAATACCCATATAACATTTTTCCATTGATAACCACCGTACTCTAGCTCAAACTGTTTTGGGCAGAAACAATTGTATGGCTTAGAATTAGCTAATTTAGTAGTTACCGAAAATCATATACATAATATATCCACTTAAAATGTTCATGAAAGTGTCACGAGCAATCACCATACACTCTGTATGATTTCCACTTGCTTGGACAAAACCGATATACTGGAAACAAGTTTGCACCAAATACCAAATCTCGAAAATCCTATCTAATTGTTCTAGATCCACCCGACATCAAATTGCGATGCACTCAGTGAAATGGCAAAACAATAAACGTTAAATTGCGAGGGTTTTCTAGCCATTTCCTCATTTCTCCAAAAAAAAATCTCTCACTACTTCAAAAAAAAAAGTTTACCTTCGTTTTTCAAATGTGAAGTTCACTTCTTCTTCTTCTTGTTTGATTGGTGTGTGTGAATTTTGTGAAGAAGTTCCAATAATGGAATCTGGTTACAAGCCTGTGGAATGATGGAATAGAGTGCTGTTTTGTTGTCTTGACTTTCTTCTTGATGAATTAGGTGTGAATAATGTGTGATATGCTTATCTAGTATTTTATCTGCACTTCTTTTTATTCTTGGCCATTTGCTTGAATGACAATGGTTTTTGGAAAATAAGTTTAAGAGAAAGAAATGATTTGTTCAGGCATTTTAGAGTCAATAAAGTTTTGCGATTTTACCCCATGTCAGGCACACTGTTACATAGAAAATTAATGGCATGTATTTTACCTGTAGTTGCTTCTTGAGGAAAATGTGCAAACCTGTAAGTTTAAGTTCTGCTTTCTTCATTTGGTTACATTGCTCATCCTAATTGCTTTCTCAACTGTAGGAGTTATTTTGCTTCCTTCAACGGCCCAATCAAAACCACAAGGACGTGAGGTTGTTGCTGTTGGGGAGGGTAAGACTCTCGGGAGGAACAAACTGGAAATTAGTGTCAACGTGGTTTCATAGCCCTTTCCAATGCTCTCAACTGTTTGTTTGAGTATTCTTGTTTATATTGTTTTTTCTCTTGTTGCCTAGACTGGAGTAGAAATTGTGTACTCCAAATATGCTGGGAAAGAACTTGAGTCTGATGGATCAACTCATCTTTTATTGAAGGAAGATGACGTTGTGGGTATTCTTGAGACCGATGAAGTCAAAGATCTCAAGCCTCTAAACGACCGTGTTTTAATCAAGGTCAGATAAATTCATCCTATGTATATTGTAACTATTGTTATTAATCCGGTGATCTAAGAGTCCGTAACTAGTGGAACTTAAGAAAAAGGTGATGTTTTTTAAGGCTCCCCAGATTTTGTCTGTATTAAAGTTAAACACGTGCTTTAAAATGAGATTTTAATTTGATATTCACTTTTAGCTGGATTACATTGTTTTAGGTTGCTGAGGCGGAGCAGAAAACTGCTGATGGCTTGTTCTTAACTGAGGCTAGCAAGGATAAGCCTTCCATTGGAACTGTAAGTGGTCTTTGACATACCTTTTGTCCGTAGCTGTCCAAATTTGGTTCGTAATAATGAACGTTGTTAGGTTATGGGGTTCTAAGTTCTAACTACCAGTCTACTATTAAGTGATGCACAGTTTCTTCATATCTATGGCATTGCTGTATAAAAGGTTTAAAAAAATGCATTGGCGCCTGAAGTCTCAAGGCGTGCACCTTTTATTTAGTGTGTTGAGACTTAAGTCTCACATGTTTCTTTTCTTTTCCCATTTTTTTTTTTCCAGTTTTTTTTTTTTTTTTTTTTAAAATACTTTATCCCCCTCTTAACTTTTTTAAAGATTAAATACATTTGGTTTTGTTTTGAGCATCAAAACACCTCATTCAATTAGAAATCCCAAACTTCTCTCATCAAACCTGATTTTTCCTTTTTCTCGTTTATTATTATTATTTTATTGAGGCTGAAGCCTCAGGAGCCTCTGAAGCTCGCCTTATACCTTGTAGAGGCAGTGAGCCTCAAGGCTTTGATGCATATAGTTTAGTATCTGTTTTCAAATAGTTTTCGTGAATAATCAGGCCTTTCAGTTTCAGGAGACTTTTATGTGTATGGTACTGTGTGTGTAATGTTTGTTCATTTCATGTTATGTTGAATTAGGTGATGCCTGTTGGTCCTGGTCCTCTAGACGAGGAAGGCAACAGGAAAGCGCTGACCATCACCCCAGGGGACACTGTCTTGTACTAGAAATATGCTGGGAATGACTTCAAGGGAACCGATGGTGCTGATGATATAGCTCTTAGGGCATCGGATGTGATGGCTGTGTTGTCATAAAAGTTGTGAAGACGTCATAGTTTCTTAATATATTTTTGGACGTTGTGTTATACCGAGTAAATTGTTACTAATCCCAGTGCGTAAACAGTTGGAATTTATTCTGGCATTTTCTTTGTCAGTTATAAATTAGTTTTAGCAGTGTAACTTTTCGTAGTTTTCTAGACCTGTGATATATTTGTGTACCCCTGTCAAATGAGTTGGTGGTATGGGTGGAAGTTTCGTCAGTGGGTGTTCCAATTCAGCAAATGTGACATTTCTGTACTCATAAAGGTCTTCAGAATGTTTGTATTTTTACCAGAATAATATAAGCAGGTTTAATTAAATTGAGCTGTCTCAAAGTCAGTGACACAAATTTGGAGTCAAATAGAATTCCAATGTATTGTTTGTCTTGGGTGAATTTACCAGAGCAACTATGTAAGAATGGAATTGTGGAAAGAACTGTGAACTTTTAAGAAACCATTGCCGTGACAATGTAAATCCTTGGAATGTGATTCTGCAATGAAAAGTAGGTGGTGCATAGAATTGGAATAGACTTTGAAGACGCGTTGAGAGCAATTCCTGATAAGGCTACGCATGACCTCATCTTGCAGGTCAGCAATTAAAGAGCCAGGTTGAGTTATTCTTGGCAAGAACCGAACTGAACTACAAAAAAGCAAATGTCGAAGGAACAAATTTTCACAAAGGAAGTCTCAACTTTCCACTTTCAACAACTCGGCTGGGAGCTATGTCGTGAGCTTGCTTTCACGGTTCACAGCATTTGGTTAAATTTCATTTATAGGACCAAATGAAAGTGAATTTGAAGCGTGAGGGAAATGAGATGAGGGTGGCAAAAAGTCTCAAATTTTGTTACAGTGTCAGCTTCCCTTGCCAACTGTATGGTTCAACAGAACTGCAGCATGCAATTTCTCCAACACATCAAACAGGAGTCAGTAGCAGCAAGAGTGTGCTCGTAGAGTTCATAATTTATACCAAAAGATTTTATATGGTGCAAACACTCACAAGAGAGAGTATTTATAGTTTCACTTTATCAATAAAACGAATACCTGCCGCAGCTCGTTCAGCCATTTATTATAGGCTAACAAGGAAATGATCATGTTAATCTCTTTCCCAATTCCTTAATTTTACTGAATCTATTGTAATGCTGATTGACATTCCAAAGTCCAAACCAACTGTCTGACATTTCTTTACCACGCAAAACCAACTGATTGACATTTCTCTTTCTGTTGTTTTTCTTCTCATTGTGATATTCATTACCTGATCACTTATCACTATGGCGGATGCAGTGATCTCTTTGTGTTGGAGCAATTGCGTTCTATCCTCCAAACAGAGGTGAATCTATTGGCGGGTGTACGTAAAAAAGTGAACAACTCGAAGATACACTCACTCTTATCCGAGGAGTGCTTGAGGATGCCGAGGAAAAGCAAGTCAAGAACGAAGCAGTGAAGGTTTGGTTAAAACAACTCACAAGCATCTCCTATGATCCTGACGATGTATTGGACGAGTGGAAAACCCGAAATCTCAGCTCACAGATCCAACAACTTGATGCTCCTGTCAGTGAGAAGGTTCGTTCTTGCTTGTTTTCCCAATTTTCTTGTTTAAAAAGTGTTGTTACTGTACACCATGGCGTTGGTAGTAAGATGAGGGACATAAACGAAAGACAAAGTCGTGAAGAACCTCGACCAGTAACAAGCTCTTTCATTGATGTATCTGAGGTCTATGGTCGTGTTGATGATAAAAATATTATGGTAACCATCTTACTAAGTGAGAGTAGTCATCAAGATTCACATGTTCCACTCATCTGTCATCTCCATAGTTGGTACTGGCGGTTTCAGCAAGACAACACTTGTGCAACTAATCCTCAAAGAAGAGCAAGTGAACAACTTTGAAAAACGGATGTGGGTTTGTGTCTCAGAGCCTTTTGATCTCGAAAGGGTGGCCAAATCTATTATTCAACAAGCTACTGGTGATGTCCCTAGTACTGTAGCGTGGCAAGATCTGCATGAGCGTTTGTCTGAATCCGTACAAAGAAAGAAGTTCCTTCTTGTGCTAGATGATGTATGGACCTACGATCCAGAGATTTGGAGCAAGTTGAAGGTCTCACTGGATGGCGGTGCACATGGAAGCAGAATAATAATCACCACACGAGATGAGAACATTGCAAAGAAGATGGGCTCCATCTATATACGTAGGATTGGGGAATTGTCTGATGAAGATAGTTGGTCATTCTTTAAACATATAGCTTTCAGGGAAAGACAAGTCGATCTCAAAAAGTTCAAAGAAGTTGGAAAAAAATTGTCTGATGAAGATAGTTGTTCTCACGAGTCTATATCTGTTGTGTGCGGGCTGTCCACTTTATAACATTTTATGCTCCACTGTGGGGTGCTATTCTTTTCAACGGACTTACATACTTCCAAGTGATATGCATGATCAACAATGCAACCCGTGTATGTATATGGTTATACCAGAATTACTATAGGAAGTATATGTGTTCCAGTTGGTTTAGGAAAATATAAATGGACATAATGTAATATGTGCCATTGTAAGGGAGTAAAGTGGTCAGATGGGGAAGGATGAGTGGGATAAACCTAGTTGAAATGTCTTAGTTATCTTGACAATAATGTGAAAACAAGAAAACGAAAAATAGTAAACAATAAATTGTTGATGTGTATTTACACCGATTCTAGATTCTAGATACACTCTGACACAATGTTTCTTTTACTTTAGATGGCAGTGGGCATGTCAGACCGATCACATCCATCTGATACAAGGGCAGACATGAAGGTATGCTATGTTGGCTTATCAATTATCACTCTATTTGACAATTTGCAAGTTTTCCAGAGAGCAAAATCCTTGTCCTCCTGTAAAGGAAGTTATTCTTGTCCTCAGAATGTTGCTCAATGCAATTGTTACATAGTTTTGGAGGACGTGCCTAGAAATGCTTCTAACTTCGATGTGACAGTGCTTTTCCTTTCCAGTTATAAACCATTTCACGTTAGATAGAGCTCTTTGGTATAACGATTCCATATACACTTGCGTTCATGCTAGTTTTCATTTTCTTGTGATGGAATCGCATGTTATCTTGTGGTTCATGCTGATTTTGGCTTCTTTTTCATAGGCTTTAAACAGATGGGGTCATGGGCATTTGGCACAATCAATCGAATACATGATTTCATTGATCCAGGCCACAAAAAATTTTGGCTCTCATTTCTGGATGTTGGAATGGCTGAACTTATGGTATGTATGAAAACCTCAGTTATTTTTAAAATTCTCAAGTTCAGCTGCTTGAAGATTGGGAACCTGACATTTACAGTGATATCGATTCTGTATATCAATTTATATGTAAGCAAGGAACTAGATTAACAGTTCTTTTCATTCTCTCTCCTTTCCGCGTAATATCCTTTCTTCATCGTTCAGCATGTAATAAATGACACATTGTAGAGTGCCACCTGCGTATCCAAAGAGTGATCCCAGAATCTTCCCCAGGACTTGGCTAAACCTGTCGTCATCCGCCTTTCTTATGTACTCTAGATGTTCAACACTGACTGTATTCTAGTATTTTGAACAACAGCTTGATTTTTCCACATGTTTTGCCCCTATTCTTAATTCTTCATTGGTTTGAGTTTTTGTTAAATGCTTTGTCAAAGTCTTTATTGTATCAGACTTTACCTGAGATACTAGAATTTATTTAGAGTTGAAGTGCGTAAGAACTAATCAACTAATTGTTACAATTTTCATGAGCTATAATTATCTAAGTTTTGTCAGAGATACTGAGCCATTGATGCTGATTCAGGGTCTTTTCAACTCAATTGCATATGGTCTCAACTCTTCAGTGCGGCAGGCAATACATGAAAGACTGGATCTGTAAGTTAACAAAAACTTGTTATTAGTTTTTCTTATTTTTCATAGTCTTAGGTATTTATACTTTCTCACCATTGAAGAGACCACCCCTTTGAGATCTCAGATGCCAATACATAATTCTGTTTTCCCCAGTTTTCCCAGACATACCATCTGTTTTATGATAAAGAACTTTTGTTTTCCTTCACTTTTAAAGAGATGTTTTGAGGTGATTCAATCATCAGATTTGGTCTTCTATGATGTAAAACATCCTGAAAAGGCAGTGCTGTTGGTTCACTCAGGCTTTTTACTATGCTACTCATACATGTCTTTTTCTTTAGTTCTGTTCACTGCCCTGGGCTGCCTCTGCTCCTTTAAAACCAATTTCTGGAAGTGCACATCGTTGGCATTATCTCCTTTTGTGTTTCAGAAGTACTTAGTTTGGTGTATTCTGAGCAGGTGGTGCAGAAAGACTGCGTAGATGGTTACCAGCTTCTCTAAAGCTTAGAGGCCAACCACAAGAAAGTGCATTAGTCTCATTGAAAGGCCAAGATGAGCACTAGCAGCTAGTTTGTTTCCTCAACTGTATCAGCATTTTAACAAGATATCTTCTTCACATTTTCCTAAAATTTCAGAGAGATGGAGCAAAGGGCATTCTCACAATTCTTTATCCAAGCGATTCAGATTACTTGTGTTTCTCACAAGTGCATCTGTTTGTACACTGTCTGGAGAACCAATGTCACCACGTCTTTGCCCACATTCTTTTGCAATTCTGCTTCGCTGATTACTCGCCAGCCTAGTGGAATGTGCTACAAAATTGTTGTCCTCGACCGTAACTTCATATCCAACCCAGTGTTAGTGTGTGTGTAACTTGATAACAGATGACCCTACGGCAATTGCACCATTCTGACAGCTGACTTCAGAACTCAATTTAATCATGTATCAGATATAGAAAAAGTCTGTTTGGTGTCTGTATTGAGATTGTAATGTTTTAAACCAATTTTGCACTCTGATTCTTCATAATATTTCTTTGATAGATTATTAATTTTACATGATCTAATTGACGAACGGTAGTAAGCCTCACTTCAGAATTGTGTTCGTATAAGGCCTGGGGGGCTTACAAAAAGACATTGTTTGGTTTGACCCCAGGGGATTCAATTTAACCCTGAATGATCAGCGGTTTCATCTCTACATTCAATTTTCTTTCAGATTTTAACAAGAGCAGTCTATTACCAACGCAGAACCCTACATCCAATCAAAGCTTTTTCTTGATTCGTTACAGTCGTCTGCAATCACTGGAGATTATTCCCAAGTCATTGTAATAAATAAATAAATAAATAATGTTCTAGACCCACCTATGTGAATTATTGGTGTTTGAGACAAAGGTTAGGTGGGTCGTGTGACTACAACGAACCTGAGCAGTCTTGCCCCTGCATTTGGATAATTTCTCTTCGTTTCTTATCACTATGGCTCATGCGGTGATCTCCGGTGTGTTGGAGCAATTGCGTTCGATCCTCCAAACAGATCAGGTGAATCTATTGGCGGGTGTAGCTAATGAAAGCGAAAAACTCGAAGATACACTCGTTTTTATCCAAGCAGTGGTTGAGGATGCAGAGGAAAAGCAAGTCAACAACCCAGTAGTAAAGGTTTGGTTAGAACGACTCACACGCATCTTATATGATGCTGACGATGTATTGGATGACTGGAATACCAGAATCCAACTACTTGATGCTCCTATCAGTGGGGAGGTTTTGTCCGGCTTATTTTCTCAATTTTCTTGTTTAAACGAAAGACTAGATCGGATTGTTAAAAATAAAGCTCTACTTCCTAATCTCTCTGAAAGTCAAAGTCGTGACGAACCTCCGAGATCAACGAGCTCTTTTGTTGATGATATATATAGTATAGTAAGCATGTTACTAAGTGAGACCGGTCATCAAGAGTCACATGTCCCACTCATCTCTATAGTTGGTACAGGGGGTTTCGGCAAGACGACACTTGTGCAACTAATCCTCAAAGATGTGCTAGTGACAAACAACTTTGAAAAGCGGATGTGGGTTTGTGTCTCGAAGCCTTTTGATCTTGAAAGGGTGGCCAAATCCATTATTCAACAAGCTACTGGTAATATCCCTATTACTGTAGTGTTGCAAGATCTGCATGAATGTTTGTCTGAATCGGTAAAGGGAAAGAAGTTCCTTCTTGTGCTAGATGACGTATGGACCTATGATCCAGAGATTTGGAGAAAATTGAAGGTCTCACTTAAAGGTGGTGCACATGGAAGCAGAATAATAATTACTACTCGAGATGAGAACATTGCAAAGAGGATGACCTCCACCTATATACATAGGCTTGGGCAATTGTCTGATGAAGAGTGTTGGTCATTCTTTAAACATATAGCTCTCAGGGAAATACAAGACAACCGCGAAAAGTTTGAAGAAATCGGAAAAAAAATTGCCTGGAAATGTAAGGGTGTCCCTCTAGCGGTAAAAATTATCGCAAGTCTTATGTGCCTTAAAAGATCCGTACTAGAATGGGAAGATGTATTGGCAAGTGACATATGGGAAGTAATGTCGGAAGATGAGCATGGCTTTTTACCTTCTCTTTTATTAAGTTATTACGCTTTGCCTTCATATTTGAAGCGATGTTTTTCTTATTGTGCTATATTTCGTGAAGATGCAGAAATAGATAAAGATGAATTGGTCCAGCTTTGGATGGCACAAGGGTTTTTAAGCTATGATAGCTCAAAAGATCTAGAGAAAATTGGTACAAACTATTTCAATGATCTCGCGATGCGCTCTTTGTTCCAAGATTTTGAAAAAGACAGTGAAGGCAACGTCATTGGTTGCAAAATGCATGACCTTGTGCATGATTTTGCCCAACATCTCGGGAAGAGTGATTCCTCTATTTTTACGAAGAATGATAGAGAAGTTTGTAACATCAAGTTGCGTCATTTTGGTGCAGCAAATTATGTGGAGGATATTAGTGCGCATCTTGGGTATTGGACTTGAGTGGCACTTTTTTTGGAAAAGAACTTCCAGATGAGGTGGAGAGATTGTTGCATTTGAGACTCCTCAACTTGTCTTCTAACATTAAGATGAAGAAATTACCTGAAACAGTATGTAATCTATTTAATTTACAGACGTTGAAACTAAATAATTGTAGTCATCTCAGAAAACTACCTGAAGGAATTGGGAAATTACGTAATCTCAGGCATCTCGAACTAAACGCAACTTATGGGTTGAGTTATTTCCCACGGGGTTTGGAGCGATTGAGATGCCTTAGAACCTTAAGAAGAACCTTAAGAAGAGTCAGATTGGATCGTGATGGTGGAAAAGGATGCCAGATTGGAGAGTTAAAACTTCTAGACCATATACAAGGAGAACTAAGAATAGAGGGATTGGGATAAGTGGCGGACTCAATAGAGGCAGTACTAAAGAAAAAAGAAAAGCTCCGGTCCTTGGATTTGGTGTTTTCTGAAGAAAGTGATGAAGAAAGACATGATGATGAAGAAAGACATGATGCTGCTGCAGGAGAAGAAGAGAGAAAAAGGAAAGAGAATGTTTTGGATGGTCTCCAGCCGCATACAAACTTGGCAGAGTTGCGTGTAGAAGATTACGAAGGGAATAGATTTCCGTTGTGGATGTCAAGCATTAATACATATTTACCCAATCTGGTGAAACTGGAACTGAAAAGCTGCAATCAATGCTCGGAATTGCCTGCTTTGGGGAGACTTCAAAACCTTGAACACCTTAAATTAGAAGGGATGTGGTCAGTGAAACGCATCGGATGCGAGTTTTATGGACTGGGAAGTACTGATGGTACTTCTACTGGTGGTGAAGATTCAGTACAATCGGTAGTATTGTTCCCGAAATTACATACGCTTGAGATTGGGTATATGAGAGAGTTGGAGGAGTGGCATCTGCCGTTCCGAAGAGGCGTGGAGATTTTTCCAAAGCTTCGCACATTGACTGTGTATGATTTCATGAAATTGCAAATATTACCACCAGGTCTCGGAAAGTTAAAAATTCAAGAACTTTATCTACAAAGTATGAAAGGTGGAGAATCAGCACCTCCAGTTGCAGTGTTCCCAGTATTGAAGAAACTTACATTGTCTATCTTGTGGGAGTGGGATGAAATAAAGCTTCCAATAAGAAGAGATGAAGAAGGTGGAGAAGGTTTCATCATGCCCTGTCTTCAGGTATTGGAGATCTCGGATTGCCCTAAGTTGAAGGTGGTGCCGCACTACTTGTTTTCTCCCGCACTCAGAAGTCTAAAGATATCTAATTGTCCACAACTGACGGGGAGGCAACCTTCCCTTCCTCCCCTCCTTGAAAAGCTGAAATTATTGGGGGATACAGGTATTCTTTCGCTGCTAATCAGTGGAATTGGTTCCCCCGATCACAACGAAAATGACTACCCAAATCTTCACTCTTTCTCCATCTCTTATTCTACACAGTCGTCACTTCCCCAAGGCTTCAACCAACTCACTGCAATTCAAAATTTGAATTTTTTTGATTGTGAATTCCTTGACTTCACGCCAGAGGATTTGAAGCATCTCCCCATGCTCCAACGACTGGAAATTTTTCGTTGTCCAATTCTGGAAGAACGCTGCAGAAAAAGAGAAAGCTGGACCACCAATTCCCACATTCCAGAGATCATCCTTAATGGGGACGACTTCATCCCAGAATAACCGATTGATCAGTAATCCAGTGACTTGTTCACCTGCAAAGAAGAATCATGCATCAGCCCAACCTCAACAGGTAATTGATTTTATGATTTTCAAAATCCCTCATTTCTCCAAACACCAACCAACCCAATCCTCAAATCTCTCACTACTTCAAAAAAAATTAATGACATGAGATTAGTGCACAAATGTTTGTTTTAGATAAGATATGAATGGGTTGTTTTTTGGAAAATAAGATTTGTTCAGTATTTTATCTACATTTCTGTTTATTCTTGGCCGTTTGGTTTTTGGAAAATAAGATTAAGAGAAAGAAATGATTTGTTGAGGATTTGTTTTTGGAATTTGTGTCAATAAAGCTTTGCATTTTATCTGTAGCTGCTTCCTTAGGAAAATGTGCAAACCTGTGAGTTTAAGTTCTTTCTCATTAGGTTACATTGCTCATCCTTGTTGCCTTTTCAACTGTGCAGTACACTCAAGATAGAGTCCTTGTTAAGATCAAGTCTGCAGAGGAGAAAACTGTAGGAAGTATTTTGCTTCCTTTCACAGCCCGATCAAAACCACAAGGAGGTGAGGTCGTTGCTGTTGGGGAGGGTAAGACTCTCGGGAAGAACATACTGGAAATTACTGTCAAGGTGATTTCATAGCCCTTACCAATGCTCTCAACTGTTTGTTTGTTTGTTTGTTTGCGCATTGTTGTTAATATTGTTTTTTCCCTTGTTGTCTAGACTGGAGTGCAAATTGTGTACTGGGACAGAACTCGAGTTTTATGGATCAACTCATCTTTTATTGAAGGAAGATGACATTGTGGGTATTCTTGAGACTGATGAAGTCAAATAAAACTGCTGGTGGCTTGTTCTTAACTGAGGCTAGCAAGGATAAGCCTTCCATTGGAACTGTAAGTGGTCTTTGACATACCTTTTGTACGTAGTTGTCTAAATTTGGTTCTTAATAATGAACGTCCTGAGGTGATGGGGTATAACTAGTCTTCTACTAAATGATGCACAGTTTCTTCATATCTACGGCATTGCTGTATAAAAGGTTTAATAAAACGCATTGAGGCTTAAGCCTTTTATTTAGCGCCTTGAGGCTTAAGCCTCACATGTTTTTATTCTTTTCCCATTTTTTTGAGAAATGCTAGATAGAAAAATAGAGATAGCGTCCTACCCATTTTAGGGGGTAGGACCATCCTAACTCACACTATATACCAAAAACAAGCAATTGGGCACCGGTTACGGATTTAGAGCAAAATATTGGTTTTGTTTGTAATTAAAGTTTACTCCCAAGGACTAAGAGTTGAGAAGAATAATTCCCCAACCTTCTCTTTCGTTCAAGATCTCTTGTTGTCAATCTCGGTTAAGTTTCTTTTAACGGTTTGTTTTCGGATATTTTGATGTTTGTTTTAACATGAATTCTTATTGCATATTGATATTTAGATGATTGATTCTATGTGAACTGTTTGATTAGCTCTTAAAGTGGAGATTTTTATGCATGTAGTAACTATAAAACCTACACTAGATTTGATGTTTAAAGTTCTTGCTGATTTGATTTGGTTTTTTCGAAGAATAGTGGATTGTGAAGTGAAAAGATAGAAAACAAACAAATATTTCAAATCAGACTACTATTTCCAAAATTGAAAGTGAAATTGGCTTTATACACCTCAGGGATATTAGATATTTTATGCAGATAATGACTTTATCCATCTCTTACTCCCTTGAGAAGTTGTTTTCTTTCATTGTCTACCTTTGTTAGGAAGGATTGAAAACTTTATGCTATCTAGCAGATTATTTGAGATAAAGTTGTTTTTAGAATTGGCTTGAATATGTCTCTACTAAAAGGGATGATGGAGAAGTTGGAAGAATATTAGGAAATACATATTAAATTCCTGGAAAAGGAGAAGGACCCAATCAGCATGAAAATCTACCGCAAGTATGGATAGATGCGTGTCTTAATAATGAGTTCACACAGACTAGTTCACTCACCAATCCAATTCAGTTTGATACCCAATTCTTGATTAAAATCCATTTTAATGAAAATTTGTCACTGGATTTTTTGAGTTCCGTTAATCACTGATTTATAATTTAATTTCTGCAATTTCAGGTTGGTTTAGACTTATAGATTATTAGAGATTTAGAGCAATTCAAACATTGGGCTTTTATAATTGTGAATTCCTTGACTTCACGCAAGAGGATTTGAAACATCTCCCCATGCTTCAACTAAGAATAGAGGGATTGGGACAAGTGGCGGACTCAATAGAGGCAGTACTAAAGAAAAAAGAAAAGCTCCGGTCCTTGGATTTACGGTTTTTTAAAGAAAGACAGGATGCGGCTGCAGGAGAAGAAAAGAGAAAAGGATAGAGAGTGTTTTGGATGGTCTCCAGCCGCATGCAAACTTGGCAAAGTTGTATATATTTTTTTACAAAGGGAATAGATTTCCATCGTGGATGTCAAGCAATACAGCTTTACCCAATCTGGTGAAACTGGAACTGATATTCTGCACTGAATGCTCGGAATTGCCTGCTTTGGGGAGACGTCAAAACCTTGAAGACCTTGAATTATGGGGGCTGGGCTCAGTGAAACGCTTCGGATGCGAGTTTTATGGACTGGGAAGTATTGATGGTACTTCTACTGGTGGTGAAGATTCAGTACAATCGGTAGTAGTGTTCCCGAAGTTAGATACGCTTAAGATTGGGAATATGAAAGAGTTGGAGGAGTGGCATCTGCCGTTCCGAAGAGGCGGGGAGATTTTTCCAAAGTTTCGCACATTGAATGTGGATAATTTAATGAAGTTACCACCAGGCCTCGGGAAGCTAAAATCTCTAGAAGAAATTTCGGGCCTTAAGCTTTTCCAAATTGATGATAATGTTACTCTTAGCGCTCAACAAGTTGCAGTGTTCCCAGTATTGAAGAAACTTACATTGCTTGACATGCCGGAGTGGGGGAGCAGGAGGATGAAATAAAGCTTCCAATAAGAAGAAGAGATGAAGAAGAAGAAGGTTTCATCATGCCCTGTCTTCGTGAATGAGAATCTCTTTTTGCCCTAAGTTGAAGGTGGTGCCGCACTACTTGTTTTCTCCCGCACTCAGAAGTCTAAAGATAGATAATTGTTTTCCTTCCTCACCTCTTTGAAAATTATCTAGCGCAAATTAGCATGGACAAAAGATGTTGTATTCTTCAGGAGGTCCAAAAGACGCCCAGGTTTTGCAACGAGGATAGATAGTTTTGTATAAACAAATTCAAGTCAAAAGACATAGCATATAGAAGTGAAAGTGATCAGAAAAGTATATGTTAACAATTTCCTTAAAATGTACTGGAACATTGCCATAATAGATTAGAGGGAACTAATGCTTTATATTGATGTGCCTTCATAATAATGTGACGAACTTGCAGGATGAGTGAATATACATACATCAAATAAAGATGTGTTTTTAACATTTTAAAAAACCAAGCTCTTCCAGTCATGTTTTTGAGGAACCGAAGGTATTCTATAGGTTTTGTCTACCAACATTTTTGTTTTGATAGCTAGAACTTTCATCCTTAAATCCCATTTCCCCCCGTGAAGGTGGGTATCAAACCCAAGACCATGGCCCCAACCTCCCTAGTCTTGACCAGGATTAAACATCATCTAAATATTGAGCACAAACAAAAATATAATATCATGATACTGCTCCGTACCTTTTCATAACCTGGCTTTCTCCTTAGACCTGCTTTCACCACCCATCACATAACCAGGAACTATCCAGTGGAAACGATGGAGTAACTTCTGCAGGATCTCATGAACCTGCAGACGTAATTCACGTGTTGGTACAAGTACCAAAGCTTTAAACACATTGCCAGTAAAAGATGATACAAGAAGAAGAGATGATAAAAACTCCTTAGGAATTATATCAGATGTCTCCTTGCGCTTATATTCTAATTAGAAAAAGGTACTTGTTCGTATAATTTCACTCCAAATTCACATGATGGAATTCCAAACTGATCTCCCAAATACCTCAAAACACCTTATTACCATTTCCTTTTTTCTAAATTGCAGCCTCACGAATCCCGATCACACAAATTGGCTATGATAACTATACTTAACATAATAATATGTACCCAAAACCTACTGATGGTATCTTATATATAATGGGAAAACTTGCCCCGTTTATTAGTCCCCGTATTCACTATTTTAGACCAATCTTTTAAATCAAAAGGGTACCCAAAAGTTCCACCAATAAAATTTTCACAAAACTTATGTCTAAGGATAAATTTGTCATTCAACAAAAAAAAATAAAAAACACGGAAAATTAATCGGTAATTTAAAGCATCTTCCGGACTATAAAACTCAACGTCTTGGTAAAACAGAGACACCGTTTCGCGTTTTCCCAATTAAAAAAAAAAAAAAAAATGTTCGTTCCTCTTCTCCGTTTCTTTCCCAATTAAAACCCTGATATCAAATCAAGCCCTTTGCAACCAACCAACCCTGTTTTCCATTTTCAACCCAGTTTTCCATTTTCAAAATCAAAGGTAATACTTTCTTTCATTTTCGTTTTCTAATATTCTTTAATCCTGTAACACTTTCTTCCCAATAAAACTTGATGAAAAGTTTTTGATTGCTTTGGTTATCCAGATTACCTTCCAACCGTCAATGACCCATTGGTTCACCACATAAGAGGTGTCTTCAATTTTCCTCTTTCTAATTTTAGTGTTTTATCTTAGTGATTGAATTTTTTTCCAAATTATAGATAACCCGTCATTAATTGTTCGCACTAATGAATTTTAGGATGACTTATTTTCAGTACATTTACTTTTTATTGGTTTGATACTATTCTATCGTTCTACTTAAATTTCTTTGTTTATACAGTGATAGCAGTCATTGTACATTTTCAGGACTTATCAGTTACTAAATGTGTTGTCCTGAGTTTGGCGATCATCAGGTATATTGACACTTTAGGATTTATATTTAATTTCATTGTCAGTTTCTTCTTTTTAATGCTCTAGCTACATGAAAATTTTCACCTCTGGGAATATACCGATCTTTTGTGGGTTTGTGTTTCTCTCACATGTTGATTCACGTCGTCATAAGGCATCTTTAGTGGGTTTGTAATGTGTACTAGATATTGATACGAATCAGACTTATATTTTGTCTATTTTCGCACATAATACAAAGGGAGTACATAATCAAATCGGGCAGATAGAGATATGACTCTTAGTGCTTAGGGTATCTCTCCATTTGTGACCCTCAATAATTCTCAGTAAAACTGCCATCTCATGCGTTTGTCTGATTTATTTTTGTTTGCATTCAGAGGGACCGAATAGAAAGTAGAATGTAGATGAGAAAAATGTAAAACCAAAGAAACTTCTCACTCCCTTTTTTTGTGTTGATGTTTGATGGGGGTGGGGATGTTTATTTATCGTTGTCAGTAAGAGAGAGGGAGAGGGAGAAGAAAAGAAGAAGAAGCTGACAATATGTGATGGGGTGGTGGTGTTGGAGTCTGAAAAGCCAAGGACCTCTTCTTCCTTAGGAAAACATAAAGAGACATAAAAAGATAAAAGCTGAGGAGAAAAGAAGATTAATATATATAGATAGAAAAAGTTAAGAAGATATAAAAAAAAAAATCCTCTTGCACTATAGATGCATTGCTTTGCCATGGAAGAGGTCAGCTTAGTGTTCATACTTTCAGATATTAGCGTTTAATTTACTTTTTCCGTTTAACCTATGCACCAATGGTGTATGTAAGTCTTACAAAATTCCAGACATCCAATTGTTGTTTCATTTCAATTAGCTTCAAATTTTAATCCACTTTCACTCGTCTTCTTTTAGTTTTTTCCTACCATTCTTCTGTAGGCTTGACCGTTTTGATAAGGAACAAACTTAAAAAAAAAAAAAAAAAAAAAAATCTCTTGCACTATAGATGCATTGCTTTGCCATGGAAGAGGTTAGCTTAGTGTTCATACTTTCAGATATTAGCGTTTAATTTACTTTTTCAGTTTAACCTATGCACCAATGGTGTTATGTAAGTCTTACAAAATTCCGCACATCCAATTGTTGTTTCATTTCAATTAGTTTCAAAATTTAATCCACTTTCACTCGCCTTCTTTCAGTTCTTTCCTACCATTCTTCTGTGGGCTTGACCGTTTGACAAGGAACAAACTTAAAAACCCATCAACTTCTGATCTCAGTTGAGTGTTTTCGTTTCCTGTATTGTTCTGATCTCAGTTGAGTGTTTTCGTTTCCTGTATTGATGGCCGACATTCTTTTTGGTTTATTCCTCGTTATGCTCCCGTGGCGTATAATGCAATTCTAAGGATGATTTTTCTCGTTCCCAGAACTATCATTCCAATGTATTTTTTTAGTTAAGGTTGCTGATTCTCATCGTGTTAATATGATGTAGAATGGACAAGAAGAGTTAATATTATATTTCCTCTATGTTTATTGAGAACTTTTACTTTTTTTTAATTCCCGACTACGTGGTATTTTCCCAACATAAGTTGTCGTCTTAATGCATTCAAATTCATACCTGTCAAGATAATTCCTCAAGTTTTAAATGTATGTCATTCTCTTCTTTCAGATATTTGAAGGATAAAAATGGAAGGACTCATCACTCATATCCTGTCGTCACGCCGTTCTGTGAAGAGGTACCATTCTTTTCCCACCTTTCCTTTTGCTTAATAGTTTCGTTGCTTGCTAATCCTCGACGTGCATCACTATTGAAATCCAGCATTTATGTGGACGTAAATTAGTTGTTGCAGACTTACCGTTAATGAAAAAAGCAAACATCGATTATAGAAATTTTCTGTTTGCATATATAGAAAACTAGACGTTATCTTAGCTGTTTAAATAAAGTAGGCTAGGTCTCTATCCCCGTGATTCACTGATTCAAGGGTTTTAGATGGGATGGGGGCTCTCATCCAATTCCGTGGGTCTCCTTGATGCCCTCTCGATCTCTTCCTTCTCTCGAGTCAACCCTCACCTATCGGAAGGCAGCAGGGAAGCAGCCTTGAATAGTGTGTCAACTTATAAGAGTTGGTAAGGAGCGCCAGATTTATACCCCCCTACTTAGAAAAAGTTGCCCAAGCAATTCACACAAGAAGATGTGAAGTGAACAGGACCTTCAAAGGTTCAACCGTTGATATTGATTTTAATTGTTTATTGACTTTTTCTTATTTGATTAAAAAATTAAATTCTATCTGTAAATCCAGTGATAGCGGTAGTACGTCGACCAATAGTGGCCTGCTTATCACAAATTGTTATGTTGTGGGGGTACACTATTTTGAGAGCCTCTTCCCAGAACCATAGCAATCATTCGGTGTGTTTTTTAAAGACAATAAATTTCTTTGTTATACATTGCTCTTTCTCATTGTGTGATATAGACCGATTAAATATTTTAGACAATGTCATTGTGACTTTGATGTGTTTTTAAAAATTAAAGTGCCCCCCTTATAAATTGGTGAGTCTAACATATCGATTAGAAAAACTCTATATTATAGTGTGTTTCGTTTAAAGGTTTTTCAGGCAATTGTGAATAGTTGCACTGTAGTGGTCCCTATTTCTTTGACACAATTTTTTTTTTGGCCTTAACTTTTACTCAGCTTCCACAGAATCTCCTCTTATCTCTACCAACATAAATCTTCAAAATAATTTACCTGTTTAATATTGATATCCTCACTTTTTTTTAATGAGAATCTCCTCTTAGTTTAATTAATATTTCTTTTGTATGTATGAGGACCATGTATAAAGAAATTGTGTTATGATTCATAATAAAATATTTTTACTTTATTGACTTAATTTTTAGACTTTTAGTTGCATTATCTGCAATGACGTATTATTTGAGTAATTTGATTATTACAGTAGCTATGAATTATAGTTGTTATCATACCTTACAACAAGTGTCTTCGACCTGTTACTGAGATAGTTCCTTTTCTTTCATGTGAAGATCTTATGTGTGCATACCTCTATGCAGTTGGCACAATTGTTGTGAAACCCTCAATGGAAGTGCATTATCATCGGTCTTCTTGTTCTAACAACTTGGAGTTTATACCAACGAGGAGTGGGGAATCCAAAACTTTGACCATATCATTGATGTCTAACAGGTAGACAAAACTTGCATGCAATCTCTTTGCTTCCCATTAATCTTACCATGCTTTGTGATACCCTCATATTCCTGTTTAACTTGATTTCCATTCCCTTAGTTTTATTCTTTGATATCCAAGTTGGTGCAATAGTTTTCTTTCTAATTTGAACTGTTTTATATGGAGCCCAGTTTTTGTTTTTAATTTTCAAATTTGCAAAGTCAGGATAGCAAATAGAGACTGGGAATGATAATTCAGTTATATGCGTGGAAAAATTTCTAAGAACAACTGATCCAATTTTATAATACCTTGGCATGCTAAGAGAGCTTGATACATTTTCCATTGGTGGTGCTCTCTGTGGCTTTAACAGTCGTTTCCATTTTGTAATTTGCCCATTAGTTCTTTGCCCCCCTCCTAAGCAAGGAATATATTTAATTGAAAATATATTTGATGTATTCTCTGTTTCTAATACATTGTAATTGAAACAATTGCTATTTCTTATAATATTTGATTCCCTCTTAGAAGCATATTACACTGTACCATAAATCTTCATTCCCCCCTTCCTACAAAGTACAAATCAGCAACCACATGCATTTTTCAGACCTCCATGCAGAGATATTGCAAGATACTTGCTGTCAATCATGTGTGTAGCACGTTACGCACGTGCCCTCTACTTGAAATGATAAACTACCTTGCGAAACAGGCACACCCCCTGTTTCGACTATTTTTCCAAATTAAAAAGGGAAAAAGAGTTTTGGTCGTCTCTCCCTTCTTTTCATAAAACTTAACGAATGTACGCATCGTTTCCAAATTTAAGCAAACAAAATTTCATCTTCTAACAGAACTGCCGCCCCGTTTCTTCACACAATCACAGAGACAAAAACTTTATGTCTTCTTTTCTCCTTCTCACCCGGGACTCCTCAAACTTTCATCAACAAAATCTCTATTTCTCCCCTTATTTAGTTTTTCCTTCTTCTTTTTCTTTGTCTGTCTTTTTCATTATGATGTGTGACTTATTTTTTGTTTGTTAATTTGTGGAAAAATGTCACCCCAACTTTAGCAATGACTTGGAAAAGACACCGCATGGAAATTGAAACTTCAACATCAGGTAATTTTTCAATTTCAACGTTATTTTTCAACTTCAAAATTGAACCTGTTCATTTTGGATTGCATACTTATGTATCCTAGATAATCTTTTTGACTAAAGTTTCTGAAAATAAAAATATAAATGTTCGTCTTCTTCTTTATCTTCGACGCCCGTTTTTTATTTGCTGGGTATTATCTTCGACGCACCTTTTTTTATTTTTATTGTTGGTCTCTTGAAAGAAAAATTGATCAGTGCGTTTTCACTTTTTTTTTTCAAACTCAAAAACTCCACCTTTGAACTTCCAATATCAATTGCCCTTCCATCTTTCTCTACAATTTCCGCTTTTACCAATTGTACTTTAACGATAAAGTGGTATGGTATGCATTTCTCATCCTTTTACTTGTTTGATTTTAATTTATGTTCGAAGTTTCTATTTCCTAATATTTTTCCGTTTTAGTTTTTATTAGCATAGTTCACCCCTTCAGCGTTGATTTTATCAGGTTAGGAGTTCGACAGTCTAATTCTCGATCCTAATTACCCCCTTATGAGTTATGATTGTGTTTGTTTCCTTTAAATGGTTTTTACTTTTTAGGAACTATATTATGTATAATTGACCGATAATTTTTCTTATTTTATTTATGTTTCTGTTTTTAGATGCATGTCTATGAATGAGTTATTTGACACCATTGCTTAATTAACTACACAATTTTTGGTCTATTTCTTTTCGATCCCAGAACGCTTTTGCTTCTTCATTTTTTTATTGCTTGAGGTCTGTGATTTTTTTTGGAGGCACTGTGAAGTTTTGGTTCACCTTAAAACAACACAAAGTTTAAGTGGGTGAGAGTTGACTATTTGACACTTCACAATTTGAGTTTTACGGTTTTGCTACTCCTTTTGTTTTCAAGGTGTGGTAATGTACCTAATAGGTGATGCATGTACTTTTTCCCTCTTGCAGTGACCAGAGTTATATCATCCTTTGCATAAGAAAGTGCACTGTATAGGATGCTGCCATTGACTTTACTTGGTACATTCATATGAATTTTATTTTAGTTTCCCTTTTATGTTGTCTGACTTCCAATTATATATTGTTTTATTCTCGTGTAGGCTTTGAGTATCATCTTTATTACAATGTTTTCAAATCTTCTTCACATTTAAAAAATAAAAGAAAAAGAAAATAGCTTTAATTATGTATAGGCATTTTGCTTATATTTGTCTCTGGATATGTAATTGGTTGTGCGTTAACCAGTATCTCCTAAAATCCTAAACACCAAAGGAGAGTGATCTTTGTGTACTCTTTTTTTGTGCCTTCCATAAACTTATCATCTCTTTCCGTGAGTATTGAAGAAACTTACCATTATGCAATTTTTAATCTATTTGACTTAGTAATGTATTCTTTCTTATCTATAGTTTGATTCTACACCAATACCTTCTCTACAAAATACTTTATTTCACCATTTAATCTTAGTGGTGGTTAATGACAAATTGATTTTGAATGCAGAATTGTTGGTTGCAGAGCTAGCAGTAGACTTTGGAAGGATACAATCTTTGAAGGAGATGCAATTAAAGGAGTTCATAGATGCTTGCAGAGATGGAACTGATAGTGCACCCTGGATGTGGAGACAATTCGTCCCTCGACTCACATGATGGAGGTACCACAGTTGCTTGGGTTTGGGCCTCTGCTAATCGCTTGTTGGAGGCTTATAAAATGCTTTTGAAGGTATTTCATTGGTGAACATTCTTTCATTTTACGTAAAGAACACAGTTTATCTCTTTTTTATCTAATATGAAGTGTTGACTGTGCTACCAAGAAACAGTCAAGCGAGCCTCGAACACAAATTTTCAATTTTTACGTCGCCCATCGATTTCTTTCTAGATATGCTATTGTACTAAGAAAAGCCTGATGACATTATTATGCTTAAAAAAGAACAACATCTTCCCATGATTGGCAATGTTCAAGGTTCCAGATTGTTTCCCGGTCATCAAACTCTGAACTGTTCACATCATTCATCAGGGGATTTAGGGCTCGACCTTGAAAAGAGACCATTTTTCTGTATTAGAAGCTAATGCTATGACTCATATAGTTAAAGCTAGATAATTTCTCAAGACATTTTATGTTTCGTGTTCAATTTCAGTTCCTTTGGACCTTGAGGAATATTCGAGATTCGCATGTAGCTGTGTCAGCAGGATCATCTGAATCAACTAAGGATAAGCCCTCATCCATCACAAAAATTATTGCTGAGTGCGAGTCTGTAATGACTTATTTGAACCGTGATCTCAGCATATTATCAACATCTGTTGCTCGTGAGCGAGGTGAAGTACCACCACAATGATAATGCTGCCAGTGATAATGGAGAGCTTAATGAGAAGTTTTCTAGAGGCATCAATTGGTTACTTACTTCATTGCTATGTTGAATGTTATATGGCAAGCTAGAAATAAGTGGAAGTTTAAAAAGATTTTAAGTTCTCATGAATCTATTCTAAACTTTCTGAGAATTGGCAGAAGGCTTCCTCTGAAAAAGAGACAACTCGAACTTCGTGTGGAACCAAATTTGAAATTAGGGCCAAAGATACCGTGCATGGATTAGTCCACCCTCATGGCAGAAAGTGAGATTAAAAGGGAAGAAGTGGAGAGAATCAAGGTTCTCATATTTGCTTCATTTGCAAATCTAATAGTAGCATGATCCTTTATTTACTGGTTTTATGTAAAATTGTCTGCAAAGCAACTGATAACCTTAATTGTATTACTATGTAAAATGTCTTGCAGTCAAGCTGGACGCAAATCGCCTGGTTGTAGGTACTCTTCGTGGATTCGACCAGTTTATAAATCTGGTGTTGGAGAACACCCTTAAGATGAATGGAAATGATAAAAATGACATAGGCATTGTTGTAAGTCGAAATTCGGTATTTCCTTCAGTTTAAGATGATTCCCTACTGTCAATTTTCTATTGAGTTAATTTTTTGGTGGGGTAATAGTGTGGTTATGATGGAGGCCCAAAACCCTTGCCAAAGGGAAAAAACTTAAGTCTGTGAGCTTGGTAGAGATTAACAAGAAAAACATGACCGAAAACCTCAAGAATGGCTCTAAAAAAAACCAATTAACACAAGTTTTAATGTTGTTGAAAAAGGATATGACAAGAGTAAAATGTGTCTATGGACACGGTGTTTATCCGTTTGGTCATTGCTACATATTCCCGTTCTCTTTTCTCGAGATGTTCCTTTTTCTATTGGATACACTATGGTCGGGTTAAGCCTATTGAGATGTCGCGATGCAAATATTCTTTTTCTACTTAATTCTTTTTACGCCTATGCATGCTCGCATCGCTTGGCCTCCATTATTCATTTCTTTTCTTTTCTTTTCCTGGAACTTCAACTTTAACACGCAAAATGAGACAGGTGATTATGTGCAGTGACAGTAGACGAAGGAGATTTGCAGTGGTGGAGACAAGGTTGTTCTGAGTTTGAGAGATGTTGCGGCCGATATGTCGGAAGGGGTATTAATCACAGAATGAGGACGTAATGGTTTGTACAAGGCGGAGATTTCTAAGATGGGTGGTAAATGGCTAGGGAAGTATTTATGCCAAATCAGCCTGGGGGAAGCTCAGAACTTGAGATTCCAAGATGACAAGTGGTCAGCACTTGGACTGAGAAGGAAATACAGATGGGGCCAATTTCTAGAGGTTACTTTATTTAGTAAAGCAAACATAAACACTCCCAAATCAATTTATTTTCCGATAGGAAGCGACATGGAAGGATGGGCTAAAATAGGGGTTTGCATCTTGGATTTATTTTCAGTTGAGAGATCAGACACATCATAGTTAAGAACTAACAGCAGGCAAAGCAACACCGTCCACAAGCTCCAGTTACATCTATTATCAGGAACCAACACAGGGAAAGGGGTAACATAATCGCATGAAGAAAGGCAAGGAAGGAGAAGATGTCATCCAAGTAATGATGCCAACCACCATCCGAGACTATTCATGGTGGGAGGTGATTGTAATTGAAAAATCCATCGGGAAGATAACAAACCTTTTCAATGAAGCTTCCAAAAAGGCCATGTTGCTTGCTATTACGCTAGATCATTAGAGTCGGTGAAGGCAATGGGGCAAAGCGGAGTAGCAGGGACAACTAAGGCCGAGTCCAATGGTGCATCACTCTCTATCTCCATTCCACAAAAACTGTGGTTTTAAGGATGGGGAGTCAATTTTGGTATCCAATGGTTTGGACCATTCTACCACCGACCGGTGTGGAATTTAAAAAATAAAATAAAATAAAAAAAAAAACGCCACCACTTTAAGTGGCTACTGTACTTCAAATGGCGGTATGAACTTGAAAAATGCATTCCACGCCACTTGAAGTGGTGCCGCTGGTTTTTACAAACTTTTTTGTGGAATACACTCTCTATTCCTCAATATTACTCTATATATGGAGAGTATTATGGAGATAAAGAGAAAAACCACCGCCACTCCCTCCACTTTTGAGGGAATGGGGAGCCATTGCACCCAGCCTAATGTGGCAATTTTTACTTTATCCTTCATCTATCGGTTTTGCATTTCGCCTAATTTAATTTTATTTAATTTTTGTGTTTTATCAGACCTCGATATGTATTAATCTAATACATGTTACATATTGATTTTCTCCACCCCAATTTTCTCACCTAGCACGTGCAACGCACGTGCCCGTTTACTAGTATATATAACCCAAAATATCTCCAGTGGTGACTGAAATGTCCTAAAAAATAAATGAACACATTTCCGAAACAACATAACGTGCCATAAGTTACACTGGCCCTTTCAATTCAAGGATCATACAACTGTAAATGATGAATAATCAGAGCTAAATACGCCAATAGTCTTCCCAGTACCAGTTGCCGCATTGACAAGTATAATAACTTTTATCAAGGCACACACACACAACTCCAACAGCAACAAACTATAAAAAAAAAGGACTCGTCTAGGGTGCGCAGGGTACACCTAGATTTAGTATATGCGCATGATTTTCAACCACAAATTTTGAAGGGCAAAACCGGAATAACCGATTTAGGCCTCGTTGATAACCGATTTTCCCGCTGGCAAAACAAGTAGTGATTTTCCCACTTCAACACTAATTTGGAAAATCGATCGGTACTTTTATATTCGATCTTTTTCTCCAGCAACACAAGTGAGCAATTCAACATTTTTTTTTTTTTTCAGTTTAATTAAAAAAAAAGGGGGGCCTTAAAAAAATTTTGATTTCAATAGGTTAACTTGGATTTTGTATTTGAAACCAGATTTTGGGATTTCGTTTGTCTCTTTATTCGTTCTAATCAAGGTGAGTTATCATTGATTGTTTGATTTTGACTTTATGATGATTAATGGTAGGATGAATCCTGTATTTGTTTGATTTTGTTGAAGAATGAGGTGTTTTGGGTCTATGCCATTTAATTGTGTATTGTATTTGTGGAATATGTTGGATGTTAAAGAAGAGAGAATTCTTTGTTATAGAATGTTTGGTACTTGGTGCTAATACTTTTGAGTTTTGGGAGCAAATACATTACTTTATATAGGTTTTAATTTCATATATGTTCACTTCTGCTAGTGACATGCTCATATTTTCATGATTAAGCGTTGGTTGTTGTGTCCTTAGTTGCAAATCGCAATGTTTTTGAGGGAGTGGTTTTAATTGGCCACACCGTAAGGGCTTTCATTGCTCACCTACTTGTTCTATATTCCCTTTACAAATCATATTCCAAATTCTTATGCTAATGTTTGCGCGTGTACTACTATTTCCAGTAGTAAGTATCTAGTGTTAGTGCACAAGTTCTTTGTCTTATATAGGGATGGTGATGATTCTATATCCCGGGGTTGAAAAATATAATGTAAACAGTCCTTGTCATATCTAATAGTTGAACAACTTATGATTTATTTGTGTTTCCACTTATCTAGGATGTAGACCTGGAAAGGCTTCTTGTGTCTAATGATTGTTTGAATCTATGTGTTGTGTGAATCATATTTCATTTTAAAAATTTTTGCTGCTCTCTTTACTAATTTGTCTTGTTTGCTATGTAGAGCTTTCATCTTGTTGTAGGTGATTTTCTCTATATAGTTTTAGGAATTAAGTTTTAATTAATTCTAGGATACATGTTCTTTGTTCAACTCCTTTCTTTCTCTACTCATCTTGTTCTTTGTTCTTCAAAGATTAATAGAGCTTCAAATCTTGTCGTTTAAGTGTAACTAGTGTGTTGAAGAGTAGAGATATAGTGAGGCTCTAGTAGCTTGCTTGACTTTCATTTTGGTGCAATGGGTATGTTGAATTTGTTGTTTTAAGGTTTGGGTTTCAAAGATCAAGTGTTTTTTTGCTCAGATACGTTCTTTGTAAAGTTCTTGGTGGTTTATTGAAGTTTTGGTGATTTGGATGTCTTTCTTTACCTTCTTTGGTAATGTGGGTATGTTACATTTCGCTTGTGTGTGTGTGTGTGTGTGCGTGCGTGCAGGTGTGGTGTGGTGGTGTGTATGTGTGTGTTGTGCAGGTGTGTAGGTGTTGTTGCTGCCGGCAAGTGTTGCTCTGCTGTGGTATGCTGCAGACAAGTGTTGCTGCCACTACTGTTGTCGTGCTGTCGACAAGTGGTATTGCTGCTGCTGGCAAGTGGTGCTACTGCCGTTGTGCTGCCAGGTGCTGGTGAGTGGTGCTAGTCTGCATGAGTTTCTTTCGAATTTTGTTGTTGTTGTTGTCAAACAAGAATTGGGGTATTCATTGCTTCCTCTAGTAATTTGTTAATGTGTGTATGAGATACAATGGATCTATAAGCTCAAAATGGCAGAGCACTCAAATAATTGAGAGGTTGATGATTCGAATCCATCGGGATCCAATTCCATTTTATTTACCACTTTTTGGCACCCTAACACAAAATCGACTCTGTATCGTCATGTTATTTGGGGTGCTAAGCTTAGAATAAATTTGAAATGCCTATTTTAGAGACCATTTCCTTTTGAGCATTGATCGTCCTGCCAAGTGAAGTTATTTAGGCTTATTTATGCTTGAATGTTGTTATACATGCATGGTATGGTATGAATGTTTAAATTAAATTAAATTATTATGTGCTTTGGTGATGTGGTGTGTGGTGTAGGTGGTGGGATGTGTGAGGTGTGTTGATGTGGTGTGTGTTGTATAGGTAGTTGTGCTGGTGGTATGTGTGGTGTAGTGTATTGGTGGTATATGTGTGGTCTACTGTGTTGGTGGTGTTGGTGTGTGTTGGTGGTGTAGGAGGTATCTTGTTGATCCACTAGGTGGTAGTGTGTTGGTGGTGTAATTTAATTAGCATGTTTGGCACGTTACTAGTTGTTCTCCAAGAATTGCTAGCTAGGCTAAACGTACACTTGCATCTCATTCATGATGGTTTTAGTTTGACATAACATGTAAAACAATAGTAGTATACCACCTCTTTTGCTCCTTTGCCAATACAGGATTCTATGAAACCCCCTAAATTGCCATGCAATGCAACCTTCTCACATGTGTACTAATTATTCTTGTTCATGTAATTTAAAGAGGGGCTTAAAGAGATATGCATTAGTTGATATATGTGAATTATTTTTTAAGAGCATGTCTAGGGTGCGCAGGGTGCACCCAAATTTCATATGCACAGGATTATCAACCACTCATACTAAAGGTCAAAACTGGAATAACCTGGTGAAGAAGTTTCTTACTGTTCATTCTCCCAAAACTAGAAACCAGAACCAGAAAGGAGAAAAGAACACAATTGAAACCAAGTTGGGAGGAAGATGATGGATGTAACCGGACTAATCAGTGCAAATTCTTTAGGAGAAGCTCTTAACGGGAAGCTATATCCAACGACTTATCCAAAAGTAGGAATCAAATTTTTAAAAACTCTATAGAGAAGGAGTTTGAGCGGAATTCAAACTCCCTATCTAGCTATTAGAACTCGGCACGTAGTCTAAAACAACTTTCTCCTTCCAGGCTTTTTAGATTATTACCCAAACGAGGTCTAAACCTGGTGGAGAAGCAAATGCCAATAAACTTGGGATTGATTCTAATTACATTGCTCCTTCTCCTAACGACCATATGGGCATCCATAGGTAATAAACTAGAAACCCGGTCCCCTGTTGTAATGTTCGTTCGTTTGTTTGTTTATTGTTTGTTGTTGTTGTTGTTTTGTTTTTGTTTTTTTTTTTTTTTTAATGTTTTGGCTTTTATGAATTTATGACCGATCACTCTATTTGAGTAATTCATGTTTTTTATTGAATGCATTTTAAGTAATAGTGGTTTGTAAGAACTTTCGATATGTATGAACTACTTTATAAACTTTATAATATCCATTTTTTTAGATGCTACTTTTAAGTATTTTAATCACTTTTTTAAAATTTAGAGTAAAATGTAGAAGTCTCCCGTGTGTCCCCAACATGTCCATGGAGTGTCAGAAATTCTATAAATTAATTAATAAATCTGACACTCCAAATCGAGTATCTAACACGTGTTGGAGGCATATCGGGGAGTGTCGATGTCGGATACGTGTCCGGCATGGATACGTTGCCCTTAGAGGAGTGTCCGTGCTTCATAGGTTTTAATCACTTTCAAAAATGTGAAATAACAAATCGTTTAGGGTTTAGGGCTAACAAATTTAGTACCAAAGTCTCATGGAAATTATTTGTTCTATCTAGCTATCTTAATTTCAAATTTTACTAAAAATTTCATAATTAAAATTCAAGGCCCAAAATTCAAAATGTCTATAAATGTCTAGACGACTTCAGTGGATCGTGCATTGTATTCCCAAGCAATCTGCATAGATCGTTAAGGCCATATGTGTCTGATAAAATATATTCGAACGGTATGTCTGGGTCGTTTATATGTACACCTCCACGATTTGATGAGGTCGTTCTGTTCCATATTCAAGCGGTCTGAAGAGGTCGTATTAGATACCCCATGGTCTGAAGAGATCAATTAGGCTTAAAAGCTCTATGAGCGATCTGGTGAAATCGTTAAGGATGCTTTTGGGCGACTTGGCTAGGTCGTCTAGACCAAAATCCAAGCAAAATTTTTATGATTTTGTTCTTTTTTCATATCCAAACTAAATTCATATTCATATTCAAATGCACATAACCAAATTCCAAAATCAAATTCATATACATTCCAAAACTTCAAATTCAAATTCAAATTCCAAATTCATAAACTTCAAATTCCATTCCAAATTCCAAACTTCAAATTCAAATTCAAATTCAAATTCAAATTCCAAATTCCAAATTCCAAATTCCAAATTCATAAACTTCAAATTCCATACATTCGTATACATCAAATTTCCACCAAAACCAAAACCATGAAATTATACAATAAAGCTTAATCCATACACCAAAGCCTAATCCATATACAAAACCCTAATCGATATATGCAAAAAATCTTCTTCATATCCATTAGACACGATCACGACGGTAACGCCCACCAATAAACTTGCATCGGTCAAGTTTTCATGTATTGCGAAACTTAGTCCTTGATTCCTTGGGAATCACAGGCCCACCCAATTGCAAACCTCTCTCTAGCATGAGAGTAGTTTCATCGAGGACGTTACTCTGTCAAAAAAAATGCAAAAGTAATTTAGTATGAGGAGCCATTTAGTATTTACAGTTTCAAGAGCATAACTACAATTATGAAATGACAAAACTCACCAGCTGAGTACTGGAACTAGGAAGTGTCTGTAGGCCGAAATGTATAGTAAGCTCGGGATTTATCATTCGAGTGTGAGTATTCTTTTCATATCATTCCTCTAGGAACCGTTATTTTAGAATGAATATTTCTACAAACCGTGAAAACCATGCGCAGTGGAATTAATGGTTCTCACGATTTTGGATTTGGAAAACATACCTTTAGATCAGCTTCTTGATATCTCTGAAAATCCAATAGCTATGAAATCAACAATCAACCTTTTGATCTTCTGTTGTATTCCTTTCAATAGATTGGACGTTGTGTGGTCAACGATCTACCAACCCCCTTCTCTCTCACAAAGCTAGATCCAATTTTGGATCCATCTTTTCTTGCCTCTCTTTTCAATCCAGTGAATTGTGATTTCGGCCAAGAGAAAAAAGGATTCTATTTTATAAGCTACAACAGGACCATGAGGAGAAATTAGGGTTGGGCCTCCTGACGGGTTTGGGCTTGCCATGTTCGCCCAGAACACACGACCTAAGTCCGTCAACAAATGGCTTATTCCACTAAAGGCCATCATTGTTGACTACCGCCATAATCCCAAATTACGCGTCGGCGTTTATGGGCTCCATATTATATGCTCGTTGATCTCCCCGTGTTTAAGATATCGAATGTCCATTGATTAAGTCAAGTTACTAACAACTACATTAATCAACTTCTTATGTCCTTGAGTAGTACCACTTAACCTCATTGTCATGTTGGAATAAATCCACCTGTAGGGTTTACATGACAATCTTTTTGAGCTCCTCAAGGGGACATCATCAACCCTACTTCCTGCGGGTCACTGATTCATTCTATAATCAACAGCACACCTTACATACAATGTCATTACCCAATCCATCGAGTTTGTTGATTCACAAATGAATCTCACTCATTGATGATTCACAAATAGAATCAACACATCATTGTCCAAGTCAAACTGTCGTTTCCATGTTCAACAGGTTCAGGGTCATAGCCATGGTTTATGGCTAAGGGCAAAGGTGCATGGTTTATAGGCCAATGACTAAGGTAATGGTTCGGACCCAACTAGCCAAGCCCAAACCCCAAACCTTAGAACCCAACAATCTAAATGTTGAAAGACCCATTTGGATCTCTATTAAGTCCTATGGACTGACCCCAAACAATATTAGAAACTGGCCCAAAACAGTTAAGTGGTTCGGCCCAAAGAAAGAAAAATAGAATTGGCCCAAAACTTTACTTGGTTCGGCCCAAAGAAATAAAGGAAAAATTGGCCCAAAGACTAAAAATGAAAATATCCCAAAACAACTAACCTAGAATCCGGCCCAACCAAACAAAACCAAAAGGCTTTGGCCCAAAGCCCAAGCCCAGCCGGTCATCTCCCTCACCAGCTCTCTTCCTCCACCACACCAGCTCACGCCGGCCACCACCATCTCCCATTTCAACCAACCGAAACTACTCCTAAACACAAACCCTACAACTTTAATAAAAGCCAAAAACTCAATTCTTGAATTTAAAATCTTCAACCAAAACTGGATCCGAAGCTTCTCCGGCGCCATTAACGATTTCTCCAAGCTCCCAACCGCCCCAACAACACTCAAACCCTCACCACAAGTCTATAACCCATCATCACCCACAACAAAACAAAACAACAATAACCCACCAAAACAAAACAACATAATTTAAGTGCGAGAAGATTCATGGGTCAAGCCTCCATGAACGCTGTTCATAGCTTCAAATGATCTACCCAATTTCAATCCAGATGTCCAACCAACACACCACATACAAAACATAATAATAAAGGTTCAAATAGAAATACTAGCGATTTCTTGCTGTTGGACTCGCGACGCCGCCATTGACGCTCCTTGGAGCTTCGCCAGCACAATAACTTTTGTTTTCAATACTCTAATAACAACTAACCATATATACAGAACTCAATTTAACACTAACAACACACGACGAGGAAGAAACGAATAGTAAAAATGAGTGAAAAACATTAGACCGTAGAACTGTTTCGGTATATCGGTGAAGTAGAAAAACTAACTACTCACCTGTATTAAAACTTAACTCAACGAAACCCTCATCGTCCGAATCGTCGCGCTCCAACGCTCTAGCAATCCAGTTTCTATCTCTGCCTCCATTTTTATTATATTTTATTCTCTAAAAACCCTATTCTCTAGAACAATGTGATTATATACTTGAGTTTGAAACCCAAGCCCAATACAGACTCGGGCCCAGAAATCAGGCCCACGTATCCCAAATCCAATCTAATGAATTTTAAATAAATAATTAAATTAATTAATTAATAAATAAATACATATTTTAAATACGGGCGTTACACACAATCTATAATGTCAAATTAGTATAGAAAATTACAAGCAACAATGCAACACAAAGATGACAACACTTCACCTACACTCTGCACTAACTTAATACAATTTACGTACATTTCATACAAACTTTACAATATTCTTCATTCAACCAACAATCCAATACAGAGAACTCAAACAAAACTTCATAAACAAAACTGCTACTAATACATAAAACAAACTCAATCCTTTATTGCAATTTTAATATACCCAAAAATCATATCATCTCAACTATTTACTATATACAAACCCAAATTTCTATCCATTATAATTACAGACTATGGAAACAGTTTCAACATCCACACTATCTAACATCTTTTGTCTACAATTTACACACATTGCACATTGAAAGAAAAATACTCACTTACTGAAGCGTCGACCAGAAGGAGAGAAATGCTACCCGAGAGCTCGAGTGAAATGGCTTCAACTAGACTTACTTCTTCCAATTTGTTCTATTTTAGAACAAAATAAGTTAACTCTTAAGTTACCTCGTTATTGTACTCCTATTTTGACCGGACAAGAAAATTTGTTTAAGCAAGAAAAGAAAAAGAAAATGGTTTGGACAAGAGAAATTGGTTTGGAGAGAGTTGAAAGAATAATGGTTTGATGGAGAAGAGATGGATTTGATTTGGCGTTCGAATTTAGTTTTATTTAGTTTTGGGCCTAAAGTTGAGTTTATGTTGCATATCGCACGCACAGGGTGTTAAAATAGAGTTTGGGCCTAAAGCCCACAATTCTAATGTTAAACCCATTCCCAATTTGTTTTCTTGTTCTTTTCTTTCTTCTTTCTCTAGGCTTCTCTATCAACTTCCAACAAATTTAAATGGCTTTTGCTAGCAAAACCAAACTTCCAACAACCTAAAATTATAGAACTTGCAAATCCACTACAGAAAATGGAAAAAAAAAAAAAAAAAAACAAAAAACGACAGAGAGTAAAAAACCATCAACTACGAAATCAACACCTATAAAAGCAGTGGTGGATAGAGAGAAGAGAAAAAACTAGGAAAATGTGAATTTTCAATCAATGGGGAGGGGGAGAAAAAAGCAATGCCCGGTAGAGAAGGTCATTATAGATGTTTAAGCTGGGGCATTTGAGTTTTTTGAGTATTTACAAATTTTGATGGAGTTTTTTGAGTATTTACGAACGAATTTTGATGAATGCCCATCTCTTGCTCTTAAAATTTATGGATTTTCCATGTAGTATGTAATTTCATTTTTATTTCTCACGATTTACTTAGAGGTTGGATTATTTAGAGGAATGTCCATATTGAGTAGTTTGATGTGTGCTTTGGTTACTATGGAAGTCAAAATCAACATTTCATAAATAAAAACACAACACGCCCCAAATCTCAAACAATTTTATACTTAAGATGCATGACTTTTCTGGAAATTTTTTTGATAGAGTCTCCTCAGTATTTTCAACATTTCATATAGATATAAAACCTATCATAACCTACAAATTAAAACAATGTATACTTCTCATTCATTAACCCAACTACTTAACCGTCTCGACGAATACCAGAACAGTTAAATAATTGGTTTACAAAAATGAGATCACTGTAACTATATGACTTAGTACGCCAAAGAACTTAAATGTCTCGACTAATTCCAAATCATCCAAGCACCTCGTACAAAGTCATTACCGAAAACACAAATTAAATATATACTTCTAAGTCCGATAGATATCAAAATGTTTACATCATTAACAAATGGTACTTACCATAAAACTTTCTAAAAGAGAAACAAAAGAGGTCCAAAGATAATACCTAGGGACCTTAACCCGCCTTATGGTACTCTTACATCAGAACCCTCCAATTGGTTTGTGTAACACACATGTTCTGGATACTAAATAGCATACTTCATCTAAAAACTAATACATGATATCCAACCTACAACATTACAATTGACATGTCGAAAGTAACATCTAAAGAAATGAAAAGTTTCCTTCAGAAAACTAAGCTACTTGGTTGTCGCAGTCCCATATTACATACAACTCTATCCAACATAGCAGTCTCATTGATTGGTTGACCTTGTTCATTGACTTCTATGTCATCAGCGCTGTCTTCACTTACATAAGTTGGTGCCAAAATAGGATCAGACTCACTACTAAGGTCATTGGAACTCTCCCGAACAACAGTTGCAGTCGCATCACAATGCTTATCTTCACTTTACAAAAGGTCTTGCCATCTCCATTTTTGAGTTCCTTAGTACCTACAAAATGATAACAATAAGACAGTCAATAAAAGCTTATTTAAAATAACCAAAACCTAGTACATGTTCAGAATTCCACCCAAGAGCCTAAATAAAGACATATGTTTAAGTCAAATCTCCTCAATGCAAGATTTAGCGGAAGGAAGAGCTCTAAGTCACTTAGCATACTAGTCCAATTAACAAAACCTAGTACTAAATTGTGTAATTGGGTGCCACATGAACCAACAAGAGCTCCACTTAACATAAAAGTATCCTTGAACATAAAGGCTAACAATATGAAATTTAGTAGGGGCAACTAGGTAGACTAACAAATCACTCTAAGTACGGACTAACAAATTCTAGAATCAGTCGCACATTATAAAGATGAAAGCAACACCAAATCATAAACAAAATCCAAACAAAGCCCCAAGAATAAGTATTAAACAATTCATGCACTAGTTATATTATAAATGCAAAATAAAGAAATCCAGAGAAGAGAACATGAATGAGTGTTCAAGGGAGAAATGTTGTATTCCATAGAAATCAACTCCTCATGTTATGTTTACACCACCATCCCCTACCAAAAGCCAATGATCCACTTGCACGTATTTCTTTTGTAATACGGTGTTGTCCTTTGAAGTTTCAATATAGTGTCATTTGGGCGCGCTTTACTGAAACAGGATATGGTGTTGTCCTTTGAAGTTTCAACATAGTGTCAATACCGAATGAGGCAAACTTGGCACACATTTTTAAGCTTACAACACATCTGACGAATCTCTATTTTTTTTTACCTTGCATCGCGACCTAGTCTCCACCTGAACATTGTGAATGGCCGTGTACAAATTTTGCACTCCTTATCAAAATTCACCATTGTCTGCATGAGGTAGACGTGGACATCAACCAAGTTTTCTATGCATAAATTACCCATAATAGTTTTGAAATTGTGAATATGAAAACCCTATAACAAGAATCCAATGAATTCACATCATTCAAAAAAGTTGCAGGCCTATATAATGCTACCAATCAATCAATAAATACATGGTTGACTCACATGAAATTTGAAGTAGCAAAAATGGTAGTAAACGTAGGAAAAATAAACCAGTGAACTCGAAAATTGATTACGCGTCAAGGATGCATTAAGTGGCTGTCTTCTTCTCCCTTTTTCTCTCAAGCACTGTTAAGTAGTAGGCTCTCCTTTGTGTCTCTCTCGTTTTCTTGTATGTTAGCACGTCTTTTTTTTTTTTGTTTTTTCTTTTTCTTTTGAAACCCCCGAAAATAGCAAAAGAGGGTTCATTTGTAACCAAACAGTCTCCACGACATTCAAGCATAAAATTCCTCAAGCAATAAAGAGAATCCGAAACCAATATGTATAAATCTCATTATATTTACAGATAAGGAAACCAATGCCTTGGATCATCTAAAAAAAATAGACACAACAAGTTCCAAATACTCCCACATTAATATATAGAGTTTTAGCCCTAGTGATGCACAGTGAATCTATAAGTCAAAATTGCTCAAAAACTATCTTAAGATTCATTTTAGTTCCAAACAAAACCGGCCACCATCTAAAAGTATGCTATAAACACTACATAAAACACCCAAGAAAAGTTTAAGAAACTCTTTGTTCATTACTAGACATATTTCCCAAAACTGGTTCATGCATATCGAAGGATAACACGGTAGATTTTCTAGCCAACTTGTTAATGCGATAATTTTTCCTACATTTATCCAAATTAGACATGACTTGATTATTTAGAAACTAGGATATGTAAACTTATTTTTTCGTGTAGAACTCGAAGTCTCAATGCCAACCTAACTAGGAGTAAAAATAGCTCAAACTTAATAAAAATCCTAATTTTCAGCAAACTAGTATTCTGACACTATAAAAACGATTACCTTGAAATAAGATTAATTGGAAGTAAAACAGGTAACCAACAAACACACATACCCATAGTAACGATCCTTGATATTTTGTGAGATAACTCCCCAGTAATGGGCATTTCATGCCGATAAGGGCATTTGGCACCTCTTGTGCATTCCCCTCGAACATAGAAACTACACACATGCGCTCTATTTCTTTTGTAATATGGTGTTGTCCTTTGAAGTTTCAATATAGTGTCATTTGGGCGCACTTTACCGAATGAGGATTCGTAGTCAATGCCAACTCTAGCCTGTAAAATAATCATTTGAAATAATAAGCTCCAAAGGAAAAGGAAAACCTGTGGAGTGAACCATTTACAATGACACTGCCATATTTTTATTAATAACACTAGTCATTAAACAATATGTAAAATCAATGAGTCAGCAGATAATGCCTAGCTCATTTAAAAGGAAAACCAAATTGAAACACCATAACAAGAGTAAACATAGTTTGACCAACTAAGCATTGATATTGGCATACTGCTTAAGGATCTAAAACTAAGGACATGAAGTTGATGAGAAACTAACTTGAAACTCTTTTTAAGAAAATAAATAAATAAAATGCCAGCTTTCAAAGATAAGGAGTTCAAAATCCAAAACCTAAATTTTGTGATGAGTAACTGTCAACAAAGAACCATAGTAGCTAGTTGTAGTTCCATTTTAGGAACTCATGAAAGTAAATACCATAATTTCCAATTCAGTAATGGCCTCGTCCTACGAAGAACCAAACCTCCAATTACATTCGTTCAGTAATATGGATCATTGAGACCTCAAGGCATAAATATAAGCGCATGCGTTAATTGAAACGTCCCATTCATTAGTCAGTTAAGAATCTGATACCAATGAGTAGTAATAAGGATACCCTTTGAGCTAATATCATTGTATCCAAACCAGCTAGACTAGACTCCCTAGCAAACACACATGTTATTGCGAGTATAAATATGCTTCTCATCCTACTATGTATCACTTTAGCTAATACCCACATTACCTAGATACACCACGATATGACTCCAGCATGGCATTGAGATAACATTTCAAACAAGAACGCCAAGCCTACTTTAATGTATCTAGGTAACAAAGACTACAAACAAAATTTAGAAGACTAAAAGTCTAAATGCTATAAGAGAAAGGATGAAAAACAGTATCCACATACCTTGCGATCATGTTCCTCTACAAAGTACTCCCTGTTGACATCACTCCTCAGAATGGAATCATTGGAATTGATAGCAAGTGCAGTGTCGCAAACTTGTACTGGTAATCCATACTGCAAATCCAAGAGGCAAACTTGGCAAACATTTTTAAGCTTACAACACGTCTAATAACAACTCTATGTTTTTTTGTATCTTGCATCGCGACCTGGTCTAACATTTGACTGTTGAAGATTTTTCATTTATTACATTTGTCACGATGTTAAACCATTTCTAATGTGATGTATCATTGTGACAGATATTTATCTATATCTATGGAACAAGTTTTTACCCAAACTTAACCTACAACGTAAGGAAATACTTGAAAAGTTAGACATGATAGAGTTAGCTACCTCCGGTGGATGTTCAGTTATAATAATTTATCCTCTCAAATTAATTTTTTTTTCTATTTGAGAAGAAAAATCATTATAACTAAACATGCACCGAATAGCCAACTCTATCCTAACTTCCTTTTCAAATATTTTCATACATTGATTCGGTTATCGGTGGGTTATTGGCTTGGGACTGCACTAACAATGAAATATTGACCACCATGGAACCGTCTAACATTTGACTGTTTAAGATTTTTCACTTATTATATTTGTCATGATGCTAAACCATTTCTAATGTGATGTATCACTATGACAGATATTTATCTATATTTATAGAACAAGCTTTTACCCAAACTTCCAGATGCCATAACTAATTCCACGGGCCTCGGAATGCAATGAGGCCAATTGGAATAGAAAGTAGACTTCCAAATCTTACTCTTTCATGTTTTGATAAAAATCTAGTTCAAACTCTAACTAAACAAAATTGAGCTCGAAATCAAACCAGCGCTAAGCTTTCTTAAAATTCTAGCAAATCTACAATAGTGAAACTACGACTCAAAAATTAATACAGAGTAACTAGTCACATAGTACTTTTTCTACTAACTAATATGAATAACTAAAACACGTAATCCATGAGCCAACCTACAGGTTGTCCCATAACCATAACTAGAAACACTCAAAGAATACTAGTAGCTTGTACTATAGATATTGATTTGCATTACATTCTTTAATACAACAACCTAGTACCCTATATGATTATTATCAAACAAGTCAAGGTAGTCTCTATTACTAGATTAGTCATATGTTAAAGAATATTTGGTGTCTACGAGAAATGATTGAAACAACAAACAAATCAATTATATATCATTAGTTTAGCCTTAGTTTAATGTATCAAAATAAATGGATGTCATAGTTACCATATGCTCCAAGAAGTGATGATATAAAAAATTTGTATAGCTTACACTATTCGTTTAACATTCAATTTCAGCACACAAAAATCCAAGATTCCCAATAACTGAACTCTACCTAATACTTCTCAAAACTCCATTTCATAAATCTATATATCAATGAACCTGAACTCCTGAAGGTCAAATAATCTAAAATATAATTGGAACTACAAGAATCCTTTTAACCTCAAATTCTATGGTTCGATGAGAACATAAGAAAGTCAGATACTACTGAGGTAAAAGTCGATCTTGAAACCAAACACTAAAGGACATTTTGTGTGAAAATCAAACATCTTAATCTTACCTTTCATTTCGGATCAACAGAACTTAGCAATGAAATACCATTCTAACTTGTCTTTTGCTTTCTTTCTTTTTTTCCTCTAATTCTTCTCATAAAAATATTCTGAAATCCAAATATTGTTGCAAACACAACACAAGACCATCATAAAAAATTATTCACTAAAATATACCTTAAAAACATAAAAAGACACCATAACATCTCTCCTCCGGCCTATTATCCCATTTTATTGAATTACAACTGAATCTGAATGCACTGCACTGAAGTACAACTTAGAGTTATCTCTCACCTCTGGTCCTTTTGTGTTTTGAACAGTTGTCCCCAAGTATATCTCAACCTACACTAAGAATATAGTCATCCTGAGTAAAATATCATTTACCATAAATACTTATTACATGTAACTTATGAAGAATATAGTCATCATGAGTAAAGTATCCTTTACCATAAATACCTTGTACAGGTATCTTTTGAAGAATATAGCCATCATGAGTAAAATATCCTTTACCAGAAATACGTGATACATACAGGTATCTTCTGAAGAATATACCCATCCTGAGTAAAATATCCTTTACCATAAATACTTGTAACTAGTATCTTTTGAGAATTTATTCAGAAGTTAGACGCGTTCTTAGAAGATACACAGAAACTTGTATTTCTCGTAAAATATATTTGACTTCAGTTTCTATATTCTCCAAAACTTACCCAGAATCGGTAACTTATGGAGAATATAGTCATCTTGAGTATAATATCATTTACATAAATACCTGTTACTAGTATCTTCTTAAGAAGATAACCATCCTGAGTTTGCTATTATCCTTTACCAGAAATACATGTAACAGGTAATCACACTGCGAGAGGAGTAGCCTGAAACCATACCTAATAAAAAAACATCTATATCTTCTCAAACCAAGCTCGTGTAACATAATCGCCAACGAGTTTTGGCTTCGAACAATCCAAACTATGATAACTCGTTGGTGATTATGCTACAAAGGCCTGGTTTTAGAAGATGAAAAGGGTTTTTTAACAGCAAAGGTTCAAGCAACTCCACTCGCAATGTGATCACTGGTGATGCCAACAAAAGGGTAAATGAAATTGGTCTGCCATTTGAAATTGCCCAAAGGATTACCTTAGCATGCTCCGTTTCCTTAATCCCAAACAAGCAAATAAAACCATATATATCCAACTCCGAAAAAATCATATAGCATAACTGCCTAGATCATGATTGCTTGCTTCAAAATAAATACACAGCTTGACATACTCACATGAGGCACGGGAATTCCTAAATTTGCTAAAAAAAAATGTGTAAAGAATATATTACAATGCAATGCACCTGCCTACCCAATTCAATTGCTGCTAAACCAACACTCAGTGGCAACAAATAAGATTTTAAGGTACCGACCTCTTTAAGGTATATGTAAATTTCATTTTTATAGGTGTCTTTTCAAACAATAAACCGATCAACTTAAATACCAAAATTTTAAGGTACCAACTCTATTTTTTGTACCTTGCATCGCGACCTGGTCTCCACCTGAACACTTTGAATGGCGGTGTACAGATTTTGCACTCCTTATCAAAATTCACCTTTGTCTGCATGAGGTGCATGAGGTAGACATGGAATACAAACAAAGATTAGTAATTTCTAAAAATGAATATGTTAGATATCTAACTCTATATAAGCAAAGAAGGGGTGGGTGGGAATTTGGAACACATGATTTTCACTCATTTTTTTACTTCGCAAAGTCAACAGGAGAAATAAGTTTGTTGAATATAGCTATAAGCTTCTCTTGATCCATAGAAAACTTAAGTTTCACTTCCAACAACAACTCAAAATGAAAAGGATAAAACATAAAGAAAGTCCACATCTCTCCCTCACTACATGTCAATTTGCAATTTGTGACCTCCACCTCTCCTTCACTACATGTCGATGTCCACATCTCTCCCTCACTACTAGACTCTTGTCTCTCAAGAATTCCATTCCACATATAGCATTAACAATTGATGAACTGTATTGAGAGTTTTAACTCTATGAAAACTCAATATAGAACTCAAGGTCAGGTCTCCTTTTTCCGACGACACTGTTCTATGTGAAACCAATGAAATACCAAGTGCCAACAAACCAGACAGAGGCCAAAAGAGAAATTATTTGATACAAGAAGTTGGATATTTTTGTAAGGTACAGAGCAATTCATCAACGTAATTCTCAAACTAAAAGCTATAGAAAAGTTGATCTGTGAAATCTACAATTTGGAATTATGGAATATGGATAGTTGATACCAATCTTACTACTGACTCTTTGGCTTCTAAGTTTGAAATTACCAAACCTACTTATGGTTTTAGCAAGTTCTAAATGAAGCTAAAAACGATGCTTAATCTATAGTTTACATATATGACTGGACATAACTTTACATATATGCAAGTGATTATAATTACATACCAATTCAATCACTCATATACATCTGTAATCCAACAACCACCAAACCCTTATCTCCATAGTTATGTGGCAGGAAAACAAGTCTTCCAACTAGGTAGCATAGTTTTGTAAAAAATTCAGTTTACATATAATTAATAGTCAATCAACACCACATGGTTCTCTTGCGACAATAATTTAGGGTTTTTTGGTCCTTGTTTCAATCAACACAAGTTCACTATTTCTAAATTAATTTTAATTTTGGCCCTTTAATTTTAATAATAAAAAAAAATCAGCACATTGTTTTCTTCTTTAACAACAAACAATTAAAGAGCTTCTTACCAAGTCAGCAAGCAACTCTAGCTAGTATTGCTATTACACCTTCCACTAAAATAGATTAGGAATTTAAGAAATGATTGTGTTACCTGAGAGAGAGAGCATTTGTTGTTTGCCCTTGTTGTTTAAGGGAATTGTTCCTTGTTTCGATTATTGGGGTTTAGGGTTCTTGCTGAGAAAGAAGGGCCTCGAGAAAGAAAAAGAAAAGGTTTTGGAGTCAAACAATGTTTTACCTACTGCAGTCAATCAAAGCCCAAAACCATTAGAGAAGCAAGTGTATGAGTGGTATGAGTGGCCACATGTAAGAAGCCATCGTACCTGCTGAACTAACCCATAGTCAGAGTCAAAGCTGAAGTAGTGAAGTCATAATAAGTGGGGAGTGGCCTCATTGGTAGGGCAAGTAATCGGTCGGTATACCCTAATCCGACCCTACCCGATTACTGAATACATCGGGTTTGGGTGCATTTTCATATCCGTTTATTTATTTGGGTCAGATTCGGGTTCGGGTTCGGATATAATTTTTGGGGTTTTTTTTTTTTATTTTTAGTGTTATCCGATCTGGTCGGTCGGGTTCAGATATTAAATTTTGGTTTTATTTGGATTCGAGTTCGGGTTCGGATATTGTCAAACTATTCGGGTTCGGATTCGGATATAGGCATATTCGACCCGTTCCCTGCCCTACTCATTGGCCTCATAAGTGGGAGTGGGTGGCCTCATAATTAGTGCTCTGATTTACCAAGACTACAAACCATAATAATTTAGTGAAATTACATCAATTTCGAGATTTCGAAATCAAATGACATATTTCGTGAAATTCCGTTGTTGATGTCCTTGTGGAAAATACACGTATTTTATAACAGCAACCAGGTCTTGCAACACTCAAAGACGGAAAGCCAATCATTACAGCAATTCTATAATAGCAACCATGTACTTTATTTGCATTCGTATTTAAGCTCATTCAAGAGGCACATTGACCAAATGTCACATGCTATAAATGAGGAGGGAACTAACAGCAGAAGGGGAGGAGATCATCTCGACTCTCCATCTTATTCACTCTCCAAGAGCATTATTTGTTCTCCACGATCAATCTCCATTTTCTATTCAAAGGGTCAATCAAGAGGAACTCAGCAAACTTGATTCCAGTTTACCGGAGAACTAGATACGTAGGCAAATCATACATAACGCGAGCTCAGTCAAGTCAATACTAAACCTCCATCTTCCCCAATTCCCTGGAGTTGTAAGGTCGTGACTAATATGAACCTTTACAGACATAATCACTCAATTGGAAAGAAAATAATAAGTTCATTGAGTCACAATTAAATTACTTACAAGGATGCCAAAGTATGTTCACTAGATTGATAAAAACTTACAAGTACACTCACTACTTCAATAGTTAGTTATTCTAATTGAAATTTTAATTTAGGCTCCTCCTAATTTAATTTTATAATTTTAAAGATGTTAAATACCAAAAATACATAAAGACTTTTTTTGGAACAAATGATTAAGAAGTTATTATAAGTAGTAGGTTTTGAATCTCAAAAACAATGAACACCAAATAAGTGTGAAAGAAATACACGCATTGCATGTGTCGGAAGCATAGTGAGCAAATCGTAATGCGACAAAAATTTGATACGGAAAGTATTTGAATAAAATTCGAGCTTCGATTAGAATTTGTGTTTTTATGAGATGATTTAGTGTTGACAGGTGCGTGTTGTTAGGGATCGACGACCTAACCCGTTTTGAATTTGTCTATGAACCCAAAATAGGTTAGAGACAGCATGATTATGATTTAGTGTTGAATTTGGTTTAGTATTTTGCAACGTGCACGTGAGTAAGGTACTTGAATGAATCACGTTTGAGTGTGTCAGTGTGTGTACAATTTAAACATCGTATACACACAAAAGACCGAACAACAGTAGACTTATAGTGAAAATACGATAAATTCGCGAATAATTTGCAAATTCACATTATTCCCTGAATTGCTAACTATGGAATCAATGCGGGAGTTAATTATTCTAGAATTAATGATTCCTTGCCGAATTAATGAATAATTCCGTATCATTGAAAAATACGAACTTTTAAACGTTTTCCGAATTAAACGATAAATTTGCAAATTATTCACAAATTATTCGCCGAATTGCTAACTATGGCCGGGAGACCAGTATCAATAACAAAAGTGAATTAACACATTAATTCATAATTATAGTGGGCTTTTATAAGGAGAACGGAGCCTTGAATACGGTTTAGTGTTGGGGCCTATGCATGGGCCCAGTCAACTTTCTTCTTTGCACCTTACTTTCTCTATGTTCTGCCATGTTTAACACTACTGTACATTACTCCCTCACCAAACAAGGACGACATCAGCAATATGGATCAATATGCTCTTGTTGTTATAATAACTACTTCTCTCTAGCACTCTCATCTATTTCTCTATCCACTCTCAAGCTCTCATTACAAACCAAGAGAAAGAAACAAGGGCTAGTTTTTAAGAGAGAAACCACTCTAACATTTTCAAGGTCTTCATAGTTCCTAAGCAAACATGCTTCTTACAAGGAAAAATAATTAAAGAGACCATGTTTTAATTTGGCTGTGGTACGTTACCTTTATGCAAATTTGTTTTACTTGCTGACTAAACTACTAATGCTTGAACACTAACTGAAAATAATTAGTGTTGTGAAGACCATAATGTTAATGTTAATGTGAATCAATGCAAAACTTAGTGCTCACTTTACATGGTTGTTCATATCTATGATATAGCATATGTTACAGCATACTACTATTAAAAAGTGAAAAAACCACCCGAGTTGCATATTTTCTGTTATGGCTTAATATTCTTATTCTTATTCTTAACTTGGATAAGATTTGCATATGTCATATGTTGTTGCATGTTAGTATTAAATCACCTCATATGTTGTTGCATATTAGATTTGCATATGGCTTAATATTCTTATTCTTATTCTTAACTTGGATCAGATTTGCATGTTCTCTTATGTTTTGATATTCATATATGGGGATGGTTATATGAACTCCATTAAAACGAACTCCAAATGAACTCCACCACTTAACTCAATGAACTAGAAGCTGATTTTTGGTGGAGATGTTTTCTACACAATAGAGATCATCTTCACAAAAAATCAGCTCATTTGAAGATGTACAACCTCATCAAAAATCATTTAGAAAGTTATGAAATTATCCAACGGTCTAGATTTTTTTAATTTCGATACAATTTTTGACAAGGTTAGACATATTCAATTGAGCTGATTTTTGGTGGGGGTGTTCTCCATCATGAGATGTACACATCCACAAAAAATTAGTCCTCAGTTCATTTTGTAAGTTCATTTTTATGAGTGGAGTAACTTTGGAGTCGCTATAAGGTGGAGTTCATATAACCATCCCCTTCATATATTATATTGGTAGCTGTTTTTAGGGGTGTGCATGGGTACCCAATTACCTGAATCGGAATCGGAACCAAAACGGTTTATAGCGGTTCTGGGTCCTAAAATATTAGACCCATTTAAAGTGGGTCTTCAAGAACCGAACCGATAAAGAACCGAAACCATTAAAACCGAATAGTAAAAAACTGATGGGTACCCGAACCGAAACTGGAACCGGAACCGATTAGTATGATTTTGATATATAGAATTTAATATTATATTACACTAAATAAAGGCAAACCCAAACATTGTTATTATATATAGTCTATATTTGTTAGGTATAAAATTATACTAAATATATATAACATTTAGCATAATAGTGAATGTGTGTTATTAAATGCATATTTTATAATATTACATTAAATATGTGTATTATAAATATTAATAATACATCTAACAGGTACCTTGCAGCCTTTGTAGAACGTTCTTTTGCCAAAATGTAATTTGTGAGTTGTGACCGCTCCCAATTAAAGGAACAATGTAAAGAAAATACCTATCTTGGTGTCAAGAACAATAAAGTATATCCCTTGTTTTCTTCGAAACTCCTTCATAAGTTGATAACAACTTTTGGCAAAAACACTCTTCTTGTTTTAACTTGGGACAGGCATAATAACAACTGGAAGCCCTCGCACTGTCTTCTCCAGTTCCTGAGATTCGTAATTTTACATGAGGTCTGATTAACTATTGCTAAGAAAGACTTGTGTATCTCATCCAGATTTTGATTGTCCTTTGAGTTGAATATTTAGCTATTTCAGCAAATGTGATTAAGGGACTGGAGATATGCGAAAGTTTTAGTGATTTCAGTCACGGTTTTTATGTGTTTATGCAGTCATTGGCTTTCCACCCTTTTAGAATACATTCAGAAGTTGTGATTTTTGTACAGATTGCTATTTGATTTGCACCCTAGTTTGTGGAATGTATAAATAAAGAACTAATGGTCTTGTGTCGAACGACTGGCTGGTGACAAATTATGTGTTATGTGTTTGCATATTTCTTAAATTGAGTTCGGATTGTGTTTTCTTAGGTACTAAATCATTTTGATGTCATGAGATAGTGGAGCAAACTAAAAGTTAGTTTTAAATCAGTCTTACGAAGAATGTAAGAATTTATTGTTGTTGAAACTATTTCATTGGCTTAGTAGTTTAGAGATTCTAGAGTATGGTGGACGCACCGGTGCGCTGGATTCTCATCTCTTGATTCAAGATTTTGTGGGATAGTACATACACAACTTTTGATGATATGAGGGCCTAGATTCTAGAGCACACATACAACATACTCTAAATTTTGCATAGTAGTTATTAGTCTACCGTTTTAGGCAATAGAGATGTAAAGGGGTGTTTTGGGTTTTCTGTTGGGGCCGAGTTCGCTCCTGAGCGAACTGCCTACGTATCCTCTCGTTGGTCTTTTCTCTTTCTTATCTCTGGGGGAGAGAGGAATCAGGCCCGACGTAGTTCCATCAAATGGTATTTATAGGCTAAGGGGATGTACACCTTGTAGACACGTGTGTTCATGGTGCACGTGTAAGGTGATGATCCTGAATGAGTGTTGAGCCAGTTTTGTTATAAGTCTTGTCCTCATTGGGTGCTGACGAGGTTAACCTTATTTTCCGGAGATGGGTAATGATTACCACTGATGGTTATCATTACACGAGGCGTTCTGCTATGTGTTCGTACTGAAACATCTTCGTACTCCTTTCTCGTAGGTCGCTCTTGGAGGTCGATGTATCGGTGTTCTGAAGCCTCCACGCCGGTCTCGGGGTCGGCGTCTGAGAAGTTCGTTGCCCGTGTACATGATAAGATACTGCTCCCCTACACAGCCCCCTCTCAGTAGAGTGTTGATGCCAGAGGAAACATTGTGCTGAGAGAAAGAATATGTGGAACGTGAGCGAACTGTGGTGGACGACTCAACCAGGATGACATGAGTTTTGAATTCAGTCATGCTGAAGCTTTGGCGGGAAAAGGAGCAGTTATGTCGTAACATGCACGCGATGAGAATCGAAGCTTGATTGAGAGAAACGTGTCGCCGCGATTACCGAAACTGCTGAAAAGACGGGACCTTGGGACACGTGTGCGCGGGCTATAAGCGTGAGGGCAGTAATCATAACTTCTTGTAACTCGAACAGTGGTTGATACAAAATCAAATTTGGGACCGTGAAAAGGCATTTCGTGTTTTCATCTTCCGCAAGCTAGGGTTCCTCAGGTGAGTGCTTCTGCTGCTGTTACCTTTCCTTTTTCAATTTGCTTTCGTCTCTGTCAGTGCATTTTGCTAAATAGACCAGCGTAAGACTATAGGATTTAAGCTAGATTAGTTGATAGAAAAGGGTTGTTATAATGTCTGATTCTGATGATACTCGATCGGAGGAGGTCCGAGAGATATCTTTGAGTTGTGGAGAGTACGAGGATGAAGAAACAGGAAGTGCCAGCGTGGGGGTTGAGTTGGAAGAAGAGGATAGGATAGGCGAGGGTAGTGCCCGATCCAGGTCAGGAGATCGATGACGTGGCCGGTACGTCAGGTCGAGGGGAGATGTCGTCATCAAGCGATGTGCCCCCTAGAAGTGTGAATCGTCGTGCTGCTAACTCTTTCCCCGAACTGAGGGCAGCCTATGGGATTAAGGTCCCTGACCTGGAGATATATGAGCCACGATTGAGTGAAAACGTTCGTAGCGAGGAGTATAACCCGCCGAACGGTGGAGTTATAATCTGTGAGGGCCAGCTGAGAGCGCATATGCACATACCATTCTCGAAACTGGTGTGCGACTTCTTGGCGCTTTGTTGGAAGTCTCCCTGTCGGTTAAATTAACACCTCACACAGCGATTGTTTAAGGTGTTCGACACACATTGAACGCGAGTGGGGAATATGACATAAGGGTAGCTGACATAGTGGAGCACTATGTGGTACGTCGATCAGGGAACATGAATTTTAGTTTGCAAACCATGACGACGCGTTCTGCGGTGATTGATGGAGTAAGCAATGAGGCTTGGACTAAGAGACCGTTGTTGCTAGTTGGCAATTACTGTGTGAGCGGGTGTATACTGCGAACTAGGATTTGTAACATATCTGGTGGGTAGGAACACTTTTTCTGTTGTTATCCTTCAGAACGTTTGATAGTTATTCTAACAGGTCGTTGTTATGTTTTGACTACAGAGTTTTCCGTGAAGCAGCGAACTGATCGTGGGGAAATAGAAAGGTTCGCGCGGTTGACTCGTGAAGAGAAGCGAGTAAAGCTGCCTGAAGTTACACACTTTTTTGTGGAGAAGGGTGGGCCTACGATCTGGGAAAAAAGGAAGGCGCAAAAAGACCGAGCTCGAGGTCAGATAAGGGCAGAAGTGATGGAGGCACGACCAAGTGATTTAGTGACGCGAGAAGAGAGGCACCGGGGGCATGGTGGTGTGAGGCGACCTGTGAGAGGTGGTTCCTCAGGGGCTGGAGGATCAAGTTTCCGCCCAGAAGGTGGTTCGATCGATGCGCCTGTGGAATTGGAAACGGTAGTTTTCAATCCTCGAGCGAGGAGCAGGTCGGAGAAAAGGCCGCGTGAGGCCTCGGAGCAAGACGCTGTCCGAGCTACAAAAGTAGCGCGGCCCGCGCGTGGGGAGAGCTCCAGCGCCGGGGCCGGTTCTGATGGTGGCCCGGCTGGGGCTCCGGTTTCTCGCCGGAGTGGAGCGCGACCTGAACAGGTCATGGACTTGGCCACCTTCGGGGCGAAAGTCGAGCCGCGGAGGAGAATGAACCTAGTCCGTGCCAAAAGCGAAAAAGCTTCGTAAGGCGAAAGTGGAAAGGCGGTGATGGGGTCCGGCGACTTGAAAGGGCATTTTGTGTTTCGGATGAGCATGGGGCGCAAATTCACCGTAAAGTGGAGTGATTGTAGCTTCAGGTCGAGCAAGATAGCGGGTTGCCTGTTAGAACAGATAGCTCTAGATGGCAACCGCAGGGAGCTGGATGAGAAGGGTCTTGCTGATACTCTGAGGCGAATGGAAATTGCACAGTGTTTGGTACGCTCATCTAAACTTTATCTGATATATTTGTCTTTGTATATATACTGTTTCTTTGTGGCTACCAACCATGCGTGTGTATTTGCAGTTGGTAAGCGGGTTTCAGAAGTTGAAGGAGATTGCGCTGTTCGCGGAGGCAGATAAAGAGACGGTGGTGAAGCTGTCGGATGAATTGAAGAACGTCCAGGAGGCCTCGAAGATGGAACGCGAGGAACTGGAAGATCTGAAAAAAGCTCATGAAGCGTAAGCCGAGTTTAGCCAAGATTTGAAAAGACAACTAAGCGGAAGAGCCGAGGCAAAAAACTTCAAGAGTCAAGAGAACGCCCGGCAAAATGGAGATTAGGATTGGGAGGTTGAACGATTATACCTTACACTGCAAGAAGGTTGCTCAGGACGCTACCAAAGCCTATGATGTACTGGACGGTGATTTTGTTGAACTGGAGGCGGACTATAACGCGTTGAAGGCAGAACATGCACGTATTACATCGCATTATTAAATTGATCAAGTGTTTGGAGGAATGAGTGGTGATCTCATTTCTGTAGAGGGCGTGCCCAAGATCGTAATACCTGAATTGAAGCACCGCGCCGGCGTGTTCTTGAAGTCTAGATTTGGATGGAGTATCTGTTGTGGTAGATGGGAGGGAGGCGAGATTGACGGGCATTGGTGCGGAGGTATAATTGTTGAGCCCGTGAGGTGGCGAGTTGTAAATTTGTTATGATAATCATCGGCTTAAACATATATTTGGATACATTAAATTTGGTTTCACCCGGGTAACCCAGGCAGTTCGTCTTAGTACTCGTAAGCTTAAGTAGGAAGAGCGACCTGGTGCTCCGCCTTGTGCTGGGGTACGCAGGTGATAACGAAAGTTATTTAGCCGGGTTGGATTTCCTGAGTAATCTCAGCAACCCGGTTAACGTACTATTGAACTATCTTGCTAATATAGATCGGTGCTTGTGCGTATGCCATGATTGCTGCTTATTTCTTTATTACTACTTGCTCAACTATCATTGTATGTGACCATGGTGCGTGTGGCGAAGAATGGTAAGTATGTTGTAATGACATCTTCTCGACGTCTGAATGAGGTGGTGCTCGTAATGTGGGAACCAGATCGCTGGCGTCAGCTCTGTGAGGCAAGTCGAAACACTTCGTGTTCCGTGCTACTAACAGCGGTTGTTCCTGGCGTGCGACACATGGAGGGATCTGGCGGTTTTAGGGACGTAATGATGGCGAAAGCGAGATAAGCGTTTGCTTACGCCTCAAGGTAATTAAGCGGCTTATCACATACCAAGATAAGTATTTGCTTGCCTTCTGCTCAAAGCTTCAGCCTGCCTACTTGCTCTGCTCATTTGCTGTGCCACTCCTCCATTGCCGCTTATCCAGGTAAGTTTATTTTCTTCTGTTAGGGTTTTCTTGTTGAGAAAAGGTTGGGGTAAAAACTATAGCTGATGTGACAGTACGTTTGTGCTCTAGGCTGTTATCATGGCTAGATGTCGTCCGTATGCCAGAGGAAGGGACAGCACGAGGGAAAATTCTCTGCTGATAATGGAAAAGATGGAGTTCCGACCGCACGTGCATGATGATCGCGGGAAGAGGAAGGCTGAAGCTGTAGAGACGAAGAGTCATAAAAAAGCGCCCTAAGAGGGTTTGCGGCCCCAATCGGGCGGTATTGTCTTTAGGTCGCCCGAGGGGAAGGCGACCGTCGGTCGCCACGCTTAGCGGTGTAGCGACACTGGCGCGAACCCGCCCGATCGGTGGAGAGCTTCGTCCCGCATTGTGGTGATGTGGGGAGCGAGTTCTACTTCGTGGGGAAGAGTGGGAAGAAGCGTATGGTGAAACGGTCAGACTGTAGCTTCCACTCGGCGCCCATAGCGACGAGCGTTCTGAAGGGGATCGTCCTGGATGGTGATAAGGCAGAGGTGAAATATGAGGACATGGAGACGCTACTGGGGACGATGGATATGGCTGCTTGTCTGGTAAGTTCTTGATAGATTAAGCTATTGCATTTATCTATGATGGCGAGCTGATTTTTGGATTCATTCGTGCAGTTTCTTGCTGGGTATGATAAGTTGAAAGAGGTTGTTCAAAATGCTGAGGTTGATGACAACCCTCACGTTGAGCTCGGGTGTATGCGGGCTGCGTGGGGGGCTGACAAGAGAAAGTTGGAGGTGATGACTACCAAGTACCAGAACGCTACTGCTGAAAATGCTGTGCTAGTGACTGATGTGACAGAGTTAGAAAGAGAACTAGCTGTGGTGGTCGCCTTACGCCAAAGAAGTGTCGGGTGGTGGCGAAAAGCGAAGAAGGCGATATCTTGAAACTGTATTGCCTATCTTTGTCGCTTTGGATCGAAAAGTATGACACACCGAAGAAAAACGATTGCGGGAAGGAAGGAAAGCCCGAGATCGTGTGATCTTTGAGGTCACTTCGCATCTTTGCCGACTAAAATAGCCTCGCCGGAAGATAAGCATGTCATTACTGAGAATTGAGAAGGTGATCTGTATTTGACTCTGTTCGTCTTGAGTTGTAAGTTTGTCTACATTTCTCTCTCTTATACGAGAGCAAACAATAGAGCTGTTTTTCAGGCTTGCCTGAGCAGTTCGCCATTTTTATTCAGAGGACTGGTTTCCACGAAAGTGGCAGTTCAATACTTGGTGAATTTTTGTAATGATCATCGATCTGGATTTCCTGGGTAATCCCAGCAGATCGATGGATGTATTTGGTATGACGTACGGTCACATAATGCTATTTTGGATGTGTATGCATGCTGTCGTGTGGTTGTGTGTAACTAGTATCCTGATTCTGATTCTAGAAATATGCGTCCTGTCATGTAGTCAGCCCTAGAAATATAGGTCGTTAATGTGACAGGAATTGGAGAGGCTATGGTGCCTGTGAGCTCCGGAGAGCGTTCTCGTGTAGTCGATCCTAGAAATATAGGTCCTCGACGTACCAAGACTTGGAAAGGCTGTAGAGCCTGTAAGCTCCAGAGAGAGTCAGATGCTTTCGAGAGGCGTTCTCGTGTAGTCGATCCTAGAAATATAGGTCCTCGACGTAACAAGACTTGGAAAGGTCAGAGCCCTGTAAGCTCGAGAGTCAGATGCTCGCTGAGAGCGTTCTCGTGTAGTTGATCCTAGAAATATAGGTCCCCGGCGTAACAAGACTTGGAAAGGTCAGAGAGCTGTAAGCTCAGAGAGTCAGATGCTCGCGAGGCGTTCTCGTATAGTCGATCCTAGAAATATAGGTCCCTCGACGTAACAAGACTTGGAAAGGTCAGTAGAACTGTGAAGCTCCGAAGAGTCAGTATGCTTTCGCCGTTCTCGTGTAGTCGATCCTAGAAATATAGGTCCTCGGCGTAACAAGACTTGGAAAGGTCAGAGAGCTGTAAGCTCCGAGAGTCTGATGCTTGCGAGAGCGTTCTCGTGTAGTCGATCCTAGAAATATAGGTCCTCGACTTAACAAGACTTGGAAAGGTCAGAGCCCTCGTAAGCTCCGCAGAGTCAGATCCTCGAGGAGAGCCGTTCTCGTGTAGTCGATCCTAGAAATATAGGTCCTCGACGTAACAAGACTTGGAAAGGCTGTAGAGCCTGTAAGCTCCAGAGAGCTGTATGCTCGCGGAGAGCGTTCTTGTGTGCGACAGCGGGCTACTGGTTGCGAGTGGTCGACCCAGTAAGCGTGTTGTTTATCTATGCTGTGTAAACTAGTTGACATGTCAATACAAGGAAATAAATTATACCATACTAACTAGCCCCAGAAACGTAGTTTTCATTAATGTGAACAGAAAGATGTACAACATGAATATCGCTACTGGTAAAATTTTTTCAGTAGATAAGTATTCCAAGGGCGAGGCAGTATCCTCCCCTCTTGGGTTCTTAGCCAGTATGCTCCATTTCCGACGACGCGTTCCACGATATAGGGGCCTTCCCATGTAGGTGCTAACTTGGAATCGTCCTGTGTCTTTTTGAGCACTAGGTCGCCAGATTGAAAAGACCTAGGGCGAACTCGCTTGTTGTAGGAGTTCTTCAGAGTTTGCTGATAAGATGCGACTCTGATGGCAGCTAAGTCCCGCTTTTCTTCCAACAGGTCGACTTCTCGTGATAACACGTTATGTCTGATGTCCCCTCGACAACAAGTTCCGATCGAGTTGTAGTATTTGCCGGCTTCGGTGGGAATTACGGCTTCTGTGCCATAATATAAGGAGAATGGAGACTTCGCCCGATCTTCGATCGGCGAGGGGTGCGGTGGGCCCATAAAATATTTTCCAATTGATTTGGCCATTGGCTTTTATTCTTTTCAATCTTTTTCTTCAAGTTTTCCAAGATTGCTTTGTTACCGGGCTTCCCTTGACCATTACTCGAGCATCTGTGGAGTAGAAAAGGCGGAACAATCTTCCACTTGGCTAGAAACTCTTTAACCGTTCTGCCTTTGAATTGAGGCCCGCTATCCATTACTAATGTGTGTGGCAAACCAAATCTGGTGATGATGTGGGTCCAAATGAAGTTTCTCACATGCGACTCCTTGACGTGTGCCAAAGGAATAGCCTCGACCCACTTTGTGAAGTAGTCAGTTGTAGCTAGGACAAAGCGGAAACCGCATTTTCTTCGTGGAATGAATGGGCCCATAATGTCCATGCCCCACATGGAATGGCCCGCGGCTCGCTATCTTGTCGGGTAAAAGGGTTGGATGATATTGTGGCCAAACGTTTGGCATTTGAGACATTTGAGAACGTATGCTTTGGCATCGATCTGCATTCGGGGCCAATAATATCCTTGAGAGATGGCCTTGTGGGCTAACGAGCGACCGCCGGCGTGATTTCCACATTCTCCTTCATGGATTTCTGCAAAAATCAACTGACCCTGTTCTGGGGTAACACACCGTAAGTGCGGGCCACCAGCGGATTTTCTGAACAATTTGTCATGAATCAAACAATAACGTCGTGCTTGGTGGGGGATCAAACTTAGCCCTGTGACGCTCCTCGAGGGGCGTCTTGCGTCTTCGGATATAATCAATGATGGGTTGCATCCATGTTTGACTCAACTGACTGCCAGAGAGAGGAAATAGGTCGCTTATCATCAAGGTGTGGTCGACCCGTACGGTATGCGGGTCGATCGGCGACTTCTATGAGAATTTGCCGGGAACGCGGCTTCGGGGTTTGGGTAGCCAAGTAAGCTAAACCGCAAGTGGCGGTTCTCCTCACGCAAAAATGATGTATGTGTACCGCTTAAAAGAAGGCAATAATCCGATGAACGACACGAAGATACTTGGAAAGGTTACCTTCGTGGGTAGTGTACTTTCTTTTTGCAACCCCGGCGACGACCGGTTCGCGAGTCACTAAAGACTTCGATCTCTTCAACGCCGAAATTGTGAAGCCCATCTTTAGTCCCTTAATTAGCGCTTCGTACTCTGCTTCATTATTGGAAGTTGCAAAGTCAATGCGGACTGACTTTTCGATCATATTTCCCTCAGGGGAGACTAAGACGACTCCAATGCCACTGCCACCGAGATTACTAGAACCATCCACAAAGAGAGACCAGGTCGAGCTGACCTTCGGTTTTGTGTCTGGGAGCTCAGTTTCTTGCTCCCATTTGAGGTCCTCGACTGGGAAATCCACTAGGAAATCTGCGACGACTTGACCTTTCTGAGAAGTGCGGGGTACGAACTCTATGTGGTGCTTTCTTCCAGTTCTTCGCCCGCCCGCCATTCGAGTAGTCTTGTTGTCTTTGTGGAGGATTTTCTTCAAAGGAAGGTCGGTAAGAACTTTGATTTGATGTGCCTGAAAATACGGCCTGAACTTTCGTGCGGAATACAACAAAGCAAGTACGGCTCGTTCCAGGAAGGCGTATTTCTTTTCAGCTGGCGTGAGTGTCTTACTCGTGAAGTAGATCGGCTTCTCTGAATTGTTCTCCTCTTTAAAAGAGAACCGAAATATGGCGAAATCGGATCTGACGGATAAAGGCCCAGAGTCTCTCCATATATTGGTTTGGCTAAGACGGGAGGCGTGGTGAGATACTCTTTGAGAGTAGCAAATGCGTGATGGCATTGATCGCTCCATGAGAACGACTCGCCTTTTTGGAGAGCTGCGAGAACGGTCTACACTTATCCGAGGCCCTTGATATGAATCGGTTGAGGGCCGCTACCATTCCCGACAACTTCTGTATCTGTTTCTTTGTGCGTGGATCGGGCATATCTAAGAACGCTCGGATCTGGTCAGGATTGGCCTCGATCCCACGCTGCGATACCTGATACCCTAAAAACTTGGGAGGGCGCCCGAAGAGGCATTTTTCTGGTTCAACTTCATGCCCGAACGGCGTGATCACGGAGAACGCTTTGTTCTAAGTGGGTGAGGTGATCACCGACTTTTCGCTTTTGACGACCATGTCGCCAATGTAGACCTCCATGGTGTCGCCGAACATATCTTGGAACATGTCAGTGACCAGGCGTTGGTATCGCCGCGTCGCTTTCAGCCGAACGGAGGACGTTGTAGCAGTAAATCCCTTGCTCCGTAATGAATGAGGTCTTTTCTTGATCTTCCTCAGCGAGTGGGATTTGGTTGTACCCACTGTAGGCATCCATAAAGGAGAGGAGCTCATGACCACAGGTTTGGTCGACAAGTTGGTCGATGCGAGGCAAGGGGAAAACCGCCTTTTAAGCGTGGCTTGATTGACATTCGTGAAATCGACGCACAGACGAACTGTGCCATTCTTTTTAGGGACTGCGACAATATTTGCAATCCACTCGGGATAGTCTACCTTTCTGATGAACCCGACTTGCTTGAGTTTTTCGACCTCGTCGTTGATGGCTTTTTGAAACCTCAGGGATAGTCGACGAGGTCGCTGGCGGACTGGTCTAGCATTGGGGTTTACATTTAATTTGTGGCATGCGAGTTTAGGATCGATTCCGGGCACATCGATATACGACCAAGCAAAAACATCTTTATTCATAGATAAGAAATTTACAAGTTGTGATCTGAGTGTGGGGTCGAGGTTAGCCCCTACATACACAAACTTGGGGTTGTCTTCGGTGCCAAGATTCACTTTTTCTTTTTCTGGCGCTGGAGGCTTTACAACTGATGGTGAAGCACTGCGCGGCGACACGCTATCGGAGGAGGTCTGAACACCGTGGGGCGACTGACCGGTCACGAGTATGGAAGCGACTTAATTGCTCGCAACCGACACGGGTATCCACGACTGAGTGGCCCCTGGCCGCAAGCATGATGATGGATTGCGCTGCTGCCGACAACCGTATGCGGCCCGACATGAAAGGGACGATCTCCCAAACTTTAATCGACAAAGGTACCGACGTTGGTTCGATGTTAGAGGTCTGCGGCTGGCGACCGAGGACTCGGGGAGCGAAAGTCGGTACCGCATTGAGAGAACTTCGCTTGTAAGAGCCCGCTCGCTTGGCGGTTCGGGGGTTGAACCTCGCGACTAGGTCGGCGTGCCATTGTGTAGGCTGGAGGGTTCCCCGTGGTGGCGAGGCGGTTCGGTGGCGGTCTCATTTGTTGATTTGACCTCGTTTCTGATGACGCTTCAAGTTGATTGCTTATAAGTTCCATCATTCCTCGAGGTCCTGGGAAACGGAGAACTTGATGTAAAGTTGACGGTACCGCCTGCATCTGATGAATCCAACGTCGTCCGAGGATAGCATTGTACGGCGACTTGCTGTCTAGAACGCAAAACCGTGTATGGCAGGTGATCTTGTCCTCTCCGATCCCACCGAGACTGGAAGTATAATATCACCAATGGGATCGCCCCCGGATCCATTGAACCCATAAAGGGGGGGGCGATCGGTCGACGAGGACGGACTTGGGAAGGCTCATCTCTTGCATGGTGTGGTAGAACAAGATGTCACAGAACCTAGGGGTCGATCGAAAGCTTCAATCGTCGGTCGCTAATTTTGACATGGACGACCAATGCATCATTATGAGGAAGGCAGACTTTGCTTAAATCGGCCTCCGTAAAAGTGATGTCTCCTATGCTGCGCGACTGAACCCACCGCGGCGGGGGCTGCTGGGAGGTGAAATGATAGACTTCCTGAAGAGCACCGACACGACGTCTTTTCTCTCTGGATGAGGTTACGGAATCATCCGGAAAGGTAATCACGTGAATAGTTCGATCATTATCACGATCGGATGAGTGCTGCCGGCGCCGCGGGCGCTGAACGATCGCGTGAAACCTCCCTCACGTGGGCGACCTTTGGAAGTGTTGGGAATGACGGCGAGATGGAGATCGACTACGGACTCGGCGAGCCATCAGTTTGTGTCGCAAATCACCGTCAGGAATGCTAGTGTACTGCTTGATGTGGTCGGCTTCCACTAGATCCTGGAGATAGTGTTTAAGCCCCCAGCAAGCATCAGTGTCATGGCATTTGGCATTGTGAAATGCGCAAAATGGCTTGTCAGGCCGATCGACTGGCTGCCGCACTTCAGGTCGGAAGAATGGGGCTCGCTTAATTTTACCCAAAATGTAGCTGGGAGAGCGCGTCAGGATAGCGAACTCTCTACTGTTGTCGGATCGGGTGCTGGCTTTTGGTGCAAGCGACCGAGCGCGCTTCTTTGTCCGTGGTGTACGATCTGAGACTGCTGCGACCTCCTGGTTCTCTGCTAAGCCGTGGCGTTTCAAAGTTTCCTGCAACTTGATATACTTATCGACGCCGGTATAGCTCGAGACGGTGTCTCTGGCGTTCTTTCATCAACGACTGGAGAGGTCGGTGTTACGCGACTCGGCAAGCATTGAAAAAGGCGATTAATGGCGAAAGATTCTTTCAAGCCACTTTCCATGCCAAACCGATTCGCCTTGAACCGTCCTAGGAATTCACGAATAGTTTAGCCCTCCCCGAATGATAATCAAACAAAGAATCAAGATCTGCCTTTTTCCGCTGTTGTGGACGTCTTGGCCGGCGAACAAATCGATAGTCGCTCGAAAGTTTTATAGAATCGATTCGATTGAAAAGAACCATCGAGAGCGCCATCCTTGAGGTTGGCCGAAATAATCTGCAATGGAGATGATCAAACTCACGGTGGTTTGTAAAGTGCCAAACTCGAAATATAACGAGCCACATCTTTGACTAGGGCACTTCTCGCCCGTCATTACATAGGAAAGCGTGGCTGGATAAAGTCTTGTGGAGAGGGTTTATTGAGGACCTCTGCGCTGAATGGAGATGCGCGATACGTCTTAAGCATCTTGTGCACGATCTGTGTCGAATCCTTCTTTGCGGTGTTCTGTCCAATCCTTTGAGATAACTCATTAATCTGTTGATTGACGTCGTTGATGCTGTTCTCTGCTCCGTTGCCGCCTTGTTGTTGCTGGTAACTACCCACCTGAGCACGTAAAGTAGCATTTTCCTCCCTGAGCAAGGAAATGCTTTCATTCGTTATTCCCAACTGATGGGCAAGGTGCTGGACCTGAGCTTCTAGGCTAACCATGCTTCGTGGGCTTGAGAGTTAGAGATGAATGAACTGATTTAAAGTGGCTCTCAAGTAATCGAAACCACAGATGGCGCCAATGTAAAGGGGTGTTTTGGGTTTTCTGTTGGGGCCGAGTTCGCTCCTGAGCGAACTGCCTATGTATCCTCTCGTTGGTCTTTTCTCTTTCTTATCTCCGGGGGAGAGAGGAATTAGGCCCGACGTAGTTCCATCAAATGGTATTTATAGGCTAAGGGGATGTACACCTTGTAGACACGTGTGTTCATGGTGCACATGTAAGGTGATGATCCTGAATGAGTGTTGAGCCAGTTTTGTTATAAGTCTTGTCCTCATTGGGTGCTGACGAGGTTAACCTTATTTTCCGGAGATGGGTAATGATTACCACTGATGGTTATCATTACACGAGGCGTCTCTATGTGTTAAATCTTGAAACATCTTCGCATTCTTTTTCGTGGGTCGCTCTTGGAGGTCGATGTATCGGGTGTTCCGGAAGAGCCGCTTCACTCTCGTCTCGGTCTCGGTCGGTCCTGGCCCGAGTTAAACTACGTTGCCGTGTACATGATAAGATACTGCTCCCCTACAAGAGAAGTAAATCTCATAAAAACATATTCACATCGTAATGGAATTGGTAATTGAGTGGGAGAAGATAGTCAGGATTTTCCGTATTAGGACTCATGCGAAATGTGGGATTTGTTTATTTGGTTATTCGACGCCGGTGGACTCATGCGCAAGGAGTAACCATCATTGTGGGGTTTCTTTATTTGGTTATTGGACGGGCTCTAAAAATCAGTAATACCACAGTGAAAAAATAATTTTTTTATGTGTGAGTCTTGGTATTTGGTAATACAATTTTTTATTGGCTAAATCTATGGTGCGCAGGTCGTATGGTATGCTAACAAATCTGGGCCACTCATACCAAGGGGTGCGTGTGTATTGCATGACAAAAGTACGATCCAAAGGCCCACATTACCCTAATACATCTCAAGCCATTTTAACTCTTTTTATGTGCCCCATCAAATAATTTAATTTCTAATAATAATAAATTATATAAAAATAGCAGTTCTAGAGTGCGCCTGCAATATGGCTGCGCTGGCATCTAGAGCCTTGAATAAAGACTCTGCCATGCAATACACATGAATCCCCTGCCTAATTAGGGCTGGTCATGAGACTCGGTGCTCGGCTCGTTTTGAGATCGGCTCGTGCTCGCTCATGAAAAAATATGAGTCAAATATGAGTTTAGTTTTAGGCTCGTTTCGAGTTCGAGTTCGAGTCGAGTAGCTCGCGAGCTACTCGTTATTTTATTATTATTATTCTTTCTATATATCATATATGATACAAAAAATACCCATGCCCATAAACACATTAACCCACAAGGTAAAAGCCTAAAAAATAGCCAAAGCACCAAAACTTAGAGGCGGCTCTCAAAAACTGAGATGTTTTGTCGCGTAACTACTTGAAAGAAGAGGTTTTTGAATAGCACTAGTTGTCGATGTAGGAAAGAGTATGTGAAGCCCGGAGCTCTTCGTTTGTTATACTTTTGTTATACGGGCCATAGCTCATTTCTTGATTGTATCGATGATTACTCTTGTCTGTAATTTTTGTCAATCTCACATTGGGAGGATTCAAGTATAGAGTGTAATTTCGGTGATCGGTGTAATTCTTTGTTTGGATTGTAAATTAGCTCTTTTTTATTCATGTACAAGTTATATGCAGACAACTTCGTATGTTGTAGTTGTCAAGGGACTTTATGAGTCACTGATAATTGATATATCTTTCAATGAATCAGTTTTGAGCAGATTTGTAGTGTTTCATATATGATTTCTCAACTAAGCGTCTTGTGTTTTTTCTCTTTTTTTTTTTAAAAAAAAAAAAAAGAGTTCTTGTCTTGGATTTAGCTCACGAGCTACGAGTCTCGAGTTCACTTGAGCTCGTTTTGTAAAACGAGTCGAGCTCGAGCTTATTGTAATTCAAAACGAGTCGAGTTTGAGCACAAAGTGGAGCTCGACCTTGAGTTTGAGCTCGGCTCGAACTCGACTCGAAAACTCACGAGCCGAATCTGAGCATGCCAATACTCGGCTCGCTCGACTCGATGACCACCCCTATGCCTAATGGAGGGCCCAGATGAGAGAGTACCGGTACAGTGGCGTACCTTAGATTTTGTCATATAAAAAGGTATTTATTATTGACGGACCCCATATTGTGTTGGGCAGACAAAAAAAAAACAATTATTACAAGTGTGTCATTGGTCCCAAAAAGTTAAAAAAAAAAACAATTATTACAAGTGTCATTGGTCCTAAAAAGTTGAATTCGAAAACCCCAAGCTTAAACGACCCGGCTAGTTCGTTCATTGTACAAACCCAAACGGTGTGGCCATATCGTTGGAGACTTAGTCCAAGAAACAGAACTTTATATTTTTTCAAAGTTCAAATCCTAAACGGTGTGGCCACACCGTTTGGACTAAGTCTCCAACGATATGGTCACACCGTTTGGGATTTGAACTTTGAAAAAATATGAAGTTCCTGTTTTTAGGCCTCTTGACCGGTGTGGGCACATCATTTAGAAATGACTTGGCCACATCGTTGGGGACTTATTCCAAACAGTATAGTCATATCGTTGGGTTTGCACAATGAACGACCTAACCGAGTCGTTTAAGTTTGGAGTTTTCGAATTTAGTTTTTTGGGACCAGTGGTACACTTGTAATAATTGTTTTTTTTTTACTTTTTGGGACCAATTACACACTTGTAATAATTGTTTTTTTTTTGCCCAACACAATATAGAGTAATATGACTCTATAAAAATAGCAATACAATTTGATATAGGGGCAAATATGTAATTGAGTCAGGTTAGTTTTAATAAATATGTTTTGACAGGTTTGGCCCTGTCCTTTTTATATATTAACAATTTTACCTCTTATTTTTTTATTACTGTTTTGCCCCTCACTTTTTATGACTGTTTTATCCCGTTCTTTTTACTATATTGATATTGACGATTTTACTCTTATTTTTTATTTTATTATTTATTTTAAAAAAACGCAACGTGCTGCTTCCATCTAGTTATTTTTAAGAAACATGCCCCTTTTTTAGTTTAGTTTGGCTTCCGTGTCAAACTTGCAGATAGGACTGTATAAAACTAAGATACATCATCGCACCGTCCCATACTAACTTGATTTATGAACCAAGCCCTCCTGTTGTATTCATAACTAGCGTATGCTCGTGACTACGACCCGTTAGACCTCAACGCACCTGCCGCGCTACCCCGACAACTCGTTGTGCCTTCGGTGCAAGGCGTACGCGTGTCTTCGGCATGAAACAACACGTCGCGCCTTCGGCGACAAGGCCAGCCGCGCCTTCGGCACGAAACAACTCATCACGCCTTCCGGTAGGTGTATGTGCGTCTTCGGCGCGAAACAACTCGTCGCGGCACAAGACCAGCCCAATTGCCCATTATCCATAAGCCCAATACATCAATTGGGTCAGCCAATTGTGCAGTACCATGTCAAATTTGGAGGCCCAACAGTTTATAAGCCCAGCCTTTTGGCTGATTTTTGGATGCCTACCCCCACTATTACAATTTTTTTTTAATTGAGCCCATGCTCATGGTTCCAAGCCCATAAAAGATTCAACTCATAAAAATTTTGTCCAATGTTGACTTTTTTGTGTGGGGGTGGGTGAGATGAGAAAAACTGTTTAACTCACCCCATAAAAGCTTTTTAATTCACCCTCCATGAGTTTTGAGTGGCTATGGTTAGGGGGTGTGTCGACCATGTCTCACCTTATGACGTGGAATCTGTCCTCCCACTCCTCTCTGTTTTGTTAGATAAATAAAATAATATATATAACATTTAGCATAATAGTGAATGTGTGTTATTAAATGCATATTTTATAATATTACATTAAATATGTGTATTATAAATATTAATAATAATGTTTACGTGTCTACGTCTATACGTATAGTCGTATACTATGAATTAACTAATGCACTGTCTATATTAACTAATGCATGAACATATACGTGTTTGATATATTGGATAACGAATACGTGCAATACTAACTAACAATTGTGGTACATGTGGTATTTATTCTATATATGACGCATTACGTATAGAATAATATACACATGTTCGATTTAAAATATACACATATGTATAATATATGAGAATGTATTTAAAGTTTTTAGATAACTTTCAAATACTATTATTGAATTTAGGACCATTACTTCTTATGAGAGGACAAAAATATCGATGAAAAGTGTTATAGTCATCGTAAACCAACTTTTATATTGGTTATATAACTAAAAAAAATAATTTTAGCAATAAAAATGTATAACCCGAGAAGGAACCGAAACTCGAACCGGAACCGACTTAATTAATAGGTATGGGTCCAGGTTTTCAAAATATAAAAAAAAAAAAACGAAAGAACCGAACCCGATAGGAACTGCTAAAAATAGACCCAGAACCGAAACCGATAAGAACCGACCCATAACTCGACCCATGAACACCCCTAGTTGTTTTATATGGACTTGTTTTCTACTACAGCTGCACAATACCACCGAATACCTAGTAACAACTACAACATTTATGAACGGGTGAATTTGTTGTAAGCGGAGTTGGAGCTTCTGAAATTGGATGTGGATTTTATGAAACGGGCTTTCGAACTTGTGCTAGCTGAACTGAAGGAAAGTGTTACAACACTAACTAGGATGTTTTTTGAATGGAAGAAACTCATAGTGAAAGAGGTGGATGAAGGCATTGACATAATCGATGCCGAGACCTACAAAAGAGATGTCTTTAAGACACCTCCCCTTGTGAGAAGATGCAATCTCTTCCCTTCACCGGACACTCCATTTGCAAAGAGGAAGATAATAAAAGAGGTAATTGTATAAGTTCCTTATGTATTTTTACCTTAATAGCACCTTATGATTATAATTTATTCGCTTTCTAGATTGAATCAGACAATGAGCAAGAAAATTATCCATTTAAAGAAGTGGAGGTAAAGTGGGTACAACCTCATGTAATGCTAACACGGGAGGAAGCAACTGTATTCCGCTCTATATACTCTCCTTTTGGAAAAGCCGGGTAAACGGTCTTGGCTTTTGTACATTCTTTATTTCAGTAGAACTTCATCCAACCCATACTGAATTACTTTTCTTTGGTGTAAGGACTTTATTGTGGGCTTCAACCGATGGTTGGAGAACAGATCCACATTTAAGTGTTTACTTTGAAACTGCAGAGTATCTAGCTTTGTATGTTATGATCTTTTAATCGTTGTGATGTGCTAAAATTAGAAACTACTAATGTCTTTTGGGATTACAAAATAATTTACCTTGCTACTTGTTATATTTGGTGTAGATTGTCTTTGCTTGGTGAGCGTACCTAAACGCGGAGCAAAACAGGGGAACAACAATAGGCACTATTACTAACCAATGCTAATGGATGCGGGTAAGGTATGAAGCGCTAGGCTGTTTTGTGCTATAATAAAAGGCTAACATAATTTTATTCATATGATATACCTTTTTAGTATCCAATGTTGGTTTTTTGTAGGACAAAAGCAATAATGAGGTGCAACTAACTTTCGCGGCTTATGCAATTCACTTGGACAATGATATCTGTGAATATCAAAGGGTAAGATAATTCTACATTGACTCATGGTTTTATAAGGCAGTTCCCAACTTTGGTAGAAAGTGCAACCTTGAACTACTTTTGATTGTGGTTGTGTAGTGGTTTGTGCCCGTCGTCGATGGTAATCACTGGTGGCTATATGTCTTTGATCCTAGTGCTCGCAAAGTTGTGATATTGAACTCTCTTGCAAATAGTGCATCCAACATTTATGGAGGGATGGAGTCGATGAAGTCTATGGTTTGTTTTATTTTGTCTACTTTTGTGATCATTTGAGAATATACATTCCACGCTTGATGTTTTCAAACTATAACTGACTTTTGTGTTTTCTTAGGTTACCAAAATGCACTTCACTTTGTCTGTTATTGGAGATGAATATGCCAAAAAGTATGCTGTGAAAGATTGGGTTATTGAGAAATGTCAAGATGTGCCACAACAATACAATGGGTATATAACTTATCTTATGGCCATCTTATAGTTTCAAATTTTAGTTTAGTGCAATCTTATGGGAGTGTAGAGTAATTAGGGATCTTTATCTATGTAGTTTCGATTGTGGGGTGTTCATGATGAAATTCATGGAGCTTTGGGACGGGGAGAAGTTGGTACAGTGGTTTGAACAGGTAACTATCTCACACATTCTAGTATCTTTCTCATCGTCGAATTACTTATCTATAGTTTGGTTACCTTACATCTTCATTTTGACTAACCACACGGATTTGTATATGAACTTGTAGGAGGAAATGCTTTATTTCCGGCAATATATTGCCGTCTCAATGGTAATGTCGAAACTAAACAAACTGTGCCCATAGATGATATGGAGAACGTATGCTTCAAGAAGTTTGCACAAAATTTTTGTTGCCTCGATAGTTTGGAGACGTTAAAACTTGAAGAGTTAAGTTTTTTGTGAATTTTGTAATTAGCCTTAACACAACAATGAAATATCGTAGTGTTGTTCTTTTGGAAAATTTCATTTGTGAGATCTCTCATATCATGTAACTTGACTTGTGATGCTTTGTTTTGTTTGTTTATGGGATACAATGCTATTATTTAACTACTCAGATTACAAACTTTCATATTCATGACTTGTGAACGATTTTAAACTCTAATCTATTCATGCTTTGTTGGTTGGGATGTTCAATGAGTTTTTGACATTGTGAAATTGGCAATGCCAAAAGCCTGGATGGATAGTTGGTTAGGATGTCAAATGAGTTTCACATTGTGATTTTGCAATGTCACTTGCCTAAACGACCTTCTAAAATCGTCCACATGCCCCTTTAACGACTCTATGAAATCATCGACATACATATAGTCCGACTCCATGCCATCGTTAAGAGCCAATTCGTCTTGAAGTTTAACCCACGATCTGCACACATCGTTAGGAGCAAATTTGTATGGAATTTTAAATCACACACGATCTGCAAACATCGTTAGGAGTGAATTTGTCTGGAATTTTAAATATCTCACGATCTTCGCACTTCATCCACATGCCACTTGGACGACTCCGTGACATTGTACACATGCAGCGTGGACGACTCCGTGACATCGTTAGGAGCAATTTGTCTGGAATTTAGAATCTCTCACGATCTGCACACATCGTTAGGACCAAATTCGTCTGGAATTTAAATCTCTCACATCATCCATATGTCGCTTGCACGACTCCGTGACATCGTGCACATGCAGCTTGGACGACTCCATGACATCGTTTTGAGCAAATTCCTCTGGAATTTAGAATCTCTCATGATGTGCACATATCGTTAGGAGAAAATTCATCTGGAATTTAAATCTCTCATGATCTGCGCACATGGTTAGGACCAAATTCGTCTGCACACATCGGGACCAAAAGGAAGTAGCTCGACTCCACCACGTCGAATGGAAGCCGATATCTTTACTGGTTGCGATGTGAAACGAATTTGCCATTGTCAATTCACAATGTCACAATCTCATATTGCAAATTATAGGACATGAAGTGTGATATTCAGAACTGCTTTTAGCCATCATATCATCATTCCAAAAATAAAATGAAGTCAAATTAATAGACGCCATTTAAAAAGGGAAAGGAAACAAGGCAAGTATTTTATTTAATAAAAATCCTGTTATAAGCTAATAACTAGTTCATTCTTCAAACAAGCTGCTCATGCAAATACAATCAACAAAACAAGGGCTAACATAACGAAAATCAAGACCAACTCGAGCCCTAAATCTAACGAAATCCACATACTTCATTCCAACCTAATGAAAAACCCTAGCATCCCCAGTCAAATCCATAGCATCCTCAGTTGTTAGCTTTTCGGGGGTCTTGCATCTATTTTGCTTTCCAGGAGTATGTTTCATCCGTTAATAATTTGTACACTAACTCCCCCCCTGAAAACAGCCATCGTGTTTTCTTGTAATTTCGGGAAGGCATCAATGGAACGTGTCTTCCACTCCATGAATTTGCATACATATAGTCCGCAGTCCACCCTAAATATTAAACAAAAGAAGTATTAAATCTCGCGTCACATTTCTAGTGTTAGACAAACATTATCACAAAACAACTAGGCTTGAAGTACTTACGAATCTGGTTGTTATTGAGGGCACTCTCTAATATATTTCCATATTGTTAGCCTTTACAATGGGTTTCTTGCTCTTCTTCTGCGCATTGTGTTCATTTAAAATTGTACAGACACGTTCCATCTGTGTTGCCATTATAGAAGATTTATAGAAGATATTACAAATACTCTAACAAGTACAAATTAAAATCGACAAAAAAACAGTTTCACATGCAAGTGCACAAACTCAAGTTTAGTAACTCACTATTTTCCCGCATTCCTATAGGGAACGGATGTGAGAGGAGTTCTTGTGTTCATTGAATCAAAGTGTGTCCATACGTTATCCATCATGTTATAATGTAGGAGCGTCTAATGGTATCCCCCATTTTGTTTGACTATTTTGCCACTATTTATAGGAAAGAATAGATTCTGAACATCTTCGTGAAGTTGATACAGTGAAATAGTGGATCAATCAATAAAACCTTCTCAAGGTGTTTTGCACAAATCACAGCAGTCTGTAAAAAAATATTAATAATAAGTATGATGAGATAAGTAATAAGATATACCAATAGTATGCAACACTGTGTATTATATAACCCTAGATTTCGAACATACGAAAGTCAGTGTGTCAAAGTAATGGCTAAGTGCTCTTTTCCGAGGCTTAAGACCACTATCAATTATCTTCTCTATCTCTCAAGGATACCAATTTAATACCTGCATAGTGCATCCCAGAAGTAAGTCAATTTAATTTTCATCGATGACATATGAGAAAAAAATGTGTTCATAGCTTACCTGGCCATTAACAAATTTGTTAAGCATCAATTCTTCCAGCCGTTTTTTACCGTGTACTTGAATTGTGTCTCCATCCTAAGGAACGGTGCTGCAATGAAACACATACATTATGTACACCAGTTAATACAATAACATATACATCTTGGTGATGGCAATTTCAATTGTCATTGCAAAATACATACGACTATGCTTTCTTTAAAGTTAAATGAACTTGCCATCATAAAAGGTTTTCAGATTCACTTAGATTTTACATACTTTACATGTGCAGACTTGAAAAACCTCCCAACCACTAGCTGCTTTCTAGAATCAAGACATCGAAACGTTGTTGAAGATTCTAACTGAAAGTAGCTTTTCTCCAAGCTTTGTTGTAGTCGGACAGTCATCAACACAAATTACCGTAACCACTTTCTGTTTTCCCTCTCTCTCATTCTTCTTGTTCACTTTTTGTGTAGGCTTTCTCGTTCTTTTCTTTTAATTTGAAACCATTGATCGCAACTCCGGTTGTAGCTCCTCTTGGTTGGCTTCATTTGTTAGCATCACATCCACTGGAACAGACAGTGTCAATGGCAATGCTTCCTGCCTCTTCATTATCTCTAAAAGGTGACATCTCATTTTAAGCCTCCACCCCAGACTCCTTCTTGGACTCCTCTTTAGCATCCTCCTCACTCTCCTTCTTACCCTCCTCCTCATCCTTCTTCGTACTTATAAATTGAGAGCTTCTACAACAACAACTTCAATTTCTTTTTCTCTTTCTTTTAATTTGGCCTTCAAGGCTTCATTCTCTACCCGCAGGCTTTGATTTTCTTTTTCCAACTTAATACACCTTCCCTTTAAGTCCTCTTCTATTGGAATCTCATCACTTGTCACTGTAACAAGCTCCACTTCCTTAAATTTGATTTCAACGGTCACCTGAAAACACCAATAATAACTTCACACAGTAAGAATGCAATGTAAAGTTCATTTGACATTGAAAAATATTTGTCTGGACAAAAATTACATTAGAAACACACTAGTGTCAAATGCATTTGACATTGGAAACAATCAATGTCAAGTTCATTTGACATTGGAAAGAAGCTGAACTTCACAAGTGATAAAAATTAATGTCAAATGAACTTGACATTGCAACAGAGTTCCAGACAGTGAAAATACTTCCATATTTGGAATGAAATTCTAACAACATTGAAATTTCAAAGAAAACATCATATAAGGGGAAGGGAATAACTTGAAATTCTAATACATTTGCTCACCATGTCCACGCTCAAATTTGACAAGGACTGGGTATGAAGCATTTTGCTGAGTGTTACAATATTCCATCTTGCGAACGAAGGTACATAATCACAAGGTCTATTTGGCATTGCTTCAACCAAATTGACGTGATCGCATAACCAGTACTGATATGAAGAGCAACCAAAAACAAAATTAGTAAACATGTCAAAAATGATATTAATTATAAATTATAAAATGACAATCAACAAACTAAAGTGAATTGAGATTGTAACTTACCAAAATAAGAATTGCATAAGATTTCACTTTTGTAGGTTCACGGTAGTACTTCTTCATTCGGCACATAAAGTATTGATGTATCACTTTTGGCCAAGATACTTCATTCATCATTTTGACACTCTCTAAGCACTTCAAAAATCACCACTGTGTTCTTGATGGTGTTGGAAAGAGAACAATGTTGATCATGTATAATGAAACAAGTTTGATGAAGTCCTCTTCATCCTGGTTGCCATTCCATGAATTCACCAATTTATAAATAGCATTTACAATCAATTCCTTGGACAAGTCCTTTTCCCCGGCCAAAGTGACGAGTCACAAACCCCGTTTTATTCAACTCGTCTGCACAAACGTTCGTAATCACATGACTACCACTCATTGGCATACCAAACACTCTAGAAACATCTTCAGCTGTTAATTTGACAAACACCTCTCCTAACTTGAATGCTTCTTCCCTTTCATCGTAAGTTTTAATAATATCCACTATGATGCTTGTTTTTTTTACCAATATTTGTTTGTCCAAAAAATCATCAAAAAACACTCTAAAAATGTGACCAAATGGTGTTCTACCCATTAGATCATTGAAATCAACACCAGCTTTTGACTCACGGAGTTTATTGGCAAGATTAAAAATTGGTAAGAAGTTTGAGCGAAAAGGCTCAGATTTCGTTTCTTTCTTATCTTCATCCACTGCCTTATCTTCCTTCTTTTTCTTCTTATCTTCATCCCCTCCATGAACTACCACTTCCTTCCTTTCCCTCTTCTTATTAGCTGCTAACTGTGTTTCATGTAGATTATGCATGAAAAAATAAGTCCAAATAACTATAGGAAACACCCTTAATAGTATTATGATTTAAGGAATGTATGTTAAATCATCAATCTATAGCATCATTGTAAAAGTGAGGCCAACTGAGCTTCACATCATTGAAAAGTGAAGCCAAATGAGATTGACATCACTTCAAACACTACATAAACAAATTGATTTCATCTTGATTGACAACACAATATTCGTTATCACTTCAAATACAATAAATGACATGATTGATGTCATCTTCATTGGCAATGCAGTATTCATTTCATTATACATTGAGAAGACCAATCAACACAATCTCAGAGCTACCTCAACATGAATTGTACTATAAAATCTAAATGACTCATATTAAGGTTGGGACCCCAGCACTACACATCAAACTACTCAATATGGACATTCATCAAAATCCGTAAATACTCCAAAACTCAAATGCCCAAACTTAAAAATCCATAATTACCTTATCTCCGGCATTGCTTTTTTCTCCTCCTTCCCCATTGACCAAAAATTGACATTTTCCTCACTTTTTCTCTTCTTATCACGATTCACTGCTTTTATAGGTATTGATTTGGTAGTTGATGGTTTTTTACTCTTGGTTGTTTTCTTCTTCATCTTCTGTAGTGGATTTGCAAGTTCTTATTTCAATTTGTTGTTGGAAGTTTGGTTCTGCTAAGAGAAAGAAAGAGAAAAGAACAAATTGGGGGTTTTACATTCGCATTGTGGGCTTTATGCCCAAACTAAACGATCGACATGACTGGGTCTGGGAAAATATATTGGATTGGCATGTCTGGGTCGTTCAGATGCATACCTAAACGATTTTCACAGGTCATCCAGGTCTATAAGATAGTGGTCTACAGTAGTCGTGGAGGGATACCTAGTACCTACGGTCTGCATCGGTCGATAAGGCCAAAACTCTCTGGAAATAATCTGCCGAAATTGTTTTTGAAGCTTTTGTGTGACCTGTTTGGGTCGTCGGAACCAAAACATTAGTTGTGTTTAATTGGAACCTTCAGATGGGGTAGGAGTGTGTGGGCTAGATTTGGAGTGGGTTGGGAGTGGGTGTATCCCTCCCCAAACATTATACCACATAAACTGTGTTATGTAGAACTTTTATCATATCAAATGACTCATGCACTAACAAGTTCCAACATCAGTTGAAGTTCCTAGACTGTACTAAACAAAATCATAATATCTATCCGATTCATGAAGCCAAAATAAAACCACAGATGCTAGATAAATGTTACAAATGAAGACCATTGTAACAATTGCTCTAACTATTGAAAACAAAACAATTGCTAAATCTTGTGAGAAGTTTAGCAACAAGTGCTTCAAATAACACAAATACTCTACATTGTTCAGTTGCACATCTTTTTCCCTTACATCAAATATCTGTCATGCGGAAAAACACCTGCCCATCCTCACTACAAAACTTGTCAACATTGAATTTTTCTGGAGTGTTGTACCCAATATCACAACCTAGAACATCACCACTAGGAACTTGACCAACGTCACCACTAGGAACATCACCACCACAAAATCTTGTAAGTTCAACAGAAAATAAAAATAGGCAATAAATAGTTGCGCCAACAGTACAATCTAAGTTTACACTATAACATCATCACCATATAAGTTAAACAAATGCGAAACCAAAACATGTGTCGTACCTTGCTCACCATTGTGTTTATGCCGGATGTGGACACCTAGGCTTTGTGTGCTCCTTAGATTGGCAGTTACTACACTTGTACCTTCGAGATCATGGTGTTCCTTTATCCAATCTCACTACACCCACAAAACAAACAACATTACTTACTAATACACATGCAAGAAATAAAATGTCATGTGCTTGAAGAGGAAATTTCAAAAAACACTCTAAAAGTGAGATGTACATGCATGCATGTTCTTATATGTCTTCACACACCTTGTAATAATATCTTTTGATGTAACTAAAAGATAAACGAACACTCTTATCAATGCACGTTATCCACAGGTCTATAAAAAAATGAAATTTATAACGTCAAACTTTCAACTTACACCCTGTATCTCTGTTCAACTTGTCATCTTCCTCACGTACGTCGGCAACTCGAGCAGTGCGTTCAACATAGTTGCGTCTAATACTTGGACCTGTAAAATAGTGCAACACAACGAAAAATGTCGCCTAAATAAAGTAGAAGTAGAATCAACAACTAATAAAAAGATACAATTGGAAATATAGACATTAGAAAGTTGGGAGCAAACCAAATAAAATATCGCAAATGTAAATAAAACTTACCTCCGTCCTTCGGATGCAAGAGTATGCACGTGGGTTTTGTGTGACCAATCTGACCACAATGGCCACACTTATTCTTTTTGGTCTCATTGTGACCTTGAAATCTACTATGATTTTACGGTCGACCTTTGGATTTTACATGTGGGGGATCATTAACCGATTGTCGATGTGTGGTTTAGGCAGAGTAAAATGCATCTTAAAAGGAACACGTGGGCTATCTTCATAAGCTGGTTAAGTCTCATTGATTATTGGATTTTCCGGTGGACTATTAGGCATCTCAAAAGGAACATGTAGACTGCCTTCATAAGCAGATGGAGTTAGATTCTTTCTAGAAAAAGAACCTAAAAAACCTTTGAAAGCTTATGTGCTTTTGGCTATTTGGGAGGCCCACAAACATATCTCATTACATTTGATTGTAAGATCACTGAAACATATAACAGAGGCCGCTCGGTCAGAAAAGTTAGGATCGCCTAATGGAACAAACAATTTAGCAACCTGTGTCCATCTCCTTAAAAAGCAGCCCAGAGGTATCACATGAACGTCCTCATGTTTGTAAACTGAAATGATATGTCTACATGGAAATCCACACGACTAAAATAGCCCACATGAACATCTAGCATCCTACAATACAACATTGTATCTCACAGTCGACTTTTTCTGCCTGTTAAAATGGCAACTCATTGTGTATACACGAATATTATCACCCACATCTTTTTTACAATCTGTAGTGTACATCACTTCCTCATTTAACTGGTTCTTAAAACAACTAAAAGCAGCTCGAGTATAGATAGATGCAGCCTGATTTGCATATTCATTCAAGTGGGTATGAATGATTGGTTTGGTTACTGTCGTCATCACCTCTTCCTCGTGTTCTCGGTGCGGATATTTGCAACTATCACTTCCATTTTTCCAAACAACTGCATTCCAACTTTCACATGAAGCCGGATTATGGAGTTTATACTCTCACAACGTTGGGTGGTTCTACAACCAACAAAGAACTCACCATGGAGATATGCTTCTGCCCATATATTTTTTTTCTAGTATATCAGGTTCACCCATTTTCTATTACTGACTTGGAATTTCTTCACAAGCGTTTACCACCTTTCTTCGAACTCATTGGACGAGCACTTCATAAACATAATAGCGCAAAAATCTTTTGAAAATCCAACGATGTTGATATTGTTGAGGCAATTTTTCATAATGTGCCAAGAGCACAAGCAGTGTTTCAAATTTGGGAGAGTAGATCTCACAGCCTCACGTATCGCTGGGTTACCATCAGTGATCACTAACTTAGGGTGTTTGCCATACATCGTGCCAACAAAATATTTCAATACCCATTCGCAAGATTCCACACACTTACTTGTCAACAATGCAAAACCAAACACTATTGTTTGTCGATGGTTGTTCACTCCAACAAACACAACAATCGGCATCATGTACTAGTTGCTCTTGTATGTTGAATCAAACAACAATACATCTCCAAAGCAACTATAGTCCGCACGTGAGGTGGAATCGGCCCAAAACAGTCTAACCAGCTACCCACCCTCATTTAAGTTATACTTGTAATGAAATAAGGGATCTCCCTTCACCTTGTTATCCATTAAAGCTAACAATGCATTGGTGTCACCACCAATACATCGATTTCTTCTATCAAACCCCATTTGATTATACAAGTCTTTCTTCAAAAAACCAACACTTGAGAAACCTCCAGCCCTATGTACAAAAACATCCATCACCTTGCATTTACGAATACCAACATCAACTAGGCTCGTAGCAAATTTCAAATCTTCTTCACTTACATTTCTATGTGATCTTAAGAACATCGAGCTTGGATCCGGTACAAGTGGATGTGTGTGTTCCCCAATAAAATCCTTCATAACCCACAAATTTGATTCAAAATCATAACCAACTTCAAAGCGGGCTTTACATTTAAACCTACTGATGGGTTTTAACTCTTTGGATTCGATGTCGCGTTTTATGGGTGTGACACTCTTTAGATTTCGTTCGCCAGCAGCTGAGCATAGAAATCTCCGCTTAATACGAACACCATTTGTACGTATTCTATAAGTATCTTTACGAACACTGAAACCGACTAACTTTGCATATTTATTGTAAATTACAAAGCCTCCTCAGTGGTCTTGAACTACATAGAATAGAATGTTGCTTTGTCTTCTTCAAAAGTCTACTAGCCTCACACCCGTCACTGTCTCTATCACTGTTCTCATGAATTTCAACATTTTCACCCTCCCCATAGATGTCACATCCATAAAATCACTATCCTCCTATACATAAAACTATCAAAACATACATTGCAAAGCTAATCTTCTTCGTCGTTAGAGATGTGATTCACCATCGGATTGCTACATGAAACAAGTGCACTTTTAACGCATATTCACTCGATTTCATACTCTACTAAGTAATCACAATGGCAATAGAAAAAAAGCATAAATGCTTGAACAGTCGAATGGTCATAACCAAACAACTATGGTGCTCAAACCATATACCACTTTAGAAAAATTCAATGTCAAGTGCATTTGACATTGGAGAAATTCAATATCCACTTTATTTCACATTCAAAAAAAGCTCAACATGATACACCTGTCTAACTACTGCGCATCACTTTTTAAATCAACAAAAGAACAAATGTGTGTGATTTACAGTTCAAATTGTCCAAATCACACACCATTTAATTGAGAAATTTTACCTAGACATGAAAAAGAAAATAAGCCAAAAGATAAATCAACTAACCTCATACTTAGAATTATGGAAGATCAAAGTAATCTATGAGAGTAAAAAAAATGGAGACAAGAGTTCTCCAGTTGAACGGATTTTAGTGAGTGGAAAAGTTTAGTTGCACACCATAACCCATAATGCGGTATGTTGTTGTTGTTGACTTGTTTTGTGAGATGACTCTATTACTTGTTGACTTGTTTTGTTACTCTGTTAACAAGGGTTAACTAGTATGGCAACTAGTATTACCCCCTACTAGATTAGCCAATTAGGATTTCCCCTCCCATTAGATGGGAAATTAGGGTCCCTCCCAAAAAAAAGTCAAATTAGATGGGAAATTAGGGTAATAATGACCTTCAATTATTACTAGTTTTCCATTGACCTATGAACATTTTGTCTCATCGCAATAGTCGGGAATGCAATCCATCTGGTTCCAAAACCGTTTGACTATTATAGATAGTCGATGCTCATGATTGTCCTTCTTCTATAGAAGCAAAACTTTCGTGCAAAGTATCAGGAAACCCCCGTTTCTTGCTAGTCGCACTCAAACCATGTCCTCTACAACCAAGGATTACGTACTTCAGTAATATGATGATCTTAGTCACATATTCAATAATATGATACTCTACGTTACATATACTTTAATAGTATGATACTATAAATCACATATTCAATAATGGCTCTTCAATAATATGATACTCTTAGTTTCATATATTTCAAGAATATATCACATAATACTTCAATAATATAATACTCTTAGTCACATATTCAATAATATGATACTATAAATCACATATCCCATAATATATATGATACTCTTAGTTTCATATATTTCAGGAATATATCGCATAATACTTCAATAATATGATACTCTTAGTCACATATTCAATAATATGATACTCTAAGTTACATATACTTCAATAGTATGATACTATAAATCACATATTCCATAATATGATACTCTTACTTTCATATATTGTTCAATTAAGTATGGGGTATTTGTAAATTTTACTAAGTTTTAATCACTTTCACAAATGTCAATCAACAAATCGTTTAGGGTTTAGGGTTAACAAATTTCGTACCAAAGTCTCATGGAAATTGTTTGTTTGTTCTATCTAGCGGCCCCTATCTAACTATCTTAATTTCAAATTTTACTCAAAATTTCATAATTACAAGGCCATTCAAAATGTCTGCAAATGTCTAGACAGCAGGTTTGGATCGTACATTGTATGCCCAAGTTATCTGCACTGGTCGTTAGGGCCATATATGTCTGGTAAAATATATTGGAACTTTATGGCTAGGTCGTTTAGGTATACACCTAAACGATTTGGTGAGGTTGTTCAGGTTTATAGGCTAATGGTCTGAAGAGGTCGTGAAGGATACCTCACGGTCTCCAGAGGTCGATTAGGCTTAAAAGCTCTGTGAACGATCTAATGAGATCGTTGGGGATGCTTTTGTGCGACCTGGCTGGGTCGTTTGGACCAAAATCCAAGCAAATTTTTTATTTGATTTTGTTTGTTCTTTTCATATCCAAACTAAATTCATAGAATTCATATTCATATACATAAAAGGTGCCTTACATAAAACCATATTTATATTCATATTCATATTCAAACGTACATAACCAAATTCCAAAATCAAATTCATATACATTCGTAAACTTCAAATTCCAAATTCCAAACTTCAAATTCATATACATTCGTAAACTTCAAATTCCAAATTCCAAACTTCAAATTCATATACATTCATAAAACTTCAAATTCATATACATTCGTAAACTTTAAATTCCAAATTCCAAACTTCAAATTCAAAAACAACTATCCAACATAGCACCTCCATCACACACTTACACAGATATGGACATAAGTTATAAACTTGAATCATCCAAAAACAAGTTTTATTCCAAAGCTTAGCAACCTAGCTCTCATTTCTCTAACAAATGCCTCTTTGACCTAGTTACTCTGACAAGTGCTTGTATGTACATCCTGCTTCACTGGTACTACTTCCTCCTGATGTACTGGTACCGGTTCACGAGATCCCAGCACTACTACTGTGTTAAAGACTAATGGAAGCGTAGCAGCTAAGGGAGCAAGAAATGGAGGCATAGTTAGAGACCATGAGAACTAGTATAATATGTTATACAGCTGCAGGTTGTACAAGAACAATCTTACATAAGGAATTACAAGCTATTCTTACTGGCTATGAAAGTGTGCATACTATCATGTAGGTTATAAGAAGATAGAGATTGCAACTGACTCGAGATATGCATAACAAATTCTAAACAAGAAAGAAACCATGCCATGGTCTCTTGAGAATGAGCCGATGGAGATTTGGGAGTTAATGCAACAACTTAGCCAAGTGAAGGTTGTTCATTTAAAAAAAAATGTCTAATAGAGCAGCTGACTTTTCAGCGTCCCTAAGGGGTCCAAAAGGGAAAGATAGATCTTGCATGAATATAGTAGTAATATTGTTTATGTAAGAAATAGAAATAGCTTGATGTTAGCACGAATTGAAAACATAAAATATTCATTAAGTGTTAGTAAAGTTTCACCAAGTTGTGTCGGCAATGCATTTGTCTCCTTCAAAGTCTGCTTTTTCTCCAGGTGTTTTCTTTGATACCATTTGTATTCCACGGTGACGTTGTAATCAGGTTCAACGAGCTCTGGAAATATTTTGAATTCATTTCATTATCACTTGCAATAATAAGATGCTTCATAGTAGTGTGGCTTATAAAAGCCCCACACTGTGACAATAACAATCCCATTAGAAAATTTAAAATTAATATTAGTTAGACAAACTACCTGGAGTGACATCAAGTGAAACATGTTTGGGTCATCGGCGCACAGGCAAGGTTTATTTGGGAGGCCAGCTTTAATTGCTTGGATGTTTCTCTGTTTGTCCATATCTGGCTTCTTCTTCACTGGACCATCTAGATAGGGAAATAATAAACACTTAAGATGATAAGTCCCCTTATACCTTATAAAAATTTTGAGAAAAATTTAACTTACATGATACACATATAGATAAGGATGATAAGACACTATCGACTTACCATCCATTCCACAATCCCCAATTTTTCCACAGTAGTCACAATTGGAAGTGGAGTTTGTGGATGACAACCTGTTGAACCTGCAACCTTATCGACGGAGATTGGAGCTGCTTGCTCAATCGTCTTGGGCCTCTTTTTAACCGGAACATCTATATACCCCACAAAATGACATATATTAAAAAGGTTGATCAAATGGGTGTATATAAAGCGTTTTCTATTTAAAGAAATTCACACTCTATAAAGCAACAACCTCTATTTGAACATTCTCTACACAATCTTAGACCATCTCTTAATTAACTCCCCATAATTGGTCCATGTAAAGACAAGAGCAGGAATAGTTTTTTTTTTTTTTTTTTTTATCAAAACAAATTCAAACTTTCAAGATGGTAATAAAAACACATTAAATGATGTTTTAAGACCTATGAAAAGAACACCTTACTGCTAAATTGCAAATAAAAAAGACTACTCAAAACTAATCGCATTTTGCCTAATTAATTGAAAATAGATAGCAACAACGAAAGAAGAAGAAAGTTGTCTAATCAAGAGCATCTCAAACTAAATGAAAAAGGAAGAAATTAAACTTTATAGACTTCTTAAAATGCATTTTAATGAAATGTGACAAAAACATGTGTCATGATTCAAACAAAAATGCATAAGAGTTTCCAAACCAAACATGTTCAGGTATTGGTTGGGACAAATGATTATCCATCAAGATAGTTGCATAAAACCCCATTGAAACTCTTAGCAGTTGTGCCATCTACATGCGTAGGCCTTCCATAAGCCCTTTCCATAGGAAGTAGATTCTTTACTTCCCAATACTTAAGACTGTGCCCTGGAAATCTAACCCATACAAGAGCATGACTTTGAAATTGTTTATCACCAGAAGACTTAGGTGACCACTGATTTAATCTCAAAGATCGAAGTGCCTTGTTCCCAAACCCTATGGTATTCACTTTCATCAGAAAATGTTACCATGATATAGCCTCTACCGAGAGGGGTTATCAAATATTATTTTTTGGGTGCCCATAAAACCTTAGCGATGAAACCCTTTAAATTTTGATCTTTTGGAAGTCTAGGCTACCTACTAATGCAAACTTGCAAAAGTCAAGACCTTGGGGACTACCAGTCGCATTGCCTCCTTCAACATTCTCTACACATCATTTCAAATATGTGTTTATTCATTTACACTAAAGAGTACATCATTAATTCAATAAAATTGTACATGACAACCTAAACTTACCACCACAAGAAGAAGGTAGTGTTGTAGTCAGAGGCATATTTTCATCTAACAACCGCACATTAACTGGAGACAATCACACATCAGTAGGTGTAGTTAAACAACCTGTAGAACAAGCATATTAGTAACACAAACATATTTACTATATATTCAAATTTATATGATGTTGTCTTTCATCTTCATTTGCTTCACCTGCATCACTGACGGTATGACTTTCGTTGAGGTCTGCCTCAGATGGGGCATTGACTGGTCCAGATACTACATTGATTGGCTCACCTTGTGCATTGACTTCTATGTCATCAGTGATGTCTTCACTTTCATAAGTTGGTGCCAAAAAAGGATCAGACTCACTACTCATGTCATTGGAGCCTTCCTGAACACCACTCGCACTCTCATCACAATGCCTATCTTCACTTACATCAGCATCACTCCGGCTTCACCAGCTCTTACTATTTCTGAATGCATGGTGAGCAAATCTTCTGGGATTACTTGCTCAGTGATACTCTCGAAGAAAGGCACAAGAAATTGAGCAAGGCGGAAAGAGTGCTTCCTCTGCACCAAAACAAATGCAGTTTTAGGTTCAGAAGATATACATGGATAAGTATCCACATAACAAAGGTTGAAGTTACTAGCAAGAAGAAGTTTTAAAGAAAATTTTATCATATCATAATCAAGCTACTTTCTAAAAGCATGCATTCTAAACAAATGTCGTTAAGAACATGCATTCTAAGCAAACATCATTCGAAACAAAAACATAGTAAACACACGGAATGAATTCATAACATATTAACCTCTTTAGTCAACTGATCCCTCAACAATGCCTCGCGATGGTGCAAGGGTCTAATTTGTGTGACATTGTGGCTCCTATACCACTCCAAGCAAGCTGCATTACTTGCCTCGGTGAACTCTACTTGTTCCTCCCCAGTACAGTCAAACGCACACCAAATTTCCCAATCTGCGCATATTTCTTTGGACAACTTCCCAGATTTTAGATCATCTCTCCACCTAGGAGGTGGATCCGGTATGTGTTACTTCCGCCCAAACTGCCTCATGCATCTTTCTGGAATATACCTCTCTAGAATGTCAAAGTGTATAAGCCATGTCGATATGGGTTTCGTATATGAAGCGTTCAAAACAAACTGGGGATCATTCACCCAGGCATCCCATGGGTACCATATTATCTAAAATACCAAACATCATACCAAGATTAGCATATACACTTCTTTGACATTCACATTCACATATAAATAAGTAATGATCAGCTCCAAACAACCTAATTGCACTGGTTTTTCATACGTGGCTAATTTGTTTATGCGTGACAGATATCAAGTATAAATGCATATCACTAATACCTAAATATCTACTTAAGACAACAACCACACGACTAACTTGATCCACACATAGTGTGTCCATCTTTGCACTTATATGCTCATACGTGAGCTTCAAAGGTCTATATTTGACATGTTTCCACCGGCAAGCAGCTGGGAATTTAACCAAAGCAAGGAACCTTGTCTGACACATACGAATCCTTTTGTAAAACCATGCCTAGAAGCAAACATCCACAATTACAATCCAATACATAGTTAATTAATAAAGATCTTTCCATAAAATAATTTAGAGCCACAAACGTTCAAAACAAAATTACAAGCATTTTTGCATCCTTTGTTCTTTTCTTTACGACGAAGTGATGCCCCCATCAGTAACCTGAATAGGAACGCAAGCACATCAGTACCCCTAGCATATGAGGCACAATTCTTCGTATCGGCGAGGAATGGTAGATACTTCGTATGCACGTGATAACCTCCTGGCTCTGAAAACACTATGCTTCCAATGAGGAATAACACAAACGCAGTCATGCGTTATCCTTCGCTTATATCCGCTCGTGGGCATTGCAAAGTAGTTTGCAGCAAGCACAATTTCATTGATTTCCCTCTTACCTCTGACTCTAGAGGACTTAGGCCCAAATATTTCTGACATGCATCATGAGCTTCCAATTTTGAGTTGCCCACAATTGGTTTCCCAATTACATTTAAGCCTAGAATATAGACAACATCCTCCAGTGTAATTGTTGCTTCAAAAGTTGGAAAGTGGAATGAATTAGTCTCTGGTCGCCAACGGTCAACCAAAGCAGATATCAAGTCCTGGTCCCCTTGGAAATGGTCTATTTTTCTCAGGTGTCTGAAGCCCAAACCCGCGACCATTTTCTTTTGAGCATTAGACAATATCCACTTATTTACATTTTGATTGTGCTCATGTGTACGGACCCTTGGTCGAACTTGTTAGTCATTTAGACAAGTTATTGAATGTTAATTAATAGAAGCCAATTGAAAACTTATAATTAATAAATAGTTGAAGATAGCTAGTTACCTCTTGTTCCATGAGCAAAGACGATATATGATCATCTTGTAAGTATAAATGATGCATAATTTGTAGTCTGTCCGTGCTGTAGTGTGTAGTATGAACTAGATTAGTAGAAAAAAGTTAGAGCCGAGAGAGAGAGAGAATTTTTTTAGTAGTTGGGGGAGATTAAACTTAGGGCTTATCTTAGATTATTGATAGACAGAGCATTTGTTTCAGGGCTTTGATCCTTGTTTTCGGTTGTTGGGGTTGTTGGGTCATACAGTGTTTATAAGGGTGGCTTTTAGGGCACGATTCAATTCAATTTTTTTGGTATGAACGCCAACAACAAAAAAACAAGACTGCCCAAAAACTTGTGCCAAATTTGGGTCATACATCAACCAGATTCATATCATCAACCCACGAAATATCGGTCCTTATCGTCGATTTATCACATTCAGTTGGGATTACACTGTTATATGTGTAAATTTTGACAATATAAGGTTAAATATCATTAAATTATCGACATTTCATGATACATCTATATAAACAAAACTGATATCATCGATATATATACCCCTCCCCCCTTTTGTTAGGTCATTTATTTACTAGGGTTCTAAAGCCTCTTCTTTCTAAATACAAAAATTAGGTCATTCGGAAAAGAAAGAAGAAAGAAACAAAAAAAATGCAATTAAAAGCAGAACCTTAAAAGCCAATTAAAAAGAAAATAAAAAGGAGGGATATGGGTCCAAAGAAATATACATTGAGAAATATCGTTCATTACATCATGGAATAGTATGAAGTTATTGTTACATGCTAAGTTATTACGCAAAATAAGGGTCACAGTTTAGTACAGGACCCGTGAACCCAACACGAATCCAACTCTTTTGTAGCGGTTTCGGGGTAGGGGTTGGATAATCTTAACATGTTTATCAACTGGGTTTAGGTTTGGGTTTGCTCCTTCAACCTGTGATTCGGAACCCAGCTCTAACTTTAGATCTTATTTTTTATTATTACATTAGCACTTGTCAATGACATATGATAGAAAAATGTACCCGTTAGTGGTTATATCTTCCAAAAACCTATTATCCTCTCCTCAAATTATACTCGTCTTCTTAACCTTATTCAATACTCTAATTTTCTCCCTTTTGAGGATCTATGAATGTTTGTATCTCTTTCTAAACCCTTGTTTCCAATGGAATATATTATGGCTTTATAGTTGTAACTTTCTAAAACTAATATCTAACCCTGATTGTTCTTCCTAATAAAAATGTACATGTTAGTTATTACAGTCCAAAATACATAAATAGTAATTGATATAACCAACTATTTAAGTAGGAGGGTGAGTGTACTTGTAAGTTTATTTTCTTTCAATTCAGTAGTGATTATACTGACTCAATAGGGACTAGGGGTGGTAGTTTTGTACACGACCTGCTAACCCGACACGAATCCAATACAAATTTAGCGGGTTCGGGTTGGGAAAAAAGGCTTTTGGGTCATTTAAGGGTTGACCTGTCGAACCCATCAAATAAATAGGTTCGGCTAAGGGCACATATGTTAACCCAAGTAACCCGTTAGTAGACCCGATTTGTTCTCAGGTATAATGGGTCGGGTCATCAACCCGTGACCAATATAACATGTTTTAAGATAACTTTCCCTATTTTTTAAGACAAACGCAATTTATATCATTGAACATTCCCAGTCTAGTATTGGAAAACGAGCACACTAATGATGGGTCCGAAATACCAATAGTACATATTATCTTATAATAGCCCAAAATTGTAGTTTTAACCCCTTAAAAACATTACATTTTGACCAATTATGTTTATAATAATGAAGAGTTAGTATTATTTACGTGTTTTCGTGTATTTCAGGTCTTGGGATCAAATATGTGAAGAAATACGTCACTTTTGCAAGAGAAATGAGCAAAGGTTGGTTGCTAAGAAGTTCTATGTTTAAAGCCCAAGTTTCAAAGAGAATTTTTTTTTTAAAGCCCAGTCAAAGCTGAAAAGTCAAAGTCAACGCGGGCAGAAATAGAGCAGAAAAGTCAGCAAAACTTCCACAGGCCGTATCTTTGGACTCAGACCTCGGAATTGGGCCTATTATATGTCAAAACAACCTGCTCGGAAAGAGCTTTCTAATGGTTTAAGCTGTGATCAAATCAGAGGAGCAGAAGTGGACAAAAAGTGTTGCTGCAATAAATTCTAGCAGAAAAATCTTTTTTGGACTTATGTAATTAGGTTTTGGGCTTGATTTAGTGGCCAAAAACATAGCCCCAAAGCCCATGCACGAAAATAATGTAAAACCTAGTCTCTCCTATATAAAGAGGTCTAGGGGAAAACTAAGCTCTCCTCCTCTCCCCTTTCTTTAGTTTAATTTAGTTTAGTTGTAAAGTAGTTAAATTAATTTAGCTCTCTCCTCTCTTACTTAGTTTAATTCTTTATCTCTTAGTTAAACCCTAGCCTCTATTAATAAATCCAAGTTCTTATTATTATTTAATTATTGTTTTCATTATGTTTTATTCTTATTATCTTAATTATGATAGTCTAATGAAACTAAGCTAAACCTCCATTAGAGGGGTTTGATGAAGACTTGATATGTTAGTATGAATTATTGCTTATTTAAAAGTTTCACTCTAGTAAGGTTAGTTTATTCACCATGAGAATGAGTTAAATTGCCTCACATGCCAATTATTAGTTTGTAGAGATTGTCATGAATAATTAGGGATCAATTACTTAATCTTTATTGGTTAGGATTGCAATAATTTATGCTAACACATTAGGAATCAATCAAAGTGGAATCAAATCCCCTTAATTCCTTCTCTATTCTTCTCTATATTTTATTCAAGCCATATTCAATTGCTTAGTTAAATTATTATAAGTTAAATTCATATATTTAGTTTCATAGTATAAATTCACATATATAAATATTGCTCTCACCATTGTTTCTTTGTGTTTGATTAATTGGATTCTATTTATGTCTTGGTAGTTTAGGAGTGGAACGAATCCTGACTCTTTATATTACTTCATTATTATTTGAGAGTAGGAATATTGATCTAAGCACTTGTTTAGTTGATTGATTATTTGTGTTTACGCATAGATAGTTAGTTATTAAATTTGTCTTTATCATTATCGACCAAGTCTATTTAATTAATGTTCATGTGGTTAGAATTTTCATTTGGTCAATCTATCTGGTTCCAAAACCGATGCGCAGATGGAGTACAACTCGACACTTAATTGCAGATAGTTGTGATATTGCATTACCAGCAAGACAAGTGCAATTTACAGCATTGAACATTCCCAATGTAGTATTGCCAGACGAGCACACTAATGATGGGTCCGAAATACCAATAGTACATATTATCGACCAAGTCCATTTAATTCATGTTCATGTGGTTAGAATTTTCATTTGGTCAATCCATCTAGTTCAAACCCCGATGCGCAGATGGCGTACATCTCGACACTTAATTGTAGATAGTTGGGATACTGCATTACAAGCTAGACAATTGCAATTTACAACATTGAACATTCCCAGTCTAGTAATGGCAGACGAGCACACTAATGATAGGTTTGAAATACCAATATTACATGTTATTGACTAAGTCCAAATTGTTCTCAAATTTGATGTGGCTGGGTTGTTTGGAACTGACCAAATTCGATGTGGTTATGCTAATTTGGTTTTTGATTCAATTTTCTTGAATTTGATGTCTGCATTGGTAAAATTTGTTTGGTTTGGATGTATGTATGTTTGAAATTTAGATACGAAGAAACTAAAAAAATTCCTATTTGTTTTGGACCCAACGACATAGTGGAGTCGTTTAACGTAGAGTTGTATGGTCTATCTGACTCGTTGAGAGTATACTCGAGCGATTCAGTAAAGTCATTATACAATATTGAAATCGGCATGCTGAGTTGTGGTATGGTTCAGTGGACGGTTGGAGTGGATCGTTCAAAGCATAATCAACCAAATTCAATGTGGTTATGCTAATTTGGTTTTTAATTCAATTTTCTTGAATTTGATGTCTGCATTGGTAAAATTTGTTTGGTTTAGATGTATGTATGGTTGAAATTTGGATACTAATAAACTAAAAAAATCCTATTTGTTTTGGACCCAAAGACATAGTGGAGTCGTTTAATGTAGAGTTGTATGGTCTGTCTAACTCGTTGAGAGCAAGGTCCAAAATATCGAATTCGGTGAATATTTCGATGTACCAAAAATCGATATATATATCGGATATATCGGAAATATCAGAGATATTTATTTTTTTGTTGACCAGTCAAAATTTTGTTTTCTATGTCAATATATTAGAAATATCGTCAACAATTTATATCGGATATATCATATATATTGGTTGATATATATCGTTATATCGAAAATTACAATATATATAAGGAAAAAAGAATTCAATATTCGGTTGAGATATATTGAATATATCCATATCGGTGTACCAAAAACACGATATATATATCGACGATATATAGGATATATTGGCGATATTTTATATTGAGAGTATATATTGGAAACCGCATGGTTGAGTCATGGTTCAATATTTTGGATCGGCCTTGGTCAAAGATGGACCAAAATATCGCCGATATATCCGATATATCTATATATCGGTATTTTGGTACGATTCGGTATATTTCGTATATCCACCTCAATTATACAATTTCCAATATGAAACTTTATATCGGCGATATTTTTGATATATATCGGTTGACTTTTTGACCATTTTAAAATATAAATCATGGTTCAATATATTTCCGATATATATCCGATATTCGATATTATATTTCGATATATCCGATATTTTCGATATTTTAAAATAGTTTGGACTGGTTACCAAAAAAAATGGATATATCCGATATATCCGATATATATCGGTTTTGGCATCGATCGATATTTTGGGCCTCAAAAGTAGCGGAAAGAGTTATGCATATTGTTTTGTACGTTTTTTACCCTTTTCTGTGGAAATTTCGTTTTTACCCTTAACTGTTCCTATTACTCAAACTTGCTGACCCACGGAAATTTCAAATGAGTGGTTCACAGGACGGCGCACCCTAGATTTAGCCTTCTAACCCTACACAAAATGGAACACGAAAACTGAGGTAATGACTAAACTCAAGGTCTAATAAAGATCCTTGTGATCAGTTCACGGAACTTATTTGAGTAAATTAACACTAACTCGAACTAACTACTGAGATACACTTTACATTTGCTTTTGGAATCTCTGTACATTTTATCACAGCAACCTCCACAACGCCCTTCACCAAAATTCAGCGATAGAATGAGGGCATTCAAACCAGAGGCTTGGGTAAGCTTGTTTCTTCATCCTTCACGATTCTTTTAAGCACACGAGCTGAAGTGGTCAAGATAACTGTATCAAGCTGAACTTTTCCTCCCAACCTGCCTTGGTGTAAACGAACCGCGCATCTGTTCGTTCTGGTACAAGAGATTGGATTGTACAATTGAAAATTGATGCTCTACTGTTCATGGATGTAGTTCTTTAGTACAAAGAGATTGTTTTGGATATAAAAATATAGCCAATATAATGCAGAAGGCCAGACCAACAGCTCCATCAAACGGTTGCAATGGGTTTGCACCAGCTAGCCAAAGAGGATAATTAGAATGATAGATTAGGAATCCGCTTGTTTGTAAGACAAAACTGGATGATAATATCCCAGCACGCATCCCAATTGGTATTGAAAGACTTCCTTCACCTCTTTGTCTCAGCCCACACAAAGCAATAGACAACAGCCATAGCCCTGGTATGCTACGCAGAGACCTACATTACAAAAGAGAGAAAGCAGCTAACTTCTAATCTCAAATATAAATGGGCAATTATAGTGCAGGATAAAAAAATCTCAATGAACCTTTTTGATCTCTGACTAGTAGACACCATCATCAAAGTTATGTTGCGGGAGTTTATTATGGAAAATAACGTATATGTTTTTTAAATAGACCATCAACTCTTGTTTTCTTCTGTACTTTCTGTTAATATTAGTTATCACATGCTTGTGATGTCCAACTATTCTGTTATGCTGGTAAACACTGTGATAACTAGTTTGAGGCCAGGAAGAATTCAATTATTTGTTGTATTTTCTTGTATTGCGATATTCATAAACCAAGCAAAATATTGGAGGACTATTTCGTTTAATGGAGCTACTGTTGACATGCTGTATCCATGTTTTCTCAAAGAAAAATTGCATGGATGCAAAGGGTATTCTTATAGACCAACTGGTGGGGAACAAGGAAAGAAATGGGAGAAACATACCTTTGACAAATAGAGAATGCAAACCCAGAAATGATAACAGCCCAATTATAGCCAAAATCCACAGCTATTTCTTGAGGCAACCAAGACCTGAAAAGAATTTCTTCCACGATAACAACAATAGTCGCAGTGACAATTCCTCGACCAGCCAACACTAGAAATCTTCCACATGCTTTAAGTGATGCCATAGATACTAGTGAAGATGAAGACAAGCCCAAAGACCAAGAGAAGTTTGAACACCCAAGTAGTGCGTTTATCGAATGTATTGCTAAAACAAGCATGACTCCTCCCACCAGGCCCTTCAAAAAATCAAGGAGCTGCAAGAAAAATCACCAATATTGGTTTGCTCCTTCCATATATACAAGAGGTTGATTCCCCACCCATCACAGACACAAAATAATAGTAAACTTAAAGGAAAGAGAGGGGGGTAGGAATCTGAAGAATAAACAGGAAAGTACATTGCATCCAGATTTTAAAACCCGGAAAGATCACTGCAAAAGCCTTGAAACCCTACCAATTTTAGGTTCCACTTTAAACTTGTTCCTTAGAGATAAATGTGTTCCTTTTATAAGTTGATAAGTAGTAACTGCTTAAATTTTCTCGAAAACAAACAACAGAAATCTTTGGTTATTTTCCTAGTACAAATTTTAGATTAATCCTCCTTAAGCCAATAGCTGAACACTTATTCAGTACGTAACTATTTTGCTTGAAGTACTATTTTTCATCAAGTTGAAAACCCATTAACGACCAGGCAAAAAAAATATTATGACGTCAATTCATCGTAGCCAATAAAATATCAGGTGCCAACGGATATTAAGGGATAATTTATGTATGCCAAAAAAAAGGAAAACTCCTGAAGGCACCGTGTTTATTCTAATTTGGTGGATCGAAACTTAATGTTATTCTGGACATCGATGAAGGAAAAAAATTCATATCAGAAGCAAAAGTTTCAGTTGGAACACAAATATTGACGATAATAAAGCAATGACAGAACTTCCGTTCTAATTTTAGAAAATAGCATTTACAGTGAGCAAAAAGTACCATATATTAGAAACTTATTCTCTGTCACACATTAACAGTGAATGGTTACAAAATAATACTTAATTTCACAGATGACAGTTATCCTTTATGTTGAGAAATTATTGTAAGTGCATACCTTTCCCGCTGATGTCAAATTCAACCCATATTGCTCAAGCGAATCTTCATATCCACGTATTCTTTTTCCCCATATAATAATGAGTATTGTCACTGCTGTGTACAGGCCAATGATACAAGCATATTCAGCGATCCCAGTCGAGTTATGTGTTGCCCATCCCTGGACTAATGTAGGAAACAATGGAATGACCACTGGGGACCACAGAACAAGAACCATACAAACAAACCCAAGAAGTCTGGTAAATGGAGAAATATGAGTTAGTGTAAGAGTCTATGAATGTATGATATAACACACAATTGGACATGAAAGCAATCAAGCAAGCTGCAAAAACATGATTGTTTCCAAAATGTGAGTCTCCAAGGAGCCCGGAATACCAAAATCGTATGTAACCCGGTTTCTAAACATGTATTGACCAACCACTGCTACAAAGTAATGCTTTATCACAAGTTACAAGGATAAAGATGAGACTAAATTGTTTTCAACTTCACTCGCCTTTGAAACAAAGGACGATCAGCAATGCGCAAGAATGAGATAAGCCTGTCAGTCAAGCTCATCGCACCACGTATACCGCCCCATAGTAAAGCAAGCTTACCAATCATCCTCAACATTCCACCTTTTTGTCCCAAATCAGACAAAATAGCAACCAATCTGTTAACGAAGAAAAGTACCATAACTCTCAAAATGAGACCACAAAATATGAAAAGAAAATATGTTGTGAGCAGAAAACTACGTGATCTGACCTATCCTGATCTACTCCACCGTCGCTCTTGGTAGGTACTACAGGAGCAGCAACTGACATTGCTTTCTCTGCAAGGCTACTCACTGATTGACTTTCGTTATTTGCATCCAAAATACTTTCATGCTCCTCGAGATGGTTTCTATTTTCGTTTAGGGGCCTCGATGAAACGTCAGCAACTTCATCGCGATTGTAAGGATCCTTACTCTGAGTGAAGAAAAACCAACAAAGGATAAGAAAATGATCAAAATAGCATGCCAGCTACCATAAGAAAAGAAAATGTGACACCAGTTAACCAGAAAAATCCACTGACTTGGATCAGAGTGAAACAAAATCTCGATTGCGAAACACAATAAAGCCACGTGAAGCCAAGTTTTGCTTTGTCCGCAAAAAAGAAAAAAAATAAAAAAACAGAATCCACAGTAACGACTGCTAAATTTGGACACAATAGATGTCTATTCTCAACCAAAATAAAAGGAACCTCTTAACCCAGAGGAAAAAAAAGGGAGGGGGCTCTGTTAAGAAAGCGATACAACTCTTTTTTTTTTTTTAAAAATGCAAAATTCTATATTACTACCAGAACAAAACCACTGAATGTTGTCACATACTCACATCAAGTGCAATATGGAAGGTTACATTTACATTTAAACATAAGTTAGTTATACTGATTAGTCACAAAATTGGTAGATTCTATCTGAAGCAATCTTCAAACCTCGGTAGCATAATACTAGCAGATAACATGAAGGTGAAGAGATGACAAATTTAAAACCCACATTAAAGCCTCTGATTACCTGCTGATGTAGAAAGAAAGCAGAAGCTCCAAGAGCAGCTGTAACAGCACCGGCCATGACATTTTCATTGTCTTCTGCTTCAAGTTTCTCCATCGCCTTCACTGAACTCTCAGTACTAGAATGTTGTTGCTCCCTGGAAACAAGCTTATTATCATTCCCAGTTTCACTAACTTGACCATTGAATTTCTCTGCCACATTTTTGGCATGATCACCAATTGTGTCTCTGCCATAGCCATAGTCATTCTGTGTAGCAACAATGATGTACTTCCTCAAAGCAGACAAACTAGATCCTACAACTACACCAACTGGCAAAACTTTTCTCAGGTAAGTGGTGTCATTAACAGCTGAAGTAATTGTTTGCGCAATATCAATATATTCACCATGAAGAGGGACAACCTCTCCAGAAGCAGGCCTATTTTCTGAAAACCATGTTAGCTCCTTGCTATCTCCTACTGCCAAAGAGACCACTTCAGCAACATGCTCCAAATCAAGAGCAAGGTTTGATTCGATCTTTTTCATATCAGGCAATCCCAATCTACGTCCAACTTCAACCTTCAGAGAATCCAGAATTATATTCTTAACTGACTGAACCATTGGCTCTTCCTCTGCAGTCTTGTATTCTTCAATTGGTTGTTGCTCTTTTTCTGTATCTAAAACTACATATGACGTTTCAATAATCTCATTTGTATCACTGACACGTGGAGGTGAACGGATAATCCGACGACTTCCATTGATGTTTCGATTATTCCCAACATTCCTATTTGAATATCCATTGCTTCCCGTTTGATCCAAGAGCTTCCACTGACCTTCTTCGGGAAAATAGTCCAGCAATAGATCAGTAGTTGAATCCAAATCAAGTGATTTGGTATTGGGAATCTTTGTAAGAAGATATCGACGAAGGTGTTCATTGTACATTGAATCTCCATACGGATTTACAGTTACATGAAGCGGGAGTTTAGAAATATGTCCATCTAGACCCGACTGTTCTACTGACAACTTAGAATCAGTCACTTCATTTATCCTCCTGTAAGTTTCCTTATCAATATGACCAGTCAAGCCACTCCCATGAATACTACCAGTGTTTTTCTCTGAGGATGTAGAAGAGCTTTTGGTGAGCTGTTTCTCATCCCCATCATTATGTGCATTCCGATGTACACCAACCACATTATCGGAGTCTTCATCTCCAAGATTGCTGTACTGCAGCAGATCCGACTCTAATCTTGAATCGCCCTTAAAATTTTCTTTGCTTCTTGTTAAGTCTTCAGACTGACTACCGATGTGAGACTCCTTATATGCAGAGCTAGGTTCTCCATCCTTGCTCTTATCCTGTTTTTCGTCAATTTCTTGTCCACTTTCCTCCTCCATCTTCGCAATCATATTTTCTAGAACTCCAAACACACTATTAACAGCCATTTGGGTAGAATCATCCATTCCTGTCAAGGCATCTAATGCCTGAGTAACATTAAAAGAAGGGGGATTAGAGGCTGGAGGAATGGATGGAGTTGGTTCTTCTGATTTGGTATGGCCTTGCTCATTTTGATCGACCACAGGATGTACATTTTCACTCCCATCCTTCTGAGAATGATTTGATTCCTCATCTATCAGTCGGGGGTCAGGAGAGGAAGTTGCAGGTGGCAGAGATTCTTCTGTTTCAGTGGTTGACCTTGATTTCTTATCATCATCTGAAACATCTATGTTTGTCTCCTCATTCATCTGGGTACCATTCGCTTCATTCTTGCTCGTCTGAGTCATATCATTGTCCAATCGTTCCTCCTCACCAATAACAAGATCAGAAGGCTGAGTATCTGATTCTAGATCCACAGGAGGCTTCTCTTCGACTGATTGAGCGCTACCTGACATTTCATCACCCAATTTTATCGGCTCCAGAGAGGGAACATGATCGAAGCCTCCTGTAGCACTTGAAAGCTCTTTCACTGTATCTTGGATCTTTGACTTTACCTCTGATGAAACATTAGGAACCAGAGTCATGTTCATGATTCTGTCGAGGTTTAAATTTGTCCCTTGAGTCTTCACTATTTCAGAAACAGAAGTCGTAAGCTTTCCACGTACATCTTCTGGCAGAGCTCCTTGCAAAGCTTTCATAAGTGTTTCTCCTCGCTCCATGGCATGCAGGACCTGGTAAAGACATTAGTAAACTTAACTACACAAATTTAATTAAGGTAATCAATGGAATCCTAAGAAGCAGAGGCAAGTTGTCTTTGGAAGATCTATTTTTCCGTAAATAGCCTATACATCAAAGTTCCCCACAATAAATTTTATCTTCAGATTATCAACCACGTCACATGATTTTTAAAAGGCTGAAAAAGTTCATAAGACTAAAAAAATCAGTATAATCGTGGGCTGAAGATTCCAGTTAAACCATTCACAAAAAGTTGCTTTGCCTCAATAAACTAGGAATGCTCAAGCACAAGTACGAATTCACAGAGACATTAAAAAAAGAAACAGATGATTGGATGTCTTTTCATTATTATTTGACAGATGAAGAAGTTCTCTGTGTTATCTTATTACATTACAGCTCTTAAGAGTTAATATATTCTCACTATTATCATTTACCGACATGGCACTATTATCCTATTACTGACACAGTACGTATGGTACCTTTTCAACCTTTTCACATTAAGCTTTCACTGATAGACTCACATATACAAAATACACAGAGCTATATACTAAGTAAGAACATACTTTGAACGCATTGACTGGGGTTTATTCTTTCAATAGGACGGAAATTTTGTGACTTTCAAGATTCATGTGGGAGTGAAATAAAATCCGAGATATAGTGGATAGACGGTCAATAAAAGTATGGAAAGTAATATCTCTTGCACTTTGAAGTGCCCAAGAAGTACATAGATGTCACCCGCAAATTAGGTGAGAGAATTTTGTGCCACCAATGTTAGTTCAGAAACAACAAATTAGGACGGAGAGTCTTCTGTCACTTTATCCATCGTATAACTCCAAGCTTATTTTTCTCAATTGTAATACCTCCTTTTCGTCTTACAACTAGGCAACCAAAGATTCTAGTCATGGTAGTGAACTGGTGGTGGAGGTTGTGCTAGCTGTGCCTATCTTGATAATAATATTGGTTCATATAGGGTCTGACATCCACCATCTTGATTGATGAACTTGGCATCATGGAGGATATCAACATCCCAGAAGTTGGATCATTATGATTAAAAATAAAACAAATTATCAAGCTTCTAAAGCTACCAACTTAGGTAAAAGTTTCTGGTGAGATGGAGTTGCAGATTGTTGGAACTTCACAATAACTCTTTACAGGCACAAAAGTATCAGAATTAATTCTCATCAGTAACATTGACAATCTTCAATTAATTTCTGTGTGGATCCCACAGACCCAGATATACTGAGTATAGAAACTAATGTATACAGAACCAGACAATCAAATAGATTGCTGAATCCATCAATCCTTAATTAAGAGTAATGCTGAATTAAGTATTTAACAACACCCTGTGCCACTACAACATCTTCTATCAGGTTTATCAATGCAAATATGCAATATATGAAAAAAAAAGAAATACCTTCTTCTTCTGCTCTTCATCTAGCGTACCAGGCATACTTACATCAAGCATATTCATAACAACATGTGCGGACTGTAGCACTTGGCTTCTTTCGCTATCTCCTGAATTTTCTCCACTCTCTTTGACTAATGCAGCATCAACTGAGCTATTCTGCACTTGTCTTCTTTCACTATCTCCTGAATTTTCTCCACTCTCTTCGACTAATGCAGCATCAACTGAGCTATTCTGCACTTGGCTTCTTTCACTATCTCCTGAATTTTCTCCACTCTCTTCGACTAATGCAGCATCAACTGAGCTATTATGCACTTGGCTTCTTTCACTATCTCCTGAATTTTCTCCACTCTCTTCGACTAATGCAGCACCAACTGAGCTATTCTGCTCCATCAATTCACTCTTTCCCCCTTGTGATTTTGAATCGACAGATGAGTTTCTCTGTGATCCTAAATTTATATTTGTTATTTCATTCCGGTTAACCATATCTTTTGCAGAATCCACAGGATATCCATTTAAAGCATCCATCTCGGTAAGATTCAATAACTTGTCAACTCTGCTATTAGTAGTCAATGCTCTGCTTTCAACCAGTGAAACATTGACTGAAGGATTAATGGCAACATCTACATCCTTTAGAAGAGGATGACGGCCCTTTAGGAGTCCAAGCTCCACTGCTGAAAGCCACTGCAGAGACAACATGATGTAGAGTTATTGGCGAAGCTTCAATAATGGCTACTCAAAGATAAATTAGGGTTCTTTCACAAAATACTTTCCAAGACAAATTTTCAGAACAAATAACAGAGGAAGCTTCAAGGCCATTTAAACTTTAAATAGCAAAACGTATTTCTAATTCGAAGTGCTGAAGATGGGCATCCAACTTAAGACCAATAGGTGATAAGTGGAGAGACCCCAGGATTTATATACTTGATTACGAGGCTTTAGACACCCGATATGGGATTATAATCTCAACACGAAGCAAATAGGAAACTACTGATAACCCATTACAAATCCTAACTCAAGTAACATTGGGAAACTATCTCAATTATATAAAGGAAACTAACTATTAGTTTGCATCATTCCATGACAACACAGTATCACCACATGCACACACAAAACATGCAGGCAACTTGTGTATTTGAATATCAGCTAATCTGCATATTATTGTTTTTAGCAGTATCAATTATTAACACAAAATATTTGATACCCAACAATACAAGGCATATAAATTCACAATTTTTTGGGTGGCAAGTCACACTAAAAGAAGTAAAGAACAAGACAACCTGTCATCATTCACAACTCTAGATCAGAATAAAATAATGACCAAGATACCGAGTTAGGATCTCAATACAGTTCAAGTAAGGATCCAACAAGTAAAAACATTTAGCTTGGAGAAATTTGACTATCAAGCAGACATACTAAGTTGAACTGTCCTTCCTCACTGCATCAACAAATCCTCATCCAATAAACAAATTATATTAAGTTGAATTGTGATTAAGACACGCTAATCAACAAGATATGCAACACTGCATAACACCTCGGCATACATATCACCATATGGGCATCTAAGGGCTGGAAGTCCCGGAACAGATGGATAATCCATTCTACTAATACCATGTGAAGATAGTTCAAATCATCTGATAAGAATGATTATTAGCACAAATATCTCAAAATCCTAGGGCTGTGCAACTTATCACCAATTGGCTTTGAGTTGGATGCCCAAAGGTTCCATTCGCTTCACATTACACATTTTAAAAAAAATTGTCCACCTGCTAAGCTAAAAAATACGCCATGTGTGAAAGGGCGTGTGTTGAGATTATCAATCCCACATCGGTAGTCTAAAGCCTAGCCAACTAATATATAAATCCTAGAGCCGCTCCGCTTATCACCAATTGGTTTTGAGTTGGATGTCCATCTTTATTAGTCACTATGATCCACCCACGGGTTTTTAACTATAACATATTAACATGTAGCTATAGAGAATTGGGGAACTTCCGATAACTATATTTAGTGGCAAATGAGACTTATCTTATAAGTCGAAGAAATTAAGAAACATGAAGAACATGGATTAATAAGAAGACCTTAAGCAACATGAAGAACCTGGATTAATAAAAATAGCCCGTTACCTCAATCGCAAAATTCTGGCACCAACGCAATGCAGAATTTTCAATTATAATAGTACTGGAGGGCAAACAAGAACACAAAAGCAAGCTTGTAAATGGATTTTCAGCTATCGAACTTCGTGGAATAGAGAATGGTGGTACTGTCCCATCATCACTCTGCTAAGTAGTGCCAAAATTAAAAATTAAACTAGTTAGAATAGAAAATGAATGATCCACACATAGTATAACTAGCTGGCCCAATAGTAATTGCTGCATATCAAGTATATGATCCCGAATCATCACTTTACTACGCACTATAGATTCAACCCTAAAATTAAATAAACATACTAGGAACACACATGGACCATAGGACATGGCCAAGTGACGAAATAATTAAAATATTGTACCATGTCTCTGGTGCAATCTTGTCCTTAAAGAAACAAAAGACTCAATGGACAACCTCCCTTGCAGCACCAAATAACAAGGCATTTATTCTAGAAGGATGGTATGGATATCATGTTCCTCCCCTCTAATTTTCTATGTACAATCTAAAGCCACAGTTTGCAAACATTTCTCCAAAGGAGCTGGTTTTCTCAAATAGGAAATGCATTTATCCACCAACCACTAAAACTTCTAACAGCATCCTAGGATGGACAGACAGAAAGTATTGGAGAGTGGAGCAACACAATAATAGTATGAGTGACCAGAACCCAAATTACTTCACTGAGGATATAAATGAACATACACAGCACACTAACACTGAGATAGAGGAGTCAAAAATGCATGCCTGAATAAATAGTACAGGAATCTTCACGTTTCCGACCAATTCTCTTGTACTAGATTTTGAGTAGAACTCCTCAATGGTTTTGAAACCATAAGCAACCATGGATATTTCTCTCTCAAAATCACGCAAAGATGTGGCAGATAGAGCTTTTTCCACGTTGAATCCTTTTGCTCTACCTTGAAAGAGTTCCTGAAAGCATGACATGGTGGTTCAGCATTAGTCAGTACCATAAGGAGAAAAACAATGAAGAAGAGGTATTATAACAATCCCAAGTTTGAAGCGACCAATGACCTTGCTGGATCGTAGAATATCTATCAACCCACTTGTCAGCTTCTGGTCCACAGCAACATGATAAGGAAATGACCTTGTGGCTTCCTCCAAGTCGAAAGGATTATCTATGCATGTGGCAGCTGTAAGAGGTGTTCTCTCTTCCACTTCTGCAAGGTATTTCGTCACCATATTAGCACCATTTCCCCAGCCAACAGCCATCAGTGTATTCCATGGCCTTGCTTTGTTGATGAACTGTATAGCTGTGCAGATATCATTGCTGTCAGCAGCTGTAAATAACCTACATAAATGACGTAGTCAAGAGTTCCTAGAATGAGATTGTGAAATCAAAGTATATATAAGAATCTTCTTTCTTCTCAACCCAATAGGATTATGGGGTAATACTATAGCTCTTAGGAGATAATAAGCACTTACATGACAGGACTACAGGTTAACACGATAACACTAGTTAGCCCACTAAACTTCTATTTCAGCGTTCATCTCTTGTTAACTTTACCAATTATTTCCTTGATTCCTTTCAAAATTCTCTATAACTATGCCAACTAGTTACTCAACTGTATTACTATCAAATACACTGCAGGGCGCATACAAGCATATAAAAATAAAACATATTTACCTTGGTGTCGTCAATGGCGAACCTGCACAGCCTCTAGGATTCATTACAATGGGAAAACACCCACGTTTAAGCAACTCACAAACAAACAACCTCAAATTCTTATCCATACTCCCTTCCGCCGTCCCTGGCACAAGTACAACTGTAGTATCCATCCCATGTTCTTCCCTTAAATCCAAATTCCTCGGCCAATCTAACGAAATCACTCCTCCATCACTTGTCCCAAGACAAATTCTCTGATAAACAAGCTTCTCCTCAAAGCTCTCAACCTTTCCATCCTTTCCTTGAATTCTCCCACTTATAAAATGTCTGTCTTCTTTTACTAACTTCTCGTTCAAGTCTTCTAATAATTCACTTCCTTTAAATTTAATCGACGGGCAACGGAGGAACACGAAGCGGTTAAATGGTGTTGGACTAGTGAATAGTATCCACTCTCCAAGGTCATAAATATCGGGATTCCGTTTCGGTTTATTTCGCGATGATAAGTATAAAGTGACACCGGATGCCAAACTTAGTGGTGGAATGATTAGTTGTAATGAATTAAGTGAAGGGAATGATATATTCTCAAATGGTCCAAATTGACAAGAAATGAATATCAATCTTCTTTGTTTCCGAATACGGAAATCGTGTGTTCTTGAAGTGTAGAGTGGTGATTGGAGATGGACATTAGTGTAATTTGGAGTAGAGAGCATTTTTTTTTGTTTTTTTCTTATTTGGTGAATGTGAAGAAGGTGGGAGTTATTGAGAGTGGGAAGTGGGAAAGGACGGGAGAGAAATCTAGACAATGTGATTTTGTTTTTGGAGAGAGAGATGGATGGTGGAGAGAGAGCCGTTGAAGGTTTTGGCATTTTGGGAGCTAGTGATGACTTGTGTGAAAGATACGAAAAAAGTGTTGGTATCAAATGAGGTGGATTAATGTGAGGGTGACACGTGGGGTGAGCGTAGGAGGAAAATATGAATTTTTTAACGAATCGTTGAATCTTTGTGAATGCCATGTGAAAGGGTGGAGTGTGAAGTGAGGGTGGAGGTACGCCGTACACGCGTTCGTCATAGTAACTGCAGAGAATCTCAACGAGAAACGCGAGGTGTACGTACTGGGTACCAGTGTACCACAAAACCTCTGGTAACAGGGAATTTGGGGATGCAGTTGGCACGTGACATGATACGTTGGAGCCAAAGTGAGTGAGTCAGTGAGTGAAGCACTGCAGTTGTACTGTTGTACTATGTTGACTCTGTTCAGAGTTTAGACTTATGTATTCGTGTCATTATTTATTATTTATTACTAGCTAAAGTGCACGTGCAACAGTGTACGTGCGATTTTTTTTTTTTTTAAATCTCCCTAGGTCCTACAGCAGAAAGGGAACAAAAATGTGAAATAGGGTCTCTCTCTTTTTTATTTTGTTCTTTTATAGGCGAACACAAATATAAAAAAAAGTGCACGTGTTGTACATTAGCATATTTTTATTTTTATTTTTTAATCGCCTTAGGCCCTACAGACAAAAGGGAACAAAAATCTAATGCATTAATCTGCATTATGTTTTGCTGTAATTCTTCAAATTTTATGGAAAGAATACTCCCCTGAAAATCCATGCGAGGTGTGTATTGCAACATAAAAAAGTTTCATGAAAGCATGAGTGAAGTATCGAGCGAGTAAGGAAATCCAGTCCCTCGATATGGTGTGGTGTACATAAATTATAGATTAAATATTAGGCACCAAACCAATTACATAGCAGAATGCCTTGCCATTGTTGATGCAGTACAATAACGGTATTGCTAATTAGGATTAGTATTAGTTTTAGCAACTATAGTTATAATTTTAACATAAAACTGGGGTAAAAACCCTGATTTGAGTCTTTATTAGCTTAAAACCCATTGACTTTTTGAATTACGGCTAAAGCCCACCCTTTTTTTTAAGTTGTGAATTAAAAGTTTCCGCACGTTAAAATTATGGAATAAGGTCATTGACCCAATTAGATCACCTCCTTTAGCTTCTTCTAATACCAAATTTACCCTTTTCTTCTCTGTTTAGTTCTTATTGTAGTTTGTCTTCAAAAATCTCTTTTATTGAGTTTGAGATCGTGATATGTGATTTCATCAATTGAAAAAGTTTGGGTAACATAAATTTGTTATCCATGTTTGGGTAATGAAGAAAGGAATCACTAGTGGCTTAGCAAGAAAAAGGTTAGATTTTTATGATGTTGGGCTTTTGATTTAATGTGTAAATGAGAATTGGTGTTCTTCATTTTAAGTTTTAAAGCTTGGTTTTGTTAAGGTACGATTAATGCGTTTGGCTTTGTTAAGCTTCAAATACTTAAGAAACAAAATTTTTCTTGTTTGTTATGATGTGAATAAGATCTAGATAGAAATGTCAAAGATGCAAGAGCTCTTATTGCAACACAAGATCAATTAGAGATGGTTACTGATGCTTAATCTTATTGTTGCAAGACACTTGCACTTTAAGCCTAGATATGAAGTAGCATTGGAACTCAATTCTAGAACACTTCTTTCGAATTAAGGAAGTGGCTAATATGCTTTAGGAATACGTTCTTAGCTATAAAATGGTGTATGATGAAGAATTGACTACTTCTTTAGACAATAGTAGTTAACAAGAGATTTCGAGAGAAAGAGTGAAGCTTCTTTCTGAAAATTCTTTCGTCAACCGATTCATCTGATAGACAGTCTTCACTCAAATGCTTTTTTGTTTCTGATATGAAGAAAAAGTTATGGTTGGACTTTGTAAACAATATGATAAAGAAGGTCAATGGGGGTAAATTATTCATCTCAATTTCTTTAGCAATTGTGATTTATGTGGATTGATTTGGAGGATTATTGGAATAAATGGTATCTCACTATCCCTATGCAATGCAGGTATTTGGTATTGGGTGAAGCTTGTTGCTATCTTGGATTAATAGAAGATACAATGGTTCTCCTACAAACAGTAAGCCGCTACAATTCAAAGAGAAATCATATGATGTTATGAAGATATCTTTACCTTGTCTAATGCCGCTTTGTGCAATGACATGAATAACACCACGCTGCCTCCTTCCGAGGCTGCATCAAGTTTCAAAGGGGTATTATGCCGAGACATTGTTTGTATTTGTGATTTTTCTGAGCATTGGACTGTGCGTTGTTATTGTTGTTGTTTTTTTTTTAACAAACCGTAGATTTACGAAGGATCCATAAGCTAAAAATGGAAGAGCACTCATTAAATGAGTGAGCGATGGTTTGAGTCCATCTAGATCCAATTGTAGCACCTTTTGGTGTAAAAAGGAATAAATAAAACGTCGTTTGATGGTAGTATATGCATAAGAGGCCTCTTTGCATAGATGATCGATAACATTTGTATATGTATCATATTAGGTTTTGTATTAGGTTGAAGACATGTTTTAGATTTGTTTGCACACAAACAATTTTTGCATTAAGGTAAGTGAGTTAAAAACCAATGGTTTTGTGATGGTAAATTATACTTTTTTACCATATATAGATGACATAGGTTTTATGTTTCACAACAACTCATCTTGAAGCATGGGATCCTTTTCAATGAACACCGACTTGGTAGTAATAGACAACATAATATTCATGTTGCGAAAGAAAGTTAATGATGTAGCATCCATGTTGCGATGAGATTTTCCAATGCAACATCCTTGTTGTAGTAATCGCGGAGGAGTTGGCGATTGGCATTGCAAAGAGTAATATTAATATATACGGTTGCAACATCCATATTCGCCTTGATGGTAGTATATGTACGGTCGATAGTATTTGTATGTGTTATGATCGAAATTTGTAGTCACAAATAAATGTAGTCAATAGAATCTATGTTGTTTTTGTATTTTTTAGTCATTGATATAATACTTGGTTAATTTCTAAACTTGAAGAACATTGCATTGTTTATCTTAGTTATGTGACAAAAGACCTCGACATCAAGTGTAATGTAGGAATGCGACCTTATGACTTGAGTCTAGTGTTGCAGTGAGAGTACGTTGACAGTGCAACATTCATGTTGCAATGGGAGTTCACAGTGGTTGTTGCAATAGTAATAGATAATGCAACATCTATGTTGCAGTTGAGTTGACATTGTAAAATTCATGTTGTAGTAGAGTTGCCAGGGCAACATCCATATTGCAGTGGGAGTTCATAGTGGTTATTACAGTAATAATAGACAGTGCAACATCCATTTTGCATTAGAGTTGACAGTGCAACATTCATGTTGTAAGATACGATTGCCAATGCAACATTTATGTTCTGATAGGAGTTGCCACTGGTGATTCTTGCAGTAGTAATAGTCAGTGCAACATCCATGGTGTTGTAGAAGAGTTAATAGTGCAACATCTATATCACAGTGGGAGTTGATAATGGTTGTTGCAGTAGTAATAGACAGTGCAATATCCATGTTGCTGTAGAGTTGACAGTGCAATATTCATGTTGCAGTAGTTGTTGAAGTAGTAATAGACAGTGCAACATCTACGTTGCAGTATAGTTGACAGTGCAACATTCATGTTGCAGTAGTAATAGATAGTGCAACATCCATATTGCAGTATAGTTGACAATATAACATTCATGTTGCAGTGGGAGTTGGCAGTGGTTGTTATAATATTAATAGACAGTGCAACATCCATGTTGTAGTGTTTGAGGGAAATTTCGGGAGAGAAATCAATAGGAAATTTTAAGGACAAAATTACCAATTGAAATTTCACAAAATTTCAAGACAAAGTTCACATGAGAAAGTTAAGCCGGGTTTCATATTTGGCGTTATTTGTTTTGTCTTAAAGGCCAAAGTGGTAATCTAATTCAAAAGTCAACCGGATGGGCTTTACACATAAATAAAAAATCAGGTGTCTTTTATCCATAATTAAACAGGAACTGTGGGCTTTAGGCCCAAACTCTGTAATTTTAATTTAGCCATTAGTTATTTTTAGTATTGTTTCTATTTTCAAATTAGTAATAGAGTAGTCAAGAGAATATAGTCTCTAAACAGTTCATTCAATTATTCAATATCAAATAATTTATCAAATTTTTTCTAGTACTTTTTACTTTTTAATCGCTTTTGCTTCGTCAATTGGTATCGAGCTTTAGTTCGATGACCCATCACGATAATGTTGAAATGTGTTCCAACGATACGAATAGTGGAGATTTCATCACAAAAAGTGTCTTGCTTCATCACATTAATCAAGCCATGGACAAATTTCGTTTGGAGTTTCGAAACATCGCTCAAGAGATCGTTGTCATTATGCTTCAAAACGAACGAGAATGAGCAAAACAATCGGGTGAAGATGTCGACAACACCGATCATCTTCTACACACCACCTATAGTGCACCAACTGCCACTGCTCAACACCAACCCACCACCAACACCAACTTCCACCACCACCAGTTCACCCCAATGTACGGTATCGAACCCCACACTACAAGAAAACAGGTTTTACGTCACGGTCCAAAACCGTGGGAAAAGGGCTTTCCCACGGTTTTGGACCGTGGGCTTTTTGTGCGTCGGAAATGGTTTGGCGACAGTCATGACCGTCGGTAAAGACCACCAATAGCGACGGTCTTTGCGACGGTAATTGCCATCGGTATTGCCACGGCATAAAACCGTAGGAAAGGCCATCGGAAAAAGTCAGTATTTCCCACGGTGTTAGTCTGTGGGGAAAAATTAGTTTTCCCGACGGTTATGGTCCGTGGGATAAGATATTTCCTACGGTCTTGGTTCGTGGGATTTGCTGTTTGCGTAGTGAATTTTGGTTTTTGGCTGATGTTATTTGACCGAGGGTAAAGTGAACGCTGTGGGTAGAAGTGCTTTTGCGACGGCTATGGACCGTGGCAGAGTTATTTTTTTTTTTAAAAAAAAATTTGATATTTTAATTCCTGTGTCATTTCACCTGCAATCAACAAAGACCTACCAAAACTCCCCTAACCATCCTACACCTCAAGCTCAATCAATTAACGTAACTTTTCCACATACATTTTTAGAAGATGCCCGACTTCGATTATCGACGTAAATCAACAGTGCAAAACAAGATAGACTAATTTAGCAGGCCATAAATTCATCAATTAACGTAACTTTTCCACAGACGCGCACAAGCTATCGAGCGATACTAGAACATCGATAATAAAATAAAGGCGGAAGCGAAGCATGCTTCATCACCATGATTCAACGAAAACCAAAGAGTCCGATGGAAAAATTAAAAAAATAACACAACTCCAAAACCTAATCTTCATGGGAGAAATAAAAAATTGACCATTTGGTTTAGCAGTTCGTGTGGCAAGCCACGAGCATATTAGCAACAACCCCTGCACTAGGAGTGCCTCCTATAGCTTCAAATATCTCCTGTCTGATTACAGAAGTTGTATGTTCAGCATCTTCATCCACTCGGTCCGTTACATCCAAAAATGCTTCATCACAACTTACTGCCTGTTTCAAGAGATCAAAATTACAATTTTTTTTCTTATAGGTCACATTACGTGGAATAAAAGGGTGAAAATGGAACGAATTACATCTCTAAACATGTACACACCTGCACTCTATTGCAATGCTTATGCAAAATATCGTAAAACTGATTGGCAACCTGCCAATAACAGCACCAACAGATGAATTATAAGGAACAATATAAATAAACAAAAACAAATGTGCAATCTTGAATCCACACATCAATATAAGGAACTCGATGCACTGCTTACCACTTCATAAGCTTCAAAATTATAAGGTATAATGACAAGATGAGGACAAAGAGCCTTTGCATCCCTAACAAACATTTCAGCTTTTACTCCTACAATTATATTATTAATAAATTTATAAATAGTGTCAAGGGCTCAAGGCACCAGATAAAACATGAAAAATTGAAATATAAGCTGAAAACTCTACAAAAAAGCAATTGTAGTCTCGAGCAGGGTAATTTGTAGACGAAATTTCAGCTGTTCCTCTTGGGTTGTTTGAATGGCACACAGCTACAGGCTTGTCTCGCAATTCGGGACGATTTCTGAGAATTACTGACACAAAAAAGCAGTCCTGGAAAAGCACATGGTTATCACCCCTAAAAGATGTATTTACAAATTTTATAAATAACATGTGACAGAGAATTTCTCCTCGAGTGTGGCCCCCCCCCCCCCACACACACACACACACATAATTTGTATAGGGAATAACTCAGATATCAAATAAAGCCCCAACCCCACACACACACACACACACAAAACCCTAAATACATAGACTGACAACAATACCAATTGTAATGCATCAGATCAAGTGAAGAGGTAGAAACTTCTAGTTGATAGCATATAATTGCAAACAATAAGATAATGCGGTAAAGCAATCAGGTCAAAATCAAGACTCTAATGGGTCATTCAGTATATTGCATGTAACATTGACACTCCACATTTTCAAATAAAATATGTGTCGGATACACCGGTATCTATCCATGTGTGTTACGAGAAACTGACATAATGTAGGACATATTGGGTTACAATATGCATTACTCTATATTGTAAATTTGTAATGCATCAAATCAGTAATATGATACACAAAATTACCCTGTCAATATGGATAACAGAAGTTCCTTGGTCAACATTAGAAGCATCAACAGTGGGATTTTCATGTTTAAACCCACAGCTAGGAAAACGCTTACGATAACGATTCCTCCAAGTTCCAATGAAATGCAGCCTTGAGTTCTACAAAATTCAAAATTCTGGATGAATTGTAATGCAAAATTTTCTTCACCGGAAAATTTCATAAATAAAACACAAACAGTATTATGCCAAATAGAGAACCGAACTGCTTGAGATTGATGTTTCTATTTTTTGTATCCTAGCTCACTAAAAAGCATTTTAACAATGCAACATTGTTAAAGAGTTCTAATGATTAAAGATTGCTGATAAGAAAACAATATAACAAGTCAACTAGCTCTTGTCATATATACGGTATACCCGTCAGATACGAATATACATACGATTATGCGTTTCTACCCAAAGATGATCCAATGGTGATTAATTTTGAATTATAAAAATTTATACAAAGTGTCATTATGATGATAGTGCAAGCCGAACTGTCTTATGCCATCATCCAATAATCCTATATGAAAAGTTCGGCTAGCTAAACCAATTGGTCATTTTTCAGTAGTATCCACTAACAATATATTAAGCAAAAATAGGGATACAAAATAATAATAATAAACATAAAATTAAGAGAGTGGTTCATAACAAACTTACAGCAACTATCAGCTATTATGAATCTCCAGAAGACTTTTGTGCCAAGATTTAAAACGGACCGAGCGAATAATCTGTCCTCCTGATGATAAGTCGTTTATCTGTCGTCATGTGAATACCAGGTCAACTTCCCAAGTCTCTGACGGAGCAATTCTACTCTCTTTCCCAGTATATACTACTTTAGAAGATCTATTCATAATATCAGCTTCGATGATCATAGTTCTTTCTTTTGCTTGTATATTAGCATCCATATTGGCCATTCACTGCAATGACTCAGGAACAAATTCCGCAATTTTCTCAAGAAGACTCTGGATTATATAGAAAAAATGAGGGGAGGGGAGGTTAACACACAATAATAATTTGCATAAAATAGTTCTAAAGAAAGTTCACCAGACAAAATCACATAAAATTGCATCAGCTGGAAATGCACATACCCTATCAAAATCGCTTGTGGTTCGCACATAACCATCTCCAACAACCACCCCAGCACCTGACAAATTCCTGGGTTCCTTATAATATTTTCTCAGTTCAGCCAAGGAAGAATCATCATTGCCAAGATACCATTTGGAAAAGGGACCATAGCCATAAAACAACCAGTCCAGCTCCCATTCTTCAGTAGCAAAATCATCACCAAACAAACCTTTCAGATACTTCGCTTCGCTCTTCCCAAACAAAGTAAGTCTACCATTTGGGTGAGTGAACATGACAAAGTCCTACCGCTGATACAAAAATAAAGAGGAGTTCGTACCTGAAACCCACTGTCCCCAACTTACCCAAATCCACAGATTTATACAGCAGCTTAAAACCCCAACAGTGGCAAATCCAATTAGCTATTCAAACACCGAAATTCCAACCTTACTTCACCAATTATCTGTTATACACATATGGAAACACAGTAATTAACACAATAAACTTATAAACCCCAAAAAAATTGGAAAGGCAAAGGTACAATCTTTAAATAGAATAGTAAAATAAATGAATATGAAAACCCTTGAAGAAACTAAACTGACCTGGGTTTTGGTCAGCAACGATTCCAAGTTGAGACGTCGAAGGAAAAAAAACATGTCTTTGAGTAATGAAGAGAAACAAAGCTTGTAAACACTGAGAAAATTAAACTTGAAAAAATTTGTCAAATAAAACCCTAGAAAAAAAAATAGATGCTTGAAATATTTTTTTTGATTTTATTACCATTTTCAGATGTGAGAAGTAGAAAAAGGAAAAAAAAAATAGATAAAAAGGTAAGTGGTTAATTGTGCGGGGCGAAGCTAAGCGGTGGTGGGGATTGGGGAAGGAGAAAATAGCTTTAAATCCCTTTCCCACAGTAAATCCTAAGAAAATTAAAGTTGAAATACGATTTTTGCTTCAATACCTTGTTGAGATGGGAAAAAAAAATGGGGTTGAGTGGTGGTGGGGGACGAAGGCTATGTGGGTGGAGGAAGAAATACCGTGTCTTTTTTGTTTTTTTCTAAGTGTTTTCAACCCTAACCCCATGGTCAAAAAGCGAAGAACAACCGTCCTGGTTAAAAAAATTGTACCCGACAGTTTCAACCGTCGCTCCACCCACGGCCAATTAAACAGTTAAACCGTGGCTAAAGGTATTAAAGCTACGAAATGAGGAAAAACTTATTTGCTACGGTCAAAATTCGTAGGAAACTATGTAAGGGTTTATGACCGTGGCTAAAAATACCGGGAATCCGTGGGAAAAAGTCGATTTTCTTGTAGTGCCAACCCACACCACCCATCACAATCACCGACATTTTGGGAGCTAGTGATGACTTGTGTGAAAGGTACGAAAAGTGTTGGTATCAAGGAGGTGGATTAATGTGAGATTGACACGTGGGGTGAGCGGATGAGGAAAATATTAATTTTTTAATGTGAATACCATGTGAAAAGGTGGAGTGTGAAGTGAAGGTGGAGGTACACCATACATGCATTTGTTATATAGTAACAATAGAGAATCTCTGTGAGAAACGCGAGGTATATGTACAAGTGGGTATGACTGAAAAAACACTGGGCAACAGGAAATTTGGGGATGCAGTTGGTATGTGAGATGCGTTCCCAATGAGTGAAGAAGCACTGCAGTTGTGTTGATGTAGTCTGTGACTCTGTTTAGACTTCAAACTCATATTATTATTTATTACTAGCCTTTGGCACGTGGTTCCCGTCACCTCTCTCTCTATTATTTTACTCTCTCTCTTTATAGCATCATCAACGCGCTGATATATTCCATTTCTAATGTGACATATAGCAATTTTTTTGGCAATTTTATTTACCAACGTACTGCCAAACACCTGTTTCTATCTCAACAATTGTTAAATTCTCGACCAAAATACTCAAAAATTTAGCAACCACTTGCACAGAACAAGTTTTCCCATCCAGATGTTGGACGGCTCAAGTTTTGCAGTTTATAAGTTTTTGTATTTTTTTTTAATAAAAAATTAAAACAGTTTAATTTCCCGTCCGAAAAAATAATAAATTTAATAAAAATTTGAAAAAATTACATTGGCACGGGACAATTTTTGCCGTCCAAAAATATAAACAATTTTTTTTTATGAAATGCATTGGTACATAACGTGATTTTAGCAATTTTTACTGACATAAAAAGTTGATGTATCACAATTTTTTTTAGCAACGCGTTTATGATGCTCTTATATATTTTTTTGGCTCCCACCTCACCTCTTTCTCTCTTTTCTTTTACACTCTCCCTCTCATACTTTTGTTTATGGAGGGCCAACTGAAGACAGAGAGACAAAAAATAAAATAAAATAAAAAATGCTCAAATAAACCGTGTCGTGAAATTATGCAATGATAGAACCGATAGTCAGCTCTATCGGCCCCTTATAAGTAATAGAGATTTATTACTATCCAAAGTTAACAGATTTTTTTAAAACTTTTGTTTAATCGATTAGGACCCCAAAAGAGAGAACAAAAAGGTAAAGTACATACGTCTCTCTCTTTTTTTTATTTTGTTTTTCTAGTGATTTTTTTTTTTTTTGGGAAAGTTAAATATATTAAAAAGATAAAAATATATAAAATAAAATACACAAGAATTTATGAGTATTTGGATTTTGGACAACTCAATACTCCAATACAAGCTTCTCTCTCAAAACAATTGATAGAAGGACATGTGTCACAAAGATAGCATGTGCTAGAATCGATGGACGACGCATTTGGCTAGCTCACCCACGCCATTTTAAAATAGTAGAGATATTTGTTTCTCAACAACAATTGGCTTATGTTTTAACTCAAAGGACTCGAGCTCTCAACCGTCCATCTAATATAGGCAAGCTTTAATGTGTTTGTTTATATATTGATCATTGAAAAATGAGTATTGATGGAGATGTTAAGGCTTAAAACTTAAGAAAATGAAAAAACATAAATTGAGTGATTTTAGTCTAGGCAACAATTAATTCAGTCAATTTTAACATAGTAATATAATAAAGGTTATCAAAGTTTACACTCATTTTTTATAAACATCTCGTATTGCAACATTAAAAAGCTTCATGAAAGCATAATGAGTGAAGTCTCGAACGGAGTTCAGAGTTGTTAAAAAAAAATGCAAAATGCACGCCTCTTAGAGAGTAGATAGTATTTGGCAACCTTGAGAATTCATCTTAACCGAAATTGGTGGGTTTTCTTATTCTCATGCGTGTTTGGTTGCAAATAATTGATGAGAATTAGAATTCTAACAAGACTTAGATTCTTACTTTGGTGGAAATTTGATTATCACCCCAAAACTATGTTAATTGGGATTCTCACGGTAGTTAAAGGTAGTTAATTTATTAAGTATAGTTAACAAATAAGTGCACCGTACCTTTAGATTTTTTTTTTTTTTGTGATATAGTGGTCCTAAAATATAAAAGAGTTTAATTTTTAATTAAATGACACTTCTACGTGTTTTTGAATGGACTAAGGCTCTATTTGGCAACAACTATTTACCCTGCATTAGATAGTCCATATACAGTAGATATGTAAACAAGTCTGTAGACGTATAAACAAGTCAAGACTAGTGTGAAAGATGTTTGGTATTATTTTTGTTCTTCCTTACAATCCACATGATAATTATTTTTCTCAAAAAAAAAAAAAAAAAAAAAAAAAAACCATTGAAATTGAATACCAACCTAAAAAAAAAAAAATAAATTTTACTATTGAAATAGTATGTTTATACAAGTAATAACTTCAAAATGAATACCTATCATCCAATTCATCCAAATCGAGCAAACAAATCATGATCTAACATGGACTAAAGAAACCTCAAAACTTCTTGACCAGAAGACATTGTGAGAATAGAGAGAGAGAAAGATAAGTGATGGGTGAAGAGAGATTGTGAGAAAAAGATTTTTGAGAGTTTAAATTACCAATAGAGAGCTTAATGGCGAAGAAGAAGAATTGATCAAAGAAGCGTGTCCCCTATTTTCTCTTATTTTTTTTTATGTTTTAATTAATGTCTTTTGGTTTTATTCCTAATGGATAATCATATCGTAGCTTTCCCAATGGATACCCTTATACAGACTTTTGTGGTTAGGCCAACCAACTAATAGCAAATGGTCTACAGAATTTGGCTCAAAATATATGAACCAAACATAAAAAATAGGATAGTGCATCCTAACCCATGAATAGGTTGGGCTAAACGTGCTAAAATAATTCTTATGGACAAACAAACAACCTTATTTCTCACATTATCATTGATAATCCAATTTTCCGAGAATTCTAACTCCCATTCCAAAACGTAACTAATTGAGCTCTGCTCGATATTTTGCTCACTCAACCCGTGTTACAAAACGATCTCTTAACCCTTTTTAATCTATTGTTGTTATGTTTGGTCGTATATGAGAAAATATGAAAATTTTCATTTTTGACGTTTGACAACAACAATAATTTTTGTGGAAAAATATTTGATTCATTACATTTTTTTAGCTTTATTTCTGCAAGACAAATTACAATAAAGAATAGAAAATATTTATCATTTTCCCACAGGGAAATTTCCCAAAAGGAAAGGGTAAACTGTTTTATAAAGAAAGTGAGAAAATATAAATTCTTCAAGCACAGTTTCCTACATCCTACATACTTTTTTTAAAGAATCGAAAACTAGAAAATAACATTTTATCGTGAAAGTTAATTTATTCCACTGGAAAATAGTAAATCAAACATACCCTTAAGTCCTTAACTAAAAGAATGGTTATCGAGCCAGACTTGACTCGCTTATGACTACGACCCGAGCCTGAACTTATTTCAGGGTCCATTTAGAAAAGCAAGCCGAGCTCCCACGAACAATATTAAAGCGTGAGATGCACGCGTTAGTCCAATTTCCCGCCATTATTATAAACCCATTATTTTCTCAAGTGTGGGTTTCAGTTCTTAATTATCAATCACTCTCTCAAGTGTAATGGCATGGTGGGAAGGCGTTGAAGAAACTCGTCTACTAATTGCACCAGGTAACACCAACCAATTTCTCTTCCAAATTTTAGGGTTTCAACTTTTACATGTCTTTGAATCAATATACTGTAGTACCCGGGCCCACAAATCAAAACGGGGAAGGAAGTTTGTTATCTCTCCGTCATCCAAAGTCAGGTAATAAATAATTTTACTGCAAATATTTCCATTCATTTTTTTATCGTACGGAAATACGTTTTATTGTTATCTCTGACTTGACAGGAAACCCGACGAGTTATTTCCTTAACAATGGATCTCTTCAAGAATTGAATTGGTTTAAGCAATCTTATGGATCTTGGTTCCTAGGAGAGTTTGTCTGTGAAGGTGGGCCCAAAGTCCTATTATTTTATTGTATAAGATGAACAAACATGATTATAACTTAACGTTTTTTATGAGACAGATGGGAGCTTGTATACGGCAACTCCTATTGATCCTGTTTTTATTCTGTTGCCTATTTTTGAGGAAGCTCGAATGAAGGTAAAATTCCATTAGATTAATTGTGTGGGAAACCATAGGTCATATGCTCTCTTTAATGTTATCCTTTTTGTGATTCAACTTCACTTGCATGGCATCCTATTGGAGTTAAACGAAATTTTCATGTCAAGTTGTAAATGAATGCTCCGGTGGATTTACTAGAGTGAGAGAACTTTATAGTTTAGAAAAAAAAAAATTATCTTAATTACTTCAGATGCACATTCTTTGTATACAGTATATATGACTTTGTTCAATTGTGAAACAATAAAAAGCTGTCTCTATCTGTTCATATTATATTCAGATTAATAAGGGTAGTTTGTTTATCCTTAAAATGAGCTTAATGTATTGCATCCTGAAACCCTGTCCCTCAATATTAACATAGCTTTCCCAACGTTAGAAAACAATAGAAAAAGCTGAACATGATATCCCACATTTTTTTTTTATAGTTAGAACTTTATTCTGTAACCCCTTAAATCCTTTTTTTCTCTGGAGAAGGTGGGAACCGAATCGTAGACATTGGGCCTAACCTCCCAAAGATTGACCAGTAGGGCACTGTACAGTGTACGCCTTCATATTTCCACGTTTATACTTGAACTGTTAGCCCTTCTATTATACAATGACTTGAATGCTTAATATAAAAGTAATATATGCTTTTAGATTTCCAAAAAGGTCTTAGGGTATCTCAGCTACTCAGGAGGAGGTTATATTTTCGGTTAAGTATTATTGGCCTCAAGTTTCAAGGAGTTTAGATGCTGCCCTTTGATTCTTTTTAGCTAGGTGGATTGTTTAGTAGTTATGGATATGGGGTATGGGCTGTATTCTGGGATTCGTTGGGTTATTTCATTTTTCTTGTTCTTGTATTTGTAAGCCTTCTCACTTTCTCAGCCTACTTCCTCTCATTAATGAAATTACATTTACCGAGCGAAGGGAAAAAAAAGTCTTATGACCATGAATTTAACTCTTAAAATTTATAGATTTTATTGAATAGGTGTTCTAGTAGCCAAAACAGAAGAACATAAAATGTTCTGTTATTATTATTATTATTTGATTGGCAAGCGAGGTTGTTATAGAGGTCCTCTAATCCTTTTCATTAATAATAGAAGTTTGGTTACATTCTCAAGTACTTTTTTCCTATTACATCGTCATAGACAATTTTTTTTCATATCCTCCAAAAAGGAACTTGGAATTATCTCTATGTATCTAACAGATGGGATAGAAGCTGCGAGTGCATCCACAAGTCGGTTAGATTCGTTGTATATGTGCTGGATAGAAAAGAACTCCATTTGAGCTATCCATGGCTGAAAATATTGTCCGATATATCGATATATTGGCGATATATTTCGTTTTTTGAAGGGTCCGAAATGGATATATTGAGATAAATCGGAAAGATATATTGACACAGTTCGGATCTGATATATATCAGATTTTCCGACATATATATATCGATTGATATATCCGATTTTGATCTTTGACTTTGTTGACTTTGACTGATTTTTGATTGATTTTTGATTTATTGTTATGATATTTCCGATATATATCGCTATATATCGACGATATTTCCGACATTTCATAATATATTGACAATTTTTTTTGACCGGTCAACAAAAAGAGATATATCCACCGATATATCGACATTTCCGATATATTTCATTTTTTGAAGGGTCCGAAATATCGACCGATTTCTAAAAATTAGGCCTTGGAGCTATCAACCTCCGAATCCTTGCTATTACATGCTTAGCCTGCCACGAATGCTCCTTAGACTTGAGAAATGACACAAAATTTAGTAGAGTCGGTTTGGGCATTAAGACTCCTAATATTGTGTGTCAATGCAAGTTGTAATCCCATTTCAACTCCTTGTAGTTCAATAAGTGCTATAGAAGCGAAATCAGACTTCCCCTTAGGCGCATAAATCACCTTGCCTCGGTTATTCCGTACAGCTGCTGCCCATCCTCCTTGGGTTCTGCACTTTACTTCGTTTTTACTTTGTGATAAGGTTAGTTAAGACAGTTATTAATAAGGAATAGAGCTTTTTTTTATGTTGATTAGATTTTGATTGTAAAATAGTCCTTCCATATGTAAATCCCTGGACCACCCCCTTAGATGGACGTATTTAGCAAAATGTAGGAGTAGACGTGTTAATTGGAAAAGAAAATGAAAGTGGATCAGTGGATGATTTACCTATGTGCATAAATGAAAGAAGACATTTATATTTAACTAGACAAGGAGGTTGAATGCTGTAACAAAGCAAACACATGGATTGACATCCTAAAAGCAGAGTTGAGGATACTAATATTAGCAGATTAGATGACTTTCGTGTATATAAACGAGCAACACCATCCATTTATGAATCCTAGATGTTTGATATAAGGTGGTGATGCTGAATGTGTCTTAGTATGTCCAGTGGCCACTCGTCAAGCCTTGGGAAGTTGGCCCCAAGGTCTTGTGAGTTAGGACTGATTGCCACCTTGACATGGGAGACGGGGTGGGTGTTAAATGGTTTAGGGGTTAAAATCTAAAACAGTTGTATCCATTAATGTATTTTTATGTTTAGGGGTTTCAGAAATTTATGTATTTTTACTATTGAATTGTACTTATCGAGCAAAAGAAAAACCATATGAACTATAACTATTTGAAAAGTTGTATACTAATTAGCGACTGCAGAGTTACTATGTATGCTACAAAACATCATAAAATTGGGATCTATATTTTTGGCACCACTTTATGTCTCCAATGCAGAAAGAGGGTGACAAAGGGAAATTCAGACAATTAGAAGAGATAATGTTCATTAATGGTTACCCTGGATATCAAAATCTACTTTCTATGGCAGAGGAATCTATGCTAGCAGTTTGTGAAATGAAAGGTAACCACTAAATATTTTATTAAGATACTCTCTTCCCAAATGTAGCTGTACATTTCTTGTTCTTTGTTATTATTGTGTAACTTGTTCATTATTAAAGCAAAAGATGAAGTTCTTGTATCTCAGAAGTGGTTAGTAATTAGCAAAGGTTCAAGGAGACATTTATGGTCAACATATACTGAATGAGTGGCGGCTGGGGACCATTAAATACTTTATCGAGTGCTGCCTGCAGCATGTTTACCACAGATAGCTTGACAATAGATGGCCTTGTCAGAAAAAGAGGAAAAAGAGAAAAAAGAAAAAAAGAAGAAGACAAGAAAAGAAAAGAAAAAAGAGCCATGTTTTCAGATCGCCCCATATATCAAAATTAGAAAATATGATTTTCCCATCTTTTATTGCATGTTAGGTAGTTGGAGGGATGTAATGGGAGAATGGAATACAGATTGATTTGACGAAAGCCTGTGAGCATTTCAGCTGGGATTTTTACTGGACCACGTCATAGGTCGAAGCTTTGGGTAACTGTGGCAGAAGTGGATTAGGAGATTTACATCTTTGACTTCTTTTTGGATCCTTCACCTGCTGGCTTTTCAGAAGTTCCATATTATACTGGGAGATCCCCTCTCTTCTCCTTTCTCCTTCAATGACGATGAATTTTGTGATTGATAGAACACTAGACGGTTTTGAGGTCTTCTGTAAAGAAGGGTCGATCACTATCTCCCACTTACGATTTGCAGATGATACTAATGTCTTTCCAAGTGGCACTAGAATTGTTATCTATCGTTGGGTTTTGATTATGAAATTTAATTTAATACATAAAAATAAAATGGGCATCTTGATCTCTAGCTGATTTCTGCATCACTCTTTCTTGCACTATTGTATATGTATGGTAGGATATGTCTTACCACAACTCCTCTGTTCTCTTGTTTATATCATTATATGCAACATATATCTACATTTACCTGTGAAAAAAGAGGACTCATATACTATACGTCTATACTTGTCTGAGCAGCTAAATAGCTAATTATTATCTTCCCTTGAATCTTTGCAGAAGTTGGATTCTCAAAGTTTTTTAGGCTTAACGACTCCAAAGTTTTAGCTTGGTTATGCTACAAGGTGTGGGCCTTTGGATTTTTTCTTTTGCACAAGCTGTATAGCTGTATCATCTTGTTTACCACAAAGCTAAGGCTGGTGCCATTTTGTTTGGATAAAAAAGTTGCATATCACACAGACTCTTGTTTTCTCCTTATTGCAGGTGCACCAGCTAAAACTGACACTATCGGCACTAGATAAAAACTATGCTGCCCAGGATGAGAAGGATGTGTGTAAGTGTTTTACTAGAAGGCTACCAATGATATGCAATCTAAAACCTACACTATATTGTTTGTGCATTTGCCGTCATTTGGGGGATGTGATGTTAGTGTTTATTCATCAAGTCCTCATTTATTACATTGTAGAGGAGATCCCATGTACCGTTTTTTTATACAATACAGTCACTTTATTAGATGTACTGCATCATGGTGCACATAGCTGGAAGCCTGGAATTAAATGAATCTGATGCGTCCCACCCAAATTTTCTCAGGCCCCACATGGATGAAATATCTGGCGGCCATGTGAACTATTTATGGTTTACTCTTGTACAGTTTATCTTTCAAGTTGCTTTAAGGAACCGTCTTCATAAATAAGGAGATTACTTGCTTATGCAGTTACAATGTTTCCACTAATTTCATCTGTCTGTTGCTGACGCAGTTATGCAAAGCTTCTATTTGTTTCAGTACAATGTTTCACTAACTTCACCTGTCTACTGCTGCTGCTGCAGTAACAGAAGCTGTCTCTCTGTTGGGGGAGTATTTGAATGATGAACCTTGGTTAAAACTATTATGTAGTCATTTAAGGTAAGACTAAAGTACTGACATTGCAGTTTCCTGTTTTCACGTGTTAAAATGTCATTCGAGTTGATGTTTTCATTTGAAGATACTTTGATGTGACTTGAGCTGCCTGGAAAGTTATTAGTAGTTTACTGAAGTGGCTTGATTTTTAATTTTTTGCAGGTTGGATTTGCAGGAGGCAACTAAAAGTACCCCTTTTCAGGAAATTCTTCCAAGTGCACCAGAAAGTACTCCAGGATCTTTTATCGCTCAACAGGTATACACTGCTCAGCTATCTATATAAAAAACGTGTCAGACTCAGACATCCTTAAGTTGCTTCCATTTCAGATTTTTTTATCACTCACTCTCCTTGAAAATTTGTTTACTTGTCAAGGTGTTCATTTTCTGTCTCTCATTTCTCTATACTGTTTTCGATGATATTTTTTTTAGGTCAAAAGCGCGTGTCAGAAGAAAACTTATGGGAGACAAGCTAAGAAGATGAAACCTGAGACAGATTCACGCAACATCAAAGATATGTTTACTAGGGCCTCAAGGAGGGGGAGATGATTGAGGTGGTGAAGTCGACAAATCTCGTGTGCATTGAGGTACTTGCTTAGCATCTTTATAACACCTTGTCTTTTATTTTATTTTTCCTAATAATAATAAAGATAATAATAATAATAATAATGAAATAGATAAAACAGAGATAGGATATCCAGTAGTTACGGATAAAAGCCCGTAGGTAAATAGATAAGTTTTAACCTTTGTTTTTCGGGGAGGTTTTTAAAAACTAGAAAATAGAGTTTTCTCATGAGAGTTTCTGGGGAAAAACACAGCGAGAGTTTTAGAAAAAAAAAAGAGTTACTGAAAGAAGAAAAAGTTTTGAACGAGGAAAATCGTCGTTTCGCGCAACAGTCGACTTCGGTCTTTCGGGTTTTCTCGCTGTTCGGTTTATAAAATGTGAGTAGTCTGAAGTTTTTTTTTTTGGTTATATTTGTTTATGCTATTCATACCAGTAATACTGTTTTCCATAATTGAGATAGTGTAAACCCCGTTAATGGTGTCGACTGATAAATACGAATTTCGCAGTACTACAGTATGTAAAACTCTGATAAAGTTGAAAAGTTACACTATCGAAGTCTTGACATCTTGACATCGGTTGCTAATGGCGTCGCCATCAGAACCAAACCGTCCCATATATTGTTGGTTGTGTTTGAATGATGGGTTTTGTTTAATTGTGTGGTGATGTTAACTGTTGTGGTTACCATTGAATTGTATGGTGGTTGTGGTGGGTTTTACTTGATTGTTAGTCGTTGGACGGTGAAGAATAGAGTGGGGACTGGAGAGCGTGAAGGGAAACTTGGGAACCGACGCATTCATGGAGGTCAATGTCGATCCAGTGTGAAGGACGAATTTTGATAAACAATGATTTGGGTTTTTGGTAGGAATTAAAGTAGTAGGGGTTTTGTTGTAGGTTAATTTCGGTTAGTTGGAGAGGTGAGTGGTGGTCTGGCGAGTGAAGCTTTAGCAGGCTATTAATGGCGTCGGTTTGAAATTTTCGTAGTATAAGGAAATTTGGATTTTTGGATATCGGCAGATTGGGTTTTTGAAGGAGAGTGGAACGGTGGGGTTCATAGTGGAGATAGAATGGTGGGTGGTGGTGGCTGATCGGTGGAAGGTGTGGTGAGGAAGAAGATGAACAGTGAATTTCGATTTGGGCTTGGGCCAAATCGTGGTGGTTTATATGTTTTAACTTTTGGATTTTATTTTTGACTTAAATTTAGACTATGGGCCTTAGGCTTTAGGCTTTTGGGTTAGAAGAGTTTGGGGATGGTTGATTTTGACAGTTGACCAGAGTTGATTTTGACTGTTGACAAAAGTTGACTTTGACCAGTTTGACCCAAATTTGACTTTTTCCTAAAATTATGATTCGGTCTATTAGGATAAGTCTAGGACTATTAGCATGTTTGACTTAGGCTAAGACCTTCCCAAATATACTTGTGTACGTGTATTTACTGCTTTGTGATTTTTCAGTCTTTTACGATACACAACGTTATGATACTTATACATCCATGAAATTAATAACGCGTAAACCAAAATTACTTGAATCAAGATATTCTTTCGTTCTCTGAAATAATATATGCAATAAAGTTCAATAATGTGTAAACAAAACTTACCGCACCCTTTTAGAACTCTCCACGCCTCAAGTTTTGGAATTTAGTTTTATGACTGATGATGTCATATGTTAGGTGGGCATTTATTGAATGTGTCATAAATGGCCCGTTAAGTATATAAGGGTATTCATATATGAATGACCCGGGTATTCATTGAATGTGCCATGAATGACCGATTGTTTGGATTGCCCTAAAGAGGAACTAAGGTATTCGCCTTGGGTTAGTTGTATTCTTTGAGTGTACGAGAATGTAGGATTGGGTATTTCTTGAATGTGGCAAGAATGACTCAGGGCATTCATTGAATGTGCCATGAATGGCCCGTTAGTGATATGATAGGTATTTATTGAATGTGGTGGGAATGACCTAAAGTATTCATTGAATGTGTCATGAATGACTGAAGTTTTGTTACCCAAAAGAGGTCATGAAATATGTGTATGAAAGCCCAGAGGTAGCTATGATATTGTGGTATTCGGTGGGAGAGAAGCACACATGAATGTGTGATTTGGCAAATGTGTGGAGTGCAAATCGTGGAGTAGGTACTAAAGGGTGGGTGTATAAAAAAAGTCATTGATTAATTGATAAGAGAAATTGATTTGATTATGCGAGCGTGGTTGAGTTTACTTTTGAATACATATAGGATATGTACATATGTTATATTTTGCAGGAGGGTAAGACTTAATAATATTTTGTGCAGGAACGCAGTCCTACCCTTATACAGCAATGGATATTGGTAAGTATTAATTCAAGTATTTAGATATTAAAACGAGTTATTAAAATGAGTTAATATAATGGAAGTTTTGCTTGGGAAGAAACTATGCCGGTTGAGATGACGGAACTACCTTTCTTCCCAACTGAGAATGATTAGGTTATGATAGAGTTAAAGTGTTAGTTGGATAAGAAAAGATTTTAAATGTTTATATGTGGTTAGTCTACTCATACCATCAAATTCCATTTTGCTGACCCATGTTTGCTTTGTTTTGGCAACGTGGGTGTGTTCTTGGGAATATAGGTGGAAGGCAGTGGAACCGCAGCGTGTGATTGGGATTCGTGCTTGGAGCAATCCGTTAGTTTTCTTTTAGGTCTGATTCTTATTGGAATGATGTAATAACGTAGTTTACCTTTTGCATGGCATGAGAACATGGTAGTGAGGAAGTTTATTTTGAGAGTTTGTTTGATGTTTTATTTGGACGGATGATATCTTAATAAAGCAATGGCGGATAATTATTGGGATTATTTTTAATTTAAGTTGATTCTTTTATGACATGGCTGTTAGGGTTTTGTATGTGTAGTATCCCCCGTCATAGTCTGGGTTTTTAAACAAGTGAACTTAGTGATGTTTGAGATATTTATATTTCAAATATTCACTTTGTTATTGTTTAGAAATTCGGGTTGTGACATTTTTAGTATCAGAGCCTAAGTTAGCTTAGTGTTGGAAAGTCTAAGTGATCCTCGGATGTGAAATATGGGTTATAGTATTGAGAGTTTTGGATATATGTGAATATTAATGGGAGTTTTGTTTGAACTGTAGATCATGGTTCGCATTACACGAATGGTAATACTATCGACTGCAGTGAACACTCCATGATGATGTTTGGAGACGAATTGAATCGGTTGTTGCAGGCTATCTTGCGAATAACCATCCCGTTTCGGGGAGATCCTTTTGCTAAGCCTTGATAAGGAGTTTGGTACTCTTGGTAGCGGCCGATTTAATGGTGTTGGGAATACAATCGCAACGAGTTTTAGATTCAAAGTTGTGAAAATATATTTGAGCGCATTTAACTTTACCGAGGTTCGAATGGAGTTGGCGGCTCACCAACTTGATAACGCCGCTAGGTTTTGGTGGCGAGCTCTCACCCCTAGTCCGACACTAGAACTTTGACTTGGGAGGACTTCAAGGTTAGATTTGAAAGTAAGTTCATTCCGAGGCAAGAAAAGAGCTTGGCTCAACAGTTCTCGAGTTGACTCAAGACGGGAAGTCCGCGGATCGGGTATGTGACCAAGTTTAATGAGTTATCGAGGTTTGCTCCCTCTCTTGTGGATAATTGACAAGAAGAAAAACCAAAAGTTCATACGTGGGTTGGAGTGTCACTTGTCCGAAAAGTTGATTCCTTTGATGGGGACACTTTTGATCGTGTGTTGGACTTAGCCTTGAGATATGAGGAGCAGAATGTAGCCCCAAGAGAGTCGAGGGGAAGAGGAAGTTTGGTGAGATACAAGTTGTTGGTCGTAGGCCTTTTGAGAAGCAAAAGCGACCGAATAGGTTTAGGCCTTATGATATACCTCAGAGGGGTCCGTTTCAGAGACCACCATCCCAGGGGTTTCAAGGAGGATTTTATCAGCAGGGTGTATACCGACCCCAAGAAGGATTTGCACAGCAGGGTGGTTATAGCCTTATAGGCCATCAGCATCGAGGCTATAGACCTCGGGGAATCGATGGTCGAAGCGGTGGTCCGGCTTCGTGTCGAAGCTCCCCTCTTCTGTATCGACCAACATCATTACTTTTACCTGCACCAGCACCAATGCTCAAAGCCATAGTTCCTGTTGAAAGGGCTTGCTGGGAGTGTAAGCAGGTGGGGCATTTATCTCGTTATTGCCCTATCAAGCAGGTAATCGCAAGAATAAACAACACCAAAGACTACCACGCTCGTGCTAGAGCCTATGCAACTATGCCAAGACTGGGAATGTTGAAGGTACCTTTAGTTCATCTCGGTTTACATTCGAGTTTTGTTTGATTCGGTGCTTCACATTCCTTTATATCTCGTCCAAGATGTTGAGAAAGAAAGTTTTAAAACTACCCTTTATCTAAGCCCTTGTGTGTTGAGACACCGTTAGGAGGTTCTGTTACCTTTATATGACGAAAAGCAAAGGTTTTAAGTTGTGTTTCTTAGGCCGCGTGTCTTTATGGTAGACTTGATCGTGTTGGGGTTTGAAGGTTTCCATTTCATACTTGGTATGGACCGGTTGACGCGTTATCATGTTACCTTGATTGCGGCGAGGAGGGAGGTTATAGTGAATACACCGCATGCCGAGGTTGATTCACACCGTGTTAGTAAGGAGGACTTCGGTGATGTCTAGTTTCACGTGTCTTTCATAGAGATACCCACGAGGGATATCATCATGATGTGGAAGTAGTGAGAGACTTCAAGATGTTTTTCAGAGATTCCGGGGTTGCCACCCAAGAGGGAGGTGGAGTTTCATATAGACTTATTACGGGGGCACGCACCGGCCAAAGTCGGGCTTACGTGTTGACACCTAAGCTATTGGGCGAAATGAAAGTGCAAGTCGAAATTACTCAAGAAGGGGTAAAGAGTTTAATGTTTAGTGTTTTTGTTTTTGGCATAACCATATTTTTTGAGTATATGAGTTTGAATCTTTTAAGGTGTGTATGACTAGGTTCATACGACCGAAAGACTCACCATGGGGTGCGCTATTTTTTGTTTCAAAGAAGGATGGTACTTTGAGGATGTGTATTGACTTGGTGGATTTGAACCAGTGACTATAAAAATAAGTATCCGCTTCTTAGGATTGATAATTTGTTGGACCACCAAAAGGGGCTAAGATATTTTCAAAGTTTGATTTAAGGACCGGGTTATTATCGATGGGAGTTGAAGAAAGAGTATTCCTTTGACTACATTTAGAACTTGGTATGGGTTGTATGAAGTTTTCGTGATGTCTTTTGGGTTGACGAATGCACTGCATTCTTTATGGACCCCATTGAATCGTATTTTCGAGGCCCTTTTGGATAAATTTGTGATTGTTTTCATTGATGACATTTTAGTGTATTCACAAAACACGTAAGAACATAAGATGCATTTGAAGATAGTGATCGACGTTAGAACGCGAAGTTGTATGCTAAGTTTAGCAAGTGCCATTTTGGGAAGAAGAAATTCGTTTCTTGGGATACGTGGTATCTAGTGAAGGGATTGTTGTAGACCACGGTAAGGTTCTTTGAGTGAAAGAATGGAAACAACCAACCAACCACGCTCTGAGAGATTAGAAGTTTCTTGGGGTTAATTTGGATATTATCTGAGATTTATTGAAAAGTTCTCGCTTATTATTGTAGCTCCGCTCCCACGAAGTTAACTAGGAAAGATGTGAAGTTTATGTGGACTAATGATTGTGAGAAGCGCTTTCCTAGAATTGAAACAGAGGTTGACTCTGACTCCAATTCTAGTAATCCCGACTAGAGGCGGAAAGCTAGTGGTTTTTACAGATGCTAGTGGAACTGGTTTGGGTTGTGTGTTAATGCAAGATCATAAGGTGGTGTCGTATGCTTCACGACAGTTGAAGATACACGAGAGACGTTATCCTACTCATGACCTGGAGTTAGCGGCAGTGGTTTTTGCTTTGAAAGTGTGGAGACATTATTTATATGGTGAGAAGTTCGAGCTTTACACAGATCACAAGAGTTTGAAGTATCTTTATTCACGAAAGAGTTGAATATGAGGCAATGAGATGGATGGAGTTTATAAGTAGCTATGACTTGAGATTCAAGATTATCACCCGTGCAATGGCAATGTAGTTCTTGGATGCACTTAGTCGATTACTGGTGTTTTGACCACTCTTATGGTGCAAGAGTGGAAGAGTTTAGAGACTATATCGGCTTATGATGTCCTGACTATACCGATACTGATTTGAGGGGTATATATGTAGTTTGGAGGTTAAAAGGTGATTTTCAATAAGTGATTGCCATGCGGCCACGAGACCGATTTTTTTGAGTCGGTTAGATGATCCGGTCATTGATATTTTAGATGATTGTCCGTCCGAGCGGGCGGTTGATTCGAGGGAGGATTGAGATTTCATGAGATCGATTGTGTACCGGATGATGCAGAGTTAAAGAAGGAGATATTGTATGAAGCTCATCGTTCTTGGTTTACAATTCATCCTGGAGGAACGAAGATGTACCAAGACTTGAAGATGACCTTTTGGTGGGAAGGAATGAAAAGAGATGTCGGAGAATATATTTCTCGTGTTTAACTTGTCGTTGAGGTTAAAGCGCAGAGCATCGAGGGCCTTCGGATTATTGCGGCCATTAGAGATACCGATGTGGAAATGGGAGCACATTTCTATGGATTTCCTTGATGGCTTGCCTAAGTCTTGGAGAGATAATGAATCTATTTGGGTTATTGTTGATCGCTTAACGGTTCCGCTCATTTCATTCCTATTGACGTGCATAGAAATACAGATAAGTTAGTTTCTTTGTACATTCGGGAAGTGGTCAGGTTATATGGGATTCCAGTGAGTATTGTTTCAGATCGAGATCCTTTGTTCACTTCCGAGTTTTGGAAGAGTTTTCAGCGTGCTATGGGCACTAGTTTGGCGATGAGTACTGCTTATCATCCTCAGACAGATGGACAGACGGAGAGGGTGAATTAGATATTAGAAGATATGTTACGGTCTTGTGTAATGGATTTTGGTGGAGGATGGGAGGAGCATTTACCTTTGGTGGAGTTTGCATATAATAACAGTTTCCAGTCGAGCATCGGTATGGCACCCTTTGAGGCTTTGTATGGGCGTCCATGTCGATCACCCGCTTGTCAAGCGATGTGGGAGATCGAAAGTATTACTTGGGCCGAGATAGTGAGAGAGACATCCGAACGATTAAAGTCATTAGAGAAAGGATTAAAGGCAACCTGAGTAAGTAGCGGAGAAAAAATTATGCATATTTAAAGAGGAAACGGGTTGAGTTTTCTCTAGGCAATTTTGTGTTTTTGAAGGTTTCCCCTATGAGAGGAGTTATGAGGTTTGGCATGAAAGGAAAGTTGAGTCCACGATATATTGGACCATATAAGATAGTAGCCTCCGTTGGTAGTTTGGCGCATCTTCTTGCTTTGCCGCCCTAACTTAGCGATGATTCACGATGTCTTCCACGGTCTATGCTTCTTTGGAAATGTGTGAAAGATCCTATCGAGGTTGTTCGGCCCAGAGCTAGAGTTGAACGATGATGTAACTTTTACGGTGGTGGCCTATCACGATAGTAGATAGGGATGTGAAACACCTTAGGAGGAGGATTGTAAACTTGGTAAAAGTGCAGTGGAGTGAAAGGGAAAATGACGTGACCTGAGAACTTGAAGATAAGATAAGGCAGATGCATCCTGAGCTCTTCTCTGACACTCTACTTTGAATCTCGGGACGAGATCCTTTTAAGGTGTGTATATTATAACACCCCGTCTTTTATTTTATTTTTCCTAATAATAATAAAGATAATAATAATAATAATAATGAAATAGATAAAACATATATAGGATATCCAGCAGTTACGGATAAAAGCCCGTAAGTAAGTAGATAAGTTTTAACCCTTGTTTTTCGGGGAGGTTTTTAAAAACTAGAAAATAGAGTTTTCTCACGAGAGTTTCTGGGGGAAAAACACAGCGAGAGTTTTAGAAAAAAAAAAAGAGTTACTGAAAGAAGAAAAGGTTTTGAACGAGGAAGATCGTCGTTTCGCGCAACAGTCGACTTCGGTCTTTTGGGTTTTCTCGCTGTTCGGTTTATAAAAGGTGAGTAGTCTGAAGTTTTTTTTTTGTTATATTTGTTTATGCTATTCATACTAGTAATACTGTTTTCCATAATTGAGATAGTGTAAACCCTGTTAATGGTGTCGACTGATAAATACAATTCGCGATGCTTACAAAGTGTAAAAACTCGATAAAGTTGAAAAGTTAAACTGTCGAAGCCTTGACATCTTGACATCGGTTGCTAATGGCATCGCCATCAGAACCAAACCGTCCCATATATTGTTGGTTGTGTTTGAATGATGGGTTTTGTTTAATTGTGTGGTGATGTTAACTGTTGTGGTTACCATTGAATTGTATGGTGGTTGTGGTGGGTTTTACTTGGTTGTTAGTCGTTGGACGGTGAAGAATAGAGTGGGGACTGGAGAGGGTGAAGGGAAGCTTGGGAACCGACGCATTCATGGAGGTCAATGTCGATCCAGTGTGAAGGACGAATTTTGATAAACAATGATTTGGGTTTTTGGTAGGAATTAAAGTAGTAGGGGTTTTGTTGTAGGTTAATTTCGGTTAGTTGGAGAGGTGAGTGGTGGTCTGGCGAGTGAAGCTTTAGCAGGCCATTAATGGCGTCGGTTTGAAATTTTCGCAGTATAAGGAAATTTGAATTTTTGGATATCGGCAGATTGGGTTTTTGAAGGAGAGTGGAACGGTGGGGTTCATAGTGGAGATAGAATGGTGGGTGGTGGTGGCTGATCGGTGGAAGGTGTGGTGAGGAAGAAGATGAACAGTGAATTTCGATTTGGGCTTGGGCCAAATCGTGGTGGGTTTATATGTTTTAACTTTTGGATTTTATTTTTGACTTAAGTTTAGACTATGGGCCTTAGGCTTTGGGCTTTTGGGTTAGAAGAGTTTGGGGATGGTTGATTTTGACAGTTGACCAGAGTTGACTTTGACTGTTGACTAAAGTTGACTTTGACCAGTTTGACCCAAATTTGATTTTTTTCTAAAATTATGATTCGGTCTATTAGGATAAGTCTAGGACTATTAGCATGTTTGACTTAGGTTAAGACCTTTCCAAATATATTTGTGTACGTGTGTATTTACTGCTTTGTGGTTTTTCAGTCTTTTACGATACACAAGGTTACGACACTTATACATCCATGAAATTAATAGCGTATAAACCAAAATTACTTGAATCAAGATATTCCTTCGTTTTCTGAAATAATATATGCAATAAAGTTCAATAATGTGTAAACAAAACTTACCGCATCCTTTTAGAACTCTCCACGCCTCAAGTTTTGGAATTTAGTTTTATGACTGATGATGTCATATGTTAGTGGACATTTATTGAATGTGCCATAAATTGTCCGTTAGCGTTATATAAGGGTATTCATTGAATGTGCCATAAATGACCCGGGTATTCATTGAATGTGACATGGATGACCAAATTGTTTGGATTGCCCTAAAGAGGAACTAAGGTATTAAGCCTTACCGAGGTTAGTTGTATTCCTTGAGTGTAATGGGAATGTAGGATTGGGTATTCCTTGAATATGGCGGGAATGACCGAGCATTCATTGAATATTCCTTTAGATATGATGGTATTCCTTGAATGAATGACTTAAGGTATTCATTGAATGTGCCATGAATGACTTCGAGAGTTTTGTGCCCAAAAGAGGCCGAAAATATGTGTATGAAAGCCCGTGGTGGCTATGATATTGTGGTATTCGGTTGGAGAAGAGGCACACGAAATGTGTGATTTGGCAAATGTGTGGAGTGCAAATCGTGGAGTAGGTACTAAAGGGTGGGTGTATAAGAAAAGTAATTGATTAATTGATAAGAGAAATTGATTTGATTATGCGAGCGTGGTTGAGTTTATTTTTGAATACATATAGGATATCTACATATGTTATATACAAGTTCTAACTTTCTTTTGCAGGAGAGTAAGACTTAATAATATTTTGTCTTGACGGACCAGTCCTACCCCCTATACAAAGAATGGATATTGGTAAGTATTAATTCAAGTATTTAGATATTAAAACGAGTTATTAAAATGAGTTAATATAATGGAAGTTTTGCTTGTAAAGAAACTATGCCGGTTGAGATGACGGAACTACCTTTCTTCCCAGCTGAGAATGATTAGGTTATGATAGAGTTAAAGTGTTAGTTGGATAAGAAAAGATTTTAAATGTTTATATGTGGTTAATCTATTCATACCATCAAATTCTATTTTGCTGACCCATGTTTGCTTTGTTTTGGCAACGTGGGTGTGTTTTTGGGAACATAGGTGAAAGGCAGTGGAACCGCGTGCAGATTGGAATTAGGTGGCCCGAGCGGTCCGTTAGTTTTCTTTTAGGTCTGATTCTTATTGGAAGGATGTAATAACGTAGTTTACTTTTTGCATGACATGAGAACATGGTAGTGATGAAGTTTATTTTGAGAGTTTGTTTGATGTTTTATTTGGACGGATGATATCTTAATAAAGTAATGATGGATAATTATTGGAATTATTTTTAATTTAAGTTGATTCTTTTATGACATGGCTGTTAGGGTTTTGTATGTGTAGTATCTCCCGTCATAGTCTGGGTTTTGTAACAAGTGAACCTAGTGATGTTTGAGATATTTATATTTCAAATATTTATTTTGTTATTGTTTAGAAATTCGGGATGTGACAATTTTCTTCATACTTAAGACATTGAAATGCACACAATGGCCATGCAGCCCTGTTTTGAATCCTGGCGGCATTGAATGTAAGTTATCTCATGTCAACCCATTTTCGTAAGGTGAATATGCATAATCCTTTCAAAATTGATTTGAGCTGTATAAGTAGCATTCAAAGAGTTAAGTTTGAAGAATGGAGTTTAGTGTTTGTGTCAGTGTCATCACTTATCATTCAAAGAGTGAGATTTCCATAAACCCTCTGAACATGAATGGTTGTCATCAACTGGTTTGATCTGCATGGAAAACCTACTTATGTTTGATAAATATAAAGGTCTGAACCCCTCCTCCCCTGCCTATTACTTGTCTACCATAGTACTGGACCATTGGCCAGCAAGGCAGCAATTCCGCTCCTTGGAACGACTACCGTTCAAGCAGGACCCTCAATAAGTTCATATGAAGTTTGTTGATAGTAGCGCGATATGCTGTACCAGGAATGAAATTTTGGGCGTAGGCCAATTAAATTAAATTCAGAGTACATCGAATTATAAGCGTTGTTGATTAATGGGCTGTTTGTGCAAAGATTTTGATCATAGATACCATTTAAAAGTTGAGGCTCTTCTATTTTATGCATGCTAGCTTGAAATATTGAAACGTGCAGTCAAAGGTGGTTGTTTATACTTTTCAATTAATAGTCTTGTTTCCAAGGGGGCTATTGAGAAAACATCCAAGATCCAAGCAGTGAAATGTGTCTATTTTGCAACATGGGCTTGTGCATTACGATTTTGATGAAGATTAAGCCTACCTCTGACTTGGGTTATTGTTTTTTTTTTTTGATAAGTTGACTTGGGTTATTGTTTCAGTAATCAGTTAGGCTTGTGCATTTTGCCAAGTAGTTACTTCTAGGCTGTGTTCGCAACCAGCTCCATTGAGTTCCAATCTCCTTGGAGTTTTAATTTCACAGATTATTTGCATCATCTAAATTGGAGTTCTAGTAATTATTGATTGAACTCATAAAAGCAAGGAAGTTAGACAGAAGGCTTTTGTGGAAACGTAAGTTATGGCTTTTGGAATTTTGAACCTTGTAACAACTAACAACTTTGTACAAATGCCACTCTAGCATTTCACTTTGCCTATAAAAAAAAAAGTAATGATACACTGAACTACTTAACCGACCTATTAATGGTAACTATTTATTTACATAGAGATACGTGCAATGCAAACCAATTTTGTACTCGAAATAGTATAAAATAGCAGGTATAAAAAGTAGGTCTGTGAAAACCAATTTTATACAAATTCATTCAAACTGTTATCAGGTATAAAAAGTCAAAGGTCTTCACTTTTTTTCCTGAAAACCAATTGTCAATTTAAGCATAATTAAGCAGGACTCTACGTCAGAAATCACAGAATCCTTGTGATACAATCTTAAAGTGATTGTATTGAAAATACATAATGTTAAGGCTTATTGAGGAGCCTTTGACCTCTACACCCACACATAAGTACAAACTAGAATAATATTTTTCTCTTCTCCCATTCAGTCCATGATTACAACTATTTATAAGACTTGCATACTAATTTGCAATTATTACTAAACTACTCACTAAACACATAATAACCACAATCCACTTACAGCAAGTATTACCCACTACTCCATGCTTCCATACATGTAGCACATAACACCTTGTTAGCAATTTGGTATAAATTTCGAGGGAAAGCCGAATAGAATTATGACATGGCACTAAATTCTTTTAACAAATAGTATCATATATAAGTATTTTTTTTATTTAGTAAAATTAAGGATGTGATTGTAGGGATTAATATATATTGGCTTGTGATCGTAGGGATCAATATATATATGGCTGGAAAACGTAAAGAAAGAAGTAGTTTAGTGGAATCATCTAGGATAAATGATAAAGTTTGTTTGGTCCGATATTAAAAACAGAAAAAACCGATATATTTTGGTCCGATATTAAAAACAGAAAAAAAAAAAAACCAACAACAAAGTGAACAAACAACGTTAGTCTTGCGATTTTTGGAGTTCAAATCTTTCAGTGTTTTTCTAGAGAAGTTGAAGATCAGTATTTTTGGAGTTCAAACTGAATAGTCAGGACTTGAAATGCGATTTGCAAGTCTTAAATGTAGTTTTGATGCATCTCTAAAATTGTCCCTATACTAGTACTGTAGAATAGCAGAGTCGAATGTCGATCACAAAGAGCAAGAAAATAGACTTATACGAGCCATGAACCACGGGCTGTCTCAAATCAATGGTGATGAGAGTGATATCATGCATTGGACAAACTTTTGGGAGAAATGTGTAATTATTAGCATGGACCAAAATATCAATATCGGTGAATATATTGGTGTACCCAAAAACCGATATATATTGGATATATCGGATATATCCATTTTTTTTGTGATCAGTCCAAACAATTTAAAATATCGAAAATATCAGATATATTGGAAATATATTAGAAATATCGGATTTATATTAAAAATTAGTCAAAAAGTCAAACAATATATCGTAAATATCATAAATATCAGCAATATAAAATTTTATATCGGAAATTCCGATATAAATCAGGAAAAAAAAAGGTTCAATATTCGGTAGATATATATCGGAAATATCGATGTCGGTGTACTAAAAAAACGATATATATCGACAATATATCGGATATATCGGCGATATTTTGGTCCTTAATTATTGTTGCATACTCTGATGATGATACCAATTTCCTTTCCAATTGCCTAAGGAGTTAGGACAGATGGACACCCTCCAGCGTCCAGTCTATCACGTCCATCGCACATGGGTACCCAAGTGGAGACGTGACTTATACCAAATTACAAAGTTAAAAGCAAGGACCAAAATATCGATATTGGTGAATATATCAGTGTACCCAAAAACCGATATATATCAGATATATCCATTTTTTTTGTGATCAGTCCAAACTATTTAAAATATCAGAAATATCGGAAATATCATATTTATATTAAAAAATGGTCAAAAATATCGTATATATCGATTATATCGGTGATATAAAGTTTTATATCGAAAATTTTGATATATATTGGAAAAAAAGGATTCAATATTCGGTGGATATATATCGGAAATATCGATATCGGTGTACAAAAAAAAACGATATATATCGAATATATCGACGATATTTTGGTCCTTGGTTAAAACCACTCCAGAGGCCAGACTTCCAGAGTCAAGTTATTATTCGACTTAATTTACTATTGATAATAATTAGGGTGCCAATTTTTTTTCTCAAAAACCCAATATTTCTTAATTGTGATTTTATATTCTTTCGAATTTGGTAATCTTTATATATATATATTTATAGCTCTACCCTCTTCAATTGAGGAAGCATTTCTAAAGTGTCCACGTGTCATGGCTAATTAAGAAAAAATAGGAAACAAATATTTATCTTTATCTTTAGATATATATTATATCTATACCCTCATAGAGACTCCAGTTTTTCCTAAACTCTATTACTAAATATAAAAAAGTATGATATAAATAAGGAAAACAATCCCATCTAGAGTTTCATTGACTCTTCAATTTTTCCTAAACACTATAGCTAATTCTGAAAAAAAAAATCTCATCTAGAGTTTCACAGAATCTCCAACTTTTCTTAAACAATATTACTAATATAATTACGAAAAAAAAAATAGGAGACAAAAAACTAAATTGCTAAAAACAATAATTTCCACCAAAAACGATTTTCCTAAAACCCTTTCGATTTGATGCGTCATCCACTGTGTGATTTAGACATTTATTCAGTTAATGATTCAAAAAATCACAATTACGGCCACAATAATTACGACATATTTCAATTCCTTAGATATATATTATAGTTATACCCTCACTAATCTATTTTTTGGAACACTTGCAGGGACTCCAGTTTTTTCTAAACTCTATTACTACTTATAAAAAAGTATGATATAAATTAGAAAACAATTCCATCTACAGTTTCAGAAAGTCTCTAATTACGAAAAAAAATAACCTCATCTAGACTTTCACAGAGTTTCCAACTTTTCCTAAACAATATAGCTAATTATGAAAAAAAAAATGAGACAAAAAACTAAATTACTAAAAGCAATAGTTTCCACCGAAAACGATTTTCCTAAAACCCTTTCGATTTGATGCGTCATCCACAATGGGATTTAAACAATTATTCATAGTTAAGGATTCCAAAAATCACAATTAAATACAATAATTACAATATATTCCAATAAAATTTAAAATTTAAAATTTATAAATATAATAACAAATTTTCAACACTATATATATATATATATATTGAACATATATATATATATTTTCAACATATATATATATATATATATATATATAATATATATTTTACAATAGCCACAATATATGACGTTGGGCTTAAATAAATTATATACCAAACCAAAACAAATTACATGTGGAAAATTAAATTATACAAAAAATAACATCACAAAATATATAATAGAAAATGGAAAAAAAAAAAAATTGGCAAAAAACAATAATGACAAATATTTTAAAACATATATATAATCTTGAATAAAACTAACGTCAAAGAACAATTAATGGGGAACCGAAAACTGGATGCATTTGCATCCATCAAACTAACCTCAAATAATATTTAGCAGAAAATTGAAAACTGGATGCAAATGCAAGCATTAAACTAATCTTAAAAATTAATTAATAGAAAATCAGAATATTGATACAACTGCATTAAACTAACCTCAAAGAATAATTAACGGAAAATCAAAACTTGGATGCAAATACATTAAACTAATATAAAAAAATAATTGTCGAGAAATCGGAAACTGGATGCAAATATGCATTGAACTAACCTTCAAATATTAAATTAACAGGAAATCGAAAACTGGATGCAACTGCATTGAACTAACCTCAAAGAAAAATTAATTATAAATTGGAAACATGATGCAAATGCGTGGAACTAATCTTAAATAATAATTAATGGAAAATCGGAAACCGGATGCAACTGCACTGAACTAATTAATCTTCAAAAATAAACTGGATGCAAATGCATTGAACTAACCTCAAGAAATAATTAACGGAAAATTAGAAACTGGATGCAAATTCAATGAATTAACCTCAAACAATAATTAATGAGAAATCAAAAACTAGATGCAAATGCAACATTATCAAATAATAAACGAGAAATTAGAAATTGTATGCAAATGTATTAAACTAATCTTACAGACTAATTAACGGGAAATCAGAAACTGGATGCAAATGCATTGAGATGACCTCAAAGAACAATTAATAGGGAATTGGAAATTGGATGCAAATGTATTGAACTAACTACAAAAAATAATTAATGAAAAATCGGAAACTAGATGCAACTGCATTGAAGTAACCTAAAAAATATAACGGGAATCGGAAATTGGATTTAACTGCATTGAACCAACCTCAAAATATAAATAACGAAAAATCAGAAACTTGATGCAAATGCATTAAACTAACCTCAAAACATAGTTGGATTATATATTGTGAGAATGTCTCGATAAGTATAATTTTGCATTTAAAATTGTGTTTATCTTATCTCTTTCCGTATGATTGGTAACTCTTTACTATTCAAGTAACTTCAATATATATAAATTTCGCCTTATTAGGCAATCTCGCAAAACTTCAATTAAACTTCTATTATTAAACAACAAAATAAAGTTGAAGGGTTTTATCAAATATAAGTTTTTTTTTTTAATGAAGAGTGAGATTTTCACGTTATAAGAAAGTTGGATGAGTGATCAATATAATATTAATATATAATAATTCTGCATATTTGCAAATATTTTTTAGAATAATTAATATAACAACAACCATTCGTAGATAATATTTGCAGATTCCACATAGTGAGTCATGCATAATTTAAAGAATAATTAAGGGGGAATCGGGAACTGAATAATCTTTGATAATCCAACATAGTAAATCAAACATAATTTATTTTTTATGTCATGTTTGCAAGGACACTGCAGATGGATCAGTAGAAGTTGGTATTACACACCACATTGAATAATTAAAAGGAAATCGAAAATTAGATTCAAATACATAACTAAGCTTAAAGAGTAATTAACGGAAAATCGAAAACTTTATGCAAATGCAATAAACTAAACTCAAAAAGTAATTAACTAGAAATCGGAAACTGGATGCAATTGCATTGTTTCGACCCCCACCTACGTGGCAAACATCCATTAGTAGGGGTCTCTATTTTATTCATTTAATCAACAGGGCTAAAGCCCATTAAAATATCATGGATCAATGTACGGGGCCCATTAACTCATGTGTCTAAGGTGAACCTTAGCCACATGGCTTGCCACTAATATACGTTGATTTATGTCCAGATTCATTCCTTATCAAAGAGATAGTTATCAGTTGACAGTTATACTCTATCACAATTACTCAAGATACAAGATTACTTGAGCTACAAGGACTCTCTACTCTACCTCTATAAATATCAAACTATTTTTCATAAGGAACTACGTGGAAACTTGATCCCTAGAGAATAGATCTTGGAGTGCGTGGCAGCCATTATTTGGTTCGGTTTCATCTCCCCAACATCAAATTCATCCGTTTTCTTAGTGCGTTCTTTACCATTGCTCTCGTTGTGTTGAAGCGGTTTCTTGCCGAAAACATAATTGGCGCCGTCGTGGGGACGGAGAATTCATTATCACGTGGAACAATCAAGATGGTAAGCACGAAAGCGGACCAAACGATCAACATATTCCTCCTACTAACAAGAATCGCAACCCCGAAATTCAAATCGGCCGATGCATGAACCGTTGAACAATCAAGTTGCTCCTAGTAGTAGGATCAATTCTCAACATCCGATCCGGCGGTGCTGAAACCGCCTCCGCCCGCCAAAAAGGCATACAAGTGCCACCACCCTTAACAACCTTGCAACAAGAAAATCGACAAGTCGGTAATCCTCCATGCGGTCCGCCGTCGTCCCATGTCTATCCTTCGATTGACATGGATATGGGCGTGGACATTACTCTCCGCCAACTAGCGGAAAAGGTGATAGTAATGTAACCAATTCACCCCTAATACGGTTGAGCGGGAGTTACGGCGAGTCAAAAATTTAAATAGGAACTTGAGAAGGAAGTCGGCAAAGAGGCAAAGGCGGTGGGACGATGTTGCAAATTCAACAACATCAAGGCGACCACGGCGGGGCGCAGGCCATTCCAGATGTATGGGACCGTCTTGGCGATCCACTTCGTCCCGAGCAACGTGCTATTTCTCAAGCACAATCAACCAAAGGTCTGCATTTCTAGGAGTAATGACCCTATTACCCGTACTTATAGGGGAAGAATCGAGCGGCGGGGATAACTACTACCCTAGACATGTCCGATCTCAAAGGGAAGATTTACCTCGAGAAGCAATTTCGGGAAGACCGCCATCCATCGAAATATGTCCGACACGACCGGGAAGGCGGGCATCCCGCATAAAGCAACAAAACATGGAGAAGTGGTATAATTATTCCGACCACCCGCCAAGGGTGACTCTCTTGGCCTAGACAGGCGGGTCTGAGGGATAGACAAAGACAATCACCGGTCGGAGATGTCGTGCATACCGCCAAAGATCTCTAACTCCAATAAGAGATAATGGAAGGTATCCTTCTCCACATGGGCACGGCCGGGCGTCCGGTTGTTCGAGCCAATACTTTAACTCTAACGAACAACGGTGAAAGAGTTGATTGGAAAAGAACTTAACGATAGAGAGTCGAGGGATGTAAGAATGAAAAACTTGGCGGTCAATGATGGCGTGCTTGATAAGTTTTCGATTCGACATTCAAGAAGCTTACCACCATCCCGACTTCAAACAACCCGATTTTGAACTTTATGATGAGTCGGAAGGAGATCCCCGGCTTGCATGTTCTATCGTTCAAAAATAAGTTGGTGTTATGGGGTGGAGATGATCCGCTTCATATGTAAGCTCTTTCCATCGACTCTAAAGGGAGAAGCATTCTGGGTTTAGTGAGTTGCCTTCAAGATCAATTCACCAATTCAATGAACTAGAAAATCAGTTTGTTAATCGTTTCGCCACAATTGCAAGACGCCAAAGGATGTCGACTCCTTCGAACATCAAGCAACAACGTGGCGAAAGTTACACACTTTTGTTACTAGGTTCCGAAGGCGCAGCAGATGTTCGAAGTTTACGATGGGATGCTTCTTTTAAGCCTTTAAAGAAGCATTATATTATGAAAGAGACGAAGTTCGAACTTCATTGTAAGGGATCTTTACCACTCTAAATTAAAGATGTCCCTAAAACTTCGATCACGATCGTATGTTAGGGTGAACAACACATCCGTGTCGAGGAGAACCTATCGGCGAAAGACAAAGGGACAAAGATATTCGAGTAAAGATTTTTACGAAAGCAAAATTTTAAAGCCGAAACAAGGACGATCGGATCAACAACATAACGATGGAAAGAATGACGGTCGGAAAGCAAGTCAATTTCAATCGGGATGGAAAAACTCTACCGAGCTAAAACCGACCCGCTTCAATGCCAAGTACTCACGTTATATATGAAAAGTTGAAAAGTGGGAATCTTCTTTCCCCGCCTTATCCACTTCGGAAGATACCAAAGTGACAAGGGACAAAGCTTTGTGGTGTAAATTCCATAATGACTCGCCATGAGGCGAAACTTTGTCGCTTCTCCCGGGTAGGATTCAGAAATTAGTGGAGAAAAGGACTTTTAAATGAATATCTTATTAAAACTCTCAACAAAGGATTCTTTGCAACTTATGAGCATGTCATTAATGTTTCCCATTCTCATGTTGAGTCTCTTTCCAAAAGTCGAGTAAGAATCAAAAGCGTTTGAAAGTTAGTTATGTTGGTGAGTTTAACCGTATCAACAAAGTCGATTTTGTCAAAGGAATCGGACCGAAACTTCGAAGAAGAGCCCCTCCGATTCATCGATGATGATCTCCGTGGTGTATATCACCCTCACTATGATCTTGCTTATAATTTACGTGTCTATAGGTGCTTCTCGTGTTCAACGGGTAATGATCGACACATGGGCCACTTCCGGCGTCATTTTCGATGGATGTTATTCTCGGATGGAACTTAGCGAGGGTATGATCATCGCCCGAAGACAATCTATCATCGGTTTTGACGGGACAACATCTTCAGCGGTTGGAAGAATTACCTTACCAATCAAATTAATGAACAAAAAGTTGAGCTCGATTTCTTATTGATGGATATCGATCCCACTATAACGCATTTTGGGCGAGATTGGATAAATTCCATGGGGCTCAGTAGTCTCCACATTTCATCGATGTGTCAAGTTCCCATTCTCTCGGGCATATTTGCAAGGTTAAGTAGTGACGGTATCTGCCCATTCTGTCATGACAAAGCAATGGATGACTATAAAAATCTGAAGTTCGAGGTAATACGATCCTTGCAAGTGCCTACCCTAAGTTCTGATTACCAAAGCGCGCCCTCCATCTATAATAATATTGAGGCTCATGTACAAGGGCCACCGACAATGGATCGACTTTTGGAAGTGCAAGTAGGAGATTCAGAAAGAAACCACTTTTATTTCGGTGAACTTTCGAAATAGAACAACAAGAGTTGGTTTCCACTTTACAAATGAAAATAAAGCGTATCTTCGCTGAAAATTGAGGAAATGCCGGGAATAGACCATTCGTTTGCTGTCATTAACTTGACATTGATTCAAGTTTCAGGCCGGTTCGCCAAAACCAAGAAGAATGGCACCTGATCGGAAGCTCAAAGTTAAAGAGGAGATTGATAAGCTACTTGCGGTTAACTTTATCCGACGAGTTACTTACCGAAATGGCTTGCTAATGTCGTCAGCATTAAAAAGAAACGGACAAATCAGAATTTGTATTGATTTTACAAACCTTAACGCAGCTTGTCCGATTTTTCCGTATCCATTGCCCGCGAATTTCGAACTAGTGGATGCCACCGGATTCCAACGCCTATCTTTCATGGATGCTTCTTCGGGTACTACCGGATCTCTTTGAATGTTGATGACCAAGAGTTCACCGCTTTCATTACCGACCAAGGCATTTTCTCGCTACATCGTTATGCCTTTTGGTCTGAAAAATGCCGGTGCAACCTACCAAAAGCTTGTTAATACAATTTTTCCGATCTGGGGGGATAATAATGGAGGCTTATATCGATGATATAGTCGTAAAATCAAAGCTTACTGGTGATCATCTTTTCGATCTTCAACTTGTTTTTGATAGGCTTAACAAGTATAACATGAGACTCAATCCTGCCAAATGTTCTTTTGGCCTCTCTTATGGAAATTTTTTGGGATACCTCATGACTCGTAAAGGTATTGAGGCTAATCCTGATCAGATACGTGCCGTTATTGATATGCCATCACCAAAAAATAAGAAGGAAATTCAACGGCTTACTGGTCGGCTTGCTGCTCTTCATAGATTTATTTCTAAATATTCCGATCGTTGTCATCCCTTCTTCCAAACTTTAAAGGGGGCGGCAACTTGGAACATTGATTGTGAGATGACATTGCAACAGCTGAAGAAATACTTGGTCAGTCCTCCTATATTGACAAGTCCTTCAACGGGTCAACCGATTGGCATGTACCTAGCAGCTACAACTCAAGCTGTTAGTGTTGTTCTTTTCGTCGATGACGGTAGACCCGTCTTTTTTATCAGTAAGACGTTAACCGGAGCCGAGTCTCGTTATTCAAAGATGGAAAAAATGGCACTTGCATTGGTTCATGCCGCTCGTCGGTTAAAACCATACTTCTAGGGGAGGTTGGTCAGAGTTTATACTGAGTATCCCTTACGCAAGATCTTTCGTAATGCACAAGAATCAAGCGGATTAGCCGAATGGGAAAGTTATCTTAGTGCATATAACATTGTCTTTGAAAGTCGTCTTCACTGAAAAAAAGGACATGCTCTAGCTTCTTTGATAGCTGATTTTCCGATTGATGATTCTCCTATTGACGATTTCTTGCACCAAGAAGAATCTATGGAAGACATTCGCCACCAATAACCGGGGCTTAAGAAACCAACTTGCAAACGCAATTCCTAATCCAATTGACCTATGGATTGTTTATTCAGGATGGCTCCCATAATAAATCTGGTGCGGTTGGATCGTTTTTGTTAAACCCGGCGGAGAGAAGATTGAGAAATCTGCAATGCGACTTGGCTTCGCCGCTTCAAATAACGGCCGAGTATGAGGTCGCCGTTTGTGCCTTGAGAACGACTTTGAAACTGGGGCGAAAGCTCGGTTATACACGGATTCTCGCCTTGTAGCCAATCGGTTTGGCGGATCTTTTGAAGCAAGAGATGACCGTATGGCGGCTTATCTTGGTTTGATACATAGCCTTGCTTTCGACAATTTGATAGCATCTCTATCACTCAAAGACCCCGAAATAACATACGTCATGCTGATTCATTGACTTATCTCTCTGCCGCCGTTAGAAACGAAGAGTCAAGACACATCACTGTGGAGTTCGGAAAAGAGCCAAGCATTGACTTTACCGAAAAAGAATTGCATGACTTGTATGTACATGAAAGCAATTACTTGTTTTGTTTGTGCTTAATAAATAAATACGACCCACGATAATCGCACCAATCATGACTTCGGGCGAAAAAAGGATATAGAAAATTCACAACATGACCATACTTTGGATCTTCCATTAGAATCTGTAGATCCATTTGTTCCTCCCGAATTAAGCTCCCAAACGGATAGTGAGTTGGTACATGAAGCGGATGATAGTCCCGAAGTTCCGATATGATACTATCGAGCCGATGATGATCTCCGATGTGCATGATTGGCATCTTCCTTATATCCACTACTTGCAAGTTTCTTCGCTTCGCCCGAACCAAAACTTCGGTTGAAAAGAATCAAACGCGATGCATGGAAGTTTTGGTGATATCCATTCTTGACGGAAGTTTGCAATTATATCGCAAAAGGCTCGGACTTAAACCCATGTTGCGATGCCTCTCAAAACAGGAAGGACTTCAAATTTTGGAAGAGATTCACTCCGGCTTATGCGGAAGCCACTCCAAGGGATGAAGTTTAGCTCATAAAGCTATGACACAGGGCTATTGGTGGCCAAAGATGCAAAAGGATGCAAAACACCTATCTGAGAGGTGTGAGCCATGCCAAAAGCATGACAATATGAGTAAACTCCCTGTTACTGAGTTGCATCCCATGCTAAGCCCGTGGCCATTTGCCAAATGGGGCTTAGACATTATTGGTCCTTTACCTAAAGCTCCAGGTAGTATACGATTCCTTCTTGTGGCAACCGATTACTTTACCAAATGGGTAGAAGCAAAGCCTTTGGTCCAAATCCATGCTTCCAATGTCAAAATGTTTTTGTGGAGAAATATTGTTTGTCGTTTTGGCATCCTGCGGCACTTGTATCCGATAATGGTAAACAATTTCGATGCTGAAGAAATTCGTTAGTTCTGTGCTAATTTGAAGATACGGCATAACTTCTCCGCACCTTATCATCCATGAAGCCAATGGGCAGGCGAAGCCACCAATAAGGTGATTTTGGCCAACCTAAAGAGGCGTTGGATCGGGCGCCAAAGGAAATTGGGTCAAGGAGTTACCGGTGTCTTGTGGGCTTATAGGACAACGCCAAAATATTCAACTACATTATCACCTTTTAACCTTGCATATGGTCTTTGAAGCGATCTTACCTACTGAACTGATTTCAAGTACATCACGGTCGATTCTTTGTTGAAACAGTTCTAATGACGCTTTGGCTCGATCAAAAGCTCTTATTGATGAGGTTAAGCTCGAGGGACTACAACAGCTTATTAAGTATCAAGCCGACATGAAATGGAATTACGACAAGAAGATCCGTCCCTAAGTCTTTTTGCTCTCAAGACGGGTTCTCTGTAGAAACCCAAAGCTTATAGAATCAGGAAAAGTTTGGGGAAAATTGGCAAGGACCCTACATCATAGATCGTCCAGCATCTAAGGGGTCATATTTCCTCCGTACTATTTCTGGAAGAATAATAGAGAAGCCATGGAATGCTTACCACCTTCGCAAGTTTTACCGTTAGGAAATTTTTTGCAAATTTACATTACTCCATCAATAACAAATCTATCCATCTATGTAGTTCGTTCTATGTTTTCCATCAATAAAGGCATTCAACTTCCATTCTCTTAGTTTGGTTGTCATTTTACATTTCTCTATTCGTCTGTACTTTTACTTTCAACAATGTCATTCATTAACGTTCATTCTAGGGAGGTCATTCATATTATGCCTTTTTCGGTCCAAGTAAGTCGCATTCATGCCTACTTGACGGAAATCCGAAATCAATAAGATGGTTATTCTTGCTCGGAACAATTATTGCAATACTCCCACAATACAATATCCGTGCTAATTCCACTACTAAGGCAATGGCGTTGTGTTTTAGTTTGGTCGATTACGCGGGTGGCGACTTTGAACCTCGACAACTCCAACGGTTGTCGTCGCGCGGCTTCACGTTCGGTACAAATATTTTAACACCTGAATAGCTAGGTTCATGGATGGCGATCATGTCCCCTTTGCCTTTCAATAACTTTCTCCAATGGTTCTATATTGGGAGGTTTTTCTCTACATGGGGCATCTCGTTCTTTTACATTCATAAATCAACAACACTAAGTTTTATACGGTATGTTATCGACATCACAATGATATTCAATAGCCAACACATACTTTATTTTTATTTTCATAAAAAGAATTTTTAGCTCTACGATATTACAAACTCGCAATCACATGATCATTGGTTTGGGAAAATCCAATGGTTTCTTCCCAACTTTTCGCATATACAACTCGTACAAATACTTGTAATTCATCTTCTCACATTCTAGTTCATCAGCCGTTTCTATTAAAGTCTCGTCGGTTGTCTTCTGAGGACGATTCCGCGATTATGTGCCATTTGCACGTGATCTTGGCCGAGCCGCTCGTTTAAATCTGTCATTCGCTTGTTATTTTTCTCTACCTCTTTTTGCGCACGTTTAAGTTCCTGATCTTTGGTCTCCACGAGTGACTTCAATTCTATCACATCTGCTTTTAAGTGTTTGTGTTCCTCCATTATCTCACAGGCTTTCCCAAATTCTTCGTACGATCTCTCCTCTGCTTCTTCCGTCCGCTCGGTTAAGTTTTTGTTTTCGTCTTCTAACTCTCTGATGGTTCCGCTCAACGCTTTGTTTGCCTCTTCCAATTTTTGGTTGAGTATCTTCACTTTCTCTATCTCTTCTAAGGCATTGACTTCATTCGGAACGATATTTTTCTTCGCGACTTTTTCATGAATTTCTTTGGCCCGTACTACCGCCGTTTTAACCTGCGGCAAAAAAAAAAAAAATGATTTCATCATCTTTCAGACTTAAACACAAGTTTCCAATAACTGATAAAAATAATACTATCATACCTGGTTTATACTATCGAAGATCATTGACATTGCTCTGTCATATTCTCCGATGTTCTCCGTATTCTAGTCACATTTTTGATATTTTTCGAGCCCTTCCATTGGCGTAATCCCGGGCGATTCCTTCACTTCGTCTTCCAAGCTTGAACATCTCTGCTTCATCTGCAATTTTCATCGGTTTAGTGTTGGACACAAATTTCTTTACCGTCCTAACGCAATAGTAAAAATCAAAGGTCAACTTACTGTTAACAGATTCTGTGGTTTTCCTCCATGAGTAGTATTACCCCTGACAGTACTTGCCAGTGGTTGTTGGATTCTTTGCTCCTGCATTTTGTTTTGCCGTTTGTTTTCTTTCACCAACTTTGTGTTCTTATTTGCACTATCTTTTATAAGTATCACTGTTTTCGTTTCTTTTCCTCGCCATTCTTTTCCAAACCAAACGAGCGATATTACATTTCACCACACTTTTACATATCTATGTTTTCTACGGTACATACCTTTTCCTCTTGATGTTGCGTATGTATCATATTTTGTCTGGGATGTTTGGTGCATTGTAGTCTCGTCCCTCGAGGCATCATACATTATAACGTTGGTTGTCTCTCTTGGTCTCCGTTTGCCCGTTTTCTTGTGGCACATCTTCTTTTGTACAATTCACTTTTTTTGCTTGGCAAACTCAGCACTAGTTCTCGCTGTGTTAACTCCGTTCCATCTTCTTTTTCACTATCGCTGTCACTGCCAAATATTGCATTTCTGAGACTCTTACTCTTCTTCGCCATTTCGCTATGTGTCTCCTTGGACCTATCGGGCCGTTGTTCGATACCCCCATAGTTTCGGAAATCAACGATATCATCAAAGTAGCTCAGATCTACCAATCTTTCATCAGAGCATTCATGAAAGAAGAAACGAAGATTGTTCTCCACTTCCTTGTCCAATCAATAATGTCGGTAGTAGTACTTTCGCGTTCTCTGTTCGACACAATAATAACTCGTGTTAGTCAACAGTTTACTCGTCGTACAATTTTCTATACTTATGTTGTGGCTTACCTCAAAATTTGTTCGGCACTTTAAACTCTGTCGGATTCCACTTCCCTCACAAGCGGTACAGAAATCTATCCCATCCGGTGTATATTTTTGGGAACCCTTTAAAACTTATGTTTGAATCCTTGAATTCAACTTCAAATTTTATGTACCCTTTCGTCAGTATGGCTTTCGGTCGTATCAACGCGAAGATTTCTTGAGCCCCGAACCTTCTGTTCAATTCATTTTGTAAATGGTGCGCTCTCGTAAAGATTAACCAAAACGATATTGGCAGTTGTCCCGGTGCTATTTGCCACCACTCCAATAATTGTGCAATTTCTTTGCTCAACGGAATTGCATTCCTGCAATTTAATTGAGTGTAAGCCATTACTACTTCATCTTCTTCAAATTTCGTTTCAAATTCGTACACTTCATCTATCTCAAATTTATCGAGTCCTAGTATTTTCTGTATTTCCTTAAGCGACCATCGACGCGGTTCCAGGTAGTCGCTGTATCTGTCACCTTCTTTCCACCTCACCAAGTCTGCGATCGTCATCGAGTTTTTCTGCTCGAGTGTTTTTTCGTCCGTGTAGTACGGTAGTTTCTACCTGAAAAAAAAGAGCAAAGAAAATCGGGTCAGATTGCTCGAAAACCGGGTTCACTGAGTCCACAAGGACGAACCAAGCCAACTCAATGGGACACAGGTACGGTGCCCTTCTTTGCGGGCGTTTCACCGTATCATGTTTTTTTCTAAATCTTCCGAATGCACCAAGCCAGATTATGTCACAGCGGTTACGATGCCCTTCCTTAGAAGGATTGCATCGTATCATATTTGATTTCTCTTGGTTTGCATAGCAGCGCCAACAATTTCGCCATCTCAGTTCGTTTTCCTCTTCAGCAGCTCATGCCCAAGTCGCGCACACCACCAAACCGTCTTCCTTTGTGTATCGCCACCACATGTTGAATACATCAGACATCCTAAGGAAGGAATTCAACAGTTCAACGCCCATGCAAACAAAAAAAAAACACACACACACACACAAAACACAAAACAGCATAACGCACAAAGAATTCTTACCGCGATATCTTCGCTGCGCTGCCGGGTGAGTTTCTGCGGGCGCCTTCCAAGCACAACATGGGTCTTCCAACGACAAGGTGATGAAACTACCTATATCAACTATAGCTCCAACGCCAACAGCTCGTACAACGTCATCAATGTTATAGCGGCTTCCATGTTCACTTCTCCTGTGATTTGTCGATGCCTAAAACCGTATGTATAGATAAACAATGACAACAGTACTAACCTTTTCTTCGTCTACCCGCAACTTTTCTTCAGAAAACTAACGCCCCGGCACAGTACGGACACTTCCTGTCACAATGGTTTATTTGGAGCACACGGTGGTGTTTACTTTTGTTTTCTACCGTTTATTAGTGCTAGATCGTGATTTTTCTCTAAGATTTATGCTAAGTATGTATTTCTCTGTGTTCATCTGTTTATATATACGCTGGTCCAGTGTTTAAGTTCGTATGTAATTCTATTTACCCAAACCGACTTCATGTGCAAGCCTTGATGATAAGCATTATCCAATCCGGGTTTAATTTTGGAGTCCTAGTTTCTGTGGTATTTTCACGTACACCTCTTCTCGTTATTTCGAACATATATCGAATTCCAATTATTTCGTTCACAGTAATTAGCCGATTTATGTCCGTTCCGTCGGATAATTCGCGGATTTTTCTCCACAATTTTCAACGGCCTAATCCTATTATTGCTATTCCGCTGGTATGCGTCATCGACATCACTTTCGCCTTGTTACGAAATGCGTTCGGTACAATTTTCGGCACTCAATTTCTTTTTGATATTTTAGCCCGTATTTTATTTATGTGCATCTTTTATTCTATCTATGCGTTTTCGGCCGTTTTTTATTTAACTACGTCATTGCGTCCCGTATACGTTAATTTGACATTTTTTCATTTCGGCTAATTCACGAATTTTTCCCGATTGTCCATTTTTCTTATCGTTTATGTTCACACGACACTTTGTTATACACTCCGCTTACTCTTTTATTAATTCACGTTTTCCGTGATTTATTTTCTCTTCTTTGCCATGTGAACTTTGTTAAGCGACAAAGAGGGGGCGTGTTTCGACCCCACCTACGTTAAACGCCCATTAGTAGGGGTCTCTATTTTATTCATTTAATCAACGGGGGCTAAAGCCCAATTCGCAATATCATGGATCAATGTCTGTGCCCATTAACTCATATGTCTAAGGCTGAACCTTAGCCACATGGCTTGCCACTAATATCGTTGATTTATGTCCGATTCATTCCTTATCAAAGAGATAGTTATCGGTTGAGCGGTTATACTCTATCACAATTACTCAAGATACAAGATTACTTGAGCTACAAGGACTCTCTACTCTACCTCTATAAATATCAAACTATTTTTCATAAGGAACTACGTGGAAACTTGATCCCTAGAGAATAGATCTTGGGTACGTAGGCAGCCATTATTTGGTTCAGTTTCATCTCCCCCAACATCAAATTCATCTGTTTCTTAGTGCGTTCTTTACCATTGCTCTCGTTGTGTTGAAGCAGTTTACTGCCGAAACATGCATTAAACTAACGTCAGAGAATAACTAACGGAAAATTAGAAATTGGATGCAAATCCTTGAAAAATATTTAATGGGAAATCGTAAACGGTATAGAAATAAATCAAACAAACCTCAAATAATAATTAATGGGAAACCAGAAACTGGATGCAAATGCATTGAACTAAACTCAAAAAATAATTAACAGAAAATAAAAAACCGGATGCAACTGCATTGAACTAACCTCATAGAATAATTGGTGAGAAATCAGAAACTAAATGCAAATATGCATTGACATAACCTCAAAGAATAGTTAACGGAAAACCAGAAACTGGATGCAAATGCATTGAACTAAACTCAAAAAATAATTAATAGAAAATAAAAAACCGGATGCAACTGCATTGAACTAACCTCATAGAATAATTGGTGGGAAATTAGAAACTAAATGCAAATATGCATTGACATAACCTCAAAGAATAGTTAACGGGAAATCAGAAACCAGATGTAATTGCATCGAACTAACCTCAAAGCATAAATAATAAATTGGATGCAAATGCATTGAACTAACTTCAAGAAATAATTAACGAGAAATTGGAAACTGAATGCAAATTCATTGAACTAACCTCAATCAATAATTAACTGGAAATCGGGACCTAGATGCAAATGCAATCTTATTAAATAATAAACGAGAAATTGGAAACTAGATGCAAATGCATTGAACTGACCTCAAAGAACAAATAACATGAAATTGAAAATTGGATGCAAATGTATTGAACTAACCGCAAATAATAATTAACAAAAAATCGGAAATTAGATGCAACTGCATTGAACTAACCTTAAAAAAAAAAATAACGGAATCGAAAATTGGATGCAAATCGCATTCAACTAACCTCAAAAAAATAAATAACGAAAAATCGGCGGATCGGATGGATGTATTGAACTAATCTCAAAGAGTAATTAACGGGAGATTGAAACTTGGATGCAAATGCATTGAACTAATCTCAAAGACTAATTAACGAAACATCGAAAACTGGATGCAATTGTACTGAATTAACCTTAATGAATAACTAACGGAAAATTATAAAGTGGATGCAATTGCACTAAACTAACCTCAAATAATAATTAACGAGAAATCGGAAACTTGATGCAACTGTATTGAACTAACCTCAAACAATATTTAATGAGAAACTAGAAACTGAATGCAATGTACTACATTGAACTAACCTCAAAGAATAATTAATGGAAAATCAGAAACTTGATGCAAATGCATTGAACTAATAACCCTAATTAAAACATGTTTGTATTATATGTAGGGGGAATAAATGTCACGACAAATATAGCTTTGCATTTTGAGTTTATCATAATTTTTTTATTATAATTAGAAATGTCATGCTATTCACGTAGCTTCAATATTATTTTCGTCACATTGGGCATTCTCACAAAACTTCAATCAAACTTCTATTATTAAACCTAACAACAAAAAGAAATCGAAGAGTTTTATCAAGGTTTGATACTTCATTTTTATAGAGAGTGGTGCAAGAAATTTGAATGATTGATTAATATAATTTTCATATCTCATAGCTATGCATAGTTGCTAATATTTTTTATAATAATTTAATATAACGGCACCCGTTCGTAGGACGGGTTTGAAAGCTAGTATATATATTATAGTTCTACCCTCTTCAATTGAGAAAGCGTTTCTAGAGTGTCCACGTGTTAAGGCTAATTAAGAAAAAATAGGAGATAAAATAGGAAACAAATATTTATCTTTATCCTTAGATATATATTATAATTATACCCTCACAAAGACTCCAGTTTTTTTTAAACTCTATTACTAAATATAAAAGCAGTTTTTTCTAAACTCTATTACTAAATATAAAATAGTATGATATAAATAAATAAACAATCCCATCTAGAGTTTCACATGCTCTCTAACTTTTTCTAAACATTATAGCTAATTATGAAAAAACAATCACATCTAGAGTTTCACAAAATCTATAACTTTTCCTAAACAATATAGCTAATTACGAAAAAAAAAAAAGTAAACAAAAAACTAAATTTCTAAAAACAATAATTTCCACCTAAAATGGTTTTTCTAAAACCCTTTTCGATTTGATCATAAACATCCAAAGCTAATGTGATTTAGACATTTATTCATAGTTAAGGATTCAAAAAATCACAATTCGACCACAATAATTACGACATATTCCAATATATATATATATATATATATATATATATATATATATATATATATATATATATATATATATATATATATAGTTACATCCTCACCAATCTATTTTTTGGAATACTTGCAGGGACTTCAGTTTTTTCTAAACTCTATTACTACTTATAAAAAAGTAGAATATAAATAAGAAAACAATCATATATAAAGTTTCATAGAGTCTCTAACTTTTCCTAAACAAACACTATAACTAATTACGAAAAAACAATTCCATCTAGAGTTTCACAAAAAACAATCCCATCTATAGTTTCATAGAGTCTCCAACTTTTCCCAAAAAATATAGCTAATTACGAAAAAAAAATATGAGATAAAAAAACTAAATTGCTAAAAACAATAGTTTTCACCAAAAACAATTTTCCTAAAACCCTTTCGATTTGATGCGTCATCCACAATGGGATTTAAACATTTATTCATAGTTAAGGATTCCAAAAATCACAATTCTGGTCACAATAATTACGACAGATTCCAATTAAATTTATAAATTTATAAATTTTCAACACTATATATATATATATCACAATTCTGGCCACAATATGTATATAATTCAGCGGAATAACGAGATTCAGTTAAAGTGGACGTTGGGCTTAAATAAATTATATACCAAACCAAAACAAATTACATGTGGAAAATTAAATTATACAAAAAATAACATCACAAAATATATAATAGAAAATGAAAAAAAAAAAACGGCAAATCAATAATGGCAAATATTTCAAAACATATATAATACTGAATGAAACTAACGTCAAAGAACAATTAATGGGGAACCGAAAACTAGATGCAAATGCATCGAACTAACCTCAAATAATATTTAACGGGATATCGAAAACTGGATGCAAATGCAAGCATTAAACTAATCTTAAAAAATAATTAATAGAAAATCGGAATATGGATACAACTGCATTAAACTAACCTCAAAGAATAATTAACGAGAAATCAAAACTTGGATGCAAATACATCAAACTAAAATAAAAAAAATAATTGTCGGGAAATCGGAAATTGGATGCAAATGCATTGAACTAACCTCAAAGAAAAATTAATTATAAATTGGAAACATGATGCAAATGCGTGGAATTAATCTTAAAAAATAATTAACAGAAAATCGGAAACCGGATGCAACTGCACTGAACTAATCTTAAAAAATAAACTGGATGCAAATGCATTGAAGTAACCTCAAGAAATAATTAACGGAAAATTGAAAATTGGATGCAAATTCATTGAACTAACCTCAAACAATAATTAACGGGAAATCGAAAACTAGATGCAAATGCAACCTTATCAAATAATAAACGAGAAATCGAAAACTGTATACAAATGCATTAAACTAATCTCACAGAATAATTAACAGTAAATCAGAAACTGGATGCAAATGCATTGAGCTGACCTCAAAGAACAATTAATAGGGAATTGGAAATTGGATGCAAATGTATTGAACTAATTGCAAAGAATAATTAACGAGAAATCGGAAACTAGATGCAACTGCATTGAACTAACCTAAAAAAATAACGGAATCAAAAATTGGATTCAACTGCATTGAACTAACCTCAAAATATAAATAACGGAAAATCAGAAACTGGATGCAAATGCATTGAACTAACCTCAAAACATAGTTGGATTATATGTTGTGAGAATGTCTTGATAAGTATAGTTTTGTATTTAAAATGGTGTTTATCTTATCTCTTTCCGTATGACTGGTAACTCCTTACTATTCAAGTAGCTTCAATATATATGAACTTCGCCTTATTAGGCAACCTCACAAAACTTCAATCAAATTTATATCATTAAACAACAAAATAAAGTTGAAGGGTTTTATCAAATGTGAGTTTTTTTTTTAATGGAGAGTGAGGTTTTCACGTTATAAGAAATTTGCATGAGTGATCAATATAATATTAATATATAATAGTTATGCATATTTGCAAATATTTTTTAGAATAATTAATATAATAACACCCGTTCGTAGATAATCTTTGCAGATTCCACATAGTGAGTAATGCATAATTTAAAGAATAATTAATGAGAAATCGGGAACTAGATAATCTTTGATGATCCCACATAGTAAATCAAACATAATTTATTTTTATGTCATGTTTGCAAGGACACTACAGATGGATCAGTAGAAGTTGGTATTACACACCACATTGGATAATTAAAAGGGAATCGAAAATTTTATGCAAATATAATAAACTAAACTCAAAAAGTAATTAACTAGAAATCGGAAATTGGATGCAATTGCATTAAACTAACATCAAATAATAACTAACGGAAAATTAGAAATTGGATGCAAATCCTTAAAAAATATTTATTGGAAAATCGTAAACGGTATGCAAATACATCAAACAAACCTCAAATAATAATTAATGGGAAACCAGAAATTGTATGCAAATACATTGAACTAAACTCAAAAAATAATTAACAGAAAATTAAAAATCGAATGCAACTGCATTGAACTAACCTCATAGAATAATTGGTGGGAAATCAGAAACTAAATGCAAATATGCATTAAAATAACCTCAAAGAATAGTTAACGGGAAATCAGAAACATGATGTAATTGCATCGAACTAACCTCAAAGCATAAATAATCAGAAACTAGATGCAGATGTATTGAACTAACTTTAAAGAATTATTAACGGAAAATTGGAAACTAGATGCAATTGCAATGAACTAATCTCAAAGACTAATTAACAAATAATTGAAAAAGGGATGAAACTACACTGAACTAATCTAAATGAATAATTACAGGAAATTATAAATTTGATCTAAATGCATTGAACTAACCTCAAAAAATAATTAATAGGAAATCAGAAACTTGATGCAAATACATTGAATTAACCTAAAAAAACAATTAACATAAAATCGGAAATTGGATGCAACTGTATTTAACTAACCTCAAAGAATAATTAACAGAAAATCATAAACTGGATGCAACTGCATTAAACTAAAATTAGATATTAACTAACGGGAAATCAGAAATTGGATGCAAATGCATTGAAATAACCTCAAAGAGTAGTGAACTGGAAATCGGAAGCTAGATGTAACTGTATCGCACTGACCTCAAAGCATAAATAACTAGAAATTATAAACTATCGAACTAACCTAGAAAAACAATTAACGGAAATCGAACCGGATCACGATGTATTGAACAAATCACAAAGAGTAATTAATGAAACATAAAAACCGATGCAACTGCATCTTGAATTAACCTTAATGATGAATAACTAACGGAAAATTATAAAGTGGATGCAATTGCAATTGAACTAACCTCAAATAATAATTAACGGAAATCGGAAACTTGATACAACTGCATTGAACTAACCTCAAAGAATAATTAATGAGAAATTGAAAATTGAATGCAACGTACTACATTGAACTAACCTCAAAGAATAATTAATGGAAAATCAGAAACTTGATGCAAATGCATTGAACTAATAACCCTAAAACATGTTTGTATTATATGTAGGGGAATAAATGTCTCGACAAATACAGTTTTGTATTTTAAGTAGTGTTTATCATAATTTTTTTTATTATGATTAAGAATGCCATGCTATTTAAGTAGCTTCAATATTATCTTCGTCACATTGGGCATTCTCACAAAACTTCAATCAAACCTCTATTATTAAACCTAACAACAAAAAGAAGTCGATGAGTTTTATCAACGTTTGGTGCTTCCTTTTTATAGAGAATGGTGTAAGAAATTTGAATGAATGATTAATATAATTTTCATATCTTATAGCTATGCATAGTTGCTAATATTTTTTACAATAATTTAATATAACGGCACCCGTTCGTAGGACGGGTTCGAAAGCTAGTGATATTTGTGTTATGATATTTGAAATTTCGATATCCGATTTTTCTGAAAAATAATTGGATCAGAATTCGATGTGTTTTCAAAATCCAATCCAATCCGATCTAATTTCTGATTAAATTCTGAATTTTTAATATATAGCGCCTATTTCATACAGTTACTAAATTAACACTACAAATAATTTACAAACCAAATAAAAATCTTAGAGAAGTAGAACATTGTCTCTCTCACAACTTCAAGAAATCAATATTGTCATTACAAGCCAAATAAAAACCCTAGAGAAGTAGAATATTATCTCTCTCAGAACTTCAAGAAATCAATATTATCATGCTAGTACATGTCTCTCTTTCTCCCATATTCTTATTTACTGAATTAATGCATTAACATGAAGAAAAAAAAACTTGCTAAATGAACGTGTTAAAATGTTTAAATTGTTTACTGAATTAATACATGTCAAAAATGATTGCTAAATGAATGTATTAACTAGATAAAAAAAAATGGTTATCCTAAAAGAGACAAATTTCTGATTTATTTTCGAATTTTGAAAATTTAAAATTTTCCATTTTTTTTTTCCCCTGAACTTCCTGAATTTGGAAAAGAAATTACCATCCAAAAAATAATTGGATCGGATTTGGAAAGAATATTGTCACTGGATTTTTTTTTTTTTTTTTTTTTTTTTTCCCTCAAAGCATTTATCTCATGACTTTGTTCAAGAATGATGTGTTGCAAGTTGCTGAAAAAACTCTGCTTTGTCTCTAATAACTGCTATAAAAAGCAACGTTAGTTATTCCAATTGCTACAATTAAGCTCGGATGAGAAAGAAACAGTCACAGCTTTTCTTTCCTGTTCTCTCTCTCGTCATTTATATATATTCTTCACTCAGAGGCGTTTTATGGCATGTCCTAAAACAAGATGATTGGAAAAGTGACACACAAAGCCGTTCAGGCAACCTTTTTGACAACCATCTTCTTCTTAATCTTCTATATTGCCATCTCAGCCGAAGACCCGACAAGTACACCCAATGCCGGAACCACGACTCTGCAAGTCAACGTGCCTGCAGCCGGGAACCAAACTTGCTCAGCAGAGCTTGATGCCTTGTTAATGACTGAACTTAGGGATACATCAGGTATAGACCCTGCTCTTTCAGCGGCAGAGAGAGCTCCTAAAATAATTAGGGTAAGGAAGGATGGGAGTGGGGAGTTCAAATCAGTTACCGACGCCCTTAAGAGTATACCGGCTGGGAATACAGTACGCACAATAATTTCAATCGGACCAGGGACGTATAATGAGAAGATACGGGTGGATCGAAACAAGCCCTTCGTAACCTTTATGGGAACAGATCCTAATAGTAAGCCTATTCTGGCTTATAGTTCCATGGCTGCCCAATCTGGTGGAACTTGGAATAGTGCCGCCACTGCTGTGGAATCTGAATACTTTATGGCCGCTAATATCGTATTCCAGGTGAGTTGCAAAACAAAATGATGTGTCACTTTCATCTTTTTTACTTGGTGAGTTGGTGATAACTAACAATTTAACCCACATGTTTAAGATACCACAAAAATCAAAATCCAACAATCAAGATCCATCAGCATTATAAAATAAGTTTCAATTACAGTGATGTTATGGCAAATTTTATTTGTTTACTAGTGCGCTGTTCTCATAATTATGGCCTATTTTGACATGCAATCACGATAGGGGGTGTCCTATATATGGATTCTTCGATCTGAAGGATGGGAGCCTGTTCAAACGGTATCTCTTGGGAGTGAGACTGATGAATCAGCTCTTTGAAGTTTTGAGCTTGTATGTGATTTAAGTTACATTTTGATCTCTATGGTATCTTGCTCTGAAGCTAAAACTCCTAGTTTCCATGCAGTTAAAGATTTGTTATACATGCAGGACACGAACTATACTAAGCATGTGAATTAAGTGGCCGGTGACCGCTGTTGCCTGTTGGATACCACAAGCCAACATAGGCCACCACCAAAATCTCTTAAGCTATATATAGTTTGATAATCTATCATAGTTTATAAGATCAAGCAGTCGTGTGATCAATGTACTAGAACTGTACGCTGATAAGTCCAATATGACTTTTTGCCAATGAGAACATGACACTGACATGTACCAACGGAACTGATTAGTTTCATTGTTCAGAACACAGCACCAAAGCCTACTGGGAAGAAGAACGATGGAGAACAAGCAGTGGCGATGCGGATCTCAGGTGACAAGGCTGCATTCTATAACTGCAGATTCATTAGTTTTCAGGACACACTATGTGATGATGTTGGAAACCACTTTTTTGAGAACTGTTACGTTGAAGGCACTGTTGATTTCGTCTTTGGTACTGGCAAATCACTCTACCTGGTATTGTCCCCCTCCCTTGCGTGCGTTAATTCTGCTCTACACCCTGCTCAGATTTAGTTATAAAACAGCATGTGTCATATATATATGTTTGTGATCTGATTATTTGGGTATTACTATACTTTTACAGTATACCGCGTTACATTCAGTAGGAGACGGTTTTGGCGCAGTCACAGCATCAGGAAGGGGCGTGAAGGATGATGACAGTGCTGGATTTACTTTTGTCCACTGCAAAATCACAGGAAGTGGAAATCTTTATTTGGGCAGGACGTGGAAGAACCAAGCAAAGATCGTGTTTGCATATACCGAAATGGATGGACATATAAATCCTGCAGGGTGGATCAACGATAAGCCTGGCCTACGAGAAGAGTATGTTCTTCCCCCATGATCCTTATAGAAATTGTCAGTGTAGTTTCTTAGTTCAATTCTGGGGGTTCTATTTGGTCCTTAAGAGTGTTTTTTTGCTCACTCAAAGCTCCTAGCAGTCTCCTTGATGGCCACATTTAATCAATGAAAAAGGAAAATCAGCATGAATCGGGTGTCCGACAAATGAATGATATATATGTGACCTACATATTCGAGATAGTCATAATATATCGGTGAACAAGCATTGATTCCTAAAGATATGGGTGGAATTCGAGTTGAGCGGCTCGGGCTGGGCTTGGAGCTCGGCTCAAGCTCGTTCGTTTATAACTATATGAGCCGAGCTCGAGCTCAATTTAAAGCCTTGTGTAATTAACGAGCCCCGAGCTTGAGCATGATAAAACTCGGCTCGTTTAGCTCGAATTGCACCCTTAACTAAAGACGAGTGAGATAGATCGCATTACATTAAACAGTAATATTTTGATCCATGGTTTTAACACAATTCATGTTAGTGGTATAGGGATGTACACACCTAGATTACTACCAAACTAATATTTTTGCATTTGATTTTGTAGCACTATGTTTTATGGAGAGTACAAGTGCTCCGGACCAGGTTCAAGCACAGGCAAGCGTGCAACATATGCAAAGCTATTAACAGATGCAGAAGCAAAACCTTTTCTTGACAAGAGCTACATCAAAGGTGCATCTTGGATTCTCCCCCCTCCTAAGCTATAAAATAGCTCTCAGCAATTGGTTCTTTGATTGCATGCAGTGGAATATCCCATGGGTGCGATGGAAGCTGTAGATTAAAGTTTTGTTTAGCCATAAATAATCATTTGCAACACAACTCCCCCTAAATTTTTTTGGTACTACTTGTTGCATGTAATCTTGTTGTTTCTTAATAGATCGGATTTGTGCGTGGACTCTAGTGTAATGTACCTCGCCGAACTGAGTAGCCTTTCTGGATGGTGATTTTCTTAGTTTACGAAGACACTGACGGAGAGGATTACAGACGGGATATAAAAAACCAAAAAAGAACAACTCCCGCCCTGTGTGGGTGATCTGTATTCTAAATTCTTCATGCCATGCCCTCTTGGTTTTCAAGCATGATGCTGGAATGGATCCATGCATCATTGCATCCTCTCCTTATATAGCCTACAATTGAAAGTCAATCCAAGATCAGGAACTTAGAAAAGGAAGAAAGATTAATGATGAATCCATACAAGATTTTCCACAATATAGGGAACTACTTTTTCCCTATAAACCATACAATGCTTTCCACATTTTCAAAAGTTAAATTCGCTCAGGCACACAATTAGGATATGTGTATGCAGTTATCATTATGCAGCATTTAATCGAGGTCTCGAAAGTCTCAATTAAATTTGTAGAGACGACGCAAACACTATAGAGTTATATAGAACATCATCACAGTGACACCATTGTTCTAAATTCTGTTGCTTGCACAAAAACAATAATTTCGTGTCAGACGCTTTGTGGATAACGTGGCGTCTTATTGCATGGGTATGGTGCTCGGAACCCTTTTGGATAACCTAGTATCGTGCAACTTTATATTGTCTGTTGAACTGTTGACCGATCTTAAACCTCAATTTTGATGCTACCTAGTATTCAGCATTTTTAACCCCAAAATCTATTAAATAAAAAAAACATTTTTAACATGGTAAAAAGCTGTCATTGCAAAGGTGAACTCGTGCACACGTATATACACACAAACACACATATATTTATATTTTAGAGTTAACTGTTGACCGTTCTTTACCCCCTGAAACCTCAGATGGGAAGTATTCAGAAATTTTTAACTTCTATTAAAAAAAAAAAAACATTTTAGAGTTAACGAGTATTAAAAATCACAAAGTCATTAAGAGTTAACGTATTACAAAATCTATTAAATAAAAAGCTGTCATTGCAAGTTGATTTTTTTTTTTTTTATATATTTTGGAGGAGGACCTAATTTCTCCATTTAATAGGAGAAATCCTAATTGACTCATATAGTGAGTGTAATACTATTTAACCATAAATTTTACAATAAAAATTAACATATAATTATTATTTTATTTTATCCCATGTTTCATTTAGCACTGAAATAGTCAAGTTATTAGGATTTCTTCATTATTGGTATTATCTTTAAATTTTCAAATTTACTTACCGTTTGTACCCCATCACCAACGGTCACATTTTTTAAAATCCCCAATATGTACAAAACTTCTTCCCAAGAATGCTGTAAGAATTTGAAGTCCCAACCTCTTGTCCATATAAGTTTGTAAGCAGATTCAAACTTCATTAGTATAATCAACAAAAAAGAAACTCCATGACAATGGCAAGATCAAAATCTCAGTTGCTGAACAAAGAAGACGTTCAAGAAGAATATTTTACTACTAAAAATGAGGACTTATCAACAACTGAAGAAGATGATTCTGACGATGACCCAACTTTCGACATTCTAGAAAAAACACGTTCAAGTTTGTCGAAACTCTCTCTAAAGAAATCTCAATCACAATCACGGTTAGTATATTGTTTTTTTTTAGCCTAATGGGTAGAGTTGGAATTGAGGCAAGTTATTTGTGATTTGTATTTGCAGTACTTCTAAGTTTAATGATTCGGCAAATAATAAAAGGAAGCTAGATTTTGAGGAAGTAAAGACGCCGGAACTCGATGAAGTTGATAAGAAAAGCTTTGAGAATGTTGAAAAGATGATTAAAGGTGCTTTATTTTTCTTTTCTTTTTATTTATTTTAGTATTTGTGGTTGTCGAAAAGTTTAGGTTATAAAATGTACTTGATGAAATGCTTCTGTTAGGGTTGTGTTTAACATTGTTATTTATTTTATTTATTTTGGTTATTTTAATAGCGGCGAGATTGAGAAACTTACAGTTGATCAATGCAAGGTGTACTTGAGGAAACATGGGTTGAGATTAACGGGGAATAAAAATGTTCTTATTGAGCGAATTCGGGAGCACCCTGGGTAATTATGGTTAATTAGTTTTAAAAATCCAATGTTTTTTTTATTGTTTGGTTGACTCATATTTGTTCGTCTATCATGTTTATTAGGATCGTCAATGGAGAAGGAGAACAGAAGTATCCCGCATTGAGCTTTGTCTTGAATTGTAAAGGTTAGATGCAATTTTATGAGTAGTAAGAGAATGTTGAATATAATGGAGTTGATTTCCTTAATTAGTATTTCTGATGATAACTGACGACGTTGTTTGTAGGGGATGCATGCACCGGTGATGTCGTAATGTTTGAGCAGAACGTCTACGAAATGTAAGTTTTTGTTCTGTTTTCATGTACAGTCACAGTCGTTTGGAATTTTGAAATAAGCAAAGTGTACTATAATATTTTGTTTTGTGTTTTTTAGTCTTTTGATTTATTTCATGAGATACAATACGCTTAAAAGCATTCAAACTTGGGCAAACTCTTAGAGCTTCATTAAAGTGATGGAAGAAATCTAGACATACAGTATAAGCTATTGTTTGTATTGGTTTATTTATACTTATTTGCATATGCTCCTTCATTTGAACCTCTTTTATGGAGGTGGTGCTCCACTCGATCGAGATCAATTTTGTTCTGTTGATAGATATTACAGGACATGTTTTTTATTTGTCTCGAGTCCAAGGCTTGTAGAGTTCCATGTGAAACCTTCTTTATGCTCACGGTTTAAAAAGTGACCCCTCACCGTGTTTTTCTTTTTGTTTTTTTTGCTGTTTTCTGATCTGTTTCTTATTCTTTAAAGGTACAACATAGCATCTAGGAGCGCTAGTGGCCCTCCTTGTGGTACTCGGATTGTTGCAGGGCGTATTGTGAAAGAAAGTTATGGTGCTGCCAAACAACAGCACACATTTACAGTATGTTTTTTGCCAGGAAGATGGAACGAATAATTGTTTCATGTGATTATAAATATTTAGAGAGTTAAGCATGAATGAACTTTCTTGCCATCGCTGATTTCTGATTGTATGTGTATTCTGTGCAAGTGTTTCTTATCTAGTCACGTATTCATGTAATGTAACACTTATTTTGATATACCTCTGCGAATATGTTAACTTCTATTAGATTGAGGTGCTCTGGAGCAAAGGAGAGAAACCTATACCTCCATTTCATCCTCTTTTGATCAAGGGGAGAAACCTATATCGACTTAAGACAATGAGGCAGGTCTGTCTTGGGGAAGTTTTCTAACTCCCATTTGTCATCTTATCTATCTGTGATATATTTATAGCTAATTACTTTTCTCAATTCAGAAATGGACTGATGAATTGGAAAGGAGTAAAGTTTTGCTAGAAAAGCACTCAAGAGGGTCTTTCGCAAGGTCAAGTAGAGAAACAAGGGTTCAAGAGAAGGAGTTGAAGAAGATTCGTAAGGAACAAAGGTGAACCTTTATAAGCTTCATTTATAGCTTTTTGTATTGCTTGAAGAACTTTTTTATTTTTTACTTTTTCGTTATGGTAAATTATCAGCATAATTGTAAGATTACTATAAAAGACATAGCCTATACTTGGCCTGATTTTCTGCGACACATTATAGGAAGTTTCCAGCTACTAGTTGAGTTGTTGCTCAAGTGTTGGGGTTAGTGGTTACTGAAAACTTGACAGATAAACTATATCATTTAAAAAACACAATTCATATGACGCTGTTTAAGTCTAGCTGCGAGTTATCTTCATTAATAGACTCCATACAAAATTTGGTAGGGTGCCAATTATGGTGTTGCAATTAGAGAGAGATGCCCCTTGTGATTAGCATTTTGATTAAAACTGATGTATCTTCTACTGTGTGTAATTTTTATTCTTTAATATTATTGTTACTACAATTTCAGGTTTGTGAGAAACACGTGCATCACGATGCACAAGGAGAACCAGCATCCCCACCCCATTCCACTTAAACCTAACTCTTCCCAAGAACAGCCTGTTATTTCGCAAAGACAGCAGAAACCTGTTGAATCAACAATGCAACCAAACAGGATTCTTACTGGGATCAAGCAACAGCCTAGCTTTATGCCTCAGCCAAGTCAGATCAAACCTAAACCTGCTGAATCAATAATGCAACCAAAGAGGATTCTTACTGAGATCAGCCAACAGCCTAAGTTTATGCCTCAACCAAGTCAGATCAAACCTAAACCTGTTGAATCAATAATGCAACCAAAGAGGATTCTTACTGAGATCAGCCAACAGCCTAAGTTTATGCCTCAACCAAGTCAGATCAAACCCCAAATGAATAGTTTGGTGCAGAAAACTTATGCCCCAGAAAACATAGTTAAAATTCAGAACACAGATGTATCTTGGAAATGGTGGGGCAACATCAACGAAGTTGAGAAACAAGCAAATACAGTGAAAGATCATCAATCCTATGCCCAATCATGGCCATCCCATGTTCAAGCATATCCAAGTGGACCTGTTAACAAGCAAGCTTTGACAAACTTAAACTCACCTCCTAGAAGTCCTTCGAGGCACCCCATGCAAGAGCAGCATTGCAGATTCTATGCCCGAGGATGGTGTTATAATGGAGATAACTGCAAATTTCTGCATGAATACAGGAGAGAACAAAGCTTCAATTCTCCTCCTCGGAGTCCCCTGCATCTAAATCACGGTAAATTTAATCAATGTCATAATCCAAATGGATATGTCCGCAAACAATCCTCAACAAGCTTGAATATGCCTCCAAGAAGTCCCAAGCGACAACAACACTGCTGGCAGTATGCTGTTGGAGGAAGGTGTTCTTATGGAGATAACTGTAAGTTTCTGCATACATGAAGGACAGAGCAGAAGTGAGCATCATCCAGTCGGTCAATATAGGTATTAGCTAGACAAAGAAGTTGATGGAGGAGATTTTCTTAAGCTCAGATGGCTGACGTTTTGCAAGGTTTCATATGTTTGCCATAAATTCTTGTTGAGAGAGGTTGGATATCTACTGATGTCCACCCAAATTTGTTGTGGGATGAATTCCATTTAGTCCGAAGTGTTGCTTGAGCATTTCGGTGCTCATTGCGAAAAGGATTTTTGTTAATCTTGTGGCTTGTGCTTTTGTGTAGGATTCTTTTGACGTGTTCATAGGTTGACTTTATAATATCCAAATTATATTTTGTAAGTTGCCTTAGAAAGGGTAGTTTGCCACTAGTTTACAGTCTAACTAGGAAAAAGAAAAAGATAAAAAGGTGACAGTATAACCAATGTGGGGGGACTGGGGAGGGCGGATAGTCCATCAATGCAGGTCAAGAAGAGAAATGATTCTTTTATTTTTTCGATAATTAAGAGAAATGATTCTTCTTTGCTGGCCCGTTGTATGATCTGATCTTATATTACAGTATTAGACGCATAGTTGGTTTAGCTCGGGTATTACTTATTTCGTACAGAATAAGTTCTAAGGGTGATGAAGCTAATAAACTAGTACCTTTGTATTATCTGAGTTTACAGTATATTGGTTTGTAAATTCTTCTAATAGACACTGAGACGATTAGTTTATTAATACTGTGACAACTTTTTCTTAGGCTTACATATGTGCATTCTAGGCTGTCTAATGATTTAATTAACACTTAAATATATGGTTACTGCTGACTCTCCTGTCAAATGGTTTGAATTAACTGTTTTAATATTTCAGAATTCAAACAAGATTTACTTCGCTGTTAATTGGTAGGTATTATTTATTCGATGCTAAGGAAAAGACACTGAAGTAAACCTTCAACTATTTAGTAAGATTAGATAAACACAAAATGAACAAATGGCGGATTTATCAGTGTTGCTTGATTCGTAACAAGGCCCAGTAAGGACAAATGCCTGCAAAGTAGCTTCTTGTTCTTGTCTTACAACAGCTCAGATTCCCGCATATGGTTGTTATGATGCTTATGAGCTCTCCATCCTCTAAAATTTATGCAACTCATTGAAGCCATTCCAGAAAATCCACTTTCGGTCCATGGCTGAATCATCTTTTGATATGGAATACTCTCCGCCGCGTCGTTCACGTGGCTCTCGTCTACGCCATACCACACCAGCAACCTCACGCTACCCGTCTCGTTCAGTTACACCAACTGGCTCGCGCTATCCTTCTCGTTCACTTACACCAACTGGCTCAAGCTACACATCTCGTTCATTCACACCAAATGGCTCCCGCACTCCAGGTGGACGTAGATACCATCCATCTCCAATCACTCCATTTGGTGGCAATGATGATATGTCATGGCAAGGTGAAATTTCATGGACCTTTCAACCGATGGGGTGGCGAGATGGTCGTAATGATCTGGGTGCAGCGCTTAGTCCATGGGCGGCTTCTTCGACTCCATTGGGTAGTCGACAGGTCTTTCGGCGTTCGGCTAATGATTACTATCTCTCTCACACTTCCAATGGTTACAACAGTTATGCTAATCCTTCTTATGAAACTTCATTTTTTGGTGGTGCGACTTCTGGTGGAAGAATTGAGCTTCAAAGCTTTGTCGCTAGTCATAAGAAGTCTCCAAGATTTGTAACAATGGGAGCTATAAAGGAGAGTGATGGTGATGGTCGTAGAGTTTCTTTAGCTGAAGGGGATGAGCTAAGTATGGTCGATTTTAATGATCCAAAGGCTGTTAATCATCAAATTAATCAACCAGAAGCTGCTCCAAGTTTTAATCATTTTCATGCAAGAGAACGTTCATCTGGTGCATCTCATCATGCTTATCATGATAAGCATATAAATGAGAATGATGATGATTATGATGACGACGATGCTGACTATGGACACGGACACGGTCAACATGGAAGGACCCCTTTTGCTCATGGTCATGGTGGGCATGGACATCAACAACATGGAAGGTCCCCCTATGCTCATGGTCATGGTGGGCGACAAGACAAGGTAGAAAATCATGATGGTGGTTCAAGACATTATAAATCAACTTATGACCAACATAGTATTACTGGTGGTCATGATGATAAGGGAAGATCAATGGGTCATCATTATGATAGTGGTTTAGATGATGAGGATGATGAAGATGACGATATGGAGAGTGGAAGAGGAACCAAGTCAGTTGGATTGTTTGGCTTATTCAAATATTCTTCAAAGTTTGATATGATTCTTGTGTTTTTTGGATGTCTCGGGGCTTTGATTAATGGAGGATCGCTTCCTTGGTATTCTTATCTCTTTGGGGACTTTGTGAACAAGATTGCTACGGATTCTAAAGATGACTTGAGCAAGATGATGGATGATGTTCAAAAGGTATGATATGTATGAGAGATATTGCACAACTCCTTCTTTCTCTCTAAGTATGTACAAATTTTGCCATATTGATCCTCTTTTTTGTTTTCAAAAGTTCATTCATTTTTTTATTGTCAAATTTTCGATGACGTGATAGGCCTTTGATTTTGATTTTTTGATTTTTGTTTTATTTCGTCCAGGTATGTCTTCTCATGGCTGGACTTGCAGCTATTGTTGTGGTAGGCGCATATATGGGTAAGAAAGTATAACAATGCACACACTAATCCATATTTTTATACACAACATATAAATAGATAGCTACTCTATCATATTATTGAAGAAATGAACTTCTTTGTATAGAGATCACATGTTGGAGAATGGTGGGAGAAAGATCAGCACAACGTATAAGAACTAAGTATCTGAGAGCAATTTTGAGACAAGATGTTGCTTTTTTTGACACTCAAGTGAACACAGGTGATATCATGCATGGCATTTCTAGTGATGTTGCACAGATCCAAGAAGTTATGGGAGAGAAGGTCAGTGCTCAATTTAAGTTCTGTTCTGTTTTGTTTTTTGGTTGTTCTAGTCTGTATGGGTATGTTTTAGTTTAGCTCAGCGAAGTTGCACTTCATTCACTCAATATCTATATTAGCACTAGTACATGATTAAAATATGTTGTTTTGAGATTGAATAGGTTATATGCTTGTATACAATATGGTCAAGAGAAACACGTTACAATAAATGTTGTCATCAAATGATTAGTTATGTCCATCTGAAAAAAATTAAGCCGGCTGCTTCTATTATTTTTTTTGTTGGTTTGGCGTTGAATTCAGGTTGATGAATCACTTCCATGAAAAGACGATTGAAGTCTACTTAGAAATAAGTATAGTTCCCATTCCAACACAGATGATTCTAATACCAATAAATTGAACACTAAACATATATAAAACCAATTATGGTTGTCGTACAATGACAAATGGCACATGATGCTACTAAAAAGTGTATCCGTTTTTTATAATTTTATATATTAAGGAATGGATTAGAAGTTAGTAAACTATGGAGTATGATGTTTGAAGTTTGAATAATGTTTTTACCTTCAATATTGACTTTAATTTGGTCACTGAACGAAGCTACTATGTGTGCCAAGTGTGTGTATGGATGAGGCAGGCTTAAGGAGGTTAGAAAAAAATTGGAGAGTTGTATATTTCCTATCAGAGGTACAATTTACTAATATCCTCGAGTACGTAGAAAAAAGTGGAAGAAAGAAGTACGAACTTCGTTAAAATGGATTTAATTTGTTGTCAGATTGTGCTTAGTATGATGAAGCAAAAGTTGGAGGGTAAAACTACGGACAAATTTTACAGAATTAATTGGTAATGCAGCCTGTAAAGACTAGATGGAGTTTTGCCTTCGCTTCATCTCACGATTTTAGCAACACAGCTATGGTTTGCTCAGCCATGTTGCTTTATACAATCAAGGCTATAATAAGTGAAATCTCCTTGGAAATGGTGCCTAGAAATAAAAAATATTAGTATGAATATTGTTATCTATCGTCTCATGAACTGTTAATAAAAAATTAACATGAAAATTTGATATATTCGGTAATTAAATGCAGATGGCGCACTTTGTTCATCATATATTCACCTTCATCTGTGGATATGCTGTGGGTTTTCTGAGGTCATGGAGAGTTTCTTTAGTGGTTCTGGCTGTGACCCCATTGACCATGTTTTGTGGAATAGCTTATAAGGCTATTTACGTTGGCTTAACAGCCAAGGAAGAGGTATGAATTAAGACTCAAACAAATTCAAGATCTCATAATTAGTCCTTTCAGCCTCGCGCATCATTTACTGTATTTTTTCTGTGCATTTGAAGGCTTCATATAGAAAAGCCGGCGGAGTTGCAGAACAAGCTATTGGTTCAATTAGAACTGTTTTTTCTTTCGTTGCTGAGGATAATTTGGCAGCAAAATATGCTGATTTATTGGAAAAGTCGGTGCCCTTTGGAGCTAAGCTTGGGTTCGCTAAGGGTGCTGGAATGGGGATAATCTACTTGGTCACATACTCAACGTGGGCACTAGCATTTTGGTATGGATCTATCTTGGTTGCTAAGAAAGAGATCACAGGAGGTGAGGCTATTGCTTGTTTCTTTGGAGTTAATGTAGGGGGAAGGTAATGCAGTTTCATTGTCCCACTCTTCTGCTCTAATTTTCATAATCTAGATTTCATTCTCGACAGCAAATAAGGAAGAAAAGACATTTTACGAAATTTCCGAGAGAAGTAATGCTAACAACAATACACCTCTCAGTACAGTGTAATTGTAGTATGTATGCTATAGTCTGGTGGTAAGTATGCAACTAATCTATGAGTTGTCTATGAGTGTAACATTTCTCTTACGAAAATATTTGATAAATTGTACGTGTCTCTTCTCTTAACATTATCAAACTTCATCTGAAAATTTTCATTGATTTTCCCAGGGGTTTGGCGTTGTCACTATCATATTTCGCGCAGTTTGCACAGGGCACAGTGGCTGCAAGTCGAGTGTTCGAAATCATTGATAGGGTGCCTGAGATAGATCCATACGACTTCAACGGCAGGACACTACCAACTGTCAAAGGAAAAATAGAATTCAAAAGTGTTACTTTTGCATATCCATCCAGACCTGATGCTCTAATTCTACACTCACTCAATGTTGTGGTTCCACCTTCCAAGACTCTTGCATTGGTTGGAGCTAGTGGAGGTGGCAAGTCCACCATTTTTGCTCTCATTGAAAGGTTCTATGATCCAATCAAAGGTAGGCTGCACTTCAGAATTGTCCTCGCCAACTATTTTTAAGATTTCCCAAATGCAGTTTTTCAATTGAAAGTAATGTTTCCAAGGGATCGGACCAATGTATCAGTCTGAACAGTACTTTCACTTATATTGTACAGGGATGATATGCTTGGATAATAATGATATAAGGACTTTACAAGTGAAGTGGTTGAGGAGTCAGATAGGCATGGTAGGCCAAGAGCCACTGCTGTTCACTACAACAATACTAGAGAATGTGATGATGGGAAAGGAGAACGCAACCAAGAAGGAGGCGATTGCTGCTTGTATTGCGGCCAATGCTCACAACTTCATCTCAAGCCTTCCCCAAGGCTATGACACTCAGGTGCTACACTTATACTCTGTTTGTTGAATCTGAAACTTTTAAGTGTAAAAATGAGATGTAGACAGGATTAGAATTACTGCAATTAGATATCTCAACTGTCCGTCGTTTCCATTTTGAAAATCTGTTATATGAACATGAAATGTATCGAATGCCGAGCTTAACATTTTTTATCTACTTAAAAGTTATCTTGTTCAACTAAAAATCTTCTAACCTCAAAGGAATTTCATGTTCTTGTTCAGGTTGGTGACCGAGGTGTCCAACTCTCTGGTGGACAGAAGCAGCGCATTGCTCTTGCTAGAGCAATGATAAAAGATCCTAGGATCCTTCTCTTAGATGAACCAACTAGTGCCTTAGACCCTGAATCTGAGGCCATTGTCCAACAAACCATTGACAAAGTCTCCAGCAAACGTACAACCCTGGTCATTGCTCATAGACTAGCAACTGTCAGAAATGCTCACACCATTGTTGTTCTCAACCATGGAACCGTCATTGAGATTGGCGATCATCGTCAACTCATGGATCAAACTGGGGCCTACTTCAACCTTGTCAAGCTTGCCTCCGAAACAATCTCGCAACCAAATCCCAAACAAAATTTTGACATGGAGCGCTCCTTCTATGATAAATCAGTTTACGATGTTTCTAAACCAAAGCATGCGAATGATATCTCAAGGTCCAGGTATGCGAAATCCATGCAAGAAGAAGATGAAGAGGATGTTGTTGAAGAACATGAACAAAAGCCCAATAAAATTCAGCTCTCTAAATTGTGGAAGTTACAAAAACCAGAGGCTTCAATGCTCTTTTTAGGCTTTCTCTTGGGTATGCTTGCTGGTGCAATTTTATCTATTTTCCCTCTACTTCTAGGCCTAGCTCTTGAGATCTATTTCAATGACGACTCTTCAAAGATGAAAAGAGAAGTTGGGCTTCTTTGCTTAGCGCTTGTGGGTTTAGGCATTGGCTGCGTAATTTCGATGACAGGTCAGCAAGGTTTCTGTGGTTGGGCTGGAACAAAGCTCACAAAGAGGGTGAGGGATCTTTTATTCAAATCAATACTGAAGCAAGAACCAGGTTGGTTTGATTTTGAAGAGAATTCAACCGGAGTTCTTGTTTCTAGGCTTTCGATGGACTGTATTAGCTTCAGGTCTGTCCTTGGTGATCGGTTTTCAGTTTTATTCATGGGTTTAAGTTCAGCTTCTGTTGGCTTAATTATATCCTTTTCGTTGGATTGGAAGCTGGCTCTTCTTGCAGCGGCTCTCACTCCATTCACCCTTGGAGCAAGCTATTTCAGCTTAATCATCAATATAGGACCAAAGTTAAATAATACTTCTTATGCAAGGGCTAGTAGCATTGCAGCAAATGCCGTTTCCAATATAAGAACTGTGATGACATTTTCAGCTCAACAGCAGTTAGTTTCATCTTTCGACCAAGCCTTATCAGAGCCGAGGAGGAAATCTATGAAGAGGTCACAGATCTTGGGATTAGCCCTTGGATTCTCTCAAGGTTCAATGTACGCAGCATACACTCTAACTCTTTGGTTTGGTGCATACCAAGTAAAGAAAAGAGAAACAAGCTTCGGTGAAGTGTACAAGATTTTCTTGATCTTAGTTTTGAGTTCATTCTCAGTTGGGCAATTAGCAGGTCTTGCACCTGACACGTCAAATGCACCATCGGCTGTGCCTGCAGTTTTAGATGTCATCACCCGTAAGCCACTGATTGATGATAATAAACAGAAGGGAAGGAAGGTGGATGGATCCAAACCATTGAGTCTTGAGTTCAAGCTGGTGACCTTTTCGTACCCATCAAGGCCAGAAATCATGGTTTTAAGAGATTTTTCGATGAAAGTCAGAGGAGGATCTATGGTAGCCTTAGTAGGGGGAAGTGGGTCAGGGAAATCTACGGTGATTTGGCTCGTTCAGAGGTTTTATGATCCAAATCAAGGGAAGATCACGATGGGAGGAGTAGATTTGAGAGAGATTAATCTAAAATGGCTAAGGCAACAGACAGCTTTGGTGGGACAGGAGCCGGCATTGTTTGCTGGTAGTATAAGGGACAATATTGCATTTGGAGCCCCAAATGCTTCTTGGACCGAGATTGAAGAAGCTGCACAAGAAGCGTATATTCACAAATTCATCAGTGGTTTGCCCCAAGGGTATGAAACAGAGGTAAGAATTCATTGTAACTACCGCCTTTCGTTCTCTGTTTACTTTGTGAAAAGTTGTCTTCCTTGGTATGGAGGTTCAATGGTTATGATTTTATGACTATTTTTATGATTAATGAAAACCATTGTTGTACAGGTGGGAGAAAGTGGCGTACAGCTATCAGGTGGGCAGAAGCAGAGAATAGCAATAGCAAGAGCAATCCTGAAAAGATCAAAGATACTACTATTGGACGAGGCAAGCAGTGCACTAGACATAGAATCAGAGAAACACATTCAAGAAGCATTAATGAAGGTATCGAAGAGGGCCACAACAATTGTAGTAGCTCACAGACTCTCTACCATCCGAGACGCTGATTACATTGCTGTAGTGAAAGATGGTGCACTAGCTGAATTTGGCAGTCATGATGAACTCATGTCTTCACACTTGAATGGTGCATATGCTAATCTAGTTAGAACAGAAATGGAAGCTAACGCATTTTCATCATAGAATAATATTTACACGTTCCGATGTATCTCTCTCTCTGTGTAAAGTACGTGAATTATGTCCATTGGAAAGCAAATTGCCTATCCATTTGTGAATACAATTCTGTTATTACAACAGTGGTAACGAAAATGTATTGTGGGTTACATCTAAAATACTATAATAATCACGACTCTCATCTACAGTAGGGCAATAGTGAAATATTATTATTTTATTCTAAAATACTATAATAATCACGACTCTCATCTACAGTAGGGCAATAGTGAAATATTATTATTTTATGTACCTCTTGGTCTCTTCGTCATTTTTTGTCTGATTTAATATAAAATTTTACCTTTATACCTTTGCATATTTACAAATTTAGTTATGTTTACTTTTTGGATTAGTCAACTATTTGGGATGAACTAACAGCATCATGTGCGGAGCCGCACATGCATCATGCTAGTATAGATAATTTAAATGCAAAAATATGGACTACAGTATATTTTTTTATTTTACCATCATTCTGTCTTCTTTAAATGTGTGGGTTATATAAATTCAACCACTGGACTTTATTTTAGATGCATGGAATGCCGAATACAACGTTGAAGAGGCATTATACCACTCAAGTGAAATTGATTAGTTAGCATCTCAAAGGGTAAATTACAATTAATAACAATCTTCATATATCGATTATCCTAACCAAAGTTGATGCAATGCAAAGAACAAGACTACAAGAGATTGCTGGTGCTCCGTTTAAAAGATATGGCCTTCATGGGCCTCCTAATAATCCCGTCTGCAGCCTATGCTCCTTGCTTAGGAATGAAATTGGCCTCCATTCCTTCCTGTTCAAGTCACAAACGAACAACTGATCTTCGTGGCGTACCAAAATTTTTATTTTTTCACGGATCTAATAAGTTACCCCGCTCATCAACTCTCGCTGCAACAAGGCAGGTGTTGTCCGACAAGAAGCTCTTCAGAAAACTACTAGGCATACCCTCTAATAAGGATTGAAGACTAACTGTGTGCTTCTTATACAGTTATACCACATGTATATATGAAAGCCCGTTTCTAAATACATACTCAGTTGATCACCCGAGAAAATTGTGATGCACATACTCCCATCTGTCTCTGACAAACAGTGGTAATGAGGACCATCCAGTATGACTTTTGGACTTTCTTCACGATCATACATTGAAAGTACGATGAGATCGAATTCCGTAGTTTCAACGTGTAGTATATAGATGTAGACATGTAGTACACGATCCTGTCAAAGTCAAAATCTGTTGTCAACCAGTACAATTTTTTCTTTGCCAAAAGTAGATAATACTGGATGTTTCTCACTTGATAATCAACACAAGACATTTTCCCTCCCTGCAGATCCCAAACACCTTGTATTTGTTGATAGTAGAGTTATGGACAAGTGCCCATTGAACGTTAAATATTTGGAAAGAGGGAGAGCTTCGAATTGGGCAGTGATATGTAAAGCTGGTTTGGAATATACATGTTTTTAAAAAGGAGCAAACCGTTACAAGAAGATATCAACGACAAATCATTTGGATTTACGCCTTTTCTAGAGGCAAATATCATACTTATTGCTCTTACATTGGTGTTCTGTAAGTTGATAGATAATGTATTTTTGACTACTCACGGTTTTCGCGACAAAACTTTTAATGACCCACATAGTACAAAAATCCGTTATATATTCCGAAATCTACCATTTTTCAGTGTACCGAAACTCTATTATTATATAACAACATATATCAACGTTTAGGAATCTAATTAGATATTTTAGGATGCCGATATTTTGCACGATATGGTATTTTGTTTGTTGTAAGATTCACAATAATGGTAATCTCTTCACCCCATTTTCACCAAATCGGTGAAAACCAAGGTGAAGCTGTGCAATACAGAGGTGAATAAAATATCTCGGACGGGATGTTAGATTCCGTCTGGAGGTTTTTGATTGAGACGGAATATAGCATCCCGTCCCAGATTTTTTAACCGCATCGGAATGTAACATCCCGCCCCAGTTACTCAATATGAACGAGCAACGTGCTCCATTTTCACTTTCTTCCCAAAATTTCCATTGCGATTTTCAAGCCTCCATTAACAACCTTTTATCACAAACTTCCATTCCTAATGACTTCTCCACCCCCCCCCCCCAATGCATCCCCACCAACCTCACCACCACGAAGAGTGTAGTAGATGGTTTGGAAGTTTTAAAATTTTCAAAAAAAATGGGCAAAAAGGTTCGTCGTCGTGAACGCAAAATGTGGGCGAGGAGGACGAAATTGAACTTGGGTTCAATTTTCCACCGCGTTGTGAAATCGAGAAACACCCACCATTAGCGTCAACTTCGGTCCGACACGTAGCCAATCGAGTGGCGGAGTCTCAAGTAAGTTTTAGATTTTTTTTTATGTTAATTATTATTATTTATGTTAGTTTATATCAAGTTTGTTGTTGTGTAATTAGTTTGAATTTGTCGCATTGTTTTAAAAAAAAATTAGTTGTAATTATATCGTATTACGTGTTGGTTGAATGTAGGAAGTACACCTATGAAAAGTGCGTTCTGCACTTTTAAATGTTGTGTCGTGGTGGCGTTGTATGAAGTCAAAAATGGATCCTAATTTTGTCACGGTTACCAATATTATAGCCGCCACACCATTTGAGAATTTTTTGAATTCTAATTTGGGACAAAATGATCAAGCGTTGTTGTTTGGGATAGTTGAGCGGTGGTGGCAAACTACCCACACATTCTATTTCCCATGGGGTGGGCTTGGGATTACCCCTCTTGATTTCACAATGCTCACGGGTATCCTAATTGGTTATGGAGATGCCGTTCTTTTTTATGAAAATTTAGAGATTTTTACTACGGCGATGAGTTTCTTTGAAGATTTTGATTTGGATGAAGATGATGAGGAAGACGGTTTTTTAAGATTATCGGCTGAGCAGTTTAAGGGAGAATCTATAAATATGAGTTGGTTTACTTCGAGATATTTGAATAGACTCAAAGAAAAGCCGAAAGACTATCATATTAGTGAGGAGTCGATTCACGAGTATGTTCGTGCCTTCCTCTTCTACTTTGTTGGCGCGGTATTATTTGGATATGCTTATAGTTATTTACGTATCAGGTGGATGGCCGCTGTCTCAGACGTAGAGAGAATGTGGGATTATGATTGGGGTAAATCCATCTTGGCATACCTTTACCGCTGGTTAGACCTCGCAGTTGAGACGAAAGCCGCTAAAGACAATTTGTGCGGCTTTGTTTGGATTATACCGGTAAGTCTTATTTATTAAGTTATTGTTTCATTTAATTTATTTATCTAATTGTTAATGTTGACATATATATATATATATATATATATATATATATATATATTTTTTTTTTGATATTGCATTTATTCTATTGATTTAGTATTAGTGGTACGAACATTTTCGTGTGATGCATCCTGTGTTGAAGAGGTTGGAAGAGGATGAGACTCATGACCTGATTCGATCTATCGCATAATATTCACAACACTCGTCAGCAGATTGAGCTTTTAGGAGCTACCCGCATTGAGTGGCAACCCTGAGCCGAGTCCTTCATATTTCAGACCACTTATGCGGATATTCCAGATGTTCCCGAGAACACTGAGTACCGTAGACTATCCTATATGTGTCATAGAGCAAGGTTTCTTTCTCAGCGGCGAATGATACTTATAGGGTCAGTAACTGCATGGTACCTTGGGGACAGATGTTGGCGACAAGTATTTGGAGAGATTGTTATACCTTACTCACCACCCATAGATATGACAGCCTTTGATATTCTTCTTGCTGCTCTTTCACACTATAGAGCAAACCCAAATGATTAGCCAGACGCATCAGCTTTCATTTTTACGGGAGACTATGACTTGTATTGGAAGAGGGTTGGTCGAGGTCTCTTGCTAGGTGCGTTATACCGGGGCACCAATTTTGAAGGGGTTACTTCTGAAGCATTGAGGCCCGACATTCATTTCCCAAAAAAGGACTGGAGTTGCCACGATCCACGGCCCGAGTGTTTCATGATATTCACATGCCGCAAAGAACTCCATAAATATTTGATGAGGATGACCTTTGGCACTGGAGCATGATTACTTCTCAGGGGCAAGATATGAGCATACCTATTCCACCAGTAGATGCTGCAGTGGTAGCAGATTTGTCGATCTGCTTTTAAGCAGTTAGCCGAGGTTAGTATGATTTGAATTTATTCATGATTTATTATTATTATTATTCACTATAACCCCTAACATGCATTTGTTTTGTTAAACAGGATGAAGTAAGGTCGGAGCTCCTTAACTACAACTCTCTCAGTTATGTCATGTGTGCGTCCTTCATGGAGTCCTCTCGTCGCAGTTTTGAGTGCTTACAAGAAGAGCGGAATCGAACTTTGCAGCTTCAGAGACGTGTGCAAGAGTTGGAGAATGTTGCAAGTGCCACACCTCAAGCTCAACCTCAACCATAGAGGCGACAATGACGTAGGGGGGAGAGCTCTTCAACCGAGAACTTTGCTTTCGTAGGGGAGGAGGTCTCGATAGATATTTTTGTAGTTTGTAATAACGTAGGCCATTACTTGTCTTATGGCGTTTGGGATTGTTGTTTGTAACGACTATTGATTTAGCAGGTTATTTTTTTGATGAGTTTTGGATATGAATATGTCATTAAACAAAGGAGGTTATATCCAAAAAAATTCAGAAATTATAAGTTAGTTTTTTTACCGAGTTTCTGTGTTAGACTTGGGTGTTGTTTATGATTGTTGTTTGTCTTATTTATAATTTCCAAAGTATATTAGCAGGTTTTGGATATGAATATGTCAATAAAACAAATGAGGTTATGGCAAAAAAAATTCAGAAAATTATAAGTTCGTATGTTTCCAAAAATTTCACATTCGTTTAACTTATTTCACTCGTTTCACTCATTTCACTCGTTCCAACAGTTCGTAGGTTAGGCTAGACCTAGCATTTAACTCATTTCCTATGTCTTGGTTGAAATAGAAAATTTTGATAGCATATCACTCATTTTTGCAGGTGGTTTGGTCCTAACAGGAATATTGTATAGTGTAGACCGAGACGGAATGTAACATCCCATCTGGTAGTTTTAGACCTAACATCCCGTCTCGTTCATGGTTCCTTCCCACTGCGCCTTTTACTATTCCATACATTGGATTTGTGAATGGTGGGCCATAAATTGGAATTATTGAGGATACATTTGGATACAATGTGTTGTCACTTGGAGAGTGAAAAAAAATCTGATAAAATGTGTTGTCAATTGGAGAGTGGACCAAAATCGAACTATCACATGTGACCTTACCTTTCATATTTCGTTTTACTCTTCTTTCTTTTAGATCAAACAAACAAACAGTCATCTTCTTCCCCACAACCAAGCTAAAAATAGAAAAAATGTCAAGAGAAGAAAGAATTGCATTTAACCAAAGGTTATGGGGAGGATCTAGTAGTAATAGTTCGTCTTCTGGTTTTACCGGGTCGTCTTCTAGTACTTCCGCTGAAGATGACTACATGGAAAGAGTAAGAGATGAGCATAATAATATGATGAGGAGGGGGAGGAGGAGGAGGTTGCGCTATTATCCACTTTGGGGCATTAATGACTCAAGCGACCATTGAACTTGAAGATGTGGATATAGACAAACGCCGTGGATCCGGAAGGGCGAGAGTACACGCTTAGAGATGGTGGTGATTTCAAGAAATAAAAGATAATGAGGGATTACTTCACAACACCGTGTAGGTGGCCTCCTCATAAGTTTAGACGAAGGTACAGGATGACAAGAGAGCTTTTTATGTATATGTTGAAAATTGTTGCATCATTCGGCGATTACTTTAAAGACAAGGTGGATGGATTGGATTAGGCAAGCAATTTCGGGTTCTGAAGGGACTAGTCGCGGTTGCACAATTAGCAACCGGTTGTTCTTTTGATTCAACGGATGAGTATTTACAAATTGGAGATTCCACAGCAAGTGTATCTATGAAGCGTTGGTGCAAGGCAATAATCACGGCGTTTGAGGAAGAGTACTTGAGACGACCAACTGAGGCAGACACTGTTAGGATATTAGCTAAAAATGCGGCAAGGGGTTTTCCAGGAATGCTTGGATCAATCGACTGTATGCACTGGGTATGGAAGAATTGTCCAAGTGGATGGGCTGGAACACATGTAGGGTACAAGAAGGAACCAACTTTGGTACTTGGAGCCGTTGCAGACAAACACTATTGGATCTGGCATTGCTTCTTCGGATTACCAGGTTCGCATAATGACATTAATGTGCTTCATCGTTCTCATGTTTTTGAATCATTAGAGCAAGGTGAGGCTCTAACATTGCATTTAATGTGAATGATAATGACTACGATATGGGATATTATCTTGCTGATGGTATTTACCCAAAATGGGGCACATTTGTTCAAGTCATTTGTTATCCAAGAAATAAGCATGAAAAGATCTTTACTCAACGTTAAGAAGCTGCAAGAAAGGATGTTGAGAGGACGTTTGGAGTTTTGCAGGCACGATGACATATTGTTAAGGCTTCTGCGTGTTGTCATAGTGTTGTTGTTCTTGGAGACATAATGAAGGCATGCATTATAATGCATAATATGATTGTTGAGAATAAACGTGAAAGTGGAGTTTGGAATTGGAAAGGTCAGAGGAAATAAACAATACCTAATCTCTTTTAGGAAGAGGATGGTTTTCATTTTGTCTACCAGATGATTGAAGCAAGAAATAAGATCAGAAATGAAGTTACACATACTAATCTTCAAAAGGACTTAGTTGAGCATGTTTTTAATTGGACTGACATTGAAGAAACAGCAGATCTGATACCAATTTATGATCCAAATTGGTCGGATCTAGATGAGGGAGAAGGAGGCGAAAATTAAAATGGAAATGAAAGTGTATTTTCTATGTATTTCCTAACGTGAACTATAAAGTTCCAAAGTATTTCCTATATATTTCCTAACGTGAACTATTAAGTTCCAACGTATTTCCTATGTAATTCCAATAAGTTCTTATGTGTTTAATGAGTTGTATTTTTATCTCACTGTTTTAAATTGTATTTATATGAAAATAATTATATTATAAAGAACATACATAGTGCACTAATTAAAATCAACAGTGATATAAAAATACATAGTTCATTAATTAAAAATACAATGAAATAAAAATACATAGTGCATTAATTAAAAAGACAGTGAAATTAAAATACATAGTGCATTAATTAAAATACATAGTGTTTTAATTAAAATAAAATACTAGATATTACATACGCTTAGTTAGAGCTAGAACCACCTCTATCCCTTGCCCATTCAGCACGTATTTCAACTTGTTGTTGCTCGATTAAAAATTGGTATCGGGATGGAGGACACTTGTATCGGTCGCTAAAATCTTAGCTTCATATTGCATTTTTAGAAGCCGATTTTTTTCCAATTGAACTTGATTTTTTTCCATTTGAATCCAATTTTTTTCTTCTCTTGCCATCACAGTTCTTTGACCATATGCAAGTTCCCTTTCCCTAAGTTCTAAGCATTTTTGTGTTTCATTTACATCCTGTGAAAATGTATCCTCTAAACGTGTAAAGTAACCCTCCAACATACCAACTGATTTTTCTTGGTTCCTCTTGGGCTTGGCTTTCTTCAATCCAAGAGGACGCTCCATTTCTTGAGAACCCTCCAATTCAACTCCACCAACACTTGGTGAATTAGATGTTGAATCTTCACCATCATTTTTGTGACCTTTTCCCTTTGTAGGGCGGCTTGACCTTGTCTCAAAAACGTTACTCTACTTTGGATTATCCTTGAGTATAACGTAACAATGATCAAGTGAAAAAGCCGTTTTTTCTTGTAGTTGTTACGTCATTCTTGCCTCGGACAACTAATAAATAAAATAGAAATAATTAGACTAAAATAATCACTAAAATAAGACTAAGATAATTAAACTAAAATAATAATTATATTAGACTAAGATAATAATTAGACTAAAACTAAAATGGAAATAATAAATACACTAAGATAATTAGACTAAGACGGAAATAATTAGACTAAGACTAAGATAATCAATAAATTCCAAATTGACAACGTTGTAATTACCCGGCTTTGTATTGTTGTACCACTTGCATGTCGAGCCTCTACCGCATTCACAATTGCCACGAACTTGTTCATCATTTTGGAAATATATTTTCATCTACCACTAATTCGAACCTATCCGACCCACGTGCTTGATTGAACTTGTTTGTTATACGATTCCAAAATTCTTTTGCATTTTGGAAAGCACCAACAATAGAGTCTTCACTAATTTTTATCCAAGCAAGACATAGAGTTTGATTTTCGGACATGCTAAAGTGAGTTTTTGCTTTTGCTTGAGTGCTACCACTTACTTGAGATGCTTGAGTTGATGCCATTTGATATTTTGATTTTTTGAAGAATTGATTTTAAGGAAGAAGAAATATGATATATGATTGTTGGAAGTGTGAGTTGAAATGAAAGAAATGTTGAATATATACCAAATTTTTTTATTTTGACAGTTTTTTACCGTTTTGATTTTCTGACCGTTGGTGAACTAGCCGTTAGGACTCCGGACGGGATGTTTGATTCCGTCTGGCAAAAAAAGACATATAGCGAGACGGATTATTGGATTCCGTCTGGTGAGTTTTGTAATCCAGACGGAATCCAACATCTTGTCCGAAGTTAACAAGTCATCCACTATCTCAGTAATGAGTTTCACCTTGAAATCAACTAGGCAAAATATTCACCAGATAATCACTTCTGCATTTCATATCAGTTTTTTGCCAAAGTTGGTGACTATAGTTATAAACCCCTGTATTGCACTGTATTGCAAATGTGGTGAGTTAGCCAAATAAACTCTTTGTCAGTTATAACTTTGCATAATTTTTTGACACGTCACAGATTAAACCATTTGAGCCACCAAAAGTGAATAAAAACAAAATACACTCCAGTCATAAAAACAAAAGTCAATAAAATTGTCAAAATTTGTATTTCAGTTTTTGTTTTTTCTTTTTGTTTTGTTTTTTGTTTTCTTATATCAAATAAAGAGAGAGACCTAAGGTCCTAAGCCCATACCTATCTGGCCTTCAGAGTGACCACTAATGTATCGACAGAAAGAAGAACACAGTACAAACCTCAGTTACGTCAGCACATGCACGTCAGCACATGCACGTGTATTTGGCTAGTAACAGTAATCAAAGCTATATAGGGTCAGCAATGTTCCACGCGAAAAGGCAATCTATCTGCATCTCTTGTCATTTCTTCTCCACATTCAGCAACTCATGGCTTCTCTCTCTTTCTCTACCCACTCACTTTCAGCTTCAGTACTTCCCACCCCAAGCTCCAAGACCCCATCTTCAAAGACACACTCCATTCTTTCCACTTCATCACAATCTCAGTTTCATGGTCTCAAACTCTCGTTTTCTTCTTCTACTTCTGTTTCATTTCCTTGTGTTTCTACAACCAAAACTTCCATTTGTGCCAAGGTATGTACATTTATCTCAGAATTGCAAGTTATGTTAAAATGTAGTGTTGGAATGTATGTTGAGTTGTGTGGTAAATTTTGTAATTTTACATTTTTCAGGTTTCTAAAGGGTCAGTTCCACCAGCATTTACTTTGAAAGATCAAGATGGAAAGAGTTTTAGTCTTTCAAAGTATAACGGAAAGCCTATTGTTCTATATTTCTATCCTGCTGATGAATCCCCTGGCTGTACTAAACAGGTATGTCTTGGTTTTTTGGCTGAATCATTTAAGTGGTGCTATTTGATTAACTTGAAACATTAAAAGAAAATTTTCCAAAAACTTAATTCACGTACACGAAAGATTTTCAAGTACACGTACACAACAAAAACAAAGATCCATTTTCTTGTAGCGTTGCATACTTGCATGATCACATCCCATATCGTCTCAGAACCAATGCTCTTATGTATCTCCTTCTCGATGTATGTGACCACACTATTATTTGACCAATGCTTTGTTTTCAGTTTAACTACGCCACTTCCGTGATGTGCTGGGAGCTAATTAGTTGACGACTTTCTTTTGTTTAAATATATAATAGAATTTGCTAAAGAGAAATTAGATGAACTTCCCAAACGAAATAGGCTTGGAAGTTGATATATAGTGTGTCAGTGTGTGTGATTGTTCACTCACTTGTGTTTTCACTTTGGGAATATGTTATGGTGCTCTCAACTTAATAAAAACCAGTTTAATTTTAATATGAAATTAACAAATCAAAGGGATATAAGAGATGGTATATATTTTATTGTTGTTTTAGAGGTCGCATAGTTTTTCTTTTGTACTAATTCTACTTTTTTTTTCCGTAAGTTGAGGGTGTGCAGATGAGGACCCTTGCACACCCTTGGCTCCGCCCCTGGGTAGAAGATGGAGTGATGGACTAAGGTTTTGTAAATGCATTCATGTTAATAATTAATGATTTTATTGTGTCTACCATAATATTGCAGTTATTGTATTTTTGCTAGCGAATGATTATTTTTCCTATACAGGCTTGTGCTTTTAGAGACTCATACGAGAAGTTCAAGAAAGCAGGAGCTGAAGTCATAGGGATCAGCGTTGATGATCCTTCTTCACACAAGGTATACATTGCCTAGCTTCTTAACTTCTTACCTATTAAGCTTTGAAACAAACTGATTACTTAAAGTGTAAATGCAATGTTGTTGGAAGTGATACAAGACTAAACGAAACAAAATTGGGCAAAAACCCAAGTGACTTTCCAGCATTCAAGCAAGAGGAATGTACTTAAGAGGAAATGCAATGTCGTGTTATAGGCTTATAGCGTCTACATTATAGCAATTCCGCAAACACCTATAATGATAAATTAGAGAGAGAGAGATTGATTTGAGAGAATATTTACTTGATTGATTTCTACTATTTACACAATTGTTTATATATAGATTACAAGTTCCTAATACGTACACATTGTTTCTATCTACGTTAATAGAAATCCTAAAACAAATGGGAAACAAACGGTACAAGCTGCGATACTGGAATGGAAGGCGGTGTGCGCTCCAGTTATTCTATGTCAGACCGCGTGCGCGCTCTGTCTTCTAATATATAACCCCTGGACAGACTGTTCATAGACATGTTTTTCTCAACAGCATACACATGCTCATGTAGAATTCTTGTTCTCTAAAAATGTTTTGGTGATTACAGGCATTTGCAAAGAAGTACAGGCTTCCATATACATTATTGAGTGATGAGGGTGACAAAATCAGAAAAGAATGGGGAGTCCCGTCAGATTTATTCGGAGCATTACCTGGGAGACAGACATATGTTCTTGACAAGAAAGGTGTAGTTCAACTGGTTTATAATAACCAATTTCAACCAGAGAAGCATATAGATGAGACACTGAAGCTACTACAAAGTCTTTGACTTTTTTTTTCCTCTTCTTTTTACTGTTACAGTTGTCGTGAATTTTGTAAACTAATAAAGTTGTATACTAAAATTGTAAGGTATTTCTCTGTCTGTCTCTTGAGCATCAGTATACTTTAGGTTTGCTGTAGAAATTATGTTCTAAGAAGAACCACGACTTGCTAACAGACTTGAATCTGATGATATCTTTTCTAGGAATTCTAAGCAGATGGAACGTCGGATGTTATTTCTTCAGGTAAGTAACCAATTCTTTTGATTGATTTTTTTGAAAGAGACATTCTTGGGAAAAAAACACCTTCTAATTTACTCCAAACGCACAAGAAAAAGATAGACAGTAACACATTCCTAATTAAAGCTTGCTTATACATATGGATATTCTCTACATATGGACATTCTCCAGTTGGAGGATTCGAGTTGGACTACTTGCGGTTCTGCCACACAATACATTCAAAATTTCAAAAATACCCACAAAGTACAAAATTCTGTAATCAAGTGAGGCAGAGCGAACATTATGGGGGAGGTATGGGGCTAAAATGTCATTTGGTTTCTGTCAGTCTGTCTTCTTTTTTTTTTTCTCCACTATTTCTTTTCTTCGTCAGTAACTCCTCCCTCTTCCTCTCCACTCTCTATGCCTTTTTAATCTCTGTATCCAATTCTCCATCTCCTGAAATCCAATCTCCAACCCTTCATCTCATATATATATATAAAACCATTATTGCACAGTGGGTGAAAATGCTCCTAAGCGCGCCACGTGAGTACAATTTTTAAGTGGATACACAGAATTAATTAAAAGTCAGGACAGTAGTTTAATTATTTGCGAGTCGGTCCCTACTACAAAATAGATCAGACGTTGGATTTGCTAGAGATTAGATAGATATTCTCGAGATACATATAATAAGAACAAAACAATTACACGCCCAATCTTTAAACCAATTCGCGATCACTGCGAATCATTCAGACACATGATTTGAATCTTAAAAAAAACTTCAACTTCAATTAGGAATCCTAAAAACCCAAAACACCTTCAACTACTATTAACCAAAAAAAATAAAACACCCTATTTCTCCTCTAGATCTAGCTTCATCTTCTCTAACCTGCAAATACCTTCACCAAATCTCCAAACAAATCACAATCTCAAGATCGATTAGGCCTCTCGAAACTTAGAAACCCACCCAATACCATTCATGAATAATACACCTGATTAGGATTCGAAGTCTTATTCTTATTTTGTTTACACCCCGTCAAATATTTCTACTTTCTAACCCATCTCAACAATGGGGGTCGTTTCAATTATTGAAAATGCTGCATTTGTTCACGGGGAACCATCTCAAGATGATAATAAAAGTCCTCCACGGGTTGATTCCGAAGCTATAATCCTTCATGAGAAAGTGACTAAGACAATTATCAAGGAAGGTCGTGGCGAGAACCCATCCAAGTATTCCACATGCTTTTGTAAGTATATTATATTTATTTGAATTCTCTGAGATCAAACCCTTATATATAACACGAATTGCATAACATGGGCTATACGAAGATCACATCCGATGTGATAGTGCACTATAGAGCCTAGATGGAAAGCACGCAGCACAAGTTTGAAGATACATGGCAGGAACAGAGACCAATAAAGATGGTTAGGTAATTGTGGTTAAAGTATCAGTGTCTACTATGGCCTTCATTTTAAGGAAATGTTGGCTAGACTGTGTTTTGAGATGGATTCTCAGTTAAATTCCTTTCATAACAATAGCATTCTCCACTGACTCATGGATTATGGCATAAATTTAAATCGTGAAAATAGATGTATTTTTCGTCATTTATCTAAATTTACCAAATTGTTTGAAGACATTATGGTTTATTATGGTTTGTGATGAGGTGATAAAACTTTCTTTGAAACTTTACAATGCACTGTATGCAAGACATGGAGATGGCAGTGGTAGATCAAAGCAGAAGCGAAAAAAAAAGTCGCAAGGCAATGTTGAAACTTGGAATGAAAGCCATCCCCAGTGCGAGCAGCGTCCACGATCAAGAAGAGCAAGAATGTTGGTCACATGCCTTTAGCTTAAGCTTTTGAAAAATGTTATCTGTAAATGCGAAAGTGAATTTTGGATTTTATTTTTTATTAATGCTTTCCTAAATGATTTTTCACATTCTTTGTCTCCGATTTTGTTTGTCATCTCAAAACCGGGCGTATTTAAGATCCCAACATCGATACCTATGTCATATTTGGGGAGGCAAAGATTGAGGATTTGAGCTCACAACCTGGGACCCCGGCCGTGCGGAGCCGATTCAAGGCTCCTGATCTCAGTCATGTTATCTCCAAACCAGAGTCATCAGCCATGGCTCAGGACGATGAAGATGTGGATGAGACAGGGGTAGAGCCAAAAGACAAAATTAGTGATGATGCAGGCTGGTGTGTCAAGATCAAAGGCAGTGAAAGCGTTCAAGGCTGCTGATGGTGATATTGTTTCTGCCATCATGGAGCTAACGAACTAAGAGAGCCTTTTTGGAGCATATTCTCACAGTTGAGACAAGTATAAGGTTTTTATATTTGTTTGGCTTATATATATGTTTTTTTTCAGCTTTTTTTTTCGGTTACTTATTTTTATGAAGCCCGGCTGTTTTGACAAAGTTAGCTTAAAAGCAACTTTTGCTTGCATAATTATATGTATCTTTACTAAATTACTATTATAGATTGTAAACTTATGGGGGCTTTCATTACCACTTGCAGACTAACTTCAATGGCCACCACTGGAACCCGATGGGGGTGTAGTTATGTCTCGGAATGCAGGCTTTAGTGAACAGGTTAACTTCCAATCTTATTCATAACACATACTTTGTATTTTACATATTCTGAACTTTCTATGCATATCATGAATATTTCAATGATGGAATATTTAAAGAAAGATCTATGATGTTTAATTATTAGCTTCTATTTTGCAGTCTTGAATTCAAAATTAGTTGTGATGTTTTTTAAGTTGTGCGTACAAGATTTTGTAACCTACTTAGGGCTTCTTAGTTTTTTTTATAACAATAACACTTTTCAGCTTTAATCATTTAAAACTATTCTTGGGTTTACTTTCAGCAGAAAAAGCTTTACCAAACATGTCATAATCGTAACTGGGATGGTCCATTTAAAATATTCTCATCCACTTTTTTTCGTTTTACGCAGCTCAACACTTATTTAGTTGGTTGATGCTCTATAACGCACTACAATGAAACCCATTTATAAAGCAGAATTACGCAAAATCTATTGGCATTCTTTTACATGTGTTTTGTTTACTCCATTGGAGAGTAAATTCTATGTAAACATTTGATTCGCCATTTAGAGTTGTTCACAATTAGGGTTAGTATGTTCATAATAGCCAACTAAGTCTTGACAGATTTATTAGGAGAAGTGCACTATCGCGGTTGCGCATTAAGGTTAGAAGATGTCCAAACACAAAAACTTTGTGAAATGGATTCTTTGTAACTTATTGCTATTCCTTTAAAACATTGTTCTGTACATTCATTGTTTTTCTTTGTTAGTGGCAGAAAAATCGGATAGCGAGATTGGCAATAGGCATTTGCAAGCATGAAGTCTGGTGAATGTGCTTTGCTGCATGTGGGTTGGTGCTGCTATGAAGTTGTTAACGCCATGCTCTGCACTACCCATCATTTTTCATATACAATTTTTTATTAATATATTCTTAGTATTGGTTTTGTTTGATGTAGAGGATATATTTTTTTACTGAGTTTTTTGAAGAAGAAATAGTACGACAACGTATCATCTACAACGACGACAAATGAATGGAGGAGGTTCTTTGTGGAAAAATTTGACTCTGATCGACCAACTAATTATCAATGGAAGTTATCAATGTGAGGTTTGTTTATTGTTGTAAGATTCCATATCCTAATATCACAATTATGAAAGATATTGACACCGCACAAACATAACAACATTTAAGACTTATGACATTGAATTGCTTCATAAAGAAGTACAACTGAGTAAATGTTTCCCTGACAGGTTATTCTGTTTGTGTACTGCTATGCCAGACAGTCATTGGCTGCTGACGCTAAGCACTCTGCTATGACTGGCTACTATGACAAACAATCATTGGCTGCTGATTCTAAGTACTTTGCTATGACTGTGCTAAGTACGAGGGAAATAAGGAAGATGTCAATGATTGTCTCAAATCCTTGAAAACGTCAAGAATATGAATTAAAGTTGTTGAAGCTTCAAATTTTGGAAGGTAATGATTCACCGTGTTTCTTGGAACATAAAAAAATCCCAAATGAAATGAAGGTTCAATTAGATATAGTGTTAAACAAATGACATAAAACTATCAAATGATTACATTTGTTGCCTCTTTAAGAAAGTGAGCTTTAGTAGTAACATTTTATACCTCTTTACGGAATACTATTTTTATATCATTGCTGAAGTCAAGATTCAATGCAGAGCTTTCCCCGTTGCTCTAAGGCAATGACTGAGATTGGATCACAGAATGAAAAGAACTTTGCAAGTCCTATTCTGCAGGAATATAGTGAACGTAAAAAAGGAGCAGCAAATTTGGTTTGTCCTCTTGCATCAGAAATGGACATTAGTTAAAGCTGACAACACGGTGGTGAAGAGAGCAATGGTTCACCACCCGCATTCATTCCATGTCAATATTGTTTTTTTTTTTCTTATTATTGTTACTAGCAAAAGGGCACGTGCGATGCACGTGATATGCAAAATGAAACTTGAATTATACTATTAATTTGCTAAAAGATCCCACTATTCGATTTCAATTTTTTTTTGTTAGATGTTCTACTTGCAAAAAAACTTAAAGTACAAAGCTTTGTTATATGCTTAATATGGTGAAGAATTTCTTAAGAATGCATCGAGTAACATTTTTGTAAGAGAAGAAGAAAAAATAGATATAAGATTCACGGCATGTGAAAGTAATAATATATTATCAACATAGATATAATGGGGACAATGTGTAACAAATTACCGGTAACTAATCTTCAATTTTCAAGCCTTGCTAGGTGTTTTCTCTATCATAAGCAGGTAACTCAATTTTGTAAAACTCCAAAACTACTGTGCTAGTTTCATATAGTAAATGGCTCAATCCTCCAAGAAGCATTTTCCTCAGGAGCTCTCGAGCAACAATTTCAGCATTGACATGAGCTCTATCAAAATCTTATACATGATCTGGCATACCCTTGCTTACTACGGATGACAAACATATATTTTCTTCACAGTCTATGCATAACTCCTAAATAGCAAACAATTAAACTATTATAGATACGAGTGAAGATTGTCGTTGTGTAGATCTGTTAGCATGTTAACGGTCGTTGTAATTTTCTGATCCATCCCCACCCTCCATGTTATCAAGGTTTCATCCATTTAGCCCACTTCATCTGAAACGATGATGAGTTATGGCATTCGGTTCGCAGATGACATTGTAGTCCCCTTTCTTGAATACCTTGGAGGCTTTATCCATAAGTCCATGCTTGCAAAACACAGCTTTCAAAGCAGAAACCAAAGAGTCGAACCAGATTGAAGTGATGGGTTCTTCCAATGGTACCCACCTCTTCCATAAAGTGATCTTCAATTCTCTTGTCAGAACTCCCATTCAGAATCTTCACTGCTACTGGAGCTTCATTATCTAAAATTGTGCACCAAACCCACCTTCGCCCAAAACGTTAGCAAAATTGTTGGTAGCAATCGTTAGTTCCTGAGAGGAAAATCTGATGCGCTTCTCTCTTTTCATCTCAGCAGAAACTTATCCACAACAATATTTCTTCTTCGAGCCATCATCTAGTAAAAGTTTTAAAAGACCGTTGTAGGTGAAACAGTATGCAAACCACAATTATGAATATTTACAGAAGCGCACAGAAATTATCAGACTCCTGAATAAGAAACCACCAGAGACAATTTTACGGCTTGGTTAATAAGCTATTTATCTTATTAGGAATCACATATATTCTAGTAACCAATTGCTTATTAGAAATCACAAACCGTTAAGGTTTTCAGTAATAAGTCCACTAACTATTCTCAACATTTATCGCTAGGAAGTTTGCTAGGAAGTTTCCAAGGGAAGCACATTGTTAGGATGACTTTGGGAATTCCGTAATCTATCATTTTCTACATAAAGCACGTTCTGTGCTACTAAATTGTACTACTTAATGTGCTATCTCACCTTCTTGTGAAAATTCGAAAAGGCTCTTGCAGGTGAAAAAGTGTGCATGCCACCGTCATTAATATTTACAGAAGCGCGTATAAATTATCAAACTCCTAAATAAGAAACCAAATTGAAATTGTGAGACAGAACTTACTGTCGCCGAAGAAAATTATGACAATCCATAACGTTAGTAGCGGAGGATCCATTACTCCTAAGGCAAAAAAGATATCACCTGAGATGGATTGGTTATTAGGCGATTTTTTATCTGAAAGAGAATGAAAAGATCATGTTCATTCTACTAAACAAACTGCCTAATAGAAATTCCAATGTTTGTCTATTCATGAAATTTAACTGCTAGGAAATTTCCAGGGGCAGCGCGATATGGGGATGACTTTGGGAACTCATAAAACAAATATTTTCAGCTAAATGCAAGTTCTGCAACACTAAACTGTACTATCTAATGAGCCAATCCACATCCAGTGAAAATGGTGATAACAACAGGCGCTAAACTTCGTACTCAAGCTCTGCCATCAATTTGTATCATATTATAGATAGACAATATCAAATGGAGAATGCCAATGTGCAGCTAGATTATGTGGAGATATGTTCGAAAATATAAAGTACCTGCATGTCTCCCCAAAGTTTAGTGCATTCTGAATGTCTTGGTACAACTTGGACCTAATAATCTGCTGATTATCCCGATAAAATCTCATCTTCATTGTCTCAAATATGACACACATGTCAACCACAAACTGTTGTAGAAGGCAACATCCCAAAAGAAACAATGAGACTTCAGAGGGCTGAATCTGAATATCAATTAATGAACATAAGCAATATGGAAAACCAATATATGGTTCTATGGAAAAACCATTTTTAGCATAACATATCACTTTAATCAGCTCTAATATCATGCAATGTATCGACAACATATCACCTTATTAATATATTTAGTTATTTACAGTTCAGTCCATTGTACTAAGTCAAAAAATATAGAAAGTAGTAAAAAAAAAAAAGATACATCACGTGATGTATTGTTTTATTTGTTAAAGGGATGCTAAGAAAATGTTCCTGATTTAAAATCCTTACAAATTGTGTCATAATGTAGCCATAATAGATTGCAGCGAAGTGTGCATTCATTTACAAATTGTGTCATCTAAGCAAAATGCAGACGACAATCCACAGGCAGATTGAATGCCTCTCTCTTGACAGAGCATTTAGCTTCATTTATCTCTTGACACGCGATTTGACAGAGCATATCATTTGAGTTGGTTTATCCTAACAATTACTAAACACCTGTAAAAGGGCATATTTGCCTGAGTTGGTAGACCTCGTCAAGCTGCGGTGGAAAAGTAATATTCTACCTTATACAACATCACAGTGTAACACTTTCCATCCTCTTTTATCTGGGCTTTGGACCAGTAACGCAAGAATGCATTATTATATAACTTAATAACTTATTAGTAATCATCTGATCATGAGTCAATAATTATTTGGTTTACGCCATGAATTAAACGAATAACAATAAGCAATAAAATGCTAGGATTCTCTGAAGTGGGTCATACCTAGGGTCAACAATTGTGATATTCAACCATCGCGCTTCACAATTAATCAGGATGCAAAAATATTGATGAGCAGAATAAAACAACACTCTAAGTGGAAGCAAATAAACGGAATGTGTTTAAGTTATAAATAAGTGAACCCTATAGCAAGAGAACTTTGATTTCAAAATTGAGTAAATAATAATTAAGCACATCTTCTTGTGATCAAATTCGCAATACCATAATAAGGAAAAAGAAAAAATAATAGAGACGAGAGATGTGTACCCGTTGATGATCCCCTTTCGGTGAAGCGGCAGTGCGCAACTGAGTGGTCAAAATTCTTTAAACGCTTGGCAGTAAGAAGACCGGGAAATCGAAACGCAATAATAAGATTCGTAAATCCAGACACGTCGATCTTGAGAAGAAATGGCAACTGTTTCGTGACCCTATCTTTAAATAATTAAATGGTTAAGTGGTTAAGTTCATGTAACAAAGCAGGACTTTCAATATTGAAGAAAACAAAGTGTAATAAACATCGAAATCTAAAGTATGAGTAAAGGACAGCGCAACTTAGGAATCTAAAGTATGAGAAGAAGTTCACCTCGAATAAACTCTTCGAGAAGGAGGGAGCATGCATGTTCTCAAATTTGAATAGAGAATTTGTTTCTTGACTGGTGGCATTTTTGGAGGAAGAGAGATGAAGAGAACATGGCTTATTGTTTATTCATGAAAATTGTAGCGAAACGGTGCATCTGTTACTCGAGCAGTTTCTAACTTTCGTACGTGGTTTAGCGTAGAAAATAGGTAATTACATGTATACCCTCGAAGAGTTAGAACCCCGAAAATTTAGGGGGTGAAACTTTCTGGTACCCTTTTGATTGAAAAGTTTGGTTTAAAATGGAGAATACGGGAACTAATAATCGGCGGCAAATTTTCTCATTATATATAAGATATTTATTTTGTGGTTGAATTTCTTATATGAAATAAAGAATGCTATTATTCAGGAATGAACTTCCATAATTTACAGTGGTTTACATAGTATCTGTGTATCTTATATATGTGAACTTACATTTGCGTTGTATTAGTTGTAACAATATGCTATATTAATGTTGTGGAACAAAAGAAATTAGCTGTTAATTATGCCTATGCATTGGTGGCCTTACCTGGTTGAGTAGGTAATTGGTAGAAACTGGGGTGAGATCAACTGGGAGCTGGTTGTTGACACTCCCATGGTTACAACTGCTTGCACTTCGCCAGTGCAAAAAGTACAACTTTTAGGACGCTACTTAGGATGCTACTGACACACTTTTTCTTCCTTTTTTAAGCTATAAAGGTTTCCTAATGATCTATCATTCCAGTTTTTTACATCCCATGTAAAAAACTCAAAATACAGGTAAATACAAAATGGACTAAGACAGTTAAGTATAGTTGACTCTAATAATTATATAAAAATTAAGCTCAAAATACAGGTAAACCCAAATGTTTAAAGCATACAATGAAACAATAACAATCCCGGCATCGCCAGGTGAAATGCTAGTATATATATATATATATGATATATCAACTTTTAGGGCTTTGATTCAATATTTCAGGATGCCGATATTTTGTACGATATGGTATTTTGTTCAAAGAAGATTCCCAACGGTAATAACAGTAATCAAGGGATTCAAGGCTATAGGGTCAGCAATGTTCCACGCCAAAAGGCAATCTATCTCCATCTCTTTTCATACTCACACAAAGCACAAACCCCCTCTCATTTCATTTCTTCTCCACATTCAGCAACTCATGGCTTCTCTCTCTTTCTCTACCCACTCTCTTTCAGCCTCATTACTTCCCACTCCAAGCACCAAGACCTCATCTTCAAAGACACTCTCCATTCTCTCCACTTCTCAGTTTCATGGTCTCAAACTCTCGTTTTCTTCTTCTAATTCAGTTTCATTCCCATGTGTTTCTACAACCAAAACTTCCATTTGTGCCAAGGTACATTTATCTTGGGACAGCAAATTATGTGTCCTGAAGTATAATGTTGTGTGGTAATTTTGTAATTTTTGTTTTTGCAGGTTTCTAAAGGGTCTGTTCCACCCGCATTAACTTTGAAAGATCAAGATGGAAAGAGTTTTAGTCTTTCAAAGTATAAGGGCAAGCCTATTGTTCTATATTTCTACCCTGCTGATGAAACTCCTGGCTGTACTAAACAGGTATTTCTTGGTACTTTAATGTTTTAGAGATGGTAGAGATTAGAGAGCTAAGGAACTCTTGACACTTAACTAACTCCATTTATCAAATGTGAGAACTATGAGTGGTTGGTGGAGTAAGGACACAGCTTATAAAAGAAAATGGTAACAGAAGAGAGAAGAGAATGGTTATTCAAATATGGAATTTTCTATAGGTATCATAAATCAACCAATCCAGTGATTCTTGTTGAATTGCAATTAAGTTCATCCTTGGGGTGGGGGATAAGACTGGTATTCGGCCTATTATTCAAAAATATTAGTTACCGATATTTTAGTTCATCACTTGCCAACATGCTTCTATGTGGTAGAAGAATAGAAGATGGACTAAGATTCTGTAAATGCATTCATGTTAATAAAGATTTTATCGTGTTTATCAAATAGGGCTTGTGTACTTTCTACTTAAATTTGCGTCTTGCGGTTATTGTATTTTCTGGGGAATGATCATTTTTCATATACAGGCTTGTGCTTTTAGAGACTCATACGAGAAGTTCAAGAAAGCAGGAGCTGAAGTCGTAGGGATCAGTGGTGATGATCCTTCTTCACACAAGGTATACTGTTCCTAGCTTCTTAACTTCCTAACAATAAACCTTTGAAACAAACTGATTACATAAGAAGTTAAGAGTAAATGCAATGTCGTGGGAACTGATACAAGACTAAACGAAACAAAATTGGGCAAAAACCCAAGTGACTTTCTAGCATTCAAGCAAGAGGATAGTACTTAAGAGTAAATGCGATGTTGTGTTATACACTTATAGTATCTAAAATATAGCAGTTCCGCAAACACTTATATGTTTTTCTATGCAGCATACACCTGCTCATGTAGAATTCTTGTTCTCTAAAATTGTTTTGGTGATTACAGGCATTTGCAAAGAAGTACAGGCTTCCATTTACATTATTGAGTGATGAGGGTGACAAAATCAGAAAAGAATGGGGAGTCCCGTCAGATTTATTTGGAGCATTACCTGGGAGACAGACATATGTTCTTGACAAGAAAGGTGTGGTTCAACTGATTTATAATAACCAATTTCAACCCGAGAAGCATATAGATGAGACACTAAAGCTACTCCAAAGTCTTTGACTCATTTTTTATGTGCTTTATTCATTTTTCTTCCGCTTCTTATTACTGTTCCTATCGACGTGAATTTTGTAAGCCAATAAAGTTGTAAGATATTTCTCTGCGTCTCTTGAGCATCAGTATACTCTTGGTTTGCTGTAGAAATTATGTTCTAAGTTCTGATTTGTAGTCCGTATGATGAGGTTGAATTGTATAATATCATGTATGGAGCATATTCTTCAAGTCAAGCTCTGTAAATGTCTACTCCTGCTTTATTTAAGTCTGAATTGGTTTAAGTTCTGAACCTACCAACTGAGCCCAATCCCCAATGTCAGCTTATGTATTGATTTTGCGTCATCTAAATCCTGACTAATATCTCCACTAACACTTTACAAGGGTAAAAACGATTGCTCTGTTCAAAACTTCAAATAATGGGCAATCGATATTCAAATTTGGCATTGTTCATATCACTATCATACTTACAATATTATCTGCAAACAAGTCGAAAACAATGAACCGCCAAAAAAAATCTTTTACTAAACATGCTTGCCTAATACTTGTGTAATTCATTTATACATCCGCTATCAAAGAAAAATAAAATATGATAAAATAAAATCCTTGTACTCTACATCAGCATCTATTTGCTAAGTAGGTGACGACAGATCGATACTGCCAACTAAAAGGCCAATATCACAAGAAAAAATGGAAAACCTCACATATTTATGAAGAGGAAAAGAAGTACATTGAACTTATGTATACCCCTTTCGAAGATTTGACTTTAATGGCCATCAGCAACAGATGAATACAAAACCAACACAAACGGGACATCTGTTTTAGTGGTTGTTACCTGGGCTTCAAGTCGCTTCCTTTGCTTCGAAATGATGATAATGAGAAGAATGACCTAGGAGCTGTAAGTTCAAGACAAATTAAGTCAGTTTGTGTACCGAATCATAACAAGTGTTACTCATTGGCAGAGATAAATTAATCCATTTCATAAATCAGAACAACAGAAACTTTAAACAACAAATTCAGGATAGTAACCCTGAAAATCCTCTTTTTAACCAAACAAGTTTAGGTAATAGCAAGTTCATATAGTTGGAGGGGTTTATATGATGAAGGCCATAAGAGGCAGGATAGTCAGATTTTGTATTTAACAATGCCAGTGTCTATCAACCTAAAGAGCTTCTGGCAAAAGAACAAATGATAAAACATCTAAACCAAGAACTAATGTAATGATCAGAGGGTGAAGAAGGGGGAGGCTTTCCTGTCAGTTAATAACACGGTAAAGTAGAGTGACAGGTATGTAACTTCCAGGAACATTAAACAAAAAGAAATATGGGCAACAATTCAGGAATAAGCATCTCACAGATGATCAGACAAATGATAATTTCAACAAGGTTAAACTTTTGTTTCTTGCTAGGCCTCTTTCCCCTCCCCAACCCTCAGCAGATGCACATCAGTAATTCAATTAGCTTGACTTCTTTTGTTTAAGAATTAGTATAGAACTCAATTAATCATCATAAAACATAAATTCTGCAGCATGTGTTACTAAGCACTCACCTGTCAGTGAACTCCCTGATAGATGATGGGACTTCAGTTTATAGTTTTCTGGAGTTGCCGGAATAGAGCTATACAAGGCTTGAACTGCATGGAACAAGAGGATTTCAAGTTAGCAAGTCATCAATTTTAATTCTCTTCTGTGGAACACATAAAATAAAACTTTTGTTCCAGACAATGAAGATCCTCAAGACTGACCTTAGATACTAAGTCATAAGCCATAAAAACTTTACAGTATCGTTACTTTATTTGCATTAAGTTACAATACATCTCCCTGCAATCCTCTTGGAGTTGGTGTGATTTAATTAGTGAGAAATTAGGGTTTATGTGAGACACTACCAGATTATATAACAAATTTCATTGAAGGTTATTCATAAGTTACGTAGGATAATTGGTCTTCTTATTCATTAACCATGCATTTAGTTGCGACATCCACCAAAGAGGGATGTGAAAATAAAGCTAGTAAAACAACAGGAAGTTACCTTCTTCGCTAATGAATCCGACTTCACCCTTGAATGCCTCGTAAGAACAATGACCTTGTGAGATTCCCATTCTTGACTTCCGGAGATCATCTGATGATCGACTAGCCAAATAACGGCCATCATCAGTATCATCATCACCTTCAGAAGTTGTTGAAGACATGCAGTCTACCTGGCCCTCTGTCCCTCGAGTTTTTCTCCCAAACATCAATAACCGTTTAATACCTTTTGTCACACTGTGAGACTGCTGATCAGATGCGTTGGCTAGGAGAATTGGTTTCTGAGTAAGACCCCATTTCTTTAAAATTGTTCGAGGTGGACTAGTCTCCAACTTACTGAAAGATGAAGAATTCCATGATGCAGGACTAGCCATTGGAGAGTCCATGGAAACATCAGTATCTAATCTCCTGTGCATATTAGAAAACGGAGAACGCATATTTGAGCTCCTTGGAGCATGGCTCTGTAATGGTGAATCCTGCATAGGCCCTGCAGAACTGTGGAATGTTGAACGCCCTGTAGCAACTTCACCTACCGAGTCAGATTTGATAGGAGTGCTTGATTTCAGGATCACAATGCCATCTGATTTAGGAATACCAGATTTTTCTGATTCTTGGCTTAATCTTGAATCATCACTATCTACATCAGTAGGTGTACTTTTAATCTTGAAACCTTCTCCACTTATCTCTTTAAGCATTCCTAAAGAATCCTCCCGCTTGTCGACCATTTGACTAGACACTTCTTCGCCATTCATGGTCTCAGATTCAATTGTAACTTTCAGCTTAGCAATACCAGGCCCTGCACGGGACCAATACCATTACCCTTCTTGAGGAATGGCTTTGACTCACCATTCTTCGAGCTGGTGTCATATTGGCACCATTTGCTTTAGGAGGTAAAAATTCCTTTGATTTATCAGGACTTACAGAGCTCTTCTTCATAGACTGAGACCGCCATACATTATCTTTCTTAGCAGAAGGTAAATGTCCATTGGTGCTCTTGCTCCGTGGAATGTGTGTATTCTGTGAGCGGGTTACTTCCTTGTGCGTTCCTGGTGAGGGTTTTGTGCTTTCCTCTTTGAAGTCAGAGAAATTTGGAAGTGACTGTCCAACAGGGTTTTCTGGTACAACCCTTCGCCTTGCAGAACCAAAGTTGGAACCTTTGGAAGACGGTCGAGGAATAGGTGGTGCTGAACTGCGTGGAATGGAGGACGAAAATGTTCTACTCTGCGAAAGCTTCTTAGACTGGGTGCTCCTGCTAGAACCATTTTCTAGATGTATCTCACTAAAGGGTGTATCTCCTCGAAAACGAATTTGTTCTGAAGAATCAGATACACCACCATCTTGAATCTGAGTAGTCTCTATTGCTTGCTACAGAGAAGAAAAATTGATTTAGATAGCTTCAAAAGAAAGATTAGGATGTAGATTTAGTAAGCTTCAAAAAAAAAATTGTAGGACAAGTAATCACTTCTAGTTTACCGATTATGTACATAAATGTTCAATCCTATAACCTGGTATTAAAAGTTGATACAGTACTTTTCTAATAAATTAAAAATACCTGCTCATTGTTCTTCTGGACTAAACACATATCAAAGGACCTTAACTTCTCTGCACGCCGTCGGGATTGCAGAGTGGATTCCCGTTGATCAGAAGACACTGCAAAGTAGGCATTCATTTCAGCTCTACAACACTCAAGCCTCTCACTCATTTCCATCATCTTCTCTTCATTTTGAACTCTTCTTGAATCCCATTCTCCCCTCAGCTTTGCATCTCTTTTCTGCATATACAGGTCATAAAATTTCCCTCTCGAGTTATTCAACCGACCCAACTCCACAAGATTCTTATTCGGATTGAGTACAACTGTTTCTCCAGCTAGTCCCCTCTCAAATTCCTTCTCAGGTAGCTGAACAAGACTAATATCCTCCTCCTCTACATCAACTGGACTGACTCTCCTCGACGAAACCAACTGACTACCAGAAACCCGAAGTTTGTGAGCTGCAAAGAGCTTCTCTAATTCATCCGCCTTCATTTGTAACTCCTCATTAAGTTCTTGATTTCCTTTCAGCTGCCTGGCCTTTGAAACTTCATTATATTGGCCATCTTTTGCACTATCCTGGAACATTTCTGTTTGTTCTAGGCCAGAGTTTTGTCTATGTATCCTCATTGCGCTTCGTCCTTGAATCCAACTGTTAAGATCCTAAAGGCGATGTTTACTTAGTAATACGTCAACTTGGTATTAGAGCATGAACTAAATTGCGAGCGCACTTCTCAAAACTATATCTGGAGGCTAAATGCAAGTTACACCAACAACCAGCTATGTACTACTACTATCTGTGAAGAATATTAAGGTGGCTGCTTAATATGCATTTAGTCTCTGACTGCAACAGTATGTCAAACTGAAGTTTAGAAAGAACTAGTCCAAATAGATTCTTTCTTCCACACTTCTCCTTTGTGCTAACCCAAAGTTGACTAGTTCTGAAAGCTGAGTCAATTAGTCGGCTGACTCAACTGAGTGACTCAGTTGTAGTTTCTGTTTCTAGCTTTCTTGTACTTTGCTCTTGCTTTTCTAGATCCCATTTGGGGAAATGGCTCCTTGACACGTGGAGGGTTTGGATTGTTTTGGTTTTGTCAGGTTGTAATTTGATACTGTTGATGATGATGTGAGGATTGTGGTTAGAGTTAAAGTGGGTCCCATGTAGGTTTGTTTGGTAGGTCGTTTTTTTGGTTGAGGTCTGGCATGAAGGACAAATCTGACCCGGAAAGAGGAATCAGACGGCACAGTGGGAACTTTTGAGAATTTAATATTTTTAATGATCAGTAATTAAAGCATGCCGTCTCTGACTAATTAAGAGGAGTTGATCAAAGTCAATGTAAATGTTGTTGATCAAAGTCTAATTGGGAATGAAAAAGTCTTGGTCTGGTTCTTGGTAAAGGTTTGTTAAGAATCAAAACTGAAAACAATATTGATATTCTAACTTTTAAGTTACTGGGAATGGAATTGAATTGGAACTCAGATAAGTTTAGTTAATGATAAGTGAAGGCAATATTGATAAGTTGTTCATGAACAATAATTCGGAAGTGTAGTACTTCATGAGACTTACAGTTGAAGACTCAACAGAATGTGTACAGGCAGCCTGCCCTGTTAGTATCATAGCTAGATGGAGAAGTTACCACAAAAAATAGGTAGATGGAGAAGTCAAGTTAAAATATTCAAGGCTCCAGGCATCTAGTGCCCCACATACGAATTGTACATTTGAATAAGGTCATTTACTCATATTGTACCACGGCCATTTTGCTTCCAAGTTCCAATGACCCAATCGATTCTGAGCGATTAAATATGCTAATGCAATCTAAATCCGTTAGTCTCAGCAATCGGAATTGGAGTGCACATTGAATCCAAGTAAACATGTATCAGACTATGGGATTAAGGTATTTGGGATTAAAAAATTAAAGCAGAAAACAATGGAAATCTAAATTGTCAAATTTGACTAAACATGAAGAATTCCGATCTGAAGTAACCATTTATATGTTTTGACAAGTTCACTTCTGTCATCTATTTAGGAACCAGAATCTAGTTAGAGAAGGATTGGCTTTCTTCTCTAACATTCCTCTATTGAAGTTCCAAATAAAATGAAAACTGATCAGGTTAACCATCCAAAACTCTGAATCTGATCTTTACCAAAAAAAAAACTCTGAATCTGATGCTAACTTCACATGCTCACATAATCACATGTACAGTTTTGTCTCAATACAACAAGTCTGTTTGCTTGGCAGTTGGCAGGGATTCTTGAAATGAAAATATGACCAGTTGCATTGTCTGATGATAGTTCAACAGTTTATAGCAATGATACAATTTGAGACATTATTCATGCATGACAATATAACAGGGATCATATGAGACGTAATCTGTTACCATTTACTTGAAAGTTGAAACACAAAAGATACAGGAAAGATACGACCGTTCATTCATCAAGCTTGATATGCATGGACATGTGCAAGCAACTCTTCATTCTTCATCCAGGCATCCCTTGATGTCCCTCTGGGAGTGAAACACCATTTTGGATCTTTTGATAAAGACTAAATAATTACCGTCACATGCCAATGTTCATAATTGTACTGAGAATAACAACAATAACAATCATAACGATACTAGAGAAAGTGTTATATCGAAATCTAAAGGAGGGAAGGAATCCAAAGCTCAAGACAGTTAATTTTGAAGTAGTTTAAAATTCAGAACAGGCAACTGTAGAGAGATAAATAGACTACTTCAAATCGAACTCTTTAATTGCCACAATAACATATGTTAGCTTCTTGATGATGAGTCTAGCTTGTTGCATTATTATGGTGAAACTTTCTGTCTAGTCTAGTCCACATTATTTAAATTGATATAGGTTTTGGGTGAGATAGTTGTTTACCAGAGGCACTCCAATCTTAAGTAAACAACAATGCAACATGATCTCAAGAGAGTGAAAGAAAGTTAAAATGAAAAGGCAAGCAGAGTAGATTCAAGTGAATCACATATCAAGGCATATACTCAAAGTAAGCTTTGTGGGATCCTGTTTTTATTATTGTTCCTTGCATGAGAATGATATCCTAGTCAGATTTATCTGTAGTTGAAAAAACCATGGAGACAGATAGCCCCATTGGACACTGAAGACTCGAGGGACTCCGTGCACCTTATGCTACATGAGTGTATTTGTTTCGTTCGGGGTTCTTTCAATTTTCTGGAGAAGGCACTTACACCAAGTATCATAGGTGTTTTGCTAGCTCTGGCACATGTAGATTGGCCAGAAAGTGCTCTTATCCTAAATGAGCTTGGAAAAAAAAATCCATGAGGTAAATGTTTCTTGGTGTGTCGTGTGCCCTCTGGAGTCTGGTCTAAAAACAACGGTGTCATGAGAACCTTATTCTACCTTGGCAAACACCTCCCTCTTGGGTAGTTGGGAAGCGCATCTTTCCTAATTGCATGTCTTTTCATGTTTTCCACTGTTCTACCAAAAAGTTTATTCCACCAAACCCGTCATGATTCCAATTTTAACCAGCGGAAAATCTAGCGTTTGTTCTAAGATATTTCTCTTTGGCCTAATTTCTGCAAAATAACTTAACTAGCCTTAATTTAAGGGCTTTATTATGACTAATCTATCCAACATTAATCATGTTTCCTAGTCCATAATACATGTCTCTTCTTAGGAGATTTTCCCACAAGACCACACATTTTCACAATCAAACTTCCTAGTCCTCAAAAGTCGAATCCATATCAATAAGTAGTGTCTGAAGGGAAGAGAAGCAATCACATTTAAATTGTTAAGATTACTACCATTGATGACGGTTGGTCAAAATTCCTTTCGAATTAGTTTAATAAACTGGAGTCAATCTACAAAATCTTAGCTGGGCTAAAAACTTGAAATAGCTCATGTAGCTTCCTTTCTTCTTTCTATCTTGAGTAATACTTCATAAGGATTATACATGTCCAATTGCATTGTTATCCAATACAATGCCTGAGTCTTGCTCTAGAGTTGTCACTTCTCACTGCAAGGTGTTTTGCACTTTTGCTTGCCTTGTAAAAACTTAATAAACCTATATAAAAGTGAGAGATAGCATGTACACGTTAAGGTTAAGTTCTCCTAAACTTCCCATGCTGTGGATCAAACAGTCCAAGCACCATTCAATAGTTCCACCATCTGGGAAGAGATTATAAATTGTGCTTATCACATTGTTTACCGCCTTACCGGTCTCACAAAGGAAGGTATTTCCATACAACTTACTTCAAGTACTTTACATATCCTTGTGAGCCTAACTAGATAACACCCCCATTTCCTAGTAACTGGAACTCCAAGATACCGCGTCACTCAAACACCATGAAAAAAGAGACTGGAAAAGAATGTAATTCAACATATTATTCTACAAATCAAGTTAGCTAGTACTTTTATCTGCTTAGTAATTGCTTCTATGTCACATAAAGTGATGTAACCACTGCTCCATAGATGCTAGGAAATAGGAATACCACATTTTTGCAGGTATTTAAATTTAGTTAGTGATTTAGGACTTGCGTCCAATATGTCACATACCTATGCCGTAATAACTAGTTACATATCATTAGGCTTCACCTAAAATAACCAGAGTAGTTAAGAAATGAATATTATGATTGATGTAGTACACGGTACACGTGGACATATATAGCGAAACCCAGACTAGAAATAGGCGTTGCAAACTTGAAATAGCATGGAGAGATCGATAAGTTCAAGATTACATTAATAAAGAAGATGGTCCAACACGCCACAAAGAAAAAGAAAGAATAAAAACTGAAAAACAGTAAATTAAACAACAAGTAATTAACAGTACCTTATAATCTGTTTGGCTGTGAGTGATAGTTCGAAGTTCGAACGTTTACAAAATACGAATGAGAAATAATAAAAGAAAATTAACAAAAAGTGGAAAAGGAATTTGTATTGTATGGAGATGCAGGGGATCGAACCCTGTACCTCTCGCATGCAAAGCGAGCGCTCTACCATTTGAGCTACATCCCCACTCTTGCTCTTTGTCTATTTTACAAAATGTTATAATTACTATACGATCAAGTTGCACCAACTGATGGGCCACGAAATCAAAGTCTAAGCACGTGTTGAAATTAAAATTCATATTCATCCTTATGTGTTATGTCATTGCCAACAAGTGGTACAACGTCAAAAGTCATATCGTTTTGCTTTACCATGAATAAAAATAGTTATTATGGATATGTGGAATCAGGGAGTGACTCTAGGACAAAATTGTCAAAAAATTAATTCTTGAACACTATTTTTTTTTTACTCATTCACAAAGACCGGATAGATGAAAAGTCAAGTATATTCTTGGTGTGAAATAAAAAATAGTTCGGATTAGGGGTGTCTCTTTTTGCCGAATTTCCGATTTTTCCGAAATCCGACCCGAAATTGGTCTGGCTTTGGGTGTAATTTTCATGGGCCGATTTTCCGATTTTCGATTTCGAAAATTCGAAAAAATTTGATCGGTTTGGATATAATTCTAAAATCCGATCCGATCCGAAAAATTCGATATTATTGCCAATTTATTCCGAAAATATATACTTCTCTCACTATCCACTTGATTAGATCTCGACCGCTTCATTCATTTTCTAGTTTTTACTTCCAAAACAAAACAAAAATATAACCTAGCCGTTATTTCCCCACTTGAATTGGACCACTCTATCATGTCATTACACCGTGCCATAACAAACAACAATGATATGAAAAAAATGTCATTGAGTCATACAATGACTTCCGCACCAATCCAAAAGCCAAATTCCAATAGATAGAATATTATGTAAAAGCTTCACTTTGAGTCCAAGACCATAATCTATTATTTATCTCGCATACTTCACGCTTCAATTTCACACACCTAAAAAAAAGATTGAAACATTACAAATACCAGGACCTCAACATAATGCAATGCTTGCTATTGGTGGCTGCAAGTTCTTTTTCTCATTTTTTCTTGGATCACTTGTTTGAATGAAAATGGGTTTTCTCAATAAACAAGTGCGTATTGTTATTGGTACATTGGTGTTGTGGACATGGTTTTCTCTCCCTACAATGAACATTGGCGTATGATATTCCAAAAATAATTGAAAGTAAATAGATCTTTGAAAATTTACCAAGTATTCTGAAATTTCCGAAGTTATTCGAAATTTCCGAAAAGTTCAAATTGGAAATATATTTTGAATCCAAAAAAAATTGGATCGGATTTGGCTAGCATATTAGGTTCCGAAATTTTTTTGGAAAAATTCCGAATGAGGTTAATCCGATCCGATCCGATCCGAAGTCACCCCTAGTTCGGATAGATAAAAGGTGGTGTTGAATATAAACTAACTTTCAAACCCGTCCTATGAACGGGTGATGTTATATTAAATTATTGTAAAAAATATTAGCAACTATGCATAGCTATGAGATATGAAAATTATATTAATCAGTCATTCAAATTTCTTGCACCACTCTCTATAAAAATGAAGTATCAAACCTTGATAAAACTCATCGATTTCTTTTTGTTGTTAGGTTTAATAATAGAAGTTAATTTGATTGAAGTTTTGTGAGAATTCCCAATGTGACGAAAATAATATTGAAGCTACTTGAATAGCATGACATTTTTAATCATAATAAAAAAAATATGATAAACATTACTTAAAATGCAAAGCTATATTTGTCGTGACATTTATTCCCCCTACATATAATACAAACATGTTTTAAGGTTATTAGTTCAATGCATTTGCATCAAGTTTATGATTTTCCATTAATTATTCTTTGAGGTTAGTTCAATGTAGTACATTGCATTCAGTTTCTAATTTATCATTAAATATTCTTTGAGGTTAGTTCAATACAGTTGCATCAAGTTTCCGATTTCCCGTTAATTATTATTTGAGGTTAGTTTAGTGCAATTGCATCCACTTTATAATTTTTCATTAGTTATTCATTAAGGTTAATTCAGTACAATTGCATCCAGTTTTTCGATGTTTCGTTAATTAGTCTTTGAGATTAGTTCAATGCATTTGCATCCAAGTTCCAATCTCCCGTTAATTACTCTTTGGGATTAGTTCAATACATCTGCATCCAATTTATGATTTTTCGTTATTTATATTTTGAGGTTAGTTGAATGCATTTGCATCCAATTTTCGATTCCCGTTATTTATTTTTTGAGGTTAGTTCAATGCAGTTGCATCAAATTTTCGATTTCTCGTTAATTATTATTTGCGGTTAGCTCAATACATTTGCATCCAATTTTCAATTTCATGTTATTTGTTCTTTGAGGTCAGTTTAATGCATTCGCATCAAGTTTCCGATTTCTCGTTTATTATTTGATAAAATTGCATTTGCATCTAGGTCCCGATTTCCAGTTAATTATTGATTGATGTTAGTTCAATGAATTTACATCCAGTTTCCAATTTCCCGTTAATTATTTCTTGAGGTTAGTTCAATGCATTTGCATCCAATTTATTATTTATGCTTTGAGGTTAGTTCGATGCAATTACGTCTGGTTTCTGATTTCCCGTTAACTATTCTTTGAGGTTATTTCAATGCATATTTGCATTTAGTTTCTGATTTCCCACCAATTATTCTATGTGGTTAGTTCAATGCAGTTGCATCCAGTTTTTGATTTTATGTTAATTATTTTTTGAGTTTAGTTCAATGCATTTGCATCTAGTTTCTGGTTTCCCATTAATTATTATTTGAGGTTTGTTTGATGTATTTCCATACCGTTTACGATTTCCCATTAAATATTTTTCAAGGATTTGCATCCAATTTCTAATTTTCCGTTAGTTATTCTCTGACGTTAGTTTAATGCAATTGCATCCAGTTTCCGATTTCTAGTTAATTACTTTTTGAGTTTAGTTTATTGCATTTGCATAAAGTTTTCGATTTCCGTTAATTACTCTTTAAGCTTAGTTATGTATTTGAATCCAATTTTCGATTTCCTTTTAATTATTCAATGTGGTGTGTAATACCAACTTCTACTGATCCATCTACAGTGTCCTTGCAAACATGACATAAAAAAAAAATTATGTTTGATTTACTATGTTGGATTATCAAAGATTATTCAGTTTTCGATTCCCCGTTAATTATTCATTAAATTATGCATGACTCACTATGTTGAATCTGCAAAGATTATCTACGAACGGGTGTTGTTATATTAATTATTCTAAAAAATATTTGCAAATATGCAGAACTATTATATATTAATATTATATTGATCACTCATCCAAATTTCTTATAACGTGAAAACCTCACTCTTCATTAAAAAAAAAACTTATATTTGATAAAACCCTTCAACTTTATTTTGTTGTTTAACAATAGAAGTTTAATTGAAGTTTTGCGAGATTGCCTAATAAGGCGAAGTTTATATATATTGAAGCTACTTGAATAGCAAAGAGTTACCAATCATACGGAAAGAGATAAGATAAACACAATTTTAAATGCAAAATTATACTTATCGAGACATTCTCACAATATATAATCCAACTATATTTTGAGGTTACTTCAATGCATTTGCATCAAGTTTCTGATTTTTCGTTATTTATATTTTGAGGTTAGTTCAATGCAGTTGAATCCAATTTCTGATTCCCGTTATTTTTTTTAGGTTACTTCAATGCAGTTGCATCTAGTTTCCGATTTTTCATTAATTATTCTTTGTAGTTAGTTCAATACATTTGCATCCAATTTCCAATTCCCTGTTAATTGTTCTTTGAGGTCATCTCAATGTATTTGCATCCAGTTTCTGATTTTTCGTTAATTAGTCTGTAAGATTAGTTTAATACATTTGCACACAATTTCTAATTTCTCGTTTATTATTTGATAAGGTTGCATTTGCATCTAGTTTCCGATTTTCCGTTAATTATTGTTTGAGGTTAATTCAATGAATTTGCATACAGTTTCTAATTTTCCGTTAATTATTTCTTGAGGTTAGTTCAATGCATTTGCATCCAGTTTATTTTTTAAGATTAATTAGTTCAGTGCAGTTGCATCCGGTTTCCAATGTTCCATTAATTATTCTTTAAGATTAGTTCCACGCATTTGCATCATGTTTCCAATTTATAATTAATTTTTCTTTGAGGTTAGTTCAATGCAGTTGCATCCAGTTTTCGATTTTCCGTTAATTTAAACTTTGAGGGTTAGTCCAATGAATTTGCATCCAGTTTCCGATTTCTCGACAATTATTTTTTTATATTAGTTTGATGTATTTGCATCCAAGTTTTGATTTTCCGTTAATTATTCTTTGAGGTTAGTTTAATGCAGTTGTATCCATATTCTGATTTTCTATTAATTAATTTTTAAGATTAGTTTAATGCTTGCATTTGCATCCAGTTTCCGATTTTCTGCTAAATATTATTTGAGGTTAGTTTGATGGATGCAAATGCATCCAGTTTTCGGTTCCCTATTAATTGTTATTTGACATTAAATTAGTTTTATTCAGTATTATATATGTTTTAAAATATTTGTCATTATTGCTTTGCCGTTATTTTTTTTTTTCATTTTCTATTATATATTTTGTGATGTTATTTTTTGTATAATTTAATTTTCCACATGTAATTTGTTTTTGTTTGGTATATAATATATTTAAGCCCAACGTCCACTTTAACTGAATCTCATTATTTCGCTTATATATATACCAAACCAAAACAAAACAAATATATATATATATATACAGTGTTGAAAATTTATAAATTTAATTGGAATATATCATAATTATTGTGGCCAGAATTGTGATTTTTGGAATCCTTAACTATGAATAATTGTTTAAATCCCATTGTGGATGACGCATTAAATCGAAAGGGTTTTAGGAAAATCGTTTTCAGTGGAAACTATTGCTTTTAGTAATTTAGTTTTTTGTCTCATTTTTTTTTTTTTTTGTAATTAGCTATATTGTTTAGGAAAAGTTGGAAACTCTGTGAAACTCTAGATGAGATTATTTTTTTTTTTGTAATTAATTATAGTGTTTAGGAAAAGTTATAGACTTTCTGAAACTTTAGATGGAATTGTTTTCTTATTTATATCATACTTTTTTATAAGTAGTAATAGAGTTTAGAAAAAACTGAAGTCCCTGCAAGTGTTCCAAAAAATAGATTGGTGAGGGTATAACTATAATATATATCTAAGGAATTGAAATATGTCGTAATTATTGTGGCCGTAATTGTGATTTTTTGAATCCTTAACTGAATAAATATCTAAATCACACAGTGGATGACACATCAAATTGAAAGGGTTTTAGGAAAATCGTTTTCGGTGGAAATTATTGTTTTTAGCAATTTAGTTTTTTGTTTCCTTTTTTTTTCGTAATTATATTACTAATATTGTTTAAGAAAAGTTGGAGATTCTGTGAAACTCTAGATGAGATTGTTTTTTCGTAATTAGCTATAGTGTTTAGGAAAAGTTGAAAAGTTGAAGAGTCAGTGAAACTCTAGATGGGATTGTTTCCTTATTTATATCATACTTTTTTATATTTAGTAATAGAGTTTAGGAAAAACTGGAGTCTCTATGAGGGTATAGCTATAATATATATTTAAAGATAAAGATAAATATTTGTTTCCTATTTTATCTCCTATTTTTTTGACACTCTAGAAACGCTTCCTCAATTGAAAAGGGTAGAGCTATAATATATATATAAAGACAATCGAAACGACCCGGTGTATATTGTATGAATAATCAACTTCAACATAATGTATGATCAGTAAGAAAACTTATTGGAGTATGAAGAACCACTGTTCATATATCAATACTGTTCATACCTCAAGCATAAGCTATGAATTGAACAATTAATGTTCATACCTCAACATGATCTATGAACAATTAATATCCGTATAAACAATCACTATTCATACTTCAACATGAGTTATGCACAATCATTATTCATACCTCAACATAATATATGATAAGTAAGAATACCTATTGGAGTATGAACAATCACTGTTTATATATCAACATTGTTCATACCTCAAACATGAGCTATATATAAATAATAATTGTTCATACCTCAACATGAGTTATAAACAATCACTATTCGTATGTGCAATCATTCTTCATACCTCAACATGAGCTATGCACAATCACTATTCATATCTCAACATAATGTATGATTAATAAGAACACCTATTGGAGTTGTTAATACATCAACATAGTGTATGAGGTATGTTAATCTATTTGGGTACGAATAATCATCAAATTTCTCTGCTTTATAAACATAACACAGAGGGGTGAAACTGGTATTTAAAAAATAAATAAAAATTTATATGCTTTATATCTATAATAACATGTAAAAATGGTATTTAAAAAAAAAAGGCCGGGCCAATTTATTTTGTCTTTAAGAGTTTACTAAAATTGAAATTGTGGTTTGTGTGTTACTTTATACTGAAATTTGTTCTTGTGAGTTACTAAAAAAAACAGTGTATTCTAGAGTTGTTTTTCCCCAAAATTGGTCCTCTGGACTCTTTTTTTTTGTATGTGGAATTGGGGATCAGCTAGCCTTTGGACTAGAATGAGGAATTTCATAATCAAATTTATTGAAGGTCTTGTTGGCATTTATTCAAGCAAGATGAAATAATGAGAAAAATCAAAATTGTGACAGAAAACTACATTGAGATTTCCAATCGAAACTGGTTTGATGCTGGAAGTTTTTTTTAAATCGGAAAAGGACACAACACTTAGTATAGACCGTCAAGATTATGGACTCAAAATGCACCAAAACCTTGGTTCTATCACCTTTCATTGAAGCCAAACAATTTATATATTCTGAAGAAGCTTTGTATATATAGAACGCAACTGATTCCCTTCCTATAATCTTAATAAGCTTGCAGAAGTCTTTGAGTACATTTATTTTACTCAATCTTTTCTCAAAGCTTCTCATTAAGATCATGGCTGCTTTCCTTTCAATCTCTCCTGCTCCTTTGGCTACCATTTCTGCCATTCCTAAGATCAATGGTACTACTTGCCAACAAAACTTCCCTGTCGTTGTAAGTATCACATTCACCATCTCTGTGTCTGTATAAGTGCGTGTAATGTTTTTTATTGATACCTGTTATAAACTCCCTTTATTTAAATCTAAATTGAATAGTTCATAATATGGATATAGCCATAATGCCACATAGGAGCACATCCATGTTCTTATTTAATGAAGTCCTATTGGAAATAAGTACTAAAATAGTTTCATGACGCCTACAAAATATTCAACACATTATAACTGATCAAACCCTCAGTTCACCAGAAGGATGCACTCAGGGAGTGAGCGTCAGTTGCGATACATGACACTCATTTTACGAGCATGAATCATGTGGAACAGAAATGCGCCCAAACCAAATTTCTTCTACCCGCACTAATCATGATACTTGACACACATCAGTCAGTTACTCAGTTTTGCTCGAGTTCACTTTAGTACCCTATTAAGGGCCTGATATAGGAAAGACAACTATAACTAGAACTGGAGCAGATAGATCAACATGAGTTGGATCTTATTTAGATCAAACTCAGGGTACATTTTAAACTAGGATCTAATTTAACGTTTCAGATTAATCAAAATCGATTCCAACTGTAGTTTATACTTTATAGCATAGTGTATTGTGTATAATTTATATATACTTGAAATGTATAGAGAGCTGATGTGAAACTCAAAACGTGTAGAGAGGTTCCTTGGCAGGTGGATTAAAGCTAACCACAAAAGCAGCAAAGCAATCTTTTCCCCTCTCTAATCGCTCCAGGAGCAGAATTACATGTTCCGCAGTAAGTAAAAAAGAAAATTATACTTCATGAGAATATGAAGTATATGTTTCATGTTCGATTTACTCGAAATATCTATACTAAGCCAAATTACCACAATGGTTGCAGGCTAAACCAGAGACTCTATCAACTGTCCAGACCATGATTGCGAACCAATTATCTGTTGATGCGAGCACTGTGACTCCTGAAACCAAGTTTGCTGATTTGGGAGCCGATTCTCTGGACACGGTATTTCTCATTATAAATTAGATAGCACCTACGTTCCATTTTAATTATTCTGAAAATATCGGAATTTGAACTACATTGTTGTCAATTTTATTGACTTAGAAGATTATTATTTCATCAGGTGGAAATTATGATGGCTTTGGAGGAGAAGTTTGGAGTATCAATTGGAGAAGGAGCGGCAGAAAGCATTGCAACTGTTCAAGATGCTGCTGATCTAATTGAGACAGTGAAGGCAGCTTAGGCCACAAAAGTCTAGAAATTGTACCAGTTATATTGTGTAATCAATTCAGTAGGTGTTGGGTGAGGATTTTTGTTGAGATTATGTTTTTTCTAGCTTTTTTCGTTGCAACGGAGACTCTCAAATAATGCAAACTTTAGAGTTGTATTTCTTTCTCAATCAAGGACATCATGACTCCATAATTCATTTTTGGCGCTTTGCATTTTACATTCCAACATGTATCTCGTCATGGAGGCATGGAGCACAAAAGCTTTACTCAAAATAATTACATAAGAAGATTTTTGAACTTCCAAATTCCAATTGGGTAGGCCACACTTTCAATAACTGCCTATGCCAAATGATAGTTGGATCCACGTGTAAAGAGAGATACCGATAGTTGGATCCACGTGTAAAGAGAGATACGGCTAGATAAGCAACAATGGTAGTTCCGACTTCTAAAGCTTTGTTCGTCGCTAACATAACACCCTAACAGAACCATAATATATTTTGATCAGTGCAATGAAACACGTCTAGCAGTAATCAGTGAGAAGCAGTGTTTGGGGGCCAACACTCTTTGGATCCTTTTGACTCTTGGCTTTTGCCCGGGGTTCACCAGTATTTCTCATCAGGACAGAATTCCGGCCATTTGTGTCTACTGCTTACTGCAGCCAGTGAGTTAGACAATACATCAGAGATGGATGCAACAGAACTCTCACAATTTTGGATACGCACGCCAGGATCTCGAAATGTTCACACTTTTAGGGCGGTAATAAAGGGTGGTGCAATAGTACGTGCAGGCTCCAGCAAGTAAGCAAAAGATTGGCACAAACGGTTTTCATATTTTCTGAATTATAACAAACGTGAAGGCAATACTTGTTCTCCAAGAGACCATCTGGAAAATCTCCCGAGTAAAAGCTAGAATGCTAAGCGCTTCTAGCAAACAACAACAACAAAATTAGCAGAGTTGCATCCCTTACTAACTGTTGCCAGTGCCCAGTCATCTGATGAATTAAAGTAGTAGTCCACACTGACAAAAACCATTCTTAACAAATACCACCGGATTACATTAAAACCTAAACCAAATCCAGCGACTGAAAAAACGGGGAAAAGTGTGATCAGTACTCAAGCCTATGTAAGATGGTAAGATCTCATTCCATGTCCAGTTGTTATTGCTCTTTGAAACAAACAAGAACAGAAAAGATGTACTGATGTTACCAAAAAAATTACTGAGCAGAAAAAGACTTCATATGGATTTCATTGATAAGAACTAATACAGTTGAACATCCAAAACTGGACAAGCTTACATTCTCAACATTATATACACACGCACTCATCTTTACAAAATCATCTTCATAAGATGAGAAATACAAAAACAAGACATACCCAACACATTATTTATGTACAGAAGATGATTGGTGGCTTGGTAATATAAAGATCATATATTTCAGATTTCTCTATCTACAAAACGTCATGCCGATCATTTTTTTTCTTCCTTTTTCTTTTCTCCCTAGAACCATTTAATACATTAGCTATCCAGAGCACTTATCACAACCCTGCAACAAACGATAGCAACTTGTTAAGAGCATCGTCCGTGGCAAAGATCTTAGAAAGTGTAAATATTTTATCCATAACTATAGTCACATCTATATAATTTGAGATCATCTCATTCGGATATTGATCAATTTACACTTCATACTTGAGTAGCAAAACACTGTCCATAATTCCATATGAGGCGATCACAAATTTTGCCATAAATGATCAGATCTACAGGATTTCACAACTTTAGTGCATGATTATAAAATGATTAACCGTAGATCAGCAGTGTTCCAGCAATCCGGGGTTGACTTTTTTTTTGTATTAAAGTGGTGATAATTTCAAAGTCATCTTGATCACAAAAACAGTCGCCTAAAGAAATCAACAACCAACGACAATTTTAGACAGATGATTATACAACCTTCTCATGACTAATAGATCACGGGAAAAAGTGCAAAGGACTAACCAATCGTAAACAGTAGGACTTCTGGGCTCTGCACGTTCAAACGCTTCTGACATCGTTTTCCTCCTTGACAATCTTTTCATATCCGATCTTGGTGTTCTCGCTGCTAATCATCATATAAACATATAAATAAACAAACAAATGTAACAAAAAACTAAATAAATATTCAAAAGCAGAGAAAACGGGAACGTACGTGAGAAAGGAGAAGTAGGGGTGCTAGAACCAGCAGGAGAAGAAGGAAGAGAACCCGAATCGGCCGGAAAGTTACGTAAATTATTAGTGTTAATTACAGGCTTAACAATTGTAATACTACGAGAGATGGGAACATCTTCTGATATTGGAACCATTATTCCTTTAGCTGCTGGAAGTGAATCAAATTTTCTTAACTTTTTTCCATGTCCCATTTCAGGTTTTGGACCAGCAATTGTATCGTCCCAAAAATTATCAAGGAGACCCATCTCTAAAAAGGCTCCGAAACGCTCTTCTAAACGGAACTGATACACAGAAACACCCGATATATCGGAAAAGTATTTTGAAGCCCAGAGAGAGCTTGTGGATTTATAGATAGATTTAGTTCAGGTGGTGGGTCCCAATAATAGGAAATACAGCCTGGATTGATAGTAATTTGGACCAATATTTTGGGTATCTATTTTTTGCTCAAGTTAAATTAGATACTGGAGTAATAGCGAGCTGACACGTATACAAATGTGGAGAAACTTTCGTGTCTATTTACACGTGGCTGGTTTATGTATGGGCTGAACCTAAATTTGATGTTCTAATGGATATTAGGGCTGCTAAAAGTATGGGAAGCATTGACCCGGTAAGTTGGTATTAGAAAAGTAGTGGACACGTCATGGATAAGATCGATAAGAGTAAGACAAGTGGATAATAAACAAATTTGGTGGGGCCTGATGTCATATCACGTGACAGTGGTGGTGCTTCTTCCACTAATGTCTTTACCTAACCTCTCCCATTAGGTAGGACCGTGGGTTTTTAGCCAATTGATATGCAGAGGGCCTGGCTTGTCAATGGGTTGGGGTCAGCCCGATTAAATGGGATCAGATGGTTTAGGATACGGACCCTATATTGTAGAGTCCAATAGAAATTTAGCCTGATATATTTTGGTCCAATAGCTCAATAGCACACAAACATATCCCTAAATCCCTAATGTGAAATTGGATTGGGCTAACCATCGACCAACGTGCCTAGAGTTGAGTCTACTGACGGTTTCCCATTTTTCAGAATTTGGTTTCCCTAAGGGGTAGGCTCATCATCTTTACCTCTAAGTTTCTGTGTAATCCGTCGAGCCAGAACATGGAAATTTTGACACTAGAATAGCTCAAATGCACGCTATTAGAGTCTAGATAATAAGTAAGACCGGGCATATATTAGTTCACGGTCACGTTGTATCAGTTAACGATTTATTAGAGAGCAGCCCATTGCATTTCACTACCATATCATATCCATGCTCATTACAATTGCATAAATTTTCTTCCACCAAGGTTATCACGTATTTGCAAATTGTTTGCAACTTTGCATAAATAATTTTACAGTTTTATTACCTCATCCTCCAGGACTCTCTAGCTAGGAAAATGTCACGAAGCATCAGTGCATGCCAATTTCTAAATAAATCTAATAATTAACCTATATTGGCAGTTGCGTTTTCAGAATTGAACTGCTTAGATCTGTCCATGTTAGTTTTCCTAGCTATTAGGAAGAATATTGCGGGACAGAAAAAGATTCATAGCGATTAGTCATTCAATGCAACAAAATCATGAGCAATAACAACACGTCTAATTCACTAAACAATTAGCATTTCAGTAGAAGGTCCCTCATCAATTCAGACCAACAATATATATACAAAAATATGATCATTGATCATAATCCATATCTAAGATTTTCAATAATCCATATCTAAGCAAATCTACGTACCATCAAATTAACTCTACCTAGCTGACAAAGAACATCCCCGGCCTTCTGTCATCGTCCCATAGCTTAACGACGTTTCCATCAAAAACCGTTAAGTCCTGGTACCGATACCACCCTAAATCCCAACTTCTCTTAACAAACATAACATCGCAACCTTCAAAACTTGTCACATCCTTAACGCAACTGTAAATATTTTCTTCATCTATACCTTGAGCTTCCGTAGATATTTCATCGTCAGCATTGTCCTTGAAATACATAACAAACTTCCCTTTCGTAATTCCATCGACTTCACATTCTAAAACACTAGTAGTGCATGTGTTGCACGACCGATGCTGCACCGATTCAATTATTGTCTTTTGCAATTCTTCTTGGATTTGTTGCTCGTGAGAAGCATCTGACTTTGTTTGAGGAGAGTGTACGTGTACGCCGACGGCTCGAATTTTCCATAAACTCACCGTAGCGGTTAAAACAGCAACCCAAGTCCATAAACTGCTTGCAAGGATGGTTAAGAAATCAAGACTCAAGTGGTTGATGAAGAAAATAGCTTCAAGCTGAGATTCTAAAACGTCCATGGCAAGCTAACTAAGAGAGATTGGATTTTGAGTTCAGGTTTTTGTTGTGAGGGTTGGTTGGTTGGTTTTATGTAGAGAGAGTTGGAAGGAATAAACCCGAATCTGAACCATTGGTATTATTTTTACGTCAAGGTATCTAATCGAGATGCTAGGAATCGTTGTGCGAAGATGCTGAAGCACATAAACTGATAAACCACTTGCTGACTCTAACCTATTCCATGATTCCAGGACCAGGAACTAAAACAGAAGTGGCTACCTCAGTTTTCGACACGTGCAAAATCAGTATTCTGTAACTTTTTTTATATAGAAAAGTGACGCGTTTCACTAAACGGATTTGGGGTGAGTACTTGGGGTTGTGATACGAGGAGTAGGGGAGTTTGAGGACGTGGGCAAAGACAAAGTTATGATGATTTGGTGTTTTCATGTGGGGCCAGATAGTGGTAATAATCACGTGGTTGTTTTCGTCTGATTTCGTCCCTCATCTTGGATTGGCAAAACAAATTTGTTCAGGGCCACTAAAAGAGCAGTGTTATAAGTGAAATTGTTGTATTATGTGTCGTTCTTCTGTTGGTAGTTAATTTGACGGCTTCATCATATATGCTCAGGAAAAGACCTGGAAAATACATGGTCTAGAAGGTAGGAGCAAACGTACCCAAAAAAAAAAAGTGAGGACTTAATCATTATAAGATGGATAATATACAGGATCTATATACAACACTTTATACAGTGGTTTATATATTACTCTACAAATTCAGTTTAAATATGAAAATAGAGGCAATTAAATTGGAAACATTTAAATTAAAAAAATGGGTGATTTTGGACACACCCATAAAAACACTCCTGAAATTGCACACTTACACTAATATTTCATTATGAATTTATATTCCTCATTTCAAATTTCCCTAATTTCTTAACACCAAGTTCACCTAAGAGAGGTTGTCATTGAAGGAACAAAACAATTTATCCAAAATGGTTTTAAAATATCACGCTGGCTCGCTCCCAAAGCTAAAACAATTTGCTGCCAAATATGATTTGTCGATGTACAGTACATGTACATAAAAGGGCAAAAGGCAACTACAAAACAAAAAAAAAAAAAAAAGTGCTTGGAGCATCTCATGCAACCTTGATATGGCCATATATAGTATCTTTAAATTGGAAGGAGAGAGCATAGTACAAAATATCAGGATATGGGTATTTATCAATACTCAATTTTTCAATATGTATCGTGGATATATTATATTTTTTGGGGATATTTGACATTGTTTCACATGCAAATATTGTGGATATATTCAAAATATCGATAAATATCGTAAATATTGTGGATATTTTTTGATATATCATAATACATTATTTATATTTATTTAAAATATAATGGTAAATATTAAATAAAATTGTTACATACACAAAATATCAAAAAATATCCCAAAATATCATAAATATCACAATATCATTAAAATATCACCGATATTTACAGTCTTATATATCTATAAACATATCGTGATATTTATATATATTTCTCTAAAATCTAGATAAATATCAATAAATATCGCAATATATTGTGATATTTTGTATTATGGGAGAGATATGGGAGAGAGTGCAAGACCGAAAAATAACCCTCACAAATCTCAATCTATCGTTTCATCATGCCTGAATACGTAAAATAATTAGTTTGCAAATGGCCCATTGCGTGAACCGACAATTGGGCACCCGATAGGCCCATACCACGAAACGGCCCGTAGATGGTCTTCACGATGGCACAATATCGCCCACCCCACTAAAACAGTCTACTTCTTCAAATTTCTATTTAATTTTTTTACGAGTTTTTTTTTTTTTTTTTTAAGTTTGTTGTGTGTGTGGTGTGCCTTGATAAAAGTTATTAGCCTTGTCAATGCGGCAACTGGTACTGGAAAGACTATTGGTGTAGTTAGCTCTGATTATTCATTATTTACAGTTGTGTGATCCTTGAATTGAACGGGCCGGTGTAACTTATGGTACGTTATTTTGTTTCGGAAATGTGTTCATTTACCTTTTAGGACATATCAGTCACCACTGGAGGATATTTTGGGTTATATATATATATACCATCAGTAGGTTTTGGGTACATATTATTAATCACTGAGACACATGTTATTATGTTAAGGTGTTTTGAGGTATTTGGGAGATCAGTAGCGAACAAATGGTTTTTTTCTAGTCAGAAAATTAGTGCTCCAGATATACATAAAGGGGACATCTTGGAATTACTATATTATTGTATGAGATATAGTTCTTTAGAAGTTTTCATCATCTTTTTTCTTTTCTTTTTTTTGATTGGTAAGCCTGTTTTAAATGAGATCAGTAACTCTTTGATGCTGGCAGGTTCGAGCTCCAGACCTTTGGTATCATCACCCAAAGGTTTTACCGACTTTGCTAGTCGGCACTTGCATCTCTTCTTCTTGTATGACCTTTTACTGACAATGTGTTTATAGCTTTGCTACTTGTACAACGTGTGAATTACGTCTGCAGGTTCATGACATCCTGCAGAAGTTACTCCATCATTTCCACTAGATAGTTCCTGGTTATGTGATGGGTGGTGAAAGCAGGTCTAAGGAAAAAGCCAGGTTACGAAAAGGTATGGAGCAGTATCATGATGTTATATTTTTTGTTTGCGCTCAATGTTTAGATGATGTTTAATTCTGGTCAAGACTTGGGAGGTTGGGACCATGGTCTTGGGTTTGATACCCACCTTCACGGTGGGAAAATGGGATTTAAGGATGAAAGTTCTAACTATCAACACAAAAATGTTATGGACAATACCTATAGAATACCATCAGTTTCTTAAAAGCAGGGCTGGAAGAGCTTGGTTTTTTAAAATGTAAAAAACACAGCTTTATTTGATGTATGTATATTCACTTATCCTGCAAGTTCATCACATTATTATGAAGGCACATCAATATAAAGCATTAGTTCCCTCTAATCTATTATGGCGATGTTCCAGTACATTTTAAGGAAATCGTTAATGTATACTTTTCTGATCACTTTCACTTCTATATGCTATGTCTTTTGACTTGAATTTGTTTATACAAAAATATCTATCCTTGTTGCAACACCTGGGCGTCTTTTGGACCACCTGAAGAATACAACATCTTTTGTGCATGCTAATTTGTGCTAGATAATTTTTGATGAAGCAGATAGGTATAATATGGTGTAGTGGCACACTACCTAGTGAACAACTACCCAAGATCAGGATAATTTCAGTTCATTTTAGTGCTAATCATATCTATGTGAACTTTCTGTTGCAGGATCCTGGAGTTGGGATACGGTAAAGAAATAGAAGAGATACTTGGTTTTCTCGGTTCAAGAAAAGATGGAGGTGTTTCTAAAGAAAATGCTTTCTCAAAGGATTCTAAACCCCAAAGGCAGAACTTGCTGTTATCAGCAACCTAGAACGATAAAGTGAGTCATTTAGCTAAAATTAGTTTAGAAAATCCAGTTATGATTGGTATCGATGAGACCAAAGTTTCTACTGAGCTTTCCAAACGATCAGGTAAACATCTTAAGTCGATCGGATCTGACGTGGATGATGGGTCAGAATTTATAGGCAAGCTTCCAAACTTTTCAGAGGCAGATTATAACCTACCAACTCAATTAATCCAGAGATATGTGAAAGGTACCTCTTTTCACAGAAAACGTTAATCGGTTGAGCTATAGCATGACGATGTTATTAAATTCTTATAATATTTTTATCAGTATCCTGTGGCTCACGGCTTGTAATTCTTCTATCCATTCTGAGAAATCTTAATGAAAGGGAAGCCGCCTCCCAAAAGGTAACTCAGACTCTTACTTGTCAGATTTATTCTCTTGACGCGTGCAGCTTGATTTAAGTTTTTTGCTTCTATACACAGGTTGTGGTGTTCTTTTCAACACGTGTAGATTTCTATCCAAAATTAGAATTGCACCAAAAGAAGGCTTTTAGGTTACATGGAAACGTGGAACACGAGGGCAGGAGGACCGCATTTCAGGGTTTAAAACAGAGAAATCAGCTATACTGTTGTGCACAGATGTTGCTTCGAGGGGCTTAGATTTCCAAATGTTACATGTATTATCAAGTATGACTCCCCAGGGGAGGCTAGTGAACATGTGCATAGGTATCTTTAAACTGCCCTGTTTGGAATTGTCTTGCTTTGTTGAATTTTTTCTTAGTGAGCATATTTGGTTACTACTTTCTATCCTTTCTGAGATAAACAAAATAATTATTTTTCTCCCGTGGCTTTTATAATAAATTTTGATATATTAATGAAGCAATGCTGCATTAGGTTTATGGGTTTATTTCCCTCTCTATTATCTTGTGTTGCAAGTTAAAAGGTTCATTTTCTTCATATTTCACATCAGCTGTTGATAACATAAAATTAAGTTGAATGATTTGGACATTCTTATTAATTTTATTGATCTCATTAATTCTTCCATTGGAATAAATGTAAAATCTCAAACTTCGGCTTTTATGGTATTGATAGCAATATAATTTAATGGGCTTTGAAGGGGTTAAAGTGTTGGGTCCTTTTAGCATGAAGTTTGGACTGGGGATCGATTCAATTTGTTGGGCCAGGTTGACCCATTGATCCAAGGTAGTAGAATTCAAAAGAAGTTAGAAACACTCATTTTAGGTCGGTTCTAATATATCCATTCTTGATGGGATAATATCAGATGGGTTAATCCTCTTTGTTCATCATTTCTTATTCATTTTTTTACAACCTAACCGAGAGAGGAAATGAGAGGGTCTAGAGTTCTCTACTGCTTAGACCAAGACACCTCATCAATTCAATATTCAAGAAGTAATGTGAAGAAAGAAACCAGTACGTATAGTTATGTATTGTTTGAGTGTAACACATAGGTCATATCATTTTGATGTACCATGTTTGAATGTATTCTTATGATTAAGATGAAAAGATCATTAGTTGATATACCATGTTCCTATACTGATTTGGTATGAATTAGGTGTAAGTCAGATTAGTGTATCACTCATTCTTGCTGTAAGATATATGTAAATGTGCTTTTGACCTTGTTTATTACTTTGTAGAGTTTATTTGGTTGGATTCTATGTAAATGTTGATTTTTATTTTGAAATTGTTGTTTGAGATGATCCATTTATTGAATAGTAGGCTTCAATTATGTATTGCCATATTGTTAGTATTATTTGTTATACCTAAATTGAAGATAAGTATGAATGTGTTGTTTCTCATTTCATTGATGATTTGTTTTGTAGTGCATGAGTTATGACATATACTTATGTGAATTGATGTAATGAAATTCTACTTCTTCTGTGTTGGTTTGGTTTTAATTACTCGTGCTACTACTTTTAAGTCCCGTTGTAATTATATCTGATGTTGTAAGTGGCGACCCTATTAATATGATATTGTATTTGTTATTTATGGGTTCTATTCCCTTGAAAGTTATTTAGACATGCTTGTAGAGTTGACTTGCTGGGCCGTGGTTTTACGCCCTTACCGATTTTTGTAGGTGTTTTATACTTGATCATGCGGAGAGACAGTTGGGGCATTGTTCGGTTAGAATTTATCTTTGGACACTAGAATTTTTTATATATTTGTTAGTGATTCACATGTATTTGACTTATTGTAATGATTCATTTTGTAAGCCAGCTACTTGACTGCTCTGGCACTTGTCAAGACGGTTAAGTAGCTGGGTTCTCCTACTCATTATATCTTGGGATGGTCAGCTAGGATATAGTGGGTTTGGGGGCGTTACAATAAAGGTCAGGGTGATTTTCTCATATAAAACTCTCAAATGTTCCCACAATTATGTTACAGAGTAGGAAGAACTGCCCATATGTTACAGAGTAGGAAGAACTGCCCGCTTAGGGGAAAAGGGAGACACTTTGATTTTTTTACAACCAGTTGAAGTGGATTATTTGCAAGACTTGCAGAAACATGGTGTATCACGGACAGAGTATCCCCTACTCATGGTCTTAGACAGTTTTCCTTTGTCCAATCAGAGGCATCATATCAAGAAGTTTATTTCGATAGAGAGGCATCCATGGGTGGTTACCTCTTCAGAAGTCACTTGAATCCTTTATGTCATCAGAGGTATGGTAAACCTTTATATGTCATTCTTGTTACTTTGATAAGTTGGGTTGGTTGTGGACTCTCCATTACTAACCGTGCTAGCCGCTTCAATGGCGTGTGGTCTTAGCTTTGACAACTTGTCGTCATCATTGTGGATCTGTTTGGCCTCAATAGAATTTGTATTACTTAGATCGCTACACAGTTTTGAAAGTCCGGGACAAGTAGTTGTATCTCCTGAACAAAATTAGTTTGTTGATTGTTTAGTGCTTTTATTTATTTATGTATTTAATGTTTAAAGATTAAAAGTCTTCTGTAAATTTATAGTTTTAAATCAAACTTATATTTTTAATATAAAAGGCCATATGTAAATATGATTGGGTAAATTAAAGGGGAAAATATTCAAGCAATTTAATTCCATCTTTAAATTTACAAAGTCTGATTGAAGTTTTCCAAAATTTAATTGATAATAGAATAGCTTAACTTTATAATAGACAGAAACTAGAAAATTAATTGACTAATGGGAAAAAAAGTATGTGAAACTGAGTCATTTATATCAAGATATCGGGGTTTGGAGCTTCAATTACTCCTCAGGTCTTTCCATAGGACCATTGGGTCTGTAATGCGTGACTATGTATGTACCTTCTTAATTTTTTACAGATGTGTCCTGACATGCAGTTATGTGTGTGCACCTTATTGAATTTCATATACTTCATTCCCCACATTTTGTGAAGTCTCTGATTTTTATTTCAGTCAAAGCTAAAGCAGCAGGCAAAAGATGCATTTTGCTCTTGGGTTTGAGCTTACACTGCTCATCGTGGTGAGTTAAACAGGATTTTTATGGTTAAGAAACTTCACTTGGGACATGTGGCAAAAGTTTTGGGCTAAAAGACCAACCATCATTGGTTGGGGATCGCTTTCAAACGCAATTCAAGAAGAGAAAGAAGGAGCAGAAGCAGCGAGGGCTAATGAAAAGAAGGAAATCGTTAGGAAAAACATGAACGCGGATAATACCAGGTACTGACCATTGCTTCTATTAGTTAAGTGTATGGCTAAAACCAGTCAGTCCACCATCTGATTAGGCACTAGATGGTTCACCTTTTACACCCCTACAGGCAGGCGCTTGAATGGATTTTATTTGCATGGGTAATGATTTTCCACTAGTTCTCCGAGCAAATAGTTGGATGCCGTTGAGAGCTATATCTGGCCTTTTACACCTTTACAGGCAGGCGTGTGAATGGTATTTATTTGCGTTGGTCAGGATTTTCCACCAGTTCCTTGAACAAATTGTTGGATGTTGTTGAGAGCTATATCTGAGCCTTTCATTACTTGGCCCGCTATTGGACTCTCTCTAGGGTTGAAGATTGCAAAAGGCCAAGTCCCACTGTAGCGGCAAAATATAACTATTTACTGCTGTGTCATTTGTGTTTTGTTTAGAAGATGTGTATTGAATAAAGAAAGAGTGCTTTTGAGTGCCCAAATTTTGAACGTAGCATAAGACTACAGATTGAAGTGTGTTTTGCCCATAGCTCATCTGGTTTTGGACTTATTGGCTGTCTTCTGTAACGCTAGCTCCACTAACTTTGTTACTTTCCGTTATGAAGCATGTAGTACTTAATTTCGATTTATTTACTTCATATGAAGGCATCAAGGCCCACACTATTGAATTTAACGGGCTGTTTATACACCACAAAGAAGCGTTTCCAGGCGAACTATTTGAAGTGTTTACAGGATGGTGCTCCAGCCAAACTGTCTGGTGAGCCCGAGTGTACAGGACTACAAGTTTGGTTTTAAAAGCTAGTAATATTTACACGAAATTCACCTCTGAATGAAAACACCTTTTATGCCTAGTAAGAGCGTCTCTAGGTGGGGGAGGCATCAAGTGTGTCATATTTGAGGCTAACCTATTTTTATTTTGAATATATTATTTTGGTCAAAAGTGGGTCTCTTTAGTTTTTTAAATTATTAAAACTTTGTTTTGCCTAACAAAAAGTGGCGAGAGTTACTTAAAAAAAAACCCCAAGCCACACTACCACTTTCGCCACAAGTTGAAAAAGTCAAAAAAATAACCCACGCAACACTTCCACGCGCCACATCCTCATATGAAAAAGCAAATTTGTCTCCACGGATGTGGATGTGGCTAGACACTTGATGTCTCTATGTTTAATTACCTCTACCTAGAGATGGTTTTGGCCGAAATTCCGAATGGTGGAGGCAAATTGACAGTTGATGCCTCCACCTAGAGATGCTCTAAGAGGTATAAAGAGACCTTTTTGAGTTTTGCAGTTGTCTATTGAAATTTAAAAAAAAATGAAAGTTGATCTTTATAATTGTGTAGGATTCATGGGAGAAAACGTCTCAACATACTGTTAAGTGGGAGGGGAAACAAACAAGTTCCGTTGTCAATAGAGAACTGGCTTTCAGTCTTTTGTGTTGACAGTTGAAACTCTAATACGGAGATAGTTAACTGCTAACTTTCTTTTTATGATTTTTTTTTCCTGATAAAGGTTATTATTATTACTATTATTGTCTAATCCATTACATATTCCTAGCATATGTGATACAAAGTTTGGAGGAGAGTTCAACCAGAAAGACATTAGTGGCGTGAGAAAGGGTAGTGAATTCAGGATTGGTTAGGAAAAGGATTTGCAAAAGCATGGGGAATTGCATTATTGCAAGCTTGCAACTACAAAATATAGTGTATACACTAGAGTTGCAGAAAAGAACTTCTGCCCTTCTATATCATTTCCTGGTGTAACACATTTGAATTTCGTTCGATGCAAAGAACATTTTAACCCGCCCTGTTGGGTGTTTATTTCTTAATTAAACTCCCCTCGTTCATACATCGAATACAATGCATGATATAGTTTACCAAATGTTCAAAAAGGCAAAGGAACGCCTATGTGGTTAGCTAATCATTTGCAAAGGTAAACTCAGATGCTTAAAAAATGAAGGAGCCTGAACGATGATATACTTTTGCTTCCCATGAAAACAACCATAAAGAACAAAGATCCCGGATCTATTCAAAAATGTACTCATTCCAAAACAGTAACCTGGAACCGAGTTAGTAATAAGTCTCGAAAAAAATTACACGTTCAACACACTTGTATGGAAACCAAATTTGGATTCCCGATCGAAGATAACAAATAAAACTGTCACTAGACGCCCAAAAAAAGCCCCGTCACTGGACTGGTAAAAAAAGCAACGTCGGTTATTCAACCCTGCATCTATGTATCATGTATAAATTCCAGCAAGGTCTTATTAAGTAAATTAGGAATCATCATTTGGAACATCTATGTAAGCTCAAAGTGATGGAACAACATATAACATTTTGTACATTATTGTTTGAAACAAATCAAAACAAGTAGTCAATTTGATGTTGGAGAATGGAGATGTTTTCCTTTATCAGAGATTTATGTGTTTCTACAACTTGTGCGAGTTCCTGGGGCAGATCCTTTGCTTCTGGCATTGTCTCACACAGTAGCACAGAATACATATACATGGGAGACAGAAGTTTCACTCAGTAACTATCTACTGTGGAATCCTTTTGTGTTTTTGGTCTTGAAAGAACAAGTGTTTCAAGGTAATTTAGAATACATGCATCTCTCCTGCATCGAACAGACACAATTTATTAGGAAAGACAAATACATAAATGTGACTATGTGAGCAACTTCTTTCACTAGGAAGAGCAATCCAGCACGTATTTTGATGTTCTATGCCACTTTTGGTAGCATAGCAGCTTTACCTTTTGTTATTAAAGTTCAGCTTCAGAGGCGCTTGAGGCTTAAGGCTCAATAAATAAATAAGAAATCGAGTTTGATGAGGGAATTTGGGATTTCTAATTGAATGAGGTGTTTTGATGCTCAAAACAAAACCTAATGTCAAAAACTATTTAATCTTTAAAAAGTTAAACAGGGGCTAAGTGTCAAAAAAACTGGAAAACAAAATGGAAAGAACAATAAAAACATGTGAGGCTTAAGCCTCAAGGCACTAAATAAGAGGCTTAGGCCTCTTGCAGCTTAAGCCTCGATGCATTTTATTAAACCTTTTTTTACAGCAATGCCGTGAATCTGAAAGAAACTGTGCATCATTTAGTAGTAGACTAGTTAGATCCCTATAACCTCACAGCGTTCTTTATTAAGAACCAAATTTGCACAGCTATGGACAAAGGTATGTGTCAAAGACCACTTACAGTTTCAATGGAAGGCTTATCATTGCTAGCCTCAGTTAAGCACAAGCCACCAGCAGTTTTCTGCTCCGCCTCAGCAACCTAAAACAATGTAATCCAAATAAAAGTGAATATCAAATCTAAACTACTTTAAAATCCACAACCCTCATCTACAGTTCCACAAGTGATTTTTTTTGTATCTCTAAATCTCTTGGTCATTTTTTGTCTTACAAGATTTTGTTTTGACTATTTTACCCCTGTTTTTTAGTAGATTGACGATATTACCGTTCTATGCTTTAAAGCAAAACACACCACGTGTGTGCATCAATCTAGTTAAAATATAATTTTAATACACGTGTTTAACTTTAATGAAATTGCTTATATAGATGAAAGTATGAAACCCTAGGGAACCATAAGAAGCAGTACCTTTTTCTTAAGTTCCACTAGTTATGGACTCTTAGATCATTGGATCAATAACAATAGTTATAATATACATAGGATGAATTCAACCGACCTTGATCAAAACACGGTCATTTATAGGCTTGAGATCATTGACTTCATCAGTCTCAAGAATACCCACAATGTCATCTTCCTTCAATAAAAGATGAGTTGATCCATAAAACTCGAGTTCTGTCCCAGCATATTTTGAGTACACAATTTGCACTCCAATCTAGACAACAAAAGGAAAAACAATATTAACAACAATACACAAACAAACAAACAGTTCAAAGCATTGGAAAGGGCTATGAAATCACCTTTGACAGTAATTTCCAGCTTGTCCTTCCCGAGAGTCTTACCTCCCCAACAGCAACGACCTCACCTCCTTGTGGTTTTGATCGGGCTGTTGAAGGAAGCAAAATACCTCCTACAGTTTTCTCCTCAGCAGACTTGATCTTAACAAGGACTTTGTCCCCAAGGGCTTGTACTGCACAGTTGAAAAGCAACAGCTGAAAAGAGAAAGAACAACGAGGATGAACAATGTAACCAATTCGAATCTTATTTTCCAAAACCAAACGAAATAAACAGAAATGAACTTTAACTTCATATCTTAGGGTTTGCAGGTTTGAACAAGTTGGGGTTGGGCATGCATGATTCTTCTTTGCTTACTGATCAAATCGGTTATTCTGGGATGAAGTTGTAGTTCATTGAATTAGTAGTAATCAAGTTTCGATCTTTGGAATGTGGGAATTGGTGGTCCAGCTTTCTCTTTTTCTGGAGCGTTCTTCCAGAATTGACAATTAATAATTTTCAGTAGTTGAAGCATGGGGAGATGCTTCAAATCCTCTGGCGTGAAGTCAAGGAATTTACAACTAAAAATTTCAATGATTGAATTGCAGTGAGTTGGTTGAAGCCTTGGGGAAGTGACGACTGTGTAGACCGATAGATGGAGAAAGTGTGAAGATTTGGGTAGTCATTTTCGTTGTGATCGGGGAACCAATTCCACTGATTAGCAGCGGCAATATAGACTTTGAAAGAAAACCTGTATTGGAACCATAATTTCAGCAGTTCATGAGGGGAGGAAGGCAAGGTTGCCTCCCCATCAGTTGTGGACAATGAGATATCTCTAGACTTCTGAGTGCGGGAGAAAACAAGTAGTGCACCACCTTCAACTTAGGGCAATACTGGATCTCAATGCAAGACAGGGCATAATGAAAGCTCCCCACTCCGGCATGTCAAACAATGAAACTCTTCATCCACCTTCTTCATCTCTTTCTTATTTGGAAAAGCTTTATTTCATCCCTAGTTTAAGTTCTTCCAGAGATTTTAGCTCCCAGGCCTGGTGGTAACTTCATGAAATTATCTAAGTTCAATACGAAGCTTTGGAAAAATCTCCACGCCTCTTCGGAACGGCAGATGCCACTCTCCAACTCTTTCATATTAAAAATCCCAATCCAAGTATGTAACTTCAGGAACACTACTACCGATTGTACTGAATCTTCACCACCAGTAGAAGTATCATCAGTACTTCCCAGTCCATAAAAACTCGCATCCGATGCGTTTCACTGAGCCCAGCCCCCATAATTCAAGGTCTTCAAGGTTTTGAAGTCTCCCCAAAGCAGGCAATTCCGAGCATTGATTGCAGTTTCCAGTTCCAGTTTCACTAGATTGGGTAAAGCTGAATTTATGCTTGACATCATCCACGACGGAAATCTATTCCCTTCGTAACCTTCTATACGCAACTCTGCCAACTTTGTATGCGGCTGAAGACCATCCAAAACACTCTCTATTCTTTTTCTCTTTTCTTCTCCTGCAGCAGCATCCGTCTTAGAAAACACCAAATCCAAAGACCGGAGCTTTCTTTTTCTGTAGTTCTGCCTCTTTTGAGTCCGCCCCTTGTCGCAATCCCTCTATTCTTAGTTCTCCTTGGATATGGTCTAGAAGTTTTAACTCTCAATCTGGCATCCTTTTCCACCGTCACGATCCAATACGACTTTATTAAGGTTCTAAGGCATCTCAATCGCTCCAAACCCCAAGTGGGAAATAACTCAACTGTCTCAGTTCTTTTAGTTCGAGATGTCTGAGATTACGTAATTTCCCAATTCCTTCAGGTAGTTTTCCTGAGATGACTACAAACATTTAGTTTCAACGTCTGTAAATTAAATAGATTACATACTGTTTCAGGTAACTTCTTCATCTTCATTCCAGACAAGTTGAAGAGTCTCAGATGTAACAATCTGTCCACCTCATCTGGAAGTTCTTTTCCCATAAGTGCCACACAAATCCAATACCCGAAGGCATGTCATCTGACATATAAATTAATTTAAGATGCGCACTGGTATCCTCCACATCATCCTGCACCCAAAATGACGCAACTTGATGTTACAAATTTCTCTATCATTCTTCGTAAAATAGAGGAATCACTCTTCCCGAGATGTTGGGCAAAATCATGCACAAGGTCATGCATTTTGCAACCAATGACGTTGCCTTCACTGTCTTTTTTAAAATCTTGGAACAAAGAGCACATCGCGAGATCATTGAAATAATTTGTACCAATTTTCTCTAGATCTTTTGAGCTATCATAACTTAAAACCCTTGTGCCATCCAAAGCTGGACCAATTCATCTTTATCTATTTCTGCATCTTCACAAAAGATAGCACAATAAGAAAAACATCGCTTCAAATGTGAAGGCAATGCATAATAACTTAATAAAAGAGAAGGTAAAAACCATGCTCATCTTCCGACATTACTTTCCATATGTCGCTTGCCAGTACATCTTCCCATTCTAGTACGGATCTTTTTAAAGGCACATAAGACTTCAAGATAATCTTTACCGCTAGAGGGACACCCTTACACTTCCAGGCAATTTTTTTTCCGATTTCTTCAAACTTTTGGCGATTGTCTTGTATTTCCCTGAGAGCTATATGTTTAAAGAATGACCAACAATCTTCATCAGACAATTGCCCAAGCCTATGTATATAGGTGGAGGCCATCCTATCTGCAATGTTCTCATCTCGTGTGGTGATTATTATTCTGCTTCCATGTGCACCACCATCCAGTGAGACCCTCAACTTTCTCCAAATCTCTCGATCATAGGTCCATACGTCATCTAGCACAAGAAGGAACTTCTTTCCCCGTATGGATTCAGACAAACTTCATGCAGATCTTGCCACACTACGATAATAGGGACATCACCAGTAACTTCTTTAATAATAGATTTGGCCACCCTTTCAAGATCAAAAGGCTTCGAGACACAAACCCACATCCGCTTTTCAAAGTTGTTTGTCAATAGCACATCTTTGAGGATTAGTTGCACAAGTGTCGTCTTGCCGAAACCCCCTGTACCAACTATGGAGATGAGGGGACATGTGAATCTTGATGACTAGTCTCACTTAGTAACATGCTTACTATACTATATATATCATCAACACGACCATAGATCTCAGAATCATCAACAAAAGAGCTCGTTACTGCTCGGAGGTTCTTCACGACTTTGACTTTCATTCAGATCAAAGTAAAGCTTTATTTTTAACAATCCGATCTAGTCTTTTTTATGTTTCTTAACCATCATCGTCATGGCGTACAACAAGACTTTTAAACAAGAAAATAGAGAAAACAAGCCGGACCAAAGCTTCTCACTCACAGGAGCATTTTCGTCATCAAGTAGTTGGATCTGTGAGCTGAGAATTCTGGTATTCCAGTCATCCAATACATCGTCAGCATCATATAAGATGCGTGTGAGTCGTTCTAACCAAACCTTTACTACTGGGTTGTTGACTTGCTTTTCCTCTGCATCCTCAAGCTTTGCTTGGATAAAAACGAGTGTATCATCGAGTTTTTCGCTTTCATTAGGTACACCCGCCAATAGATTCACCTGATCTGTTTGGAGGATCGAACGCAATTGCTCCAACACACCGGAGATCACCGCATGAGCCATAGTGATGAGAAACACAACAAGAAGAGAAGACTCTCGATTTCCAAATGCAGGGCAAGGCTGGTCAGGTTCGTTGTAGTCACACGACCCACCTAACCTTTCTAAACACCAATAATTCACATAGGTGGGTCTAGAGATGTTTCTCCAAAATTACTTTGTTCACACACGCTATTTATTTATTACAATGACTTTACATTATTTACTAGCATTTCTGTACGCTCGATGAGCGTTGAATTAAACATAGCATTAAGAAATTAAACATCTCAACAATTTAATAAAAAGGCTATTTCTTAAACTAAATAGGTATGGCAAAAAATCTTAAGCCCATAGGCCAATCACATTGCCACGTTAGAAGCAACCAAATTATAGTGTTCAAAACATTCATGATTGGGTCTTATTTTCTTGTCTTTTATTGTTTCACAAGCTTAAAGAGGCTAGTAACCACAGGCGAGTGACTCCCCAATGATTGAACAAGACATAAAGCCGACCGAGTCTTCCCTTGAAGTCGAATAACTATCAATTGAATAAGAATCAAAGGACAGACCTTTGATAGACAGATGACCAGAGACCTAGACGGGCAGGGCAACTCTCTAAAAGAGGGAATCTGTATTCATGGACATATTGCCAATGCTTGAACAAGACAGCTTAGACACCTATTAGAGCGATACCAGATGACAAAAGGACAGACAGAGATCTATCTAAAGACAGAAAGACCGGTAACCAAGCAAGAGAGAAATAAATGACTGATTGCCATACATAGACTGATGAAAATAACAGACTGTTGCTGGCAGGATAATTCCTTATTATGATATGAGATTTCAAATGACATCTGTAAGAACTATCTGATTCAACGAGTACCGATGCTTTGCTTTGGAATAGGTGTCTGTTAAATGTTGTTTGGGGTGGTCTAGTATAAGCTCCGTTTTCATCTCCGGACTTTACTCTTACTTCCATAAAGAAAAAGGAAATATACAATTCCAAGTACTTTTCTAATTTTGACCATATTCAATTATTAATAGTACACAAGCATGCGAACCGTGTTAGTTTTTCAAGGCTTTAAACTCGTTGCTCTAATATTTCTGATAGTATAATTTTTGTCGCTCTCTAACCTATGTCTCCGATAGTATGATTTTTGAATTTTAGTTTTAATCTAAAAATAATATAAAAATATTATGAGGGATTGAATATAATTTCAAGAAATGTGAAGGAGGTTTTTAAATTATTTTAAATAATATGAAACTAATTCTAATTTTAGTAAAGTAGAAGAGTTTTTTGCAAATTGTTTAAAAAGCAAATAACCGATTAGAAATTTAAAAATAATTAAGGAGGTGGTTCTAAAATCTTAAAATGGTAGATTGAAAATACACCGCTCGTTGATAGATGATTTTTTGAATTTTAGTTTTAATCTAAACAATAATATAAAAAATATTATGAGGGATTGAATATAATTTCAAGAATGTGAAGGAGGTTTTTAAATTATTTTAAATAATATGAAACTAATTCTAATTTTAGTAAAGTAGAAGAGTTTTTTGCAAATTGTTTAAAAAGCAAAGAACTGATTAGAAATTTAAAATAATTAAGGGAGGTGGTTCTAAAATCTTAAAATAGAGAGATTGAAAATACACTGTTCGGTTGAGAAGTGTGGTTCCTACAAATCCGGCTATCATATAGTGTAGAGATTTATAATGGAGGACAAATATGTAATTTTAGCAATACAACGAGGGCAATCAAAGAAACAAAAATTAATGATGTGATGAATTCACTGTTGCTCCCTCCGTTTTCTTTAAAGAAGTTAGATTTGTTTATTTACTCCATTTGATGATCGTGGTCCTCCATTTGATGACTGTTTGGGTATGAATTCACCCAGACACACTATTGAATCTGCAAGGGGAGATGTTGTATAAAGAATGAGACTGTGTTTTAAAGAATGGTCGCCTTACATATCCGCATATGTATCCGTAATCAAGTCTCTAACAAACGTGGTTCTTTTGTTAAGTGAAGAGTCCTATTTATAAAATAGAAAATAAGAGTCCCGATAAAGACAAGGACTCTTACTAGATAGGATCGGTTAATCAACATGTGACCACTCAGGTGATGGACCGGGCCGGGCCCCGATGTCTACTTCACACGTGGAGCCAGTCCGAGTGGCTAACTAGAACTGTGGAGCCGTCCCGGGTGGCTAAGTGGACATGTGAGCCGCCCAAGTGGCTAACTAGAACCGGTGGAGCCGCCTAGGTGGCTAAGTGGACATGTGAGCCGCCCAGGTGGCTAAGTGGACATGTGAGCCGCCCAGTGGCTAACTAGAACTATGAGCCGCCTAGGTGGCTAAGTGGACATGTGAGTCCAAGTGGCAAGGATCGGTCACTTAGACTTAATATAAAGACTAAGTCCCTAATGAGTTCGTTAGCCGTGGTATGAATGTGGAGGTACGTACATTGCCCCTTTTGCCATATGGAATTGATTGGATGTGGCAAAGAAAAAAATTGGGAAAAAAAATTTAAAAAATAAAAAATAAAAAATAAAAAAAAATAAAAAATAAACAAATAATAAATAATAAATAAAAATAAAATAAATAATAAAATAAATAAATAAAAAAAATAATAAAAAAATAAAAAATCGGCTCTTCTGTTGATGATATTGTTTGAGAGATTGATATGAATAAGCCAATTAACTTGGATATTCCACTGATCATGTATTGAAAAAGTCTAAGACGTCATTTAGCGTATATCCAATTGAACGTAATGCCGAAAATGGAATCTTATCACCGATTTGTTTAAATCAAGTAAATAAAATAATGAATGCTCATATAACTTTTTTATAATTGACTAAAGCATAAACATTGAAATGTTAACCCGTTTATGGCGTTAATTGTATATCTTTTGGTTATAGACCAAATTTCATGGCTTGAATGTATACAATGCAATTATCGCAATTACCGATTCCATGATATGAATGTGTAAAGTTTGGTATTGTAATCTCAAACTTCATGACTTTGAATGCATAGAGTTTGGTATCGCAAAACACAAACTTCATGACTTTGAATGCACAGAGTTTGGTATTGCAAACGAAACTCCATGTTCGATGCACGAGTTTGGTATCGCAAACGCGAAACTCCATGACTTTGAATGCACAGAGTTTGGTATTGCAAAACGCGAAAACTCCATGACTTTGAATGCACGAGTTTGGTATTGCAAACGCAAACTCCATGTCTTGGGATGCACAGAGTTTAGAGTTTGGTATCGCAAACGAAAACTCCATGACTTTGAATGCACGTAGTTTGGTATTGCAAACGCAAACTCCATGACTTTGAATGCACAGTTTGGTATCGCAAACTCAAACTCCATGACTTTGAATGCACGAGTTTGGTATTGCAAACGCAAACTCGATAATAATAATAAAAAAATAGTAATAATATATACCCCGTTGTAAGCGGTAATTGAAATAAATGCTAACAAATGAACTTTTATTAATCATTGATATGTTGAGCAAACATGAAAAGATGTATGATGACATTTTCCAATGAACCATGAAAACTAGAAAAACGAAACAATTAATTTATTGATATGGTAAGTACCAAACAAAACCTAACGATAAAACGCCTAAGATGGAGTGCATTCCATGGTTTTGGGAAAGGTGTTCCCTTAAAATGGTGCAAAGGAAATATGATCCTTTCGAGGCGGATGATCAACCACAAACGGTCCTTCCCAATTTTCACATAGCTTCCCCCATGTCGATGATTTTAGGTTTTCTCAGATAACACCCTTAATCTCCTTCCCGAAAACTTTTAGGCAAAGTTTCTTGTCATAATTGTCTTTTCATTGAAGCGGTAGTGGAGTAGACGAAGCTATACTTTCTTCACGAATTTCATCTAAATTAGCTTTAGAGTGAGCCACCATTTCGCCATTACAACCAACCGGCTTTAATTGCAGCCGTGCGAAGTTGTTTCAAAGAAATATTTCAAGAGGGTAAGATCGCGTCCCGCACCATAAGCCAAGTTAAATGGGGACAAACCGGTTGAGCGCTTTGGGGTGGTTCTCAGATGCCCAAAGCACGGCTGGTAGTTCTCTTGTCCATTTCCCCTAGCTTGTTCTAGACGACGCGTTTAAGGATAGCTAGGATAGACTTGTTTGTTGCTTCAACTTGTCCGTTAGCTTGAGGATGATATGGAGCAGAAAAATTATGTTTGAATATGGAGATTGGCACGAAATTGTGTATTTCGGTTGCATCGAACTGCTTGCCATTATCAGATATTAACTCAGCAGGGATGCCAAAACGACAAACTATATCTTTCCACAAAAAGCGCTTGACATTGGAAGCTTGAATATGCACTAAAGGTTGTACTTCCGCCCATTTAGTAAAGTAATCAGAGCAACCAAAGAAAGAAACGCATTTCACGGAGCTCTAGGGAAAGGGCCGATGATGTCTAAACCCCACTTTGCAAATGGCCATGGAGAAAAAATTGGATGTAATTTTGTGGCAGGTAGGATGCCTATGTTGTAGTGCTTCTGACAAGGAACGCATGTCTGAGAAATATGTTTGGCATCTAGTCGCATATGAGGCCACCAATATCCCCGCGTCATTGCTTTATGAGCTAAATTTCGACCCGGTGGCGTGATTGCCACAAATGCCTGCATGAATTTCTTGCAACACAAGTAGACCTTCGGTTTTGGTGAGGCATCTGAGCATGGGAGACAAGGGATGTCCTTTTCTGTACAATTGTAGAACACCATTTGACGAAGATACTATTACAAATTTCAAAGCCGCCTCGCTTGACCGTTTCAAATGAAGTTTGGGGTTTGAACGGATGATGTCGTTGCTTTCGAAGGTAATTAATGGGTTCGCCCGATCTTCGGTTGGTGCTTCTAACATAGGTAGATTAAAGACGTGTGGCTCCTCTGTTGATTTGTCGACATTCTGGTCACCTTGAACAATTTCTGTGTCACCTTCAGTACACATTCCTCCATCTGGCAAGGAGTCAATGTTTAATTTGTTAGGCAACAAAACGTCATCATTGTCATACTTTCTTTTTTTCTCGTGTTCACAACATGAATACTTGAAGGTGATGGCTCTGAAGAAGCAGTGAAAAAACAGCACGCGTTAATGTATATGTTAGTGAGCTGCTCAACTGACAAGTCAATACTTGGGTCTTGCTGGAAGTCAATGCTGACATTTCTTGGTCCATCAATAGCGATAATCGCCGCAGAGAGATATGCTAAGGCGTCTGCATGTCTTATGTCGTTTTGAGGTCTTTGAATGATTGAAATGTCATCAAATTGACGAAAGCAAGCCTATGGATTAAGTCTAGATATGCCGCCATCTTATCATCCCGTGCTTCAAAAGAGCCTTCAAATTGACTTGCTACTAATCGAGTCTGTAAAACACGAAGCTTTCGAACGTTAAATTCTAAAGTGGTGCGCGCATGGCATAAAGGACCGCTTCATATTCTCGCTACATTGTTAGATGCTTTGAAATCGAAACGAACCGACCGCTCAATTCATCAATCATCGGGATTAATAAAACACACCCGAGCCCCATCCAACCTTGTTATGTGAACCGCCCTGCGGTAGATCCGATGTCCATACCGCGCTGTGTTGGATGATACCCTTGCCCCCAATTGTTGCCTCATCAACTGATGGGCTTTCGCCTTGATTATTTTCAGGGACCATATCATCAATTGGAAAATCCGACATCAAAGATGCAAGAACATGACCTTTTTCAGAAGTGCGCGGTTCAAAAGTAATGCTATATGCACTCAAGTAACTTTCCCATTCAGCCAGTCTACTCGACTCTTGTGCATTATGGAGGACTTTGCGAATAGGGTACTCAGTGTATACCTTGACCAATCGTCCTTGAAAGTACGGCTTAAGGCGTCTTGCAGAGTGAACCAAAGCGAGAGCAATTTTCTCAATTCTTGAATATCTAGTTTCCGCCCCCGTTAGAGTTTTGCTAATGAAAAAAATTGGACGCCCATCTTCGCCATCAACAAATAAAACGGCACTTACCGCCGTGTCTGTGGCAGCCAAGTAAATTCCTACGTGTTTCCCTCAGAAATGGACTAGCCGTAAGCGGGAGGTGAAACCAGATATTTTTTAATTGACTGAAAGGCATTTTCACACTCATCATTCCATACTGCTGAGTCTTTTAACGTCTGAAAGAAAGGGCGACATTTATCGAAATATTTGGAGATGAAACGATTTATTCTTTGCCAGCCCCGAGTTGTTGTTGTATCCTTCTTTTGTTTGGTGATGGCATATCGAGGATTGCTCGATTTGTTCGGGGTTTGCTTCAATGCCTCTGCGAGTCATCAAGTAACCCAAGAACTTCCCCGAGATCAAGCCAAAAGAGCATTTTGAAGGATTGAGCCGCATATTAAACTTTTCCACTCTTGTGAATACTTCTTGTAAATCTACCGGATGATCAACTTCTCGATTTTGGATTTAACAACCATGTCGCCAATGTATGCTTCCATAATCTTGCCTAACATGTCTCCAAATATAGTATTGATCATTTGTCGGGTAAGTGGGGCCAACATTCTTCAACCCGAAAAGGCATCACTTGATAGCAAAAATACCTTGATCGCTTATGAATGATGTTAATTCCCCGATCTTCAACGCATAAACGGATCTGATAGTATCCTGAAGAAGCGTCCATAAATGATAAGCGTGGAAATCCGGATGTGGCATCAACAAGTTCTGATATCCGCGGAAGAGGGAATGGATGTATAGGGCATGCTTTGTTAAGATTGGTGAAGTCGATGCATACTCTCATCTTGCCATTTTTTTTCGGCACTGCTACCACGTTGGATAACCATCTAGGGTATGAAACTGGGCGAATAAAATTGACAGAGAGTAAACGATCAATCTCTTCTTTAACCTTTAGCTTTCTATCAGGAGCCATACGTCTGGGCTTTTGTCGTACAGGCTTAACACTTATATCAATGTCAAGCTTGTGACAGGCAACATTTGGGTGTATACCTGGCATTTGCTCCAAAAACCAAGCAAAAATGCTCTTGTTCTTTCTGAGTAGAGTAACCATTTCCCTTTGTTCATTTTCTGATAGCTCGGCTGATATGAAGGTTGTTTCTTTGCTAGATTCTCCAATTTGAACTTCTAAGAGACGGTCTATGGTCGGTGGTCCTTCACTTGATGATATGGTGGAACAGTTTATTTGTGGTGCGGATTGTGCTTGAATGACTTCTTGTGAATTGCTTAAAATTGTGTTTCCATGCATATCGATTGACGGTAATCATCTAATATTCTTTTCGTGACAACGGCTAGAAGCCATCCCGATCTCCTCGTATTTTGCAAATTTTGTCTAGAGATGGAAATTTCACGCTTGGTGGAGGGTAGAGACAACAAAGACCCATACATATGGAGCCAATCCCTACCTAAAATTGCATTGTAGGAAGATTTGCAGTTCATTAAAAGAAAATCAATGTTGACCGCCTTATCCATGAGTTTGACTAGTAAAGAAACTCTTCCGACCGGAGTTGCTGCTGTTCCATCAAAACCGATTATTGGGTTGTTATCTGTGACAATCAAATTTTCTGACAGTTTCATGTCATCGTAACAACCTGCAAAAATTACACTAGCAGAACTTCCAGTGTCTATCATGACACGCTGTACTCGCCATAGACCAATGCAAGCTGTGATAACGACGACATCGTAATGCGGGTGATGGATGCCAATTAGGTCTCTGTCAGTAAAACATAGTGGGCTTGGTTCGATGGTTTCTATGCGAGTTCCTTCAATAAAATCAAAGCTATTTATGTGATATAACTCACGTAAAAATCCCAACTTCTCTTTTGCTCACATTTTTGTTTTGCGCGTGACACGCCATTGATTCCGTGTGACCAAATTTTGATGACGTTGTAACTGAGATTGACAAATTCTCGGCTGAGCACACTTTTAGTGCTTAAGAATTCCTCTAGATGTCCCTTCTCTACTAGCTTTTGTATCTTTCCTCGTAAGATCTGCATTGTTCGGTTTCGCGGACCAAAGTCATTGTGGAAAAGACACCATAGATTTTTATCACGCGTAGACTTTGTACTTTCGGGTAAAGGCATTGGAGGAAAAGCGGATTGTGACTTTTAATCTTCTCATAGACCGAGGCATATTTGGCATTCAATTGGAGTGAGCTTCATCTCTTCTCGAAAATTGTTGGTCTTTTTAAGATCCCCGCCCGGTTGTTGAGTTTCCATTGTGCTTTGTTTACGCTTTGCTTTTGGTATCTCAGATTCTTTTCCTCTAAAATCTTTGTCCCTTGAAGTTCGTGGTTGCCGCATCTATTTCAACATTGATGAACCAGAAGTTAAGGTGAACAAGTCAGATTTCGTCTGGGGAGGATCTCTTACCAGTGAGTTATATATTCCGTTAGTATCAAAATAGAGAGCTTCTTTGAATGCGTGAATGATCATTATAGCTGGCACATCTGTGACCCCTGCTTGGATTTGGCAAAATCGGACAACGAATTTTGCAAGTGTTTCATCTTTCTGTTGTTTTGTGTTTAGCAAGATATTGACATCTTTAGGCCGAGTCCAATTATGTTGAAATCGATCCGTGAACTGATCTGCTAACTCCTGGAAAGATTCGATAGATCTAGCTGGAATTTCCGATAGCCATCGCAGAAAGCTTCCCTTTTAGGGTTCTTGGGAAAAAGTTTGCATAAGAGAGCGCCATCCTTACGCCAAAGAACTAGCCTCGCTTTTTGAACTCCATAACATGGTTGTTTGGATCACCTTCGCTTCATCGCATTCTTAGGCAACTCGGCCGTTTGAAACCTTCCCGATGTTCTCGATTTTGTATACGCCAGAAAAACGCCCAACGATGTCTTCATTTACGCTAAGTCTTTCCAATGTTTTTCCTTTAGATCAAGATTATTCATTGCCTTTTTAACGATCTCTTTAATCTGGCTGCTCAAGATATGTTATTCCTTCATTTGTTTGGCGACGGGACGATTTGTGGTTGAACTTCTCGACCTTGTGTCATATGTGCCCGCCCCAGTTGTTGCCCATATCCGAAACCTTTGGGTGCTCGATCATGACCTATGACGGAAGTTTGAAGTGTCTCGCAACCGGAGAGTAATCTATATGATGAGTGTTATCTCTATGTCGGTCTTCCAGTTGTCTTCTGCACTGATTCCTTTCGTTCAAGTCAAGTCGTAGGTCGTGATTCAGATCTTACCTGAGGTCACAGCTTGATTGCCCCAAGTGAGTTCTAATGTTGGGTGGTATCATCCGACCGACCGTAAATGTATCGCTATATGCTATCCCGCTTCACGAGGTTTGTATTACCTCGGTAGTATGGCTGGTGGCTTGTTCGGTGTGAATCAGACTCACTTGGGGAGATACGACGACTAGTATGTGACCTGTGATGTTGTCTATCACGCCTACTATTACGACCATTGACATCAGGAGTCCTCAATCGCCTTAATAAATTGGTTGAAATAATATGTCGTGGCCTGGATTGATTTGGACGATTTTCAGGGACATCATCAGTGGTTCGGAATCTTTCGCTATTGCTTTGCAAGTGGTGGAATACACTGCGGTTTTCTCCAGATCTTGGGATTCTTGATGGAATAGATGAAGCAGTATCATTGTTGTCTATCTGTACTTGCTTCCCTTCATTTATTTGCTTCTGCAAAGCTGCATTATGCTCCTTTTCCCTTCTAAGTTTGTTACGCAGAGCATCCAGAGTCATTTTTTCATCACCTGTGTCCTTATCATTTGGATATGCAACCATATTTGCATCTACATCTGGATCTGCATCTAGCGAATTAGTATCATTAGGAGGAGAAGATACTGGAGCCTGTGACCTTGGAAATTTAGATCTGCGCTGTCTTGGTACTGGAAGCAACAAAGGTGGATCCTGTTGGTTTGATGCAACTTGATCGACAACGAACTTCAAAGATTTGGTTGATTGTTTCCCCTCGATGGTTGTGCTCTTGCCCCGCTTGTTCGCTAGAGATCTTGTTATAGTAGCCATTAACAAAGATTGAGAGATATAATGGAAGAGAGAACGTTAACAAGAACCGCAGACGGCCAATTATGTTTGGGTATGAATTCACCCGCACACACTATTGAATCTGCAAGGGGAGATGTTGTATAAAGAATGAGACGTGCCTTAATGGTCAGCTACACGATCCGAGAATATGTATCCGTAATCAAGTCTCTAAAAACGTAGTTCTTTGTTAAGTGAAGAGTCCTATTTATAGAAATAGAAAATAAGAGTCCTGATAGCACAAGGACTCTTACTAGATAGGACTGATTAACTGAACATGTGACCGGCTCAGGTGACTGACTGGGCCGTCCCGATGTCTACTTCACACGTGAGCCGTCCAAGTGGCTAACTAGAACTGTGAGCCGTCCAGGTGGCTAAGTGGACATGTGAGCCGTCCAAGTGGCTAACTAGAACTGTGAGCCGTCTAGGTGGCTAAGTGGACATGTGAGCCGTCCAAGTGGCTAAGTGGACATGTGAGCCGTCCAGGTGGCTAACTAGAACTATGAGCCGTCTAGGTGGCTAAGTGGACATGTGAGCCGTCCAAGTGGCTAAGGATCGGTCACTTAGACTTAATATAAAGACTAAGTCCCTAATGAGTTCGTTAGCCAAGGTATGAATGTGGAGGTACGTACAATGACTTTAACCTCAAGAAAAAGCTTGAATTGGATGTAGGGTTCTGCGTTGGTAATAGACTGCTCTTGTTAAAATCTGAAAGAAAGTGAATGTAGAGATGCAACCGCTGATCATTCAGGGTTAATGGGTTCTCTGGAAATTGAATCCCCTGGGCAGAAATAAATCTTATCAAAGAAATATTATGAAGAATCAGAGTGCAAAATTGGTTTAAAACATTACAATCTCAATACAGACACCAAACAGACTCTTTCTATATCTGATACATGATTAAATTGAGTTCTAAAGTCAGCTGTCAGAATGGTGCAATTGCCGTAGGGTCATCTGTTATCAAGTTACACACACACACTAACACTGGGTTGGATATGAAGTTACGGTCGTCGACAACAATTTTGTAGCACATTCCACTAGGCTGGTGAGTAATCAGCGAAGCAGTAATTGCAAAAGGAATGTGGGCAAAGACGCGGTGACATTGGTTCTCCAGACAGTGTACAAACAGATGCACTTGTGAAAACACAAAGTAATCTGAATCGCTTGGATAAAGAATTGTGAGAATGCCCTTTGCTCCATCTCTCTGAAATTTTAGGAAAAGGTGAAGAGGATATCTTGTTAAAATGCTGATACAGTTGAGGAAACAAACTAGCTGCTAGTGCTCATCTTGGACTTTCAATGAGACTAATTCACTTTCTTGTGGTTGGCCTCTAAGCTTTAGAGAAGCTGGTAACCATCTACGCAGTCTTTCTGGACACCACCTGCTTAGAATACACCAACTAAGTACTTCTGAAACACAAAAGGAGATAATAACAATGATGTGCACTTCCAGAAATTGGTTTTAAAGGAGCAGAGGCGGCCCAGGGCAGTGAACAGGCCGGACTAAAAGAAAAAGACATGTATGAGTAGCATTACTAGCATAGTAAAAAGCCTGAGTGAACCAACAGCACTGCCTTTTCAGGATGTTTTACATCATAGAAGACCAAATCTGATGATTAAATCACTTGAATCACCTCAAAACATCTCTTTAAAAGTGAAGGAAAACAAAAGTTCTTTATCATAAAACAGATGGTATGTCTGGGAAAACTGGGGAAAACATAATTATGTATTGGCATTTGAGATCTCAAAGGGGTGGTCTCTTCAATGGTGAGAATGTATAAATACCTAAGGCTACAAAAAATAAGAAAACCCAATAACAAGTTTTTGTTAACTTACAGATTCAGTCTTTCATGTATTGCCGTCGCACTGAAGAGTTGAGACCATATGCAATTGAGTTGAAAAGACCCTGAATCAGTATCAATGGCTCAGTATCTCTGACAAAACTTAGATAATTATAGCTCATGAAAATTGTAACAAATAGTTGATTAGTTCTTACGCACTTCAACTCTGATTAAATTCTAGTATCTCAGGTAAAGTCTGATACAATAAAGACTTTGACAAAGCATTTAACAAAGACTCGAACCAATGAAGAATTAAGAATAGGTGCAAAACATGTGGAAAAATCAAGCTGTTGTTCAAAAAACTAGAATACAGTCAATTTTGAACATCTAGAGTACATAAGAAAGGCGGATGAGGATAGGTTTAGCCAAGTCCTGGGGAAGATTCTGGGATCACTCTTTGGATACGCAGGTTGCACTCTACAATGTGTCATATATTATCTAGTCATATTTAAGTTTCTGTTACCCATATTTTTACAGACCCCCAACAGATTCTGTTCTTCAGCATTATCAAATGTGACTCTGCAAGTTACAATTCTCCTTTCTCTGCACCTAATCACCTATAATCGTTGAGCAGCATAAGTGTTCTTGTATCACCTCCACTACAAATATAAAACAAAATTGCCGCACTAATGCTCAAGAGAGAGGAAATTGGATCTGGAATCTACCAGTAACTTGGAGAGAATACCATATTACCTGCCTTGAGATTGAGTTATGATCATTTAAGACCACTTTCAAGGCAATGCTTTGCCTATTGTGCAGTGTATCCAAAAGATGATGAAATTGACAAACAAGAATTGATTCATCTATGGATGGCGAATGGTTTTATTCAATCGAGCTGAAAGATGGAAGTAGAAAATATTGGTGATGAGATTTTTGACGAGCTTCTGCATCGGTCCTTCTTCCAAGACATTGACGATGATAAACGTTCAAAATTAATATCCTCATGATCTCCTACATGATCTTGTATGCTCTGCCATGGTCAATGAATGTTCATGCATGAAGATTAGCAAGATAGAAGAAGCTCCCCATAGAATGAGGCATGTATCAATGATCAGTGACTCACCCACATCACCAGCCACTCTCAGCACCCTTTCCAGATCCCAATCATTCTTTCGCATTAGACTTTTAATCCAACATGATAATTGATACTACTTTCACATTAGACTTTTTATTATCAAGTTTTCACTACTCAAAAGCCTAAGAGTTTTAGATTTGAGACATTTGTCTAATATTAGAAGTCTACCACCTTCGATTGCCCATCTAAAAAAATAGTGGATTGTCCAGTTCATTTCTGCTGACTTCTTAGCTGCAAGCACAATTGCTATGCATTCAGCTTCAAAGCAAGTAACCTGGACTAGACTAATCGCTATTACACCCACCACTTCTAATTCGTTGTTCCGTCAGACACATCCAGCACCTCCTCTACTAGGAACACCAAGAACAAAGCCATTAGTATTGATTTTTATCTCACAACCAATGGGAGGGATCCAGACATCCAGTGAACATCATGTATGGATGGCGGCGAAAAGTGTTTCCATTTTACCTCAAGTCTACTTAAATTAATTAGAAGTGTCATTATGCATTCTTCCATTTGAGAGCTAGCTAGAAGTTCTAATACCCCTCAGAACTTCTCTTTTGATGTTGCCGAAGTGTATTGCATTGTCTTCAAAGTGGTTCTTGTTGCGAGTTTTCCAATTTTGAACCATGATGTGCACCACAGCAGCATTCCACAGCTCTTGTATTATGGTACTACTGTTCTTTCAGGTTCCCAGCAGTGCCATAAAGTTAAATTCATTTAAACTCAACTCAAACGTACCGGCAGCCCAAGCCCAGATTTCTTCGACTCTATCATCAGTTGGTACCGCCTTCTGAATCAGTTTCCAAGCCAAACAAGATGATGTAGGATGAATATATTTAGCCCAGATCTTCTTGTACCATTCCGTCAGTTTCTTGTATTCTCAAATGCAGATTTTACATTCCGTCAGTCTCTGGCTTCTACAGAGTTAGGAATGCCACAATGGCCTTGTAACACTGATTGTATACTGGTGCTTGTGGATCTGACTGAGGGCCACTCAGCAGTCAACTTTGTAATTTGGCCAATCAAAATTAACAGAAGTCAAGGTCAAAACACAAAAGGAATCAAAATATCACCGAGTCAACAGAAAAGGACTGCTGACGTAAATACCAAGAAAACAAGGAGGCCGTTCTAAAACAAACAATTAGAGGAACCCTATTAGGGTTTTGACTGTTCCGTCTCTATATATACTTGTATGTAAGCTTGTTTCTCTTGTGCGTTGTGGCTGTCAAAATGTTTTCTCTTCCCTCTACGCAGTTTTTTAATTTTGCTTTTTTTTTTCTTTTCTTGTTAACGTGTATGCAATTAGTGAATATTTGCCCCTCCTTTCAGCTACAACGGTAGATCTGTATAGATCGATATCTTGATAGCTTTGTTCTAGGTGCACATATTAATGTCCAATGTTTTGAGGGAACTTGTTCTTCTGAACCCAGATTTGATATTTTCATCTCTGTGCTTCCCTTCAATGGCACATCTCTATGTTTTCATTCGTTAGAAAGGATCTTTTGTGTTTTAGAGTTTTAGGTTCAAAATCCTTGATTGAAACTGATTTTAAGATGTTCCCATCAAATGGGTATTTGTTTTTGTATCCGAAGTTAAATGTAGTTGAAGAGAACAATCTGTTCTTTTAATTTAATAATCGTCTAAATGTAATCCTTGATTAACTTTGGGATGAACAAAAGTGACGAATCGTATTATATAATCGAATTACAGCACTTAAATATCTAAGAAACACTCTGGTGTGGACCATGAGAACCAGACGTCAATTAGTGGCACCTTAACAATGATCATCTCCAATGCAGATGATCGTGGTCTTCCATTTGAGGACTTTAACCTTGCTGAACCCAGGTAATGCAGATAAAATGTGAAAAACACAAGTAATCTGAATCGCTTGGATGAAGAAATGTGACAATGCCCATTGTTCCCTCTCTCTAAAATTTTGGGAAAAGGTGAAGAGGATATCTTGTTAAAATGCAGATACAGTTGAGCTAACAGACTAGCTGCTAGCGCTCATCTTGGACTAATTCACTTTCTTGCGGTTGGCCTCTTTAAGCTTTAGAGAAGCTGATAACCACCTACGTAGTCTTTCTGGACACCACCTGCTCAGAATACAGCAAACTAAATACTTCCGTAACACAGTAGGAGATAATGACAATGAGGTGCACTATGGCAGTGAACAGGACTAAAAGAAAACGACATGTACGAGCAGCATAGTAAAAAGGCTGAGTGAACCAATAGCCTACACTGCCTTTTCAGGATGTTCTAGTCATGAATCAAACAAGAGTATGTGAATAGGCATATCCATCGTAACTAAGACATCTCAACTAGGTTTATCCAGCTCATCCTTCGCCATCTAAAGTAAACAAACATTGTGTTGGAGTGTATCTAGAATCAATTTAAACACACATCAACAATTTATTATTTATTATTTTTACGTTTTCACATTATAGTCAAGAATCAAACTAGAGTATGTGAATAGGCATATCCATGGTAATTAAGACATCTCAACTAGGTTTATCCAACTCATCCTTCGCAATCTTACCACTTTGCTCCCTTACAATGGCAAACATTAAATCATGTCCATTTATATTTTTTCTTAAACCAACTGGAACAGATATACTTCCTATAGTAATTCTGGTGTAACCATAAACATACACGGGTTGCATTATTGATCATACGTATCACTTGGAAATATGTCAATCCGTTGAAAAGAATAGCACCCCACAGTGGAGCATAAAATGCTATGAAGTGAACAGCCTGCACACAACAAATATAGACTCGTGAGAACAAGAAGTACGCTACCCAAATCACATGCCTGCTCATATATACTAGTAGAAAATGACCTCCCAGGAAAAGAAAAGTGTTCTTGATAAAGGTGGAACAAAAAATCGTCTTAAAACAGCAGTCAAACAAATCATGGAAAGACAAACTTCCTACTTAATTAGTGTTTCCTATTTAATTCACAGCCACCAAATTGGAGTGTGATTCTGGATATGGAATTTCTGATCTGTCGCCAAGATGTTGTACAATTTCAAAGTAAGTGTAGACAGGGTGTAAGGGATGTACGCAGTTCATAGTTCACGATTTCGGAATCTCCAGAATTCCAACAAATCCAAAAACCGGAATTCCAGTCCTTATTCCGGGTACATTCCAAAATTCAGGTTTTTTCGACTTGATTTGGAATTCCAAATTTCTCAAAAACTGAAATATTCGGTGGAATTCCGCAAATTCTGTCGAAATCACAAACTATGAAGCAATTACAGACAACTCCATACATACTTCTCCTGTGCGTTCTGTTTCTGACTAGCACCACACACCTACACGTCCAGGCTCATTACCTATTGAACGTATGACAGTCACAAGTAAAGTTCCTGTTAAAATTAACAGAGATGTTATGTAAGGGAGCTACTGCAAATGAGAGTTGTGCAAGTATAAAGAATACTTTCACAGTAAAGGGAAACTTCAGAGAATGAGAGAGACCTATTCAGAGGGTAACGGAAAAGCAGACTCAATATTAGCAACTGACACAAAACCTATGTTACATGGACACACCATATTTCAAAAATAATCCATGTCGGACACACACGGATACATATTGTATGTGACTAGTATTTGCCCGTGCTGTATGGCACAGATACGCGCACCTTCGGCGCGAAGGCGAGGAGTGATGACTGCGGTAGGGATGAGGTAAGAGAGTGATGGAGCATCTCATTAGTTTGTTTGGAGAAGAAAACAAAAGAGGGGATCCTATGGACCTGTTTGGGATCACTAAAACAGCATACCACCAGATAACCCCATATTCATCCACGTCATTAAGCCCAGAAAACAGTGTTAAAGGCTTAGAGCCGTAGGATGGATTCCCTGCGGCCCCACACTTCCCTTCTATGTTATATAGATATACCTCAATTTTTAATATTTTGCCGTGTCAGACACTTTACATAGTCATACGAACACACGCGTCCGTGTCAATATAACTTAGCATAAAACAGATAAAGCAAATCTGACTCACCACTAATCAAGAATTAATCAGAAAAAAAGAAGTATATATAGTAAAAGCAAGTGTAATTGGTGATGATAATAGATTAGCGATAAGAAATACATATACCCCAAACATACAAGTGAAACAGTGGCTCCATATCTTCAACATCAGTTTTATGTCTAACGACAGTACGATGAAGAGTGAATGCAATTGTTGTAGTCCAAAGCAAAGAAGCCACACAAAAGAAATGTGCGCTATATCCCTAAGCATAGCAGAAGATTCCTTGTGATGGATCCCTGCAACAGCAAAGAAAACGAGTACAGGTCAAATGTATCAGAATGCAACAATAAATAGGGCATTTACAAGAGCACCAACTAATCAAAACAACGTGATTGAACTACATTGACAGTAAGACAGAAGAATAAGAATAGGCACGAAGAAGCGTACCCAATTATGTTGAAGAAACTACAAGGCATATCCTGCACGAAAAAATATATTTTATCATCATAAAAGATAGATCACCAGCAAACAAGATAGAGTATCAGAAACTTCATACATAAGCATTTAATATATAAATTTAACTAAATATGAATTTATTTCATATTTCAAAATTAAAGCTAGGGTTAGAGAATAGTGAACTGCTAGTTCGTTCTCATTTCAAAATCTATACATAATTTATCACACACATACTACAATAAATGTTTCACTTTTATTGGCAAAATTGAAAAGTGGAGAAACTTACGGAGAGAACGAGAAAGAAAATGAGCTTGAATGAGAACTTTCTTGAGTTCTTTAAACAAAACATAGAACAAAACTATGAACGTTGAGCCAACGAAGCTCCTGTGTTCAGTGATGTTCAAATGTGGCGATCATTTGCCATCAGATTTCCAATCATCTGTGACATTTGCAGTGGCAGAAAAGAAAGTGGAGCGGGGTTTGTTGTTCAAGTGCTTTCTTCGTTGTTCAAGATAATAAATAGTGACCTACAAATCAAGTTTTGCTGTCATGAGATTGGATTAGAAAGTTGAAGCAAAAGAATACATAAACTGAAATAATTATCTAAGTGGATTTCAAAGTGTTTGCGATTATGGTACATACCTTTTATAATTTGTTCAAAGTGTTTCCGTGATAGTGAGCATTGGGTAATTTGGGATGTGGGTAGCTCAATCCAAACTTTGAAAGACAACCTCATTACTAGACCCACACACAACATCTTTGTTTACCAACTATCCATAAGTCCAAAAGTACTCGAATATGATCCTTCACAAACAACAAATTCCTCGAAATGAACCTAAAACACCCAAACAGTTTATGAATGAGAAAACTGATAAACTGAATACCACCAGCAGTTTTATTTGACTTCATCAGTCTCAAGTCACTTCCTTCAATAAAAATTGAGTTGATCGATAACACTCGAGTTCTGTCCCAGCATATTTGGAGTGCACAATTCGCACTCCAGTCTAGACAACAAGGGAAAAAACAATATTAACAACAATACACAAACAAACAGTTCAGAGCATTGGAAAGGGCTATGAAATCACCTTTGACAGTAATTTCCAGCTTGTTCTTCCCGAGAGTCTTACCCTCCCCAACAGCAACGAGCTCACCTCCTTGTGGTTTTGATCGGGCTGTTGAAGGAAGCAAAATACCTCCTACAGTTTTCTCCTCGGCAGACTTTATCTTAACAAGGACTCCTACAGTAATTATTCACGAATTATTCGTTTAATTCGGAAAACGTTTAAAAAGGTCGTATTTTTCAATGATACGGAATAATTCATTAATTCGGCAAGAAATCATTAATTCTCGAATTATTCGTGAATTATTCGTATTTTCACTATAAGTATGAATCTTGTCAAAATTTTTAACATTTTTTTATTTTTAGCTTCATTATTATACCTGACTTATGAACCCAAACTTTTGCCGTTTCCGTTTTTTTTAATCCGAATTGAAAAAATGAATTCTTATCAAAGCTTGAATTTTATTCGAATATTTTCCAAATTTTTTGCCGCAAATTGTTAACTATAGTTGAAATCAGATGCTTCAAATCCTCTGGAGTGAAGTCAAGAAATTCACAATTATAAAAGCCCAATGTTTGAATTGCTCTAAATCTCTAATAATCTATAAGTCTAAACCGACCTGAAATTGCATAAATTAAATTATAAATCAGTGATTAAAGGAACTCAAAAAATCCAGGACAAATTTTCATTAAAATGGATTTTAATCAAGAATTGGATTGGTGAACCAGTCTGTGTGAACTCAATTGATTATTAAGATACGCATCTATCCATACTTGAGGTAGATTTTCATGCTGATTGGGTCCTTCTCCTTTTCCAGGAATTTAATATGTATTTCCTAATATTCTTCCAACTTCTCCATCATCCCTTTTAGTAGACATATTCAAGCCAATTCTAAAAACAACTTTATCTCAAATAATCTGCTAGATAGCATAAAGTTTTCAATCCGTCCTGACAAAAGTAGACAATGAAAGAAAACAACTTCTAAAGGGAGTAAGAGATGGATAAAGTCATTATCTTTCAAATATCTAATATCCTTGAGGTGTATAAAGCCAATTTCACTTTCAATTTTGGACATAGTAGTCTGATTTGAAATATTTGTTTGTTTTCTATCTTTTCAAATTTCCACTATTCTTTGAAAAAACCAAATCAAATCAGCAAAAACTTTAAATGTCAAATCTAGTGTAGGCTTTATGGTTACTACATGCATAAAAATCTCCACTTTAAGAGCTAATCAAACAGTTCACATAGAATCAATCATCTAAATATCAACATGCAATAAGAATTCATGTTAAAACAAACATCAAAATATCCTAAAAAACCGTTAAAAGAAACTTAAAATTGATAACAAGAGATCTTGAACGAAAAGAGAAGGTTGAGGAATTATTCTTCTCAACTCTTAGTCCTTGGGAGTAAACTTTAATTACATACAAAACCAACATTTTTTAAATCCGAACCGGTGCCCAATTGCTTGTTTTGGTATATAGTTTGGTCCTACCCCCAAAATGGGTAGGAATCTCTATTTTTCCGTTTAGCATTTCTCAAAAAAATGGGAAAAGAATAAAAACATGTGAGGCTTAAGCCTCAAAATTAAATAAAAGGCTTAGCAGGCTTAAGCCTTAATCGTTTTATTAAACCTTTTATACAGCAATGCCGTTGAAGAAACTGTGCATCATTTAGTAGTAGACTAGTTAGAACCCCATAACCTCAGGACGTTCATTATTAAGAACCAAATTTGGACAACTACGTACAAAAGGTATGTCAATGACCACTTACAGTTCCAATGGAAGGCTTATCCTTGCTAGCCTCAGTTAAGACTCAAGTTTTGTCCCAGTACACAATTTGCACTCCAGTCTAGACAACAAGGGTAAAAACAATATTAACAACAATACACAAACAAACAGTTGAGAGCATTGGTAAGGGCTATGAAATCACCTTGACAGTAATTTCCAGCATGTTCTTCCCGAGGTCTTACCTTCCCCAACAGCAACGACCTCACCTCCTTGTGGTTTTGATCGGGCTGTGAAAGGAAGCAAAATACCTCCTACAGTTTTCTCCTCTGCAGACTTGATCTTAACAAGGACTCTGTCTTGAGTGTACTGCACAGTTGAAAAAGCAACAAGGATGAGCAATGTAACCAAATGAGAAAGAATAACTTAAACTCGCAGGTTTGCACATTTTCCTGAGGAAGCAGCTACAGATAAAATGCAAAGCTTTATTGACACAAATTCCAAAAAAATTCCAAAAACAAATCCTCAACAAATCATTTCTTTCTCTTAATCTTATTTTCCAAAAACCAAACGGCCAAGAATAAACAGAAATGTAGATAAAATACTGAACAAATCTTACTTCTCTTAATCTTATTTTCCAAAAAACAACCCATTCATATCTTATCTAAAACAAACATTTGTGCACTAATCTCATGTCATTAATTTTTTTGAAGTAGTGAGAGATTTGAGGATTGGGTTCGTAGGTGTTTGGGGTTGGGCTGATGCATGATTCTTCTTTGCAGGTGAACAAGTCACTGGCTTATTCTGGGATCAATTCAACCTTCCCATAAGATACGATCTTTGGAATGTGGGAATTGGTGGTCCAGCTTTCTCTTTTTCTGCAGCGTTCTTCCAGAATTGGACAACTAGTAATTCCCAGTAGTTGAAGCTTCGGGAGATGCTTCAAATCCTCTGGCGTGAAGTCAAGGAATATACAACTTGAAAATTTCAATGTTTGAATTGCAGTGAGTTTGTTGAAGCCTTGGGGAAGTGACAACTGTCTAGAATGGCAGATGGAGAAAGAGTGAAGATTTGGGTAGTCATTTTCGTTGTTGGTGGTGTCGCTGTGATCGGGGGAACCAATTCCACTTATTAGCAGCGGCAATATTGACTTTGAAAGAATACCTGTATCGCCATCTAAATCCAGCTCTTCAAGGAGGGGAGGAAGGCAAGGTTGCCTCCCCGTCAGTTGTGGACAATACCATATCTTTAGAATTCTGAGTGCGGGAGAAAACAAGTAGTGCGGCACCACCTTCAACTTACGGCAAAGAGAGATCACCAATTCGCGAAGACAGGGCATGATGAAACCTTCACCACCTTCTTCATCTCTTCTTATTGGAAGCTTTATTTTATCCCCCTGTTCATCCCACTCCGGCATGTCAAACAATGTAAGTTCTTCCAGAGATTTTAGCTTCCCGAGGCCTGGTGGTAACATTTGCAATTTCATCAAATTTTGCACAGTCAATCTGCGAAGCTTTGGAAAAATCTCCACGCCTCTTCGGAACGGCAGATGCCACTCCTCACACTGATCCAAATTCTTAATCTGAAGCGTATGTAACTTTGGGAACACTACTACCGAATGTATTGAATCTTCACCAGTAGTAGTACCATCAGTACTTCCCAGTCCATAAAACTCGGATCCGATACGTTTCACTGAGACTAGATTCCATAATGCAAGGCGTTCAAGGTTTTGAAGTCTCCCCAAAGCAGGCAATTCTGAGCATCGAGTCACTTCCAGTTCCAGTTTCACCAGATTGGGTAAATATGTATTAATGCTTGACATCCCCGACATCCACAACGGAAAATTATTCCCTCCATAAGCTTCTATATGCAACTCTGCCAAGTTTGTATGCGGTTGGAGACCATCCAAAACACTCTTTTCTTCTGCTGCAGCAGCATTCTGTATTTCTTTATGAAACCGTAAATCCAAGGACCGATAAAACTGTAAATCCAAGGACCGGAGTTTTTCTTTTTTCTTTAGTTTTGCCGCTTTTGAGTCCACCCCTTGTCCCAATCTCTCTATTCTTAGTTTTCCTTGGATATGGTCTAGAAGTTTTAACTCTCCAATCTGGCATCCTTTTCCACCATCACGATCCAATACGACTTTACTTAATGTTCTAAGGCAGCTCAATCGCTCCAAACCCCGCGGGAAATAACTCAACTGAGTTTCTTCAAGTTCGAGATGTCTAAGATTACGTAATTTCCCAATTCCCTCTGGTAGTTCCCACAGATAATAACACCTATTTAATTTCAACGTCTGTAAATTAAATAGATTACATACTGTTTCAGGTAACTCCTTTATCTCTCTGTTACGAGACAGATCGAGGAGTCTCAGATGTAACAATCTCTCCACCTCATCTGGAAGTTCTTTAAGAGAAGTTTCACTTAAGTCCAATACCCGAAGGCATGTCATCCGACATATAATTAATTTAAGACGCGCACCAGAGACATTTGCTACATCCAAATGACGCAACTTGATGTTACCACCTTCTCTATCATTCTTCATAAAAATAGAGACAACTTCTCTATCATTCTGCATAAAGATAGAGGATTCACTCTTGGCGAGATGTTGGACAAAATCATGCACAAAATCATGCATCTTGCAACGAATGACGTTGCCTTCACTGTCTTTTTCAAAATCTTGGAACAAAGAGCGCATCGCGAGATCGTTGAAATAGTTTGTACCAATTTTCTCTAGATCTTTTGAGCTATCATAGCTTAAAAACCCTTGCGCCATCCAAAGCTTGACCAATTCATCTTTATATATTTCCGCATCTTCACGAAAGATAGCACAATAAGAAAAACATCGCTTCAAACGCGAAGGCAATGCATAATAACTTAATAAAAGAGAAGGTAAAAAACCATGCTCATCTTCCGACATTACTTCCCATATGTCACTTGCCAGTACATCTTCCCATTCTCGTATGGATCCTTTAATGTGCATAAGACTTGCTACAATCTTTACTGCTAAAGGGACACCCTTACACTTCCAGGCAATTTTTTTTCCGATTTCTTCAAACTTTTCGTGGTTGTCTTGTATTTCCCTGAGAGCTATATGTTTAAAGAATGACCAACACTCCTCATCAGACAATTGCCCAAGCCTATGTATATAGGTGGAGGTCATCCTCTTTGCAATGTTCTCATCCCGTGTGGTGATTATTATTCTGCTTCCCTGTGCACCACCATCCAGTGAGACCCTCAACTTTCTCCAAATCTCTGGATCATAGGTCCATACGTCATCTAGCACAAGAAGGAACTTCTTTGCCCTTACCGATTCAGACAAACATTCATGCAGATCTTCCCAATCTACAGTACTAGGGACATCACCAGTAGCTTTTTTAATAATAGATTTCGCCACTCTTTCGAGATCAAAAGGCTTCGAGACAGAAACCCACATCAGCTTTTCAAAGTTCTTCGTCACTTGCCCATCTATGAGAATTAGCTGCACAAGTGTCGTCTTGCCGAAACCCCCTGTACCAACTACGGAGATGAGTGGGACATGTGAATCTTGATGATCGGTCTCACTTAGTAACATGTTTACTATACTATATATATCATCAACACGACCATAGATCTCAGAATCATCAACAAAAGAGCTCGTTGATCTCAGAGGTTCTTCACGACTTTGACTTTCAGAGAGATTAGGAAGTAGAGCTTTATTTTTAACAATCCGATCTAGTCTTTCGTTTAAACAAGAAAATTGAGAAAATAAGCCGGACAAAACCTCCCCACTGATAGGAGCATCAAGTTGTTGGATTCTGGTATTCCAGTCATCCAATACATCGTCAGCATCATATAAGATGCGTGTGAGTCGTTCTAACCAAACTTTTACTACTGCGTTGTTGACTTGCTTTTCCTCTGCATCCTCAACCACTGCTTGGATAAAAACGAGTGTATCATTGAGTTTTTCGCTTTCTTTACGTACACCCGCCAATAGATTCACCTGGTCTGTTTGGAGGATCGAACGCAATTGCTCCAACACACCGGAGATGACCGCATGAGCCATAGTGATAAGAAACACAAGAAGAAGAGAAGACGCTCGATTTTCAAATGCAAGGGCAAGGTTGCTCAGGTTCGTTGTAGTCACACGACCCACCTACCCATTGTCTCAAACACCAATTTGTGGTTGGCAGACTCTCACAAAAAATACTATTATTACAAGTGTCACTAGTCTCAAAAAATCTAAAAAAAACCAATTATTACACGTATGTATTGGTGATTGTTCCCAAAAAAGTTGAATTCGAAAACCCCAAACTTAAACCAACCGGCTAAGCTATTTAGACTATGGACCAAAATATCGCCGATATATTACCGATATATATTGGTATTTTGGTACACCGATATCGATATTTCCGATATATATCCACCGAATATAGAACTCTTTTTTTCCAATATATATCGGAAATTCCGATATAAAACTTTATATCGCCGATATAATCGATATATCTGATATTTACGATATATATCGGTTGACTTTTTGACCATTTTTTAATGTAAATCCGATATTTCTGATATATTTCCGATATTTCTGATATTTTAAATAGTTTGGATTGGTCACTTAAAAAATAGATATATCCGATATATATCGGTTTTTGGGTACACCAATATATTTATCGATATCGATATTTTGGGCCTTGGTTTGACTTTAAGTCTCAAAAGACGCCATTTATCGACTTTTGATCCAGATTCAAACGAATGAATAGACCACAAAATCAAAAACCCAAAAAACATAACTTTAAATTTTTTCAAAGTTCAAATCCCAAACAACACGCACACCGCTCGATGCGGGTCCAAAACGATGTGGCCATGTAAATTTAAGATTCGATTTAGAAAAAATATGGTCACACCGCTTGGACTTAGAAAAATCCCAACGATATGACCACCACACCGCTTGAACTAAGTCTCCAACGATATGGCTACACCGTTTGGATTAAGTTCAAATCCAACGACAACGCATACATCGTTTTGGACTTTGGTCCGCATCGGTGTGGTCATGTCGCATGGATTTGAACTTTGAAAAATATAAAGTTTTGTTTTGGGCTCTTGGCCCGGTGTGGGTCGGATCGTTTAGACTAAGTCCCAAACCAAGCCAAGTTGGGGACATAAATCCAATGATTCCTACTATGTCGTTTGGACTAAGTCCCAAACGGTTAAGCCAAGTTGTTTGGGATTTAATCCAAACCACCTAAATTTTGTCGCTTAAATTTGGGGTTTCAATTCAACTTTTTTGGGGACCAATGGCATACTTGTAATAATTTTTTTTTAAAAGATTTTTTGAGACCAATGGCACACTTGTATTTTTTTTTGGGAGTCTGCCCAACACAAATTGGGGTCCGGCAGTAATAGGACTGCAAAATCTAGCATTCGCTGTTGTACCTGTCCTCCAGCAGCTGGTCCCTCTAAAACCAAGCCACTAGATGACCCAAATTCTAGATGACTCATACATCCCGCGTATATATTCTATAACTACTAATTTATTTATTTATTACAATGACTTTGCAGAGAATTAAAAAGAGAATTAGAATTAGGCTAAGTCTAATGGTCCGGCAAAACACCAAATATAACGGAAATTGTGATCTAATGGTGCGTCAAAACGCTAACCCGCCAAAGCTCAGTATAAGCTTACTTATCTATACCACCAATTTCAACGATATAGCATAGTCTGCACGTAAGTAGGAACTGCAGCTAGAAAATTTGTTTGACCAAATTTATTTTCAAAATCTTTTGTTTTGGTAAATTATATTTGTATCCCCATTATTTAGAGAAAGGGCAAAATGGGAAGGAGAGAAAAAATGATTTCCCATTAGGGAGGTTTTTTTTTTATTAGCGAATTTTGGAATTTGGCCCTAACGACCCTAACCCAACCCCCTCGACCACCCAAACCTAAGCCCTATAAATCTCTCACAACTAAAGCCCTCACAGAGTTTAGTAGGCCGAGGGCCCACTACCCTAATGCCTTCTAGAGGCGGGGGCTAGGGGCTAAGGTTCTAAAATATAAGCCCTACCCTAATTCAAATTTTTATTAGCCCTGGCCCTAACCGCCCCATTTCATACTTTCACTATAAATACACATATCATAATTGTCCAACTCTTTGTTAAATATTTTTAATTAAAATAACATTGTTCATCAGAATTTATCACTTACACCCAAGGATACTTCCAATAACTTGTCTTATATAACAAAACTTGTCAACTTAGCGTTACGTGAAGAACAATGAAAGACCGCCTAATAAAAATAAAACTTTATTCCTTTGATCATCAAGTCAAAGTCCATAACTTATTATTCTCAATTTCTTTTCCCACTTCCTTCTTATAAATTATATTTTTATTCACATCCAAGCCAAATCTAGAACTAAAGGTTTCCTTCCACACCATTAAAGCGAAATATAGAGCAGACATTTGTAACACAGAAACCAAAAAACAACCTTTGTCAGAAAAATGACATTTGTAATCTCAAACCTTTCTCCATCACTTGTTCAAAAGCCAATATTTTCATTTCTACATACAAAGCTTGAATCACTTTTAAATTATAATAAATATAATATTATATTTGTTTGAATCTATTATGGAAACAATTTATGATATTGGAAACAGTTTAACAACTTCCCTGTCCCTTAACCAAAGCTATTATGTTTATTATTTATATCTATTACTTATTCCTTTAAAATGATAATATAATTAGTTGTCTATGTGTTTCAATGTTAAATGTAATTTTAGTGAGGTTTGAGTACAAAAAAGAACAAATTCTGAACTCTCGATGTCTTGCCATTAGATTGTGGATGTGCATTTTAAATTGTTGGACTTATCCAGGATTATTACTAGATTGGTGGGGCTTTGAGTTTGTAGATCATTGTACATTTTTGTAATATAAATGAGTTTTAAAACTGATGTAGTAAATATGCCCGACCCTAAAACCTTTAAAGAGGGCTTAGGGTAGGGGAAGGGCATGAGATTTAGACTTGTGACCCGGCCCGACTCAATCTGGACTTGAGATTTAGGGTCGGGCCAACCCGACTTTAATATCTGAAGGGCTTTAAATGTTTAGGGCCGAGCTAGCCAGACCCAGTCCATTGCCTACCCCTAGTGTACGCCCATTGACAATGGCAACTAGAGAGTGTGATTGTGTTTTTTTTTTTTTTTTTCCTTATGCAATTGGAGAAAACCATTGGTCTTCAAACACTAACCCACTAACCGTATACACTATTGTGGTTTTGGTGCGCACCAAACCATTTGGACTTAGCCTTATTAGCCTTAGGAATAATCTCCAGTGCAGATGATCGTGGTCCTCCATCTGATGACTTTAACCTCACTGAACTTAAGTAATGCACATGTAACGAATCAAGAAAAAGCTTGGATTGGATGTAGGGTTCTACGTTGGTAATAGACTGCTCTTGTTAAAATCTGAAAGAAAAGGAATGTAGAGATGCAACCGCTGATCATTCAGGGTTAATGGGTTCTCTGGAAATTGAATCCCCTGGGCAGAATAGAAAGGCTTGGGGTCAAACCAGACATTGTCTTTTTGTAAGCCTCCCAGGCCTAAATGAACACAATTCTGAAGCGAGGCTTACTACCGTTCGTCAATAAGATCATGTAAAATTAATAATCTATCAAAGAAATAAATCTTATCAAAGAAATATTATGAAGAATCAGAGTGCAAAATTGGTTTAAAACATTACAATCTCAATACAGACACCAAACAGACTCTTTCTATATCCGATACATGATTAAATTGAGTTCTAAAGTCAGCTGTCAGAATGGTGCAATTGCCATAGGGTCATCTGTTATCAAGTTACACACACACTAACACTGGGTTGGATATGAAGTTACGTCGTCGACAACAATTTTGTAGCACATTCCACTAGGCTGGTGAGTAATCAGCGAAGCAGCAATTGCAAAAGGAATGTGGGCAAAGACGTGGTGACATTGGTTCTCCAGACAGTGTACGACTTATGGCTAAGCTTTTTCTTTAGCTTATCAACCTGCAAAAAACCAGATTAATCAGTCAAAAAAAAAACATTTGGTTCAGTGAAAAAAATAAAACATTTGGTTGAGCACCTGCTTTTATGGATCCAAGGTAATACATCTTCTAGCAAAACAATTTTCTTCTCTGTGCCACCCCCCCAGTAAAAAAAATTCTGGGAATCGAGAAAAATGATGAAAACAGTGATAGGTGAACTCGGAAGTTCAAATCTTCAACTTTGTTCCTCATCATCACCCATTTACCTAATATTTCTTTATTAGGTAAAACTATCTTTGATCTTTGGAATGTGGGAATTGGTGGTCCAGCTTTCTCTTTTTCTGCAGCGTTCTTCCAGAATTGGACAATGAATAATTTCCAGTCGTTGAAGCATGGGGAGATGCTTCAAATCCTCTGGCGTGAAGTCAAGGAATTCACAACTCCAAAATGTCAATGTTTGAATTGCAGTGAGTTGGTTGAAGCCTTGGGGAAGTGACGACTGTCTAGAAGAACTGATGGAGAAAGAGTGAAGATTTGGGTAGTCATTTTCGTTGTGATCGGGGGAACCAATTCCACTGATTAGCAGCGGCAATATAGACTTTGAAAGAAAACCTGTATTATCGCATAATTCCAGGTGTTCAAGGAGGGGAGGAAGGCAAGGTTGCCTCCCCGTCAGTTGTGGACAATTATCTATCTTTAGACTTCTGAGTGCGGGAGAAAACAAGTAGTGCGGCACCACCTTCAAGTTAGGGCAATCCGAGATCTCCAATACCTGAAGACAGGGCATGATGAAACCTTCTCCACTTTCTTCATCTCTTCTTATTGGAAGGTTTATTTGAGACAATGTAAGTTTCTTCAATACTGGGAACACTGCAACTTCTTGAGTGCTAAGAGTAACATCATCATCATCACTGTTAATTCCGAAAAGTTCAAGGCACCGAAATTTCATTCTTTTTAGAAAAAGTTCTTCCAGAGATTTTAACTTCCCGAGGCCTGGTGGTAACTTCATTAAATTATCCACATCCAATGTGCGAAGCTTTGGAAAAATCTCCACGCCTCTTGGGAAAAATCTCCACGCCTCAAACTCATTCATATTCTTAATCTGAAGCGTATGTAACTTCGGGAACACTACTACTGATTGTACTGAACCTTCACCAGTAGAAGTACCATCAGTACTTCCCAGTCCATAAAACTCACATCTGACTCGTTTCTCTGAGTCCAGTCCCCATAATACAAGTTCTTCAAGGTTTTGAAGTCTCCTCAAAGCAGGCAATTCCGAGCATTGAGTGCAGTTTCTCAGTTCCAGTTTCACCAGATTGGGTAAATATGTATTAATGCTTGACATCCACAACGGAAGTCTATTCCCTTCGTAACCTTCTATCTTCAACACTGCCAAGTTTGTATGCGGCTGGAGATCATCCAAAACACTCTCTATCCTTTTTCTCTTTTCTTCTCCTGCAGCAGCATCCTGTCTTTCTTCAGAAAACACCAAAGCCAAGGACCGGAGTTTTTCTTTTTTCTTTAGTACTGCCTTTATTGAGTCCGCCACTTGTCCCAATCCCAATCCCTCTATTCTTAGTTCTCCTTGGATATGGTCTAGAAGTTTTAACTCTCCAATCTGGCATCCTTTTCCACCATCATGATCCAATCTGACTCTACTTAAGGTTCTAAGGCAGCTCAATCGCTCCAAACCCCGCGGGAAATAAGTCAACTGAAAAGTTCCTTTTAGTTCGAGATGCCTGAGATTACGTAATTTCCCAATTCCTTCAGGTAGTTTTCTGAGACGAAGACAATAATTTAGTTTCAACGTCTGTAAATTAAACAGATTACATACTGTTTCAGGTAATTCCTTCATATTCCTGTTAAAAGACAAGTTCAGGAGTCTCAAATGCAACAATCTCTCCACCTCATCTGGAAGTTCTTTAAGAGAAGTTTTATGCAACTCCAATACCCGAAGGCATGTCATCTGACATAATTGTAACTTGATGTCATCTGACATACTAGAGCCATTTGCTACATCAAAATGACGCAAATTGATGTTACCAACTTCTCTATCATTCTTCATAAAAATAGAGGATTCACTCTTGGCGAGATGTTGGGCAAAATCATGCACAAGGTCATGCATCTTGCAACCAATGATGTTGCGTTCACTGTCTTTTTTAAAGTCTTGGAACAAAGAGCGCATGGCGAGATCATTAAAAAAGTTTGTACCCACTTTCTCCAGATCTTTTGAGCTATCATAGCCCAGAAAACCTTGCGCCATCCAAAGCTTCACCAATTCATCTTTATCTATTTCCGCATCTTCACGAAAGATAGCACAATAAGAAAAACATCGCTTCAAACACGAAGGCAATGCATAATAACTTAATAAAAGAGAAGGTAAAAAGCCATGCTCATCTTCCACCATTACTTCCCATATCTCGCTTGCCAGTACATCTTCCCATTCTTGTACGGATCCTTTAATGCGCATAAGACTTGCTACAATCTTTACCGCTAAAGGAACACCCTTACACTTCCGAACAATTTTTTTTCCGATTTCTTCAAATTTTTCACGTTTGTCTTGTATTTCCCTGACAGCTATATGTTTAAAGAATGACCAACATTCTTCGTCAGACAATTGCTTCAACCTATGTATATGGGTGGAGACCATCTTCTTTGCAATGTTCTCATCCCGCGTGGTGACTATTATTCTGCTTCCCCCATGTGCACCATCATCTAGTAAGAACTTCAACTTTCCCCAAATCTCTGGATCATAGGTCCATACATCATCTAGTACAAGAAGGAACTTCTTTCCCCTTACCGATTTAGACAAACATTCATGCAGATCTTGCAATGCTACAGTAACAGGGATATTACCAGTAGCTTGTTGAATAATGGATTTGGCCACCCTTTCAAAATCAAAAGGCTTCGAGACACAAACCCACATCAGCTTTTCAAAGTTGTTCATCACTTTCTTAATTTTGAGGATTAGTTGCACAAGGGTCGTCTTGCCGAAACCCCCTGTACCAACTATAGAGATGAGTCGGGACATGTGAATCTTGATGATCGGTCTCACTCAGTAACATGCTTTCTATACTATATATATCATCAATACGACCATAGATCTCAGAACTATCAACAAAAGAGCTCGTTGATCTCAGAGGTTCTTCACGACTTTGCCTTTCAGAGAGATTAGGAAGTAGAGCTTTATTTTTAACAATCCGATCTAGTCTTCCGTTTAAACAAGAAAATTGAGAAAATAAGCCGGACAAAACCTCCCCACTGATAGGAGCATCAAGTTGTTGGATTCTGGTATTCCAGTCATCCAATACATCGTCAGCATCATATAAGATGCGTGTGAGTCGTTCTAACCAAACCTTTACTACTGCGTTGTTGACTTGTTTTTCCTCTGCATCCTCAACCACTGCTTGGATAAAAACGAGTGTATCTTCGAGTTTTTCGCTTTCATTAGCTTCACCCGTCAATAGATTCACCTGATCTGTTTGGAGGATCGAACACAATTGCTCCAACACACCGGAGATCACCGCATGAGCCATAGTGATAAGAAACACAAGTAGAAGAGAAGACGCTCGATTTCCAAATGCAAGGGCAAGACGACTTTGTCTCAACCTTTGTTTCACATAGGTGGGTCTAGAGATGTTTCTCCAAAATGACTTTATTCACACACGCTAAAAGCAAAGAGCATTATTTATTTATTACAAATGACTTGGGAATAATCTCCAGGTGCAGATGAATCCCCTGGGCCGAATAGAAAAGCTTGGGGCAGTGTTCTAAAAAACGCTAGGCGTAGTCTGGTGGTGGGAGAGTGACTAGCGACTAGGCCTTTTAGCCAGTGTCTAGACGGGTTAGGCACTAGGCAGTTTTTTTCCCTAATATATATATAGTAATACATACATATATTACAAGAAATGAAAAAAATCATTTACCATAACTCAAAAAATAAATACAAACAAAAATACTTATTACAAAAATGCATAATAATTGAAAAATTATTAACTTCATATAAAAACATACTCTTTGTTATAGTAGCATATAATTTACATTAGACTTAAATTTTTTAAACTCATTCAAATCTTAAGCCTACACGGGCTTTTATTTTTCGACATTTAATCATTTAAAAAAAATAATAAAAAAATGACTGGACCGCCTAGACGGTCCACCGATTTTTTAAATGACTAGGCCCTAGGCGAGTCGGTTGGGCACCGCCTAGACCGATTTTTAGAACAGTGACTTGGGGTCAAACCAGACATTGTCTTTTTGTAAGCCCCCCAGGCCTTTATGAACACAATTCTGAAGCGAGGTCTACTACCGTTCGTCAATAAGATTATGTAAAATTAATAATCTATCAAAGAAATAAATCTTATCAAAGAAATATTATGAAGAATCAGAGTGCAAAATTGGTTTAAAACATTACAATCTCAATACAGACACCAAACAGACTTTTTCTATACCTGATACATGGTTAAATTGAGTTCTAAAGTCAGCTGTCAGAATGGTAAAATTGCCATAGGGTCATCTGTTATCAAGTTACACACACACAAACACTGGGTTGGATATGAAGTTACGTCATCGACAACAATTTTGTAGCACATTCCACTAGGCTGGTGAGTAATCAGCGAAGCAGTACTTGCAAAAAGAATGTGGGCAAAGACATGGTGACATTGGTTCTCCAGACAGTGTACAAACATACGCACTTGTGAAAAACACAAGTAATCTGAATCGCTTGGATAAAGAATTGTGAGAATGCCCTTTGCTCCATCTCTCTGAAATTTTAGGAAAAGGTGACGAGGATAACTTGTTAAAATGCTGATACAGTTGAGGAAACAAACTAGCTGCTAGTGCTCATCTTGGACTTTCAATGAGACTAATTCACTTTCTTGTGGTTGGCCTCTAAGCTTTAGAGAAGCTGGTAACCATCTACACAGTCTTTCTGGACACCACCTGCTCAGAATACACCAAACTAAGTACTTCTGAAACACAAAAGAAGATAATAACAATGATGTGCACTTCCAGAAATTGGTTTTAAAGGAGCAGAGGCAGCCCAAGGCAGTGAACAGGACTATTAGAAAAAGACATGTATGAGTAGCATAGTAAAAAGCCTGAGTGAACCAACAGCACTGCCTTTTCAGGATGTTTTACATCATAGAAGACCAAATCTGATGATTGAATCAAAACATTGAATCACCTCAAAAACATCTCTTTTGGCAAAAAAGTGAAAGGAAAACAAAAGTTCTTTTTTTCATCATAAAACAGATGGTATGTCTGGGAAAAACATGTTTGGGAAAACAGAATTATGTATTGGCATCTGAGATCTCAAAAAGGGGTGGTCTCTTCAAAGGTGATGTATGTATTTTTTTCAAAAAATACCAAAAACATTTTTAGCTAAAAATAAATAGGATCTAAAAAAAATAAGAAAAACTAATAACAAGTTTTTGTTAACTTACAGATCCAGTCTTTCATGTATTGCCCGTCGCACTGAAGAGTTGAGACCATATGCAATTGAGTTGAAAAGACCCTGAATCAGCATCAATGGCTCAGTATCTCTGACAAAACTTAGATAATTATAGCTCATGAAAATTGTAACAATTAGTTGATTAGTTCTTACGCACTTCAACTCTGAATAAATTCTAGTATCTCAGGTAAAGTCTGATACAATAAAGACTTTGACAAAGCATTTAACAAAAACTCGAACCAATGAAGAATTAAGAATCGGTGCAAAACATGTGGAAAAATCAAGCTGTTGTTCAAAAAACTAGAATACAGTCAGTTTTGAACATCTAGAGTACATAAGAAAGGCGGATGAGGATAGGTTTACCCAAGTCCTGGGGAAGATTCTGGGATCACTCTTTCGATACGCAGGTGGCACTATACAATGTGTCATATATTACATGCTAAACGATGAAGAAAGGATATTACACGGAAAGGAGAGAGAATGAAAAGAACTGTCAATGTAGGTGAAATACTATTTTATTAATATAACTACTGAAAATATATTCATGTTCCGATCATTTAAAGGATCTATAAAAAGGAAACTAACGGGGAAGGGGTTGTTTTCTAGTTCCTTGCTTACATATAAATTGATATACAGAATCAATATCACTGTAAATGTCAGGTTCCCAATCTTCAAGCAGCTGAACTTGAGAATTTTAAAAATAACTGAGGTTTTCATACATACCATAAGTGCAGCCATTCCAACATCCAGAAATGAGAGCCAAAAAATTTTGTGGCCTGGATCAATGAAATCATGTATTCGATTGATTGTGCCAAATGCCCATGACCCTATAAGAATCAAAGGATAGTAACCCCATCTGTTTAAAGCCTATGAAAAAGAAGCCAAAATCAGCATGAACCACAAGATAACATGCGATTCCATCACAAGATAATGAAAACTAGCATGAACACAAGTGTATATGGAATCGTTATACACTTATACCAAAGAGCTCTATCTAACGTTAATTGGTTTATAACTGGAAAGGAAAAGCACTGTCACATCAAAGTTAGAAGCATTTCTAGACACGTCCTCCAAAACTATGTAACAATTGCATTGAGCAACAGTCTGAGGACAAGAATAACTTCCTTTACAGGAGGACAAGGATTTAGCTCTCTGGAAAACTTGCAAATTGTCAAATAGAGTGATAATTGATAAGCCAACATAGCATACCTTCATGTCTGCCCTTGTATCAGATGGATGCGATCGGTCTGACATGCCCACTGCCATCTAAAGTAAAAGAAACATTGTGTCAGAGTGTATCTAGAATCGGTGTAAATACACATCAACAATTTATTGTTTACTATTTTTACATTTTCTTGTTTTCACATTATTGTCAAGATAACTAAGACATTTAAACTAGGTTTATCCCACTCATCCTTCCCCATCTGACCACTTTACTCCCTTACAATGGCACATATTACATTATGTCCATTTATATTTTCCTAAACCAACTGGAACACATATACTTCCTACAGTAATTCTGGTGTAACCATATACATACACGGGTTGCATTGTTGATCATGCGTATCACTTGAAAGTATGTAAGTCCGTTGAAAAGAATAGCACCCCACAGTGGAGCATAAAATGTTATGAAGTGGACAGCCTGCACACAACAGATATAGATTCGTGAGAACAATAAGTACGCTACCCAAATCACATGCCTGCTCAAATATACTACTAGAAAATGGCCTCCCAGGAAAAGAAAAAGTGTTCTTGATAAAGAAGGGGAAAAAAAAAAGTTTTTGACTTAAAACAGCAGTCAAACAGAACATAGAAAGACAAACTTCCTACTTAATTAGTGTTTCCTATTTAGTTCACAGCCAACCAAATTGGAATGCAATTCTATATATAGACTTTCTGATTTGTCGCCAAAATGTTGTACTATTTCAAAGCAAGTGTAGACAGGGTGTAAGGGAAGTAAGCAGTTACAGACAACTCCATACATACTTTTCCCGTGCGTCCTGTTTCTGACCAGCACCACACACCTACACGTCCAGGATCATTACCTATTGAACGTATGACAGTCACCACAAGTGAAGTTCCTGGAAAAATTAACAGACATATATAGTGAAAGCAAATTTGACTCAACCTCTTATAAAGAATTAAGCAGAAAACACGTACCCCAAACATACAAGTGAAACAGTGGCTCCAAATCTTCAACATCAGTTTTATGTCTAACGACAGTACGATGAAGAGTAAATGCAATAGTTGTAGTCCAAAGGAAAGAAGCCACACAAAAGAAATGTGTACTATATCCCTGAGCATAACAAAAGAATCCCTGTGATGGATCCCTGCAGCAGCAAAGAAAACAATTACAGTGCCAATGTATAAACATTCACAAACAAATGGTCGAAGAAGCGTACCCAATTATGTTGAAGAAACTACAAAGCATATCCTGCACAGAAACATAAAATTTAAAGCTAGGGTTAGAGAATAGTGAAATGACCTACTAGTCCGTTCTCATTTCAGAAATCTTAACTACATTAATAAACGTTATACTTTTAATTACTTGGAAATTGAAAAGTGGGAAAAAAAACTTACAGAGAGAGCGAGAAAGAAAACGAGCTTGAATGAGAACTTTCGGAGTTCTTTGAATAAAACATAGCATAAAACTATAAAGGTTGAGCCTGCAAAGCTAAGTGTTGAAGCTCCAGTGTTTAGTGAAGTTAAAATGTGGCGATCGCTTGCCGTTAGATTTCCAATCATCTGTGACATTTGCGGTCAGCAGAAAATGAAAGTGGAGCGGGGTTTGTGACTTTGTTCAAGTGCCTTTTTTTGGTTGTTTCAGGAAGGAGTAGTTAGATATAACACTTTATTCTTTTGATGATATTTAATATAAAGTGTCGCTTTGGCCGAGTGGTTAAGGCGTGTGCCTGCTAAGTACATGGGGTTTCCCCGCGAGAGTTCGAATCTCTCAGGCGACGATTCTTTTTGTTGTTTTTATTTATGAAGTTAAAATAATTCTCACTAGAAAACCCAAGATAAACGATAGCAAACGATGTATTACTTTTCCAATCCTCACTTCAATGAATTTCATTTTCTGATCTCTATATAATAGTGTACATCAACCAAATACAAAGTAAGAATTACAAACTGTTTTTAGTTTTCTGACTGTACAAATGAAAGTTGGGGGCACTATGCAAATACAAAATAAGAAACAATCAGTAAGAAGGAACAATCTTCCTTGTCTGTGTCTTTGGTAACTACCTGAACTTGCACCACATTAGAAAATATTACAAATCAAAGAATGATTTTAGAGCCACCAGCATTGATGTAACCGAAGAACATATGGTGGGAAATGAGGGGGTGGAATTGCTTCACAATGACATCTGATGAGGATCTCATATTTTCTGTCAAACTTGGAAGTAAAGGACCCAGTGCAAAGGAAACGGTATGCTTCATTTAACACAAACTCACTCCTGTAAAAATCGGAAGGCTGGGTTTTCGAGTAGCTTTGCTGCAGGTTTGACCTTAGAGAAGTCCTTTTCCCGCAAGGAATTGAATATATCATCAGCAGAGAAAGGAATACTGCATTATCAGCCACTTATTAGAAGAAGTCCAAAAGTTAAATATATTAATGGTCTATGCAGGACGAGGTAAGTGTTCAACCTTGAATCGTCTTCCAACCATAACAACTCGCTCGCAGCAGAGTAGGAGTACCCTGCCATTACTTCTCTAATACGTGAAGTAACCTGTAAATAAAATAAAGTTACAATATGAAGTGAATTGAAGGCAAAAGCAACTTCAGTCAACACACCAATGATAAATTAAGGCTAATTCTAACCCTAATTTGATGGAAAAAGGGGATTTAGTTAAACCTAAAATCAACACACTTTTAATCCGAAAATCACTATTATATTTTCAATAATTCAACCAACTAATTTGTGAGACCAGAAGTCTTTTATTTATACAATTCAATCATTGAGCTCCAAGGAATCCTAAATAGAAACCAACTATGAAAAAAAATCCTACTAGAATACTATTTACTAATTAGACTAAGTTACTAAATAATTAATATTACTAATTCCATCACAATAGCTCATAGAAAGTGACAAGGGAGGACTTCAGGAGATTGAAGCTTACTTCTGATGATACACTTCGAGACTTAAACTTGTCATCCCCGCAAAGTTTGCATATTCTATGAAGTTGTTGTACACTCAAGACCTGTACCCAACAAAGAAAATTTAGTGTGAGAAAAAATAAATAAACAAATGAAAAAATACCACATGCCTATACACACAATGAGTGGAGAGAGAGAGAGAGAGAGTTACAGGGCAGATATCTCTTCTTAATTTTGTCATAGGAAATTCCGGACTTCGGTTGTATAAGCTGGAGATCAATAGACAAAGAGAAGATATCATACTTAATGTCAAACTATGAATAAAAAAAGGAATCCCATACAACTACATTATTTACATAGTTTATTGGAGTTGATGTTAGAAACCAGTCTAAAAATGCTGATAAATGCTAAAACATTTTACTACTGTGCTAAACCTATTGCTAACATTGTCTTTGAAAAAACAGGAAAAATAGAAAAAATTAAGGGTAAGTGTAAGTACACTGAGAAAACAAGAGAAGAAAGAGATGCAAAAAGAGGAAGGAGCCACATGGATCGTGGGATGTTTAAAGCCTTGCTATGTGTAGTATAAGAGTATAAGAACTCAACTCATCACCAAAATTTTAAGATCTTTAAATTAGATAACGACTCACGGACATCACTTGACAAATTCAAAAACTGGTGGTTATGAACTTATGATCATAGTTGTTAAATCGTATATTGTATCATATATCGTTTTCCATTTTTTTCATATCGTATCGTGTATAGTATACAATATTTTTTAATTTATTATTAAAAATATGTATATATGAGTTATTTGAATATATATATATACAATAACTTCATACTTTGTAGGAAATGGTATTAAGGATTGAAGAGTGAAGACTCATGGTTATAGTTGTATATGTGTTTGTGCATGTGTATATAAGTTTTGTACAAAAATAGTCTTATCACACACAATACTACTAGTGTATGGTACAAAATGTCATCATTTTCAACCACTAGGCCCAAATTAGTAATAGACAGAAAAGAATAGGCTAGTTGTTAGATGAGTAAGATAGTTGTTGCTTTTGCATTACAATTGTTGTTTATCATAACCTAAAACCTTAGATGGCTTTCTAAGGCTTAGAAAGGAAAAGAAAAAACTAAATAAATCTTAAAAACTCGTTTTCGGATAATTTTTTTTAATATTTCATGTGTTTGAAGTGTATCACTCAATACGGAATGTATCGTGTATCGTATCGTACTGTATGATACATAAAACTTTCAATACACTAGTGTAATACATATCGATTTGCTTTCAATACAAAACGTATCGTATCGTGTATCGTACGATATTGATAACTATGGTTATGATCAATTATATTCTGGAGCTAATTTTAATCATCTAGTCGCATGGGTGGTATGAACTCCATCAATCAGCTCTCTAGTCAGAAAACTTAATCCACTGTGTAAAAACAGTGTAAAAAAAGAACTAAATTGCCAAAACATGGGACTAGAATGTGTAAAAAATTGTTCACTCACATTCCATGAGGACACGACAGTATAGAAAAGAGAGCGTACACGAAGCACTCTTATAACAAGTAACAAGGTCACATACAGAGTACATCATGAGCTGGGAGAGCGTACAAACAAGGATTTTTAAAAATAACCAGAGTGGTAACATCTGACAAGCACTATAAACTGTTCTTGACACTCGACGAGCTCTCACAAGATACTTACAAGATCATAGTGACAACTGACAAGCAACTTTTACAAAAAGAAGCCAGAGGCTTAGTATACATAGTGAAAAACACACTTAAGCTATAGGCATTATGCTTGATTAGAGCGCATGCGCCTTGAAGATTAGTGAGGCTTAAGCCTCGGTGGACCGTTCTTTTTTTAGCCTCAATTTCTTCTTCTTTTAAATGAACTTATTCTTCTAATTAAATCTTATAATTACATGTAAGTCCCTCGTCTCCACTGTCTAGTATGAGGGCAACAGCAAAATGCAATTGCTTTAGTACAATTTGCATATAAACTTTAATGTCAACAGAAGTCCTTGTTTAAAAGGACCCAATCACTTTGTTCAGGCTTTCTTATGTGCAAGCTCGACTTTGTCACCCGCAACGTAATACTTGAAGCCTCAAGTACTTTTAGGCTTGTTTTTTTAATTTTATTCATGCGCCATGATGGGTTTTTTTTTTTTTTTTTTTTTTTTTTAATTATTAATTTCATTATATTTTTTCTAGACCTTTCAAGCATTATTTTATTTTATATACATTTAAGCTTACACCTCGTACTCTTGGAGTCTCACTTCAAGCCTAAAGGCGGCTTGATTTTTTTTTTTTTTTTTTTTTTTTTTTTTTTTTTTTTTTTTAATGCATAAAAACTACAATGACAATTTGACAAAACCATATGCACATAGTTTTAAACTTGTTAGAGTATGTTCCAAGTTTCAACTATATGCATGTTAGACATACCAAAAATGCAACAGCTTGCCCAATGTGCCTGACTTCATCCCAAGATGATCCTGCATACTGCAATTTGTGAAAATCAAAAGCATAGTTAAAGAGATCTAACAAACATAATACATGATTTATAGGTTAAGGAGAGAGATGCAAGTGAAAGTACCTCTTCTTTAGCTTGGCTACACCACCGCTCCAATTTATCCAACCCATTTTTTACATTTTCCACATTGCTGGATGAGAAACACTCTTGACGTAGAAGACTGCAGCGAAGTAAAACAATTTCTTTCTATATGAATATATGTATATTAAAACATTCCAAGAATAATTAAAGAACATTGGGAGAGTTGCTATTTGATAAGACTAATACCTATTGAAAAGTTCTACATTGATGTAGGAAAAAATCTGAGTGAAGATCTTTCGAATGAGAACTGGAGGCACCTGAAACAGGACCAAATATATGCATTACAGTACACGAGAAAATTAAAAAGTAAAATCCCTTCAACCAAAAAGGTCCTTACAAAGTTTTGCTTCAATATACTGAGAAGCGAGTGGAGACTCTCAATGATGGTACGCCAATAACCAGTTGGAGAATTGTTTCCAGATGACCTCCCAGATCCTCTTAGGGTTGTCATTTTTGGAACCTTAATTTTCAGTTCAACACATTAGTAGCAGCAGTAAATAAAAAATTTTATGAAATATCACAAAGACAGCACAAGATTTCTCAATACATAAACTCAATCTGGTGTATCTAGAACTCTTGTTCAGAAGTGTGCACAGAAAGTAACAGTAACAATCAGAATGGAAAAATTAATTAAACTTATACTTGCACTAAATGGATGCGATTAATAAATATACTCTCTTCCCTAGCGAGATTATGTTCATATTATTTGCTATGGAAAAGTAAAAATAAATCTCTTGAAAATTCAGTGGGCAAAAATCGACAATAGCTGTCGAGATTTAGTGTTCTAAATCATATTTCAGTACATTATTCAGTGGGTGTGACAGTAAAAACGAGACAGGCCAACACTATAAAATAGCAAGTAGAAGTTCACCCAACCTGGAGACATAAGGAGAGTGATGGTTTTAATTCTTTCTTCGAGTTGTCTAGTATTATTCCATATATCTTCTCCACAAATGCTGTGAGCTGCTTGTTGAAAAGCAGCGCTGGATACTTCACCTCAACTTGACGCACGGTATCTAGTCCAGTCTTCTGTAGCAAGAACAAAAGTGAAGAAGTGTTTGAAAGCCAGTACGCCATACGGTCGTTCTTTTCCTGATTCTGCAGAAACAAGGATGTTCCTTAAAATTCAAAACTCAACGTTTAATGAACGCACGTAATCTGCTCCTGCTATTATATATTTTCAATATTATAAGCACAATCCTCTAGTACAATGTAATATTTGAAACTTGCAATATCATGTCAATTACTTTTATATCTAACTTTTTTTTATATTTTAGCTCAAAAATTAGCTAAATGGGGAGCATGGACACTTTGTTCCATTAAAATATTGCCCAGACTGTCATCAAACCTCTTTAGTCAAGAATGATTGCCACTTTTGCTCGCACCTTCTACCAAGGGAAAAAAAGAAAGAAAAGAAAAATGTACTATTTGACATCTATAACAATAGAACAGAAATGGATTCCTTTTAGAAAAGGTTCAAGCAAATCGTGAAAAAAATGAAGAATGGTGAGAAACAGGCACCTTTTTCTCTATTACCCCCCCCCCCCCAGATGGGGAAATTAGGGTCTCCCCCCCAAGTACACACACAAAAAAAATCAACTTGGGTTGACCGTGTTTTTTTAGTGTGTATTTGGGGAGACCCTAATTGGCCATCTAGTGGGGGGAAATCCTAATTGGCTCATCTAGTGGGGGGGTAACACTAACTAACCCTTTTTGTTTTAATCTACACACTTCAATCTTTTTGACAGCTGTTAATAAGAGGCTTGTGAGGGAAAAACAAATAAAAAAAATCCCTTCTTTAGATTAGAATATTATATGATTTTTGAGGCAGTAAGTATATAAAACAAACTTTCTAGCTGAAGTACAAAACATAGATGAAAATTCATAAATTTGTGGTTCTGTACTTCTGCTCCTCCAGACCATCCTGGTTTTGTGTAATGAAAATCTACTTACCTCAATTGCTGAACCAATCATCTGGATAAGGCGATCAAACACACTAGTATTTTCAGCTTCAAATGATTTCCAGTAAACGAGACATCTATGAATAGTAAATGCTGCAACTGGTATTCCTTGACTGAAACCAGTATCTTGCTTGACACAATTGATAAGAGCATCAACATTTTCCTGCGCCAAAGATATATCGAACATGGTCAGCATGAAATTAACAATAAATGACCTGAAAAACATGAATTGGAATTAGATCCCAATAATAGTTATCACATATCAAGATATTAAGTCCTGAAAATATTCCAGATTGAGAACTCACAAGTTGAGATAGGCATATATACCTTGGCAAACGAGATTGCTACATGCTCTGACATTGGCTTTGGTGGTGGATTTACTAAAGCCTGCCATTTGACAATTTGATTCTCATAGTTCTTGTATGAAAGCTTCTCATTCAGCCTAATAAAACAAGAAGACAAACATATTGAAAAATTAAAAACTGAACAATGACTACACTGACTAAACAAAGAGGAAGGTCTTATTGACCACAACTCGAACATCCAAAACTTAATGAATATGAATTATGGTGTTAGTTGATCAAGTAAAACTTAATATTGACGGGGATGTCAGAGAGAATCCAGGACCATCAGGCTTTGGTATCGCTGTTAGAGATCATATGGGTAGGTTTCCTCAAGGTTATCTGCAAAAACTTGAAAAACAAGCACAAACTATTGGGCAGAAAGCTTGGACTTAGTGGAGGCTATGGAGCTTGCTGTAAAAGAAAATGGGCATAATGTGTGGATTGAGTCCGATGCTGCAGTGGTGGTCACAGCAGCAAAGGAGGGATCAATGCACAGGAAAATCAAGGGCAGATTTCAAGCTAGCAGAAGAAGAATTGCAAGGCTGCAATCTCTCACACTATGAGGGAAGCAAACTTTAAGCTGACTTGGCAACTAAGCATGCTTCTAGACTGGATGAGTTTGAGAGTTTCTCTTGTAATGGCAAGCCCCCATGGATACATAAATGGGAGCCCCCCTATGGTACCTACTTAAGAGTAAACTAGCCTGACACTTTGGACTTAGCAAGTTTATAACATTGTATCCCCCCTTATAATATTTTTTAATAGAATTCTTTAATTACTTAGTGAAAAAAATAAAAATTATGGTGTTACGGTGTTCATTGTGTGCTTAATTGTCTTTACAACACAGTAGATATTATCTGGAACTATTTCACAAATGCTTAATGCTCAAGGTCAGTTAATCCAAAACCAACTTGAGCATCAGTCCCACACTAGATATTTAGTTCTTTTGAAACCCTCGTTATAAAAAATATTCTTTTGCAACTGGCACTAAAATAAACCAGTAAAGTTGAACAATATTTTATCACAAGCATTGGTGGATCAAGCTCAATTAAGAAATAACCAACTTGAATTTTGCCTTGGAAAAAAAATCATATAGCAAGTGATACATACACGGCTGGAGAGAACTTAGGGAGTGCTCCATGTCTGTCAGTTCTTGTGTAATTACCAGAGAAGCTGCTTCCAGCTGAAGGATCGTGAAATGGAAATGGATTGGACGGATTTTTAAGAAGTGGTATTTCAAACTGAAGAATCTTCACCACGCTGCTCATGTCAGGTCTAGCTTGTGGCTCTATCTGAGTACACATTAATGCAACTATAGATAATTTTTCTGCTTTTTGTCTATCCTTTTCCTCAATGCCACAATCCATAATAATTTTGTCCAGTTGGTTTTGCTCAAATTTTACCGCAACTTCTCCTGGAAACCATCCTGGGCCCACAGAATTCCTTTTCCCTCCTCAAAATTTCAAACAACATCATCCCAAAACTAAAAACATCACTTTTATGAGTTACTAGGTGTCCCCTACCCACCTCTGGGGCAGCAAAACCTTTTGTCCCTCTGAATCCCGACTGTTTGACCTGACTCAGATCCTTATCAGAATGCCTAGCCATTCCAAAATCTATAATCTTAGGTGAATATTTTAAGTCAAGGAGCACATTACCCACCTTTATGTCGTAGTGAATTATTTGCGGACGACAATGCTCATGCAAATACGACAACCCATTTGCTATCTCAATCGCAATATCATACAACTTCGCCCATTCTATCTTAATGGGATTACCAAACAAAATTGTATCCAATGATCCGTTTTTCATGTATTCATAAACAAGTGCTTTCATGTCAGTCTCAAAGCAAAACCCGTACAGTTTAATTAAGTTTGGATGAGAAATTTTGCCCACGGTACTTACTTCAGCCATGAATTGCTCCCTCATGATCTTATCTGTGTGTTTCAGCACCTTAACGGCTATTTCGAAACCGTTAGTGAGTTCTCCTTTGTAGACGTCTCCAAACCCCCCAGAGCCTATGTTATTTTCAAAATTTGATGTCAAGATCTTAAGTTCCTCATGTGAAAATGGCCGTGGTTTCTCGTTTGTTAGATCGTATAAGAACTTTTCAATGGTTTGTGAGTTGTCTTGCCACCCCATCAGTTTCGGGCAAACAAATATAGTTACGAGTATCTGTCCAACCAAGTAGAGTGGACTTCTGAATTCTGAGAAAAAAAAAGAAAATTAACTTGCGGATATGAATCCGAATATGTAAAAGTAATAGAAAGAAGATATTAATAAATCCGTTGAACACACACCTAGTTTTTACAGTAAAGTTCCATGGTGATGTATGCTCCACTTGTTTATACCTTGTGTAACAGTAAGACTTTAGTTTATTGTGTCTGCCATATAAATTTATAATGAACACGAAGAAGGATTAGATATACTTACCAGAGTGAACGTGTTCTTCTTTTCTCAACGGTGGTCTATGCTGAAGAACAACTTGGAATTGTTTAAGGTGTAAATTTTTGTTTAATTAGTAACGCGTGGCGAGCGCGTGGGGAGAAAGGGAGAAACATACCGGAAAGTAGTAACCCTCTTCCTTTCTCTCTCTCTTAGTTTTCTGCCTATTTTAATCTTTCTTTCTTTTTCATTTCTTTATTTTTTTTGTGAAAAAACAATACTTCCCGCGTAACAGACGCCAGTTTTGGCTTTGTCCGCGTATTACAAATTTGACTTTCTTTGGGTAGGGATGTAGATGTGGCCGGTTTGTCATCCCCACCGCCCAATTTCAATTTCATTTTCCATACCCGCCTCATCCCCACCCACTTGTAAGGACAGTCAGGGATTCCCTACCCGCCCCACCCCACAGGGTACCGGATTCCCCATACCCGCCTCATCCCTATTAACCAACCAAACAAAACAAAAACTTTTATATTTTTACACTTACCTAACCAAACTAATTTTCATCCATATGTTAAAAGACATTTAATGACTTTTGCATTAGGAAGATACTCATGGTTTCAAGAAAGAATGAGGCATTAAGTTTAATTTATAAGCTTGCAACATTTTTATAAATATACATAATATAGGCATATTAGATACACTAAATACTTAATCTGGGCGGAGTCGAGTAGGGGACCTCAATCCTCGCTTGGGAGGAGTGGGAGATTCTCCATACCCGCCCCATTAGATTCATAGAGCCCCGTTGTCACGGACACACTTGGATGTAGTACGTGTTGTGCGGCGCTTGGGTGTAACTTGTCCCAAACAAGTTTGTTATTTGAGTGAGCAATGTGTGAGCTAGTGGTGTTTGAATAAACAGTAATCATATCACAATTGTACGTAGTAAGCCGAAGCAGTAACTAAGAAGGCAACAATTCATAAGAAGGCATTAAATAATTTTCATTTGAGTAATCAACCGTACAATTGTGACAAACGAAGGCAACAGTCTTGGTTGTATAGGGTGCTAGCTTACTATTCCCTTACATATATGTCAAAACTATTTATCCAGTACAATAAAAAGGAATATTGAACCAGGTTGAAACTTCAACCAAGTATAACTCCCAACTCGATGCTCTGATTTGTACGTTCGACCACTCTATTTGAGGTGTCTCGAAACGTACTAAAAAATTATAATGAATTTGAGATTATGCGAGAAGATTTAAACCTCCAAAATGGCATATATCTGCCTAATGTCATTTGGAACGGTTCATACTCTAGTTTCGACATATAGTTGACTATATCTACTCATTACATGACTATTACAATTGTGCATCAGTTATATCGTCCCCATACATATTTTTTACATCCTTACTTTTGGATGCTCAAGCTTTTGATTATTTGACAACCAAGGCTGAAAATATCACCGATCGGAAAATCAATACACAAATACGGATATTTTTTTATATATTCGAACCCAATATTAAATATTTTTCAAGCTGATATATATCGCATTTATATATATATATATATATATATATATATATATATATATATATATATATTGCCAAAAAAATTTATATATATCCTTGGTCTTTTCACCGATATTTTTTTTAGTAATATCCCTGATATATTTATATCTCAAGTATTTTGGATAAATAAATATATTTTGGCTGGTGACCAAAAAGCTGGGCAGTTTAATAGGAGATTAATATTTTGACCGATACGATTAGCAAAAAAAACTCAGGTCTAAGCGGGATTAATTAATAGCCCGATGCCGATTGATAGGGAAATTTAACACAAATAAATGTCAAAAAAAGGGCGATTAATAAGTCTAGGGTTTGTTGTTTTATGTTTTTCTCAATACATGATATGTATACGTAAAGTTGTAGACCAAAAAGCCTAAAACATCAAAAACCCAACTTAAACACTACTATAGAAAAATCTTAAGATAGCATGCGAAAAACTTAAACACTACTATAGAAAAAACGCTATTAATGGCGGTGTTATGCTTTTATTGATAGTGTTTTCTTAGAAAACGCTATCGAATTTATAGCGTTTTTAAAAAACGCTATTATATTTATAGCGTTTAATATGAAAGTGTTATGCTATTTTATTGTGTTTGTTTCTATCGCTATCTATTTATTAATAGCATTTTCTCTTTATCGCTATCAGTTCTATAGCATTTTAATTTGTGCGCTATCCATTTTAAAACATTTCCTAATCACATGCATTTGTAATAAATTTCACTTTTTTATCTCGGAAACACAATTAATTTTTATTTTTATTTGGATCCAGATGGATTCGAACCATCAACCTCTCACTCAATAAGAGTGAGCACTCTTTCCCATTTTGAGCTTATAGATCCACCAAAAAAAAAAACACGACATACATTTGATTTAAAAAGGAGTAATCACTTGTAGTTATGTGGTTATACTCAAAATAATATAAAATAAATCTATACAGATACACAATATAAGTTACATAAGGAACTAGTACATAGAAATGAAAGATATTTACCACACGGAATGTAAAAAAGTAGTCAATATAATATATCTTCTTATACATGAAAAGACAACTAAAAAAATACAAGGATCATGGTATGAATACATGATGACCTACATGATGACCTTATAAGATACTCATTAATCGGAGAAAAAATCTTTGGAATATTAAGTTAAGGCACTTACCAAAAAAATATATGAAGTCAAGGCAGTAAGAAGGATTTGGAGTATGCATGATACCTTAACGCTCTAGCAAGTAGCAATGCAAATCTTCAAAAACAGTATAAAGAATTATCAGTTGCTGAATTTAACTATGCCAATCGGAGCATATAGAAATAGCATTGAATAACGTAAAATAGAATTTAACTATGTACTGATTAACTACCAAACAAAAGTCACATGATCACTTCATTTGTTCAATATTTACCTGCTCTCCATTTCACAGAACAAGCCAATCCTTTCAACCCTTAACTAGGATGCTCCACGAACTCTTAGCTAGTTAAAGAATGATGCTTAAAGCAAGTGTGAAAGCCGTTGCTTGTGGGTTGGTCGGTCAGGCAATGCACCTTAAGGAGAGGAAATCACAAAGCATGTCCTTCCCTACTTCCTCGCTCCGCTAGCTTTCAATCCGTAAACCTCTGTTGGAGATGCTTCCTTATTCCTAACATAGGCCACCTGCTCCATCACCCAGCAGTTCAAAGAGTTAGCCATCCATCCGAATACTTATTTACGAGATTGAAGAACCACTAAAAAACAATAAGTGAACAAACAAACAAAAAAAGGTGTACTAAATTTCATCTACAGTACTTGAGGACCTCATTGAATGAAACCATTATTCTTATAGACCCTACATGTCTACCTGAGTCCTTGTTAAAACACCAAGGCAAAATTCAGTTGAGCAACCGACCACTTGAGCGTGCTTATCTTTTGTTAAAGAACAACCCATAGTATAGCTAACAGAGTATCGTTTGGTTAGTTGAACTTGAGCCACCTAAAAATAAACCAACGCCAAAACTAAATAACAAACAAGTCACTGAAAATAGAACAAAGAAGTAAACAAAAACCGATCACACTATTGTGCACTTCATAAAATGATTACACTAATAAGAATCAGGCCTAACTTTTCTATAAAAAGAATCACTTGAACAAGTTCTTAAGTATTTCAATGAACTCAAGAAACATGTAAAAAATAACCTTAGTTCACATAAAAAATCACAAAGATGTAACATAGGTAGCAACATAATTTTCAAGCCCACAGTCAATGCTCTTTCACAAAGCTTTTGAGCTAGCCTTGTACTGATTCTTTAAATGGCCCCACTGAAGTCTGCATTGAAATGCTTCATATAATATACAAACACATAATTTACACTCACTTATAACAAATCAACAAGCCAACAAAAATATTTAACTCATATTCTTAGACAAGACACACATACCCATATTACCAAAATCCCTAGTAGGAAACCACCACTGTGGATGCATTTGCATCAAGTATAATACTTCAACCATTAATACAAAACAAATCACATAATCTCAAACACGACAAGAATTGAAACAAACCATATTCTAATTAAAACATAGCAACTCGAGAGAACAATACCCAACACCCAAGGACTTGGATAGTGATTAACTTAATTATGCGTTCAACCTATAATGATTCGAACAGTGAAAGTATAAACTTCTAAGCCCAAAACATATTTCATTCACAATTCATAAAAATAATCATGCATTGATAATCAAGAGTCGCACCAAATTCACCATACTTTGAAACTATAATTTATTTAGAATACAAAGAGAAGTAGGTAGATGTACTCACCTCAAATCTATAGGAAATTTACAGCAGTAAAAACAATATTAAATCCTCCAAAGGCCGTGGGTCGAAAAGCTCTCGTCCTCATTCATCACAAGATTCTCACATGTATTTACCCCCACATTGAACTGAAATTCGAAAGTAACCATAGTAGAACCACCCACCGAACCATATACCTTAAGAAAGCTCTTTGAATCTATTTTCCAACGGTCCAAATCGCGTAAAAAACCAATCACTATAGAGAAAGATACAACCATTTTGGTGAAAGGCGCCAAATCTGCTCTAAAACCAATTTCCCTCTCATTTCTTCTTCTTGAGTGATAATATATCATAGATATTAGAATCAAACCGTCATGGATTCTGGGTATTTGAGATTCCCATCATCTTCTCCATGATCTTTAATCTATAAATAGGTGGATATGGGTGGATATGCATGTTAAATGGTGCATGCAAAAAACGCAAAACCAGGCACACGTATTACCTGCTCTTGTACTCCCTCAGACTTGCAAAATCGAGCAAGCAACACCAGAGCTTGCACACCTCCCCGCCATACAACAACTTTTGTGCTACATTTGTCATGGCGGCCAAGTTTGCAAGTGCACCAAAAAGACGCGTTCGACACAAACAAACGAACATCATGTTACAACTTATTCATAGAACCACTTAAAAACATAATGTTATACAACAGATGGAAGGCACATACAAGTACTCCATCACACCGAAGACCATTTAAAGTTCAGATTCACTAAAGCTTTTACACCACCTATTTTTCGCAAATGGCACCTCTCAAGAGAAAGACAGGTTGATATTATATCCACAAACCCCGGAACAACTTTAAATATATAAACATATGTAATATTATATATAATCAACTTAGAGGTGATGACGCATCCCGTAAGATATGGATGAGACTACTAAGGATATAGACTATGTACAGGAGTTACCTCAAAATTCTCAGTACTCCACTCTTCTAAAAATTCCAAAATTGGATTTTCACCAGACCACATGCCTGGAGCACGTACCATACAAAAATACCCACAAGTATTCACAGTTTGCAATCTTCATGCAAAAGATCAAAACCAACACATGCATAGAAGAATCTTTAATAATAAAGCATTCGATTGAAGGCCTATTATGCAATGCCCAAAATATTGCCGATATATATCGTTTTTTTGGTACACCGACATGGATATATTCGATATATCTCAATTGAATATTGAATCATTTTTTTCCCGATATATATCGCAATTTCTGATGTAACAATATATATCGACCGATATATACGATATAAATTGTTGATTTTGACCGATATTGTTGACTTTGACCAAATATTATTGACTTTGACCGATATATTGACGATATTTCTGATATATTTGACGGTATTTCCAATATTTTTGATATATCGACATACAAAACAAAATTTTGACTGGTCAATAAAAAATTGATATATCCGATATTTCCGATATATATCGGTTTTTGGGTACATCAAAATATTAACCGAATTTGATATTTTGGGCCTTGCTATTATGCACACATGAAAAATATAGCCATGAGAGAAGTGTTTTTAATCGAATAACTAATAGAATAACATAGGACAAGATACCAACATAACCAAACCTCTGTTATTGCATAACATCTGTTTTCAATCAAAGAACTAGAAAAATAATATAGGACCACATACCAACATAACCAAACAAAGCCTAAACTAGCATGTCAAGCAAATTTTCATTTTTAATACCACAAAACAGACACTACTAAGCCAATACAAAATATAAATGGATTATGCTCTAGATCTCTTCTAACAAGCTAGCATAATAAATTAACAGTTTTAGAAGTATCAAGAAAAAAAAATCACATCTAGTACGCTCAATGGACACAATGTAGAAGTTTGTCATAGGGGAGTTCATTGGACTAATTAATTTATAAACAAGTAGTGAATTGAAGGTAAACCAAGAAGTACGTGAGGGTAACCAACAGCAGCATTAGCAAACAGAAAGCAACTTAGATAAACTTTTTTTTACTTGAAATGAGACATCTTACTAGAAATACTAAGGATTACAAATAGATGGTATTCAAGTATTCAACTAGAGTTCTATACTTTTATGGTCCTTCAAATATCTAGACAAGCTAGAAAGTTGATGGTTGACCGGCAACCAAAGTCATATCAGTCATAATTTACAGATTTAGAGTATTCTCCTATGAACTCAACTACAAAAAACCAAATGCAAAAGGAAATTTTTAAAATTTAACTAAACCTCATTTCATAATATTCAATATTTATTAAAAAATAATTAAATAACCCCAATTATTTACCTTGCGAATCAGGGGAACGATTGAAAATGGTGGTTGACGCTGCCCGTGATGGAACACCAAGATAATGGTCTGATCCAGTTCAATCAAAGTGGTTTCCCCGTGGGGGATGGAAACCCAACAGGGGACACATTACTATTCTGCATTGGAAGCATAGCGAGAAGCCATGGATGATGCCAACTTGGCATTGGTTGAGTTCCACTCTGCAACTATGAAGAAGGTCCGGATAGGAGAGAAAAAATGAACTCCCCAATTCAAACTTGCAAAGATTCACAAGACCTTAAGTTCAAGGTCTTGAAATCCACCGGGTTCTCGTTACAATTCCAAATGGGTCCATTAAAATTGAACATATGTCTACCATATGGGTAGATGAAACTACTCGCACTCATCTCTATCTAAGGGGGGAAAAAAGGGGGAAAAGAACCAACACAAAGGACATATTGATTACAAAACAACTAACATGCACAGATTAAAAAAGTAGGACCACGGTATGGCTTCTCTAAAGACAACGAATTCGCAAGCTAATTAAGGCGATCAACGAGATGTTGCAGATGATATAGAACTGATAGACGGGTACACCTTATTTTGTAATACAATAGAAAATGACAATGTTGCACTCATACTGGATTCGTCCGTCCTTTTCTGTTTAGAGCAAATTACCCCATTTCTCTTAAGTTGAGGAAAGAAAGAAAGCACGGGAAATGGATGATGTTTTACACTCATTTTCATGTGATTAATTCAAGAGGTCATGTTGTTTGTGTGAATCAAGATCTTCCACAATACCGATGACATACGCATCTTATCGAAATGTATTTACTTCAAAAAAACTGCATTGGTAAACTGACCGAAAACTTAATTGGAATAGAAGTTTGTGTGTTAGTCATATTTCTAAATTTAAATTCAACACAGACTAGAAAAAACCCATTCAGGTCACTCCTTCCACACAAAAACATATGCCCCAACTCCCAACAAAAAGTATAAGCCACACCAACAAATAAGGACTTGAAAAGGTGAAATATAAACATGAAAACATTTTATAAAACTGGGAAACAAACATACAAGCACTCAAATAAAAAAATTGTCTACAACCTGATAAAGTGTTACAAAACAACCTAAAAAAATCATCGAAACAAACAAAAGATTAGTATATATGAAATCAAATTTGATTTTAACAACCAACAAAAGAAGAGATTTATGATTTGGTTGAGTGTGAGAGTGATGAGTGTGAGAGTGAGTTTACGTTACCTACTTGGAGTGGCTATGAGAGAGGGATGAAGACAGCAAAACGTGTATTTGGAAATCTTGACACGGTCATGTATATAAATCTATATAACAAATAAGGGTGTACAAGACCACCCCATAACCTTTGGATCTAGCTCGTGAGGTGGGGGGAATCCTATGGCTCATGAGGTGTGGGTTGTTTAATAGTGTGAAACAAGAGTGTTGCATTATTCTTAAAGTCAACAAAAGCGGCTAGACTTTTAGTGGACTTCGGTTGGGCTTTTTTGTCGGGCTTCTAATGGACTTCGATTGGAGTTTTTTTAGTTGGGCTTTGGTTAGAGTTTTTTTAGTACGGGGGGCGGATGCACGTCAGGGGCGCCAAAGGCACACATATCCGTCGTCACACATGAAAAATAGAGGGGGCAATGAAGGCGCTAGCGGTATATCAAGTACTGAAATGCGGGGGGGGATGCGCGTCGGGCGATACTGCGCCGCGTTCAATCAAAGGGGCGGGCATATGGGGCCAGAAGGCGCGATATCCGGTCGCGTCGGGGCTTAATCGTGTATTTGTGCCGTACGGCACGGGCAAATACTAGTCTAAAATACAGAAAGGGTTAGTAATAGATAAGGGCATCACCAATGGAGCCATGGGCCTCTATCTTCAAATTTGAGGGAGCAATTGAAAAAGCACCCTTCCAATGCAGCCCCTATAAGGACCTCCATAAATACCATCCTTGAAAAGTATATTTATATTTGAAGACAGTTTTAGAGTTTTTACTTACATGTTTTACTCTATTGTCCAAGCCCGGCCCGTCCCGTCACCGACGTGTTTTCACATAGCCCAACCCGGGTTCGAATCCCATCACCTACAGTTTCTAATTTATTGTTTTTAACTTTTTCAATTTCCAAGGACAAAAAAAGAATAAAATGTGTTCTCAGTGAGGTTCGAACACGGTACCTGCGATTCACATAATCAAGCTCAACATCAAATCAAATATTTCCAGGAACTATTCTTCATTTATGAAGTTTGGCACTGTAGAACCCCTCCAACATACGCCCTTCAAACCATTTCTCTCCTCTAATCAAACCTTTAAAAAGCTGACGTGGCCCTCTATTTTGAGTAGGGGTGTTCATGGGTCGGTTCTGGGTTGGTTCTTACCGGTTTCGGTTCTGGGTCTATTTTTAGCAGTTCCTATCGGGTTCGGTTCTTTCGGGTTTTTTCTTATATTTTGAAAATCCAGATCCATACCCATTAATTAAGTCGGTTCCGGTTCCGGTTCCGATTCCTTATCGGGTTATACATTTTTATTGCTAAAATTATTTTTTTAGTTATATAACCGATATAAAAGTTGGTTCTAGCGTTTGTGTATAACACACTTGTCATCGATATTTTTTGTCCTCTCATAAGAAGTAATGATCTTAAATTCAATAATAATATTTGAAAGTTATATAAAAATTTTAAATACATTCTCATACATTATATGCATGTGTATATTTTAAATCGAACATATGTATATTATATTATACATAATGCGTCATATATATAATAAATATCATATGTACCACAATTGTTAGTTAGCATTGCACGTATTCCTTATCTATTATATATACATGTAATATATTAAGCACGTACACGTTCATACATTATATTAGTTAATATAGATAGTGCATAAGTTAATTCATAGTATACGACTATACGTGTAGACGTAGACACGTAAATATTATTATTAATATTTATAATACACATATTTAATGTAATATTATAAAATATGCATTTAATAACACACATTCACTATTATGCTACATGTTATATATATTTAATATAATTTTACACCTAACAAATATAGACTATATATAATAATAATGTTTGAGTTTGTTTTTATTTAGTGTAATATAATACTAAATTCTATATATCAAAATCAAACTAATCGGTTTTAGGTTTTTCGGTTTTACTCTATTGTACCCATCGGTTTTTTACTATTCGGTTCTAACGGTTTCAGTTCTTTATCGGGTCGGTTCTTAAAGACCCACTTTAAATGGGTCTAACATTTTAGGACCCATGCCCGCTATAAATGGTTCTGATTCCGGTTCGAATTTGGGTAATTGGGTACCCATACACACCCCTAATTTTGAGGGCCTGCATTGGTGATGCCCTAAGGGTTAGAAAAGAGATACTTACTTTTCTTGTAGCAACAAGATTGATTCGATGGTTTCAAAATTCAATTTCCAAAAAATTCAAAGTTCCATTCTCAAATTTTGGTCGTGGTGGTGGAGAAAGGGTTTTGCCTTAGAGAGAGAGATGGTGGTCGCTTGTTTGGGGAAAGGGAAAATAGATAAAAAGAAGCGACCTCTTTCAGTTTTTGGGAATTTTAGTTGAAGTGTGCTGAAATTTTGGGCTGATGTCCGACAAAGGCCTGCCATTTATAGCAGTAACTAGAAAACACAATTTATTTTATTGTATTTTCCGTGCAACCGCAATTGTTAGTGTTCCAGTTACAAACATACCATAGCACTAAATGGATAAACGCTATCTTCCAAAATGCATATAGTTTTTTTTATAAGTGCTATTAAATGGACGCTATCTTATTGCATTTTTGTAGTAATGAAACCAACTTCCCCACGATATATTTTTAGCATGGTCATAGACGCCTATGTGTTTTTGATATTTTATGTGTTTTTTATTTGATTTATGTTGACATTATACTATATTGCAATGAGGCTATGATTACATTTTGGTGATTGTTGAATATGTTTATCCTTTTTCATTTCATTTCAATATACATTTTGCAATTGGTTATTTGTGGTATGTATTATGTGTTACCTATTGGAAGAGAAAATCTTATTCAGAATTATCACCCGGTTAGTTTCCGATTACTAGGCCTAATCGTTATGCACTCCTTAACCGATTAGCTACCGCTTAAGTTTAAATTGTACAACCAAAAAGATAAATACCCTTGATATAAATGATATTTCAGACATATATATATATGAGACTTCTGATATATCGTTTGATATAGATGTTTTAGGCCCTGCAATGAAGTACTACCCGTCTATATGCAGACCAGATTCACTCAATTGTTGGTCAATCATGAATGAGTTTATTACCTTTTATGCAATAAACATTTATTTTAAAACGAAAAAGACAACTATAGTTAAATGAAGAAGAGGTTATCTTCATGGAAAACTATTCCTAAATGATTTACATGTTATATGTACAAAAATGTGGGCATTCCCCTGTTGTATGTTGCCAATATAAGTTTCAAATCCTTAAAGGCAAATGTTTAGTTTCTTCTCCTCTCATCTCCTTCTCCTTTTGCACAATTGCCAAAACTCCTCGATCACTATCTCTTTCTCTCACCCCAAATCAATTGATAACCCTCTATCCTCAAATCTCTTTCCATCATCATCATCGTCTTCTTCTTCTTCTTCATCTTTGTCTCTCAAATTTTTAAAGTCGGTCCCTAACGCATAGGCGACATTCTAATTATAACTTGTAAACATACTTGTTTTATGCTAAATGAAGCTCCGGATCCAGGATCCAAATAAGAGAGGTTTTGCATTCCCTTGATGCTTAAGCACAAAACAGAGCTTTTAATCTCTTATTCCTTAATAATAGGTCAATGGACAAAACTAATAGACAAGTAAATGAAAACCAAGTGGAGAATGCCAGCTCAGCAGAAAGTCACTGAAAGTTGTTGTAATTGAATGCTCAGTCAACATATTCTGTAACTAACTATGTAGGAGTATAAATAGAAACCCTTGTAATAATTCTAGTAGGTCATTCAATACATTTTCATTTTCAGTACTCGTCTTATTTTCATTTTTGTCTGAACTTTATCATGGTATCGGAGCACAAAAGCTAAACAGTTGAGATCGATCCTTAAAACCCTATAAATCAATTTTCTTCCGCAAACTCATTATTTTCTTCGAGATTCATCAAAATTTTCATCAAATTGATCAAGATTCTTATAAACTTCATCAAATTTTCATAAAATCAATCTAAATTTTATCATGACAAGAACAAATCAAGTTCCTACAAACAATCTAAATCAGAATCAAGGATCTATCAATCCAAATCAGCATCAGAATCATGGTGTTAATCATAATCAAGGTGTTTGTATGTAATTATCAAGTCGAATCAACATCAAATTCAGAGTATTTCAATTATGTGAGTTCTTTCAGTAGTTCATCATCTATGCTTCAAAATATTTATAATTTTGTCACAATCAAACTTACCCGTGAGAATTATATGCAATGGAGATATGTTCTTATGCCAATATAATACTGTGTACATTTAATATGTTTAGAATAATTAATGGAAATGAGTCATGTCCTAGCAAGTTTTTGAATGATAGAAATGGTGTTGTTACAAATCAAGTGAATCCTACTTATCTTGATTGGGTGAAAAGAGACCCAATTTTACTAATTTGGATCAATGCAACACTCTTTCCTGAATTGCTATCATATGTTGTTGGAAAGACCACATCAAGAGATCTATGGTTGAATTTAGAAAAGAGATTTGCTGCAATTTCTATAGCACATGTGAATCAGTTGAAAGCTAGGCTTCAAGACTTAAAAGAGAAGAAACTTGTTCTATTGCTGTATATTTGCAAAACATAAAGCAAATTGTTGATGCCTTAGCAGCAGTTGGATCTCATGTTCAAGACGATGATTTAGGTTTTCATATCCTAAAAGGATTACCAAGTGACTACAAACATTTTGCAACTTCAGTAAGAATTCGTAAACAAGAAGTAAGTTCAGATGAACTTCATGGTTTGCTTTTGAGTAAAGAGTTATCAGTTGAAGAAATGCATCAGTCTACAATCACGGAATCACCCATGCTTTCAATACAACTACTCAGAGTTACAATAAGCAAAGAGGTGGTTATCAGTATAATAAAGGAAATTATCATAACAACAAAGGAAACTATCAGTACGACACAGGAATTACAAAGGCAATTAAAGTAATTATAAAGGGAATAATAACTATAACAAAGGTTCTTTTCAAGGTAGAAATACAAATCCAAGGGGTTATTTTCAACAGAGTAATTACAATAATATAGGCAACAAGAGCTAAGTGGGTGGGAAAACATATCATCTAGCTATTGACTACCATCCACAGAATGAGTCACTCCTATGCTGGCAGAATACCACCTGCAAAGCTAGCAATGCTTGCAAGTTTTGAAGATTCTAATGACTTTCCAGATTAGTCTTATGAGTCTAATTCATATATTGGTTCACATTTTGATACTTCGGCTCACTGTGATTCTTTTGGAGCACAAAATTATGCCAATGAAAACTATCATATGGCCAACTATGTTGCTGCTTATGGGGGTCTTAATGCCTATTGAGGACATAATTCTGCTCATGGAGGATATAACTGAAATGATAACTAAGTTGCCAACTTTATTGCAAATTATGCGAGTTCTTATTCTTCATCAAATTGGTTTGCTGATACCGGAGCTTCTCACCATATTACATCAAGATGCCTCTAATCTCACCTCATCTACACCTTACAAAGGCAAGGAGAAAGTTGTAGTAGGCAGAGTGGTCAAGGTTTGAATATCCTACACACTGGTTCTTCATTAGTATCTCCTAAATATTCAAAAGCATGTTTTAAATTACATAATAGTTTGCATGTTCCACACATGACACACAATTTACTATATGTCCACAAGTTTGTCACAAACAATGATTGTTCACTTATCTTTGATTCTTATGGTTTCACTGTAAAGGACAATGCAACATAGATGACACTTTTCAGAGGCAAAACTGAAAATGGCCTCTATCCCTTCACTTTCACATCAGTTCCATTAGTCTCTTCACACTCTCATTCAGCATTTTTAAGCAATTAAGAAAACTACCTTCTCCATATAGCATCAAAGACTGGGCCATCCATCATCTCAAGTTCTTCAACATGTCTTAAGTAATAACAATTTGGTTGTACAAAATTCTGATAATCCTAGCTCCTTTTGTAATGACTACTAACTTGGCAAAAGTCATAAGATCCATTTTTCACTTTCTACTTGTAAAACAAATAAACCATTACAAATTCTACACATGGATTTGTGGGGGACTTCACCTGTTGTTTCATCTAATGGATATAGATATTTTGCTACAATTGTCAATGATTTCACTAGATTTTGTTGGATTTATCCACTTTCTTGTAAGTCTGATTCCTATAATATTTTTCTTTCATTCAAAATCTTTGTGGAAAAACAATTAAATGTCTCGATCAAATGTGTAAAAACGGATAATTGTCGAGGAGAATTCACTAGCCATAAGTTTCAATCCTTTCTTACCAATTATGGAATTCAACACCAATACTCTTACCAATACCCTTGAACAGAATGGTATAGTAGAAAGAAAACACAAACACCTTTTAGAGATGACAAGAACATTGTTTGCTCAATCTCATCTTCCTAAACATTACTGGCTTGATATTGTACAAACCTATGTCTTTCTCATAAATAGACTACCAACACCATCTCTTCACAATCTTTGTCCTTGGCAAACGTTTTTTAATCTCACGCCTGATTATTCATTGCTTAAATCCCATGGTTGCAGTTGTTTTCCTTGGTTGAGACCTCACTCAGCTCTAAAACTAAATTGGACATGAGGAGTAGTAAACACTGTGTTCTCATAGGATATAGTCTTCAACATAATTGCTATAAGTGTTTAGATCCAATTAGTAACAAATTTTTTGTATCTAGACATGTTATTTTTAATGAAAATGAATTTCCCTTTAAATCTGACACTTTTAATTCTAACAATACTTGTTCATCTTCTTTCCTTAAGTTTTTCAGAAACATTTACATTATCATACTACAAATTTCATTACCTCTAAATCCTCTTCATCAATTCAGAATGCCAGCTCGGCTTCTATTCCTTAGATTTCTTCTTCTACCAATTCTAATTTTTTGTTTTTGTTTTTTAGAACATATATAGTTTAACGTTTAGGCAGATCCTGACCTGCATTAAATTCTCATGAATTTGTTTCTTTCTTTATCCTCTTTGGCATACATAGTGAGTTTCTCATCCAATGGAGGTATAAAGAAGGTACATCTCTCACCATTAAACATGCTGGCTAGGTAGTCAGCTATCCTATTTGTTTCTCTGTAGACATGTATGTATGAAATGCATAATCCCTGTGTTAGCCCTTTAATAGCTAGGACTGTATTCATACAGTACCAAGGTAGTGGTTCTGTTCCCTTTAGAGCATTCCCAATGCAAGTCAATATATTTCCCCTCTTATCACCTCCACGTAGACAGTATTTCCCCTCTTGGTGAAAAACAAGGTGAAGCTGCCCAATGCAAAGGTGAAAAAAAATATCGGACGGGATATTGTATTTCGTCGTCTGGAGGCATTTTGATTGAGACGGAATGTAACATCCCGTTTGGTATTTTGTCTGAAGTTAAAAAAAAACCGAAAAAACACGCGAGACATTCTGTCAGAAAAAAAACCGATTTTAAAAAAAAAAACACACGAGACGGAATCCAACATTCCGTCCGAAGTTCACAAGTCAACTACTATCTCGGTCTCAGGTTTCACCTTAGTTTTGACTTCGGAAAATATTCACCACATATTCACCTCTGCATTGGACAATGATTTTGAACCAAAAGTGGTGACTATTTTCACAAACCCCCCAAAACCACCTCCATTGGGAATGCTCTTAGAATATTGATGGCACTCTAAGAGTCAGATGCTACCACAATCTCCTTTTTTCCCAAGCAATGTGTAACCTTACAAACCATTCCACTTACACTAACTCTAGTTCACCTCAACTTCCACTTACTACTCCCATCAGTCAAAATACAATTCCAATTTCCACTACTTTTATCAGTTCAACTTCTTCTGACATCTCACTATATACTTCAAATACTCATGTCATGAAGACCAGGTCCAAATGTGGTATTTATAAACCAAAGAGCTTTGTTGTAACTAAACATCCTCTCCCTATTGCTTTATCCACCATAATTCAAAGTCTGCCTGCCACACCTACTACATACAAACAAGCTATAAAATATCCAAATTGGAGGGTTGCCATGGATGCAGAGTTTAATGCCTTACAAAAACTAACACATGGATTTTAGTTATTCCAAATGCTAGTCAAAATGTAGTTGAGCATAAATGGGTTTCTAGATTGAAGCAAAAACAAGATGGCAATATTGATAAGTGTAGAGAAAAAATGATATTTTCTCATTCTGGTGTGAAGAAGCGACCAGCTCCCATTTACACACAGGCAAGCGTACCAGCTCATGCTTTGGCGACCTCCAGTGATTTAAGCGCGACCCGCGCTCAACTTTGCTTGGTCAAGGGCGCGACCCGTGCTCCACCTTATTTCAGCACGAATTTTCCCTTTTTCGAAAATTTTATGAAATAGTATAAATATAGGTTTTTTCTGTAGAAACCTAACTTTTCCAAAACCAAGAAAGAGAGAGATTATAAGAGAGCAGTTCTTTATAAGTTGAGTGTTCATTCTTTGTGAGTGAATTGAGAGACTTGTAATATGTTACTCCGGACATCTAGTAAAGCTTGGAATTCGCAATGTGGACGTAGGCAAATTGCTGAACCACGATATATCTCGTCTTGTGGTTTGTTATTCTTTTACATTAATTGTTTTACTTTATATGCTTGTTATTTGATATTGAGAAGTGTTGGGATATTGCTTGGAGGGTGTTGAAGTCTTGTCTATTGAGAAGGATCGATCCTTGTGTTGGATTGATCCGTTTGTTGTGGGTAACGTTGTTTTTGCAGTTATTTATTCACAATAATTGGTATCAGAGCGTAGGTATACGACCTAGAATTTTGAGTTTAGTGCTCGAAATTTGTGTAGACAAAGTGTTCGATTAAATTCCGAAGTGATTTTTTTTTTTTTTTTTTGTTATTGTGTGTAACTTGAAAGATGGCTCCCAAGATGTTAAACGCAGGGTTTGAAGAAGAGAAGTTTAATAGGAAGAATAACTTTGGGATTTGGCAAGTCCAAGTAAAGGACATCCTTATCCAACAAGGTTTGCACAAGGCTTTAAAGAGGATTAAATCTAAGGTGGCGAATATGAGTAATGATGATTGGGAAGAGTTCGATCTTCAGGCTTGTTCATCAATCTGGTTATGTCTTGCTAATGAGGTAATGTATAGTGTGATGAGAGAAAATACCGCTGCTGCTATTTGGCTCAAACTAGAGTCTATGTATATGACCAAGATGTACCTTAAGAAGCGTCTTTATCGGTACATGATGGTCGATGGTTCAACGATGCAAGAGCACGTTAGTAAGTTCTGTCGACGTCTAGCAGATTATTTGAATGTTGGTATGAAGATGGATGATGAGGATCAAGCGGCATGTTTAATATTCTCCTTGCCAGAAAGCTATGAGCATCTAATGACTACATTTATGAACAGAGAAGTCGTCGATCTTGATGAAGTTCAGAGTGCACTTCTTTCTTATGAGTTGATGAAGAAGACACGTGTAGAGAATAACATTGATGCAGGTCAGGGGTTAGTGGCAGGAGGAAATTCGTATGAACAGAATTCTACAAGTAATGAGAATTCTAGGTCCAAGTCAAAGAAGCCTTTAAAACATGTATGCGGTCTTCTGATTGCAATGAAAAGGGACATTATGCAAGTAATTGTCCTCACCCGAAGAAAGAGAACAAGAGAGATGGTCAGAAGAAAGGTAAGGCAAAAATTGAGGCAAGTTATGCTTCAGGCTCTGAAGGGGATGAGTTAAGTCTTTGTGTGTCCACACAAGACTATATGACCGAAATGTGGATTCTTGATTCCGGATGTTCCTATCATATGTGCCCGAATAGAAAGTGGTTTACTTCTTATGAGAGTATTGATGGTGGTTTCGTTTTGATTGGTAATGACGTTGCTTGTAAGACGGTAGGAATTGGAACTATACGGGTCAAGATGTATGATGGTGTAGTGAGGACTTTAACCAATGTGAGATATGTTCCTAAGCTAAAGAAAAGTCTTATTTCCCTTGGTACCTTGGATTCCAAAGGCCACAAGTTTGTGGGCGAAGGTGGAGTCCTAAATATTGTTAATGGCTATTTAGTTGTTATGAATGGTCAAAAACATATAACCTTGTATACTCTGATAGGTAGTATGGTGATATGCGATGTAGCAGTGGGTGCATGTAGTAATGATTCTGAGTGCACTAAGATATGGCATATGTGTTTAGGGCATATGAGTGAAAAGGGTTTGTCTGAGTTGTGCAAGCTAGGGTTCTTGAAGAATTTGAAGAAGCCAAGTAGTACGGGGTTCTGTGAGCATTGCGTCTATGGGAAGCAATGCAGAGTTAAGTTCAAGTCAAGCAAGCACACGACAACAGGCATCCTTGACTATGTGCATACGGATGTTTGGGGACCCTCCTCCAGGCTTCAAAGGGAGGTAACCGCTATTATGTCTCATTCATTGATGATCATACTCGCTTTATATGTGTGGGTGTATATGATGAAATCGAAAGATGAAGTGTTTGAGACATTTAAGAAGTGGAAGGAAAGGGTTGAGAATCGCACAGATAGGAAGGTAAAGACATTACGGTCTGACAATGGTACTGAGTATACCTATGGACATTTCCAAGAGTTTTGTCTTGTAATAAGGGAATTGCCGACACTAGGCGGTCGAGGGGCATGCCACAGCAGAATGGAATGGCAAAGAGGATGAATAGAACTTTGCTTGAAAGAGTGAGATGTTTGTTGTCTAATGCTAGTCTAGGCAAAAAGTATTGGGCAGATGTAGTGTCCATGGCGTGTTACCCATGTCTGATAGGTCACCATTACCCGGCTATAGATTGCGGGACACCTTATGAGGTGTGGTCGGGTAACCCAACTGATTATAGTATTTTTGCGAAGTGTTTGGATCGGCGACTTACTACCATGTGAGAGAAAGCAAACTAGATCCTAAGCTAAGAAGGCCATATTCTTAGGCTTCGCAAATGGGGTAGAGGGATACAGATTGTGGTGTCTAAAAGACCACAAGTTCCTGGTCAGCAGAGATGTTACCTTTAATGAGACTTCCGTGTTATCTTTCAAGAAGGCAGGAAGTAGCTAAAGCGAGAATGGTGAGTCTATAGAAGTTCAAGCTACTGAGCTTGAGTTGTCTGATGCAGCAGATGACTGGTTAGATCATGATGATGTACCAAATCATGGAACCACACAACAACAGGAAGAAGAGCAAGAACATCCGCAACTTGTAGTGGCTGACCCTAGGCCAAAGAGACAAGTTAAAGAAGTGCACAAGTATAGGCACGAGAAGCCGGTGAAACACTATGGTCAGGTGGATTTAGTGGCATATGCACTGAATATCGAAGATTATGAGCGGATAGCTTTAAGAAAAGCTGTTAGAGATGCTCATTCATTGAGATTGGTTGGTAGTATGCAAAGCGGAGATGGAATCTCTTGATAAAAATCACACATGGGACCTAGTTTTATTGCCAAAGGGCAAAAGGAGTATCGACAGTAAATGAGTGTTTAGAAAGAAAGAGGTCCTTATTGAGTTCGACAGTACTGGGTACAAGGCAAGAGTGGTAGCAAAGGGTTTTTCACAGAAGGAAGGAGTCGACTACAATGAGGTATTTTCCCCAGTGGTCAAACATACGTCCATTCGTGTGTTATTGAGTTTAGTTGCTCACTTCGACTTGGAGTTAGAGCAACTTGATGTGAAAACTGCTTTCTTGCATGGGGACTTGGAGGAAGAGATCTATATGAGACAACCTGAAGGGTTTGTCGTTGCTGAGAAAGAAGATCATATATGCAAATTGAATCGGTCACTGTACGGGTTAAAGCAATCGCCCAGGCAATGGTACAAGCGCTTTGACACGTTCATGATGCAACATGAGTACACCCGAAATAAGTATGATTGTTGTGTTTTGTAAAGTCCTGAATTATTATTAAGGGTAAATTAGTAAAAGACATTTGAACCTTAGGGGCGATTACGTACTTGGCCAGTCGGATAGACGGTTAGCCTGACGTAACGTAAATTTATTTAACACCGACCTAGAAAACCAAGTTAATTTAGGAAAACCTCTCAAAAAAAAAAAAAAAAAAAAAAATCTAAGGTCTCATATAACTGGTTACTTAGAATATACGAAAATTGAAAAGAAGTTAAATAATAAGTGATAAAATGATTCGATACGTAGTAAACTCGGGGGCGCCTAACTAAATAATTTAATAGTCAATAAGAAGAGTGCATAAACCCTAAACCGTAAAAACTGGACAAGTCATTCGACGGCGATTAATCGCATTACGGTATCGCGGCGAAACTTAGGCGTTGCACGCGAGAGCGGGGGATTCAAAACCTTGTTGGATGCTAAATTAGAAGGTAAGGGTAGGATGGTCTTTTGGCTAAAAATTAGACAAAATCGCACCAAACAAAATCCCCAAATCAAATCGCACCTATTTTTTTTCCCCCATTTAAGCTATCTCTTGAAACCCTAAGAGAGAGGGGTTAATTCACTCAATTTCAATCGATTACAACCTCAATTCTTCACACCCAAACCTTAGAAACCTTAAACCCAAGTGTGAGGATTCAAAATTTCTTTGAATCGCATTGTACCAAGGTAAAAGGTGAGTTTAATTTCTTCCTAAATAGATATTTAAACTAAATTTCGATGGATTAGGGGTGTATGGATGAAATTAATTGAATGGGGGTGTTGGTAATGTCGGCAGTAGCTATTTGGTGAAGATAGAGTGGAGCGAATTGGTGGAGAAGCAAGCTAAGGAGCTATTCTTGCTGACTCGGTAAGAATTATAAATATTCAATCTATTTTAGAGCATTGATGCTAGTTCACACTTGTTTAAGATCACGTTGAGTATCGAGTGAGTGAGAAAGAACACCCACTTAGTATTATTGGATTAAATGTGAATTGAAGAGTGGAATTTGTTGTAGTTAGAGTTGGGAAAAAAATCGTAATAGTTAGTGGGATTGATAGATATGATTGGCGATGACGTGCGGTCCTACAATGGTTGTAAATGACTACAGAGCCCTGTCAGAGGAACAATGCTAGCAGTGGCCTGTAGCTCTGTTATCTACAAAACCAAATTCTTAACGTCGAGATTCTTCTCGACTTTCGTAGATAAGAATTTCCTCGTTAGTTTGATAAACTCTAACGACCGACGTATACATCTGATGTTATAGGAGTGAATTCGAGTGGATTTGGTTAAGTGGACTTGATTCGGTTAAGTGGGCTTGAGGATAACGAAGCTTGCTAAGGTAGGAACCTATATACCAATATATAGTCTGCTTATTTTCATGCATGATTTGATTTGTTTAAATTGTTAAGAGATAGTTTGCGTATCAACCATGCATGTATATATGGTATTCATGTTTTGCATTTGTATTTTTCCGTGATATAAACTAAATATACGGATAGCTTTTGTGTGAAAAATGAGTTTGTGAAATCTGGGTAGTGGGGATTTATTTTCTTTGATAAAAGAGTAAAACTGGTTTTGGGAAGGGTTCTCGCCTCTTGTCTCCGATGGGAGGCGAGAGATGGATTTTGTAATGCAGGTAAGGATTACCCGGTTGTTTGTAACTAGGTGTGAGGTTTTGGATTGTTCTCGGGATGGTTGTTGTTATTTACGATGATTCGCCGTTTGGGAATCATCGGTTGTTATTTACTATGATTGTCCCGTTTGGGAGTCATAGGTTGCTTTTACTCGATTGTGGGAAATCCAGGAACTCACACCTACAGAATCAATAGTTTAAAAGGAAAACTAAATATGTAATTATAGTATTTTGAAATAACCATATATATATATATATATATATATATATATATATACGGTTTGTCTAGGGTGCCACTCTTAGAGTGCCACCCTTATCTCACTCTTCATTTGAGTCGTCCGATCTCGCCCTTTAGATCTCAAGATCTAATTCACCCAATTTACCGATATTTTGATATTTCATCATCTTCTCTAAAAAAAAAACAAAAAACCGATCTTCACCAATACTCTACAGACCGATCTAACCAAAAAAACGAAATTTAGATTCTCTCTCTCTACTCTCTCTCTCGGCTTCTTCTTCTCATCATTTGGCAATTAGGTTTCTTCACTTGGTTTCTTCTTCTCCTCGAGGTATCATTTTGGCACTTCAACTATAGTCCACATTTGGTTATGGTGCTTGCCTATTAATAATGCTTTAATTGACACTTGGATTGTCATTATACCATAAAACCTTGAATTTTGATTTAATTTAGGTTGCTATGATTATAGTTATGATTAATACCCTCGTTTAAAGACGGCGACAATTTCGTGAACTCTCGCCGTATTCTTCACTTCGTCGTCGTATTCGCCGAGTTCGGTGAACTCGTCAGATCTCGTCCGAGTTCGGTGAACTCGTCGTATTTTCATCATCGAGATACGTCGTGAGTTCGGTGAACTCTATCGAGTTTTGAACTCTTTCGAGTTTTGAACTCTATCGAGTTTGGTGAAGTAGCATATTCGGTGAACTCGCCGAAGTTTTGAACTCGTCGTCATTCTCGTCGAGTTCAAAACTCTTTTCGAGTTCGGTGAACTCGCCGTATTCTTCATGCCGTGATCGCCGAGTTTTGAACTCGTCGAAAGTTCGGTGAACTCTTTCGTAGATTCTCGTGAGTTCGTGAACTCGTCGTATTCTTCATGTCGTGATATTCGAACTCGCCGAGTTCGTGAACTCTATCGAGTTTTGAACTCTTTCGAGTTTTGAACTCGTCGAGTTCGTTGAAGTAGCATATTCGTGAACTCGCCGAGTTTTGAACTCGTCGTCGTGATCCGAGTTCAAAACTCTTTCGAGTTCGGTGAACTCGTCCGATTCTTCATGCCGTATTCTCGCCGAGTTTTGAACTCGTCCGAGTTCGATGAACTCTATCGAGTTTTGAACTCGGTCGAGTTCGCTGAAGTAGCATATTCGGTGAACTCGTCGAGTTTTGAACTCGTCGTAGATTCGCCGAGTTCAAAACTCTTTCGTGAGTTCGTGAACTCGCCGTATTCTTCATGCCGATTCTCGCCGAGTTTTGAACTCGCCGAGTTCGATGAACTCTATCGAGTTTTGAACTCTGTCGAGTTCGTTGAAGTAGCATATTCGTGAACTTCTGTTTCGGTGAACTCTGCCAAAGTTTTGAACTTCGTCGCGCCGGAGTTCGGTTAACTTTTCGTTTCTTCATGCCGAACTCGAGTTTTGAACTCTATCGAGTTCGGTGAACTCTATCGAGTTTTGAACTCGTCGAGTTCGCTGGCTGAAGTAGCATATTCGGTGAACTCGCCGAAGTTTTGAACTCGTCAGATTCTTCGAGTTCAAAACTCTTCGAAGTTCGTGAACTATGTCGATTCTTCATGCCGATTCGTCGAGTTTTGAACTCTATCGAGTTCGTGAACTCTATCGAGTTTTGAACTCTTTTCAGAGTTTTGAACTCTGCCGAGTTAGTTCGCTGGCATAGCATATTCGGTAACTCGCCGAAGTTCGGTGAACTCGTCAAAGTTTTGAACTCGCCGTCAGATTCGTCGAGTTCGGTTAACTCGTCGTATTCTTCATGCCGATTCGTCAGAGTTTTGAACTCGCCGAGTTCGTGAAGTATCATATTCGGTGAACTTTGACTCGCCGAGTTTTGAACTCGCCATATTCTTCATGCCAGATTCGGTCAGAGTTCGTGAACTCTGTCGAAGTTTTGAACTCGTTAGAGTTCGGTGAACTAACATATTCGTGAACTTTGTCGAGTTTTGAACTCACGAGAGTTCGTGAACTAGCATATTCGTGAACTCGTCAGAGTTTTGAACTCCGCTGAGTTCGTGAAGTAGCATATTTGGTTAACTCACCGAGTTTCATGTTTAAGCCATTTTACACCGTTTATGTACATTGGGGATTTTTGACCGTTTAAGTTATTTATATTTTTAATTTTTTCGATTTATAGAAATGGAGACAGAGACATCAATCAATATCGAAGAAGACGTAGTTGGGTCTTCGCCTACTAAAGCCCCCGCTCAAGGCACGCAAACATTAGCCGCCCTTATATAGGAATGACTTTTACAAGTATTGACGGGCAAAGACTTATTACAAAGAGTATGGTCAACAAGAGGGATTTGAGACTCGTGTTCGACGACTTCTAAGCAACAAAATCAGGTGGATTTGGTTAGTGGTTGTTTACCGGTTTGCTCACGGAAGGGGTTAAGACTCCTAAGAGATGAAGTCCGGATCAAGAAATACATCAACTATCCGTGTGGTTGCCAAGCTAGAATTCGTCATTAAGAAAAGAATGCATGAAGAGATATATGAGGTCGGGCCAAGCTCATAATGACCATAGTCACGGCCCGGGTGACCCCATCAAGAGAATTTGCATGAAAACTAACAAACATATGCCCGGGCGTGAAGCGCTTGACCGAGATATTTAGTGATAACAGTTTTATCCGTTGGGAAAGTGGCATCCGCTTTCCATGGAGAGGAAGTTGGGTTTACACGTAAAGATTGTTGGAACCATTATTATGGTTTGACCGTAAAAGATGCCTAAAGAAGGTGATGCAACCGCCGCGGCCGCAATATTTTATGCAAGAGTGCCGAGGATCCCCGCCTCTATTACGCCATTGATTTAGATGAAAATGGGACCGCGTGAACTTTTTTCGGGTTCATGGGAGGTCTCGATGCCGATGAATATTTCGAGATGTTGTGTCTTTTGATACCACATATCGCACTCAATGCATATTCCATGCCTTTTGCCCCTTTTAATCGAGTCAACCATCATTATCACCGATTCAGTTTGGTTGGCGCATTGTTGCTTGATGAGACGAAGATACATTCATATGGCTATTTAAGGCCCGGCTTGCAGCCATGGGTGGTCGTGGCGCCAACCGCAATCATCAACGACCGTGATAGAGCGATGACAAAGCAGCCCATTGCCAAAGTGTTTCCTAATACTCGCCATCGCATCGCTCTTTGGCATATTATGCAGAAATTCCAAGAGAAGATGTCATTTACCAAATTTGAGACATTGGTAACCGAGTTGAAGAACACTATTTCTTTTCGTGATAAGATTGTTGATTTTGAGAGAAGATGGTGTACAATCATTGAGAAGTATGAGTTGTCCGAAAATCCTTGGTTGACAGAGATATATTCAATGCGGAGAAATGGGTTCCTTGTTATCTCAAAGGCACCTTTTTGCTCGGTATGCACACGACCGGGTCGGCGAATCGATGAATGCTCATTATGACCAGTTTGTCAATTCGACGACTACGCTTTATGCAGTTTGTACATGGTAATGAGAAGTCTTTGACTTTGCTTGCTAGGAAAGAAAGAGATTCGATTACGCGACCGAGCATAGTTCACTTGATTGTGCCTAACGATGCTTTCATCCTTATGCATGCCGCGAAGGTCTATAATGATCTCAATATTCAATAAATTTAAAGAGCAACTAGAAAAGGCAAAGATGGAGTACAAAATTGATGGGGAACAAATTGACAGTATGGAACCGAAGCTACATGGTGAAATGGAGAGACCCCAAGAATTCAGTTTGGAGAGTGAGTTTCGATAGAGGAACCTTAGAGGAGATCATGCGAATGCAAGTACTTTCAGTTTATGGGTTTGCTTTGTGGTCATATCTTAAAGGTTTTTTATGCTTACGAGATTGAAGAGATTCCAAACCATTTTAGATTGACGCGGTGGATGCAAAAGTCTAACACTTATAGAGCGGAGTTTGATACTGGATTTGTGGTCGGGAATGTCTCAAATGAACCTTTGAGAGTGGCTCATTCTATCAAGGTTGCTTCTCAAGTGGCTTACGATGCGTCGCATACTTTTGAGGGTTATTCATATTTTATTGAAAAGATTGGTGAAATGGCTATTGAAATTTCAAAGTTTAATGAGACTTCCTACAAAGGAGACGCAGAAGTTGCAGAGCCTCCAGTTGCAGAGCCTCCAGTTGCAGAGCCTTCGATACCTTCGGTTAATACATCACAGGTTTTTTTTATTTGAATGTTTAATTTGATATAAATTTAGTGTTTAATTCGGTGTTTAATTTGATATAAATATTTATTTTAATTCGGTCTTTATTTCAGCTATTGATTTTGAATCCCAACATTTCTCAAACAAAAGGGAGGGGGAAGAAGAAAGCGGATAGATGGAAATCCCCCAAAGAGATAGCCCTAAACAATTCAGGAAGAAAGTGTCACAGATGTGGACAGATTGCTAACCATGACTCGAGAAATTGTCCGGAGAAAAATAATAATGAATCTGTTATTGTAAGTATAGATTTATTCAAAACTCTTTGATTCTAAATGTTCACTAGTTCTAATGATATTTTTATCTGGTCATGGACTTCATTGATGTCCGGACTTGTTAAGAGTGGTTTAGATATGGCAGCCTTGTTAGAGTTTTATCAAGTGTTGTTAAGTTGAACTACGGTCGAGGGTTGTGTTCCATTGCATCATTCCATTGATAGTATCTAATGTTGTCCGCTAGCTAGGCTCTAGATAGGAAACATCATAATGATAGACCGGTGCTTTTTTGATAACTTCTTTCTCCCTTTTATTTTCAAATTTTAATATTGCTGGTTTAGGTTACATTTGGGGAGTTTAATTAGACCGAGTTCTAATCTCATTGATATTGTAGAAAAGAGAAGTATGGCTCAAGGAGAAATGGAGAATCGAGGCAAAGCTTTGCTTTAGGTAAAAATATCGCCTACTCATCCGTTCGCTTCCAGCCCCTCGACTTTGCATCAATCGATCTTCAGTCTTTTCATCATTCTCTCAGTTATGTTTCTATCAAGCATACAGTTCCACAAGATGCCACAAGATCACCGCCACCTTGACTATGCACCATTCAAGAAAGTGCGCCAAAATTGAGTTATTAGCTATAACGGAGAAATTGTCGAAAAGAGCTTAGAGAAGAAGCGTAAGTGTTGAAAGAAGGTGGAGAAGTTGAAGAGAGTGAAACTTGGAGTGAAAGGCTTGAACAAGCCAAAGCTAGGTGCGCAGCAGGCTATACTTGTTGCTAATTCATTCGATGTGCTTAAATGTTGTAATACGAACAATAATATTTGGGATTGCATAAAGCATTTTGATGTGCTTATTATAAATGTTATCATGTTGTTACAATGGCGCGCTTAACTTGCAATTTTGTTCCGTAAGTTGATATGATGTATTGATGCGCATACTATACCACCAAGATAATGCCAACGCTTTGTCAACAACAAATTTACCTCAACTCATATGATCATCAATGAACATCAACACAAACAAACCAAAACCGATAAATTGCCAAAACATCAACATCAACGATATGGACTTAGTAATGGGCGATATCGCTTGGATTTGAATTTGATAAAAAATGGCGTTCTGTTTGGACTTTGTCCCCAAACGGCATGGCCAAACCATTTGAACTTAGTCCCAAACGGCATGGCCACACCGTTTGGCCTTAGTACCAAACGGTGTGGCCATGCCGCTTTGGGGACAAAGTCCAAACGGTTCGCCATGCCGCTTTGGGACAAAGTCCAAACAGACACTCTATTTTTTTTGCAAGTTCAAAGTCCAAACGACATGGCTGCACCATTGGGCCTTAGTCTCAAACGGCATGGCCACACCGCTTGGAATTAAGGCCAAACGGTGCTCGCCGCCATTGCCGTTTGAACTTTGAACTTGAAAAATGGTGTCTGTTTGGACTTTGTCCCAAACGGCATGGACACACCGCTTGGTACTAAGGCCAAACGGTATGTCCATGCCGCTTGGGACTAAGTCCAAACGGTTCGCCATGCCGCTTGGGGACAAAGTCCAAACAGACAAACCATTTTTTTCAAGTTCAAAGTCCAAACGGCATGGCGGACCGCTTGACTTTGTCCCAAACGCATGGCCACACCGCTTGTCCTTAGTACCAAACGGTGTGGCCATGCCGCTTGAGAGTAAAAGGCCAAACGGTTCCGCCATGCCGCTTTGGGACAAAGTCCAAACAGACGCCATTTTTTTTTGCAAAGTTCAAAGTCCAAACGGCATGGCGGCACCGTTTTGGCCTTTTTCTCAACGGCATGGCCACACCGCTTGGTACTAAGGACAAACGGTGTGGCCATGCCGTTTGACTTTGAACTTGCAAAATGTGTCCGTTTGACTTTGTCCAAAACGGCATGGCCGCACCGCCGTTGGACTTTGTCCAAACAGACACGCCATTTTTTGACGCAAGTTCAAGTCCAAACAGACACGCCATTTTTGACGCAAGTTCAAGTCCAAACAGACACGCCATGCCGCTTTCTAATGCAAGTTCAAGTCCAAACGGACCGACACACGCCATGACGCAAGTTCAATTGCTAGATTACTACATTGCTTTGTAAGCATTTCAACCGATCAAGCAATGCATGGCTCATGCTCGCTAAGATACAAATTAGATTAACCAAATTTGTATACAAGCATTACTTTGTTATAATGCTTGTATACAACCAATCGATGGCTGCGTAATATTAAATGTTCCATTTAATATAATTGTAGCTAATTTACTCGTATAGCCGTGATAAATGTATATAGGACACATTTCTCTCTTTGAAAATTACCTCTTTCTTCTCAATATACTAAATAAGCCCGGAGTGAGAATGCCAAGCTTTCCGGATCATAATTTCAAGATGGTGACTGTATGCTATCAAGGTCTTACTCTTATTCCTTGCCAATCTTATTAATGAATTCATCACATGAACAAGGTTGATAATGCCCCGTAATCCCTATACATCACCTGTCACTCTGTCGGTTTAATCACCCGTAGATTGTGGGCGTAAAGCATATATGGAAACATACATCCACGTAGAAATAATTCAGTTATAAGACCATCGAACTCGACAGGATTACAAAACGTAAGGAAAAATTGTACTTCCATTATTTCAAAGTAAAACATATGAGTCCACAAAACTGAAGCAAAAGCCGGATTATCATATTTTTACATATTGATCAAGAACATAAAACCATATGGAGGTATCGGGTTACAAATGTCTTTATTGATAGAAGTGAAACAAAAGAACCGAAAGATGCAGAAAATGAAACCACATTCACCGCAAAATGACAAATGAGAGGACAACCAATAACCATTCAAGAACATAAAACCATATGGAGGTATCGGTTACAAATGTCTTAACCCTTTTCTTTGGTAATTTACACGAAAGATAATCTTTGACAAAACCGAAAATAACAGACTTCGGACAAAGACCTCTATCACACAAACCTTTTCCCTACCAATTTACAAACTTTCATCATGCTATTATTATACCGTCGAGAGCACCCCCCAGTGCAAAGATCGCATCAATTTCATCACCGCCTCCATTTCGAGCTACAAACAAAGATAACATAAAATTCAAATTTCAAATGCAAAATCATGATTTCTAAGATTTTCATATATATGCCATTGTCCAAAAATATCAAACTCATAGTTTGGGAAATTACCTGCTCATGAGAAGTGGCGCTTTCACATTGAGTAGACTAACTACACTCTAGACCCCGAAAATACATTAAGTAATTGTTTGCATCATGAGAAACACCACACTGTTACATGACCTAATCAAGACTTAACACTATCATATTTAAGTGATCAAAATGACAATTTGCCAAACTAGCTATGTTTTCTAAGACCCTAGCAAGTCCTCAAACTTTGTCGTTATATGTCTACTAAGAAAAGATCCAACTAATGTGCGAAAGGTGCGAAGTTCCTCCTTTTTAAGCATAAAACACTATTGTTGATGCCATTGAACAGCCGGGTGTCTATTTCAAACTCAAAAGTGGTGGTGCTAGAGATAACTAAATCATATGAAGTTAATAATCTCTATCTTTTCTCCAATTTTCCCTCTTCATATGTGTATTGTGTATGAGTTTTATCTATGTATATGCTTTCTTGGGGGCCACAAGCTGCAATCCTATGCTCAACATTTTCAAGAGCAAAAATGAAGCAATTGATGATACTAGGGAAGTGACTATATGGACACCTACATATAGGACAACAATGAGACTCTCCCATTCCACTCATTGCCCGATGGACACACCAAAACAAGATATATGGCCACAAGCTGCAATCCTATGCTCAACACACCAAAAACAAGATATATGGCCACTAAACCCTAAACCCTAAACTAACCAAACTCAACATACCTAAATCCTATGCTCCTTCACGATATCGTCCGCCAATGAACTTGCACCGGTCAAATTGTATGCCTCCATGAACTCGTTTCGCAGTATCCCTCGAATCGCAGATCCACCCAATTGCAGCCTTGATTGAGCAAGCGAAAATTTCATCGACGACGGGGTGTTTGTCAAAATTAAAACACAAAACTACATTAGTATATACATTTACATTTATAAAATACCAAAACAAAACAAAACAAAACAAAAAAAAATTAACGCTGTAAGATATTAACTCACCAGATTATGATATGGAAGACTCGTAGGGAGTAGTGACTAAGATGATCGTGGTTTATCATTCTCATATGACTATTGTTTTCGCATTCAACTCATGTATCTACTAACACACTCCCATGGATAAGACGGAATGGGTCCGCGTTGTTCAAGTTGAATCAAGTGATTCTCGCCAATTACTCCAAGAGGGAAGACGCTTGATATTAAATTTTACATCATACCACCGTCCGAAGTAGTTCGCGTCGAGCTCTTTTGGTTTTGGGGATCCGAGGGTACAAACCGCATATGACCCAACCGACGCGACAACCCTCGCAATTGTAATCGCTTTCGACATTATCAAGAAAGCATATAAATCCCTCGAAAAATGCTATTTCATCCACCGGCCGTAGCTCGGACTTCAACATAGGGATACCATTCAACTCACAAATAGCATATGATCGAGGAAATTAATCATTAATCACATACTAATAATATTAATTAATAAATAAAACTATTTACATACAAAAATACTTTACATCGGTACAAGTCATATTATCAATGGTGGCTCGGGTATACTTCAATGCAAATTGTTGTGCTAGCATAAAAGATCGAAAGTAATCGAAAGTACCTATTAGCATCGGACATGCTCAAATGATAGTCCTCATTTGGGTATGGCCCAACACCGAAGTACTCATAAATCCATGCCTACATTAATATAGACACCGAAAGTTAATATTGTAATAGATAGATAAAATTGACATTGAAAAGAAAAACAAAAACTAATACCGTAGGAGAGTGAAATAGCCTCGAAACACCCTTCACCTTGGCACTTGTGGCAGTCCCAAGACCCCCGTCGCAAAGTAAGCCGCGAAGGTCGCACCCCACGCCAGAGTCTCCGATCTCGCAAATTTAGAAAGCAGCCTCGATAACAAACGGAACTCGCAGTTCCAGACGTGTCGGTGAAGGCGGTACATCCAAAGAAAAATAACGATAAGCTCTCACAAAGAAATCGCGCACCTCTTTTTGGGTTGACGCTTCTTCACAACAACCCCATTTTCATCACGTAAATCTTCATCTCTTACCTTCCCAAAGAACCGCTTCATCAAGAAATCCATCCTAACTTTGAAGTGAACTTATTGGATTTCATCTCCGCATCTATCTTATCCATGGGTATGCCAAGATTTTTGTGGAGAAGTCTTTTTGTTCTTCTTCCAAGGTCAAATCGGTGTCCCTACCACCGCTTTGCCTCGATCGAACTCCTAAGAGTTGGGAAACATCGTCCAACGTGATTGTCATCTCTCGCCCATGGCATATGAAACGTGTTGGTCTCGATGCCACCTCTCCACAAACGCAGAGACCAACACAGATCCTCGATGCCCGTGATATACCCTAAGACCGAGCACATAAGCCGGTCCTTTGAAGCTCCACGTGAAAAGTAGAACAAATTAACACTCTCCTCCTCGATATCCCATTGTACCAACTTGTTGAGGTGCCCATGGCACTTCAACACCCCTCGCCCCGCCTAAAACAACAAAAAAACTTAGTATTAATGTATGCACAAGTTTCAGAATACAAAATTTAAATACTAATAGACACTATATGATAATATTATAATTACCTGCCCTCCCAAACATCGCGAAGCTACGCGGTAATCGCATGATAGTCATACAATAGATGTGACACACGGGGCCACCTCCATAAACACCTCTCTGAACTCCAAGTCATTGTTGGATTTTCTCACAATATTCACTGGAGGTACAGGTACAGGGACTTCAGGGACTTCCTCGTCATCATCATCCTCCTCCTCCTCCTCCTCCTCCTCGCCATCAACACCCTCTTCGTCATCTTCTTCATCATCACCTATAGCTACACTCTTCCCCATCCATCCATATTTACATCATCTACATCTACATCTTCATCTTCATCTAAATCTAAATCTAAATCTAAATCTACATCTACATCTACATCTAAATCTACATCACTCATAATTGTTTGTTTTCTTCTCTTTTGATTTCCTAACTCTACACCACTTACTACATTACTGGGATCATCCGCTTTCCGATCCCTCTACTGACTGATGCCGAGGTAGTTGTTGCCCTTCTCTTTTTTTCTCGGGCTCCTCGCGACCGAACTACTACTCCCCCACCTAACAACTTCTTAGCACCCGCGGAAAACACTTTTTGTCGCATTCTTCACATTCAGATTCTTTGTTCGAGGCATTGCTACAAAATAAATAGGAGTTAAAAATAAGACATTCAACTAATTCAAATTGTTGCAATACCAACGTGAAAAACAAAGAACGAAAAAAGGCCATGTGTGCATGCCAATCTATATCTAAGGTGTGCATGTATTTCTAGGCCATTTACCCGAGCTTGCTTGGCTTTCAAAATGGATTGAAGGGATAGACCTTCTTCCGTTAATCTTAGGTGTTTTTGTTTAGTTGAGAGGAGGACTATAATGCAAAAATGATCGAAATGACTCACCGGAAAGGGAGGAGAAAACAATTCAAATGGATAGCATGCCTAAAATGATCTACTATTATTATAAGAGGGGGCACTCTTTCTTAAGTTATAGCATCGCTTCAATGGACGTAACGACAAGAGCTTGATTCCGACTCACTTACGCTTCGGATATGTCGGCAAGTCCAATACGCATAAAAAGAAAGAAGTTGGACCCCAAAGACTACTTAATTTGCATTTCATCTCAAGAAAGATGAAATAAGCATTTACCTTTTTTTGCTTTGGCAAAGACTACTCGCTTCATGTAGACTTTTCTAGCTTTATTGCGGGCTCTAAGCCTACCACTTTGAAAACCTAACCTTCGCTCGATAGAGCTAACCCTTTGATATGAAAGTTTTCCAACCCACCCGAGAGGAGAGCTAGGAACCTAAGGAAATAAATTCGAATTGGCTCTACATCATCCGAACTAAATAAGCTTCGGTCTTAATTTCAATTCTAATCCGCATATAGAATTAGAACCGGGCTATCCCATGATCGTGGATTTGATCATCATTATAGAGCGGAGAAACCACGCCTATGACGAAAAGGGAGCATTATGTCCGATCAATACACCAACTGGCAATTCTAATTCTAATAAAGGGTGCTATGGAAGAAATTAGGCACTAAACCGAGGTTTAGCGGTGCTTATCACTCAAGACGGCCGCGGACTCCAGTCGTCGGTTTATCGAAGATATTCTGAAAAAGCTTAGTGCAAGTGTCGACTACACGAGCATTCCCTTTACTCGCAGAGCTTTCTCAAGAAAAAGGAAATAACTACGACGGATAATCTTCGCTCGACTACACGCCATTTTTTTCACCAAGAGCTTGTTCCGGACACTTGGGCGATAAGGGAAGTACTTTGGAATGATTTGATTGGGACGCTTAGTGAGTTAATGAGCACCGCTTTGCATGGTTCCATCAACGCTTTTCTTGTGTGTTCTCAATCGAATTCATAATCTATAAAGCTATAAAGAAGAGATGCCCCGTAGAAGACTCCTGTGCCACCGGCTAACAAAAGGCTAAGGATACCCATTTAGTTGTTTGTTCTTATGCCGACTAAAGCTAGTCATTTTACAGCCTTGAATCTCCCTAGAAATCCCCACTCGTAGCCCTTGACTCAGGTGTGTTAAGCATATTATCGTTTCTTACCAAAGCCTTGGTTGGCTCAACTTTTCTCTATCTCTAATTGCTAGACCAAAATCCCCACTTAAGCCCCTAGAATCTTGCTTCCGGGCTGCCCTCTAGAGAAGTCGCTTTAAACCCCATCCCCCTATAAGAGGTCGAATTGCTTGTACATGACCTAACCCGCTACCTCTCAAAGAAATCTGAGTACTTAACATTTTCGATCCCATATCGAGGAAGTGAGCCAAAATGAGCCATCAATACAATATAGAATATATAGGACTCCCTTCTTTTTCAAATTAGCCACGCCGACCGGATCAATCCACTTTAGCTCAAAACTCTAATAGAGTTCAAAACTCGACGAGTTCACCGAATATGCTAATTCATCAACTCCTCGACAGAGTTCAAAACTCGACATTCACCAACTCGACAGAATTTAAAACTCGACAGAGTTCAAAACTCGGACGAAATTCACCGAACTCTAATGAGAATTTAGAACTCGACAGAAGTTCAAAACTCGACAGAATTCAAAACTCGACGAATTAAACTCGACAATTTAAAACTCGACAAAGTTCAAAACTCTGACAGAATTTAAAACTCTGACAGAGTTCACCGAACTCTGACAGAATTTAGAACTCTGACGATAATTTCAAACTCGACAGAATTTAGAACTCCGACAGAATTTAAAACTCTGACAGAATTCACCAACTCCGGCCAATTTAAAACTCACCGAATATGCTAGTTCACCTAACTCGGCATGAATTTAAAACTCCTCGAATAGTTCAAAACTCTGACAGAATTTAAAACTCTGATAGAGTTCACCGAACTCTCAAAACTCTGCGTATCACGGCATGACCTAATAATGACAAAGTTCAAGCTAATTAAATAACATTCAAACTTCAACGAAAAATACCATTAAAGCATGAAGAATACGGCAACGAAAAATACCATTAAAGCTAATTAAACTAAATACCATTCAAAGCTAATTAAATTTGCAAAATTATTACATGTACCCAATTTGAATAAAGGTTACCCAATTCAATAAATTCACTACACGTATAAGTACCCAATTTGAATAAAGTTCATACACGCGGTTGTCTAATGTTTTTTCAAATACGTAAACTTGTTTACTTCCAAGTTTCTTGTTCCAAACAACAATATAAACAATTTCATACCCAATAAACGGTTAAACCAAGCGCTTTAAGCTTGTTTACTTGTTACAAAGATTCACCCAATTTCGCTTTAAAACAATTGCCAAGAATAAAGTTTACTAGGTTCAACCGCTTAAACAACATCCAACAATATACCCAATTTGTTGTTTACTAATTAAACAACAAATCAAACGAATTAAATGTTCGAAAAATACCTTAATCCGAAGCTTGGTTCAAATTGGAGAAGAAGAAGCCGAGAGAGAGAGAGAACCCAACCCAATTTCGTGTTTTTGGTATTTTTTGTTAATAAAAACAGATCGGTCTGCTTTTTTTTGTGAAGATCGGTACCGCTTTTTTGTGAAGATCGGTTTTGTTGATTTTTTTTTGTTTTTTGAAGAAGAGAGAGAGAGAGAATCTAAATTTTTTTTTTTGGTTAGATCGGTCCAGTAGAGTATTGGTGAAGATCGGTTTTTTGTTTTTTTTAGAGAAGATGATGAAATATCGAAATATCGGTAAATATCGGTAAATTGGGTGAATTAGATCTTGAGATCTAGAGGGCGAGATCGGACGGCTCAAATGAAGAGTGAGATAAGGGTGGCACCCTAGACAAACCGATATATATATATATATATATATATTACTATGCTTATCACGAGGGGATTTGGAAAAGAATTGGTGAATTCCTATAAAGAAGGAACTGTTGTCGCATTTCCGGAGACGGCAATTCGCTCTATGATTCCAACTGTGGTGTACACCTTTCGAGGTGGTGGGCCACCTTTAAAGGGATGCATTACAGGATGTAGTCCGGGAATTCCTTTTCTACTTTTCTAGATAACCATGTTTGTATGTGTCACGTTGTATAGTGATTAGCTTATGTGAGGATACATGGATTACATGCTACCTCGATGAGGTTTAGACGCGGGGAGTGAGAGTTTAGTCCACTCCTGGATGTGTGTCAGAATCCTGAGCAGTCTGCAGTCGTCGAACGGTTGACTACCGTAAGTTAGGTGACAGCCCGTATGGGGGTCGTGGTCATAGGGCCCACCTGAGCCCTAAAAGCTTTGGGGATTTTGTGTGTACGAACACAACAACGACATTTCATCTCCCTGCCGGTAAAATCAAGAAAACAACGGTGCATGGTTCACACTGGAAAGTACTGAACCGAGATTTGCATGTGATCAATGAGTACCGTACCGCATCTCACCATTCCATTCTAATAGGATCGCCGCCACAATAGTTATTATATGATGATTGTGAAAACTATATTTTGAATATTAACGAAGCATGTCGAAATGATTTCTGCTAGTTAGTGATGTATGTATGTAGTCACGATATTTGAATACTTTTATGGAAACCCTGCATGTTTTAAATGTTTTCTATAAGTGGACTATTTATTGGTTATGTCGTTTCTCTCAAGATAGTTGTTGCTCATCCTACTTAACATTTCGCATTTGAGCCTGATTCGAGGGAGGCTTTTCCTAACCCTAGCGATGATGGTTATGGGGATTTGGGAGGATTCCCTTATGCTTGACGAGGACGAGTCAAGTTCATTTTTGGATTGTATAGAGATAGTCTAGTCATTTTGGTTGTATATATAGAGAGCTCCGCTCCTTTTGATGTAATAAACGATGTATTGGAGTAATAGTTACCTTAAACCTTTTGTGGATATGTGTATATACATCTCGGTTGTTTAGAAAGTGGATTTTGGATATATATATATATGGTTGTTGGATGGGTATTTTCATGATGTCCGGTTTTATAGCGTGTTTTTGTATAAGAAACGTCAATTAAACAAAGGAAGCTCTGCCGAAATTTCGATAGAATCGGGATAGCGACCGCCTCGAGATTCATTCTACGTCCTCGGGATGTGTGTTGGGTCTCGGGGCGTGACATGTTTACTTTCGTAGGCTTCGTGGTAATGACTTCATCTATCTCCTGCTTTATGTGGATGAGATGCTTATTGCTTCCAAAAGCATGGTAGAGATAGACAAGTTAAAATCTCAACTTAGCTATGAGTTTGAGATGAAAGACTTAGGTGGAGCCAAGAAGATATTGGGCATGGAGATTGACAGAGATAGACAGAATCGACGGATAGTTATATCTCAGAAGAAATACCTTCAGAAAGTACTTTCGCGTTTTGGTATGGAGAATGCAAAGTCGGTTTCTACGCCTTTGGCTGGGCATTTTAGGCTTTCAGTTAAGTTCTCTCCTAATTCGGTGGAGGAGGAAAAGCATATGGCACATGTTCTTTACGCTATGGTGTGCACACGCCCAGACATTTCACAAGCAGTTAGTGTTGTAAGCAGGTATATGGCTAATCCTGGGAAGCAGCATTGGGAGGCAGTGAAATGGGTATTAAGGTACTTGAAGGGTACCTTGGATGTGGGATTAGTTTATGGTGGAGGTACTTATTATGTCAGTGGATATGTGGATTCAGATTATGCAGGTGATCTAGATAGACGATGATCGACTACTGGTTATGTGTTTATGATGCATGGTGCACCGATTAGTTGGAGGTCGATGCTACAGGTTACAGTTGCTCTATCTACTACTGAGGCAGAGTATATGGCAGTGGCAGAGGTAGTGAAATGATATGGGTATTGAGCATAACAGTGTTGCCTTGTATTGTGATAGTCAGAGTGCTATTCATTTGGTGAAAAACCAGGCTCATCATGCTCGGACCAAGCATATTGATGTCCGTTATCACTTTATACGGGATGTCGTTGAGGATGGTGATGTAGCACTTGAGAAAGTAGACACCTATGACAATCTTGCTGATATGCTGACTAAGGTTGTCACCGGAGTTAAGTTCCAACACTGTTTGGACTTGCTCTAAATCCTACATGCTTGATAGAGTCCTTTGTGGGCATGACCCTTAGGGGCGGATGGACTGCGAGTTTCTGGATGGATGTGTTCAGCTCGGTTTTATGTGTTAAAACCTCACCGAGGTGGAGAATTGTAGAGAAAAAATGATGTTTTCTCATTCTGGTGTGAAGGGTGCGACTTGCGCTCCATTTACACCTGGGCAAGGCGCGACCCGCGCTCATGCTTTGGCGACCTCCAGTGATTTAAGCGCGACCTGCGCTCAACTTTGCCTAGTCGGTAGCGACCTCGCTCCTCCACCTTATTTCAAAGACGAATTTGCCCTTTTCGAAGTTTTCTAAAATAGTATAAATATAGGTTTTTTCTGTAGAAACCTAACTTTTCCAAAACCAATAAAGAGAGAAATTATAAGAGAGCAATTCTTTGTGAGTTGAGTGTTCATTCTTTGTGAGTGAATTGAGAGACTTGTAATCTGTTACTCCGGACATCTAGTAAAGCTTGGAACTCGCAGAAGTGGGGCGTAGGCAAATTGCGAACCACGATATATCTCTCGGCCTTGTGGTTTGTTCTTCTTTTACATTAATTGTTTTACTTTATATACATGCTTGTTATTTGATATTGAGAAGTGTTGGGATATTGCTTGGAGGGTGTTGAAGTCTTGTCTATTGAGAATGATCGATCCTTGTGTTGGATTGATCCATTTATTGTGGATAATGTTGTTTCGACAGTTATTTATTGACAACAATAAGTTTAAAGCAAAACTGGTAGCTAAAGGATTTCATCAAGTTTCAGGCATTGACTATACTGATACATATAGTCTTGTAGCCAAGCCAGCCACAATCAGAATGATACTTTCAATATATAGCAGTACAAAATGGTTGGGATGTCAGGCAACTAGATGTTACAAATGCATTTCTCCATGTACACTTGAAAGAGGAAGCCTATATGTCTCAACCTAAAGGTTTTATGGATGAAGAAAGCCACATTATGTCTACAAGCTTCGGAAGTCAATCTATGGACTCAAGCAAGCCCCACGGGCTTGGTACCAAGAACTAGTTCAAGCCTTGCTTTCTCATGGATTTCAGATCACCAATACAGATCCATCTCTGTTTGTAAGAATTCACAAACTCTCTACAACTTATATTTTGGTCTATGTAGATGATATACTTATCACTAGTAGCTCCAAAATCTATTGTGATTATCTTATAAAATAACTCGTGTATCCTTCGCCATGAAAGACCTAGGTTCTATATATTTCTTCTTGGACATGGAAGTAAAAAGGGATTCCAAAGGGTTATTTCTCTCTCAGACTAAATATATACTCTTGATCTGCTACAAAGAGCAAATATGATTGGAGCCAAGCCGTGTTCAACACCATGTCCACTATAGTCAAATTGGATCCATATAGTGGTGATGGATGTCTTGCAGATCCTACTTAGTAATTTAGTATAAGTCAATTGTAGGAGCCTTGCAATATTTGACTTGGACTAGGCTGACATTTCATCTTCAGTGAACCAAGTATGTCAGTTCATGCACGAGCCTACTTCAAATCATTTTGCTGCTGTTGAAGAGTTTTAAGGTATTTGAAAGGAACTGTTACAAAAGGCTTGTACTTCTCCAAAGGCCCTCAACATCTACTAACTATGTAGGAGTATAAATAGAAACCCTTGTAATAATTCCAGTATGTCATTTAATACATTTTCATTTTCAGAACTTGTCTTATTTTCATTTTCTGTACGAACTTTATCAAAAACAACCACAAAAAACATGAGATGAATAACAGAGTGAAGCAAACAAGCATCCTTCCTTATGACTTGTGAGTTTATACAACTTGACTGACTAAAGACTCAAAGAGTAGCTTGTGGGGGTAAATAATTCGACTAGTACTCCCAAAATGAAAGGTCCAAAACCCCAAAACTTCACAATTTTCTCTTTCTTCAATGATGATCACGTGCTAGTCTGAACGAGGTACGAACGTCCGTTCTTTTTCCTTCTCTTTCTTTAATCATCAACGACGATACAATACAATACCCACTATCCAGTACTCCACTCTCTCTCTTTCCTTCTTCTGCAATATGGTTTTGTACGGACCAATTATACCACACTTTTTAAAACTCCCACCTTACATGGACTCTAATAGTATCACTAGCAGCTACTTCGTCTTTAACCAAAAAAAAAACAAGCTGTTTTCATGCAGCACCTGCAGCAGAGTCAGTGCACCACCAGAGCTTCGCGGCGCTGCTGAAACTTCCTCTCTCTATAGTTTGCACTTTGCAGTTTGCACTGCATTTAATATAAAATAAATCAATGCATGCATACTCTTTATTTGCACTTGTTGCAGTGTTTCAGAACTGTCACACCTGCAGAAACTCTTATTGCTTCTTCCATTCATTTATATTCCGTCACTCTTTTTTCTTCTCATTTATTTCTACAGCCTAGTTCTTTCTCTTTTTTCTTCTCTTTAACTCCGTCCCTTTTTTCACTTGTTGTAATGAAAATGGATGGTGTGAGGTGCCCTTCTTCCCCTTCTTCTATGCCATTTCCTTGTCCCAAGTCACCTCCAAGGTATCCAGATCTTTCTGGGAAGCGTAAAGAGCTTGCTAAAGTTCAGGTTTTGGAGAGAGAAATTGGCTTTCTGGAGGTAAGTTGGTGTTTTTCTTTTCTTGGCAATATCTCAATTCAACAGTGGGAAAGCTTCCATAGTGAAAAGTCCTCTTTATGAAATGAATGAATAACATTAGTAAGTAAAGGAGGTTAGGAGGGGAATTTTTTAGTTGACCTGAAACACATTGAGTTCTATTCCCTTTACAAACATATTGTAATGCGTATTATTTGGGAAACAAACCATTAGTTTATTTATGTTTGAATGAAGAATGGGCTCTGCCTGGTTCAGTGCAAAAATTGTTACCATGTTTTCAATTGTTTGCTATTAGTATTGGCTTTGAGGATTAAAGTGTGGTCAGGGGTCACTTGTGGTTTTAAATCTTACTCCAAATTCATATCATGAATACAGAATTTAAATTATTTGTTTGTAATTTTGAAATGGTAGCGAAGCATAAAGCGTTGGTTGAGTTTGCAGCATCCTAAATGGAGATTTTGGTAGTCAGATTAGTCCCTACCAAGACAACCAAAATCCTCAGAAACGCTTTTGTTTTAGGTCTATTTTGAGTTTTGGCTATTTAACATTTGCAAAATTTGGTGGTATACTAATCAGCGACGCAGTGTCTCTAGGAGTTGTAGCTTAGAACTTTGTTTTTGTAAAGGAGTAGTAGATATTAAAATTGCAAGGGAAATATCGTATTTGAGCTATGGATTGCTTGTTGATTGTGAAAGTCCACCAGACTTCATCCAATTCCATAACTGCAGTCCACGATAGCCTCTGCTCCATTTTGCAGTTGTCTTCCTTAGACCCATCCCTCCAGAATTAATATAATCCAATGCTCTTTTCCACTTTTTTAGTGATTGGAGATTGTAGAGATTGCTTTTGCAAAGGAAGTTTCATTGTTCTCTTGCAACATTATTACCAATGTCTATTGGCTCATTTAGGTGCAAAAGCAACAACCATGTTATTTTGGTTTACCAATGAAGCGATTATGTGTCTTAACAGAAGTTTGGTATAATCCTTAGAGCTTGTGCGCAGGCTTTCTAATCTAATTTATTTGACATCATATTGTGGTTATATTGCTGGTGTAGAGCGTTTGTGGAAAACTGTCCTAATTACTTCCCTTTCCATTTTAAACCTCGCTACAAGAATCTCACAGTCAGTTTGGTTTCAATCAGGAGGAGTTAAAATATTGTGAAGGTCTTCAACTTGCTTCTAGAAGCTGCAAAGAGTATGTTTCATTTCTTCCATTGATTTTTTTTAAACCTTACCATAGTAGGCCTGTAGAGGAATCCAGCTTATGCATGTTGTGCCGTGCTTTTTTTGTTTCATCTTTCAATATTTGCAGACTTTGAATTGAGTGTTAAATTTTGCAGGGTTGACGAGTTTGTGCTCGCAAACCCAGATCCACTAATACCTATGTATGACAATTAACTTTTGTCTTTGTAAGTTCATGTCATTGCAAGCTTACATTGTAATCAGATCCCAATTTTCCTCTCTTAAGCAGCAATCAGAAGGTTCATAGATCGCAACGCTTCTGGAAGTGGTTCTGGTACTTCTTTTTCCTAGCCCTATCTTCTTGTATTATAAGATCTTTGAGTTACATCTAATTATCAAATGTACATAGAGAACAAACAAGTCATTTGGAAAAGGTGAAGAGAGCAAACAAGATATTTGAGATATAAACAGTTGCATATTTGGATTGCACTTGCGTAACTGTTCACATGTGATAGAGAGAGAATTATGTAAAATGTGAACAGACTTTCAATTGTTGATATGAAGTTTTGGGTGCTAAATATGCCATAGTAGTATTAGCTATTTCTGTCTTTGGTACAAGACATATCCTTATGGAGATATTGAACTGAACAAGTCACTTGTCCAGAAGATCTCACATTCAGTCCTGATCACTCGTAGAGAAAAACCTCGTAAAAAACAAAAATGAAGATAAAGCAGAATAAGAAAAAGAGAAACGAAAAGAGAACAAAGTGTAGCATTATCTTAGGCTTCCCATTTTTTTGCCTTCGATTGCAGTTTCAATTGTGGTGGACAGTTTAATGGGTACTTCTGTTTGCATATTTTCCACCAGTAGTATCTACACTCTTGAATAATAATAACAAGAGTAGTAAGAATGTAACTTTAGTTACTAACGGAGATTTCTGTTGTGATGAGCAGTGGGAAGTCCTGTTCTTGCTTGTCATGGATTTGCTGCTTCAGTGGGTGCTCACTTTATCTAGGAACGCCAGACTGTTGCAACTGTTGTCAGTCTGAGAATAAGTGGTTTTCCCACCAAACCTGCTGCCTCTGCCACCGCAGCTGCCACTTCTGCTGCTTGGGAAAGATATCTTGTCCGAGATGTTGCAAAGTTTCATCTATATCATGCCCTAAATGCACGTGTTGTTTCCCAAAATGTACAGAAGTTTGCCATTGCTTCAAATGTAAAAAAACCTGTTGCAATCCTTGTTATCTATTTTACTAGGCACGATCATGTAATCCCATCTTCACTGGAGTAATAAACCCAATAGCAAATTTTGTAGGTGACTAGGTGGTGTACATATATGGGTACTGGCTCCATTTGATTTTGGATGTCTTTGTAATTGAACTTATTTACCCCTCTGATCATAAGATTATAGTATTTTTTTTCGCTACAAACCATAAGATTATAGTAAGAACTGCCAAAATGCCAAAAAACATTTTTTCGATGGGCTACCCTTAAAATCAGGATGGATTAAGCTATAGCTGAGTTGCAAGAATTGGACTGAACCGAAACTTGACATCAACATATATATATGGCCATCGCAAATCCCTTGTTCAGCTTTCTGTGGACAATTTTGTTAAACACATGTATTTCTGGAATTTGATTTCTTTCCTTCGTTCTCCCTAAAATTGAAAAATAGGATTCCAACCTTCGACAATGGTGTTGTAATTGGTATTAGTTATATATGTGTCTGCGAGTTCTGGTGGTAACTGGGATATCAACACAACAAGAAGAATAGCAAGTTCAAAATAGCATAAACCACCACACATCCTTAAACCTTAGAAAAAGAGTGCAACAGAATAACCCTATAAAACTTGGGCATAACCGCCGTGAGATAACTATAGAATCACTATAGAAAAATTAAATCGAGTATAATGACGCAAGACTCAATTGTACAACTTTTTTTTGGTGAAGCTCGATTGTAAGTTGTACTCAATTGTACAACTTACAATTAACTTAAGTGTAATAAATCTGTAATATCTTGATGTAAAGAAATAAGTGTCACATTTCTAGCCCTGTTTACAACACAATAATAACTGGTTACTCTGGCCAATTAAGAGATAGATCCGGGAGGATAAATATCGTTCTGTACAAATGTTACTCTACATGACTACATGTATGGAAACAATCTGAGGTGACTGTTTCTTTTAGCTTGACAAAATCAAAGTACAAAACATTAACTCAAACCTGCTACTGATATAACTCCACTCGCGACTACCATTCTAAAAGATAGAAATAACAAGTAGAGAGTTATAAGACCCGCTCCCAACAGTTTGTTAGGACGCATGTCATTCTTGGGCAAAATAACAAGAGCCCACATCAGTCCTGACACAAGAAATCCCATTGTATAAAACAAACTATTATCTTGCGGAACCAAGTATGATGCAGGTCTCTCTGACCAGGCTCCAAGCAGCATTGAGATCCCTAAACCAACAAGTGTGTTAAACATGGGTCCAGCATAGCACCCTGAAAATGCAATTTGTACCCCATCGCCACCATTCAATGCCAAAGCAGTATTCGACATTAGATCACCCATCGAGTTACCCCAAGCTAGTACAGTCAATCCAAGTATTGAAGGGTTTATCCCTAGAATAACACCTAGTGCCACCAACAAAGTAACAAGCTCATTTGCCACAATATAGAACCAGATGATACTCATCATGAATCCCCCAAAGACCCACGGAAATAAGTACCTAAGAGGTGGACGATCAGGTTTTGTGAACTGAAATGAAAGAGCTCCAAGTGTACCACTAACAAGAGCACCTAAAATATATGCAACTATTCCACTCTGAGAACTCACACTGTCCTGAGTATTCCAAAGAAATGCAAGAAGAATGGGCGCCAGTGAAGCACTAGCCACAGCATACCCTTTCGACCAGCGTTCCTCCTCGACTATCGGAATTGTCAACCGTCTTGGGAGTGCCAGTGGCATTTCCAACAATGAGACTATCTTTGCACAGGAAATCTTTGACTGATCAAATTCCACATCCTCATCAACCCAACCCCACAAGTTAGGATTCTCTCCCATACCAACCTTTGAAGCTTGATTAGAATAAATGGCCACATTGGAAGCCCACATCCACTGTGGCAATGAGGTATGAACAAATGGGGCTTCATTATTCGGGTTGACATCCAGTAATGAGCTGTAAACTGAATCATCCTCTTCACTTCCTTGAGAAAATATACTCCCCCTAACAGGAAGCATTGGTGTAACAACATCTAACTTCAACCTCCTTGCATGCTTCCGCAAAATCTCATTTGCAGCAACAGAAACAGCGTAAATAATATAAATCAATACAAAAGCAATTGCTCCTCCAACACTCACTTTACCAACAATCAGTATAAGACTCAACGACATAAGAGTGAACAGAAAGAAACATATATCTCTGATAAAACATTTACGATCAACCTGAACTCTCTTCTCTGCTATACAAAGCGAAACAGTCCCAACAACAATACAAGTAACAAAAACAGCTCCACCCAACACACTATTAAGACCCACATCACCCGCATCCGTCCCCACAAAAGAAGCTATACTCGCAAACACATCCGGAGCTCCATTCCCTAACGGAAGCAAAGAAACCCCAGCAACCGTAGGAGGCAATCTCAACAAACTCGACAACTTCTCCAACGAACAACAAAAGTAATCCGCAGCAGTATTACCCAACATATAAAACAATGCCAAAAGCCAAACACCCAACACTAGATAACCAATAAAATGAACATTCTCACAACTACAATAAAAAAATGTAATGTAATCTAAAAACCCATCCGAAGTACACGACGGGTTAGCTTTCAAGAACTCACATTCACTATTGTAACCTTTGTGTTGTAATAATCCAGTGCATATTGCAGGGTTTTTAACTGTCAAATTTGTTGAATTCACATCGACTTCGAGAACTCGCCTGTAATTGTGAAAATTAGGTGTTGAGCTTAATTGAGAAGAATGCGATGGTTTTAAAGATGGGTTTTTTAGAATATCTTCGCGGCAATAGAAGAAGAAAATTAATACTAGAGAACATAAACCATTGAAGATTCCGCGATATTTGTGACGAGATTTTGAATTGTGGAAAGTGTTCAATTGGCTCATTCTCTAGATGGCCTAAATAACTTTGTGGAGTTTAAGAGTTTGTGGTTTCAATTTTTGATGGAATAAAGATTGGTTTTGAGGTGGGAGAAAATTGGAGGGACTTGAGAAATAAATCTGGTTGATTAAAGGGTGATGAATTAAAAGTAAGTTTGAAGGTTTATGAGTCGGAAGGACAGATTGAGAAGCTTCCTAGAAATTGCGTGACAAGATATAGTAGACAAGATATATACTAGACGCCTGTTTTCAAGGGGGGTGTTTCATCAAAATGTACGAAGCAAAAACAAGCGTATCGGCAGTTAAACAAGTGTAGGCTTGACTTTTTCAACAGTCTCCAGCGGTTTTTGAAGTGGCACATGGGCTTAAGTAGTCGCGTGTGGGCTTTAAAGCAAGAGTCCAGGAGGTCTATTAACTACCCTATTAGAAGGTGGTTATTGTTTTGGCCCATGGTCTTGGACCTATTAGAGACGTCTACTTGTTGGCGCTCTGTTTTTTTTTTTTTTTTTTCTAAATATATGTTATTATCTTGAAATCATCCTCCTAGTACAATCATTCATGATATCATGATTAATCCAGCCCCTAAGAAAGGAGGTGGAGTTACATTCCATAACGAAGAGTACTTAGGGAGTCAATGCCTCCATCCGTGTTGTAATAGATTCTTTTGATCTATTGCAGTATCCAGTGCATTGTTTCTGCCTTATGAGCCGCAAACGTCGCCAATGCATCATCCCCATAATTAGCTTCTTTGTAGCTCCATTTCATTACAAAGTTTCCTTCCGAAAATAATGCTCAAATTTTCTTTATCAGCTCCTTAGCAATTGCCGAAATTGGAGATGACATATTGGTAACGAACTCGTAAAGGATTCGACAGTTCGTTTCCATGAGTACATTTGCAAGGTTTGAGGCTTTCGCAACTTGTAATCTTATTTTTAGTGCAATTGGCTCTGCCAAAAAAGCCGTAGAGAAAGCAATGGGAGTAGTAATGGCCATTATGAACATACCATTTTCATCTCTGAACAAGCAACCAACCCCTGCTGCACCTGGATTCCCCATTGATGATCCATCAGTGTTAAGCTTAATCTAGCCAGTTGGTGGGCAATCCCATTTCACATTAATTTCTATCTTCTCGGTGCCATTTTGTGGTCGAGTGTCAGCAATTATAGCCATGATTTTCGTCATCTTCCTTGCTTTTATTACCCAACGAAGAGGTTGTTGTGGTTTTCCATTGAAAATAATGTCATTTCTCGCCAGCCATATGGCCCATAACCCAGCACCAAGTGTAGCCATCCACATTCTTGCATCGGCCTCATTCTCTAAGCATTTGACCATGTGTTGTAACCAATCTCTAATGGTGTCAACAGTATAGTAAGCCACGGAAACGGACAATCCAAGTCCCAGCCAAACAGCTCTAGCGAATGCACATTAGACAAACAAATGCACAGATGATTCATCCACACACTCACAAAGAAAACACACTTTATTCACCGTTAAACCTCTCCTTTATAAGAGGTCACAGAATTGGTACAAGCTCATGTACTAGCTGCCACATAAAAAATCTCACCTTATACGACATATTTAATTTCTAGATTTTAGTAAAAATCTTTATCTTTTCCCTGGTCGGATCACACCAATCCTGCAATAGGTTATATGCACTTTTGATTGTGTAATCCCCATATTTATGCGGCCACCAGAAGGTCGTATCTTCTCTTGCTTCAAAAGTGAGTGGGATGGATATGATTCTTTTCGCGTAATCAGGTGGCCATACCTCCGTAATCAGCCTTGTGTCCCATTGTTTGGTAACTGGGTCAATGAAGTCGCACACTCAATCATGTATACAATCACTAGGTTTATCAATTAAAGGCAACATAATTGGGGTGTCTGGAATCGAGTTATCTTTTGAAGCCCGAATGGAAATGCCATCTCCCACCTGCCATCTCCTTCCTAGTACAAGAAAATTTCTCGTGTAGTGCATAGTCCTCCAAGTTGTTGATGCAGATAAGGTTAAATGTGCATGCATAAAATGTTGCCTCCGAAAGTACTTATCCTTCATTTGAGTTGCCCACAGAGATTGAGGATTACACAATTCCCATGCCTTCTTTCCAAGCAAAACTAAGTTTTGCATTTGAAGATCTTTAATGCCTAACCCTCTGCAATTTACCGGTGAGCATGCAAGATCTCAGGAGAAATAATGCATCTTCCTTTCTTCCGCAATAGGAGCCCAAAGAAAATTCCTTCTTATCTTATCCATCTCTTCAATAATATTCAACGGAAGTTAAATGCATGACATAACGTGTGTGGGCAAAGCAGAAATGGACAGAGTTTATCAAAGTAAGCCTTCCACCTTTAGACAGCAAGCTAGACTTCCAAGAAGCTAATCTGTTGTTGAATTTTTGCATTAAAGGTAAGAAATGTTGTATCGTATTCCTCCCATTGAACACCGGTGGAATACCCAAATAGGTTGGAAAATTAACAGTGCAAGGAGTTATGAATATCCGGTGGAACATTCTAGAATCCCTGTCTGGTAGTCTCTTATTATGAATGAATTGAGACTTATGTCAATTTAAACTTTGACATGAGGCATCACAATATCTTTGAAGACACTTGTCGGTTTCTGTTGCTTACTCAATGTTCCATTTCCTATAAATAATGGTGTCGTCAGCATACATGAGATGAGTGATTGGCAAATTGTGTCTTGATAATTTGATTCCATGGATTAGACCTTGCTCTTGCAGTCGATTAAGATTGAGCGAAAGAACTTCAGCACAAAGCACAAATAGATATGGCGATATAGGATCACCTTGTCTCAAGCCACGAGTAGGGAGAAAGAAACCATGAGGAGATCCGTTAAGCAGAATAGAGAAGGTTGGACTCCTCACACAAAACATCACTTTTTGTATCCAGTTCCATTGAAGCCATATTTGTTCAAAACCTCCTCAAGAAAAGGCCACTCAATTTTATCGTAAGCTTTCTGCATGTCCAGCTTAAGCCCAAAACATTTTGCACTTGCATTTGACTTACCCTTGATAACATGAAACGTCTCGTGTGCAAGCAGAGCATTATCATGGATTGACCTTCCCGGTAAGAAAGCACTTTGTTGAGGTCCTACTATTCACTGTAGAATCGGTCTCATCGTCCTCTGGACAATAATCTTGGCAATAATCTTGTAGCTTACATTGGTTAAGCTAATAGGCCTGAAGTGATCAGCAGCTGAAGGATGTGGTATTTTTGGAATCAAGACAATATTGGTATGATTTATTTTTTTCGTGAAGGTGCCTGATTGAAAGAAATGTTGAACAAGGCTGATTATTTTCTCATGTACTTCCTCCCAAAATGTCTTGTAGAAAACAGCTTGGAATCCGTCAGGCCCTGGAGCTTTGAAGGATTCAATATTTTTTATCGCAATCGAAATCCTCAGTTGAGACAGGCCTGATTAGAGAATCATTATCTTCCTGTGTCACCAGCGGTTGATAGCTTCCATTAACTCCCCATCATATTTAGGTTCCGACGTGGAGAGCAAATTTGAGTAATATTATGCAAGATGATCACCAATCTCCAGACGTTATGTTAACACCTCCCCATTTAGCTTCACTAATCTGTTTATATCATTTCTTCTGTGTCTATTTATCACCATTGTATGGAAGTACTTTGTGTTCAATTCTCCCATGCCATACCAATCGTGTCGAGCCTTTTTGTCCCCAATGTGTATCCTTCATTTTTAGTACCTCTTCATACTCCAACAGAAGGCTTTGTTCCTGAATGAGTTGTTGTTCAATGGGAATGACGCATTTGTGTTGTTGCTCTTGGCACTCTGTTAACTTCCTATCCAGCTGCTTTAATTTCACATCCAAGTTGCCAAAACATATGTGATTCCACTCAATAAGTTCTTTCCTACAAGCTGATAGCTAGGTTTTGACAGAAGGAAAAGGAAGGCGAACCCAAAAACCTCTTGTCATAGCGTTGCGTCCCACATTCTTGCATCCAATATCTCGAGTCCACATTCATTTCAAACCTGAATGGTCTTTTTAGTTTCAGTTTCGCCGGTTCTAAAATCAAATGTAACATCTTGTGATCAGATTCAAGAGTAACATTATGGAATAACAAGGCATTAGGAATATATTTCCCTCCACTTGCTTGAACACAAGGCACGATCCAGTCTTTTCGAAACTCTAGTGCGGAAGCATTGGTTATTAGTCCATGTAAAAGTTGATCCCACAAACCCAAGATCCATAAGTTGATAATTTTGAATCATATCAGCAAAAGGTTGACATTGCCATTGGTACACTGAACGACCACCTCTTTTCTCTTCTCTGTACAAAATATCATTAAAATCTCCAGCACATAACCATGCATGATCATTTCCAAGATTTAAGGTTTTCCATCATTTGCCATTGTTCTTTTCTTGTAGGGAAATCATTATTACCATAGATGCCATAGAAATACCAACAAGGTGAGCTGATTTCATTAATTTTTGCATGAATGATCAAAGCATCTACATATACAATGTTAAGGTCTACATCCCCATCCCACAAAAGCCATAAACCCCTAGACAGTCCTTTTGTTGGATAAACATAAGATTGGTATCCACCTTTAACCATTCTAAGTAATCTACTAGACTTACTCATAATAGCCTTAGTTTAAGACAAAAAGATAAATTTTGGTCTCAGTTTCTGTATTGAATCATTCAGTGCTCTTATTGTCGAGGGGATACCAATGCCTCAACAGTTCCACACTAAACTCATGGCTTCTTTTGAAGTTGTTTGTGGGGAACTGCGTCACCGTCCGATATGGATTATGCCTACCGGAAAAGCCAATGGAATTACCATTAGAGGAGGGGAGTTTTCATCACCAACAACATTCAAAGATGATTTGCGCCTAGCCTCTCTATCTTGGAACATACTTCCTTCAAACTCTTGATGCTGAACAATCCGTACGTAATTCAAGACTCTCTGGGTTTGCAGTACCAAATTCAATTTCTTGTCTCTTGTAGTGTATGGAATTGTCGCCACCTAAAGCAGAGTCAGTATAGTTAGTCAAGTCCACAAACGAAATATTAATTGGATCATTAAACATTTCCTGTGTAGTACTCATGAAGGAAGTATTTGGTAATGAAGTCAGTTGCTGGATAGGTATTTCCGGAGAAAGTCCCAAAGATCTTGGGAATATGGTATCTAAATTAATTGGGTTAGAGTTGATAGTACATTCATTGTTTGTACCAGCAGTGTGTCCAGCCTTTTGAATGGATCCCACATATTGTTTAGGTGAATTGACTTCCATAATCATTGGGCCTTTGTCCTTCCCATCCATGCGCTGCATATGAAGGTCAAGATTTTCATGTCCGTCTAGAACAGAGTCACTTTCATTGCCATGCCTCGGAATCTCAAAAATCCTTAAAGGTTGGTGCACTCTTGGAAGATCATAAGTACTAATTAGAGACACTTCAAACACTGGACGATCATCATGAGTTTTGGAAACAGCCTTGTTTTGGATTATAAAGATTAAAACGTAGACTAGACAAAGTGAACTGTGGCTCTAAACCAAGATCGGCATCTGCTATATATGTTGCATGACGCTTGATGATGACCAATGAACCCACATTTGAAGCAACACATTGGTAAAAACTCATATGAGAATTGGATCCATTCAACTCCATTAATTGGTTCAGGAAGCTTGAATCCTGGTGGGATTGGATCATGAATATCCATCAATGCTTTGACTCGAGTTAGCTGAGAGAATTCATTAAACTTGGATGCATCAATTGATTTGGGGAGAAACAGCTCGAGTCAATTAAGTTTCCTTCAACAATCTCCCTATCCTGGAATAGTTCAAGGAAGTTAACTAGTTGAACCCAAACATAAAACTTGTTGAAGTCAGGTGCATGGTTATCTTTCATCTCCATCCAAGGCACAATTTGTAAAATATGCTGAGAAACAATCCAAGGTTAAGCCTTTAAGATCATTTCAATTTGATGTTGATTCTCTAGCCATACTTGATAAATATCCCCTTTGTACAAATGCACTTCAGTGATCTTAAAAGGAGCCCAGGTTTTTTCAAGATTGACTTTAAAGGTGCCATACAAAAGTTTTCCCTCTAGAACTTTGACAAAGAGACTAAGCTTATCGCGTTCCAACAGCTTAGCTTTCATTCGGTCCGAGTAGTTGATTGTAGGCACTCTGTTTGATACTGCAAATTTGATGAAATAGTGAAAATGTTTGGTGATTCAATTATTTGGTGTAAGCTGAAATCCAGGTATCACAAATTCACAATTGAAGATGCTCTCAACGTTATGACATACAAATTCAATCCAAGTGATCCTATCTCTAAACTTTGTGAGTGGACCGGATTAGGCTGACATCACTGTTCTAAAAATCGGTCTAGGCGGTCTCTAGGCGCTAGGCGGTGCCCAACCGACTCGCCTAGGCCCAAGTCATTTAAAAAATTGGTGGACCAATTAGGCGAGTCCATGGACCAAAATATCGCCGATATATCCGATATATCGCCGATATATATCGGTATTTTGGTACACCGATATCGATATTTCCGACATATATCCACCGAATATAGAACCATTTTTTCCGATATATATCGGAATTTCCGATATGAAACTTTATATCGCCGATATAATCGATATTTCCGATATAATCGATATATATCGGTTGACTTTTTGACCATTTTAAAATATAAATCCGATATTTCCGATATATATATCTCGATATTTCCCATATTATATTTCCGATATATCCGATATTTCTCGAAAAATAGTTAGGGGGCGGTTACCAAAAATGGATATATCCAAATTTTTTTTGGGTACACCGATATATTGATCGATCGATATTTTGGGCCTTGAAGAAGTCTAGGACTAATCGACCTCTAGGCATTTTTGGACCTTTATATATATATTCAAAAGTGGAAAACAATTTTAAAGTTAGAGGATACCAAACGAGTTTTTTTTTTTTTTTTTTGGTTATAATTAAATGTTTAAATCATTTTGTATTGTAAAGATTTGGTACTTATTTAAGGTCCTTATTTAAGGTCCTTTTTAGACTTAATATATATATATATATATATATATTTTAATAATTAAATGTTTAAAATTTGAATAAGTTTAAAAGACTAAAGCCTAATGTAAATTATATGTCACTATAAGAAAGAGTGTTTTTATATTAAGTCGATATTCTTAAACTATTACGCATTTTTGTAATAAGTATATTTGTTTATGTTTATTTTTTGAGTTATGGTAAATGATGGTAAATGATTTTCTTCATTTCTTGTAGTATAGGTGTTTATTACTATATATATTATAAGATATATTAGGGGAAAAAAAAAGCCTAGTGCCTAGCTCGTCTAGGCACTGCCTAGAAGGCCTAGGTGCTCTCCCACCGCTCGACTACCGCCTAACGTTTTTTAGAACATTGGTTGACATACGAGGCCTGCTAGTAACCAACATGTAGCGCAGCTGGCTTTAATTATAAATCATAAATTTAGGCCCATACATATAAATTGACCATGAATTTATGTTTTAGGCTCGGATGAACAATAATTTCAGTTTTAGGGCATTTTTGGGCTGACATCATCAATTTACTTTTGTTTAATACCAATTATGACATTCTTCTACATCTAGCAAAAAAAAAAAAAAAACTCTAACTAGAAACTTGTAAAATATTTTTGAGATTTAGTTGTTTCCATTCTTTGAGTTAACTGATTTGTGTGTTGTGAATTAGTGATTATTGATTACTGATTTAAGATATAATCAAACATATATCTTTTTCTCCATCTAGCTAAAAAAAAAAAAAACTCCAACTAAAAACTTGTAATTTTTTTTGAAATTTAATTGTTTCCATATTTGAGCTAGTTGATTTGTGTGTTATGATTATTGATTTAAGCTATAAGAAAACATCTTATTCTCTCATGATAAACACTTTTCTCACTTTGCAATCTACTTTTCTCACTTTTCAATTTTAAATTATTGATAATTGAAGAATATTTTGGTCGATTTGAGTACTGATTTGACAAACAATTGAATAATAATTAAATTTAATTTTCAAATTCTCAAATCTTATGTTAATCAATCGTATGATTTATCTCGATATTATTGTTGTCAATGATATTTTTAAATTTAGAGTATTACAAAACACCACTATGTATGTGTACAACATATATATCTAAACACTATTATGTATGTGTACAATACATGGAGAAGAGAGAGAGGAAAGAGCGAGAGACACGCCAGAGAGACAGTGAGAGTGATTAGCTACATATGTTTCTTTTTTGTTTTAAATTAAAACACTTAGAGGAGCAACAAAACTGTCTTTTTACGTTTTTTGTCCTGGAACCATAATTCCAACTGCACATGCCTAGTGCCTAGAGACGTAATTCTCACCCAATTCTGTCCTACGGCCCGATTTATTCTATACATTTATTTATACCACACTTCAATAGTTCAATTGATGTGTAGGATGATTAGCAAAGGAGTCCACTTTTGCTGCAATTTCGGTGAGGCTTAGTTTGCTTCCAGCCCAATGGAAACATAACACGTGTCCATCTAACTAAACCAAAAATACTTTAAAAATTGGAACCGTTCCTAGTTGTTTTTCTTCCTATTATGCCCTTGATCTCTCCTATAGAGTTCACGTAGAAACTTCGGTTTTTCTGGAAGATTCATAAATTACATATAATGGCTCCATCCTCTTCATTGGTGGTCATTGTCACCGTAACAACGCACTGTAAAGTAACAGACTACATATTGGAATTTATTATCTTTTTCAATACAGAGGAAGGAAAGTAACAATTTTATTTGTGATTTTTCATTTTGCAGAAAGAAATAAAAATGGATGTGAGCGAAAAAAAAAACTGATTTGGAGAGAATGGAATAAATCTTGGAATTGATTAGATTTTTATTAACTATAGTTAATCAATAATTGAAGAGTACTCATAGGTGGAGATGTGATAGAGAGAGTACTCTGATGGAGATGTGCTGGAGACTTTTCGCTCATCGTCGTCGAGTGAAATTTTTCTCGTAAAAGGGGCTCACAATGCTGTAAGAGGACTTGACATTCAAACATGTTTCCTAGGTTCGTTTGGTTGTTTTTCTTAGCCGGTAGCGTTGCAACTGCCTTAGAAGAACATGGTTTTATTTACAACGGCTTCAAAAATGCTAATTTGAGCCTTGACGGCCAAGCGGGGATCACAGGGAGCGGCCTCTTGAGGCTAACCAACATCACCCAACTGACAGTGACAAGTCATGCCTTCCATCCGAAACCATTTCAGTTCAAGAACCTGTCATCAAATGGTAGCACTCTTTCCTTCTCTACTACTTTTGTGTTTGCAATTGTCCCCAAATATAGTGATTTAAGTGGTCCCGGTATTTGCTTTGTTATTGCACCATCAAGAAGCCTACCAGGAGCTCTACCAACCCAATATCTCGTTTTCAATTACACCAGTAATGGGGATCCATCCAATCATGTTGTTGCTGTGGATTGATACTATCGTTAACAAAGAGTTTGGTGACATAAATGATAACCATGTTGGTATTGATCTAAATAACTTAAGGTCAGCCATATCTGCTCCTGCAAAGTACTATCTCGATCGTACTGGTGGCAATTACAAGAATCTAAGCCTAATTAGTGGACAACAGATGCAAGTCTGGATTGAGTATGCCCTTTAATTCCACCCATTGATGCGCCCAAAGAAAGAGGTGGGTCTATGGACTATTGAATTGCAGAGGCAAAAGGAAGGAGAGGGCATAATAGGAAGAAAAACAACTAGGAACGGTTCTAATTTTTAAAGTATTTTTTGTTTAGTTAGATGGACACGTGTTATGTTTCCATTGGGCTGGAAGCAAACTAAGCCTCACCGAAATTGCAGCAAAAATGGACTCATTAGCAAAGGAATGCTGGGGTCATGGGGTGGCCCGTGGCATGGGTGCCTACTTGGCTACTTGATGTTCGTTCCCTATTTATGTCCTTCCCCTCACCTAGGCTTCTGCTAAACAGAAATAGAAAGCAAAATTGCATTTTGCGCGATGTGGACCGCTAAAATAATGGCGCAAAGGTATGTCCCGCGTCAGGTTTCCACCATAACTTATCCATCAAATCAGCATTCATCAGACACGTGTGTTGTCCCATTCCAATCCTATTTCCTTTAATAATAATAAGCAATTCTAATCCCACACTCAAAACTTCTCACTCCGTACTTTGTTTCATCATAACCCACGTCCTCATTTTCTCTGCTATTTATTCCAAAAAAAAAAAAAACAACACTTCACTCATCAAATCGAAAAATGGGATTCGCAAAAAAAGAGTACGAGTTTCTAACAGAACTAGGTGTCGGACCTCGTAATCCAGGTTGTTTCGCTAATGGCACGTGGAAAGGAAACGGTCCAACTATCTCTTCCGTTAATCCTGTTAACAATCAGGTTCGTATTTATTTCCCGATCATTGTTTAATTAGTGTCTGGTTCTATGATCCATGATTTTCTTTGTTTCAGATCATTGCTGAAGTCACAGAGGCATCGATTCAAGATTATGAAGATGGGATGCAAGCTTGTAGTGAAGCATCAAAGCTTTGGATGCAAGTAAGTCATTCTTTGTGTAAATGTGTTTAGATACTCATTTATTTATTTTTTGTGTTTTCTCTTCAGATTCCTGCACCAAAGAGAGGTGAGATAGTTAGACAAATCGGTGATGCACTAAGAGCCAAGTTGGATCATCTTGGAAGACTTGTATCACTTGAGATGGGAAAAATACTTCCAGAAGGAATTGGAGAAGTTCAAGTATTAATGTTTACTTTCTTACTATATATATGAACTGTCATTGTTCCATAAATGTGTGGCACATTTCGGGATAAAGAACTAAAAGGATAATGTTTGTTATCTTTTGGCAGGAAATTATTGACATGTGTGATTACGCTGTTGGTTTAAGTCGTCAACTGAATGGATCAGTCGTACCGTCAGAACGTAAGCTGAAGCTTTACATTACAATGTTAATTTTTAATCTTTTACATGTAAATTTCCATTGTCTTCTTCAAGGCCAGATTAGATAGCTTCTGTGTAGTGATAAGTTCTTGTGTACAACACGGCACACCTGAAGCCTAGAGCTGATATTAGTTACATCTACAGCTGTATTTGAGTTTTATTATTTGTTTATATATCTAATTTAAATCTTGAGTACTCTTTCAGTGAAACCACTTTCCATATATATTTATTATTTTGCGTCTTTTCAACAGGCCCGAATCATGTGATGATGGAGGTGAGGTGCTTGTTTGTGCTTTCGAACAAGGATATTTGGGTTATGAATATCAGTAGGTAATAAATGAGTACGCTAGTACAGATAACGCTTTGCACATACGCTTTTACTTTGCAGATGTGGAACCCTCTTGGAGTAGTTGGTGTAATTACAGCTTTCAACTTTCCGTGTGCTGTTCTTGGTGAGTTTTAACTCTTCCGTTTTACAAATATTCTATAGGCTAGGGAAATACTTATTTATTATTATCATAATTATTTTTTTAGAAATCAGTATACGTCCCGATCAATCAGATCATATGTTAAACTGCAAGAATTAATGGAACTCCATAAATGTTTTTCTTGCCTAACATTTAATTCGGGATCATTTCAGAGAACTAAGTACACTGTTGTGTTTCAGGATGGAATGCCTGTATTGCGTTAGTCTGCGGAAATTGTGTTGTTTGGTAAGTCTTTAATTTTCTGTCTGGGGTTTTTAGCAAGATATCCTACTAGAAACTAAGAACAGTTTGGGAATGCTCAATTACTGGGATTTCAGTAACAGAGTCTCATTGTATTCCTTTCCTCTATAGTGTAGACTATATCAATTCGTTTGGACCAAGTTATCTAAAGTAGGGTTCTTCATGCACTGCAATCATATTTGGTCGTTTGGATCATTTGTATTCCAAACTATTAAAGCCTACTTAAGAATGATATGTGTAATGATAATATAACTGTAAGTTCCTTTAGGTTGAAGGTTCTTAAAATTCCCATACTGCAAAAGCATATTGACTAAGGCACCTGTTAAGACCTTGACCAGGATTTCCCTGTCCTTTTATGGAACTAATACTTTTATGAAAAAAAATTGGTGTCCTACAAGACAATGAATTCTGAAAAGAAACCGGCGGTGTTAATCTTCTTCACTTCTCGCAGTGAAAAAAATGCAAGAGCCGAGAAAACGTGTTGAAAAGTCCAGATATTTCTTGTTACAGGAGTTTCTCATTTCACATAACGGCAACCTCCAAAGAGTAGTCTTTCTTTTTTGTCGTTATAAGAAAACATGAGCAACAAGTTGTAGTTTTTTTTCTCAATTCTCATTCTTAGTTGAAATTACATGAAAAATCGGTCATCACTTTAAATGCATTGCTTCGGAACTCGGAAGTATATGTGGTATATTATTTATAGATTATGTTGGATATGCTATGGGACTCACGACAGACTGTTTCATGTTCCACAGGAAGGGTGCTCCTACTACGCCATTGATTACTATCGCAATGACAGAAATAATAGCGGACGTTCTAGAGAAGAACAACTTACCAGGTGCAATTTTCACTTCTTTTTGTGGAGGTGCTGAAATTGGTCAGGCCATAGCAAAGGACACGCGTATACATTTGGTTTCATTCACAGGTAGTACCAAGGTAATCCATCTTGTTCTGTTGTTTGGCCTCATCTCAAGATGGTTATGAATTTATCATATTGCAGTTAATCCCTTTCTCTCTACTTCGTTTGTTGAGATTTATGGTTTTTTGCACTGACCTTTTTCAATATTATTTCCAATCTTTGATCATACACAGTAGAAAATACATTCTAGTGTCAAACTCTTCTTCCCTATAGTGTGCATTGCATATTGGTCCTGCCCTTCTCTGATAATTTATGTACTTAAGATGGTAATGGCATTAGTCTTGCCTGTACTGACTGAATATCTTAGAGCGTTTTCTTTGAATTCCTGTTATCAGGTCTTACATTCCTACACATTCTCTATGATTTAGAAGGAAGATGTGTCCAGTTAACTTCTAAGTTTCTTAGCTTTTGTATACGTGTTTTTCCTCTCTCTCTGTCTCCTTGTCTGTCTCTTTGTCTGTCTTTTCATTGCATGTTAGCTCCTGTTTTAGAGCTCCGTATGTTTCTCCTGAGACTTATAATGGAATAGACGGATGGTCTTGTGCTTATAGACTGAGAATCTTAGATCATTTCATTTGATTGCAGTAACCATTTCTTACACATTTGAAATTCCAGGTGGGCCTAATGGTTCAGCACACAGTGAGTGAGAGGTTTGGCAAATGCTTACTGGAATTAAGTGGGAACAATGCCATAATTGTTATGGATGACGCAGACATCCCGCTAGCTGTCCGTTCTGTCTTATTTGCTGCTGTTGGTACTGCTGGTCAGCGCTGCACAACATGTCGTAGGCTGGTAATTTAGTTTCGTTTATCATTAGAGTCCTGAAATGATAACATTAGTCAAAGCATTTAAGATTGTTTATTTTTTCACGGAATTGGGCATAGAGCCTTTGTTTTGTAGTTTACTCAAATAGGAAACAACACTAATTTTACAAATCAAATCCTTGTGGAGAATTTTTAATTGACGTGGCGCCCGTGTGGCAAAGGTGGTTGGAAACGAGTACTGTGACCATATGGGAGTTTTGGGGGTATTTTGGCATTTTAATTATGCAATTTTAAAACGCAAGCCGCCATGTGGAAGCGCCCTTCAGTCCGGTTGTTTTGCAGTGCGACATCAATGTTGCATTGTGATTTCCCTTGTTGCACTGGACTTGGTGCACCGAAAATCTGAGCCACCGGGATCAAATGACGTGGAGATTTAGCATGATCCTTAATTGGTGTACACAGGGATGTACTTTGTAAAATAAGTTCCTCCCCAAACTTATGCTATTACATTAGGGAGGGGATATGTTTGCCATAAATTCCATTTTCTTGATTTTTAATGATGTTTTGTTGATACAATTTGAAATATTCTTTACATGCAGCTTCTCCATGAAAGTATATATCAAAGTGTACTGGAACAACTAATTGGGGTTTACAAGCAAGTTAAAATGGGGGATCCATTAGAGAAGGGTACGCTGTTAGGGCCATTACATACTAGTGTGTCGAAGGAAAAGTTTGAAAAGGGAATGGAAATCATAAAATCTCAGGTAATCATTTTTTCTTACGATTAAAGTCAGTTTATGTTTCCCAGTCGTAAGTTTGGTGTTTGTCTTCTAGTGTTTCTTATAACTAAGGTGCATACATTTTTTGTTTAAATTTAACTGCCATTTTTAATATTTTAATATTTTAGCATGCAGTTTATTAATATTTTTCATATTGTTAATATTATTTAATAATTATTATTATTATTATTTTTTAAATTTAACTATAGTGAAGCATCTGGGGTGCTTCATACCAAAAACCCTACTAATAGAAACCCAAGAGACCTTTCTGAAGCTTTACATAATTATATTTCCCTCAATATAATTGGAAAGTAGTGGTAAACGCTGATTCTTCTTTATTCGTTTTGGGTGTTGGAATGCAATGGTAAAATAAGAGTTGTACTAATTGTCAAGCTTCCATTATTTGATTATTCATTTAGCAGTTGAAGAAAATCGTTCTAGGAATATTTAGTGCTGGATGCCTGGATTCATGTCAGATTTATTTATTGTTGTCATGTTGTGTTTTCTATTTTGCAACTGAAAAATGCAGAACTTTGATTTGTAATTGCTTCTGAATTGTCTGAAACTTTGTCCTGAAAATATGCACCATTATTTCTTTCATGCATGCCTCGAATTTTGAGTCACTCATGTTTAACTGCTGTGCTTCACATGAGTACATTCTGAATTAATGTTGTGCAGGGAGGAAAGATTCTGTTTGGTGGTTCAGCTGTAGAATCTGAAGGAAATTTTGTGCAGCCCACAATAGTTGAGATTTCCCCGACCGCAGATGTAGTAAAAGAAGAGTTGTTTGGTCCAGTTCTCTATGTTATGAAATTTCAGGTAGCATGGTCTGAATCGGATCTAACTTTCCGTACTTTTGTTTCCTAATTAATTGCTTGTCCCTATTTCACCTGACATAACAATGCGGTGTCTTTAGGTGTTTTAGTCTTTCTATTGTGAGATAATTCATCAAATTAAACTTACTCGTTGTACAGACTCTAAAAGAAGCAATTGAAATAAACAACTCTGTACCACAAGGTTTGAGTAGTTCGATATTTACGCGCAAACCGGAAGTTATCTTCAAATGGCTCGGGTGAGTATTAAGAATTAGATGTTGAATATTATTTTCATTTCATTATCTGTATGAGTTATTTTTTAAACTATTTTAAATGGTTGAATTGTACCGGTTTACGTCATCAACTTCTTTATTTTTTATTTTGTGTGTAATTTTGTATTAGATTTGGATATTTCTAGAAGCGTGTATAAGGTGTTACATACAATACACCCCAGCAGAGTTCTACTTGAATATTTCTCTCCCCCATTAAATTTTTGAATACCATAGTAACCATACCTTCACATGCGACAATGTATAATCATTTCCCCTGGTTTTTTTTGGACATCAAAAATAAACTAATATCAAAGCTATTTAGTATAGTTTCTATGAAATATTCAAGAAAATGGTCTAAAAGACCTTATTCTGTCTTTAATCACCGACAAAAAAATCTAGACACGTTTTAGTTACTAAAAAGACATGGTTTTGAAATTTAATTGTTCATAAGGAGAAGTATGACAGGACATCTCTGCATGCTATAGACATCTACATGCACAGTGTCTTTGCATCCTACAATTTTTCAAATGTATCGTTTTTCAATTTTTAGTTCAATTTGTGGGCGCTCTCTCGTTCCAAACCACTTTTTCTTTGTTAAATATATTCATGTTATATACATTTTCAGCCTTTGCCAATGTGAAAATAACCAGTTAAATAATACCATGTTACGTCTTGTATAGTTTTAAATTACATGTTACACGTATGTGTTTTTATGTAAGTTTAGACATTGGTAAAAGAGCTGCAAAAACCTGACACATGTCGTTGGCCCAGATCCCCCCTCCCGATAAAATTCCTGGTTCTGCCCGTCTCCATTCATGACTTTTTGAATTAAAACTTCTCAGCATTTGGTAGATGTTGGACTTTCAAAAAGGAGGGAATTGAGTAAGATCTCAGTCATGACACACTGAAAACACAATCCAAAGACCTTCTGCGATATTACTCAACCCATATATGGCCTTCACAGCTGTTGGTATCTTGTGATGATCTAGATGATTATGTAATTGTCTAGTAATGACTAATAGTATTTGTCTTATGCATTTACCAAACTTTTATTCCATTAATGTGTTTGTTGATTTATTTATTTTTAGTTGCTAATTCATTTTTAACTGTAATGCAGGCCACATGGTAGTGACTGTGGTATTGTAAATGTAAACATTCCTACAAATGGTGCTGAAATTGGTGGTGCTTTTGGCGGGGAAAAGGCTACTGGGGGTGGCCGTGAAGCAGGAAGTGACTCATGGAAGCAGTACATGCGACGGTCAACATGGTAAGTTTGATATAAGTCTGTCTTGATTTTGTTGGTGTAAAAAAACAGAAACGTTTTAGAGTTTATTTACAAGTACTAAGCATAATATGCACTTTTTATTTCTTTGTTCATTTCCCAATTGGCCCTGTCGTAATAAGCTATAAACTAATGGCTTATGGTTGTATTAACATTGTGATAATGTGTCCCCTTCATGCGTTGTAATCTATAAACTGATAATTACTTCAAAGTTCTTGATTAGGCATTAATGTATCTGTTCTTTCCTGTGTGAGGAGTCACTGAGGACTGGAAAGCCAGAATTAATTGTTATTTGATTTCCTACCCTAGAACTTTTAGTTGCTTTAGCTTTATTTGATAACCGCTAATTGAAACTAATGCTCATGAATCTGAAATGGTGTTGAGGAGATCTCACACCATTGTATCTTTCTCAAGTGCCAACTTCATACACTACTGAACCCATTGGAGTTTTGTTCTTTTGAGGGTGCAATACTGCAATCTAATATCCTATTTAGTTTTATGTTCTTTAGTTTTTTTTTGTTAATGTGGTTGTAATATGTACTGATTGATATCTTAACAGCACGATCAATTATGGAAGTGAGCTTCCACTTGCGCAAGGAATTAATTTCGGCTAATGGGTCTGGCATTCGGTGAGCTGCAAATGATATATTATTTTTTTATGTCTTTTCGTGTAGATCTTGTGTCTTTTCATAACGTACACATTATGTATCTTGTCGCTGCTTATTTGATTTTGTTGGTTATCTTGTAGGAATAAGTTCTGCTCAGGGACCACCTCAGGAAAGTCCTTTCACTTCCTTTGTTCAAAACATCAACGTGGCCTATCTGAGAAATGTATGTTGAGATCGGATAAAAAGTATTTCTGATAATGTTAAGTCTGGGATTGGATCTGATCGCAGTCCCCTTCTACACAATAAGGGCAAAAGAAAATGAAAGGACATTTGTTTTGTTGAAATATATTTTAACATTCATTTCACGCATGGTTATGACTTAAGTTCCTTTTGTAGTTGTGTTTGTGATGTAGTGCTAGTTAATCTACCAAGATGTCACTCCGGATTAGAATCAGGCTGCAATCAGCCTGAGCCTTCCCTTCAGTGTGGATCACAATTCTTGCTTGCACATGTTGCCTTACTACAAGTTCTTTCTGTGTTTTCCACCCCGAACATAGTGCTTATCAGTATATACGTAGGCTGTGGTTAGTAGAGTTGGTTTCCTTGGAGAACTAGTGAGAGAGACGGAATACTGAAGAATGGATTACACTTTTTCTCTAATCAATCAAATTTCCATTCCTTTCACCATTTTTCATATGCTCAAAGAATATGATTTGATTGCGTTTATGTGGTTTCACCCTCGTCCTCAGATATGAACTAAACACTGGAGTAAGCCAAGGTGAGTGATGGTCGGCATTTCCTAAAGTGGCTAGAATAGCGATAAATGCTCATTCAGCCCTTGTCACCCCTGAAGCCTGTTTGTCAGGCTAACTGTGTTTCAATGAGTGCAGCATTTTTTGTTTTGGTTTTTTTAGGCACGAATGGATAAAAAAGCTCCAAAGTTTTTGTTTTGGCACTACCGATTAAAAATTGCATAAAGATTTTTTGTTTTGTATTTTTTTATTGGCAAGTCTATTTTAAATGAGATTTTTTTTTGATTAGTAAGTCTGTTTTTAAATGAGATCAGTAATTCTTTGATGCTGACGGGGTTCGAGCCCAAAACCTTTAGTATCATCACTCAAAGATTTTACCGGTTGCTAGTCAGCATGCAAATGCCTAAAGATTGGTGTTGGCGTTCACATTTTCTCTGTGATTCAAACCTTTGAGTCTAGTTTGATCTGTTGCATGGATACACTTAATGAAGCAAATATGGTCGTGGTACATCTAGTTTTTACTAAGGAAGGAACTAACATATTGTGCGAAGGTGTCCCAGGTGGCCAGGCCATATGGATACGTTCGGAACTATCACTTTCCAGAGGTCAGAGGTGGAAGGAAGAGTCACCAGATTTGTTCATCAAAAACTGAAATTGGGTTTTATTGAGATTGAATTCTAACCTGATTGAATGATAAAATACACAACAAAAGCTCTATCTATGTGGCTTTACTTACCAAAGCTTCAACCTATCGTCCTATCTTTGTGTAGGGTTCAACTGTTTAACCTAATTGTGTTTATTCTCCCAGTACATAATTATCACCTACGTCGTTTTTGTAAATCATCGTTTCACATTGGCTTCTTCTCCTAGTTTAAGTATAATAATGATCTAACCTCTCTCTAAAAATTAAGTGTTTATATTATGTAATCTCACTTCCATTATGGTCAGAGCATGTGGGACAATGGGTATTTATCCGAAACAGGTCGTCTAGTTGGGATCTTGCTTTGATACAATCTTGAAGTGATTGTATCAAAAACACATAACATTAAGACTTATTGAAGAGCTTTTGACCTCGTAATCCACACACAAATGCAAACTACAATAATATTATTTTCTCCTCCCAATAGATGAGATACATCATAATTTATAACACTAGCTACTTAATAACTAACCACTAACCTACTTACGGGATAATGTCCAAAATGAAGAAAACTAACCAACTGGGGAACTTGCCTCAGATCTTTTGGGTGGAAGACTCGTTGTTCAATACAACTTGGGTTGAGTTCTTGGTTTGTGCTATATTTAAATTCTTACTCTTGGTGTATCTTTATATGAACTTCATTGATATAGTATTTTTAGCATATTTCTCATAGGGGTGTAATGGGTACCCGATTATCCGAAACCAAACAGAAATTGAAACCAAATGTTTTGGTTTCGGGTCTTAAAAAGTTAGACCCATTTAAAATGGGTCATTAAAAATCGAACCGATAAAGAATCGAAACTATTGAACCGAATAGTAAAAAACCCGTAGATACTCGAACCGAAATCGAACCGATTATTATGATTTCGATATTTAAAATTTAGTATTATATTACATTTAAGATAATCAAACTCATACATTATAATATAAAATATATTTTTTACGTGTAAAAGTCTATTAAATATATATATAGTATAATAGTGAATGTGTATTGTTAAATGTATATTTTATAACATACGTTAAACAAGTGTATCATAGATGTTAATAATAATGTCAACGTGTATATAATGAATTAACTAATACTATACATTTTATATTTATTAACTTATAGACGTGTATATTTAAATAGGATATACATGCTTGATATATTGTGGTACACACACTTATTATAAACCAATATATAGTGTTCATATTAAAAATTAGTGATGAGATGTAATTGTAAGACGCATGTACTCGCATGTTCGATTTAATACACGTGTACGAATATATGTGTGTGCACGTAAAATATATCAAGGTAACAAATATATGTGATTGCACGTGTACACGATCGAGTTAATACAAGAAAACAAATATATGTATGCAGTATGCACGTAAAAAAAAATCAAAATTATAAAGTTAGATATTGATTATTTTAATTTATATATCAAAGGTTTAAATTATCATATGAATTGTAAATGTTTTAACGTGTATAATTGATACGTATTCATAAATTGATGTAAATATGATTGTTGATACATCACTAATTATATATAAAATATTATTATGTAGGAAAATAAAAAAATAAAAATAAAAAAAAGTTTTAGTGTTTAAATGATTGAAATTATTTAATAATCATAATAAATAATAAAGACCCGAATTAGAACTGAAACCGATAAAAACCCGTGGGTTTTTATGGTTTTGGGTTGGATTCTATAATTCTCATACTAAAACCGTTGAGAACCGAAACCGATAAAACTGTAAATAGTAAAACCCAAACCGAAACTGCTAAGACCCGACCCAAAACCAACCCGTTGGCACCCTAATTTCTCATATACTTTTGAAATAATATTGGAGTTTGCTTATATGGTTGAGAATTAAAAAAGTATAATTGGCTTAACAAAAACAAATTGATTGGAAAAGGGTTAGAAAGAAATAGCTTGTTTTTCATTTTAAGTCTTAAATACCAACTCTAATGGTCCTGTAAGCTCAAAAGAACACTAATGGTCCTGTAAACTCGAGGTCCATTGGTTCCCAATCTTCGTACTCGTATTTCCAAAATTATTTGCTGAACATATTATTTTCCAAAAACGAAAAAGGTTTTAGGGCATCATTAACTTGGTCCTAAACTCCTAATGTACCATGAATCTATGATCTTCCATTTTTATGACCCGGCTTGGAAAAGCTAAACAATCCAACTTTATGTCGCCTTAGCATTGCAGGTTTAAGATTCATAAAGTAGCCTTTTATGGTTGAACAAGGGTTAGGTCAAGTTTAATTATCAGAAAACCCTAGCAAAATCAAACATTTTGCAACCATGGATTTCTCACTTCGTCAATCCACCAAATTTACTAAGGCTACTAACTCATTTTGTTAATTTATGACTACACACATTGAGGCTGGTTGTTTACTCTTGACAAGTGAATTCTTAATTTCTTTATAAATGTCAAGACTCAAGATTGAAGAAAATGTTCAAAGAATTAAGAGCAAGTTCAATGAAGAGCTGCCAAAATGAAGCTGCTAAAGGACGACAACTTTTTTTTGCCCTTTTAGCAAGAGAGTCAAATTTGACAGACGCAAAACACAAAAACCATTCCAATGGTTGTTTCATACTTTGAAGTGCTAAAGAGATACAGACGGTATAGTTTCTGTCGTCCGTCCATTAGTTGCAAGTATTAAGTTGAATTTTTTTTGGACAGACGACATACTTTCTGTCGTCCGTCAAAATTTAACACACAAACGACAAAAATTGTGTTATCCGTCTCCCGAAACATATTATGGCAATTGCTAGACAAGGCCACAAATTTGACTGGGTTTATCACACTAGCCAAATTTAAGAATTTTTCACTACACTAGAAATGGTCGAAAATGACGGTTTATTCTGTCCTAAATCAAGATTTGCAACGAGATAGTGTCCTAGACTCCGTCGTGAATAGTTCTATCGTTAATATTTATGACGGAAAATAGCGTGGTAAGTTGAATTAGAATTGCAATGGATATGAGACAGTTTATGTCGTCGTTAAAGTTAGGACACTAAAAACCGTCATAAATTTTCTTTACACCAAAACAACCTATTTTCAAAACTAGAACTCAACCAACCGTCGCACTTTTGTGTCCTGATTTTAGGACATGTATTTCCTCACATTTTGTTTTTGGGAAGTCAATTAACGACAATGTTCCCAGTCGTATTAGTTTAAAATAATTTTTTTTGGTAAAATCTATTTTTTTCTAGACACGTACCCCTGCTAATTGTTACATGATTTGAGGTTTCTCAAATCATAAAATCAACTACACAAAAACTACATACTAAAGCAACACATTTCAAAAATTGATACATAATCCATTGATAATAATTTCCAAAATTTACAATGTTCTCAAGCTTTTGATTGCCAATAACTAAGCTTTCAAAGTATACAAGGCAGGTGCCGATTAGCAAAGTCGGCAAAACCTTTGAGTGATGATACTAGAGGTTTGGGACTCGAACCCCACCAACATCAAAGAGTTACTAATCTCATTTAAAACAGACTTACCAAAAAAAAAAAAAAAAAAAAAAAAAAAACAACAAACATAATGAATAAACAATTTTAAATTCCTATCTTCATCACCTCTGCGCTTTCAAAGTATACAAGCCAGAATAAGAACATAATGAATAAACAATTTTAAATTCCTATCTTCATCACCTCTGCGCATGTGAATCACACAACCTTTTATGATGGTAAACAACCTTGAGAGTTTTCTAGAGATGGAACCAACATAGACAAACAACACGACAAGAGCATTAACAGTCCAGCGCCACTCCACACAAAGAAATGTAGCAATTCCATTGGAATGACTTTTTGGTGTTTGGGGTGTTATATGGCTTTTAACAGCTCATATAGCATCCCATTGGACTTGCTCTAAAGGTACCCAAGAAGTTGTAAAGAAGTTCAAGCTCAGAAGATATGGTGTTTTAAGACAAATATGTGGTCATGCGCTATATCCCTATATATGGTACTAGCCTCATGCCACGTGCCTGGGAACGTGGAACAATCCTAACATGGATGAGCCACACCATTCTTTTTTATTTTTATTTTTTTTAAAATTTATAATCAAAGTAAAATTATTATTTTACCCTCATGTGCAAACTTTTTTTCCCAACACAAGGGAGTATACCTTCATTTAATTACAATAAAATATATTTTGAAATATTAATATCTAATTAAAAAAATGTAGAGACTGTTATATAGTTATTGTAAAATATAGGGAATGTCACGTAATTACCATAAAGAATAGAGACTGTTCTGTAGTTTATATAAATATTAGGGACCTAAAAGCAAAAAAAAAAAAGAGGAATTATCAAAATGCCCCTGAGACATACACCAAAATTACTAGTCATCAACCCACAATTTTTATTTATTTATTTATTTTTTTTTGGGAATCAACCCCTAGATCTTAATATCTTTACTATATAGAAAAATCTTGGGGTTGAAGGAATAATGATGGTGTGTGATGTAGGGGCAATTTTGTCATTGCACATTTTTTTGTTTTGTTTTATAATTTTAAGTCCACATGCTTTATATAAACTATAGAATCGTCTCTATTTTTTGTGGTAATTACAGGACAATTCCTATACTTTACGATAACTACATAACAATCTCTATACTTTGTCTAAATTAAATATTAGTCACTATATTTTATCTAAATTACAAAAAAGTCCTTATATTTTATCAACAATTACAAAATTGCCCTTATGCACAATTTTTTTTAAGTGGAAAATTTTATTAATAATGATAACGAATTTTACATTAAAAAAAAATTATCAACAAAAAATATATTTATTGATATCTTTGCTATATAGAAAAATCTGAGGGTTGAGGAATAGTGATTGTGTGTGACGTAGGGGCAATTTCATCATTTCACAGTTCTTTTGTTTTGTTTTATAATTTTAGGTCCCTATGCTTTATATAAAATACAGAACATTTTCTATGTTTTATGGTAATTACGGGACAGTCTCTATACTTTACGATAACTACATAACAGTCCCCACACTGCTTTGTCTAAATTAAATATTAGTTTCTATATTTTATCTAAATTACAAAAAAAAAAAAAGTCACTTTTCTACCCAATGTAAATTACAAAAGTGCTCTATATTGAAAAATTACAAAATTGCCCTATACACTATTATTTATTTTTAATTTTTTTTTATCAACAATAAATATATTTATTGGTATAAAAAATAAATCAAATAAATGATTTAGAGGTCAAGCGCGCTACAAAATTGCGTCGCTAGCCCTTTTTGAATAGCAAAATCAATCCTCCGTAGGAACCAATTGTTATCACATTGCTGTCTGGGCTTTATATCCTCCGTATATTTCGAACCAGCTTTTTTATCACATTGCTGTCTGGGCTTTATAGTTTATACGTATTCTATGTCCAATTTTTTTTAGTATGATATTGCCATTGGACTTTTTATCACACCGATATATTAAACGATTTCATTTTCTTCTATCATAATTTATATCCAAATAACTACTTTATATTTCTTTTTTTTTCTAAAATCCGAAAACTACTAATAAAATTTTTTAAAAACCGAAACTACATTAAAATCACAATGCACCTTATCGTAATTAAACGAAGATATACTTTTTGTGGCGTGATGGGAAAAAAGTTTGCATATGAAAATAAAATAGTAATTTTATTTCGATTATAAATTTTAAAAATTAAATAAAAGTAAAATAGTGTGGCTTCATAGATTGTTCCATGTGCCTACGTGGCATGAGGCTAGCAGTAATATATGTTGGTATTCTTCGGTTCCTCCCCCATTGAGAGGACACAGCCACATAGGATAGCTCATCAATGTTCCTATTAACGTGGTAGGGTCCATGATGTTGTCCATATCACCTTCCTCGAAGGGTCCCAGACACCCCATGGTCCCTTGTCCTTGGCCATGATAATTCTATGAACGACCTCATGTCACATCAGGCTTTCTCTTCTTCTCATATCCTTATCTCCCTACTGAACCAACCGTCAGATAATGACAAACCTCAATGTAATAATGAACAAATGGCCAGTTGCATTTTGCTCAGATAGAAACACAAAACCTATGAACACAAAAAAGTAGTGCCAATTTTCAGTTCAAGTGTCAAACCACACACACCAGAGTACCAGACTAAGTCTTATTTCCTAACTAAAAGTCTAAAACTAACTGTTGCTGCTCTGCAGTGAAAGTGTGAAATCCATCAAATGCAAAGAAAAAACAGCGAACCTAACCAAGACTCCCCAAACTCTGTCTTGGTATACTTAATTAGTTTACCCATTTTCTAGTTCTCATTGCATTATTGTTGACAAACTATCAAGTACCAACAAACAAATTGAATAACACAAATAATTGAACAAATCACCTAATCATACCATATAAATAGATTAAAAAGACGTGATTATTTGCCCCCACGTTTCTAAATATATGGAACATACACAACTAGAACTTCAAGATGCATTGACAAATTCCATGGTCAGATTTGCTGACCAGGGAAGTTATGAACAATCTCTAGGAATCACTCATTGTGATGAGAGGTAGACCTCAAAACTTGGGATGTTACTTGCATTAATTACCAGAAACGTTACATCTCATTACAAACACAACGGCTCATTTTTTTTTTTTTTTTTTTTGAAGTTAAGTAGTTGGGATTATAGCCTTCCCTGCTTCCATTGATATAAAAATCTATAGTACATTTTCCCTTCCCTATCTTCCCTTACAAGTTTAGAGTTTAGAAAGAGTTTCAGTAAGAAGTAAAAGGGGAGAAAACAACGGCTCATTTTCATAAATGCTAACTAACTTATTTTATAAACGAGCCCTAAATTCTGTTTAGCTCAGCTCATGCTGCAAACGAGCGAGTCCTGAGTCCTAAATTCCTACAGCATGAGTAGCTTGGTTACTTTACCCCACAAGGATGGTAATCCAAAGTATCAAACTATCAACTAAGCCAATTGTTTCCGGATGTTCAGCCAAAACCCGCAGCTTGTCTCGTCTTCATTGGTTATAGCTTAGAAGGGCATAAATTGGTCAAAAATCATGATTAAATCCCTAAAATTATTTCGGGTGCTATATTCACTCTAAACTATGTTAAAAAAAAATTATATCATGTATAATTTTAATTAAGAAGGCAAATTCCTTGAAAACTTTAATTCAAGTACATGTTTTTACACTTGACAATGCAGCAATTCAAAATTCATAAATTGATAAAAAAAAAAAAAAAAATAAAATAAAAAATACACTAGATTAAAGAACTAAACCCTAATTAATTAGCTAAACTAACAGCTAATTAACTACCTTTTGATTTCTCACTGCTGCAATTTATTTCGAATATCTCTATTCTTCTTCATTACCTTTATACCTCCTCTTCTTCTTGTTGTTGTAATAATCAACTCATCACTCTGCTTCAACGAGCCAGAGTAGAGAAACAGCTACCAGATCGAACCAGCGAACGATTACGAACCCCGTCTTCCTTTCTCATAGGACTATTCGGCGTTGATCTCAATGGCGAGTCCAAGCTTCTACGAACAATATGTTTCATAGCTGAAATCAAATCCTCCGTTGAATTAATCGGCGGACTCGAACTACTAAACTTTTTACAAAAGTTCATATGCTGATTCAATGCTTCTTCACTAGTAATAATTCTCCCAGATCGAAATATTTCATCTTTAATTGCTTCACCACATAGTCCACATATCCATCGACCTTGATACCTTTCACGAACTTTTTCTATGTACGTCAACGTACATTCCTCTGTTAATCCACAACATGCACATTTAGCAAACTCTACTTCTAGTTGCGGCGCTGTAACTTTCTTTGCTTGAGTTTCTGGTGCTGCTGGAATTGCCATTGATTCAGTAAACAAAGTCGCCGACATCACCGAAATTTTCAGACCTCTAGAAAAAGAATGAGCTCTTTTCTAGATAAAAGACTTGTGTTTAAAACTACCGAGAATTTCGCGTAACGTTAGATTCTGTTTCGGTTATGTTTTGAGATTCTCTGACGCTTGGAGTATGGGGTGGGTGTTTTATTGAAAGTTTGAAACGGTTTATTTTTTTGTTTTGCTACCGCTCTTTTTCCCACTCGCCTTCAACCTTCTCAGCTTCAAGAAGTTCTAAAAAGATTAGTACCATTTCAAGAACGTGTTGTAAACTCTCCTTTTGTGAATCTAGCTGAGATCATCGATCATATCTTGAAAGTTGTAGAAAAGTCATGTGAGCCTCTTTGTTTCTTTTTTGCTCTCTTTGCGTGGGAAGAGTAGAGAAGAGGGAGATTTGATTCCTTTTTGTAATCAAGGCGGCCACAATGATTGACAAAACTTATTGAGTCCACGTCAGTTTTCTTTGCTGGCAATTATTGTTTATTCTTTGCCAGCTGTATCGGTTGTCTTCTTACCAAAACTATTGTACTCAGCTACTCACATTAGCAACTTAAACGTACTACTACAACTCAAAGATCTTGACGTGTTACTATTTTTCTGTTGTACTAATTTTGATGACCATTGATTTATATAATGTGGGCCTGATTTTTGGGAAGTATGGTTGTTGTGTTTTTTTTTTCCGATAATAGGGAAGTATGGTTGTTGCTAAAAGGATTGACCAAGATGGAAATAGAAGGAATGAGCTAGAATATTCTGAAGATGCCAGCTGATCCCCAAATTTGGAGGAAAGTTGCAATTTTTAGTTTGCTTAACACTATTTAATTACGACTAATTTTTTTTTTTTTTTTATTTTTTATTTTATTTTTTTTTATTATATTTTTTTACCCACTTTACTAGTTGGCACACGGGGTAATCTGTTTTTGGTTTCCCACATTTACTGTGAATTGTTGCGCTTACCAAATTTTAAAGCATTTTAAAGTTGATGTGTCATATTATTATTTTTTCGTTGATGATGTCATATATAATAAGTGCGTTATACATAAGTTGCTTAACTAATTTGTTCACTGTTTACGCAAGAATTGTGGTTGAGATTCGTTGTGTTTTGATCTCTCAAAGGTGCTTCTCGCGTTAATTTCTTTCTCAAGATCATTCCTAGATTATATCTATATTAACTCTCACTAAGCGTGAGGCTAGAGGTATAACTTTTACCCACAACTTAAAAAATAAACCGAAAATAAAAAAACATAAAAAGCAAAACGTCGAAAATGGTCTCAACTAGCCAACTAAAAAATAAACCGAAAATTGACCGAAAAAAAAACAGATTTTGTAAAACAAAACGTCGAAAATGGTTTTAAATTCTCAAATCTAAGATTTGATCTAATTATATAGTATCCATCTTCTTCACTATCTATATATTGTCTGCAAGTTCCACCATGAGAGCCTCCATTCACTTCTTCTTCTTTGTTCATTCTCATTAATTGCTACCATAAAAACTTGCATGGAAGTTAGTCCCATAGTCAATGTTGTTGTTCGGGTATGAAATTGCATTGCAAGGCATATGAATTACTCCCCTCGTGTAAGAAAATCCTAAACTTGAGAACCTAAATTAACGGATTGAAGGATGCTAGGAATGACATCAAGAGATGGGTTGATGTTGAAGAGGTGGCACAACTAATGATTCGCACTATTAATTTGGGTCTTATTATTTGTTTGTAAAAGCCAATGTTAGGATTCGATCTGGAAGTATTATGTACATGTTTCATTTGTATTTGCTAATGGGTCTCTTCATTGGATAGCCATTGATAATAGTTCTTCCAATCCCAAGTCACGTATTGTGTCCTTTCATCTGGGGGTTGAAGAATTTACTGTTTTCCCAACACCCGATTCCATTAGACAAAATAGTGATGACCCATTGAAATATTGGGCACTCGGGGTACTAGATGATCGTCTTTCGTTGTTGGATTCCTCTTCAAGACAGTATGTTGATGCATGGGTTATTACAAAGGATTGTGATGGAAAGACGTCTTGGAACAAGCTATTTTCTGTGAGGGACCATTTGGTCTCTCATCGATTAGTTAGGCCTATCCAAGTTTATGGTGCAAAGTTTAATATTCTCATGTATGTTATGTCATGGTTGGATTATTTACACACTACAGTTTTGTTTCAGATTAAGTTGTCTTATTACAAAGACCTTTAATGGCGCAATGGTGGTATGACAATAACAGATGGAAAATATGTTACAGCTGGTTATATTATTTCTTGCCATGGGTTTGGATCATCAGATCATGGTGATATGATCATCAAGTTTCGATCGTCATAGTAATGTGAAACTTTAGTACTTTGAATACCAAAACCATGAAATTGTGTCTTTTCTTCATATTGCCGAGTCCGTTCAATGTTCAATTTAATCACCTAAGGATGATTGTGGTTGATAGAATCAAGGGTTTAAAAACCCATTAAAGCTTATGTTCATTCTTACTCTGATGTGAGGAAGATGATGTGACATCATCACTCGTTAAGATTGTTGGGCTTTAACATCTCAATTTTGTTTTGGATTTTAACATCTCAATCACGTGCAGACGTGCAGCACACGTGTAAGGGTAAATGTGTCAATTTCTAAATTATGGACGGATCACCGTCAATTTTGGCCCAATGCCTAATAAACGATCAATTGGTGACCAAACGCAAATTACCCAATTATAATTGGGCCCAAAAGCTAAATACCCCTAAATAAAACCATAAAGGGGATGTTATGAAATCTATTCTTTAAACTGCGTCAAGTGAATTTTAATGTCACGAACACTGTTGTCATTTCAATTGACCTTGGAAAGAATAAAAGAACTTTCTATTGACCTATTAAACGGGATAGGGTAGAAAATATTTGTGATGTGATTCTCGATCACTTTTTTTTTGCTAGTTCATATGATTTTCGATCATTTTTTATTTTTTGAAATATTTAGAGGGTTACCACACTAGTTACATTGAATGACCCTATCCCCAAAGCTTACATTGCCCAAGGTCTCATCAACCCCCGAAGATAACCTAATAAGCACTCTGTCTCTAGCCCAAAGGCATACCTGGCCCAAGACCCATCACATAATTACACAAGAAAAAAATCACAACCAACACTTGGTGGGATTCGAATTTGCAACATGTCCTATGAAGAGTGTAAATGTCTAATTTTATCATGTGGGATTAATAGGACATTACACCAATAATTTAAGACTTATTAGCTCTAGTTTAGATGAAAGAAAATGATGGTTTTGGTTGGTAGAAATGATTGTTCTTCATGAGTAAGAAAATGCATACGTATCCAACATTATGTGTGAGAGAGAATAATCAAGAGTGTCGGAATCAAGCCAACATAGTTTTGAAGGTGACTTTTATAGGCATTGAGGGTGTACATTTGGTAGGACTCGTGTGATGGTCTGGACAGATGTACAGTTGAGATGAGTACGTGTGTAGTAGCTCTAGGCATTAGGCTGTTTGAGTTGGCATATGAAGTAATGATGGTAAGGACACTGTAATGATGGTAAATGGCTGTAATGATTTGGGTATTATAGTGGGTGGAGGTCTAATGTTAATGATAGCAATAATGAGAGTAGTGGGTGATAATGTCACGAGATGGAGTTAAGTGACGGTATCTGGTGTCGATCGAGTGAGCAAGTCATTGAGATTGGTGAGTGTTTGTATGCCTGGAGTCATTATGAGTTGGTGGAGCCATTGTATGTGGACTGCGTGCACATCACGTACTTAATAGGATGTTCCTTACAAGGAGAGAGGTATATAACCAAGTTAGAAGCTCTTGTGTTATGTTTATTGTTCTAACTTAGCTCACATCTAACTCGTAATTGAGTTGCATACATGCCCATTGCCACCTCTAGGATTCAATTTTCAATTTTCATGGTTTTCGCAAGTGCATAGAGAACAAAGAAAGTTGTAATTAATGCCAAGAGAGAAAGCCCTCACAGTTAACTACTTGTCCAAGAATATACTGGATGTGAAAAATGTGTCCGGCAATGAGGTCACATATAACGAACACTTAGGCAGTTTGGTTTCAATAATACCTAGACAATATATATGTTGGAATCTTTAAGAGTATTTCGAAATATTTGTGTGTGTGTGTGCAAAGTGGAGGAGATGAACTATGTGTGTTTTCTCCACTTTAGTGCATTGTGTTTAGTCCCACATTGGTTAACCACCACTAGCAAGTGAGGTATATGAGGAATTCCTCTACCATAAGGGCGTGCCCTTAGGGTACAAATTCTTTTGTGTTAAAAGGGATGACTCACCCAAAGCCACACACGTGCGCGCGCCCGCCCGCACTGAGCCGAGTCGGGTCGGTTTGGGCTTAGGCTTAGGCTTAGTCTTACTGTCTAGTAGGTAGTGGCTTACCAATTGCCTAAACTTGTTTTGCTTCAGCAACAAGTTTCGGTGGGTGTCCTATTACGAGTTGGTTTCTGCTTCCTTAGCTGTGTGTGAAACCGACTTTGAGGAGTCCTTCTCCCATCTGGTAACCGGCTGCCTTCCTCTATATAAACACTGTTGTGCGTCCATAGGGAGCATCCAATCCAGACCAGAGAAACATAACTCGTGAATACCAAAGAAGACATCCCTTCATCCCACATCAGAGAAACAGAACCTCATCCCTATTCTTCTTCTCTTCTTCCTGTAAGCCGCCAGAGAGAGTTATATTGCTATTCTAGAGGGTAGTCTATTCTAGTGCAAAGTCAGGCTGCTGTTAACCATTGAATCCTGTGAGGAAGACGCCACTGTTGCCTTTATACACCATTGGAAGGGGCGAAATCTTTCCTTAAGGACAGCCTAATCCGCGCCTTGGTTATTACCTGTTATTCTGTCATTGTCTCTTTATTATTTTCTTTATCCGCTTAGAATAATCTTAAGGAAAGAACAAGATGTCTACACCAGCAGACACCATGCCGATCAAAGAAACCAATTCTGAAGTCATGGAAGTTACTTCGACTATGCGAGATGCTACACCTCTATTGAATGCTCGCAACTTACCCAATGTGTCAAAGATTGAATCCTTCAATGGTTCACACTTCAAGCGATGGAGAGAAAGGGTGTTCACAGCCCTAGATGTACTCAACTATGCAAAGTATCTCACTGATACAACACCTGTGGAAGGTTCTAATGATTTCGAAAGAAATCAAGCTGCTTGGCTTAATGGGAATAAGGTATGTCAACATGTTATTTTAAGTACCTTGTCCAATGAAATTTTTGATATTTATTGTTCAAATAAGAATGCACATGATATATGGGAGAGTTTGAACAAGAAATACATAATAGAGGATCTTTGGTACTTTCGAATATGCTATTGGGACTTTTCTAAAGTTCCGGATGAGAGAGGATAGAGATGTAACGACTCAAATCCATGATTATCATGTGCTGATTAATGATTTGAAAACTGATGGTATTAATTTACCCGAAACCTTTGTTGCTGGATATTTGATTGAGAAACTCCCCGAGTCTTGGAAACACTATAAGAATAGTATGAAGCATAAGTGAAAGCAGATGACTCTTGAGGATGTGATCATTCACATTTACATAGAGGAAAAAAACAAGACTCGGGATGATGTGTTGTCTAAGGAATTCCATTCTAAAGCCAATATCATTGAAGGTAATCCCAGCAAATCTAACAAAACTTTTAAAAAGCAGAAGTACAACAAAAATAAGAATTTCAAGGTCAAAGACACTTCTTTTTAAAAGGAGTGGTAATGCTTGTGATGGAAATTGTTATGTTTGTGGGTAAACTGGACATAAGGCTTTTTCTGCGAGGCACAAAAAGACAGACGATGATCCTCCCAATGCTAATATAGTTGAGGGAGATGATATTATTGTTCTTTGTGGTGTCACAAGTGTTCATGGCCAATTGGGAAGAAGAGATGGGTACTAGATTCTGGTGCCACCCGCCACATCTGTGGTGATGTTGAAACCTTCTCAAACTACATACTAGTGAAAGATGAAAAGGTCTATATGGGTGACTCTAGGTCTGTTCCTGTTGAAGGAACATGCAAGATTCTTCTAAAGTTAACTTCAGGGAAAACCCTTTCACTTAGTAATAATGTTCATCATGTTCCCGATTCATCGAATCCGATCTCTGTCGGTCTCCACTGGGAAAAGGGCGTCAAGGTGACTTTTGAGAGTGATAAGTTAGCTCGACGAAGAATGAGGGTTTTGTTGGGAAAGGTTATTGTAATAACAGTGGTCTTTTCATGTTGAATGTATTTGACAACATTATTATTAATAAGAATGAATCTGCTTCTGCTTACTTGCTTGACTCTTTTAAGATATGGCATGGTAGACTAGAACATGTGAATGTTCAGTATATGAAAAGAATGAAATCATGTGGTTTATTGTCTGATATGTCTGATTTTTCTAATGATAAATGTGAGATATGTGCTGAGACTAAAGCCGCAAAGAAACCCTGCACAAATGTTTCTAGAGATAAAACTGGATTATTAACTCTTATTCATATGGATTTGGGTGAATTTAGAAGTACCATGTCTAGAGGGGAGAAGTTTTATTATATTACATTCATAGATGACTTCTCTAGGTATACCATGGTATTTTTACTTAGAAACAAGCATGAGGCAGGTGAGATGTTTCTCAAGTACAAAGTCGGGTTGAAAACCAACTTTTCAGAAGATCAAAAGACTTCGGTCTGATAGGGGTGGAGAATATAAGTCTAACCCCTTCCAGGACTTTTGTGACAAGAATGGCATTATTCATGAGACTACTCCACCATACTCTCCTAAGTCTAATGGAGTAGCCGAATGGAAGAATATAACACTAAAAGAGATGATGAATGCTATGCTTGTAAGTTTTGGAGCTTCCCTGAACTTGTGGGGGGAAGCAATCATATCTGCTTGTCATATACAAAATATGATACCCAATAAGAAAACAGGGAATAAAACACCATATGAATTATGAAAAGGTCATGTACCTATCCTGACATACTTCAAAATGTGGGGGTGTCTTGCAAAGGTTCTAATACACGAACCTAAAAAGAGAAAATTAGGACCTAGAATTGTTGATTGTATGTTTATTGGTTATGCTCATAATAGTGCTGCATATAAATTTTTAGTAGTAAAATATGATAATAACCTTGTTGATGCTAATACTATTATAGAGAGTAAAGATGCTGATTTCTTTGAGAATTTGTTTCCTTTGAAAATTGGCATTGAGAGGTTGGTTGCTCCTAGCGAACAACAATCAACAGATCCTGAAATTTCTGAACAAGAAATTCGGAAGAGTAAAAGAGACAAAAAATCCACCAATTTTGGTGATGACTTTTACACGTTTCTTCTTGATGATGATCCTGTGACGTATAATGAGGCAATCAGTTCTAGAGATGCACCTTTCTGGAAGGATGCTATAAACTCAGAACTAGATTCGATTATAGCTAATCACACATGGGAGATAGTAGATCTACCTCCTAGGGTGAAACCTATATGTTACAAGTGTATCTTCAAAAATAAACTGAAGCTAGATGGTTCCATTGAGAAATACAAGGCTAGACTAATAGTCAAAGGATTCTCCCATAAAAAAGGCATTGACTATTTTGATACTTATGCTCCTTGTAACTAGGATTTCTTCTATAAGAGTTTTAATGGCTCTCGCTGCTATTCATAATTTATTTATTCATCAAATGGATGTAAAACCTGCATTTTGAATGGTGATCTTGATGAAGAAATATATATATATGCAGCTTGAGGGTCTGATAAGTACCACCTTAATGAGCAAAAAATATGCAAATTGGTTAAGTCTTTATATGGGTTGAAACAAACGCCAAAACAATGACATGAAAAGTTTGACAGTGTCATGATGTCTAATGGATATCACATAAATGATGCTGATAAATGTATTTACTTAAAATCTTTTGATGTAAATACATATGTGATTATATGTCTATATGTGGATGACATGTTAATTATGAGTCCTAGCCTTGATGTTGTGAGAAACACCAAGATGTTCTTATCCTCCCAATTTGAAATGAAGGATTTTGGAGAAGTTGATGTGATTCTTGGAATCAAAATCATCGAAAAGCGATGATGGCTATATGCTTTCACAAGAGCATTATGTTGAGAAGTTTTTGAAGAAGTTTAACTTTTATGATAGTAAGCCTGTGTCGACACCTTATGAGGCAACTAGTGAACTTCAGAAAAATGCTCAACATGGTGTCCTTCAGACTAGATATGCCCAAATTATTGGTAGTCTTATGTACTTGATGAATTGCACTAGACCTGACATTGCTTATGCCGTTAGCAGGTTAAGCAGATACACTCATTGTCCTAGCAAGGAACATTGGAGTGCGTTAGAGAGACTAGCCAAGTACTTGAGAGGAACAATGAATTATGACATACGATTTAGACAAACTCCACCTGTGATAGAGGGTTATTGTGATGCAAACTGGATATCTGATTCTCATGATATCAAGTCCACTAGTGGTTATATTTTCACCCTAGGTGGAGGTGCAGTTGCTTGGAAATATTCTAAGCGGACCTTGATAGCTCGTTCAACCATAGAGTCCGAGCTTATTACTTTAGATAAAGCAAAGTCTTTGAGGCTGAATGGCTTAGAAACCTATTGGCGATCTTCCTATTGGTACAAAACCGCCTCCAACCGCACCTATGCATTGATTTGTCGCCGCAATAGCAAAGGCAAAGAGAAAATTGTATAATGGGAAAAGCAGCATATATCATGCGAGACTACGATCTATAAAGCATTTCTTTGAATCTGGAGTTGTGGCTCTAGATTATGTGAGGTCAGAGTTAAATTTGGTCGATCCTCTGACAAAACCGCTTAACAGGAGACAAGTGGTTGAAACGTTGAGGGGGATGAGACTTTTGCCTTAGATAGAGGGCGATACTAACGGCAACCCCACCTATGTGATTAGAGATCCCATGAAGTAGGTTCAAAGGAAAAAACAAGTCACCTCGTCGCTCTGGTATGCTATTGTCTTTCTTTGAGACGTCCCACCCTATGACTAGATAACATTTTTGTATACTTTGTATAACTTGAATTGCAATGAGAAAGGATGAGTTATTTTATTCTTATTGGAATCCATAGTCCATTATGTTTTATGAGATAGTGTATTTTAACCGCAATGTACACTTGATGGATATCCACCTACGTGAATGTAGAACTGGGTCGGTTCTTATGAGTATTCGACAAGTACTTCTGTGAGCATTCATGGAACACAGGCAAATGAGGGCCAAAAAGCGCAACACCGCAGAACAGGCATATAATGAAAGAGCAATATGGGTGCATGTGCTCTATTTTACTACAAGGGAATGTTGGTTCAAAGATTTTTTAATCCACCACTTTCACGTATTATAAAACATGTTATCCTATGACTGGTTCAAGCCCAAAAAGCACCAGTATCTTATGCATTGTTCTTTCGATTCTCTCTAGCATTTCATTAACCCATTTCTTTTGTAATATTCTATTCCAAAATAGTGGGGGACTATTAGTATTTTGAAATAGTGGGGGATTGTTGGAATCTCTAAGAGTATTTTGAAATACTTGTGTGTGTGTGCAAAGTGGAGGAGATGAACTATGTGTGTTCTCTCCACTTTAGTGAATTGTGTTTAGTCCCACATTGGTTAACCACCACTAGCAAGTGGGGTATATGAGGAATTCCTCTACCATAAGGGTGTGCCCTTAAGGTACAAATGCTTTTGTGTTAGAAGGGAGGACTCACCCAAAGCCACATCGCCTTGCTAGCTACCACTTCCACACCACACCGAACGGGCTTGGGCTTGGGCTTACTGTCTAGTGAGTAGTGGCTTACCAATTGCCTAAACTTGTTTTGCTTCAGCAGCAAGTTTCGGTGGGTGTCCTATTACGAGTTGGTTTATGCTTCCCTTTTTTCTTTTTTTTTTTTTTTTTTTTGGTAATCATTTGTTATTTTATTGATATAAACATGGTGTTACATTGATCACTTCTTGCTCCAGGTTATGTTGCAACCATATTGGAGCTACATTAGATCTGCTACTTAATACATTTTGATAGTCCACCTCGAGTTTTAGCCACCATGGGTGGAGGGTTCGTGTCCGGTCCAAATATAGGGTTTTAGCTAGTATATATGTCTTTGCTTTGTTTCCACTTCAATGAACATAAGCTATATTTACATTATCAAAAGCGTTCAAAAACATCTTTGCATCGGATAGAGTTCCATTTGATTTCCATCCTACTTGATGGCTTCCCTTGTAAATGATCCATCACTTTTTTTGCATCCATCTCTACTACTAAGTTAGTAGTTAAAGCCCTCGGCACCATTTGAGGGCATAGAGAAGTCCCTCTGCATTCGGTCTCTATTGGGTCCGAGGCCCATCCTAGAGTGGTACCTGCACCAAAATATTCCATTATCATCTCTTAACACATATCCAAACCCAAATCATTACCTATAATATGGTAACTAGCATCCACATTTAGCTTATGATAGCCTTTTGGTGGTGATTCCCAATTCTGAGGATGTGGGTACCTTTGTAATATTTGTAATCACTCTATGATTTGTAGGTTCAGAGAAGAAACTAACAATTATTTTTTGAAATTCTAAATAAGGATGGAATATTTTTATTATGAAACACAAAACACCTCTCTCTCCAAATATTAGAGTACAAAAGCAAACAAAATTTTGTCCAAGTCTCATTGTGGATCCCACATCTTTAACTTGAAGTTGCCTAAAATTCTCAAGTCTAATAAGCCAAGGGGTTTGGTACCAAAGAGCCTAGTAAAATCACATTCTAATAGAAGATGATGTATACTTTCAATATTAGAGCCACATAGCATACAACTCTTGTCGGGGTATATAAATAATAGTAGCCAAATGATCTCTAGTTGGAACAACATTATTGTATAGCTTCCATGCTAGTAAAGCCCGCCTTGGTGAATGTTTGTTATTCCAAAGGGCCAAAAAAGAGATTGAATAGTGGGTGTCGAGTAATGTGTACTTAGATTATTATACATAGATTTAACAGAGTGAATCCCTTTTTTTGTTAAGTTCCAGTGCAAAGAGTCCTGTAGATTAGTATCAGACAAGTGAAACCTTGCTTCCTTAGCTGTGTGTGAAACCGACTTTGAGGAGTCCTTCTCCCATCTGGTAATCGGCTGCCTTCCTCTATATAAACACTGATGTGCATCCATAGAGAGCATCCAATCCAGACTAGAGAAACAGAACTCGTGAATACCAAAGAAGACAACCCTTCATCCCACATCAGATAAACAAAACCTCATCCCTATTCTTCTTCTCTTCTTCCCCGTATCTAGAGGGTAGTTTGTTTAGTGCAAAGTCGGGATCTTTAAACCATTGAATCTTGTGAAAAAGACGTCATCTGTTGCCTTTCTTTGCCATTGGAAGGGCAATCTTTCCTGGGGAATCCGCTTTGGTTATTCGCATTATTTTGTCTTTGTCTCTTTATTGTTTTCTTTATCCGCTTACAACAATATATTGGCAAGCATGTTTTAAATGCATGAGATCAGTAACTCTTTGATGCTGGCGGGATTCGAGCCCCAGACTCCTGGTATCATCACCCATAAATTTTACCAACTTTACTAGTCGACACCTGCATACCTAGACAATATTGAGAACGAACACTTAAGCATCTTCATACATAAACCCAAAATATTCCAAAAACTTTTGGGAAATAATTTCCAAACTTTGGTGTCTATATAGCATACAATACAATGTAACGTAAGTTTGTAACTTAGATTGCATGCTCGCATTTCATCGATCTTCTTTTGAGTCATGGACCTGGACCACAACTGAATCCTTAGTACGCACGTCTCTACAGAGGTGGTCACAAACTCAGCGTACTCACAGTCTGACATGTTTGTTGTTTGATTGTAAGCTTCGATAGATGAAATGTTGAACTTGATGTGAAATCCTTTGATGGTTTGGTACGTAGAAAACAAACACGATGTTAACTGAACAAGGTTGTTATTACTTCACTGTTCAGATTTCCACAGTCCAGAGCTGAAAAGACATAGCGTGAATTTGCGTTCTCAATCATCACATAAACGTGTCTGACACTGTTACGACGTCACACCAATGAGAAACCTAATCTGGTTATTTGGCTGAATTTTTGTTGAGCAAAGATACAATCTCCATCTCCACGGTTCTAAAAGAGCCCATTTTCTTCGATTTCTACCTCCTCCCCCCATTCTTCCTGGTTCATTTCTGATAACTTAATATGTATAGTATTATTATCTTTAATATGTAAATTAAAAGTTCCCCTGATAAACAGAAGCACATTCACCTAGACAAGCGGCAGAAAGAACCTAATTCCCAAAAGAAAAGGATCGATCGATGAAATATCTAGCCATCTAAGTACTAAACCCCCTACCATCTTATATTAAACCCCTATACCAAAAAAAAAAAAAAAAAGGTTTAAGACTTTACACATGCAAAAGAAATCGTATTGTCCGAATGAATAGTTGGTCCCAGATAATTAAACGTACATAAACAATAAGACAGGTCCATGGAACGAGACTTTGTAGTTATAGTTTCAATTTAGATTAGGAAACTGTGCTTCTTCACTAGCTTCTTGCCGATAAGCTTGACATTTTGACAAATAGTTCTAACGGATTTGTTCAATTTAGTAAGAAGGACCAAAACTTGAAAATTTGGAAGTGCGGCCAGCAGGTTCAAATCTCTCAAATTTTTATCTTTGTTTCTTTGTTTTTTGGCCCTTTGTTTCTCAATTAAACTGTTTGTATGTACTCTTGATCCTGAAGGTAATAACAACTTTTTTTTTTGTAGAAATCTGTTTCATTGAACAGGGAAAGTAACCAAGTGTGAAATGTTTCACTTCTCTCTATCCGGAGTCCGGCCATGCGCGTGGATGATGTTGAAAGCTCACATTTTCTAAGCCACGCATTTCTCACATGGAACCCATACTTCCCATACTTGTTTGCAACAAATGGATTAACAACAAAATGATATCGTTGTGAACAATAATACCAATTTAATATAAGCAACAATGTGAATTGCGTGAAAGCCAATCCATTCCTTTCTTGTCCAGGTCAGTTCCTTGCTTATGTATTCCTCCATAATCTTATTTGCTTAGAATCAATCAATTGTTCAGAAACAAGTCTTATCCCTTGTAATGGGATGCAAAGCATGTGCTTTCTTCACACCAGTGATCATGCGTCCAATTTAGTAGTGTCAAATTCCAGATGTTCAAATCTAAAACTTGTCTTATTATCATGGAAAGTGGTCATCATCTACACTAGTTCACCTCAATGACTCGATATGAATTATTTTTGGGTTATACTGACGTCCCCCCATTAGTTGTAATTAGGATTACACTCCCATTATAACCTAAATTAGTGATTCTCCCCTTCTCCAAATTAACGGTCAAACACAGTCAATTAATTTTTTCCATATTTTAACAAGTCAAGGCACATGGAATTATATTTATGCCCTTTCATTCTTCTAATATTTATTTATTTTTCATTATTCTATATGCCCCATAAAACAAAAAAAAAAAACAAACAAACAAACAAACAAAAAATAAAGTGGGAATTAGTATTTATAGGACCCACCCACATTTTTTAATAGATTTTTTTTTATTATGATGGGGCCTATAGGAAAATAAATTAATTTTAAAAAGAAAAACCAATTTTTTTAAAAAAAAAAATCTTATAGCCCCACAAAACTAAAAAAAAAATTTCTTCTACTGTGAGCCCCACTTATTTGTAGTTTTTTTATTTTTTAAAGTAAATAAAAAATAATAATAAATGAACTGAGGACTTAGTGTTTGTGGGACCCATATTTTTTTAGGATTTTTTTTTTATGATGGGTCCCACAGGAAAAAAAATCAATTTTAAAAGAGAAAAATCAAAATTTATTTTTATTTTCATGTGGCCCCACAAAACTAAAAAAATATTTTTTTTCTACTGTGAGCCCCACTTATTTTTAATTTTCTTGTTTTTTCATTATTTTCTTTTTTTGGTTTTATTAACTTATTAAAAAAATCGAGAACATTTGTTTTTGTGAGGCCCATAGAATAATAAAAAAAATATATGGGAGAATAAAATGGAATAAATGTAATTTTATGTGTTTTGACTAGTCAAATGACGGAAAAGGTAGTTGACTGTATTTGATTGTTAATTTGGGGGAGAATCACTAATTTAGTTTATAATGGGGGTAATCCAAATTTCAACTACTGGGGGGGGGGGGTATGTCAGTAACCTCTCTTTTTTATGAGAGCTCGTTATGATTATTGCAAAGGCATATAGAAAATATATTTTATCTAATCTAACTACTTTAAAGAGTTTGGTTCGGTGGTGGAGGGCTGTCAATGGGTTTCGATAATCTGATAATCGACCCGAACCAAACTGATAAAAATGGTTTGGGTTTTGGTAATTTGGTTTGCCTTCCACTGAACCGATATGAACCTGAACCGAACCGATAAGATGGCATTTTAGTAATATTTATGATTAATTTTATATATATTTATCAATTGTGTGGCTAAAATTAATCGATTTAATTGATTTTATAGTTTTCTGTTCGGGTCGGTTCAGTTTTGGTTTGTAATAAACTAGGGTATACCCATGCCTACGGCCAGTGAGACCTTGACGCCTTCTGCTATCCCAACAACCATTCTTGCGCCCGGCGTAAAGTATGTATGTCGCTTTTAAAGCGCCAAACAAGGCCACCCCAATACCTATTATCCATAAGCCCAATAGCATCAATTGAGCCAGCCAATTGTGCAATACCATGTAAAATTTGGAGGCTCAACAGTTTATGGGTTAGCCCAATAGTTTATAAGCTCAGCTAGCTGCAATTGTCGACTTTTGGCTAATTTTTGGATAGATCCTATGGTATTTATTGCATTTAACAAAATTGCATAAACCCTCAAAACACTTGGATCTGTCAAGTCATATTTTTGTGAGAATGATTACCTTCCCTATTTTGTTTGATAGATCTTATCAGTTCGGGTTTGGATTTTCCATAATCCAACCCAAACCGATCTATTGACAGCTCTAGTTCGGTGAACAAAGGTCTTTTCCCCGTTATACCCCTGTTCAATTTCGATTATTACAATATATTTGTTAAATTTAAAGAGTTTGGTTCGGGGAATAGTGACATTTTCCCGTTATACCCCTGTTCAATTTCGATTATTACAATATGTTTGTTAAAAGGGAGGGTATGTAATAACATGTGAGGGGAGGGTAAAATTAAACATTTGACCGGTAAAATTTAGACGACTCTCTCTTGATTTAGCACATTGCCACTATATTATCAATGAATTACGAAACTGCCATACACTTTAAATTACGAAACAGTCGTATGCTTTATGTAAATTACAGAACAAATCTTATACTTTATTTTAAATTATAAAATATACTATAAATTATGAAACTACCTCTATTTTTTATTTATTTTAGCACCAAATAAGAGTATAGATGCGCCGTGCCGGAATGTTATTTCTTTGTATAATGCGGAGTGGGTGAGTGAGCCACCACAACCATCACAAATACGTTCACACTATAAAAGAGCTGGTGCGTATGCACGGCTAACTCGTTTTAATAAGCCCGTGCATACACACCTATACACTAGCTTGTAAGCCCGTGCATACGCACTGTCTCTTTTGAAAATATTTAGATTTTTTTTAGAAAATTAGGACTACCGTTTTAGTCGATAACTCGTTTTAATTTTCTAACAAATTGTTTTAAATGAAGTTTTAATTAAATTTTAAAAATCCGTTTTTTTAATTGAGAGAGAGAATATGTTTTAATAGGATAATAATTCTCGTTTTAATTAGATATGCTAGATTTTCCCTTTTCAATAGGGGTGGAATTCCCATTTTAATAGGAGAATAATTTCTGCTTTAATTAGAAGTGTTAGAATTTGTTTTAATAGGAGCGAAATTCTCGTGGTAAAAAAGGATTCCTATTTTTCGAATATGAGAGAAATTCCCATTTTAATAGGCGGTGACGTAGAATCTTAATAGAGCTCGAAAAAAACCCTTGTGGGAGTTTTAATATATACTAGCTTGTAGGCCCGTGCTTACGCACCGACTCTCTTGAAAATATTTATATTTTTTTTAGAAAATTGGGACTACCATTTTAGTTGTTAACTCGTTTTAATTTTCTAACAAATTATTTTTAATGAAGTTTTAATTAAGTTTTAAAAACCCGTTTTTTCAATTGGGATTTGGGAGAGACATTCTATTTTAATAAGAGGGAGATTCCCGTTTTAATTAAAAGTGTTAGAATTTGTTTTAATAGGTGAATAATTCCCGTTATAATAGGAGATGAATTCTCATTGTAAAAAAAGGTTTCCGTTTTCAAATAGGATATAAATTTATGTTTTAATAGGAGATGACGTGGAATTTTAATAAAGCTTAAAAATACTTCTTGTAGGAGCTTTAATATTAAGACTATAAAGTAGACCCGTGTATACGCACCGACTCTTTTAAAAATTTGCTCAACAATCATAACAAATTGTGATTCATGTTTTCATTGCTAACCTGTTTTAATTTCCTAACAAATAGTTTTAATCAAGTCTTAAAAATCCGTTTTAATTTCTTAATAAATTGTTTTAATTGAGTTTTAAAAACCCGTGTTTTTTAATTGGGATAGGAATCCCATTTTAATTTGAAAATAAATAGTTTTTATGTTACTATTTGAGTTTTGGTTTTAAAAAGAAGTGAGATTTCCGTTTGAAGTTGGATTCTAAAAGGAAAATAGTTTTCCGTTTTAAATCTATATCTTAATATTAAAGCTCCCACAAAGGGTAAATTTTTATTAAAATATAAATAAAAATATATTGGTTTTTCTCGTTTCAACTCCTATTAAAAGCGGGTTTTCTTTTCCTATTGAAAAGAAAAAATTTAACACTTCTAATTAAAACGGAAATCTTTTTCATATTATAATTTTGCCCTTTCTCCTTTATAAAAAAAAATAAATAAATAAAAATAAAAATAAAAAAAAAAAAAAAATCTAACACTTCTGAATTAAAATGAGAATCATTCTCCTATTATAAACAAATCACAAAAAAAAATTAACGATGTATTCTTTCTCAATGATTAAAACAAATTCTAACACTTTTAATTAAAGCCTTAGTAAATCCTTCTTAAATTAAAGCTCCCATTATGATTTTTTCTTCTTCCATATTAAAATTTTAGGCTTCATCTCCTTATTAAACCGAAAACGTTTCAATTGCATTTCAAAAACGGGCTTTGCAACTCTTACAACCGGTCGAAGATCGTCAAATCCAAAGATAATGAATTACAAAACAAACCTATACTCAAACTCAACATGTAAATTTTTAGCAAATTGGGCTAACTTCCAATTATAACGAAATTTTTCTCATATTAAAACAAATTCTAACACTTTTAATTAAAGTTTAGCAATCCTTCCAACCAACTATTAAAATGAGAATTCCTCCCCTATTGAAAATTAAAGCCGTTTCTTGGAAATCTAGCTGTCTAATTAAAAAAGCATTGAATAATCATTCTCCTATTAAAACATAATCTCTCTCCCAATTGAAAAAGCAGGTTTTAAAACTTAATTTAAAACAATTTGTTATAAAATTAAAAATATCGAGTTAGCGAATCAAGTAAAACGGGATATAAACCCAAAATTTTTTTAAAAAAAGTATAAATGTTTTCAAAAGATTCCACAAGGGGGCTTATTTTTTAGAGCTTCACTATTTGAGGTTAAATTCCACCGCCATCTCCTATTAAAGTGTGAACTTCTCTACCATTTTCCTCAAAACGATAATCTTTTTTTTAACGAAATTACTTCGGTTATTATAACAATCCCAATGTTGTTTTTTATTAAATAAATTTTAAAGGATTTCTAATTAAACCCCCTTTCACCAATCATTCTCCTATTAAAATGGGGAATTCCTCCACCATTGAAAAGGAAAAAATCTAAAGCATATCTAATTAAAATGATGAATTATTTTTTTTGTTGGGAAACAAAGATCTCTCCCCAATTGAAAAAGCGGTTTTTAAAATTTAATTAAAACAATTTGTTGGAAAATTAAAACATCTTCTTAATCGACTAAAACCCATCGTCATTCCCAATTTTCTAAAAAAAATATTTTTTTTTTAATTTGTTTTCAAAAGTTATTTTTTTCATTTTTTTTCATTTTTCAAGTTTTTTTTAACTATTAAATTGATGGAGTAGAATTTGAAAAATATCTTTTGTGCCCAAATTTTAATATTAAAATATAAATATAGATATATTGGTTTTTCTCCGTTTCTAGGCCCCACTATTATTTTTTCCACTTATTTTCTATTTTTTTCGGATTCTCTCTCACGAGTCACGATAACTACTCATGATAACTATTGATTTACATCCAAGCACAACTTCAATGCCAACCATAATTATCCAAAAAGTAAGACCCAACAGGAGGTCTAAAACGTAGATACATGTAGTATCACTCTCTAAAAACTAACAAATATATCTTCTCTCTCCTGACCGGCCGACCCAAATATCAAACCAAACAATTCTTTTTGTTTCCCTTTTTATTTTTATACAAAAAATGACCCCACACTAACCCCACATGTAGTATAGCACGAATATTTTTAATTAGAGTTCGGATTTAGAGAGAGTACCCTCACAAGGCAACTTGTGGGTGTACCCAATCTCATTACATATTCTTCGGGATTGAGATTAGTTAACGTGGAATTAACCCTGTTTTCTTTAATTTAGTTACCCAAATTTTAGCTATCAAAATATTTTCTTTTGCTAACGAAATCAAAACCAATCCAATCAAATCTTTTTAACTCATCCTCTTCCTTCCTTTTTTCACTTCTATTCTCCAATTTCACTTTTAATATCTGATATTTCAATCTCTGAAACGAAGCATTAGTTGATTGTATGTACTACTAATTCAAGTAACGACTATAATGTGTCTCTTTGGAATCGAATAGTTTTTTAGAGACCAACATTTCGATGAAGTTGCAAAAACTTATTTGTAAGTGGGACTTCTGCCTTGCGGAACGGTTTAGAAATCGAAAAACATATATGAACTTGCATGGTTGTATAGAGTACAAAGAAGTACAGAACCCCTAGCATGTATACTGCTTGTGGAAGATGGAAGGATGTTGCTTCAATGAGATCTCTCATACAGGATAAGAAGATACAGAAGTTTGCCAATTATATTTAGCTGGATCAATATTGATAATGAGGTCCATAAGTTTGTATCAGAAGATCGTACTCATCCACAAACCCATGATCTTTAGAAAGAACTAAGTAGACTGTTAAACAAAATGAGGGATGTTGGCTTTGTTTCTGACACAAACGTGGCTCTTCATGATGTTGGAGAGCAGGAGAAGGTTGAGTCTGTCTGTTTGTTATATATCACAACGAGAAACTTGCTCTTGCATTTGCGTTGATCAGCAAGCCTCAGTGTAACATCAATTAGGATTTTGAAGAACATCCGTGTTTGTGGGGACTGTCATATATGTTCATGTTCATGAAATTCGTGTCTAAGAGTATAGGACGGCCTATAAAGGCCCGAACTACCACGAAAATATCCTTATAATATAAAAATTTTGTGACCGTTGAATCATACGGTCTCAGTTCTCGTCCTTATGAGAATATCCTCGGGTAGACTAACTTGTAAAAAAATGGGTCTGTGTGTTTTGGAAGCATTTAGTATGAATAGAGTCCCTAACGCAATAAGCTTAAAAGTAAGGAACAACATTGTCAGGCTAATAGACGGATGAAAGGGTATCCATGGTATGTTGTTCACAAAGATCGAGTTTTCGGCGGTTGAATTAACAAGTTCTCTTTTGATTTAGTTAGCAAAAAAACAACAAATTTGATAGCTAAAATTTCAGTAATTAAAAGAAAACCGGATTAATTACACGTTAAAAACGAGAATGGGTAGGCCCACAGCCCCACACAAGTTGTGCGAGTATCTCTGATTCCGGACTCTTTTAATTATTTGTTTTTATATAAGGGTCCCACAAAAAAAATTGGGTTTGTCACTTCACCCCACCTTCCATAAAACCAACCAAATGTTTCTATTTGCTTCTACTAAAAGCCCCACCTACGAGTCACATGCGCAAATCTAGTACAAATACAATAAAGGAAATAAAAGGTTCTACAATTGCCACGAATACGTTATTGATTACAGTTATTTTGGGCCAAATGCATTTCCCCTTCGCCCGTGTTGTATACTTGTATTAAGTAGGGTCGTGCCGGTTTGAGATTTATCATTCGAGATCAGGACGTAATCATAATGCATAAGACCCCTAGGGACTAGGGTCGCTTCATTTAATGTCTATTGTTTTGAAATCACAGAAAAAAAAATGTCAATTGTTTAGAGTTTTTTTTAAAGATGCTAGGATTAGGCTGACTCCCAAGTCTCGCCAGTATATATTAGATTCGTAAATAAGTTACGTTTACATCTTTCTCAATGATAATATCATGATCAATACATAAATGATAAATAAAACAAACATGTGCGTCAATACAATGTATAGAAGATTTTTCAAGGAAATCGGCTACCCTATTAATTAGTTTATCTATAAATAAACATGCATAATTAAAGAAATAATCTCAACCAAACTTGTTACATGCCTTGTGGCAGTAACTACATTCCAACATCTCCATGGAGTAGGCTCATTTCCCATTCAGAATTTGTATTGCCCTCATTGTCATTGAGTCAGATGATACCATAGCTCTGCTGTAATTTAGAGCATAACATTCAGCTAGCGATAGGTATAAGATAGAGTTAATAGACCAATGTAAGCAATTGTGTGTCCAAACGTAAGTTGTAAAATAGACCAACACAAGCAGTTGTGTGCCCTCCATAAAACAAAACAAGTGTGTGTTTAGCTCAAGTTAAGGCATACGTTAAACTGTTACGGTACGGCGTACTGAAGTTTGTAGCCTCTAGTTTAGTATTTACTAGATTTTGGTCCCGGAAATACGCCCGGGATCTATTAAATATTTTGTGTGCTGAAAAGGCTTTACAAAATGTCTCACACAAAAGTGAATAGGGTATCTCATTGGATCCTTGGTTTAAATCTTATATCTTGTAATGTCGGTAATTAACGATATTTGGTTTATTTTCAATAAAAATATATTATGATTCAAAAATTTGTCGCCAGTAATTTTCAAATAAAATTATCTTCAACTCGATCTAGCTTGTACAATAGTTTTATTAGATTTATGGTGATTTAGCGAAAAATTTTTCGAATCGAATATATTTTATTAAAAAATAAACCAAAATAAGTTAATGAAAGCGCCGATATATATATAAGTAAAAATCCAAAGGATTGTTCGACCAAATATGATCAAAACACCAAGTGTTGATGAAAAAGACGAAGAACGTAGAAAAGTAATTAGAAAAATGATGGTGATCGGGAATGATGAGATCAGACCTTGCGGTTGCCTACGCACCCAAATTATCAATGGGATCAAGTCTCAAGAACGTAGTTGAATGAAAAATAGTTTTGTATTTATATAGGTAGAGTAGAGAGTCAGAAATAGCTCGCGAAATCTTGTAAATTGAGTAATTGTGATAGTATAACTTTCAACCGATAATTATCTTTTTGATAAAGAAACGAATCCGGGCATAAATCAACGTCATTTAGTGGCGAAGCCATGTGGCTAAGGTTCAACCACATGAGTTAATGGGCCCGCATCATTGATCCATGATATCGCGAATTGGGCTTTAGCCATTGCCGGTCAAACGAATAAAGTGGAGACTCTACTAATGGACGTTTGCCGTAGGTGGGGGTCGAACACACGCCCCTCTTTGGCATCGCGAACAAAGTTCATATGGCAAAGTTAAGAAAGAAAAATGAGCGGAATGTATAACGGCGTCGTCACGAAAAAAAATTGGAAAATTGATCGTCAAGAAAAAAAAAAAAAAAATGGCCGAAAATGCACGTAAAAAAAAAAAATAAAATATGCACAAAAATAAAATTGTAAAAAATTGATTATTAAAAACCGATCGACGCCGTCAATGTAATAATAATCTGAAATTTGAATTCGACAATGCGTGCAACTGAATAGCGAAAACTTGGATTATACCGGTTGAAAATTAAACGTAGGGGCAGTTTAGTAATAAATAGAAAAAAAAAGAAATGAAAAACGAATTGGAGTCGAAAGTAAAAACTTGAGGTGACTAAAAACTGTACGCCACCCTAAACAAGATAAGAAACCGTGTGAGATAAGAACCCACCCAGTAAAACTTTATCTACTTAAATACTATATAACTTCGTGGAGACCGGACTAGATCCGAGAAAATAACGGCTTCTTTGCTTCGGATCGACAAACCCGAAGAAAGAAGCAAGGTCCGGGTGACGAAGTCTTGAGAAGCTTTCAAGTTCGCGGCAGCGGTGAAAAGAAGATTTAACGGCGATCGGCGATTGATCTTTTACAGCAGCCCTTTGTCGCACGCCTCGCAGGATTGCCTTGTTCGAGTAAGTACCATTGGTGGCCACAGAGGCTGACTACTCACAGAAGGAAAACCGTTGCCGAAAACCAAGAAAACCGATTAAACTTTGGGTGAGTTATGACCGTTGTTTTGGTGTTTTACCTGTTCTCAGTTTCACCAATCTTGTAACAAGTGCCTTCATCAATGACTAAAGCCGATGCAACTGAGTGTTTTTTTGCTGAATTTACTTGAGACTTTCCTTCATTTATTTGCTTCTCTACATTCTCACAGGATGCCTTTGTAATGGCATCCTTTTCACCTTGTTTCTCCAAGGCAATGATGTCTGGTGAATCTAATGTAATCACAATCTGGTTCATCCCTTTCCTCAGCAAGCTACAAGCATACCCGATATTAACAAAGCTAGCTTTCCGGCTTTATCACCTAAAAAACCCATATCTTGATTCCAAATTTCTCGGCAAGCTTGTTGATGCACTCCGGAACCCCTTTTTGCAGTTTGTCTTCTACGGCTAGAAGCACCAAGAAGAAACAAATTGTTTTCAATATTATCGGCCACCAAATCCATCGAGCATTCCGCCCGGCGACCAGTTTTGGCCTTGAAAATTTTCTTCTTTCGTGTTCTCAGACTCTCCTTCGCTAAGGTCACGGTATGCAACTACCAATGTACGCAAACCTGTTTCATCATATTTGGCAATGTGATCTTTGGTGTTAGCTTCAAAAGCACGACCATCCTCCGATTCAAACCGATACTAACAAAACACGATATGGTGCGCCCTCTCAGGAGGGGCACCGTACCTGTGTCCCATTTATTTGGTGTTTGTTTTTTCTTTTTTTTTTTTTTTTTTTTTTTTTCCTCCTTAGTGATCATGAAGAACTGCTGGAGAAGACGGTGATAAAAAGGTGCTGAAGATGAAGATGGCGCTCACGTTCAAATTGGTACTAACCAATATGATACGGTGCAACGCTTGTGAATGAAGGGCACCGTACCTGTTCTTTATAATATGGGCAAAGTGTATCCGGAATTGAAAGAATAAAACAAGATACGGTGCCGCACCAGCAAAGGAAGGGCACCGTACCTGTGTTGCACCGATATGGCCCAGTGAACCCGGTTTTTGAGCTTTCTGACCCGATTTTTTTTTTTTGTAAAGCGACCGTACTATACGGGCGAAATATAATCGAGAAGAAGAAGATGCGTTGACGATCGTAGATTTGATAAGGTGGAAAGAAGGTGACAGATATAACGAATACATACACGAGGCCACGGCATAATCTAGCTCAGGATCGAGCAGCTTCAAATTGGATCGGCTAGGATATTAAACTTAAATTATTGAGTTTCGATAAAACTTAAATTTGGCCTGTCGAAGAAGACGAAGAAACGGAGAAAAGTGCGGAGAATATGACAAAGCAGTATGGGAAACAGATATGTTAGTATTTTTTATCAGTTATCGTAAAATTTTGGTTAAGTCTAAAAAACTGACGAAAAGTTTATTCTTGTCGTCGCAGGTAGAAACGACGGCATTACGGGCAAAAAATATAGAGGAAAAAGTCGACAAAGAAAAGATTTCGGCGGAAAAGATCTCACCGCCTTATAAAAAAAAAGAAGCTGGAGAAAATTTTCGCTCAGAAAATTTGACATTTGACGTAATGCGAAATTTCGCCACACGTAAAAACGGTGGTTTTACAAGTCAAATATATTTACAAATAGTCAACGTAGAAAAGTTTCGTGCAGAAAGGTGTCAGTTAATGCCGTTGAAGAATTAAAGAAGTTTGTGAAGTTTAAATCGAGAAAAGATCGACTAAATGTCTTAGAAAAAATAATGAAGCTGTCGGAAAAAATTTAACCGAAAGCGCTAAGCGAAGCGAATGCAGATTTCGAAGAAGAAAACGAAGATTGAATCAAGCGACCGTAACAAAATTGTATGAGTTGTATAAGTGAAAACTGATAAGAAACCATTAGATTTTCCCAAATCAATGATTATGTGATTACGTGAATGTAATACCATAGAGCTAAAAATTATTTTTTAATAAAACAAAGTATGTGTTGGCTATTGAATATCATTGTGATGTTAGATAACATACCTGTGGCAAACTGACAATGTTGTTGAATTATATAGATGACACGAAATAGAATGAAACGCCCCCAATGCTAACTTTAAGCTTGCAAAATTAGATTGAGCGAAAAAAATGCTCCGCGTAATCGATTTAAACGAAACGGGGCACTTCATCAGATGTTGACATAGCGCGAGTAACCGACTAAGCGAGCGTAAAATCGTTCAATTTAGACTGACGAAATTAAATGTGGTAAGTTCGGCAGATTTTGTCGTAGCGATAATAACGACTAAGCGAGCGTAAAAGCATTCAACTTAGGCGGCCGAAATTAAACGTGAGAATTTCGGGCCGATTTTATCGATAGCGATAGTAACGACTAAGCCGGTAAAAAGCGTTCAACTTAGACCGACTAAATTAAACGTGGTAATTTCATCGATTTTGTCGTAGTGATAGTAATGAACTAAGCGCGGTAACGCAGCGTTCAAACTTAGACTAACGGCTAAACGCGGTAACCGTCGATTTTGTCGTGGCGATAGTAACGACTAAAGCGAAAAGCGTTCGACTTAGACCGACGAAATTAAAACGCGGTAATTTCGCCGATTTTGTTGTAGCGATAGTAACGACTAAGCTTTGAAAAAAGCGTTCGACTTAGGTAATGACGAAATTAAACGTGGTAATTTCGCCGGATTTTGTTGTAGCGATAGTAACGACTAAGCGGCGTAAAAGCGTTCGACTTAGACCGATTTTAAACGTGGTAATTTCGCCGATTTTGTTGTAGCGATAGTAACGACTAAGCGAGCGTAAAAGCGTTCGACTTAGACTGACGAAATTAAACGTGGTAATTTCGCCAGATTTTGTTGTAGCGATAGTAACGACTAAGCGAGCGTAAAAGCGTTCGACTTAGACTGACGAAATTAAACGTGGTAATTTCGCCAGATTTTGTTGTAGCGATCATACCATTGGAACTGAAGTGAAAAAACTGCTTCTTTATTGATTACCAAGTCTTAAAAAATGCAAAGATAACAACGGAAAATACATGCCTGAACCGAAACAAACTAAATATTGTATTATTTTATTTCTCCGGATAACGGAAAAACACAACTAAAATCTATTTATAGAACTTTATGCGCAGATGAAACGCGATTCCACGGCTTATCGAGAACATTCCCATCTAAATCTCGGAGAAAATAAGATCCTTTGGTGGCGGTGATCTATGATGTATGGACACGTCCAATTTTCTCCAAATTTACCTAATCTATCAACCTCGCTCTTTCGACAGAGTACCCATCATCTTTCTCAAACACTTTAAGTCGAACTTTCTTGTCATATTTTCGTTTTCATATCGGCTTGGTAACGAATTAACTGTTGAAGACCAACATCTCTTTGTCTCATCTATCAAGGCTTTGGCTCGAGCAAGTGTTTGATCATTTGACTCCAATTCCACGTTAGAAGTTCGTGTGGTTGGTGTCATCAACTCTGTAGGCAAGACCGCCTCGCACCTAAGCAAGATTAAACGGAGAAAATCCAAATGAATGCTTAGGTGTGGTTCGATAAGCCCACATAACCGCCAGGAAGTTCCTTAACCCAATTTCCTTTGGCCCGTTGAAGTCGCCGCAGAGCATTGCAAGAATGGATTTGTTAGTAGCTTCGGCTTGTCCATTAGCTTGAGGATGGTATGGTGCCGGTGAAATTGTGGATCGATCTTCAAGTCGAACAAAATTGTCGAATTTCTTCAAAGATCAAATTGTTTGCCATTGTCGGAAGTCAATGATGTTGGAATACCGAAACGACAAACAATGTCTCGCCATAAGAATTTTTAACATCCGAAGCATGGATCCGGGCTAAGGGCATAGCTTCACCACTTTGGTAAAATAATCGATTCGCGACGAGTAAGAAACGAACACCGCCGAGAGCTTTCCGGAAGAGGACCGACGATGTCAAGACCCCACTTTGCAAACGGCCAAGGGCTCAAGATTGGATGAAGTTCCGTCATTCTTTGGAAGATTTCCCATATTAGCATATTTCGACAAGGAACACACTTCTCGGACAAACGTTTAGCATCCTTTTGCATGTACGACCACCAAGATCCTTGTGTCATTGCTCTATGAAATGAGACTTAAGCCCGGAGTGGTTCCTCCACATAGGCCTGAATGAATTTCCGCCAGACGAAGCAAACCTTCAAATTTGCCGAGATAATGGAGCATAGGGTTAAGACTTGTGCCTTTGCGATAAAGTTGCAAATGCATCGCTCAAAGTCAATATGAGACAATATTTCCAAGCATCGCGTTTGACACGATCACCACTTTATGATCGGGAGGCAAGATGTGATCATGTAAATATGTGATATAAGGAAGACGCCAATCATCTTCGTCACAAGGTGTAAGTGGAAAACTTAGCTCTATATCAGGAACCTCTGGAGCATTGTCAGCTTCATGATCGTCGTCGGTATGGACCGAGACATTATCATTGTGGTCATCTGATAGCATAAGTTGTGGATCAAGCGTTTTCTTTGCAATGATAGCTTGATCATCAAGATCACGCTTGCGCTTTCTAGTCAGCACAGGAGATATCAAATTGGCATGACGTGATTCCTCAGAAAATGTCTTGATGAAAAAACAACTCTGAGTGATGTACATATCGCGCACATCCTCGATGGACGATCGATACTCGCTTCCTTTTGAAATTCAATGGTAATCCGCAAGGCTTATCCGACTTAACTGCCATGATAAATAAGCAAGAGAATCCGCGATGTCGCGACGCCATGACGCTGACGCCGCATTATCTTGATAGAATTAAAATTTCGAGCAATCCGATGAACTAAGTCCACATAAGCCGCCATTCTATCGTCCACGAAGTTGCATACGATCCACCAAACCGCTAGCGACTAACTTAGAATCTGTGAATAATTGTAGTTTAGTCGCCCCAAGTGAAGAGCAAAGCTGCCCGCGAAATGACGCCTTCCGTGCTTCGGCCTCATTATTTGAAGCGTCAAAACCCAAACGCGATACGACTTCTCAATTTTTCTCCATTCGGTTGCAAGATTACACACCCAATACCGAGCCATACTTATTATCGCGAACCATCAGTGTAAACAATCCAACAATCAGCAGATACATCTGATAAGTTTGGCAAATCATCGCCCCCAAGAGGTAATGGCGTGTTGTCGATGACATTTTCTTCGTCTAGTAATGCGTCAGACATAAGAATATCATCAATTGGAAAATCAGCCATTAAGGGGTTTCAAAGCTTGTCCTTTCCTTTCACCGTATGAAGTTTCAAACATAATGCTATAAGCGCCAAGGTAACTTTCCCATTCTCGCGAGGCGACTTGATTCTCGAGCATTGCGAAAAAGCTTTGCGAATGGATATTCGGTATAAACTTTGACGACTTCGTCCCCCTCGAAATAAGGCTTAAGACGTCGGGCAAAGATGAACCAAGGCTAATGCAATTTTCTCCACTCGAAATATCTTGTTCCAGCGGTTGTAAAGAGTCTTGCTAACAAAGAATATAGGGCGACCATCGCCACCGCTGACAAATAAGACGGCACTTACGCATGATCGATTGGAGGCTAAATACAGACCTATAGGCTGCCCGTTCTTTGGACCGGCAAGAACTGGAGGTTGGACTAAGTATGCTTTCAAATGACGAAATGCAAGTTCACAGTCCTCCGTCCAAATTGCTGCGTCTTTCAATGTTTGGAAAAAAGGACGGCATCGATCAGAATACCGAGAGATGAAGCGATTTAGGGCAGCCAAACGTCCTGTAAGTCGTTGAATTTCTTTCTTTGACGCCGGAGAAGGCATTTCAAGGACGGCTTCGAATCGATCCGATTTGCTTCAATTCGCGTCTAGTCATCATGTATCCTAAGAATTTACCGATGATAAACCGAAAGAACACTTAGCCGGATTCAAACGATGTTGACATTGGAGAGTCTCATTTAAAACAGCTTTTACAAATTAGTAAGATGATCGAGGTGCTTCAGATTTGACAACCATGTCGCCGATGTATGCTTCGACCGCCTTTCCAAGTAGGTCGAAAAAATAGTGTTGACCCGGCTTTTGATATGTGGCTCCAAAGATTTTTCAGACCGAAAGGCATTACCGGTAATGATGAAATGCCTTGGTCGTAATGAATGCAATGAACTCTTGGTCCTCAATGAATAACGGAATCGATGATAACCCGAATAAGCATCCAAAAAGACAAACGCTGAAAACCGGATGTTGCATTGACCATTTCGGATATATCTGAGGCAATGGATACGGATGAACCGACAAGCCTTATTGAGATTTGTGAAATCGATACAAACACGTAATTTGTCGTTTTTTTAGCACGCTGCGACAACATTTGACATCCATGTTGGATAAGTCCGCGGCCTTATAAAGTTAACGGACAAGAGACGGTCGATTTCGTCTTTCACTTTCATCTTTCTATCGGGGCCATCCTTCGGGCTTTTTGTCGAACCGGTTTTGCATTGGGATCAATGTCAAGTTTATGACAAGCCACCGGGCGGATCTATACCAGGCATTTGCTCTATTCGCCAAGCAAAACATGACTATTCTTCCGCAATAACAAAATAAGCTCTTGTCTCTCCGCTTCCGGAAGTTCTACCAAATAAAAGTAGTTTCTTCGAGGGAGTTGGCCAATTTGAACTTCTAAAAGTGGATCGACCGTCGGGGTCCTTCAACATTTCTATTGATAGAGTAAACCAAGGTCCCGGATGTCAGTAATTGTTATTTGACGGCGTTGGAACTCAAAATAGTTCGTCCAACAACTTCAGATTTCTTATAATCATCGAGAACATTGTCGTGGCAAATTAGAGATGCCACTTGATCATTTCAAGCACCTTACACTTTTTATTGAATGGGAACTTGATGGCTTGATGATATGTTGAGACAACAGCTTCCATATAATGAATCCAATCGCGACCAAGGATGACGTTGTAAGGGGATTTACAATCCATCAATAGAAAATCAATATTGACTTCCTTCTGCATAAGAGTGACCGGGAGAGACACCTTTCCAACGCAATGATAGTAGCGGTACCATCAAAACCAACGATAGGCGATTTTCGGGGTGACCAAGTTATCAATAAAAGGAATACTTTGCGATAACACCCGAAAAACATGACACTAGCTGAACTACCGATTAATCGATCATTATATCGTTATGACGATACACCGATATATATACGCAGTTATCACGACAAACATCATAATGAGGAACATGCACGCCCATTAGATCTTGGTCGCTGAAACATAATGGTTCATCTTCAATAGTCTCCGCGGCGAAAACCTTCCACCTAAATTGATCCCGTTAACTTCGCACAAATTAGACGGATATTTAACTTTAGAAACGACGAAAGCAATTTTCCTCAATGAGTATTGACAATGAATCAATGATGGCATGTCCAACCTTAATGACATTGTGATCGATGATAGTTAAAGCTTGATTTGTTACTTTCTTCGCACATATTGATCAAGTTTCCCATTCTCGCACAAGCTTTTCAATTCTTCCCCGCGAAAGACCGACAATTCTCCGTCTCATGACCATAATCATTATGAAATTTGCACCATAACGATTTATCGCGAGTTGTTTTAGTGTCGCCGCCAAGGAAACGGGCGAGTGAGCGGACTATTATCCTTGATTTTGTCGTAAACTACCGCATATTTGGTATTAAGCGGAGTTAATTCAAAATCAATAAAAGGCTTTCCGGTCCTGCTCGTGGAGTCTTCTTTCTTATACGGAGGCTTCTGACGGGTTCTTTGTTGATCAAAAGTCGGATTCTTCTGTTTATTTCGCTGATCATTGAAATCCTTTCCTTTATTATCTTTGTCACGAGAAGTTCGAGCAGCCGTGTCGTCTTCAACATTGATAAATTGTTGAACTTCGGCCGTATAACGACGTCGGGAAGATGGAATATCCCGAACAAGAGAGTTGTATAACCCATCTTTATCAAACAAGATAGCTTCTTTAAAAGCGTAAACCACCATTAGATCGGATTGCTTAGAAATCTCACCGCAATTTTGGCGGAAACGAGCGATAAAACTACGGAGTTTCCTCACATTGTTGCTTGATGTTGAAAAACTTCTCGACTCCATTTGGACGTTTGAGATTATGATGAAAAAAACGCCTTGAAAACTTTTCGGTTAAGTCCTTGAACCGATGAATGAGCCGGAGGTAATTCGCTAAACCATACCAACGCTTCCCCTTTTAATGTAGAAGGGAAAAGTTTGCACTTTAAAAGCATCATCACCTCCCCGATAAAACCAGTTTGTTTGTGAAATTAATCACATGAAGCATAGGGCAACCCTCGACATCATCATATTGATCAAACTCTGGTTGTTTGAAGTCTTTATTATGAGTAGCCCTTTGGACGGCGAGAGCAAATTTGTCCAAAATACCATCTTCAACTGCCAGATTTTCTAGTGTCGATTCAAAAGGATCGCTATCCAGAAGAGCTTTTTTAATCATTTCTCTTACACGTTGAGGAGTCATCAGATCCGTATCTGTTCGATCATGATCATAGTCACGATGACGCCTATGGGAGCTTAAACGAGCGAGAAGAAAACGGCGAAGATTCATCGCTTCCGTGTCGAGATGATTGTGGATGGTACGTTGGGCTTCAAGACGATAATGTTCTAATGATAAGAACGCGTTGCTTGAAGTGTTTCACCATATCGATGGTTCCGATCATGAGTGCGATCATTATTCTGTTCACCACTCGAATTCCTCGACTTGCCGATAATTTGTAGGACCGTGGGGTGCGGTCGACGATTATTAGCGGTACCTTGCCCTACCGAGAACGTGACCGGTGGGTGGAGATTTCTCGGCCGAGGTCGGGAATTCGTCGCCCATTACTCTTAACTCGTGGATGGTCTGTTGCGAATATATCGCGGAATCTCATCCTCACCACTTAAACGATCCCACACACTACTATGTCGTTGGCGTGTGTGACGTTGTGGTGTGACAGATACAACATCATCATGAGTGGAGCCAGCGTCGTTTAAGATGACGCTTTGTAGTAATTATTCGCTTTCATGGACAGTCTTTAACTTTTGAAGAAGTGCTTCGAGACATATGACTTACATTATCCGCGATCGATATCGAGAATCGCCGAGGCAATAACCTCATCTTTGAATAATCCGGCGCGTTGGTGGAACGACAGATTAGAAGGTATTATCTTTGTCGGTTAAGTTGTCCTTGACCATCATGTTCGTGATGATCGTCGCGAAATCACATCGGGACCTTGAGCTCTTCGGTATCGTCATAACTTTCGCGTAAGCGTGACCGGGGGTGTAGTATAAGAACCGCAGACGGCCAATTATGTTTCGACCAAATATGATCAAAACACTAAAGTGTTGATGAAAAGACGAAGAACGTAGAAAAGTAATTAGAAAAATGATGGTGATCGGGGAATGATGAGATCAGACCTTCGCGGTTGCCTACGCACTCCAAAATTATCAATAGGATCAAGTCTCAAGAACGAAGTTCAATGAAAAATAGTTTTGTATTTATATAGGTAGAGTAGAGAGTCCTTGTAGCTCAAGTAATCTTGTAGCTTGAGTAATTGTGATAGACTATAACTTTCAACCGATAATTATCTTTTGATAAGAAATGAATGCGGACATAAATCAACGTATATTAGTGGCAAGCCATGTGGCTAAGGTTCACCTTAGCCACATGAGTTAATGGGCTCACATTGATCCATGATATTAATTAAATTGGGCTTTAGCCCTGTCGATTAAACGAATAAAGTGGAGACTCCTACTAATGGACGTTTGCCACGTAGGTGGGGGTCGAAACAGGGATCAAATTGAGATAGTCTCTTCACTTTGTGGTTTAGAATATTAATCCGTAATTTTTAAATGAAATTATCTTAAACTCAATCTAGTTTGTATAATAGTTTTATTAGATTTATGGTGATTTAGCGGTAAATCATCACCGTTCGGCTTACATACTAATGTGTACAAATCACTAAAACATATTGATTGTTTCCATATCCTCAAAGAATACACTAATCCCATTTGAAAAGATTTATCACATGAACGTGTCCTACGATTGGGTGTTGTTATATTAAATTATTCTAAAAAATATTAGCAACTATGCATAGCTATGAGATATGAAAATTATATTAATTACTCATTTAAATTTCTTGCACCACTCTCTATAAAAATGAAGCATCAAACCTTGATAAAACTCATCGACTTCTTTTTATTGTTAGGTTAAATAATAGAAGTTTGATTGAAGTTTTGTGAGAATGCCCAATGTGGCGAAGATAATATTGAAGCTACTTAAATAGCAAGGCATTCCCAATCACAATAAAAGAATTATAATAAACACTACTTGAAATGCAAAACTATATTTGTCGAAACATTTATTCCCCCTATATATAATACAAATATGTTTTAGGGTTATTAGTTCAATGCATTTGCATCAAGTTTCTGATTTTTCATTAATTATTCTTTGAGGTTAGTTTAATATATTACATTGCATCCAGTTTTCAATTTCTCATTAATTATTCTTTGAGGTTAGTTCAATGCAGCTTCATCAAGTTTCCAATTTTACGTTAATTATCATTTGAGGTTAGTTCAAAGTGCAATTGCATCCACTTTATGATTTCCGTTAGTTATTCATTAAAAAGGTTAATTCAATATAGTTGCATCTAGTTTTCTATGTTTAAATTAGTGTTTCAAATTAGTTCATTGCATTTGCATCCGGGTTCCAATCTCCCGTTAATTACTCTTTTTGAGGTTAGTTCAATACATCCGCATCCGTTTCTGATTTCCGTTAATTGTTTTTCTAGGTTAGTTCGATAGTTTATAATTTCTATCTCCAACAGTTTGCATATATGTAAAGAGTCTGTTTTATAAACTCACTCTTGTTTTGGGTTCCTAATTACTCATAATTACTCATGTGAGGAGGCTAAAAATTGAACATTTATGCTTTGAGGTCGGCGATGCGCTTACATCCGACTTTTCGATTTCTAGTTAACTATTTTTGAGGTTATTTCAATGCATTTGCATTCAATTTTGGATTTCCGTTAGTTAATCTCCATCGATTTTAGTTTAATCTGATTGCATCCAATTTTAGTTTTCCGTTAATTATTCTTTGAGGTTAGTTCAATGCAGTTGCATCCAATTTTCGATTTTATGTTAATTGTTCTTTGAGGTTAGTTCAATGCATTTGCATCAAGTTTTCGATTTCCCGTTAATTATTTTTTGAGGTTAGTTCAATGTAGTTACATCAAATTTATAATTTTCCGTTAATTATTCATTTAGGTTAGTTCAGTACAGTTTCATCCATTTTTTAATGTTTCGTTAATTAGTCTATGAGATTAGTTTATTGCATTTGGATCCAGTTTCTGATTTTCCATTAATAACTCTTTAAGGTTAGTTCAATACATCTACATCTAGTTTTTGATTATTTATACTTTTAGGTTACTTCGATACAATTATATCCGGTTTCTGATTTCCCGTTAATTATTCTTTGAGGTTATTTCAATGCATTTGCATTCAGTTTCCGATTTCCCACCAATTATTCTATGAGGTTAGTTCAATGCAGTTGCATTCGATTTTTGATTTTCTGTTAATTATTTTTTGAGTTAAGTTCAATGCATTTGCATCCAGTTTCCGGTTTCCCATTAATTATTATTTGAGGTTTCTTTGATGTATTTGCATATCGTTTCCGATTTTCCATTAGATATTTTTCAAGGATTTGCATCCAATTTCTAATTTCCCGTTAGTTACTATCTGTCGTTAGTTTAATACAATTTGCATAAAGTTTCTAATTTCTCATTAATTACTCTTTGAGCTCAGTTATGTATTTGAATCCATGCCAGTTTCCGATTTCCTTATAATTATCTAATGTGGTGTATAATACCAACTTCTACTGATTCATATGTAGTGTCCTTGCAAACATGACATAAAAAGTAAATTATGCTTAATTTACTATGTGCATGGGATCATCGAAGATTATGCAGTTCTCGATTTCTCGTTAATTATTACTTAAATTATGCATGACTCACTACGTGGAATCTTCAAAGATTATCTACGAATGGGTGTTGTTATATTAATTATTCTGAAAAATATTTGCAAATATGCATAACTATTATATATTAATATTATATTAATTACTCAACCAAATTTCTTATAACGTGAAAATCTCACTCTCCATTAAAAAAAAACTCACCTTTGATAAAATCCTTCAACTTCATTTTGTTGTTTAATAATAGAAGTTTGATTGAAGTTTTGTGAGATTGCCTAATAAGGCGAAGTTCATATATATTGAAGCTACTTGAATAACAAGGAGTTCACAATCATACGAAAAGAGATAAGATAAATACCATTTTAAATGCAAAACTATACTTATCGAGACATTCCCACAACATATAACCCAACTATGTTTTGAGGTTAGTTCAATGCATTTGCATTCAGTTTCTGATTTTCTGTTATTTATATTTTAAGGTTAGTTCAATGCAGTTGCATCCAATTTCCAATTCCCGTTATTTATTTTTTGAGATCAGTTCAATGCATTTGCATCCAGTTTCCGGTTTCCCATTAATTATTATTTGAGGTTTCTTTGATGTATTTGCATATCGTTTCCGATTTTCCATTAGATATTTTTCAAGGATTTGCATCCAATTTCTAATTTCCCGTTAGTTACTATCATCGTTAGTTTAATACAATTTGCATAAAGTTTCTAATTTCTCATTAATTACTCTTTGAGCTCAGTTATGTATTTGAATCCATGCCAGTTTCCGATTTCCTTATAATTATCTAATGTGGTGTATAATACCAACTTCTACTGATTCATATGTAGTGTCCTTGCAAACATGACATAAAAAGTAAATTATGCTTAATTTACTATGTGCATGGGATCATCGAAGATTATGCAGTTCCCGATTTCTCGTTAATTATTACTTAAATTATGCATGACTCACTACGTGGAATCTTCAAAGATTATCTACGAACGGGTGTTGTTATATTAATTATTCTGAAAAATATTTGCAAATATGCATAACTATTATATATTAATATTATATTAATTACTCAACCAAATTTCTTATAACGTGAAAATATCACTCTCCATTAAAAAAAAACTCACCTTTGATAAAATCCTTCAACTTCATTTTGTTGTTTAATAATAGAAGTTTGATTGAAGTTTTGTGAGATTGCCTAATAAGGCGAAGTTCATATATATTGAAGCTACTTGAATAGCAAGGAGTTCACAATCATACGAAAAGAGATAAGATAAATACCATTTTAAATGCAAAACTATACTTATCGAGACATTCCCACAACATATAACCCAACTATGTTTTGAGGTTAGTTCAATGCATTTGCATTCAGTTTCTGATTTTCTGTTATTTATATTTTAAGGTTAGTTCAATGCAGTTGCATCCAATTTCCAATTCCCGTTATTTATTTTTTGAGATCAGTTCAATGCATTTGCATCCAGTTTCCGGTTTCCCATTAATTATTATTTGAGGTTTCTTTGATGTATTTGCATATTGTTTCCGATTTTCCATTAGATATTTTTCAAGGATTTGCATCCAATTTCTAATTTCCCGTTAGTTACTATCTGTCGTTAGTTTAATACAATTTGCATAAAGTTTCTAATTTCTCATTAATTACTCTTTGAGCTCAGTTATGTATTTGAATCCATGCCAGTTTCCGATTTCCTTATAATTATCTAATGTGGTGTATAATACCAACTTCTACTGATTCATATGTAGTGTCCTTGCAAACATGACATAAAAAGTAAATTATGCTTAATTTACTATGTGCATGGGATCATCGAAGATTATGCAGTTCCCAATTTCTCGTTAATTATTACTTAAATTATGCATGACTCACTACGTGGAATCTTCAAAGATTATCTACGAACGGGTGTTGTTATATTAATTATTCTGAAAAATATTTGCAAATATGCATAACTATTATATATTAATATTATATTAATTACTCAACCAAATTTCTTATAACGTGAAAATCTCACTCTCCATTAAAAAAAAACTCACCTTTGATAAAATCCTTCAACTTCATTTTGTTGTTTAATAATAGAAGTTTGATTGAAGTTTTGTGAGATTGCCTAATAAGGCGAAGTTCATATATATTGAAGCTACTTGAATAGCAAGGAGTTCACAATCATACGAAAAGAGATAAGATAAATACCATTTTAAATGCAAAACTATACTTATCGAGACATTCCCACAACATATAACCCAACTATGTTTTGAGGTTAGTTCAATGCATTTGCATTCAGTTTCTGATTTTCTGATATTTATATTTTAAGGTTAGTTCAATGCAGTTGCATCCAATTTCCAATTCCCGTTATTTATTTTTTGAGATCAGTTCAATGCAGTTGCATCTAGTTTCTGATTTATCGTTAATTATTCTTTTCGGTTAGTTCAATACATTTGCATCCAATTTCCAATTTTTTGTTGTTAATTGTTATATTATTTGAGGTCAGTTCAATGCATTTGCATCTAGTTTCTAATTTCTTGTTAATTATTTGATAAGATTAGTTTAATGCATTTGCATCCATTTTTCGATTTCTCATTTATTATTTAATAAAGTTGCATTTTCATCTAGTTTCCGATTTCCTGTTAATTATTGTTTGAGGTTAGTTCAATGAGTTTACATTCAGTTTCCGATTTTCCGTTAATTATTTATGGAGGTTTTGCATCCAGTTTATTTTTTTAGATTAGTTCAGTGCAGTTGCATCCGGTTTTCGATTTCCCGTTAATTATTTTTTAAGATTAGTTCCATGCATTTGCATTTTGTTTCCAATTTATAATTTTTTTTTTTTTTGAAGTTAGTTCAATGCAAATTTGCATCTAGTTTCGATTCTCTCATTAATTTAATTTTTGAGGGTTAGCTCAATGCATTTGCATCCAATTTCCGATTTTCCGACAATTATTTTTTGATGTTAGTTTGATATATTTGCATCCAAGTTTTAATTTTCCGTTAATTATTCTTTGAGGTTAGTTTAATGCGGTTCTATCCATATTCCGATTTTCTATTATTTACTTTTTAAGATTAGTTTAATGCTTGTATTTGCATACAGTTTCCAATTTCCCGTTAAATATTAGTTACGTTGAGGTTAGTTCGATGCATTTGCATCCAGTTTTCAGTTCCCCATTAATTGTTTTTTTTACATTAGTTTCAATCAATATTATATATTTTTGAAAATATTTGTCATTATTGTTTTGCCGTTATTTTTTTTTTTTTTTTTCATTTTCTATTATATATTTTGTGATGTTATTTTTTGTATAATTGTTTTTAACTATGTTTTGAAGCCATGTTAAGGATATATTTGAAATAAGTCGGTGTTTTATCATAGACACTAAAATTGTATGATTTGTAATAGGGAATTAGTTTTTATAAATCACCTATTTTTTTGCAATTTTTTTTATTCGATCAAATATATAATAATTGGAACACTAAAAGTGTTTGATTCGTAATAGGAAATTACTTTCTACACATCACCTATTTTTTTAGCAATTTTTTTTTTATTTGATCAAATATATAAGAATTGGAAATACACTCAAACTTTCTAAATATAAGAATTAGAAATACACTCAAACTGTCTAAAGAGGTTCAATGTACGTGGGATTATAGGCTATTAGAAAATATTATCTTTCATACTAAAGTGCCACATAGGATAAAGAAAAAGCTAACTCTCATATTAGAGTGCCACATAGGAGAGAGAAAATCCTCCTTTAAAGGCCTCTGCTTTAGTATATAGATAGTAGAAGTCTTGCCAAGTTGCAAGATGAAAATGTGCAAATTTTTTGTGCGTTCACATTTTACCCATTGGCTTTGAGTTGAACAGAGCAAATAAAAGCCCAATTACCACACAAGGTCGGTCATCCAACACAATAAAAGTTACAAAGTCACGTGCGATTACCCATTAACTTTCTCTAAATGACAATGTCCGTAGGAACCCAACCCATGCCTGCCAACAAATAATTAAAAAAAAAAAAAAATTATTTGTAGGTTGGATTCCTACATATGTCGCTATAGAGAGAAAGTTAATGGGTAATCACACATAGGGTTGTCAACGGATCGTTTTGGGTAAGATTCTAGAAAATACAAATCTGAACCGATAAAAAAAAATTGAAATCCAAAACCCAACCAAACCGATAAGAAAATTGAAAACCCAAAATCGAATCGAATCGATAAGATATATTACAAACCAAAACTGGAAACTATAAAATCAACTAAATCCTAAATTAAATCAATTAATTTTAGCCACACAATTGTTAAACATATACAAAATTAATCATAAATATTACTAAAATGACATCTTATCGGTTTGGATTTATATCGGTTCGGTTCGGTTTTGAGTCAGTAGAGAGCAAACCAAATTACCAAAACCTATACCATTTTTTATCGGTTTGATTCGGATCGGTTATCGAATTATCGAAACCCATTAACAACCTAATCACATGTGACTTCGTAACTTTACTACTTTACTAAGCACTCTACAAAGAGATTTTATTTGGGTGACTTAATATTGAGTGTATCATATATATACTAGCTTTTGAACCCGTCCTACGAACGGGTGTCGTTATATTAAATTATTCTAAAAAATATTAGTAATTATTCATAGCTATGAGATATGTAAATTATATTAATCACTTGTTCAAATTTCTTGCACCACTCTCTATCAAAAGAAAACACCAAACCATGGTAAAACCCATCGATTTTTTGTTGTTGTTATGTTTAATAATAGAAGTTTGATTGAAATTTTGTGAGAATGTCCAATGTGGCGAAAATGATATTGAAGCTACTTAGAGCATCTTTAGCAGAGCAACCAAAAAAACACTAAAATTCTAAACCAAACCAAACACCAAACCAAAAAAACACCAAGCAACTTTAGGAGCAACATCAAAAACACCAAGCAACTATGCGGTTTTGCCAAAATCGCGTTATATAACCTACGCGGTTTTGCCAAAACCGCGCCACTAAAGCCCAACTGACAGGCCCAAGCCCACGCGGTTTTGGCAAAACCGCGCGGTGTTCAGAACACCGCGTGTTACTTCTATATAAATAACTCCAAAGCCGCGGTTCACCCTTTCACCTTTTTCTCAAATTATAAAACCCCGCCTTTAGTTTAAAAAAAAACAAAAACCTACCTAAACTCTTAAAATTTGATATGGATCCTTTTGAACCTTTCGACGGTGATGATTGGCAGTACACAGACGACATTGGCGATGAGGAAGTAGAATACGGTGGGGGAGAAGACAGTGGGGAAGAAGAACCCGAGGATGTCGCGCCGGCTGATAGACATCCCTATGTACTGGAGTATCAGATGAACGACTTTGATTGGCAATTTGCACCTGGAGAAGCACTTGATATGGAAGTTGTGTCTTCTACACGTGATACAAAACACGGTCGAGTCGCGATGGCTAATACTCAGGTAATTAATTAGTTTTGATTAAATATTTTGAATATTAATTAGTTGAGTTGGACCAATTAATTATTTATCTTATACGCATTATTTTTTTATATAATATCAGCATGTTGTTGACTACCGAGTTAGATCGGCTTTACTTGGTGTTAGAGAGTGGTGGAAGGTTATTAGAAGTTTGGATGAGTTTGTACATATTAGAGATAGTATTTTGTATACACCTTTGGGTATTTTGATTGATACAGATTATGAGAATGCTGATTGGGCAATGGTCATAGCTTTAGTAGAAATATGGTGGAGTAGAACTCATACATTTCATTTTCCTTGTGCGGAGTTAGGGTTCACACCACTAGACTTCACTATGATTTATGGGTTTAGTATCGGTATAGGCCAACCGATACCTTTTCATACAAATTATGAGAATATGGATAGTATGCTTATGAGTTTTCCTCGTTTGGGTCGCGGATGCTTATGATTCTTCCGGGATTAAGCTATCTCATATTAAGATTGCATATATGGAACCCCTCTTGCATCCCGATACACGAAATGGAGTTAGCTTTGACTCGTTTCTACCGGTAGTGAGGGTGTTTGATCAAGATGTTAGGGCTTTTTGATGTTTTTATTGGGTATGTTTTGTTTCCCAATGGTCATTCTGATCTTACGACCGGATATTATGCTTATGTATCCGATTTGCATACTATGAGATTATGACTGGTAGCTCGAAGATATGCCACATTGATATCGGCGTTAGATAAAGCTTCAAAGACATTCGGAAGTAGAAGTCCTCAAATTGCAGGATTCACGAGACTTTTAGAGATTTGGTTTTATGAGTACTTTCGATGTCTTTGTCCTAACATAGACATGATTGCTGATACTCGCCCTAGATTTGCTAGTTGGTCAAGGCCTCACTTGACTCATAACAAAGGGCAGATTAGGAATAATATCTGCATGACTCGTGCTAAGATTGATATTAGATCATTGTCATCTATTGAGTGGAGACCTTGGCGTTTGTCTACTGCCTTTGACGATCCAAATTGCATAAAGATGCTTGTGTGTTGTCACGTCCGCCATTGAGTTGTTTTTGCCGCCGCGTGGTTGTCGGGGTTTGGTAATGTGGCGATAGAAGTTGGAGCGAGATGACTGGACGTTATGGAGTTCCATGTGCTCCCATGCCAGATGTTACTGATGCAAATTAAGTCGTGGGGTAGAAGTCAAGTTCATGAAGTTCATGCCAGTGGTGGTCCTTGGCCGATCGTCTTCTTTTTGTTGTTGAAAGCTGCATCGTCGATAAGATATAGATGGTGGAACCGTGTCTCCCATGGGTCCGTTGTTGCCTCTGTTGGTCGGACTAGCAACTTCGAAGTTTGTGGGCTGGAAGGGATGAGACGCGTGAGCTACGTATTCCTCATCCGCCCGCGGCCTGTTTACAACCCACAACCTCTCGAATGCATATCGGCCCGACTCACAGTAATGCGCCAATAATCCTCGGATGTTTGCCGTGTGTGGACCTGATGGGGAGCCTACTTATATTTCCATTCCCGAGGTGCCTCATGCTCGTTTCTCCGAAGTTAGAGCCGCATATTGATCAAGATACCATGGTGAGTTTAATTGTTTTATTTATCTTCTTCATTATATATATAATATGTACTCACATTTGTATTTTCTTGGATTTTCAGTGAGGTTCGGAAAGATATGAGAACCAGGTTCTTATGTTTGATGGGATTATGACTGCCCTGTATCATTATAGCCAAGAAAGAGAGGAGGCATATTCTCGACATATCAACAATCCCAATGCGTCGTATGGCGAGACTTCGAAAGCGTATGAGGATATCGCAGCAAGTGTACACGCAACAACATCAGGGATATGAGGAACTTCAGGCTGAAGTAGTTAACCTCCGTGCAGATAGAGAAAATCATCAGTCTCAGATTAAGAACTTAGAGGAGCAGGCTTTTCGGGCGATCCAAATAGATAGAGGAGAGGGATCGAGTGGTAAGGGGCGTAAGAAGAGAGCTAAATAAATTTGATGTAATATGATAGGTTTTGGATTATTTTGGATATTATATGATTATATCATAATCATAGATTTTGGACTGCATAATCATAATCATAGGTTTTTAATTTCTTTGATTTTTTCGATTTTGAATTACAATTCTTAATTTCTTCAATTGCACAATTGTTAATTTCTTAACTTCTATGCACAACTCATAACTTTTCAAGTTCTATGCACCACAGTTCTAATTTTCGAAAAAAACGCAAGCGCGGTTTTGCCAACACCGCGCCCATAGAAGCCCAAGCCCACACGATTTTGCCAAAACCGCGCCATAGAAGCCCATTTAGCAGCCCAAGCCCATGCGGTTTTGGCAAAACCGCGTAAGTGATTTGATACAGCACCAAACCTGGAACCAAATATTGGTCGATTTGGTGTTTGGTTTGGTGTTTTTTTAGTGTTTTCATCAACATGTAGTTCTCTTGAAGTTGAAAAAACACCAAATTCTTTGATGCTAGGTTGATATCACTGCTAAAGATGCTCTTAAATAGCAAGTCATTCACAATTATAATAAACACTACTTCAAAATGCAAAACTATACTTGTCGAGATATTATATTCTCCCTATATATAATACAACTATGTTTCCAGATTAGTTCAATGCATTTGCATCAAGTTTCCGATTTTACGTTAATTATTCTTTGAGGCTAGTTCAATGTAGTTGGATCTAGTTTCCGATTTCTCATTAATTATTCTTTGAGGTTAATTTAATGTAGTTGTATCAAGTTTCTGATTTTCCGTTAATTATTCTTTGAGGTTAGTTCAGTGCAGTTGCACCAAGTTTACGATTTCCCATTAGTTATTCATTAAGGTTAATTCAGTGTAGTTCCATATAGTTTTCAATGTTTCATTAATTACTCTTTGAGATTAGTTATTGCATTTGCATCAATGTTCTAATTTCCCGTTAATTACTCTTTGAGGTTAGTTTAATACATCTGCATCCAGTTTCTGATTTCTCGTTAATTATTTTTCGAAGTTAGTTCGCATTCAGCTTCCAATTTATGGTTATTTATGCTTTGAGGGTAGTTCGATGTAGTTACATCCGGTTTCTAATTTCCAATTAAATTATTCTTTGAGGTTATTTCAATGCATTTGCATCCAGTTTCTGATTTTCCGTTATATATTCATCAAGGATATTGCATCCAATTTTTTATTTCCCAGCCTGTTAGTTAATATATGATTTTAGTTTAATGCAATTGCATCCAGTTTTCGATTTTCTATTAATTATTCTTTGAGGTTAGTTCAATACAGTTGCATCCAGTTTTCGATTTTCCTTTAATTGTTTTTTGAGGTTAGTTTAATGCATTTGCAGCAAGTTTTCGATTTCCCGTTAATTATTTTTTAAGGTTTGTTCAATGCAGTTGCATCAAATTTATGATTTCTCGTTAATTATTCATTGAGGTTAGTTTAGTGCATTTGCATCCATTTTTTTATGTTTATATATTCGTTAATTAGTCTTTAGATTAGTTTATTGCATTTGCATCCAGTTTCTAATTTCTCATTAATAACTCTTTGAGGTTAGTTCAATACATCTGCATCTAGTTTATGATTTCTAATTATTTATGCTTTGAGGTTAGTTCGATGCAATTTTATCCCAGTTTCTGACTTTCTGTTAACTATTCTTTGAGGTTATTTATATTTCAATGCATTTGCATCCAGTTTCTGATTTCCCGTCAATTATTCTATGAGGTTAGTTCAATGCAGTTGCATTTGGTTTTTGATTTCCTATTAATTATATTTTGAGGTTAGTTCAATGCATTATTTGCATCCAGTTTCTGATTCAAAGTTAATTATTATTTGAGGTTTATTTGTAGCATTTTCGCATACCGTTTCTGATTTTCCGTTAAATATTTTTCAAGGATTTGCATCCAATTTCTAATTTCCATTTCATTATTTTCTGACGTTAGTTTAATACAATTGCATCCAGTTTCCGATTTCTAGTTAATTACTTTTTGAGCTTAGTTTATTGCATTTGCATAAAGTTCCCGATTTCCCATTTATTACTTTTTAAGCTCAGTTCAATGTAGTTGAATCCACTTTTCGATTTCCTTTTAATTATCCAATGTGGTGTGTAATACCAACTTTCTACTTATCCATCTATAATGTCATTGCAAACATGACATAAAAATAAATTATGCTTGATTTACTATATGAGATCATCAAAGATTATCCAGTTCCTAATTTCCCGTTAATTATTCTTTAAATTATATACCTGACTCACTATGTGGGATCTTCAAAAATTATCTACGAACGGGTCCTGTCATATTAATTATTCTAAAAAATATATGCAACTATATATGCATAACTATTATATACAAATATTGTATTGCTCACTCATCCAAATTTCTTATAACATGAAAACCCCACGTACTCTCTATTAAAAAAAAAAACTCACCATTGATAAAACCCTTCAACTTCATTTGTTGTTTAATAATAGAAGTTTGATTGATGTTTTGTGAGATTGTTAATATTCGAACATGTTCTGTTTACCACACTTTTTATACCATAGTTTATACCATGCCCCACAATTTTATCTACAACGTGAATTATTCCCTAATTTTTTGTAGATGTGTTTACTTAACCATGAAGATCATCTCTATGAAATTTCCACTCATTCGATAATGTTTAACTATGTCAAAAACTGATTGCAAAATCGAAAAATCTAAACTTTTAAAAAAAATCAAAGTTGACAACGATTTTTAACTAGGTTAGAGATTTCCAAATATGTGAATTTTTGTGGAGATGTTATATCTATGTCTATATTAGTAGATCATATCTACAAATTATTAGGACAAACTCATCTCGTAGGGGGGTGTGGTATAAACTATAATATAAAAAGTGTGGTAAATGGAACCTGATATATAGTGTGTTAAAATTAACATAATGAAATATAAATATACCTTATTAAGTTGTTGTAAGTCAGGTATAAGCTGAGGCAAAATGCTGTCATCTGGACGCGGAAAGTAAATGGTGCTCTCCATTCCCTGGGAACTAACAATGCGGTATGACCATGCGTCATATGGATCACTAGGTAGGGTAACCCTAATATACTCCAGATGTTATGTTGAAACTTGCATATTCTGGGAATTGGAAGTCTGGTCTAATACTCTGACTAGCTGCCACATCTATAAAGTGGACCCGTAGATAAGCTTCCCCTATAAACTTTCCACCAATAAGTTTCATATTCAAGAGTGGATTTCATATCAACATAATCAATAAAACAGGACCACACATTCGTAATGCGATACCGCTCAACCAACTAGGTAGGCACACTCATATCACACATGTCTTGGGGTAGGGGATATCTACCTCAAATGGTATGCATAGTTACCTACCATATCCCTAAGGAACCAAGCACGCATGTCAGGGGCTTGTAGTATGAACCTTCTCACCGACATGATCACACTATGCTGAAAGATAGGTGTATTATCAAATTAAGAACCTTGCCATGGACTCTAGACAATAGATCTCACACTTTTAGTTTCTAATTGGCACCTGGTAACTTTGAGAATATTATGGACTGATAACCCGTAAAAACTCAACTAGATTACTCTAACTTCATTCTTATGGTATCAATATTTATTTCCTACTCTCACATATATAGAGTACGGAATCGTTCCACTCTTAACTCTCTAGACTTAAACTAATTCAACTAATCAAACACAAAGAACAATGGTGAGAGTAATGTGTGATGTGAAATTTCTATTCTACGATTATACTATAGATTCAAATAAATCTAAATTAACTAAACTAATAGAAATAGGGTTTTGATAAAAGAGAAAGTATAGAGAAGAGTAATCAATCCACCTAATAACTAGTTTCATGCAAGAATCTAATTATACATTGAAAAGAGATCATATTTAGGTTTTCACGAAAGATTTAACCTAAAGCCTCAACCTTTATTATCCCTAGCAACAACCTACATTTCTATAGTCATTATTACTAGCATGTAGGATTATTACAACCAAATCTCTCGACTTAATTACAACAATCCCTAGTTTAATTTATCATATGCTTATTTTGGAAGTCATACAATAAACTAAACTCATTGAAATATATACACAATGAAATAATTTTACTAAGCAATCTATTCTTCATTAGGTTTCATAATCACTCCCTCTAATGGGGGGATTAGCCTAATATCATTGGATTAATTAAACTAAAATAATGAAAGGAAAACATAATGTAAATTAAACTAAACTTGATTAAACAAATAGAACAAGTCATTATTGAATAAGTATTAAACTCTATTAATCTATTTGAACAATAACAATAATGATTCAAAATGAATTAAAACTAATGTAGAACTAAGATTATGAATAACTACTTATCAAATTAAAACAAACTAATTAATTGAATGTAAAAACTAGATCTAAACTAAGTTCTTGGATAAAAATGCTAAGTAAAAAGCTAGATGCTTAAGAGTTAAGTCTTGTGTCTTCAAATGGAGGAGACAAGATCCACATTTTCGTGCATGGGCTGAGGAGCCATGTTTTGGGCCGAAAAATTGAGCCCAAAACCCAATTTCTTCAGTCCACAGAGGTCTTTTCAGTTGGATTTGACTTCAATACCCTTTCTATCTACTTATGCTCCTTTGATTGGGTCAAGGCTTAGATCATTGGAAAACTCTTTTTGATCCGGTCGTTTTGACATAAAGTAGGCTCAATTCCGAGGTCTGAGTCCAAAGATACGGTCTTCTAAGTTCTCTGACGACTTTTGTCTTGTTGTTTTACCCGCGTTGACTTTGACTTTTCAGCTTTGACCGGGCTTTAAAAAGGTTTTTTCTCCTTGAATCTTGGCCTTTTATCATAGAACTTCTTAGCAACCAACCTTTGCTCCTTTATCTCGCAAAAGGGGCGCATTTCTACATATATTCCACTTCAATGCCTGAAATACATAAGAACATGATAGCAATACTAACTCTTACTTATTAATCACATAATTGGTCAAAAGCAATATTGTTAAAGGGGTTAAAACTACAGTTTTGGGCTCTTATCATGGACCTCTCCTTTTACTCTAGTGTGACCTCAGTAGCCCATCCCTATGGGCAAGGCCATAAAACCTTTTCCCAATCAATTCCCAGTATATGGCAGTATATGGTTTAAGCAAGCCATATACTCCTACCATCAGTACTGAAATAATGAAATAAAAGTGCATTTAACTTAAAGTATATAATATTGAACTAATAAAATAAAATCTTAAAACTTAAATCCTCTTAAATTACCAGTAGTATCCATGTAATGTCGTTGCATTATTGCTTTCCAATTTTATTTGTCTGCACAAACAAATCAATACATGTATAGAGATGTGCCATGAAATAAACCACCACCCCAGTCAAAATCATCCAAGTTATCAAGGTTTACCAAAGATGCTAACTAACCCACCCGAACCCCAGATTTCCTAATCGTGAAACCCGTTTGGCCCAAAAAATATAACAAAAAATCCCTGATAAACTCATCATCCGCGATCTAAGTTTGGCTTCAAATATAGGGCATCAATTTGATGTTGTAGTCAATAATCCTCATTTATTCGGTACATGTATATTTCTTTCAAGGCCCAGTTCTCAATGTCTCTACCATTCATATTCCCTAGTACAAGCTCGTCTTCAAAATCATACAACGAAGGTAGTAGAGTCCTCAACGTTCCAATCCTCTTCAATACTCGAATCAAACAAAACCAGTTTCTTTTCACCCACACTTAAACCCATCAACATTGTAAAGTCAAGTGGTGTGATACCAATCTCAACACAGGGAAGGTGAAAGTGTGTGTAGTGTGCCATCATCGCTCTGCCAATGCAAATATGATTGGACAATCGGTCTAAATGCTTGAGCACAATATTAGAGGACCAAATGGTGTTTGCAATATTTATTGCCTTACGTGCTCCATATCGACTTGTCTTTGCTTTAGGTGTCTCCAAAAGTCTTTCACATTTGACATTGTGCATCTCCATTTGGTGTTATTCATTTTCTACACATTGAGGCATTTAATCAAATATTTAGTATATAATAAATTCTAAACACGATTTTAAATAAAAATCAATCAAACAACATTCATAAATTCGTACTTACTCCTTCAGTACTATATAAACACGAAATATGGTTATCCAGATCGGGAGGCAACGTCAGATGATCCCCAATACTCATTCTTGGTGGAAATTTGAAATCGTTTTCTCAAGGATTTGAACTTCCCGACCCACGCAAAAGGCTCTTACGTCTAGCTCGACGACGGTAATCCATTGCAAAAAAACGGAATCAAATTCAGTCAAAAATCGATCTTTGATTGGGTAATTGAAGTGAGGGGGCTTGAGTTTATCTCGTCTGTGAAAATGGTGAAATGGTTACTGGAAGATGAATGCGCGTGTTTTTTGTTTCAACTGGGTCGTCCGAAATAGAAAATAAAAATTTTGAAAATTTGAATTTAGCAATTTTTACTAAAACAAAAATATGATGTGTTATAATTTAATTTATTTTAACAATATCCGTTTATGATGCTCTTATGACACGGTGAATTTAACCATCTTTAGAGCATTCCCAATGCAGGGGATTATGAGGGGTTTGTGAGTTGTGACTATAGTAACCAGTTTTTGGGAAAAATGGGTGTTCAATGCAGAGGTGAAAAACTGGTGACTATTTTCCCCAGTTGATTTCAAGGTGAAACCTTCCACCGAGATAGTGGCTGACTTGTTAACTTCGGACGGAACGTTGGATTTCGTCCAGATTACAAAACTCACCAAACGGAATCCAACATCCCGTCTTGCTATATATTTTTTTTCCAGACGGAATCAAACATCCCGTTCGGAGTCCTAACAACTAGTTCACCAACGGTCAGAAAGTCATAACGGTAAAAAACGGTCAAAATAAAAAACTTTGGTATATATACAACATTTGTTTCATTTCAAGTCACACTTCCAACAATCATATATCATATTTCTTCTTATTTAAAATCAGTTCTTCAAAAAAACAAAATATCAAATGGCATCATCTCAAGCAAGTGGTAGCACTCAAGCAAAAGCAAAAACTCACTTTAGCATGTCCAAAGATCAAGCTCTATGTCTTGCTTGGATAAAAATTAGTGAAGACTCCATTGTTGGTGCTTTCCAAAATGCAAAAGGATTTTGGAATCGTGTAACAAACGAGTTCAATCAAGCACGTGAGTCGGATAGGTCTTCCAATTCAATTAGCGGTAGATGGAAATATATTTAAAAAATGATGAACAAGTTTGTTGCAATTGTAATGCGGTCGAGGCTCAACATACAAGTGGTACAACAATACAAAGCCGGGTAATTACAACTTTATCAATTTAGAATTTATTGATTATCTTAGTCTTAGTCTAATTATTTCCGTCTTAGTCTAATTATCTTAGTGTATTTATTATTTCCATTTTAGTCTTAGTCTAATTATTATCTTAGTCTAATTATTATTTTAGTTTAATTATCTTAGTTTTAGTGATTATTTTAGTCTAATTACCACCATTTTATTTTTTAGTTGTCCGAGGCAAGGATGACGTACCAACTACAAGAAAAAACGTCTTTTTCACTTGATCATTGTTACGTTATGCTCAAGGATAATCCAAAGTGGAGTAACGTTTTTGAGGCAAGGTCAAGCCGCCTCACAAAGGGAAAATGTCACAAAAATGATGGTGAAGATTCAACTTCTAATTCACCAAGTGTTGGTGGAGTTGAATTGGAGGGTTCTCAAGAAATAGAGCGTCCTCAAGAAATGGAGCGTCCTTTTGGATCGAAGAAAGCCAAGTCCAAGAGGAACCAAGAAAAATTAGTTGGTATGTTGGAGGGTTACTTTACACGTTTAGATTATATATTTGTAAATGATGCAAATGAAACACAAAAGTGCTTAGAACTTAGGGAAAGGGAGCTTGCATATGGCCAAAGAACTGTGATGGCAAGAGAAGAAAAAAATTGGATTCAAATAGAAAAAAATCAGGTTCAATTGGAAAAAAATCGGCTTCAAAATATGCAATATGAAGCTAAGATTTTAGCGACCGATACAAGTGTCCTCCATCCCGATACTGCTTTTATAATCGAGCAACAACAAGCTGAAATACGTGCTGAATGGGCAAAGGCTAGAGGTGGTTCTAGCTCTAACTAAGTTTATGTAATATCTAGTATTTTATTTTAATTAAAGCACTATGTATTTTAATTAATACACTATGTATTTTAATTTCAATGTCTTATTAATTAATGCACTATGTATTTTAATTTCACTGTATTTTTAATTAATGAACTATGTATTTTAATTTCACTGTTTTTTTTTTTTTTTAATTAATACACTATGTATGTTCTTTCCAATATAATTATTTTCATAGAAATACAATTATCAATAAAATTAAAATACATTGTAATATAGTTCATTAAAACACAACTCATTAAACACATAAGAACTTCTTGGAATTACATAGGAAATACATTAGGAACTTCATAGTTCACATTAGGAAATACATAGAAAATATTTTGGAACTTCATAGTTCACATTAGAAAATACATAGGAAATACATAAGAAATACATAGGAAATACACTTTCATTTCCATTTTAATTTCCCCTTCCTTCTCCCTCCTCTGGATACGACCAATTTAGATCATAAATTGGTACCGGATCGGCTGTTTCTTCAATACATGTCCAATTAAAAACATGCTCAACTAAATCCTTTTGAAGATTAATATGTGTAACTTCATTTCTGATTTTATTTCTTGCTTCAATCATCTGATAGACAAAATGAAAACCATCATCTTCATGAAAGAGCGCAGGTATTGTTTCTTTCCTCTGACCTTTCCAATTCCACACTCCACTTGCACGTTCATTCTCAACAATCATATTATGCATTATAATGCATGTCTTCATTATGTATCCAAGAACAGCAACACTATGACAACGCGCAGAAAAAGCCTTAATAATATGTTATCGTGCCTGCAAAACTCCAAACGTCCTTTCAATATCTTTTCTTGCAGCTTCTTGACGTTGAGTAAAGATCTTTTCATGCTTATTTCTTGGATAATGAATGGCTTGAACAAATGTACCCCATGAAGGATAAATACCATCAGCAAGATAATATCCTATATCGTATTCATTACCATTCATATTAAATGCAACAGCAGGAGCCTCACCTTGCTTTAATGATTCAAAAACATGAGAACGATGAAGCACATTAATGTCATTATGCGAACCTAGTAAGCCAAAGAAGCAATGACAGATCCAACAGTGTTTGTCTGCAACGGCTTCAAGTACCAAAGTTGGTTCCTTCTTGTACCTTATATGTGTTCCAGCCCATCCAGTTGGACAATTCTTCCACACCCAGTGCATACAGTCGATTAATCCAAGCATTCCTGGAAAACCCCTTGCCGCATTTTCAGCTAATATCCTAGCAGTGTCTACTAGTTGGTCGTCTCAAGTACTCTTCCTCAAATGCCGTGATTATTGCCTTGCACCAATGCTTCATAGATATATTTGTTGTAGAATCTCCAATTTGAAAATACTGATCCGTTAAATCAGATGAACAACCAGTTGCCAATTGTTCAACTGCAGCTAATCCCTTCTCCAACCCGGAAATTGCAACCCGACCCAATCCATCCACCTTGTCTTGGAAGAAGTCATCGAATCCAGCAACAGTTTTCAACATATACGTAAAAAGCTCTTTTGTCATCCTGTACCTTCGCCTAAACTTTTGAGGAGGCCATCTAGAAGGTGTTGTGAAGTAATCCATCATTATCTTTTGTTTACTGAAATCACCACCATCTCTGAACGTATATTCTCTATCCATCACAGATCCACTGCGTTTGTCTGTATCTATATCTTTAATTTTAATAGCTGCTTGAGTTATTAATGCCCCAGCAGTGGATAATAACTGTAACCTCCTCCTCCTCCTCCTCCTTCGCCTCATCATATCATTATGCTCATCTTTTACTCTTATCATGTAGTCATCTTCAGCGAAAGTACTAGAAGAAGACTCGGTAAATCCAGAAGACGAATTATTACTACTATATCCTCCCCATAACCTTTTGGTTAAATGCAATTATATTTTCTCTTGACATTTTTCAAATTTTAGCTTGGTTGTGGGGAAGAAGATGGTTGTTTGTTTGTTTGATCTAAAAGAAAGAAGAGTAAAACGAAATATGAAAGGTAAGGTCACATGTGATAAGGTCACACGTGATAGTTAGATTTTGGTCCACTCTCCAATTGACAACACATTTTATCAGATTTAATGACTCTCCAAGTGACAACACAATCTATGGTCCACTATCAATAATTCCTATGTATTGATTGAAGAGAAGGCGCAGGAGGATGGACTTAAAAACTAGACGGGATGTTACATTCCGTCTCGGTCTAAAAATATCAGACGGGATGTTACATTACGTCTCGGTCTATACCATACACTATTCCTGTCAGAACCAAACCACCTACAAAAATGAGTGATATTCCTGAAAAATTTTCTGTCATAACCAAGACATAGGAATGAGTGAAATTCAATTTGGAAACATATGAACTTATAATTCCTGAATTTTTTTTGGAAACATACGAACTTATAATTCCATCAAATTTTTTGAAAACATACGAACTTATACTTTGGAAACATACGAACTTATAATTTTTGAATTTTTTTTGCCATAACCTCATTTGTTTTATTGACATATTCATATCCAAAACCTGCTAATATACTTTGGAAATAATAAATAAGACAAATAACAATCATGAACAACACCCAAGTCTAACACAGAAACTCGGTAAAAAAACTAACTTATAATTTCTGAAAGTTTTTTGCCATAACCTCCTTTGTTTAATGACATACTCATATCCAAAACTCATAAAAAAAAATATGCTAATAAAAAAGTCATTACAAACAACAATCCCAAACGCCATAAGACAAGTAATGGCGCATAGTTATTACAAACTACAAAAAAAATCTACTGAGACCTCCTCCCCCTACGAGAAGGCTCAGTCGAAGAGCTCTCCCCCCTACGTCATCGTCGCCTCCCTGGTTAAGGTTGAGTTTGAGGTGTGGCACTTCCAGCATTCTACAACTCTTGCACACGTTTCTGAAGCTGCAAAGTTCGATTTTGCTCTTCTTGTAAGTACTCAAAACTGTGACGAGAGGACTTCATGAAAGACGCACGCATGACATAACTGAGAGAGCTGTAGTTAAGGAGCTCTGACCTTACTTCATCTTGTTTAACAAAACAAATGCATGTTAGGGGTTATAGTGAATAATAATAACAAATTATGAATAAATTCAAATCATACTAACCTCTGCTAACTGCTCAAACTGTACTCACAAATCTGCTACCAATGCGGCATCTACTGGTGGAATAGGTATGTTCATATCTTGCCCCTGAGAAATAATCATGCTCCAGTGCCAAAGGTCAGACTCATCAAATATCTGTGGAGTTCTTTGCGGCATCCGAATATCATGAAACACCCTGGGTTGTGACTGTGGCAACTCCACTCCTTCTGGGAAATTAATGTCATGCCTCAATGCTTCGAAAGTAACCACTTCAAAATTGGTGCCCCGGAATAACGCACCTAGCAAGAGACCTCGACCAACCCTCTTCCAATACAAGTCATAGTCTCCCGTAAAAATGAAAGCTAATACGTCTGGCCAATCATTTGGGTTTGCTCTATAGTGTGAAAGAGTTGCAGGAAGAATATCAGAGGCTGTCATAACTATGGGTGGTGGGTAAGGTATAACAATCTCTCCAGATACTTGACGCCAACATCTGTCCCCAAGGTACCATACAGATTCTTCGACCTACAAGTATCATTCACACCGAAAAAACAAACATTGCTCTATGACACATATAGGATAGTCTACAGTACTCAGTGTTCTCTGGAACATTTTGAATATCCGCATAAGGGGTCTGAAATATGAAGGACTCGGCCCAGGGTTGCCACTCAATTTGGGTAGCTCCTAAAAGCTCAATCTGTTGACGAGTGCTATGAATATTATGTGATAGATCCCCATACCCCCTCTGCCTACGATGAAGCCCCCATGCTTGAATACGTGGAATCAGGTCATGAGTCTCATTCTCTTCAAACCTCTTCAACACAGGATGCATCACACGAAAATGTTCGTACCACCAATACTAAATCAATAGATAAAATACAATATATATATATATATATATATATATATATATTAATAATTAGATAAATAAATGAAATGAAACAACAACTTAATAAATAAGACTTACTGGTATAATCCAAACAAAGTCGCACAAATTGCCTTTAGCGGCTTTCGTCTCAACTACGAGGTCTAGCCAGTGGTAAAGGTATGCCAAGATGGATTGACCCCAGTCATAATCCCACATCATCTCTATGTCTGAGACAGCGTCCATCCACCCGATATGTAAGTAACTATCAGCATATCTGAATAATACCGCACCAACAAAGTAGAAGAGGAAGGCACGTACATATTCGTGGATCGACTCCTTACCAATATGATAGTCTTTCGGCTTCTCCTTGAGCTTATTCAAGTATCTCGAAGTAAACCAACACATACTTATAGCTCCTCCCTTAAACTGCTCAGCCGGTAATCTCAAAAACCCGTCTTCCTCATCATCTTCTACCAAATCAAAACCTTTAAAGAAACTCATAGCCATAGTAAAAACCTCTAAATTTTCATCAAAAAGAACGACATCTCCATAACCAATTGGGATACCCGTGAGTATTGTGAAATGAAGAGGGGTAATCCCAAGCTCACCCCATAGGAAATGGAATGTGTGGGTAGATTGCCACCACCGCTCAACTATCCCAAACAACAACGCTTGATCATTTTGTCCCAAATTAGAATTCAAAAAGTTTCCAAATGGTTCAAAAAGTTTCCAAATGGTATGGCGGCTATAATATTGGTAACCGTGACAAAATTAGGATCCGTTTTTTATTTCAAACAACACCACCATGACACAACATTTGAAAGTGCACAACGCACTTTCCATAGGTGTACTTCCTACATTCATCCAACACGCAATACGATATAATTTCAACTCAATTATTTTTTAAATAATGCGACAAATTCAAACTAATTACACAACAACAAGCTTGATATAAACTAACATAAATAATAATAATTAATATAAAAAAAATCTAAAACTTACTTGAGACTCCGCCACTCGATTTGCTACGTGTCGGACCGATGTTGATGTTGATGCTAATAGTGGGTGTTTCTTGATTTCACAACGCGGTGGAAAATTAAACCCAAGTTCAATTTCGCCCTCCTCACCCACATTTTGCGTTCTTGACGACGACGATCCTTTTTGCCCATTTTTTTTGGATATTTTGACATTTCCAAACCATCGGAAATGTTCTTCATGTGGTGAGGTTGGTGGGGAATCATTGGGGGTGGAGAAGTCATTAGGAATTGAAGTTTGTGAAAAAAAAGTTGTTAATGGAGGCAAGAAAATCGCAATGGAGGTTGGGAAGAAAGTGCAAATAGAGCATGTTCGCGTTTGTTGATATTTGACTTCACCAGACGGGATGTTATATTCCATCTCAATCAAAAAACCTCTAGACGGATTCCAACATTCCGTCCGAGATTTTTTATTCACCTTTGTATTGCACAGTTTCACTTTGTTTTTCACCAAAACAGTGAAAATAGAGTGAATAAGTGACTACGTGGCGGTGATAAGGGGGGAATTATTTTCACTTGCAATTGGGAATGCTCTTAGGATAGTAAACTGCTTCCTTGTGTGAGTCACAACCACAGGGTCTATTCAATTTGATTATTCTCCATTTAGGTCAGCGAAGGCGGGTGGGTGCCTGGGTTATTTCACTCTGGAGTCCCAGACATCCACTAGACCACTAGTGTACTCATGTTGTTGTCTTACAAATCAATATTTGATTCATTTTCTAGCAAAGATTTTCTTTACAAATCTGGCAAATCCATCCACTAACGCAACTTGTGGATTTCTCTCGAGCTTGAAGTATGTATCCATAGCGCAGGATTGCAGGACAATCAACTATCTAATCCAAAATCAGACCTGATAAAAAAAAATCACAAGGAGATTATGATCGAGATTTATATCCAAATCCGATTAAACAACTTCAACCCACACGAATGACACGATGACGAGGTTCTGACCTATTTGTGACCTATACTTCTGTTATTCTTTTACTTAATCTGCATAAACCGTTGATTAGACAACGTAATGTTTATAAGCAAATGATATGACTGAGCGTATAATGTTTGCTTGTTTGTAGTTGGTAGAGTTCATTCTTGGTCAGACTATTAATCGAGTGGTGATCAGTTCAGATGTCCCTTCACAATGAGTGACTGTAGTGATTCTCTCATTGACTACAAATCATGTTTAATGATATTGCTTGCAAACGTTTTAGTAATTCACTATTTCCTAAGGTATATGATTGAATAGTCCATAATGGTCAATCAAGGCCGTCGCCTTCATTCATTTTCATTTTCAGTCACTTCAGTTTTTAGATATATCTTGTAGAGCGTAGACATGTAGTAATCACTAGTCAGTAGTCACTCTTGAATCTTGATGAGACAAATCTCTTGGAAGTCTACCTGTGTCCCTGATAAAAGCAACTGTGCGCCAATCAGCTTAAAAAACACTGTGTTTCACCTTGGGCCTGGCTCTGGAGTGGTCTTTCTATATATAGCCCACGGCCTAGGCCCCACTATGCTTAGGTCCACAAGGACTCAAGGAGGGCCTCCTCAGACACACTGAACAGTGAACGCTTTATAAAATTAAATTCCACGTCCAGCCCAAGTTAAATCTTTACAATGTGGCCCAAGCCCAATAATCAAATCCATGATTTTTAGGATTTTAACATTTTGAGAGTAAACAAGTTCAAACAATAATTCTTACCAAAAAAAAAAGTTAAACAATAATCAAACATTCAAGGATTTCAAGCCCCTACTGTGTAGGATAAAAGGCACAGCCGCTTACCTAGCCAACGTTTAGATCCGACTCTACCCAAACTTTTCCGACTCACCCCAACATTACCCACTTGTCCTCACCTACCCAACAACCAAAATGAAACAATTTTTTTAGTAAAACTTTTTTTGTTGAGCTCAGATTCAATTAATTGAGTCCATTGGTAACTAGTTCAATTACACTAAATAAAAGAAATCCAAATATAAGGTCATATAGCCTGAAATTTAGAAGCTCTAATGTCATGTATTTCTCAGATCGATCAACTCCACCAGCTGGGGCCAATGCACTCTCAATGGGCCAGGATAGGTCCAACTCCCGATTAAACCTGATCCATTAATATAGAACATAGACCTTCAGATTTGAATCCAATAAGGATCCAGCCCATGAATTTTGTGGTCCGCTATACAAGTATACAATGGATTATGTAGTGCCCATCCAGACAAACCCTGAATCACCGGGGTTGGTTTGGACCAAGTAACCATGGATCATATATGGGCTACCATAAGGTGGTTTGTGTCAAATTTCATTTTGTGAAGGGATTTGAATTTTCAAAGGCAAGTAAATTGTAGTTCTTCGTTTACGGTGGCTGATTCGAAATTCTAATATCCTCGTCTCCTTCCGTTTTACACCTGTTTTTTCCATTGAAAAAGCAATAGATGTTTTTACTGTTTTATTTTACCTCTTTTTCCATTGAAAAAGTTTTTTCAACTTCAATAAAAACACCAAAAACACTGTTTTTACTGGTTGGGTTTGGCTTCTAATTGGGCTTATATGGCGCCGGGGATTGGGAAAAAAAAAAAAAGGTTTATGTGCGATACATGGCGCGGTTTTAAATCGCGTGGGCAAAAGTTGGGCCTTTTTGCTAAAACTACTAGTACATAAAACATTGTGTCAGACTTTTGATGTTGTTCCTGACTTTTTTTTTGTCAAAATTTTGAACTTGCTCTCCTAAAGTTGAAAAGTTGGGCCTCTAACTACTAGTACATAAATCATTGTGTCTCACTTTGAGGTTGTTGTGACTTTTGTATTTTGAACTGTTGAGTTGATATATTTGTTGGATCAAGAAATGGGCTTTACCTCCCTGATTCTGATCCGGGTACATAAAAAACCTTCCTATTTGGCCCGCACCACATAACTTCCCTATAATTCATGCGGCGTTAAATAACCTCTTTATTTTTGAGAAAAAAGAAATCACAATCTCTTTTGTTTATCTTATATTTTATTTATCTCCATTTTACCCTTTGAAGAAAAAAAACCCATTTTCAATTATTGTTTCTCCTTCAATAAATTTAATTTATTTACTTTCTCTTATATTATGTTCAATTTTGAAAGGTCTTTTTATAAAATTTTCATTTTCGATTCAAACATCACGTATGATTATGCTATAGAGGAGTTTGGTTCATTGGAAGATTTGATCTTGAATCAACTCATTCATCTCTTCAACTTGTTTTTTGAATAAAAAATAACGGTTTTAACTTCCAATTGGAGGGGTGGAATCGATTTTTTTTTTTTTTTTTTCAATTCAACTTCATGTGTATTGAAAATGATTAGTGCAAATTTATCTTTTCAATTGGTGGATTTGGATATGTTTGCTTTCACTCTTCTTTGTTTCCCTCTGGTGGATTAGTTTTCGACTTTTCGACAAAATTTGATTTTATTTCAATTAATTTATTTATTTTCCAATATTATAAATGGACATTTCAATGTGCAAAAAAATTTGCATAGCAAGTTGACTATATAAATTTATTTTTGCATAAAATTTGACTATGCAAATTTAGTTTTGCATAGCATTTCGGTATGTAAATTTATTTTTGCGTAGAAATTTGACTATACAAATTTAGTTTTGCATAAAATTTTGATATGTAAATTTATTTTTGTGTAGTAAATTGACTATATCAAATTGACTGTGCAAATTTATTTCTGCATGACAATTTGACTATGCAAATTGATTTTTACGTAGTAAATTTCGAATGAAAATGTATTTTTGTTTAGCATTTTAACTATGTAAAATTGTTTTTCCATATATTTTTCAATATGCGAAACAGTAATTGTAGTGTATTATGTAAAAACAAATATGATTTTTCAAACAAATTTTGGATTATTTAGCCTTTTGTTTTGAAAAGCCACACATTTCTTAAAAAAACAGAGGCTTTTGTGGTATTTTAGTTTAGACTTTTCTTTTTGTGTGGATAAACAAATATTTTTACATTTATTTTCATCTTCAGTTTTTATTTTTATTTTTTGAGATTTTTTGCAAGAAAAAAAATTAGATATTTGTATTGGGTTTATTATTATTTTTTTAATTTTTCAATAGAAAAATGGAACGTTCTCTGCTCGAAAAAGATGAGAACCTGGTTCTTTTGTTTTTGAAAAAAAAGTTACGGGGAGTTCTTTGTGTTAATTTAAGTTGTGATTTTGTTTTTGAAAAAAATAAGAAGATTTTATGAGTTCTCTGGCTGGAGAGGAGTTTTTATAAACTTGATTATGCACTAAGGGAGATTTATCGTAAAACCTGTTTGTTGGATTGAAGAAACATAATTAAATTTTTTGAATAGAAACATAATTAAATTTTTTTTTTAAATTGAATAGTGTGAAACAGGGATATTTACGTATTTATGTCAAACATTTGCCAGTGTTTACGGCGGAAAAATAAATTTCTTTAATTAGTACATCTGTGCATGTGAAGCGCAACCTTTTAAAGCAACTCATCCATGGAAGCAAGAAAAGAACTTCGCAGAGACAGACTTAGTAATTTGCCAGAGCCCATTAGTATTCTCCATCACACCCTCTCCTTTTTCGACATGAAACACGTGAATATTTGGGTCTCTCTACCTTTCTTAAGATTTAATCAAGAAACATTTATTCATTCTCTCGAATCAGTTACCAATGAGTACCCTTACAAAGATTTCATTGATTTTGTTAAGTTTTACTGCCTGATTACATAAGTTTACCTGTTCTCAAAACTTTGGTCTTAAATTAGTGTATTTTCTACCTAATGAGTGTTTTGAGAAGGAGAACAAATTTGTGGACAGACATGGGAAATCTGTCCACAGGACAACACAATCCTATTGGTCCACGTATAAAAGCTCCACCCCCTTTTGTTAGTTGTGAAAATGAGTAAAGGTAAAAACCCAAAATACCCTTCTTCTATATCCAAGAAATAGAACTTCAATTCCCTGGTTCATCTTCTCCATTGGTGCCATTGAAGGAGCTCTGAACAAATTCGTTATTTTATGTTACTGGTTTTCTAAAGAGTCGAATTCGTTGTATTTGGTGAACTTTTTTGGTTTCATTGCTAGATTGAATCACTTGAAGAAGTCCTTGATCCATTTGAACCAAATCAAGAAGCTCCATTAAAACATGTCCAATTGTAAAAACAGATTTCAGAACACTGAAAACATGATTTTATAAAAACCCAGCTGTAACTGAATGAAGCTTGATGTGTAGACCTGCTTTGAATCTGGTAGAATATGGTCCTAAACCCCAAGATTGTATTTTTTGAAAGTAAGAAGTGTAGGTTGGGGATTGGTTAGTTGTGGAAGACCAGACATGTTGGCATTTTGGGTTGTTTTGGTGGGGAAGACAAAAGTTAGTTGGGCAGTTTCGTACTTTCATTGGCAAGAACAAATAATTTTTCCAGGCAATAATATGATGTGGCATGCTCTTATACGTAGAGAAATAAGAGCATGTTGTCTCGGGGACAGAAATTTAGTGCCTGTCCACAAATTCGTTCTCTGTGAGAAGATATTGTTCGGTTGTCCATCTTTATAAGTATTGCTTTTAATTGGATGTTATTTTGTAGACTTGAATATATTTTCTCTTCAACTCAAGGGCCTGGAAATTGAGTTTTGTTAAACAATCGAAAGATGTAAAGTTAGTAAATCATAACAAAATTATAACAACTAGCTTCATCGAACCAATGACATATGGCATATGGAAGGTTGTGATTTTTGGGGTATGCGATTATGCGAACTGAAGATTTTCATGCTACAAAATCAATACGTTTTTAAGATTCACACCAATAAAGAATTTGTAGATTTTATACGAATTGATTGGTCAAAATCGTTGCTGAATTTTGCAAATCGGCAAGGAAACTCTTTGTTCATTGATAGATGCTTCAGAACTTACATTATTGGAATCGTCTAGATAAAGTAGTGATTTGGGTTTGAACAAGTCACTTAATTCTTTGTGGAAAAATGAAAATGGGACCACATGTCTGAGCAGTTATTTCTTTCCACACCTTGAAATAATTGAATGCCACTTAAATTGGTTTAGGTAACTTGACCTGCTCAAAGTGATGGAGATTTGATGGTGCCATGGTGGCGTGTGCAATAGTGTATGCTTGTGAAATAACTCAAATAAGAGGGAGGTTGTCTATCCCGAGGATATCTTGAATCTTGATAGGGACGAAAGTTCCAATGTTTTTAATTTGTTTTTATTTTCGTATGAGGATATTTTTGGAGTCCCAGGCGAGCTCTACCCTATAGCATAACGCAGTCTAAGAGGCCCCTAATATATTTTAGCTCACAATTCACTATTGTTTTATTAGCCAAAAAAAAAAAAAAAAATCATATTATTATTGTTTTTTATTTATTTTAATCCATTAGATAAATGTTTTTACATTGGAAAATTGGAAACTATAAAATCACGTTAAACGCCTTCGTTTCCTTTATATTTTTGCTTTCTCCAAAAAAATACATACACGTCTCTATAATTTATTAAAAAATTCATCACTCTATAACAAATAATCAAATATGGGGTATTCAAACCAACACTTCAATCTTACCTCTATTCTTCTTTTGTCTTTTTTGGGTTTTCCCTATAATTCCTCATTATATATATTGTTTTATTTGGTGTAGATTTTTTTTTCTCTTGTGTATTTCTTTGTCAAATAAATATATTGAAGTTTCAAGTTTATGGAATGACTATTCAATAAAGAAAAAAAAAGTTTGGATCATTTTTTACAATAATTGTTATATTTTAAATTCTTTGTTAAATAAATTGAGATTTGCATTTATATAAAATAACGTAAACAAATATATAAAATGTAATAATTTTATTGGTACATATTAATACTATAAGGCCCTGTATTCGAACTTTGCTTAGGGCTCCAATTGACTTGAGCCGCCCCTGCCTAGGGCAATAAGTGGTTTGAAAGATGCACAGATCAAAGATGATCGAGGAGCCACATCAGTTTATTCTTCTCCTTCAATTTCTAATTCTAATTAATCTAATGTAGATTTCAAAATTTTCTCAATAAATCAAAACAAATCAAATCTTTAACCTTTTTCTCTCGGCAACTGGGAAGACCCAACAAAATATGCGAAAGCTTATCCAATTGCACTGATGTCTAACAACAAGCGACCAACGCTTTCACACATTTTGGCATTTTGCTTGCCGAACTGGGGATGGGAATCAAAAGAGATGATCCAAAGCTCCTGCACATAACTTCAAAGATTTGTGGACGTTTTTCTTTGATAACACGAGGTAACATTTTTAAATACAAAATATAATAAAATGAGATAGGACAAATTTGTAGTCAACACACCTAGCCACCTAGGCACCCTAAGGCTAAACAAAAATCAGTTAATCATGGTACCAAATAGGGTGTTAATGGATCGGTTTTTACTAGTTTCGAGTTAAATTATATTTTTAACGGTTCCTACCAGGTTTGGTTATTTTCTTTTTTCTTAAAAGAAAACCGAAACTATACCTATTAATTAAGTTGATTTCGGTTTTTTTTCGAAGTTATATATTATTATTACTAAAATTATGTTTTTAATTACGTAATAGATATAAAAATTAATTTTTAGTGTGACAATAACACTTATAATGGTCTTAAATTCAGTAATCTTTGATTTTTTTTGAAAAACTTTAAGTACAACTCATAAATTGTGCGTACGCATGTATTAATTTTCATTTTAAATCGAACAAGAGTACATTATACTATACATACATACATTCTATATAAATATATATTACACACTAAATTTTAACATGTAGAATAAATAAGTCTATATATTACAGTAATTATTAGCATTGCATGCATTTATTATTATATATATATATATACATGTATACACGTGCACTTATATAAATATTACCATGCACACATTTATTAGTTAATATAAATATTGTATTAATTAATTCATAGTATACGTGTGTGTAGGCGTTGATATTATTATTAATATTTATAATACACTTGTTCAATGTAATATTATAAAATATGTATTTAATAATATACATTTACTATTATGTTACTCCAATATATTTACTTTACTTTTACCCCTAAACAAAAAACTAAAATTTATAATGTTTGAGTTTGCATTTATTTAGTGTAATATAATACTAAATTTTATATATTAAAATTCATAATAATCAGTTTCGGTTTCAGTTCGGATACCCACCAGTTTTTTACTATTCAGTTTTAACGGATTCAGTTCGGGTACCCACCGATTTTTTACTATTCAGTTCTAACGGGTTCAGTTCAGGGACGGACCTAAGAGCTTCGTCAATGGTATTCAAGTCAGAAATTTAACAACCAAAACTTTTATTGAGTATTATGTAAAAAAAAAAAAAAAAATCGAATAATTATGTAAAATCTTGAGGACACTAGAAATAGAAAATTCAGTATAAATATGTGATTTCAAAACAATATAAAATTTTCTTTGCTTAGGATTAAGAAGAGATAATCCAAAGCTCCTACACATAACTGCAAAGTTTGGTGGACGTTTCTGTTTTGTAACCGGTGGACACTTTTTAAAACAATTTTAAAACAATGGAATTGAAAAGATGAGAAATGAGATATGACAAAGTTCTGGATTCTGGTAAACACACCTGTAATGTACTTGTTCACGTCTTTTTGTATCAAAAGAAGACGACAAAAGATTATTCAAACAAAAAAATAAAAAATACGACAAAATAAATGGCAATAATTCAGTATGGAGAAATTACGAAAACCTGTCATTGTTGGTAGATGTAGGCAATTATCATCCACAAGTTTCTGACTATCAACTTTCATGATTTCATTGAATATTTGACATGGTTTTAACCCTTTTCTTATTTAGTTCACTGTTCTAGTGTCACTCATTTTTTGTACGTCAAAGCTTCAAAGCCAGTTCCAATGGCTACAAATCTTGTATCACTACTCACAAGTGTTGTATTGACTGCACTAATAGCCTTTCTTCTTCAAGTCCTCTTCTTTTCCCCCATAACTCCGCATACGCTTGAACTTTCTCCTGCAGCAAAAGAATTGACTAAATGGAACGATGCCTTACAGGTCAGAATGACTCGTCTTCACATCTTTTCATTTTGTACCAAAGTTGCACCCTTTTCTTGTTATCTCTATATATGATGATCTTCCACAGCTCGATATGCCCCTTTAGTTGCAAGTAGTGTTCTTGAATATATAACTCTACTCACTGTCTCACTAGACTTGCTTTCAACATAATTTTTAGTACTAATCGAAATATTTTGCAAGTGTTAATTAGACTAGATTTATTTATTATGGAGTGATTTAGTAGGGGTGTCAATATATGGGTACCCGTTTAACCGGAAGTGGACTATTGACTCCCCTATGTTTATGGTCGAGTCATGAACGGCTATCAAGTCCAAGTGTATTACAGAAAATAATCTCCTTCTGTCTAATAAAATTGCAATTTCATATTTGGTTTTTTTAACTTCCATGAAATAAACTAATTGATTTTTGGTTGATGTATGTCAATCATCTTGAAATAACAATTTATTAGATAAATTTAATTTACATGAAAACATTGGAAAATAGTCCAAGTGCATATATATGTGTTGGGGTATGTTTCAACTGATTCCTGTGCTTAATACAAAAAGTTCACTATTGTTGCTCTTCTGTAGAAAGTGGAGAAACTTGGGGAAGGGATGCTGCTTGGACCCGAGGATGTATGCATTGATCCAGAAGATGGTGCATTATATACAGCTACAAGAGATGGATGGATTAAGAAGATGCATAGGAACGGAACTTGGGAGTACTGGAATATGATTGCAAGTGATTCTTTGCTTGGAATAAAGATATCGAAAACATCCCCTGGCCATATTGTTGTTATTGATGCCCAACATGTATGTCATTCTCCCTAGTCTTGACTAGTTGATTGCCGATTATTGAGATAATTTTTGTTGAAATTGTACATTTTCTGATAGAAATTTTTCATCATAGGGGGTGCTGAAAATTAGCAAAAACACCGTAACTATTGTTGCAGCACATTGCCAGGGTTCAAAGATACCGTAAGTAGTTCACAGTGAAAATGGTTCTTGGTGGGAGCAATTTTCAAATTTATATGATACTTGCAATCCCCCCGGTTTGGTCATTTCTGTCCAATAAATTCTGTTGAAAATTCTTAATATAACTGTTCAGTTTCAGTACTCTCAGTACTTAGATTTTGGGTGCTGACTCACCTGCGTGCACCATTGCGTACAGCTTTGCAGATGATGGCATTGAAGCATCGGATGGTAATATCTATTTTAGTGATGCAAGCACAAAATTCGATTACCATCATTGGTATCTCGATGTCTTGGAAGCAATACCTCATGGACGACTTCTCATGTATGATGCTTCGACAAAACAAACATCAGTTCTACTGGATAATCTCGCTTTTGGCAATGGAGTAACTCTCTCTAAGGACGAAGATTATGTCGTAATCTGTGAAACATGGAAGTAAGAACTCTTACTTTTCGTAATAAGTTAGATGTTGCCATGGACTAGTTGAGTTTTGGGTTTTTCTTTTCCAGGCCTTTATCTCAAATTCTTCATTCTTGTGTGTAGATTTCGATGTGTGAAATATTTTCTCAAGGGTGATAAGAAGGGAAAAACAGAGTTCCTTGTGGAAAATCTTCCAGGAGGACCTGATAACATTAAGCTTGCACCAGATGGAACATTCTGGATTGCCCTGTTAGAGGTACCAGTGAATTGTTTATTTAAATAAATCTGTAAGTATTGTGTTTGATGCAGTTGTACGTACTAACGATAAAGAACTTGTGTTTTTGTTCCAGATTAGGGTTAATGGATATAATTTTCTGCACAAATCGAAGCTGGCCAAACACTTTGTTGCAGCATTCCCATCAATAATCGAGTTCTTCAAAACCAGAGGCATTTATTCCAGAGCGATGGTTGTGAATGTTGACTCTTCCGGAAAAATCCTTAGGAAGTTCGACGATTCAACTGGAAAGGTGCTCCATTTTGTCACTTCAGTTCTAGAGTTCGAGGGGCATCTTTATCTAGGCAGTCTGCATGGCAACTTCATTGGAAAGCTACCATTAGAATGAACCCAACTTGGTAGAGTACTAGAGTCCATTGATGATCTACGTTTAGTTTTTTTTGCATAATTGTGTGGTGATGTAAGTCCTTCGTGACTTTACAATGATGTGGAACATGTAGTAGGAGGGACCATTCTATGAGAATCTGGGACTAGTGAACTCGTTACGCTGATACTGTTAAAAGTAAAAGTGTATTGTTAAATAGTGTACTAGGATTTGGGGTCTTGTAAGGCATTGTTGTGCACATTATGATGAGCGCACTCAGCAATGAATAATATATAGTCTGGGTTCTACAACAGTACATTATGGTCGTACGAAAGCAAATTGTGTCAGAAGAAGGTAACATAATGCTGATGTTACATTTCCATTAACTCGCACTAGTGAGTACACCAAATGTATAAATGACTGCCAATTCCCTGGTTTACCTATCCATGGATGATTAGGAGAGGGGGGAGGGAGAGGGAGGAGGGAAAGAAGACATTTTAGAGATTCCAAGTTGTTGGATGGTGTTGAATTAGAGTAGAGCAGGTCCATAGAAGTACGAAAGCGCTGAATACCTAATAAGTGAGACAGTGGTATAGGGAATTATACACCTCAGGTCTATGCGGAGTGCTGACGCACAGTAAGTGCCCTGCTCCACTACATCTCCATTTGAGATGGAACTCCTTCCCGTCAATGAAGACATTAAAGTTCGAGGAAAGATAGAAAAATGCAGTGTGGAACTTCCTTTATCCTGTGTCAGATATAAGCCCCATAACCCAGATGATAATCCTCTGTAAGCGCATTGGCGCTCATCGCAAGACTGATAAAGTTCAACTGGAAAGTATTTGTGCAAAGTAACGGAATTGTCTCTGTTTCCAGACCAACTGGCTTCAAATTTGATTGTCTACATACATCTCCAATATATATAATATATATTATCAGTATTATAAAGCTACAACTCTTTCCTCCATATATCAACAATGCAATAGATGCTCAAGACAAGTAGTTTGCGAAGAATCCTGAGTGAAACAATTCAAACCGTTAAAATTTTCTGTGTGCGTGGGGCAGCATCGATTAGTTAAAAAATGCCTAACAACGGTCAACGGGTGCTTTGTGGTAGTCTTTAAACCCACTTCTACAGCCTAACAACCTGCATATGCACAGATATTTCCTGTACAAAACATTCGATTGTAAACAACTCTTTTGTAATCACCGGTCAAAAAATCCATCTTTTCAATGAAAATCTCGGGGAGAAAAACTACACACTGAAAAGACTTGATATATACGTTGATTTAAGATAGCATTCTCACCGTCACGATCTATGCCTTTATTCAAGCAAAATTGACAAAAAGAGTTTAAACAAAATCAGAAACAGTGAACCACCACATAATGTGAAATTGGAGTCAGTTCAGAGAGACAAGGCGCTCCCACTCATCCAACAAATTCATACCATGAAATTGGAGATTCTTCAAGATTGGAAAACATGTGATCATACCACCACCACTACTACTGTCTATGCCAACTTCCATAAAACTCACTACCAATATGTGTAACCGACTCGAAGTGGTCAATGACAAGCTCTTCAAGCGATTCTAGCTTACCCAAACCTGGCAATTGCTTGCACTGTTTGCAATCATAAAGTTTCAACACGACTAAATTGGACAACAATGCATTCATTGACATCCATAAAGGAAACTTGGATCCAATGTAGTATTTAATTTCCAAGTCTGCATGTGGTTGAAGGCCTTCAAGGGCACCTTTTTTCCCAACATCAACTTCTCCCACGTGTCCAAGGTCTAATTTTATTGCACGAAGTTTTTTCTTCTTCTTCAGCTCTGCTTGATCATACTCACTACATCTGCAACTTGCACCAAGCCACTTATGTGTAAACTTCCTTGGAGATGGTTTAAAAATTTCATTTCTCCAATCTTGCATCCTTCACCTGCATCACCAACAATGAACTTACTTACAGTTCGAAGGCAGCTCAATCTTCCAATAATTCCCCGTGGAAAACAAATCAGCTTATCAGTTTTTTCAACCTCAAGATGTCTCAAATTAGATAAATCTCCTATTCCTTCAGGCAATGCTTTAAGACTTCTACACCCGTTTAATTTCAGTGTCTGCAAATTGTGTAGTTTACTAATTGTCCTAGCCAATTCAGTCAACTCTGTATAAGACAAATCAAGATATCGTAGATGTAGCAATCTTCCAACCTCACTTGGAAGTAGTTCAAGGAAACCATGACAGATCTAATACCCTAAGCCGTTTTAATTGATGAAACAACTCAACTAGGTCTGTTGTCGAGCTCTGCATTCTCCAAGTGCGTAGCTTCTTTGCAGTGTAAATGTAGGGGTCATGCTTACTTATGGTTAAATGGCGTACATTGCTATAACTGAGATTTGTAGCATTCACTCCTTGTGAATAAACTGTGCAAAATCATGCACAAGATCATGCATCTTGCAACTGAAAAAGTTTCCATAAGAATCTTTTTCAAAGTCTTGAAAAAAAAAAGAAGCTCATTGCCAGATTATCAAAATAGTCCTCACCTATTTTCTCTAGTTCTCTTGTCCCATCAGAACCAAAAAAACCTTGTGCCATCCTTCTCTATGTTCTCATCTTTACAAAAGATTGCACAGAACATAAAGCATTGCTTTAAATCTGAGGGTAAGGCATCATAGTTCAACATGAGAGAAGGTAGAAAACCTTTGTCAGCTTCCTGGACCTCCCAAATGTTGCTTTCCAGAATACTCCTCCAATCTTGTTTCGTTCTTTTGAAGCACACAAGACTTGCTAATGTCTTGACAGCAAGAGGAACACCTTTGCATTTCGTAGCAATATTCTTCCCAATTTCTTCAAACTTTTCATTCTCTGTTGTTACTCCCACTAAAGCTATACTTCTAAACAATTCCCAAGAGTCCTCGCTTGACAATTGCCCCAACTATGTGTATAAGTCGAGCCCATCATATTTGCAACTCTTTCATTAAGCGTGGTGATTATTATTCGACTTCCTTGTGCACCACCATCTAGAGAAAGCTTCAATGGGTTCCAATGCCTGTCATCATCAGACCAAACATCATCTAACACAAGGAGAAACCGCTTTCCCTTAACAGATCTATACAAGCACTGATGCAATGCCTGCTAGCTGACAACTGTATTAGGGACATATTCTCCATCTTCTTCAATGATTTCCTTGGCAACTTTTTCAAGATCAAAAGGCTCCGAAACACATACCCACATCATCTTCTCAAAGTTGTTCAACACTTTTTCTTCTGTGAGAATCAGTTGTGCGAGAGTTGTCTTACCAAACCTTCCCATCCCAACTATAGAGATGGCAAGGACATGCATTACTTGATAACTACTCTCACTCATCAACATGCTCACAATAATGATGCATCAAAGAATGAACTAGTTACTTGCCGAGGTTCTTCACAACATTGGTTTTCAATGAGATTGTACTTATCTTTCTCATTAACAATAACATCTAGTTGTCCCCGTATTTCCTTAATATTATGAGCAATATCATGGCGAACAATAACAGATTTGAAACAAGAGAAATGAGAGAACAAGTAGGAGCGGACCTTCTTGCTAATGGGAAGAGCGTTGTCAGCTCCTTGGCTTCTTGAAGTGAAAATTCTAGTGTTCCATTCATGATTCATCCAATACATCTTCTGCATCATAGACAACGTCTTTGAGCTGTTCCAACCAAAGTCTCACAGCTTTGTTCTTTACTTGCTTTTTCTCTGGGTCTTCAAGCACCACTTGGATGATAGTGAGAATAGTATTGAGGTTTTTGACTTCTTTACGTACGCCCACCACCTCTTGTTCAAGTTCTCATTGGATTATTGACCCAATTGCTTCACGACTACAGAAACCAGTTTATCAGCCATATGAAGGCAATGAATGACACAGCGAAAAGAAATAGAAGCACAATATGATCAGGTTATTGTAAAGATGCTTTAAATTGGTGTTCCCTTATTGAGCATTTGAGCTATAATGAATGTTTTATCTCATATATGATATATCCAAACAAATATCAAATCAAGAAAGATTCTTTAATCAAAAAGTCAACTTGGCAACAAATCAACAAAGTCATAGCAATTCGCTTTGTATACAAACAATCTAATTTAGTGTGTGATACAGAGCTAATAGTAATGTAATTTAAAATAGAGTGACAGAACAGCTGCTTTGTCATCATCAAAGAATTACAAAAGAAACGGAAGTGCAAGAACAACCTACACAAGATAAATCGCTGTTGAAGCTAACAGGCAATGAACCTAAAAAATACTTCATTATCTAAGCACATTTGATTTGGTTTAGTCTCGATCTACAAGTATTACTTTATGTCCATAAGTTTTAGATTATTCCTAAAGCCATTATCAACCTCGAATAAAAGAAAGCTCCCAAGATTCCAATAATATTAAGCTAGTTGAATGGAATACACAATTCATCTTTCTAAATACAGGAGTGGAGGTCATGGCCTTCAATATTCAATTCCCTTAATTGTAGTAAACATTCATATTCAAGAATTACAAACAACAACTAAAAGCTGTATCTATTAATTGAAAGTATAAAATTCTACTAATCCAAATTTGGTTTGAACAAATCCATATAATTGTGAATACAGAACAGAAGATCATTTCTCCTGAACACCAAAAAAAATATGAAAATTGAAAAATTGAAACAAGGAACAAACAGAAACCTTACAATCCGTGTGTCCATATCTGCATGGATCATTGCCACAGACCACATGCTCTGCTTACTACCAAAAGTACCAAGAGACTGCTATGTCATTGTTTGTTTTCATTGACCACAGTGAGTGGAAAAAACTTTTAGACCTGCTAACTTGCAACAACCACCTTACTAGTTCATCGGCGATTAAATTTCAAAAAAGAAAACTAACGAACTCCAAATGAAAAATAACCCGTTGAGAAGTAATGCAGGAAAAAATTCTGGAATTCTTAGACCTTCTCAATGTGACAATTCCTATTGAAGGGACAGAACAAACCAAATATGATCAGGCCAGGGGCGTCACCATACTTGCAACTATTTTATTGTCTTTATAAGCTTTTGGGAACTGCCGGAGTAAATTTTTGAACCACATTCTTTGATTTGGAAGCATCTCTTTGATGGGATTGATTGCCATGGTTCGTAACTGCTCCGCATTTGCCACCACAAATCTATCGGTATCTATAAAGTTTGTAATACATTTACGCATGTCTTTGGAAAATTCTCACAACAAGCGTAAAACTGAATACTTGTTTTTGTGGATTGGTTCTGCAGGGCACTGCATTTGGAATCCCACACATGATGCGTGTTCATCTCGACATGAAGATCAAACACTTGTCTTTGTGTTCACTTGCAAAAACTCGAAAAGAAATTTTACCGAACTACTTAGTTCCCTTAGTTTCCCAGCAAGCTTATATCTAGTATCTTTTCAGGCTCTCAGCAGTGATGTCAACTTCGAAGGAACGTCAATTTGATGTAATGAGTTGGAGCCATTGCAAAAAGAGGGAGTATCATCCCCATTCAAAGCTTTCACCTGATGAATCCTTCTTAGAAAGTGGTTTTGCAATTTTCGGAAGGAACCTGTTTGTTTTAGAGGAGAATCTATGTCTCTTAATTTTATTGGTCTGGGAAAAACAAATTTAATGAAGCATTTTGTGTACAAGTACAAGTGTACTACCCAGGATTTTTGTTTACTTTTAAGGGAGTGGCTTATCTTCTGCTGAGTCCGTCTCTAAAAATTTGAGTTTAGAACCTTGGATTAAACTTCATTAAAGTGAAACAACCATGAATTTTTTTGAGAACCTCTTGTAAGACTATGAAGTAACAATTACAGAGTTGTTTTGAAGATTACACATAATTATCATTTTTCCCAACCGAACACATTTGTATCCTTGCAAAACATGTATGTTGTTATTAACGTACTTCTTCAGTTCTTCCTTTTGATTGTAAATCTTCAAGTTCATCACGGCAACTCCACAACATTCTTATTGACATAAAAACTAACTATTTCAAGCTTCTTCGTAACAGCCAAACTATTTCAATTTTGTTCCAAAAATGTTCGGCAGAAAATAAGACAACACCGGGCTCAAAAGTTCTTTTATTGACCATTCAATATTTATTTTTATTTTTATTTTGGATACAATTGACCATTCAGTCTTTAGAAACAAAAGAGGATCAAATTTTACAACACCACAGCCAACAGCTTCTTTCGTTGCCCTCCCTTCAGCTTCTTTAGAATCGATCACTTTGTCACTCAAGTTTCAAGGTCTGCATGAAAAGAAAATTTTGATTTTTATCCCATGGCACCATTTTGCATCCCCTATCAACTGGAAAAGCCTCGGAGATGCGTTCTTTAGAACAACAGAAAAGCTCCCTCCAATTGAGAGTTTTATGCTTGGAGAAAAACTAGAATATAGGTAACTAATTATGTATGTAAAGCTCCATTCCTAACCATACAATGGAAAAATACCAGCAGTGCTCTAACCAAATGATGAATTACAGGTCATGTACCTTATTATCTCTTTGATGAACTTCATTCAATGCTGAGAACCACTCTCACTTGCAGCCATTTGCCTTTTGAATAAAATTGTTTATGTCAAAAGCATCACTCCCAGTCTTTGTGATGACACCCTGGTCATGAATTAGGTGAAAGAAGTCATCAAACAAAATTTTCCTCATATCTGTACGTGATTTATGAATTGCAAATGCATTCTCAGAGAGAGAGAGGGAGACCTTTTCAGTTACAATGGCAGTTATAACATTTGCGGGAGTAACATCAAAAGCTGGATTCCAAACAGAGATCCCAGATGCAGCAACTTGCTCACCAAGTCCCCCTCGAGAATTCAAGAGCTCCTTTGGAGATCTTTCCTCGATAACAATTTCTTTACCCGAGGAAAGAGCCAGATCGATAGAAGTCACAGGTGCAGCCACAAAAAATGGAATCCCATGATGTAAAGCACAAAGGGCTAGGCTGTAGGTCCCAATTTTATTTGCAGTGTCACCTGCATTGTAGAAAAGAAGCACGCTAAATTATGTTAAAAGAACCCAAATATATCTCCAGCCTTATAACGGACTGGTGCAAGTGTATACCATTTGCAGCCACACGATCAGCTCCGACAATGACAGCATTAACACGTCCAGTTTTCATTAATGCAGCTGCTGCTGAATCTGCTATAAGAGTGGCAGGTATTTTATCATGAACCAACTCAAAGGCTGTGAGCCTAGACCCCTGAAGTTGCAGAATGAGAGGAATCATATTAGGATTTAAAGACACAATATGTACTTCAATTTTGAAACCAACACAACAATTATTTGTTGAAGAGATCCACTGAGCGGCTCATGGATTACAATGGGGCTTAATTGCCTTTTAATGTTAACAACTGACCATTCCATAATATGACAATAAAGTTATTATTTACAATGTTTTGAGAAATCAATGACAACAACTAGCAGATCTCGTATTGCTTAGAGAAATTGATCCCTAGGACGACACAATTTCTGGGGATTATGTCATTACTAACCTCAATTTGTAACTTTATCCATGCACATTGATTTCTACATAACAAAAATCAGCCAAGGGATTACACCTTTTACGTTTCAACTCGCAAGCTTTTAACAAATTTCACTACGGTTGACCAGTATCACTAATTCACGACTCTGAAAAATTGTGATAGAGTGAATGCCTCACTAATAGTCAGTATCCAATACACCCCACTTCTCTCTGTGTAAAATGTCACCCTAGGCAATACAGCCTTTAAACAAAGACTCTAATGCTCCTGTTCAATTTCTTTTTCATAATCACTATAGTATTGGACGTTTGTAGTATAGGATGATCAAGATAGCTGTTTGATGTATTGGATTATAGTCTAATGCTGCTGTTTCATAAACACCCTAGGTATCATGTCATCTTTTTAAAATGACTAGCTTCGGTCAAATTCAAATGCCAAAACTATAATGACAAAGACACAAGGAAATGTTGGTGTACTTGCCTGGTTAAAAGGCCGTGTCTCTGTGCAAAAGGCCTTTTCAAGGACCCCATCAGTATGAAGTGCACGGATAACTCCAAGGGCAGTACCATATCCAGCTGTTGCAAGACTATTGAAACAATGTACAGGGTAAATGTATCAGAACCTATTTTACATAAGCTCTTACTAGATCGATAGAATAACGCGAAAGTCTACAATATTGCAAAGTCCGAGCACCTGCCAGTGTTGCAATGAGTTAAAATAGAAATGTTCTTAGAATCCTTTAGAGTATTCTTAATAAAGCTTGCTCCATATGAACCAATAGCTTTATTTGAAGCAACATCATCCTCAAGCATGGTTTCAGCAGATTCTATGTAAGCCTGAAGAATGATAATACAGCGTTTTTGTTTCTCATCAGTGTAACAGTTTTCCAATCATTCTAAGACTAGAATCTAGAGTTAAATCTACTACCTGAAAAACAGATTTAGAATCCCCTGAAGAAGCAGCACTCTTTGTTATGACATCTTTAAGTTTTACTGCGGCATCTGACAGGTTTACAGCAGTTGGACGGCTGCAAATAATAATTCATAAGTCATATAATGGTTGGGATATGAAACGACATCTTAAGAAAAAAGAGGTACCTGGAGACAAGATAGTCTAATTTATTGAAAAGAAAAGAAGCTGCATTCTCAGATGTTCCAACAAACGGCTCCATGTTAAACACTTCCACAGCCAGGGAAAGGGCTGCGGATATAGCAATTGCAGGTGCCCCATGAACCACCATATCCCTTATAGTATTCCTGGAATAAAAAAAAAAGATACTAAAAGGTCAAAATCAATCCATTCTTTCTTCCTAGTTTGTTCATCAATCAAACCTCGTAAAATACCAGTAGCCTAAATTTCTTTAAATTTACTTTCTTATATAGTCTGAGTATACTACTGGATACGAGTCAAAGTTTCACAAAGAAAAAATCGACCATCCCCTAGGGGGCTAGAACACTGATATGGATAAATAGGAAAGAGATGCTAGTTGGCTACACAAGGAATCAAAAGAGACACTATGATAGACTTCAAAACCACAAACAAGTTCCCATACAAGATTTAACAGAATTAAAATCCTATCTATGCTGACTCCACCTCGTCAAGTAAACACAACCAATCGAGAAAACGACATAGGATAGAGACAATTATAAGACAAATAAAAAGAGAAAAACAAAAAGGATTATTACCATCCATCAGTGGCATTTCGAACGTCCAAATAAGTACTCTCATGAGGAAGTTTTGTCTGCACATTCCATTCATAAAATTTGAGCTTACTGTAATAAAAATAATAAAGTAGATGGACAAATAAATAAAAGAACGAACCTGGTCGAGTAGACGAAGTGAACCACGTTTATAGCAGATAGCCTGAAGAGAAGAGTTGTTCTCTACTTGTATTTCTTCACTTTTCACAGATTCCAGAGCCATTATTTAAGTGAAAAACCCACCCTTCCCTTCACAAGAAGAAAGCCAATCAAAAAGATTAGTGAGAAGAAAGAGAAACTCAAATGGAAGTGTGAGTTGCAAAGAGAGATTTATTATAGAGAATTTTTACGTAAGCAGACTACCAAAAGAACAAATATGCGTTTGGGATAGTGGACTGGGAATAATCTTAAGATAGCGTCCGGTATTGGTTGTGAAAATGCGTGCTTTGTGCTTTTTATTGGGACCTCTTTATGGTTTTCTAGTGTAAGAGCATCTTTGAATGGGTAATTTCACATCTTAAAATTTTCAAATTTCAAGAAAAAAATTTGGAATTTTCCGGAATTCAAACTCTAGGTTATAATATATTCGGTTGCATTATTTGTCCATTCACATTTTTGTTCGCAAATTTAGTAATTTGGATGCGGAGCGACATTGGTAATGTCGCATAAATTTTTTTTGACTTTAACCAGCACCACGCACCAGTGGTACTGGCGCGGGCTACTACTAATGTTGTGCAAGTTTTTTTTTTTTTTTTTTTTTTTTAATTTGGTGCGACAGTGGAAATGTCGCGAGAGTTTTTTTTTTTAACTTGGAGCGCGACAGTGGTAATTTCGCGCGCCAGTACCAATGGCGCGCGTGGTAAGGTCTATAATTGCATATGCGGTCGATATTTGCGACCAGTTAGAGTTTGTCAAAATTTGCGATTTTTGTTCAAATTTAAAAAGTATACTACCACCACCTAGAGAAATAGAAATGCTCTAAGGACTTGCTGAACTCGCTAAATTATTCAAAGAGTAACATTTTTTTATAAATTAACCTAGGTTACCTAAACCCTCACCCCTTGTTGAGAATGAAATCTTGAGAATGCCAAAATTAATTATTTTTCTTTTTTATTTGTAGTTATTTTAAATCACTGGTTGGGATTTATTTGAAAACTTGAAAGTCCCTATGACTCTATGAGTGATATATTGTTCAAAAATACAATATCATCATCCGAAATGACATAATTGTGTGCAAATTTTATCTAATTGCTCTCAAATTTCACAAAAATTGAATATTGCTCCTTTATAAGACAATAACCGTGTTGTAGTCGCAACTATTTTCAAAAGTATATCTCGTGGATGCACTTTGATACTTGGTTGCAAGGTTCAAAAGCTGATTTCAAAAAAACTATCCAGCTAAGCCTGATATATTTGCCCGTCACTTCTCTACTGGTAAATTGGTAATTAGATAAATATATTTTGTACCGTTTTGTAACCCACATCATCACTCCCCTAAAATATACTTCTGACTTTTGACTCGGACACTTTCCTTCCTTCCCATCTCCCATCTCACATTTTCTTTAAAAAATTCACCTCATTTTGAATCGAACAATACACGCTTTGCTTTGAATTTGAATACAAAGCTGCTACTAATGCAAACTCGATACACTCTCCACTATAATAAGTTCCTCACTTCACGAATCTTATGTTTTTTTTACTTGACCCCACTTATAAATATAAGGTAATAAAGTCAATTTTTAGTTTTTTCTTTACTGTTTCATTATTACTCACGTGATTATTAATAATGTTCATTTTTAATATAGTTGAGTAATTTGACTTAATATATCTTAATTTTCTTTTATTATGTAAAACAAAAATGAGCTTTCTTTATCCAAAAAGAAAAAATTAATTTAATAATAATAAGATAGTTGAACCAACTTGCATTAAAAGTTTGAAACTCTCTATTTCTTGAAATTTGCTCCTTTTTTTTTTTAAGTTTTTTTTTGGTGTAGTCATAATAAGTTGATAACAACAACACCTTCCCACTTATTTCCTTTTCTAGATAAACAAATTTCTTTCTCTTTCTTCAAGGTTGAACTAGTTTCTTGATATATATCAACATATAGGATTTGATCATTCTGCTTTCTTGGACTGCTTCTCAACAAGACAACTCAGAGGTATATACCTTTTTTTTTTTTTTTTTTTTTTACACTTTTTTTGGTTTCTTGTGTTGGATGGTTTTCTGTGTACATATTACTTGGTTGGATTTGGGGATTTTTTTGTTGTAGAGGAATTGAATTTGGCATATGTTTTAGGTTTTGGAGGTGTGTTAAGTATTTATCTGTACAGGTATAATATTGTTCTTTAATTATTTTCCATGTATGCTGAATTGATTTCTTTTTTGAAGAAAATGTTTAGGAATAAGGTTCTTTTTAGAAGTGCAGTTCAACATCATCACTATATTTTTACTATCTCTTAGTTTTTACCCATTATTATAACTCCTGCCCATTATTGCCTTATGCTTGTCCTTCAGAACAAAGAAAGAAGAGAAAAAGAAAAAGAAATGATGTGTGGGCATGATAAAAAATAGTCTGCAGTACAAGAAAATGGAGCAAACAATGAATATGCCCTTGTTTATGGATTTTTAACTTGTGCATCCTCTGCCCCCAGGTGGACATGTTACAACTTCATTTGATTGTCCTAAATATCCTAACTGACTATATGCATGGAAACATAATTGCATCCAACCAGACTTCTTATTGGTTTTTTAGCTGTTGAGACACGATATTGTTTTTCAGTAGAATGTATTTAAGTGCGTCATTTCAGGATCCAACGGTATCTCCACTTTATTGATTGAGGTTAGATTTGAGACCTAATAATAACTGAACCATATTTAAGGTTGTACCATTGTTTTTGATAGAATTTTGCCAAGAAACAGACTGTGGTTGTGGGCCAATCAAAGCCTAAAAGAGAAATACGGGCTAAGTTAGATACCACACTTAGGAGGCACTACTCTTTTAATCTTTTTACATAAACCATCCAAGACTCAAGGAGCCAATTCTGACTCCTTTCATGTTTGAAATGTCATCTGTGAAGTAGCATTTTATAGTAGTTTCCAAGTATTTAGCTAAACCAAACTGGGGCTATCTGCTTAGATGGTTCTAGGTTCCATTAAGTGGTCTTAAGAATCCTGGCAATTAATGAAAACCAATTTTATGCACTTGATCAGTATCGGATTGTCAATTTGTCATGTCTCAACATTGACCATGAATTCATGTGGTTCATAAATTACTTGAATTTTTTAAACACTGTTATTCTTTTATTATGTTCTAATTTCTGCATATGTTTTTTCGCTTCATACTCCCTTTGCTCTCTCAAAAATGTTTTCTTTCATTTACAGATCTTCTGATCCCGTGAAGATGGTGAATTCACCTGAGGAGGAATCTAAGAACGCAGGAGCACATGCAAGGGAAGATAGTGAATATGTCAGTCTGGTCATATCAAATGATTTGAGAATAGGAGAAACTGATTTCTTACAAGCTCATTCAGAAACAAGGAATAAATCTTTAATTTGGTGGCTAAAGGCTCTTTTCTGGTGCTTTCTTTTGACAATATTATTACTTGTTTCCTTGAAATGGGTAGCTCCGTTTCTTTTAGAGAAGGTACATTTATCCTTTTTTGCTGAATGGTTTTATGTATTTCTGACCCATAAAATCTTTTACTGATACTGGTGCATGTGTTCGGCAAACACCAGTCTTCAGTGTGTGTGAGTGGTGGGGGCCAGTACTGAACATTTCTTTTAAATTTTTATCTTAGATGTTTTTATGTTCTCATGTAGTATTTGGTATGTTTTTAAAACATAAATTTATCATCATATTATGACTTCAATTGTACTAGTATTTATAATTTTTTCGTTAATGACCAGAAGCTCAACTTGTTGGGTCTTGGGGGATTGTACCCAAGGTCCATCACCACCCCATTTGCGTGACAATGCAGATTGCTGCAAGCAAGTATATAGTGGAAGTTCCATCCACTTGAGTTTATGTTATTGGAACCAATGATACATTAAACATTGAATATAGATAACGTTGAAGTGTTAACACAGTGTGTCCGCCGTAAAGAACCTGGACATGGTTCACGGTTGATTGAACTGTATTACTTGTACTGCTACTACAATGTCGCTACTTTATATTTTCCTTATTTTGTAGGTGCTCCTTCCAATCTTGCAATGGGAAGCCACGGCTTTTGGTCGACCAGTCCTAGCACTTGTGCTTGTTGCATCTTTAGCATTTTTTCCTCTGCTCTTAATCCCCTCTGGACCCTCCATGTGGCTGGCAGGAATGATATTTGGATATGGTCTTGGGTTTGTTATAATCATGGTTGGAACTACTATAGGGATGGCCTTGCCTTATTTGATTGGCTTGCTGTTCCGTGACCGCATCCATGTGAGTTGTTTATTTATTTATTTATTTTTAAGATACAATCTAATTATTTATTTGAATCAAAATCTATCTGGCTGGATTGATGATTTTTACATTTTCTTTAGTTTCTCATTCTGCTATTTGTTATACTTTGTTTTTCATCAAATATGCAGCAATGGTTGAAAAGATGGCCTGAGAAAGCTGCCATAATTAGATTGGCTGGGGAAGGGAGTTGGTTACATCAGTTTCGTGTGGTTGCTATATTCAGGATTTCTCCTTTCCCCTACACAATTTTCAACTATGCCATAGTCGTCACTAATATGAGATTTTGGCCTTATATATGTGGATCGATAGCTGGAATGATACCTGAAGCTTTCATTTACATCTACAGGTCTGATCCTCTATTTTTTTTATTTTTTGCTCGGAGGTCAGATTCTCTCTTAATCTACAGTGTCAGTCTATACTTGAGGGTGAATCATGAAAAGGAAGAGAAGAATGTTTTGCACTTTCATAGACTTGTGATTTGTGGAAGTCTTCTTTTTCCCTTTTGATAAATGCGGAAGTCACATATTAAACAGAAGCATATCAAGTTCTTTGTATGGTCTTGGATTGATTAATATAGGCTTTTGTTGGAATTTTTCCTTTGTTTTGTGGGTTCTTACAGTCATTTGGTATTTCATCCAGGGGATCCCTTCATCCCATTCACATATATAACAAGTACCTCGATAACTTATTGAAACCCCCCTTTTTATGGTTTTTGGTGCAGTGGGAAATTAATTAGGACATTAGCAGATGTGAGGTATGGAAATCATCACCTTACAACCGTGGAGATTGTTTACAATGCCATCTCTCTCGTCATTGCAATTGTCACTACAGTTGCTTTCACTGTATATGCTAAGAGAGCCTTAAATGAGCTCAAACAGAGGGAGAGAAATGGAGAATCTTCTGCAGCCATTGGTGGCCTTGATAGTTTTGAGATCGAGAAGCTTCCCCTTGAAAGACCAAAACATCTCGGAACCTTTCCCTTTCCTCTGTAATGTGCTGATTGGTAACAGTTGCTGTAAAGCTATGGCTTATGGCAAACAGTTGAATAGTTAACATGTTTGAGTTAAGATTCCTCTATATTTGTTGTAGCAAAGGGGAACTAGAGGAAATTGAGTTGTTGTACCATATAAAATTTAGAAAGAAAAAAAGTGAGAGGTAACACAGATTGATCTTACATACTGATTCTTTGTAGATATATAGATTTAACATATCTCAGATCTGGAGAATTGTGACAATTTTCACATAATATCTAGTGATATTTAACGTGCTGTTATCCATGTTTTTCACATACCCCCAACAGATTATGTTCTACAGCATCATCTTTTTTTTTTTTTTTTTTTTTTTTTTTTTTAGACCTGCCCCCAAATTTCAAAGATGAATTAGACTTGCCCCAAATTCAGGTAAGTTAACAATGTAGACTTGCCCCCTAAACTCAGACTCTGTCTAAAACGTCAATGCAGTTTGACCGTCAAACACTTTTTAGGCCTTTTCGAATCATTGAAATGTCCTAAAATATTACTGAAATGCCCTTTGACGAAATCTTAGTGGGGGATGGGGGTGACGGGGCTAATGCCCAAAATGTCTTTACAAGATGCCTACTACAGTACTGCTACATTTTTTTTGTGTAAAAGCTAAAGGACAAGGAGTATGATATGTTAATGATTAGACTATTCCTAAAGGATGACGTTTTGGTTGCCAAAATATCATAATACTCAAAAATAGATCGTAGTTAAAAGTTAAAACAAACTCCATAACAATTTACGAATCTTCGATGCACTGGAGTACGCAGCACAAATCCTTGTATCTAGCTGAAAGACCTTCAAGCTACATGCATGCTTTAAGCTATACTGTGCCGGTTTCTGCCAAACTACTGAAATGTGCTGTGTGCACTTGGGTTTGTAATTAATCAAAAAGCTCTGTCATCGGGTCTAAGCAGTTTCTGGGCTGAAGGTCGGCCACCATCAAGATCTTTGCTAACTAAGCATGGACATCTACCCAAAGTCACTGGAACGGTCATGGGGAACTCCATGAGGATTTTCTTTCGTTAATGTTCTTCATGCACGTGCTCCTGAGGGGTATCGAACTGAGAAAAAAAAAATAACATCAGCTCTAACTTAATAACAAGGCCCAAAGGCTAGTAGTTAACAAAGAGTACCTAACTGCAATAACGACACTACTCTTTCCAAAACTTGGGAAGTATTGTAATTGTCTAAATTCTCCGGGATTGCAAAAATGAATTTTAATACAATAATTGATTAGGAAATTAATTTCCAAAAATTAATTTTAATTTCCATTTTGTAAGACCAACATGTACTAAAATACATTACAATTTTCCAAGTACAACAAATTTGTATCCCAGAGCATATTATCTTCAAAATAGCTCCAACAAATATACATCGCTAAGACTTCCACCTTAATGTAGACCGTATGAACTTACAAAAACATTTTCAGGAAAAATAGTTTGATTTGAAAGCGAGTGTAAGAACAAAAGGTTAAAAGACCAAGAGGAAGAGATAGATGCTACAAGCATATATAGCATTATTTCCAGTTTCACATGGTAGCTTAATATATTATGCTCGTATTTTTTGGGCACGCTCAATGTGCGTGTGCATACGTCCATCTTAAGAATTTTTAGTTTGAAGTTTGAACATTACATTTAGGTCATTTTGAAGAAAATTAGAGGATAGAGAGTTTGCTAACTTCACCGTTTGTTTGGTTTTGCAAAGTCATTCCATTAGCCAATAGGAGTTCATTTTATATGTACGCTTGATGAGCGTAACTTTTCCAATAAGAGAAGAAAACCATTACACAAGGATAATGGACATGAATAATAGAGAACTGCTGCATGCTATAAAAGAACCCAACTTCTCTACAAAATAAATTTCGATGGAACTAATGTATTGCAAATCTGATTAAATAATATTCATACCTGAAGTGGGAAGGGGAGGAAGAAGAGAACCCAAGGGTGTCTAGTAAAATTGCTCTTTCAAAAACTCTATGAACACGTACTCTGTTTATGGCTCCAAAGCAAAATCTGGCTGTCAACGTGTCAAGTGGAACAACAAAGTTTTGGTTAGTCACATATTGCTTGTATAGTAAAGAATTGGCAACAACATGGGAATTTGAAATTCTTAAAATCAATATTACCTGTTGGGGTGGGTTGGGTTGATCATGATGCATGATTGTCTGGTGAACAAGTCACTAGGCACTGGATTACTGATCAATCGGTTATTCTGGGATGAAATCACCGTCCCAATTAAGGAAGATCTTTGGAATGTGGGAATTGATGGTCCAGCTTTCTCTTTTTCTGCAACGTTCTTCCAGAATTGGACAATCACGAATTTTCAGTAGTTGAAGCATGGGGAGATGCTTCAAATCTTTTGGCGCGAAGTCAAGGAATTCACAATCAGCAAATTCCAATGTTTGAATTGCAATGAGTTGGTTGAAGCCTTGGGGAAGTGACGATTGGTAAGAACCCATGATGGAGAAAGAGTGAAGATTTGGGTAGTTATTTTCGTTGTGATTGGGGGAACCCACTCCACTGATTAGCGGCACTATTGACTTTGAAAAAATACCCGTATCCCCCAATAATTCTAGCTCTTCAAGGAGGTTTGGAAGGCAAGGTTGCCTCCCCGTCAGTTGTGGACAATTAGTTATCTCTAGACTTCTGAGTGCGGGAGAAAACAAGTAGTGCGGCACCACCTTCAACTTAGGGCAAGAATTGATCTGCAGTTTGCGAAGACAGGGCATGATGAAACCTTCTTCTTCTTCATCATCTATTCTTATTGGAAGCTTTATTTCAATCTCCTGCTCCTCCCACTCCGGCATGTCAGACAAATTAAGTTCCTTCAATACTGGGAACACTGTAAATGGCGGAGCTGATTCTCCACCTTCTTGAGCGCTAAGAGTAACATTATCATTACTGTTCCTGGTAATAATTTGGAAAAGCAGGCCTCGAAATTTCACTCCTAGTAGATCAAGTTCTTCTAGAGATTTTAGCTTTCCGAGACCTGGTGGTAACATTCGCAACTTCATGAAATTATTAACAGTCAATCTACGAAGCTTTGGAAAAATCTCCACGCCTCTTTGGATCGGTAAATGCCACTCCTCACACTGTTCCATATTAGAAATCTGAAGCGTATGTAACTTCGGGAACACTACTACCGATTGTACTAAATCTTCACCACCAGTAGTAGTACCATCAGTACTTCCCAGTCCATAAAACTCGCATCCGATGCATTTCACTGAGCCCAGCTCCGATAAAATAAGGAATTCAAGGTATTGCAGTCTCCCCAAAGTAGGCAATTCCGAGCATTGATTGAAGCAACTCAGTTCCAGTACCACCAGATTGGGTAAAGCTGTATTGATTGACATCATCCACGAAGGTAATTTATTCCCTTCGTAATTTCTTACATACAACTCTACCAAGTTTGCATGCGGCTGTAGACCATCCAAAACACACTCTATCTTTTTTATGTTTTCTTCTCTTGCAGCATCATGTCTTTCTTTAGAAAACCGCAAATCCAAGGACCGGAGCTTTTCTTTTTTCTTTAGTTCTGCCACTTTTGAGTCCGCCACTTGTCCCAATACCCTTATTGTTAGTTTTCCTTGGAGATGGTTTAGAAGTTTTAACTCTCCAATCTGGCATCCTTTTCCACCTCCACTATCAAATATGATTGTACTTAATGTTCTAAGAGAACTCAATCGCTCTAGACCCCGCGGGAAATAACTCAACTGATCAGTTCCTTCAAGTTCGAGATGTCTAAGATTAAGTAATTTCCCAATTCCTTCAGGTAGTTTCCTGAGATAATTACACCTGTTTAAGTTCAACGTCTGTAAATTAATTAGATTACATACTGTTTCAGGTAACTCCTTCATCAGCTTCATGCTAGACAAGTTGAGGTGTCTCAGATGTAACAATCTGTCCACCTCATCTGGAAGTTCTCTTAAAAAAGTGCCATGCAAGTTCAATACCCGAAGGCATGTCATCTGACACATAATTAACTTAAGATGTGAACTAGTATACACCGCATTTGCTACACCAAAATGACGCAACCTGATGTTACCAACCTCTCTATCATTCTCCATAAAAATAGAGGATTCACTCTTTGCGAGATGCCGGGCAAAATCATGCACAAGGTCATGCATTTTGCAACCAATGATGTCTTCACTGTCTTTTTTAAAATTTTGGAACAAAGAGCGCATCGCGAGATCATTGAAATAGTATGTACCAATTTTCTCTAGATCTTTTGAGCTATCATAGCTAATAAACCCTTGCGCCATCCAAAGCTTGACCAATTCATCTTTATCTATTTCTGCATCTTCTTGAAAGATAGCACAATAAGAAAAGCATCGCTTCAAATGTGGAGGCAATGCATAATAACTTAATAAAAGAGAAGGTAAGAAACCATGCTCATCTTCCGACATTACTTCCCATATGTCACTTGCCAATACATCTTCCCATTCTAGTATGGATCCTTTAAGGCACATAAGACTTGCAATAATTTTTACCGCTAGAGGGACACCCTTACACTTCCAGACAATTTTTTTTCCGATTTCTTCAAACTTTTTGCGGTTGTCTTGTATTTCCCTGAGAGCTATATATTTAAAGAATGACCAACACTCTTCATTAGACAATTGCCCAAGCCTATGTATATAGGTGGAGGTCATCCTCTTTGCAATGTTCTCATCTCGAGTAGTAATTATTATTCTGCTTCCATGTGCACCACCTTTTAGTGAGACCTTCAATTTTCTCCAAATCTCTGGATCATAGGTCCATACGTCATCTAGCACAAGAAGGAACTTCTTTCTTTGTATGGATTCAGACAAACGTTCATGCAGATCTTGCCACCCTACAATACTAGGTACATTACCAGTAGCTTGTTGAATAATGGATTTGGCCACCCTTTCAAGATCAAAAGGCTTCGAGACACAAACCCACATCAACTTTTCAAAGTTGTTCATCACTTGCCTATCTTTGAGGATTACTTGCACAAGTGTCGTCTTGCCGAAACCTGCTGTACCAACTATGGAGATGAGTGGAACATGTGAATTATGATGACTAGTCTCACTTAGTAACACGCTTACTATACTATATATATCATCAACACGGCCATAGATCTCAGAATCATCAACAATAGAGCTCGTTACTGGTCGAGGTTCTTCACGACTTTGCCTTTCGGTGAGATTAAGTAGAGCTATATCTTTGACAGTCCGATCTAGTCTTTCGTTTATGTCAATCACCTTACTACCAAAATCAATGCGTACATTATTAACACTTTTTAAACAAGAAAATAGAGAAAACAAGCAGGACCAAACCTTCTGACTGACAGGAACATCGTCGTCATCAAGTAATTGGATCTGTGAGTTAAGAATTTCGGTTTTCCACTCGTCCAATACATCGTCAGCAACATAGGAGATGCGTGTGATTTGTTCTAACCAAACCTTCACTATTCCGCTTTTGACTTGCTTTTCCTCTGCATCCTCAAGCACTCCTAGGATAAGAGAGAGTGTATCAGCGAGCTTTTCGCTTTCATTACGTACACCGGCCAATAGATTCACCTCTGTTTGGAGGATAGAACGCAGTTGCTCCAACGCACCAGAGATCACTGCATGAGCCATAGCGATAATCAGAAGGAAAACAACAGAAAGAGAAAAGACACCCAATCTGTAAATGTAAATGGCAAGGGCAAAGCCGCCTAGGTTCGCTGTTATCTCAATTTGGCCCTCAAGCCCGGCCGCCCCGACCCGGTCCATGGGCCGAAAAAGCCCTCAAGGCCCTCACCTCACACATTCGTGGGCCTCAAGTGCTCAAGTACAGAGTGTGCTCGACTGCTCGTATCCAAGAGCTGGAAAGACAACCAGATTAAAGGAGAATTAACGATAAAAGGGCTTGAGAATGCAATCAAAAGGATGCTGAACGATCCAATGATAAAAAGAGGATTGAGAAGCTAAATGTGTGGTGGTCAGGTTGGTGATGATCAAGGTAGCCTTAATTCTTTGCATGAAAATATCAGCAGGGAGGTGGTAGAAGGACTTCATCCACATACGATCTATCGCATTCAAAGGTACCCAGGTGTTTTCTTACCTAGTTGGCTAGGGACTTCGAGGACACTTCCAAAGTTGATTTCTCTCTCGCTCTATCGCATGCCTAACGTGGAAGGATCAAGGATGGTTGTCAGTACATGCGCATCCACTCTCTACTTGCCTTTGTCTATTGAGGAATTAGCAGTGGAGAGATGTAATGAAGTGGATTGTCTTCCAGAAGCACCGCTGCAGAACCTTACTTGTCTCCGGACTTCGGTCATTAAAACCTGCAAGATCCTGAAAATTCTTCCCACGAAGGCTTGAAAATCTCGGGCCTCATGAGGATTATATCCAGATCAATGGTAACGGGCCTCAAGACTCTAATACTTACTCTGTTTGGAAGTTTCAGTGGTTGGCTTTCAGCTCCTCATTGCCTTTGGAATCTAGAATTTGAAAGATTTGGCTTGGGAGGGTGTACAACACATAACTACTCTTCAATCTCTAAGAATTTGAGAGTGCAAGAATCTGAGTGTGTTGCCAGAACGTTTTTTTTTTTTTTTGCTAAAGGATAATTGATTAATAAATAAAATAAAGTGTTCTCCAAGTCATTAGGAACTGATTTAGATATTTCGAAGGAAACATGGCCCGATTAAAGAGGAAACTCGGGGAGGATGCTGTCCAGATCCAGACTTCCAAAGAGAGTGGATTCTTAATAGGAAATAGAGTCCTAGGAATGGAAGGAACTCGCTTTAAGCGAGGTAAACCCTAATCTTAGGATTCTTAGCTCTCTCCTATAAAAAAGAGAGAGATCCACCTCGATAAACTACACGTTTTAGGGTTTGATTCTTCTACAATTGGGGAGATACATAGGCAATACTACACGTTTAGTACATCGGTTCAACCCAAGCAACATCATCATCTCTTCTCCTTTACAGATCACAACCCTCTAGTCCTGCATCACATGATCCAAAGAGGGATGGTGGGATACTCGAAAAAAAAACCCACAATATTAGGTGTTGGGAAATAGAATGTAACTTAGTTTCTAAACAACACCACCGAAAAATAAGTGTATCCAATACTGCTGCAGCAAACTCAAAACCAACATCTGGTAGGTGGAGTGACAATTTTACTAATACCAAGTACATCCCTTTATTTACCAAGGTGTCGTTTGTTTTAGGTCTGAAACTAAGTACAAATCTAACTACTTAATGGGAGAAAAAGTTTATAATAGCAGGACTTTACACTCCATTTGTTGGATAGAAAACTCTCAATAAGAGAAAATTCTGACAAAACTTATTTATGTGGACATCGAGTTCGAGACAAGCCCATAGGTGGGTTGCATAAGACGCCCATTTTCTTTTAGTTGGTTTATTTTATTTAGTTATTTGTCATGTTTCTTTAGTTGCATGTCTTAATTTTGTTTGTTTGGTTTTTTGGTGTTAACTCGTATAAATAAGGCCTTGTAATTAGGGTTCATAGTAATTGATGCTTATGAATGCTTAAGAAAAAATTACAAGACTTTTAGGGTTTTTTTTATTTGTTTTTGGTATCGAGAGCACAAATAAAAATAAAAATAAAATATTCAATATTTTTTAGGTCAGAGATTTGATTTTTCACTTTTTTAGAGTAAAGTTTCAATATGTCATATATAAAGAAGCCAGAGATCTAAATTAAAAAAAAAGGGTTAGAATGCTAAATTTGAAACAATGCAAGAACCATTGAATGCAATTCTAGCTGCCCAACAACAAAATTCTAGGATTTCTGATGAGGTTAGTCCTCCTTTGGTTTAGAGTTCAGCCACCACAAGCGAAACCACCATTAATGGCGCCTCCTCATAATTTTCACGCATGTCTCTGTCATTTGGTTATCATCCTAATTTCTATCAACAACAACTGATGTATCAAGCTTATTCCCCTTATTATCAGTCTTGGATTCCTAATCAGTATCAATTTGTTCCCATTATGCAGTTACGCGCCTATGTGAAGTTGTGCTCAACAAAAAAATTGTGGTCAATCGATTGTTCGAGCGATAATGTAATGGGTGTGCCGGCACACTAACCACTCTTCCTCCTTCGGTTACTACTGGTCCACCAAACGCTAACAGTGGGACAGAGACCCAGTGTCAACTAAACATTGCCTAGGCAAACATTTAAATAGAAAGATAGTAATATCCAATATGAAAACCATCTTCAAAGTTATGATTTTTGTCAAGTATGAGAATATAAATAAAGCATGAAATTCACATTATACCATACAAATGCATCCGACAATATTCTCTAAAGTACGAATATAGTGCTCAACATGAACCAACTAAATTACAATATTCTCTAAAGCCCGAAAGGTTTTGATGGAAGCCAGGGTGGGATCCAATAGTGTATTGTGGTTCAAGACTGTCTGTCAGCATTGTCTTGGATCCAAACTTTTGTTGTTGGCTGACTTGACCGCTGGACTTCTGTTCATTCCAATGAGATTATGATATGAAAAATTGCAATCTTCTCGACCATAACATTGAAGGTCTTCATGCTCCTGACTCATGTATCCCGTAAGTTGTTCACTTGAATGTTGTATACTATGCTCGTGGCCTAGATATGCACCGGATAACCACTTATTCGTCTCACTTACAAATTGACCGACCTCATTTGAATTATACCTCCTTGCATTGTCATCCAATTCTTCTTGTGGGGTCCTAGTTCGAATCCTTGCAAATCCTGTTCCGTGTTTTTAAACTTGAACCGATGTGCAGGGGTCGATTACCTTCTTTGCTATTTAACCTGTCAAAAGAAGTTTCAAGAACTTCAGACAGTCGACCTTTCTTTGAACTAGTTCGAACGGCTCGATTAGCTGGTAAAGTAACTCTAGAATGTATCCCTAAATAAGTCTCTGAGGCTTGAGCAGATTCAAGTTCGCTTTTTACCCTTGTTTGTGTCCCAGGCTCCCAGCAATGACTATTGGTTGTTTTCCCACACCTTGCCTCGTCACAGGATGATCATGAGATCTTTCTCTCTCAATGCCATGATAGCTTTGGTCTTCACTACTAATAATATTTCTATGATTGATTTTGTCGACAACTGAACCAGTGTGGCGGTGATCTCGTGCTGCCTTCTAGGTATAATACATGAAGTGCCTTCAAATCTTGCTTTGTCATTCTTCTGTTCATGGAGGTCATCTATTTGATTGTAATAGTTTTCATCCCCATTTTTTAGGTTGCACATATCACCATGGTACATGCTATTAGGAGATATTTTCATTAGACTTACCCTCATAGGGATTTTCTTCCACGGGTACCTCTTTTAAAATGTGATGTTGCTTCTGTGCTATGGCCTTATGAGTAGGAGTTAAATCAGGCCGGTTCCATAGATATAGTAGCGGCGGTTTTACGTTCCATTGCTCAATCTGGTTATCATTCACATCAATGGATCCAGGCAAGTAAAAGGACTGCAAAAAGATGCAAACGTCAGTAACCACAAATGGGTAATGTGACAGTAAAAAATGCAACTATAATTATACGAAAAAAGACTACATGATGACTCAAACAATCCTCCCAAACCAAATCATAATTATCTGGGCTGTTAACAATAAGATAATGTAAGTTCTACATACGAGCGAGAGCGAGAGAGAGAGAGAGAGAGAGAGAGAGAGAGAAGCTACCTTTTTGTTCCCTGCGGAACAATAAGAATGAGGAGCTTTGGCTTAAACTCGAGAGCCTTCCTGATGAACTGGTTTGCAAGTTGTGCATTAACCCCAAAAGGAGGATTAAGACCCATGATCTACTCATAAAGGAAGAACAAAAATATGGTAAAGCTCTGAATCCTGCTACAGGAGGGTAAATTTAACTTGCTGAAACTGGCGGAATATAAAAAAGACAAACTATTAATTTCTTACTAATTTCGACCCAGTAGTATGCAATTCACTGGGCTTGACCATCATCCAATCTCTTTGCTCAAAGCTAAAATCATTCTGCAGGAAAAGATTGCCCAAGAATTAAATATCAATGGCTGATTAGAGTAACAATGTAAATAGAATATACTACCTTTGGCTGAAAAAGATCAAATTTTTTGAAATAGCAGTTTTTTCCAGTTTCATCAAGCTTTTTCAACTGAAGTCATTAGCGCCACAGCAGAAATCCACTATCTGTGAAGGAAATGGTAAGCACCTATATAAATGATTTCTTTTGAATTTTTACTCAAGTAAATGATGAGCTCTATATTTATAAGGAGCACTATATCCATGATGAGCAGATAATGCTGGCCAGCTGAAACCAGATTAAATAAATACATAAATCAAAGTCCATTGCTAGAGTTCAACACAGAATTGCAAACTATACCAATAACAGGGAGATGACTGAAGTACACAACTTAAGAACAACAAGAAATGAATTCTTAGATAATAGTAATTAGTATGGATGAATAAAACCCAGTCCGAACATACACAAATCTATAAATTATGAATATCGACCCAATTAAGAAAATATAAATTGCTAGCACTCCTTAGCACAGTTGTTCTACACTTTGAATCAAAAAGTACTCCTCATCGTCGCAATTGGACTCTACCTAGATGCAGTCATCATCCTGAAAACAAAAAACCGATCTTCGCAACTCAAAATTTTCATGGCGGGAATCAGGAGTATGAGAGCGAAAGGGAGAGGGGGGTTCATGACTTCTTGAAGGAGTATAATGGCGGTTATAATTCAAGTCACGAGTTTTTCTAATCATACTACTTCAATTTATGAAAGCTCCAGTAATTGGGTGGCGACTACTCTCTTCTACCTCTTCTTAATAATCAACCAACAGCTTGCAGCTTCCACACCAAAATGATGTTTGTTGGTGAAAGCAAACAACAAGAATATCAATTAACCAATAAAATCAACACCTAAAGCTGGGGTTTCAACAATCAGACTAGAACAAACCAATTCTCTTAAGCAAACAATCGATAACAACCAATTTGCAAAGGAGGTTTTAAGGCCTTGTAGCAAGACAACTCCTAATTCTAATTGAAAACTTGAAACTCCGATACGAAACCGTCCAACTCCTATTCTTAATTAATTTTAAAAACTAAAAAGAGAAGCTACGAAATAAATAATAAATTTATTAACTATAAAATATACAAATTAAAAAAAATAATAAATTAGTCTTGGGGATTTTTTGAGTTAACCCCTCATAAGTGTGTAGCTGTTTTTACTTAACCCGCATTTCCAAAACCAATTGACTTTGTCCCCCACTCTATGAATTTTCTGTTACCCAAACAGTTGAATTTAGCATATTGCCAACTTGGCTCTTATGAAATATCCGTTGGGGTTCTTATACACCCTCAAATTTAAGCATCGAAATTGGGTTTACCAAATTTATTTAGTTCAGTCAAACAAAGAGAATATGTTAACTGAAGAAGAATATGTTTCTCTAATACTTGGTCTTGTTGCATTAGCACAAGTTTTTGTGATTAGATCCTCCATTTTTGCTTGCCGCTTCAATGTTGTTAGTACTTGCTGTCCAGACACTCCCAAAAATATGGCCAGAAAGAAAACGTAGTCAAACCACCAAAATGGGTAGCCATTCAGTCAATTCCTCTCTCATTCTTCTTCCTCCTTATTCCTTAATTTATCATCTCCTTCGTTTTGAATGAAATGGATAAATTTGGTAATCACAAATTTGATGCCTAAATTTGGGGGTGCAAAGGCAAATGATATTGGGAATGAGGAGTTAAGTCAAAGCACTACACACTGATGGAGATTGACTCAAGAAAAAAAACCCTTCATAAAAAATTAATATGTATTCACGCTTTGCATCAGTGAATCGTGGAACTGAAGAAGATTGCAGAGCTCCAAATATTGTTGGCTAGGATACATGGGTACAACATGGATAGGGTATAGACATGGTGTGGACATAGCATTTCAATTATTAAATGGAGTGCCTAACACATGCAATTTATCCTCACACCACTGAGGTTAAATACTTGAATACAAGAAATTCTGGTATTAACTGGCGAATAGGCAAGAAAAGAAGCAAAGAATGATCGCATCTTAGAAAGTTCCAGTCAAAGGAAGATCCATTCATTATATCATATATGCAACAGACGATAGCCGCCGAATTATTAGCAACGCTAATAAAGTCATGGTAAGTCAAAATATCTATCCTGAATATAAGTAGGAAAAAAATGAAAATGAGTGGATAAGTACAAGCTCTTACCATATCACCATCTTGAACATACCAATGAAGCTTATCCACAATCTGCATACCAGCATTAGGGCTATCAGCATTAATACATTTAAGAATAAGGAAAATATTCAATAGAAATAATCAGCATACAACCCACTAGAAACAAGGTTGTAATTTGGTTCCTCAATGGGTGAATAAATGAAAATCTTTTTCGGGCAATACAAAAATTAAAAAGGACAAGGCGCGTAGTCCAGATAAGTTCCTAGTACTTTGGATCCTCAAGAAGTAAATAAACAAAAATCAAGAAAAGAGCTAAAGACTCAAAACTGGATAAGGAGCTACACCTAAAAGGCTGAGTCCAATGGCTCCCTATCCCTTTAAAAGCAAAGACTCATCATTAATTTCCTCTTTATATATACAAAGGAATTCTACATCTCTATTTTTATAATATAGAGAGTAAAATGAGATAGAGAATAAAATCTTTGTATATATACATAGAAAAATAATGATTTAGCTCTATTTTGTTGACTTTAGCTCTATTTTGTTGACTTTAGCTCTACTTTATTGACTTTAACACTACTTTTAAAGGGATAGGGAGCTATTGGACTCAGCCTAATAGAGGTCTATCAACGTTGCTACCACACCCCGCAGAAGAGCTCGTGAAGATGGTGATGGGTTTTAAAGATAGCTAGCATTGATTAGAGAATAAATGCTAATTACTACTCTGCTCACCCGCATGAGGTCTCAGATCAGTCAAACTTGACAGGCAATCTGGAATGAAAGGCAAATCTTCGACAGTGACTCAGTGAGCTCTTCGTCAATGAGTGTAGATATCTAGCAGATTTTCGACAGAATAACGAAAACCGAACCACTACAAATGAAAGTTCTATTTGAGTGTCTGACAAGATCTCCTACACATTTACCTCCATATACTTTTCCTGCCCCAGTTAACTTCCCTCCATTTAAGGTCTACACAACAAGCCCTTATTCTTCATCTTAAAATGTCAGTGAAGAACGTTTTAAATAAACCTTTATGCTATCTCCAAGGAAGAAGATCTTTTCCTTCCCTTCCTTATAATCTATATACATCTCCACTTGAACTTTCCTTACCAAGTTACCAAATCACAATCTAATACTGTGTTCTACTAACCAAGAGAGTGCAATAGAGGATCTCAACTTTATAGACTTAAAGCAATGAGCCAGTGGCATTACTAGTGAAACATTCAAAGATATGAAACAAATTAGTCTTGGGCAACATAAGAACATGCCAAACAATTGCTTTAAAACTTTCAATATGCCAACATAATTTTTTTTAATAAAATTAAATAAATAAGAAACAAAAACATTAAACACTTAGATAGTTAGATACGCCATGTACATCCTTGAGCTTGTCCACCTTTGTGAAATGACGACCAAAAGATGTATAGCGCATGCCATGTAGAAAAGGTGCAAGATAGACTCCCAGCTTATTCTACGACAACCAAAAACTAATGTCAGTACAATTCATAGAAACACGCTTAATCACTTTTGTGACAAATTATCAAAAACTTCAAGTTGCACCTAATACACACAAAGTCATATGTGGGACAGTGGAAGTGTAACGGCGTATTAGCAAGCACATGAGACTTGGAAAGGAAAGTAAAACTCTTGTGCATTTTTTACTAGTACAAATAGGTGTGTTGTTGCATAGACATGTGAATTGTAGTCCAAAAAAGTGAGGTAACACAGATTGATCTTACATACTGATTCTTTGTAGATATACAGATTTAACAAATCTCAGATCTAGAGAGTTGCGACAGTTTTCACATAATATCTAGTGATATTTAACTTGCTGTTATCCATGTTTTTCACTTACCCCAACGGCCCAACAGATTCTGTTCTACAGCATCATCAAATGTGACTTCAAATTGCTGTTCTGATCTCCCAGCACCTACATTCGGTGAGCAGTGTAAGTGTTCCATGTATTCTGACCCCATCTACGTCACATTTTTTTTGGTACTTTGCTAGTTAACAATGTAACAGCCTTACAGGTGTGTGTTGTGCATACATTGACGTACACTCATTTCAAACACGCCGAGTTTTGAGTTTGAAGTTAATGATCTTTTCTTGAGCTAAATAACTCTCCTCTATAAGATGCACTGAAGGGTCAAGGGAATTTTCAAACACTTGCTTTAGGCTCAATTTCGAATCATTGAAATTAAAAGCTGCTTTATCTAGAAATATTACCCAGAGATGAAATGCACATATTAGTGGGTGACGGGGCTGATGCCCAAAATGATGAGACGGTCTTTCCTGTAAGATATAATAAATTGGGTAATTTCCCCAACAGGCCCTCAATAAGGTCAATTGTTTCCAATTAGACCCCAGGTCATAGCCTCCTGACATTGCTGCATATTTGTTGTACATTTTGCACTAAGTTCGTGGCATTGTTCGAATTGGGAACAAATAACACTATTGAATTGGGAACAAATGACACTATTGAGGGCATGTTTGGGAAATTGCCCTAATAAGTTGGAGATCCTGAGACCCCAACTAATGTATATTAGAGCATCTTTAGCAGAGCAACTAAAAAAAATACTAAAATTTTGAACCAAAAAAAACACCAAACCAAAAAAACACCAAGCAACTTTAGGAACAACATAAAAAACTGCAGAAACACGCTGGCGGTTTTGGCAAAACCCAGCCATATATAACGCACGGTTTTGCCAAAATCGCGCCACTAAAAAAAACAACCAAAGCTCAAGCCCACGCGGTTTTGGCAAAACAGCGATGTTCATAACACCGCGCGTGCTACTTTTATATAAACGAATTAAAAAACCCACTTTCACCTCTTCTCACAATTATAAAACCCTCTCCTTAAAAAAAAAACAAAACCTACCTAAACTCTTAAAATTTGATATGGATCCTTTTGAACCTTTCGGCCGGTGATGATTGGCGTTACCACAGGCGACATTGGCGATGAGGAGAAGAACAACGAGGAAGTAGAATCTGGTGGGGAGAAGGCGATGGGGAGAAGAACCCGAGGATGTCGCTACCGATAGACATCCCTATGTCTTTGGAATATCGGATAAGCGACTTGATTGGCAATTTGCACTGGAGAAGCACTTGATATGGAAGTTGTGTCTTCTACGTGATACAAAACACGTGTCGAGTCGCGATGGCTAATACTTTCGGGTAATTAATTAGTTTTGATTAAATATTTTGAATATTAATTAGTTGAGTTGGACCAATTAATTATTTATCTTATCGCATTTATTATTTTTTTATATAATATCAATATATTGTTGTTGACTACCGAGTTAGATCGGCTTTACTTGGTGTTAGAGAGTGGTGGAAGGTTATTAAGAGTTTGGATGAGTTTGTATATTAGAGATAATATTTTGTATACACCTTTGGGTATTTTGATTGATCGCGGATTATGAGAAAGGCCGATTAGGCGTGGTTATAGCTTTAGTAGAAAGATGGTGGAGTAGAACTCATACATTTCATTTTCCTTGTGCGGAGTTAAGGTTCATACAACTAGACTTCACTATGATTTCTGGGTTGAGTATCGGTATAGGCCAACCGATACCTTTTCATACAAATTATGAGAATATGGATAGTATGCTTATGAGTTTTCCTCGTTTGGGTGTGAATGCTTATGATTCTTCTGGGATTAAGCTATCTCATATTAAGACTGCATATATGGAACCCCTCTTGCATCCCGATACATGGCGGAGTTAGCTTTAACCGTTCTACCGGTAGTGAGGGTGATGATCGGTATGTTAGGGCTTTTTGATGTTTTTATTGGACATGTTTTGTTTTCCAATGGTCATTCTGGTATGGTGGGATATTATGCTTATGTATCGATTTGCATACTATGAGAGATTATGACACGGGTAGCTCGATTATAATATTGATATTGATATCGGCGTTAGATAAAGCTTCCGAGACATTGAAGTAGAAGTCCTCGATTAGCGGATTCACGGGACTTTTAGAGATTTGGTTTTATGAGTACTTTTCGATGTCTTTGTCCTAACATAGACATGATTCTTTGATACTATACCTAGATTTGCTAGTTGGTCGGGGCTTCACTTTACTCGTAACAGAGGGAAGATTATGAATAATATCTGTATGGCTCGTGCTTTCCAGTTGATATTAGATCATTGTCATCTATTGAGTGAAAACCTTGGCGTTTGTCTACTACCTTTGGATCCGATCGGTTATGCGGCATGCTTGTGTGTTGTCACGTCACGAGAGTTATTTTTGCCGCGTGGTGTCGGGGGTTTGAATGCTGTGGCGGCGGATGTTGGAAGCGGATGACCGGGCGTTATGGAGTTCCATGTGCTCCCATGCCGATGTTAGTGATGCAAAGTTGTGGGGTAGAATTCAAGTTCATGACGTTCATGTCAGTGGTGGTCCTTGGCGGATCGTCTTCTTTTGTTATTGAAGCGGTGATGATCGATTATTATAGATGGTGGAACCGGTGTCTCCATGGGTCCGTTGTTGTCTCTGTTGGTCGGGCTAGCAACTTCGAAGTTTGTGGGCTGGAAGGGATGAGGCGTGAGCTACGTATTCCTCATCCGCCCGCGACTGTTTACAACCCACAACCTCTGAATGCATATCAGCCATCTCCTGTGTCTGCCAGTAATCCTTAGATGTTTGCCGTGTGTAGACCTGATGGGGAGCCTACTTATATTTCCATTCCTGAGGTGCCTCATACTCGTTTCTCTGAGTTAGAGCCGCATATTGATCAGTATACCATGGTGAGTTTAATTGTTTTATTTATCTTCTTCATTATATATATAATATATACTCACACTGTATTTTCTTGGATTTTTAGGCTGAGGTTCTAGAAAGATATGAGAACCAGGTTCTTATGTTTGATGGGATGAGGACTGCCCTGTATCATTATAGTCAAGAAAGAGAGGAGGCATATTCTCAGACATATCGGCAATCTCGGTGTCGTCGTATGGCGAGACTTCGAAAGCATATGAGGATATCGCGGCAAGTGTACACGCAAAGAACATCGGGGATATAAAGAACTTCAGTGAAGTAGTTAACCTCCGTCTTGCATCTGAGAGAATATCATAATTCTCAGATTAGGAACTTAGAGGAGCAGCTTCGGAACGTCCAAATAGATAGAGGAGAGGGATCGAGTGGTAAAGGGCGTAAGAAGAGAGCTAAATAAATTTGATGTAATATGATAGGTTTTGGATTATTTTGGATATTATATGATTATATCATAATCATAGATTTTAGACTGCATAATCATAATCATAATCATAAGTTTTTAATTTCTTTAATTTTTTCGATTTTGAATTACAATTCTTAATTTCTTCAATTGCACAATTGTTAATTTCTTAACTTCTATGCACAACTCATAATTTTTCAAGTTCTATGCACCATAGTTCTAATTTTCAGAAAAAACGCACGCGGTCGCCCATTGAAGCCCAAGCCCACGCGGTTTTGCCAAAACCGCGCCATAGAAACCCATTTAGCAACCCAAGCCCACGCGGTGTTGGAAAAACCGTGCGGTTTTGGCAAAACCGCGTGAAGTGATTTGATACAGCACCAAACCTGGAACCAAATATTGGTCGATTTGGTGTTTGGTTTGGTGTTTTTTTTGTGTTTTCATCAACATGTAGTTCTCCTGAAGTTGAAAAAACACCAAATTCTTGAGAATTTGGTGTTTTGATGTTAAGTTGATATCACTGCTAAAGATGCTCTTATGCACCGGGGAAGTGTTCGACAATAACTGCACCTCTTTCGTCAAATTTGTTAACAGTAAGCCTTAAACGATATTAGTATACAATGCCTACTACTACATTTTTTTTTGTAAAAGCTGAAGGACAAGGAGGATGATATGTTAATGATTAGAAGACGTTTTGGTTGCAAAAATATCATAATACTCAAAAATAGATTGTACGGACCGCAGTTAAAAGTTAAAACAAACTCCCTACCAATTTACGAATCTTAGATGCACTGGAGTACGCAGCACAAATCCTTGTATCTAGCTGGAAGACCATCAAGCGACATGCATGTTTTAAGCTATACCGTACCGGTTTCTGCCAAACTACTGAAATGTGCTGTGTGCACTTCGGTTTGTAATTAATCAAAAAGCTGTCATCGGGTCTAAGCAGTTTCTGGGCTGAAGGTCGGCCGCCATCAAGATCTTTGCTAGCTAAGCATGGACATCTACCCAAAGTCACTAGAACGATCATGGGGAACTCCATGAGGATTTTCTTTCGCTAATGTTCTTCATGCACGTGCTCCTGAGGGGGTATCGAACTGAGAAAAAAAAATAACATCAGCTCTAACTTAACAAGGCCCAAAGGCTAGTAGTTAACAAAGAGTACATAACTGCAATAACGACACTACTCTTTTCAAGGGTGTCTAGTAAAATTGCTCTTTCAAAAGCTCTATGAACACGTACTCTCTTTATGGCTCCAAAGCAAAATCTGGCTGTCAAGTGGAACAACAAAGTTTTGGTTAGCCACATATTGCTTGTATATTAAAGAATTGGCAACAACATGGGAATTTGAAAATCTTAAGACCGATATTACCTGTTGGGGCGGGTTGGGTTGATCATTATGCATGATTGTCTGGTGAACAAGTCACTAGGCACTGGATTACTGATCAATCGGTTATTCTGGGATGAAGTCACCGTCCCAATTAAGGAAGATCTTTGGAATGTGGGAATTGATGGTCCAGCTTTCTCTTTTTCTACAACGTTCTTCCAGAATTGGACAATCACGAATTTTCAGTAGTTGAAGCATGGGGAGATGCTTCAAATCTTTTGGCGCGAAGTCAAGGAATTCACAATCAGCAAATTCCAATGTTTGAATTGCAATGAGTTGGTTGAAGCCTTGGGGAAGTGACGATTGGTAAGAACCCATGATGGACAAAGAGTGAAGATTTGAGTAGTTATTTTCGTTGTGATTGGGGGAACCCACTCCACTGATTAGCGGCACTATTGACTTTGAAAAAATACCTGTATCCCCCAATAATTCTAGCTCTTCAAGGAGGTGAGGAAGGCAAGGTTGCCTCCCCGTCAGTTGTGGACAATTAGTTATCTCTAGACTTCTGAGTGAGGGAGAAAACAAGTAGTGCGGCACCACCTTCAACTTAGGGCAAGAATTGATCTGCAGTTCGCGAAGACAGGGCATGATGAAACCTTCTTCTTCTTCTTCATCATCATCATCATCTATTCTTATTGGAAGCTTTATTTCAACCTCCTGCTCCTCCCACTCCGGCATGTCGGACAATTTAAGTTCCTTCAATACTGGGAACACTGTAACTGGAGGAGCTGATTCTCCACCTTCTTCTTGAGCGCTAAGAGTAACATTATCATCATTACTGTTCCTGGTAATAATTTGGAAAAGCTTAAGGCCCTGAAATTTCACTCCTAGTAGATAAAGTTCTTCTAGAGATTTTAGCTTTCCGAGACCTGGTGGTAACATTTGCAACTTCATGAAATTATTGACAACCAATCTGCGAAGTTTTGGAAAAATCTCCACGCCTCTTTGGATCGGTAAATGCCACTCCTCGCACTCATTCATATTCTTAATCGTAAGCGTATGTAACTTCGGGAACGCTACTACCGATTGTACTAAATCTTCACCACCAGTACTAGTACCATCAGTACTTCCCAGTCCATAAAACTCACATCCGATGCATTTCACTGAGTCCAGCTCCGATAAAATAAGGAATTCAAGGTATTGCAGTCTCCCCAAAGTAGGCAATTCCGAGCATTGATTGCAGCAACTCAGTTCCAGTAACACCAGATTGGGTAAAGCTGTATTGCTTGACATCATCCACGAAGGGAATTTATTCCCTTCGTAATTTCTTACATACAACTCTACCAAGTTTGCATGCGGCTGTAGACCATCCAAAACACACTCTATCTTTTTTATGTTTTCTTCTCTTGCAGCATCATGTCTTTCTTTAGAAAACCACAAATCCAAGGACCGGAGCTTTTCTTTTTTCTTTAGTTCTGCCACTTTTGAGTCCATCCCTTGTTGCAATCCCTCTATTCTTAGTTTTCCTTGGAGATGGTCTAGAAGTTTTAACTCTCCAATTTGGCATCCTTTTCCACCACCACTATCAAATATGATTGTACTTAATGTTCTAAGAGAACTCAATCGCTCTAGACCCCGCGGGAAATAACTCAACTGATCAGTTCCTTCAAGTTCGAGATGTCTAAGATTAAGTAATTTCCCAATTCCTTCAGGTAGTTTCCTGAGATAATTACACCCGTTTAAGTTCAACGTCTGTAAATTAAATAGATTACATACTGTTTCAGGTAACTCCTTCATCAGCCGCATGTTAGACAAGTTGAGGTGTCTCAGATGTAACAATCTGTCCACCTCATCTGGAAGTTCTCTAAAAAAAGTGCCACGCAAGTCCAATACCCGAAGGCATGTCATCTGACACATAACCAACTTAAGACGTGAAGTAGTATACACCGCATTTGCTACACCAAAATGACGCAACCTGATGTTACCAACCTCTCTATCATTCTCCATAAAAATAGAGGATTCACTCTTTGCGAGATGCCGGGCAAAATCATGCACAAGGTCATGCATTTTGCAACCAATGATGTTTTCACTGTCTTTTTTAAAATTTTGGAACAAAGAGCGCATCGCGAGATCATTGAAATAGTATGTACCAATTTTCTCTAGATCTTTTGAGCTATCATAGCTAATAAACCCTTGCGCCATCCAAAGCTTGACCAATTCATCTTTATCTATTTCTGCATCTTCTTGAAAGATAGCACAATAAGAAAAGCATCGCTTCAAATGTGGAGGCAATGCATAATAACTTAATAAAAGAGAAGGTAAGAAACCATGCTCATCTTCCGACATTACTTCCCATATGTCACTTGCCAATACATCTTCCCATTCTAGTATGGATCCTTTAAGGCACATAAGACTTGCGATAATTTTTACCGCTAGAGGGACACCCTTACACTTCCAGGCAATTTTTTTTCCGATTTCTTCAAACTTTTTGCGGTTGTCTTGTATTTCCCTGAGAGCTATATGTTTAAAGAATGACCAACACTCTTCATCAGACAATTGCCCAAGCCTATGTATATAGGTGGAGGTCATCCTCTTTGCAATGTTCTCATCTCGAGTAGTAATTATTATTCTGCTTCCATGTGCACCACCTTTTAGTGAGACCTTCAATTTTCTCCAAATCTCTGGATCATAGGTCCATACGTCATCTAGCACAAGAAGGAACTTCTTTCTTTGTACGGATTCAGACAAACGTTCATGCAGATCTTGCCACCCTACAATACTAGGTACATTACCAGTAGCTTGTTGAATAATGGATTTGGCCACCCTTTCAAGATCAAAAGGCTTCGAGACACAAACCCACATCAACTTTTCAAAGTTGTTCATCACTTGCCTATCTTTGAGGATTACTTGCACAAGTGTCGTCTTGCCGAAACCCGCTGTACCAACTATGGAGATGAGTGGAACATGTGAATTATGATGACTAGTCTCACTTAGTAACACGCTTACTATACTATATATATCATCAACACGGCCATAGATCTCAGAATCATCAACAATAGAGCTCGTTACTGGTCGAGGTTCTTCACGACTTTGCCTTTCGGTGAGATTAAGTAGAGCTATATCTTTGACAGTCCGATCTAGTCTTTCGTTTATGTCAATCACCTTACTACCAAAATCAATGCGTACATTATTAACACTTTTTAAACAAGAAAATAGAGAAAACAAGCAGGACCAAACCTTCTCACTGACAGGAACATCGTCGTCATCAAGTAATTGGATCTGTGAGTTAAGAATTTCGGTTTTCCACTCGTCCAATACATCGTCAGCAACATAGGAGATGCGTGTGATTTGTTCTAACCAAACCTTCACTATTCCGCTTTTGACTTGCTTTTCCTCTGCATCCTCAAGCACTCCTAGGATAAGAGAGAGTGTATCAGCGAGCTTTTCGCTTTCATTACGTACACCGGCCAATAGATTTACCTCTGTTTGGAGGATAGAACGCAGTTGCTCCAACGCACCAGAGATCACTGCATGAGCCATAGCGATAAGTTATCAGGTAATGTATTTCACAATCAGAAGAAAAACAACAGAAAGAGAAGATACCCAATTTGTAAATGCAAGGGCAAAGCCGCCTAGGTTCGTTGTTATCTCAATTTGGCCCTCAAGCCCGGCCGCCCCGACCCGGCCCATGGGCCGAAAAAGCCTTTAAAATGAGGCCCTCACACATTCGTGGGCCTCAAGTGCTCAAGTACAGAGTGTGCTCGACTGCTCGTATCCAAGAGCTGGAAAGACAAAACCAGATTAAAGGAGAATTAACGATAAAAGGGCTTGGGCATGTCTGCAATCAAAAGGATGCTGAATGATCAATGATAAAAAGAGGATTGAGAAGCTAAATGTGTGGTGGTCAGGTGGTGATGATCAAGGTGGCCGTGATCCTTTGCATGAAAATATCAGCAGGGAGGTGTTAGAAGGACTTCATCCACATACGAACATACAAGAGTTTCAGATTCAAAGGTACCCAGTTCGAGGACACTTTCAAAGTTGATTTCTCTCTCGCTCTATCGCATGCCTAACGTGGAAGGATGGTTGTCAGTACATGCGCATCCACTCTCTACTTGCCTTTGTCTATTGAGGAATTAGCAGTGGAGAGATGCAATGAAGTGGATTGTCTTCCAGAAGCACCGCTGCAGAACCTTACTTGTCTCCGGACTTTGGTCATTAAAGCCTGCAAGATCCTGAAAATTCTTCCCACGAAGGCTTGAAAATCTCGGGCCTCATGAGGATTATATCCGGATCAATGGTAACGGGCCTCAAGACTCTAATACTTACTCTGTTTGGAAGTTTCAGTGGTTGGCTTTCAGCTCCTCATTACCTTTGGAATCTAGAATTTGAAAGATTTGGCTTGGGAGGGTGTACAACACATAACTACTCTTCAATCTCTAAGAATTTGAGAGTGTAAGAATCTGAGTGTGTTGCCAGAATGTTTTTTTTTGCTAAAGGATAATTGATTAATAAATAAAATAAAGTGTTCTCCAAGTTATTAGGAACTGATTTAGATAGTTCCTGAACTGAAGGAAACATGGGAGAGTGGTTCTCGATCATAAAGAAGGAAACTTTGAAACATATCCTGAGGATTGTCTCTTAAGGATAACGTTCTATTTAAAGAAGGGTTGGCCCGATTAAAGAGGAAACTCGGGGAGGATGCTGTCCAGATCCAGACTTCCAACGAGAGTGGATTCTTAATAGGAAACTGAGTCCTAGGAAGGGAAGTAACTCGCTTTAAGCGAGGTAAACCCTAATCCTAGGATTCTTAGCTCTCTCCTATAAAAAAGAGAGAGATCCACCTCGATAAACTACACGTTTTAGGGTTTGATTCTTCTACAATTGGGGAGATACATAGGCAATCCTACATGTTTTAGTACATTGGTTCAACCCAAGCAACATTATCATCTCTTCTCTTTTACAGACCACAACCCTCTAGTCCTGCATCACATGATCCAGTAGAGAATTGTGGGATACTCAGAAAAACCCCACAATATTCGTGTCGGAAATAGACACACACATCAGTGGCAAATGTAACTTAGTTTCTAAACAACACCACCGAAAAATAAGTGTATCCAATACTGCTGCCGCAGCAAACTCAAAACCAACATCTGGTAGGTGGAGTGACATTTTTACTAATACCAAGTACATCCCTTTATTTACCAAGGTGTCGTTTGTTTTAGGTCTGAAACTAAGTACAAATCTAACTACTTAATGGGAGAAAAAGTTTATAATAGCAGGACTTTACACTCCATTTGTTAGATAGAAAACTCTCAATAAGAGAAGTCTGACAAAACTTATTTATGAGGACATCGAGTTTGAGACAAGCCCATGGGTGGGTTGCATAAAGCATCCATTTTCTTTTAGTTGGTTTATTTTATTTAGTTATTTGTCATGTCGCATGTCTTAATTGGTTTGCTTTGGTGTTAACTCGTATAAATAAGGCCTTGTAATTAGGGTTCATAGTAATTGATGCTTATGAATGCTTAAGACAAAATTACAAGACTTTTAGGGTTTTTTTTATTTGTTTTTGGTATCGGAGGTAAAAATAAAAATAAAATATTCAATATTTTTTAGGTCAGAGATTTGATTTTTCATTTTTTTAGAGTAAAGTTTCAATTTATATGTCATATATAAAGAAGCCAGAGATCTAAATTTAAAAAAAAAACGTTCAGGGTTAGAATGCTAAATTTGAAGCAACGCAAAAACCATTGAATGCAATTCTAGCAGCCCAACAACAAAATTCTAGGATTTCTGATTAGGTTAGTCCTCCTTTGGTTTAGAGTTCAGCCATCACAAGCGAAACCACCATTAATGGCGCCTTCTCATAATTTTCACGCATGTCTAATTTCTATCAACAACAACTGATGTATCAAGCTTATTCCCCTTATTATCAGTCTTGGATTCCTAATCAGTATCAATTTGTTCCCATTATGCAGTTACGTGCCTATGTGAAGTTGTGCTCAACAAAAAAATTGTGGTCAATCGATTGTTCGAGCGATAATGTAATGGGTATTCCTATTGTGGCACACTAACCACTCTTCCTCCTTCAGTTACTACTGGTCCACCAAACACTAACAGTGGGACAGAGACCCCGTGTCAACTAAACATTGGCTAGGCAAACATTTAAATAGAAAGATAGGAATATCCAATATGTAAACCATCTTTAAAGTTATCGTTTTTGTCAAGTATGAGAATATAAATAAAGCATGAAATTCACATTACGCCAGAACCAACTAAGGCTATGTTTGATAAGAGCTGTGTCAAATGCAAATTTTGTCACCATTTGCCACCGGTAAATTTGCTATGTGACAATTGCAAATAACTTGTCCTGATTGATATTCCCAATTTAAATTTGTCATTGTTTGATAATACTGTGGTAAATATCATTTGTCCTGATTTGAAACCATTTGTTGCGGTTTGATTGTCCAAATTTGCCGCGGCAAATATTTCATTTTTTCATTTTTTGTGCTTTTAAAATATTTAAGATTTAAAAATTATAGCTACTCTTATTTGTAAATTTATTTTATTTGTATATGGTTCCATTGAAAGACACGATGTTAATCTCTTAGCTACTACCCTCGTATGCAAGACCCAAGTTAGCTGCGTAGATGGATTTGATAAAACGTTTAAAGTCAAAGTTCCAGTTGAATCTCCTTTTGAAGCTTCCAAATCCAAAGTGATTGGTTCATGTAATGGGATAGTTTCAACACTTTAAATCAAAGGTATATACGCATACTACCCATGTCTCCAACATTACAAAATTAATCGTTCCTAATTTCTAGTATTTTTCTAAACCATAATTGAAAAGTTTCCAACATTCATGTACTCAGTAGTGAAAGGTCTAAAATTCGGCAAAGGTGCTCTCGAGTATACAGTTTGTTTAAATGAATTCGAAGATGAATTCGAAGATGATGAAAGGCTTAGATTGTTACCGAAATGTGATCATGTATTTCATCATGAATGTATTGATGCTTGGTTAGCTTCACATACGACTTGTCCAGTTTGTCGTTACCGAAATTCAAACGCTTCTTCCTCCCATTTCTTGAATCCATTACACGCAATTGTGCACCTCTCAAACAAATAAATAAAATACAAAGACCAACTTCCTATATTAATCAGTAATCACCATTTGAGATGAGGTATTGTATGAAACAAATGTTGCGTGGAGTGGTAAAATTGATTTGAGAAGACGTGTTTGAATTTTGGATTGGAATATGAAAACGAAATTGGTTGTCTTCCATTCATAATTTTAGGACTGCCTTGAACCGATGGACGTGGAACCAAATATTGCCCCTAGACTGTTGTGTTGTCCCGTTGAAAGGTTCACATTTACAATCTGCATTACAGAATTTTGCTACTAGAGATTTGCAGTACTAGGAAGCAATAGTTTGATGCATGTAAATGACAGCTTCTATTGGTTAATTAGACTGCTGATTGGGATCGACGGTCTCAATTTACCTGAAAGATTGATCACCGTCTACTAAAATCATGCCTTCAGAAATTATTTCAACAGGATCTGGAGTTCCAATTGCATCAACAAAGAGCAAACAAAAATTTTATACTGCCTCATCAAAGAGGAAGCACATACATACTGGAATTCAAATGCAAGGTTAAAAGAGTTTCTAAGTTACAATGGACTGTACAAATAAAGATTAAATAATCACTTCATGACTTCTTTAAAATTGCTTGGACGTTTCAACCATGCTTGCGCGAGGAGTGTCACCAGTAGACGGAGGAACACCAAAAACCCAATCTAGAACATTCAAATACTTTGAGCGGAACACCTCTGTCTCCCTTGCATAGCAGTGCATGATGATGGCTGTTGATAAGCTGAATACAATAACAGCCGCTCTTTTTAGCTTATTGGATTCTGGCAACAAGCCAACATCAGCCATGCATGTGAAAAAGCTCTCGATAGCATGAGCAAAACAGTACAATGATATCTCAATTCTCCTGCTCTTTTTCTCAATTGCAGGGGCCAGGCACGTCGGAAACTGTTAAAAACAAGTATTATTGGTAACAAATTCGTATACTATATCGCCAATTAAAACAAAAATTTACTATATCAAAACAATACCATTCCCATTGCAACTGGAGGAATGCTGCACTGTTTAAATATTCTGAACAGTACGCAAGTCCACATTCTGAATAACAAATAAAAAGGCTTCGTCAGCAACGATAGATGAACAACTTTTTTATTTTATTTTTCATTTTTTGACAGATAGATTTCATTTCCTAACCCCTTCAATCCCATTCTTTTTTCCCCGGTGAAGTTGGAATTCGAACCGAAGACCTTGGGGCCAACTTCTCAAGGCTTGACCATTCTTGATCTGGCAGTACCAAGAAGATCCTTTCCCAAAATTGTGTAAGGCCTGCATGGTGTTGAACAGAAAGAACTTCATAAAAGATGTACAAGGCACCACAAATATACTTTATGAAAGCCAAACATGAATACATAAAACTTGTGAAATAGAAGATCAAGGGTCGTCTATAACGATGGTCAAAGATGATTGAAGAAACATCAGCTAAGAAGTTTCAAGAAATTTGTTCTTATTGTGCTGAACAATCAAGTGACCAGGCTGGACTTTTAGAACAACTCTTCCAGACTGCATGTATGAATGATCACACTTGCACATCAAGGTCCAGTCTGATTAAGTATCACATGTTAAGACTTTTTCCACATGCAGTTGATAAATATAGTATAAGAACCAGTATGAGAATCCCCCTTCAAACTTAACTACCAGTGATAAAGTGCCACATGATACAAGAACAGTGACAAAAACAAAGTAGGCGTGAAAACAAAAACACCAGAACCATACAAACAAAATCAAAAGTGAGCATGCTTGAGCCTTCCAAGAAATCTAATGCTGTCACTGTTCTCAGAGGATAGACGGAGAAAATTGACGATCATTTTATGCAAAATGCTTTAAATATATTATTTTGATTTACACTATTTTTCTCTTCAAAGAGTGGACATTCTATCACCGAAAGCAGTCTATACGCTTGAAAGTATAGAGGCTAAAACTATTAGACAGCCTCTTATGAAAGTTTCTCCACTGTGACCCTTGTAAACATTCAAGATGGATGGAGACCATTAAACTGAAGAGTAAGCTTAAATTGCTGATCAGTTGCAAGTGCTATGACCTACGAGAGTTTAATGGTGTTCTCTTAGAGCAGTTCTTAAACAGGATGAATTCAGTCCAAAAAAGTTTCTTTATGCTGGTATTTCTGGGAGCTCAGATGGAATATCCTCTTTCATCAGTATATCTTTTGCCTAACATCATTTCACTCCAATTCACACTACAACCTCTTAAAACTCAATCTAATAAATAACAACAATAAGACGAGAAAACATACCTTCTATGTCCACCCAAAGCAGCAATACATTCATCAACAGAAACAAATGTACCCGCAAAACTTCCAAGAAAAAGACCATATCTCAATGTCTCTTTACAAGCCACAACAACAGCTTCGCCATTTGAAAGCATTCCCACTCTCTTCCTAAACACAAAAACATCAAAATTACTTAAAAAAAAACAAACTTTATACCAAAACTAAATAAAAGTCAAATGCCCAACATCTAATTACCTCACAGAAGAAAAATTCCTTCGACTTTTCAATCTAGCAAGAATAGAAAAAACAGCTAGACCACCTTTCAAACCAGCTCCAATTGCAAAACAATAGTTTTTGAGCTGTTGGATTTTATACTTATTTCAAGGAACAAGGAGAGGAAGAGAGAGGAACGAACCTGTTAAGGATAGGAAGTGATTTCTTCCTTGAAAAAATCGCAACTCACTGGTTGGATTTTGAAGAAGTTGGGTTTGAGAGATGTTATCGGGTTTTTTTTTGGTGCGGCAATTTTTTTTTTTTCGGTGGCAAATTAATGTGTTATTTTGGGCGCGGCAAAATTTACTCAGCTCCCCCATGCAAAATTTATCACGAAAACGGTGGTAAATCAAATGATTTATTAGTTTTTGGCTCCACTTTTAATAGAGTACAAGTTCCGTTTATGTCGAACGACTCTTTTGGTATTGTCCGACAATTACTGTTCTTGTATGAACCAAAGCAAAACTGTTTTTCTAGTATTGCGTCTCACTCTATTATAGTTTCTACTAGATTTTGGACCCGGGCATACGCCTCGATCTATTAAATATTTTTATTGTCTTTGAAAGTGCTTTTATAAAATGTCTCACACAAATTTTGAATCGAATATATTTTTATTGAAAATAAATCGAAATATGTTAATGAAGCGTGATTATGGTGCATAAGTACTTAGAAATTAAGAGATCAAATTGAGATAAGCATCTTCACTTTATGGTTTAGGATATTAATCCATAATTTTCAAATAAAATTATCTTAAACTCGATCTAAATTGTATAATAGTTTTTTAGATTTATGGTGATTTAGCAAAAAATTTTCAATCAAAATATATTTTTATTGAAAATAAACCAAATACGTTAATGAAAAATGATTATAGTGCATAAATACTTGGAAACTAAGGGATCAAATTGAGATAGCCGAAAGCGATGATTATGGTATATAAGTACTTGGAAACTAAGGGATCAAATTGAGATAGCCTATTCACTTTGTGGTTTAGGATATTAATCCGTAATTTTCAAATAGAATTATCTTAAACTCGATCTAGCTTGTATAATAGTTTTATTAGATTTATGGTGATTTAACGGTAAATCATCACCGCTCAGCTTACGTACTAATGTGTACAAATCACTAAAATAGATTGATTGTTTCCATATTCTCAAAGAATACACCACTCTCACTTGAAAAGATTTATCACATGAACGTGTCCTACGAACGGGTGCCGTTATATTAAATTATTCTAAAAAATATTAGCAACTATGCATAGCTATAAGATATGAAAATTATATTAATTACTCAATTAAATTTCTTGCACCATTCTCTATAAAAAGAAAGCATCAAACTTTGATAAAACTCATCGACTTCTTTTCATTGTTAGTTTTAACAATAGAAGTTTGATTGAAGTTTTTTGAGAATGTCCAATTTGGTGAAGATAATATTTAAGCTACTTGAATAGCAAGGCATTCCCAATCACAATAAAAGAAGTATGATAAACATTACTTAAAATGCAAAACTATATTTGTCGAGACATTTATTCCCCCTACATATAATACAAATATATTTTAGGGTTATTAGTTGAATGCATTTGCATCAAGTTTATGATTTTTCATTAATTATTCTTTGAGATTAGTTTAATGTAGTGCGTTGCATCCAGGTTTCCAAATTCTCATTAATTATTCATTGAGGTTAGTTCAATGCAATTAGCATCAAGTTTCCAATTTCCCATCAATTATTATTTAAGGTTAGTTCGGTGCATTGCATCCATTTTATGATATCCGTTACTTTATTCATTAAGGTTAATTCAAGATGATTTGCATCCAGTTTTTTATGTTTCGTTAATTAGTATTTGAGATTAGTTTATTGAATTTGCATCCAGGTTCTAATCTCTCGTTAATTACTCTTTGAGGTTAGTTCAATACATCTGCATCCAATTTCTGATTTCATGTTAATTGTTTTTCTAGGTTAGTTCGATAGTTTACAATTTCTATATAGTTTGCATACATGTAAGAGTCTTTTTTTTTAAACTCACTTTCATTTTGGGTTTCTAATTACTCGTAATTACTCATGTGAGAAGGCTAAAAAAACCGACATTTATGTTTTTAGGTCAGTGCGATGCAGTTACATTCGACTTTCGATTTTCAGTTAACTATTTTTTGAGGATATTTCAATGCATTTGCATCCAATTTTTGATTTCCCATTAGTTAATATCTTATTTTAGTTTAATGCAATTGCATCTAGTTTTTGGTTTTTTGTTAATTATTCTTTGAGGTTAGTTCAATGCAGTTGCATCCAATTTCCGAATTTATGTTAATTGTTCTTTGAGGTTAGTTCAATACATTTGTATCAAGTTTTCGATTTCCGTTAATTATTTTTTGAGGTTAGTTCAATGCAGTTACATCACATTTATAATTTCCCGATAATTATTCATTTATGTTAGTTCAGTGTAGTTTCATCCATTTTTCAATGTTTTGTTAATTAGTCTTTGAGATTAGTTCATTGCATTTGGATCTAGTTTTCGATTTCCCGTTAATAACTCTTTAAGGTTAGTTCAATACATATGCATCTAGTCTCTGATTATTTATGCTTTGAAGTTAGTTCGATGCAATTATATCTGGTTTCTGATTTCCCGTTAATTATTTTTTGAGATTATTTCAATGCATTTGCATTTAGTTTCCGATTTCCCACCAATTATTCTATGAGGTTAGTTTAATGCAGTTGCATTCGGTTTTTTATTTTATGTTAATTATTTTTTGAGTTTAGTTCAATGTATTTGCATTCAGTTTCCGATTTCTCGGCCTATTAATTATTATCTGAGGTTTGTTTGATGTATTTGCATACCGTTTCCGATTTCCCATTAAATATTTTTCAAGGATTTGTATACAATTTCTAATTTCCCTTTAGTTATTATCTGACGTTAGTTTAATGCAATTGCACCCAGTTTTCAATTTATAGTTAATTACTTTTTTAGTTTAGTTTATTGCATTTGCATAAAGTTTCCAATTTCCCGTTAATTACTCTTTGAGCTCAGTTATGCATTTGAATCCAATTTCCGATTTCCTTTTAATTATCCAATGTGGTGTATAATACCAACTTCTACTGATCCATCTCAGAGTGTCCTTTACAAACATGACATAAAAAGTCAATTATGTTTGATTTACTATGTGGGATCATTGAAGATTACCGGTTCGATTTCCCATTAATTATTATTTAAATTATGCATGACTTACTATGTAGAATCTTCAAAGATTATCTACGAACGGGTGTTGTTATATTAATTATTTTGAAAAATATTTGTAAATATACAAAACTTTTATATATTAATATTACATTGATCACTCAACCAAATTTCTTATAACGTGAAAACCTTATTCTCCATTAAAAAAAAATAACTCATGTACCTTTTAATAAAACCCTTCAACTTCATTTTGTTGTTTAATAATAGAAGTTTGATTGAAGTTTTGTGAGATTGCCTAATAAGGTGAAGTTCATATATATTGTAGCTACTTGAATAGCAAAGAGTTCCCAATCATACGGGAAGAGATAAGATAAACATCATTTTAAATGCAAAACTATACTTACCGACATTCCCACAATATATAACCCAACTATGTTTTGAGGTTAGTTTAATGTATTTGCATCCGGTTTCGATTTTTCAGTTATTTATATTTTGAGGTTAGTTCAATACTGATTGCATCTAATTTCCAATTCCGTTATTTATTTTTGAGATCGGTTCAATGCGGTTGTATCCAGTTCGATTTCTCGTTAATTATTCTTTTTATTAGTTCAATACATTTGCATCTAATTTCCAATTCCCCCATTATTCTTTGAGGTCGGGTTCAATACATTTGCATCCAGTTTCGATTTCCCATTAATTATTATGTGAGACTAGTTTAATGCATTTGCATCCAGGTTCGATTTCTCGTTTATTATTTGATAAAGTTACATTTGCATCTAGTTTCCGATTTCTCATTAATTATTGTTTGAGATTAGTTCAATGAATTTGCATCCAGTTTCCTATTTTTACCATTAATTATTTCTTGAGGTTAGTTCAATGCATTTGCATCCAGGTTTATTTTTGAGATTAGTTCGGTCATAGCTTCCATCCGGTTTCGATTTCGATTAATTATTTTTAATATTAGTTCCACGATTTGCATCATGTTTCCAATTAATAATTAATTTTTTCTTTGATGTTAATTCAATGCAATTGCATCCATTTCGATTTTTTCTATTAATTTAATCTTTGAGGGTTAGCTCAATGCATTTGCATCCGGTTTCGATTTTTACAATTATTTTTTATGTTAGTTTGATGTATTTGCATCCAAGTTTTGATTTTCCGTTAATTATTCTTTGAGGTTAGTTTAATACAGTTGTATCCATATATATTCCAATTTTCTATTAATTACTTTTTAAGATTAGTTGAATGTTTGCATTTGCATCCAGGTTCGATTTTCCGTTAAATACTATTTGAGGTCATTCGATACATTTGCATCCAGTTTTTTGGTTCCCCATTAATTGTTTTTTTTACGTTAGTTTCATTAAGTATTATATATATTTTTAAAATATTTCTCATTATTGCTTTGCTTTTTTTTTTTTTTTTTTTTTTTTTTTTTTTTTTTTTTTTTTTTTCTATTATATATTTTTTGTGATGTTATTTTTTTTTATAATTGTTTTTAACTATGTTTTGAGGCCATGTTAAGGATATATTCAAATAAGTCGGTGTTTTATCATAGACACTAAAATTGTATGATTTGTAGTAAGGAATTAGTTTATACAAATTACATATTTTTTTAGCAATTTTTTTATTTGATCAAATATATAAGAATTGGAACACTAAAAGTGTTTGATTAAGTAATAGAAAATTACTTTTACAAATCACCTATTTTTTTAGCAATTTTTAAAAATATTTGTCATTATTGCTTTGCCGTTATTTTTTTTTTACATTTTCTATTATATATTTTGTGATGTTATTTTTTGTATAATTGTTTTTAACTATGTTTTGAGGCCGTGTTAAGAATATATTTGAAATAAGTCGGTGTTTTATCATAGACACTAAAATTGTATGATTTGTAATAAGGAATTTTACAAATTACCTATTTTTTTTTTTTATTTGATCAAATATATAAGAATTGGAACACTAAAAGTGTTTGATTAATAATAGGAAATTACCTTTTACAAATCACTTATTTTTTAGCAATTTTTTTTATTTGATCAAATATGTAAGAATTGGAAATACACTCAAACTCTCCAAATATAATAATTAGAAATACACTCAAACTCTCCCAAGAGGTTCTATGTATGTGAGATTGAAGCTATTATTAGAAAAAGACTATCTTTCATATTATAGTGCCACATAGGAGAGAAAAAAAACTAACTCTCTCATATTAGAGTGCCACATAGGAAAGAGAAAATCCTCAATTAGAGGTCTCTGTTTTAGTATATAGATAGTAGATTCAGCGTTTAGTTTCTGTAAGTTGGTTTATTTATTTTTGGCTCCATTCTCATGCCATTAAATTTTTTTGAAGTAGTGAGAGATTTGAGGATTGTGTTGGTTGGTGTTTGGAGAAATGAGGGATTTTGAAAATCATAAAATCAATTGCCTGTTGGGGTTGGGCTGATGCATGATTCTTCTTTGCAGGTGAACAAGTCACTGGTTTATTCTGGGATCAATTCAACCCCCCAATTAAATTCGGTCTTTGGAATGTGGGAATTGGTGGTCCAGCTTTCTCTTTTTCTGTAGCGTTCTTCCAGAATTGGACAATTAATAATTTCCAGTAGTTGGAGCATGGGGAGATGCTTCAAATCCTCTGGCGTGAAGTCAAGAAATTCACAACTCCAAAATTTCAATGATTGAATTGCAGTGAGTTGGTTGAAGCCTTGTGGAAGTGACGACTTTTCAGACCACTGAATGGAGAAAGTGAAGATTTGGGTAGTCATTTTCGTTGTGATCGGGGAACCAATACCCGAAGGCATGTCATCTGAAGTAAGTTTTCACCTTTTCATTGTATTCAAATCTTATTTTACCTCCTTTTACAATTTGGTGTTTTAATTTAAGGTTTTTTCTTCACCTGACACATCATCACTCCGGCAGTCTAATTTGGCCGGAATTAGAGTCTTTGTATCGGTCAAATTAAGATAGTACATTGTATAAATTGGTACAAAGAATAGTACATTGTACCAAAGTGCACTTTTCGAATGGTAAATTACGCCTTTTCGTGTTTTTGTCTAGATTTGTTAGGGAACTTTGGGCTAGTGAATCATGATCCTGACCATTTCCCTTCTTTTCCATCCAAAATCTTGCATCAAACCAAAGCAAGTCCATGTGGAAGCATACTAATTAACACACTTGATTCCTTAAATTATCATTACTTACAAGATCATGGAGTTCCTTGGCTTGAAATGGATATCATATTCATCTCAATAACCCTTGCAATTGAGGAAGAAGGTGATGTGAAGCACAGAATTAGAAATTGTCAGGTCTGGCTAGTGAAAATGGGTATGATTGATCAAGTCAATCAACATTGCCCCCACCACCACCACCACCACCACCACCACCACACACACATTCGGAGTCCTTTTTTTTATAAATAATCTCTGACCCCTCAGCATGCAGACACTCAATTGCAGTGCTGAAAAATTGTCCACTTTTTATTTTTTACTTTTTTTGATTATCCAGAAAAGTTCTTGTTGGATTACTTTCTTTAGATGGAGTTGCGGCCCCAAATTTTTATTCAAATATTAAGTGAATGAATGTATTGGATATTAACTTGGGTGCACCCATGCCAAAAAGCAGTAATTGAGATTCTCATGCTCGATTTTATGGCAACAGATTCCAAACAAAGTTGACCTACAGAAATTTGTCGAATCTAAAGATCGCAAGATTACATTTCTGAAAGGAACGGGGATTGGCTTTGGTAACTTGGTTGCGACAGCTGATAATGTTCCTCCAGGATTTGGGGAATCCCGATTGCCAGAGCTTGCGGGGGAAGTCTTTGCAAAGGCGGCTTCAAGTTGTTGCAGTAAGCTGGGAAATTGCTGCTGTTGCATGTGCTGCATTCGGACTTGTTCACGGATGAATGATCAGTGTGCAATTGCTATCACACAACTTTGCACTGCCTTGACGTGTTTGGGCTGCCTCAGCTGTTGTTCTCTGTGTTGCAGCGACGATTGATGACTTCATTGTTTGATACTGCAAGTTTGTTGGCAATCATATGATCCCGTAACCTTCCCTGCAGCACAGTAGTAATCACACTTTCTACTTCCCTAGTACAAGTTCGTTTACAAATGATGTATATATGGCCATTGTATAATGTTCTGGAATATATTGCTATTCATTTTTTTTTAAGGGGGTGGGGGAGGCGCACAAAGTTTTGAAGCTGGTGTAGCTATTGTAGACGATGCGACCTCCTGCTGGGCATTTATTTTTGAAGGTATGAGGACCAGATTAAAGGTAATTTTTGTGAAAGTGTGGTTCGTCTACTCAGCCATGATCACGAATCATGTGTGTGGCTGGGTGGTGTGTTTCTGACTAGTGACTACTGAAGAAAAGACAGTATTTTGTGTGTATTATCAACCAAACTTTGTTTCAATTAACTCTCCAACTTATGGGATCGGCACCCCTCTAAAGATTTCCATAGTATAAGCACCCCTCCATAAGTTATTCAATAGACCTGCCGTACACTCAAGGTGCGGGTAGCAAAATTATGTTTTCCGTTTGTTGTTTACGGCAATTGCTTACGGCAGAAAATCTTTGTAGTTCATTTGGTTTTCATGGCACCCAAGTAGTGCGAAAAGAGGCCACCGTGACTAAACCAGAAAAAGATAATTCCGTGGGAAGTCTTGCTTTTTTAAGAACTTATTTCGAAATGGGGCTTTTCAATAGTCAACACTAAAAGGAATCAAGGGCATTTTGATTTAATTTGTAAGTTCTCTTTATTAGGTGACTTATGGGTATATTGATCATGAGAACTAGGTAGAAAAAACTATGGACTCAATGCCAATATTATTGTTTATGGTGGTAGTAAGGTAGTGATTGGTCTAAAACTGGTTACCAAGGACGCTCGTTTTTATTTGAAGAAGCATGGAGAGAAAACTAGAAGGGACGGGAAGATGACGACTGCTATTCTCATTGGGTGACTTTTTGGGAGGGGTTTCAAACAAACAATCAGCTGCTCCTATTAAGTTGCTAACCATAACAAATGACAAAATAAACCAACCCCAAAAAGTCAGGCACTGGAACTTTTTCTTCACCAAAGTCGACATCATTATTCATGTCATCTCTCAATTTCATAATGAGCAACTACCTTTTCTTCATCAACCACTGGAGAATTTTTTTGCTCAACATGTTCTTCCACCACTACTTCTAATTTTCTAAATGCTCTTCTTTGTCCTTAGCGTCAACTGTGATGCGATGGATCTTTTCCTGTATCTTAGTGACACCCTTTTCTACGGGTTCTATTGCTTGGTTTATAGTCAGTGCAACATCCTTGAAAACCTGTTAAAGGATGAACCTTCTCATTAAGCACAAACACACACACACACACACACACACACAGCGAGAGAGAGCTCACATGTCCACCACCTCCAATAACAATATCCTGAACACTCTCAGTGACACTTGTTCCAGGGGACTCAACATGAGTTTCCATCTGTTTAATCGTGGCGGGTTTCTCCTTCCCACCTTCCTCCAACTTCATCATGGCTTTGATTTCTTCGGAAATGACCTTACCATGCTCATAAATGGGCAGGTAATGATACGGTTTAGCTGAGAAAACAAAAATATAGGCAACTGCGGCGATTGACATCTGCCAAACAAAGTGAGTTAACTTGCATGAGCACTTGCGATACAGATAGAATGAGTTTGGTCATCAGGGCAGAAGTCAAGCATAGCATCTGGCAAAGAAAAAAAAATGATAGTGTGTTATACCAAATAGCTTCCAAAGGAATACAAAGCAAAAGCTTCATAGCAATTTCTTAAGATGTCACATGCGAGGGAAAGGTTTGGATTCAACAAAGATATAATATGGATAAAAAAAAAGCCAAAAATTGAAACCATCAAACATGCCTGAGAAAACTAGAACTGCTTCAATTACATGTATAAAACACAGCTTAGACAGTCTAATTAAGGATTTAATATTAGCTTCTGTTTTTAGTGTCTGACAAACTATAATCGTTTTCCATTTTTGGGTAGGGACGATTAACTGAAGCCCACAAGTTTGTTCCAAGTAAAATTGTCAATCATTTGAAAATTTTGAATAATTAATAAGTAATAACAACTGAATTAGGCATCAGAAATTTAAGGGCGAACTAATTACTAAATGATACGTCCATATATATATATATACTAGCATCATGCACGTGCTACGCACGTCTTAACAATACAAACATGAAATCATGAAGTTATAATTGGGAAGTAAGTGTCTTAAAAAAAACACAAAACTGATTTTTTTATCACGCAGGTTTTGAAAGAAATATTCAGTACATGGAATGTGTCAGCATGCTACTTGATCCTCCTCTCAAGCTCAGGTTTTAAATGTCTGATAATATATTGCATGTGCACTGCCCATAGCTCTCATGCTCGTAAAAATAAGAGAGACTTGCAATTGCATCTACAACGTCTGTCGACTTGTCAACCACAACAACTGCAACAGGTCCCAGACCAGAAGTAACAGCCTTGAGAGCATCGTATTCCATAAGTACATTGTCATATATGTGCTTAAGAAGCAGTGGGACAGAGTGACAGACGAACCTCCTGGTATTACTGCAAGTAAATTGTCCCATCCACCTCTAACTCCATCACGGTGTCTCTCTAATAACACTCAGGCATTTGCCTTAAAATTGTAGGAGAACCAACAACACTTTGAACACTTGTAACTGTGGTGGGGAATTAGATGGGGGAAAGGAATACAATAGAAATGTACTCAAAATAATTATATATACCCGGAGAGATACAACAGCATCCAAGGTGTATCCTTATTCAACCTCGGTATCTCGTAGACCCATCATTGACTTGTCAATCTCATCTTTCTCTGATTGATTAGAAACACCAATAATCTGCAAGCTCATCCAATGAAAGAAAATTCTGTGGTATTGAATTCAAACGGGGGGGGGGTGGGGGAATTTATTCACATAGGATTTCTGAGGACCAGGTAAGTTGAAGATTAATTGGTTCTTGATGACCAAGTCACCAAACAACACCCTAAAAAAGAGTAGAAGTTTCAGTAAATACAACACAAATGCAAAGCTAGCATGATCCTGAAGCTCAACTTTATGCAATCATCTTGTCACCTTAATGATTTATTGAGAAATGAAGTTTATGACAAAGCACCCTATTAAAGCATAAGAAGTTTTTTTCTTATAAAAACTATCTTCCCAAGTTGAGAGAGAGAGAAAGATAACTACGATTACTATGGATGAGAGTTCAAACTATATAAAAAAAAGTAAATATATAAATAAAATTAAGAACCAATAAATTGGTGAAAGAAAAGTAGTTGATGAATTATCTGCGTTAAAAATCACGTAAACATCGTTAAGGTAGAGCTTTAGATGATCAATATGTACTTAATACAGCCTTCGTCAAAGAAATTCCCAATTCCAAAATTAAAATAAACACGAACTCTAGTTGAAAGTGATGAAAAGAGTCAAGATTCAGAAGATGCGTGCCACACATTCAGGCCTAGAATGGTTTTGAGGGATGATTTAAAAGCGAGTATTATATATTATTATACATACCAATTTGATGTTTCGTAGCATAGCATTACACAAACTACTATTGAAAAGAAAGAGATACCTAGCATCTGTCCTCTCACCACAAATGTCAGCACCAGCACCATAATGGACATGAACATCAAAATCATAACCAGATCCAGATCCAAATCCAAATGCATTCTTCCCCAAAAGTGGTGGGTGAGCTTGAAGCTTAAGAAGAGAGTTCGAATACAAATTTAGACGCAAACAATTCACCGAAAAGAGAAAGAAACTAAAGAAGAGAGTGCATAGTCACCAGCATAAGTAATCTCTAACTCATAGAAATTGTTCACCAACACAGTAACGCTCCTCCTATCTGCCTCTCTGATATGATCAAAGAAAAGAGTGTACCCACTTGGGTGTCTAAAATAGTAAGGAAGCCAAGATGTCAATATCTCAATCTCATCAGGAAGGCCTGGTATCACAAAGCTCCCAGCATCACATGAAAGTTTGGTGTGAGGAACATAAAGCTTAATATATTGTCCATACAGCAAAGAACAAAGTATCTACATCCCTTACATTAGTATATTAGTGGGAAATGCAACTTTAGTTTAATTGTTATGTTATTGTCATGTCAATGAAATACGCATTATGAACTTTGTGTACGCAGTTAGCGGATTTTGACATACCTTATGCTAGCTATAAGTTTCATTGGCTGCAGCAAATCGAGTGGATGACTGGGAGAGCAGATTTTGGAAAGACGCCTTCACAGTACAGGATGGTGCCTCTATAAGCATGTCCCTCCTAGCCTTTACAGCTCCCTAATTTCGGTTAGCAATTTCTGCAATTGTAGCCAGACATGATTAAATCCACATTGAGCATCAGTCCATAGTTCAATGAATTTTGACTGTACATACAATCTCATAATGACCATGAGAGACATCTAAATTATTTATGTACGGAAACACATATAGAAGGAAAGACACTATGGATGGTTGAATAAATAGTTGGGGTAGCGTACATCCATTCCATTTGAGGGAATTGTAAAGTAATACGCATCACTCAAGGAAATTTGAACTGTATAAAATATTTAGCAAATTTAAACTACAATTCAATAAGAGAAATTAAAAACCTATTTGTTTTTGTAACACAACGTGTTCATATGAGAAGTTAAACAAACCAACAAAGTAAAAAATTATAGAGGTGGCGAAAACACAAAAAAAATGGGAGAAGGAGAACAGTATGATGCCCTATGGGTTTGTGGAATAAGAAAACCTCACAAACCAAAATTTATGTTAAGTGGGAAGATGTTGAAAGTTTCCTCACGACTGATTAGCATTTTTTCTTTATAGAGGCTTGATCTACATCCACCCATTCAAACATTAAACTTTCCGAGTAATTAATTGTATGAAATCAACAGCGCATAAAAATGTGATCAAATAAACTTAGATAAACAAATTGAAATTGGCCAAAAGTACATAAATAGAACAATTTAACATTCAGCACTTAACAATCTTTTAAGAATATAATTCAAAATCTGCTTAACCATGGACAATTCAATTGAATTAATAAATATACATAAGAATAAATAAAAAATGTAAGTATGTATATATATGGATGTGACAGCATAGACATTTGCAAATTTGAAGTAGCAAAATGAACAGGTCTACACAGAGATAATTTCAAACATTTCCACAATGAAAACAACAAAACTCAAACCCCCATTCTAAATAAACCAAAAATAAACAATATTTACCTCAAGAGCAAGCTTGAATCTTCGAAAATTCCATAACTATTTAACATCACGACAAAGCTCCCACCTTGAAAGATTCTTCTCTTCTTTATCAACTTGATCCAAAACAAAAGAAGACCCAACATCAGGATTCTCTATTTATGAAATCCTCTTATAAACCATAGTCCATTTCTGTAATGGTTTTCTTTCATAATTTTTGTGGTTTTTTTCTTGTCATTGTAAATTTTATTGAACGGTTATTGTTATGTAGTGGGCTTTGAATGAAGTTGGGTTAAACCATAAATGGGCTTTGAGTATGATGATGTTGAAGATATTGAGTGGTGTTGGAAACGAAGATACAATGAGGAAGAATCACATGCACATAGAAATAGGACGGAGAGAAAAAGTGTGCGAGCTCGAAGCTTGAGAAGAGAGCGGGGAGACCGAGAGAGGAAAAATCGAGAAACGTTAGAAATTTTGTTAAGTGACTCAATTTACGATTTTGCCCCTGTGACGTACGTGAAAAACACTGTTCATCGACCCCCAAATTTTTCTAATATAGTAAGATATATATATATATATATATATATATATATATATATATATATATATATATATATATATGAATTCCTCGAAGAACTAAGTTACTACGAGTCCAAGACATGATGAAACCATAGCCAGGGCTCTTTTTCTTGTCTTCAAAACCCGGAGTTACGTGAAATCCTTGTATCTTAAATAAAACTTCAGGGATACTTTTAACCAGGAGCAAATACTTACTGACTCAGTTGCATAGACAGGAACCGTGAAGCGAACAACATTTTTGTTCCTAAGATCTACACTCCAAGCATTATATAAAATAGAGAAAATAGTATATCAAGTATTTTCCACTGCTGGGGGGGGGGACGCGGTCCACAATGGAATGGCGAGTCAGATTGAATGATACATCCAGCACTGTCCAACTAGGATGTACGCAATGCACATAAAGAGAGTCCAACATTCATTCGGCCATTCGGAGTTTGCAATGGAATCTGATAAACAAATAACTGAAACATCGAAGCAGAAGCACAGTCCACTCTTTGATGAGTTCTGCCTAAGAGATAACTCCTAAATAGTAACCAATCACCAATTCACAATTTTCCTTCTTTATTGACCATATTATTAAAAATATAGTCATATACTAAGGGTAGTTAATTAGGACTTTGCACTTGTAAGGCTTTAGGTTCACGGTATATATAGAATGTAATAATTATGGATTGTAATCACATCTTAATATAGAAAACATTTCACACATATCTTTAAATTATGGAAAAGACGCAGCATAACTGTACAGTCACAATCAACATATTGATAGAAAACTAACCGGGGTTGGTGTATGATCAAGATGCTGGAAAATCAGAAAAAGGAGAGAACCAACGCAACCAGTATGAAACTTCCAGCAATGATAGTAGCTGGCGAAAGTGTAGATCCCTATCTGTTACTTGAAAATATGAATTGGAGCTAAAAGCCCATTCACAGATGTCTTCTACATTTGACAACTTGCAGCTTGAAAAGCAAACCTGTACATGCAATAGACTTCATATTGGATTAAACCGACTTGAAAACCATATATTACAAATATGATCTGGGATTGAAAAAAAATCTTGAAAGGAAAAGACAAGTTAACCCAATTTAAGGAACCCAAGATGAAGCATTTCCTACTTGATCACAACACTATTACCAACATCTTCAAAGATACCTAGATGATGCATGGGTGACTGTTGATAGCAATTTTAATAAATCCCTCACGCTGCTCACCCGTTCACCGCTTAATCCATCTCTTAATTAAAAAGTAGTCCTTTAATTGACTAGTCTCGTGAGTCGAAAGCAAATTCTGGCTGTCAAGTGGAACAACAAAGTTTTAGTTAGTCACATACTGCTTGTATATCAAAGAATTGGCAACAACATGGGAGTTACAAAATCCTAAAATCAATAACCTGTTGGGGTTGGGTTGGGTTGATGCAAGATAGTTCATTGCAGGTGAACAAGTCACTGGCTTACTGATTAATTGGTTATTCTGGGATGAAGTCGCACCAATTAAGGATGATCTTTGGAATGTGGGAATTGGTGGTCCAGCTTTCTCTTTTTCTGCAGCGTTCTTCCAGAATTGGACAACCAGATATTTCCAGTCGTTGGAGCATGGGGAGATGCTTCAAATCCTCTTGCGTGAAGTCAAGGAATTCACAATTATAAAAGCCCAATGTTTGAATTGCTCTAAATCTCTAATAATCTATATATAAGTCTAAACCAACCTGAAATTGCAGAAATTAAATTATAAATCAGTGATTAAAGGAACTCAAAAAATCCAGTGACAAATTTTCATTAAAATGGATTTTAATCCTTGCTAGCCTCAGTTAAGAACAAGCCACCAGCAGTTTTATTTGACTTCATCAGTCTCAAGAATACCCACAATGTCATCTTCCTTCAATAAAAGATGAGTTGATCCATAAAACCAAACGGAATAAACAGAAATGTAGATAAAATAATGAACAAATCTTACTTCTCTTAATCTTATTTTCCAAAAAACAACCCATTCATATCTTATCTAAAACAAACATTTGTGCACTAATCTCATGTCATTAATTTTTTTTGAAGTAGTGAGAGATTTGAGGATTGGGTTGGTTGGTGTTTGGAGAAATGAGGGATTTTGAAAATCATAAAATCAATTACCTGTTGGGGTTGGGCTGATGCATGATTCTTCTTTGCAGGTGAACAAGTCACTGGCTTATTCTGGGATCAATTCATCCCCCCTCCAATTAAGTTCGATCTTTGGAATGTGGGAATTGGTGGTCCAGCTTTCTCTTTTTCTGCAGCGTTCTTCCAGAATTGGACAATTACGAATTCCCAGTCGTTGAAGCATGGGGAGATGCTTCAAATCCTCTGGCGTGAAGTCAAGGAATTCACAACTCCAAAATCTCAATGTTTGAATTGCAGTGAGTTGGTTGAAGCCTTGGGGAAGTGACGACTCTTCAGAATCAGAGATGGAGAAAGAGTGAAGATTTGGGTAGTCATTTTCGTTGTGATCGGGGGAACCAATTCCACTGATTAGCAGCGGCAATATAGACTTTGAAAGAATACCTGTATCCAACCATAATTCCAGCTTTTCAAGGAGGGGAGGAAGGCAAGGTTGCCTCCCCGTCAGTTGTGGACAACGAGATATCTTTAGACTTCTGAGTGCGGGAGAAAACAAGTAGTGCGGCACCACCTTCAACTTAGGGCAACGCCAGATCACCAATTCGCAAAGACAGGGCATGATGAAACCTTCTCCAGCTTCTTCATCTCTTCTTATTGGAAGCTTTATTTCATCCCCCTGTTCCTCCCACTCCGGCATGCCAGACAATGTAAGTTTCTTCAATACTGGGAACACTGCAACTTCTTGAGCGCTAAGAGTAACATTATCATCAATTTGGAAAAGCTTAAGGCCCCGAAATTCCATATTTTGTAGTTCAAGTTCTTCTAGAGATTTTAGCTTCCCGAGGCCTGGTGGTAACATTTGCAATTTCAAATCATGCACAGTCAATGTGCGAAGCTTTGGAAAAATCTCCACGCCTCTTCGGAACGGCAGATGCCACTCCTCACACTGTTCCATATAATAAATCTGAAGCGTATGTAACTTCGGGAACACTACTACCGATTGTACTGAATCTTCACCCCCAGTAGAAGTACCACCAGTACTTCCCAGTCCATAAAACTCGCATCCGATGCGTTTCACTGAGCCCAGCCCCATAATTCAAGGTGTTCAAGGTTTTGAAGTCTCCCCAAAGCAGGCAATTCCGAGCACTGATTGCAGTTTCTCAGCTTCAGTTTCACCAGATTGGGTAAAGCTGAATTTATACTTGACATCATCCACGACGGAAATCTATTCCCTTCGTAATCTTCTATACGCAACTCTGCCAAGTTTGTATGCGGCTGGAGACCATCCAAAACATTCTCTTTCCTTTTTCTCTCTTCTTCATCATCATGTCTTTCTTCATCACTTTCTTCAGAAAACACCAAATCCAAGGACCGGAGCTTTTCTTTTTTCTTTAGTACTGCTTCTATTGAGTCCGCCACTTGTCCCAATCCCTCTATTCTTAGTTCTCCTTGGATATGGTCTAAAAGTTTTAACTCTCCAATCTGGCATCCTTTTCCACCATCACAATCCAATACCACTTTACTTAATGTTCTAAGGCAGCTCAATCGCTCCAAACCCCGCGGGAAATAACTCAACTTATAAGTTCTTTCAAGTTCGAGATGCCTGAGATTACGTAATTTCCCAATTCCTTTGGGGAGTTTTTTGAGAGATCCACACCAATTTAGTTTCAACGTCTGTAAATTAAATAGATTACATACTGTTTCAGGTAGCTCCTTTATTATCATGTTAGACAAATTGAGGAGTCTCAGATGTAACAATCTGTCCACCTTATCTAGAAGTTCTTCAAGATAAGTTTTACTTAAGTCCAATACCCGAAGGCATGTCATCTGACATATAAATAATTTAAGACGCGCACTGGTATCCACCTCATATCCTGCACCAAAATGACGCAACCTGATGTTACCAACCTCTTTATCATTCTCCATAAAAATAGAGGATTCCTTCTTTGCGAGATGTCGGGCAAAATCATGCACAAGATCATGCATCTTGCAACAAATCACGTTGCCTTCACTGTCTTTTTTAAAGTCTTGGAACAAAGAGCGCATCGCGAGATCATTGAAATAGTTTGTACCAGTTTTCTCTAGATCTTTTGAGCTATCATAGCTTAAAAACCCTTGCGCCATCCAAAGCTTCACCAATTCATCTTTCTCTATTTCTGCATCTTCTTGAAAGATAGCACAATAAGAAAAACACCGCTTCAAACGCGAAGGCAATGCATAATAACTTAATAAAAGAGAAGGTAAAAACTCAGGCTCATCTTTCGAAATTTCTTCCCATATGTTACTTGCTAGTACATCTTCCCATTCTACTACAGATCTTTTGCGGCGCAGAAGACTCGCGATAATCTTTACCGCTAGAGGGACACCCTTACACTTCAAGGCAATTTCTTTTCCGATTTCTTCAAACTTTTCGCGGTCGTCTTGTATTTCCCTGAGACCTATATGTTTAAAGAATGACCAACACTCTTCATCAGACAATTGCCCCAACCTATGTATCCAGGTGGAGGCCATCTTCTCTGCAATGTTCTCATCTCGTGTGGTGATTATTATTCTGCTTCCATGTGCACCACCATCTAGGGAGACCTTCAACTTTCTCCAAATCTCTGAATCATAAGTCCATACATCATCTAGCACAAGAAGAAATTTCTTTCCCCGTACGGATTCAGACAAACTTTTATGCAGAGCTTGCCACGCTACAGTATTAAGGACATTACCAGTAGCTTCTTCAATAATAGATTTGGCCACCCTTTCAAGATTAAAAGGCTGCGAAACACAAACCCACATCCGCGTTTCAAAGTTCTTCTTCACTTCCTTATCTTCGACGATTAGTTGCACAAGGGTCGTCTTGCCGAAACCCCCTGTACCAACTATAGAGATGAGTGGGACATGTGAATCTTGATGATCGGTCTCACTCAGTAACATGCTTTCTATACTATATATATCATCAATACGACCATAGATCTCAGAACCATCAACAAAAGAGCTCGTTGATCTCAGAGGTTCTTCACGACTTTGCCTTTCAAAGAGATTTAGGAACAATCGATCTAGCTTTATTTTTCAATCAATCCCATCATCGTCATTCCGTTTTAAACAAGAAAATTGAGAAAATAAGCCGGACCAAACCTCCCCACTGATAGGATTGTCGTCATCAAGTAGTTGGATCTGTGAGCTGAGAATTCTGGTATTCCACTCGTCCAATACATCGTCAGCATCATATAAGATGCGTGTGAGTCGTTCTAACCAAACCTTTACTGCTGGGTTGTTGACTTGCTTTTCCTCTGCATCCTCAAGCACTGCTTGGATAAAAACGAGTGTATCATCGAGTTTTTCGCTTTCATTAGCTACACCCGCCAATAGATTCACCTGATCTGTTTGGAGGATCGAACGCAATTGCTCCAACACACCGGAGATCACCGAATGAGCCATAGTGATAAGTGATCAGGTAATGTATATCACAATCAGAAGAAAAACAATAGAGAGAGAAGACACCCAATTTGTAAATGCAAGGGCAAAGCTGCCTAGGTTCGTTGTTATCTCAATTTGCAAATGTAGTCCATACACTTTCTCTGTAACTATATCCCACGACCCAGCCAACACCAATAATTCACATAGGTGGGTCAAGAGATGTTTCTCGAATATGACTTTGTTCACGCACTCTAAAAGCAAAGACAATTGCAATGACTTTGTAGAGAATAGCTGTTAAGTGACATTACCAACAGATTGAGACCACCAACGCAACTTTAATGACAGGTACACCTTTTGCCCGATAACCAAAAAATTACAATGCTACCACTGTCAATATATAGGAAACTTGGACATTTGAGTTACCTACTTACCTTGACCTTTCTGAGACCAGTATCACCTCAATGCCTTAATCCACCTGGAACTATTTAGGAGTCCTAACTTCAAAGTGTATCCGAAGTGCATGAGGAGCCTCGTTGTGGAGTGTTGACTGGCATGCCAGTTTGAATTGGTCAGTACGTTGACTCGCCTTGAGACATTATCCTTGTTTGGTGCGTGCTCAAGTACAGAATGTGCTCGACTGCTCGTATCCAAGAGATGGAAAGACAAAACCAGATCAAAGGAGAATTAACGATAAAAGGCTTGGGCATGTCTGCAATCAAAAGGATGCTGAACGATCCAATGATAAAAAGAGGATTGAGAAGCTAAATGTGTGGTGGTCAGGTGGTGATGATCAAGGTGGCCTTGATCCTTTGCATGAAAACATCAGCAGGGGTGTTAGAAGGACTTCATCCACATACGAACATACAAGAGTTTCAGATTCAAAGGTACCCAGGTGTTTTCTTACCTAGTTGGCTAGGGACTTCGAGGACACTTCCAAAGTTGATTTCTCTCTCGCTCTATCGCATGCCTAACGTGGAAGGATGGTTGTCAGTACATGCACATCCACTCTCTACTTGCCTTTGTCTATTGAGGAATTAGCAGTGGAGAGATGCAATGAAGTGGATTGTCTTCCAGAAGCACCGCTGCAGAACCTTACTTGTCTCCGGACTTTGGTCATTAAAACCTGCAAGATCCTGAAAATTCTTCCCACGAAGGCTTGAAAATCTCGCAACACTGAGGTTCATGAGGATTATATCCGGATCAATGCTAACGGGCCTCAAGACTCTAATACTTACTGGTTGTCACTGTTTGGAAGTTTCAGTGGTTGGTTTTCAGCTCCTCACTGCCCTTCGAAATCTAGAATTTGAAAGATTTGGCTTGGGAGGGTGTACAACACATAACTACTCTTCAATCTCTAAGAATTTGAGAGTGCAAGAATCTGTGTGTGTTGCCAGAATGTTTTTTTTTTGCTCAAGGATAATTGATTAATAAGTAAAATGAAAATGTTACAAAGATAGACTTACAGACAAGGACTAGGTTAGTAGCATTATCATTGCTAATACACCCATTACAACCAACCCACTACCAGAATGGTTGCAACACCTACCACCTGCACTTTTATATTTTTAGATTATAGGTTGTCATCCTGATTTACACATAGGATGTATAAAGGCGTGATTTAGCTTTCTTTTACATACACAGTTGAAGGGGAACTGGAATGGGTTATTATTGGGACCGAGTTCGGCTTAGGAGCGAACTGCCTACGTATCTTGTTCTCGATTCCGAGGGGAGAGAAGAATCAGGTCTGGCGTAGTTCATAGGAGGGGTATTTATAGATGTTGAGAGTGAATCCTCACCCACCACGTGTAAAGTGCATCACAAACGTGGGGTGTAGATTGGGAAGTCGTGCGAGTGCTGTCTTTATAGGTCTGTTGTGATGATGGGGATTAGTAGTCTGGGCAAGTAGCTTGCGGCAGTGGTCAGTAGCTGGTGGCAGTGATTTGTGCATGTGCACCTCTGGTCATTATCGATTGCTTCTAGAAGGTGAGCTGAATCACGTTATAGCCTGGTTCGCGTGCTGACGCGAACTGTGCGGGAGCGTTCTCTTTAGCTTGTAAGTACAATCTGGTTCCACCGGTCGGTTTGGTATTTCCATCATGCTGAGTACGCGCCTAATATCCCTGAAGGAGGATATCACTCCCTTACACACCCCCTCGGTAGCCGCGTCTCATGGAAGCCGAATTTTCGAGAGAAAACAAGAGATGGCGCGTGTGGAGCGTGTTAGATGTGAAAATATCCAACGAGTTGAAGGGAGCGATCTGTATTATCTTGTGAGTTGGTGGGCGTAGATGTTTGACACGTGTTCGGCACGTGAGAGGATTTGAGCAGTTGTAGAGAAAACGTGCCGCCCCATTTTTTCAATATTTGAAAAGACAGGACAGTTTGTTGGAAGTCGTGTGCAGCTAGGGCTAGGGTGTAATCATGATGCCTTGGAAATTGGAGGGGCGGTTGTTCAAAGATTACGCTTGCGTTTTTTTGAAACATCACTTTGCTGCTTCACCTTGTAGAAAACACTTGACTACAGCAACAACCTTCAGGTTAGTTTTCTGTCATTGTTGGGCTCCTGCTTCTTGCTTCGTGCTTAGTCTTTGTTTCTAGAGTTGTTAAGACGTTCGATTAGTTACTAGTGGCTAGAACTGTTAGGGCGAAAGGAGAGATGTCTGACTTAGACGATACGCGATCTCATGAGGTTCGCAAAGCTTCTCTTGGTTGGGATGCTGAGGAGGAAGAGAAAGATGAGTCGGTGTGTGGGGTGAGTGAGGGTGGTGGTGATGAAGATGAAGCAGTTGAGGAGGCTGGAAGTGGGGAAGATGAGTCTCGATTTGCGTCTGTGGGTGCTGAAGCGAGCACTTCAGGTCGCTGTGATAGGTCGTCGTCTAGCGGGCTGCCGCCTAAGGCTGTGGACAGACACGCTTTGAGGGCGTTCCCCTATTTAAGGAAAAAATATGGGATAACCGTAAGCGGTCTGGAGATCCATGAGCCCGACCAGAACGCTCTGGTCTATAGCGATAGGTATACCCCACCGAACTATGGGGTTATCATCTGTGAGGGGCAGCTGAGGGCGCATATGACGATACCATTCTCGAAGCTGGTTTGTGAGTTCTTGAACTGCTGTGGCAAAGCGCCTGTTCAGTTTGTGGGTAACATATGGCGGTTGTTCAAGGTGTTTGACCTGCTGAACGCCAGCGGTGAATACCGTATAGTATTAAGGTCGCTGATATTATTGAGCATTACTCATTAAAGCGATCTAAGTCACTTAACTTTAGCTTGCAAACTCGAGCTAAGCTGTCGAGCGTTCTGGATGGTGTGAGTAACGAGTCTTGGGATAAAAGATCGTTGCTGCTTGTTGGAGACTACTGTGCGAGCGGGTTCAGTGTGGAAAATAAAATATGTGACTTTACTGGTGGGTACCAGTACGCTCTTTGAGAATATTGATCTTGCGTTAGTTGAGCTGGTACTGATATTACTATTTTGTTGTCTGTGCAGATACTCCCCTAGAAAAGGAGACGAGCCGAAAGGTGATTGAGAAGTTCGCTAGGTTGACTCGAGTTGAGAAACAAGCGAAGCTTCCAGAGGTCGCGCATTTCTTTAAAGAACGGGGAGGACCTGCGATTAGGGAGAAAAGGGTAGCGCAGAAGACAAGGGCGCGAGGTAAAGTGACAAGGGGAGCATCAGGGAAGTCTGTGATGGATAAGCGCGCGAGTGACCTAGTGATGAGGGAAGATAAGAACCGAGGTCGTTCTGGACCGAAGCGACTTGCTGGGGGTGCTGGTTCGTCTGGGGTTGGGTTGGGGAGGGGTGAGGAGGACGCTCCTTATGACCTGGATGACAGCCTCTTTGAGATTCCTGAGCCTACTCGCTTGCCCAAGAGGAAGGGTAACGACGCTGAGACCCGTCCTGCTAAGGTCGCACGGGTAGTGGAAGCCGTGTTTGGGGTCGGCTTTGGAACTGGTGGTGAAGGACGAACCGGGGGGAGGGCGGCTCGAAGCTCAAGGGCGAGGCCGATGCCTGACTTTAGCGTCCTGGGTGAGGAAGCCGCGGAGGTTGCTCCGACCCGGGTTGCTGGAGATACTTTCGGCAAGATGAAGGGGAAGGCTAGCTTGAAAGATACCGGTAAAGGGCATGCTAGTGCTGGGAAAGTTGAGCTGGAGCGCAACCTGATGTATGTAGATGAAGCGTCTGGTAAAAAGTGCTATGTGAGGAGGTCGGATTGTAGCTACAAATTCGCACCGATAGCTGCTTGTTTGCTCGAGGGGATGACGCTGGATGGAGACATATAAGACTTGGACTCCAAGGAGCTGGATTCGAACCTCAAAGGCATGGATAAGGCGCTGTGTCTGGTAAGTTCCTTTTGTATTTAGGCTGTTTTGCTGTACTGTGCATGCTGTTATTGCTTTCGGTGTTAATGGGGATTGTTGTGCGAACTGTCTTAGCTTATTGCTGGGTACCAGAAGCTGAAGACGGCCGTTTAGTTCGCCGAGCTAGAGAAGACAGAGGTCGAGACGCTGAGGGACGAGCTGTCGACTCTTCGAGAGGTGCAGCAGTCTGAAAAGAAAGAACTGGATGCGTTGAGGCCGCAACTCACTTCTTTGACGCTGGAGAGGATGTCTGCTGTGAACGAGTCGGTCGAAATGGGCTACGAGGTGGAAGTCTTTGAAGAGCAAAATTCCGGTCACCGCGAAAAGCCTATCTTTGAAAGATGTAAAACTGCCACCTTGCAGGCGAAGGATGCCTATCTTGCCATTCGTGCAGAGGTAGAGGAGCTGGAGAGAAAATATGATGAGCTGCAAGGAGAACAGGAACGTGGAGCTTCGGGAGAACTCGAGGTCAGGCCACTCGAAGCTGCTAGTGTTGTTCCTGTGGTCGTGCTTCCTCCTGCTACCGGTGTGGTGAGTGATCCAACTCGGGCCTCTGGCGAGCTGGATGGGACCTTAACCGAGGCAGTTGTGGCGTCTGCTGGTGATCCGAGCTCTTCCCAAATGTTGAATGTCTCTCTTGTTGAAAGTTTTGATGATGTTGTTTGAGAACAGTAGTTGGTGTGTGTGTTTGTAATTGGCCTTTGGCCGGAAACAATAGAACTGGTTTCCTGGGATAACCCGGGCAGTTCGTTTTTCTTCTCTATTTGTGATTATGATGAATAGTGGCTAACTGAGTTGGATTTCCTGAGTATCCTCAGCAGCTCGGTTAGTCTGGGAACTGAGGCTTCACTGAGGTCGTCAGTTCGCTGTTTTTCGTGAATGGGAAATATGTTGTCTTGCTTTATTCAAGTAGGATTGTGTATGATATGTGTGTTTGCATTCGGTAAGCTAGCGAACGTATGCTGTTGCGACTTGTCGTGTATAGGGTATAGTCTCGATGACCTGTGACTTTGTTGATCTGTCGTGCTTGTTATTTGATTTAAACGTTGTAGGTCGCTCATATCTTGAGGACGCAAGGGGCGTTCTCTACCCTGGAGTTGCTTAGGTTACAGTGCGTGCGTGGCACGTGTAGAAATATGGGCGGTCGAGAGATATGACATGATGGCTGCCAGGTAGGCTGCCGTTTGGCGTCTCGATGCCATCATGACCTGTCTTGGGAAGATACGTTACTTTATCATAAATAGGAGTGTTCTTGGAAGAGCCAAGACATTTGCTCTTCCTGTTGTTGCAGCTTCTCTTCTCTCGACTGTGGTGCTTCGTTTGCTTTGCCGGTTAACTCAGGTACGTTTGGCTTCTCTGTTTGGCTATTTTTCTTTTTGAAAAGAAACCTGTTGCTGATTTGTTTAACCTGCGTCCTGTCGTTTTATGCGCGTAGGTTTCATTATGGCCAGGTGCCGCAAGTATGTTAGGGTAGAGGGGAGTTTGAGAGAGACCTCCCCTCTGATAATGGAGGAAATGGAGTTCCGTTCTCATGTGCATAGGGATCGTGGCAAAAGAAAGGTTGTAGCTTCAGGGGCCAAGAACAGCAAGCGACCTCGGATTTTGGGTCGCTCGACTGGCGGCGTTGTCTTCAGGTTGCCTCGGCAGGTGAACGACACCGATCGGGCTGCTAAGGGAGCTAGCGACCTGGGGCAAGGACACCACGTTGCTGGCGAGAGTTCGCCCCCACGTATCGAGGATGTGGGGAGCGAATTCTACTACATGGGGAGGACGGGGAAGAAGCGTGCTGTAAAGCGCCCTGATTACAGCTTCCACTCGGCGCCCATAGCAACCAGTCTTCTGAAGGGGATCGTGTTGGACGGCGACAAAGCTGAGGTTGAGGATGAAGATATGGACACGCTACTGGGAACCATGGATATGGCTACTTGTTTGGTGAGTGTTTATTTGTTAGGCTTATCGCTCTGTTTCGTAAGGGAGCGTGACCTTGATTTTGTACTTGTAGTTTTTGGTGGGGTACGACAAGCTGAAGAACGCTGTGCAGCACGCTGATACTGATGTCAACTCCCGAGTCGAGCTAGGATGTCTGCGAGCTGCGTGGGGAGTTGACAAGACGAAGCTGGACGTGATGACAAATAAGTACCGTGCGGCTGCTGATGAGAACGCTAAGCTTGTTGCAGCGATGACTGATCTACAAGGGAAGTTAGCGGAAGTCACCGAGTACGCCAAGCAATGTCAGGGGGTTGCACGCAAAGCTCAAGATGCGTATACCATGGCCTGTATCCAATATGCCGAACTGGATGAGAAATACTTCCAGTTGAAGAAGGCACATGGGGACCGTGGTACGTGTATCTTGCGTTAGTTGTCTTTGAGATCCGCAAGGCACACTCCGTCGACCGATCTTCGCCCCTAAAGGATAAACACGCCAGGGTCTGCTCCTTAATGGTGATTTCTCGTCTTGTTTTTGCAAAGTGTTTAAGTTGGATGATTTCTTTGTTTGTTCTCCTCTCTACGAGTGTTAAACAATAGAGCTGTGTTTTCAGGCTTGCCTGAGCAGTTCGCCTTAGTTGATACCGAGAACTGGTTTCCACGAAAGTGGTAGTTCGTTAAGTTTGCTCCTATTGTTCAAAGAACCGATCTGGATTTTCTGGGTAGACCCAGCAGATCGGTGGATTGGAACTAGCTACCTGGCATTGGCCGAGCAGTTTGATTGGTGAATGTATATGTAATGTCATCTTTTGTTTGACTGCTTGTAGTTATTATTCTGTTTATAGCGCTTGTGGTATGCTTGTGGTATGCTTATGAGATTTAGTTTAAGAAAGCGTTATGCTTGTGAAGTATTGCTCAAGAGAGCGATCTCCCTGAGTTGATCTTAGCGATATAGGTCCCCGACTAGTAAGACTTAGGGACGCCATGAGCCTGTAAGCTCCTGAGAGCGTTCTCATGGAGTTGACCCTAGAAGTATAGGTGCTCAAGTTAGCGAGGTGTGGAGAGGCTGTGAGCTTGTAAGCTCTTGAGAGCGTTCTGCTCGCGGAGAGCGTATATAGCCTCTGAAGGCGTACTGCTCCCTGAGAACGTTCTCACAGAGTTGATCCTAGAAGTATAGGTCCTCAACTTAGCGAGATTTGGAGAGGCTATGAGCCTGTAAGCTCCTGAGAGCGTTCTGCTTCGTGGAGAGCGTATATAGCCTCTGAAGGCGTACTACTCCCTGAGAACGTATGTAGCCCCTGAGGGCGTGCTACTCACTGAGAGCGTTCTCACGAAGTTGAGCCTAGAAGTATAGGTCCTCAACTTAGCTAGATTTGGAGAGGCTATGAGCCTGTAAGCTCCTGAGAGCGTTCTGCTCGTGGAGAGCGTATATAGCCTCTGAAGGCGTACTGCTCCCTGAGAGCGTATGTAGCTAGGGCTGTCAACGGGCCGGACCTAAACAGGACACACCTAGGTCCAGGCCCGACCCGAATCATATTTGATATTTTGAGTCCAAGCCCGGCCTAAGTCCTATTGGGCAAGTTCGGATTCGGGCCAGGCCTAGGTCCGTTAGCAATACATGGGAACTGTTATTTTTGTCTAAAATTTAATCAAATTTGTAAGTGGCAAGAATCGAACCCACAACTCTTGTGTGGCAGGCACAATACTAACCAATATGACTTCCAATTTTCTATGTCAACTTTCAGTAAATATAATAGATATATTAATAATATTAAATATAAAGCACATAAACTATTATAGATTTCGGGCCGGGCCATTATCGGATCGGACATAGGTATGTCCAGACCTGGCCCAATAATCTTATCGGGCTAAATTTAAAGTCTAAGTCCTTATCTTATCGGTTCGAATTCAATCGGGCTTTGGGCTTGTCTTGGCCCATTGACAGCCTTATATGTAGCCCCTGAGGGCGTGCTGCTCACTGAGAGCGTTCTCACGGAGTTGATCCTAGAAGTATAGGTCCTCAACTTAGCGAGATTTGGAGAGGCTATGAGCCTGTAAGCTTCTGAGAGCATTCTGCTCGTTGAGAGCGTATATAGCCTCTGAAGCGCATCGCCCCCCACGAGGCGTATGTAACCCCGAGGGCTTTCGCTTCATCGAGAGCCGTTCGCCATGGAGAACATATATAGCCTCTGGCGCGTCTTGCTCCCCGAGGCGTTACGCTTTCGCGGTGTTGATCGTAGAAGTATTTGAATAGAGTGGTTGATGATACAACTATAATTAAACTACCTAAATTGACAAAGATTAAAAACATGGCTGTGTACAAGACTGAATTTTTATTGATAAAATCTCTTTAACAAGTAATTGTTCCAGGGTCGTGGTAGTGGTTTCCCTTCTTGCGTCTTGATCTAGTAAGCCCCATTGCCAACAACTCAGTCTACTATGTACGGTCCTTCCCATGTTGCTGCTAGTTTGGAGTCATCCTGTGTCTTTCTCAGAACTAGATCACTAGGTTGGAAGGATCTAGGGTGTACTCGTTTGTTGTAGGACCTCTTTAGAATCTGTTGATACGATGCCCCACTCTGATAGCTGCCAGGTCGCGGCGTTCCTCCAGCATATCGACCTCTCGGGCTAGGACTAAGTCATTGTGTCCTGACTCGACAAGCCCGGATCTAGTAGTTGTGACTGTCAGTTCGGTGGGAATAACAGCTTATGTGCCATAACATAAGGAAAATGGTGACTCGCCTGTGCTGGAGCGAGCTGTGGTGCGATGAGCCCACATAATGTTCTCTAGCTGGTTTGGCCATTAGCTCTTGTTTTTTTCAATCTTTTTCTTTAAGTTTTCTAATATGGCCTTATTGCTGGCCTCTGCTTGACCGTTGCTCTGAGCGTACTATGGAGTGGAGAATGCGTGAACTATCTTCCACTTGGCCAAAAAATCTTTGACCGTTTTGCCTTTGAACTGGGAACCATTGTCCATCACCAAGGTGTGTGGCAGCCCAAATCTGGTGATAATGTGAGTCCAAATAAAGTTTCTAACATGTGACTCCTTGACATGTGCCAAGATCCACTTAGTGAAGTAATCGGTTACAGCTAAAACGAAGCAGAACCCGGTGCTTTTCTGTGGGATGAATGGTCCCATGATGTCCATGCCCCACATGTGGAATGGCCAGGGACTTGCAATGCTGATCAACTCGCGAGCCGGTTAGATGATGTTATGGCCAAAGGTTTGGCATTTGATGCATTTGAGAACATATGTTTTGGCGTCGATCTGCATGCGAGGCCAAAAGTATCATTGAGAGATTGCTTTGTGGGCCAAAGAACGACCTCCAGCATGATTGCCGCATTCTCCTTCATGAATCTTAGCAAAAATTAATTGACCTTGAGTTGAACTTATGCACCTCAAGTGAGGTCCTCCAGCAGATTTTCGAAACAACTTGTTATTCAGAACACAATAGCAACGTGCTTGATATGGTATCTGCCTGGCTTTGCTATGTTTTGGTGGGAGTGTGCCATTCTGAATGTAGTATATTATGGGCTGCATCCATGTCTGACTCATTTGATCCTCAGAAAGTGGACATAGGTCCCTAACCTCTAAGACGTGCTCTACTTGGTAGGCAGGTCAGTCAACGACTTCAATGAGTAGTTGTCTCGGGGCACAACTCAGTGTTTGTGTGGCATAGTAAGCTAAACTGTCTGCGTGTCGGTTCTCATCATGCAGAAGGTGATGTATGGTGGCTTTCTTGAAAGACGAAAGTAACTGATTAACAACTTTAAGGTATTTAGAAAGGTTACCTTCGTGGGTAGTGTACTCTTTAGCAATCTGGCGAACGACCAGTTGCGAGTCACTAAAGACTTGAAGTTCCTGTACACCGAGCTGTAGCGCCATTCTGAGTCCCATAATCAATGCCTCGTACTCCGCCTTGTTGTTGGAGGTCGCGAAGTCAATGCGAACTGACTTCTCCATCATTGCTCCGGTGGGAGACACTAACACAATGCTAACTCCACTGCTGTCAGGATTGTTGGAGCCATCTACAAAGAGAGACCAAACTGTCCTGTCTCTGCTCTTGGGGGGTAGGACATCTGTCTCTATTTTCCAATGTAGATCGTCCACAGGGAATTCGACGAGGAAATCAGCCACGACTTGTCCTTTCTGCGAGGTGCGTGGGGCGAACTCGATGTGGTGTTCCCCGAGCTCTTCGGTCCAAACCACCATGCGAGTTGTCTTGTTTTCCTTATGAAGGATTTTTTTCAATGGGAAGTCAGTGAGCACTTTGATTGGGTGCGCTTGAAAATACGGTCTGAACTTCCTTGCAGAATATAATAGCGCTTAACACTGCTCTTTCGATGTAAAAGTAGTTCTTTTCAGCTGGAGTTAGTGTTTTACTTGTAAAGTAGATTGGCTTCTCTGAGTTATTGTCGTCCTTGAAGAGAACTGAACTGATAGCAAAATCCGATACTGCTAGATAAAGCCCCAGCGTTTCTCCGTACGTTGGTTTGCCTAGGACGGGAGGTGTTGTGAGATACTCTTTGAGAGTGGAGAAGGCCTGGTGACATTGGTCGCTCCATGAGAACTGCTCGCCTTTTTTGAGGAGTTGTAGGAACGGTCGGCACTTGTCTGATGCTCTGGATATGAATCGGTTGAGTGCAGCGACCATACCTGACAGCTTCTGTATCTGTTTCTTTGTCTGCGGGTCAGGCATATCCAAGAATGCTCGGATTTGATCTGGGTTAGCTTTGATCCCGCGCTGTGAGGCCCCGATAGCCCATAAATTTGCCGGAGGACGCTCCGAAAAGGCATTTTTCTGGGTTCAGCTTCATGCGAGTTCGGCGTAACCTGGAGAACGCTTACTCAAGGTGAGTGAGGTGGTCACCTGCTTTTTTGCTCTTGACGACCATGTCATCAATATAGACTTCCATGGTATCGCCTAACATGTCCTAGAACATGTCAGTTACCAATCGTTGATACATTGCTCCAGCGTTCTTGAGGCTGAACGGGAGGACGTTGTAGCAATAACTCCCTGTTCTGTAATGAAGGACGTCTTCTCTTGATCTTCCTCGGCAAGTGGTATTTGGTTGTACCCACTATAGGCATCCATGAAGGAGAGTAGCTCGTGGCCGTAGGTCGGTCGATCCTTGGTAATGGAAAGCTATCTTTGGGAGTTTCTTGGTTGACATTGGTGAAGTCAACGCAAAGGCGGACCCTGCCATTCTTTTTTGAACTGCCACTATGTTAGCGATCCAATCTGGATAGTCGACCTTTCGGATGAAACCGACTTGCTTGAGTTTATCGACCTCGTCATTGATTGCTTTTTGAAAACGTAGTGATAGTCTCCTAGGTCGCTGTCGAACTGGTCTGACACTAGGGTTGACATTCAACTTATGATATGCAACACTAGGATCTATACCTGGCACATCAATATACGACCAAGTGAAAACATCTTTATTCATGGATAGAAAGTTTACAAACTGGGCTTTGAGTGTGGGGTCTAGGTTAGCCCCTACATAGACGAACTTAGGGTCGTCTTCCGTTCCAAGATTTACTCGCTGCCTCTCTTCAGTTGGTGTCGTAGCTTGTGTTGGAAGAGCGTCCTCTGGGGGACCGAGCTCTGTGGGTGCTTTGTTGGTCTGATGAGTGATGGGAGTTGCTGCAGGAACCGGAGCGTCTTCTGTGGTTACGACCACAGGGTCTGTGATGACTTCTGTGGTCATAACAACAAAGGCTGGAGTACATTGCAGAAGTTGTTTTGGTTGTATGGGATCTGGTGAGACGACCTCTGGGGTCTGAACAGGTGGAGCACTGATTGCGAGAGTGACCTCTGGGGTCCTGACGAGTGAATAAGTAACTGACTTGGCGACTTTCGGGGTCTATACAGATGGATAAACCTTCTTGCTGGAGCCCTCAACGCTCTGAGTTGGTGCATTGCCTCTGACTTCAGCGACCAAGTCTTTGGCCATGGTGTAGCTGGTGGGCTCGTTTCTGATGCTGATGGGGGCCTCATCGGTCTTGTTCGCTGAGAGGATTTGATTACAATGATAGGCTTCGAGCTGGTTGCTTCGAAGCTCCATCATGCCTCGGGGGCCTGGAAAGCGAAGGACTTGATGCAGTGTAGATGGTACAGCCTGCATTTGATGAATCTAACGCCGTCCTAGGATGGCGTTGTAGGACGACTTGATGTCTAAGACGCTGAAACGCGTATTGAAGCTGACTTTATCCTCTCTTGATCCCACTGAAACTGGGAGTATAATGTCACCGATTGGGTCGGCTTTGGAGCCATTGAACCCATAAAGAGGAGCGATAGGATCTATGAAGACTGACTTGGGTTGGTTCATCTCCTGAATTGTGTGGTAAAACAAAATGTCGCATGAGCTGCCAGGGTCTATCAGGATGCGCTTAACTGTCCAGTCGCTGATCTTGACATGGACGACAAGTGCGTCGTTGTGAGGGAGGCAAACCTTGTTGAGGTCAGCCTCTGTGAAGGTGATATCCCCTGAATGGCGACTCGAATGTCGCGGGGCGTGTGCTGCTTGTGAAGAAAAATGATAAACTTCTTGAAGAGCACCGACACACCTTCGTTTCTCTCTAAAAAGTAACAGAATCATCTGGGAAAGTGATCATATGGATGGTTCTGCCGTTGTCACGATCTGACGAATGCGGGTGTCTATCATGACGAGAACGGTCTATGGGGCGTCCTCTGCTGCGAGAGCGAACTTGGTTGTTTTGGCGTTCCTGGAGGGGTGGAGATCTGCTACGCACTCGGCGGGCCATAAGTGTATGGCGCAAGTCGCCGTCTGCAATGTTGGTGTACTGTTTGATCTGTCCCGCTTCAATGAGATCCTGGAGATAATGCTTGAGCCCCCAGCATGCATCGGACAAACGTTCATGCAGATCTTGCCACCCTACAATACTAGGTACATTACCAGTAGCTTGTTGAATAATGGATTTGGCCACCCTTTCAAGATCAAAAGGCTTCGAGACACAAACCCACATCAACTTTTCAAAGTTGCTCATCACTTGCCTATCTTTGAGGATTACTTGCACAAGTGTCGTCTTGCCGAAACCCGCTGTACCAAGCGGAGATGAGTGGAACATGTGAATTATGATGACTAGTCTCACTTAGTAACATGCTTACTGTAACGCCCGTATTTTTAAATACGTATTTTTCTATTTTATTAATTAATTAAATTATTTTATTTTCAAAATTCGTCGGATCGGACTCGGGATCGTGGGCCCCGTTTTGGGCCGAAGTTCGTGTTGGGCTTGGTTTGGACCCAAGTATATAAACACTTTTCTAGAAAATAGGGTTCATAAAATAATAAAATATTAAAATGGAAATGCAGAGAAAACCCGGTTTCTTTGGAGCGTTGAACGCCATGAATCGGGCTAGGAGGATTAAGTCGCTTTATTCGAGGCAAAGTAGTAGCTCTCCTGCTATATCACCGGAATACGAAAACCGTTTTACTGTCCTATGTTTTCACTAATTTTACTGTTCATTATCCGTTGTATTGGACTTCGTGTCTTTGTAATATTTAACTTTGTTAAATTTCGTTTTTGTTGTTAAACTGTGTAACTGTGCCTTAAACTGTCGAAGTTTCGAGAGGTTGTCAATGGCGGCGCAAAACAGAGAGATCGTCTCTGTTGCCTTTAAAACTTGTCTTGGATTTGGTTAGAGGTCAGGGACGTTTTTCCTCAATACTGGAATGCTAGTTGAAACTGCTGGAGTTCGGAACGAGTCGCTAATGGCAGTTCAAACTCCAGTATCGTTTTTACTGTGTTTATTGTTTTGTTGGCTGGAGGCAGATGGAATTATGGGTGGATTAAGTTGTTGATGATGGGGGTAGTGTAGGGTGTGTGGGGGGCTGTCGGTAGTGGTAGAAGCCGTTAATGGCGGCGCGTTTTGGCTGAAATTCGCGATGGCGCCGGTGTTGGGCTGTTTTTTGTTTGTAGTTTGGTTGATTGGTTTTGTTGATTGTATTGTTGAAGTGAGGTAGTGTAGTAGAGTGAGGGGGCAGCTGTTGGAAGCTTGAGGCCGGCCATTAATGGCGGCAATAAACTCTCAGATCTAGTTTTGGGTCGATATGTGAAGTGAAGAATTAGAGTTTTCGGTTTTGTTAAAGTTGTAGGGGTTTGCTAAATGAGTAAAACCAATGGGTTGAAAGGGGTGGTTGTGTGGAGGTGGTGGTGGCCGGATTTGGGCTGCTGTGGTGGAGGGGATGATGAACAGTGGATTTCGATTTGGGCTTGGGCCTGGGTTGGTTTATTTGGGCCCGAGGTTATGTTTTTGGTTGGGCCGAACCAAGTTAAGTTATTTGGGCCAAAACTGATTTGTTTGTTTGGGCCGAAATTTCAGTGGTAGTTGGGCCGAAATTTCAGTTTAATTTTCGGACCACATCAGTTTTGTGTTGGACCAATTCTTTTTAGCCTTTGTTTTGTGGACCAGTTTATATTAACGTTTTTGGGCCGAATCCACTTAACTGTTTTGGGCCAGTTCAGTATAAGTTTTTGGGCCGTTTCTAATTTTGCATGGACCAGTCCATTGGACTTAAACTAGATCTACATGGGCCTTTCACTGTTTAGACTTCCGGGTAATAAGGTTTGGGCTTGGCCAGTTGGGTCCGAATCATGACCTTAGCCATGAGCCCACGAGCGACATGCACCTTTGCCTTACCAATTCCACTGGCCCGTTACGAACCCCATCGAACACCTAAAACGAAATGTTTGACTTTGACTTTGACTTGGACAGTTTGACTTTTGACTGGACAAATAAGGTTTGGCTTTGACCATCGACCGATTGACTTTGACGGTTGACTTTGACCTTTGACCATGGACGGTTGACTTTCACCTTTGACTTTGACCGGGACGGTTTGACTTTGACCATGACATGTTGAGTTTGACCTTGACCACGAGGTGTTGACCTTTGACCGTTGACTTTGATCGCCCGTTGACTTTGACCGTTTTGACGTGAAATGTGACTTTGCGATTTTCATATGTTTGTTTATATGGATATATATAGTAATAAAATAATCTTGTCGGATATTGTATAACTTGGTTGGTAAATTATCTAATTTAGATTTGGCGTGAGTAGTGTGAAAAGCATATTGGGCTTTGATTGTGGATCGCGGGATTGTTTAATTGATACGTTTTATGTGTATATTATATGGACACATATAGTAATAAAATCTTTGGGAAGCTAAGATATATTTTGGTGGTCATTATCTAAGAAAGATTTGACCTTGATGTTGTGTATTTTTGACACGTGATGATATTGAGATGTTATGAGACATTATATTTCTAATAATGTTATAATAAAAATGTATGTGATACGTTGAAGCATTATGACCGATATCATATGTTGGGATATTTATATTAATGCAATATCTTGGAGAAAATGTATATACACTCCATTATTTTATATGTGAGATCTTAATATAAGCATTGGTGAATATTTGCTACGGAGTGTGTGGTGTAGTCTGATAAGATATTGGCACGCGTGAAAGTATGAAATATGGTTATGAGATATATTGAGATATTTCTAGAGATTGTGGCTTAGTGCAATAAGGTAATTGACCTGCACGCCGATATAGTAGAAATGTTTATGAGTCATAGATGTATGACACCTGAATAAATTACGAAACGAAAATCCCAGAACCCCGACTACCACAACTCATGTGATTGGCCCCTCCGGCGTTTGCTTAAAATTTGAATGGCCTTCGGGCGTCATTCCGGCGTTTCGCTTAAAATTTGAATGGCGCCCTCCCCCGCGAGCGAAATAGTTGGCTTGATTATTCCGTTAAAAATAACGATGATCGCTAATTTTTTCTCACGCCGAATAGTGCTTACTTACATAATTGCTTCCGTGTGAGGATTTACGGTGTCGCGGCATCCCGCCGGGGTAGTTACGCCGCGGAGTGGTTCATTATGTAAGGGGAGGCATGTGGATGTACATGTTCGGGCGTTGGGTTCGCGATTGTGGTAGCCAGGGAAACCAGGTAAGACATAGATCTGACGTGATTTTAGGGACACGCAAAGAAAAGCTTTAAATAATATAATTATGGTAATATGTTTGTGAATGATCTATCTTTAGATAGATGATTGATCCGGTCTTCTTGAGGAAGGGTGGGTCAAACTAATTAATCGCGCGATGACCCACTCAGTAATTGAGCATGGAATGAGGTAAGTATATAATATGCTTAACCTGGTTATAGTTTAGTTAGAACTTAAAAGGCCGAGAGGAGGAACTACATGCCTTATTTATTATCGCATTATAGTTTGTTGGGTGGTTAGTGTGAAGTTAAAAGCGCCTTCGATTGGAGGAACTACCGCCTTTATTATTGTGCTTAAAGATGTTGTACTAGTGGTTGGAAGTTAAAGCTTCGGTAGAGAACTAACTAACCTTATGGATTAATAATATATATATGTATATTATATGTTGTATTTTTAGGGCTACTCACACCAAAGATTGTTTATAATGTCGACCCGATTTGCATGTTTGTTTATCGGTGTGTTCATTAAATGAACATAGTTGATAAGTCTTGACAGTTTAGTGTTGAAGAAGATTGGTTCTTTGCCATGGTTTGCGTTAGCATTCATCCTCGTGTTGTGTTTTGTTTTCCTCGAGGTGATATAGATTTTCAACAGATAATATTATTTGCATTTGCATTTTCATTTGTAAATTGTTTTATAATGAAGAGGACTTTGTTTAAGTTAAAATTTTTATTGGTTTTAATTATCCGTATATTTTAAATTGTTTATGGGCCTTTGGGAGTGGAGAGTGCGTCACACCTCGGAAATCGAAGAGTCGGGAACAAATTATGTTTTTCCGAATTCTGTCGAAATTCGGGGTGTGACACTTACTATACTATATATATCATCAACACGGCCATAGATCTCAAAATCATCAACAATAGAGCTCGTTACTGGCCGAGGTTCTTCACGACTTTGCCTTTCGGTGAGATTAAGTAGAGCTATATCTTTGACAGTCCGATCTAGTCTTTCGTTTATGTCAATCACCTTACTACCAAAATCAATTCATACATTATTAACACTTTTTAAACAAGAAAATAGAGAAAACAACAACCCTAATTTTTTTTGCCTTTCCCGTTTTTACCCTCCTCTTTGTCTCTAATCTCTCTTGGGATAGAGAGCGTATTGGTCTATTGGAGGGTGTTTTGGACATCTTCTACATATGGTAAAAAGTGAAGTGAGGGCTGTGTTTGTTATTTTGTTTACTCACTCATTTGAGGAAAAGAAAGGAAAACTCAAGAGTAGTCCACTGTAGAATAGTAAAGAAATGAATGTAATGGATTTTTCTTTTTGATGCCTTTATTTGGTTATTTCGTAAAAAACAAAAGAAAAACCTAGGAATGGAATCCATAATGTTTGTGATGCCAAAACTTAAGAAAGAAAATGAATAGAAAACTACATATCTTTTATAAAACTTTATTTTTCCATTATTGTTTGTTATGCAAAAGCTAAAGAGAAGAAGTCTTTTCCTTTTTTTTCTCTCTCAAATCCGAGGGTTGAGTCACGGACTTGAAAACATTTTCATTTCCATAGTTTAGTTTTCACAAAGAAAAGACAATTTTTCTTTCTATAGTAAACAAACACACTAAACTTATGGAAAATGTAGACCACACTAAATTTATGTATTATACTATAGGCAAATTGGCATATTTCACCCTCGAACTTGTCAAGTTTTACCACTTACCCCCCTAAAGTTCAGTTTAAGCAATTTTAACCCTGTACTTGTAAAACGTATCCACCTTCATATTTCCGATACATTTCCGACACCTGAAGAGTGACGTGGAGTGATGTGGAATTATATTTTATGACATGGAATTTCTAATTTTGTCATGTGTCAAATTCTAATTTTGCCACGTCAGAAAATATAATTCCACGTCACTTTTCAGGTGCCAGAAATGAACTGGAAAAATGGAGTTGGATACGTTTTACAAGTCTAGGGTTAAAATTGCCTAAAGTGAAGTTCAAGGGGGTAAGTGGTAAAACTTGACAAGTTCGAGGGTGAAAACTGCCTTTTTGCCTATACTATAATTATCTAAATTGTATAAAAAAAATCATTAAATTAGTTTTCAATAGGAGATAAATTATAACATAATATAATATATGGCTAAATCTACCCTGCGCAGGTCGTATGGTGTGCTGGCAAATCTAGGCCACTCATACCACGGGGTGCGTGTGTATTGACGCGTAAGTCTTGATCCAAAGGTCTATATCCTCTGCGCACCATACATCTCGCGCACTGAAGAAGTGCTCATAATATATACACTTTTGTAATTGATTTAATGATATGTATATAAGTCATATATAAAGCAAATCCAACCTAACAACATAGTTAAGTATGAAAAATGTAGATATTTTAAGAATAACATCTCTTCCACCATCTCTATTTATTTGTTTCTAAAGATATAAGAATTAGTTTTGTATACTTATATACATATCATTAAATCAATTGCAAAAAAAAAAAAAATCACAAAAAAAATAGTAAACTAGTGAAGTATAATTAGACCGGGCCCGACCTAGCCCTCATTTGGCCCTCAAAAATGAGGGTCGAGAGGCGGGTTAAGGGCTTAAGTTTTCATGTTTGACCCTACTCGACCCGGCCCTCAATATCAAATAGGGGCGGGCTGACCCGGCCCTCAATTATGAGGGCTTTTATGGTTTGAGGGGCGGGCTAGCCCGGCCCGGCCCTTTTATCACCCCTATGTCAAACTAATCAGGTTTGTATTTGAATATAGCCATATCCGAATCCGAACCTGACCCGTTCCCTGCTCTACAGTCGCGTGGTCGTACCATAAACCCCGCATACGATTTTCCTCTCTTACCAACTCAATAGAAAACCAAGACACCTCTCAAATATCAACTTCGTTCAGGTAAAATCTTACATCTAGATAATAATATGTATGTAAATAAGTTTTTGCGTCCTACATGTTTGACAAAATGTCTCAACGATTCCGTAACGGTTTAGTTACATACAAAAAAAGTCTACAATCTTCATTCAATTACAAGAAGTACATCTGCAGTTAATTCTCTCTACCTGGATGAAGAATTGAGGACTAGTTTTCACAATATGGAAGATGGTATGAAGAAATGTGAATGTGTGCATATACTATGTTAAACAATGGAGTCTGACTGACTTGACCAACTCATAATAAAATCTTATTTGGATTTAAGACCATTTTTTGAGCTTTCCAGAATGCCAAACACCATCATGTCCGTCGCAGGCTCTAATTATCGGTACCTGCCTAGCCGCCTGGTTTTACAACATTCTAGTCTAAGTTGTTTGCCAGACTAAGGACTTAAAGTTCTTTCAGAAGTTTAATTATATATGATAGAGCATCATATATATAAGTCAAATGAGTCATGGACTATTGTTTGTTTATATTTTATATTTTTGATAATGAAATACTGGTTTAGCATGTGTCTCTAGATGCCTAGCTCCTATTGCTATGACTATCATTGTTGGACTTCCGATACCATCCAACTTATTTTTGAGCTTCTTCTGATACGGTGATACCAAAAGGAGTGGATGTGGTCTCATTTTGAGGAGGTTTATTTTTGCTCTTGGTTGGTCGTGAATCATAACCCTGCCTTGAGAATTTTGTATATTTTATGCTTTTGTTCATTTCTTTTATGCTTGTGGTCTTAAACATGCTTTACAATTTCGTTATTTACTTATAACTCTCTATATGCTATTCGCCATTTGCTCTTCCTTCAAGACTTATATAAGCATGGGTTCAACTGAGATTGGGTTGCCTACACCTTCCATTCCACCATGGCTGTACCAGAATTGGGATCACCAACTACGGAGAAGCCCGTGTCTGATACAAAACCAAAGAAGAAGATCTGTTGTGCTTGCCCTGACACCAAGAGGCTTAGGGATGAATGCATTGTGGAGCATGGTGAAGCTGCTTGCGCAAAGTGGATCCGGGCTCATCGAGAGTGCCTGCGTGCTGAGGGTTTCAAAATTTAATACTTAAGGAGTTGAGTTTTAGAAGGAATTCGAAGAATTCTTCTCGGATAGTAGAAAAGAACTGTTTTCTCAGTGACCTGTTACAGCTGCCCAGTTTTATGGTTATACTGGATTAGGATTTTAACACTCAAGTACTTAACTGGGTGAAAGTTAATTTGATAAAATCCAAGAAATGGAAACTATAGGATAATCTCGGAAAAAGGAATTCATTGAAAAATTTGTTGGTAGTTACTTCTGTTTGTCTTTGCTTGAATAGTTTCTTTAAGAAATAGTGCCAGACTGCTAGTTCATTATTGGATTCTCATCGAATTTGTTTTGCTCAAAATAGTTCTTTAATGTGGACATGCGGTTGATTTGAGATTTATCATGTCTATGTTATGCCTTAGTTCAATCACTGAACTTTTTTATTCAGGTTTGTTCAGGTTTGGTTTGGGATGTCAATTACAGGTTGATCTTGTCTCCCTTCATATTTTTAAATGGACATCCATATATCTATGAGTCCTGCCGGACCCAATTTGTGTTGGGCAGACTCTAAAAAAAAAACAATTATTACAAAAGCCATTGGTGCCGAAAAATCTAAAAAAACAATTATTATTGAAGTATGCCATTCTTTCCAAAAAAGTTGGATTTGAAAACCCCAAACTTAAATGACCAGTTTGGAGTCGTTTGATTTTAGTCCCAACGATTTTGCAGCGCCGTTTGGGACTTAGTCCAAACGATGTGCCCACTGGTCAAGAGCCCAAAAAACGTAATTTTATATTTTTCAAAGTCCAAATCGACCATACGTACCGCCACACCGCTTGGATTTGATGTGGCCATGTCGTTGGGGATTTTTCAAAGTCAAATCCGAATCGACATGGCCACACCGCTTGGACCGATGTGGCCATGTCGTTGGGGATTTTTCAAAATCCAAATCGATCAAACGCTATGGCACCGCTTTTGGTTTGAAGTCAAAAAACGTGTGGCCATGTCGTTTGGGATTTGGACTTTGAAAAATATAAAGTTCTATTTTTTAGGCTCTTGACTGGTGTTAGCACATCGTTTGGACTAAGTCCCAAACGGTGTGTAAGTCGTTGGGACTTAAATCCAAATGACCTGGCAAATTCGGCGCTTAAGTTTGGGGTTTTCGAATCCTATTTTTTGGGACCAATGACATACTTGTAATAATTGTTTTTTTTTAAGATTTTTTGAGACTAATAGCACACTTGTTATAATCGTTTTTTTTTGGGAGTCTGCCCAACACAAATTGGGGCCCCTTAGTAACAAATACCTATATCTAATACCATGGTCACAGGTCGACTCTACTTGAAGCATGGTCTGATCACCTGAATGTATTGGCCGGGTAACTTCCTAGTTCAAATACATTGGCAAACTTATATCTGCCTAGTGATACTCCAATGTCCGCACTACCGGATCTATGCTGAGATTTCAGCAGCGTTTTTGGTTTGCCAAAATCTGAGTAACCAACACATTAATCCGCAAAACAGTGATGGCACGATCAGAGTTCGTTCATATCAGCTGATGCTGAGATTCAAAAACCGGTATATAAATTGGCTTTGAGAGTTTAAAGAACCAAACGTCAACCGAGTACATGGGTCTTGCTCTGAAGTGAAGGGTCACCAGTTATCATTCATGTCCGTTTAAGTTCATGAACAGTGTCAAAGGAGTCAAGTAGCAAAACTGATCCATGGGTTCAACTTATTTCATTGTCCTCACTGCAAAAACATCATGATCTATCAAATGTTTTCTAATAGGGGTTCTGTTTTGCAAAAATTAGCCTTGGTGGGTTAGATGGAACAGCTAGTTGATGAGTGAATGAGGCTCAGATTGGCCTTGTATCAGACAAAAGGAAAGATCTCTGGGCGTGGCTGCAACTAAGTTACCTCGCCAAATCATACCCAAAGATTCTTCCTTTACGTCTGAAGATCAAAGTTCAGAAAATCATCACAGCCTTATTTTGAAAAAGAAGAATAAGAAGAAGATGGTGATCGTGATGAAGAGGTAGCAGTAGCAGCAACAACAACAGCAACAACAAGAAGGGTGTTTATTTTGTGAAAGTAATCATCGGCTCTATTAAACAGAGAGGGGCAACAACCCAACAAAACTCCCTACCTCCCTGAACGAGCCTCATACTTAAACTAATGATTAAAGCCATTCTACCAACCTCACCTTTGTTTTTATACAACCTGATAAAACATAAAATGAATAGTTTACCTACGAAATGAACGATAAAACTCAAACGTAAGTAAACTAAAAATAAACTTTATTGTTTACTCAATTATCAAAGTTTCTACTCTCAATTCTATCGAATAAAGTGGAGTAGAGAGTTCGTTCCACTCCTAGTTTTTCCGCATGCTGTGTTCTCTACGTATAAGTAATCTAAACTTAAAGTTTAATGAGAGATTTACGAAGTGGCAACTAGACTACGATGCAACTACCCACAAGATGCAACTAGTCGACTATTTAAATAACTAGGGGAATGCTACGTTGATTCTGTGATAGAGAGTTAGAGGGGGGATTGATTCCACCTTAACTCAACTTAATCCACTAACGACGACTCGTCGTAATCCAAATTGAACTGCTACTCAGAACAATTGGTTCTTCCTAATCCCTAATTACACATGACATTTCTACCAATTCATAACTAACATGTAAACGATTAAACCCATTCTCATGGCGAATTAATCATTTCTAGAGTGGAATAGAAATTACGACGACTCTACGATAATCGGAATCAAGCTTTCATCAAGGCTTCTCAACCCCCTCAAATAGAGGTTTAGCCGAGAATCATTCCGCAATCATTTCCATATGAATCTAAACTAAACATAATATAAAGATTCTAACTTTATGAAATTTAACTAATCTAAATTAAACAATAACAAAATCTAATTAATAACTAAGCATTGAATAACAAGTAAATAATGAAATTAGATCTAAGAATTGTAATTGACAAATCGAAATTGAATCAAGAACAACTATTTTATTATCTAATTTAAGGGAGAACAATCATTCAATACTAAATTTAAAACAAAAATAAAAACTAATTACTTTAATCTAAAACTAGATCTAGAACTAAGGTTTAATTGAGGCTAACTAATCTAGGTCTAACTATCTACCCTAAACAAAGAGCTAAACTTTTGTTTTTATATGTTTTCAGATCCAAAAATCGTGCATGGGCTTGGAGCCATGTTTTGGGCCAGAGAATCAGGCCCAAAACCCAATTCTTTCAGTCCAAAAAGGGCTCTTCAGCTGCAGTTGTCTTCGACAGATGTTTCGTCTACTTTTACTCCTCTGATTGGGTCAAGGTTTGGACCATTGGAAAGCTCTTTCCGAGCCGGTCGGTTTGACATAATGTAGGCCCAATTCCGAGGTCTGAGTCCAAAGATACGGCCTTCGGAAGTTCTGCTGACTTTGTGTGTTGTTTCTTCCCACGTTGACTTTGACTTTTCAGCTTTTACAGGGCTAGGGAAGGCTTTGTCTTCTTGAATCTTGGCCTTTAATCACAAAACTTCTTAGCAACCGACCTTTGCTCCGTTATCTCATCAAAGTGGCACATTTCTGCACATAATTAACTTTGAAACCTGAAATGCATGAAAACACGTAATCAGTATTAACTCTTAATTATTACTCACATAATTGGTCTAAAAGTATGAATCAATTCATGGGGGTTAAAACTACAGTTTTGGGCTCTTATCAAACCACCCCTAACAAAGATTTTGCTTGTCCTTAAGCAAAGATGAGAAATTAGAATAAGTGACCAAAAATGGAGTTTTATCTACTCGCTTTCGTTGAGTCGCGATTGCATTGACCATATGCAATAAGGCCTTAAACCACTAGGAATTCCCCTATGGACGAAGTTATAGCCTCGTGAGAGAGTTTTTCGATTGAAGGTACTCACAAACTTCATCTATACTACAACGACTAAGAAATAAAACTATTGTTTCCTTATTCATGCTCCAAATTATCTATAATGCACTAGCTATGAACAAGAATAACCAAGTCAAAAACCTAAACTAATATATGCATAATAATCAATCATCTATAATAAACATATAACAATGAGTAATACTATGAAATGCAATAGCGGTCCGTTTCTCAAAACTTCTAATAAGCGTCCCTTAAGTAGGTCCTCACATATATGTCAAGACAAAAAAATCACTTTCTGATTATTCCGCTCAAGTTTTTACTCCAAAGCAATGCAAGTATTACACTTTACCTTACAATCTCAATGACAAACAAGGAAGCCGAGTCGATAAAACACATCTGTCACTTACTATCACACTAACATATTCCTAATTGAGCTAGAGGTCTTTATTAGGTGTTGCGGGGATTAGGAGATGGTTTAAGAATGAAGGAAATGGATATTCAAAAAGGACAAGTCTGAGATAATAGAGTCTTCATATTATGTAACTAGAGAAAACCTTGTTATTTACTTTTGCTTCTACACTTTGTTTCCATCCTTAGCCACATATATATTTTTTTTCTTTTTCTTTGGCTTTTGACTCCTTTTATTCTATTTTTTTTTTGGAGTTTTTATTTTATTTATATTTATATTTTTCTTTTCTTTGGATGGAAACTTTTTTCTTTATTTTCTGAAGCAACTAACTAATTTTTTTGTTTACACATGTTTTTCTCTTCTTCTTTCTTCCTCATTCTATTTTCAGACTTATTCTAAATTGGGTAGGTTGATTATTTTATTTTTATTTTTTTTATTTTGTTTTGTTTTTGTAATAAGGTAAAGGATTTGTGGTTTACGAAAGGCTAAAGAAAGGCTCAGAGGGGTGACTAGCGGAAAATAATTCATAGGTCTGAATTTCTGGCTATATCGATCCAAAGAGGGCCTAAATTCTCGCTTAGGATATGGTTTAGTGATCAAGCAAGTGGACGTGTGATTTCTCTATCCGGATTTTATCGCTCCCTTGTGTCATTTCTCAAATATTTCGCCATATAAGGCTTTAGGCTATATTTTCTCAGGGATTTGTAGAATAAGTACTCTAGCCTAGATTTCAAAACTTATCGCTAACAATCATAGATACTCATGTAATATATTTATAGATAGATGCAAAGATTATTACCTACATATTAACCTAAGTTTCTAACAATTATTCTAATGCAAAAGCTATGTGAGACTTCTAGATTATTAAGAGCATAGAGAAGGAAAACAATACCAATATTCCTAAGTGTGTAGCATAGCTTATTTATTTATATTTTTGAAATTTTGAAATTTTTACTAGAAAACAAGTGCATATTATACATATCTATATCCTAACAGATGCCTTAATTACACGTGTTTCTATGCCCCCCCTAACAAGAAGCATGTTTTGTCCTCAAAACATTTAAATAAAGAGGGTAGAAAAAAATACCATGGAAATGCGTGAATTCTGGAACATCTGCAAAACAATGTTAACACATACTAATATAGGAAAATAAAAACTGACGCAACTCTATCCGAGTTCCACCCATTATGGGGTTAACAGAATTAAATTGCTTGGGACATAAGCAGACACTAACTGAAACTAAAAACTTACCTCCACTCCAGCGTTTACTCGTCATCCTCCTCTTCTATAAAGAAATGAGGTTCCTTCGCATCCTGCCATGCCATAACAACTTGCCACGCCTTTCGTCGTGTATCATCAGCCAGTGTTAACCTCTCTAGTATGACTTGGTCTGATGGGGTGTAAGGGGCAACCAAATGTGGTTGCACCTGCTATCCCGGCCAAGTCATGGCTCGGAATGATCTAACCACACAATTGGTGGGTCTCATGATTTCAACCTTTTTCCAATCCGTGAACTAGGTGCAGAATTCCGGTAAGCAACTGCGCATAATGCGGCCAACCAAAACAGGCATAAGAAGATACTTATGCCTCATGGTATAGGCTCTTTTAAGAGTAGCCACTAAAACTCGGGGGATGTCATATCGGCGACATCCCTCAGCTAAAGCAAGGAAAAACGCGCCACCGGTACTATTTGCGTATAAACCGCCGCGTTCCCCTAAAATGTTCATCATGATGAATAACATGGTTGGCTTTACATTTAGCGATAGGCTACCGGGGCTATGTTATATTGCTCTTGGTCCATGACCCGAAACACCCCTCCCCCATAATACTCATGGAAATAGGCATATTTATATAGGTATGAGTTATCGGTCATATACCCCCATGTGTGCATAGGGTCAGGCAATGGCAACCCCGAAACCAAAGCTACTAAATTCTTGTTGAATTCCATAGACCTGTCATTAATTGCAAGGGAGAATTTATGTTCTCCTTCTTGGTTACAATAGAATGTAATATGATTATAAAAAAATTCAGTTAGCTGAGGTGAAAAAGAATCGTCATCACTCACCGAGAGATGTTTTGCCATCTTAATCGCACGATCCGGCCATCGTAAACGATGCTCCATAGGTATCAGTTCCCATCAAGTCTTCAAACGACTGTTCAGGAATGACTATAGGAGGTGTCATATCAAAACTACTCTCTGGAACAGCTAAAAATCTGGAAGAACCCTTAGAAAATTGGAAATTTCCGTGTTCACGCGAAGGAAGGCGGCTGCGCTCCAAGAGAAGCCTTGTCGCGACTCGTGGGTTTTGAATTACAGTTTGAAGCGCGCTGGTCGCCAAAAGGAGGAAGCGGCCGTTCGCTAAAAAATTTCGAAAATGTAAAGGCGTGGAGGGCTCTCGACAAAGCGCTAGCTGTTCGTAAATCTTGAAAGCGAAGTTTAGAGGAAAAAGAAGGAAAAGCTTGGAGTGAAAGGTGAGGGATGATGGTGGGGTGTAGTGTGGTTTGTTAGTGTCGAATGAAGGGAGTTTAAATAGGTTCTGAGCTTCCAAAACGAATCGGCAAGTTGCCAAATTGTTTAAAGGCAATTTCCGGAAATAGAAAAATCCAATCCCGAAAACGGAAACAACCCATCTTTCTGATTTTCTAAAAATCCTGGTATCTTTTATACTAGATTTAGAATAGTAACTTCTAAACTCTCCTAGATTTCATGCTACCACCACACATAAACATAGATATGCCGATATCGGCCAAATTCTCAACCTTTCCTCCCAGACAACTTTACAGCAGATGATCATATAACGAATTATGCTCGGTATGAATGTTACCACCCCCAAACAAGTCGGGAAGGTGGGATTAATGATAAAAAACAAGCAGAACTCGAAAATAACCTATTATATTAAAACTAAAATTTAAAACCAAACACATAAAACAAACACAGTAATATTTAAATTTAACTACTTGATTAACATCCAACTAATAAAACAATAAAAACAATGAAATAACAGCGAACACAATTGATGGTGAGCACCTAGCCATGTGATGAAGATGGACCCTGAGATGGAGATTGGTTCTCGGATGAAGAATGGCTTGGGCTTTCTGTCCTTCGGCGATGACGGTCATGCCTCTCAGACTCGGCTGAAACAGAATCCTCCACGGGTGGCAAGCGTCGTAGCATCTATATCCCAACAAACTGCCAATCTTCAATCTCGATCCCCGAAAATCGTGATATTGGGCTTGGTGATGTCGGGTGGATAGTCTCTATGTTAGACAAGATATCGTCGACCCGAATTTTCGAAATTTCAATTCTCGTCAATGTTCGCTTGCTTATTTCAACTATAATATGTCTATCTCTCGATATCTTCACTAATACCATAAACGCATAGATACTTGCAAAGGCAGCAACAACACTTGCAATGCGCGTTCTAAATTAGAATTACAACTATCTAAGGCATCTTCGGCCCGCATATGTCATATCCTCCATTTCATCCTCCGACTCAACCACATTTGTTTTGATAACGGCCAAGTCTCTTGGATGCAAATCAGATAGATACTTGCATTAGAATGCAATTTGATTTTAATAGAGCAGATTTGCAAAATGTTTTAAAGGAGAGCATGATCTTAGTGATCAATACGGGAAGAGGCCTAAGCTCTTTCCCACCTCCTCTAATCACATTAAACATTACATCGAGGATGCAGAAATTATACTTACTTCGCTTGCAAAATCCAGAAATGTCCTTGCGCATATGCGCATCAATATCGCCGACTTTGTCTTTCCCGAGGCGTTCCTACCAATCCAAACCAGAAGCCGGAAAAATTGGTTCTTCGTGGTTGATTGGACGAATGGGATGTCGTGTGTATTCACCCCCTCTATGACAAAGATCTTTCATCAATTTAGGAACTCCAAGATAATCGACTCCCCGAATGGTCGTGGTTCAGGTTGCTTTGCAAATTGATTCCTAACAAAACGACCAACAACCGTTGCTATTACTTCCTCCTTGTTCCCGCTATCTTAATGAAAATCTTATCCCCCAATTCTTACTTCTTATAAAACGGTCAACCAAATCATAGTGGTAGAAATTCTCTATCGAATACCACAAATCCGCCCAATGCCTCTTAATCATCTCCATTAAAATAAAATGGCGCGAAAATTCTCTAAAAGCAAACGCTGCGGTTCGGCAAAATTCTACGTCGTAAAATCGCCATTGAAGTTTCTTAGACAACTAATGGTTTAAAATAGAATCGTGGGGAGGCGAAGCTGATGAAAAAACGAAAACAATGGTGGTGGCGGTGGTGGTTACGGTGGTTGTTCATGGAGTTGTAAAATTGTTGGGGTAGGTGGTGGTAATGGTTTGAAGAAGATTTCAGTTGGATTGAATTACTTGGCGTGAGTGTAGTTCGGTTTTCTCTCCTATTTTTTTATTTGGTTTAGGGTTTGTTTTAAACCATGGTAGCGGGGCGGAGTGGAAAAGGAAACATTGCGTTTTTGGGAAGGAAGGAGACGACAAAAGTCCAAAGGCGTCGCGTCGGGGTCTTGGGCCCAATCCCAATTTGAATTCAAATTTTCCGCTTTTTTCGTAATTTCAAATTCAATTTGCCGCTTTGTTATTGGCCGATTTTGGCGAATGAGTTATGGAAATGATCAAGAGAGAATTTCCATCCAATGATCCATAAAACACTCAATTCCAACAATGGGTGACGTATAAGAGTGTGGAAAAACGCCTCGAAGTGCGTGTGTGACGTAAGTTATGTGAACGAAGGAAATCTAAGTTTAGATAACGTCAACCCAAATGAACTACACTACTGGGCCTAAGCAACACAAATGGAAAGTTCGAGCAATCCGGATGGAAAGACCGACTACCCACCCCCAAACAAATTTTTAGACACAAAATTTGTTCTAACGTGGGTCGTTTAAAGTAAGATTCCCAAGACTTGTTGGATTGCTATATCTATAATTTAGAATTTTAATAATATTTATTTATTTATTTATTTATTTATTTTTATTTTTTATTTTTATTTTTATTTTGACAAAACACGAAATGAACGACCCGGCAGCGGCGCCATTTGATAAAACATAAAATGAATAGTTTACTTACGAAATGAACGATAAAACTCAAACGTAAGTACACTAAAACTAAACTTTATTGCTTACTCAATTATCAAAGTTTCTACTCTCAATTATATCGAATAAAGTGGAGTAGAGAGTTCGTTCCACTCCTAGTTCTTCCGCATGTTGTGTTCTCTACGTATAAGTAATCTAAACTTAAAGTCTAATGAGAGATTTACGAAGTGGCAACTAGACTACGATGCAACTACCCACAAGATGCAACTAGTCGACTATTTAAATAACTAGGGGAATGCTACGTTGATTAAATTTAAATGATAGAGAGTTTTTAGGGGGATTGATTCCACCTTAACTCAACTTAATCCACTAACGACTTTAAATGAACGATAAAACAAATCCAAATTGAACTCGCTACTTCTTAACAATTGGTTCTTCCTAATCCCTAATTACACATGGCATTTCTACCAATTCATAACTAGCATGTAAACGATTAAACCCATTCTCATGGCTAATTAATCGTTTCTAGAGCTAAATGGAATAGAAATTACGGCTTTCTACGATAATCGAATCAAGCTTTCATCAAGGTTTCTCAACCCCTCAAATGGAGGTTTAGCCGAGAATCATTCAAGAATCATTTCCATATGAATCTAAACTAAACATAATATAAAGATTCTAACTTTATGAAATTTAACTAATCTAAATTAAACAATAACAAAATCTAATTAATAACTAAGCATTGAATAACAAGTAAATAATGAAATTAGATCTAAGAATTGTAATTGACAAATCGAAATTGAATCAAGAACAACTATTTTATTATCTAATTCAAGGGAGAACAATCATTCAATACTAAATTTAAAACAAAAATAAAAACTAATTACTTTAATCTAAAACTAGATCTAGAACTAAGGTTTAATGGAGGCTAACTAATCTAGGTCTAACTATCTACCCTAAACAAAGAGCTAAACTTTTGTTTTTATATGTTTTCAGATCTAAAAATCGTGCATGGGCTTGGAGCCATGTTTTGGGCCAGAGAATCAGGCCCAAAACCCAATTCTTTCAGCCCAGAAAGGGCTCTTCAGCTGCAGTTGGCTTCGACGGATGTTTCGTCTACTTCTGCTCCTCTGATTGGGTCAAGGTTTGGACCATTGGAAAGCTGTTTCCGAGCCGGTCGTTTTGACATAAGGTAGGCCCAATTCCAAGGTCTGAGTTCAAAGATACGGCGCGGAAGTTCTCACGACTTTGTGTCTTTGTTCTTCCCACGTTGACTTTGACTTTTCAAATTTTACGCGGGCTAGGGAGGCTTTGTCTTCTTGAATCTTGGCGATTTAATCACAAAACTTCTTAAAGAACCGACCTTTTTTCTCCGTTATCTCATCAAAGTGGCACATTTCGCATTATAATTGACTTTGAAACCCGAAATGCATGAAAATACGTGTCGCGATTAACTCTTAATTATTACTCACATAATCGGCCTAAAGATGATGGCATATTCGAGGGGTTAAAACTACAGTTTTGGGCTCTTATCACAAGCCTAATTTTTTTTGCCCGTTTTTACCCTCCTCTTTGTCTCTAATCTCTCTTATATAAGTCAAATATATAAGTCAAATGAGTCATGGACTATTGTTTGTTTATATTTTATATTTTTGATAATGAAATACTGGTTTAGCATGTGTCTCTAGATGCCTAGCTCCTATTGCTATGACTATCATTGTTGGACTTCCGATACCATCCAACTTATTTTTGAGCTTCTTCTGATACGGTGATACCAAAAGGAGTGGATGTGGTCTCATTTTGAGGAGGTTTATTTTTGCTCTTGGTTGGTCGTGAATCATAACCCTGCCTTGAGAATTTTGTATATTTTATGCTTTTGTTCATTTCTTTTATGCTTGTGGTCTTAAACATGCTTTACAATTTCGTTATTTACTTATAACTCTCTATATGCTATTCGCCATTTGCTCTTCCTTCAAGACTTATATAAGCATGGGTTCAACTGAGATTGGGTTGCCTACACCTTCCACCATGGCTGTGCCAGAATTGGGATCACCAACTACGGAGAAGCCCGTGTTTGATACAAAACCAAAGAAGAAGATCTGTTGTGCTTGCCCTGACACCAAGAGGCTTAGGGATGAATGCATTGTGGAGCATGGTGAAGCTGCTTGCGCAAAGTGGATCCGAGCTCATCGAGAGTGCCTGCGTGCTGAGGGTTTCAAAATTTAATACTGCTAAATTTAATACTGTACTTTCAGTTCTTGGTGATTTATCGTTGGGATTGTTTCCATTGCATTTTAATTTCCTGGATATATAAGATATCTGTTGTGTAACTCAGGAAAGTTCTTAACTCGAGATCATGTTCTCCGTTTTTAGAGTCTCGTAAGGTTGAAATGATTGATTTGCACAGTCAACGGTTGCGGAGTATTTTCATGCCAAGGAAACTGCTAAGGTATGCAACTTACATAACTATAGGCCTATAGCACTCTACCCTTTTTTGTAGCTTTAGCCATGAGAACCCTCAAGTCGGGTTGGTTCACCAATACCCAGCTGCTGTGTCACACCCCATATTGAAATGTAAATGTGAAATGCATATGGTGAAACATGAATCCTAAACCACACTGCAATAACCTTTACGTTTACATACAAATCCTAGGCGTCAAGTACTTTCAGTGTATGTTCATGACGATCACACCGTCATAATCAATCCATTTCTTTGTGGACCCCTTGCACTGATTTTGATGGTGAATATATTCATATGTTTTACTACCATCCGATGCTTGTTGCAAGAGCTGAGGGGTTGGAGCTAGCTGTGCTGCTGTAGAACGACAACTGCTCAGCTCTCATGCTGGTAGCTTGAACTTGCAGTTAGCAAATGACGCATTGCTGTAGATTTTTTTTTCTTTGACGAGGCCACTGCCCAGCAGCTAGCCATATTTGTTTTAACTAGTTCACAACAACCTGCACAATTGAAGGCTAATTCTGCTGGGTCTTGATGGACGGGTTTACAGATACTTCAGTCCGTATTACCAGAGCATTTTGATTGTTTGGGGGGAGAGATACTATGTTAGTCAGAGAGATAATTTTAACGGGGATATGTGGATATGCTGGAGTCTTTGTGCAGTGCAATCACGAGTTCTTTTCTTCTTCTTTTTAGGGAAATGGATTAAAAGTGACACACAATGTTTTCAGCTTTCTAAAATCCCTCTTGATGGAAAATATTTTTTTGGAAGGCTATATAATATTTGCTTGAAAGACTTATTAGTTCCAAAGTCGTCTTTTGAAGATTCAAGTACAAAATTACCTGACTAGTGAAAAAGCACATGTTGACAGTTTCCTTCCTAAACTTTCCGGCTTAAGAAATTTGATAGATTCCAAAAGCGAGTCGTGCATTAACAAGGTGGTTCAATGGATTTGCTGCTTAGGTGTTACACTTACTGATTGAGGGAAAGTTTACTCTAGAGGAATTTCATTGAGGACATGACCTCACTCTTCCTTGGCAAGTTTGCTGCAAATGGAGTTGAATACCCTTCCAAGGCATTTAGATTTTAGATTGATCAAAAGTTGTTTTTTCTTTAGTCTGAACCCTATGAGGATTTGGTACGTTCTATTTACTCGAAGAAATTTGTGTTCATTCGTCTAGAGGTTTAACTGAACTTGGAACCTTATTCAAAATCTTAATGACTGTTCTTCAAGATATTGATTTGTGCTATGACGGAATTGTGAGTAATGTGTGTAGTAATTCCATAATCCAGTTGAAATACGAAGTAATGTCTGGAATGAATGGCCGTAGATTTTATCCTCCTGGTGAGCCTGTTGGTGCTTTAGCAGTAACTCCTATATCAATTCTTTCATATAAGTTACTTCTTGATTCATCATCAAGTATCAAAGCATCATGGGAACTAATGAAGGTATTCAGTTTTTTTGTAATTACTTTATGCTTCTGTTTTGCATTTCCCATTTGTCCTCGCTCGTATATTTCCTTCATTTTTATTTACTTTGTTTATTCAGAAAATCCTATGTTTTGAATATCACTTTCCTGAACGATCTAGTATTCAAGTGACTGAAGTGAGTGAAAGTTACCCAAGAAAATTCTTATTGGTCCTGCAAGATTACAACATACTGCAGTTATTAAACCACATCTGATTGTAGAGTAATAGATGACTTTCTGCCAACAAACATGTGGTTCCACCCTTACTCCATAGAAGTTCCTTCAAATAACCGTTTCTCATCTGCCCAGTGCTAGTCTTTGACACTGCGCTCCCAAACCTGCAAAAAACAAGACAAATGAAAATGTTTTATTTTTGGTGCTTTCTTTTTTGTTGTTTTTCAGTTTTTACAAGTTTTCATTTGCATATCTCCATAATCTTATATTTCTAATTTTCTATATGATTATATTTTCTTGCTTGTCTTTCCTTTTGTAATGCACTCCTCTTAATTTTATACACTTTATTTTCTTAAAAGGCCTTTTAGGATGGGTGGATAAGGACTTGTGACCTTGTGGAATAACCCACACATACGGACAAATATAGACTTGAAGAAGGGGAAGTTGTCGAAGAGAGGACAAAGTCCTGAAAGAAGGGAGAGACTGGATGAACGTCTTTGGAAGGACCTTGTATTTATTCCACGTTTTCAGACTACTATTATTGGGTAACCTCACTTTTCTAGGCACCAGCCAGGCACAGCATTTCGCATCGTAGGCTTAACTGGTACAAACCTAAAAGAGGCTGCTCGTGCATTATTAATAAGTTAATATCTTTTGCTGAAATATTTTCGATTGCCTTGGTTTTCAGTTAGTACTTGTCAATGCGCAAATAGCAGGTGCGCAACATACAGTTCATTTAACCTGTCCGGAATCCTTGCCAGACATATTCCATAGTTTGAATGTTTTCTTGATCTGTTGCCTGTTACTTATCGTTAGATTTTATTTTAGTGCTATAGGTTTATATAATTTGTCTTAAATCCTTGATAGGTAAATTTTGTGTTAATTACGTACTTGCAAATGTTTCTGTTTTTGGCGAGGTAAGGTTATTGTCATGGTTGGTCTTGGTCAGTAGTTCTTCATTTCCGAGTGTTACTAACTTACTATACAGTTAAAAACTTCAGTGTAGACTGACAGGCTATCATACCTGGAACTGGTGTCGTACTGCATCAGATAATTCATTTTCAATATAAAATGGTGTGTGCCGGGTAGAGACCATCCTAGTATCATACCTAACAGGTGTGTCAAATTAGAGTGTGTCCTAGGCGTTGTAAATGGAAAATAGCATTAGAACTGAGAATATATGCCTCGGACTATCCTCTTGTTTTAATTTTACCTTTACATCTCTAGACTTTATTATTGGGTAATCCTGATACTAACAGCAGCTGCGCTTTTATATTGACTCTGATCTGCCTGGCAACGTTAGTTGTCAGAAACTATTATCATTCGGGTTTTAGATCATTGAATTCATTTGGTTATGTGATAGCGTTTGCTTGAAAGACTTCAGTTCCAAAGTCGTTTTTTTTTGGGTAATATCTTCCAGCTAGTATTCATGATGTTTCATTGCTGCTGCATCGCTTGAGATGTGAGTATACTCTAATTACTGAGCTGGCCGGTGGATTTGCCAGTACAAAATCACCTGACTAATGGAAAAGCACCTGTTGACAATTTCCTTCCTAAACTTTCCGGCTTAAGAAATTCGATAGATTCCAAAAGCGAGTCTTGCATTAACAAGGTCGTTCAATGGATTGGCTTCTTAGGTATTCCACTTGCTGATTGAGGGAAGTTTACTCGAAGAATTTCATTGAGGACATTACCTCACTCTTCCTTGGCAAGTTTGCTGCTAATGGAGTTGAATACCTTTCTGAGGCATTAAGATTGATCAAAAGGCGTTTCTTTCCATAGTCTAAAGTCTAAACCCCTTTATGAAGATTTGGTACATTCTATTTACTCAAAGAAGTTCTTGTTCGTTCGTCTATAGGTTTAGCTGAACCGTGAACCTTATTCAAATCTTAATGACTGTTCTTCGAGATGTTCTGTGCTATGTTAGGACTTGCGACTGTGACTAATGTGTGTAGTACTTTCATAATCCAGTTTAAATACGAAGTAGACTCAGGGATGATGGCAGTAGATTTTATCCTCCTGGTGAGCCTGTTGGCGCTTTAGCAGCAACCGCTATATCAAGTCCTTCATATAAGGTAGTTCTTGATTCATCATCAAGTAGCAAAGCATCATGGGAACTAATGGAGGTATCCAGTTTTTTTTTATCAAGTTACTTTATGCTTCTGTTTTGCATTTCTCATTTCTATGTAATTTGTTTTTCAGGAAATCCTATTTCTGAAAATCACTTCTCTGAAGGATCTATTCTATTGAGTGAAAGTCACCCAAGAAAAATCTTATTGATCATGCAAGATTACAATATACTGCAATTATTCCACCACATCTTATTTTAGGGTAATAGATGACTTCCTACCCACCAAACATGTGGTTCCAACCCATATTCCATAGAAGTTCCTTCAATAACCGCTGCTCATGTGCCCAGTACTGGCCTCTGACATAGAGCAGTTCATGGTTTTTGAAATGGGTGGCATCATGAAGTTCATGCCGCATGTCTGTGGGAGACTAACAGAGAGAGAGCTATTAATGTTTACAATGTTCCTGTCAATCATGGCACTTTTAATACACATACAAACAGCCATCATATTTTCACTGGCGACAACCGTGATACCCTGGCAACACTCGTTCGATGGATTGGGCATGGTGTTTTGCAAGTATGGGAAGCATGGCATCAAACTCTGTTCAACACTGCTGCATTCTACTGGAGCTAAATCATATGCTTTGGAAGCAGAACCAGCATCAACAATGCCATCACAAAACCCACTACACGATAAGTCATGTTCAAATGTACTTTGTAGTTTGTAATGTAGTCATACTTGGTGCAATTTATACCTTGTTTAGTTCTAGTTTAATTTGCTGATAATCATACAAGGCTCATGCTGCGTGTGCAGACTTTTTAATTTCTAGTAATCCGATCATGTTGTTGGTGTGATCCGCGGTTTGTTTAGTCAACACGAATTGACTCTTGACTTTGTAGTCAAAATCATAATTGGGCTTTGATTAAAAAAAGCCCATTTGTCCTCCCGCTTATAAAAACTAGAGGTAGAACTCTGGAGGGTTGGGTCGGGTTGAGGCGTAACCCAAGTCCAATTCGAGTTTCAAATGTTTCAACCTGAGCCTAGGACCAAGGACCAAGTCCTAGTCGGTCTTTAAATTTTCAGCCCAAGCTCTAGCCCGACCAATTTGGGCTGGGTTGGGTTGGGTCGGATTATGTCGGGTTGTTTAAACTTCTCAGGTTGGGTCGGATTATGAGATAAAAAACATTAAAATTGAAATCTTTTAATGAAATCAAAGGGATTTGATTTGTTTGAAAGAGAAACTAATTTTGTTGATTACATTATTCTTTCTAAAATAGAGATTTTCAACTTTATTTTCTACAAAAATAGAATGGTTGAAAAATATACATAGATATATGCACACTGCACATGGGCTTGGATTTTTTGGTTTTTTGATATTCTAACTTGAGCCCAACCCAAAATTCAGTCGGATTTTAATCAAGTGAGCCGAGCGAACGATCTGGGCAGAAAGGGGGTTATGCGGACAAAAACTAAATTGGTTGGTTTCTGTCTGTTTGTCCTCACTTATCTCTCTCTTTCTCCCTCTCCCTCTCCCTCCTTCCTTCCCTCTCCCTCTCAACCAAATCCTAACTCTCTCTCTCCTCATCCACAAACCCATCTCTACCTCTCTCTTCTCCACCCTCCGCTCACGCCCCCACTGTTTAGCAGTTATCTAGTTTTATAAACCTAAGCCCGGACCACGGTTCTGACATGTTAGTCTAGGACCAACAAAAGTCGGATTTTAGTCCATCGGGCTTGTGCTAACCCGACCCAAGTTCCACCCCTAATAAAAACCCAACTAAAAGAAGAGCTGACATCTCAAAACTTAACCTCTCTCTCTAATGGCGATTCACAACGTGTTAGTGAAACTCTTGGATGGAAAAACAGCAACCTTAAAATTCACAAACCCAACAATCTCAGGATCATCAATAAAAACCCAATTACAGTCCCTAACTCAAATACCACCACAACACCAAAGATTAATAACCGGGACTAAACAAATCCACGACCAAACCTTAATAACAATACCCAACAATGAATCATTTATTACAGTCAACCTCCTTCTCCGTCTTGTTGGTGGGAAAGGTGGGTGGGGTTCGGGTCACTTTTACGTGGGGCGGCAACGAAAGCGGGTCAGAAGAAGACTAATAATTTTGACGCGTGTAGAGATATGAGTGGAAGAAGATTGAGACATGTGAATGCTGAGAAGAAGTTGGAGGAATGGAAAGAGGAAGCGGAGGAGAGGAAGTTGGAGAAGATTGCGTAGGATTTTATTAAGAAGAAGGCGAAAGCTGTGAAGAAGAATGGGAATGGGGAGTCGGAGAAGTATATTGCTAAGTATAGAGAGGATTCGGAGAAGTGTATGGATGTTGTCGAGGCTTCGGTTAGGGAATCGTTGGGAAGGCTTGAGGATGTTAAGAGGAAGATCTTGCCTTCGGCTGGGAAATCGGGGTCGAAGCGGTTGAAGTTATGGTAAGGGTCTAGTTTTGTTGGTTTTTAGTGTTTTTAATATTTTGGTTTTTAGTGTTTTTAATATTGAGTAATTTGTGTAGGATGTTGAAGGAGGAGGAAAGCGATGAGGACGAGGATAATGATGATGATGATGAGGAGGAGGAGGCTGTTGTTCTTGATGGTGTTATGAATTGTGAAATGAGGAGTAAGGATGGTGAGGGGTGTTCAAGGTCTGTTTATGATGTTCCAAGCGAAGGGGAGTCTTCGGGTGGAGGGTCTATGGAGAATAATTTGGAGGAAGAAAACGGTAATGGTGGAAGTTTTGAGGTTGGGGAAGGTTCTGGGAATGGAGAAATTCATGAGGAGGGAAGTGGTTTGGCTGAACCTAGTAGTGTGGAAAGGGTTTCTGCAGTTGAAGTGGTTCATGTTGAAGAGAGTGTTCCTCTTGATGTGGAATCTGGAGTGTCTGAAGAAACAGTTGATCAGAATGTGAGTGACTGTACTACTGAAGTGGTGGATAAATCTGAAAGCAGTGACAATGTTACTGAAGCCAATGGTTCGATTGAAAACGTAGGGGTTGAAAACGGAGATAATACCAATACAGACAAGCCACTGGATTTCAATGATTATAATACTGCAAGAGAGATGGAGGTATGTTCATAATGCTAACTTTTTTCTTTCTTTAATATTAATATCTATATATTATGCTTTAGTTTCTTATTAATTTCATGTCCATCAACTGGAATAAACATAATATGTTAATTATGTGGTTGTCTCACGTAATTCTCTTAAACTGATTCAATATTGATCAGTGTTTGCCGTATCATCACACTAAGATTTTCTACATTGAGGTTACCATACTCATTACTACTGCTATATCATTGAAGAAGGCCTACCAATGAATCTGGACTCGGTATGGTTCTTGATGTAGAATGAAATTATTGAAACCGACAAAAGGGCATTGTGATATGATTTCAATTTTTAAGTAAACTGACTAGGGTATTAGACACACTTGAGAGGACAAAAAAGATTCATTCTGCTGACCCCTAACCTTTGGGACTATGTTATTAGGTACGTAGGCTGGGGTGATGTGATGCGAGGTGCTAGGTTTGACTTGAGCAATAATTTGCAATTATTTTCACTTAAAAACACCGCCTTAGGCACCTAAGCACCTTGGCCGCCTTATGTCGCCGAGGCGCTGCCTATAATAGCTTAGAGTTTTTGTATAAGGTTCTTGCTCTAGACTTTCGGAGAATCATTGAAGTGCCTAAGAAATACATAATTAAAATTGAGTTCGAAACTTGAGGAAATAAGAAGATTTTAGAAATTCTTCAAGAAGACCTATATGATATATAGCAATTTTCAGACCATTAGCAATAGATGATACTATGATAGCATAGGTGTATCACAGTATCACTCACCTATGCCTATTTGTTTGCTTTTGGAGATCATCACTCTGAAAGGGTGGATATGGAATCCTGTTGAGAAGGATAATTTCTTTTAGAAAGTTTGGCATTGACGCATTTTTGTAGATTGAGATGATTTCAGGGTCTGACCATGTTCAAAATATGATTTTTAGCTAGATATATGTAGGACTAGAAAAAATAATAATAATAAAGGAGAAAGAAAAACGAGATATTTGTACGACTCTATTGCCAAAGTGACCTGGACTGTCGCTGTCATTATTGGTTTGCCGTATTTTGAGGGGGATTTCTTTTGCAAGTGGCCGGATTCTATCTAATTGTTATAAGAAGGTTCCACCATAGATTCCTTGGAATTACAATGATTCACACTCACACTCACTCTGGTCTCATGGTTATATGGTAAGAGGGATAAGTTCCAAAACTCTGTTCTTTTCTTTATGAATAGTAATAAGAATTTGTTTCACAGTGATAAGCTGTGGTCCTAATTTCTTGGCAAAAAGATCTGCGTGAATTGATTAGACTTCTCTTATACTGTCATGTGAGAAGCTCAGTCTGGAACTTTCATATGGTTCATTTTGCTGTTGTACGAGTGTATGACCCTAGGTGAGGACTGAAGGAGGAGTGAATACTGAATTGGAGGACTCCTTTGTGATGGCCACCTCATTGGCAGATGTCTGATGTAACTCCTTTGGTAGTGTGGAACTTGAACTTGAAAGAATTTGCAAATTCCGGAAGATAAATTCCAGTGAGTGGACAGATTCATTCCTGGCACTAGAGCTTCACTTACGGTTTATTTTCTGATTGCAAAGAAAGTTTGGTTTGGTTTGATTTTTCCCTTCTCTGTTTCAATCAGTTGAATGACTGTTGATGTTGTCCTTCTTTCAGTGGTCTGTACTCTTTCTTCTCATCATAAATTAAACTATACAAAAGCCATTCCACCAGATATAAGACCAACTTCTGCATTCAACAAAGTGACAAACCTAGTCAGTGACCTGAACGTCAAAAAGGATCATATGTTCTTTTTATTCAAATAATGGATGAAAAGTTTACAACATATAAAAGCGTATTTGTTTAATCCATGGTTTATATGCTATGATCATTCTGTGTTGTCTATATCTTTTGTTACAGATAGCCACTTGTTTTTATTAGGCCTAGTTTGTCTTCACTGTATATGTTATGTTAATATTCCAATTCTTAAACGGTTGTAATTAAACCTAGACTTAGTTTCATTTTTTACTCCTTATATTCAAGAGATGATGTCAGTTGTTTCGACTCGAATTTTACCAATACATTTTGTCATTTGATAAAGGTGCTGGGCATGGAAAGGCTAAAAGCAGAGTTGCAAGCACGCGGATTGAAATGTGGGGGTACTTTGCCAGAGCGTGCTGCCAGGCTCTTCCTGCTCAAGACTACTCCTTTAGAGATGCTGCCTAAGAAGCTGTTAGCAAAGAAATAAATGGAATCTTTCTCTTTGGTCTGTACTAAATGGAGAAAAGAACCATTGCTGCTTAAATAGTTTGTACTTCTGGAAACTCTGTTCACCACTTAAACTGTACTACAATTCTCTATCTATGCTCTTGAGCTCCTCGATACTGAGCAAAACTAAGAATTGAGAGAATTACTCGACCTTTTGTTACCGTCATCTTTTCATGTATAAAAAACACTTGTGTTTCTTGTGAATTAGTTTGTTGGTATGCCCCCAGTATATTTTTTTCTTAATTATATGGTTGATCCAGCTTCTTGTGAATTTGTGATAGATAGATATTGGGTGTTGGTTAAAATTTGTCTCAGACGATTGTGATCAAATTCCTTTAGCTGCAAACTTCCAGGTGAGTTTTTTTGTAATTCATTTCATTTGTAATGTCTATCGAATACCAGAGTTTTTCCACACAACTGCTGCACACTTGCTAGGAAAAGACAATATTGACATGCAAAACCATATCTCCGAATTGCCCCCAATTATACTTTTTACTGCAAGCAGTGAAATGTCGGAAACACCCGCTGTACTCCTAAGTTCAAAGAGGATTAATAGAAAAGAGGAGGGTGAAAACGGGGAAGGCAAACAAGTTATGGCACTATAAGTAGAGAGGTGAGGATGGAAGAAGGTTTTCATCATTAGTTTAAGTATGAGGCTCGTTCAGGGAGGTAGGGAGTTTTGCCCCTCTCTGTTTAATAGAGCCGATGATTACTTTTATTAAATAAACAACCTTTCTCTTTCTCTCTCTCTCTCTCTTTCTTTCCGTTGATGTTGGTGTTGTTACTGCTGCAACTGCTGCTTATTATCAACACCACCACCATCTTCTTCTTCATCATCATCATCACAAACAACAAAATAAGGCTGTGATGATACGAAAGTTTTCAGCTTTGATCTACAGACGTGAGGGAAGTAGTCTCTGGGTATGTTCTGGCAAGGTAACTAAGTTGCAGCCACGCCCAGAGATATTTCCTTTTGTCTGAGAAAAGGCGAATCTCAGCCTAATCATCTTTTTCTACAAACACTAAAACATAAAAAAATTTATGATTATTTGGTTTTTTAAACTTGAGTTTGAAAACAAACAAACTCATCAATATAAATTCAAAACTTGTGCAACCTGCACAATCTCTTAATCTTGCAATCAAAAATGATTTTATTGAGTTAACATTCTTTAGTAGTTTTTGAATCAATAATTATCTTTAACTAATGCCAAATTCAATACTGACTATTTATTAGATCTCAAGTATAAGTGTTGCTTCCACTCCTTCCAGTATATGACAATCTCGTTATCCATCAGTTGAATAGTATAATTTATACAACCTAAGTATCGAACAATAATACATTATAAGATTTACACAGTATAAAGCCATCACACTGTACACTAGCGTGTGCTCATAAGTTTTAAATGTGTTATTTCTTAAAAATCGAAAAATGGCTACACTATAGGCCTTAGGCCTTTTATTAATTCCGAACGGGCTGAGTTAAATCCCTAATTTTTTTTGTATCTCGGAGAAAAAAAAAATAAAACCTTGTATCACGTAGTGGATTACATCATATCATAATTACTTTAAAGTTTGAAACCCATCAATTCTTTGTGCATGACCGGGCATTTTCGTATTGATTCTCAATGCTTGTTCTATGTGTTTTGATGTTACTATTGTGTTAGCGAGTAGTCGAGTACTAGGTTGCTCCATTTCTAAGCATAACTGTTATGTTGAAAGTCAGTGGAACCTCTTGCTTCTTGCTTCAGTGCCACATGAGGTCATCATCTAGGCCTATTTGGGGAGTTACTGCCAACAAAATACTTTGTTTTCGTTGTTACAAGTGAAATTACAGTATTTACACAACTTCTTCTTGATTAAGGATAGGAAACAAAACCAAAAGTTTGGTTGCAATTTCAAGCTTTGCCGCAAAATTCTTATATATGCATCTATGAAATAAAAGTAATGCGTGCAATAACTATATGTATAAATATCTTTAAGCACTATAGTAGTAAACAACAAACGGTACAAAGGGTTACATGTAGCCACTTCCACTGCTTCCGCTATCACTGCTCCCCACTAGAACTTGAACTCAGTGTACCTCTCCCCTCCGCATTCACCTGAGCCCTTAAGGCTTCTGCAGCATTAGGGCCTTTACCTGCTTCATTATCGCTAACATCGACATCAACATCAACATCGGCAATCTCGTCATCCATGTCATTTAAATTTGGTATATTGATGTCAAACCCAGTGTTATTTTCTTGCTCAGCAGTGTCAACTTTATCCGGAGAGCCATCACTGTCATCATCAAAAAGCATGCTCACATTTATATCAAGCTCAGTTCTCTTCGACTCTAGCGATTCTGTTGATGTAAAGAGCAGGGCAGATTTAGGACCTGCAGATATAACAAAACTCAATTAAGATACATAAAAACACTGTAAAAAAGAAAGATTAGCTATAAAACAAAGATTGCATAATTCACAATCTATTAATCATCCAATCTTTTTAGACTTTCTTTACACTATCCAACATTGGTTCACCTGCTTTCCGGAGGTAACAATTTGGACAGTGAATGATCTTTTAATAAAGGATAAGTTGTAATTCTGAGGCTACGATGAAAAAGATAACACTAGTCTTGGATTTTTTTTTCAAAAAGCCCCGACATAATTGTCAACCTCCTTGATGACCTCAAGATGTGTACCAAGGGAGCGAATCTTCAGAGGAAGAACACGCACTGGTTTGTGACACATAACAGAAAATTGTAAAAGGATGAAACCAATTGAAAAAACTTTTAACATATCAACTTGACTCAACCATATAGCCAATTTCCTTCCTTCTAACAATGACTAGGGATGATGGTGACGGAAATACCGTCTCTTCACATAGGTCCCACTGTACAGTGCTACTCAAGTGAAGATTATGTTCCCATTTCTTTTGAATTTCTAGCCATTCCCATGGAAGTAGCTAAAAATAAGCACCTTGTAGTGATGTACTGATGCTTAGCAATAAGAACAACAAGATCAAAAGAAACCTAAGTTCCTTTTTCTTTGTTTTTTACTAAGTTCCTTCAAGTGTCTAGAAGAGCTGCTTGAGCAACTGTTAAGATATTATGTATAAACTTACTAAGAATGAAGAGGTGCAAAAAGGGGCCCTAGCAAAACATATGAGCGTTGTTCCTTTAGCAAAAAACAAGCTAACTAATTGTTATTATCACTATCATTAATCCAAATTATTAAAAATAAAATGAATAAAGTTAAAAATAATAATAAAAATAAAAATAAAGAAAAAAGAAAAAAGAAACACTATCTTGTAAAGGTGTAACATATCATTACGAAGGACACACCTGGGCTGCTCTTTGATTCGCCAATATCAATCCTTTCCACCTCAACCTGTACCGACAACAAGAAAAAATAATCACGGTCTAACAGTGCATAAATAGCAGATAGAGGCAATTTGAATGCAATGTATATAACACAAAAATTTCAATAAAGAACATGGTCTCTGCGTATATAAAACATATTAAACCACCCAAAAGGATAAGCTGGTCATAGAGAGAGTTCTGAACACTTTGATTTTCTAAACATAAGTGAAATATTATCTAAAAGCCTGGACAAGGTCAAACACTCAAACCCATAAGCAATGTAAAACGTTTTTGTGCAACCCATTGACAAGCCTAACACATGCATGTGTTGGAAACACAATTTGTGCCGGAGGCACGACAACATGCGTCATAGCTCATCCCGTAAAACGAACTTGAGGAGTGGCATCGTAGGCAAAACTATTTACTACTATAGTACAAGTTTGATTAGATTTAAGAGGAGGGGTACAAAACAAGCTGATTTGATAAGAAAATCTTTGCTCTAATCCGACGAAACCAACTTGATACCTTGATCAACTAATAACTAATGGCGTTCAATCTATCATGTTGAACTAACTTGATATTTTGTCTAGTCGTAATTGAACTATATAACGACTGTCACCAAATGGCATAGCAGATTTTTCCAATTAAAGAGAAGGCATTGCAGCTAGATTAGTTTACATACAAATGATTCTCATAGCACAGCAGTTAATCTCGATTGCATTTTAGTCAGACTTATTCTTTCCAAGATTATACACATACAATCTTAATCAAGCTAGAACAAATAATTACCATTTTTCTCAAACATCATTTCATTCATTTAAAAGCTGAATAAAACTATTAAAATTAGATCCAATATCAACAAAAAAATGAAGACCTCATTTTGTAATAACAAGTTCACCAAATACAGCATATTATCAAGCATCTAGGGACAAATAACTATAGCTAGATAAACATTTATTTGGATTTACACAATTATAACAAACACACAGAAATGGCAGATTCGAGCGAAATGATAAGTTCATTACAAAAAACATGAATAGGCATTGCAGCTCCTTTAAAATAGCACATTGTGAAACGTCTATGCGGGTCCATTAGTATAACATACAAACACAACAATACTCACATTTGAACAAAAAAACTCACCAGCACCGAATGATGAATTGCAGTTTTACTAAACGGCTGTGACTTCACTCCTTTCCCATGAATAGGCGAACGAGGCTCAATCAAACCTTGTCCACCACTGGACGCTCCAACACCCATAGTGCCCATCGTATTACCCGCAGATTCACCAGGTAAGCGAACATGCCTCAATTCTCCCCATCGAAAAACAAAACAGCATCATTGTCCTTATAATCTTCACTACTCCCCTCAAACGACAATTTCGGTTTTCCAAGTTGATTGTTTTGAAACTCTACAGTTACTTTATTTTCTTTAGTCTTATGTAATGAACCAGCTTGTGTTTTATCAATTGATGCCGGTTTAAACTCATCTGAAATTTCACATGCACACAAAGAAAAAAAAAAAAAAAAAAAACGTGAATTATTGGAAATTTTTGGGTAAAGGTTTACTTACAACGTAAAGTGCAGAATTTAGTTGAAGAATTGTCTTTGAAAGATGGGCCTAGGGTAAGGTTATACCAATGATCAGGTGGAGGTGCAGTGTCTGGTTCTTTTTTGTTTGCCATTTTTTTTTATGCTGTTTCGAGGATTAGTAATTTATAATTTTGGGTTTTAAGATTGGCGCCAGCAAGTTGAAGGGTTGTTTTGGGCTAGACTGGACTATGGGTTGTGGGCTACATATTAAATGTGTTGGATCCTTAAAACTTAACTTAGGATCACCAGTCCATAACACGCCACTTGCTTCCCTTCTTTTTTTCTTCACAGTCACAAAGTCACGTCTTTGTTGGCTGAGCTTGATAGCATGTTTTGAAAAAGTAGTATTATGAATTCATCTGTGTAAGTTTTTAATTATTTTTTGCCTCGTTTTTTAGCCCAGCATATGTTATTGAAGGCGGTAGAGGATCATCAAAGCGCTGCTATAATCGATTTTTAATGTCACAGTTGACAATTTATTTAGTCATTTTCGTCACCAACAGTCTGTCAAAACATCGTTTTTATTTTAACAATTGTCAAATCCGAAACTAAATTTGTCAAAAATATAGAAATGACTCGCACGGGACAACTTGTCTCGTCCAAGAGTGGGATGGGACAAGTTTTGCCGTCCAATATATATATTTATTGAAAAATTAAGACGACTCGATTCTGGATGTGGGGCCTAATAAATTGGAACGGGACAAGTTTTGCCATTCATAACTTTTTCAATTTTCTAAAAAAAATGAAAATAACAAATTAAAACGGGCTGATGTGTTACTAAAATAAGAAATTGGAACGGGACAACTATTTCCGTCCAAAATAAAAACCCCAAATTTTGTCCAAATGTGTTGGTACTTGACATGTTTTTAACAATTTTGATCAACGAAAAAAACTGATGTGTCACAAAAAATTATAGCAGTGCGTTGATGATGCTCTTACTATTGATTTTGAGGGATCATGAAAAGAAAAAAATGTTGCAAAACTTGTCCCGTCCCACTGTTGGACGGGACAACTTGTCCCATGAAGCTCATTTCTATATTTCTCACTAATTTGGTATGGAATTTGAGAATTGTTAGAATAGAATCGAGTTTTGACAGCGCGTTGGGGACGAAAATTGCCAAATTTTTTGTAAACTGTCATATTAGAAATCGATGTTAACAATGCGTTGATGATGCTCTTAGCATATGTTATTCTCTTTTGAATATTTCAATACAGTTAATTAATTTAACATTCTATGAGACACTAAGTTTTTCTTCCTTCTATCAATATTTCAAATCCGGCCTCTTATGAAATAGTGTTATGCACTTCACTAAGGCTGCGTTTGTTTACACACTTAAAGATGGAAATGAAAGAAAAAGTCTAGTGTGGTTTACATTTTCCATAAGCTTAGTGCATTTGTTTACTATGGAAAGAAAAATTGTCTTTTCTTTATGAAAACTAAACTATGGAAAGGAAAGAGTTTTCAAGTTTGTGGCTCAACCCTCGGATTTGAGAGGAAAGAAAAAGGAAAAGACTAGTTTTACTTTATTTTATTTAATTTTTGCATAACAAACAATAATAGAAAAAAGAAAGAAAAATAAAATTTTATAAAAAATATGTAGTTTTCTATTCATTTTCTTTCTTAAGTTTTGGCATCACAAACATTATAGATTCCATTCCTAGATTTTCAAATAAACGCATCAAAAAGAAAAATCCATTACATTCATTTCTTTTATATTCCTTTCTTTTCCTCAGTGAGTGAGTACACTTCACTTTTTACCATATGTAGAAGATGTCGAAAACACCCTCCAATAGTCCAATACACTCTCTATCCCAGTAGAGATTAGAGACAAAGAGGAGAGTAAAAACGGGGAAGGCAAAAAAAATTAGGGTTGTATAAAAACAAAGGTGAGGTTGGTAGAATGGATTTCATCATTAGTTTAAGTATGAGGCTCGCTCAGGGAGGCAGGGAGTTTTGTTGGGTTGTTGCCCCTCTCTGTTTAATAGAGCCGATGATTACTTTCACAAAATAAACACCCTTCTTGTTGTTGTTGTTGTTGCAGCTACTGCTACTTCTTCATCATGATCACCATCTTCTTCTTCTTCTTCTTTTTCAAAATAAGGCTGTGATGATTTTGTGAACTTTGATCTTCAGACGTAAAGGAAGAATCTTTGGGTATGATTTGGTGAGGTAACTTGGTTGCAGCCACGCCCAGAGATCTTTTCTTTTGTCTGATACAAGGCCAATCTGAGCCTCATTCACTCATCAACTAGCTGTTCCATCTAAACCACCAAGGCTAGTTTTTGCAAAACAGAACCCCTATTAGAAAACATTTGATAGATCATGATGTTTTTGCAATGAGGACAATGAAATAAGTTGAACCCATGGATCAGTTTTGCTACTTGACTGCTTTGACACTGTTCATGAACTTCATTAGAGGCAACTTGGACCCGATCTTTAAACGGACCTGACGGCTCCTCGAGTCAACTTACTTGTGACCATCTCATTGTATTTGAACAACGAATTACCAGACCAATACATTCAGGTGATCAAACCATGCTTCAAGTAGAGTCGACCTGTGACCATGGTATTAGATATATGGATGTCCATTTAAAAATATGAAGGAAGACAAGATCAACCTGTAATTGACATCCCAAACCATGCCTGAACAAACCTGAATAAGAAAGTCCAGTGATTGAACTAAGGCATAACATAGACATGATAAATCTCAAATCAACCGCATGTCCACATTAAAGAACTCTTTTGAGCAAAACAAATTCGATGAAAATCCAATAATGAGCTAGCAGTCTGGCACTATTTCTTAAAGAAACTATTCAAGCAAAGACAAACAGAAGTAACTACCAACAAATTTTTCCAATGAATTCCTTTTTCCAAGATTATCCTATAGTTTCCATTTCTTGGATTTTATAAAGTTAACTTTCACCCAGTTAAGTACTTGAGTGTTAAAATCCTAATCCAGTATAACCATAAAACTGGGCAGCTGTAACAGGTCACTGAGAAAACAGTTCTTTCCTACTATTCGAGCAGAATTCTTCAAATTCCTTCTAAAACTCAACTCCTTAAGTATTAAATTTTGAAACCCTCAGCACGCAGGCACTCTCGATGAGCTCGGATCCACTTTGCGCAAGCAGCTTCACCATGCTCCACAATGCATTCATCCCTAAGCCTCTTGGTGTCAGGGCAAGCACAACAGATCTTTTTCTTTGGTTTTGTATCAGACACGGGCTTCTCCGTAGTTGGCGATCCCAATTCTGGCACAGCCATGGTGGAAGGTGGAGGCAACCCAATCTCAGTTGAACCCATGCTTATATAATTCTTGAAGGAAGAGCAAATGGCAAATAGCATACAGAGAGTTATAAGTAAATAACGAAACTGTAAAGCATGTTTAAGATCACGAGCATAAAAGAAATGAACAAAAGCATAAAATATACAAAATTCTCAAGGCAGGGTTATGATTCACGACCAACCAAGAGAAAAAATAAACCTCCTCAAAATGAGACCACATCCACTCCTTTTGGTATCACCGTATCAGAAGAAGCTCGAAAATAAGTTAGATGGAATCGAAAGTCCAACAATGATAGTCATAGCAATAGGACCTAGGCATCTAGAGACATATGCTAAACCAGTATTTCATTATCAAAAATATAAAATATAAACAAACAATAGTCCATGACTCATTTGATTATATATATGATGCTCTATCATATATAATTAAACTTCTGAAAGAACTTTAAGTCCTTAGTCTTGCAAACAACTTAGACTAGAATGTTGTAAACCAGGCGGCTAGGCAGGTACCGATAATTAGAGCCTGCAACGAACATGATGGTGTTTGGCATTCTGGAAAGCTCATAAAATGGTCTTAAATCCAAATAAGATTTTATTATGAGTTGGTCAAGTCAGTCAGACTCCATTGTTTAACATAGTATATGCACACATTCACATTTCTTCATACCATCTTCCATATTGTGAAAACTAGACATCTCAACACAAAAAAAACAGCAAAGTGCTCGGACATTTTGTCAAACATGTAGGACGCAAAAACTTATTATTATCAACAAAGCTATCATTTCCAATTTGCTGAAATAACTAGCACAATATTGATTTCTTATTTATAGATGTAAGATTTTGCCTGAACGAAGTTGATATTTGAGAGGTGTCTTGGTTTTCTATTGAGTTAGTGAGAGAGGAGAATCGTATGCGGGGTTTATGGTACGAAAAGCTGTACCGTGCAACCTCTGGGTTTGTTTCGAAATTAGGGGTACCGTACTTATACACGTCCACCTATTGAAAATCTGTCAAATTGAGGGACTGTGAACCATTCATCCAAGGAAATCAATGTTCTCAAGCTTTAAATTACCAGTGTATCTTTCTACGATAGTTTTTTTTTTTTTTTTGTTAGTTGTGTTATGGACTGATTTGGGATTAATGAACCTAAGGGTTCGGAGGAGTTCATGGGCTGGAGGGACATCGCGGACGGGGAGTAGGCAGCATGGAGCCGAATAGTCCTGGGCTGATGGGCCATCGCAGACTGAGAGCATGGAGCAGAAATAGATAGGATAACCCAAAAGACGGTGGACAGGTGTGCGAAGTCAGAAAGGACACGTGGGTTCATTAGAACGGATGGATGGAAGGAAGATCAAAAGGAGGGCGCATACTACGGAGAAACCAAATATAATAAGGGGGAAAACCCTGAAGGAAAAAGGGGAAAAAAAGATAAAACACTAGAGAAATAATCAGGTCACAACAAGTTGTTTGACGTAAATGACATTTTAAACTTTAAGTAAACAAATCCAAATAATTCATTAGATCGTTTATATTTTCATTGATCGAAATGATGATTATTGCAATATGAAGCTAAAAAATTAATGGAAAAGTGCATATTTCCTTTAAAATCATTCATATTTCGGTTAAGTTTTGTGTGGCCTATCCTACTGTTGTACATAAACTTATGGAACTTCATAGTTTTTGTGTAAAACCTAGGGCAGGAATAGTCAGATATATGAATATGAATTTTTTGCAAATATTTCATCTGAATCCGATCGAGTAACACTAAAAATGCAAAAATTATTCAAAAAGCATATCCGAACCCGAATTATATGTATTCGACATGAAAAGTTATAGAAATATATCCGAACTAGACATATTCGGGTTTAAGTCGGGCCGGGTTTAATTCCATGCCCAACTACCCTAGTACTACCTGATTCATAAACAGGGCTGGCTCTGAAATTGTGGGGCTCTAGACGAGTTTTTAAAATCGGGTTTTTGTAAAACTCAAAATATCTGATGAAAAATCATACACATATTGTTTATAAGTAATAACTAATTTTAAAGTTCTCTTAACATCAAAATGTGAGTGATCTACTAGTTAGAACCTTACACTTTGATTATTTCAACTCAAATTTAACTTTGGGTAGAGACATTTTACCAAGTGGGGGCCTTTTTAGTAGGCTATTTCGTGGGGCCTTAGACCTAGTGTTGCATTGGTCATACTAAGTAGGGGCATTTTTAGTGGGCTATTTCGTGAGGCCCTAGGCGGCTGCCTATGCTGCCTACCCGTCAGAGCCGGCCTATTCATAAAGTAAACGCAGGAGTTTAATTTACTTAACTACCCTTATCAATTTGTCACTTGAAATTTTAAATGTACTATATACCCATACATAACCTTTATTTACTTGGGTAATTTTGGAAACCAAAATAGCTGTCAGATGATGATCTTGCGGACACTAACAACTACTTAGGCTGGGTGCAATGGCACCCCATTCCTTCAAAACTGGAGGGAGTGGTGGTGGTTTTTGCCCCTCATCTTTATTCAACTCTCTATATATAGAGAGTAAAATGGAGGAATAGAGAGTGCATTCCACGCCACTTGAAGTGGAGTGGTTTGTAAAAACCCAAACGGCCCCATTTGAAGTGGCGTGGAATGCAAAATGCAATTTCAAACCGCGCCATTTGAAGTGGAGTGGTTTGCAAAGTGTCCCCACCGAATCACATGGTAATTATGAGAATAGCGAATTACCACACTACCCCCACTATTTCTATTTTATTACCGATGTATTCTATTACTCAATTTAATGGCGCATGGGCAGTTTCGTTTTTTTCAAAATTTGGGTTTTCATTGTGCGCTGGTCGAAGTGGCGTGGAATGGTTTTTTTTTTTTTTTTTGGTTCTACGCTGGTCGAAGTGGCGTGGAAAAAAGTCGCTTTTCAAACCGCACCAGTTTAAGTGGCGTAGGATGGTTCAAACCATTGCTTCAGCCAAACCCACTCTCTATCCGTATAACACTGTGGTATTGAGGGATAGAGATAGAGAGTGGCTGACCATTGGACTCAGCCTTAGAAAGTTAGTTGAATCCCTTTTTCACTTGTAATTAGAAACCCTCATCCAAATCGAATTCAGTAAGCTATAGTTTCCTACATATACATCCTTAAACCTCTTTACGTTGTCTCAAAACTAGTTTGTTTCTTCTAAGGAATAATGAGTTTCGAAAAGGGTGATTCTGTTGAGGTTCATAGCAACCAAGAAGGCTTCGTGGGCTCGTATTTTGCTGCAAAAATTGTGATGCCAATGGGGAAAAACAAGTATTTGGTAGAATACCAAACATTGGTGACAGATGATGACAAGAAACAGATGCTGCAAGAAATAGTCAACGCAAGAGAAATCAGGCCCACGCCACCTGAAATTCTTGTGCCTAGATTTTATCTACTTGATACTGTCGACGTTTTGGATAATGATGGATGGTGGGTAGGAAGTGTTCATTTTAGGCCAACTGTTAAAGAGTACTCGGTTTACTTTGAGAGCACTGGCGAAGAGATTGATTACCCATATCACAATATGAGGTTGCATCAAGAATGGGAGAATGGGAAGTGGTATCCTTCTCCGCGCCACAACGTAGTCTGAGAAAGTCATGGTGCTAATTTTGTTGTTGTGTTCTGACTTCTGAACGAAGTAGTACGTAACTACGTATATGTGTTATCTTTTGGTGTTTACTCTTGGATCTGCTGTCTTTTTGGGTAAAAGCATTTTTTTTTATAATCTTTTTCTGTCTGTATTTATGGCTACTTTTATTTTCCAATATCCCATGTTCATAACCAAATACTTTGGCCCAATGTTCTGTAATTTACATTGGTTTGATGAAGGCATTATCTGTTATGAAAGCAATAGAAACATATTATTTTGGAGTGACAGAATCGAATTTTCTCATCATTATTTAGTAAAAGTGTAAAACACAAAACAAACAAACAAAAGAAAAAAATACAAGCACACACATTTCATGCCTGAGATCTTTGGTGCCCTTTTGAATTATATGATTAACTTTGTAGCTGTATGAGATCTTATTAGTCGAAACCGAGACAGTTATAGACTTATTATAGTCATAAGAAGGACAGCTCCGTCCATTATGCCTTTTAATACGATATCAAGCATCCATTTGCTTCTTCATGCAATTGCCTCAAGGATAATATTAGAGCGAGAAACAAAAGACTACAAATGTCAATAACAATAACAAGAGCAAGCAAGTCTAGATCTAGTTCAATGATGAATCCTCCCACATGTTAAAAAAAACTATGATACAATCAGCATATTCAATAATAATAAAATACAATCACAGAGTTACCAATTAATTGCTGAAAGTGGAGGTGAAGCCAGTCTTCCAAAATAATGACGCTCACATGTTCTCCACAGTTCGTGGGCACAAGTGCGTATGTACACTACAAAGATACTGTCTGAGGTCTTCTGCTGGGGGAGGCCCATGATCTGGGCCATTAGGAGTACAGACATGGGCACTCTTCCAAATTCAAACATTGTATGAGTCTGGCATCTCTGGTGTTAACATAGTTTTTCTTTAATTTAAGGGTCCCTTTATTTAATTTATTGAGCACTTGGCAGCAATGTATATCTGATATGTTGCTTTACTGTTGTGAGTTGTGACTCCGTAGTCAAGTTGAGGTTTGGAATGTTGATATTTCGTAATGTACTAGTCGTAATTGGCAAAGAGAGTTAACGGATAATGCAAAACTTTGATTCAGTTTTTGACCTTTTACTCACTGATAAGAGTTGAACTCTTGATTTGGTAAGAACTTCTCGCAAGATTGCTCCTGTGAGGAGCGGAAGAGTCGGTGTTCTTACTATATGAACGAACCAGTAATTCAGTAAATCTATGTGGGAAATAATTTCACAAATCAAGCACACTCAAAAGTCGGCTTTCTACACCACGGTTCAACATGACAGAACCCACCAAGTGACGAAGTCGTTTTTTTGGTACAAAGCGTGACCAAAGTCTTGAAAACTTGTGAGGCAGTAATTATCGAAAAAGTCTAAGAGGCAGTACTAATCTAAGGCGATCTAGAAATAAACATCAAAGAGTTTCTACTTAGCGGTAGTTCTTGATCATTACTACTACTGGAAATTGAAATGTGGGCAGAGTTTTTAGTCACAGCATATAGAGCCATAATGCTATTAAACTATCTAGTACACTCAAACTGAAAACTTATTAGCATTGCTTGTTCAGCAACCCTAGCAGTACCCAAACGTTGATGTAACACGTAATCCAGACCATGGCGTTCTGAAGAGCTGCATAGTACCTGTGTTTCAAATGCGAGAACCATGTGATTAAATTAATCAGATCTGTGTACTACCATACACCTAATAGATTAGGTAAAACCAATACATGATGTATTATTATAATTGTTGGATAGCCGAGGAACTTGTAGAAAGCAACTAACCTTCTGTCCACTCAGATAGCTATAGCCTCAATTCCCACGGAAACCTCGTCCAAAGATTTGCCAGCATCAATCTGAGAGAGGATAAAATTGTGTAAATTCCAAGTAATTTTGTGAACAAGAAAGACAAGCTAAACGAGACATACCTTGCCAGGTATTCCCTCCAAGTCATTACGCTGAATAACAGGATACATAGATTCCATCCCCTCGCTTCTCTTCTTTGCACTCTCCGTCCATGCAGACAAAAGTGGAAAAATTTGCTCGGTAACCTCTTCCACAGACTTGCTAGCATCAATCTGAGAAGAGAGTGATTGAGTGAAACTGTGTGTTTGGGCCCCACCTTCGGTGTGTTTCTAGACTCGGATCCGGCTCATCACCTTTCCAGACTCTGGCCCAACATTCTTGATTCAACCCAACATGATTCCGGACTAGGTCCAGATCCAAATATTGACAGGTGCATCTGGCACAGGTTTAAAGAGAAAAACAAAAACGTCCGGGTCAACGAGGGGAAGAGAGGAGGAAAAAAAGAAGATAAACCAAAATCTTCAGAGATTTGGGGGTTAGAGTGGGATCCGGATCTTGGAATCCGGATCTTTCTTATAAGAGTCTGCTCTCACTTTCAGAACTACGCAAGCAAAAACTGCTGAGACTTGATCCCTGTGGATTGGGTTCTTGGCCATTTGCTAAATGGGGTCTAGATATTGTTGGACCTTTGCCCAAAGCACCAGCCAATGAACTTAAACAGATGTTGGGTTTTATTTTTATTTTATTTTTATTACAACAGTGTTTTTTGTGCCCTTTAGTCAAACAATGTCTACTCTGGATTGGGTTTTTTTTTTTCAGGGGGCGTTTTGGCCCCACCTTCGGTGTGTTTCTAGACTTGGATCCGGCTCATCACCTTTCCGGACTCTGGCCCAACATTCTTGATTCAACCCAACATGATTCCGGACTAAGTCCAGATCCAAATATTGACAGGTGCATCTGGCATAGGTTTAAAGAGAAAACCTGAAGATTTTGGGGGTTAGAGTGGGATCCGGATCTTGGAATCTGGATCTTTCTTATAAGAGTCTGCTCTCACTTTCAGAACTACGCAAGCAAAAACTGCTGAGACTTGATCCCTGTTTCCGGACTGGGGTACGTAGGCAGCCTTCTAAGGTTCAGTCTCATTTCTTTTTATCAATCAATCCACTCTTCACAACCCTAACTGTGTTTGGGAACTTCTAGTCCAAACACTGTGTAAAAGCCAAAGAACTTTGTGAACAAGGAGAAGCAAAAAGAGACCTACCTTGCAAAGTATTAACTCCAACTCAAAATGCTCTATAACCGGAAGCATAGAATTCATCCCATCAATTCTCTTCTTTATGGTCGCCATATTATCATCATCTCTTCCCTTCATTTAAAATAAGTTAAAGCAAATGACTATCAGCAATTAAATCACCAAGGAAACAGAAATTGAAAACACTAACAATGCAAAAAAGCTACATTCTTCAACCTGATTCCTTTTCAAAAGACGTTCTATCATCACCTTCTCTGGACACTCCAAATATAATACAAAATTTGGCTCGATCCTTATCTGCCAGAAACAGAGTTTCACATGGGCACACTGAATTAGAAACTGCATGACTCGGCCAGTCCAAATATGTTGTAGAATACACACTGTAAATATAGCAACTTACCAATTTCTTGAATTCAGCATAGTTGTCTACGCTACGGGGGAACCCATCAATCAGAAACGTGTTCTTACCACTTTCCAGCATGACTCGTTTCAAAAGCCTAGTCATAAAATCCGAAGGTACAAGCACTCCCTTGCTCATATTCTTCTTAATCATGGCACTGCAAGATTTCATTGAGAATTCAACAAACTCAAATTGAACATGATGTAAAAAATTAAAACATTTCAAAACTCATTTTACTATGCAACCATATCCCTGGCCATAAATTATATTAAAAAGTTAATAAAAACTACAACTAAAGCAAAAATTCTTACCCTAAAATAAGCATACCGTGCAAGAACCATGAGTGCCAATGATCCAGTTTAGGCAATATGCACATAGCGTGCACAAGCATTGGCCAAACCAATATGCACATCCCCTCATTAAATGGTTTGATTTTCCATAAAATAGAATCCAGATTCCTGAGATCTCAAGTTCCTACGTTAGATCACTGAAGCTAGATACTCACAATCCTTAGTGTCCACAAGTAAACATCAGTCAAAGAGTGAATACAACATAAGACATTAACACTGACATTGTGTATCTAGAATTATCCAGTACCAATATGCACATCCTCCTTTTTCTCGACCTCACTCAATGCTGGATTGCTTCTAAAAAAAATAAATTGTGAAGAAATTAATTTTCAAATAAGTAAGGAGATGGACTCAGACAAATGCAGGTTTTCCAATTCAAATCTCAACATAATAGCCTCATCTGTACAATAACTTACGACTTCATTGTGAATAGTAGTGAACTTAAAACATTAATTAGATAAACATGATTCACATGTCAATGTCTGATACAAGGCTTATTCTCCATCTTGGCACAGAACAATAAACCATCACTGGTCAAATTATTTGCCAATCTACAAGTTGGATTTTCTTGGCTCAGGCGATTCTTTAAATTAAGCAGGAATAGTCTCCTCTTTGAGTTTGTCATTAAAGAGGAGCGACAAAGATTTGATAAATCGTCATGGTTAGCCCGATTTTATCTCAAGACTTTAGGCAACGGCCGTGAAGATGCTCCATGCAGAAGTCTGACAAATCCTAGAAAACTGAGCTTTCCATCCGACTGTCTTATCCAATCGTTGTGAACTTCCAGCAGAGGAACTGAAAGCCCAAGTTCCTAGGGAAAAACGATGGGCATTGAATGTAAATCCCACAGGGCATCACAGGATTCACAAAAGGTTCTTAGAATCAGGATACACTAGTTAAATAAAAGAACAACCCTACCATGCGAAACAAGCAATAACAACTTCGGGCTACGCAAACACATACACGTATAAAACATACAAGAGATGCCTTTAGTTGTGTCTTACAGGAAATAATTAAGTAAATCAGAAAAACTGATATTAATGCAAGTTATAGGTTGATGTCATGTATGAAATTATGTATAAGACCTACCATTTGACAATGTAATGCATTATGTTTGCGAACTACTAATGCTCTTAATTTCTTAAATGAACAATATATACTGACCATAAATAAACTGATGTACTCAAGCAATAGAATGGACACTAGCTGATTCCAACAAACAAAACTTACTGATGCAAGTTCCTCGATAAAAATTGGCCTGTTTCCTTCATTCTCAAAGAGCTCATATGCACCATGTGCATGCTGCTCCCAACTCTCCATTGCCTCCATCTGATGCACACTTATAGAAGCAGCACAGAACTCTTCGAAATCTAGCTTTCTATACTGAAGAGAAGTCATCTGTAAAATGAAAATTTGCATTCAGCTACTCATTTCTTTGGGCTCTACAGTGTGACATTTCCATAAGCCAAAAGGATAGACAAACAGCCATTACAGTCAGTACCCTTTCAACGTAATCAAGAACCCGTGAATCCTTCATGGCATCAGTAGCAGTCTTAGTTAAGGCCTGCGAACCCAGCATATTAGAATAGGAAACAGGGAAATGAAGTAGTCAAGCAAATTAATATAAGGTTCAAAATATGACTAACAGACTAACCAACTTAAACTTCTTCATGGAGATAAATCCGCTTCTGTTTGGTCCTAATATTGTAAATTGCTTCTGAAAGTATGCTAGTTGAGACGCGGTCAATGTCTTTGCAAGGGCCTGTTGAGCAGAGATGGTACGTTAACTTACTATATAATAAGAGATTGTAATGCACACACATCATTGTAAGTGCCATGAACTTGCATTTCACTTATAGTTTAATAAAATAATGTATATATATGCCTTTTATTATATTTTGTTGCAACAGTTTAAGGAAACATACCACCAAAGCTGATTTTCTTAAAGGAGATGTACATATGTATGCTTTTACAAGCTTTAAGGTTAGACTGTCCATAGGGATCTTGACATCTTGATAACTTGACAACCATGGATGACCTAAGAAAGGAGACTGCAGCATTAGGATTTCCTATTAAAAATAAAAACCTACAAAGCATTTCATAGGTTGGAGTGTTAGACTAACGTACTGAGAGCCTGGGCAGCAGTCAGTCTTTTACGGTAATCCTTGTTCAATAGACTCCTGACAGTGTTCTCTACTTGAAGAATCTCAAGAAAATGACAAATGGGTTTAGCACCTTCTGTACTATATTGAATTACAAATGGAAATTAATAAGACTTCCAAGAATTCTATGATCTCATAATTATTAGACCAAAAAATTAAAGGTGATATACCCCTGACAAATAGACTCCTGACAAATGGCTATCTTGCACTCAGTTTATGCTGGAGCCAGAGGAAGGAACTGATATACCCCTCCTGGGTACTTGCAAGAAATCTGGATCAGCCGTAGCAGCAGCAACAACAATCCACTGCACTACCAGTCACACCATACACATCACCAGTCCACTGCCTACCAGTCACACCACTGCACACCAGTCCACACACACTAGTCATTACACCACTAAACCACCTGCCACCACCAGCACGCACTCACCACATTACCACCACACTCACACACACACAACACCACAAATTCACACTCACCACACTACCACCACCAGCACACACTCACCACACCACCACCACACAGCGAAGATGCCTCCACACATCACCTTTTTGCCTCTTTTCTTAGTGACAATGAAAACTTACTTTACCCTCCCTACCTGTTGTATTCTCAAGATCATACTAAACCATTGCCTAGTATTCTCTGATATACCTCGTACTCTAAAGATCGAGTTTTAGTGTTTGGGTCCGAAAGTTGGTTGTGTAAGGGACATTTGTCCTTTAATGTAAAGAACTTAAAACTTCTTAAACGAATCCTTTTAGTGCGTGAAACTTCATAATCGTTGATTCGTCGCCCTAATAATGTTTTTATCAATCTGTTGAAGATGAAATAAAGTGACAACAACCGGTCAAATCTCACATGAGTTGAAGGCCTATGGCCATTCAATGGCAGTGAGCACCTTATGTTTGTCAGCGATGCCAAAGTTCCGAACTAGATTGGTTTCAACTTTCAAGCGAAAGAATTCAGCCTTCTATAGTTTCTCATCTCTAGATTTCAGCACATTATACAAGTACTGGTTGTAAAATATCTCCAGCTTCAGTTTTCCATGTATTGTAGATTTGTAGTACAATCCACTCAATCTAGATGAATGGTCTGATTACTGATTGACTAGCAACTCACAAAACATTGCATATTAATAAGGATTACAAAACAACCACCTAGACATGAAGTATCAATCAATTGTACAATGACTAGAATCAATAAAATTATTTCTTTCTGAATTCAGAGAGTTGATGAACAAGAATAACCAATTCTTAAAACAACTTACACAATTAAGGGATTAACGATTAACAAGAGTTCTACAAACAAAACGTCTAAACAGAGATAAAGAACCACATACTAGTAGCAATACTCCATTCACACTACGAAGGTTGCTTGCATTTGCCAACTTCTAAGTAGCCTAGCACTCAAGAACAGCAACTCGGGCAACGAAGCAATCCGTTTTCATTGCAATCCAAGCATCTCGTCAACTGCCCGTCTTCCTCGACAAACACCTTTCGACTTCCACTACAACTCGAACATGGAACAAACCTTGCATCACCACAGTTTTCACAAACAAAACCAGGTTCCTGAACTGGAAAATCTTGTACAAGTTTAGCCAACTCTCCATCTTCATGTAGTTGCTTAACTTCCTCCACTCTACCCAAATATCCCCCCTTGATAAAAACTTGAGGCAAACTGACACTACTCTTATCCAATGCAGTCTGCAATTCTTTCCTATAAGCTGAATCCATTATAATGTCGCGTTCATCAACCAGAACACTAAGATCCTTAAAAATAGTCCTAAGAATGCAACAATCTTCATAAGTCCTTCGTATACCTCTCAAACTAGTGTAATAAATCACAATTCTATCTTTAGTACCTGGTAACTGAACCTTATTATCAACCAAATGCATAACTTTATCCTCACAAACTGGAGATCTCATAATTTTATAATGATTAAACCCCATTTTTTTCGCCAACTCGGCTTTTCTAAAACTAGACACAACATTTGAATCCATTCCAGCTAATATCAACTCTTCAGACAAATGTTGCCACAATGGTTTTGTAGAATTCTCAAATGGAACTTCATGAACATCACTAATATCAAAATAATTCATTTTCATTGACTGATACGAATCTCGATAATTCTTCTTCACTTTCCCATTAACTAAACTAGTCGAAACCGAGACAGTTATAGTCATAAGAAGGCCAACTCCGTCCATTATGCTCTTTAATACAATATCAAGCATCCATTTGCTTCTTCTTGCCATTGCCTCAAGGATAATATTAGAGCGAGAAACAAAATACTACAAATGCCAACAACAAGAACAAGAACAAGCAAGTCTAGATCTAGTTCAATGATGAATCCTCCCACATGTTAAAAAAAACTATGATACAATCAACATATTCAATAATAATAAAATACAATCACAGAGTTACCAATTACTTGCTGAAAGTGGAGGTGAAGCCAGTCTTCCACAATTATGACGCTCACATGTTCTCCACAGTTCGTGGGCACAAGTGCGTATGTACACGACAGAGATACTGTCTGAGGTTGACCTAAATATTTACCAGGTGAAGCTAAAGATGGAACATGGTTGAAGCAAAAGGAAGGAACCAAATCACCAATTCATGGGCATAATAAACAGTAAAAATATCAGGATGAGAATGATAATTAAAACGATAACAACCAGAGATATATGACATTCAAATGACAAGGATATGAAGCAGCTTACGAAACTCACAGAGTCACAGGAAGCTAACAAACTGTACTACTTTTATTGCTAAAGATACACTATATTTATAAACCAAATTGAAAGACACATGGGAGTCTGGGACAATACCTAGCAAAAAAAGAGGAGTCTGTGACGAGTCCTACACTAAAGCAAGACAACTAACACAAAATACAGACAAAACTAAGATCTAAAAGTCTAGAACCCATCCAACCATAATGGTGCCCCATCTAAACAAGCAGCGGCCAACAGGTATCTCCTTAGATCATGCTTCTCTACTGTTAACATGAGATCCATCCGTTCAATTCAAAACAACAACAGGATGCCTGAGAAATGTTCTACCTTCCATTTTTCTATATTTCAAGCTGAAGAATGTAGCATTTAGTCAGATATTCTAGAGGCCAAATAAGAAACCACTCTCGCAATGCCGCGAGAGGAAAATAATACGACATGATTTAGTTAAGTAACCAAACCCTAAGGATATACTTACTCCCCAGAATAGAGCTTGTCAAAACCTTCTGAAATCATTTAAGTTCATGTATATTTGAGGAAAACCGGAGTCAATTACAAAATATGAAAATGAATATAACCTTAAAAACCTTAGTTTTAACAAGGAGCATCTAGAGCAGATAGGAAAAATTTTGAGCTTCAGGAAAGCATGAATAAATTACAGAGGCCCTCTACACTGACAGTGAGAACAAGTGCCTTAAGGGCAACATGCATATGGATCATTATTCAACCCCGTGACACACCATGTGCAGGAAGGAATGTGCATGAGAAAACCTTTTGTCGGATGGTACCTGGAGCACAAAACCTTCAATGGAAGCAACACACAACAACATACCTCGTTTGCGTAGGGGTGGGGGTAGTTTAGACTTCGACCTAACACAATTAAGTAAGTCTTCCAAGTTTACAATATAGCTACAGGTAAGCTGCTTTACAAGCACTTGCAGTCATTTGAATGTATCTTCTAACTACATTAGTTCTACACCTCTACCCAAACCCCGATGTTATAACTTACAATTTCTTCTAACCATTTCTTACAACCTTAGCCCATTTCCCTCTCTTAACCCCCTACCTATGTAGGGTTCCGAATAGAACCACAATGATCTTCCATCATTCAGATGCTTATGAGGCTATGATATCACTCGGACACTATCACAAACGCGATAATTACAATTCAACCTTAAACTAGTCTTACCACTCATCCATCCTAATCTTCCACATTGTTAACAATTGTACCTATATATTTAACACAAATAAAAAACCGCTACTTCTTATTATAGATACTGAAAAAAAAAAAAAAAAAGTACAATGGTAAACATCGATAAAATACATATGATGACTCACAACCTACAGAGCGATTTTTGCCATCAGAAATCGCTACAACCAATCACCGTAACGAGTCGGCTCAGGTCCTTTGGGTCCACCAACCTCACCAGTTTTTCTGTTCACACCATACTCATCGATGTCACCTTCTTCTTCTTCTAAGGATTCTTCTGGTTTATCTTTTAAAGTTTCAGAATCAGTCTCTTCCTCTTTCTTATTGTCCAAATTTTCAAGAGTTTGGTGTTGGTTTTGCAGTATGAATGATGTAAAGATTCCTCTGGGTGTAGATGGGATTGAATTGGAGAGAATGGACGGTTGGGATTGAGGGATTCCTGACCCTATCTTTGATTTGGGAATCTCGATGAGAGATGAAAACAGACGCTGTAGATTGTTCTTCCTTCTTCTTTCTCACTAGAGAGGAAATAATTCACAGTAAATAAATGATCAAGGCGTTTTCCGCAATATTCCTTGTACGTTAGCTGTCCACCTTTTCACGTAGGGGCGCCTCTTTTTTCCGAAACCCCAATTTTCCCATCCGATATTTTTCCGAATTTATAATTTAGCAATGATATTTGTGTTACGGTATCCGAAATTTCAATATTTGATTTTTCCGAAAAATAATTGAGTCGGAATTGGATGTGTTTTCAAAATTCTATCCGATCCGATTTCCAAATAATTTCTGAATTTTTAACATATAGTGGTCTATTTCATATAGTTATTAAATTAAAACTACATATAGTTTACAAACCAAATAAAAATATAAGTAGAACATTGTCTCTCACACAACTTCAATAAATCAATATTGTTCTTCTAGTACATGTCTCAATTTACCCCGTATTCCTATTTACTTAATTAATGCATTAACATAAATTTTTTTTTTGCTAAATGAACGTGTTAAAAGGTCTAAGTTGTTTACTGAATTATTACATTTCAAAATATTTGCTAAATGAATGCATTAACTGGATTAAAAAATGGTTATTCTAAAAAAGAATCCGATTATATAATTCAAATTTCTGATTTACTTCCATATTTTACGGATTCCGAAATTTTCAAAAAAAATCCCATTTTTCGAACTTTTCGAATTCGGAAAAAAATAATTGGATAAGATTTGGAAAGGATATTGTTATCCGAAAAAAATTGGAAATTTTTCCAAAAGCCTTTTATCCAATCTGATCCTAAATCACCCATAATTTTTTGTGTTAGGAAAGTTGGGCTTAAAAGAGTTGGGCCTTTTTACCCGTTGACTTTTTTTATTTTTACTATGTTTTTGTTGGATAGTTTCTTTTTACTATTCTTCAAATTAGCATCTCAATCCCTTTTTTAACAATAAACCTGCCATTCTTAGTCTGTCTAATTTGTGAAGTAAATGACAAATTTATCTAATTTGTTTCAACTAGCATAGGAGTCCAACTTAAATTAAGATACGGTGTGGCGTTCCTTCTCCAAATACACAAGATTAAATTATATCACCATGTAATAGTGGGCGTTTGTAGAGCAATATCATGACTTATGTATCATGGAGACAAATTTTGAAGGAAATAAAATCATTATAAACTACAATACCGTGTTCATTTAAAAAACATAATAGCTTGTATGTGAAACGCTGCTCTATTCGTATAATCTCATTATTGTGTGCAATCAGAATTTCACATCTCAAAAAATTTAAAGTTTTAACTATCAAAACACAATAGATTAGGCGTGGATTGTTAAATTGTTTGTCATTATGAAAAAGATCATCTTATAATTGCATAATAATTTAGGATTTTACACACACAAAATAAAGTTATAACTTTTAATAAGATAACAACATAAATGTGGTTGGTGAGGTAGTAGCTTATGTATGAACGACACCTGTCCAGCCTATGTTGTAAAATTACTAAATCGGATTGTTCCCGTAGTAGGGAAACAAAAAGGCGTAACCTGAATAAGACCATCACATATTGATCTGTACGTCACAAGTGGAACAACCTAACCACATTTTTTTATTTTTTATTTTTTAAAGGAGTAACTTCTTCTTTCTTTATTTATTTTATTATTTTTATTTATTTTTTGTTTATTTTTTTATTATTCTTCTTTAGAGAAAAACACACATTTGGATCCCAACCATGTTTCACGGTATTGAATTGCAGCTACAAAACTTACACTTATATGATTCCCATTTCTATTGCAACCATTTATTTTCCCTAACCACTAAACCTTATACTACATTGTCATAAACCACTAAATATCGTGAGAATGGAGGCGTGTACAACAACATATATTTAGTATACCGCAACGGTGGTCTTGACCGATCTTAATAAGTCTCAAATTGACTTGATGATTTTGTTATTTTTCGGTTGATGGAAATTCACACTCTTAGTAGTGTTATATTTTTTAAGTGGAAATAAGTAATAACGATAGAGGAGTATTGGTAGAATTTGAGGGAGAAGAGAAGATTATGTTAAAAACATATGGGTGGAATTTTATAAGATTTGAGAGGGCAAAAAATAATAGAGAAGCACATAGACAAGATACAAGACACGTTTGTTTTTCTCCTCTAATAATAATAAAAACCTTCCTACGGTCTGTCGGATTAATGGAAGAGTGCCAACTGTTTAAATACTTTTACAATCTCATATTGTTAGTTGTGTGCAATCGGAGTTTGAAACCTTAAAAACTTTAAAGTTTTAACAATCAAAACAAAATAAATTATAAAACCGCTAAGCAGTAGAGAGTGGTGTTAAGTCGTAATCAATTAATGGAGAAAAATGTCATGACGGAGAAAACAACATGCAACAATTGTTGATGAGAACATTGTATGATGAGATGGGGAGGGAAAATTTTAATTTGTTTTTTTTTGAGTTTCAGACAAAATAAAAAAATAAAACGATTAGGAGAGTTTTGAAGCCGTGACACTCAAGTTTTGAACTATAGAGTATAGACAATCATTTTATATTTTTGCCCCCTAATCCACCGATTCGAATTGTTTGGCATTTTGAAAAAGATCATCTTATAATTTGTCGAATTATTTAGGATTTTACGCACACATTATCTTTTTTCATTCACTAATTAATAGTCATGAATAATAATACTAAAACTAGTATTTGGTAATTGAAAACAAAAACAAATCCATTCAATGTGAATTATAGGGAAACATCTTACATATATATATATACTAGAATTTAACCCGTGGCTACGCCACTCGAGTCATAATTAAATGAATACATATAAATTTAACTTTTACAATAGAATTACTATTTTTTTTTTCTTTGACATTTAAATTGAACTTGTTAGTGTCATTGTGATACCCTTAATTGAATATGCCTTAGAAAATCATATTGGCCGAGTATATGTATTGAGAACAATTTGTTCATCTATAAGTTTCATCCAGAAGCGGAGTGTACTTGCATTGAAAAAAGAAGAAGCGGAGTGTACGACGTAGACAGCTTTCACTGTTCATTCCTTGTGTAATCTATATTCAATTTATACACGTTTCTCAAACGGTGAGCAGCATTCAAATTTTTGGATACTAAACCATTATATGAATCATAATCATGGCCCAAGTTAACCTAGCAAAAGCGACTCAAGCTACAACAACATTTTAGTTAGATATTAAATCATTGGTTACAATGAAAACTTTATACAAATACATAATGCTCTCTTATTGGAAATGATTGCAGACCTTAGCAAATAAGGTGAGTGACTATTCATGAGCTGATGATTCTTGCCTCTACAGTGATGATGCACACTTAAAATTGCTAGAAGATAATAACTGTACTGAATTAACAAAAGGAGAAGAGTTACATTACAAAGAATTGAGAAATGAGTGTAATAGTTGATTATGTAATAGCATAACAACTACAATACATTAAGAGGAGAATCAATGATATGTCAATTATGGTTGTTCCATTGAAGTTAAGAAGTCTGGTATGCTATCCCACCACTTCCTAGTGCCATGGGGTAAGTGTTGCTCTTGTTGTTGCACATTTTTCAACGCCAAAGTTGACTTCTTGTCCAAGCTAATGTGATAAAGAGCCAGAAGTTCTAATGCACTGATTACTGATTGAGCAAAATGCTTCCACTGCAGCTATTGATATGAGACCACTACTACAGAAAAGTCCATAGATAGCGTCCAAAAAACGCTATGAATTTTACTTAATAGCACTTACAAAACGCTATCAAACACGATGTTATGCTTTTATTGATAGCGTTGTCCCAAAAAACGCAATTGATTTGATAGCGCTTTCTAGGAAATGCTATTAATTTAATTACATTTTTTCTTAAGCTTATTAAACTATTTATAGCGTTCTTTGGAAAATGCCATCAATTTAATTGCGTTTTATTTTAGTGCTATTCTTATTTCTATAGCGTTTAGTACATAAGTGCTATCTATTTCGATAGCGTTTTCCAGTCAGCGCTATCTATTTAAATAGCGTTTTTTCAGAAAGCGCTATCTATTTCAATAACGTTCTTTTCCGGTCGGTGCTATAAATCTAATAACCACATGTGCAAATATATTTTAAAATCCACAAATTAACAATGGCCATGATACGCATGATAATCAACAATAACTTCATTCATTAATAACCAAAATATAGTATTCCATTGTACAAAGACAAACTTCCTCTAAAAAAATTGTACAACGACAAAAAAACAAAAAATAGAATTCAAGTTTTCACAAAAGTTTCTTTCAATAAAAAAAAATAAACATGCTATTGTTGACCTCCTTCGCGTGGTGATTAATAAATATTACGTGTTTTGTGAGCCATGCAATAATTGCGGTCCCTTTAACATCTCCCATTGTTTGCAATTCAGAAATTTCTCTTTAAAGACATGGTTATGAGTTCACAACTTTCTCTACCCAAACTTTCGAGGCATCATCTCCAAGATGTACACCATATACTGGTTTTATAGGACCATCAGTCTCCTACCGTCCTTTAGCAACTAATTCATATGGAGCCGCCCACTTCAACAACTTGCATTGTCGTCTAGGTGCCTACATTTCCAAAAACAAAACAAGAAAGAAACTTAGTACGTGACGAATAGTCTTAGACTCTTAGGCACACATTATACATTGCACCATGGCACACTAATATAACTTAAAGTTTATATACAATAGACAAACCATAAGTTAACATCAAATATAACAACCCCTTGCAAAAAGAAATATTTTACCTATGGAAGAGTAGTTGGAGTAGTTTGTATGCCTTGATCATTACTCCCTATGCCTCGACCCTACCCAAACAAAAAGAAAGTATAATTATTCCCTATGTCCTCTCATGTTTCAGGTTCTGCTGGTGGAGATAATCATATGTTGCAGAGAGTTAAACTGAAGCTAAGGTTAGGGCCCTTAGGGAAGAGCTGAGGTGACACTGGAGAGGATTGACGCAGAGTATAGAGAACGGTTAACAAGTCTCAGAAGGGATGTTGAAGCCGAAAGCGTAAGCAAAGCGATCAATGGGTTGCCTCAAAGTTTATGGAGCAGATGGGATACCGTTCTAGGCCTACTGTATAGAACGGCAGGTGAACATGTTTGGTTCTTTTATTCGATGATGAGGTTGTAGCATGCATATTTGTTATTCAGAAAATATAGGAGAGAGGAGTTAACTTGATTGTAGTGTATTCAAAAAAATGTACGAGATACCATGTAGAGAAGAATTGAAACTTAGCCTGGCTCACAATCGTGGGTACTGTTTGATTGCCAACCTCCGAGGAGGAATAAGTTTATGTTCAAACAGAGAACTGGTTTTCTTTCCTAAACAATTCTTATTTACTCTTTTGCTAAAATGAAGAACTTTGGTAATCATAACACAATAAAAACAATATTATGCACATGCAAAACAACCCTTTGATAGTGTCAAGTACAACATAGATATATCTCGCAAATAGGGATATATTTACCTGTGGAAGAGTAGTTGGATAATTACTATGTATTCCCTGATGATTCCCTATGCCTTGATCCTACAAAAAAAAAATCATAAGTGAGCAGCAACCTTTTGAATTGAAGTGCACAAATGAGTTTGATCAAACTCATACACAACCGACTTGTATATATTCTCCCTACCAATCTTGTTAAGCGTTCAATCTCTAGCCGCCGTTAGTGTGCACAAACTGGCCACACAAGGTGTCCCTTGCAACACACCCCAGCCATTACCAAAAACCAGGAAAGAGTTAGGAAGTTTAAGCATTTTTCGATGCCTTAAAAGCATCAAGCTGATTATCAAAAGCCGTGTGTATTTAAGCAAACTAGGGTGTCTGTCGAAGGGTTTAAGTGAACTAGAGTTGGAGAATTTATCAGCATAAAAGCAATCTCCTGATCTTGAGAACCTAGATAGTAAATTCAGCCCTTTCTTCTACACAAATAAGCTTACCCCCGTATGAAACAATGGTCTAACAATGCAATCTAAACTACCCTAACACAAATATCACTTCAAATACATTAATTTACACTAAATTACAAATCAGTACCAGGGAGCATGCATTATGCAATGATCTCAAACTATATTAAATGAACCAGCCAAGACATAGGATATATCTCGCAAATAGGAATATACCTGTGGAAGAGTAGCTGGAGGATTAGTTTGTATCCTCTGATGGATCCCTATGTCTTGACCCTACCAAAATAAAAGATACATAAGTGAGAAACCTTTTGAAGTGCCGCTGCGTCCAAGGCCCATCCCCCTGCTCCCTATACCGCCCCCTCTTCCTACTCTGCTGTAGCGGATTGGGAAGACGAATTAGATCAACCTTCCTCCTCAGTTCAAGAAGCTGCCATGGCCTCTTCTAAACTCAAATTGTGGGATAGTGACTCTGAAGGGGATGAACCCGTTGAAGTCACTGGTAAGAGCCCTCCTGCTAAAAAGGCTAGGACTGCAGCGCCCAACCCCACTGGAGCTGCTGCTGTATTGCCGCGGCCTACTGTTTCTGCTCGCCGTCCTTCTACAAATTCCCAGCCATCTGGGTCAGCACCACCACCTGAAATATGGCGACCTCAATTCGTGGCTAGAGATCGCTGAAGTAACTATACGCCGACTTCGGACAATCAATCCCTCATTCTTTGCGTCTCTTTTCTTCAGTTCTCACCTGCCCAAAGATCAAGCGTATGGTGATTCTGGCAGCTTTGCAGCTCATAGAACCTCCATATACCACTGTTGGGAAAAGGTATTATTCTGTTTTTTTTTTTTTTTTTCTCATCTTCTTAGTCGTTTCAACTCTTTGATAACCCGTGACCTTTTTCAACTGAGTTTGGATATTGGTTATATGATCTGCGGGCTCACCAACCAACACTGGGACTCTGTGGAGACCATGAAGCGAGAGATTGAAGGACGGACGGGCCGGAAGGCCAAATATGCCGTGGAAAAAGATCGCGATGCTCTTGACCAGGGCCGTGAAGGCCCAAAAGGCGCTTCAGGTGGCGAAGAGCGTAAAGACCGCGATTATGTATCAGGTGTTTCATCAAAACTGGAGAGCCAGAAAGAGGCAGCTAAGGTCGCCACTCAGGTCGCCGTTGATAAAGCTGTTCAAGATGCCGCCGACCGTTTTCGTAGCCTTGCGGAGAAGAAGATTAGCCGCGAACTTAAACAAATGTACATTAGAACTCTCTCATGGGCGGTCGCCTCCTTCTGCTCGCTCAGAGTCTGCGATCAAATCAAATAAGCCCCTCCCACCTTTACATCGACTTCAACTCCTGTCGCGGTCCCCTCCCCAACTAAAGCTGTTAATTCAGTGAATCATGCACCCATCATAGTGGATATTCCCCCTCCTTCTGCCAGTGAGGTGGAATCATTGCCTGCTCACCAGAATGTTGGCGAAGGGCCTCAGTGAATCATGCACCCTTCTGTGTGAGTGTGCACTAATATGTGTTTCAGAAAAGGGCATGTGTGCTTACCTTCTTCTTAGAATTAGGCTTCTCTGATATGCACAATTTTTTCTAACTCAGCTTGAGAGGTTGAGTGTGGTAGGCTACCAGCGCCATCATCTTTTGATGAATCTTCCTTGTCACATGAATTTCTATTTGAAATGTTTATCCCAGCATTTGTAGACTTTGTAAGAGCAGCTTGGATAGATGTTTTTTCCTTCCTTTTCCTTTTTTTAGCTTACTTTGAACTTTGTCAACATACCAACAAATATTTTGTTAAATGAGAAACAAGTGTATATACAAACACAATCAACATACCAACAAATATTCTATTAAATGAGAAATAAGTGTATATACAAACACGATCAACAAAAAAATTTACCTCCGCTTTCGACATTTGGTTTAAAGTGTCCTTAGTTCCTTGTCAAAATATTTGAAATGACAACGACGCATAATGTGGCCGAAAACATCAAGACATAATAACCTCAACTTCTAGACTAAATTTTAGAATATTAAGTGCCAAACAAAACTTATATGAACAAACAACCCAAGTGCCAAAAAAAATCACAACACATATTTATATGAACTAAAAACCTGGAGAATTCAAAAGAAAAAAATATATATAACTAGCAAAAGATACCAATGTGGTAGTCATGTAAGCAAAGGGTTTCAAACTAAAAGATACCGATGCGTGGACTGTTGGGTCTCCAATAGCATTATGAACTGGTAAAGTAAAACCCCTAGGACCATGCATATGAAAGATACTAATGAAACCGTAGTACATGAGATTATGAAAACTAAATATTGATAGATCAAGAGCCTTAACCTCTTTTTCTATATTTTTATTCCTCTTTTGATGATGTCTTAGCTAGACAATACCTTGAGGCAAAGATTCCGAAAAAGTGTTTTTCTCCCATGTAAATTTCTTTTATATTAATATCCCAGTAGTGGTCCTCCTTACCCCAACTTGTCTAAATCAACTCGCTCATTGATTCAACCCACTAATATTTATAATTTTACCATCTTATGCATTTCCGGTGGATCATATGAAGATGTATGTACATGTTACGGTCATGAGAAAAAAGTAAAAAGAGCATTAAAAAGTACCTAACCAACATTTCAGGGCTGAATTTAAACTACATCAAGACAAATAAACTACAATATACAAAGCATAATGTGTGACTAATGGAAGTCGAAATGAGAAATGCATGCAACATGTTGCCAAAAAGTTGCTTAGTAAATCATATAGATACCAGATTATTGAGTAGCTATGACAACTAATGGTAGTCCGTGATCATCTTTAGTTGCTTCTTTAAATAACTAGAGGTCAACGTGTAAATCAATAAACAAGGTACATTTATCAATTCCCTAGCCACATCTGATCCCAAAGGAGCAAGTCAAAGATGTAGTAGCTTGAGGAACTAATGTAAATGTGTCCTTACCTAATTAACTTGTTGTTTACTAAAAGCCCTCAGAGTAAATTATGGTGATTACCCAAAACACACATACAAACAATAATTGAATGAAAAGACACAATTGAGAGTTGGATCGTTGTAAATTACCTAGATTGAAAGCAATAGACCCCCCATAAATTTCCTGTATTCTCGTCTTCAAATGAAATCCAAGACTCAATTTTTAAAATCAAAATTGTTCCCTGAAAGCCTAATCTTGTGCTCCAATTACTGACGATCGCTTTTCAATCCTACCTATATTAATATCCGTTTCTCCCAAGATGCTCATAGTGAGCCACATCAGCAAAGTTTTTAAAATAGTCCCTATTTGAAAAATAATTACTTGCCTTCTTACCAAACTAATCCTGAATTTGGCCTGCTCTCTAATTTAATATAAATTAAAATTGTCTTTTCATGTGTTATGCTAAAACAAAAAACAAAGCTACGCATTATTTCATTATTTCAAATGTACGCATGGGATAAAAAAAAACAAATTCTAAAAAACAATAGATTAGTTAATTGATATGTATTAGTTATTGGATATGGATATGGATATGTATTAATTAATAGATATGGATATGTATTAGTTAATAGATATGGATATGGATTAGTTAATGGATCATGATATGTATTACTTATTGGATATGGATATGTTAAACTTCCACGTGCTTCCCTTAAATATAAGCCCAGACATGATGGGTTTAAGAATAACAGGCCCGGCCAAAAAACCGAATTCGATAGGAACTGCTAAAAATAGACCCAAAACCGAAACCGATAAGAACCGACATATGAACACATAACCCAACACCTGATTTACATAGACATACCACTAGGTTGAAAACTAATGTTTTTTTTTTTTTTTATCTTTTTGGACAAAGTTGTAAGTTCATGAGATAGTGACCACGACAAGTTGGTCAGGGGATCAAAAATTGGTGATGAAAAAATAAAAAACAGCCAACAAAAAGAAACATAAAATAAAAATGAGGTTGTGTGAACCGTCAACAAAAATACAAAAATATTAGCGGAAAAATAAAATAAATAAAAATATGAAAAGAAAAATAAGGGCAACTGTTATGGCTTTATTTAGGCCCATAGATTCGAGGTATGAAGAGTGTTCTAAAAAAACGTTAGGCAGTAGTCGGGGCGGTGGGAGAGCGCCTAGAGCAGTATTCTTTCCCACGACCATGTAATAAGTGTAAATGAAAAAAACTGTTCGAGACACTAAATAAACTGTCCAAGACACCATATCCGGATAATCCATTTAAGAAAAGGCCTGTTTTCTGCTTTATTCATATAGTCCTGTTTGAGTTATGTAGTAATTAAGTGTAGTTTGATAGAAGTTCGCCATAGTTATAAAAGCACGTCTATACATAGAATTTGTAAAATGTATTATAGTCTGCTTGTCTGGTTACTAGAAATTTAGTGGCGTGTGCTCACTTTAAATCGAGAATTCTCATTTTTTTTCTCCATTTAGTATAAATGAAAAATAAACCCAAAAACCATAGGTAAAAGCCTTTTTTCCTTAGTAGATATGAAAATTAAATATTGTAACAACCATCAAGTGTAATCATTCAATTTAAACGGAAATGGAAAAGAGATATGTGAACTTTGTTGAAAAATGTGATTAACATAATTTTGGGGTTTGAAATGAGAAATATTTGCCAAAATGAATTTTTTTGGGGTTTTCTATCACTTGCTTAAAAAGTTTGGATGATTGGGTCCATTCAAACTTTCATAATACCCTTGTTTGTGCACTATTAGAATATTCATTTTAAAATTTATGAAGCACATATGTATTCATAGTGCCTTGTGTGTTTGAAATATAGAGACTGAACAACTATATTTATCAAAAGAAATAATGAATGGTTTCTAAAACTTGTGTTACTACTTATTACTGATATCAAAATAATCAATACATCAAACAACAAATTACAAAAACAAACAAAGTGCATTTCAATGTGAGGGTGAAATCAAACAATACTAAAGTTATTTTGGTAATTACCGAATTAATTATTTAGAAGGCGAGTAATTATTTTCTAAATAGGGACTTTCAATCCTATCTTGAAGCACAGTTGTTAATAACCCAGTTGACCAGAGTCCGCAGAAATGAAAATTTGAAAAATCCTTTACTAGAAAAGAACTTGTTACTGACCACAAAAGATTGCAGTATATCAACGGTGGCATCTGAGCTGCTCATTGTCTCTAAATGCTGGACAAAAATTTTTTGTTCTTCAATTCCTTTAAACCCAAAAAAGAGAAAAAAACACATTTCATAACTCTTGCCCATTATGAAAAAAAACACAAATGCTTCTTCATTACCTTTTCCGGATGAACCATTAAGTGAAAGCTTTCCAAAATTGAACAGAGGTCGCTTCGAAGGTCTTCCATTGATTTCCAACCACAGGTAAAATGGGTGCTCAAAAAAAAAACCAAGATAAAACTATATACAAGTCAATAAAGTAATGAAGAAGGCTAGGCTCACAAAATGCTTAAAGCGGAGATTGAAAATATTAGTAGAGTTGACTAGATTCAAATGGGTTATCACACAGTTGACCAGAATTCCTTAAAACATTTTAGGCGTCCGCACTTCAATGAACTCTGAAAAAAAATTGAAAGAAATATTTGTTTTTGCTAAAAATAGAGATGAAACTGCAACAATTGAAGATTGGGTTTTTTAAGATGGAGAAGATGAGTACCGATATGATAGAAGTTTTTGTTTTGCTTTGAGATGAGAGGAAGGAAGGAATTTTGATGGGGCAGTGATGGTAAACGCGGTGGTGGGGTGATTGGAGGTGGTGGTGGGGTGATCGGAGATGGTGGAAAGAGGATTTAGATTTAAGAGAAAATCAGACGTGGCGGCTGTTTTGTTCAATAAGGGTTTTTGTTTGGAAAGAGGGAAAATAGAAAAAAAAAATAAAGCGCCCACTTAAAAGTTAAAATTGGGATTTTCGTTTGAGCGGGCTTTAAGAATTGGGTGTCGAAGTCAACAGTGACCTGGTGGCAATAGCAGTTAGATAAAAATGCAATCAATTATATAGCAATATTCATATAAACGCAATTGTAAGGTTTCCGGTAAAAAAACTTGATAGCACTAAACTAGAAAACGCTATCTCTAAAAAATGTATAGCGTTTTTTTATATATGCTATTGATTAAATGCTATCTATTTGCATTTTTGTAGTAGTGGACAATCCATAATTTAATCCAACTTGCTTGAATAGAGATGCTACTATTTAGTCTGTCTTGTGATCCTTACTCCTAAGATGGAGTAACTAACGTGATCGAAGGAGGAGCTATACACTATTATTTAACCATGTCAATTATATTTATACCATGTCAGATATCTCTTACTATTTCTTTTGCTGTTTTCAAAATTTTGAAACTATTTTTTTCTATTTTTTTTCTTATCCTTAGCTTATAACTATTTTGGACTCCACCTCATAACTATTAACTGAAGAACAGAACATAGCAGATTGCAGCTAGCATAGCAAAACATTGGAGGCAACTTAGTGACCAAGACCATTCTCACAAACCAACAATCGTCTAAAGTACAAAGTACGTCCAATACATCGTCAGCAACATAGGAGATGCGTGTGATTTGTTCTAACCAAACCTTCACTATTCCGCTTTTGACTTGCTGTTCCTCTGCATCCTCAAGCACTCCTAGGATAAGAGAGAGTGTATCAGCGAGCTTTTCGCTTTCATTACGTACACCGGCCAATAGATTCACCTCTGTTTGGAGGATAGAACGCAGTTGCTCCAGCGCACCAGAGATCACCGCATGAGCCATAGTGATAAGTTATCAGGTAATGAATATCACAATCAGAAGAAAAACAACAGAAAGAGAGAAGACACCCAATTTGTAAATGCAAGGGCAAAGCCGCCTAGGTTCGTTGTTATCTCAATTGGCAAATGTAGTCCATCCTAGGGTGATACTTCGACCCTCCGGCCGCCCCGACCCGGCCCATGGACCGAAAAAGCCCTTAAAATGAGGCCCTCACACATTCGTGGGCCTTAAGTGCTCAAGTACAGAGTGTCCTCGACTGCTCGTATCGAAGAGCTGGAAAGACAAAACCAGATTAAAGGAGAATTAACGATAAAAGGGCTTGGGCATGTCTGCAATCAAAAGGATGCTGAACGATCCAATGATAAAAAGAGGATTGAGAAGCTAAATGTGTGGTGGTCAGGTGGTGATGATCAAGGTGGCCTTGATCCTTTGCATGAAAACATCAGCAGGGAGGTGTTAGAAGGACTTCATCCACATACGAACATACAAGAGTTTCAGATTCAAAGGTACCCAGTTCTTACATAGTTGGCTAGGGACTTCGAGGACACTTCCAAAGTTGATTTCTCTCTCGCTCTATCGCATGCCTAACGTGGAAGGATCAAGGATGGTTGTCAGTACATGCACGTCCACTCTCTACTTGCCTTTGTCTATTGAGGAATTAGCAGTGGAGAGATGCAATGAAGTGGATTGTCTTCCAGAAGCACTGCTGCAGAACCTCACTTGTCTACGGACTTTGGTCATTAAAGCCTGCAAGATCCTGAAAATTCTTCCCACGAAGGCTTGAAAATCTCGCACCACTGAGGTTCATGAGGATTATATCCGGATCAATGCTAACGGGCCTCAAGACTCTAATACTTACTGGTTGTCACTGTTTGGAAGTTTTGGTTGGTTTTCAGCTCCTCATTGCCTTTGGAATCTAGAATTTGAAAGATTTGGCTTGGGAGGGTGTACAACACATAACTACTCTTCAATCTCTCAGAATTTGAGAGTGCAAGAATCTGAGTGTGTTGCCAGAATGTTTTTTTTTGTTAAAGGATAATTGATTAATAAATAAAATAAAGTGTTCTCCAAGTTATTAGGAACTGATTTAGATAGTTCCTGAACTGAAGGAAACATGGGAGAGCGGTTCTCGATCATAAAGAAAGGAAACTTTGAAACATATCCTGAGGATTGTTTCTTAAGGATAACGTTCTATTTAAAGAAGGGTTGGCCCGATTAAAGAGGAAACTCGGGGAGGATGCTGTCCAGATCCAGACTTTCAAAGAGAGTGGATTCTTAATAGGAAACTGAGTCCTAGGAAGGGAAGGAACTTGCTTTAAGTGAGGTAAACTCTAATCCTAGGATTCTTAGCTCTCTCCTATAAAAAAGAGAGAGATCTACCTCGATAAACTACACGTTTTAGGGTTTGATTCTTCTACAATTGGGGAGATACATAGGCAATCCTACATGTTTTAGTACATTGGTTCAACCCAAGCAACATTATTATCTCTTCTCCTTTACAGATCACAACCCTCTAGTCCTGCATCACATGATCCAGTAGAGGATCGTGGGATACTCAGAAAAACCCAACAATATTCGTGTCGGAAATAGACACACATCGGTGGCAAATGTAACTTAGTTTCTAAACAACACCACCGAAAAATAAGTGTATCCAATACTGCTGCCGCAGCAAACTCAAAACCAACATCTGGTAGGTGGAGTGACATTTTTACTAATACCAAGTACATCCCTTTATTTACCAAGGTGTCGTTTGTTTTAGGTCTGAAACTAATTACAAATCTAACTACTTAATGGGAGAAAAAATTTATAATAGCAGGACTTTACACTCCATTTGTTGGATAGAAAACTCTCAATAAGGGAAAAGTCTGACAAAACTTATTTATGAGGACATCGAGTTTGAGACAAGCCCATGGGCGGGTTGCATAAGGCATCCATTTTCTTTTAGTTGGTTTATTTTATTTAGTTATTTGTCATGTCGCATGTCTTAATTGGTTTGCTTTGGTGTTAACTCGTATAAATAAGGCCTTGTAATTAGGGTTCATAGTAATTGATGCTTATGAATGCTTAAGACAAAATTACAAGACTTTTAGGATTTTTTTTTTTTATTTGTTTTTGGTATCGGAGGTAAAAATAAAAATAAAATATTCAATTTTTTTTAGGTCAGAGATTTGATTTTTCATTTTTTTTAGAGTAAAGTTTCAATTTATATGTCATATATAAAGAAGCCAGAGATCTAAATTTAAAAAAAAACGTTCAGGGTTAGAATGCTAAATTTGAAGCAACGCAAAAACCATTGAATGCAATTCTAGCAGCCCAACAACAAAATTCTAGGATTTCTGATGAGGTTAGTCCCCTTTTGGTTTAGAGTTCAGCCACCACAAGCGAAACCACCATTAATGGCGCCTCCTCATAATTTTCACGCATGTCTAATTTCTATCAACAACAACTGATATATCAAGCTTATTCCCCTTATTATTAGTCTTGGATTCCTAATCAGTATCAATTTGTTCCCATTATGCAGTTACGTGCCTATGTGAAGTTGTGCTCAACAAAAAAATTGTGGTCAATCAATTGTTCGAGCGATAATGTAATGGGTATTCCTATTGTGGCACACTAACCACTCTTCCTCCTTCCGGTTACTCTTGGTCCACCAAACACTATCGATTGGGACCCGAGACCCGTGTCAACTAAACATTGGCTAGGCAAACATTTAAATAGAAAGATAGTAATATCCAATATGTAAACCATCTTTAAAGTTATCGTTTTTGTCAAGTATGAGAATATAAATAAAGCATGAAATTCACATTATACCAGAACCAACTAAGTCTATGTTTGGTAAGAGCTGTGACAAATGCAAATTTTGTCACCATTTGCCACTGGTAAATTTGCTATGTGACAATTGCAAATAACTTGTCCTGATTGATATTTCCAATTTAAATTTGTCATTGTTTGATAATACTGTGGTAAATATCATTTGTCCTGATTTGAAACCATTTGTTGCGGTTTGATTGTCCAAATTTGTCGCGGCAAATTTTTCATTTTTTCATTTTTTGTGCTTTTAAAATATTTAAGATTTAAAAATTATAGCTACTCTTATTTGTAAATTTATTTTATTTGTATATGGTTCCATTGAAAGACACGATGTTAATCTCTTAGCTACTACCCTCGTATGCAAGACCTAAGTGAACTGTGGAGATGGATTTGATAAAACGTTTAAAGTCAAAGTTCCAGTTGAATCTCCTTTTGAAGCTTCCAAATCCAAAGTGATTGGTTCATGTAATGGGATAGTTTCAACATTTTAAATCAAAGGTATATACGCATACTACCCATATCTCCAACATTACAAAATTAATCGTTCCTAATTTCTAGTATTTTTCTAAACCGTAATTGAAAATTTTCCAACATTCATGTACTCAATAGTGAAAGGTCTAAAATTCGGCAAAGGTGCTCTCGAGTATACAGTTTGTTTAAATGAATTCGAAGATGATGTAATGAATTCGAAGATGATGTAATGAATTCGAGTATACAGTTTGTTTAAAATAGTCTAATCATGCTACTTCAATTTATGAAAGCTCCAGTAATTGGGTGGCGACTACTCTCTTCTACCTCTTCTTAATAATCAACCAACAGCTTGCAGCTCCCACACCAAAATGATGTTTGTTGGTGAAAGCAAACAAGAATATCAATTAACTAAAACTGGGGTTTCAACAATCAGACTAGAACAAACCAATTCTCTTAAGCAAACAATCGATAACAACCAATTTGCAAAGGAGGTTTTAAGGCCTTGTAGCAAGACAACTCCTAATTCTAATTGAAAACTTGAAACTCCGATACGAAACCGTCCAACTCCTATTCTTAATTAATTTAAAAAACTAAAAAGAGAAGCTACGAAATAAATAATAAATTTATTAACTATAAAATATACAAACTAAAAAAAATAATAAATTAGTCTTGGGGATTTTTTGAGTTAACCCCTCATAAGTGTGTAGCTGTTTTTACTTAACCCGCATTTCCAAAACCAATTGACTTTGTCCCCCACTCTATGAATTTTCTGTTACCCAAACAGTTGAATTTAGCATATTGCCAACTTGGCTCTTATGAAATATCCGTTGGGGTTCTTATACACCCTCAAATTTAAGCATCGAAATTGGGTTTACCAAATTTATTTAGTTCAGTCAAACAAAGAGAATATGTTTCTCTAATACTTGGTCTTGTTGCATTAGCACAAGTTTTTGTGATTAGATCCTCCATTTTTGCTTGCCGCTTCAATGTTGTTTGTACTTGCTGTCCAGACACTCCCAAAACTATGGCCAGAAAGAAAACGTAGTCAAACCACCAAAATGGATAGCCATTCAGTCAATTCCTCTCTCATTCTTCTTCCTCCTTATTCCTTAATTTATCATCTCCTTCGTTTTGAATGAAATGGATAAATTTGGTAATCACAAATTTGATGCCTAAATTTGGGGGTGCAAAGGCAAATGATATTGGGAATGAGGAGTTAAGTCAAAGCACTACACACTGATGGAGATTGACTCAAGAAAAAAAACCCTTCATAAAAAATTAATATGTATTCACGCTTTGCATCAGTGAATCGTGGAACTGAAGAAGATTGCAGAGCTCCAAATATTGTTGGCTAGGATACATGGGTACAACATTTTTTTTTGGTCGGTACATGGGTACAACATGGATAGGGCATAGACATGGTGTGGACATAGCATTTCAATTATTAAATGGAGTGCCTAACACATGCAATTTATCCTTACACCACTGAGGTTAAATACTTGAATACAAGAAATTCTGGTATTAACTGGCGAATAGGCAAGAAAAGAAGCAAAGAATGATCGCATCTTAGAAAGTTCCAGTCAAAGGAAGATCCATTCATTATATCATATATGCAACAGACGATAGCCGCCGAATTATTAGCAACGCTAATAAAGTCACGGTAAGTCAAAATATCTATCCTGAATATAAGTAGGAAAAAAATGAAAATGAGTGGATAAGTACAAGCTCTTACCATATCACCATCTTGAACATACCAATGAAGCTTATCCACAATCTGCATACCAGCATTAGGGCCATCAGCATTAATACATTTAAGAATAAGGAAAATATTCAATAGAAATAATCAGCATACAACCCACTAGAAACAAGGTTGTAATTTGGTTCCTCAATGGGTGAATAAATGAAAATCTTTTTCGGGCAATACAAAAATTAAAAGGACAAGGCGCGTAGTCCAGATAAGTTCCTAGTACTTTGGATCCTCAAGAAGTCAATAAACAAAAATCACTTAGAAAAGAGCTATGCAAGACTCAAAACTGGATAAGGAGCTACACCAGATAAATTGCTAACAGAGGTCTATCAACGTTGCTACCACACCCCACAGAAGAGCTCGTGAAGATGGTGATGGGTTTTAAAGATAGCTAGCATTGATTAGAGAATAAATGCTAATTACTACTCTGCTCACCCACATGAGGTCTCAGATCAGTCAAACTTGACAGGCAATCTGGAATGAAAGGCAAATCTTCGACAGTGACTCAGTGAGCTCTTCGTCAATGAGTGTAGATATCTAGCAGATTTTCGACAGAATAACGAAAACCGAACCACTACAAATGAAAGTTCTATTTGAGTGTCTGACAAGATCTCCTACACATTTACCTCCATATACTTTTCCTGCCCCAGTTAACTTCCCTCCATTTAAGGTCTACACAACAAGCCCTTATTCTTCATCTTAAAATGTCAGTGAAGAACGTTTTAAATAAACCTTTATGTTATCTCCAAGGAAGAAGATCTTTTCCTTCCCTTCCTTATAATCTATATACATCTCCACTTGAACTTTCCTTACCAAGTTACCAAATCACAATCTAATACTGTGTTCTACTAACCAAGAGAGTGCAATAGAGGATCTCAACTTTATAGACTTAAAGCAATGAGCCAGTGGCATTACTAGTGAAACATTCAAAGATATGAAACAAATTAGTCTTGGGCAACATAAGAACATGCCAAACAATTGCTTTAAAACTTTCAATATGCCAACATAATTTTTTTTAATAAAATTAAATAAATAAGAAACAAAAACATTAAACACTTAGATAGTTAGGTACGTCACGTACATCCTTGAGCTTGTCCACCTTTGTGAAATGACGACCAAAAGATGTATAGCGCATGCCATGTAGAAAAGGTGCAAGATAGACTCTCAGCTTATTCTACGACAACCAAAAACTAATGTCAGTACAATTCATAGAAACACGCTTAATCACTTTTGTGACAAATTATCAAAAACTTCAAGTTGCACCTAATACACACAAAGTCATATGTGGGACAGTGGAAGTGTAACAGCGTATTAGCAAGCACATGAGACTTGGAAAGGAAAGTAAAACTCTTGTGCATTTTTTACTAGTACAAATAGGTGTGTTGTTGCATAGACATGTGAATTGTAGTCCAAAAAGGCGCCTCTATGCTCACCAGGCGACTGAAAGTTCAACCAAACCACCCTGAAGGTTGTTAACTTCTTATCTAGACCCCTCAAGGTGCAGGTACACCCAAGGGTTTGCTTTGTTCATGTAATGCACCTATGGCTATCTCAATGCTTACTCTACCAACGCATCCGGGTTACATTTTGCTAGAGTGAAGCCGGAAAAAATTGAATAAATAAATAAATCTTGAATCCAAACGGAGGTTTCTTAAATTCATGAGAAGACAAAGATAGAGTAAAAGGTAGATGTTTTATAGATAATAATTGATAATGTTCACAAATTTGTTACGGCTTTTATTCTACAAGAACCATAAGCTCAAAGACTTAATAACCATAACAATCGCATATTTGGTGTGTGTTATAAGTTATAACATAAGAGCAGGATAGTTAGCCAACCAAATAAACACCCCAACCTGGTGGAATATTCCACACCAAAAAATCTGTTCATTCGAAAATTTCAAACCTTGTCAAAAGGTGTTGCAAACTGAAAAGCTATAGGGAACGCGTTCCTTATTTTTTGATTTTTTTCAAACATCAAGTGCAACGATTAACTTCACAATCGAAGTGATACAGGTATTTCCAGTAGCAAACAACTAAGGGTAGGATTATCTTCGAAAAGTTCATTCTGTTCTGATTTCTGAACGAAATTCCATGACAATAGACAGAGGGCAAGTTGTGGCTACATCTAAAGTTGTTGGACAATAGGATAGTAAAAGACTATTTTTCGTCAAATAAAAAAATATTGGGGTAATGTCAAAACATCCCAAACGGTACTTGGAAAACCCACGACTGTTATTTCCATTAATGGGTTTCGAGCACTAGTCCAGAATGAGCCAGCAATAGTGATAGTGTTAGGATACTACACTTGGGCAAGAAGTTGAATATCAACAACAAAGGGGTCCCACTATGCCTGACTTAGTGTCAGAGCATGATCTTAAGTGCAAGAGCGTTTAATTTAAAAAATTCAGCGAGAGTGAATTTGAGCCAAGAGTAGCACCCCTAGTTGGACGATTCAATTACTATGGTTTGGACTGGTCAGAGAGTTTAATTTTTAGGCTTTTAGCCAACAATAGTCGTGATCGTAAATCAATAAGAGGAACATTCATTTTCATGTTGGGATCATCAGCATACATGTTTAGATGCTGGTAGACAATGGAGAAGCCAGGATTTTAGTTCCGGGTGGGCAAATTAACATGCAATTCATTAAAAAAGCGACTCAAAATTCTTAACACCAAAAATTGAAAATTCCAAACATGTGTACATTAATTATCCACTAAAAAAAGTTTTCGAAAAGCTCGAAATCAAACAAAAAAAAAATTATAAGTGTCAACAACGAGTATCCATTTTCACCCACTCATCCTCAATACGACTCCAAAGTCAATTCTTTACAATATGCAAAGCTGAAAATACTTTCTCAACAGTTGTATAGAGAACTTACGAGAGATTAGAGCTTTTCAATGAATCAATGACACAAGCCACACTTGACAGGCACAAGTTTTTGAGTAGGGGCTTTTGCGGAAAAAAAAAACTAACAAAGAAGAAGAGAGATTTTCTTTTCCTTTCTAGTAGGGAGTTTTGATAAGGTGCTCTCAAGTTAGTGAAAATCCAGCCCAATTAGTAAATCTTGATTAAATCAAGTGAGATAGAAAAACAGCACACTCTTGGTGTAATACATTTGGATAGCACCATAGCAAAGTTTTACATCTTTGGAAAAGGAAAACCAATGCACATAAATAAGTTTTTTTTTTTTTTTGGAAAGTTCAAGGTGTGCGGCTGCCCACCCTTGGCTCCGCCCTTGCTGGTAGAGCTCGTTCGAACAAATGCAAAAAAGTGAAATTCAGTTAATTACAGTGGGCAGTTGATATAAGAGTACTAAGAGATGTGCATTTAGATATATAAATACCTTCCATTTAATCAGCTGATTAAGAATTTCTGGTCCACAAACAGATTTTGCATCCTCCACACTACCGCCATTTTCCAACTTTTGTAGAGCATTTTGAACACCCTGCAAATACATAACAATTATAAAATATCATCTACTGACACTTTAGAACTGTTCCAAAAATTCAAATTTGCCTCCGCTGTAGTTAATTTTCAATTAAGTACGACGTTTTCACGGATGGCGTTAACACTTTTATAGACAGAAGCTCTCACATATAGCCCAAGATCTCCAGCTTTTTCTAACAGATTAGCAACTAAAGTAACTGGCAAACTCATCTCTCCTCTTAACTTCTTAAGCTAGGCGTCATTCCAGCATACTTTGTCCCGCCATCTGAGTCACTTGTTATTGTTTCTTTATTTGATAGGTAAAAGATATTAACCTGATATAAGGTGAGAATTACATTAACAACAAAAGCAATAAACAAGGCTATTACTAAAGGACCACCCTAATCATATGCACACAGCACACCCACAAAAGTACCACCAGTCCACCACCAAGGCAGTACCACTATAACAACTACCAAATAGTAAACAATGAGCACCACCTCTATGCCCATACTAGAATAAATTATCATCTTCTACTCCTCCTTGTCCCATGCTTCTTCCCATCACAAGTACTCAAAATTTATGTTGGGATCTTCTTCATACATTTCATCCTCCTCGTCTACGTCAAGATCAACATAGTATTGACTATCGTCTGTTCATCTATCTCAATAAAACTTCTCAATGATCCTAGCCTTCCTATCATCCATCTCAGTCACTTATAAGTTATTAACACAGATCTTGGTAGTTTCTAACCGACAGGGAACAATTCTGGTGCACCCTTTTAGCTAAACGCCTTTCCAGCATACTTATATTATCAGGATAAGTTATACCTCAACAAAGCCTTCCACCTTTCCCTGTGTGATGGTCCTATCCATTACAGCTTTTGATGAGTATCCGTGTGTAGATGGAGTTTTGTGCTCATTTATTATTTGCTCCAAGGTTATTGAAGATGTTTTTGCCTCCATCAAAGCCATTATTCTGCATCACAACAAGTGAGACTTCAATACACCCAGAAAATATTCACAACTAAAAATATAGACGTGTATATTGATAACAAAACATGCACCAAGGTACATTAATTACATAAAAACAATAGGCAAAATGAGTTAATCGGTCTAACATGTATTTATCTGTTTTGATTCAGTATCAAACAAGTGGTTGTACAATTTTGCTTGAGTAGTAGTTTTGCTTCCCTTCTTCAAACCTAAGGTTTCCTTTCCCAAATATGCCCCACTTTCATCATCTGCGGATGACACCCTCACAGAGACAGTCTGGATGCTGTCTTTCAAAGATTTCTGGATGCATCTTCTGGTTTTAATTTACTTTAAAGTAACTCTTGCCTTGAGATTTTGATTTCAGAAGGCCCGGCCTTATTTTCATTGGAAAACACCTTTTAAAATGTTTTGGTGTCGCGGAAATAATCCTTTCGCTAAGGAAATCCTCAGTAACCACAAGCCTGCCATGACACCACTGTTTGATGACATATCTAGAAAACATTTTCTCTTCTCTTCAAGACGAGGAAATATAATATGGTTTCTAAGTGATCAATTTCATGCTTCCTGGTACAGATCAGTTGCAAATCAATAATGTAGCAAGTGCGCAGAGAACGAAGAAAAACTACATCTAAGAGCACACAAACTTACTTACGAGCAATATATATCAGACCTTCCCAAGCCCTTGTAATGACATCTTTCGAAATTTCTTCCCATTCTACTACAGATCTTTTGCGGCGCATAAGACTCGCGATAATCTTTACCGCTAGAGGGACACCCTTACACTTCCAGGCAATTTCTTTTCCGATTTCTTCAAACTTTTCGCGGTCGTCTTGTATTTCCCTGAGAGCTATATGTTTAAAGAATGACCAACACTCTTCATCAGACAATTGCCCAAGCCTATGTATATAGGTGGAGGCCATCTTCTCTGCAATGTTCTCATCTCGTGTGGTTATTATTATTCTGCTTCCCTGTGCACCACCATCTAGTGAGACCTTCAACTTTCCCCAAATCTGTCGATCATTCCATACGTCATCTAGCAGGAACTTTTTCCCCTTACCGATTCAGACAAACATTCATGCAGATCTTCCCAATCTACAGTACTAGGGACATCACCAGTAGCTTTTTTAATAATAGATTTGGCCACCCTTTCAAGATCAAAAGGCTTCGAGACACAAACCCACATCAGCTTTTCAAAGTTCTTCATCACTTCCTTATCTTTGAGGATTAGTTGCACAAGGGTCGTCTTGCCGAAACCCCCTGTACCAACTATAGAGATGAGTGGGACATGTGAATCTTGATGACTAGTCTCACTCAGTAACTTGCTTACTATACTATATATATCATCAACACGACCATAGATCTCAGAATCATCAACAAAAGAGCTCGTTGATCTCAGAGGTTCTTCACGACTTTGACTTTCAGAGAGATTAGGAAGTAGAGCTTTATTTTTAACAATCCGATCTAGTCTTTCGTTTAAACGAGAAAATTGAGAATTCTGTAGTTGTTTATCCCCACTGATAGGAGCATCAAGTAGTTGGATCTGTGAGCTGAGAATTCTGGTATTCCACTCGTCCAATACATCGTCAGTATCATATAAGATGCGTGTGAGTCCTTCTAACCAAACCTTTACTGCTGGGTTGTTGACTTGCTTTTCCTCTGCATCCTCAACCACTGCTTGGATAAGAGAGAGTGTATCATCGAGTTTTTCGCTTTCATTAGGTACACCCGCCAATAGATTCACCTGATCTGTTTGGAGGATCGAACGCAATTGCTCCAACACACCGGAGATCACCGAATGAGCCATAGTGATAAGTTATCAGGTAATGTATATCACAATCAGAAGAAAAACAATAGAAAGAGAAGACACCCAATTTGTAAATGCAAGGGCAAAGCTGCCTAGGTTCGTTGTTATCTCAATTTGCAAATGTAGTCCATACACTTTCTCTGTAACTATATCCCACGACCCAGCCAACACCAATAATTCACATAGGTGGGTCAAGAGATGTTTCTCGAATATGACTTTGTTCACCCTAAAAGCAAAGACAATTGCAATGACTTTGTAGAGAATAGCTGTTAAGTGACATTACCAACAGATTGAGACCACCAACGCAACTTTAATGACAGGTACACCTTTTGCCTGATAACCGAAAAATTACAATGCTACCACTGTCAATATATAGGAAACTTGGACATTTGAGTTACCTACTTACCTTGACCTTTCTGAGACCAGTATCACCTCAATGCCTGAATCCACCTGGAACTATTTAGGAGTCCTAACTTCAAAGTGTATCCGAAGTGCATGAGGAACCTCGTGGTGGAGTGCTGACTGGCATGCCAGTTGGAATTGGTCAGTACTTTGACTCGCCTTGAGACATTATCCTTGTTTGCAGCGTGCTCAAGTACAGAATGTGCTCGACTGTCGCATCCAAGAGCTGGAAAGACAAAACCAGATCAAAGGAGAATTAACGATAAAAGGGCTTGGGCATGTCTGCAATCAAAAGGATGCTGAACGATCAAATGATAAAAAGAGGATTGAGAAGCTAAATGTGTGGTGGTCAGGTGGTGATGATCAAGGTGGCCGTGATCCTTTGCATGAAAATATCAGCTGGGAGGTGTTAGAAGGACTTCATCCACATACGAACATGCAAGAGTTTCAGATTCAAAGGTACCCAGCTGTTTTCTTACCTAGTTGGCTAGGGACTTCGAGGACACTTCCAAAGTTGATTTCTCTCTCGCTCTATCGCATGCCTAACGTGGAAGGATGGTTGTCAGTACATGCGCATCCACTCTCTACCTGCCTTTGTCTATTGAGGAATTAGCAGTGGAGAGATGCAATGAAGTGGATATGATTGTCTTCCAGAAGCACCGCTGCAGAACCTTACTTGTCTCCGGACTTTGGTCATTAAAACCTGCAAGATCCTGAAAATTCTTCCCACGAAGGCTTGAAAATCTTGCAACACTGAGGTTCATGAGGATTATATCCGGATCAATGCTAACGGGCCTCAAGACTCTAATACTTACTGGTTGTCACTGTTTGGAAGTTTCAGTGGTTGGTTTTCAGCTCCTCATTGCCTTTGGAATCTAGAATTTGAAAGATTTGGCTTCGGAGGGTGTACAACACATAACTACTCTTCAATCTCTAAGAATTTGAGAGTGCAAGAATCTGTGTGTGTTGCCAGAATGTTTTTTTTTGCTCAAGGATAATTGATTAATAAGTAAAATGAAAATGTTACAAAGATAGACTTACAGACAAGGACTAGGTTAGTAGCATTATCATTGCTAATACACCCATTACAACCAACTAATGCACTACCAGAATGGTTGCAACACCTACCACCTGCACTTTTATATTTTTAGATTATAGGTTGTCATCCTGATTTACACATAGGATGTAAGAGGCTTAAGGGCGAGGATTCATTCAAGTCGTCAATAAAGAAGCGTGATAGTCATTTGATGTGCAAATACTATATTGGATCTTAACTGTAGCATACTGTACAGGTTGTATGCTGAACCATTCACTTGTAGTGAACTAGATACTCAGAGAACTCACTTACAGTTTCAATTGTTTCTTCTTGGGTAGTGAAAAACTGAATAGCTTTAGAGGGTAATTGTACTCTAGGTTCAGCTTGGTTTTCTGGGTATAATTCTACAAATGAAAAATGATATTAAAAAAAAAAAAAAACCCCACCCGTCTTCTATTTAATCTTTCTGCTGGTAGATTTATGCTCGAACTTTGAATTTGTATCAAATAAATACTCACGATTGAACGCAGATGGATTTTTTGTTAAAGCTGGCATGTTCTTCCTAGATTGATTGCTAATTACTCTTTGATCTATAACAATGGCTTCAGATTTTCAAATTTCGTTCTGTTTAGCATTAGTTCCTAAAGATATACATTGTAAATGGAAATATAATTATTTACCAGAGAGCACAATTTTAGCAAGATAACTCTCTCCTCTTCATAAGCAGATGAACTGAGGATCAAGGGAATTTTCAGACATTTGCATTTAGGCTCAGTTTCGAATCATATAACTTAAAAGAAATTGTATCTTAAAAAAATAGCCAAAGATAAACTGCACATCAGCACATACGGTTTTAAAAAATGCCAAGGTTAATAGCGACGGGCATGGTTAGGATGAAACTGTCTTTGCTGTAAGATATAGTAAGTTGGTGATCCCAAACTAATATATATGTATATAAGATGCACTGAGGAAGTGTCGGATTGACAATAACTGCATCTCTTTCGTCAAATTTGTTAACAGTAAGCCTTAAACGACCTTATTGTCCAATGCCAGTACTACATTTTTGTGTAAAAGCAAAAAGACAAGGAGGATGATATGTAAATGATTAGACTATTCCTAAAGATAACGTTTTGAACACGATCATATTACTCAAAAATTGATTGTACAGACCGTAGTTAAAACAAACTCCCTAACAATTTTCAAGTCTTCTATACCTGGAGTACGCAGCACAAATCCCTCTCATCTAGCTGTAAGACCTTCAAGCTATGTTGAACGCTTTCTGCCAAACCACTAATATGTGCACTTTAGGTTTGTAATTAAACAAAAAACTGTCATCGGGTCCAAGCAGAATCTGGGCTGAAGGCTACCATCAAGGTCTTCATTGATTTGCTAAATAAGCATGGACATCTACCCAAAGTAACTTGAATGGTTATGGAACTCCACGAGATCTTCTTTCGCTAATGTTCTTTACGCACGTGCTCCTGGCTCAAAATATCACTGATATATCAGATATATTATCAATATATTTCAGTAAATTAGTACACCGATATCGATATTTCCAATATATATCTACTAAATATTGAATCTATTTTTTTCTGATATATATTGGAATTTCCGATATAAAATTTTATATCGCTGATATAATCGATATATATCAATTGATTTTTTTACTATTTTTTAATATAAATCCAATATTTTTAATATGTTTCCGATATATTTCTGATATTTCTAATATTATATTTTCAAAATATCCAATATTTCCAATATTTTAAATAATTTGAACTGGTCACAAAAAAATAAATAAATCCAATATATCTGATATATATTGGTTTTTAGATACACCGATATATTAATCGATACCGATATTTTGGGCCTTGCTCCTGAGGGTATCGAACTGAGAAAAAGAAATAGCATCAGCCCTACATCAACCTCTTAGAGCATTTGCAATGCAAGTGATAATTATCCCCCCCTCTATCACCGCCACCTCATCACTTTTCACCCCCCTTTTCACCAACCCGGTGAAAAACAAGGTGAAGTTGTGCAATGCAGAGGTGATAAAAAATTATTCGGACGGGATGTTGGATTCCGTCTGGGGGTTTTTGATACGAGACGGAATGTAATATCCCGTCTGATATTTTATAACGAGACGACGGGATGTAACATCCCGTCCCGATGGCTAAATATCAACAGACGCTTGACAGGGCTCCATTTTCACTTCATTTCCACCAAAATTCGATTTTGTTGCCTCCATTAACAACCTTTTAACACAAATTTCCATTCATAATGACTTCTCCATCCCCCAACCCATCCCCACCAACCTCACCACATGAAGAGCATTCCCGATGGTTTGGAAATGTTAAAATTTCCAAAAAAAATGGGCAAAAAGGATCGTCGTCGAGAACGCGTAATGTGGGCGAGGAGGACGAAATTGAACTTGGGTTTAATTTTCCACCGCGTTGTGAAATCGAGGATCACCCACCATTAGCGTCAACATCGGTCCGACACGTAGCAAATCGAGTGGCGGAATCTCAAAATAAGTTTTGATTTTTTTTATGTTAATTATTATTATTTATGTTAGTTTATATCAAGTTTGTTGTTGTTTGAATTTGTCGTTATTATTTTAGTTTGAATTTGTATTAGTTTATATTAGTTTATTTTAGTTTGAATTTGTCGTTATTATTTTTTAAAAAAAATAGTTGTAATTATATCGTATTAGTGTTTGTTGAATGTAGGAAGTACACTTATGGAAAGTCGTTGTGCACTTTCAAATGTTAATGTCGTGGTGGCGTTGTATGAAATCAAAACGGATCCTAATTTTGTCACGGTTACCGATATTATATCCGCCCACACCATTTGGGAGTTTTTGAATTCTAATTTAGGACAAAATGATCGAGGCGTTGTTGTTTGGGATAGTTGAGCGGTGGTGGCAAACTACCCACACATTCCATTTCCCATGGGGTGAGCTTGGGATTACCCCTCTTGATTTCACAATGCTCCGCGGGTATCCCAATTGGTTATGGAGATGCCGTTCCTTTTGATGAAACTTTAGAGGTTTTTACTACGGCGATGAGTTTCTTTGAAGGTTTTGATTTGGTTGAAGATGATGAGCAAGACGAGTTTTTGAGATTATCGGCTGAGCAGTTTAAGGGAGGAGCTATAAATATGAGTTGGTTTACTTCGAGCTATAAATTCTTGCCTCGGACAACTAAAAAAAAAAATGGTGGTAATTAGACTAAAATAATCACTAGGACTAAGATAATTAAACTGCAATAATAATTAGACTAAGATAATAATTAGACTAAGACTAAAATGGAAATAATAAATACACTAAGATAATTAGACGAAGACGGAAATAATTAGACTAAAACTAAGATAATCAATAAATTCCAAATTGACAACGTTGTAATTACCCGGCTTTGTATTGTTGTAACACTTGCATGTCGAGCCTCCACCGCATTCACAATTGCAACAAATTTGTTCATCATTTTTGAAATATATTTCCACCTTCCGCTAATTGAATCGGGAGACCTATCCGACCCACGTGCTTGATTTAACTCGTTTGTTACACGATTCCAAAATCCTTTTGCATTTTGGAAAGCACCAACAATAGAGTCTTCACTAATTTTTATCCAAGCAAGACATAGAGCTTGATCATCGGACATGCTAAAGTGAGCTCTCGCTTTTGCTTGAGTGCTACCACTTGCTTGAGATGCTTGAGTTGATGCCATTTGATATTTGGTTTTTAAGAACTGATTTTAAAGAAGAAGAAATATGATATATGATTGTTGGAAGTGTGAGTTGAAATGAAACAAATGTTGTATATATACCAAAGTTTTTATTTTGACCGTTTTTGACCGTTCTGACTTTTTGACCGTTGGTAGCCGTTAGGACTCCGGACGGGATGTTGGATTCCGTCGGTGAGTTTTGTAATCCGGCGAATCCAACATCCCGTCCGAAGTTAACAAGTCAGTGATAAACTCGGTGGTTGGTTTCACCTTGTTTTGAACTCGGGAAAACTATCACCGAGTTTATCACCCAGCATTGCACACCACTTTTGGAGGAAACAAGGTGATAGTTATCACTTCCCCCCCTCTATCACCTGCATTGCAAATGCTCTTAACAAGGGGTCTAAAGGCTAGTCAACAAAGAGTACCTAACTACACTTTATCAACATTATTCTCATCAAATTTTCCGACTACAACCAACTCTAGGGAAATGAGTGAGACAAGGACAAGAGAGAGAAACTCTAGGTATATGTACGAGAAGATAAGAGAAAACATGAAATTGATTAGACTCCGTTTCTCACTACCAGTGCAATTATTATCCGTGAGCAGTAGCAAACTCACCCCTACCCCTCACTTGCTCAACCCTCCTTCTCAACCATCTCTCCCTCCCACAAACCTCTCTCTCTTTTCCACCCTCCACTCAGGCCCCCACTGCTCGCATGCAGTTATCTAGTAAAACTTTGACTTCGCACATGCAAGCATTGTTTCAAAGAAGTACCTGGCTTGAACCTCAATGTCAACATTTTGAACTGTTTTATAAAAATAAAACGCCGATATTACATGCATCAACCACATAGCCCGAGGAAGATCCATAGCGCCTTAGGACCGAACTCACTCCTTAGCAGCTTCACATCACAAGATTTTTCTAGATTCACTTAGCAGTTAAGCCAAGATGTCACACCACAAGATTTTTCTAGATTCACCTAGCGGTTACCAAGATGGTTGTGTAGTGAATCTAGGAAAATCTTTGGAGCGAGTTCGATCGTAAGCGCTATGGACCAAAGTTTTTCTCCCTTAGCTTGCCGCTGCACCACTTTCGTTTCTCAAATAGTCTTCTGCTCAACAAATTTTGAAGTAAATCTCCGGGGATTGATTGGAGAAATTCTCTTCATATTTGTGAAGTCCCCAACATATTTTAAAGGCCTGCATTCAACATATTCTATGACATGGATTCCAGTTTTGTGAAGCATGATGAGCTTAAAGCCTTCAAGTTTTTGTACCAGCAAAATCACCGCCCAGGATGCAGAAGTGACTTCAGAAAGGGAGAATCTAGTATACATTGCCATAAGTTGAATTTCCAAGAAATCCACGCTACACACAGGACAATCTCTTTCAATAGTCAATAATATTATGTACATGCAACTCTAGTAAGGCAATCATTGTGTTTGCTCACCTCTGCATCCTTCTCTGAGCTGCAATTGGAAGGACACCACCCATTATACCAGTCACAGTTATTTGAGTATCTTGACCTTTGCAATATTCAGGTATGGAACAAATGATGCTGAGAAGTAAAATAGCAGTCAGAACAAACTGCCGATTCTGTGATACATATATAAAACGTTATTTGAACATTTTGCCTAACCTCCCTAAAGCGCACCATTTAAACTATTTTCTTTATGGAGTTAACTCACATAGCACACAGGTTGTCATTCCATGATCACAAAACAGAAAAGGCACTAAATCCTAAACCAACAAACTCTCGATTTAATGTCAGTCACCTGAAGTTAGAGCGCATTACCCAAAGATATAGACAAAGATTGGGTAAAGTTGATGATCCTACCCAAATGAACTTTGGTTTGAAGATGGGATAGGGTAAAAGTTGATATACCTACACAACATCTGAAGATGGGATACGCATGCGCTTAAGAAAGGTGCCAATCTGCATGGATAACTTTGAGAAGGTTATCATGATTTCAGGTCACCTGTTCAATGAATATGAGATACAAGGTGGTCTATAGAGATTGAATACCCCTGGAGCCATATGCAGCTTGTCTAGCTGCAAAACAAACTTTCACAAAATCGAATTCTAATTTCTAAGCTATGTTACATTGACAAGATACGTATCCACGTGTCCGTGTCGGACACATTGTATGTATACCTCAATTTTTTATATTTTGCCGTGTCAGACACTTCTTATCTGTAAGAGGGATTTCCCACTTTTGTCTGGACAACACATGGAAGGGAAATACCCCATGGCTATGCACCCTCATTATAAAACAAGGACTACCGGATCAGTTATGGTAATATGTGCTTGTCACGTGACGAACCGCCTCTAAGTATAAGTGTTCTCCAAGTCATTAGGAACTAATTTAGATAGTTCTTGAACTGAAGGAAACATGGGAGAGCGGTTCTCGATGATAAAGAAGGAAACTTTGAAACATATCCTGAGGATTGTCTCTTAAGGATAACCTTCTATTTAAAGAAGGGTTGGCCCGATTAAAGAGGAAACTCATATCGGAGAGGATGCTGTCCAGATCCAGACTTCCAAAAAGAGTGGATTCTTAATAGGGAAACAGAGTCCTAGGAATGGAAGGAACTCGCTTTAAGCGAGATAAACCCTAATCCTAGGATTCTTAGCTCTCTCCTATAAAAAGGAGAAAGATCCACCTTGATAAACTACACGTTTTAGGGTTTGATTCTTCCACAATTGGGGAGATACATAGGCAATCCTACACGTTTTAGTACATCGGTCAACCCAAGCATCATCATCATCTCTTCTCCTTTACAGATCACAACCCTCTAGTCCTGCATCGCATGATCCAGTAGAGGATCGTGGGACTCAGAAAAACCCCCACAATATTCGTGTCGGAAATGGACATGCGCCTGTGTCAATGTAACTTAGTTTCTAAGCAACACCACTGAAAAATGGGTGTATCCAATATTGCTGCCGTAGCAAACTCAAAACCAACATCTAGGAGGTGGAGTGACAATTTTACTAATGCCAAGTACATCCCTTTATTTACTAAGGTGTCGTTTGTTTTAGGTCTAAAACTAAGTACAAATCTAACTACTTAATGGGAGAAAAAGTTTATAATAGCAGGACTTTACACAATGGAGAGCTTGTTGGATAGAAAACTCTCGACAAGAGAAAAATCTGACAAAACTTATTTATGTGGACATCGAGTTCGAGACAAGCCCATGGGTGGGTTGCATTAGGCACTCCTTTTCTTTTAGTTGGTTTATTTTATTTAGTTATTTGTCATGTCGCATGTCTTAATTGGTTTGCTTTGGTGTCAACTCGTATAAATAAGGCTTGATGTCTAGGAATGCTTAAGAAACAATTACAAGACTTTTAGGGTTGTTTTTATTTGTTTTTGGTATCAGAGCACAAATCGTTCCTTGGGGGAAAAAAATAAAATATTCAATATTTTTTAGGTCAAAGATTTGATTTTTCATTTTTTTAGAGTAAAGTTTCAATTTATGTCATATACCAAGAAGCTAGAGATGCAACACTGAGAAGAAAACGTTTAGGGTTGGAATGCTAAATTTGAAGCTACGCAAGAACCATTGAATGCATTTATAGCTGCCCAACAACAAAATTCTTGGGTTTCTCATGAGGTTAGTCGTCCTTTGGTTCAGAGTTCAGCCACCACAAGCAAAACCACCATTAATGGCGCCTCCTCATAATTTTCAGGCATCTCCAGTCTCTATGCCATTCGGTTATCCTAATTTCTATCAACAAAAACTGATGTATTAAGCTTATTCCCCTTATTATCAGTCTTGGATTCCAAATCAGTATCAATTTGTTCCCCATTATGAGGTTACGCGCCTAAGCCAAGTAGTACTCAACAAAAAAATTGTGAGCAAAAAAATTGTGGTCAATCGACTGTTCGAGCGTTAATGTAATGGGTGTGCCTATTGTGGCACACTAACCACTCTTCCTCCATCAGTTACTACTGGTCCACCAAACGCTACCAGTGGGACAGAGACCCCGTGTCAACAAAACATTGCCCAGGCAAACATTGAAATAGAAAAATAGTAATATCCAATATGAAAACCATAAATACTCAAAAGATAATTTTATTTGTAAGTATTCAAGAAAAATAAACATTGATAACCTAGGTTATTGAACTCAAATGAATATCAAAACATGCATTGAAAGAAAATTAAAATATACGGCTCAAAACTTGTCAGCCTGTTGTCATACAGTCTCAAACGTCTTCAAAGTTATCGTTTTTGTCAAGTATGAGAATATAAATAAAGCATGAAATTCACATTATACCATACAAGTGTATCCGACAATATTCTCTAAAGTACTAATATAGTACTCAACATGAACCAACTAATTGCGGTTTGTAACTCCTATTTAATATCATCACGCCCACATGACTCACATGACCTGTGAATACATGCCCATTCATTGGAGTCTTGGTGCAATTATCACTCCATGATCCAACCATTTGAATTTGGATGACGATAAGAGTTCAGATTGCTTCTCGCGAAGCCCGAAAGGTTTTGATGGAAGCCAGGGAGGGAACCAATAGTGTATTGTGGTTCAAGACTGTCTGTCAGCATTGTCTTGGATCCAAACGTACTTGTTCTTCTATTGTTCAATTCATCGAGTTGTGGTGTATATCGTTCTATTACACTTGAACTTTTGTTGTTGAATGACTTGACCGCTGGACTTCTGTTCATTCCAATGAGATTATGATGTGAAAAATTGCAATCTTCTAGACCATAACATTGAAGGTCTTCATGCTCCTGACTCATGTATCCCGTAAGTTGTTCACTTGAATGTTGTATACTATGCTCGAGGCCTAGATATGCACCGGATAACCACTTATTCGTCTCACTTACAAATTGACCGACCTCATTTGAATTATACCTCCTTGCATTGTCATCCAATTCTTCTTCTGGGGTCCTAGTTCGAATCCTTGCAAATCCTGTTCCGTGTTTTAAACTTGAACCGATGTGCAGGGGTCGACTACATTCTTTGTTATTTAACCTGTCAAAAGAAGTTTCAAGAACTTCAGACAGTCGACCTTTCATTGAACTAGTTCGAACGGCTCGATCAGCTGGTAAAGTAACTCTAGAATGTATCCCTACATAAGTCTCCGAGGCTTGACCAGATTCAAGATCGCTTTTTACCCTTGTTTGTGTCCCAGCAATGACTATTGGTTGTTTTCCCACACCTTGCCTCGTCACAAGATGATCATGAGATCTTTCTCTCTCAATGCCATGATAGCTTTGGTCTTCACTACTAATAATACTTTTATGATTGATCTTGTCGACAACTGAACCACACTGCGCGGCGGTGATCTCGTGCTGCCTTCTAGGTATAATACATGAAGTGCCTTCAAATCTTGCTTCGTCATTCTGTTCATGGAGGTCATCTATTTGATTGTAATAGTTTTCATCCCCATTTTTTAGGTTGCACATATCACCATGGTACATGCTATTAGGAGATATTTTCATTAAACAATCTAAGGACTTACCCTCATAGGGATTTTCTTCCACGGGTACCTCCTTGATCTCTTTTAAAATGTGATGTTGCTTCTGTGCTATGGCCTTATGAGTAGGAGTTAAATCAGGCCGGCTCCATAGATATAGTAGCGGCGGTTTTACGTTCCATTGCTCAATCTGGTTATCATTCACATCAATGGATCCAGGCAAGTAAAAGGACTGCAAAAAGATGAAAACGTCAGTAACCACAAATGGGTAATGTGACAGTAAAAAATGCAACTATAATTATACGAAAAAAGGCTACATGATGACTCAAATAATACCTTGCCGGAAAGTTTCTCACCATCCTTCCAAACCAAATCATAATTCTCTGGGCTGTTAACAATAAGATAATGTAAGTTCTACATAAGAGAGAGAGAGAGAGAGAGAGAGAGAGAGAGGAGCACTACCTTTTTGTTCCCTGCGGAACAATAAGAATGAGGAGCTTTGGCTTAAACTCGAGAGCCTTCCTGATGAACTGGTTTGCAAGTTGTGCATTAACCCCAAAAGGAGGATTAAGACCCATGATCTACTCATAAAGGAAGAACAAAAATATGGTAAAGCTCTGAATCCTGCTACACGGGGGTAAATTTAACTTGCTGAAACTGGTGGAATATAAAAAAGACAAACTATTAATTTCTTACTAATTTCGACCCAGTAGTATGCAATTCATTGGGCTTGACCGTCATCCAATCTCTTTGCTCAAAGCTAAAATCATTCTGCAGGAAAAGATTGCCCAAGAATTAAATATCAATGGCTGATTAGAGTAACAATGTAAAAGAAATATACTACCTTTGGCTGAAAAAGATCAAAATTTTTGAAATAGCAGTTTTTTCCAGTTTCATCAAGCTTTTTCTTCAATAAGCAACTGAAGTCATTAGCGCCACAGCAGAAATCCACTATCTGTGAAGGAAATGGTAAGCACCTATATAAATGATTTCTTTTGAATTTTTACTCAAGTAAATGATGAGCTCTATATTTATAAGGAGCACTATATCCATGATGAGCAGATAACGCTGGCCAGTTGAAACCAGATTAGATAAATACATAAATCAAAGTCCATTGCTAGAGTTCAACACAGAATTGCAAACTATACCAATAACAGGGAGATGACTGAAGTACACAACTTAAGAACAACAATAAATGAATTCTTAGATAATAATAGTAATTAGTATGGATGAATAAAACCCAGTCCGGACATACACAAATCTATAAATTATGAATATCGACCCAATTAAGAAAATATAAATTGCTAGCACTCCTTAGCACAGTTGTTCTACACTTTGAATCAAAAAATACTCCTCATCGTCGCAATTGGACTCTGCCTAGATGCAGTCATCATCCTGAAAACAAAAAACCGATCTTCGCAACTCAAAATTTTCATGGCGGGAATCAGGAGTATAAGAGCGAAAGGGGAGGGGGGCTCATGACTTCTTGAAGGAGTATAATAGCGGTTATAATTCAAGTCACGAGTTTTTCTAATCATGCTACTTCAATTTATGAAAGCCCCAGTAATTGGGTGGCGACTACTCTCTTCTACCTATTCTTAATAATCAACAAACAGCTTGCAGCTCCCACACCAAAATGATGATTTGTTGGTGAAAGCAAACAACAAGAATATCAATTAACCAATAAAATCAACACCTAAAACTGGGGTTTCAACAATCAGACTAGAACAAACCAATTCTCTTAAGCAAACAATCGATAACAACCAATTTTCAAAGGAGGTTTTAAGGCCTTGTAGCAAGACGACTCCTAATTCTAATTGAAATTTTGAAACTCCGATACGAAACCGTCCAACTCCTATTCTTAATTAATTTAAAAAACTAAAAAGAAAAGCTACGAAATAAATAATAAATTTATTAACTATAAAATATACAAATTAAAAATAATAATAAATTAGTCTTGGGGATTTTTTGAGTTAACCCCTAATAAGTGTGTAGCTGTTTTTAGTTAACCCGCATTTCCAAAACCAATTGACTTTGTCCCCCACTCTATGAATTTTCTGTTACCCAAACGGTGGAATTTAACATATTGCCAACTTCCTTATGAAATATCCATTGGGGTTCTTATACACCCTCAAATTTAAGCATCGAAATTGGGTTTACCAAATTTATTTAGTTCAGTCAAACAAAGAGAATATGTTAACTGAAGAAGAATATGTTTCTCTAATACTTGGTCTTGTTGCATTAGCACAAGTTTTTGTGATTAGATCCTCCATTTTTGCTTGCCGCTTCAATGTTGTTAGTACTTGTTGTCCAGACACTCCCAAAAATGTGGCCAGAAAGAAAACATAGTCAAACCACCAAAATGGGTAGCCTTTCAATCAATTCCTCTCATTCTTCTTCCTCATTCCTTAATTTATCATCTCCTTCATTTTGAATGAAATGGATAAATTTGGTAATCACAAATTTGATGCCTAAATTTGGGGGTGCAAAGGCAAATGATATTGGGAATGAGGAGTTAAGTCAAAGCACTACACACTGATGGGGATTGACTCAAAAAAAAAAAAAAAAAACCCTTCATCAAAAGTTAATCTTTATTCACGCTTTGCATCAGTGAATCGAGGAACTGAAGAAGATTGCAGAGCTCCAAGTAGGGTCCCATGAATCTTGTCCAAATATTGTTGGCTAGGATACGTGGGTACAACATGGATAGGGCATAGACATGGTGTGGACATAGCATTTCAATTATTAAATGGAGTGCCTAACACATGCAATTTATCCTTACACCACTGAGGTTGAATACTTGAATACAAAATCATTCGCCACAAGAAATTCTGGTATTAACTGGCGAATAGGCAATAAAAGAAGCAAAGAATGATCGCATCTTAGAAAGTTCCAGTCAAAGGAAGATCCATTCATTATATCATATATGCAACAGACGATAGCCACGAATTATTAGCAAACGCTAATAAAGTCATGGTAAGTCAAAATATCTATCCTGAATATAAGTAGGAAAAAAATGAAAATGAGTGGATAAGTACAAGCTCTTACCATATCACCATCTTGAACATACCAATGAAGCTTATCCACAATCTGCATACCAGCATTAGGGATATCAGCATTAATACATTTAAGAATAAGGAAAATATTCAATAGAAATAATCAGCATACAACCCACTAGAAACAAGGTTGTACTTTGGTTCCTCAATGGGTGAATAAATGAAAATCTTTTTCTAGCAGTACAAAAATTAAAAGGGCTAGGCGCGTAGTCCAGATAAGTTCCTAGTACTTTGGTTCCTCAAGAAGTCAATAAACAAAAATCACTTAGAAAAGAGATATGCAAGACTCAAAACTAGATAAGGAGCTATGCCAGATAAGTTGCTAATAGAGGTCTAACAACGTTGCTACCACACCCCGCAGAAGAGCTCATGAAGATGGTTATGGGTTTTAAAGATAGCTAGCATTGATTATAGAATAAATGCTAATTGCTACTCTGCCCACCCACGTGAGGTCTCAGATCAGTCAAACTTGACAGGCAATCTGGAATGAAAGACAAATCTTCGACAGTGAGCTCTTCATCAATGAGAGTGTAGATATCTAGCAGATTTTCGACAGAATAACGAAAACCGAACCACTACAAATGAAAGTTCTATTTGAGTGTCTGACAAGATCTCCTACACATTTACCTCCATATACTTTTCCTTCCCCAGTTAACTTCCCTCCATTTAACGTCTACACAACAAGCCCTTTTTCTTCATCATAAAATGTCAGTGAAGAACGTTTTAAATAAACCTTTTATGTTATCTCCAAGGAAAAAGATCTTTTCCATCCCTTCCTTATAATCTATATATATACATCTCCACTTAAACTTCCCTTACCAAGTTACCAAATCACAATCTAATACTGTGTTCTACTAACCAAGAGAGTGCAATAGAGGATCTCAACTTTATAGCCTTAAAGCAATGAGCCATTGTCATTACTAGTGAAACATTCAAAGATATGAAACAAATTAGTCTTGGGTAACATAAGAACATGCAAAACAATGGCTTTAAAACTTTCAATATGCCAACAGAAAAATAAATTAATAAAATTAAATAAATAAGAAACAAAAACATTAAACACTTAGATAGTTAGATACGTCACGTACATCCTTGAGCTTGTCCACCTTTGTGAAATGACGACCAAAAGATGTATAGCGCATGCCATGTAGAAAAGGTGCAAGATAGACTCTCAGCTTATTCTACGACAACCAAAAACTAATGTAAGTACAATCCATAGAAACACGCTTAATCACTTTTTGAACAGATTATCAAAACTTCAAGTTGCACCTAATACACACAAAGTCATATGTGGGACAGTGGAAGTGTAACGGCGTATTAGCAAGCACATGAGACTTGGAAAGGAAAGTAAAACTCATTTGCATTTTTTACTAGTACAAATAGGTGTATTGTGGATTAGACATGTGAATTGTAGTCCAAAAAGGTGCCTCTATGCTCACCAGGCGACTGAAAGTTCAACCTAACCACCCTAACGGTTTTGTTAACTTCTTATCTAGACCCCTCAAGGTGCAGGTACACCCAAGGGTTTGCTTTGTTCATGTAATGCACCTATGGCTATCTCAATGCTTACTCTACCAACGCGTCCGGATTACATTTTGCCAGAGTGAAGCAGAAAAAAATTAAATAAATAAATAAATCGAAACATGTGTACATTAATTATCCAAAAAAGAACGTTTTCGAAAAGCTCGAAATCAAACAAAAAAAATTATAAGTGTCCACAACGAGTATCCATTTTCTGAAACCATTGCATAATCGCAACAAAATCCATGCTTTTAAATATTTCCTTCTCAATATATGTTACTAGACAATCATTCACCCACTCATCTTCTATACGATTCCAAAGTCAATTCTATACAATATGCAAACCTGAAAATACTCTCTCAACAGTTGTATAGAGAACTTACGAGAGATTAGAACTTTTCAATGAATCAATGACACAAGCCACACTTGACAGGCGCAAGTTTTTGAGTAGGGGCTTTTGCGGAATAAAAAACTAACGAAGAAGAAGAAGAAGAAGAAGAAGAGAGATTTTCTTTTCTTTCTAATTGGGAGTTTTGATAAGGTGCTCTAAAATTAGTGAAAGTCCAGCCCAATTAGTAAATCTTAATTAAATCAAGTGAGATAGAAAAACAGCACACTCTTGGTGTAAGACATTTGGATAGCACCATAGCAAAGTTTTACATCTGTGGAAAAGGAAAACCAACGCACATAAATAGTTTTTTTTTTTTTTTTTTTTTTTGAAAGTTCAAGGTGTGCGGCTACCCACCCTTGGCTCCGCCCCTGCTGGTAGATACATCATCATATTTCATACTATAGTAGAGCTCGTTCAAACAAATGCAAAAAAGTGAAATTTAGTTAATTACAGTGGGCAGTTGATATATAAGTACTAAGAGACGTGCATTTAGACATATAAATACCTTCCATTTAATCATCTGATTAAGAATTTCTGGTCCACAAACAGCTTTTGCATCCTCCACACTACCGCCATTTTCCAACTTTTGTAGAGCATTTTGAACAGCCTACAAATACATAACAATTATAAAATATCATCTACTGAAACTTTAGAACTGTTCCAAAATTTCAAATTTGCTGTAGTTTATTTTCAATTTAAGTACGACGTTTTCACGGATAGCATCAACACTTTTATAGACAGAAGCTCTCACATATAGCCCAAGATCTCCAGCTTTTCCTAACAGATTAGCAACTAAAGTAACTGGCATACTCATCTTTCCTCTTAAGCTAGGCATCATTCCAGCATACTTTGTCCCACCATCTGAGTCACTTGTTATTGTTTCTTTATTTGATAGGTAAAAGATATTAACCTGATATAAGGTGAGAATTACATCAACAACAAAAGCAATCAACAAGGCTATTACTAAAGGACCACCCTAATCATATACACACCCACTTACCCCACCAAGACAAAAGTACCACCAGTCCACCACCAAGAAAGTGCCACTATGACAACTACCAATAGTAAACAATGAGCACCACCGAACACCACCTCTATGCCCATACCAGAATAAATTATCATCTTCTACTCCTCCTTATCCCATGCTTCCACCCATCACAAGTACTCAAAATTTATGTTGGGATCTTCTTCATACACTTCATCCTCCTCGTCTACGTCAAGATCAACATAGTATTGACTATCATCTGTCCATCTATCTCGATAAAACTCCTCAATGATCCTAGCCTTCCTATCATCCATCTTAGTCACTTATTAGTTATTAACACAGATCTTGGTAGTTTCAAACCGACAGGGAACAATTCTGGTGCACCCTTTTAGCTAAATGCCTTTCCAGCATACTTATATTCTCAGGAAATAAAAAATACAGAACAATTCTATCAGGGACAACAAAAATCAAAATATGGATAAGTTATACCTCAACAAAGCCTTCCACCTTTCCCTGTGTGATGGTCCTATCCATTACAGCTTTTGAAGAGTATCCGTGTGTAGATGGAGTTTTGTGCTCCTTTATTATTTGCTCCAAGGTTATTGAAGATGTTTTTGCCTCCATCAAAGCCATTATTCTGCATCACAACAAGTGAGACTTCAGTACACCCAGAAAATACTCACAACTAAAAATATAGACGTGTATATTGATAACAAAACATGCACCAAGGTACATTAATTACATAAGAACATTAGGCAAAATGAGTTAATCACGGAAAGATCTAACATGTATTTACCTCTGTTTTGATTCAGTATCAACTATAAGTGGTCGTACACCGCTCTGCACATTTGCTTGAGTAGTAGTTTTGCTTCCCTTCTTCAAACCTAAGGTTTCCTTTCCCAAATATGCCCCACTTTCATCATCTGCGGATAACACCCTCACAGAGACAGTCTGGATGCTGTCTTTCAAAGACTTTCTGGATGCATCTTCTGGTTTTAATTTACTTGAGTAAAGTAACTCTTGCCTTGAGATAGGCCTTTCCCGTTTTCTAGAAGGCCCGGCCTTATTTTCATTGGAAAACACCTTTTTAAAATGTTTTGGTGTCACTGAAATAATCCTTTCGCTAGGGGAATCCTCAGTAACCACAAGCCTCTTCTTTGCCACCACATTTCCACTGTTTGATGAAATATCTAGAAAACGTTTTCTCTTCTCTTCAAGATGAGGAAATATAATATGGTTTCTATGTGGCGTAGCAAGGGTTTCATCAATTTCATGCTTCCTGGTACAGATCAGTTGCAAATCAATAATGTAGCAAGTGTGCAGAGAATGAAGAAAAACTACATCTAAGAGCACACAAACTTACGAGCAATATATCAAGACACGATTGTTTGGTAGAAGACCTTCCCAAGCCCTTGTAATGACATCTTCCTCCTCTATATCTTCAAAAGAAATTTTCCTGATCAAAGACGCAAAATTGCAATCAACAACCTAATTTCCTTACTTGTAGTAAAACAAACCGGGATTCTTTTTTCTTCCGTTAGCAATATTTACATATATAAATTAACCAAATTGAAGGGAGGCAAAGAGATAGAATTACAAGTACCTAGGCAAGCATTTCCTGTGATATGCCAGTGGACAACGTCTACAAACAGCAAACTGCAATTCATTAACCTCCTTATTTTCCCTTCCTTTACAGATGTGGCATATGTGGATGGGACAAGTAAATGACTCTCCTGCAGCTATCCTTTTTCTCAACTCTTCACCTTCAGCATCATTCCCAATAGAAAGTAATTTCGCAACACATTCAGGATGATAGAAGTAGCCACACGTTGCAGAAACACAGGAGAAGACCTGAATTGCCATTTGTGACCGAGATAATTGATGTTATGGCCAGACTAATTATAGCATATGGTTGCGTTGTACAGAGTTAGCTCTATGAGATAGAGGAAGCCAAAACATGGAAATCAAAACATATATAATTTATTCTCACATAAATTTGGCCACAGGCAATATTTTGGCCCTTGAAATTTCTGAGACTGAGAAAACAAGTATAAAAATATAGATATAAGAATATGGAAACCCATGGAACTTAAAAATGTTATCCATTTATAACTTTATAACCAGGCTACTGGCCAAAAATAGTTTTTGAGGAACACCAGTTAAGATGAGGTTGATAAAAATGATAGAATTTAAAACAAGTGATTGAGAATTATGAAGTGGCTTATTCGAGTCTCATGTTCAAATAATGCATGGATATAAAGCCTATTTTGTTGTCCATGTTGTGAGGTTAAATTATATATCCATGTTATCATTGTCTACTTCAAAAATCACTTGTTAGGGAAGTGAAATGAATGGCTTAGCTGATGTGAGAACTCTAACAGTAATACAATTTTACTTGGTATCAAAGCTACAAGTTATTACTGGAGTGTAAACATTAAAGGTAGAGTGTAGTCACTGAACAATACAATATACAATAAGCAAAAAAAATGAAAAAGGGTAAACAATAGAATGATCCTGAATATAATACTATTTCAAAAATAAAAAATAAATATATAAATATATAAAAAAACAGAATAAAAGAAGTTAATTATAAAAGGAAGAGAGATTGTGGAATAGGATAGGAAGGGCTTCATTGGCACAAAATAACACACTTTGCAGAACTTGAAATTGTGATATCCCATATAATACCAAATCCAAGAACAAAAATGACATCTGGGAATTAAGGACCAATTAGAAACAAGATACTTTGAGCTCCTATAGAGTTGAATCTCACAATAAAATAGTACATGGAGCCTTTTATTCTTTCTTTCTTTTTGTTTGGTTAAAGAAAAAGTAATAATGAAAGCAGGTAGGCCGAGAGAACCTACAAATACAAAAGACCAATACAACCTAGACTTCATACCCAGATACACCACATCACCTCTTATTTAACATTCAATAATAACAAACGATCCCATCTAGCTACACAATGTTCAAAACGGCAGATCCTAAACTCCTTACAGACATTAGACCATCGATAAAGGAAGCCCCTATAATAGATAAATAACCTTCTTTGTCACCAAAACTCCTTCCAATGGCCATTACAGTGCAGGACAAAAAATAAGAGCTTAAAACTTTAGAAATAGTGACAGTAGAATGGCCCGCAAAAAAAGAGGTCCTTTAACATACAAAAAAATAAAACAGACAGTTACGAGGCCTTGCCTTTGTAACAGAAGTTATTTATGCTACCAATTTCTATTAAAAAATGATCACACTATTATAATCCCAAACATTCCATCTGCACTCAAATTCAAGGATCTAACTTAAAAGAGTGTTACACTTTTTATCATGTGGATACCTCAGCACCAGAAGGTTTGTCAGAAGAGCCCAATTCCCCACAAGCAAAGCATTGGTGTTGCTTATATTGACAGTTGAAACAAAGGAAACTTTGCATTGCCTGCATCAAGGAATACAATATTGCAAAAATGATCATTTTGTAGATTAATTAAAAAGTGTAACTGAGATGAAGGTACAGAGAGATCCATACCCGGGCCTTTGAAAAACCAAGTGATTTGCAGTCAGAGTTAGCACCTGCATCAACAGTCGCATGGAAAGACCTCATGCATCTTCCCTCGCAGCTGAATCATCACATAAACAAACCATATGATTATAAATCTCCAATTTTTATCACCAAAAAGGGAAAGAAAAAGATATAATATATATAGTAAAATTAAATAAAATCACCAATTAGACGGAGAAAAAAAAAAGGATACAGGAGCTTGTTTTTTTTTATCAATCTTGAATTTCTATCAACAAGTAATACACCTCAAGAAAGTGCTCACCAGATGCATTTACATATGATACTAATGCTCCGCTTAGTACAAAGGAAAAGATCGCATACCCAAAAAAAAATGAGACTTCAAGGGTTACGATTTGGTCATTTTCTGATACAAATAAACAGCACTCTGAAGCCTAAACTATATATATTTTTTGTTATTGTACTTCTCAAATGGATGCAAGTTCTTCGAGTAAAATTGTGTCTTATAATCTGGTAGGAGGATCACATGCCAAGACAAAGAAGCCAATAAAACACCTCCCTATTGAAAATTGACATGCAGTCTTTATTAACCTACCAAGCTAACCCAAGAAACAGAAAACCATCTGGACCTGTGTCTTCTCAATAATACTGTTCCATGGAAAGTAAAGGTATTGCTGATGTTGCATAATCAGCAAGGTTGCAAGAAAACTACATGAAATGCTAGATGCCGTCTGTAGCTTGCAGGAATAATGGAGTATATAATATCCCGTTGAATAAAAAACTAAATAATGGTAGGGTAAATAAAGAGCATGCAATATACCATAATAGGTCACCACCATCGTCACAAAGAGCACACACATCTTTGTCTTCTTCAATTTCATCATCATCCGTATCCCCTATTTCTTCATCAAACTCATCATCCTGCTAAAAAGAACTCTTTTAAAAACGTAGATTATAATGAAAGAAACCAATGTTACATTGACACGAATACGTGTGTCCGTATCCAACACGGATACGTAGTGTTTGAAAAATCCAAGCATCAAAAGTTGAGGCATATCACATACAATATGTATCCGACACAGATAAATTTTGAAATATGGAGTGTCCATGTAACATAGAAAGAAACAGATAAATTACATTCTAGTAATTAAATTATAAAAGAGGACATTCTAGTAATTAAATTATAAAAGAAGAAGAACAAAAGGAAATAGAATATACAGCATATATATACAGCTTTTACAGAGTAAAAAAACAACATAAAGTTCTGGTGGGCTTTCAGCCCTTTGAACACCCTCCGGAAATGTCCCGTAAATAAATAAATAAATAACTCTAACATAAGCAATGAGGGGGGAAAAAATATTTCATATAAAGCAATGTAATGCCAACACTGACCTGATCAAATCCTTTCTTCTTGGCGGATTCTAGAAAAGTGAGTAAAAACTGTTAAGAGAGACAATCATCAGGAGAGAAGCCTAGCAAGTCAAAGGCATATACAGATTTCCTGCTAGTATTCTAAATAACATACTAGAATAAATGCCAACAAATCAAACCTAATCTACATATTCGAGCACCACGAGAGAAATTATCATATCAAAACCAGAAGGCCACAACTAGTAGCCGGGATAACCTTTGAAAAACCTCTAACTAGTTTACTGCTTTTCACAATCGCATTCTGATCCACTGATTCAATTTTCAGATTTAGATTTAGATTTAGAATTTTCAAATTGCTACTGGCCATAGTTTGCCTCGACCTTAATGTACAATATGCAAAGACAGCATATGGCTCTCCTCTAGTGATATAGTAACAGTCTGAATATAATTCTCAAAATTAGCAAGTATCTCGTGAAATAGCATAAGAGAAACTCAAACCTTGGATTTTGATAGTGTTTTAATATGCTTGATTGCTGTCCTAATTAACAGCAGATGATCCAACAAATCAGACTCCGAAGGTGTGGCCTCAACATAACTGCACATTACATAAGTCATTAAGACAAAAATGCATTCAATTTGTAAACAAACTAAATTTTAAAATGAAATTCTAACCTAAAAGCTTTCCGCAGTTCCTCCCAGACAGACTTTCCCGCTATCTCTGGATTCTTCTTTACAAAATGGAGACAGTGCAAGGTAATAAAGATTGTCCTGACAGCTTGTTTGTAAGCAGACCTAGGTTTCTGAAGTTGTATCCAGTTTTTATCCTTGGAAAGCACAGAAACCTGAGTCTGGTCACCAAAGAGTTTAAACTTCCAAGCTATGACTTCCTTACGAATCTTCTGAAGGCCACCATCAGCATATCCATACAAGAATATAGATTTTCTTGTATTCTCTGTACTCTGACCCTCACACCAGTTAATAGGCAAAACAGCAAAGGAAATAGGCTCATCCTTGTTATTTACAAAATGATAGTTTGTAACACTTGTTATCAAACTCTCACCATCGTCATCAGATGAATCCATCGTGAGCTGTATAAAAAAAAAAAACTCAATATGCCAAAACCCTAATAACTCAAATAGGTTTTTTATAACGGAAATTTATTAAAATGGAAGTTTCTCACAAATCAAACGGAATAAAGACGATAAATAGGAAAGTGGAAAAAAAATACCTTTTCGTTTTCTTTCTACGAGTGTTGTTGGATTGATGAGGATATTTTTATTTTTTTTTTTTTTTGTACTCACTCTCCACTCTTTCTCTCTCCTGATTTTTTACGAGACACGATGAGTGATTGAAACATATATATACTTCTCTTTCTCTCTCCCACGAAGAGGAGTACGGTCTGACACTTTGAGCGCCAAACGATGTCTGTTATAACTGACGTTTTTTTTCGCTTGCCTGCGGTAGAGAGGTGGAAAAATATATATTTTTACTTTTTTACAACCGACTTTAATTATATTCTGTGCCCACGAAAGAGTAGTGTAGTCTTGTCAGTGTACTGTCTAGACTCTTGAGTCTTGACCGACCTCTTGACTCTTGACCGATATGGCTCTATGACTCTATCTATTTGGTTCGATGTATTTACGCCCTCAAAACAGTGTCTGGTAGCAAAATGCAAATAGGGAGTTGCTACTTTATAGTTGCTTACAACAAGTTACAATTATGTGCACTATATAAATAGTTTTAGGGTTGGAAATGGCACGGGATTCAATCCGAATCTGACCATATCTGAATCTATTTTAACGGATATGGTTTTTATATTTGTGACTAGAATCTGATCCGAATATCCGAAAACCCGAATCATTTTAACAATATTTATATTTTGATGTCTAAAAATTAATTTATATCTTACATTTATATATATAACTCATTAAAATAGTGTAGTTTTGTGTTTTTTAATGGATATGGATATCCGAAATCCGACCCGAATCCAGATAGATCCAAATATGATAAAGAGTTTTGAGTGATCTCCATCTCAGGGTCCATCTTCATCACATGGCTAGGTGTTCACCATCAGTTTGTATTCGTTGTTATTTCATTGTTTTTATTATTTTATTAGTTGAATTTTAATTCAGTTGTTAAATTTAAATATTAATGTGTTTGTTTTATGTTGTTTGGATTTAATTTTTTTTTTAATATAATTGGTTATTTTCGAATTGTGCGTGTTTTTTATCATTAATCCCACCTTACCGAATTGTTTGGGGGTGGTAATATTTATACCGAGCATAATTGGTTATATGATCATCTTCTGTAAAGTTGTCTTGGAGTAAAGGTTGAGAATTTGGCCGATATCGGCATATCTATGTTTATGTATGGTGGTAGCATGAAATCTAGGAGAGTTTAGAAGTTACTATTCTAAATCCAGTATAAAAGATACCAGGGTTGTTATAAAATCAAAAATATGGTTTATTTCCGTTTTCGGGTTTTGAAATTTTCTATTTCCGGAAATTGCCTTAAACAATTTGGCAATTTGCCGATTCGTTTTGGAAACTCAGAACCTATTTAAACTTCCTTCATTTCTACACTCACAACCCACACTACACCCCACCATCATCTCTCACCTTTCACTCCAAGCTTTTCCTTCTTTTTCCTTGTAAACTTCTACTTCAAGATTCTACGAAAAGCATTTTCAAGGCTTCAAGAAAAAGCTGCGCCCTAGACATTGTCAGAAATTTTACTCATAATGCACCTGCGCCCAAGTTGATTGAAGAACTTCAATCCAAAACACCGAAATAGCGATCATAAATCCAAAACACCCGAAGCCTGCGCCTTGACCTCTGTAAACACGAAAATTTCCAATTTTCTGAGGGTTGTTCCAGGATTTTTGGGAGCTATCCAAAGAGTAGTTGAGATGACATCTCCTATAGTCATACCTGAACAGTCTTTCAAAGACCGTGTTAAGAACCGAGACCTATGGACATTGGTTCCGAAACAGGATCCTGCAGTTAGGATGGCGTCATCTATCGGGTAAGTGATGACGATTCATATTCAAAGACGGCTTCTTTATCTTATTTTTTTTTCACGACCATGTTAGTTTCTATTGTAATCAGGATGGAGAACAAGAATTCTCCGTCGTAGTCGATGACACGACATTAGAATTCAATAAACATGTGGTCGCTTTAGTTTCGGGATTACCAATACCTGATCATATTCACACATGGGGATATATGATCGATAATGCATACCTTTATGATTATATATATTTCCATGAGTATTATGGGGAGGGTATTTCGAGTAATGGACCGGGGCAATATAGCATTGCCGCGGGTAGCGCAAATCCCCAAATGTAGGCACCACCATGTTATTCATCCCCGATGAATATTTTTAGGGGAATGGCGGTTCACTACGCAAAACAATGATTCTTGGTGACATTTTCCTCGCTTTAGGCGGAGGGCGTCCACCCGATATGACATTCCCCGAAGTTTTAGTCGCTAGTCTTAAGAGCCCAAAGCATGAGGGGTAAGTATCTTCTTATGCCTTTTTGGTAAGCCGCATCATCGTAGTTGTTTACTTGTATTTTGTGCCCAATTCACGAGATTGGAAAAGGGTTGAAGTCATGAGACCCACCAATTGGGTGGTTAAACATTGCGAATTATGACTTGGCCGGATGGCGGTCGCGACCTCATTTGGTCGCCTCGTACATCCCATCGTCGGACATAATAACACTTAACAGGTTAGCATTAGTAGATGATAAATGGCGGCAAGCTTGGCAAGTTATAATGGCCTGACAGGATGCGAAGGAACCTCATCTCTTTGATAAGGAGGAGGATGCTTAAGCGGGAGATAAGGTAAGTTTTTAGTTTCAGTTAGTGTCCGCTTATGTCCCAAACAATTTAATTATGTTAACCCTATAATGGGTGGAACTCTTATAGAGTTCGTACGCTTTTTATTTCATATATTAGTATGTTCTAACCTTGTTTTGCGGATGTTTTGAGAATTTCACGCGTTTCCATGGTATTTTTCTACCCTATTTATTTAAATGCTTTGAGGACAAAGCATGCTTCTTGTTTGGGGGGCATAGAAACACGTGTAATTAAGGCATCTGTTTAGGATATAGATATGTATAATATGCATTTGTTTTCAAGTTAAAAATTTCAAAAATATAAATAAATAAGTTTATGCTATACACTTAAGAATATTGGTATTGTTTTCTTTCTCTATGCTCTTAACAATCTAGAAGTCTCGCATAGTTTTTGCATCAGAATAATTGTTATGAACTTAGGTTAATATGTAGGTAATAATTTTTGCATCTATCTATAAATATATTACATGAGTATCTATGATTGTTAGCAGTAAGTTTCTGAAATCTAGGCTAGAGTACTTATTCTACAAATCCTGTGAGAATATAGCCTAAAAGCCTTATATGAGTGAAACATTTGAGAAATGACACAAGGGAGAAGTAAAATCCGGATAGAGAAATCACACGTCCACTTGCTTGATCACTATGTCATATCCTAAGCGAGAATTTATGCCCTCTTTGGATCGATATAGCCAGAAATTCAACCATATGAATTATTTTCCGCTAGTCGCCCCTCCGAGCCTTTCTTTAGCCTTCCATAAATCACAATTCCTTTACCCTGTTACAAAAACAAAACAAAATAAAAAATTCAACTTACCCAATCTAGAATAAGTCTGAGAATAGAATGAGTGATCGAAGAAATAAGAAAAGAAAAACATGTGTAAACAAAAATTAGTTAGTTGCTTCAGAAAAAGAAAATAAGTTTCCATCCAAGGAAAAGAAAAAGAAAAATAGAAATAAATAAAAACTCCAAAAAAATAGAATAAAAGGGAGTCAAAAGCCAAAGAAAAGAAAAAGAAAAATATGGCTAAGGATGGAAACAAAGTATAGAAGCAAAAGAAAATAACATGGTTTTCTCTAAGTTACATAATATAAAGACTCTATTATCTCAGACTTGTCATTTTGAATATCCATTTCCTTCCTTCTTAACCCATCTCCTAATCCCCGCAACACCTAATAAAGACCTCTAGCTCAATTAGAAATAGGTTAGTGTGATAGTAAGTAACAGATGTGTTTAATCGACTCTGGCTTCCTTGTTTGTCATTGAGATTGTAAGGTAAAGTGTGCCCACTGCACACTGGAGTAGCGAAACTCGAGCGGAAAAATCATAGTGGTTTCTGTCTTGACATTTATGTGAGGACCTACTTAAGGACGTTATTCCGAGTTTTCAGAAACGAACCTGCTAGCCATTTCATAGTATTACTCATAGTATATATATTTGTATCATAGATGATTGATTATTATGCATATATTAGCTTAGGTTTTTGACTTGGTTATTCTTATTCATTTGCTAGTGAGATGTATAGATTGTTGAGACATGAATGAGGAAACAATAGTTTTATTTCTTAGTCGTTGTAGTATAGATGAAGTTTGTGAGTACCTTCACTGGAAAACTCTCACGAGGCTATAACTCGTCCACTAGGGAATTCCTAGTGGTTTAAGGCATTGTTGCATATGGTCAATGCAATCGCACTCAGCGAAACGAGATTAGTTCGAACTCCATTTTTTGGTCACTTATTCTAATTTCTCATATTTGCTTGAGGACAAGCAAAATGCTGTTTGGGGGTGGTTTGATAAGAGCCCAAAACTGCAGTTTTAACCCCTTAATAATCATTCTTTTAAACCAATTATGTGAGTAATAAATAAGAGTTAACACTGATTACGTGTATTTTATGTATTTCAGGCAGTAAATAAATTATGTGTAGAAATGTGCTACTTTGGCGAGATAAAGGAGCAAGGATTGGTTGCTAAGAAGTTCTGTGATAAAGGCCAAGATTCAAGGAGACAAAGCATTTCTAAAGCCCGGTAAAAGCTAAGAAATCAAAGTCAACGCGACAGAAACAACACACAAAGTCAGCAGAACTTCCAAATGCCGTATCTTTGGACTCAGACCTCGGAATTAGACCTACCTTATGTCAAAATGACCGGTTCGGAAAGAGATTTCCAATGGTCTAAGCCTTGATCCAATCAGAGGAGTAGAAGTGAACGAAAAATCTATTGAAGCCAAATCCAGCTGAAGAGCCCTTTTCAGACTAAAAGAATTGGGTTTTGGGCCCGATTTGCCGGCCCAAAACATGGCTCCAAGCCATGCACGATTTTTGGATCTGAAGCATATAAAAACAAAAGCTTAGCTCTTTGTTAATGGTAGCTAATTAGACCTAAACTATAGATAATTTTAGATCTAGTTTTAATTGTTTTTAATTAAGTTAGTTTCAATTCAATTCTTGTTTTAGATTAAACTCTTAAATCATTGTTCTTCATCATTAGATAAATAAAATAGTAGATTCTTGTTCATTTCGATTTTTGTCATTTACAATTATTTAGATCTAAATTCCTTTATTACTTGTTATTCGTTTCCTAGTTATTACCTAAGATTTCAATGAATGTTTAGACAAATTGCATAAAGATAAAAATTTTATATGATGTCTAGTTTTAATTCAATGGGAAATTATAGTTGTATGAATCAAGGCTAAACCTCCATTAGAGGGGTTGAAGAAGCCTTGATGAAGCTTGATCTTTGTTAAACTTAGAAATCGTCGTGATAATTATTTCACTCTAGAAACGATTAATTCACCATGAGAATGGGTTTAATCGCTCGCATGCTAGTTATGAATTGGTAGAAATGCCATGTATAATTAGGGATTATAATTACTAATCTTGATATGTGAAGCATTCAAATTGGATCACGACGAGTCTTTGTTAGTAGGATTAAGTCGAGTTAAGGTGGATTCAATTCCCTTTAATTTTTTATCTAGATTCAAACCCTTAACATTCTCTCATTCCGTTATTCGTAACTTGTTAATTGAATTTACCTCGTAGTATAGAATTCACCTCGTAAATCTCTCACTAGACTTATGATTGATTAGTTGACATGAACCCATCGCATGCTAAAGAACTAGGAGTGGAACGAACTTCCTACTCCACTATATCTTAATTGGATTGAGAGTAGAAGAAAACTTTGATAAATTAGTCTCGTAATATCGTTTAGTTTTACTTACGTTTTGAGTTTTATCGTTCATTTCGTAGGTAAACTGACAATTTTTACTTTTATCACCTGCCCAGGACAATTGATGATAATTGTGAATCATGTGATATGTTTTTGACTTTATGGTGTGGACTCATAGGGATGAGTGCTATTTGTCAAAGTGATGAAACAAACAGATCTTGGGGTATACACACACTTTCCGGATATTAGGTTTCCGAATTCGTCTTCTTTAAGATCACTTTCATGGTAGATCACTGTGTCGTGCTTTTCATTGCGACTTGCTACTTCACAGATATCATGATACGTGTGCTAGGGTCACACGAACCATTTGTCGTGTGAGACACACTAATGGCTAAGCATTCTACTTAAATGCTTCTCTTAGAAACCTTCTTCGCCGTTGTGGGCAAGTGGGAGATGTTGGAAATAAGGCAGGATAAATGCCCACCAAGATAAGGATAAACCACTGGGATATAGGACTTTATCCTATCAGATATTAGATGAGTATAGGACTCTATCCTATCTGATATTAGATGAGTATATGACTCTATTCTATCAGATATTAGATGAGTATAGGACTCTATCCTATCTGATATTAGATGAGTATATGACTATATCATATCCAATATTGAGGAGGTGGGAGACCTCTATAAATAGACCCCCCACCTCTCACATATTGATCATCCTAAAAAACAACAAGAAAAGCTCTCTCTCCTTTAATGGTGGCCTCCAACATTTTCTATAGAAGAAGACAGTAATTTGTGGAGATTCATTCCATAGGTGGTACCCTCCCTAGCCATTGTCAGTTCTTGGTTCTTGGTTCGTGAACAAAGGTTGCTTCCCATTTGTGGTTGGAACTTGATTCCAGCAAAGTTGAGAAGAAGAAGATCTTAAGAGTGCCAAGAAAATCATCTTCTCCTGTAGATCAAAACTTGGAACTTCAAATTGAAAGTTGTGACCAAGGTACGATCTTCTGTTTTCACTGCGCTATTTTATGCATGTGATATAGTGTAATTATACATATCGTAGGAATCATGCATGAGATATCGGTAAAAATCCTACAATGTGAGGCCCACTTAAATAATCAAAACTAAATAGAATCCCAATATTTTTTTTCCATTCATGAAGCTTTTCACTAGAAATAACCTGTCCTAAAACGCAACCGCCATATTTGCATTGAGAATTGTTTGCTGAATCAGCTGGTTTACTTTTTTCTCTATCAATTATTAAGAATTGTTTTCCCCTACTTGTGGGCATCAAAAAACTAAGTCGGAGTTTCTAATAAAAGGAGCGAGTTCTAGTGCGATTTGTACCCTTACATATAATCTAAGGAAAAACTAATCAAGAGAAGACTTCTACCTTTATTTTTCATATAAAATACTAGAAAATTGCAAGTTCTCACCTTGACCCGAGATTTGCACCTTCCACGCATTTCTAGCTTTGCATCACCAAATTCATGAGCACTTACAAAGTAGAGGGAGAAACAACACCAAAGTTCATTACAAGGAAACCATATTAAGTCTAAAAGCGGTTTTTTGCATACTCTGTAGTTATAGGATCAAGTCCCAAAGCACTCTCGAATCTGAATGAATACTTGTATAATCTATATATTGTCCCCTCAGATGTTTGTTGCCACGTTCCTTATAATCTTGTTTATTTCCTGCATCTTCATTGAGTGAAAACCAGAGAAGAGTATAAAGAATATTTAGATAAACAGATAAAAGCAATATTGTGTTAGTACAAATGCGTTGTGAGAGAAGGAAAAAAAAACACAATCAAATGCTACCAGTGAGGCTTGATACAGCATTGCAACAAGACACTATATAAGGTACTAAACTTGATTGTGCCAAAAAGTTCAACTAAATTATATTAGAAGTATATCGAAGAAACATGGGAAAGTTTCAGAAGAGGTTTGGCAGAGACGTAGTTAGAGAATGCAACAAACCACAATAATTTCTATTGCGCAGAATATTGAGCAGAATTTCTATTAAAATAATTCGAACTGTTTTGCATGTATACAATTTCATTTAGAACTGCTAACAAAAAGCCAATGGATCAATCACAAAGCACATTTTTAGAAGACAGGGATAACTAAGATGTTTTTCGAGCACTCACTTTCAAGTGCATTGTAGTATCTGTCCAGGTCTTTATTTGCCATATAAGTCTTGATTCTAATCTTAAAAGATTGGATACGTAGGCAGCCTTATGTATAGGTGCAGTCACTATATATATAATATATATATTAGTTTGTGTGATAACTATGTGATTGTGTTAGAAATTACTGTTATATGAGATTATTGGAATTTGTATATTAGGGTGAAATCTTACTTGGGAAGAAACTACACGCTGTTTTGGAAAACGGAATTATATTGTCTTCCAAATTGAAATGGTTGGTAATGTTATATTTATTAATTTGAAATACTTTTATATATATTTTGTTGTTAGTCTACTCATACCAGCAAATTCAATTTGCTGACCCATGTTTGCTTTATTTTGCAACGTGGGTGTGTTCTTGGGAACATAGATGGTGGAGTGCAGTGGATAAGGACACGTGGTTTGGAGTTGCTCTTGGAGTCTTCTGGTTTAAGATTTTCTGAAGGGTACGGTTTTGTTTTGAGACAGATGTAATAGAGTTGGTTAGTTTCTTTGTAGTTTAATAATGTGATTTAAAGATTGTTCCTTTTAGGTTTCTTTTGATTTAAGTTTTGTATATATTGTGTTTGTTAATAGGGTTTTGGGTTTTGTTTCACCCCGGGTTTCCAGATAATTGAATATAATTGTTTTAAATATTGTATGGAAATTTGGGGTGTGACAACTGCAATCAGATCCTCTCAGCGAACAAACCTGTTAGGCCTTCCATTGTAACAAAGAGTGAGCCTACCAGCTACACGATGGCCAAAGATTTAATTGCTGAGGTCAAGTCAAAAACACCAAAGAAGAATGTTAAAGGTTTTAGCAAAAAAGTCATTCCACCAGTTAGGACCCTAGAGGTCGCCCCAGAACCTGTTATTCCACCAGTCAGGACCCTAAAGGTCGCCCGAGCACCTGTTATTCCACCAGTCAGGACCCAAGAGGTTGCCCCAGCACTTGTTATTCCACCAGTCAGGACCCAAGAGGTCGCCCCAACACCTGTTATTCCACCAGTCAGGATCCCAAAGGTCGCACCAGCCCCTGTTGTCATGACCACAGAGGTCGCATTAGCCCCTATTGTCGTTACCACAGAGGTCGCCCCTCCTGTTGCCAAGACCTCCATTCCTCAGATCGACAAAGCACCACCAGCGACCGGCTCCCTTGAGGTTGCCTCATCTTCAAAAGTAGCAGTTCAAACTGAATAAAAGGAGCAAGTGAACTTGGGAACTGAAGACAATTCCAAGTTTGTCTATATAGGGGCTAATCTTGACCCTACACTCAAAACACAACTTGTAAACTTTTTATCATTGAATAAAGAAGTTTTTGCTTGGTCGTACATCGATGTACCCAGTATAGATCCTAATGTTGCATGTCATAGGTTAAATGTCAACCCTAATACTAGGCCAGTTCGGTAGCGACCTAGGAAGCTATCCCTGAGATTTCAAAAAGCAATCAATGATGAGATAGACAAACTCAAACAAGTCGGCTTCATCTGGAAGGTCGATTACCCAGAGTGGATCGCTAACATAGTAGCAGTCCCAAAAAAGAATGGCACAGTTCGCCTCTGCGTCAACTTTACTAATGTCAACCAGGAAACACCTAAAGATAGCTTCCCCTTACCTAGAATTAACCGACTTATGGACCAGACCTATGGCCATAAGCTCTTGTCATTTATGGATGCATACAATGGGTACAACTAGATCCCACTCCCTGAAGAAGATCAAGAGAAAAATTCATTCATCACAGAATAGGGAATCTACTGCTACAACGTCCTCCCGTTCGGCCTCAAGAACGCAGGAGCGTCACTCTGACATGTTCCAGGACATGTTGGGGGACACTATGGAAGTCTATATCGATGACATGGTGGTCAAGAGCAAGAAATCGGTTGACCACCTCACTCACCTTGAGCAGGCGTTCTCCAGATTACGTTGAACTCAGATGAAGCTAAATCCCAAAAATGCCTTTTTGGAGCGTCCTCCGGGAAGTTTCTTGGGTATCAGGTATCATAACGATGGATCGAGGTCAATGCAGACTAGATCCGAGTGTTTTTGGAAATGCCCGATCCAAAGACAAATAAGCAAATACATAAACTATCAGGAATGGTTGCAGCGCTCAACCGATTCATATCAAGAGCATAAGACAAATGTCGACCTTTCCTGCAGCTTCTCAAAAACGGGGAACAGTTCTCATGGAGCGACCAATGCCACCAAGCATTCTCTACTCTAAAGAATACTTGACAACACCGCCTGTCCTAGCAAACCAACAGATGGTGAAACGTTGGGGCTCTACCTTATAGTGTTAGACTTTGCTATCAGTTTGGTTCCCTTCAAGGAGGAAAACAACTCAGAGAAACCGATCTACTTCACAAGTAAGACATTAACTCCAGCTGAAAAGAACTACTCTTAGATTGAAAGAGCAGTACTCTCATTACTATACTCGGCAAAGAAGTTCAGGCCGTATTTTCAAGCACACCCAATCAAGGTACTCACCGACCTCCCACTGAAGAAAATCCTTCTCAAAGAAAATAAGACAACTTGCATGGCAGTATGGGCACAAGAGCTCGGGGAACATCACATCGAGTTCGTCCCACACACTTCTCAGAAAGGACAGGTCGTTCCAGACTTTCGTGTCAACAACTTGAATTGGGAACTAGAAATAGACATCCCATCCATTAACCTGGTCGCTCTTTGTAGATGGTTTTAACAATCCCGGAGGAAGCGAGATTGGAGTCGTTCTAGTACCTCCAGATGGCACTATGATTGAAAAAGCGGTTCGTATCGATTTCACGACCTCTAACAATGAGGCCGAGTACGAAATCCTAATTATGGGACTTAGAACGACACTACTAGCTCGGTGTCCGGAAGCTAAAAGTCTTTAGTGACTCGCAACTCGTTGTTCGCCAGATTGCAAAATAGTACACTATCCATAAAGGTAACCTTTCTAAATATCTTCAAGTTGTTTATCAGTTACTTCTTTCTTTTAAGACAACCACCATACACTACTTCTTGTGTGATGAGAACCGCCTTGCGGACAGTTTAGCTTATCTGGCTACTCAAACACCGAACTACGCCCCTAGACAATTACTCATCGAAGTAATTGACCGACCTTCCGCTTACCAATGAACACCCTCGGAAATCGGCTGACTGTGCCGATCGGATGAGTCAAACATGGATGCAGCCCCATCATAGAGTACATCCAACATGGTATAATCCCATAAGAACGTACCAAAGCCAGACAAGTTCAATATCAGGCACGTTGTTACTGCTTAGTCAACAACAAACTATTGAGAAAGTCTATTGGCGGACCTCACTTGAGGTGCGTAAGCCCAGAACATGGTCAGTTGATTTTTGCAGAAATCCATGAGGGCGAATGCGGAAATAATGCTGGAGGTCGCTCATTGACTCACAAAGCAATCTCCTAAGGGTACTTCTGGCCACGAATGCAGGTCGATGCCAAAAAGTACGTACTTAAATGCATAAAATGCCAAACTTTTGGCCACAAAATCATCCAGCCAGCTCGCGAGTTAATCAACATCGCCATCCCTTGGCCATTTCACATGTGGGGCTTGGATATCATGGGACCATTCATCCCACAAAAGAGCACTGGCTTTCGGTTTGTCTTGGCATGGCTGCAACTTATTACTTTACTAAGTGGGTTGAAGTAATCCCCTTAGCTCATGTCAAAGAGTCACACGTCAGAAACTTCATCTGGACACATATCATCACTAGATTTGGCTTGCCACACATACTGGTGATGGTCCCAGTTCAAGGGAAAACACAGTCAAGGAGTTTCTAGAAAAATGGAAGATCATCCATGCATTCTCCACTCCCCAGTACGCCCAAAGCAATGGCCAAGTAGAAGCTAGCAACAAAACAATCTTTGAAAACTTGAAGAAAAAGATTGAAAAGAACAAGAGACAATGGCCAAATCAATTAGAGAACATTCAATGGGCTCACCGAACTACAGCTCGTTCTAGCACAGGCGAGTCACCATTTTCATTATGATATGGCACAGAAGTCGTTATTCCTACCGAACTGACAGTCACCACGACTCGGTCAGATCGAGCTCGTCGAATCTGGGCAGAATGACTCCTTTCTAGCTCGAGAGGTCAACTTACTGGAAGAACGTCGTGACCTCGCAGCCATCATAGTGATAACTTATCATCAGACTCTAAAGAAGTCATACAATAAGCGAGTCAATCCTCTATCCTTTCAACCTGGCGACCTAGTTCTGAAAAAGACTCAAGATGACTCCAAACTGGCACCAACATGGGAGGGTCTTTACATAGTGGAACGAGTCGTCTGCAATGGAGGATACTGGATCAAGACCCAAGAGGGGAAACCATTACCACGTCCTTGAAACACTTATTTGTTAAAGAAATTTTATCAATAAAAGTGTATTGGGTTGCAATCCTTATTTCTATTTACTGCAAATTTAGGTATACTTTACTTATGCTTATTATTACAACCTACTCCGTTCAAGTTCACCAACAGACATGGAACTCGCGCTGAAAAAGCCACCAGTATATGCGAACTACAAACACTCTCATGAGTTCAAACGTGTTGTAATACGCTTTCTCAAGCTAACACGCTCTCCGCGAGCAACACACTTTCTTAAGCTAACACGCTCTCCGCGAGCAACACACTTTCTTAAACTAACATGCTCTCTGCGAGCAACACGATTTCTTAAGCTAACACGCTCACTCGAGCTCATAGGTCTTCTTAGCCTCTACAATTCTTACTAGTTGATGACCTACAACTCTAGGATCAACTCAGCGAGAGCGCTCTCCACGAGCAACACGCTTTCTTAAACTACAACGCTCAATCGAGCTCCTAGGCTCCCTAGCCCTTACATTTGGTATCCGTGGTAGACCTACAACCTTAGGCTGCAACGATGAAATAACAAAATAATATGAACAAGCACTTGGACATAGGTAAAATAAGTGCATTACATAACATCCAAAACTCGAACTGCCTGACCATATTCAGGAAACCAGTTCATATATCCACCGATCTGCTGGGTCTGCCCAGAAATCCAGATCGGTCTGATGACAAAATTTTGAAGCTATCGAACTACCATTTACATGGAAACCGGTTAATTCTATATCTTGGAAACAATAATGAAAGGCGAACTGCCCATGCAAGCCTAGGACACCAATTCTATTGTTGTGCAATCTCTCACAAAACAGAAAACAAACATAGTACTCAAAATACTTCATGACTTACAACAAAGACGAAGATATCCGACAATCATAGTCAAGCATCAGCAATAATGTGTTTATCAGCAGGAGAGGCACTAGTTGAAGGAGCGTTACTCGCATCTCTTGGTACGACAAGTGCAGCTGTACCAAGAGCCCCACGATATTGCTCCTCTTTTAGCTTAAAGTACCAAGAGAGCGTTACGCTTTCGCGGGAGAGGCGTATTAGCTTATGATGAAGCGTCCTAGAGAAGTATAGAACCTCGACTAGCGAGACTTCGTTCTATCGATTTAAGCTCAAGTCGATCCTAGAAGTATAGGTCCTCAACTAGCGAGACTTGGAGAGGCTATCGAGCCTGTAAGGTCAAGAGAGCGTGCTGCTCACGGAGAGTGTGTTAGCTTATGAAAGCGTATTGATCACTGAGAGTGTTCTCGCTGAGTCGATCCTAGAAGTATAGGTCCTCAACTAGCGAGACTCGGAGAGGCTTTGGAGCCTATGAGCTCAAGAGAGCGTTTTGTGCTTGAGCACGTTTGAACCCCTGAGAGTGTTTTGTTCTGTAGAGACCAAGCTGTGAGTGGTTTCCTCATGATGAATTGCTGTAGAAGATGAAGTGACCTCAGCGGAGCTGGTCTCAGGTGATTGTTTCTCGACCGGAGGAATGGAGATCTTGGCAACAGGAGTTAGTGCGACCTCTGGGGTCTTGACAACAAGAGCGGAGGCGACCTCTGGGGTCTTGCCAATAGGAGCTAAGACGACCTCTGGGGTCTCATCAACGGGAGAGAAGTGGTGACGCTATGTAGCGTTCGAGCTCAAGTGAGCGTTATATTCAAATTTGGGTGTTGTGACCGAAAAAAGTCCAATGGGCATCCTGCTTTGGAGATCGTCATCAATAGTTATCCTTGAATTGGCATGACTATAGTTAGCCCCAGTTTTGGAGCTTCATTGACTAGCCCCAGTTCGGAGATGGCTGTGGCTAGCCCCTAGTTTGGAGCTTGAAAAACCTGTACAAAATGCGAGCTGTACAAAATGCGAGAGTAGTAATTCTGGAGATGCATAGAGCATAATAACTGAATTGAGCCTATTGAGATGACAATGACTAGCCCCAGTTCGGAGATGGCTGTGGCTAGCCCCTAGTTTGGAGCTTGAAGAACCTGTACAAAATGCGAGCTGTACAAAATGCGAGCTAACACCAAAGATTTAGTACGACCTAACAGTAGTAATTTTGGAGATGCATGGATCATAATAACATAATTGAACTTGTTTAGATGGCAACAATGAGCCCCAGTCCGGAAATGGTTGTGGCTAGCCCCTAGTGTGCATCGGAGCTTGATTGACCTGCACTAGATCGAACTAATATCCAAAAGAAATTAGAACAAAAAACTGTTAACTTGGAGACTTTTCCCGCTGGAGCAGGGTAATGTGCTTGTTCATTGTGCCTAGGTGACCGACTAAACTTTGGACTTGAGCTTTGAGGCTTACCATGCTTCGTGGGCTTGAGACTTTTGGTTTCTAGAGTTTGGATTTGTTAGGTGGTTTCTCAAGAAATCGAGACCACAGACGGCGCCAATGTAAAGGGGTGATTCAGCTTTCCTTTACATACAAAGTTGAATGGGAATTGGAATGGATGATAGAAGGGACCGAGTTCAGCTTGGGAGCGAACTGCCTACGTATCTTGCTCTCCATTCTGAGGGGAGAGAAGAATCAGGTCTGGCGTAGTTCATAGGAGGGGTATTTATAGATGTTGAGAGTGAATCCTCGCCCACCACGTGTAAAGTGTACCACAAACATAGGGTCTCGATTAAGGAGGCGTGCGAGACCTGTCATTATAGGTCTGCTGTGATGATGGGGATTAGTAGTTTGAGCTTGCGGCAGTGGTTTGTGAAAGTACACCTTCGGTAATGATTGCATATGGATAAGAGATGATGTCATAAGTCGAGGCGTTCTGCGTGAGATCGTCTGTTCGACCTGCGTTATCCTGGAGCGAGCTGAAATAGACCACCTACATAAGGCGAGTTGTTTATGAAGTGAGATTTGAGGACGTTGACATGAGATCGGTGTGGTATTTATGTTTATGCTAGACACATGTATAATATTCATTAGATGTGAATATTATTCCCTCACACATACCACTACACCATTTATAACTTGAAGAAATAAGAGGAACCATTTTTTTACTTTCAGCTCATATGGCATACATGACATACTTAAAAAAAAATAAAATAATAAAATACATGGCATACTACCATGGTCTGTTTCTTGTGTCTGGCTGACACCAAAAAGAAATGATAAGTTTTGGAGAAAATTTATGAGATAGCTACCTCATAAGGGAGTTATGATAAGTTTTGGAGAAAATTTATGAGATAGCTACCTCATAAGGGAGTTATATAGTAGATACATGTATTGTTTCCAAACTTCCAATGAAATCATACAGAAGCATACAGGCCAATTCAAAAAAACAAAAATTCAAAATAAACAATACCACTCCATCCTTATTGCTAAAGTATTGCTAAAAAAAAATTGATTTGGAAGCAATTCACAAGTCTTTTAGGCTAACTTTATTTTCTACATAATCAGGCACGAAAAAATAATGTAGAGGTAGTCCAACAACTTTGATCGTGTCAAATTGTTGAGTGAGGAAGCTGTACAAATAGAAATTATGGGATCCATCTATAGCATATACCATTTCACCCGTTCGAGTGGAATATGGCTTCGTCCACCTGAAGTGTGGGCAAGGCGGGGGAATAGTTACCATCATATCCCAACCGTTGTTAGTCTTGTTACAGTCGTTTAATATCCAAAACTCCAAAGCATGAGATGACAAAGCTGACAAACACAGATTCCCGTCAAAACGGAAGAGATTTAGTACCGGACTGTTGATTCCAGAGACTTGGATGAGACCGAAACTTTCATTAGCAAAGTCAAAGTAGATGATCTTAAATTTAAGAGTGTGGTACCAATATAATTTCCCGTTGAAGTAGAGGGGGTCTGTAGAAAGATGGTCCCATCCATCTTCTAAGAGCGTGCTCGTTACTGGCCTCCATAAGTTGGTCCCTAAAGTGTGGATGAGGCAATTTGGGTAATTGTTCCAAGCAAAGACTTTAAATTTTTTGGACAAGGGGTCGAATCCCAATATAAAACTTCCAAATCCCCCGCTCCCGCTCTCGAAGTAGTATGTCATGGGTAAATCGACTTTTTCTTGGGTAATTGGATTACTTACAATCAAATTATCTCGATCAGAATCAACAAAACAGAATAAACCATTACAGTGGTGCAAGTAGATGATCTCAAAACGATGAAAATTTATCCAAGTGCTAGTTGCTTTTCCACACCCATCAATATAATAGACTGATATCATGGATAGCGGATCATAATCTATCCAACAAACGATGGGTAGCCTTTGTGATCGATGGAAATTATTGATAATCAAGGAACGCACAGATTTCGAAACGCACTTGAATCTACAAAGCGACTTGAGAGGGAGTCTGTTTAGTATGTTTGGTAATATATCCAAGGGAATTTCATTACAACGTCTCTTCATAGCAATAAAAGTTGTTAACTAACTATTCAACTATAGCTATGGAGGCTGTGGACTGTGGTTGAGTTTTTATAATAGGGTGATCAATCAAAAAGGAAGGCAGATTCAAATTTATAAAACGAGACGGTATAGGTTTCCAAATCCGATATATATTCCGAATATTAACCGACCCAGACATCAACGAAATTTAGTTTCGATATTTTTGTGAGGTTTTGAAATCTAGAAACTATATATAGTACGGATCTTGCCCGAAACCCGAACAAAATACCCGTACCGAACCCTGTCCGAACCCAAACCCGAATCCAAACCGAAATACATAAGGTAGGGTTTGGTCACACTCTCTAAACCCGGACCAACCAGAGCCCGACCCGATAATTTAGCCCTAAACCCATTAAAAGGGCTAAAAAACCCGAAACCGAACCCGAACCGAAATCGAACCCCAAATCCGGTTTCAATTGTATACTACTAATCTCATATAAAAGAATGAGTTAGATAAATATTTGGATTATGATCTCATTCATGTTTACAATGATGTGTTATTTAATATATTGGATTATGAAAAATTTTATGTCGGGATTTCCAATTTTTTCAGTAATTGCACATGATCATGTGTCTATAGTTCATTCCGAGTCCATCTATTTTTAAACCATATCAAATAATTATGTTCGAGTATAGGTGATAATTACTTCCAAGTTCATTAGAAGTTTTATTTTGTTTGAAGGATTGGTGGATAGCCAAAGAAGGAATAAATTGTAGATATATATTTCAAATAAAATTTCTTATTATCTTTTTCTTCATTTATACCGGGCTTTATCTTACCCGAAACCCTAATCCAAGCCCGATGGGTACCCAAAATATAGGGTTAGGGTAGGGTTTGGTCACACTTCTTAACAAAATATCCGACTCCGAACTCGACCCGCTTAAAACTGGTCCGGGTTCAGGTAACCCGATACCCGTTTAAAACTCGAAAAGTCAGGTTCAAGCCGGGTCAGGTACCCATTTGGACATCCCTAATATATAGTCCCATTTCTCTAGACTCTACGTAATTGTTCAAAACGGTTTTACATTGATGTACTTATTAGCGCATGATGTTTCATGCGTTGGTATATTTCATTTGGATTGGTTATGATAAGGTGACATTGATTTTCGCAAGGGGATTGGTGATCACTGCGATGCAGGCTATTCAGGGGAACCACTACTCATCTGATTGAGATACAATAATTTGATTGCAGAAGAAGAGAATATAATGAAGGTAACAAATCTCTTATTAGTTACCTTTTTATTTGATGGATAAGAATATGTTAGGAAAGTGATCATTCTCTTACAATGGTTATAAGCTTAATTAGTTTGTTTTATAATATATAGAAAGTCTGGCTTCGTTTCTGGAACAATATCCATAGCCCGTTGCCAATACCTACTGTGAGGGACTAATATTCACATCTAATGAAGATCAGGCACGCATCCAGCATAAGCGGAAATATCCTACCGACCTCATGTCCTCGTCCTCCGAGCTCGCTTCATAAGCAGCTCGCCTCATGTAGGTGGTCCACTTCAACTCATACTACAAGCCATAGTACAAAATATCAGGATATGGATATTTATCGATATACAATTTCTGGATATGTGTCGTGGATATATCTCCCTCTTTGGGGATATTTGACATTGTTTCACATGCAAATATCGTGGATATATCCAAAATATCGACAAATATCATGGATATTGTGGATATTTCTTGATATATCACGATACATTATTTATATTTATTTGAAATATAATGGTAAACATTAAATAAAATTGTTATATACACAAAATATCACAAAATATTGCAAAATATCGCAAAATTCTCAAAATATCACAAATATCGCAAATATATTCGAAATATCGCCGATATTTGCAGTCGCATATATCTCTGAACATATCGTGATATTTATATATCTTTCTTTGAAATCTGGATAGATATCCCCAAATATCGCGATATATCGGGATATTTTGTACTATGCTACAAGCAACGACATCATCACCCGATCGAAGATGTTCGTCCTACCAGTTCGCTCCAGAAGGACACAGGTCGCATGGGCGAACTCACGCAGAACGTTTCACCTCATGACATTATCCATCTTCTAGATGCAATCATTACTGAAGACATACTTACACAAGCCATTACCACAAATTACGAACCACTGTAACCACTCCCCATCATTACAAAATTCCTACCAACACCATTCATACACTCCTTCTCAATCTCAACCCTACATCTATACTTGTTAGTACACGTGTTGCGTGGATCCTCAGGATCAACAACTATAAATACCCCCTACATGAACTACGTCAGACCTGATTCTACTCTCCCCCCAGAAGTGAGAGATAGATACGTAGGTAGTTTGCTCAACAACGAACTCGGTCTTTCCCATTTCCAAACCCATTCTCCTCCTAATCACATCTGTAAGGCAGAGGACGGTATCAACGAAGTTAATCAGCAGATCAACGAAGTTAAATTGCTTAGAGCGCAGTCAAGAAGGACGCCACTTAGATCGTTCAGAAGATGCTAAAGACATACCTGGCGTCCCCTTTCACTGTTGAGGTGCTCAGTAAACCTTCCCCTCCGGATTTCGTCCAACCAAACTTTGCAATGTACGATGGCAGCACGTGTCCCGGTCAACACGTGGCTCGCTACATTCAAAGCCTCGCACTCTATAGTTCCCAGGAGTTCGATCATCTCCGCTACCGCCTATTTCCTGCGAGCCTGAAAGATGGCACTCTCTATTGGTTTTTTCACTCGAGCCAGACTCGATAAAGAACTTCGAGAATCTTACCGATCTATTTGCTAGCTAGTACGTCCATAACAGGCGTAAAAAAGCAGATCTAGATTCCCTTTTCCAACTCTCACTAGGCGAAGATGAAACCATCCAAGCCTTTTTAGGTCGGTTCAAAACCGAACTACTTTGCATGGAGAACGGCCTCAAAGAGTCATTTGCCACATTGGCATTTTCCAACGCTTGCTATGTGCGTAACACATCGCTCTACAGATCGCTCATGAAAGAACGTCTAGAAACTTTGTCTGAGTTGTATGCTCGAGTAGACAAGTCATCAAGTTGCAAGAAGGCCTGAAACGTCTAGCCTAAACAGAAGAACAAGAAGTGGTAGCGATCTCTGATGACGCCCCACATTCAAAAAAGCGACCCAGACACCAAGGACAGAAGTCTGAAAACAGAACGAACAATAGCCACGAGTTCGCTGTCCTCACACAATCTCCCAGTTACATACTGGAGAAGATCAAACGAGCTGTGTATTACCGACCTGAAGTGCGATAGCTGGAAGATCGTCCAGGCAAGCCCAATTGTGCCTTCCACAGAGCAAAATGTCACGACATCGACGAGTGCTAGGGGCTCAAGCACTACCTCCAGGACCTCGTCGAGTCGGGACATATCAAGCATTATACCAATATCGCTGATGGCGACCTGCGCCATAAGCTCATGGCTCGCAGAGAACGTAGCAGATCTCCAGCTCGCCATAATCGCCGTAATGTTCAAGCTCGCTCCCGTAGCAAAGGACGCCCTAGTGACCGTTCCCGCCATGACCGTCGTCAACGTTCATCTGACAGAGATAATGACAAAACGATCAACATGATCACGTTTCAGGATGATTCTGTCACATCTACTAGATAAAAGAGTAGACGCGTAGGCGCTCTCCAGGAAGTCTATCAGTTCTCTTCTCAGGCAGCACCTGCTCCACGCAGTTCAGGTCGCAGTATAGGCAACATAACTTTCACGGAGGCCGGCCTCAACAATGTTTGCCTCCTTTATAATGATGCCCTAGTTGTCCACGTCAAAATCAGTGACTGGACAATCAAACGTGTCTTGATAGACTTTGGTAGTTCATGTGACATCTTGTTCTATCATACCATCAAAGAGATGAACTTGCCTAGATCGGTCTTCATAGATCTAATAGTCCCTCTTTATGGATTCAATGGCTCTCGAGATGACCCGATTGGCGACATCATACTCCCAGTCTCCGTTGGATCCAGAGAGGACAAAGTCAACATCAACACACGTTTCAGCGTTCTAGACATCCACTCGTCCTACAATGTCATCCTAGGACGTTTCTGGATTCATCAAATGCAAGCAATACCCTCAATACTCCATCAAGTACTCCGCTTTCCTGGCCCTAGAGGTATGATGGAGCTTCGCAGCAACCAGCTCGAGGCTTACCACTGCTATAACAACCCTAATTTTTAAACAACATAAATTAAATTATTTGATTGAAAATAACTATTATATTATGAAGTCTAGCTTATTCTATAATTTGTTTAGCTATTGTTGATTTTTAAAAAAGTTCATGTTTTTACTTGAATTGTTTGTTAGAACTTATGTGGGTATTTTATAATCATTTTGGGTTTGAAAACATTGTTAAAATGTACCCATTCATATAGGTATGAACCTTGGGTGTTTTTAGACCCATTGGAGGCCCATAGGTTAACTTAAACAGACTTAAAACATGGAATAAAGAAGACATGCGAATTTTCTCTGTAAAAATATGATTATTCAAAATCAAAACCCTAGCCTCCAATAAAAAGAAAGGGAAAAAGAGAAAAAGAGAATGCAAAGTATTGGGCTCACCGCACTATTGATATTCATAGTTGTTTACATCTTGTAGGCTTAATAAGGTGAGTTATATTTCTTTCTTTTATTGTTTCCATAGAAATAGGATATGTTGTTTGTTATGTGTGATCATATGGATTGTATATTGGGAGGATAAAGCCATTAATATAGATTGGATTTCTGTCGAGGTGCGCATAAGCGTGACAGGTCGTAGTGTTTCTACACCAGAAAAACTGCAGTGTGCAGTCTTTTGTTTCTTCTTAGATGGTGACCTTTCCGTACTCGGATTTGTATGAAATTTAATCTATAGTTTCCTGACACATTTTAGTTTTCCATATTAGATTTTTAGATTTATCCAATGGCTTGATATCTGTCGAGGCTTCCATTAGTGGGACTAGTCGTAGTAGAAACTACACCAGAAAACTGATGCGTGCAGTCCTTTGTTTCTGTTTCGATGGAGGTCAACCTATTATCGGATTCCGAACCAGCTCAATTTCTAGCCTTAAGTAGTTTCCATAATATCCTCTTGGAAGCCAAAAAAATTGTGTATATAGATACAAACACAAAAGATGTGGTTTCTCTTATATAAGATAGGATAATTTCCCGATTAAACCATGATAATGTCAATGAGTTCCCAATTCGAACATTGTTAGTAACTCAGTGCAAAAAATTTATGACATTACCCCACTAGTTACTGACAAAATGCACCGAGTAGCAATTTGTGGTCTAATTGAGAAGAAATTGACATTATCATGGTCTAATCGGGAAATTACCCTATAAGATATGAAAAAAAGAAGTGGGATGATAATGTAACCAACTTTACATCCTTTTGCACAAGCACAAATAAGTTGGATGCAATGCAATCACATTCAATACAATCACATACCAATTGCAGTAATTTGTCACTTGCAATTCCACGATGTCAATACGAAATATCTGGACTGACTTTCTTCACTGGCCAAAATGAGGGCTATGCCTTTTGCACTATTTGCCTCAGCCAGTGAAAATCGTACACTACTACTATACTCAATTACTCATGCTGTCAAAGCGATGCCTCAACGCCCATTAGTTACACGATTTGAGATTGATTTAGTTTTCTATTTTTTTTTTTTATTTTATTTTTGGGGGAAGGGGTACAAAGTTTTTAAAGCTGCAACTATCGTAGACAATGCAATCTCCTGCTGGGTTCAATCTTTTTGTCTGCCTCAGCCATGATCATATATCATGTGTGGCTGGGTAGTGCATTTCTGACTAGCGACTACTGAATTATATGTATTTTGTGTATGTATTATCAACCAACTTTTGCATCAATTAAAACCAATTCAAATAGAGAAATCGTTAGTCAAGGAACCATATCCAACATGTAACCACACCCCAACTACATTTGCACGCAAAAAACAGAAAACAAAGTCTCCTAATAATGGAAAAGATTTACACACAGGGTACAAACACTAGCCCCTTAACATCAGGTGTTGTGATTGCCTTATCTATATAATAAGATTGGGTTTTTTTTCCCCACTAAAAGACAAAATAACAGACAAATGACGGCTCAGATATGTTTTAAGAAAATCTAACAGGTTGTTGAGTTTGAACCCTTCGTCATTTCTACTGACTTCTTCCCTCACTGCATTCTTTTCAACAACACCCAGTTGAAACACTACTCTTCCCCGCTGCAACAACTTTAACCATAATGACACCATTTCAAGAAACCCTCCTAGAGTTAAGACACCAAGTTCAGCTCAGTACCACTCATTTGATTCCAAAGAGACTCATGTTATAAAACTCCTTAACCGATCTTGCAAAGAAGGTAACTACACTGAAGCACTTTATATTCTTGAGTGTAATGTGAGTAATGGCTACAAACCACATGTTATTTTTTGTACAAAACTCATGAAAGGCTTCTTTAATTCAAGAAATGTCTCAAAAGCTGTTCGGGTCATGGAGATTTTGGAGTTATACGGAGAGCCTGATGTGTTTGCGTTAATTAGCGGGCTATGTAAGGCGAATAGGAGGAGTTTGCAACCAAAGTTTTAGACCGAGGAGTTTGCCTGATGTATACTCATAGGTAGTCTTTGTAGTAGGGGAAAAAGCAGTGGTTTTGAAGCAGTGGTTATGATAATGATAAGTACTCACTAATGAAAACTGTAATGTGAGTACGAATCGGAAGTAGGTTTTATATCCTTCTCTTAGTTGGAAATTGGTTAATATGAATTTTCCAAAACAGAATGCCTTATTTTTCACATACTGTAGTTCATTGTATATCTTGGAATTTAGTGTGCAGATTGATCAAATAGTTTGATTGCTTTTAGGCTTTCTCTATGCTCTTTCCATTTCTCACTCACATTTCAAGTAGCCCACTGGCATTGTTTTTCTCTTCTCTTTTCAACATGGCGAGCTTGGGCCTCTGCTTCACTTTGCTTCCTATCACCATTTTGCTTCGGTCAGTGCACTTTTTATTGCTATATAGAAATGCTATTACCTTCTAAGGATAATGATGTTGTAAATATCTATCCTTCGGAAAACTGAAAAGTGAAATTTCTTATCTTGAAATCACAAGAACCTCCTCGGTAGACTTCTGTCTCTATTAATTTCCTCACTAACCGATAGGGGAACCATTTACTGGTGAACATCGATAACTCGCTCCCATGGTTTACAATTCCGAATTAGGATAAAGTTTTATACTTTTTGTCTAGGTTCGGTTTTGATGTCTTTAGACAAGAATTTAAAGTGGTATTGGAAGTCAGATATTATTCAGTGTGGTATAAATTATTTGGATTTGTCACTATGTTTATAACCACTGTTAAGGAGGTACTCAGTCTCACAGTGGACATGGGTCATGGGGAGCAATTTGGACTACTTTATATTGGTACTGCTTTCATTAGATATTTGTCAACTATTTATCAAACCTGAATAGAAAACTGTTTTACTTCATGTTGTTAGTCAACACTATTTTTTAGGTAGTATTTGAATTTTATTTTTTACTTCCAAGTGAGAGGATTGTAGTGGTGTGGTTTTGTTCATGGTATTCATGGTTTTGTTCAGGAGGATATTCATGAGCTTCTCTTGAGTTTCACAGAAGTTGGTTAGAGCTCCCTAAACCAATATTCCAGGTATAATATTTCACCCGCTTTTGTTCTTAGAACTCTCCTTATTAAACCATCATTTCAATTATGATACTATTTAACTTTCTGCATAATTTCCTTCCTAGGCAATCATGGTGAAAGAGCGAATTCAGGTTGTGCAAGAGCAAATTGCAACAGTATGAAATACTATTATGTCATTTCACTTTGTGTCATAACCACTTTTAAATATCACTTGAACATAGTCCCGAGTAACGAAATTGTTTTTTTTTACATAGATTTACACACATCCACACACATATATATATGTCCAGTTACATATCTATCAACATATTAACGGGTGTATCTTAGGTCGCGATTTCATTACCGCAAACTGGAGAAATGAAAGAGAGGGGAAAGGAGTCGTTAATTCACACAATCAATTCCACAGCACGACATCCTGTTACGTCTCCCAATCCGATATATGTGCCTCCCCATCGAAGATATGCTACGCCCCCAAATTTGGTATATGTGCCTCATAATCAAAGATCTACTCATTCTCCATCTGATGTGCTTTATAATCGGAGATCTACTCCTTCTCCATCTATTGTGCCTCATGATCGAAGATCTACTCCTTCTTCATCGGTTGTGCTTCCTAATCGAAGATCTAATGCAGCTCCCAATAGACTATCTGTTGTGCCTCCTAATCAAAAATTTACTGCAGCTCCCAATAGGCTATCTGTTGTGCCTTTCTAATCGAAGATCCACTGCAGTTCTCACTAGGCTATATGTTGTGCCACCTAATTGAAGTTTTATTGCGGTTCTCAATATGTTATCTGTTGTGCCTCCCAGTCAAATATCTATTGCACCTTCTAATCGGAGATATGTTGCACAACGTCTTCGAAGAGAAAGGGAAATGCAAGTGCCTCTAGATCACGATCAAATGACTATAGCACAACAAAATCGGAGACAGAGAGAAAAAGATGTTGTCTGATTACATAGCAGATTCCTTTAAGAAGACGAGGTCAACGTACGAAGTTGAGCCCTCTTCATAAATGTATGATATCTCTTACAGAGAAAACCAGCCTCCAGTCACAAAAGATGTAACAATGCAAGTTGTGAGGATAACACTATGTAAGTTAAGTGCTTAAATTCTCACTCTTATGTTAGGTTTCAACATACCGTAAAGCGTGATATATCATAGGTCTATTTTTGCAGTGATCATGATATGACTGTTTTGACGAAAGTGAAGAAGAAATTCTTAATCCTCATAGAGGTCATGCACTTCAAGTTCCAAATCGCCGTCACTTTTTGGGAAAGATGGATGTTCTTTGTCCATTTTGTTCAGCCTTTCATTGGAAAGATGAACAGTTATCGAAATCAAGGCGCAACCGACCTTTATTTGGAACTTGCTGTTTACAAGGAAAAGTTAAGCTACTGCTTCTTTCTCCACTGCCTCGGACACTTAAATCTTTATTCGAATGATCTAATAAACGTGCAAGATTATTCAGTGAGCAGATTCGGCAATACAATGTGTGTAATGCCTTTACCAGTCTTGGTTGCAAATTTAACGATCGTGTGTTACATGGGAGTGGTCCAATCTCATTCACTGTCCATGGGGAGTTGCGGCACCAAATCGGTTCATTGTTGCCTGATCCGGGGATGGAACCTAAGTTTTCCCAACTTTATATTTATGATCCCCTAGCTGCTTTGGATCACCGCCACAATCGCAACCCGAATTTGTCAAGGGAAGTGTTGAAAAACCGTAAGAAGCTCTTCCACAGACCCACAAGTTTTGTGATATCTATAAGCAAGCATTTGAGGTTTTAACTGAAAATGCTTATGAGAATAACAATGTTCCGGTCCATCTACACTATGATCCGCGTTCGGATAGACGAAGGTACAATCTTCCGACAACTGATGAGATCGCAGTGATATTGCCTGGAGATGGGAGTAAGGTTGATGTCATACATGATATTGTACTTCGCTTGAGAGGAGGGCATGAGTTGGAACGGATAAGCGAATGTCATCCCGCTTATTTGCCTTTGCATTATGTTATTATGTTTCCTTATGGGGATTTGGGTTGGTCACCTGATTTAAAGTTGTGGGACGTCAAGAGAAATGCTCCAAGCAATGCAAGACTCACCTAATTATTGTATTACGCCTACCGTTTGTTTGAACGACCCACATAGTACTCATCCATTTTGCTGGGGTGTAAATTGTTGCATGAATTTTTGGTTGATGCTTGGGCTGCATATGAACAGAACCGTCTACGATACATTAGACTAAATCAAGACACCATCTGTTCGGATGTGTACAAGTGCTTGACAGATGTTGCAGTTGCACTTGAGGGATTAAGTCCTGATCAAATTGGCTAACGGTTCATTTTGCCTTCCTCGCATGTTGGAAGTCCAAGGTATATGTACGAGATTTTTCAGAATTCAATGGCTATCACCCGACACTATAAGCACCCAGATATTTTTCTTACGGTGACTGCAAACCATAATTGGCAAGACATTAAAGATGCGCTCAAGGAACACCAAACTTCAACACTTCGGCCTGAAATAGTTGCACGGTTATTCGAGCTGAAACGAAAAGCAATAATGAAAGAAATCTTGAAGAATGATATCTTCGGTCGGGTGGTTGCATATGTTTATACCATTGAATTTCAAAGCGCGGTCTTCCACACATGCATTGCCTTTTATTTATCGCGTATGATGACAAGATTCGAAACAGTGAGCAAGTGGATAAATTTGTATGTGCTGAATTCCCAGACCTCGACACCCACCCTGCATTGTTTGAAACAGTGAATAAGTGCATGGTTCATGGCCCCTGTGGTGATCGAGATCCGAGTGCTTCATGTATGGAAAATGGTCGATGCACCAAATTAAGGCTATCCAAAAGAGTTTGTGGAGGAAACAATTATGGATAAAAAAGGGTACTCTATTTACCGAAGGTGTGACACTGGCAAGAAATATTTTGTGAAGAGAAAGAATAAAATGGTTAAAGTTGATAATGGAGATGTTGTTCCCTATAATACATATCTGTCTGAAATGTTTGACTGCCATATCAATGTTGAAGTTTGTGCATCGTGTCAAGCTATTAAATATATTAACAAGTACATCTACAAATGCTATGACAAAGCAACAGTGGTGGCAGCAGGAACAAATGATGAGATTCAGCAATATCTCGATGCAAGGTACATTGGACCAACAGAAGCTGCATGACATCTATTTCAGAATCCAATGCATAAAGAGTTTCTAAGTGTCCAACGATTGGCGCTTCATTTGGAAGGTATGCATAGGGTTATTTTCAATAGCAAAGAGCCTATGGATGCAATTCTTGCTCGAGCTAGAGACCAAACTTCAACACTGACATCTTTCTTTAAACGTTGTGATGAAGATCCAGATGCACGAGCATATACCTATCAAGAATTTCCACGACACTATGTTTCCCACAAAGACTCTCAAGAGTGGACTCCTAGGACTCAGGGACCTTCCATTGGTAGGATGTATTTTGCAAGCCCTAATGCCGGGAGAGGTTTTATCTACGCTTGCTACTTACTGTTGTAAAAAGGCCTACCTCCTTTGCATATCTTTATAAAGTCGGTGATATCGTGTACAACACATACAAAGAAGCATGTATTGCCCGTGGGCTGTTGGAAGCTGATGATGAGTGGATACAATGCCTAGAAGAGGCGGCGATGATGAAAACTGGATATCAACTACGGAGGTTGTTTTGTGTAATTCTTTTAGAGTGTCATCCGTTACGACCAGTCGACCAGATCTACTTTGGAGCAAATTTGCATCGAGTATATGTGATGACCTTGGACACTGGCTTCGAACAAAACATGGCATCCCAGATCCAACTGATGAGCAAATAATAGATTACGGCTTATATCTGGTGGAACAAATCCTTTTAGAATCTGGGAAGACATTGGAAGATTTCCCACCCATGCCAAAGAAAAAAGAGGATTGGAGCAAAATTGTTGGCAATATGTTCATTTGGGAGCAACGCCAACTTCAGCATGAAGGCATAGGAGAAAAGGCTGCAGTTGATGTGAGTCGTCTTAATGACGAACAACTTCATGGTTACAATCACGGGATCGATTCAAGATATGGTGACAAGGGCAAACTTTTCTTTTTTGAATGGAGCGGTGATGGTACAGGGAAAAACTTTTGTATAATACAATTGCAAAAGCACACCGCAAAGATGGGTCTTATTGTTATCATGGTGGCATCATCGGGAATTGCATATTTGTTATTGTCTGGTGGACCTGCTCATTCTACATTTAAGATTCCAATTGATGTGATGGATACCACTTTTTGCGGCTTTGCTAAACATTCCGACCTTGCTGACCTATTTAAAGAAACAAAACTAATTGTTTGGGACGAGGTGCCCATGCAACATAGAAACTGTGTTGAGGTTGTGGATAGAACACTTCAAGATATTTGTGGAAACAAGAAGATATTTGGTGGTATCACTACAGTTCTTGGTGGTGATTTTCGACAAACACTACCTGTTATACCGTTAGGCCATGGTGCATCACTACGGCGCTCTTTCCTTTGGAGTTATTTAAAAGTTTTGCACTTGGTACAGAACATGCGGCTTGAAATGGCGGAGTCTGAGAATGTCGAATTCGCCGATTTTTTGTTGGAGGTGTGCTATTAATGCCTTCTAATTAGAATGTTTTTCCTCTATTAGTTCCATATATAAACGAACTATTTTAGAAACTAATGAATTCATTTTTTGCTTTGATTCATTTAGATTGGTTCGAATCCCAAAGAATGCGTACAATTGCCGAATGGAATCCGCAAGTGTACCAATATCCAAGAACTCATCTTCTCTGTCTATCCCCAATTGGATGTTATGGACACACCGTCTCCAACTTTCTTAACTAATCGTACTATTCTTGCTGCCCGTAATGATAATGTGAGTGCAATTAATGAGGTTGCACTGAATTTGTTCCTTGGTGAAGCGCTCGAGCATTTGGTTGCAGATAAAATTATCGAAGATGATATTGATAATCCAAGTGGGGCTCACTATCCCACTGAGTTTCTCAACTCCCTTGACCCTTCTAGTTTACCACCTTTCAATCTCAAGTTAAAAACACGGATGCCCTATAATGTTGCTTTCGGAACATAGCACCTAAAGATGGCCTTTGCAATGGGACACGACTTATGGTGCTTCAATGTGCGAGTAAAGTCCTTCAAGCCAAAATTTTGACTGGAGAGAAAGCTGGAAATCCGATACTCATCCCAAGAATATCTCTGGCTCCCTCAAATTTAGAGTTGCCTTTCAAACTATCAAGGCGACAATTCCCTGTTTGACTAGCTTATGCCATGACAATTAATAAGTCGCAAGGTCAGTCAGTGAAATATGTTGGCATTGATTTGAGGACACCGATTTTCAATCATGGGCAACTCTATGTGGCCATGTCCAGATGTACTTCTTCAAAAAGAATATCCATTTTTCTTCCACCTAATGCAAGAAATTGTACTACAAATGTCGTATACCCAGAAATTCTTCTTTAAGAACATCGATACCAATGAGAAAAGACGAGTGAGAAATTAAAGAATGTTACTTTTATTGGTTTAGAAATTAAAGAATATGTTGTATCCATATATATGCTATGTAAGTTTTTATGATAGGTTTTTTTTTTATGATAGCGTGGATACTTAAAAATAAGAATATAGATTATTTTATTTTGAGAACCATCTCTTTTGTAAACAATATGCTAAATGTATCAAGTCTAAAAAAATAATGTGTATGTGGTTTGTTTGCAGGTACAAAGTTAAATTGCCATAATTTTTTTAGTGACATGATTGTAGTCTTTGCTCCATGGTGCATTTATCCATATGGTAGCAGAATGGTGTGAACAGTATGCATAGCGGGGAGAATGAGAGAAATGAGAAACTCGATCAGTAAGCGTGGAATATTTATTTTATTTTATTTTTCTCTTTCCTTACTATAATTATCCCTAGGTGAAAAATTATGCAAAGTCTTCTTTAATGTTTAATGAGTTGTCTTTTAGTTTTAGAAGTAATTTGTGTTATGTATAAATATGAAGTTATATATTTTGGTATGGTTGATCTATGAGAATTGTATTGTTTGATTTTCAGGTTATGACAGGATTTAGGTTTTTGAAATGTTGAAAATACAAAAGAGACTCTGCTGGATTTTTTTATTTTTTTTAAAAAATAAATGATGATGCTCTTAATTGAAGACTCTCCCTTTATTTTTATCATTCTTATTCTGATATGTATTGAATTAATGAATGTGTAAGGGTATATGTAATGAGTTGGTTTGTGAGAAATGAAATGCATATAATTGCAATAATTAAGCTCACTTGAGTATGCGTATGAAATGATTATGAAGTATAAAACTGTTGGAAATGGTTATATCATCGATCCAATGCTACCATAGAGATGGTCTCTTGGGGTGTTATTCAAAAGCAATGTGTCTAGAGTGCTGACTGGCACGGGCATTCACTAGTATATAATAAGTACAAGCTAAAAGTTTCAAACAAATATAAACTGCTCGCCTGCTCCTATTAAGTGGCTAACTATAACAAATGAAAAAATAAACCATCCCCGGAAGGTCAGCCGGAACATTTTTCTTCACCAAATTTGACATCATTATTCATGTGATCATGTCATCTCTCAGTTTCATAATTAGCAACTACCTTTTCTTCATCAACCACAGTCCACAGGAGATCCAACTCCAATAACATTTTGCTCAACTTGTTCTTCTAAATGCTTTTCTTTGTCCTAGAGTCGACTGTGATGTGACGGATCTTTTCCTGTATCTTAGTGACAACACCCTTTTCCACAGGTTCTATTGCTTGGTTTATAGTCAGTGCGTCATCCTTGACAACTTGTTAAAGGAAGAACCTTCTGATTTGACTAGAACAAACTTATAGCTGTGGGGATGGAGAGACAGAGAGAGGGAGGGAGTTCACATGTCCACCACCTCCAATAACAATATCCTGAACACTGGTGACACTTGTTCCAGGGGCCTCAACATAAGTTTCCATCTGACTAGAGTTCAATACTGGGAACCTGCAGGAGACATTTGATGCAGATTCTGGTTTAAAATGACTATCAAGAACTAGAAAATGAAAGACAGACACAGGTGGACAAACTACAGGGCTCATATGAAACACAAATGAACAGGTGGAACAAATTGGACAAGATTTAGGATCAGGCAATATACCCTGCACATGTACTGTGCCCACTTTTGGTTTTCCTGGGATCACTGCCCGCCTTTTGTTTAACAGCAGAGAACTAGTTCAGTAAATTAAATGGTAATATTCATTGAATTTCACCGGTGACTATCAAGGAAAGTCTTTCAGGCATCCGTTGTCCCATGCGAAACATTAATGTAAGTATATAAAGACGTACCCATAGTGCCACTTGAAATCTCCATCACCGTACACACCACAGAGCCCTAACACAAAAGCTAAGATTCCTAAGACTGCACAAAATGTCTTCAAAATCATCTGCGTCATCCAAAAGATAATAGAGATATAAATACTCATTATACACTAATATACCTGCATTAAATAAAAAGAAACAGAGGAAAATTAAGGCAGGTTGTAGATGGTGTCTTACATATTGTAGAAGACAAGTCACTGGCTTACAGATCAATCGGTTATTCTGGGATGAAGTCGCGGCGATTAAGGACGATCTTTGGAATGTGGGAATAGGTGGTCCAGCTTTCTCTTTTTCTGCAGCATTCATCCAGAATTGGACAATCCTCAACTTTTAGTACTTGAAGCATGGGGAGATGCTTCAAATCCTGCACTCTTAAAGAATTGGACACTCTTCAAGTCCTGCACTCTTCAAATCGGTTATTTGGGGATGATGTCGTTCCAGAATTGGACACTGAAAAATTTTCAGTTCTTGAAGCATGGGGAGATGCTTCAAATCCTCTGGTGTGAAGTCAAGGAATTCACAAAATCTAAAGTCCAATTTTTGAATTGCAGTGAGTTGGTTGAAGCCTTGGGGAAGTGACGACTGCCTAGAATCAGAGATGGAGAAAGAGTGAAGATTTGGGTAGTCATTTTCGTTGTTGGTGGTGTCATTGTGATCGGGGGAACTAATACCACTTATTAGCGGCAATATTGTATTTGAAAGAATACCTGTATCCTGCCCTAATTCCAGCTCTTCAAGGAGGGGAGGAAGGCAAGGTTGCCTCCCCGTCAGTTGTGGGCAATTACGTATCAATAGACTTCTGAGTGCGGGAGAAAACAAGTAGTGCGGCAGCACCTTCACCTTGGGGCAACGAGAGATCTCCAATTCCCGAAGACAGGGCATGACGAAACCTTCTTCTTCATCTCTTTGTATTTCATCCCCCCACTCCGGCATGTTGTACAACGTAAGTTTCTTCAATACTGAGAACACAGCAACTGGAGTTGTTGATTCTCCACCTTCTCCTTGAGCACAGAAAGTAACATTATCAGTGTTCTTGGTAATAATTCCAAAAGTTCAGGGCCCCGAAATTTCATACTATCTAGAGATACTTCTTCTAGAGTTTTTAACTTTCCGAGACCTGGTGGTAACATTTTCAATTTCATCAAATTATCCACAGTCAATGTGCGAAGCTTTGGAAAAATCTCCACGCCTCTTCGGAAGGGCAGATGCCACTCCTCGCACTCTTCCATATGCAAAATCTCAAGCGTATGTAATTTCGGGAACAATACTACCGATTGTACTGAATCTTCATCACCAGTAGAAGTACCAACAGTACTTCCCAGTCCATAAAACTCGCATCCGATGCGTTTCACTGAGCCCAACTTCCATAAATAAAGGCATTGAAGGTTTTGCAGTCTCCCAAAACCAGGCAATTCGAAGCACTGATTGCAGCAACTCAGTTCCAGGTTCACCAGATTGGGTAAAGCTGTATTGCTAGACAACCACGACGGAAAATTATTCCCTTCGTAACCTTCTATAAACAACTTTGCCAAGTTTGTATGCGGCTGAAGTCCATCCAAGACACTCTCTATCCTTTTTCTGTTTTCATCTTGTCTTTCTTCAGAAAACAACAGAGCCAAGGACCGGAGCTTTTCTTTGTTCTTTAGTTCTGCCCGTTTTGAGTCTGCCGCTTGTTCCAATCCCTCTATTCTTAGTGCTCCTTGGATATGGTTTAGAAGTTTTAATTCCCCAATCTGGCATCCTTTTCCACCACTACTACCCAGTATGACTTTACTTAATGTTCTAAGGCAGTTCAATCGCTCCAGACCCTGCGGGAAATAACTCAAATTAAAAACTCCTGCAAGTTCAAGATGTCTGAGATTACGTAATTTCCCAATTCCTTCAGGTAGTTTCCTGAGAGAAGAACACCAAACTAGCTTCAACGTCTGTAAATTAAATAGATTACATATTGTTTCAGGTAACTTATTCATCTTCGTGTTAGACAAGTCGAGGAGTCTCAAGTGTAACAATCTGTCCACCTCATCTGGAAGTTCTTCAAGAGAAGTTTCACTTAAGTTCAATACCCGAAGGCATTTCAGCTGATATATAAATGATTTAAGACGTGCACTAGTATCCAGCCCTTTTGTTGCACCAAAATGACGCAACTTGATGCTACCAACTTCTCTATCATTATTCATAAAAATAGAGGATTCACTCTTCGCAAGATGCCGGGCAAAATCATGCACAAGGTCATGCATCTTGCAACCAATGACGTTACCTTCACTGTCTTTTTTAAACTCTTGGAACAAAGAGCGCATCGCGAGATCATTGAAATACCATGTACCAATTTTCTCTAGATCTTTAGAGTTATCATAGCTAAAAAAACCTTGCGCCATCCAAAGCTTGATCAATTCATCTTTATCTATTTCTGCATCTTGTCGAAAGACAACACAATAAGAAAAACACCGCTTCAAATGTGAAGGCAATGCATAATAACTTAATAAAATAGAAGGTAAAAAACCATGCTCATCTTCCGACATTACATCCCATATGTCACTTGTATGTACATCTTCCCATTCTAGTACGGATTCTTTAAGGGACATAAGACTTGCGATAATCTTTACCGCTAGAGGAACACCCTTACATTTCCAGGCAATTTTTTTTCCAATTTCTTCCAACTTTTTGTGATTGTCTTGTCTTTCCCTGAGAGCTATATGTTTAAAGAATGACCAACACTCTTCATCAGACAATTGCCCAAGCCTATGGATATAGGTGGAGGTCATCCTCCTTGCAATGTTCTCATCTCGAGTAGTAATTATTATTCTGCTTCCATATGCACCACCTTTAAGTGAGACCTTCAACTTTCTCCAAATCTCTGGATCATAGGTCCATACGTCATCTAGCACAAGAAGGAACTTCTTTCTTTGTACGGATTCAGACAACCGTTCATGCAGATCTTGCCACGCTACAGTACTAGGGACATCACCAGTAGCTTGTTGAATAATGGATTTGGCCACCCTTTCAAGATCAAAAGGCTTCGAGACACAAACCCACATCAACTTTTCAAAGTTGTTCGTCACTTGCCTATCTTTTAGGATTACTTGCACTAGTGTCGTCTTGCCGAAACCCGCTGTACCAACTATGGAGATGAGTGGGACATGTGAATCATGATGACTAGTCTCATTTAGTAACATGCTTACTATACTATATACATCATCAACACGACCATATATCTCAGAATCATCAACAAAAGAGCTCGTTACTGGTCGAGGTTCTTCACGACTTTGCCTTTCAGTAAGATTAAGTAGAGCTATATCTTTGACAGTTCCTAGTCTTTCGTTTATGTCAATCATCTTACTGCCAAAATCATTGTGTACATTATTATCACTTTTTAAACAAGAAAATAGAGAAAACAAGCAGGACCAAACCTTCTCACTGACAAGACCATCGTCATCATCATGGATCAGTGAGCTGAGAATTTCGGTTTTCCAATCGTCCAATACATCATCAGCATCATAGGAGATGCGTGTGAGTTGTTCTAACCAAGCCTTCACTGCTGCGTTCTTGACTTCCTTTTCCTCTGCATCCTCAAGCACTCCTCGGATAAGAGTGAATGTATCAGCGAGTTTTTCACTTTCTTTACGTACACCCGCCAATAGATTCACCTCTGTTTGGAGGATCCAACGCAATTGTTCCAACACAACGGAGATCACTGCAGCAGTCATAGTGATAAGTGATCAGGTAATGAATATCACAATGAGATCGAAGAAAAACAACAGAAAGAGAAGACGCACAATTTGCAAATGCAATGGCAAGGCTTATCAGGTTCGTTGCTATCTCTATTTGCAAAAGTAGCTAGCTAGTCCACTAACTTTCTCAGTAACTATACCCCACTACCCATCCGATCTTTGTCTCAAACACCAATTTTCAAATGATAAGTCTCAGGTTCGTTGTTATCTGAATTTGCAAAAGTAGTTCACTGACTTTCTCAGTTATTTTATCCCACGATTCCAGCATCTTTTGAAAACAAAAAAACTATATCCCACGTCCCACCACCCACCTTTGTCTCAAACACCAATAATTCACGTATCTATTCCAATGACTGCAGAGAATAGTTGCGTAATTTAAAGAAGGACCCCATTAAAGAATCGGACAAGAGATAAACGTGATAATTTCCTTGCTAGCTTACCTACCAAGTACCAACAGAGTGAGAGCACTTTATTGCATGATAACAGGAAAATTACAATGCTACCACTGTCAATAGGGCACTTTAATTGTTCGCCAAACAGAGTTGTCCATTTCTTCTCCTTCTCTCTCTTGCTCACTCCGCTCCTATTACCAATTTACCATCACAGCACCACGCAACCAGCCAACCACTCTCACTATTCTTTCTCTCACAACACCTTACTATCACTCTTTATTGACTTCCAAATTATAATGATGGTTATATTTTAATTTTAAAGATGTTATGGTTTCAAAGAAACTAAATATATTGTGGGAAATGATAATGAATCACAATTAGTTGTCAATTAAAGAAAATGAGCTTCATTGTTTCAATGATTTTCTTCCTGTGATAACAAAAAAAAAACTAAAAAACAATAGAAGAATTGCAAAAGTTGCAGAAGTTGTTGAGTTTTTGTAGAAGAGACAGATAATGGTAATGGCCTTCTAATTGGTTTCATGAAAAGTAAAATAAGTAAAACTGAGATATCTGGACTGACTCTTTTTTTTCTTTTTTTTTTTCGCTAATCACCGGTAACATTAAAATTTAAACTTGAGTGTATTGACGAACCTTCTATGTCTGGATAAGCTAGATATATCCTCAGCAGTATCTTGGATATCATAGATATATTATAGATGTATTCTCAGTAGTTATCTTGTACAGAGCTTACTAAGTTTTAGGATCTCATACACATGTAAACAACTCTATATAAGTGATGAATGAATAAAAGAAAGGAAGCCAATTGTTTATGGTATCAAGAGCAGGACGAATCCTAACTCCATCCCCTGAATCCTAACTCCATCCCTTAATTATTATTATTTTTTTTTAAGCCTACGACATGGCAAACATTATAGAACTGTTGGCACTCTGAAGTGACTGTTATGACGGCTCGAGCCCAAAAATCGTTAGGTCTATTGTTTTAGGTGCAGGTGAGTACTTGTTTCGGTTGGTGGAGTGTTGTTTTGGTTGTTTTGGGTTTGGTTGACTGAGGGTTAGTTGTAGTGGGTGTGTTGGAGTACCTGAGAGTGCTGTTGAAGTTTGAAGGAGTGTTAATGGAGTCAAAAACGTGATTTTTGAAGTGTAAGAGAATTGAGTTTTTATGGTAAAAGAAGATGAGTTTTATGATTGATTATAAGTCAGCACAAAGTCCCGTCAAAATGGGTTTTCAAAATTAAATGGCGATCTAATGGTACCATTGAACGTCTTAAAGCTCGTCTTGTCGCCTTGTCGCCAAGGGATTTTACCAACAGCCAGGAATTAATTATGACGAAACATTTAGTCCGGTTGTTAAACCAACAACCATTCACACTGTTTTAAGCTTGGCTGTCTCTTCTTCTTGGCCACTTCGCCAACTCGATGTCAAGAATGCGTTTCTGCATGGTACCCTCTCTGAAGAAGTTTATATGACACAACCTCCCGGCTTTGTTGATCCCAGACGTCCTCATTATGTTTGCAAATTACACAAGGCAATTTATGGCCTCAAACAAGCTCCCCGTGCTTGGTTTCAACGCCTAAGGTATTTTCTGATCTCTTATGGCTTTGTTTAAAGCACTGCTGACTCCTCAATGTTCACGTATCATAATGGTTCCTCAGTAATGATTTTTCTTCTCTATATGGATGATATCGTGTTAACAGCAATTCTACTCAACAATTACAATCTTTTATTGCAAAGGGGCTTTTGAGATTAAAGATCTCGGTGATTTGCACTACTCGTGGACGCTAATGGTCTTCATCTTTCCCAAACTAAATACACACTTGACTTGCTCTCAAAATGTTAGATTGTAAATGCTCCACACCTCTTGGTACCCAATTATCATCGTTGAGTGGAGACCTCTTCGGATGCGGATTCTTCTTGGTACTAGATTTGACGCTCACAAGACCCTCGACATTGCCTTTGTTGTTCACCACCTTGATTCATGAGCTCATGACTTACATTTAGTTGCAGAAACGAAGTCCTTCGTTACCTTAAAGGATCTCTTGGTTATGGATTATAGCTCACGACCCTTTAAAGCTTGTTGCTTACTCGACGCAGAGTGGGGTGGGTTGCCCGCAAATCGGCCGACTACCTCTTGGTTTCGTCTATTTTTTGGGTTCCAACTTAATTTCTTGGTCGACCAAAAAGCAACCCAACGCTCTCTTCTATGCTTGTGCCGATACTATTTGGGTCCAACATCTTCTTCGAGACTTGTGCATTCCAAAACAATTATCTTTTGTGATAATCTTTTAGTGTAACTTACATGGTCAACCCAGTTTTCATTCTCGCACAAAACATATTGATTTAGACTATCATTTTGTTCAAACGAGTTGCCTGCAGGTACCTATCGAAGTTGCTTTTGTGTCCAAACCAATTTGCGTCATCTTAACCAAAGGTCTTTCCGACAACGCTTTGATTTTTTCGTTCTAAACTTCGTCAACATGTTGCCAAGTTTGCGGGAGTATTGACGAACCTTCTATGTCTGGATAAGCTAGATATATCCTCAGCAGTATCTTGGATATCATAGATATATTATAGATATATTCTCAGTAGTTATCTTGTACAGAGCTTCCTAAGTTATAGGATCTCATGCATACACATGTAAACAACTCTATATAAGTGATGAATGAATAGAAGAAAGGAAGCCAATTGTTTAGAGTGAAGTCACAATCTAGACTCTAGAGTTGCAATACACTTGTAGTAAGCTTCATGTCTTGATTCCTAATAACCTACTAATCCAATGCATATTAACTATACTACAAGACATAACTTTATTAAGATAAAGTTTTGAAGTTGTTACAATGGACTCTAATTGCCATTATATAGGTTCTCAAAAGTAGTAAAAAGTGCCAGATTTGCTAGAGTTTGAATCACTCTTTGATTGTCTCCTTCAATGAGAAAACAACTTGCAGATAGAGTTTCAGCCAAGTGGATAGTAGTTTTAGCTGCCACAAACTCCGCTTCTTCATCACTTTAAACTTTGAAGGTTTTAAAAATTGCAGCAATTGGTTTTCCTTCCATATTCTAAGCTATCACTCTTGATGCACCTACTCCTCTCTACCCCTTCCCTGTCAAAAGAGGCATCAAAACCATATATTAATGCAATATTCATTAACAACTGGAAGCAATTCAACTATATTCAAAAGAGTAGAGTTAAGGTTAGAGATACAAAGGGAATCCTCTTCTTCTTTGTCTACTTTATATGCTTCCAAGCATTTCTGTCATATAGTCACTGCTCCTCTTATGACGCCCTATTTGTTGAAGTTTGTATGTTCAAACTTATATAAGTTCCTTGGTTTCTAAATGTGATGCATGATTATACAAACTAGAAACCCTTTGGCTACTATATCTTTATTATTGTTGTGACACCAATTGACAACCTCATCAAGCCACTGTCTTATGCTCCAATCCGAATACACTTCAACTCTCAAGTTGATAGGGTTAGTGAACCACAAATTCTTTGTCTAATCACAAATCAAAAAGATATGTACTGGTGTCTCAATACAAAATTCACAAAATGGGCAACTCATATCCTCTTCTATCTTTTTTTTCTAGTAGCCGATCTCCTGTAGGTAGAGTTTGCATGTACATCTTCCAAATAAAAGTGTTGCCATTTGCCAGCCAATTTCAACTTCCAAATCTTAGCTAAAATTTTCTTTTGATAAAAAGATGAATGTGTATTCCAATCTTCACCGAAGGAAAAGCTAAATGCAGATCTCACATAAAAAAGGCTATTTAAAGAATGATTCCATACGAGCTTGTCACTCTCTACATCATGCCTAATTGTCAAGGTTTGAATAAAGGGAATTATTTAGGGTGGGAAAATATCATTCAACTTAGGTATATCCCATTGAGCACCGTCATCCAATATTAACTCATCAACCCTAATGTTTTCCAAACCATTTGGCATAACCATGTGGTCTTTGAGAATGGTTTTACCATTTATCTTTAGCCAGGGGTCTTTGAAGACTAAGATCTCAGTACCATGTCCAATCCTCCAAATCAAACATTTTTGAACTCATTGTAATGTTTGTGTACTCATTTCCAAAAGTATGAAGCATTAGAGACAGGTTATGGTTTTTAACCTAGCCACTTATTACCATATATGACTTAAAAAGTTCCAGCCCAAAAAATATAATGGTTAGTTGTAGTTCTCCAGCAATATTTAGCAAGCAAAACTTTATTCATATCACTAGTTTTTCTAAATCCAAGACCCCCTCTCAAGATTTGGGTTTGCCAGAGTTTGTCCCACCCAATGTTGTGGACCCTTAGTTTGTCACTTTGTTGTGATTTTTTTAACACTACTATACTCAATTACTCATATATCTGTCAAAGCGATGCCTCAACACCCCATAAATAATTCGCCAAAATTGTACGATATCCTGCTGGGCTTAATGTTTTTGTCTGCCGCAGCCAAGATCATATATCATGTGTGGCTTGGGTAGTGTATTTCTGACTAGCGACTCCCGAATTATATGTATTTTGTGTCTGTATTATCAACCAAACTTTGCATCGATTAAAACCAATTCAAGTAAAGAAATCGTTAGTCAAGGAACCATATCCAAAATGTAACCACACCCCAACTACATTTGCATGAAGAAAACAAAAACAAAGTCTCCTAATAACGGAAAAGATTTACACAGGGTACAAACACTAGTCCCTTAACATCAGGCGTTCTGATTGCCTATATATAATAAGTACAAGCTAAAAGTTTCAAACAAATATAAGCTGCTCGCCTGCTCCTATTAAGTGGCTAACTATAACAAATGTAAAAATAAACCATCCCCGAAAGGTCAGGCACTGGAACATTTTTCTTCACCAAATTCGACAACATTATTCATGTGATCATGTCATTTCTCAGTTTCATAATTGGCAACTACCTTTTCTTCATCAACCACAGTCCACAGGAGATCCAACTCCAGTAACATTTTGCTTAACTTCTTCTAAATGCTTTTCTTTGTCCTAGAGTCGACTGTGATGTGATGGATCTTTTCCTGTATCTTAGTGACGACACCCTTTTCCACGGGTTCTATTGCTTGGTTTATAGTCAGTGCAACATCCTTGACAACCTGTTAAAGGAAGAACCTTCTGATTTAACTAGAACAAATTTATAGCTGTTGGGATGGAGAGACAGAGAGAGGGAGGGAGTTCACATGTCCACCACCTCCAATAACAATATCCTGAACACTCAGTGACACTTGTTCCAGGGGCCTCAACACGAGTTTCCATCTGACTGAAGTTCAATACTGGGAACCTGCAGGAGACATTTGCTAAAGATTCTGGTTTAAAATGACTATAAAGAACTAGAAAATGAAGGACAGACACAGGTGGACAAACTACAGGGCTCATCTGAAACACAAGAACATGTGGAACAAATTAGACAAGATGTAGGATCAGGCAATATACCCTACACACGTCATAGGGTAGAGTAACAAAACTGCACCCACTTTTTGTTTTCCTGGGACCACTGCCCGCCTTTTTTTAACAGTAGTAAATTAAATGGTAATATTCATTAAATTTCACCGGTGACTATCAAGGAAAGTCTTTCGGGTATCCGTAATCCGTTGTCCTATGCGAAACATTAATGTAAGTATATAAAGATGTACCCATAGTGCCACTTTAAATCTCCATCACCGTACAAAAAGAGCTAACATTCCTAAGAATGCACAAAATATATATGTCTTCAAAATCATCTGGGTCATCCAAAAGATAATAGAGATATAAATACTCATTATACACTAATATACCTGCATTAAATAAAAAGAAACAGAGGAAAATTAAGGCAGGTTGTAGATGGTGTCTTACATATTGTAGAAGACATGTCACTGGCTTACAGATCAATCGGTTATTCTGGGATGAAGTCACCGCGATTAAGGATGATCTTTGGAATGTGGGAATAGGTGGTCCAGCTTTCTCTTTTTCTGCAACATTCGTCCAGAATTGGACAATCCTGAACTTTTAGTACTTGAAGCATGGGGAGATGCTTCAAATCCCTTGCAGAATTGGACACTCTTCTTTGTTCTTTAGTTATGCCCGTTTTGAGTCTGCTGCTTGTTCCAATCCCTCTATTCTTAGTGCTCCTTGGATATGGTTTAGAAGTTTTAATTTCCTAAATCTGGCATCCTTTTCCACCTCCAGCCCCGGTTAAATTCCACTATAAATATGATATTTCCACTAAACGAGGTGCCATTAAGCTCATTTTACACACCTAATTTTATATGAGTATTGTATATAAGAAAGCATAAATATCCAAGCCCAAGCCTAACTCCAAGCCCTCCAAATTCAAATTCCACCCTTAATAGATTTTAAACTGCTGTTCTAAGGCAGCTCAATCGCTCTAGACCCCGCGGAAATAACTCAACTCATCAGTTCCTTCAAACTCGAGATGTCTGACCATTACTTAATACTAGCATTTATGTACGCTCGATGAGCGTTGAATTAAGCATAGCATTAAGAAATTAAACATCTCAACAATTTAATAGAAAATGCTATTTTTTAAACTAAATAGGTATGGCAAAAAAATCTTAAGCCCATAAATGGGCCAATCATATTGCCATGGAAACAACCAAATTACTAATTGTTCAAAACATTTATGATTGGGTCCATTTTCTTGATTTTTATTATTTCAATTATAATGAAGGACAAATATATAATTTCAACAATATAGCGAGGGTAATAAAGAAAACAAAATTAATGATGTGATGAATTCACTGTTATTCCATCCGTTTTCTTTAAAGAAGTTAGATATCACCGAGTCAACAGAAAAGGACTGCTGACATAAATACCAAGAAAACAAGGAGGCCGTTCTAAAACAAACAATTAGAGGAAACCTATTAGGGTTTTGACTGTTCCGTCTCTATATATACTTGTATGTAAGCTCGTTTCTCTTATGCATTGTGGTGTCAAAATGGTTTCTTTTCCTTTTCTTGTACTTTAGTTCTAGTCCTCTACGCAGTTTTTTAATTTTGCTTTTTTTTTTTTCTGGTTAACGTGTATGCAATTAGTGAATATTTGCCCCTCCTTTCAGCTACAACGGTAGATCTGTATGGATCGATATCTTGATAGCTTTGTTCTAGGTGCATATATTAATGTCCAATGTTTTGAGGGAACTTGTTCTTCTGAACCCAGATTTGATATTTTCATCTCTGTGCTTCCCTTCAATGGCACATCTCTATATTTTTTTTCTCCACTTTTCATTCTTTAAAAAGGATATTTTGTGTTTTAGGGCTTTAGGTCCAAAATCCTTGATTGAAACTGATTTTGTATCCGAAGTTAAATGTGGTTGAAGAGAAAAATCTGTTGTTTGAATTTAATAATTGTCTAAATGTAATCCTTTGATTTCTGGTCGCCAACTCGCCACCCTATTATTAATTTTGGGACGAGCAAAAGTGAAATATATCTAATAAACACTCTGGTGATTGGTGGACCATTAGATCATTTTTGATGGTGATAGCCGAAAAACACCAAATATATTGAGCAAATAAACACCAAATATTTTCAGCCCAGACATCAAATATTCGACATCTAAATCCCGGTTTTTAAAAAACCGCAACACCTGCCGTGATATCACCTTTCAGAATATAAAACATACATGGGCCTCAATATGCCCATTCTGCACCGTTAAAACCCATAATTCACTCAAAGCCCATGCGGTGTTAATAAAACCGCGATTAATAACACCTATATTTGGTTCAGCACCAAACCAAACACCAAATTTCAACCGATTTAGTGTTTTTTTGGTTTGGTGCTCAATAAGTTGGTAATAGACTGCTCTTGTTAAAATTAAAATCTGAAACAAAAAGAATGTAGAGATACAGCCGCTGATCATTTAGGGAATCAGGGTAAATGGGTTCTGATGAGTAAGATGATGTCTGGTTCTCTGGAAGTTGAAACCCCTAGGAAGAATAGAAAGGCTTGGGGTCAAACCAGGCGTATTTGATTTTGCGTGGTTCGTAAGTGGATCTAAAATCTGACTTACAATTCTGAAGTCAGGCTTACAACGTGAGTGCAAAATTGATTTAGAACATTACCATCTCAATAAAAGACAACAGACTTTTTCTATATCTGATACATGATTAAATTGATTCCAAAAGTCAGCTCTGTCGGAATGGTGCAAACCGTGCAATTGCCATAGGGTCATCTGTTATCAAATTGCACTAACACGGGGTTGGATACAAAGCTATGTCGTGGGCAACAATATTGTAGCACATTCCACTAGGCTGGTGAGTAATCAGTAAAGCAGTAAAGAACGTGGCGAAAAGGGTTCACCAGTACACAAGTAATCTGAATCGTTTGGATGAAGAATTGTGACAATGCCCATTGCTCCATCTCTTTAAAATTTTAGGAAAAGGTGAAGAGGATATCTTGTTAAAATGCTGATACAGTTGAGGTAACAAACTAGCTGCTAGCGCTCATCTTGGACTAATTCACTTTCTTGCGGTTGGCCTCTAAGCTTTAGAGAAGCTGATAACCCATCTACGTAATCTTTCTGGACACCACCTGCTTCCGTAACACAGTACACAGTAGGAAATAATAACAAGGGTTAACCAATATTACCCGCCACTAGATTGGAAATTAGGGTCTCCTCCCTAAACACACAAAAAAAAGTCAAATTGGGTTGACCGGTTTTTTTGTGTGTGTATTTGTGGGGGGGGGAGGAGACCCTAATTTCCCATCTAGTGGGGGGAAATCCTAATTGGCTCATCTAGTGGGGGTAACACTAGTTCACCCTAATAACAATGATCTGCACTACCAGAAATTGGTTTTAAAGTGATAAGGAGCAGAGGCTATGGCAGTGAACAGGACTAAAAGAAAACGACATGTATGAGTAGCATAGTAAAAAGGCTGAGTGAACCAATAGCATAGTAAAGGAAAACAGAAGTTTGTTATCATAAAACAGATGGATACTTGGGAAAACTGGGGAAAACAGGATTACGTATTGCCATCTGAGGTCTCAAAGGTGGTCTCTTCAGTGGTGAGAATGTATAGATGCCTAAGGCTATGAGAATAAGAAAAACTAATTACAACTTTTTTGTTAACTTACAGATCCAGTCTTTCATGTATTGCCCGTCGCACTGAAGAGTTGAGACCACATGCAATTGAGTTGAAAAGACCCTGAATCAACATCAATGGCTCAGTATCTCTGACAAAACTTAGATAATTATAGCTCATGAAAATTGAAACAATTAGTTGATTAGTTCTTACACATTTCAACTCTTAATAAATTTTAGTATATCTGGAAAAGTCTGATACAATAGAGGCTTTGACAAAGCCTTTAACAAAAACTCGATCCAATGAAGAATTAAGAATAGGTGCAAAACTTGAGCAAAAATCAAGCTGTTGTTTGAAAAACTAGAATACAGTCATTTTTGAACATCTAGAGTCCTGGGGAAGATTCTGGGATATCACTCTCTGGATACGCAGGTGGCACTGTGGCACTCTACAATGTGTCACATATTACATGCTGAAGTATATAGCAAGGATATTATGTGGAAAGGTGAGAGAATGAAAAGAACTGTCAATGTAGGGGAAATACTATGTTAGTAATATAATTACTGAAAATATATTCATGTTCGGATGATTTAAAGGACCTATAAAAAGGAAACTAACGGGGAAGGGGCTGTTTTCTAGTTCCTTGCTTACATATAAATTGATTTACAGAATCATATCTGATGAATCGATATCACAGTAAATGTCAGGTTCCCAATCTTCAAGAAGTTGAACTTGAGAATCTTAAAAATAATTGAGGTTTTCATACATACCATAAGTGCAGCCATTCAAACATCCAGGAAATGAGAGCCAAAAATTTTGTGGCCTGATTCAATGAAATCATGTATTCGATTGATTGTGCAAAATGCCCACGACCCTATAAGGATCAAAGGATAGTAACCCCATCTGGTTAAAGCCTATGAAAAAGAAGCCAAAATCAGCATGAACCACAATCGAACATGCAAATCCATCACAGAAGATAATGAAAACTAGCATGAACACAAGTTTATATGGAATGATTATACCAAAGAGCTCTATTTAACGTTAACTGAAAAGGAAAAGCACTGTCACATCGAAGTTAGAAGCAATTCTAGGCACGTCCAAAACTATGTAACAATTGCATTGAGCAACAGTCTGAGGACACAAGAATAACTTCCTTTAAAGGAGGACAAGGATTTTGCTCTCTGGAAAACTTGCAAATTGTAAAATAGAGTGATAACAATAAGCCAACATAGCATACCTTCATGTCTGCCCTTGTATCAGACGGATGCAACCGGTCCAACATGCCCACCGCCATCTAAAGTAAACAAACATTGTGTCAGAGTATATCTAGGATCAGCTTAAATACACATCAACAATTTATTATTTATTATTTTTACACTTTCACGTTTTCATATTATAGTCAAGAATCAAACAAGAGTATGTGAATAGGCATATCCATGGTAACTAAGACATCTCAACTAGGTTTATCCAACTCATCCTTCGCCATCTAAAGTAAACAAACATGGTGTTAGAGTGTATCTAGAATCAATTTAAATACACATCAACAATTTATTATTTATTATTTTTACGTTGTCACATTATAATCAAGAATCAAACTAGAGTATGTGAATAGGTATATCCATGGTAACTAAGACATCTCAACTAGGTTTATCCAACTCATCCTTCGCAATCTTACCACTTTGCTCCCTTACAATGGCAAACAATAAATCATGTCCATTTATATTTTTTTAAAACCAACTGGAACACATATACTTCCTATAGTAATTCTGGTGTAACCATAAACATACACGGGTTGCATTATTGATCATGCGTATCCACTTGGAAATATGTCAATCCGTTGAAAAGAATAGCACCCCACAGTGGAGCATAAAATGCTATGAAGTGAACAGCCTGCACACAACAAATATAGACTCGTGAGAACAAGAAGTACGCTACCCAAATCACATGCCTGCTCAAATATACTACTAGAAAATGACCTCCCAGGAAAAGAAAAGTGTTCTTGATGAAGGTGGAAAAAAAAATTGTCTTAAAACAGCAGTCAAGCAGATCATGGAAAGACAAACTTCCTACTTAATTAGTGTTTCCTATTTAATTCACAGCCACCAAATTGGAGTGTGATTCTGGATATGGAATTTCTGATTTGTCGCCAAGATGTTGTACTATTTCAAAGTAAGTGTAGACAGTGTAAGGGATGTAAGCAGTTCATAGTTCATGATTTCGGAATCTCCGGAATTCCGACAAATCCAAAAACCGGAATTCCTGTCCTTATTCTGTTATATTCCGAGTACATTCTGAAATTCAGGTTTTTTCGACTCTTGATTCGGAATTCTGAATTTCTCAAAAACCGAAATATTCGGCAGAATTCCGCAAATTCCGTCGAAATCACGAACTATGAAGCAGTTACAGACAACTCCATACATACTTTTCCTGTGCGTCCTGTTTCTGACCAGCACTACACACCTACACGTCCAGGATCATTACCTATTGAACGTATGACAGTCACAAGTAAAGTTCCTGTTAAAATTAACAGAGATGTTATGTAAGGGAGCTACTGCAAATGAGAGTTGTGCAAGTATAAAGAATAGTTTCACAGTAAAGGGAAACTTCAGAGAATGAGAGAGATCTATTCAGAGGGTAACGGAAAAACAGACTCAATATTAGCAACTGACACAAAACCTATGTTACATGGATACACCATATTTCAAAAATAATCCGTGTCGGATACGTATCCCCGTGTCCGTGGACACGGACACACACGGATACATATTGTATGTTATACCTCAATTTTTTATATTTCACCATGTCCGACACTTTACATGGTCATACGGACACACGCGTCCGTGTCAATGTAACTTAGCATAAAACAGATAAAGCAAATCTGACTCACCTCTAATCAAGAATTAATCAGATAAAAAAGAAGTATATATAGCAAAAGCAAGTGCAGTTGGTGATGATAATAGATTAACGATAAGAAATACATATACCCCAAACATACAAGTGAAACAGTGGCTCCATATCTTCAACATCAGTTTTATGTCTAACGACAGTACGATGAAGAGTGAATGCAATTACTGTAGTCCAAAGCAAAGAAGCCACACAAAAGAAATGTGCGCTATATCCCTAAGCATAGCAGAAGATTCCCTGTGATGGATCCCTGCAACAGCAAAGAAAACGAGTACATGTCAAATGTATCAGAATGCAGCAATAAATAGGACATTTACAAGAGTACCAACTAATCAAAACAACGCAATTGAACTACATTGACATTAAGACAGAAGAATAAGAATAGGCATGAAGAAGCATATACCCAATTATGTTGAAGAAACTACAAGGCATATCCTGCACGGATAGAGTATCAGAAACTTCATACATAAGCATTTAATATATAAATTTAACTAAATATGAATTTATTTCATATTTCAAAATTAAAGCTAGGGTTAGAGAATAGTGAACTGCTAATTCGTTCTCACTTCAAAATCTATACATAATTTATCACACGCATACCCCAATAAACGTTTCACTTTTATTGGCAAAATTGAAAAGTGGAGAAACTTACAGAGAGAGCGAGAAAGAAAACGATCTTGAATGAGAACTTTCTTGAGTTCTTTAAACAAAACTATGAACGTTGAGCCAGCGAAGCTTAGTGTTGAAGCTCCTGTGTTCAGTGATGTTCAAATGTGGCGATCATTTGCCGTCAGATTTCCAATCATCTGCGACATTTGCAGTAGCAGAAAAGAAAGTGAAGCGGGGTTTGTGTTCAAGTGCTTTCTTCGTTGTTCAAGATAATAAATAGTTACCTACAAATCAAGTTTTGCTGTCATGAGATTGGATTAGAAAGTTGAAGCAAAAGAATACATAAACTGAAATAGTTATCTAAGTGGATTTCAAAGTGTTTCCGATTATGGTACATACCTTTTATAATTTGTTCCGGTTTGGTAGTGATAGTGAGCATTGGGTAATTTGGGATGTGGGTAGCTCAATCCAAACTCTTGAAAGACAACCTCATTAGTAGACTCACACACAACATCTTTGTTTACCAACTATCCACAAGTCCAAAAGTGCTCGAATATGATCCTTCACAAACAACAAATTCCTCAAAATGAACCTAAAACACCCAAACAGTTTATGAATGAGAAAACTGATAAACTGAATAACACAACAAAGTAAAAGAGGGGACAAAGGTTACAAAATTGCTTAACGTCAAACTTAAGATACATCATCACATCAGAATATATGATATTAGACTAAGACATGTCATGACAACCCATTCAACTTTCAATATGTAATATAGATTAGCCATAGTGCCATGCATAGCAGCACCATTTCCGTAACCAAAATTTCTAAATGCTGGAAATTTGGTTATGATTAAGTAGCAAAGATTTGATATCCACTAAATAGAAGAGAGATGTGAAGATCACAACTACAAAAGAGATTAAATACATCAACTCCCCTTAAGGGAAAATTGTAGACTATATAAATTTGAAATTTCTTATTTCCATACCTGATTAAGAATCCATACAACTTCATATTTTTTTGGGCAAGTTCATAGCTACTTATTATAGAGTGACAGTTTGAGATTTTGTTGGTAGACAATTGCACAACAGGTATGACCATGAATGGACTGATGTATCCAAATCCACACCTCTTACTTTTTCACACAGTCAATGGAGGCATGGTGTTAAATAAATCAACTCAATTAGTATAAGAGGGGTCAATAGAAAAACATTTTTTGGCAACCCCTTTGAATGGTGGCTGTTATATCCCCTATAAAAGAACATTCTATGATCACAACAAAATCTGCAGACTTGATCTTAACAAGGACTCTGTGGAGTGTACTGCACAGTTGAAAAAGTAACAAGGATGAGCAATGTAACCGAATGAGAAAGAATAACTTAAACTCACAGGTTTGCACATTTTCCTGAGGAAGCAGCTACAGATAAAATGCAAAGCTTTATTGACACAAATTCCAAAAACAAATCCTCAACAAATCATTTCTTTCTCTTAATTTTATTTTCCAAAAACCAAACGGCCAAGAATAAACAGAAATGTAGATAAAATACTGAACAAATCTTATTTCTCTTAATCTTATTTTCCAAAAAACAGCCCATTCATATCTTATCTAAAACAAACATTTGTGCACTAATCTCATGTCATTAATTTTTTTTGAAGTAGTGAGAGATTTGAGGATTGGGTTGGTTGGTGTTCGGAGAAATGAGAGATTTTGAAATCATAAAATCAATTACCTGTTGGGGTTGGGCTGATGCATGATTCTTCTTTGCAGGTGAACAAGTCACTGGCTTATTCTGGGATCAATTCAACCCCCCAATTAAATTCGATCTTTGGAATGTGGGAATTGGTGGTCCAGTTGGACAATTACAAATTTCCAGTAGTTGAAGCATGGGGAGATGCTTCAAATCCTCTGGCGTGAAGTCAAGGAATTCACAATACCAAAATCTCAATGATTGAATTGCAGTGAGTTGGTTGAAGCCTTGGGGAAGTGACGACTCTTCAGACCACTGGATGCCTATAATTGACAGCAAGATGCCTATAATTGACATAAGATCCATCAAAGGATAGAACCTTACGCAACTCATCGAGTAGCGCACGGCGAGCAGCCTAGCCTCAATAACGTATGAAGGGCGGGAAATTTATTAGTGTTGTTCTGTATCACTCTACCTCTACCATTAGACATTTGGCAGTGTTAGTATAATTTACAGTTTGAAGACATCTCTTGAGCCACGTGGTAGATGATACATGTATAAATGGTATCTGGGGGATGGTCATTTTTGGCTCTTGAGCTCCAGTTCAAAAACAGAATTTCTTATAGGTTCGAGAGATGATGAAGAATAAGAGAAGAGTTGCTAACTTCTAAACCTATTAACCCCACACTGTTTGAAATTGTTCTTGGTTTAATGAATTAATGAACCTCTTGAAGTATCTCATCTGTGGCTTATTCAGAGAAATATTATCTGACTAACTCTTCCTCAATGATGTATATAACTTTCCGTGTAGGTCTTTAGGATGATCGCTTTTTCTCCTCCGGTAGCACTGCAACTTGCAAGTTGTCGATGAGAATGCTTGTTGGCTTATTCAACACCTATCTTGGGACCTAACGCATACCACTTTAGAATAATTACTAGATTTTGGACCCGGGCATACGCCCGGGATCTATTAAATTTTTGTGTTTGAAAAATTTCACAAAATGTTTTACACAAATTTTGAATCGAAATATATTTTTATTGAAAATAAACCTGAAATAAGTTAATGAAAGCATCGATTATGGTGCGTAAATACTTGGAAACTAAGGGATCAAATTGAGATAAATTTCTTCAGTTTGTGGTTTATGATATTAATCAATAATTTTCAAATATAATTATCTTAAACTCGATCTACCAGATATAATATTTTTTTTAGATTTATGGTGATTTAGCGGCAAATTTTTGAATCGTAATATATTTTTATTGAAAATAAACCAAATACATTAATGAGTAGTGATAATGGTGCATAAGTCTTTGGAAACTAAGAGATCAAATTGAGATAACCTCTTCACTTTGTAGTTTAGGATATTAATCAAGAATTTTCAAATAGAATTATCTTAAACTCGATCTAGCTTGTATAATAGTTTTTAGATTTATGATGATTTAGCGCAAATTTTCAATCACAATATATTTTTATTAAAAATAAACCGAAATCGTTAATGGGCAGTGATTATGGTGCATAAGTATTTGGAAACTAAGGGATCAAATTGAAATAGCCTCTTCACTTTGTGGTTTAGGATATTAATCCGTAATTTTCAAATAGAATTATCTTAAACTTCGATCTAGCTTGTATAATAGTTTTATTATATTTATTGTGATTTAGCAGTAAATCATCACCGCTCAGCTTACGTACTAATGTGTACAAATCACTAAAACAAATTGATTGTTTCCATATCCTCAAATAATACACTACTCCCACTCGAACAGATTTGTCATATGAACGTGTTTTACGAACGGGTGCCGTTATATTAAATTATTCTAAAAAATATTAGTAACTATGCATAGCTATGAGATATAAAAATTATATTAATTACTCATTTAAATTTCTTGCACCACTATGCATAGCTCTATAAAAAGGAAGCATCAAACCTTGATAAAACTTACGACTTCTTTTTTATTGTTAGGTTTAACAATAGAAGTTTGATTGAAGTTTTGTGAGAATGCCCAATGTGGCGAAGATAATATCAGTTGAAGCTAATTGAATAAAAACATTCCCAATCACAATAAAAAGAATTATGATAAACACTACTTAAAATGTAAAACTATATTTGTCGAGACATTTATTCCCCTACATATAATACAAATATGTTTTAGGGTTATTAGTTCAATGCATTTGCATCAAGTTTCGATTTTTCATTAATTATTCTTTTGAGGTTAGTTTAATGTAGCACGTTGCATCTAGTTTCCAAATTCTCATTAATTATTCTTTGAGGTTAGTTCAATGCAAATTTTGCATCAAGTTTCGATTTCTGGTTAATTATTATTTGAGGTTAGTTCAAATGCAATTGCATCCACTTTATGATTTCCGTTAGTTATTCATTAAGGTTAATTCAAGAAAGTTGCATCCAATTTTTGATGTTTAGTTAATTAGTATTTGAGATTAGTTCATTGCATTTGCATCCAGTTCCAATCTCCCATTAATTACTCTTTTGATATTAGTTCAATATATTTGCATCCAAATTCGATTTCCCATTAATTGTTTTTCTAGTTAGTTCGATAGTTTACAATTTCTATACAAATTGCATACATATAAGAGTCTGTTTTATAAACTCACTTTCGCTTTTGGTTCCTAATTACTTATGTGAGAAGGCTAAAAAAATGTACATTTATGCTTTGAGGTCAGGCCATGATGCGATTACATCCGACTCCTGATTTCCAGTTAACTATTTTTTAGGCTATTTCAATGCATTTGCATCCAATTTCTGATTTCTCGTTAATTAATATCTGATTTTAGTTTAATGCAGTTGCATCCAGTTTTTAGTTTTCCGTTAATTATTCTTTGAGGTTAGTTCAATGCAGTTGCATCCAATTTTTGATTTTGTGTTAATTGTTCTTTAAAGTTAGTTCAATGCATTTGCATCAAGTTTCCGATTTCCCGTTAATTATTTTTTAAGGTTAGTTCAATGCAGTTACATCAAATTTATAATATAATTTCCCATTAATTATTCATTTAGATTAGGTCTATGCAGTTTTATCCATTTTTCAATGTTTAATTAATTAGTCTTTGATATTAGTTCATTGCATTTGGATTCAGTTTTCGATTTCTTGTTAATAACTCTTTAAAGTTAGTTCAATGCATCTGCATTTAGTTTCTGATTATTTATGCTTTGAGGTTAGTTCGATGCAATTATATCCAGTTTCTGATTTCCCGTTAATTATTCTTTGAGATTATTTCAATGTATTTGCATTTAGTTTCCGATTTTTCACCAATTATTCTATGAGGTTAGTTCAATGTATTTGCATCCAGTTTCCGATTTTCCATTAATTATTATATGAGATTTGTTTGATGTATTTGCATACCGTTTCCGATTTTCTGTTAATTATTTTTCAGGGATTTTCATCCAATTTATAATTTCACATTAGTTATTATCTGACGTTAGTTTAATGCAATTGCACCCAGTTTCCGATTTTTAGTTAATTACTTTTTAAGTTTAGTTTATTGCATTTGCATAAAATTTCCGATTTTCTGTTAATTACTCTTTGAGCTCTATTATGTATTTAAATCCAGTTTCTGATTTCCTTTTAATTATCCAATGTAGTGTGTAATACCAACTTCTACTGATTTATCTGTAGTGTCCTTGCAAACATGACATAGAAAGTAAATTATGCTTGATTTACTATGTGGGATCATCGAAGATTATCCAGTTCCTGATTTTCCATTAATTATTATTTAAATTATGCATGACTCACTATGTGGAATATTCAAAGATTATCTATGAACGGGTGTTGCTATATTAATTATTCTGAAAAATATTTGTAAATATGCATAACTATTATATATTAATATTATATTAATCACTCAACCAAATTTCTTATAACATGAAAACCTCACTCTCGATTAAAAAAAAATAACTCGCATTTGATAAAATCCTTCAACTTCATTTTGTTGTTTAATAATAGAAGTTTGATTGAAGTTTTGTGAGATTGCCTAATAAGGTGAAGTTCATATAAATTGAAGCTACTTGAATAGCAAGGAGTTCCCAATCATACGGAAAGAGATAAGATAAACACCATTTTAAATGCAAAACTATACTTATCGAAATATTACCACAATATAACCCAACTATGTTTTGAGGTTAGTTCAATGTATTTGCATGTAGTTTATGATTTTTCATTATTTATATTTTGAGGTTAGTTCAATGTAGTTGCATCCAATTTTCAATTCCGTTATTTATTTTTTTTTGAAATCGGCCCAATGTAGTTGCATCCAGGTTTCGATTTCTCATTAATTATTCTTTTCGATTAGTTCAATACATTTGCATCTAATTTTCAATTTCTGTTAATTGTTCTCCGAGGTCGGGCCTCAATGCATTTACATCCAGTTTCTAATTTCCCATTAATTATTTTGTGAGATTAGTTTAATGCATTTTCATCTAATTTCTAATTTCTCGTTTATTATTTGATAAAATTGAATTTGCATCTAGTTTCCGATTTTCGATTTCCAGTTAATTAATTTTTAAGATTAGTTCCACACATTTGTATCATGTTTCTAATTTATAATTAATTTTTCTTCGAGGTTAGTTCAATGCAGTTGCATCCAGTTTCCGATTTCCCATTAATTTAATCTTTGAGGGTTAGCTCAATGCATTTGCATCCAGTTTCCGATTTTCCGACAATTATTTTTTTATGTTAGTTTGATGTATTTGTATCAAAGTTTTGATTTTCTGTTAATTATTCTTTAAGGTTAGATTAATTTAATACTTGCATTTGCATCCAGGTTTCGATTTTCTGTTAAATATTATTTGAGGTTATAGTTTGATGCATTTGCATCCAGCTTTCGGTTCTCCATTAATTGTTTTTTTACGTTAGTTTCATTCAGTATTATATATTTTTTAAAATATTTGTCATTATTGTTTTGCCGTTATTTTTTTTTTAAAAATTTTCCATTATATATTTTGTGATGTTATTTTTTGTATAATTGTTTTTAACTATGTGGCAGTGTTAAGGATATATTCGAAATAAGTCGGTGCTTATTAAAATTGTATGATTTGTAATAGGGAATTAGTTTCTACAAATCACATATTTTTAGCAATTTTTTTTATTTGATCAAATATGTAAGAATTGGAACACTAAAAATATTTGATTCGTAATAGGAAATTACATTTTATAAATCACCTATTTTTTAGCAATTTTGTTTATCTGATCAAATATGTAAGAAGTTGTAATACACTCTAACTCTCCAAATATAAGAATTAGAAATACACTCAAACTCTTCAAAGAGATTCTATGTACGTGGGATTGTAGACTATTAGAAAAGATTATCTTTTATATTAGAGTTTCACATAAGAGAAAAAAAAAAAACTAACTCTCATATTAGAGTGCCACATAGGAGAGAGAAAATCCTCTATTAGAGGTCTCTGCTTTAGTATATAGATAGTAGATATTTGAAGTTTACAACTCCGTCCATTTAATCATGGTCTAATATCGTGTTTTCTTAAAACTGATGTTACCATGTTTGTATAGCAATGCAGATGAATTGGTGATTTTGGCGCCAAAGATGCAATCCAACTTGTCCGAGTTTGAAAGATAGAGATACAAACCTTCTGGCTGTATACATTCTGTATCTTGCTATGGCTTTTCGTGGCCTAATAATTTTGAGATGTAACCACCTTATTACAATGTGGTTGGTTGGGGCATTTTCTGTTGTATAATTTCTTTAACGTTCTTCTGTATACAACAATATTTCATTTCTTCTATTGTGTCAGCTAAATTTTGCCCGTTATTAATGAAAGTATTCTGACATACACAATCATTCCAAAAAGAGCATAAAAACTTGTATTCTTCATGTAGATAGCCGTGATCTAAAATATAGTCTGAATTTTTTTGCCTTTGCCAAAGTTTGTTCAGGAATTAACAGTACGTATAAACACAATTTACAGAACCATTTTAGAGCATAATACAAGTTAAAAAAGATGTTTTCAAATATTGGTTTCAAAAACTGTAACATTGTTTGCACTCTGCACAAGGGGTGAAAAAAAAGACATTGCAAATGTGCAAAATTGATTTTGGGTACAAAAGTATTACAATTCTGGGGGCCCAATATAATAAATAGCCCATAGGCCGGTGTAGCCCAAAGTCTTAAACCCTACTACTAGAAATGTCAGCATGATTTCTGTAAGTATCAAAATTAGGGATCTATTACAATTTTGTAAGTACTAGGATTTGCCCGTGCCGTACGGCACTGAACCACTTATCGTCGCGCCTTCGGCGCTAGAAAACCCAATCAAAGCCGGCCTAATTTCCTATTATCTATAAGCCGTATATGGGCTAGCCCAGTATTTAAGTCTAGCCAAGCCAGTATTTAAGTCTAGCCCAGTATTTAAGATAGATCCGATGGATAGATTTTGAGCCGTTGGATAGGGCCTTTCGTCCCCACACCGTTATGTTTTGTTAGATAGATATAACCTGGAAAAGGCACAAGCGCCCCAAGCACACTAGCATTTTCCCTCGTTCTCTCTTCTGCATTATCTAAAAACTCATTTCTTCTCAACCCAAGCCGCCACACCCATTGCCTCTATTTCTGTTGTTGCTGCTCCACCGTGCGCGCGCTGCTGCTTCTGTTGCCTCCATTATCGGTGAGATATTTCAAGCATCATAATTTTTTAGTATTATATTTAGTAGTTCATCCATTGATTTTTTAGTATTATCGTTGCTGCTGCTGTTGCCTCCATTGATCTGATACTTACCGAATCCCCTCGACAGATTTTCTTACTATTTTAAGAGATAGATTGATTGAATGCCAAGGAATTAAGCGGGCCTTTTCAGATACCAGAACAACAAGATTTTAAGCGGGGCCTTTTGTGATAGCAGCAAACCAGGTCGTTCTGCCACCAGGTATGTAATAACAGTCCCGATAAGAATATCTTCTGTGCTATAATTAAAATTTACCCGAGTGTGGAAAACAGAATCAGTACATATCAGGCACACAATAGTAGTGTATATACAACTTCTATTTTCACTTGCTTGTGTAGATTACACACTAATGGAAAGTCTAATGGAAGGTGTCAGGGAATAATAAATCCTTAGTGGAGATGAATGTAAAAATTGAAATCTGTATCCTTCACTTTGTTGAATAATGACTGGAAGTACAAGTTATATAATGGTATGTAAAACATGGTTATATTTGTCAAATAACCATCTATAAGATGTTGTGTGTTTGTTTTTTCTTTTTTTATAAGTGCTTATAAGAGGAACTTAAAATGAAAAACAAACCAGTTTATAAGACCCACTTATAAGACCCTCTTATAAAAACCAAAAAACAAATAGGCCCTCACTCGGTTCGGTTCTTGAGGGCAAAGAGACAACATGCCAAAACGATACCGATCGAAGACACAACAATTACAAGGTTCCTTTTGAATTTAAATTATGTTGTTTTTCGATTTTATTGAGCTTGAAACAATAATTTTTCCAAATTAAGCAGGGGCTTTTGGGGGCAAAATGGGAAGGAGAATATTGAATGACGCGTTGAGAACAATGGTAAATGCTGAGAGGCGAGGAAAAGCTACTGCTAATTTGCAACCAGTGTCTAATGCCATTGCCGAATTTCTCAAAATCATGAAAAACCGAGGTATTCATTTAACCACCCCTATTGACCTTGAAGTCTAAAACTGCTTTTACTAAAATTGTTTTTTTTTTTTTTTTTTTTTAAAGGATATATAAAAGATTACAAAGTAGCTGATATGAATAGAGTGGGGAAAATAACTGTTGAATTGCAAGGAAGAATAAAGGATTGTCGTGCTTTAACGTATAGACAAGATCTTAAGGCCAAGGAGATTGACGAGTTCAAAATCCGTACACTTCCAACTCGTCAGGTGCGTTTGTTTTTGATTAATTATTATACAACATTCTTATATAATCATGTTTTTCACTAATACAATGGTTTAAAGCTGCCACGACCACTTCTAGAGTTGGTGAAATAATCTTTGCAGACACTAAATTTATTTGAGACACTGGTATATTGGTGTAGTTGTCATGCCCTAGTGGAATAGGACTTGGGGGGTTAAGCACACTAAGGAGAAATGAATAAATGAGAGAGATAGAGTTGAAAGAAGAGGAAGAATGAGGATTCAGAGAGAAGGGGAAGTTAGACAAGACAATAATAGAGGAAATATATTTCAATTGCTAATCTCCGAAATACACTTTTGGTTTCAAATACTGAACCAAACAGCCTAACAATTTGACACCTGGACCACTAACTAACAGACACGTGGCCCATTACAACTGCACTAATTTCTTATACATAGCCTCCTGACATAGCACTCTTCTTCAAAAGATCCTTGTCCTCAAGGATCAAAGTTTGGAAATTGCGCAAGAACCTTATCGTAGTCTTCCCAAGTTGCATCAGCAGGCTGTGTATTAAACCATTGAACTAAGACTTGAGTTGCTGCTCGAGCCCTTCTTTGAACCATCCTTCGATCCAATACAGCAATAGGTTCCACCAAGAACTGACCTTGATCATTGGTGGGAGCTAATTGTAGCACAGGGTTAACATCTTCACCAATTTTTTTCTTCAACAAGGACACATGGAAAACTGGATGAACAGCTGAAGTTGCATGCAAGGCTAACTTGTATGCTACTGAACCAATTTCTTTAATAATTTTGTATGGGCGAAAATATTTTGGTGCAAGTTTGAGGTTTCGTCGCATGGCTAATGTAGTTTGTCTATAAGGCTGCAACCTCAAATATACCCAATCCCCTACTGCAAAAACCCGTTCAGTTCTGTGCTTATCGGCATAAAACTTCATTCGTTGTTGGGCTTCCTGAAGTTGTTCCCGTAGTAACTGCATTGTAGACTTTCGCTCCTCCAAAAACTGATGAACTTCTAGGTTACGGGTAGCTAATTGTTGGGGAATAGCTAAATGAGGGGTGGATAGCCATAGAGAGATTCAAATGGAGTAGTCGGTAGAGTGGTGTGGTAACTTGTGTTGTATCTAAGGGTGATTCTTTTTTCCGAAAACCCAATTTTTCCAAATTCCGATCCGATATTTTTCCGAATTCGGATATCCAATTTTTCCGAAAAATAATTGGATCGGAATTGGATGTGTTTTCAAAATCCGATCCGATCTGATTTTCGATTAATTTCCAAATTTTTAATATATAGTGGTCTATTTCATATAGTTACTAAATTAAAACTGCAAATAATTTACAAACCAAATGAAAACTCTAGAGAAGTAAAACATTGTCTCTATCACAATTTCAAAAAACCAATATTGCCATTCTAGTACATGTTTTAATTTCTCCCATCTTCCTATTTACTGAATTAATGCATTAACATGTCATGAAGAATTTTTTTTGCTGAATAAACGTGTTAAAAGGTCTAATTTGTTTACTGAATTAATACATTTCAAAATGATTGCTAAATGAATGTATTAACTGGATAAAAAATATTTATCCTAAAAGAGAATCCAATTATATAATTCAAATTCGATTTAATTTTGTATTTTGCGGATTCTGAAATTTTCTTTGTATTTTGCGGATTTTGAAATTTTCGAAAATTTTCCGATTTTCCGAACTTTCCGAATTCGGAAAAAAAATTATCATCCGAAAAATAATTGGTTCGAATTGAAAAGGATATTGCCATCTTAAAAAAATTGGAAATTTTTCCGAAAGCCTTTTATCCGATCCGAAGTCTCCCTAGTTGTACCACCATTCCGCTAAGGACAACCATTTTGCCCATTGGGTAGGGTGATCACTAGTCATGCAACGGAGGTAATTCTCAAGGCATTGGTTTAACCGTTCTGTGTGGCCATCGGATTGGGGATGATAGGCAGTGGAATGATGTAATTTAGTACCAACTAGCTTGAACAAGTGAGTCCAAAATTGGCTAAGGAAGATGGTATCTCGATCTGAAACTGTGGTGGTAGGAAGGCCATGAAGCTTATGGATCTGATCAAAGAAATTTTGGGCGATTGTGTTAGTAGTATAAAGATGAGTGATAGCTATAAAATGGCCATATTTCGTCATTCGGTCGATTACCACAAAAATAGTGTTCTTGGAGGTTGAATTTGGAAGACCTTCAATGAAGTCCATGGAGATATTTTGCCGTGGTTGGGTTGGGATGGGTAGAGGTTGTAAAAGGCCAGGGTATGGGATATGTTCACCTTTATTACGCTGACACACATCGCAAGCTGCAACAGTATTCACCACATCTAGGCCAAGTGAAAAACTGCTCTACCCTTTTAATGGTTGCTTTTCTGCCAGTGTCCACCTGTACCCGAAGAATGTAATTCCTCTATAATTTGCTTCCTCAAACTTCCATTATCCCCAATAAACAACTTGCCTTGAAATCGCAATGTTCCGTTCCTGAAAGAATAATCAGAGACATCATGAGGGTTGCTTACTAATTGAGGTACCAACTGTTCAGCTAATTCGTTCCCTTCCAAACTCTTTTGTACTTCGGTTAACCAAGATGATTGGAGTGTAGAAAGATTGTGGAAACTGCCTTCTTCTTCTGGTATTCTTGATAAAGCATCTGCCACCTTATTATCAAACCCCTTTTTGTAGACTGTTTCATAGTCAAGGCCCAATAGTTTTGTCAACCATTTTTGCTGCAACATAGAAGAGAGTCACTGCTCAAGCAAATACTTTAAGCTTTGGTGGTCTGTTTTGATCACAAAGTGGTTATCAAACAGATAGGTCCTCCATTTTTCTACTGCAAAGACTATTGCCCACAATTCCTTTTCATATGTCGAGAGACCCAACTTGCGAGGGGGAAGAGCCTTGCTCAAAAATGCTAAGGGTCTACCATCTTGCATAAGAACTGCACCTATACCATCTTTGCTTGCATCAGTTTCTAACACAAATGGCCTGTTGAAATTTGGGAGAGTGAGGACAGGTGTAGAAACCATTGCTTGTTTCAAACAGTTGAAGGCATCTACGGCTGCTGGAGTCCATTTAAACTGGTCCTTCCTCAACATCTCAGTTAGTGGTTTACTGATGATACCATACCCTTGAACAAACTTCCTATAATATCCGGTCAGACCCACAAATCCCCTCAATCCTTTTACAGTCTTAGGTAAAGGCCAATTGACCATAGCTTCCACTTTAGACTTGTCAGCATATACACCTTGCTTAGAAATAATATGCCCAAGATATTCCAGCTTATTTTACCCAAAAGAACATTTCGAACTCTTGGCATATAGTTGATGTTGTCGCAGCAAATTTAGTGTAATACGCAAATGTTCCTTGTGCTCATCCATAGAAGTATTATATATTAGTGTGTCATCAAAAAAGACAAGGATGAACTTTCTGAGATGAGGCTTGAAAACAGAAGTCATTAACGCTTGAAACGAGGCAGGAGCATTTGTCAACCCAAATGGCATGACTAAAAACTCATAGTGTCCATCATGAGTACGAAATGCGGTCTTCGGAATGTCCGGCGCATATACCCTTTATCTGGTAAAATCCCAATCTGAGATCTAGTTTAGAAAAAATACAAGCACCATGTAACTCATCAAGTAGCTCATCAATTACGGAAATATGGAATTTATTTTTGATGGTAAGGTCATTTATCCGCCTATAGTTGATGCACAATCTCCATGAGTTGTCTTTTTTTTAACCAATATAACCGGGGAAGCAAAAGGACTGCTTGAAGGTCTGATCACCCCACTATCTAACATTTCAGTTACAATTTTCTCGATTTCCACTTTTTGCACATGAGGGTATCGATAAGGCCTAATATTAACAGGCTCACTACCAGATTTGAGGGGTATGTGGTGGTCCTGGTCTCTCTTAGGTGGAAGAGCATTCGGTTCCTTAAAGACATCATTGTACTCAACTAATACTGATTTAAGTAAGAGAGGGACATTTACTTCCGTATGCACGTCTGAAATGGTATACAGTTGAGCCATCACCCCATATTTACTTTTCTGGTATAACCTCTGAAAGGCTTTCCCACTGATCAACTGCAACTTGCCCTCTTCCTTGTTGCCTTGGAGTGTAATTCTTTTGTTGTCCTTGACAAAACTGAGTTGTAACTCATTCAAATCCAACGCCATTGGACTAATACTCTTAAGCCAATGGACCCCGAGAACCATATCCCAGCCACCTAAGGGCAGTAATCTTACTTCAGCTTGAAACTCCTCTCCTTGCATACGCCAATTGAATTTGGGGCAAACCGCACTGCTACATGTTTTGCTGCCATCAGCTACAGTGACCATTAATTTTGTTGTAGGCACCACTTCACATCCGATTTGCTTAGCAGTCATGGGATCCAGAAAATTATGGGGGATCCCTGTATCAATAAGAATGGTGATAGGGTGCTTTTTGACCATGCCTTGAATGATTAAGGTCTGATAACACTGATGCCTGATATAGCTTGTAAGGATATGGCCATGTCGACTCCTTTATCAACAATTTCTTTTGATTTCTCTTCCACTTGAAATTCGATACTGTCATTACTATGATCTTCTTGTTGTTCTTCCTCGGTAACTAACATATGGATGCTCATTTTCATACATCTATGACCAAAGGAGTAATGCTCGTCGCAATAGTAGCAAAGCCCTTTTCTCTTCTTAATTGCATTTCAGTGGGAGTTATTCTTTTAATGGGTGGAAAAGAAGATGTGTTAGACTGGAAATTTTATTGGGGTTTGATGTTGTTGAGGAGTTTCTTGGGTTGGTTTTATCGATGGAATTCACTGGCATTTGAACGGTTTGGTGAAGGTCGAGCTTGATGTCGCTTGCCTTAGAGTTTAAGCTTGTACTAGAATTCGAAGAGTAAGACCTTGAATAATTTTTCTTGGCTAATGAATTAAGGGTGGATTCTTGGAGTCTTGCCAAAAGAATAGTATGAGTTAAGGTCGTGGGGCTGAACATTTGCACAGGATTCCTTATTTCTTCCTTAAGACCACTCAAGAAGCTTGAGACAAAATATTCCTCAGATAACCCTCTATTCTTAGCTAGTATTAGTGGCATCAACTCTTCAAACTTCTCCTGATATGCTGCCACCGAACCCATTTGTTGCAATTTATTAAATTCCCCTACTACATTCTCATAACCCTCATCAGAAAATCTTCCACATATTGTCTTAGTAAAATCATCCCAAGTTATTCTTTCATAAGTTTCGTAGAAGGATTGGAACCATGTTTCTGCCTTACCTTCGAAATATAAGGAAGCAAAAAGTACTTTCTGGTCCTCTGCAATTGGATTTAACCGTGAAAAACCTTTGACATTTCTTCACCCATACCCTCGGTTCTTCACCATTAAACCTTGGAAACTCAGCCCTTGGTAACTTGTAGTTCCCAAAAGACCCATTTGAGCATTGTCTCCTAGCTAAATCTATGACATTAGGTGCTCCAAAAATCCCATTTGGGTTACCCAATATTCCCCTTTGATCTCTACTATCATTAAATTTTTCTGGCTGTTTTTCAAGTTTCTCATTTAATTTCGAAAATTGATTAGTAATATTAGACATCATAGATTCTAAAGTACCTTGCATAATCTGAACTTTCTCTTCCACCCCATCTTGTCTCTGGTGCAACTCCGCCATTTTTGTGTTGATGCCGCGTTCGAGTAACTCCTTCAATCTTGCTTCTGCCATATTCTAAATAAGGATACAATTGCTCTGATACCACTTTTGTCATGCCCTAGTAGAATAGGACTTGGGGGGTTAAGCACACTAAGGAGAAATGAATAAATGAGGGAGATAGAGTTCAAAGAAGAGGAAGAATGAGGATTCAGAGAGAAGGGGAAGTCAGACAAGACAATAATAGATGAAATATATTTCAATTGCTAATCTCCGAAATATACTTTTGGTTTCAAATACTGAACCAAACAGCCTAACAATTTGACACCTGGACCACTAACTAGCTAACAGACACGTGGGCCATTACAACTGCACTAATTTCTTATACATAGCCTCCTGACAGTAGTACAGTGCATATCTTAGTATCACCCTTAGCCAACAACAACATGAGTTAAGTGAAAATATATATAGACTGGATTGGTTGATCGTGGTGTATAGCAGTTATACATTACTTAAAGCACAAAACACAGTGATTTGAAGCTGAGATCCGTTTATTTCAAGGACCTTAGGATTTTATTCAAAGCGTAACCACAACTTTTGTAATTGGCTATTGTAGTAAATATATTCTCCTCTTTAGAAAGTTTATTGTCTTCCAACCTTTTCACAACCATACCACTATGTATTGAGAAATCACCCCATATGGATAATTCAGTATAAAAATTTGTCTTTGCTCATGCAGTGGGGCTATGTTGTGATCACAACTCCAAATGGTGTTTTGGATCACGAAGAGGCCAAGAGTCAGAATGTGGGGGGCCAGGTTCTTGGTTATTTTCATTAAATTGTCCATGTATCTCCCTTTTGAAAAGAATGAAAGAGAGCGTTCTAGGATCATACGACTACACTACTGGGCGTCTTCGAATCTCTTCTAGTAGACCATCAAGCTTCTTACTTACATGCTCTTGACTCTGAACAACAATCACTATGTCCAAGGGACTTTGGTACTTGGTTTTCTTTGTAAGATTAACCTTTTTAATCCATTTTTATGTGAAGTGATTCAGTATCGCTAATATCACAACCTTAATAATGCAATAGAATCACTGCATTAAGTGCTTGTATCTTTTATCCTTGTATTTCTGCTGTTATTCTAAGTTAGGTTTGACTACCGAATATATGGGCATTTGAAATTAGGTTAGAAGACCCTCTTCCACAACTTTTCTAAACTCATATTCTGTTAAACAAATGCTCTTAACTGCATAACTGGATTATGTGAGTGCCATGGACCATTTGTGAGTTGTTTGAATCAAAGGCTGCATTCTGAACAAACAAGTGAACATGTTGAAATGGATTCAGATTTCAAAATTTTACTTGCCCAGTTTCAAGTTATTGATAACAAGATTTCACTTTTGGTATCTGGTATCTGTCTCAAAATAAATTATTTGCAGCTGATCAGCTTTACTTTAAATGTTGAGTCCTAGCGACTTAGATTTCAATTTATTGCGTGCCCTATTGGATCAAGTTTTTGGTTTCTATTTCACAAGAAAATAAATGCAGCTGATCAGATTTAATTTGTACTTTGAAATTTTTTAGAGAAGACAGCGCCGTCTTGTGTCCTCCATACCATAGCAGGTTATGGTACCCCGTTTCTCAAGATACAATAGATGCAGACTGAGAGGCCTGAACCACCTGAATTGTGTCTACTTCTTCTCCATTCTATGTACTTGTGAATTGTGATAGTATTCAGATTCATTTGGCAGTATCTTTCTCTTCCTTTTGTCCTTTTTTTACCTGATCTAATACGCCCTCGCCACAAATACTCGCTTGAGAAAGTTGTAGTACTCCCTGGCCCTGCTCCCTTACCAAAAGTGTAGTTTATCAGTTCTTAAACTGAAACTCAAATAGTCCGTCTAGATTTCGATTAGGGAGCAGTACAAAACTACAAATGTACAATACTTATTTCCTTCCTGATCTAGAGTCTTAAGAGTCTATACTATGGTTGGCCTTGCTCTTCAGATCAAAATTTTGGATGCACTTGGTGGCCATGGAGTGGATAAGAAGAATCCCTTTTAAGACAAAAGGCAATCTTCTTCCCGACTATAAGTCTATGACATCCCATGGGCCATGGCTCAGCATTGTGGTAGTCATTGCCATCCCTCAGTACATGTACATTTCTGATCAATAGTATGTTAGTAACATCATTTGTGTAGACTTGATTATCGGGAAAAAAAAAAGACATTTGTGTAGACATCTGAAGGGTGCGTTTATCGAAAAAAAGGACACGCATGCAGTGGACATCATCAATCAATCATCATTGTCTAAGATAAAAGTCAGATGACAAAAAATGCGTGCCACGTCAACTAAGAACTTCCCACAGATTAATTGGAAGAGAGACAATAGATGTACTTCAACATTTACAGTGCAATACATATAAATATATAATATCCGAAGGTAACGAGGATAATTTCATCTTAAGCATCCAATGGTTCAGATTCAACAGGACCTCTGAAGAAAGGGGTCCAACATCATCTGAAAACCAGCCCTATTCTGTGAAATAAAAGTGAACATGTCACGAAGATTAGTGTTGTGAAGATGCTGAGAACCCCAAAACCCACCTCCCCCATCCATTTCAAAGCACAAGGGGTGAGTTGGGTCGTCTTGGTGCTCCATCTTATCCATCCAGTGCAGGTTAGCATCAACTTCTTGTATATGAGAAAAGTTGGTCTCTTTGTACTGGCCACTACTAGTGCTCTCCTGATGTGACAGAAGGGTCTTTAAGCGGATAGAAGATGGTGAGATGTTGGTGGTATTATCTGTCAATGTAGGTGAATATGATGACTGGAAATCCATGGCAAATAAATTGTTGGATTGAGAGACATTTGGTCTGCTAGACTTTTGAAATCATTTGTGCTTTGATTAATGATATGATTGTGGTTTGAAGATTCAGAATCTAGCAATGCTGTTGGAGATTCGAAAAGTGGAGGCAACGAAGAGAAAGATGATTTAAGAAGATAGCTGTGTAAATGAGACAAGGAGTTTTTCTTGTGGTACTCCCCTCCAGAAACCTTGTGTTGTATTCTACAAATCACCCATTCATCCTGCCACCATTTCAAACGTTGCATGCATTAGAGCTAAAGAAACAAAGTATTCGGAATGAAAGAGCAGCTGACAAATTCCACTTGTCACTACAGAATACCGATACTGTTTGGGCACTTCCTATTGATTCGCTTTCTTCTTGTGCAAGCAACTATGCCATTAAAATATGAACTGCTTACTGCTGCACCTAAAGATAAGGTCTGGCTTAGCTATATTCCTATATCCTTAGCAATTTATCTCACATTCTAGGTGGTACTCGAGGAAGTCTCCATATCCCACATTCATATCTTTTTAGCTTTGCGGCTTTGCCCAGTAACAATCACATTTATTTAATCAAATATGAGCTTCAATTCTATTCAAAGCGATATATAGAAAGTACAGTTTTTCTTTTCTTTTTTTACCTTGCAAGTGTGGCGAGAGGAAAAGTCACCCACAAGACGGTACTCATGCATGACCCACTTGGTTTTCTCCCCACGTGGAGCTCTACCCTTGTAGAAAACCAAAGTTTTTTTCATCCCAAGTAAGAAGGGTCCATTGGATGCACTATAGATTTCCTTGTCTTTCCCTGTTGCTTTCCAGTATCCAGCTTCAGTTGCTCGGTTTGTTCTCAATCCTGTTGGGTATTTTCTGTCTCTTAAGCTGAAGAAATACCACTCTCTTTCCCCAATCTTTGCCATATCTGCATGTGACATTAATGAAGAAGGAGACACTTAAGTTTACATAGTTAGAGATTTAACAATCTATCACAACTTTCCCCTTTCTAATGTTGAAAGATTGAAAGGAAATCACTAATATTTGTAAATTTCATATGTGAAGGACCACATTTAACTGCATGTATTTGACAATGACCCAAAATTAAGAGAAACGGAATGCTTGGATCATAAAGAATAGATTGAAGTGGAGTTGCTATGCCAAAAAAATGTGAAACTTGGACTAAATTTGTCTACTTGAGCCATTTTTTAAGTATGATTAAATATTGATAGAAAAGACTGACAAATGTCTCAAAGCACACTCAATAGAAAATGTCAAACAAATGAACAAGCTAGAGTGACAAGATGCACGTATACCTGGAAGCTCCCAAGGCTCACATCTATTAAGGTCAACCTCAGCAATGTCTACCCCCCAAAAACTCCCATTAAACACTTTAGAAGCCAAATAAAATGTGACAAGTTCTTCATCAGTTGGGTGAAACCTAAACCACGGTGGTCAACCTTGTTCATTTGTGCTATCACCATGCATTTCACTTAACACTTCTTCCATACCCAGCATCTTCATGATTAACTCAGACGAACTGTTTTAAAATTAAAAGGAAGATTGGATATTTAGAAAAAACTATAGTGTGTAAACTTGAGTTTGCGATGGGTGTTGATAACTTGATATAGATGAGTGGAATGTGAAAGTGCTTATATATAGAAGCATAGTACAAAATATCAGGATATAGGTATTTATCGATATTCAATTTCTGGATATGTATCGTGGATATATTCTCCTCTTTGGGGATATTTGACATTTTTTCACATGAAAATATCGTAGATATATCCAAAATATCGACAAATATCGTGGATATTTATTAATATATCATGATATATTATTTATATTTATTTGAAATATAATGGTAAATATTAAATAAAATTATTATATACACAAAATATCGCCAAATATTCCCAAATATCACAAATATCATAAATATCATCAAAATATCACTGATATTTATAGTCGTATATATCTCTAAACATATCGTGATATTTATATATCTTTCTCTGAAATCTGGATAGATATCTCCAAATATCACGATATATCAGGATATTTTATATTATGTATATAAGTAGCACTGAAACCGAAGAAAAGGTAAATATATGAAGGAGAGAAAGATTTGGATTTCACAGAGCCTATATGCCTATATGCCTATGCAGGGGCGGCCCTGAGTTTCAAGGGGCCCTAGGCGAGTTTCAAGATGGGAGCCTATGTATTATAATAAAAAGGAAATGGTTGTCAAAATTGTTTGTGGTCTGGCTTATTACATATAGACATATGGCATAGAGTAGAGACTATAGGGTTTATGGGACTTGGCGTGGCAGAGGGACCAATTTTGGGCCTAAAAGTATTGAAAATATTGAATAGACTTGAAACAGGCTTCGAGTTGGATAGTAGACTTGAAATGGGCTTTTAAGTGGGATATAGTTGGATATGGACAAGTTTGGCGGACTAGCTGAGTGGGGGCCTATTTTGGGCTGAAAGTTTGGGGCCCCAGCTAGCCGCCTGTGTGGACTGTCCTCAGGGCCGGCACTGTGCCTATGTAGCTATCTGTTAAATTAGACAGACTATTAAAAGCTCACCTGATACTGAAAAGCTCCCTACATACAAAAAACTAATCAAGAAAATAGCAAAGATTATGAGTTATTGCGGAGTCGGTTTTTGACAGAGATTTATGCGTGCGTGTGTGTCCATGTTTATTTGAGCGAGAGAGACTAGAAAAATTATCACTCCTGCATTTATAGTTGTAGAAAACAAATTGATTCATCATCAGCTTGTTCTTTGTGCCATATATAATGTCATCCAACATACAAAATTTAGTAACTCGATGAATAATTGATCTTTAGCATTTGTTGCCATTCATGCGTATTTGGCTGTCTCGCGACGAGATAATCTTATTCCAAAAGACATGTCAATCATGTGGATTGGAAATACACCAGCGAAAAGTCAAATGGTTCCATGACCAGACGACTCAATCAGTCAATCCCATCAACAATTTTTGTTTGTCTTTTATTTTTTAGCTTATGTATCTACTGGCATGTGAAATCTTTGATGCAAAAATTGGATTATTGAAAAAAAGATAGTCATATACAGTTGAGCTATGGTTCAAAATCTCAGATTGGCTGAAATTTTAAAGGACAGAAAGCCACAAGTTTTAGTTGAAAATTTGAAATAGATGCCAAAAAAAGTTCTAAAATGTGTGTCATGCCTCGTACTATAACCTTGAAATCTGAAATATATTACAAAATTTCCTGAAACTTTGTAAAACATTTTTCTACGGGTACTACACTACTACCACGAAAAACAAAAAAAAAATTACATGTTTACACGGTGTATTGGTGTTGTTGCATTCTCACATAAATGACATAATAATATTTGTATGTTTTCATGCTAGTATTCTTCTTACAAAATCACCGACGGTACCAAAAGTAGGAAGGAACAATTGAGGAAAATTAGCAGTACCAAAATGAATATAGAATATAGATGCATCAGTTTCGATATTAAGGACGAGCGGCAGTGGCGCTGCAAACTTGCACCACCTCTTCATCCAATGCTATGCCCGAGGAGAAGATAGTATTGGAAGCACCAGAGCTTTTATGGTCTCTTTGTCCTTCAATAATGCTCGTTCTTTTGCTCGTGAAATGCTCAAATCCATTTTTATTCTAATCATAAACCACCGGCTAAAATGAATAATGACATTCATATTGAGCTACATACCTGAAATGAAAACCATGCCTTTTTGGGACATAAATATAGGACATTGTTGTTTGCTAAACTGTAATTAACTTGATCAATCATTCATTTGATTGGATAGTGATTTGATTGGATAGTGATTGTAACTTGGAAGTAAAGCGTTAATGACTTAATGTGATACCAAAATCATTGTACACTTATGATCGATTAATTTTTTGTATTATAAGAAAATTGTTCGGTCTTTATGTATAAGAAAAGTGTAATTGGTGTTTATGTAATCAATTTTTATTGGTTAATCGGGCTAATCATTGGTTAATCAGTAATTTTCTTGGTTGAGAACTTCTCAATTATTTTAGTCTAAACGACTTCACCATATCGCCCTATAGAAGCCCTAAACAACCTAGCCATACCGCTTGCATGTGATACCAAATGATTAGCCAAATCTAAAATGCACACACAAATGATGTGGTCAAGCCGTTTGAGTGTACACTCAAACGATATGGTGGTACCGTTTGAGTGTATACTCAAACGACGTGGCCATATCGTTTGAGTTTATACTCAAACGACTTGACCACATCATTTGATTGTATACGAAAACGACGTGGACATATCGTTTGAGTGTTATTTAAACACTCAAACGACGTGGCCATATCGTTTGATTGTATACTCAAACGACTTGGCCATATCGTTTGAGTGTATATGCAAACGACATAGCGGGATCGTTTGAGTGCACACCCAAACGGCTCGAGGGGTTCGTTTTGGCGAGACCGGTTGAATTAGTTGCTGGGCCTAGGCTTTGATGGCAAACTTGTAATATATATATTTTTTTTGAGAGGTTGCCCAATCCAATTTGATGAGTGCCCGATGGAATCACCTTTATTTATTACAAATTTACACTGACTTTGCAGAGAATTAGGCTAAGTCTAATGGTCCGGCAAAACACAAAATATAACGGAAATTGTGATCTAATGGTGTCTCAAAACGCTAACCCGCCAACGCTATCGGTATAAGTTTTCCTAACGATATAGGCGTATTGTCTTCACGTAAATAGGAATGGCGGCTATATTTGTTTGAACAAATTTATTTTCAAAATCTTTTGTTTTGGTGAATTACATTTGTATCCCCATTATTTTGTATTTGTATAATAAAGAGAAAGGGCAAAATGGGAAGGGAAGAAAAAATGATTTTCCATACGCCTTTGGGGGTGGCGGCTAGAGAGGTGTGATTTATTTTTTTATTTTTATTTTTTTATTTTTTGTACGCCCATTGACAATGGCGGTTAAGAGCATCTCTAGGTGGTAGTATCACGGGTCAAAATCTTCAAATTTGAAGAAAAAATTTGGAATTTCTCGAAATTCCAACTCTAGGTGGTAGTATATTCGGTCGCATCACCTGTCCGTTCGTATTCTTATTCGCAAATTTGGCAATTTGGATGCGGATGCGAAGTGCCATTGCAAATGTCGCCGAATTTTTTTTTTGACTTTAACCAACACCACGCGCCAGTACCACTGGCGCACGCTACTACTAATATTGCGCAAGTTATTTTTTTTTTACTTTTTCAATTTAGTGCGACAGTGGAAATGTCACGTGAGTTTTTTTTTTCAACTTGGGGAGCGTGGTAGGGTCTACAATCGCATTTGCGGTCGATATTTGCGACCAGTTAGAGTTGGTCAAAATTTGTGACCAGTTTCTTTAAATTTTTTCTTCAAATTTAAAGAGTATACTACCACCACCACATACGGATTTGAAGACCTATCGGTTTTCTCCAATTGCATAAAAAAAAAAAAAAAAAAAACCACTAACCGTATACACTATTGTATTGTGGTTTGGTGCCATGGCGCACCAAACCATTGGACTTAGCCTTAGGAATAATCTCCAGTGCAGATGATGGTGGTCCTCCATCTGATGACTTTAACCTCACTGAACTTAAGTAATGCACATACAACGAATCAAGAAAAAGCTTGGATTGGATGTAGGGTTCTGCGTTGGTAATAGACTGCTCTTGTTAAAATCTGAAAGAAAATGAATGTACAGATGCAACCGCTGATCATTCAGGGTTAAATTGAATCCCTTGGGCAGAATAGAAAGGCTTGGGGTCAAACCAGACATTGTCTTTTTGTAAGCCCCCCAGGCCTATATCTATATGAATACAATTCTGAAGTGAGGCTTACTACCGTTCGTCAACAAGATCATGTAAAATTAATAATCTATAAAGGAAATAAATCTTATCAAAGAAATATTATGAAGAATCAGAGTGCAAAATTGGTTTAAAACATTACAATCTCAATACAGACACCAAACAGACTTTTTCTACATCTGATACATGATTAAATTGAGTTCTAAAGTCAGCTGTCAGAATGGTGCAATTGCCATAGGGTCATCTGTTATCAAGTTACACACACACACACTAACACTGGGTTGCCTATGCTACAGAATCAGAGTGCAAAGTCTGTTTTCACGGTACCTTCCTTCCGCGAGGTTGCCTATGCTACAGAAAATTCTTACCGGCAATATCTCACCTAAATGATGTGCAAAGTCTCTCTCATCGTAACGACGAAAGCAAAACCCAATATTTATGAAGTCTTGCTCTTTAATAACTTTTTATTTCAAGATGGGGCTTTTCAATGCTCAACAGTCAACACTAAAAGGAATCAAAGGAATTTTGATTTAATTTGTAAGTTCTCTTTATTAGGTGAATTATGGGTTATATTGATCTTGAGAACTTGGTAGAAAAAAGTCAAAAAACTATGGACTGTATGCCAACATTGATTGTTTGTGGTAGTAGTAAGGTAGTGATTGATCTAAAACTGGTTACATATTATCTTTTTTCTCTTTGGGTGCCTTTTTGGGACACATGTGAAAATAACTTTTACTGTGGGCTATTCTTTTACTAAAGGGTGCTAATCCCAAAAGTTGGAGTGTATATACCGAAACCCAAAATCAATTCAAAATATTTTTAAATTGAACTAGGTTTAAAACCCTAATTCCGGTCTTTATTAGCTTAAAACCCATTGAATTTATTAATTACACCTAAAGCCCACCTGATTTTTTGAAATGTTAAATAAAGGTTCCAACTTCGGTAAATTTCGAGTTTAAGTCTTTTCTTTGTGTTTCATTTATTCAAAATGCCCATTTTACCCTTTTCAAGTTTTTCCTCACAAACACCTCTCTTCTCAAAATATATCTTCATCACCACACTCCAACATACACTAGCTGTCGACCTTCGCATCTCCCACAATCAAAGTAATCACTTTGCCTCTCCATCTTCTTTTCTCCCCACTATCTTTTTTTCCTCTAATCGCTTCTAAAAAATGAGTGTTTTTTTATTATTTATGATTTTGGGTTTCAAAATAACCTTTGAAATTTGGTATTGATTGACTTTTTGGATTTCATTACAAATGAAGCATTTCCCCTTTATGTAGATTAGTTTTATTGCATACTCCTGTGATTTCAAGCGGTTGCTATATATATTGATTGTTTAATTTAATATCTGATTTTCTTTACTTTGAATTATTGATATTGTTACTACATACTTTGTAAAGTTATACGTTGAATACATTGTGTAATATTCTAATTGTGTTTTCAAGGTCATTTAACTCGTATTGTTTTTGGCACTTGAAGAACAATGTTGGTTATGTTATATAAAAAGATAACAAATTGAGAAAATATGTTGTGAAGCTATTTTCTGATTGTGCTTATATAGCTTCTCATCATGAATTTTTGCCTTGTGCTGAAAAGTTGAAGAAACATGGCGGTTTTCCTGTGCAAAGGTTTTTGACAGATATTAGATTGGAAAATTGGGCAAATGCATACTTTCACAGTGCTAGATATGATAAGATACATGTGCTCGACACTAACTGATCGAATGTTTCAATGAATGATATGGATCACTAAAGAGCGCTTCCTGCCTATTATTCCTATGCTTTTTGGAATCATGGAAAAGATGATAGAAATGACTTGGAACATATTGGAGGAGTCTATGAAATGGAATTCCGTTTTATGTCCAAAAATGGAGATAGTACTGGTTAGTAAGGTTGAAGCTATAAGGACTTTGAGGGTGGTTAGATCAAATGAAAATCAGTTTCTAGTTCATAGCGACGTCATTCATTCAGTTGATTTAATGAATAGATCATGTACTTGTAACTATTAGCGTGTCGATAATTTCCCTTGCATACATGTTATCGCTTGTATTGGTAGTAAGGGTGATTCCTTTTATAGCTACATTGATGAAGGATATACAGTGATCGCATTCAGGCAATGTTACTCACATTCTATCAAGCCAGTTTCGAATGGTTCTATGCCAAGACATATGCTTGATTTTCCTACGGTTTATCCGTGTAGTCCGAAGATTGGTCCTGGTAGACTCAAGAAGAAAAAAATTTAAAGCACCGGTGTGATTCGTTAGTCTGTGATCAGTTTTGATGTTCTCGGCAAACCATATTTTTTTTGTTATCTTAATTGAGATTTTTAAGTATGGTCTTCTGACATTTATTAATGAGAAATTGATACTCATTGTATTCTTTTTATTGAATGTTAGATACTCATTTGAGATTATTCGTTAGTCGTTTTTTTTTTTTTTCATTTGTTATAATGGAATTTATATCCTGTGAAATTATTTGTGTTGCAATTGTAATTAAGAGTGCAACATTCATGTTGCAGTCATAATTGATAGTGCAACATTCTAATTGATATTGCAACATTCATGTTGTAGTCGTAATTGAGAGTGCAACATGAATGTTGCAGTCGTAATTGAGAGTGCAACATTCATGTTGTAGTCGTAATTGATAGTGCAACATTTTAATTGAGAATGCAACATTCATGTTGCAGTCGTAATTGAGAGTGAAACATTCTAATTGACAGTGCAACATTCATGTTGCAGTCGTAATTGAGAGTGTAACATTCTAATTGAGAATGTAACATTCATGTTGCAGTTGTAATTGAAGGTGCAACATCCATATTGCAGTGGGATGTTGTACAAGAATCATACGTGAGACTTACTTTTGATGTAATGCATGAGACTTAATGCTAGAACTATGCGTGAGACTTAATGTTATATACACATATAAACGAATCTTGGTGGATTTGAACCACCATCCTCTTAGGATTCTTCTCCCAAGCGCTCTACCTTTTTGAGCTAAAGATCCATTCTTTTTATGTTAACTTCATCACGATAATACTTATAGTGCATGTATGTACCACTGTACTTGTACCCCTACGAACGACCATCATGGGGTACCACTATAAGAGAGCCCACTAATGAGACGGGCTTGCTTACCCGCATCGTGGCAGTCCCGCTTTGTCTACTAATGTGGTATTCGGGCATGCCCTCTATTGAGCAATGACACGCCCACTAATATGACACCCAAGTTATATATAGCAGTGTCCGAGATATGTCAAGGGATTTTGTCCATATGAAGCTTTTGGAAAGATTTTATACAAAGAGGGAAATATCTCGTCAAATAAGAAAGGGGTATTTTTAGCAATGAGATTCCTATAAATACCCAACAATATATCATTTCAAACAAAGAACTACGTGCATTTTTGAGACTTGATTCCAGAGAACAATTTGGATACGTAGGCAGCCATTGGTGGTACAGTCTCTTTCACTCTCTATCAACCTCTCCAACAAGATCATTAGTGTGTTTGTGTGAGTTCTCACCCAAACAGCAGCCATTGAAGGTACAGTCTCAACAGTTCATTGCAACAACCTCCCTTACGAAACCATTGGTGTGTTTGGGCGAGTTTCTACCCAAACATAATTGGCGCCGTCCGTGGTCCTTATTGACGGGCCCTCTTCCACGTTCCTTCTTCCAAGCACCATTAATGGCAAAAACTACAAGGTCTCAGGCGAACAAGAATACAAGAACACAACAACAACAACAAGACGAAAATCCGGAAATACTAATCAATCAGGAGGTGATAGAACAACCGGCTACAACAGATCTGCAAGATCAGCCTTTTCAACTCCAAGTGCCACGACAACCCAGATCTAGACGTCCGACATCTCAGGCCCCAGTAACTCACCTTCAAGATCTAGACGTTACAAATGCAAACGAAGTAGATCCGGATAACATGGAGATAGGAGATGAAGACATGCCGCTTAAAATCGCGTCGAGGTTCAGAAGAGAGAAGGAGCATAGCAACTACTTGCAGAAGCAACTGGACAAAGGGAAGCAAGTACAAAGGGATGACGCCGATGCTGCATCTTCCACACCGGCAAGAGCTCCCAGATCCGGTGAAAATCGGAGTGTATCCAACCGACTACAATTTAATTACGGTACATCCCATCCATTGGAAACTGTCCCTGAGCATCGTCACCCAAAGTCAAGCAGACATTCATCTCATTCAAGAAGACGATCCAGATCTCGAAATACCAACAACACTAGGCGTATAAGTGGTCATAACATGACAAGATCATTGAATGTTGATCATAGCGTATCAGAAAGGTGGACAACATCCACCATAAGACGAAATGTTGGACGCCAAGATCAGGACCTCAGAGACGAATTGCAACATGACCTTAGACATGGCTTGAATGCAGCAAACCCGATACGATTGGGTTAACGACGGTCAACCCGCAATATGGCCACACCAAAGAAATGGGTCCCCGGTTAAACAAACCTAGCCCGCTTTATCGGCCGCAGTCTCGCAGACCCAGGAACCCGCCAAATATAGAAGCAAGCAACAACCGGGGCGACAATACCGCGGAGATGCAACGCAGTGAAGTTACTCCTCAAGTCATAAATCTAGAAGCCACAGGTGCACCATTCACGTAACAACAAATCAAAGACATCATCAAGAAAACAATGACTAATGTGGGTGTCACCGGCTAACCGCGATGGAAAGACCTTTGCGGTAAATGAAGATGTCGCCGGAGATTTTCTCTAAAAATACAAAATGCGAGCATCGAAAAGAATTCAAACAACCGGACCTTCCTACGCTCAACGGGGGGAGGAGACCCAAACGATCATGTTATGGAATTTAAAAGGGGTGGTAATTCTATGGCGAAAGATGACCCCCATCGTGCAAACTTTTTCCGTCTACGTTAAAAGGAGAAGCTCTACGTTGGCTTTCCAGCTCAATCTATCGCGTCATTTCAGGGAATTAGCAAACCAATTCACGATCGGTTTAAGCATAATTGACACGCCCCTAAGGATGTCAACATCTTGCTCAACACCAAGCAAAGAAAAGGATGAAGCATTGGCAAAGTTCGTAATTCGTTTCCGCCAAGTGCAAGCAGAGGTCACCGATGTCCCTGACGTAATGATCATTCATGCATTCAAGGAAGGAGTCCATTTCGATAAAAACGGAATTTACAACTCCCTTGTACGGGACCCCCCACAATCAAAATCCGATTTGTTTGCACGAACACAGCAGTTCATTAATGTGGAGGAAGATGTTAGATCAAAAGCCTCAAGAGACAAAGACTTCCGGAGTAAAGACTCAAACAAAGGTAAAGGCAAACATAAGTCAGAATACAACAAGGTTAACATAGTTCGTGAGGAAATGAAGCTCACTCCATTAAATACCAAGTACAATGTGATATATGAAAAGATCAAGGGACGCAACTTACTTTTTCCACCACTACCCTTGCCGGAAAACACTAAGTCTACACGTGACAAAAATCTTTGGTGTCACTTCCACAATGATTTCGGCCATGAAACAGGAGAGTGCAGATCCCTCAAGGGAAAAATACAGAGGCTAGTCGACAAAGGACAATTAGACGAGTTTGTACTTTCAAAAACGGTGAAGCAAAATGTAGCAATGACTAGCCACAATGTCATACTAGCTGGTCATGCCAAAATCAATGATGTTTCACGAACAAGGCAAAAGTGTGAACAACGAGCAAAGTTTGGTTTCTTACGGGAATTTTATCACGTCAATAACATTGATTTTGTTGAAGGAATTCGTTCAGAAACCACGAGCTTGGTCCCCTATGTTTTAGTGATAGAGATCTAATTGGCGTCCCATCATCCTCATTATGATGTTGTCGTCATCTCAACTTTCGTTGGATTATGGCGAAGTTCAAAGCATCATGATAGATCTTTGGAAGCTCTGTCGGCGTCATTTTGCAAAGTTGCTACAAGAACATGCAGTTGTCGAAAAAATTTAATTACTACGAAAGTACTCCAATCATTGGGTTTGACCGAACCCGCAACAACTCCGATGGGAAGAGTCTCTCTACCACACGCCATGGACAAGTCTGTTGACATTGAATTCCTCCCGATGAATTGCAAGTCCCCATACAATGCAATCCTAGGAAGAGACTGGCTCCACAAGATGGGCGCTAGATGATCTCTACCTTTCACCAGGCAGTAAAATTCCCATCTCTCAACAAAATTTGTAAGGTCTTGGGTGACTAGATGGCTTCCCAAAATGTCACGAAAAAGTCTTGGATGAATATCGTCGATCCGGATATCTTGAGGAAATATAATTCTCGATAATTATAGCGGCGTCTCTAAATCGAGTCACCACGCCGTATTTATACTGCTAGTTCACAAAATGAAGGACCGCCGACTATCGACCACCTCTTAGAAGTTCAAATTGGGAATTTAGGCGGACAAACAACTTTCATTTCGCAGAACCGATGGAAAATGAACAAAAAGAAATGGTAGCACTCCTCGGAAAAACAAAAAGATCTTTGCTTGGTCACGAAAGCGGATGCCGGGATCACCCGAAGTTGCATGCCACACACTTGACATGGATCCTACCATCAAGCCCGGCCCGGCCCGAAAGCCTAGGCGCATGGCCCCGGATAGAAAACTCAAAGTCGAGAGGAAATTGATCGGTTACTCTCAACTTCGGTTCATCACGACCGGTTTCATATCCGCAGTGGTTGTCTAACGTGGTTGCAGTGCCCAAGAAAGATGGTAAAATGAGAGTGTGCATTGATTTCACGAACCTTAACAAAGCTTGCCCGATTCATCCCTACCCTCTTCCACGAATATCGAATTGGTAGATGCCACGCCCGGCTACCCACGCTTATCATTTATGGATCGCGTTCGGGATACCACCGATCCCGCTTAGTTGTTAAAGACCAAGAAGCAAATCGCATTCATCAATCGACCAAAGGGATTTTTGTTACCAAGTTATGCCTTTTGGTTTAAAAAACGCAGGGGCTACGTACCAGAGGATGATCAACACCATATTCGGAGATATGTTGGGCAAGACAATGGAGGCTTACATTGATGACATGGTTGTAAAATCCAAGCACAGTGGCGATCACATCTCTGACTTACAATCAGTTTTTGACAGAATTGACAAATTCAACATGCGGCTAAATCCTTTGAAATGTGCTTTCGGACTGATATCAGGAAAATTTCTAGGGTATTTGATGACTCATCGAGGCATCGAAGCTAACCCAGAACAGATCCGATCCATTCAATCCATGCCCTCTCCAAAAACAAAAAAGGAGATTCAACAACTCCACGTATTTTAGCTTAGCGACTAAATCGTTTCATCTCTAAATACTTTCGGACCGGTGTCATCCTTTCTTTCGGGCGTTAAAAGACTCAAAGAAGTGGAATGATGATTGTGAAAATGCCTTTCAATCAATTAAGAACTACCTTGTCGCACCACCAATCTTGGCCAGCCCAGCTACAGGGCAACCTGTTGGAGCTTACTTGGCCGCTACAGATACTGCAGTAAGTGTAGTCCTGTTCTTCGATGGAGAAGACGGTCGTCCAATCTTCTTCATTAGTAAAACACTAACGGGGGCGGAAAGCAGATATTCGAGAATTGAAAAAATTGCTTTAGCCTTGGTTCATGCTGCCAGACGCCTCAAGCCATATTTCCAAGGAAGACTGATCAAAGTATACACGGAATATCCTCTACGCAAAGTTTTCCGAAGTGCCTAGGAATCAAGTAGACTCGCGGAATGGGACATCTACTTAAGTGCTTATAGCATCCATTTTGAACCTCGCATTTCAGAAAAGGGTCATGCACTTGCATCCCTAATGGCAGATTTCCCTATCGACGATTTTGTCCCCGAAGTCAACCAAGACAGCAGTATCTATAGCGAAACGGCTATAGTTGGGGGCGAGGAAGCCCTACCAAAGCATACAGACCCTTCATCCGATTTATGGATTGTTTACACAGATGGCTCACACAACAAATCCGGCTCTGGATTAGGATGTGTTTTTATCAAGCCAGATAAATCAACCATGGAGCACTCAGTTCGTTTTGGGTTCAAGGCCTCCAATAATGTAGCAGAATATGAAGCTGTCATGTACGCAATGCGCACAGCTTTGGACTTAGGAGTTCGAAAATTACAAATTTTCACTGACTCACGGTTGGTGGCAGGGCAATTCTCCGGCTCTTTTGAAGCCCGAGACGATAAAATGGCAAAGATACCTAGACTTAATTCACGACTTGCTCACCGGTTTGAAACCATCCGGATTATACAAAGGCCTAGGAATGATGTTCGACATGCGCGGGCGCCTTAGCATATCTATCCGCGGCGATGACATTGATGGACCAAGACAAGTTAACATTGATTTCCAAAGAAGACCGAGCATTGACTTGTCCTTAGAACAACTCGCAGACATCTACATCAACGCATGTTGCTTTTTCTATATGGATAGGGAACATCTACCATCGGACATTAATGTTGTCAATACGAGGAAAAGGAAGTATGATATTCCCCTACAAGACAAGCCCGAAGAAGGCGTTTCCCGAAAAGATAGAAATAAGACTCTTCAAGAAAATGATGCGCACTCGATACTATACCTGAAAGTAACGATCAAGGTGACAACAAAATTGCAGAAGAGCCCGACAACTTCACTTACCCAAATGTTGTGGTAGACATCGACGATTGGCGCACACCGATCATTGGCATTTCTACGCAATGGCATAGTCCCTTCAGAACCCAAGATCGCAGATAACGTCAAAAGAGACTCATGGAAGTTTATACTCGTATCTTCATCCACAGGAACTCGCAATTGTACAGAAAGGTAATTCATTGTCTCCTATCTTTGAGGTGTCTCTCACAACACAGGGAAGGAACAACAAATGCTACAAGAAATCCATGCAGGGATATCACGGAAATCATTCGGTGGTCGGTTTTGGCTCATAAGGCAATGACGCTTAAGGATATTGGTGGCCTCATATGCAATTGGATCGCGAAAAACATTTCCCGGACATGTATTCCTTTGTCGAAACACTATCATTTGGGTACTCTTCCACCACCGAGCTACACCCGATTTTCTCACCATGGCCATTTGCAAAATGGGGTTTAGACATCATTGGGCCCCTACCTAGAGCTCCGGGGGAATGTTAAGCTTTCTCCTCATAGCTTCTGATTACTTTACCAAGTGGGCGTATACAAACCTTTGGTGCACATCCAAGCTTTGGACGCCAAACGGTTCCTATGGAAGGATATAATTTGCCGATTTGGTATCCCCACCGAAAGTTAATATCGACAATGGAAAGCAATTTGATGCGAAAGAAATACACGGGCTTTGTGCTAGTCTCCATATTCAAAGACAATTTTTCTCGCACCCTATCACCCCCAAGCAAATTGGCGGGCCGAAGCGACAAAATAAATCCATCTTAGCAATCCTCAAACGTCGACTTGAACAAAGCTAAAGGCAAGTGGACAAGGGGAGTTACCAGCCGTTCTATGGGCATATAGAACAACTCCAAAGCACTTTCGACAGAATGTCACCATTTAACCCGGGCGATGGAGCGTAAGCGGTATTACCCACGAAATTTTTGGTTTGACGACCAAGACCAGCCGCCTTTAAATGATGGCCATAATGACGAATTAGTAGCTCATTCAAAGGCCAATCTAGATGAAGTCTTGCGAGGAAAGTATTGCTTTCGTCTCCTCCATTACCAAGCCGCAATGAAGAAGCAATATGACAAGAAGCTTCGCTTTGAAAGTTTTTCATCCAGCGACCGTCTTGTGTAGACAATCAAAGATCATCGAGGGCGGGGAAGCTAGGCGGGAAGGACCTCTTTATCATTGACCGTCGCGCCTCTAAGGGCATATTTCCTTCAAGACAATTTCGGGAACCCTCTCCCCGAAACCATGGAATGCGCTCCATCTTAGGCGTTTCTATCGTTAAATTGGTTTCCCATTAGTACAAATTGGTAGCTTGAGTGACAGCTCCTTAGTGTTTTTCCATGAGACACACTAGCTATGTTGTTTCAAATTTCAAATCATCAATAAAATTTCATTCTTCCATATTTGACTTCCATTCAAAGAAGACACACGCGGTGTATATAAATTCCTCAAAAGCAATGTACAAAGAAAAGCACTCTAGTTCAGTCACCACCACCTTAGTTTAGGTGAGGTTAGTATTTAACCTACATAAATTCAAAGTCGTGGAGTTTGCGTTTGCAAAACCTTACTCCACGCATCAAAAAGTCGTGGAGTTCACGCATCAAAAGTCGTGGAGTTTGCGTTTGCAAAACCTTACTCCACGCATCAAAAGTCGTGGAGTTTGCGTTTGCAAAACCTTTTACTCCACGATCAAAAGTCGTGGAGTTTGCGCGTTTGCAAAACCTTACTCCACGCATCAAAAGTCGTGGAGTTTATGCGTTTGCAAAACCTTTTTACTCCACGATCATCAAAAGTCGTGGAGTTTGTGTTTGCAAAACCTTACTCAACGCATCACAAAGTCGTGGAGTTTGCGTCTGCAACACCTTACTCCACGCATCACAAAGTCATGGAGTTTGCGTCTGCAACACCTTACTCCACGCATCAAGAAGTCACGGGACTTGCATATGCAATATCTTGACCCACGCACCAGAAAAGCGTGGGGTTAGCATTTACAATACCTTACCCCACTCATCACAAATCACATAGCAATCAAGCGGGAATGACTATATAAATGCAAACCGGTTTATCGTGTCTATCAACTAACAAAATGAAATTTCTGTTTCCCAAATTTTACATTATCACCTAGGTGTTCTTCATTATAAAAGAGGTTGTGCACGCATCGACACTTAATTCAAAGCATTCTAAGTTAAGTACCTTAACTAAGTTATTCGCATGGCATCGCAGAAATTGTGATCACACTGTTTCATTCTTTTATAGTAATATGATGTCTATTCTTCGCCGCAAGGAACGAATTCCATCCGGCAAAGAGGGGGCGGTGTATGTACCACTGTACTTGTACCCCTACGAACGACCATCATGGGGTACCACTATAAGAGCCGCCCACTAATGAGACGGGCTTGCTTACCCGCTACTGTGGCAGTCCCGCTTGTCTACTAATGTGGCATTCGGGCATGCCCTCTATTGGAGCAATGACAATTTGCCCACTAATATGACACCCAAGTTATATATAGCGTGTCCGAGATATGTCAAGGGATTTTGTCCATATGAAGCTTTTGGAAAGATTTTATACAAAGAGGGAAATATCTCACAAATAAGAAAGGGGTATTTTTAGCAATGAGATTCCTATAAATACCCAACAATATATCATTTCAAACAAAGAACTACGTGCATTTTGAGACTTGATTCCAGAGAACAATTTGGATCGTGAGGCGCCATTGGTGGTACAAATCTCTTTCACTCTCTATCAACCTCTCCAACAAGATCATTAGTGTGTTTGTGTGAGTTCTCACCCAAACAGCAGCCATTGAAGGTACAGTCTCAACAGTTCATTGCAACAACCTCCCTTACGAAACCATTGGTGTGTTTGGGCGAGTTTCTACCCAAACAGTGCATTTGAATCAAAAGTAATAAGTGCACTTTCTATTGTGTATAACCATTAAATTCTTTAACATTCATATATGAGTACATGTAATCTCAATTATTTGATGTCAATGTAACAGTGCAACATCCATGTTGCAGTAGAGGTGACAGTGCAACATCTATGTTGCAGTGGTAATTGACAGTATAACATTCATGTTGCAGTGGTTGTTGCAGTGGTAATTGACAGTGCAATATTCATGTTACAGTATTAGTTGACAATGGTTGTTGCAGTAGTAATTGACTATGCAACATCCATGTTGTAATGATAATTGACAGTGCAACATTCATGTTGTAATATGAGTTGACTGTGGTTGTTGGAATGGTAATTGATTGTGCTACATCCATGTTGCAATGGTAATTGACATATAGTGTAACACCCATGTTGCAGTAGGAGTTGACAATTGAAAACAACATGTAAAATCAAACAACAAGCATCAACATTTAAGCTTCATGTTCATTTAAGCAAAAATCAAGTTCATTAAACCAAAACACAAAATACAACTAAAATTAAATATATATATATATATATATATATATATATATATATATAGAAATTTTAAATTTAGTTTCTCACTTTTGTAATAGTTGGTTGTTTTTTGTTTCGAGTAGATCTCGGTTTTTAATGTACAAAATCGGTGGAATCACCATTAATTTCAAATTTCAAATTTCCATGTTACACTTTTCATACTTTCAGTTTAATTTGGAGGAACTAGGGTTTGTTTTTTTGTTTTCAAACTATTTAGATTTCTGTTTGGAGAAGATGGGGTGAGGGACAAATTTATAATATTACCAAAAAATTGACTGGGTGGGCTTTTAACATAATTACAAAAGTCTATGTCTTTTATCCGAAATTAAATTAGAATGGTGGGCTTCAGGCCCAATCTCTGTTTTAAATTGGTCTGTGTTATATGCTAGTGTAGTAGTGTCACACAAGGCCTAAAATATCACCGATATATCTGATATATTATCGATATATATTGGTTTTTTGGTATACCGATATGGATATATTCGATATATCTCATCTGAATATTGAATCTTTTTTTTTCCGATATATATCGCAATTCCCGATATAACGATATATCCGATATAAATTGTTGACTTTGACTGATATTGTTGACTTTGATCGATATATCAACGATATTCCCGATATAATCAACGATATTTCCGATATATTGATATACAAAACAAAATTTTGACTGGTCAAAAAAATAAATATCTCTTATATTTCTGATATATCCGATATATATCGGTTTTTGAATACATCGAAATATTCACCGAATTCCATATTTTAGGCCTTGGTGTCACTCCATGTGTTACGAGTTACGACTAAATCGTTAGTCAAGGAACCGTATGCAACATTTAACCACGTCGCCTCTTACGTGCAATTACATTTATGAGATAGCTAAAAAAAGGTGTCTGGAAAATTATCAGTCTGCAAAAGTGCAAATGATTAAAATCGTGGCTTCTCTCGGAGTTGCTGGAGTATGATTCGCATGCCAAGCTAAATCTCAAACATCAAATTGATGCACGTGGATAAATCAAGCTACCCTTTCCCAAGCTAAAAATCCAACAAACATAACAGAGAATGACATCAATGGCAGGACTTTGACGTAATCAAAGACCAATTTAAAGTACTAAATTCATGCAGTTGCCAGCATCAAAGTATTATCCGTAAACGCCCGGATACTTCTGTAAAGAAAGGGAGTTCCTCCTGGTTGCATGATGCACATATCTGGCGTTATGTGGACTGGCGTTATGTGGACTAATCAACCATCTTATTGAAATATTTGCATACAGGGTACAAACACTAGCCACTTTACCTCAGGTGTTGTGAGAGGTTTCAAACAAACAATCAGCCGCTCCTATTAAGTTGCTAACCATAACAAATGACAAAATAAACCAACCCCAAAAAGTCAGGCACTGGAACTTTTTCTTCTCCAAAGTCGACATCATTATTCATGTCATCTCTCAATTTCATAATGAGCAACTACCTTTTCTTCATCAACCACTAGAGAATTTTTTTGCTCAACATGTTCTTCCACCACCACTTCTAATTTTCTAAATGATCTTCTTTGTCCTTCGCGTCGACTGTGATGCGATGGATCTTTTCCTGTAACTTAGTGACACCCTTTTCTACGGGTTCTATTGCTTGGTTTATAGTCAGTGCAACATCCTTGAAAACCTGTTAAAGGATGAACCTTCTCATTAAGCGCAAACACAAACACACACAGCGAGAGAGAGCTCACATGTCCACCACCTCACAATGTCCACCACCTCCAACACTTGTTCAATATCCCCTGAACACTCTCAAAAACAATTTTATAGTGGTAATTGTTCATTTTCTAAAAAAAATAGTAGTGTGAATTAGTTCCTGTAGCCCCCTTGGTGGAGAATCCTGCATCCGCCCCTGGTTCTAGGGGCCTCAACATGAGTTTCCATCTGTTTAATCGTGGCGGCTTTCTCCTTCCCACCTTCCTCCAACTTCATCATGCTTTGATTTCTTCGGAAATGACCTTACCATGCTCATAAATAGGCAGGTAATGATATGGTTTAGCTGAGAAAACAAAAATATAGGCAACCGCGGCGATTGACATCTGCCAAACAAAGTGAGTTAACTTGCATGAGCACTTGCGATACAGATAGAATGAGTTTGGACATCAAGGCAGAAGTCAAGCATAGCATCTGGCAAAGAAAAAAAATGATAATGTGTTATACCAAATAGCTTCCAAAGGAATACAAAGCAAAAGCTACATAGCAATTTCTTAAGATGTCACATGCGAGGGAAAGGTTTGGATTCAACAAAGATATAATATGGATAAAAAAAAAAGCCAAAAATTGAAACCATCAAACATGCCTGAGAAAACTAGAGCTGCTTCAATTACATGTATAAAACACAGCGTAGACAGTCTAATTAAGGATTTAATATTAGCTTCTGTTTTTAGTGTCTGACAAACTATAACCGTTTTCCATTTTTGGGTAGGGACGACTAACAGAAGCCCACAAGTTTGTTCCAAGTAAAATTGTCAATCATTTGAAAATTTTGAATAATTAATAAGTAATAACAACTAAATTAGGCATCAGAAATTTAAGGGCGAACTAATTACTAAATGATACCTCCATATATACTAAATGATACCTCCAGTCTAGACAACAAGGGAAAAAACAATATTAACAACAATACACAAACAAACAAACAGTTGAGAGCATTGGTAAGGGCTATGAAATCACCTTGACAGTAATTTCCAGCATGTTCTTCCCAAAAGTCTTACCCTCCCCAACAACAACGACCTCACCTCCTTGTTGTTTTGATCAGGCTGTGAAAGGAAGCAAAATACCTCCTACAGTTTTCTCCTCTGCAGACTTGATCTTAACAAGGGCTCTGTCTTGAGTGTACTGCACAGTTGAAAAAGCAACAAGGATGAGCAATGTAACCTAATGAGAAAGAAGAACTTAAACTCACAGGTTTGCACATTTTCCTGAGGAAGCAGCTACAGATAAAATGCAAAACTTTATTGACACAAATTCCAAAAACAAATCCTCAACAAATCATTTCTTTCTCTTAATCTTATTTTCCAAAAACCAAACGGCCAAGAATAAACAGAAATGTAGATAAAATACTGAACAAATCTTATTTTTCTTAATCTTATCTAAAACAAACATTTGTGCACTAATCTCATGGCATTTGAAGTAGTGAGAGATTTGAGGATTGGGTTGGTTGGTGTTTGGAGAAATGAGGGATTTTGAAAATCATAAAATCAATTACCTGTTGGGGTTGGGCTGATGCATGATTCTTCTTTGCAGGTGAACAAGTCACTGGCTTATTCTGGGATCAATTCATGTTCCCACCAACTATGTTCGATCTTTGGAATGTGGGAATTGGTGGTCCAGCTTTCTCTTTTTCTGCAGCGTTCTTCCAGAGTTGGACAATTAATAATTTTCAGTAGTTGAAGCTTGGGGAGATGCTTCAAATCCTCTGGCGTGAAGTCAAGGAATTCACAACTCCCAAATTTCAATGATTGAATTGCAGTGAGTTGGTTGAAGCCTTGGGGAAGTGACGACTCTTCAGAAGAACTGATGGAGAAAGAGTGAAGATTTGGGTAGCCAATTCCACTGATTAGCAGCGGCAATATAGACTTTGAAAGAAAACCTGTATCCCAGCATAATTCCAGCTCTTCAAGGAGGGGAGGAAGGCAAGGTTGCCTCCCCGTCAGTTGTGGACAACGAGATATCTTTAGACTTCTGAGTGCGGGAGAAAACAAGTAGTGCGGCACCACCTTCAACTTACGGCAATACCGGATCTCAATACCTGAAGACAGGGCATGATGAAACCTTCTCCACCTTCTTCATCTCTTCTTATTGGAAGCTCTATTTCATCCCCCTGTCCCTCCCACTCCAACAAGAAAGACAATGTAAGTTTCTTCAATACTGGGAACACTGCAACTTCTTCCATATTAGAAATATAAAGCGTGTGTAACTTCGGGAACACTACTACCGATTGTACTGAATCTTCACCACCAGTAGAAGTACCATCAGTACTTCCCAGTCCATAAAACTCGCATCCGATGCGTTTCACTGACTCCAGCCCCGCTAAGTGAAGGTGTTCAAGGTTTTGAAGTCTCCCCAAAGCAGGCAATTCCGAGCATCGATTGCACCAATTCAGTTCCAGTTTCACCAGATTGGGTAAATATGTATTAATGCTTGCCATCCACGACGGAAAATTATTCCCTTCGTAACCTTCTATCTTCAACACTGCCAAGTTTGTATGCGGCTGGAGACCATCTAAAACACTCTCTATCCTTTTTCTGTTTTCTTCTGTTGCAGCATCCTGTATCTTTCTAGAAAACACCAAATCCAAGGACCGGAGCTTTTCTTTTTTCTTTAGTTCTGCCGCTTTTGAGTCCGCCACTTGTCCCAATCCCTCTATTATTAGTTCTCCTTGGATATGGTCTAGAAGTTTTAACTCTCCAATCTGGCATCCTTTTCCACCCTCACGATCCAATACGACTTTACTTAATGTTCTAAGGAAGCTCAATCGCTTCAAACCCCGTGGGAAATAACTCAACTCATCAGTTCTTTCAAGTTCGAGATGCCTGAGATTACGTAATTTTCCAATTCCTTTGGGGAGTTTTTTGAGAGATCCACACCAATTTAGTTTCAACGTCTGTAAATTAAATAGATTACATACTGTTTCAGGTAACTTCTCTATCTCTCTGTTATTAGAAAGATCGAGGAGTCTCAGATGTAGCAATCTCTCCACCTCATCTGGAAGTTCTTCAAAATAACTGTCACACAAATCCAATACCCGAAGGCATGTCATCTGACACATAATTAACTCAAGACGTGCACTGGTATCCTCATATCCTGCACCAAAATGACGCAACCTGATGTTACCAACCTCTCTATCATTCTCCATAAAAATAGAGGATTCCTTCTTTGCGAGATGTTGGGCAAAATCATGCACAAGGTCATGCATTTTGCAACCAATGACGTTGCCTTCACTGTCTTTTTTAAAATCTTGGAACAAAGAGCGCATCGTGAGATCATTGAAATAGTTTGTACCAATTTTCTCTAGATCTTTTGAGCTATCATAACTTAAAAACCCTTGCGCCATCCAAAGCTTCACCAATTCATCTTTTTTAATTTCCGCATCTTCTTGAAAGACAGCACAATAAGAAAAACATCGCTTCAAATGTGAAGGCAATGCATAATAACTTAATAAAAGAGAAGGTAAAAAACCATGCTCATCTTCCGACATTACTTCCCATATGTCGCTTGCCAGTACATCTTCCCATTCTACTACAGATCTTTTGCGGCACATAAGACTCGCAATAATCTTTACCGCTAGAGGGACACCCTTACACTTCCAGGCAATTTTTTTTCCAATTTCTTCAAACTTTTGGCGATTGTTTTGTATTTCCCTGAGAGCTATATGTTTAAAGAATGACCAACAATCTTCATTAGACAATTGCCCAAGCCTATGTATATAGTTGGAGGCCATCTTCTCTGCAATGTTCTCATGTCGTGTGGTGATTATTATTCTGCTTCCCTGTGCACCACCATCCAGTGAGACCCTCAACTTTCTCCAAATCTCTCGATCATAGGTCCATACGTCATCTAGCACAAGAAGGAACTTCTTTCCCCGTATGGATTCAGACAAACTTCTATGCAGATCTTGCCACACTACGATATTAGGGACATCACCAGTAGCTTCTTTAATAATAGATTTGGCCACCCTTTCAAGATCAAAAGGCTTCGAGACACAAACCCACATCAGCTTTTCAAAGTTCTTCATCACTTCCTTATCTTTGAGGATTAGTTGCACAAGGGTCGTCTTGCCGAAACCCCCTGTACCAACTATAGAGATGAGTGGGACATGTGAATCTTGATTACTAGTCTCACTTAGTAACCTGCCTACTATGCTATATATATCATTAGAACGACCATAGATCTCAGAACCATCAACAAAAGAGCTCGTTACTGCTCGAGGTTCTTCACGACTTTGCCTTTCATTCAGATCAAGAAAAACTTTATCTTTAACAATCGGATCTAGTCTTTTGTTTATGTCAATCATCTTACTACCATCATCGTCATGACGTACAACAACACTTTTTAAACAAGAAAATAGAGAAAACAAGCAGGACCAAAGCTTCTCACTGACAGGAGCATTGTCGTCATCAAGTAGTTGGATCTGTGAGCTGAGAATTTCGGTTTTCCACTCGTCCAATACATCGTCCGCATCATAGGAGATGCATGTGAGTTGTTCTAACAAAACCTTCACTGCTCCGTTCTTGACTTCCTTTTCCTCTGCATCCTCAAGCACTCCTTGGATACGAACGAGTGTATCATTGAGTTTTTCGCTTTCTTTGTGTACACCCGCCAATAGATTCACCTGATCTGTTTGGAGGATCGAACGCAATTGCTCCAACACACCGGAGATGACCGCATGAGCCATAGTGATAAGAAACACAAGAAAAAGAGAAGACGCTCGATTTCCAAATGCAAGGGCAAGGCTAGGTGGGTCTTGAGGTGTTTCTCGAAAATGACTTTGTTCACACACGCTAAAAACAAAGAGCATTATTTATTTATTATTACAATGACTTTGCATTATTTATTTATTTATTTAATACAATGACTTAGGATTTAGGAATAATCTCCAGTGCAGATGATCGTGGTCCTCCATCTGATGACTTTAACCTCACTGAACTTGATTGAATCCCCTGGGCAGAATAGAAAGGCTTGGGGTCAAACCAGACATTGTATTTTTGTAAGCCCCCCAGGCCTATATGAATACAATTCTGAAGTGAGGCTTACTACCGTTCGTCAATAAGATCATGTAAAATTAATAATCTATCAAAGAAATAAATCTTATCAAAGAAATATTATGAAGAATCAGAGTGCAAAATTGGTTTAAAACATTACAATCTCAATACAGACACCAAACAGACTCTTTCTATATCTGATACATGATTAAATTGAGTTCTAAAGTCAGCTGTCAGAATGGTGCAATTGCCGTAGGGTCATCTGTTATCAAGTTACACACACTAACACTGGGTTGGATATGAAGTTACGTCGTCGACAACAATTTTGTAGCACATTCCACTAGGCTGGTGAGTAATCAGCGAAGCAGTAATTGCAAAAAGAATGTGGGCAAAGACGTGGTGACATTGGTTCTCCAGACAGTGTACAAACAGATGCACTTGTGAAAAACACAAATAATCTGAATCGCTTGGATAAAGAATTGTGAGAATGCCCTTTGCTCCATCTCTCTGAAATTTTAGGAAAAGGTGAAGAGGATATCTTGTTAAAATGCTGATACAGTTGAGGAAACAAACTAGCTGCTAGTGCTCATCTTGGACTTTCAATGAGGCTAATTCACTTTCTTGTGGTTGGCCTCTAAGCTTTAGAGAAGCTGGTAATCATCTACGCAATCTTTCTGGACACCACCTGCTCAGAATACACCAAACTAAGTACTTCTGAAACACAAAAGGAGATAATAACAATGATGTGCACTTTCAGAAATTGGTTTTCAAGGAGTAGAGGCAGCCCAGGGCAGTGAACAGAACTAAAAGAAAAAGACATGTATGAGTAGCATAGTAAAAAGCCTGAGTGAACCAACAGCACTGCCTTTTCAGGATGTTTTACATCATAGAAGACCAAATCTGATGATTGAATCACCTCAAAACATCTCTTTAAAGGTGAAGGAAAACAAAAGTTCTTGATCATAAAACAGATGGTATGTCTGGGAAAACTGAGATCTCAAAGGGGTGGTCTCTTCAATGGTGAGAATGTATAAATACCTAAGGCTACGAAAAATAAGAAAAACTAATAACAAGTTTTTGTCAACTTACAGATCCAGTCTTTCATGTATTGCCCGTCGCACTGAAGAGTTGAGACCATATGCAATTGAGTTGAAAAGACCCTGAATCAGCATCCATGGCTCAATATCTCTGACAAAACTTAGATAATTATAGCTCATGAAAATTGTAACAATTAGTTGATTAGTTCTTATGCACTTCAAATTAGAGTACATAAGAAAGGCGGATGAGGATAGGTTTAGCCAAGTCCTAGGGAAGATTCTGGGATCACTCTTTGGATACGCAGGTGGCACTCTACAATGTGTCATATATTACATGCTGAACGATGAAGAAAGGATATTGCGCGGAAAGGAGAGAGAATGAAAAGAACTGTCAATGTAGGTGAAATACTATTTTATTAATATAACTACTGAAAATATATTCATGTTCCGATCATTTAAAGGATCTATAAAAAGGGAACTAATGGGGAAGGGGTTGTTTTCTAGTTCCTTGCTTACATATAAATTGATATACAGAATCGATATCACTGTAAATGTCAGGTTCCCAATCTTCAAGCAGCTGAACTTGAGAATTTTAAAAATAACTGAGGTTTTCATACATACCATAAGTGCAGCCATTCCAACATCCAGAAATGAGAGCCAAAAAATTTTGTGGCCTGGATCAATGAAATCATGTATTCGATTGATTGTGCCAAATGCCCATGACCCTAAAAGAATCAAAGGATAGTAACCCCATCTGTTTAAAGCCTATGAAAAAGAAGCCAAAATCAGCATGAACCACAAGATAACATGTGATTCCATCACAAGATAACGAAAACTAGCATGAACACAAGTGTATATGGAATCGTTATACCAAAGAGCTCTATCTAACGTGAATTGGTTTATAACTGAAAAGGAAAAGCACTGTCACATCGAAGTTAGAAGCATTTCTAGGCACGTCCTCCAAAACTATGTAACAATTGCATTGAGCAACATTCTGAGGACAAGAATAACTTCCTTTACAGGAGGACAAGGATTTTGCTCTCTAGAAAACTTGCAAATTGTCAAATAGAGTGATAATTGATAAGCCAACATAGCATACCTTCATGTCTGCCCTTGTATCAGATGGATGCAATCGGTCTGACATGCCCACCGCCATCTAAAGTAAAAGAAACATTGTGTCAGAGTGTATTTCGAATCTAGAATCGGTGTAAATACACATCAACAATTTATTGTTTACTATATTTTACGTTTTCTTGTTTTCACATTATTGTCAAGATAACTAAGACATTTCAACTAGGTTTATCCCACTCATCCTTCCCCATCTGACCACTTTACTCCCTTACAATGGCACATATTACATTATGTACATTTATATTTTCTTAAACCAACTGGAACACATATACTTCCTATAGTAATTCTGGTGTAACCATATACATACACGGGTTGCATTGTTGATCATGCGTATCACTTGGAAGTATGTAAGTCCGTTGAAAAGAATAGCACCCCACAGTGGAGCATGAAATGTTATGAAGTGGACAGCCTGCACACAACAGATATAGACTCGTGAGAACAATAAGTACGCTACCCAAATCACATGCCTGCTCAAATATACTACTAGAAAATGACCTCCCAGGAAAAGAAAAGTGTTCTTGATAAAGAAGGGAAAAAAAATGACTTAAAACAGCAGTCAAACAAATCATGGAAAGACAAACTTCCTACTTAATTACTGTTTCCTATTTAGTTCACAGCCAACCAAATTGGAATGCAATTCTGTATATAGACTTTCTGATTTGTCGCCAAAATGTTGTACTATTTCAAAGCAAGTGTAGACAGGGTGTAAGGGAAGTAAGCAGTTACAGACAACTCCATACATACTTTTCCAGTGCGTCCTGTTTCTGACCAGCACCACACACCTACACGTCCAGGATCATTACCTATTGAACGTATGACAGTCACCACAAGTGAAGTTCCTGGAAAAATTAACAGAGATATATAGTGAAAGCAAATTTGACTCACCTCTTACCAAACACTAATATGAAATGAGCTGAACTAGTTCATATTCAGGTCAAATCCTCGAGTTCAAAGTTGATTTTATACAACCTATGTTCAGATTATGGGTTTGATACAAACACTAATAAGATATAAATCCACTAATAAGATAAGAATCCCTATGTTCAGATTCTTATCAACCCACTAATAAGATACAAATCCACGAATGTTAATTTAAACTTTATAATAGTAGGGAAAATTTCGTTAGATCAGATTATGAAAAAGTTTAAAAGGAAAATTGAAAAGAATAAAAGCCTTAACTAACCTAATACTCTTTAAAGAGATGTTCAGGACATGGATAAGTCCACTCGAGTGAATCCCACCACTCTCGGCTTCCTTTGATTTCTTTGAGAGAAGGTGGGGCTGATTGATGTTCTCGGTTGAACAGAGGGAGCCTTTTCAATTCAGGACAATTGTCTACTACAACTGTTTGAAGAGAGTCACAAACCATCACGCCCTTCCAAATGCTCTTCAGTTTCGGTAGATTTCGGAAGTGCAATCTCTTCAACCTTGGGAGTGTGACAGTATAATCAATTCCAGTACCAGTGTCTTCAACAATTAGCTCCTCCATTTTCGGACAAAAGCCCACTCTGATCGTTTCAAGGTTAAGAAGCAACCTAGACGACAATAAAATTTTGATATTACCACAACTTAAGATCTGCAAACTCTTCAAACAAGGAAAAGCTCCGTGTGCTGGGACCTTCTCATATATCTTGCTTAGACTCTGACACTCCCTGATAAGCAACTTCTCAATCCGTTGTACGAAGATGCCCTCTTCGTCTTCTGGTCCTATGAATTCGATTGAATCGCAGGAAACAATCACGAGTTCTCTTAGGTCCTGCTGCGAATCATTTAAGGGCAACTCTGATAACCTTGTGATTTGGTTAAATTGTTCAACTTGAAGAAATTGAATGTGTTTCGGAAGTGAGAGGGCATTGCAATTTAACCCTGACTCACCCTTGGCTCCACCCTCTTCGAGCCGCTTCGACAACAGACTTGTAATAATTTCATCAGAAACCAATTTCCCCCGGTTCACAATATATCTGCCAGCTGTCCAGAAAGTGGACCAGAACATTTGAGCTCATTTCGAACAAGATCACCCGTGGCTATATGTGGAACACCAAGTAGATTTGATAAACGGCTTGCGTAAGTTCCTTTTCCTACGCCAGGACATCCAAGGAATATCCATTGGACATTTCTATCCTCGTCTTTTTTCAGATATCGTTGAAATACATAAAGTGGGTTCTTTAAACATCTGAACTGTTAATTCTCTGTCCACCAAGAATGCATTTAACTTATCAAACCACGTCTGAACTAACATACGAGATGCGTGTGAGTTGTTCTAACCAAACCTTCACTGCTGTGTTCTTGACTTCCTTTTCCTCTGCATCCTCAAGCACTCCTCGGATAAGAGTGAATGTATCAGTGAGTTTTTCACTTTCTTTACGTACACCAGCCAATAGATTCACCTCTGTTTGGAGGATCGAACGCAATTGTTCCAACACAACGGAGATCACTGCAGCAGTCATAGTGATAAGCGATCAGGTAATGAATATCACAATGAGATCAAAGAAAAACAACAGAAAGAGAAGACGCACAATTTGCAAATGCAATGGCAAGGCTTCTTAGGTTCGTTGCTATCTCAATTTGCAAAAGTAGCTAGCTAGTCCACTAACTTTCTCAGTAACTATACCCCACTACCCATCCGATCTTTGTCTCAAACACCAATTTTCAAATGATAAGTCTCAGGTTCGTTGTTATCTGAATTTGCAAAAGTAGTTCACTGACTTTCTCAGTTACTTTATCCCACGATTCCAGCATCTTTTGAAAACAAAAAAACTATATCCCACGTCCCACCACCCACCTTTGTATCAAACACCAATAATTCTTTCTTTCTTTCTTTTTTTCGCTAATCACCCATCACATTAAAATTTAAACTTGAGTGAGCTCACAATCTAAAGTTGCAATACACTTTGAAAGAGACTCCACGTCTTGATTCCTAATAGCCCACCTAGCAAGTTCATGGGCCTCCCCGTTAAATAACCTACTAATCCAATGCATATGAACTATACTACGAGACATAACCTTATTAAGAGAAAGCTTTGAAGCTGTTACAATGGACTCTAATTGCCACTCTAGGTTCTCAAAAGTAGTAAAAAGTGCCGGATTTGCTAGAGTTTAAATCACTCTTTGATTGTCTCCTTCAATGAGAAAACAACTTGCAGATAGAGTTCCAGCCAAGTGGATAGTAGTTTCAACTGCCACAAACTCCGCTTCTTCAGTGTTTCGAACTTTGAAAGTTCTGAAGACTGCAGCAATTGGCTTTCCTTCTATATTCCAAGCTATCACTCCTGCTACACCTGCTCCTATCCCCCCTTCCCTATCAAAAGAGGCATCAAACCGTATATTAATGCAATCTTCATTAACAACTGGAAGCGATTCAACCATATTCAAAGGATTAGAGTTAAGGTTAGAGATACGAAGGGAATCCTCTTCTTCTTTGTCTGTTTTATATGCTTCCAAGCATTTATGTCATATAGCCACTGCTCCTCTTATGACGCCCTCTTTGTTGAAGTTTGTTTGTTCGAACTTATACAAGTTCTTTGTTTTCCAAATGTGATGCATGACTATACAAACTAAAAACCCTTTGGCTGCGATATCCTCATTCTTGTTGTGACACCAATTGACAACCTCGTCAAGCCACTGTCTTATGCTCCAATCCGAGTACGCTTCAACTCTCAAGTTGATAGGGTTAGCGAACCACAAACTCTTTGTCCAATCAATCAAGAAGATATGTACTGGTGTCTCAATACAAGATTCAAAGAAGGGGTAACTCATATCCCCTTCTATCTTTCTTTCTAGCAGGCGATCTACTGTAGGTAGAACTTGCATATACATCTTCCAAATAAAAGTGTTGCCATTTTCCAGCCAATTTCAACTTCTAAATCTTAGCTACAGTTTTCTTTTGATAAGAAGATGAATGTGTACTCCAATCTTCACCGGAGGAAAAACTAAATGCAAATCTCACATAAAAAAGGCTATTTAAAGAATGATTCCATACGAACTTGTCACTCTCTACATCAGGCTTAATTGTCAAGGTTTGAATGAAGGGAGTTATTAGGGGTGGGAAAATATCATTCAACTTAGGTATATCCCATTGAGCACCGTCATCTAATATCAACTCATCAACCCTAATGTTTTCCAAACCATTTGGCATAACCATGTGGTCTTTGAGAACAATGGTTTTACCATTTATCTGTAGCCAGGGGTCTTTGAAGACTGAGATCTTAGTACCATGTCCAATCCTCCAAATCAAACATTTCTTGAACTCATCGTAATATTTGTGTACTCCTTTCCAGAAGAGATGTAGTGTCAGTTATAGCTCTCCAGCAATGTTTAGCAAGCCAAGAACCCCCCCCCCCCCCCTCCCCCTCAAGATTTGGGTTTGTCCCACCCCCCTTGGCACTTTGTTGTGACTTTTTTTTTTTACACTACTATACTCAATTACTCATATATCTGTCGAAGCGATGCCTCAACGCCCCTTAAATAATTCGCCAAAATTGTGCGATATCCTGCTGGGCTTAATCTTTTTGTCTGCCGTAGCCAATATCATATATCATGTGTGGCTGGGCAGTGTATTTCTGACTAGCGACTACTGAATTATATGTATTTTGTGTCTGTATTATCAACCAAACTTTGCATCAATTAAAACCAATTCAAGTAAAGAAATCGTTAGTCAAGGAACCATATCCAAAATGTAACCACACCGCAACTACATTTGCATGCAGAAAACAGAAAACAAAGTCTCCTAATAACGGAAAAGATTTACACACAGGGTACAAACACTAGTCCCTTAACATCAGGCGTTGTGATTGCCTATCTATATAACAAAGAAGGGTGGAGTGGGTGGACAAATTCCACCTCACAAGGTGATACCTGGTCGTGCCACCCCCTAATCCTAGCCACTCAAATGTTTTTCTGGGTTGAGTTAACAAGTTTTTTTTGTGAGTTTAAATTTTTTTCTCACCTCACCCACCCCACCCAAAAAAGGCCTGGCCTTGACTGTTTTTAGGCTGAACTTTTATGGGTTGTTGGGCTCTGGAAACATGAGTAGAGACGGGGTAGATTCGCCGAAAGCACGCGTATTTGTGCCATACCGGGGGCGGATGTGTGTCGGGGGCGCTGAAGCCAAAGGCACACGTGATCTGCGTGCACTGGGGCGGATGATGCGTCGGCTAGCCGAGCCGTGATCTCTGCTGCCGCACGGGGGCGGATGTGAGTCGGGGAGGGGAAGGCGTATATGTGCCGTCTTGGGGCTTAAAGGCGACGATATCAATGCCGTACGGCACAGGCAAATACTAGTATATAATAAGTACAAGCTAAAAGTTTCAAACAAATATAAGCTGCTCGCCTGCTCCTATTAAGTGGCTAACTATAACAAATGAAAAAATAAACCATCCTCGAAAGGTCAGGCACTGGAACATTTTTCTTCACCAAATTTGACAACATTATTCATGTGATCATGTCATTTCTCAGTTTCATAATTGGCAACTACCTTTTCTTCATCAACCACAGTCCACAGGAGATCCAACTCCAGTAACATTTTGCTTAACTTCTTCTTCTAAATGCTTTTCTTTGTCTTAGAGTCAACTGTGATGTGATGGATCTTTTCCTGTATCTTAGTGACACCCTTTTCCACGGGTTCTATTGCTTGGTTTATAGTCAGTGCAACATCCTTGACAACCTGTTAAAGAAAGAACCTTCTGATTTGACTAGAACAAACTTATAGCTGTTGGGATGGAGAGACAGAGAGAGGGTGAGAGCTCACAGGTCCACCACCTCCAATAACAATATCCTAAACACTCAGTGACACTTGTTCCAGGGGCCTCAGCATGAGTTTCCATCTGACTAAAGTTCAATGCTAGGTAAGGGAACCTGCAGTTGACAGTTGCTGCAGATTCTGGTTTAAAATGACTATCAAGAACTAGAAAATGAAGGACAGACACAGGTGGACAATATACAGGGCTCATCCGAAACACAAAAGAACATGTGGAAAAATTGGACAAGATGTAGGATCAGGCAATATACCCTACACACATCATAGCTTTGTAGAGTAACAAAACTGCGCCCACTTTTTGTTTTCCTGGGACCACTGCCCGCCTTTTTTGAACAGCAGTATATTAAATGGTAATATTCATTGAATTTCACTGGTGACTATCAAGGAAAGTTTTTCGGGTATTCGTTGTCCTATGCGAAACATTAATGTAAGTATATAAAGACGTACCCATAGTGCCACTTGAAATCTCCATCACCGTACACACCAAAGAGCTCTAACACAAAAGCTAAGAAGGCACAAAATATATATGTCTTCAAAATCATCTGGGTAATCCAAAAGATAATAGAGATATAAATACTCATCATACACTAATATACCTGCATCAAATAAAAAGAAACAGAGGAAAATTAAGGCAGATTATAAATGGTGTCTTACATAAAGTAGAAGACAATTAGATAAGTCACTGGCTTACAGATCAATCAGTTATTCTGGGATGAAGTTGCGCCAATTAAGGATGATCTTTGGAATGTGGGAATAGGTGGTCCAGCTTTCTGTTTTTCTGCAGCGTTCGGCCATAATTGAACAATCCTCAACTTTTAGAACTTGAAGCATGTGGAGATGCTTCAAATCCTGCACTCTTAAAGAATTAGACACTCTTCAAATCGGTTATTTGGGGATAATGTCGTTCCAGAACTGGACACTGAAAATTTTTCAGTTATTGAAGCATGGGGAGATGCTTCAAATCCTCCGGCGTGAAGTCAAGGAATTCACAAAATCTAAAGTCCAATTTTTGAATCGCAGTGAGTTGGTTGAAGCCTTGGGGAAGTGATGACTGTCTAGAATAAGAAATGGAGAAAGAGTGAAGATTTGGGTAGTCATTTTCGTTGTTGGTGGTGTCGTTGTGATCAGGGGAACTAATACCACTTATTAGGGCAATATTGACTTTGAAAGAATACCTGTATCCAGCCCTAATTCCAGCTCTTCAAGGAGGGGAGGAAGGCAAGGTTGCCTCCCTGTCAATTGTGGACAATCATGTATCAATAGACTTCTGAGTGCGGGAGAAAACAGGTAGTGCGCCACCACCTTCACCTTAGGGCAACAGGAGATCTCCAATTCCCGAAGACAGGGAATGACGAAATTCTTTTTCATCTCTTCGTATTTCATCCTCCTGCTCCTCCCACTCCGGCATGTTGTACAATGTAAGTTTCTTCAATACTGAGAACACAGCAACTGGAGTTGCTGATTCTCCACCTTCTCCTTCAGCACTAAGAGTAACATTATCAGTGATCTTGGCAATAATTCCAAAAAGTTCAGGGATCCGAAATTTAATACTATCTAGAAAAAGTTCTTCTAGAGTTTTTAACTTTCCGAGACCTGGTGGTAGCATTTGCAATTTCATCAAATTATCCACAGTCAATGTACGAAGCTTTGGAAAAATCTCCACGCCTCTTCGGAAGGGCAGATGCCACTCCTCGCACTCTTCTATATGCAAAATCTCAAGTGTGTGTAATTTCAGGAACAATACTACTGATTGTACTGAATCTTCACCACCAGTAGAATTACCATCAGTACTTCCCAATCCACAAAACTCACATCCGATGTGTTTCACTGAGCCCAACTTCCATACATAAAGGCATTCAAGGTTTTGCAGTTTCCCAAAAGCAGACAATTTGAAGCATTGATTGCAACAACTCAGTTCCAGTTTCACCAGATCGGGTAAAGCTGTATTGCTTGACAACCACAACGGAAAATTATTCCCTTCGTAACTTTCTATAAACAACTCTGCCAAGTTTGTATGCGACTGGAGACCATCCAAAACACTCTCTATCCTTTTTTATGTTTTCATGTTGTCTTTCTTCAGAAAACAACAAAGCCAAGGACCGGAGCTTTTCTTTGTTATTTAGTTCTGCCTGTTTTGAGTCAGCCACTTGTTCCAATCCCTCTATTCTTAGTGAGTTAGTGCTCCTTGGATATGGTCTAGAAGTTTTAATTCTCCAATCTGGCATCCTTTTCCACCACCACTACCAAATATGACTTTACTTAATGTTCTAAGGCAGCTCAATCGCTCCAGAACTCAAATTATAACCTCCTGCAAGTTTGAGATGTCTAAAATTACGTAATTTCCCAATTCCTTCAGGTAGTTTCCTGAGAGAAGAACACCAAACTAGTTTCAACGTCTGTAAATTAAATAGATTACATATTGTTTCAGGTAGCTTATTCATCTTCGTGTTAGACAAGTTGAGGAGTCTCAGAAAAGAGAGAACCAACACAACAAGTAGGAAACTTCCAGCAATGATAGTAGCTGGCGGGTGAGTGTAGATCCCTTATCAGTTACTTGAAAATATGAATTGGAGCTAAGCACCACTCACAAATTTTTTCTACAATTGACAACTTGCAGCTGGAGAGGCAAACCTATACATGCAATTTACTTCATATTGATTTGTAATTAAACAAAAAGCTGTCAAGTGTCATCGGGTCTAAGCAGTATCTGGGCTGAAGGCCACTATCAAGATCTTTGCTAACTAAGCAGTCTCTGGAACGGTCATGGAACCCCATGAGGACTTTCTTACACTAATTTTCTTCATGCAAGTGCACCTGAGGCCCTGAGGGTATCGAACTGAGAAAAAGAAACAATGTCAGCTCTAACTTCACAAGGCCCAAAGGCTACTCAACAAAGAGTACCTAACTGCAATATCGACATTCTTCTTATCAAAATTTATGACTACTCCAAAAAATAAAGGTTGTCTGGATGAGGGATAAGCAACTCTAGGGAAATGAGTGAGACAAAGAGAAGAGAGAGGAACTCTATTATGTACATGTGTAACTCTAGAAGGCAGTCATTGTGTTTGCTCACCTCTGCATCCTTCTCCGAGCTGCAATTGAAAGGACACCACCATTTTTTACCAGTAACAGTTATTTGAGTATCTTAACCTTTGCAATATTCAGGTACGGAACACATGATGCCGAGAAGTAAAATAACAGTCAGAACAAACTACCGATTCTGTGAGATATAAAACGTTATTTGAACATTTTGCCAAATAACCCAAAAGTGCACCATCTTAACTATTTTCTTTATGAAGTTAACTCACATAGCACACATGAAGTCATTCCATGATCACAAAACATAAACGACACTAGTCCTAAACCAACAAACTCTCAATTAAATGTCAGACACCTGAAGTTAAAGTGCATTAAACAAAGACTAGAAATTATTCACGTGCTTTGCACGTGATGTACATTTGTCTCACTTTTTCTAATGTTGCTTTAGCTGTAGGGCCAAACAAAAAGAAAGTCAGACACTATCACACTAAAAACAGAATTGAACAGATTTTTGTCTCACAAAAACATCAAAGTTCCGGCTCAGACGGCTAAAATTATACACGTGTCTATAAAACAGCAGATGAGCAGAACCGATACACAGCTTATATGGCTAGCTAGGCCACGCCACTTATAAGTAGTAGAGATATAGACAATACGTGATAGGGCAAAGTTGATAATCCTACCCAAATGAACTTTGGTCTAAAGATGGGCTAGGGTAAAGTTAATATACCTTCCCAAAATCTGAAGATGGGATACGCATGCTTAAGAGGGATGCCAATCTGCATGGATAACTTTGTGAAGGACTGAAGGTGATCATGATTTCAGGTCACCTGTTAAAATAAATATGGGAAATTAGGTGGTCTATAGAGATTGAATGCCCTTGGAGCCATGCAGCTTATACTAGCTGCAAAACAAATTTTCACAAAATCAAATTCTAATTTCTAAGTGACGAACTGGAAGTGATTTAAAATTAAAGGTACTAGAAAATTTGAATAAGTTTATTGATATTGAATGAATGTTTACATCGTATGATTTTCTTATATAGACTACTATGTTACTAATTCAAATCTAGAAAGAATACTAAAAAGGAAATCCTAACTAAATTAGGACTAATTAACTAATTAAATAGTTTCTAAACTGAATAAGATACGGACTATTCCTAATTAGAAATCATGTTACTGTCCTACATCACTAAGCCAACACCACCGAGAAATAGGTGTATCTAATACTGCTGCGGCAGCAAACTCAAAACCAACATCTGGTAGGTGAAGTGTGAGAGTTTTACTAGTACCAAGTACATACTGTCCCTTTATTTACTAAGGTGCCGTTTGCTTCTTATGTCTGAAACTAATTACGAATCTGGCTAGGTAATGGGATAAGAAGTTTACGGTAGCATGACTTTACACGATGGGGAATTTGTTGGAGAGAAAGCTCTCGATAAAGATGTGACAAATGTGACAAAACTTATCATGCTCGTTTTCCACTGATTTATTTGATCAGATTTTAACTCTCTTTGTGGAGGGTTCTCTCTCCACCAAACTCTTCGCCCCTCAATATTCCTATTTTTTTCTCCTAATAAGAAGTCAGATTCGGAGTCAGCTTTAGACCCAAAAAACAAACGACACCTTAGTCACTGGAGATAGATTTAACTATATGTAGAAGATTTAGCACGTTGTGATGAACGATTCAGAATGTCAATGATGATTCGGATCAGCAAAGAACCGGCAAGACTCATGCTTGAATTGGCAATTTTTTTTGGTAAACCTGGCTGAACCGGCACACCATGAGGCTTCAGCCACAATGCATTTTTTATACAGCAATGCCGTAGATATGAAGAAACTGTGCATCATTTAGTACTAGAGTAGTAGTTACCCCCGTAACCTCACAACGTTCATTATTAAGAAATTAATTTGGACAGCTATGGACAAAAGGTATGTCAAAGACCACTTACAGTTCTTATCCTTGCTAGCCTCAGTTAAGAACAAGCCACCAGCAGTTTTCTGCTCCACCTCAGCAACCTAAAACAATGTAATCCAGCTAAAAGTGAATATCAAATTAAAATATCATTTTAATGCACGTGTTTAACTTTAATGAAATTACTTGTATAGATCAAGCCTGGAGAACCTTAAAAAACAGTACCTTTTCTTAAGTTCCACTAGTTAAGGACTCTTCAATCACTGGATTAATAACAATAGTTACAATATACATAGGATGAATTTATCTGACCTTGAATAAAACTAGGTCATTTAGAGGCTTGAGATCTTTGACTTCGTCAGTCTCAAGAATACCCACAATGTCATCTTCCTTCAATAAAAGATGAGTTTATCCATCAAACTCGAGTTCTGTCCCAGCATATTTGGAATACAAAATTGGTGCTCCAATCTAGGCAACAAGGTAAAAAACAAAATTAAAAAGAATACTCAAACAAACAGTTCAGAGCATTGGAAAGCGCTGTGAAATCACCTTGGTAATTTCAAGCTTGTTCTTCCCGAGAGTCTTACCCTCCTCAACAGCAACAAGCTCACCTCCTTGTGGTTTTGATTGGGCTGTTGAAGGAAGCAAAATACCTCCTACAGTTTTCTCCTCGGCAGACTTGATCTTAACAAGGACTCTGCCACCCAAGGGCTGACAGAAGTGTACTGCACAGTTGAAAAAGAAATGAGGATGAGCAATGTAACCGAATGAGAAAGAAGAACTTAAACTTACACGTTTGCACATTTTCCACTGGAAGCAACTACAGATAAAATGCATGCCATTAATTTTCTATGCAAAACTGAACAAATCATTTCTTTCTCTTAAACTTATTTTCCAAAAACCATTGTCATTCAGCCAAATGGCCAATAATAAAAAGAAGCGTAGATAAAATACTAGATAAATAAAATACTAGATGAAATTAATTAAGAAATGTAGAACTCTTCATTTGATACTTTTATAACAAGAAACAATAAACTCACACATTCACACCTAATTCATCAAAAAGAGAGTCAAGACAACAAAACAGCACTCTTTACAGAGGGTTTACTACTTAAAAACAAAGACATTTTCAGCGTCAGAGAGAATTTCAAAACGCACCATCTCCACCTCACCACAGCTCGTTCAGAGAATTAACAAAAACAGTAAAAGCTCATTTTCATTTTGCAGGTTCGAAATATAAAAAAGACAACTTCTTATGGCGATTTGGTAGTATATTAATAAAAGATTACGAAAAACAACATTCCACTGGAACTTCTTTCCGATAAACAATTGTATTGAAACAATGCAAACACCGAACAATTCAATGGGATTCCTCTTTAATAATTCCATTAAAACATGCACAAAACATAATTACTACATGCTTGGTAAAACGTGTTACAGTGACTATACACTAACTCATGATTCCATATATCACAAACGCAATTAAACAAACATTTACCTCTCCAATCCTTTTCACAGTACCAATAACATCCTACTTGACAAAATTCACACACACCCATTAAACAAAGATAAATTTTCTAAAGCAACAAGTCGTTTAAATGACCTCTTATTTTTATTACTACTGGAAGTAACTGAAGAAGAAGAAAACTTCACATTTGAAAAACGAAGGCAGTAATTAAACTTCACATTTGAGAACACAAACCCAGTAATAATGAAAAGATGATACCTTTGGAGTAACAATGGTGGCAGCAATAACAACAAGTCGTTTAAATGAGGGAGTTTGAAAATCTTAAAATCAATTACCTGTTGGGGTTGTGTTGATTCATGATTGTTCTTTGCAGGTGAACAAGTCACTAGCTTACAGATCAATCGGTTATTCTGGGATGAAATCTTTGGAATGTGGGAATTGGTGGTCCAGCTTTCTCTTTTTCTGCAGCGTTCTTTCAGAATTGGACAACCTGTAATTCTCAGCAGTTGAAGTCAAGGAATCTACAAAATCTAAAGTCCAATGTTTGAATTGCAGTGAGTTGGTTGAAGCCCTGGGGAAGTGACGACTGTGTAAACCAAAAGATGGAGAAAGGGTGAAGATTTGGGTAGTCATTTTCGTTGTTGGTGGTGTCGGGGGAACCAATTCCACTGATTGACTTTGAAAGAAAACCTGTATCCCAGCATAATTCCAGCTCTTCAAGGAGGGGAGGAAGGCAAGGTTGCCTCCCCGTCAGTTGTGGACAATACCATATCTTTAGACTTCTGAGTGCGGGAGAAAACAAGTAGTGCGGCACCACCTTCAACTTAGGGCAAGAAATGATCTCCAATTCACAAAGACAGGGCATGATGAAACCTTCTTCTTCTTATTGGAAGCTTTATTTCATCCATACCCCGTGGGAAATAACTCAACTCATCAGTTTTTTCAAGTTCGAGATGTCTGAGATTACATAATTTTCCAATTCTTTCAGGGAGTTTTTTTGAGAGATCTACACCCGTTTAGTTTCAACGTCTGTAAATTAAATAGATTATATACTGTTTCAGGTAGCTCCTTTATCCTCATGTCAGACAAATTGAGGAGTCTCAGATGTAACAATCTGTCCATCTCATCTGGAAGTTCTTCTGACATATAAATAATTTAAGACGCGCACTAGTATCCACCTCATATCATGCACAAGGTCATGCATCTTGCAACCAATGACGCTGCCTTCACTGTCTTTTTTAAATTTTTGGAACAAAGAGCGCATCGTGAGATCATTGAAATACCATGTACCAATTTTCTCTGGATCTTTAGAGCTATCATAGCTAAAAAACCCTTGCGCCATCCAAAGCTTGACCAATTCATCTTTATCTATTTCCACATCTTGTCGAAAGACAGCACAATAAGAAAAACACCGCTTCAAATGCGAAGGCAATGCATAATAACTTAATAAAATAGAAGGTAAAAAACCATGCTCATCTTCTGACATTACATCCCATATGTCACTTGTATGTACATCTTCCCATTCTAGTACGGATTCTTTAAGGAACATAAGACTTGCGATAATCTTTACCGCTAGAGGGACACCCTTACAGTTCCAGGCAATTTTTTTTCCAATTTCTTCAAACTTTTCGTTATCGTCTTGTCTTTTCCTGAGAGCTATATGTTTAAAGAATGACCAACACTCTTCCCTAGACAATTGTCCAAGCCTATGGATATAGGTGGAGCTCATCCTCTTTGCAATGTTTTCATCTCGAGTAGTAATTATTATTCTGTTTCCATATGCACCACCTTTTAGTGAGACCTTCAACTTTCTCCAAATCTCAGGATCATAGGTCCATACATCATCTAGCACAAGAAGGAACTTCTTTCTTTGTACGGACTCAGACAAACGTTCATGCAGATCTTGTGATGCTACAGTACTAGGGACACCACCAGTAGCTTGTTGAATAATAGATTTGGCCACCCTTTCAAGATCAAAAGGCTTCGAGACACCCCCACATCAACTTTTCAAAGTTGTTCGTCACTTGCCCATCTTTTAGGATTACTTGCACGAGTGTCGTCTTGCCGAAACCCGCTGTACCAACTACGGAGATGAGTGGGACATGTGAATCATGATGACTAGTCTCACTCAGTAACATGCTTACTATACTATATACATCATCAACACGACCATATATTTCAGAATCATCAACAAAAGAGCTCATTACCGGTCGAGGTTCTTCACGACTTTGCCTTTCAGTGAGATGAAGTAACGCTAGCTATATCTTTGACAGTCCCTAGTCTTTCGTTTATGTCAATCATCTTACTACCAAAATCATTGTGTACATTATCACTTTTTAAACAGGAAAATAGAGAAAACAAGCAGGACCAAACCTTCTCACTGAGGGGAGCATAGTCGACATCAAGTAGTATGTGAGCTGAGAATTTCGGTTTTCCACTCGTCCAATACATCGTCTGCAACATAGGAGATGCGTGTGAGTTGTTTTAACCAGACCTTCACTGCTCCGTTCTTAGCTTGCTTTTCCTCTACATCCTCAAGCACTCCTCGGATAAGAGAGAGTGTATCAGTAAGTTTTGTTGGAATCTCTTGTGTATTTCTAAATACTAGTGTGTGTGCAAAGTGGAGAAGATGAACAAATGGTGTTCTCTCCACTTAGTGCATAGTAGATAGTCCCACATTCGTTATCCACCACATTGGGTAGGGTTCAGGCTTGGGCTTGGGCTTGGGCTTACTATTGTGGGTAGTGGTTTGACCAATAGCCTAAACTTGTTTTGCTTTTTTCTTGAGCAGTAAGTTTCGGTGTTCGAGTTGGTCTCTCTTCCTTATCTGTTTAGGAGACCGACCTAACCTCTATAAATAGGACTGTGAGTCTATAGAGAGAATTGACTTTATGAGAAACTCAAGAAACAGACCAGTCTTTTTATTCTTCTCTTCTTCCTGTAGCCGCCAGAGAGAGTTATATTGTTGTTCTAGAGGGTAGTCTATTCTAGTGCAAAGTCGACCGTATCATTAACCATTGAATCTGTGAGGAAGACGCCATCGCCGCCTTCGCTACTAGAAGGGACGAAATCTTTCCTTAAGGGCGACTTAATCCGCACCTTTGGTTATTCCGATTCTTGTTGTCCTTGTCTCTTCATTCTTTCTATTGGCATTGGCCGCCCTCAAATCATAAAGCCCATATGATTTGAGGGGCAGCTTGAAACCCTTTATCTTTATGAGGGTCGGGCCCGCGGGCCAACACTTGAATTATAGAGCCCTTGCCCTCACCTCGGCCCCCTTTAGAATACTATGGGCCGGCCTCGGGGCGGTATCCTGGACATGTCGATTATTCAAAACTCTTGAATCTGACTTGTTTAGACTTCATTAACATATTTGGTTTTATCAAATTTCATTAACCGGATTAACATGTTCATTACAAAAATTCTTGAAAACCTATCAAACTTCATTAACATATACAATAGAATATATGAATATATTATATAGGATAGAGATATATCCATATAATCTTCAGATCCTATAGAATATATTCACATATTCTAACGATATATTCATTACAAGAGAGAGAACCTTCATTACAAGACTTCATTATATCAACTACTATACTTGAAATTTACATTTCTACCCTATGTAATAATAAGTAAAACTTAAAACCCTAAGGGTATTATAATGTAATTTTGTTTAGAAAATCTAAATATCAATGAGGGCCTTAATACGGGCTTTGTGGGGCTTTTGGAGGGTCGGTGAGGGGCAGCCCTCATGTTTCCATATCTAGGCCTTTACCCTCCCCTCAAAACATGAGGGGTCGGGTTGACCCTTCCTCAAATTGCATCGCGGGCTTAAATTTGAAGGCTTTTTTAGTCTATGGGCGGGTCGGGCCGGGGGCCGAGGGCTTGAGGGCCGTTTTACACCCTACTAGCATCTCTTGTTATACATTTATACATTTATACTTTAGTAGTTGTTTCAATACAAACTAGATTTTGGACGGGCATATGCCCTCTATCTATTAAATATTTTGTGTCTTTGAAAAGGCTTTATAAAATGTCTCACACAAATTTTCGAATCGGAATATATTTTTATTGAAAATAAATCGAAATATGTTAATGAAGCGATTATGGTGCATAAGTACTTAGAAATTAAGATATCAAATTGAGATAGCATCTTCACTTTATGGTTTAGGATATTAATCCATAATTTTCAAATAAAATTATCTTAAACTCGATCTAGCTTGTATAATAGTTTTTTAGATTTATGGTGATTTAGCAAAGAAATTTTTCGAATCAAAATATATTTTTATTGAAAATAAACCGGCAATCGTTAATGAGCAACATTATGGTGCATAAGTACTTGGAAACTAAGGGATCAAATTGAGATAGCCGAGCAAATGATTATGGTGTATAAGTACTTAGAAACTAAGGGATCAAATTGAGATAGCCTCTTCACTTTGTGGTTTAGGATATTAATCCGTAATTTTCAAATAAAATTATCTTAAACTCGATCTAGCTTGTATAATAGTTTTATTAGATTTATGGTGATTTATCGGTAAATCATCACACCCTTCGATATTTACTAATGTGTACAAATCACTAAAATAGATTGATTGTTTTCATATCCTCAAAGAATACACTACTCCCACTTGAAAAGATTTATCACATGAACGTGTCCTACTGACGCAGTGCCGTTATATTAAATTATTCTAAAAAATATTAGCAACTATGCATAGCTATGAGATATGAAAATTATATTAATTACTCAATTAAATTTCTTGCACCACTCTCTATAAAAAGGAAGCATTAAACTTTGATAAAACTCATCGACTTCTTTTCATTGTTAGTTTTAACAATAGAAGTTTGATTGAAGTTTTTGAGAATGTCCAATTTGGTGAAGATAATATTGAAGCTACTTGAATAGCAAGGCATTCCCAATCACAATAAAAGAAGTATGATAAACATTACTTAAAATGCAAAACTATATTTGTCGAGACATTTATTCCCCCTACATATAATACAAATATATTTTAGGGTTATTAGTTGAATGCATTTGCATCAAGTTTATGATTTTTCATTAATTATTCTTTGAGGTTAGTTTAATGTAGTGCGTTGCATCCAGTTTCCAAATTCTCATTAATTATTCTTTGAGTTTAGTTCAATGCGGTTGCATCAAGTTTCGATTTCCCATCAATTATTATTTAAGGTTAGTTGATTGCAATTGCATCCATTTTATGATATCCCGTTAGTTATTCATTAAAGGTTAATTGATCTGATTGCATCCAGTTTTTATGTTTAGTTAATTAGTATTTGAGATTAGTTTATTGAATTTGCATCCGTTCTCTAATCTCTCGTTAATTACTCTTTGAGGTTAGTTCAATACATCTCATCCAATTTGATTTCACGTTAATTGTTTTTCTAGGTTAGTTCGATAGTTTACAATTTCTATCACGGTTTGCATACATGTAAGAGTCTGTTTTTTTAAACTCACTTTCATTTTGGGTTCCTAATTACTCGTAATTACTCATGTGAGAAGGCTAAAAACCGACATTTATGCTTTGAGGTCGGTCGATCAGATTACATTCGACTTTTCGATTTTTAGGTTAACTATTTTTTGAGGATATTTCAATGCATTTGCATCCAATTCTGATTTCCGTTAGTTAATATCTTATTTTAGTTTAATGCGGTTGCATCTAGTTTTTGGTTTTGTTAATTATTCTTTGAGGTTAGTTCAATGCGGTTGCATCCAATTTCGAATTTATGTTAATTGTTCTTTGAGGTTAGTTCAATGCATTTGCATCAAGTTTTCGATTTATCGTTAATTATTTTTTGAGGTTAGTTCAATGCAGTTACATCACATTTATAATTTCCGATAATTATTCATTTAGGTTAGTTCGGTGTAGTTTCATCCATTTTTCAATGTTTAGTTAATTAGTATTTGAGATTAGTTCATTGCATTTGGATCTAGTTTTCGATTTCCCGTTAATAACTCTTTAAGGTTAGTTCAATACATCTGCATCTAGTCTCTGATTATTTATGCTTTGAGGTTAGTTCGATGCAATTATATCACGGTTTTGATTTCCGTTAATTATTTTTTGAGATTATTTCAATGCATTTGCATTTAGTTTCCGATTTCCCACCAATTATTCTATGAGGTTAGTTTAATGCAGTTGCATTCGGTTTTATATTTTATGTTAATTATTTTTTGAGTTTAGTTCAATGCATTTGCATCCAGTTTCCGATTTCTTGGCTTATTAATTATTATATGAGGTTTGTTTGATGTATTTGCATATCGTTTCCGATTTGCCATTAAATATTTTTCAATGATTTGTATACAATTTCTAATTTCCATTTAGTTATTATCTGACGTTAGTTTAATGCAATTGCACCCAGTTTTCAATTTCTAGTTAATTACTTTTTTAGTTTAGTTTATTGCATTTGCATAAAGTTTCCAATTTCCCGTTAATTACTCTTTGAGCTCAGTTATGCATTTGAATCCAATTTCCGATTTCCTTTTAATTATCCAATGTGGTGTATAATACCAACTTCTACTGATCCATCTGTAGTGTCCTTGCAAACATGACATAAAAAGTAAATTATGTTTGATTTACTATGTGGGATCATTGAAGATTACCAGTTCCCGATTTCCCATTAATTATTATTTAAATTATGCATGACTTACTATGTAGAATCTTCAAAGATTATCTACGAACGGGTGTTGTTATATTAATTATTTTGAAAAATATTTGTAAATATGCAAAACTTTTATATATTAATATTATATTAATCACTCAACCAAATTTCTTATAACGTGAAAACCTTATTCTCCATTAAAAAAAAATAACTCATGTACCTTTAATAAAACCCTTCAACTTCATTTTGTTGTTTAATAATTGAAGTTTAATTGAAGTTTTGTGAGATTGCCTAATAAGGTGAAGTTCATATATATTGTAGCTACTTGAATAGCAAAGAGTTCCCAATCATACGGAAAGAGATAAGATAAACATCATTTTAAATGCAAAACTATACTTACCGAGACATTCCCACAACATATAACCCAACTATGTTTTGAGGTTAGTTTAATGTATTTGCATCCGGTTTCGATTTTTAAGTTATTTATATTTTGAGGTTAGTTCAATCTGATTGCATCCAATTTCCAATTCCGTTATTTATTTTTTTAGATCAGTTCAATGCAGTTGCATCCAGTTTCTGATTTCTCGTTAATTATTCTTTTTGATGAGTTCAATACATTTGCATCTAATTTCCAATTCCCTGTTAATTATTCTTTGAGGTCAGTTTAATACATTTGCATCCAGTTTCTGATTTCCCATTAATTATTCTGTGAGATTAGTTTAATGCATTTGCATCCAGTTTATGATTTCTCGTTTATTATTTGATAAAGTTACATTTGCATCTAGTTTCCGATTTCTCATTAATTATTGTTTGAGATTAGTTCAATGAATTTGCATCCAGTTTCCTATTTACCATTAATTATTTCTTGAGGTTAGTTCAATGCATTTGCATCCAGTTTATTTTTTGAGATTAGTTCAGTGCAGTTCCATCCGGTTTCCGATTTCCTATTAATTATTTTTTAATATTAGTTCCATGCATTTGCATCATGTTTCCAATTAATAATTAATTTTTCTTTGATGTTAATTCAATGCAATTGCATCCAGTTTCTGATTTTCTATTAATTTAATCTTTGAGGGTTAGCTCAATGCATTTGCATCCAGTTTCCGATTTGCCGACAATTATTTTTTTATGTTAGTTTGATGTATTTGCATCCAAGTTTTGATTTTCCGTTAATTATTCTTTGATGTTAGTTTAATACAATTGTATCCATATATATTCAAATTTTATATTAATTACTTTTTAAGATTAGTTTAATGTTTGCATTTGCATCCAGTTTCTGATTTTCCGTTAAATATTATAAGAATTGGAACACTAAAAGTGTTTGATTCGTAATAGAAAATTACTTTTTACAAATCACCTATTGTTTAGCAATTTTTAAAAATATTTGTCATTATTGCTTTGCTGTTATTTTTTTTTTCATTTTCTATTATATATTTTGTGATGTTATTTTTTGTATAATTGTTTTTAACTATGTTTTGAGGTCGTGTTAAGAATATATTCGAAATAAGTCGGTGTTTTATCATAGACACTAAAATTGTATGATTTGTAATAAGGAATTATACAAATTACCTATTTTTTTTTTATTTGATCAAATATATAAGAATTGGAACACTAAAAGTGTTTGATTCATAAGAGGAAATAACCTTTTACAAATCACCTATTTTTTAGCAATTTTTTTTTTATTTGATCAAATATGTAAGAATTGGAAATACACTCAAACTCTCCAAATATAATAATTAGAAATACACTCAAACTCTCCTAAAAGGTTCTATATATGTGAGATTGTAGGTTATTAGAAAATACTATCTTTCATATTAGAGTGTCACATAGGAGAGAGAAAAAACTAACTCTTTCATATTAGAGTGTCACATAGGAAAGAGAAAATCCTCAATTAGAGGTCTCTGCTTTAGTATATAGATAGTAGATATTCTAACAAGTTTTTCGCCTTCTTTACGTACACCTGCCAATAGATTCACCTCTGTTTGTAGGATCGAACGCAATTGCTCCAACACACCAGAGATTACTGCCATGAGCCATAGCGATAAGTGATCAGGTAATGAATATCACATTGGAGAAGTAAAACAACATAAAGAGAAGACGCTCTATTGGCAAAAGATAAGCCGTTCAGGTTCGTTGTTATCTCTAATTTACAAAAGTAGTCCACTGATTCCACGATTCTACCATCTTTTCAAAAAACTTTGTCTCGAACACCAATAATTCACATAGTTTTGTCAAGATACGTTGTTCACACCTTAAAAAGCAAAGAGCATTCCAATTACTTTGCAGAGAATAGTTGTGTAATTTAAAGAAGGCCCCCATCAAAGAATTGGACAAATGAAAAATGATTACAAACAAATAATAATAATAACATTTTTGCTTGTAGATTTATGGTTGATCTTTGAATTTGTATCAAATAAATGCTCATGATTTTTGTTTAAGGAATGTTCCTCCTAGATTGAGGGGTTGCGAATTACTCCTTGATTTATAACAATGGTTTCAGATTTTCAGATTTAGCATTGGCTGCTAAAACTACTCGCAGCGCCGATATACACTGTGAATTTTAAGTTAACGGAAGGGTCAACTGAACTTTCTAGACATTTGTATTTAGGCTCAGTTTAGAATCACTAGATTCGAGTAAACACATAAAAGTCGTAAGTACAATGTTAATGCTGCGATGTAATTTTATCAACCAGTATGTCAAGGAGAAGGTGTCATTATAGAGCCCCTGAAAGTCAAAGAATTTATCTATCTAGGCTGAAAACGCTATTGGCCCTGTTCCAAAATCTCAATTTAATACTAAATTATTAAATTACTAAATTTATATTTAATACTCGTTACTACTAGATCTCAAATTAAAGGAACCGGTTAGATCTCAAATTAAAGGAGGGCTGTTGGAATTAGTAATTTTAGATATAGCAAATTTAGTTAAAGAGAGTTAGATATTAATTAATTATAAAATAGTGTGATTAGTAAACATGAGTTAATATTAGGAAAAGTTAATATTGACAATACAAATAAGATTAGAATTGGATTTGTATTAAAAGTTTATAATTAGTAACTCAGTAGGAATTAGTAATTGGAGAAGCTATATATATGTGTGTGTGAGTGTCTAGGCTTTAGTCTAAAAAGAAATAAGAGAATAATAAAAGAGATAAGTAAGAGAATAACAATAGAAATGCATTGAAGCGGTAAGTTTTTTTATTTTTTAAGTTTATTATAAATAGTTGAATTGATATAATAAAGTTGATTTAGTTCAAATTTGTCTTCTAAGCGTATTATTTAATTTAGTGTATTTGAATCAAAAGATTAGATTCTATACTACTAAATAATAAAAATATAATTGGAAAATTAATTTTTTATAAATTGAATACAGGGGAGGTGTTAGTAATTAGTAAATTGTGAAAAAAAATTACCGGGGCACTTAATTGGGATTGCAAAAAGTCAAGCAAGGAGTTTTTTTTTTTTTTTCCTTCTCGTATGGACAACTAAGGGTGAGCATTGGGTGGGCATTAGGCATTGACTAGCTATTCGAATTCTAAAGTTCGGCAGTATTCCGAGTTGCCAATCGTGCATCGTGGATGCAATGCATGTATTTATGGGTGTGCCAAGCTCAATCTTCAAAAAAAATCCAATATACTATTCGACCCACCCTTGAAATAAAAATTTTAAAAGGCCCACAATAGCAACAGAGAATGTAGAATGTGTGTCCGAATGCATGGTGTGTCATGACGCATTCATTGATCGATCGGTGAATCACACACACGACACACCGCATTCAATTAATCTCATACTTCATTATTAATCAAACCTCCCTATTTTACGGGACAATTAGTTTCTTTCTTAATAAATTCAAACACAAAAAAACTATTCGTTAATCATCTTTTTAACAAACACTCCATTCTTCTCCTCAAATCTCAAATCCTCTCCCACATTTGACTTCCCCTGCAACTTCGCTTCAGGTAAATCTGTCCACGTCATTATTATACGTTAAAGAGAGAAGAGATCTAGTTGTAATTAATTGTTTGATTTATTTCTGTTTTTATTATGGATCTTTCTAGAACATGTTATCAGATAGTAAAACAGCTGATTACTACAATTTCACTTTCTTTATTATTTATACTAATGAGATCTTCCAACTTATGTGAGTCTTTTTCGTTCAATACAAGAAGAAAGTGTAAAGAAAATACAATTTTATAATTGTGCAGAAAAGAGGCTGAAGAAATGTTAAATCTACAAAATGACTGCGGGTGTTTTTAGGCAGATATAAGGTTGGAGTTTGGTTTATATATATGTAAGGATGAAAGGAGGGTTTTATGGATTAAGGGGTAAACAGATTTCTCTTATCCTTATTGCTCTCATTTGCACGACTATTATTATTTGGGCATGGGATGGGACTCCACTTCTTGCCACGTTTCTCCCGCCTCAGAGTCCATTATTAAAGCCTTCCCCAGGTTTGTGTTTTGATGCTTAATGTGAGGTTGTTCCAGTTTGAGTTTCAGTGAATGAGATGATTTATGTATGCTTGCTTGTTTTGGTGTAGAAATCATTGTAGGTGTACCTGTGACTAGTTCGATAGATTCAAAAACGGATATTCGTGTGAAAGAAGATTTTGTACAAGGAGTTCCGGAAGGAGAAGAGAGAAATGAGCAGGATAAGCAACTATTAATATCTGACCCTCCTGATAAAACCGATGTGAAAGAGACAACACCTCTCATTGAGCAGAAAGGTACTCTTATCTCTTTGGCTTCAAGTGTTTGTTTTCCCTCTATAGGAAACCTATTATAGCGATACTATGTTTTTGTCCAGAATTAAACATTTCTTATGTCCTTTAATTTCTTGTCGTGATGCAGGCAATCCATATAATTCTGAGGAAGAGATGAAACTCAAACAAGACCTTGATGGTGACACTAAGACAGAACCAGTAAACAAAACTCCTGATCCTGAAACCACTACTTTATACAAGACAGAAACTGACGAGAACTTAACAATAGACCTTGAGGAGAAGAAAGGTAGAATGTCATGTTTGTAATTTGCATTTTAAGTAGTTGGTTCTGTATCAATGTAACTTCACAAGTCTCTGAGCTTTTTCTTATCCCATTTAGGGTTGCTGAAGCAATGTACCGAGCTTTTAGTAGGGTTCTATGTTTTGGTTCATAATGATTTTTTTCTTCTATCTTTACGGTGATGCAGAGATTCCATCAGGTTCCTCAGTAGAAAAGAAGAAATCCAAGAGTGATCTCAGTGGAGAAACAAGTATAGAACTTGTTGAGAAAACTCTTAATTCAGGAGTGACAATGGGTTCTGTAAATACTGCTTCAAATGAAACAGCAAAGGATGAGAACTTAGGCACTGATCTTGTGGAAAAGAAAGGTAGAGTCCAACTTCTGTACTTGTAATTGTTGACACTCACAAGAATGCATGATTGTGATAATGTTCCCCAGAAGTTAATTTCAGGGACCTGCGGTCCAGCTAGTATACCACTTGTTGGATTGGACACAGTTTTAGATTGGATGTCCATATTCACAAAGTGTAAACTAAATGTAAATAAATTACTTATGAGGCTTATTGGAGGTAATATGACTTCATATGACATAAAAGGTTATCTTGTTTGAGTTTGAGGCTGCCTGTTTGTTCTTTTATTCTCTTAGGCTGCTTTACTTTCCGATGTTGGTACTCTAATGAAGATTTTTTTTAAAGACTGTTGTATCATAGTGGTATTGTGTAACTTCAGTTGAATATGGTTGACTATCTAACCCGTATTAAGATTCAACAAAGATTAGATTGGAATCATTGTCTGTCAAATGCCTCAGAAAGTTTACAAATCACTAAATGTTTAGAAAATTGTTAGATGTCCTCCAATAGTTAAAACTATCACAACTCTGTACATGTATTTATTTAGTTGTTGTAAAAATTCTTGAGAGGGGGGAGACTGAATCAAGTAAGTGGAGATGAGTCTGATAAGATGTTTGCCAATCTTGGTTATGTTGACCTTATGAAGTGACTTCTTTTTAGCAAAACAGCTTGAGAAATGATTGATTTAATGGCTAAATTTAACGATTTGAGTAGCAAGCAACATCTAACAGTTTGCAAGTTAACAAAGAATAGTGATAACCAATTAAAAGAATGAGAGTAATAATACTGGCGTACAATATACACGGGTAATGCGATTTGCTAAGAAGGCAAAGCCATACCAGTAGTATTGTTTATTTCCATTCCTGCTCTACATCGGCTGAGGTCACTGCTCTAGTATCAAGTAAAATGAACTTGGTGTGATGGTAGATATGTCTGTGTTTGTAACCCTAGGCTTTCACCTGTGCAACTGTATTTGATCTAATTTTAGATGGATTTAGGTGTTTTTGTCAAGTACCAAACGTGTGTGTTGACTCTTCAGTTTGAATGTTTTTACAGCCTGTAATTATGCCAAGGGAAAATGGGTTGAAGACAGTACGAGACCTTTGTATTCTGGCTTTGGTTGTAAGCAGTGGTTGTCTGGAATGTGGGCTTGTAGACTAACCCAGCGCACAGATTTTTCCTATGAAAGCTTTCGATGGCATCCAAATAATTGTGAGATGCCAGATTTTAAAGGATCATCATTCTTGAAAAGGTATGCTGTTCTCTTTTAAGGTATTCTATGTCGGCGTATCTACCTCATAGATATGCTTAACAGCCAAATGTCTAACTTAATTGGATTCTTTTAAGACATTTATCCTACCTGTCTTATAATATGGTAAATGTCTAAACTAGTGTAATAATTTTATATGATGCATATAGCATGATTATATCTAACTTGGTTTGTCCTTTCAATTTGCCTTATGGAACTCATCCTATACTAAATTCTGATCTGATTCGGCCCAATTGTTGCATGAAGTCATGAGCAGTTCTGAACAGGAGAAGGACCCATCAGACATTTGTTTGACTGTGGTACCCATTGTACCACTTACTCCTTAACAGTGTCTACTAACATTATAGAGTACTGGTCTTTCTTTTCGCCAATAGAATTTTGTGGATCAGCATCATGCAAATATTTATGATAGTTGTTCTCCATCGCTTCAACTATTTTACACACCTGACTATTGAAAAACTTACTGGTTTCATTTGACAGATTTGCATGATGCAATCTTGTGTGGTAGTTGTTCTCCATTGCCTCTAACTATTTCAACACGGCCGGGCTACTTTTGAAAAATCCCCGATTTCATTTACAGGAACTTATCTTCCATATATATTTGCAAACAAATGCAACGAAACCTTTTGTCATCTTGCAGTTAGTGCTGGTGTAACACGTATGGCTGAAGCAAACATAAAGGCAATATACACTCCTCTTTATTATGAGTATGACACATTATAATTATTACTTTTATAAAAATAAATTAAAAATTTGTAATGAAGTGCTGACTTGCTGAGGTTGCATCTCTGTGTAATTTGGTGAGCTGTACTTCTATACTTGCATCACATTCAATATAATGCTGCATACATGCGCCAGTGCCAGAGTACATGGGAAAAGATTCATGGATGCCAGATTTTGACTTTGTTCAAAAGTGTGAATGAGTCGACATCTCTCAAACTACTTGGATTTCCATTATGTCATGATGCATTCAATCATTTCCTTTAGTAGACTTGTTTGATGCTGATAGTAATGATGTTGTATTTTAGGATGCAGGACAAGACTATTGCCATAGTTGGGGACTCACTAGGAAGGCAACAATTTCAGTCTCTGATGTGTATGGTAACTGGTGGTGAACAGAGGTCGGATGTTCTCGATGTCGGATGGGAGTATGGCCTTGTTAAAGCTCATGGTGCTACACGCCCTGATGGTTGGGCTTATCGGTTCCCAAGCACCAATACCACCATCCTATATTACTGGTCTGCTAGCCTATGTGACTTGGAACCTATTAACATAAGAGATCCAGCCACAGACTGGGCCATGCACCTTGATCGGCCACCAGAGTTTTTGCGTCGATACCTTCATAAGTTTGACGTGCTTGTCCTTAATACAGGACACCACTGGAACAGGGGGAAGCTTAGAGCAAATCGATGGGTTATGTACGTCGGGGGTATCCGTAACACCAACAGGAAAATTGCAGAGATAGGGCGTGCCAAGGATCTTGCTATTTACAGTGTTGTCAAGTGGCTGGATTCACAGCTTCCAAAACATCCAAAGCTTAAAGCTTTCTTCAGGACCATCTCACCCAGGCATTTCTTCCATGGTGATTGGAATTCAGGAGGAAGCTGTGATAATACCACTCCATTGGCTGGAGGGAAAGAAGTTTTACAAGACGAGTCAGCTGATCCTAGTGCTTTTAGTGCTGTTAATGGCACGGGGGTTAAACTATTGGACATAACTGCTCTCTCGCAGCTGAGAGACGAGGGTCACATATCAAGATACAGTATCAAAGCTACACCAGGTGTGCAAGATTGCTTGCACTGGTGCCTCCCTGGGGTTCCTGATACATGGAATGAGGTTCTCTTTGCACAAATATAGGCCATAAAATTTCATACTGGAATGAGAAACGGAAAGATTGTTGTAATCAGCAAAGAAGATTCTTTTATCTGACACCGATTGTTTGGTGAAGCAACTGATACTGCTTCGACATTGTCACACGTAAAGCAGGTTGACAGAAGTTAATGCTATTGAGGTTCTTTTGAAGGATTTCAGATTCTGGAATCCGATATGTTCAGATTATGGCTTTAGAACTACAGCCCTTTCGCCTTCTTAACCCTCATTAACATCCTATTCTTTAGTGTTGTCTCTTTCTCTATTTGTTGGAACTGCCGAAAGATTTGGATAGCCAAATTTGCATCTGTCAGTAATGAAAGCATGTGGGTTCTACGGCGGTTGATTGCTTTATACTAGTGCTTGTGGTCTGAAAACTATCACATAGCAAATGTTAAATGTCAGTAAGAAGACGTTGCTTTATACTCAGAAGTATTTTTACCTGCAAATGTTAAAATGTTAAAGTTGATAAGAAAAAAAGGAGAGTTGAAGAAATCATTCCTCTCCATTTCTGCGTGCATTCTTGAAGCCATTAAAGAATCTTGATTAAAGAATCTTGATGTGTTATAATTTGCTTTTGAGAGAATTTTAAAACATGTCAGTCGATCAAGGTACCAAATTTACAGGAGAATCCAGTTCAGTGTTCCCAAAGAAAAGGTCTGACTGTCTTACTACTGAAATGGACTGGGATTTTACATAGTACATACCAACTTTTAGGACCGTCGTTTAGTGAAATTTAAATGTTAAATGGCAATTTGATCTTTTTGTCCCATTTGCCTTCTCCATAATAGGTATGTAGGTGCATAGAGTGAGGTGCCAATCTGAAGGCACTAAAAGGAGGCCGCTCAACTCCAGCAGAGCTATCTTGTGATGAGTCAATCCAATCTGAAACACATAACTGCTTACATAAAGGAAATGCAGAACAGGAATGTCTTAAAAGTTAAAGTTGTGCATATATATATATATATTGCCATATGCAACAGGTTTTGGGTACCTTAACAGTTAACACAATAACACCAATGTTTCCCATACAGATATCAGATTGTATAATGGGAATGATCTAGTAAAGGATTGAGGTCTGAATGGTTACGTGTCACTCATCTGGGGACTTTGGATGTGAGAGGTAGTTCGGGTGGAAGTCGCTTTTGTGATATATTATATTATTATTTTTTCATCAAATGGTTGCCAACAAAGACTCCCACTACCAAATGTGCAATTGGCATTTCCACTATAATCATTTTTTTAAAGAGTCGTGCAGAAAAACACGCACATTTATATTACATAAGAAGGTGCATCATTACTCAAAGTTCCAATTGAATTTCACGGTACTAGGTGCATTTTCACGTTGATTACTAGAGTATCGCTCGCTTCAGTGGTGTAAGACCATGTGTCCATGTGAGATGGCTACATTCAGTTAAATTCATATTTATCCTTTTCCTTCCTTTTGATTAGAGTCAAAATCCAAATCATAAGAATATATTTTCATGTGGAACTTGAATTAATACATTGCCTCCTTAGTAAGTTAATAGATTGCCGTCTAACAGCATTCCATCGAAAATTCGAAAACTTCAGACCGTTACTTCACACGAAAGCTGTGACCAGCTTGTCCGTTCTTAACGATGCCCGCCAGATGGATTTGTTCTTTCCTTTTCCAAACTGTCATCGTCTCACCTTCCCCAACAAGCCACATGTCAAACAAACGTTTGCTGTTCAGAATCACATACAACTAACGAACCTGTGGACAAAACACGAACTTTTCTTCACATGGTCCATGATCTAAACCAAAAGTTGTCAAACCTTCGTTTGACCACTATTATAATGGTCCATCCATGGTCAACGATATCTAAAATACATAGATAGACCGGACTATTATAATAAAAAGATTGATACTTTTCTTTCATAACTAAAATGGTCTCGAAAATTCTCCATTTTGTTTTCAAAACTTATCAACTGAGCGGAGCAAACGTTTTGGCGAATAGTTTGTAGACAAAAAAAGTCATTTGATTGGTTTCTTTATGTTTGTCTGTCTGTCTTCATTCTTCGTCTTTTTTCTTCGTCCATCTCCCTTTCTACGCCCTCTCAATCTCTCCTCTCTTCTTTCTCCCTCTCCCTTTTCACTTGCCTTCTCTGCTCACACTCCCACTGTATAGCAGTATACTAGTTTTATATATACTAGCTTCTTGACACGTGGCTACACTACGTGAGCGGGCAGTTTTTTTAGTAGTGGCAATTCTACAATTGTTTGTAAAAAATTAGAACAATGTCTCAATTTCAAAAAAGAATAGTCGGACAGTGGCAATATTGCAAATATTTGCAAAACTGAGAATAATGTGCTAAATCAAGAGGGAAACGTCTAAATTTTATCGCTCAAATACCAGTCTTACCCTTCCATAATATATTTTATTACGTATTTATCTTTTAATAATAATTGTAATAACCAAACATGTTGAGAGATATAAACGGCAAATGTCACTATTTACAAGGTCTTTCTCTTTAAAGTAGTTAGATATTCACTCAATTAAAAAGGTATTTGTTACTGCCGAACCCCAATTTGTGTTGGGCGGACTCCAAAAAAAAAAAACGATTATTACAAGTGTGCAATTGGTTTAAAAAAAAATAAAAATAAAAAACAATTATTACAAGTATGTCATTGATTCTCAAAAAATTGAATTGAAACCCCAAAACTTAAACAACCGATTAGGTTGTTTTGACTAAGTCCCAAACACCGCGACTTTAGTCCAAACGACCGGCGTTGTTTTGACTAAGTCCCAAACTACTTGCACACCGTTTGTGACTTATTCCAAACAACCCTTACCACACCGGTCCAAGAGTTCCAAAAATGTAATTTGAATTTTTTTTCAAAGTTGAATCCTAAAACGCGTACGTCACACCGTTTACCGCTTTGGAAATTCGGCGGCGGTTCGTTCGTTCGATTTTGACTTATAAAAAAATGGTCACACCATTTGGACTTAGAAAAATCCCCAACGATATGCCCACACCACAAATTTACAAACCACTGTAACCACTCTCCATCATTACATAATTCCTACCAACACCATCTATACACTCTTTCTCAATCTCAACCTTACATTTGTGTTTGTCAGCATATATGTTGCATGGATTTTTATGATCATCAACTATAAATACCTCCTATATGAACTATATCAGATCTGATTCTACTCTCTCCGCAAAAGTGAGAAATAAATACGTAATCAGTTCGCTCAGAACGAACTTGGTCTTTCCAAACAATTATCCCCATCTCCTCCACCTCAATCACAAGTTATAAAGCCTAGACCAAATAGGACCTTTATAACGATACTTTTCCTTCATAACTAAAATAGTCTGACATTTGTTTTCAGCACTTATCTTATATATATTCACTCAATTAAAAACAGTCTCATCCAAAAGACCCTTCCATTGTTTTTTTTTTTTGTGGACCACAAAAGAACAAAAACCAGCTGGATCTGGTTGCCATATTTCCTCATAAGACCCAAGGACCATAGAATCACACTCCTGCATGAAAATGACTAAAAGTTGTCCGTTGCTTTCAAAAAACAGAAAACCATCCCACATAAACACTAAAAAAAAAAAAAAAAAAAACCTTCCATTTTCTCCTCTCTTCCATCTCCTGAAAACCCTAAAAGAAATCCTTTGATCCAATGGCAGAAGAGTTTATAAAATCAGTAGAAGACGGAATAAAACTATCCAAAAGAGTATATGTCGGTAAAGACCGGAACATATCAGCACCAAAACCCATAATATCAATGGATCAAAATGTATATTTACCAACGGCACTTATGGTATATGCAGTAATATCTGATCCGGGAATAGTTGATAATCCCGATGTACCTAGTTATCAACCTCATGTACATGGTCGTTGTGATCCACCTGCTTTAATTCCTTTACAAATGAATAACATTCAGGTTGAAGCTGATTGTTATTTTGATACTGCTTTTGTTAATATGTCTGGATCTTGGCGTCTTCATTGTGTTATGGGTAGTCGGAGTTGTGATTGTCGGATTGCTATTCCCATGGGTGAAGAGGTAGTAATTTTTTTTTTTTTTTTTATTTAATTTTTGCAATTTATGTATGCTGAAATTTGTGTTTGAATTAATATAAAGTTTGGTCACACAGATAAATTACACCCTGTCAAAATTTGGAGTACACTTTAGAGGTGAAACCAATTAATTGCTTTTATCTTCCAACATGAGCTTTGTGCTTCATACTTGCTACTGTTCTAATGGTAGAGACACACATGCTTTCTTCCCATGTCTTACAAAGTGGCAATGTGTTTCGACAACTGTATATTATTCTGATTTAAGTTGTACGATTACATTTGAAATTAAGTTCCTTTTAAATTACTGAATGTACTTGTCCTCGTTCTCAAGAAAGATATGATTTGGCTAACAGGGTTCAATTCTAGGTGTCGAGGTTGAAATTAGTGGAAGAGCATATTCCACTCAACTGATTTCCATGGAAGGACAATCAGACATAGATAAAATAGCAAAACTGGAAGATGGGGGATTTTTGAAACCTCATATATATACCTTGACGATACCGAAGGTACCACACAAGACTTTCACGCTTTTCTTTTCATTTATTTTAGATTTGATTTATTTTTTGTTGATATAATGTTTCTTGCGTGGTACCGTTCCTCCAGGTTGATGGAGGGTCTAATATCTCGATAAGAGCCAGTTGGTCTCAAAAACTATTATATGATGCCGGACAGTTTTCTCTTATTATACCTTTTGACTTCCCCGAATTTGTAACTCCTGCTGGGAAGAAAATTGCAAAAAGAGAAAAGATAGAGTTAAATGTGAACTTGGGTACTGCAGTAGAAGTTTTATGCAAGACAACTAGCCATCCTTTAAAGGTCAGTCTCTACTTATTTATAAGAGTTTTGATTGAACTTTATGGACTGAAAAACATATATGAACTAATCAGATGGCATGCAATTTTCTAGGAAATAAGACGTCAAGTGGGAAAGTTGGGTTTCTTATATGAAGCAGATGTTATGACATGGTCAAATGCCAACTTTAATATTTCATATGCAGTAAGATATTTTATTTTTGACATTTTAAACTTGTTTAATATGTGGTGCTTGTCATCTTAGTCGAGTTCTTTGGATCTTTGCAGGTTTCCTCCAGTTATACCTCTGGCGGGCTTCTCTTGCAATCTCCATCAGTTCATGATTTGGATCAAAGGGATATATTCTGTTTGTACCTGTTTCCAGGAAATAACAATAGGATAAAGGTGAAATAATGCCTTTTTATTTTAGGTTATTTCATTTCATTTATTTTATTTTTTCTGGATTCATGACTGTATGATATGAACTATTTTGAGATTGAGGCGTGGTTTATTGCACTATTGGCCAATTCCATCAAGTTTGGCAAGGTTCTAATAACAAATTTGTTGTTAAACCTTATGGTGTTCTGTATTTTAACACCTCAAACGATGACCATTGCTTTGGTATGGAACTGTGTAGCCCAAAATGATGATAAAAACTAATATTTTGGTTTGATATCAAAACAAATATCATCATACACCTGGTGTAACAAATTTGACAGTGTTGAGATGGTTGAATGATTAAGACTTCAAGAAGTGAATGGTGATCATTATTATTTTTTTTTATCAGTAAGCGAGGTTGTTAGAGAGGTCCCCTACCCCTTTTGATTAATAAAACTTGTCCTTACATTCTCAGATATTCTTTCCCCATTGCATCATCATATGCAATCTTTCTTACATCCTCCGCAAATGAACTAGGTACCATTTCAATAAATATTACATTAGGTACATTAGCAGCTAGTGCCTATGCTAGTTTATTTGTTTCCCTATACACATGTGCTAAAGAAAAATAAACAAATTTTGCTTGCATATCTTGTATTCTCTTCATCATCTTCTTTGCTCGCCATGGGTACTTCTGTTTGCTCATGAATGCCACCAAATTCTCTGGGTCCATCTATGCCTCAATCTTGTTCATGCCATGCCTTAGAGCCAAGCTGATTCCTTGCTCAAGGCCTTGTAATTCCACTAGTGCTATGGCTGTGTAATCCGAGATACCATGCGCTGCTGCTAGAACTATCCCTGTGCTGTCTCTAATCACTGCTGCCCATTGACCTTTATTGCCTTGTACACTCCCATCTGTGTTCAGTGCGTGATTTTCACAGTCTGGCTTCCTCCATTTGCACCTGATCTTGCTGTATCGAACTAACTCAGGTTCTTTGTTCCATGTCATCTTGAATCTCTCTTGGGCTGTGATCATTATTATTTTGTTATATCTTGAATTTGAACTGGTAAAACTTAATTTTCCAACCTTCATTTCACAAACCATAAATTAATTTATAGGAGCAAAATGGATCACCCGAAACAGCAAATCTGAGTCTACTTCACACTGGGAAATTAAGTCAAACTTTTTTTTTTGCTAAAATAACTCTAATGAATAAGAGAAGCTGTTCCTTTTTTCTTGTGTCTGCAAACTTTTTAATTGAATGAACAATTTGTTCTCAACTTTTTTGCTCTTCTTTATATAAAATGTGTACTCTTCCACATTATCATTTTATTACTACTTAGTTCCATTAGTGGCTTTTTCTAATTTTCTACCTTCCTGCTGTCTGTTTATTGTTATTATTGTTATGTTTATTATTAGATCAACTATTAGTGTTGTTGTTGTTATCTCATCTCATTCTTGTGAATGCCATAGGTTTTCAGAAAGCAAGTGGTCTTTCTTGTTGATACAAGTGAAAGCATGAGAGGAACACCGCTTGAGAATGTGAAGAGTGCACTAAATTTGGCCCTTCTAAAGCTCAGTTCGGATGATTCTTTTAATATAATAGCTTTCAATGCAGAGACCTACATGTTCTCTTCATCCCTTGAGCGGGCGACAAAGGAAACAATTGAAAAGGCCATTCAGTGGATGACCATTAATTTTATTGCCGGAGGGGGCACAAATATTTTGCTACCCATGAATAAGGTAGAGTTTCGTTTTCATCCTTGAGCATAAAATACCAGTAAAGCTCTTTGCTTCTACTTCTTGCTACTTTTTTTTTCAAAGAACATGCATTTGTGATTGAATTATTGGCGCTCAGTCTGCTTTAGTATGCATACACTTATAAGCAAAGTTACAGATATGAGGGAATATAGGGTGTTATTGCTTCTTGACAAGAAAAAAACAAGATAAGAATCAGCCTTAATGTGATGATAATTAGTCAATTAGACGATAATGAAAGTTTGACACTGATTGTGTGTGTTTGACCTTGATTATTTGTCAAATTAGATTGTTATCTGTAAAAGATGTCTATTTATTTTGTGTCCTCTTGTTACTTTTCTCTCTCAGTATGCAAATCTAGAATTTGTAAATAATGCACAAAACTCTTCTTTTGCTCATATCCTGTAGTCAGCATCATCAACTTTAGCTTTCAAGTTCACTTATTCAATGTACTCAGTCTTGCAAGAAAACAGTGGTTACATGCTTTCTTTCTGGTGTTTTTCTTCAGGCAATGAATATGCTGTCCAAAACTTCTGATTCAATTCCTCTCATTTTTCTTGTTACTGACGGTTCTGTTGAAGATGAAAGACATATTTGTGATGTTATGAAAAGTCAATTGGCAGATAGGGGACCTTTTTCTCCACGAATATCGACCTTTGGCATAGGTAAGGGTTTTTAATTTGTGTTCCTTTGATATGATTATTTGCTTTATTTAAACACTACCCTAAAAGTATATAACATTCAATATGCAGTACAAAGTTAATCAAACTCATGTCAACAGTGGCTCAATGCAAATTGAGGCTTACTTCGAAGATAAGATGCGGGGCCTTTCTTTCTTGACCTTTCCGATAAATTAAATTAAAGGAAAAAAAAAAAATTTAGTATCATAATGGAAAAAATTCTAAAAGCTAAATTGCCAGCAAAAAATGACTAAACTGTGGAGTTCACTATTGTTAGATAAACTTGAAAAGAAACACCAAACTGTCTAATGATTAAACTCAAGTAGCAATTTCTACCAGTAAAGCAAGTACGAAAAACTCAAATTTAGCAACAGTTATAGAGAAGAAAACAAGTTGAAGAGAGTGAGGCATGAGATTGGAGAAGAAGAGAAGTAAAGGTGGGTGAAGTTGAAGTCTTTGATTTACTCCAGGAGGTCTTTAATTTAAAATGACGTCGTACTGAAAACTGCAAAAGAATAGTGTTTGTTCCATTGGTAAATGAATTTTAAGGAAACTTAATAAAGTCAGTTTCCTTGGCTTGGAGAACCTGGTCTCCTCTGGAAGATGAAAAGGAAGAAAACTATGGTCCTTCCTATATATATATTAAAGCATTTAATTGATGATGAATCCTGAAAAATTCTGGTATTGATTGCATAACTTTCTTCAAATATTCTATTGTGATTTGTGTTAGTTCTGCCAGCTTTGAGTAATATATTACAATTACATATGCATATTTTAACTGCCATCATATGGGTTTCATTTTTGTTTCACCTAACATGTCTGGAAACTCTTGCCAGGTAAATTTTGTAACCACTATTTCTTGCAAATGCTAGCTCTAATTGGCCAAGGTTATTATGATGCCGCATTCGATCTAGGTCAGTTCTTTTCTGGACTCGTGTGCTTTTTGTTTCTGCATGTGTTGCATTTGTAAACTGTTTTAAGGTAACTCCCTTTTCTTTTGTTAACTGAACTCGAGCAGGCATAATCTGTTCAACGATAATATATTATGGAGTTTGTAGATTCTACTATTTTAACGTTATGAAAGGGCTTATGTTAGTGATTATAATTTTTAGTTTTGTTGTATATTACCCATGTATCCTTGGAAAGTAATAGGACACCATGGAACTCTGTCATAAAAATTTTGTTGTATTTTCATTTTTGACCAGATTCAGTTGAAGTTCGAATGCAGAGATTATTTACTAGAGCTTCAAACACCGTTCTTGCAAATATAACAGTTGACAATTTTGAGCATCTTCAAGAACTCGAGGTTTTTTTCTTTGAGTTATTTATATGATTTGTTTGAACTGTGTAGCATCTATACGTATGACTTAATGAAGCTAGCTACGAATTCCAATTTAATGATTCTGTTCTATTTCAATACACTTGTTATATTTCAGTTTATGTAATGCAGGGTGAAGAAACTTTTAGGGTTTTGGTCATTCTTTAATATATGATGAGAAATAAGTCACCTGGGTTGGGAAAAATGCAAAAGAAATGAGTACCCTAAGTTGGACAAGTTACCCATTTCCATGTTAAGTTCTAGCAAGTTGGAGAAGCTGAATAAAATAAACACAAAGGTTGGTAGAAAAAGTTGGGACATTCTTTAAGATTTGATGAGAAATAGCTACATAAGTTTGGAAATTGAAAATGAAATGAGCACCCTAAGTTGGGCAAGCTCCATATCTGTGTTAAGTTCTAGCAAGATAAAGAAGCTGGTTAAAATAAACACAAAAAGTTGGTAGAAATTATTGTTGCACAAGTATATGTAATCTCTACTCTCCAAAGTTCTATGCAAGTGATATATATGGTGTGTGAATGAGGTTAACTGAGTGTTCCTGCAAATTCATTTTAAGCAAAGAATGCTATTCAATAAGGATTTAGTTTTCCAAGCACTATGAAGTTGCCCGCTAGACAAATCTACCGAGTTTTTATTCAATCTTTTGTGTTGGATTTTCATGTAGAAGCCTTTTGTCTAAATTAAAATAATATTCACGAGTTCTTTTTACTGGGGACTTCATAGATTTCATTTTTGTCTTATTGGCATCACATTTGGCTTACGAACTGAAATTTTGTTGCTTTTGGTAGGCCTACCCTTCCCATATTCCAGATCTTTTATCTGGAAGTCCGCTGATTGTATATGGCAGATACTGTGGAAACTTTCCTGACTTGCTGAAAGCTAGAGGCACTGTAGCAGATATGAGCAACTTCGATATAGACTTGAAAGTACAAAGAGCAAAGGATATCCCACTTGAAAAAGTAAGGTGTTGGATTAGTGACTTCTGGTTTGTCATAATTATATTGGAGTTTTCAACGTGAGGCAGATTATTACATATTGTACTTTTTGTTCATTTAGCTTTTTAGCATGCTGAGCATCATTGACATTTTTCATCTAGTTTAGTGTTATTTTCCTTCAGAAGTCGGTGATTAAAATAGAACTAGAGGCCATAGTGAAGTTTCTTCTATTTCTTTTTGAGTGTTACATGTTTTTGGGCTTGAAAGCTCCAAGTTCCTAAATAAGAGTATGATATAGGTAGTGTTGTGGATATTTTGGCTATACAGGGTAGTCATTGAAAAAGTATGCAAATTCTACTGGGCCCTATTTGTTGGTTAAGGGTGCCTAGTTATTGCTCTTTAGTATGTAAACATGTGGGACCCCGCCCATGCTTTTCTTTAAAAAAAGGGTATTTAGCTACTTTATGCGCCTCAACTGGTAGTTTGGGAGGACAGTTAAAATTTGAATATTTGGTCAAAGTTCTGGAAGATAATAAACTCTGATGCACTGATAATCAGCATTGACGTGGTAGTGATCCTTTCTTAATTGTTTTCATTCTGAACAGGTATCTGTCAAGAAACAAATTGACCTACTCACAGCCCAAGCATGGATTTCTCAGAGTAAACAGCTTGAGGACAAGGTTTGTTCATATTCTTTTAGTTGGCTCAATCACAAAATTGTCAGATTGTCTGGTTGAATTCGATGGTCATATCTGATTTTACATGGGGATACATTCAGGTCATAATATGAAAGCCCTAAGCAGGCTTTTCTATTAGATTTACTTGGTTGGCACACTCAGTGGGTTAAATCAACTACTTGATGGACCCCATTTAGTAATCTTTCAGTCAGATCCTAAGCATCTGTTGCCATAAACTTCTTTATGATGTTCAACTTTTTTACCATCCCAAAGGTCCGATGTATCCGTTTCTGGGTAATTGGACTTAGATAATTGGGTGCTTTTCTCCTGGTGATGCTATGTAACGAAGCCATTATAAGCTGATAGAGATGCCAGCTTCATGCTTCCACTAAAGTGCAATTATTTATTTAGTTCTTTATTTAATTATTTTGCAAAATGCAAGCAGTGTTTATATTTCAGAAGAGCAAAGAACTGAGTCGCAATCCTTGGCAAATGCCCTCCTTACTGAAAACTTTGCATCGAACAATGAGCACAACCCCGTAGCTTATCCCAACTAGAGAGGTGCTTCTTTCATAATTATTAACAAATCACCATTCCTCCAATCCTTCCATCCCCCCTTAGCCCTTGATTTAGGCTTCTTTGAGTTCAAAGTTTGAGCTCCATCTCCCTAGTGGCTCCCCTGAACTCCATCATAACTACAAACTTTTTTTGTAAATGGTACACAACCGTGTTTCCACCCATATTTTTTATCCCAAATTTTCCTTTATATACTTTTCTTTTTCTGGGCTGTTGACTGAGTGCAACAGAGTGTTTCACCGTTCTTACTGCTCCAATTATGATTCACTGGAGCCATCCTCTTCTGTGCCGTTTCAGAGTTTAAAAATGTTCACCTGCAGGTTACAAAAATGAGCGTACAGTTTGGTTTCCCATCTGAGTATACCCATATGATCTTACTTCAGACGGTAGGAGGGAAGCGAGCCATGCAATCAATTGATGTACAAAAGGTAATCGCTATTTGAGAAGTTATATTCATGTTTTCATTAAATACTATCCCGTGTAGTTGGATAAAATTGGTAGATTTGTGAACTAAAAGGGGCAATGTACTATTCAAAAAGTGCACTTTGGTACAATGTACTATTTTTTGTACCAATTTATGCAATGTACTATCTCAATTTGACCAATTGATACAAAGGCTCTAATTCAGGCCAAATTAGACTGCCGGAGTGATGATGTGTCAGGTGAAAAAACAAAAACCCTAAATTGAAATTGACAAGCAATTCAAGATCACTTCAACATCAATTGAAGTAAGTTTTCACCTTTTCATTGTATTCAAATCTTATTTTACCTCCCTTTACAATTTTGTGTTTTAATTTAGAGTTTTTTAATTTAAGGTTTTTTCTTCACCTGACACGTCATCACTCCGGCAGTCTAATTTGGCGAATTAGAGTCTTTGTATCAATTGGTCAAATTAAGATAGTACATTGTATAAATTGGTACAAAGAATAGTACATTGCCCCTTTTAGTGTTTTAGTCTAGATTTGTTAGGGAACTTTGGGCTTGTGAATCATGATCCTGACCATTTCCCTTCTTTTCCATCCAAAATCTTGCATCAAACCAAAGCAAGTCCATGTGAGTAAATTAACACACTTGATTCCTTAAATTATCATTACTTACAAGATCTTGGAGTTCCTTGGCTTGAAATGGATATCATATTCATCTCAATAACCCTTGCAATTGAGGAAGAAGGTGATGTGAAGCACAGAATTACAAATTGTCAGGTCTGGCTAGTGAAAATGGGTATGATTGATCAAGTCAATCAACATTCCCCCACCCACACACACACCCACACATTCGGAGTCCTTTTTTTTATAAATAATCTCTGACCCCTCAGCAGACACTCAATTGCAGTGCTGAAAAATTGTCCACTTTTTATTTTTTACTTTTTTCGATTATCCAGAAAAGTTCTTGTTGGATTACTTGTCTTATCTTTCATTCTTTAGATGGAGTTGCGGCCCCAAATTTTTATTCAAATATTAAGTAAATGAATGTATTGGATGTTAACTTGGGTGCACCCATGCCAAAAAGCAGTAATTGAGATTCTCATGCTCGATTTTATGGCAACAGATTCCAAACAAAGTTGACCTACAGAAACTTGTTGAATCTAAAGATCGCAAGATTACATTTCTGAAAGGAACGGGGATTGGCTTTGGTAACTTGGTTGCGACAGCTGATAATGTTCCTCCAGGATTTGGGGAATCCCGATTGCCAGAGCTTGCGGGGGAAGTCTTTGCAAAGGCGGCTTCAAGTTGTTGCAGTAAGCTGGGAAATTGCTGCTGTTGCATGTGCTGCATTCGGACTTGTTCACGGATGAATGATCAGTGTGCAATTGCTATCACACAACTTTGCACTGCCTTGGCGTGTTTGGGCTGCCTCAGCTGTTGTTCTCTGTGTTGCAGCGACGATTGATGACTTCATTGTTTGATACTGCAAGTTTGTTGGCAATCATATGATCCCGTAACCTTCCCTGCAGCACAGTAGCAATCACACTTCCTACTTTCCTAGTACAAGTTCGTTTACAAATGATGTATATATGGCCATTGTATAATGTTCTGGAATATATTGCTATTCATTTTTTTTTAAGGGGGTGGGGGAGGCGCACAAAGTTTTGAAGCTGGTGTAGCTATTGTTGACGATGCGACCTCCTGCTGGGCATGGGCATATATTTTTGAAGGTATGAGGACCAGATTAAAGGTAATTTTGACTAGTGACTACTGAAAAAAGACAGTGGTTCGTCTACGCAGCCATGATCTCGGCACCCTCTAAAGATTTCCATAGTATTAGGTGGTCATCGAGTCATGTGTGTGGCTGGGTGGTGTATTTCTGACTAGTGACTACTGAAGAAAAGCTTGCATCTGAAACAATATTTTACTCAAAAATCCAAGAAAAACATTACATTTCAGTTTTCACAATGTATTATCAACATCAAACTTTGTTTCAAAAGAAGTTGTTGAATATGATGTGGGAGAGCCATAAAATCAAGGGCGGCGGTATTAACTCTCCAATTTATGGGATCGGCACAGATTTCCATAGTATAAGCACCCCTCCGTAAATCAATATTCAATAGACCTGCCGTACACCAATCCATAACAGATGATAAAAGTATTCGCGCTCTCCTCACTCAAGGTGCGGGTAGCAAAATTATGTTTTACGTTTGTTGTTTACGGCAATTGCTTACGGCAGAAAATCTTTGTAGTTCATTTGGTTTTCATGGCACCCAAGTAGTGCGAAAAGAGCCCACCGTGACTAAACCAGAAAAAGATAATTCCGTGGGAAGCCTTGCTTTTTAAGAACTTATTTCGAAATGGGGCTTTTCAATGCTCAACACTAAAAGGAATCAAGGGAATTTTGATTTAATTTGTATGTTATCTTTATTAGGTGAATTATGGGTATATTGATCATGAGAACTAGGTAGAAAAAACTATGGACTCAATGCCAATATTGATTGTTTATGGTGGTAGTAAGGTAGTGATTGGTCTAAAACTGGTTACCAAGGACGCTCGTTTTTATTTGAAGAAGCATGGAGAGAAAACTACAAGGGAAGGGAAGATGACGACTGCTATTATCTTTTTTCTCATTGGATGCCTTTTTGGGAGGGGTTTCAAACAAACAATCAGCTGCTCCTATTAAGTTGCTAACCATAACAAATGACAAAATAAACCGACCCCGAAAAGTCAGGCACTGGAACTTTTTCTTCACCAAATTCGACATCGTTATTCATGTCATCTCTCAATTTCATAATGAGCAACTACCTTTTCTTCATCAACCACTGGAGATTTTTTTTGCTCAACATGTTCTTCCACCACTACTAATTTTCTAAATGCTCTTCTTTGTCCTTCGCGTCGACTGTGATGCGATGGATCTTTTCCTGTATCTTAGTGACACCCTTTTCTACGGGTTCTATTGCTTGGTTTATAGTCAGTGCAACATCCTTGAAAACCTGTTAAAGGATGAACCTTCTCATTAAGCGCAAACACACACACACACACAGAGCGAGAGAGAGCTCACATGTCAACCACCTCCAATAACAATATCCTGAACCTTCTCAGTGACGCTTGTTCCAGAGGACTCAACATGAGTTTCCATCTGTTTAATCGTGGCGGGTTTCTCCTTCCCATCTTCCTCCAACTTCATCATGGCTGTGATTTCTTCGGAAATGACCTTACCATGCTCATAAATGGGCAGGTAATGATACGGTTTAGCTGAGAAAACAAAAATATAGGCAACTGCGGCGATTGACATCTGCCAAACAAAGTGAGTTAACTTGCATGAGCACTTGCGATACAGATAGAATGAGTTTGGTCATCAAGGCAGAAGTCAAGCATAGCATCTGGCAAAGAAAAAAAAATGATAATGTGTTATACCAAATAGCTTCCAAAGGAATACAAAGCAAAAGCTTCATGGCAATTTCTTAAGATGTCACATGTGAGGGAAAGGTTTGGATTCAACAAAGATATAATATGGATAAAAAAAAAGCCAAAAATTGAAACCATCAAACATGCCTGAGAAAACTAGAACTGCTTCAATTACATGTATAAAACACAGCTTAGACAGTCTAATTAAGGATTTAATATTAGCTTCTGTTTTTAGTGTCTGACAAACTATAATCGTTTTCCATTTTTGGGTAGGGACGATTAACTGAAGCCCACAAGTTTGTTCCAAGTAAAATTGTCAATCATTTGAAAATTTTGAATAATTAATAAGTAATAACAACTAAATTAGGCATCAGAAATTTAAGGGCGAACTAATTACTAAATGATACCTCCATATATATATATATATATATATATATATATATATATATATATATATATTTATTACATATGAATTCCTCGAAGAACAAAGTTACTACGAGTCCAAGACATGATGAAACCATAGCCAGGGCTCTTTTTCTTGTCTTCAAAACCCGGAGTTACGTGTACTGCTTGTATCTTAAATAAAACTTCAGGGATACTTTTAACCAGGAGCAAATACTTACTGACTCAGTTGCATAGACAGGAACCATGAAGTGAACAACATTTTTGTTCCTAAGATCTACACTCCAAGCATTATATAAAATAGAGAAAATAGTATATCAAGTATTTTCCACGGCTGGGGGGGTCCACAATGGAATGGCGAGTCAGATTGAATGATACATCCAGCACTGTCCAACTAGGATGTACGCAATGCACATAAAGAGAGTCCAACATTCATTCGGCCATTCAGAGTTTGCAATGGAATCTGATAAACAAATAACTGAAACATCGAAGCAGAAGCACAGTCCACTCTTTGATGAGTTCTGCCTAAGAGATAACTCCTAAATAGTAACCAATCACCAATTCACAATTTTCCTTCTTTATTGACCATATTATTAAAAATATAGTCATATACTAAGGGTAGTTAATTAGGACTTTGCACTTGTAAGGCTTTAGGTTCACAGTATATATAGAATGTAATAATTATGGATTGTAATCACATCTTAATATAGAAAACATTTCACACATATCTTTAAATTATGGAAAAGACGCAGCATAACTGTACAGTCACAATCAACATATTGATAGAAAACTAACCGCGGGGTTGGTGTATGATCGAAGATGCTGGAAAATCAGAAAAAAGGAGAGAACCAACGCAACCAGTATGAAACTTCCAGCAATGATAGTAGCTGGCGAGTGTAGATCCCTATCTGTTACTTGAAAATATGAATTGGAGCTAAGCGCCATTCACAGATGTCTTCTACATTTGACAACTTGCAGCTTGAAAAGGCAAACCTGTACATGCAATAGACTTCATATTGGATTAAACCGACTTGAAAAACCATATATTACAAATATGATCTGGGATTGAAAAAAATCTTGAAAGGAAAAGACAAGTTAACCCAATTTAAGGAACCCAAGATGAAGCATTTCCTACTTGATCACAACACTATTACGCCCAACATCTTCAAAGATACCTAGATGATGCATGGGTGACTGTTGATAGCAATTTTAATGTCGTCCTCACGCGTTCACCCGTTCACCGCTTAATCCATCTCTTAATTAAAAAGTAGTCCTTTAATTGACTAGTCTCGTGAGTCGAAAGCAAATTCTGGCTGTCAAGTGGAACAACAAAGTTTTAGTTAGTCACATACTGCTTGTATATCAAAGAATTGGCAACAACATGGGAGTTACAAAATCCTAAAATCAATAACCTGTTGGGGTTGGGTTGGGTTGATGCAAGATAGTTCATTGCAGGTGAACAAGTCACTGGCTTACTGATTAATTGGTTATTCTGGGATGAAGTCGCACCAATTAAGGATGATCTTTGGAATGTGGGAATTGGTGGTCCAGATTTCTCTTTTTCTGCAGCGTTCTTCCAGAATTGGACAATCAAGAATTTTCAGTAGTTGAAGCATGGGGAGATGCTTCAAATCCTCTTGCGTGAAGTCAAGGAATTCACAATTATAAAAGCCCAATGTTTGAATTGCTCTAAATCTCTAATAATCTATATATAAGTCTAAACCGACCTGAAATTGCAGAAATTAAATTATAAATCAGTGATTAAAGGAACTCAAAAAATCCAGTGACAAATTTTCATTAAAATGGATTTTAATCCTTGCTAGCCTCAGTTAAGAACAAGCCACCAGCAGTTTTATTTGACTTCATCAGTCTCAAGAATACCCACAATGTCATTTTCCTTCAATAAAAGATGAGTTGATCCATAAAACTCGAGTTATGTCCCAGTACACAATTTGCGCTCCAGTCTAGACAACAAGGGAAAAAACAATATTAACAACAATACACAAACAAACAAACAGTTCAGAGCATTGATAAGGGCTATGAAATCACCTTGACAGTAACTTCCAGCATGTTCTTCCCGAGAGTCTTACCCTCCCCAACAGCAACGACCTCACCTCCTTGTGGTTTTGATCAGGCTGTGAAAGGAAGCAAAATACCTCCTACAGTTTTCTCCTCTGCAGACTTGATCTTAACAAGGACTCTGTCTTGAGTGTACTGCACAGTTGAAAAAGCAACGAGGATGAGCAATGTAACCTAATGAGAAAGAACTTAAACTCACAGAGGAAGCAGCTACAGATAAAATTCCAAAAACAAATCCTCAACAAATCATTTCTTTCTCTTAATCTTATTTTCCAAAAACCAAACGGCCAAGAATAAACAGAAATGTAGATAAAATACTGAACAAATCTTATTTCTCTTAATCTTATTTTCCAAAAAACAACCCATTCATATCTTATCTAAAACAAACATTTGTGCACTAATCTCATGGCATTAAATTTTTTTAAAGTAGTGAGAGATTTGAGGATTGGGTTGGTTGGTGTTTGGAGAAATGAGGGATTTTGAAAATCATAAAATCAATTACCTGTTGGGGTTGGGCTGATGCATGATTCTTCTTTGCAGGTGATCAATCAATCACTGGATTACTGATCAATCGGTTATTCAGGGACGAAGTCTTTCAAATTAAGTTCGATCTTTGGAATGTGGGAATTGGTGGTCCAGCTTTCTCTTTTTCTGCAGCGTTTTTTCAGAATTGGACAACCCTCAACTTTTAGTACTTGAAGCATGGGGAGATGCTTCAAATCCTCTGGAGTGAAGTCAAGGAATTCACAATTCACAAAGACCAAATTTTGAATTGCAGTGAGTTGGTTGAAGCCTTGGGGAAGTGACGACTGTCTAGAAGAAATGATGGAGAAATAGTGGAGATTTGGGTAGTCATTTTTGTTGTTGGTGGTGTCGTTGTGATCGGGGGAACCAATTCCACTGATTAGCAGCGGCAATATTGACTTTGAAAGAAAACCTGTATTGTCCCATAATTCCAGCTTTTCAAGGAGGGGAGGAAGGCAAGGTTGCCTCCCCGTCAGTTGTGGACAATCATCTATCTTTAAACTTCTGAGTGCGGGAGAAAACAAGTAGTGCGCACGGCGGCACCACCTTCAACTTAGAGCACCAAGAGATCTCCAATTCGCAAAGACAGGGCATGATGAAACCTTCTCCACCTTCTACATCTCTTCTTATTGGAAGCTTTATTTCATCCCCCTGTTCCTCCCACTCCGGCAAGTTAGACAATGTAAGGCTCTTCAATACTGGGAACACTGCAACTTCTTGAGCGCTAAGAGTAACATTATCATCAATTTGGAAACCTCGAAATTCCATACCAAATAGAGTAAGTTCTTCTAGAGTTTTTAACTTTCCGAGACCTGGTGGTAACATTTGCAATTTCATCAAATTATACACAGTCAATGTGCGAAGCTTTGGAAAAATCTCCACGCCTCTTCGGAACGGCAGATGCCACTCCTCCAACTCTCTCATATATAACTGAAGCGTATGTAACTTCGGGAACACTACTACCCATTGTACTGAATCTTCACCACCAGTAGAAGTACCATCATTACTTCCCAGTCCATAAAACTCGCATCCGATGTGTTTCACTGAGCCCAGCCACCATAATTTAAGGTCTTCAAGGTTAACCCAATTTAAGGAACCCAAGATGAAGCATTTCTACTTGATCACAAACATGTGTACATTAATTATCCAAAAAAGAAAGTTTTTGAAAAGCTTGAATTTTTTTTTTTTTTTTTTTTTTTGATTGGCAAGCCTGTTTTAAATGAGATCAGTAACTCTTTGATGCTGGCGGGTTCGACCCCCAGACCTCTGGTATCATCACCCAAAGGTTTTACCGACTTTGCTAGTTGGTTATAAGTGTCCACAACGAGTATCCATTTTCACCCACTCATCTTCTATACGATTCCAAAGTCAATTCTTTACAATATGCAAAGCTGAAAATACTTTCTCAACAGTTGTATAGAGAACTTACGAGAGATTAGAGCTTTTCAATGAATCAATGACACAAGCCACACTTGACAGGCGCAAGTTTTTGAGTAGGGACTTTTGCGAGAAAAAAAAACTAACAAAGAAGAAGAGAGATTTTCTTTTCCTTTCTAATTGGGAGTTTTGATAAGGTGCTCTCAAGTTAGTGAAAATCCAGCCCAATTAGTAAATCTTAAATCAAGTGAGATAGAAAAACAGCACACTCTTGGTGTAATACATTTGGATAGCACCATAGCAAAGTTTTACATCTTTGGAAAAGGAAAACCAATGCACATAAATAGTTTTTTTTTTTTTTTTGGAAAGTTCAAGGTGTGCCACGGCTGCCCACCCTTGGCTCCGCCCTTGCTGGTAGATACATCATCATATTTCATACTACAGTAGAGCTCATTCGAACAAATGCCAAAAAGTGAAATTCAGTTAATTACAGTGGGCAGTTGATATAAGAGTACTAAGAGATGTGCATTTAGATATATAAATACCTTCCATTTAATCAGCTGATTAAGAATTTCTGGTCCACAAACAGCTTTTGCATCCTCCACACTACCGCCATTTTCCAACTTTTGTAGAGCATTTTGAACAGCCTGCACATACATAACAATTATAAAATATCATCTACTGACACTTTAGAACTGTTCCAAAATTTCAAATTTGCCTCCGCTGTAGTTAATTTTCAATTAAGTACGACGTTTTCACGGATGGCGTCAACACTTTTATAGACAGAAGCTCTCACATATAGCCCAAGATCTCCAGCTTTTTCTAACAGATTAGCAACTAAAGTAACTGGCAAACTCATCTCTCCTCTTAAGCTAGGCGTCATTCCAGCATACTTTGTCCCGCCATCTGAGTCACTTGTTATTGTTTCTTTATTTAATAGGTAAAAGATATTAACCTGATATAAGGTGAGAATTACATCAACAACAAAAGCAATAGACAAGGCTATTACTAAAGGACCACCCTAATCATATGCACACGGCACACCCACTTACCCCACCAAGACAAAAGTACCACCAGTCCACCACCAAGGCAGTACCACTATGACAACTACCAATAGTAAACAATGAGCACCACCTCTATGCCCATACTAGAATAAATTATCATCTTCTACTCCTCCTTGTCCCATGCTTCTTCCCATCACAAGTACTCAAAATTTATGTTGGGATCTTCTTCATACATTTCATCCTCCTCGTCTACGTCAAGATCAACATAGTATTGACTATCGTCTGTCCATCTATCTCAATAAAACTTCTCAATGATCCTAGCCTTCCTATCATCCATCTCAGTCACTTATTAGTTATTAACACAGATCTTGGTAGTTTCTAACCGACAGGGGACAATTCTGGTGCACCCTTTTAGCTAAACGCCTTTCCAGCATACTTATATTCCCAGGAAATAAAAAATACAGAACAATTCCATCAGGGACAACAAAAATTAAAATATGGATAAGTTATACCTCAACAAAGCCTTCCACCTTTCCCTGTGTGATGGTCCTATTACTCCTATCCATTACAGCTTTTGATGAGTATCCGTGTGTAGATGGAGTTTTGTGCTCCTTTATTATTTGCTCCAAGGTTATTGAAGATGTTTTTGCCTCCATCAAAGCCATTATTCTGCATCACAACAAGTGAGACTTCAATACACCCAGAAAATATTCACAACTAAAAATATAGACGTGTATATTGATAACAAAACATGCACCAAGGTACATTAATTACATAAGAACATTAGGCAAAATGAGTTAATCACAGAAAAATCTAACATGTATTTACCTCTGTTTTGATTCAGTATCAACTACAAGTGGTTGTACACCGCTCTACACTTTTGCTTGAGTAGTAGTTTTGCTTCCCTTCTTCAAACCTAAGATTTCCTTTCCCAAATATGCCCCACTTTCATCATCTGCAGATGACACCCTCACAGAGACAGTCTGGATGCTGTCTTTCAAAGACTTTCTAGATGCATCTTCTGGTTTTAATTTACTTGAGTAAAGTAACTCTTGCCTTGAGATAGGCCTTTCCCGTTTTCTAGAAGGCCCGGCCTTATTTCCATTGGAAAACACCTTTTTAAAATGTTTTGGTGTCGCTGAAATAATCCTTTCGCTAGGGAAATCCTCAGTAACCACAAGCCTCTTCTTTGCCACGACATTTCCACTGTTTGATGAAATATCTAGAAAACATTTTCTCTTCTCTTCAAGACGAGGAAATATAATATGGTTTCTAAGTGGCGTAGCAAGGGTTTCATCAATTTCATGCTTCCTGGTACAGATCAGTTGCAAATCAATAATGTAGCAAGTGCATGCAGAGAATGAAGAAAAACTACATCTAAGAGCACACAAACTTACGAGCAATATATCAAGACACGATTGTTTGGTAGAAGACCTTCCCAAGCCCTTGTAATGACATCTTCCTCCTCTATATCTTCAAAAGAAATTTTCCTGATCAAAGATCTTGAAATTGCAATCAACAAACTAATTTCCTTGCTTGTAGTAAAACGAACCGGGATTCTTTTTTCTTCCATTAGCAATATTTACATATATAAATTAACCAAATTGAAGGGAGGCAAAGAGAGAGAATTACAAGTACCTAGGCAAGCATTTCCTGTGATATGCCCGTGGACAACATCTACAAACAGCAAACTGCAATTCATTAACCTCCTTATTTTCCCTTCCTTTACAGATGTGGCATATGTGGATGGGACAAGTAAATGACTCTCCTGCAGCTATCCTTTTTCTCAACTCTTCACCTTCAGCATCATTCCCAATAGAAAGTAATTTCGCAACACATTCAGGATGATAGAAGTAGCCACACGTTGCAGAAACACAAGAGAAGACCTGAATTGCCATTTGTGACCGAGATAATTGATGTTATGGCCAGACTAACTGCTAATATATATTGCATATGGTTGTGTTGTACAGAGTTAGCTCCATGAGATAGAGGAAGCCAAAACATGGAAATCAAAACATATATAATTTATTCTCACATAAATTTAGCCACAGGCAATATTTTGGCCCTTGAAATTTCTGAGACTGAGAAAACAAGTATAAAAATATAGATATAAGAATACGGAAGCCCTTGGAACTTAAAAATGTTATCCATTTATAACTTTATAACCAGGCTACTGGCCAGAAATAATTTTTGAGGAACACCAGTTAAGATGAGGTTGATAAAAATGATATAATTTAAAACAAGTGATTGAGAATTATGAAGTGGTTGATTCGACTCTCATGTTCAAATAATGTATAGATATAAAGCCTATTTTGTTGTCCATGTTGTGAGGTTAAATTATATATCCATGTTATCATTGTCTACTTCAAAAATCACTTGTTAGGGAAGTGAAATGAATGGCTTAGCTGATGTGAGAACTCAAACAGCAATATACTTTAGAAATGGTCATTATACTCAAACAGCCCCTATAATAGATAAATAATCTTCTATTGTCACTATTTCTAAGGTTGTAAGCGCCTATTTTTTTGTCCTGCACTGTAATGACCATTGGAAGGAGATCCTTTAACATACAAAAAAATAAAACAGACAGTTACGAGGCCTTGCCTTTGTAACAGAAATTATTTCTGCTACCAATTGCTATAAAAAATGATCACACTATTATAATCCCAAACATTCCATCTGCACTCAAATTCAAGGATCTAACTTAAAAGAGTGTTACACTTTTTATCATGTGGATACCTCGGCACCAGAAGTTTTGTCAGAAGAGCCCAATTCCCCACAAGCAAAGCATTGGTATTGCTTATATTGACAGTTGAAACAAAGGAAACTTTGCATTGCCTGCATCAAGGAATGGAATATTGCAAAAATGATCATTTTGTATTGATTAATTAAAAAGTGTAACTGAGATAAAGATACAGAGAGATCCATACCCGGGCCTTTGAAAAACCAAGTGCTTTGCAGTCAGAGTTAGCACCTGCATCAACAGTCGCATGGAAAGACCTCATGCATCTTGAAAGGAAAAGACAAGTTAACCCAATTTAAGGAACCCAAGATGAAGCATTTCCTACTTGATCACAACACTATTACGCCCAACATCTTCAAAGATACCTATTGAGGTTGGGCTGATGTATGATTCTTCTTTGCAGGTGATCAATCAATCACTGGATTACTGATCAATCGGTTATTCAGGGATGAAGTCTTTCAAATGAAGTACGATCTTTGGAATGTGGGAATTGGTGGTCCAGCTTTCTCTTTTTCTGCAGCGTTCTTCCAGAATTGGACAACTATATATATCCAGTCGTTGAAGCATGGGGAGATGCTTCAAATCCTCTGGCTTGAAGTCAAGGAATTTACAACTCCAAAATTCCAATGTTTGAATTGCGGTGAGTTGGTTGAAGCCTTGGGGAAGTGACGACTGTGTAGAATAAGAGATAGAGAAAGAGTGAAGATTTGGGTAGTCATTTTCGTTGTGATCGGGGGAACCAATTCCACTGATTAGCAGCGGCAATATAGACTTTGAAAGAAAACCTGTATTGTGCCATAATTCCAGCTCTTCAAGGAGGGGAGGAAGGCAAGGTTGCCTCCCCGTCAGTTGTGGACAATTATCTATCTTTAGACTTCTGAGTGCGGGAGAAAACAAGTAGTGCGGCACCACCTTCAAGTTAGGGCAAAAAGAGATCTCCAATTCGCGAAGACAGGGCATGATGAAACCTTCTCCACCTTCTTCATCTCTTCTTATTGGAAGCTTTATTTCATCCCCCTGTTCCTCCCACTCCGGCATGTCAAACAATGTAAGACTCTTCAATACTGGGAACACTGCTACCGATTGTACTGAATCTTCACCACCAGTAGAAGTACCATCAGTACTTCCCAGTCCATAAAACTCGCATCCGATGCGTTTCACTGAGCCCAGCCCCATTAATTGAAGGTGTTCAAGGTTTTGAAGTCTCCCCAAAGCAGGCAATTCCGAGCATTGATTGCAGCTTCTCAGTTCCAGTTTCACCAGATTGGGTAAATATGTATTAATGCTTGACATCCACAACGGAAATCTATTCCCTTCGTAATCTTCTATACGCAACTCTGCCAAGTTTGTATGCGGCTGGAGACCATCCAAAACACTCTCTATCCTTTTTCTCTTTTCTTCTTCTCCATCAGCATCCTGTCTTTCTTCAGAAAACCGTAAAACCAAGGACCGGAGCTTGTCTTTTTTCTTTAGTACTGCGTCTATTGAGTCCGCCATTTGTCCCAATCCCTCTATTATTAGTTCTCCTTGGATATGGTCTAGAAGTTTTAACTCTCCAATCTCGCATCCTTTTCCACCATCACGATCCAATACCACTTTACTTAATGTTCTAAGGAAGCTCAATCGCTCTAAACCCCATGGGAAATAACTCAACTCAAAAGTTCCTTCAAGTTCGAGATGTCTGAGATTACGTAATTTCCCAATTCCTTTGGGGAGTTTTTTGAGAGATCCACACCAATTTAGTTTCAACGTCTGTAAATTAAATAGATTACATACTGTTTCAGGTAACTTCTCCATCTCTCCGTTATTAGAAAGATCGAGGAGTCTCAGATGTAGCAATCTCTCCACCTCATCTGGAAGTTCTTCAAAATAACTGTCACACAAATCCAATACCCGAAGGCATGTCATCTGACATATATTTATTAATTTAAGATGCGCACTACTATCCTCCACATCATTTGCTTGATCCTCCACATCATTTGCTACACCAAAATGACGCAACTTGATGTTACAAATTTCTCTATCATTCTTCGTAAAAATAGAGGAATCACTCTTCCCGAGATGTTGGGCAAAATCATGCACAAGGTCATGCATTTTGCAACCAATGACGTTGCCTTCACTGTCTTTTTTAAAATCTTGGAACAAAGAGCACATCGTGAGATCATTGAAATAGTTTGTACCAATTTTCTCTAGATCTTTTGAGCTATCATAACTTAAAAACCCTTGCGCCATCCAAAGCTTCACCAATTCATCTTTATCTATTTCCGCATCTTCACCAAAGATAGCACAATAAGAAAAACATCGCTTCAAATGTGAAGGCAATGCATAATAACTTAATAAAAGAGAAGGTAAAAAACCATGCTCATCTTCCGACATTACTTCCCATATGTCGCTTGCCAGTACATCTTCCCATTCTACTACAGATCTTTTGCGGCACATAAGACTCGCAATAATCTTTACCGCTAGAGGGACACCCTTACACTTCCAGGCAATTTTTTTTCCAATTTCTTCAAACTTTTGGCGATCGTCTTGTATTTCCCTGAGAGCTATATGTTTAAAGAATGACCAACACTCTTCATCAGACAATTGCCCCAACCTATGTGTACAGGTGGAGGCCATCTTCTCTGCAATGTTCTCATCTCGTGTGGTGATTATTATTCTGCTTCCCTGTGCACCACCATCCAGTGAGACCCTTCAACTTTCTCCAAATCTCTCGATCATAAGTCCATACGTCATCTAGCACAAGAAGGAACTTCTTTCCCCGTATGGATTCAGACAAACTTCTATGCAGATCTTGCCATACGTCATCTACAATAAGGGATATTACCAGTAGCTTCTTTAATAATAGATTTGGCCACCCTTTGAAGATCAAAAGGCTTCGAAACACAAACCCACATCAGCTTTTCAAAGTTCTTTGTCACTTCACTTATCTTTGAGGATTAGTTGCACAAGGGTCGTCTTGCCGAAACCCCCTGTACCAACTATGGAGATGAGTGGGACATTTGAATCTTGATGATCGGTCTCACTCAGTAACTTGCTTACTATACTATATATATCATCAACACGACCATAGATCTCAGAATCATCAACAAAAGAGCTCGTTACTGGTCGAGGTTCTTCACGACTTTGCCTTTCATTCAGATCAAGCAAAGCTTTATCTTTAACAATCCGATCTAGTCTTTCGTTTATGTCAATCATCTTACTACTATCATCATGGCGTACAACAACACTTTTTAAACAAGAAAATAGAGAAAACAAGCAGGACCAAAGCTTCTCACTGACAGGAGCATTGTCGTCATCAAGTAGTTGGATCTGTGAGCTGAGAATTTCGGTTTTCCAGTCGTCCAATACATCGTCAGCATCATATAAGATGCGTGTGAGTCGTTCTAACCAAGCCTTCACTGCTCCATTCTTGACTTCCTTTTCCTCTGCATCCTCAAGCACTCCTTGGATAAGAACGAGTGTATCATTGAGTTTTTCGCTTTCTTTACGTACACCCGCCAATAGATTCACCTGATCTGTTTGGAGGATCGAACGCAATTGCTCCAACACACCGGAGATCACCGCATGAGCCATAGTGATAAGAAACACAACAAGAAGAGAAGACTCTCGATTTCCAAATGTAAGGTTCGTTGTAGTCAAGACCCACCTAAACACCAATAATTCACATAGGTGGGTCTAGAGATGTTTCTCCAAAATTACTTTGTTCACACACGCATTATTTATTTATTACAATGACTTTACATTATTTATTTGTTTATTTATTACAATGACATTGTCTTTTTGTCTCGAAAAATCTTCAGTGATTGCGGATGATCGTGGTCCTCCATCTGATGACTTTAACCTCACTGAACTTGATTGAATCCCCTGGGCAGAATAGAAAGGCTTGGGGTCAAACCAGACATTGTCTTTTTGTAAGCCCCCAGGCCTATATGAATACAATTCTGAAATGAGGCTTACTACCGTTCGTCAATAAGATCATGTAAAATTAATAATCTATCAAAGAAATAAATCTTATCAAAGAAATATTATGAAGAATCAGAGTGCAAAATTGGTTTAAAACATTACAATCTCAATACAGACACCAAACAGACTCTTTATATATCTGATACATTATTAAATTGAGTTCTAAAGTCAGCTGTCAGAATGGTGCAATTGCCATAGGGTCATCTGTTATCAAGTTACACACACACACTAACACTGGGTTGGATTTTACGTCGTCGATTTGTAGCACATTCCACTAGGCTGGTGAGTAATCAGCATAGTAATTGCAAAAAGAATGTGGGCAAAGACATGGTGACATTGGTTCTCCAGACAGTGTACAAACAGATGCACTTGTGAAAAACACAAGTAATCTGAATCGCTTGGATAAAGAATTGTGAGAATGCCCTTTGCTCCATCTCTCTGAAATTTTAGGAAAAGGTGAAGAGGATAACTTGTTAAAATGCTGATACAGTTGAGGAAACAAACTAGCTGCTAGTGCTCATCTTGGACTTTCAATGAGACTAATTCACTTTCTTGTGGTTGGCCTCTAAGCTTTAGAGAAGCTGGTAACCATCTACGCAGACTTTCTGGACACCACCTGCTCAGAATACACCAAACTAAGTACTTCTGAAACACAAAAGGAGATAATAACAATGATGTGCACTTCCAGAAATTGGTTTTAAAGGAGCAGAGGCAGCCCAAGGCAGTGAACAGGACTATTAGAAAAAGACATGTATGAGTAAGCATAGTAAAAAGCCTGAGTGAACCAACAGCACTGCCTTTTCAGGATGTTTTACATCATAGAAGACCAAATCCGATGATTGAATCACTTGAATCACCTCAAAACATCTCTTTAAAAGTGAAGGAAAACAAAAGTTCTTTATCATAAAACAGATGGTATGTCTGGGAAAACTGGGGAAAACATAATTATGTATTGGCATCTGAGATCTCAAAGGGGTGGTCTCTTCAATGGTGAGAATGTTTAAATACCTAAGGCTACAAAAAATAAGAAAACCCAATAACGAGTTTTTGTTAACTTACAGATCCAGTCTTTCATGTATTGCCTGTCGCACTGAAGAGTTGAGACCATATGCAATTGAGTTGAAAAGACCCTGAATCAGCATCAATGGCTCAGTATCTCTGACAAAACTTAGATAATTATAGCTCATGAAAATTGTAACAATTAGTTGATTAGTTCTTATGCACTTCAACTTTGAACAAATTCTAGTATCTCAGGTAAAGTCTGATACAATAAAGACTTTGACAAAGCATTTAACAAAGACTCGAACCAATGAAGAATTAAGAATAGGTGCAAAACATGTGGAGAAATCAAGCTGTTGTTCAAAATACTAGAATGCAGTCAGTTTTGAACATCTAGAGTACATAAGAAAGGCGGATGAGGATAGGCTTAGCCAAGTCCTGGGGAAGATTCTGGGATCACTCTTTGGATACGCAGGTGGCACTCTACAATGTGTCATATATTATCTAGTCATATTTAAGTTTCTGTTACCCATATTTTTACAGACCACCAACAGATTCTGTTCTTCAGCATTATCAAATGTGACTCTGCAAGTTACAATTCTCCTTTCTCTGCACCTAATCACCTATAATCGTTGAGCAGCATAAGTAGCTCTCTCATTCGTCGGGAGTTTGATACACTTCAAAATTTCCACGGGAACTTGGAGAAACTCTCTAACACATTTTCCACTAGTCAACTTGTCCTTGAAGATGCTGAGGTTAAAAAAACTAACGATACATTCTTGATGAAGTGGGACAAATTGAAATGTCTTCTCTGTTGTGGAGTTAAAGGAACTTCAGTTATTGTAACAAATCGTCTGCAAACGGTAATAGACTCTATCACTCTCCAACCAGTTTTAGACCCTCTCACGTACGTGTATCATTAGTCCTACGCATAATTTGAAATTACCAGAGCGTGATAGTTGGTTGTTCAAACAATATGCATTTGACACACGAAATGAGGAGATCAATCCATGTTTGCTGGAAATTAGTCTGAACTCTGAAGATTATAAGCAAGTGTGGAGGTTCACCACTTAATCCATCTCTTAATTATAAGGTAGTGTTTAAATTGACCATTCTCGTGACTCAAACAACAAAGTTTTGCTAGTCACATACATTATCCAAGACACCACGTCCGAAGAAACAACAGTCAGCAATCAACCATCTTATTGAAAGAAACGGCTACCACAAACAGAAAATGGAGTCTCCTAATTACAGAAATATTTACATACAGGGTACAAACACTAGCCCATTTACGTCGGTGTTGTGAGGGGTTTCAAACAAACAATCAGCTGCTCCTATTAAGTAGCTAACTAAAACAATTGACAAAATAAACCATCCCCGAAAAGTCAGGCACTGGAACATTTTTCTTCATCCAAGTCGACATCATTATTCATGTCATCTCTCAGTTTCATAATGAGCAACTACCTTTTCTTCATCAACCACAGGAGATTCACCTTTTGTAACATTTTGCTCAACATGTTCTTCCACTACTTCTAAATGCTCTTCTTTGTCCTTCGAGTCGACTGTGATGTGATGGATCTTTTCCTGTATTTTAGTGACACCCTTTTCCATGGGTTTTATTGCTTGGTTTATAGTCAGTGCGACATCCTTGACCACCTGTTATAGGATGAACCTTCTCATTAAGCTAGAACAAACTTATAGCTTTGTGTGTGTGTGTGTGTGTGTGTGAGAGAGAGAGAGAGAGAGAGAGAGAGCTCACGTGTCCACCACCTCCAATAACAATATCCTGAACACTCTCAGTGACACTTGTTCCAGGGGCCTCAACATGAGTTTCCATCTGTTTAACCATGGCGGGTTTCTCCTTCCCATCTTCCTCCAACTGCATTGTGGCTTTGATTTCTTCAGAAACGAACTTACCATGCTCATAAATGGGCAGGTAATGATATGGTTTAGCTGAGAAAACAAAAATATGGGCAACTGCAGCGATAGACATCTGCCAAACAAATAGACTGAGTTACAAATAGACTGAGTTTGAACATCAACACAGAAGTCAAGTATACCATCTGGCACATATAAAAATGATAATGTGTTATGCCAGTGGGTCTAAAAAGCTTAACAATCGGACAGAGAACTTGGGAAATAAAGCTCGGGGGACATGTTAGCATTGATACTGTGACTCCAGATTTCATTTTAGTTATCAAAGAACAATTGCTTTCAGTCATAAGTAAATGAAGATGAAAAATACAGATAAAACTGAAATGGGAGAAGGTAATACAGAGAAGAAATTTAATAATAGCCTCTCATATTGTAAAACCAGCAGACAAAAGAATAACATCAACAATATATCGCTTCAGGAAATGATGAATGTGGAAGTGTGGCACTTTCTATGAAAAAATGGCATGTCCTGATTCAAACCACCAATACACAAAAAGAAGGTTACTTTGTTAGCTGAAGTTTAAGTAAAGAGCTTACTTCTATGCAGATTAGGAAATCCTGTAATCCAGTTTGAAATTTCCCTTCATTGGGCAGAACATGAATTGCACAAAGTAACGCTATACCAACACCTTGCCACCAAGTCGCAAACACGATAGCCTTAAAACTAATAAACTTTGCAAGTGGTTTAATAGGTTGTAGTTTCTGATGAGTCACATGGTAAAACTGCACAAGACAAAACAGAGCCCACATCTGACTGAAGTTCAATACTACTGCTAAATAAGGGTACCTGCAGGAGACAATTGCTGCTGACTCAGATTAAAATGACTATTAAGAGATAGAAAATGAAGGACAGACACAGGTTGACAATATACAGGGCCCAACTGAAACACTAAAGAACATGTGGAACAAATTGGACAAGATGAAGGATCAGGCAATATATCCTACACACGTCATAGCTTGGTAGAGTAACAAAATTGTGCCAACTTTTTGTTTTCCAGGGATCACTGACCCTTTTCAGAACTAGTTCAGTAGAATCATTGAAGTTCAAACGTGACTATCAAGGAAAGTCTTTTTGGCATCCATCATCCTCTGTGAAGCAATCATGCAAGTGTATAGAGACATACCCATAGTGCCACTTGAATTCTCCGTCACCGTAAACACCAAAGAGTTCTAACACAAAAGCTAAGAATGCACAAAATGTCTTCAAAATCATCTGGGTCATCCAAAAGATGTTAGAGATATAAATACTCATTATACACTAACACACCTACATCAAATAAAAAGAAACAAGAGGGAAAGGCAGGTTATAGATGTCATCTTACATATTGTACCAGACCAAATTTAACTATCATATACAAGTTCTTCCCCATGACATTTGGTTGGTGGAAGAAATAACGAAAAGATCTGTTCTTCAGAGCCACTTTATTTTCTTGTCCTTCCAGCAATGGTTCAGTGAATTGTTTTTTTGTTTCATCCTCGAGAAGTCTCACAACTCTTTCCTCGCCACCTGCACAATTTTCGTATTAAAATTGCAACAATTTGGTAAATACAAATTGCAGGTAAACAGACAAACAACAACAAGAGCATGATTAGAATAAATTTGTAAGTTTTGGCAAACATGATGGGTAGTGCCAAGAATAAATGTGCATAAGTGGAATGGGAAAAAATTGAGATAAGCTAAATTGTAATTGCTGAAGCTGGGATAAGAAAAGAGAATAAAGATGAAAAGCTTACCAAGGCAAGCAACCAAATACCTTCCAAAGGAATACAAAGCAAAAGCTTCATAACAATTTCTTAAGATGTCACATGCGAGGGAAAGGTTTGGATTCAGCAAAGATATAATCTGGATAAGAAAAACCCAAAAATCGAAACCATCAAACTGTTGACATGTGAAACATGCCTGAGAAAACTAGAGCTGCTTCGATTACATGTATCAAATACAGCTTAGGCAGTCTAATTAAGGATTTAATATTAGCTTCTGTTTTTTGTGTCTGACAAACTAATCATTTTCCATTTTTGGGTAGGGACGATTAACTGAGGTCCACAAGTTTGTTCCAAGTAAATTGTCAATCATTTGAACATTTTGAATAATTAATAACAGCTGAATTAGGCATTAGAAATTTAATGGCAAGCTAATTACTAAATGACACCTCCATATATATATATATTTATTTATTTCTTACATACGAATTTCTCGAAGAACTAAGTTACTAAGAGTCCATGACATGATGAAACCATAGCAAGGGTTAATTTTCTTGTCTTCGAAACCTGGAGTTACATGAACTCCTTGAATCTCGAATAAAACTTCAGGGATACTTTTAACCAGGAGCAAATACTTACCGATTCAGTTGCATAGACAGGAACCATGAAGAGAACGGCAACGATCCATTTTTGTTCCTAAGATTCAAATCTGTGTTAGATTTTAATTTTCCTTCCATTTATTCAAAGTGGGAAGAAACAAAACTACACTCCAAGCATTAAAAGGTATTTTCCAAAGGCAATGTTTTGCTTCTTCAAACACGGCCCCAGGGGGGGGATGGAAGGTTTTCATGGCGGAGTGGCGAGTCGGATTGAACGACACATCAGGCCATGTCCAACTAGGACGGACGCAATATGCACATAAAGAGAGTTGAACATTCATTCGATGTTTACAATGGAATCTGATTAACAGATAACTAATATATGGAAGCGCAGTCCACTAGTTAGTTCTGCCTAAGTGTAAGAAAAACGCAGCATAAGTGTACAGTCGCAATCAATATATTGATAAAGAACTAACCGCGGGATTGGTGTATGATCGGAGATGCTGGAAAATCAGAAAAATGGAGAGGACTAACGCAACCAGTGCGAAACTTCCAGCAATAATGATAGTAGCTGGTGAGTGTAGAAAATATGAATTGGAGCTAAGCGCCATTCACAGATGTCTTGTACAATTGACAACTTGGATTAAACCTACTTGAAGATAACACTATTATGTTCCCAATTAAGACATCAATCTAAATAAGTATTAAAACGAAAATTCAAACACTTTTTAAGGCGGGAAAGAAACTACTGACCTTAGAGCTTTGCAACTCCATTCTAATATGCTTTGAGTAATAATGGAATCAATCTGGAAATGGATTAATTTTTTATATTTAGAGACAAATAAATCTATCATTATTCATTAGCGTCACTTGCCACGTGGAGTCATTTGCTTGAGAGGAAAGGTAAACTTGACAAGTGTAGTATTTGGTTTGCTTAATCAGTTTGACATTTATTCACATATCGGTATATCTCAATAACTTACCAGTCTTAGCACCGATATTTTCTGATTTTTTCTGTTTGCGGCTTGGCCACTATATATCAGCGGAGCCAGGGGGCCAGGATACGCCCTAGCTCACCCTCAACTTTCGCAAACAAATTTTTTTCTACTATTCACATAAACCAAAAAGCTAGCTAGATCCGAAAAAAACTGAACAGTCTCCGAAAAAGCTAACTGTGTGTTGTGTGGAATTATCATTGTGTAAAAAGCTAACTGTGTGTCGTGTGTTGTCACTGTTATGTAAAGTACTAAAGTACTAAAGCTAACTGTGTGTTGTGTGTCTGTGTAAAGTACTAAAGTACTTGGGTTAATACTACTTAACAGTGTTGGCTTCGAATTCTAAGTGTCTAACTAAAAACCCACGACCCATAACCGACCAAAAGACAAAATAAAAAGCAGGCACACAAACCGAAACCAAACAATTGAAACAAACAACGAAACAAAAATATCTTACTCCAATTTGATTTTTTATCAAAAATTTAAGCAAAACTCACACTACGCAGGTACCTACTTTTCCACAGTTTTATCTTTCTCTCTATTATTTTAATTAGTTATATATAATTTATAAAATTTTATAGGTAAGTCTAATATTATTAAATTTATTGTCTTATTTTTTTATCTTTTCATATTAAGTTGATTTCTAAACTATGTTTTTTTAATTTGTTTGTATTCTTTTTGTGAATTCATTAAACCACATATTTTTATTTAATTTTATTTTGTGAATATCATAATAACATTGGTAGTTTATTTTAATTAGTGCAATTTCAATTCAGTTGATTAATAGTTTATTTTAATTGTTTAAACAGATATGTTAAAAGTCGTTATCCACTCAACCTACTCAACCACCTAATAAAACAAATAATGTTGCCAATGTTGAAGTAGGATCCTCTTCAAAGCGAAGTCACCAAGAAATTGAGGATGGTGGTGTTGAGCAACCTCAAAGCTTTCAACGTGAAAATCGTGAAGAACTTGACTTGTCTAGTCTTGGGGAGACCCCACCTTGAGGAAAAGATTTGATTATTATCCTAATGATCAAGACTTCATTGAGAATAACATATTTGCTTAGGGGTCCTTGCCCTAATCATGCTTTTCCTTCAAGAACAAGAGGCAAGAGAATCCGGCGGCTTTCGGATTGAGTGGTATGAGGAGTTTAGTTGGTTGGAATATAATATTCAAGGATGCCGCATTTTGTTTATATTGTTATCTCTTTAAACCTAATAAGGGGCACAAGGAGGTGGGGATGTTTTTATCACGGGGGTTTACTAATTGGAAAAAGAAAAACCAAATTAAAGGAAGCACGTTGGAGGACCAAATAGTGCTCATAATATTGCTTATAGAGCACCTACGAGGCTTTGTTAAATCAAGAGCAAATATCGAGACATTTCTTCCATCATTATTATCGAATTAACCGGTGCATTAGGTTTCTTTGAGACAAGGTTTAGCTTTCCGTGGTCATGATGAATCGATGAGTCGATCAATAAAGGTAATTTTCTTGAACTTATACGGTTTCTAAAAGATCATAACGAAGTCATTAAGAAAGTTCTTAATAATGCTTCTAAAATCGGAAATTGACATCATTGATATCCAAAAGATATTGTGAATTCGGACTTTGTGGAAACTACAAATGCTATTCTAAAAGATTATGGAAATTCATTGTTTGCTATTTTAGTTGATGAAGCACGTGATATATCAATTAAGGAGCAAATGGCAGTTGTTTTGCGTTATGTCGATAATAAAGGTTGCGTGATTGAGATAAAAAGGCAATCGATGAGTTATTCTCCAAGCATAGGTTGAGCATATCTAGACTGCGTGGACAAGGGTATGATGGGGCAAGCAATATGCAAGGTGATTTGAATGGCCTAAAAACACTTGTAATGAAGGAGAATGAAGATTTGCATTTTATGTTCATTGTTTTGCCCATCGGCTTAAAAGAACCATGAATCAATCGCTAACCTTTTAGTATTCTCTCTAATGTGGTAAATACTATTGGAGCATCATGTAAGCCCCGATGCAATGAAGGCTAAAGTTGTTGCAGTTACAAAGTGGAGAAATTTCAAGTGGCAAAGGGTTGAATCAAGAGACTAGTCTTAAACGATCCACTATGGGGCTCACACTATTATACACTTCTTGGCATGATAACCACTTATGGTTCCTGTGCTTGATAATGTAGCGGAAAATGGTTCAAATTTGAGGCTTCACGGTTATTAGATTCGGTCACGATCTTTTTTGAATTTATCTTCAATTTGCATTTGATGAAAGCAATACTAGGAATTAGCAATGATTTGTCAAAGGCATTGCGGCGTGAAGACCAAGACATTGTCAATGCCATGGCTCTTGTTAAAATAACAAAGATAAACTTTACGACAATGAGAGATGATGGGTGGGATAGTCTCTCGACGGAGTCTTCACTTTGTCAAACATGATGTGGTTGTTCCAAATATGGAAGAAAGGTATATGACTCGAGGGAGGTCTCGACGAAGAGCGTAAGGAAACACCAATTTACATTATTATCGTGTTGGATTATTCTATCAACAGATTGATTTGCAAAATCAAGAGTTAAACGACCCGGTTTAATGAAGCAAACACAACCGAATTACTTCTTTGTATGGCATGTCTTGATCCTAGTGAATCGTTTGTTGCTTTCGATAAGCAAAGTTGATCCGTTTTGCTTTCGACTTTATCGATGATTTTTCGAGATAGATCGGATGGAATTAAGCGGATCGGTTGAAATTATATCATTGATGTGCGTTAGATACTAAGTTTGGTGAAGTAAATGGAATTAGCGGCCTAGCCAAAAATAGTTGAGACGAAGAAAGACATTGTGTACCCACTTGTTTACTTGTTGATTAAGTTGATGGCCCTTTTACTTAATTATGAATATCATAAAGAATCGTTTTGCTTCGGATGGCGGATGAGTGGTTGAATGATTGTTTAATAACATACATTGAAAAAAGAAATTTTTGATAACATTGATACGAATTGATCTTATGAAGAAGGATGATTAAAAAGAAGACCGAGGACAACTATGAACAAGTACTTGTTTGGATTTGATTTTTTTTTTCTAATACATTAATATATATAATATATGTTGTTGTTTGTTTGTTTTTTTTTTTTTTTTTTTTTTTTTTTTTTTTTTTTTTTTTTTTTTTTTTTGTATGCTTGGTTTTTGTCTGGCTGGCTCACCCTCACTTACTTTCCTAGCTCCGCCACTGTATATCAGCATTGTTTCCCGTGTACGAGTGATTTTCTGCCTTCCTGCCTTCACAAATTTGCTAGAACGTTAATGGTTTTTTTCTTCACAATTAACAACACACGACACAAAACTCATATAGTCATTGTTTTACAGCCTTGAGAATTCAAAACAAACAGCACTCTCCTCTACGGCACTTCCTAATTATGTCTAGGTGTGCATGCAACTGAGATCAAAGTAGCCACACGTTTTGCATGGGGCCTCTTAATATTTTTAAAATTGTTAACACCTAGATATAATTAGGTGCCGATACCAATTATTATTATAGTTGCTAATTAATACTTAATACAATTATTGTCCCCAAGTACGGTATGGATTTAAAACGACGTATTTGAAAAAAAACTTAGTTCGTGTTTTAAACATAATATATAAAATGGTATATTTGAAAAAAACTTAGTTCGTGTTTTAAACGGAACGTTTCGGAAAAAAAAACGTAAAAAAACGTGGGGCATAAAAAACGGATTTAAAGAATACGAGAGATAAGGAGTTTGATTTTTTATAAGAGTGGAAAAAAATAGACACATAAAATAAAAATAATACAAATGAAATAAAATTCATAGATAGATATACTCGTTATTATGAAAGATTGGTTGTCAAGGCAAAAGGCGGTTGGAGATTTGAAGCAAATGCAAGATGTCAGATGTGAATATGGAGAAGCTAGGAAAAAATCAATGTCAGACTCTATTATAAACACTCTTCCCCTTTGAGGTTTTTCAGATCTTCTTCTTCTTCAGAGAAATTGTATATAGAGATTAGAGATATGTTGATATTTTGAGAGAGTTTGGAGTAAACACTCTTCCCTTTTGAGGTTTTTCATCTTCTTCTTGAGAAATTGTATATAAATTTAGAGATATGTTGATATTTTGAAGAGTTTGGAGTAGGATGAGGTTTTGTTTTGTTTTGGGTGGTTAAAATTACCCATAACTCAAAAATGGCGTGTATTTGGTTTTTGTTTTCCTACACATAAAAAAGACCAAAAGCGTTTTTTATATAATTTGCTAAACACACCAATAATAAGGCTAGCTTGGTAATTAACATTGTAATTATTTTTTTTAAGTGGGGACTTTTTTAAAATATTGCTGATGTGGCTCTCTGTGAGCATATTGAGAGAAACGAATATTAATATAGGTAGGATATCATTTTCTGCCTTCCTGCCTTCACAAATTTGCTAGAACGTTAATGGTTTTTTTCTTCACAATTAACAACACACGACACAAAACTGATATACTCAGTGTTTTACAGCCTTGAGAAAACAAACAGCACTCTCCTCTACGACACTTCCTAATTATGTCTAGGTGTGCATGCAACTGAGATCAAAGTAGCCACACGTTTTGCATGGGGCCTCTTAATATTATTAAAAATTGTTAACACCTAGATATAATTAGGTGCCGATAACTGCTAATTAATATTTAATACAACTATTGTCAAAAAGTCACGGTATGAGTTTAAAAGCGAAGCAAAATGAAAAAAAATTTAGTTCGTGTTTTAAACAGAATATTTAAAATGGTATATTTGAAAAAAAACTTAGTTCGTGTTTTAAACGGAACGTTTCGGAAAAAAAAACGTAAAAAAACGTGGGGCATAAAAAATGGATTTAAAATGTATTAATTTAAAACATATAATACGTAAAAGAAACGGTAAAAACCGATGATAAAGAATACGAGAGATAAGGAGTTTGATTTTTTATAAGAGTGGAAAAAAAATAAACACATAAAATAAAAATAATACAAATGAAATAAAATTCAAATACATAAAAGTATCAAATTATCAATTATTAGTCCAAATACTTAGAAGTTTTAGATTTAGTTTAAAATAAAATACTACTAATTTACCAACTATAATTGTATAATCAAAAATAAGTGGATAACTTTTTTGTAAAATTAATAGTCAAAGTAAAATTGTCTCAATAAATCAATCTATAAAAAAAAAAAAAATCCATTTTTCAAACGTTTTTAAAGTTAAAAATGGGTTTAAAAACCAATATTTTTCAAAATTCGGGTTTTAAACTATAACAAAACGCCTTGAATTAAATGGGTTTTAAACCCGTTTTTTTTCAAACGCTGAATTTGGTGACAATATACAACATCGATATTTTTTCTGTTGTCGAAATATCAAATACCGGAAACAGTAGCTGTCAAATTGTCAAGTGGGGGAGTACAAAACACAATATAAGACTCAATTATTAAAACATAAAACAAGATCCACCAGATCAAATTCTAGGTAAGCACCGTCTTTTTACTTACTTCTCTCCCCAAACAAAAATAAATAAATAAATAAAAAAGATTCATCAATTTTTTTTAGGCCATGGCAGCAAACAAAAAAGAGTAGATGCCTCTTTTCTCAAAAAAAAAAACACACTTTCCAAATCTCTCTGATCCAACAAACAAAACCCCAACTTCTCCTTTCACCTCAATTCCTCACTAGTACTGTTCAATTCCAAAGTGGTTGGATCTAAAGATTATTTATTTATTTTTAAAAGAAATTAAGGGGAATTGAAAGAAAATTTTGAGTTGGTGTAAACAGCCAATGCCATTTGTTACTACTAGTGTTTTAGTGAATTTTTCGGCTGTTTTTAAAAGACCGAAATTTTTTCAGTAACAATGTCTTGGGCAGGTCCAGAAGATATTTTTCCTTCTACATCTCTGGCAAGTTATCTTGATAGTAAGTATTTTACACTTCTTATCTTTTGTTGTATTTTTTAATAAAGTGTGGTTATTTATGTGATTTGATGTGTTTTTGTTATAATTTTCACGGGGATTTTTTTTTTTTTTTTTTGATGGGGTGGGTTTAAATTTTGTTCTTTTTGTTTTGCATATTTGGGTGGTGTGATTTGTGTGGTGAATAATGTGATATGGGAGTTGCACTGGGGTGAAAGATTGGTTTGTTACAAATTTTCACTTTTCTATTTTGACAGTGGATTGGTAAAGACCTTGTTTTTTTCTGTAGTTTTACTTAGTGGATGGAGTTGTGTTTTAAGAGTTTCTTATGGCCTGCATTGTTGAAATCTAACCTCAGTTGGTTAGTTTTTTTTTTGGTTTAGGTAGTCATCCTCTTGTTCCACTTTCTCTGAATTAAGAATATTTTGTGTTTTACTATTAACAATGAAAGTCGACAAAGAAAGTGTGTTTTGTTTATTATGTTTATTATGTTTTACCCCATTAAATTTTTATAGTAAATGATATCTAAGTATAGTAAATGATGTTAAATGCATTTATATAATATCCTTGGTTTCAAAATTTTCTTGATTTATGCAACTTGAGTTGTGTGGAGAAGAGATGGATAATAACATGAAAATAGGTGAATTCATAGCTAATTTCAAAGTGATCACTCAAGTGAAAAATGGAGGAAGGAGATTTTTATGTAGCTGGTCTTAGCAGTGGCTTTGGCCTTAGATATTGACTAAGCCTAAACATCAAGCCCCAGTAGGCTCTTGATATCAAATAAATGGAATCAGGCTGTTTTACATAGAGATGAGAATAGGGATGTGTTTGATCCTGTTTCACAATGTACATGTGATGAAGCCAACTTCACGAGGAATAAAAGTTGAACAAGTATGTGTTTGAAGATGATACATGATGTTCAATTGCAAGAGCTGCAACAATAAAAAAAACATATCAGTCAAGAAATAGATTCAGGGGTACAATCAGGGTTGGGCAAACACCAAGGTTATGGATAAGATGATAAGTTGAGAGATGAAGATCTGAAGTAAGAAGCTTGATTGCTACTTGTTCATCTTCATTCAGATAGAGTGGCAAAAGAAGAGAGATTGATTGATGGAGCTTAATGAGGACATAACTATGGTGGTGGTAGTTTGATGACTCACAGTTGCAAGAGTTGGTGCAATAAAGGAAGCATTTCGGTCTAGAAATAGATTCAGGGATATGCCGAGGGGTGTGGTGCAAACCCAAAGTTCATGGATGAGTTGAGAGATGAGGATTTGAAGAGGCTATTATTGCTACTCGTTCAGATGGTTATGAATGTGTAGAGGAGCTACGGAATAAAGAGATGTAGCTTGAAGAGGACATGATAATGGTGATGATAGTTTGACTTACAGGAATAAATATATTAAGTGCGTCTGTTAAGAGTCATATAGCGAATAGTCTGTATATTAAACGATAAAGTATAACCTTCAATGCTGACTACTGTCAAGTTGGATGAGCAATTATGATGCTCCAATAACAAATCATGTGATTGAAGATATTAAGATAGCCATATTTTGTTCAATTCCATCTCTCTTTCTCTTGTTTTGTATTGGTTAGTTTGATTTAGCAAGATTTTTTCTTTTATTGGTTTGATTAAATAAATTGGTTAATCTACAAGCACCACATAGTACAATATCATTTTCTATGTTCACTTACCTATTTTAGAACTCTGTGGAGGTAAGTTGTTTACATGTTTAAGTACATTGCAGAAAAACTTCTTGTATTGCTGAGAGATGGTAGAAAACTCATGGGGATCCTTCGTTCTTTTGATCAGTTTGGTGAGTTCCTATGTTAAAATTATTCGTTAGAGGGTTTTGTTTTTCTTGGCTTGCTGATGGAGTTTTTCCTTATACACAGCAAATGTTGTTCTTGAAAGTGCAAGTGAACGAGTAATAGTTGGAGATCTTTATTGTGATATTCCGTTAGGTTTATATGTCATCCGTGGAGAGAATGTTGTCTTGATTGGCGAGCTGGTATGAAAAACTTAATTTTTTTACTATAGAAGTTAAACTTTGAAGTTATTATCTCAAATTCTATTTTGATTGTGAAGGACCTGGAGCGCGAGGAGCTTCCCCCACACATGACTCGCGTTTCAGCGGAAGAAATCAAAAGGGTATGCATGTTGTCTTTTTTCTTTTCATATTTTTTTGGCATGTTTGTTGTCATTGTACTTGTAGTGTAGTATATCTCATCCTACATAGCTCTCTTTGTTTCTCTATTTAATTATATATAAAATACTGGTATTTTAACCGTTAGACAGAAATATAAAACAATTAAAATAAAATTAGAAGGATAGCTTTCAATGTTTCATTGGAGGATCTTTAATTGTTTGCACTAATATTTTTGGTTGCAAGGATAGCTTTGTTAGTAATGGTTGCAGACTTTCATTAGATAGCTTTCTTAGTAATGTTTAGTTTCAGCTTGGAACAATTAGATAAAAATAGAAGAAAATTGATATTGATTTGTGTGTATATGCATCGGAGATATTGTCAAGGGAGAAGTTTCTCTAACTTAACTAAAAACAGGAGAGAAGTTTCCATTTTGGAACCGAATTCCGAGTTGTTAAACCAGCAATAAGTTTTTAACACCCCCCCCCCCTGTACGGTAGATCAATGTGGTTACCACTAACTATCCACATTTCCTTGAGTCGTATTCTGTGTTTGAAATGCTGGAGCATGTTTCATTCAACAAGGAATTTCTTTTTAAATATATTGCTACGATGGCTTATCATGAACTTGATATCACTTAGATTTCAAAGTACATATTGTAAATGGAACGTGTTGGGTTTCAAATGCTTTACCATATGGAATGTTAGCAAGTAGATCTGTTTGTGTTGGATGTGGCGCTTTTGCCCTTTCTCTTTTGTATGGAATGTTCACACTTACATATAATGTCATTAGACTATTATTATACATGAATTTCCTACCAAGAAAGTAAGTTGGAGTCTTTTGTAAGCTTTGGCCCAACCCAATAATCGATGTTGGCCTTTATCCTTATGCATTGTGATGCTCCTAAACCAAAGCTGGTAAGTGATCGCATTGCTACTATCAATCTAGGGTCTCAAAATCACTAATCCTGCAGTGGCGCTCAAGGTGCCAAATTGGTAAATTTTGTGGATTGTTGTCAAAGGTGTTACCCCACCAGTTGAGAAGCATAGTGCATCCTGCCTCACATTGTCACATTTGACAACATAGCTATCAATTATGTACTAGTCATGCTCGTGTGTACATTACTAATTAATTTGAAGTTATACTAGTCATTTATGTTGACTTGGTGTAAGAATTATTTGACACTCCTTGTGTTCCTCGCATGTCTTTGTGATTCTGGCATGCCTTCCCTAATGCCTACACTTCCTTCGACCTTCATCTCAGAATCTTTTTGTTGTGCTTTTTTTCAAGTATTCCGGTGATTTCTTTTCAAGAAGTATAATTGTATAGCGAGAACCCAAGTTGAAAAGAACACCAAATGTCAATCAAAGCAGTAAAGATTTATCTCTATCACTCATTTAAAATCTCTCTAATTGGTGGCCTATGGTATTACTATCTCAGTTAACTTTTTCTATTCAGGTTGTGTATGTTCCTGTAAAAAAATTTAGCTCCCAATTTGTTTACGTAGCACTTCATTCTAAATGAATGATCTAGCTTTATATTGCGTGCTGATTAGCAAGGCACAATAATTAGGGGCCGTTGGTTTTTTCGATCTGAATCCGAATCGCATCAGGTAACTGTCGTGTAGAGATCTAATAGAGAAGAGTTGTTCCATTGTCAACTTTGCGATGTGATATCTCACTGATTTGATGAGGCCTATATTTTAGTTGATTTGGATCAGGCGTCTTCCGGCCTGTTTTTGAGAGTTGCATAGTAGGGTAGTCAGAATTCTGATTGGTGTATCATGGTTAATTTAGTTCTTTTTTACTGATCAGACTCAGACCTATTGTCTGATCCAAAAACAAACCTCCCCTTAGAGTTTCTTGGAGTTTTGGGTCTTCTTAGATCTGTTTCAGTTAATGGGGGTTTAGCATAATTTAGCTGGAGGAGAGAAAGGAATGGTGTGTGTGCAATAAAACAGAAAGCTTTTTATTCAATGGCAGCAATATAATAATTAAACAATGGTCTTACGATGGAAAGAAAAGTTTCTAGTTTTCTTTATAAGTCTATGGAGATTGAAGCATTCCAGTCCACATGCACAATTACTCACAGTTTTGGCTTGCAGTTGTTCTTTACACCAGGTATCATTCTATGTGTGCCACAAGTTCAAGTCTTAAATCCAGTCCACACCAACAAAGCTAGTATTGGCCATGCCTGTAGAACTTCTGAACTTCCTATGGTTGTATCTTTAGTTCATTTGTAGCTTTGGTTTAGCCTGAGAGTAGATGAAAAGAGATTCAGTCAACATATACGGACATTTAGTTTATGTTGGCTAGTTCATGAATCAGGCTGTTGGTCATCTTATCTTCAGATTTATGTAGATTTCAAATATGTAGTTCAGTTCAAAACAGTTGACCGTTGAATATCTATAGTTTTTCCTTTTAGTCATATTTATGAAGATTGAATCAGTGAAACTATAATTGAATGAGCTAAATTGTGGCTGTTGAAAATCTATGACGTACAGAATAATTATAAGTACTGCTTTTCCATAGGCATGGATTAACCCATGCAACTATGCTAATAGTCTACTACCTTAACTGCATTTTCATTTTTGATAATGTTGTCATGACACTTCTAGAGCTAATTTTTTGCAGGCTCAGAAAGCAGAGAAAGATGCTACAGATCTGAAAGGCTCCATGAGAAAGAGAATGGAGTTTCTTGATTTTGATTGAAATTACCTTAGTGCAAACCAGGTCACGCCATTTTCATTTGGTGATTCATGCCATTCCATAAAATATTATCATGGGTGGTTGATGATGGAGGGGACATCACTAGAGTGGGAGATGGTTTTGCCTCTTGCTCTTTCCTAGCTTGCATTCCCCACTCCCTCCACAATGTGTAACAGTTAGAAAAAAAGTTAATATGACAGCTTTAAGGAGAAGGATGTTTGAATTTCTGTTTTAGATGCTTTAGTCATGTTTTTTCCTTCACTTCGTGGCATTTGATAGTTAGGGATAATGATTTATAAACAACTCTGTTCTGTTGTATGTGGTTGTTCTACAGTCATGTTTTTTCCTTCATTTCGTGGCATTTGATAGTTAGGGATAATGATTTATAAACAACTCTGTTCTGTTGTATGTGGTTGTTCTACAGTCAGTAAGATCATGCAGTCCATTTGGATCCATACTGCAGATAAGGCAAGTTCTCTCTACTGTTAAATCCTAAAACATTATGCATGTAGGACTTGGTGGCATGTGTTATTTGTTCTCCCTGTCCATAGGTTCTGTTCAATACTTATGCTGCAGTTTGTACAAATGAAGATAAAAGACCAACTATACCATGTTACATCCGTGCATGATGGACAGGTTAATAAACTGAAATATTATAGGAAATTTCTTGTTCTTTTAGGTATTTTAATGTTCCCAAATATTTTCTAGTTTGTACTTCCATTGCACGATTGTCTGTGCAGAGCCCCCAATTTTGTGATGTTAAACTGTGCACTCACTAAGTAAACTGTACAATGCCTCTGTCCATTGCAGAATACAGAATACTGCATTCATTTGTAAAGCCTTTGAGCATTGCAATCAGGTGGCTTGGTTGCTACATGTTTGCACCTGCTTTAAAGCTGTATGGCAACATCTAAAGTCTAAACTGACCTAAACACTGTTCTCCACTTCTCCCTTCGTACTCTTTTACAATTGAAAATACTAGAGACGTTTAACAGCAAGTTGACTGAATCTGGCTCTCCGAGGTTAGGCAGATCAACTTTGCACTGAGAATTTTGAGATCAGCAAGTTTAAAGTACCTATGTTCTGGAACCTTTTTACACTGATCGTACTACCTTTTCCTACTTTTATGTGCACCATTAAATCTTCTCTTTCTAATCAGTACATACTACAAACTACATAGAGTAGGACTATAGGAGTTCCATCGAAAGCGTGGACAGCTTATTAATTGGCACCAGGACATAGATGTCAGGCATTTGAGCATTCTCATTCATCACCATACCATCATATGCATATATATAGTCACACACTCACACCAGAATCAGTCCTTTGATTTCTTTTTTCAGCATCAACTTTACCTAAAACAGGAACATTAATGCATCCTAGTAGCACCCTCAACTCTACATCCCTCTATCCCACCCTTTTCTTTGTACCCTCTTAATCAGCATGTGACTTGACCCATTCCCATTCCGTCGCATCATTTTCAATCTCCTTCAGCTACTGCCCTTAGTGGTATTTGATGTGCATGTCGGAGTTATCTTGGTAACCTTTTTCTTCACAACATACCTCGTGTCCTCATTGACTTTATTCTCAAGTTTGTCTTCATATACTTTTTTTTATAGCTTACCTTTTCTTCTCGGATATTTTCAGTGATTCATTTAAAACATCATCAACTTTGTTACAAATTCAACATGCAAGAAATACGCAATTTTAGTGGGGAAAAAAAGACAATAAGAAAGTGAACTTCGTCACTATCATTAGTGACTTCTCATGAAGGAAAGAATATCCTTCGTCAGCATGATTTTTCGGTTAGGTGAGTAGTTAGTTTTCTTTGAGTCTCAATATTCTCATTGGACAACAAGGAACACGGAACATTATGGCTTCAGATGTAACCATGTAAGTGGTTAAGTTGGTGGGTTTCACTCTAAAATCTAAACCTTTCCAATCAGGGTTCTCTAATATCGATTTTTCTATGATTCCACTCCCATTAACAAAGAACTCTAATGTTGTTGGAAGTTGGAACTGCATTATCACCATGATTACCAAATTACTAGTTTAATTATGTTGTTATCTATTGCTTATGACATCAATGCTATATGAAGTTATGAACCATAAAAAGTCGGCACTCAGCAAAGACCAGAATTACTTTTTTTGTTCAAGGTTCATATAAAAGATATTTAAATGCGTGATTGGTGAACTGTGAAGTGTGAACATAATTCACGGATATAAAGATGAATACATCACATCGAGTCAGCTACTATATTAATTCATTACAACTTTATACAAGTATTTGCACGTACGAGTTCTGTGGAGAATAAACTAAGGCTGATTTCTCTTTAGCTAATATGATCTCTTTACTATGAAAAAATTCCAACAAATAAATATTTCTATACTTAGCGGAGTCCAATGGCTTTTTATCCATGTAAAAAAGGAGTCCAATGGCTTTTTATTTGTAATTTACTCTCGTATATAGAGAGTATTATTGAGAATTTTAGATACAGAGTCCATTAGGTGCAGTTCAAGTGGAGTAATATGATTTTTTTTATTCAAGAAATTGGTCCCAAGGCCCATTTGACAGTAAAAATCACTCATAGAATCAGTGTTCTTTTAAAATCACCCTTAAAGATAATTTTCGAGGGTAAATAATCTTGAAAACCAATTTTCGAGTAAAAATAACTCGTAAGGACAAATAGTCCGGATTTAAAATAAATATTTTCTGATTTTACCCTTTCAGTCGTTTTGCAACAATAAGTATTCATACTTTATGTTGATGTATGAATATTGATTGTTTATACTCAAATAGGTTAACGTACCTCATATAATATGTTGAGATATGAACAATCAATGATTGTTCATACTCCAATATGTGTTCTTACTGATCATACATTATGTTGAGGTATAAACATTAATATGTATGAACAATGATTGTTCATACTTCAATATAATATAAGAACACTTATTGAAGTATGAACAATCACTATTTATACCTCAACATGAGTTATGAACATGAGTTATAAACAATCATTGTTCATACCTCAACATCACATATTGAAGTATAAGAACACTTATCTATAGTATAAGAACAATTATTGAAGTATGAATATTAATTGTTCATACCCCAAACATATGAACAATGAGTGTTCATAGCTCATGTTGAAGTATGAACAGGGATTATTCATACCCCAAATAGATATGAACAATGATTGTTCATACTCCAATAAGTATTCATACTAATCATACATCACATAATCTATGATCAGTAAAAATAATGATTGTTCATATGAACAATAAATGTTTATAGCTCATGTTGAGATATGAACAATAATTGTTCATACCCCAAATAAATATGAACAATGATTGTTCATACTCCAATAGGTGTTTTTACTGATCATACATTATATTGAAGTATGAACATTGATTGTTCATACCCCAAATAGATATGAACAATAATTGTTCATAGCTCATATTGAGGTATGAACATGATTGTTCATACTCCAATAAGTGTTCTTACTGATCATACATTATGTTGAGGTATGAACAATATGAATAATTAGGTGTTATTACTAATAATATATTATATTGAGGTATGAACATTGATTGTTCATACCACAAATAGGTATGAACAATGAGTGTCCATACCTCATGTTGAGTTATGAACAATGATTGTTCATACCACAAATAGATATGAACAATAATTGTTCATATTCCAATATGTGTTCTTACTGACCATATATTATATTGAGATATGAATATTGATTGTTCATATCCTAAATAGATATGAACAATGAGTGTTCATAGCTCATATTGATATATGAACAGTGATTGTTCATACTCCAATAGGTGTTTTTACTAATCATACATTATATTTATGTATGAACAGTGATTGTTCAAACCCCAAATATGTATGAACAATGATTGTTCATATGAACAATCAACAATCATTGTTCATACTATATACACTAGGTCGTTTCGGTTGGGTCGGGCCGCTTATTATTTCGCATTAGGGGTATACTTGACATTTCATCTACCCGAGCTGTTTTTAATTTTGCGTCAAGGGTATACTTGACTTTCCATCTACCCGGTCCTTGTGAGTGATTAAAAAAAATTGTGTCCTTACGAGTTACTTTCTCCCCCATCTAATCTATCCGGGAGGGTTTCTCCCTGTTCTTTATTATTATTATTTTTATTTGGGCATTCTTAGCTAGATGAAGTGGAGAGTTTGTTGAGGTTTTCACTCAGTATCTTAAAACCATTGCCCCATTTGCCTTATCTTACATCTGTAAAACACTGTTAAATTGAAAAGTAAGTATAAAGAGTCCAAAATCATTGGGCTTCGCCTTTATAGCTAGTTATGTAACAATTGTAGAAAGATAAGGATGATCTCCATGACAAGGACATAATCGACCTCGACTGTACAGTGCATTTTAGAATCGTGTAGGAAAGTCTGTACACAAATCGTGCGTATATCGCATTCCTGCTGTGAATATTTGCTACTATATTTTGCTTTTCCCGCAAATTTTAAAGACCATCGTCCATTTTGTAACAGTACCCATCATACACCTTGTAGTTCTTGCTGTCGACGGCGAGCCAAATTGACGTTGACGTAAAGATGTTTGTATGATCTTTTGGCCACTAATATTTTTCTGTTTTCTTTGGCTTGCTGGTTTGTTATAGTTATTAAAGTCCAACTTGCACTTATTTTATGTGTTCAATGAAGGAATGATTATTGATTATTCTGGATTAGAATCATTAGATAGATAGATTAATCTTTCCCTTCCACTTAATTCTCTAGTTGTTTTTAGCAAAATATATACAATTTGGGAAAGTGACATGGTATGATTGCTTATTTTTACTTGACTTAAGTACTTGTAACAACACACATCGAAGAAAACCTATTAGTCTTCCCACGAACATAACAGCAATCAGCATTGGAGCATAGTGCAGTAAAGATATGCAATCAAAACTATGGTATCATCGGTGGTATAGTTTACTGTCTTGCACTCTTGCAAGCCAGTGCTCCTACAATATACATATCTATAGTGTAAGACCAGTTTCCGATTCTATTCTGTACAACTGTACAATGCCTTGTGCGACATTAATTTAATATATATGTTCCACACTTAAGGAAGTTTTACTGTGTACAAACAAGTGAACAACTGACCTTGAATAATGCATCCCTATCCTATTAGGTTAACAAATAAAAATTTTGTCAGACACTTGGGCGATTTCTAGAGAAATTATAGACAGCATGGAGCTTTCCTCTGGCCTTTGATTGCTTACAGATTGCGGGATCACGATAATCAAACTGTCTCCAAATTTGGTAAAATGTGATCGCTTGACATGATAATGGATTTTGTGTCAAGTCAGAGGATTATAAATTGTGACCAGTTTAATATTTTTTTTTCCTGTTAAGAATGAAAAGTTTCACCATTGTTTAGACATAGAGTAAAAATGTACATACGATGCAGTCATGGTAAATGGAATGCAATACAAGTTACAGTAGTGAGTAGTTACATTAACGAAATAAACCTCCGTGCTTGTTATCTTCCATTTACAAGCTATTCATGGAACATGCCTTTCCAATTGACAACAAGCTAGACTCTCAAACCTGTACCCCTTCCTGATCAGTTTAACATTTCACGAAGAGTAAGGCAGGAAGGCTTATATTATCATCATCTCTTCGGCTGGGCATTCTCTATCATCAACAACACTGACATAAAAAATTAAGAACAAATATGTAGAAGTGTAGATTGTAGAACTCACTTCTAAATCATTAATATACTTCTTCCATTTACAATATACTTGGCAGTTCTTTCAAAAGCCCCATTTTCATTCATTTACAATATACAACCACACGGCTGGCTTAATATGCCTATTACTTGTTATTAGTAGATGACTTAGTGAGCCATCACGTTCAGAATTTATCTTGGTTCTTTGTGAACAAAAGGTACGTAGATGTAGAGTATGTCAGGGACTTAAATCTATTTTCTCAATTTGGTTGTCGAAGAAATAAGTACTACAAGATTTCATGGACACAATGTAACATTTAAGCGTGTACCTTATTCTTGTGTTATCTTAACAGAGGCCTCTCTGATGGCCAATTTATCTTAGATGGTTCTCAGTAACATGGCCTTTTATGTAGCAGGATTGCTGAAACTATACAGAAAATTAAAGTTGTGATAGCTAGCTATTTCTCGCATACATCATCATGATCAGAATATGCAACAATGCTAATTATCATTTATCAAATCTTAGTGCTAATTATATATTACACTGCACGAGCTGAAACTGGATACCATTCTGTAAATAAAAGGACTGGTCGGAAGCTATAATACAAGCATCACCTTAATCATGTGAAGCAGAGTGGATGGTGAGTGCTTAATCTGCAAAAAAAGTTTAGTAATCCAATGTTAAGAGGACAAAACCACAAACGTTATCCTCTACCTAAATAGTTTATATATAGAGTCTATCCAATATCTTAAGATCATACCACTGAACATAATCCAAGCTTTCTATAATTGTTGAAAAAGTAGATTCTACCAATGAAATACAAAAGTTAAATATAACAAAAAAATTGCCAAAATGAGCAAAGACAATTGCTACGAATATCCAAAATGTACTGATGTATGACAATACCGATATGAACAAATGAAGGATGATTTAGAATGTAGTAACAAATCAAAACAATTTGCTTATAGGGTAGAACTAGAAGTCTGGGTGTGAGGCTCTTTGCACCTGGACAAGTCTCTGATTTTCTCAGTTCTTTCACTTCCTTGGATATCCAGCGAAACTATCCGGCATCCAGAACTGAGTAGAACCTCCAGGGAAATAAACAGATTCCCTAGAGCCTAAATCACCCAATTTCATTGCTCCCCCTCAAAGATTCAAAGAATTTCACCTATTCTCTCCTAACTTAACAACACTCTCAGACTACAAATTAAACTGAACTTCCTTACTGGGATCTCTTCCTAATGTGACAGGAAACAGTAATCCCCTCAAAGAAATCCAACACAGCAATCTCAAGATCCTCAACTGAGTACTTGATGTACATCTCCGGGTGCTTCCCACTTTCTATATGTCCCCTGAACCGGCCCAGAAATGAACGATAAGCCGGAATCAACTTCTCTGATATGGATATTCGAAGTTCCTCACGAAGTTGAGGGTCTGGTATTATCCATGTTGCTTGCATTCTATGAGTTTCTTCGAACATCGAATTAAAGGCCTTAAATCTCTCCCTCAAAGCTGACTTAGACACCCCAGATGAAAAGCTCCCACTAACATGTAATCCTTCATCTCTCAAACAAGATAGTACTCTCACCCATGTCGCCCTCTGGTAACTCATCGCCGCCTGTCTGAATTTCCCCATCAGCTTCTTTAAGTAGTCGTCCCCGATCATTTCTCGAAGCTCTGGTGACCCTTTAACCTTCTGAACAATGTAGTGTACATTATTCATAAAAAATAGATGGGCAATTGAAGCATCTTTGTAGTGTTTAGATTTCCCCTCTAAATTAAATTGCAAGTTCACAATTATCCAAATCAAATGGTAAGCTAACGGAGACTGATTTTCCCTTTCAGAGAATTCCATCTCAGGAGTAGTTGGGTCTTCTTCAGAGTACCTCGGCTTCGAGACAATCAACTGAATTAATGTCTGCTTATAGTCTGAAATCAAACTGATATAATTCATGACATACCTTGTCAATGGATGAATTGTACCTCCAGGGACTGGAACTCGCGATGGTTCACGCTGCACCGCGTTCTCAAATTCGGACAATATCCCCCTAGCAGCCTCGGCGAGCCTAGATAGAATCTCCGCAGCTTGAACACGAATAGACTCCGATAAATTGGATCCAAAAACAGCATCAATATCAGGAAGCAAGTCCAACAATGCATCATGAAGGTCTAGAATCTTGAACAACTTCTCTGGTGACCTCCTACTAATACTAATCGCTTCGGCGAAATTAAATAACTGGATTGCAGGACCTTTAACGGTTTCCATAAAACAAGTATCATCAGCTGAAGAACCCAGATCTTCAAAAATTCTCTCACAAAGAACTTTTTCGCTTGCAAAAACTACTCTTACACAAACTTTAGCAGCTCTTATCCATCTCCTTATTTTGGTTTCCAATGCTTCCCATTCTAATCTTTGAACATCTCCTATACTTAGTTTCTCAATACCCAAGCGGCGAAAACTAGCATCAATAGAAGACTTCCGTACACTTCCATATACTTGTATGCATTCACGTAAATACCCAGCTGATATCATTCTTTCAGCAATACTACGAAGATCATGTATTGCTTCAGGTGGCACAAGATCAATTTCATGAATACCTGAAGTGGATCTATAACTGCTACTATGATGTTCTTCTTCTTTACTATGATCATCATCTTCATGACACTCTTCTTCGACGTTAAACTCACCGCTACTTTCAGTACTGAATCTTGAATGAGTTGAAGAGCTGAATGAGTCAGCTTCAAGTGGACTAGTATGTATTAGCAATATGTTTCTAAACTCATCCTCAAGTCTTGCCATAGCTATTTGAATTGCACTGTTGACCTTGTGTTGATCATCATCGGTTATCGCAGCGCTTTCCATTGAACGTTGGATCTCATCGACAGCGCGTAAGTATCGGTCAGCTTCTAGTTTATCACCTTCGAATATCATATGTTCTTTGGCCTCCTCAGAGGCTGTTGAGTCCCATCGTAAAATGATCTTTTCAGCTGCTTCAAATTCAACTTCGGGTGGCTCCATGGTTGACAGTTCGATGGTTGAGTGAACGTGGAAATGTTTTGAAGATCGCTTTAGTTTTGTTTATGTTTATGTTGGTGGTGGGGAGGAAAGTGAGATACTATTATTACATACAGAAGAATACAACAGAGATGGATAAAAATTTTGGTGTTTTCAGAACTTTTGGTCTAGTAAGGCAGCTGTGGGTTTTTGTCACAGTGCAAAATTTAAAGAGTTCAATTGTTTTTAGCTTTTTTGGGTTTGAAAATGTGTGCAATTGAGAAGTTGTTGCGTAGTTCAATATATGGAATGATTTTAGAGCTTTTAGCAAGGCTGTCATTTGGTAGATTAAGTTTGGTACATAGTAGATAGTTAAGACTTAAGAGTCCATCCTTGAGAAACATGTGGCTGGGGGTCAAGAGTCATCACATAGAGCCAATTGAAACAGACTGGTTAGGTTTAATTGAGTAATTACGAGCAAATGAATCTATGCTAGTCATAGTCTGGATTAGATTAATGCATATCAACTCTAGCTCAGACTCAAGAATAGGTCCAAGTCACTACAGAGAATAGAGATTGAGAAAAAGGAAAGGGAATGGAAATAGGCGTTGAAGGGGGTTCGTGGACCCATGGTCTAGTTCCACACTTCCACTCCATCCAAATCAAGAATTAGGTCCAAATGCGACCCAACTTGAAGCTGGACCTTGTTTGATTGCATGTAGGGACTTGGTTCAAGGTGCCAATACAATGAGTCAATGTAGGTCCATATTTGATCCGGATTCAGGATATCTGACCTGGAACCTGCTGGTAAGCAAAAGATGAATCATGAATATGTAAACGACGCGAAAAACATATATTTTTGTTGTGTTTTATTTTTCAAAAAACAATCAGACATTGCCCCACGGAATCAAACCCAGGCTTACAACCTGACCCACATATATCGATGCAAGCCGCTGACCCAAACCAAAATGGTGGAGTTTTTGGATGCGCAGCCTGTTGGGAAATTTCACTTGGAAGTCACACTTCAACCTAGTTAGAGCAAGTCCAATAGAGAGTTATATGGGCTACTAAAGGCAAATATAACACTCCAACTACAAAAATGTCATTCCAATGGAACTGTTAAAAGGGTCTTAAATTTGGAAGGAGTCAAAAACTCAGCCAAAGTTAAGACCTTCGCAAGAAATTTATAATAAGTTCGAGGAGATCGGACGATATAGTTTCCATCCGCTGTGTTAAATTCGACATTGCAAACCGTAGGTCAGTCCAAATTCCAAAAAAATTCAAAAAATAATGGACGGACGGCATAAACTATGTCGTCCGTATCATTTAGCACTTCAAAACAGAAAATGCGATTGGATTGGTTTTTTTATTTTGGGGAGCCAAATTTAGTTGGGCAAGCTAAAAGGCCTGTGTGACACTTTTAGCAGCCCAATTTAACAGCTCTTCATTGAATTTGCTCTTACTCTTTCTTCTAAATGACTTCTCTCGGAGGTAACCCCAAAAAAATCATCAACTTAAAACTTTGGTAGTTATCACAACAAACTTAATACAACAATAAAGACTAATATTTAATCCACAAGCAATATATATCAAACAATAAGTATGAAAGTAAATGCAAAGAAATACAAAATTTAAGGTGATTTGGTAAATGTTATCTACGTGAGCCAAGTTTCCTTTATAGTAAAGATTGGAGAATTTACAAGAATTAACTAAAATAAAAAACAAAAAATCTCACTTAAATCCTAACTCAATAGAGCTCCCACAATTCTTTGAAAATGAATATCTCAAAGTTGTCTCAACCCTAACTATAAGTTTTTTTTATATGTCGGGAGAAAATTTCGAGAGAAAATGGGTTTTGGAACGAAATTTCAACACACTATCAAAATTTCAAAATATCTCAAATATGAGTGGTTTTGGCCGATCCCCATAGGTCGTGGGAACATGGGAATTCCAGTAGCTTTGGTCCCAACCGATGTGTGCAGATCGCACAAAGCTCTTCCCATCGCTCAGGTTTCTTTCCAAACGACTTCGACAGATCGTTCAAGCATCAATTCCAGTAGTTTTCCCTCCAAACGACCTCTTCAGATCGTAAGGGAGATTCAACTACGACACGATACGGCCGTTCAAGCATGTTGGTTGGACAACGGAGCGAAACTCAACGGTTCCCTAACCCAACACAACCTTACAGAGTGCATTCTTATGTGATTGGAATTACAAGACACCATGACAAGTTATTTTTGGGAAATAGAACAGCTTATTATACGCAAATGTGTTTTATGTACATTGGACATTGTTTTCTGAACAGCTTGTTTTTGCTATGGAATCAGGGAGTCCAATGAATATAAGTACAATTAAATCCTAGTTATGTGGTTATATGAAGAGTTCTGATGAAATTAGTCTGCTGATGTATTGGCTCATACAGCAGCACATGATTTTGTGCTTCGTTTTGCAGACGCATAACAACTTAAACAAACAAGAAGTCAACTGATCTGAGTCCAAAAGAGGCCAGTGTTCACATGCTTTCACACTTGCACGTATATAAAATATAAACTAAAAAAGAGTAATAGGAAAAAATATATATAAAGTTTGTTGAACTGTTATATGTCCAGCAGACTGGTGATACGTTCAATTATTCTAATATAGGTTGGTGGTAACAATGTTTGGAGTATATGGATCATGGACAACCCCCAATCTTTTTCGATCATTCATTAAAAAAATTCTGTGTGATTCATGGCACATCTTATTTTCTGTGAGTGTGGCTGATAATCTTAATTGACAGATAGAAAAATGATTTACTAATAAAACGACAATATCTGAAATCTTACGGTGTATTTCAGTATTTGGTAAACGATAAACGTAGGGGGAAATCATTTTAACCATTTCTGTGAGACTTGGGAGTTTTCAACAGTGATCTTTCGTTCATCAAACATGAAACACGTTCATTACTATTTCAAAGGTTCCAAAATTCGCTTGGGAGCAATGATATGAGATGAACAATTATAAAGCATGGATCGAGTCAATATGACATATGGTCCATCCCATGATGCAGTTAGGCGATTTGCTTAGAGAGATTTCTTAGTCTCAATCTAATCAATAATAGTTCGATTCGCAGGGTCATAAGATGCAAAAACAAAGCCTATTTTATACCAAAGTCGAACATAAATGGTACATTATAAGGATCTTACATCCCTCGTGACCACGATGAAAGGGAACGGAATCTAGTGCATGAGAGAAAATACCATCTGACATGTCCAATCGAGAAAACTCATTTTTATGTACTAAGCACTTTGATGCAAGCGCAGGATGATTAATGATCACAAGCTGTCTAATCTATTTTAAACCTATAAAATCTAACGTTCAGTATAAATTAAGATATGCACGAGTGGTGCATGGTGAGGTCAAAGAGGGAGTCCAAACTCCAAACTCCAAACTACTAAGGATGTTGGCTTAGGTGGATGCACTGCAATATGTAGATTAACTATATGATTAGCTTGGTAATTGTGAAAGTAAACTAGGAACACTTGGGGCTTCGCACTCTAGATTAATTTCTATGATGTTGAAAGTGGGTTAAGTGGGTTATGGTTGTGTGACAGACTGACAGGTTTGTGCTTCTGTATGCGAGCCTTTAAATACTCACTCCAGCTGTTAGCCGAAGTGAGAGACAGAGTTGTAGAGTACTGTACCGCGGCAATATTGATTAGGCTACAAATTTAGGAAAGGAATGCAATTTTCCACGACACTTTTTCCCACTTCCAAACAATGTGTTATGATTTGTGACCAGAATATCTTTTTTTAAAACAATAGAAATATTAAATGGTCTGTGGAAAAGATAAAATATTTTGGTCATAAATCATAATATTGTTTGAAAGTGGCGTGGAAAATTGTACCCTTTACGAATCCAATAAGTTTGGGCTCTCTCCGTTTTGTTTTTTTACAAGAATTGGGCTTTTATGTTTATTTTTTTTTGTAGCTGTTAATTTTTCTGTTCTTGACATCAAATTGTAGGTGAGAGTATATGAGTGGCACCATCGATGCCTTGAATCGTACATTCCAAAACAATTCACCTTTTGGAGTTTGGGGATTTGGGGCCTCCAAAGCTTGGAAAAGGTCTCTGGTGATGCGCTAAACTTCACCATTTTGTTGTTAATTCAGACTCCCTAAGAGCAGTGCATATCATCAATGAGGTAGAGACAACTCCATGGTTCTGCCTGAACCTTTTGTGTGCTATCAGAGCATGTAAGCAGAATTTTACTTCTATATCAGTCCACCACATCTTCAGGTAAGGAAACAGAGCAGCTGACCATATGGCAAGAAACTGTAATGTGAGGGAAGAGAGAGTTTATCATAGCATAGGACCTATGGATGAGAGACTAAGTGTAATAGTACAGCAAGATGTCAAGGTCGTGGTTGTATGCGATAAAAGAAAACAATAGAAGACAAGGACGAATAACGGTAATAACCAAGCGCGGATTAGGGTCAGTCCTTAAGGAAAGATTTAAGCCAATGGTGGTGCGAGAAAGCAACAATTGCGTCTTCCTCACGAGATTCAATGGTTAACGAAGAATCCGACTTTGCACTAGAAACGGACTACCCTCTAGAACAACGAAATATAACTCTCTCCTCGGGCGGCCGGAAGAAGAGAGAAGAAAGAAGATTGAAGCAATTAAAGACTTATCCGTTTCGATTAGCGGTAGGGTGGAGAGAAGGGAGTATCCACGAAGTTTATTTGGTGTGTATGGATGGAGGCGAGACAACTTCTCTCTCTCAATATAGAGGCAAAAAGAAAGACGTCCCGGTATACACGAAGTTCTCTCGTCTCTCTCTCTGCTCGCTCGGATCGATTTCTCTTATGAACACAGCAGTGTTTATATAGAGGTATGATCGAATCATAGATGGAGAAGGACACCTCTCTAATTCGGTTTCACAAAACCAAATTGAAGTAGAACTCTAGCTTAGCCGAAACTTGCTGCAAAAGCAAAGAACAAGTTTAGGCAATTGGTGATCCACTACCCACTAGACAATCAGCCCAAGTCCAAGCCCACGACGCGACTCGGTTCGGTGCGGGGCGGGCGGGCACGCGCGTGTGTGGCTTTGGGTGAGTCCTCCCTCCTAACACAAAAGCCTTTATACCCTAAGGGCATGCCCTTATGTTAGAGGTTCACCTCATATACCTCACTTCCTAGTGGTGGTTCACCAATGTGGGACTAAACAACACACAAGTGTTTTGAAATACACTTGGAGATTCCAACAATCCCCCACTATTTCAAAATATTAATAGTCCCCCACTATTTTGGAATAGGATATTACAAAAGAAATGGGTTAACGAAATGCCGAGAGAATCGAAAAACAATGCATAAGATACCGGTGCTTTTTCGGGCTTGAACCCGGTCATAGGGTAACATGTCTTATAATACGTGAAAAGTGGTGGATTAAAAATCTTTGAACCAACATTCCCTTGTAGTAAAATAGAGGACATGCACCCACATTGCTCCTTCATTATATGCCCGTTTCATGGGTGTTGCGCTTTTTGGCCCTCATACGCTTCGTGTTATGTGAATGCTCTAGAGTATTTGCTCAATACTCATAAGAACCGACCCAGTTTCTACATTCACGTAGGTGGATATCCATCAAGTGTACATAGCAGTTAAAATACACTATCTCATAAAAAATGGACTATGGATTCCATTAAGAGTAAAATAACTCATCCTTTTTCTCATTGCTATTCAAGTTATACAAAGTATACAATAATGCTATCTAGTCATAGGGTGGGGCGCCTCAAAGAAAGACAATAGCATACCGTGAGCGAATGAGGTGACTTGTTTTTCCCTTTGAACCTACTTCATGGGATCTCCAATCACATAGGTGGGGTTGCCGTCAGTGTCGCCCTCTATCTAAGGCAAAAGTCCCATCCCCCTCGACGTATCAACCACTTGTCTCCTGTTAAGTGGCTTTGTCAGAGGATCGGCCAAATTTAACTCTGACTTCACATAATCTAGAGCCACAACTCCAGATTCCAGCAGCTGCTTTATAGACTGTAGTCTCAGACGAATATGCCTGCTTTTCCCATTATACAATTTGCTCTTTGCCTTTGCTATTATTGGCCGACAAATACAATGCATAGGTACAGCTGGAGGCGGTTTTGTACCAATAGGAAGATCTGCCAAGAGGTTTCTAAGCCAAACTCGGACTTGCTTTATCTAAAGCAATAAGCTCTGACTCCATGGTTGAACGAGCTATCAAGGTCTCCGCTTAGAAGATTTCCAAGCGCGCGCACCTCCACCTTAGGGTGAAAATATAACCACTAGTGGACTTGATATCATGAGAATCGGATATCCAAATTTTGCATCACAATAACCCTCTATCACAGTGGAGTTTGTCTAAACCTTATGCCGTAATACATTGTTCCTCTCAAGTACTTGGCTAGTCTCTAAGGCACTCCAATGTTCCCCGGCTAGACAATGAGTGTATCTCGCTTAGCCCGCTAACTGCATAAGCAATGTCGTCTAGTGCAATTCATCAAGTACATGAGACTACCAATAATTTGGGCATATCTAGATCGAAGTACACCATGTTGAGCATTTTTCCTCAGTTCACTATTTGCCTCATAAGGTGTCGATACGGGCTTACTATCATAAAAGTTAAACTTCTTCAAAAACTTCTCAACATAATGCTCTTGTGAAAGAAAGCGTATAGCCATCATCGCTTTACGATGATTTTGATTCCAAGAATCACATCGACTTCTCCCAAATCCTTCATTTCAAATTGGGAGGATAAAACATCTTGGTGTTTCTCACAACATCAAGGCTAGGACTCATGATTAACATGTCATCCACATATAGACAGATAATCACATATGTATTCACATCAAAAGATTTAAATTAAATACATTTATCAGCATCATTTATGTGATATCCATTAGACATCATGACACTGTCAAACTTTTCATGCTATTGTCTTGGCGCTTGTTTCAACCCATATAAAGACTTAACTAACTTGCATACCTTATGCTCATTCCCTGGTACTATCAGATCCTCGGTCGCATCATATATATTTCTTCATCAAGATCACCATTCAAAAATGCAGTTTTTACATCCATTTGATGAATAAATAAATTATGAATAGCAAATAGAGCCATTAGAACTCTTATAGAAGAAATCCTAGTTCACAGGAGCATAAGTATCAAAATAGTCAATGCCTTTTTCTCGAGAATCCCTCGACTACAAGTCTAGCCTTGTATTTCTCAATGGAACCATCTAGTTTCAATTTCTTTTTGAAGATCCACTTGTAACGATAGGTTTCAGCCCGAGGTAGATCAACTATCTCCCATGTGTGATTAGCTATAATCGAATCTAGTTACGAGTGTATAGCATCCTTCCGTAAAGGAGCATCTCGAAACCGATTGCCTCATTATACGTCCACAGATCATCATCAAGAAGAAATGTGTAAAAGTCATCACCAAAATTGGTGGATTTTACGTCTCTTTTACTCTTCCGAATTTCTTGTTCAGAATTTCAGGGATCTGGCTTGATTGTTGTTCACTAGAGCTACCAACCTCTCAATGCCAATTTTCAAAGGAAACAAATTCTCAAAGAAATCAAGATTTTTACTCTCTATAATAGTGTTAGCATCGACAAGGTTATTATCGATTTTTACTACTAAAAATCTATATGCAAAGACTATTATGAGCATAACCAATGAACATACAATCAACGGTTCTAGGTCCCAATTTTCTTTTTAGGTTCGTTCACAAGAACCTTAGCAAGACACCCCCACATTTTTAAGTATTGCGGGTTAGGCACATGACCTTTCCATAACTCATATGGTGTCTTATTCCCTGTTTTTCTTGTTGGGTATCCTATTCGTATATGGCGGCAGATAGGATTGCTTCCCCACAAGTTCAGTGGAAGCTCGAACTTACAAGCATAGCATTCATCATCTCTTTAAGTGTTACGTTTTTCCGTTCGGCTACTCCATTAGACTCGGGGAGAGTATGGTGGAGTAGTCTCATGAATAATGCCACTCTTGTCACAAAGTCCCGGAAGGGGTTAGACTCATATTCTCCACCCCTATCGGACCGAAGTCTCTTAATCTTCACAGCTTAAAATTTGGTTTTCAACTTCAAATTTTGTACTTGAGAAACATCTCACCTGCCTCATGCTTGTGTCTAAGTAAATATACCATGGTGTACCTAGAGAAGTCATCTATGAATGTAATATAATAAAACTTCCCCTCTAGACATGGTACTTTCCGAATTCACCCAAATCAGATAAATAAGAGTTAGTAATCCAGGTTTTATCTCTAGACACGCGATTCTGCGGGGTTTCTTCGTGGCTTTAGTCTCAAAGACATATCTCACATTTATCATTAGAAAAATCAGAAATTTAGACAATAAACCACATGCTTTCATCCTTTTCATATCTTGAACATTCACATGTCCTAGTCTACCATGTTATATATTAAAAGAGTCAAGCAAGTAAGCGTATGATTCATTCTTATTAATAATAATGTTGTCAAGTACATTCAACATGAAAAGACCAACATTATTACAATAACCTTTACCAACAAAACCCCTCATTCTTTGTCGAACAAACTTGTCACTCTCAAAAGTCACCTTGACACCGGCTTTTCCCCAAAGGGACCGCGAGAAATCAGATTCGACCGAATCTCGGGAACATGAAGAACATTACTAAGTGAAAGGGTTTTCCCCGGTTAACCGGAAAAGAACCTTGCCCTGTTCCCTCTACAGAACGGACCTAGAGTCACCCATATAGACCTTTTCATCTTTCACTAGTATGTAGTCCGAGAAGGCTTCAACATCACCACAGGGCGTGGCGGGTGGCACGAAATCTAGTACCCAGTTCCTCTTCCCAAAGTGGCTATGAACACTTGTGACACAACAAGAAGAACAATATCATCTCCCTCAACTAGATTAGCATTGGGAGGATCATCGGTGTCTTTCTTGTTATCCGACCGAAAAGCCCTATGTCGGGTTTACCCAAACATAACAATTTCCATTGCCAGTACCACTCCTTTTAAAAGAAGTGCCTTTGACCTTGAAATTCTTATTTTTGTTGGACTTCTGCTTCTTAGAGGTTTTGTTAGATTTGCTGGGATTACCTTCAATGATATTGGCTTTAGAATGGAATTCCTTAGACAACACCTCATCCCGAGTCTTGTTCTTTTCCTCTATGTGAATGTGAATGATCACATCCTCAAGAGTCATCTGCTTGCGCTTATGCTTCATACTATTTTTATAGTGTTTCCAAGACTCGGGGAGTTTCTCAATCAAACATCCAAAGAACAAAGGATTCGGGTAAATTAATACCCTCGGTTTTCAAATCATTAATCGACATGAAAATCATGGATTTGAGGCGTTACATCTCTATCCTCTCTCATACGGAACTTTAAAAATTCCCAATAGCATATTTAAAGTACCAAAGATCCTCTATTATGTATTTCTTGTTCAAACTCTCCCATATATCATGTGCATTCTTATTTGAACAATAAATATCAAAAATCTCATTGACAAGGTACTTTCAAAATAGCATGACGACATACCTTATTCCCATTGAGCCAAGCGGCTTGATTTCTTTTCAAATCATTAGAACCCTCCATGGGTCTTTGTATCGATGAGATACTTTGCATAGTTGAGTACATCTAGGGTCGCGGAACACCCTTTCTCCATCGCTTGAAGTGGGAACCGTTGAAGGATTCAATCTTTGACACATTAGGTAAGTTCTGCGAGCATTCAAGAGAGGTCAAAGATCTCTCATAGACGGTTACTTCCATGACTCGAATTGGTTTCTTTGATCGGGCGTGGTGTCAATAGGTGTAGACATCTTGATCTTTCCTTAAAATTGTTGTATGCGGATAAAAGAAAACAATAGAAGACAAGGACGTAATAACGGTAATAACCAAGGCGCGGATTAGGGTCGTCCTTAAGGAAAGATTTCGCCCCTTCCAATGGTGCGAAAGGCAACAATGGCGTCTTCCTCACAGATTCAATGGTTAACAGCGATCGACTTTGCACTAGAAACGGTACCCTCTAGAACGACAATATAACTCTCTCTACGGGGAAGAAGGAAGAAGAAAGAGAAGAAGATTGAAGCAATTAAAGACTTATCTGTTTCTCCGATTAGGTGTAGGTGGAGAGAAGGGAGTATCCACGAGTTCTGTTTCGCTGGTGTGTATGGAGGCAGCACAACTTCTGTCTCTCTCAATATAGAGGCAGCAGCAGCACGTCTGGTATACATGAGTTCTCTCTGCGTCTCTCTCTCTGTTCTGTGATCGATTTCTCTTATGAACACAACAGTGTTTATATAGAGGTATGATCGAATCATAGATGGAGAAGGACACCTCTCTAAACTCTAGCTTAGCCGAAACTTGCTGCAAAAGCAAAAAACAAGTTTAGGCAATTGGTGATCCACTACCCACTAGACAATCAGCCCAAGCCCAAGCCCACGGCGCGGGGCGGGCGCGCGCGTGTGGCTTTGGGTGAGTCCTCCCTCCTAACACAAAAGCCTTTGTACTCTAAGGGCACGCCCTTATGTTAGAGGTTCACCTCATATACCTCACTTCCTAGTGGTGGTTCACCAATGTGGGACTAAACAACACACAAGTGTTTTGAAATATACTTGGAGATTCCAACAGGCTGTGCATACACACGAGTTTAAATTAATGCAGGTTTGGGTCTGCCCCAACCCATAAAAATTTCAAAAAAAAAAAAACTTCACCAACAAATCAATTTCGTGTGAAAAATATTGCTGTCTTCATGAAAAGTTTTGGGATACGGTACTCAATTTTCACAAGAATTCGGTATTTTGGGATACAGTACTCAATCCTTCTATCTAGTTTCAGGCGTTCATAGCTGATTCTGATTACTAATACAGTAATGTAGCTTCCCCATATTTCTAAGTACTAAATCCAGTGCATGAATGGGAAGAAAAACAGGAGATATTCAATTAGACCTTTGTGCATACGAGAAGGAAAGCAGGAGAGAGACCATTTAGAATTTTAGACCTTTCAAAGAAGAAGAAAAGAAAAAAATTCAAATCAATCAAAATGTACAATTTTTCTAAAATAAATGAGACGTTTTAAGCATTGCCTAGATCAATCAGTAACATGATACCTTTTCCTAGCTTAGGTGACCAAACTATATAAACTTTCCATGGAATTCTAAAATCTGAGATGGACCATATCATATACATCGACAGCGCAGTGCATTTGCGGTCCAACATGTTCTGTGCCACTGCTTGGATCATTGAGCCTTGAACCACAAATCCTCACCCTGGAGATTCCACAGGTAATTTATCTATATCAATTCACAAAATTTGAAAGAGGGTCTTTTCAGTTTTTTTTTCCCCAGGTTCTGAAAAGAAAAATCTTCAGTTGTGACGTATAACTATCAAGCATTGTGTTTGGAAATGGTGAAGCTGAATCTATTTCTTGTGGCTCTCCTAGACCCTCTTTTCCCTCTTCAAGATCATTGTTTAAAAGAGCTCGTCACACTTGTTCAATGCATGGGAGACGTTGATAGCTTGGCGTATTCTTCTTTTAACGTAAGCTTTCGTCCTTCTACTTGTATCTCCTCTATCTTCCTAACGGCATCTCTCATACTTAGACGCTTCTCTGGATTTTGTTCAACACATGCAGCGCCAATGTAAAGGAGTTGCTCCATCTCACCAAATGATTCAATCGCGCTTGCAATCTCAGGATCAAATAGTTCAATCTCCTTCCCCTCGAGAAGTGCTGATAAGACCCATTGCACAACATCAGTCCCACCGGTGCCATTGTGGAGATATTGAGATGGGAACTTCCCTGTGAGGATCTCAAGAATGACGACTCCAAAGCAGTACACATCACATTTCGGGGTTGCAAATTGGTACTCTATAGCCTCTGGGGCTTTATAGGCAAACATGGCTTGCACTGCTTGGTTGGGATTCACTACTGACCAAAAGCCATAATCAGAAAGTAGTGGCTCAAAATCTGAGCTCAGAAAAATGTTGCTAGATTTCAGATTTCCATGTGGAAGACTGTACGCAGAAAGTTCAGTGTGGAGAAACGCCATTCCACGAGCAATTCCATGAATGATTTTTAGACGAGTAGGCCAGTCGAGCTCAGCTTGGCATGATCCCCGGTCACCTTCACAGTAAATACATATTTGATGGCAGTTAGGCATAATAGGAAACAGAGAAAAAAAATGTAGTAGGGATAATAGCAGTAACATAACTCAGATCCCTTCAACAACTATAAAGCTTTGTCAATGTTTACTAAAGAATATATGTGAACATGAAGATGTTAATGTTTCATGTAGCTTTGTCAGCTCCAACTTGTAGATTGGTGTAATAAGCAATGCAGATGGAATCTGTGAAAAAACTTCAAATTGCATTGGTACATAATTTAAGGGTCCATTCTATTCATTCTTGGCATTCAGGGTTAGTCAGCCCTGAACCTCAAAAACCTCTTATGCTAGCTTTTGTCAGTTTTACTTGATTAAGTTGGTGGATATGATGTAAAGATGATTTCTTACCATGCAAGAGAAATAACAAGCTGCCTCTAGGAACATATTCATAAACCACCAGTTTCTCCTCTTTTCGGTAATGGTAAGCCAATGGTGTCAAGATGTTCCGGTGGTGTAGTCCCCCCGGTACCGCCTGAGCTCCATATCAAATCCGTCTTTACCAAGTTTATTCATGTCCCTCATTCTCTTCACCACCACAGCTACTCCATTTGTCATCACTGCCTTATATGCCGATCCTAAACTGCCATTCCCCAACACCTCAGCTGCAGCCTTCATCAAATCTGGCAGGCCAAAAGACCTCTCCTCATTTACCACGATGAGATCCCCTGCCCCAGCCCCAGCCCCTTACCACTCTGTGACCCTTTTCGACTGGATGTTATACCTCTGTTGGAAATTGTGGCCGACTCAACTTCCTTGCTGGTTGAAGCCGGTGGTGGCATGTGCAACTCTATTGGCTCATGGAAACTGTCGCCCCCAAGCACATCAAATTCCCTTCTTCTCTTAACCACAATAATTGTTGCCACGGCTAGAGTAAGAATCACTAAAACCAAGGTCACAATTGCGGCTGTTACACTCGCTTCATCTTTTAACGATGGAGGTGCCTGTTCTGGTAACTGTGCTGATTCTGGTGGTGCCGTTGGTGGGACTACTTTACATTCCACACTCAACGGTTTCCCACAAAGGCCAGCATTGCCTAGAAAGGAATTTGCATTGAATTTAGATAAACCAGTCGGAATTTGGCCCTCCAAATTGTTATTAGAAAAATTGAGGGACGTCAATGCCGGTAGTGGGGGTATAGGCCCTGAAAACTGGTTTCCTTCAAGATGCAGCTCCTTGAGATTCGTCAACTTCGCTAAAGATATTGGAATTGGCCCTGTAAATTTATTATCTGACATCCACAACTTTTTCAATGATTCCATTTTCAAGAAGTAGTCCTCTTTGATTCCCCCCGAAAACGCATTATCTGATAAATACAAAGCCTTTAAAGCGCCAAGACGATTGAATTCAGGAATCGGACCTGTGAAACTATTATTCATGAAACTGATACTCCTAAGACCGCCTATTTCCTGTAACGCTGCTTATGATATCAATATTGCCAGAGAGACCCATGTAAGCCTAATCGAAGACCATACACAATGCCTTTATAACAAATAACTCCAGTCCATGGATTCGTTTCATTGCAAGGGAGCGTATCCGGGTTCCAAGAATCAAGTTCCTTCGCATCTTTAAATGACTCCTTAAGTTTTAATAATGCTTCGATATCTGAAGCCCAAAGTACCATAGGAGAGTGGAAAAAACAGAGAAAAAAGAGAAGGGTTGGCCGCATTAGGCCAACAAACACCATCTTCTTTAGATTGAAAAAAACAAAATTAATACCTCAAGATGAAATGTGAGGGTTTCAAACACACCCAAATCTCAGTTTCTTGAAAATGTACCATGTTTTCGTTTCTCTGTTCATACATTGTGTTTTTCTTCTTTCTATATTTCAGTTTTGTTTGTTTGGTGCATTGGTGTGATGAAAGTGGGCATTCTAAGAATAGAAAGAATGGGAAGGATTTTGGTGGGAAAAGAGAGGTGGATCTTCTGTTGACCTTGTCTAATTTTGACAAAAAAAAACAGTTTCTAGGATTGAAGGTTGGGCAGATTTGGCGGCAATTATCAAAGGTTTACTTTGATTCTTTTCTTGCTGTTGGGGTTATTCAACGGAAAAAACGGTCTGGGGAATCTGTGAAATGACCAAAGAACGTTTTTCTTTTATGTCTTTTAAACTCAATCAGTACGGGTATTATCACCATTTTTAGGGGTACCTGCGTCATGCTAAATTATGAGCTTTATACGGATCATTGGGCCTTCTCAAACACAAATCTCCCACTAATTGTTTCCATTGAGTAAGAACCATATTAGATTTCTCTATCCCCAACTTCAACAAGAGCATGTACATGCAATTCAGCTTCACAGCTTGTATAACCTCCTATTCCGTTACAAACTAAGTAAAATGCAGATACTAAAATATTTTAACTACAAATAGCGAATCAAATTAGTATAACCGTGAAGCCATGAACTCAAGTTCAACATGCAATTATTTGTACAACACTTTCATTGACGAAAATGAGATGCATTGCCGTACTTAAGAGCATTCCCAATGCAGTCGACTATTATTCACCTCCACGTAGGCAGTATTTCCCCTATTTTCTACCGTTTTGGTGAAAAAAAAAGTGAGGCTGCCCAATGCAAAGGTGAATATTAATCTCGGACGGAATGTTAGATTCCGTCTGGACGTAAAAATCGAAAAAACGCTCCGGACGGACATCCCGTTTGAAATTTAAAAAAAAAACGAAAAAAAGTCGAAAAATCATGCGAGACGGAATGAAACATTCCGTCCGAAAAAAATAAAATAAAATAAAAAATAAAATAAAATAAAATAAAAAAAACTCCATTTTTTAAAAAAACAACAACACACGGGACGGAATTCAACATCCCGTCTAAAGTTCACAACTAAGTCACTATCTCGATTGGAGGTTTCACCTTCGTTTTGACTTGGAAAAATAATCACCCCCATATTCACCTTTGCATTGGGCAAAAGTTTTGAACAAAAAAAAGGTAAATAAAGTCACAAACCCACCACATCCACCTGCATTGAGAATACTCTTAAATCTGTGTTTGTTATGAAGTTTGAATATATTCGATTTTGGACCATGGCCCAAGCCCACGGATATAAATCTCTCTAGATCCAAAACAAAAGCCCAAAATCCCATTCTCGTAAATTACCAACAAAACAAGGGTACTTCCCCAACAGTGTCCGTCTTCTTGTAACACAGTTAAACGGTAACCTTCTGTTTCATCAAATCTTCTACACCATTAAAAAAAAAAAAAAAAAACTTCAAACCTTGAAACACCATAAAATAACTAAAAACCCATTTCCCCCCACACATCAAGATCATGGTGGGAACACCTACATACAGACGTATACATCACCACCGATCTGAAACCCAGTGGGTTTTAATATCACCTAAAAGAACACTACTTGCCCTTGTTTGGATAGTTGGGTTTTCTTTACTTTTCACATGGCAGAGGAATACAATTAATGGGATATTACTTTTTAGAAGAAATGTGCCTAGGGTGATACCCAAGTTAAGACCCTATGTATTTAACTTGACAGATTTTGGTGGTGTAGGAGATGGGCTGAGCATGAATACTAAAGCATTTGAGAAGGCTGTTTTGGAGATATCCAAGTTGGGGAAGAAAGGTGGTGGGCAACTTAATGTTCAGAATGGGAATTGGGTTACTGCTCCTTTTAATCTTACTAGTCATATGACTTTGTTTCTTGCTGAAGATGCTGTTATACTTGGTGCTGATGTGAGTATTGCGTAATTACAAGTTAGAATAAATTCACTTTAAGAGAAAATAGTATGGTTGTGTTAATGAATTTTAGAGTGTAGATTGACTGAATGAGGTAAGGTAGTAAGGTATGTTTTTTTTAGGTAAGTAAGTTTGAATGGTGTATCTCTTTTAGAATTTACTATTTCAAGGTGAAATTAATGAGGAGATCACATATTTGAGTGTGCAGGAGTATAGAGTGACTTTCGAAAAATAGAAAATGAGAAAGCTGTCAAAATTAGTTATTGATAGAGGGGATTTTAATATATATGTGCTTACGGTGAATGAATGTGTAAACTTACACCTATCTAGGCTAAGAGTATACCATTTCTGGTATTAGTTGAAATAGGGTAAAATTTTGGACTGCTGGACAGGCAAAATGTGGTCTTAAAGGGAAGTCCCTATTAACTTAGTCTTTCCAATTTAAACTTACGATTTCTATTAATTATCTTCCTTGTAATAGGATGAAAAACTGTGGCCACTGATGCCACCATTGCCATCATATGGATCTGGGAGGGAGCAACCTGGACCCCGATATGGGAGTCTGATCCACGGTCAAAATCTCACAGATGTTGTTATAACAGGTTATATGCATATCTTTTCTTGTTTAGGTTTAATGAGTTAGGTGCTCTCTTCTTGTACTAAACACCTCTAATGTTGTCCTATAATCTTCAATTGAGTGTTTTGGGTAATATTTTGTGTACAAGGATTGAAGTGATGGATGTCTGATTAGATATTTTTTATACATCCAAGTCCAATTTGGTGTTGAAATGCTGAACCACCTCATAGGTTACAACATCTGAAATTGACCTAGAGTGTCTTTGGTGTTACAGGAGAATCTACACTGGTAAATCTCACTTTGTAGTGGAGAATGGTCCTGAGATAGGAAGCGATATAATGTTTTTGTCCATCTTAGAGAACTTCTAGGGGCAATATTCATTGGAGATGATTGGGGCATCTAAAACAGCAAAAGGGAAAATTCTTACAACACAAATTTTCTCCGCTGCAAAGTAACATTTTTCGTAAAAAATTTCTTATGCTGCACAAATCTTGAGAATATCTGGCTTGGAATTTTAGGCTGTTTGAATAGCTCAGCTCTAAAGTTTCTCTAAAGTAAGAATTTAAGATGTTGAGGCAATCCCTAGTTATTTAATGTGTATAGATTCTAATTCTGAGTGGGTAGGGCACGTGAACTACTTACAGACTTTAGAGTAATGCATTTGAGAACTTTGACTATAAGTCATAATCCAGATTCTCTGTTAACAGGATATTGTATTCTCAGACAATGTAGACCCTAGTCAATTTTAATGAAAACATGTTTGTAGAGGCAGGATCAAGATTACATCAACTACCTTGTCATTGCCTGGTCTGCACATTAGATTCAATGTGCAGACCAGGCAATGTACCATTCTTGTTGAAGTATTTTGGCTCCTTAGAGGCAATGCAAGCTCAAGTGCTCAATCAATCTCTAAATCAAATAGCACTAACAATTGTCAAATGCCTGAAGCACTGGAGAGCACAATGTGCCTTGGAAGAGGATGAATTTGAGTAATTTTGCTTTCTGGAAAATGACGTACAATAGATATTTCCTCTTCCTGGAACAAATTTATGTTAGTGTCATGTTATGAGCAGTTATTGTTGCAATTTGGTTCTCATCCACATTTAAAATCAATCTTTTTCTCTACTGTTTATGTTCTAACAGGGCACAATGGTACCATAGATGGACAAGGTAAAGCATGGTGGAATAAGTTTAAGCCAGAAGCTTCTCAAACATACAAGGGGTCCCTTAATACAGATTATCTTTGATCAAGTAACATCCAGATCTCTAATATTACTCTAAGGAATTCTCCTTTTTGGACCTCCATCCTTTTGACTGCAAGAATGTGACTATTACTAGAGTGACCATCTTGGCTCCTATTTTCGGAGCCCCAAATACAGATGGAATAAATCCCGGTAAGCATTTCATTATTTTTATTTTTTATTTTATTATTAGTATAATTTTTATTTTTATTTTTTGTGGATTAGAAATCCTATTCTTCAGCTGTGTCATATGAAGAGTAACCCTAACTTTTGTCATCGACACCTCTTCTGTATTTGTTACCTGAAATTGCCATATGGCCCAATGTTTAGCCCATTTCCCATGCCTTCTGACACATGAAGGACCAATTTGTAATCAAGATGACACCTGAATAAACCATTTCATATTACAAGTTATATTGTTTCTAGTAACCGAGTGAAATATATACAAATAGATTGCCAAGAGACATGACTCCTCTTTTCATTATGCTAATATTGTCGGGCTCGGCAGACGTTTTCTGATGATGATCTCCTTTTTTTCATTTTCGTTAAGAGCTTGTGAATGTGGTTCATCTCCGTGATAGGGAGATAATCTTTATGAATAATCCGTGATAGGGAGATAATCTTTATGAATAATACGAGGCCTAGTTTGTAGGAAGGTGATGATCTTCATTATATCGTCTTCTCCCCTTAATGATGATTACTGCTGCTTGTCTATGTAAACTACGTCACCATTGACCTGGTAAGTTTTCACCTAAGCATGGTTTGTCGTTAGACTTGTCCCCTAATTTTTAGTTGAAGTGGTCGAATTTTTTAACTCTGGTCCTGTTGTATGTAAAAACTATGTTAAGACAACCAAGACATATTTTTAACAATTGTCAAAACTTCTTAGGACCCCACTAAAAGGAGTAAAAGCCCCTTTTTCTGTTTTTCTGCCCTACTGTTTGCAGTCAGCTCTGATAATTTGAATAGTCTTATACCCCCCTCCCCAAAAAAATAAAATATAAATATAAATAAAAAAAAAAAGAAGAAGAAAAAACAATTATTTGATCTGTAAATGTCTATACTTAAAAGGGATAAAGGGTGACTCTCACATTATCTGAACTAGATTTAACTGAAAGGAAATAAAATCAATAGCTTATTTCAAGTGCCAGAAAATTACCATTAACTCACTATTATATCTCCTTAATGTTTCAGAGTAGGGCCCACCATTTCAAAAGAAATGTTTTATTCCTTTTAACAGAAAATAAATGGAATCGATAAAAAAAAGACGGTATAGAAAATAAATGGAAATGCCACAGAAGCATCTTTTGTGTAAAAAGATTGCTTTGAACATGAGATTTTGTGTTCAGGCATGGTTGCCATTTTCAAAAGTTTGTAAGGGAAAAAATGAGGTCGACATGTTACTTTTCTTGTTTATCTCATTTCAGACATTAATTTCAGGTTTATGTTCGTTATTATTGCAGATTCATGTGAAAACATGGTGATAGAAGACTGTTACATAAGTGTGGGGGATGATGGGATGCAATAAAAGTGGTTGGAATCAGTATGGAATTGCTTATGGACCCTTCAAAGAACATTTTCATCAGAAACGTTGTTATTCGTTCTATGGTGAGGTGAGAATTTTACTCATGATCACTTATGCATAATTTGAAGCTTCTTGATTGCATTTGGATGTGTCCATAGGTATTTCTGTAATCTCTCCTTCTATGAAGCATTTGGATAACCCAATATGTAACTGAAGTTTAAGTTGAACTGCAATGAGACTGTGGGACATCTAATGTTGTATGTTGGTTGAGAAAGCTCATGATTTCCTGTACCTGTTTCATCTTTGGTCACTAACGGTTAAAAAGATGCCACCGTTCTGGCCTTTCATTGCTTAATACTACCTTGTGGTCATTGCTTTTATGTTGAAGTTGTTGATTAGCATGTGGTGTCTTTTCATTACCTTCTAGGTATATAATCTAAACCTGCTAGTTTTCATTGAACTATGCCAGTGCTGGAGTATCAATAGGCAGTGAGATGTCTGGTGGAGTCTCTAATGTCACAGTTGAGAACCTTCTTGTATGGAGCTCAAGGCGGGGTGTGCGTATCAAGACCAGCCCAGGTAGAGGGGGATACGTTCGACACATAACTTATAGAAATGTGACATTTGACAATGTGAGGGTTGGTATTGTCATCAAGACAGACTACAGCGAGCACCCTGATGAGGGATATAATCCCAAAGCATTGCCAATTCTCCAGGACATAAGCTTCACAGGGGTCTATGGCCAGGGAGTTCGTGTACCAGTCCGAATTAATGGCAGCGAAGAGATTCCTGTTAGAAATGTGACATTCCGAGATATGTCAGTGGGAATAACTTACAAAAAGAAACATATATTCCAGTGCGCTTTTGTTCAAGGCCGTGTAATCGGGAGCATCTTTCCTGCACCATGTGAGAACCTGGATCGGTATGATGAGCAAGCACGGCTTATTAAACACTCTGTGTCGCAGAACATAACAAACATAGATTATGACTTTTGATTAGAGCTTATTTGTGACCACATCCATTGCTTCTCCAGTTCAGCGGCTTTGGTTGCAGTTAGGCCCCGGAGAGTTTCTTCGAGTTTGCTTCTCTCTTTCATGTTCATACGTTCTATGTTGTTTCTTTCTTTTCTTTTTCTTTTTTTTATGCCTCTTTTCCTTTTCTCTTTTCATCCCCTTGGGGAATTTTGTACATAGGTCACCACCTCCAATTGTTTATAGAAACACAGGTTTTATAAAGTTCCAGGTTTTTTGTTACGTTGAATTATCAAGTTCCAATTGTTGGCTTATGTATAGATAGAAGTTCTCAAATTCTTTGTCCAAGAAATGAATGCTTCTCTAATAATAATAATAATAATAATAATAAATTACTTCTTGGGTCTAGACTTTGGGAATGCACGTATGATGATCGAGCGTTAAAAGCACAACATCCACTATTGGTGGATCCCTGAACTTTCTTCAACATGTATGCCACGATTTAATTAATGGAGCAGCCAAGCAGGTGTCAGGCTAATGAACGGCAGCCATGCCACGATTTAATTAATGGAGCAGCCAAGCAGGTGTCAGGCTAATGAACGGCAGCCACCAGCCACCAGTACCAGAGGGTACAAGTTGGTAACTTTTGTTGGCATGTTTGAGGATTACAGAACCAACTTTACCAGCTGCCAAGTAATGGTGTACACGCAAGGTATGAACTCGTCATGGAGATCTAAGATGAATATCCTATACGTCCTTGTTGTTTTGACTTTTTTTTTTTGGTAACTTGTTTTGACTTTTGATTAAGAACAAGCGGCACACGTACATCTTAAAGCTCTTCATTGGGTTGGTTTACATTACGGCAACATTAATACTGAAACCAAAGCGTTAGTAGTAACATTTGATATTAAAAGTGAGAAGTTTGGTGAAGTCCCTTGGCCTGATTTTATCCCTTGGTATGATTGCATCCTTTGGTCTGCTTGCAGAAGGATTAGCTTTGAAGAGTTACATGGATGCCTTTTTCAAACGGATTTATAGAACTATATGTGATGACTGATGAAGGATTATGGTATAAAAGGATCTTGGACAAGACTATATTGCTTTGAGGACTATGACTATCCATATTATTTCAAGTCATTTGTCCCTTTGAAGAATGGTGAGCTCTTACTGGAAGAAGGTGGCTACAGTGGCGCAAGCCTTCTGTGAAGTACTGACTGTTCTTATCCTTCCATAGCAGCTACTTAAGCAAAAACAATTATCTCAATTGCTTCGATTATGAGGGCTACAACTAGCAAAGGAGTTCAGGATGAAGAGGAGGCAAGAAGAAGCAAAAGAACTAGGATCAAAAGTGTAGGGGAGCAATATCCCCACTAAGGAACATTGCGCAGAAGGCACAAAGCGACCTCAACGATCGACCTCCAAGACCGATCTGCGAGCAACTCCTTACAAGTAGGTGTGTTTTGCGAATGAAGCACAAGCGACCTCAACGCGATCGACCTCCAAGACCGATCTTGGCGACTCCTTACAAGTAGGTGGTATGCGAACGAAGATACTTCATCTGAACACTTGGCGAGGCGAACGCAGCCCCCGGATGTAATCATTGCCAAAATCTTATTTGCATTTCCCACCACCGGAAATAGGGACTACCGCGCCAACTCCCAATCAGAGTATGACTCACACCAAAACCACTCCAGCACTCATTCACGATCTCTACCCTACATTTGTACACAAAGGGTACACGTGTCTGAAGGATCTCCACCCCCAGAATCCTATAAATACCATCTACTGGAACTACGCCGGGACTGATTCTTCTCTCCCCAAGAAAAGGAAAAAGCGAGAAGATATCGTGAGGCGGTTAAGCTCCACAAATGACCTCGGTCCCATCCAAAGTCCAAATCCATCTCGTCCTTCTCTACTATAATCAGGAGAAAACCAAAACGCTCCTTTACATTGGCGCCGTCTGTGGTTTCGATTACTGGAGAGCCACTTTAGATCAGTTCATCCATCTCTAACTCTCCAGCCCACGAAGCATGGTTAGCATAGAAGATCAAGTTCAGAACCTCGCCCACCAGTTAGGAATAACGAATGAGAGCATTTCCTTGCTCAGGGAGGAAAATGCTACTTTACGTGCTCAGGTGGATAGTTATCAGCAACAACAAGTCGGAAACGGAGCCGAACACAGCATCAATGACGTTAATCAGCAGCTTAACGAGTTATCCCAAAGGATTGGCCAGACCTCTGCGAAGAAGGACTCGACACAGATTGTGCACAAGATGCTTAAGGCGTCGCCAGCGCATCTCCGTTTCACCGCAGAGGTCCTCGAGAAATCCTCTCCACACGCGACTTTATCCAAACCACGCTTTCCATGCGACGGCGGCACATGCCCCGTCAAGATGTGGCTCGCTATATCGAGTTTGGCACTCTACGGCTCACCCGAAGTTCGATTACCTCCATCGCAGATTATTTCCGGCCCGACCTCAAGGATGGCGCTCTAGATTGGTTCTTTTCACTGGAGTCTGATTCTATAAACACTTTCGAACATCTTCCTGATTTGTTCGCCAGCCAGTACGTCCACAACAGGCGGAAGAAGGCAGATCTTGATTCTCTGTTTCAATTATCATTCAAGGAGGGCGAAACTATTAAACTGAATTCCTGGACGGTTCAAGGCGAATCTGGCGTGCATGGAAAGTGGCTTGAAAGAATCTTTCGCCACACTGGCCTTTTCCAATGCTTGCCGAGTGCGAAATAGCGACCTAGCTAGGTCGTTGATGAAGGAACGCCCAGAGACACTGTCCGAGCTCTACGCTCGCGTGGATAAGTACATCAAGTTGCAAGAAACTTTAAAACTCCATGGTTTAGCAGAGAGCCACGAGGTCGCCGAAGTCTCAGATCGTTCCCCACGGGGCAAGAAGCGCCCAGTCGCATGCCCCAAAGAGCTCGTGCGCGATCGGATAACAACGAGAATTCATCGTCGACCGTTCCCCGGTCACATCTTTGGATAAGATTAAGCGGCGCCTCATTTTCCGGCCAACCATCGCACCCCGCGGATCGACTGGCAAGCCTTTTTGTGCATTTCATAAAGCAAAGTGCCATGAAACGATGCATCTTTGGGGGCTCAAGCATTATCTCCAAGACCTGGTGGAAGCTGGTTATATCAAACACTACATTAGCATTCCTGATGGCGACCTGCGTCACAAGTTGCTGGCTCGTCGTGTACGTAGTCGATCTCCACCTCACCGTCACCGCCAAGGGATACAGGCTCGTCCTCACAGTAGAGGACGCTCCCGTGATCGTTCTCGTCACGAGAGAAGGCAGCACTCGTCCGATCGTGACAATGCTCGCACTATTCATGTGATTACCTTTCCGGACGATTCCGTGACCTCTTCCCGAGAGAAAAGACGTCGGGTCGGCGCTCTTCAGGAAGTCTATCATTTTACTTCACAGGCAGCTCACGCCCCGCGTGGTTCAGGTCGCAGCGCAGGCGATATCACTTTCACAGAGGCCGACTTAAGCAAAGTCTGCCTTCCTCATAATGACGCATTGGTCGTTCATGTCAAAATCGCGACCGGATGACGATCAAAGGCGTCTGATCGACCGACCACTGCGGTTCTGTGACATCTTATTTTACCACACCATGCAAGAGATGAACCTCCCCAAGTCCGTTCGTCGACCCAATCGCTCCCTTTACGGGTTCAATGGCTCCAGAGCCAATTCCCATTGGTGACATTATCTTACCATGTCGGTGGGCTCTCGAGAGGATAAGATTACCCGCAATACTTTCGGTTCTGCGTTCTCGACAAAGAAGTTAAGCCATACAATGCCATCCTCGGACGACGTTGGATTCATCGGATCAAAATCGCCGTCCCACTTTACATCAAGTTCTCCGTTTCCCGGACCTCGAGGCATGATGGAGCTTAGAAGCAATCAACTTGAAGCGTATCATTGTAACCGTGTCCAATCAACGATGCTGACGCTTTCGTGAATTGCTTCCCACCATACGGGGAGCCTCCGGTTACACAATGGCACGTGACTTAGTCGCGGCGAAGTCCAACCCCGCGCCAAAGCAGAGCGGGGGGGGCTCTTCCAAGCAGAAGTTCTCTCCAATGCCGATACCTGCACTCGCTCCCCGAGTCCTCAATGCACCGGCGAAGACCTCTAGCTTTGACCCAGCGACAGTGGCTTCGTCAGTTAAAGTTTCAGAGATCGTCTCAGCCCATGCCGCGTCGCCACAGGTGCCAATAGCAGCCGCACCCTCAATGTGTTTGCAGCCAGGTCCCACTCCCCAGTTCGTGGCTACCCCCGGCGGCGTTGCCGACAACAATTCGCCTCCACCATCAGCGACCAGTCAGATCGTCCCACCAGCAGTTCCGCCCTTCTCTGGAAGTGAGTCGCCAAGTAGTGCTTCGCCACCAGTTGTAAAACCCCCAGTGGCAGAAAAAGAAAAAGTGAATCTTGGCACAGAAGACGACCCGAAGTTTGTATATGTAGGGGCTAACCTCGACCCCACACTCAGATCCCAACTTGTAAATTTCTTATCAATGAATAAAGATGTTTTTGCTTGGTCGTATATCGATGTGCCCGGAATCGATCCTAACCTCGCTTGCCACAAATTAAACGTGAACCCCAATGCTAGACCGGTCAAATGGCGACCTCGTCGACTATCCTGGCGGCTTTCAAAAGCCATCAATGACGAGGTCGAAAAACTCAAGCAAGTCGGTTTCATCGAAAAGTAGACTACCCCGAGTGGATTGCCAATATTGTTGCCGTCCCCAAAAAAGAATGGCCGCGGTTAAACATCGTCGATTTCCTGAAATGTCAATCGGGCCACCTAAAGATAGCTTTCCGCCCTCGCGTTGACCAACCGGTCGACCAAACTGTGGTCATGAACTCCTCTCCTTTATGGATCGTCTGCGATTAGGTACAACCAAATCCCACTCGCCGAGGCAGATCAAGAGAAGACTTCGTTCATTCGGAGCAAGGGATTTATTGTTACAACGCCCCTCCCGTTCGGTCTAAAGAACGGCTGGAGCGACATACCAACGCCGGGTCACGGGATATGTTCCAAGACATGTTAAAGCGACACCATGGAGGTCTACATTGGCGACATGGTGGTCAAAAGCAAAAAGCGATGATCACCTCACCCACTTAGAACAAAGCGTTCTCGGACTACGCCGTCACGGGCATGAAGTTGAACCCAAAAAATGCCTCTTTTGGGGCGTCCTCCGCAAGTTTTAGGGTATCGGTGTCGCGGCTGGATTGAGGCAAATCGACCAGATCCGAAGCGTTCTTAGATATGCCCGATCCACGCACAAAGAAACAGAATCTGAGAGTTGTGGCCGGAATGGTCGCGGCTCAACCGGTTCATATCAAGGGCCTCAGATAAATGTAGACCGTTCCTGCAGCTCCTCAAAAAAGGCGAGCCGTTCTCATGGAGCGATCAATGTCATCATGCATTCGCTACTCTCAAAGAGTATCTCACCACGCCTCCCGTCTTAGCCAAACCAGTATATGGAGAGACACTGGGGCTTTATCTGGCCATTTCCGACTTCGCCATCAGCTCAGTTCTCTTTAAAGAGGAGAACAATTCAGAGAAGCCGATCTACTTCACGAGTAAGACACTCACGCCGGCCGAAAAGAATTATTCCTTCCTGGAACGAGCCGTACTTGCTTTGTTGTATTCCGCACGGAAGTTCAGGCCGTACTTTCAAGCACATCAAATTAAAGTTCTTACCGACCTTCCATTGAAGAAAGTCCTTCACAAAGAAAACAAGACTACTCGAATGGCAGTTTGGGCCGAAGAACTCGGAGAACACCACATAGAGTTCGTCCCCGCGACTTCTCGAAGGTCGGTCGTCGTCACGATTTCCTAGCAGATTTCCGGTCGAGGACCCCAACCGGCAACAAGAAACCGAGCTCCCGGACACAAAAAACGGAGTCAAATCGCGTTTGGTCTCTCTTTGTGGATGGTTCGAATAATCTCGGTGGAAGCGGCATCGAGTCGTCTTAGTTTCCCCGACGGAAATATGATTGAAAAGTCAGTCCGCGTTGATTTTGCAACTTCCAACAATGAAGTTAGATCTGGCGCTAATTAGGGGACTACGGATGGCCGCATTTGCGGCTTCGGTGTCGAAGAGCTCCAAGTCTTTAGTGACTCATGGAATCGGTGGATTCGCCGGGTTGCAAAAAGAGTACACTACCCACGAAGGTAACCTTTCCAAGTATCTTCGGTCGTTCATCGGTTATTGCCTTCTTTTAGCGGTACACATACATCATTTCTTGCGTGAGGAGAACCGCCACGCAGAGCGGTTTAGCTTATTTGGCTACCGGACCAGGCCGCGCGTTCCCGACAAGTTCTCATAGAAGTTAAATTCGACCGACACATACCAAGTCGACCATACCTTGATGATAAGCGACCTATTTCCTCTCTCCGCCCGGTCGGTTGAGCCAAACATGGATGCGACCCCATCATCGATTATATCGGACGCACGACGCCCACGAGGAGCGTACCAAGGCGGCCAGTCTCTTATCAAGCTTCGGCGTTATTGTTTAGTCCAAAACAAGCTATTCAGAAATCAGGCGGTGGCCCACACTTACGATGCATTACCCCGAGCGAGTCGATTGATTTTGCGAAATCCACGGGCGAATGTGGAAATCACGCCCGTGACGCTCATTAGCCCACAAGGCCATCTCTCAAGGATATTTCGGCCCGGATGCAGATCGATGCTAAAAGCATCGCCCTCAAATGTCTCAAATGCCAAACGCGTTCGCCCCGATATCATCCAACCTGCTTTCCATGGCCCGAAGATAGCGAGCCCGTGGCCATTTCACATGTGGGGCATGGACATCATGGGACCATTCATTCCAAAGAGAAAGTCGCGGCTTCCGCTTTGTCCTAGCTAGCCGCCACCGACTACTTCACCAAGTGGGTCGAGGCCATTCCTCTTAGCCACGTCAAAGAGTCCCATGTCCGAAACTTCATCCGGACTCACATTATCACCGATTTGGTTTACCACATACACTAGTAATGGACAACGGGCCTCAATTCAAAGGCGAGCACGTTAAAGAGTTCCTAGCCAAGTGGAAGATCATTCATGCGTTCTCTACTCCGCGAAAGACGCTCGAGTAACGCCGCAAGCGAAGCAACAAAGCAATCTTGGAAAATTTGAAGAAAAGATTGAAAAGAATAAGAGCCAATGGCCAAACCAGGTTGGAAAACATTCTATGGGCTCACCGCGACCACCACCGCTTCTCAAGATCGCGGCGCCATTCTCCATTCTCCTTATGTTATGGCACGAGAAGTGAATTCCCACCGAAATGACCGTCACTACAACTCGATCGAACTTGTTGAGTCGAGGTATAACGACTCCGTGTTATCCCGGTGGCGTCGACTTGTTGGAAGAAAAGCGAGACTTAGCCGCCGGCCGTCGTCGCATCTTACCAAAGAAACTCAAAGAACTCCTACAATAAGCGAGTTCATCCTAGGTTTTTTCAACCTGGAGACCTAGTGCTCAAAAAGACGCAGAACAATTCCAAGTTAGCCCCCACATGGGAAGGCCCCTACATCGTGGAACGCGTCGTTGGCAATGGAGCATACTGGATAAGAACCCAAGAGGGGAAGATGTTGCCTCGACCTTGGAATACTTATCTCTACCAAAAAATTATCGAGTAATTCGCCATTCATGTTGTAAATCTTTTGTTTTCATTAATGTAAGACAAGTTTTGTCGACCGATACTATCTACTCCAGTTAGTTGTATTGGTACAGCTCACAGGCTACATAGCCTCTCCAATTCTTGTAACGTCGAGGACCTATATTTCTAGGATCGACTAAAGCGAGAACGCTCTCCGCCAGCAGACAGCGAGCAGACAGCTCTCAGGAGCTCACAGGCTACATAGCCTCTCCAATTCTTGTAACGTCGAGGACCTATATTTCTAGGATCGACTAAAGCGAAACGCCTCCACCGAAAGCGCATGACTCTCGGGGAGCTCACGGGCTACATAGCCTCTCCAATTCTTGTAACGCCGAGGACCTATATTTCTAGGATCGACTAAAGCGAACGCCTTCGGCTCTCAGCGTGAATGCGCTTTCTCGGGGAGCTCACGCGGGCTACATAGCCTCTCCAATTCTTGTAACGTCGAGGACCTATATTTCTAGGATCGACTAAAGCGAGAACGCTCTCAGCGAGCAGACAGCTCTCAGGAGCTCACAGGCTACATAGCCTCTCCAATTCTTGTAACGTCGAGGACCTATATTTCTAGGATCGACTAAAGCGAGAACGCTCTCCACGAGCAAATACTCAGCTATCGCAAGCTACATGCATCATACACAGAACACATAACATGCATGCGAAATACAACCAATAACAATATTCGACCAAGCATTGCAATAGATATGCCCACCGATCTGCTGGGACTACCCGTAAAATCGGATCGGGCGCCTCATACAAAAATAAACAAAATATAGAACTGCCGCTTTCGCGGAAACCAGTCCTCCGAACAAAAAGGCGAACTGCTCAGGCAAGCCTGAAAACACAGCTCTATTGTTTGCTCTCGTATAAGAGAGAGGAATGTAGACTATACTCACAACTTACGACTGACAGAGTCAGATGACGATCACCTTATCAATTCTCAGTAATGACATGCTTGTCTTCCGGCTGCGCTAAGTCGGTATGCTTAGATGACGAAATACCACAAAGACTACACGCATATCGGTTTTCTTCCTCGCCAGCAATCGTTTTCCTCAGCGTGTCATACTTTTCGTCCAGAGCGGCATAGGCAATACAGGCTTCAGTATACGCCTTCTTCGCTTTTCGCGCCACCTTCTGACATTTCTTCGCATAAGCAGTCACAACCGCCAATTCCCTTTCCAGCTCAGTCACATCCGTCCAGCGTTCTCAGCAATTCACGTTCTGGTACTTGGTGGACATCACTTCTAGTTTCTTCTTGTCTACCCCCACGCGGCTCGCGATCAACCCGGCTCCACGTCGCGGATTCCCCTAGTCTCCGAACGCCGCCGCGGCATCTTTCAGCTTATCATACCCTGCAAGAAACTGCATGAACACAGTTAGACCACCAGACTCCACTGAAAGTCGGTACAACAGCTTAAGCTATCAGGAACTCACCAAACAAGCGGCCATATCCATCGTCCCCAGTAGTGTCCCCATGTCCTCGTCCTCAACCTCCTCGCCTTATCACCATCTAGCACAATCCCCTTCAGAACGCTAGTCGCTATGGGAGCCGAGTGGAAGCTACAGTCCGAGCGTTTTACCATCCGCTTCTTCCCCGTCTTCCCTAGGTAGTAGAATTCGCTCCCCACATCCTTACATGGCGGGGCCGAACTCTCACCAGAATCGGCGACCTTTGCCCCAACTCGTTGTTAAAAATTAAACGACCGATGGTTTCACCCACTCGGCGTGGCGACTAATACAATGCCGCCAGCAGAGCGACTATCTCTCCTCGGTCGTTTATGACCCTTCGCTTCTCCCTCTGCAACCTTTCTCTTCCCCCGATCGCCATGAACATGAGGCTCAAACTCCATCTCCTCCATTGATAGTGGCGACGTTTCTCTCACAAACGCCGCGACATCTTGCCATCCTAACCTAGCGGCAAAGTTTCGCGGCGGCCGGTTAACAACTTTTACTAGGTATTTCTCAAACAGAATAACATTTACAAAGAAGGAATCACGTACCTGGTGAAGAAGCAAGAAGAGCAGAGCACGGCGACAGGGTAGAGCGAAGAAGACAGAGAGCAGCGCAGACTCAACGATGGCCAAATACCTTGATGGTATGTAAAGAACCGTTTATATTCCTTAGGAAACGTCTTTTCCTAAGAGCCTCATAATTGCCTTGAGACGCCAAACGCCATCTGCCCGCCATCATTATGTCCCCTGAACCCCTCGCCTCCCTACACGTGTCACGCACGTGAAGCAACACTTCGGGTTGCCGCACTGAATAAATCGCACTGAACAACGCCTCTGGCGGTATAACCTAACAGCGGGGCCTTCATCCACGCTTACCGGTCATCGCCAGCTAAGTGGTCACCGCAACGCGACCTACCACGCTACATTTATCGCAATCTAATCACAATCAGCTATGATCAAGCAAACGAGTCAAGCACACGAAAGCAAAACAAATAGCCCGCGACCGCATGTAAACAAGGAACGACTGGTTTTACCGGTTTTTCTCCTCTGGTCGTTGTTTAGCCGAAGTTCTTTGAGACTACTCGTGAAATCCAACCCGCTACACAAAATACTAACATCGCATGGTTACCCCGAATTAGCACGGGTACCAAGCTTGCTCAAGAGTATAGTATAACAACACAAGAAAAAGCGAATCGCCTGGGTTACCCTGAAACCAGTTCTATTGTATCCAAAGATATAAGCCGACAAGAAACAAAAAAAATAAATTCACAAATACCATGGGCACCACCGATTCGCCCGGGCTCAAACGCTTCATCAACCTCGGCCAGCCTTCCTTCCCTCCACTTCGATCGATATCCCGGCCCAGTTCTAAACTCATCAACGATCGGTCGCAATGTTCGACCGGACACCACGGTTTACGGTATGATCAAGGAAGACCAATCCCCCACCGACGCCTCCTCGTACTGTTCCATCGTAGTGCGGGGCGTCAAATAGTGCATGTTCCTCCTTCAAAGCTTTGTACTCCATTTCCAGATCTCCGTAGTCGAGATCCGGATCGTCAGACGCCTTTAGTAGCGTCTGAGCAATTTTTTTCTTACGGTCAAAGGGGTATAATCGTTCGACCTCCCAATTTCCACGATTATGGCCACGAACGTTACCCTCCGCTCCTTCTAACTTCGCTTCGGATCTTCAACCGGTGTCTTTTCGGCATCTTCGGCCAGTCGAGCTTCATGTGCCTTCCGCAGACCCTCGAGCTCATCACGCTCCATCTTGGCCGCTCACGCGTTTTCGTTTCTTTCTTCACTTCGACTTCAAAGACGGACTCCCTATCTGTTTTGTGGAATAACGCAATCTCTTTCAACTTTTGGAACCCGCTGACAAGCTGCCACAAGGCACACACGCAAACAGATCAAAGCAACGAATAGAGGTTAACATGCTATACTAACGGACGATAATTCTACGTACCAGACATTGCGCGATTTCCATCCGACGTATGGTATCCGCTAGCCCCTTCTCATCCAATTCCTTGCGGTTCCCATCCGTATGCGATCTGTTGTTCCAAAACAAAGCCGCTACCTTACTTCGACTCGACCTGAAGCTGCAGTCGGTGCGCTTTGATTCGGTCGCCTCTCGTGCTTTCGTCGGTACACAAATTGGGCCTCCAGCTCATCGCCACTCACAGCCGCTTTTCCACTCGCCTTACGGGGAGCCTTCGCTTTCACCGGTGGATTTCCCGTCCCTCGAGGCGGGACTAGATCCCGCACCGGCGTGGCCAAGTCCATGACACTTTTCGGGGGGCCCCCGACTCCGGCGCCCACCGCTAGCACCACCTCCTCCACTCGAGCCCTCCCCCAAGGCATGTCGCATCACTTTAGCCATTCGAGCTCCCTCTGGCTCTGCCACTTCAGCTCTCCTCTTCTCCGACCTACCCCTGGGAGGAGCAGCGAAAGCTACAGTCTCCAACTCCACAGGAGCATCAATGGTCAGTCCTCCGGGATAAAAGCTCGAGCTACCAGCCCCGCGACCTCCATAACAACAGCCTTGCGCCTCGAGATGCCCCCGCGCCCGGTCTCGGTCCTCCTGTGTTATCGAGATCACTTTGCGTTTCTCCATCACCCCTTCGCCGTCCGACTTAGAGCTCGCTCCTTTTGCACCTTCCTCTTCTCCCGGATCGCAGCACCTCCTTTTTCCTCAAAGAAATGAGCAAACTCTGGAAGCTTAGCTCGCTTTTGTTCCCGACTCAACCGTGCGAACCTTTCTATCTCCCCACGATCAGTTCGAGTCCGCACAGGAATATCTGCAAACAAAACAAAGAGATGAACCAGTTAGACGAGCAGTGGCTCACCCACTAACACAACAAGAGGAAGACAATCCTACCCACCGGCTAGACTACACATCCTAGTTCGCAACCTACATCCACTGGCACAGTAGTTGCCCACTAGCAACAGCGGCCTCCTCGTCCAGGCCTCATTGCTTACACCGTCAAAACCAGCAACGAACTGCGTCGGCATGGTTTGCAAGCTAAAGTTCGATTACCGCACCACCTCATTACGTAATGCTCTATTATGTCGGACACCTATGTGGAATTCCCACTCGCATTTAACAGTTGAACACCCTGAATAGTCGCCGGTGTTGCCAACGAATCCGACATGGAGACTTCCCACAATAACTCAAGAAGTCACAAACTAATTTTCGAAGCGGTAGAATTGCATGAACGCTCTCGGTGACCTTCACATATGATTACTCCACCATTCGGAGGTTGTACCCCTCACTACTTAACATTTTCACTCAACCTAGGTTCGTATATTTCCGTGTCGAGCACATTAATCCCATACGCCGCCGCGCTGACTCGGAAACGAAATTTGGCGGCCCCGATTTACAAATTTTACGGGTGGGTCACTGGCGGCGTCATCCTCCTCGACCCGGGCGTGCTAGCCACCTCATCCTCTGACCCAGATCGGCTATTAACCTCCTCTACCCTAACTTCTTCTTCCACTACAGTCCGATCATCACCGCCGCTCAACGAATCCTCATCCTCTTCTTCATACTCTCCACAGCTCAGTGAAACCTCCCGTACCTCTTCCGAACGAGTGTCATCAGAATCCGACATTGTAATATCACCTTATTCTCGAATCACCAAACCCTAAACCCTATAACCTAACACTGACCTACCAACTTAATAAACCCTACTGGAACGAGAAGAAAGCAAAGCGAAAATGAAAAGCAAACAGCAACAGAAGCACTCACCTGCAAAGCCCTCGCTTGCGTTTTTTGCGGAAGAAGAAACCTGGAAATGCCTTTTTGGTTGCCTCAATTTTGATTTTGCACAACCGCCTGTTCAGTTCCCAAGAAGTTATGATTACGGCCTATGATATAGCCCACACACGTGTCCAAGGAACTGTCTTTTTCCCGACTTCGAAATACCGCGGCGACCGCGATTCCTTTCCAATCGCTATGATTACGTCGCGTGCGTGCAACACGCAAAAAATTTCTTTCCCGCCAGTTTCCAACTCAGCGGCATCCCAAACAGAACGATCTCCATAGCTCGTTCATGCTTCACCCAAGTGTTGCGTCTTCTCTCGCCGTCGCTGCATGAACCCGACCATTCTCCGAGGGGTCAGGTAGGGAGCAATATCCCCACTAAGGAACATTGCGGGACGAAAACCTGGCGACCTCAACGCGTCGACCTCCAAGACCGATCTGCGAGCAACTCCTTACAAGTAGGTGTGTTTTGCAGACGAAGCACAAGCGACCTCAACGCATCGACCTCCAAGACCGATCTGCGAGCGACTCCTTACAAGTAGGTGGTACGAACGAAGATACTTCAGTACGAACACTTGGCCAGAGATACAACGCCCCACCAGATGTAATCATTGCCAAAATCTTATTTGCATTTCCCACCACCGGGAAATAGGGACTACCGCGCCAACTCCCAATCAGAGTATGACTCACACCAAAACCACTCCAGCACTCATTCACGATCTCTACCCTACATTTGTACACAAAGGGTACACGTGTCTGAAGGATCTCCACCCCCAGAATCCTATAAATACCATCTACTGGAACTACGTCGGACCTGATTCTTCTCTCCCAAGAAAAGGAAAACGAGAAGATTCGGCGGTTAAACTCACAAATTTCTCGGTCCCCATCCAAAGTCCAAATCCATCTCGTCCTTCTCTACTATAATCAGGAGAAAACCAAAACGCTCCTTTACAAAAAGTTTATTATCATTAAGGATCGGGCCTCGTGGCAATGTTTGAATGATCATGCGATGATGGTTTATTTAGCTAATTCGATAAAGAGTCCCGGCGTCGTTATTGACAAAGAACGGTAGAAAAAATACATAGGCATTGTTATTTTGCTCTTTGGTTTCTACTTGTTCTTGAGTTTTTTGTCCCTCGGTGTTTGAAATCTAAATCTATTGTTGCACATCGGGCTTAAAATGCTCACAATTTTAGAACCACGCCGCCAGTATTTTTAAGTGAGGACACAAAGTTAATTACAAAGCAAGACAATATTTTAATTTATTACAAATTGGACCCTAAGGTGAATTAGATAACCTTCTTGTTGCGTAATTGAAGATTATGGAAAAAGATTGCTTACTTGATTGAACTGCCTAGAATGGCCTTGGTGTTTTTGTTGATTATGCTTGGTTAGTGAAAATGGGATAGTAATTAATTGGTAAGTTCAGATATAAGAAATAATAAAAATATTGTTTAGCGCCATAAAACTCCCTATGAGTTGGGTTTGTTTATCCCCTCGTTAGGGCATCTCCAATGGGGGGTGTAAACTGTATAGAGTGGAAATTTTACACTCCAAATATAAAAAAACTCTCTCCAATGGAGGTGCTATACCGTAGGTAATAGTGTATTAGCTAATAGAGAGGGTGGGGAATTCTCCCTCTCGCTATTAGTTAATAAAAAACCTGGGCGACACTCGAACTGACGTCTGAGTGAAATAATTTTCGGACGTCACTTGGAGTAACGTCCCTTTCTAATTCTAAAGTAATTTTTTAACTCGGACGTCACTCCAAGTGATGTCTCAGTTTAAATTAAAGAGGGACGTCACTCCAAGTGACGTCCGAGTTTAAAATCTATTTTTTTTTACACTCTTCCGTTGGAGAGTATAGAGTGTGGATATTTATAAAGCTATACAATACTATACAATTAGAGGTGTAAAATCCTAATGGCACCTACGTAGAGCCTAGGTGGAGGTGTAATTTTACACCCCCATTGGAGATGCCCTCAGCTAAGATTTTATGTCAAGGGGGAAACAAGGATTTAATAATGGGTTTATGGTAATGACCTTGCACTGGGGGGAATTAAGTAGCTTTAATAGGTCCATATATATGAACTCTTACAGTTGGACAAAAATATTTTACGACCAATGGTATCACATAGTTGATCCCTTGATATTTAACAAATAGAATAGGGGATGTAGCTTTGAAGGGAAGAAAATATTGTCTGCAGTGGGCTTGACTAAAGATATGTACTGTAACCACGTTGAGGATCATTCAAGCTTCCGACTTGAGAGGGAGGTTTAGCTCTACATCTCTCCTATGGTTAAATTAGACATAGAAACATTGCATTGGCATTGTTTAGTGTGGAACATACATGCACCTAACGCATGGTACTAATGTGTGGAAACTTGTTTATAAATGTGCATCTACCGATAAAAAAACAAGAGAACAAGGTAGGAAACTGGTGTTAAAGAGTTCTATGTTGCAAGCAAAAACAAAGATCACTAGAACCAAATAGTAGGATTTTCACAATACATTTGCCTAACTTTTAGTTTATTTGTTTTGGTAAATAAACTTTGTTAGTTATTCAATACTATTTGAATATTCCATAGAGTATAATTGTCCATTTCAAATGTCTATATATCTTTGTCAATAGTTTTATTGTTATCCCTTTATGAAGTTTGTTATATAATATAAGAGTTACTGATAAAACAAAGCTTCCCAATAAATAACTAAAAAAACAAATAATAAATAGGTTTTGTCACGCCCCCCAATTTTAAAAATTAAAATTGATATTCAATAATCTAGAAACCCGGGGTGAAACAAAACCCACTAACATATTATCAACCACGATATTAAAATCTGAGATCAAATTAAAACTGAAAGAACAACGCTTCATTTACACATAAATTTTTTACTAACCAACTCTATTACATTTGTTTCAATTCAAAACCGTACACTTTCGAAAAACTTAAACCAGAAGACTCCAAGAACAAATCCAAGTCACGTGTCTTCATCCACCGTGACTTCACCATCGATGTTCCCAAAACACACTCCACGTTGCAAAACAAAGCAAACATGGGTCAACAAATTGAATTTAATGGTATGAGTAGACTAACAACAAAATATATATAATAATTTTTCAAATGAACAAATATAACATTACCAACAATTTCAACTTAGAAAACAATATAGTTCCGTTTTCCAAAAACGATGTGTAGTTTCTTCCCAAGTAAGATTTCACCCCCAACATATAAATTCCAAAAATCTCATATAACAGTACTCGTCATTCCCACTTTCCAAAATAACTCACAATACAATACCACTTACATTCCATTTATTAAATGCACATATGATAACCTAATTAAATATGAGTTTGGTATACTTTACATTTAAGCCAACACGTCGTCTTAGGGTAGGATATTTACGTCCCTGCAGAAAAGATTAATAAATCATACCCTCATGCAAAACAGAGTTAGACATCACAATAAAATGATTTATCTCAGCCAGTCAAATTTCCATTCATAACCAAACCTCATTTAAGACATTTAAGTATAATTGATATAACCTGGTTCGTCCTGCATATTCGGAGAATACCACTTATCATAATACTTATATCAAAGGTAGTAATTCATATGACATCATTACGTCATAAAGTTTCTGAGTGCATAACCATAGATCTCAGACTATCACAAGTCATTAATAGTTTCGTAATAACATATCAAGTTATAGTCAATTCACAGTCACATAGAAATCACAATCATTTACTAATATTATTCACCGTCACACTTCATATCTATAACATCACACAATTCATATATTTTTACTTTAGTATCACTCGTCTACTTATGAGAACGAGGAAAAGTCACAACCAAGGAGTACATTCATCCCTTATGAGTATCAACTCATACAAACCACGTAAACATTTATAATAAAAAAATCATATAGATCATATACAATAACTCCATCACACGTAAAATCAATATTTTACTTTGCTTATTAATTATCCTGTTGACTCATTTATTCAAAGACACAGCCCAACCTTTAGTTCCTACTCCACGATTTGCACTACACACATTTGCTAAATCACACATATCCGCAGCCTCACTCACACCGAAAACCACTACAAAGACATATTGTCACACCCAATTTCAAATGTAATTGGAAAAACATTATTTGTTCCCCCGACTCTTCGATTTTCGAGGTGTGACGCACTCTCAACTTCCCAAAAACCCATAAACAGTTTAAATGTGCGGAAAATTAAAAACCAATAAAATTTTTAACTTAAACAAAAGTCATCTTCATTACAAAAATTCACAAATAAGATTAGGTTACAAATCTCTTTTCAATAACTCTTTAATTAAATTACAAATGAAAATACAAATAACATTTCCTCAACTGAAAATCTATATTACCTCAAGGGAAAACAAAACCTATCTTGAAATGCGACGCTAACGCAAACCATAAGCAGCAACTAACCTTCTTCAACACTAAACCTGTCAAGACTTATCAACTATGTTCATTTAATGAATACACCCGATAAGCAAACATGCAAATCGGGTCAGCATTATAAAAATGCTGGTGTGAGTAGCCCTAAAATACAACATATTCTTATACAAAAATATACACAATCCATACGGCAGTTAGTTCCTCTATCGAGGCGCCTTAACTTTCAACGACATCCTTAAGTACAATAATTAAGGCAGGTAGTTCCTCCACTGAGGCGCCTTAACTTCCCACTAACCACACAACAAACCATACGCATAATAAAAAAGCATTTAGTTCCTCCACGAGGTGCCTTAAGTTCTAACTAAACTATAACCAGCCAAGCATATTCTATACTTACCTCATTTCATGCTCAATTACAGAGTGGGTCGTCTCTGCCCAGGTAATTAGTTTGACCCACCCTTCTGCAAAACCATATACAACCCTATACTTAAAGATATATCATTAAACAACATATCACCATAATTATATTAATACATGCTTTCTTTGCGTGTCCCTAAAATCACGTCGTATCTATGTCTTACCTAGTTTCCTTGGCTACCACAATCGCTTCCCAACGCCGAACATGTACATCCACATGCCTCCCCTTACATAATGTACCACTCCGTGCGTAACTACCTCGGCGGGATGCCGCGACACCGTAACCCTCACACGAAAAGCCATTATGTAAGTATCGCCACTATTCGCATAAAATATCGCAAGATCTCGCTTCAATATTTTATGAAACGTAATAATCAAGCCACTATTCGCCACGATTGCCCAACACATGGGTCAATCAACATCTTATATATACACCCTACACAAGGGCCAATCATATCACATACGCCCACACAAGGCAAATCACATGAGTTGTGGTAGTCAGGTTCTAGGATTTTCGTTACGTAATTTATTCAGGTGTCATACATTCATGACTCATAATAATTCCACTATATCACGTGCAGGTCAAATACCTTATTGCATTAAGCCACAATATATAGAAAATATCACAGTTATATCTCATAACCACTTTCATTCTTTTACGTGCCAATATATTATTGCACTAAGCCACAATCCCGTGGAAAAATATCCACAAATACTCTACTACCTCCTAGTAGCATCTCACAGATAAAATAATGGAGTGTTTATACATTTATTTCTCCAAAACTATATTGCATTTAATATATATATCCCAACATATTATATAATGTCACAATATCAATGTCAAATTTTAATTAGATAATGACAACCAAATTTACACAAGCTTCCACAGCATTTTAACATTTGATTTGTCCATACAATTTACAACATAAAACGTAGCACAATTAAACAGTCAAAAGTCCACAATCAAAGCCCAATATTTATATGTTTTACACACTACTCACGTCAAATCTTAATTAGATAATGACAAACAAAGTTATATAATTTTCGACAACATTTTATTATTACAATTGTCCAGAAAATCAAATATGTGAAAAACTTGAAAAAGTCAACATTCCACAGTCAACGGTCAACAGTCAAAGTCAAAGTCAAAGTCAATGGTCAACGGTCAAAGTCAACACATCATTGTCAAAGTCAAACTGTCGTTTCCATGTTCGACAGGTTCAAGGTCATAGCCATGGTTCATGGCTAAGGGCAATGTGCATGGCTCATGGGCTCATGACTAAGGTAATGGTTCAAACCCAACTGGCCAAGCCCAAACCTTAGAACCCAAAAGTTTAAAACCAACTTATTTATTCCACCTAACCCAATTGGAGACATAAGGACCAGCCCACATAAATTAGAAACCGGCCCAAAGAAAACTAATTAAACTGGTCCAAAACACAAATGGGTTTGGCCCAACAATTGCACTGAAACCGGCCCAATCAAAACAAAATAGAATCGGGCCCAACAACAAATGAAACTGGCCCATAGACTAAGCCAAATGGGTCTGGCCCAAACACTAATAAATAGAATCGGCCCAAACCCAACTAACTTAACTCCGGCCCAACTAACAAACCTAAAGGCTTTGGCCCATGGCCCAAAGCCCAAATCGGCTATTGTTCATCTTCTCTAGGCTTCTCTTCCTCCACCACCAGATCGACCACCGTCGACCTCCACTTGACCACCCAATTCAACCAAGCGGTTTTAATCCCTACGAAAAACCCACTAACTTTAATTAACGCCCTAACTCGATTTATTGACTCCATCTCCTACCTCCAAACTAGATCTAGATAAATTCCCACCGCCATTAACGCCTCTCGAAGCTTCCAACAGCCCCTATTCGACCGCCCTCAACAGCACTCAAACACCCAAAACCAAACATCAACCCAATCATCCACAATAAAAAACGAAAAACCAACAATAACAGTTACATAAACTATTACTGGCGATTTCTTGGTGCCGCCATGAACGCTCCTCTCCGAGCTCCCACAGCACCCAAATCTCCAGCACGCCATCACCTACAATCCATTCAAATCCACAACCAAAACCCACCAACCAACAACAAAGTTTTAAATAAAACTGGGCGATCCCTTGCCACCGCCATTAACAGCCATGACCAACCTTCAAAGCTCCGAACAACACCCAATCTCCAGCACGCCATCACCTACAACCCATCCCAACAGTTCGACCACCAATTCAAACCCACCGCAACATAAAAAGTTCAAAAAAAGCAATAAGGCAGTACGGCAGGACCATTCCCTTATCTTGGGCTCGCGATGACGCCATTAACAGGCCCAATCAAACTTCGACAGTTAAAGGCACAGTATCACAGTATTACAGAGGAGAAGGTTCGTGCCTCCATTAACGCGCCTCGAAGCTTCGACAGTTCAACTAAAATAGCCACCCCCACAGTATTATAGTTCGACAGTGTTTGACTAGAGTTTTAACAACTCGACAAACACGACGTCGAATAAAAACAAGACAATGAGCAGTATAAAAAAAACAGAAACATTAGACAATATACACCGATATACGAAAACTATAAATCCGGTGAAATAGCAAAATAGCTACTCACCTGTGTTAAAACTCAATTCGACGAATTCCTCCTAGTCCGAGTCGTCGCGCTCCAACGCTCGAGCAAACAAGTTTCTAGCTCTGCCTCCATTTTTATTATTTTTATTTTCTAAAAACCCTATTCTCCAGAACAATACGAATATATACTTGGGTTCGAAACCCAAGCCCAACCCAGACTCGGGCCCAGAAATCAGGCCCACATATCCCAAATCCAATCTAACGAATTTTAAATAAATAATTAAATTAATAAATAAATACGTATTTTAAATACGGGCGTTACACATATGTCCCAAGCGGGATATCGCCTCCAAGAAACATACTTTTATCTTGTAAACTCGTAACTTGTGAGTTACAGCCATCTCTGGGCTTTCCATACACATAATCACAAAGCCTCCTTTGGGCATAACAAAATATCAAGTCATTCATGGCACATTCAATGAATACCTTAGGTCATTCCCGCTACATTCAAAGAATACCCATCATAACACTAACGGGCCATTCATGGCACATTCAATGAATGCCCTGAGTCATTTCTGCCACATTCAAGGAATACCCAAACCTACATTCCCGTACATTTAAAGAATACGATCAACCCGCAGGGCGAATACCTTAGTTCCTCTCTAGGGCAGTCCAAACTATTGGGTCATTCATAGCACATTCAATGAATACCCGGGGTCATTCATGGCACATTCAATGAATACTCATCTATCACATGACATCACAAGTCATAATATCTCATTACCAAATCCTGAGACGTGGAGAGTTCTAAAGATGTGGGCGACACATTAAAACATTATTATCACTTATAATTATACTAGCATTACTCATGTCAAAACATACCACACATGCAGAGAGTCATTTTCACGCGTCAAGGCAAATCAAGCACTTAAATATCATTAAATGTAAACAAACTTATAATCAAACAAATACAATTTACATAACCACACTCATATACATAATATCGTAAACAAATAGTTCATTAGCCCAAATTCATGTCCACACACACTAATGTCCAAAACAGATCCACATATACTAAAGTCTATATTCATATACAACTTCTATCTCACACATATATATTTATGTAGTCTCAAAACAACAATAATTTCTAACACAATCACATAGTTATCACACAAACTAATATATATATTATAGATATAGTGGTGACTTTTGTTCAAAGTCACCTCACGATCCAAATCTTTCGAGATTGGAATCAAGCCTTCGTAGTTCTTAACAGCCACATAGTCAATGCTATAGTTTTTTCTACATTCATTCAAATGACATGTAACTTAATTATTTAGAAACTAAGTACGTATCCAAATCTTTCAGGATTGGAATCAAGCCTTCGTAGTTCTTAACAACCACATAGTCAATGCTATAGTTTTTTCTACATTCATTCAAATGACATGTAACTTAATTATTTAGAAACTAAGGTATGTATACATATTTTTTCATGTAGAATTCGAAGTCCCAACCTCAGCCTATCTAGAAGAAAACTTAAGTTGAAAACGGTAAAAATCCAAATTTTTCAGCAAACTAGAATTCTGACGGACTATCTTCCGAATGACACAACTCTTTCCACAGGTATCCAAATACATCGAGGAATTTTGTTTTGAAAAGATAACACACAGAACTTATTTTTTTATGTTTTACAAAAATACTCAATCTCATTCTAAGTGTACGAAAACTAGGTTAGAACACAGTGCACAGAAACTGATTTCTGACGCACTGTTTTCTGCCAGTCAAACTTTCAGACGTCATAATTAATTCCACCGGCCTCGGAATGCGATGAGGCCAATTGGAATAGAAAGAAGACTTCTAAAATATTACTATTTTATATTTTATAAAAATCTAACTCTCACCCTAACTATTTTAAAACTGGATTTGAACACAGTGGACAGAAACTGATTTCTGACGCACTGTTTTCTGTCAACTAAACTTCCAAACATTATATCTACCACCACAGACCTCGGAATGCGATGAGACCAATTGGGTTGGAAAGAAGACACATAAAACTTATTTTTTCATGTTTTGATGAGAGTTTGAATCTGACTCTAACTAGGTGAAAACGCGATTCCAAACCAGACCGGATTTCTACAGTCAGAAAATTCTGACATGCTAACTTACGAACACCATAACCATATCCACAAACCTCGGAATGCAACGAGGTCAATTGGGTTGAAAAGAAGACTTCCAGACCTTACTTTTTCGTGTTTTAAAAAAAAAACTAGTTCAAACTCTAACTAAACCAAAATTGAGCTCGAAATCAGACCAGCGCTAACCTTTCTTAAAATTTCAGCAAATATATTCTTACCTTCAATAATGTTTTCACATCAGCTATAGCTATAACGAACTTGTACATACTCATAAGAATCAAAGATTCAAATATATATTAAGGGCTTCCAAATAATCAATGCCCTACAGACGACCAACGACAATACAAGCAAACCCATATATACCAGAGTGTAGAGAGAATCCATGTCGGACCGTAAAAAAACTATACTCACGTGTAATCAATTCCTTGGATCTATAATGGACACACTTTTTTCTTGGATTTTATAACTATTTTGTACTTTTGTAGAATCTATATTATGACAGTCCATTTATGTCAGAGAGCATTTAAACTACAACCGAAAATTGTGATTCCACGAAGAAGAAATTGAATTGCTTGATAAAATTTTCAAGTCTATAAACACATAACTAGAATAGACAATTACTGTCAATCAACTGTGTATATAAAGTTAGTCTACTCACCCGTGATACAATGCCGAGAAAATCCCCCAAAGAAGAAACCTCCATTTCTTCTTTGAGTAAAACTCTCTCCACTCAAGCACTCTCCCCAAGAAACTCCTCCTTCTCCCTTTCTCTTGTAATGCTCTCTCTTTTTTCTTTTCTTTCTTTCTTTTTTTCAAAAACCCTAAAAACCAACAAAAAGGGAGAGTTCGGTTGTAACCAAACCCCTCTAACTCTCCCACGTTTTTATTTTATCTTATTTTATCTTTATCATTTTCTTTTCTTTTTAATATTATTATATTTTTTTAAACCTAATAAATAGGGAAAACAAAGAAAATAAACGGGGTGTTATAGGTTTTTTCAATATTAAATAAACAATCCCCGCAATGCCGGTCCTGACATTTTGGTAGTCTAAAACAAGACAATAGAATGTGGCTCTATATGCGTTAATGCTATCAATTTTTTTTTTAACTTGTGTTATTTAATATAATCCAAGAGAGAGCGAGTGAAGTGATTTTGTTATTTGACATAAGAGTTTTATTTGTTTTTTTAGATATAGAAAAAAGTTTGGGTTTTTTAATTGTGAGTTGGTTTAATGTTTTTTTTTTGCTTAATTGAGTAGAGTAAGTATTGTCAAAGAGTTTAATAAGAAGTTGGTTATCAGGGATTGTGAGTGATTTTGTTATTTGGCAAATGAGTTTTTTTTGTTTTTTTTTTTCAAACAAAGAACCCACATTAGAATTAGAATAAAAAGAAGCAAATACTTACAATGTTTATCTGGTAATCTTAATTTCAAAAGCATCTTCTTTATAAAAATCCAACTTTGGGAAAGTGCACAATTTCTGAAGAAACAATAAATTTGAGGATCAAAGTTCTTGTCAGATGTTGTACCAAAAGTTCTATCTATGATGACCTGCCGCACCTGAGTTAAATCCAACTGCGTGTTATTCCACAAATACACAACAGATGCTGCGGATGGCACAATTACATCTATCCCAAACTCCAAAGCCATCACTCTGTACTTCTCATCTCCAAACACATCTAATATAATTACATTGTTTGCAATTTGTTTTAGTTTTTTTATTACCCAACTAACAACTGACCTATCTGAGATAAAAAACAATGCTTTTGGTTTGGGTTGTGGACTCTTCTATTGTAAACTTTATCTTCCCCAATTTAGCTAGAGCTCTAACAATATCTTGCGAAAGATGATCGATATGTGAAAATATCATCTAAAGAATCTGAATCTGTTGATAAGCCTCTTGTCTGAGCTCGGCTATTAGCACCATAGTTCAATCCTATAAGCTTAGAAATGGCATTACTAGAGTAGGGAAGAATGATATGCCTAACATTAGTACTAGCCTTCATTTTCTCATTACCCACAAGATTTGTAGTTTTTTTGTTTGGTTTAAAGAACCTTTTAGAGATATTTAGTGTTTGGACTTTTGTTAGATCTTTAACCTTACCTAAAATAAGTTCAACATCGTCCACGAAACCCATCCTCAACATTTCAGTTGTTTTATTTGTGTTTTTAGATATAGATAAAAGTTTAGATTTTTTTAACTGTGAGTTAGTTTAGTATTTTTTGTTTTTTTTAATTGTTTGTAACGAGTGGGGTAAATATTGTAAAAGAGTTTAATAAGGAGTTGGGTTTTCGGGGGATTGTGAGTGATTTTGTTATTTGACAGATGAGTTTTATTTATTTTTTTAGATATAAATAAAAGCTTGGGTTTGTTAATTGTGAGTTGGTTTAGTGTGTGTTTTTTTTTTAAAATTATTTGTAATGAGTGGGGTAAATATTGACAAAAAATTTAATATAAGGAGTTGGGTTCTCAGATACGGAGAAATTAATTGAAATCGGGTGTTTATTTTTTTATTAAATATGGTTGATTTATTTCTTGTCATAAATAAGTGTCATCTAACTTATCGAACTCTTTATTAGAAAGTTTATTGTTTTGTGCCATTTGCGGGGGAAAATGGCTAGTTTTCAATTGAGTTACTTTCCATGGGGTGACTATCTGGTACGTATTTTTAAAGCATTAACATCAACATAATTGGTGCCCACTAGGAACCAATTTCCATTGTGAAAATCGCACCATAATTTAGTTATCTATGTGCGTTGTATCTAGGCACAAGGTTTGAATAATGGTAGCATCTTATGGATTTGATGTTCTTAAGTTTTCTACTCTACTTACAGATCAACAAAATCTGATTACAAACCTTATATATTTATAATTAATCCATTATCCATTATCGGGAAAAAAAAAACAAATCAAAACAAAATCTGATGCCCATATGCAACACAAGAGCTAGTTATCTTTATCAGCAGTACTTTTATTTTACCATAGAAACATGCACCACGTTTGCTTATTTATCATTAGTAAACGACTAAATTCCCATCTAGAGGGCAAACATGCGACAATCAAGAGGGCAAACAGAGCAATCAATTTGAGACCAGCTGATCTCACATCTATACTCCCAATCTTCCTTCAAACCACAACCTGGACCAAACAAGCGCTTTATCCTCTAAATCTCTAATATGAACTTCAAACGCAACCAAATAATAGAAATGCTATCGTTTTTCAAAAAGGTTTAGGATTCAAAGAGAGTGTCCATTCAAATATAACTAGGCCGGTTTCACTGAAAGGCAAATTGAAGTAACATATTGTCGCTTTCAAAATAAGTGAAAGTGCACCCTGGTGATGACTGATGAAATTAGATCCCTAATCCCTAATCCTAAAATATTTCTTCCAGAAAACAGTAAATTGCGATCTTTACAAAGATGGAAGATTCTTTGTGTGTACGTTCAGCCTAATTTGTAGCACGTCTTTCTTATTAAATTGCTACTTTATGAGACTTCTTCATGTAGAAGAAAGAAAAGAAACATGTACAACGTGACTATATATTGAAGTCTACTTAATCAAGTCAATAGCCCACCTCATGTGTCTAACTGTCTACTGCTCTGGCACGTAGGGCTGGTCATCAAGTCAAGTTGCTCGCGCATAGCTCGAGCACGGCTCGTTGAAGGCTCGACTGAAACTCATCTGCGCAAAACTATGAGTTAAGCTTAAATTTAATTTAAAACTCGTTCTAGACAGCGAGTAATTCGAGCTTGTGCTCGAAACTCGGGAGCAGCTACTTATAAACCCATACCCAATATATAATTTATACTCGTTTTATTTTTTATACCCAACTATAATTTACAATTTATACCCATTTTAATGTTTTATACACATTTTTTTTGAGTTCGAGTTCAAACGGGCCGAGTCAAGCTCGAGCTATTAGTAGAACTGGATGAATCGAGTTTGAGCCCAATATTAAACTTGAAGTCGAGTTCGAATTGAACTTCTACAAATACGAGTCGAGCTTGAGCATGACAAAACTCGACTCGGATAGCTCGATGGCCAGCCCTATTTTTTCGCGTGGAGGAATTGCATGCCCTGCAACACAAGGCGATAACTGATAATAAGTGAAGCTTCTTCTTTTTTTTTTTTTCATATAATATAAAGTGAAGCTTCTGAATGAGTCAATAACCACTTATTATTCTTTCTTAAACTCTGACACCTTAGGACTTCATTTGATACACAATTAGGAACTTCAACTTGCCTGCTCACATGTTTAGACTTCAAACTTTTATTTCTTTTGCTTTGTTCCTCAACATAGTAGTGTTATTTGGTTCATTGGCTAGTTCCCCGTAATTGTTGGTGTATTGATGAGTTAGGTATGGCTAAAAGATTGAGAATTTCTACTTATACATATGAATAAGACAGAGGCCAAACCACTATTGGGTTATTCTTTAATTAAGAATGGCAAATTGGCTGGATTTAAAGAAAAGCTAATCAGTCCAAGATAATACGGCATTTCCTATAATCTATCATTCTATACTGCTTTGGTGGGATAAATGATATATCATGAATGTAATCAATGTGCCTCCTTGACTCAAAAAATAAGTTTTTATAGGAAAAGTATGTTCTATTATATTCGTTTTTCCATTCATTAGAAACACCGATCAAACACATGTTTAGTTTGACTATGTACATAATCATAATGTAAACAAATATGGAGGTGATATCTAATCTGAGGAAGAAGTTAAGTAACGAATATTCAAATAAACGTGCACACGTGATTGTTTATGTTGCGAATTAAAGTTTTTCATGTAGAATTTGAATAAAATAAAGGTAGTAGCATCACAAAGCACGAAGATTTTAGTGGGGAAACACCTATCCTGTTTCATGTCCTCTTTTTTTTTTTTTAGGGTCGGTAACCCTAGTACCCTACCATTCCTTATTCCTGTCCTTCTATTTTAAAAGAGTGGAGAGATCATTTTCTCTAAATTTTAGAGAGATCAAAGCAAATAGCCGTAGAATAGAAAAATTTCTTCTCGAGATCGAAATTGTTGTATGGCCTACAACTGACAAACTATACCAAACCGTATGATCATGTCATCCAACAGCCGATACGAAGTGCGCACTAAATTTAGAGAGAATGATCTCTCCTTGTCATTTGCCATTTTAAAAACACAAAAGAAGTTTGAACGCCTGCTAATATATGTGCCTAAGCCATAGGAGAGTAGGAGACTATAAGAGTAGGTCCTGGTGAAGTGAACAATTAACTGTCTTTAGTCTTTACAGGTAATGTAAACTCACGGACAAACATTAGTACAGGTGAGATTGGAACATTAAAATATTAAATCTCACTGAACCAAAAACCCATCATGAAAGTTTCATGATGAAACTAATGGCAACTATAGACTATATTAGACCAGATGAATTGCATAGATCATAAATTGCTTCAAAAGAATTCTGAAATTGTATAAACTTTCAATCTTATAAAAAACCATGGTCGGTGGGTTCATAATCATAACCCAGCAATAACTAGTACAGTGAGAATTCTCAAAAACCACTGAAAAATAATTACAATACAAAATGACACTCCATAATCGATTATAGTTAGAGGATCCTAAGCCAGTCTAAAAGAGCCAGGTAGACTTGTAAGCCAAATTTAGCCTGAATATCTATAATCGTAGTTCAACTGAAGATTGCGAGGCTAAGCCAAGCCATGTCTTGGTTTCTTCTGGCTTGGAGGTAGTTGCAGCTGACATGTTAACTTGGTATGGTGCTCTTGCACTAATCCTGAAAATTGCCAAGAAACACATGATTAGCAAAACGATAAAATGGCAGACAGAAACCAAGGAGGTCATATTAATGGATTTTTAAGGATACACATCATTTTACTGAAGTGGGTAACAATAGACAACTCTTGAAGTATGCTAAATTTTCAGCATGCAAATTGAAACTACACATGAAATTTACCTGTCTTTTCTCTTCTCCAAGAACCGATGAAGTGAGGCTTTTCTTGCAAGTGGAAGGCCTGAAACTGAAACATGTGCTTGAATAGGAGGCCTTTTGAGGCATTCATCAGGAGCAGAGTTAACATTGTTCCCAGCATTCAGATCCAAATTTGTGGGATTAATCTGTGGGCTTCCTTTGCCAGCAAACATCATTAATTCCTTCACCTTTTCCTCCGCAACATCATCGAAAACAAGTACCTTCCCACCGTAAATTATGGTCATTTGGTTTGGTTTAGGCATGGGCGCACTGAAACAAACAAGAACAAAATTTCAGTATCCTATAAAAGTGTTACAAGTAAAATTACCAAAAATATAGGAACAAACAAACTCTGTAATTGAGAGTAGGGACCAGTTCTGACGTTCTTGGATAAAATGACAGGTCCCCTTTTCTTTCCAAAACAAATTCGTTTATTCAAATCTATCAACAAACTCTTACACCAAACTTTATAAAAGGAAATAATTTTCTAACAACTGTCTTCTTCCATTTCATTTTTTTTTTTTAAAAAAAACACATATTGAAGGCATGCTTCCGTTCAATAGACAATATAATTACGAAAACGACCCCTCACCTAAACTCAGTGGTCTTCATTGCCTCTTCCGCAAATCCAGTATGTTGAGGAAACAAATCCATTGCAGGAGATTTGCCTAAAGAATAAAAAAAAATCCATCAGATAAAACTTTCTTGAATTCATATACTCAAAAAAAATCAAGAAAACAGAACTTGTATCGCACCTAAATCACAAGGGGAACTGCTTCCAAAACTGAGATCACCAAAACTACCCTTCTCTTTCAAATACTGACTCAAAAGGTTACAAGTCTGTGAGAAATTAGATTTCTCATATACTTTCACTGTTTTCCTTCCGGCATACCTCCCAGTTTCAATAAATTCCGGTGAAATCGACATATCTTCTTCCTTCAATAAACTTAGAAGTATTTTCTTTCTTGCTTGCTTTATTGCTCTGGCTGTGTGTTGGAGTTTTAGGGTTGTGTGTTGAATATATATGGGAATGGTTCATGGCTCAAATGCTTTACCTTCTATTTATTATTTTTTTATATTAATTTAATGTTTATATCACTGTCACGTTTGTCTCTCGCTTAAAACACGTTTTCTACGCCTTTGTCATTTGTTATTAAGAAAAAGTAAGTAGGACTACAGGAAAATAAGGATCAAGTCAAAAGCATGCTTCTGTAGTTCTACCCTTTTAAAAAAGCATGGTGTAATTGTTTAGGGTCCCAATTGTTTAATGAAAATATCTACTCTATTTGATTCTATTAATTGGTTGATACTGTGTCTGTTCAATGTACTTGGGTGGGAGACTTGAGAACTACTAGAAATTACAATTGTATATTGCCCTATAAGATTTACTCCCTTTATGGGATTGGCTGATTTAGAAGTATACAGGAGATTTTTGTCTTGTGATTGTGCCATTGTGTGATGTGAATCGGAGATGTTGTCTATTTTAAGATGTTGCTGGAGTGTGAGCAATTAAGTAAATGTGTACCACCTTTGGCTAGTGATGTAGACTATTTTGAGCATCAAGTCACGTCGACTATTTTGACAAAACCCATAAATATTTATGGCAAAATGAATATCGAAAAATGTTAACAGTGGTATTATTCCCTTTTTGTTTTTTTAAATATATAATACCATTTGATATATAGGTTAGAAGTGTACGACCCGTTCCTTGCCATTAAGAACTTGATTCTGTACGACTCTGGCCCATTTGTCGAATGTCATCAAAATCGGTGGCAAAATGTACTATTGTTTTGGTCAAATACGTAGTCGGGCGTGCTTTATTTGCCAATGGAAATTACTTCAAGGTGAAAAAATCACGTGATATTCCTGAAGCATCGAAGAGTTAAACGAAACAATGAATAAATATTCGCATCCCTTATTAGTGCCGAAGGCAAACGTGATGCTAACCCAGAGTCTTCATGTCATTAAAGTTCCTGATCATGTAAATGCCTACCAAGGCGTGTTAAATATTCTACACAACCCTAACAAATCATCTGATCTGATCTAAGCTAGAAAGAAACACTGTTTGTAGAAATATATCGGTTTGTAGAAATGTGTGTAAAATTATTTACCGGTTGAATAAAATTCCCATATATCAAAATATCAATCACACTTATTAGTCACTTGCCAAGTTGCCAATATGAAGCCTCAACAGATAAAACATTGTATATACTTTGGGAAAATTGAGTAATGCGGATGGCCTTACCAAAAGCACGGATAGTACCAAACATGTGTGGTGGAATTGTGGAAATCAACCGTGTGACTCCTCACGAATTTGGTATGAAACGTTCACATTTTGCTCAACAAACAGGTGGGCCCACGGCACTACTGATGACAGTTTCGTGAGGAATCAAAATCGAAACGTTTGCTCAAAATTTAAAAACACGAGACGGCTAACTGGACCCACACGGTTAACAATATCACATTCCAATAAAGTCTCAAGTCCACACCACACACAAAGTCACCAACTAAGTTCACTCAAAAACAATAATTTAAATATTCAAAATAATAATATTAAATAAATAAATATATGATTTTATTCGCAATTTTTATTTATGTGAAAAAAAAAGGAAAAGAAGATAAAGTTCTGCCACCTGGCAAAAAAACGCGTGTTTTTATTCGCAAGTTGTTTCCCTGAAGTGCACATGATACTAATTTAATAGTACTCTTTCTTATCTAACCTGAGTAGGAGTGTCAACTGTCCGGTTCTTAGTATTGTAAGAACTAAAAACTATTTAATTTTATGGTTTCAGTTTTTTTACCGTTTTTAAAATTTTGGAACCATACCTATATTATTAGTAGATATTTTTTATTTTGATTTTTCATTTCGGTTATTAAAATATTTACTATTTACACATATTTTTTATTGATTTTATTAAAAAATGTGTACTAAAAACACAAAAATACTGCATGAACTAGTCGTTTTTTAAATATTAATATAAATAATTATGTCATTCAATAATAAATTAAATAAAACCATATATTTAAGGGTGTAAATTATATTTTTATATTATTTATAATATTAAATATTATAAAAACTACATATTACATTAATAAATAAAATTTAGTAATATATAAATAAATATTTTGAGTTTTTATATTATTTATTTTGATATTTTTTATATTAAAAATACGATAACGTTCAATTCCAATCCGGTTCTGGTTTTAGTATGGTTTTATTTATTAAAAAACTACTTGATTATGGTTCTATATGATCCGGTTTTTTTAATACTCATTTTTAAAAGATTTCTAAAACTGAAAATCGGAAAAACTATAATTTTTTCCACGGTTCCGGATTCGATTCCGGTCAAATGGTACTATCGACACCCTTAAACACGAGTAACGTGAGAACCATCAATTTTTTATCTAGAGACGTGAATTTTTGAGATCGACGGTTAGCAATGTAGTAATAAAAATAGTATTATACTATTATCTAAATAAGAACAAAGATCATGTGAACCATAAAAACTTAAGCAATTAAAGAAATAGTAGTTGGCACACACGTGTTGAGTTGTTAGAGAAAATAGGCACGTGGAGTTCATGTGGAGACGTGAAGAAGACGGTGCAAACATTTTCCTCGTGATGATTCATTATTGCTGTTTTTGAGTTTGCCGACTGGTTACGTGATTCACTTGGGTCTTTCTCATGAGTCATGATCGGGTGGGGTGGTTGCAGGAAATGGTTTCTTATTATGGCCTGTTTTTAATTGCATACCTTGTGCCTCTTAAAATAGGTTGCAAACAAGATTCTTTCTCACACGGCCTCACATGTAATGAAGACGAGTACCTTTATTTTTTGGTGTTTTGCATTTTGGTCCTAATAATATTATGATTTGGTCCACACTTAATTATTTATTGTACTTTAGTCCAAAATTGTCGTTACCCTGTCTAAAATTTTATAATACCCCAATATTTAGCATTCAAATCACTTGTGTTTATACCATACGTATCTCAACTAAACGTAGATTAAATACAAATGTCCCAATCTTACATTCAATCTTCTTTCTCATTCAAAAACCACCTCCACCACCCAACCATCATATCCCTAACAATGACATCCTCCTCCACCACTCAATAATCACCTCGATAATTCAACATCATTCAACAACCAACTACCATCTTTCTCAACCTTGAACAAATATCAAAATTATTGTTTTATTGAATTTAAACACCAGTCACTAGACTTGAGATCGAACTAAAAAATTAACTTTTAATTTGAAATAAATAATAATCTGGTAGTTAAAATTTCAACTGGAAATCCATAAGTGAGGAAAAAAAAACCTTAACAAACTTTATCTTAATCCAAAATGTCAAATAATTAATAGTAAAAAATCAGCAAGAACTTGAATGTTAAAAGATCACCTATAAAATTGAAAACATTATTTTAAAACCTAGTGACAATGTGAGAAATGGGTATTTGATTGTGTTAATAATGGCAACAATTGTTTATGCTAGATATAGTTATTGTTATGGATGGTGGACATGGTGGTGGTGATTTAGGTTGTTATGGATGGTGGAGTGGTGTTAGTCATTAATGTTAATTGTCTAATTAAGCTCCACCGTTAGATTGAATAAATGAGATTATGCCACATGGAGTTTATAGTAATTGGTCATACATACTCTTAATAATGATATTTGCAGTTTGATCCTCAAGTAGTCACGTGCGTGTACAATATATGCAGATATTATGGTCATTTCACAAAAATATGGATAAAATAGACTTGGGTCGTTCGGTCAACTCACAATTAAACACAAAGTTAACATAGTTTTAAGGCACTTTGATTTCTAAACCAAAGTGCAATAAACGATTAATTGCGGACCAAACCCTAATATTAGTATGATGATATTATCATTATCACCAAAATTCAAAACACCATTTGTTTTTTGTTTTCCACCCAACTCACAATATTTTATTATTTCGATACTCGATCTGCGAAGGAGCGTGTACTTGTAGTTATGTGATTACATCTTAGCCATTCATAATAACGGTGTACACATCACTTAATTTATAAGTTGTATATACAAACTCTACCTATCAGGTGATCTGTTGCAAGATAGAAAGATAGGAGATGTGAGGTGTCCCTTATGCAAGTCTTGTATTGAGACCATAGTTAAAGATTTTGGAATTGCCAAAATTCCGACAACTCCAAGAACCAGAATTCTGGAAGGTATTCATGTATATTATGAGTATATTTTGAAATATATACTATTTCGACCCTTAACATACATATAATTCCGAATCTTTGACAAACTGAAACATTTGGTGGAATTCCGTGATTTTGTTCGAAAGATTGAGACACCATCACACATTTTTCTGACTTTTGATTGGACAAAGGGTATGTCTTTGGTTACCAACCCTATCAACTTGAGAATTGAAGTGTATTCAAACTAGAACATCATACAATGGCTTAATGAGGTTGTGAATTGGCGTCATCGTAACAAAAATGATGATCTAGCTGCCAAAAGGACTTTTGGTGTGTATAGGCATGCAACACATTTGGGAAGCAAATTAAATAACTTGTATAAGTCAGAATATATAAATTTCGGATAGCGAAAAGAAAATTTATATATATATATATACACACACACACACAGGCCCGATCTTAGAAGTACAAGTACGTAAATAAAACATCACTTAGAAAATGACTTCAACTCTAATATTTTGTGGGTATTATCTACATACCATAAAAGATCATCTCCACAAAAATTTGAGCTCATTTGAAAACCTCTAACCTAATTTAAAAATTGTTGTCATCTTTAAAAATAAATGTAACGGTCCAGAAAAAATAGTATTTTTGCAATCATCTTTTGCCTAAGTTAGAGATTTCCAAATGAGTCGAAATTTTGTAGAGATGATGTTGATGGTGAGTAGATGATATCCAAAAAAAAAATTACGTTTGAATTCAATTTCTAGGTAAGGTTTTACTTACGTACTTATTTTAACTTAAAATAAGTATGTACTTCAAGATCCTGGCCTCAGTATATATCGGGTGACTACCTCGACATACTATTCTAACATACTATCTTGATATACCCAGCCAACCCTCAGATCAAACAAAATCTAATGTCCATATCTACTTCTAAAAACCAAACAAATAAAAAAAATAGGCCACAAAAATGGGGGTAAAATGTCATTTTCTATTTTTTATGAAAAGTAACACCTTTTTCATTTATCGCTTGAGAAACCCCATTTTCTCGATCGGTAAAAATACAAAAAAAAAAAAATAAAAATAAAAATGTGTGTGTGTAGGGTGGGGGGAGACTTGTGGGTTTCCCAATTTTTAGCAATCATGTAATATCAATCAATATCATGTTTCCTTAAAAATATATGTTGGAGAAGAAGATTAAATCTCTCGAAGTAAAAAAAAAAATTAAAGTTGGGAATTTCGATGTTGAAAATCGTCCATTTCAACCCATTTGCTTCTATTTAATGGAGAATCCCATTGAAGACGGCCGAATTCTAGATTTTTTTATTTTTATTTATTTATTTATTTTTTTTGTAAATGATGTTTTTAGTTGGGAAAATTTCTACTGATGTTTGATGAAATATTCCCTCCAATTCTTTCCCTTGCTAAAATGTTTTTGGAATTTGAGGAGCTTGAGAAAATCTGCGTGGGTTTGACTCCAAATTAGGATTGACCCATTTATTTAGGTGTGTTATTCACAATCGATTCGAGAGAGAAGAGCATTGTTTGGAAGGTATGTATCGAGTTATGGGTATACATTAGTTATGGGATGGGATGCTTGTGTGGAAGTTGTATGTGTTTTTCCTCTGAAGTTGAGCAAGTGCAGGGTTGAAAACGATGGGGCTTTGTTGTGATAATGAAACCAGTTTTTTGAAGCTTTTTGGGTGAACAGATCGAAGTTTTGAAGCTTTTTGGGTGAAAGTTCGGCTGTCGGGGCATATCGAAGAATAATAGTGTTTTTCGTGAAGATGCTAAAATATCTTAGAGCATGCAGTTATATTGGATATTCAACCCCTTTGACCGAAGGTGCTTTCGTTGCTATAATAGAGATACCATTCTTTGGAGGGACATCATGGCACAGCTTCTATGAAGCTTGCTAAACCACATTATGATGGGGATTCCAAAGAAGTTTGTTAAAAATTCAACTGGTCCTTCAGACGTACAGACAGGATCAGTCAATCCCGTGGTGAAGCTTCTTTAAAAGACTTCCACTTTGCCACATATATGTGATCTTAATATGGGAGTGATCAAGACTCTTCCAACAGAAATCTTCTCAAAAGTAAATGAAATGTATGGGGAAGTTATTTGACTTGTTGGAGAAAATTAAAGACAAGGATAATAGAATTAGTGATTCTGTATTTAATTTGTTTATAAGAGATTTTGAAGGTGACTATTATATGTGGCTATAAAACTGTTAATAATATGCTTTTTTAGAGTTCCCTCCACATTTCTATCATTTTTCTCTTTGGTTTCTTTTAAAATGGTTGTGCTAGTAGGAAGTGTAACACAAAGGCACAAACTAAGCTAGTTACAAACACTAGCTATAATTATTTAGTTGTATTGTTGCATAATGCAATGCAAAACAAAGTCACAATCTGAAGCCCTGAACACATTTTTCTGCCGCCAAAATTACTTAATTCCATTAACAGCTACCACATTGTTTTCCAATTGAATGATTCAACACCTAAAAGAAAAAAATATAAAAAATAAAATCAATAACAACACTTCTTTAACGGCGTAAGTCGTTTCTTATTGCTCGGCATCCCTTCCATGCAAAAATAGTCAACACACTCTTATCAAATTTCAGCACCTCATCCCACTCCTAAATAATCGTGTTGCTCGCAAGAAGTAGCCTGCAAGTAAAAGGCGTGTTAAAATTGGAAAAAATAAAAATAAAATAAGTATGCAAAATTAAATTTACTATAATACACATTCTTACATTTTTAATCCTCTCTGGACAATTTCTTGAGTCATGTTTTGCAATCTTTTGGCATGCAGATTTACAAAACCTTCCATTATTTTCGTCTTGGGTTATCTCCCTGCTAGACTTTATTCTCTTATTTCTTCCTTTTGTTTGAGAAATATTAGGGTTCAAAATTAAAACCTGTGAATCAAAGGGTAAGGGGTTAATTAAACTTAAAAATAAATTTAATCATAGTAAAAGCAAGTGATAAGAAACTACCTCCGCTACGTCAACTTTGTGCTTCTCATTAGTTGAAGCCACCTCTTTAATAGCTCCTTCTTTAGTAGCTCTTTCAGTGAGAGTTTCCTTGCACTTGGCAACTCCGGTTGACAATTCACTCATTTTCTCTATGAAAAATGCGTAACTCTCAACATTAGTTGTTGCATCATATGCCAATTGAGTAGCAACCTTAATGCAATGGGAAACTCTTAAAGCCTCCTGATTTCCATGACCGTTCACTAATCCACCATCAAACACGACCATGTAAGTGTTTGCCTTTTGCGTCCACCTCTTCAAAATAAAGTGAGATGAAATCTCTTCGACATCATACCGCAGAAAAATCTTCAAAAGATGAGCACAAGGTATACCCATAAACTTGAAATACTTACATTCACACGTAGCCTCCAGGGTTGTTCTATCAAAACTCACTTTCCAAACATTGGTATTATAAGGCTTTCTTGATTTCAAGAAATAAATTCCAGTTCCATTGTTGTCAATCTGCTCTTCAACAACTTTGTAGTGCGTGGTTTCTTGCTTTTTCCACCGAGACTTAAATTTATTAAAAACATTTATCGCGTACATTTTGCCAAAGATGCTTCAAAAGGAACTCGTTTCTACCCACATTGCGACATTTATGTTCAATGTTGTAATCAAAGTCTCTTTCATGCTTGGCAATTAATCTCAAACTTCTTTCATTACCATGAACAAACTGCATGAGAGTAGCCGTCGAACTAACAAAGTTATTATAATAAGAGTTCATTGATTCACTCCGTCCAGTTGTGTTCATTCCAGCAAATAAGGTGTCTAAGTGATAAACTCGAACCCAATTTCTTCTTAACTCATACATTTCATTCAACCAACTATATATGCTCCACCAAATTGTACTTTGACATCAGTGCAGGCCACTTGCTTTCACAATCATCTATCTTATAGGATTTAAGAACAAAATTTAGCTCTGTAGCAAAGGTGTTGTTTTTATGGTAGACATGCCCCAACTTCTCTGAAAAATGCCAAAAACAATGACGATGTCGTGTAGAGGGGAATACCTTAGCAATCGCCCTGTCTTGATCAGTGAGAATCGAAGTTGGAGGGCAACCACCCATAGCTGCAAGCCATGTCTGAAATAACCACATAAATGTTTCCTCAGTCTCATCAAGCAATAATGCACACCCAAATTGAATGGATTGCAAATGGTGGTTGACACTAGTAAAAGGAGCAAAAGGCATTTCATAAATATTAGTCCGGTAAGTTAGTTGTATCGAAATATACAACGTCTCCAAAGTATTCGTACTGCACCTGAGACCGTCCTTCAATCCAAAAAAAAATTAACTGTGGTACCACTTGGATCTAGTTGAACAACGTAGTAAAATTAAAGATTTTCTGCGCTCTTTTGCTTAAAGTAATCAAATACAGCCGTCGCGTCATTTTCTTTTGGTTTCTTTCTTGTGGCAGAATGATTTTGACACATCTTTGAAGTAAGCCCAATTGCATCCCCAGAGAAAACTGATGCAACTTTTGCCACTGGTAAACCTTCATTATCAAAAATCTCTGTCAGGTTCTTTGCTGCTTCTGGCATAGATTTATTCGACCTCATTGAATCCCTCTTGTACGGAGAAACCAGACCATGACTATGGTTGTTTTCAACCAATGTAACTGTGTATATATTGTCGAGTTTTTTCTTTGACAGTCTTATTCTTGCTCTACAATCACACCTGACAGTTGAAGTGTTTCTTGATGTTCTTAACACTCCAATAGACACATCTTCTTTCTTGTTATGAATCCCCTCACGTGAACAAACCAAGAGACCACTAGAAGGTATGTCCATATGTGATTGTCTCTTAACTGCACTCCTAACACGTGTTTCAAATCCCTGTTGTCGACCATACTCTTTTGTAGTATTTTTTCGCTTCCTCGAAACTGTTAAAAACGACATCCCTACATCACGGTGCTTCTAACAATTGTATGTCTTCGTTTGTGGCTTCAATTGGAGAAGAATCCACTAGTACTGAATCGGGAACATTGGAAGCTCCATTCAAAGTCATTTCTGGTACAAAAAAAAAACAAATAATTAAATACAGAAATGGAGACGAGTACAACTTAGAAAAAACATACAATCAGTTCATCAAGGACACGATTTTTTTTCTAAGTATTTAAATGGGACGTGACTTTCTGACACACTCCACAAACTCTATTGTGTTACACTGCCCCTTTCAACTCTTTGCCCATCTAATTGGAGTTACCTCTCCAAATTTGACTTTTCTCTTCCTGTCGTCGGTCTCCAGCAGCTTTTGGAAAGGTTGCTTCCGTTTCCTCTTCTTTGAGATCGAGGTTGTTCCATTTTCAAAGTCTGATGGGAGGTCCGGTCTAGAGGTAAGAGTAGTCCAATAAATAAAAAGGTCGAACAACTTCTTCTATTGAATAGGAATATGGTTCCTGGATGAACTCTTTCATTGAATTCCCAAATCACTCTCCTACCCCAAAATCCCCAAACTCCTGATTCTCTTGCCTTTCTGCCATAGTCTACACTTGTCCACCCAACTGGTCGACTAGTATTATTTCCTTAAGCTAGTATTGTTGGGACTTTCCTTAAACTCTTGTAACCAAGGATCGAGCAATGGACGGTGCGGTTGTTTTGTTTTCGGACTTTCTTGGGGGCAAAGCTAACCAAGCTAACTCAATAATAAGGCCCCATTCGGTTGGGTCCGGGGTTATCTACTATATATCAAATGATCGAGCAAATTAGAATAGGACAAATAAATTTTTGGATGCTTATTAGGCATTTAAAATATTTTTTGAATAGGTTATTTAGTTTTTTAATAATTTGCCTTGGGCCCCACAATCCTATAGTTCCTGTTTGTGATAGCACACCATGTTTTTGAGCTCTTATAGATGCACAATACCACTCAATGTTACTTTTAAACATTTATTTCTAGTGTTTATGATCATTGAAAATTGATACCAAAAGATTAATAAAGAGAAAGTCAAAAAAATAAAAATAAATAAACCTACTTAATTTTTGTTCTTTCATGTACAAGTTCAAGCGAGAGCTTCGAGAAGAAGAACGAGTTATTTTTTGGTGAAAAAGCTGCGAAGAAGAAAAAGGGGTTTTTTCTTTAGCAAAACAAAATGACATTTTTGCCTTTTTTCAATTCTTTCAATTCATTTGTTTGGTTTTTTAGAAATAGATATGGACATTAGATTCTGTTTGATATATATTCAACAAAGAGAACATATTAAGGAGCAGCAGCTAGTGGCTATGTAATAGAAAGAAATGTTTGGAAGCATACAAAACAGAAAAAGAAATAAAATAAGATTTGACGGACTCATCACTTCTGTTACATTAGTATAAGATTTGACGCCTCTTTTGACAAGGAATGGGGGAGAGGCTGGAATAGGAGTAGCTACAATGATAGCTTGGGATATAGATGAAAGTCAGTTGCCGCAGATTTGGAACTTAACCTTTAAAGTTGGGAGCACTAAAGAAGCTGATGAGCTTAGGCGGTTGAAACTATTATTCACATGGCTAGAACTCTATATGCAAGTCGTTTTCTCATTGATATAGAGATAACCATGCCAAAACAGCGATTCAAACTCTGGCAAATCCCACAACTTTCCCGTGTCTGATTAAAGAGCCCAACGCTCGAAGCCCATTTTTTAACTCTGAGTCCAGCCCACAATCAGCTCAACCCATTTTCTTGATTTCAAATCTCTCCCTCCATTTCCCAAAAGTCCAAAACTTCAATTAATTCCAAAATTCAATCATGCCTTCAAAATCGAGACCAACTCAATCAACACTCCCAATCTCAGACGATGACGACGATTTTCAAAACCCTACTCAACTCATTTCTTCCTCTCTCCAAAAAAACCCTAATTCCAAACCCTTAAAACCCTCCAATTCTATCAAATTAAAAAACAAGTCAAAGCTGTCCGTTCCTATTGGGAAGGAAAACATTCAAAACAGCTCATTTGAGGTGGGTACAATGTTTAGTTTTGAGGATGTGGTTTGTTCTCAGTTTGAATTAGAGTCTAGGTTATTGGAATCTAGCAGAATTGATTGTCCTCTACTTGATAATAATGATACTTATGGTTTTAATGAGGAAAATCACGTGTTTTCTTCACTTGCATTGCAATCGCCCGAAGTGAGTTGTGAAAATAATACTACTTGTTTTACTGAGCGTGTTTTATTTGAGTGTAATGACAAAGGTGAGTTTGAATCCAAGAAGGGGTACGTGTCGAATTCAATAGAGTCTAGGTTGTTAGCATCAAGAAGAGGAAACAGCTATAATGTTAATGAGGATTTTGAGGCGGGTACGCAGCTTAATGATTTGATAGAATTGTGTTTGGAGCGAGGGGATGAGTTTCCGGAAGGAAATGGTTTAGTTGATGGCTTGGTTGAATGTCCTTTATGTGGAATTGACATATCGGATATGAGTGAAGAACTAAGACATGTTCATACCAATGAATGTCTTGACAAAAACGATCTTCACAAGGTAATCATCACACATTATCTTTTTCCTTGCTTTTGGACAAGAACGATGCGTGCAAGCGTTTACTGTTTTAAAATACAAATCCTATAAGCTGTCCTGGGATGTGTGTGCACTAGTTAAAAGTAAATTTTAATAGTTGTTGATTTCGTAGGCAATCTTTTGACGTGGATTTCACCTTTAACATCATCAATCATGTCAGATAAACCAAATAACAAAGTAGGGTTGGAGAATTTCTTGGCATTTAAACTCCTATGTCTTAAATATACGGAGTCTTCTTCTTCTAATAAGTATGTTGAAAATCTTTCCGAGTTCCAACGCTGCAAGTATTTATATGCAATGTCATTGTAGAACAAGAAGAAGCTTCTGAAATCCATAAGTTAGATACAATTGTTAACTGAATCAAAACTCTCCTTTCAGAAACATGCGTTTCTAACGGTAAGTACTAATTATATTTTAAGGAGTAAAAGCTTATTCTTCAAAGGAAAATGCAGATCCCGTTTTCTTCAAGTTCCACTGCATCCATAAAAATCCCATTACCTTTAGTTTTGAATTTTTTATATGGTTCAAATTTTGAAAAATGTTATGGTAAAGAATAAGGTTATGAGTTTAAAATTGGTTAGTTTCAGTACTTAAATTTCCAAATCTCAGTAATAATGTTTGTTCCTACTTCCTAGGAAAAGTGCATTGTTGAACTTTTAACAGAACATTTTCGTCTGCAGGATGTATGGTAAATTGTTTTTATATAATAGAAAGCATCCTCTATTTAAGATTCCCACGGTGATATTGGGATTGTGTTTTGCAGGTTGATCCTTCTACCAATGACACACGACCAAGATCTCCTCAACGAGTTGCTGATGTGTCCGCTGTTCTTCAGTGGCTACGTGGTCTTGGTTTATCAAGATACGAAGAATCATTTGTTAAGGAAGAGGTTGATTGGGAAACACTGCAATGGCTTACAGAAGAGGTTTGCTTCATCACCTACCTGTCCTTTATCTTTACGACTACACCTATTTGTATTCCTTGATCTTTATGAACTTGCTTTTTCCATTTACTTGAAATACATACCCAAGCCTATCAAATTATCATGTGCACATCGTAGTCTGCAAATGCGTCTGTCTATTGCAAACTTATATCTGCTACCTGTATGTTTAGTTTTTGCAGAATTTATTGGTGCTGTACTGCTGTATTTGTAGATTTCTTTTGAGTTATATTGGCAATCTTTAATCCCTATATGACCAGATCTTACATATTAGATATATATGTGCAGGATCTGTTAAGTATTGGAGTAACAGCACTTGGTCCCAGGAAGAAGATCATCAATGCTCTTAATGAGCTTCGAAAAGGCAGTACACATGCAAATCACAGGAATGGAGATGCATCTAAAGTTAGCAGTGATGAGAACACGAAGTTACTAGGGAATAAGTTAATTACAGAGTATTTTCCGGGTTCATGTATTGTTGATAGAAAAAGAGAACGTCCACAATCTTTACAAGAACATAAATTAGAGAGAAAGAATAAAGGTTCTACCTTAAGAGGGGATACCTCCAGAAACAGTGCGAGGAAGGGAAAAACCAAAGACATCCCTCCATGGTGTTGCATACAAGGAACACCCTTCCGAGTGGTACAACGCCCCCTTTCATTTGATTTTTCGCATGCTTTACATATTGGCTTTATGTGTTTTTTTTATGTCTCTTAACCAGGACTTTTTTTATCTTTTATTTATGTGTTCATTGGGTGGCGATGTTCACTCCCTTATCAATTATCATCATGAACACATTACCTTACGCCATATGTAAAGTTCCGCAGTGCAAATCCTATTATTGGTGCTGCTTTTTGCTAGATGCATCTGCAGTTGCATTTTAACCTGGAAGTTTATTGTGGTGCGCCTCTCAGGATGCATCCATGTATCAAACCATTCAGGAGACCGAGTCCAATACCTACCATATAAAATGTCCAATACTTCAGTATAGGGTAATAGTATTGTACAATGTTATTTCTATGAAGTAGTTGCCGTTAAATGGTCCATATAAGGTGCAAATGATTTTAACAGTTGAGTTATGCCCCTGAGCGAAGACTTAACACTGACTACTGCGGATGCCGGACGCCTCACCTTACACAATGAGAACGCTATGAAGTTCAATTCTACCATAAAACTGTTTCGATCTGCAAAATAAAAGAGAAAAGGATAAACCCTTGAGTTAAGTAACCTTTGAATAATTCTTTGGTCTCATGGAAGTAATATTAGTTGATATATGTGAAATGATTTTCGTTTGATGGCTCTTAATTAATTTCTACTATTTTTCTTTGTTTTACTTTTCGGGAAAAACTAGAGTATCCACTCAGTTTATGACAATATATTTATTTCTTTGGTGCATCTAGGATACTTGTTGTAGTTGTATGACTGTTGTAATGTTGGATTATGGATGACCTAACGACTATTTTTCATCCATACAGTTATCTGATTTAACTGAAATAAACATCTTTTTCAGTAAGTTTCTGGTTTCCATTTCAGGATGCTTTCCGCTATTTAAGAGGAGATTGTTCCCATTGGTTTCTAACTCACTTCCACATAGATCGTAAGTTAAACCATCTTATTAATTGCTTATTTCTGTTGATTCAGAACTTAATGATTGAGCAATATTGTTTACTTCTCTTTGTTCAAAATGTATCATACTTGAAAGTCGGTTTTTTATCATCTCCCTATTGGACCCACAAACTCTGACAATGTACTGTGTGTCTGTTTCTGTTTGTTTGTTTCGTGGATGCAAAACACCATAAAAGATATGTTAGATGTTTTTCTATGCATATTTATCAGAGTTAAATGTGCTACGTTTTGTTCTTCTTTAACTTATGGCAGGTTATGTTGGCAGATTACCAGGGCCTTACAAGGAGCTTCTGCCATGGGAAGATCTATTGCTCATTAATTACTGCAAGGCTTGTAAATATGAAGATTGGAATTCCTTGGGACAGACTGCAAGTCGTACCCCTCAACCAGAAAATTAATGTTGCAGGGATTGAAGTAACATGCTTGGATGCAAATCACTGCCCAGGTGCCATCATTATTCTATTTGAACCACCTAATGGTAAGGTGTGTCCCAATTCTTCACTTGATAGGATGCTATTGCTATTCTACTTCTTGTCTTTTTCTATCTTTGTGAAATAGATCCTGAGTCTCTTCTGTGGTTGTAGGTGGTTTTACACACAGGAGATTTCCGATTCAGTGAGGAAATGGCAAAAGTTCTTACTCTGCAATCTTGTGCTGTCCAGACACTAATTCTTGATACTACATACTGCAACCCTCAGGTACTTGGAAGTGGTTGCATCCCTTAATGCTGCAAAGTACATAATTAGAAACAAGCATGAGCAAGGCTTGGCTAAATCATGCCTTAACTGCAGTGGCGGAGCTATGTGCAGGCCCCCCCTGAAATTATGACAAAAAATGAAGTAGTTGTACTAACAGAGCAACAACATGACCAGTTCAATACTGCTGGATCATTAGTAACATGATCACAGTGCAAATTAAGGCAGTATGTTAACCAAATAATCTCTTAAAAAAATAGTCAGGCCCAACCTTTTTGCACTAGGCCCCCCCTGGATCAAAGTCCTGGCTCCGCCACTGCTTAACTGCCACACATTGTGATTTGCCAAGTTTAAGCTATTCTCACTCCTTTTGCATGCCTAACTTGTTACAAACAAAGTGAATGCAGTAATAGATCAGCACTATTGGTCAGTACTTTGGTGAAGCCCATGGGTCCTATCAATCATGCCTTACACTCAAGCTCCAAATACCATTCAATGAGAAATAAAATCAAACCTGCTTTGGATATATGTAAGGCAAAAGTTTCTGTCAAGCTGGCCAGTTTAGCCCATTTTTGCTTCAAATCCAGTAAAACCAAGTAATTTGATGAAAACAATGTTCTTAATCTCATTGCTGAAGTTAGGTCTTACAGTGTACTAAATTGTAAAATATGTCTCATTTGAACCTTCTTCTACTAAAAACTTGTAGCAAATGAATCAACTGAGTATTTAGGGTGGTTTATGATGACGGTTGAAGGATGTTAATGTTGTTGTAGCCTTTATTCAAGGACCAGGATGAAGCAGCATAGAAAAAATGGGGATTTTATCTTCTTTTATATCTTACTAATTTGATTTTTCCAATGAGCACTTTTATGTTTGAAATACTTCTTGTCTTTAATGCATCATCTCAGTGTAAGTTTCAAACGTGTTAAATATTTTTGATCCAAGTATATGACTGTATGCAGTATGACTTCCCAAAACAAGAAGCTGTAATTCAATTTGTCATTGAGGCTATACAAGCTGAAGATTTCAACCCAAAAACACTTGTTCTGATTGGTAGCTACACAATTGGTAATCTTTCTCTCATTTCTCCCACGCTTCCTTTGGTAAGATAATGTGACATTTTTCTTTTGTTCAAATAATGCTTTCTAGTAATTGTACAGTGCTGGGAGGACGCTACCGAACTTCACAGTTTACTATTACTGAATTGCTGAATGTCCATTAGGATTTCTTTCTGCTTATCACTTCCATGTGTCACTGATGCAGCATTTGGTGTTGTATTACAGGTAAAGAACGGTTGTTCCTTGAAGTTGCCCGATGCTTGAGGAAGAAGGTATACGTTGGCGCCGCAAAACTGCATACTTTAAGATGCTTGGAGTTTCCTGAGGAAGACATGAAATGGTTTACATCAAATGAAAAGGAGAGCCACATTCATGTTGTGCCCTTGTGGACGATTGCAAGTTTCAAACGGATGAAACACATATCTAATCAATACTTGGTGAGACATCTAAATTGTATTTGTTCTTTTTAAGATGTTGAAAATCTGAATTAGTCCAGAAAAAACTGAGTTGTATAAGTTCACAGTACATATGCTGATGATTCAAAGCTTTGCTTGTTTACCTTTAAATATTTCATATGGTAGATTTGAACTAGAACAGGTGATGTCTCAAGTAGTTGATAGGTGTTTCCACCATAAAGTTCTACTGCGAATGCTGTAGGATGGAAACTCAGGAAAAACGTTGCTGCAATTCGAGACTGCAAAGTCTTACCTTTGTTTGTGTTCTTTTGTATATGATTTTAGAGGTAGAAACATGTGTCAATTACTTGGACATCCCTATTCTAGTTCAAAACATTCCTGTTTTAGGCTTCTAGCTCAATTATACTGAGAACAATTTAAAATTAACGGAGTCAAAATGTCTCGTTATTCTTGATCCTGTGTGTTTTTTGTCAGAGATAGGGTGTAGATAATTGTGGTAATCATTATAAAACGTGTTTGTGTTTTGTTAGGGCCGTTTCAATTCTATTGTTGCGTTTTCTCCTACTGGGTGGACTTTTGGTAAAGGAAAGAAGAAGTCTCAAGGGAGAAGGTGGAAGCAGGGTACGCTCATAAGGTACTTCTTAGTTTTTGTCATTTGTATTAGCGAACACACTTTTGTCATGTATCCATTTGTCAAACTAAACAACTTGAAAAGTAATTCGACAAGCTTTGCTGCTTTGTAATGGATCTGCGCATAAAGGAAGCAAACACAATCTCTTACTGCTGAATTAGTGTAGCAAGTCATTTTCACTAATAAGACTTTTCTTCCTATTTCCAGGTATGAAGTTCCTTACAGCGAGCACTGCAGCTTTACTGAACTACAAGAATTTGTTCAGTTCATATCTCCTGAGAACATAATACCAAGTGTGAATAACGATGGTCCAGAGTCTGTTGATACCATGATTGGCTTCCTAAAGTCTTGACTTGAGATTAGTACGGAAGCAATTCTCCAAACTATTTATACGACAGGGCCCTGTATGTGTAGATCATTAATTACAGTCCTCTTAAAAACTTAAGCGGGACCTACCATGTTGCTGTTGTAAGTTATTTTGACAAGATGTAATTATGCAAGTTCTTTCCTTTTGGAGCCTTTGACAATTAGTAAGGTGACATACTGACATCCTTCTTGAAGGGTGCTATAATGCTATGCCTTCTATCATAAATGATATATTTCAGGTATTATTGAACACATTGTCAACTGATTCCTCAAATTTATAAGGAATGCTCATTATTACACCAGCAAAATCTATTTCATTCTCTTAACTTGCACATAATGTGAGTTTTCGACTTCCTTTGGAGTAGCAGCTATACACATAAATACTGCTAATTAAAGAAGTTGTTCTCTGCACTTTTTTGGAAAGAAGAACTTTTACTTACTGGCTTGCAAGTTTGCATGCAAGCCACCTCACTGAAGACACTAACTTTTGTAATATCTGTTAGATAATTGGATCTTGATAATAGAACAAGTGTCCTTTTTGGTGAGGTATCGTGCATGTGTGAGTGCGTCCACTATCCTTCTTCTGGAGTATGGAGTGTTGTGAAAGAAAACATTTGTGCTACCCTTGAAGGGGCAAACACTGGTAAAAACTAAAAGACAAGAAACTTGTGGATATCAATCCCTTGTACCTTTGATTGGGATCTATAACTAGATCTTTTGGCAGTACTGTACAATACGGGTGTAAGATAAAGTCTAGTTGCACGGGGAGCATACGATTGAACTGAGCATTATTAGATTCGTATTCGTACATCTATAAATCACCCATGTTTTCCAACACCACATTTTCCCTTTAAGTTTTGAGAAGGCTTCTCTGCATTAATAAACTCTCGTCCTTTTTTTCGCTCTTTCTTTTTCATTTTTTTTTTTTTTTTTTTTAATTTCTTCCCCCTCATCTTCGAGGGCTTTCTTCTTTTTTATTTTTCTTTTTTCTTTTTTATCTTTTCTTCTTTCCTAATATTCCCATCTGTATAAATAATTAAACCAATCAAAATGCAACAACAAAGGCTAAAACAGCAGCAGCAACAACAACAACAAGCTTTGATGCAACAAGCCATTCTTCAACAACAGCAACAACAATCTCTTTATCACCCTGGTCTCTTAGCTCCTCCTCAGGTAAATCTTTATCATTTGATTTGATCTATTTGTGTCTATATATACCCCTAGGGTTTCTTCTGTTTGAAAAGTTGTGATTTTTATACCTTGCCTGGTTAAATTAGTTTTTGTTAATATCACACGTGCCCTTTTTAATTGTTAAAGTAAATTTATTATTATTATTACCATTTAAGAAATTGATGTATATTAAAACAGTAGGGAGATGAACTGAGAGGTTAGGACTTAAGAAGTGATATTATGCAATGTGATTAAACCCTTGAATCGTTTTTGTTCGATTTGGAATGCAACACCTATTCTCTATTGAAATTTACTGAGGAATGTGTGTTTTGTCCTTTGTTGTAGAAATGTTTTCTGTTGTTTGTTAATTTTGCACGCGTAAAACAAATTTTACTCATTTTTCTGTTTTATTTGTGTTCTTTGTACGGGTAGATTTCTAGGGGCTAGTTTTTTTTTTCTTTGTTTTTTTACATTTTCCTTTTGCAGATAGAGCCGATTCCAAGTGGAAATCTGCCTCCTGGTTTTGATTCAAGTACATGCCGCAGTGTGTGAGTGTTGTTGGGACACTTTCTTTTCTTTTTAATTTTTTTTTTTGTTTCTTTTCTTCATGTGATCACATACTTAGATGCTTAAGCAGAAGGCATGTATGGATCCATTTTTGTATTGGTTCTTTGGGACCATGCTACAATTCTGTGAACTATGGTCAATACCCTCTTTACTGTTTTTAAGATCTTCCGTAGTTTTTCTTTTACAATTAAGAGCCCAAATGGTTATTTAAGAGTTAAGAATTTATCCCAGAGTATTTTCTGATAGATTTGATGCATTTCTAGGACCATTGTCAACTTGCATTAATGCTTATTACTGTAAAAATATATTTGGCTCTATCTATGTGACTAATGGTCTTTAAAGAATGCACTAAGGTTATCTCTATAACCGTAAATTGATCTTGTTGTGGCATTTTACCGTTTACTATGTATTTCACTTGTCGACGAGTGTCACACTGGGCCACTAGTTTTGCCAATCGAGATTTGTATTACCTTCTTCAAATCATTCTGGATATGTTAGTTGACACAAGAAACATATGATGGTTTTTAGTAATTGGGGTTCTAATTGGCATTTACTATACTTATTACTATTGGTTAACCTGGTTAAAATCACCCTAGTACTACGTGCTCCTTTTAATCATTAAGTGAAAAATCTGTCGTTTCTATTTCATCAATTTCTTTAATCGTTACCATTTTTATCCCCTGTATCTATTTACTGATCTAGCCCTGTTTAAGCTGATGTGTCATGACATATACACTTTCCTTATTAAGATGTTTATTGGAAAGCGTTTCTTCCTTGAGAATATCATTTCCCTCTTTTGTGTAGAAAAGTTGGGCACATATTGCTAAGGTTAATTGGCTTTGGCATATTTTGTTCTGAAATTGAAAATTATCTAATATCATAAATGTACTGATGCATGGTGTGTTTGTACCATTTTGGTTTCCCAATTTGGATAAATTGCTTTCATTAACTGTTAACTGATTTTGTATACTTTTGCCATAATATATAGGTATGTGGGTAACATCCATTCACAGGTAACAGAACCACTCCTTCAGGAGGTTTTTGCCAGTACTGGTGTTCTTGAAGGATGCAAGCTTATTAGGAAAGATAAGGTCAGTTTTTCAACTTACTGATCTGTTTAATCAAAGTTGTGTACTTGTATGATATCAGAATATGGATGTACCATTTTAAACTGATTGATATAAATGTAAAAATGAAAAACAGCAATTGTTGCTATCTACCTCATGCAAAACTTGGTAGATGCTTTTGAGTCGGTGAATGTACATGTTTGTTCTTGATGAGTGGGAGTTCAATGACTTCTTATTTTTTTCCCTTGACATTATCACTTACTGACTTTTGTCTCTGCAGTCTTCATATGGTTTTGTTGACTACTTTGACCGCCGATCAGCAGCACTTGCTATTTTGACTCTTAACGGGAGGCACCTGTGAGTTGAATGCCATTAGATATCATTTCCATGATGTTTGCTTCATTATCCTGTGTCTTACTCTGCAATATACAGGTTCGGGCAGCCTATCAAAGTCAATTGGGCATATGCTAGTGGTCAGAGAGAGGACACTTCAGGTTTTTTCCGACACTTATGTTAATATGCCCCAAATTGTTTCCTGGCATTGGTCTATGATGATTCCATGTGACATTGCTACTGTGTTATATAGGTCACTTTAATATATTCGTTGGTGATCTAGCCCCTGAGGTTACAGATGCTACCTTGTATGCCTGTTTCTCTGCTTTCCCTAGTTGCTCGTAAGTTATATAATGAACTTCTTCAAATTGTTTCCCCCATTGATGTTAAGCTTTCAGCACATGTTTAGTTAGTACTTGGAAATAAATTGCTGAGGTTGGCTTTTTGATAATGGTTGCAGTGATGCACGGGTTATGTGGGACCAAAAGACTGGGCGTTCAAGAGGATTTGGGTTTGTTTCTTTTAGGAATCAACAGGTGATTGAAGTGCTTTTTTCTTTTGATGTCAATTTGAATTTGTCAAATTCTGGGCCTGTTTCTTATTTTACTTATGCTCTTTTGGTGTTTGTCACAGGAAGCCCAAAGTGCAATAAATGATTTAACTGGTAAGGGAATCTATGCAATTTCTTCTTAGTTTTAACTTTTAACTTTTAACTCTTTAATGTTTGTTCTCTTGCTTAGCACAAAGTAAATCTTGGTTATTCCTCCGATATCTGAGAATAACGGGATATTTTTCCTAATAGTTTTGTTTTTCTAATCTCACACATGTTATATTGCTTAAATTTCCTTGTCCCGTATAGTAAAAGAAAAAAAAAGGAAAGAAATGTCTAGTAGGTTATCTTTAATTTGTTACACATCTTTTGGGCATTTGATACTTAGGCCTGACACATAATGCTCAGTCTATCGAAGCTCCTGTTACTGTTATCAATACGCATATTGGTGACATCACTGTTGGAAATGTTGATACCAGACTCAGAGACCTCCTCCATATTTTTCCTTGCCGTTTTACCGTATTATCTCACATTGCCACGCCTGTAGTTGTATTTTCTAAACCAACTTTTCGAATTAAAAGTAAAGACAGTCTGCATGTCAACAATTACATTTATTACATATATTATTAATTCGTTAGGATTATCATAAATTCGCGTGCAATTGATTTTATGTGAGATTTGAATATATAATCCCATGCATCTTCTAGTTTAATAAATCTTTTTAATCTTTGAATAACAGTTGCAACATGGCACCCGCTTGTCAGTTGGTTGTGAATGCTGTTAGTGTAGTCTTTTCTGCCCCCTTCATCTTAACTTGCAATTGATCGTAGTTGAATACCTTTTAATTATATAGTTGTAATGTCTCTGTTCAGGAAAGTGGCTTGGCAGTAGACAGATACGATGTAACTGGGCAACAAAAGGTGCCGGCAACATGGATGAAAAGTCAAACTCAGATGCCAAAAGTGTGGTGGAGCTGACAAGTGGAACTTCAGGTGTGTGTTTTTTCTGAATGAAATGAATGTGGACATGTGTTATAGGTTATTGACATTAATGGTCTGTCTGTGTTAAATGAAAACATCATAGCTGTTTGTCATTTAGAAGAAACAAACACAATATTCTTAGGAATATGTAATGGTAGTTTTCCCATAGGTTTAATCACTAGAATCTCGTGTTAAATGCACATAATCAGGGTGTATGGTGCCCCCCCCCCCCCCTCTCTCTCTCTCTTCTCACTCTCATCCGTTTCTCCTTCTACTCACTTGCCCGCCCCCCCTCCTCTCTCTCTCTCACTCTCTCACTCTCTCACTCTCTCACTCATCCCTTTCTCCTTCTACTCACTTGTTAACTAACATCAAGTTTACCTTTCATGCTCTTGCAGAAGATGGACAAGAGACGGCTAATGATGATGCTCCAGAGAACAACCCCCAGTTTACCACTGTTTATGTGGGCAATCTTGCTCCAGAGGCAAGAAGACATCTCTCTTATTCACCCTCTTGGTTGTTATTATTTCAGCTTTTCTAACCAATTGGCATTTATGTTTATGTCATAAAAGTTAGTGGTATCTTAGGTTTCCTAGGAAGAAGGCCTGGGATGTTTTTTAAAATATTAAAGACACCTTTGGCTGTGAATGTTCCTGTCTCGCCCCCTCTCTAAAGAGTTCTGTAGAATTTCAGCAAGCTTAGTAGCCTGTACCATTTCTTGTTTTCAAAGGGACATAGCCACTGATGTCATTTATTTAAATGTCTCAAGCCGCAAAGCTTCTGGATATGTTATTTTTCTCAAGGGTTATCTATACCATATGATTGCAGGTTACCCAGCTTGATCTCCACCCCACTTTTTCATATGCTTGGTGCTGGAGTGATTGAAGAGGTCGCGAGAACTCAACGAGACAAGGGCTTTGGTTTCGTGAGATATAGCACTCACACAGAAGCTGCAATGGCTATTCAGATGTCCAATGGTCGCAATCTGTGTGGCAAGCCAATCAAGGTGAGCTTCTAGGAAATTATTGTTGTTGGTGCTTTATGATTTGCTTCCTGACGTTGAGTGTTCTCGGCCTTTTCTCAGTCCCTGTGGTGCTTTAGTACTTTTATATCGTTGCTAATACACTGTGATAGAAGTTACTTGTGTTGAAGCTATTACATCCGAAATAAATCATCTGCAGTTGAATTTATTTAGTTTTTATCATTTTAAAAGATGATAATCTATGTAACTGGCATCTCCATAAGTAAGTAATCCGTTTCTTCCATATTGTTATGACATGATTGCCTTATGGTCTTTGATTGCTTGCCTCCCCCTTGTAAGTATCCCTTGTGTTATTACGTGAGGCACAGTAGATATTGGTTAAAATAATTGGTGGTGGAAGTTGGTGTCAGTGAGACACTCTTATAGAGGCAACTTGTATTAATGATACCAAGTTCATACATCAGTGTGCCCACACCTTAATATTTATTTTCTTTTCTTTTATATTTTCTTTCATTTTTCCTTTGTTTTTTCTTGTTTGTGTTTTAAACAATAGATATAGTACCTTAGAAGTCTCCTACCCCCTCACATCGCTCCTTTCACTTAATCTTATGCCGAACTGTATGGTTAAGGCGGATGTGTTGGGACAAATAGCGGAGTAGATGTATGTAGAGGAATAGGACATCCAGAACTGATTTGTTACATGCGTAACATTTTTGATGAGGCATGGAATATCCATATTAGAATTTGTTCTCAAGGCTGATTAACCTTTAAAGTCGGGAAAATTATACTTTTGGTGTACATGAGGATTGGGCTACCATGATCCTCGTGACAGCGTCTGGATGCTGTTTAATAAAAGAACACAAAATGTCACTTAGCTTTTCCTTGATTTTCAAGAAGGATGACCCCTTGTGAAATTGAATAGTTCGTTTACCGCCTTAAGAACCCCCATTTATTATTTTTATTATTATTATTATTTTTTTTGCTAACTATAACTGTATAACGTATTATACTCTTAATGACATGTTCCTTGGATTGTAATAAGGTACCTTTTATTGCTTTAAGAAAGTGTTCTCATGTTCAGATATCAAATACACTTAACTGTTCCAATTTAAGTACAGAGTCTAGAGTGAATTGACAAATCACAAAACGGGGTCTGTTCCATTGTTAACTGCTCCAAGTTCTACTGCACTTTTTTATCCTTCAGATGGGACTCGTAATTGTGTTATTGAATCCAGACGTGTTACGTTTACTCATAGTAAACTTTTAATTTTATGTAATCTTGGTTTCAAGTTTCAACATTGGGCAACCTATATTTCTTTTATTCTTTGCAGTGTTCATGGGGTAGCAAACCAACTCCACCAGGGACCACCTCTACCCCTCTCCCACCTCCCGCCGCAGCACCATTTGGTATGTCAGCCAATGACCTCTTGACCTATGACCGGCAGCTGGCATTGAGCAAGATGGGAGGAGCTCATGCTCTTATGCACCCTCAGGGTCAACATGCTTTCAAGCAAGCTCCGATGGGCATGGCTGGCTCAGCTGGGGCAAGCCAGGCAATATATGATGGTGGATTCCAAAATGTTGCTGCAGCTCAGCATCTCATGTACTACCAGTAATAAGGTGGTTTGCTCAGTTGCTCCTATGGCGGGTCGGAGTATGTTCCATAATATTCTAGTAGCCTTATAATATGTCTTGTTTTATTGAGGACGTATTTGTTATTTGTAGCCGCATAATGATCTTGGCATGTGTATGGATATTGCCGATATATGGTGTGTTGCTGTGGGTTATGTAGGTGCCATATCTAGGGACACCTTGGATCTATTATGAACAATAGTTTGACATGTATTTTCAAACCCCCCCCCGGGGGGCGTCTCTCTCCCTATATATTTCTCTCATATTTTCTGGACTGACAAATATTAACTGGTCGTGTTTGTCTCTCTCTACCAAATATCAGCAATCTTTTACCTAGGTTATTCTCACTGTTGAACCGTTATTAAGTTGGGTCGTACCCAGAGTAATACGTGTACAGCTTTTGTAACTATGTAGTCATTTACTTCTATGACTGGATGTTGCAAATTACGTTGTGTTTTTTTATTGTACTATTAGAAATTGAAAGAATATTAGGAAAACATAAGATTATACAGTGCCGGCCCTGAGGTAAATGACCCAAGCGGTATTTTATTATCTTGGAAACACCCATAAAAATACTCTATCTTATAACTAACAAAGTTTTTGTCCTATTCCAATAACTGTTTCAATCCAATAATAAAAAAGAAACAACAAATAAAAAAAATCGAAGGAACTTGAAGAATGCCCAAAAAACAAATTGTCTTTTTCTTCTTCTAGAAATTGTTTCAAATTTGATTTTCTTTTTCTTATTGCAATTACTTTTTCTTCATAATTGTAGAAGGGTTGAAGGAGTTTAGTAGAAATATATCCAATTGAAAATTTCTCAAGCGAAAAATGAGAATAACAGCAAGGAGCTGTAATGAGGAAAAAAAAATGTATTAATGGCTTATGAGTGAGAGGAGGAAGACTTATTTGTTTTCACAAATTTTACAATTTTACTTTTTCTAATTCCTTTCGTTGATGTGAGTGGGAGTGGCCCAGAGAAACCTGATCTGATGGAAATTGACAACGCTGGTGAAATCAGAAATACTATAGGGTGAAGTCGTTTGACCTCTTGACTTAAATGGATTGAATATCCCTGATGCCAATGAAGTTGATACGAGTGATGAGGTTGTCGTTATGGTACTACAGAATTTTAATTTGAAGGACTCAGGTATCCCTGAGCTGATGGAAGTCGCTTGCGGTGAAACTGGATTGGCTTAGACTGAGCTGATGCAGCTATTTTATTTAAACGGCTTAGACAACCCTGATTTCAATTAATCCCTCAATACCTGATAACCCAACTCTTTATATTAAACTCTTTGGCAATATTTACTCCTCTTTATAAACAATTTTAAAAACCAAAAAATACTAAACTAACTCACAATTAGAAAATCCAAATTTTTATCTATATCTAAAAAAACAAATAAAACTCTTCTGTCAAATAACAAAATCACTCACAAACATATTCAGACATGATGATATTTTCACATATCATCTTTCCCAAGATATTGTTAGAGCTCTAGCTAAATTGGGGAAGATGAAGTTTACAATAGAAAAAAAACAAAAAACACTAAACCAACTCACAATTGAAAAATCCAAACTTTTACCTATATCTAAAAAAACAAATAAAACTCATCTGTCAAATAACAAAATCACTCACTAATATATTCAGACAAGATGATATTTTCACATATCATCTTTCGCAAGATATTGTTAGAGTTCTAGCTAAATTGGGGGAAGACGAAGCTTACAATAGAGGAGTCCACAACCCAAACCAAAAGCATTGTTTTTTTTTTATAGGTAATAAAAAACTAAAACAAATTGCATCTGCAGCATCCATTGTGTATTTGTGGAATAATGCGCAGTTGGATTTAACTGAGGTGCGGTAGTTCGCCATATATAAAACTTTTGGTACAACATCTGACAAGAACTTTGAGCCTCAAGTTTATTGTATTTTTTAGAAATTGTGCACTTTCCAAAAGTTGGATTTTTATAAAGGAGGTGCGTTTGAAATTAAGATTACCAGATAAACATAGTAAGTATTTGTTTCTTTTTATTTTAATTCTAATGTGGGTTATTTGCTTGAAAAAAAAACAAAAAAAAATCCTCTGCCAAATAATATAATCACTCACAATTCCCGATAACCCAATTTCTTATTAAACTCTTTGACAATATTTACTCCACTCGTTACAAACAATTAAAAAAAACAAAAAACATTAAACCAACTCACAATTAAAAAACCCAAACTTTTATTTATATTTAAAAAAACAAATAAAACTCTTCTCTCAAATAACAAAATCACTTCACTCGCTCTTTCTTTGATTATATTGAATAACACAAGTTTTTTTAAAAAATAAATAAATAAAAAAATAAATTAATGCATATTCTATTGTAATGTCAAGGCTGACATTAGAGAAGCATTATCATTTGGAGACTTTTTGATGCAAACATAACTTACAAACTCCTCACTCTGATGCTAAATGGCGTAAGTAACTAAATTATTTCGAGTTGGTTTGCTAACTTAGTCTATAGGCAGAAAAGAAAATGTAACCGAGCTTGCCAGAGTGCTATATTTGTGTAAGAGTGAGGGTAGCTGGTGGGCTCTAGCTGAAGAGTTTTTAACTGAACATGAGAATTGCAAGATTTCTTTATAAGCTAAATCCTATTAAAAACAGTTGTTTACGGCAAATATACCTTCTGTGCTCCCTTTGATCACTTTATGCTACATGAGGAATTTATTATTATTATTATTATTATTATTATGTGTAATTAACGTGGAAACTTTATTTGTTTCCAGACGTTCTAGATTTTTAGATGACATTTATGTTGCAGCGGATCGCTATATTAAAATTGCACTGAAGCTCGCTGTGGCATGTTGTTGAACCAACTGGCAACATGCGTTTTAAAGCCTTAAAGTGCATAACTGAATGTAACAAGAATACAAGTCCGAAATACTGTATTATTGGTTAAAGCACTTCCGGTGAACCAAATCAAGACACGTTTTTAATCACCCTTGCGCCCTGTATTATTGGTATTATTGTTGCGTCGTATATAGTTTTGTTTTTGCCCCGTTTTCAGGACTAGAAGGATTGATTTCTCCCAAGACCCTTGGCCATTAGCTTGTGAGTTTTCCCCGGCTGGCAACATTTTAAAGCTGCTTGCTTCCTTTCTAAAAGTTCAGTGTTAATTAGGCTGTGTTTGGTATGACAAGCAATTTGTTTAGTAATGTACTGTTTTGTTAAAGCTAAGAATCACAATTATGTTTCAACTTACAAGTATCATATAGGGTTAACTAGTATTACCCCCACTAGATGAGCCAATTAGGATTTGGATGAGAAATTAGGATCTTTCCCCAAATACACCATAAAAAAAAATCAAATTGGGTTGATCGTGTTTGTTTTTTGTGTATTGGAAGAGCCTAATTTCCCATCTAGTAGGGAGTAATTTTCCATCTAGTAGGAGGGAAATTCTAATTAGGGCCCTTAACAAGATTGATAGTCGTGTATTCACTTATCATATGAACTGACAGACCTTCTAAAGTGATTGCTCCATTAGAATTATAATTCTCATATATCTGTTAATTGGATCATCCAAGTCAACGACTTATCTTTTCAGTATAAGCTTTAGGCTTTACATCAACAAGCAAAATTTCCTTATTCTAAACTCAGCCGATAAATTCTGATATGTATATTTTGTTTTTCCACAAAATTGCGCACTGCCTCAGTCAGAATTACCACTGCAGGTTAAGCAACAATAACACCAGTGAAGAAGAGGTTGTCCCTAGTATATGGAGAGCTTGAAACGTCTGCAGTTCTTGAAAGTTCAGATCCACATTTCTCCTTACGCTCATCGATAGCAATTTGTCTGCACCGGCATTCTGCACTACAGAATGCTTTTTCTCCTCTGCAGAAAGTAACATCAGCTATTAGAATACATACTGAAAGTTGTGATGAATTCATTTCATGCATCAACTGGGGCTCATTTGCAAGCTTATAAAGATCAACTTAGTACTTTGGTAGAACGGATTACTGATTTATCTCTGCATACACTACAAATAAAATAACAAATTACTCAAAGAAGTACTTTTCAGACACCAGATTGGCAGATTATTATAAAATGGTTTGGGAAATAGTCACCTTTGATCTGGTTTGAACACCATAACAGAGGTATCAAGTTTTTATAATGTTTTAATCATTATGAATTTGTAGATCGAACACACAAATCAATTCTTTTCCCAAGCTTCCCCGAGGGATTGAAGGTAACAATAGTGGTAGCCTAACCCCGAGTGCGCGCAAGTTGCACTAGGCTAGCATCCTGGATCCATGTTTAAGGTCATTTAAAAATTAAAACGTTTCTTGTTTCCATAAAATAATGTAAAAATTCTATCCTTATTTTTCTTTTCCCCAAAAATCAACCAAACAACAATCGCGAAACTGATGATTTCCCACTCCCCCACTCTTCCCAACCCCTCTAGACATAGATACACATACACTCACAACCCATACTAAATAGAATATTAGATTGCCCCATCCTCAAAATCAGATTTCATATCCTATATTTAGGTGTGTAAATGCATATTTTTTTTGGCCTTTAGGTGTGTGTGTATATATTTGACTTTGAGTTAGAGACATGACTTCTATTAATGTTCCAGTACTTCATAGTTCATACAGCAATCACTATAACTAATTGTCACCAACTAACAATTTTTTACTACAAAGGAAAGGTTAATTAGAAGAGTAGAGAGAGTGTACCTATACATGTATATATCAATTCCATGCAGCTTTTTCCTACACAAATAACATGAACTGAGGAAGTCCAAGGTCGGAAAGGCCGTTTTCACTTCCAAAGTCCTCGGCGGGGATTCACAGAAAACAGCTACTTTCCTCGATCTCATATCTTCACGACAATTTCTGTCGTGTCCAGCACCAGTCTCCACACCTTTGTCACAGTACGTCTTAGTGGTGGGCTTGTTATGTTTATGCGAAGTCACATAAGTATAACTCTCCATACATTCTACCCTGGATTCTACCTCTTGTGGATGACTTTGTTCACATTTACTATAGATTTTAGTGGAACCATTAATCGGAATTGGATTGGATCTCAAGTTCGATCCATCCACCATAGTTTTCACCAAAACATCGCTGCTAGATTTCTCTAGAGCGGCGACAATTCCCAACCCGACGCCAGCAACTGGGTCAGAATTCTTCAAGGTTCTTGGTGATAGAATTCTAAACTCTAACGAGCATTTTGGACTTGTGATGGTTTCTGGATAACCAAGTCTGCCACTAGACATTAAAGGGTCAGGAAACTTGCCTATGGTTGCTGGGCGAGTTCTCTTGCCCAACATACCTAAACTAGAAAGAGAAGAAAAATGAGCGAGTTGGAGGTTTGGGAGCTGTTCAAATGTGTTCAGAACTCTTACAATTTATGGAGGAGTTTCTTAAAGTTTGGTTTGCTTTTTAAGCCCATAGATTCATATGGAATTATATGGTTATGATTGTTTCATAAAAAAACAAAAAGAAAGATTAATAAAATGGTATTTGAGTTGATGGTATCAACAAAAAAACTACCAAAGTATTAAGTATCATGAGTAAAATAATTGATGATGCTGATTAATAAGAAAAAATAAGGATTCCCAAGACGACTTTTACAAAACGTAATTGTCAGGTCATTATTAGATTCTGACGTCCATCTCCAATGATTGAGACCCATCCCCGGTATCTACACTCAACAATCTTATACATACAAAATATCAGGCAATAATCTTAGTTTGTTCTGTCTTAATACTTGCAAGTTAAAACAACATTTTATTTCAGTTACAAGTTATCTAATTCTAATTAGATATACCATTAGAACTCTTTATGTAGTTGTATAGAGGAGATAATCTCCCACTGGTGGGCATTGAAATAAATATAACCATTGGAATACACGTTGGTCGTCACGTACGAAAACTATATGAGAGTTCATATGACAATTATATTACGAATTATCAAATGATAATATTGTTTGAAATTATGAAAGTTCGCTTATGAATATAAAATGACTCTTTTTGGCTGGGGAGCTGATATTATTACTGATAACCTTGCTCATGGATAGCCAGATTTATCAAAATGTCAAATGAAGAGGGAGTAGCATTAGTGCAATATGTACAGAGTTTGTCCATACTATTACTGTGTCATTAAAATTTAGCTTCCTCTACTCTGAAATAAGAAAGTAATATAAACAGAAGGTTAAATGCCAATGAAATTTTCTATGTATGATCTCCTCTTCGCGCGTCTCGTGAAAAACGATTAAGCTATCATGAAAATTTTCAACCTATATTAACGAAAAAATAAATAAATCAACCTATAAAGAATTAGCTAGTGTGCATGGGAGTTCATGACATATTGATATGTAACATTGAAGATCAATAACTTATACGAAACTAACGAAAGTACTAGTGTGCAATAGTATGATAGATTGATAGTTGTTCAAGCTAGTAATTTCCAGGACGATGAATCATTGTAGTGGAAATTGAATCAATCGAACAATGGGCCAATGGCACATGTAAGTTAAACAATTGCTTCAACACTTATTTGTGTCAGCCTTGTTAGACATCAGAATGAAACAATATGAACATGCAAGATGTAATCGATCAACTAATTATTATTTAAAACAGCTTGTCTCCACTAATTAAATGTTATATGTTCATGTCTAGAATCAAAGAAATAAAACGATCCCAAACCAACTGCTAAGTGAGTAAGTGACTCGCTAGAGTTTAAGAAAATAATTCAAGACATGGCACATGCATGGTTGGACCTACATGTAAAATGATGATCATCATCACTATTATGTGATTGGAGGTGTTGAATGGATTGTCTTTGAGTTATCATACATCATTACTTTCTTAATTTCTTTACCTAAAAGAGAAAAAAAAAAAAAGATATATTTTCAATTTCCAGTTGTATTTTTCTAACAATTTAGGAAGATATAAGAGGTCGAAAAAAAGAGAAAACACAACTAAAAAGTTGATTCTTGTAAGTTTGAACCAATGATCGAATTATTCTCGAAAAATAATATTTCCAAAAGAAAAAGTGATTTTATACGAATGTTGGGTTGATTAAGAATCCGGAATATATACTGGTTAGGCACGTACAATTCTACCAATTAGCTTCTGAAAATAGTACTTACCGTGATAACAACGTTTGTTTATTTCATTAGCCTATTTGGCTAGGCGTCTGAAATTCGCATCAATTATGAAAAGCTTTCAATAATTTGCAAAAAGTTGTGAATATAACAACATAATTATTTCAAGTACAGCATTTGAGTAACAATTAGCAACATTACGTGCTAAATATGTATGACGAAGGGTCAGGGACCCAAATAACTCACTTATGTTAACAAAATTTCAAGACATGGTCACCAAACTGATGTTTGCTGTAGTTGGATATTGGTATGAAACCCACCAATTGGGTTGGTAAATTTTAAAAATAAGGCCTTTAGAAGATCGACTTTGGTTGTTTAGGTAGGTAATCAGAGAGTTCAGACTTCAGACTACCAAATTCACTATAGAACATATGATGCAAACAACCAAACCACCTATCAAAAAATTTAAAAACATTAACGTTAAATTGGAAATTCATATCTGCGGAGGAAAGTCGAAACCCATTTTCTATCCAAATTCAATCAGCATTTGACTCACACTCACTATTTCTTGTTTTTATTCCCTTTGCAAATATATCTCAAATTGTGAGGTTTGCAACTCGATAAATTCTGGAATTAGTAGTAAAATGTGCAATGTTAGTTTTAGTGAATTTGAGACCATCTAAAATGCAAATGCAAGCGATACTTCGATTCCATCGCCAAACTACAGAGGGAAAACATGTGATATCAAATGGCATACATGATACATGGCTCCATACCGTATAGTTTTTAGAACGAGTATTTTTTATACATTTTCTTGTACGAAAACTTTGTTTTTACCGACCACTGCCGCACAGCCTATTGGCGTATGGCAAAAAATGACACTCCATCAAGGTCTGTATTTGCTAAACCAAGTCCTTTAAGGTGATGGTGCCATATGGTGCATCAACGTTTCTACATTGCATTAAGCTCATTGTCCGACTTTTTTACTACACGACGATCAAATAGTGGTCAGCAAAGGTTGGACCAGTTTTAGACACGGACGCCTTTCGCTATTCAACCTACTAATAATTCATCTTCATTCAGCTTCTAGTCGCTTGCGTCTCAATCAGTTCCTTCAAATTTTCTGTCTTCAAGTCTTCTTCAACACCACATCAATTTGAGTCAGCAGTGCTATGTGGGCTTCTTCTACACAGTTGTCAAACTAACACACTTGATTTTTGTATATGTAATGAGCCAAAAATGATTAAATTTTCCTGCCCCACTTTCATTCTCACTTTTATTATGATTGAAAAAGCATTGGCTGCCCACGGTATGGCCATCTTTCAACAATGTGCTCTGCCTGTGTTACACTCCCATTGTATCGAAGCAAGGGCAAGACAATATTCTTTGTCCGTAAGGCCACTGATACTTTAAATTAATTGGTCTTACGCCCATAATAGTTAACGACAAACTTAGGAAGAACACTCCACAACGCCATTTGGTTGAGGACTCTAATTAAACGTAACGTTCTGGTAAATGATTTTTTACTATCTAAGACACTATGATGGCGGTCTTGAATAAATGCCAATATAACGTATAAACCAATCACATTGAAAATGAGTTGACATATATAAACCCCGACCAACTAATTCAATTCAATGCAATTATATTAGTAAAGAATGTTAATGTGTTTGAGATCGAACATTTTTTGCTCATAATATCTCCAAAACTCTAAATATAAAACTCTGCAACTGTATTTTGGGATCAATAACTCCATACACATCTGGTAAGATGAAATCATTAAAAGTCTAAAGCGCAGCTGACCCTTTTTTAGAAAAAATTTGAAAGGAGGTGGTTATTGGTCTTGGTTGCAAAGATATGGTTAGAAATCATAATCTTCATATAATAATGGACGATCTCATTTTTTAATAAGAATAAGGAGAAAAGTAATACCTATTTATTCGTATCAATGATCTAAAGCTTACTTTACTCGAAAGAATAATACCTATGAAAAGTGTTGCTTTCATCAGATAATTTGATAAATATATTCCCAATTTTTTTATAATATAAACTGTGGCTTAGAAGGTTTGTTGAACTAAAATTAAGTAAAAATTGCGAACATTGGTATTGTAAAATATTGATTCATTTATCGTTTAATTATCCGCAGATGACAATGAAATGTTCAACAACAGCAACATTAATCATTTTTTAAGCTACGAAAGCATTTTATACTTCTCGTGATGTATTTGTTTATGCTAAGGTAGCTTATCAACCAATGTACTCTTGAGTCTTGAATGCATAATTTTCTTTACAACTTTATTATAACTAGGACTTTGAAGTGATTATCGTTTACCACAGAAAACAAGGATGGCTGATTTCTGTGGGCATTGACATGAATTAGTCTTTTTGTAAACGTTCTTCTACAAAATGATATTATACACTTTCTGGAGTCTGGACTAGTTCTGGTGGGCAGCAATTGAAAACATATAGTTTGAACCCCCCTATGCTAAATGCCTCAACCTTACCGTCACCTCTCCAAATTCCACCTCAAGATCATTCGGCTACACTACCATCTACTGCACTTCACTCTCACCCTGGTCGAGTAACTACCATGAACACTCTGACTTAAGTGATCGTGTTTTTTTATTTTTTATTTTTTTTGGGGGGGTGGGGAGTACCCTTTTTTTTAAAAATGATTTAGGTGTCCTTTAGTCCTAAATCAAATTGAACCTTTAACTTTTCTTCACCTAACATGGGAAGTATGAAAATCCAAACCTCATTTAGCGTTAGTCTAATACCATCAAAGATTAAACTGGTTTGCAGAGATGAAAACCTGGTGAAGCAAACATCACTTAACTGGTGTATATCAATTATCAATAAATTCATAAAATAAGTCGATCATTCAGCTGAACTTACACGAACATTAAACAACTTATTATCCGCTACAAGGGTACAATAACCTACCTAACTGCCCCAAGTTTATGAATCATGGGATGAGGGTACACTTCAAAGTAGAAACCCCAAACCCAAAACGCTCTAAGCCTTGTGTAGAGGCCCATAAGCTAACTCACATCCAAAACTAAGACCTCTACTTGCAGTCTAACCTCATTATCCCGCTGAAAAGGAAAAACGAAAAGTAACCAAACAGAAAAGTTTAATCTAATTCCAATGTTGCAATGTATTTGTCATAGAATTTCGCAGCTTTCTCAAGATCCCCAATCTCAGTATAACAGTCTGCTATGGCTCCGTAAGCTTCTGTATTTCCTGAACTCTCTCCTCCTCGCTCAGAGATGGCCAACACCATTGAGTGGTAATTTACGGCATCTTTGTACTTACCTTTCCTCTGAAGAGATGCTCCTGAAGGCAGCAGAATCAAAAGTGTAAAGGAGAAACACACAAATGTACATTCACTAGAGGAAATATAAGTACAGGAAGAATTTCAACTAGAAAATTTGGATGCTGTCCTCTACAGCTTAGGAGAACCGAAAACAGCTCACAGCCATTACTTTCGTGATGTTTCATTGTTTCATGCAACGCGTGGGAAACAAAGATGATGCTATACTCAAAATAATAGAACACCCGAAAATGTGGGCATTTCATTAATTTCAAGGAACATATTAGAGCAAAACTACGAAGGATTTGACAAAGCCATATAAAAGCTAAATACTAGGTATTCCTTATATATTTATTGAAAGATATTTATTGAAAGATAATTATTTAAAATATTTCTAGTCTCGAGAATCAGATGCAATGATATACTTTTTTTTTTCAAGGTTCAGTAATAACCATTACATGAGATTATAGTGTCACCAACTGGCATTATAGGGTCAACCTATAACAATGAAGGCAGGCTGAGATAGTTGTAAAGAATTGAGCGGGAGTCTCGGTATGCAAGCTTTGTAAGCATGTCATTCTAATTTATAAGTGAGGGCTGAAACTACAGAATTGAAGCTAAATATTTGATATGATACGCATATGGAGTTCAGATCCACCTTAGCAAACACCTTACTGGACAAGCTATATGGCTCATGGTGTTCACACATTTCCTTACAATTGAAAAATTATTCTAGAACCCTGCATTGAGAAAGCCTTAAAGTAATAATCATCAAACATCTTTAATGGATGAGAAGCAAAAGATAGTTTTCTTTTGCACACACACACAAAAAAAAAAAATGTGAATAAAAAAGAAGGAAAATAATTCACCTTTAGGAGAAAAAAGTAGGCAATAAAATAAAGGTTTGACAAAAGAAAACAAACCTATGCCTCGAGCAGCTTTCTTCTCCTCAACAGGATCTTTCAAATCCTGTGCAAGCTCCAGAGCTATCTTAAATTCCTCAAATGCCTTGTCAGGATCTTGATTCCTCAAAAAATTCTTTCCTGCTTTTAATCGCAAGATCAAGTCATGCTTCCGTGAATCAATGATAACTTCATCCTCTGATATTCTAGCACCGACTGGAGCATAACTCAAGGAAGGGGCATAAGATTCAATTTTTGCTTGTCGCCGAAGAGCTGCATTTATCTGTCGCCCAGTTGGTCATTCAGGCGTTGTAGTTCTTCTTTCCTCTGCCGTGCAAGTAACCCTGTCAACAAAGCCTTCAGTACAGATATACTGTTCTCTACATCATGAAGAACCTTTCAAGTATGTCCAATGTTGGACTAAATATTGATATTTAAAAATATTTACTTGGATGGGAGAGAAATGATCCACATGATGCCCTGGCTTCTAGTTAGGGGTGGCAGTTTTGTACATGACCGGCTAACCCGACACGAAATTAGCGGGTTGGGTTGGAAAAAAAGGCTTTTGGGTCATTTAAGGGTTGGCCCGCCAAACCCGTCAAATAAATGGGTTGGGTTAGGGTCACACATGTTAACCCGGGTACTCGTTAGTATACCCGATTAGTTCCTAGGTCCAATGGGTCATCAACCCGTGACCTGTATGACCTGTTTTAAGTCCTTAAACATATATGTTTCCGGATTTTATTAAATCTCATCATCCCAATTACCTAAAAGAAAATACTAAAAAGAGAAGGATGAGCTGGCAATCCAGCATATAGAATGTTATAGATTCATTCAATAAAAGATATGATCACATTAACATTGAACGCTTACCCTAGTCTCAATTCTATAAAGAGAACAATGAAGCCGTCAAAGTCACATTCAAGTATTCAACCCCAATTCTCCTTAAGCTACTGCCCAAATTCCTCAAACCCCTTACCTTGATTTACTGGTAATTCATCTTTTATTTTTCTATTTACTTAGTTTATTTTATGTGGCTGGAACAATAGTATGAAAAAACTTCCAATAACATCTGGAAAGAATGATCCCCCTCTCTAAATTATTAATTAAGTTAATCCTTTTTATATCATTATGTTAACACTTCAATGTAGCCATTTTATAGAACGTGAACAGAATAGTATTAGATTCACTTTTTGACATCTCTAACTAAGTTGTTTATTCTTGCTGCTTGTTTTTATTCTTATAAATGGAGTTTGAAGTTGCTGAACAACACAATGTGACGCCAACTCATATTGATCTTGTAGACGTAGAGACCCAGTACTCCCACGAACCTGCAGTTCAAGCCACTTGTGCTGAACAAAATACGAACAATGGTAAGTCTCGTAAGAAAACTTCGAAAGCTTGGAATTGTTTTGAATTGTTACCGGTTCGTGCTGATGGGAAGGTCAGGGCTAAGTGTCGTAAGTGTGGGGTCGTTTATTTGTGTGACAGTAAAATGGGGACTGGTAATATGAATCGCCATATTAAGTCTTGCATTAGGAGAAATACTGCTGACTTAGGACAAATGTTTTTGTCTAATTCCGAATCTTCTTTGTCGATGAAGACCCAAAAGTTTGATCTTGAAAAGTTTTGAGAGAAAATGTATATGGCAATAGTTAGACATGATTTACCTTTTCAGTTTGTTGAATATCAGAGAATTAGGGATGCATTGAGCTATATTGATAAAGGAATCAAGTTAGTATCTAGAAATATTGCTAAGGACCACATCCTAAATATTTATAAGAAAGAGAAAGGAGTTGTTAAAGACTTGTTGCATTCCATTCCAGGAAGAATTAGTTTAACTTCTGATTTGTAGACTTCCATTAGCATTGATGGTTATCTTTCCCTCACTGCCCACTTTGTTGATACTAATTGGAAGTTACAAAAGAGAATTTTGAACTTTCGTTTCATGCCTACTCCCCACACTGGTATTGCATTGTCTAAGAAAATTTATAATTTATTGATCGAGTAGGGAATTGAAAAGAAGTTGTTTTCTATGACTTTAGATAATGCTAGTTCTAATAATTCATGTATTGGTTTATTGAAGAACCAACTTAATTTGAAGAATGTTTTATTATGTAACGGTGAATATTTACATGTTCGTTGTTGTGCGCACATTCTAAATCTTATTGTTCAAGATGGGTTGAAAGTAATTGATTCTTCTGTTGTGAAGATTAGAGAAAGTGTAAAGTATTTGAAAGGTTCACAACAAAGAAAGCAAAGGTTCTCTAATTGTATTGCACAAGTTTCTTTGGAACGTAAAAAGGGTTTGCATCAAGATGTTCTAGCTCGTTGGAATTCAACGTTTTTAATGCTTGAAAGTGCTCTTTACTACCGTAATGCTTTTATTCATTTAGAGTTAAGTGATTCGAATTATACTCATTGTCCTGTTGGAGAAGAGTGGAGTAGGGTTGAAAAGATTTGTCGGTTTTTCGATGTGTTTTATAAGGTGACTTGCATATTTTCTGGGACACAGTATCCTACATCAAACTTGTCCTTTCCCCAAGTGTTTATGGTGCAAGAGACTTTGGCCAAAGCTATAAAAGATGGTGATTATTTTCTGCGTTCCATGGCTGTTGAAATGAACCTTAAATTTGAGAAGTACTGGTCAGATTATTCTGGTATTCTTGCCATTGCTGTGATATTAGATTCTCGATACAAGTTAGAATTTGTGAAGTGGTGTTACAATAGGCTTTTTGGTAAGGATTCACCTCAATTGGATGATGTTTCTACTAAGTTGTCCTCTCTTTTTTGCTCAATATATGCAAAATGCTAATGAGTCTACTACCTCTTCAAAGAATCCAACAAATCATTCTCAGTTGTCTTGATATTGTTATGGAGGTAAAACTACATTTATATAGTTCTTTAAATATATTTCTATCAATTTTGTATTGTTGTAACTATGTACCACCTATCATATCTTATGATCCAGGATTTTGACACATTTGATGATGAAGAAATGTCTACTCACAACAAAAAAGTTAGTTAGAGTTATACTTTAGATGAACCAAGATTGGATAGGAAATTAGAGTTGGATGTCCTTCACTTTTGGAAGGGGAATCAGTATCGATACCCTGATCTCTCTTTGATGGCTCGTGATGTTCTGTCCCTTCCTATATCAACCGTTGCCTCAGAAGCAGCTTTCAGTATTGGTGGTAGAGTTGTCGATAAGTTTCGTAGTGCCCTCAAGCCTGCAAATATTGAGGCTTTAATTTGCACTCGTGATTGGATATTTGGACTGTCAGGTGTGTGATTCTTTTCTTTTTTTCTATTGTTTTTTGTATGTCCTGCCATGTTAATTTCTTCAACATCAAATGGTTTTCTTCTAATATAGATAATATGGAGCCCAATGTGGACGAAGTTGTCTTGAGGGCGTCACAAACTTGAACGTGACTGATAAGAATGGAAGAATTGTGGCGAGGTTGAAGAAAGTGGCTAATACAAAGGAAGGCTAGAAAGTTTAACTGGTGGCTTTTAATTTGGAGATTGAAGTCACTCAGAGTAGAGTAGTAGTCTAGTAGGATCATGTTGTCTTTGCAAAAGTAGTAGACAGTAATAATAAAAAGCATGTCTTTTCAATAAATTAAGAATTTTTAATGAAGTCGGACTTAGTCTATGTTTGCATTTATCATTTTATGTTTGCATTTTTTTAATAACAGGCTTGCCCACGAGGTAGCAAAGTAGACAAACTAGACATGGTTGTTTCTAGTTTGGTTATGTTTTTTTTTTAGGCTAACAGGTTGTTTCACTTGTTTGGTTCAAGCGTTCAGCCGATGTGTTTCAACAACTCTGCGCACTTTTGCAAGTTCTTTTATTATTTAGATTAATAAATATTCTTTATCCAAAAAAAAAGAACTTACGGGTTATCTGTTAACCCGATCCAAAATTGACCCGTTGGCTTAGCGGGTAACCCATTACATATGCGGGCTGGGTTTGGGTTTGACAAACTTGACACGATTAGTAATTGGGTCGGGTTTGGGTTTGCTCTCCTAACACGTGACCCGAGTATGACACGACACGAACCCGACCAAACACGACCCATTGCCACACCTACTTCTAGTCTATGTTAATGCACACAATAAACAAAACAGCATTTTTCTCAATGTATTAAGAATGCGCAGTTCATTAATTACACGAATATGCCACTCCATTATTCGAAGCAAATGCTACTACTCCAAATTTAAGCTTCATATAATGAGATAAAGAAACACACTTAAAATTGTTTGAAATAAGGAAAAAAGTAAACATAATTCTTTTTTTCAATAACAATATAAAGTGCAGATAGAAAGAATTGAACTAAACAATTTGTGAGGTTCACCATAGTTCACGTGATGTCAAGTAATCTAACCTCCAACAGTGGCCCCTATAACAGCTACACCAAGCAGTATTGGCATGTTGAAAACAGAGGTACTAGCTTCACATGTTTCAGCAAAAGCTTCAGAAGGCAAAACCAACATCAAAGAATTTGCAGCAGCAAATGCTTTTCCTGCGTGCTTGAATGACACCATACCCTGCAGTACACGCATATCCAGTCAATTGGTGGACGTTTGATGGTGTTGAGAAGGATCTAAATAAAGGGTTACACAGAAATAACAAAATGCAACAAATGTGTGTAGCTGAACTTATCACGATATAGATTTAACTGTAGCTAAACGAAAACACTAATTGAACTGAAAAGTGAAAACTTTAATGGGGTATAGTCTTAAGAAAAAGTGTCAATGACTGACTGAGAACAGGGTCCAGTGGGCATTGCTAGACACATCAGTTTCAGTGTCTCTTCTCCTCTTACAACACAGATGATAGATTTCCTATGTTAGGTAGATTTCTTTGAGAATTACCCCCCCCCCCCCAGTTTTTTATCTGCTCTGTAAAATATTCTTGTCCTTTTACAAGTGAATGCTTGTAAGGCTTTTGACTCAAACTTCCATAATTCATGCTATTCGTATATAGGATTCTAGAGCTACCCTGAGGTACATTTTGTTAATGTTGTTTGCCTCTTTTTTATCGACTTTGAATATTTAAAGAAAAACCTAAGTCACATTGACACAGATTCGCATATCGGTTGTCTGACATGAATAATGAGTGTTTGACACAGTGGCCATTTGAGAGGTTTGATAACTACTGTACTATCATATAGTTTCTTTCACGCACACACACACCGTCAAATAGTTTCTTTCACCAGTGTAATGAACATAAAAACATGAATTTGGAAAGACTCACCGTCATACCTGAAGAGCGAATATATGTTTCTAACGTTATAGTCAGAAGCATGCTTCAAAAAATTTTGTTCTACCAGAATACAGTATATCTTCAAGATCTGAACTTCCTGTAATGCGGCAAAACAGATCAGCAGCAAAAGAGGGAGAGCTAGCATGCTTACCAATACTAAACAACAGGAAAGCAATGAGTATAAAAAGCTCGAATAACTAAACTAATCTACACAGAAAATGATAAGATCCACTTAATTTCAAGTTTGAATCAACAATATTTAAAATCGGTAATAAAAAGTTTTAAGAGCCGGAGAATAATAACAAAGAAACCATACCTGACACTTAAAGGTGCAGACAAATCAAATGAAATAACAGCATAAACAGATTAGAACAAAAAAGCTAGAGTAGAGTCAATGTATATTATACCAAAACTATAAAACAGGAAATCAGTGGGTATAATAAGCAATAAATAGGGTGAGTTCACATATCAAAATAGCAAACAAGCCACAAACAAAAGATCATACAGAACTAACACATCTTCAATGTCTCACCAGACACAAATTTAAATAATGCAGGAAATGAAGAGAGTGCAGAGGAAGGAAGGAGCAAACAAATTTATAAATGGTTAGATCAACTGCCCCACTAGAAAAGCCTCCAGCCTGAGTTGTAAGTTCTTTCACTTGTCTAAAAGATGCCGATTTGATAAACCCACACTAATCCTCAAAAAACACAACCCCACGATCTTCCTATGCACATCGAACAACCCTGGGAAGTACACTTAAAGCACACAAGCTCAACTTGGTCTAGAGTCTAGACTGTAGAAAAACTTTACAACATTAAGCAAAGAAGTAGAACTGAAGAAGGTTCCTCACTGTAGCCAATCTATTCAGAATAAATATTTAGCCAAACTCTCTAAGTTCTGAATCCTACACGTGTGCATGGGATCCCCAATAGCGCAAAATATACTTGGTAAGAATATGATCTTTAACTTAAGTAAGAATATAATCAAAGATGACACATAAGAATAAGATCTCTGGATTATTTTCAGTCCTCCCCAATGGCTTACATAATTTCTTGCAGTATATGCTAAACCATCCCCTTACTCTTAGCATGTATAAAACAACTCTTTCCTATGCAATAAAATTCCAATCTAAATAGAAACAAATATATTAAATTTATTCCCCTTTTGTCAGGACACCGAAAAGCAGCTCTTAAACACAAATTCTAACGATGTAACAGTGAGGATCACTAGGACAAAGTAGTGAGTTGAAGACCACTCGATCGAGATTGCACGTAACCCAGTCAATTCACAAGTCTGCACAACAACATCTGTGTTTTTATTGTGATAATATAGATTTCTAGCTAAATATATATATCCAAAGGTTATAAATCCAAAAATTCACGAATAACAAAGTCTAAGTAGTAAGAATTAGCATGTTGAAACTCTAACCATAAATCAACAATAACCACACGACATAGTCTTAAAAGACGATATTCGAGATATGCATAAAAGGGATTGTCTAATACAAAAAAGAACCAGCCTCCAAGGCATTCACATCATCTTTGCATACACGTCATACAATGCAATTCTAGCTCTGAAATCTTTCCACTCATTTTGAAGGCAATGAAAAAGAATGTCGATAAACTTCTCCACTTCTCCTATCAGAGAAATATTCAAACAGAGCATCCTTTACAATATACACTCATGGTTTTTCCTAAAGAACTCAATTTTTTTTTCTTATTAAAACTTGTGTCGACATAAACCAGAGCAAAGATATGTGAAACAAAGGGGACATACTCCATAACAACAATGGTAAAGTTTTCTAACTAGTTATGAGAACATACAAAAATGACACAAGAAATTGCACAGAGCTACATGAACAAGGATCAAGTGGGGCAGTAATTAGTAAGCTACTAACATAATATACGAGTATAAGTATTAAAAAGAAAAAAAAAATGTAGTCGGGATAAAGTTACTGACCAATTGAATTAGTTAGTGTGGGAAATGAGCGAGGTGGACGGACGGAGTTTGGTAATACGGTGGAGCAGTGGACAACCAGAGCCATTGAGTGAGTTTGGATATATTTTTGGATAGTTTTCTGTTTTTCTTTTTCTTTTGTTTTCTCTTTTATTTATTAAAAAGGTATGCTTTTACACAAATGCACTTTCATATTTCAAAAACACCACTGCTCCTTTTGACCAAAAATCTATACTGATAAAAATTCCACTCATTGGGTAACTATATAGTAGGAAAATAATTTCCCACTTAAAAATTTGTCAGGAATATATCTAGTGGCAAAATTTTGCTTGTTTGCACAATTTGTAATATGTACCGGTGCTTGATAACACAAAATTTTCTACCAGCAAATAATTTTTAAAATTTATTTTGTATTTAAAATGGTTCGTACATATTAAAAAGTTAATTCATATTAATTACAAAGGAGTGTTCTTGATTGGAGTAAAGAAATATGTAATGTATCAAGAACACCAAGGATAACATTGACGAAAATGCAGAAAACAAAAGTTGCATAGAAAGGATTGATTTCTCTTGGAAGGACGTCTTCTGATTACAAAGGAGTTTGTTTATAATGAAAAGCAGAAGCATTGAAGTTTTATTTTCATCATTTCTTCTTTTTAAAAAAATTGTTATATAAATTTCAACAATGTAAAATGACTACACATATCTTCAGAAACCCAATGACCCAAGTCCAACTTGTGTTTCCGCCAAATTTGAGTTGAGTAGAGCAAGAAGAAAGGAATGTCACTCAAACGCCACCCATTCTACTTCACTCTCTGCTCTCTCTTTTCATTCTCCTCACTTCCCCAACTCTAGAAAATCTCTCCACCTGCATCACACCAACAAGCACAATCACACCACACCCGCCCCACTTGCACCTGTACACACCACACTACACCACATGCAGTGCACACACACACACCACCACCACTTATGCCACACACCAGCACCACCTGCACCACACACATCCCACCAGCGCCACCACACACCACACCACACCACACCACATCACATAATAATTGTAATACACACTCATACAGTACCACACATGTACGACAACGTTCAAGCATAAATAACTTCACTTGGCATGGTGCCAGTTCCATTATATACGCTCGCACATTGTACACATAATAACTGAATTTAAACATTAAATAACTTAAGTAGAACACATATTAATTCAAGTACCAAAAAAGATTTGAAAAATAAAAAGGTATAGAATTCCATCATGTTTTAAGTTTCTTCAACAATTGGATTGCTAGAAGAATGTCATTCTAATATCCAAAAGACATATACCAAGTCTAAGAAATAATAAATTCAACGACTACGAGGTTTACTGCCCCAAGTTCAACAAATTCAAAGAATCTCGCACATATCCTTGTTTGTTGAAGCTTTCTAATAAGCCATGAATACTTTACTAAAGGGGTAGTAATGCGACCACTCTCAACTTGTGAAGTATCACCAACTACACTAGAACTTTCACCAACATTGCCAGTAGGATGTGCAATCGTTCCCAAATATGATGCAAGCTTGCGCAAAATGAGGAAACATCATCTCTCGTAGGGGCATCGCTGCAGGATGTGCCTATAACAATAAACAATTTCTTACAAGCTATATGAATAAGACATAATAATAATTTGTTACAAGATAGTAAAATATATACCCTGCAATACGCATCCATGTTTGTCGATCAACATCAATATCTTTGGTTTGTTGGTTGTATGAAAAACCAAACCCAATAGCCTCAATTTAGAACCTAGGTCATCCCAATAAGAAACTTTTTACTACATGTACTATGGAGTTTCTAGTGAATAAGATGGGTTACAATCAGGTAGGATCCCGCGCAAGTAATTCAATTACCTCATGGTCAGACCTATGTTGATAGCCGAGCATTATGAATTTTCTATCGCAGAAACAGTTTATTCGGGTTATAGACAGTGTCCATCTGATTTCTCATTGGTTGAGAGCAACGTCAGTAGAAAAAATTTATCAAGTGGGGATGCACTTCCATTTTAAATCATTGTAATTCCCACCATGCTTATGTAGTTTCTTGAACAAAATTATTCTATATTGCGACCATAGAGCTCGACAGAAAACTTCAGCAAAAATCCAAAGATTATGCAAATAAATTCAATCACAAGAAAGTATAAATAGAAAGTATGAAATAAACTATGGGAGCCCATATAAATAACATCACATATATAGATCATAATTTTAAGAATAAACAATTTCATATTCATGGCCTTGAGTTTAGTCTCATGTACTGCGAGGTAGTTGGAGTTTCTCAAGATAGCTCTGCTGGAGTTGAGCGGGCGCCCTCCTTTTAGTGCCTTCAGATTGACACCTCACTCTATGCACCTACATCTTATTACGGATAAGGCAAACGGGGCAAAAAGATCAAATTGCCATTTAAATTTCACTGAACGACGGTCCTAAAACTTGGTATGTACTATGTAAAATCCCAGTCCATTTCAGTACTCAGACAGCCAGACCTTTTCTTTGGGAACACTGAACTGGATTCTCCTGTAAATTTGGTACCTTGATCGACTGACATGTTTTAAAATTCTCTCAAAAGCAAATTATAACACATCAAGATTCTTTAATGACTTCAAGAATGCAAGCAGAAATGGAGAGGAATGATTTCTTCAACTCTCCTTTTTTTCTTATCAACTTTAACATTTGCAGGTAAAAATACTTTTGAGTGCCCTGCTATGTGATAGTTTTCAGACCACAAGCAGTAGTATAAAGCAATCAACCGCTGTAGACCCACATGCTTTCATTACTGACAGATGCAAATTTGGCTATCCAAATCTTTCGGCAGTTCCAACAAATAGAGAAAGAGACAACACTAAAGAATAGGATGTTAACGAGGGTTAAGAAGGCGAAACAGCTGTAGTTCTAAAGCCATAATCTGAACATATCGGATTCCAGAATCTGAAATCCTTCAAAAGAACCTCATTAGCATTAACTTCTGTCAACCTGCTTTACGCATGTCAGATATAAGAATCTTCTTTGCTGATTACAACAATCTTTCCGTTTCTCATTCCAGTATGAAATTTTATGGCCTATATTTGTGCAAAGAGAACCTCATTCCATGTATCAGGAACACCGAACACCAGGGAGGCACCAGTGCAAGCAATCTTGCACACCTGGTGTAGCTTTGATACTGTATCTTGATATGTGACCCTCGTCTCTCAGCTGCGAGAGAGCAGTTATGTTCAATAGTTTAACCCCCGTGCCATTAACAGTGCTAAAAGCACTAGGATTGGCTGACTCGTTTTGTAAAACTTCTTTCCCTCCAGCCAATGGAGTGGTATTATCACAGCTTCCTCCTGAATTCCAATCACCACGGAAGAAATGCCTGGGTGAGATGGTCCTGAAGAAAGCTTTAAGCTTTGGATGGTTTGGAAGCCCTTCATTATATTGCTATGATGTCCTCTTTCCTTTAAGTTTCCTTTTTATCAAGTGGTCGCTTGCGCACCTACAATCAAATCAACATACACAGTCACAAAAAAAGAGAAATGAAGGTGTTTCCTCAGTGCTCCCTAAAGCACCAAGAAGGCAGATCACATGATGAAGTCATACACAAACTGAGAGCAGCCACTTGATGGCGTTCTCCGTAACAAGGACACACCACTTTCTAGAAAAACTTCATGACAGAGTATATATACCCGTGATACAAACAAAAGCCGCATACTTAACTGGGACATGTCTAAATACATGTCAATCAGATACTTCATCACCCTTTTTGGTACCAATATATTGTGTGTTATTGTTTCATACTTGCATACTCTCAAATTACGAGCCAGGTCAAGTAACGGAAGTTGATGAGCAAGTCAACCACATTCAACTTATGTATCACAGACACATTTTAAAACCCACTCTCTAACTATCGTAAAATGGGTCAAATAAGACAATATATATAGAAGCAGGACCATACCACAACTTTGATCTTAGCAACAGAACCCGACTTCTCTTTATCTGCAGCAAAGCTCTTCATAAGAGTATTGTCTGGCAAGCCACGAGCTCTGCTTAAATGTTTAATTATTACCAGCAATGTATGGCTCAGAGTCATCAAAACTTCTTCCTCGAACGGAATGGTAATGTGACATACCATCATACACCCCAGGAACTGGCATCTACATACACATGATACAAACAAAAAAATCATCAGCATTTTCAGTGAAAACCAGAATCAAGTTTTCCAAACTGCAAACTTATATGCAAATTCTCAAACAAAAATATATCATGGGGAGATCTTAATCTTCCAGTTGAAAAATGAGGCAAGCACAGAGACAACACACTAACACATTACCTTGTTAGATAAGTGAAAAATAACATTATCTGGTAAAATTGAACTCTTATATGCAAGAACAACCCTTTATTTATTAAAGTAATGGTGTAGGACTAGTCTATTAATCGAACAAATATGAAGTGAATTTTACCGTAAACGAGAGATGAAAGGTGAGATTCAGCTTCTGATGATTGTGTGGAAGAGATGTTGTTCGGGGTTTGTTTGTGAAGAAACAGCCACAATCATCGATTTCGAAGAAGAAGCAAAATGGGAATTTTTCCTGCTTGGGTGGGAAAAGAGGGATCACGTGAGTGTTTTGCCGGCAAAATTTCTTTTCTTTTGCCGCTCGAAAATTTAGCAACAAGCAGCGGGCAAATCGGCATTAAAGTGAGAAAATATAGAGTTATCAAGTCACTGTATATTAATTACCTGGTTTTATGCACATAATATCTTATCTTAAACGAACTTAGAGTTTAAAAGTTTATCTATCCAGTTTCGATTCGATTTTATCAATTGAAAACGGGTTGTCGCGGAAGAAGGCGCCAACCCAAAAAAAAGAGGTGCAGCTTTGCTGGAGAGCTTATCCGCTATTTTTTTTCGATGTACCGCCTTTTTACCGACATCGCCTCGAACTCCGCAGCTCCCGCTTTGTTATCCGAGACCGCCTTCAAATTTGCCGAGATCGAGACTACGCTGCAAACACTTTACCGCTTACTTGTACTGGTTCTTCGATCGCCACAAGTGCCAAGGTGAAGGGTGTTTCGTGCTATTTCACTCTCCTACGTGTATTAGTTTTTTGTTTTTCTTTTCAATGTCAATTTTATCTATCTATTACAATATTAACTCTGTGTCTATATTAATGTAGGCATGGATTTATGAGTACTTCCAGTCATTCAGCCATACCCAAATGAGGACTATCATTTGAGCATGTCCCGCTAATAGGTACTCGCCATTACTCCTTTTTATGCTAGCACAACAAATACGCATTTGAAGTATACCCGAGCCACCATTGATAATATGACTTGTACCGATGTAAGTATTTTTGTATGTAAATAGTTTTATTTATTAATTAATATTATTAGTATGTGATTAATGATTAATTTCCTCGATCATATGCTATTTGACAGGTTGAATGGTATCCCTATGTTGAAGTCCGAGCTACACGGCCGGTGGATGAAATAGCATTTTTCGAGGGATTTATATGCTTTCTTGATAATGTCGAGCAGTACAATGTTGCGAGGGTTGTAAAGTCATTGGGTCATATGCAGTTTGTACCCTCGGATCCCCAAAACCAAAAGAGCTCGACGCTGAACTACTTCCGGACGCGGGTATGATGTAAAATTTAATATTGCGTCTTCCTACTGGAGTAATTGGCAGAATCACTTGATTCAACTTGAACAACGCGGACCCATTCCGTCTTATCCATGGGAGTGTGTTAGTAGATACATGAGTTGGTACGAAAATAATAGTCATATGAGAATGATAAACCCTGATCATCTTAGTCACTACTCCCTACAGAGTCTTCCATATCATAATCTGGTGAGTTAATATCTTACAACGTTAATTTTTGTTTTGTTTTGTTTTGTTTTGGTATTTTATAAATGTAAATGTATATACTAATGTAGTTTTGTGTTTTAATTTTGACAAAGACCCGTCAATTCGATGAAATTTCTCGCCGCTCAATCAAGGCCCGCGAATTGGGTGGGATCAAGATTCCGAGGGATGCAATGGAACGAGTTCATGGAGGCATACAATTTGACCCGTGCAAGTTCATTGGCGGACGATATCGCGGAAGGAGCATAGGATTTAGGTATGTTGAGTTTGGTTAGTTTAGGGTTTAGGGTTTAGTGGCCATATATCTTGTTTTTGGTGTGTTGAGCATAGGATTGCAGCTTGTGGCCATATATCTTGTTTTTGGTGTGTCCACTTTGGGCAATGAATGGAATGGGAGAGTCTCATTGTCCTATATGTAGGTGTCCATATAGTCACTTCCTAGTATCGTCAATTGCTTCATTTTTGCTCTTGAAAATGTTGAGCATAGGATTGCAAAATTGTCATTGCGTCCACTTAAATATGATAGTGTTAAGTCTTGATTAGGTCATGTAATGCTGGTGTTTCTCGATGCAGCAATTACTTAATGTATTTCGGGTCTAGAGTGTAGTTAGTCTACTCAATGTGAAACCGCCACTTCTCATGAAAGCAAGAATTTCCAAACTATGAGTTTGATATTTTTGGACAATGGCATATATATGAAAATCTTAGAAATCATGATTTTGCATTTGAAATTTGAATTTTATGTTATGCTTGTTTTAGCTCGAAATGGAGGACGGTGATGAAATTGATGCGATGCCGCACCGCACCAAGCTCTCGACGGTATAATAATAGCATGATGAAAGCCGTAAGTCGGTAGGAAAAGGTCAGGTGATAGAGGTGTCAGCTTAAGTCCGTTATTTTCGGTTTTGTCAAAGATTATCTTTCGTGTAAATTACCAAAGAAAAGGGTTAAGACATTTGTAACTTCGATACCTCCATATGGTTTTATGTTCTTGATCAATATGTAAAAATATGATAATCCAAATTTTTACTTCAAAGCTTTGTGGACTCATATGTTTTACTTTGAAATAATGGAAGTACAATTCTTCCTTCTGCTTGTAATCCCGCCGGTTCGATGGTCTTATAACTGAATTATTTCTACGTGGATGTATGTTTCCATATATGCTTTACAATCTTCAATCTCCGGGTGATTAAACCGACAGAGTGATACCTGATGTATAGGGATTCCGGGGCATTATCAACCTTGTTCATGTGATGAATTCATTAATAAGATTGGCAAGGAATAAGAGTAAGACCTTGATAGCATAACAGTCACCATCTTGAAATTATGATCCGAAAGCTTGGCATTCTCACTCCGTGCTTATTTAGTATATTCACCCGTGCTTATTTAGTATACATTGCTTGATCGGTTGAAATGCTTACAAAGAATGTAGTAATCTAGCAATTGAACTTAAGGCCATGGCGTGTCGGTCCGCTGTTTGACTTCGAACTTGCATTAGAAAACGGCATGGCGGTTCGTTTGACTTGAACTTGCGGCCAAAAATGGCGGTTCTGTTTGACTTTGTCCCAACGGTATGGTTGGGGACCGCTTGGACTTTTTGTACAAAAACGGCATGGCCACACCGCTTGGCCCTTTAGTTCCAAACGGTGTGGCCAGGCCGTTTTGGACAAAGTCCAAACGGTCTGGCCATGCCGTTTGGGACAAAGTCCAAACAGACATACCATTTTTTTGCAAGTTCAAAGTCCAAAAGCGGCATGGCCACACCGCTTGGCCTTAGTTCCAAACGTGGCGCCGCCGTTGAGACAAAGTCCAAACGGTCGGCCATGCGTTTGGGATAAAGTCCAAACAGACATACCATTTTTGCAAGTTCAAAGTCCAAAGCGGCATGGCCACACCGCTTGTCCTTAGTACCAAACGGTGTGGCCATGCCGCTTTGAGACTAAAAGCCAAACGGTGGCCATGCCGCTTGGACTTTGAACTTGCAAAAAAAGGCGTTGTTCTTTGATCCCAACGGCGATAGCCACACCGCTTGGACTTTAATCCCAACGGCATGGCCACACCGCTTGGTACTAAGGACAAACGGTGTGGCCATGCCGTTTGGACAAAGTCCAAACGGTGTGGCCATGCCGCTTGGACTTTGAACTTGCAAAAAATGGTTTGTCTGTTTTGACTTTGTCCCAAACGGCATGGCCGAACCGTTTGACTTTGTCCCCAACGGCATGGCCAATACCGTTTGTCCTTAGTACCAAACGGTGTGGCCGCTTTTGGGACAAAGTCCAAACAGACACGCTTTTTGCAAGTTCAAAGTCTAAACGGCATGGCCACACCGGCTTGGTACTAAGGACAAACGGTGCGGCCATGCCGCTTGACTTTGAACTTGCAAAAATGTAGTGTCTGTTTGGACTTTGTCCCCAAACGGCATGGCCACACCGCTTGGTACTAAGGACAAACGGTGTGGCCATGCCGCTTTAGGGACAAAGTCCAAACGGTCCGCCATGTCGTTTGGACTTTGAACTTGCAAAAAATAGAGAATTGTTTGGACTTTGTCCCAAACGGCATACACCCGCTTGGTACTAATACCAACGGTGGCTATGCCGCTGGGGACAAAGTCCAAACAGACACGCCATTTTTTTTATCCAAATTAAAATCAAACGATATCGCCGCATTTCAAGTCCATATCGCTGATGTTGATGTTTTGGCAATTTATCAGTTTGGTTTGTTTGTGTTGATGTTCATTGATGATCATATGAGTTGAGGTAAATTTGTTGTTGACAAACGTTGGCATTATACTCGGGTGGTATAGTATCTGCATCAATACATCATATCAACTTACGAACAAAATTGCAAGTGGGCACGCTTTGTGTAACAACAAGAACATTTATAATAAGCACATCAAAATGCTTTATGCAATCCCAAATATTATTGTTCAGAGATACAACATTTAAGCACATCGTAATGAATTAGCAACAAGTATAGCCCGCCTGCGCACCTAGTTTTGGCTTGTTCAAGCCTTTCACTCCAAGTTTCAAGCTCTTCAACTTCTCCACCTTCTTTCAACACTTCGCTTTTTCACGCTTTTCACAAATTCTCCCGCTATAGCTAATAACTCAATTTTTAAGACTTTCTTCAATGGTGCATAGTCAAGGTGGCGTTGATATCATGGCATCTTGTGGAACTGTAGCAAAGAAGAAACATAACCGTGAGAGAATGATGAAAAGATCAAGATCGATTGATGCAAAGTCGAGGGGCTGAAACGAATGTGATGAGTAGGCAAGATTTTACCTAAAGCAAAGCTTTGCCTCCGGATTCTCCATTTCTCCTTGAGCCATACTTCTCTTTTCTACAATATCAATGAGATTAGAACTCAGTCTAATTAAACTCCCCAAATGTAACCTAAACCAAAGAATATTAAAATTTGAAAATAAAAAGGAGAAAGAAGTTATCAAAAAGCACCGGTCTATCATTATGATGTTTCCTATCTAGAGCCTAGCTAGCGGACAACATTAGATACTATCCAATGGAATGATGCAATGGAACACAACCCCATTACACAGTTCAACTTAACAACACTTGATAAAACTCTAACAAGGTCGCCATATCTAAACCACTCTTAACAAGTCCGGACATCAATGAAGTCCATGACGCTAGAGATAAAAATATCATTAGAACTAGTGAACATTTAGAATCAAAGAGTTTTGAATAAATCTATACTTACAATCGATTCATTATTATTTTTTCTCCCACAATTTCTCGAGTCATGGTTAGCAATCATTCACATATCCGTGACACTTTCTTCCTGAATTGTTTAGGGCTATCTCTTTGGGGATTTCCATCTATCCGCTTTTCTTCTTCCCTCCCTTTGTTTGAGAAATGTTGGGATTCAAAATCAATAGCTGAAATAAAGACCGAATTAAAATAAATATTTATATCAAATTAAACACCAATTAAACACTAAATTTATATCAAATTAAACATTCAAATAAAAAACACGGATGTATTAACCGGGTATCGGGGCTCTGCGAATCGAGGCTCTCGAATCGAGGCTTTGCAACCGAGGCTCTCAGAATCGAGGCTCTGCAACTTCAAGTCTCCTTTGTAGGAAGTCTCATTAAACTTTGAAATTTCAATAGCCATTTCACCAATCTTTTCAATAAAATATGAATAACCCTCAAAAAGTATGCGACGATCGTAGTTTCAATTTGAGAAGCAACCTTGATAGAATGAGCCACTCTCAAAGGTTCATTTGAGACATTCCCACCACAAATCCAAATCAAACTCCGCCTATAAGTGTTAGACTTTTGCATCCACCGCCAATCTAAAATGGTTTGAATCTCTTCAATCTCAGATCGCGATAAAAACCTTTAAGATATGACCACAAAGCAAACCCATAAACTGAAAGTACTTGCATTCTCGCAGCCTCTCTAAGGTTCCTCTATCGAAACTCACTCTCCAAACTGAATTCTTCAAATGGTCTCTCCATTTCACCATGTAGCTTCCGGTTCCATACCTCCAATTTGTTCCCCATCAATTTTGTACTCCATCTTTGCCTTTTCTAGTTGCTCTTTAAATTTATTGAATATTGAGATCGATAGACCTTCGCGGCATGCATAAGGATGAAAGCATCGTTAGGCAATAACTGCGGAACTATGCTCGGTGCGTAATCGGAATCTCTTTCTTTCCTAGCAAGCAAAGTCAAAGACTTCTCATTACCATGTACAAACTGCATAAGCGTAGTCGCCGAATTGACAAACCGGTCATAATGAGCATTCATCGATTCACTTCGACTACCGTGTGCATACCAAAGCAAAAAGGTGTCACCGAGATAACAAGGAACCCATTTCTCCCGCGATTGAATAATATATCTCACAACCAAGGATTTTCGACAACTCATACTTCTCAATGATTGTACACCATCTTCTCTCAAAATCAACAATCCTATACTTAAAAAGAAATAGTGTTCTTCAACTCGCTACCAATGTCTCAAATTTGGTAAATGACATCTTCTCTTGAATTTTCTGCATAATATGCCAAAGACAAGAACGATGACGCAAGTATTAGGAAACACTTTGGCAATGGTCATTGCCATCGCTCTATCCCGGTCGATGATTGCAGTTGGCGACGCGACCACCCATGGCTGCAAGCCAGCCTTAAATAGCCATATGAATGTATCTTCTGTCTCATCAAGCAACAATGCGAACCAAACTGAATCGACCGATAATGATGGTTGACTCCAAGAAAGGGCAAAAGGCATGGAATATGCATTGGTACGATATGTGGTATCAAAAGACACAACATCTCCGAAATATTCATACTCGCATCGGTACCTCCCATGAACCCGAAAAAGTTCACCGCAGTCCCATTTTCATCTAAATCAATAACGTAATAGAACCGATCCTCAAAGACTCTTCTCAGATAAAATATTGCAAAGACGGGCAGCTAGTTGCATCACCTTCTTTAGGCATCTTTTTCCGGGTCAAACCATAATAATGGTTCCAACAATCTTTCCGTAAACCCAACTTCCTCTCCATGGAAAAACAGATGCCACTTTCCCAACGTGATAAACCTGTTATCACTAAATATCTCGGTCAAGCACTTCACGCTTCCGGGCATATGTTTGTTAGTTTTCATGCAAATTCTCTTCGATGGGGTCACCGGATCGCGACTATGGTCATTATGAGCAACGCCGACCTCATATATCTCTTCATGCATTCTTTTCTTAATACCTAATTCTAGCTTGGCAACCACACCGATAGTTGATGTATTTCTTGATCGACTTCATCTCTCTTAGAGTCTTAACCCTTCACGGAGCAAACCAAGAACAACCACTAACCAAATCCACCTGATTTTGTTGCTTAGAAGTCGTCCAACACGAAGTCTCAAATCCCTCTTGTTGACCATACTTTGTAATAAGTCTTTGCCTCATCAATACTTGTAAAAGTCATTCCTATATAAGGAGCAGCTAATGTTTGCGTGCCTTGAACAGGGCTTTTAGTAGATCAAAGACCTCAACCACGCCTTCTTCGATATTGATTGATGTCTCTGTCTCCATTTCTATAAATCCTAAAAATTAAAAATATAAATAACTTAAAACAAATCAAAAATCCCAATGTACATAAACAAGTAAATAACTTAAACATCTAAACTCGACAGAGTTAACCAAATATGTTATTCAATCAACTCTGCCGAGTTCAAAACTCCGACAGAGTTCACCGAATATGCTAGTTCACCGAACTCGATATAGAGTTCAAAACTCCACAAAGTTCACCGAATATGTTAGTTCACCAACTCCGGCAGAATCACGGCATGAAGAATATGACAGAGTTCAAAACTTCGACAAATAAAGTTCACCTAATATGATACTTCACCCAACTCGACAGAGTTCAAAACTCACGATAATATGGCATGAAGAATACGACAGTTAACCTAACTCCCAGAATCACGACGAAGTTCAAAACTTTGACAGAGTTCACCTAACTCCGACAGAGTTTACCGAATATGTTACTCAACGAACTCCCTGAGTTCAAAACTCGAAAGAGTTCAAAACTCGATAGAGTTCATCGAACTCCGACAGAGTTCAAAACTCCCGACGTAATACGACATGAAGAATAATGACAGAAGTTCACCGAACTCGAAAGAGTTTTGAACTCGACAGAGAATACGACAGTTCAAAACTCGACAGAGTTCACCGAATATGTTACTTCAATCGAACTCGACAGAGTTCAAAACTCGAAAGAGTTCAAAACTCGATAGAGTTCATCGAACTCGACAGAGTTCAAAACTCCGATGTAATACGGCATGAAGAATACGACAGTTTCACCGAACTCGAAAGAGTTTTGAACTCGGCGTGAATCACGACAGAGTTCAAAACTCCGGCAGAGTTCACCAATATGCTACTTCAATCGAACTCCCTCGACAGAGTTCAAAACTCTCGAAAGAGTTCAAAACTCGAAAAGAGTTCAAAACTCGATAGAGTTCATCGAACTCCCAGAGTTCAAAACTCCTGACGTATCACCTACGCATGAAGAATACGACGAGTTCAATCGAACTCGAAAAGAGTTTTGAACTCGACGTATCAATATTGACAGAGTTCAAAACTCCGACAGAGTTCACCGAATATGCTACTCAACGAACTCACGAGAGAGTTCAAAACTCGAAAAGAGTTCAAAAACTCGATAGAGTTCATCGAACTCCCACGAGTTCAAAACTCGACGAATATGGCATGAAGAATACGGCGAGAGTTCACCGAACTCGAAAAGAGTTTTGAACTCGATGTATCACGACAGAGTTCAAAACTCCTCGACAGAGTTCACCGAATATGCTACTTCAACGAACTCGACAGAGTTCAAAAACTCGAAAAGAGTTCAAAACTCGATAGAGTTCACCGAACTCGACAGAGTTCAAAACTCCACGCATCACGGCATGAAGAATACGACAGAGTTCAATCGAACTCTGAAAGAGTTTTGAACTCGACGTATCATCTGACAGAGTTCAAAACTCACGGAATTCACCGAATATGCTACTTCAATCGAACTCGATGCAGAGTTCAAAACTCGAAGAGTTCAAAACTCGATAGAGTTCATCAACTCCCCGACAGAGTTCAAAACTCCTCGACGCAATATGGCATGAAGAATACGACAGAGTTCACCGAACTCCTCGATTTAATCGGCATGAAGAATACGACAGAAGTTCATCGAACTCCAGAAAGTTCAAAACTCGGCTGAATCGGCATGAAGATGAAGAATACGACGAGTTCACCTAACTCCCGACGAGTATCACAACAGAGTTCACCGAACTCGACAGAGTTCAAAACTCCACGGCGTAAATACGGCATGAAGAATACGACAGAGTTAACCTAACTCCCATGTATCACGACGAAGTTCAAAACTTTGACGAGTTCACCAACTCGACAGAAGTTTACCGAATATGCTACTTCAACGAACTCGACAGAGTTCAAAACTCGAAGAGTTCAAAACTCGATAGAGTTCATCGAACTCCGGCAGTTCAAAACTCTGACAGAATACGGCATGAAGAATACGACAGAGTTCACCGAACTCTGACAGAATACGACAGAGTCCACCGAAATTGTCGCCGTCTTTAAACGAGGGTATTAATCATAACTATAATCATAGCAACCTAAATTAAATCAAAAATTCAAGGTTTTATGGTATAATGACAATCCAAGTGTCAATTAAAGCATTATTAATAGGCAAGCACCATAACCAAATGTGGACTATAGTTGAAGTGCCAAATGATACCTGTCAGAGAAGAAGAAACCAAGTGAAGAAACCTAATTGCCAAATGATGAGAAGAAGAAGCCGAGAGAGCCGAGCCGTAGAGAGAGAGAAATTGAATTTCGGTTTTTTTTTTTGTTAGAGATCGGTTTGAACTCTTTGGTGAAGATCGGTTTTTTTTTTTTTAAGAGAAGATGATGAAATATCGAAATATCGGTAAATATCAAAATTGGGTGAATTAGATCCAAGATCTAGAGGGCTCGATCGGATCGCTCAAATGAAGAGTGAGATAAGGGTGGCACTCTAAGAGTGGCACCCTAGACAAACCGATATATATATATATATATATATATATATATATATATATATATATATATATATATATATATAAAACCATTATTGCACAAGGCTTAAAAATGCTCTAGCTGCCGCCGATTAATTTTTAAGTGGATACACAAAATTAATTAAAAGTCAGGACAGTAGTTTAATTATTTGCGAGTCGGTCCCTACTACAAAATAGATCAGACGTTGGATTTGCTAGAGATTAGATAGATATTCTCGAGATACATATAATAAGAACAAAACAATTACACGCCCAATCTTTAAACCAATTCGCGATCACTGCGAATCATTCAGACACATGATTTGAATCTTAAAAAAAACTTCAACTTCAATTAGGAATCCTAAAAACCCAAAACACCTTCAACTACTATTAACCAAAAAAAATAAAACACCCTATTTCTCCTCTAGATCTAGCTTCATCTTCTCTAACCCTCAAAATACCTTCACCAAATCTCCAAACAAATCACAATCTCAAGATCATTAGATCTCTCAAACTTAGAAACCCACCCAATACCATTCATGAATAATACACCCGATTCGATTCGAAGTCTTATTCTTATTTTGTTTACACCCCTCGCGGTCAAATACTTCTACTTTCTAACCCATCTCAACAATGGGGCGCTTTTCAATTATTGAAAATGCTGCATTTGTTCACGGGAACCATCTCAAGATGATAATAAAAGTCCTCCACGGTTGATTCCGGCTATAATCCTTCATGAGAAAGTGACTAAGACAATTATCAAGGAAGGTCGTAAAGAGAACCCATCCAAGTATTCCACATGCTTTTGTAAGTATATTATATTTATTTCAATTCTACAGATCAAACTGCTATATATATACTGAATTGCATAACATGGGCTATAATGAAGATCACATCCGATGTGATAGTGCACTATAGAGCCTAGATGGAAAGCACGCAAAGACAAGTTTGAAGATACATGGCGTGAAATGTAGACCAATAAAGATGGTTAGGTAATTGTGGTTAAAGTATCAAGTTGTTCATCGTGGCCTTCATTTTAAGGAAATGTTGGCTAGACTGTGTTTTGAGATGGATTCTCAGTTAAATTCCTTTCATAACAATAGCATTCTCCACTGACTCATGGATTATGGCATAAATTTAAATCGTGAAAATAGATGTATTTTTCGTCATTTATCTAAATTTACCAAATTGTTTGAAGACATTATGGTTTATTATGGTTTGTGATGAGGTGATAAAACTTTCTTTGAAACTTTACAATGCACTGTATGCAAGACATGGAGATGGCAGTGGTAGATCAAAGCAGAGCAGAAGCGAGAAAAAGAGTCGCAAGGCAATGTTGAAACTTGGAATGAAAGCCATCCCTAGTGCGAGCCGCATCACAGTCAAGAAGAGCAAGAATGTTGGTCACATGCCTTTAGCTTAAGCTTTTGAAAATGTTATCTGTGCGAGTGAATTTTGGATTTTATTTTTTATTAATGCTTTCCTAAATGATTTTTCACATTGTTGCCTCAGATTTTGTTTGTCATCTCAAAACCGTGACGTATTTAAGATCCCAACATCGATACCTATGTCATATTTGGGGAGGCAAAGATTGAGGATTTGAGCTCACAACCGTAGACCCGTGTCAGCGGAGCAAGCTTCAAGGCCCCGATCTCACCATGTTATCTCCAAACCAGAGTCATCAGCCATGGCTCAGGACGATGAAGATGTGGATGAGACAGGGGTAGAGCCAAAAGACAAAATTAGTAATGATGCAGGCTGGTGTGTCAAGATCAAAGGCGCTGAAAGCGCTCAAGGTCACGATGGTGATATTGTTTCTGCCATCATGGAGCTAACGAACTAAGAGAGCCTTTTTGGAGCATATTCTCATGGTTGAGACAAGTATAAGGTTTTTATATTTGTTTGGCTTATATATATGTTTTTTTTCAGCTTTTTTTTTCGGTTACTTATTTTTATGAAGTCCGGCTGTTTTGACAAAGTTAGCTTAAAAGCAACTTTTGCTTGCATAATTATATGTATCTTTACTAAATTACTATTATAGATTGTAAACTTATGGGGGCTTTCATTACCACTTGCAGACTGACTTCAATGGCCACCACTGGAACCCGATGGGGGTGTAGTTATGTCTCTGAATGCAGGCTTTAGTGAACAGGTTAACTTCCAATCTTATTCATAACACATACTTTGTATTTTACATATTCTGAACTTTCTATGCATATCATGAATATTTCAATGATGGAATATTTAAAGAAAGATCTATGATGTTTAATTATTAGCTTCTATTTTGCAGCCTTTGAATTCAAAATTAGTTGTGATGTTTTTAAGTTGTGCGCACAAGATTTTGTAACCTACTTAGGGCTTCTTAGTTTTTTTATAACAATAACACTTTTCAGCTTTAATCATTTAAAACTATTCTTGGGCTTACTTTCAGCAGAAAAAAAGCTTTACCAAACATGTCATAATCGTGAACTGATGGTCCATTTAAAATATTCTCATCCACTTTTTTTCTTTTCTGCAGCTCAACACTTATTTAGTTGGTTGATGCTCTATAATGCACTACAATGAAACCCATTTATAAAGCGTAATTACGCAAAAATCTATTGGCATTCTTTTTACATGTGTTTTGTTTACTCCATTGGAGAGTAAATTCTATGTAAACATTTGATTCTGCCATTTAGAGTTGTTCACAATTAGGGTTAGTATGTTCATAATAGCCAACTAAGTGCATGCAGATTTATTAGGAGAAGTGCACTATCGTGGTCTGCATTAAGGTTTCAAGATGTCCAAACACAAAACTTTCGAAATGGACTGCTATCGTAACTTATTGCTATTCCTTTAAAACATTGTTCTCAGACATTCATTGTTTTTCTTTGTTCGTGGCAGAAAAAATCATGATGACAGGATTGGCAATATCGCTGTTTGCAAGCATGAAGTCCCGTGAATGTGCTTTTGTCGCATGTGGGTTGGTGCCGCTATGAAGTTGTTAACGCCATGCTCTGCACTACCCATCATTTTTCATATACAATTTTTTATTAATATATTCTTAGTATTGGTTTTGTTTGATGTAGAAGATATATTTTTTACTGAGTTTTTGAAGAAGAAATAGTACGACAACGTATCATCTACAACTACAATTTTACAAATGAATGGAGGAGGTTCTTTGTGGAAAAATTTGACTCGATCGACCAACTAATTATCAATGGAAGTTATCAATGTGAGGTTTGTTTATTGTTGTAAGATTCCATATCCTAATATCACAATTATGAAAGATATTGACACCGCACAAACATAACAACATTTAAGACTTATGACATTGAATTGCTTCATAAAGAAGTACAACCGAGTAAATGTTTCCCCGACAAAGTTATTCTCGCTTGTGTATTGCTATGCCGCAAATCATTGGTCACGACGCCAAGCACTCTGCTATGATCGGGCTACTATGACAAACAATCATTGGCTGTGATTCTAAGTACTTTGCTATGACTGTGCTAAGTACGAGGGAAATAAGGAAGATGTCAATGATTGTCTCAAATCCTTGAAAACGTCAAGAATATGAATTAAAGTTGTTGAAGCTTCAAATTTTGGAAGGTAATGATTCACCGTGTTTCTTGGAACATAAAAAAATCCCAGATGAAATGAAGGTTCAATTAGATATAGTGTTAAACAAATGACATAAAACTATCAAATGATTACATTTGTTGCCTCTTTAAGAAAGTGAGCTTTAGTAGTAACATTTTATACCTCTTTACGGAATACTATTTTTATATCATTGTCAAGTCAAGATTCAATGCGAGCTTTCCCGTTGCTCTAAGGCAATGATCGAGATTGATCACAGAATGAAAAGAACTTTGCAAGTCCTATTCTCAGCAGAATATAGTGAACGTAAAAAAGAGCAAAGAAATTTGGTTTGTCCTCTTGCATCGAAAATGGACATTAGTTAAAGCCGACAACACGGTGGTGAAGAGAGCAATGGTTCACCACCCGCATTCATTCCATGTCAATATTGTTTTTTTTTCCTTATTATTGTTATATTTATTTTGTGGTTGAATTTCTTATATGAAATAAGGAATGCTATTATTCAGAATGAACTTCCATAATTTACGATGGTTTACATAGTATCTGTGTATCTTATATATGTGAACTTACATTTGCGTTGTATTAGTTGTAACAATATGCTATATTAATGTTGTGGAACAAAAGAAATTAGCTGTTAATTATGCCTATGCATTGGTGGCCTTACCTGGTTGAGTAGGTAATTGGTAGAAACTGGGGTGAGATCAACTGAGAATTTGGTTGTTGACACTCCCATGGTTACAACTGCTTGCACTTCGCCAAAGGCAAAAGTACAACTTTTAGGACGCTACTTAGGACGCTACTGACACACTTTTTCTTCCTTTTTTAAGCTATAAAGGTTCCCTAATGATCTATCATTCCAGTTTTTCTTCCAGTTTTTTACATCCCATGTAAAAAACTCAAAATACAGGTAAATACAAATGGACTAAGACAGTTAAGTATAGTTGACTCTAATAATTATATAAAAATTAAGCTCAAAATACAGGTAAACCCAAATGTTTAAAGCATACAATGGAACAATCCCGGCATCGCCGGGTGAAGTGCTAGTATATATATATATATGATATATCAACTTTTAGGGCTTTGATTCAATATTTCAGGATGCCGATATTTTGTACGATATGGTATTTTGTTCAAAGAAGATTCCCAACGGTAATAACAGTAATCAAGGGATTCAAGGCTATAGGGTCAGCAATGTTCCACGCCAAAAGGCAATCTATCTCCATCTCTTTTCATACTCACACAAAGCACAAACCCCCTCTCATTTCATTTCTTCTCCACATTCAGCAACTCATGGCTTCTCTCTCTTTCTCTACCCACTCTCTTTCAGCCTCATTACTTCCCACTCCAAGCACCAAGACCTCATCTTCAAAGACACTCTCCATTCTCTCCACTTCTCAGTTTCATGGTCTCAAACTCTCGTTTTCTTCTTCTAATTCAGTTTCATTCCCATGTGTTTCTACAACCAAAACTTCCATTTGTGCCAAGGTACATTTATCTTGGGACAGCAAATTATGTGTCCTGAAGTATAATGTTGTGTGGTAATTTTGTAATTTTGTTTTGCAGGTTTCTAAAGGGTCTGTTCCACCCGCATTAACTTTGAAAGATCAAGATGGAAAGAGTTTTAGTCTTTCAAAGTATAAGGGCAAGCCTATTGTTCTATATTTCTACCCTGCTGATGAAACTCCTGGCTGTACTAAACAGGTATTTCTTGGTACTTTAATGTTTTAGAGATGGTAGAGATTAGAGAGCTAAGGAATTCTTGACACTAAACTAACTCCATTTATCAAATGTGAGAACTATGAGTGGTTGGTGGAGTAAGGACACAGCTTATAAAAGAAAATGGTAACAGAAGAGAGAAGAGAATGGTTATTCAAATATGGAATTTTCTATAGGTATCATAAATCAACCAATCCAGTGATTCTTGTTGAATTGCAATTAAGTTCATCCTTGGGGTGGGGGATAAGACTGGTATTCGGCCTATTATTCAAAAATATTAGTTACCGATATTTTAGTTCATCACTTGCCAACATGCTTCTATGTGGTAGAAGAATAGAAGATGGACTAAGATTCTGTAAATGCATTCATGTTAATAAAGATTTTATCGTGTTTATCAAATAGGGCTTGTGTACTTTCTACTTAAATTTGCATCTTGCGGTTATTGTATTTTCTGGGGAATGATCATTTTTCATATACAGGCTTGTGCTTTTAGAGACTCATACGAGAAGTTCAAGAAAGCAGGAGCTGAAGTCGTAGGGATCAGTGGTGATGATCCTTCTTCACACAAGGTATACTGTTCCTAGCTTCTTAACTTCCTAACAATTAAGCTTTGAAACAAACTGATTACATAAGAAGTTAAGAGTAAATGCAATGTCGTGGGAACTGATACAAGACTAAACGAAACAAAATTGGGCAAAAACCCAAGTGACTTTCTAGCATTCAAGCAAGAGGATAGTACTTAAGAGTAAATGCGATGTTGTGTTATACACTTATAGTATCTAAAATATAGCAGTTCCGCAAACACTTATATGTTTTTCTATGCAGCATACACCTGCTCATGTAGAATTCTTGTTCTCTAAAATTGTTTTGGTGATTACAGGCATTTGCAAAGAAGTACAGGCTTCCATTTACATTATTGAGTGATGAGGGTGACAAAATCAGAAAAGAATGGGGAGTCCCGTCAGATTTATTTGGAGCATTACCTGGGAGACAGACATATGTTCTTGACAAGAAAGGTGTGGTTCAACTGATTTATAATAACCAATTTCAACCCGAGAAGCATATAGATGAGACACTAAAGCTACTCCAAAGTCTTTGACTCATTTTTATGTGCTTTATTCATTTTTCTTCCGCTTCTTATTACTGTTCCTATCGACGTGAATTTTGTAAGCCAATAAAGTTGTAAGATATTTCTCTGCGTCTCTTGAGCATCAGTATACTCTTGGTTTGCTGTAGAAATTATGTTCTAAGTTCTGATTTGTAGTCCGTATGATGAGGTTGAATTGTATAATATCATGTATGGAGCATATTCTTCAAGTCAAGCTCTGTAAATGTTTACTCCTGCTTTATTTAAGTCTGAATTGGTTTAAGTTCTGAACCTACCAACTGAGCCCAATCCCCAATGTCAGCTTATGTATTGATTTTGCGTCATCTAAATCCTGACTAATATCTCCACTAACACTTTACAAGGGTAAAAAAACGACTGCTCTGTTCAAAACTTCAAATAATGGGCAATCGATATTCAAATTTGGCATTGTTCATATCACTATCATACTTACAATATTATCTGCAAACAAGTCGAAAACAATGAACCGCCAAAAAAAATCTTTTACTAAACATGCTTGCCTAATACTTGTGTAATTCATTTATACATCCGCTATCAAAGAAAAATAAAATATGATAAAATAAAATCCTTGTACTCTACATCAGCATCTATTTGCTAAGTAGGTGACGACAGATCGATACTGCCAACTAAAAGGCCAATATCACAAGAAAAAATGGAAAACCTCACATATTTATGAAGAGGAAAAGAAGTACATTGAACTTATGTATACCCCTTTCGAAGATTTGACTTTAATGGCCATCAGCAACAGATGAATACAAAACCAACACAAACGGGACATCTGTTTTAGTGGTTGTTACCTGGGCTTCAAGTCGCCTTCCTTTGCTTCAAATGATGATAATGAGAAGAATGACCTAGGAGCTGTAAGTTCAAGACAAATTAAGTCAGTTTGTGTACCGAATCATAACAAGTGTTACTCATTGGCAGAGATAAATTAATCCATTTCATAAATCAGAACAACAGAAACTTTAAACAACAAATTCAGGATAGTAACCCTGAAAATCCTCTTTTTAACCAAACAAGTTTAGGTAATAGCAAGTTCATATAGTTGGAGGGGTTTATATGATGAAGGCCATAAGAGGCAGGATAGTCAGATTTTGTATTTAACAATGCCAGTGTCTATCAACCTAAAGAGCTTCTGGCAAAAGAACAAATGATAAAACATCTAAACCAAGAACTAATGTAATGATCAGAGGGTGAAGAAGGGGGAGGCTTTCCTGTCAGTTAATAACACGGTAAAGTAGAGTGACAGGTATGTAACTTCCAGGAACATTAAACAAAAAGAAATATGGGCAACAATTCAGGAATAAGCATCTCACAGATGATCAGACAAATGATAATTTCAACAAGGTTAAACTTTTGTTTCTTGCTAGGCCTCTTTCCCTTCCCCAACCCTCAGCAGATGCACATCAGTAATTCAATTAGCTTGACTTCTTTTGTTTAAGAATTAGTATAGAACTCAATTAATCATCATAAAACATAAATTCTGCAGCATGTGTTACTAAGCACTCACCTGTCAGTGAACTCCCTGATAGATGATGGGACTTCAGTTTATAGTTTTCTGGAGTTGCCGGAATAGAGCTATACAAGGCTTGAACTGCATGGAACAAGAGGATTTCAAGTTAGCAAGTCATCAATTTTAATTCTCTTCTGTGGAACACATAAAATAAAACTTTTGTTCCAGACAATGAAGATCCTCAAGACTGACCTTAGATACTAAGTCATAAGCCATAAAAACTTTACAGTATCGTACTTTATTTGCATTAAGTTACAATACATCTCCCTGCAATCCTCTTGGAGTTGGTGTGATTTAATTAGTGAGAAATTAGGGGGGGGGGGGGTGGGGAGAGAGGTTTATGTGAGACACTACCAGATTATATAACAAATTTCATTGAAGGTTATTCATAAGTTGCGTAGGATAATTGGTCTTCTTATTCATTAACCATGCATTTAGTTGCGACATCCACCAAAGAGGGATGTGAAAATAAAGCTAGTAAAACAACAGGAAGTTACCTTCTTCGCTAATGAATCCGACTTCACCCTTGAATGCCTCGTAAGAACAATGACCTTGTGAGATTCCCATTCTTGACTTCCGGAGATCATCTGATGATCGACTAGCCAAATAACGGCCATCATCAGTATCATCATCACCTTCAGAAGTTGTTGAAGACATGCAGTCTACCTGGCCCTCTGTCCCTCGAGTTTTTCTCCCAAACATCAATAACCGTTTAATACCTTTTGTCACACTGTGAGACTGCTGATCAGATGCGTTGGCTAGGAGAATTGGTTTCTGAGTAAGACCCCATTTCTTTCGTGTTCGAGGTGGACTAGTCTCCAACTTACTGAAAGATGAAGAATTCCATGATGCAGGACTAGCCATTGGAGAGTCCATGGAAACATCAGTATCTAATCTCCTGTGCATATTAGAAAACGGAGAACGCATATTTGAGCTCCTTGGAGCATGGCTCTGTAATGGTGAATCCTGCATAGGCCCTGCAGAACTGTGGAATGTTGAACGCCCTGTAGCAACTTCACCTACCAAGTCAGATTTGATAGGAGTGCTTGATTTCAGGATCACAATGCCATCTGATTTAGGAATACCAGATTTTTCTGATTCTTGGCTTAATCTTGAATCATCACTATCTACATCAGTAGGTGTACTTTTAATCTTGAAACCTTCTCCACTTATCTCTTTAAGCATTCCTAAAGAATCCTCCCGCTTGTCGACCATTTGACTAGACACTTCTTCGCCATTCATGGTCTCAGATTCAATTGTAACTTTCAGCTTAGCAATACCAGGCCCTGCACCGGGACCAATACCATTACCCTTCTTGAGGAATGGCTTTGACTCACCATTCTTCCGAGCTGGTGTCATATTGGCACCATTTGCTTTAGGAGGTAAAAATTCCTTTGATTTATCAGGACTTACAGAGCTCTTCTTCATAGACTGAGACCGCCATACATTATCTTTCTTAGCAGAAGGTAAATGTCCATTGGTGCTCTTGCTCCGTGGAATGTGTGTATTCTGTGAGCGGGTTACTTCCTTGTGCGTTCCTGGTGAGGGTTTTGTGCTTTCCTCTTTGAAGTCAGAGAAATTTGGAAGTGACTGTCCAACAGGGTTTTCTGGTACAACCCTTCGCCTTGCAGAACCAAAGTTGGAACCTTTGGAAGACGGTCGAGGAATAGGTGGTGCTGAACTGCGTGGAATGGAGGACGAAAATGTTCTACTCTGCGAAAACTTCTTAGACTGGGTGCTCCTGCTAGAACCATTTTCTAGATGTATCTCACTAAAGGGTGTATCTCCTCGAAAACGAATTTGTTCTGAAGAATCAGATACACCACCATCTTGAATCTGAGTAGTCTCTATTGCTTGCTACAGAGAAGAAAAATTGATTTAGATAGCTTCAAAAGAAAGATTAGGATGTAGATTTAGTAAGCTTCAAAAAAAAAATTGTAGGACAAGTAATCATTTCTAGTTTACCGATTATGTACATAAATGTTCAATCCTATAACCTGGTATTAAAAGTTGATACAGTACTACTCTAATAAATTAAAAATACCTGCTCATTGTTCTTCTGGACTAAACACATATCAAAGGACCTTAACTTCTCTGCACGCCGTCGGGATTGCAGAGTGGATTCCCGTTGATCAGAAGACACTGCAAAGTAGGCATTCATTTCAGCTCTACAACACTCAAGCCTCTCACTCATTTCCATCATCTTCTCTTCATTTTGAACTCTTCTTGAATCCCATTCTCCCCTCAGCTTTGCATCTCTTTTCTGCATATACAGGTCATAAAATTTCCCTCTCGAGTTATTCAACCGACCCAACTCCACAAGATTCTTATTCGGATTGAGTACAACTGTTTCTCCAGCTAGTCCCCTCTCAAATTCCTTCTCAGGTAGCTGAACAAGACTAATATCCTCCTCCTCTACATCAACTGGACTGACTCTCCTCGACGAAACCAACTGACTACCAGAAACCCGAAGTTTGTGAGCTGCAAAGAGCTTCTCTAATTCATCCGCCTTCATTTGTAACTCCTCATTAAGTTCTTGATTTCCTTTCAGCTGCCTGGCCTTTGAAACTTCATTATATTGGCCATCTTTTGCACTATCCTGGAACATTTCTGTTTGTTCTAGGCCAGAGTTTTGTCTATGTATCCTCATTGCGCTTCGTCCTTGAATCCAACTGTTAAGATCCTAAAGGCGATGTTTACTTAGTAATACGTCAACTTGGTATTAGAGCATGAACTAAATTGCGAGCGCGCTTCTCAAAACTATATCTGGAGGCTAAATGCAAGTTACACCAACAACCAGCTATGTACTACTACTATCTGTGAAGAATATTAAGGTGGCTGCTTAATATGCATTTAGTCTCTGACTGCAACAGTATGTCAAACTGAAGTTTAGAAAGAACTAGTCCAAATAGATTCTTTCTTCCACACTTCTCCTTTGTGCTAAACCAAAGTTGACTAGTTCTGAAAGCTGAGTCAATTAGTCGGCTGACTCAACTGAGTGACTCAGTTGTAGTTTCTGTTTCTAGCTTTCTTGTACTTTGCTCTTGCTTTTCTAGATCCCATTTGGGGAAATGGCTCCTTGACACGTGGAGGGTTTGGATTGTTTTGGTTTTGTCAGGTTGTAATTTGATACTGTTGATGATGATGTGAGGATTGTGGTTAGAGTTAAAGTGGGTCCCATGTAGGTTTGTTTGGTAGGTCGTTTTTTTGGTTGAGGTCTGGCATGAAGGACAAATCTGACCCGGAAAGAGGAATCAGACGGCACAGTGGGAACTTTTGAGAATTTAATATTTTTAATGATCAGTAATTAAAGCATGCCGTCTCTGACTAATTAAGAGGAGTTGATCAAAGTCAATGTAAATGTTGTTGATCAAAGTCTAATTGGGAATGAAAAAGTCTTGGTCTGGTTCTTGGTAAAGGTTTGTTAAGAATCAAAACTGAAAACAATATTGATATTCTGACTTTTAAGTTACTGGGAATGGAATTGAATTGGAACTCAGATAAGTTTAGTTAATGATAAGTGAAGGAAATTGTTTGGGTGAGAACTCACGCAAACACACTAATGATCTTGTTGGAGAGGTTGATGTGGAGTGAGAGAGACTGTACCACCAATGGCTGCCTCATCGATCCAAATTGTTCTCCTAATCAAGTCTCAAAATGCACGTAATTTTTGTTTGAAATGATTGCTTGGGTATTTATAGGAATCTTATTGCTAAAAATACCCTTTCCTTATTTGACGAGATATTTCCCTCTTTGTATGAAATCTTTCCTAAAGCTTCATATGGAAAAAATCCTTGACATATCTCCTGGACCTCTTATATATAACTTGGGTGTCATATTAGTGGGCGTGTCATTGCTTCAATAGAGGGCATGCCCGAATGCCACATTAGTAGACAAAAGCTGGGTCACATAAAGATGGCTAGCAAGCCCGCCTCATTAGTGGCCGGCTCTTATAGTGGTACCCAATGATGGTCGTTAAGTAGGGTACCAAGATCTGATGGTACATACACCGTCCCCTCTTTGCGGATGGAATTCGCTTCTTTCATGGCGTAATAATAGACATCATATTGCTATAAAAGAATGAACCAAAGGTGATCGAAAATTTCTGCGATGCCATGCGAATAACTTAGTTGAGGTTAACTTAACTTAGAATGCTTTGTAATCGTGAGATCGACCGACCTAGCGGGTAAACTTCGGATCCAAAGAAACTCAAATGATTTGACCATGTGCAATTAATTACATTAGTAAGGGTAATCTAGTAAATGATGGCATATGATTTCTAATTGGACCCATGGAAATAAAGATGACGGCAAACTCAAATTAGGGAACATGCGCCTCACACTAATAAGTTTGATAAGTGTTTGTTTAACTAAGAAGGAATGAATCTAAAACAATTGTGGACCGGAAAAAGAAGGTGTGATAAGGATCGGTTGGGGTTTGCAAACATAGAGTTGAGATGTGGGTACTTGCAAGCTTTGGCCTTTTGATACAAAAAGAGATATTCATGAAAATAGAAAAAAGAATCTACCGACCTTTGAATTGGGAAACCGAATCGTGGTTACCTGCCTATAAGAAGGTAATGTTATTTTGTACTCTCTGAATATTCATGCTACCCGCTCCAAGTATTTAAGATTTCATATATCTCAGGGCGATATGGTGAATGGGAAAGAAAATGGTGGTGAGATGAAGGCTAAAGCTGGTGGCAATACGCGGTGGACGATGATGAGTTTCGCTGGCGAGACGTTGCAACGCAGATGGATAGAGCGTACCGCCTTGCCAACTAACAAAATTGCTCGTAGTACAACCTCCGATGAACTCACAAGCATGTTCCGCTTGAAGAACTTCGGCATTGAGCAGCTTTCGGAATATGACAGAGGACACCCAGTGAAGGAGGGGGAATTAGTGGTGACTTTTGCACAGCTGGAGTATGGGTTGATGATACCTCTTGACAAGGAGGTGTCTCGAAGTTCTATCCTGTGGTATGATTCCACCGATTCAAGTGTCTATGTCGTTATGGTTGGTCTTCGCGGGCACGACTTTGGCGAAGATACCGTGTCCTTCGCCGCGATGAATTCATCGCTTGGTACGGCCTCAACGCTTATACGAAGAAGATGGGTCCCCGATGTTTCATGTGGAATGGGCGATCCGAGATGAAGTTTAAAGGATTACCGGGCGGGTACCAAACCGGATAAGTAATCGTTTCTTAGTACGGGAAATTGGAACCCTTATGCAACCCGTGTCCCGAATAGGATTATAGGTATGAAACACGAAGGGTGCGCCTGCATAATCACTATCTTGTGAATTATCTATATATTACAGTTCGACGTTTTGTTTTTAGGTGATCGACCAAGTACCACAGACTTTGATGTGAGCAGCCAAGCTTTGGAGCATCTCAGATTTTACTTTAGCATGGACAGGGACGAGAACATCTGGGACTTGTCATGGCCCAATGAAGTGGTTCGTAGCTGCCATTACAATGAAGAAAAAACGCCAGGACATGCCCTTGATGTTCCCAAGTGTCCATATGGGTCGCAACGACAAGTTCCCCGACAACAAGTAACCATGCTAGAAGCTCGACAAGTCGGGTGATGAGCAAGCGTGACAATGAAAGCGAGGGTCCCTTTGTAACCTCGTCTCCCATTTTAGAAGCTCGCTTGAAAACGCAGAAGAGAAAAATAATAGATGAAGCTGCCAATGCCCGTGTTGAAGGATTGAAAGCTCTTGAAGTATTCCCCAAATCTACCGCTTCAATGGAGAGGCGGAGTAAGCGCAAAGCGGACAAAGACTTTAACGGGACTCGCCGACCAGAAACTGTAGTTGCTAATGAGAGTGTGGAGGTTGGTGTGAAGGAAATTACCTCGGGTCAAGGTACTCGGATGATGGGCGCTATCGCCTCTTGTTCCTTTGAATAATGAAGGTACAGGGGTAATATGCTTGTAATTAAAAAGACTCGAAATTATCCCGGACAACCTCGGTCTATGGAGATAGAGCAAAAGCAGCCTGATGGTGCTATGGACGAAAGAATTTTTCGTGAAATGACGAGTGTGTCCATACCTGTTGGAGATATTACCTCAGTTGAACCATTAGCACTTGTCTCAGCAGTTTTTCTTGATGACGAGGTGATAGAGGCGTTAAGGCCTCATGCGGACATTGATTTTTCTGCTGAAATGGTCGAGGAGTATATGCATGACCAACTTTTACTACCCGAATTAGGATCCAGTAACACGAAAGAGGTAGAGGCAAGTTCAGAATTGTGTATCCTTGGGATGCGACGCGTTGCAAGGTAATCCCATTATACATGTTGCCTCTATATTATTACTTAGCATGGCCTTTTGAAATCGTATTCAACTTGTATATATATGTATATATCGCCGCTTTTGTAGGCCATGGAAAATTTAAGCTAAAAGTTGATGGCGGTGTTAGAGAAAGAAAACCATGCAATGCCGGGATCCCCGACGGCGGATTTAGTACGAAAAGAGCAAAGAGGAAGCCGGCGGTCGAGAGTGCTAGAGCCCGGATGGAAACGATGCTTTTGCGAGAGAAGGTGGCAGCCTTGTCGTGTGAAAAGGGGAGATGGTGCAGCGATAAAAGGGAAAGATAAGGAATGTAAGAAGGCTATGAGAGAGCTGCGTGAGGAGAAGAAGACACTATCCGAAGTGACTCTTAAACTCTCATTAAGGCCTTTTGAGAAAGCTCACCGAGGTCGTGGTCGAAGAATGCGTTGACGTGATAAGTCGAAAGCCGAGATGTTATGAATGGCGCTTTGCAAAAGATTATACTTCGTTGTACCGGACCGCCCGAGGAAAGAGGTTTGCGGATATTGCTCCCAAGTGCCTTTGAGGATGCCATAGAAGACCTTGGGCTTGAAGATGGAGTAGGCGAGGGTGCTATGGAATTGGGGGATAGTTATGATACTTAGCCTTAAAATATGGCGATTTTGCGTAACATACGAAGTTCTTGCAATCGCCTACTAGATAGTGGTTAGATAGGTTTGAAATTTTTGCACTTCATTTTTTCTTTGTCTTTTTGTTTGGATGTAAAGTGGAATGTTAGATGAATAAAACACTTATGTTCGCCATAAACTCGTAGATTCTTGTTGAACATCCGTGTATAGTGCTTTCTCCTCAAATGTTCATTATGATTTGTTCTCCGATTTCTCTTGTTAGTCATGGCTAAAGTTTTTGTATGGTGAATGTGGATCGGCCAGAGTGCATTGTATAACATGAAGAGTTATGGATGCAATCATTCTCGGGTTTATTTTTCCTTATTGTGGGGATTTCTCACTAAGTTTGTTTGTGGAATGCGCCCCTCTTGTTTCTGGAGCGGGCGAATTAGAAAGTTAGTAACGGAGCGAGACTCTGGTACTTCTAGGGTAGAGCTTCTTAATTTACCCGGGGTGCCAAGTCATTTGAGTTGGCTGCAAAGTTCTCGCTATGGTGTTAACTTTGAGATCACGCCCTTGAATGTTGCTAATCTTTGTTGTGTTTCGATTACCTTGAAATGACCGAGGAATATGCAAAGGACAACCTTGGCTCTCGCGGCGGGAGACATATCCGGATACTATTGTCCGTAAGAGCCTTGAAATGTGTGTGGATGTCTTGCAACAAAGTGAGAACCTACTCCCTCTTGTCGATGAGTTAAAGATAGTTAGCGGATGCACGGATGCAATAGCTTCAAAGGCCCGCGCGCAGAGCGGATAGCCTCAAGCTTCTCGCGATTAGAATATAGCGACTCGGAAGGTTGCAAATGAACAAGCAGTCAAGTGTGAGGGAGATCGGTGGATTGAAGATCTCTCGCACTAAGGATTGATTTGTATCGTGGAGTCCTAGCAGCCATGAAATGTCGAGGGGTTCGATCCCGAGAGTGTTGGCGATCCCTTCCCGAATTATGCCCGAAGGTCTTAACGAAGAAAGCCGACTTTATGGAATGCATCTAACCAAAGAAAAGGCTGATTTGGTTGTGAATCTGATTGAACAAGAGCGAGACTTGTGGTTGAGACACTTGTCGCCTTGTTGCCCGCTGAGAAACTTCGCAATTCCTATTAGTTTTCTTTTCGGCCTTCTACTTAACCGCAGTGATGCTTGATTGCACGATCTCTTGCGACTTGATCTTGAGAGGAGGATTGGTTCACAATTGGAAATTACTACTCTAGATGATATTTTGATCCCATCATTCCGCCACAATGTTTGAAACTTTGTTTGATGTTGACACCATTCACGTAATTCTAGTAAATTTCTCTCAAATAGAAGACAAAGAAGACGATGTGGAAGATACTTACGCTTATGAATCGACAAACCCTGCTCACCCTCACAAACCGCCTTTACTCAAAGTTGCAAAGCTAGTGGGCGCTTATCTTCTTTGAAGTAGGCTGGCGATGTAAACCTCAAACTTACCAAGTTCATGGTAATTATGGAGACTTTGCCAAAGACGAAGTTGCGCAGATAGTAGGCTATGGAGACGCTTAAGTTTCCGACTTGGATTGGTTGGAGACGGTTAAAAAACTCCAAAAGTTTCAGTAGCTGGAAACAAGTATACCATAAGAGGATGCCCACGATGGTTTATGTAATAGCACTCTCTTTGTTTCTTTTGTCATCTGGATGCTTCAGGTGGTGTCATGTCTCATCACTTGTAAGTTGTAACAATTTGGCTTACGTGGTTTCATGGTACTAAAATTTCTCTTGGTCATGAGGAAGATTTGTAAAATGATTGAAAACTACTTGTGAAATATACTACTTGGTCGGCCGCTTTTCCCCATTAATGTCTAAGAGTGATTATGATTTATGAATGTCTTCTCAGATATCAAATTCTCTATTCAAGAATCCAAATTCCAACATGCATACCGGAAGTCGATTGTATAAACTATTATTTGTTTGTTTCTTTATTTTGTAGATGTCATTACTTCGAAGTATATAGTGTAAATATCCAATCTTAAATTTTTTAACGTCGTTGGCTTTGACGATGATAGCTATGAAATGTGAATTGTAATGGCAGTGACATCAAACTAGTTGGTATCTATACGAACTCAAAGTCGTGGATCAACTCATTGTCCCTTTTGGCCTTTGGTAGTATTGGATGAAACTGACTTCTAGATAATTGCAACTTGGTATTGGCAAGGGGATTGTGGAAAGTAGAGCGGGGACAATTTTGCTGATCGACTGAATTTCAATTTTGGAGAGTAGAGTAGGGAATACACCCATGGTAATGGAGAGTCGGTAGGAAACTGAAACTTGTAATTCAGAGGAAAAACAAAGCGGAAGAAATTGTACTTTGTAAGTTTGGAAAACCCACATATAGACATTCAGAATCTCACAAGATACTAGAAAGAAAGTTTTGTTTAACGTGATTTGGGTAGTTATCAAATCATCTTTTTTGATAACTAGTAAGAAAGTAGCTTGAATCAAATCATTTTTTTTTTTTTTTTTTTTTTTTTTTTTTGAAAAGACAATAGGAAAAAGGAAATTTAGGCCACTCCTGGTGTTTGACTGCCTAAGGCTGCTCAGATGAATGTGATTTGAGGTTGCAGCGTGTAGCTTCTTTAATTTGCTAGCCAATATGGCCTGTTTGTTTATTGGATTTGGAATGCTTTGAATTAAGTGTTGATGCGTGCACGACCTCTTTTATAATGAAGAACACCTAGGTGATAATGTAAAATCTGGGAAACAGAAATTTCATTTTGTTGGTAGACCCGATAACCCAGTTTGCATTTATATAGTCATTCCCGCTTGATTGCTATGTGATTTGTGATGAGTGGGGTAAGGTATTGTAAATGCTAACCCCACGATTTTCTGGTGCGTGGGTCAAGATATTGCATATGCAAGCCCCGTGACTTCTTGATGCGTGGAGTAAGGTGTTGCAGACGCAAACTCCACGACTTTGTGATGCGTGGAGTAAGGTTTTGCAAACACAAACTCCACGACTTTTTGATGCGTGGAGTAAGGTTTTGCAAACGCAAACTCCACGACTTTTTGATGCATGGAGTAAGGTTTTGCAAACGCAAACTCCGCGACTTTGTGATGCGTGGAGTAAGGTTTTGCAAACACAAACTCCACGACTTTTTGATGCGTGGAGTAAGGTTTTGCAAACGCAAACTCCACGACTTTTTGATGCGTGGAGTAAGGTTTTGCAAACGCAAACTCCACGACTTTTGATGCGCGGGAGTAAGGTTTTGCAAACGCCAACTCCACGACTTTTTGATCGCGCGGAGTAAGGTTTTGCAAACGCAAACTCCATTTACTTTTGATGCTCGTGATTTTGTATTTTTAGAAAAATCTCCGGCGACATCTTCATTTATCGCAAGGTCTTTCCATCGCGGCTTCAAATGACACCCACATTAGTCATTGTTTTCTTGATGATGTCTTTGATTTGTTGTTCGCGAATGGTGCACCCGCGGGCTTCTAGACTTACGACTTGAGGAGTAACTTCACTACGCTGCATCTCACGCGGTGTTGTCCCGCCCCGTTGCTTGCTTCTATATTTGGTCGGGTTCCTTGGTCATGCGAGACCTATGCCGATAAAACGGGCTAGGTCGTTTAACCGGGGACCCATTTCTTTGGTGTGGCCATATTCGGGCTGACCGCCATTAACCCTCGTCAGATCGCTTTGTTGCATTCAAGCCATGTCTAAGGTCATGTTGCAATTGCCTCTCGAGGTCCCGATCTTGGCGCTCAAAGATTTCGCCTTATGGTGGATGTTGTCCACCTTTCTCGATACGCTTATGATCAACATTCAATGATCTTGTCATGTTATGACCACTTATAATTAGTGTTGTTGGTATTTTGAGATCCGGATCGCCTTCTTGAATGAGATGAATGTCCGCTTGACCTTGGGTGACGATGCTCGGGACCGCTTTTCAATGGACGGATGTACCGTAATTAAATTGTAGTCGGTTGGATACACTCCGATTTTCACCGGATCCGGGAGCTCTTGCCGGTGTGGAAGATGCAAAGATCGGGCGCCATCCCTTTGTACTTGCTTCCCTTTGTCCAAATTACTTCGCAAGTAGTTGCTATGCTCCTTCTCTCTTCTCAACCTCCGACGCAAAGACTTTAACGCATGTCTTCATCTCCTATCTCCATGTTATCCGGATCTACTTCGCTTGCATTTGTAACATCTAGATCTTGAAGGTGAAGCACCGGAGCCCCTCGAGATGCCTGGACGCCTAGATCCGGGTTGTCGGGCACCGAGTTGAAAAGGCCGATCTTGCAGATCCGCTTGCAGCCGGTTGTTCTATCACCTCCGATTGATTAGTATTTCCGGATTTTCGCCTTGTTGTTGTTGTGTTCTTGCATTCTTGTTCGCCGAGACCTTGTAGTTTTGCCATTAATGGTGCTTGGAAGAAGGAACGCGGGAAGAGGGCCCGTCAATAAGACCACGGACGGCGCCAATTATGTTTGGGTGAGAACTCACGCAAAACACACTAATGATCTTGTTGGAGAGGTTGATATGGAGTGAGAGATCTGTACCACCAATGGTCATTTACGATCCAAATTGTTCTCTCGAATCAAGTCTCAAAAATGCACGTAGTTCTTTGTTTGAAATGATTGCCGGTATTTATAGGAATCTTATTGCTAAAAATACCCTTTCCTTATTTGACGAGATATTTCCTCTTTGTATGAAATCTTTCCTAAAGCTTCATATGGAAAAAATCCCTTGACATATCTCCGGACCTGCTATATATAACTTGGGTGTCATATTAGTGGGCAATGTCATTGCTTCAATAGAGGGCATGCCCGAATGCCACATTAGTAGACAAGCGGGGCTGCCACAGTAGCGGGCTAGCAAGCCCGCCTCATTAGTGGCCGGCTCTTATAGTGGTACCCAATGATGGTCGTTCGTAGGGGTACCAGTACAGTGGTACATACAGCAATATTGATAAGTTGTTCATGAACAATAATTCGGAAGTGTAGTACTTCATGAGACTTACAGTTGAAGACTCAACAGAATGTGTACAGGCAGCTTGCCCTGTTAGTATCATAGCTATATGGAGAAGTTACCACAAAAAATAGGTAGATGGAGAAGTCAAGTTAAAATATTCAAGGCTCCAGGCATCTAGTGCCCCACAGACGAATTGTACATTTGAATAAGGTCATTTACTCATATTGTACCACGGCCATTTTGCTTCCAAGTTCCAATGACCCAATCGGTTCTGAGCGATTAAATATGCTAATGCAATCTAAATCCGTTAGTCTCAGCAATCGGAATTGGAGTGCACATTGAATCCAAGTAAACATGTATCAGACTATGGGATTAAGGTATTTGGGATTAAAAAATTAAAGCAGAAAACAATGGAAATCTAAATTGTCAAATTTGACTAAACATGAAGAATTCCGATCTGAAGTAACCATTTATATGTTTTGACAAGTTCACTTCTGTCATCTATTTAGGAACCAGAATCTAGTTAGAGAAGGATTGGCTTTCTTCTCTAACATTCCTCTATTGAAGTTCCAAATAAAATGAAAACTGATCAGGTTAACCATCCAAAACTCTGAATCTGATGCTAACTTCACATGCTCACATAATCACATGTACAGTTTTGTCTCAATACAACAAGTCTGTTTGCTTGGCAGTTGGCAGGGATTCTTGAAATGAAAATATGACCAGTTGCATTGTCTGATGATAGTTCAACAGTTTATAGCAATGATACAATTTGAGACATTATTCATGCATGACAATATAACAGGGATCATATGAGACGTAATCTGTTACCATTTACTTGAAAGTTGAAACACAAAAGATACAGGAAAGATACGACCGTTCATTCATCAAGCTTGATATGCATGGACATGTGCAAGCAACTCTTCATTCTTCATCCAGGCATCCCTTGATGTCCCTCTGGAGTGAAACACCATTTTGGATCTTTTGATAAAGACTAAATAATTACCGTCACATGCCAATGTTCATAATTGTACTGAGAATAACAACAATAACAATCATAACGATACTAGAGAAAGTGTTATATCGAAATCTAAAGGAGGGAAGGAATCCAAAGCTCAAGACAGTTAATTTTGAAGTAGTTTAAAATTCAGATCAGGCAACTGTAGAGAGATAAATAGACTACTTCAAATCGAACTCTTTAATTGCCACAATAACATATGTTAGCTTCTTGATGATGAGTCTAGCTTGTTGCATTATTATGGTGAAACTTTCTGTCTAGTCTAGTCCACATTATTTAAATTGATATAGGTTTTGGGTGAGATAGTTGTTTACCAGAGGCACTCCAATCTTAAGTAAACAACAATGCAACATGATCTCAAGAGAGTGAAAGAAAGTTAAAATGAAAAGGCAAGCAGAGTAGATTCAAGTGAATCACATATCAAGGCATATACTCAAAGTAAGCTTTGTGGGATCCTGTTTTTATTATTGTTCCTTGCATGAGAATGATATCCTAGTCAGATTTATCTGTAGTTGAAAAAACCATGGAGGCAGATAGCCCCATTGGACACTGAAGACTAGAGGGACTCCATGCACCTTATGCTACATGAGTGTATTTGTTTCGTTCGGGGTTCCTTCAATTTTCTGGAGAAGGCACTTACACCAAGTATCATAGGTGTTTTGCTAGCTCTGGCACATGTAGATTGGGCAGAAAGTGCTCTTATCCTAAATGAGCTTGGAAAAAAATTCCATGAGGTAAATGTTTCTTGGTGTGTCGTGTGCCCTCTGGAGTCTGGTCTAAAAACAACGGTGTCATGAGAACCTTATTCTACCTTGGCAAACACCTCCCTCTTGGGTAGTTGGGAAGCGCATCTTTCCTAATTGCATGTCTTTTCATGTTTTCCGCTGTTCTACCAAAAAGTTTATTCCACCAAACCCGTCATGATTCCAATTTTAACCAGCGGAAAATCTAGCGTTTGTTCTAAGATATTTCTCTTTGGCCTAATTTCTGCAAAATAACTTAACTAGCCTTAATTTAAGGGCTTTATTATGACTAATCTATCCAACATTAATCATGTTTCCTAGTCCATAATACATGTCTCTTCTTAGGAGATTTTCCCACAAGACCACACATTTTCACAATCAAACTTCCTAGTCCTCAAAAAGTCGAATCCATATCAATAAGTAGTGTCTGAAGGGAAGAGAAGCAATCACATTTAAATTGTTAAGATTACTACCATTGATGACGGTTGGTCAAAATTCCTTTTCGAATTAGTTTAATAAACTGGAGTCAATCTACAAAATCTTAGCTGGGCTAAAACTTGAAATAGCTCATGTAGCTTCCTTTCTTCTTTCTATCTTGAGTAATACTTCATAAGGATTATACATGTCCAATTGCATTGTTATCCAATACAATGCCTGAGTCTTGCTCTAGAGTTGTCACTTCTCACTGCAAGGTGTTTTGCACTTTTGCTTGCCTTGTAAAAACTTAATAAACCTATATAAAAAGTGAGAGATAGCATGTACACGTTAAGGTTAAGTTCTCCTAAACTTCCCATGCTGTGGATCAAACAGTCCAAGCACCATTCAATAGTTCCACCATCTGGGAAGAGATTATAAATTGTGCTTATCACATTGTTTACCGCCTTACCGGTCTCACAAAGGAAGGTATTTCCATACAACTTACTTCAAGTACTTTACATATCCTTGTGAGCCTAACTAGATAACACCCCCATTTCCTAGTAACTGGAACTCCAAGATACCGCGTCACTCAGACACCATGAAAACAGAGACTGGAAAAGAATGTAATTCAACATATTATTCTACAAATCAAGTTAGCTAGTACTTTTATCTGCTTAGTAATTGCTTCTGTGTCACATAAAGTGATGTAACCACTGCTCCATAGATGCTAGGAAATAGGAATACCACATTTTTGCAGGTATTTAAGTTTAGTTAGTGATTTAGGACTTGCGTCCAATATGTCACATACCTATGCCGTAATAACTAGTTACATATCATTAGGCTTCACCTAAAATAACCAGAGTAGTTAAGAAATGAATATTATGATTGATGTAGTACACGGTACACGTGGACATATATAGCGAAACCCAGACTAGAAATAGGCGTTGCAAACTTGAAATAGCATGGAGAGATCGATAAGTTCAAGATTACATTAATAAAGAAGATGGCCCAACACGCCACAAAGAAAAAGAAAGAATAAAAACTGAAAAACAGTAAATTAAACAGCAAGTAATTAACAGTACCTTATAATCTGTTTGGCTGTGAGTGATAGTTCGAACGTTTACAAAATACGAATGAGAAATAATAAAAGAAAATTAACAAAAAGTGGAAAAGGAATTTGTATTGTATGGAGATGCAGGGGATCGAACCCTGTACCTCTCGCATGCAAAGCGAGCGCTCTACCATTTGAGCTACATCCCCACTCTTGCTCTTATGTCTATTTTACAATATGTTATAATTACTATACGATCAAGTTGCACCAACTGATGGGCCACGAAATCAAAGTCTAAGCACGTGTTGAAATTGAAATTCATATTCATCCTTATGTGTTATGTCATTGCCAACAAGTGGTACAACGTCAAAAGTCATCGTTTTGCTTTACCATGAATAAAAATAGTTATTATGGACATAATACAAAATATCAGGATATAAGTATTTATTGATATTCAATTTCTAGATATGTATCGTGGATATATCTCCTTCTTTGGGGATATTTGACATTGTTTCACATACAAATATCGTAGATATATCCAAAATATCGATAAATATCGTAGATATTGTGGATATTTCTTGATATATTATTTATATTTATTTGAAATATAATGGTAAATATTAAATAAAATTGTTATATACACAAAATATCTCAAAATATCATAAATATCGTAAATATCATCGAAATATCACCGATATTTGCAGTCATATATATCTTTGAACATATCGTGATATTTATATATCTTTTTCTGAAATCTGGATAAATATCCTCAAATATCGCAATATATCGAGATATTTTGTACCATGATTATGGATATGTGGAAACAGGGAGTGACTCTAGGACAAAATTGCGAAAAAATTAACTCTTGAACACTATTTTTTTTTTAATCATTCACAAAGACCGGATAGATGAAAAGTCAAGTATATTCTTGGCGTGAAATAAAAAATAGTTCGGATAGATAAAATGTGGTGTTGAATATAAACTAGCTTTCAAACCAGTCCTACGAACGGGTGCTGTTATATTAAATTATTGTAAAAAATATTAGCAAATATGCATAGCTATGAGAGATTAAAATTATATTAATCAGTCATTCAAATTTCTTGCACCACTCTCTATAAAAATGAAGTATCAAACCTTGATAAAACTCATCGATTTCTTTTTGTTGTTAAGTTTAATAATTGAAGTTTGATTGAAGTTTTGTGAGAATTCCCAATGTGACGAAAATAATATTGAAGCTACTTGAATAGCATGACATTTTTAATCATAATAAACAAATTATGATAAACATTACTTAAAATGCAAAGCTATATTTGTCGTGACATTTATTCCCCTTACATATAATACAAACATGTTTTAGGGTTATTAGTTCAATGCATTTGCATCAAGTTTCTGATTTTCCATTAATTATTCTTTGAGGTTAGTTCAATGTAGTACATTGCATTCAGTTTCTAATTTATCATTAAATATTCTTTGAGGTTAGTTCAATACAGTTGCATCAAGTTTCCGATTTCCCGTTAATTATTATTTGAGGTTAGTTTAGTGCAATTGCATCCACTTTATAATTTTTCATTAGTTATTCATTAAGGTTAATTCAGTACAATTGCATCTAGTTTTTGATGTTTCGTTAATTAGTCTTTGAGATTAGTTCAATGCATTTGCATCCAAGTTTCAATCTCCCGTTAATTACTCTTTGGGATTAGTTCAATACATCTACATCCAATTTCTGATTTTTCGTTATTTATATTTTGAGGTTAGTTGAATGCAGTTGTATCCAATTTTCGATTCCCGTTATTTATTTTTTGAGGTTAGTTCAATGCAGTTGCATCCAATTTCCGATTTCTCGTTAATTATTATTTGCGGTTAGTTCAATACATTTGCATCCAATTTTCAATTTCATGTTATTTGTTCTTTGAGGTCAGTTCAATGCATTCGCACCAAATTTCCGATTTCTCGTTTATTATTTGATAAAATTACATTTGCATCTAGGTCCCGATTTCCAGTTAATTATTGATTGAGGTTAGTTCAATGAATTTGCATCCAGTTTCCAATTTCCCGTTAATTATTTCTTGAGGTTAGTTCAATGCATTTGCATCCAATTTATTATTTATGTTTTGAGGTTAGTTCGATGCAATTACATCTAGTTTCTGATTTCCCGTTAACTATTCTTTGATGTTATTTCAATGCATATTTGCATTTAGTTTCTGATTTCCCACCAATTATTCTAAGGTTAGTTCAATGCAGTTGCATCCAGTTTTTTTTTTTCATTAATTAATTTTTGAGTTTAGTTCAATGCATTTGCATCCAGTTTCTGGTTTCCCATTAATTATTATTTGAGGTAGGGGTGAGCATGGGTACCCAATTACCCGAACCCAAACCGGAACCGGAACCATTTATAGCGGGTCTGGGTCTTAAAATGTTATACCCATTTAAAGTGGGTCTTCAAGAACCGACCCGATAAAGAACCGAACCCGTTAGAACCGAATAGTAAAAACCGATGGGTACCGAACCAAACCGAACCGATTAGTTTGATTTTGATATATAGAATTTAGTATTATATTACACTAAATAAAAACAAACCCAAACATTATTATTATATATAGTATTATATATAGTCTATATTTGTTAGGTGTAAAATTATACTAAATATATATAACATTTAGCATAATAGTGAATGTGTGTTATTAAATGCATCTTTTATAATATTACATTAAATATGTGTATTATAAATATTAATAATAATATTTACGTGTCTACTGATAAGACATAAAATGAATAGTTTTACCTACGAAATGAACGATAAAACTCAAAACGCAAGTAAAACTAAAACTGTTTATGATGCTTATATTTTTCAAAGATTCTACTATCATCCTACGAGATATAGTGGAGTAGAGTGATTCATTCCACTCCTAGTCCTTCCGCATGTTGTGTTTTCTAAGTATAAATATTCTACTCTAAGTCTAATGAGAGATTTACGAAAAGGCAACTAGACTACGATGCAACTACCCACAAGATGCAACTAGTCGACTATGGGAATAACTAAGGGAATGCTACGTTGATTCGATGATAAGGAGTTAGAGGGGAATTGATTCCACCTTAACTCGACTTAATCCTATTAACAACGAATCGTCGTAATCCGAATCGTTTTGCTTCGCAGAACAATTGGTTCTTCCTAATCCCTAATTACACATGGCATTTCTACCAATTAATAACTAGCATGTGAACGATTAAACCCATTCTCATGGTGAACTAATCGTTTCTAGAGTGGAAAGGAAATTACGACGACTCTACGATAATCGGAATCAAGCTTTCATCAAGGCTTCTCAACCCCCTCTAAGGGAGGTTTAGCCGAGAATCATTACGCAATCATTTCCGATTAAATTAAAACTAAACATAATATAAAGAATTGAAATTTACTAATCTAAATTAAATAATAATTAAAATCTAATTAATAACTAAGAATTGAATAAAAAGTAATAAATGAAATCAGATCTAACACAAATGTAAATGACAAGAATCGAAATTGACAAATAGTTATTTTATTTATTAATACTAATGAAGAACAATGATTCTAAGAGTTTAATCTAAGACAAGAATTGGATTTGAAACTACACTTAATTAAAAACAATTAAATAAAAACTAGATCTAGAAGCTATTTTAATGGCTACTTTTTACTCTAACCTATCTACCTCCCCTTAACAAAGAGTGAAGCTATTGTTTTATATACTTCAGATCCAAAAATCGTGCATGGGCTTGAGCCATGTTTTTGGGCCGTAAAATCGCCCAAAATCCAATTCTTCGAAATTCAAAAAGGCCTCTTCACCGCAGTTGGCTTCAACAGACTTTTCGTCCACTTCTGCCCCTCTGATTGGCTCAATGCTTAGACCATTGGAAAGCTCCTTCCGAGTCGGTCGTTTTGACATAAGGTAGGCCCCATTCCGAGGTCCGAGTCCAAAGGTACGACCTTCTCAAGTTCTCACGACTTGTTGTGTCTTTGTTTTACGCCTCACGTCGACTTTTCAGCTTTTGGCCGGCTTTAGAAAGGCTTTGTCTTCTTGAATCTTGGCCTTTAATCACTAACTCCTTAGTAACCCACTTTTGCTTCTTTATCTCGCTAAAGTGGCACATTTCTGCACATAATGGACTTTGAAGCCCGAAATGCATAAAACACGTCGGTGTTAACTCTTAATTATTACTCACATAATCGGGTCTAAAAGTATGATCACTTCTGTGGTTAAAACTACAGTTTTGGGCTCTTATCAAACCACCCCCCCAAACAGCATTTTGCTTGTCCTCAAGCAAAGATGAGAAATTAGAATAAGTGACCAAAAAATGGAGTTCTAACTAATCTCGTTTACTTGAGCTGCGATTGCATTGACCATATGCAACAAGGCCTTAAACCACTAGGAATTCCCAGTGGACGAAGTTATAAATTTTCGTGAGAGTTTTCCAGTTGAAGGTACTCACAAACTTCATCTATACTACAATGACTAAGAAATAAAACTATTGTTTCCTTATTCATGCTCTAAATTAACTATACCTCTCACTAGCAATGCATGTAGATTAATCAAGTCGAAACCTAAGGTAATATATACATAATAATCAATCATTTACCATAAACATATATACAATGAGTAATACTATGAAATGTCTAGCAGGTTCGTTTAAAGAAACTTCGGGATAAGCGTCCTTAAGTAGGTTCTCACAATAATAGTCAAGATACAATACTCGATTTTTTTCCACTCAAGTTCCATTTACTCCATTGTCAATGCGGTGGGCACACTTTACCTTATAATCTCAATGACAACAAGGAAGCCTGAGTCGATCAAACACATCCGCCACTTACTATCACACTAACCTATTCCTAATTGAGCTAGAGGTCTTTATTAGGTGTTCATGGGTTTAGGAGATGGTTTAAGAAGGAAGGAAATGGATATTCAAAAGGACAAGTTTGAGATAATAGTCTTCATATTATGTAACTAGAAAACCTTGGTATTTACTTTTGCTTCTACACTTTGTTTCCATCCTTAGCCATATTTTTTTTTTTTTTTTTCTTTGGCTTTTGACTCCTTTTATTCTATTTTTTTGGAGTTTTTATTTTATTATTATTTTTTTCTTTTCTTTGGATGGAAACTTCTTTTCTTTATTTTCTGAAGCAATTAACTAACTTTTGTTTACACAGGTTTTTCTCTTCTTCTTTCTTCCTCATTCTATTCTCAGACTTATCCTAAATTGGGTAGGTTGATTTTTTTTATTTTGTTTTGTTTTTGTTACAGGGTAAAGGATTTGTGGTTTATGAAAGGCTAAAGAAAGGTTTAGAGGGGCGACTAGCCGAAAATAATTCATAGGTTTGAATTTCTAGCTATATCGATCCAAAGAGGGCCTAAATTCTCGCTTAGGATATGGTTTAGTGATCAAGCAAGTGGACGTGTGATATCTCTATCCGGATTTTACTTCTCCCTTGTGTCATTTCTCAAATGTTTTGCTCATATAAGACTTTAGTCTATATTCTCACAGGATTTGTAGAATAAGTACTCTAGCCTAGATTTCAGAAACTTACTGCTAACAATCATAGATACTCATGTAATATATTTATAGATAGATGCAAAGATTATTACCTACATATTAACCTAAGTTTCTAAAAATTATTCTAATGCAAAAGCTACGTTAGACTTCTAGATTATCAAGAGCATAGAGAAGGAAAACAATACCAATATTCCTAAGTGTATAGCATAAACTTATTTATTTATATTTTTGTATTTTTTTTTTAAATTTTAACTAGAACACAAATGCATATTATACATATCTATATCCTAACAGATGCCTTAATTACACGTGTTTCTATGCCCCCAAACAAGAAGTATGCTTTGTCCTCAAAGCATTTAAATAAAGAGGGTAGGAAAAATACCATTGAAACGCGTGAAATTCAGGGATATCTGCAAAACAAGGTTAGAACATACTAATATAGGAAATAAAAAACTGACGCAACTCTATACGAGTTCTACCCATTATGGGGTTAACAAGAATGAAATTGCTTGGGACATAAGCAGACACTAACTAGAATGAAACTTACCTTATCTCCCCGTTACTCATCATCTTCCTCATCCTCTTCTTCCATAAAGAAGTGAGGTTCCTTCGCCCCTGCCATGCCATGATAATTTGTCGGGGCTTCCCGCCATTTATCATCTATTATTGCTAACCTATTAAGAGCCACTTGGTCGGCGACGGGTGTAGGGTGCAACCTTGAGGTTGTATCCTCCACCCTTGCCAAGTCATTACGGAAAGATCGAATAATACTATTGGTGGGTCGTGCGATTAATGTCGACCGTAATCCAATCCATGAAACGTGTACAAAAATAGGAAAGAAACATAGCATAATCACGGAAATTAGAACAGGCATAAGAAGGTACTTATGCCTCATGCTTGCTATGGGATCGAGCTAAACTAGACATCAAGGTTCGGGAAGGTCATGACACATATACGCCCCGGCTAAAAGCAAGGCGGACGCGCAAGTGGCATCATTCACGTAAGAAAAACGCGTCATTCTCCTAAAATATTTAGCATGATCCAAAACATAACAGTTCCTATGTTCATGGACAGGGCTACCAAAGCGGACGTTATATTCCCTGGGTCCTCTATCACGAGGAAAATGCCCGCGCCATACGACTCATGCAAAAACTTCGTAAGTGTAGACATACATATGATCTACCCAATAGCACCATGGGTCTTGTATTTCAGCGGGCATAGCAAGTCCAAGAACAAATGCTAGCAAGAACCTGGTAATTTCCATTGGTTCATTATCAATGTTGATGGAGAACACTTGTTCTCCATCTGGTCTTTCAAAGAAAATGCAGTTATCGTAAAAATAAGATGCTAGTGTTGGAGAATAAAGTGTATTGGGTCTTACCATAAGCGGCTCCCAGCCAACGTATGTGATCGCCTCGCGAAACCAAGCACCATAAGTAGTGCTTTGGAACAAATCTTCGAAAGATTGTTCCGGTATCAATGTAGGAGATGTCATCTCAAAATTACGCTCTGGAATAGTTGCGAATGATCCGGAAACTACCCACAGAAAACTGGAAATTTTCTGGTCCACGGAAGTCGTATGCCGAGTCGCTCTCTTAGTATGCGAAGGCTCTGAAGAATTTGAATTCCAGTGTTTGATGCGTCGCCGCTTCACCTTGAAGCCTTGAAAAAATATGCAAAAATCTGAAAAAATATGCAGAGGGAAAGCGCCGAGTTGCCTTGAAACTTCGGAAAATGAGCCGAAACGTGGGAATCGCGGGAGTGAAAGGTGAGTGATGGAGGTTAGGGGTAGTGTGACTTGTGAGTGTAGAATGTTTGAAGTTTATATAGGTTTTAAGTTGCTAAAACGGATCGGGAAGTTGCCAAAAAGTATTTACGGCAGTTTCCGGAAATCCTAAAATTTCCAAACCCGAAAACGGAAACAAATCATTTTCTTGATTCTAAATCAAACCTAGTATCTTTTAGGTTGAATTTATGATAGAATCTACCTATTTAATCGATATTTCATCCTACCATGATGCTTATTCATAGATATGCCTAAACGGCCATATTTTCACCTTGACTCCGTAATGAATTCTAAGACGAGGGTCATATAAAAATCATGCTGGAATAGATAAAACTACCCCCAAACAATTTGGGAAGGTGGAATCAATATTAAACAACCACGCATAATGAAAATAACCGCATTATATTAAAAATTTCATTCGAAGTACATTTCACTACAAAATTCAAATTACGGAAATAAAACTTTCATTAAAATAAATAACAATAATGAAACTACAAATAAACATAGAAACATCAAACGATGCTATCCCTAACAACTCCGGTACTGGTAGCGGAGGGCACACGGTCCGGAGATGGCTCCTGGGCTCCTGATGGGCCAGCACCATTCGTCCTTCGGCGACGACGCTCGTGCCTCGATGATGTGTCCTCAGAAGGAGAGTCCCCGTGAGGTGGGAATCGTGTAAGCATCTCGGTCCGGAACTGGCGCTGAGCTTCTAGCTCGGCCCTAATCTGTTCCCACCTCTCATCCTCTCTCTGGGTACGGATCTCAAAGTAATGATGGATAGTTGCCTGTCGAGTCCGGAGGTCTTCGCAGATAGTGTTGAGCGAACGCATGCCACGATGAATCACAGCCATGCGTTCTGCGTCTAACCAGCACCTCTCCAAGGCATCCGCATCAAAACAAGTCAAGTCCTCCTCATCCTCCGAGGCATTCTCATTTCCCCTAACCTCCTCGTCCTCCTCGTCCTCTACCCGATCCTCAGGCAACCTCCAAACTCGTTGGACACACTCCTTATAGATGCGAGGGTTACAGTGTAGGTGATGTAAGTCCTATCAGGTCGCTGAGAAATGCTCTCAACTTCACATGATCTTGGTTATCAACACGAGGGAGAGGTGCAAATGCGGACTTCCCTACTCCCCTAATCATGCTAGCGTGAACTCCAAGATACGAACTTCGTGCTTCGCTCCCCCGAGTATCCATAAGATGTGGAGGCAGCTTCGGGCCGATGTCGCCGACCTTCTCCTTCCCGGGGCGTTCCGACCAATCCACCGAGCCGCAGCCCACCGGTGGTTGGTCCTAAGGGATGCTGGCGAACACAATCGCGATCTCGCATTGTAGTTCCCTTCTCAGAATCGCTTTCACGCTCATCAATGGCTCTACCCCCATTATATTGTGACTCCTGCAACGCGTGACATCGGATGGATTCTAGGTGGAATGCCTAGAATCTCCGCCAACAACCCAGTAGTTACTTCCTTCCTCCTCTTCGCTACCATAACAAAAATCCTAGTCCCCTCCAACTCCCTCGTATTGTAGAACCGTTGGACTAAGTCTTCGTGGTAATAGGCTTCGAAAATACCACAAGCTATTCCAGACCTCTATCGATCATTTCATCACACCGTAAACGGTAGCCAAGTGGTCACCAGTAAAAGCTTGCTCCGACAAAGTTCGGCGTTGTTGGGCCATTTAGTGTTTGGAATGTAGTGGGGGTTTAAATGGTATGTGGTGTTGGAATTTGGATCGACCGACTGAAGCAAACAGTGGTGGTGGCGCGACAGTTCAAAATTTTTAAAATTTTCGTGGGTTTGGTGATGGAAGTTGGTGGATTTTGATGGGGGTTTTGTTTTTGAGAAGATTGGAAGTGGATTTGAACTGTGGGTGTGGGTTAATTTGGTTTTCTTTTTATTTTATTTTATTTTTTTTTAGGTTTTTGGAGCTTGGTTGGCGTTAATGGCGGTTTGGAAGATGAAGTACTGTTGGGGCAAAGGTAAGGGCGCGGGTGCGCTGCCGGTGGGCGCGGGTTGGGCCCAAGCCCAAATCGAAATTTTTGAATTTTTTGATTTTTCGCAAAACTTCAAATCAAAATTGCCGCTTCGTTACCGGTCCGATTTTTGCGAATGAGATATGGAAATGATCAGGAGAGAATTTCCAATCCAATTATCCATAAAACACTCTATTCTGACCGTGGATGACATATAAGATAGTGGATAATGCCTCGAAATGCGTGCATGACGTACGTTATGCGAAGGACTGGACTCTAAATTCAAGATTATGTCAACCCGGATCGTAATACAATTAAACGGCCTAAGCAACTGTAATGGGACATAAAAATTCTAGGACGGAAACACGAACACCCCAACCCCAAACAAATTTTTTTACAACGAAGCTTAGAAAATTTGTTTTTAGCAGTGAGTCTTTTAAAGTCAGATTCCCGAGACTTCCTATATTACTATGTTTATTCTTTAATATATATATATATATATATATATATATATATATATATATATATATATATTTTTATTTTAAAAAGAAAAACAATAAACAAGAAAGACATAATTCACCCCATAGAGAAACATGACTCAAAAATCCGAAAAACATGCAAGAGTGGAAAACGCGTGAATTATGTTTAAACGTGGACTTAGGATCCGGTACTTATAGCCACACACAATCCGTAGGGAGGGCCCGATTACCTTAATGGTGCACTCACCAATATATGGAAATGAAAGGAAATGCACCAAACACAAAAGTTGAGTCGTTTATAGTCAGATACTCGAGACTTTATCTAAACATATGTATGAACATGCAGTTTATCATATATCAACAACCGAAATAGTTGTGGATCATTCCATAAATAAATATCACAGAAAACATATCCAAACACAATCAAGCACCAAGATTTCCTATGACGCAACCTAGTGAAATGAAAGCGAAGTCGGATAACCCTATTACGTAACCTAGCATGCACATTCTTTTTCATTTTTGAACGAGAGGGTGTCCTAGTGAATAAGTGTGGAAGAGTGAATGGTTGTGGAGAATATGGTGGATATGGGTAAGTTGTAAAAAGAAGGCATGGAAAAAATGAGGATGTGGGTTTAGCACAAAACTCATTCATAGTGTAGGTAGGGACTGTTTCAAGTCTGAAAATGAAGGTGTCAAACACTTTTGTCTTCTGAAGTATTTGTTTACTAGGTGAATTTAAAAAATTATGAAGCACAGAAGAAACAAAAGGATCGAAAAGTGCAAACTTCGAGATTCCTTTGAAAGGGTGGAAGGAGGGGAGTCGAGGTGGATGTTGTGCAAAGTAGTTCTTGATAGGGTGAATCATCACCTGCTCTAAGAAACTTATCGAATTGCTCATCTAGATTGGTCATATCCACGTTACTATGATAGTCCTCTATATCTTTGAGAAAGTTATCTATCTCCTCCTCATCCGTAATATGTGTATCGACTAGTGTGGGGATGGAAATGTTGGAGTCTGAACTTCCAAAGGAAAGAAATTTGGGCATATGATTATCAGGGAACGTGTTGTTGAAATAATCTCGAACAAAGCTCGATCATGCTAACCTCTCCATCCATAGGCGAATCGGGTAACCGCGGTCTTTGTTTTAAAACATTGACTTCAACAGCAAGATGGCCAAAAAGACATAGACATTGAACCATCGCGGCAATTAATGAGCGCGTTGGCGGTTGCCGGAAAGGACGCCCTAAGATGATCGGGACAGAGTCGTTAACGACTTCTGTATCGAGGATGACAAAATCAGCCGGATAGTAAAAATCCTGAACTTTTACCATAACATTTTCGACGAAACCCTTAGGATACTTAATAGACCGATCAGCTAATTGCAACGTCATTGTTTCGGCAGTAAACTGCTTCAACACAACGAGAGCAATGGTGACGAACGTACTAAGAAACAGAGGATTTTGATGTTGGGGGAGATGAAACCGAACCAAATAATGGCTGCCCCACGCACCCAAGATCTATTCTCTAGGGATCAAGTTTCCACGTAGTTCCTTATGAAAAATAGTTTGATATTTATAGAGGTAAAGTAGAGAGTCCTTGTAGCTCAAGTAATCTTGTATCTTGAGTAATTGTGATAGAGTATAACTATCAACTGATAACTATCTCTTTGATAAGAAATGAATCTGGACATAAATCAATGTATATTAGTGGCAAGCCATGTGGCTAAGGTTCAGCTTTAGACCCATGAGTTAATGGGCCTGTACATTGATCCATGATATTGCGAATTGGGCTTTAGCCCTGTTGATTAAATGAATAAAATAGAGACCCTACTAATGGACGCTTATTTGCCGTAGGGTGGGTCGAACATCCCTCTTTTTGTCGCTTAACAAAGTTCACATGGCAAAGAAGAGAAGATAAATCACGGAAAACGTGAAATAATAAAAGAATAAGCGGAGGGAATAACAAAGTGTCGTGTGAACGTAAATGATATGAAAATGGATAATCGAAAAAAAAAATCCGTGAATTATCGGAAACGAAATAATGTCAAATTAACGTGTACGAGCGCAATGACGTAGTTAAATAAAAGATGGCCGAAAATGCACAGAAAAAATAAAAGATGCACAGAAATAAAATTGCAAAAATTGATTGGCGAAAAACTGTACGAGCAACGTCCGTAATAATATGAAATTTGAATTTGATGATGCGTGCCAACGGAATAGCGATACGTGGATTAGACCGTTGAAAACTGTGGAGAAAAATCCGCGAATTATCCGACGGAACGGACATAAATCGGGCTAATTCATTACGTGAACGAAATAATTGGAATTCGATATATGTCCGAAATAACGAGAAGATGTGTACGTGAAAATACCACAGAAACTAGGACTCCAAAATTAAATCCGGATTGGATAATGCTTATCATCAAGTCTTGCACATGAAGTCGGCTTGGCTAAATAGAATTACATACGAACTTAAACACTGGACCAGCGTATATATAAACAGACGAACACAGAGAAATACATACTTAGCATAAACCTTAGAGAGAAGTCACGATCAGGACTGAAAAACGGTAGAAAACAAAAGTAAACACCACCGTGTTCTCCAAAGTACTAAACCATTGTGACAGGAAGTTTCCGTACTGTGCCGAGGCGTTAGTTTCGCTGAAGAAAAGTTGCGGGTAGACGAAGAAAAGGTTAGTACTGTTGTCATCCACCTAGACGTTCCTATTGTTCCAGGCAACTCCTCTCCTCATCGTCTTCATCTATTCTTACTATCGCACCAGTAAAAAGTGATCGGAAAGATCACGAAAAACGGCTTATTCACAAAGTCATCCTGTTACTGGCGCCTTCAAAAGATGTTGCCGCATCTTCGCTACAAAGAAGATTTGAGAGCGAAAACTCACCCTTCAAATAAGCATCTTGGAGGGTGATGATACCGCATTATGCATTATGCCGCTTTTGTGTTTTCGTTTGTTTGTTTTTTTTGCATGGCGTTGAACCGCTTGAACCCGATTAAGATTTGGGTGAGGTAGAGGTAGAGCGGTGTATTGTGGTTTGCCTTTCCCTCAACCGCTCCACCGTCATCGAAACGTAAAGTAGCGGGAAGAAACACAAAACCCACAAAACCACGATGGCCGGTGGTTGTGAAAGATGAGCCGCCGGATTCAAAAGTGAATTAAGGAACATGATATGGTGCGGCATTAACAAAGAAAGGGCACCGTACCTTCTTTGCTTAAATACGGCTGGGCATCCGGAACTTACAATAACATACATGATATGGTGCGTGCACCCGTAAAAGGAAGGGCAATCGCACTGTGTTGAACCGATTTGGCCCGGTGAACCCGATTTTTTGAGTTTGTCGACCGGTTTTGACCCATCCGACCCATTTTTCTTGTTTTTTCAGTGTAGTAACTACCGTACTATACCGGGCGAAAAATACTTTCGAGAAAAAATTCGATGACGATCGCAATCTTGGTGAGGTGGAAAGAAGGTGATGATACAAACGACTACACGAAACCGCGATGGTCGCTGGTCGGCAAAAAAAAAAAAAAAAACTAGGACTTGAGAAATTTGAAATGGAGGAAGTGGACGAATTTGAAACGAAAGTCGAAGAAGATGAAGTAGTAACGGCTTACTCATAATTAAGTTGCGGGAGTGCAATTTAATCAAAGAAATTGAGCAATTATTGAGTTATTTTGAGCTGCCGAAGAAGACAGAGAAAAGTTTGGAGAATATGACAAAGCGGTGGCAAAAAAATTCGACAGCATGAAACAGGTATGTCAGTATTTTATTTTTTTCCAGTTAGCTTCAAATTTTGGTTAAGTCCGAAAGATTTACTGAAAAATTTGTATTTCGCGTCATGAGTTGAAAACAAATGGAATTACGAAAGCAAAAGATATTGACGAAAAAGTTTCGAACGGAAAGATCACAATGCCAGAGAAAAATAATAATAAAGAAGTTTGAATAAAGTTTTCGCTTAGAAAGTTAACGTAATCACAATTTTGCCGCGACCGAGAAAACAATTATGTAATGAGCCTCGAAAAGTTTCGCCGAAAAGTTCGGCTTAATGCCTTAGAAAAATAATGAAGCCGTCAAAAATTTCACTCGGTAAATTTCTCAGAGAAAGATCGCGAATGCCTTAGAAAAAATAATGATAATGACGAAAATTTTCGCTCGGAAAATTTTTAGGAGAAAGATCGGTACAATGTCATAGAAAAAAAAATAATGACATTGACGAAAATTTTCGCTCTGAAAATTTTTCGTAGAAAGATCGACACAGTGCCTTAGAAAAAAATAATGAAGCTGACGAAATTTTTTCGTAGAAAGATCGGCACAATGCCTTAGAAAAAATAATGAAGCATTTAAAATTTTCGCCGGAAAAATTTCCGAGAGAAAGATCGGCACAAAGCCATAGAAAAAAATAATAATAATGACATTGACGAAAATTTTCGCTCTGAAAATTTTTCGTAAAAAGATCGGCAGAGTGCCTTAGAAAAATAAAAAAATAAAAAAATAATGACATTGACGAAAAATTTCGCTCGGAAAATTTTTCGTAGAAAGATCGGCACAATGCCATAGAAAAAAATAATGACGCTGACGAAAATTTTCGCTCAAAAATTTTAATTAGAAAGATCGGTCACAGTGCCTTAGAAAAATTAATGAAGTTGACGAAAATTTTTGCTCGGAAAATTTTTCGTAGAAAGATCGGCACAGTGCCTTAGAAAAATTAATGAAGTTGACGAAAATTTTCGCTCGGAAAATTTTTCGTAGAAAGATCGGCACAATGCCTTAGAAAAAATAATCAATGCAGAAGATAGTTAACCGAAAGTGCTAAGCGAAGCGAATGCAGATTTCGAAGAAGAAAACGAAGATTTACTCGAGCGACCGTAAGATAATTGACTGAGACAATGGATTAGGTAATTGTGTGAATGTAATACCATAGAGCTAAAACTTCTTTTGATGAAAAATAAATAAAAATAAAGTATGTGTTTGCTATTGAATGTTGTTTTTGTGACAGATAACATACCTGTGGAAAATTGACAATGTTGTTGATTTATGTAGTTGAAAATGAAATAGAACGAGAGCAGCCCCATGTAGAGAAAAAAACGCCCCAATCGTACTTAACTTTGCAAAATTAGGCTAAGCGAGCATAAAAGCGTTCAAAACTTAGGCCGACGGCTAAACGTGGTAACCTCGTCGATTTTGTCTAACGATAGTAATGGACTAAGCGGCGTAAAGCGCTCAAACTTAGACCGACAAAGTTAAATGCGATAACTTCGCCGATTTTGTCGTTTGCGATATTAACGAACTAAGCGAAGCGTAAAAACGTTCAAACTTAGACTAGCCGGTTAAATGTAGTAACTTCGTCGATTTTGTCGTGAGCGATAGTAATGAGTAAGCGAGCGTAAAAAGTGTTCAAACTTAGACTGACAAAGCTAAATGTGGTAACTTCGTCAGATTTTGTCGTAGCGATAGTAATGGCTAAGCGAGCGTAAAAAGCGTTCAAACTTAGACTGACAAAGCTAAATGTGGTAACTTCGTCAGATTTTTTCGTAATGATAGTAATAAACTAAGCGAGCGTAAAAACGTTCAAACTTAAACTAACGAAGTTAAACGTGGTAATTTCGTTAGATTTTTTCGTAATGATAGTAACGAACTAAGCGAGCGTAAAAACGTTCAAACTTAGACTGACGAAAAGATGATTGTAAAAGTGATGTGTCTTGACCCTTCGCTTCTAACGGCGGCGGAGAGATAAGCTAATGAATCTGCATGACGTAAGTCATTTCGGGGTCTTTGAGTGATAGAGATGCTATCAAATTGTCGAGCAAGACTACATATCAAACTAAGATAAGTCGCCATACGCTCATCTCTTGCTTCAAAAGACCCACCAAACTGATTGACAACAATGTGAGAATCCGTGTATAACTGGAGCTTTCGCGCCCCCAGTGTCAAAGCTGTTCTCAAGGCACAAATGGCAGCCTCATACTCGGCTTCGTTATTTGAAGCGGCGAAGCCAAGTCGCACAGATTTCCCAATCTTTTCTCTGCTGGGTTTAACAAAAACACATCCAATTCCATACCCAGATTTACTATGCGAGCCATCTGAGTAAACAATCCATATGTCAATGGGATTAGGAATTGCGTTTTCATGTCGGTCTTAATTAAGCCCCAATTAGCGGCGGCGCGCGTCGTCTTCCATAGATTTTTCCATCAATGTAGCTGCCAGCTATATGCCACTAGGTTGACCCGTTGAAGGACTTGTTAATATAGGAGGACTAACCAAGTATTTCTTCAGTTGTTGCAATGCCATCTCACAATCAATGTTCCAAGTTGCCGCCCTCTTTAAAGTCTGGAAGAAGGGATGACAACGATCGGAATATTTAGAAATAAATCTATGAAGAACGGCAAGCCGACCAGTAAGTCGTTGAATTTCCTTCTTATTTTTGGGTGATGGCATATCAATAACGGCGCGTATTTGATCAGGATTAGCCTCAATACCTCTACGAGTCATGAGGTATCCCAGAAATTTTCCAGAAGAGAGGCCCAAAAGAACATTTGGCGGGATTGAGTATCATGTTATACTTGTTAAGCCTATCAAAAACAAGTTAAAGATCGAAAAGATGATCACCCGTATTGTTCGATTTAACGACTATATCATCGATATAAGCCTCCATTATTTTTCCCAACAGATCGGAAAAATTGTATTGAAGAGTAAAATCCATTTCACCCGTAAGATTTAAAACAGCATTGCCCGGGCCGAGCCTATGTGGAAGATGACACCGCCATTACCTCTTACAAGAGTTAGAGATTTTAGGCGGTACACACTTTTGGGTCCGGACCGAGATTGTCTTTTTCTTTATGCGTGTAACCAACCTATCTAGGTCGGTAGTTTGTCCGGGATTGTGGTCTTCCCTCTAGTTACTTCGGATGACACCTTCCATCCCTCGCCCGGTCGGACTGTGCGGGATGGCGGTTTTCTCAAATCTGCGAGGTCGGCCTTCCCTATCGTCGGTCCAATCTAGGATGAAGGTTTTCATTATACTTTCTTCCGTGGACGCCTTTTTCCCTGTATGGATGGACTCGTCTAGGATGGCGATTTTCCGCGAATCTGCGAGGTCGGCCTTCCCCCGCAAGTCGGTCCATCGGGATGAAGTTTTTCCTTATACTTTCTTCCGTGGCGCCTTTTCCCCCCGCCCGACGGACCTATCTAGGATGGCAATTTTCCGCGAAATCTGCGGGTCGGCCTTCCACCCCGGCCGGTCCAATCCAACTGGGATGAAGTTTTTCCTTATACTTTCTTTCGCGGACGCTTTCTTTCGGCATTTGTATCGCCGTTCGCGGTAGGCGGCGGCGGTCTTCTTGCGCCTTCCGTAACCTAGTAACAAAAAATACGTAACTTTTCGTCCACGCTTATTGCTTGATGTTTAGAAGTGAGTCGACATTCTTTGGCGTCTTGCAATTGTGGCGAAACGATTAACAAACCGATTTTCTAGTTCATTGAATTGGTGAATTGATCTTGAAGGCAACTCATTAAACCAAAAATGCTTCTCCTTTTAGAGTTGATGGAAAGAGCTTACATATGAGCGGATCATCTCCACCCCATAACACCAACTTATTTTTGAACGATAGAACATGCAAGCCAGGATCTCCTTCCGACTCATCATAAAGTTCAAAATCTGGTTGTTTGAAGTCGGATGGTGGTAAGCTTCTTGAATGTCGGCGAAAACTTATCAAGTACGCCATCATCATTGATCACAAGTTTTTCATTTTACATCCCTTGACTCTCTATCGTTAAGTTCTTTTGCAATCAACTCTTTCAACTGTTGTTCTGTTAGAGTTAAAGTATTGGATCGAACAACTGGATGCCCCCGGTCGTGCCCATGTGGAGAAGGATACCTTCCATTATCTCTTATTGGAGTTAGAGATCTTTGGCGATACGACGATCAGCTCCGACCGGTGATTGCCTTTGTTTATCCCACAACTAACCCCGTTTGTCTAGGCGGTAGTCACCAGTTGGTGGACCGGTATAATTATACCACTTCTCCATGTTTTGTTACTCTTGTCTGGGATGCCCACCTTCCCAGTCATGTCGGACATATCTCGGATGGCGGTCTTCCCTGAAATTGCTTCTCGAGGTAAATCTTCCATTTGAGATCGGACATGTCTAGGGTAGTAGTTATCCCCGCCAATCCCATTCTCCCCATAAATGCACGGGTAATAGGGTCATTACTCTTAGAGTGTGCACCGTCATGACTTCGTCGTAACTCACGCCAACCGTATTAGGAATGAAGGCGGTAATGAAGGCGGTGGTGGTGGCGGGCGTTGCTATGGTTGGATGTTGAGAATTGATCTTACCACTAGGAGCAACTTGATTGTTCAACGGTTCTTGCATTGGCCGATTTGAATTTCGAGGGTTGCAATTCCTATTAGCAGGAGGAATATGTTGACTATTTGGTCTGCTTCTTGCGCTTACCATCTTGATTGTTTCACGTGATAATGAATTCTAAGGTCCCCACAGACGGCGTCAATTATGTTTCGGCAGTAAACTGCTTCAACACAACGAGAGCAATGGTGACGAACGTACTAAGAAACAGAGGATTTTGATGTTGGGGGAGATGAAACTGAACCAAATAATGGCTGCCTACGTACCCAAGATCTATTCTCTAGGGATCAAGTTTCCACGTAGTTCCTTATGAAAAATAGTTTGATATTTATAGAGGTAGAGTAGAGAGTCCTTGTAGCTCAAGTAATCTTGTATCTTGAGTAATTGTGATAGAGTATAACCGTCAACTGATAACTATCTCTTTGATAAGAAATGAATCTGGACATAAATCAATGTATATTAGTGGCAAGCCATGTGGCTAAGGTTCAACCTTAGACCCACGAGTTAATGGGCCCGTACATTGATCCATGATATTGCGAATTGGGCTTTAGCCCTGTTGATTAAATGAATAAAATAGAGACCCCTACTAATGGACGTTTGCCACGTAGGTGGGGGTCGAAACAGTCATTTTAGTGGGTTGCATCTCGTCCAGACCTATTTGTGTATACAAATAAAACGGGAGTAAGTTAACACTAGCCCCCAAGTCTAATAACGCGGTCGTCGTATAAGAATCTCCTAAGGTGCATTATGCAGATGGGAGATCTACCGGTCCTTGTACTTCAATTCCATTATGTTCAGATAAAGTTGGGAATTGTTATGTTAAAAAGGCGTCTTTTGGTATATTTGTCTTACGCCTAGTAGTACACAATTCCTTAAGAAACTTAGCATGGTGTGGTAGCTTTTTAATAGCTTCGAGGAAGGGAGGTTTATAGTTAGATTCTTGAAAACGTCCCTAATCTCCTCATAATTTGTATCCCTAGTTAACATGGCTAATTTTTGTGGAAAACGGTGGTTTCGTCTCTATATTTAGCAATGGTATCACCCGGATGTTTAACCGTGGCTTCCTCTGTTTCTTAGGTTGTGGTTGTAACTAGTACCTCTACAAAGGTAGGCTCTTCAGTTTCTATTTCGCATCTAGTAAAATAGCGGTGTAGGGACTCTTGGTGGGTACCTATAGGCATAGTTACTTTGTTATCAACCACTCTGCCGTGAATCGGAGAGTGGTGATGGCCTTTAGCTCACCTACATTTTCATATTCATTACTAGTATTATTGGTTACCTCAAAGGTCTGTATTTGTTGTTTTAGGATTAGGTATTTCGTGACACGAAAACACACATTTGGGTTGGGCTTTATCTTGAGCCAACCGTTGGGTTAAATTATTAACTGATTGTAGAAGTCGTTGGTTAGATTGAGCCATGGTTTGGAAAAGTTTTGGCTCACTTGTATGAAGGTGTCAAGACGATCCGGTTGTGTGGGTGTAGTAGTCACGGGTGGTGTGACTGGAACTATTTCACTTGAATTATTTATGGGTGGATTTTGATAGTTATTATTTACCGGGTCGATGCCTCTATTAGCATTATAATTATTATAACTACCTTGACTTTGTGCTTGACCTTGTCGAGGTTGCACTTTGTTGTTATAATTATTAAAATTACCCTGACCCTGTCCTTGTCGTGGTGGAGCTTGGTTAAAACTTTGTGTTGGCCTAACATATTGATTATTGTACCCTGGAGGTGTGACGTGTTGGTTATTTCTCCAACCGAAGTTGGGATTTTGTCTCCAAGGGGCGTTAGGTTCACTATTAATGGAACAAGCCTGTTCATAGGTTATAGGACGATGGAAGTCCGATGCTCGGGGCTCCAACAAAAACTACATGGATTTGAATTTACATTCATGACGGGATAGGCTTTTGTTGAACGAAAATGACCTCTACCTTTTTAGTGAGTGATTCGATTAGAGTTTTAAGCTCGGGATCGTGTTTAATTTCAAACATACCGGGCCCTTAATCATTTGATGAACTAGCGGAGCGGGGGTATCATCACTACCCCCTTGTTATTTCGCTTAGTTTGATCCTCTAAAATTTATAAGCCTCCTCAGGCTCCTTTGCTTAAGAAACTACCCCCATTCATTATGTCTAGGACTTCTTTATGGTGGTGTAGAAGTCCTTTGAAAAAGGCACGAACTAACGTGTCTTTTGCTAAGTTATGATGTGGACACTCTATAAGGAGATCGGTGAAAGCGATTCCAAGCCTCTGAAAATGTTTCATGAGGATTTTGTCGAAAAGAAATGAATCTTGGAAAGCATCTCATCCGTCTTTTAGGGGTGGGTAAAAATGTTCCATAAACAACCGACAAGTTTAGCCCACGAGTCCACGAGAATTAGGCGCCGGGCGCTTAACCAAGACGCACCCTTATCGGCTAAGGTGAAAGGAAATTCCCTTAGTTTAATTTGTTCCGCACCAACCGTAGGATGGTGGAATGTTGTTAGGACTTGTTCAATCCTATGCATGTGCTGATAAGGTTTTTCATGGTCTAATCCATGAAAAACGGGTAACAAATTAAAAATATTTGGGGGATTCGGAAATCCCCCACTGGGTCTGCTAGAACGATGCAAGATTTGGGGCTATCGCTCAAGGCTTTGTAGAAGTCAGAGAGCGGAGTCTCTTCTTCGTCGGGCATTGTGTCAGGTGATGTGTGTGAAATAGCAGCTAGAGGTGTAGTGGGTGGTATACTAGATAGACTTGTTTGTTGACGTTGTTGTGTAATTACGTTCGGTGTTTTTGTTCGGCCAGACCTTAATCTCATACAAGGCTAAAACCAAACTTAGCTAAACACATCAACACTTCAAACAAATCTAATATACTAGTATAAACCTCTAACAGGAGATGCGAGATGTGGAAGAAAGGAATACCTGATTGCGTCTTTGCTTTGCTTATGAATAGCGTCTTGTTTACGCGTGTTCAGTGTATATAACAAGTTAGAACACTGAAAAACTTGAAAAATCAAAGTTCGAGTCAAAACTGTAGAATTCGGAAAAATTAGCAAAGGCGCTGGCTGCGGCGCAGAATAAAATGGCTCACCGTGTATTTCCAAGTTACAGTGATTTAGGGCAGGTCGCGCTCAAGGTTCCAGGCTATAGGGCGCAGGTGCGCTCCTTCTGAGTGCGATCGCGCTCAGTGTTATTTTGTCGGAACTTTCCAACGCTGAATCGGAAAACCACAGTATGAATCAAACAAGGGTGGGTGGGTTTAATGGGACTTTAAGAAAAGTACTTACACTATGAAAACAATGCGAAAGTGAAACTAAGATGGCAGCGGCGCCATTTGATAATACATAAAATGAATAGTTTTACCTACGAAATGAACGATAAAACTCAAAACGCAAGTAAAACTAAAACTGTTTATGATGCTTATATTTTTCAAAGATTCTACTCTCATCCTATGAGATATAGTGGAGTAGAGTGATTCGTTCCACTCCTAGTCCTTCCGCATGTTGTGTTTTCTAAGTATAAATATTCTACTCTAAGTCTAATGAGAGATTTACGAAAAGGCAACTAGACTACGATGCAACTACCCATAAGATGCAACTAGTCGACTATGGGAATAAGTAAGGGAATGCTACGTTGATTCGATGATAAGGAGTTAGAGGGGAATTGATTCCACCTTAACTCGACTTAATCCTATTAACGACGAATCGTCGTAATCCGAATCGTTTTGCTTCGCAGAACAATTGGTTCTTCCTAATCCCTAATTACACATGACATTTCTACCAATTAATAACTAGCATGTGAACGATTAAACCCATTCTCATGGTGAACTAATCGTTTCTAGAGTGGAAAGGAAATTACGACGACTCTACGATAATCGGAATCAAGCTTTCATCAAGGCTTCTCAACCCCCTCTAAGGGAGGTTTAGCCGAGAATCATTACGCAATCATTTCCGATTAAATTAAAACTAAACATAATATAAAGAATTGAAATTTACTAATCTAAATTAAACAATAATTAAAATCTAATTAATAACTAAGAATTGAATAAAAAGTAATAAATGAAATCAGATCTAACACAAATGTAAATGACAAGAATCGAAATTGACAAATAGTTATTTTATTTATTAATACTAATGAAGAACAATGATTCTAAGAGTTTAATCTAAGACAAGAATTGGATTTGAAACTACACTTAATTAAAAACAATTAAATAAAAACTAGATCTAGAAGCTATTTTAATGGCTACTTTTTACTCTAACCTATCTACCTCCCCTTAACAAAGAGTGAAGCTATTGTTTTTATACTTTCAGATCCAAAAATCGTGCATGGGCTTGGAGCCATGTTTTGGGCCAGAAAATCAGGCCCAAAATCCAATTCTTTCAGTCCAAAAAGGCCTCTTCAGCTGCAGTTGGCTTCAACAGACTTTTTGTCCACTTCTGCCCCTCTGATTGGATCAAGGCTTAGACCATTGGAAAGCTCCTTCCGAGTCGGTCGTTTTGACATAAGGTAGGCCCCATTCCGAGGTCTGAGTCCAAAGGTACGGCCTTCGGAAGTTCTGCTGACTTGTGTGCTGTTTCTGCCCGCGTCGACTTTTCAGCTTTTGACCGGGATTTAGAAAGGCTTTGTCTTCTTGAATCTTGGCCTTTAATCACGGAACTCCTTAGTAACCGACCTTTGCTTCTTTATCTCGCTAAAGTGGCACATTTATGCACATAATGGACTTTGAAGCCTGAAATGCATAAAAACACGTGATCAGTGTTAACTCTTAATTATTACTCACATAATTGGTCTAAAAGTATGACTGTTACAGGGTTAAAACTACAGTTTTGGGCTCTTATCATCTACGTCTTATGCACTGTCTATATTAACTAATACATGAACGTGCACGTGCTTGATATAGTACATGTATATATATTAGATAACGAATACGTGCAATGCTAACTAACAATTGTGGTACATGTGGTATTTATTCTATATATGACGCATTACGTATAGTATAATATACATATGTTCGATTTAAAATATACGCATACATATAATGTATGAGAATGTATTTAAAATTTTTAGATAACTTTCAAATATTATTATTGAATTTAGGACCATTACTTCTTATGAGAGGACAAAAATATCGATGACAAGTGTTATAGTCCCCGTAAACCAACTTTTATATCGGTTATATAACTAAAAAAAATAATTTTAGCAATAAAAATGTATAACCCGATAAGAAACCGAAACCGGAACCGGAACCGACTTATTTAATGGGTATGGGTCCGGGTTTTCAAAATATAGGAAAAAATCCGAAAGAACCGAACCCGATAGAAACCGCTAAAAATAGACCCAGAACCGAAATCGGTAAGAACCGACCCATGAACACCCCTAATTTGAGGTTTGTTTGATGTATTTCCATACCGTTTACGATTTCCCGTTAAATATTTTTCAAGGATTTGCATCCAATTTCTAATTTTCCGTTAGTTATTCTCTAACGTTAGTTTAATGCAATTGCATCCAGTTTCCGATTTCTAGTTAATTACTTTTTGAGTTTAGTTTATTGCATTTGCATAAAGTTTTCGATTTCCCGTTAATTACTCTTTAAGCTTAGTTATGTATTTGAATCCAATTTTCGATTTCCTTTTAATTATTCAATGTGGTGTGTAATACCAACTTCTACTGATCCATCTGCAGTGTCCTTGCAAACATGACATAAAAAAAAAATTATGTTTGATTTACTATGTTGGATTATCAAAGATTATTCAGTTCTCGATTCCCCGTTAATTATTCTTTAAATTATGCATGACTCACTATGTGGAATCTGCAAAGATTATCTATGAACGGGTGTTATTATATTAATTATTCTAAAAAATATTTGTAAATATGCAGAACTAGTATATATTAATATTATATTGATCATTCATCCAAATTTCTTATAACGTGAAAACCTCACTCTTCATTAAAAAAAAAAATTATATTTGATAAAACCCTTCAACTTTATTTTGTTGTTTAATAATTGAAGTTTTGCGAGATTGCCTAATAAGGCGAAGTTTATATATATTGAAGCTACTTGAATAGCAAAGAGTTACCAATCATACGGAAAGAGATAAGATAAACACAATTTTAAATGCAAAATTATACTTATCGAGATATTCTCACAATATATAATCCAACTATGTTTTGAGGTTAGTTCAATGCATTTGCATCAAGTTTCTGATTTTTCGTTATTTATATTTTGAGGTTAGTTCAATGCAGTTGAATCCAATTTCCGATTCCCGTTATTTTTTTTAGGTTACTTCAATGCAGTTGCATCTAGTTTCCAATTTTCATTAATTATTCTTTGTAGTTAGTTCAATACATTTGCATCCAATTTCCAATTCCCTGTTAATTGCTCTTTGAGGTTATCTCAATGCATTTGCATCCAGTTTTTGATTTCCCGTTAATTAGTCTGTAAGATTAGTTTAATACATTTGCACACAATTTCTAATTTCTCGTTTATTATTTGATAAGGTTGCATTTGCATCTAGTTTCCGATTTTCCGTTAATTATTGTTTGAGGTTAATTCAATAAATTTGCATCCAGTTTCTAATTTTCCGTTAATTATTTCTTGAGGTTAGTTCAATGCATGCACTTGCATCCAGTTTATTTTTTAAGATTAATTAGTTCAGTGCAGTTGCATCCGGTTTCCGATTTCCCATTAATTATTCTTTAAGATTAGTTCCACGCATTTGCATCATGTTTCCAATTTATAATTAATTTTTCTTTGAGGTTAGTTCAATGCAGTTGCATCCAGTTTTCGATTCCCGTTAATTTAATCTTTGAGGCTTAGTTCAATGAATTTGCATCCAGTTTCCGATTTCTCGACAATTATTTTTTTATATTAGTTTGATGTATTTGCATCCAAGTTTTGATTTTCCGTTAATTATTCTTTGAGGTTAGTTTAATGCAGTTGTATCCATATTCTGATTTTCTATTAATTAATTTTTAAGATTAGTTTAATACTTGCATTTGCATCCAGTTTCCGATTTTCTGCTAAATATTATTTGAGGTTAGTTTGATGGATGTAAATGCATCCAGTTTTCGGTTCTCTATTAATTGTTCTTTGACGTTAGTTTTATTCAGTATTATATATGTTTTAAAATATTTGTCATTATTGCTTTGCCGTTGTTTTTTTTTTCATTTTCTATTATATATTTTGTGATGTTATTTTTTGTATAATTTAATTTTTCACATGTAATTTGTTTTGGTTTAAGATATAATTTATTTAAGGCCAACGTCCACTTTAACTGAATCTCATTATTTCGCTTATATATATACCAAACCAAAACAAAACATATATATATATATATATATATATATATATATATATATATATATATATATATATATATATATATATATATATAGTGTTGAAAATTTATAAATTTATAAATTTAATTGGAATATATCGTAATTATTGTGGTCGAATTGTGATTTTTGGAATCCTTAACTATGAATAATTGTTTAAATCTCATTGTGGATGACGCATCAAATCGAAAGGGTTTTAGGAAAATCGTTTTCGGTGGAAATTATTGCTTTTAGTAATTTAGTTTTTTGTCTCATTTTATTTTTTTTTTTGTAATTAGCTATATTGTTTAGGAAAAGTTGGAAACTCTGTGAAACTCTAGATGAGATTATTTTTTTTCGTAATTAGTTATAGTGTTTAGGAAAAGTTAGAGACTTTCTGAAACTTTAGATAGAATTGTTTTCTTATTTATATCATACTTTTTTATAAGTAGTAATAGAGTTTAGAAAAAACTGGAGTCCTTGCAAGTGTTCCAAAAAATAGATTGGTGAAGGTATAACTATAATATATATCTAAGGAATTGAAATATGTCGTAATTATTGTGGCCGTAATTGTGATTTTTTGAATCCTTAACTGAATAAATATCTAAATCACACAGTGGATGACGCATCAAATCGAAAGGGTTTTAGGAAAATCGTTTTCGGTGGAAATTATTGTTTTTAGCAATTTAGTTTTTTGTCTCCTTTTTTTTTCGTAATTATATTACTAATAATGTTTAAGAAAAGTTGGAGATTCTGTGAAACTCTAAATGAGATTGTTTTTTTCGTAATTAGCTATAGTGTTTAGGAAAAGTTGAAAAGTTGAAGAGTCAGTGAAACTCTAGATGGGATTGTTTCCTTATTTATATCATACTTTTTTATATTTAGTAATAGAGTTTAGGAAAAACTGGAGTCTCTATGAGGGTATAGCTATAATATATATCTAAAGATAAATATAAATATTTGTTTCCTATTTTATCTCCTATTTTTTCTTAATTAGCCATGACACGTGGACACTCTAGAAACGCTTCCTCAATTGAAGATGGTAGATCTATAATATATGTATAAAGACAATCGAAACGACCCGATGTATATAGTATGAATAATCAACTTCAACATAATGTATGATCAGTAAGAAAACTTATTGGAGTATGAACAACCACTGTTCATACATCAATACTGTTCATACCTCAAACATAAGCTATGAATTGAACAATTAATGTTCATACCTCAATATGATCTATGAACAATTAATATCCGTATAAACAATCACTATTCATACTTCAACATGAGTTATGCACAATCATTATTCATACCTCAACATAATATATGATAAGTAAGAATACCTATTGGAGTATGAACAATCACTGTTTATATATCAACATTGTTCATACCTCAAACATGAGCTATAAATAATAATTGTTCATACCTCAACATGAGTTATAAACAATCACTATTCGTATGTGCAATCATTCTTCATACCTCAACATGAGCTATGCACAATCACTATTCATATCTCAACATAATGTATGATTAATAAGAACACCTATTGGAATTGTTAATACATCAACATAGGGTGTGTTTGTTATGATGGAAACACTATGGAAAGGAAAGGAAAGGAAAATAAGAGTGGTCCACCTTTTCCATAGTTTTTAAGGCGTTTGTTTACCCATGGAAAGAAAATGGGCTTTTCCATATGGAAACAAAATCATAGAAATGAAACAAAATCATAGAAATGGAAAAGGTTTTGTGTCCTTAGCTAACCTCTAAAAATTTTGTGGAAAGGAAAGGAAAGGAAATAGATAGATATGGCTTACTACTAATACACCCATGACCCAACAATACAATTATTCATTTCCATAGTTTTTGCAAACAAACATGATTATTCTTTTCCCCAGTTTTTACTTTCCTTTCCCCAGTTTACCAAACACATACTATTTAAAATTATTTCCTTTCCATTCCATTCCATAGTGGACCACTCATTTTATTTCCTTTCCTTTCCATGAGTTAAAATTTAACAAACACACCCATAGTGTATGAGGTATGTTCATCTATTTGGGTACGAATAATCATCAAATTTCTCTGCTTTATAAACTTAACACAGAGGGGTGAAACTGGTATTTAAAAAATAAAATAAAAATTATATGCTTTATATCTATAATAACATGTAAAAATGGTATTTAAAAGAAAAAAAAAAAAGGCCGGGCCAATTTATTTTGTCTTTAAGAGTTCACTAAAATTGAAATTGTGGTTTGTGTGTTACTTTATACTGAAATTTGTTCTTGTGAGTTACTAAAATAAACAGTGTATTCTAGAGTTGTTTTTCCCCAAAATTGGTCCTCTGGACTTTTTTTTTTTTTTTTTTGTATGTGGAATTGGGGATCAGCTAGCCCTTGGACTAGAATGAGGAATTTCATAATCAAATTTATTGAAGGTCTTGTTGGCATTTATTCAAGCAAGATGAAATAATGAGAAAAATCAAAATTGTGACAGAAAACTACATTGAGATTTCCAATCGAAACTGGTTTGATGCTGGAAGTTTTTTTTAAATCGGAAAAGACACAACACTTAGTATAGACCGTCAAGATTATGGACTCAAAATGCACCAAAACCTTGGTTCTATCACCTTTCATTGAAGCCAAACAATTTATATATTCTGAAGAAGCTTTGTATATATAGAACGCAACTGATTCCCTTCCTATAATCTTAATAAGCTTGCAGAAGTCTTTGAGTACATTTATTTTACTCAATCTTTTCTCAAAGCTTCTCATTAAGATCATGGCTGCTTTCCTTTCAATCTCTCCTGCTCCTTTGGCTACCATTTCTGCCATTCCTAAGATCAATGGTACTACTTGCCAACAAAACTTCCTTGTCGTTGTAAGTATCACATTCACCATCTCTGTGTCTGTATAAGTGCGTGTAATGTTTTTTATTGATACCTGTTATAAACTCCCTTTATTTAAATCTAAATTGAATAGTTCATAATATGGATATAGCCATAATGCCACATAGGAGCACATCCATGTTTTTATTTAATGAAGTCCTATTGGAAATACGTACTAAAATAGTTTCATGACGCCTACAAAATATTCAACACATTATAACTGATCAAACCCTCAGTTCACCAGAAGGATGCACTCAGGGAGTGAGCGTCAGTTGCGATACATGACACTCATTTTACGAGCACGAATCATGTGGAACAGAAATGCGCCCAAACCAAATTTCTTCTACCCGCACTAATCATGATACTTGACACACATCAGTCAGTTACTCAGTTTTGCTCGAGTTCACTTTAGTACCCTATTAAGGGCCAGATATAGGAAAGACAACTATAACTAGAACTGGAGCAGATAGATCAACATGAGTTGGATCTTATTTAGATCAAACTCAGGGATACATTTTAAACTAGGATCTAATTTAACGTTTCAGATTAATCAAAATCAATTCCAACTGTAGTTTATACTTTATAGCATAGTGTATTGTGTATAATTTATATATACTTGAAATGTATAGAGAGCTGATGTGAAACTCAAAACGTGTAGAGAGGTTCCTTGGCAGGTGGATTAAAGCTAACCACAAAAGCAGCAAAGCAATCTTTTCCCCTCTCTAATCGCTCCAGGAGCAGAATTACATGTTCCGCAGTAAGTAAAAAAGAAAATTATACTTCATGAGAATATGAAGTATATGTTTCATGTTCGATTTACACGAAATATCTATACTAAGCTAAATTACCACAATGGTTGCAGGCTAAACCAGAGACTCTATCAACTGTCCAGACCATGATTGCGAACCAATTATCTGTTGATGCGAGCACTGTGACTCCTGAAACCAAGTTTGCTGATTTGGGAGCTGATTCTCTGGACACGGTATTTCTCATTATAAATTAGATAACACATACGTTCCATTTTAATTATTCTAAAAATATCGGAATTTGAACTACATTGTTGTCAATTTGACTTAGAAGATTATTATTTCATCAGGTGGAAATTATGATGGCTTTGGAGGAGAAGTTTGGAGTATCAATTGGAGAAGGAGCGGCAGAAAGCATTGCAACTGTTCAAGATGCTGCTGATCTAATTGAGACAGTGAAGGCAGCTTAGGCCACAAAAGTCTAGAAATTGTACCAGTTATATTGTGTAATCAATTCAGTAAGTGTTGGGTGAGGATTTTTGTTGAGATTATGTTTTTTCTAGCTTTTTTCGTTGCAACGGAGACTCTCAAATAATGCAAACTTTAGAGTTGTATTTCTTTCTCAATCAAGGACATCATGACTCCATAATTCATTTTTGGCGCTTTGCATTTTACATTTCAACGTGTATCTCGTCACGGAGGCATGGAGCACAAAAGCTTTACTCAAAATAATTACATAAGAAGATTTTTGAACTTCCAAATTCCAATTGGGTAGGCCACACTTTCAATAACTGCCTATGCCAAATGATAGTTGGATCCACGTGTAAAGAGAGATACTGATAGTTGGATCCACGTGTAAAGAGAGATATTCCGACTTCTAAAGCTTTGTTCGTCGCTAACATAACACCCTAACAGAACCATAATACTATATTTTGATCAGTGCAATGAAACACGTCTAGCAGTAATCAGTGAGAAGCAGTGTTTGGGGGCCAACACTCTTTGGATCCTTTTGACTCTTGGCTTTTGCCCGGGGGTTCACCAGTATTTCTCATCAGGGCAGAATTCCGGCCATTTGTGTCTACTACTTACTGCAGCCAGTGAGTTAGAAAATACATCAGAGATGGATGCAATCATGCAACAGAATTCTCAGTTTTGGATACGCAATTCCTTGCAACAAAAGTCACGCCAGGATCTCGAAATGTTCACACTTTTAGGGCGGTAATAAAGGGTGCAATAGTACGTGCAGGCTCCAGCAAGTAAGCAAAAGATTGGCACAAACGGTTTTCATATTTTCTGAATTATAACAAACGTGAAGGCAATACTTGTTCTCCAAGAGACCATCTGGAAAATCTCCCGAGTAAAAGCTAGAATGCTAAGCGCTTCTAGCAAACAACAACAACAAAATTAGCAGAGTTGCATCCCTTACTAACTGTTGCCAGTGCCCAGTCATCTGATGAATTAAAGTAGTAGTCCACACTGACAAAAACCATTCTTAACAAATACCACCGGATTACATTAAAACCTAAACCAAATCCAGCGACTGAAAAAACGGGGAAAAGTGTGATCAGTACTCAAGCCTATGTAAGATGGTAAGATCTCATTCCATGTCCAGTTGTTATTGCTCTTTGAAACAATCAAGAACAGAAAAGATGCACCGAACTTAGTCCAACAGTAACAAGATACTGATGCATGTTACCAAAAAAACTACTGAGCAGAAAAAGACTTCATATGGATTTCATTGATAAGAACTAATACAGTTCAACATCCAAAACTGGACAAGCTTACATTCTCAACATTATATACACACGCACTCATCTTTACAAAATCATCTTCATAAGATGAGAAATACAAAACCAAGACATACCCAACACATTATTTATGTACAGAAGATGATTGGTGGCTTGGTAATATAAAGATCATATATTTCAGATTTCTCTATCTACAAAACGTCATGCCGATCATTTTTTTTCTTCCTTTTTCTTTTCTCCCTAGAACCATTTAATACATTAGCTATCCAGAGCACTTATCACAACCCTGCAACAAACGATAGCAACTTGTTAAGAGCATCGTCCGTGGCAAAGATCTTAGAAAGTGTAAATATTTTATCCATAACTATAGTCACATCTATATAATTTGAGATCATCTCATTCGGATATTGATCAATTTACACTTCATACTTGAGTAGCAAAACACTGTCCATAATTCCATATGAGGCGATCACAAATTTTGCCATAAATGATCAGATCTACAGGATTTCACAACTTTAGTGCATGATTATAAAATGATTAACCGTAGATCAGCAGTGTTCCAGCAATCCGGGGTTGACTTTTTTTTTGTATTAAAGTGGTGATAATTTCAAAGTCATCTTGATCACAAAAACAGTCGCCTAAAGAAATCAACAACCAACGACAATTTTAGACAGATGATTATACAACCTTCTCATGACTAATAGATCACGGGAAAAAGTGCAAAGGACTAACCAATCGTAAACAGTAGGACTTCTGGGCTCTGCACGTTCAAACGCTTCTGACATCGTTTTCCTCCTTGACAATCTTTTCATATCCGATCTTGGTGTTCTCGCTGCTAATCATCATATAAACATATAAATAAACAAACAAATGTAACAAAAAACAAAATAAATATTCAAAAGCAGAGAAAACGGGAACGTACGTGAGAAAGGAGAAGTAGGGGTGCTAGAACCAGCAGGAGAAGAAGGAAGAGAACCCGAATCGGCCGGAAAGTTACGTAAATTATTAGTGTTAATTACAGGCTTAACAATTGTAATACTACGAGAGATGGGAACATCTTCTGATATTGGAACCATTATTCCTTTAGCTGCTGGAAGTGAATCAAATTTTCTTAACTTTTTTCCATGTCCCATTTCAGGTTTTGGACCAGCAATTGTATCGTCCCAGAAATTATCAAGGAGACCCATCTCTAAAAAGGAGGAGGTTAAGATCTCCGAAACGCTCTTCTAAACGGAACCGATACACAGAAACACCCGATATATCGGAAAAGTATTTTGAAGCCCAGAGAGAGCTTGTGGATTTATAGATAGATTTAGTTCAGGTGGTGGGTCCCAATAATAGGAAATACAGCCTGGATTGATAGTAATTTGGACCAATATTTTGGGTATCTATTTTTTGCTCAAGTTAAATTAGATACTGGAGTAATAGCGAGCTGACACGTATACAAATGTGGAGAAACTTTCGTGTCTATTTACACGTGGCTGGTTTTTGTATGGGCTGAAACTAAATTTGATGTTCTTTTGGATATTAGGGCTGCTAAAAATATGGGAAGCATTGACCGGGTAAGTTGGTATTAGAAAAGTAGTGGACACGTCATGGATAAGATCGATAAGAGTAAGACAAGTGGATAATAAACAAGTTTGGTGGGGCCTGATGTCATATCACGTGACAGTGGTGGTGCTTCTTCCACTAATGTCTTTACCTAACCTCTCCCATTAGGTAGGACCGTGGGTTTTTAGCCAATTGATATGCAGAGGGCCTGGCTTGTCAATGGGTTGGGGTCAGCCCGATTAAATGGGATCAGATGGTTTAGGATACGGACCCTATATTGTAGAGTCCAATAGAAATTTAGCCTGATATATTTTGGTCCAATAGCTCAATAGCACACAAACATATCCCTAAATCCCTAATGTGAAATTGGATTGGGCTAACCATCGACCAACGTGCCTAGAGTTGAGTCTACTGACGGTTTCCCATTTTTCAGAATTTGGTTTCCTAAGGGGTAGGCTCATCATCTTTACCTCTAAGTTTCTGTGTAATCCGTCGAGCCAGAACATGGAAATTTTGACACTAGAATAGCTCAAATGCACGCTATTAGAGTCTAGATAATAAGTAAGACCGGGCATATATTAGTTCACGGTCACGTTGTATCAGTTAACGATTTATTAGAGAGCAGCCCATTGCATTTCACTACCATATCATATCCATGCTCATTACAATTGCATAAATTTTCTTCCACCAAGGTTATCACGTATTTGCAAATTGTTTGCAACTTTGCATAAATAATTTTACAGTTTTATTACCTCATCCTCCAGGACTCTCTAGCTAGGAAAATGTCACGAAGCATCAGTGCATGCCAATTTCTAAATAAATCTAATAATTAACCTATATTGGCAGTTGCGTTTTCAGAATTGAACTGCTTAGATCTGTCCATGTTAGTTTTCCTAGCTATTAGGAAGAATATTGCGGGACAGAAAAAGATTCATAGCGATTAGTCATTCAATGCAACAAAATCATGAGCAATAACAACACGTCTAATTCACTAAACAATTAGCATTTCAGTAGAAGGTCCTTCATCAATTCAGACCAACAATATATATACAAAAATATGATCATTGATCATAATCCATATCTAAGATTTTCAATAATCCATATCTAAGCAAATCTACGTACCATCAAATTAACTCTACCTAGCTGACAAAGAACATCCCCGGCCTTCTGTCATCGTCCCATAGCTTAACGACGTTTCCATCAAAAACCGTTAAGTCCTGGTACCGATACCACCCTAAATCCCAACTTCTCTTAACAAACATAACATCGCAACCTTCAAAACTTGTCACATCCTTAACGCAACTGTAAATATTTTCTTCATCTATACCTTGAGCTTCCGTAGATATTTCATCGTCAGCATTGTCCTTGAAATACATAACAAACTTCCCTTTCGTAATTCCATCGACTTCACATTCTAAAACACTAGTAGTGCATGTGTTGCACGACCGATGCTGCACCGATTCAATTATTGTCTTTTGCAATTCTTCTTGGATTTGTTGCTCGTGAGAAGCATCTGACTTTGTTTGAGGAGAGTGTACGTGTACGCCGACGGCTCGAATTTTCCATAAACTCACCGTAGCGGTTAAAACAGCAACCCAAGTCCATAAACTGCTTGCAAGGATGGTTAAGAAATCAAGACTCAAGTGGTTGATGAAGAAAATAGCTTCAAGCTGAGATTCTAAAACGTCCATGGCAAGCTAACTAAGAGAGATTGGATTTTGAGTTCAGGTTTTTGTTGTGAGGGTTGGTTGGTTGGTTTTATGTAGAGAGAGTTGGAAGGAATAAACCCGAATCTGAACCATTGGTATTATTTTTACGTCAAGGTATCTAATCGAGATGCTAGGAATCGTTGTGCGAAGATGCTGAAGCACATAAACTGATAAACCACTTGCTGACTCTAACCTATTCCATGATTCCAGGACCAGGAACTAAAACAGAAGTGGCTACCTCAGTTTTCGACACGTGCAAAATCAGTATTCTGTAACTTTTTTTATACACGTTTCACTAAACGGATTTGGGGTGAGTACTTGGGGTTGTGATACGAGGAGTAGGGGAGTTTGAGGACGTGGGCAAAGACAAAGTTATGATGATTTGGTGTTTTCATGTGGGGCCAGATAGTGGTAATAATCACGTGGTTGTTTTCGTCTGATTTCGTCCCTCATCTTGGATTGCCAAAACAAATTTGTTCAGGGCCACTAAAAGAGCAGTGTTATAAGTGAAATTGTTGTATTATGTGTCGTTCTTCTGTTGGTAGTTAATTTGACGGCTTCATCATATATGCTCAGGAAAAGACCTGGAAAATACATGGTCTAGAAGGTAGGAGCAAACGTACCCAAAAAAAAAAGTGAGGACTTAATCATTATAAGATGGATAATATACAGGGATCTATATACAACAGTTTATACAGTGGTTTATATCGTACTCTACAAATTCAGTTTAAATATGAAAATAGAGGCAATTAAATTGGAAACATTTAAATTAAAAAAATGGGTGATTTTGGACACACCCATAAAAACACTCCCAAAATTGCACACTTACACTAATATTTCATTATGAATTTATATTCTTCGTTTCAAATTTCCCTATTTTCTTAACACCAAGTTCATATAAGAGAGGTTGTCATTGAAGGAACAAAACAATTTATCCAAATTGGTTTTAAAATATCACGCTGGCTCGCTCTCAAAACTAAAACAATTTGCTGCCAAATATGATTTGTCGATGTACACTACATGTACATAAAAGGGCAAAAGGCAACTACAAAAAAAAAAAAAAAAAAAAATGCTTGGAGCATCTCGTGCAACCTTGATATGGCCATATATAGTATCTTTAAATTGGAAGGAGATAGTATAGTACAAAATATCAGGATATGAGTATTTATCAATACTCAAATTTTCAATATGTATCGTGGATATATTATCTTTTTTGGGGATATTTGACATTGTTTCACATGCAAATATCGTTGATATATTTAAAATATCGTAGATATTGTGAATATTTCTTGATATATCATAATACATTATTTATATTTATTTAAAATATAATGGTAAATATTAAATAAAATTGTTATATAAACAAAAGATCAAAAAAATCCCCAAATATCATAAATATTGCAATATCATTGAAATATCACTGATATTTACAGTCGTATATATCTTTAAACATATCGTGATATTTATATATCTTTATCTGAAATTTAGATAAATATCAATAAATATCGCGATATATCGTGATATTTATATATCTTTCTCTGAAATCTAGATAAATATTATAATAAATACCGCGAAATATCGTGATATTTTGTATTATGGGAGAGATATGGGAGAGAGTGCAAGACCGAAAAATAACCCTCACAAATCTCAATCTCTCGTTTCATCATGCCTGAATACGTAAAATAATTAGGGCGTGTTTGTTATGATGGAAACACTATGGAAAGGAAAGGAAAATAAGAGTGGTCCACCTTTTCCATAGTTTTTAAGGCGTTTGTTTACCCATGGAAAGGAAATAGGCTTTTCCATATGGAAACAAATGGAAAAGGTTTTGTGTCCTTAGCTAACCCCTGAAAATTTTGTGGAAAGGAAAGGAAAGAAAATAGATAGATAGAGACTTACTATTAATACACTCCACTCAACAATACAATTATTCATTTCCATAGCTTTTGCAAACAAACATGATTATTCCTTTTCCCAGTTTTTACTTTCCTTTCCCCAGTTTACCAAACACATACCATTTAAAATTATTTCCTTTCTATTCCATTCCACAGTGGACCATCCATTTTATTTCCTTTCCTTTCCATGAGTTAAAACTAGCTTTCTAACCCGTTCTACTAACGGGTACCGTTATATTAAATTATTCTAAAAAATATTTGAACTATGTAGATAGATCTATTTATGAGATATGAATATTACATCGGTCACTCATCCAAATTTCTTGCAACATGAAAATCACACTCCAGAAAATAATAATAATAATAATAATAATAATAATAACAACAACAATAACGGAGTTTTTATAAAAACCCTTCGAGTTCTTTTTGTTATTTAATAATAGAAATTTGATAAAAATTTTGTGAGAATGCCCAATGAAGTGAAATTCATATTGAATATACTTAAATAGCAAGTCATTCCCAATCATATACTTGTTGAGACATTTTCACTTTACATAAAACAACAATGTTTTGAGGTTAGTTCAATCCATTAGCATTTAATTTCTGATTTTCCGTTAAATATTTTTTGAGATCAGTTCATTGCATTTGTATCCAGTTTTTGATTTTCTGTTAATTAATCTTTGAGATCAGTTCATTGTAATCACATCCAGTTTCTGATTTCCCATTCTTCAATTTTTGTTAATTATTCTTTGAGGTTAGTTCCATGAATTTGCACTTAGTTTTGGATTACGCGTTAATAACTCTATGAGGTTAGATCAATGCATTTGCATCCAGTTTCCTATTTCAAGTTAATTATCATTTGAGTTTAATTAGTTCAATGCATTTACATCCAATTTTCGATTTCCCGTTAATTATTTTTTAGGCTAGTTTAATGTATTTGCATCTAGTTTTCAATTTCCAGTTAATTATTCTTTGACGTTAGTTTGATGCATTCACATCCAGTTTTTGATTACACTTGAATGATTCTTTGATATTAGTTCTATGCATTGGCATCCTGTTTCCGCTTTGACGTTAATTATTCCTTGAGGTTAGTTCCATTCATTTGCATCCAGTTTCTGATTTTCTATTAATTATTTTTTAAAGTTAGTTTCTTGCAGTTGCATCCAGTTTTTAATTTTCCATTAATTATTTTTTGAGGTTAATTTGATGCAGTTGCATCCACTTTCCGATTTTCTGTTAATTTTTCTTTGGGGATAGTTTGATGTAGTTTCATGTTGTTTCCGATTACCCGATAATTATTCTTTGAGGTTAGTTTGATACATTTGTATCCAATTTCCGAGTTCCCGTTAATTATTCTTTGAGGTTTGTTGAATGCATTTGCATCCAGTTTCCAATTGTCTTTCAATTATTCTTTGAGGTTAATTAGTTCAATGCACTTGTATCCAGTTCCTGGTTTCCTGTTAATTATTCTTTGAGGTTAGTTCATTGCAGTGTTAGATCTAGTTTTCGATTTCTCGTTAATTATTCTATGAGGTTAGTTTATTGCAGTGTCGCATCCAGTTTTTGATTTACTGTTAATTATTCTTTGAGGTTAGTTCATTACATTTGCATCCAATTTTCAATTTTCATCCCACTAATTATTTTTTGAGATTAGCTCAATGCATTTGTATCAAGTTTCTGATTTCCCGTTAATTATTCTTTAAGGTTAGTTTATGCAGTTGCATCTAGTTTTTTATTTCTCGTTAACTTTTCTTTGGCGTTAGTTCAATACAGTTGCATCCAGTTTCCAATTTTTCACTAATTATATATTCTTTGAAGTTAGTTCGATGCATTTGCATCAATTTTTTTATTTTCCGTTAATTATTCTTTTAGGTTAGTTCAATGCAATGTTGCATCCAATTTCCGATTTCCCGTTAACTATTCTTTGAGGTTTTTTCAATGCATTTGCTTCAAGTTTCCAATTTCCCATTAATATTCTTTGACGTTGGCTGGTTCAATGCATTTGCATCAAATTTTTCGATTTTGCATTAATAACTCTTTGAGATTAGTTCGATGCATTTACATCCAGTCTCCTATTTCCAGTTACCCTTTAATTATTCTTTGAGGTTAGTTCATTGCAGTGTTGCATCCAGTCTCCGATTTCCCGTTAATTATTCTTTGAGGTTAGTTTGATGCACTCACATCCATTTTCCGGTTACCCATTAATTTTTCTTTGAGGTTTGTTCAATGCAGTGTTGCATCCATTTTCCTATTTCCCGTTAATTATTTTGAGTTAGTTCAATGCAATGTTGCATCCATTTTCCGATTTCTCTTTAATTATTCTTTGAGGTTAGTTCAATGTTGTTGCATCCAACTTGCGATTTCTCATTGTTATCCTATTTCCCGTTAATTATTTTTTGAGGTTGGTTCAATGCATTTGTGTCCAGTTTCTGATTTCCTGATAATTATCAAAGTTGGTGTGTAATACCAACTTCTATTTATCGCTATGTACAGTCCTCAAAACAAATAATAAGAATGTTCATCGTTTGCTAATTCATGTTAACACGTAAAGAGCGTAAGCACTGATATATTTATTGATTTAATGACCCTTTTTCCAAAAAAAACTCAGGTACTCCTTTTCATGGTTTAATATTTGAAAACCATAAGAGACAAATGTGGAATGTGGTACGTGATAGAAAGCAAATAAATACTTAATTTACAAAAAAAAAATCACTCTTAAAACACATGAAAATTTCAAAACAAACCTAATTAGAACCCCATCACAAATTAAAGTGAAGTAAAACATAAGAAATAGTCGAATTAACACTGAATCACAGCATCACTCTATATTAGAAATGAATTCAGACGGCACCACTAACAAAAACAAAAAGTTGGATAAGTTGCATTTAAATATATATTAGCCCTAGCATGTAGAGTCCATCATCAATAACTCACACATAGTCCAAAGAAGATTTCAATGATAACAATGAATTTCCATAGATCTAGATATAGATCAACTATCATTTTCGCTAGATAAGCATCAATGAGTCGTCCAATCTTCAGGACTAAGTCATGACTTTGAAAACTAAGACCTTCAAATTCATACCCAAAATGTGATGCTTTTTAGATTCTTCGACAAGGATTTGTTACAAAAACAAAACTAAGTGTTAAGAAATCCTTCCTTTTGTAATTGTAAAGTTTATTTTCTAGTACCAATGAAGTAGCTTAAAAACTAACAAAAATATAGTAAAAAAACGCATGTGAAAGAAAATCATGATTATATTAGATTAATAGCACACCAATCTAAGAACATACAAAACAATCGGTTAGAAAATCAATCAAACGTACTAATCAATCAAAAACGCTAGAATCTCATTTTTTAACTTTAAGAAACATTAAATATTAACTTATGAACCAAAAAAACGGGAAACCGACTCCCCTTGCATTTTTAAGAAATATCAAATATGAATTATGTTATGTGCCTGAACTTCAATTTTAAGAAAATAAATCCATATGAGCATATTACTCAACTATTATGGTACATGATCATGGAACCTTTTGGTTTCCCTCAAATATCTATATTATCATGTATGTTTACATTATTTTACTTTAAGCATGCATTTGAAGAATGGTAGTCTGAACGGCACAAATGTTCCAACAGACATGTACACAATAAAATTAGTGGGCCCAAAAAATTTAGAAATACAGTTTCAAGTTTTGAATATATAGTCCAACAACTTCACAAAACACAACCTAACTCAGTTATATCATATTAGATTTGCAAGGTTTACTTATTATTATTATTATTATTATAGGGGTAGGTTCTTTATACAACACTTTTTATACAACGTTTTATACAATATCCCTTGAAAATATGAATTAAGCCTTGATTCCTCGTATATATGATATTCACACCATGGATATCATTTCCACAAAAATTCAGCTCATTTGAAAACTCCTAACCATGAGAAAAATTGCTCTCAACCTATGAATTTTTATCAACAATCCAGAAATATCAATTTTGTAACCATTTTTTTTGGCAAACTTAGAAATGTTCAAAGGACCCGATTTTTTATGGAGATCATATCTATGGTGAGAACATCTTATCCACAAAAAATTAGCCCTTAAAACATTTTGAAGAGTCCGGTGGGGGTATTGTATAAAACATTGTATAAAAAGTGTTGTAAACGGAACTTGCCCCATATATATATATATACAACAAAACATACCCTAAAAAATAAGAAAACCTCATTTAATCTACTAACTCACCTTATGTTGAAGAATATCCTATTTGTGTTCCATGTAAGAATCTCCTATTTCTGGCAGCGCCACTAACACTCCCTTAGAAATTTATCTACTCCAAAATACCATCAGCATGCAAACTACTAACACACAAACCTTAAACATGTACAAAATAATTCATTCCCACTTGAGTACACTACTAACACCAAGAACCTCATTCAAAATTTAAATAACGACCATGAGCTTATCAGATTATGCAAATATAACCAAATAACAACCATGAAAGTAAGTTTGGATTACTTCAACTTCTAAAGATATTATGGATAGAATCATTGATGTCTACCCATGCACGAATTGGTATAGAAATGCTCTTAGAAAATTAAGAGTGAAGAATAAAAAATAACAACCACATATTGAAACAAATAAAAACAATATAGAATATGGGGAAAAAAACACTTGGTTATCATATCCATCAAAAGTAACTACATTTACATCTTTAGGATGCACTGAAATCTTATTATTATGTCAAAAGAAGTTTATCCGTTAGCATGGATGGGGCATAATAATAACTACAGAAAAAGATGAAATATAAGTCTTAAACACATTATATAAAATACAGCTAGTAGATGAAGATTAGGTGAGTGAAAATAGTTACTTAAAAAAATTTATTGATCAAGAATTGCTTATATGAAAGAGAAGTTCAAAGCTCCGAAACTATACGTGTAAGGTTTAAAGCTTTAGATCCACTTACTAACGTTCTTATGGAACATACTAAAGTATGTGGATAGTATATAGATAGTGACGACTAAAATAAATAACTTAACCGTCTCTCTATATGAGGAAGTAGACTGAGTTGATAAATAGTTAGGGTTAGTATATATACGTTAAATGTATGGTTTGTCAATATCGGAAATCACAGTCAAACGTACTAATGTTAGACCTGCATTACCTTCTCTCTTAACACTCCAAACTTTATGGTAAACACAAATCAAAAGAAATAAGACTTTTGAAATTAGCACATACTGGGGAGGTAGAGAAAGAAGACATGTAGAAAGAAGACTTTTGAAATCAACACAATAGTTGTAAATTGAAGAACTCGAGAATATGGGATACTTAGAAGTTCAGGAGTTGAGACTTTTAGTTTCTATTTAGTTTTTTTTCTCGCAGTTTGTTTCTCTAGCTTTTTTATCAACAATTTTTTTCTCCTAATTTGAATAGAGTCTCTCCTGTAATCTTTATTATTCTTTATTTGGATGTGTATAGATTAGGAAGATAAAACATAATTAATTAGGACTCTTGAATAAGAGAATCTCTCTAATCCTTATTATTCTTTGTTTGGATGTGTATAAATTAGGAACCATGAAACATAATTAATTATGACTCTTGAAAAGAGATTTAGTATATAAAGGAAATATAAATAATTGGGACTCTTACTTATTATTATTTTTCTCTTATTTAAGAGATTTAGTATATAAAGGAAACATAAATAATTGGGACTCTTACTTATTATTATTTTTTCTCCTATTTTTTCTTAATCCCCCTACTTACGTGGACAGCCCCAATGACCTTGAAAAGGGACTGCTATTATATATATACTAGGGTATGCCCGTGCCTACGGCCCGCGAGACCTCGACGCGCCTGCGGCACCACCTCGACAACTCATCGCGCCTTCGTCGCAAGGCGTACACACATCTTAGGTGCAAAATATTCGGCGCAAGACCAGCGAAACAATTGCGGCGCAAGACCAGCCGCAAGGCCATCCCAATTACCCATTATCTATAATCCCAAATCAATTGGAGGCCTAACAATTTATGGGCTAGCCCAACAATTTATAAGTCCGGCCGCAATTGTAATTGGAGGCCTAACAATTTATGGGCTTTGCAACAAATTTATAAGTCCAAATTAATTGTTGACTTTTAGTTGATTTTTGGACAGATCCCATGATATTGGTTACACTTAACAAAATTACACAAACTCTCCAAACACTTGGATTTGCCATGTCACAACTTAGAAAAGACAATAATAACCACTGGATGGAGGCCCTGCGGGCCCCACACCATTGTGTTTTATTAGATAGATAAAGATTTAAAATTTAACAAACACACTCTTAGTTTGCAAATGGCCCATTGCGTGAACCGACAATTGGGCACCCGATAGGCCCATACCACGAAACGGCCCGTAGATGGTCTTCACGATGGCACAATATCGCCCACCCCACTAAATCAGTCTACTTCTTCAAATTTATATTTAATTTTTTTACCCCACTGCATGAGGGAGTAGTGATTGGTTTTGTAATTTTGGGTGTAGCTACTTAGTAGTTAGTACCTCGTGGTTTTCCATATAGGTGGAGAGAAATCTCGCTAAGATTTTCAGTATTTATGGCATTACTTTTGTCAGACTGTGAAAGTTCCTCTTCACAAATTGAAGAAAAAGCTTCGTGAGCTTTTAACGCTTTTTCTATTGGATCATGTGTTTAATGAATTTACTCACCATGCTCTCATTTTCTTCTGCTGGGGATCAAAAAGTTATAAACCCAGGTAAAATATTGAGTTTGTATTGAGTTTTTATATAGTGTGGGTTTTGGTTTTGGTTTTGGTTTTTTTGTCGGGTAGAGTTATTTATTTTTTTAAAAGTTTGTTGTGTGTGTGTGGTGTGCCTTGATAAAAGTTATTAGCCTTGTCAATGCGGCAACTGGTACTGGAAAGACTATTGGTGTAGTTAGCTCTGATTATTCATTATTTACAGTTGTATGATCCTTGAATTGAACTGGCCGGTGTAACCTATGGAACGTTATTTTGTTTCGGAAATGTGTTCATTTACCTTTTAGGACATATCAGTCACCACTGGAGGATATTTTGGGTTATATATATATATATACCATCAGTAGGTTTTGGGTACATATTATTAATCACTGAGACACATGTTATTATGTTAAGTATAGTTATCATAGCCAATTTGTGTGATCGGGATTCGTGAGGCTGCACTTTTGAAAAAAGGAAATGGTAATAAGGTGTTTTGAGGTATTTGGGAGATCAGTAGCGAACAAATGGTTTTTTTCTAGTCAGAAAATTAGTGCTCCAGATATACATAAAGGGGACATCTTGGAATTACTATATTATTATATGAGATATAGTTCTTTAGAAGTTTTCAGTCATTTTTTTTCTTTTTATTTTTTTTGATTGGTAAGCCTGTTTTAAATGAGATCAGTAATTCTTTGATGCCAGCAGTTCGAGCTCCAGACTTTTGGTATCATCACCCAAAGGTTTTACCGACTTTGCTAGTCGGCACCTGCATCTCTTCTTCTTGTATGACCTTTTACTGACAATGTGTTTATAGCTTTGCTACTTGTACAACGTGTGAATTACGTCTGCAGGTTCATGAGATCCTGCAGAAGTTACTCCATCATTTCCACTAGATAGTTCCTGGTTATGTGATGGGTGGTGAGAGCAGGTCTAAGGAAAAAGCCAGGTTACGAAAAGGTACGGAGCAGTATCATGATATTATCTTTTTTGTCTGTGCTCAATGTTTAGATGATGTTTAATTCTGGTCAAGACGTGGGAGGTTGGGACCATGGTCTTGGGTTTGATACCCACCTTCGCGGGGGAAAATGGGATTTAAGGATGAAAGTTCTAGCTATCAAAACAAAAATGTTTGTAGACAAAACCTATAGAATGCCTTCCGTTTCTCAAAAACATGACTGGAAGAGCTTGGCTTTTTAAAATGTAAAAAACACTGCTTTATTTGATGTATGTATATTCACTCATCCTGCAAGTTCGTCACATTATTATGAAGGCACATCAATCTAAAGCATTAGTTCCCTCTAATCTATTATGGCGATGTTCCAGTACATTTTAAGGAAATCGTTAATGTATACTTTTCTGATCACTTTCACTTCTATATGCTATGTCTTTTGACTTGAATTTGTTTATACAAAAATATCTATCCTTGTTGCAACACCTGGGCGTCTTTTGGACCACCGGAAGAATACAACATCTTTTGTGCATGCTAATTTGTGCTAGATAATTTTTGATGAAGCAGATAGGTATAATATGGTGTAGTGGCACACTACCTAGTGAACAACTACCCAAGATCAGGATAATTTCAGTTCATTTTAGTGCTAATCATATCTATGTGAACTTTCTGTTGCAGGATCCTGGAGTTGGGATCACGGTAAAAGAAATAGAAGAGATACTTGGTTTTCTCGGTTCAAGAAAAGATGGAGGTGTTTCTAAAGAAAATGCTTTCTCAAAGGATTCTAAACCCCAAAGGCAGAACTTGCTGTTATCAGCAACCTAGAACGATAAAGTGAGTCATTTAGCTAAAATTAGTTTAGAAAATCCAGTTATGATTGGTATCGATGAGACCAAAGTTTCTACTGAGCTTTCCAAACGATCAGGTAAACATCTTAAGTCGATCGGATCTGACGTGGATGATGGGTCAGAATTTATAGGCAAGCTTCCAAACTTTTCAGAGGCAGATTATAACCTACCAACTCAATTAATCCGGAGATATGTGAAAGGTACCTCTTTTCACAGAAAACGTTAATCGGTTGAGCTATAGCATGACGATGTTATTCGCTCTTATAATATTTTTATCAGTATCCTGTGGCTCACGGCTTGTAATTCTTCTATCCATTCTGAGAAAATCTTAATGAAAGGGAAGCCGCCTCCCAAAAGGTAACTCAGACTCTTACTTGTCAGATTTATTCTCTTGACGCGTGCAGCTTGATTTAAGTTTTTTGCTTCTATACACAGGTTGTGGTGTTCTTTTCAACATGTGTAGATTTCTATCCAAAATTAGAATTGCACCAAAAAAGAAGGCTTTTAGGTTACATGGAAACATGGAACATGAGGGCAGGAGGACCGCATTTCAGGGTTTAAAACAGAGAAATCAGCTATACTGTTGTGCACAGATGTTGCTTCGAGGGGCTTAGATTTCCAAATGTTACATGTATTATCCAGTATGACTCCCCAGGGGAGGCTAGTGAATATGTGCATAGGTATCTTTAAACTGCCCTGTTTGGAATTGTCTTGCTTTGTTGAATTTTTTCTTAGTGAGCATATTTGGTTACTACTTTCTATCCTTTCTGAGATAAACAAAATAATTAATTTTCTCCGTCGTTTTATAATAAATTTTGATATATTAATGAAGCAATGCTGCATTAGGTTTATGGGTTTATTTCCCTCTCTATTATCTTGTGTTGCAAGTTAAAAGGTTCATTTTCTTCATATTTCACATCAGCTGTTGATAACATAAAATTCGTTGAATGATTTGGACATTCTTATTAATTTTTATTGATCTCATTAATTCTTCCATTGGAATAAATGTAAAATCCCAAACTTCGGCTTTTATGGTATTGATAGCAATATAATTTAATGGGCTTTGAAGGGGTTAAAGTGTTGGGGTCCTTTTAGCATGAAGTTTGGACTGGGGATCGATTCAATTTGTTGGGCCAGGTTGACCCATTGATCCAAGGTAGTAGAATTCAAAAGAAGTTAGAAACACTCATTTTAGGTTGGTTCTAATATATCCATTCTTGATGGGATAATATCAGATGGGTTAATCCTCTTTGTTCATAATTTCTTATTCATTTTTTTACAACCTAACCGAGAGAGGAAATGAGAGGGTCTAGAGTTCTCTACTGCTTAGACCAAGACACCTCATCAATTCAATATTCAAGAAGTAATGTGAAGAAAGAAACCAGTATGCGATAGTTATGTATTGTTTGAGTGTAACACATAGGTCATATCATTTTGATGTACCATGTTTGAATATATTCTTATGATTAAGATGAAAAGATCATTAGTTGATATACCATGTTCCTATACTGATTTGGTATGAATTAGGTGTAAGTCAGATTAGTGTATCACTCATTCTTGCTGTAAGATATATGTAAATGTGCTTTTGACCTTGTTTATTACTTTGTAGAGTTTATTTGGTTGGATTCTATGTAAATGCTGATTTTTATTTTGAAATTGTTGTTTGAGATGATCCATTTATTGAATAGTAGGTTTCAATTATGTATTGCCATATTGTTAGTATTATTTATTATACCTAAATTGAAGATAAGTATGAATGTGTTGTTTCTCATTTCATTGATGATTTGTTTTGTAGTGCATGAGTTATGACATATACTTATGTGAATTGATGTAATGAAATTCTACTTCTTCTGTGTTGGTTTGGTTTTAATTACTCGTGCTACTACTTTTAAGTCCCGTTGTAATTATATCTGATGTTGTAAGTGGCGACCCTATTAATATGATATTGTATTTGTTATTTATGGGTTCTATTCCCTTGAAAGTTATTTAGACATGCTTGTAGAGTTGACTTGCTGGGCCGTGGTTTTAACCCTTACAGATTTTTGTAGGTGTTTTATACTTGATCATCTTGGAGAGACAGTTGGGGCATTGTTCGTTAGAATTTGTCTTTGGACACTAGAATTTTTTATATATTTGTTAGTGATTCACATGTATTTGACTTATTGTAATGATTCATTTTGTAAGCCAGCTACTTGACTGCTCTGGCACTTGTCAAGACGGTTAAGTGGCTGGGTTCTCCTACTCATTATATCTTGGGATGGTCAGCTAGGATATAGTGGGTTTGGGGGCGTTACAATAAAGGTCAGGGTGATTTTCTCATATAAAACTCTCAAATGTTCCCACAATTATGTTACAGAGTAGGAAGAACTGCCCGTATGTTACAGAGTAGGAAGAACTGCCTGCTTAGGGGAAAAGGGAGACACTTTGATTTTTTTACAACCAGTTGAAGTGGATTATTTGCAAGACTTGCAGAAACATGGTGTATCACGGACAGAGTATCCCCTACTCATGGTCTTAGACAGTTTTCCTTTGTCCAATCAGAGGCATCATATCAAGAAGTTTATTTCGATAGAGAGGCATCCATGGGTGGTTACCTCTTCAGAAGTCACTTGAATCCTTTATGTCATCAGAGGTATGGTAAACCTTTATATGTCATTCTTGTTACTTTGATAAGTTGGGTTGGTTGTGGACTCTCCATTACTAACCGTGCTAGCCGCTCAATGGCGTGTGGTCTTAGCTTTGACAACTTGTCGCCATCATTGTGGATCTGTTTGGCCTCAATAGAATTTGTATTACTTAGATCGCTACACAGTTTTGAAAGTCCGGGACAAGTAGTTGTATCTCCTGAACAAAATTAGTTTGTTGATTGTTTAGTGCTTTTATTTATTTATGTATTTAATGTTTAAAGATTAAAAGTCTTCTGTAAATTTATAGTTTTAAATCAAACTTATATTTTTAATATAAAAGGCCATATGTAAATATGATTGGGTAAATTAAAGGGGAAAATATTCAAGCAATTTAATTCCATCTTTAAATTTACAAAGTCTGATTGAAGTTTTCCAAAATTTAATTGATAATAGAATAGCTTAACTTTATAATAGACAGAAACTAGAAAATTAATTGACTAATGGGAAAAAAGTATGTGAAACTGAGTCATTTATATCAAGATATCGGGGTTTGGAGCTTCAATTGCTCCTCAGGTCTTTCCATAGGACCATTGGGTCTGTACGTGACTATGTATGTACCTTCTTAATTTTTTTTACAGATGTGTCCTGACATGCAGTTATGTGTGTGCACCTTATTGAATTTCATATACTTCATTCCCCACATTTTGTGAAGTCTCTGATTTTTATTTCAGTCAAAGCTAAAGCAGCAGGCAAAAGATGCATTTTGCTCTTGGGTTTGAGCTTACACTGCTCATCGTGGTGAGTTAAACAGGATTTTTATGGTTAAGAAACTTCACTTGGGACATGTGGCAAAAAGTTTTGGGCTAAAAGACCAACCATCATTGGTTGGGGGATCGTTTCAAACGCAATTCAAGATGAGAAAGAAGGAGCAGAAGCAGCAAGGGCTAATGAAAAGAAGGAAATCGTTAGGAAAACATGAACGCGGATAATACCAGGTACTGACCATTGCTTCTATTAGTTAAGTGTATGGCGCCAAAACCAGTCCACCATCTGATTAGGCACTAGATGGTTCACCTTTTACACCCCTACAGGCAGACGCATGAATGGATTTTATTTGCATGGGTAATGATTTTCCACTAGTTCTCCGAGCAAATAGTTGGATGCCGTTGAGAGCTATATCTGGCCTTTTACACCTTTACAGGCAGACGTGTGAATGGTATTTATTTGCGTTGGTCAGGATTTTCCACCAGTTCCTTGAACAAATTGTTGGATGTTGTTGAGAGCTATATCTGAGCCTTTCATTACTTGGCCCGCTATTGGACTCTCTCTAGGGTTGAAGATTGCAAAAGGCCAAGTCCCACTGTAGCGGCAAAATATAACTATTTACTGCTGTGTCATTTGTGTTTTGTTTAGAAGATGTGTATTGAATAAAGAAAGAGTGCTTTTGAGTGCCCAAATTTTGAACGTAGCATAAGACTACAGATTGAAGTGTGTTTTGCCCATAGCTCATCTGGTTTTGGACTTATTGGCTGTCTTCTGTAACGCTAGCTCCACTAACTTTGTTACTTTCCGTTATGAAGCATGTAGTACTTAATTTCGATTTATTTACTTCATATGAAGGCATCAAGGCCCACACTATTGAATTTAACGGGCTGTTTATACACCACAAAGAAGTGTTTCGGGCGAACTATTTGAAGTGTTTACAGGATGGTGCTCCAGCCAAACTGTCTGGTGAGCCCGAGTGTACAAGACTACAAGTTTGGTTTTAAAAGCTAGTAATATTTACACGAAATTCACCTCTGAATGAAAACACCTTTTATGCCTAGTAAGAGCGTCTCTAGGTGGGGGAGGCATCAAGTGTCATATTTGAGGCTAATCTATTTTTATTTTGAATATATTATTTTGGTTAAAAGTGGGTCTCTTTAGTTTTTTAAATTATTAAAACTTTGTTTTGCCTAACAAAAAGTGGCGAGAGTTACTTTAAAAAAAAAGAGCTGTTCTTCAGTGCGCGAGATGTATTGTGTGCAGGTTATGTAGGCCTTTGGATCAGTACTTCTGCCGTCCTATACACCCGCACCCCCTAGTATGAGTGGCTGTGATTTCACAGCGCACCATACGCCTTGCGCACAGAAGATTTAGCCAAAAAAAAAACCCCACCCCACACTACCACTTTCGCCATAAGTTGAAAAAGTCAAAAAAAATAACCCACGCAACACTCCCACGCACCACATCCTCATCTGAAAAAGCAAATTTGTCTCCACGGATGTGGATGTGGCTAGACACTTGATGTCTCTATGTTTAATTACTTCTACCTAGAGATGGTTTTTGCCGAAATTCTGAATGGTGGAGGCAAATTGACAGTTGATGCCTCCACCTAGAGATGCTCTAAGAGGTATAAAGAGACCTTTTCGAGTTTTGGCTATGTTTGGTAATAAGAGAGCAGTATGCAGTTGTCTATTGAAATTTAAAAAAAAATGAAAGTTGATCTTTATAATTGTGTAGGATTCATGGGAGAAAACGTCTCAACATACTGTTAAGTGGGAGGGGAAACAAACAAGTTCCGTTGTCAATAGAGAACTGGCTTTCAGTCTTTTGTGTTGACAGTTGAAACTCTAATACGGAGATAGTTAACTGCTAACTTTCTTTTTATGAATTTTTTTTCCTGATAAAGGTTATTATTATTACTATTATTGTCTAATCCATTACATATTCCTAGCATATGTGATACAAAGTTTGGAGGAGAGTTCAACCAGAAAGACATTAGTGGCGTGAGAAAGGGTAGTGAATTCAGGGATTGGTTAGGAAAAGGATTTGCAAAAGCATGGGGGAATTGCATTATTGCAAGTTTGCAACTACAAAATATAGTGTATACACTAGAGTTGCAGAAAAGAACTTCTGCCCTTCTATATCATTTCCTGGTGTAACGCATTTGAATTTCGTTCGATGCAAAGAACATTTTAACCCGCCCTGTTGGGTGTTTGTTTCTTAATTAAACTCCCCACTCGTTCATACATCGAATACAATGCATGATATAGTTTACCAAATGTTCAAAAAGGCAAAGGAACGCCTATGTGGTTAGCTAATCATTTGCAAAGGTAAACTCAGATGCTTAAAAATGAAGGAGCCTGAACGATGATATACTTTTTGCTTCCCATGAAAACAACCATAAAGAACAAAGATCCCGGATCTATTAAAAAATGTACTCATTCCAAAACAGTAACCTGGAACCGAGTTAGTAATAAGTCTCGAAAAAATTACACGTTCAACACACTTGTATGGAAACCAAATTTGGATTCCCGATCGAAGATAACAAATAAAACTGTCACTAGACGCCCAAAAAAAGCCCCGTCACTGGACTGGTAAAAAAAGCAACGTCGGTTATTCAACCCTGCATCTATGTATCATGTATAAATTCCAGCAAGGTCTTATTAAGTAAATTAGGAATCATCATTTGGAACATCTATGTAAGCTCAAAGTGATGGAACAACATATAACATTTTGTACATTATTGTTTGAAGCAAATCAAAACAAGTAGTCAATTTGATGTTGAAGAATGGAGATGTTTTCCTTTATCAGAGATTTATGTGTTTCTACAACTTGTGCGAGTTCCTGGGGCAGATCCTTTGCTTCTGGCATTGTCTCACACAGTAGCACAGAATACATATACATGGGAGACAGAAGTTTCACTCAGTAACTATCTACTGTGGAATCCTTTTGTGTTTTTGGTCTTGAAAGAACAAGTGTTTCAAGGTAATTTAGAATACATGCATCTCTCCTGCATCGAACAGACACAATTTATTAGGAAAGACAAATACATAAATGTGACTATGTGAGCAACTTCTTTCACTAGGAAGAGCAATCCAGCACGTATTTTGATGTTCTATGCCACTTTTGGTAGCATAGCAGCTTTACCTTTGTTATTAAAGTTCAGCTTCAGAGGCTTTGAGGCTTAAGGCTCAATAAATAAATAAGAAATCGAGTTTGATGAGGGAATTTGGGATTTCTAATTGAATGAGGTGTTTTGATGCTCAAAACAAAACCTAATGTCAAAAAACTATTTAATCTTTAAAAAAGTTAAACAGGGGGCTAAGTGTCAAAAACTGGAAAACAAAATGGAAAAACAATAAAAACATGTGAGGCTTAAGCCTCAAGGCACTAAATAAGAGGCTTAGAAACCTCTTGCGCTTAAGCCTCGATGCATTTTATTAAACCTTTTATACAGCAATGCCGTGAATCTGAAGAAACTGTGCATCATTTAGTAGTAGACTAGTTAGATCCCTATAACCTTACAACGTTCTTTATTAAGAACCAAATTTGCACAGCTATGGACAAAAGGTATGTGTCAAAGACCACTTACAGTTTCAATGGAAGGCTTATCATTGCTAGCCTCAGTTAAGCACAAGCCACCAGCAGTTTTCTGCTCCGCCTCAGCAACCTAAAACAATGTAATCCAAATAAAAGTGAATATCAAATCTAAACTACTTTAAAATCCACAACCCTCATCTACAGTTCCACAAGTGATTTTTTTTTTATGTATCTCTAAATCTCTTGGTCATTTTTTGTCTTACAAGATTTTGTTTTGACTATTTTACCCCTGTTTTTTTTAGTAGATTGACGATATTACCGTTCTATGCTTTAAGCAAAACACACCACGTGTGTGCATCAATCTAGTTAAAATATAATTTTAATACACGTGTTTAACTTTAATGAAATTGCTTATATAGATGAAAGTATGAAACCTAGGGAACCATAAGAAGCAGTACCTTTTTCTTAAGTTCCACTAGTTATGGACTCTTAGATCATTGGATCAATAACAATAGTTATAATATACATAGGATGAATTCAACCGACCTTGATCAAAACACGGTCATTTATAGGCTTGAGATCATTGACTTCATCAGTCTCAAGAATACCCACAATGTCATCTTCCTTCAATAAAAGATGAGTTGATCCATAAAACTCGAAGTTCTGTCCCAGCATATTTTGAGTACACAATTTGGCTCCAATCTAGACAACAAGGGAAAAACAATATTAACAACAATACACAAACAAACAGTTCAAAGCATTGGAAAGGGCTATGAAATCACCTTTGACAGTAATTTCCAGCTTGTCCTTCCCGAGAGTCTTACCCTCCCCAACAGCAACGAGCTCACCTCCTTGTGGTTTTGATCGGGCTGTTGAAGGAAGCAAAATACCTCCTACAGTTTTCTCCTCAGCAGACTTGATCTTAACAAGGACTTTGTCCCCCAAGGGCTTGAGTGTACTGCACAGCTGAAAAAGCAACGAGGATGAACAATGTAACCAAATGAGAAAGAAGAACTTTAACTCACAGGTTTGCAGGTGAACAAGTCACTGGCTTACTGATCAATCGGTTATTCTGGGATGAAGTCCTTGTAATTAAGTTCGATCTTTGGAATGTGGGAATTGGTGGTCCAGCTTTCTCTTTTTCTGCAGCGTTCTTCCAGAATTGGACAATTACGAATTTCCAGTCGTTGAAGCATGGGGAGATGCTTTAAATCTTCTGGCGTGAAGTCAAGGAATTTACAATTATAAAAGCCCAATGTTTGAATTGCTCTAAATCTCTAATAATCTATACGTCTAAACCGACCTGAAATTGCAGAAATTAAATTATAAATCAGTGACTAAAGGAACTCAAAAAATCCAGTGACAAATTTTCATTAAAATGGAATTTAATCAAGAATTGGGTATCAAACTGAATTGGATTGGTGAACTAGTCTGTGTGAACTCAATTGATTATTAAGATAAGCATCTGTCCATACTTGAGGTAGATTTTCATGCTGATTGGGTCCTTCTCCTTTTCCAGGAATTTAATATGTATTTCGTAATATTCTTCCAACTTCTCCATCATCCATTTTAGTAGAGACATATTCAATCCAATTCTAAAAACAACTTTATCTCAAATAATCTGGCTAGATAGCATAAAGTTTTCAATCCTTCTTGACAAAAGTAGACAATGAAAGAAAACAACTTCTAAAGGGAGTAAGAGATGGATAAAGTCATTATCTGCATCAAATATCTAAATATCCCAGAGGTGTATAAAGCCAATTTCACTTTCAATTTTGGACATAGTAGTCTGATTTGAAATATTTGTTTGTTTTCTATCTTTTCACTTCACAATCCACTTTTCTTAGAAAAAACCAAATCAAATCAGCAAGAACTTTAAACATCAAATCTAGTGTAGGTTTTATGGTTACTACATGCATAAAAATCTCCACTTTAAGAGCTAATCAAACAGTTCACATAGAATCAATCATCTAAATATCAACATGCAATAAGAATTCATGTTAAAACAAACATCAAATGATCCAAAAACGAACTGTTAAAAGAAACTTAACCGAGATTGACAACAAGAGATCTTGAACGAAAGAGAAGGTCGGAGAGTTATTCTTCTCAACTCTTAGCCCTTGGGAGTAAACTATAATTACAAACTAAACCAACATTTTGCTCTAAATCCGTAACCGGTGCCCAGTTGCTTGTTTTTAATATATAGTGGGTTAGGATGGTCCTACCCCCTAAAATGGGTAGGATGCTATCTCTATGTTTCCATCTAGCATTTCTCAAAAAAAAAATGGGAAAAGAATAAAAACATGTGAGGCTTATCCAAGGCTTATCCTATACCATGACCTTAAACATCAGATTCAGGACCTGATGAGCGCTAGCCAATGAAAGGACTACCTTTCTTGGACATGTCTAGCATTCTTGACTCATCAAAAGTACTTGGACATTGTGCTTTCCCGGGACAATGAAATCGACCAAATCCAATAAGCCTCAAGGCGCTAAATAAAAGGCTTAAGGCACCTCTTGAGGCTTAAGCCTCAATGCATTTTATTAAACCTTTTATACAGCAATGCCATAGATATGAAGAAACTGTGCATCATTAAGTAGTAGACTAGTTAGAACCCTATAACCTCAGGACGTTCATTATTAAGAACCAAATTTGGACAACTACGTACAAAAGGTATGTCAAAGACCACTTACAGTTCCAATGGAAGGCTTATCCTTGCTAGCCTCAGTTAAGAACAAGCCACCAGCAGTTTTATTTGACTTCATCAGTCTCAAGAATACCCACAATGTCATCTTCCTTCAATAAAAGATGAGTTGATCCATAAAACTCGAGTTCTGTCCCAGCATATTTTGAGTACACAATTTGCGCTCCAGTCTAGACAACAAGGGAAAAAACAATATTAACAACAATACACAAACAAACAGTTTAGAGCATTGGAAAGGGCTATGAAATCAGCTTGACAGTAATTTCCAGCTTGTTCTTCCCAAGAGTCTTACCCTCCCCAACAGCAACGACCTCACCTCCTTTTGGTTTTGATCGGGCTGTGGAAGGAAGCAAAATACCTCCTACAGTTTTCTCCTCTGCAGACTTGAAAAAGCAACGAGGACGAGCAATGTAACCTAATGAGAAAGAAGAACTTAAACTCACAGGTTTGCACATTTTCCCGAGGAAGCAGCTACAGATAAAATGCAAAACTTTATTGACACAAATTCCAAAAACAAATCCTCAACAAATCATTTCTTTCTCTTAATCTTATTTTCCAAAAACCAAACGGCCAAGAATAAACAGAAATGTAGATAAAATACTGAATAAATCTTATTTCTCTTAATCTTATTTTCCAAAAAACAACCCATTCATATCTTATCTAAAACAAACATTTGTGCACTAATCTCATGTCATTAATTTTTTTTGAAGTAGTGAGAGATTTGAGGATTGGGTTGGTTGGTGTTTGGAGAAATGAGGGATTTTGAAAATCATAAAATCAATTACCTGTTGGGGTTGGGCTGATGCATGATTCTTCTTTGCAGCTGATCAATCATTTTGAAATGAAGTGACGACTGTGTAGACCCATAGATAGAGAAAGAGTGAAGATTTGGGTAGTCATTTTCGTTGTGATCGGGGGAACCAATTCCACTGATTAGCAGCGGCAATATAGACTTTGAAAGAAAACCTGTATTCTGCCATAATTCCAGCTTTTCGAGGAGGGGAGGAAGGCAAGGTTGCCTCCCCGTCAGTTGTGGACAATTATATATCTTTAGACTTCTGAGTGCGGGAGAAAACAAGTAGTGCGGCACCACCTTCAACTTAGGGCAAATAGAGATCTGCAATACCTGAAGACAGGGCATGATGAAACCTTCTCCACCTTCTTCATCTCTTCTTATTGGAAGCTTTATTTCATCCCCCTGTTCCTCCCACTCCGGCAAGTTAGACAATGTAAGGCTCTTTAATGCTGGGAACACTGCAACTTCTTGAGCGCTAAGAGTAACATTATCATCAATTTGGAAAAGCTTAAGGCCACGTAGATTAAGTTCTTCCAGAGATTTTAGCTTCCCGAGGCCTGGTGGTAACATTTGCAATTTCACCAAATTTTGCACAGTCAATTTGCGAAGCTTTGGAAAAATCTCCACGCCTCTTCGAAACGGCAGATGCCACTCCTCCAACTCTCTCATAGACCAAATCTGAAGCGTATGTAACTTCGGGAACACTACTACCGATTGTACTGAATCTTCACCACCAGTAGAAGTACCATCAGTACTTCCCAGTCCATAAAACTCGCATCCGATGCGTTTCACTGAGCCCAGCCCCCGTAATTGAAGGTGTTCAAGGTTTTGAAGTCTCCCCAAAGCGGGCAATTCCGAGCATTGATTGCAGTTTCTCAGTTCCAGTTTCACCAGATTGGGTAAATATGTATTAATGCTTGCCATCCACAACGGAAAATTATTCCCTCCGTAACCTTCTATCTCCAACACTGCCAAGTTTGTATGCGGCTGGAGACCATCCAAAACACTCTCTATTCTTTTTCTCTTTTCTTCTCCTGCAGCAGCATAATGTCTTCCTTCATAAAACGACAAAACCAAGGACCGCAGCTTTTCTTTTTTCTTTAGTTCTGCCGCTTTTGAGTCCGCCACTTGTCCCAATCCCTCTATTCTTAGTTCTCCTTGTATATGGTCTAGAAGTTTTAACTCTCCAATCTGGCATCCTTTTCCACCATCACGATCCAATACGACTTTACTTAATGTTCTAAGGCAGCTCAATCTCTCCAAACCACGCGGGAAATAACTCAACTCATAAGTTCCTTCAAGTTCGAGATGTCTGAGATTAAGTAATTTTCCAATTCCTTCAGGTAGTTTCCTAAGAGATCTACACCCATTTAGTTTCAACGTCTGTAAATTAAATAGATTACATACTGTTTCAGGTAATTTCTTCATATCCATTCCAGACAAGTTGAGGAGTCTCAGATGTAACAATCTGTCCACCTCATGTGGAAGTTTTCCACGATAAAAGCCATCCAAGTCCAATACCCGAAGGCATGTCATCTGACGTATAATTAATTTAGGATGTGCACCAGAGACATTTGCTACACCCAAATGACGGATCTTGATGTCAATAGCGGATTCACTCTTGGCGAGATATTGGGCAAAATCATGCACAAGGTCATGCATCTTGCAATCAATGACGTTGCCTTCAGTGTCTTTTTTAAAGTCTTGGAACAAAGAGCGCATCGCGAGATCATTAAAAAAGTTTGTACCCACTTTCTCCAGATCTTTTGAGCTATCATAGCCCAAAACACCTTGCGCCATCCAAAGCTTGACCAATTCATCTTTATCTATTTCCGCATCATCTTGAAAGACAGCACAGTATAAAAAACATCGCTTCAAATGTGAAGGCAATGCATAATAACTTAATAAAAGAGAAGGTAAAAAGCCATGCTCATCTTCCGCCATTACTTCCCATATGTCACTTGCCAGTACATCTTCCCATTCTTGTACGGATCCTTTAATGCGCATAAGACTTGCTACAATCTTTACCGCTAAAGGGACACCCTTACACTTCCGAGCAATTTTTTCTCCAATTTCTTCAAACTTTTTGAGATCTACTTGTCTTTCCCTGAAAGCTATATGTTTAAAGAATGACCAACTATCTTCATCAGACAATTCCCCCATCCTACGTATATAGATGGAGCCCATCTTCTTTGCAATGTTCTCATCTCGTGTGGTAATTATTATTCTGCTTCCATGTGCACCGCCATTCAGTGAGACCTTCAACTTGCTCCAAATCTCTAGATCATAGGTCCATATGTCATCTAGCACAAGAAGAAACTTCTTTCCTTGTACGGATTCAGACAAACTTCTATGCAGATCTTGCCACGCTACAGTACTCGGGACATCACCAGTAGCTTCTTTAATAATAGATTTGGCCACCCTTTCGAGATCAAAAGGCTCTGAGACACAAACCCACATCCGTTTTTCAAAGCTGTTCATCACTTGCTCTTCTTTGAGGATTAGTTGCGCAAGTGTTGTCTTGCCGAAACCGCCAGTACCAACTATGGAGATGAGTGGAACATGTGAATCTTGATGACTACTCTCACTTAGTAACATGGTTACAATATTATTTTTATCATCAACACGACCATAGACCTCAGATACATCAATGAAAGAGCTTGTTACTGGTCGAGCTTCTTCACGACTTTGCCTTTCAGTGAGATGTAGAGCTTTATTTTTAACAATCCGATCTAGTCTTTCGTTTATGTCCCTCATCTTACTACCAACGCCATGGCGTACAACAACACTTTTTAAACAAGAAAATTGGGAAAACAAGCAAGAACGAACCTTCTCACTGACAGGAGCATCAAGTTGTTGGATCTGTGAGCTGAGATTTCGGGTTTTCCACTCGTCCAATACATCGTCAGCATCATAGGAGATGCTTGTGAGTTGTTTTAACCAAACCTTCACTGCTTCGTTCTTGACTTGCTTTTCCTCGGCATCCTCAAGCACTCCTCGGATATGAGTGAGTGTATCTTCGAGTTGTTCGCTTTCTTTACGTACACCCGCCAATAGATTCACCTCTGTTTGGAGGATAGAACGCAATTGCTCCAACACAACAGAGATCACTGCATCCGCCATAGTGATAAGTGATCAGGTAATGAATATCACAGAAACAGAAGACGCTCAATTTGCAAATGCAAGGGGTAAGGCTGCTCAGGTGCGTTAGCTCAATTTGCAAATGTAGTCCAAACACTTTCTGAGTAAACTGTATCCCACGACCCACCCAACCTTTGTCTCAAACACCAATAATTCACATAGGTGGGTCAAGAGATGTTTCTCGAATATGACTTTGTTCACACACTCTAAAATCAAAGACAGTCGCAATGACTTTGTAGAGAATAGCTGTTAAGTGACATTACCAACAGATTGAGACCACCAACGCTCCCAAGTCCCACCGCAACTTTAATGACAGGTACACCTTTTGCCTGGTAACCGAAAAATTACAATGCTACCACTGTCAATATATAGGAAACTTGGACATTACCTACTTACCTTGACCTTTCTGAGACCAGTATCACCTCAATGCCTGAGTCCACCTGGAACTATTTAGGAGTCCTAACTTCAAAGTGTATCCGAAGTGCATGAGGAGCCTCGTGGTGGAGTGTTGACTGGCATGCCAGTTTGAATTGGTCAGTACGTTGAGTCGCCTTGAGACATTATCCTTGTTTGGTGCGTGCTCAAGTACAGAATGTGCTCGACTGCTCGTATCCAAGAGCTGGAAAGACAAAACCAGATCAAAGGAGAATTAACGATAAAAGGGCTTGGGCATGTCTGCAATCAAAAGGATGCTGAACGATCCAATGATAAAAAGAGGATTGAGAAGCTAAATGTGTGGTGGTCAGGTGGTGATGATCAAGGTGGCCTTGATCCTTTGCATGAAAACATCAGCAGGGAGGTGTTAGAAGGACTTCATCCACATACGAACATACAAGAGTTTCAGATTCAGAGGTACCCAGGTGTTTTCTTACCTAGTTGGCTAGGGACTTCGAGGACACTTCCAAAGTTGATTTCTCTCTCGCTCTATCGCATGCCTAACGTGGAAGGATGGTTGTCAGTACATGCGCATCCACTCTCTACTTGCCTTTGTCTATTGAGGAATTAGCAGTGGAGAGATGCAATGAAGTGGATATGATTGTCTTCCAGAAGCACCGCTGCAGAACCTTACTTGTCTCCGGACTTTGGTCATTAAAACCTGCAAGATCCTGAAAATTCTTCCCACGAAGGCTTGAAAATCTCGCAACACTGAGGTTCATGAGGATTATATCCGGATCAATGCTAACGGGCCTCAAGACTCTAATACTTACTGGTTGTCACTGTTTGGAAGTTTCAGTGGTTGGTTTTCAGCTCCTCATTGCCTTTGGAATCTAGAATTTGAAAGATTTGGCTTGGGAGGGTGTACAACACATAGCTACTCTTCAATCTCTAAGAATTTGAGAGCGCAAGAATCTGAGTGTGTTGCCAGAATGTTTTTTTTTTGCTCAAGGATAATTGATTAGTAAATAAAATGAAAATGTTACAAAGATAGACTTACAGACAAGGACTAGGTTAGTAGCATTATCATTGCTAATACACCCATTACAACCAACTAATGCACTACCAGAATGGTTGCAACACCTACCACCTGCACTTTTATATTTTTAGATTATAGGTTGTCATCCTGATTTACACACAGGATGTAAGAGGCTTAAGGGCGAGGATTCATTCAAGTCGTCAATAAAGAAGCGTGATAGTCATTTGATGTGCAAATACTATATTGGATCTTAACTGTAGCATACTGTACAGGTTGTATGCTGAACCATTCACTTGTGATGAACAAGATACTCAGAGGCCTCACTTACAGCTTCAATTGTTTCTTCTTGGGTAGTGAAAAACTGAATAGCTTTAGAGGGTAATTGTACTCTAGGTTCAGCTTGGTTTTCTGGGTATAATTCTACAAATGAAAAATTATATTAAAAAAAAAAAAAAAAAAACCCACCCGTCTTCTATTTAATCTTTCTGCTGGTAGATTTTATGCTCGAACTTTGAATTTGTATCAAATAAATACTCATGATTGAATGCAGATGGATTTTTTGTTAAAGCTGGCATGTTCTTCCTAGATTGATTGCTAATTACTCTTTGATCTATAACAATGGCTTCAGATTTTCAAATTTCGTTCTGTTTAGCATTAGTTCCTAAAGATATACATTGTAAATGGAAATATAATTATTTACCAGAGAGCACAATTTTGGCAAGATGACTCTCTCCTCTACATAAGCTGATAAGCAGATGAACTGAGGATCAAGGGAATTTTCACACATTTGCATTTAGGCTCAGTTTCGAATCATATAACTTAAAAGCTATTGCATCTTAAAAAAATAGCCAAAGATAAACTGCACATCAGCACATACGGTTTTAAAAAATGCTAAGGTTAGTAACGACGGGCATGGTTAGGATGAAACTGTCTTTGCTGTAAGATATAGTAAGTTGGTGATCCCAAACTAATATATATGTATATAAGATGCACTGAGGAAGTGTCGGATTGACAATAACTGCACCTCTTTCGTCAAATTTGTTAACAGTAAGCCTTAAACGACCTTATTGTACAATGCCAGTACTACATTTTTGTGTAAAAAGACAAGGAGGATGATATGTTAATGATTAGACTATTCCTAAAGATAACGTTTTGAACACGATCATATTACTCAAAAATTGATTGTACAGACCGTAGTTAAAACAAACTCCCTACCAATTTTCAAGTCTTCTATACCTGGAGTACGCAGCACAAATCCCTCTCATCTAACTGTAAGACCTTCAAGCTATGTTGAACGCTATCTGCCAAACCACTAATATGTGCACTTTAGGTTTGTAATTAAACAAAAAAGCTGTCATCGGATCCAAGCAGAATCTGGGCTGAAGGCTACCATCAAGGTCTTTGTTGATTTGCTAAATAAGCATGGACATCTACCCAAAGTAACTTGAATGGTCATGGAACTCCACGAGGACTTCTTTCGCTAATGTTCTTCACGCACGTGCTCCTGAGGGGTATCGAACTGAGAAAAAGAAATAGCATCAGCCCTACATCAACCTCTTAACAAGGTCTAAAGGCTAGTCAACAAAGAGTACCTAACTACACTTTATCAACATTATTCTCATCAAAATTTCCGTCTACAAAAAAGAGTTTAGATGAGGGATAACCAACTCTAGGGAAATGAGTGAGACAAGGACAAGAGAGAGAAACTGTAGGTATATGTACAAGAAGATAAGAGAAAACATGAAATTGATAAGACTCCGTTTTTCACTTTTCTTTTGTGGAAAATAGACTCAATAAGAAATGTTTGGCCGTTTGGGTGACGGTAGATATCTGGATTTGTATGCATATATTTATATAGAAAAATCCTAAAGATCAAACCAAGAAATTAAGTTTACTGTTCTAACCGTTGGCCTGACTTAAACCGATCGTCAAAGTGTCCAACCATGTTTCCCATTTTTCAATGAATGGACCGATGCATATCAGAGCTCCCTCAGACAGGGTCCGACTACCAGTGCAATTATTATCCGTGAGCAGTAGCGAACTCCTGGTTTGACTAAAAACCACTTTGATGGCGTCTGTAACCCACCACCAACCCCCTCTGCTCAACCCTCCTCAACCATCTCTCCCTCCCACAAACCTATCTCTCTCTCTCTCTCTTTTCCACCCTCCACTCACGCCCCCACTGCTCGCATGCAGTTATCTAGTAAAACTTTGACTTCGCACATACAAGCATCGTTTCGAAGAAGTACCTGGTTTGAACCTCAATGTCAACATTTTGAACTGTTTTATAAAAATAAAACGCATACATTACATGCATCAACCACATAGACCGAGGAAGATACATAGCACCTTAGGACCGAACTCGCTCCTTAGCAGCTTCACACCACAAGATTTTTCTAGATTCACGTAGCGGTTAAGCCAAGATGTCACACCACAAGATTTTTCTAGATTCACCTAGCGGTTAAGCCAAGATGGTTGTGTAGTGAATCTAGGAAAATCTTAGGAGCGAGTTCGGTCGTAAGCGCTATGGACCAAAGTTTTTCTCCCTTAGCTTGCCGCTGCACCACTTTCGTTTCTCAAATAGTCTTCTGCTCAACAAATTTTGAAGTGAATCTACGGGGATTGATTGGAGAAATTCTCTTCATATTTGTGAAGTCCCCAACAGAGATCTCTATTTTAAAGGCCTGCATTCAACATATTCTATGACATGTATACCAGTTTTGTCAAGCGTGATGAGCTTAAAGCCTTCAAGTCTTTGTACCAGTAAAATCTCCGCCCAGGATGCAGAAGTGACTTCAGAAAGGAAGAATCTAGTATACATTGCCGTAAGTTGAATTTCCAAGAAATCCACGCTACACACAGGCACAGGAGTACAGGACACTCTCTTTCAATAGTCAATAATATTATGTACATGCAACTCTAGTAAGGCAGTCATTGTGTTTGCTCACCTCTGCATCCTTCTCTGACCTGCAATTGGAAGGACACCACCCATTATACCAGTCACAGTTATTTGAGTATCTTGACCTTTGCAATATTCAGGTATGGAACAAATGATGCTGAGAAGCAAAATAGCAGTCAGAACAAACTGCCGATTCTGTGATACATATATAAATAAACACATATATAAAACGTTATTTGAACATTTTGCCTAACCTCCCTAAAGCGCACCACTTAAACTATTTTCTTTATGGAGTTAACTCACATAGCACACAGGATGTCATTCCATGATCACAAAACAGAAACGGCACTAAATCCTAAACCAACAAACTCTCGATTTAATGTCAGTCACCTGAAGTTAGAGCGCATTACCCAAAGATATAGACAAAGATTGGGTAAAGTTGATGATCCTACCCGGTAAAAGTTGATATACCTACACAAAATCTGAAGATGGGATACGCATGCGCTTAAGAAAGGTGCCAATCTGCATGGATAACTTTGAGAAGGTTATCACAATTTCAGGTCACCTGTTCAATGAATATGAGATACAAGTTGGTCTATAGAGATTGAATACCCTTGGAGCCATATGCAGCCTGTCTAGCTGCAAAACAAACTTTCACAAAATCGAATTCTAATTTCTAAGCTATGTTACATTGACACACTATTTCAAAAATAATTTGTGTCAGATACGTATCTACGTGTCCGTGTCGGACACACACGGACACATTGTATGTATACCTCAATTTTTTATATTTTGCCGTGTCAGACCCTTCGTATCTATAGGAGGGATTTCCCACTTTTGTCTGGACAACAAGTGGAAGGGAAATACCTCATGGCTATGCGCCCTCATTATAAAACAAGGATTACCGGATCAGTTATGGTAATAGGTGCTTGTCACGTGACGAACCGCCTCTGAGTAGAAGTGTTCTCCGAGTCATTAGGAACTGATTTAGATAGTTCTTGAACTAAAGGAAACATGGGAGAGCGGTTCTCGATGATAAAGAAGGAAACTTTGAAACATATCCTGAGGATTGTCTCTTAAGGACAACCTTCTATTTAAAGAAGGGTTGGCCCGATTAAAGAGGAAACTCATATCGGAGAGGATGCTGTCCAGATCCAGACTTCCAAAGAGAGTGGATTCTTAATAGGGAAATAGAGTCCTAGGAATGGAAGGAACTCGCTTTAAGCGAGGTAAACCCTAATCCTAGGATTCTTAGCTCTCTCCTATAAAAAGGAGAGAGATCCACCTCGATAAACTACACGTTTTAGGGTTTGATTCTTCCACAATTGGAGAGATACATAGGCAATCCTACACGTTTTAGTACATCGGTTCAACCCAAGCATCATCATCATCATCTCTTCTCCTTTACAGATCACAACCCTCTAGTCCTGCATCACATGATCCAGTAGAGGATCGTGGGACTCAGAAAAACCCCTACAATATTCGTGTCAGAAATGGACATGCGTCTGTGTCAATGTAATTTAGTTTCTAAGCAACACCACTGAAAAATAGGTGTATCCAATATTGCTGCCGCAGCAAACTCAAAACCAACATCTAGTAGGTGGAGTGACAATTTAACTAATGCCAAGTACATCCCTTTATTTACTAAGGTGTCGTTTGTTTTAGGTCTAAAACTAAGTACAAATCTAACTACTTAATGGGAGAAAAAGTATATAATAGCAGGACTTTACACAATGGAGAGCTTGTTGGATAGAAAACTCTCAACAAGAGAAAAATCTGACAAAACTTATTTATGTGGACATTGAGTTCGAGACAAGCCCATGGGTTGGTTGCATTAGGCACCCCTTTTCTTTTAGTTGGTTTATTTTATTTAGTTATTTGTCATGTCGCATGTCTTAATTGTTTTTGCTTTGGTGTCATCGTTAGCGGTGATCTCGTGTTGCCTTCTAGGTATAATACATGAAGTGCCTTCAAATCTTGCTTCGTCATTCTGTTCATGGAGGTCATCTATTTGATCGTAATAGTTTTCATCCCCATTTTTTAGGTTGCACATATCACCATGGTACATGCTATTAGGAGATATTTTCATTAAACAATCTAAGGACTTACCCTCATAGGGATTTTCTTCCACGGGTACCTCTTTGATCTCTTTTAAAATGTGATGTTGCTTCTGTGCTATGGCCTTAAGAGTAGGAGTTAAATCAGGCCGGCTCCATAGATATAGTAGCGGCGGTTTTACGTTCCATTGCTCAATCTGGTTATCATTCACATCAATGGATCCAGGCAAGTAAAAGGACTGCAAAAAGATGCAAATGTCAGTAACCACAAATGGGTAATATGACAGTAAAAAATGCAACTATAATTATACGAAAAAAGACTACATGATGACTCAAACAATACCTTGCCGGAAAGTTTCTCACCATCCTCCCAAACCAAATCATAATTCTCTGGGCTGTTAGCAATAAGATAATGTAAGTTCTACATACGAGAGAGAGAGAGAGAGAGCACTACCTTTTTGTTCCCTGCGGAACAATAAGAATGAGGAGCTTTGGCTTAAACTCGAGAGCCTTCCTGATGAACTGGTTTGCAAGTTGTGCATTAACCCCAAAAGGAGGATTAAGACCCATGATCTACTCATAAAGGAAGAACAAAAATATGGTAAAGCTCTGAATCCTGCTACATGGGGGTAAATTTAACTTGCTGAAACTGGTGGAATATAAAAAAGACAAACTATTAATTTCTTACTAATTTCGACCCAGTAGTATGCAATTCACTGGGCTTGACCGTCATCCAATCTCTTTGCTCAAAGCTAAAATCATTCTGCAGGAAAAGATTGCCCAAGAATTAAATATCAATGGCTGGTTAGAGTAACAATGTAAAAGAAATATACTACCTTTGGCTGAAAAAGATCAAATTTTTTGAAATAGCAGTTTTTTCCAGTTTCATCAAGCTTTTTCTTCAATAAGCAACTGAAGTCATTAGCACCACAGCAGAAATCCACTATCTGTGAAGGAAATGGTAAAAGTTATATAAATGATTTCTTTTGAATTTTTACTCAAGTAAATGGTGAGCTCTATATTTATAAGGATTAAGGAGCACTATATCCATGATGAGCAGATAACGCTGGCCAGTTGAAACCCGATTAGATAAATACATAAATCAAAGTCCATTGCTAGAGTTCAACACAGAATTGCAAACTATACCAATAACAGGGAGATGGCTGAAGTGCACAACTTAAGAACAACAATAAAATGATAAATGAATTCTTAGATAATAATAGTAATTAGCATGGATGAATAAAACCCAGTCCGGACATACACAAATCTATAAATTATGAATATCGACCCAATTAAGAAAATATAAATTGCTAGCACTCCTTAGCACAGTTGTTCTACACTTTGAATCAAAAAATACTCCTCATTGTCGCAATTGGACTCTGCCTAGATGCAGTCATCATCCTGAAAACCGAAAAACCGATCTTCGCAACTCAAAATTTTCATGGCGGGAATCAGGAGTATGAGAGCTAAAGGGGAGGGGGGCTCATGACTTCTTGAAGGAGTATAATGGCGGTTATAATTCAAGTCACGAGTTTTTCTAATCATGCTACTTCAATTTATGAAAGCTCCAGTAATTGGGTGGCGACTACTCTCTTCTACCTATTCTTAATAATCAACCAACAGCTTGCAGCTCCCACACCAAAATGATGATTTGTTGGTGAAAGCAAACAACAAGAATATCAATTAACCAATAAAATCAACACCTAAAACTGGGGTTTCAACAATCAGACTAGAACAAACCCAATTCTCTTAAGCAAACAATCGATAACAACCAATTTGCAAAGGAGGTTTTAAGGCCTTGTAGCAAGACAACTCCTAATTCTAATTGAAAACTTGAAACTCCGATACGAAACCGTCCAACTCCTATTCTTAATTAATTTAAAAAACTAAAAAGAGAAGCTACGAAATAAATAATAAATTTATTAACTATAAAATATACAAATTAAAAAAAATAATAAGTTAGTCTTGGGGATTTTTTGAGTTAACCCCTCATAAGTGTGTAGCTGTTTTTACTTAACCCGCATTTCCAAAACCAATTGACTTTGTCCCCCACTCTATGAATTTTCTGTTACCCAAACGGTGGAATTTAGCATATTGCCAACTTCCTTATGAAATATCCATTGGGGTTCTTATACACCCTCAAATTTAAGCATCGAAATTGGGTTTACCAAATTTATTTAGTTCAGTCAAACAAAGAGAATATGTTTCTCTAAGAGCATTTGCAATGCAGGTGATAGAGGGGGGGAAGTGATAACTATCACCTTGTTTCCTCCAAAAGTGCTGTGCAATGCTGGGTGATAAACTCGGTGATAGTTTTCCCGAGTTCAAAACAAGGTGAAACCAACCACCGAAGTTTATCATCGACTTGTTAACCCGACGGGATGTTGGATTCCGTCTGGATTACAAAACTCACCAGACGGAATCCAACATCCCGTCCGGAGTCCTAACGGCTACCAACGGTCAAAAAGTCAGAACGGTCAAAAAACGGTCAAAATAAAAAACTTTGGTATATATACAACATTTGTTTCATTTCAACTCACACTTCCAACAATCATATATCATATTTCTTCTTCTTTAAAATCGGTTCTTAAAAACCAAATATCAAATGGCATCAACTCAAGCATCTCAAGCAAGTGGTAGCACTCAAGCAAAAGCGCGAGCTCACTTTAGCATGTCCGATGATCAAGCTCTATGTCTTGCTTGGATAAAATTAGTGAAGACTCTATTGTTGGTGCTTTCCAAAATGCAAAAGGATTTTGGAATCGTGTAACAAACGAGTTCAATCAAGCACGGGTCGGATAGGTCTCCGATTCAATTAGCGGAAGGTGGAAATATATTTCAAAAATGATGAACAAATTTGTTGCAATTGTGAATGCGTGGAGGCTCGACATGCAAGTGGTACAACAATACAAAGCCGGTAATTACAAACGTTGTCAATTTGGAATTTATTGATTATCTTAGTCTTAGTCTAATTATTTCCGCCTTCGCCTAATTATCTTAGTGTATTTATTATTTCCATTTTAGTCTTAGTCTAATTATTATCTTAGTCTAATTATTATTGCAGTTTAATTATCTTAGTCCTAGTGATTATTTTAGTCTAATTACCACCATTTTTTTTATAGTTGTCCGAGGCAAGGATGACGCACCAACTACAAGAAAAAAAATCGCTTTTTCACTTGATCATTGTTACGTTATACTCAAGGATAATCCAAAGTGGAGTAACGTTTTTTGAGGCAAGGTCAAGCTTTCCCACAAAGGGAAAAGGTCGCAAAAATGATGGTGAAGATTCAACTTCTAATTCACCAAGTGTTGGTGGAGTTGAATTGGAGGGTTCTCAAGAAATAGAGCGTCCAAAAGAAATGGAGCGCCTCTTGGATCAAGAAAGCCAAGTCCAAAAGGAACCAAGAAAAATCATTTGGTATGTTGGAGGGTTACTTTACACGTTTAGAGGATACATTTGCACGGGATGCAAATGAAACACAAAAATGCTTAGAACTTAGGGAAAGGGAACTTGCATATGGTCAAATAACTGTGATGGTAAGAGAAGAAAAAAATCGGATTCAAGCAGAAAAAAATCAGGTTCAATTGGAAAAAAATCAGCTTCAAAAGATGCAATACGAAGCTAAGATTTTAGCGACCGATACAAGTGTCCTCCATCTCGATACCGCTTTTATAATCGAGCAACAACAAGCTGAAATACGTACTGAATGTGCAAGGGCTAGAGGTGGTTCTAGCTCTAACTAAGCTTATGTATTTTAATTATCTAGTATTTTATTTTAATTAAAGCACTATGTATTTTAATTAATGCACTATGTATTTTAATTTCAATCGTCTTTTTAATTAATGCACTATGTATTTTAATTTCATTGTATTTTTTAATTAATGAACTATGTATTTTTATCTAACTGTTTTTTTAATTAATGCACTATGTATGTTCTGTCCAATATAATTATTTTCATAGAAATACAATTACCAATCAAATTAAAATACATTGTAATATAGTTCATTAAAATACAACCGATTAAATACGTTGGAACTACATAGGAAATACATTAGGAAATACATTAGGAAATACATAGGAAATACGCTGGAACTTAATAGTTCACGTTAGGAAATACATAGGAAATACATAGGAAATACGTTGGAACTTAATAGTTCACGTTAGGAAATACATAGGAAATACATTTTCATTTCCATTTTAATTTTAAGCCTCCTTCTCCCCTCATCCGATCCGACCAATTTGGATCATAAATTGGTACCGGATCTGCTGTTTTCTTCAATGCCACCCAATTAAAAACATGTTCAACTAAGTCCTTTTGAAGATTAGTATGTGTAACTTCATTTCGATCTTATTTCTTGCTTCAATCATCCGATAGACAAAATGAAAACCATCATCTTCCGAAAGAGCGCAGTATTGTTTCTTTCCTCCTCGACCTTTCCAATTCCAAACTCCACTTTCACGTTCATTCTCAACAATCATATTATGCATTATAATGCATGCCTTCATTATATCTCCAAGAACAACAACACTATGACAACGCGTAGAAGCCTTAACAATATGCCATCGTGCCTGCAAAACTCCAAACGTCCTTTCAACATCCTTTCTTGCAGCTTCTTGACGTTGAGTAAAGATCTTTTCATGCTTATTTCTTGGATAACGAATGGCTTGAACAAATGTGCCCCATTTTGGGTAAATACCATCGCTAAGATAATATCCCATATCATAGTCATTACCATTCACATTAAATGCAATGCACAGAGCCTCACCTTGCTCTAATGATTCAAAAAACATGAGAACGATGAAGCACGCAATGTCATTATCACTAACCCGGTAGGCAAGAAGCAATGCCGTGATCCAACAATGTTTGTCCGCAACGGCTTCAAGTATCAAAGTTGGTTCCTTCTTGTACCCTACATGTGTTCCAAAATCATCCACTTGGGCAATTCTTCCACACCCAAAGGCATACAACATGATCCAAGCATTCCCCGAAAACCCCTTTGCTGCATTTTCAGCTAATATCCTAGCAAAGTTGTCGCCTTCACTTGGTCGCCTCAAGTACTCTTCCTCAAACGCCGCGGATAATTGCCTTGCACCAACGCTTCATAGATACATTTGTTTGGAATCTCCAATTTGTAAATACTCATCCGTTGAATCGAAGAACAACCGGATGCTAATTGTGCAACCGCAGCTAGTCCCTTTTGTAACCCGTAAATTGCTTGCCGTAATCCAATCCATCCACCTTTGTCTTTAAAGTAATCGTCGAATGATGCAACAAGATGCAACATATACATAAAAGCTCTCTTTGTCATCCTCAGACCTTCGCCTAAACTTATGAGGAGGCCACCTACAAGGTGTTGTGAAGTAATCCCTCATTATCTTTTGTTTAATCGAAATCACCACCATCTCTAAACGTGTACTCTCCTCGGCCGCATTGCATCCACCGCTTTGTCCAGATCCACATCTTCAATTTCAATGGCTGCTGAGTCATTAATGCCCCAAAGAGTGGATAATAACTCGCAACCTCCTCCTCCTCCTTCCTTCATCATATCATTATGCTCATCTCTTACTCTTTTCCATGTAGTCATCTTCGCTAGAAGTACCGTAAGATCGACCGGTGAAACCGTAAGATCTAACTATTACTACTAGATCCTCCCCATAACCTTTGGTTATATGTAATTCTTTCTTCTCTAGACATTTTTCCTATTTTTAGCTTGGTTGTGGGGAAGAAGATGGCTATGTTGTTTGTTTGATATAAAAGATAGAAGAGTAAAACGAAATATGAAAGGTAAGGTCACATATGATAAGGTCACATGTGATACTTTGATTTTGGTCCACTTACCAATTGACAACACATTTTATTAGATTTTTGTTCACTCTCCAAGTGACAACACATTGTATCCAAATGTCTATCCATGTACCCTCAATAATTCCAAATGGGCCACCATCCCCATCCATAATTGCATTGTTTGGAATAGTAAAATGTGCAGTGAGGAGGGCTAAAAACGGGCGGGATGTTACATTCGCCTCGGTCTAAAACCGTGACGGATGTTACATTCCGCCTCCGTATCCCCATACACTATTCCCGCCGAACCTCGCCGAACCAAACCACCGCGAAAATGAGTGATATTCCAAACTAAAAATTTGTCATTTCAACAATGACAGAAATGAGTGAAACAAATGTGAAACGAAATAAACGAATGTTCCATTTTTGAAACATACTGAACTTATAAGTTTTAATTTTTTGGCCATAACCTCATTTGTTTTATTGACATATTCATATAAAACCTGCTAATATACTTTGAAAATAATAAAGAAGACAAACAACAATCATGAACAACACCCAAGTCTAACACGTAAACTTCGGTAAAAAAACTAACTTATAATTTCTTAAAAAAAATGACATAACCTCCTTTGTTTAATGACATATTCATATCCAAACTCATCAAAGAAAACCTGCTAATCAAAAAATTCATTACAAACAACAATCCCAAACGCCATAAGACAAGTAATGGCGCGGCTATTACAAACTACAAAAAAAAATCTCTCGAGACCTCCTCCCCCTAATGAAGGCCCGGGTCAAGAGCTCTCCCCCTACGCCGTTGTCGCCTCTGCGGTTGAGCTTGAGCTTGAGGTACTCCACTTCCAAAGATTCTCCAACTCTTGCACACGCCTCAAGCTGCAAAGTTCGACACGCTTCTTCTTGTAAGTACTCAAACTGCGACGAGAGGACTCCATGAAGGACTCACGCATGGCATAAGTGAGAGCAGAAGTTAAGGAGCTCGACCTTACTTCATCCCGCTTAACAAAACAAATGCAAGTTAGGGGTTATAGTGAATACTAATAATAACAAATCATAAATAAATTCAAATCATACTAACCTCGGCTAAACGCTCGAATCAGACCGACAAATCTGCTACCATCTGCGGCATCTACCGGGTGGAATAGGTATTCTCATATCTTGCCCCCGAAAGTAATCATGCTCCAATGCCAAAGGTCATCATCATCAAATATCCGTGGAGTTCTTTCGCGGATCTGAATATCATGAAACACCCCTGGCCGTGGATCAGTGGCAACTCCACTCCTCCTCTGAAATGAATGTCGGGCCTCAATGCTCCGGTAACCCCTTCAAAATTGGTGCCCCGGTATAACGCACCTAGCAAGAGACCTCGACCAACCCTCTTCCAATATAAGTCATAGTCGCTCGTAAAACCGAAAGCGATCGTCGCCACTCATTTGGGTTTGCTCTATAGTGTGAAAGAACAAAGCAGAAGAATATCGAGGTCTGTCATATCCATAGGGTGGTGGGTAAGGTATAACAATCTCTCCGGATACTTTGCCGCCAATATCCGTCCCCCAAGGTACCATGCAAAGATCGACCCTATAAGTATCATTCGGCCACGAGAAAGAAACCTTGCTCTATGACACATATATGATAGTTCACGGTTTCGGTGTTCTCTCGAACATCCGGAATATCCGCATAAGGGGTCCGAAAGATGAAGGACTCGCCCGTGGTTGCCACTCAATTCGACTAGCTCCTAAAAGCTCAATCTGGCGGCCGAAGTGTTATGAATATTATGTGATAGGTCCCCATACCCCCTCACCACGATGAAGCCCCCATGCTTGAATACGTGGAATCAGGTCATGAGTCTCATCCTCTTCCAACCTCTTCAACACAGGATGCATCACACGAAAATGCTCGTACCACCAATACTGTCATCAATAGATAAAATACAATATCAATATATATATAAACATGTCAACATTAATAATTAGATAAATAAATGAAATGAAACAATAACTTAATAAATAAGACTTACCGGTATAATCCAAACAAAGCCGCACAAATTGCCTTTAGCGGCTTTCGTCTCAACTCCGAGGTCTAGCCAGCGGTAAAGGTATGCTAAGATGGATTGACCCCTACCATAATCCCACATCCCTCTACGCCCCGAGATAAATACCCATCCACCCGATACGTAAATAACTATCGGCATATCCAAATAATACCGCACCAACAAAGTAGAAGAGGAAGGCACGTGACATACTGTGGATCGACTCCTCACCAATATGATAGTCTTTCGGCTTCTCCTTGAGTCTATTCAAATATCTCGAAGTAAACCAACTCATATTTATAGCTCCTCCCTTAAACTGCTCAGCCGATAATCTCAAAAACTCGTCTTGCTCATCATCTTCAACCAAATCAAAACCTTCAAAGAAACTCATCGCCGTAGTAAAAACCTCTAAAGTTTCATCAAAAGGAACGGCATCTCCATAACCAATTGGGATACCCGTGAGCATTGTGAAATCAAGAGGGGTAATCCCAAGCTCACCCCATGGGAAATGAAATGTGTGGGTAGTTGGCCACCACCGCTCAACTATCCCAAACAACAACGCCTGATCATTTTGTCCCAAATTAGAATTAAAAAAACTTCCAAATGGTGTGGCGGATATAATATCGGTAACCGTGACAAAATTAGGATCCGTTTTTGATTTCATACAACGCCACCACGACACAACATTTGAAAGTGCACAACGCACTTTCCATAAGTGTACTTCCTACATTCAACAAACACGCAATACGATATAATTCAAACTAAAATAAACTAATATAAACTAATACAAATTCAAACTAAAATAAACTAATATAAACTAATACAAATTCAAACTAAAATAATACGACAAATTCAAACTAAAATAAACTAATATAAACTAATACAAATTCAAACTAAAATAATACGACAAATTCAAACTAAAATAAACTAATATAAACTAATACAAATTCAAACTAAAATAATACGACAAATTCAAACAACAACAAACTTGATATAAACTAACATAAATAATAATAATTAACTTAAAAAAAAAATCAAAAACTTACTTGAGATTCCGCCACTCGATTTGCTACGTGTCGGACCGATGTTGACGCTAATGGTGGGTGGTCCTCGATTTCACAACGCGGTGGAAAATTAAACCCAAGTTCAATTTCGTCCTCCTCGCCCACATTACGCGTTCTCGACGACGATCCTTTTTGCCCCTTTTTTTTGGAAATTTTGACATTTCCAAACCATCGGAATGCTCTTTGATGTGGTGAGGTTGGTGGGGATGGGTTGGGGGTGGAGAAGTCATTATGAATGGAAATTTGTGTTCAAAGGTTGTGAATGGAGGCTACAAAATCGGAATTTTGGCTGGAAATGAAGTGAAAATGGAGCCTGTTCGCGTCTATTGGTATTGAGCCATCAGACGGGATGTTACATTCCGTCTCGTATAAAAAAACTCTAGACGGAATCTAACATCCCGTCTGAGATGTTTTTTATCACCTTTGCATTGTACAGCTTCACCTTGTTTATCACCGGGTTGGTGATAGAGGGGGTGAAAAGTGAGGAGGTGGCGGTGATAGAGGGGGTGAAAGTTATGACTTGCATTGCAAATGCTCTAATACTTGGTCTTGTTGCATTAGCACAAGTTTTTGTGATTAGATCATCCATTTTTGCTTGCCGCTTCAATGTTGTTAGTACTTGCTGTCCAAGACACTCCCAAAAATATGGCTAGAAAGAAAACATAGTCAAACCACCAAAATGGCTAGCCTTTCAGTCAATTCCTCTCATTCTTCTTCCTCCTTATTCCTTAATTTATCATCTTCTTCGTTTTGAATGAAATGGATAAATTTGGTAATCACAAATTTGATGCCTAAATTTGGGGGTGCAAAGTTAAATGATATTGGAAATGAGCAATTAAGTCAAAGCACTACACACTGATGGGGATCGACTCAAAAAAAAAACCCCTTCATCAAAAATTAATCTTTATTCACGTTTTGCATCAGTGAATCGAGGAACTGAAGAAGATTGCAGAGCTCCAAGTAGGGTCCCATGAATCTTGTCCAAATATTGTTGGCTAGGATACGTGGGTACAACATGGATAGGGCATATAGACATGGTGTGTAATAAGGGTCCGAAGACCACCATCCAAGACCGATCAATGAAGGGACACCAACAATCATCTAACAACATTCTCAGAACCAAATGTAATCAAATGTAACTGATTTGTAACAGCATAACAACTCTGTAACTAATTGTAACTACTTGCTTTGTAGATAGTAGTATAAATAGGAACATTTCTGTAAGTAGTAAGTGTAATGAAAATCATTTTATGATGGTATCAGAGCCAAATACACCTCACGGTGCTAATTGATCCAAAAACAGTTTTGAGATTCATCAATTTTCTTCAAATCAATTCATAAAACCTTTCAATGACAAGATCAAATCATACAAATTTACCTTCTTCAAACCCTAATTTGATTGTTAATGGAGTTGAAAATCAAATCACTCCTCAACTTAATGAAAATAAGATCACTGATCATCAAGTCAATGCCGCTGTTAATATTCCAGCATCTCAAATCAATATTGCTGCTGCTTCTATTCCAGCAAATCTTCAAGAACAAGTTCAAGAACAATTTCAAAGCTTCAACAACATGACTTCAAATTCAGCAAGTTTTTCACAAAACTCACAACAAAATCAAGCTCCTTTAACCTTCTTTCTGCCAAATCCAGGTTATTATCAAGGTTTCAATTCTATTAATGGTTTTCAAACCTCAAATCCAAATCAGAACTACAACTTTACAAGCTTCAATGCTCCAATGGCGGTTCCACCATCAAGCAACTCTTATTCGTTTCAGAACATCTCAAATATGGTTCCATTAAAGCTAAAGCGAGATAATTATCTCATGTGGAAGCAAGTCTTCATGCCTATACTCAAAACACATGATTTGATGGGTTTAATTGAAGGTACTGATGTTTGTCCCCCTAAATTTCTTATGAATAATGCTGGAATTTATTCAACTGTTACAAATCCTCAATATGTTGTATGGGTTAAACGTGATCAAATACTCTTAATTTGGATTAATGCTACTTTATCTGAAGAACTGCTTCCTTATGTTGTTGGAGTATCTACTTCAAGAGAGTTATGGCAAACTCTAGAAAAGAGGTTAGGAACAATATCTGTGGCACATATTATTCAGTTAAAAACACAACTACAAGAGATTAAGAAGGGTGATTCTTCAATGGCTGATTATCTTCAAAAGATCAAGATGATAACTGATAGCCTAGCTGCTTCTGGTTCTCCTGTTGATGATGCTGATTTGATTTATCACACCTTAAGAGGATTACCTACAGAATATCACTCATTTACTACATCAATTCGTACAAGATCTATAAATGATCCGGTTCATTCTGAAGAATTGCACGGGTTACTTTTGAATGAAGAGTTTACTACTGAACAACGAAATAAAGGACTTCTAAACACAGAACAGATACATCAAGCTTTTGCAGCTTTCAATATCTCCAATAGAGGCTTCTATGGTTCAAATCGAGGTTATGGTAGAAATAGTGGAAGAAGTAATCAAAATGGAAGAGGAAATGGTTCTTATAGAGGTAGAGGAAACTTTAATCAAGGACAATCTTCTGGATATAACAGTCCTGGAAACAGTAACTCTGGCAATGGAGGTTTTAGTACCAATGGTGGAGGTTTTAGTCCCAATGATGGTAGTTATTACAAGAATTCAGGATACAATAATACAGGATCCTCAAGGCCACAGTGCCAAATCTGTAACAAGTTTGGTCATATTGCTTTGGATCATCACAATAGGATGAATCACAAATTATGTTGGCGTGGATTCCACTGTAAAACTTGCTATGCTAGCAAGCTTCAATGATACAATAATTTTCTATTCAAACCAATGATACTTCGATCTATGATTCACCTCAATTCAATGAGTCTAATCACACATCAAATCAAGCTTCATCTTCTCAAGCTAATGACTCTTTGGCTTTGGTATCGCGACACCGGTGCATCCAATCATCTTACGTGACCAATCTTAACAATCTTGCTGCTCACACTGACTACAAAGGATCTGATAAAGTGCTCGTAGGCAATGGACAAGGTTTGCCTATTCTTCATACTGGTTCTACTACTTTTAAAATATCTAATTCACATCATCCATTTCATCTTAGAAATATCTTACATGTTCCTCATATCAAACACAATCTTCTTAGTGTTCATCAATTTGTCTCTGATAATAATTGTGTCCTAATTTTTACTCCCAATGCCTTTTTTGTCAAGGACATGGCATCGGGGAGGATGCTTTTCCAAGGCCCAACTGAAAATGGATTGTACCCTCTACATTTCTCATCATCATCATCTCCATGCTTCTCTGCTCATATTGCATTCATATCAAATAAAGCTTCAAATTCTACATGGCATAGTAGACTTGGACATCCTGCCTCTTCTATACTGCATCAACTCATTCAAGATAACTCTATTAATGTTCTCATTGGTTCAAAGAACTCTTTTTGTACTGATTGTGCTATAGGCAAAACTACAAAACTTTCTTTTTCTTTGTCATCTTGTAAGTCCACTGCTCCTTTGCAGTTGTTACACATGGATTTGTGGGGTCCCTCTCCTGTAATTTCAGTAAGTGGAAATAAATTTTTTGCTACCATTGTTGATGATTACTCTAAATATTGTTGGATTTTTCCCTTACATGCAAAATCTCAATTAAATCTTGTGTTTCAATCATTCAAATCATTCATTGAGAATTTTTATCACACAAAATCAAAACAGTTAGAACCGATAATGGAGGTGAATTTGTTAGTGATATACTTGAAAATTTTCTTCTCCCTTTTCTGGTATTTCTCATCAATTTATTTGTCCACACACTCCGAAGCGAGATGGAGTGGTGGAAAGGAAACACGACATATTTTTGACATGTCTAGAACCTTAATATCTCAATCTTCCATTCCTTGAAATATTGGGTTGATCTTTTTCTCAACATCAGTTTATCTTATAAACAGATTGCCTTCATCTTCTTTGAGTTTCATTTCACCTTGGCGAAACTTTTTTCACGAAAAACCGGACTACTCAATGCTCAAAACCTATGGGTGTAGTTGTTTTCCTTGGTTAAAACGCTTATACCTCTAACAAGTTAGAGTTAAGATCCAAACTCGTGTTTTATTGGTTATTCTTTGAATCATAAAGGATATAGATGTCTTCATATTAATTCTGGAAGAGTACGTGTACATTTCTAGGCATGTTATATTCAATGAAAAGAGTTTCCTTTCAAACTACAAGATTCTTCTTTCAATTCAAATTTTCCTTTTACTATTCCTAGACAAGTCACTCTCGGTTCTTACGGTCCTTCTCATCTTTCTACTTTTCTGAATCATCAATTTCTACTCAATCTATTTCTACTGAATCACTTCCTACTTTGAACTCTGGTTTACCTTCCATTTCTACTCAGACCTCAAATATGTCTAGTATCATTCCTGCCTCTAGCTCATCAAACAATCACATCATGCAGACTAGATCTAAACAAGGCATTTTAAAACCTAAGGTCTTTCATGCTATTAAACATCCTTTACCATATGCTCTTCAAACTACCTTATCCTCACTTCCTCCAACTCCTACTTGCTTTTCTCAAGCCATAAAAGATACAAATTGGAAAGATGCAATGGTGAGTGAGTTCAATGCTTTAATAAAAACAAATACATGGATTTTAGTTCCACCCTCTTCTTCTCAGAATCTAGTGGATAATAAATGGGTCTTTCGACTTAAACAAAAGGCAGATGGCACAATTGATAAACATAAGGCAAGACTGGTAGCCAAGGGCTTTCATCAGCAGTATGGAGTTGATTACTGGCAGACATTCTAGTTGTATGTATCCAATGCATTTTTACATGGTCATCTGAAGGAACAAGTTTTCATGAAGCAACCACAAGGATTTGTTGATCCTACAAAGCCACACTATGTGTGCAAGTTGCTGAATCTATATATGGCCTTAAACAGGCACCTCGTGCATGGTATGAAGAACTTCTTCAAGCTTTATTGTCTATTGGATTTATTAGTTCTGAAGCTGACCATTCCTTATTTATCAAGAGAGATTCAAAGACAGTGACCTACATCTTAGTCTATGTCGATGACATTCTCATTACAGGAAGTTCTAAATCGGTGTATCTTCAAGTGATCACTTTCAACTTCAGTTCAATTTTGCTATGAAAGATTTAGGCTTCTTGCATTATTTTTTGGGTTTGGAAGTTCAGCGAAATGAAAAAGGCCTTTTCTTATGTCAGACAAAGTATGCATATGACTTGTTGCAGAAAGCAAACATGGTGGATGCTAAGCCCGGCCTACACGATGTCTTCAAGCTACGAGGTTAGATTCACACTCGGTGAAGTCTTGTGCGAACCAACTATATATAGATCATTGGTAGGGGCTTTGCAATATTTAACTTGGACACGTCCCGACATTTCTTTTCTTTGTGAACATGGTCCGTCAATTCATGCATTGTCCAAGAGCACCACATCTTCTGCGGCGATAAAAAAGGATCATCGGATATTTAAAGGGAACTATTAGTCATGGAATTTGGTTTATCAAAAGCAATTTTAAAATTCATGCCTATCTGAGATCTTTGATTGGTCGCTTGTCCAATGGGCGGGAGGTCTATTACCGAATTTGTGTCTTCATAGGTCACAATCTCATCTCATGGTCGCAAACAAACAACATCTTTTGCCCGATCAAGCACCGTTTGAATACAGGTCCTTAGCACACCACGGTGCAGAGTTGTATTGGATTGTGCCATTCTTAAAGACTTACATATTTTATTACCTCAACCACCTTTGATTTCTGTGATAATATTATGCTATTGCTTTAGCGAATAATCCGATTTTCCATGCTCGAACAAAGCATGTGGAGATAGACTATCACTATATCGGGAACCGGTTATTAACAAGGTTGTTGATATTCATGTATTTATGCGATGGGATCAACCGGTACGACATCTTTACAAAAGGTTTGTCTGCAGAGATTTAAAATGCTACTTGCCAAGCTTCGGTGATTGCATCTCCTTTCGGCGAAAGGGGGTAATAAAGGTCCGAAGAAACGATCATCCAAGACCAATAAATGAAGGACGGACTCGGCAATCATCTAACAACATTCTGTAACCAAATGTAACTGATTTGTAACAGCATAACAACTCTGTAACTAATTGTAACTACTTGCTTTGTAGATAGTAGTATAAATAGGAACATTTCTGTAAGTAGTAAGTGTAATGAAAATCATTTTATGAGTGTGGACATAGCATTTCAATTATTAAATGGAGTGCGTAACACATGCAATTTATCCTTACACCACTGAGGTTGAATACTTGAATACAAAATCATTCGCCACAAGAAATTCTGGTATTAACTGGCGAATAGGCAAGAAAAGAAGCAAAGAATGATCGCATCTTAGAAAGTTCCAGTCAAAGGAAGATCCATTCATTATATCATATATGGATTATATGCAACAGACGATAGCCGCCGAATTATTAGCAACCAAATTATCAGCAATGCTAATAAAGTCATGGTAAGTCAAAATATCTATCCTGAATATAAGTAGGAAAAAAATGAAACTGAGTGGATAAGTACAAGCTCTTACCATATCACCATCTTGAACCTACCAATGAAGCTTATCCACAATCTGCGTACCAGCATTAGGGCTGTCAGCATTAATACATTTAAGAATAAGGAAAATATTCAATAGAAATAATCAGCATACAACCCACTAGAAAGTAGAAACAAGGTTGTACTTTGGTTCCTCAATGGGTGAATAAATGAAAATCTTTTTATAGCAGAGTACAAAAATTAAAAGGGCAAGGCGCGTAGTCCAGATAAGTTCCTAGTACTTTGGTTCCTCAAGAAGTCAATAAACAAAAATCACTTAGAAAAGAGCTATGCAAGACTCAAAACTAGATAAGGAGCTATGCCAGATAAGTTGCTAATAGAGGTCTATCAACGTTGCTACCACACCCCGAAGAGCTCATGAAGATGGTTATGGGTTTTAAAGATAGCTAGCATTGATTATAGAATAAATGCTAATTGCTACTCTGCTCACCCGCGTGAGGTCTCAGATCAGTCAAACTTGACAGGCAATCTGGAATGAAAGGCAAATCTTCGACAGTGAGCTCTTCATCAATGAGAGTGTAGATATCTAGCAGATTTTCGACAGAATAACGAAAACCGAACCACTACAAATGAAAGTTCTATTTGAGTGTCTGACAAGATCTCCTACACATTTACCTCCATATACTTTTCTTGCCCCAGTTAACTTCCCTCCATTTAAGGTCTACACAACAAGCCCTTTTTCTTCATAGCCTTAAAGCAATGAGCCAGTGTCATTACTAGTGAAACATTCAAAGATATGAAACAAATTAGTCTTGGGTAACATAAGAACATGCAAAACAATGGCTTTAAAACTTTCAATATGCCAACAGAAAAATAAATTAATAAAATTAAATAATTAAGAAACAAAAACATTAAACACTTAGATACGTCACGTACATCCTTGAGCTTGTCCACCTTTGTGAAATGACGACCAAAAGATGTATAGCGCATGCCAGGTAGAAAAGGTGCAAGATAGACTCTCAGCTTATTCTACGACAACCAAAAACTAATGTCAGTACAATTCATAGAAACACGCTTAATCATTTTTTTGACAGATTATCAAAAACTTCAAGTGGCACCTAATACACACAAAGTCATATGTGGGACAGTGGAAGTGTAATGGCGTATTAGAAAGCACATGAGACTTGGAAAGGAAAGTAAAACTCATTTGCATTTTTTACAAGTACAAATAGGTGTGTTGTGGATTAGACATGTGAATTGTAGTCCAAAAAGGCACCTCTATGCTCACCAGGCGACTGAAAGTTCAAGCTAACCACCCTGAAGGTTTTGTTAACTTCTTATCTAGACCCCTCAAGGTGCAGGTACACCCAAGGGTTTGCTTTGTTCATGTAATGCACCTATGGCTATCTCAATGCTTACTCTACCAACGCGTCCGGATTACATTTTGCCAGAGTGAAGCAGGAAAAAATTAAGGGTTAACTAGTATTACCCCCCCACTAGATGAGCCAATTAGGATTTCCCCCCCACTAGATGGGAAATTAGGGTCTCCCCCCTAAATACACACAAAAAAAAAGTCAAAGTGGGTTGACCGAAATTTTTTTGTGTGTATTTAGGAGGAAGACCCTAATTTGCCATCTAGTGGGGGGAAATCCTAATTGGCTCATCTAGTAGGGGGGTAACACTAGTTCACCCAAAAATTAAATAAATAACTAAATCTTGAATCCAAACGGAGGTTTCTTAAATTCATGAGAAGATAAAGATAGAGTACAAGGTAGAAGTTTTATAGATAATAATTGATAATGTTCACAAATTTGTTACGGCTTTTATTCTACAAGAACCATCAGCTCAAAGACCTTAATAACCATAAAAGGTGTGTGTTAACATAAGAGCAGGATAGCTAGCCATCCAAATAAACAACCCCCCAACCTCGTGGAATATGCCACACCAAAAAATCGGTTCATTTGAAAATCTCTAGCCTTGTCAAAAGGTATTGCAAACTGAAAATGCAGAAAAGCTATAGGGAACGTGTTCCTTATTTTTTATTTTTTTCAAACATCAAGTGCAACGATTAACTTCACAGTCGAAGTGATACAGGTATTTCCAGTAGCAAACAACTAAGGGTAGGATTATCTTCGAAAAGATCATTCTGTTCTGATTTCTGAACGAAATTCCATGACAGTTGACAGAGGGCAAGTTGTGGGCTACATGTAAAGTTGTTGGACAATAGGATAGTAAAACACTATTTTTCGTCAAATAAAAAAAAATTGGGACAATGTCAAAACATCCCAAACGGTACTTGGAAAACCCACGACTGTTATTTCCACGAATGGGTTTCGAGCACTAGTCCAGAATGAGCCAGCAATAGTGATAGTGTTAGGATACTACACTTGGGCAAGAGGTTGAATATGAACAACAAAGGGGTCCCACTAAACCTGACTTAGTGTCAGAGCATGATCTTAAGTGCAAGAGCGCTTAATTTAAAAAATTCAGCAAGAGTGAATTTGAACCAAGAGTGGCACCCCTAGTTGGACGATTCAATTACTATGGTTTGGACTGGTCAGATAGTTTAATTTTTAGGCTTTTAGCCAAAAATAGTCGTGATCGTAAATCAATAAGAGGAACATTCATTTTCATGTTGGAATACACGTTTAGATGCTGGTACGCAGTGGGGGAGAGCCAGGATTTTAGTTAAGGGTGGGCAAATTAACATGCAATTCATTAAAAAAGCAACTCAAAATTCTTAACACCAAAAATCAAAAATTCCAAACATATGTACATTAATTATCCAAAAAAGAAAGTTTTCGAAAAGCTGAAAGAAAGTTTTCGAAAAGCCACCAGCAGTTTTATTTGACTTCATCAGTCTCAAGAATACCCACAATGTCATCTTCCTTCAATAAAAGATGAGTTGATCCATAAAACTCGAGTTCTGTCCCAGCATATTTTGAGTACACAATTTGCGCTCCAGTCTAGACAACAAGGGAAAAAACAATATTAACAACAATACACAAACAAACAGTTTAGAGCATTGGAAAGGGCTATGAAATCAGCTTGACAGTAATTTCCAGCTTGTTCTTCCCAAGAGTCTTACCCTCCCCAACAGCAACGACCTCACCTCCTTTTGGTTTTGATCGGGCTGTGGAAGGAAGCAAAATACCTCCTACAGTTTTCTCCTCTGCAGACTTGATCTTAACAAGGACTCTGTCTTGAGTGTACTGCACAGCTGAAAAAGCAACGAGGATGAGCAATGTAACCTAATGAGAAAGAAGAACTTAAACTCACAGGTTTGCACATTTTCCTGAGGAAGCAGCTACAGATAAAATGCAAAACTTTATTGATACAAATTCCAAAAACAAATCCTCAACAAATCATTTCTTTCTCTTAATCTTATTTTCCAAAAACTAAACGGCCAAGAATAAACAGAAATGTAGATAAAATACTGAACAAATCTTATTTTCCAAAAAACAGGCCATTCACATCTTATCTAAAACAAACATTTGTGCACTAATCTCATGTCATTAATTTTTTTTGAAGTAGTGAGAGATTTGAGGATTGGGTTGGTTGGTGTTTGGAGAAATGAGGGATTTTGAAAATCATAAAATCAATTACCTGTTGGGGTTGGGCTGATGCATGATTCTTCTTTGCAGGTGAACAAGTCACTGGATTACTGATCAATCGGTTATTCTGGGATGAAGTCGTCCCAATTAAGTTTGATCTTTGGAATGTGGGAATTGGTGGTCCAGCTTTCTCTTTTTCTGCAGCGTTCTTCCAGAATTGGGCAATTAATAATTTCAAGTCCTTGAGGCATGGGGAGATGCTTCAAATCCTCTGGCTTGAAGTCAAGGAATTTACAATACCGAAATTCCAATGATTGAATTGTAGTGAGTTGGTTGAAGCCTTGGGGAAGTGACGACTCTTCAGAGAAAATGGAGAAAGAGTGAAGATTTGGGTAGTCATTTTCGTTGTGATCGGGGGAACCAATTCCACTGATTAGCAGCGGCAATATAGACTTTGAAAGAAAACCTGTATTGTCCCATAATTCCAGCTTTTCAAGGAGGGGAGGAAGGCAAGGTTGCCTCCCCGTCAGCTGTGGACAATCATCTATCTTTAGACTTCTGAGTGCGGGAGAAAACAAGATCTCCAGCTTTTTCTAACAGATTAGCAACTAAAGTAACTGGCAAACTCATCTCTCCTCTTAAGCTAGGCGTCATTCCAGCATACTTTGTCCCGCCATCTGAGTCACTTGTTATTGTTTCTTTATTTGATAGGTAAAAGATATTAACCTGATATAAGGTGAGAATTACATCAACAACAAAAGCAATAGACAAGGCTATTACTAAAGGACCACCCTAATCATATGCACACGGCACACCCACTTACCCCACCAAGACAAAAGTACCACCAGTCCACCACCAAGGCAGTACCACTATGACAACTACCAATAGTAAACAATAAGCACCACCTCTATGCCCATACTAGAATAAATTATCATCTTCTACTCCTCCTTGTCCCATGCTTCTTCCCATCACAAGCACTCAAAATTTATGTTGGGATCTTCTTCATACATTTCATCCTCCTCGTCTACGTCAAGATCAACATAGTATTGACTATCGTCTGTCCATCTATCTCAATAAAACTTCTCAATGATCCTAGCCTTCCTATCATCCATCTCAGTCACTTATTAGTTATTAACACAGATCTTGGTAGTTTCTAACCGACAGGGGACAATTCTGGTGCACCCTTTTAGCTAAACGCCTTTCCAGCATACTTATATTCCCAGGAAATAAAAAATACAGAACAATTCCATCAGGGACGACAAAAATTAAAATATGGATAAGTTATACCTCAACAAAGGCTTCCACCTTTCCCTGTGTGATGGTCCTATCCATTACAGCTTTTGATGAGTATCCGTGTGTAGATGGAGTTTTGTGCTCCTTTATTATTTGCTCCAAGGTTATTGAAGATGTTTTTGCCTCCATCAAAGCCATTATTCTGCATCACAACAAGTGAGACTTCAATACACCCAGAAAATATTCACAACTAAAAATATAGACGTGTATATTGATAACAAAACATGCACCAAGGTACATTAATTACATAAGAACATTAGGCAAAATGAGTTAATCACAGAAAAATCTAACATGTATTTACCTCTGCTTTGATTCAGTATCAACTACAAGTGGTTGTACACCGCTCTACACTTTTGCTTGAGTAGTAGTTTTACTTCCCTTCTTCAAACCTAAGGTTTCCTTTCCCAAATATGCACCACTTTCATCATCTGCGGATGACACCCTCACAGAGACAGTCTGGATGCTGTCTTTCAAAGACTTTCTGGATGCATCTTCTGGTTTTAATTTACTTGAGTAAAGTAACTCTTGCCTTGAGATAGGCCTTTCCCGTTTTCTAGAAGGCCCGGCCTTATTTCCATTGGAAAACACCTTTTTAAAATGTTTTGGTGTCGCTGAAATAATCCTTTCGCTAGGGAAATCCTCAGTAACCACAAGCCTCTTCTTTGCCACGACATTTCTACTGTTTGATGAAATATCTAGAAAACATTTTCTCTTCTCTTCAAGACGAGGAAATATAATATGGTTTCTAAGTGGCGTAGCAAGGGTTTCATCAATTTCATGCTTCCTGGTACAGATCAGTTGCAAATCAATAATGTAGCAAGTACGCAGAGAATGAAGAAAAACTACATCTAAGAGCACACAAACTTACGAGCAATATATCAAGACACGATTGTTTGGTAGAAGACCTTCCCAAGCCCTTGTAATGACAGCTTCCTCCTCTATATCTTCAAAAGAAATTTTCCTGATCAAAGATGCGAAATTGCAATCAACAAACTAATTTCCTTGCTTGTAGTAAAACGAACCGGGATTCTTTTTTCTTCCATTAGCAATATTTACATATATAAATTAACCAAATTGAAGGGAGGCAAAGAGAGAGAATTACAAGTACCTAGGCAAGCATTTCCTGTGATATGCCCGTGGACAACATCTACAAACAGCAAACTGCAATTCATTAACCTCCTTATTTTCCCTTCCTTTACAGATGTGGCATATGTGGATGGGACAAGTAAATGACTCTCCTGCAGCTATCCTTTTTCTCAACTCTTCACCTTCAGCATCATTCCCAATAGAAAGTAATTTACTCAAACACATTCAGGATGATAGAAGTAGCCACACGTTGCAGAAACACAAGAGAAGACCTGAATTGCCATTTGTGACCGAGATAATTGATGTTATGGCCAGACTAACTGCTAATATATATAGCATATGGTTGTGTTGTACAGAGTTAGCTCCATGAGATAGAGGAAGCCAAAACATGGAAATCAAAACATATATAATTTATTCTCACATAAATTTAGCCACAGGCAATATTTTGGCCCTTGAAATTTCTGAGACTGAGAAAAACAAGTATAAAAATATAGATATAAGAATACGGAAGCCCTTGGAACTTAAAAATGTTATCCATTTATAACTTTATAACCAGGCTACTGGCCAGAAATAATTTTGAGGAACACCAGTTAAGATGAGGTTGATAAAATGATAGAATTTAAAACAAGTGATTGAGAATTATGAAGTGGTTTATTCGACTCTCATGTTCAAATAATGTATAGATATAAAGCCTATTTTGTTGTCCATGTTGTGAGGTTAAATTATATATCCATGTTATCATTGTCTACTTCAAAAATCACTTGTTAGGGAAGTGAAATGAATGGCTTAGCTGATGTGAGAACTCAAACAGCAATACAATTTTACTTGGTATCGGAGCTACAAGTTAATAACCGATCCTTTCCTCCTCGGGAGATGTCCTCTTAGAACTCTAACACATGTTAATGATACTATTCACAATATCTTATTACTGGAGTGTAAAATTAAAAGGTAGAATGTAGTCACTGAACAATACAATATACAATAAGCAAAAAAAATGAAAAAGGGTAAACAATAGAATGATCCTGAATATAATGCTATTTCAAAAATAAAAAATAAATATATCAGAAAACAGAATAAAAGAAGTTAATTATAAAAGGAAGAGAGATTTTGGAATAGGATAGGAAGGGCTTCATCGGCACAAAATAACACACTTTGCAGAACTTGATTTTGTGATATCCCATAAAATACCAAATCCAAGAACAAAAATGACATCTGGGAATTAAGGCCAATTAGAAACAAGATGCTTTGAGCTCCTATAGAGTTGAATCTCACAATAAAATAGTACGTGGAGCCTTTTATTCTTTCTTTCTTTTTGTTTGTTTAAAGAAAAAGTAGTAATGAAAGCGAGTAGGCCGAGAGAACCTACAAATACAAAAGACCAATACAACCTAGACTTCATACCCAGATACACCACATCACCTCTTATTTAACATTCAATAAAAACAAATGATCCCATCTAGCTACACGAAATTCAAAACGGTAGATCCTAAACTCCATAAAGACATTAGACCATCGATAAAGGAAGCCCCTATAATAGATAAATAATCTTCTTTGTCGCCAAAACTCCTTCCAAAAAAATAGGCGCTTACAACTTTAGAAATAGTGCCAATAGAATGGCCCGCAAAAAAAAAGAGATCCTTTAACATACAAAAAAATAAAACAGACAGTTACAAGGCCTTGCCTTTGTAACAGAAATTATTTCTGCTACCAATTGCTATTAAAAAATGATCACACTATTATAATCCCAAACATTCCATCTGCACTCAAATTCAAGGATCTAACTTAAAAGAGTGTTACACTTTTTATCATGTGGATACCTCGGCACCAGAAGTTTTGTCAGAAGAGCCCAATTCCCCACAAGCAAAGCATTGGTGTTGCTTATATTGACAGTTGAAACAAAGGAAACTTTGCATTGCCTGCATCAAGGAATGGAATATTGCAAAAATGATCATTTTGTATTGATTAATTAAAAAGTGTAACTGAGATAAAGATACAGAGAGATCCATACCCGGGCCTTTGAAAAACCAAGTGCTTTGCAGTCAGAGTTAGCACCTGCATCAACAGTCGCATGGAAAGACCTCATGCATCTTGAAAGGAAAAGACAAGTTAACTCAATTTAAGGAACCCAAGATGAAGCATTTCCTACTTGATCACAACACTATTACGCCCAACATCTTCAAAGATACCTAGATGATGGATGGGTGACTGTTGATAGCAATTTTAATGTCGTCCTCACGCATTCACCGCTTAATCCATCTCTTAATTAAAAAGTAGTCCTTAAATTGACTAGTCTCGTGGAGGACGAAAGCAAATTCTGGCTGTCAAGTTGAACAACAAAGTTTTAGTTAGTCACATACTGCTTGTATATCAAAGAATTGGCAACAACTTGGGAGTTACAAAATCCTAAAATCAATAAGTTAACCCAATTTTTTTGAAGTAGTGAGAGATTTGAGGATTGGGTTGGTTGGTGTTTGGAGAAATGAGGGATTTTGAAAATCATAAAATCAATTACCTGTTGGGGTTGGGCTGATGCATGATTCTTCTTTGCAGGTGATCAATCAATCACTTGATTACTGATCAATCGGTTATTCAGGGATGAAGTCTTTCAAATTAAGTACGATCTTTGGAATGTGGGAATTGGTGGTCCAGCTTTCTCTTTTTCTGCAGCGTTCTTCCAGAATTGGACACTGAAAAATTTTCAGTTCTTGAAGCATGGGGAGATGCTTCAAATCCTCTGGCGTGAAGTCAAGGAATTCACAACTCCAAAATATCAATGATTGAATTGCAGTGAGTTGGTTGAAGCCTTGGGGAAGTGACGACTCTTCAGACCACTTGATGGAGAAAGAGTGAAGATTTGGGTAGTCATTTTCGTTGTGATCGGGGGAACCAATTCCACTGATTAGCAGCGGCAATATAGACTTTGAAAGAAAACCTGTATTGAAGCATAATTCCAGCTCTTCAAGGAGGGGAGGAAGGCAAGGTCCCGTCAGTTGTGGACATTTAGATATCTTTAGACTTCTGAGTGCGGGAGAAAACAAGTAGTGCGGCACCACCTTCAACTTAGGGCAACCACGGATCTCCAATACCTGAAGACAGGGCATGATGAAACCTTCTCCACCTTCTTCATCTCTTCTTATTGGAAGCTTTATTTGAGACAATGTAAGTTTCTTCAATACTGGGAACACTGCAACTTCTTGAGCGCTAAGAGTAACATTATCATCAATTTGGAAAAGGTTAAGGCCACCTAGATTAAGTTCTTCCAGAGAATTTAGCTTCCCGAGGCCTGGTGGTAACATTTGCAATTTCAAATCATGCACAGTCAATGTGCGAAGCTTTGGAAAAATCTCCACGCCTCTTCGGAACGGCAGATGCCACTCCTCACACTGTTTCATATAATAAATCTGAAGCGTATGTAACTTCGGGAACACTACTACCGATTGTACTGAATCTTCACCACCAGTACTTCTACCATCAGTACTTCCCAGTCCATAAAACTCGCATCCGATGCGTTTCACTGAGCCCAGCCCCCATAATTCAAGGTGTTCAAGGTTTTGAAGTCTCCCCAAAGCAGGCAATTCCGAGCATTGATTGCACCAATTCAGTTCCAGTTTCACCAGATTGGGTAAATATGTATTAATGCTTGACATCCACAACGGAAATCTATTCCCTTTGTAACGTTCTATCTTCAACATTGCCAAGTTTGTATGCGGCTGGAGACCATCCAAAACACTCTCTATCCTTTTTCTCATTTCTTCTTCTCCATCAGCATCCTGTCTTTCTTCAGAAAACCGTAAAACCAAGGACCGGAGCTTGTCTTTTTTCTTTAGTACTGCCTCTATTGAGTCCGCCATTTGTCCCAATCCCTCTATTATTAGTTCTCCTTGGATATGGTCTAGAAGTTTTAACTCTCCAATCTGGCATCCTTTTCCACCATCACGATCCAATACCACTCTTCTTAAGGTTCTAAGGCAGCTCAATCGCTCCAAACCCCTTGGGAAACAACTCAACTTATAAGTTCCTTCAAGTTCGAGATGTCTGAGATTACGTAATTTCCCAATTCCTTTGGGGAGTTTTTTGAGAGATCTACACCAATTTAATTTCAACGTCTGTAAATTAAATAGATTACATACTGTTTCAGGTAACTTCTCCATCTTTCTGTTATCAGACAGATCGAGGAGTCTCAGATGTAGCAATCTCTCCACCTCATCTGGAAGTTCTTCAAAATAACTGTCACACAAATCCAATACACGAAGGCATGTCATCTGACATATAATTATTAACTTAAGATGCGCACTAGTATCCTCCACATCATTTGCTTGATCCTCCACATCATTTGGTACACCAAAATGACGCAACCTGATGTTACCAACCTCTTTATCATTCTCCATAAAAATAGAGGATTCCTTCTTTGTGAGATGTCGGGCAAAATCATGCACAAGATCATGCATCTTCCAACGAATCACGTTGCCTTCACTGTCTTTTTTAAAGTCTTGGAACAAAGAGCGCATTGCGAGATCATTGAAATAGTTTGTACCAGTTTTCTCTAGATCTTTTGAGCTATCATAGCTTAAAAACCCTTGCGCCATCCAAAGCTTGACCAAATCATCTTTATCTATTTCTGCATCTTCTTGAAAGATAGCACAATAAGAAAAACACCGCTTCAAACGCGAAGGCAATGCATAATAACTTAATAAAAGAGAAGGTAAAAACTCAGGCTCATCTTTCGAAATTTCTTCCCATATGTTACTTGCTAGTACATCTTCCCATTCTACTACAGATCTTTTGCGGCGCATAAGACTCGCGATAATCTTTACCGCTAGAGGGACACCCTTACACTTCAAGGCAATTTCTTTTCCGATTTCTTCAAACTTTTCACGGTCGTCTTGTATTTCCCTGAGAGCTATATGTTTAAAGAATGACCAACACTCTTCATCAGACAATTGCCCAAGCCTATGTATATAGGTGGAGCCCATCTTCTCTGCAATGTTCTCATCTCGTGTGGTGATTATTATTCTGCTTCCCTGTGCACCACCATCTAGTGAGACCTTCAACTTTCCCCAAATCTGTCGATCATAGGTCCATACGTCATCTAGCACAAGAAGGAACTTCTTTCCCCTTACCGATTCAGACAAACATTCATGCAGATCTTCCCAATCTACAGTACTAGGGACATCACCAGTAGCTTTTTTAATAATAGATTTGGCCACCCTTTCAAGATCAAAAGGCTTCGAGACACAAACCCACATCAGCTTTTCAAAGTTCTTCGTCACTTCCTTATCTTTGAGGATTAGTTGCACAAGGGTCGTCTTGCCGAAACCCCCTGTACCAACTATAGAGATGAGTGGGACATGTGAATCTTGATGACTAGTCTCACTCAGTAACATGCTTACTATACTATATATATCATCAACACGACCATAGATCTCAGAATCATCAACAAAAGAGCTCGTTGATCTCGGAGGTTCTTCACGACTTTGCCTTTCAGAGAGATTAGGAAGTAGAGCTTTATTTTTAACAATCCGATCTAGTCTTTCGTTTAAACAAGAAAATTGAGAAAATAAGCCGGACCAAACCTCCCCACTGATAGGAGCATCAAGTAGTTGGATCTGTGAGCTGAGAATTCTGGTATTCCACACGTCCAATACATCGTCAGCATCATATAAGATGCGTGTGAGTCGTTCTAACCAAGCCTTTACTACTGCGTTGTTGACTTGCTTTTCCTCTGCATCCTCAACCACTGCTTGGATAAGAACGAGTGTATCTTCGAGTTTTTCGCTTTCATTAGGTACACCCGCCAATAGATTCACCTGATCTGTTTGGAGGATCGAACGCAATTGCTCCAACACACCGGAGATCACCGCATGAGCCATAGTGATAAGAAACACAAGAAGAAGAGAAGACGCTCGATTTTCAAATGCAAGGGCAAGGTTGCTCAGGTTCGTTGTAGTCACACGACCCACCTAACCTTTGTCTCGAACACCAATAATTCACATAGGTGGGTCTAGAACATTATTTATTTATTACAATGACTTTACATTATTTATTTGTTTATTTATTACAATGACTTAGGAATAATCTCCAGTGCAGATGATCGTGGCCCTCCATTTGATGACTTTAACCTCAAGAAAAAGCTTGGATTGGATGTAGGGTTCTGCGTTGGTAATAGACTGCTCTTGTTAAAATCTGAAAGAAAATGAATGTAGAGATGCAACCGCTGATCATTCAGGGTTAAATTGAATCCCCTGGGCAGAATAGAAAGGCTTGGGGTCAAACCAAGACGTTGTCTTTTTGTTAGCCCCCCAGGCCTATATGAAAACATAATTATGTATTGGCATCTGAGATCTCAAAGGGGTGGTCTCTTCAATGGTGAGAATGTATAAATACCTAAGGCTACAAAAAATAAGAAAACCCAATAACGAGTTTTTGTTAACTTACAGATCCAGTCTTATGCACTTCAACTCTGAACAAATTCTAGTATCTCAGGTAAAGTCTGATACAATAAAGACTTTGACAAAGCATTTAACAAAGACTCGAACCAATGAAGAATTAAGAATAGGTGCAAAACATGTGGAGAAATCAAGCTGTTGTTCAAAATACTAGAATGCAGTCAGTTTTGAACATCTAGAGTACATAAGAAAGGCGGATGAGGATAGGCTTAGCCAAGTCCTGGGGAAGATTCTGGGATCACTCTTTGGATACGCAGGTGGCACTCTACAATGTGTCATATATTATCTAGTCATATTTAAGTTTCTGTTACCCATATTTTTACAGACCACCAACAGATTCTGTTCTTCACCATTATCAAATGTGACTCTGCAAGTTACAATTCTCCTTTCTCTGCACCTAATCACCTATAATCGTTGAGCAGCATAAGTAGCTCTCTCATTCGTCGGGAGTTTGATACACTTCAAAATTTCCACGGGAACTTGGAGAAACTCTCTAACACATTTTCCACTATTCAACTTGTCCTTGAAGATGCTGAGGTTAAAAAAACTAACGATACATTCTTGATGATGACCGCGAGAAGTGGGACAAATTGAAATGTCTTCTCTGTTGTGGAGTTAAAGGAACTTCACCCTCTCACGTACGTGTATGAGTGTATCAGAGCGTGATAGTTGGTTGTTGTTCAAACAATATGGATTTGTCACTCGAAATGATGAGATAATCCATTTTTGCTAGAAATTAGTCTCAAGATTGTAAGCAAATGTGGAGGTTCACCACTTAATCCATCTCTTAATTATGAAGTAGTGTTTAAATTGACCAGTCTCATGACTCGAACAACAAAGTTTTGGCTAGTCACATATATTTAACCAAGAAGCCACGTTAGAAGAAAAGACAGTAAACAACTAACCAGTTAAGAATGTAACAGATTCAGTTAGAATTGTGCTAGAGGCTAACAAATAAGATTGTTTAGTATAAATACAAATCTCTGAAATGACAAACAATCATGTAATGAAAAACAGATTGTATAGAATCTAATTTATCGCGACTTGTTTGGTGTCTTCACATCCACTATTTAACTCTACATTTCCACTTCCCTTTCCCAGAGCTTCCACCATGGTAGAAAGATTCCCAAAATAATTGGTTCTTTATGACAGATATGCTATTGTAGACATAATATAACAGCATGCACAATGGTATTCATCCAAGATGGCATGATGCACATATCAGGCGTTATTTGAACTAATCATGCAACCATCTTATTGACAGAAACCGCTAACACAAATAGAAAACAGAGTCTCCTAATTACAGAAAGATTTACATACAAGGTACAAGCACTAGCCCCTTTACGCCAAGTGTTGTGAGGGGTTTCAAACAAACAATCAGCTGCTCCTACTAAGTTGCTAACTATAACAAATGACAAAATACCGAAAAAGTCAAGCACTGGAACATTTTTCTTCACCAAAGTCGACATCATTATTCATGTCCTCTCTCAGTTTCATAATGAGCAACTACCTTTACTTCATCAACCACAGGAGATCAACCTTCAGAATTTTTTTGCTCATCAACATGTTCTTTCACTACTTCTAAATGCTCTTCTTTGTCCTTCGAGTCTACTGTACGTGATGTGATGGATCTTTTCCTGTATCTTAGTGACACCCTTTTCCATGGGTGGGTTCTATTGCTTGGTTTATAGTCAGTGCAACATCCTTGACAACCTGTTATAGGACGAACCTTCTCATTAAGCGAGAACACACACCCACACAGAGAGAGAGAGAGCTCACATGTCCACCACCTCCAATAACAATATCCTGAACACTCTCAGTGACACTTGTTCCAGGGGACTCAACATGAGTTTCCATCTGTTTAACCGTGGCGGGTTTCTCCTTCCCATCTTCCTCCAACTTCATCGTGGCATTGATTTCTTCGGAAATGACCTTACCATGCTCATAAATGGGCAGGTAATGATATGGTTTGGTTGAGAAAACAAAAATATGGGCAACCGCAGCAATAGACATCTGCCAAACAAAGTGAGCTAACTTGCATGAGCACATGCGATACAAATGGAATGAGTTTGAACGTCAAGACAGAAGTCAAGCATAGCATCTGGCAAAAAAAAATGATAATGTGCTACGGCAAAGAAAATGAGAAGTCAAGTTATGTGTTATGCCAGTGGGACTAAAAAGTTCAACAATCATACAGAGAACTTGTGAAATCAAACCTGGGTGACATGTGACAATTTACAGTTGATATTGTGACTCCAGACTCAATTTTAATTATCAAAGAACAATTGCTTTAAGTCAGAACTAAACGAAGATGAAAAATACAGATAAAACTGAACTTGGAGAAGGCAATACATAGAAGAATTTTAACAAGGGAGATTATGGCCCAAGGACAAAGCCCAATAATAATTTCACCATAAGTCCACCTTGATTTTTCATTTCGCCATAAGTCCTAAACCGGGCTGACGTCATCATTTTTTACTTATAATTTCGGCTCAATGACACATTTTCAATTTTAATTTCGCCACAAGTCCAATGTAAATTTAAATTTGCATATGAAAATATAAATTTACATAGTTTTCTTTTCATATGTAAATTTAAATTTGCATATGAAAATATAAATTTACATAGTTTCCTTTTCATATGTAAATTTAAATTTGCATATGTAATTTTTTTTTTCATATGCAAATTTAAATTTACATAGGACTTATGGCGAAATTAAAATTGAAGTGAACTTGGGGCGAAAATATTTGGGAAAATTGGCCTCTCACCCCAATTACTTGTTTTAACAATAGCCTCTCGTTTTGTAAAACCATCAGACAAAAGAATGGATAAACATCAACAATATATCGCTCCAGTAAATGGTGAATGTGGAAGTGTGGCACTTCTTACGAAAAAAAGGCATGTCCTGATTCAATCCACCAATACAAAAAAAGGTGGTTACTTTGTTAGCTCAAGTTTAAGTAAAGAGCTTACTTCTATGCAGATGAGGAAGTCTTGTAATCCAGTTTGAAATTTCCCTTCGTTGGGCAGAACATGAATTGCACAAAGTAATGCTATACCAACACCTTGCCACCAAGTCGCAAACACGAGCCTTAAAGCTAATAAACTTTGAAAGTGGTTTTATAGGTTGTAGTCTCTGATGAGTCACATGGTAAAACTGCACAAGACAAAACAGAGCCCACATCTGACTGAAGTTCAGTACTACTGCTAAATAAGGGTACCTGCAGGAGACAGTTGCAGCTGATTCAGGTTAAAAATGACTATCAAGAGATAGAAAATGAAGGACAGACACAGGATGACAATATATAGGGCCCAACTGAAACACAAAAGAACATGTGGAACAAATTGGACAAGATGAAGGATCAGGCAATATATCCTACACACGTCAAACAACAAGAAGAGCATGACTAGGTTTTGATAAAATCTGTAAGGGGTTGTTTGTTTTTTTATTTTTAAGCATTAAGCACCGCTGAAAACTAAGTTTTCAGCATTCAGCAAAGTCAAGTTGTTTGTTTTTGTTGGAGTCTTCAGCATTCAAAGGTACCAAACCGACTTCAGCATTCCGCATTTCTTTTCTCACTGAACGCTGAAGAAAGAGTCGCTCAAGTTAGGTTTCCACCTCTACCCTTCCATAACTTGATAACTCCAACTCATCTTCTCCCACTTTTGGTTGTTGGCGCTATAATAACAAGGTACATAAAAGTCGTGTTTTATTATTTTTTTCCAGCAAATATCGATTTCTCTACTCTATTTATCTTTGATCCATTCTTAATATGTGTTGTGTGTACTATTTATATATCTGTTTGTTTTTGTGTTTTTGTTGTTCTTTTGATTGACAAATATGTTTGAATGCGTTGGAAACAATTCCTTCATTGTAATATGTATTGATTAATCAACATGTTTTGAATGATGCATATACCTAGTATTGATTAATATGTGTTATTTATATAAAGACTGCCTACCTAGCTAGTATTGATACAATCAGCATAAGTAGAATGTTAGAAAACCGAGCCTGTCTATCTGAAACCTTCTGTTGGGTACCCAAAAACCTCATAGCATCATGGTCAGAATTAATAATAAATTCACGATGGATGAGATAGTGTCGCCAATGAATAAGAACAGGAACATGCTCTTTTTGAATCTATGAATGACTTGTAACATTCAGTATGGGTATCGTGTCAGATGATGTACCACTGTATCAGATAGGCTTAGGTTTCTTGAAGCATATTTTTAATTTTGTCTTGTCATGCATCCAGATCGTAGTACCTAGTGTGGAGCTTTAAGAGGATTACTGAGCAAGGAATCACGAGTGCGAGCCCAGTCTGTCATGTTTTAGTTGTCGCAAATTGCCACTTTAAGCCTTGTGCAGCTCACTCAAACTGTGCAAGGAGACCAGAGGGAGTTGCCTCGAAAAAGAACATGACATGGGGCCACCTGACAGTATTATTAGTTAGGAACACCTGGTTGGGTTGCCATTTAGTGAGAAAAGTGTCGACCATGGTAAATGCTGCAAAGAAGCCATGCTTCTGCCAAACTCATGGAAACAGAGTGCTTGGTGCTTGAGATGGTTACTAGGTGTTTAAGACACTATATAGATTCTGGCACGTGTATATGTGTTTGACACTAGCAGTCTAGTAATAACAACTCAAACAAATTAAACATTTTTTGCATTTTGATGTGATTTCATTAAAAAAAAAAAAAAAAAAATTAGGTGTGTCGCTTAAAACAAAGATACGATTGGGCTTCCGATACTTTAATTTATGTTGTTTGTGGAATTGCTTGAGTAGTAGGCATGTATGTTTCCATGGCTATGTGTCCGTAGTTACAAATACTATTGGTCTTTGGATGACTTGGCGTGTTTTAGATGTCGATGTTTTAAGCTTAGCTGGGTCTGATTTCGAGCTTAATTTTGATTTAGTTAGAGTTTGAACTAGTTTTTTTTAAAACACAAAAAAGTAAGGTCCGAAGTCCGCTTTTTCAACCCAATCGACCTCGCCGTGATTCCGAGGTTTGTGGATATGGTTATGGTGTTCGAAGTTAGCACGTCAGAATTTTCTGACTACAGAAATCAGGATCTGTGCCTGTTTTCGAACCACGTTTTCACATAGTTAGATTTATTGTAATATTAGTCCTAGTGGGCCTATACTTGGGCCCAACCTATGTACTTAATCGCCACTCATTATTATAAATAGAAGATGGGTCTCACTTTGAGACCTAACTTTTACTGTCTCTCTTTCTACATGGTATCAGAAAAAACAGGAAGAGAGAAGTAAGGAGATCAAACCCTAGTCACCACCCTTAGCCACCACCCTAGCCGCCACCCCTTCCTTCCTCCTTCCTCTGCAAATGACGATATTGCGCTGACCTGCGTAAACTGAGTCGCTTTATCCGAAATGACTTGTGCTGCCTCCTACTATTTTTTCCGGTAGGTTTCCGGCGTTTATCACAGTTTTCCGGTAGGTTTCCGGCGTTTATCACATTTTTCCGGCAGGTTTCCGGCGATTATAACTTTTTTTCTCACATCAAGGTACTATTCTTTGCACTATATCCCTTATCATGACGGATAACGACTCTAAAAAGTACGGATGATGTCTCCTTGTTGAATAATTCTCTTCTTCAAGAAAATTACTACCGCTTCTTCTTAATGGGCTGAATTTCCACTCTTGGGCTCGCTTCGTTTCGCTTTATTTTTGGGGGCCAAAGGGAAGATGGATTGGCTTGTTCCCAACAAGATGATTTGTCCAATTAATACGCACTTACCTACAATAGTTGGTCCATGACCAACCAGTATGATTCTAAGTTGGTTGTTCAACTCTATGTAGCCCGATGTCTATGAGATGTTTACCTTTTATGAGACCGCTGATGGTTTGTGGGGTCGCTCTCCGAAATGTATGCTACTACTTAACAATGAGGTTCGAATTTATGAGCTCTACCGTGAGTTGGGTCGCCACACAGGGGGCTCTTTTCGCCTTAGCTTACTTTGGGTACTTGAAGAAGCGCTAGGAGGAGCTTTACTTACACTTCCCTATCCAAAGATATCGTATGACACCTACTATTATGGCCGCTCTTCGAAGCGGAGGAGAAACAGAGTTCATCGGGCCTCCTTATTGGTCTTCACTCGATTTTGAAGCCATTCGCAGACTCAAGTTCTCAATACCGCACCTCTTCCATCTCTTGGTGAGGCGATGCCATTATTGAAAACATGAGCGCCGTGTTCGGATTACTTTCTCTCCGGTGGTTTCGATGCACCGCCTTCTCGGCGATCGATGGCGTTGTTGCTACTACTCGACCCCGGGGTCTTCATTTCTTTCGCTCTCATCGCTCCATCCGAACACTCGTGGACGCTTTTGCGATCATTGCAAGGGCAAGTACACCTTATTGATAGTTGCTATCGGTTGCATCCGAGCTTCGTCCCCAAGAGGGGGTCGAGGGGCTTAGGAGGCGACAAAGCCTCGTCAGATTGCGGCTATTGGCCGATATTCCCGGTAGTCATCATTCAGGGGGAGTTTCGAGGATTCGGGACTTTTACCCAAAGACAGATTGATCGGCTTTATACATGCTATGTCTCTACGGGGGGACATCTAGTACTTCGCCATGATCGCGCCACGGTACACCTATCAAGTTCCATATTAGTTCCCCCTCCCGCTTCCATCCGGTCCTTGATTCCGGGGCAAATGATCATATGACTGGTGAGTCTAAATTATTGTCTGATAGCACATCCTTTTCACATCATGTCCGCCTTGCAAATGGCTCATACACCACTATTACCCGTAAGGGTACTGTTTAGTTATCCCCTGCTATCTCTTTAGAGTCAGTCTTACATGTTCCCTCACTTAGCACTTAGCCTGTTATCTGTTAGTCGCCTTGCTAAAGATTATCACTGTTCGTTGTTTTCTTACCCCATTCTTGTTATCTTCAGAACCTGATAGTACGAGGCAGATTTTTGGCAGGGGCTATGAGCATGCGGGACTATACTACTTTGGAGATCCCCCCCTTGTCCCAGTACCTGTTCCACCAGTATCGAGTTTGCATGCTAGTGTGTTGCCTGTGTCAGGCCGTTATTTGTTTTCTCACGAAGTCTTTGAAAAGTTGGCATGCTCGGTTGGGCCATGTCAACTTCAAGTATCTATGTACTTTATTTCCTGAATTAATAAAAGCATGCAAAAATACTCTTTTTCATTGTGATACTTGTTCTTTGTCTAAACATGTGCGTAATTCTTATATTCCTCGTGATTTCTAGATCTCCTTGTATGTTTGATGTGATTCATAACGGATGTTTGGGGCCCCTTCTCCCTGCGACTACCCTCTCGCCATAGGTACTTCACGGACCTTTATAGATGACCATACTTTCGGTGTACTTGGATCTATTTACTTCGCAAGAAATCAAGTTCTCCCTATTTTCACCGAAGTTTCTCCAACTCATTAAAACTTCGAGTTCAATATCGTGGGTTCGCGGACTTCGGGTCCGATAATGCGAAGGAGTATGTTTCCAACGAATTTGTCGCCGTCTTAACCAACGGGGTATCCTTCAAAGAATCGACCGCCCTTATACACCCGAGCAAAATGGTGTTTCTTTGACGAAAAATCGAGTCTTATGGATGTAGTTCGGTGTTTGTTGCAAGGTATGCATGTTCCTCCCCTATCGGCATTATCGCGGTTCTTACCGCCTACCTTCTCGAAACCGCACCCAAGTAGAGTTCTTAATGGTAAGGCCCTCCGCAAGTTGTATACCCTCCATGTTCTCGCTTTCCCATTATTCCCCGGGTGTTTGGTCGTGTTTTGCTATGTTCATGATAAAGTCCTACGCGAACCAAATTGGATGATAAATCCATTCGGTGTGTCTTTCTGGTATTCCCCTATGTCCAAGGGTATCGTTGTTATCATCCACCTAGTCGTCGCCTCTATCATACCTTGATGTCACATTTGTCGAAAGCATAGTGCATATTTTGGTCCTTATACATCCGTGGCAGAATCTTTGTCTTCCCTGCAGGAGGCGCTTCTTCCAATTGCTTATCCTATTCCCCGCCTTTTTAATACTCCTTTGGTGGTCCTCCTACTAAACCTTTACAGTGTATACTCGCCGCATTCTCCTCATGCTCATGCTCATGCTCTTAATCGCCTCGTAACATTCCTTCACCTTCTAGTGATCTACCCATCGCGGATTGCTCCTACCGCTGACTCCTATGATTGCTCCCCGTTGATTCTCCCCGTTGTTGAGCCCCCCGATTTCCTTCCAGACTGTGCATCCCCGCACAAATCACGGTTTTCCCACTAACCATCCTATTAAGCGCAGCTTTTGTCTCTTATCGTATGTATCTGCTTCCTATCGGACATATCCGACTTCCGGTTTCCTCTATTCGGATACCGCGATCGGTTCGAGGCTCACGATCCACATTGGTAGGTAGCGCATGCAGGCCGAGATGACGAATTTCGAGCGTAATCGACTTGGGAAATGGTTGCTTTACCTCCCAAGACTCATGCTGTTGGATGCAAATGGGTTTTTACAAAGAAGTACTTGGCGGATGGTACGGTTGAACGATATAAGGCCCGCTTTGTTGCTAAGGGATTTACACAGTGCACTGGACGGACTTTGGTGCAACCTTTGCTCCGTAGCCAAGTTAAAATCTGCTTCGACTTCTTATTTCCCTCGGGTCAGCCTCTTATGATTGGGCTCTTCATCACTGGATGTGAAGAATGCCTTCCTTCACTCGAGATCCGGGTCGAGACGATTTACATGGATCCCCCACCGTGCTTTTCGTGGTGGGGAGTATGCTAGAAAGTTTGTCGACTCAAGTAAGTCCTTATATGGGCTTAAGCAAATACCACGAGCCCGGGTTCAAGAGATTCAAATGAGGTTGTGCTACAAGATGGATTTACCGGTGCCACTCGCACCATACATTGTTTGTTCTTTAACTCAAGCGACTTATCTACTTGTATATGTGGATCGACATTATTATTACAGAGACGATGCATCGGGCATTGTACAAATTAAGGAATCCTCGGGAAGTCTTTTTGAGGTTAAAAACTTGGGTCCTCAGACGTTACTTTCTTGGCATTGAGATTGCACGTAGTCCCAAGGGAATCTCTTTATCTCAACGAAAAGTATGTTCTAGATCTTCCGACCGATACAGGATGCCGGGTTGTCGACCGGTTTCTACCTATGGTGCCTAAAAATTAGGTTAGTTGCGCATTTATGGACCATTATTGTCGATCCATCGCCTTTTATCGCTTTGTTGACGCCTTATTTATCTAGTTAATACTAGACCGGACATTGCCTATCTTTGTGGAGCAGAGTTAGTCGGTTCATGCATGCTCCACGCCAATCTCATATGGATGCAGCGGAGCATATTCTCAAGTACCTAAAGTCTTGCCCCTCGCTTAGGTCTTCTTCTATGCAACCCGGTTCACGTGGTCCCTTTTGAATGCTAAATCGATTCGATTATGGAGGTTCTATCGGACGTTCCCGCTCCACTACCGGCTTTGCTTTTTCGTGGGAATCACCTTATCTCATGGAAAAGCCGTAAGCGTCTGTTGTCTCCGTGATCATCCGGCCGAAGTCGAAGTATCGCGGCCCTAGCTTTGGGCACTTGTGAGATTATGTAGTCGCGATCTATTTTGGGGAGAGCTTGGTTTTACAGCATACCGATCATCCGTATTTCACCGCGACAATCAAGCCGCCATCCATTTAGCTTTCGTGATTCAAATCTACATGAGCGGACTAAGCACATAGAGATTAATGTGCATTTTCTCAGCGGAGAAAGTTCGTCTTTGGGATTGTCTCCCCGCCCTTTGTTAGGACTAAGGCACGATTGTCGATACTCTTACCAAACCAAATGGGACCCACTCGATCTTCGCTTCTTCCATTGGCAAGTTTGGGTCTATTGGATATCTTCGCACTACCAGGGGAGTATTGTAATATTAGTCCTATTGGGCCTATACTTGGGCCCAACCTATGTACAATCGTTGAACTCTGTTATTATAAATGAAGATGGGTCTCACTTTGAGACCTAACTTTTTTGTCTCTCTTTCTACAAGATTCATATTCAAACTCTCGCCAAAACATGAAAGAGTGAGTTTTCGAAGTCTTCTTTCCAACCCAATTGGACTCAACGCATTCCGAGGTCCGTAGAGACAAACTATGATGTCGGGAAGTTTGTTGGATTAGTAAAAACAAAGCGTCGAATTCCGCTTCTGCAAGACCGTGTTCGAAACCGATTTCATATAGTTAGAGTGAGAGTTAGTATTTTTGTAAAACATGAAAGAGTAATTTCGAAGTCTTCTTTTCAACGCAAAAAGCCTTGTAGCGTTTGGATACCCGGAAAGAGTTGTGTCATTTGGAAGATAGTCCGTCGAAATCTAGTTTTGTTGCATTTTTGAAGCAAAGTATTTTCCTATAGAGTTATAGGCAAGTATTACCTAGATTCATAACCTATGGTGTATTTTGAAATGGTACCTTGTTAGTATAACATCGGTGAGATTGTTCCCATGGATGAAACTATCAGATCTTAAACCGCCACCTTTATATGCAAAAGACTGAGTGCTACAGCTGTGTTTGAAACACCTGATCATTCATGGTCGAGATCGAGTCCAAACAAATTATGCATCATCCATTTCCGACCATTTCATGAATTAGTCTTTTTTCTATGTCTTTTTTATTTTACTAGTGCATTACTTTAAATTCATTTAAATGGCTAATGAAAGTGACATTAGGCATGGGTCCTCGGAAGGAAAAATTAACTCCAAGAGTTAAGAAAGAGAAAAAAGCAACTCAGGAAGTCGTTGAGAAATCTGCTCCAAATCTTAGGTTAAAGACTGATGATATGTGGAAAAAATGTTTCATCGAAATGTGCTTGGACGAGGTTAATAATAAAGGCTTTAGTGGAACTTCGTTAAAATCAGAGTCATGGACTAAGATTAATGAAAAAATGAGCAAGAATTACAATGTCCAATACACACAAAGGCAACTCAAGAACCAATGGGATTACCTTCGAAAGCAATATGCGGCATGGAGGTTACTATCAAAACGGATCGGGACATGGAGTCGATTTTGTTGAGGTGTCTTTGAATTCCTGATGAAGTTTGGGAGGACTTAATTGAGGTAGAAACCCACATTTTTTGTTCATACAAGTTATATAAAGTTTATGCATATTATTTTATTTGTTTAATTTGATTTTTTTTGCTATAAAATGAAATATCCGTTGACGGGTCAATTTAGGCATGCTCCATTGATGAATAGGGAGTTGTTAGAATCCTTGTTTGAGCCCACCCTAGCTTCCGGCGATGAAATGTTTAATCACAAGCATCCAATTCCAATGACCTAATCCCCCCAATGATGATGTTGCAAAGGTTCGAATATTGGAAGTGATGGAGATGAGGATAACCGATTCATGGAGCCGATTACTTCCCTAATGTCCACAATTTGTGGGGACTATGATCCTTACACATCACAGGGATGTACCCATGGATGACACACAATATAATCCTTCTCATGATATCCCATCCGATAATGAAGAATCTCCTACATATGTACGTAATACTCCAAGTAGATGAACCACCTAACCAAAGATGTTTCCGACTACGCCACGAAAGCAAAGAGTGATGCAAGTAGCTCATTTGCAAAACGTAAGAGAGATTCGATTGAGCCAGTGATCCCTCTTGTTAAGAGTATTGGGGAGCTTGTGGAGATGGTGAAGGCTTGAAACCATGGGAGACAAGAAGCTTGTGGATGAAGGTGATGCGCAGGTGCAAGAGTTATATGTTTTGGGTTTGCTAGATGATTCTCTTTATCTTAACTCCTTGGAAGCTCTTTCCCTCCACGTTTCTCATAACAAGAAACTTCTGAATCTTCAAGAAAATAGGCTTAAGATCCAATTCTTGAAGAATATTACTTCTAGGATGACATAATCTTTGCAGCGTTAATTATTTGGATGACTATCGTATTTACATTTTGTTGACTTGGATTACTGTCATATTATGGTTATGACATAATGACCTAAAAATACAACGTACTTTCTTGTTTTTTACATTAAATACAATGTATTATTTTTCTTGCCTAAAAATACAATGTATTTTCATTTTTTTACAATTGATACTATCTATCAAATCTAATTAGACGGAATGTGATTTAGCTGTCATAAAAGGCCACGTGTGTTGCAACCCCTTCTCATTTCTTCTCTTTTGCAATGAGTTAAACTTTTTTTTTCTTATATGACTAAAATGCCCACGCATTACAGCGATGTGGATAGTGGACATCAGATCAGAAGTGAGCAAAAGAAATGAAGTGCCCAAAATTAATTGATGATAAATCAAGAACACCAAGCCTACAAGCCCCCTGAAAAGGGATATCTTGTGAGCTTGAAAAGACCAATTCAATTTTCGTAAAGATGTCCTTAGTAAATAACAAAATTGGTGATTCTTTCACAGAGTAGAAAGTAATGGGGTTTTGCTTGGTTAGTCCAAGAATGAATTTTTCAAGGAAAATTAATTTTTCATAGCTTAGAACGAAGTGAAAGAAGTTCAAGTAGTTTTAATGGTGGAACTAGCATGAAAACAAGAGGAATGGAGAGATCTTATTTTGCTAATGTTAGAATTAGACCTGTGCAACTGTGCTAAAAGTTCCTGTTCGTGCTTAATCACTTGGCGGGTCTTTGTTGTCGAAGTTGGGTTCATTCATGCTTGTTCACTTCGGTTCTTTGTCGTCAAAGTCGAGCTCTTAGTTTTGGATAGATTGTTTTCTTCTCGAAAGAGAGATGGGGTACTAAAAATCAAGTCACCAAGAGGAATGCTAGTAACAATAATCAATAATTTTTGTTTGGAAACTTTGATTTTGCGTGTTGTTGTTTGTTTTCTCAAGAATTGATTTTTGATTGTTGTTATTTTCCTGCTGTACCATTGTGGTACATATTGAAAATTTATTTTGTTTTTGAGGGTATTTTAGTCATGTGAGGGGGTTGTAACTCACACGACTTTATATAACGTCGAAAATCACATGCCATCTAACTAGATTTACCAGATAATATCAATTGTAAAAAATTGAAAATTCATTGTATTTTTAGGCAAGAAAAATAGTACATTGTATTTAATGTAAAAAACAGGAAAATACGTTGTATTTTTAGGTTATTATGTCTATGGTTATTATGACTCAACATTGATGAGTATTTTTGTTGACTTGATTGCTTATGGTTGCTATAAACTTGTTACTTTGAGGTTAATATTTAATTTGATTGATTGATTTATTTATTTATTATTATTATTTTAATTCAGGGAAAATGACACAACGACAATGGTTATTAGTGTATTTAATCATAATATTCACATGGCTTTCGACAAAGCGTAAGCGTATAAGGCAAAAGATATGTATATCTGCGCTTACTAGGAAAATGTATGTACAAGAGCTTCTACATGGAACTTCCACACATATGTTTAACATGCTAAGGTTGAAGAAGTCTGCCTTCATTATGCTATGTGATCACTTTCGGCAAAGGCAGTGGCTTCATGATAGTAAACATATTGATGTAGAGGAAAAAATAGCTATGTTTTTAATGACTATTGGTCACAATAAGCGAAATCGATCAATAGTGGATCGATTTCAACATTCAACACAAACCATTAGTAAGTGTTTTCATGAGGTGCTAGTGGCAATGCTCCATTTCTCAAAGGAGATGATAATTGATCCACCGTTTGACGGGGTTATTCATAAAGGTGGATCTCGTTACCAACGCCGTCTTAAGAGAGGACCATTTAAAGGAGCAATTGGAGCTTTGGATGGTACATTAGTAGATGCACACATTCTACTTGATAAGCAAATTCCCTTTAGAGGAAGAGGAGGTAAGGATTGTTTTCAAAATGTTCTTGGTGTGTGTGATTTTGATATGAAATTTACTTATGTGATGGCTGGATGGGAAGGGATTGCACATGATGCTCGTGTATTAAATGAGACATTAAGGTGGCCTGAAAAAAACGGATTTCCATTGCCTCCTGCAGGTACGTATCAAAACAACCTCACTGATCAAATATATATTTTTGGTTTACATATTTATGTGTCTCATTATTGTAGATATGTATTACTTGTGTGATGCTGCATACACACATACTAGGGGATTTATGTGTCCTTATAGGAATGCTAGGCATTGGTTGGCAGATTTTAATCGCGGTGGTCGTCCTAAAAACAAAGAAGAGAAATTTAATCAGGCACATTCTTCGCTAAGAAATGTAATTGAGAGAACATTTGGTGTCTTGAAAGCAAGATTCAAGATATTGAAGAAGATAGCTCCATATAGTTTTCGCACACAAGTTCAAATTGTTGTAGCATGCATGGCAATACACAATTTTCTCCGTTAAGCAAGGGCCATTGATGATGATGATCGATTGTTCAAGCGATATGAAAAAGAAAATGTGACTATTCCAAAGGAGGTCTTCAATTAACTCCCGATGCACTAGAAGCACCACCAAGTATAAATCACACATTTGGACTCGAGGCACATGAGTACATGATCAACTTGCGGATCAAATTGCGAGAACAATTGTTTAATGGACATATATGATCAAGTTTACAAGAGCCGAACTTTGGAGTTACTTGTAATGTCATTTAACTTGGTATGCAAATTTTATAGATGACCTTATGGTTATTGAACTATTATTTATGTTTATATTTTTAGTATTTTTTTTTTTTCTCTCATATTACTATATGAGTCTTTTAAGCGTCAAAATGTTGAATAAACAAAGGAAATTACAAATCCATTTTAACTCTTTGGTTTTACAAGTAATCAAGTTAGTGTTCAAAATAGATTGTAAGGGTAAAAATGTCTAAATGATTTATATTCAAAGATTCGTGAGTCGTCATTCTAACAGAAAAAACAAACATGTTTTTCCTCGAGTTCAAAGATTCAAAGATTCAACATTCGGAAGGTGGGTCATTCAAAGATTCAAAGATTCGTAATTGAGAGGCTCAAAAAACAAACAACCCCTAAGTTTTGGCAAACATGATGGGGAGCGCCAAGAATAAATGTGCATAAGTAAAATGGAAAAAAATTGAGATAAGCTAAATTGTAATTGCTGAAGCTGGGAAAAGAAAAGAGAATAAAGATGAAAGCTTACCAAGGCAAGCAACCAGATACCTTCCAAAGGAATAAAAAGCAAAAGCTTCATAGCAATTTCTTAAGATGTCACATGCAAGGGAAAGTTTTGGATTCAACAAAGATATAATCTGGATAAGAAAAAGTCAAAAATCGAAACCATCAAACATGACTGAAAACTAGAGTCGCCTTAACACATCTAGACAGTCCAATTAAGGATTTAATATAAACTTCTGTTTTTTGTGTCTGACAAAGTATAATCGTTTTCCATTTTTGCGTAGATACGATTAACTTAAACCCACAACTTTTTTCCAAGTAAAATTGTCAATCATTTGAACATTTTGAATAATTAATAATAACTAAATTAGGTATTAATAATCTAATGGCGAGCTAATTACTAAATGATACCTCCATATATATATATATAGATATAGATATATGTATTTCTTACATATGAATTCCTCGAAGAACTAAGTTACTACGAGTCCATGACATGATGAAACCATAGCCAGGGCTCTTTTTCTTGTCTTCAAAACCCGGAGTTACATGAACTCTTTGTATCTTAAATAAAACTTCAGGGATACTTTTAACCAGGAGCAAATACTTACTGACTCAGTTGCATAGACAGGAACCATGAAGTGAACAACATTTTTGTTCCTAAGATCTACACTCCAAGCATTATATAAAATAGAGAAAATATTATATCAAGTATCTTCCATGGCAGCGGGGAATGGCAAGTCGGTACATCCAGCACTGTCCAACTAGGATGTACGCAATGCACATAAAGAGAGTCTAACATTCATTTGGCCATTCGGAGTTTGCAATGGAATCTGATAAACAAATAACTGATACATGGAAGCAGAAGCACAGTCCACTCTTTGATGAGTTCTGCCTAAGAGATAACTCCTAAATAGTAACCAATCACCTATTCACAATTTTCCTTCTTTATTGACCATATTATTAAAATATAGTCATATACTAAGGGTAGTTAATTAGGACTTTGCACTTGTAAGGCTTTAGGTTCACGGTATATATAGAATGTAATAATTATGGATTGTAATCACATCTTAATATAGAAAACATTTCACACATATCTTTAAATTATGGAAAAGACGCAGCATAACTGTACAGTCGCAATCAACATATTGATAGAAAACTAACCGCGGGGTTGGTGTATGATCGAAGCTGCTGGAAAATCAGAAAAAAGGAGAGAACCAACGCAACCAGTATGAAACTTCCAGCAATGATAGTAGCTGGCAAGTGTAGATCCCTATCTGTTACTTGAAAATATGAATTGGAGCTAAGCGCCATTCACAGACGTCTTCTACATTTGACAACTTGCAGCTTGAAAGGCAAACCTGTACATGCAATAGACTTCATATTGGATTAAACCAACTTGAAAAACCATATATTACAAATATGATCTGGGATTGGAAAAAATCTTGAAATGAAAAGACAAGTTAACCCAATTTAAGGAACCCAAGATGAAGCATTTCCTACTTGATCACAACACTATTACGCCCAACATCTTCAAAGATACCTAGATGATGCATGGGTGACTGTTGATAGAAATTTTAATGTCGTCCTCACGCGTTCACCCGTTCACCGCTTACCAAATCATTTCTTTCTCTTAATCTTATTTTCCAAAAACCAAACAGCCAAGAATAAACAGAAATGTAGATAAAATACTGAACAAATCTTACTTCTCTTAATCTTATTTTCCAAAAAACAACCCATTCATATCTTATCTAAAACAAACATTTGTGCACTAATCTCATGCCATTAAATTTTTTTGAAGTAGTGAGAGATTTGAGGATTGGGTTGGTTGGTGTTTGGAGAAATGAGGGATTTTGAAAATCATAAAATCAATTACCTGTTGGGGTTGGGCTGATGCATGATTATTCTTTGCAGGTGAACAAGTCGCTGGATTACTGATCAATCGGTTATTCTGGGATGAAGTCACCGTCAAGTCCAGCTTTCAGTCTTTCCCAATTAAAATCGATCTTTGGAATGTGGGAATTGGTGGTCCAGCTTTCTCTTTTTCTGCAGCGTTCTTCCAGAATTGAACAATCAATAATTTCCAGTCGTTGAAGCATGGGGAGATGCTTCAAATCCTCTGGCGTGAAGTCAAGGAATTCACAATGCTGAAATTTCAATGATTGAATTGCAGTGAGTTGGTTGAAGCCTTGGGGAAGTGACGACGCTTCAGACCACCTGATGGAGAAAGAGTGAAGATTTGGGTAGCCATTTTCGTTGTGATCGTGGGAACCAATTCCACTGATTAGCAGCGGCAATATAGACTTTGAAAGAAAACCTGTATTGAAGCATAATTCCAGCTCTTCAAGGAGGGGAGGAAGGCAAGGTTGCCTCCCCGTCAGTTGTGGACAATCAGATATCTTTAGACTTCTGAGTGCGGGAGAAAACAAGTAGTGCGGCACCACCTTCAACTTAGGGTAAGAAATGATCTGCAGTACGCGAAGACAAGGCATGATGAAACCTTCTCCACATTCTTCATCTCTTATTATATTATTGGAAGCTTTACTTCATCCCCATGTTCCTCCCACTCCGGCATTTCAAACAATGTAAGTTTCTTCAATACTGGGAACACTGCAACTGATTCTCCACCTTCTTCTTGAGCGCTAAGAGTAACAATATCATCAATTTGGAAAAGCTTAAGGCCCCAAAATTTCACTTGTCGTAGTTCAAGTTCTTCTAGAGTTTTTAACTTTCCGAGACCTGGTGGTAACATTTGCAATTTCATCAAATTTATAACAGTCAATGTGCGAAGCTTTGGAAAAATATCCACGCCTCTTCGGAACGGCAGATGCCACTCCTCCAACTCTCTCATATACCCAATCTGAAGCGTATGTAACTTTGGAAAAACTACTTCCGATTGTACTGAATCTTCACCACCAGTAGAAGTACCATCAGTACTTCCCAGTCCATAAAACTCGCATCCGATGTGTTTCACTGAGTCCAGCCCATATAATACAAGATCTTCAAGGTTTTGAAGTCTCCTCAAAGCAGGCAATTCCGAGCATTGATTGCAGTTTCTCAGTTCCAGTTTCACCAGATTGGGTAAATATGTATTAATGCTTGCCATCCACAACGGAAAATTATTCCCTCCAAATTATTCCCTCCGTAACCTTCTATCTCCAACACTGCCAAGTTTGTATGCGGCTGGAGATCATCCAAAACACTCTCTATCCTTTTTCTCTTTTCTTCTCCTGCAGGAGCATCCTGTCTTTCTTCAGAAAACACCAAAGCTAAGGACCGGAGCTTCTTTTTTTCTTTAGTTCTGCCGCTTTTGAGTCCGCCACTTGTCCCAATCCCTCTATTCTTAGTTCTCCTTGGATATGGTCTAGAAGTTTTAACTCTCCAATCTGGCATCCTTTTCCACCATCACGATCCAATACCACTTTACTTAATGTTCTAAGACAGATCAATCGCTCCAAACCCCGCGGAAAATAACTCAACCTATAAGTTCCTTTTAGTTCGAGATGTCTGAGATTACGTAATTTCCCAATTCCTTCAGGTAGTTTCATAAGAGATATGCACTCATTTAGTTCCAACGTCTGTAAATTAAATAGATTGCATACTGTTTCAGGTAATTCCTCCATAGTCATGTAAGACAATTTGAGGAGTCTCAGATGTAACAATCTGTCCACCTCATGTGGAAGTTCTAATCTAAAATAAGGGCTACTCAAGTCCAATACCCGAAGGCATGTCATCTGACGTATAATTAATTTAGGACGTGCACCAGAGTCATTAGCTACACCCAAATGACGGATCTTCATGTCAATAGCGGATTCACTCACGGCGAGATGTTGGGCAAAATCAAGCACAAGGTCATGCATCTTGCAACCAATGACGTTGCCTTCACTGTCTTTTTTAAAGTCTTGGAACAAAGAGCGCATCGCGAGATCATTAAAAAAGTTTGTACCCACTTTCTCCAGATCTTTTGAGCTATCATAGCCCAAAAAACCTTGCGCCATCCAAAGCTTGACCAATTCATCTCTATCTATTTCCGCATCATATTGAAAGAATGGAGGACAGTATAAAAAATCTTGATAGACAGCACAGTATGGAAAACATCGCTTCAAATGTGAGGGCAATGCATAACAACTTAATAAAAGAGAAGGTAAAAAGCCATGCTCATCTTCCGCCATTACTTCCCATATGTCGCTTGCCAGAACATCTTCCCATTCTTGTACGGATCCTTTAATGCGCATAAGACTTGCTACAATCTTTACCGCTAAAGGGACACCCTTACACTTACAGGCAATTTGTTTTCCAATTTCTTCAAATTTTTCGCGTTCGTCTTGTCTTTCCCTGAAAGCTATATGTTTAAAGAGTGACCAACATTCTTCATCAGACAATTGCTCCAACCTATGTATATAGGTGGAGACCATCTTCTTCGCAATGTTCTCATTCCGTGTGGTGATTATTATTCTGCATCCCTGTGCACCACCATCTAGTGAGACCTTCAACTTTCTCCAAATCTCTCGATCATAGGTCCATACGTCATCTAGCACAAGAAGGAACTTCTTTCCCCGTACGGATTCAGACAAACTTCTATGCAGATCTTGCCATACGTCATCTAGCACAATAGGGATATTACCAGTAGCTTCTTTAATAATAGATTTGGCCACCCTTTGAAGATCAAAAGGCTTCGAGACACAAACCCACATCAACTTTTCAAAGTTGTTCATCACTTGCCTATCTTTGAGGATTAGTTGCACAAGTGTCGTTTTGCCGAAACCCGCTGTACAACTATGGAGATGAGTGGAACATGTGAATCTTGATGACTACCCTCACTTAGTAACATGGTTACCATATTATTTTTATCATCAACACGACCATAGATCTCAGATGCATCAACAAAAGAGCTCGTTACTGGTCGAGCTTCTTCACGACTTTGCCTTTCAGTGAGATGTAGAGCTTTATTTTTAACAATCCGATCTAGTCTTTCATTTATATCCCTCATCTTATTACCCAACATCATGGCGTACAACAACACTTTTTAAACAAGAAAATTGGGAAAACAAGCAGGACCAACCCTTCTCACTGACAGGAGCATCAAGTTGTTGGATCTGTGAGCTGAGATTTCGGGTTTTCCACTCGTCCAATACATCGTCAGCATCATAGGAGATGCGTGTGAGTTGTTTTAACCAAACCTTCACTGCTTCGTTCTTGACTTGCTTTTCCTCGGCATCCTCAAGCACTCCTCGGATATGAGTGAGTGTATCTTCGAGTTGTTCGCTTTCTTTACGTACACCCGCCAATAGATTCACCTCTGTTTGGAGGATAGAACGCAATTGCTCCAACACAACAGAGATCACTGCATCCGCCATAGTGATAAGTGATCAGGTAATGAATATCACAATGAGAAGAAAAACAACAGAAAGAGAAGACGCTCAATTTGCAAATGTAGTCCACACAATTTCTGAGTAAACTATATCCCACGACCCACCCAACCTTTGTCTCAAACACCAATAATTCACATAGGTGGGTCAAGAGACGTTTCTCGAAAAGGACTTTGTTCAGCGACATTTGTATTGCGTGGTAAAGAAATGTCAATCAGCATTACAATAGATTCAGTAAAATTAAGGAATTGGGAAAGAGATAAATATGATCCTTTGGTTGAGAGGAATTTTGGAAAGCCTTAAGCACAAGCAAAAGGAAGCGATAACTCTCTTTTGTGATAGCAACTCTACAATTCCAGTCACGAAGAATCCAATTTTTCATGGTAGGACAAACCACATCCGGACGAAGGTGAAATACGTATGGTGTATTGCAAGACAAATGAGTAAGAAGAGTATGGAAGAAGAAGAGGTTTCTGAAAGGAACAAAAGGAAAGAATATGAAGTGTAAGAAGAAGTTTTTGGATCTACAGTTCTCTTTTTAAGAATATTTTTTTTTGCTAATCGACGAAAAGAATATGGAGTAAGAATAAAGTGTAAAAAAACGTGCTGTAGATTAAAGAGAAGACGCTCAATTTGCAACATTTAAAATACTCATATGAGTTTTTGCAACGTTTAAAATCTTTTGGTATAAATTCTGAACTCAACGGAGCACTCTATTGCAGTCTTGCTCTCCTGCTACTGACGCCTGTTTGATATGTTGCAAAATTTCCTTTTCTCATTTCGCTTGCGCTTAAAACAGAATTGAAGCATATCAACTTCTTTGTATGGCTTGGATTGACTAGTATAGATTTTTGTTGTAGTTTTTCGGTTTTTCCTGTCATTTGATATTTCATCCACTTCACTTATAACGAGTACCTTGATAAATCCTTGAAAACCCCCCCTTTTTTAACGGGAAATTAATTAGGACATTAGCAGAGGTTAGGTACGGAAATCATCACCTGACAACCGTGGAGATTGTTTACAACGCCATCTCTCTCGCCATTGCAATTGTCACTACAGTCGCTTTTATGCTAAGAGAGCCTTAAATACTGATTCTTTTGTATATATACAGATTCAACTAATCTCAGATCTAGAGAATTTGGAGACAGTTTCCACTTATTATCTAGTCATATCATATTTAAGTTTCTGTTACCCATATTTTTACAGACCCCCAACGGATTCTGTTCTTCAGCATCATCAAATGTGACTCTGCACGTTACTATTCTTCTTTCTCTGCACCTATAAATCTATAATCCTAGAGCAGTAGCGCTCATTTGTCGGGAGTTTGATACATTCACTTAATTACTTAAAGTATTTTTAGGAGAGATACCAAAAAAATACTAAATTTTTTAACCAAACCAAACACTAAACAAAAAAAACACCAACCATCTTTACGAGAAACATCAAATTTTCGATATCAAATAACACGGTTTTGGATAAACCGCGCGATATAGCCCACGCGGTTTTTTAAAAAACGTGTCACTTAAATCCATCTTAAAAGCCTAAGCACACGTGGTTTTAGCAAAATCGCGCCATAGAAGCCCACTTAGAAGTCAAAACTCATGCGGTGTTAGAAAAACCGCGCGGTTTTGGACGTGTGAGAGATTTGATACAATACCAAAGCTGGAACCAAATTTTGCCCAATTTAGTGTTTGGTTTGGTATTTTCATCAACATGTGACTCTCCTGAAAATGAAAAAACACCAAATTGTTAGGAATTTGGTGTTTGATGCTAGGAAAGTATTTCTCCTAAAGATGCTCTTAACACTTCAAAATTTCCACGGGAACTTGGAGAAACTCTCTAACACATTTTCCACTATTCAACTTGTCCTTGAAGATGCTGATGTTAAACAAACTAACGATAAATTCTTGATGATGACCGCGAGAAGTGGGACAAATTGAAATGTCTTCTATGTTGTGGAGTTAAAGGAACTTCAGTTATTGTAACAAATCGTCTGCAAACGGTAATAGACTCTAGGGTTAAGTAGTATTACCCCCCACTAGATGAACCAATTAGGATTTTCCCCCACTTGATGGGAAATTAGGATCCCCCAACACACTGTCAATTTGGTTTGACTGTTAACTTTTAAATCAAATGGCTGAAAATGACATAATTGTCCCCACCTAATTAAAATTGAACATTTATTTTTTAAAAACAATGAGGGCATTTGTGTAATTTACCTAGGGGCTAACTTAGACTCTATCACTCTACAACTAGGGGGTGGAATGGGTGGGCTCGGCTAGCCCGACCCTAAACATTTAAAAGCCTTTCGCTTATTAGAATTAAGCCAGCCCTACCCTAAAGTCCCCATGTATAAGTAGGGTCATAAGTCTAAATTTCAAGCTCGACCACCCTACCCTAAGCCCTCTTTAATGGTTTAGGGCGGGCCTATATATTTTATTCTTTTACTACATCGGGTTTTAAAACTCATTTATATTACAAAAATTTCAAAGATTTGCAAACTCAAAGTCCCACCACTTTGAAATTTTAATAACAACCAATCTAAGAATAATTTTGATAAGTCCAACAATTTAAAATGCATATCCACAATCTAATAAACTCAAGACATAAAGACTCATATTTATATTTCAAAATTACATCAAAATGCACAAGACACATTTTGGAATGAGCTTTCACCGACATAAATCCGTTATTTTTGTACTCAAATCTCACCAAAATTACATTTAACATTGAAGAACACAAAGACAAATAAGAGTATGGAATGAGTTTTTTACCGACGTCAATCTATTTTTCATTAGGCTAGTGCCCAAGGCTCATTATTGGTCTTGGCGACTAGGTTAGACGGGAGTTGTGAGGTATAATGGAGTTGTGAGATAGAAACAATTAGGTTTACAAGTTTTTATGATATAAGACAAGTTATTAAAGTACCCATACCTGTAGTGATAAATTACAAAAAATATCTTATTTTAATTGAAAATATGTAACAAGGAGTTGGATAGTTTTAGTTGTGATTTTATAAAATGAAATTATAACTAGGGCTTGGTTAGGGCTTAGTTAGGGTCGGCCCTACGCTTCGAGAACCTTTTAGCTCGACCCCGCTTTAGAAGGCATTAGGGGCTGGTCGACCCCTCCCTCTAAACTCTGTGAGGGCTTTAGTTGTAAGGGCTTTATAGGGCTTAGAGTAGGGTCGGTCAGGGCCGGGTTAGGGTCGTTAGGGCCAAATTCCCACCCCTATCTACAACCAGTTTAGACCCTCTCAGGTACGCGTATCATTAGTCCTACGCATAATTTGAAATTATTGTTCAAAGAATATGCATTTGACACACGAAATGAGGAGATCAATCCATGTTTGCTAGAAATTAGTCTGAACTCTGAAGATTATAAGCAAGTGTGGAGGTTCACAACTTAATCCATCTCTTAATTATAAGGTAGTGTTTAAATTGACCATTCTCGTGACTCGAACAACAAAGTTTTGCTAGTCACATACATTATCCAAGACACCACGTCCGAAGAAACAACAGTCAGCAATCAACCATCTTATTGAAAGGAAACGGCTACCACAAACAGAAAATGGAGTCTCCTGATTACAGAAAGATTTACATGCAGGATACAAACACTAGCCCATTTACGTCAGGTGTTGTGAGGGGTTTCAAACAAACAATCAGCTGCTCCTATTAAGTAGCTAACTAAAACAAATGACAAAATAAACCATCACCGAAAAGTCAGGCACTGGAACATTTTTCTTCACCCAAGTCGACATCATTATTCATGTCATCTCTCAGTTTCATAATGAGCAACTACCTTTTCTTCATCAACCACAGGAGATTCACCTTTTGTAACATTTTGCTCAAAATGTTCTTCCACTACTTCTAAACGCTCTTCTTTGTCCTTCGAGTCGACTGTGATGTGATGGATCTTTTCCTGTATTTTAGTGACACCCTTTTCCATGGGTTTTATTGCTTGGTTTATAGTCAGTGCGACATCCTTGACCACCTGTTATAGGATGAACCTTCTCATTAAGCTAGAACAAACTTATAGCTTTGTGTTTGTGTGAGAGAGAGAGAGAGAGAGAGCTCACGTGTCCACCACCTCCAATAACAATATCCTGAACACTCTCAGTGACACTTGTTCCAGGGGCCTCAACATGAGTTTCCATCTGTTTAACCATGGCGGGTTTCTCCTTCCCATCTTCCTCCAACTTCATTGTGGCTTTGATTTCTTCAGAAACGAACTTACCATGCTCATAAATGGGCAGGTAATGACATGGTTTAGCTGAGAAAACAAAAATATGGGCAACTGCAGCGATAGACATCTGCCAAACAAATAGACTGAGTTACAAATAGACTGAGTTTGAACATCAACACAGAAGTCAAGCATAGCATCTGGCACATATAAAAATGATAATGTGTTATGCCAGTGGGTCTAAAAAGCTTAACAATCGGACAGAGAACTTGGGAAATAAAGCTCGGGGGACATGTTAGCATTGATACTGTGACTCCAGATTTCATTTTAGTTATCAAAGAACAATTGCTTTAAGTCATAAGTAAACGAAGATGAAAAATACAGATAAAACTGAAATGGGAGAAGGTAATACAGAGAAGAATTTTAATAATAGCCTCTCGTCTTGTAAAACCAGTAGACAAAAGAATAACATCAACAATATATCGCTCCAGGAAATGATGAATGCGGAAGTGTGGCACTTTCTATGAAAAAATGGCATGTCCTGATTCAATCCACCAATACACAAAAAGAAGGTTACTTTGTTAGCTGAAGTTTAAGTAAAGAGCTTACTTCTATGCAGATTAGGAAATCCTGTAATCCAGTTTGAAATTTCCCTTCATTGGGCAGAACACGAATTGCACAAAGTAACGCTATACCAACACCTTGCCACCAAGTCGCAAACACGATAGCCTTAAAACTAATAAACTTTGCAAGTGGTTTAATAGGTTGTAGTCTCTGATGAGTCACATGGTAAAACTGCACAAGACAAAACAGAGCCCACATCTGACTGAAGTTCAATACTACTGCTAAATAAGGGTACCTGCAGGAGACAGTTGCTGCTGACTCAGATTAAAAATGACTATTAAGAGATAGAAAATGAAGGACAGACACAGGTTGACAATATACAGGGCCCAACTGAAACACTAAAGAACATGTGGAACAAATTGGACAAGATGAAGGATCAGGCAATATATCCTACACACGTCATAGCTTGGTAGAGTAACAAAATTGTGCCCACTTTTTGTTTTCCAGGGATCACTGACCCTTTTCAGAACTAGTTCAGTAGAATCATTGAAGTTCAAACGTGACTATCAAGGAAAGTCTTTTTGGCATCCATCATCCTCTGTGAAGCACTCATGCAAGTGTATAGAGACATACCCATAGTGCCACTTGAATTCTCCGTCGCCGTAAACACCAAAGAGTTCTAACACAAAAGCTAAGAATGCACAAAATGTCTTCAAAATCATCTGGGTCATCCAAAAGATGTTAGAGATATAAATACTCATTATACACTAACACACCTACATCAAATAAAAAGAAACAAGAGGGAAAGGCAGGTTATAGATGTCATCTTACATATTGTACCAGACCAAATTTAACTATCGTATACAAGTTCTTCCCCATGACATTTGGTTGGTGGAAGAAATAACGAAAAGATCTGTTCTTCAGAGCCACTTTATTTTCTTGTCCTTCCAGCAATGGTTCAGTGAATTGTTTTTTTGTTTCATCCTCGAGAAGTCTCACAACTCTTTCCTCGCCACCTGCACAATTTTCGTATTAAAATTGCAACAATTTGGTAAATACAAATTGCAGGTAAACAGACAAACAACAACAAGAGCATGACTAGAATAAATTTGTAAGTTTTGGCAAACATGATAGGTAGCGCCAAGAATAAATGTGCATAAGTGAAATGGGAAAAAATTGAGATAAGCTAAATTGTAATTGCTGAAGCTGGGATAAGAAAAGAGAATAAAGATGAAAAGCTTACCAAGGCAAGCAACCAAATACCTTCCAAAGGAATACAAAGCAAAAGCTTCATAACAATTTCTTAAGATGTCACATGCGAGGGAAAGGTTTGGATTCAGCAAAGATATAATCTGGATAAGAAAAACCCAAAAATCGAAACCATCAAACTGTTGACATGTGAAACATGCCTGGGAAAACTAGAGCTGCTTCGATTACATGTATCAAACACAACTTAGACAGTCTACTTAAGGATTTAATATTAGCTTCTGTTTTTTGTGTCTGACAAACTAATCATTTTCCATTTTTGGGTAGGGACGATTAACTGAGGTTCACAAGTTTGTTCCAAGTAAATTGTCAATCATTTGAAAATTTTGAATAATTAATAACAGCTGAATTAGGCATTAGAAATTTAATGGCAAGCTAATTAATAAATGACACCTCCATATATATATATATATATATTTATTTATTTCTTACATACGAATTTCTCGAAGAACTAAGTTACTACGAGTCCATGACATGATGAAACCATAGCAAGGGCTAATTTTCTTGTCTTCGAAACCTGGAGTTACATGAACTCCTTGAATCTCGAATAAAACTTCAGGGATACTTTTAACCAGGAGCAAATACTTACCGATTCAGTTGCATAGACAGGAACCATGAAGAGAACGGCAACGATCCATTTTTGTTCCTAAGATTCAAATCTGTGTTAGATTTTAATTTTCCTTCCATTTATTCAAAGTGGGAAGAAACAAAACTACACTCCAAGCATTAAAAGGTATTTTCCAAAGGCAATATTTTGCTTCTTCAAACACGGCCCCAGGGGGGGGATGGAAGGTTTCCATGGCGGAGTGGCGAGTCGGATTGAACGACACATCAGGCCATGTCCAACTAGGACGGACACAATATGCACATAAAGAGATTTGAACATTCATTCGATGTTTACAATGGAATCTGATTAACAGATAACTAATATATGGAAGCGCAGTCCACTAGTTAGTTCTGCCTAAGAGATCACTCCTAAAAGGTCAAAAAAACGCAACATAAGTGTACAGTCACAATCAATATATTGATAAAGAACTAACCGCGGGATTGGTGTATGATCGGAGATGCTGGAAAATCAGAAAAATGGAGAGGACTAACGCAACCAGTGCGAAACTTCCAGCAATAATGATAGTAGCTGGTGAGTGTAGATCCCTATATACTACTTGAAAATATAAATTGGAGCTAAGCGCCATTCACAGATGTCTTGTACAACTGACAACTTGAACAGGCAATGGATTAAACCTGACATGAAAAACCATAAAATAAAAATATTACCTACTTGAACATAACACTATTAAGACATCAATCTTCAGTCTAAATAAGCATTAAAACGATTAAGCTAGAAAAGCTTTTATGGTGGTGAGTAAATTCAAACACTTTTTAAGGCGGGAAAGAAACTACTGACCTTAGAGCTTTGCAACTCCATTATATATGCTTTGCGTAATAATGGACTCAATCTGGAAATGGATTAATTTTTTATTTATAGAAACAAAAAATCTAGGCCTATCATTAGCGTGACTGGCCACGTGGAGTCATTTGGTTGAGAGGAAAGGTAAACTTGACAAGTGTAGTATTTGGTTGTACGTGTGTGTGTCAATCGAGGCCACTCATCAGACAAGGGTGCGTGTGTATTGCTCCAAGATGTACTGCAATCAAATAATACAATCGTCTTATAAAAAAAAATTATTTGTCCTATCACAATTTGAATTACATCAAGCTTAAACATGGTATTTAAAATTATCTGATATGTATTTTAAATTGTTAAAGTTGTATTGAAATTAGTTGTAATCAACATATATTTTTTCCGTTTTTGAAGTTGATGCTTTCCACATTGTTTTGGTCTCTCCAAAAATTTATCTCACTTTTAATTGGAATTTTGTAGATTTCGGATGAATTTTAGTTATTTTGATTAACCCACTATTCTTTTGGTAACTAATTTAGTACGTAATTTATTTTTTTGTTAGTAGTTGGCTTTTTTAGTTGGGACTAATAAAAAGAGGTCAAAATTGTAAAGTCGGTTTGAAATTTGAGGCATGATGTCAAATTTCGCTTTTATGGAGGAAAAACAAAAAAAAAGTTTGCTATTTCCTCTAAACTTAAAAAAGTTGCGTTTGTGTACCTATACCCAATTTTCTGAATAATAATAACCTTCATCAGGAAAAAAAATCATAAAAAGAAGGGTTATATTGACATACCCCCCCACCACTAGTTGCAATTAGGATTACCCCCCCATTATAATTGAAATTAGGATTTCCCCCCCAACTTGACAGTCAAAAAAAGTCAATTAACAGTGGACGTCAGTTGACTAGTTAAGGATCGTAAATTGTCATAAATACCCTTTTTCTTTTGAAATTACAAAATTTGCCATAGGCCCTGTTCAAAGGCCACAACTCCAAATAACTGCTGTTTGAGTTTAGAATTTAGAATTTGTTAGTTTATGAAACGATGCCAGAGAGAAATGAAGTTTCTTGGAGTACAATGATTGCAAGGTATAGTCAGAATGGTGATGCCGAAGAAGCATTGAAATTATACATGAAGGGTTCAAACCGAACCTTTCGTGTTTTTCCAGCATTATTAGTGCATCGGCTAGTCTTGTGGATTTGAAACTTGGAATGAATATCCATGGGCATATGATAAAAAGTGGGGTGGAGAGGGAGGTTTTTATAGGGAGCCCTCTGATTGACATGTATAGTAAATGTGGGAAGGAGGAAGATGGTCGGCGAGTTTTTGACTCTATTTCGGAGAAAAATGTAATTTCATGGAATTCGATGATCTCGGGATATAGTCTAAATGGCCAACTAGAAGAGGCTGAGGAGTTGTTTGAGCAGTTACCAAAGAGGAATATTGTCTCTTGGAACACAATGATCTCGGGTTATATACGTAATCCAGCAATCGCGGAAAAGGTGTTAGAAGTATTTGACCGATGCTTTTATCGGGGAAAATCCTAATGGTTTCACCTTCTCAAGTGTCCTAAGTGCCCTGCGGTAAAGCAAGCTTGGCTTCCTAGAGAAAGGCAAGGATATCCATGGTAAGATCATTAAACTTGGAATACACTACGAGGTCTTCATTGGCACCGACCGACCGATATGTATGCCAAATCTGAGACATTAAGAGCTCTAGAAAAGTTTTTAAGAGAATGCAGAGAAGAATGAAGTCTCTTGGACTGCTATGATACAAGCACTTGCGTAAAATGGATTTGCAGAGGAAGCTTTTAATCTATTTGAAGAGATGGAGAGGAGATCACCGGTGGCTCTAATGAGCTCACGCTCTTAGCTGTTCTTTTAAGCTTTTCTCATTGTGGGTTTGTTGATAAAGCCTTTAGGCACTTTGAAACAATGGAAAGGGTTTATGGTATAAAGCCGAAGGGCAGACGCTACACATGCCTGGTTGATTTGCTGGCCATTTAGTATTTTGTCAAAGACTGATTCTCACCATTTAGTATTTTATGTGTAACTAACTGCATTTACACTGAGGTGTTCGAGTGAAATATCTGCACATTGGCATCCCTTATTAACAACAAAGACACAAATACAAACACCCACTACAAAGTGGCAACTATCTACTTTTACTTTCAATTTGGAACGGAGAAAAACTGCATACAACATACGTGTTGCTCTACTGGAAGTAAGTCGAACCACAAACGTTTTTGAAAATTTCAATTGGAGGAGGAAGACGAAGTTACTCGATGGTTTGTTCTGCTATTTGAGAAAATGGGTTTTACTACTGTGTCTAATTTCGAGTCGTGGGTTTTGAGTTGTGTCCATGGCAAATTTCGTAATTTCAACAGAAAAAGGATATTTATGACAATTCACAATTCTTGACTAGTCAACTGACGTCCACTGTTAGTTGACTTCTTTTGACTGTCAAGTTGGGGGGAAACCCTAATTTCAATTATAATGGGGGGTAATCCTAATTGCAACTACTGGTGGGGGGGTATGTCAATATAACCCTAAAAAGAAAGTTAGCAGTTAACTATGTCCGTATTAGAGTTTCAACTGTCAACACAAAAGACTGAAAGCCAGTTCTCTATTGACAACGGAACTTGTTTGTTTCCCCTCCCACTTAACAGTATGTTGAGACGTTTTCTCCCATGAATCCTACACTATTAAAGATCAACTTTCGTTTTTTTTTAAATTTCAATAGACAACTGCATACTGCTCTCTTATTCCGTAAAGAACTTGTGATGCCTCAGAAGTTGATGAGAATCTTCTTGAAACATTTTGGGATCTTTTATGTCTCTGAAAGAGGTAAGAAACTTAGTGTATGCTTAACTGAAGCTTATGATGGTCCTGAGCTTATAGAGAAGTGCCCTTTGGTTCTTTGGAAAGAAAAGGTTCGACGTCTTATTGGTTACAGGGGAAGGAAACGGGATATTGAAACATATAATGAGTTTTCAGATATGGAGGGAGGTGATAATCTGCTTAAGGTAGACGATAAAGGTGAACATGCTTTCTTGGATGGCAGGGGTGATGAAATCATGAGCAATCTGGAGGGTATTACTGTCCCAGATGATTCTGAGATGGAGCTCGAGGATGTCCTTACAGCATACAAAGACACTGAAAAATCTTGAGGTTAGAAGTACACTTCACCTGTGTCTAAATCATGTATTGATGAGTTGCAATTGCTTATTAGGTGATATGAAATGGGAACTAAATTTTCGGTTTGAATAGGACCTGAGATAATATATTGAAACTTAGATATCATTCTTAACAGATATTGGATTGTGATTGCAACAAGCCATCATCTTACACCTTCCTCTTGTATTTTTTCTGGGAACATGCATTTTTTTCTGGCTATAAACTAACTTTCACACATTTATTTCATCAGTAACTAAATTTGTCAGTAGGCATTTCACTGAGATCATTGAGAAAGGCTTAGGAGGTTCCATACCATATTTTGAGAATCGTTATCTGATTTTACTTGAGTTAGTGAATAAGAATGGATAGAAGTAAATGATTTTTATGATTTTGAAGTATGACACTAATCTGATTTATATTCTCTGAGAAATACACGATTTTACTGAATGAACTGTATGAAGTTTTGAATGTGTTTTATTAAGTAAATTATAGTTATTTAAGAAAGAAACACTGAAATGATAATGGATCTCTTCTTGACGTTTATATTAGCCTTTCATCGCCCTCTCTGGTCCTCTACACAACCCACACTTACACACAAATTCCCAACTCTTTATTCTGCAAGCACCTCTCTTGTCTTCAGATCATTGTCGTGCTATCAGTTCACTCTATAGACACTGTCTCATCTTCAGGATCAGAGGGAAAAAAAAACAGGGTTAACTAGGATTAGCAACCCCCCCTCATTACCCTGCTTTTTATTCCTGGGTAAGATACTAATATGACAGTAGTGTCCTATACTCCTATTTCCACTAACTCCTTTTCTTTTGACACCCCCTCCTTTTCTTAATGCTTGAATTTTCTTACCCCGTTTGATCAAATTTTATACGAATTCTTTTTTTGAGAGAAGTCATATTTAATCATCATCTCGGTTCCTGTTCAATTGGTCCGGCTGTCGGGTTGTGACCAACAAAATGGCTTAACTAAATTTAATCCTTTCTTAAACCTTCATACAAAATCACTGAAGTGTGGACTATTACCTAGACTAATCTTTTTTATTGAAAAAAAAAACTAGACTAATCCTCAGCCATCACGGTTGCTTCCATGCTACCATACCGTAAGATTTTTTAGTTATTAAATCCAAAACTAACATCTTAAAAGCGAAAACAATCCGTACAATATAAGTCTTTAGAAAGAAGAATAAACAACCGAATTTTCGGAATATTTGATCAAGGTCCCATAAAGTTGCTCATAATTCACAAACCATATCCAACCATCCAAGAGTGCTTTACTGCTTCCTTGCAATTACTTCATTGCTCTCCTCTCTAAGAGCAGAATTTTGTCAACGAAAATCCCAACTCTTTATCCTGCAAGCACCTCTCGTCTTCGGATCATTGTACTGCTATCTTTATTATTGTCTCATCTTCCGCATCACATTCATAGAAGCAACTTCCATTGATGGAAATAGATATGGATGATGAGATTGATTTAGAATTTTAGATTGACACTGTTGTGATTCCGTATACTCTTGGAGGGGTGAATATGCATACTTTCTACCCTGCTTTTTATTCCTGGGTAAGATACTAATATGACAGTAGTGTCCTATACTTCTATTTCCACAAACTCATTTTCTTGTGATCCATCTCTTTTTCTTATGCTCGTATTTGCTTACCCTGTTTGACGAAATTTTATATACGAAGGACTTTTTGAGAGGTCATATTTTATCATCATCTCCGTTCCTGTTCAATCGGTCGGGTTGTCGGGTCGTGAGTTGCGACCAACCAAATGACTGAACTCAATCCTTTTTTTCATGCAAAATCACTGAATCATGGACTATTACCTAGACTGATCCTCAGCCATCAAGGTTACTTCACGGTGAGATTTTTTAGTTATTAATCCAACACTAACATCTTAAAAACCAAAACATTCAGTACAATGTCAGGTTTTAGAAAGGATGACGGAGTGTGGTGGGATTTTAAGAAGCAGAAAACAGAATAATAATTACAGCATATCCAGACTGGTGTGCGAAAATATTGGTCACATCCTTGATGAGTTGATGCAGCCTACTGAATTAGAATAACTAGTTCCTTAAGTGCAGTCCGTATAATGAGGTAGATAAAAGATGTGCAATCTATGTGCTTGGTGCACACCATTTCAAATTCAAACAGATTGAAGTGTGACATGTTCAAACACCGATGCAATTACAGAAGCAGTGTTTGAATATGGACTTGAAAGTGTTCTTGTAATATATAACATAATTGGCAAATGTAAACACTGATGCAATTGTATTATACCAGTAAAAGCTTGAATCTGGATTCAAAGTGTTCTTAGAAACATGTATGATACGAAGATACGAACTTGGTAAATTGAATCTTAATTTGTATTAGAAGCATGTACATCGCAACTCTCGTAAGTGACACTTTCTGGTTCCCATTTTTGTAAAATGTCTAAGTATTTATATTGTTTCCTACATTTTATGGTGAAATGTTGAAAATTATGTGAATCTCTTAAACTCACAGTACTAAAACATTTCTTGTGAATTTAGAAAATGTATGAACTTGAGCTCTCACGTTCTAAAGTTTTACAATTTGTATTCGTTATTTTTATCACAACGATTTCTAAATTAAATTCTTTGCTCTACATGAGCACATTACTATGCAAGTCATAAAGAAATAGAACAAATTATCAATCAAGAATCAAGAATTAAAGTGCCCAACAAAAAACTTGACCCCACTTGAATGCACTACTTGCCTTGAAGTCTTGAAACCTGATTACTTTTCAGAAAAAATATGTGTATGTGTTCAGCAGGTCCAAAATACCTTCATCTTGAAAATAAATTTCAGTGTCCTCCAATATCTCAATAAATATAATTAACCATGAATTATACAAATTGTTTCTTTTGTAATAGTAAAGCTTCACTATAGCATTTTTCCATTGATAACCACCGTACTCCATAGAGCTCAAACTGTTTTGGGCACAAACAATTGTATGGTTTAGAATTAGCTAATTTAGTAGTTACCGAAAATCATATACATAATATATCCACTTATAATGTTCTGTCACGAGCAATCATCATACACTCTGTATGATATGCATGGAAATTATTTTCTATCGCGTAAAACAATTCATGTTTTAGACATGGCCACCATATTGAAAACCCATTCTATTTCTAACTGCACACAGCATACAATTATGACTTCTACAATTAGTTTGATCTTTCCCCAATACAATTATGGGCTCGATTTCCACTTGCTTGGACAAAACCGATATACTGGAAAGTGAAAACAAGTTTGTATCGAAAAATACCAAATTTTCACAAAATACCAAATCTCGTTAATCCTATCTAATTGTTATTGAATCCCCCCGACATCAAATTTCTATGTACTAAGTGAACCAAAATTCTATAGCAACCGAATTTTTTGAACCGAATTTGTGAACACACTGACGTGGCACTCATCGGTGAGGGTGGTGTATTGTATTAGTCAAAGAAGTACCGAAAAATCAAGGTCTCTCTGCTTGCCACGTCAGTGTGTTCACAAATTCGGTTCAAAAGTGTGAGTTGCTGTAGAAACACTCACTAAGTGAAATAGCAAAACAATAAGTTAAAATAAGGGGTTTTTAGGTTTTGGTCCTCCTAATAATAGGGTAATTAGGCTTTGGTCCAATAATGATCAATTATTAGGTTTTGGTCCTCCTAACCGTGAGTTGACTTGGTTGACCAACGATGGACGTCCGCCCATCTCACATATTTTGCTATTACCCACAATACCCTTGATGTTTGGGGCTTTATCGTCATAATAAATAAATAAATAAAAAGAGTCTTAGTGTTTGGGGCAATATGGCGGAGTATGATGAAACCCTAGTAGTAGTAGAAGACAAGAAGACAGAAATGGAAGATAAAGAAGACTCGAGCAGCTCTTCTTCTGACTGAATCTGAAGAAGAAGGAGAAGATGTTCAAAATGTGGAGAAAGCATTAGCTGACAATCCCTCAGACTATGATACTCACGTCCAAGTATCTAATTTTCTTCTTCTTCTCTTCACTCTCTATCTACTAGCAAAACTGCACGCGCGCTGTGCCTGCAATGGCCGAATTATTTTGTGGTATTGAATACAAAATAGTTATTGAAAATTCACGAAAGTTACAAATTTGTTCATATAATATAATTGATCAGGCATATAGGATTATAAGCAAAGTATAATTGAAATGTTGTACATAATAATATGTCTAACGCAAAAACTAAACTTCATAAGTCATTATGTCTTATAAGAAAAGTACAAAAAAAAAAAAATCATTCTCTAACACAAACGCAAAAATGCAAACATTCTAAGTTGCTGTTGCTATAAACTGAATACATCTTCACCCAATCTTTCTCTGCCCGCATAAATAAGCGATGATGCTGTTATTTATGGAACAAACACAATGTGGGATACTGTGTGGACCCTCATAAATGGTCCACATGGCATTACCCGATCCTCTTCTTTTGTGGCCTCGTTGGATCAACTTGTGCAGTGAGACATCCAACCGACGGAATGCTTTCAAGACCACAATGCCGCTAGGGACCCGGTTAGGCATGATCTCTGGACATGACACCCCGGTGGACCCTACATATCTGCCTAGCCTAGCCCCGGTTAGTAGCCGGGGCCCAACATGGCATGTGGGCCAAGCCTCACTATAAGCCCGTGTCGGATGAAAATAAGGCCCGGCCGGACACTCGCGAGAATATGGAGATTGGACTCTATCCAATGTAACTGAAAATTAAGGATAAAGATCTATATCCAGAGATTCTCTATCCAATGTAACTGAAAACTAGGACAAGGATCCATATCCAGGGATTCTCTAGTTTTCCGGACTGTTACATAATGAGGAGTTTTCACCAACAGAACTACATTGAAAAACTCCATACTCCGGAGATTTTTAGAGACTTGATCCATCTGGGGTATGTAGGCAGCCACTGAACTAAAAAGTGGTTCAGTCTCAACAACAAGAACATTTTTTCCTATGCAACAAGTTCAACAAGGTCTTGAGAGTTCAAATCGCTTTTACGTAGGTGGTGATATTCAGAAGGTCAGTTTCTGTTTTAAGAGTGTCTGGGTAGATCGGTTTTTGCCCCGACAGATACAAAATAATTAGGAAAATATTAAGTTTGTTACCTTATATGAAGGTTTTTTGTGGCGATTCAATTTCCATCCAGATTTGGAGTAACTCTTTGGAGTTGGTGTAGAAGCCTCGAGAGTGGTATCTTCAACAATAAGCTATATCAATGAAAGAGTACTCAATTAATGTGTTTCTAGTACAATAAAAGATATTGTATAAAAACTAAAAATGATTGGCATATAGATATGTATATACAGTACCACAATCTTTTGTTTCTTTATTGATGATTCACAAACTTTATCAGCATCATGTTTGAAAAATTCTATTAGCTGTCAACGCTGTATTTGGATTATTCAAATTGAATTGACTTATTTTGAGCTCAAATGAAAGTGATAACCCAACCAGTTTTTCATTCAAAATGTCCTTAATCATTTGTGGACCTTCATCCTGAAAAAAATAATAATAAATAAATAAATAATTTGAAATTGAAATTGTAACCTGGTCAAGTGTGAAGTCCGTATGAATGATAACTTTCACTTGAAAAATATCAGACAAACCTGGTCATTCATAGTAACTAAATCTTCAATTGGAACTGAAATGAGCTTTTCAGCTTCAGACCCAAAAATAACAAGTTGTTGTGACTTGATTGTTGGATCCTGAACATCGATGCGAACATAATACCTTTTTGAAATAGAAGATAACTTACGTATTAATAAAATTATATTCTATTTGTTAATACAATACATGCCTATTTAATTTTATTGTTTTGATGAATACCTTGCAACAATATCGGAAACAATACGTACGGTTGCACTTTTCACACCATTTTCTCGTTATTTTGTTTGTAACTTTCTTGGTGCACTTTCCGCAAGATAAGTAGAAAGGCTCACAGTCATGTATAACACCAATTATTGTGCATTGACATGTGAACGCTGCACCCTTTTTTTTTTATAAGAAACTTTGTTAATGTCTAATCTATTTAAGATAACAAAAGTTGATCACTATAACTTGTATACTCTTACCACGGGCTTGTCTTTCTTTACTGCATCAATAATCTCTTGTAATGTTTTTTGGTAGGTATTGCTGCAATTTTCTGACATGTAGTCTACGATTGAATAGTTTGATAGGAAACTAATTTGTTTATGTTGGGTCCTGCATTTTAGATGTATTAGTTCGGAATAGTTAAATACTTAATACGGATTTAAATGTAGAGATCAATTTTTTGAAGATTTAGGAAGCATTTTTAGAGCCACAACCTGGTAATCTATAGTAAAGACTGTGTCTTTGGGATTTCAAGATTCGAATAAATCTGTGTCGATGATGTAGAGGATACACAGTAAATATCTGAAGAAATAATTATTCATAGTAAGCAACAAGTAATCTCAGTTGAGTTCGTCTTTGATTTAAATCGAATTAAAAAGCTCACCATTGAATCAATTGACAACTGCGGATGTAATAATAAAAACAGGTGCAGGTGTCATTGAAGAAAGGTTATAATTTTCAATTTCATTAGCTTTGTTTCTCCACAGCGTAACCCTTAATTTTTTTTCCCCTGGAAAGTTATGTAGTGCATAAGATAAGATGATGAAACATGTTTAATTGATTAAATGGAAATTAATAGAACTGAAAATTGTTACCCCTCATCTTGTAAGTAAATCTCTCTTTTCTTGGATATATTTCCATTTGGTTTTATTTGTATTTCACAAATTGAATGAAGTATGCCCATAATGTCTGTTTAAGATAGAAAAATGATCGTTAAGGAATTGAGTTATAAACACGTAGTAAAGTGGCAACAACAAATTTTCATATTTAATGAAGGGATGCCTTTATTGAAATTAGTCTACTTGGGAGAAATCATACCGATGGAATAGTTTTTTTGTCCATGGTGAAGGTGAAGATTGTTAAATGGTACTAAATTGAATTTGTATTTCGGGATATCAGTATAATGATCATCAAGGACCTTAAGTATGGTATCCCATTTAAAATATAACTTGAAACCATGATCAATAGGCTTGTAATTGCTTTTAGCGACACCGACGCTAAAATTTTGAAGTTCACATATGTTACCCTCCAGCAAGGCCTGCTTATGTTTTGATATATAATTTCCTGTGACCATTGCTTGTATTTGATCACCCTGTAGTATTCGAAGGCATAATAAGAAAGGATAGAATAAATCGAGAAATGGTACATCAAAGATTTCGATAAAAATACATATGATTAGTATATGACCTTAGCATCAATAAATATGACATCCATACTCTGGAGTTCTTTTTCATCTTCAAAGTTATACACCTTTCAAACTCTCGACAATCTGACAACCAGTTTCCATGGTTTTCGAGTTCCATCAACTTCGGCGACGTAGTGATCATTTCTGGCATCCATTTTTTGTCCAAAGAACCTGTTGTTTATATGTCAATTGATAATTAGTAATAGTGTATGTACTAATAGCGAAAAAGTGAAAAAAATATGGAATTTCGAATTCTTACTCATCAACTTGCATGTAAACGAGTATATGAGAAGTGAGAAACAACCCCAAGACTGTATGCTTTTATTTCAGAGCGGTAATACATATATATATATATATAGTTTTTTTTTGCTTAGAACCGTTAGGAGTTAGTTTTTTTGAACTGTTGTAAGGTAGTTTTTTCTTTTCTTTTTGTTAACTGGTAGAAAATCTGGGCGAAGGGGTGCTAGAGAGTAGAGACGGTTAAGGAGGTTTCCAAAATAGGCCATTGTTGTGTATCCGGCCTACAGTCGTGTACATATGTACCATGGGTTTTGCATGGAAGTTCAAAACAATTATGACCTTTCACATCCAATTGAAATCACTCAACTTAATTCGGTTTGACTTGTTTTTTTTTAGTGTTGTTGAAATTTTATTACACTTCCATGAACATTGTTACATAGTTATAGTAGTAGTAGAGGCGTTGATAGGCTTATTAGTCCTAACATTATTTCCTGTAAATTCCTTTTTTAATTACTTGTTAACAAACATGTTTCACGCAGCGTATTGTCGTGATTATGATAGGTCTCTTGTCTGGATTAAATATTGTAAACAAAGATTCCTGTAAAAATTGTTAGCGGAAGTACTGCCTGTTTGATATGATCCATAATGGGATGCCATATTTTAAACTCTTAACTTACGTGTTATTTGTACCATAACTGTAGAATGGGCATGCAAGGAATCTGCTAATAATGCAGAATAATTTGATAATCAGATACGGTTGAGCAGTAATTGGTTCATACAAATAATAGAAAGAAGTATATAACAAAGCTACATTCACAATAATCTATTGTGGAAAAAAACTGTTGCGAATCACATTCACAATAATACTGCTTCTGGAACGTTTTTACTTTCAGTGAAGCTACATATGTAATAACAAATGACAGCATGTCTCTTGGATCAGTGTATAGTCAGAAAGATGTGTGCATGCAGCAACCCTCTACTTTGAAATTCAACTTCGTACATTGTTGTTAGGAAAGTAACAAAAATGAGCATATGTTAGTCGTACTAATATTACCAATTAATTTTTTTAAAATAATAATAATTAAGGCTTGCTTTATCAGTACCTGTAACTCTTCTATGATGTAGTGGTCGTTGGTACAAACTTTGCATGAATTGATTTAATTTAATTTTGAAAACCCGATTAACAATATCCAACCTATCATCTGCTTGTTGTCTCATGTTTTAGTTCAAAAAGAATTTGATCTCATACCAATTGGGGTTGAAGCCAAAAGTCAGAGAAAGACTAAGGGGCTTTGACCACCTATAATAATTCAACCTAGCATCTTCAATATGTGTGTTGACATCCATTACATATTGTTGATGCAGACGGCCAGCTCTGATCAAATTGTACACTTCGTTTGGGACGAGTTGACTTAAAAATGCATAGACTTCACTAAGTGTTCTTCTGTAATGTGGTGCCTGTCCATGCATTCCTCTAAAAAAATGATCAACCCATAAGTGATTTGCAATTCTTCTACATAGAATTAAATTGTGACTGAACATGATGTATGGATACAATTCACGTGTATACTGCAAAGTTGTAACAACCCTCAGTATGCGATCATTCCGAGTACGCTCTACAAAGTGCAAAGTAGCTAGTTGAATACAAATGATAGTATCAACTTAACAAAATAGCTCGCTTTCCTGACTCGCGGCTGGGATTAGTTTTGAGGGGGTATAAATCTACGGTCACAATTGCCTCACTGTCTCACGTGAGATCGCAATAAATCAAAATCTTAAATGTAAAACCCATCGTATCCAAACCTTTCCTTCTCCGAAATTAGAATTTAATTGGACCTTGAAAAGCTTCGAAACCTTTTGGGTTCTCCCTCCACCTCTAAGTGCTTCCACCCTCTAAGTGCTTCGAAACCTTTTTGGTATATACCAGAAAGATTTTTACTTCTAAGATGAAAAAAAAACAAAATCATACGTACCCCACTTCTATACACTACAAATCATCTCTTTCAGCTCAATGAACAAGACAGTCTTCTGCTTCTTCAGTACATTCTCTGCAATTGTGCAATTGCTCTTTTACATCAACTACTCTATACAAAAAATATCTTGGATCCTTAGAGGTTCAAATCAACTCGAGGTACTGAACAAAAAAAAATTAACTCAAGTGCAAGATCTGAATGAAAGAAAATAAGTCAGGGGGCCACAACGGAAACATTATACATCACTGGAAGGCATGACAATTTTGAACAGACCAGGGATGGTCTCGACAGGACTGAGTTTACATCTGATGGCAAGAGAATGAATATAGGTTCTCTACTGATGGCATGGGAGCCACATCCAAAACGTCCTGCGAGTCAGCGTGAGATCTGGGTTCATAAATTTTTCATATTGTCATCTATTATTGTTTGAACCACTTCAGAATGATCCCACCAATAAAGTTATTGGTAATGATAGTGTTTGCCTATCTAATATTGTTTGAATCATTTTTGAATGATCCCAGCACAAAGGTGATCAATATGAACCACTTCGGAATGATCCCACCAATAAAGTGATTGGTGATGATATCGTTTGCCTGGCCTACAAGATTTGAAGTCATCAGTCCGTTCTACTTGCTCCGACCAATGGTTATGAACTGTCGTGGTTTTGTAGGATCCACCGGAAAGACCAAATGGCTACAACGCCAATGTGTTAAGGCTGAACGTTTGCAGTTATGGGTGATTACAGTTATCCTTTGGTCTCCCATCTTTCAATTCCTCTCTCCAATAGATGGAAAACATCTCTTCGATCGGTTACTTTTCTTATCTATTATATTGTGTGCTTATTTTTTTTATGTTGATTTTTTTATTTTTGCAGCCAAATGGCCGTTTTGAGACACAAACCAAGATCTGTCTCAGCATATCAAATTATCATCCTGAGCATTGACAGCCATCATGGAGCGGTAAGCTTCATACAATGTGCATTTAATTGTTTTCCATCATTTTAAAGATTAAATTGGAGAGACTACTAATAGTTGACTCTCTTGCCATTAAGTTTTAGGTTCTTCCTTTTAGATGTGAAGTTTTATGAACATGGTGTAATTGATAATTTTATGTTTGTCTTTTCTGTTATGGTTCTGTGTTAAACATAGACCTTTATAAAACATAGACCTATATGAAATACAAGGATGTTTGAGTTGGATAAAGAGTTCCAATTGAATGAGTATGTTACTGTCTTGCCAAAGTTTGACATGCTTTTCATATCCTGATCCACCACTTTTAATGGCAGTTCGAACAGCCTTAGTTGCATTGATTGCATTCATGCCTACAAATCCAAATGGTGCCTTGGGCTCACTGGATTACAAGAAAGAAGAAAGGCGCTGTTTGGCAATTAAATCGCGTGGGGCAGCACCAAAATTTAGAACGTCTGAACGCGAAAGACTAATTGATGAGGTATGTTTAAATTCTATACTTGAATCCCCCATAAACATCTTTTATAAGTTGTGACCTGTGTGCTTTGAACTTACTAGACTGCTTGCAGATTCACCAGTATATGCTGAGCAAAGTGCCCCAGTTCCTCAACTTGCTGCACAAGAGTCATCGATGAACACCCAACCAATGCGAAGGTGAAGCACCTGTTGCTCCCTCCGGATGGTGATAACATAGCCGCTCCTCGACGAAAGCCAAACCCCGAAGCCGAAGACGGGGATTGACGCTCGAGAGGTCCATGCCAATGCAGGTCCTTTGAGTGTCGGTTTGATTACAATGAATGTATCAAGACGTGTCCCAGCAACAGAGCATGGTGAACAGCTGCAAAGGCCAGAGGTAAGAGTTTCAAAATAGTCAGATGATCAGTTGTTCACATGGGCTGCGATAGGGCTCACAGTTGCAAGAAGACCTGGCATATAGTTCATTTGTTGTTGAGCAGATCATCAGGCACGTGTCTCACCGCTTGGAATCTCTTGCACTTCGTCTAACCAGCCACAGTTCAAAGGTAAGATCCCTTGATCGACCACCTAATTTAATTTATTAAGTTCCTTCACTTCAGTGCATTTCTTTTATTTCTCTACTTACATTGTTTCCCCTAAACTTTTCATGATTATTTTTCTAATTCTTTGCTTATATTGTTGCGTCGAATAGGAATTTAGGCCACTCTTTGTTACATAAAAGTTGTGGATTCGACATTAATTAAATAGCTTAATTGTGAAATTAAGGAACCCTTCGGTTAAGTTCTCCAAAGCTTTAATCGTGAAAATGAACAAAAGAACCCTTCATTCTCCAAAGCTCACAAAAACCCTTCGTTCTCCAAAGCTCGAAGTTCTCAACGAAGGGAAAAAAAAAGGCGCATGATACAACGGTGGCTTTTGCAGGTCAATCTCATGATAAAACAAAGAGATTGAGAGGAAAAGGAAGGAAGAGTTGATGAGATAATTCCAGCCGCGAGTCAGGAAAGCGAGCTATTTTGTTAAGTTGATTTTGTCATTTGTTAACGACTCTTTTGATCAGTCGACCAAACACCATTTATGAGTGTGTAGTCCATACCAAATAGGCAACAAAGCTTAATAATTGGTAGATTTTTTTGGGGTTTTGCTTGGTGGTATTTTCTTATTGAAGTTCATCTAAATCTTTTCGGGAATTTCTTGGTAATTATACTAATATTGCATATACATTCCTGTTAAGTTGAAATATTCTCCAACTACCCATGTCGATAACTTTGTTCTCTTTTAGCTTATGATACCTTCCCCTCCTAAAAAAGAAATTCATAAATCCATGTTGTTCCCTAGACTCTGTAATAAACTTAAATTTTTATTGCATAATCGTGTGTATTAAGATTTATAACAATTTGTTAATTTTTTTTGTTTGGCTTTCAGTTATGTCATTGAGGTAGACTTTGATTACACTTGAGGTATTATACATTTCTGTAATCCCTTTAAAATTTATACACATGCTTAACGGATTGTACTCTCATTTTAAGCAACTTAGGTGAATATGATTTCATTGCCAATTGCAAAACTTTGAATCACATCTCTTTCATTTGGGTCAACTGCGCCAAGGTAATATCCTTTTCACGCAATTAACGCTCCAGTGCCTTTATCTTAACCTTGCACTTTGTTTCTTCATCTTTGTTTTTATACTGTAATAGTTTTACATTGTAGCTTTTTCATCTGTTTTTGTTTCTTTCATTTAGTTACATCCAATTGTGTAAGTTCTTTAGTCAATCCCAAGTGGACCCACCAATCATTCCACTCTAATTCTAAAAGTAATCTAAGTTCTACGTATTTAGTTTTATTTCTTTGTCCTCCCAACTGAGGAACCATTGTTTGTTTGTGTTTGGGTGTTTTCTCTATCTTTGTTTTCGTTTGAAGTTTTGCACTTACTGTGTTTGTTGTTTTTATTACTATTCTTTTCCATTTGTATGGTATTTTATAATTCTTTCACCGGTGAATGGAGTTTGTATTGCAGGCTCTATAAGCAATAAGGAGGTGCTACAAGGGTACACCTTATTCGGGTATTTTATTTTATATTCATGTTGTGTTTTAAAATGGAGGTGCAAATACATAGAAAGGTTGCAATGCCTAGGAAAAACGTACACTTATAGCGGTATGGCAAAGCCACTCTTGACCAAATTACAATTGTGCACTGATTTTATGTTTATCAAATTAATATTATTGATGCCAAGACACCAATCTATGTATACTTGGCATGACTATTTATAATCATTTCATTGCTATTTTAGTGAAGACTGTCTTAGCTAAACGCATTACACACACAACGATTAAATGAAAGTTGTGTAGGTTAACAGGGATGTTTATTCCATTTTTGCATAGTAAGAATCATATATGGTCTTTAATAGGTTTTTTTTTAGCGTATTGTTAGGTTTTTGTTATTCTTGCTTCTTGCTAAGGTTCAGAAACATTGTATTGCATGGCAAATATTTTTTTTTCCCTTTTTTTTCATTTTAATTATTTATGGAAATGAGACATATTATAGGTTGTTCTTTGGGGCATAGTGTATTGCTTAAAAATTCTTGCACTACTGTCAAAATTTACATGATTTGTAGATAAAAAATTACACACGCACTGATTAGACGAAAATTGTGTAGGTTAACAGGGATGTTTATTCCATTTTTGTATAGTAAGAATCATATATGGTCTTTAATAGGTTATTTTTTAGCATGTCGTTGGGTTTTTGTTATTCTTGCCTGTCAGAGGGATATAAGGAAGTAGAGTTGGAAACTGATTCCTTGAGGGCAGTGAAGGCTATCAATAAGCTGGAGAAGTCACCTTGGTATTGTTGGGATATTCTGGAAGCCATTGAACAGAAAAAGGAAAAGTTTCGATTTGTTTCCTGCTCGCATGTGTACAGAGAAGTAAACAGAGCTGCAGATTATCTAGCATCTCTAATACAGGGTAGTTGTAATCTCTCCATCCAATTTGTCCCTCCATTAGATTATGTATTGCAGAATATTGTAAATGAAGATGCGAGTGGACAAAGGTATGTAAGAAAAAGTTAATCAATACAGGTGGAGGTCTGCCTAACCTCAGCTTAATTTCTGAAAAAAAAAAAAAAAGGGTTCAAACACGTTGTATTGCATGGCAAATATTTTTTCCCCGTTTTTTTTTTTTTTTTTTTTTTTATTATTCATGGAAATTAAGCATATTATAGGTTGTTCTTTGGGGTATAGTGTATTGCTTAAAAAATTTTAAACTGCCGTCAAACTTTACACGATTTGTAGATCAAACCACTTGACCAAGTCAATTTTATTTTGTTGCATTTGTTCCTGATCCTCGATAGCTATGTTGCTAGCAATATAGGCACAATTAATAAATTAATATATGTTACACCTTTGACTGCTACTTAGTGCATATATTGTTTTAATCTAACAGTCTAAAATAATGCATTTATTGCGTATGTTTGGGAGTCGTCTATTTTGATTTTGGTGGTCGCTGGTACTGACTTCGGTACTTTGGTACTTTGGCATATTATTATCAAATATATTCATTAGATTGTTATACCTCTCACATTGCCGTTGGCGATGGAGGTATTGGAATCGGCATTGGAAGTAGTGTTGAGGTTGGGGTTGGTACTGTCGTTGCTACCTAAAAATCTGCTTCCTCTTTGAAATTGATTTATAGAGTCTGTGAGTTAGTGAGTGAGATCAAGTGTAATTTGTGCTCAATGCAATCTGTATTATGTGATTTTTTTTTTTTGGTAAGATTTGAATATATCTGTAGTCAGTGAAAAGTTGTCAAGCAATTGAATTGTTACATGCTACTGTATTTTGCCATCATACAGACTAACTGTTGGAACAATGGAGAGTATCTACACTTCTCCAGTACCAGCAACTAGCAACCACTGATGCTATTCATTGTTGGTGTTAGGGCCTTCTGCACAAATTCATCACTATACAATATTTAGCTGAATTTTACCGTTTAGACATAAATGAACATAACTTACAAGTACATAGAATTAAAGAATTACTTAGAAAATCACCGAGAGTTACTGATTAAGATGCAAAAAAGTAATGAAACTAAATAAGATAATGGTCTTTCACATACTGTTATAAAACATAGTACTTTGTGAAGAGTACAGAGTTCTCAGTGATGTTCAAGTATAAGCTAATTCAATTTTTTTAATTACTTTCAATAGTTAATTACTATCGTGTTCGGAGGAAGAGGTGTAGCTCTTAGATAAAAAAGGAAAATGGATTCGACAATCAATCAACGAATGTTTTAAGTTGATAGTAGAATTCTCTTACAAAAACTTTGATAAAAGTCTGAATGAAAAATTACCTGTTTATTTTTTAGTTTATCCCGCATAAAATGATGTTGTGTTCTTTTACGAAGAAATGGTGAAGGCGGAAAAGTAAGTGGGTCGTAGATGGTTTTCTTTCATAGTTACATTTTCTGATATGACGTAGGCAATATGTATAAGTATTCAATTTTTTTTTACAGATCAAGTCTTAAGTCTACGATCACTGAAGAAACAAACATATTAATTTAATTCAAGAGTAAGAAGCTAGAATAGATAACCAACAGTTTTCAAAGGTTTAATATCATATCTACGAAGCCAGACATGGACATTTCTACAAGACACAAAGTATTTTGGGTATGATATGAAGTGGGTATAAAATTAAAGTAACAAAACAATTAACTAAGATCCAAATTATAGTAGCCAATGAAAGAAGTAAGATGTTCTGACCTCTGAAGAGGGAACGACATGGCAATACATATATAAAGCATGCATGCTCTGTGTTGTTTACGTTGAGCCTCTAATCGCATTGAATGCAATCGTTGTACAATAGATGGAAGAGCGCCTCTTAGATACAACTGCTTTCACCTACAATCTATTTGCAGAATAATTGAAGCTATACTAATAAAGTGACATTTAGTAAGATTTATTCAAATACAGGTTTGATATCCATTACAAAAAAATAATAGTACTGAAACTTATTTTTAAAAGAGACAATCTCCATCCGAACAATTTCTTGTATTGTATTAAAATTTTCGTACAATATCAATAATAGTGCACATTCCATACCCAGGATTTATATTTCTAAGCAACATAATAGGTGCACCAATCTTAAGCCGCAACTCATGAGCTGGCAGACCTCCTGGAGAAATATTATTTAACAACTCTTGTTAGTACAAATTGCGAAAATCATCCTCGACCGAATCAAATGAAAAAAATACTACTAGCTTCATGTCCGGGTAAGAATTTGAGAACACGATTATTCAATCTATTAACATGGCTGTTCAAAGGTGTCAATAAAGCTCTATCCACAATGTAATTCAAATCTCTTGCATTGTCGCATAGATTTGGGAAGACTGCGTCAATCAATCTGGCAATGGAATCTTCATTTTCCCAAGGGATAACCATATCATCGGGAACTCTGATCATATCATTTTCTACGTAGGGTTCTTCAGCATTTTCAATCTTCAGTAGATAAGCAGAATAAGAAGGATCAGATTTTGCACGCATGTTTTCTTTCAAGCGAAAAATTCTCACCTGGTTCCATAAGTCAGACTTAACAATACATGCATTAATTGTTTGTGTCCTTGTACCACGAAGAATTATTGATAGTGTCTGCCTGAAATCTCCTCCAATAACCATAACTTTTCCGCCAAAAGGAAGTGTCTGATCGAAGAGGTCTCGAAAAGTTTTGTCTAAAGCTTCAAAAGTGTAGCGATGAGTCATCGTGATTTCATCCCAAATAATAACTCTGGCTTTTTCTATGAGTTTGGCTAAATTTGTTCCTTTACTGATTGAACACATTGAATTAGGTTTTAGAGAAAGCAGAAGTTTGAATCTAGAATGAGCTGTTCTTCCTCCGGGTAATATGGTGGCTGCGATCCCTGATGTTGCTGTTGCAAGAGCAATTCCCCCGTCTTTCCTAATAGAAGCCAGTATTGCCAGATACAGGTATGTCTTTCCAGTACCCCCAGGCCCATCGACAAAGAAAACTCCACTTTTTTTTTCTTCTATCACTTGTAAAATAGCTCTGTAAGCACTTAACTGTTCTTGATTCAAGTGATCAATAGACAATAAATCTGCATGTGGCACCACAACAAACATCTCATTTTGTAAGAGTTCAGAAACGTCAGACTCTAGAAGGAATTCATTTTTTAAAGGAGGAAGATCGTACTCAGATAGTACCTGGTTTTGTAGTACTAAGAGTTTAATTATATCATTGAGAACCTGATTGTGCAATACTTCAACACGTGTAGTGTTCGAACTCGGGTAATCCTCAGACATTGCCATGACATACTCATCCCACAATCTGCGCACACCTGTTGGTTGACAGTAGACTAAAATCGTAACAAATAAACTTCTCAAAGCAAATGACATTTTGACTCTAGAAGCTTATTCAAGGCATGCTCGATAACTATCATCATTTTCTAAGAGTCCAAGTCTTTCAGCAGCTTCTTTGAAAGTTTTGCATCTCTCACCATTAACATAAAGCATATCATGGAAAGATGTGGGACCCCTAACATGATTCAGAAGAACCCTGAGGAAAAATACGTCACCTTCCGAAGGATGAATGGTATATATTCTTCCAATAACTTTCAATGTTGATAATCGACGAACCCATCAAGTCCTTTCTTTTGCAAGCCACCGGTAATATTCAGGTATTTCTCTGTATAATAATTGCCTTGCTTCAGGATCATCTCTGTTTAACTTGAAAAATTCTGTTAGCATAGTTCTAGAATTGAGCTCATCTGCAAGTACATTGGAGACAGACTGATGACTGTAGTATCGAACCTGTTGCCTATTCGGCAAGTGAATGTGCAATCTTTCAACAGATGGATAAATCTTACTCAAGTCAAATTTATAAATTCTCCACAAAGCTTCAGGTGCACAAATCCATCTTCCATCAACAAAGTGTTGTATCTCATCAAACTCAGGTCCACGACGCACTTCAAGAGATACACAGTCTGGCCCTTTGTAAACATACTTGTAGAGATACTTAATAGATGAAATGTTACTGCAAACTTCAACATTAATATGACAATTATATTTCCTCAACAACCAAGGGTTATATGGAACGACCCAACTATTGTTGGCAACTTTTTTAGATCTCCCACCAAGAGGGACAGAACGGCCGTCATAACGCCTTTGATATATTGGGTAGGTATCATTCCCCTGAGTTGTAATAGGTGCAAAAGGCTGGGATAGTTTCTTTTGCATTTTCCAGTTTTCATACATGAAGTGTTTCTGTATTCTACTCCACATGAACCATGTATCATATGTTCAAGAACAATACGATATAATTCTGGTTCTTCATCTTCATAAGGTATTTCAGCCCTAACTATCTTGTCATAGTCATCAGGCCCCTTCAACTTGTCTTCTTCACTGAAAATAATCAGCATGTGAACATGTGGCAACCCTCTTTTCTGGAACTCAATGACATGCACATGAGCGACGACTTTTCCCAGCACACCAACTTCATAGATATCCTTCTTTAATTCCTCTAACTTTTCACGAAAGACATGCGTGGTCAAATCTGGTCTATCCTGTGAACTTTGACTAGGTTTTAGTCTGGAAACAATCTCATCCCATTTAGGATTGCACATCATAGTGAGAAATATGTCAGGCTTTCCGTATCTGTGGACCAACGCCATTGCGTCCTGGTATCGCTAATACATATCACGCGGACTACCATTGTAAGAAGATGGCAAAACAGTTTTTCGACCAACATTTGCTGCAATTGTAAGAAGATGTAAATGTCATGATTGCAGATAAGCAAAGTATGTTAAAACATGTTTATAACTCAAGCAATATTACCTGCATTGTTTTCACCAGCAAGCAGCGCATCTTGAAGTCCTTGATAGATTTCAGCTCGAAGGGTGTCCTGGTTTTTTCTAATCCAACGCAATCTACTACTATCAATTTTTATGTAGTTATCAACGATGTATTGCTGAAGCAAACGACCACCTCTAAGAAAAAGAGAGGTATCATGCTGCCTAATCTACAAATTATATAGATAAACGATTATAACCATATCAAATACAAAATGATATTTTAAAGGCATCAACAAATTAAGGGAATGCATAACAAAGCATATTATCTGCAACCGTATACACTAAGATCAAGTATGCTCAAACAACTTTAACAAAATTCTATGGTAGACTTTAAAACAGTTGTAAAATGTGTAGACTTTAAAGCAGTTGTAAAAAAGAGCTTCTGACCTGAAGCACATAAGAATAAAATTCACGGCATGTCACACTATTTCCATTATTGCTCCTGGTATTAAGATCCCACCCATAGCTCCCATAAGGTAACAATAAAGGGTATTGCAAGGCGACTGAAAAGATTGATATACCAAAGACCTTATAACAATAAAGTACCCTCATTCTCTCAACCTTATTAGTTTTCTTCTCTGTATGCTGATAACTCATAACCATTCAGTCCATGCTGATACATAGTTTTTAGATCACCGTGTAATTTTATGTTGTTCTTGGTATTAAGTAATCTTCATTCCTACCAATTAATTGGTGTCTGTTGTGTTCAACAGTTGCTGCATTTTCATCTGCATCTTTCCTCGAATAGTACATCACAGTACACCCCAAGTCAATCTTACAATGGACTTCAAACAAAGGGCCCTAAATCAAATGATATGCTATCCATGCAACCACAGATATCAGCTTCTCCTCATGAAGCCCTGTCAAACACCCCACTCTCTCTCTAAAAAAAAAACTCTTTGCCAGAGATCTAAAAGGCGACTGAAAAGATTGATATACCAGAGACCTTATAACAATAAAGTACCCTCACTCTCTTAACCTTATTAGTTTTTTTCTCTGTATGCTGATAACTCATAACCATTCAGTCCATGCTGATACATAGTTTTTAGATCACCGTGTAATTTTATGTTGTTCTTGGTATTAAGTAATCTTCATTCCTACCAATTAATTGGTGTCTGTTGTGTTCAACAGTTGCTGCATTTTCATCTGCATCTTTCCTCGAATGGTACATCACAGTACACCCCAAGTCAATCTTACAATGGACTTCAAACAGAGGGCCCTAAATCAAATGATATGCTGTCCATGCAACCACAGATATCAGCTTCTCCTCATGAAGGGGTTTCCCTCACAAAACAGAGGTTAAGAATGACATGTCAAATACATTGATAAAATCCAAGTCAAGTAAGTCCAGCTCTCCATTTATTTTCAAAAATGGGAAAAGTAGTCGAAGGAAACACCAAGAAAAAGTTGATTGCAGAAGCCTTATGAACACTGATATTGCAAATGCAGTTGAGCTCTCTATTGCAGCATCAGAAGCACTGTCCATATCTGAATTAGTAAATAGCGCCTCTGCTTCCGAAGTTTTTCCTGTTTCAGCTGTACTTGAAGTTGCACTACGTGTAAAGCAAGCATGGATTCAGTTGTGTCAACAAAGGTTGGCAAATATATCAGATTGTGTAACTGATGTGGTTGATGAGACTGTTCTGCTGCAAGACCTGGATGAAGACACTATGGCAGATGCATGTTTGCAAGTTGGCATCTCTTGGCAATTTCGTGTTTTAAGAAAATGCCATGATTGTTTTCTTCATGATAATAAATTTGGTGATGCTGCGCTTAAGCGGTTTGGAGCTGTTAGGGTTGTTTATATTAGAAGTCATTGTTTGGTTTGTTTTGGAACTGTTAGGTTTATTTTCATTTAAATATTTATGTTTATGTTGGAATTGGAATGGGTATGATTTCTCGATCTATTCATTTGTTATTTTAGTTTCTATGTCTCTGCAAAATAGTATGATCTTCGATGTGCTATATTCTTTGGGTCTGTATTTCTCAAGATTGACAAAGGTTGTTGAATACTTGAATACTTGAATGCGTAGAAAAAGATTTATATGGTTTCTTCAGTCTGAACAACTATCTTTGGCAAGGTGAATTTTTGCTCGATACGCACTCTACATTTTGCACCTTTATTATTATTTGTTTATGCTTAAAGTTGTACAAGAATGCTTTTTAGGTTGAGATTTTATCTGTAGCATTGTTTGCATTGCAAAGAATATGTCAAAGGCCTTTAATGTAGTTGTTTTTAGTGCTCCTTTTGGTATTTTGTAATAAAAAACGTAGTTTTATAGATGAACATTGGGGAATCAGGTAAAATCTTAACTCTTCATATTATTTCAGAATTGAGTTTTAAACCTATTCTCCTGTGTAATTTAATTTCTTAGTAATTATACTATCTTGCATAAACAATCATGTTGAATTGCTTTGCCTTTTTTTCCCCCTTGAAAATTATATTAGTGTTTGGTACTGATTAAGAATGTTTTTGTATTTCAAGATTGGCTTGGTATTGGATCAGTTAAACGGTGATGAGAGGAAAGAGATTCCAAGATTGGATAATGAATTGGTAACTTTTAAAGCAACATTCTCACAACCCCCGAATGTTGTGGAATCCATAGGAGTTCATAAAGTGTGAGTTGAGTGCCGAGATGTGTAAAATTCACTTTGCCTCCATTCTCAATTAGATAGTTGTTGCTCTGTTTAATGTGCTAATTGAATCTTCTTCTTTGCAACTTCATCAGTGGAGATTCCCTCAATCCATCTATTCACTGCCCTCACAACTCGATCTTTCATTGAATTCAGGTATGCCTCATTGGTTGTTTTTTATTTAATTTGTACGTCTATGTCCCCTTCTCCGTCTTTGTAGATTGTACTACACTGCTACTATCACAATTTTGTTTACGTGACATGTACAGTTCATTTACACTCCTACTTATTATTGTGTTAGTTGCATTACATTCTACACTATTGGTATAAATCAATACTGTGACACATACCTTTTCCCATATGTATCTTTTTTTTTAATAGTGATTCGTTTCAAATATGGATTGAATTGATAGTTCCCTTATGACAGGCATGATTTGTTTTTTCTTTATTTGAGTTTTCTGCTGAGCATGAGCATGTTGGGGGAATTATTAGGGACTATGGAGGACAAAGGTGCTTCGCTTTCACCCGAAGAACTAAGACCAAGCCGGCGGGCTTGGAGGTTCTTTGAAGTTGAGTTGCACTAACGTTGAGGTTAGTTGACATTTAGAAACTATATATATAGTTTCTAATTGTTTGTTGAATTGATTTGGGTTGAGTTTTATTTTACCAATTTGATATTTCTTTCAGAATTTCTAAAGGTCAAATGCTTAATGAATTGTGAAGTGGTTTTATCCTTGATCATAAATCTGAACAACTTCACCGATGTCCCCTCTTATATTGGTTGTTAAAGTGTGTGTGGAAAGCATAGCGACTTGTTTGAGCTCTTTCACCACAAAGAACCCTAGACTATTTGTTTGATGTTGTATGCGAAGCCAAAAAGGTTAGTATTTCAGTTTTTGTTGAGTATTTGATTTGAATTTCTTATAAAAACAGGTTGCTTTTTCGTTCATTCCAAATCTTCTTGTTATGTTTGCTAGCTTGCTACTTTTTCCATGAATGATTCGTCTTAAAATTTTGGCTGCTTATCTATTGGTAGTCTACATGAGATTTATTTTGAATTACATTCTAGAGTGTAATGATAAACTGGGGTTCAAGAGTGCGCTACTTCTAGACACATCTATTAATCCTTTCAGTCTTATATAATTTGATAGATCCGAAGTCAATTAAAATCCCTTTACCGGGCTTTTTGATTACTCGCTATGGTTATCATTATATAGTCTTCCGAGTTCTAACTGTAGCAAATGGCACAGGCATGCCTTTGGTTCAAACCAAGTGTAGTGACTTATTGCGTAATCAATGAAGTCAATGCTCCAAACAGTTTAGACTGTGTTCTGATACGTGGTTGTACAAAATGGTTTGCCTTCAAATTAATTTAACTACAAAAAATTGTTTTTGCTTGAAACTTATATTAAACACTTCTTCTGTATATAATAAAAAGTCCCATTTGTAGTATGATTACATGATTAGTTATTAATCATGATCACATAATCACATTTTGTAATGAGAAGAGAAAGTGTGTTGGTATTATACGTTTGTGTCTTGAGGATCATACATGTTTCGACCAAATATGATCAAAACACCAAGTGTTGATAAAAAGACGAAGAACGTATAAAAGTAATTAGAAAAATGATGGTGATCGGGGGAATGATGAGACTGTACCTTGCGGTTGCCCGTACCCAAATTATCGGTGGGATCAAGTCTCAAGAACGTAGTTCAATGAAAAATAGTTTGGTATTTATATAGGTAGAGTAGAGAGTCCTTGTAGATCAAGTATTCTTGTAGTTTGAGTCATTGTGATAGAATATAACTCTCAACTGATAATTATCTCTTTGATAAGAAATGAATCTGGACATAAATCAATGTACATTAGTGGCAAGCCATGTGGCTAAGGTTCACCTTAGACACATGAGTTAATGGCCCACGTACATTGATCCATGGTATTGCAAATTGGGCTTTAGCCCCGTCGACAAAAACGAATAAAGTGGAGACTCCTACCAATGGACGCTTTACCGCGGGTGGGGTCGAAACATCCCCTCTTTGGCATGCGAACAAAGTTCATATGGCAAAGAAGAAAGAAAAAATGAGCGAGAATTATAACGAAGTGTCGTGCGAAAGGAAATGATAGGAAAATTGGATCGAAAAAAAAATCGGAATTATCGAACTAAAAAAATGTCAAACTAGCGTATATGAAACGCAATATAATTAAATAAAAGATGGCGAAAATGCATAGAAAAAAATATGCAAAAATAAAATTGCAAAAGAAATCGATTGCGAAAATTGTACCAACGCAGCGTTCAATAATAATACGAATTTGAATTGACGATGCGTGCCAAATGAATAGCGATACTTGGATTATACCGTTACAAATTAAACGAGGGGCAGTTTAGTAATAAAAAAAAAAAAAGGTAGTTAAATATGAATTGGACTCAAAGTGTTCGGATGAGATAAGAATTGAGAGTCTAGATAAAGTTGGAGTTGGAGAAGAATCCCACCAAAGATTGGAAAACCCGCGTAATCCTATATAAGTCTTTGGGCTGCATATCCCAATCCATAAAAAATTGTATTCTCATCCAACGTAATAGACGCGCCAAGAGAAGTTTTGAAGCTTGTTCCGTCTGCGCTTTGACTAGCCAGGTATGTTTTCTCACCATCATAGTCAAGCTCGTTCTGCAAATAAGAAAAAATATCAGATGTTGTCACTCTTGAACTTTCCTCCTGCTGCCTCAAGATCCATTCATATAGTTTTTCCAGTGCATGTCTTTCCCCGGCTTGAAAAACCAACTGCTCTAGAAATAGCTCTTAGTTGCACTTCTATTATGCGAGAGAAACGGCCAATGATGTTGGAGGTCGTCAGATCAATTCAATATATCCACTCTAGGAATCACATCACGTGTATTTTCCGGTGAAGGAGAATTTTCCTCCTCTCCGCGTGCATTCAGCCTACAAACACGGCTTAAGGAAGTTCATCCTTTCTTGCACTATTTAAAATCCCAATCTCGAGATTCGGTGAAGTTCATATGGTTATTGCCCATTGTAATTTCTTACCGTTTTGAATTATGTGGAACCTCCGGACTGAAAAAGAATGAGGAAGAAGACGCCAAGTGTTTTTTTTTTTTTTTTTCTTAAACCGTTGAAGCTCGGAGGAGCCATTAATGGCGTCGACCTCGATTTTGTCGGTATAACAAAATCGGCGTTTTGAGGGTATCGGTGGATAGGGTTTTCTGAGAGAACCAAACCCGGCCGGGTTCTTTTTGTGTAAAGGTGGCGGTGGTGGCTGTAGTGGTGGCGGATTGTTAGTGGGCGATGGAGCTAGAAGATGAACAAGAATAAATCGAACTTGGGCTTGGGCTTGGGTCAAGAATAAGTGGGTCGGTTGGGTTTGGGCCCGATTCTATTTTAAGTTGTGTGGGTCGTAATTTAAATGTTTTGTTTGGGCCCAATTTAATTAAGTTTTGGGACCAGGTTCTATTTTGTTTTGTTGGGCGGTTTCGAGCTTTTCGACCCGATTTTCTCGACCTAACCCGACCCGATGTTATGTGCTTTTTTCAGGTAGAAACTACCGTAATATACGGATGAAATATAATCGAAAGAAAAACTTCGATGACTAACGCAGACTTGGTGAGGGTGGAAAGAAGGTGATGATATAAGCGACCATCCGAAACGCGTCGATGGTAAAAGGAAATACGAAAATACTAGGACTCGAGAAATTTGAGATGGATGAAGTGTACGAGTTTGAAACGAAAGTCGAAGAAGATGAAGTAGTAATGGCTTACACACAATTAAATTGCAGGAACGCAATTCCGTTGAGCAAAGAAATAGCGCAATTACTGGAGTGGTGGCAAATTGCACCGGGACAACCGCCAATATCGTTAAGGCTAATCTTTACGAGCGCACCGTTTACAAAATGAATTTAACAGAAGGTTCGGGCTCAAGAAATCTTCGCGTTGATACGACCGAAAGCCATACTGACGAAAGGGTACATAAAATTTGAAATTGAATTCAAGGATTCAAATAGAAGTTTTAAAGGGTTTCCAAAAGTATACACCGGATGGGATAGATTTCTGTACCGCTTGCGAGGGAAGTGGAATCCGACGAGAGTTTAAAGTCTTAGAACAAATTTGAGGTAAGCCAAAACATAAGTATTGAAAACTATACTCACGAGTAAACTTTGTTGACTAACACGAGTTATTTTGTGTCTAACGAAAACGCGAGTATGCTACGGACATTGAATTGGACAAGGAAGTGGAGAGCAATCTTGGTTCTTCTTTCATGAATGCTCGATGAAAGATTGGTAGATCGAGCTACTTTGATGATATCGTCGATTTCGAAATTATGGGGGTATCGAACAACGGCGGATAGGTCCAAAGGAGACCTGGCGAAATGGCAAAGAAGAATAAGAGTCTGAAAAAATGCAATATTCGGCAGCGGCGGTGATAGTGAAAAAAGAAGATGGAACGGAGTTAACACGGGCGAAATTAGTCTTTGAGTTTGCCAAGCAAAAAGTGAATTGTACAAAAGAAGATGTGTCACAAGAAAACGGGCTACGAGGAGACCAAGAGAGACAACCAACGGTGCAGATGTATGATGCCTCGAGGGGCGAGACTACAATGCACCAAACATCCCGGACGAAATATAATACATCACGGAACACCAAGAGGAAAAGGTATGCAACCAGTAGAAAACATAGATATGTAAAAGTGTGGTGAAATGTAATATCTCGCTACGGTTTGGTATATAGGAAAAGAATGAAACGGTGATAACGGACAAAAGATAGTGCAATGAACACAAAGTCGGTGAAAGAAAATAAACGGCAAAGCAAAATGCGGAGCAACGAATCCAACAACCAGCGGCAAGTGGCGTCGAGGGTAATACTTCACGATGGAGGAAAACCACGAGAATCGTTAATGGTAAGTTGATCGTTGATTTTTATAATTGCGTTAGGACGGTAAAGAAATGAGTGTCCAACACTAATCCGATGAAATTGGTAGTTGAAGCAGAGATGTTCAAGTCCGGAAGACGAAGTGAAGGAGTCGCCCGGGATTACGCCAATGGAAGGGCTCAAAAAATATCAAAAATGTGACCAGAATACGGAGAACATCGGAGAATATGACAGAGCAATGTCAATGATCTTCGATAGTATAAACCAGGTATGATAGTATTATTTTTATCAGTTATTGCAAACTTGTGTTTAAGTCAGAAAAATGATGAACTCAGATATATATATATATATATTTTTTTTCGCGAGTTAAAAGCGGCGGTAATAATGGACCAAAGAAATTCATGAAAAGTCGTGAAAAAAATATCGATTCGAATGAAGTCAATGCCTTAGAAGAAATAAAGAAAGTGAAGATACTCAACCAAAAATTGGAAGAGGCAAACAAAGCGTTAAAAGCGGAACCATCAAAGAGTTAGAAAAACGAAAACAAAAACTTAACCGAAATGACGGAAGAAGCGAGGAGGAGATGGCGTCTGAAGAATTTGGGAAAGCCTGTGAGATAACGGAGGAACACAAAACACTTAAAAGCAGATGTGATAGAATTGAAGTCACTTTCGTGGCGACCAAAGATCGAGGAACTTAAACGTCGCAAAAGAGGTTGAGAAAAATAACAAAGCGAATGACAGATTTAAACGGCGGCTCGCCAAGATCATGTGCAAATGGCACACCTTGTGAATCGTCAAGTAAGACAACCGACGAGACTTTTAATAGAAACGGAGATGAACTAGAACGTGAGAAGATGAATTACAAAGTTTTGTGCGAGTTGTATATCGCGAAAAGTTGGGAAGAAACCATTGGATTTTCCCAAACCAATGAACATGTGATTGCGGTATGTAATACCGTAGAGCTAAAAATTATTTTTATGAAAATAAAGTATGTGTTGGCTATTGAATATCGTGTGATGTCAACTAACATACCTATGGAAAACCGACAATGTTGTTGAATTATATAGATGACACGAAATAGAATGAAACGCCCCCAATGCTAATTTTGACATAAGCGAAAGTACCGACTAAGCGGCGTAAAATCGTTCAATTTAGGCGGCGGACGAAAGTAAATGTGGTAAGTTAAATTGATTTTGTCGTGGCGATAATCATGACTAAGCGGCGTAAAGCGTTCAAGACCCATCTAAATTAAACGTGGTAATTTAAATTGGTTTATCGTAGCGATAGTAACTTAACTAAAAGCGTAAAAGCGTTCAAACTTAGGCCGACAAAGCTAAATCGCGGTAACCGTCCGGATTTTGGTGTAGCGATAGTAATGAACTAAAAGCGGTAAAAGCGTTCAACTTAGGCGAAATTAAACGCGTGGTAACCGTCGGATTTTGTTGTAGCGATAGTAATGAACTAAAAAACCGGCGTAAAAGCGTTCAACTTAGGCCCGTGAAATTAAACGTGGTAATTTCGCCCGATTTTGTTGTAGCGATAGTAACGGCTGGCGAAACTGTAAAAGCGTTCGACTTAGGTATCCAAATTAAACGTGTTAATTTCGCGGATTTTGTTGTAGAGATAGTAACGACTAAAGCGGCGTAAAAGCGTTCGACTTAGACCGACGAAATTAAACGCGTGGTAATTTCGCCCGATTTTGTTATAGCGATAATAACGACTAACGAAATGCGGCGTAAAGCGTTCGACTTAGACCCGTGAAATAAAACGTGTTAATTTCGCCCGATTTTTTGTTGTAGATAGTAATGAACTAAAAGCGGCGTAAAAGCGTTCGACTTAGACCGATGAAAAATTAAACGCGTGTTAATTTCGCCGCGATTTTGTTGTAGAGATAGTAACGACTAAGCGAGCGTAAAAGCGTTCAACTTAGACCCGACGAAATTAAACGTGGTAATTTCGCCAGATTTTAATAAATAGCGATTATAAGGTTCGCTAAAACCAAAATCATACCATTGGGCGGTGAAATAAGCGCTTCTTTATTGATTACCGAAGTCTTAAAAATGCAAAGATAACAACGGAAAATACATGCACGAATCGGTAACAAACTAAATATTGTATTTATTTTATTTCTCCGGGATAACGGAAAACACAACTAAAATCTACTTATAGAACTTGCTGCGCGGATGAAACGCGTTCCACGGCTTATCGAGAACATTCCCATCTAAATCTCGGAGAAAATAAGATCCTTTGGTGGCGGGGCGATCTATGATGTATGGACACATCCGGTTTTCTCCAAATTTACCGAATCTATCAACCTCGTCTTTCGACAGAGTACCCGATCATCTTTCTCAAATACTTTAAGTCGAACTTTCTTATCATATTTTCGTTTCATATCGGCGATAATTAATTAAGCTGTTGAAGACCAACATCTCTTGTCTCATCTATCAAGGCTTTGGCTTGAGCAAGTGCTTGATCATTCGACTCCAATTCCACGTTAGAAGTTCGTGTGGTTGGTGTCATCAACTCTGTAGAGCAAGACCGCCTTCCGCATCGTAAGCAAGATTAAACGGAGAAAATCCAGCTTGAATGCTTAGGTGTGGTTCGATAAGCCCACATAACCGCGGGAAGTTCCTTAACCCAATTTCCTTTGGCCCCTCAATTAAGTCGCCGCTTGAGCATTGCAAGAATGGATTTGTTAGTAGCCCAAATTTGTCCATTAGCTTGAGGATGGTATGGTGCCGAGAAATTGTGACTAATCTTCAAGTCAGAACAAAACTGTCGAATTTCTTCGGCATCAAATTGTTTGCCATTGTCGGAAGTCAATGATGTTGGAATACCGAAACGACAAACAATGTCTCGCCATAAGAATTTTTAACATCGGAAGCATGGATCCGGGCTAAGGGCATAGCTTCGGCCAATTTGGTAAAATAATCGATTCGCGGCGAGTAAGAAACGAACACCGCCGGAGCTTTTCGAAGAGGACCGACGATGTCAAGACCCCACTTTGCAAAACGGCCAAGGGCTCAAAATTGGATGAAGTTCCGTTGCTGGAAGATTTCCCATGTTAGCATATTTCTGACAAGGAACACACTTCTCAGACAAACGCTTAGCATCCTTTTGCATGTACGGCCACCAGTATCCTTGTGTCATTGCTCTATGAGCGAGACTTCGCCCCCGGGAGTGGTTCCCACATAGGCCTGAATGAATTTCCGCCAGGACGAGCAAACCTTCAGCTCTGGCGAGACAACGGCATAGGGTTAAGACTTGTGCCTTTCGCGATAAAGTTACAATGGACCGTTCAAGTCGATATGAGACAATATTTCCAAGCATCGCGTTTTACACGATCACCCACTTTATGATCGGGAGGCAAGATATGATCATGTAAATATGTGATATAAGGAAGACGCCAATCATCTTCGTCACAAGGTGTAAGTGGAAAACTTAGCTCTATATCAGGAACCTCTGGAGCATTGTCAGCTTCATGATCGTCGTCGGTATGAAACGGTGAGACAATATCATTAATGGATCATTGTGGTCATCCGATAGCATAAGTTGTGGATCAAAGCGTTTTTCTCTGCAATGACAACTTGATTATCAAGATCACGCCATGCTTCCGAAAGTCGGCCACGGGGAGATATCAAATTGGCATAACGTGATTCCTCGAAAAATGTCTTGATGAAAAAAACAACTTCGAAAGTGATGTACATATCGCGACATCCTCGATGGACGATCGATACTTTCGGTTCCTTTTGAAATTCAATGGTTATCCGGCGAGGCTTATCCGACTTAAACGCCGCGGATAAATAAGCAAGAGATCCGCGATGTCGCCGCGTCATGACGCTGACGCCGCAATCTTGATAGAATCAAAATTTCGAGCAATCCGATGAATTAAGTCCACATAAGCCGCCATTCTATCGTCCACGAAATGATAATGATCCACCAAACCGGCTAGCGACTAACTTAGAATCGTGAATAATTGTAGCTTAGTCGCCCCCCAAGTGAAGCGCGCAAGTCTTATGAAGCGCAAATGACAAATTTCTTCGGCCTCATTATTTGAAGCGTCAAACCCAAACGCGACGACTTCTCAATTTTTTCTCCATTCGGTTGCAAGATTACACACCAATACGAGAGCCATATTTATTATCGCGAACCATCGATTATAAAACAATCCAACAATCGCCAGATACATCCGATAAGTTTGGCAAATCATCATCCCCGAGAGGTAATGGCGTGTTGTCGGCGACATTCTCTTAATCGCCTAATAACGCCGTCGGACATAAGAATATCCTCAATTGGAAAATCAGCCATTAAGCGAAGCCAAAGCTTGTCCTTTCTCACCGTCGCGAGTTTCAAACACAATGCTATAAAAGCGCTAAAGGTAACTTTCCCCATTCTGGCGGCGACTTGATTCCCCGAGCATTACGAAAAAAACTTTCGCGATGGATATTCAGATAAACTTTGACGACTTCGTCCCGGAAATAAGGTTTAAGGCGTCGGGGCGGCATGAACCAAAGCCAATGCAATTTTCTCCACTCGAGAATATCTTGTTTCAGCGGTTGAAAGAGTCTTGCTAACAAAGAATATAGGGCGCCCATCGCCACCGTTGACAAATAAGACGGCGGCTTACTACGGCATGATCGGGTAAAAATACGCTGAACCTATAAGCTGCCCGTTCTTTGGACGGGCAAGAACTGGAGGTTGGACTAAGTATGCTTTCAAATGACGAAATGCAACTTCATCCTCCCTCGTCCAAATTGATCGTCTTTCAATGTTTGGAAAAAAGACGCATCGATCGAATCTGAGATAAAAGCGATTTAGGGCAGCCAAAGCGTCCGTAAAGTCGTTGAATTTCTTTCTTTGACGTCGGAGAAGGCATTTCAAGGACAGCTCGAATCTGATCCGGATTTGCTTCAATTCCGCGTCTAGTCATCATGTATCCTAAGAATTTACCAGATGATAAACCGAAAGAACACTTAGCCGGATTCAAACGCATGTTGACATTGGAGAGTCTGTCGAAAACAGCTTGCAAATCAGTAAGATGATCAGGTGCTTTTGTAGATTTGACAACCATGTCATCGATGTATGCTTCGACTGTCTTTCCAAGTAGGTCAGAAAAAATAGTGTTGACTAGCTTTTGATATGTGGCTCCAGCGTTTTTCAGACCGAAAGGCATTACCTGGTAACAGTAAATGCCTTGGTCTGTAATGAATCTGATGAACTCTTGGTCCTCAATGAATAACGGAATCGATGATAACCGAATAAGCATCCAAAAAACAAACGCTGAAAACCGGATGTTGCATCGACCATTTTTTTATATCTCAGGGCAATGGATATGGATGAACCGGACAAGCCTTATTGAGATTTGTGAAATCGATACAAACACGTAATTTACTGTTCTTTTTAGGCATCTGCGACAACATTTGACATCCATGTTGGATAAGTCACGGCCTTATAAAGTTAACGTTACAAGAGGCGGTCGATTTCGTCTTTCACTTTCATCTTTCTATCGGGGGGCCATCCTTCGGGGCTTTTTGTCGAACCGGTTTTGCATTAGGATCAATGTCGAAGTTTATGACAAGCCACCGGAAGGATCTATACTATTTGCTCTATTAAGCCAAGCAAACACATGATTATTCTTCCGCTAATAACAAAATAAGCTCTTGTCTCTCCTCTTCTCCGGAAGTTCGGAAGTTCGAAATAAAAGTAGTCTCTTCGTGGAGTTGGCCAATTTGAACTTCTAAAAGTGGATCGATCGTCGGGGTCCTTCAACATTTCTATTGGCGAGTAAACCAAGGTCCCTGGATCTTTATAATTGCTATTTGATGGCGTTGGAACTCGGAATAGTTAGATCCAACAACTTCGGACTTCTTATAATCATCGAGAACATTGTCGTGGCAAATTAGAGATGCCAGTTGATCATTGCAAGACCTTACATACTTTTTATTGAATGAGAACTTGATGGCTTGATGATATGTTGACGGCATGCGGCTTTCCATATAATGAATCCAATCTCTACCAAGGATGACATTGTAAGGGGATTTACAATCCATCAATAAGAAATCAATATTGACTTCATACTCGCATAAGAGTGACCGGAGAGACACCTTTCAACGCGAATGAGTAGCGGTACCATCAAAACCAACGATAGGCGATTTTCGGGGGTGACCAAGTTATCAATAAAAGGAATACCGCGATAACACCGCGAAAACATGACACTAGCCGAACTACCGATTAATCGATCATTATCGTTGTACACGCATACAAGCCGATATATATCTGCAGCTATCACGACAAAGATCATAATGAGGAACATGCACGCCATTAGATCTTGGTTAGTGAAACATAATGGTTCATCTTCAATAGTCTCCGTCATGAAAACCTTCCACGAAATTGATCCCGTTAACCGTTACAAATTAGGACGATATTTGACTTTAGAGCGGCGGCGCTTTTCAAGTATAACGTGACCAAGTGGGTGGAGATTTCTCGGTGGAGGTCGGGAATTCGTCGTAAGCCCATTACTCTTAACTTGTTGATGGCTGTTCGCGAATATTGCGAATCTCATCCTCACCACTTAAACGATCCCACACACTATTATGTCGTTTGGCGTGTGTGGCGTTGTGGTGTGACAGATCTGACATCATCTACAAGTGGAGCTGTCGTTTAAGATGGCGCTGTAGTAATTATTCTGCTTCGCGGACGTCTTTAACTTTTGAAGAAGTGCTTCTCGAGACATATGACTTACATTATCCGCATCGAATCTTTGGAGAATCGTCGGGAAGCAATAACCTCCATTTGAATAATTTGGCGCATTGGTGGAACGGCGGATTTGAAGGTATTATCTTTGTCGGTACCAAGTTGTCCTTGACCATCATGTTCATGATGATCGTCGATAATCACATCGGACCTTTCGAGCTCTTCGGTATCGCGTAACTTTCGCAGAACGTGATCGAGGGTGTAGTATAAGAACCATGAGCAGACGCCAATTATGTTTCGACCAAATATGATCAAAACACCAAGTGTTGATAAAAAGACGAAGAACGATAAAAGTAATTAGAAAAATGATGGTGATCGGGGAATGATGAGATCAGACCTTGCGGTTGCCTACGTTACCCAAATTATCGATCAAGTCTCAAGAACGTGGTTCCGGAATGAAAAATAGTTTGGTATTTATATAGGTAGAGTAGAGAGTCCTTGTAGATCAAGTATTCTTGTAGTTTGAGTCATTGTGATAGAATATAACTCTCAACCGATAATTATCTCTTTGATAAGAAATGAATGCGGACATAAATCAATGTACATTAGTGGCAAAGCCATGTGGCTAAGGTTCGACCTTAGACCACATGAGTTAATGGCCTACATTTGATCCATGGTATTGCAAATTGGGCTTTAGCCCTGTCGATTAAACGAATAAAGTGGAGACTCCTACCAATGGACGTTTGCCACGTAGGTGGGGGTCGAAACAATACACCTCATACCTACCATGCCTATACCGGCATCACTCTTTGCTATACAAGGGAAAATCGTTATTCAGAGTTATTCTTTTTTGCCATTGTTTGGGTTGTATGACCGAGTGGGAGCTCGCTATATCTTACATTTATTTGACTTAAAAAGAAAGGATATTATGATGAATACTTCCAAGTGTTAATAAGCGTGTGTGGTTTACTGTCATAGTTTGTTTGATAGCTCTATATTGGCAATATGATCCTTAACTACCACCAGAATCCCTCGAGTAGGTACCGGTTGGCCTAATTCAAGGTAATGTTTAGTATGTATTGTTTGATGAAAAGAAAAACTTATTTGAGGATATTGATTTTAGTATTAGAACCTACCTAAGAACAAGTTTCAACGCTTAACCAATGATTTTGACGGTGCCAAGTTGAGAAACATATCATTCTATAAGACTAAGCCCAATACTTTATCATTGAACATAAACTATCCACTCAGTTTCAGTTTAGGATCCTAAGTGTTTTGTGTTTTGAGCATTAATCTAATAACGAAAAATGTTATTTTTTATTTCAGATGTCTTAGGAATCATGACAATCTAATTACCAACGACTCGGTATATATATGTTCAAGTTCAAGAGCTGCATGTTAGCTTTGCGTAACGAATTGTTGTCTAACTGAAAAATGCTTGCTTCGATATTAAACATCACAAGTCAAATTAGCATGCCTAAAATTAACAAGCCCGGTCATAGGACGGGCAGCGTGGCTAGTTATTAGTTATTATTTGTTGGACAGTACATAAAAGTTGTTCGGAAAGTTGGGGAGTTGGATAAACTCCGTGCGGCAAGGGAATCAACGTCTCAGCTCTTCCCTTTATCCCCTTCCCTCTGGTTTCAATGGGTCCACGACGAAGCTTCCCTCCTCACCTCTTCTTCTTCTTCTACCCATGCAATCACACAACTTTACGACCGTGCCTTTCATGATTATCTAGTAACTTTTTACTCTTGCATTTTTATTTCTATACCCTCAAACGGCTTTCTTCTACACCTGTAGTGTTGATTGTGTTGTTGCTTGTGTAGTCTGTGCCTCTTTGGTGTGACTATCTTAATTTTGTTCAAGACCATTGCGACTTTTCACCAGCTGCTACATCAAAGCTCAAGGATTTGTTTGAGTGCGCTCTTCCTACTGCTGGATTACATGTTACTCAAGGCTATAAGATCTAGATGATCTTACCCGTTAAAAATAGACCACGTGTCTCAACACATACCGTTGAATTGGTGTCAAACTACAAAATTGGAGATGGTCAACTTGGTCAACATTGACCTCATAAGGGTATTGTGGGTAATAGCAAAATATGTGAGATGGGCAGACGTCCATCGTTGGTCAACCAAGTCAACTCACAGTCAATTCACAGTTAAAAGGACTAAAACCTAATAATCGATCATTGTTGGACCAAAGCCTAATTACCCTATTATTAGGAGGACCAAAACCTAAAAACCTCTTAAAATAAAGAAAAAAAAACTTTCTAGAAATGTCTATGATTGGATAACACACTTATCACTCTAGGGTTTTCTAGCCATTTCCTTATTTCTCCAAAAAAATCCAGCCCAACCCAATCCTCAAATCTCTCACTACTTCAAAAAAGGTTTAAATGGCATCAGCAGTAGTACAAGTAATTGGTTCTCAAAGAAGTTAACCTAGCTTGTTTTGAAGGATGTTAATTTTGTAATAGATTTTACCAAGTGTGTCCTGGTTTCAATTAATTGGTATCTGCAATGTTTTGTGAAGAAGTTCCAATGGAATCTGATTACAAGCCTGTGGAATGATGTTAATATCCTACCGAATCGCCATAAGTAGTTGTCATTTTTATATATCGAACCTGCAAAACGAAAATGAGCATTAACTGTTATTGTTAATTCTCGAGCTGTGGTGGAGTGGAGATCGAACAGTGAACTAGTGAACTTTTAAGAAACCATTGCCGTGAGAAGATAGATTTCGTCTTGGATCTTTGACGCGTATGGTGCAGGGTGCAAAACCTTGGAATGTAATTCAACAATGAAAAGTAGGTTGTGGATAAAATTCGAATAACTTTGAAGACGTGTTGAGCGCAATGCATAATAAGGCTACGCAAGCTCATCTTGCTGGTCAGCAATTAAAGAACCAGGTGGAGTTATTCGGGGCAAGGAGTGAAATGAGCTACAAAAAAGCAAATTTCCACAAAGTCTTAACTTCAAGTTTCAAGAACTCGCTAGGTGTTATTTTTTTGCACGAAGTAGGGATTTTATAAAGAATGAAAAAATATACAGGAAGTAAAAGTTTCATATGCTATTAGAGCTTACAATTTCAAACTTAACTAAATTTATAGTACGTTCAGTAAGGACATTCTAGTTTTGTGATATAGCTTTGTTGTGAATATAACAGTGCGGAAACAACGTTACCCACAGCAAACGGATCAATCCTACACAAAGATCGATCCTTCAAACTAGACAAGACTTCAACACCCTCCAAGCAATATCCCAACGCTTCTCAATATCAAATAACAAGCATATGAAATAAAACAATCAATGTAAAAGAAGAACAAACCACAAGACCGAGATATATATATCGGTTCTACGAATTTGCCTACATCCACACCGCGAGTTCCAAGCTTTACTAGATGTCCCGAGTAACGATTACAAGTCTCTCTCAATTCACTCACAAAGAATGAACACTCAACTCACAAAGAATTGTTCTCTTGTAATCACTTTCTTTCTTGGTTTTGGAAAAGTTAGGTTTTCCAAAAAAAACGATTTTGTTTTATACCAAAACCAAAAATCGCGTTTCTTGAATGAGGCCCGCAAAAACACTGAAGCCTTGGGCGCCGCTTCTACTCTGGCCGAAAAAAACCATGGCCTTATTTAAAACCATGAGCGCTGGCGCTTTCTTTGAGCGGCGCTAACTTATCGAGAGTGGCGAAGTCGCGCCACCTCTGGCCAGCGCTTCGGCCGAATCCGTGAGAAATGAAATTTTTCTACATTCTCCACCTCGGTGAGGTTTTAGCACATAAAACCAAGCCGAACACATCCAAAGAAGATCACATCCAAGAGGAACACCTCCCAAGGAAGACTTCGCGAAATCAATTTGCCCAAGCGGCTATGCCCACACAGGCTCTTTCAAACATGTAGGATTTGGAGCAAGTCCAAACGGTGTTGGAACTTAACTCCGGTGACAACTTTCGTCGATATCGCCAGGGGTTGTCATGGGTGTCTACTTTCTCAAAGTGCTACATCACCATCCTCAACGACATCCCGTATAAAGTGATATCGGACATCAATATGCTTGGTCCGACCATGATGAACTTGGTTCTTCGCCAAATGAATAGCACTCGACTATCACAATACCGCACGACAACGTTTACGCTTTCGATACCCAAATCATCTAGAAGACCTCCGAAGCCATAGTGCCTCTTTCACGCCTCTCCCTTTGCCATATACTCGCCTCGGTAGTAGATAGAAAGCAAGCGTAGCGTAGCATAGACCTCCAACTAACCGGGTGCACCATGCATCATAAACACATAACCAAAGATGGTCGAGCGTCTCTATCTAGATCACCGCATAATCGGAATCCACAAACCCACCGACATAACAAGTGCCTCCACCATAAACTAATCCCACATCCAAAGTACCCTTCAAGTACCTTAGTACCCATTTCATCGCTTCCCAATGCTTTTTCCCGTGATTTGCCATATACCGCTTTCCAACACTAACCGCCTCAGGAAATGTCTCATGCAGCAGTACACACCATAGCATACATCAAACTACCCACTGCGGCACTTGCATAAGGAACATTAGCCATATGCTTTTGTTCCTCCAATCAACTAGGAGAGAACTTAGGTGAAAGCCTAAAATGCCCAAATTAAAAGGAGTAGAAACCGACTTTGCATTCTCCATACCAAATCGAAAATTACTTTCTCAATGTATTTCTTCCGAGATACAACTATCCGCCGCTTTTTTCTATCTCTGTCAATCTCCATGCCCAAGATCTTCTTGGCTCCACCTAAGTCTTTCATCTCAAACTTCGAGAGCTAAGTTGAGATTTCAACTTGTCTATCTCCACCATGCTTTTGGAAGCAATAAGCATGTCATCCACATAAAGCGGGAGATAGATGAAGTCATTACCACGAAGCCTTTTAAAGTAGACCGCCAGATCATACTTACCGGGTGTATTCATGTTGCATCATGAATGTGTCAAAGCGCATTGTACCATTGCACAGGCGATTATCGCTTTAACCCGTCATATGGACCGATTCAATTTGCATACATAATCTTCTTTCAAGAACGACAAACCCTTCAGGTTTGTCTCATATAGATCTTTCTTCCAAATCCCCATGCAAGAAAGCGGTTTTCCATCAAGTTGCTCTAACTCCCAAATAAGTGAGCAACTAAACTTAATAACACACGAATGGACGTATGTTTGACCACCGGGGAAAATACCTTCATTGAAGTCAACTCCTTCCTTCTGTGAAAAACCCTTTGCTACCACTCTTGCCTTGTACCCAGTACTGTCGGGGACTCAGGAATGACCTCTTTCTTTCTGAACACCCATTTACTGCCGATAGTCCTTTTGCCCTTTGGCAATAAAACTAGGTCCCATGTGTGATTTTTATCAAGAGATTCCATCTCTGCTTGCATAGCTACCAACCAATCTCTGTAATGAGCATCTCTAATGCTTCCTTTGAAGCTATCCGCTCATCATCTTCGATATTCGTCATATGCCACTAAATCCACCGACCATAAGTGTTTCACGGCTTCGCGTTGCCCATACTTTGTGCACCGCTTTAACTTGTCTCTCAAGGCCTGTGGTCACCCACCACAAGTTCTGCCGATGCTCTTGCTCTTCTTCCCCGTTTGTGTGTTCCATGATTTGGTACCTCATCATGATCTAACCAATCATCTCAACGATCGACAACTCAAGCTCATTAGCTTGAACTTCTATAGACTCACCATTCTCGCCCAGCCTACTTCCGCTTACTTGAAAGATAACCGCGAAGTCTCATCAAAAGTAACATCTCTGGCGACCCGAACTTGTGGGCTTCTAGACACCCGCAATCAGATCCCTTTACCCCATTTTGCGAGCTTCTAAGAATATGGCCTTCTTAGCTCTAGGATCTAGCTTCGTCGTCCTCACATGGTAGTAAGTCGTCGATCCAAACACTTCGCAAGATACTATAATCACCGGTTACCGACCACACCTCATAAGGTGTCCCGCAATCTATATAGTAATGGGTGACCTTATCAGTATGTAACACGCCATGGACACTGCATCTTAATACTCTTTGCCTAGGCGGCATTAGACAATAAACATCTTGCTCTTTCAAGCAAAGTTCTATTCATCCTCTCGCCATTCCATTCTGGCGTGCTGTGGCGTGCCCTCGATCGATTAATGCGGCAATTCCCTCAAGCCTGAACTCTTTGGAAAGGTCCATAGGTATACTCGATTACATTGTCGGGCCGTAGTAATGTCTTTACCTTCCTATCGTGCGATTCTCAACCCTTTGCCTTCCACTTCTTAAATGTCTCAAACACTTCATCTTTTCGATTTCATCATATACACCCACACATAGCGAAGTATGATCATCAATGAATGAGACATAATAGCGGTTACCTCCCTTTGAAGCCACCCCGAGGGTCCCCAAACATCCGTATGCACATAATCAAGGATGCCTCATTGTCGTGGTGCTTGCTTGACTTGAACTTGACTCGCGACCGCTTCCCATAGACGCAATGCTCATTGAACCCCATACTTGGCTTCTTCAAGTTCTTCAAGAACCCTCGCCAGCACAACTCGGACAAACCGCACTTCACTCATATGCCCTAAACGATATGCCACATCTTAGTGCACTCGAATCATTACTACATGCACCCACCGCTATCATGCCTATCACCGTATTCTACCGTCCGAGTATACAAGGTTCCATATTTTTGACCCTTCATAACAACTAAAGAGCCGTTAACAATATTTAGGACTCCACCTTCGCCACAAACTTGTGGCCTTTGGAATCCAAGGTACCAAGAGAAATAAGACTTTTCTTTAGCTTCGGAACATGTCTCACATCGGTTAGAGTCCTCACTACACCATCATACATCTTGACCAGATAGTTCCAATTCCTACCGCCTTACGAGCAACGCCATTACCCATTAAAAGCGAACCACCATCAATGCTCTCATAAGAAGTAAACCACTTTCTATTCGGGCACATATGATAGGAACATCCGAATCAAGAATCCACCTCTCTGGCCATATAGTCTTGTGTGGACACACGCGGTGAACTCATCCTCTTCAGCACGAAGCATAATTTGCCTCAAATTTTGCCTTACCTTTCTTCGACCATCTCTTGTTCTCTTTCTTCGGGTGAGGACAATTACTTGCATAATGTCCTTTTTCATTGCAATTGTAGCACTGTACATGTTTTAAAGGCTTCTTTGACTTGGACCTAGAATTATCATTACTTGAATAATTACGTTGAATTTAATTTCCTCTTGCCACTAGCCCCTGACTTGCATCAATGCTATTTTCTACACGTGTCTTCTTCATTAACTCATAAGAAAGAAGTGCACTCTGAACTTCGTCAAGATCGACGACTTCTCTGTTCATGAATGTAGTCATTAGATGCTCATAGCTTTTAGCGCAAGGAGAATATTAAACATGCCGCTTGATCCTCATCATCCATCTTCATACCAACATTCAAATAATCCGCTAGACGTCGACGGAACTCACTAACGTGCTCTTGCATCGTTGAACCATCGACCATCATGTACCGATAAAGACGCTTCTTAAGGTACATCTTGTTCGTCATGCTCTTGGTCATATACATAGACTCTAGTTTGAGCCAAATACCGCAAATGTATTTTCTCCCATCACACTATACATGACCTCATTAGCAAGACATAGCCGGATTGATGAACAAGCCCAAGATCGAACTCTTCCCAATCATCATTACTCATACTACTCGTAGCGCTAGATTTAATCCCCTTCAAAGCCTTGTGCAAACCTTGTTGGATGAGGGATGTCCTTTTACTTGGACTTGCCAAATCCCAAAGTTATTCTTCCCATTAAACTTCTACTTCAAACCTCGTTTGACATCTTGGGAGCCATCTTTCAAGTTACACACACAATAACCCAAAAGAAACGGTTTCACCTCGAATTTAATCGAACACCTTGTCTACACAAATTTTAGTACTAAACTCAAAATCCTAGGTCGTATACCTACGCCTCGATACCAATTGTTGTGATAATAGCGGTCGCGGAAACAACGTTACCCGACAAAGAAAGCGGATCAATCCTACACAAAGATCGATCCTTCAAACTAGACAAGACTTCAACACCCTCAAGCAATATCCCAACACTTCTCGATATCAAATAACAAGCATATGAAATAAAACAATCAATGTAAAAGAAGAACAAACCACAAGACGAGATATATCGTGGTTCGGCAATTTGCCTACATCCACAATCGCGAGTTCCAAGCTTTACTAGATGTCCCGAGATGGCGATTACAAGTCTCTCTCAATTCACTCACAAAGAATGAACACTCAACTCACAAAGAATTGTTCTCTTGTAATCACTCTCTTTCTTGGTTTTTGGAAAAGTTAGGTTTTCCAAAAAACTGATTTTGTTTTATACCAAAACCAAAAATCGCTGATTCTTGTAGCGAGGGCCGCGAAAAAACACTGGGCGCTGGCTCTACTCTGGCCGCAATTATTAAAGCCATGAGCGCGGGCGCGCCTTCTTTGAGCGCTAGCACTAACTTATCGGAGTAGTGAGCGAAGTCGCTTCTGGCTCGAAGGCCTCGACCGTGAGAAACAGAAATTTTCTCTACAAGCTTGGTCTTGTATAGCTCCATAACGTGTGTTTTGGAATATAATGAGTGTTGGCACCCTTCTTTGCTGCCACATCTGTTCTGAAATTGGCTTCCCTATATGTGTGAGAAATGTGTCAGTAGTCAAGCTTATGAATAGCTCTCTTCCACCTAGCTTGCAGTTTCCAAGGAATTGTGCCTTTTCTGAAGGCCAAGACCATAGATTTTGAATCACATTCTACCCATAGATGTTTCCAGTTATTGCCTCCAGCCACTTCAGCTGCCAGTACAATGGCTGTGCATTCAACATCATAGCTTGTAGTCATCCCCATTCCATGAGCTAGAATTCCCAGCAACTCTGCATTGTTTCCTCTGAATATCACTCCCGCACCACCAAGACATGGGTTGCCAAGAGCCGAACTGTCAGTGTTCGGCTAGGAGTTGTTGTGCAAGGTCTTCTATGTCGTGTGGTTGCTTTTACTAAGCATATTGAAGACAGATCATCAATTGAAGACACGTCAGCAAATCAGTTAAGAGTTAGTTAGTTTGTTAAGCTTAAGACAGTTGTAAGTGACAGCTGCTCATTCAGTTAGTGTGTAATGATTGTATATAAATAGAGAACCTTCCTTTGTAATGATTAAGATAATGAATTCTATAAAATCAGTTTTGAGATCCATCCTTGTTTTGTCAGCTTTCACAGTTCACAGCTTTTGGTTTTACGATTCAGGTAATTTGTCATGCAATTACAAATTTACTTTTAGATGTCCTGGTAGGAGTCCTTTATATCAGTTAAAGTTAGATGGAAATATGGAATGACAAAAAATCTCAAATTTTATTTGTAGGACCAAAATGAGGAAATTTGAAGCGCAAGGAATGAGATGGGATGGCAAAAATTAAAAGTCTCAAATTTTATTTGTAGGGACCAAAATAGAAATTTGAAGCGCAAGCGAAATGAGATAAGGAAAAATCTCAAATTTTGTTACTAGGAAATTATGGTGTAACAGACTGTTACAAAGTGCCAACTGTGTGGTTCAACAGAATTGCAGCATGCAATTTCTCCAACATATCAAACAGGAGTCAGTAGCAGCAAGAGAGTGCTCGTAGAGTTGCAAACACGTATTTATAGTTTCACGTTATCAGTAAAACGAATAACGTATTTATAGAGTTGCAAACAATAAACGTTCAGCCATTTATAGGCTAACAAGGAAATGATCATGTTTATCTCTTGCCCAATTCCTTAATTTTACTGAATCTATTGTAATGCTGATTGACATTCCAAAGTCCAAACCAACTGTCTGACATTTCTTTACCACGCAATACAACTATTCTCTGCAAAGTCATTGTAATGCTTTTAAGCGTGTGAACAAAGTCATATTCGAGAAACATCTCTTGACCCACCTATGTGAATTAATGGTGTTGGCTGGGTCGTGGGATATAGTTACTGAGAAAGTGTGTGGACTACATTTTGCAAATTGTGCTAACAACAGTTACCAAAAAAAATTGTGCTAACAACGAACCTAGGCAGCTTTGCCCTTGCATTTACAAATTGGGTGTCTTCTCTTTCTGTTGTTTTTCTTCTGATTGTGATATACATTACCTGATAACTTATCACTATGGCTCATGCAGTGATCTCTGGTGTGTTGGAGCAATTGCGTTCTATCCTCCAAACAGAGGTGAATCTATTGGTAGGTGTACGTAAAGAAGGCGAAAAACTCACTGATACACTCTCTCTTATCCTAGGAGTGCTTGAGGATGCAGAGGAAAAGCAAATCAAAAGCGGAATAGTGAAGGTCTGGTTAGAACAACTCACACGCATCTCCTATGTTGCTGACGATGTATTGGATGAGTGGAAAACCGAAATTCTCAGCTCACAGATCCAATTACTTGATGTCGACTATGCTCCTCTCAGTGAGAAGGTTTGGTCCTGCTTGTTTTCTCTATTTTCTTGTTTAAAAAGTGAATGTACACAATGATTTTGGTATTAAGATGATTGACATAAACGAAAGACTAGGGACTGTCAGAGATATAACTCTACTTAATCTCACCGAAAGGCAAAGTCGTGAAGAACCTCGACCAGTAACGAGCTCTATTGTTGATGATTCTGAGATCTATGGTCGTGTTGACGATATATATTGTATAGTAAGCAGGTTACTAAGTGAGATTAGTCATCATAATTCACATGTTCCACTCATCTCCATAGTTGGTACAGCGGGTTTCGGCAAGACGACACTTGTGCAAGTAATCCTCAAAGATAGGCAAGTGATGAAAAACTTTGAAAAGTTGATGTGGGTTTGTGTCTCGAAGCCTTTTGATCTTGAAAGGGTGGCCAAATCCATTATTCAACAAGCTACTGGTGATGTACCTAGTAATGTAGCGTGGCAAGATCTGCATGAACGTTTGTCTGAATCCATACAAAGAAAGAAGTTCCTTCTTGTGCTAGATGACGTATGGACCTATGATCCAGAGATTTGGAGAAAATTGAAGGTCTCACTAAAAGGTGGTGCACATGGAAGTAGAATAATAATTACTACTCGAGATGAGAACATTGCAAAGAGGATGACCTCCACCTATATACATAGGCTTGGGCAATTGTCTGATGAAGAGTGTTGGTCGTTCTTTAAACATATAGCTCTCAGGGAAATACAAGACAACCGCGAAAAGTTTGAAGAAATCGGAAAAAAATTGCCTGTAAGTGTAAGGGTGTCCCTCTAGCGGTAAAAATTATCGCAAGTCTTATGTGCCTTAAAGGATCCGTACTAGAATGGGAAGATGTATTGGCAAGTGACATATGGGAAGTAATGTCAGAAGATGAGCATGGTTTTTTACCTTCTCTTTTATTAAGTTATTATGCATTGCCTTCACATTTGAAGCGATGTTTTTCTTATTGTGCTATCTTTCAAGAAGATGCGGAAATAGATAAAGATGAATTGGTCAAGCTTTGGATGGCGCAAGGTTTTCTTAGCTATGATAGCTCAAAAGATCTGGAGAAAACGGGTACAAACTTTTTTAATGATCTCGCGATGCGCTCTTTGTTCCAAGATTTTAAAAAAGACAGTGAAGGCAACGTCATTGGTTGCAAGATGCATGACCTTGTGCATGATTTTGCCCAACATCTCGCCAAGAGTGAATCCTCTATTTTTATGAAGAATGATAGAGAAGTCGGTAACATCAAGTTGCGTCATTTTGATATAGCAAAGGGCTCTAGTAAGCACCTTAAATTACAATTATGTCAGATGACATGCCTTCGGGTATTGAACTTGCATAAAACTTCTCTTGAAGAACTTCCAGATGAGGTGGAGAGATTGTTACATTTGAGACTCCTCAACTTGTCTTATAACAGAAAGATGAAGAAATTACCTGAAACAGTATGTAATCTATTTAATTTACAGATGTTGAAACTAAATGAGTGTTATTCTCTGAGGAAACTACCTGAAGGAATTTGGAAATTACCTAATCTTAGACATCTCGAACTGAAAGAAACTTTTGCCTTGAATTATTTCCCACGGGGTTTGGAGCGATTGAGGTGCCTTAGAACATTAAGTAGAGTCAAATTTAACGGTGGAAAAGGATGCCAGATTGGAGAGTTAAAACTTCTAGACCATATACAAGGAGAACTAAGAATAGAGGGATTGGGACAAGTGGCGGACCCAATAGAGGCAGTACTACAGAAAAAAGAAAAGCTCCGGTCCTTGGATTTACGGTTTTCTGAAGAAAGACATGATGATGCAAGAAGAGAAGAAAGTGTTTTGAATGGTCTCCAGCCGCATACAAACTTGGCAAAGTTGTATATACTTTTTTACCAAGGGAATAAATTTCCGTCGTGGATGTCAAACAATATAGCCTTACCCAATCTGGTGAAACTGGAACTGAGAAACTGCACTCAATGCTCGGAATTGCCTGCTTTGGGGAGACTTCAAAACCTTGAACACCTTGAATTATGGAAGCTGGGCTCAGTGAAACGCATTGGATGCGAGTTTTATGGACTGGGAAGTACTGATGGTACTTCTACCGGTGGTGAAGATTCAGTAGTCGTGTTCCCGAAGTTACATACGCTTAAGATTTATAATATGGAAGAGTGTGAGGAGTCGCATATGCCGTTCCGAAGAGGCGTGGAGGTTTTTCCAAAACTTCGCAAATTGATTGTTATTAATTTGATGAAGCTGCAAATGTTACCACCAGGTCTCGGAAAGCTAAAATCTCTAGAAGAACTTATTCTACAAAGAGTGGGCCTTGTACTTTTCGGACTTATTAGCAGGAACACTGACGATGATAATGTTACTCTTATTAGTGCTCAAGAAGAAGAAGGTTTCATCATGCCCTGTCTTCAGGTATTGGAGATCTCGGATTGCCCTAACTTGAAGGTGGTGCCGCACTACTTGTTTTCTCCCGCACTCAGAAGTCTAGAGATATCTAGTTGTCCACAACTGACCGGGAGGCAACCTTGCCTTCCTCACCTCCTTGAGGAGCTGATATTACGGAAGGATACAGGTATTCTTTCAAAGTCAATAATCAGTGGAATTGGTTCCCCCGGTCACAACTACCCATGTCTTCACTCTTTCTCCATCAGTTGGTCTGAAGAGTCGTCACTTCCCCAAGGCTTCAACCAACTCACTGCAATTCAAACATTGAAATTTTTTAGTTGTAAATTCCTTGACTTCACCCCAGAGGATTTGAAGCATCTCCCCATGCTTCAACGACTGGAAATTCGTAATTGTCCAATTCTAGAAGAACGCTGCAGAAAAAGAGAAAGCTGGACCACCAATTCCCACATTCCAAAGATCGAACTTAATTACAAAGACTTCATCCCAGAATAACCGATTGATTAGTAAGCCAGTGACTTGTTCACCTGCAAACCTGTGAGTTTAAGTTCTTTCTCATTCGGTTACATTGTTCATCCTCGTTGCTTTTTCAGCTGTGCAGTACACTCAATCCCTTGGGGGACAAAGTCCTTGTTAAGATCAAGTCTACCGAGGAGAAAACTGTAGGAGGTATTTTGCTTCCTTCAACAGCCCGATCAAAACCACAAGGAGGTGAGCTCGTTGCTGTTGGGGAGGGTAAGACTCTCGGGAAGGACAAGCTGGAAATTACTGTCAAAGGTGATTTCATAGCCCTTTCCAATGCTTTGAACTGTTTGTTTGTGTATTGTTGTTAATATTGTTTTTTCCCTTGTTGTCTAGATTGGAGCGCAAATTGTGTACTCAAAATATGCTGGGACAGAACTCGAGTTTTATGGATCAACTCATCTTTTATTGAAGGAAGATGACATTGTGGGTATTCTTGAGACTGATGAAGTCAATGATCTCAAGCCTATAAATGACCGTGTTTTGATCAAGGTCGGTTGAATTCATCCTATGTATATTATAACTATTGTTATTGATCCAATGATCTAAGAGTCCATGACTAGTGGAACTTAAGAAAAAGGTACTGCTTCTTATGGTTCCCTAGGTTTCATACTTTCATCTATATAAGCAATTTCATTAAAGTTAAACACGTGTATTAAAATTATATTTTAACTAGATTGATGCACACACGTGGTGTGTTTTGCTTAAAGCATAGAAGGGTAATATCGATGCGTCCAAAAAAAAAGGGTAATATCGTCAATCTACTAAAAAAAACAGGGGTAAAATAGTCAAAACAAAATCTTGTAAGACAAAAAATGACCAAGAGATTTAGAGATACATAAAAAAAAATCACTTGTGGAATTGTAGATGAGGGTTGTGGATTTTAAAGTAGTTTAGATTTGATATTCACTTTTATTTGGATTACATTGTTTTAGGTTGCTGAGGCGGAGCAGAAAACTGCTGGTGGCTTGTGCTTAACTGAGGCTAGCAATGATAAGCCTTCCATTGAAACTGTAAGTGGTCTTTGACATACCTTTTGTCCATAGCTGTGCAAATTTGGTTCTTAATAAAGAACGTTGTGAGGTTATGGGGATCTAACTAGTTTACTACTAAATGATGCACAGTTTCTTCGTATCTACGGCATTGCTGTATAAAAGGTTTAATAAAATGCATCGAGGCTTAAGCCGCAAGAGGCGCCTAAGCCTCTTATTTAGTGCCTTGGGCTTAAGCCTCACATGTTTTTATTGTTTTTTCCATTTTTGTTTTCCAGTTTTTTGACACTTAGCCCCCTGTTTAACTTTTTTAAAGATTAAATAGTTTTTTGACATTAGGTTTTGTTTTGAGCATCAAAACACCTCATTCAATTAGAAATCCCAAATTCCCTCATCAAACCCGATTTCTTATTTATTTATTGAGCCTTAAGCCTCAAGCGCCTCTGAGGCTGAACTTTAATAACAGAAGGTAAACCTGCTATGCTACCAAAAGTGGCATAGAACATCAAAATACGTGCTGGATTGCTCTTCCTAGTGAAAGAAGTTGCTCACATAGTCACATTTATGTATTTGTCTTTCTTAATAAATTGTGTCTGTTCGATGCAGGAGAGATGCATGTATTCTAAATTACCTTGAAACACTTGTTCTTTCAAGACCAAAAACACAAAAGGATTTCACAGTAGATAGTTACTGAGTGAAACTTCTGTCTCCCATGTCCCATGTATATGTATTCTGTGCTACTGTGTGAGACAATGCCAGAAGCAAAGGATCTGCCCCAGGAACTCGCACAAGTTGTAGAAACACATAAATATCTGATAATGGAAAACATCTCCATTCTCCAACATCAAATTGACTACTTGTTTTGATTTGCTTCAAGCAATAATGTACAAAATGTTATATGCTGTTCCATCACTTTGAGCTTACCCAAAATATGATTCCTAATTTACTTAATAAGACCTTGCTGGAATTTATACATGATACATAGATGCAGGGTTGAATAACCGACGTTGCTTTTTTTACCAGTCCAGTGACGGGGTTTTTTTTGGGCGTCTAGTGACAGTTTTATTTGTTATCTTCGATCGGGAATCCAGATTTGGTTTCCATACAAGTGTGTTGAACGTGTAATTTTTTCAAGACTTATTGCTAACTCGGTTCCAGGTTACTGTTTTGGAATGAGTACATTTTTAAATAGATCCGGGATCTTTGTTCTTTATGGTGTTTTCATGGGAAGCAAAAAGTATATCATCGTTCAGGATCCTTCATTTTTAAGCATATGAGTTTACCTTTGCAAATGATTAGCTAACCACATAGGCGTTCCTTTGCCTTTTTGAACATTTGGTAAACCATATCATGCATTATATTCGATGTATGATCGAGTGGGGAGCTTAATTAAGAAATAAACACCCAACAGGGCGGGTTAAAATGTTCTTTGCATCGAACGAAATTCAAATGTGTTACACCATGAAATGATATAGAAGGGCAGAAGTTCTTTTCTGCAACTCTAGTGTATACACTATATTTTGTAGTTGCAATAATGCAATTCCCCCATGCTTTTGCAAATCCTTTTCCTAACCAATCCCTGAATTTACTACCCTTTCTCACGCCACTAATGTCTTTCTGGTTGAACTCTCCTCCAAACTCTGTATCATATGCTAGGAATATGTAATGCACGTAAGATTAGACAATAATAATAACAATAATAACCTTTATCAGGAAAAAAAAATCATAAAAAGAAAGTTAGCAGTTAACTATCTCCGTATTAAAGTTTCAACTGTTAACACAAAAGACTGAAAGCCAGTTCTCTACTGACAACGGAACTTGTTTGTTTCCCCTCCCACTTAACAGTATGTTGAGACGTTTTCTCCCATGAATCCTACACTATTATAAAGATCAACTTTCATTTTTTCTTAAATTTCAATAGACAACTGCATACTACTTTCTTATTACCAAACATAGCCAAAACTCGAAAAGGTCTCTTTATACCTCTTAGAGCATCTCTAGGTAGAGGCATCAACTGTCAATTTGCCTCCACCATTCGGAATTTCGGCAAAAACCATCTCTAGGTGGAGGTAATTAAACATAGAGACATCAAGTGTCTAGCCACATCCGTAGAGACAAATTTGCTTTTTCATATGCGGATGTGGCGCGTGGGAGTGTTGCGTGGGTTATTTTTTTGACTTTTTCAATTTGTGGTGAAAGTAGTAGTCTCGCATGGGGTTTTTTTTGAAGCAACTCTCACCACTTTTTTTAGACAAAACAAAATTTTAATAATTTTAAAAACTAATGAGACCCACTTTTAACCAAAATAATATATTCAAAATAAAAATAGGTCCCACTATTAACTAAATTTGTTTCTACCACCTAGAGTTGGTCATTGTTTGCCGATGCAAGCCACAAATTTAGCCTCAAATATGACACTTGATGCCTCCCCCACCTAGAGATGCTCTTACTAGGCATAAAAGGTGTTTTCATTCAGAGGTGAATTTCGTGTAAATATTTCAAGCTTTTAAAACCAAACTTGTAGTCTTGTACACTCGGGCTCACCAGACAGTTTGGCTGGAGCACCATCCTGTAAACACTTCAAATAGTTCGCCCGAAACACTTCTTTGTGGTGTATAAACAGCCCGTTAAATTCAATAGTGGGCCTTGATGCCTTCATATGAAGGAAAAAATCGAAATTAAGTAATACATGCTTCATAACGGAAAGTAACAAAGTTAGTGGAGCTAGCGTTACAGAAGACAGCCAATAAGTCCAAAACCAGATGAACTATGGGCAAAACACACTTCAATCTGTAGTCTTATGCTACGTTCAAAATTTGGGCACTCAAAAGTACTCTTTCTTTATTCAATACACATCTTCTAAACAAAACACAAATGACACAGCAGTAAATAATTATATTTTGCCGCTACAGTGGGACTTGGCCTTTTGCAATCTGCAACCCTAGAGAGAGTCCAATAGCGGACCAAGTAATGAAAGGCTCAGTTATAGCTCTCAACAACATCCAACAATTTGTTCAAGGAACTGGTGGAAAATCCTGACCAACGCAAATAAATACCATTCACACGTCTGCCTGTAAAGGTGTAAAAGGCCAGATATAGCTCTCAACAGCATCCAACTATTTGCTCGGAGAACTAGTGGAAAATCATTACCCATGCAAATAAAATCCATTCATGCGTCTGCCTGTAGGGGTGTAAAAGGTGAACCATCTAGTGCCTAATCAGATGGTGGACTGGTTTTGGCGCCATACACTTAACTAATAGAAGCAATGGTCAGTACCTGGTATTATCAGCGTTCATGTTTTCCTAACGATTTCCTTCTTTTCATTAGCCCTCGCTGCTTCTGCTCCTTCTTTCTCTTCTTGAATTGCGTTTGAAACGATCCCCCAACCAATGATGGTTGGTCTTTTAGCCCAAAACTTTTTGCCACATGTCCCAAGTGAAGTTTCTTAACCATAAAAATCCTGTTTAACTCATCACGATGAGCAGTGTAAGCTCAAACCCAAGAGCAAAATACATCTTTTGCCTGCTGCTTTAGCTTTGACTGAAATAAAAATCAGAGACTTCACAAAATGTGGGGAATGAAGTATATGAAATTCAATAAGGTGCACACACATAACTGCATGTCAGGACACATCTGTAAAAAAAATTAAGAAGGTACATACATAGTCACGCATAGACCCAATGGTCCTATGGAAAGACCTGAGGAGCAATTGAAGCTCCAAACCCCGATATCTTGATATAAATGACTCAGTTTCACATACTTTTTTCCCATTAGTCAATTAATTTTCTAGTTTCTGTCTATTATAAAGTTAAGCTATTCTATTATCAATTAAATTTTGGAAAACTTCAATCAGACTTTGTAAATTTAAAGATGGAATTAAATTGCTTGAATATTTTCCCTTTAATTTACCCAATCATATTTACATATGGCCTTTTATATTAAAAATATAAGTTTGATTTAAAACTATAAATTTACAGAAGACTTTTAATCTTTAAACATTAAATACATAAATAAATAAAAGCACTAAACAATCAACAAACTAATTTTGTTCAGGAGATACAACTACTTGTCCCGGACTTTCAAAACTGTGTAGCGATCTAAGTAATACAAATTCTATTGAGGCCAAACAGATCCACAATGATGACGACAAGTTGTCAAAGCTAAGACCACACGCCATTGAACGGCTAGCACGGTTAGTAATGGAGAGTCCACAACCAACCCAACTTATCAAAGTAACAAGAATGACATATAAAGGTTTACCATACCTCTGATGACATAAAGGATTCAAGTGACTTCTGAAGAGGTAACCACCCATGGATGCCTCTCTATCGAAATAAACTTCTTGATATGATGCCTCTGATTGGACAAAGGAAAACTGTCTAAGACCATGAGTAGGGGATACTCTGTCCGTGATACACCATGTTTCTGCAAGTCTTGCAAATAATCCACTTCAACTGGTTGTAAAAAAATCAAAGTGTCTCCCTTTTCCCCTAAGCAGGCAGTTCTTCCTACTCTGTAACATACGGGCAGTTCTTCCTACTCTGTAATTGTGGGAACATTTGAGAGTTTTATATGAGAAAATCACCCTGACCTTTATTGTAACACCCCCAAACCCACTATATCCTAGCTGACCATCCCAAGATATAATGAGTAGGAGAACGGAGAACCCAGCTACTTAACCGTCTTGACAAGTGCCAGAGCAGTCAAGTAGCTGGCTTACAAAATGAATCATTACAATAAGTCAAATACATGTGAATCACTAACAAATATATAAAAAATTCTAGTGTCCAAAGATAAATTCTAACCGAACAATGCCCCAACTGTCTCTCCGCATGATCAAGTATAAAACACCTACAAAAATCTGTAAGGGCGTAAAACCACGGCCCAGCAAGTCAACTCTACAAGCATGTCTAAATAACTTTCAAGGGAATAGAACCCATAAATAACAAATACAATATCATATTAATAGGGTCGCCACTTACAACATCAGATATAATTACAACGGGACTTAAAAGTAGTAGCACGAGTAATTAAAACCAAACCAACACAGAAGAAGTAGAATTTCATTACATCAATTCACATAAGTATATGTCATAACTCATGCACTACAAAACAAATCATCAATGAAATGAGAAACAACACATTCATACTTATCTTCAATTTAGGTATAACAAATAATACTAACAATATGGCAATACATAATTGAAACCTACTATTCAATAAATGGATCATCTCAAACAACAATTTCAAAATAAAAATCAGCATTTACATAGAATCCAACCAAATAAACTCTACAAAGTAATAAACAAGGTCAAAAGCACATTTACATATATCTTACAGCAAGAATGAGTGATACACTAATCTGACTTACACCTAATTCATACCAAATCAGTATAGGAACATGGTATATCAACTAATGATCTTTTCATCTTAATCATAAGAATACATTCAAACATGGTACATCAAAATGATATGACCTATGTGTTACACTCAAACAATACATAACTATACGTACTGGTTTCTTTCTTCACATTACTTCTTGAATATTGAATTGATGAGGTGTCTTGGTCTAAGCAGTTGAGAACTCTAGACCCTCTCATTTCCTCTCTCGGTGAATAAGAAATGATGAACAAAGAGGATTAACCCATCTGATATTATCCGACCTAAAATGAGTGTTTCTAACTTCTTTTGAATTCTACTACCTTGGATCAATGGGTCAACCTGGCCCAACAAATTGAATCGATCCCCAGTCCAAACTTCATGCTAAAAGGACCCAACACTTTAACCCCTTCAAAGCCCATTAAATTATATTGCTATCAATACCATAAAAGCCGAAGTTTGGGATTTTACATTTATTCCAATGGAAGAATTAATGAGATCAATAAAAATTAATAAGAATGTCCAAATCATTCAACGAATTTTATGTTATCAACAGCTGATGTGAAATATGAAGAAAATGAACCTTTTAACTTGCAACACAAGATAATAGAGAGGGAAATAAACCCATAAACCTAATGCAGCATTGCTTCATTAATATATCAAAATTTATTATAAAACGACGGAGAAAAATAATTATTTTGTTTATCTCAGAAAGGATAGAAAGTAGTAACCAAATATGCTCACTAAGAAAAAATTCAACAAAGCAAGACAATTCCAAACAGGGCAGTTTAAAGATACCTATGCACATATTCACTAGCCTCCCCTGGGGAGTCATACTGGATAATACATGTAACATTTGGAAATCTAAGCCCCTCGAAGCAACATCTGTGCACAACAGTATAGCTGATTTCTCTGTTTTAAACCCTGAAATGCGGTCCTCCTGCCCTCGTGTTCCATGTTTCCATGTAACCTAAAAGCCTTCTTTTGGTGCAATTCTAATTTTGGATAGAAATCTACACATGTTGAAAAGAACACCACAACCTGTGTATAGAAGCAAAAAACTTAAATCAAGCTGCACGCGTCAAGAGAATAAATCTGACAAGTAAGAGTCTGAGTTACCTTTTGGGAGGCAGCTTCCCTTTCATTAAGATTTCTCAGAATGGATAGAAGAATTACAAGCCGTGAGCCACAGGATACTGATAAAAATATTATAAGAGCAAATAACATCGTCATGCTATAGCTTAACCGATTAACGTTTTCTGTGAAAAGAGGTACCTTTCACATATCTCTGGATTAATTGAGTTGGTAGGTTATAATCTGCCTCTGAAAAGTTTGGAAGCTTGCCTATAAATTCTGACCCATCATCCACGTCAGATCCGATCGACTTAAGAAGTTTACCTGATCGTTTGGAAAGCTCAGTAGAAACTTTGGTCTCATCGATACCAATCATAACTGGATTTTCTAAACTAATTTTAGCTAAATGACTCACTTTATCGTTCTAGGTTGCTGATAACAGCAAGTTCTGCCTTTGGGGTTTAGAATCCTTTGAGAAAGCATTTTCTTTAGAAACACCTCCATCTTTTCTTGAACCGAGAAAACCAAGTATCTATTCTATTTCTTTACCGTATCCCAACTCCAGGATCCTGCAACAGAAAGTTCACATAGATATGATTAGCACTAAAATGAACTGAAATTATCCTGATCTTGGGTAGTTGTTCACTAGGTAGTGTGCCACTACACCATATTATACCTATCTGCTTCATCAAAAATTATCTAGCGCAAATTAGCATGCACAAAAGATGTTGTATTCTTCAGGAGGTCCAAAAGATGCCCAGGTGTTGCAACAAGGATAGATATTTTTGTATAAACAAATTCAAGTCAAAAGACATAGCATATAGAAGTGAAAGTGATCAGAAAAGTATACATTAACGATTTCCTTAAAATGTACTGGAACATTGCCATAATAGATTAGAGGGAACTAATGCTTTATATTGATGTGCCTTCATAATAATGTGATGAACTTGCAGGATAAGTGAATATACATACATCAAATAAAGCTGTGTTTTTAACATTTTAAAAAACCAAGCTCTTCCAGCCCTGCTTTTAAGAAACTGATGGTATTCTATAGGTATTGTCCATAACATTTTTGTGTTGATAGTTAGAACTTTCATCCTTAAATCCTATTTTCCCCGTGCGTGAAGGTTGTTGGGTAATAACGATACCAATCGATCCCCACTACTAAGATAATTTGCTCCTGAACCAAATACAATCTCCAGACAAAATCTAAACTTTCACTACGACTAACCTAGCATGTCCAACTCTCTAAACAACTATCAACAACAAATAATAATGCAAATAAAGTATAACATACCACAACACAAAGATTTAATGTAGTTCGGCCAATAGTGCATACTTCCACAAAAGCTAATCCTTTTATAACGTGGGAAGAAAGATTACAATCACTCATCTCAAATCTCTCCACCTTACTAGATCACTCCTCTCTCCTTACAAGTTTTTCTCTTTGCAAGGATTTTCTCTCAATCTTGATTGCTCTTAAAATTGGGTTTCAATTTCGTGACTTAGGTTTTCCAAAACCTTACTTCTGTTTTTATACCGCCCTTTCAATTTCGTGGTTACTGTAGAAATAGAAATTGCAAATATAGGCATGGTATGTAATGCCATCTTAGCAAGGCCAATTTCGAAGCCAAGACCCTCAAGAGGTCAAGCTGAAAAGTATTTCACAACCGAATTTCTAAACAATTAAAAAAAATGAATATTTGAAATATAAATATCTCAAACATCACTTGGTTCAATTGTCTAAAAACCAAAGCTATGATGGGGTGGATCTGACACATGTCAAAACCTAAAACCCACATCATAAAGAATCTTAACAACAAAAATAATCTCCAAAATTCTCTTTATTACTTTATGCAAGTCTATCTTCCATAAAAATCATCAATATAACATTCTAAGAATAATGTGTCCTCAACATCGATTCTCATGTCATATGAAAAGAAAACTACGTTATTACATCCTTCCAATAAGAATCGGACCTAAAAGAAAACTAACAATCGCTCCAGGCAAAAATCCCAAATCAAACGCCGCGGTTCCATCGCTTCCACCTATGTTCCCAAGAACACACCCACGTTAAAAACAAAGCAAACATGGGTTGACAAAAATGGAATTTCTTTGGTATGAGTAGACTAGCCACATATAAACATTCAAATCTTTTCTTATCCAACTAACACTTTAACTCTATCATAACCTAATCATTCTCACCGGGAAGAAAGGTAGTTCCGTCATCTCTCAACCGGCATAGTTTCTTCCCAAGCAAAACTTTCATTATATTAACTTATTTTAATAACTCGCGTTTAATATCTAAAAACTTGACTTAATACTTACCAATATCCATTCTTTGTATAAGGGTAGGACCCGCCGTCCTCAAGACAAAATATTATTAAGTCCTACCCTCCTGCAAAAGAAAGTTAGAACTTGTATATAACATATGTAAATATCCTATATGTATTCAAAAGTAAACCCAAACACTCGTATAATCAAATTAATACCACTAACCCGCAAGGCGAATATCTTAGTTCCTCTCTAGGGTAGTCCAAACAATCTGGTCATTCATGGCACATTCAATGAATACCCGGGTCATTCATGGCACATTCAATGAATACCCATAGATAACGCTAACGGGTCATTTATGGCACATTCAATAAATGCTCACCTAACATATGACATCAACAGTCATAAAACTAAATTCCAAAACTTAAGGCGTGGAGAGTTCTAAAAGAGTGCGGTAAATCTTGTTTACGCATTATTGAAATTTATTGTATATATTATTTCAGAGAACGAAGGAATATCTTGATTCAAATAATTTTGGTTTACGCGTTATTAATTTTATGGATGTATAAGTGTCATAACGTTGTGTATCGTAAAAAGACCGAAAAATCACAAAGCAAGAAATACACGCATACAAGTATATTTAGAAAGGTCCTAGCCTAAGTCAAACATGCTAATAGTCCTAGACTTATCCTAATAGACCGAATCATAATTTAATAAAAAGTCAAATTTGGGTCAACTGGTCAAAGTCAACCCTGGTCAAAGTCAAAGTCCACTCGTCAATATCAAAGTCAGCCATCCCCAAACTCTTCTAACCCAAAGGCCCAAAGTCTAAGGCCCATAGTCTAAACTTAAGCCCAAAAATAAAATCCAAAGGTTAAAACATATGAGCCCATCACGATTTGGCCCAAGCCCAAATCGATTTTGTTACTGTTCATCTCCTTCCTCTCAAATTTCCACCAACGCCTCCACCGCCTATACAGCCACCACCAGGCCAGCTATAACCAAAAAGAACCCCGCGGTTTTCATCCCCACGAAAAACCCCACCTACCTATACCGATTCATTCATGATTCCATCATATCAGAAAAATCGAGATCGACATCAATAGAGCTCCAATCGTCCCCTCTCCATCACCCACTCCACCACCAACACATCCACCTCAACCCAACAACAATCTCCCAACCAAATCCAAACAAAAACTAATCCAAACAATCAAAATGCGGATAGGTTTGGTCACCATTGAAGCTCTTCCGAGCTTCAACAAAGACACCCAAACGAACCATTTATCACCCTAATAGTTCCAATCTCCCATTCAAACAACAATCCATATCAACTTGATCTACATCAACAACTCAACCCAAAACTCAATAAAATCGGCTTACCCAAACTCCAAATGGAACAAGCTTATATCCAACGATATCAATAATTAAATTTGATTCAAAATCATCTTTTTATTTCTTAAGTTTGTTTACACAAAGATCTGACTAAGTCGATCACAAGATCGCAAACTAACGAGCGGTATGTAGAATAACACCGGCGAATAATTGAACGAAAAGTAATTAATGATTATCGATATCAGCATTAAAGTTTTTAAACGGACTTAGAAATATTGGTTCGTTGAAAGATAAAATATCTACTCACCGCTTTAAAACCGAATCGCTCTCGAAAGCGAAACCCCGAAAGCCCGACGTCTCTTGTCACACAAAAAAGATAATCTTCCTCGCTTCAAAACCTTTTCAAGAAAACTCTCATCTTTTTTTTATAAACCCTCATTGTGTTTTTTTCTCCTTAAACTCTCGTGAGAAAACTCTATTCTGTTTTCCTTTCATTAAAAACAAAACCCCCGAAATAGGGAAGAAAGTTTATCCCATAAACCCACGTCTCCTATTTCCACTAACATTTATCCTATTTTATTTTATCTATTATCTATTATTATTATTATTAGGAAAAATAAAAGAAATAAAACACGAGGTGTTATAAAGGCTTAAAAAAAAACTATCTTCCTTTTCACGGCAAGGGCGCGGGCGTGCCTTGGGCTAGACCAATCTGAGCGCGCGCGCACGCTTCGACCTCTTCACACGAACAGTATTGATTTCTCTCCTCTTCTTCCTCATCCTCATGTGAGGGATAACTCCAACAATCTCCCTCTCCCGAACAGTGAGGGGGGCTACTTCCATGCATTCCTAAATCAACAGGAGGAGTCTGCTACCATTCCGGCGGTAGCACAACAAACATCAAACTTACCTTTCGGTAAGACTTTGGTCATCATATCCGACCCGTTCTTGTCGGTATGGATCTTTTCAATACACAAATGCTTGTCTTCAAGTTCTTCTCTAATCCAATGGTAACACACATGTATATGTTTGGATTTAAAATGAAAACTTGGATTCTTGCTCAAATGGATGGCGCTCTGACTGTCACATAGAACTACAAACGGTTTCTGTTTTAGCCCTAGTTCATCGAAGAACCTTTTCATCCATAGCATCTCTTTGCAACACTCAGTGGTTACAATATACTCGACTTCTGTAGTGGAGAGGGCAACACACTTTTGCAACTTAGATTGCCAAGAAACTACTTCTCCTGCAAAAGTAAACAGATAACCAGAGGTGGACTTCATCGAGTCAACATCACCTGCCATGTCTGCATTAATGTAGCCTTCAAGTAAGGGCTTACTTCCACCAAAACACAAACATGCTTTGGAAGTGCCCTTGAGATATCTCAATATCCACTTAACACCTTCTCAATGCTCATTACCCGGATTTGACAGAAATCGGCTTACAACACCAACGGCAAAAGCAATATCCAGTCTTGTACACACCATTGCATACATTAAGCTATCCACTACGGATGTATAAGGAATCTTTTTCATTTGACTCTGCTCATGCTCACCCTTTGGACACATCTCTTTGGTCATGTGGAACTGGCCACCAAGAGGACAGCTGACTGGCTTCGCTTGATCCATGTTGAATCTCTTAAACACCTTCTCAATGTAGCTTTCTTGAGAAAGCCACAATTTCCCACTCTTTCTGTCACAAGTGATCCGCATCCCAAGTATCTGCTTTACTTGACCCAAATCCTTTATCTCAAAGGACTTACTTAAGTCTTTCTTCAGCTTGGATATCTTGTTGATGTTCAGGTCAACTATCAACATATCATCCACATACAACAAAAGCACTATGAAATCCCTATCTGGAAATTTCTGAACAAACACACAATGATCGGAAGTGGACTTCTTGTAGCCATGCTTCACCATAAAGGAATCAAACTTTATGTACCACTGTCTCGGTGCCTGCTTCAACCCATACAAACTCTTTATCAGCTTGCATACTAGGTGCTCATTGCCTTTGACCTCAAACCCTCTAGCTGGTCCATGTAGACATCTTCTTCAAGGTCTCCATGAAAAAAAGTTGTCTTAACATCTAGTTGCTCAACCTCTAGGTTCATACTTGCGGTCAGACCCAATACCACCCTAATAGAAGTTATCTCACCTACATGAGATAAAATTTCATCAAAGTCAATACCTTTTCTTTGACTGAATCCCTTCACAACAAGGCGAGCTTTGTGCCTTGGTTGTGGATTATTCTCCTTATGCTTGACTTTGTAGATCTACTTATTCTTGAGAATTTTCTTCCTTTCGATTTCTCAACTAACTCATAAGTGTGATTCTTATGCAAATAATCCATCTCATCATGCATGACCTTCAACCACTTCTCTTTGTCTGTACCTTCAAGAGCCTCTTGATAGTACATATGTTTTCCACCATCAGATAGTAAAACATACGTATGTGGTGGATACCTGGTTAAAGCTAGTCTTTCTTTGTCAAATCTCCTTACCTTATCTTCTTGTGGCTCAGGAGGATGCACTTCTGCTTACTCAGGTGGTGGTTCATGCACTTCATCTGCATCTTCTATATCAATAGGTTCTATCTCATCATGAGCAATAGGATCATCATCATGAGCTTCAAACTTCCAATTAGCACAGATGAGGAATCCATGTTGCGATATCAGTTTAGGAACACATTTGGCCAAGCTAAATTAAAGAAACGGATTTGGTTGTGTGGTATGAGGCACCAATGAATAATAAAAACATTTTCAAAGCAGTGGATAAGACATTAAGAGATCTAATGCAATTCGATCACCATTCAGAATTCAAGTGAGAAATTATTTGGTGGAAAGACAATGCTCTTAAGCAAATTGTCAGTGATATCAATCAACGAATGGGAAGAAGTAAACTGGATAAAAAATTCCAGATATATCATAGGGGGATGATCTAATAAAACAAATTGTGTCTAGCAATTATCCTGATATCGTGCAAAACTACAAAAAACGTACATGATCTACCTAAAGGACATGTGTATTTTGGCACCAACAAATGACTGCGTATGGTAGAAGAAGTCAAAGTGTTTGTTCTTTCAACTCTACCGAGAGAGTCAAAGAAATATCTAAGTGCAGACTCAATTTGTCAAGTCAATAGAAAAATAAGAAACCAAGACATTTTGTACCCCCGCCACGGAATATATAAATCCACCATTGTATCCAGAATGACAACTCCTCAAAAAGTCTATCTGGAAGTTTTCCTTTGGAATTAGAATTGAAAATATAATTCCAAGACTTACAATTTCAAATAGTTAAAATTTCTAAATATATGAAAATCTCAAGTTTCTTCCCTCGATAGAAACTTATATAATTATAATTCATTGATTTTGAGGATTTGAGATTTCCATTCCAATGCAAAAAAAAAGTTGCCAAACATGGTGACTCTTAATTTTCATAAATATATTATGAATTCCACCCTAAAATCCCAGTTGCCAAACACACCCAAAGGTCATTTTAAAGGAACTAGCTTGTTGAATTTAATTACCATAACCGCATATTGTTGAAAAGAATAGGCGCACTATTGAATGCATAAAATTCATAAAGCCAATCCCAAATGCATGCTGTAGGAACCGTTATGGTTTCATGTAATGATTTACTACAAACCGTGAAAACCCATGCGCAGCGGAATAAAGAGTTCTCACGATTTTGGATAGAAATCATACTTTTTTTTATCAGATGTGATTTATCTGAGAATTCGAATCAGCAACCTCTTGATCTTCTGTTGTATTCCTATCCTTAGAATGGACGTTGTGTAGGCAACGATCTACCAGCCCTTTCTTTCTCTCTTTGCCTCTCTTACTCACAAAGTTGGAACCGAATTTGGAACTCACTTTTCTTGAGCAATCACTTAGTAATTTCGGCCAAGAGAAATAGGGTTTCTTTATATAGGCTACAACAGGGACCATGAGGAGAAATTAGGGTTAGGTCTCCTGACGGGCTTGGGCTTCTCATGTTCGCCCGGAACACACAGCCCAAGTCTGTCAACAAATGACTTATTCCACTAAAGGCCATTGTTGCACTACTGCCATAATCCTAAATTATGTGTATTACGTTTATGGGCTCCATATTATATACTCGTTGATCTCCCCGTGTTAAGATATCGAATGCCCATTGATTAAGTCAAGTTACTGACAACTACATTAATCAACTTCTTATGTCCTTGAGTAGTACCACTCAACCTCATTGTCATGTCGGAATAAATCCACCTGCAAGGTTTACATAACAATCCTTATGAGCTCCTCAAGGGGACATCATCAACTCGACTTTCTGCGGGTCACGGATTCCTTCTATAATCAATAGCACACCTTACATACAATGCCATTACCCAATCTATCCAGTTTGTTGATTCACAAATGAATCTCACTCATTGATGATTTAAAGCAATGTACAATGCACGTAAGTGCCCGTTATTATATCTGGATTAAGAGGACAAGTATCCATAATAACAGAAGTGTTTGTTCTCTTATATAGTCAGTATAAAGATAAACAACCTCACTTGGTCCTGTTCAATACACACAAAGTATACTAGTGTAATCCCCAGAGTCAAGATAGACTAATACAGTTATACTACAACCGTACTAATGGTTTGTCCAAATCCATCTAGGTTGTGAACGTTTACTTATACTTTATAAGATACTGATGATATGATCTTCTGTGTGTCACCACACACCATATCATCTACAACATAAAGTATTAGACGCATGCATATAATTAATAACATATATAATATGCATAACATTTGCCCATATAATTCTCATTCAAAATATAAAAAATTAGAGTTATTACAAAAGTAATGCTTTTAGTATATAACCCTATCATATGCTTTGTCTCACCCCGCAATCCCATAAAAGGTGTTGCAAGTGATGTTCTTCATGCTCACCACATTAATAACACAGAAGGCAAATGGACTCTAATTCTATGTACCACTTTCTGTTTGATACCTAAGACTAAGTAGAATGGAGATACTTAATTAACATATTTCATACAGTTAATACACATTACATTTACAAAGCAAAAGAAAAGCTTGACTATTAGGGGCTCAGGGGGGCACTGAGGAGGGGGTGATTGTGTGTGTAGCCATTGGACTTGCATTGTGATTGTTTTATTTGAAGATTCAGTTGTTTCATTGTTTTGTTTGGTTTTTTCTTTTTGTTTTTTTTAATTAAAAAAATAATAAAGAAATATGTACCATATTAGTTAATTATTAAAATGTTAGAGCATCTCTAGGTGGTAGTATATAACCTGTCAAATTCTTCAAATTTGAAGAAAAACTTCAGAATTTATCGGAATTCCATCTCTAGGTGGCCTCAAATTCGGTCGCATCACCTGCTTGTTCGCAATCTTATTTGCAAATTTGGCAATTTGGATGCGGATGCGGAGCGACATTGGTAATGTCGCGCGCTATTGCAAATGTTGCCCAAATTTTTTTTTGACTTTGACCAATACCACGTCGATGAAGATGCATCGCTTGCGCCACCACTAATGTCGCGTGTTTTTTTTTTTGGAATAGTTGCGCGCCACTCCTAATGTCGCGTGGGTTGTTTTGGAATTGTACTTGCGACACTCCAACTGTCGTGCGACAGTGGTAATGTCACGTGGGTTGTTTTTTGCTAATGGAATTTGCGACCACCTAGAATTGGTCGAAATTTGAGACCAGATTCTCCAAAAAATTTCTTCAAATTTGAAGAGTATACTACCACCACCTAGAGATGCTCTTAGTAGAGTTCTCATATAGTATGAGGTAAACATGGATATTATAATGACAATATAGTTTGTGATTTCGAACGGAGTTGAGTCTTGGAATATTCTATTGAATATTTCAGTTTTTTAACAAAGTGAAATGACAGTATAGGCCCGAAGAACATAAATTTTGCATTTTAGTCAGAATATGGCATAATTATGGCTTGAAAAATGTAAATTTAAAAATTTAGTCTGAGTAAAGTAGAATTTCGACTTCAAGTTTTTGGAATTGTCGGAATTCCGAATCCTTAACTAAACTATGATTATAACTAAAATATAGAAAACCAAATTGGGACTCATTTCCATTTCCATTTTTTGAAAAGGGGCTCCGGGTGGATTAATTCAATTTCTTCTTGTAGAATTTTCTGAAAACACTATAACCTAGAGTGTATGAAAGGAAATGACAATAAATTAAAAAAGCACTTCAACTCCCCGAAAGAGCATTAGAAATTAGAATGCACATACGGATTCCATATTTCCATCCAAAGTCATGGATGCAACAGTGCAATTCTAGGTGGGAAATCGCAAATTATTAAGGAACAAAACCACGCGACAGTGGCAATGTCACAGGTGCAAAAATAAACCAAGAAAAAAAAAATCAAAAGCAAACAATATTAAACAGTTGCAAACAAGTCGGTAACTACCTAACTATCTAAGGGGCCATTTGTTTTTGAATCTTATAAGACCTTTTTTTTTTTTTGATTGGCAAGCCTGTTTTAAAATGAGATCAGTAACTCTTTGATGCTGGCGGGGTTCGAGCCCCAGACCTCTGGTATCATCACCCAAAGGTTTTACCGACTTTGCTAGTCGACACCTGCTATCTTATAAGACCTTGAGGTCTTATAACCTCTTATAAGATGTGGCATAGTGATTTTGGACATTTTTTTGGTTTGTTTTTTACCTTTTATAAGAGGCATTCTACTATAAATGTCTTATAAGAGGCTCCAATTATATAAGTACCAAAATTAGATCTACTTCAATTCTATAAGTATTATAACTTGAAAAATGACTCAAACACCCCCATCCATATACCCCTAGTTTTATTTCTCTCTTCTTCCATTTTCATTATCTTCTTTTCCAAATAACTCCATTGCCCTAGCCACCACCACCACCACCACCACCACCACTGCCGCCACTACCACCACTACCACTACCATCATCACCTCCACCACCACTACCACCACCACCGTGCTATTAAGACCACCACCACTTCCACTACCACCACCACCACCATCACTACCACCGTGCTATTAAGACCAATATCATCACCTCCATTGCCGCCACCACCACCACCACCACCACCACCGTACTATTAAGACTATCACCGTACACCACCACCACCGTGCTATTAAAACATCCACCACTTCCACTATCACCACCACCACCACCACCACGTGTTATTAAGACAAATATCATCACCTCCACTACCACTACCACTACCACCACCACCACTACCGCCGCCAATTAAGGTAGTTTCCTAAAATTGATATTCTAATTATCAAAATTGATTTGAAATCGAAAATCAAACTATACGTTTGTTTCAAATTAATCTATTTAAGTTAAATGTGGTGTAAAGCAGGGTTATATTTGTCAAATAACCATCTATAGGATGTCATGTATTTGTTTTTTCTATTTTTACAAGTGCTTATAAGAGGAACTTAAAATGAAAAACAAACCACTTTATAAGACCATCTTATAAGACCCTCTTGTGTCTTATAAGACCCTCTTATAACTTAACCCAAAAAAAACAAATAGCCCCTAAGGGTGTGTTTGTTAACTAGCAAACTTCTACTGGGAAAATATAAGATTTGCCAGTATTTGCCCACTATAGATCTGCCAGGCAAATCTCTAGTGAGAAAATTTCAGTTTGTTAGTGTTTGTTTGCAAAAATTTATAATGGGAAAATATAAGATTTGTCAGTTTTGCCAGTGTTTGTTTACATGGTTTTTCTCCAATGACAAATGATATTTCAACTTTTTGGAGATAGTTTTTTTTTTTTTTTTTTTTTTTTTCAAACTCAATGAAGTATAACAAAATATTAAATAAAATACAAATTAAATAAAATTAAAGACAATACAACTCAACTTAAATGTAAATGTGTTTTGGAGTGTTTCCCTTGAACGCTCCACCTACACCTACACCTACACCACCACTCCACCACAACTCCACCACACACCACCTACACCAGCCCACTACACACACAGAGAGACTCAATAAGCACACACAATAAAATATCCAAAAGTAACAACAATGTCACTTAACAATAATATATCGGTCTACCACTTAACAACAATACCACAAACACATATAGTTCAAACATAGAAATAAACCAAAAAATAATGTGGCATCAACGCCCTGCTTGTTCTAGCCTCCTAAACAACCATGAAGCCTTAATATCCTCTTTAAGGCCCAAGAAGACCTTAATAAGCCTATCATTCTCGACTAGCAAGTCAAGCGACCTTAAGAAAAGCTCAGGATTCATATCAGGAAGAGATTGCAAAGCCTCCTTCAACAAATCTATTTGGTCTACTTCTTCTTCTGGTTTCCGGTTTGAGGGGCCTCGGCAATTTTCGCCAATCGCTTGATTAACACCTTAAACGAAGGGGTTGGGTATATCCTCAAAGAATCGAGACTTCCTAGTCTTCTTAGCATGAGGTGTAGTGTTTCTAGGAGCACTCTCGGTTTGAGAAGTATCCCCACTAGCATCGAGGGAGTACCAAAAGTTGAGGACTCACCAGCATCAGAATCGTCACCCCCATCTCCTTGGGTTTGCCTAGAATCATCTAAACAAAAAGTTGAAACAAAAAGTTAATTTCAAAACTAGTTAGACACACAAAATTCAACTCTATTTACATCTAATCAACTTACCTCCATCCACCATGTCATCATCGAACCCACTATTGCCCCCTTCTCTAGTTGCATAATCAGTCCCAAAAATGAGACAACATTCGTCATAGTAAGGAAACGATTTCTGCCTGAGAGTTTTTGCCAACGGATGAGCCTAAATCCCACAATATACCAATTAATATGACATCCAAAACCAAATCCTAATAAAAAAATAAGATTATTTTATTACCTTTACATAACTTTCCCATGCATTCTCATCTGCATCAATTCTCTTGGTCTCTTTGTTGAAAGACAAACCAAACCCACTAGCATCAACTGCATGTTTCGCAACTTGCCAAGCAAGTCTCATTGTTTTCAACCTTGACCTGACATTGTCTGAAACCAAATTCATTCCAAGTCGCCAGATTGATCTCATCATGCAAGACGCTTCAAGCTCTCTTTCCTCCACCCATTATCGGCCCTCTTCCCCCCAGTAGCTAACTCCTCTAACAACACCTCTACCAAGATGGCTTCCATGTTGGGATACCATCTAACTTGGGGCGATCTTGTTTTCACAACTTCTTTCTGTTTTCCAGCCATACCTAGTTTGAAGCAATTACCAACAAAGAACATAGTATATTAACATATCAAGGTAACAAATAAGAAAGATTGCATATGAATAAAACATTATAAGTAGTTGAAACATAATAGTGTCTATTACAAAAACAATCTAATAAAATCATAAGTCTACTACAAAAACATTACTCATATAATCATAATATCTATTACATCACTCGTAATCTGCCCACATTGCAATTGACAACTCATCCCTAAAATTAGTCCACCCAATGCTTGACTGCATATCAATATTCATATTTGGAGCATTCAGAGAGTTGTCAGCCTCTTCCTCATCATCAGTGAGCTCCTCATCACTCAATGTATTATCAGGATCTTCTTCTCGCAAGAAGTTGTGCAATGCACAACAGGCAAGGATAACCTTTATGTGTGTTTTGACATCGTGGAAAACTGCATGCCTTAGATAGGCAAATCGCTTCTTCAAGAGACCGATTGTCCTTTCAACAACAGTATGCAAATATGAATGGCGAAAATTATATTGTTCTTTATGATTTTGAGGTTGAACTTCACCGATCTCTCTAAGATGGTACCGTACACCACGGTAAGGCGTGAGGAACCCTGGCACTAAAGCAAATCCAGCATCCGTAAGATAGTACTTGCCATTTGGAACAGTAAGCTTATGCCCAGGACGAGCCATAACACTCCTCAATAACTGTCCATCGTGTGCCGATCCCTCCCACCCTACTAGCACGTATGTGAACCTCATGTCAAATATGCAAGCTACTAACACATTTTGGGTCACGACACCTTTCCTGTTACGATACCTAGCATGTTGCGCTAGTGGTAAATTGATTGAAAAGTGTGTACCATCAATCGCATCCACAACATCCTAACATAAAAAACTTCATAAATATTTATTGAACTATTAAACATTGAAATCAGAATGATCCTATCCATTTTCTAAAAAGTTGACTGACCTTAAAATAACAATGCCAATAATGTGTGTTGGTACACTCGGGAGGAGAGTTATCAGCGGTAGCATTTGTTACTAACTCTCTGAATAAACAAAGGATTGCATCCAACACAAGATGGAAATAACAGTGAACTGTTTCTCCCCGAACGGAAGAATTGAAATGTTTCATTCGATTACATGTCATGCCCAAAAAGTGTTGAGAAATAGGGCAACTTGCTCTTCCAATGTAACATGTCCGCTTTCACGTAGACCATGACCATGCAAACGAAAGTGCACAAGCGGCGGCGAAACATTGATCGTCTCATCCTTAATTGCTTTCGTGGGCGTAATCCGCCGCTTGTATACATCCTACCCAATACAGTTCTCCGCACTTGATCCCAATTCCTACGAGGACCTCTAATAAGAGCGGGGGGAGCCCTACGCCTAGGCCTATACCTCCCCATATACATTCTCCTATACCACCATGTCATCATCATATATGCACTTGTAATTATAAGTAGAAACGCCACTAACCTATGCTGACGTTCGGTAATCATTCTACAATATCTCAAAAAAAAAAAATTAATGAAATATACAAATTCATGTACTCAATTAACGAAACAAACAAATTGATACAAACATACATGCATGAACAATGCAGAGGAAATATTATAGGGGACGAATGCAGAGGAAATAGAAAGCATGTTTATAGGGGAGCAAATGAGCAATTTTGTTCATCTCCTTGTGTGTTGCAAACTGACAATGATCTTGATATATGAGGGGACGCTTATATTCGGTAACTTGATTAAACATATATACAAAACAATTCATATATGTCAAGTTATGCACTCGCGTAGTAGTGAGCCTCCGTGAACCTACTGAGAAAAATATAAAGTGGAGACCAAATCTTTATCTTGCTTTTTATCATCGTTACACTAACTGCCAATATTAATCAACTATTTTGCACCTCAGTATATTTTTGCCCAAGTTCTCTATACTTTAGTGTACTATTGTAGAACAAAATATATCTAAAAATGTGTTTGCTTATCCACAAGAATTTGCAGTACTCTCAATCCTGTCTAAAAAAGACAGTTCAAACCGTTATGATATGATCAGTCATATTCTGACTAATTATCTACTATCTACATCCAATGGAAGTGTAGTTATTAAGAAATTTCGAAGAAAACATAACCAAACAAAATAAGGTGTGGTGGTACAAGTTAGTGTGGAATTAATATATTCATCCCAAACCAGCTGGAATAGTATGGAAACTTTGTAGTGACTGTGCTGCTATAGACAAAGGAATGCAAAGGAGGGGCATCAAGTTGGTGTCTAAGTGTTACATGGGGTGTCCCTGTGAGGAGTCGCTACAACATCTACTTTGGGATTGTGTTTGTGCAAGGAAAGTGTGGGATCGGGTGGCTGAATGCCTTGGGTTCAGTAACAATTTCTACAATCTCAAAGAGGCAGTTAAGATGTGTGATGGGCATAGCACTATTATCAAGCATTTGTGGGTAGCGGCTATACTGTCAGGCATGGTGTCAATTTGGAAATTCAGAAACAAGATTGTAATGGACAACAAGACACCTGAGTCAAATTTCTGCAAGAAGGAGATCAAGAAATAAGTGAAGAGTGATAAGTACCCAAAATTGTGTTTTAAACCCCGCAAAGACATTACATTTGGGTCAATTATGTGTTTAATAAATGTAAATTAATTGTATTTTCATGTTTTCACAGGTTTCAATAGTCAACGATAAAATACACACAGAACCTGCGTTTTAGCATGAAATACAGCCGAATAAAGCTTGGACTTGAAATCTTCAGTATCAGCTCATTTAAAGCTCCAATCTGCCAGCAAAGCTCATGGACTCAGAAAACCATGAAACAAGTTGAAGAATCCAAACTTGAGTTCTTGAGCTAGCCAAAGGAGTCATGTTCGGGTCAAGACTTGGTCAAACTGACTTGTAACAGTCCGAAAAGCAGTAGAAAGTTCAAATGGTGACATCTTTCGTCTCCTAACTCCGATTAAAGCATATGACCTGTCAAAATGATCAGCGCAGAAAACTCTACACAATGGTATATTGCTTTTACAAAATGGACATATGGTTTGAAATTAGAGATAAAGCCAAGCACGTCACTATTCATCGAAGACGGCGTAGATATTTTAGATTTTTTATTATTTAACTTTTTGTAAAGTCAAAAGATGAATAGTTCCAAATAGTGTCAAATAATGTTGAATAGTGTCAAATAGTGATTACTATTCCTTAAAGTCAAAAAGTTGAATAGTGATCAAATCTCACCGTTGGATCAGATTTAGAGATTCGATCCACGATCGGGCCATTCAACTATAAATAGAAGGGTCTAGTTTTAGTTTTTCTCATGGAATGGTTAGCATTCCATCAGTAGGAGTAGAGTAGTTTACTGCTTTCCTAGTGTAATGAAGAATTTAATTTCCAATTTTTAATTAAAATATTTTTAATTCAGTTTTATTTTCTGTTAATTAGAATAAAACTTTAGTTATGTGATCTCAGAGCGGAAACTCTGTCCGAGTGAGAATTATATCCGTTTGGGGAGTTAATAAAACTCATGTGAGGGAAAATCTTCATTGTTGGTTTGGTAAGTTGTTTAGGAAGAACAACTAGACCTACATCATATCCCAAAATGATAGTTGGTGTAGTGTCTAGTTAGGGATCAAAGTGATGAGCTTAAAGATAAGTCATTGCTTTGGTTCCACTTGCTAGCATGTATGAGCTTAGAGATGAGCCCTACATGTTAGGGATCAAGTTTTCTTCTATTAGACTTGTCTATGAGTTCTAGGAAGAATAAAATGAACTTATCAAACAACAAAACTTATTAAAATCATTGAGATGAAATATTTTGCAATTTTATTGAAATGTGAACGAAATGACAAACCCGACCGCTGTTTTACAGTTAGATCAAAAAGCACTTTTTGGCTATCAAAAGGTGCTATGTACAATACAGCAGCTGATGTTACCACTTTGAAGTCGTGGGGACTACCAGAAAGGCATGGCAAGGCTTATAGATTACAACTAACATAAATTTCTTATATTACACTTAGAAGTGTAGTCAAGAATTGCGTATAAGAATGGGCATACCAAGCATCAAGACATGTTAGCAGCAATCTTCAATTGTGCTGAAAGATATTGAACAGTACACCTACTCTGACTAGGTACGTTCAAAACCTTCCAACAGCCTCAATTATTAGAATGTCCATGCCTAACAAACTAGTTTGTATACAAATACGACTCCTACCAATAACAACATACCCAAGAGGTGAGAATCAAAACTGGAATGTGTCCAACAATGGCACGTACGGCACACAGAATTGTCAGAAAGGTCTAAATCTTGTTAATTAATTATGCCAGGATTGTTTTTAAAATGTGAGACAGAGATTGAGAGAAAGAGAGATGAGAGATAAGAGGTGAGAGATGAGAGATGAGAGCGAGAGAGAATACCTGAGAAGAGAGCGAGTTGTTGAGAGGCGGCAGTGAGAAAGAGAGATCGAGAGGAAGAATTGTTTCGATTTTCCTACCATAGTGGGAAAATACCGGGTGACTAATTCAACTTTGGGGGGAGGTGTTTTCTATTTTCCCACTTCTAGTGGGATAATTTGATTTGCCGACTAATTTCAAATAGTATTTGCCAGGGCCGTTAAATACACCCAAACACTGGCAAATAGTACTTCTAGTAGGAAATTACAATTAGCCACCCTCATTTGCCAGTTAACAAACACACCCTAAGGTTGTGTTTGATAGGAGCTGTGGTAAATGCAAATTTTGTCACCATTTGCCAATGGGAAATTTGTTAGGTGACAATTGCAAATAACTATTGGCAAATTTAAATTTGCACCTGTTTGATAATACTGTGGCAAATATCATTTACCATGGTTTGTAACAATTTGCTGCTGTTTGATTGTCAAAGTTATTGCCACTGCAAATTTTTCATTTTGTTTTAAAAAAATTTTGCCGGCAAATAAATTTATGTTTTCTTTTATCGGTTCCACCTTCAACTCATTCGCTTCTCTCACTCTCTCTCACTCAAGGTTAGCCACCGAAACTCTCTTCCCCTCTCTCTCTTTAAATTTTATATATATAAAAATGAAATTATTTTAACTTTGATTGCAATTTCAATTTGACAAATTTGGAGAGGCAGGATTCATCTCTTTCTTATTTTAATTTGAATCAAGGTGAGAAATTTAAATGATTTTCACTTTAAAAATCCAGAAGCTACTGTTTGGAATATCTTCACACCTGTCGGTGTTACCCCTGAGCTTGAACCTCTAGGGAATGGTCTTCAGTTCTTCATCAAGCAATATGTTGTGAATGCCGACCATGCCGATAAAAGCATCTCCAACAAATTCAAGATTGCTAGAAAGGCCTCGAGTAACATGGAAGGAATTCTGATGTGAACTTTCACTAGACTTTGAAATGGAAATCGATAATTTGTAACCTCTCCCAGTCTTTATGGTTACAGTTGCTAGGTGGCCTTCATGTTTTGTTATTATTGTACTTTTAAGTTACATGTTTCAAATTACATTATTTTAAAACTATTATGTTATGTAAACAGTCAATGAATACGATGCTCTTTTGGTAAATTCGAGATATTAGATTAATCTACGTTAGCTCTCTGGGTTAACCATGGGATTTTCACCATGGAATTTCAAGCTATTTAGTGAATTCCTAATATGTACATTTACTAGGGTATGCCCGTGCCTACGGCCCACGAGACCTCACCGCGCCTGCGGCGCTACCCGAAAAATGAACAATCATGTTCATATATGTTTTGGGTATGAACATTTATTGTTCATATATGTTTTGGGTACGAACAATCATTGTTCATGTCTGTTTTGGGTATGAACATTTATTATTCATATATGTTTTGGGTATGAACAATCAATGTTCATATTTGTTTTGGGTTCATGTTTTTTTTTGGGTATGAACACGGATTGTTCATAGGTATGAACAATCAATATTCATATCTGTTTTAGGTGTGAACATTTATTGTTCATATCTGTTTTGTTCATACCTATTATTCATAACCATTAAGTATGTGGTACACATCTCAATCTTTGCCTATCCATTGGTTGCCCAGGTGTGTTTACCAGAACTTTGTCATATCTCATTTCTTAATTTTCAATTCCATTGTTTTAAAATGTGTCCACCTGCTACAAAACAGAAACGTCCACCAAACTTTGCAGTTATGTGCAGGAGCTTTTGATTATCTCTTCTTAATCCCAAGCAAAAAAAATATTACTTTGTGAGTATCCTATATATGTTTGGGAGCTAGAGTGTGTATGGGTATCTAATTACCCGAAACCGAATCGGAATTAGAACTGTTTATAGCGGTTATGGGTTTAAAAATGTTAATAGCGGAATTAAAACCGAACCGGAATTAATTAATACACTGTATATGTTAAATTTAGTGTGTAATATATATTTATATAGATCGTATGTATGCATGTATAGTATAATGTACTCTTGTTCGATTTAAAATGGAAATTAATACATGCGCACAATTTATGAGTTGTACTTAAAGTTTTTCTAAAAAATTCAAAGATTATCGAATTTATGACCATTATAATTGTTATTGTCGCACTAAAAACTAACTTTTATATCTGTTACGTAATCAAAAACGTAATTTTAGTAATAATAATATATAACCCAAGAAAAAACCGAAACCAACTTAATTAATGGGTATAGTTTCGGGTTTTCTTAAAAATAAAATAAAATAACCAAACCTGATAGGAACCATTAAAAATAGAATGCAACTCGAAACCAGTAAAAACCGACCCATGAACACCCCTATTTGGTACCATGATCAACTGATCTTTGTATACAAAAGGGTATGCCCGTGCCTACGGCCCATGACGCGCTTGCGACGCTACCCCGAAAAATAAACAATCAATGTTCATATATGTTTTGGGTATGAACAATCAATGTTCATGTCTGTTTTGGGTATGAACATTTATTGTTCATATATATTTTGGGTAAGAATAACGATGCTTCACTTTGTCATAGATCTCTCTCTGATAAGAATAGCCTTCTCCTCCTCCCAGATGATATCATCATGAGTATCTTACTAGACTTACTGCTGAGGCTGCCTTTCAATGTTTACGTGTATGTAGATCGCCTTCGATATAACCTTGTCAAGTCCATCTTTTGTTGCCATGCACCTTGATCAAGCTACTCCAATCCTTGTTGTTCAGTGGTTAGAACCGAGATATTTCACAACACGTGATAAAACTGATATTGTCATCCATTTTTGGATGGACGTAAGAATCTAGAATCAAGGACAAAAGTCAATGTGAGCTATATCCACACTTTGAAGGTGTACAAGCCCTTTCTTTTTGGTTCCTATAAGGGGTTCCTACTATTCAAAAAATACAACTCTTGATGACTCCGCTTTTTTCATATGGAATCCTATTACACAAGAACAAGTAACTATTATTGCTCCGCATTGAGATATAGAGTATGTGGATTATACTTCCATTCCCAAACAAAGGAATATAGAGTTCTTTACATGTGTTGTGGATTACTAGGTTCTGAGTTTCATATTGTCAGCTTGGGCAAAAAAATTGTGGAGGGAGATATCCAACTGTACTCAAGTTCCTTGCACTTTCATGAGACCCCTGTCATCTTAAATGAAACCCTCGCGACCGGATGGTTTCATTTAATCTATCCCTCGTGTGGAATCCGCGATGCCTTCTACTTGTTCAAAGTCCATCCTACTATTCAATATTGACAAATGAGGATTTCGCACAATTCCACATCATCCCGGAGCGTAACATTGTTCAAGGTGGAGACATGAGCGAATGGAACTCTTGGAGTCGGAAGGGCGTTTATGCTTATCTGATGCTATATCTTATACAGAAACAACTCAATCTTACGCATTACATGTTATTCTAGTATATTGAAATAATATTGAATATATATAGTATTCAATATTGAATATTGTAACAATAACATGAACATTTATTTATTTTAGTATATTGAAATATTTATTTTGTGGAGTTGTCGAATATCACTTATCTGATGCTATATCTTATACAGAAACAACTGGAAAGCGTGATACTACACAAACAAGCATTAAACGCATCGAATAAGCAAACACTATGAAAATACTGAGAAGGTCGATAACTTCTCTTTTCACAATTGTTCTGCAAGTCGTTGTTTTTTTAATCAAAATACACTTAAAACCCACAAAATCTAAAAACACACCATCCATTGAAGAGCACAGAGGATCTACAGTCTCAACTAAAATGAAACAAATAAAGGGTAATAGTGCTTGTCAAACAAAACGATTATAGATTGATTGGTTGTTCTGCAAGTTGTTTGGCAGAGGCTTGCACTTACTATCTTCCATGTCAGAATCAGGATCCGATATCTCAGCTGCATCTTCTTCATCTGCACCTGCCTCTGGGAATCTCCCTCGTCTTAATATGGACCATAGACGAAATTTCTTCAGCAGCAAAAGTCTTCTCTTCACCCTTGTAATTTGTCCATCATGATCCCTGCAAATCACAGCTTGAGTACCTGATTAGCCATAGTAGCAAAAATCCAAAAGAACTGCCTTAAACCAGACAAGTGCATTACATGTACCATAATAGCAAAAATCCAAAAGAAGTGCCTTAAGCCACTAGAAGGTTGTCCAAAAGCCACTCCTTCCTAAGATCTTCATCATCAAAACTCAAAAAGATTTCACCCATGTTTGGGCTATTTCCAAGGAAGGTCATTCCAAGCTTAAAAATTTCTTTAGACAACTCAAGACCTTTCAAGGCATCATGAACTTTTTGCATCATGCTAGGAGGTCGCTTCAAATTGTCCGCCATTGCCTTAGCAGCTTCTGCAAGATGTTCGAATGTCTTAGCTATCTTCTCGTCGTTCACATCTATGCGAGGTTTTTTTTTTCTTTTGCCCATTCGAATTTTGATGCGGTGATTCTGCTTCCACATTCACCCCTGAGCCTTGGGTAGCATCTCCGGTATTGTCAACATATTCATTTACATTAACGGGGTCATTATCATCAATTTCATCTATTAAAATAAACACACAACATAGTTATGAGCTTAGTAATATCTTATCGCATAAAGAAAAACCACAAATAAAAAAAAATCGCTTAACGTACCATCCAATATGGGTATAGTATCAGGATCATGCGCATTAAAGTTTCCACTTCCATTTGCAGAATCATTTCCATATATGAAGTCAAGCATCTCATAGTTTGGAAGCCACTTGATTTTATAACTTGCTACAGCTGGGTGAGCCTACAATGATAATGTGACTCACGGTTAGTCCTCTAGGAAGCTAGCTTCTCTTCAATGACAAATATATTAAAGTGAAATATATATAAAATGGCTAAATCAAGATCATTTACCTGAATATACCTCTCCCATACATCGGCATCAGCTTGAATGTACTTAGTTTGATGGTTAAAGGAGAAGCCACTCTGGCCTAGCAACTCTGCAGCAACTGTGTAGGCACCCCTTAATGACCTTAGCCTAGAGCGCACATGATTCCAATCCACTTTTTGAGAACCAGAATTGGTTACCACACTTGCAACTTGAACTAGAGTATCTTTCTTGGAAACGTTAGAATTCTGAGAACCCTTCCCTAGAACAGTAATGATGTCAAACAAAGTTCCGACAAGGATCTTGTCCATTCCATCGTTCCAACGTATTTGACGCTTCCCCTTAACAACTTCTGGAATTGGCGGAGGCGGGGGTGGAGGACGTGGTGCTTGGCTTCTAGCATTGTTATGTGACATTGTTCTGAATATAATAAACCAAAAAAAAATAATATAATAATCAGTGTTCTATATCGACACGAAACCAAAATGTGATAGTGAACTTCGTAGTGGTAGGACTTGAAACCAAAACAAGGTTTAGATATTCATACACAAATCTAAACAAAGAGTTACTAATATAAGGAAGGATATAAGAAACCATATTGTCATATAGATTAACAAAAGTCATAAGCCATAATAATACAAGTATCCCAGAGGCAAAACACATCATTCAACATTGCCAAAACAGCGACAACAAAAAACATAAAATTAAACCACTATTGCTAACAACACACTAGTTATTCTTCTCCATTTCGTTCATCTCGACGCTCCCACATGTCCGCCATCAACCCATCTCTCCACGCTTGTCCAACCATCACTCCGGAGTCATGGTTATCCCCACATCATCGCCTACTTATCCATTTCCTTCCTCTTCAATAGTCGCTTTTCTTCTTCCCATATATCATCATTATTATCGAAAGCAAAAGTTATGCAACCCACAACATGCACAAATTATATTTGCTTGTGTGTCTCAACATCATGGTGTGGAGCGTGCCTAAGATACGCAAAATCTTTTCTTCAACACACCAATTGTCCTTTCAACAACATTCCGCAAAGATGAATGACGGAAGTTATACATTTCTTTTGCATTCTGGGCACCGTTGTATCTAGAGTTACGTTATTGGTCACTAAGATGATATCTTACAGCACGATATGGTGTAAGGAAGTGTGGAACTAAGCGGAACCCAAAGATCGGGCGAGATAATACTTACCTATGTGAAAAAATTAATTAGAATGATTGATGAATTTTAATAATACTCCAAAACAGTTGGGATTTGAAATGTTTTAGGGATACGTACCATGTGGTATAGTTAGTTTGTGCCCTGGCCGACTCATCGCGACATCTCAAAGAAATCGACCATCATGGGCGGAACCCTCCCAACCGATAGTACGTAGGGTGAATCTCATACCAAATGTACATGCCACTAAGACATTCGAGTAACCCGGCCCTTTCGACACGATACCTAACTTGATCTTGAGGTGGTAATGCGTAAGCTTCAAAGTGGGTGCCATCAATTGCACCCACAAAGATCCTAATTAATATACCATCATCGAGAAAAGAATTACTAATTAACATTATGTACATTAGATATATAGCTAACAAACCTGGAAAAAATGGTGCCAAGATTTAGGTGTTCCACCACAAATGGGGTCGGAGAGTTTTTCGTGGTGGTAGGTCGTGCCGTCTCTATGTAGCCTAAGCAAAGGCATTTAAGACTTCGGTGGAAGTACCGGTTAATTGTTTCGCTTGATCTAAAAATTGAAGCTCAAAAGTCCGATTCCTTAAATCGTGCCCAACTGCGGTGTAAGAAAATGGCTACTTGTTCTTCAACCTTAACGGACCGACTATCAACTAACCCATAACCCCATTGTCGAAAGTGCATAGACGCTCAAATGTAAATATCCTCATTCTCAACTGTTAGAGCATATACGGTCACTACACCCAACATTCGCGTGAAAACAATGTTTCTCTGAGCATCCCAATTTCTAATGAGGGCCCTAGGAACTATAACCCTTCGCTTATTTCTCCTATACCATTGGTACCACATCATAGCCTGCATGCATGATTGTTAGCATCATAGTAACTGCAGCTAATTTACGTTCTTCTTCAGTTGGCATTCTACCTAATTAAATGGACAATCATGCATGAGACGAAATAAGACAAATCAAAAACATAGAATGAGCAAAGAATGACAACAATTTAATTTACCAGTAAAGAAACCAAATTCATAACTCAATCAAAAGCATGTCAACTAGATTACTAACACAAGCGACAAAAAAATAGATTTATACCAAATGCAACTACAATTAATCCAAATCTGATGAATTATCCAATTACTTATTAAATTGAACAAAAAGGCATAAAATATTATTTGGGCATTCAATATTTGACTTTGTACATGAATTAATTATCAAAGTTATTAATTCCCATAGTTCGCAACCCTTCATCTTATTTCAGAAATCACAATTCATAGTGTTCAGTAGTTCACAGTAACATTGTATACAAAATAAATCCAAAGATATTTTACGATCTATTTTTCATTTCTTTTTTGAATAAATAAAAACAGAGCCAAATACTCAACAATCATGCACTGAATTAACAATCTAAATAAACAAAAAAAAAAAAAAAAAAATTTGAAATCATTATATATACTTGAACCCTGACCCTAACATAAAAGAATGAGAGAATGAAAATTAACATGCACACACATGAGAGAGATTGAGAGAGAGAAAGAGATGAACAAACCTCCTCCGTCAAGTTGTGCAAGTCGATGATTATGTTGCTTGTCTCCAAATCAATACACAACTCTCCAAATCAATACACAACTGTATGAGGAGAGAAATTAATGAGAGTGTGAGAGAAGAAGAAGTTAATGGCAAATAGGAGAGAAACTAATGAGAGTAGAAAGAGGGATTGAGAGAAAATGGGAAGAAGACGAACCTGGTTGAGCGCTCCAGTGAGAGTGGGTTTTCTTTTTTTTTTTTGGGTCGGGCTCTTTTTTTTGGTGGCAAATCCACTTATTTCGGTGGCAAATTTGTGTACAAATTTGTCGTGGTAAAATTTACTCAGCTCCCCCAGAATAAATTTTGCCACCAAAATCATGGCAAATCCAAAAAAAAATTGCCATGACTCAAAAAACACATCAAACAGTGCCAAACAAGTGAATAGCGTCATTTATTTGCATTTGCCATGACAAATGGGGCTATCAAACACAGCCTAAGTATTCCCGAATTTCCAATATTTTCAAAAACCCAAATTCTGATTCCGACTAAATATCAGAATTTTCCTAAAAACCAAAATATTCGACAGAAATTCCGAGATTCCGTTCGAAATCACGGACTATGCCCATTGCCCCACAACATCCACTGAAACATAATAGTCGAATTTGTAGATATCTTCACCAAAAAAATATAAAATTTGTAGATATCAATCAACCTTGACTATAATGTTCCAAATCCCCATCTTTCATTTCTCTTTAAGTGTTTGTCGATATTCCCCACAGAATAACTAGCTTTAACTGGGCTAATACCGAAACACTTACTAATAAATAATGGGTATTAATCGGATAGCGAAAATATCGAAACACTTACTAACTAAGCAGTTTTATGAGTTGCCATATGATTTTGTGAGAAATGGGGACATAGAATATAGTTTGTTACGAGTTTTTTCGTTGGGGCAGAAGCGTTTGATGACAACTAGTAAAAGAATACAAGATAGAAGCAAGTTAAAGAGAGTGCATGATTTAGTTATGCTGCTCAACGATTATAGATGATTAGGTGCAGAGAAAGGAGAATTGTAACTTGCAGAGTCACATTTGATAATGCTGAAGAACAGAATATGTTGGCTAAGCTTGATTTCTCCACATGTTTTGCACCTATTCTTAATTCTTCATTGGTTCGAGTCTTTGTTAAATTACTCAACGCTACTAGTGTCGCGGCTGTTGTGGTCAAAGTAAAAAAATAAAAAATCACGCAACACTCCTACTGTCGCGCGACATTGGTAGTGTCGCGCCGCATCCTCATCCAAAACCGCAAATTTGCCTCCACTAACATGCATTGTACATCAATCAACCAATTGCCTTGAATTCAGGTTTATTACCTTAGAGCATCTCTAGGTGGAGGCATCAACTGCATATTTGCCTCCACCATTCAGAATTTCACTAAAAATCATCTCTAGGTGGAGGCAAACATAGAGGCATCAACTGTCTAGCCGCATCTGTGGAGGCAAATTTGCGGTTTTGGATGCGGCACGACACTACCAATGTCGCTCGACAATAAGAGTGTCGCGTGATTTTTTTATTTTTTTATTTTTTTATTTTTTGACTTTTGACTTTTGACTTTTGGAATAGTGTACGCGACATTGGTAGTGTCACTTCAACACTTTTTGCAACTATTTAATTAACACTGTTTGCTTTTGATTATTTTTGCACCTGTGACATTGCAACTGTCGCATGGGCTAGTTCCTTGATAATTTGCGATTTCCCACCTAGAGTTGGTCAAATTGTTTGCGGATGCTTGTATCAAAGTTTGGCCTCAAACATGCAATTGAGATGCTCTTAGCTTGATATGATGCAACATGCATTTTGCATAAGGCAGGAAATGGAGAGGGTTCGGGTCGGATTCTCACTCAAAACTCTTGACCATATTCGGATCCATCTGGATTCGGGCCGGATTTCGGATATCCATATCCACTAAAAACACACAAAAAAATGCACTATTTTAATGATTTTCATATATAAATGTAAGATATAAATTATTTTTAGGCATCAAAATATGAATTTTGTTAAAATAGTTCGGTTTTTTGGATATTCGGGTCGGATAATTTAGATTCTGATATGGTCTATTTGGATAAAAATGAATTCGGATATGGGTCAGATACGGGTTGATCCCGTACCATTCCCAACACTAATTTTGCATCTAGGCTAACTTTTACTAAATTTTACATGATCAAATAGGACATGATCATGAGAACATTCCTAATGCAACAACAACTTGTTACCTCCACATAAGTGCCACATAAGACTATTTCCCCTCATAGTTACATTTTTGGTGAAAAGCTATTAGGGGTTGCCCAATGCAAATGTGACTTTAAAATTTGGACGAAATATTTTATTCTGTCTGAATGTAAAAAATGAAAAAAATATCGAAAAAATACACCGGGACGGAATGAAACATCCAGTTAAAAAAAAATAAAAAATAAATCGAAAAAATACGCAAGACGGAATAAAAGGTTCCGTCCGAATATCACAAGTCGGTAACTATTTCAGTAGCAAGTGTTACCCTCATTATATTAGTGAAAAACTATCCTTATTGTCACCTTTGCATTGGCCTTGGGCCATTATTTTTACCTCACAAGGGTGACAAGTTACTATTTCCCCTTAAAACTGCTTGTATTGGGAATGCTATGACGTGTGACAGGAATTCCCGAATTTCCAATATTTTCAAAAACCCGAATTCTGATTTCGACTAAATATCAGAATTTTCCTAAAAACCAAAATATTCCACAAGAATTCCGAGATTCTGTTCGAAATCACGGACTATGCCCATTGCCCCACAACATCCACTGAAACATAATAGTCAAATTTGTAGATATCTTCACCAAAAAAAAAATACCAGTCTTCCAAATCCCCAGTTTCTAAATTGAAAAAGAAAAAGAAGGTACATTCCATTCACCCCATCCCTTATTACTCCAAAGTCCAAACCTTATCTAACCATTATATATCTAGTATTATTATTATTATTATGCTAAATTTGCGGATTAGTCTTAAAATCATACTCCCATTGTAAACAAAATGCATCTCTAAGTGTTTGTCGATATTCCTCACAGAGTAACCAACTTAAACTGAGCTAATACCGAAACACTTACTAATAAATAATGGGTGTTAATCGGATAGCGAAAATATCGAAACACTTACTAACTAAGCAGTTTTATGAGTTGAAAATATTTTATAGAAAATATCGAAAATATTCTATGTCCCCATTTTGTGAGAAATGGGGACATAGAATATAGTTTGTTTCGAGTTTTTTCGTCGAGGCAGAAGCGTATGATGACAGCAAGTAAAAGAATACAAGATAGAAGCAAGTTAAAGAGAGTGCATGATTTAGAAATAGTAACAGAGAAGTGGAAAATTCTATCAAAGGTGTTGTTTCTAATGGATGTTTTGAAGAAAGAGCCTGAACAAATTGTTCCCATTAGGTCGTTGGAACAGTATAGAAGGCAAATTAACTTAAAGAAGCCTTGAAGATCTCGGACTTTTTGCGAAAGTCGCCTAAGCTTTTTGAGTTGTATAAAAATAGAAGAGGGGTGATGTGGTGTGGGATGACGAAAGAAGCTGAACAACTGTTGAATGAAGAGAGGGAGTTGTTAGATTTGCATGGGGAGAAAGTGGCGGAATATGTTACTAGGTTTTTGATGATGACTGTGGATAAGCGACTTCCGACTGATAAAATTGCTCAGTTTTGAAGAGATTTTGGGTTGCCATGTGATTTTCGGAAGAACTGGGCTCATAAGTATCCTGATTTGTTGAGTATTTGTAACTTGTCTCTTGGAATCCTGCTTGGGCTGTGACTGAGGCTGAGTCCAATGGCTCTCTATCCCTTTAATAGAGAGTAAAATAGAGATAGAGAGTGAAATATGTTGATTTTAAATTTCTACTTTTAAATTTCTATTTTAGAAATTTCTTTATCGACTTTTAAATTTCTACTTTATTGACTTTAACACTACTTTTAAAGGGATAGAGAGCCATTGGACTCAGCCTGAGTTGGAGAAGAAGGTGAATGGATTGATCGAGTCGGATCCTGCTCCCACCAAATGCTTCTTGCCAAGAGTCTAGCAGTGCTAATATTTTATCCCTCACTTGCATATCTGTCTGCAACACAAAAGTTTATAAGCGTATTTATAAAAGAGAGGTTATAATATGCAATAGCTGAAATAAGATACTTTAACAAAACACGTCACCTAAAATCAATTTTACGTGCTTATGACCCTCACAACAAAAGAACTAAAAAACTACCATTCATTGTGTCATATATAAGGGCACAGATATATTCAATCAACTAACAAGTTGTTAGAACTCTTTTCCAAGACTTACCTTCTTTCTCACAATTTTGATCATCTCCTGTAGAATATTCCTATCCGCAATCTGGAAGTGCACATAATCCCCACAATTCTTTATCATTGTTTCCAACAGCTGCAAAACAAAAATAGAAATCCATTTACTCTAACTACTCTATCTCAACAACTAACTAAACAATACAACCCCCACTATTTCATATATACTGGTAATTACCGTTAACGCAAGAAGTTGAACTTTCGGGTTCTTATGCTGTACGCGTTTCTTCACTGCTTTCACAACATCCTTCGCTTGCCTAATCAAAATTCAACCAACAATTCAACTATCATCTCATCATAGTCCAATATATATACATAAAATTCTCGTCTCAAATAACCACATGCATCATTTTTTCACTATTCTACACACAAAATTAAGCATAAATGTTTTTCCCCTATGCATTAACAACAATAAATTCTAATAAAGAACAAAACTTTGAGCTGAATACTGAAAATAAAAGATGCCCAAGTATTAAAACAAGCTAAAATCAACAAGAAAAAGCATAAAGACTTTGACTTTTCTTCTACATGTTGTATTGGAAATATAAGATATTGATTATTATTATTATTATTATTATTACCCGTGATGGGTATTTATTCTCTGAGAAACACACGATTTTACTGAATGAACTGTATGAAATTTTGAATGTGTTTTATTAAGTAAATTATAGTTATTTAAGAAAGAAACACTGAAATGATAATGGATCTCTTCTTGACGTTTATATTAGCCTTTCATCGCCCTCTCTGGTTCTCTACACAACCCACACTTGCACACAAATTCCCAACTTTTCATTTTGCAAGCACCTCTCTTGTCTTCAGATCATTGTTGTGCCATCTTCAGTTCACTCTATAGACACTGTCTCATCTTCCGGATCAGAAGGATAAAAAAGGGTTAATAGGAGTAGCCCCCCCCCCCCCAAACACACACACACACTGTCTCAAAAAGATGTGTAGTACTGTAGTGTAATTGCGGGGGGAGGGGGGGACCCTAATTTCCAATCCAATGGGGGGTAAATCCTAATTGGCTCATCTATTGGGGAGGGGGGTGGTAATCCTAGTTAACCTGAAAAAATATGCATATGTTCTACCCTGCTTTTTATTCCTGGGTAAGATACTAATATGACAGTAGTGTCCTATACTCCTATTTCCACTAACTCCTTTTCTTTTGACCGCATCTTTTTCTTATGCTTGAATTTTCTTACCCCGTTTGATCAAATTTATACAAATTCTTTTTTTGAGGGAAGTCATATTTAATCATCATCTCGGTTCCGGTTCAATTGGTCCGGCTGTCGGGTTGTGACCAACCAAACAATCTGTACAATATAAGTCTTTAGAAAGAAGAATGAACAACCGAATTTTTGGAAGATTTGGTCAAGCTAAAGGTCCCATAAAGTCACTCATAATTCACAAACCATATCCAACCATCCAAGAGTACTTTACTGCTTCCTTGCTCTACTCTCTAAGAGCAGAATTTGTCAACGAAAATCCCAACTCTTTATCCTGCAAGCACCTCTTGTCTTCGGATCATTGTAGTGCTATCTTTATTATTGTCTCATCTTCTGCATCACATTCATAGAAGCAACTTCCATTGATGGAAAATTGGAAATAGATATGGATGATGAGATTGATTTAGAATTTTAGATTGACACTGTTGTGATTCCTTATACTCTGGGAGGGGGGAATATGCATAATTTCTACCCTGCTTTTTATTCCTGGGTAAGATACTAATATGACAGTAGTGTCCTATACTTCTATTTCCACAAACTCATTTTCTTTTGATCCATCTCTTTTTCTTATGCTCGTATTTGCTTACCCTGTTTGACGAAATTGTATACGAAGGACTTTTTGAGAGGTCATATTTTATTATCATCTCGGTTCCTGTTCAATTGGTAGTGTTGTCGGGTCGTGAGTTGCGACCAACCAAATGACTGAACTCAATCCTTTTTTTCATGCAAAATCACTGAATCATGGACTACCTAGACTGATTCTCAGCCATCAAGGTTGCTTCCATGCTGCCGTACGGTGAGATTTTTTAGTTATTAAATCCAACACTAACATCTTAAAAACCAAAACATTCTGTACAATGTCAGTTTTTAGAAAGAAGAATGAACCACCGAATTTTCTTAATATTTGATCAAGCTAAGGTCCCATAAAGTTGCTTATAATTCACAAACCATATCCAACCATCCAGGAGTACTTTAGTGCTTTCTTGCAATTACTTCAATGCTCTCCTCTCTAGTAGCAGAGTATCTTCTTTTTTATCACAGGACGCATCACATTATGGTGGAAGTGTGGAATCTGGTCTTACCTTGAATCTATTTCCATTTGGGAGCTGAAGTGATTTATGATGCAAATTTTTCTTTCAACCATACTAATATCAAAGGACAATTGCCATCCATCTTTTAGTAGAGGCCTGTTGTAGAATGTTTTCTGCAATAATAGTGTCTTCGGTAAATTGTAGATTGTAGAGGACCTGCAGTGACACCCTACTAGATTCTAGATACACTCTGACACAATGTTTCTTTTACTTTAGATGGCGGTGGGCATGTCAGACCGATCGCATCCATCTGATACAAGGGCAGACATGAAGGTATGCTATGTTGGCTTATCAATTATCACTCTATTTTACAATTTGCAAGTTTTTCCAGAGAGCAAAATCCTTGTCCTCCTGTAAAGGAAGTTATTCTTGTCTTTAGAATGTTGCTCAATGCAATTGTTATTAGTTTTTCTTATTTTTCGTAGTCTTAGGGATTTATACATTCTCACCATTGAAGAGACCACCCCTTTGAGATCTCAGATGCCAATACATAATTCTGTTTTCCCCAGTTTTCCCAGACATACCATCTGTTTTATGATAAAGAACTTTTGTTTTCCTTCACTTTTAAAGAGATGTTTTGAGGTGATTCAATCATCAGATTTGGTCTTCTATGATGTAAAACATCCTGAAAAGGCAGTGCTGTTGGTTCACTCAGGCTTTTTACTATGCTACTCATACATGTCTTTTTCTAATAGTCCTGTTCACTGCCTTGGGTTGCCTCTGCTCCTTTAAAACCAATTTCTGGAAGTGCACATCATTGTCATTATCTCCTTTTGTGTTTCAGAAGTATTTAGTTTGGTGTATTCTGAGCAGGTGGTGTCCAGAAAGACTGCGTAGATGGTTACCAGCTTCTAAAAGCTTAGAGGCCAACCACAAGAAAGTGAATTAGTCTCATTGAAAGTCCAAGATGAGCACTAGCAGCTAGTTTGTTTCCTTAAGACCTCAACTGTATTAGCATTTTAACAAGATATCCTCTTCACCTTTTCCTAAAATTTCAGAGAGATGGAGCAAAGGGCATTCTCACAATTCTTTATCCAAGCGATTCAGATTACTTGTGTTTTTCACAAGTGCATCTGTTTGTACACTGTCTGGAGAACCAATGTCACCATGTCTTTGCCCACATTCTTTTTGCAAGTACTGCTTCGCTGATTACTCACCAGCCTAGTGGAATGTGCTACAAAATTGTTGTTGACGACGTAACTTCATATCCAACCCAGTGTTAGTGTGTGTGTAACTTGATAACAGATGACCCTATGGCTCTCTCAATCTCTCAGAGCTCTACTGCGGCTGAAAGCAGGCTCTCTCTCTCTCTCTCTTCCTTTCTTTTCTTCCCCCCACATCTTATTTTCAAATTCAAATCTCTGTTGTTATTTAATCCTTTATACAGTTTGTGTTTGAGTGGATCTGGATTATTGGGTTTGGGGCGTGTGAGTGTACATCAAAAAAAAAAAAAATAATAAATAAATCTTTCTGTTGCAACCCCCCTGATTATCTAACATATCCATATAGTTTCTCTACTCTATAGGAAGGAAACCTTCTGGTGCTATAGACTCTGTAGTCCTGGATTTGATGGAGGAGGTTACTGGGGAAAAGGCCAGCCTAGAGGAACCAGGGGATTATAATAAAGCAAAGATGGAAAAGCTGCAGGAGGACATGAAAACCCTGTTTAGCTCAAAAGAGAAAAAGGAGAGTGGTGATTGGCAAAGAAGAACAAGAAAGAGAGGCAATTACGAGAGAAGTTGACTCTATTGGGGAAACCGTATGGTGGAAAAAAACATTTCTCTTGGTGAGCTTGCGTAAGAGTCGCATAGATGTTGGCGCATTACAAGGGGTAAAACAGAGATAGAAGTAATCTCCGAAGGGGGTTTACAAGATGAGTTTTGAAAATGAGGAGGAATACAGACATGTCAGGAAGAATGGCCCTTGGGTGATACAAGGTTTCATCATGTCCATGAAAACAGCAAAACATGATGATGCCCTGGAGGAGGAACAGTTGTTCGACCTGGTGGATTTTTGGGTACAAATTTATGGGCTTCCGAAGGAGAGGATAAATGAGGAAAATGTAACCACAGTAGGTCTGAACCTTGGTAAAGTAAAGAAGGTGGATCTCTGTTGTTCATCGGAATTCAACAAGCCGGTAGCAAGGGTGAGAGTCCGACTGGACATAAAAGAAAGATTGCTCAAAGGCATAGAGTTATGCACGGAGGTAGGGGAAGTGATCCCAGTCACCTTTAAATATGAAAAACTGGATATATTTTGCTACTTCTGTGGGTGCATTGGCCATGATCTGCACTACTGTAACCTCAGGGAGAAATTCAATATGGAGGTTAGAAAGATTGGTGGATCGACAAGGGATATAAAAAACAATTTCTCATTCATGATGCGAGCCAATGTATTCTATAATGGGGCTGCCACATCTTGCCCCAACTCAGTGACCATCTCAGGAACCCCTCAAAAACCTAGGTTGGATCAGATCCCAGCCAGGTTTCGAGGGTCGCCGGTACGGAAATTTTGGCAAGGGGAAGGGCTGCTGACTACACCACCAAGGAAGTCGAGTGGGGCCTCTGGAGATGAGGCAAGGACCAGAATTCAGAGAAAAGAGGGACTGGGGTGGTAGAGGTCAGAACGGCTAACTCAGAGCATGTGGGCACTGTGCATAGTAACGTTGGGAAGCCAGATCAGAACGTGGACAGGTCAGCTTTGGAAGGCCCAAATGGTGATGGGCCAGAATAGCAGGAAAAAGAGTTGGAGCAGGCTACAGCAGTGCAAGCCCGAGGAGATCAGATGGTGATGGATGATGACTCAGAGGTCGTGGGGGCTATTGTGGTTTGGGGCCCAAGCCTCTTAGAGACAGACCTGGATCAGGACATGGCCCAGAAGGAGGAAGAGCCAGACACAGGAAATAAAAATGTCTTGGGGGTTCTAGAAGTTGCTGATGAGGAACAAGGGGGGCTAGGTCTGGAAAAGGAGTTCTTGGGAACACAAATCAATCTAGAGGCAGAGCACGCATCGCCGAAATATCTCCCCCCCCCTTTCCAAGGAAATCAGACTATATCGCGAGTATTCCAAGGCAGTGGTGAATAATGATGATAATGAAGAGGCTGGTTTTGGGAAAGAAAACTTTAGGTTCTCTGGGATACCAACACGTGGAAAGGGGATCAGAACCTTGGTTTTTAGAGGTTCAAGTAAGGAAGGGATCAGAAGAGGAGTAAGAACTAGAGCAGCACAAAGCTCTGGTGTGGGAACAAAAAGAAAGCTGAGCACAACGGTGGAACAACAGTGGTTAATAATGGCGGATAGAGGTGAGGGGAGACAAAGGCTAAGGTTGGCAGCTCTACAGTCTAAGAGAGCAAAAAGAGAGGCTGATGACTTGAGAGCTAGAGGCTTGGGACATCTACTTATTCCTGAAGAAGCTCATGTGATTGAGATATCAAGTGATAATGCTGTTTCTCGAGAAAACTAGTTCGCACCAAGCTCGATCCAAGTGAACCATCAGAAGAATATGGACCGGCACCGAGGATCGATACCTTCTGATGCTTTCACGGAGTGGGGGGAAGCCTATTTCTCTGATGGTAGTAATCGGAATTTGGGGGACAATGTTGGGATGGGTCAGGAAGAGGTGTCTATAGGGAATGCTCCTTTGGATCTGACTCAAGGAAGTATTGAAGGGGGGTTATGAGTCCGAGAGGATAGTATCTCTTTGCCTCTGGTCTTACAACCAACGCCGTTGGCTATAGATGACTCTCTGGTGGTGAGTAGAAAACAGGCAAGGGACAAATAGATATGCTTGAGTGAAGAGAGAAATGGTCCAAAAGCAGCAGCTAGTGGGTACTGTGGGGATGTTAGTGCTAGTAGTGTTAGTGGGGAGTCTACAAGCAGTGGAGGTCCCATGGGTCCTCCTCTAGGGTTCGCGGCACCGTCCCCAAAACAAAGCCTTCTAGTCGAAAATGATTCACGCTGGAATTGCTTCGGGAATTAGTTCCTCCACGGCGATTCAACAACTAAAGGACTTGATAGGGAGATATGACCCGGATATTGTTTGTATTTCTCTAAACTAAAGTAGCAAAGGATAGAATCGAGGGATAGGTAGAATGGTTAAGTACAAGGGGGTTTTGGTGTCCCAAAGAAATGCGTGAGTGGTATCGGGTTTTGCAGACTGGAAGGAGGATGTGGACTTGATCATCATGGGAGCTTCTTGGAACCAGGTGACAGGTAAACTAAGTAATTATCTTAGTAATGAGTCTTGGTTTTTCTCCTTTGTATATGGAGAACCTTTAGCTTGCAATAGACATAGAGTTTGGTCTGAGCTTAGGGATGTAGCTTCTCTGATCCCTGGGCCTTGGTGTTTGTTTGAGGATTTTAATGCTATTACATCTTTGGATGAAAAGTTAGGGGGTAGAAGCAGTTTTACTAAAAGTATGGTCGAGTTCAACAATCTGATTGATGACCTGGGGCTTATTGATATGGGGTTTAAGGGGCCTAAGTTTACTTGGAGTAACAATAGAGGCCCACAGGACCATATTTATGAAAGGCTAGATAGAGCCATGGCTAATGATGCTTGGCTTCTTTTGTTTCCTCATATGCAAGTCAATAATGTAGTGAATGCTACCTCTGATCATCTCTCCATTAATATTAATCTCAATACTAATGATGCTAACAAGTCTGAGCATGATAAACTCTTTAGATTTTTTAATATGTGGTTCTCGGATAAGTCCTGCATGCCTGTCATTGACACTGCTTGGAACTCTATCACTCACAACATGCCGGACATGAATGTTATTCTTAAGCATAAGATGACTCAACAACACCTTGGGATTTGGAATAAAAAAGTGTTTGGAAACATCTTCACCAATGTAAAAATAGTGAATAAAGAGCTGGAGGAGGTTTTGAAAAAACCCTTTTCTCCAACCAACTATGAGAAAGCAAAGGATTTAAAATCTGACCTTTTTGACTGGCTGAATAAGGAAGAGAGCTTACGAAACAAAAATCCACCACCCATTGGGTTGCAAGAAGGAGGAAGAAACACTAGATTCTTTCATCCGCTCTACTATATATAGGAGAGACGGAAGAACAGATATAGAAATTACTCAAACCCGATGGCAACCGGAGGAGTATGGGTAGTCTTTGATGTGGGGAAAACATCAATAGTTACTCGGGGGAGCTCTTTAGCTCGACCATCCCACCAAGAATGAAAGAAATTCTCAACTGTTTCACCCATGCATCTCCGAGAGGGAGAATAGCATTCGACTAGTGTGCCAACCAATGATGACATCCGGAGAGTAGTAGTCGAAGATGGGTCGCCCCAAGGCTCCCCGGCCCGATGGGTTTCAAGGGTGCTTCTATCAACGGGCTTGGGAGATAGTAGGGCCTAGTATCTCTGCCTTTGTGAAGGACTTCTTCATTAAAGGGATTTTGAATCCTACTTTCAATGAAACCTTCATTGCTCTCATTCCCAAGATGAGCAACCCTGAGGCTGTGGCTAACTTTAGACCCATTAGCCTCTGTAACTTCAGCTATAAGGTGATCTCTAAAATCCTGGCTAATAGACTTAAAGGTCACCTGAATAAGATAGTCTCCCCTTTCCAGGGGGCTTTCATAAAAGGGAGAAACATTGGGGATAACACTGGTTTGGCCTCTGAATTGTTCCATCAAATGAAACACATGAAGGCTAGGAATAAAGGTTGGGTAGCTTTGAAAATGGACATGGCAAAAGCCTATGATAGGGCTGAGTGGTCTCTCATTGGCAGTATTTTTGAGAGGCTGGGTTTTAATGTTAAATAGAGAAGCATGATTCAGCAATGCTTGTCTACTGTGACCTTTCAAGTTCTTCTTAATGGTAGACCTCTCAATAAACTCAGTCCTACCAGAGGCCTCAGACAAGGGGACCCCCTGTCCCCTTACCTTTTTATTATCATGTCTGAGGCTTTGTCTAGGATGATTGCCAAGGCTGAGTTGGAAGAGAAGATCCATGGGATCAAGATTAGAAGGTCCTCTCCTTCTATTACTCATCTGCTATATGCGGATGATCTGATTCTTTTTACTAAAGGCAATCTTGAGGATGGAGGCTACCTCAAGAAGATTCTTCAAGAGTACTGTGATGCTTCTGGTCAGAGCATTAATTTAGAAAAGTCTAGTATATTTTTTAGTAGAAATATTAATTTTAGAAATAAAATAAAGTTGAAAAAGTTTTGGAGGATGAGGGCTTTTGACCCAAAAGACAAGTACCTGGGGATTCCTACCATGCTTTCACAAAAAAAGGCTGAGGACTTTGATTATTTGGTGGATAAAATACACAAGAAGATCAAAGGGTGGAAGGCTAAGGTCCTCTCACAAGCTGGTAGAGCTACCATGATACAATCTGTGGTGCAAGCCACTCCCCTGTATGCTATGGCCACCTACATGTTCCCTGAGTCTACTTGTCAAAAGATAGACAGAGCATGTAGGGATTTCTTTTGGCATGGCTCTGAGGAATAAAAAAGTGTCCATACCATTAGGTGGGACAACTTATGTAAACCCAAGTCCCAAGGAGGATTGGGGTTCAGGAAGATGAAAGATATGAACCTTACTATGCTATCCAAGCTGCCTTGGAAAGTAGCTACTGACATACACTCCATTTGGACAAAAACTCTTGCTAGCATATATGGAAAAAACTGGATTGGGGACATTTGGAAACCTCCTGGATATGCCTCCTACTTTTGGAAAGGCATACATAAAACCTTTAATATAATAAGTGGAGGCTTGATATGGGGGATACATAGTGGAACCTCCACTTCTATCCTGAATGATCCTTGGGTCTGTATGAATGGCAAACCCAGGACTCTCAAGAGAGTTAGGAGTGGAAAATTCCAACCTAAATAATCTCCATGTGGTCGAAGTTGTTTAAAGAGGATGGGTGCGGGTGGGATGAGGATAAGCTTGCAGCCTATCTCCCACCCCATCTAGTTATAAGGATAAAAGACATTATTGTGAGACCTTTGGGTCTTGGCAAGGACAAGATGGTGTGGAGTGAGGACAAGGATGGAAAGTTTTCAGTAAAATCTGCTTACAAATTTATCACAAAGGAGAAAGAGGCAGGGCAGAGCTCTAACTTCAATTCCCAGACCATTAAGCTCCTCTGGAAAACCAAACTACCAGCAAATGTTCAATTGTTCCTGTGGAAGGCATATATGTATGCCTTACCTATGGGGAACATGCTGGAAATGAGAAGAATGAAGGGGGACTTTGATTACCCTCTGTGTTTTAAGACAACAGAGAATGATATGCACTTGTTTTTTGAATGTGAGTGGTCTAGAGCCATGTGGTTCACCTCAGCTCTTGGGCTGAGAATGGAGAACCAAGGGAATAATGACAGCAAAGCTTGGGTCACAAAATTCATCGTGGTGTCACAAAGAAGACTAAGTGGAAGTGCAAAGGTGGCATCAAAGCTTGTTATCTAATGTACAACATATAGATAACAAGGAACGAAGCTAAGTTTGAACATAAGAGGCCTAAAAGAGAAAGAACTATAAAAAAAAGTGATATGGAGGCAGAGAAATGCTATGCAGGAGTGGCTGCAGAATGTCTGGAGAACAAGACACCAACTCTCCCTAGTTTCTCTTTAAAGCAAGATAAGAATTCTTCTCTAGATACACTATTTCCTATCATCCCTAATGACTGCATTATTATCAGGTTTGATGCTTCCTACAAGGCTACAATTGGATGGTACCGCACCATTAAGCGGGGGACAATGAAGGCAAGGGTGGTAGCAGCAAAGAAGAAGAAGATATAAAGCTAAGTCTGCAGCAGAAGCTGAAATGGAGGCAGCAGAGGTGGCTATTTTGCTAGCAAAAGCTAAAGGGCAGAAGGAAGTGCTGATAGAAGGAGACTGTGCTGAGGTCATCCAAGCTCTGAACAGTCCTTCATGTTCTTGGACGTATGCATGTTTAAGGGATTATGTAAAAAACCTAAGCTCCTCCTTTTTGTTTTGTAAGTATAGTTGGATCAGTAGGGTGGGAAATAGTGAGGCACATGAGCTTGCAAAATGGATCTACCATCAGCAGCTTGTGAGTCAACTACCACAATGTCTACTGTCAAACAATGATGTGCCGGTTATGATCTAGTTTTCTATGATATATATATAAGTTATTATCGAAAAAAAAAAAAAAAATGACCCTATGGCAATTGCACCATTCTGACAGCTAACTTTAGAACTCAATTTAATCAATAATCAGATATAGAAAGAGTCTGTTTGGGGTCTGTATTGAGATTGTAATATTTTAAACCAATTTTGCACTCCGATTCTTCATAATATTTCTTTGATAAGATTTATTTCTATGATAGATTATTAATTTTACATGATCTTATTGACGAACGGTAGTAAGCCTCACTTCAGATATGTGTTCATATAGGCCTGGGGGGCTAACAAAAAGACAACGTCTTGGTTTGACCCCAAGCCTTTCTATTCTGCCCAGGGGATTATTCTTAAGTCATTGTAATAAATAAATAAATAAATAATGTAAAGTCATTGTAATAAATAAATAATGTTCTAGATCCACTATGTGAATTATTGAATTATTGGTGTTCAGACAACGAACCTGACCAGCCTTGCCCTGCATTTGGAAATCGAGAGTCTTCTCATCTTGTTGTGTTTCTTATCACTATGGCTCATTCGGTGATCTCCGGTGTGTTGGAGCAATTGCGTTCGATCCACCAAACAGATCAGGTGAATCTATTGGCGGGTGAACGTAAAGAAAGCGAAAAACTCAATGTTACACTCTCTCTTATCCAAGCAGTGGTTGAGGATGCAGAGGAAAAACAAGTCAAGAACGGAGCAGTGAAGGCTTGGTTAGAACAACTCACACGCATCTCCTATGATGCTGACGATGTATTGGACGACTGGAAAACCGAAATTCTCAGCTCACAGATCCAACTACTTGATGACGACGATGCTCATGTCAGTGAGAAGCTTTGGTCCTGCTTGTTTTCTCTATTTTCTTGTTTCAAAAGTGTTGTTGTACGCCATGATGATAGTAGTAAGATGATTGACATAAACGAAAGACTAGATCGGATTGTTAAAGATAAAGCTTTGCTTGATCTGAATGAAAGGCGAAGTCGTGAAGAACCTCGACCAGTAACGAGCTCTTTTGTTGATGCATCTGAGATCTATGGTCGTGTTGATGATATATATAGTATAGTAAGCATGTTACTGAGTGAGACTAGTCATCAAGATTCACATGTCCCACTCATCTCTATAGTTGGTACAGCGGGTTTCGGCAAGACGACCCTTGTGCAACTAATCCTCAAAGATAAGGAAGTGATGAAGAACTTTGAAAAGCTGATGTGGGTTTGTGTCTCGAAGCCTTTTGATCTTGAAAGGGTGGCCAAATCTATTATTAAAAAAGCTACTGGTGATGTCCCTAGTACTGTAGATTGGGAAGATCTGCATGAATGTTTGTCTGAATCGGTAAGGGGAAAGAAGTTCCTTCTTGTGCTAGATGACGTATGGACCTCTGATCGAGAGATTTGGGGAAAGTTGAAGGTCTCACTAGATGGTGGTGCACAGGGAAGCAGAATAATAATCACCACACGACATGAGAACATTGCGAAGAAGATGGTCTCCACCTATATACATAGGTTGGAGCAATTGTCTGATGAAGAATGTTGGTCACTCTTTAAACATATAGCTTTCAGGGAAAGACAAGACGAATGCGAAGAGTTTGAAGAAATTGGAAAACAAATTGCCTGTAAGTGTAAGGGTGTCCCTTTAGCGGTAAAGATTGTAGCAAGTCTTATGTGCCGCAAAAGATCTGTAGTAGAATGGGAAGATGTACTAGCAAGTAACATATGGGAAGAAATTTCGAAAGATGAGCCTGAGTTTTTACCTTCTCTTTTATTAAGTTATTATGCATTGCCTTCGCGTTTGAAGCGGTGTTTTTCTTATTGTGCTGTCTTTCAAGAAGATGCGGAAATAGATAAAGATGAATTGGTGAAGCTTTGGATGGCGCAAGGGTTTTTAAGTTATGATAGCTCAAAAGATCTAGAGAAAATTGGTACAAACTATTTCAATGATCTCGCGATGCGCTCTTTGTTCCAAGATTTTAAAAAAGACAGTGAAGGCAACGTCATTGGTTGCAAAATGCATGACCTTGTGCATGATTTTGCCCAACATCTCGCAAAGAAGGAATCCTCTATTTTTATGGAGAATGATAGAGAGGTTGGTAACATCAGGTTGCGTCATTTTGGTGCAGGATATGAGGATACCAGTGCACATCTTGAGTTAATTATGTGTCAGATGACATGCCTTCGGGTATTGGATTTGTGTGACAGTTATTTTGAAGAACTTCCAGATGAGGTGGAGAGATTGCTACATCTGAGACTCCTCGATCTTTCTAATAACGGAGAGATGGAGAAGTTACCTGAAACAGTATGTAATCTATTTAATTTACAGACGTTGAAACTAAATTGGTGTGGATCTCTCAAAAAACTCCCCAAAGGAATTGGGAAATTACGTAATCTCAGACATCTCGAACTTGAAGGAACTTTTGAGTTGAGTTATTTCCCATGGGGTTTAGAGCGATTGAGCTTCCTTAGAACATTAAGTAAAGTGGTATTGGATCGTGATGGTGGAAAAGGATGCCAGATTGGAGAGTTAAAACTTCTAGACCATATCCAAGGAGAACTAATAATAGAGGGATTGGGACAAATGGCGGACTCAATAGACGCAGTACTAAAGAAAAAAGACAAGCTCCGGTCCTTGGTTTTACGGTTTTCTGAAGAAAGACAGGATGCTGATGGAGAAGAAGAAAAGAGAAAAAGGATAGAGAGTGTTTTGGATGGTCTCCAGCCGCATACAAACTTGGCAATGTTGAAGATAGAACGTTACAAAGGGAATAGATCTCCGTTGTGGATGTCAAGCATTAATACATATTTACCCAATCTGGTGAAACTGGAACTGAATTGGTGCAATCAATGCTCGGAATTGCCTGCTTTGGGGAGACTTCAAAACCTTGAACACCTTGAATTAGTGGGGCTGGGCTCAGTGAAACGCATCGGATGCGAGTTTTATGGACTGGGAAGTACTGATGGTACTTCTACTGCTGGTGAAGATTCAGTACAATCGGTAGTAGTGTTCCCGAAGTTACATACGCTTCAGATTTGTTATATGGAACAGTGTGAGGAGTGGCATCTGCCGTTCCGAAGAGGCGTGGAGATTTTTCCAAAGCTTCGCACATTGACTGTGCATGATTTGAAATTGCAAATGTTACCACCAGGCCTCGGGAAGCTAAAATCTCTGGAAGAACTTAATCTAGGTGGCCTTAAGCTTTTCCAAATTGATGATAATGTTACTCTTAGCGCTCAAGAAGTTGCAGTGTTCCCAGTATTGAAGAAACATACATTGTCTTGCTTGTGGGAGTGGGAGGAACAGGGGGATGAAATAAAGCTTCCAATAAGAAGAGATGAAGAAGGTGGAGAAGGTTTCATCATGCCCTGTCTTCAGGTATTGTCGATCCGTGGTTGCCCTAAGTTGAAGGTGGTGCCGCACTACTTGTTTTCTCCCACACTCAGAAGTCTAAAGATATCTAGTTGTCCACAACTGACGGGGAGGCAACCTTGCCTTCCTCCCCTCCTTGAAGAGCTGGATTTAGATGGCGATACAGGTATTCTTTCAAAGTCAATATTGCCGCTGCTAATCAGTGGAATTGGTTCCCCCGATCACAACGAAAATGACTACCCAAATCTTCACTCTTTCTCCATCTGGTGGTCTGAAGAGTCGTCACTTCCCCAAGGCTTCAACCAACTCACTGCAATTCAATCATTGAAATTTTGGAGTTGTGAATTCCTTGACTTCACGCCAGAGTATTTGAAGCATCTCCCCATGCTCCAACGACTGGAAATATTTGGTTGTCCAATTCTGGAAGAACGCTGCAGAAAAAGAGAAAGCTGGACCACCAATTCCCACATTCCAAAGATCGTACTTAATTTGAAAGACTTCATCCCTGAATAACCGATTGATCAGTAATCCAGTGATTGATTGATCACCTGCAAAGAAGAATCATGCATCAGCCCAACCCCAACAGGTAATTGATTTTATGATTTTCAAAATCCCTCATTTCTCCAAACACCAACCAGCCCAATCCTCAAATCTCTCACTACTTCAAAAAAATTGGGTTAACTTATTGATTTTAGGATTTTGGAACTCCCAAGTTGTTGCCAATTCTTTGATATACAAGCAGTATGTGACTAACTAAAACTTTGTTGTTCAACTTGACAGCCAGAATTTGCTTTCGTCTCACGAGACTAGTCAATTTAAGGACTACTTTTTAATTAAGAGATGGATTAAGCGGTGAATGCGTGAGGACGACATTAAAATTGCTATCAACAGTCACCCATCCATCATCTAGGTATCTTTGAAGATGTTGGGCGTAATAGTGTTGTGATCAAGTAGGAAATGCTTCATCTTGGGTTCCTTAAATTGAGTTAACTTGTCTTTTCCTTTCAAGATGCATGAGGTCTTTCCATGCGACTGTTGATGCAGGTGCTAACTCTGACTGCAAAGCACTTGGTTTTTCAAAGGCCCGGGTATGGATCTCTCTGTATCTTTATCTCAGTTACACTTTTTAATTAATCAATACAAAATGATCATTTTTGCAATATTCCATTCCTTGATGCAGGCAATGCAAAGTTTCCTTTGTTTCAACTGTCAATATAAGCAACACCAATGCTTTGCTTGTGGGGAATTGGGCTCTTCTGACAAAACTTCTGGTGCCGAGGTGTCCACATGATAAAAAGTGTAACAATTGGTAGCAGAAATAATTTGAGTGCAGATGGAATGTTTGGGATTATAATAGTGTGATCATTTTTTAATAGCAATTGGTAGCAGAAATAATTTCTGTTACAAAGGCAAGGCCTCGTAACTGTCTGTTTTATTTTTTTGTATGTTAAAGGATCTCTTTTTTTTGCGGCCATTCTATTGGCACTATTTCTAAAGTTGTAAGCGCCTATTTTTTTGTCCTGCACTGTAATGAGCATTGGAAGGAGTTTTGGCGACAAAGAAGATTATTTATCTATTATAGGGGCTTCCTTTATCGATGGTCTAATGTCTTTAAGGAGTTTAGGATCTACCGTTTTGAACATCGTGTAGCTAGATGGGATCATTTGTTTTTATTGAATGTTAAATAAGAGGTGATGTGGTGTATCTGGGTATGAAGTCTAGGTTGTATTGGTCTTTTGTATTTGTAGGTTCTCTCGGCCTACTTGCTTTCATTACTACTTTTTCTTTAAACAAACAAAAAGAAAGAAAGAATAAAAGGCTCCACGTACTATTTTATTGTGAGATTCAACTCTATAGGAGCTCAAAGCATCTTGTTTCTAATTGGCCTTAATTCCCAGATGTCATTTTTGTTCTTGGATTTGGTATTTTATGGGATATCACAAAATCAAGTTCTGCAAAGTGTGTTATTTTGTGCCGATGAAGCCCTTCCTATCCTATTCCAAAATCTCTCTTCCTTTTATAATTAACTTCTTTTATTCTGTTTTCTGATATATTTATTTTTTATTTTTGAAATAGCATTATATTCAGGATCATTCTATTGTTTACCCTTTTTCATTTTTTTGCTTATTGTATATGTATTGTTCAGTGACTACATTCTACCTTTAATTTTTACACTCCAGTAATAAGATATTGTGAATAGTATCATTAACATGTGTTAGAGTTCTAAGAGGACATCTCCCGAGGAGGAAAGGATCGGTTATTAACTTGTAGCTCCGATACCAAGTAAAATTGTATTGCTGTTTGAGTTCTCACATCAGCTAAGCCATTCATTTCACTTCCCTAACAAGTGATTTTTGAAGTAGACAATGATAACATGGATATATAATTTAACCTCACAACATTGACAACAAAATAGGCTTTATAACATTATTTGAACATGAGAGTCGAATAAACCACTTCATAATTCTCAATCACTTGTTTTAAATTCTATCATTTTTATCAACCTCATCTTAACTGGTGTTCCTCAAAAATTATTTCTGGCCAGTAGCCTGGTTATAAAGTTATAAATGGATAACATTTTTAAGTTCCAAGGGCTTCCGTATTCTTATATCTATATTTTTATACTTGTTTTCTCAGTCTCAGAAATTTCAAGGGCCAAAATATTGCCTGTGGCTAAATTTATATGAGAATAAATTATATATGTTTTGATTTCCATGTTTTGGCTTCCTCTATCTCATGGAGCTAACTCTGTACAACACAACCATATGCTATATATATTAGCAGTTAGTCTGGCCATAACATCAATTATCTCGGTCACAAATGGCAATTCAGGTCTTCTCTTGTGTTTCTGCAACGTGTGGCTACTTCTATCATCCTGAATGTGTTGCGAAATTACTTTCTATTGGGAATGATGCTGAAGGTGAAGAGTTGAGAAAAAGGATAGCTGCAGGAGAGTCATTTACTTGTCCCATCCACATATGCCACATCTGTAAAGGAAGGGAAAATAAGGAGGTTAATGACTTGCAGTTTGCTGTTTGTAGATGTTGTCCACGGGCATGTCACAGGAAATGCTTGCCTAGGTACTTGTAATTCTCTCTCTTTGCCTCCCTTCAATTTGGTTAATTTATATATGTAAATATTGCTAATGGAAGAAAAAAGAATCCCGGTTCGTTTTACTACAAGCAAGGAAATTAGTTTGTTGATTGCAATTTCGCGTCTTTGATCAGGAAAATTTCTTTTGAAGATATAGAGGAGGAAGATGTCATTACAAGGGCTTGGGAAGGTCTTCTACCAAACAATCGTGTCTTGATATATTGCTCGTAAGTTTGTGTGCTCTTAGATGTAGTTTTTCTTCATTCTCTGCGTACTTGCTACATTATTGATTTGCAACTGATCTGTACCAGGAAGCATGAAATTGATGAAACCCTTGCTACGCCACTTAGAAACCATATTATATTTCCTCGTCTTGAAGAGAAGAGAAAATTTTTTCTAGATATTTCATCAAACAGTGGAAATGTCGTGGCAAAGAAGAGGCTTGTGGTTACTGAGGATTTCCCTAGCGAAAGGATTATTTCAGCGACACCAAAACATTTTAAAAAGGTGTTTTCCAATGGAAATAAGGCCGGGCCTTCTAGAAAACGGGAAAGGCCTATCTCAAGGCAAGAGTTACTTTACTCAAGTAAATTAAAACCAGAAGATGCATCCAGAAAGTCTTTGAAAGACAGCATCCAGACTGTCTCTGTGAGGGTGTCATCCGCAGATGTTGAAAGTGGGGCATATTTGGGAAAGGAAACCTTAGGTTTGAAGAAGGGAAGCAAAACTACTACTCAAGCAAAAGTGTAGAGCGGTGTACAACCACTTGTAGTTGATACTGAATCAAAGCAGAGGTAAATACATGTTAGATTTTTCTGTGATTAACTCATTTTGCCTAATGTTCTTATGTAATTAATGTACCTTGGTGCATGTTTTGTTATCAATATACACGTCTATATTTTTAGTTGTGAATATTTTCTGGGTGTATTGAAGTCTCACTTGTTGTGATGCAGAATAATGGCTTTGATGGAGGCAAAAACATCTTCAATAACCTTGGAGCAAATAATAAAGGAGCACAAAACTCCATCTACACACGGATACTCATCAAAAGCTGTAATGGATAGGACCATCACACAGGGAAAGGTGGAATGCTTTGTTGAGGTATAACTTATCCATATTTTAATTTTTGTCGTCCCTGATGGAATTGTTCTGTATTTTTTATTTCCTGGGAATATAAGTATGCTGGAAAGGCGTTTAGCTAAAAGGGTGCACCAGAATTGTCCCCTGTCGGTTAGAAACTACCAAGATCTGTGTTAATAACTAATAAGTGACTGAGATGGATGATAGGGAGGCTAGGATCATTGAGAAGTTTTATTGAGATAGATGGATAGACGATAGTCAATACTATGTTGATCTTGACGTAGACGAGGAGGATGAAATGTATGAAGAAGATCCCAACATAAATTTTGAGTACTTGTGATGGGAAGAAGCATGGGACAAGGAGGAGTAGAAGATGATAATTTATTCTAGTATGGGCATAGAGGTGGTGCTCATTGTTTACTATTGGTAGTTGTCATGGTGGTACTGCCTTGGTGGTGGACTGGTGGTACTTTTGTCTTGGTGGGGTAAGTGGGTGTGCCGTGTGCATATGATTAGGGTGGTCCTTTAGTAATAGCCTTGTCTATTGCTTTTGTTGTTGATGTAATTCTCACCTTATATCAGGTTAATATCTTTTACCTATCAAATAAAGAAACAATAACAGGTGACTCAGATGGCGGGACAAAGTATGCTGGAATGACGCCTAGCTTAAGAGGAGAGATGAGTTTGCCAGTTACTTTAGTTGCTAATCTGTTAGAAAAAGCTGGAGATCTTGGGCTATATGTGAGAGCTTCTGTCTATAAAAGTGTTGACGCCATCCGTGAAAACGTCGTACTTAATTGAAAATTAACTACAGCGGAGGCAAATTTGAAATTTTGGAACAGTTCTAAAGTGTCAGTAGATGATATTTTATAATTGTTATGTATGTGCAGGCTGTTCAAAATGCTCTACAAAAGTTGGAAAATGGCGGTAGTGTGGAGGATGCAAAAGCTGTTTGTGGACCAGAAATTCTTAGGCTAACTCCAATGGTTTGGTGTGCCAAAACACCAAACCACAATAACACAGTAGATACAGTTAGTGAGATAGCGAAATCAAATCCAATGGTTTATTTTTCCAGCCGCCAGTGACAATGGCGTCCAACACAAAATATTAAATATCGGTTAAAAAAAAACCAAGCTTTTTTGTACGCCATCACCGATGGGCAAGAAAGAAAAAAAAAAAAACCAAACTTTTTTGTACGCCATCACCAGTGGCGTGTAGTTATTTATCTTCCTATATTGCCCTTTAAAAAAAAACCCCATAACACAAAAAAGAAATAAAAAAAAAAAAACCAAAAACCAAGTTTTGTACGCCATCACCAAAAAAAAAAAAAACCCAAAAAACCTTGTGCGCCATCACCAAAGCGTGTAAAAAAAAACCAAAAAACCAAAAAACCAAGTTTTTGTACGCCATCACCAGTGGCGTGTAGTTATTATCCCAGAACACAAAAAAGAAAAAAAATAAAAATCACTCACTCTCACCGTTCAACACTACCGGGCACTCTCACTCTCACCGTTCAACACTACCGGGCACTCTCACTCTCACCGTTCAACACTGCAGCAAGTAATTCTACAAGCTTGTTTATCTCTTGTGCTTGAAATCCCTTTGTGTTTTTGATTTATTGTTGTTTTAATTCTCCAAGTTAAAAAAACAATTTCACTCTTCAGAAACGTCAAGTTACCAATTCAAGCATAAGGTTTCACAAATAACTTTTCAAAATAAACCTGGAATTTGGTAGCCTCGACTAACCTGGAATTTGGTAAAATTTAAAAGAATGGGTTCAATCTTTTCAAGTAACATGGTTAATTGTAAGGACTTTCTTCAATGCAATTGAAACATAGCCAAAATATTTGCATTGAATTGATTCTGGACTTGCGGAGTCCCGGCCTCTCAAAACTCTTTATGCTCTCTCTTGCTTGTTTGAACCTCCTAATGAGAGAAATGGTAAGTACTCATTTCGTATCTCTCTTTGATGGTGTTTGGTTTCACACTTGGTAGTAAATAGCTTACTTAACGTTTTAATTTTTTATTCACCGTTTTGGTTCGGCAAGGTAAGTTTCCCTGCTAAAATGTAGTACTAAACGGTTTTGCTTCTTTGATAATATGACAAAACAATTATTGGCTAAACGGTTTTGCTTCTTTGATAATATGTGATAATTGAGTGTATGGATGTTTGTCATCAAAATAAAATAGTTTGGCAAGATCAAGTGTTCAAGTGTGATCAAATGTGAGTCACACTAATCTTTTGGTTGAGAGTCCACCAGCTTGCAAATAAAATGGGTCTCAAGTGGTAGGGTATAATATCATATGTATACTGTTTTACTTACCATCGGATGATTCGAGCTAGTCACATTGTACTTAACCATTCATAATCAAGTGTTGGCAAAAAATGATTCTATGTGGCGTGTTATAGTGGTGAAACTTTGTTATTCTTCTTTGCAAGATAAATCTCGATTTTATACCCTATGTTATGAAAATGCAAGAATTTTTTATGCAATATAATTCCAAATGCACGCTAGTCACAATGTACCGCTTGTTGATGCATGAGTGGTTACGGGGAATGTTTTTATTGCAAGACTTTATTAGTTTGTGATATTTTTATTGTTAGTTAATAGTATTGGCTTTGCAAAGGTATTCAGTACAATCTTATAGGAATCTAAGTGCTATAGTATGTACAATCAGTCATCTTTATGTGATAGCCGAAATGTTCAATCTCTAAGAGCTTCAATTGTTATTTATCAATATTTCACTTTGATGTTGTTCTTTCAATTCTGCTTTTATAATTTCACTTTCTTATCGTACACAATTATGCTTTTATAATTTGGTTAGATTTTCGTTAATTTATAATGATGTGTTATAAAACCATGGCAGGTTTCAATTGATGTGCTACAAGTTTTTGTGGGACAATTTAGTCACTAATAACTTCCCCGCAAAGCCAGTTCTTCAAGCGGTTTTGACTTGGATTCTCAATACATATTAGCGAAGTTGCTCCTTCATTCGGCCAAGGTTAGAAACACATTGTCTAAGTCTCAAAGAATACGATTGTGTGTTGATATACGTAGAATACTATAGTGTGGTATAGTTTTGTGTCATACCATCGATTAGAAAGAAAATGTGACACTTATTTTTATTTGTCGTAATGCCATATCATCTAGTTTTGTGTCATATTATAACTTGCACTTAATTTTATTTGTCGTAATGCAAGACCAATTTATTTAGTTTCATATTATAAATTATGTTTAATTTTAGTGTTAATTTATTTCTCACCGCCATACAATGTCCCGCATTTTACACAAATTCGAGGTAAGGGTACAAAGTCAAAAAGTCGGGGACACCAAATGCCCCAAATCCGGAAAGATGTACATGTAGGGACTTCTTATTCGAGTTTGATCCTAGTTCTTATCAACGTGTTGTTGTAGAGGAAAGTACACACATATCCTTTACTCTTCGTGAAGGTGGTGGAACGAAGGAAAAAGTCGGTAAGAAAGGGACTTTGGCCCCTGTTATGGAATGGTTGAGCCAAGTGAACTTTGGAGAATTTCAATTGATGCTTCAGAATGTTGGTTTTGACGCCTTTGCTCAAATTGATATTGAAAAGTCCGATAGACGCTTAGTTGAAGCAATTGTAAAGAGATGGTGGGACTCTACCCACACATTTCATTTTCCATGTGGCGAGATAGGCTTTACTCCCCTTGATTTCTCAATGCTTACGGGGTTGCGTGTTGGAGAAGGAAAGATTGTAGCTTTTGATTCAAAATATGAGTTATTTGATGAGGGCACAAATATTTACCTTTTAACGGAAGATGAGATTTATAGTGACAAAGATCAAACCGAGTCATTTAGAGATGTATACACTTATGCAAAGGTAAGATGATATTAATGAAAGAGAAAATAGGGTTTAGTGCTTTCATGTTGTATGTTATTGGAAATGTATTGTTAGCAAATTCCCATAGCAAGGTTCGTTTGGGATATCTAGCTAGTCTCATTCGGATAAATGAGATCGGTAGTTATGGATTGGGAGGAGCTGCATATCACATGATTTGATTATGTCTTTGGACTTGGTATGTCGTTTTGGCATTGCAATGGTAGTAAAGGCTGTGGTGGGGATGTGGCAAGTCATTGAGGTAGTTAAAGTTATTTATTTTTAAATGGATTTGATTAGTTAGTTATGTGCTAATATATTTGTTTTGTTCAAGATCTTGGTATTATTCCTATTTTCGAAATGGCATGCACGTTCGGATACTTGAAGAGCCCCACCAATTTCTGCTATAAATAATTGGGTCCAACTTACCGTCATAAGGTTCATGGGTGGAGCCCATTGTAATCTAAGTCTAAGCGACGCAGATAGAGTCTCGTACTTCGAGTTCTATTGTATGGCTACCATGGGTAGATTCCACATGCATAATGATAAATCATCCATATGTTCGGAAAGCATTAGAGTTGACTAGTCGGCGATGCATCTTGTTTGGACCGTTAGTAAATGTCCGGTATTTAGGAGGCGTTATGCGTCGCAAGTCATCATGTTCCTTCAGTTCCTTGTGATCCCCTTCACATATGAATCTTAACGGATGCCGATCGATATATTGCTCCAATGGTACAACAATGGCGGCATTTTCGTTGATGCCTTGATTAGACAAAGTTAGTGCAATACACCTACTATCGGGCTCGTGGTCTCGATGGGGATGCTTCTACCCCCAACTTATAAAGGTGTGAATGTGGACTTTGTTGGTGCATCTGGTCTTAAAGAGGATGTAGATATCTCACAGCCGATGGGGGCAACCCTTAATCGCTCATCATATCCTCCATTGTCACAAGTTGAGGCAGTTGTTACTCCTGAAGCCAATTGGGTTATCCCTATTACTTGTCGTAATGGTGAAATCTTTAATTTACGTGTTCCACCAATTGACAAAGATTTGGTGCCACATCTCCCTATTGATGCCAACTTGACACCAGTAAGTAAATTAAATAGTTTATTTTATTTTATTTTTTGTATCAACATTTAATTTATTTAATTATGGTATAAATTTAGGCACAGTTGAAGACGATGTTAGAGGACTATATGCATGCCACGACTTCTATGGCTAGTTTTATTTGCAAAATGAATAGTGGGTTGCACTCTAGTAAGGATGATATATTGGAATACGCTCGTCAAGAATTGAATAGTCATGACATTTCATATTCTGAATATCCTAAAGTAGTTAACTACCTCGGATGACCCCCACAAGTTCGGACTTCGGCCATCTATCTCAAGGGAGGATGTATATGTCCCTCATTTTGCGGGTGAATCAACTGATCCAAAGCATGCGTTACTTTCGAGCTCACAGGGGAGAAGGAAGTAGCAGTTATGGTTTCTATTAGTATTTCATTGTGAGTAACTTAATTTATATATGTTTTGTATTGGTTGAATATGTTTAAAATCATATTGATTATGTTGTGATTATGTTGTGAGTAACTTAATTTAGACTGATGTGATCAAGTCTAACTGAAATCAAAATGTTCATTTAGAGGGTCATTCAAGTTGCCCCTCGGGATAGGTGTGTAGGGGTACCAAGCAAGTTGGGATGTCTAAATATATTGAAGCATGTTAAACCATACCTAGAGAACAAATTTTAGAACTTGAATGCCGAGACAATGTATTCCAAAGAACTATAGTACTCTTGTACCAAATGCTAGCCCCCTTAATGTTCAACCGAGAAGCTAAAGTTTCTTTTCTATGAAGTGACTTTGGTGGTGTCATTTTAATATGTCGATCCGTGGTTCTCTTTTTGTTTCTGATTTCAATTATAATGGTTTCTTCCCAATCGGGTTGGCCAAGATGTTGTGGAACCCGACCAAAGCCTTGGAAAGAGAAGGTGTTGATATCGCGTGTGGTCGCCTCGTAAGTTAATGCAATTTTTTTTTGAAGTGAGCTCTTATACCACCCCAAACACATCATGACTTATCAACACATCCTAATGTCCTTTGTGGCACTTAAACCATAGCCACGCGTTATGGATTTCTTTAAAAAGAAATTTAGATGTTTCATATCACACTAATTTCTCAAATCACATAGGCGATCCATTCTATTTTTGATGTGGGGCCGAACAATTATTGTATATATTATTAGCGGTACATCGTTTTTAATGACTAGTTTGTAAAGTTTACATTGGCATTGTCTTTAGGATAACTCCTAATTATCGCTAGTAATCTAGATGTAAGGGACTTATCTTTGCCATTTTTATTTGTATTTGCTCAAAAGTTCCATCATCTTGACAACCAAAATTGTATGTTGGCTTCTGTTTTTGCAGCCACTCCTAAACACTTTACCGGGAAATATCCGAGGGGGATGTTCAATTATGTTACATTGAAACTTTCGGATGAACGGAATGGGAAATTAAGTGCATTTTTGGCGGCGTGTGTAGGTTCAACGGGGTTGGTCCGAAGTCATGAGAGAAACTAATATGAAAGAAGGAGATCTTTGTGTGTTTGAGCTGATTAAGAAGAATGCTGGTGTGTTCGTGAGTTTATGTTTGTCATGAACTTCGAGAAGATCGATGATGGCACAAAGGCAACTTTTCTCAGTATGTTAATTATGGCACTTGTTGAAGTATTTAATTTCTACGACATTTTACTTGTCCTCCTGAATGTAGGAGACAATCGTTCCCCAGCTGATATTTGATTTTATTGGCCTCTTGTTATCTGTTTTAGTTGTTACAATATTGTCATAAAATCGTTATCATTTGTACAATCATCCGTGTAGGCACACCGCCGACATTGGCTGAATTGCTCATAGGACTGTTTAAGTCAACCTAGCACATTTTGATACACAACTTTGAAAGGCCACTTGGCCCCGACGATTATCATATTGAGAGAATCACAAGTCTCCATAGAATTGTGTACTTAGCCATAATTTGAATGTATACATACTGTTCACTTTGCAGGTACAAATTGGTTGTGCAAAGTGCAAACCACCTCGAAATTTGCCAATAAAACCGAAATGTGGAACAAATTATGTGTACAACTTCATTGGAATATTTGGATTGAGAGAGGTGATATCTATCACAATAGTGACAAATACTACAATAGCAGGTCCCCCAATGTACATAAAATTCACAGATGGCCTGTGCCATCATCAGTCATGTTCATGATATGCTCTTAACTTATGGTAAATATTGTCATAAAATCGTATCATTTGTACAAATGTGTTCGGTTGGGAAAAATGATAATTATGTATAATCTTCAAAACAACTCTGTAATTGTTACTTCATACAGTCTTACAAGAGGTTCTCAAAATTTTCATGGTTGTTTCACTTTAATGAAGTTTAATCCAAGGTTCTAAACTCAAAATTTTAGAGTCGGACTCAGCAGAAGATAAGCCACTCCCTTAGAAGTAAACAAAAATACTGGGTAGTACACTTAGTACACAAAATGCTTCACTAAATTTGTTTTCACCATGTTGCTATACCATCCCGCACCAATAAAATTAAGAGACATAGATTCTCCTCTAAAACAAACCGGTTCCTTCCAAAATTGCAAAACCACTTTCTAAGAAGGATTCATCGGTGAAAGCTTTGAATGGGGATGATACTCCCTCTTTTGCAATGGCTCCAACTCATTACATCAAATTGACATAAACACATCTTAATTCCGATCACGCCATTCCCATAAATGGTTAATCGACGCTTGTTCTAATTCCACATGCTCGTGCCTATTATGCACATATGCCACGCGTTGCAAGACTCTACTTAAATTCAAATTTGAATTAGGGTTTCGGTCGGAACAACTTCGCTATATTAGGATTTTCAAAGTAATCATGGTTAATAGTAGGTTCAGAGTCTCCATAAACGTAAGCGTTCAAATAGTTATGTCGTTCTTCCTCAACAATCATGTTATGCAAAATAATGCACGCCGACATAACATCATGGAGCACATCTTTGTCCCACAAGCGAGCTTTGCCTCTAACAATTGCAAAACGAGATTGAAGAACCCCAAATGCTCGCTCAACGCCTTTTTCTATAAGATTCTTGCATCGGTAAAAAATTTATCTCTTCTTGATTTAGGATTCCTTTTTAACTTCACTAGTGTAGACAATCGAGGATATATACCGTCAGCCAAGTAATAACCGGCGATAGTCCTTACCCATGAGAGAATAGTTTGCCGGAGGGTTAAACCTAATGTTAGTTTGTGAAAAAAGATTAGAGCCCACAAAACATTAACATCATTATTAGTACCGGTAAACCAAAGTAAGCATGCCATATCCACATGTCGAAAAACAGCAACCGCCTCGAAAGTACAAGAGTTCTTGATCCATGTCGCCCAAAGATATCTTGTCCGCCCATTCCATTGGACATGCTTGCCATGTCCAATGCATACTGATCTAGACTGCCAAGCATGCCGGAAAACCTCTTAACTCAAAGAACACCTGAGCAATCGGCAATGTCTTCTTCATTTGGAGATCTCGGATATTGTGCACCAAATCTCTCCACCACATGTTTGCAAAACATTTTAACAAAGGAGAGTGTTGTTGGATCGTGCAATCTTAAAATACTTGATCCATTGAATCAATTTGGGGCTTCCGTTTGCTAGCATTTGCAATGCACACATTATTTTGCCGTGTGACGACAAACCGGGTTTATTGGCTGCATCATATTTCTTCATCCAGAAATCACTATGTTCCTTAAGACCACTCCTAATCCTCAAGAATAGGTGACTGCTCATTCTGTTGCGCTTCCGAAATAAAACTTCATCATATGTGGGATTGACACCGAAATAATCGGCCTTTAAGAGAGCATTTCCCGTTGCCCTATTACGATTCCTATAAGTGCGTCCTGGGACAGACCCAATACGGAGAGTTGGTTGATTAGAGTTTTCAATGATATGAGCTGCTGTAACAAGATTCATTTGAATTGCGAGTGCAGCTGCTGTCAACACTTCTTGTTCATGCATGAAGTGTCTTTCAATACGTCGTCTTCTCTGGGAATCAGAATCATAATCATTATCACTATCGAAATTCATTTTGCTAGTAAATAAATTATGGAATAAAAATTGAAAATATTAAAATTGTGTGAGATAGCAAATTGGTTTAATTTCTTGCGAAGAGTTATCTTATATATCTTTGGGTGGAGGGCGGGAGAGTACACATGCAACATCGTGCTCTAGTACTCTAGATAGATTACATGCATTTCTTACATAATTTTTATCTTGCACACACCCCAATAAATAGATTCCATGCATGCATGATTCATTTCAATCTTGCCCACAATTCTTTATCTTGCACACACCCCAATAATTTCTTACATAATTCATTACAATCTTGCCCACAACCCAATGACCCTAATCAATAGCGTCATGACCACAAGAAAGTAAAATTCAATAATTCAATCTGACCCTATAAAAGAATGTCTTTTCCTCTCGAAAGTCACATTCCAAAACATCGATAATATTTTTATTTTTGTATTATCAATAATATCATCTTTATCTCTCTCTTTTCACTCTTCCAAAGAATAATGTCAAGCGAGGGATCATCATTTAGCATTGATGAAGACACGATATTATGCCAAGCATGGTTGGATAATTCAATTGATCCAATTACCGGAACAAATCAATCAGGCAACATATTGTGGGATAAAATTAAAGAACAATTTGAGAATCAGAGGATGATATGGGGTTTTACAGAGGCACGAACTATGAGAAGTGTTACAAGTCGTTGGCAACTTATAAATAAAGCAGTTACTTTATTTCGTGGATGTTTGAATCAAGCCGAGGATATGAACAGATCAGGAACTAACGAAATGGACATTGTATATATATATATATATATATATATATATAGGGGAGGGATAGAGGCACAGGTACTGTAGCCACATTCTAGACACAGCCAATCCCATCCCTCTATCTATTTTAATCCTACGGATACAATCAATTCTCAATTAGCAATCCGAAATTTTGTAAATTTCAGAATTTTTTTTTACCGAAACAAAAAACGAAACTTTCAAAATTTAGATCGAGAATGTGGCTCAGACTCCTCCTTCTCCACTTGTCTCTACTCTCTTCTCCGTCTCCACTCAACCACTCTCTCCAAAAATCAGTCGGCTCCACCACTCCAAAATCAGCGAACTCTAGATCTCAATTTCTCTCTTTCTCTCTTTCTCCCTTTCTCTCTTTTCTCGATTTAAAATCTAGATCTACAACTCTCGAGGAAAGCTTTGTCTATCTACAACTCCAAGACAGGTATCATTTCATTCTCTCTGTTTCAATTATGTTTTCTTCATGGAAAAACGATTGATTAAGTGATCATTGAGGTATTATTGGTGGGCTAATTTATGTATTATTATAACTTTCTAACCATATTTTGTTTTCATGAAATTTAGAGATGCTATAGGTTTGCTTTTCTCAGGAATTTTGACGAAGAGGCCTCGATTCATCATCATCATCCCAAATAATCGTGGCTACTGGTACCAAGTATTACACAATTGATGTTTCGTGTGGATGGCTCATCTTGGGGATGGATTTTCTATAGGGGTGTTGCCCAAGTCGGACAACTTGTCAGCTTTGGTGTTGATTTTTTGACATGAATGAGATTGTTGACTTATGCTTAAAATTTCAAGAAAATTTTGATATTCAACAAGTTGTAAAGAAACCGATGGTTGATTGCTTTATTGGCAGGGATTTTGTTTACAAACCGATATTCGAAGCTTGAGATATTGTTGTGCATTGGAAATAAAGTAGACCTTTTGCCCGGTCACCCTACTTATTCTTTATAGAGGCCGAACCGCTTCCCCGCGGCTTGATATTGTTGCTTTGGCTGCTAGGGACTCCGTTTCGCATACCAAGTAAGTTCCAAGTTTAAAGTTGAAAATTAAGGGAGTAGTTTGTATTGTAATTCAGAGCAATCGGTTGTTCAACAAACACCCAAGTGAAAGAGACTACTCTTGTATATGATATACTACGACAATATATGATACATGATATACCATCGCCTTTCTCGAAGCTTGACATTCTTAAACAAAATTTCAAACAACAAAGGCATTACCGCTCATGATATTGTGGTTTTATCGGTATGTGCTTTACATTATGTGAAGTTCTTCATACTTAAAATATCATATTGTACTGTTGTCTCCTTGGCGGTCAATCGCACTAATGTGGTTTCACCAATTGCATTTGGATGCATGTACAGTTCACATACCATCGGTGTTGGGCATTGCAGTTTTTTCAAGAATCGGACTCTACAATTTCAATCGAAAAGGAGATTCGATCCTTCCTTAAACTCAACTTATGCAGCTTTTCTTGAAAACAAAATGCCAAGTCTCTCGGACAATACAACCATCGTACCAATGGAGCCTCGGACTCCTTTATCTTTTGATAACAATTATTATTCAAACTTGAAGCAAAGACAAAGGTATGTTTCAATCGGATGCTTCACTTTTAACTGAAGAAGGACCGACCAATATTGTTGATGAGATGCTTGTTCCCTGGAAATTCTTTGTCAAGTTCGACAATCCATGAAGAGAATGGGTACCATTGAGTCCTAACCGATAACTCGGTGAGATTAGGAAGAAATGTAGTGTGGTGAACTCTTAATAAGGATGTTGTTCCATGTTTGGTATGGCAAGTACTTAATTTTGGTGTGTGATTGTTGATGAATGTGAGATGTAAAAGTTGTTTTTTGTTTTTCTAGCTAATTATGAAGAGAGAGGGCGATGATATGTATTTGTTTTGGATGCAAGGTAAATGAGACTCTTGATTTTGCTTCAAGAATGTTTTCTTCTTTAATTTCATTCGTATTTATACTAATAATACACCCCAGCTACTATCTGTGTTCTTCTATCCCCTACTAGTTTTTTGAACCCGCTCTATGAACGGGTGCCGCTATATTAAATTATTATGAAAATTATAATAACTATGTGGAGCTGTGGAGCTATGAGGTATAAATATTATATTGGTTTTACTTTGTTTTTATGTGGGTGGTTATTTGTCTTTTCCCAGTTCGATTGTGTAATCAAGTATCCACATATTCTATGTAGAGCTATGAGATATGCATATTATATTTTCTTTTACTTAATTTTTATGTGGGCGGTTCTTTTTATCTTCTCAAGTTCGATTGTGTAACTGCTATCCACATGTTATATGTAGAGCTATGAGATATGGATTTTATATTGGCTTTCACTTAATTTTTTATGTGATTCCTATGAATATCATTAATTAGTATATCTCGCTATCATGTAATATTACTTCAATCTAGTTATTAGATAATTATACTGGGCTACACAATGAATAAATTATGATTGAGCATTTAGTAATGGTTTCTTGGTGTTTAGCAAAAAAGTGTTAATCTTTTCAAGTTTACATCCATTATCAGCTATATTTTGTGTGTTTATGTAAATCAATTGGGAAATAAGTAATTATTGACAGAGTAGAGGTGTAAATTGAAGGTGGCCGAAAACTGTAGGATTTGAGGAGAAAGGTTATTCGGGGGTTGCATTATCCCACAACTCTTTCGTTGTACATAGAACTTGTTGTTGATTGGACATGATGTTATTTTTCAGTTTTTTAATGTAAATGGTGTAAATTTATAAAATTTTGTAATGGCAGAAAGTAAACGCAACGAACAGCAGCTGTACAGAATAAATGTTATAAATGCATCTCTGTTGCTCTTTCTGATTATGTATTGATCTTATGGGATAACTTGTTGTAAAAGAGACAATAACTGATTTTCATATTTCACTTTTCAAGTGAATTGAAGTTTTTATTTCCTCTTTCTATGCATGTTTCATTGTTTTTTTCTAGGATAAAATAGAAGATGATGTAAGGAAACCAACATGAATATTTTGTGTCATGGCACTTACCTTATCACCATGCTGAAATCACTGGCCTCATTGTGTTGATGAACTTGGCTTGAGGTTTTATAAGGAATGGTGAATTTATAAGGAAGGGCGGGAATAATTTGGTTATTTTCAATTTTGTTTTTTCGGTTTATTTTGTTTCTTTTATTTGTCATTGAAAGACGACGTTAACTGAGATTTAATTGTTTAAACACACAAAAAAAAAAGAATTTATGATGTTTGAAGTTTGTTTCGGTTAAAGTGTAGAAGTTCTTTCGTCATCATTCCTTACACCTTCAGCCACAAACCCATTTCTCCTAAACTCCTAGTTGTCGTTCTCTGCTCTCTTGGTTTCATATTCGTTGTAGTCTTACTTATCTACTACCGTAGACGCCATGGATGGGTAAGTTTCTTTAGTCAAATATTGTTTTAGTCCAATTGCTTGAGATACTTAAGAGACAAAATGGGTTGAGTTGTATATGTGCATGTGTTGGGGACTTGGGTGTTATCTTTATCCTAATTTATGTTTTGGCTGAATTGAATATTTTATGTTTGATTTGACAGGTTTAGTAGTGGATCTGCGTCAGGAGTAATATTTCAGATTATGGATTTGGAAGACAACTGTGTGGCTTTGCAAACACAGAAAAGTATAGCAAAGTCCAATGATGAAGCACATATGATAGCTTTGGATATTGTTAAGAAATACTAACTGCTATTTTGTTAGTTTTAAAAATTTGGTGTTAGTTTTTATGTTTTTGGAGGGCACTTTTTTATGTTTTGAAATGTAATATGTTTTGATACTTTGCAAGTTTGAAAAAAGCTTATACTATGGCATATGTTTATATTATTGGATATAGCTTGGCTACTGGTAGAGTATATGAGAAATGGTTTACTCACTATTCTTGATCTTTAGGCATTCTTTTAGGCCCATATATATTTCTAAATATGTTTTTTTTTTAGTTATTGGGAGATGATGTTCGGAATCCTCAAGTATGCGATGTTTGACCCACTTAACTACTCGTTATAAGATTTAATTTTTCATTGCTTCCTCCACTAAATTTGGATTAATGTCCGTCTATTTTTAGGTTCATTCGTTTCAGGCATGAACTTCAGTGAAATCAGAAGACTTCTTTTGTAATACTGCAGTTCGAATAGCACATTAACTACAAATATATTTCAAAACAACATTATTTTGCTACAAATGAAGTAAATAAATGAAATTAATGCATATCTAAAGTTTAAAATAAGCGTTTAACAGAAAAAAATACTATGTGACCAACATAATAAAATTTTGGTATTCAAGTACTAATCCTCATGGTTTTCTTTTCTTTATTATGGAACTCTCCATGCCCTTCATTCCTTTAATTTTTTATTCGAGATAATATATTTTATCTTTGTTGTGTTTATCATCGACCAAACAATCTAGCATAATATTTTTGAGGATGTCGAGTTGATTCTGTTTCTCTTCAACTTCTATTATTTTCTTCATAAGTTCTTTGAAATTAAAGTCTTCAATTTCCATATCACGTTCATCATTTATAAACTGTATTGTGTAAAAAGCTGCTGAATCCTCTGCTTTTGCAACAGAATATGTGGTGCTTCCATCAATTTCTTTAACAATGATGTCTTCATTGTTAAAGAAAAAGTGTTTCGGCACCTTTAATGTTACAGTGCTTTTGAATCGTCCGCTCTCTAATTTTGTGTTGTAGACTGGATCTTGTTGAATGTTAAGTTCTGCTTCTAGAATTTCCTTTAACATTTTTTTTTTACATAAGCTGTAATTTTCATATGCCATTATCTGCAATAGACATAATAAAATTAAGTTAATAAATAATTGTAAATAATGGAGAAGAGGAAGAAAATAGGCTACCTGGTTTTTCGATATGTGTAGTTCAATTGTTTTTTTTAGGTTAATAGATTATGTTTTACTAAGTGATTGGAAGTTCACTTTTTGTAGGATTATAGTTTTGTATATATCTTAAATTTTGATATTTTGGAACAAATGAAGTTTCTTTTTGCAGTCTCCACTCTATTAGGACCCGTGATTATGACATGTGTTGGGTAATTTGAAATGTGGATTTTGAGTTTTATGGTGTGTGCACGAAAAACGTGTGAGGGGTAGTTGTGGCATTTTGAAAGGGCATAACACCAGACACACCACAATAGATGGTCAAACTTGGTAAATGATGGTTAACTAACAATAGGGTTACCTAAAGCTAAGAAATGTAAAAATGTGGGTCCAACGCAAATACCTATATTATTGGAACGGCCTAAAGCTAAATCACCTTATTTTAAATTAGAATTTTTTTTTAAATTAGGTAGAAGCTTTTGGGTTTTAGAAACCTCTAAGTTTACTATTACTGTTGGGCCTAGGCCCAACAAATTTGGTAACATATGTTTTAAGCGGGTATTGTATTTCAAATTCTATTCAAATTTGACTTGCTACCTATTTTTCACACTAAATTGCTCCAATCTTCATGGTAAGATATGTATCTGATTATGTGGATGTGTTCTCAAGAATTGGATCGTTAGCTTTTCTCTTAATTTTCTCATTCACATTTTTTAGGCGACGGGAAGTCTGTTATGGAATGGGCAACCAGGTCTAAGGTTGTTGCTGGTGCAGCTCAATGCTCAAGTGAAATTCTGATTCAGATCAACTTGCTTGGGGTTCAGGTTATCGTGTCAAGAATCTAGTGGTCCTACGCTTCACTGCACTACACTGCCACTCGATTACTTGAAATCGATAAAAATTTGAAACCAAAGAAATCCTATCCATGAAAATTCATTCTCTATTTTTTGAAACGCCATGACTCTTTAAGTTTCAAAGATTCATGGCGTTCAAGCTCAAGCTAATGTATCGTTTCCTTCTCCATTCCTTCGACAGTCTAGATTCTCAGCTTCTCCATTGAAATTCAAGTTTGAGAGGAAAAAGCTCACACTGAATTCTAAAGCGAAAAAAGAAGACAAAGAGGTATTGGTTTTCACTCATTTTCATTATTACTGCTGTTGAAACTGAAATTGCTATTGATTTTGTGCCAGGATTATTTGATTGATGCACCTGTTTCTATTGGTGATGGCTTTTCTTTCAGTGGATGTATTGCTTATCTTCATGAGGACTGTAAGCATCGTTTTTCTGATTTATAGGTTTTAATTAGTTAACCCAGAAACTTGTGGTGGTTTATACTTTATAATCCATAGGTGGAAGACTTTCAATCTCAAACAGTGGACCTTCACGACCTGATCCTTGGACATGGTTATTTGAACACATTTCTGTTCAGTTCATTATATCCATACACATTGTACTGACACAAATTAAAAAGATGGAGCATAAGAGTTATACACTCATGACCCAATCCTGAATGTGCAGTACTTCTTACATTTCCGTGATCTGTGTTTGTTAAAAATGGTTTAAGAGTCCGTTGCACGGGTATGCGGGCCGAGACACACCGGGACACTCGGAGATCTGACATTTTCAAAATAAATATGGAGGTCCGACTTCGGTACGGCTTCCATTTTGCAGTACCAGTAAATACGCTTTTAAGAGTATGGCAAGGTAAGCTCTTCCTCACAGTATTTAAAGGTCATATAGGATTCTTTGTTGCCAAAAGGATTTCTTTATGATATGCTCCTTTCTCAGGGAAAATTCATTCCGACTTAACATTGTCCCTATATCGCCCGATAAGTGCTTTTTCTTTTTCTCTTCACATATGTCAAATTGGTTTTTCATTTATAGTCGGAAAATTAAGATTACAGGACTTCATATTCAATTGTGGTGGACTATCAAGTAGCATTTGTTTTGTGACGAACTCGGGATTCGACCGTATGTCCTCCATCTTTAGCAGGTAATATGTTTATTACTTTTATTCTAACCCTTTTTCCTTGAGCTCGGTCTGACATCATGATGTTACTCAGGGTACAGAAGCTGAAAGGGCAATTCGGAAATCTCTATGTGATTATCACGCTCCCGACCACAGAGCAAAATGATTCCTTTGTTCGTAATTATTTCAAGTGAGTTGCCAATCACCTGTGATCAAACTGGTTTTTACATGACAAAATTCTGTTTTTGAGGACCTTGGATATGTTGGTTTCGTAAGGTATGACATGGAGATTGGCAGGCCAATATTTGTTCCAGTCCAAGACTTAGAGATGGGATTTGAAAAGATTGTAAAGATAGCACATGCTCGTGGTGGTAACTATATAATTTGGAGGCTCTTAAATGAATCTTTATTACTAATTCTTCACCTAAAAATTACCAAATGAAAACTTGTACCGCAGTTTGTAAGCGGCAGGATGCTCTCTCTAAATTGAAGGTTGAGGTCAGTGGGTTAACCAAATTTTTCGTTTTTCTTACTGTATAAGGAGTATCTGAAAAATGTGATATGTTGTTTCAAAAGAGGGAGCAATCGATGAGAGGATGGATGCATTTCTCGAGTGGTCACTTCCATACCTGGGATTGACAACCATGATGCTAATGCGGTAATTTTGTTCTGCCATTATGGTTTACTGCTGAACTGAATAACAGTTTGACTGTACATGCATGTTTAAAAGGCAAATGCATCTATGAGAGGAATGAATTTCTTATCTTTCATAGCTGACCTGTACCGCTATAGGGGACTCACTTATGAGTTATCCCCGATGAAGAAGTCATCCTTAGAATACTACGGCAAGTAACTCATCTCTTACTTCCCATTGGACCGTCTGTGTAGATATAGCCGTCATTCAGCTATGTTGGTGTTTCTATTTGTCTGCGTTTTACCATAGGTGTATTTATGCGAGGTAGGACAGATGGTAAGCGATAAGTTATAGAATAATATGCTTGAGTGATACTTCGAAGCAAGCTATTTCGCACTAACCGTTAGTGTCCCATCGGGTAAGAACCATATTGACCCTCACCTTAAATACAATCCTGATTTATTTTCAATGTGATGGCATGAGTTGTCTATTTGAAGAGAGTTCATGTATAAACTCATACCCTTGTGTATCTAATTAATTGGGTCCTAATAGCTCAGCATGTACTCCAAGAAAATATTGGACATGTATTGAATCTTTAGTTTTTGCTATAATAATAAAATGATCTTACTTCCGAAATGTAGTGACTTCGATATATCCAAGGTCTCAGTTTTGGTTATCTTTACTAACCGGATTGGGACATTTCAGCCTTTGTATTGCATGCAAAACAAAAACTGTTGGATGATAGGTCTTTTGAATATTCAATTTCCATATATAGACATTATGTGTAACCTGCATATATTCCATGGAATATTAGGTGGATGAATGGTCAAATTTTAAGAGCTCTACCTTCGAGCAGTTAGTCAAGCTTTTGGGTGAACAATGGAAGGTTCTTTGGTATCCTCGTAGAATCGGAAGGAACATTTGTACAGGTTGGATTATGGATTCATTTTTTTTTACCTTAAAACTGATTTTTCATTATTACTTGCTATTCAAAGTGTTAATGCTTTTTTATTAACCCCTTAAACAGGAAGCTGCTAAACTGCTAAAGGATGGTATTGATTTGGTTACAGATTCAGATAAAGTTTTATCAAAATTGCTCTTGTATCCCTTGCATTCTACTTTGGCTAGGTACCTTATCTTTTCTCCTATGCGTACTGTTTATTTTTATGCTGTTGTCGAAGACAACGTAAATAGTGTTGAATTTTGAGGCCAAGGTCGTCTTAGAAATCTGCTTCTTAGTTGACTTGTTCATTTAGTATAGTACTTATTATTTTGTGAATGCATATTAGAAATAGAAAAATGTTGTTAGGAGGCTCAAGGTGTCTTTAGTAATGGGGTATTTGCAGTATTGAAGGTAAACCTGTTTTAGAAGATAAGCTTTCGGAAGTCGCTGCCCATCTGTTATCAGCATACGACAATGGAGAGCTCACTGTTGCACTTGAAGAAGGTCACACCGGTTGGCAGAAATGGGTTAAGAGCTTTGGCAAATCAATGAAGCGCAAGGTTGGTTTTTAGTAGATGAACTACCAGAGCTTTCTTTTCTCCTTACCACCCTTTCAGAACATGGTTTTGTTTTTGTGCAAAATACTTCAACCCAGGAATATTACTTGTGCAAGAATTGTACTGATATTGAAAGGCGGTGAAGGAAAAAAACATTACTTGTGCAAACATTGCAGGCGGTGAATGTCAATGTCAACCTTAATAATTATTTTGTAGCATAGTTGAAAGGAGTGGGTATAGAGTTTATCCTGTAATGGGGAAGTAACTTGAATGTCAATGATGTTCCCGCCAAGCTCTTGCCTCTTCCGTTGACTGTGCTTCACCTCTTCAGTTGTTGTATACAGTTGTTTGTTATGTGGGTAAAGTGATTGTCCAGTTGTAAAGCGTCAGCTAAAGCAATAGGTTCAAACATCATGTGAGTCCAGGGATGAATTGTCTCCACATCCAGGGTGCACTATCAGTTCCATCTCTGCAAGCATCTATGAACTCCTTCGCATCTCCTTCAGAGATTGTATACTTCCAAAGTTTACTGCTATTTTGTAGCCAACAATTCTGCCTCTGCGGAGGTACAGGACTTCATCTGCGGAGGCAGTATCTTTGGCCCTTATTTCAGCTGGTTCCACACGAAGAGTTGTCCATTTTTAAGAGAAAGCCTTCTGCCAATGCTCAGAAAGTTTAGAATAGATTCATGAGAACTTAGAATTTTTTAAAACTTCTAGAACCGACTGGTCACCAGAGAAACTAATGTTCTTAAGATGCAGATACTTGAGGCTTGCAAAACAAACCCGAAGTAGGAACATTTACAAAGAAATCTTTGTGTCCCCTTTTCAAAAAACCGTGGATGCACTCAATTTTCAATATCCTCAACGATTTAAAAGTGAAAAGGCAATGGGGAAATATGTAAGGATGCTTTACGGCGGTTATTGCATCTGAGGCTTGCAAGTAATTTCCGACCTCAATTCTTCTCGGTACTTTTCTAGGAACACCCAAATTAAATAATAATTAACAAAACAACACTAACAGAAGGAGAGGGGGGGGGGGGGGACCTAATAAGTCCACAATGAGCTTGAGAGGTCAATTTCCCCAGTTTTAAAGCCACAAAGCTTAACTTTTCCTCTAAATCCTACTCCATCCTTCTCTAGAAAGGCACCATAATTCTGCGCAAGGATATATGTAAATATAAATATATATACAATTTAACTCAAATATATATATTTGCTACTAACTTTTTCTTCATTATTTGAACTCGGATACAAAATGACTGTTAATAGTAAGGGAAACATCAGTGAACTAATCTCAAAGTACTGTAGTGAAGGAGAAACATGGAAATTCTTGGCGGTAATGCCACATCATAGACCAGTTTTCATGCGTAAACAATGTAATTTAACACTTATCTCCTCGATAGAGTAACAATAACAGTCACGAAAACAAAGACTCCTTCGCAAGACACCAAATTTACTCATGATGCCGTGTCTAGCATCGCATGTTGTCTGCATAATTGAATCGACAAAATTCTATGAGTGACTACTCCACAAAAAAATTTCTATAACTAACATAACAGGCTGTATCCGTAGAAATAAAGCACAATGACGCAACAAAGCTCACATTTCCCTCATGTGTTGCAACAAAACTCGATGCCTATTGTGAGAGTATTTGTTTCATCTGCCAATCTAGCTTTTTGCATTTTTATATAGACCTATGTTGGCATCAGATCACGTGACCCTAGATATCTATATTTGTGACTATTACCTGCAAACACACTGTGTCTGACAATAGAGCCAATTCGTTGTATCCTTGCTACAAATGAAGTGGTTGCGCTACACGAACCCAATGCCCAACTGCACTGCCTTCATACGCATAAGGCATGCTAGTGTGCACAACAGCAGTTACCTAGTGAATGTCAAGAGCATGTAACAAATGACATGCAGGGACACATAACCTATACTAAAGTGAATCCTTTTCAATTTTAAGGTAACCTAAGTTTCTGCAGAAGTAGGTCCTTTTTCATATGTGACTTTCTAAGTTCAACACTAATTATGATTTTTTTATTGTCGGGGAAAATATGACTTACCTCTCCCTTCATAATTTTCTGATTGCATCTCCTGCAAGTAGCATCAGGAGCATGTGAAACCTCGATACCACCTACATTAGCAGCAACAATGGTAATATTTGAGGAAGAGACACCACCCTCTATATACTTCCTTATCATTTCCTGATCTTCCCATCGAAGTGAGTATATGCCTTCAACATCATCAAGTCCGAGATTATAATACAGACAATGCAAAGTCAATTACATAAAGGACAATCAAAGATGAAATCCCATTTATTCATTTTATTTTTAAATAGAGATTCCTACTTAATTGGAAATCATCAGAAATTATACTTACGATTTGATCCGGTTTGTCTTTGTCCTCAATATGCAAGTAGCATGATTCCACATCAGCATCAAAATAGAGATATAACTCAATGTTTTTTTTACAGAACTCATGATTTAACACGTCGAATGCATGTCCCTTGAAAGAATAAAGACCAGTGCTATGAAAATGATGTGATCATTAAGAAAACATGACGAATCAACCTCGATACCACCTACATTAGCAGCAACAATGGTAATATTTGAGGAAGAGACACCACCCTCTATATACTTCCTTGTCATTTCCTGATCTTCCCATCGAAGTGAGTATATGCCTTCAACATCATCAAGTCTGAGATTATAATATAGGGCAATGCAAAGTCAATTACATAAAGGACAATCAGCATGAAATCCCATTTATTCATTTTATTTTTAAATAGAGATTCCTACTTAATTGGAAATCACTGTAAATTATACTTACGATTTGATCTGGTTTGCTGTCCTCAATATGCAAGTAGTATGATTCCACATCAGCATCAAAATAGAGATATAACTCAATGTTTTTTTTTACAGAACTCATGATTTAACACGTCGAATGCATGTCCCTTGAAAAGAATAAAGACCAGTCTTTGTGAAAATGATGTGATCATTAAGAAAACATGACGAATCAATCTTTAATGAAAAATATAAAATAGAAAAATGGTCGGAGTTGAAGGAAAAAGTTTACTACATGCACCGCCCATCAAACTTTGAGGATCAAGCATTTTACCAAAACGTAGTAACTCTTTAGTAATGCAAAATTCTAACCTGCTAAATGAAGGAGAAACAATGTACTCAAACCAAGTTGAAGAGTACCAATTCATAGAATAAATAAATAAAAAAAAAAAAAAAAAAGTTTCAAGTTTCAAACAATTGGCAAACACAATAACTTCTTCACATATAGTGCCTGGACATCACAAAGAAATAAAAATAATCTATTGAAAAAAGTGCTTATTCTTATAATAAGATTAGTTCTTGCTGCGAAGCTACAATCAGAGGATAGATCATTTAGTGATGTTGATGATGATGTTGCTTCAGAAAGTAGCAGTGGTATGAGTGCTTACACCACAGGGTATGTCTCTTTATCCGCATAATGTCCTCTCTGTGTTACCAACGCCTTTTTAGCTACTATTTCGTCTAGCATCCGTTTCTCATGATTTTTCAGGCGTGTAGCTTTGTAGTGCTTATTCGTGTTGATTATTCCTTTAAATGTGTCTATAAGTAAAAGGGTACTTAAAAAGCATAAAGTCATAGATACGTCTCGTTCATCAATCAACGTAAGATCCAAGCTTATACGATGGTTGCCTTCATTTTGATCTCTTAACTGAAAAAAGATACAAAAATATCAATCAACTCTACGATATCTAATACAAAGAAGAAGAGTCGCTATAAAAGAAACAATACAGTGTTGTTAAACAACAGTACTAATCGGGAATAATTAATTGCACATAGTGATGGTAATGAATTCAAATGTAAACATATAGTATGAATCTAATTTACCTATTGCTGGCCTTCAAAACCATATGAATCACGATTTGAAAGGACCATTCTCGCTAGAATATTGCTTGGCATTTTGTCAAACAGCATATGGTATAGAGAAAGTGTGGAAGAAGGAGAACAGAATGGGATGGAGAGAAGAGAAGAAGAGCCTTCCTAAAGAGGCCATTTTCTCTGTTGTCGGGAAGAAACCGATTCAAGTTTGATGAAGGAATCGCCATTTATATATTTTTTTTATAGAAATAGAGAGTGATGAATCGACTGAAGTGTGGCAACCATTGAGAACAAAGCAGTGAAATGAAAAGTTCGTAAATTTGTTGTTTTTGGATTAAAAAAAAAAACAAAATAAACTTTAGCAAACAATTAAATAGAAGGTTACTAAATTTTGTTATTTAGATAGGTACCTCAGAGAATGCATCGAAAAGCGTAAGGAAGAATGGAATTATTTGGGTGATCCAATCCTCGAATCTTGAACTGCTTTCTATCCCGATTCTTTTTTCTTCTTTGGTGTCGTCGTAGTCATCGTGATCATCTTCTTCACTTAGAAAACTTTTGAAGTTGGGTTGTTTTTAATTTTAGTCGGGTTTTTTTTTTTTTTTTTTTTGGGAACAGTCGTGGGTTTTTTAGGGTGGTTTCGGTTCTAAGTGGGAGACATCTATCGCAGTTTTTTTCTCCATTTTTCTCTCCTCCTGATTTCTCGTGAGTAAAAATGGTACTTAAAATTAGCCTACGTGGACACCCTCAGAGAGCAGGAAAAGGGACTGCTATTATATATATATAAAGATTAATAAGGATACTAATAATAAGGTTAGGTACTAGTATACTACTTAATTCTCTCATATCAATGCATAAGTAAGAGATCAAAGATGACATTGTGATGTTAGTGGCAACAATTGGACCGTGGAATGCTTCGTACATCGTTGCCAAATTTGTGCTTAATCGATTATGGTGACTATAGTCTCGAGCAATTTATTTGGAATTTTTGCTTGGATGGTCTAATCTAAACTTTCGCTTCACATTGCCTGATCTTTTTGTTGCAAGAGATCAAGCAAATCTAAACGCAAATCATTAAACACCCAAAACCACGGGAAAAAAAAAGAAAAAGTCTTGGAGATTGAAACGCCTAGCTACCACATCAAAGATACCACTCTTGATGGACTCTTGTCTCTTGGAAAACAATACTAAAATTGAAATGCTTTGGCATAACGAAAAAAATCATCTTTTACATTTGAGGTGTTGAGTACGGTTGTAGACCCGCACAAATTACAAGTTTCTATTTTAAACGAACTTGTACAGTTGTAGACCCATACTATCTGTGTTCTTCAAGTCGAAAAATCCAAATTCTCTCTAGCATTAGCAAGCATTGAGTCCACTAAACCCCCATTCATTATATTTCTCTGTTTTTTTCATTTGTTTCTCTTTGTATGAGCTCGTTTATAGCATCCAGACTACGGGGGATGGGTCCAACTTGAACCCATACAAAGGACTGCCCCTCTTCTTGATTCTTCATCTTGAGATGGACAATTTGGGCTATTTCTTCAGAATTGTAGTCGCTAAAGACAAAGAACTTGGTCACTGCATTGGTTTACTATAGCCAAAGAAATATGACCGCAATCTTTCCACTATCCATTGCGACATGATCTCCTCCAATGCTTCCAAACCAAAGTCCCCTGAATCCTCATGCTTCGTTTGCATCAACCTATATGCTTCATCCACAAAAAGAATTCCTCCCTTGGCTGCTTTTATCATCATTCATAAAGTGTTGTTCCAAGAATAGCTCTCAATATATATTACCAAGGAATAATGGACCTAAGTAACATCTAAACACAGTTGGCATACCTTCACCCAAGACGGACATCGGCTTCACCTCACAAAACCAAAATGCGACCAATCATACCCATGGTCGGGCAAGTAGTTTCCTTGAGCTGGTCATCATCGGTGACGACACTCGCCTAAGAAATCTACATAGAAGCTCTTATCTTTGAAAGCTATCTTCATATTTGGGCCAAGTGTATCCGCTTAGGTCGCCCCATCAACACAATGCAAAGCCTTTTGTAACACTTTCATCCCTGCGCAAGCATTGGGTATATCAGGATTCAATTAAACAAGCGTGCAAAGCACTTAAACAACAAGTCTACCAAGCATACAAATATTCTGTTTCACCGATCACATAAAAAGTCTACCAAGCATACAAATATTTTGTTTCATCGATCACATAAAAAGTTTACCAAGCATACAAACTTCAACAAAACTACCAAAAGTGATAACTTAAAAAGACATGTAGTAACTGACACCATATATGTTGAACTCAAGTGTAAGAGATATGTAAGATAGTACCATGGGCTGATAGTAATCAAATACCTCAATGATCACTTAATCAATCGGTTTTCCATGAAGAAAACATAATTGAAACAGAGAAATGAAATGATACCTGCCTTGGAGTTGTAGATAGACAAAGCTTTCCTCGAGAGTTGTAGATCTAGATTTTAAATCAAGAAAGAGAGAAAGGGAGAAAGAGAGAAAGAGAGAAATTGAGATCTAGAGTCACCTGATTTTGGAGTGGTGGAGCCGACCGATTTTGGAGAGAGTCGTGGTTGAGTGGAGGCGGAGACGGAGAAGAGAGAAGAGACAAATGGAGAAGGAGGAGTTCTGAGAGCCACATTCTCGATCTAAATTTTGAAAGTTTCGTTTTTGTTTCGGTAAAAAAAATTCTGAAATTTACAAAATTTCGGATTGCTAATTGAGAATTGATTGTATCCGTAGGATTAAAATAGATAGAGAGATGGGATTGGTCATTGTCTAGAATGTGGCTCACAATACTGTGCCTCTATCCCTCCCCATATATATATATATATATATATATATATATATATATATATATATATATATATCAATTATTTAGCTAGAATATAATTGATTAAACTCAAACTATTTTTTTTTTCTTTTACAGATGGAGCAAGCAAAGAAGTTGTATGTCACCAGGTCTTCAGATAATAAACCCTTCAAATTTGATCATGCGTGGTTTATTTTGAAAGACTACGAAAAATGGGCGCGCCATTCAATTCCAACTACACCTGGTTTCTCTCAAACTAATTTTCATAACGGGTCTCCAGCTCCATTAAACGAACAAGATGGCATGGGGGGAACACCTGATTCTGAAATGCAAAGACCTGGTTCATCAAAAAGACCGGATTGTGGAAGAGACAAATCAAAACAAAAAAAAAAAGTTGATAGTCAAAATGAAACTTCTCTCAAAGAATTAACGCGACAATCTCAACGGGCGATGAAGGCCATTGAGGCAAACTGACGTGGGAAAAAAATTCTATGAAAGTGAAGCGTTTAATCCTTCAAGGATTAAACTTGCAGAAAAAAAAAAAAAAAAAGAATTCCGTGAGACATTGGCATGGGAAAAGGAGATCATGAGCACAAATACATCGACTATGACACCTCAAGGAAAAGAATGGTACAAAAACGCAAAGAAACAAATTTTGAAAGATCAAACTCTTCGCAATTCACGGACTCCTTCAAGAAATTTGCACTTTGAAGAATACGGAGAAAGCGATTGATTAATTTGATTAAGAATTTTAAATGTTTCAGATGCGTATTTGATGTATTTTAATGTATTTCCTTTTAATTTGTTGTTTTTTTTATTTTCAATAAATGTTTTATTTAAATAATTAATTAAGTTGTTGGAATAAATTTAATCTTAAAATTGAAATTATAACAAAGAGATACAAATAAATCAAAAAAATTTTAAAGGGTAGGATAGAATGGTAATTGCACAAATTAAGTTATTAAAAAAACAAAAAAAAAAGAATCAATTCTAACCGCCATTGTGAGTGGCGGGTGGAAAATCATAATTGAATTCTGTACGCCATTGTGAGTGGCGTGTAACTTATTATTTGAATTATTTCACATTCCTACCCGCCACTGGCTACGGCGTGCAACACTAATTTTGATTTTTTTGATTGCCCACCATTGGCAATGGCGTACAGAGCATACGCTATAACGTTAAAATTGACTCCAAAAATAGAGAAATTTATGAAGATAGCGTTTGCGGTATAACGTTTTAACGTACCATTGGATCACATTTTACGTTAAATTTGATGTTTTGCAGTACCATTGGACTTAGCCTTAATCAGCTGATTAAATGGAAGGTATTTATATATCTAAATGCACATCTCTTAGTACTCCTATATCAACTGCCCACTGTAATTAACTGAATTTCACTTTTTGGCATTTGTTCGAATGATCTCTACTGTAGTATGAAATATGATGATGTATCTACCAACAAGGGCGGAGCCAAGGGTGGGCAGCCGCACACCTTGAACTTTCCAAAAAAAAAACTATTTATGTGCATTGGTTTTCCTTTTCCAAAGATGTAAAACTTTGCTATGGTGCTATCCAAATGTATTACACCAAGAGTGTGCTGTTTTTCTATCTCACTTGATTTAATCAAGATTTACTAATTGGGCTGGATTTTCACTAACTTGAGAGCACCTTATCAAAACTCCCAATTAGAAAGGAAAAGAAAATCTCGCTTCTTCTTTGTTAGTTTTTTTTTCCCGCAAAAGTCCCTACTCAAAAACTTGCGCCTGTCAAGTGTGGCTTGTGTCATTGATTCATTGAAAAGCTCTAATCTCTCGTAAGTTCTCTATACAACTGTTGAGAAAGTATTTTCAGCTTTGGCATATTGTAAAGAATTGACTTTGGAATCGTATAGAAGATGAGTGGGTGAAAATGGATACTCGTGGACACTTATAACCGACTAGCAAAGTCGGTAAAACCTTTGGGTGATAATACCAGAGGTCTGGGGGTCGAACCCCGCCAGCATCAAAGAGTTACTGATCTCATTTAAAACAGGCTTGCCAATCAAAAAAAAAAAAAAAAAAAAAAAAAAAAAATCGATCTTTTCGAAAACTTTCTTTTTTGGATAATTAATGTACACATGTTTGTGATCAAGTAGAAATGCTTCATCTCGGGTTCCTTAAATTGGGTTAACATCTTGGGTTCCTTAAATTGGGTTAACCTTGAAGACCTTAAATTATGGTGGCTGGGCTCAGTGAAACACATCGGATGCGAGTTTTATGGACTGGGAAGTAATGATGGTACTTCTACTGGTGGTGAAGATTCAAGATACAATGGGTAGTAGTGTTCCCGGGTTACATACCTCAGCTTATATATGAGAGAGTTGGAGGAGTGGCATCCGCCGTTCAAGAGGCGTGGAGATTTTTCCAAAGCTTTGCACATTGACTGTGTATAATTTGATGAAATTGCAAATGTTACCACCAGGTCTCGGAAAGTTAAAAACTCTAGAAGAACTTACTCTATTTGGTATGGAATTTCGGGGTTTCCAAATTGATGATAATGTTACTCTTAGCCAAGAAGTTGCGGTGTTCCCAAAGCATTGAAGAGCCTTACATTGTCTAACTTGCCGGAGTGGGAGGAACAGGGGGATGAAATAAAGCTTCCAATAAGAAGAGATGTAGAAGGTGGAGAAGGTTTCATCATGCCCTGTCTTTGCGAATTGGAGATCTCTTGGTGCTCTAAGTTGAAGGTGGTGCCGCACTACTTGTTTTCTCCCGCACTCAGAAGTCTAAAGATAGATGATTGTCCATTAACCGACGGGAGGCAACCTTGCCTTCCTCCCCTCCTTGAAAAGCTGGAATTATGGGACAATACAGGTTTTCTTTCAAAGTCTATATTGCCACGCTAATCAGTGGAATTGGTTCCCCCGATCACAACGAAAATGACTACCCAAATCTTCACTCTTTCTCCATTTTCTCTCAAGAGTCGCCACTTCCCCAAGGCTTCAACCAACTCACTACAATTCAATCATTGGAATTTCGGTATTGTAAATTCCTTGACTTCAAGCCAGAGGATTTGAAGCATCTCCCCATGCTTCAAGGACTGAAATTATTAATTGCCCAATTCGAAGAACGCTGCGAGAAAAGAGAAAGCCGGACCACCAATTCCCACATTCCAAAGATCAAACTTAATTGGGACGACTTCATCCCGGAATAACCGATTGATCAAGAATCCAGTTGACTTGTTCACCGCAAAGAAGAATCATGCATCACCCCAACCCCAACAGGTAATTGATTTTATGATTTTCAAAATCCCTCATTTCTCCAAACACCAACCAACCCAATCCTCAAATCTCTCACTACTTCAAAAAAAAATTAATGACATGAGATTAGTGCACAAATGTTTGTTTTAGATAAGATATGAATGGTTTGTTTTTGGGAAAATAAGATTTGTTCAGTATTTTATCTACATTTCTGTTTATTCTTGGCCGTTTAGTTTTTGGAAAATAAGATTAAGAGAAAGAAATGATTTGTTGAGGATTTGTTTTTGGAATTTGTATCAATAAAGTTTTGCATTTTATCTGTAGCTACTTCCTCAGGAAAATGTGCAAACCTGTGAGTTTAAGTTCTTCTTTCTCATTAGGTTACATTGCTCATCCTCGTTGCTTTTTTGAGTCAGGCAAGACACTCAAGACAGTGTCCTTGTTAAGATCAAGTCTGCAGAGGAGAAAACTGTAGGAGGTATTTTGCTTCCTTCCACAGCCCGATCAAAACCAAAAGGAGGTGAGGTCGTTGCTGTTGGGGAGGGTAAGACTCTTGGGAAGAACAAGCTGGAAATTACTGTCAAGCTGATTTCATAGCCCTTTCCAATGCTCTAAACTGTTTGTTTGTGTATTGTTGTTAATATTGTTTTTTCCCTTGTTGTCTAGACTGGAGCGCAAATTGTGTACTCAAAATATGCTGGGACAGAACTCGAGTTTTATGGATCAACTCATCTTTTATTGAAGGAAGATGACATTGTGGGTATTCTTGAGACTGATGAAGTCAAATAAGACTGCTGGTGGCTTTTCGAAAACTTTCTTTTTTGGATAATTAATGTACACATGTTTGGAATTTTTTATTTTTGGTGTTAAGAATTTTGAGTCGCTTTTTTAATGAATTGCATGTTAATTTGCCCACCCTGAACTAAAATCCTGGCTCTCCGCCACTGTCTACCAGCATCTAAACATGTATGCTGATGATCCCAACATGAAAATGAATGTTCCTCTTATTGATTTACGATCACGACTATTTTTGGCTAAAAGCCTAAAAATTAAACTCTCTGACCAGTCCAAACCATAGTAATTGAATCGTCCAACTAGGGGTGCCACCCTTGGTTCAAATTCACTCTTGCTGAATTTTTTAAATTAAGCGCTCTTGCACTTAAGATCATGCTCTCACACTAAGTCAGGCTTAGTGGGACCCCTTTGTTGTTCATATTCAACTTCTTGCCCAAGTGTAGTATCCTAACGCTATCACTATTCCTGGCTCATCTCTATACCGAACAGTGTATTTCTAATCTCTCTATTCTAAGATTTTAGAGCCAGCTCCCTACGTTTATTTAAATTACATCTCTCCTATTTATTAATTACAATTGGCTCTCTAATCTCTATTAAAATTGAACCACCTCTTTCTTCAATAATTTTAGGATAGTCTTTTTTAATTTAAAAGCTAAAATTTATGTATAGGAATTGTATATCTTTCCCATTTTTAGAAAATTGTTTCTCTTTTCTTAGTGAGAAAAACAATTTGGCGAACTGATGCATAGCACAGGACACATGCTAGTTCTGGACTAGTGCTCGAAACCCATTCGTGGAAATAACAGTCGTGGGTTTTCCAAGTACCGTTTGGGATGTTTTGACATTATCCCAATTTTTTTTTATTTGACGAAAACTAGTGTTTTACTATCCTATTGTCCAACAACTTTACATGTAGCCCACAACTTGCCCTCTGTCAACTGTCATGGAATTTCGTTCAGAAATCAGAACAGAATGAACTTTTCCAAGATAATCCTACCCTTAGTTGTTTGCTACTGGAAATACCTGTATCACTTCGACTGTGAAGTTAATCGTTGCACTTGATGTTTGAAAAAAATAAAAAAATAAGGAACACGTTCCCTATAGCTTTTCAGTTTGCAATACCTTTTGACAAGGCTAGAGATTTTCAAATGAACCGATTTTTTGGTGTGGCATATTCCACCAGGTTGGGGTTGTTTATTTGGATGGCTAGCTATCCTGCTCTTATGTTAACACGCACCTTTTATGGTTATTAAGGTCTTTGAGCTGATGGTTCTTGTAGAATAAAAGCCGTAACAAATTTGTGAACATTATCAATTATTATCTATAAAACTTCTACCTTTTACTCTATCTTTATCTTCTCATGAATTTAAGAAACCTCCGTTTGGATTCAAGATTTAGTTATTTATTTAATTTTTTCCTGCTTCACTCTGGCAAAATGTAACCCGGACGCGTTGGTAGAGTAAGCATTGAGATAGCCATAGGTGCATTACATGAACAAAGCAAACCCTTGGGTGAGGGGTCTAGATAAGAAGTTAACAAAACCTTCAGGCAAATGAGTTTTACTTTCCTTTCCAAGTCTCATGTGCTTGCTAATACGCCATTACACTTCCACTGTCCCACATATGACTTTGTGTGTATTAGGTGCCACTTGAAGTTTTTGATAATCTGTCAAAAAAATGATTAAGCGTGTTTCTATGAATTGTACTGACATTAGTTTTTGGTTGTCGTAGAATAAGCTGAGAGTCTATCTTGCACCTTTTCTACCTGGCATGTGCTATACATCTTTTGGTCGTCATTTCACAAGGTGGACAAGCTCAAGGATGTACGTGACGTATCTAAGTGTTTAATGTTTTTGTTTCTTATTTATTTAATTTTATTAATTTATTTTTCTGTTGGCATATTGAAAGTTTTAAAGCCATTGTTTTGCATGTTCTTATGTTACCCAAGACTAATTTGTTTCATATCTTTGAATGTTTCACTAGTAATGACACTGGCTCATTGCTTTAAGGCTATGAAGAAAAAGGGCTTGTTGTGTAGACCTTAAATGGAGGGAAGTTAACTGGGGCAGGAAAAGTATATGGAGGTAAATGTGTAGGAGATCTTGTCAGACACTCAAATAGAACTTTCATTTGTAGTGGTTCGGTTTTCGTTATTCTGTCGAAAATTTGCTAGATATCTACACTCTCATTGATGAAGAGCTCACTGTCGAAGATTTGCCTTTCATTCCAGATTGCCTGTCAAGTTTGACTGATCTGAGACCTCACGCGGGTGAGCAGAGTAGCAATTAGCATTTATCCTATAATCAATGCTAGCTATCTTTAAAACCCATAATCATCTTCATGAGCTCTTCTGCGGGGTGTGGTAGCAACGTTGATAGACCTCTATTAGCAACTTATCTGGCATAGCTCCTTATCTAGTTTTGAGTCTTGCATAGCTCTTTTCTAAGTGATTTTTGTTTATTGACTTCTTGAGGAACCAAAGTACTAGGAACTTATCTGGACTACGCCTTGCCCTTTTAATTTTTGTACTCTGCTATAAAAAGATTTTCATTTATTCACCCATTGAGGAACCAAAGTACAACCTTGTTTCTACTTTCTAGTGGGTTGTATGCTGATTATTTCTATTGAATATTTTCCTTATTCTTAAATGTATTAATGCTGACAGCCCTAATGCTGGTAAGCAGATTGTGGATAAGCTTCATTGGTAGGTTCAAGATGGTGATATGGTAAGAGCTTGTACTTATCCACTCAGTTTCATTTTTTTCCTACTTATATTCAGGATAGATATTTTGACTTACCATGACTTTATTAGCATTGCTAATAATTTGGTTGCTAATAATTCGGCGGCTATCGTCTGTTGCATATATATATATGATATAATGAATGGATCTTCCTTTGACTGGAACTTTCTAAGATGCGATCATTCTTTGCTTCTTTTCTTGCCTATTCGCCAGTTAATACCAGAATTTCTTGTGGCGAATGATTTTGTATTCAAGTATTCAACCTCAGTGGTGTAAGGATAAATTGCATGTGTTACGCACTCCATTTAATAATTGAAATGCTATGTCCACACCATGTCTATATGCCCTATCCATGTTGTACCCACGTATCCTAGCCAACAATATTTGGACAAGATTCATGGGACCCTACTTGGAGCTCTGCAATCTTCTTCAGTTCCTCGATTCACTGATGCAAAGCGTGAATAAAGATTAATTTTTGATGAAGGGGTTTTTTTTTTTTTTTTTTTTTTGAGTCGATCACCATCAGTGTGTAGTGCTTTGACTTAACTGCTCATTTCCAATATCATTTGACTTCCCAAATTTAGGCATCAAATTTGTGATTACCAAATTTATCCATTTCATTCAAAACGAAGAAGATGATAAATTAAGGAATAAGGAGGAAGAAGAATGAGAGGAATTGACTGAAAGGCTACCCATTTTGGTGGTTTGACTATGTTTTCTTTCTGGCCATATTTTTGGGAGTGTCTTGGACAGCAAGTACTAACAACATTGAAGAGGAAAGCAAAAATGGATGATCTAATCACAAAAACTTGTGCTAATGCAACAAGACCAAGTATTAGAGAAACATATTCTCTTTGTTTGACTGAACTAAATAAATTTGGTAAACCCAATTTCGATGCTTAAATTTGAGGGTGTATAAGAACCCCAATGGATATTTCATAAGGAAGTTGGCAATGGGTAACAGATCAACTCATCTTTTATTGAAGGAAAATGACATTGTGGGTATTCTTGAGACTGACAAAGTCAAATAAAACTGCTGGTGGCTTGTTCTTAACTGAGGCTAGCAAGGATAAGCCTTCCATTGGAACTGTAAGTGGTCTTTGACATACCTTTTGTACGTAGTTGTCCAAATTTGGTTCTTAATAATGAACGTCCTGAGGTTATGGGGTTCTAACTAGTCTACTACTAAATGATGCACAGTTTCTTCATATCTATGGCATTGCTGTATAAAAGGTTTAATAAAATGCATTGAGCTTAAGCCTCAAGAGGTACCTTAAGCCTTTTATTTAGCGCCTTGAGGCTTATTGGATTTGGTAGTTCATTGTCCGGGAAAGCACAATGTCCAAGTACTTTTGATGAGTCAAGAATGCTAGACATGTCCAAGAAAGGTATTCCTTTCATTGGCTAGCGCTCATCAGGTCCTGAATCTGATGTTTAAGGTCATGGTATAGCTCCCCAAAAATGATTTACAGCCTTGGATAATAGATAAGCCTCACATGTTTTTATTCTTTTCCCATTTTTTTTTGAGAAATGCTAGATGGAAACATAGAGATAGCATCCTACCCATTTTAGGGGGTAGGACCATTCTAACCCACTATATATTAAAAACAAGCAACTGGACAATGTTGGTTTACGGATTTAGAGCAAAATGTTGGTTTAGTTTGTAATTATAGTTTACTCCCAAGGACTAAGAGTTGAGAAGAATAATTCTCTGACCTTCTCTTTCGTTCAAGATCTCTTGTTGTCAATCTCGGTTAAGTTTCTTTTAACAGTTCATTTTCGGATCATTTGATGTTTGTTTTAACATGAATTCTTATTGCATGTTGATATTTAGATGATTGATTCTATGTGAACTGTTTGATTAGCTCTTAAAGTGGAGATTTTTATGCATGTAGTAACCATAAAACCTACACTAGATTTGATGTTTAAAGTTCTTGCTGATTTGATTTGGTTTTTTCTAAGAATAGTGGATTGTGAAGTGAAAAGATAGAAAACAAACAAATATTTCAAATCAGACTACTATGTCCAAAATTGAAAGTGAAATTGGCTTTATACACCTCTGGGATATTTAGATATTTGATGCAGATAATGACTTTATCCATCTCTTACTCCCTTTAGAAGTTGTTTTCTTTCATTGTCTACCTTTGTCAAGAAGGATTGAAAACTTTATGCTATCTAGCCAGATTATTTGAGATAAAGTTGTTTTTAGAATTGGATTGAATATGTCTCTACTAAAATGGATGATGGAGAAGTTGGAAGAATATTACGAAATACATATTAAATTCCTGGAAAAGGAGAAGGACCCAATCAGCATGAAAATCTACCTCAAGTATGGACAGATGCGTATCTTAATAATCAATTGAGTTCACACAGATGCGTATCTTGATTAAATTCCATTTTAATGAAAATTTGTCACTGGATTTTTTGAGTTCCTTTAGCCACTGATTTATAATTTAATTTCTGCAATTTCAGGTCGGTTTAGACTTATAGATTATTAGAGATTTAGAGCAATTCAAACATTGGGCTTTTATAATTGTGAATTCCTTGACTTCACGCCAGAGGATTTGAAGCATCTCCCCATGCTTCAACTACTGAAAATCTTGATTGTTCAATTCTGGAAGAATGCTGCAGAAAAAGAGAAATCTGGACCACCAATTCCCACATTCCAAAGATCATCCTTAATTGGTGCGACTTCATCCCAGAATAACCAATTGATCAGTAAGCCCTTGTTCACCTGCAATGAACTATCATGCATCAACCCAACCCAACCCCGACAGGTTATTGATTTTAGGATTTTGTAACTACCATGTTGTTGCCAATTCTTTGATAGACAAGCAGTATGTGACTAACTAAAACTTTGTTGTTCCACTTGGCAGCCAGAATCTGCTTTCGACTCACGAGACTAGTCAATCTAAGGACTACTTTGTAATTAAGAGATGGATTAAGCGGTGAACGCGTGAGGATGACATTAAAATTGCTATCAACAGTCACCCATGCATCATCTAGGTATCTTTGAAGATGCTGGGCGTAATAGTGTTGTGATCAAGTAGAAATGCTTCATCTTGGGTTCCTTAAATTGGGTTAACTTGTCTTTTCCTTTCAAGAGTTTTTTTCAATTCCAGATCATATTTGTAATATATGGCTTTTCAAGTCAGGTTTAACCTAATTGAAGTCTATTGCATGTACAAGTTGTCAAATGTAGAAGACATCTGTGAATGGCGCTTAGCTCCAATTCATATTTTCAAGTAATAGAGGGGATCTACACTCGCCAGCTACTATTATTGCTGGAAGTTTCATACTGGTTGCATTGGTTCTCTCCATTTTTTCGATTTTCCAGCATCTTCGATCATACACCAACCCCGCGGTTAGTTTTCTATCAATATGTTGATTGCGATTGTACAGTTATGCTGCGTCTTTTCCATAGTTTAAAGATATGTGTGAAATATTTGCTATTAAGATGTGATTAAAATCCATAATTATTACATTCTATATATATACCGTGAACTAAAAGTTGTACAAGTGCAAAGTCCTAATTAACTACCCATAGTATATGACTATATTTTAATAATATGGTCAATAAAGAAGGAAAATTGTGAATAGGTGATTGGTTACTATTTAGAAGAGTGGACTGTGCTTCTGCTTCTGCTTCCATGTATCAGTTACATGTTTATTAGATTCCATTGCAAACCCCGAATGGCCGAATGATTGTTCAACTCTCTTTATGTGCATATTGTGTAATCCTAGTTGGACAGTGCTGGATGTATCATTCAATCCGACTCGCCATTCCATTTTGGAACCCTTCCGTCCCTCCCCCGGTGGAAAATACTTGATATAATATTTTCTCTATTTTATATAATGCTTGGAGTGTAGATCTTAGGAACAAAAATGTGACAGCCAACTTTGTGACAGCCATCGAACAGCCAACTTTGGACCTTTAGATCGTTAGATCATCCAAACCGATATCAGTAACCTTAACCATGATATTTCAAAATTTCAAAAGATTTTGCATTTTCGGCTTCAAAAACAAAACACGAAGGGTTTTCGCTACTCTCTTCCCCAAACAACCAAAATCAAAATCAAAATCAACCCCCAATTATTCAACCGAAAAATTCAACACCAAAACACCTCCAAATTCAAACCGAAAAACTAGATTTGCCTTTCTCCCTTCTCCAAATTGAGAAAATCAAGCACAAATTATTCACTTGATTTTTCGGTTGAATGTGCTTATTCGTGATTGTGATTCTCACGGTATTGCTCAGGTCAAAAGTGTTACTGGTAGCAAGATCTTGTGTATTCTCAAGGCCCACGGTACTAATCCATTTTGTTTTCTATTTATTTATTCACTTGTTTTTTGTATTTTAGTTTTAAAAATGGTTGCTTTATATTGTGGGGTTGTAGGGCTTGCACCTGAAATTCCTGAAGATCTGTACCATTTGATTAAGAAGGCAGTTGCTATCCGTAAGCATTTGGAGAGGAACAGGAAGGATAAGGACAACAAGTTTAGGCTGATTTTGGTTGAGAGCAGGATTCATAGGCTCGCTCGTTACTACAAGAGGACCAAGAAGCTTCCCCCAGTCTGGAAATAGTGAGTGGACTCGTACCCATTGTTTAGTTATATACAGTTGTTGTATGCACATATTAGTATTGATGTCAGTATTCATATTTTATGTGAACTGAATGTTTTGAGAAATAATTGGTGAAGTTTGCAAAATGAGAGATCTGGTGGCCTGGATGCATGTCTCTGTTTCATAGTTAAAGAGTAGACAATAAAAATCAATATAAACCTATACATTCTGGGTTCAATGCCTTTTAGGTTTAAGCTTCCTACTGAAAGTCACTTGGTTCTATGTCAATGCCTCTGGTTATTAGAATATGGTATGTAGTGTCTTCAGTTCTAACTTCTAAGAAATGATTGTATTTTAATGTGTAACTTGGTGTTCCTCCCCTTTTGCGGCTAACTTATTTGCTTATCGCTCGATCAGTTACCTGTTGTTTTAATTAAGTCTGTGTTATGCTCAAAGGCAATGATATATTTATGTTTAATAATTGTAGATTTAGGTCTTAATCCATAAGTTACAAAAATGGTGCTTGCATGTGTTTTTTGTATTTTTCATAATTGTTCAATGTATAATGAATTATAATAAGTTGGTTCTTGAATGATCGTGTGAATATAGAATGATGGGGAGGATAGGAAGTGCTCTTGTGCTTTGAGGCTAACTCCTACATATGAGACTTGAAAGTAGTTTTTGCTACTGTAAATTGGTCTGGTTAATTCTTTGTTGCTAAATGATATTTGTGTTTTTACCCTTTTCTAGGATTTTGTCTTGTTGACACCCCATCAAACCTCTTTTTGGCTTTTCTGATTTTATTGAAATGGTATCTAGTGCTATGATATTGGAGCTCTTATATTGCCCGAATTTGAGTTTGTAGTTTTTTGCTAGATATTAAGGGTTCTTGCTCATTGCCGAACGTCTTTTGACTCTTTTCTAATTTGGAACTCATTCATTTCATTTTTTTTCAGTTAAACATGAAAGTGTTTGGACGCTAGAAGTGGTCTACTGGCTTGTGCTCTTCCTGTCAAGTTGCAAACACTGTGAGTAGTATTCGAACTGTTGCTTCCTTATTGGTCATAGGCTATTGATACTTCAGTTTTTTTGTTTGTTCTTGGTGAGGTGTTTAATAGCATTTTCTAATTTTATAACTTCCAACAGGATCAAGGGCACCACCGCAGTTGAAATTGCGTCTGGTCTCCATTGGTATTTGAAGTATTGGTGCGGTGCTCATATTTCGTGGGACAAAACTGGTGGTGTTCAGTTGTCATCCATTCCAAGCCCTGGAGCACTACCAGTTGTAAAAGTTGATGTATCTAATGTTATTACTCATTAGCGAGTGCGCGTTTCTTATAATATTGTAGTGAATATGGAGTTCTGTTTTTTGGTAAGCCATTTAAGCAGGCATGGATGTGCTTGAATTGAAAAAATGTAGGATCTGTTCATGTAAAAGTGATTGATTATATTTTTATCAAATTTGTCTCTTTTATTTGCCTAGTATTTTTTTGTCTTTCATTTTTTTCTAGTACAAGGAAACAATGTGAATTGAGAAACAAAGTTCATTGCAGTCTGCTTATACACAGAGCTCAGCATGCCAAAAAGAAGCCTATGCCCTAACAAGGCATCTTGTGATATTCCTTAGCTTCCAAACAATATGACTATGTTAGAGGAATCTAGCTTTGTGGAATTTTTAAATTTGATGAGAACTAGGCTTTTGGGATCAGACGTGTGTACTAAAGAGGGGGCAAGTAAATTGGGCATTTATGCTAGTGGGGAGTGTTGGAATAGCAAGCAAGTACTGCTCTTTTTTTCTAACTTTTGAGAAGCCGTACATTGCTCAGTAATAGAAGTTTATGCAGTTCCTTAAAGCTCAGGGAGTTGCCCATCGAAATTCTAGAATGAGGATAGACAAATTTAACTTGCTGGGTTCTCTGGCAAGTTCATCTAGCTAGAGCATCCCATATTATAATTCTGACTCATGACAAAACACACTCCTGACATAACAAACTTACACTAACACTATAACAAACTCTGACATGCAGGCCTAATGCATAAACTATAACTCCTGACATAACAAAACTCTGACATTACACTTCATAACCCCTACGAAGATTAAGGAGCAACTTCATAATGTGTGCAAAAAACGAGTCAGTTTCGCCTTTGGCTGTCAGAACTGCTGCTTCTTGCTTGCTAGTTGTGCAGTAAATTGCTACGAAGATTTCCAAATTTTATGTTTGGATGGAGGTATCATTAGTAATTAGTTCGCCCTTAAATTTCTAATACCTAATTCAGTTGTTATTAATTATTCAAAATGTTCAAATGATTGACAATTTTACTTGGAACAAACTTGTGGGCTTCAGTTAATCGTCCCTACCCAAAAATGGAAAACGATTATAGTTTGTCAGACACAAAAAACAGAAGCTAATATTAAATCCTTAATTGAAGCAGCTCTAGTTTTCTCAGGCATGTTTGATGGTTTCAATTTTTGGTTTTTTTTTTTTTTTCCAGATTATATCTTTGTTGAATCCAAACCTTTCCCTCGCATGTGACATCTTAAGAAATTGCTATGAAGCTTTTGCTTTGTATTCCTTTGGAAGCTATTTGGTATAACACATTATCTTTTTTTTTTCTTTGCCAGATGCTATGCTTGACTTCTGCCTTGATGTCCAAACTCATTCTATTTGTATCGCAAGTGCTCATGCAAGTTAACTCACTTTGTTCGGCAGATGTGGTTGCCTATATTTTTGTTTTCTCAGCTAAACCATATCATTACCTTCCCATTTATGAGCATGGTAAGGTGATTTCCAAAGAAATCAGAGCCATGATGAAGTTGGAGGAAGGTGGGAAGGAGAAACCCGCCACGGTTAAACAGATGGAAACTCATGTTGAGGCCCCTGGAACAAGTGTCACTGAGAGTGTTCAGGATATTGTTATTGGAGGTGGTGGACATGTGAGCTCTGTGTGTGTGTGTGTTTGCGCTTAATGAGAAGGTTCATCCTTTAACAGGTTTTCAAGGATGTTGCACTGACTATAAACCAAGCAATAGAACCCGTGGAAAAGGGTGTCACTAAGATACAGGAAAAGATCCATCACATCACAGTCGACTCGAAGGACAAAGAAGAGCATTTAGAAAATTAGAAGTAGTGGTGGAAGAACATGTTGAGCAAAAAATTTCTGAAGGTGGATCTCCAGTGGTTGATGAAGAAAAGGTAGTTGCTAATTATGAAACTGAGAGATGACATGAATAATGATGTCGACTTTGGTGAAGAAAAATGTTCCAGTGCCTGACTTTTCAGGGATGGTTTATTTTGTCATTTGTTATAGTTAGCAACATAATAGGAGCAGCTGATTGTTTGTTTGAAACCCCTCACAACACCTGAGGTAAAGGGGCTAGTGTTTGTACACTGTATGTTTGATAGAATTATTCATCGTGAAGAAGTTTCAATGGAATCTGCTTAGTGCTTCCAAGCATGTGGAAGGAATGATGTTAATATACTACCAAATCGCCACAAGTAGTTGTCATTTTTATATATCAAACCTGCAAAACAAAAATTACCTTTAACTGTTTTTGTTAATTCTCTGAAAGAGCTGTGGTGAAGTGGAGCTGTGGCGTTTTGAAATTCTCTCTGATACTGAAAATGCCTTTGTTTTTAAGCAGTAAGCCCTCTGTATAGAGTGCTGTTTTGTTGTCTTCTTCTTGATGAATGATATGTGAATGTGTGATATGCTTTGTGGAGGATGTGCGAGTTTTTCTTGTTGTCATTCTCTAGCATTTTATCGCACCCCAGATTTTGGCAGACTTTTATCTAGTATTTTATCTACATTTCTTTTTATTCTTGGCCATTTGGTTGAATGACAATGGTTTTTGGAAAATAAGTTAAATAGAAAAAAATGATTTATTCAGGAATTTTAGTGTCAATAAAGCTTTGCGACTTTACCTCATGTCACTTTATCTGTAGTTGCTTCCTGACGAAAATGTGCAAACATGTAAGTTCAAGTTCTTCTGTCTCATTCGGTTACATTGCTCATCTTCATTACTCTTTCAACTGTGCAGTACACTTCTGTCAAGCCCTTGGGTGACAGAGTCCATGTTAAGATCAAGTCTGCTGAGGAGCAAACTGTAGGAGGAATTTTACTCCCTTCAACAGCCCAAGTATAACCACAAGGAGGTGAGGTTGTTGATGTTGGGGAGGGTAAGACTCTCCGGAAGAACAATTTGGAAATTAGTGTCAAGGTGATTTCATAGCCTTTTCCAATGCTCTAGACTGGAGCACCAATTGGTTGTTTTAAGTATTCCTGTTAATATTGTTTTTTCCCTTGTTGCCTAGACTGGAGCACCAATTGTCTACTCCAAATATTCTGGGACAGAACTCGAGTTTGATAGATCTACTCATCTTTTATTGAAGGAAGATGACATTGTGGGTATTCTTGAGACTGATGAAGTCAATGATCTCAAGCCTATAAATGACCGTGTTTTGATCAAGGTCGGTTGAATTCATCCTATGTATTATCGGACCGGGCGCTGGCCTGTGGTGCAAGCGACCTAGCGCGCTTCTTTGTACGTGGTGTACGATCTGAGACTGCTGCGACCTGCTGGTTCTCTGTTAAGCCGTGGCGCTTCAAAGTTTCCTGCAACTTGATGTACTTATCAACGCGAGCATAGAGCTCGGACAGTGTCTCAGGGCGGTGCTTCATTAACGACCTGGAGAGGTCGGAGTTCCTCACTCGGCAAGCATTGGAAAAGGCCAATGTGGCGAAAGATTCTTTCAAGCCACTTTTCATGCACAACAGTTCGGCCTTGAACCGTCCGAGGAAGTCACGAATAGTTTCGTCCTCCCTGAATGATAACTGAAACAAAGAATCAAGATCGGCCTTTTTCCGCCTGTTGTGGATGTACTGGCTGGCGAACAAATCAGTAAGCTGTTCGAAAGTTTTGATAGAATCAGATTCCAGTGAAAAGAACCAATCGAGAGCGCCATCCTTGAGGCTAGCTGGAAATAATCTGCAATGGAGATGATCGAACTCTGGTGAGCTATAAAGTGCCAAACTCTGAATATAACGAGCCACATGCTGACCAGGGCACGTGCTGCCGTCGTACATAGGAAAGCGTGGCTGGATAAAGTCTTGTGGAGAGGGTTTATTGAGGACTTCTGCGCTGAACGGAGATGCGCGATACGTTTTGAGCATCTTGTGAACAATCTGTGTCGAGTCCTTCTTTGCGGTGTTCTGGCCAATCCTTTGAGATAACTCGTTAATCTGTTGATTAACGTCGTTGATGCTAGTCTCTGCTCCGTTGCCTACTTGTTGTTGCTGGTAATTACCCACCTGAGCACGTAAAGTAGCATTTTCCTCCCTGAGCAAGGAAATGCTTTCATTCGTTATTCCCAACTGGTGGGCAAGCTGCTGGACTTGAGCTTCTAGGCTAACCATGCTTCGTGGGCTTGAGAGTTAGAGTTGGGTGAACTGTGTGAAAGTGGTTCTCAAGAAATCGAAACCACAGACGGCGCCAATGTAAAGGGGTGTTTTGGGTTTTCTGTTGGGGCCGAGTTCGGTCCTGAGCGAACTGCCTACGTATCCTCTTGTTGATCCTTTTCTCTTTCTGGTCTCTGGGGGAGAGAGGAATCAGGCCCGACGTAGTTCTATCGAAGGGTATTTATAGGCTAAGGGGATGTCTGTCTTGTAGACACGTGTGCTCATGTTACACGTGTAAGGTGATGATCAAGAATGAGTGCTAAGCCGGTTTTGTTATAAGTCTTCTCCTAATTGGGTGCTGACGAGGCTCTCCTTATTTTCCGGAGATGGGCAATGATTACCACTGATGGTTATCATTGCATAAGGCGTTCTACTACATGTTCGTACTGAAATATATTCGTACTCCTTTCTCGTAGGTCGCTCTTGGAGGTCGATGTATCGGGGAGTTCCTGAAGGAGCTGCTCACAGTTCGGTCTCGAGGGGCAGCGTCCTGAGTTCGCTTACGCTGCCCGTGTACATGATAAAATACTGCTCCCCTACACCCCCATGCTTTTCCAAATCATGGAGCTTGTTACGGCGAACAGAACAGAGAATGGATAGCTAATCCTTTTCCTAACCAATCCCTGAATTCACTACCCTTTCTCACGCCACTAATGTCTTTCTGGTTGAACTCTTCTCCAAACTTTGTATCACATATGCTAGGAATATGTAATGCACGTAAGATTAGACAATAATAGTAATAATAATACTAGAAATTGGGCTCTACACACTTTCGCTAGTGTGTTTTTTGTTTAGAGAAAGACCAATATTATCTTTTGATTCTACTCCAATTTTAGAAACACGTCATTTTTTGGATGTATTAACTGTTTTTAAAACTTCTTATTTTTCCTTTTTACCCTTTTATTTGTAACTGCCAATATCTTCCACAAATAAATAATACAAAAATCTAATGTGCGCAGGTTGTACGTGTGTGTGTCAATCGAGGCCACTCATCAGACAAGGGTGCGTGTGTATTGGTCCAAGATGTACTGCAATCAAATAATACAATCGTCTTATAAAAAAAAATTATTTGTCCTATCACAATTTGAATTACATCAAGCTTAAACATGGTATTTAAAATTATCTGATATGTATTTTAAATTGTTAAAGTTGTATTGAAATTAGTTGTAATCAACATATATTTTTTCCGTTTTTGAAGTTGATGTTTTCCACATTGTTTTGGTCTCTCCAAAAATTTATCTCACTTTTAATTGGAATTTTGTAGATTTCGGATGAATTTTAGTTATTTTGATTAACCCACTATTCTTTTGGTAACTAATTTAGTACGTAATTTATTTTTTTTGTTAGTAGTTGGTTTTTTTAGTTGGGACTAATAAAAGAGGTCAAAATTGTAAAAGTCAGTTTGAAATTTGAGACAGATGTCAAATTTCAGTTTTTATGGAGGAAAAACAAAAAAAAAGTTTGCTATTTCCTCTAAACTTAAAAAAGTTGCGTTTGTGTACCTATACCCAATTTTCTGTTTGCTTAATCGACTAAACAAAAAAATCAGTTTGACATTTATTCACATATCGGTATATCTCAATAACTTACCAGTCTTAGCACCGATATTTTCTGATGTATATTTAACCGATATATCAGCATTGTTTCCCCTGTGTATGAGTGATGGGTCCGGTTCCTGGGACTCAGGAATTTTTAACTCAATTTTGACTCAATTTGATGGCCACTAGATATTCTAAATCTAAGGGATCTAATTAAAGTTGTCTACCACGTTTATTTACTCTTTTAAATGATATCATGTAGGACCAATAAAAATAAACTTACGGTGTTTTTCCTCCTGGGTCTTTCCTCCTACGCCCCATTCTCTAACTTCTCCTCTAAGTTTTGGTGCGAGACTCTTCTTCTTCTCCAACCCACACCATTCTCACTACCTTCATCAACAACCTGGCATTACCAATACAATTTTTTTCCACAACGTACAGATAACTAGACGTAAGTATGTAGGATAAATTTTCGAGCTAAATTTAGTGAGAGTTAAATTGTGGAGCAACTAACAGCAAGACCAACCAAAAATTGCGTTTCAGCTAAACATATCTTTGTAAACTGGAACAACTTCTCAATCTCCCATTTGTGGAGCGCAACATTGGCTTCTAGTCCATTCTTCCAAATGACAAGGTTGAACCTTGACACAGACGAGTTATGTCGGGCTATTTCAACAATTCAGACCAAGGGGTTCAGAATATGCAGCTAAAACCCAGAAAAAAAATACCAAAACCTTTTATCTGTCTTACCCCAAATGCCAAAAAATACTCTTACAAACATTACATTCATGCACATCAATGTGAATTAAAATAAAGGACACCATTTCTCTCATTGCATATTAAAAACAAATGCTAATACATTAAGTGTCCTGCTGCCTGGAAAAACAGGTTGAAACTGTAATATTTATGACAAGATAAACTATCAACCTACATGTGGTTCACATCACAACCACAAAACCTACTCTTATCATGGAAGCAGAAACTGGCCTATTAAACCTTGTGCCTGCTCCATGTTGTACAACCGGAGATTGCTACGCTCAGAGAATTGAACAGATACAGAACGAAGACTCATACAAAATTGTATGCCCTCTTAGAAGAGCTGAGAGTATTGGATAGAAGCATGGCTATGGTCATTGGACCCACTCCACCAGGAACTGGAGTAATAGCAGAAGCTGCCTTACAGGCCTCTTCATAGCAGACGTCTCCAACCAACCTATACCCTCGAGGACTTTCTGGATCCTGTGACATAAAGAACCACTTGTCAACCAAATGCATAAACCTCTTCATGTTGTAGGAAAAAATTAATGTGGCTAATTGTAACTAAAGGGTACTCCATTTGGTACCCACTCTGAGTTCTGCCTAAGTTTAGCTAACAATAACTTGAATTTATATCAAAATTTAGAAATCTAAAACATCTAAATTATTACCTAATAATGTACTTTGAAGCAAAGAAATATTATAATTCAAATGGAAATCATGCATTCCCATGGGGGATAAGCTCTTTTAATTTCTCTTTTTCCTATTTGCCCTTTAATATCAATAAATAAACCCGACAGAAAATCCTAGCAGCGACAAAATCGAAAGTGGCACATAGACGGACAAAGACTGAACCAACTTACATCAACTAGATTAATTCCAACATCAATAATAACTGCACCTGGCTTTATCCAGCTCCCTTTCACCATGTTTGGTTGCCCAACAGCAGCTATTATAATATCTGCATTTCTTGTCATTTCCTCCGGATTTTCAGTTCTAGAATGTATGATACTCACCGTAGCATCTTCTCTCTGCAAACAACATCACAATGTCAAGTTCATATGAAAAGGTAAAAAACGAGCAACAAGAATCGCCATAATAATAAAATGCTACATATATAACAAAAATTTTACTTGCAAAAGCAGGGCAGCAGGCATTCCAACAATGTTGCTACAACCAATTACAACTGCTATCTTTCCCTTGATAGTGATCCCATAGTCCCATACCGATGCAACAACTCTATGCATCCTTTTGGGGTGCATGGAACAAACAACGGATCCCGACCTCGCGTGGCAAGACGACCAATGTTTAAAGGATGAAAGCCATCCACATCTTTCTCAATCTTAACAGCATTCAAGATGTTCTCCTCATTCATATGCTGGCATGAAATCCATTAAAACAATAAGAAGCTTCAATTTCAAATGAAACATTGTTAAACAGAAAGTAATTTGGCAAAGAGAACATATAATTACGCGAGGTAGAGGTAACTGAACAAGGATGCCATGAACAGAAGGGTCATTATTATACTCAGCAATATACTTAAGCACTTCTTCTTCCACACAATCTTTAGGCAAATTAGCTTCATAAGAATTAATCCCAACAGCTTCACAAGCCTTCTTTTTATTCCTTCCTTACATAAGTCGCAAAATCTTTCCTATCACCAACTAAAATAACAGCTAACCCAGGAACAACACCAGTTGCATCCTTCATTCTTGATATCTCACTTTTAACTTCCTCTCTTATTTGCTTTGAAATTAACTTCCCATCAATTACCTTCGCTGTAGCTTCAGTACTCATTGAAACTGTATAAAAATAATTTAACACGTGTATGATAAAATGCCTGAAAGAAAGAAGTAAAATATACCTACCTTTAATAGGTGTAGATGACACGTGACGTTGAGTATGAATGTGGAGCTTATTAGGAATTGAAATGAAGAAAAGGAAGGAGACGAACAGCTGTTGTTGAAGAACAATCTGAAAATATCGTTGATGCCATTGTTGGGTTTAGTAGCAGCGAAAATGGGAGAATCTTCACAATGAAATTTCAGTCACATACAATGGAAGCATCTTGCATTCTTGGTTTCAATATATCGAAACTAATAGAAGTTAAATCATGAGACGATTTTTTTTTTCGAGGAATCAATGGATCCCTGAGAGTGACGAGTGAGCCAGTGAGGGTGGGCAGAGTTTTTGAGTATTTGCGAGGACGAACGGAAAGAAGAAAAGAAATGATAAGAGGGCCTACATGACGTCATACTTTAAATGACTATCCTTTAAATGACTATCCTGTAGAAATTTTGTACCGTTAGATTAAGATGATCCAAGAGTCCAAAAATTGAGTTAAACTTGAGTCAAATAAATTTGAGTCCCTAGAACCGGACCCATGAGTGATTTATAGGAAAACTTAAGTCCATATCATTTTCTGCCTTCCTGCCTTCACAAATTTGCTAGAACGTTAATGGTTTTTTTCTTAACAATTAACAACACACGACACAAAACTCATATAGTCAGAGTGTTTTACAGCCTTGAGAATTCAAAACAAACAGCACTCTCCTCTACGGCACTTCCTAATTATGTCTAGGCGTGCATGCAACTGAGATCAAAGTAGCCACACGTTTTGCATGGGGTCTCTTAATATTATTAAAAATTGTTAACACCTAGATATAATTAGGTGCCGATACCAATTATTATTATAGTTGCTAATTAATACTTAATACAAGTCCCATTGTTACTAAGTACGGTATGGGTTTAAAACGGCGTACTTGAAAAAAAACTTAGTTCGTGTTTTAAACGGAACATCTAAAACGAGTACTAGAAAAAAACTTAGTTCGTGTTTTAAACGGAACGTCTCGGAAAAAAAATATGGGACATAAAAAACGGATTTAAAACGTATAATACGTAAAAAAAACGGTAAAAACCGATGATAAAGAATACGATAGATAAAGAGTTTGATTTTTTATAATAGTGAAAAAAAAAAATAGACACATGAAATAAAAATAATGCAAATGAAATAAAATTCAAATATATGAAAGTATCAAATTATCAATTACTCATCCAAATACTAGAAGTTTTAGATTCAGTACCAAAACACGACCCCTAAATAAGATACTACTAATTACCAACCATAATTGAGAAAAATAATTATAAAGTGAGAAAAATAATCGAGTGAGCGGGAGCGAACGATCTTGGGAGAAGGGGGGGTATTCGGACAAAAAACAACTTGTCGCGTTTCTGTCTGTTTGTCCTCATTATCGCACTTTACAATTTCTCTTCACTCACTCGTTCTCTCGCGCCAGGCACTCCTTCCCTATTTCTCTTTCTCTCTCGCCAGTAACTCACGCTCTCTTGTCTTTCTCTCACTTGATAACTCCTCACTCTCTCTCAGCTCAGATACAGGTACGCCTTTTTTTCATTTTCTCTTCTCAACTCCACTCATTTCTCATCTCAACCACATTTGTCCTTTTGTTATTGTTACAGGTTCTCCCTTTACACCTTAGCTATTTTATTGTCTCGCAACCCACCGTCTGCTCGCAAAAGGTAATCAACTGACTTTTTCTCTTTTGTTTCGTTCTTGGGGTCCCCTTTACCCCCTAATTGTTTATTCGCCACAAATTGGTCCCCCCTTTGCGTTTGTTACCACATTTGCCAAGTTTATGTTGCTCAAGACGGCGACAACTACTATTTTTACAGATATTTTTTCTCCTTTGCTTTTGTGGAATATGTTTTACCCCTTAATTGTTTATTCAACACAAATTGGTCCCCCCTTTGCGTTGGTTTATACATTTGCCATGTTAAGGTTGCTCAAGACAGTGGCAAATATTATTTTTACGGGGATTTTTTTTTTCCTTCGCTTTTGTGGAATATGCTGATTTTGCGACTTTGCGCCTCGCCAAGGACTTCAGTTGAGAGAAAATGAGGAGTTGGGATGTTTAGCTGGGGTTTTAGAATGAGTTAGGGATAACTTTACGCTCGCCGAGTTTAGGTTGCTCAAGACGGTGGCAAATATTATTTTTACGGAGATTTTTTTTTTCCTTCGCTTTTGTGGAATATGCTGATTTTGCGACTTTCTTTTTCCAAAGGACTTCATTGAGATAAATGAAGAGTTGGGATGTTTAAAATTTTTGGGGTTTAGAAGGAGTTAGGAATAACTTTGCTTCGCCAAGTTTATTGGGGATTTTTTTTCTTTAAGCTTTTGTGGAATATGCTGATTTTGAATGGGTATAGACCGGCTTTTGATCTCGCCAAGGACTTCAGTTGAGAGAAATGAGGAGTTGGGATGTTTAGCTGGGGTTTTAGAAGGAGTTGGGGATAATATTTGTACTTTTGATATGTCGTTTACGGGTGGTTCGAAGATTTTAAATGGGTATAGACCGGCTTTTGATGAGTTATGTTCTCGAATGGGCCACGGGTATTTAATGAGCTAGAACTACCATAGTTGATGAGCTCCTGAGTTAGAGGCATAGCTCGAATAAGTGAAGGATCCTCCTATACTGTAAGCTCTGAGTTTTATCTTTGAAAGGAAATGCCCGTAGTGTAAGGTAGTGTAAGCCTTTGTTTATGCCGACTCCCTAAAGGTATGGGTGTTATGGCTAAACCAAAGAAAGGCGATGGGAACTCTTGAATTGAGGCTTCCCGTCTTACTTAATATGTTATATCTTTCCCGTGCTTTCGGGTTAGAGACCTTTTGCACGAGAAAAAGCAATTTCTTTGTCCGGACCGGGTGCTAGAGATTTAAGCTCTGAATAGACAACATCTTCTTACTATCTCCTATTTCCTTGTTCTTTTCTGGTAGCCGTTGAGCCAAGGGGAGTTAACGTAGCTACCTTTTCTAGTACCGCACGGGGAGAACCTGTTCCTCAAACTAGTTCCTATCACCCGTGGTTCTACCTAAAGATCCCGCTCACAGCGGGGAGCGGAAGTGAGAAAAGAAGGGGTGGTCGTAGATCAAAGGAAAGAAAAAGAAAAGAAGAAAGATATTTCTATGAGCCTGCCTGTAAAAAGAGATAAAGGGGCGGCTATCTAGCGGGAGTCGTGGCGGTTGTATGCCACGAGGTCCCTATGGACATAGGGACAAGTGAATCATAACTTTTGGGCGCAGGCAGCCCATTGCATTCCATCGTCTTGTATTGTACTGTACCGTATAAGACCAGAGAATCAATTGAGAGATTTAGAGAATTCTCTAATTCTATATTTGTATATTGATAGGGATCCCCATTCATTCCCCGGATTCCCGTCACTCTCGGATTGATTGTCCTACCTAACTACACTGGTAGTGGTCTAGGGAGCGCAATTGCTAGAGCACGGGAGAATTAAGAGTAATGATTTCAGCAAGAGCTGCCGGACGGACTACTTTAGTGAGTCTAGTGACTACTAGAGTAGAGTAAAAAGGTATGGTATAGCAACCTTTCCGAACAAGCCTCTGGGATCTCCTGTAAACCCCCATGATGTGGTAAAGGGAGGATATTAACTGCGGAGAGCCGGATGAGGGGAGACCTTCACGTCCGGTTCGGAGGGCGGGGATATCCCGACCCTACTATCATTATGCCTTTGCAATGTTACTTGGTTCAACTCCATTTGTGACATTTTCTCGTATGTGGGACTCTCTATCTTCTTGGGTAGATAATCGATCGTCTTTCATTTTTATAGTGAGTTGTTTTTATAATAATAAGTCAAGTCAAGAATAATAATCGAATGGAGGAGCTTGCGGGATGGCTTGGTAAGCAAGCAACCCGGTTATGTAGGCTTAACTCCCCTTTCTCTTCTTTCTTTTTTTATATAACTTTGAGCCACATCTTGCAAAGAATCCTATTTGAAAATTCAATTTGGGTTACTGAGTTTTCTCCTAAATCACTTTCCAACCTTCCAAAATTCTCGTGGGAAGTGCCTGCCGATGAGTTAGAAAGAAGAAAATATCTTAGACATCTTTGCACATACACTTACAATTGACCCTTCTATAGCTACTGATCGCATTTTTTAAGAATTGGTGTACACATTGCTGATGTGTCATATTTTGTTTTACCGGATACTCCATTCATCAAAACTTATCGTTATTTTGTTATTGTCGTTTTCTTTGTTTTGCAGCAGGGAATAGGTATAAATGAAATCCTAGATGCCATTGTTAAAAAGGTTCCACCACCCCCTAATACAGCTGATAATCCTCTAAGGGGTCTAATATTCGATAGGTAATGTCAATATATTAACTTTAGTTATTTGACGTTAGCAGAGTATCTTTTCTCTTTTCTGCTGCATTCTCTGATATTTTGTTCCATAATTATTTCTGTTTGGTTCCTTGTAGTGCTATCTATCGTGAACCAAGCACTAATATTATAAGATAGCACTTGTTATTAATGAAAAAGTAGAAAAAGTAGCTGTAAATTCAGAAGAATGAAAAACAATATGCCATATTAATGAATTTGCTAAAGCATAAATAAATTAAGTTACCTTCTCCTCCCCAAGCTTATATACTTGATGGATACTCAATTTCTCATTGAGTGACTCGTAGCACCATAATGTCTTAAGTTACATTTGGTATAGAAATCGGTTTTAAATGATGTTAAGATTTTTGAAGCTAGAGTTTATGTACAATATAAGTCAGGCTTGTAGCTGCAGTTGAAAGACTTGCCGGAAAAAACTGGTTGGGTTTGTCCCACCAAGGGAAGCCCTACCCCCGCTTATTTCTTGATTTGTTACCGGCAAATGGCGTAGGGGGAGTCCCCCCTCCCCCCCACCCCACCCCACCCCCCGATTATTTCTTTGATTTGTTATCGGAGTAGGGGGAGTTCCCCACCCCCCACCCCACCCATGCAACAATGTCAGACTTTATACGAACTGTCGCTATTGGGGACTATCGGGGTTCAACATTTATACCCACTACCCGTAAATTTACCATGTCATGTCCCAATAATTGTTCTTTAATTTCTTTTTTATATATCATTCGTCCATGTTCTTTAATTGTTAACTTTTTTATATATCATTTGTCCATGTTCTTTAATTGTTAACTTTTTGATATATCATTCGTCCATATTCTACCATGTCATGTCCCAATAACCAAATAGGAGGGATGCAAGTAGACTTACGGCTAGTGGGTTACACCGCTAGGCTCGGTGTCGAAAACCCCAACCACATCACCAACTAAAGATCCATTAGTGTTTACACTTGTGGGGAGGTTTGAAGATGTGGAACCAAGCCTTATTAGATGCATAAACCAAAACTCATATGTAGAATTACTTGCTTGTCTTGTGGAACTTTATTATTTCACAATACTATTTTATTAATATAAGTATATATTGCAAAACAAAATAGATCCATTCCCTTTTAATTTATAATCGAAGATTAAGTTTTTCATAAAATATTTATTTTTATAGTCATTAGACATTTAATATAATCAACGTAGATGAATATTTTTATAAAGCAAAACCCTAATTATTTGAATATGCTTAATAATTCTTGTCTAAACGATCAAGTTTTTCATAAAATATTGATTTTTTATGAAAACATGTAGTACAATCAATATATGTAAATTTGTTTTATATTCTCATTGAACTATTTTATTTTTATAGGAGGAGGTGGACAACTTGATAATGAATACCAAAGTGCCTAATAAAAGTCTATTAGAAATCATTAAAGATGATTGGGATGATGGTGATTGGATGGATTGGAGGCAAAAGAGTGGTATGGGAAACACACTAAGTTTAGCTAAAGTCAAAATCAATTGGGCTTTCATAGAAGCACTAGTTAGATGTTGGGAGCCAAATGACATGGTTTTCAAATTTGGCTCCCATCAACTTTGTCCTACACTAGAAGAATGTTCTCATCTTCTTGGAATGACTCTCGAAGGAAGCCCTGCTTTTCCCCATCTAAAAGAAAGCTATGTAAAGGAGCTTGTCAATTTCCTACATGTCTCTTAAAAAACGCTTGAAAAGGACAAAAATGGACAAGTGAAAACTTGCTCTCTTGATTTCCTTATTGCTAGACACTTAAATATCGGTGATCCAAACAATAAAAAAGTGGCATTGGGGCGTGCCAATTCAATAGACTTAGCAATTGTATGACATATTCTTTTTCCAAATAACACCAACAAGATTGATGCCTCCTTATGCAAAATTATTCAAGAAGTTAGAACTGGAAGCGTCACTATCGTACCTATGATATTAGCAGAACTTCTCATAGGTTTGACCAATTGTGTTAGAAATAGACATACAAAGCTTTCTGGATGTATTCCACTTCTTCAAGTTTGGGCATATGAGCACTTATCAAATTCTTTGGTGAAAATGAAAAGTGTTGAAGATCGAAGATATAATCTTATCAAGACAAGCATTAGTAAACGCCCTCGTACAATCCTTGAGGATGAAGAAGCATGGTACACAAGCTTAAATTCTTTGAAGACCGAGGGCATCAAGTGGGAATGTGATTGGCCCTTGTGTAAAAGCAATATTTATCTACATATTCCAGGTCGACAAAGTCTTGTACTTGTTGGCCTTCATGGCTCCACTCCATATGTGCCTCTTCGAGTACTTCATCAATTTGGGTGTGTTGATCCATTCAATCCAACCACTAGTGATCTTGAAGATGACCGTGTTGATTTTACTTCATTCTCTGTGAAGAAAGAAATTAGTTATGTCAAGACATGGGAACAAAGTCGGCAATCTATTTCTGCGTTTGTCCAAAACAATACTTCTACCATAAGTGAACTAAATCAACTTAGTCCAAAACGTAGCAGAGAATTTGTTGGAGATTGCATTATACCTCCACCTCCACCTGAGAGATTGAATGATTGAGAATCTGAACTTGTTTACAGCAAATGCATGCATGTAAGTTGGTTGATTGTACTTATATAGTCATATTTATTTGAAAATGTATTTTAACTTTATTACTCAACCCTTTTTCAAACAATTTACAAACAAAACAATTTTTTTTAATTAATAAGTATTAATCATTTGCGAGTCCACTAGCCATTTCCATTACAATATATTCCCAAAGCTAATCATTATTTGGTTTGTCCTTGCGGGGATCAATTTATGTTGGTCTTTTTGGTTCTAAGTCTTTATGTTTCTTGGAAAAATTTGAGTCGAAAGAGGTATGTCTTCATTCAATTTGTTAATGATGTAAACCTTTTGATAGCTATGGGACTCGAAAAAATATTTATTTAATTTGTGTTTTTGGTAATGGCTTTGTAATGCGAGGTGCTTGGATGATCCGCATTAGTCGAGACATTCAAGTTCTTTCTTTATACTAAGTCCTAATGTTGTAGTGATCTCATTTTTAAACTAGTTATTTAATTGCTCGCATTTCATCGAGACAGCTTTAAGTAGATGGGTTAATCAATGAGATGTATTCAAATTCTCATTCATCAAGTTCTTTGTTGTACTAAGTCCTAATGTTCTTTGGCATTTGTCGAGACGATTAAATAGATGGATTATTGAATGAAAATGAGAAGTATATTGTTTTAAATTTTCAGGTTATGACAGATTTTAGGTTTATGAAATGTCGAAAATACAGAGGAGGCTCTGTCCAAATTTTTCATAGAAGTCACATATTTTAGGTATATATTTATTCAAGTTTTGGGGCGTTAAGGTAACCATTATTTCTTACCTTCCTTGCAGGATCAGTTCTGTTGGTTTGTGTTGGTTCTAAGTCTTTATGTTTCTTGGAAAAATTTGAGCGTCCAGTGGTATGTCTCCATTCGAATTTGATTTGCTCCTTGTTCAAATTTGTACGAATGATTGGGACTACCATATAATTCATGCATTTTTCATATAATTCATGCGCTAAAAATTCTTAACTCCTTTTATACATTAGTTAGTATTAATGTATTTATACGTCATGTAACAATAGTACAAAGTTCACTGTTTTTTTTAGATATCACAAAATAAGTTATCATATTTATATTTCATATGTTGCAATTTTTTAACATTTAGGTGTTGGAGTTATCCCTCACATGAGGAGAGAAACATTTTCTTTGTTTAGTTAGGTTACATGAAAATCATTGCATGGCATTTCAAGAGGCCCATATTGAGGTCATGATATATTATCCGTTTACTAAACTTTTCCCTTAGTTAATTTCCCATTAGATAAAAGGAATAAAACTATAAGCAAAACATAAAACTTTTTAATGGTCTAATTTGCAAAATATCGATTACATTACAATTGAAGAGGAAGAAGCCTTTGCCAGGTCTAATTTCGTGGGCTTTGAATACAATGGATTGGAAATTTGGTTTTTAGATAAAACCAAAAATCAAGGTTTTGGAAAACCGAAAAAAAACAAAAACAAGTCGATAGGTTTTTGGAATTTATAGGGATAAAACAAAGAAGAGAACCTTTTCAGAGATCTGACCACGTAAAGAGATAAGAGTGATCTAGTAAGGTGAGAGACCCAAAGGATAGATTGTAATCTTCCTTCCCACTTTATTAATGAAATTTCTTATCCAAGTAGGCATCATTGGTCAACCACGGTAAATCTTTGTGTTGTGGTTTATTTTCTATGCTTTTACATTATTATCTGTTGTTAATAGTTGTTTAGCTGAAGTTGGGCATGTTAGTATAGGTTGTAGTTGATATTTAGATTTTGTCCTCTATAGTTGAATTGTGTTCAAATACAAGTTATCCGTAGTATGGGGATTCAAAGGTATTGGTATAATCCCCAACAAGTGGTATCGTAAGCAAAGGGTTGAATAGCTTTATCTTATCCGGAATCTTAGTCGGAAGGTGTGATTAGATGAAAATTCCCGAGAGAAGATTTGAGGTTAAATAACTTGTAGAGATGGACCATTCCTGAAAACTTCGTATGTTTATTCGAGTCCGAATAGGAAGAACAACCATCCGAAAGCAAAGATGGAAGACTTGTTATAAAGTCAAAGGACTTGAAATTGAGAAGAGGTGAAAAACCGTAAAAAGAGCACGCTCAAAACTAACAAATGAGAAACGTGACTGTTATTCGATATTGACACATCTCGGCCAAGTTGGATTGACGGGAAAATCGTGACCATTGAGACTATAGCCTTCTGTGCCGAGGAAGAAACTTCGAAGACCTTTATGAGAGGAAGCCGGTGGAAACAAAGTGCTAGTCGTTAAAAAGTTTGACCAACAAGGTTCTTCAATGCGTCATCTTAATGATCGAAGAAACTATTCAAACCAAAAAGAAATTTGGGAGATCGAGTTGAGGCTTTCGTTTCAAACTAGCTTTACGTGGCTCGGCTACCAATAAGACTAATAGTTGAAAATCAAGACCCCGTTGAACGGCATTTCATAATGCACTCACGGATGGAATTTTATAGAAATGTAGCTCTTTGTTGAATTGCTCACCAAAAGATTTTCTTGCAAAATAGTTGCTCTTTCCGCCGGATAGTTGCTTTCGACATGGGGACGAGTTCCACAACCACAATCCATGTACAATCGAGTATTGGAGATAACAATAGATGTGAAGTGACTATTCAAACACAAATTGTGAATGATTGCCTACCTTTTACCACTTCAGTTTTCCAAAATCATGCAACGATATTGTATGGTTAAGTTGTCCGTAATGCAAACGAAGATTCCCGATTTAAAGATACACTACTAAAAAAAGTTTTTATCTCGGTTCTAAAATTAGCCTTATCTCGGTTCTCAATTGCAAGAGAGATAATATGTCATGTAAATGAGATAATATGTCCTGTAATTTAGGTACTAACTCGAGAGTATAAATCTGTTATCTCGCCTCTTACTTAACCGAGATAAAATATATGGATTTTACCACTAGTGGATAGGAACTTATATAATAGGAAATTTCATTTATCTCACCATTGTGGAAAACGGATATAATAGGAAATTTCATTTATCTCACCATTCTAAAACCGATATAATAGGAAATTTAATTTATCTCACATTTGAACTGATATAATTGATATTAAACCAAATATCTCGCACTCAAATGTTATAATAGCTATTATACCAAATATCTAGGCACTAAAATGATATAATAGCTATTATACCAAATATCTCAAAATAAATTAAAAACAGAAATCCCAAAATAAATAAAGTCCAACAAAATTGAACTCCCTCTCTACAAAAGGCCATCGATCTCAATCAAAGGAATATCATTCCGCGAACACACGATAATGGCAACCGCCATTCTAATCCCAAGTATCTCGCCTGCTATCTCTTCGTATTTTTTAAAACCACCTAGCTCATTCAACTCTAGATATGCTGCTCTTATCAAGGTACACTACTTTTCTTTTGGCTTATCATATCTATATTGTGTATGCTATGCTACTCATGAAAGTACATTGCAAGTCTTGATTTGGGTCCATATCATGTTGGGAAAAGAAGGGGAAAACGATGTTCTTGAAGCCAGATAATCCGCCGGGGTTTCTTTCGACAAAATATCTCTCAAGGATATAGCACGAGAAAGAGTGGAGATAATTTCTGAAAGGATGATTCTTCTTCCGAAGAAATTATGGAAGAACAAAAGCCGAGCTTCCGGGTGATTCTTGAAGGAATAGGTGGCTCTCAAAGATAGAGAGGAGTTTTTGGTTATCGCGTGAAACTTGTTGAGAATAGGTCGATTTGACTGCTAAAACCCTGAGTAGAGCAATGAGTGCAGCTTGAAGTTCTTGTTATGATTAACACCGAATTCAGGCATTTTACATCCAAACATATGTCTTTCTCGGACCTCCTCTTATGGAGGTTTTCTTGTACAAGAGATGCGAAATATAGCATGTCAAAACCAGATTCCAGCTGATGATTTTGTGATGTGTAGCAAATTGAAAATGGTTTCTGCAATCAACGTATGTGTGTAATCTGTAACAAGTTTGATTTTGAGGTGAATACATGTCGCTGGATTGGTTGTGATTTATGCTCTCATTGGACTCATAATGATCTGTGCAATTCGTGAAGGACAAGTTGTCATGGGCCCTTTGGTGAAGAGTGGAGGAAACCCTCCGCAGATGCTTTTAGGTGCCGAGCTTTGCAATCGAACATCATCCGAAGTTGTTAGGTTGGGTGAAAGGCGGTTCCAACACTATGCACCGTTGGGATAGAGAAGCTCTTGTGATAGAGCTTGATGTTGTTAAGTAGGATCTTCCGGAAGTGAGGATCCTAGAGGGAGAAAGATGTTTTGGAAATGTGAGGAACTTATAGAGAAATGAAGAGTGGAGTTTCAGAGTCAACAACATACAAAGTTATGATGATGTTTTTCCAAGGTTCGATCTTTATGCTTGACATCCTTTTCTTTCTCAATCCCTTTAAATGTTAAGAAAAAACAACTCCAAAGTTCCTCCTCGAACTTTGATGATTGTTCGAATCCACATAATTACAAGTATCGCAAAGATGGTTCTTTGATGATTTGAATATTCTTTGTAGAATACAATCGGCTAAAAATTTGTATGTGATAATATATACATCTTGCAAGTAACTTGGTAGTAGTTTAAATGTTCATGTGTGTTTATGTGGATGGGGATAGAGGTGTGTTTATTTGTTGACACAAAACTCTCATTAAGTCTTAGGTTGAGCCTCTAGGTACCAAGCATGGGGAAAATATATTTTTGATTATACTTCATTGAACCTTAAGTAACCTGTTAGTATTTTGTTTGGCATTGATTTTAGTGAAAGAAAGAAACTTGAATGCATCGGTTTGGACCGTAGTTTTGTTGGTCACTTGGCCTAACTTAAGTTGGCTATTTAGGTAGCCTTAGTTGTCCTTATATATCCATAATTCCATATTAGTTAGGGCTTGCACAAACAGGTACAATTGATTCTTAACTACATATTTAGCTGAACCGAGCCAAAAAAAAAAAAAAACTACATATTTAGCTAATCAATGTTTGAATGACTACATGATATGTAGAACGCTCGAAGAAGGGCAGTAGGCCCCATACAATCCTTTCTCACATAACCTGTTTCTTAATAGTATGTTGTGTCTTAAGAAAGAGGAGAGTTGTATACCAATTGTGTCAATCAATAAAAAACCTGTTTCTTATTATTTTGAGATGCCTTGGTTGACATAGATTTGACCTTATCGAAATTTGAAAGATCGGGATGTCAACCAATCAAGTCAAACCTAGCTGAGAAATTTAGATTACAAGGTATTTTACATCAACTTGTTCGTTGTATATTATTTTGTAATGTGTCTGTTTGGACCTTGTATTTACCCTGTGTGATATACTTAACATAGCAGGAGCAATTTAAGAAAACCTTCATATCCCCCAAGGGCAAGGTTCAAGTTGTGGATAAAAAAACAACACAATTCATCTCTGATTCATGACATTCTAATTTTAATGCCTTAAATTCTTGATACTGTTGTCATTCCTTGGACATTATATTTTATTGCCAATTAATTTTTAATGTAGTATTGTCATTTGGTTTTTTTAGTTGATTGGTTTGGATAAGAGAGGGAACACTAAAATAGAAATTATGGGGAATGATTTGGTAGAGGCTGGAAAGAGTTGAATGGGTAGAAGTGATATTCCTTTTAAGGTGACCACCGTTGAATGGTGGTATTGGGATCATTTGGGGATAGTTAGATGGTGAAGGCTTCGAACATTATTCATAGCTGTGTCGGATATCGGTGGTTCTGTTGGAAATTTAGAATTGTTCACTTTTGGATGTGAAATGGTTCCTTTGAAGGATAAGGGGGTGGTGAGACGTTTTTCATATCAACAGCAACAATTTGGTTTGAAATTTTTTACAAAGTGTTTTGAGCTCTTGAAAGTTTGAAAGCTTCCTACGTGAGTTGTGCTACATTGAGTACAGTGTCTGCACTTTTGACATGTTACAGACAACTGTTCAATTTTCAAGTTCAAACCTACTTGAATTTTCATGGGCTTATATTGAGTATTGGATTTCAACTTTAACACTGGTTGGGGCAAAATTCAAAAGTTTTTGGCTAGCCCAATGGGCTGTCTTACATTTTGAATGTATAGGAGGTAATGAGGTATTGAGGTAACATTCCTTACCATTCTTATGATCTTCGCAAAACGTCAGACCACTCTCAAAATAGTAGTTCACTAATTTTGGATGTGCTAGAAAAGCTTATGGTTGTCAGAGTTTTGTTGGACTTGATCTGCAAACTTCTGATGATATTTTGGCGCTCTAAATAATCATTGGCTATTGATGGCTAATGTCATTAACTGATATAATAATGCAATTCATATATAAATGAAGTGGAGTGTGATATAGCCAGTCCCAAAGACTACCATCTATATATGGGATCCCACATTCCTACCTGAATTCGACTATGAATGTACGTCCTGCTTTATTATTATTATAGTTGATGTTATTGAGTGTGGAAATACTAGTAATCGGTTGTATTTTTGTTCCCAGTGGGAAAAAAGGATGAAGTTCCTCTGTAAGTCTAATATATAGACTCCATAATTTATATTCAAGGGACTTCCATTTATGGACCAATCTCCACATTGAGGACAAATGAAGCCGAATCGGGTACACTATTTGAATTATGATTGCTTGTTGATACTCAAGACTCTCTCTTAAATAAGGTTTTTTTTTTTTTTTTTAAAACTTGTTAGGTTTAAGTCAGTCCCTTCAAATGCTTTGCAAAGGGTTTTAGAGCTCTCTTTTTATTGGGATGATGACGCTTTTGTCCCAAACCGGATTTATCCGAACATGTTTCTCGGACAAGTCTCACTTGTATGCACTGTTATTAACTTATTGTATCCAAAGATAGAGCCTGCTGGTGTTTTAAAAGGTCATCTCATCCTGTAGTCATCAAGTGATTGGTTTATTTCCGTGATATTTCTCAGTTTTTAACTTATAGTAATTGTTATGTATTGTTTTAGCATGGTGATGAAGGTCAACTAAGCATGGCATTTGGCGATCAAAAGCAAAAGGTTCCCAGACAGGGGATTTTCTTGTTTACAAAGAGAGAGAAGGAAAATAAAATGAAACCCGACAAAATGGTTACAAAGCTGTTTTTCTTCACCGCTTATGATCTTCACTCATTATCGGGCCAGTGATGATTCTTTATGTTTGTTTGCCACCGGTGGGTGAATCGTGGAAATCGCTGGAGTGGAACATATTATGGAAGTCAGATTTCCTCAAGGATATGGGTATGTCTGCAACCCACTTCCGTGACTCAAAGACGCCTAGCGAGCATATGGGACTTATCTAGTGTATGGCAACCACCAACAAGCAAGCCGGAATGTCCGATCAGCTCTCATCTTTTCTCCAAATAACGATTAGGCTCTTATATAAAGTGTTAACAGTTAAATCATCATGAATTGCAATTAGTGAACTATATTGTTGACTTTGAACTATGACTTAAAAGTCAAGCCGAGAGTCAATGGTGCCTCATCGCCTCATGAAGACAAATTTTATTTCTGCAATTCCTATCTCGATTATATTATTTTAAATGCACAAAAGCCGCCTATTTATTAACAACGCTTTTGCTCTTAGGTCGATTGGTTTAAGAAAGATGGAGATTCTGTAAATTAACGGGACACAATTTGCCAAAGTTTCCGTAAGGTCACTATTGCAACATTTTTATACTTGTTCAACCCTTCATTTTTTGCCATTCTTCTTTGTTTATATTCTCTCTTATTGTGTGGTTCTATTGCTTAGAAGTAACTTCTAAGCAATGTGAGGACCCTACATCTATCCTACCAGAGCTTCATTGGGGTGATATATAGCTTCCAAAGGACACACATAGTAATGATTCTTGAGCAATCAAATAATTCTGCTCAAAGCAGGCCTCTCACTAAAGATGCACCTCAAGTTGAGTCCTCGCCGCTGCCAAGCGTGGAGATATTCTTATTGACATCAATGACCGATTCCCTCGGATTTCTGTCGATATATTTTCAAAGGAAAGATTGATCAAGACTCCTCTAGCATAAGTCCGTTGTACAATGATGGAACCGGATTGAGCATATACATTGGTCATTCTTTCGTGGTTAGTACAGGATGAGTTTGTTAGAAATGATGTTTCTCTTATGGATCGGGACCATCTTGGATATTCGCCTCCACTTACTAAAGTTGATGAAGAGAGTCTTGGAGCCTATAACTTTTCACACCTGATGACCGACGGAATATATACCTTGGGAGTTGTGGATTCTCAAATTTTTTGAGTAGGAAATTCAGCGAGAACCATCCGCCTCCTTTCCCAAACATATATAGAGAAAAAGGTTAAAAATGTCTTATTATAGTTCAAGAATAGTAATTGATACAATATTTGAGTTTCTATAAATAATTGACTGATCACTAGTACTTTTGAAAGTTACGCTCATGTTCGACATTGTTCTTTCTTATCTTAATGAAATAAGTTCTTCAAATAATTTATTTATGTTGGGTTGTTTTTGTTAATTGGTGTTGATGTTTATGAATATGAAAGGGAATGTGGTGGTTTGGGACAGGTTTTTATTTTCTGGTTAATTGTTATAAGCAATACCAACAAAAAATGACAAAGGGTGAGATAAAAGGTTGTCCAACAATCTCCTTTTCCAAAAGAATTTATCACGGTTATTTTTTGATATTATCTCGGTTTCAATAAAAAAAACATCTCAGTTTTCTTCTATACTAATTGGTTTCAATCAACAATTTATCTCGGTTTTATTCTATATAATATCGGTTTTATTTAGAAAACCGAGATAATATATTTAGATAAGATGTCAGACTTCTGAGATAATTTAGTAGCTTATTATCTCGGTTTTGTAGAACTCTATTACCTCAGTGGATTTTACCTCGGTTGTTTTTTCTTAGAAAACCGAGATAAAAACTGTAACATCTCACCTTTTAGCTGAGCTTATAAGCCCTTTTTTTAGTAGTGATATCTGCAGGTATTTGTTCTTCTTGCAAGTCTATGGTTAAGTTGTCTAGAATGCCAAAGAAGATTCCCTTATTTGAATTTTTTTTCTGCGGTATGTGTTCTTCTTTGCAAGTCGAGATGTTTAGGGAACCACCAAGCAAGCATGTTCAATGTGGATAACTCAATGCATCCCGGTATTGTGCCTCTAGTATTGGCTCGTTTGACAGATTTAGAAAGAATTCTTATTGCTAGGGTGCACCCATGATGTCTCGTATATCGTGTGAAAGGTCAACAATACAAATATGGTGGTAATGTGATAAACTTTGCACAAGATGTCAATGCAATTACAACCGTTTTGCCATACAAGCCCGCTGATTTATCTGCAATACTAGTTGTTAATAGGGGACACATACAAACAAGGAGTTTAAATGTTCGCCGTGAGTTTTTAATGCGTGAAGCATTAGTTTGGTTGAAAAATATCATCGGGCACTATGGTGATATAATTATTGATGACGAACTCTAGAAAGACTTCCAAGATGGGATACCGAAGACATCCCAAGTCTGGGAGAAAGTTTGGGAGATCTTAACAATGGAGACAAAGCAATGCAAATGCATGGATGAGTATGAAGGACCACCCGAGCTACATAACCAAGATTTCCACATTGATGATTTTCATGTTGCCGGTACTATTGCTATTTTTCAAGAACCTAATCAACAAGCATGTCTCTTAAGGGCATTGCAAGTTACAAATGCAGATCGCATTACATGTGCATATGCCTTTCACTACAGAGATCATTAATGAGTTTTCAACTCCCGGATACATTGCTATGGCTTTTCCAACCTTGTTTCCTTGCGGCAATGCTGATTTGAGGCAAACTCGTCAAAGGAAAGTAAACCCGTTGCAATACTTTCAATATTTGATGGTCGTTTTGCCAAAGATTCAAGATTTAGATATTTTGAATGGAACTCTTTATCCAGGTGGCGCGCACTTGCATTAGGTGATGTTTTCGTGAGAAAGAATCCAGGAGATGCAGAGTTGTCAATACAAGATATTCGAGATATGATTTCATCTGGTGAAAAACAACTAGTTAATCGTGATTTCTTACTTTGCAAAGGAATATATGTGGTACTCGTGCTTTTGGTTTACAAGGTTGAAAGAGTTAACAGCCATGGTGAAAACAGTTAGGTCCGGCCAATATATTCTTCACACTCAGTGCTACTGACATGCAATGGCCAGAACTCTTTCACATTTTGGATCCATCTAATGCACTTGAAAGGTTGTCTCATTTTAATGTTGAATGATGGTGTTGTACATCATTTTAATATATCTTGGCTACGAGTTAGAATTATTTGAGGATCTTTATAGGTATGACATGTTGAATTATCTGACTTACAGGTTGTCTCCTTTAGAAAAAAGGAAGGGACGTGCAAGGTTGGTTAATGAAAATCCAAGTGTCGTCGCATGGTTCTTTCAGGCCAGGGTATCCAATTTCTTTCGAGAATATTTAAGCAATGAGTTTTCTGTGGTTGATCATTGGTACCGGTTTGAGTGGCGTAATCGCGGGCGTGGTCATATTCATGGATTTCTTTGGCTAAGAGGTGCTCCGAGATGTTAGTGGGATAGGTACAAGTGCAGAGGTTAGATCAAATGTCATTGAATATTTTGATAGGCTTGTTTCCACTGTAAATCCAGATCCTAGCATGGATAAAAATATACAAGAGCATCCTTGTGCGCGTGCTTTGCCACTTGAGTTGAATCTTGATACAGACGAAAATGACTATGCTTTATTGGTTAATTGGGTCATGCGACATAGCATATGTGGAAGTCATTGCTTATGTTTACATAAAACAACGAAACAGATGGGATGCCGCTTTAGATATCCATTTGATGTACTTTATAAGTCGAAGATTGTTGAAGAACCGCCTAACAGTAATATGTTCCGGTTTATAGGGCGTCGGAATGATGAGTTAGTCTGCTCCCATAATAGAAAAATTCTACAGACATGGCATGCAAACATTGATTGGTCGCCCGTCCTTTCGGTACAGTCTGTAGTAAATTACATTGCTAAGTATGCTTCAAAATCTGAGCCTGCATCAAAGAGTTTCACATAAACTTTACGAGAAATTGTTGAAGATCTTCGCCGTCCATGTCAGAATGCAAAATCTGCTTTCAAGCGATTGCTTATGAAAAGTGTATCTGAAAGAGATATTTCTGCCCAAGAAGTATGTCATTTGTTAATGGGGTACCCATTGGTACGATCATCAAGGAAGTTTGTCCTTTTAAATGTAAGTGAAAAGAGCATGTTAACATCAACTTTATGTCGTAGAAGAGGGGACGAAGATGAAGAGATTGTTGGAACAGACCCAAGCTTTGTAGGAAAATATATGCAGCGACCTCCTTGCTATGAAAATACATCCCTCCTCGATATGGCGAAAATACACTACTTTAATCGGAAGGGTTAGCACACTTCTCGAGTTAGTGCAATTGTGCGTTTGGTTCCACAACTGGATGGTGACATCCTACCAAACACTGAAAAATGGGAATCATTTTGTCGTCAACAAGTCTTGATTCATCACCATTTTCGGAGTCTGGAAGAAGTAAAAGGGGATTTCATACTATGGTTAGAAAGGTACATTGACTTGGGCTTCGGAGAACACCAATCAGTAATTCTTCCTGAAACTATTGATGAAGAATTCGAAGATGATATTGAGATAGAGAATGATATGGAAGACCTATTTCGAGATGAATGGATGATGGCAGCAAAGAATGGGGCCCTTGTTTGTCCCTCGAGAATGTCCAATTAGGAAGGCGAAACTTTGATACTTCATACAATTGGGGCTGAAGGTTTATATCGATATCCAAACATGGAGAGTGAAAGAAAATTTGTGCATACTTTGCGAGTGGAGAAGAAGTTAACGTTGAACCTCTTATTGTAACCCTTGATGAACTGCCTCATGAACAAAGAGTGGCACATGATATGGTTATTCGAGCACTAGAATGTCGAAAATGCACATTCGTATGATAGTTTGTGGTGGTGCAGGTAGGCATAGGAAATCCACTCTCATAAATGCAATTGTGCATTTAATTAATGGATTTTTTAGATCAGCCAAAGCAGTACGTGTCATGGCTCCAACTGGAGTCACTGCTTTTAATGTTGGAGGTGCAACCATACACCATGAACTCGCCATTAGAACTTGAACAAAGAACTGAATCTAAATGTTTCAAAAAATTTAAAATCTTTTGAAGGTGATCAATGTCAGCGTATGCAAGAGGACTTTAAAGACACCAAACTTATCATTATTGATGAATATAGTATGGTCGGAACATCTATGCTTGCGAATATTGACCGTCGTTGTTGAGATATTTTTGGGCCTAACGAGCCATTTGGTAATGTCTCCATTCTCCTTGTTGGTGATATAAGCGCCGGCTACCTCCCCGTATCGCGATAGAGCATTGTATAAAGGAGGTGGGAGTCCTCAGCAACTATACGGTGGACTTATGTACTCTTTTTTTGATAAATGTGTTCGGTTATCTCATATATTTTGACAAGCATGGGATAGGCAAGCATTGTTCTGGGAAGCATTAATGAGACTTAGTGATGGAACATCCACGATCGATGATTGGAAATTATTTCTGACTAGAGACTTTTCCTTGCTCAGCTCAAATCGAAAAGAAATTAACACCTTCAAATATGCTTTGCGTCTATTTCCGACCAAACAAGCTGCACATGATTACAATCTCAATCGACTAATTGAGCTTGGAAAACCTGTTGCTTGAATTTTATCAAAAAATAATTGTGATACCGCTTCCAGGGCTTTGTCTGATGATGCTAAAGGCTTGAAAAAAAAAGTTTTGTGTTTATCGGTTGGTTGCGTGTTATGCTTCGATCAAACCTTGCCACACACAATGGTCCGTTAATGATGCAATGGGCATTATTGTGGACATTGTCTATGCAAATGGTTGCAAATCACCGTAAGATATTCCTCTTGCGGTCATGGTTGACTTTGATAACTACCGTGGTCCTAAGTTCCGCCCCGATTCCAATATAATACCAATTGCTCCACAAACAACTCATTGGAAGACAAATGATACTTCATGCCAAAGAACTCAGATTCCTCTAGTTTTGTGTTGGGCTATAACAATTCATAAAAGTCAAGGGCTCACTCTTAATCAGTCGTGGTAGATATTGGTGAAAGAGAAAACCCTCGGGTTTGACATTTGTTGCTTTGTCAATGCACTTAAAAGTTGTGTAATCCGGGCATTTAGCCCTATGTTCAATTTAGATAGATTGCAAAGAATTGGAAGATGTGCTGGTCTTAAAGGCCGATTGCAAGAGGAAAGCCGCTTGCTTCACATGTCCACTACAAACATTAGTTGAAACTACACTTATCTTGAGATTTTGTTTATATTCTCGGTATGTTAATTGTGATTACATCTTATAGTTGATTCATTTATATATACCTTTAAACATCTATAAAGTTAGACAAAATATGTTTCTTATAATATCATAATTGAATCTTAAGTGGGAGGTCGCACATATTGGTTTTCCATAGTTTGACACTTACTAATGTGTTTCATAATGATTCTTATTATCTTTTTTTTATTTCCTAATGTAGGGACTCGCAAATACCAACCATGAAGAACATTTTTAACACTTGCTAGTGTATCTCGGCTTCTGTTCCTACTGGACTTTGATTCACCTCCACCCGTGATCTTCTTTAAGCTTGGTTACTAGTGTAAATATGCACCATATATGTTTAGGTGCAACTGTATAGTGAAAGCTATGTAATGAAACAATCAAAGTCTTATCGATTTTGTTGTATGTATTATGTTTTTGAACTTAAAGGATGTAATTTGTTATGTATTTTGTTTTGGGATGATGTTTTGTAAAAGTTGAAAGCAGGTTTGACGTGGAGATATGATTTAATGTTGAAATTACAAAGGGGTTCCGGCAAAATTTTGGATGATGTTGTACATTTTAGTTTGTTGTATGTATTATGTTTTTTGGATGGTGTTTTTACAGGTATAACGGGAGATATGATTTAATGTTTAAATTACAAAGGAGGTTATGTCAAAATTTTGGATATTTTGAAAAGAATCGGTATTATAGATTATTCATAACATAGTCCAGAAAAAAAAAAAAAAAAAAAAAAAATTGAAAGTAATGATGTGAAATCCAATTGAATTTTTTTCATTTGCGAAGACAAACTATTAAATTTATAGCCACAAAATTGCATACTACACTACCAATACAATGACCACATTAATAATTGGCCGAGATCATTAAAGGATTTGGGACATGATAAAATAAAATTTTCTCATTATGTAGAGTCGGTTTAATTATGCCAAAGTGGCACTCGACTTATGATTGTTTTTCTAATTTCAAAGCGCTTGAGTAATAGGATTACATGGTTAGACTAATTTTAATAGAACATAGTATTTCAATATTTTAACCTAAACATGGGAACTTTGCCTAATCTTTAATCTGAAAATTTTAAATTTTTTTCAAAGTCTTTATAAAACAATTTATAATTAACGAAATGATATGCTCCGCTCACGCCCTCACTGCATAGCAGTATACTAGTATAAGAGCTGGTTTTCGATTTTGGGACCCCTAAAAGTTTTGTTTAGAGTCAAGCGCCATAATCGAGAGTCTCGTTGGCATATGAAAACCAAACCAAATTAAGAATGTGTTAGGTCATGCAACTTCAAGGGGCTCTTTTGTAAATGTATTCCTCAGTTTTTATTGATCGCTTCGCTCTTCCATCAACACCAAATTGAAGAAGAACAAGCAATAACCCAAACCGCAACCGCCCCCACCAAAACTTCTTCTTCATCTTCTTCTATAACTGTAGTAATCTGCCGCCTCCATTCTCATCCACAAATATTGATTCGATTGTCAGTTCTCTCTCTCTCTCTCTTGTTCATTTATCCTTGAATAATTTTTCAGGTTGATTGATTTTAGGTTACAACCCTAATTAAAACCCCCAATTTCAAAAACCTTTTAATTTCTTTGGATTAATGGTTCTCATAAATTGATTTTGGATTTTGCAATTTACTAATTTGGGGGTCTTATGTAAGGTTCGGGCATCACCCAATGTGGAGGCTTTCGCGACAACAAATGCAAGGTTTAATCATATTGATTACAAGTTCTTCCATATGAAATCATTTGCAATCGTCTTGAAGTCTTGTTCCGCTCATGATGTTGCTCGCCTTTTTCGCTGCTCTTGGCTAGCAGGTTTTGATGTTGTTTCCTTTTTCATTCTTATATTTGATAAATCTAGTGGGCCAATTTTGGTTATAGTTTCAAATTCTATTATAATAGTCGCAAAACATATAATGAATTTATGTCTTGAATCTGTAATGTGATGTACATATCTTGTAATGAAGCTAGAACCATTATGGATTATATTATGGTTAATTGCATGTTCTAGATGTGTGGGGTTACTAATTGGGTTTGTACTTGGAAAATGGTTGGATGCTCGATCGACTGAAGGTGATGTTATCTCTCCTAAAGTGGTCTTGTTGTGTATTTATTGTTTCTTGGAATGAATATATATTGATTGTCTTGTCATGAATGTTCTTGTGGTTTTTTTTTATAAAGATATGTCAATATTTTTCCTTTGATTTTTAGTGAACCCGTATGAACTTTGTGCTTTGCTTTGGTTGGTTAATTAATTTAAGAAGGCATATGTTGATATAGGTTGGCGATAACAAGTACTCGGATTTTTAGTCCCGCCTGCTTGAATTTGATGTTGAATCATGAAGGTTGCTTGTCAAATGACAATAGGTTGGCTCTCGATTGATATGCCAAGTCGATCAATTTCATGCCTATTGACAAATTATTGTGGGATCCGGTTATGTAAAACAAGATCGCTGTCTTAACAATCGTGACTTTTGTTTTAAAATTTTAGTGTTACATTAAGAAGGCACGGTTAATGTAGGTCAATAGCGTAATGTGTTCTTTTTGAAAAGATAACCGCTCAACCTCTAGTTGCATAATATATAGTTTTAAAGTAGACTCCTAAAAGCCTAGAACTACTATTGCTCAATTCTTCGACGAAAAATTGTTAGGGTTCACCTTTAAGAATGTTAGTAGTTGTAAGTGGATTTTTCTAGCCTCAAGGAATTGTTGAATTTGTTGACCTTGTATCCGCTTTTATTTGTTGATCGCTTAGATTACTTTTTCCTCGCCTAATTTCAGCTAGAAGAAAAAATGCATACTTTGTTGTAACGGTGATATTGCTTGATGGCATATTCAATTTGTTGGTGCCCATGTATTTGAAGGGATTGATAAGTGTTTTTCCGATAGTTTCACATTGTTCTTATGGTGAGTTCATTGTGTATGCCTACTTATTCCTTGTGAGAGTGTTTATCGATGTAAAAAAGATATTTATACGCTTTCAAATAAAGATCCATTATGGATGATATTATGCCATAGAGTGTTACTAGTCAATTGCCACTACTAAAAATGGACATATTATGACAGTTTTTTTTTCTATCTTGTCGGCTTTGTTGAAAAAAATGTCAATATAAGTTTCTTGTGATATTATGTCGTGAGGAGGTTACTAGTCAATATAAGTTTTCTAGGAATGGCAGGTCTGCTATTGTTTTCTTGTTGGCAGTCTAGAGTGGAGGTTGTTTGAGTTGCTAATGAGAGTCCTTTTGTAATGTGGGGCTCCAGGTTAAAGGGACATGGTGTTTCCTTTAGTAGATGGCCTGCTGATCTCAACTAAAGCTGCTGCAAAGTTAGTTCTATGCTTGCTTCCTTCTACAAAAATTAATTTTTTTTTACAAATACATGCTTGCACAAAGTTATGTAGTTGCAACTAGGGTGGTCCAATTTGGTTTTTTGATTTAGTTCATTGGATTTTAATGATTGTTACTTATTTACCTTATAGCTTACATCTCAATCAGGTAATCTTTTCTCTCCTCTTAAATTGCATATTGACAAACTCTTATCTCTTAGTTTATACAAATTGAAAGATTGAATACATGAAATTTTAATATGAAGGTGATGATATCAATCTTGTTGAAAGTGTTGATTGGGTAGAAATTTCCAGCACACAATTGGAGGATTTTCCACTAAATTAATTACTTGGTAAGAGTTGTCTTCACCTAGTTTTTCCTTATTAATGTAGAGAAGTACCCAAAATACACTTGATTAGATACATTGTTTTCACCCAATTTTGATTATCAGTTGAACATTTGAAGTTTCTTTTGGAATTTTTCTGACGATTGATTGGGTTAAGGAATTAAACCCAATCTCTCTACTAATTTTTGCCCAAATTATTAAGGGAATGTTATACCGCTTTGGATTTTTCTGGATGAGTATTTCTACATTATATAAGACTATAGGCCAAGATTTTGGTTGTCCAAATACTCTCCCACGCCTAACTAATTTGAATATCATTTGTATTGCTTTAATGAATCGATGTGAGTACGGGTTTTTTTCTCAGTTAATGTAGATTGAATTAAACTTGGCGCTTGATTTCATTTGATTAGGCATATTCCCATGAACTGAATTTAGGGTGTTATGATGTTCCAATAAGTTTAGAGAGGGGACAATATTTGCGGACACAGTAGAATATATAAGGAGGAGATACTTGATGATCATTTGCAAGCTCATAAATCCTCCTTTGGTCTTGAAAAAACTTGTACTAATTTTTAGTGCTCTAATTCACTTTTGGGGAGTCTGACATAGATGTTTTACTACTTAGAAATAAATATTCTATAGTGGGAATGAAACAAGCATTTGATCCTTTGATAGATGTTATAATAAGCTATATGGTGATTATATATTCACGCTTGGGGAACAAGTTATCCTTTGTACTCCATCCCATTTCTTAGAGATAATATGTAAATAGAACATGGTGCATTATGTTGAATTGAAGTGTGTTCCATGATTTGGGCAAGGTGGCCTTATGGCAGCCCTCAGAACGGCCCGGATAATGGCCTCGCATCGGCTCTTAGACCGCATGTAGTGTGTAACCTTTAGAAAAAATACACCCAAAAGCCATACCTTGTAAGCTAGTTACATGTGTCTTAGTGATCAAAACACAAATTTACAAGGAGAAGCCCATTCTATTATGTTGCCTTAGTTCTTGTTTTGTTCCTTACAAATGTAATGCACAATGGTATGGTTGGTAAGAAATGGTCATTGAGTTGGTAAGAATTTGATGATTGAAAACTTTAGCTCTTTCAATGGTGGGCTAATCAATAAATCTTTAATGGTTGAGCTGGTAAGAAATTGATGATTGAAAACTCCTTGATATTCAATTTTGTAAAATGCATTGCTTGAAGCTTGAATTCTTCCACTTTACCAATGCGCGACTCAAATAATATGTTTGCAAATTGATATGTTTTGATTTGGAAGTCATTAGATTGAATGTTGGTAGTATTAGATGCATGCTTGCGAAGTTTAGTTAGTCTATTGGGCTAATAAATTAGACCTTTTCTTTTAGTACCATGCTTTATAATTGAAGATGATGTACAGGTAGAACTTGTTTAAGTTTAAAAGGATTATTAGTTGTATGCCTCTTTCTTCTTGTTATTCAAATAGTTGCAAGCTTATACTCAATTTTGGGTTGTTGAAATTGGAAGTGGTACGGTGACGTAGCTGGTTGTAGGAGTTCTTGTCGAGGTTGATTCGACATTTCTATTAATGATTTGGTCCTTGGTGCTGAATTATGATAGTACTAGTGTAACTAAGATTTTCAAGTTAAATTCCTTTGAGCCCCCTTTTTTTTTGCTAATACATGTGTGGTGTTAAACCGCTAGTTCTTCAATTTCTTCCTGGCAGTCCAATCGATCTAGACGCTTTTCCGCTCATAAGCCTCGCTTATATAGATTTTGAAGATACACGAACCCTTTTATGAAATATATATAGAATTTTGTTCATGAACAAGTATATATAGAATTTTGTTCATGAACAAGGAGAAGTTTTTGAATAACAAATCTGCCACTCAAGTATTCATCATGAATGGACTCCGGTATTCATAAGCTGTAACACTTCCATTTGACCACCTTTGCGAGGGTATTTATTTCAGCATGGGCATGTTGCCTAGTCATAGGTCAGGTCATGGCTTTGCTTGTTACCTATGTGTACTGGTGAACTTTGTTTCCAAAATCAGGTCCTGACTTATAGCCATAAGATCGAACTTGATACTTATTAGTTTACTTTTTTTTGGGAGTATAGAATGTCCTTGTCTCATGACCAGTAGGTTTGTACCCTTGTTTGGAATGATTTTTTTTTCTAGCTTTCCATGACATTAAAGTATTTCATTTGGATTTGATTTGCTTTGTTATAGTTGAAAATTTTGATAATTGTATGCACTTGTATGCGAGGAGCTTGGATGATCCGCATTAGTCGAGACATTCAAGTACTTTGCATACTAAGTCCCAAATGTTGAAGTGATCTCATTTTTGTAAGCCAGTTACTTAACTGCTCTGGCATTGGTCGAGACGGTTAAGTAGTTGGGTTAAACCAATATGAATTATGTTATTGTAGTTTTCAGGTTATGACAAGTTATTATATTTATGAAATGGTGAAAATATAGAGGAGACTACGAAATTTTTACCATAAAGTCATGTATCTTAGTTATGAAATTGTTTGAGATTTGGGCGTCACATATATGAAATTGTCTATGCAGAAAATAATGGGTAGTAGACGTAAAATATATATGTAATTCTTTTTCTTGTAAACTTAGATCATACTAAATTCTTTGTTGACTTGACGTACTCATGTAGCTAATGGAGTTGGCCAACATACACTATCACCTATACCACCACGAGCTTATTGAAATGTGATGAAGTTTATTGACTTCATCGAACGATATATCTCGCCAAGCCAAAGGTATGTGTATGTGTTCTGAAAATAGTATTTTGTTTTTCTTTGTTTGCTTTGAGGTATGGGATGGCTTTAGTAAAGATTCGTGCTATGACCCTTTGCATTTTGTGGGTTTTTTTTGTTTTCAGCTCTCCCTATATATAAATGTAGTAGTGTATATCTTGAACCACAAATTCATATTGTATTGTAGGTATTTTTATTTATTTTTCCTTCCGCTGTGAGAACTAGGTCCCATCGCATTGTTCCTCTCATGCCATATAAAAATAGCTTGTTTTTTGTCGGGCTTGAGCTTTTGGTAGCAAATTTACTACTAATGTTTCTTTACTTTGTTTCTTAGGGTTTGACAACGCTCGATCGATCGATGAATAATACTTAATTTGTTGATGATGGAGTTGATTAGAATGCTTTTAGTTTGGTTGAATGTGCTATCAAATAAATGTATCTTGCATTTTCAATGATGTTGATAAAGGATAATAATTTACTATTTTTCTTTGTTGAATAAATTGATGTAAGGAATAAGTATTTTCCGAATGGATTGAAAATATATGGGATTGAAGTTACTCTGGATGTTCTAATTTTATTTTTGAGAATTTTATAGTTGTTTTATTGGTGAAATAAGTTTACAGGTTAGGAATTGAATTACAGGTTATTATGTAGTACTTTTGGCAGAAAAAATATAATAATAATATATATTTTTTAAAAAATAAAAATAAATTAGATGACGGTTTTAGAAGAACTGTCGTAGTGTAAACTATTTGTTTGCTATACTTTGTTCAATAAAAAATGACGGTTCAACAAGAATCAATGGGCATTTCTTGACAGTTCTAACTATAATTTATGACGATTACATATGAGGTGTCATAATCAAATTTACCTACTATGACGTTTTTAAAGGATAATATATGTCATAATGGGAGGAACTTTTAAGATCGATTTTCATGAACCGTCCTTAAATTTAATGACGGTTTTGATTGACTTTTATGACACCCTCAATAATGTTTCGGGCTGATTTTTCAATTAGAAAGTGTCATGATATGTATTTCATGACAGTTAAAAGTTGTCATAAAAAAGCCCTTTTTTAGTAGTGATAGGCAGCCTTTATTTTTTTTTTGTAGCGGTAGTAGGTAGCCTTATTCCATGTCTTCAGATCCACAATGCCCAAACCACCTTGATCTTTACCAAGTATGAGAGTAAATAAGTGGATTTGCATGATGCATTTTGAGTTCATGCTTGGCCCCCACTAAAAGGAATTCATTGCAAATCTTTGCAATGTCTTTCAAAGTTCTCTTGGTAGGATGAAGCTAATTCTCACCAATAGACATGAAGAGAAGAAAGGACGATTGTAACAATGAGTCTTCCAAAGACGCAGCCGTAGACTTATTCTTTCCAATTGATATCCTCTTTGTCACCATTTCAACTCAAAAGGCATTCTTTGATTCCCATTCTAGAAGCAGCAGAGAAGCGCCTAAGTATATTAACATGGCTAAACTAGTTGCACTTCCATGATATCCGCTAACTCCCAAGGCTTCATGTTGACTCATACTACCCAAGTAGCAAGCAGAAGTCTCTGGCTATTCAACTTCGCACTGCTGTACGCAGAACTCCTTAATGGTATTCTTTCACAGCTTGAACCATAGTGGGATCACCTTTACAAAATAGCAAGATGTCATCCGGGATTAAAGCCGAGGCGTGAATGCTCAAGTTCTTACATTTAGGTGGTAATAATATTCCTTAGTTGCCACACTATTTCTCACAACATCCCAATCGAAAGCTTTGTTTGTTGCTAAGACAAATTAGATAAGGAAAGTGGTCCCTGATTTAGTCCCTCTAGCACCGTGCAAGAGATATCCTTGGAGGCTGCTCCATTTACTAAATGGATAAAAGATGAAGATTAGCACATTTTAGTCCACTCAATGAACTTATCGAGGAATCTAAACTTTGTCATCATCATCTCAATAGTTTGCCAAACTTACCATATCATATGCTTTGGTGATATCAATTTTGATAGAGAGCATCCATTTTAGTCCCCATGATCCTCGTATCCTCTAATTAGCTTAAGAGCTGGTAAGAGGTTATCCTAAATGGATCGCGCCTCTAATAAAGGCGGATTGTTTGCATGGAGATAATTTCAGGCGCATGAATGGCTTTCATTCTATTAGTAGTATTTTGGAACACACTTATAGAGAACATTGGCAGCAAGCACCTGCCTAACTCTTCCACCCATGGTGTCAAGAACTTTGGATGAGGCATGGGTGAGTTGAGTTCACTCCTACGACCGACATCGAAGAGAGAGAAAATAGAAAGCAATAGCTGTCTCTCATTATTCCCCATTGCCGGTTCTTCTTCAAGAAAAAGCGTTGAACTCCAAAGGTCTTGGGCCTTATTATCCTCCATTCTCAAACAGCTTGTTAAATCTCGCCTTTGTAAAACCAGATTGAGTCGGATCTGGATACGAACCTCTAGAAAAGTGGATCCTCTCAGAAAGTCAGATCGCGGCTAGCTAGGACGGTTGTCCCAATAAGGTCTTATAGTAGTCGTAACAAAAGTTGTAGAAACTTCTTCATGTCCTTCCTTCTACACTTAGGAAATTAAGAGCCCAGTATCAAATTTTTGGACCTTTCTCTCTTTAAGCATCTTATGGAAAACTCATTACATTTTATCTCCATATTTCATCCAATCCACAAATGTAGTGCGGTTGCTAAGATCCTCCTTTTATGATGATGATAATGGAGGGTTGAGTGTGTAACTTTCCTAGTCATAATGTAACATCCATAGGATTACTTTGATGTGCTAACTACGTAGATACTTGAGTTCAGCAGCCTCCTCAGCCTCTGTTTAGTTATGTCGTCGAGGAAGTACACTGCCCGCCTTTTCAACTTGCATTTCAATAGTTTGAACTTCGGGTGATCATAATGAATAGAGGGTCGTGGACTTGCACACTCTAACATTGCAAAAGGTGGCCAAAAACTTTGGATGGAGGATCCAAAAGCACTTGCACCTGAAAGGAGACTAAGCGGCAACTACTCACATGATAGAGATAACTATAGAGAGTGATCACGAGAATTACTGAGGGTGGGTATTTCAACATATAAAGGAGAATGTAGTACTCTGAGCACCATTCACCAAGCATCGATCAATTTCAGACCACTTCCTATCAAAATTGGTCCAATATATAGAACTTCCAATAGCTTTGAGATCATACATCATATGTGACAAGACAATCCCTGAGGGGTGGTTTCCTAGGGTGCACTACTTCTCCACCAATCCATTCAAAAGAATAAAGAACACAATTAAAGTCTCTTGCAGCATTACCCTCTCCTCGTATGCCGGTGTGAATATTGCAAATTTCAGTCCATAGCCTTGATCTATCTACACTATTGTTACTTGCATATATCACGGAAAAAGAAAGATTTCAATGTAGGAGCGGATCAATCTTACAGTTGTATAAGTTGCTCGATCTCCTTGATTTTCGATGTGCTATCCCCGGGATCCCACTTAGATTACTTCACTACTAGCACGCTCAGTAGTTGTTTACAAAAGACCACGAAGGACAACGAGACTATTGATAAGTCTGAACTTCTATTCGACTTTCATCTCCACCATAGCAAAAGACCTAAGTTATTCTCCCTTCTAAATTTATTCAGATAACTATCTTTATTGAGGTCATTAAGGCCTCGTACATTCCATCTGAGAGCGACATGACTAACGTTTATGTTTCCCCTTCCTCCCAAAACCCTTGTTCTTACCCTTCCTTTTATTGTGTGGATCTTTACATTTCTGCTTAGTCGAGACCTTTTTATCACTTGCAAGAGTAGAACTCAACGCTAGTCTTAAAGTCTTGATTCTTCATTCCTTACTAACAACTTTCATTGCCTAATTCTAATCCATTCTTCACTCATTCTACTATTCGTTCTCCTTAGGTAATTTATTATATATGTTAGGTTTTTGTTTTGTTTTGTTTTTGTTTTTGTTTTTGTTTTTTATTTAATTTATTTAATTTTAAATATGAAATGTTGATGGTTAATTGGTTTTCTTTTCCTTTGTTTTATTTTTTTTTTAATGTTTGGGCGTGCAAATGCCAAAGGGAGTCGAGAAAGATAGATTCGTTCTTTAAAACCAAAAGAAATCGAGACATCCAATGTTGCTAGAATTATTGAAAAGGATGATCAAGGCCGTTAAAAGCTCTAAAGAGTTGAGCCCATTGACAACAGCTCCATCCCAGAGTTGAACCCATTAAACAAGTTTGTCGAACTCTCGGGATTGAATCTAGCAAAACCGTTACTAGTTCTTTGGTATGCGTGATCGGGTTATGCCATCAAATAAATGAATATCCTATTAAAGCGCGGTGGCGATCCGACGAGCTTATGTCACATTAGGGCCACTTCATTCTAGACTTCACCGAATATCCGCCCTTGTTGATGGAACAATCTCTTTGTTGATGATAGGGGGTCAAGGGTATGATGGTGCTAGCAACATCTTGGGGTGCTTTGAATGGATTGCAAGCTTTATTTCTTAGGGAGTGCTCTAGTGCATATTCACGGTGTGTTTATCATCGCTTACAATTAGCATTGGTTGTACCTGCTAAAGATATATAAGATATTTGGTTGTTTTTTCAAAGTTCAGGCACAATTGTCAATTATTTTAAGGCTTCTCCTAAGCACCAAGCCGAGTTACTAGTTGTTCAAGTCGAAGAAATTCAAAATTGATTGATTGTGGAGGCCCAGAGACGGGAAGGGAGAGAATTAGATTACTGACATTGTAGAGAGTTGGGTTTACTCGTTTGAGCTCCCATTTTCAATGTAAAGAGTTTGATAGTTTCATTTAGTGCACTTTCTCGTTCTTGAGAACAACACAAACAATGGATCAACTAATTCTAACCGGGAAGCTAAAGGGTGCTCTTATGCACTTAGATCGTTTGAGTTTGTTTTCATGTTACATTTGTTACGTAAGACTATGAGAATCACTAACATACAATGCAAAGCTCAGAAGATCAATCTTAAGACATTATGCTTATGCATCTAGTCTCCTACAAAAAGTACTCCTTTAAACCTAAGAGATGATGGTTAATTGGAGCATTTTTTTTTGTGAAATTGACTTGTTTTGCAGAAGAATAACATTGATATGCCTTATATGGTTGCACTGGCTATATAGTAATGGCGTAGATTAGTTCTTAACGCGAGCATCGTATGGAAATGGTTCTTATGAGGTAGAGGAAACTTTAATCATGACAATCTTCGATATATAACAGCCCCGAAACAAGAAACTCCGCAATGGAGGTTTTAGTACCAATGGTGGAGGTTTTAGTCCCAATGGTGGTAGTTATTACAAGAATTCGGATACAATAATACAGATCCTCAAGGCCCACGGTCGCAAATCATGAACAAGTTTGGTCATATTGCTTGATTTGATCACAATAGGATGAATCACAGCTATGTTGGCAGGATTCCACTTGCTGTAAAACTTGCTATGCTAGCAAGCTTCAATGATACAGAATTTTCTATTCAAACCAATGATACTCAGTACTATGATTCACCTCAATTCAATGAGTCTAATCACACATCAAATCAAGCTTCATCTTCTCAAGCTAATGACTCTTGCTGGTATGCTGACACTGGTGCATCCAATCATCTTACAGCCAATCTTAACAATCTTGCTGCTCACACTGACTACAAAGGATCTGATAAAGTGCTTTCGTTGCAATGGACAAGGTTTGCCTATTCTTCATAATCGGTTCCACTACTTTTAAAATATCTAATTCACATCATCCATTTCATCTTAGAAATATCTTACATGTTCCTCATATCAAACACAATCTTCTTAGTGTTCATCAATTTGTCTCTGATAATAATTGTGTCCTAATTTTTACTCCCAATGCCTTTTTTGTCAAGGACATGGCATCGGGAGGATGCTTTTCAAGGCCCAACCGAAAATGGATTGTACCTCTACATTTCTCATCATCATCATCATCTCCATGCTTCTCTGCTCATACTGCATTCATATCAAATAAAGCTTCAAATTCTACATGGCATAGTAGACTTGGACATCCTGCCTCTTCTATACTGCATCAACTCATTCAAGATTAATGTTCTCATTGGTTCAAAGAACTCTTTTTGTAATTGATTAAGCTATAGGCAAAACTACAAAACTTTCTTTTTTCTTTCTCATCTTGTAAGTCCACCGCTCCTTTCGGTTGTTACACATGGATTTGTGGGGTCCCTCTCCTCGTAATTTCATGAAGTGGAAATAAATTTTTGCTACCATTGTTGATGATTACTCTAAATATTGTTGGATTTTCCCTTACATGCAAAATCTCAATTCTGTCTTGTGTTTCAATCATTCAAATCATTCATTGAGAATTTTTATCACACAAAAATCAAAACAGTTAAATCGATAATGGAGGTGAATTTGTTAGTGATATACTTGAAAATTTTCTCATTCGATTTTACGTATTTCTCATCAATTTATTTGTCCACACACCCGGAGCGGGAATGGAGTGGTGGAAAGGAAACACGCACATATTTTGGACATGTCTAGAACCTTAATATCTCAATCTTCCATTCCTTTGAAATATTGGGTTGATCTTTTCTCAACATCAGTTTATCTTATAAACAGATTGCCTTCATCTTCTTTGAGTTTCCTTTCACCTTGGCAGAAACTTTTCACGAGAAAACCGGACTACTCAATGCTCAAAACCTATGGGTGTAGTTGTTTTCCTTGGTTAAAAGCGCTTATACCTCTAACAAGTTAGAGTTAAGATCCAAACTCGTGTTTTTATTGGTTATTCTTTTGAATCATAAAGGATATAGATGTCTTCATATTAATTCTGGAAGAGTGTACATTTCTAGGCATGTTATATTCAATGAAAAGAGTTTCCTTTCAAACTACAAGATTCTTCTTTCAATTCAAATTTTCCTTTTACTATTCCTAGACAAGTCACTCCTCAGGTTCTTCGTCCTTCTCATCTTTCTACTTTTCCCTAATCATCAATTTCTACTCAATCTATTTCTCTTTGAATCACTTCCTACTTTGAACTCTGGTTTACCTTCCATTTCTACTCAGACCTCAAATATGTCTAGTATCATTCCTGCCTCTAGCTCATCAAACAATCACATCATGTAGACTAGATCTAAACAAGGCATTTTCAAACCTAAGGTCTTTCATGCTATTAAACATCCTTTACCATATGCTCTTCAAACTACCTTATCCTCACTTCCTCCAACTCCTACTTGCTTTTCTCAAGCCATAAAAGATACAAATTGGAAAGATGCAATGGTGAGTGAGTTCAATGCTTTAATAAAAACAAATACATGGATTTTAGTTCCACCCTCTTCTTCTCAGAATCTAGTGGATAATAAATGGGTCTTTCGACTTAAACAAAAGGCAGATGGCACAATTGATAAACATAAGGCAAGACTGGTAGCCAAGGGCTTTCATCGCCATATGGAGTTGATTCTTGCGCATTGGATCCCATAGCCAAGCCAACTACAATAAGATTGATCTTGTCCATTCTTTGTGCACTACAACTGGGAAATTAGGCAGTTGGATGTATCCAATGCATTTTTACATGGTCATCTGAAGGAACAAGTTTTCATGAAGCAACCACAAGGATTTGTTGATCCTACAAAGCCACACTATGTGTGCAAGTTGCTGAAATCTATATATGGCCTTAAACAGGCACCTCATGCATGGTATGAAGAACTTCTTCAAGCTTTATTGTCTATTGGATTTATTAGTTCTGAAGCTGACCATTCCTTATTTATCAAGAGAGATTCAAAGACAGTGACCTACATCTTAGTCTATGTCGATGACATTCTTATTACAGGAAGTTCTAAATCAGTGTATCTTCAAGTGATCACTCAACTTCAGTTCAATTTTGCTATGAAAGATTTAGGCTTCTTGCATTATTTTTTGGGTTTGAAGTTCAAATAAATGAAAAAGGCCTTTTCTTATGTCGGACAAAGTATGCATATGACTTGTTGCAGAAAGCAAACATGGTGGATGCTAAACCCGGCACCTACACCGTTGTCTTCAAAGCTGCGAGTTAGATTCACACTTCGGGTGAAGTCTTGTCCGAACCAACTATATATAGATCATTGGTAGGGGCTTTGCAATATTTAACTTGACACCGCCCCGACATTTCTTTTGCTGTGAACATGGTCCGTCAATTCATGCATTGTCCAAGAGCACCACATCTTGCGCAAGAAAAAGGATCATCGATATTTAAAGGGAACTATTAGTCATGGAATTTGGTTTATCAAAAGCAATTTTAAAATTCATGCCTATCTGAGATGTTTGATTGGGTCGCTTGTCCAAAGGGACAAGAGGTCTGTCATCGAATTTTGTGTCTTCATAGGTCACAATCTCATCTCATGGTGCAAAGAAACAACATCTTTGTTGTCCGATCAAGCACCGGGGTGAATCTGAGTCCTCCTTAGCACACACAACTGCAGAGTCAGTATTGATTTGTGCCATTCTTAAAGACTTACATATTTTATTACCTCAACCACCTTTGATTTCTGATAATATTAGTGCTATTGCTTTAGCGAATAATCCAAATTTTCCATGCTCGAACAAAGCATGTGGAGATAGACTATCACTATATCGGGGCGGTTATTAACAAGGTTGTTGATATTCAATATTTATGCAAGAAGGATCAACCGGCCGACATCTTTACAAAAGGTTTGTCTCACGCAGAGATTTAAAATGCTACTTGCCAAGCTTCGTGATTGCATCTCCTTTCACCTTGAAGGGGGTAATAAAGGTCCTGCGAGAAGAGCATCATCAGACCCGCCAATGAAGGACAAATCATCATCTACTAACATTCGAACTAAATGTAATCAAATGTAACGATTTGTAAATGGCATAACAACTCAGAACTAATTGTAACTACTTGCTTTGTAGATAGTAGTATAAATAGGAACATTTCGTAAGTAGTAAGTGTAATGAAAATCATTTTATGAGTGTGGACATAGCATTTCAATTATTAAATGGAGTCGTAACACATGCAATTTATCCTTACACCACTCGAGGTTGAATACTTGAATACAAAATCATTCGCCACAAGAAATTCTACGGTATTAACTGGCGAATAGGCAAGAAAAAAGCAAAGAATGATCGCATCTTAGAAAGTTCCAGTCAAAGGAAGATCCATTCATTATATCATATATATGCAACAGACGATAGCCGCCGAATTATTAGCAACCAAATTATTAGCAACGCTAATAAAGTCATGGTAAGTCAAAATATCTATCCTGAATATAAGTAGGAAAAAAATGAAAATGAGTGGATAAGTACAAGCTCTTACCATATCACCATCTTGAACATACCAATGAAGCTTATCCACAATCTGCATACCAGCATTAGGGCTGTCAGCATTAATACATTTAAGAATAAGGAAAATATTCAATAGAAATAATCAGCATACAACCCACTAGAAACAAGGTTGTACTTTGGTTCCTCAATGGGTGAATACAAAAATTAAAAGGGCAAGGCGCGTAGTCCAGATAAGTTCCTAGTACTTTGGTTCCTCAAGAAGTCAATAAACAAAAATCACTTAGAAAAGAGCTATGCAAGACTCAAAACTGGATAAGGAGCTATGCCAGATAAGTTGGTAATAGAGGTCTATCAACGTTGCTACCACACCCCGCAGAAGAGCTCATGAAGATGGTTATGGGTTTTAAAGATAGCTAGCATTGATTATAGAATAAATGCTAATTGCTACTCTGCTCACCCGCGTGAGGTCTCAGATCAGTCAAACTTGACAGGCAATCTGGAATGAAAGGCAAATCTTCGACAGTGAGCTCTTCATCAATGAGAGTGTAGATATCTAGCAGATTTTCGACAGAATAACGAAAACCGAACCACTACAAATGAAAGTTCTATTTGAGTGTCTCACAAGATCTCCTACACATTTACCTCCATATACTTTTCCTGCCCCAGTTAACTTCCCTCCATTTAAGGTCTACACAACAAGCCCTTTTTCTTCATAGCCTTAAAGCAATGAGCCAGTGTCATTACTAGTGAAACATTCAAAGATATGAAACAAATTAGTTTTGGGTAACATAAGAACATGCAAAACAATGGCTTTAAAACTTTCAATATGCCAACAGAAAAATAAATTAATAAAATTAAATAAATAAGAAACAAAAACATTAAACACTTAGATACGTCACGTACATCCTTGAGCTTGTCCACCTTTGTGAAATGACGACCAAAAGATGTATAGCGCATGCCAGGTAGAAAAGGTGCAAGATAGATTCTCAGCTTATTCTACGACAACCAAAAACTAATGTCAGTACAATTCATAGAAACACGCTTAATCATTTTTTTGACAGATTATCAAAAACTTCAAGTGGCACCTAATACACACAAAGTCATATGTGGGACAGTGGAAGTGTAATGGCGTATTGGCAAGCACATGAGACTTGGAAAGGAAAGTAAAACTCATTTGCATTTTTTACAAGTACAAATAGGTGTGTTGTGGATTAGACGTGAATTGTAGTCCAAAAAGGCACCTCTATGCTCACCAGGCGACTGAAAGTTCAAGCTAACCACCCTGAAGGTTTTGTTAACTTCTTATCTAGACCCCTCAAGGTGCAGGTACACCCAAGGGTTTGCTTTGTTCATGTAATGCACCTATGGCTATCTCAATGCTTACTCTACCAACGCGTCCGGGTTACATTTTGCCAGAGTGAAGCAGGAAAAAATTAAATAAATAACTAAATCTTGAATCCAAACGGAGGTTTCTTAAATTCATGAGAAGATAAAGATAGAGTAAAAGGTAGAAGTTTTATAGATAATAATTGATAATGTTCACAAATTTGTTACGGCTTTTATTCTACAAGAACCATCAGCTCAAAGACCTTAATAACCATAAAAGGTGCGTGTTAACATAAGAGCAGGATAGCTAGCCATCCAAATAAACAACCCCCAACCTGGTGGAATATGCCACACCAAAAAATCGGTTCATTTGAAAATCTCTAGCCTTGTCAAAAGGTATTGCAAACTGAAAAGCTATAGGGAACGTGTTCCTTATTTTTTTATTTTTTTCAAACATCAAGTGCAACGATTAACTTCACAGTCGAAGTGATACAGGTATTTCCAGTAGCAAACAACTAAGGGTAGGATTATCTTCGAAAAGATCATTCTGTTCTGATTTCTGAACGAAATTCCATGACAGTTGACAGAGGGCAAGTTGTGGGCTACATGTAAAGTTGTTGGACAATATAGGATAGTAAAACACTATTTTTCGTCAAATAAAAAAAAATTGGGACAATGTCAAAACATCCCAAACGGTACTTGGAAAACCCACGACTGTTATTTCCACGAATGGGTTTTTTTTTTCGATGAACAAACTGATTATATTAATCAAAAGATGGATTACATACAACAACACAAGAAAAAAATAGATGAAAACAATACAAGAGAACCACAACAAGTACTGAACATCCATAAAATCTTGAACCGAACTCCACCTGAACCGAACGCCCAACACCGACAGCAAACCCACATTAGAAACCCCACCACCACTTTCTCCAAATCAGCTACAACCGTACTCAACCAAAAACCATGTTGGATCTCCCAAAGCAAAGACTCAAGAGCCTTCAAATCGCGCAGTATTACACTCCACGACACAAGCGGCAGATTAGCAATCTCATAAAAGAATGCCCCACCAAGAGCCCTACAAAGGGGCGGTGGCCTGACCAAATTACTACCCAAACCAGCAATCCAGAGAGGGAATAGATAATGGGAGAGAGCCTTGGTCTCAGCCAAGTAAGATATAGAGCCAAACCAGAGAAACAGACAGAGAGGGCTGAACCCATGGCTTTGCCACTGATATTGAGCTACTAGATCCAAAGGAACCAGCTTGAAGCAATAAACACCTGAAAAATATAACCAGAAACCTAGATCTAACTTATTTAAGGTCTTCAAAGAAGAAACAATCTGCAAAATTGGGAAAGAAGACTTCTCCAAAGGAGAAAACCAAAACCCCCATAGCCAGATCCAATGAAGTGCATGACCTGTGATGTCGATCATCCTATGTGTTGCAAGAACACTTAAAGGAGTGATTTTTTTTTCTTTTTCTTCTTCATTGCAGCTGGGGTGGGAAGAGAGAGAAGCTACCAGGAAAGGTGAGAAGAGAAGGAGATTTGATAAGGAGAGATACTGCTTTTCCCCGCAGGAGAGGGTTTCTCTACTCTCACTATTGAGAGAGATCGAGAGGATAAGGAGAGATACTGCTCTTCATTTTTTTTTTTTTTTTTTTTTTTTTTTTTTTTTTTTTTTTTCGAGCACTAGTCCAGAATGAGCCAGCAATAGTGATAGTGTTAGGATACTACACTTGGGCAAGAGGTTGAATATGAACAACAAAGGGGTCCCACTAAGCTTGACTTAGTGTCAGAGCATGATCTTAAGTGCAAGAGCGCTTAATTTAAAAAATTCAGCAAGAGTGACTTTGAACCAAGAGTGGCACCCCTAGTTGGACGATTCAATTACTATGGTTTGGACTGGTCAGATAGTTTAATTTTTAGGCTTTTAGCCAAAAATAGTCGTGATCGTAAATCAATAAGAGGAACATTCATTTTCATGTTGGAATACATGTTTAGATGCTGGTAGGCAGTGGGGGAGAGCCAGGATTTTAGTTAAGGGTGGGCAAATTAACATGCAATTCATTAAAAAAGCGACTCAAAATTCTTAACACCAAAAATCAAAAATTCCAAACATATGTACATTAATTATCCAAAAAAGAAAATTTTCGAAAAGCTCGAAGAAAGTTTTCGAAAAGCCACCAGCAGTTTTATTTGACTTCATCAGTCTCAAGAATACCCACAATGTCATCTTCCTTCAATAAAAGATGAGTTGATCCATAAAACTCGAGTTCTGTCCCAGCATATTTTGAGTACACAATTTGCGCTCCAGTCTAGACAACAAGGGAAAAAACAATATTAACAACAATACACAAACAAACAGTTTAGAGCATTGGAAAGGGCTATGAAATCAGCTTGACAGTAATTTCCAGCTTGTTCTTCCCAAGAGTCTTACCCTCCCCAACAGCAACGACCTCACCTCCTTTTGGTTTTGATCGGGCTGTGGAAGGAAGCAAAATACCTCCTACAGTTTTCTCCTCTGCAGACTTGATCTTAACAAGGACTCTGTCTTGAGTGTACTGCACAGCTGAAAAAGCAACGAGGATGAGCAATGTAACCTAATGAGAAAGAAGAACTTAAACTCACATGTTTGCACATTTCCCTGAGGAAGCAGCTACAGATAAAATGCAAAACTTTATTGATACAAATTCCAAAAACAAATCCTCAACAAATCATTTCTTTCTCTTAATCTTATTTTCCAAAAACTAAACGGCCAAGAATAAACAGAAATGTAGATAAAATACTGAACAAATCTTATTTTCCAAAAAACAGGCCATTCACATCTTATCTAAAACAAACATTTGTGCACTAATCTCATGTCATTAATTTTTTTTGAAGTAGTGAGAGATTTGAGGATTGGGTTGGTTGGTGTTTGGAGAAATGAGGGATTTTGAAAATCATAAAATCAATTACCTGTTGGGGTTGGGCTGATGCATGATTCTTCTTTGCAGGTGAACAAGTCACTGGATTACTGATCAATCGGTTATTCTGGGATGAAGTCGTCCCAATTAAGTTTGATCTTTGGAATGTGGGAATTGGTGGTCCAGCTTTCTCTTTTTCTGCAGCGTTCTTCCAGAATTGGGCAATTAATAATTTCCAGTCCTTGAGGCATGGGGAGATGCTTCAAATCCTCTGGCTTGAAGTCAAGGAATTTACAATACCGAAATTCCAATGATTGAATTGTAGTGAGTTGGTTGAAGCCTTGGGGAAGTGACGACTCTTCAGAGAAAATGGAGAAAGAGTGAAGATTTGGGTAGTCATTTTCGTTGTGATCGGGGGAACCAATTCCACTGATTAGCAGCGGCAATATAGACTTTGAAAGAAAACCTGTATTGTCCCATAATTCCAGCTTTTCAAGGAGGGGAGGAAGGCAAGGTTGCCTCCCCGTCAGTTGTGGACAATCATCTATCTTTAGACTTCTGAGTGCGGGAGAAAACAAGATCTCCAGCTTTTTCTAACAGATTAGCAACTAAAGTAACTGGCAAACTCATCTCTCCTCTTAAGCTTCATTCCAGCATACTTTGTCCCGCCATCTGAGTCACTTGTTATTGTTTCTTTATTTGATAGGTAAAAGATATTAACCTGATATAAGGTGAGAATTACATCAACAACAAAAGCAATAGACAAGGCTATTACTAAAGGACCACCCTAATCATATGCACACGCACACCCACTTACCCCCACCAAGACAAAAGTACCACCAGTCCACCACCAAGGCAGTACCACTATGACAACTACCAATAGTAAACAATAAGCACCACCTCTATGCCCATACTAGAATAAATTATCATCTTCTACTCCTCCTTGTCCCATGCTTCTTCCCATCACAAGCACTCAAAATTTATGTTGGGATCTTCTTCATACATTTCATCCTCCTCGCTCGTCAAGATCAACATAGTATTGACTATCGTCTGTCCATCTATCTCAATAAAACTTCTCAATGATCCTAGCCTTCCTATCATCCATCTCAGTCACTTATTAGTTATTAACACAGATCTTGGTAGTTTCTAACCCGACAGGGACAATTCTGGTGCACCCTTTTAGCTAAACGCCTTTCCAGCATACTTATATTCCCAGGAAATAAAAAATACAGAACAATTCCATCAGGGACGACAAAAATTAAAATATGGATAAGTTATACCTCAACAAAGCCTTCCACCTTTCCCTGTGTGATGGTCCTATCCATTACAGCTTTTGATGAGTATCCGTGTGTAGATGGAGTTTTGTGCTCCTTTATTATTTGCTCCAAGGTTATTGAAGATGTTTTTGCCTCCATCAAAGCCATTATTCTGCATCACAACAAGTGAGACTTCAATACACCCAGAAAATATTCACAACTAAAAATATAGACGTGTATATTGATAACAAAACATGCACCAAGGTACATTAATTACATAAGAACATTAGGCAAAATGAGTTAATCACAGAAAAATCTAACATGTATTTACCTCTGCTTTAATTCAGTATCAACTACAAGTGGTTGTACACCGCTCTACACTTTTGCTTGAGTAGTAGTTTTACTTCCCTTCTTCAAACCTAAGGTTTCCTTTCCCAAATATGCCCCACTTTCATCATCTCATGGATGACACCCTCACAGAGACAGTCTGGATGCTGTCTTTCAAAGACTTTCTGGATGCATCTTCTGGTTTTAATTTACTTGAGTAAAGTAACTCTTGCCTTGAGATAGGCCTTTCCCCTTTTTTCTAGAAGGCCGGCCTTATTTCCATTGGAAAACACCTTTTAAAATGTTTTGGTGTCGCTGAAATAATCCTTTAAGCTAGGGAAATCCTCAGTAACCACAAGCCTCTTCTTTGCCACTTTTATTTCTACTGTTTGATGAAATATCTAGAAAACATTTTCTCTTCTTTCAAGACGAGGAAATATAATATGGTTTCTAAGTGGCGTAGCAAGGGTTTCATCAATTTCATGCTTCCTGGTACAGATCAGTTGCAAATCAATAATGTAGCAAGTATGCAGAGAATGAAGAAAAACTACATCTAAGAGCACACAAACTTACGAGCAATATATCAAGACACGCCCTTGTAATGACAGCTTCCTCCTCTATATCTTCAAAAGAAATTTTCCTGCTCAAAGATGCGAAATTGCAATCAACAAACTAATTTCCTTGCTTGTAGTAAAACGAACCGGGATTCTTTTTTCTTCCATTAGCAATATTTACATATATAAATTAACCAAATTGAAGGGAGGCAAAGAGAGAGAATTACAAGTACCTAGGCAAGCATTTCCTGTGATATGCCCGTGGACAACATCTACAAACAGCAAACTGCAATTCATTAACCTCCTTATTTTCCCTTCCTTTACAGATGTGGCATATGTGGATGGGACAAGTAAATGACTCTCCTGCAGCTATCCTTTTTCTCAACTCTTCACCTTCAGCATCATTCCCAATAGAAAGTAATTTCGCAACACATTCAGGATGATAGAAGTAGCCACACGTTGCAGAAACACAAGAGAAGACCTGAATTGCCATTTGTGACCGAGATAATTGATGTTATGGCCAGACTAACTGCTAATATATATAGCATATGGTTGTGTTGTACAGAGTTAGCTCCATGAGATAGAGGAAGCCAAAACATGGAAATCAAAACATATATAATTTATTCTCACATAAATTTAGCCACAGGCAATATTTTGGCCCTTGAAATTTCTGAGACTGAGAAAACAAGTATAAAAATATAGATATAAGAATACGGAAGCCCTTGGAACTTAAAAATGTTATCCATTTATAACTTTATAACCAGGCTACTGGCCAGAAATAATTTTTGAGGAACACCAGTTAAGATGAGGTTGATAAAAATGATAGAATTTAAAACAAGTGATTGAGAATTATGAAGTGGTTTATTCGACTCTCATGTTCAAATAATGTATAGATATAAAGCCTATTTTGTTGTCCATGTTGTGAGGTTAAATTATATATCCATGTTATCATTGTCTACTTCAAAAATCACTTGTTAGGGAAGTGAAATGAATGGCTTAGCTGATGTGAGAACTCAAACAGCAATACAATTTTACTTGGTATCGGAGCTACAAGTTAATAACCGATCCTTTCCTCCTCGGGAGATGTCCTCTTAGAACTCTAACACATGTTAATGATACTATTCACAATATCTTATTACTGGAGTGTAAAAATTAAAGGTAGAATGTAGTCACTGAACAATACAATATACAATAAGCAAAAAAATGAAAAAGGGTAAACAATAGAATGATCCTGAATATAATGCTATTTCAAAAATAAAAAATAAATATATCAGAAAACAGAATAAAAGAAGTTAATTATAAAAGGAAGAGAGATTTTGGAATAGGATAGGAAGGGCTTCATCGGCACAAAATAACACACTTTGCAGAACTTGATTTTGTGATATCCCATAAAATACCAAATCCAAGAACAAAAATGACATCTGGGAATTAAGGCCAATTAGAAACAAGATGCTTTGAGCTCCTATAGAGTTGAATCTCACAATAAAATAGTACGTGGAGCCTTTTATTCTTTCTTTCTTTTTGTTTGTTTAAAGAAAAAGTAGTAATGAAAGCCGCCACAGGCCGAGAGAACCTACAAATACAAAAGACCAATACAACCTAGACTTCATACCCAGATACACCACATCACCTCTTATTTAACATTCAATAAAAACAAATGATCCCATCTAGCTACACGATGTTCAAAACGGTAGATCCTAAACTCTTTAAAGACATTAGACCATCGATAAAGGAAGCCCCTATAATAGATAAATAATCTTCTTTGTCGCCAAAACTCCTTCCAATGGTCATTACAGTGCAGGACAAAAAAATAGGCGCTTACAACTTTAGAAATAGTGCCAATAGAATGGCCCGCAAAAAAAAGAGATCCTTTAACATACAAAAAAATAAAACAGACAGTTACGAGGCCTTGCCTTTGTAACAGAAATTATTTCTGCTACCAATTGCTATTAAAAAATGATCACACTATTATAATCCCAAACATTCCATCTGCACTCAAATTCAAGGATCTAACTTAAAAGAGTGTTACACTTTTTATCATGTGGATACCTCGGCACCAGAAGTTTTGTCAGAAGAGCCCAATTCCCCACAAGCAAAGCATTGGTGTTGCTTATATTGACAGTTGAAACAAAGGAAACTTTGCATTGCCTGCATCAAGGAATGGAATATTGCAAAAATGATCATTTTGTATTGATTAATTAAAAGTGTAACTGAGATAAAGATACAGAGAGATCCATACCCGGCCTTTGAAAAACCAAGTGCTTTGCAGTCAGAGTTAGCACCTGCATCAACAGTCGCATGGAAAGACCTCATGCATCTTGAAAGGAAAAGACAAGTTAACTCAATTTAAGGAACCCAAGATGAAGCATTTCCTACTTGATCACAACACTATTACGTAACATCTTCAAAGATACCTAGATGATGGATGGGTGACTGTTGATAGCAATTTTAATGTTGTCCTCACGCATTCACCGCTTAATCCATCTCTTAATTAAAAAGTAGTCCTTAAATTGACTAGTCTCGTGAGACGAAAGCAAATTCTGGCTGTCAAGTTGAACAACAAAGTTTTAGTTAGTCACATACTGCTTGTATATCAAAGAATTGGTAACAACTTGGGAGTTACAAAATCCTAAAATCAATAAGTTAACCCAATTTTTTTGAAGTAGTGAGAGATTTGAGGATTGGGTTGGTTGGTGTTTGGAGAAATGAGGGATTTTGAAAATCATAAAATCAATTACCTGTTGGGGTTGGGCTGATGCATGATTCTTCTTTGCAGGTGATCAATCAATCACTGGAATACTGATCAATCGGTTATTCAGGGATGCAGTCTTTCAAATTAAGTACGATCTTTGGAATGTGGGAATTGGTGGTCCAGCTTTCTCTTTTTCTGCAGCGTTCTTCCAGAATTGGACAACCAAATATTTCCAGTCGTTGGAGCATGGGGAGATGCTTCAAATCCTCTGGCGTGAAGTCAAGGAATTCACAACTCCAAAATTTCAATGATTGAATTGCAGTGAGTTGGTTGAAGCCTTGGGGAAGTGACGACTCTTCAGACCACCAGATGGAGAAAGAGTGAAGATTTGGGTAGTCATTTTCGTTGTGATCGGGGGAACCAATTCCACTGATTAGCAGCGGCAATATTGACTTTGAAAGAATACCTGTATCGCCATCTAAATCCAGCTCTTCAAGGAGGGGAGGAAGGCAAGGTTGCCTCCCCGTCAGTTGTGGACAACTAGATATCTTTAGACTTCTGAGTGTGGGAGAAAACAAGTAGTGCGGCACCACCTTCAACTTAGGGCAACCACGGATCGACAATACCTGAAGACAGGGCATGATGAAACCTTCTCCACCTTCTTCATCTCTTCTTATTGGAAGCTTTATTTCATCCCCCTGTTCCTCCCACTCCCACAAGCAAGACAATGTATGTTTCTTCAATACTGGGAACACTGCAACTTCTTGAGCGCTAAGAGTAACATTATCATCAATTTGGAAAAGCTTAAGGCCACCTAGATTAAGTTCTTCCAGAGATTTTAGCTTCCCGAGGCCTGGTGGTAACATTTGCAATTTCAAATCATGCACAGTCAATGTGCGAAGCTTTGGAAAAATCTCCACGCCTCTTCGGAACGGCAGATGCCACTCCTCACACTGTTCCATATAACAAATCTGAAGCGTATGTAACTTCGGGAACACTACTACCGATTGTACTGAATCTTCACCAGCAGTAGAAGTACCATCAGTACTTCCCAGTCCATAAAACTCGCATCCGATGCGTTTCACTGAGCCCAGCCCCACTAATTCAAGGTGTTCAAGGTTTTGAAGTCTCCCCAAAGCAGGCAATTCCGAGCATTGATTGCACCAATTCAGTTCCAGTTTCACCAGATTGGGTAAATATGTGCTTGACATCCACAACGGAAATCTATTCCCTTTGTAACGTTCTATCTTCAACATTGCCAAGTTTGTATGCGGCTGGAGACCATCCAAAACACTCTCTATCCTTTTTCTCTTTTCTTCTTCTCCATCAGCATCCTGTCTTTCTTCAGAAAACCGTAAAACCAAGGACCGGAGCTTGTCTTTTTTCTTTAGTACTGCGTCTATTGAGTCCGCCATTTGTCCCAATCCCTCTATTATTAGTTCTCCTTGGATATGGTCTAGAAGTTTTAACTCTCCAATCTGGCATCCTTTTCCACCATCACGATCCAATACCACTTTACTTAATGTTCTAAGGAAGCTCAATCGCTCTAAACCCCATGGGAAATAACTCAACTCATGAGTTCCTTCAAGTTCGAGATGCCTGAGATTACGTAATTTCCCAATTCCTTTGGGGAGTTTTTTGAGAGATCCACACCAATTTAGTTTCAACGTCTGTAAATTAAATAGATTACATACTGTTTCAGGTAACTTCTCCATCTCTCCGTTATTAGAAAGATCGAGGAGTCTCAGATGTAGCAATCTCTCCACCTCATCTGGAAGTTCTTCAAAATAACTGTCACACAAATCCAATACCCGAAGGCATGTCATCTGACACATAATTAACTCAAGACGTGCACTGGTATCCTCATATCCTGCACCAAAATGACGCAACCTGATGTTACCAACCTCTCTATCATTCTCCATAAAAATAGAGGATTCCTTCTTTGCGAGATGTTGGGCAAAATCATGCACAAGGTCATGCATTTTGCAACCAATGACGTTGCCTTCACTGTCTTTTTTAAAATCTTGGAACAAAGAGCACATCGCGAGATCATTGAAATAGTTTGTACCAATTTTCTCTAGATCTTTTGAGCTATCATAACTTAAAAACCCTTGCGCCATCCAAAGCTTCACCAATTCATCTTTATCTATTTCCGCATCTTCACCAAAGATAGCACAATAAGAAAAACATCGCTTCAAATGTGAAGGCAATGCATAATAACTTAATAAAAGAGAAGGTAAAAAACCATGCTCATCTTCCGACATTACTTCCCATATGTCGCTTGCCAGTACATCTTCCCATTCTACTACAGATCTTTTGCGGCACATAAGACTCGCAATAATCTTTACCGCTAGAGGGACACCCTTACACTTCCAGGCAATTTTTTTTCCAATTTCTTCAAACTTTTGGCGATCGTCTTGTATTTCCCTGAGAGCTATATGTTTAAAGAATGACCAACAATCTTCATGAGACAATTGCCCAAGCCTATGTATATAGGTGGAGGCCATCTTCTCTGCAATGTCCTCATCTCGTGTGGTGATTATTATTCTGCTTCCCTGTGCACCACCATCCAGTGAGACCCTCAACTTTCTCCAAATCTCTCGATCATAGGTCCATACGTCATCTAGCACAAGAAGGAACTTCTTTCCCCGTATGGATTCAGACAAACTTCTATGCAGATCTTGCCACACTACGATATTAGGGACATCACCAGTAGCTTCTTTAATAATAGATTTGGCCACCCTTTCAAGATCAAAAGGCTTCGAGACACAAACCCACATCAGCTTTTCAAAGTTCTTCATCACTTCCTTATCTTTGAGGATTAGTTGCACAAGGGTCGTCTTGCCGAAACCCGCTGTACCAACTATAGAGATGAGTGGGACATGTGAATCTTGATGACTAGTCTCACTTCGTAATAACATGCCTACTATGCTATATATATCTTCAGAACGACCATAGATCTCAGAACCATCAACAAAAGAGCTCGTTGATCTCAGAGGTTCTTCTCGACTTTGCCTTTCAGAGAGATTAGGAAGTAGAGCTTTATTTTTAACAATCCGATCTAGTCTTTCGTTTAAACGAGAAAATTGAGAAAATAAGCCGGACCAAACCTCCCCACTGATAGGAGCATCATAGGAGATGCGTGTGAGTTGTTCTAACCAAGCCTTCACTGCTCCGTTGTTGACTTGCTTTTCCTCTGCATCCTCAACCACTGCTTGGATAAAAACGAGTGTATCTTCGAGTTTTTCGCTTTCATTAGCTACACCCGCCAATAGATTCACCTGATCTGTTTGGAGGATCGAACGCAATTGCTCCAACACACCGGAGATCACCGCATGAGCCATAGTGATAAGAAACACAACAAGATGAGAAGAAAAACAGATGACTTAAGACTGGTCAGGTTCGTTGTAGTCACACGACCCACCTAACCTTTGTCTAAACACCAATAATTCAATAATTCACATAGTGGATCTAGAACATTATTTATTTATTACAATGACTTTACATTATTTATTTATTTATTTATTACAATGACTTAAGAATAATCTCCAGTGCACATGTAACGAATCAAGAAAAAGCTTGGATTGGATGTAGGGTTCTGCGTTGGTAATAGACTGCTCTTGTTAAAATCTGAAAGAAAATGAATGTAGAGATGCAACCGCTGATCATTCAGGGTTAAATTGAATCCCCTGGGCAGAATAGAAAGGCTTGGGGTCAAACCAAGACATTGTCTTTTTGTAACCCCCCCAGGCCTATATGAACACATATCTGAAGTGAGGCTTACTACCGTTCGTCAATAAGATCATGTAAAATTAATAATCTATCAAAGAAATAAATCTTATCAAAGAAATATTATGAAGAATCAGAGTGCAAAATTGGTTTAAAACATTACAATCTCAATACAGACCCCAAACAGACTCTTTCTATATCTGATACATGATTAAATTGAGTTCTAAAGTTAGCTGTCAGAATGGTGCAATTGCCATAGGGTCATCTGTTATCAAGTTACACACACACTAACACTGGGTTGGATATGAAGTTACGTCGTCAACAACAATTTTGTAGCACATTCCACTAGGCTGGTGAGTAATCAGCGAAGCAGTACTTGCAAAAAGAATGTGGGCAAAGACATGGTGACATTGGTTCTCCAGACAGTGTACAAACAGATGCACTTGTGAAAAACACAAGTAATCTGAATCGCTTGGATAAAGAATTGTGGGAATGCCCTTTGCTCCATCTCTCTGAAATTTTAGGAAAAGGTGAAGAGGATATCTTGTTAAAATGCTGATACAGTTGAGGAAACAAACTAGCTGCTAGTGCTCATCTTGGACTTTCAATGAGACTAATTCACTTTCTTGTGGTTGGCCTCTAAGCTTTAGAGAAGCTGGTAACCATCTACGCAGTCTTTCTGGACACCACCTGCTCAGAATACACCAAACTAAGTACTTCTGAAACACAAAAGGAGATAATGACAATGATGTGCACTTCCAGAAATTGGTTTTAAAGGAGCAGAAAAGTTGGGAATTTGTGTGTAAGTGTGGGTTGTGTAGAGGACCAGAGAGGGCAATGAACGGCTAATATAAACGTCAAGAAGAGATCCATTATCATTTCAGTGTTTCTTTCTTAAATAACTATAATTTACTTAATAAAACACATTCAAAATTTCATACAGTTCATTCAGTAAAATCGTGTGTTTCTCAGAGAATATAAATCAGATTAGTGTCATACTTCAAATTCATAAAAATCATTTACTTCTATCCATTCTTATTCACTAACTCAAGTAAAATCAGATAACGATTCTCAAAATATGTTATGGAACCTCCTAAGACTTTCTCAATGATCTCAGTGAAATGTCTACTGACAAATTTAGTTACTGATGAAATAAATGTGTGAAAGTTAGTTTATAGGCAGAAAAAAATACGTGTTCCCAGAAAAAATACAAGAGGAAGGTGTACGATGATGGCTTGTTGCAATCACAATCCAATATCTGTTAAGAATGATCTCTAAGTTTCAATATATTATCTCAGGTCCTATTCAAACCGAAAATTTAGTTCCCATTTCATATCACCTAGCAAGCAATTGCAACTCATCAATACATGATTTAGACACAGGTGAAGTGTACTTCTAACCTCAAGATTTTTCAGTGTCCTTGTATGCCGTAAGGACATCCTCGAACTCCATCTCAGAATCATCTGGGACAGTAATACCCTCCAGATTGCTCATGATTTCGTCACCCCTGCCATCCAAGAAAGCATGTTCACCTTTATCGTCTACCTTAAGCAGATTATCACCTCCCTCCATATCTGAAAACTCATTATATGTTTCAATATCCCGTTTCCTTCCCCTGTAACCAATAAGACGTTGAACCTTTTCTTTCCAAAGAACCAAAGGGCACTTCTCTATAAGCTCAGGACCATCATAAGCTTCAGTTAAGTATACACTGAGTCTCTTACCTCTTTCAGAGACATAAAAGATCCCAAAATGTTTCAAGAAGATTCTCATCAACTTCTGAGGCATGACAAGTTCTTTGCGGAAGTGAGTGAGGTAATCAGTAACAAGCCTCTTCTCAAGAGTAAAACTAAGTAGCTCATGCATGACAGCAATGGCTCTCTTATCAAACTCCTTCGAACCAGCTGTGAGCCCTCGAGCATCCGCATATGGAGAGAGATAAGACCGTTTCTGGAAGTGTTCAATCTTCCCACCAAACCTGAAAAGCTTTTTGTAGTTTGCAGGGAACTTCACTGGAAAAGGAAGTGTCAGCACCCCAGGGGGAGCAGGATCCGACTCGATCAATCCATTCACCTTCTTCTCCAACTCAGTCACAGCCCAAGCAGGATTCCAAGAAACAAGCTCCAAATATTCAACAACATCATCTTTCGGCTTAACTACCCTAAACAAATCAGGATACTTATGAGCCCAGTTCTTCCGAAAATCACGTGGCAAACCAAAATCTCTACGAAACTGAGCAATTTTATCAGTCGGAAGTCGCTTATCCACAGTCATCATCAAAAACCTAGTAACATATTCCGCCACTTTCTCCCCATGCAAATCTAACAACTCCCTCTCTTCATTCAACAGTTGTTCAGCTTCTTTCGTCATCCCACACCACATCACCCCTCTTCTATCTTTATACAACTCAAAAAGCTTAAAAAGTCCGAGATCTTAAAAGGCTTCTTTAAGTTAATTTGCCTTCTATATTGTTCCAGCGACCTGATAGGAACAATTTGTTCAGGCTCTTTCTTCAAAACATCCATTAGAAACAACACCTTTGATAGAATTTTCCACTTCTCTGTTACTATTTCTAAATCATGCACTCTCTTTAACTTGCTTCTATCTTGTATTCTTTTACTTGTTGTCATCATACGCTTCTGCCCCGACGAAAAAACTCGTAACAAACTATATTCTATGTCCCCATTTCTCACAAAATCACATGGCAACTCATAAAACTGCTTAGTTAGTAAGTGTTTCGATATTTTCGCTATCCGATTAACACCCATTATTTATTAGTAAGTGCTTCGGTATTAGCTCAGTTTAAGTTGGTTACTCTGTGAGGAATATCGACAAACACTTAGAGATGCATTTTGTTTACAATGGGAGTATGATTTTAAGACTAATCCGCAAATTTAGCATAATAATAATAATAATACTAGATATATAATGGTTAGATAAGGTTTGGACTTTGGAGTAATAAGGGATGGGGTGAATGGAATGTACCTTCTTTTTCTTTTTCAATTTAGAAACTGGGGATTTGGAAGACTGGTATTTTTTTTTTTTGGTGAAGATATCTACAAATTTGACTATTATGTTTCAGTGGATGTTGTGGGGCAATGGGCATAGTCCGTGATTTCGAACAGAATCTCGGAATTCTTGTGGAATATTTTGGTTTTTAGGAAAATTCTGATATTTAGTCGAAATCAGAATTCGGGTTTTTGAAAATATTGGAAATTCGGGAATTCCTGTCACACCTCATAGCATTCCCAATACAAGCAGTTTTAAGGGGAAATAGTAACTTGTCACCCTTGTGAGGTAAAAATAATGGCCCAAGGCCAATGCAAAGGTGACAATGAGGATAGTTTTTCACTAAGTTATAATGAGGGTAACACTTGCTACTGAGATAGTTACCGACTTGTGATATTCGGACGGAACCTTTTATTCCGTCTTGCGTATTTTTTCGATTTTTTTTTTTTTTTTAACTGGATGTTTCATTCCGTCCGGTGTATTTTTTCAATATTTTTTTCATTTTTTACATTCAGACTAGGGGTGGGAATTTGGCCCTAACGACCCTAACCCGGCCCTGACCGACCCGATCTTAAGCCCTATAAAGCCCTTACAACTAAAGCCCTCACAGAGTTTAGGGCGGTAGGCCCGAATAATGCCTTCTAAGGCGTGGTCGGGGAGCTAAGGTTCTCAAACATAGGCCGACTAAGCCCTAACCAAGCCCTAGTTATAATTTCACTATAAAATACACAACTAAAACTATCCAACTCCTTGTTATATATTTTCAATTAAAATAACACTGTCCTTTGTAATTTATCACTTACCATATGGGTACTTCTAATAACTTGTCTTATATCATAAAAACTTGAAACCTAATTGTTTCTATCTCACAACTCACGACACCTCACAACTCCCCGCCTAACCTAGTCGCCAAGAACAATAATGAGCACCTGAACTAGCCTAATGAAAAATAGGTTGACGTCAAGTAAAACTCATTCCATACTCTTATTTGTCTTTGTGTTCTTCAATGTTAAATGTAATTTTGGTGAGATTTGAGTACAAGAAATAACGAATTTATGTCGGTGAAAGCTCATTCCAAAATGTGTCTTGTGCATTTTAACCTGTAATTTTGAAATATAAATATGAGTCTCTATGTATCTTCCAGTTTATTAGATTGTGGATATGCATTTTAAATTATTGGACTTATGAAGAATTATTACTAGATTGGTTGTTATTCAAATTTCAAAGTGGTGGGACTTTGAGTTTGCAAATCTTTGAAATTTTTTTTGTAATATAAATGAGTTTTAAAATTGATCACGATAAAAGAATAAAATATATAGGCTAGCCCGACCACCCTAAAATCTGTTAAAGAGGGCTTAGGGTAGGTCGTCGGGCTTGAAATTTAGACTTATGACCCGACCCGACCCGGCCCTATGGGGACTTTAGGGCCGGGCTGGCCCGGCCCTAATAACTGAAAGGCTTTAAATGTTTAGGGCCGGACTAGCCCGACCCGGCCCATTGCCCACCCCTAATTCAGACAGAATAAAATATTTCGTCCAAATTTTAAAGTCACATTTGCATTGGGCAACCCCTAATAGCTTTTCACCAAAAATGTAACTATGAGGGGAAATAGTCCTATGTGGCACTTATGTGGAGGTAACAAGTTGTTGTTTGCATTAGGAATGTTCTCATGACCATGTCCTATTTGATCATGTAAAATTTAGTAAAAGTTAGCCTAGATGCAAAATTAGTGCTGGGAATAGTACGGGATCAACCCGAATCTGACCCATATCCGAATTCATTTTTATCCAAATAGACCATATCAGAATCTAAATTATCCGACCCGAATATCCAAAAACCCGAACTATTTTAACAAAATTCATATTTTGATGCCTAAAAATAATTTATATCTTACATTTATATATGAAAATCATTAAAATAGTGTATTTTTTTGTGTGTTTTTAATGGATATGGATATCCGAAATCCGGCCCGAATCCAGATGGATCCGAATATGGTCAAGAGTTTTGAGTGAGAATCCGACCCGAACCCGCTCTATTTCCTGCCCTATGCAAAATGCATGTTGCATCATATCAAGCTAAGAGCATCTCACCTGCATGTTTGAGGCCAAACTTTGATACAAGCATCCGCAAACAATTTGACCAACTCTAGGTGGGAAATCGCAAATTATCAAGGAACTAGCCCATGCGACAGTTGCAATGTCACAGGTGCAAAAATAATCAAAAGCAAACAGTGTTAATTAAATAGTTGCAAAAAGTGTTGAAGTGACACTACCAATGTCGCGTACACAATTCCAAAAGTCAAAAGTCAAAAGTCAAAAGTCAAAAGTCAAAAAAAAAAAAAAAAAAAAAATCACACGACACTACTAGTGTCGCGACTGTTGTGGTCAAAGTAAAAAAAAAAAGAAATCACGCGACACTCTTACTGTCGCGCGACATTGGTAGTGTCGTGCCGCATCCAAAACCGCAAATTTGCCTCCACAGATGTGGCTAGACAGTTGATGCTTCTATGTTTGCCTCCACCTAGAGATGATTTTTAGTGAAATTCTGAATGGTGGAGGTAAATATGCAGTTGATGCCTCCACCTAGAGATGCTCTAAGGTAATAAACCTGAATTCAAGGCAATTGGTTGATTGATGTACAATGCATGTTGCAGTGGAGGCAAATTTGCGGTTTTGGATGAGGATCTTGTAGCGACACTACCAATGTCGTAGCAATAGGAGTGTTAGCGTTTTTTTTTTTTTTTTTTACTTTGACCACAACAGCCGCGACACTAGTAGCGTTGAGTAAATTTTTTTTTTTTTTACTTTTGGAATGGTGTACACGACATTGGTAGTGTCGCTCCAACACTTTTTGCTACTGTTTAACATTGTTTGCAACTGTTTAACACCGTTTGCTTTTGTTTTATTTTCTTGGTTTATTTTTGCACCTGTGACATTGCAACTGTCGCGTGGTTTAGTTCCTTGATAATTTGCGATTTCCCACCTAGAGTTGCATTGTTGCATCCGTGACTTTGGATGGAAATATGGTAATTTCTAATGCTCTTTCGGGGAGTTGAAGTGCTTATTTAATTTATCGTCATTTCCTTTCATACACTCTAGGTTATAGTCTCTTTAGAAAATTCTACAAGAAGAAATTGAATTAATCAGCCCGGAGCCCCTTTTCAAAAAATGGAAATGGAAATGGAAATGAAGTCCCAATTTGGTTTTCTATATTTTAGTTATAATCATAGTTTAGTTAAGGATTCGGAATTCCAACAATTCCAAAAACTTGAAGTCGAAATTCTACTTTACTCTGACTAAATTTTTAAATTTACATTTTTTAAGCCATAATTATGCCATATTCTGACTAAAATGCAAAATTTATATTCTTCGGGCCTATATTGTCATTTCATTTTGTTCAAAAACTGAAATATTCAACAGAATATTCCAAGACTCAACTCCGTTGGAAATCACAAACTATATATAGTTATAATATCCACGCTTACCTCATAGTATATATTTTTTTTTTGATAATCATCATCATATATATATATATATATATATATATATATATATATATATTAAGGACCAAAGTTTACATGAAATGTATCAGAGTTCAGGTAGTTACATAACCAAGGGGGTGGGTTTTGAATCCATTCTGTGAACACAGGATGAGATCTACCCTGCTCTGCAAGCCTGTGAGCAACCCTATTTCCAGATCTGCTCACCCATTTTGTACAATAGCTATTTACAGCAGTTAACAGATCTAAAGCATCAAAAAGTAGTAGTTGAGAAGACCATGATATGTTTGCATTCTTCTTCTCCAAAAAGATGCTGACACTTTGGGAGTCAGTTTCCACTTCCAACTTCTGCACTTTGAACTTTAAGCTCCATTTGATGCCTTGGAGCACTCCTCTGCATTCTGCTTCTTCTGGATTGCTATCTCTGCCATGTTCTGATCCTGCACCCAAAAAACATCCATTAGAGTCTCTTAGAACAAACCCATAGCATGAATCTTTCCCTTGTATGTACGAGGCGTCAACGTTTAGCTTGACATGATTAATAGCAGGTGGACTCCAATGCATTTCCTTCTTGTGGTTCAATTGTGTTTCCTGCAAGTTCTGGTTCTCAGTAGCATCAAAGAAATATTTAACAAGCTGTGAAATTTTGAACAAATTAGGTCTTCTTTTTTCATGAAAGACAAAGCATCTTTCCAACCAAATTTTCCAGTACAAGTACAAACAGAATTTTGTCCAAATTTTTTTATTTATGGGCCACTTAGAAGGTGGATTAAACCACAAGTCTATCCACTGTTTAACCTGCAAGTGCTCAAATTGAGATAATTTGACACTCCAGGGGATAGTAGCCCATATTCTCCTAGTGAAATGGCAAACTAACAATATATGATGTACAGATTCTACAGGCATACCACATAGTAAACAAGATTTGTCATTGATATGCATAATTTGAGCTAGATGTTCCCTAGTTGGTAGAACTTCATGATAACATTTCCAAGCAAAAAGAGATTCTCTTGGGCAATGGGTGTTATGCCAGAAAGCTAGATTGGTTGTTGGGATGTTTGGTTGTGTATTGTGAGAACTCAATAGGTGATACATAGACTTGACTGAGTGTGCACCTTTCTTTGTGAGAGACCAATGAAGTTTGTCTTCTAGTTGTGATCTAGCTAGGTAGGTATATTTGTTGTATGTTGAGGCTGGTTGGGTGATCAAAGAGTTGATTAAGAAGGTTGATGTTCCAGGTTCTGGTGTGGTGATTAATAAGTTTTGACACACATTTGTAAGACTGGTTTGGTATAGTAGAGTTTGGTACTCTCCCTTTATGCATACCTGGAATCCAAGAGTCTGTCCACATGTTGATATTATTGCCATCTCCGGTTTGCCAGATAGAGTTTTCTTTGATTTTATTATGAATTTTCTGCATACCATGCCAGAACCAAGATATATTATGTACATGTGTTGAGTTTAAAGCAGTAGATGAGTTGAAATACTTACCTTTCAGCTGCTGTGCTAAGAAGGATGAAGGGTTAGAAATGATATACCAAAGAATTTTACTTAAATGAGCTAGATTATCTAACTGTGCATCTCTAATACCCAGACCACCCTGTCTTTTAGATTTACAAATGAAACTCCAGTTTTTAAGATAAAGAGGGTGCTTCTTACCAGTGCTAGTTCCCCACCAAAAATCCCTTTGAAGGGCATTTATAGTAGTTGTGACTTTTAGAGGCAGCAGAAAAGTACTCATTTGGTATGTAGGAATAGCTGATGAGATGGACTTAATGAGTACTGTTCTAGCTACTTGGGAGAGCACCTTGCTCTTCCAACCTGAGATCCTATTATTCACTTTACAAATAAGACTGTTGAAGATCTCAGATTTAGGCTGCCCAAGAAAGAAGGGAGAGCCAAGATACTTTTCCCCAACTTGGATGGATCTCATATTCAGTAACTGCTTAATACTATTTGCTTGGTCCATGGGTAAGTTTTTACTAAAGTGAACCCCAGATTTTCCAAAATTTATCTCTTGTCCCGTGGCAGAACCGAATTGTTCTAAAGCATGAAGTAACTCAGTTGCTTCTTCCATATTAGCTCTACAAAAGATGAAAGCATCATCTGCAAATAGAAGATGTGATATAGCAGAGCTGTTTCTAGAAATCTTGATCCCATGTATTTTATTATCCGAGGTCTTTTTTTCTAAAATTCTTGATAAAATCTCCATGCACAAAATGAAAAGAATGGGTGATAGAGGATCACCTTGTCTGAGACCCCTAGATGATTTGAAGTGGCCAGTAGGAGTGCCATTAATAACAGGAGAGAAATGAGGTGAGTTTATACATTGATTTACAAGATGTACAATCTTAGGGTCAAACCCCAGAGACTTAAGTGTGGAAATAATGGTACACCAGCTGACTCTGTCGAAGGCTTTGGACATGTCAATCTTAATAGCCATAAGACCAGATTTGCCCTTTTTATGTTTTAAGGTATGCATTATTTCATGGGCCAAAATAACATTATCACTTATCTGTCTTTGTGGCACAAAAGCACTTTGAAATGGAGAAATGCATTTTGCCACAGATTCTTTTAACCTGTTGGAAAGAAGTTTAGAAATGATTTTATAAGATATGTTGCATAAACTTATAGGTCTGAAGTCCTCACAGGAGACAGGATTGGAGCACTTTGGAATCAAAGAAATGTTGGTGTGATTGATGTTTTCTAAAGAATGACCTTCAGAGAAGAATTTAGAAACCAAATTAAAGACAGTTTCACCAATTAAGTCCCAAGACTTATGATAAAAAATAGCTGGGAAGCCATCAGGCCCAGGGGCTTTGAGACCCCCAATGCTGAAAACAACCTCCTTAACTTCTGCATGAGTGACAGGTCTTTGAATATCTATATTATCCTCATTGGAGATAGAGCTGGCGAAGAGCTCAGAAATCAGCATGGTATTAACAGTGTTATGTTCAGTGAGGAGTGTGTGGAAGTGTGTCACCACTATGTTGCCAATATCTTTATGAGAAGTGAACCATGTACCTTTAGAGTCTTTTAGACACTCAATCTTATTATACTTCCTGTGTCTTAAGGTTTTGATGTGAAAATAATGAGTGTTTCTGTCCCCTTCTATGACATCTTTATCTCTTGATTTTTGTTTCCACAGTTTTTCCTCACTGTCAAGCAAACTATCAAGGTCCCTTAAAGCTTTATGTTCTAAAGCCACATTCTCTTTTGTTGGACTTCTAGTTTGAATGCATGCAATAGTTTTTTTAACAAAAGAAATATGCTGGAAAATGTTGCCAAAAGAAGTCTTGTTCCAGCACCTAAGGGCTTTTTTGACGGAAGAGATGTGTTTCCCAAAGATCAGATGAGAGGGTGTTGGGTGATGGAGGTGGACTCTGTTCCAAGCATCTGTTATGATATTAGGATATTCTGGGTGATCTATCCACATGTGATGGAATTTGAATTGTTTTGGAAGGGAAGTAGACTGTGGATGGGAGTCAAGGAGAATGGGGCAATGATCAGAACTAATAGCTGCTTTGTGAAAGAGGATAGCATCAGGAAACTTGATGAGCCAGGCATCATTTACTAAAACTCTATCTAATCTTTTTTGGACATTGTCTAGACCCACTCTTTTGTTAGACCAAGTAAAGGGATAACCTTTGAAACCAATATCAATAAGAGCCAGATTGTTTATGATGGAATGTGCTGGTTCACCATCTATAAATTGGTATGGATGCTTACTTGAACTCTCCTCAGGGTCCAACGTAACATTGAGATCTCCTATGATGAGAATAGGATGATTGAAAGATGATAGAACTCTTATAGGTTCCCAACTTTTATCCTTACAAGGTTTATAGGGACTTCCATAAAAGAAATAAGCAATCCAGTGATTGTTTGTGTGAAGATTTATATGAGAAGTGATGGAGTTATAGGTGGTCGAAATGGTGGTAATGGATATACCACCTTTCCATAGGAGGCATAGACCTCCTGCCTTGTTATTAGCAGGAATAACAAGATGATTAGGATAATTCAGTCTGAGAAGAGATGTGTTTAGCTGAGGGTCAAATGATTTTGTTTCAGAAAGGAAGATTATATCAGGATTGTTTGTTGCAATAAGGTCTTTTAAGTGTCGGATTGTATTAGTGTTACAATAGCCCCGACAATTCCAGCTCAGAGTTCTCATACTTCTAAAGGAAAAGTCGACTTCTAGATATATTCACTACAACAAATATGACATATGACATCACTAATTTTACATCACTTTCAGTGAAGTGATGTCATATGAAAGCTATGACATCACTTTTCTCAGCATGTGATGTAATAATTATCACAATGTTTTTTTAACATCACTTATTTCAAAAGCTGATATAGTAGAGTTGTACAACAACATTTTAATAAGTGATGTCGTGATAGTGATGTAGTAACACTTTTTTATGTCACTCACTATGTCACTTATAAAGTGATGCAATATCCATGTATTCAACATCACTTTAAATGTGTTTTCACTCACCATGTCACTTATAAAGTGATGTAATATCTATGTATTCAACATCACTTTAAAAGTGAATTTGCCAAGTTTTCAAAATCACTTATAATATGACTTCCAGAAGTGTTATTATTAATATAGCTCCTTTTAATTAAGTTAATTAGTTAGAAAAAAAACCGTAGAAAAAATTAGGTTAACGTTAAAATGTAAAATAGAAATGAAAAAGGGCCCCGCATGGTTTGCTAGGTTTGCTAGACTAGCCACCCTTAAACAAAAAATAGAAAATAAAAAACCTCTACTATTTTCTTGACTCTTTTCTTTTCTTGCACCAAAAATAGCCCAACCAAAAACAAACCGAGAAAACTGGTTATCCTCTTCATTTGTCTTCTATTTCAATCCAGCCTCCAACTTCTGAAAACATTTTGGGCTCATTTGAATAACCGATGTGAAAATATCAAAGGTTTGTTTTTTTTTAATCAAAGATTGTTTCTTTTACACTAACGCTTCAAATAATCTTTCACAGTAGTTGACACCAAAACAGTTGCTAATGATTTCTAACTTGTTGTTTTAAAGATCATTAAATGCTTTTTATATCTTTGTTAGGGCTTAAAGGTTTATTGAGTTTGTTTTGGAATCTTATTATGGAGTCTTCACGGTTTCCAAGTCTTAGCGGATAATGATGCATTAGCGTTAGAGTGAATTATTTACTACATTGTTGCCTTGATACTTTGAGCTAGTTATAATAGTTTTTATAATCGGTGATTTGATTCTACTCACGGAGATTGGCACGGGAATTCCGCAATCATCGCCTGCCATGATGTCCTAAGAAACAAGATAGTTTCTCTCCCGTGATTGATTGACACAGTTGTGGATCACTTATTTGTAGATGACTCTCTGTGCCTTTGCCAAGTTTTCTGGTAAGACTAGCAAAACTACTCTTGGTTATTTTTACCGTCTAATCTATGAGTAGTTTGTTTTTTGTAAAATCTTGTTCCAGATCAGTAGTTCACATGGATATATAAGAAATATATAGTATTTATGGATTCAAGAATATCAAGGTAGTGACTAAGTCATAGTGATCCAAAAAAGGAGAAAAAAGCATTTACCGTCTTCTATCACTGAATTTGGGGCTGTTGGAGATGGGGCTACTTTAAATACAAAAGCATTCCAGAATGCCATCTATCTTCAGTTATTTGCCGACAAGGGTATTAACAAGGGTATTTCAGTTATCTTCAGTTAGACCATTAGTACAATGACACAACAACAAAGCAAACTAAAAATACAAGTACAACAATATTAACAAGAATGGAATTTAGTAGTGACTTGAGACTTGCATTGAGAGGCATTATTGAACAAATATTTTTCTTGTCTCAACAAATGAGATGAGAATGAAAATGGTGTGGTGTGATGCTGCTCCTCTTTGCATTATAAATCCAGTGTCTTCCTTTTCTTCTCATCCATTTTCCTCCTCCTTCTCACAGGTATAATACCTCTCTTTCTTCTCAGAACATTTTTTGTTTTGCTCTTTCCTGATTGACCCTTTCAAATTTCTTATTTATTTCGATTGTTTCTACTTGAGTCAATGATTTTATGGAATTGTTTGGAAACTTTGGCTAATTGAAAGTGAACTACACATTGGTGAAGATACTCTTTGCAACGATTGGTTATACATTGTTGTTCCGTCAACGGTCAAACCGCTTGTTTTCCTTCCAAAATGATCGATAAAAAGAATTTAGTAAATTGTGCACATTATAACGCTTTGTTGCCGATAGTGACTCAAGTCCCTAGTCGTCACCAAGAGGTGCCAAACGGTTCCTTAATTAGGATCAACTAACCCTGCAATTTGGTAACAATGCAACTGATTTTACAGGTACTGAGTAACTGAGGTTAACAGTGTTGTAGTGATAGATCTGCATAGAGCATTAAAGCCCCATCTTAGTAGAACTTATGGGGTTGGATACCCGATTGGAAGTGACGAGGTTTGAGTTAACTGTCAAATGGCAGTGAAGCATATGAAGGATTTAGTTTCTGTAGTGGGTCTATCATTTGCTAGTAGAGAGACCGAGGCTCTTGCTTAAATGATATCTGTTTAGTGTTAGAGGGTTTGGAACCCTATGGATACTCACATTCCGGGAGGGGTGAGTAGGAAATCTTGGTTTAACTAGGAGGGGTAGTCCAAGGTTGAGCCTAAGTATCGTTGTCTAAAAGTCGTGAGGCTATCGGCCTCTTTCAAATATGGAGATGAGCCACTAATGGTAGTAGTCATAGGCGATTAGGGGCCGAAGTTTCGAATGAATCACAAAGTCCAGTCTTATTATGGTAGGGATTTTATTTATGATGTCACTAATATACATGATTGGTCTATATCAATCTTGCATTTAGGTCATAACTTCTTTGATTTGCAGATTAAAAGACGTACAAAAAAATTACACTCTTTGTATAGTCAGCATGATGCTAAAAACCCGAGCAAATGTTTGTTAAACAATGCAACATGACATATCATCATCATCACCTACGTAGTCCCATTGCCTCTACATCGCACAAGAGAAACCTAAGCACCCACTTTACTGTATGCCTGGCCCGAAGCTTACCAACCCCGGAAGGTAATCAACGTGGAGACATAACCAGCTCTAGAGAAACCAAGCACAATGTCTATCATCAAGTCCCATAGGATTTGAATTATAACATGATTCTAAGAGATTCTGGGGAAATTCAAACCAAATAAAGCCAATGGCTCAAGAGTATAGTTTGTGAATTATTCATTAGTATCTCTCTCTTAATGGAGTTCACAAATAGAAAAGAAATGAGATTATATTTTGTATCATCAAGTCCCGTAGGATTTGAATTATAACATGATTCCAGGAGATTTTGGGGAAATTCAAACCCAACAGTTGAGCCAATGGCTCAAGAGTATAGTTTGTGAATTATTCATTAGTATCTCTCTTAATGGAGTTCACAAATAGAAAAGAAAAGAAATAAATGAGTTTCCCAATACATGCGCATGTGTTTGACATGTCAACAGATCGGTCATGAAAATGGAAATTAGAAATGCTATTTATTAGTTTAAGGTAGAGTTTTGCGCTTAAAGTTCTCAATAAGACATTGGGATTCTGCACCATGCATGTAAATAACAATGACATCTTCTTCTTTGAATTTAAGCAGTATTTTCATTTTCTGGTTTTTAAGTATATGTTTTTTTAATGGTTTTGAAGGGTTGGGCCAATTAATACAGAATGAAAGAAAGGAAAGTTATGACTCGCAGAAATTTGGTTAGTGTGTGAGTGTGGTGTTGTGTCTTTTCTGGGTTTGGGTTTTACCGCTTTTGTTGCCCGGGTGCCCTGCTGCTGCCATGGACCCACCGGTGCTTGCCGCTGCGGGGGTGTTCTTGTTACCCGGCCGGTGCCCTACTGCTGCCATGGACCCTCTTGGTGGGTGTTCTTTGCCATTGCCCTCTTCTTCTTTGCCTTGGACCTGCTGGTGCTTGCTGGTGGTGGTGGTGGTGTCTCTGCTGGTGCCTTTGGTGTTTAGTTCTTCTGTGAAGGGCTAAGTATCAAAAGCCTTTGGTACTTGAGTCATAATGGCCTTCTTGCTTTCTCGCAACGGTTTCCGCAGAGTAGCGATGTCATTCCGAGCAATTGCCGATGCCATCACAGGTGGTGGTCAAGTCATTCAAACTGCAAGGAGAGTCATCTATGCTTCACGATATTACTTGCCAAGCGTCAAGCATTTGGAGCTGTTTAGATGGTCGAGATCCGGGCCCCGTGGCGGGCACATGGTGGCATTTATGGTGTTTTGAATCGAAATCGTGGGCATGTCTTTGAGGAGATCAGAGGCCAGTACTCCATTATATAACATCAAAGCGTATTTGCTAGTAGTCATTTGGGTTCTCCAGTCAACTCAGAGCTGCAACATCCGGATAGGCCTTCCCACAGTGTTTGTTTGATCACTGAGACATGATGTCCTCAGATCCTTTGGAGCCTGGGTCGCAAGCACCCTTGTGTCTGAGATTTGTAGTAGGAAGGGCTTGATGGAGCAAATGACACCTCTCCTCCGAATTTGAGGACAAGTTATAAGGTGTTAATTATCAAGTTGGGGTTTTCCCATTGTACTTTTGGCTGTCATGTGACATGTTTTTATTATGATTTTGATACTCTGTTGACTGCTTTACACACTTATGTTTCCGACTTTCATGTTTTAAGGTTTACTTGTGGTTATTTGGATTCAGTTATTTTAAGGTTTACCTCATAACTGTTTAAATGTGATTTAAAGATACATTTCATTTTTATTTGATGATAAATGACCAGGAAAATGATATTATATTGGGATGATATTGGCAATTTTGTTTTTTTTTGTTTTTTTTAAATGGGACATCACTTTTAAAGTGATTTATAGAGTTATTTCACATCACTTTACATGTAATTTGAAATATGAATGAAAAGTGATGTTAAACGTTATAAGACATCACTTTTGAGTAGGGATGTCCATTCTGCCCGAAACCCGCCCAAAACCCGAAAAAAAACCCGCACCGAACCCTGCCCGAGCCCGACAAAACCCGAACCCGAACCCAGACCGAAATACATAGGGTCGGGTTTGGTCACACTATCTAAACCCGGACCGACCCGAACCCGACCCGATAATTTGGCCCTAAACCCGTTAAAAGGGTTAAAAAGCCCGAAACCATATCCAGACCGAACCCGAACCCAAAACCCAGTTATATAGGGTAAAAATGCCCGACCAAAACCCGAACCCGAACCAGACCATAATTCCCAACAACTATATTTTCATTTATTATCTATTTATCTTCAACAAACTTTTAGTCTTTTGCTCATTACTATTTACTTTTGGTCTTCAAGACAAATTACCTTTGACCGCATTACCACTACTCTTCTCTTCCCTCCAACAACTCCCCAAGAACAAGACAACCCAATCACACGCTCATGATGAAGAGATTGGTGGGTTTGATAGTCTTTGCTAAGTTTGCATTCACTTTCGGAAAAAATTGCGGCCTCCTCAAATATCTCTTTCTAAATGTGGTCACCAAGGAAAAAGAAATCAACAAGTCGGATTCACACCACCACAAAAACCTAAACTCCCAAAAAGCCATCAATCTTATTGTCAAATCAACAGTCGATTCACACCACCACAAGAAGTCGAAACTCCCAAAAACCATCAATCTTATTGAGTTATTGTCTTGGAATTGCTTGCTTTGGCAGTCTACTTTTCTCTTCCATTCTTTTCGCTTTTCAAAAATGCAATCCTTGTGTTTTGAATATTTGATGATTGTTGGGTGGCTTTTACGATGTTAAAGTTAAAACGATCAAATCCAATAAAAGAAGATGGCTTTTGATTAATTAGATGAAAAGAGGTTTTTCTTGAGATCTTGAGATCTAATAACCGAAAATGACGTTCGATGAAGAGATTTAATATTCTTTTATTTCATATATTTCGGGTTTTACCATACCCGAACCCGAACCCGAACCCGAACCCGACGGGTACCCGAAATATAGGGTTAGGGTAGGGTTTGGTCACATGTATCCATCAAATACCCGAACCCGAACCCGACCCGCAAAAAGAATAGGGCGGGGCGGATAACCCGATAATTCGCTCAAAACCCGGTAATTGGGTTGGGTAGGGTCGTCGGTACCCGTTTGGACATCCCTACTTTTGAGAGTGTTGTGAATGGTGGCGACGTAAAAAGTCAGGATTTTCTGCATCACTTTTTAATCGATGTCCACAAGTGATGTTAAATATAACATCACTTGTGGACATCGATTAAAAAGTGATGCAAAATTATAATATCACTTGTGGACATCATTTAAAAAGTGATGTGAAGTAACATCACTTGTGGACATCGTTTAAAAAGTGATGTGGAAAACCCTGACTTTTCACGTCGCCACCATTCACAACACTCTCAAAAGTGATGTCTTATACTTTTGACATCACTTTTTAAGTGATGGGAAATGGCATTTATGTTGTAGTGATTAGAGAAGTAAAATAGATTGGAATTACAAGTGCATAAACAGTATAAAGTGCAAGTAACAATCTCAACAAACATAGGTTCCAGTATAAATGAATCTTATGTGCTATAAATTAAAGGAATGGTGATTTATGTACAACTGATGGGGTATCCGGAAAATGATAATATCAACAGCAATAGTCAGCTGACATTTATAATCATGATTATCAGAGGAAATTTTCACATAATGATTAGATTAAGTGGAGTATAAGTATGAACAAATGTATCGGTGGATTACCTGTTCAGGATAGATTGGGTTTGAAGCCGAACCAAGAGAAGCCGATCCAATTTCCATTTGTTGCATCCCATATGATTGCTCAGAAGATAATGCGTAGTTCTGTTGATATTCAAAGCCTGGGGGATGTGTGAGATTGTTTGTTTCCATGAAGGATATTGGGTTATGCATTTGAGCATTCAGCTGTGTATAATCCCAATCATTCTCTTCCATAACTGTTCGGACAGCTAGTTCTTGTGAGTACAGCAGCTGAGTGACCTGTGGATTGGTGACAAAATTCCAAACCATATCTACAGTGATTCCTGCTTGGTTATTCGCGGATTCATCATGCACCCTTGAAGTTTGGACAAACTCGATGAGTGAGTTGTTGAGTTGTGATTGTGTGGCCGGTGTTAGTGGAGTGTAGTATCCGAGTTCAGAGGGGGTTGTTGGTGTTGCTGGTGGATTTTGAATGGAGAAGTTAATTTTCCTCTTTTTTGGTGGGTGCTTGTTTGTTGAATCCACCATCTTTCCTTTTAATTTGTAAGTTCTTTTGGCAATTTTTTTGTTTGTTGAAGTTGGAGGTGGTGAGTGATTGATATTTGGGCTGCTGGTTGAGGGGATGGTGATTTGAGAAGATATCAGATGGGGTATTGAGATTGGTAATGAACCGACCTTTTCTCCCTTTTTCATGGTTTGGGCCCTTTTCTTGTTGGGCTTTGGAGTTATTGGTCCCGAGATCTGGCCCATAGTTGATGAAGGGATTTTTTCTGGGATATTTTCTTTGCCATCCACGTGTCCAGCTTCAACTCGTGGGGGAATATCACTGTTCCGGTCTGTGCTTTCTTGTGTAACTGTACCACCAAAAAGCATACTTTGGTGGTGTGTTTCCTCTGCAGATGACGCTGGAGGATTCTCTGGGTTCTCTACATCATAAATTGTGTTTCTTGCAGGTGCTTCAAGAAGCAGTGGTTGTATGATGGGTGGTGGGTGTGGAATACCTTGGCGGTTTGTAGGTATCATGTCCTATCAAGGTGGCATGAGAGGCGATGGTAGTTAGAATTCCACATAAATGAAGTCGACCCATTTTCTTCCTCCATCAAATGTGTTGACCAATGTTCCTTGTGCGAATGGGCGAGCCAGTTCCACATTCACTTTTGCTTTGTAACCAGTAGCATCTCGTGGTGAGTTATCAGGTGTGTAAACAGTTGTTACACTTCCAGCCGCTGATGCCAGGTATCTTATGACTTCAGGCATTAAATGTTCTAAAAGCAGTCCTTCAAAAGTTATACAGAACTCCTGATGGGTAAAGTTGATATCTTGAGGGTTTAGGTTTGGAGAGAATGCTTTTAGAACAAAAAGATAGCCTAAAATTTGCCAAGGCTGATCCTTCAAGATTCGAGCTTTATCGATTTCTTTCTCGAAGCTTAGAATAAACTTGTTTCCAGGTACGACCACAATATCCAGTGTCTTTCTCAGATTCCACTTCTGACGGATAGCCTTCATGATCTCATTTGGTTGTTGTTCACTGTCTGAGATGATTTTTCCGATGAGTGAAGCTTCCCATCGAGCTCTAGATTTGATCAGTAATTCTCTTGGTATTTCCATTATTTTGCTCTCTTCACTACTAGAAAAATGGACATAGATAGCTTTTATTTAATTGCAATTGTAAAAAAACGCTATGTTAAAAATAGACATTGCGTTTGTCTTATCCTTGACCGGTACGTTTGTCTCAACAGTTGCGTTTAATGCTTACACGCTCTCCCCAAATCTCTACACTATATGATAGCCGGGTCTTTAGGAGTCCTACTTCTCAACCGAACAGTGTATTTCCAATCTCTCTATTTTAAGATTTTAGAACCACCTCCCTTAATTATTTTAAATTTCTAATCAGTTCTTTTCTTTTTAAACAATTTGCAAAAAACTCCCCCACTTTACTGAAATTTAAATTAGTTTCATATTATTTAAAACAATTTAAAAAACCTCCTTCACATTACTGAAATTATATTCAATCCCTCTTAATATTTTTATATTATTTTTTAGATTAAAACTAAAATTCAAAAAATCATACTATGGGAGACATAGGTTAGAGCGACAAAAATCATACTATCTAAGAAATATTAGAGCGACGAGTTTAAAGCCTTGAAAGAACACCGATGCTTAGCACGGTTTGCATACTTGTCCTCATAAACGCTATCTCCACTTAACACGTGGGTAAAGTAGGCACTTAAAAACTTCACACATGTGAGAGTAACTAAAAAATAACACTCGATATATCTTGCCCTCGTCTATTACTCCATTTCTCTTCTTTCTCCTCCCCGAAGCGAATTCAAATCCGAGCAACCTAAAAGTGGAGATGGTTAATCTTTTGAATATCCAGTGAAGCATCTTGATCTAGATATACTTAAGATTTATTTCTATTAGGTTATTTTTCTTTTTAAATTCACAAATTCCATTTTTTTAGGGTATTGAATTCAAGTTCTTATTTTTCCAGATCTGGTTGATGAAGATTGCAGAAACTAGCGGCGAAGCATGGCTATCTCTTGGGTTAGCACTTCGTGTAAACTGGTTTTTTAATTTCTTTATCCCTTTTTATTTTATTTGTTAGGGATTGTCTATATGTGGTGAAGACTTAAGATGATTATCATGTTTGTTTAGGAGCTGATTTTTTTTTGTTCTTTCCTGTTTTAGTTGGAAATGAATATTTTTCATTTGTGATTGACTTGCTTGCATATCCATTTGCAAATTTTCACGTACGCTCTATCTCTTTTTCCATGTTTAGTAATTTGAAGCTCAAAATTGATTATGAAATTCGTATAGATCTGGAAATTGCTCAACTCTAGCTGGTACATAAATAAACTTCAATTTTTCTCATCCCTTGTCCAATTATAAGTAATATAGTGATAATTGGCATTGGAAATGCAACCTTACATCAGTATGCCCATTGCCCATACTACAATTCTTCCTCTCTTTTTTTAGCGTATGGTATTCCACAAGCAGGTTGGCACAAGTATGTTCTTTTAATTGGAATTTAAGGACTCATTAATTGGCTGTGCATATGATTAATTTATTTAGAGTTTGTAAGATATAAGATAGGGATATGTCTAAAAACACATTTGATTATGATTGTTGAACAAATTATGTGTTTCTCTAGGCTTATTCTTGATCCCTTTAATCTATTTTGCTCTATCTTTCAAGAGTGTGTGCTCCACTTTGCGTAAACTCCAAGGGTGTAACAGTTAGTTGTAACAAGAACTGATATTGCAAGATATAGGAGTTGCCACAATCAAAGGTCAATTATGTCACTTGTGGACGACAATTTTTCTCTTTTTCTCTACTATTTCAGGTGTCTTGAGAGTATTCTTGCATCTGTTACTTTTCTTATTACGTTACTTTGAGTGTCTCTTATTCTTTGGCACTGCATATTTGCAATTTTTTGAACTTGGAAAATTGTGTCTAGTATTTTCAGGTTGTATAGTCTATTTACACTTATCTTGGTGACTAGTATTTTAGGTGGTTCTTGATCCTTATGGTTCACCTTCTGTGTTCCTGGACTCTGCAGTACAATCTGTTGCCGATGGAGGCATATTGATGTGCACAGCCACTGATTTGGCAGTGTTGTGTGGCGGCAATGGGGAGGTTTGCTACTCCAAGTAACCATATTTTCTTTTCTCCTTGAAATACGTAAAAATGTTTGTCAGTTTTGATTCTTCTAATATTTATTTGTGAAATTAGATATGGTTCCTATCCCCTAAAAGGTAAATATTGTCACAAGATGGCTTTGAGGATCCTCCTTGTGTGCATCGAGGTACCTCTATTTTAACAAATAGCTATTTGTTCAGCTTGTATTCTTTATTCAATTGCAGCACTAAAGTTCTGTTTTCCTGTTTTTTTGTTGCAGAGTCATGCAAATCGTTATAAGCGGTATATTGTGCCCATCCTCTCAGATCAAATGGATTTCTATGTCCGGGTTGTCGTGCGTATATTCACGTGGGTGGCTTCTTACTTTCATCAAACTATTAAATAGGACCAGGGTTTGACGTATTTACTGTGGTTATATGTTGTGGCCATTCATTCGCCAGGTTAGTTCTAAACTCCAATTTTTAACATTGGTGAATAACAGCTCTGCTAGTGCAATGAAGAACACACCTCTTAAGCTATCATATGTATATCAGTATGTTGGATGTGATTCCTTCCATCTGCAAAGCCTTGCAAGAACCGTAGCAAGGTATGTATCTTGCTCCTAGTGCTTTTCTTGGTACATGATGCTTTCATAAGATATAATTCATGATTTATCGTCTTTTGTGCAATTACTTGTCGTAAATGACGGGTAACTTTTAAATGTATGAACACCTTTAATAAAGCTTAATGTTGACTTTTATTTTTTGATTTTTTATTGGATTTCAACAGTTTAGCATGTCTATATAGTATGAAATTAGAAAAAGGTTTTGCTTTATAAGCAACTGATCAGTTTAGCATGTCTATATAGTAGAAGCGTGCTCATTGTTGTGGTGCACTTAACCATTCTCAGGTTCAATTTTTCTCTTTGACTCGTTGTAAAGTTAATGAATACTTAGCAAGATTTTTTGATAATGATGAGTGTGTTGTTTAAATGTGTAAGTTGCTTGATTTATAGTCCAAGTAATTTGCTTAGTTATACCATTCATTTTCTTAAAAATCTTCTACTTAAGTGTTCTCTAATGGGCCTGTTTAAAGACGAGTAACATAGCTAGTATTGACTTAGTTGGGACCTTAAAGTTTGTATATATAGGATTTTCGCTTCTTTACATTAATTTTGTGCAGTCCTGTATTTCCTCAAGTATAATGAGATTGTGTGATACCATGGATTCATAAGCTCGAAATGGAAGAGCGCTCAAATAATTGAGAGGTTGATGGTTCGAATCCATCTGGATCTAATTTTTTTTGCATTAACTAATTTAATAAATTTAATATACATTTGAATTTTTTTAATTTTATATTGACAAAACAATAGCATTTTCCCAACACTATAAAAGTATAATAGCATGAAAAAAATGCTATCGTTTTGAGGTAGAAACGCTATGAAATTTATTACATTTTTGACAAACGCTATAAATAACGCTATCGTTTTCATAGCGTTTTAGGACACTAGTGCTATCAATTTGATAACGTTTTGGACACAAACGCTATCTTAAAAAGCATAGCATGGCCATAGATAGCGTTTTGTAAATGCTATCAAGTAAAATTCATAGCGTTTTTCCTATGCTATCTATGCACTTTTCTGTAGTAGTGCTTCTTGGGACTCAGTAATATGAGCTTGGGATAGGATATGAGATATGTGTTCTATGGTTGAGGAAAGGGGAAGATTATCTGGTGTATATATGAGAAAGAGCTGGATTGGTAATGTGATTTGTTTTTGTGATATTTTGGGAATGAAAAAATGGGATGAAAATATGGTGATGATTTCATTAGATTTGGTATAAGATATGGTAAGGTGTGGATATTTGTGTCTAGGCGATGATAATTGGATTGTCTGTTGAGGTAGTTCATTGGTTGTTGTGTAAACTGTCAGAGATACCCAATGTTCTTCAGATTCAGTTGTGATTTCTTGAAATATCATTGGACCCGCATTATCTTTGAGCTTCATATAGCCTGCAGAGAATAGAAATAGAAACTGCAAATAGAAGGTAAGGTAAAGAGATCTATACAGGATCTTTGAAAAATAACTAGAGACTAGTGAATGAAATGATTCATCAGAAGGCTGGGAGACAATTAACAGAGAAGTACGTGAATAAAGACAGGAGAAGTATATGAAAAAGTAGCTATTTGGGAAGATCCGGATGTGGATTGGAGGATAAGTTATATTGAAGTAACAAGATTCATCTATACTGTGAGTGACAAATGCTTCCCTGATTAAATCAAGATAGACCCTTGATTTAAATGAAGATTTGATTACTCCTCCAGATAGAAGAGTGATGTTGAGCTTGTTCATTACACTATACCTTATACACTTGTAGATCCAATTCAGATATTACTCCAGATTTGTAATTTCCATATGCATCAGAGTCTGTCGCATAATCTCTGTTGTTTGTCTTCAGATGTTATTTTCCGGCTAGATTCAGGCTAGATTCAGGCGTCGGTTCTCATCGAGTTTCTTTATCTACATCTTAAGCTATCTTAGCAGTCACACCTTCGATCTCTGGCTTCAGATGATTCTACTAACATTTTAATAATTAACTAATGTAGTACATATTTCTTTATTATTTTTTAATTAAAAAAAACAAAAAGAAAAAACCAAACAAAACAATGAAACAACTGAATCTTCAAATAAAACAATCACAATTCAAGTCCAATGGCTACACACACAATCACCCCCTCCTCAGTGCCCCCCCCCCCGAGCCCCTAATAGTCAAGCTTTTCTTTTGCTTTGTAAATGTAATTTGTATTAAATGTATGAAATATGTTAATTAAGTCTCTCCATTCTACTTGGTCTTAGGTATCAAACAGAAAGTGGTACATAGAGTTAGAGTCCATTTGCCTTCTGTGTTATTAATGTGGTGAACATGAAGAACATCACTTGCAACGGATTGCGGGGTGAGACAAAGCATGCACTTGGGATTGGCTTTATGAATTTTATGCATTCAATAGTGCGCCTATTCTTTTCAACAAGATGTGGTTATGGTAATTAAATTCAACAAGCTAGTTCCTTGAAAATGACCTTTGGGTGTGTTAGGCAACCGGGATTTTAGGGTGGAATTCATAATATATTTATGAAAATTAAGAGTCACCATGTTTGGCAACTTTTTTTGCATTGGAATGGAAATATCAAATCCTCAAAATCAATGAATTATAATTATATAAGGGGTTGTTTGTTTTTTTGAGCCTCAATTCTCATTCTCAATCTTTGAATCTTGAATCTTTGAATGGCCAACCTTCCGAATCTTTGAATTCCGAATCTTTGAACTCGAGAAAAACATGTTTGTTTTCTGTCAGAATGACCTGACCCTGAATGCTGAATATAAATCATTTAGACATTTTTATCCTTACAATCTATTTTGAACACTAACTTGATTACTTTTAAAACAAAAAAGTTAAAAATGGATTTGAGAGAGTTTCCTTTGTTTATTCAACATTTTGACGCCTAAAAGACTCATATAGTAATGAGATAAAAAAACTGATATAGTATATAAGGATATTATAATATAAAAACTCACATTTTAAATAAGAATACACATTTTAAGTATAATATATTTTCACATGTATGGTTGTCACGTTGTGCCACCATAAATGAAAGTGAGCATCGAATAAGGATGCCAAGTACAAGAATACACATCAAAGTCTTATTTCCAAAACAAACCCATTACCTATCGTCTCAAATTAAAAACCCACGATCTCTCGTTCTGAATCGAACACCCCATGCTCCATCTCTTTCAACCTGGATAAAAAACCTCATACTCCATCTCAAATTACTAGACAAAAATTTAAGAAGTTGAAGTTAAATGAAGAGGATGAGTTCATCAATAATTGATGCAAGGTAACAAAAACATATGGATTCTTGAGTTCTTCGCTTTTCTTTTTTGGTGAATGAGTTCTTCGCTTAAAGTCGAAAGAGAAAAGGGTAGTATAGGATTTCATTGCGTTCAACAGTTGAATTCAAAGATTCAAATGAGAAGATTGCCGCGGAATGCTGAAAACCGATTTTAGCACTTAACGCTGAAGTCAAATAAAAAACAAACAACTTTTTGAAGGGCTGAATGCTGAAAACTAACAATTCAGCACCACTGATTGCTGAAAACTAAAAAAACAAACAACCACTAAGTTTCTATCGAGGGCAGAAACTTGAGATTTTCATATATTCAGAAATTTTAACTACTTGAAATTGTAAGTCTTGGAATTATATTTTCAATTCTAATTTCAAAGGAAAACTTCCAGATAGACCGTTTGGGGATTTGTCATTCTGGATACAATGGTGGATTTGTATATTCCGTGTTGGGGGGTACAAAATGTCTTGGTTTCTTATTTTTCTTAGAAATATCTAAGTGCAGACTTTTAGATATTTCTTTGACTCTCCCGGTAGAGTTGAAAGAACAAACACTTTGACTTCTTCTACTATACACAGTCATTTGTTGGTGCCAAAATACACATGTCCTTTAGGTAGATCATGTACGTTTTTTGTAGTTTTGCAAGATATTAGGATAATTGCTAGACACAATTTGTTTTATTAGATCATCCCTTTCTGATATATATGGAATTTTTATCCCCTTTGCTTCTTCCCATTCGTTGATTGATATCACTGACAATTTGCTTAAGAGCATTGTCTTTCCACCAAATAATTTCTCACTTGAAGTTTGAATGGTGATTGAATTGCATTAGATCTCTTAATGTCTTATCCACTGCTTCGAAAATGTTTTTATTATTCATTGGTGCCTCATACCACACAACCAAATCCGTTTATTTAATTTAGCTTGGCCAAATGTGTTCCTAGACTGATGTCGCAACATGGATTCCCCATCTGTGCTAATTGGAATTTTGAACCGTGAATGTGCGGTTCTCCCTCCAGGTAACGGAAGAGATGCTATTCTAGAAGATACAATAGCTAAGACAATTTTCCCTTGATATCTCAACCTTGCTAGAATTGTTTTCCAAAGAAATGTTTTCTCGGTTCCTCCATAGTCGTACACAAAAAATAGCTCTCCTGACTTGTGAAGTTCAAAGAATTCCTTCTCAAGTGCAACCCTATTGTAGCTCTATATCGACCTATTTCCAATGCCTTTGTTGCGTGACATGTCAGGAAACGAAAAGCCGGAGTAACTCTCTGAGTGTTATGTTGTTTCTGTTCATTATCTTTTCTATCTCGCAGAGAGCATCATTTTGTAGTTCTTCATCATTGAGTAGGCCGGAGTTGGAGATGCATCAACTGTAATATTTATGTTAGTATCTTGATTTGTTTACACATAACTTAAAATTGTTAGGGTAACTTTTAGTTTGCAGTAGCATTAAAATTGTTTCGTTGTCGTCTCTGTGTTGTTGAACTTCCTTTACTGAAGTTGACCATATATATTAGAAAGTAGATTGGATAGTTAATTATAAAAACACAAAGATTAGTGCATCTAGGAAGCTACTAACGACTACTGTACCAATAACATATACTTCATGATGTCTGGTATGTTGTTGCTACATATAGTTTCTAAGCTATCAAGTACCGTTTAACACGTTTCTAACTATTGCTTGCAGGTGCATTACAGAAGCACATGATGTGTAAAGTGAGAAGAAATAGTTGCGCCCGCAAGTACCAAAATATCGAACTCGAGCAATATATCAATATATCGTGTATCCCAAAAATCGAGATATATTATATATATCGGTGGATATATATCATTTTGTTGACCGGTCAAAATTTTGTTTTGTATGTCGATATATCGGAAATATCATTGATATATTAATAAAAATCGGTCAAAATTGGTCAAAGTCAACAATTTATATCTTATATATCGGTTGATATATATCGATCGATATATCGGAAATTGTGATATATATCGGCAAAAAAAGATTCAATATTCGGTTGAGATATATCGAATATTTCTATCTCGTGTACCCAAAAAATGAGATATATTGGCGATATTTCAAAATCTCAACAATATTTTAGAAATCTCGGTGATATTTTGGGCCTTGGTTGCGCGCAAGTGCATGACATTGTGCTTGGGCCTGCTAGATATGAATCTGCTATGGGGTAGTTGGAAGGATTGATGATAACTAGTGGTGTCAAATGGGGGCAAGTCGGTGGCCCGCCAACAAACAATGAAAACCCTCATGCTTTTGGGTAGGGGTTTCCCCTACCCTCATTTACTTCGAGGGGCGGGTCGGGTCGGACTGCCATGCTTAAATCTCGAAGCCTTTACCGCCTCAACCCTCTCGAGAGGGGCTTAAAGGGGCTTGGCTTGAGCCAAACGCGAGGGCGGGATCCTATGTTATATATTTGATTTACAAAATAAATTTAGAAACATTAGTTAAAAATGATAAAATCGAATGCACTTCACAATTAAACCTTCAAACTACTAAAAAAACTTATTAAAGTTATATTAGTCAATTAAGATCAATTAAATTCATTTCATAAAATATTATAATGAAATTATAAGGTTGGCAAACTTAATAGATAAACATTTTTTTAAGTGATTTTTAGCATATTAATGTTAAAATGAAATATATTGTAAAATTTTTTATTAAAATATATGTAATAAATGTTGAGGGCCTAATGAGGGCCGGGCTTAAGGAGAGGCTTAAGTTTGAAGTCTAGGCCCTTACCCTCCCTCAAAAGGCTTGAGGGGCGGGTCGGCCCCCACCAGCTAATGTGTGAGGGGCCTCATTTTGAGGGCTTTTCGGCCCATGGGCGGTGGCTGAGGGGCTGGCTAAGGGTTTGAGGGCCATTTTGACACCCCTAATGATAACCATAGCAAATAACTTGTAAAGAGGTTCTCATATTGTCATACCCCGAATTTCGATAATTCAGATAACATAAATAATATCCAACTTCTCGATATCCAAGATGTGACAACAACCTCAACACCCAATCTATTAACCCTAATGTATAATAACACATGCGGAAAATCTAAATAATAAAATACTCAAAACAATTCACTCATCATTATGAAAACTTGCGATCAAAATTAAGTTGCAAACTTCCTCACTTAACAATTCGGAAATAAATTAAAACATATGTCCCCAACAAATTCCACTACATCTCAGAGGAAAATGAAACGATATCTTATTAAAAATAAATGCTAACATAAATCACGAGCAACACGCCATCTTCTCGAACATCGGCTAACCCTGTCCAGGCTGATCGACTATGTTCATATAAGAACACACCCGATTAACAAACATACAAATCGGGTCAGCATTATAAACAATGTTGGTATGAGTAGCTTTAGAAAAACCATTTAGATATACATAATACTTCATTCTTTATATGACAGATAGTTCCTCCACCGAGGAGCCTTAGCTTAAGGTAGTTAGTTCCTTCATAGAAGCACCTTAGCTTCTAACTAAGAGTAAATAAAACTTATGGTATCCTAGTACTTACCTTTCTACATGCTCTATCACAGAGTGGGTCCTCTATGCAAAAATAGTTAGTTAACCCGGCCACTCTCCTGCAAAACAATTTGTAATAATAATATCATGAAACGAAACTTAACTTGTAAGCATTAAAACAATAACCACACAGGAGGAAAATATCATATCAATAACATTTATCAAGTGTCCCTAACAACACGTCGTCTCTATGTCTTATCTAGTTTCCCTGGCTACCACAATCGATTCCCAACGTCCAACATGTACATCCACATGCCTCCCCTCATGTAATGAACCACTCCGTGCGTAGTTACCCTAAGCGGGATATCGCATACCAGGTAACCCTCACACGAACGCCATTATGTGGGTACTGCCACCATTCGGCATAAAATATCGCGCGTTTCATTCTAAATTTTGCGAACGAGAAAATCAAGCCACTATTCGGCTACGATTGCCCTACACATAGGTCAATCAACATTTTATACGCCCTGTACAAGGGCCAATCAGATTATGTACTCCCTACACAAGGGGCAAATTACATGAGTTGTGGTAGTTAGGTTCTAGGATTTTCGTTACATAATTTATTCAAATTTATTTCTATGTCTCTTAAAATTTCAATCTCGTCACGTGTCAATAATTTCACAATATCAACATCAAATCTCTCTTAGAAAATGACAAACTAATTTATACAGGCTTCCACAACATTCTACTATGGGATTAGTCCATAAAATTTAATATATAACAATGTAACACAATAAACAGTCAACAGTCAACGGTCAACAGTCAAAGGGCCAAACCTAACAATCACCAGTTCGGTATTCATCCAAATAGGTCATAACGCAAACCCGTAGGTAAAACACTTCAACCCATGGCCCTAATCCAACTAACCAAAACAAAGCCCAAAACCAAGGCCCAAGCCCAACCAAAATAGAAATCCAAAATCGAAAATTAGACTTGGAGCACTGGATGGCGATCTCGGTCACCCTCACCAGCGCACTAGCTCAAGTTCCAGCCACCACCAACCCTCCTCTTCCTCCACTCTCATCCCACCGATTTTACTCCTTGAGAAAACCTCTAACACTTTAACAAAAGCACACACTCGATTCCTCACATTAATCACCCCTCCTCCAAACTGGATCGCGCCGCCATTAACGTCTCCTTCAAGCTTCAACATCCCCACTCTTCAGTACTCACACACACCCACTACAACCAACATTTAGTCAACTAAAACAAACTATATTATGACTACCTGCAAAGTTCAAATAATAGGCCTCATGATTTTTGGCTCGTGCCGCCATTAACACACATATCCGAGTTTCAGCAGTAGTTCAACAAATCAATATACCAACAGTGAACCATTTTTAACAATTCGACAGGACCGCAGAATAACTATAGAAGAATAAGCAGAAAAAACATACTGAGCGGAAAACCTTTGACAGTAAAGCTATTTCTGTATACACGTGAAATAGAAAATATAACTACTCACCTCTCATATTGCGAAAAATAGTATATAGAATATTACGCGAGAAATCCAATCCCAAGCTAGCTAAAAGATGCACAATCCGCCCTGTCTCTCTCCGTTCTTCTATGTTTTATCTCGTGTGTGTAGTTTTTGTTTAAGAAAAACCTATCTTATTTTTCCGGAGACCATTATAAAGAATTTACCATACCTACCATATATTAGGCTTAACTTTTTAAAAACTTCTCATTTGACTAAATATCCCTATTCATAACTATGGAATATTATTCTCTATTAAAAGTAGTATATCTATTATATATCTTATATTACTATCTTGTTTCATTTTTATTTGAAAACTTTCCGAATATTAAAAAAATCTCTACACAACATTCAAAATTCAAAATATTAGTTTCCTATAGTAAAATTTTCAAAAATACTATCTTGTCTTCCCTCTTTTCTCTTTCTATCAAAAAGTCAAACCAACATTTACTAGCACGTACATTGACCAGGAAATAAATATCAAATTCAGAAATACTAAATATTGTTACGAAATAATGTAAAAATAATAATATGGGGTCTTATACATATGTTATTATTAAGTAGTATATTGATTATTGAAGTTCTACGCAAAAGATTTATTACTATTTTACGGGGATTAGCATTGATTTGCATGTAGTGTTTGCAATTGACATAGGTTTACATTCAATGAAAGCCAAATTCTTAAAAAAGAAGATTAATATATATATCCTTATAAAATTTGTTTGTTTATATATATACCCTTCATTGAATTTGTGTTCTTATATATATACCTTTCATTGATATACAAAAGCTTTTAAACCATGGTCAATCTCATATCTTTTTTCCTCTTTATTTTTTGGTTTCTAGCTTATTCATGTATCTTCATGTTATTTATCCTTATAAAATTTGGTTTTCAATTATTATTATTTTTTATAAGAAGTATTTTTGAAATGAATTTTTGAATAATTCTGTAATTTGTGTTTTATACATTTATTGTGAAAAAAATGTGAATTATTCCGAATTATTGAAAGGTTCGGAAGTATTAAACGTTTAGGTCTTCAAAAATTCGTTTAGTAAATGATATGTGAATGACATAATAACCTAAAAATACAACATACTTTGCAGTTTTTTACATTAAATACAATGTATTATTTTTCTTGCCTAAAAATACAACATACTTTCAATTTTTTACAATTGGTACTATCTGTTAAATCAGATTCGACGGAGCTCGATTTAGCCGTTAAAAAGCAGTCACGTGACTTGCACAATTGCACCCACCTCCCATTTTCTATTTTCATGTTTTGGAAAATTTAAAGAATGTTTAGGTGGACTTTATTACTTACGTGGCTAAGTCAAATGGTGGACTCGGTCATAACCTCTCTCAAAGAATTGAAGCACGTATCATAGAATGTTGTGATGAATGTTTGTCTGTTGAAGAACGCACCAAAAAACCAACAAAAACTCCATTACAGATGACCACCACAAAAAAAAAACTTAAGAATGTCAACAGTTGACAATATATAACAAGATAATGTTTACTTGAACAAAATAATCAACCATCCAAACAGACCCAACAGAGTGGCCAATTTCAATAACTAGCAAATCTTTTCGTACTTGTTCTCCAATTCCTCTGTGTTTTTTTTTCTCTTCTCCCAGCCTCCTCAACAACTCCAAGTCCCTTCTTTCAACACACGAAACACGAGAAAAAATCTAATTGGTTGTTACTGAATGCCCTATTATGACATTGCAAATCATCCACCCTTGAATCGCACTTAAAGATGCAGTGGGTCAATCCACGAAAAAAAAGTTACAAGAGTTTTCTCCAAATCTTCCTTCCTTCACAATGGGATGTCCACATTCACATTTGTATCCGGAGTTGATTGAAGAGGAAGGCATAACTTACTAATTAGTGAGTTCTTTTGGTTTCGGATGAATTTGAGGCTATTAGAGGGCTAATTTATAACTAACCCTCACTTTTGGTGGGTATATATAGTTGGATGCAAAAACATGGAGAGTTGGAGGGAAGAAATTGGGGAAGAATTGAAATTGGGTTTTTTGATTTGGGGAAAATGTTGAGGAGGGGGAAACATTAGACCGAGGGAATGTCCGAGTCCACTATTTGACTTAGCCACGTAAGTATCTGAGACCACCTAAGCATTATTTGAATTTTCCAAAACATGAAAATCGAAAATAAGAGGTGGGTGCAAGTCACGTGACTGCTTTTTAACGGCTAAATCAAGCTCACAACAAATCCGATTTAATGATAGTACCAATTGTAAAAAATTGAAAGTATGTTGTATTTTTAGGCAAGAAAAATAATACATTATATTTAATGTAAAAAACTGCAAAGTACGTTGTATTTTTATGTCATTATGTCTATGCGAATTATTCGGAGTATTGCTGACAAGGAGCACAAGTGCCAACTAAATTTCTTTTTACGTAACTGTTTTCTAGCTTAGCTTAGCTTAGTTAGTAAAACCTTTAGGTGATGATACCATAAGTCTGGGGTTCGAACCACGCTACACACTATTGAGTTACTGATTTCTTTAAAAAAAAGCAGAAAACTTGAGCTGAAAGTCAGAATTGGAAATTCCGTTGCTGGCTCCACCACTGATGACATTACATAGTTACAAGCAAAAGAAGACCTCAGCCCCAGCCCCAGCCCCATCCCCACTGATGACATTACATAGTTACAAGCAAGATCAGCCCCAGCCCCACTGATGACATTACATAGTTACAAGCAAAAGAAGATCTCAGCAATGTTGTCATCACCTGTTGTCATCACCTCGATGTGGAGACAATAAGTCAATTCCCCAGCTGATTGTATAGGCCTGCCACGGTGTCACTTGTGGTCCAGTAGTCATGAAAGCTTTTGTTGAGTGACCTCCAATTCATCTCTATCAAGTAGAGGACCACCATTTGAACTATTAGATCCAGTACAATACGCACATGAATAATAACTTGTCATTCTATAAATGAGAGCAAATATTGGGACTCCTATTCGAGTATTTTGTATTTGGAATTGTTGTTGCCTTCCTTTCTCATCATGCAACGTTTTAAGCACTAAACCCTTGCATTGATGCACCGGCGTGGACGAGTACATTAAGAAAACACTAAAGATTTCTTCTTCGGGTACGCTTCTTCTTCCTTGGTCTTCAAAAACATCCCATGTACATACGTTTAAATGCTATATCTAAACGAACCCTATAAGTCAAACCATCAAAAGAACGTGAACATAACAACCAAAAGAAAGTAAAAAGTAGAACAATATTTTTCGGAACATAATAATTTCTTTAGAAGTGTTTCGCAAAAAAGGGCACAGGAGTCAAGCCACTATCTAGATACACACAGTAAGCGGCATGTGGTTTTGGTTTTGGGTGAGTCCTTCCTCCTAACTCAAAAGCTTTTTTGTACTCTAAGGGCACGCTCTTATGGTAGAAGAATTCTTCATATACATCACTTATTAGTGGTGGATAACCAATGTGGGACTATCTTTTACTCTTAGTTATTTGAAATACAATAAATTCCAACAAAAGGAAGAGACCAAGTGAGTTCTTGTGCGGAGACATGTTTGAATTTTAAATTAGAGATGGAGGGAATAACAAATGTGACACTGAACTGTGAGAAAAATAAATTGAATTCTGTGTTGTTGGCTTTTGTAAATGGAGAGGTAGACCATTATTGACTTAAATTGTTAGATGTGCTCTCATGAAGAGTTGAAGTATAGGACTTCTAGAAGGTCCAGCCTGGAATATGAACGACATAGAAATGCTCCTGGGATTTCCTTGGTTAGCCTCTGTTTATTGCCAATTTCTTGGTAACGATATTCTCACTTTAGTAAATTCAGGGAACTAACCAAATTGGATACCAATTTCTTTATATCGATATTCTTACTTCAGACAAACCACAGGGTAGATGGATCTTGCAGCCATAAACGTGACCCTAATGAAACTGGTTCGAAGGCTGTAAGATTTGAACCCACAACTTCTTCTATACCTGCATGGTAATTGAATACTAGTCTGGTTTGTAATATTCATTGAGTAGAAAGCTGGAGGAACGCCTGGACGCACAATTTTGGGACAACAAAACTCAATTCCACTAAGTACAATTATATTTAATTGTCTTTTATAGCATTTATAAAGTAACACATTTTAATTGCCAATAAGTTGTACAGTGGCGCAAATTGTATTAAAGATGACTAGCTTAGACATGGAATACCGAATACGCCCTTAAAATGCAGCACTTGTGGTCATCTGATCGATGTCATTAAACACTGACAATGTGCGTGTGCCCCTGATAAAATTGTGATCTAGAATGGCTGTTGATCCAAATCATCCAATAATATTTTAGAGTTTAGACGTGAAAATAAAACAAAATATCTCGTATAAAATATCTTAGCACTTATCCACTACTGCGGAACTCCCTATGAGTCTATGACCCTGAACACTGAAGTACACATCACATAGCAGCCAAAACTGATATGTAGAACCCACCAAACTCGTCCCCATTTCGTGTGACCTCGAAATAAAACACGAGTAAAACAACACTCTACTCTGAGTCGCTCATTCAACACTACCGCGTAACCACTGTATGTCTCTTCTCTCTCCTTCCACGTGTACGCTTTTTATTTACACTGTTTTTAAGAAAACACGCTTGGACTCCTTTCACTGACACTCTCCCCCGACTCTCATATATAAGCCGCCTTTCTCATTCTTCAATCACCAAAAACACAAACATAAAAAAATTTCATCAACTAAATCCATCTTTCTCTCTGTTTGTGTCGTTCACTGACGCACCGTACGTAATTGCAACCTGGATCAAGACAGAATGGTGAAACCAACAAGTGATCATCAAAAACAGGTTGACGATAATAACGTAAAGTTTAAAGGAGTAAGAAAGAGAAAATGGGGAAAATGGGTATCAGAAATCCGTTTACCAAACAGCAGAGACAGAATTTGGTTAGGTTCCTATGACTCACCAGAAAAAGCTGCCCGTGCTTTTGATGCAGCTCTTTATTGCTTACGTGGAAAACAAGCTAAATTCAACTTCCCTGATAATATACCTGATATTGCTGGTGGTACTTTTACTTAAACCACCTGAAATTCAAATTGCTGCTGCTAAATTTGCTAACGAAGAAAACCCATCGACGTCGTCATCATCAGTTAATCTACAAAACTCACATTTCGAAGAGTCCCCAATGGATTATCCATCTCCAATGTCGAATTCAGACGCAGGAGTTTCATATGGTTGGCCGTTTATGGATTATTCAGCTTTGGCTGGTTCGGGAAGTAGTGAATCAGATTTTGGTACTTTTGGTGGACTTGATGATTTTGCACAAAATTATTTGGCGCCAGATTTAGGATATGATGAAGAAATGAATGGTGGGGATTATTCCCAGTCCTCAAGTCTCTGGAACTTTTACTTTTGAGTACGGCTATGGAGGGTCAGATAATTCAGACGAATTTTAGTTGTGGGAATTTCTGATGTCATAGCTGGGTGCAGATTGGTTGACTATATTTTATGATGTCATCCTTTTTGTTGTTTAGTTGTTCTGTTTATTCTGTTTTGGGTTTGAGAGGCAAGTAGAGTTTAACTGCCAACCTGTGGGTAGGCCAATTTTTGGGGCTGGGGTACAAGTGGGACTTTAATATGTAGCAAAAAAAAATTCGATCAATTCTTTATTCTTTCAAATGTATAAAGTCACTAAAGTGGGATTTTATATGTAGCGATTTTTTATTCTTTGAGGGAATATATCAATGAAAATGAAAGCATATTATCTTCTTCATTTCTCCATGATTTACGATGAGTATAATCTTTGAAAGTTTGATTTTTTTTTTTTTTTTTGTAACTAAAGTTTGAGTTAAATCTTTGCATTAACCGTTATCAAAAAAAAAAAAAAAGAGAGAGAGATGAAGCATTCATTCCAAATTTCCAAGCAAGATACCCTTTCGTGAAAACCATTACTGCCGTACTCAGTTGAGAAAGGTGCTTCAAGCCTTCAATTGCACGTTATGCATATTGCGATCTTAAATCCAGTACAAACTCGTGGACAATGGAATGGATTCTATGGGTGTGCAGTGGCTAGTTTCGCTTCAAACTTGCTTTTCTCTCAATAAAATATGACTTTTTTCCCAATAAAATATGAGATGTCTCGGATTTTTTTGTTACTGCAGGTGTGTCGGAAATAGGGGGTGCAAAAAGAGAAAAAATACTATTGATAAACTCAAAGATGATTATGGTATTTGGGTAGATGGTAGGGACAAAGTGGGTAAAAACATTAAATCTTTTTTCCAAGAATTTTTTAGTTCTGATAGGTATGTGGCCAATGCCTCTATAAATTCCCTGTTTACTCCTTGTATTACTGATTTTGAGAATCATATACTTACTAAGATACCCTCTGGGGAGGATATTTGGTTGGTGGTTAAGAAGATGGGTGTTCTAAAAGTCCCAGGACCTGATGGCTTCCAAAGGGTTTTCTTTCATACTTGTTGGGAAGTGGTTGGTCCTGTTGTTGTTGACTGTGTGCAAGACTCTTTTAGCAATGGTGTTCTTAATTCTAAATTTAATGAAACTTTCATAGCTTTGATACCTAAAATTTTCTCTCCTGAGCATATTTAAAAATTTAGACCTATCAATCTATGTAACTTTATTTATAAAATTATTTCAAAACTACTAGCCTAAGTGTCACATCCAAAAAATTGTTTCACATTTTCAAGGAGCTTTTGTAAAAGGAATGAACATAGGGGATGATATAGGATTAACAAGTAAATTGTTTCATAATATGAAAAATATGTATAAGAAAAATGATGGATCAGTAGCGTTAAAAATTGATATGGCCAAAACTTATGATATAGTAGAATGATCTTTTCTTAACAATATTTTTGAAAAACTGGGCTTTAGTGAAAAATGGAGATTTCTTATAAATCAATGTTTATCTTATGTCTCTTTCAAAGTGCTACTAAATGGATCTCATTTGGATCAATTATTTCCCCATAGAGGACTGAGACAAGAAGATCTATTATCTCATTATTTATTTATTCTTATATCTATGCTTTATCTAGGATGATAAATAAAGCTGAAAATGAAGATAAAATACATGAAATTAAGATTAGAATATATGCTTCACCTATTGCTCATTTATTGCATGATGATTTAATTTTTTTTTACTAAAGCTTCTCTTAATGAAACTGATACTCTTAAAAATATTTTGCATGAGTATTGTAAGGCCTCTGGCCAAAAGATAAAATTTGACAAATCAAGTATTTTCTTTAGTAAAAACGTACATGTTAAGCATAAAAATATTTTGAGAAGGTTCTGGAAGATGAGAGAGTTTACTAATAATGATAAATATCTTGGTGTGTCTATTTTACTTTTTGATAGTAAAAAAACTGATTTTGATTACCTTGTGGATAATGTACATAAAAAGATGGAGAGTTAGGCTTTTAACTCAAGCTAGACGAACAGTTCTCATACAAACTGTTGCCCAAACAACTCCTCTCTATGTCATGACTTCTTACTCCCTCCCTGTATATGTATGTGATAATATGGATAAAGTGTGTAGAAAATTCTGGTGGCATGGACATGAGGAATCAAAGAGTATCCACACTATTGAGTGGGATAAATTTTGTAAGCCTAAGTCTCTAAGATGACTAGGTTTCAGAAAGTTCTCAGATATGAATAAGGCTCTCTTGGCTAAGCAACGTTGGAGAGCCTTGAAAGACAAAAACTCTATATGGTACCAAACTTTCAATGCTACTTATGGTAGGAGAGGTATGGGAAAAGAAAAAAAATCTACCCTCCAATGTTTCTTATTTTTGGAAAGGGGTAAATAAGAGTTTTGATCTTGTGAACAAAGGGTCCATATAGACGTTAGGAGATGGAGCTCATACTTCAGTCTTCTCTGATCCTTGGTTGATGTTTCATGATAAAACTATCCTACTACAGGACTTGCCCCCACCTGTGGGGGTTCAAAAATATTGGAAAGTCAAACATCTTATGACGGCAGATGGAACTGGGTGGAATGACTGGTTAATAGATGAAGTTTTTGACCCTGTAGTGGCTGGGCTTATCAAAGGGGCACATATCAGACCCCAAGAAGGAGGGGATGATGAGTTAACTTGGTGGCCTGACTCTAAGGGTAAATTCTTTGTCAAATCTACCCACAACATGCTAAAAGCTAAGGATTACGAAGTTTGTGACTCAACTTTCCAACCTAAAACTATTAGAATAATTTGGAGAGCAAGGGTAGCAGTTAGAGAACAAGTGTTCATGTGGAAGATGTATATGAACATTTTGCCTAATGGAGAGAGAAAATACATAAGAGGATAAGGAATACAGATACCATGTGCGGATTCTGTTTTAGAAAGGAAGAAATCCAGAAACATATTTTCTTTAAGTGTGGCTGGGCTAAAACTCTGTGGTTTGCTTCACCATTAGGGTTAAGAACAGAGGTTTATCATGGATGGAGTTCAAGGAGATGGGTGGATGAAATCATGGAATGGTGTGAAAACAAAGACACTGATATAGCAAACCTAGGGGTGTATGCTTGCACCTTGTTACAAGCTATGTGGGACAACATAAACTTAGAAAAGTTAGACAAAGGGGCTATGGACAGAGATGTAATCCTGACAGGTACTAAAATCAAATGGGATAGAATACTCAAAGCCCTTGAAAGGGAAACTCTTAACCCTAGCTCTAATTCTGTAAATAGAAGTTGCAATAATCACAATAACATACAAGCTATAGCTTCTACAAGTAGTAATAATACTAAGTTGGTTGTTAGTAGGTGTCAACCAGCTCACTCAGTTGATTACGTAAATGTCAGGTTTGATGCGCTTTTTCAATAAGAGGACTCACAAAATATTGCTGCCATGGCATGGAATGAGGAGGGATCTCTAGTACGTAGCTGCTGGAGTAAGGAGATTTCAGGCAAAGTCAACTGAAGAGAGGGAACTTCTAGCAGCTGAGGTAGTAGTGCAGCTGGCAAACACATCTAGGGGACGAATTTTTTTGTTTGAAGGCGATAACATCAATGTCATCAACAGCTTGAAGGGCCAAGAGTCTAGTTTGGCTTGGTCATTACACAACATAACTAAAGCCATTATTAGAGTTTCTAGTAAATTTAATTATTCATGTTTCAGTTGGTTAAGAAGATATTTTAATGGAGAGGCCCATGATCTTGCAAAATGGGCGTTCAGCTCATCTGATATGGGTACTATTCCAAAATGTTGTTTGGACTCTAAGTGTATTCCTATATTATTATAATATATATATATATATATATATATATATATATATATATATATATATATATATATATATGTCAAGTATTTAAGTGAAAAAATAACAAATAAAATAAAATAAAATAATAATAAGGGTGCAAACGGATAGGTTCGGATTCAATTAAGATATGTCTATATCTGAATCCGAATCTGAAAATTTATATCGATATCCGAATCCGAATCCGACGGATATTAAATTTTTTATCCGAATCCGATTTCGGATATTCGAATTGGATATCGGATAATATCCGATCCCAAAACTAATATTAATATTAATTTTATTTGCTTTGAATAATTCATTTTACCACTATAAAAACTATTATAAATATATATATTTGTCATTTATTATTATTATTATTTTATTATTATAGTTTTATATTATTAGTTTATGATTTTATATAATATTTTATACAATAATAAATAAATAAATTAATTATATATAATAACTATTAATTTTTTAAATCGGATCGGATATTTTCGGATGCGGATATGGCAGTATCCGAATCCGTATCCGAAACCAGTTCAAACATAAAAAAATTGTCCGAATCCAAAATCCAAAATTTTTGGATAATATCCGATTTTTCGAATACGTATTCGAATCGGATTCGAATATTTGGATACCCACTTGCACCCCTAGTCGGAAATGAACATTCTTGTGGGTCTCTTGTTTGGGGTGACGTGTTTGACACATAGTTAGCAATTTAGCGAATAATTCGCAAATTTACCGTTTAAATCGGCAAACATTTAATAAGGTTGAATATTTCAATGATACGGATTAATACGTTAATTCGGCATACATTAATTATTCTCTCGAATAGTAATTTCGTATTAATTAAAATCCTAAAAATACGGGATTCATTATAACTGAAATTAAAAAGAAAGCTAATAAAAAATGGGAGAAACTAAATGGTACGTGGGAAAAATGGAAAATAGATACCTAGAGAATATCAATCAGTTGAGCGAAATAAGAGAACTCGATAAGAAAGATTTTTCTTTTCATTTTTATTGTTTGCAACTTTCCAATAACAAATTGACCCATCGTTCCCACTTCCCAGTTCCCACCAACATTGAAGAAGAAGTTAAGAAGAAACCAAGGTGCAAGTTTACAGAAATAATTCTTGAAGAAGAAATCAAAATGGTGAGAGCAAAAGACCCTGTATGGGAATATGCAGAGGATTTGAAAACTCATTTTATATGCAAATATTGCAATAAGAGATATTCTGGAGGAGCATCAAGGCTGAAAGTGCATTTGTCTAAAATACCAAGACTAGATATTCAAGGATGTCCACATGTTCCAGAAGATGTCAAAGAGAAAGCAGTTTTGGTTGTGAACAAATCAAACAAGAAAAGGAAGACTTCGCCACTTGTTGGGGTGGTAGGTGATGTTGATACACCAAACTTTAATATTTCACCTGTTGATTTGTCTTCTTTACATCAAACTACACTACCAGCAATTTGTGATAAAAAGGATAAGGACCAAGTTGATCGAGCTCTTACTCACTCTTTCTTTGATAACAACATTGCATTCAATGTTATTCAAAGTCAATCATTTCTAGATTTTTGTAAAGCTCAGTTTGATTATGGAAGTGGGTATAAAGTGCCATCGTATTCCACCCTTCGAACAAAGTTAGTGCAAAATGCCAAGGCTGAAGTTGTGAAGTATGTTTTGAAGTCAAAGAATCGTGGTCTAAATCTGGATCGGGGTGTACACTTATGTCAGATGGGTGGACTGATATGAAAGGTCGATCTTTCATTAACATGATCGCCTATTCACCGAAAGGGGCTGTTTTCTTGCATTGCTCTGAAGAATCAGGTGAAAGGAAAATAGGAGTACGTATACATTAAAAATCTACTTTGTCATGCCATTGAGGATATTGGAGCACATAATGTTGTGCAAATTATTACCGACAATATTGCTTCCAATTATGAAAGTGCTGGTGAGATGATAATGATAGAATATCCCCATATCTATAAAACTCGATGTGCTACTCATGGAGTGCAATTGCTTCTCAAGGACATTAATAAAGAAATTGATTGGATACGAGTTGTTTTCGAAGAAGCTATGGAGATAGTGGATTTTACTTATAGGTATCCCGCAATCACAACATTACTAAGCTAGGTAGAAGACTAATGACAGAGAGTTGAAGAAGCCTTGTGCTACTTGATTTGCTTATAATTTTTTGATGTTGCAATCTATTGTTGATGTTGAAGATGGGTTGCACGAGATGGTTGCATCACCTCAATGGAGAGGTAATAAACATTGTACTGATCCCAGAGGGAAAAGTGGCAGACATCATTCAAGGAATAGTCTTTTGGGGCAATGGAAAAGAAGTAGTATCAATGTTGGAGCCTCTTGTTAGAGTACTTTGTCTAGTAGATGGAGAGGGATCCACAGCGGGATATATGTACGAGACACTGGAAAGAGCAAGAGAGGCATTGAAGCAAAGATGTAATAATGATGAGACAAAGTACTTGCAATTGTGGGACATGTTGTTGTATCCAGATAAAAGAAAACAATAGAAGACAAGGACAGAATAACAGGTAATAACCAAGGCGCGGATTAGGCTGTCCTTAAGGAAAGATTTCGCCCCTTCCAATGGTGCAGAAAGGCAACACAGTGGCGTCTTCCTCACAGATTCAATGGTTAACAATGATCGACTTTGCACTAGAAACGGACTACCCTCTAGAACAGCAATATAACTCTCTCTGGCGGCTGACAGGAAGAAGAGAAGAAGATTTAAGTAATTGAAGACTTAACTGTTTCGTGTATGGTGGAGAGAAGGGAGTATCCTCTGTTTCGTTGGTGTGTATGGAGGCAGCACGACTTCTGTCTTCTCTCTCAATATAGAAGCAGCAGCAGCACTGTATACCACGAGTTCTCTCTTCTGCGTCTCTCTCTCTCTCTCTCTCTCCCTGTTCTGTGATTGATCTCTCTTATGAACACAGCAGTGTTTATATAGAGGTATGATCGAATCATAGATGGAGAAGGACACCTCTCCAATTCGGTTTCACAAGACCAAGTTGAAGTAGAACTCTCAAGCTGATACAGAATCCAACTGTAAGTGGAACTCCAACCGAAACTTGTTCAAAAAGAAAAAGTTTAGGCTATTGATAATCTACTACCCACTAGACTAACAGCCCAAGCCCACGACACGACACGACTCGGCTCGGTTCGGTGCGGGGCGGGCGGGCGCGCGCGTGTGTGGCTTTGGGTGAGTCCTCCCTCCTAACACAAAAGCCTTTGTACCCTAAGGGCACGCCCTTATGCTAGAGGTTCACCTCAAATACCTCACTTGCTAGTGGTGGTTCATCAATGTGGGACTAAACAACACACAAGTATTTGAAATACACATGAAGATTCCAACAATCCCCACTATTTCAAAATACTTATAGTCCCCACTATTTTGGAATAGGATATTACAAAAGAAATGGGTTAACAAAATGCCGGAGAATCGAAAAAACAATGCATAAGATATCGGTGCTTTTCGGGCTTGAACCGGTCATAGGGTAACATGTCTTATAATACGTGAAAGTGGTGGATTAAAAATCTTTGAACCAACATTCCTTTGTAGTAAAATAGAGGACATGCACCCACATTGCTCCTTCATTATATGCCCTGTTTCATTGTTGCTTTTTGGCCCTTAAGCTTCGTGTTATGTGAATGCTCTAGAGTATTTGCACAATACTCATAAGAACCGACCAGTTCTACATTCACGTAGGTGGATATCCATCAAGTGTACATAGCGGTTAAAATACACTATCTCATAAAAATAATGGACTATGGATTCCATTAAGAGTAAAATAACTCATCCTTTTTCTCATTGCTATTCAAGTTATACAAAGTATACAATAATGCTATCTAGTCATAGGGTGGGGCGCCTCAAATAAAGACAATAGCATACCGTGAGGCGGCGAGGTGACTTGTTTTCCCTTTGAACCTACTTCATGGGATCTCCAATCACATAGGTGGGGTTGCCGTCGATGTAAGCCCTCTATCTAAGGCAAAAGTCCCATCGCCTCGACGTATCAACCACTTGTCTCCCCTGTTAAGTGGCTTTGTCGGAGGATCGCCAAATTTAACTCGACCTCACATAATCTAGAGCCACAACTCCGTTCTAGCGGTGCTTTTATAGACCGTAGTCTCGCATCGAATATGCCCCTTTTCCCATTATACAATTTGCTCTTTTGCCTTTGCTATTAAGGCCCCGATAAATACAATGCATAGGCAATTTGGAGGCGGTTTTGTACCAATAGGAAGATCTGCCAAGAGGTTTCTAAGCCACTCGACCTCAAAGACTTGCTTTATCTAAAGCAATAAGCTCGGACTCCATGGTTGAGCGAGCTATCAAGGTCTGCTTAGAAGATTTCCAATAATCGCACCTCCACCTAGGGTGAAAATATAACCACTAGTGGACTTGATATCATGAGAATCGATATCCGGTTTGCATCACAATAACCCTCTATCACGGTGGAGTTTGTCTAAACCTTATGCCGTAATTCATTGTTCTCTCTCAAGTACTTGGCTAGTCTCTCTAAAGCACTCCAATGTTCCCGGCTAGACAATGAGTGTATCTCAACTTAGCCTCGCTAACTGCATAAGCAATGTCGGTCTAGTACAATTCATCAAGTACATGAGACTACCAATAATTTGGGCATATCTAGATCGAAGTACACCATGTTGAGCATTTTTCCTCGAAGTTCACTATTTGCCTCATAAGGTGTCGACCGGGGCTTACTATCATAAAAGTTAAACTTCTTCAAAAACTTCTCAACATAATGCTCTTGTGAAAGCCATATAGCCATCATCGTTTTACGATGATTTTGATTCCAAGAATCACATCGGCTTCTCCCAAATCCTTCATTTCAAATTGGGAGGATAAAACATCTTGGTGTTTCTCCACAACATCAAGGCTAGGACTCATGATTAACATGTCATCCACATATCGACAGATAATCACATATGAATTCACATCAAAAGATTTGAAGTAAATACATTTATCAAAGATCATTTATGTGATATCCATTAGACATCATGACACTGTCAAACTTTTCATGCCATTGTTTTGGCGCTTGTTTCAACCCATATAAAGACTTAACTAACTTGCATACTTTATGCTCATTCCCCGTACTATCGTAGACCTCACCGGTACATCATATATATTTTTCATCAAGATCACCATTCAAAAATGCAGTTTTTACATCCATTTGATGAATAAATAAATTATGAATAGCAGCTAGAGCCATTAGAACTCTTATAGAAGAAATCCTAGTTCTGGGAGCATAAGTATCAAAATAGTCAATGCCTTTTTCCGAGAACCCTTGACTACAAGTCTAGCCTTGTATTTCTCAATGGAACCATCTAGTTTCAATTTCTTTTTGAAGATCCACTTGTAACGTATAGGTTTCGCCCCAGGAGGTAGATCCACTATCTCCCATGTGTGATTAGCTATAATCGAATCTAGCTCTGAGTGTATAGCATCCTTCCAGAAAGGTGCATCTCGAGAACTGATTGCCTCATTATACGTCACAGGATCATCATCAAGAAGAAATGTGTAAAAGTCATCACCAAAATTGGTGGATTTTCTGTCTCTTTTACTCTTCCGAATTTCTTGTTCAGAAATTTCAGGATCTGTTGATTGTTGTTCACTAGGAGCTACCAACCTCTCAATGCCAATTTTCAAAGGAAACAAAATCTCAAAGAAATCAGCATTTTTACTCTCTATAATAGTGTTAGCATCGACAAGGTTATTATCAGATTTTACTACTAAAAATCTATATGCAAACTATTATGAGCATAACCAATGAACATACAATCAACAGTTCTAGGTCCCATTTTTCTTTTTTAGGTTCGTTCACAAGAACCTTAGCAAGACACCCCCACATTTTAAGTATTGCGGGTTAGGTACATGACCTTTCCATAACTCATATGGTGTCTTATTCCCTGTTTTCTTGTTGGGTATCCTATTCTCAGATATGGCAAGCGGATAGGATTGCTTCCCCACAAGTTCAGGGAACCTCCGAACTTACAAGCATAGCATTCATCATCTCTTTTAGTGTTACGTTTTTCCGTTCGGCTACTCCATTAGACTCGAGAGAGAGTATGGTGGAGTAGTCTCATGAATAATGCCACTCTTGTCACAAAAGTCCCGGAAGGGGTTAGACTCATATTCTCCACCCCTATCGGACCAAGTCTCTTAATCTTCTACTTAAAATTTGGTTTTCAACTTCACTTTGTACTTGAGAAACATCTCACCTGCCTCATGCTTGTGTCTAAGTAAATATACCATGGTGTACCTAGAGAAGTCATCTATGAATGTAATATAATAAAACTTCCCCCTCTAGACATGGTACTTCCGAATTCACCCAAACCATTATGAATAAGAGTTAGTAATCCAGTTTTATCTCTAGACCGCGTTCTACTGGGTTTCTTCGGGCTTTAGTCTCAAAGACATATCTCACATTTATCATTAGAAAAATCAGAAATATCAGACAATAAACCACATGCTTTCATCCTTTTCATATACTGAACATTCACATGTCCTAGTCTACCATGCCATATATTAAAAGAGTCAAGCAAGTAAGCGTATGCATTCATTCTTATTAATAATAATGTTGTCAAGTACATTCAACATGAAAAGACCACTGTTATTACAATAACCTTTACCAACAAAACCCTCATTCTTTGTCAGAACAAACTTGTCACTCTCAAAAGTCACCTTGACGCCAGCTTTTCCCAGTAGGGACACAGAAATCAGATTCTGACGAATCTCAAGAACATGAAGAACATTACTAAGTGAAAGGGTTTTCCCTGAAGTTAACTTCGAAGAACCTTTGCTGTTCCTCAACAGAACAGACCTAGAGTCACCCATATAGACCTTTTCATCTTTCATTAGTATGTAGTCCGAGAAGGCTTCAACATCACCACAGACATGACGGCATGGTGGCACCGAATCTAGTACCCAGTTCCTCTTCCCGGTGGCTATGAACACTTGTGACACAACAAAGAAGAACAATATCATCTCCCTCAACTAGATTAGCATTGGGAGGATCATCGCTGTCTTTCTTGTTCCGCAGACCGAAAAGCCATATGTCGGTTTACCAAAACATAACAATTTCCATTGCGGCACCACTCCTTTTTTAAAAGAAGTGCCTTTGACCTTGAAATTCTTATTTTGTTGGACTTCGCTTTTAGAGGTTTTGTTAGATTTGCTTGGGATTACCTTCAACGATATTGGCTTTAGAATGAAATTCCTTAGACAACACCTCATCCCGAAGTCTTGTTCTTTTTCCTCTATGTGAATGTGAATGATCACATCCTCAAGAGTCATCCGCTACGCTTATGCTTCATACTATTTTTATAGTGTTTCCAAGACTTCGGGGAGTTTCTCAATCAAACATCCAAAGAACAAAGGATTCGGGTAAATTAATACCCTCGGTTTTCAAATCATTAATTAGCACATGAAAATCATGGATTTGAGGCGTTACATCTCTATCCTCTCTCATATGGAACTTTAGAAAATTCCCATAGCATATTTCGAAAGTACCAAAGATCCTCTATTATGTATTTTTGTTCAAACTCTCCCATATATCATGTGCATTCTTATTTGAACAATAAATATAAAAATCTCATTGGACAAGGTACTCAAAATAGCATGACGACATACCTTATTCCCATTGAGCCAAAGCGGCTTGATTTCTTTCAAAATCATTAGAACCCTCCATGGGTGTTTGTATCGATGAGATACTTTGCATAGTTGAGTACATCTAGGGCTGTGAACACCCTTTCTCCCATCTCTTGAAGTGTGAACTGTTGAAGGATTCAATCTTGGACACATTAGGTAAGTTCGCGAGCATTCAAGATAGGTCAAAGATCTCTCATAGACGAAGTAACTTCCATGACTCGCAATGGTTTCTTTGATCGGGCGTGGTGTCAACAGTGTAGACATCTTTCTTTCCTTAAGATTGTTGTATCCGGATAAAAGAAAACAATAGAAGACAAGGACGAATAACAGGGTAATAACCAAGGCGGATTAGGTCGTCCTTAAGGAAAGATTTCGCCCCTTCCAATGGTGCGTAAAGGCAACAAAGGGCGCCTTCTTCACAGATTCAATGGTTAACAGCGGTCGACTTTGCACTAGAAACGGACTACCCTTTAGAACAGCAATATAACTCTCTCTGGCGGCTGACAGGAAGAAGAGAAGAAGATTTAAGTAATTGAAGACTTAACTGTTTCGTGTATGGTGGAGAGAAGGGAGTATCCTCTGTTTCGCTGGTGTGTATGGAGGCAGCACGACTTCTGTCTTCTCTCTCAATATAGAAGCAGGCAGATCATCAGATATACGAAGTTCTCTTCTCGCGTCTCTCTCTCTCTCTTACGTGATTGATCTCTCTTATGAACACAGCAGTGTTTATATAGAGGTATGATCGAATCATAGATGGAGAAGGACACCTCTCCAATTCGGTTTCACAAGACCAAGTTGAAGTAGAACTCTCAAGCTGATACAGAATCCAACTGTAAGTGGAACTCCAACCGAAACTTGTTCAAAAAGAAAAAGTTTAGGCTATTGATAATCCACTACCCACTAGACTAACAGCCCAAGCCCAAGCCCACCACACCACCACGGTTCGGTTTGGTAGGGCGGGCGCCAAGGCGATGTGTGGCTTTGGGTGAGTCCTCCCTCCTAACACAAAGCCTTTGTACCCTAAGGGCACGCCCTTATGCTAGAGGTTCACCTCAAATACCTCACTTGCTAGTGGTGGTTCATCAATGTGGGACTAAACAACACACAAGTATTTGAAATACACATGAAGATTCCAACACATGTTTGATTCAAGAAGAATAGGGAACATACTTCATTGTATACATGCACTTGCAGCATGTTTGAATTCGTTGTTTATGGTAAGTGAAAGGATAACCTATAATGACCCATTGGTGAAGAAGGCTTTAGTGTATGTTGCAAAAAATATGCTAAGTACAGATGCGGAGCATCGTGCTTTTAGTCTGCAAATAACATAGTACAATACGAAGAGTTCGATATATTTACCTTCATTGCATATCACCAAATGGAAACAATACATCCTCGTAAGTACATTAGATTTATAGACTTTGATTCTTTTGCTCATTTTTCTAGATTACATAAAATTTAAATGTGTTTAATGTAGGAGTGTTGTGGTTGCAAAATGGTGGTTCAATTCTAGTAGTTCAAAAGATTGCAGTTCGCATATTGAGCCAACCATGTAGTGTGTCAGCGTGTGAAAGAAATTGGAGTGCATTTGAAACTGCTCAAACAAAGAAAAGGAACAACTTCTCACCTGAGATGTTGGAAGATTTGGTTTACATACGTATGAATTCAAAGATGAAAATGAAATATGTGGACTTGGAGAAAAAAGATACAAAAGCCCGCTATTAATTTTGAGAATCTTGGAGAACTTCCTGAGTATGAAGAAATAAATGAAGAACAAAATGTGGTCCTTGGAAATTCTACTGGAGCTACAACTCCTGCAAGTGCTCCTACTCTTGATGATATCATCTTTGACAACCTATTTGGTCATATTCACCAGTGATAATTACATGGAAAGTTTTTTTGTTTTTTGTTTAGAAGTTAAAATTTTTCTTTTCTCCTTTGTTTGAACGACATTTTCTTATGTGGATTTTGTTGGTTCTAAATTTCTAATGGATTTTAGACTTTTAGTTTTGTATGGAACTGATAATATGGAAATGATTACTTATTTACTTAGCTTCTTTTTCATGTCATTTTGAGGTAACAATGGGTGCCATTTGTTGAATTTTCACTATAAGTTTACAGTTGAATTTTTTCGTATTTTTTACTTTAAGCTTCGTATTATACTCGAATTATTCACGAACCGAACTTTTGTCGTTTCCGTTTTTTTTTAATCCGAATTGAATAAGCGAATTATTGTCGAGGCTTGAATTTTATTCGAATACTTTCCATATCGAATTTTTGCCGCATTACGAATTGCTAACTTTGATTTGACATCACGAGTCATGACATGGCAAATGGAAGGGCGTTCTCTTATCCAAAGGGGAGAGATCAATGTCTCCTCCAAAATGGAGCACATTTTAACAATGGCCATAAGATAGACACACATCTCAAAGACAATGAGTTAGCAAAGACCACGAAAACAAAACACTTCAACAAAAATGGAAAAAGAAAAGATCCCGTCATCATCTCCTCTTTACTAAATTAGGTTTTGGTTTGTTAGATTAATAACTAGTAATTCAACATTAGAACTACTTCAACATTGGATTTTTACCAAATAAAAAGTTAAAAGAGTGAAAGAAATAGGAAGCTTTCCATGGGCGTTCTGGAAGAGATGTAGGCATTCGAAGTCGTTTTGGTTTTTTTTTTTTTAATTTGTTTTATTTTGTGAGTTGTGGTCCCATGAAACACTTAACTTTTAGTGAAGTCTTTTAGAGATGTGACATTTTTCTATCTAATGGCTATTAAACTAGATCTCTCCCTGGCGTGGAGAGATGAGAGATCAATCTCTCCTCATCACGACTCTATCTGTCACACCCCGAATTTCGACAGAATTCGGAAAAACATTATTTGTTCCCCGACTCTTCGATCTCCGAGGTGTGACGCACTCTCCACTTCCAAAAGCCCATAAACAGTTTAAAATATGCGGATAATTAAAACCAATAAAAATTTTAACTTAAACAAAGTCCTCTTCCTTATAAAACAATTTACAAATGAAAATGCAAATAATATTATCTCAACTGAAAATCTATATCATCTCAAGGGAAAACAAAACACAACCTGAGATGCAATGCTAACGCAAAACCACAAGCAAGAACTAATCTTCTTCATCACTAAACCTGTCAAGACTTATCAACTATGTTCATTTATCGAACACACCCGATAAGCAAACATGCAATCGGGTCAAGATTATAAACAATGCCGGTGTGAGTAGCCCTAAAACAACATATACTTATACAAATATAAACACAATCCACAAGGCAGTTAGTTCCTCTACCGAGGCGCCTTAACTTTCAACGACTAATACAACATCCTTAAGTTCAATAACTAAGGCAGGTAGTTCCTCCACCGGGCTTTTAACTTCCCACTAACCACACAACAAACTATACTCATAATAAATAAGGCATGTAGTTCCTCCATCGAGGCTCCTTAGGTTCTAACTAAGCTATAACCAGCCAACCATATACAAATCATCTATCTAGAGATGTATCATTTACCAACATATTACCATAATTAGATTATTTCGGGCTTTCTTTGTGTGTCCCTAAAATCACGCCATCTATGTCTTACCTAGTTTCCCTGGCTACCACAATCGCAACCCAACGCCGACATGTACATCCACATGCCTCCCTTTACATAATGAGCCACCACGCGGCGTAACCACCACCGAAATGGATGCCGCGACACCGGTAAATCCTCACACGGAAGCCAAATCTATGTAAGCACCGCCACTATTCGGATAAAATATTATGCATCATCGCTCTATTTTGCGAACGGAATAATCAAGCCACTATTCGCTACGCCCGAGGGGGTCGCCGAAGGCCATTCAAATTTTAATCGAACGCCGTAAGGGTCACCCGGGCGCCATTCAAATTTAACGAACGCCGGAAGGGCATACCGCCATTCAAATTTTAATCAAAACGCCAGGAGGGCCAATCACATGAGTTGTGGTAGCTAGGTTCTAGGATTTTCGTTACGTAATTTATTCAAGTGTCATACATTAATGACTCATAAACATTTCACTATATCACGTGCAGGTCAATTACCTTATTGCACTAAGCCACGATATTTAGAAATATCTCAATTATATCTCATAGCCACTTTCATTATTTCACGTGCCAATATATTATTGCACTACGCCACACTCCCGTGGGCAAATATTCATCAATACTATGCTACCTCATAGTAGCATCTCACACATATAATAATGGAGCGTTTATATAAATACCTCCAAAAATATTGCATTAATATATATATCTCAACAGATTATATAACATCTCAATATCGTCACGTGTCAAAAATACACAACATCAATGTCAAATCTTTCTTAGATAATGACAACCAAATTATGCAGGTTTCCTGTAAAGTCCTGAATTATTATTAAGGGTATTTTTGTAAATTTCATATCAACTCTAGGGCCGCTCAGAATTGGTCGTCGGGTTTATTTTTCACCCATAATGTAACTTATCGAACTTAACTCCGACTCATAAGTCACGCTAGGTAAGCGACCATATCGCTAAAATTTGACAAAATGCCTAAGTTAAGCGGTTTTCTCAGGTTGGCGTTGGGTGCGAAGTTAACAGTTCTACACGCATGAGCCGGTTATTGGTGTAGCCATGTAAGATAGAATATAGAAGATTAAATTTAACGGGTCGGGCGGAAAATAATTACGACGACGCCAAACGAGTGGTGGTTAGGCGAATTAGGACCTTAAGCCTAATTGGAATCGATCGGGCTTGGGCCCAAATATATCGGCCCAAATAGAAAAAAAAAACCAAAATTGCGAAATAGGCAAAAATCGCACCTCTTCTTCTTCCCCAATTCGACAGTAACCAAAACCTAGGAGAGAGAAATCAAAATTCTCTCAATTCCCATCGATTTTACTTCAATTCTTCACACTCCCAACCTAGAAACAATAAACTAAAGTAATCCATCGAAATTCGAGCGAAACTGCCGAAACCGGCGGAATCGCAAGCAGTTGGGGTAGTTCATCTTCAATCGATTCAAACCAAGAATTAGAGCATCCAATCCTTAGAAACTATAAACCCAAGTGTGCAGCTTCGAAAATTGAGTGGAATTTCATCGTAGTTCCGCGAAAGGTAAGTTAAATTCGTTTCAAATTAATGTTTAGATTCAAATTCAATAGCTTGAGGTTGTATTTGATGAGAGATATTGAATGGGGTGGTTGTATGATTCGACAGTAGCTATTTGGAGAGGAATGGCTTGACGAAATCAGCCGAGAAGAAAGCGGAATGAAGCATTCTTACTAATTTGGTAAGAGATTGTGATATTCTCTAGTTCTATACTCTGTTTGATGAAGTTATTATGGTTGGAGTGTGGAAATTTGGATGGGATTGTGATGTATTGGAAAAAAAAAATGATAATAATAATTGGAATTGGGTGTTGAATGTCGGCAAGAGTCGGGTTTGGAGAGGAAACGAGTTGAGCGACATCGGTGGAGCGTTAAGCTAGGAGCCGCATTTTGGTTGTCGACTCGGTAAGAATTTTAAATATTCAATCTATTTTAGAGCATTGATGTTAGTTCACACTTGTTTACGAAAGCAACGTTGAGTATCGAGTGAGTGAGAAAGAACACCCACTTAGTAGAATCGGATTAAATGCTAATCAAGAGTGGAATTTGTTTGTAGTTAAAATTTGGAATTTGAATTGAGACGTTGATAGGATTGACGCCGATATGAGGGTCCTACCATGGCCGAAATAGTCGTAGAGACCGTCGAGTAACAAAGCAAAGCCGTAAATGGCCTCAGAAATTGTTAATCCGTAGTTAGATAAAAATTTACCCTAAACCAAATTCAGTAGTGTCGAGATTTTTCTCGACTTACGCTATATAAGAATTCTTGTTCGCTCGATAACTTCTAATGGTCGACGATATATATATGATGTGTAGGAGTAAATACGAGGGGATTCGTTAAGCGGCCTCGATTCGGTTAAGGGCTTGAGGAGAACGGAGCTTGCTAAGGTAGGAACCTACATACCAATATATAGTCCCGCTTATTTTCATGCATGATTTGAGTTGTTTAAAATGTTAAGAAATAGTTTATGATCAACCATGCATGTATATATGATATTCATATTTTTGCATTGTAGTTTTCCTCGATATGAATTAAGTATATGGATAGCTTTCGCGAAATGGTTTTCTCAGAAAAATCGGGGTAGCGAGGGATTGTTTTCTCGTTAAAAGTGAAAACTGGTTTGGGGAAAGATTCGCCTCTTGTCTCGATAAAGGAGACAGAGATGGATTTTGTAATGCGGGTAAGGATTACCCTATTGTTTGTAACTAGGTGCGAAGTTCGATTGGTCCCGGATGGTCGAAGTTATTTACGATGATTCGCCGCTTGGGAATCATCGGTTGTTATTTACTATGACCGCCCGCTTGGGGAGTCATAGGTTGTTCCGCCGATTTCGGAAATCCGAACTCACACCTATATAATCAACAGTTTACAAGAAAAACTAGATATGTAACTAGAGTATTTGAAAATAATCGGTAATACGAAAGTATATATATATAGATATTACTATGTTTATCACGAGGAGATTTAGAAAAGGAACCGTGAATTCCTATAAAGAAGAACCGCCGTCGTCGATTCCTGAGACGGCGCAGTCATCTAGATTCCAACCTGTGGTGTACACCTTTTCGAGGTGGTGGGCCACCTTTAAAGGGATGCATCACCGGATGTAGTCCGGGAATTCCTTTTCTACTTTTCTAGATAACCATGCTTGTAAGGTCACGCTTTATGGTGATTAGCTTGAAATGGGTTACATGTTACCCTCGATGAGGTTTAGACGCCGGTGAGTGAGAGTTTAGTCCACTCGGATGTGTGTCGATCCCGAAAGCAGTCGTCGAACGGTTGACCAATCGTAAGTTAGGTGATGTTCCGCATGGGGGTCGTGGGTCACGTGGCCCACCCGAGCCCTAAAAGCTTTGGGGATTTTGTGTGTAACGAAACACAACAACGGCATTTCATCTCCCCGCAAAAATCGAAAAACAACGGTGCATGGTTCACACCGGGAAGCATCGAACCGAGATTGCCTGCGGATCGGGCCGAAAGTACCGCATTACCACCATTCTAATAGGATGCAAATGCCACAATAGTTGTATGATGATTGTGAAAACTCTATTTTGAATATAAATGAAGCATGTCGAGATGATTTCGCTAGTTAGTGATGTATATATACATAGTCACAATATTTGAATACTATTATAGAAACCCCGCATGTTTTAAATGTTTTATAAGTAGCTATTTATCGGTTATGTATGCTTTCTCACCGGCATAGTTGTTTGCTCATCCTACCTAACATTTCGTGACGCAGCCATTCATGAGGAGGCTTTTTCCTAACCCTAAATGAGGAGGGTTATGGGATTTGGGAGGATTTCCCACGCTTGACGACGCAGGGCGAGTCAAGTTTATATTTTGATCAGATAGAGATGACCTAGGTTATTCTTTTTGTCAGATATAATGAGCCTAGCTCTTTTCCTTTGGTTGTATAGAAAGAGACTAGTTTCTTTTGTCAGATATATATATAGAGCTAGGTCATTTTGATGTAATAATCGATTTGGCAAATCCGCTCTCCTTGTTTTGTAGTTATATCGCCATATCCCCGTAGTAGTTAGAGTTAAGTGTATATATATGGTTGTGGATGTATGTATGGTCGAGGAATGAATTATAAGATGTCCGTGGTTTATGACAAAGTTATGACAGTTTTGTGGTTTACTTAACGCCGATCAAACAAAGGAAACTCACGAAATTTCTCGTAGAATCGATAGGTGTCCGCCTCGAGATTCATTCCACGCCCCTGATGCGGGTTGGTCTCGGGCGCGATGAAAACGGTATCGAGCCGCCCACTATTAGATCCGTCTCGAGCCGTAGTGGGGGACTCGTCGCGACGCTGCTTTCTAAAGTTTCATCTGAACCCGATAAACCCTAGATACACTACCCCTAGTTAGTACGCTAAGCGCTAATACTAGTTAGCAATGTCGGAGTGTGGACATGTGTCGGAGGAATTTGACGAATCGGACACCATTAGTCGGAGTGAATTTTCATTTCGAGGTGCGGTATGACCGACTGCGCTTGCCTAAGCCTTTACCTCGAAATACGACTTCGCCATCTCTTGAAATTCTACTCACGCCATTCTACGCATGTGAATTCAATAGTATGCCGCCTATGCTCTTGCATAATTTTGAGAAATTCTCTCTAATGTATCATACACCGAGTTGGCTCTTTGTGTATGTGCGCAATAGTCACCATGGATCCGAAAGTACTAGTGGTGATGATGCTACTTGATCGTGGTCGGGAGGACCGAATGGATAGGCTCCTCTCTATGATGAATCAAATGGCTCAAGCAATAAAATGAGATGAGAGTCGATCGAAAAGTTTGAGGACTAGTCGAACGAGCCCCAACCTCTTCCTCGACATCCATCGTTATTCCACCGGTGTAACACCGTGAGGTAGCATCCCCACCACGCGAGGGTCGAGGAGTTCAGCCACCGCTGCAAAGTCAATCGTTTCTCACCGGGCAAATTTCATTAGGTTACGCCCACCTGAATTTGTGGGGTCTTCGAGGTTAAAGTAGTCAAGACCGGTTGTTAGACATGTCTAGTATGCCGGACTCCATGATGTGTACCGATGTCGAACGGTTACTTTGGTCGCCTTCATGCTTAGAGGTGAAGCCAAACACCGGTGGATCGCTGTTAAGGATGTAGAGACATTTCCTATGAGTCATAAGTTTGAGGAACTCTTCCTTTGAGGTATGTTACAGAGGCGGCGCAGAGATAAGAAGCTTAATGGAATTCCTGCTAGAGTTAGAACAAGGAAACATGACAAATAAGCAAGATGAAGAGAAATTCAATCGCTTTTCACGATACGGAAGGAGATGATTTCCACAAAAAGCTAAGGCTCGGAAATTCATCGACGGTTTGAAACCGTGATATGCAGAAAGCAAGATGTCGGTCCTTCGATCGATACTTTATGCCGAGGCTGTGAGAAGAGCTCAAGGAATTGAAAGAGTTGATGATCGCTTATTGCTACGAGGCAAGAGGTTGGAAGGGAAGCGGTAAGACAAACGGGGTGGTAGGCGTGGATACGGGGAAAGAGACAGTCTACCAAGGCGCAAGGTTCCGGTCGCAATGCAGATGTATTAAAGCCAGTCCATTCAAAGAGCACCACAGTGGAGGGCACCACCGCATACATGGGTTTGAATGTGGTTAGGCCAAAGACAGAGTCTACCACCATGGTGACCGATGAGTGGATCACAGAGAGGCCACCGGGTACCGCTTCCTTCGCACTGTGAGCACCACCGGCAGCAGAATTTGAGGCCTCGGTCGAGAGCTAGATTGCAATCTGTAATACCCCAGAGTACACAAATGTGGAGAGAGAGTGTGGTTTGCTATGGTCAAGAAGTCGGGCATATCAAAAGCGGTTTTGTCCCAAGTCCACTTCAGGTGGAACAGACCACCAAAAGCAAGGTGTATTATCTAGTGCCGAGGAAGAAGTTGTGGATCCCGTGATCGTCACCCAAGAGGAAGCCACGGTATATAATGCTATAAGGGCATATCGCTACCGATCAAGTGGTGGAAGGTATGATATGTTTGTTTACTCATAAGGTGCATGTTTTGTTTGATAATGGTGCTACTCATTCATTCATTCATTGCTAAAAATATGGTGGAGATTCTTGGTTTGGATGTAGTTAATACCGAGGAAGCTTATTCTATCTACTCCTCTAGGAAAGAAAACTATGTTCTTTGAAGTTTGTCACCATCAGGTGATAAAGATAGGTGATAGGAGATGATAGTCGATCTAACGGTGATGGACTTAAAAGATTTCGATGTCATCGTAGGGATGGATTTGTTAGGGAAGTATCATGCCCATGTAGATTGTTTTGCCAAGACAAAGGACGCTTAGAGTAACGACGTACCGAGGTTGTGTTTGAGGGATTAGAAATACGGTATCTCGAAAGGGTGAAGGCCAAGTCCGACTTCAAGTATGATAGATACGATTGTTAGCTGGTCTTAGTCTCCGCGGGGCGGGTTCGAATCTTCCGAGCTTGTTCCTCAGAAGTTAGTGAGTTTGGCGCAAAGTTGTTCCCGGATGCATTGCCGGATTGCCTCCACGGCGTGAGATAGATTTTGTAATAGATCTAATGCCGAACGCCGCCTATTTTGATGATTCCTTATCGAATGGCTCCTCTCGAAATGAGAGAACTCAAGTCCCAATTAGATGAATTGAAAAGATTGGGGTTTATAAGGGAAAGCCACCACCTTTGGGAGCACCAGTGTTATTTGTGAAGAAGAAGGATGGGTCATTTCGCCTATGTGGGATTATCTAAGTCAATAATGTGACTATCAAGAACAAATATCCGCTGCCTAGGATCAATGACCTATTTGATCGGTTAATGGGTGCCAAGTATTTCAAAGATAGATCTCGCAACAGCTACCATCGATGAGAATTCGGAAGAAAGATATACGAAGACATTTCCGCATCACGGCTAGGGCATTTTGAGTTTTGGTGTTACCATTTGATTGACCAATGCTCCGCTGCATTTATGGATCTCATGCACCGAAAGTGATGTGGAAATACCTAGATCAATTTGTTATCGTGATTCATAGATGACATCTTGATTTATTCCAAGACTAGGGCGAACACAAGGAACACTTGAGGATTGTCTTCCAAACATTAGTTGATCATCGCTTTATGCCAAGTTCAGCAAGTGTGAGTTCCGGTGAATGAAATGAGGTTCTTAGGGCATGTTGTATCGAGAATGGAATCAAAGTGGATCGCTCAAAGATAGAGGCGCTGAATAATTGGTCGAGATCGACGCCGGCGGAAATCGGAGTTTCTTGGGATTGGCGTGGTATTACCGTCGCTTTGTAGAAGGATTCTCTAGCATAGCCGTCCTTAACTAGGGTGACACAGTATGATGTGAAGTTTGAATGGACGGAGGCATGCGAAAAAGCTTTCCAAGAGCTAAAGACGCCATTGGTAACAGCTTTGACTTTGACTATTCCGATCCGAGAAGAGCTATGTGATTTATACCGATGCCTCTAACACCGGGTTAGGATGTGTCTTAATGCAAGAAGGCCAAGTGATAAGCGTATCGCCTAGACAATTGAATGCCCATGAGAAGAATTATCCTACTCATGACTTGGAGTTAGCGGCGATCATTCATGCTCTAAAGATATGGAGGCATTATGTGTATGGTGAGAAGTTTGAGATATTCTCGATCACAAGAGTCTCAAGTAATTTGTTCTCGCAGAAAGATTTGAATATGAGGCAGAGGAGATGGGTCGAGTACATGGAGGACTATACATTCACATTGCAATACCATCCGGAAAGCAAATGTAGTTGCAGATGCATTGAGTAGGAAGCCGAGAACATGTCCGGTCGTTCGATGATGATGAAGGAGTGGCAATTGCCTGAGTCCGCCGCTTCTTATGGTTTCGAGATCACTGAAATGGAGGTGGAGATCCTCATAAGTGCTGCTATTTAGCACGATGACGATGACGGCAGAAAACACCTTGGTTCGTGAGATTGTGGATGCCTCGTAATACATCGAGGGATGGACCTAGGTACCGAGGATATGTGGATAATGCCGAGGATGTTGATTGGGAAAAATCCGGAGACGGAAGCATCGATTCGTGAGGAAGAATTTGGGTACCATTTGATCACTCTTTCATGGAATAATATCTTGAGTGAAGCCCATAGATCGAAGTATACCATTCATCCCGGTGGTACCAAAATGTACGAGATCTACGCCGCCGCTTTGGTGGCCGGAAATGAAGCGGCACATCATGAATATGTGAAGAAGTGTGCCACATGCCAACAGGTGAAAGCTTAACACCATAGACCACCGGGTCTTCTTAAACCTCTAGAGATTCCTGAATGGAAGGGGAGAATATAACCATGGATTTTGTATCCGGGTTATCGAGGACCGATGAGGGAATGGATTCTATATGGGTCATTGTTGATAGACCCACCAAGTCCGCCCATTTCATACCTGTTAAGACTACTTTACTCCTCTGAAAAGCTAAGTAGAATCTACGGTCGATGTACCGAGGTTGCATGGGCACCACTCTCTATAATTTCAGATAGAGGTACTCAATTTACCTCATTTTTGAGAAGTCTTCAAAGGAATTGGGGACCAAACTGAAATTCAAGATCGCATTTCATCCGCAAAACCGACGGGCAATCGGAAAGAGTCATCCAAATCATCGAAGATATGCTTCGGGCTCATGGTTTGATTTTGGGGGTAGTTGGAAGACTCATTTGGCATTGGCTGAAGTTGCCTACAACAACAGCTACCAATCTAGTATCGGTATGGCTCCGCTTGAAGCGTTGTATGGCGACCTTGCGGCAACACCTCTCTGGACTCAAAACCGAGATAGTATTATGTTGGGGCCGAGATGGTTAGTGACACCACCGGTGAAGATTAGAGGATACTGAATCGCCGCTTACAGCCCGTGAGTCGCCGAAAAGCTTACGCGGATAGGCGCAGACGCCCAGAAAACGTGATTTTTAAATAATGTATTTTTCTATATTAATTAATTAATTATTTATTTATTTTCAAATTCAGGCCTGATTGACTCAAAATACGCGGCCCGGTTTTCAGTCCGAAGTCCGTTTGGGCTTGGGTTTCGACCCAAGTATATAAACACATTTTTCTAGAAAATAGGGTTCCCGAGAATAGAATAATTAAAAATGGAGGCGAGATGAAAGTCGGATTTCGAGGGGTGGAGCCAATTTTCCGACTCGAGAAATTCATAGAGCCGCTCATACAGTGAGTAGCTATTTTGCTATTTCAATCGGATTTATGGTTTTCGTGGTATTAGTGTATACCGCTTAATGTTTACGCTTTTATATACCGCCATTATATCGCTTTATTCTCGGGTCAGTCGCCCGTCTATTGAAAAACTCTGTTGAATTTGTCGTGTTGTTAAATTTGAAAACCTCGAAATCGAGGTGGAACTGTCGAATCTTGTTTGGCCACAGAATGCGTATAAAGCCAAATCGCAAGAAATCGGCCCCTCTATGTCTATGTGAACTCGCTGGGTGGTCCGAACCCTTTACGGATGAGGTTAGAAGTGAAGGATGTTGGTTGATGTTGGATGATGTCGGGTAGTTGATTTTCTTTGAATAGCGCCGAGTAGAAATGTCATTGAAGCCTCGCGAAGCTCACGGCCTGTTAATCGGCGGTACCGAACCAGTGTTAGGCTGATTTTCGGGTTGGTTTTCTCTTGGTCGAGTGATGGTGGGTTGGTCTATTGTTAATTGTGGGTGTTTGGGCGAGTGGGGGCTTGATAGTAGTGTTGCCGATTTAAGCGAACCAAGCTTTAATGGTGGCGATTTTATCTCGATCTAGTTTTGGTGAAATCGAAATTTAAACATTTGAAGTTTTGTGGTTTAGTAAAGTGGTTTGGTTTTTCCTTCTCTTCATTTTCTATTTGATGGAAGAGGGGAATGGTGGCCTACGCCTTTTGGTGGTCGGGTGGTGGTGGTTAGGGAAGAAGATGATGAAACGCATTCCGATTCGGGGCTTGGGCCCCGGGTGGTTTATTCGGCCTTAGTCATTGGGTTGGGCCAAAAGCTCTAATTTTATGTGGGCCTGGTTCTATTTATTTGGTTGGGCCCGATTTTAAGATCTTTGGACCGTTTAATTAAGTCTAGTTTGGGCCCCGCCTTTAAGCTAAGTTTTGGGACGCTTTTCTTTGTTTGTTTCAACTCACTTGTGTTTTGGGTTGTGTTTTAATGCTTTTGGTCCGTGATCTAATATTGCATGAACCAAATCGGTCCATCGGACTTAAAATAGATCTACATGGGCCTTTCAATCGCTTAGACTTCCGAAATAAGGTTCGGCTCGGCATTGGTCCGGAACCACGACTTAATCACGAGCCCACGCCATTACGCACCTTTCGACCTTAGCCATGAACCATGGCTATTTAATTGAACCTGTCCGAACACTTAAAACGACATTTTTGACTCGACTTGGACAAATTGACTTTGACTTGGACAGTTTGACTTTTGACTAGGACAGCTTTGACTTGTAACCATCGACCGCCGACTTTTGACGGTCGACTTTGACCTTTGACCATGAACGGTTGACTTTCACCTTTGACTTTGACGATGACGCTTTGACTTTGACCATGACATGTTGAGTTTGACCTTGACCATGAGGTGTTGACCTTTGACCGGCCGACTTTGATCATTGATCGCCGACCTTTGACCGCTGGATCGAAATGTCGACTTTTCCAGCTTTTCATATGTTTGTTTATATGGATATATATATAAGAATAAAATAATCGTCTGATATCATAACTTGGTTGGTAAATTATCTAATTTAGATTTGACGCGGAGTAAATGTGAAAAGATATATATATATTGAAGCTTTGATTGCGACCGTAGACGCTTTATTTGTGCTACGCTTTACGTGATATTATATGGATAATATATAGTAAGAAAAATGTCGCGGAAGCTTGATAATTTGGTGGTCATTATCTAATAAAAAGATTTGACCTTGATGTTGTGTATTTTTTGACACGGACGATATTGAGATAATATGCCGATATTTATATTAATGTAATATCTTCGAGAAATGTATATACACCCGGAAGACATCTGGATTCTGAGAAACCAAATATATGTAGAAGGTGCTCAGGCACAGAGAAGAAAATTGTTTTGCTAGAAGATGTATTACCTTGGATCCATAAAGAAGGTGCTCAACCTAATGTTTTATTTTTTTCACTGAACCAAATTTTTTTTTTTGACTGATTAATCTGGTTTTTTGCAGGTTGATAAGCTAAAGAAAAAGCTTAGCCATAAAGAGAGTACGTGTTCAGAGAGCTTTTGAAAGAGCAATTTTACCTGACACCCTTGGGTTCTCTTCCTTGCCTTCCCCCTTCTATTTCCTGCAGGTATGAATATTATTTTATCAAACTTGCAAAAATCCATTAGTTTTATCGAAATTTATTTTGTAAAACCATTTTAGCATAAGAGAAGATGACTAGAATTCCCGCTTATCCAAAATGCCTGAAATTCTACCTCCCATACAAAAATTTGTGACATAGAATGGTTCAACAATTTACATTGCGTTCTGATGAGATGTGTGATTGGTTTACAATTTGATTGGATAGTAGTGACGTTATGTTTCCTAGCAAGAGAATGCGAGGTCTTATAATCAAAACATAACTAAATCGCAAGGCCAAGTTTAAGAAAGATTGCAAGTTTTGAGTCAGCGTACAAGTAGACAGTTTTGCGCCATTTCCTAAGTTCTCCTTTTCACTGTAATGATTAATTGGTAAGCAATATATAGAATGACTTTGTTTAATCTAATTAGAATGTTCTGATCTAAACATAGAGGTGATCATAGAATGTTCTTTTATAGGGGATATAACAACCACCATTCAAAGGGGTTGCCAACAATGTTTTTCTATTGATCCCTCTTATACTAATCGAGTTGATTTATTTAACACCATGCCTCCATTGATTGTGTGAAAAAGTCAGAGGTGTGGATTTGGATACATCAGTCCATTCATGGTCATACCTGCTGTGCAATTGTCCTAGAGTAAGAGAAATCTGGGCTTGGGCTGCTGGTACGTTTGAGCTGAATTTAAATGAATTTAACTTTATGGCACTGTTGGGAACCTGAAAGAACAGAAGTACCATATTACAAGAGTTGTGGAATGCTGCTGTGGTGCACATGATGTAAAATGGAAACACTTTTCGCCGCCATCCATACATGATGTTCACTGGATGTCTGGATCCCTCCCATTGGTTGTGAGATAAAAATCAATACTAATGGCTTTGTTCTTGGTGTACCTAGTAGAGGAGGTGCTGAATGTGTTTGACGGAACAATGAATTAGAAGTGGTGGGTGTACTAGCTATTGGTCTAGTCCAGGTTACTTGCGTTGAAGCTGAATGCATAGCAATTGTGCTTGTAGCTAAGAAGTCAATAGAAATGAACTGGACAATCCACTATTTTTTTAGATGGGCAATCCAAGGTGGTAGACTTATAATAAAAGACAAATGTCTCAAATCTAAAACTCTTAGGCTTTTGAGTAGTGAAAAACTTGATAATAAGAGGTTGAAAGTAGTATCAATTATCATGTTGGATTAAAAGGAGCGTACTAAAGAATGATTGGGATCTGGAAAGGGTGCTGAGAGTGGCTGGTGATGTGGGTGAGTCACTGATCATTGATACATGCCTCATCCTATGGGGAACTTCTTCTATCTTGCTAATCTTCATGCATGAACATTCATTGACCATGGCAGAGCATACAAGATCATGTAGGAGATCATGAGTCTTAAAGGATATTAATTTTGAACGTTTATCATCGTGAATGTCTAAAAGGACCGATGCAGAAGCTCGTCAAAAATCATCATCACCAATATTTTCTACTTCATCTTTCAGCTCGATTGAATTAAACCATTCGCCATCCACAGATGAATCAATTCTTGTTTGTCAATTTCATCATCTTTTTGGATACACTGCCCAATAGGCAAAGCATTGCCTTGAAACTGGTGTTAAATGATTATAACTCAATCTCAAGGCAGGTAATATGGTATTCTCTCCAAGTTCCTGGTAGATTCCAGATCCAATTTCCTCTCTCTTGAGCATTAGTGCGGCAATTTTGTTTTATATATTTGTAGTGGAGGTGATACAAGAACACTCATGCTGCTCAACGATTATAGGTGCAGAGAAAGAAGAATAGAAAATTGCAGAGTCACATTTCATGGTGCTGAAGAACAAAATCCGTTGGGGGTCTGCAAAAATATGGCTAACAGAAAGTTAAATAGAAATTGTCGCCAAATTCTCTAGATCTGAGATTTGTTAAATCTGTATTTTCAGTTTTTCACAAAGAATCTGTATTTAGGATCAATCTGTGTTACCTTTTTGATCTTTCAAGGCTCTCTTAGGCTGGGTGCAATAGCTCGCATTCCCTTAAAATCGGTGGGAGTTGCGGTGGTTTTCTCCTCCTATCGGCATTTAACTCTTTGTACATAGAGAGTATTATTGAGGAATGGAGAGTGCATTCCACGCGAAGTTGAAATGACGTGGTTTGTAAAAACCAAAATGGCCACTGAAGTGGCGTGGAATGTAAAACAATTTCATATAGTGTCATTTGAAGTGGAGTGGTTTGCAAAGTGTCCCCACCAAACCCGATTTTGATATACAATTTCATAATTTACCGGGTCGAAAGTGGCGCGTTGAAAAACGCGTGGGTTTCAAACCAAGGCTTAGTTCAAGTGGCGTGGGATTGTTCAAACCATTGGTTCAACAAAACCAACTCTCTATCCGTATAACACTGTTTTTTTGGAGGGATAGAGATAAAGTGTGCATAGCCATTGGACTCAGCCTTAGCATATCTTTACTTTCTAAAAAGAAAACTCCTCAAGCAACAATACTTTTTGGGTTATTTGGATTTTTAATTCCAATTTTGCCCTTAACAATTTTCGATTATTTTAATTATTCTCAAAACAAAAGGATGTAATAATGGATGGTATAGAAGGGTTAAAACGTAAACATACTATATCTCATCTCACATCATCTCATCTCTTTTCTATTTCTCATCAATATCTCATTTCTCTTTCTCTCTTTCTCTTTCTCAGTTTATCTTTTTTTTTTTTCCGATAAACATCACCCATATATTACTTAACTTATAAAACCATAAGTACCATATTCTGTTCCAGGATACACTTTGGAAGATTACCATGTTTAGTTGGTGGTGAGCCCATCTTGCCAACTTATGAGCATCCCCATTTAACTCCCTACTGACCCAATTAAAACTACTAGAATTGAAAGACAACAAAAGATTGTTTACAGCAGCTCTCAAACTCTCCAAGGCCTATAAGGATGTGTTACCAAACAAAGCTTTGATAACTTTTGCGCAATCCCCTTCAAATCTAACTTCTTTCCATCCCAATGAGATAGCCAAAATTACAGCAACCTCTGTCGCCACCATTTCTGCTTCTTCAGCAGTTCTGGCTTTGTACATCCTGGTCACTGTACCTACTATGATATCTACATCATCCCATGCTAAGTATCCAGCTGCTGCCCATCTTGTCCCTTGTGAAAAAGCAAAGATCAAACCCGATTATAATAAAGATCATTAGGTATGATATTAAAATATTATTATAATTCAAAGTCGCATAAGGATTAATGGGATCACAACTCTTTAGTATAAGCCCGAATACATCGTGATTGCCTCCATATTACTTCTCCTAATCACACTCTCCCTATCTCATTTCCTCCCTCAAACTTCAACTCATTTTTAGTTTTCCATATGTTGTTGTTGAGGAGGCAGCAAGCCAAAATTCCTGCCTATGCCTTCTCCTCATCAGCACTCTGGCTCCACTTCATAAACCTGTTCACCCAATCTTTGATGGACCCCTTCCTAGGACCATCCACTCTTAGTCCTAGCTTAGAGGCATACCATACTGTTTTTGACCATTCACATTCAAAGAACAAGTGTAAATCAGTTTTCAGAGTTTTGAAACAGAAAGGGCAAGAGAAATCCCCTGGTATCTTCCTTCCTACTAGTCTATCCCCCATAGGTAAAACACTCAAATATAGTTTCCACATAAACATCTGAGTATTAGCTGGTAGCTTAGATTTCCATATTGTGTTGATAGTACTGGAATTAAAACTGGAGGATTGCCCCTCCCACTCCTGTTTATGGAGATCTGCATACATTGTTTTCACAGTTAAAATTTCAGTCCTATCTTCACACCATACCATCTTATCCTTACCAGCCCCCGAAGGTCTAATAAGAACCTCCTGAATTTTCTGTGCCATAAAAGGATCAAAGAGATTGCCTAGCTTAGTTGGATCCCAGCCAGAGCCATCCTCCTTGAACAAGTTAGAGACATGCATGTCTTGAAGCTGAGTTCACCACCCCCAGTTCATGTAGGGTCATTGGTTTACCATTGCAAATTAACCATAGATCCCTTAGAACTGAGGTAGTGTTCCCATTATTAATATTCCATAACAACCCACCCTCCACTAATCAAATTGAATATCCTATGTATCCCTTTCCAAAAGAAAGATACATAGTCAGGAGGTTTCTCCACATCCCCAATCCAGTTTTTACTATAGATACTATAGAGGGTTTTAGTCCACATAGAGTTCACATCTTTTACAGCTTTCTAGGTAAGCTTAGCCAGCATGGCTATGTTCATATCTCTAGATTTTCTGAACCCCAACCCTCCAACTGCTTTGGGTTTGTTTATGTGTTTCCACCCAATGGTGTGGACACTTTTTGACTTTTCAGTGTCATTCCAAAAAAAGTCTCTACAAGCTTTATCAATTTTCTCATAGGTTGAGACTGGGAGCATATAAGTGGACATGACATATATTGGTGTTGCTTGTGCCACAGCTTTAATCAGAGTATATAGCTGTGCCAGTTTGGGACAAAACCTTGGCTTTCCACCTTATTATCAATTTATCACACCTCTTCTTTTCACTATTTCTCCTCAATGTCTCATATCTCATTTCATCTCATCTCATCTCTTCATTCTTTATCCTCATTATCTCATCTCTCTCTCTCTAATCTGAAATTTCTACAATTCGATCAGAAATTCTGGACAAAATTTCAATATACTTTAAAATTCGGAAATTATTTTTTATTTTTTATTTTTTTTTTATCCCGACATATTTAACACATTTAGTCTAAATTAGTGGGCTAGTGGGACCTCTTTACATCTAGAGCAGCAAATCGGGTCGGGAATTCAGATTTTTATGTTCAATTCAAATTTGAATTTTGGAATCGGGGTTTTTTATTATCCCGTTTGATTTTGGTTTCGGATAGGTAGCATAAAATAAGTGCGAAAAAAAAACATGCACATCGTGCGTGCCAGAAGACAATTAAATTTCGACAATTCCATCAGAAATTTCGGACAAAATTCCAATATATTTTAAAATTTGGAAATTATTTCATTTTTTTTTTATCCGGACAAATTTAACACATTAGTCTAAATTAGTGGATTAGTGGACCTCTTTACATCTAGAGCAACAAATCAAGTCGGGAATTTAAATTTTTATGATCGATTCAAATTTGAATTTTGAAATCGGGGTTTTTTTATTAACCCGATTGATTTTGGTTTCGAATAGGCACTACTAAAAAATGGCTTTTTATGACAATTTTTAGTCTGTCATGAAATACATATCATGACATTTTCTCGGTTGAAAAACTAGCCATTCTCGAGGGTGTCATAAAAGTCAACCAAAACCGTTATTAAATTTATGACGGTTCATAGAAAGACGCCTTAAAAGGTCCTCCCATTATGACATGTATTAGTCTTTAAAACGTCATAGTAGGTAAATTTTAATATGACACCTCATATGTAACCGTTATTCATTATAGTTAGAACCGTTAAGAAATTAACAATATTTTCTAACAGTTCACGTCAGAACCGTCATGACTACTGTGGAACTGTCATGAAATGCCAATTGACTACTGTAGAACCGTCATTTTATGGAAGAAAAATACGTCAACAAATAGTTTACACTGTGACAGTTCTTCTACAACCGTCATCTATTTTTATTTTTTTTTAAATTTATATTATATATATTATTATTATATTTTTCCTAGTAAAAAATACTGCATAATAACATGTAATTCAATTCCTAACCTGTAAATTTATTTCACCAATAAAATAGCTATAAAATTCTCAAAAATAAAATTAGAACATCCACAGTAACTTCAACCCATATATAGGTAGCATAAAAGTAAGTGCAAAAAAAATAGGCAAATCAGTTGCAATTTGGTTGGGCTTATTTTGAATGGAATTTGGTTGCAATTTTTTTTTAAATCAACATTGCCACATGTATTGGGCTTTTGGTGGGCTTGCTTTCATGGTTTGGTTAATTGGACAACTCTCAATTTCGAGCGTGCCCAAAATGCTTAAAGCATTAGAGTATCTTTGGGAGAGCAACCAACAAAACACCAAAAATTTTGAACCAAACCAAAAAACACCAACCAACGGAGAAGCATCAAATATTCGACATCAAATGACGCGGTTTTGGATAAAAGCCTACATATAGCCTACGCTGCTTTCTCAAAACCGCTTACTACGCGGTTTTCAGAACCGTGCGATGTATGTGTCGCGACATCAACTTTATTCTTTATTTTCTTTCCCAATCTCTTGCATTGAATTTTCGCAAAACCCGCGTGATTGAAGCACTTTGTTTAGCCCAAACCCATGCGGTGTTAGAAAAACGCTATTTTTTTCCAACACCGCTGAGAGAGACTTGATGTAAAGACCAAACCAAACACCAATTTTTGGCCGATTTGGTGTTTGGTTTGGTGTTTTTTTAATGTTTTCATCAACATGTATTTCTCCTGAAGATGAAAAAACACCAAATTTCATGAAAACACCAAACCAAACCAAACATGAAATTTGGTGTTTGGTGCTAGGAAAGTATCTCACCTAAAGATGCTCTTAGTTTTGCTGTACGAGCTCATATTTGCATGGGGCATCATGACTATCACATTCAAAGCAACTGTAGTGACACCTGTAAACAATATCCACTGTCGTCAGGTGATGATTTCCGTACCTCGCATCTGCCCCAATGTTTACTCGGTTTGTTTCGGAGTGCGGATTTGTTGCACACGGTCACTCAGGGTGTTTGTTAGAGCATTCCCAATGCAAGCTACTATTTTTCACCTCCACGTAGGCAGTATTTCCCATCTTTTCCACCGCTTTTGGTGAAAAACAGGTGAGGCTACCCAATGCAAAAGTGAAAAATAATCTCGAGCGGGATGTTGGATTCCGTTTGGATGTAAAAAATCGAAAAACGCTCGGACCTAAAATGAAACATCTCGTATGAAATTTTTAAAAAAATCGAAAACATAATGATGACGAATGTTTAATTCGTTCAAAAAAAAAAAAAAAAAAAACACACACACACACACACATTAAAGACGGAATCCAACATCCCGTCCGGGTTCACAACTCAGCTACTATCTCGGTTGAAGGCTTCACCCTCGTTTTGACTTGGGAAAATAGTTACCTTGGTATTCACCTTTGTATTGGGCAAAGGTTTTGAACCACAAAGAGGTGAATAAATAACCTCCCCCCCTCCCCATAAGCACCTGCATTGGGAATGCTCTGAATGCAGGTGGTTTTGGGGGGTTTGTGACTATAGTCACCAGTTTTTAACTTCAGACAAAATACCGGACGAGATGTTACATTCCGTCTTAATCAAAATGCCTCCAGACGGAATCCAACATCCCGTCCGGGATTGTTTTTCACCTTTGTATTGCACAGCTTTACCTTGCTTTTCACCAAAACGGTGAAAGGAGGGGGAATAAGTGCCTACGTGGAGGTGATAAGTACGTGGAGGTGATAAGGGGGGAATAATTCCACTTGCATTGGGAATGCTCTTAGAGCATTTGCAATGTAGGGGGTTTCAAGGGGTTTGTGACTATAGTCACCGGTTTGGGAAAACCGCTTGCAACGCAATGAGGTGAATACCAGATCGTTTTGCCAAGTTGATTTCAAGGTGAAACTCATCAACGAGATAGTAGCCGACTTGTTAACCGGGGACGGGATGTTGGATTTCGTCTCGTGTGTTTTTTTTAAAAAAATGGATTTTTTTTTGGATGGGATATGGATTCCGCCTCGCATGATTTTTCAACTTTTTTTCGGTTTTTTTTTAAATTTCAGACGAGATGTTTCATTCCATCTCAATCAAAAACCTCCGCATTTAATCTAACATCCCATCCGAGATATTATATTCACCTTTACATTGCCTGATTTCACCTTTGTTTTTCACCGTTTTTAGTGAAAAGAGGGTGGGTGAATAAGTGCTAATGTGCGATGACAATGGGGATTATATTCACCGCATTGCAAATCAAGGACCATTAATCTTGAGTAGTTGAGAATGCTCCCCTGACCGTCGCCACGCTTTTTTTTTCTCAAACTGACACATCGATTTTTATAAAAAATGAATTCTACGACTTTTTTGCCGATTTCAATTGTTCGAATAACCCAAAATAGATAAAACTTCTTTCCATATTCTCTTAAAACACTTTGTTTATTCTATTCTCTCTCTAGAAACAAAAAACCAAAGAAACAAAAACCATTCTTTAATCTACAAAGAAGATTGAGAGGAAGGTGGACCGAGGTTGATAGTCGTTGGGATACAAAGAAGAAATGCGGATGATATGGCTTCCCTCCTTTAGTTCAAACATTAAAGAAAATGGATCTCGAAGCTTGATTCCATTTAGTCTCAACACTTCAATCAACTTAGAAAACGGCAGAGGGTACTAAGAAAGTCAAGATCAAAAAGCTTGATTCCATTTAGTCTCAACACTTCAATCAACTTAGAAAACAGCAAAGAGGTACTAAGAAATTTTGAAGATCAAAAGCTTGAGCAAGGAAACCTCTATCTGAAGAATAGCATTGATTTAAAAACTCCTCCGTCGAGTTATCCGTGGATTTAAGGAGACGAAAGGTATTAAAGTTCTCCGCGGATTTTGAAGAAAATAAAGGAAGTGATATGTTTGCATACAAGGGGTAAAAGAGTATGGACATACACCTATGACGGATTATACTTGGTCGAAAAGTATTGGAAAGAAAAGGGGAACCATGGGACGATGGTCTTTAAGTTTCAACCGAGAAGAATTCTTGGGCAACCAGAGCTCGCGATAAAAGAATCGAAGAAGCCAATGGCTACAAGAGTACTTGAAGGTTGCTTTACAGATGATATTTCTGAAGGGAAGGAGAACATACCCATCGGTGTTGTGAACCTAGTGGACACAGGAAGACCCTGTCCTTTTGAATATATTACCAGCATGATATATCCTTCGCGCTATAACCTTTCCCCTCCAATGGGATGCAGATGCACTGATGGTTGCTCTGATTCAGTGAAATGCTTATGTGTTGCTAGGAATGGTGGAGAAATTCCATTCAACCATGATGGGGCTATTGTGGAAGCAAAACCCCTCATTTACGAGTGTGGTCCTTCTTGCAAATGTCCCCCGTCATGCTATAACAGAGTCAGTCAACATGGCATTAAGTTTCAACTTGAGATTTTTAAGACTGAATCAAGGGGTTGGGGTGTTAGATCCTTGAGACCTAGCATTTCTAATTGATCCATCTGTTTGAAAATGAACATCTTATTAAACAACCTTGATGCTGATTCTGCAGCTCACAAAATCAAATCACCTCAAGAATTTCTTTTTCATTTTTATTTTCTCCTTTGAAAATATACCCTTTAATGGTTAGAGCTGAGATATATTTCAGCATACACTGGATTGTGTGAACTGTGCTGTTAATGTTGTTCAGGTTTTACTTGCATTTATCAGCTGATTCCTTTTATCATAGCAACTTAGAGATATATTTCAGCATATATTGGATAGTGCGAACTGTGTTGTCAACATTTTTCCACTTTTACTTACGTTTATCTGCTGCATTCTTTCTGTCATAGGAGCTAAATTCCAAGCCAGTGATCTGGGATTGATGATAGAAAATACTGAAGTTGAGCAGCTTGGAATTGCGAGAAAGGTGACCATCAGCAAGGATTCAACCACAATAAGCAGATGCTGCGTCAAAAGATGAGATCCAGGCTAGAATAGCTCAGATAAAAAGGGAGTTGTCCGAGACAGATTCTGTGTATGATTCTGAGAAGCTGGTCGAGAGAATTGCCAAGTTGTCAGGTGGAGTTGCAGTTATAAAGGTGGGTGCTGCTACAGAAACTGAGCTTGAGGATCGTAAGCTCTGGATTGAGGATGCAAAGAATGCAACTTTTGCTGCCATAGAGGAAAGGATCGTTCCTGGTGGTGGTGCTGCATTGGTTCACCTATCAATGTTTGTTCTTGCAATTAAGGAAAAACTTGATGACGCTGATGAACGGCTAGGTGCAGACATTGTGCAAAAGGTAAGTGTACCACCAACTTTTTTCTATAAGAACTGTATGTGGAGTTGAGAGTAGCATTGATAGGCTAGGTGAAACATCTTTTATTGTTATTCAGAGTCATTTTGTACTGTGCAATCGTTTCCCTGGCCTCTAACTCCAACTATGCACTGTGATGTAGTTGTTTTTGCTGGTATAGGTTCTATTAGAAACTCAAGTAAAAGCTCTTGCTTTATACTGTTTCTTTTAGGGAGTGTTCAAGCATAATTGATGTTTGGATTGTTGTCTAGGAGATGTTTTCAGGCTGGTACTAGGTTATTTCCCAATTTGTTTGTACTTGGTTTATTTCTTTTGAAGCTTCTTACCAACAAATCGGGACACCAGCATACTGTTGTCTAGAATGTTTTTAGCTGGCACTATCAATTGGTTTGCATGTAAAATCTGGCATCACCAATTCACTCATGTAAGTTATTTCTTTTATTTCTCATTCTTTTTTTTAGGTTAGAAATTTAACTAACTCTGGCTTGCCTTTTTCAAATGATCAAAACTATTTGTTTTCAAATGATCAAAACAATTTAACCAATCGTAAGTCACACGGTTTCAGATAATTTAGAGAAGAGTTTGCCTGGTGATCACTGTGAATTCTTAAGCTTTTCTTTTAAAGGCTGGTATGACGAATGAAGCCAAACAAATTACGCTAACTGTGTCGAACAAGGATTTTGATCTCAATATGCCGTCGTCCAGAAAAGTCCAGCCATTAAGACAAAATATGAATGTTAGTGTGGCTGTTTGATCGAAGAAAATCGCCCAAGCTTCGAGTGGAGAGCTAATGGGTTCTCATGGGTCTTTGTGTAAACACGCATCAAACACTGGTGAGTAAAACTCTTCATAATGGTTTTTCAAGTTTCATCGAATTTGAGTTAGTAGTTAAGATTTAATATTAATGGGTATGCTTTACTTTTGATGATAATTTAGTATACAACATTGTAAAATGATCGAGTTGTTCTACATTGTTTGTAGCAGTCATATACATTTTGTTCTTAAACTAAACTCTCAAGGTGCGTGTGGTTTCTATTGTATACTCTATTGAGTTTGTTATGGCTTAAGTTTGTATAGTAGGTTTTGTTCATTAGTAGATTTTAGAGATAAATGTCGGTTTCAATACATTGTTCCTAACTTCAATTTCAGACAAGTCAGAAAAGTGATTTGCGCTTCAAGAGTGAACTACATTTTTTTGGAGTCTGTTTGTGAAGTTTTGAAGTCTTTAAGGTGTTTGATGGCTCACTAGGCCAAAGCGTTGGGGATGGGCCGATTCCCATTTCTATCTAGGAAAGAAGCATTAATAATTTGATAAGTTCACAGCAGATGCACTCTATTCATTAGCATGAATGACTAAAGAAAGTCTAGGTGCTTTGAAAGGTAACCGAGTCTACAATCATATTATGTATGTGTTGTATTATAATATTTAGTGAATGGTTTAATTGAAAGCACTCTACTATTTCAGTGGTTGAATCATAATTCACTTGGTAATGGAAACCAGCTTAGGAAGTGTTTGATGAATTCCAAGTTGGTATTCTCTTATTCGAATGTACACATTGGTAAAAGTAATAAGATGTCATTGGTAGCTATAGACCTGTAGCTTATTGGTCACTCATCATCTTGCTTGATTATTATTTATTTCCAAGAAGGCTTAATTTTTTTTTTATACTTTTGATAGTGGCAGGCTACTAAAAGGTCTTGCAAGTGATTCTCACATCTCCTTATCAATTTTCTAGGTGTACACGGAGGATAAATTAAAATTTTAAAAATTATTAAAACTACAGCTAGAATTCCGAAATTCATTGAGATCATATACTGAGTTGATTTTCAATATGCGTCCCTTGCATGTTCATCTAGCTTAGCATATCTATAACATTGAAGTTATTCCTTGAGTCTGTCCTTGGTTAACTTTATTTATTTTTAAAACGAATGAGAGATTGGTGGCAAACCAGTGGGTTCTTTTGTCAGTGAATCTACCCAATTTGAATTTGTGGAAGAATTGTAGGTCTAATTCATATGGAGACCTTTCCTTAGTTGAATTTTCATGATATAGAAATTATTAGAGTTAAACCTTATAGCCTTTTCCCTATCGAACTAACACATTCACATTCACATATGTATATATATTTGGAATGAATGACAAGTATTATGGTTAATTATTGTAATGATCATTGTATAGGTATTGTTATTGGTTAACTTAGAGATGGTTAACTTAGAGAAGTTCCTTTTAATGATTGTGCTGGTTGCTTTGTCAAAACTTATCGTATTGTCATATATGAAGTAATTTGTGATTGAAAGATTCCAATAATGAGGAGTATTTTTAACTAGGGTGAAGAAATTGGCTGAGGAGCCTGCTGAAAAGATTGGGGAAGCTTTAGTTTCTCAAAAGTGAGCGGAGGAGACTACTGAGATTGAGAAATTCCGGGTTGATGAATTGGAATTGGCAGGAGTAAAGGCAGCACAAAAGAGGGAATTGAAGAGGAATGGTAGAAAGAGATCTATGTTGTCCGACTCCAGCATGCTGCTGATGTCTCAGCCCTATAACTTTCTACTACTGAGGAGCTCGAACAAGTGAAACATGAGATGGCCATGTTGAGTGATGCAAAGATCAAGCATTGAGCCATGCTGATGATGCAATCAAGATTGCAGAAATTCATACCGAGAAAGTCGAATTCCTGTTTGCGGAGTTGTGTCATGTGAAGGCCTTACTTGATTCCAATGTTAAGTTAAAGTCCAATGAGAGCACAAAAGAGCTGAACACTGAGGTGAAATTCCTGAAAGAAGATTAAGAATGTCTTTGTATTTCAAGATTGGTTTGGTATTAGATTAGTTGAACGGTGATAAAATAATCAATGGAACTAAATCAATAGAGAAAATAACCGTCGCCAATCGTGGTTTTCAATCTACAAACTCACGGTTTGTTCCTTCTTCTTCTCTTACCTTCAATCAATTTCTAACACTTATATCAATTTCAATTTTGAGTGTTTAGTCAATCTATTAGGTCAAGTTTTTATTTAACCAAAGGAGTAAAGCTTTACCATAAAAAAGAAAATGTTTATAGCTAATAGAAACTATTGACCACATCAGTTAAATGAGACGGTATTCACAACAACATACCCTTCCAAGTGACTAGAGAATAATATCATAACTACAATTACATTCAGATGGCAAACATTTGTGTGATGCAAATGTAGGGATGTCCGATGCTCAAACCCAAACCCGCCCAAAACCGAAAAACCCCGACCGAACCGAGTCTCGACAATAAAACCCGAACCCGAACCCGGACCGAAATACATAGGGTCGGGTTTGGTCACACTATCTAAACCCGACCGACCGAACCCGAATCTCGATAATTTGGCCCTAAACCCAATTAAAAGGGTTAAAAGCCGAAACCATATCCGACCGAACCCGAACCCAAAACCAGGTTATATAGGGTAAAAATGCCCGACCAAAACCCGAACCGAACCAGGACCATAATCCCAACAACTATATTTTCATTTATTATCTATTTATCTTCAACAAACTTTTAGTTTTTGCTTCATTACTATTTACTTTTAGTCTTCAAGACAAATTACCTTTGATGCATTCTTTACTACTCTTTTCTCTCTTCCCTCCAACAACTCCCAAGAACAAGACAACCCAATCACACGCTCTCATGATGAAGAGATTGGTGGGGTTTGATGGTCTTCTTAAGTTTGCATTCAATTTAAAAATTTGCAAAGACACCTCCTCAAATATCTCTTTCTAAATGTGGTCACCAAGATTAAGAAATCAACAGTCGGATTCACACCACCACGTTAAACTCCAAACTCCCAAAAAGCCATCAATCTTATTGTCAAATCAACAGTCGATTCACACCACCACGTGAAGTCGAAACTCCCAAAAAACCATCAATCTTATTGAGTTATTGTCTTGGAATTCGCTTTGGCTTTCTACTTTTCTTTCTTTTGCTTTTCAAAAATGCAAACTCGTGTGTTTTGAATCTTTGATGATGATTGGGTGGCTTTCACGATGTTAAAGTTAAACGATCAAATCCAATAAAAAATATGGCTTTTGATTAATTAGATGAAAAAGAGGTTTTTCTTGAGATCTTGAGATCTAATAACTGAAAATGATGTTCCTGATGAAGAGATTTAATATTCTTTTATTTCATATATTTCGGGTTTTACCATACCCGAAACCCGAACCCGAACCCGACGGGTACCCGAAATATAGGGTTAAGGTAAGGTTTGGTCACATGTATCCAACAAAACCCGAACCAGGCCCCGACCATGAAAGAATAAGGGTCGGCTCGGTAACCCGACATTCGTTCAAAACCCGAAAAATCGGGTTCGGGCCGGGTCGGGTACCCGTTTGGACATCCCTATGCAAATGTGACTTATCTTAGCCCAACTCGGTCTCGAAAATAACTGCCTCAAGGACAAGCTCTTAAAGTTGCATCTACTTCGAAAGACTATAGAATTCAGCTGTCATGTATAACAGTTTCCTGAAGTAGTCCTAAGTACAAGGAATTGATGGAGCAAATGTCAATCTCCAAAACAGGTAACCTGAATGATTAAGCCCAATAAATCATTAACTATCAATATACATATATTATTTATTTAAGTGGACTTTAGATTTTTGAGTCACTAGCTATATATGTAGCAAGTCCGGCTATAAGCGGGGCCAAATGGCTAGTGCTCTTACCACTTCAGTTTATTGCCCTCCACGTGTCCAAGTCAAAAGCAGAGAAAGTTAACAAAATAAAATTGTAGAAATAAAGGAAATAACTCAAATAAGTCACTCTTTCCTCTCTCTCGCTCTTCGCTTTCTTATTCTCTGTAATTCCCCCGTCTTCTTATCTCATGAAACCACCAAGTCTATAACTCAGTATCACTACCCACAACAACATCAACAAAGAATTTCCAGTCTAGTTCATCCATAGAATTTTAGGTGAGAACATATTCCGGTCTAGTTCACCGGAATTTCATCAATCTTTAATGAATTTTCGTTTGGAAAATGGTGTTTAAGATCGAAATAACATGAAAGTACCTCAAAACCCTCTTGATGAGAACTTGGATTGTTGCTTAAAATTAAAAATTGAAAATAAGTAAATTTTCTAGAAAGATTAATTATTGTGTTCCAGTGTGGCTTGTTGCACATGGTTGGGTTAACTTTCTCTGCTTTTGACTTGGACACGTGGAGCAATAAACTGGAGTGTTAACAAACACCCTGATTGACCGTGTGCAACAAATTCGGTCATTTTCGAGAAACATCTCTTGACCCATCTACTCTGTATGTGAAGGTTTGGTGGGACGTACTGACAGAGTTAGTGAACTGAGCAGCCTTGTCCTTGCATCTGCAAATTGAGCGTTGGCGGTTATTTTTCTTCTAATTGTGGTATTCATTCATTACCTGGTCGCTACTATCACTATGACTGCTGCAGTGATCGCTGACGTGTTGGAGCAATTGCGTTCAATCCTCAAAATAGAGCTGAATCTAAAAGAAAGAAAATATATATTGGCGGGTCCACGTGAAGAAAGCGAAAAATTCACTGATACACTCACTCTTATCAGAGGAGTGCTCGAGGATGCAGAGGAAAAGCGAGTCAAAAACGCAGCAGCGAAGGTTTGGTTAGAACAACTCACAAGCATCTCCTATGCTGCTGACGATTTATTGGACGAGTGGAAAACCAGAATTCTCAGCCCACAGATCCAACAACTTGATGCTCCTGTCAGTAAGAAGGTTTGGTCCCGCTTGTTTTCTCAATTTTCTCGTTTAAACGAAAGACTAGATCGGATTGTTAAAAATAAAGCTCTACTTTCTATCTCTGAAAGGCAAAGTCGTGAAGAACCTCTGAGATCAACGAGTTCTTTTGTTGATGATTCTGAGATCTATGGTCGTGTTGATGATATATATAGTATAGTAAGCATGTTAGTGAGTGAGACTAGTCATCAAGATTCACATGTCCCGCTCATCTCCGTAGTTGGTACAGCGGGTTTCGGCAAGACGACGCTTGTGCAACTAATCCTCAAAGATGTGCTAGTGACAAACAACTTTGAAAAACGGATGTGGGTTTGTGTCTCGAAGCCTTTTGATCTCAAAAGAGTGGCCAAATCTATTATTAAACAAGCTACTGGTGATGTCCCTAGTACTGTAGATTGGCAAGATCTGCATAGAAGTTTGTCTGAATCCATACGGGGAAAGAAGTTCCTTCTTGTGCTAGATGACATATGGACCTACGATCCAGAGATTTGGAGAAAGTTGAGGGTCTCACTGGATGGTGGTGCACAGGGAAGCAGAATAATAATCACCACACGAGATGAGAAAATTGCAGAGAAGATGGACTCCACCTATCCACATAGGTTAGGGGAATTGTCTTATGATGATTGTTGGTCATTCTTTAAACATATTGCTTTAAAGGAAATACATGACGACCGTGAAAAAATTGATGAAATTGGAAAACAAATTGTCTGGAAGTGTAAGGGTGTCCCTCTAGCAGTAAAGATTATCGCAAGTCTTATGCGCTGTAAAAGATCTGTAGGAGCATGGAAAGATGTACTGGAAAGTGACATATGGGAAGTAATGTCGGAAGATGAGCATGGTTTTTTACCTTCTCTATTATTAAGTTATGATGCATTGCCTTCACGTTTGAAGCGATGTTTTTCTTATTGTGCTATCTTTCGTGAAGATGCAGAAATAGATAAAGATGAATTGGTCAAGCTTTGGATGGCGCAAGGTTTTTTGGGCTATGATAGCTCAAAAGATCTGGAGAAAACAGGTACAAACATTTTCAATGATCTCACGATGCGCTCTTTGTTCCAAGACTTTAAAAAAGACAGTGAAGGCAATGTCATTGGCTGCAAGATGCATGACCTTGTGCATGATTTTGCCCAACATCTCGCCAAGAGTGAATTCTCTATTTTTATGACGAATGACAGTGAAGTTGGTAACATCAAGTTGCGTCATTTTGATGTAGCAAATGTGGTGGGTACTAGTAGGTGTCCGAAATTAAATATATGTCAGATGACACGCCTTCGGGTATTGGACTTGGGTGGCTTGTTTCTTGAAGAACTTCCGGATAAGGTGGACAGATTGTTACATCTGAGACTCCTCGACTTTACTCACATGAAGATGACGGAGTTACCTGAAACACTATGTAATCTATTTAATTTACAGACATTGAAATTAAATTGGTGTCAATTTCTGAGGAAACTACCTGAAGGAATTGGGAAATTACGTAATCTCAGACATCTTGAACTGAAAGAAACTTTTGCCTTGAATTATTTCCCACGGGGTTTGGAGCGATTGAGGTGCCTTAGAACATTAAGTAGAGTCAAATTTAACGGTGGAAAAGGATGCCAGATTGGAGAGTTAAAACTTCTAAACCATATCCAAGGAGAACTAAGAATAGAGGGATTGGGACAAGTGGCGGACTCAAAAGAGGCAGAACTAAAGAAAAAAGAAAAGCTCCGGTCCTTGGATTTACAGTTTTCTAAAGAAAGACATGATGATGCAAGAAGAGTAGAAAGTGTTTTGAATGGTCTCCAGCCACATACAAACTTGGCAGAGTTGCATATACTTTTTTACAAAGGGAATAAATTTCCGTCGTGGATGTCAAGCAATACTGCTTTACCCAATCTGGTGAAACTGGAACTGCGATGCTGCATTCAATGCTCGGAATTGCCATCTTTGGGGAGGCTGCAAAACCTTGAGCTCCTTTGTTTATTTGAGTTGGGCTCAGTGAAACGCATCGGATGCGAGTTTTATGGAAGTACTGATGGTACTACTACTGGTGGTGAAGATTCAGAACGACCGGTAGTAGTGTTCCCGAAGTTACATACGCTTGAGATTGAGTATATGGAAGAGTGCGAGGAGTGGCATCTGCCGTTCCGAAGAGGCGTGGAGATTTTTCCAAAGCTTCGCAAATTGACTGTTAGATATTGCATGAGTTTGCAAATGTTACGACCAGGTCTCGGAAAGCTAAAATCTCTAGAAGAACTCTTTTTAGGAAGAGTGAAATGTCGGGGCCTCGAATTTTTCGGAATTATTAGCAGGAACAGCGATGATGATAATGTTACTCTTAGTCCTCAAGAAGAAGGAGGAGAATCAGCACCTCCAGTTGCAGTGTTCCCAGTATTGAAGAAACTTGTATTGTCCGACATGCCAGAGTGGGAGGGGCAGGAGGATGAAATAAAGCTTCCAATAAGAAGAGATGATGAAGAAGAAGAAGAAGGTTTATGTTTGCCCTGTCTTCGCGAATTGGAGATCTCTGTTTGCCCTAAGTTGAAGGTGGTGCCGCACTACTTGTTTTCTCCCGCACTCAGACGTCTAGAGATATCTAATTGTCCACACCTGATGGAGAGGCAACCTTGCCTTCCTCCCCTCCTTGAAGAGCTGACTTTAGTGGGGGATACAGGTATTCTTTCAAAGTCAATAATGCCGCTAATCAGTGGAATTGGTTCCCCTGATCACGACACCACGAACAACAAAAATCTTCACTCTTTCTCCATCTGGGCTTCTAGAGAGTCGTCACTTCCCCAAGGCTTTAACCAACTCACTGCAATTCACACATTGCGCTTTTGTGCTTGTGAATTCCTTGACTTCACGCCAGAGGATTTGAACCATCTCCCCAAGCTTCAACTACTGGAAATTGATGGATGTCCCATTCTGGAAGAACGCTGTAAAAGAGAACGCTGGACCACCCATTCCCACATTCCAAAGATCACCCTTAATGTGTGCAAGTTGGTCACCCGCAAAGAACAATTATGGATCAACCCAATCCAAACAGGTAATAGATTTTAGGATAAACTCTCATGTTTCTGCCAATTCTTTAATATACAAGCAGTATGTGACTAACCAAAATCTTTTGTTCCACTTGACAGCCAGATTTTGCTTTCGAGTCGCGAGACCAGTCAATTTAAGGACTACTTTATGATTAAGAGATGGATTAATCGGCAGTCACTCCTTAAGTATCTTTGAAGATGTTGGGCATAATAGTGTTGTGATCAAGTAGGAAATGATTCATCTTGGGTTCCTTAAATTGGGTTAACTTGTCTTTTCCTTTCAAGATATTTTCAATCCTAGATCATATTTGTACTATATGGTTTTTCAAGTCAGGTTTAATCCAATATGAAGTATATTGCATGTACCTCTCAAGCTGTAAGTTGTCAATTGTAGAAGCCATCTGTGAATGGCGTTTAGCTCCAATTCATATTTTCAAGTAACAGATGGGGATCTACACTCGCCAGCTACTATCATTGCAGGAAGTTTCATACCGGTTGCGTTGGTTCTCCCCATTTTTTCGATTTTCCAGCTTCTCTGATCAACCCCGAGGTTAGTTTTCTATCAATATGTTGATTGCGACTGTACAATTATGTTGCGCCTTTTCCATAGTTTGAAGATATGTGTGAAATGCTTTCTATTAAGATGTGATTACAATCCATTATTATTTCTGATGTATCTTTGTCGCGGAAGCAAGAACAATAGATACACAATGTATAAAGATACCCAAAACTAGGGTTTAATGAATAAAAACAAATTATTTTAATTCAATAATAATAATCAAGTCTCAAAATCTTAAGGTTTACATTTGCTTATATGGAGAACTAGTTAACAAATCCTAATCATAATAGAACTTGGGAAACTAAAATAGAAGCTAGTCTAATTCTAATTAACTAAGGATTTAAAATAGAAGTAGAATAAAAGATAAACTCTAGTCAGAAGATTATGCATGTGTTGTGCACATGATAATCTATCGCGGTCCTCAAGATCAATCCTCCCAAACTTTGAGAAGAGCTCGTCCCTCGAGATTAAGTCCTTGTACTTCGGTAGAAAGTAGGATCCATGAGTTGAAATGTAGCATCGTAAATCCATGAATTTTCTCGAGAATGGACGGTCACACCACTTCACCAAATAATCCATCATAAGTACCTCTCGCTAGTCGTAGTAGTAGAAACATCAATGACGGTTTAACCGACCAGAGTAGCGAAAGGTGAACAACACTATGATCTATAGGTAGGGGAATAGGTGGAATACTATTGCCAACAAAAGGATCCGAGATCATTATTATGAGCGAGAGATAATGCGATCTCTCGAGGGAGGTTCAATTCATAAGCATTTTCTCCATGACGGGCATACAATGGGAAATGGGCCAAATCGTCGCGATCATTAACTTGTGAGATGAAGGCCGACGTTCTTTCTCAAATAAACCATCACCAAATCACCAACCTCGAAAAGTCACCAAGCGCTTGTGGTTTGTCGCAGATTAGTCTTGTACATGGCATAAGATTTCTCCAAACGCTTCTTGACATCCCTCGTGAATAAGGTGAACGGGGAAGCAAATTTCTCTCATGGATACACAAACAGAACGATCGATGGAATAAGAGCAAGATCAAGAACAAGAAGAGGAGTTATTCCACTTACAATCATGAAAGGAGAAAGGCTCGTAGAACGGCCGATGAGTTATTATAAGCAAACTCGCTTGTGTTAGAACAAACTCCCAAGATTTGGGATTATCATCAATCAAACACCTCAATAGGTCACCCAAACCACGATGTACAACCCTCGCCCATCCATCACGTGGGTGGAAGCGTCAGAGAAAATTGAGCTTACTTTTAAAAAGCTTTCATAATGTTTTCAAAAATAGCTAGTAACCTTGACATCTCGCCGAAGTTGATAGTGCGAGGTAAACCATGCAAACGAACTATCTCACTAAGTATAAATGAGCAACCCGCGGCAAAGATCCGTAGTACTAGTGCGTGGAATGAAATGAGCCATCTTGGAGAAACGATCCACAACCACAAAAATAGAATCCTTTCGATTGTGTGTAGAACGTTGGTAAACCCAACACAAAATCCATGGAGACATCAACCCAAGGTTTGTCGGGAATCGGAAGTGGAGTATACAAACCAGCATTAGTGTGCTTACTTTTCTCCCGCACACATAACATCGCCAATAAACCGGTTAATATCTCTACGATAGTAGGCCAAAAGTACTTCTCCCTCGATAGAGGCAATGGTCTTTATGATCCCAAAGTGACCACTCAACCCCCAAAGATGCATTTCAATCATAATCCGATCACGCGAGGGAAGAAACGGAATACAAAGTCTGGAACCCGAAATAAGAAACCATCATGGAGAAAAAAATTCACCGATACACTATTATGATGTACCAAACAAATCGGCATGAATAGGACCAAAATAGGCATCCCGAAGCATATAAGTCGCGTAACTCATCAAAACCAAACAAAGAGGTACGGGAGAGTAACCAAGAGATGCTAACGACGACTCAAAGCATCAAGAACTTCGATTATCCTTTCCGGCTAAACCGTAAGTGGAAAGTATATTTCGCAAGAAAGAGTTCCACTTGATATGTCGAAAAATCGACATCCTTCCTCGAAAGTATTAAGATAACGAAGAGCTTCATGGTCAGACTTTATGAGGAATTCATGATGAATAAGATAATGATGCCAATGTCGTACAACTTGGACAACTGCATAGTACTCCAAGTCATATGTAGAATAATTCAATTTAGCACCAGTAAGTTTCTCACTATAGAAAGCAACCGGCTTGCCATTTTGGCTCAAAACAGCACCAATGCCGTACTTATAAGCATCACATGTTACCTCAAAGAGTTGAGTGAAATCTGGCAAAACTAGGACAGGAGCAGAAGTCATCTTCTTCTTAATCAAGTCAAATGCCTCATTAGCTTCAGGAGTCCATTTGAAAGCTTTCTCACACGTCCAAGCAGTTAAAGGAGCCATAATACTGCTGAAATTATGAATGAACCGTCTATAGAAAGAAGCTAAACCATGAAAACTACGAACCTGAGTCACTGTAGAAGGAATAGGCCACTCAATAATAGCATGGACTTTGGAATCATCAACACGAATACCATCGGCAGAAACCATGAAACCCAAAAATACCACAGAGTCAACCATGAAAGAACATTTCTTGAGTTGTAAATAAAGCTTCTCAGTACGCAAAACACCCAAAAGAATCTCAATATGCTTGATATGTTCAGACTCAGAAGAACTGTAAATCAAAATATCATCAAAGTAGACAACACAAAATTTATTCAGATAAGGCTTCAAAACCTGAGTCATAAGACGCATGAAGGTAGAAGGAGCATTAGAAAGACCAAAGGGCATGACCAACCACTCATATAAACCGTCTTTTGTTTTAAACGCAATTTTCCATTCATCTCCAAGGCGGATACGAATGTGATGAAATCCAGATCACAAATCAAGCTTGGAAAACACCTTAGCACCATGCAATGAATCAAGCATATCCTCAAGGCGTGGAATGGGAAAACGATATTTCCGCGTTGATTTTGTTAATAGCCCCGCTATCAACACACATCCTCCAACTCCCATCTTTCTTAGGAGTAAGTAAAGCCGCACAAAGACAAGTGGGACATACTCTCTAACAAATCCCTTTAGCTAATAACTCAAGAACTTGCCTCCGTAACTTCGGCGTGTTCGTAAGGAGCCATCGCGATAATGTGGTAAGTTAGGGGAGCTCCGTGAATAAGATCAATAGCATGTTAGATATCTCGTAAAGGGGCAATCCTCCATTAGCGTGCTCAAGACAAACATCGTAATATGAATCTAGCATTGGTTGTAACACTAGTGGTATAGTAGTAAGATTTGCAAGAAATGACGCAGAAGAGCAAGAAACATACCGCAATGACGTCCGGATGCGCTAGAAAAACCTGGTTTCACTAGCGGGGTAATGAAGGTGGGCTTAAATGGAGTCGAGTGGTGCCAAAACAATTTTTTCGCCACTTGAAGTGAAAGTATAAGTGTTCTCACGCCCATTATGAATAACAAGGAGATCATATACCGCCAAGGGCGACCAAGTAACAAGTGGCATCGGCGCCCACGGGTGCAAAGTAACACCAAACATGATCCTTGTATTTAGGACCAATGGAGAACTTAAAACTAGACAACGGGCGAGTAACCTTGATCGTGGCACCATCCCGTAACCAAGAAATAGTGTAAGGTTCGGGATGTGGCTCATCCTCGAAGTTTCAAATTTTGTCCACCATATCTTTAGAAACAATATTATCATGGAACCGGCCGCCAATGATAACATTACATAACATGCCATTCAAGCGCAAATGAAGTACGGGAAGATATTATGACGGCCATGACGTAGGATCATGCTTAACAACTGGAGTAATTAAAGAACGATTTAACAATCAATTGGGGACAACCGAGAATCTGATAAGTTAAAAAGTCATCAATCTCGGTGACGTCTTCTTAGGATGGTTGAGATTTTCTTCATCCCGTGTTAAACCCACGCTTTGCGTTTAGGATGATCACTACTTAACATGTCCAATTTCCTTATGCTCATAGCATGTGATTGGACCCACTCTAGTAGGAGGAGGTTTGGATGACGAAAGAACATGAGTAGAAGTGGCACTAGCAAGAGTCGAAGGGATGAGCCAAGCGCATCTTCACTTTGAGAGCATATTTAATAGCATCGGACATATCATAAACATCTTTGAAAGCTAATGCCTCTCGAAGTGGTTTTCGCGAACCCATTCAAATAACGCCCAATTTTTGATCGACGGATTCGCATTACAAATCAGCCCGTGCACAACAAAAGAAACTCCTCAAGATACCCCACCACACTTTGAAGCCGTTGTTTCAAGTTTTGGAGGCGCATGAATAAATCCCTTTCACAGTCAAGAGGAATAAATTCTTTTTTCAACTCTCGGCGCATCTTATCCCATATAGTAATCTTATTGTAACCCAATTTAGCACGAGTCAATTGAAGTTCATCCCACCAAACAAGTGCATAGCTCGTTAATTTGGTCGCAACTAATTTAACACACTTAGGATCCTCAAAATTTTTATAATCAAAAACTTTTTTAATCTTATTTAACCAGTCGACAAAAGCATCAGGCTGCAATTTTCCATTAAATTTAGGCACGTCTAATTTAATATCACCCATCTGGTTCTTCTCTAAAATGCGTAATAAACGATTAATATCAAAATTACCTGTATTATGGTGCACATTTTGTTGATGCCCACGCCTTTGATTGCGCCTTGGTGGAGAAGGACTAGATGGAGAATCTAAAGGGTCCGAAGGATCAAAAGCTGGTGCTAACCGACGCGGGCTGTCGGCCGGCGGGCGGGGGGGTGGCTTAATCAACCGGGTCGTGGGAATGGGGTGCACCCTGGTCAGCAGTAACAACGTTCTTGCGGGCAGGCCTAGTATTATGTTGGACTGGAATATAATTTGTAGCCCCGAAAGTATCATGAGGTCTTCCATGGCCTCGCACATAGAAGCCCAAGGAGCATTAGTTAGCCCAGCCCGTGAATTAGGCAAATAGGATCGTCTCTTTGGCCGATCGAAATTCTGCTGGAGAAGATGACCAGGAGTAATAGAAGCATCAATATGCCTTTGACCACGGCCAAGGCCTGACAGATTTCGACGATAGCTTATGCGATTTGCATCGAGATCTGCATCATAATAAATTTCGGGAGCAAAATCTTTATGCTGAAAAGTTTGATCAATATGGGGAACTCGAATTGTGTGATTGCGTTTGCGATCTTGACTCGGGAAGGCCAAATCAGCACGAGGAAATCGACCCCGATCAGTGGGATTCAAAATCGGACCACTTCCATCAACAATAGGTCGTCCCAATCGACGAATTGGAGAAGATCGTGATTTAGTGCTTGAAGCTACAAGCGATTCTTTATCGCTTTCAATGGAAGATGGATGTAGAGAAGTTCTGCGCGAGGGTGCATGATTGCGGCGTCGATTCGATTGAGTATTTTGGGCTGCAACAACTAACTCAACTTCAGAACCAGAGTGGTGGGAATCTTGGTCATCGCCCACCCATCGCCCATGGGTCCCACAACGTCAATGGTGTGTTTGGGTTGAAAGTCAGGTACGAGCTTCATCAAAATCTCTTTTATGTCACGCAAATCAGTCGAATTTGCTTGCAATTCTTTCTCAACACGAACCAATCTTGTATTCACTGTTGGTGGTCGTCCGCGTCCTCTTCGTTGAGTGGCCATGACGAGCAAATCAGAAAAAAACCTAAAAATCTGATACCAATTTGATGTATCTTTGTCGTGGAAGCAAGAACAATAGATACACAATGTATAAAGATACCCAAAACTAGGGTTTAATGAATAAAAACAAATTCTTTTAATTCAATAATAATAATCAAGTCTCAAAATCTTAAGGTTTACATCTGCTTATATAGAGAACTAGTTAACAAATCCTAATCATAATAGAACTTGAGAAACTAAAATAGAAGCTAGTCTAATTCTAATTAACTAAGGATTTAAAATAGAAGTAGAATAAAAGATAAACTCTAGCTGTAGCATTATGCATGTGCTGTGCACATGATAATCTATTGCGTCCTCGCATCAATTTCATTCGATATATACCATGAACCTAAAGCCTTACAAGTGCAAAGTCCTAATTAACTACCCTTAGCATATGGCTATATTTTAATAATATGGTCAATAAAGAAGGAAAATTGTGAATAGGTGATTGGTCGCTATTTAGGAGTTATCTTTTATCTTTTAGGAGTGATCTCTTAGGCAGAACTCATCAAAGAGTGAACTGTGCTTCATCTTCCATGTATCAGTTATTTGTTTATTAGATACCATTGCAAACCACCCCTAATGGTCGAATGAATGTTCAACTCTCTTTATGTGCATATTGCGTACATCCTAGTTGGATAGGTCTTGATGTATCATTCAATCCGACTCGCCATTCCACTGTGGAACCCTTCCCCCCGCCAGCCCTGTGAAATTGCAAAAATACTTCTTTTGGAAAATACCTGATAGGATATTTTCTTTCTTTTATATAATGCTTGGAGTGTAGATCTTAGGAACAAAAATGCTTGAACTTCACGGTTCCTGTCTATGCAACTGAATCAGTAAGTATTTGCTCCTTGTTAAAAGTATCCTTAAGATTTACTTAAGATACAAGGAGTTCACATAACTCTGGCTTTTGAAGACAAGAAAATGATCCCTGGCTATGGTTTCATCATGTCATGGACTCATAGTAACTTCGTCATTCGAGGAATTCGTATGTAAGAAATAAATATGTACATGGAGGTATCATTTAGTAATTAGATCACCATTAAATTAGTAATACCTGATTCAGTTAATATTAATAATTCAAAATGTGCAAATGATTGACAATTTTACTTGGAACAAACTTGACAATTTTACTCTCAAGCAAAACATCTTATTCTCCTTTCTGATGATGCAAAGGTTAGTGAACTGATCACGGATTGGCACTGGAATGATTTAGTTCTTAATTTACCTTATGGTGAGCTGAAAAATCTCATTATGAGTGTTGTGATTAATGATTTGGTGGTATGGACTGAAACTTCAACTGGTTTATTTTCCACTAAATCTGCCTACATGAGTCTTAAAAAGATAAGAGAGAAAGTTAAATGGTACAAACTTGTATGGGGAAGTTTGCCATTCCAAAACACTCTTTTATTACTTGACAATTGTTTAGGCTCTGTTTGGCTACAAGAGATATTGTATTACTTAATTATGATTAGGTGATACAAGTCATGAGATGAACTACTTGTGCATCTGCCCCTTATCCTGTCACATGTTTTACTTGACTACTGTTTGGTTGACATTCACACCTATATACTCATTTTTAATATCATACAAAAGAAAAACTACAAAAAAAAATCATAAACAAAATTTGCAAATAAAAACTTAAAAATAAATAAAAACTCATAAACAAATAAAAGAAAAAAGCTATAATTAAATATTGAATACATAAGTACCTAATTGATTTATACAAAAAACATCTCCAAAAAAAGAAAAATCCCAATTTGATGAATAATGTGAAGATTTAAACACCACTTTTTGGGGGGAAAAAAATTGTTTTAATGTGAGAAAATAAATAAGATGGATAGAAAGAAAATACATAAGGTTTATGGTTCCATTACTAGGATTCCCATAAAGGAGAGAGAGAGAGAGAGAGAGAGAGGGGGTGAGAAAGAGAGAGTTTTTTTTTTTTATTATTATTTTCTCTCTCATGGATTGAAAACACGTTTTAGCGAATTTGGGCTTTTCCTTTGGATTTGCTTATCCACACTTTTGTGTTCCCGCAATTCAAGGGGTTTACTAGAGTATCCACGTTTTAGGCAGACCAAATACCTATACAAGGTAAACATGACTGCCACGTCACCAATTCCTGAATATGGACTCTCTATTCACACTGCCAAACAGAGCCTTAGTGGTTGTCTATCCACTCAAGACAGGCTTATAAAGAGGAATATTTTACATCACTCAGAGTGTTGCTTCTGTAATAATGACAGAGAGAATTCTCATCATTTATTCTTTGGCTGTCAGTTTACTAAAACCATTTGGTCTGAAGTCAAGAGGCATATGGGATTGGATCCTTTTGTTAAGGAATCTAATCATGAATGGTACACTCTTATGAGAAGGACCAGGCTCTACTACTGATTCTGAAATTCTAAGAGCTATGATAAATGTAATTGTTTATGCTATATGGAATGAGAGGAATTGTAGGAGATTCAAGCACAAGAGTCACACCACCTTGCAAGTTACAAATGACATTCTGAGAAAGATGAAGTTATATCTTCAGAAGGTTGTAAAAGTGGCCTCTGACAATTCTGCTGCTAGGTCCTTTCTGCAGCATCTTGGTGTTCAAACACGTATGAAGCCACAACTGTTGTAGCAATGCATATGGAATAAGCTTTTACCACCTGCTGCGATGTTAAACTCTGATGGTACTTTGTCACCAGATAAATAAGGATTTGGAGTTATAATTAGAGATGAAAAATGAGTAGTTTTATTGGTCTACAGAGGAAGTTCTATTCAAAGATCTATACTGTTTCAAGAGCTTAAAGGAATTGCTGAAGGTCTGAAGGCATCTCTGATGATTGGCATTCGGCATTTGATGGTAAACTCTGACTCTTTGCGTGCAGTGCAGATAGTTAATGGAAAAGAAGCTATTCCATGGTACTGTAGGAATATTATGCAGGCTATTGATATTCACAAAAGAGACTTTGACTCTATTGTGGTTCAGCATGTTTTCAGGGAGGGAAACAAAGCTGCTGATTATCTGGTCAAATTAGTAGATATGAGTTCCGTAGGAATTTTGTACTATATAGGTCCTCTAGAGGATGCTTTGCATGTAATAGTGGAAAATGATGCAAAAGGAACTGTTTTTAACATATTAAAATGAATGCAGGTTGGGGTCTGCCATAACCCATAACAGTTTCAAAAAAAAAAAAAACTTGTGGGTTCAAGTTCATCGTACCTACCCAAAAATGGAAAAAAGATTATAGTTTGTCTGACACGAAAACAGTAGTTAATATTAAATCATTAATTGGAGTGTCTATATGTGTTTGATACATGTTATTGAAGCAGCTCTAGTTTTCCTAGGCATGTTTGATGGTTTCGATTTTGGCCTTTTCTTTTCTTATCATATTATATGTTTGTTGAATCCAAAACTATCCCTCGCATGTGATACCTTGAGAAATTGCTATGAAGCTTTTGCTTTGTATTCCTTTGGAAGCTATTTGGTATAGCACATTATCATTTTTTTGCTTTGCTAGATGCAATGCTCGACTTCTGTCTTGATGTTCAGGCGTTAGTGGGGGATACAAGTATTCTTTTAAAGTCAATATTGCCGCTAATCAGTGGAATTGGTTCCCCCGATCACAACGAAAATGACTACCCAAATCTTCACTCTTTCTCCATTGCTCTTTCTAGAGTCATCACTTCCCCAAGGCTTCAACCAACTCACTGCAATTCAAACATTAGACTTTTATATTTGTGAATTCCTTGATTTCATGCAAGAGGATTTAAGGCATCTCCCCAAGCTTGAACTACTGCAAATTCGTTATTGTCCAATTCTGGAAGAACGCTGCAGAAAAAGAGAAAGTTGGACCACCAATTCCCACGTTCCAAAGATCATTCTTGATGGGTGGGACTTCATCCCGATTGATCAGTAATCCAGTGACTTGTTCACCTGCAAAGAACAATCATACATCAACCCAACCCCAACAGGTAATTGATTTTATGATTTTCGAAATCCCTCATTTCTCCAAACACCAACCAACCCAATCCTCAAATCTCTCAGTACTTCAAAAAAATTCATGGCATGAGAGTAGTGCACAAATGTTTGTTTTAGATAAGATATGAATGGGTTGTTTTTTGGAAATGGTTTTTGGAAAATAAGATTAAGAGAAACAAGATTTGTTCAGTATTTTATCTACATTTCCGTTTATTCTTGGCCGTTTGGTGAATTTTTTTTGGAAAATAAGATAAAGAGAAAGAAATAATTTGGCGAGGATTTGTTTTTGGAATTTGTGTCAATAAAGCTTTGCATTTTATCTGTAGCTGCTTCCTCAGGAAAATGTGCAAACCTGTGAGTTTAAGTTCTTCTTTCTCATCCTCGTTGCTTTTTCAGCTGTGCAGTACACTCAAGATAGAGTCCTTGTTAAGATCAAGTCTGCAGGGGAGAAAACTGTAGGAGGTATTTTGCTTCCTTCCACAGCCCGATCAAAACCACAAGGAGGTGAGGTCGTTGCTGTTGGGGAGGGTAAGACTCTCGTGAAGAACAAGCTGGAAATTACTGTCAAGGTGATTTCATAGCCCTTTCCAATGCTCTGAACTGTTTGTTTGTGTATTGTTATTAATATTGTTTTTTCCCTTGTTGTCTAGACTGGAGCGCAAATTGTGTACTGGGACAGAACTCGAGTTTTATGGATCAACTCATCTTTTATTGAAGGAAGATGACATTGTGGGTATTCTTGAGATTGATGAAGTCAAATAAAACTGCTGGTGGCTTGTTCTTAACTGAGGTTAGCAAGGATAAACCTTCCATTGGAACTGTAAGTGGTCTTTGACATTGTGGGTTTTCAAATTGAATGATATTGGAAATCACGTGTAAATTGATAGCTATCTTGAGAAAATGTATGCTTGTTTGTCAAGTAAAATGTTATTGGTATTGTGCAAAGGATTGTGTAAATGTTTGTTTTAGATAAAATATGAATGGGTTTATTTTATTGCGTTTGTGATATATGGAATCATGAGTTAGTGTATAGTCACTATAACAGATTTTACCAAGTGTGTGGTAGTTATGTTTTGTGCATGTTTTAATGGCATTATTAAAGAGGGATCCCATTATTACTCTTCGAACTGATCAGTATTTGCATTGTTTCAATACAATTGTTTATCGGAAAGAAGTTCCTTTGGGATTTGCTTACAAGCCTGCGGAATGTTGTTTTTCGTAATCCTTTATTAATATACTACCAAATCGCCATATGAAGTTGTCTTTTTTATATATTGAACCTGCAAAACGAAAATGAGCTTTTACTGTTTTTGTTAATTCTATGAAAGAGCTGTGGTGAAGTGGAGATGGTGCATTTTGAAATTCTCTCTGACGCTGAAAATGTCTTTGTTTTAAAGCTGTAAGCCCTCTGTAAAGAGTGCTGTTTTGTTGTCTTGACTTTCTTCTTGATGAATTAGGTGTGAATGTGTGATATGTTTTGTGGAGGATGCGTGAGTTTATTGTTTCTTGTTATAAAAGTATCAAATGAAGAGTTCTACATTTCTTAATTAATTTCATCTAGCATTTTATCGCACCCCCAGATTTTGGTAGACTTATAACTAGTATTTTATCTACATTTCTTTTTATTCTTGGCCATTTGGTTGAATGCCAATGGTTTTTGGAAAATAAGTTTAAGAGAAATAAATGATTTGTTCAGGCATTTTTACAACTTTATCCCATGTCAGGCACACTCTTGCTGTCTTGCATAGAAAATTAATGGCATGCATTTTATCTGTAGTTGGTTCCTGAGGAAAATGTGCAAACCTGTAAGTTTAAGTTCTTCTTTCTCATTCGGTTACATTGCTCATCCTCATTGCTTTTTCAACTGTAAAGCCGTTGGGTGATAGTGTCCTTGTTAAGATCAAGTCTGCCGAGGTGAAAACTGTAGGAGGTATTTTGGTTCCTTCAACAGCCCAATCAAAACTACAGGGAGGTGAGGTTGTTGCTGTTGGGGAGGGTAAGACTCTCGGGAAGAACAAGCTGGAAATTAGTGTCAAGGTGATTTCATAGTCCATTCCAATGCTCTGAGTTGTTTGTTTGAGTATTCTTGTTAATACTGTTTTTTCCCTTGTTGCCTAGACTGGAACACAAATTTTGTACTCCAAATATGCTGGGACGGAACTCGAGTTTGATGGATCAACTCATCTTTTATCAAAGGACGATGACATTGTGGGTATTTTTGAGACTGATGAAGTCAAAGATCGCAAGCCTCTAAGTGATCGTGTTTTAATCAAGGTCAGATAAATTCATCCTATGTATATTGTAACTATTGTTATTAATCCAGTGATCTAAGAGTCCATAACTAGTGGAACTTAAGAAAAAAGGTACTGTTTTTTAAGGTTCCCCAGGTTTGATCTATATAAGCAATTTCAATATTTCATTAATGCTAAACACGTGTATTAAAACGATATATTAATTATTTAATTTGATATTCACTTTTATTTGGATTACATTCTTTTAGGTTGTGGAGGCAGAGCAGAAAACTGCTGGCGGCTTGTTCTTAACTGAGGCTAGCAAGGATAAGCCTTCCATTGGAAGTGTAGGTATGTCTTTGATTGCGTCTTTAAGAACCAATGGTGTCTTTGATTGTAAGTGGTTCTTAACAAAAGGCATACCTACACTCGCCAGCTACTATCATTGCTGGAAGTTTCATACTGGTTGCGTTGGTTCTCTCCATTTTTCCGATTTTCCAGCATCTCCGATCCTACACCAACCCCGCGGTTAGTTTTCTATCAATATGTTGATTGCGAATGTACAGTTATGTTGCGTTGTTTCCATAGTTTGAAGATATGTGTGAAATGTTTTCTATTAAAATGTGATTGCAATCCATAATTATTACATTCTATATATGCCATGAACCTAAAGCCTACAAGTGCAAAGTCCTAATTAACTACCCTTAGTATATGACTATATTTTAATAATATGGTCAATAAAGAAGGAAAATTATGAATAGGTGATTGGTCGCTATTTAGGGGTTATCTTTTATCTTTTAGGAGTGATCTCTTAGGCAGAACTCATCAAAGAGTGGACTGTGCTTCTGCTTCCATGTATCAGTTATTTGTTTATCAGATTCCATTGCAAACCCCAAATGGCCGAATGAATGTTCAACTCTCTTTTTGTGCATATTACATATCCTAGTTCATAGTTTTGTGCTACGTTTTATTCAAAGAACTCAGAAAGTTCTCTTTCAAGCTCATTTTCTTTCTCGCTCTCTCTGTAAGTTTATTGTACTTTTCATTTTGCCAATAAAAGTATAAAGTTTATTGTAGTATGCATGTGAAGTAATTATATATAGATTTTTGATATGAGAACGGATTAGTAGATCACTATTCTCTAAACCTAGCTTTAATTTGGAATATAAAATAAATTGATATTTAGTTACGAACTAAAAATATTTTCCTAAGTTCTCTTTTCACTGTAATGATTAATTGGTAAGCAATATATAGAATGACTCTGCTTAATCTAATTAGAATGTTCTTTTATACGGGATATAACAGCCACCATTCAAAAGGGGTCCCAACAATGTTTTTCTATTGATCCCTCTTATACTAATTGAGTTGATTTATTTAGCACCGTGCCTCCATTGACTGAAAAAGTAAGAGGTGAGGATTTGGATACATCAGTCCATTCATGGTCCATACCTGCTGTGCAATTGTCTACCAACAAAATCTCAAACTGTCACTCTATAATAAGTAGCTATGAACTTGCCCAAAAAAATATGAAGTTGTATGGATTCTTAATTACATATGGAAATCAGAAATTTCAAATTTATATAGTCTACAATTTTCCCTTGAGGGGAGTTGATGTATTTAATCTCTTTTGTAGTTGTGATTTTCACATCTCTCTTCTATTTAGTGGATATCAAATCTTGCTACTTAATCATAACCAAATTTCCAGCATTTAGAAATTTTGGTTACGGAAATGGTGCTGCTATGCATGGCACTATGGCTAATCTATATTACATATTGAAAGTTGAATGGGTTGTCATAACATGTCTTAGTCTAATATCATATATTCTGATGTGATGATGTATCTTAAGTATGACGTTAAGCAATTTTGTAACCTTTGTCTCCTCTTTTTTTTTTTGTCTTCCTCTTTTACTTTGCTGTGGTATTTAGTTTATTAGTTTTCTCATTCATAAACTGTTGTTCGGGTGTTTTAGGTTCATTTCGAGGAATTTGTTGTTTGTGAAGGATCATATTCGAGCACTTTTGGACTTATGGATAGTTAGTAAACAAAGATGTTGTGTGTGGGTCTACTAATGAGGTTGTCTTTCAAGAGTTTGGATTGAGCTACCCACATCCCAAATTACCCAATGCTCACTATCACTACCAAATCAGAACAAATTATAAAAGGTATGTACCATAATTAGAAACACTTTGTAATCCACTTAGATAACTATTTCAGTTTATGTATTCTTTTGCTTCAACTTTCTAATCCAATCTCATGACAACAAAACTTTATTTGTAGGTAACTATTTATTATCTTGAACAATGAAGAAAGCACTTGAACAACAAACCCCACTCCACTTTCTTTTCTGCTACTGCAAATGTCGCAGATGATTGGAAATCTGACGGCAAGTGATCCCCACATTTGGACGTCACTGAACACAGGAGCTTCAACACTAAGCTTTGCTGGCTCAATGCTCATAGTTTTGTGCTATGTTTTGTTTAAAGAACTCAAGAAAGTTCTCATTCAAGCTCGTTTTCTTTCTCGCTCTCACTGTAAGTTTCTCCACTTTTCAATTTTGCCAATAAAAGTGAAACGTTTATTGTAGTATGCGTGTGATAAATTATGTACAGATTTTGAAATGAGAACGAACTAGCAGTTCACTATTCTCTAACCCTAACTTTAAGTTTGAAATATGAAATAAATTCATATTTAGTTAAATTTATATATTGCTTATGTATGAATCTTCTGATACTCTATCTTTTTTACTGGTGATCTATCTTTTCTGATGATAAAATTTATTTTCCGCGCAGTTTCTTAAACATAGTTGGGTACGCTTCTTCGTGCCTATTCTTATTCTTCTATCTTAATGTCAATGTAGTTCAATCGCTTTGTTTTGATTAGTTGGTGCTCTTGTAAATGTCCTATTTATCGCTGCATTCTGATACATTTGACCTGTACTCGTTTTCTTTGCTGTCGCAGGGATTCTTCTGCTATGCTCAGGGATATAGCACACATTTCTTTTGTGTGGCTTCTTTGCTTTGGACTACAACAATTGCATTCACTCTTCATCGTATTGTCGTTAGACATAAAACTGATGTTGAAAATATGGAGCCACTGTTTCACTTGTATGTTTGGGGTATATGTATTTCTTATCGTTAATCTATTATCATCGCCAACTACACTTGCTTTTGCTATATATACTTCTTTTTTTCTGATTAATTCTTGATTAGAGGTGAGTCAGATTTGCTCTATCTATTTTAACACAGTGTCAGTTGCTAATATTGAGTCTGTTTTTCTGTTACCCTCTGAATATATCTCTCTCATTCTCCAAAGTTTCCCTTTACTGTGAAACTGTTCTTTATGCTTGCCAACTCTTAGTTGCAGTATGTCTGTTAATTTTATCAGGAACTTCACTTGTGACTGTCATACGTTCAATAGGTAATGATCCTAGACGTGTAGGTGTGTGGTGCTGGTCAGAAACAAGGCCCAAAATATCGGTGATATATCTGATATATATCACCGATATATATTGTTTGTTTGGTATACCAACATGGTTTTATTCGATATATTTCAACCGAATATTAATTTTTTTTTTCAAGAAATTGGGCTATAGAGTCTCATTTAAAAAAAAAAACAACTCAAAAGCCCCATCCATAATTGTTTTGGGTTTTAATACCCCTCCATTGTTTTTATCCGCGCAAGTGTTTTTTTATAGAAAATCTTTAGAATCTAAGCTTTTGACTCAAGACTAGGTGCCACCTGTTATTTTTTAATATAAATTATTCTCTTTTTCACCCTTCCAAGATAACTACTTGTTGATAAGATAACTACCATAATAAAATTGAATAAGATAACTACTTTTAGATAAGATAACTACTAGAACAAAAAGAGTAGATTTTGGGTTTGAATAAAATTTAGCAAAAAGTACCGTGTATTGCTCCAAAAGTTAAATTTGACACTACCTGTTTTCATCGGAATATGGACGTTATAAACTTATACATTTTAAAATGCAGATGCACCACGTTATAAACTTATATATTTTAAAATGCAGATGCACCACGTTATAAACTTATACATTTTAAAATGTATATACACCACGCATTTTAAAATGCAGATACAAAATGCATTTGATTATTTATTTTGTGGGTTTGATTAACTACTATTAAATGAAACGGATTGGTTTAGGGTTTAATGTTTATAAATTTAGGATATAGGGATTAGGGTTTAGTGTCTTAAGGTTTAGGCTTTAGGCTTAGGGTCTAGTTTATAAGGGTTAGGGTTTAGTGTCTTAAGGTTTAGGGTTTAGGCTTAGGGTCTAGTTTATAATGATTTTGGGTTTAGTGTCTAGTGGTTTGGAGTTTAGACTTAACGACTAGTATCAAATGCCTCAACAAAATATTGGAGGCATAATATTTTTAGTTTTTTCATTACCGAAAAGCTAGTAATGTGAGAGGGTGTACTTTCACATATAGCATCCGGGCCACTATATATAGGCATAGTATCTTGGTGTATTGCAAAGAAAGAAGATCTTGTCAAGGGCTCTCATTCCTCGCAAGACTCATACACTCTGATACACCCTAGATGTCCTCTTTTCATTATATGCATTTTTAAATGTGAAGGCAGGTAGTTATAAGTGAATTTTTTGTGTGAAATTCAATTTTTCGTTTTGTATCCCACTATGTTACTTGGTAGATAGTCGGTTATGTTTGTTTCCAAGTGACGATATTTTCGTCTATTCCTGGTAAAGTTGGATAACTGGTGGTTAGTTCCATATTCTAGTCAAATTGGGGTATTAAATTCTAAACAAATTTAAGAGGAGTCTTAGGACTACTAAATATTTATAACTAACTCCTCTAGACTAATTTTCTGATTTTTTTTCCCCAATATATATCGTAATTTCCAATATAACGATATATATCAACTGATATATACAATATATCCGATATAAATTGTTGACTTTGACTGATATTGTTGATTTTGACTAAATATTGTTGACTTTGACTAATATATTGATGATTTTTCCGATATAATCGACAATATTTCTGATATAATCAACTATATTTCTGATATATCGACATACAAAATAAAATTTTGACTGGTCAACAAAAAAATAAATATCTATGATATTTTCAATATATGTGATATATATCAGTTTTTGAGTACATCGAAATATTAACCCGAATTTGATATTTTGGGCTTCGGTCAGAAACAGGACGTACAGGAAAAATATGTATGGAGTTCTGTAACTGCTTACATCCCTTACACCCTGTCTACACTTAGGTTGAAAGATTACAACATCTTGGCGATAAATCAGAGAGTCCATATCCAGAATTGCAATATCAATTTGGTTGGCTGTGAATTAAATACGAAACACTAATTAAGAAGTCTTCTTTAAAATCCTTTTTAAAGAATGAAAATATAGAGATGTACCATTGAAGGGAAGCACAGAGATGAAAATATAAAATCTGGGTTCAAAAGAACAAGTTCCCTCAAAACATTGGACATTAATATATGCACCTAGAACAAAGCTATCAAGATATCGATCTATACAGATCTACCGTTGTAGCTGAAAGGAGGGGCAATTCACACTAATTGCATACACGTTAACAAGAAAAAAAAAAAAAAAAAAAAGCAAAATTAAAAAACTGCGTAGAGGACTAGAACGAAAGTACACGAAAAGAGAGAGAAAACATTTTGACAGCCACAATGCATAAGAGAAACGAGCTTACGTATATATAGAGACGGAACAGTCAAAACCCTAATAGGGTTCCTCTAATTGTTTGTTTTAGAACGGCCTCCGTATTTATGTCAGCAGTCCTTTTCTGTTGACTCGGCGATATTTAGATTCCTTTTGTGCTTTGACTTTGACTTCTGTCAATTTTGATTGGCCAAATTACAAGACTGTTGAGTGGCCCTCAGTCAGATACACAAGCACCAGTATACAATCAGTGTTACAAGGCCATTGTGGCATTCCTAACTCTGTAGAAGCCAGAAACTGACGGAATGTAAAATCTGCTTTTGAGAATACAAGAAAGAAAAATAACAAGACTCATGGTACAAGAAGATCTGGGCTAAATACATTCATCCTACATCATCTTGTTTGGCTTGGAAACTGATTCAGAAGGCGGTACCAACTGATGATAGAGTCGAAGAAATCTGGGCTTGGGCTGCCGGTACGTTTGAGTTGAGTTTAAATGAATTTAACTTTATGGCACTGCTGGGAACCTGAAAGAACAGAAGTACCATAATACAAGAGCTGTGGAATGCTGCTGTAGTGCACATCATGGTTCAAAATTGGAAAACTCGCAACAAGAACCACTTTGAAGACAATGCAATACACTTCGGCAACATCAAAAGAGAAGTTCTGAGGGGTATTAGAACTTCTAGCTAGCTCTCAAATGGAAGAATGCATAATGACACTTCTAATTAATTTAAGTAGACTTGAGGTAAAATGGAAACACTTTTCGCCGCCATTCATACATGATGTTCACTGGATGTTTGGATCCCTCCCATTGGTTGTGAGATAAAAATCAATACTAATGGCTTTGTTCTTGGTGTTCCTAGTAGAGGAGGTGCTGGATGTGTCTGACGGAACAACGAATTAGAAGTGGTGGGTGTAATAGCGATTAGTCTAGTCCAGGTTACTTGCTTTGAAGCTGAATGCATAGCAATTGTGCTTGCAGCTAAGAAGTCAGCAGAAATGAACTGGACAATCCACTATTTTTTTAGATGGGCAATCGAAGGTGGTAGACTTCTAATATTAGACAAATGTCTCAAATCTAAAACTCTTAGGCTTTTGAGTAGTGAAAACTTGATAATAAAAGGTATAACTAGCCATTTTGCCCCGCCCATGGCGGGGATTATTTATTTAACAAGTATGCAAACCATGCTTCGCATTGGTTTTGTTTTTTTTTTTTTTTTTTTTAAAGTCTTAAAGTTTTGAAACCCGTCCCTTGAGTTCGATAGTTAACATAATTTTTTTGGCTTCTAATTGTAATTGGTAATTGTAATTATGTAGGAAAAGCTTATCTATTTTTTTTTAATAGGGAATAATTATGTTATTTAAGTGACATTAGAAAGATTTTTCTAAATTATTAATAAAAGATAGCTTGTTCTAATATCAGCGAGGGAAATTGGAGATAATTATATAATTCAAGTGATATTAGGGAGGCTTTTCTAAATTATTAATAAATATAGGGTTTGTTCTAATTTTTGTGAGAGAGGTGTTTCGAAATTGAGCAACTATAGAGATTACAAATTGACTACTCGAAAGTGGAGAGAGGTTCCTAAATACCCGGCTATCATATAATAGAGATGTGCTGGTTGAAATTTAATTTTTTTTTTTCAGTCTTGAAACCCGTCCTTCCAGGTCGATAGTTAGCATGGTTTCTTTGGATTCTAAATTGTAAATGGTAATTGTAATTATATAAGAGAGACTTATTTATTTATTTTTTTTAAACAAAATGGGAGATGATTATGTTATTTAAGTGATATTAGGGAGGTTTTTTTTTAAAAAAAATTATCAATAATAAAATAGGAGTTGTTTTAATTTCAATGTGGGAAATGGAGGTAATTATTTAATTTAAGTGACATTAGAGAAGTGTTTCTAAATTATTAATAAACAAAAAGACCTTATTCAAATTATATTAATAAAAATAGGATTTACTCTAAATTTAGTGAGGGAGGTATTTCTAAATTAAGTAAATAAGGAGATTTAAATTTGCCTACTCGAGAGTTGAGGAGACTTCCGAATGACCGGGCTATCATATAGTGTAGAGATATTGAAAAAACCTGTTTATTATTTGTTTGTTTTATTGGAAGATATTTGGTTACTGAGATTCCAATAACTCATTCTTGTGATAATCGTTACAAACTGTTGAAAATATGAAATAATCCATGTTACAAAAACATAAGAATTTGGAGATCAAAGAATAAGGTCATTCAGCCATTCAGCCATTGATGCCTCTATGACTTTTATCATCTCGCCTCAACACTTGTTATTCAAACTAATAGCAGCAGCAAGTTTATCTTTTATATCTGCAGCAAGCAAGCTCACTTCTCCCTTTCTTTGGTTGTGCAATCGGTTATCCATTTGGAAGAGGGTGTTTCTCACCAGGATTTGAAACTTCTTGCAATCAAAGCATTCCCTTCTTGAAACAATTAAATCTGCAACTTCGTAGAGATCCCGCAAGGAGAAGTACACATCAACTCTACTCCATTCATATTGTGTTCCAACTCAATTGGTGAAGATCGCTCTCATAGGCGACAAAAAATAACTTTGTTTCCAAAGAGCCCTTACATGTTTTCGAGGAGCTCAAACAAATTTGTAGTTGCTTTGGTTGTAATGCCCTTGGAAGTATTACGGACACTCACGCTACTGAATGGCTATCATTGCAGCCGCATGACTATACAAAGGCATTGAAAGTAGTTATTGTACAGGAATAAAAGGTTGTTGTGAGCTTATTGTTCCTCATGCAAAAAGGTCACTTCACTTTTACACTTACAACTTGGACCAGAATAATGAAACAACTGTTTGTAGTTATGCTTTTGTAGTCGAAAAGGAAAGTTATGTTTTCAAACCATCAATGAAGCTTGAATGGGGGGGGGGGGGGGGAGTTATGAAGGGAGGAGGGCACTGTGGAGATGGCAAGAAGATTATGTGTGGAAACAACATCCAGCTACTGCATAGCATCAAGCATAAAGGCCGGCTATTTATGTAAATGTTTGACAGGCTCTCATGGATGTCAAGGTATTCAATTTAACAACCACCACTTGTACTTGCAACATAGATTTATATATTGTGAGGTTACTAATCCTAACAACGACCCACCAAGTTAAAATATAAAGAGAGCAAAAAATACGACTTTAACGATACCACAACTTTAAGCGACTATAACTTGCATAAACTAATACACTCTTAGAATTATTATGTATCGAAAATAGCCCCAATCTCGAACCTACATGGCATAACATGCTTGTGTCGAGACGGGTAACCGGGTTACCAACCACTGGTTATGACTATCATCTACATGGCATAACATGCTTGTGTCGACGGGTATAACATGGTCGCCACTTTAACCGGTTACTCCTTCACCAACACTCTCAACAACTCGTGCAAGCAAATATACTACAAATCATCCTCGACATTCAAATAGCGAGAAATGAACTGTTAGTCAACATAGCAAATAATACTTTCCCTATGACCTCGTGACCAAGAATACACGGAAGAGACCCCGAGGATCCCGCAAAACAAATGAAACTAAATCAATATGCGAAGTACAAAATATATACATTAGGAGCTATATGATTGAAAACGGTGATCTTCAGATCGAAAGTGAATCAGATTTTGTTCTCTGAAGTACATGCTTGTCAATTCCTCCTGTCATGAAAGTTTCCACATAGATCTATGCTTCTTAGGTGTTCTATTCTATTTATGTTTTGCCTATTAGGTTCTCCTTTAGGAATAAGAGTGCATTTGAAAAATGGGGAGTAGTCGCGACTCCCACAATGCCATACTATAAGAAAAAATCAATTGATATAACTTGGCCATGTGCAACTTAAACCAATAATTGCCCCATTTAGAAGTGTCTGTAATGATATTGTATGCAATGACCTCTTGACAAAGATAGACAATGTTGAACAATTCACCCATTGCACCCACTTATTAACACCGGTTAAGATTCTATAGTTAAACTACTCGAAAGTAGTGGAAGAGGAACTCAACACATCCCCTCATTCTCCCTACACCAAGTTGTTTCTTACTCGAGTTGTTCTCTCGACGGGGTCCAATGAATCGAAAATCATCTCTACATGACTTAATAATCCCTCTTAACTCGTTTATTCATTACAATCGTTTCTTCAGTTTCTTACAAAGTATTTCACTAATGTTATCAACAGACAACAAATTAAATCTCCTAAATCACCCATCTTTGATATGGAGCACTCTTGATATTGTGGTGCAGGGTGCAAGACAAAGTGTGTATCCAAATGAGACCCCCAAAAAAAAAAAAGTCTGTAGGATGGTTTTCAATAAGTTGTGTACTCGGAATTGGAAAATTTATATCTAGCAGTTTTCTTAAATCAGCCACCGCTAACTTAGTTTTTAAGTTAGTTCTTAAATCTGGGTAAAGAGCATTGTGAAGTTGTTAAGTGGATATTGATATATCTGCACTTCCAAGACGTGTTTGTGTTTTGGTGGAAGTAAGACCTTACTTGAAGACTACACAGATGCAGACATAGCAGATGATGTCGACTCGATGAAGTCCACTTCCGGTTATCTGTTTATTTTTACAAGGGGAGCAGTTTCATGACAATCTAAGTTGCAAAAATGTGTTGCCCTCTCCACTATAGAAACCGAGTATATTGCAACCACTGAGTGTTATAAAGAGATACTATGGATGAAGTGGTTCTTCAATTAACTAGAGCTCAAGCAGAAACAGTTTGTGGTTTTCTGTGATAGTCAGAGCGCCATCCATTTGAGCAAGAATCCGAGTTTTCATTTTAGATCCAAACACATACATGTGCGTTATCATTGGATTAAAAAAATTCTCGAAAAAAAGCGATTGTGCATAGAGAAGATCTATACCGACAAGAATGAGTCGGATATGATGACCAAAGTGTTGCCGAAGGGCAAGTTTGATTATTATTGTGCCACCACCGGATTGGTGTCACACTCTTCCTGTTGATTCGGGAGTTGAGGTATCCCCCCTCATGGCTCGGGAGGGGGAGATTGTTGGGCTTTATCCCTCACCATGAGAGTGTGAGGAAGAAGATGAGGAGCTTGATTTTTTTGCCGATATTTCAGCAAAACAGAAATTTCGACTATGAAACTTTGTATACTATACAAACAACATTGTTTAGGGTTAGAAAAAGAAGAGAGAGAAAAACACACACAAGAGATAAACCCAATTTTGAGAGGCAAGCCAAAATTGAGAGTAAACCTTTACAAAGAGACATATCTTGTAAAGACAAAGAGAGATCTAGTAAGAGTGAGAGACTTGAGGAGTGATTGTAATCTTCCTTCCTCATACTTATTAAAGGATTGATTCTTTGTGGATGTAGGCACAAATTAAGTTTAACCACGTATATCTTGTGTTGTGGTTTGTTTTGCTAGTTTGATTTGTTCATTGCTTGATAGTAGTGGTTATTGTCTCCATAGACTTAGGTTGTGATTGTTGTTATCCAGAGACTAGGTTTGTGGTTTTGGTTGGTTGTAGAGTTGGGTTGAATTTGTGAATTGGAGTAGAAGAGGATTCGTCTACAAGCTATTCTTGAGGGGATTGATTGATATCATATCCTCAACAGTCCATACATCATTACATGATGTTCACTGGATCCTACCAATTGGTTGTGAGATAAAAATCAATACTGATGGCTTTGTTCTCGGTGTACCTAGTGGAGGAGGTGCTGGATGTGTTTGCGAGAACAACGAATTAGAAATGGTGGGTGTACTAGCTATTGGTCTAGGCCAGGTTTTAGAAGCGGCCCTACAGCCTTTAATGGAGCTTGGGTTCTTAAGGCTAAGATGGATACAAGCGGATAGAAAACTAGAGTGCTGGAAGCTCACCCACGTTTGGAGAGAGTACGTGCAACGAACTTTGGAGCCGATTCTGCAGCGAGGAAAGGATCGTCGTCAGCACTCAACACTTCAATATGGTGTACTAGTAAGCTGTAAGCCAGACTTTGTGAGGAATATTTAGGACATACTATAGATTCAAATGGTCAGTTGTAATTGTATTGTCTCAGACAACACCATTCTTCCTTAATAAATTTTCCTTACTTTTGTGCAAAAAAAAAAAAAGATACCTTAGGTGTTTTAGATGGGCAATGCAAAGAGGTAGACTTTTAATACTCAAATCTAAAACTCTTTCTAGGCTTTTGAGTGGTGAAAAACTTGATAATAAGAGGTCTAGTGTGAAAGTAGTATCGTGTTGGATTAAAAGGAGTGTACGAAAGAATGGTTGGCAACTTGGTACTGGAAAGGGTGCTGAGAGTGGCTGCCGATGTTGGTGAGTCACTAATCGTTGATACATGCCTCATCCTTTGGGGAACTTCTTCTGTCTCGCTAATCTTCATGCTTTAACATTCATTAACCATAGCAGAGCATGCAAGATCATGAAGGAGGTCGTGAATCTTAAAGGATATTAATTTTGAACGTTTATCTTCGTGAATGTCTAGGAAGAAAGACTGATGCAGAAGCTCGTCAAAAATCTCATTATCACCAATATTTTCTACCTCCATCTTTCGACTTGATTGAATAAAACCATTCAACATCCATATATGAATCAATTCTTGTTTCTCAATTTCATGATCTTTTTGATACACCGCACAATAGGCAAAGCATTGCCTTGAAAGTGGTGTTAAATGATTATATATAACTCGATCTCAAGGCAAGTAAGATGGTATTCTCTCCTAGTTGCTGTAGATTCCAGATTTCACTATCCCTAACAACGATCCAAATTTCCTCTCTTGAAGTGCAGCAAGCTTCCTAGAGCTTTAACAGCAAGCGGCACACTCCACACTTGCTTACTATCTTCAGACTAATTTCTAGCAAACATTGATTGATCTCCTCATTTCGTGTGTCAACTGCATATTGTTTGAACCACAACCAACTGTCACACTCTGGTAAAAGTTTAAAATTATGCATAGACACACATGAGGGGGGTTTAAAACTGGTTGGAAAGTGATAGCGTGTACTACCGTTTGGAGACGAGTTCTTACATTTACAATAACTGAACTTCCTTTAACGCCACAACAGAGAAGACATTTCAATTTGTCCCTCTTCTCGCCGTCATCATTTAACACAAGCAAAAACGTGTTCATCTTCAGTAATTAGACTCTGTTGGCGTCATCTTACCTTGTCATGGGGAGACCCAAATTTCCCATTTAGTGGGAGGAAATCCTAATTGGCTCATCTAGACTCTAGTGGGGGTATGTTGGAATATAACAATGCGGAAACAACGTTACCCACAACAAATAGATCAATCCTATACAAAGATCGATCCTTCTCACTAGACAAGACTTCAACACCCTCCAAATACTATCCCAATGTTTCTCATTAACAATTAACAAGTATATAAAGTAAATATAATAATGCAAAAGAGAACCAACCACAAGACAAGGATATATCGTGGTTCGGCAATTTGCCTACTTCCACACTGGCGAGATCCAAGCTTTACTAGATGTCCAGAGTAACAAATTACAAGAGCTCTCAATTCACTCACAAAGAATGAACACTCAACTCATTAAGAATTTATCTCTTACAATCTCTCTCTTTCTTTCTTTTGGTTGGATTAGGTTTCTACAGAAAAAACCTATATTTATACTATTTCAGAAAACTTCCGAAAAAGTCAAAATTCGTGTTGAAAAACGGTGGAGTGCGGGTCGTGCCCTCGACCAGACAAAGTGGAGCGCGGGTCGCGCTTAAGGACCTGGTGATTGCCAAAGATATGAGCGCGGGTCGCGCCCTTCACACCAAAGAGAAAAAAACGTTATTTTTCTCAACATTCTCCACCTCGGTGAGGTTTTAATACATAAAACCGAACCGAACACATCCAACAAAAACATATCCATCCAGAACTCGTAGTCAACCGCCCTGAAGGGCTACCACAAAGAGTGTCTTGCTCACAAAGAGTCACCCACAAAGAGTGTCATGCTCACGAAGAGCCACCCACAAAGAGTCATGCCTACGAAGAGCACGTCATGCCCACAAAGAGCTATCTTCACAGAGAGTCATGCTCACAAAGAGCAATTCCGCCCACAAAGGGCCATGCCTACGAAAGGCATCAATCAACAATGCATGAGCCTCCACCATTTGTGGAGTACCTCTAACCAATGTTGGAACTCAACTCCATAGAGAAATTTCTACAACCCAAAGCCCTTTTGCCCTTAGGCAATGAAACAAATTCCCAAGTACAAAACTTGTCACGAGCCTCCACCATTTTCTGCATATCCACCGACCATTCTCTATAATAAGCATCTCTAACAGCTTCCTTGAAGCTATATGGCTCATCATCTTCAATATTCAGTATGTAGGCAGCCGAGTCTGGTTAACCATAATGCTTCACTGCTTATCATACCGATACTTCATAAATTGTTTCACACTTCTCTTTGGCTTTGATCTAGCCAAAGCTTGCTGCTCAGGTTGTTGTAACTCTACTTTTTGTTGAATAGTTCTTTCACTAAGAACCTCACTCTCTTTAGCATCCTCAGACGCTTTTATCTCAATCACTTGAGATTCTATAGAATCACCACTATTTCCAGCCTTCTCCGACCTGCTAAGATGTAGCACCGAAGTCTCATCAAAAGTAACCTCACTGCTGATCAGGAACTTGTGGTTCCCTAGACACCACAATTCGTATCCCTTTCCTCCCTTTGCATAGCCCAAGAATATTGCTTTCTTAGCTTTAGAATCAAGCTTACTATTCTTCATGTGGTAGTAAGCACTAGATCCAAACACGCGCAAAGTACCATAATCAGATGGTTTCCCTGTCCACACCTCATAAGGTGTTTTGCAGTCTATCGCCGGAACTGGTGATCTATTCAAGTAACACGCCATGACCACTGTATTTGCCCAGAACTCTTTGCCAAGATTGGCATTGGAAAGCAAACACCTAGCTTTCTCAAGCAACGTGCGATTTATTCTCTCTGCTAGCCCATTCTCTGCAAGGGTGCCCCCTCACGGGTCCAATGTCTAGCAATTTCTCGTCACAAGACAAAACTCTTAGAAAGACCCATAGGTATACTCAGTACCATTGTCAGACCGTAATGTCTTTACCTTCCTATCTGTGTGATTCTTGACCCTTGCCTTCCACTTCTTAAATGTCTCAAAAACTTCATCCTTGGACTTCAAGATATATACGCACACATAGCGTGTATAATCATCGATGAAAGAGACATAATACCGGTTACCTCCCTTAGAAGCCACTCTAGAAGGTCCCCAAACATCCGTATGAACATAATCCGGGATGCCTCCTCGCCTTATGTTTGCTTTGTAACCGAACTTGACTCGCAGACCGCTTTGCCATTATAGACACAATGCTCGCAGGAATTCCATGCTTGGTTTCTCCAAGTCTTTTCGGTAGCCCTCCTTGCCAGACAACTCGGACAATCCCTTTTGGCTCATATGCCCAAGCGATATGCCACAATTTTGTGCACTCAGAATCATCACTACATGTACCCACTGCTACATCACCTATCACTGTACTACCCAACAAAGTATACAAGTTTCCATGTCTTTGACCCTTCATAATGACTAAAGAGCCACTAAGGATCTTTAGGACTCCACCATTTCCCACAAAATTGTGGCCTTTGGAATCCAAGGTACCAAGAAAAATAAGGTTGTTCTTTAGCTCAGGAACATATCTCACATAGGTTAAAATCCTCACTACACCATCATGCATCTTGACCCGTATAGTTCCAATTCCTACCGTCTTACAAACAACATCATTACCCATCAAAACGAAACCTCCACTCAAGTTCTCATAGGTAGCAAACCACTTCCTATTTGGACACATGTGGTAGGAACACCCGGAATCAAGAATCTACTTTTCGGTCATGTGGTCGTTTTGTGTAGACACCGAAAGACTTACATCATCCCCATCGAAGCTGGAAGCAAGACTTGCTTCACTAACATCCTCATTCTCAAACTTATCACTCATCTTGTTACTCTTTTTCGGGCTAGGGCAATCACATAGATAATGCCTCTTTTCTTTGCAATTGTAGCACCATACATGTTTTAAAGGCTTCTTCGAACTACCCTTCCACTTGCTTGTGGAAGTCATCTCATTCGACATCACCCTCGCCGTCTTTTCTTTTGCTTATTTATCAAACTTCTCTACTTTAAATCTAGCATTTGACATCTTGGGAGCCTTCTTTCAAGTCACACACAATAACCCAAAAAAATATCTCACTCAGAAATTTTATCGAACACCTTGTCTACACAAATTTCAAGCACTATGATTCTTCATCAAAACTCAAAATCCTAGGTCGTAAATCACGCTCTGATACCAATTGTTGGAATATAACAATGCGGAAACAACGTTACCCACAACAAATAGATCAATCATATACAAGGATCGATCTTTCTCACTAGACAAGACTTCAACACCCTCCAAGTACTATCCCAATGTTTATCATTAACAATTAACAAATATATAAAGTAAATATAATAATGCAAAAGAGAACCAACCACAAAACAAAAATATATCGTGGTTCGGCAATTTGTTTACGTCCACACTGGCGAGATCCAAACTTTACTAGATGTCCAGAGTAACAGATTACAAGAGCTCTCAATTCACTCACAAAGAATGAACACTCAACTCACTAAGAATTTATCTCTTACAATCTCTCTATTTCTTTCTTTTGGTTGGATTAGGTTTCTACAGAAAAAACCTATATTTATACTATTTCAGAAAACTTCCGACGGAAAAATCAAAATTCGTGCTGAAAATAGTGGAGCGTGGATTGCGCCCTCGACCAGGCAAAGTGGAGCGCGGGTCGCGCTTAAGGACCTGGTGATCACCTAAGACTCCAGGCATAATTCGAGCGCGGATCGCGCCATTCACACCAAATACAAAAAAACGTCCTTTTTCTCTACAGGGTAATACTCGTTAACCCTTTCGTTTTTGTTTATTGTACCAAATGAAAGTGAAATTTGAAAACACATAATTGATCGTTAATTATTTTAGTTAAATCAAATGTAACAGTTTCTCCACATTTTAACAAGGAAATTAAAGATACATTAGTACTTTACCTTGCCACAAATGGCCATGTACTTGGATAATAGTTTGCTAATCTTCTCTTGCTCAAACATCCTGAAAACCTCGAACTTTTCATCATTTACGGCACTGGCAGGCAGCTTTCCAACTAAAAGCAATACAAAGTAGAATCAAGTGAGGTCGTCCAATGGCAAAAGGATTTTAAAACTTATAATATGAACAAATTTTTTGATATGGAGAAGACCAGTTCTTGAGTGTCCATTCCAATGTATTCTCAATCCTTCTTGTAACTCGTTAGCTCACAAGTTACTCTTCAAGATGTCAAACTAGTTCATTACGTGGGCATGTTCTTTCAGGGAAATTAACGTAAAATTAATAAAGTTCGAGGAAGAAAGAAAATTAAATAAATAAATAAAAACTCTTCGCCTCCTTCGCCCCCAACGAGATTCCCACCCCCCTTAAAACTGTTCCTCTCCTCTCTCCTTTTTGATTGTGCGAACAAAGTCATTTTCGAGATACATCTCTTGACCCAGCTATGGTCTTATTGGTGTTTATTTATTAAAAAAATAATAATAAAAATAAAAAAGAAAACTTATTGGTGTTTGAGACAAAGGTTAGGTGGGTCGTGGGATTTGCAAATTGTGCGTCTTCTCTTTCTGCTGTTTTTGAGTTTTTCTTCTCATTGTGATATTAAATTACCTGATCACTTATCACTATGACTCATGCGGTGATCTCCGGTGTGTTGGAGCAATTGCGTTCGATCCTCCAAACAGATCAGATCAATCTATTGGCGGGTGTACGTAATGAAAGCGAAAAACTCAATGATACACTCCTTCTTATCCAAGGAGTGCTTGAGGATGCAGAGGAAAAGGAAGTCAAGAACGGAGCAGTGAAGGCTTGGTTAGAACAACTCACACGCATCTCCTATGATGCTGACGATGTATTGGACGACTGGAAAACCAGAATTCTCAGCTCACAGATCCAACTACTTGATGACGACATTGCTCCTGTCAGTGAGAAGGCTTGGTACTGCTTGTTTTCTCTATTTTCTTGTTTAAAAAGTGTTGTTGTACGCCATGATGATGGTAGTAAGATGATTGACATAAACGAAAGACTAGATCGGATTGTTAAAGATAAAGCTTTGCTTGATCTGAATGAAAGGCAAAGTCGTGAAGAACCTCTGAGATCAACGAGCTCTTTTGTTGATGGTTCTGAGATCTATGGTCGTGTTGATGATATATATAGTATAGTAAGCATGTTACTGAGTGAGACTAGTCATCAAGATTCACATGTCCCACTCATCTCTATAGTTGGTACAGGGGGTTTCGGCAAGACGACACTTGTGCAACTAATCTTCAAAGATGTGCTAGTGACAAACAACTTTGAAAAGCTGATGTGGGTTTGTGTCTCGAAGCCATTTGATCTTCAAAGGGTGACGAAATCCATTATTCAACAAGCTACTGGTAATATTCCTATTACTGTAGCGTGGCAAGATCTGCATGAATGTTTGTCTGAATCCGTACGGGGAAAGAAATTTCTTCTTGTGCTAGATGACGTATGTACCTATGATTCAGAGATTTGGAGAAAGTTGAGGGTCTCACTGGATGGTGGTGCACAGGGAAGCAGAATAATAATCACCACACGAGATGAGAACATTGCAGAGAAGATAGCCTCCACCTGTATGCATAGGTTGGGGCAATTGTCTGATGAAGAGTGTTGGTCATTCTTTAAACATATAGCTCTCAGGGAAATACAAGACAACCGCGAAAAGTTTGAAGAAATTGGAAAAAAAATTGCCTGGAAGTGTAAGGGTGTCCCTCTAGCGGTAAAAATTATCGCGAGTGTTATGTGCCGCAAAAGATCTGTAGTAGAATGGGAAGATGTACTGGAAAGCGACATATGGGAAGTAATTTCGGAAGATGAGCATGGTTTTTTACCTTCTCTTTTATTAAGTTATTATGCATTGCCTTCGTGTTTGAAGCGATGTTTTTCTTATTGTGCTATCTTTCGTGAAGATTCGGAAATAGATAAAGATGAATTGGTCCAGCTTTGGATGGCGCAAGGTTTTTTAAGTTATGATAACTCAAACGATCTAGAGAAAATTGGTACAAACTATTTCAATGATCTCGCGATGCGCTCTTTGTTCCAAGACTTTAGAAAAGACAGTGAAGGCAACGTCATTGGTTGCAAAATGCATGACCTTGTGCATGATTTTGCCCGACATCTCGCAAAGAGTGAATCCTCTATTTTTATGGAGAATGATAGAGAGGTTGGTAACATCAGGTTGCGTCATTTTGGTGCAGCAATTACTAATGCGCGTCTTAAATTAATTATATGTCAGATGACATGCCTTCGGGTATTGGACTTGAGTGACAATTTTTTAATAGAAGAACTTCCACATGAGATGGACAGATTGTTGCATCTGAGATGCCTCAACTTGTCTGGAATGGATATGAAGAAGTTACCTGAAACAGTATGTAATCTATTTAATTTACAGACGTTGAAACTAAATAGGTGTACATCTCTTAGGAAACTACCTGAAGGAATTGGGAAATTACTTAATCTCAGACATCTCGAACTTGAAGGAACTTATGAGTTGAGTTATTTCCCGCGTGGTTTGGAGCGATTGAGCTGCCTTAGAACATTAAGTAAAGTCGTATTGGATCGTGATGGTGGAAAAGGATGCCAGATTGGAGAGTTAAAACTTCTAGACCATATCCAAGGAGAACTAAGAATAGAGGGATTGGGACAAGTGGCGGACTCAAAACAGGCAGAACTAAAGAAAAAAGAAAAGCTCCGGTCCTTGGCTTTGGTGTTTCCGGCTTCGGTGTTTTCTGAAGAAAAAGAAGATGAAGAGAGACAGGAAAACAGAAAAAGGATGATGGAGAGTGTTTTTGATGGTCTCCAGCCGCATACAAACTTGGCAGAGTTGCGTATAGAAGGTTACGAAGGGAATAGATTTCCGTTGTGGATATCAAGCATTAATACATATTTACCCAAACTGGTGAAACTGGAACTGCATGAGTGCAATCAATGCTCGGAATTGCCTGCTTTGGGGAGACTTCAAAACGACATGCCGGAGTGGGAGGAACAGGGGGATGAAATAAAGCTTCCAATAAGAAGAAGAGATGAAGAAGAAGGTTTCATCATGCCCTGTCTTTGTGAATTGGTGATCAATTCTTGCCCTAAGTTGAAGGTGGTGCCGCACTACTTGTTTTCTCCCGCACTCAGAAGTCTAGCGATATGGAATTGTCCACAACTGACGGGGAGGCAACCTTGCCTTCCTCCCCTCCTTGAAAAGCTGGTATTAAATGGCAATACAGGTTTTCTTTCAAAGTCTATATTGCCGCTGCTAATGAGTGGAATTGGCTCCCCCGATCACAACGACACCACCAACAACGAAAATGACTACCCAAATCTTCACTCTTTCTCCATCATTTTCTCTGAAGAGTCGTCACTTCCCCAAGGCTTCAACCAACTCACCGCAATTCAAACATTGGAATTTTGGAGTTGTAAATTCCTTGACTTCAAGCCAGAGGATTTGAAGCATCTCCCCAAGCTTCAACTACTGAGAATTTGTCGTTGTCCAATTCTGAAAGAACGCTGCAGAAAAAGAGAAAGCTGGACCACCAATTCCCACATTCCAAAGATCGAACTTAATTTGGACGACTTCATCCCAGAATAACCGATTGATCAGTAATCCAGTGACTTGTTCAGCCCAACCTCAACAGGTAATTGATTTTATGATTTTCAAAATCCCTCATTTCTCCAAACACCAACCAACCCAATCCTCAAATCTCTCACTACAAAAAAAAAATTAATGACATGAGATTAGTGCACAAATGTTTGTTTTAGATAAGATATGAATGGGTTGTTTTTTGGAAAATAAGATTAAGAGAAATAAGATTTGTTCAGTATTTTATCTACATTTCTGTTTATTCTTGGCCGTTTGGTTTTTGGAAAATAAAATTAAGAGAAAGAAATGATTTGTTGAGGATTTGTTTTTGGAATTTGTGTCAATAAAGCTTTGCATTTTATCTGTAGCTGCTTCCTCAGGAAAATGTGCAAACCTGTGAGTTTATGTTCTTTCTCATTAGGTTACATTGCTCATCCTCGTTGCTTTTTCAACTGTGCAGTACACTCAAGACAGAGTCCTTGTTAAGATCAAGTCTGCAGAGGAGAAAACTGTAGGAGGTATTTTACTTCTTTTCACAGCCCGATCAAAACCACAAGGAGGTGAGGTTGTTGCTGTTGGGGAGGGTAAGACTCTCGGGAAGAACATACTGGAAATTACTGTCAAGGTGATTTCATAGCCCTTACCAATGCTCTGAACTGTTTGTTTGTTTGTGTATTGTTGTTAATATTGTTTTTTCCCTTGTTGTCTAGACTGGAGTGCAAATTGTGTACTGGGACAGAACTCGAGTTTTATGGATCAACTCATCTTTTATTGAAGGAAGATGACATTGTGGGTATTCTTGAGACTGATGAAGTCAAATAAAACTGCTGGTGGCTTGTTCTTAACTGATGCTAGCAAGGATAAGCCTTCCATTGGAACTGTAAGTGGTCTTTGACATACCTTTTGTCCGTAGTTGTCCAAATTTGGTTCTTAATAATGAACTTACTGAGGTTATGGGGTTCTAACTAGTCTACTACTAAATGATGCACAATTTCTTCATATCTACGGCATTGCTGTATAAAAGGTTTAATAAAACGCATTGAGGCTTAAGCCTCAAGAGACGCCTTAAGCCTTTTATTTAGCGCCTTGAGGCTTAAGCCTCACATGTTTTTATTTTTTTCCCATTTTTTTGTGAAATGCTAGACAGAACAATAGAGATAGTGTCCTACCCATTTTAGGGGGTAGGACCATCCTAACGCACACTATAATACCAAAAACAAGCAACTGGGCACCGGTTATGGATTTAGAGCAAAATGTTGGTTTTGTTTGTAATTAAAGTTTACTCCCAAGGACTAAGAGTTGAGAAGAATAATTCCCCAACCTTCTCTTTCGTTCAAGATCTCTTGTTGTCAATCTCGGCTAAGTTTCTTTTAACGGGTCGTTTTCAGATCTTTTGATGTTTGTTTTAACATGAATTCTTATTGCATGTTGATATTTAGATGATTGATTCTATGTGAACTGTTTGATTAGCTCTTAAAGTGGAGATTTTTATGCATGTAGTAACCATAAAACCTACACTAGATTTGATGTTTAAAGTTCTTGCTGATTTGATTTGGTTAAGAATAGTGGATGGTTAAGAAAAGATAGAAAACAAACAAATATTTCAAATCAGACTACTATGTCCAAAATTGAAAGTGAAATTGGCTTTATACACCTCAGGGATATTAGATATTTGATGCAGATAAAACATGTAATCAAAGCTCGGAATTGCCTGCTTTGGGGAGACTGCGAAACCTTGAAATCCTTATTTTATGGGGGCTGGAATCAGTGAAACGCATCGGATGCGAGTTTTATGGACTGGGAAGTACTGGTGGTGAAGATTCAGTACAATCAGCACCTCCAGTTGCAGTGTTCCCAGTATTGAAGAAACTTACATTGAACAACATGCCGGAGTGGGAAGGGCAGGAGGATGAAGAAGGTTTCATCATGCCCTGTCTTTGTGAATTGAGAATCTCTTCTTGCCCTAAGTTGAAGGTGTTGCCGCACTACTTGTTTTCTCCCGTTCTCCCGCACTCAGAAGTCTAGAGATAAATGATTGTCCACAACTGACAGGGAGGCAACCTTGCCTTCCTCCCCTCCTTGAACAGCTGAAATTATGGAAGTATTCTTTCAAAGTCAATAGTGTCGCTAATCAGTGGAGTTGGTTCCCTCGATCACAACGACACCACCAACAACGAAAATGACTACCCAAATCTTCACTTTTTCTCCATCAGTTCTTCTAGACAGTCGTCACTTCCCCAAGGCTTCAACCAACTCACCGCAATTCAAACATTGGAATTTTGGAGTTGTGAATTCCTTGACTTCACTCCAGAGGATTTGAAGCATCTCCCCATGCTTCAACTACTGAGTATTTGGAATTGTGGAATTATGGCAAAACACTACTTAAAAAGAGAAAGTTGGACTACCAATTCCCACATTCCAAAGATCATGCTTAATGAGTTCATCGAGCTCATCCCAGAATAACCGATTGTTCACCTGCAAAGAACAATCATGCATCAACCCAACCCCAACAGGTAATTGATTTTAAGATTTTCAAACTACCATGTTGTTGTCGATTCTTTAATATACAAGCAGTATGTGACTAACCAAAATTTTGTTGTTCCACTTGACTGCCAGATTTTACTTTCGAGTCACAAGACTAGTTAATTTAAAGACTACTATATAATTAAGAGATGGATTAAGCGGTGAACCGATTAATCAATAAGCTAGTGACTTGTTCACCTGCAAAGAACCCAACCTCAACAGGTGATTTTAAGATTTTCAAACTCCCTCATTTAAATGACTTGTTGTTAATGCTGCTACTGTTGTTGCTCCAAAGGTATCATCTTTTCATTATGTTTGTGTTGTCAAATTGAATGATATTGGAAATCATGCTGGCTTTAGAAAATTTATGTTTGTTTGTCAAGTAAGATGTTATTGGTATTGTGCAAAGGATTGGAGAGGTAAATGTTTGTTTTACATAAGATATGAATGGGTTGTTTTATTGCATTTGTGATATATGGAATCATGAAACCAAAGCTATAACACATTTTACTAGTGGGATTTGCTTACAAGCCTGTGGAATGTTATTGTTGTTTTTCGTGGTCTTTTATACCAAATTTCCATAAGAAGTTGTCATTTTTATATAACGAACCTGCAAAGCGAAAATGAGCTTTTACTGTTTTTGTTAATTCTCGGAAAGAGTTGTGGTGAAGTGGAGATGGGGCGTTTTGAAATTCTCTCTGATGCTGAAAATGTCTTTGTTTTTTAAGCAGTAAGCCCTCTGTAAAGAGTGCTGTTTTGTTGTATTGACTTTCTTCTTGATGAATTAGGTGTGAATGTGTGATATGTCTTGTGGAGGATGTGTGAGTTTATTGTTTCTTGTTATAAAAGTATCAAATGAAGAGTTCTACATGTCTTAATTAATTTCATCTAGCATTTTATCGCACCCCCAGATTTTGGCAGACTGTTATCTAGTATTTTATCTACGTTTCTTTTTATTATTGGCCATTTGGTTATTACAATGGTTTTTGGAAAATAAGTTTAAGAGAAAGAAATTATCTGTTCAGGCATTTTAGTGTCAATAAAGTTTTACGACTTTACCCCATTTCAGGCACACTCTTGCATAGAAATTTAATGGCATGCATTTTATTTGTAGTTGCTTCCTGAGGAAAATGTGCAAACCTGTAAGTTTAAGTTCTTCTTTCTCGTTTAGTTACATTGCTCATCCTCCTTGCTTTTTCAACTATGCAGTAAACTTCTGTCAAGCCCTTGGGTGACAGAGTCTTTGTTAAGGTCAAGTCTGCCGAGGAGAAAACTGTTGGAGGTATTTTGCTTCCTTCTCTCATTGCCTAGTCAGATTCGTACTTAGTTTTAGACATAAGAAACAAACGGCACCTTAGTAAATAAATGGAAAGTTGTACTTGGTACTAGTAAAACTGTCACACTCCACCTACCAGATGTTTGGTTTGTGTTTGCTGCAGCAGCAGTATTAGATGCACCTATTTCTCGGTGGTGTTGCTGTGTTGGCTTAGAATTAGAATTCGATTTTGTGTAAATTTGTTTTGCAGCTAGTATAAGCTGCATGGCTCCAGGGGTATTCAATATCTATAGACCACCTTATTTCCCATATTCATTTTAACAGGTGACCTGAAATCATGATCACCTTCAGTCCTTCACAAAGTTATCCATGCAGGTTGGCACCCCTCTTAAGTACACGTATCCCATCTTCAGATTTTGGGTAGGTATATATACTTTACCTTAACCCATCTTTAGACCAAAGTTCATTTGGGTAGGATCATCAACTTTACCCTATCACGTACTGTCTATATCTTTGTTTAATGCGCTTTAACTTCAGGTGACTGACATTTAATTGAGAGTTTGCTGGTTTAGGACTTAGTGCCGTTTCTGTTTTGTGATCATGGAATGACATCATGTGTGCTATGTGAATTAACTTCATAAAGAAAATAGTTAAGATGGTGCACTTTGGGTTGTTAGGCAAAATGTTCAAATAACATTTTATATATCACTGAATTGGTAGTTTGTTCTGACTGTTATTTTGCTTCTCTGCATCTTTTGTTCTGTACCTGAATATTGCAAAGGTTAAGATACTCAAATAACTGTTACTGGTAAAGAAAAAGGTGGTGTCCTTCCAATCATAGTACAAAATATCGTGATATATCGCGATAAATACTAAGAAATCAGAAATGGCACAGAAATATCGCGATATTCAATTGGATAAATACTAGTGTAATTATCGACGATATTTGTGGATATATCACGATATTTTGACGATATAGTGGGTATGGCAATATATCACCACATAGTTGCATTTATCGCGATATTTCGACGATATAGCAAATTTTTTATTCTATCCACGATATTTGAGGAGATATAATTGGTGCTTCGGTGGTGGTTGGTGGCGGCGGTGATTTGAAAGAAAGGAAGTGGAAAGAAAAGGCTAGAAAAAGGTGTTCATCTCCTTTTCTCATATTTGATCTGTCTACTTGTTGAAAGGTTTTCGACTGAAATTATGCTTGAGCAAACCTTCTGATTTTGTCAAAAGTTTTCTTTTGGCTGGTAAGTCTATTTCAGATAAACCCTTCCTTGACTAGTAAAATACTACGTAAGTGGTTCTCCATGACCAACTGGAAGTCTTAGACATGGTTTTGTCCTTTTAAAACAGTACGTCAGTACCTAATAACAAGTTATGTACTTATGTCTGAAATGAATTCCAAGTTTTAGTATCAAGTGCAATTGTTGGAACTGTTGAATTGAAGCATGCTTCTATAGAAATGTTCGCGTTATATATGTTGTAATATTTGTTTATTAAAAGGATATGATTCAAATCCAATTAATCGTGACTTGAGGTATTCAAATCCAATTAATCGTGACTTGAGGTATCTGACAAGGATTAGAAGAACATTGTTCTGTGATATATTATTCAACAAGAGGAAAACTGGGGTTTACAAGAATTTACTTACTTCAAGAAACAACCCATAGAGCCGGTTTAAAACTTCCCTTTTATACCACTGTTTGTTCTGGACCAGGCCTTGTTCCTGTCTTTCATTGCACAGTTGAGATTGCAAGATGGAGCTTCACAGGAGAACCAGCACAGACCAAGAAACAAGCTAAAAAAAAATGTTGTCATGGCTGCTTGGTCCACGCTTAAAGAATGTATGTGTATCTTTTTACCCCTTTTTTATTCTGCGCAATTGATTATGTTTGAGGTGAGTCTTCAAATTGATTATTGTATGCTACAAACTTGTCTTGGCCTTTCCTTCACCCACACACTCTTTTAGTTCAAGTGGAGTTTGTGGTGCTTCCTGCACCATTTTTTGCCTGGCCTGTTATTTTGGATGATTAATACTATACTATTCACAAGTGTTGACCCTTGATTCCTCTCTCCTGTTGCTCATTCGGTTCTACATTTGAAGTCTTCCTCATCTTCCTCGGGCTCTTGGTAAAATTATATGCGCAACCATCTCAGCAGGTAAAATAAAATTAACCACTTACCCATTATATGTTTGTTTGATAGAATCACTCTAATTTTTGTTAATTCATTTTGTGCAGTTATGAGTGTAAGTTGTGTTTGACATTGCATAATAATGAAGGGAATTATTTGGCACATGCACAAGCTAAGGGAAATGTCGCCAGACTAATTTGGCTAAAAGAGCTGCTCGTGAAGCTAAAGAATCTCCAGCTTTGCCTCTGCCACATAAGCGCAAAGTCAATCTTCACAATTCAGGTTAGCTTTATTTATAACTACTATAATTTTGTTTACTATGTTATAATTCAAAATTAGGGTTTAGTTTGTTAGAGTCTTGGAATTATAATTACATTGGTCCAAATTTGAGTTTTACCTTTTTTAGGATGGAGTGGGGATTTTGTATAGTGAAAGAAGTTTGTAGGAGTAAAATTGTGATTTGGAAATTGTTTTTTTCGTTGGAGAGAAGTTGAGGAAGTAGTAGTTAAAGAAAATGAGTTGTTTTCAGCATTCTTTATTCTGTATGAAAATGGTTTTTACTTTAAGGATAGGTTTTAGGAAGAGACTCTATAGGTTAACTTTAGTACAATTCCTTGATCATTTCTAATTGCTCTTTGAAAATTAAAATAATGGAATTCAAGTTAGCATGGCATATTGAAGTGTAACTCATTCATTCAAATTTATTTTCCTCCGTTGGTCCCTTCATTTATTTTTTGACTCGAGGACTGAGGACTGTCGGAGGAAAAGTGAGATGGATAAGATAAGACTCAAATATTAGAAGGAGCATGCATTTAGAGATTATCTGTATTTCTAGGTTTTTAGTGCTCTAAAAGTGCTTGAAAGAGGTGTCTTTATCCGGCCGGGGCGTATTTCGGGGTAATAAGGGTCTGGTAAAATTATATTACTTGTGTAAGTTGAGAAAAAGGGAGTAGAAAGAATGTCTTACATGAATTGAAATATAGGTGTTATAACTCTTTTTGGTGAAAGTAGAATAGTAGATAAAATGAATTGTTGCGAAAAAGTGTGAGATAAATGACAAAAATTTGAAATACAGCTGGTTAAATCAGAAAGTTATGCACCCCTCTCGCCAAGTGAGAGGTCGCTATTCAGAATAGTTTCTAATTATTTGCCCCCTATGGGACTGCGATATTACAAGTCCCCTTGTATTTGAATGTTTTGGCAATAGAGATCCTACCACCGCTGACATTTCCCCCCTCTCCCTTAAGAATAAGCTAGACCTAGCTGTACGCCTGTACCATAATTTGACATGCGTTTTTCTGTGACAAGAATGAGATTATAGGTCATAATCCTAGTGCAAAAAAAAATTTGACAGCATAAGTAGGTGCAAAAAAATTGTCTTGGCCTTTCTATTGATAAGCATTATCTTTGATAGAGATCTGCTCCTGTTCATCGGGGTATGAGACTTGCTAGAAGTGGGATGCACTTATATCCGATTCCATATCCAAGTTGTACCGGGTAGTAGTCAGTTGGGGGATACGTAAACCCCTGGTCAATTTTTTTTTCCATCTAGCTATTTTAATTTCAACTTTGTTACCTTTATGTTACTAAGAATGTCGTTTTCATTTAATGCATGCTAGGTTCATAAAATGGGACTTGGATGTAAGCTGCTTTATTAGGTAAGCTGCTGGGTAAGCTGCTTTATTAGCTGGCCCAGGATTGTACTTACTTTTAGAATTGCATGTGTCATCTGGATGTAAATATTTTTCCTCGTTCCTAAGTACGTGTCCTAAGGGTCAAGCATTTGTTGCACTTTTGCTTTGTGATATGGCATTCCTCTATCCAAATTTGTTACTTTCATTCTAGGAAGGCAATGTTATATATTATCGTTGGCTGATCTTCTCCCTCTGTTTGGTAGAAATTTTGATATGGCGGCTTAGCTCACACAATAAAATTTGAATATTTGTAGCTGTAATAGGTTGGTCTTGGGATCATAACATAGGTTTATTTTTCAGAGTTCATATGAATTTATGATTTATTTTTCAGAGTTCATATGAATTTATGATTGGGTCGACTTCTTGGTAATCTAGTGGTTTATATAGTGGCTTTGTATGTTTTTGGTCAAGGACTATCGGTTATGTTCATGCTTGAACTTCCCTGGCTTAGAGCTTATTTCTTGTGTTGGGCAAGTTTTATTTTAGACCTTGTTAGGTCTGCTTTTTATTACAAAAATTCTTTCTTTATTTGATTGCGAGTGTGAAAAGTTAGGCAGTCAATAAGATACACCGTCAGAAACCTGTCTTCTGAAAATCAGGATATGCATCAGTTTTGGAGCCACGTTTTCACATAGTTTGGCTGAGATTCGAACCCATGCTAAAAGATGAAAAGTAAAACCCGTGTGTTAGCTTTCCAAACCAATTGGCCTCGACACATTCCAAGTCCTGTGGAGATAGATCACAAAGTTTGGTTGGCATAAAACAGTGCGTCAGAAATCAGTTTCTGCACACTGTTCGAGTCTAGTTTTAGTATATTTAGAATGAGATTGAGAATTTTTGTAAAACATAAAGAAGTAAGGTCTGTGTGTTATCTTTACAACGCAAAAAGCCTCATTGTTTTTTTATATCTGTGGAAAGAGTTGTGCTATCCCGAAGAAGCCCGTCAGAAATCTAGTTTGTTGAAATTCAGGATTTTTACCGTTTTCAACCTAAGTTTTCTTTTAGATGGGCTGAGGTTGGGACTTCGAGTTCTGCATGTGAGTAGTGTGAAGGTGTGGTGTATATATATTCGAAGTATGGTATCTCTAGTTGGAACTAATAGAGGTGTATAACAATTATATAAGTGGAAGTGATGTATATGTTATTTTCATTTTAATTCTTGTATATAATTTATAATATTCTTTTGATTCGAGGATTGGTTACTTGACTTAAGTGGCATTGGTCGAGATGGTTAAATAGCTGGTTCTACAAATCAATATATATTTGAGTAGTTGGGTTTACGACCGAGTAGGTATGAAGTTTTAATATATGTTATGGAAGTATATTACTTGATTTTCAGGTTATGACATTTTTTTAAATTTATGAAAGGTTGAAAATACACATGTTATTTAATGTATTTGTTGAATATCTTGGAAGTGGATATGTAAGTTGTATATATATAATATGTATTTCGTTGTTAAAGTGGAGTAGTGGAATATATATATATATATATATATATATATATATATATATATATATATATATATATATATATATATATATATATATATATATATATATATATATTTTGGAAATGTTGAATCAATGAGAATTATATTATTTTGATTTTCAGGTAAGGACAGGATTTATGTGTTTTAAATGTCGAAAATACAGAGGAGACTCGGTCGAATTTTATAAAAAAAAATATGATGATTTATCATTGATTTTAATTAATTAAAATTGAACGTAGTCCTCTTAACGCTTTGTAATCTTTCTTTAATCTTTTAATCCTGAGGCGTTATAACCAGTGTAGTAATTTGTGTGACTTTTTAAATATTTGAAACTTAGAATATGACTTTATAATGACATATAACCATCTTAAATATGTACAAATAAGTTAATTAATATTTTTGAGCATCAGAGAGTAGTTCATATTAAAAGTATGACTACATTCAAAGAAAATATAGATGATTTGTGGATATTTGTGTGATATTTGCGCTATATATCCATGATATTTGCAGTTAGCAATACCCACACAGAGTTCGTAGATATTTGTCGATATATTTACGATATTTGCAGATGTCCTAATGTAATATATCTCCACATAGGGGGATATATCCCCAATACATATCCATAAATCAGGGGTCGATATTTTGTCATATCCTGATATTTTGTACTATGCTTCCAATTGCAGCTCGGAGATGGATGGGCGGATGGCAGAGGTGAGCAAACACAATGACTGCCTTACTAGAGTTACATTTCATAAATTTTGATAAAAAGAATGTTGATGTTGCAGTTAGGTACTCTTTGTTGAGTAGCCTTTGGGCCTTGTTAAGTTCGATACCCCTCAGGGGCTCAGCAGCACATGCATGAAGAACATTAAAGAAAGAAAGTCCTCATAGAGTTCCATGACTGTTCCAGAGACTTTGGGTAGATATCAGCTTAGTTAGCAAAGATCTTGATGGTGGCCTTCAGCCCAGATACTGCGTAGACCTGATGACAGCTTTTTGTTTAATTACAAATCAATATGAAATACATTGCATGTACAGATTTGCCTCTCAAGCTGCAAGTTGTCAAATGTAGAAGACATCTGTGAATGGAGCTTAGCTCCAATTCATATTTTCAAGTAACTGATAGGGACCTACACTCGCCGGCCAGCTACTATCATTGCTGGGAGTTTCCTACTTGTTGCGTTGGTTCTCTCCATTTTTCTGATTTTCCATCATCTCCGATCATGCACCAACCCCGCAGTTAGTTCTCTATCAATATCTTGATTGCGACTGGAAAAACAGTCATGTTGCGTCTTTTCCATAGTTTGAAGATATGTGTGATGTTTTCTATTAAGATGTGATTACAATCCCTAATTATTACATTCTATATATACCATGACCCTAAAGCCTTGCAAGTGCAAAGTCCTAATTAACTGCCCTTAGTATATGACTATATTTTAATAATATGGTCAATAAAGACGGAAAATTATGAACAGGTGATTTGAATAGGTGATTGGTCGCTATTTAGGAGTTATCTTTTATCTTTTAGGAGTGATCTCTTAGGCAGAACTCGTCAAAAAGTGGACTGTGCCTCTGCTTCCATGTACCAGTTATTTGTTTATCAGATCCCATAGCAAACCCCAAATGGCCGAATGAATGTTCAACTCTGTTTATGTGCATATTGTGGCGCCCCCTGTCATAGACACGTCCCGAATCATGTGCTAAGAGGGGTCCGTGCAGCACACATGATCGTGCAACTCAACCATGCACAAACTTGATAAGCATTCGGTGCTCGAGTTACTCACGAATAGGCAAGATTGAGGGTTACCCTTTTTACCCACAGTCGAATCCTCAGATATGTCCGAGAGGAGACTAAGCACACCTGTCCCATATCTTTGAGACTGGATAGCTGAATACACCATTGGAACGAGTATCTGGATGTTCTCACGACCAAGCAGCACAGTGTAGCGCGATGCGCTCGGATGGGTATTGGCAACCTCATTTCCCAACGGTACCACGTATCGCATGCTCTAATGCAATATGTCTCTTGACCTGTCCTAGGGTCGTCGAGAATCCATGACGCACCATTGAGTGCCGCCATGAATTGGCCCTGGTATTGCACCAAGGAAGTTCCTAGCTGATAGTCCGGAGACTATGAGGAGTGATGGGAACTCATCCCTCCCTAATATAGTGAATAAGTATTTTCCCTTATAACCAAAATGGAACAATGATCCAGGTGTGAATTTCTCCTTGGCATGACTCCTAGCTCGGTGCTCTGAATTAGACGTTCGGCCACTCTATTTGGTGTGTCTTGAAACATACTAAAAGATGGAATGGTTTGACTAGAAGTTGACCTTTGTTTACTTTTCTCGGTCTGTGATGTTTGGTGTGTGAAAATACTTCTCTAGGAAAATACCTGATATAATATTTTCTTTCTTTTATGTAATGCTTGGTGGGTGTGTGTTGACTTGTTTCTCCCCACTCTGAATAAATGGAAGGACAATTAAAAACTAATACAGCTTTGAATCTTAGTAACAAAAATGTCGTTCTCTTCATGGTTCCTGTCTATCAGGGGCGGATGCAGGATTCAACAATAGGGGGGGCTACTAACACTAATTCTCTCACTTTTTTTTGGAGTGAACAGTTACCACTGTACTTTTGGGTTTTGAGCAAAGTAAGGGGGGGCTACAGCCCGGGTCAGCCAACTCATAGATCCGCCCCTGAGTGTCTATCCAACTGAATCAGCAAGTATTTGCTCCTGGTTAAAAGTATCCCTAAAGTTTTATTTTTAAGATATGATGAGTTCACGTAACTCTGGGTTTTGAAGACAAGAAAATCAGCCCTGGCTATGGTTTCATCATGTCATGGACTCGTACTAACTTCGTCCTTCAAGAAATTCGTAATGTAAGAAATAAATATGTACATCGAGGTATCATTTAGTAATTAGCTTGCCATTAAATTACTAATATCTGATTTAGGATAATATTAATTATTCAAAATGTGCAAATGATTGGATCTGGACTACCACGAGGATATCCCTATAGGGATGAGTGTTCCGAGACCGTTGGATCTCGGATCCAAAGGTCCGAAAATTAAAAACAAAAAGGAAGAGAGAGAATATGGGTTTGTTTTTTATTTTCGGATCGTTGGATCTCGGATCCAACGGTCTCGGCTGGCGTCCCTATAGGGATATCCTCGTGGTAGACGAACTCAAATGATTGGCAATTTTACTTGGAACAACCTGGGTTCAAGTTCATTGTGCCCAAAAATGGAAAAAGATTATAGTTTGTCTGACACAATTTTTTTAGTTTTTGTTTTGATAGGTAGTCAGTTCACTGTACCTACACAAAAAGTTCAAAAAGTTTAGTGCCTCGCATCAACCAAGGCAAGCGTCGCGCCTTATCATCGTTTGTAGTTTTCTTTGTTTTTTATACACTTTTAGCTATATGTGACACATCCACACTCGATCCAATAGTTGTATAGTATAATAAATCATACAATTTTTATAAGTTTTATATTAGGGTACACTGTAAATTTGTATTTTTACAAGTTTTTGTTAAGATGAATGGATTAAGAGAAACACACAAAAATGAATTAAATGATGTTTTATAGGTTTCCAAAATTTGAATCGTGTATTCTATTTTGTGAAGTCCCTTTGGCTCAGTTCAATTTGTTTGCTCCTTTAGTTTATTGAAGTTGAGCTAAATGATTTTGAGAGATACACTTTTTATTTTTCTATTTAATTATCATTGCTTACGTTTTTTTTTTTTTCTTTTAAGTGATCGATTACTACCTAAACTATTCGTGATTTTTTCGGGTGTTGCTTAATAGTTGACAAGTTTACAATTTTATAGAATTAGAATTGATCTTATTGTTTAGCTGTGCAAATCAATTATAATTCATGTAATATTTTATTTTAATTCTTTCTTTCTTTTTTCATTTCTTTATGTTTTTTTTTAATTAATCCATGCCCTGCGCCTAAGGCACAAAGAGAGTGATGCGCCTTAATGCCTTGACTACACTGATTTAGTTTATCTCAATTTTTTCCCATTCCACAACTCTTTCTTCGCCATCATGTTTGCCAAAACTTTACAAATTTTCTCAAAACCTAGTCATGATCTTGTTGTTGTTTGTCTGTTTATATTTTTCACCTGCAAATTATATTTAACAAATTATTGCTATTTTAATACTAAAATTGTGCAGGTGACGAAGAAAGAGTTGTGCGACTTCTCGAAGATGAAACAAGAAAACAATTCACTGAACCATTGCTGGAAGGACAAGAAAATAAGGAGGCTCTAAAGAACAGATCATTTCGTTATTTCTTCTGCCAACCAAATCTCATGGGGAAGAACTTGTATACAATAGTTAAATTTGGTCTTGTACAATATGTAAAACACCATCTGTAACATGCCTTAGTTTCCCTCTGTTTCTTTTTATTTGATGGAGGTGTATTAGGGCATTTCCAATGGGGGTGTAAAATTACACCTCCACATAGGTGTCATTAGGATTTTACACCTCTAATTATATACTATTGTATAGTCTATAAATATCCACACTCTCTCCAATGCAAAAGTGTAAAAAAAATTAGATTTTAAACTCGACGTCCCTCTTTAATTTAAACTGGGAAAGTGACGTCCGTAAAGTGACGTCTGAGTTAAAAAAATTACTTTAGAATTAGAAAGGGACGTTACTTAAAGTGACGTCCAATTTTTTTTTTGTTCGAACGTTGGTTAAAGTGTTGCCCGAGCTATTTATCAACTGATAGCGAGATGGAAAATTCCCCACCTCCTCTATCAACTAATACTCTATTATCTACAGTATATCACCCCAATTGGAAAGAGTTTTTTGATATTTAGAGTGTAAACTTTACACTCTATACGGTTTACACTCTCTATTGGAGATGCCATTAGTGTATAATGAGTAATATCTCTACTATCTTCAAGATGACCCCGATGATATTGAAGATATTTTGTGCATTTTTAGCTTTTGTGCTAGAAGTTAGAACTCTTTGGTGTGTAAGTGCGATGGAGAATTCAAGTGGCACTATGGGTGCGTCTTTATATACTTACATTAGTGTTTCACATGGGACGGCGGATGCCAAAAAGACTTTTCTTAAGAGTCACCAACAGTAATGTTAGACCGACCCACTTATTTGACTTACTATTTGGACATATTGATGTGTGTCAAAAGTCATAATTATTGATTTGATACGTGTCCATATGTATTGCAATGTAAATCAACGTTATCAAAATAGTGAGTCGCAATAGTAAGTCTAAAAAGTAGGTCTGTGTAGTACTCCTCAAGTCACCAGTGAAATTCAATGAATAATACCATTTATTCTACTGAACTAGTTCTCTGGTGTTAAAAAAAAGCGGACAGTGATCCCAGGAAAACAAAAAGTGGTACAATTTTTTTACTCTACCCTATGACGTATGTATTGCCTAGCAAGAAATATCAATCCCAATACTGTCAATGGCGTTGGGTTACAGTGTATATATGGTGGTGGCGGTTATGGTGGCAGTGGCGGCGGCGGTGGTTGAAGAAAGTTACATGTGAAGTCGTTTAATAGTTCTATGTTTGGAGAGAAAAAATTGTTTATATTTATATTCATTTGAGAAAAAGTCCATGCCACACTCAGCGCGCGGCGGCATACGTGCAATCTTCAAACTGAGGCGTTTTACGCAATCTTTAACGTTCTTTGGAAAAATATTTGTGTGAACGGACAGGGACTTATGTATGTGGACATGTTCTTTAATAGCTAGTAATGGTGCAACAAGAAGTCAGATATCCAAAACCAGATGTGTAACAAATTTCAGCTACTGTCAATTTCATAGTGTTCCAAAATTGATAGATGAAAACAGATATTTGTTGTGGCAGTTAATGAGCTAAGTAGTCATTACAAGAATTAGGGCTATCATCCCAATTCACAACAAATCACTGGCTCTCTGATGAACTGAGATTATTCCCCCACGGATGGGAATTTTGGACCATCAGGGATTAACTGAACAAGTCAGACAATAATTTCATGTAAATCCAAGTTGAGCAAATCCAACTGAAACTAATTTCACCAAGCAGCCCCAAATATGTAAACTCGTAATGAAAACACATTATAATAAGATCCAAAATAAGTAAGATCTTCGGAATAGATTGCAGAGTTGCCTAGCAGCAATGAATACCAATGCCTCCACCAATAGTCTTCAAATGTATTTAACAAGACTGGATGGTATTACATGTACACAGCACATACTAAAAAGTTCAGGTACTTCATTAGGAATAGTTAAAGAAAAAACCAAAGGCGTATAGCGCTCAACACTTCTACTTCAGGAGTCTTCAATAAACAAGTCAAAACGCCACGTTGCTTGACTGTATAAATCCTAGTGGCCATACTTTTGAAACTCCCACTCACTGTTATCTGCATTTTGTACAACGATAATTACAATTCATGTGCGTGCAAAACTGAAGATAAAAAAGACTGAGTTTAGAAGAGAAGCACATACCTAATGGGCACACTTGACGGGTCTTGAGCCAACGACTGATGCAATGGAAGTGAAATGCATGGTTGCATACACCTACAATAGTTCAACAACAATGCAAATTTATAAGATAAAAGGAAATCATCATCATCAGAGATCACATTTCAAAAAAAATAAATTAGAAGAATACACAACCAAAAACAATGGTGACAATAAACCTAGCTTGTTCTCCATTGCAGCAAATGTGAACCAAAAAGAGATTTGGAAAAGAACCAAAAAGTAGGTTTAAAAGTTCCGAAAATCATAGTTTTTGGTTTTCTAAAGCTGGTATCGCACCAATTTTATTTTGACAGGAACCAAGAGTGGATGTTAATTCAGATCTCTTGCATTTTTTTCAAACTCTGCAAGAATAATAATTACTAGTAAATGTTACATGTACAAATGTTTAAAGCATCTTATACGTGCAAGAAATACTAGATCTCAATTTTCGACTATAGCAGGACTACAAAACTGCTGCATGACTTCAGCATGTTGAAAGAGACATCCCTAGAATGTCGATCCACTTAGAGATCTGTATTTCATATCTTTGACTTGCATAAATGATAAATAGGTATACCGTATACCAAATATGGAAAAAAAGTTGGGTTCTCCCTGTATTTATGGCTATTTGAAGCAAAGTTACAAGATCTATCTCAAATTCACTAGGTTTCTCTATTGTTATCATCCACTCCCTCCCTTCCCCTCTTGAGATGTACGCCCTCCACCTCTTTCTAAGTTTTCAGAATAATTCCTAAAAGTGGTACTGTATTACTGTATTCAACCCTCTCTACTGCAGATCTTTTGAAACCTGCGGCAGCTATTGCCCCACACTTATTCTTTGCTAGTTGTCGGCTATTCCCTGTCAACTCCATGGTAGCATATATCATAATAGAAGAAAATTCATTTCCTACTATTCCTTACAACATATTCTACATAACTGTGAGAAAGAACTAAATCTTTCTGTGATACAATTTTTTCTACCATTGTCCAATGCAATGTTTAAAAAAGCATTTGTGTGGCACGCCTCAAGGAAATGCGAGCACAAGTAAGTAAGCACTGAACTGAGGTGCATAGACACCCCAAACTGGACCCAACCCACCAACCACGTATAAAGGCCTTAAAAAAATGACCCTGTACCTCCCCAACCCAACGAATTTTCACTCATTAATACTAGCACTTCACAAATATTTGACCAATTTTGGTCAAAACAGAACAAATAGAAGAGAAGGATTAGCTATTCTCTTTGGCATTAATCTTTGTCCCATTAAAAACACTTCTCCCCTAGTGATCGTATTCTCACTTTCTCAGCAATCCTTCTGCAATTTAATGTCAAAACTCAACAAAGTAATACCATACACAACCACTAAGACAGTGAACAAGTTAAACCCCAAGTACCATTTACAACATATCAACACCACAAATATTAAGATCAAAACTTAGACCAAGCTCAAGTATAAGTAACAAGCACAGACAAACACAATTAAATAGCATAAGATTTGAAAGAAGAAACATACCCCAGGCAACAGTGCATTCATCACTGGTCGCACTAGCTTGATTAGCTTGACATTCAATGCCTATAACAAAAACACCAAAATAATAATAATAAATAACTACACACTCAAATCGAACCATAACAAACCCAAAAAAACAACTTACAGAGATCCATGATATGATTCCTGCAAATCGCACAGTTGTCCACAACAATATCTGCATTAAATCAAACAAAAAAAATAACCCTAACTTTAAATCAACACAATAAAAACAAATTAAAAAAAAAAACTAGGGTTAGGGTTATAATGGTAAATAACAACAAAACATACCCCAAGCCCAAAGAGAAACAGCGTTCCACTTTTTGATATCAAATTTTTTAATCAGAGCCTTTTTTGAAGATGGTCCAGCACCACCACCGGTTGAACCACCCCCTTCGAGCTTGACTTCAACTGGTAACATGTTCACATCCGTGTCCAAAGAAGCCATCGCCTTCGCTAATTGATTTAACCGGCTAGTAATAAAGTTTTTGACAGAAGGTGGTGCCGTGTTTAATGTGTGGGGTGCTTTTATAGACAGGATTTTGTTTGTAAATGGGTTTTTGTTTTTTTTTAGTTGGGTCTGGATATGGACTCATACGGGAATTTGGGGGCCCATGTATCGTTACTGTGTCGTCATAGTATTGGTATGCTTACTTTACGGAATCAGGGCTATCAAAAAACAAAGGTTGAATGTGATGACATATTCACATACCGGATCAATCAATTAAGTTTTTGGAATCAACCAACATGAAGTCATATAAGTATATTCGAAAAATGACAGTATTTCGCGTTTGTGAAAAAAGATTGTATTATTGTAATTATCTACTTCTTTAATCAATTAAGTTGAGTTTACACAGGAAAATTTTGTGTTATGAATGGGAATAAAGTTTAATTGTTTGAGTTTCTTGAATTCTTTCTAATATGAAAGTGCTAGTGTTGGGAAACGAGAATCGTGTTCAAATTCAGTGAATTTGCAACTTTTTTATTATAGAAAAGCTTTCAAATTAGTTCTCCCCAAGTTTGTTGTGTTTTTTTTATACCTAGAAGCCACAAATGTTCAATATTTCCGACAGGAGAAGAAAAAACTATGACGTTCGTAATGAGAAAATGTAGTCACCACATTTCGAGGAGATGGATGACTGGTTATGGAAACCTTGCCATTCAATGTTTTTGGCAAAATCTTTGGGGTGAGCTGAATCTTGTGTAACCCGTGGAGATGTGTAAATGTTAAAAATCTAAAACATTTATGTTAACATGCTGCTATCTGAAGGTGCATTATTTTGATGTTTTCGCTCAATAAGCATCTACAACTTAGATTTATTTTGATTTTGTAAATATGGAATTTTCCACCCTTGCTTTTGGGAAGACATTCGCATTGCAATAAGAGTGTACCACATAACGATTAACACTTTGAATTTTCCACGCAGAAATGGTTACTAATATTATTTTGTGAATGGACACATCACTGTAGTGCAATACTAAAGTCGCTCTAAGTTAATGTTAAAATGATAGCTTCTCCGGCATATTTATAATTTTTGACTGAGTGGAATGAACGGTCATGATTGATATAAATGCCATCAAAGTAATCAAACTTAGATATATGTATGCGTTTTTTATTTTTTTTTGATAAAATCTTCATAGATATATTTATATTAAAACATGTATAATAGCATCTGGAGAATACATATAAACGTTTTTTGGTCCATATGATCTAGCCCAGTCAGCCAATTCAAACTCATTGCCCAAAAGTTTCCAGTTACAAAAGTGGTTCTAAAATCAAAAAACGAAAAAGAACTTAAAGAGGCATGAGTGCTTTCTAGAATAGCATTTCAGGTCCAATTTGGATTCTTTTTAGGCTCCGTCAGAATCCTAGTAACTTCTTTACTGGTGCCTTCAAAAGTAGCTTCCACTAGATGCTTCTGCCTGGCCAAGTTCACTGCAAACTCAACTGCTAACAAATGTGTTTCATTATTTGATAAAGCTCTACTCTGTTGCATAGCAGCAGCAATACATCCTCCATTCCGGTCTCTAATAATCACAGCAGACACACTTGTTTTCTTAGCACACATAAACAAACCAGTGTAATTAACTTTAACATTTCCAAAGGGATGAGCAATCCAATTCTCCTCTGTGCAAGGTAAAACAACATCAAGAGAGATGTCAGATAGGTCACTATCTACAGTCGTCCACTCTTGCCAAGCAGAGAAAGCTTTCTCTAAGACATAAGAGATAAAACATATAGAGATAAATGTTCAAAACTGCTATCTCTACTCCTAAAGTAATTAAACCAATTTTGTGTTACAAAAGCATATATTGTACATAAGAGAGAAAGCATATGGAGATAAATGTTCATAACTGCTACCTCTAATCCTAAAGTAATTAAACCAATTTTGTGTTACAAAAGCATTACAATCCACCCTTAAACCCAGCCAAGAGGAAAACCAAAGCCTTGTAGTCAAAGGACAAGTAAAGAAGAGATGTTGGAAGTCCTCAACATGATTATTACAGAAAACACAACAGTTATCCACAGGAATATGGTGTTGCACAAGAGTAGCTCCAGTCATTGTCACCAAATTCGGTGTTTTTTTTGAAAAAAAACGCGTTTAAAACCCGAGAAATTGGCAAAGTGTCTTGTTCCAGTTTAAAACCCGGGTTTTTCAAAAAAACACGTTAAAAACCCGAGATTTTGACAATCTCTCGTTTAAAACTTTTTTTTTTTTTTTAGTTAATCTAAAAGAAAACGCACGAAGAAAAAGGGGTTTTGGAGTTTACTTTTTTAAAGAGTGGGCATTAGATTGACTTATTGAGACAGTTCTATTTTGCTTTGGACTATTAATAATTGGAAATTTTAAAGTTATTAATTTATTTGTAGTACTTGATTATGTCATTATGGTTGGTAATTAGTAATATCTTATTTAGAGTTGTGTTTTGGTACTGAATCTAGAACTTCTAGTATTTGGATGAGTAATGATAATTTGATACTTTCATGTATTTGAATTTTCTTTCATTTGTATTATTTTTATTTTTATTTTATGTGTCTATTCTTTTTTCCACTCTTATAAAAAATCAAACTCCTTATCTATTATATTCTTTATCATTGGTTTTTACCGTTTATTTTACGTATTATAAACTCATTTTACTATTTTAAACCCGTTTTTTATGCCCCACATTTTTTATTTTTTTTTTTTTTTTTTTTTTTTTTTTCGAAATGTTCCGTTTAAAACACGAACTAAGTTTTTTTTCAAGTACACCGTTTTAAACCCGTACCGTACTTAGTGACAATGGCTCCAGTAGATAAGAGATTGTTTGCAATTTTCCATAGAAAAAGCTTCACTCTTGTAGGAATTTTCAACTTCCAAATAATCATAAAATCATATGATTGTTAAGCAAAAGAACACTGGCCAAGATTACTTTCCAGCGCTCTAATAAAATTGAACGCAGATTTCACATAAAATCTTTCATTAATTAACTGTAGGGTTCCACATTAACTTATCTTAAGAAAATGGCCTAGCGCTGATACTCACAATAGAATTTAGAACTAGAGTAGGAACCAAAGCACTGAGTCCCACACAATCCCAATAACCATGTCAATCAGAGAGCATGGTTTATCCATCACCTTTATCCATTGATCAGTCCAAAATTTCACAGAGACACCATCCCCAATACTCCAGATAGCCCCCAACTCTACAAATCTTTTAACTTTTTGTAAACCTCTGCATATAGGAGACACCCCAAAAGTGGGGTCAGCATGATTACGAAGAGTCAGATCTTTCTCATACTTGGCAAACATAAAATCACTTTATAGATATTTATGTAGATATTATCACTCCATAGATACTTGGCAATCATAAGATCTATGCATACTGACTAGCTTTATAGATATTTATGTAGATATTATCTATCCTGGATTAGTGGTTTACAAATAAAATGTCAACCTGGAAATGTGTAGTAGCCATATCCATAACCACTTACATCACGAATAGAAGAGTCCCAATAGTACAACACTGAGAGAAAACATAATAAAAAATTGATGTTCTCTGCCATCGTGTTGGTATTGAAATCCAATGTTTTGACAAAAATCGGTGAAGAGGTCAGAGTCTAATTCAAATAGAGATGAGGCAGCAGCAAAGAAAAATTTTCCAAGCCTCTTTTTTCCAATAATGTGTTGATTTACTCCTTCCATGGCTTTCTCTTCTAGATCTAGTTTCATATTCTCTAACCGGCAAATACCTTCACCAAATCACTCCCCGGGTTTCTAATATTCACTCTATTTTCTTTTTCCTCTATTTTCACTCTTTACTCGTCACATAAAATCGAGAAAACCGAGAGAGAAAAACTCATTTCTCATAAACGAAGCGAAAACGAGATCAAATTGAATTTCGAGACAGATCGATCTGTTTTCTTCATTAAATTCGAGGAGATTTTGAGCTGCTCGTGTTGATTGATTTTCTACTATGTAGAAAGAAGAGAGTTCCAACCCTTCCTATGTATCGAGAGCTGATGTGTGGGAGAAAGCACATACTAAGAAGAATAGTGAACCCACCAACGAGGCAGTTGCTGCAAAAGTGGAATCCACACTTGCCTCGAAGCTAAGGTCACTGCATAAAGGTGTTCGACGAAACGCGCGTGAAGAAGGTAACAATTTCTTTAGTGAATGACTATCACTCTTTTTCGTGTTTACTGATTTGCTAGCTGCTGCTTTAGTTAAACTTAGGGCAAACTTGAGATACTATATACCTCGGGATGGTGGTGTTTGATCTGTAAGGAGTTGAGGACTAGCGGGGGTGGAGAGTAATAATACAGTAAAATGGTTAATGGTCACAGTTGCCAATTTCTTGGGTGACTGTCTCCTTATGATTTTTCTTCTATCTATTGTTGACGTCACATGTGTCTTGCTTGGATTAGAATTACATTAAATCTAGAATGGTGCAGCAACTTATCACCTTGTAGTTGATATAAATTATAAAAGCAGTGTGAATACTGGGCGTGATATTATTCTGCCAAAGTTCCTTTTGTTGGTAGGTCGGGCGATTCTTTTGTTTTTTACATATAAAGTGATAATCTGTCTATGCCATCTGCTTTTTACTTCTAACTTGGTGAAGCCATGGATCATGAGTTGTAATGAAATGAGGTGTACATTGGTAGTCTGAGAATAGAATAGCTTAAATTATATATTATACTTTGTATTGGTATCACCTTTTTTGTCAAGGAGTTGAAGTTTGCCAGAGGTCTGGTGTTGTTTGAAATGGGTGGAAGCCTCTTATTGTTGGCTAGTTTGTATTCAATAGAAAACCCAAGGTAACTTGAGTTGCAAAGGACAACGGGGGGGTGAGCCTTTCGCGGACGATGAGGTCCAAATTCAATTTGGGGGCAAATTGAGCTGCACCCAACTGCCAAAGACCGCGCGGGAGGGGGAGATGAGCCCTTCGCGGAATCAACTTGGGGGCAAACTGAGCTGCCTCCAATGCAAAGACCGCGGGGGGATGAGCCCTTCACGGAATCAACTTGGGGGCAACTCAGTTGCCCCCAAAGACCGGGGGTGAGCCCTTCGCGAAATCAACTTGGGAGTGTCGGAGGAATACACAAAAAATATGAGATCAACTCATATGGTACTGCAAAGGTTTAGAATTCAAGTACGAGTAAATTAGAGGTCATGTAAACCCCAAATTTTAGCTTTTGGGCCTTGACTTATCATTATCGATATGGTGTGTGACATGTTTAAAATGCATGTAGCTAACCACTGAAATCAATTTGATTGGTACGACCAAATGTTTGAGTTGAGTGGTGGGCTGTATAGGTGATGGGTTGTTTATTTAGTTGTATTAATCATCCCATTTCATGTTCTAAGGGTATGGTATGTACAGGAGTTCATAGCTCATTGTTTATGGCTTTTATAGCTAAGGTTTTACTTTGTGCATGGGTATTGTTAAATTTTATTCTTGGCGTTGAATATGCATGGGACCTATTATTCTTTGAGTTTGGTAGCCTTGTGTATTAGTATGAGATGAAAGAACTATGTATGGCTTGATCCCTAAAAAGGGAAGCGGCTGTGTCGGGTGGCTTCCCTAAGTAGATACCCGCCCCTTAGAGTTCTTTGTTTATGATGTTTGATTGTTGTTTTATTTCGTAACTTTATATATATGTTAGAGCGTGCTTAGTGTGATCTGTGTAATATTTTTAATATTGGATATTTACGTATGTCATTTGGTTACAAATAGGCAGATGCGGGAATTGCACTGAGAGTAAATTTTACTATAACTTAAATATTTATTGTTATGGGTGTCATTATTTCTAGTCATGTTTGTATCCACCTGGTTGCCATATTAGAGATATCTTTATTGGTTTAGTTTGTTTAGTCAATATTAGTTTGGTACTCAATCAAGTGATCTGACATTTATCAATCCTTCGTTTATAGTGTATTTGGAATATGTAGGGTTAGATGGTTTTGTTGAGGTTGTTCTGGTAACGTGGAGATGTATGCATGTTAATTGCATTGTATAAGTCATATATTAGGGTTTTTAGAATGTTGTTTGTATATTTATAGTTTTCTTCTTATTCGATGATTGGTTACTTTATTTAACTGACATTGGTCGAGATAGTCAAGTAGCTGGATCTACGAATCAGTATATCTTTAGTAGTTGGGTTTACAACTGAGGTATGACGTTTTATATTTGGTTTGGATGCATTCTTATTAAATTTTCAGGTTATGACAACTTATTATATTTATGAAATGTTGAAAATACAGAGAAGATTATGCCGAAATTTTTCTAGAAAAGTCACATGTCTTAGGTATATTTGTTTGAGTTTTGGGGCGTTATAGGTCAAGGTCTTCTCAGGCCTACCGTCTTCATCGACGGACCTGAGAGGGGGCATATATAGTAGCCATATCCATGACCACTGACATCACATGTAGAAGAGTCCTAAGAGTACAATACTGAGAGAAAAAAGGAAAGCAAAAAGGAGATATGGTATTGGGCCAAATGGATGGGCCCAAGATCAGAGAGGTCCAAGGACTTTGACCTAACGAGGAGGAGGATATGGACCAAAAAGGAGAGAAAGAGAGAGAGAGAAGCGGACCTTGAATGGTATTGGGCCAAATGGATGGGCCCAAGATCAGAGAGGTCCAAGGACTTTTACCTAAAGAGGAGGGTATGGACCAAAAAGGAGAGAGAGAAGTGGACCTTGTATGGTACTTGGCCAAATGGATGGGCCCAAGATCAGAGAGGTCCAAATACTTTGACCTAAAGAGGAGGAGGCGGCTAAAAGAAGAGTGAGGCGAGAAAAGAGGAATGAGAACTACGAGACAGTTTGATCCTCCGAGAAAGACTCTTGGATACGTAGGCAACCCAAATGGGTTCAGCTGATGGGTTCAAATGTGAGGATGTCTCATTTTCGAGAAGAGACTGAGGAGTGGAGACATGTAAGGTTAAGGGGTATGAATTGGGTTCATATACTTACCAAACAAAAATAACAGACTTCAAAATTGTGAATTTACCACAAGGAATCCTTAAACAGTTAAACTTGTCGCATTTTCTATTGAGAGGGGTTTTGTTAAGTCTCTAGCAAATAGCAATATGTACCAAAATCAGAACGGCTACTGGTCGTTCTTTTGGTACCAGTTTTTGTTTATGAACAGTTTACTCTTTATAGTCTTATGAAAATCGATTGTTCGTAGTTTAATTAGGATATCGTGCACATGTTTTAACAATTCTTGTGATTATTTACTTAAAGAAACAAAATTTGAAAAATTGGAACTGTAAGATTGTACGTTCCATCACACTATTAGAAAATAGATATCACCTCTCTCTATATTAAAGCAGAGTACATCTGAGGTGGATAGTTTTTTTTCTATGTGGCAATTTCCCAGTACATAGTTATGCCACGTGGATCACTTAAAGAACGGAAAGTTACTAAGGGTAGTTTCCTATTAGAAGTACAACTCTCTCATTCCCTAACTTCACGTTAACTAACTCTATCAAACTCTTTGCAATTCTTCTAGACTCCTAAAGAATCTCTGTCACTCTGTTCTTTGTAAAGACATCTCTCTCTGACAAAGAAATAATACCTCAACGGGTTAGGGTGATATGCATTGTGAATCAACATTGCAAAACAATAAATAAATTCTTTTGTTGTTTGCATATTAGAGCGAACTCGAAAATTCGTATATGAAATCTCACAAGTTTGGAAAAAAAAAGTAAGAATCAACTATTTATTTTCTTTTTAATATGTCTTTTGTTAATTACAATATCTTATTATTCATTTATTGTTTCTGTTTATATATTAATTGTTAAACATTATAATGAACTGATGAAACCAATAGTTCTGACCAGATTTTGATTCAATTATCTATTACTTGCGTAAAAAAAAATAGTCCATTGTGGCTCGAGTCTGGCCTGCTCAACTAGAACTAGAACCTTCGGTGAGAGCTCATGCATGAATTATCGATCTGTAGTACTTCATTAACAACATGACTTTGTGCACTGCTAAGTAAAACACAATTTCAAACGATGAACCAAACATAATCAGCAAGAAGCAAACATACTCAGCAACAAATAACAGAGTCTTCAGTCGATCCAAACTGTAGACAACCTTCGTAGTTCTACACTTATGAAGAGAAACCTTCACTACAGTGAAGATTTAGTAGATGTTTCTCTAATGTAAGAAAAAACGTTTTTAAAGAAGAGAAATTGATCCACAATACTTCCCATAGCCTCAGAAGGCCGCATATATTTGGCCAGAAAAATAATCAGAACTCAGAAGCACATTGATTGTTTCTGAAGGCAGACAACAAATGCGCACACTTGCGCATGCACACTCCCAAACACACACTAGACCTGCACCTTAACATAGCTAGACTTGGACTCATGTAAGTGCTATACATGACCCAGATGCAATGTCGACACAAGGCCTCATTCGACGAAAATTAAGAGTGTTGCCTTGACTGAAGTTCTCAATTCAATAAGCGTAACCTGTGCGACTGGCAAGGTTGTTGATCAATGTGTGCTATTAGTGGCCATGTGGTAGACCCATTGTCATTCCCAAGTCTACGAGGCTTCCAATATTGATGTGTTGGCCACACAATGACCAAACTGAATATGGGGACAAACATCATAAACAAGGCGTAGTGCTTATTCCTTTTCCTCCTAAGCAACTATTCATTGTTGAAACTATAACTCCAACTGGCCCCGGAGACTGAACAAGTTGAAATGAACCCAGCAACAACATTGGAATGAAGTTCTGAAGACCAAAGTTTTAGCCCGTAGTTCAAACAACAGTATGAGGCATGGGACCTGTCACGACATGACACAGCGTCACCACATAAAACACCTAATTAATTGTACAAGCCTCCCAGTGAAGTGATTTGGTATATATTCAAGAGCCATTGTATATACTCAAGGTGCTGTCTACCTCCCCCTACAAGCTAAATATGATGAAGTTCTCCCATTTAACAGCTAATGATGCCCAGCGTACGTACTTATGTATTTTTGAACATATGAATACAATCTGCTCACTAGCACAAACCATACATCAACACAATGCCATGTGATCTCGGCCCACTAGACATCCGGCCTATACACACAGAGACTATAATTGTCATGGTCAGACAAGAGTTAGTCAGGGTTACTATATGAGGAGTGGATTCAGACATCAGGTTAAGTGAGGGTGTTTCACTCCAAGCACATTCAAGAGATGAGAACCTTTATGCATGTTTGCCAAAAGTCTCACCGATGGACCAAATTAAAGTTTTCAAGGTAAGTCTTTGGAACAAATTATAGTCTTCATTGTTAGTACTTTTTTACTACTCTTTTTTCTGATAATAGCATTAGCATATTGAATATCTTCTCCTTTTCACTTTGAAGGGAGCAGTATACATAATGTAGCATGAGAATTGAACGAAGAAATCACAACTAATTTCAAAATTAATGTCACTAAATATATGGAAGACTTACAAACCCGATGAATTGTTTTTTAATGATAAATTTACACGCTCTATTATTGGTGACTTTTTGGATGGGAGGGGTGACTTCATCTGCTTCAAGCTAGATTATGAACAACTATCTGTACAAAGCAAAGACTAAAATAAGGATGACTTACATTATTACATGGAGAGCTACATCATCTGAAGGTAGGCTATATTTTTATATAGAAATGAAAATTATGGTATCTAGACTAATCTGGATGTGACACATAATTAGTCACATTGGTGATGTTAATAGCACTTGATTATATAATTAATCTAAATCAAAATTTTAAAAGAACCTTTGCATAGCAATATTAGTTTAGGTAACCTGGATTATTTATTATTTTCTATGATTTTTTTTTTTTTCTCTAGCAATAAAATATATAAGGACAGGGTATGGTTTGTGATTTTCAGTAGGGAAGATCTATTTGTGTTTTTTACTCAAATTTTTAAATATTATTAGACTTGCTTTCTAATATGGAACTTCTCTTTTACAATTAATATATGACTAAATTACTCTTGCAATGGCCGGAGAAGTCATGCTTTAGGTAGATATTAAATAAAATTAAAATACAAAAGATTAACTATTTGGATACAAAACTTTAGACATTGGATATTAGTTTTACCATTTAAGAAAGATGTTCCTTACACAATTTTTCCATTGAAGTTATTAGCATGTTTTTTGTTGATTAATTTGGAAAAAGTCGAATGCCAATGGTTTTGCATGCATGGTGTTCAGTTTCAATGATCTCTAAGGAGCAATTAACAAGGTCAAGCACTCAAGCTCTACTATTATGGAAATGTGGATTCTTTGCTATAATGTTAAGTTGTAATTCTAATGGTGGAGGTTTGGAAGAAAAGGAACTTATGTTATTTTAATGGTCAACAAATGCAAGTTTAGAATGCATGGTATGAAGATCATCTCTACCAAAAATCAACCCTAAACTCATTATGAAAGTTTATTTTTTGGAGCGAGATATTTACATAGGTGTCTAAATAAAAAGTCCATAATCCATATATCCATTCCCATTAAAAACAATCCGGCCTGTCACATAAAATTCTCTTTGCAACAATATTTTTTAGTTTTGGATGTATAATCAACAGTTTAGACCACTAGGACCTAGATAAAGTTAAAGATATTTTTAGGCACATTGAGTCGAGGATAAACAAGAGCATCGTGTAATGATGTAAGATATGTAGCTAGATCAGATATATTATTCTACACAGTTCTTTTATTTGTAGTGGATTGGAACGTAACCAGATATGTTTGATCACAATTAGCATATCTTTTTTGTAGTTAAAAATTTAGGGTTGTTCATCATGGAAAATATCTAAATGAGTTCCGAACCTTGTAGTACATTGAAAAGATGTCTTGTTAGGGAACTTGAACGTGATTCCTGTTAGAAAATAGTATTATTATTTTTTGTTCACATCTAACAAACTGTTAATTTTTTAATCAGTACAATCTAATGGGGCTTGGCCGCGTGGACCTTCCCTAGTATTGTTCTTCTTCTGTGAACTTCCCAACAAACTATTTGTTTTTTATCAGTGCTATCTAATGGAGCAGGGACCTATCTGGTACTCTGGCAGTATTGGTTTGAGAGCGAATTTGTGGACAGACTTGTCCACAAGCAGCAACTTCTCATTGGTCCAAACACTTTGTGGGCGAGATAAACAGTTTATTTGGGCAGGTAAACAGTTTACCTGGGCAGCCTCTCCACCAATCAGGACATGCTGTCTTGTGGACAGCAAATAGTGGTATGTCCACAAACTTATTCTGTATTGGTTTTTCAAATACATGCACAAGGGCTGTTGTAACATTTGTATATTCACTATGTAGTTAAACATTTGTATTTTCACTATTTTCCTTCTATAATTTACGTAGTTAAATACAGTTTTGAATGGTCCGTAGCACAAATTCTAGTTTGAGATCGTTTCTTAAACCCAAACAATATGCACTGATAGTTGAAGAGGTGCGATGTCGCACAACATGGCCTAGTAGGAGAACAAATAAGTAGAGTGAAAAAGACCAAGCGAACTGAAAGCGCTACATCAGCCTACAGAGGCACATGTTAGGTAGACGTCTCCCAGGTATTTACAATTGTGTGTGCGCTAGACACTCCAAGTTGCACAAATGCATAGACCAAAGTAGGGTTGTTTGCTTGATATCCAAATAGAATTTGAATCTGTGAAGTACACCAATAGTTCCAACTTCCAAGTTGATAGTAGAATGTGCTGTCACATGGACCACATCATAGTTTCCCTCAGAATTAAGTTGAACTACTGTCATGAGCCAATGAGCAATGCAAGTAAGCACAGACTAAGCTTCCAGTAAACATTTTATTTGTATCTGGTTGAGGAGAAAGTTATTTGAAGGTAGTACTAGTATACCTTAATTTACCAAAAGAAATCCACTTTGAATTAATACATCAACTCATTGGTGAGAGCATTATGGTTAGCATTTCAAACAGTTTGATGAAGATCACCAAGATCACCATTTCTATATGCGCCATTGTGAACAAAATGATAATTTTCGTATTGCAAAAAGGATAATTACATCAACCCACTGATTGAGTTTAAATATAGGAAAATTCAAATATTGGGAACTAAAGTAATGAAATCCTAATTATATCACTACTTGGTTACAACTAGGATCACAAATATTCAAGAATATCTAATGCTAGACCACATCAAAAGTATTTTCATTTCCGCTGCGTGGGCGAGGAACTGGAACAACATTCCCAAGTTTTTCTAGTTCTTTATTTTTGAACACTCGGACCGGAGTTTCAGGCCCACTTATAATATATGGAAAATTAGGTGGCGGAGGAATCGACCCAATTACTTCCTCCAAACATCCAATTTTAATGAGAAATTCCATGGCATTTCTTACTCTTTCTTCAAATTCTTCAGCTGGGCTCTCACTCAAACTTTTCGATATAGCATTAGGGAGTTGAATGAGTAATGCGTGCAACATGTCCACAAACAATCGCTCTATGGAAGTACATAGATCCTTAACTGACTTGCAACTTTCGAGATCCAGGAAGTCTATGATGTCACCAACTTGCGAATATCTAATACCAGAACAAAATGTCTCCCCCAATTTTTTAATTTTGTTTACTGCACGAGCCAGATCTGGATCCAATTTGGATTGAACTTGATCAGGTGTGGGATCGCCATTGAAGTTTTTGGGAAGCAGGCATCTAAAGTCCCCACCTATCCACAAAGCTTTCGCATATGAGAACTTGTCATTGTTATCTGAACTTTTCGGTTGCATTGTTTCATCGATATACTGAATGATTTCTTTGGCTTCGTTAAATACATGAACTAGAGACTTAAGAAGGCCAACACCTGGTATGGAAGCTTGGGCAATTTTTATAAGGAGTGCAATTGAAAGAGAACACACTTTGATATCCTTCCTATTAGAGGACTTGCGAATTTCCATGGGGACCGTATTAGAGGAATTTTTATTTTCCATGGGGTTCGTATTAGAAGAATTGTTAATCACACGTTCAGAAGGAGATCTACGTGACAGAAGTTGAAGTACCTGATGAAGTGACTCCCCATGGAAAACCTCCTTCAATCGAAGTATCTCAACGACCCCTTTTTGCACTATGTACGCGCTAGCCGCAATTATACCTTCATGAGGGAGATCATCAAATCTCTCCAAGTTATCCTGTACACGAAGAAAGTAACTCACCAGCACTGATGGGAATACAATCAACAACTGAACTAGCAAGACTAGCCGTAAGATTTGAGTTGCAAAAAAATTCTGTACTTTAAGCCGTTTTGACCCCTTTCCCAAGGTTTGATTCATTTGTTTCACTTCATCATCCTCCAAGAAAGCATATATTATCTTTTCGAAATTCATGCGGCTAAACAAAGATAGCCACCTAAAGACAACTGCAAAAGTTCCTACAATGACAGTGATAATTTGGGCAGAAACTATTAATATCATTGACCACTTATAATCAGAATCCCCTTCACAGAACTTAAGCTGCTTCAAAATGATAGATCTAAATGTAGCTTCAAGAACAATGCCTAAACAGGTTAGGCAAACTGTGCCAATGGCTGCATTGATTGGGTGGATGCTTATATTGAATTGTGGATCAGAGCAATAAGCATACAAGTAACACAACTTCAATCTGTCCAACATGCTACTACTGCCCTTTGCAAAAAGAGTATTATATCGATCAGAGGTGATTCTCTTCTGAGCCTTAGTAATCGAAGAGATGTACCACAACATCATGAGCAACAAAAACATCAAAACCAAGACTGCGATATGTTCTTTGAAAAAGAAGACAATCACACCAGTGTGCAGTTGCATACAAATGTTGACAGCTACAGTAAACACAAATATAGTCAACGCAATCAAATTTGTGGAACATTCAGACGCACTACTAACACCAAGTGAAGGCACTAGAAAGGCCATGGAAATGCATATAAATGCAGTCCCAGTGAGTTTTGAAAGTTGATCTTTTTGACTAGGCATATTGGTCGTCAGATCGACGGGAAGTTTGGTTGCTATACCAAGCAGAGTGAGTGTAAGAGAATTGAGCTGGAATGACTTACAGGGAAGCCATCGCTTGGTAGTAAGAGAAATGGGTTTGAATGATTGAAAAGTAATCAATTCCTTGATATCCCAAAATCCACATCCAATATCATAAAGCATCCGTAAAGCGCAAAAGATGGAAGCTCCAGCAATGTATAAACCAATATAAGGTACAGGAGAAGAATAGTTCACATCTTTTATGGTTCCATTAATGCAATGGTCTGCCATTTTTCTTTATCTGTCTCACAGCCTAAAGTGGATTCTTCTTAAGTCTTTATATAAGTTAAATTGGAAGTTTGGAACAAGTATATTCCGACTTTGTAAGTCAATGGCTCACTACGCACAGCTGCACGTTTTGCATTTTAATAAGGAATACCATTTAACTTAACTACATAATCTCATAAACAGGAGGTCTGATGGTGAGAATGAGACACATTTGTTAGCAAAATGGGCCTCCCATCTGCAGCAAATGGATCAGCTTCTACAGTGTATCCTGACAAACAAGATTATTCATGTACTGGTTTAGTGGTTTATTTATGAATATATAAAATATTATCGAAAAAAAAAAAAAAAAGGAATACTATTTCTTTATTGTATAGTTGCATATTATATACGCGGACAGGTTGGATTGTCGTGCTAGTGGGCCTTTAATTTCAATTGACTACGAAGTGCGAACTTATCACTAGATTGAGAATCTATTATTATGACTTTCATCTTCTTTTTTGTAAAGATTATAACTTTCACCTGCCTGATGGCCATTACGTAATTTTCAATTGACAACTTCTGCTGTTGTTAATTTGTTATGTTACCATCGGAGATCGGACACCAAAACAAAAATACAAAATTAGCAGACTTTAAGTGTTTGAATCTACCTATTGGACAAGTATGCAAACCGTGCTCGCATCGGTTTTTTTTTTTCTAAATACTTAAAGTTTTGAAACCCATCCCTCGAAATTGATAGTTAGCATGATTTTTTTAGATTCTAATTGTAATTGGTAATTGTAATTATGTAGGGGAGGCTCATCTAGTTATTTAGCATGAATTTTTTGGATTCTAATTGTAATTGGTAATTGTAATTATATAGGGGAGGCTCATTTAGTTATTTATTTATTTATTATTATTTTTTTAAAAGGAATAATTATGTTATTTAAGTGATATTAGGAAGGTTTTTCTAAATTATTAATAAAAGAGGGCTTGTGATAATTATATAATTTAAGTGATATTAGAGTTAAGTGATATTAGAGAGGTTCTTATAAATTATATAAATAAATAGGGGGTTTGTTCTAATTTTTGTGAAGGAGGTGTTTCTAAATTGAGCAAATAAGAAGATTACAAATGGCCTACTCGAAAGTGGAGAGAGAGTTCCTAAAAACCCGGTTATAATATAGTGTAGAGAAGCCTCAAAAGTCTTAAACTTGTTGCAATTTCTATTGAGAAACCCAAGGGTTACTTTTTATTTTCTTGTTTCTTAATAATTGACGCTTATGAAGGTAGATTTTTCGTATTTTGATTAGGATATGGTGCACATATTTTAAAGAATTGTTACGATTACAATATCACAGACAAAAATTGGACAAGGAGAGTTGTAAAATTATACTTTCCATCGCATTAAAAATGGACACCGGAAAAAATAACTCTTTTAAGGAGACTTGGACTTGATTATATTTTTTCCGTTCACATTCAACAAACTGCTATTTTCTAATATCAGAATTAAAAATGGACACTGGAGAAAAGAACTCTTTTAAGGAGACTTGGACTTGATTATATTTTTTCCGTTCACATTCAACAAACTGGCAGTAGTGGTTTTCCATCTACACGCACAAGGGCCGTTGTCCTATCAGTTATGTGAGTTCACGTTAATGTCACTTCTAAGGTATCGGAAAAAAGAAAAAAAAAAATCTTTATTAAGAGCAAGTCCAATAGAGAGCTGCTATAATGGACTGCTATTGTACCGCCACATGATTTTTAGTATTTTGGCTGGCCAACTAAATTTGAGAGGTAAAAACTCAAAAGGTTTCAAAAACTGAAAATCAGTGCTAAAGGGCACCATAGAAAGGCGTTGAAGAGTGATATTCTCTAGGTGCTAACATGGTGGAAATGACGCATCGACCTATGGATCTAGGTCGCACCCATGAGCTAATAGAACCCTCGCAGGCAGCCGTTATCACGCTAGGGGGAAACAATCATGACTAAAGAAAACAGGATAAAAAGTTGATGTTTGGGACACCCTTTCGTGGTCTGCCATATCTTGCTGGTATTGAAATCCCCAAACTAACGAACTTCGGTCCATCCAATAACCCATTTTCCCCAATCGACCGTGCGTAAGGGAAACTAAAAATCGGTGAATGAGGAAATCCAATGTTTTGACAAAAATCAGTGAAGAGGTTAGAGTCTAATTCAAATAGAGATGAGGCCGCACCAAAGAGGATGTCTCAATGTTTTTATCCTGTTTTATCCTGTTTCAAAGAGGATGTCTCATCTTCAAGAAGAGACCAAAGAGTGGAGACATGTAAGGTTAAGGGGTATGAATTGGGTTCATACAAAATGTATGTTTTACCAGGAACGGAGTAGATCATGTGAACATATCTAAGCGAAGACCATCACAAACGCTCACAAGCAAGTTATAGGCCTCAATTGAATCGCCAGATAATTTAAAATGCGGTCTTATAATCAACAAATTACCTATTTTGAGTAGAATTAATATTGTTTTATAAGAAAACACAATTGTTGGTTCTGAAAGTAGAAAGTGAAGCAAACAGACACAAGGTCGATTCAAGTGCGGTACCCATGAAGTGTTGGCTCAACCCAAATAGGGGAAGGAAAGATGATACTTTTGGGGTCCATTAAGTAAGGCGGTTCGATGCTCCCATCTTCCAAGTTGTACGCTCCAATGCCATGATGTCTATATTCTCTGTAGCTGGTACATCCTTCTTCAGTAAAATAAATACAATTCGGCTTGCATCCAGGGTAATCTGAAGCCATTAGAGACATTGACGTATTATCACCTACAAACAACATTCCTCCACACAAACTCTTTGTCTCAACCCACTTAAGTGTAGCCTGATCCAGCTTAAAGACTTCAAATTTAATAGTAAAGTAAACCCTGTTGTTGACATCAGTTAGACTTGACTCCCATCTCCTTCTGAGTTGCAACAATTCCCCAAACAATTCTACTATATACTTCCTCGTACCAGCAAAATTGTTATCAATAGGTGGTGCAACTCTAGCTGCCTTTGGATGAAGAGAATCGATACAACAAGCCCAAATTGCACCATAAAAATCCACAGCATAGAACTGATCGTTATAGTAAATGATATCACTAATTAATCTACAATCAGAATTAAGAGATATCCAAACATTTTTGCTAGGTTTGTAGTAGGCCAATTTACGAAATCCGCTATAAATTGCCATAACTACATAATTAGGATTCGAAGCAGGATTTGTTGATAAAACAGCCTTGTACATAAAACAACCATTGCCAGTTTCATTACCTTCATGGAGCTCAAAAGCAGTTAAAGGAGGAAGTTCAATCTTATTACCAGCAGACAAGAATGGATTGAACAAATGAACTCCTAAACTCTGACCCACCATAACTAGACCCACCATAACTAGCCATCCCACACTTGAACCGCGACAATGATTATTATATCGTATAGGTAACTCAAAACTATATACTCTTTTGTCTAATAGGTCATAAAATTGGCGTCTTAAATAATCACGATTACCTTTAGTAGTAGAAAGCAAGAGCACAGGTAGTTGACGAGGTAAACAATGAATCTTCCCAATATAAACAGATCTCCATGATCGACAAACAGCACTAAACTGAATGTAATCTTTAATACAAACTAATTTATCAGAAATTAGTGATAGAAGATGAGATGGAAGATCTAACCAATTAACTCTTCTATCCATATTTCAATGTGTCAAACTATTAACTACAAAACCAAACAATAAATAGGAAGAGTCTCATTATTAAAATTAAAGCCGGCAAATGTTGATATTTTCCCAACTCAACGCAAAAGACAAAAAGTCATTTTCGTTCGTTCTCATTTGGAATCTTGAAAAATAACGACTTTTTATTTTAAAACATGCTTTCTTTCTCTCCCGCGGTTTCGAAGTTCAAACACGTACTTAAATTTACACATGCTTTCTCTTCTTCTTCTTCAAATTTCTCTGACCTCAAAACCCTTTCTTTGCATCTCCAAGGCCGTGTTCCGGCTTCTCATCTTGTTCAAATCCATGGTCGAGTTTTTCCGTATGGGAGTTGAACAAGATAATCTCATTGCAACTCGTCTTATTGGTCATTACAAGTCTCAAATTGCACTTAAAGTATTTTATTATTTACAAAGACCGAATATATTCCCATTCAATGCTATTATTCGGGTTGTTTCAGAAGCGGGTTTTTTAGTTCACGCGTTTTCGATATTTAAACTGTTGAAATTCCGAGCAATTTGTCCTAATGATTTTACTTTTTCTTTCCTTTTGAAAGCTTGTTTTCGATCAAATGATGTTACGAATGTTAAACAGATTCATACCCATGTTTTGAAATGTGGATTTGAGGGTGATTCTAGTGTTTGTAATGGGTTACTTGCTGTTTATGCAAAGGGTGTGAAGGATTTAGATTCGGCTAAGAAGTTGTTTGATGAAATGCCTGAGAGGGGAAGTGTTTTTTGTTGGACTTGTTTGATTGCTGGTTATGCACAGTCGGGTCGGTCTGAGGAAGCTTTGGCTCTTTTTAAAAGGATGATTGAGGAGAATTTGAAGCCAGAGGATGATACTATGGTGAGTGTCTTGTCTGCTTGTTCTACTCTTGATATGCAAGAAATTGTGAGATGGGAAAATGTTTTCGCAGAATTTGGTGAGCTTAATAGCAGTATTAGCAATTTCCATTGTAATTTTATTGACACTGTTCTAGTTTATTTATGTGGGAAAGGTGGTAATGTTGATAGGAGTAGGGAATTTTTCGAGAGAATTATTAAGAGAGGACAAGGTAGGAGTGTGATTTATTGGAACACCATGATTGGAGGATATGTCCAAAATGGTTGCCCGAGCGAAGCCTTGAGTCTTTTTAAACTGATGTTGGGAGGTCTGAATCCAAGACCGAACCATGTTACAATGGTTAGTGTGCTTTCTGCTTGTGCTCAAGTTGGTGATCTAGATCTTGGTGTATGGGTTCATGAATACTTGAAAACTTTTGGTCCTAAACATGTTGTAGAATCCAATACGTATTTAGCTACTGCCTTCATTGACATGTATTCCAAATGTGGTAGTTTGCAGAATGCTAAGGAGATATTTAGTCGAATGATTTCTAAAGATGTTGCTTCCTTAAATGCAATGATCATTGGTTTTGCCGTTAATGGTCAAGGAAAAGAGGCATTGAAACTCTTCTCCAGAATGGAAGAGTTTGGATTGTATCCCAACGGTGGAACCTTCCTAGCTGTGTTGTCTGCATGCAATCACTCAGGAATGGTTGATGAAGGGCGCCGGGTTTTCCTAGATATGGTCCCACGTCATTCCACCCTCCCCGAACTTGAACATTATGCTTGTTATGTTGATCTTCTCACTCGTGCAGGTCATGTTGAAGAAGCCCTTAAAGTTGTTGGCTCCATGCCTGTTGAAGCTAACAGTCTTGTTTGGGGAGCATTACTTCAGGGCTGCCTAACACACGGTAGAACAGATGTAGCTCAGGATATAGCTAGGAGGTTCGTTAAGTTAAACCCTACTAGTTCTGCTGGCTATGTGATGTTGTCAAACATGTATGCCTCCGACCAGAGATGGGGTGACATTTCAGAGCTGAGGGGTTTGATGAGGGAAAAAGGAGTGAGGAAGCAGCCTGGATGTAGCTGGATTAGCCTTGATGGGGTTGTTCATGAATTCGTTGTTGGAACATCATCGCACCCTCAAATTCAAAGGGTACATAATATGTTGAAGCGATTGTCTAAGGAGATGCTGTCATTAGGACAATAGTTTGCTCCTTAGTAAGCGGTTTAGTGGTCCTGACCTGTCTTTGAAATTCACTCATCAGCAAACCCATGGTTGCACACAGGCCTTGGTGGTCATGTTATTGCAAATTTCAAAGCGTCCAAGTACTGAGCCCATACTGCCTTGCAGTATTTGCACTTATCAACTTTACAGGGGGCTAATATTTGGTTGCTTGCAATTGAGAGGAAGATTCCATACTGCTTGTCCTCCTGTCTATGGTTTGGCTGAGGGCAATCTAATATGGTGTGAAGGAATACCATTTTCCCGATCCCTCACCCTTGCAGATCGATTTCATAGAATTTGAGCATGGATGAAAGTCAACATCCTTTCTCAGCGCCCAGTCCCAGAAACCAATGATTTGCAGGCACTCATGCTATATTAAGGAAGATGACATAATTGAGTTCATCGGTGGGCTAACATCGGGGTTGTACCTGACTACCTGTTAGCCAATGCTATTCCGTTGTTTGTTGGTAGGATTGCAAGTTCTACAATGACACACATATGGAAGGAACTAGAACAGATTCAATCTTTTCCGGTGCTGTCATTGGCTGCTGCATTGGTGCCTCCATTTGACAGCTTGTAAGTTACTTGATATTAATGAGTGTTTAAATCAAGGGGTATTGTTTTTCAAGTAGATGGATATCAGTTCAACACTTCAACTTACTCTTGCTGTTAATGGAAATCATTCTATTTCCCTTATAGTATTTAGCTGTCCATGATGGAGGTGGTTTGGCAACTCCGTGGTGAAGAAATTTCTGAAACACTTCATCTCTATATAAATATATCAAATTCCATCGCTTCAGTACATGTCAAACAAGGATCGCATCGAACCTGAATGTGAATATGCTATACTCTTATCTAGGCTGTATTATTGTGCTACCTCTGTTCTTTGTAATGTGAAATTAGTCAATGTGTGTCTTTATTATGATTCCACTTTGAAATTTCCTAACCTTACTTTCCTTGTTTATGACTGAAGATCCGCAAAGGTACTTGCTATGCCCCTGGAGAATTCGGATGTACTAGTCAAATCACACATGGATCAAACGCACTGTATTCGTAGGCATCAAGGATCTTCTGAGCTTTCTTTTCATGAAATAAACTGGACTAGAGACGCAGTTGAGCCAGTTACAGGAATTGAATTTCCTACTGTTTTAGACAACATTTTAGCCGGGAAAAAGAACTCGAGTCTGAGATCTGAGGTCAGTGTTCAATAGTTGCTTTTCTTTTTTCATAAGAGATTTTTAGACATTGCCAAAACCCACCAAGGGGATGGAATATCGTCTTTTTGAGCCATCGATATTCCAACTACATCTGCACACCTTAAGATGCTTATATTGTGCTACCTTACCCAAGGGACTCATTTAAGGATCCTCACCTGGAGGGGAAGAGAGTAAAAATATGTTCCCATTATAGCAAAGTCGGTTTTAAAACGGTGTATTTGGGTGATGTTTTAACCAGAGGTCTAAAAAAGCGCGGGGAGCGGGTTTAAAAACGGTAAAACGGGTTTAAACCAGTAAAACCGATGATAAAGCCAGCATCATTCAAAAAGAGTTACTGATCTCATTTAAAGCGGGAATTTTCGGGTTTTAAACGTTTTTTTTAACAGCGTTTAAAAATTTTTGAAAACCCGTTGTTTTCCGAAAAAAGCAAAAATAATCGAACCCAAAGAGTTACTGATCTCATTTAAAAGCTTGCCAATCCAAAAAATGCATCAAACATGAAAATGGAAAGCAAAAGGGGAACTTCCATATTCCTATTTCCTGGGTTTTGGTATGACTGATAAGTTTCCTGCATTAAATTTTAAGGGGTTACTCTAAACTAGAGCGATCCACCCTTTAAATTTGTTTCTGTTCATTTTCTGTAACTTAATTTAATTCTTGAGTTTTTATTTGTTCAATATAAAAATTGTATTCAGGTTCTTGTTGGAACTGGTTCGAAAATCATGAGAATAATCAAAGTTAAATCTCTTAAGCTGTATGCATTTGGCTTATGTGAGTATTTCTTACCTCAGCTTCTAGACTTCTAGTGTATTCTGGCATTATTCCTTCCTATTAAGTATATCCATTGCTCTTTGTTCCTTTAACCAAGTTATTCTTACTCCAATTTCTTGACAGATGTTCAACCTGATTCCATCTGCAAAAAATTGGGACGGAAATATGCTTCTGTTCCAGTTGGTGAACTGAGCAACCAACCCGAATTTTTTGAGGATCTTCTCAGGTAGGCACCTTAATACCATTGGCTGGAGCCCTACTTACCGAAATCTATTGTCTTCCGATCTGAACTGGTAGCTCTTATATAGGGCCAATTTGTGCCTGTTCCTGCAGAATCTACATTTTTCCTTGTATTGCTTGTAACAAATTACAATGGTACAGCGAATATGCTAAATGTAAGATTTATCAAAAGGTTGTAAAGCTTGTCTAACCATGGCTTGCGCTCCACAAAGAAAGAAAGATGATAATGATTTAATTAGTTTTTATCTTGAATCTCTTAAAAGAAATGTATATGAACGTGATATGTTCTTTCATCTTTCATTGTGGTTCCTGGTTTTAAATTAATGATGTCCTTGGACTTTAATCTTCCCTTGACAAACTTATGTATGTGTGTTGTAGGGAAGACCTTGATATGACAGTAAGGCTTGTGGTTAATTACAAGGGGCTAAAAATAAATACAGTGAGAGAGTAAGTTTTTCTTGCACCTTTTTTTTCCTCCTGTAGATGTTTGTTTGGAAATAATACATATACACTGAAGAAAAATCAAGTATATTAAACTAAATTTTCCTCAGTTAGTTCCCTGAGATATTGAATTGAAACAAATGTGAGAAAGGATAAATAGCGTCTGTTTCTTTGTTTTGTTTTTATCATTTCTTGATATTTCCTTAACAAATCATCCATTTACCAGTAGTTCAACCTTTATAGATTTCTGTTATTCCCACACCAATGTTGCATTTACACTCTGGTGAGTTATTTTTACAAAAAATATTTACAAATCTCAAGTTGAATCAGTAGTGCAAATGCAATGTTAATTCTAAGTGTTTCCATGACAATCACATTTACCAATTGTGCATCCCCATATCACGAACCATATGAAATGTGAATTACAATCTGAAATCTTTTCACAATCCACAAAGGCTTCACATGAAGGCTCCTAATCAAAGCCAGCAAAAATCAACATCTGCCGTAATTCATTGCAGCTGCAGTGCTGATTACATTAGTATAAATCCAGGATCGGAAAGGATAAAATATAAATATTGTCATGGACTCCTTTTAACTTGGTTCTTAACTCTCATTACGTGTTAAACCAATTTAAAAAACATATCACATGTCTATGAGCATTCATTCAGTTTGAGTTGGACCAGTTGTTCCCATGGACTAATATGCAGGGAAGTGAAATTAATTATCTTACACCCACACCCCCTCCCCCCGTCCCCCGTCTCCATATGGTAGGTGCACATAGAATGAAGAAAATAATGACTTTTTGCTCTGACCTAACATCTTACCTTTTGCTGCAGTGCTTTTGAAAGCTCTCTTCGATCCCGCTTACAGAAGGTATCTCATAATGCGGAGTGAAGTTTGACATATTGACATACATTTCTTTGTTCTCGTGTACTTGAATTGTTGCTAACTCTTATTTCTTGCTCCCATTTAAGATGAATCCCGAACCAGACTATCACTGCCTGAGAACCTTTGGTTCATGTTTCTCTCAAGATATCTCACTATCTCCAGTAATTGAACTATTTAACTTACATTTCCTTCTGTTCATTGAAGTAGCACAAGTTTCCCCGAACTTGAACATTATGCTTGCTATGTTGATCTTCTCGCTCGTGTAGGTCATGTTGAAGAAGCCCTTGAAGTTGTTGGCTCCATGCCTGTTGAAGCTAACAGTCTTGTTTGGGGAGCATTACTTCAGGGCTGCCTAACACACGGTAGAATAGATGTAGCTCAGGATATAGCTAGGAGGCTTGTTAAGTTAAACCCTACTAGTTCTGCTGGCTATGTGATGTTGTCAAACATGTATGCCTCCGACCAGAGATGGGGTGACATTTCAGAGCTGAGTGGTTTGATGAGGGAGAAAGGAGTGAGGAAGCAGCCTGGATGTAGCTGGATTAGCCTTGATGGGGTTGTTCATGAATTCGTTGTTGGATCATCATCGCACCCTCAAATTCAAAGGGTACATAATATGTTGAAGCGATTGTCTAAGGAGATGCTGTCATTAGGACAAGAGTTTGCTCCTTAGTAATCGGTTTAGTGGTCCTGACCTTAAAGCCTTAGTCATGTATTTGAAATTCACTCATCAGCAAACCCATGGTTGCACACAGGCCTCGGTGGTCATGTTATTGCAAATTTCAAAGCGTCCAAGTACTGAGCCCATACTGCCTTGTAGCATTCGCACTTATCAACTTTACAGGGACTAATATTTGGTTGCTTACAATTGAGAGGAAGATTCCATACTGCTTGTCCTCCTGTCTATGGTTTGGCTGATGGCAATCTAATATGGTGTGAAGGGGCTGGTGGTTGTATACATTGTGAGCCCACGAATACCATTTTCCCGATCCCTCGCCCTTGCAGATCGATTTCATAGAAGTTGAGTATGGATGAGAGTCAACATCCTTTCTCAGCACCCTAGTCCCAGAAACCAATGATTTGCAGGCACTCGTGCTATATTAAGGAATACAACATAATTGAGTTCATTGGTGGGCTAACATCGGGGTCGTACCGGACTACCTGTTACCTTGGTTGGGTGAGGTGAGTACTGAAGAATCGAGTAGATCCTGCTGTTACTTATATTACTCTTTTTTGAGCTCCTTGTGCATATTCAGAGGCTAAAATGTGAACTATTGAGGAGAATTTTATGAGGGCATATATGTAGAGCCGTAGAGGTAATTGCTCATTCGAAATGCTTTGTGTTCTTCTCAAGCTCCATAATTCGGTCTGGACTTTGCACATGCAAGAGAATTTCGTGGAGATGAGATGTCAAGTACAAATTATTTGCCAAGTAATCCTTTTTTTTGTTCTGTACTTATCTACCTGGATGACTGTATTTTTGAATTTCTTTAATTTCTTCTAGCTTTAGGATTTGTTATGTACATTTTTTGGATACGTACCTGAGTACCTACTCAACTGCAAGAATCAGACTATTCAGGGGTATTAAAAAGGTAATATATGTTTGATCTACTTTTCTTTACAACATATAAAAGAGTTGAGCCAAAGTGTACTAGTCTAGGCATAATGTTTTAGAGTGAGAGACAGAAAGAGAGACCACTTGAGTGGTAGACTGGTAGGTTATGAATAAATCCTTCCAACCAATTCATTTATATAAAGCTTTATTTAGGGAAGTTCTTGTTCTTGTTCTTCTTGTTGTATGAAACTTTCAAAATTTAGTGAAAGTCACAAAAATCGTGATAAATGATATTGATTCAGCCAAAGTATAATTAATAGGCATCAAGTCAATCTAGTGCAATAAGCTTCTTCTTCTTAAATCTTATTTATGAGTTTTCTAGGCCAGGTGTTAAGAATAAGGAAAATGAAAGTGACCTTCATGCGAAGATCCATTTGAACTCTAGAACTGGAAAGATGGTTTGGTGAGAAAGTAGCTGAGTCCACCACCCACACCAAGGGGCCAACTTTCATCTATTTGACATATAGATCACACGATAAGGTCACTTATTCACACAAATCCACCAAGTTCCATACATTATTTAAGACCGAAAAGATTACACTACTAAGACCCCATTCACAGTTAACAGTATCTCATTATTTTGAATATTTAGAGATGTGACACCATATCTGCCACATTGTGTAGGACGGTCTTTTTGTCATCGTAACTTGACAAGTATTCTTGTTGGTTGATCACAAGTATTATTCTTGCCACAATATCCGCCCAACTGTAGTATTCTCGCAACTCTATTTCAGGCATTGGTTTATCATACGTCCAAATTTCTCAAGCAGAATTCCGAATATACAAATAGCAACCAGAAGAAAAGTACTGTTTTCTCCATTTCTCTCTTTCCCTGTTCCTTTTTATTGTCTGTTTACTTGTTTCATGACATAGTTTCTCAATTAACAAACCATGAAAGCATCTTGTTTCAGCCTAGTTACCTTGTATGGAAGCTACCTTCGTCGCGTCTTCACTTCCTCTGGTCTTTCACCACAGGCCCTTGATATAGATTCACAAACCACAATCTCCTTCTGGGCTCCAACCCCAAACTCTCATTCCATAAAAAAACCATCACTAGTCTTAATTCACGGTTTCGGTCCAAGATCAATATGGCAATGGCGACGTCAAGTCAGAACTCTTTCCCCTCATTTCAATGTCTATGTTCCTGATTTAATCTTCTTTGGCGAATCTACAACCACATCATCAGAACGATCAGAAGTATTTCAAGCCGTTTCGATGGGTAAACTGTTTGAAAAACTAGGTGTTAAAAAGTATTCTGTTATGGGTACTAGTTATGGTGGATTTGTAGCTTATAATATGGCCAAGATGTTTGGAGAAAGAGTTGAAAAAGTTATTATAGCTAGTTCTGGTCTTAATAGGAGATTGAAAGATGGTGTTGAATTATTGGAAAGAGCTAAAGTAGAGAAGATTGAAGATTTGATGCTGCCCAAAACTGCTTCTCAGATGAGAAATTTGATGAGGTTAGCTGTGAAGAATTGTCCGCCAATTATGCCTGACTTTGTGCTTAATGACTTCATCAACGTAAGTACATTTCTTTCTTTGGTTTGAAAGTTGAGGCTGGTATCGGCCTATTGGATTACTGATGTTTCAGTATAGCTTATAATATAATTGGCGGGACCACAAGTCGGTAATATTTACCACATGGCATTGGATTTCTTAGGTGATTGTCCAAAAAGCAAATTATTGCGAAACTTTATTAAGTGTTCAACCAATCAACCCTTCCATTTTTTCAGACTAGAAGCTTCGTTAAAAAAATAAAATAAAATAAAGTTTCAACCCTTCCATTTCTGTCAATTTGAAACTTTGAACCATGCTAAGAATTTTGGAGTTTTAGGACGCTTTTTGTTTATTTATACATATAATTTCCATTATATAGTTCTAGACTTCTAGGCTATAGCCAGTCAATATGAAGAGTATTCCAGCCTTCTTGGTATGAAAACCACAGGAATTCACGAGCTAACCTACTGGACATCTGTTAATTCATGCATGTGGAAATACTTAACCAAGAAATCATTGAATGGATCTCCTCCCAAAATAGTTTGCCAAACATATATAGTTAAATGATGAAACATGGTTTGAATTTTTTAAAAACAAAGTACTTTTAGTGTAAATTCTTTTGCACTTGAGAATTGTGATCTATATACCTCATGGAGATTATATCCTAAAATATGTTCAATTCAACCTTTTCTTACCTCAGTCACGCTGCAACTTTTTTTTGTTTGTTATTGCAGACTTTGTACTCGGACAATTTGGTGGAAAAGAAGGAACTTCTCATGGGATTGACATTTGGAAATGATGACAAAGCACATGTTTCTCCTCTTCAGCAGGTATGCCGACTTCAACACCTTAAGCTACTCATGATTAGTACACATTCTGTTGGAGTGTATGGACAAAGTTTTAGTCTCACATCGCTAAGGTGAAAATTTGAAGATGAGTACAAGTGTACAGCTATCTCTTGGAACTCAGCTAGCAGAGTGGCATTTTCATGTCGACTTAAAATTACAAACCTAAAAACCACCATTAATACTCTTGTGGTCGAAGCTTAAAGCGGTTGAGTAATGCAGTATATGTGCTAGTGAGACATTGAGACATTGGCCCGAACACCTTACATGGTAATAATGAGATCATGGTCGTATCCAATATTTGCTTTGCACATGTATAACACTGTACAGAGGAGGCATGAAGAAAGCTACTTCAAAAATTTAGCACACACTATCAGAACTAGCTTAAAAGAAGTTCATAAACAACTTCAACTGTTTTTAATCATATATCATATATGTTAAAGCGATTAGAGCCGAATATATAATTTACAAACACAGATTCATGAGTGAAACAAACTTATTGAATATCTAAACACTACTAGGAAGCCGCTTTAACTAACAACTAGAATATTTGGAAAAATGAAAAGAAGAAATGCTCATCAAAACATATGCCCTTTGATCGTTCAACCGTAAATGGCTGTCAACGAACTTCAGCCTGTTTTTGTTATTTCAAATTTGATAAAAATCCAACAGTATACAGTAAATACTTATTTTGATTAGTCACAAGGTTACGTCTTTAAGAATGTAACACCGTTTTTAATGTCAACAAATTTCAAAGAAGTTCATGTATATATTTTGCAGGAGGTTTTAATTGTTTGGGGGGAGCAGGATAAAATATTTCCCTTAAAGAATACCTTGGAGCTGAAGGAGTAAGTGAACAACTGAAATGACTCTTAATTTACCAATATCGCTTAATTACAACGATCTACTCTCTTTTTTCAGGCTTTTGGGAGACAAGGCAAGATTGGAAGTGATCAAGAACACATCACACATTCCTCAAACTGAGGGTCCAAACCACTTCAATGACATTGTAATGAAATTCTTGTGTGGTTCACTGTGATTCTCTATTGTTAAACTGAATCTAAATCCAGTATCTTTATAGTTTACATGTTTGTATAAACGATGCTTTATGGGTAATTAAGTGAGTAGCCGATGGTGAATTTGAACGAGTTTTTGACAAGTTCTTTCAATTATGAGTTTTTTTAGAGAGTGGAAGACTTGTATCAACCTAAAATTTCTCAAAGATAGATGTGAGAATCATTCTCACAAATCAAACACACCTTTGATTAACAAAATTGTGAAACTTGACAATATCAAATTCACGAAATATGCTAATTGTGTATCAACTATATGCAAAGTTTTATTGAAATACAAAGTTTGTGTGATCTCTGTGGAAAACAATGTACATCAGGGCTCTACCACACGTCACTTCAAAAGTTCAAAGTACAGTAGGAAGGATGTCTGGTTCACTTAGACACAAGCACTCAAGTCAACAAAAAAGTAGCCCTGGGCCTTAATGAAACATGGGGTGGTCGGAGGCCCAGGTACTATGATTGACTTTGCTAACCAATTAACAACAGACAACTGCCAGCCCAAAGTAGCATTCATGTGCAAAACACGTCAACGAATTCGTCAAAAAAACTGGGCAGATCTCAGTATCACACACGATGTCGACATTCGACAAACAAATAGAAGTCCAACTAGAAAAAAGACAAGAGGGCATTCGACGATAAATAACTAAATACAACCCGCCAAACAAAAAAAACCGATCCTGAAAGCGAGAGAAATAGAAAACAAAAGAAGGAAGAAAGAAAGATCTTTCCCCGCAAGGCAAAGCAAAGCAAAGCATTATAATAAATTAATAAGTAGAGCATTCAAAGCAAAAGAAAAGAAAAAAAGAAAATAAAAACGAGTTGTTCAGGTCATCAGGTGTACACAAACAAAAGAATATTCCTTCTCCCACTCTCTCGCACATTCCATTATAAATCTTTTCCGTTTCAAACACAATTCCTATCCTCTCTTTTTCTTTTCCAGGTTAGTTTTTTTTTATTTTTTATTTGATCGGCAATGAAATTTGTTTGGTTGTTAATTTGGTTTGACCTATGATGTTGTACAGGAGTTGAACGTGCACACATTGTGTCGTTCATCATGAGGAACAATTGGTTATTTTTTATGGATCTTGATGGAAGATGTCCATACACATTTTCTCCGGAGCCTTTTTCCTCTCATGTGTTTTGGGGACATTTATTATCACACTTTAGTTCAATTGTAGACAATTCTTTCTACCAGTCTAGACACTTTTATGTCCCTGGTAGTTTAGCTCTTCAACAAGCTTACAACCGTGTTTCCAAGTTTGCTGGTGCTTTATTATCTGGCAAGCTACAGGGGTCAAGACATGGTGGTACCTTTTGTGTACAGAATTTTTTGGGTTTGTATTGTGGTTCATGGTCAAGAGTTGAATCTGCTATTCCGTTGTTTGTTGGTAAGATTGCAAGTTCTACAGTGACACACATATGGAAGGAACTAGAACAGATTCAATCTTTTCCGGTGCTGTCATTGGCTGCTGCATTGGTGCCTCCATTTGACAGCTTGTAAGTTATACTTGATATTAATGAGTGTTTAAATCAAGGGGTATTGTTTTTCAAGTAGATGGATATCAACACTTCATCTCTATATAAATATATCAAATTCCATCACTTCAGTACATGTCAAACAAGGATCGCATCGAACCTGAATGTGAATAGGCTACATTCTTATCTAGGCTGTATTATTGTGCTGCCTCTGTTCTTTGTAATGTGAAATTAGTCAATGTGAAGTACACTGGTCTATTCTGTGTGTCTTTATTATGATTCCACTTTGAAATTTCCTAGCCTTACTTTCCTTGTTTATGACTGAAGATCCGCAAAGGTACTTGCTATGCCCCTGGAGAATTCGGATGTACTAGTCAATTCACACATGGATCAAACGCACTGTATTCGTAGGCATCAAGGATCTTCTGAGCTTTCTCTTCATGAAATAAACTGGACTAGAGACGCAGTTGAGCCAGTTACAGGAATTGAATTTCCTACTGTTTTAGACAACATTTCAGCCGGGAAAAAGAACTCGACTCTGAGATCTGAGGTCAGTGTTCAATAGTTTCTTTTCTTTTTTCATAAGAGATTTTTAGACATTGCCAAAACCCACAAAGGGGGATGGAATATCGTCTTTTTGAGCTATCAATATTCCAACTACATCTGCACACCTTAAGATGCTTATATTGTGCTACCTTACCCAAGGGACTCATTTAAGGATCTTCACCTAGAGGGGAAGAGAGTAAAAATATGTTCCCATATAGCAAAGTCGGTAAAACCTTTGGGTGATGATACCAGAGGTCTGGGGATCGAACTCCGCCAGCATCAAAAAGTTACTGATCTCATTTAAAACAGGCTTGCAAATCCGAAAAAACAATGCATCAAACATGAAAATGGAAAACATACGGGGAACTTCCATGTTTTTATTTCCTGGGTTTTGGTATGACTGATAAATTTCCTGCATTAAATTTTAAGTGGTTACTCTAAACTAGAGAGATCCACCCTTTAAATTTGTTTCTGTTCATTTTCTGTAACTTAATTTGATTCTTGAGTTTTTATTTATTCAATTGAAAAAATGTATTCAGGTTCTTGTTGGAACTGGTTCGAAAATCATGAGAATAATCAAAGTTAAATCTCTTAAGCTGTATGCATTTGGCTTATGTGAGTATTTTTTACCTCAGCTTCTAGACTTCTAGTGTATTCTGGCACTTTATTCCTTCCTATTAAATATATCCATTACTCTTTGTTCCTTTAACCAAGTTATTCTTACTCCAATTTCTTGACAGATGTTCAACCTGATTCCATCTGCAAAAAATTGGGACGGAAATATGCTTCTGTTCCAGTTGGTGAACTGAGCAACCAACCCGAATTTTTTGAGGATCTTCTCAGGTAAGCACCTAAATACCATTGGCTGGAGTCCTACTTACCGAAATCTATTGTCTTCCAATCTGAACTGGTAGCTCTTGTATAGGGCTACTTCGTGCCTGTTCCTGCAGAATCTACATTTTTCCTTGTATTGCTTGTAACAAATTACAACAGTACAGCGAATATACTAAATGTAAGATTTCTCAAAAGGATGTAAAGCTTGTCTAACCATGGCTTGTGCTCCACAAAGAAAGAAAGATGATAATGATTTAATTAGTTTTTATCTTGAATCTCTTAAAAGAAATGTATATGAACGTGATATGGTCTTTCATCTTCCGTTGTGGTTCTTGGTTTTAAATTAATGATGTCCTTGGACTTTAATCTTCCCTTGACAAACTTCTGTATGTGTGTTGTAGGGAAGACCTTGATATGACAGTAAGGCTTGTGGTTAATTACAAGGGGCTAAAAATAAGTACAGTGAGAGAGTAAGTTTTTCTTGCACCTTTTTTTTCCTCCTGTAGATGTTTTTTTGGAAATAATATACATACACTGAAGAAAAATCAAGTATATTAAGCTAAATTTTTGTCAGTTAGTTCCCTGAGATATTGAATTGAAACAAATGTTGTGAGAAAGGATAAATAATGTCTGTTTCTGTGTGTGTGTGTTTTTTTTATCATTTCTTGATATTTCCTTAACAAATCATCCATTTACCAGTAATTCAACCTTTATAGACTTCTGTTATTCCCACACCAATGGTGCATTTACACTCGGGTGAGTTATTTTGACAAAAAATATTTACAAATCTCGAGTTGAATCAGTAGTGCAAATGCAATGTTAATTCTAAGTGTTTCCGTGACAATCACATTTACAAATTGTGCATCCCATATCACGAACCATATGAAATGCGAATTACAATCTAAAATCTTTTCACATACCACAAAGTCTTCACATTGGGAAGGCTCCTAATCAAAGCCAGTAAAAATCAACATCTGCTGTAATTCATTGCAACTGCAGTGCTGATTACATTAGTATAAATCCAGGATCGGAAAGGATAAAATATAAATATTGTCATGGACTCCTTTTAACTTGGTTCTTAACTCTCATTACGTGTTAAACCAATTTAAAAAACATATCACATGTCTATGTTCATTCATTCAGTTCGAGTTAGACCAGTTGTTCCCATGGACTAATATGCAGGGAAGTGAAATTAATTTTCTTACCCTTCCATATGGTAGATGCACATAGAATGAAGAAAATGATGACTTTTTGCTCTGACCTAACATCTTACCTTTTGCTGCAGTGCTTTTGAAAGCTCTCTTCGAGCCCGCTTACAGAAGGTATCTCATAATGCGGACTGAAGTTTGACATACATTTCTTTGTTCTCGTGTACTTGAATTGTTGCTAACTCTTATTTCTTGCTTCCATTTAAGATGAATCCCGAACCAGACTATCACTGCCTGAGAACATTTGGTTCATGTTTCTCTCAAGATATCTCACTACCTCCGGTAATTGAACTATTTAACTTACATTTCCTTCTGTTCATTGAAGTAGCACAAGTTACACCTACTTACATTTCCTTCTGTGAACTCTTTAATGTGCAATTTGTAGGGGACAACTATTAATTTCCAACAAACAGCGGACGGACAACTAATTACAGAAAGTGAGTAATTGCTGAAAGGTTTACCTGTTGTTCCCATATTCTATAGATCTCATTCATAGCTGCAAAAGTTGTTCCAAACATATAATGGTATTCTTGTTATGGTGTTTTAGATAAATAAACATTATTATTCTTTTAATAATTATCTTTTGTTTTTTGGTTTCCAATTGAAGTATATGAACGGATTTTGAACACCTCTTCATGAATAAACTTTTGCTAGAAAGCGTCCTTTTGCAATTTAATAACTAAACATCCCGTAATTGAAGACATCTTATACTAATTAACCATGAATCTTGATGTCAATCCTGTGCATCTTATGTTTATAGAAATTGGCTAAATTTGCACTCCAACACAATATATATTATGCCCGTATGAGCTTGTTATCATGAGGGATCATTTTTTCTTTTTCATTTCTTTTACACACACATATATATTTATTTATTTGCGTGGAGCGAGGCTTACAGGGCAGGATTTTCTTTCCATTTCCTAAAGTTATATCTGCTGAGTGCTGAGCTGTAGCTGAAACTTACATGTTCAGTGATTCTTGTTCCTGTTACATTTTGTTGTTTTGAGGATTATTTCATGTCATTGACGTCAGTGTGTCTGTGTATGCAGTTGGTGGCAAACAAATTGGAGCAGTTCATAGCAAGGATTTATGCAGTAAGTAAATTTCTTCAAGCAGTAGTTGGTCTGTGGAGCAGATGCTAAGCATATTTTAAAAAGATAGAATCCAGCATTAACATGTTTTTATGTCTAGGGGCGTTCTTTGGCATGTACATTGGGGATGCTCCTGTATCAGTGCAAGCGAAGGAAGAGATAGCTAGAAAAGTTGGTAGTATCATTAGGAGATGCTAAGCTTATACGGCTGCCAATGCTCCACTTTTTAAGGTGATTGGCCAGATACTCTCGTGCTAGCTGTTGCACACCGATTTGCTTAATGTTTTGATCAGTTGCGGCCTCCTAAATGTAGCTAGTTTTTGGAATGTTACCTGTTGGCCCTGGCACCCTATATACATAGCTGTAGTCTACGTGAATCTAGTTAGTGTTCAGCTGTTTTTTTTTTTCTTTTCTGTTTTTTTTCAATACAAATCTTTTGTTCCCTGAAACAAGTAGCGGAATAGAAAAATAAAAGTGTCAGGTTGTCACAGATTTTTTTTTAAAGCTGGGAAATCTGTATGCTGTAAGATGAATATTTGTAGAGATTGTTTGTTTGCTTTTAGATTAATGTGGATTTGCTGTCTGAAGCAGATGGTGCTGATTATAGTTTGTGGGGTGTCATATGTGCGTGAAGATTCTTTTGTAGGCATGAAGTCATGAACTGATGAACCACAGTTTGATGTCACTCCCTCCAACTCATGCCCCAAAGTTTGTACGGCGATTCACTGTGTAATTTGATACTCTGATTTGGCGGAACTTAACATCTGACAATGAGAAAGTTCAGGCACCTGTGTGCAGAGAGTCACTATAAATCCTACAATAATCAAAATGAAGTTTTAGTTTGGGTAACTTAATAGCGTATTCACAATGTCTTAAGCTGCTAGAAAACCTACGTGACTGTATATGTGTAGAGTACCTTAACCTTAGAATTCCTGATGAAATACCAGCTCTGTTGATATTAACGTGGAAAGACATCTTTAACGTGGTAGTACTGTATAACGCAGAGTCCCACACGTTTATTAGTAAACACGGGTACCACGAAATGATGATATTTGAGAATTGCAAACTTCATTCTCGCAATCTGGTCATCCTAATCCGAATCTGACCGTCGACACGTACGAACTTACGAACATTGTTTACATGCGTGAATCGTGATACGATAAGATATGGGTCCTCTTTTTTACTTTGGTTTTTTTTTCTGTTTAGGTAACCCGAAATGAGATATGGGATAAAAGCCTAGTGTCTAACGAAACGTAAGAGTTTGCCCTGATTTAAACGGATCAGATTAAACTCAGTGAACGGTGTAGATTCCTTTGTAAACTTTATATAAATTCAGTTCTGTGTAAAATTTCAGACACGAAACACAAACACAAGTACACAACAGTCACCTGGTGGTTGATTGTTCAGACGGAAATATGTTCTGATAGGCCAGCCATTTACCGTAAAAACTTGGGAGTTTTCTTTTTAGATTTTATGGTAAATCGCTGATCCTGTTAGAGCTCAAATTCCGGTTAGCAGATTTCATGGTTGATGGTTCATACTTCATACTTATTTTTATCGTCTTTTATCTTTTTATTCTATTCAATAAAGTTTCCTTCTAATGTAAAATGTGATGATGTTGTTGTTCATTTTCATTACGATTACGTTGTTGTTAACTGTGAGTCTGACAGTTATGCTCAAGAGCGAATTGAAATGTTCTCTTCACCAAATCATCCGCCACGTACTTCTAAAATTCTGTACTTAATTTATCAAATTGAGCAAGTAAATAAGACTCAATCATATCATATAGAAAGAGTCAAGATCCAAAATCATCGTTCATGAGAAGCTACTAATAAGGCTGCTGAACATGGAAGTTTCAGATGGTCGGGGCCGTCCTTTTCAATTTATCTGATTATAAAACTAAACACGTACGAGAGACGTCGTCAACAGAATGAGTGAGGTGATATAAAATAGGCTTGGGCTATCTCGAGGATATCTTCATAGGAATGAGGCGGGATGAGCCGTTGGATGTGTGATCTGACGGTTTGAAAATCGAAAAGAAAAAAAAATCGATTCACTGAAGTACACTAAAAAAATCATAAATTACTATGATTAGTTTAGATTCAAAATATATTTGATGGAAGATTAAATATTAGAAGATTGCTTCATCGAATCACTAATTTATTTCCAATATGTGCAAACAATCATCGACTGGCAGTTATTCTGTATAACTGCTCACACATGATATTATCACATAGTTGTACCCTGGAATAAAATTGTACTAATTAGTTCTTTAGTTTATTTGGAATATGGGACAGTCATGATACAACCGCTCCTTTTTTTTCGGTACCTTTAATAGGTTCTTTGCATTCGATTGCACCTCCGGTCCTCCCCTTGCCATTTGTTCTAGATTCTAGCACACACTTGGATGAGTTGATCTGAATATCTGATGTCATATGCTCTTTCAATCATGAAATGAAATGATCAAAACAACTTGCCAAATGTCATTTTCTCAGCACTTAGTATTACGCGGAAACATTATTCCGTGTTCTGCACTAGTATACAACGCGGATTACCCACGATTCCCGCACAGTCATCTTAGCTTCTAAGCAAATGAAAATATTCTTGACGTGCATCTTATCCTTTTTAACTGAACTATATATAAGACCAACCAACTCTTGCTTTCATCCCATAAACACCAATACATCATCCTTTCAAGTTTCAACTTACAAGTTACAAAATATTCTATTTCCACTTTCAATACATTCCTTCTCATTCTCAAAATCATGGAAGCAACCACTTCATGTTCCCTTGTTGTTCTTCCTCCAAAACCATTTTTATCACATTCTACACATAAAAAAGTTGGCGCCATTCGCTTAAAAAGATTGTCAACAAGAATATATGCAGAAAGAAGAGATGCTAACGGTAAAAAACATGGAGGTGGACGCGTGGATGAAGACATGATTGTTTTAAGAATGCGCATACATGATATGAAGATGGAAGAAGCAAACTATGAAGCTCCATCAAATTGGATGGAATGGGAGAAGAAGTACTACGCCAATTATGATTCTGATGTCTGTGAAGCAGTTGGATTGTTGCAAACACAATTGATGAACACTAGGCCAAGCTTCGTAATAGGCATGGCGGTACTTCTAGTCCTGAGCGTTACTACATCGACAGCTATGGTTTGCAGTTCAGTTCATAGAGATTGCTAAATGGATCCTGTCTATGATTTCCTGTTAACTAATTATGTTCTACCGTGATTTTTAAACTGGTGGATACATATATTAAGGAAAGTGAGTGTTCATTAGACGTAACTAGGGCTGTTTTCAATAACCCGATAACCAACCCGAACCAACTGATAAAAAATGGTTTGGGTTTTGGTAATTTGGTTTGCTTTCCACTTACCCGAAACTATTTTAGTAATATTTATGATTAATTTTATATATGTTTATCAATTGTGTGGTTGAAATTAATTAATTTAATTTAGTATTTTATTGATTTTATAGTTTTTAGTTCGGATAGATTTAGATTCGGTTTACAATATATTTTATCAGTTTGGTTCGGTTTCAGATGAAATATAATATTATCAGTTCGGTTTTGAGTTCCCAATTTTCTTATCGGTTCGATTTGAGTTTGGATTTTCCATAACCCAACTGATCCATTGAAAGCTCTAAACGTAATTTTGTATAGACTATATTTTCATTTCTACATGATTCGACCATCTTCAATCCAGCACCTTAATATGAAAATTTTCCATTTCAGTTCACTAAATAGGTGCAGTAGCTATCACCATAAGGACATTTCCAATGGGGGGTGTAAAATTACACCTCCACATAGGTGCCACCTAGGTGCCATTAGGATTTTACACTTTTAATTGTATACTATTGTAGAGTCCATAAATATCTACTCTACGTCCCTCTTTAATTTAAACTGGGTTGTCTGACGTCCGAGTTAAAAAAATACTTTAGAGAGGGACGTTATTCCGAGTGACATCCGAAAATTATTTCACTCAAGACGTTAGTTCGAGTGTCGCCCGAGTTTTTTATTAACTAATAGCGAGAGGAAAAATTCTCCACCCTCTCTATTAGCTAACACACTATTACCTACAGTATAGCACCCTATTGGAGAGAGTTTTTTTATATTTAGAGTGTAAAATTTCCACTCTATACGGTTTACACCTTCCATTGGAGATGCCTCTAAATAGTTTGCTCTTCTCTGTTTTATCCCTAAATTACTTTGATATGAACTTCCCAGATGAAGTGAAGGAATCAGGCATAACAAATTCAGTCTCTAGTAAGCACAGAAGATAAGTTAATTACGCATAACGCATTTAGTCTCGAAAACGATTAATTTTGGCGCTTGATTCGGCCGAAAGCAAATTTTATAGCTTTACCCAAAAAAAGCAAACTTTATAGAATTATAGCATATCAAAATGGGCTCAAAGGTATCTCCTTAGCATCGTCATAGAATTATAGCATATCAAAATGGGCTCAAAGGTATCTCCTTAGCATCGTCATTTGAATCACAGGCCCGTGGACAGGTACACTCAAGAAGTCAAGAGTCAAGAGACATGTAAACGTGTTGTATTGGGCTGGGCCAATTGTGACTCCAGTCCAACACCTATTGAATGCTTCATTCAGATTTTGTGCAGATCCAAATTTTTGTTCAGATCCCTTAAAAACAAATCCTCACAAATAGTTGTGCATTTTTCTGCTAGATTGCCATTTTGCTGTTTCAACCTTGTGTCAAGTGGAAAAGATTCCCAACCTAAACTTGCTGCATAATTCGGTCATTGGCTTCATAAAAAATTTCTACAATTGTGCATTCATGAAACTGAGATTTAAGCAGCAGATAATAGAAAAGCTACCCCGAAAGCCAATTCCCTACACAACTACACAAGTTTCGTCTAGAAATGATGTGGCATTTCTTCATATAGAAGCTCCCTACGCCCCTACTACATGTAGGGTGTTGGACATTTCGTACAAGCCCCTAGCGCTACCAGTCCTATAGTCTGGTAGGGGCGCAACTTCCAGAAGATGAAAAGCCTACTTATATATCCAAGTTGTAGGTTTATCTGGTTAGCTAGTCTTGGAGATCCATTTATAGGGGCTGGAAATCTGGATATCCTTTGGGCTCGTTGTAGCCAGTGAGGTTAGAATTCAAAAGGCCCAACCTGATCATTCAAAGAAAAATATAAATTATGAGTTTCTATTTAAGATATATATATATATATATATATATATATTTAATAACGAGTTTTTTAAATAATTAAGACAAACGTACAACAAACTATGCCGCAAGTCCTTTCTGAATGACAAATCATATCATTCTAAATGCAAACTCGTTAGTACCAACTGTCTTACGTTATTATCCATAACTTTTTGCAACCTCTTAAAAAACTTAACAGACTGTTGTGTTAAGAAATTGAAAGTGTCGAAACTAAACATAATAAAACAATACTGGTTAGCCCTACAAGCATCCTCGTGTTTCTCAATTTTTCCTATCACTGTTCTATTAGCTGTTTCTCCCACCTCAAAGACTTCATTCTCAAGCCTTACCAATGGAGATGCTCAAGTTACATCAACACACACATATTTTCCCTCAAACCAATTGTAGATCAATACATCCGCGCGCGGCCCGAAACGTCGATCTACCCTCATTCGAATCAGTGCGAAAATTGACAGGAGCCTCATTTTTTGTAGATGTTTTTGTTCAAGATAAGTGCACACTTTTACACCACTACTAGGACGATGAACGTGCATCTGCACGTGTTTTTTGCCAATCAAATTCGTAAATAAACAAAAGGTATATGGGCAAATCAACTTAGTTAAAATGTAAATTTATTTATTTGTTAAAAACTATGTTGAACTAAATGACATGTTTGTTTTATTGTTAATTCAAATTTACTTGGTTTACATGTATTGGGTATGTAATTTAGATATTATAGTGAAGGTAAAATTGAAAAAGAAAATACTGGAAAATAAATTTTTAATGTTTCTTCTCTAACACATGGGGCACATGTTGGGGCACGTGTTTTGTAGAAAAGTATGTTGAAACTAAGTGACATATTTGCTCTTCTTATTAAGGTGATTTTGGACACACCCATAAAAACACTCTCATGCCCATAACTAACTAAATTTTTTGTTATACCCCAATAACCGCCTCAATCCAATAATATCTCTCAAATTAATTTGAGATATTTCCAATAGGGGCAAAAAAAAAACAATAAAAAAATAATAATAATAAACAAACAACGCATGCCTTTTTTCGACAATCTTCCTATTTTTCTATTTGTCAAAATTTGATTTTGAATTTTTTTTTCATCCTCATTAAGTTTTTATTTGTCCTCATTACTTTGATATTGTTGATTCAAATAAAAGGTGGGTATTTGCATGTTTATTAGTGAGAGAAATATTGCTAAAGAAGTGGTTTTGGAGAAGAAATCAAGATCATTTTTTTTATATAGAAGAAGAAGTACATGTTCTTATTATTTTTCACTTACAAGTGAAAAACTTAATATATTCTAATAAATGAATTGTTTTGTCATGGGTGCGTCTAATAAAAAAACGGGTAATTTAGAAATATAAATATGTCTAAAACAATTTTATTTATTTATTTTAAAGTTGGGGTATGAGAGTGTTTTTATGGATGTGTCTAAAATCACTCTATTATTAAATCAAATTTACTTGAACTTTGTAGTTTGGGTCTTTGTAATTTAATCAATAGAGTTAAGGCGAAACCGTTAAAAAAATGGTTGAAGAGTTACATAAAAAAAATATTCGAGCACTATTGCAGGACTGTAGATCACAACCAGCGATTTTCAAAGTAATAAAAGATGAGACCGGTTCCTCTATAACCGGGTACATAGATTGATTTCTGTACCACACAGGCACACACACACAACTCGTATCTCGGCGCACACACACACATCTCGGAGCACACACAGGTATCGAGGCGCACACACACATCTCGGATTCGGATCAACGGCGAGATAACACGGTTACAGAGATGATCTCTATACCCGGTTATAGAGATCTGGAGTCCATAAAAAATAACTTACTCGTGTAATTACAGTATTTGTGAGTAAATAGAGTATTTTTCAAAAAATACTTAGCACAGGTAATAATATTGCACATCACATTTTGGTTGATCGGGGAACATTGAGCTTGACTGCTCTTTTTGTTAGTTGTTTTGTGTACTGATAGTGAAATTGAACTAATAATAAGAGTGCAATTGCGACAAAACCATGTACACTAGGTAAGCAGACTAGCACCCTTGTTGAGGTTGACTAAAGGCCATGTCCATCAACAAACATGCTAATATCTCAATACGGGGTATTTTTGCTTGGTCAAATAACACACACAACAGGGTAAATTAGTATACAAAAATTGTTCAACACTTGAACACATAGCTAGCAAATTCGCGTTTAATATCCGTTTTATACACGTTTTATATATTTTTATGTATAATATGAATAATAAGACAAATCTTTCAAACCTAGGGATTAATACACGAATTCTATAATCCAAGTTTATAATTGCCAAATAATAAGGTCTATATTTTTTAAATGAAAAAAAATATATTTTATAAAAGGTATAATGCAACTTTAAAATGGCAGATTTTGAAAATTCACTTAAGTTAAAACTTTCCATACCTAAAGAATATCAAATAACTAAAGTGTTAGTAAGTAAATATAATGAAAAATTGAATTATGTATGTATAGTTAATGCAACAAAATATATCCGATTTGAATTTTGTGGATGTATGTGTAGTTGATAACAAATTTATGTACTATCGACCAATTGAATTTTGTGTTCCTAATTAGATATGAAAGACATGCATTGATCATCTTCCATCCACAATGGTAGACTGGAATTTAGGTACCAGTCTCTTTGGGAGAAATATCTTGTCCGTATGACTGTACAGACGGCATCATCGTAAAACATGGACACTTTCTACAACCCCACGTGTAACCATTGAGCCTCATCCAACGCTAAAGCATAAGTGATATGACAGGAAAGAATCAATTGGTGAATATGCCCCTTCTAAATTGATGTGACTCAGTATCCACGTGACAATCTAATAAATACTCAAAGGGAGAGAGGATTTTTGTTTGACAAATGTCAAACATCACCACGCGTGGGCATATTAGTCACTGAAGAGACAAAATTGGGTCCGACTCACGTCTTTTTTATCACACATACCCATAAAAACACTTCCGTACTCTAATTTTGAAATTAATAAATAAAATTATTTAAGACACATTTAGATTTCTAAATTACCCTTTCTTTTATTAAGTATATCAAAGACAAAATAAAACAAGTGTTTATCCTTTCAGCAAACACAAACCCTTCGCACTTATTTTCATTTTTTCTGTCATTTTTTTTCTCCTTTACCAAAGGAATTAGAAAGAGATAAAATTGTAGAATTTAGTCTTCCTCCTCCTCTCACTCATCAACCATTAATGTATTTTTTCCTCATTGCAGCTCCTTGTTGTCTTTCTCATTTTCCGCTTGAGAAATTTTCAATTTGATATATTTATACTAAACTCCTTTAACCCTTCTACAATAATGAAGAAGAAGTAATTGCAATAAAAAAAAAAAAAAAAAAAATCAAATTTGAAGCAACTTCTAGAAGAGGAAAAAAACAATTTGTTTTTTGGACATTCTTTTACCTTTATTAGAATTTCTCTTATTGTGTAGTGTGTTGTAGTAACACAAAGATTCTTCAAGGTCCAGAGTATTTATTTCAATTTTTTTTATTTGTTGTTTCCTTTTGGAATGAGTCTCTCGGTCTTTTTGTTTTTTCTCTTTTTTTACCTCTATTGGAAATATCTCAAATTAATTTGGAAGATATTATTGGATTGAAGCGGTTATTGGGGTATGGCAAAAACTGAGTTAGTTATGGGGTACGGAAGTATTTTTATGGGTATATCCAAGATCACCCTTAAGAGCATCATCAACGCATTGCTATTTGCAATTGTGACACATCAGCGTTTTTAGGAAATCAAAAAAGTCAAAAATGAATCAAATACCAATGCGAAATAAGAAAAATTCTTGTTTCCATTTCGCACGGCTAAAGTTGCCCCGTGCAGACATGATTCTTTTATAAACAGCACAAGTTGTCCCGTCCATCAATTCCCCCCATTTTTATGGCGCCAATCCATTTTCGCGCCCATTGTTTCCCTCCACTTTCTACGTTATATATCACAGATGAATCACAGTTGAAGCATCCATCATTTCTTCATCTCCTCTCATCAATCAAACTTTTTATATTTTGTCATGAGTTCTAGTAGTCATAATAGCAATTGGTGCGAAAGAGTAAGTTAACTAATTTTCGACGATGATGATGAAAATACCATAATCGTTCAACAAATGCAAAGTGATATAGTTGTTGTGGCGTCAATGATTCTGGCTTTCAACGCTTTATCTGTACCAAAATGGGGTGGATCTGTTGATGGTAGAGAATACACTAACCGCGATCGTGTTGGTGCGCATGAACGGTTGGTGGTGATTATTTTGCGATAGACCAACTTATAAAGCGGTAAGTTTAAATTAGGGTTTAGTATGAGAAGACCACTTTTTAACAATATATTGGAAGTTGTCACTAATTTTGATCCATATTTTAAGCCTTCTTGTGATGCTCTTGGTTTGCCTGGGGTTTTGGGTTTGGTAAAATGGCAAACACCGCAATCTGATGCTTGCTTATGGTTGTCCAGCTGATTCAATGGATCACTGGATAAAACTTGTTGAGAGTACGGCCCAAGAATCACTTCATCATTTCTGCAATGCGGTTGTCAACTTTTTTGAAGAACAATACCGAAGCCCAACGGAAGAAGATATAACACGCGTTTGCTTCGCGATAAGTGAATAACGTGATTGGCGGTATGTTGGGTAGTTTAGACCTGTATGCACTTTGGGTATGGAAAAATTGTCCAAGCTAGTAGCATGGAACTCATTTAGGCCATGCTAGAAAAGCGAATTGTGATTTTGGAAGCGGTTGTAGACCGGGAGCTATGGTTTTGGCACATACTTTGGAATGCATTTGGATCATGTAATGATCTTAATGTGTTAGATAATTCTCATTTATTTGATAATTTAGTCAGAGGAATAGCTCCAGCTTGTGTTTATCAAGTTAATAACAATCCTTACAATATGGGCTACTACCTTACTGATGGAATATATTGACCATGGGCTACACTGATTCAAACAATCCCATCTCCTGCTACTCCTATGGATACTAATTTTGCAAAAGCACAAGAAGCAGCTCGTAAAGATGTGGAACGTGGTTTTGGTGTTTTACAGACTAGATTTGCAATTGTTAGCAGGACTGTTCCTTAGTGGGATAGAGGAGCTCTATCCTATATAATGAAGACATGTATTATACTTCACAACATGATTGTTGAGAATGAACGTAATGTACAACTTCCAAAGTGGAAACCACCTTCAGATGAACGGTTGCGGCATGAAGTTGAGATGCAGAGTAATGACCATCTGTTTGTACAAAACATGGTAGCCAGGACATTAAGTATTCGTTGTGGAGCTACTAATCAACAATTGAAGAATGATCTGGTTGAACATCATTGGGTACGTTATGGTGCACGCCACAACCAAAGGAACAACTAATAAGTTTGTTTAAGTTTGTTAACTGTGTTTTTTAAGTGTGCTTTATGTATTTTCTATTAACTGTACATTCATCATGTTTGTTTAAGTTTGATTTGTCTTAGTTGAATTTTCTGTTAACTGTACTTTCATTAAGTTTTGGTGCTTTTCGTATTTTTCTGTTAAGTGTAATTTTATCAAGTTTGTTTTGTTTAAATAAGATTGTGATTTGTTGAATAAGATTTGCACATACTTGAAATTAAAAACGTTACAACATACTTGAAATTAAAAATGTTACAATATAATTGGAATTTAAAACGTTACAACATACTTGAAATTAAAAACGTTACAACATATTTGGAATTAAAAACGTTACAACATACTTGGAATTAAAAACGTTATAACTAAAAATCATCATCTTCATATTCTTCATTTTCATCCCTCAGAAATGGATTGGGATAGCGTGGTTGCGTACCACGAGACTGACTAGCACTGTTTGTTGATCCAGAAGAAGAAAAAGACCAAAACTGTTGAGAATAATGGGTTGGAATGTTTGGACTAGGAGGGGTTGGAATGTATGGACTAGGAGGGGTTGGAATGTATGGACTATGAGGGGTTGGATAATTAGGAATAGAAGGAGCAGCAGGAATACCTTGTTCTTGTTCAACCCACTTACGATAGATAGCTGCTTGCTTAGTTTCCCAAAATGTCAGTTGAATACCGCTAAACTTGCTTAGATCAAGCATCATGATATCTTGTTATTTCTGTGCTTCAAGCCTCAATATTTCGTCTTCTTTTTCCTTTTTCATTGAGAGGAACATTTGTCGTTTTAGCTCTGTTTGTTCTTGCAGATATTTTGCAGTTGTAAGTTGATTGTCTCTGACCTCCTCCAGAGTTTGTGCCATTTGGTGTGCAACTTCATCAGCATCTCTTTTCTTAAACTTTCTTCCCTTTGGCCGTTTTTCTGATCCGGGCACTTCCCTTGATGGTTGACTTTTTTCATCTAACGAAATATTGGCTATTCCAATATTGTTAGCGGTTGATCCACCACTGATGCCACCACTAACATCACTACTAGAAGTGGTTCTCTGTTTTTTTGAACTACTATCACTTCTAACTTGATATAAATGATTCCATTTTGGACTTAAAATTAAAATCCAATAACAATGCTCAAATTTAAAATGTTCCTTTTGAACAGTTAAAAATATAGTACGAGCTCGTGACATTGTATCATCTGCATTATTACCACTAGCATTCATTCTCAATTGTTGATCATAATAACCTTGAAATAAACTTACCGTTGGTTGATGATGTGAAAACGCTTGAACCGATCCATCGGTTAAGTGGTTGCCCCGCATGACCAAAGGCGGCTCATACGCTTGTTCATTTCATCAGCAATTTTCTCAAAAAAAACATGCCTATTTTGGCCCGTTCCAACAACTGCAGATCTTCCGAAATAAAAATCCAACTATGACATAAAATTTCATCTTCAACAGTTGTGAAATTTTTTGAACGACCTTGAACATAGGTATGTTGGCTGTTTTCTTGGTTTTGGTTTTCACTATTTCTACCACCTCTATTTCCTCTACCTCTAGATCTTTGTGAAGACATTTTGTGATTTTGGTGAAGAATAAAAGAAGAAAGAAGAAGATGAAGTGAACTAGTGAAAAATGAGTTAAGCATATATGGAATATATATAGGCCCAGTCCAATAGAACTAAATATAGTCGTTAATATAGCCGTTAATTCCAACGGTACAAAATCGAACCGTTTTAATTTTTTATTAAAAAAAATGCTGGACGGCTAAAGTAGAACCGTGCACACATTTCTACTCTTGGACGGGTCTAGTTTTCCCGTGCGTAATCTTGGACGGGTCTAGTTTTACCGTGCGAACCATTTCTATTTTCTTAACCAATTTGGCTCCACTTTTGACAATTCTTAAAATAGAAATGATCATTTGACAACGCGTTGGTGACGGAAATTGCTATAAAAATTGTCAACTGTCACATTGAAAATAAAAAATAACAACGCGTTGATGATGCTCTAAGATATGGAGTATCTCAACACTCCTACGAATAATGAACGGTTAATTCTAGCCAAGCCCAAATTTCTTACAGAACAGGCCGTTGCTCATTTCTTCCAATAAGCCCGCCATCCATGTCCGAAACTCCGAATAATGTGAAGTGTACACCTCATATTGAGATAAAGCTGGTGTGGACAGGGACGGAGTTGGAATTCTAAATCAAGTATGCAATTTTATTTTTATTTTTTTGTCTAAAGGTCTAAATAATAAAAATCAACAAAATTATACATTTATTTTAATTCACAAAACTAGAGTGCGTTGACTACTAATAATTGAATATGGATTGGCGAAGTTAACTACTTAAGCACTTAAGTCATTAATTGATATTACTATGTCTATATATATTTACATAATCTAATTCACAAGTTTACAACAATTCAACAAATTGTTAACTTCCTACAAGTCTATATAACCCTACTATCATGTAGAGAAAACTATAAAATATTAAGAGTGAAAGTAAAAAATTATCTTGTTTTGTTTTGTTTTTTGTGTTTTTTTAAATAGAAATTTTATTGATAATGATAACGAGTTTTACAAATAATTAAGACAAACGTACAACAAGCTGCGCCTCAACTCCTTTATAATTTTTTATTATTTTTTGTTGAGCTTTGACGCTTGTTTAAGAATTGAGAGTGAAAGAAAAAAAAAGAAGAGGTGATTAGAATTATACAAAATGACCGGTTGGGCTTTGGGTCTTTGGCTATTTGTTTTAGTCTCATTAACTCATCAAACATTCAAAGACACATTTGTGTCTCTTTAATGATTTTGAACTCAAAATAAATGATAAATGATAATTTTGTAAGAAAAAAAATAGAAGGAAAAAAAAATACTGGTTTATTGGAATGCTGGTTTATTAGTTTTTTTTTTCATACTTTTTTTTTTTGTTAATTATATTCTTACTATAGTAGTAATTTTTTTTAGAGTGCGGTACTGAAAATTTGTTAAAAAAATTGGGAGGGTGTGAGTCTTTATAGTTTGAAATTTTTTGTAGACAATTAGTTATGTGGTAGTAGAGTTTTTCTAATATCAAGAAGTTGCGACCGCCCTTACATGCACTCTCCTATATCCATCTATGGGTGTGGATAAGTACTACTTGTAAAATTCTTAGATCTAGTTAGTAGATTATTTTATGTTTTTCATATTAGGCAGTTTATCGGTTTATTTACCCAAATTGTTAAAATCGCGTTTTTTTTTTTTTTTTAAATTCGAAGTATTGATTAGGTTGCATTCTCTTGGATTAGAGGAGATCGAGAGGATGAGACAACCTGGTATGTTATCAGATTTGTTTTTTTTTTACATAAGGTTCGTCATCAGATTTCGAGAGTTGTCCATATGTTCGATTGGAGATTAAGTTGATTCCAATCTATATAATAAGTAAAATATCATAGTTTATAAGTATCAACTCAATAATTTGGATCAAATTTTGATATAAAATTGGATTTATGATATATATGTACTTACTAGGGGATAAAATTTGCCGAGTGGTAGGTGACTTTGTTCTCACACTCTGTATGTGTTGCAATATTCGAAATATACAAGGCCTATGTAATTTACTCTTCCAAAATACCACTTATTAGTAAAAGCTGTGAAAGAAGACATGAAAAATGTACAATAATAATGAAATTAGAATTTTATCAAACAAGCAGGAGTAGTATAAATGGTTGCTAGCAGCGGTGGTGGTACTAGCACTGTAGTATTTGGAGCAGAATCTAGACCGGAGAAATTGCAGTGGGAAGGACTGAGAATTCTATGTTTTTCGTAAACACTAACGAAAAAATTCTAAAGTGGAAAAAAATTCAGAACGTATTTTAGAATTTTCAACATGCTGAGATAACAATTTTAAATGTCAGCAAGTTGGACGAATTTCAATACATTTTCGTAATACTATGTTGGACTTTCCCGTTTTCGTACTCAAAAGATAACCCATGTCTGCAGTTGTTGGTAAGATAAATCAGGCTAAATACTTGAATCCAACCCACAATTTTCATAGTTCATACAACATCCGAATAACTGAAGTCAGCCAGTCAAAACCAGCTCATGACTTCTCTACATGTTAGACAAGTGTGTAGTCCCACCGTAACCAAACACGCTAAACTTCGCTCAGTCACTCTTCCAACTTTCTTACAGGCAAAACTAAAAAAAGAACATGTTCCGCACTTCCGCCTCTATTGCAACCAATCTTCTTCTTGATTTACTGCCACGATATTAGAAGCAACACGTGCTAGACGTTAAGGCCTGATCCTTTTCCCTCAAGAAACGGACCCTATGAGTAGACCAGTTTACTATACTTCACGCACTATTAAATTAAAATATCTCCTTCTTACATCTAACTAATATATGGTCTGTAAATCGTACTAAAACAAAAGGAAACTATTACAAAAATAACAGACTGCCATCACTATGATACCTAATTCTTATCCCATTAATACGGTAGTTTTAAAAAATTAAAAAGTAACTCAAAAGTCAAATCATGTGGTAAACTGTCTATTAAGACCATATAATACATGATCATCAACAAAGGATAATGCCAATATGACAGTATATTTAAAACCTAGATAAAATCGTGAATTAGAGCATTGTACGATTACAACAGCAAGATAGATGTATAGAAGATAGTGAGTAGTAGATAAAAACTATAGTAATAGATAAACGTTTAATTGTTTTTGTTAAAGTCTCTGAGTGGATGAGGATAAGGCTGTACCTCAATTCTTCATTTATTTATTCTTTCTTTCTGTTTATCGTTTCTTAATATCTCTCTCTGTTCCAAGATCTTGAACATTTGATTCATATTTTCTTTCCCATTCAATCTTAAATTCAAAACCCATCTCCCATTCGATCTCATCTCAAACACCAACTTGACAGAAAAACAATTGGTTCACTATTATGTCGATTGCTTTTGACAATAGTGCTGCTATTCATGGGTTAACTTGTATGTTATTTGAAACACAAGAAAAACAAGGTAGAAATAATAATAATAATAATAATATTAATAATATGGCTGTAATAATTGATGATGAGAAGAATGAGGAGTTGGAAAGTTGTAGTTCTTCTTCTATTGGGAGAAATAGTGATTGTGAATCAGATGATGATGGGGATGGGGAAGTTCAAAGTAGTTATAAAGGACCATTGGATTCACTTGATTCCTTGCAAGAAGTTTTACCCATTAGGTGAGTTCTTGATGATAGTTTACTTTCTTGGGTTTTAATGTAATTTAAGTATAATTTAATTTATCAATAAAAACATATAATTCTGATTATGAAATATAAGGTTTTATGTATGTTTTATTTTATAGGAAAAAGGATGTAATAATTTAGCAGTGAGAAAAAGTTTCCAGTATAACCAATGTGAGTAAGTAGTTTAGTTGTAGGTTAAAGTTTAGGATAGCAGTATATGTGGATAATTATGCTTTATACAACTAGTTTAAAAGACCACAATTCGAGAAAGCCTTGTTAATGGTGTCAGGTGTGGCAGTCGGAAAGACACAACTAGACTCTGTCTCTGAGTACTTACATTTGTATGCATAGCTCCTTTTCTTCATTGCGAAACTGATATTTTGTTTATGCCTAAATTAATTGGTGATAACTAAACTGGCCTTTGATCGTCTCGGCATATAGATCTAATGAAAGAATAGGGGATAAAATGAAATATTAAACTTATGGACTGGGACTTTTAATGAATATAAATGGCTTTACATTTTTTAAAATATATCTATTTAGTTGTCATACATATTGGGAAAAGAAATAGGTCTGGGTCACTTCCTTCCTAATGGCAGTTTTGTAGCTTACTTATATAAGATCTTAGGTAATCTGCAATAAGAATCAGGATCATAATTTGGCAATATATATCTTCTGCAACACGAGGATGGTGAAGACAAGGTTGAAAGTTATTTACTTTATATGTAATTGTTGTCATGACAGATGCATTTCTGCAAAATGAAGGTTTGGTTTATCTGCACACTTTAGATGGAGAATCCAGTTACTCCATAACAAATGTTTTATAGACTAACAAAATATGTTTGAGTTGTTGTTTGACTGCATGAAAAGGGAATACATCTTCTGTAATTATTGCTGTTTTGTGTTTTGGTACCTCTTATTGGTTGTTAAGATCTCATTATAAGAGTATTGAAATGTATGACTTGGTGTTTGCAGGAGAGGAATCTCAAAGTTTTATAGTGGGAAATCGAAATCATTCACCTGCCTAGCAGATGCATCCTCTTCTTCCATTAAAGAAATTGCCAAGCCAGAAAATGCATTAACAAGGAAAAGGAAGAACAATATAGCAATGAGTTTTCTAGTGGACAAGAACAAAAATAGTCCTTTGAAAAGTTATATTGGAGGGAGCATTTCTAAGAGACTCACAAACGCCAGGCGACACACATTCAATCTTACTGGTACTCCCACAAGCAGCTCAGAAAGTATTACAAGTGAGAATTCGACTCCCTCCTCTTCACCCCCACGTCGACTCCCTCCTCTTCACCCCCAAATAAAACCACCTTTCAATAGTGCTTGGACATCTCAACCAAATTTCTCTCCTCGACGGGCTTTCTCTTTGATCGATCTACAAATAGCTAATGAGAATCACAATTCTTCCATCAGTAACAGAGATGAGAACAAGAAACATCATTAACGTTTGAGGTTCTGTTCTCTCTTTTATATACTATACTATATGATCATCTGAATCATGTTTGTAAATTATGTACTTGAGGTGTATGCTCCTTTCGCTCAGCTTATAATATCATGTTTGGGCATTTTCGGAAGATAATAGCTCACACTTTGTACTCTCTGTGTGTGTGTGTGTGTGTTCTGTGTACTAGTTTAGTTGTTAAATCTGCTTCCCTTGATGAAAATGTTCTGTAAAGAGATAAAAAAGTGAGGAGTTTCTCGTTTAAGTTTTATGATGGAAAAACATGTGAATAGCTTATATAATAGTAGGAAGTTATTTGAGAATTATCAGAACAATCGTTTAGTTGTTTATTTTCTTGTTTGAGGTTGTATTGCAAATTATATCCAAATTAGTGTTATGTTATTTTGAATAAAACAAGAAGTGAACTTGGGCTTGGGCTCTTTTTTGGTAGACCATTTTTTTAAAACTATTTCCGGATAAGTTTGGAAACAGAATTGGATATGGATTGGGAAACAAATGTGATAGACTTGTAGAATCCAATTTTTATCGGGAAACTGGATCAGTTCTCTATCTGGATTTACTAAGTGCTCTACAATTTTTCTCTATAAATATTCCTAGAGCAGAAGCTAATAATAGATGCAAAAAAACTATTTTCTATACTAAGTTGAGGGCTATCATAAGACCAGTATCGTGGTTTTTATTTTCTTTTTGGTTTATCTGCAGTAAACAAAGGAGAGTCTATCTGGTTGTTGTATTCTGGAGGTTGACGCGTTTTGTTTGTATAAAAGGAACAAACGCGAAACAACTTTAAAGAAAGCGTTTGATCCGTGCCTCAGCCAGCTTTCTTATTCACAGTTTGTTTTTGTTACAGCAATTGTTACCAACAGTTTTAAAGTTGTTCTACAGTGAATATGAAAAAAGGTTAAAATTTGTTTATCGGTTTTCGTTTATGGGATAAGGGATTAAGAGTTGTACCATCTTATCTGATGAGGCCGGTTGGTTGGGGTTATGGGGTTACTGGTATGTGACTTCTTGATTCAGGGAAACTATGAGGATCATGATCCTCGACTACCACTGCTAGTGGGAGAAACAAGTGAAACTGTAGTTTCGACAAACCTGGTCTGACTCTTCTAACTTATTAAAGTAAGAGTGCCATCTAAGATGAGCAATGGGCGGATTATTCTGAACTTCAAGTGTGACATGTACGGTGGTATGGTCACATCCTCATCTAATAAAAAAAAAAAACTCAATTTTTGGTCGGTTTTTAGAAACTGGTATTATGAATATTTGGTCGTTGAAGATAGAAAGATAAAATTGAATCTTTATATAAGTTATCTTGGACTCTTCTTCTAGCGATACAGAGAAGTGTTTCATATGGATACTTGTATAGGCTCTTCAGCCAGTTTGGTGATGGTTACATCAGGAGCTTACTAAGCAAGGAATAAGGAATGAACAAAATATGATTTCGAGATTTGGAGATTATTGGGAAAAAAAAATAGTTCGAAATTCGGAATTGGAGATTATTGGAAAAAAAAAAAAAAAAAAAAAAAAAAAAAGTTCAAAATTCGGAATGGTAAGACTGTTCTGGCGAAAACGGCTATAACTTTTTGCTCGATGATTGGATTCATAATCCGCTTTTTGCGTTAGAAAGCTAACTCAGAGATGTTTCCAACGGTGTATGACTTGAAGCCTAATTCATCCAGAGCTGATTCAGTTTTACAGTTTTTTATGTGCCAATTTCTCGTCGAATAGCGAATCGTGGTAATCCGATTTTTCAATCGGATAAGTATCGTATTCTTTACCAAATCTATGCAATTCTTTGTTTTATATTGTGAGATGGATTAAAACATAAAATTACATGCTAGGGTTTTTTTTTAAGGAAATTTAAAACCTAAGTCTATATGTTATAGTTATTTATCTAGTAAATATGTTGTGGCACTGGGTGTTGGTTAACATGCATTGAAAGTTTTTTCATTGACTAGATATAATTGTTTGAGATTAATTTCTCATTTGTACATATATGATCACCAAGGTTGGTGTCTTTACTGGTAAGAGATATGTATGTAAGGAGATATTGAAGTTTGTTGATCCCACATCTAGTAGTCATGGAGCTACACTTCTATTGATATAGAACCCCATACCTTAGATGAGGTCCAACTGAGATTTGGGCCAAGTGATGGCTAAGGTTGGGGACAGTATCAGTCTTGGATAAGACATCTGTGAGGGTACCATGGATGATCCCTAGGCTTGGCCCTGGTCATGTCTGACTGGTGAGACAAAGTCGATGGTTCGGTTAGACCAGTTTCGGTCCAAGGTGGAGATTGTTAGGTGTATGGACTGAATTGGATGTTGTTGATCTTAATAATCTTATACATTTACTTACATGATTTCTTGTTCTGTTAATGTTGACATTGTAGATTATGTCGTATTAATAGGAAATATGTTAAGAACATGAGCATACTTGATTTAATTCCTTATTTGAATGATGATGATTTTGTACACTACACAAATCAGTTGAAAGAAATACAAATTTGCTAGACTTGGTATACACTGATATTTGTGAGTTTGAAAGTGTTCTGACTAGAGGTGGTAAAAATATTTTATTATGTTTATTGATGGTTGCTCGAAATTTACATATGTTTAATTGCTGAAGATAAAAAGTGATGTTTTTTATGCTTTTAAAGTTTATGTACTTGAGGTTCAAAATCAGCATGATAGGAACATTAAAATAATTCAAAGTGATTGAGGTACTGGATATGCATGGTTATGCTGATTTTAATCTTTTTCTTGCAGTCACATGGTATTATTCATGAGATGATAGCTCCTTATTCACCTAAAATGAATGGAGTAGATGAATGTAAAAACAAAATACTTAAAGGGATTAATTGTTGTTATGTTGCTTAGTTCTGGAGCATCCACAAATTTGTGGAGGAAGCTGTTTTGATTATTAGCTATATATGTGTTGGATAGAATTACTAATTCTAATACAAAGGTTACACTTTATGAGCTATTGAAGAACAGGAAGCCTAATTTGAGTTACTTCAGAATATGGGGATGTTTGGCTTTTGTAAGGAAGCATGATCCCAAGATCTCAAAGCTTGAGAGCAAAGCTTATGAGTGTGTCATTTTAAGCAATGCAATGGAAAGCAATGCCTACGTTTTTCTAGATATGAAGAGTAATGTTTTTGTTGATCATCTTATATTGAGTTTCTTGAAGATAGATTTCCATATTTATCTATAAATAGTGGGGGTGCTAGTGGGGGTAGTATCATCCAAGGCCCCTAATAATGATGTTTCTGACACTGCCATATCTAGATTACATGATAGGATCATGGACACAGAAAATGAACCTAGAAGATATAAAAGAGCTTAGGGTCACTAAGGTTTTGGGACCCGACTTTGTTACTGTACTTTGGAAGGAGATCCCTCCTCCATTGAAGAAGCTCTCACATCTTTTGATTTTGAGTTTTGGAGAGAAGTCATGTAAGAGAGATTGATTCTCTCATGGAAAACAAAACTTGGAAACTTGTTGATTTGCCCATTGGTTGTAAAACTATAGGAATCAAATGAGTTTTAAGAAGGAAGTTTAAAACCGATGGTTCAGTGGATAAGTTTAAAGCAAAACTTGTTATCAAGGGCTTTAAACAGAGAGAGAACTTGGTTTCTTTGACACATATTTACCTTTTACACGGATAACATCCATTGGAGTATTATTTTCTGTTGATGTTGTTCATAATCTTGTTATTCATCAGATGGATATTAAGACAGCCTTTCTAAACGGGGATTTAGAATAGGAGATTTACATGGATCAGCCAACAGGTTATATGGAACCAGATAATGGTAAAAAGGTATGCAGATTACTTAAGTCACTTTATGGGTTGAAACAGGCACCTAAACAGTGGCATGAGAAGTTTGATAACTTTATAATTACCAGTGGGTTCAAGATAAATGAAAGTGACAAGTGCATTTATCATAAATATTCTGATGGGATATGTGTTATTATATGCTTATATGTTGATGATCTACTAATTTTTTGGTTCCAATTTATATGTTGTGAAAGAAACCAAGAACCTATTGTCTTCTAACTTTGATATGAATGACTTAGGTGAGGTTATAATTACCAGTGGGTTCAAGATAAATGAAAGTGACAAGTGCATTTATCATAAGTATTCTGATGGGATATGTGTTATTATATGCTTATATGTTGATGATCTACTAATCTTTGGTTCCAATTTATATGTTGTGAAAGAAACCAAGAACCTATTGTCTTCTAACTTTGATATGAATGACTTAGGTGAGGCTGATGTAATGTTGGGAATCAAAATTACAAAATCGTTTGATGGCATATTGTTGGATCAGTCACACTACATTGAGAAAATGTTGAATAAGTATAACTACTTTGATTGCGTGACTGTGAGTATTCCTTTTGATCCCTGTGTTAAATTATTTGCGAATAATGGTGAACCTGTGAATTAGAAGGAATATGCAAGTATCATTGGTAGTTTGAGATATGCTATAGAGTGTATAAGACCTGACATTGCCTATGTAGTAGGTGTTATTTTCAGGTATACTAGCAGGCAATAGATTCGGATTGGAACATCCTTTCAAAAGACTCCGAGGTCACCAGTGGCTATGTGTTTAGCATTGGTGGAGGTGTTGTATCTTGGAAGTCCAAGAAACAGACCATAATAGCATAGTATGCTATGTAGTCTAAGATTATTGCTTTGGCTAGTATGAGTGAAGAAGCTAGTTGAGTACTAGGCTTTCTTACTTATATACTAGTCTAAGATAGACGATATTAGTTACAATGATACTTTGTTGATAGCATTACAACTATTACTAGGAGAGTCCATATTATTTTGATTTTGTGAGATCTGAAGATAACCTTGCAGATTCACAAACCAAAGCTCTGGCCAGAGATACAATGTGGATTGCTCTACTAGCATGGGACTGAAGCTAATTGAAAGGTGAACATCTATGATGGTAACCCAACCTAAGGACTGGAGATCCCAAGAACTAGGTTTAAAGGGAAGAACAAGTCATAGAATGTTGGTTGTGAGACATACATTGTTACTTATCTGTCCCGTAGTTGGATAGTCAAATGTATGAAATCCTGGAAAAACTCTTAATGAAGTTCTATGGTCCTTATGGGCGGAGTGCATAGCTACAGGAGCACTCTTGATAGACTCACCTAGTAAATGTGAAAGTAGAGGGGATGAGAATGAGGGCTGATTCTCTAGATCATTCACGAATCCAGGAGAGCACAGGGTTTTTAATGTGCAAAACATGAAAGGAGAACACTGGATATGTTGTGCGTGATTATAACTTATTGTATACTCAAGACTTAAGTTTAAGACTTAGTCACTTATGACTCTTATACTTTTAGTAATTTTCACTACGTAAAGGTTTAAGTCGTGGACACCTTCATCTATGCATAACATGTTGATACTGATATTGATTGCCCTTAAGTATATTTTGTATTTTGTTTTGATAAAAAATAAGTGGGGGATTATTGTGTTATTTTGAATAAAACAAGAGGTGAACTTGGGCTTGGGCTCTCTTTGATTCCTTATCTTCTTTTTGGTAGACCATTTTTCTTAAACTATTTCCGGATAAGTTTGGAAACAGAATTGAGTATGGATTGGGAAACAAATGTGATAGACTTGTAGAATCCAATCCTTATCGGGAAACTGGATCAGTTCCCTATCCAGATCTACTAAGTGCTCTACGATTTTCCTCTATAAATACTCCTAGAGCAGCAGCTAATAATAGATGCAAAAAAAAACTATTTTCTATACTAAGTTGAGGGCTATCATAAGACTAGTAAACCGTAAACCATTGTATCTCAGCCTGGTTGTTTTCAAACCAATGGAAGCAACACTGTGCTTCATACGATTAATTTCTGTGTTTTTACTCTAGGAAGAACACATCTTTCATAATTGAAGGTTCCCCAGAAAGCCAAAGGGAATGGAAAGCTGGAAAGGTATACCGTATATGCCTTTGGTTGGACTTTTAGCGCCTTCTTCTTTCAGTCTCAAATACTGACAAATAGTCAAATGCATTGTTTCAATATTTAAGCCTTGGGTCGACTGTTGTCACTAAATTGGCTTTGGGTCGATTATTATAGTATATAGTTGTATTTTTTTTGGTAAAGTGGATGGCATGTAGCAATTAGAGCTGGAAATGGAGCGGGTTTGGGTTGGATTCTCACTCAAAACTCTTTATCATATTAGGATTCATTCGGATTCCATATTCGGATATGATCGGATTCAGGTTGAAACCCGTACCATTTCGAGTAACGAGGCTAGTGGTGCCACTTACTTACGAAAACCCGATTTTTCCAAAATCCGATCCGATATTTTCTTTGGCAAGTATTTTGTGTTCTGGTGTCCGAATTTTCAGAAAAATAATTGGATTGGAATTGGATATGTTTTCAAAATCTGATCCGGTATGATTTCCGACTATTTTCTAAAATTTTAATATATATTAACCATCAATTTTATATATAATTACTAAATCAAAATCACAAATAAGTTACAACTAAAATAAAAACCCTATAGAAGTAGAATTTTGTCTCACTCACACTTTCAAAAATCAAGACCATCATTTTTGTATGTGTTTTTCTTTCTCTCATTTTTCTATTTACTGTATTAATACATTAACATGTTGAAAATATTTGCTAAATGAACGTGTTAAAAAGTCTAAGTGATTTATTAAATTAAGAAATTGGGCTACAGAGCTGCTTCAAAAATAAAATTACTTTTAAAGACCTAGAAATATTATTTTTGGGTTTTAATACCATTTTGGACTTTTACATTACTAAAAGTCGTTATTTTTAAAATGTTTTCGAAATTGGGGATATGACTCGAGACCGCCTGCGAAACCTTTTTTTTCAAACTTTTCCGTCATCTCTTTTTACCCTTTAACCCTTTTTTATAGAAACCAAAAAAAAAAAAATCTACTTCACAGTTTCTGTGATTCATATTTTTCACTTAAATTCCTTTTTGTTTTGTTTTGTTTTGTTTTTTGTTTTTTTTTTTTTTTTTTTTTTTTTTTATTTCTAATTTATTTCTTTCACAATAATCTCAGTGTTCAAAAATTTTGTCAATACTCCGGTATTAATAAGGTCATACTCTTTTCTCATTTTAAAATGCATTATATTAACAAATGAATGTATTAACCGGGTAAAAATGGTTTACGTGAAAGATAATTCGATTATATGGTTCAAATTTTTGATATTCTTTCGAATTTTGTCGATTCCAAGTTTTGATTTTCCGAAATTTCCGAATTAGAAAAAGAATTTGTACGTCCGGAAAAAATTGGAAATTTTTCCGCCTTCTAATCCAAAGTCACCCCTAAGCGAAGCAGATGGAGGTACTAAAGACTTAAAACCCAATTTTGTTTAATTATATTAAATAACTTCAGTTTACTGCTGTAGATAGATTTATATTTACTGTTATTATAGAATATTGTAGATATTTTCAGAAAAGAAAGTGTAATGCTGTAGATGATCGGCAATTTAAATTAAACCACATTACGTCGCGATGTTGTATATATTGGTGAATAAACTACTAGATTGTTGGTGTTGGGTGTTGGAATCTCTTGTGTATTTCTAAATACTAGTGTGTGTGTGCAAAGTGGAGGAGATGAACAAATGGTGTTCTCTCCACTTTAGTGCATAGTAGATAGTCCCACATTGGTTATCCACCACATTGGGTAGGGTTCGGGCATGGGCTTGGGCTTACAGTTGTGGGTAGTGGTTTGACCAATAGCCTAAACTTGTTTTGCCTTTTTCTTGAGCAGCAAGTTTTAGTGTTCTATTAGGAGTTGGTCTCTCTTTCTCCTAACCTCTATAAATAGGACTGTGAGTTCATAGAGAGAAGAGACTTGATCAGAAACTCAACTCAGAGAAACAGAAAACTCAAACCAGTCCTTTTCTTCTTCTCTTCTTCTTCACCGCCAAAAAAAGAGTTATATTCTGTTTCTAGTGCAAAGTGCAAAGTCAGGCTCTTGTTAACCATTGAATCCTGTGAGGAAGAAGGCATGCTTGTTGCCTTTTCTCGCACCATTGGAAGGGCAAAATCTTTTTCTTAAGGACGACTTAATCAGCGCCTTGGTTATTCCCGGCCATCGCCTGTCCTTGTTTCTTCATTGCTTCTGCTTGTTCCTTACGTTTCTACTTTAGTTGCTGTGTTCATACAACTATTCTAACAATCTTAAGGAAAGAGTTTTGTAGTAGAACAAAGGAGAGTGCTTTAATACGACAATCAAAAGATAAGTCTTTTACTTTGAGTTATTGTTTGTGTTATTGGGTTATGACTTTAAAAAATTTCTAATAATTTCGTTTTTGATAGGGAAACCAATTAAAGATTGAATATTTATTGATCTTTTGTGGTTTATCAAACCCTATATGGTTGTAGACCTTTCTCCTACGTTTGTGGGAGTCAAATATGAGATTTCTATCAAGAAAAACGTCAAAGTTCGTCTTTTTTGACAGCTGCGTCACTCGTTACGGAAACTGCTATAACTTTCAGGTAAGAGCTCGGTTTTGCAATCCGCTTCTTGTGTTGGATAGCTGATTCAAAGAGCTTTCCAGTGGTATAAGGCTTGATACCCAATTCGTCCTGAGCTGGTTTAGAATTACAGTTCTTTTGAACTATTTTTCTAGAAGGAGGAAAATATGGTAATCCGGTTTTTCAATCGGTTAGGTATCATATTCTTTCACTCTTTGCAATTCTTTTGGTTTGTTTATATGGTGATATTCTTGCCTTGAGTTGCATGCTAGTTTTCTTAGGAGGAGAAATCCCTAAGCTTAAACTTCTTTAATAACCTAGTCAACAAATTATATGTGTTTATCACTGATGAATTAATTGGTTTGACTAGAAGTAGTTTGATATTAATTTTCTTTGTACATATGTAGATGTATATAAATGGTCTAAGAGAGACCTTAAGATAGTTAATATCAACCACACTCAAATCTTGGATAGTAATTATAATGTATTCAATGCATAATTGTTTACTTTTATTGAGTGAATGTATTGTTAGACGATGGTTATAATTGTACTGTTGTGAAAATACATGTTAGATGAAGTAACTTGTAGCTTATATCCAATATAGCATATGTTAAAGTTGTGTAACATGCTAGTTTTGGATATTAATCATCGTGGATTTACTTTAAACTTGATAATAGTTTATTGGTAAATTTTTCTAGTTAAAGACATTAATGGGTGAGCCATTAGATGTTGTGGTAGTACTTGAGGTCTTGTTGATAGGGTCTATCTTACTTGAGCTCATGTAAAAAGAGGAGGTGGAGTCCTCAGTTGTTTTGCATATTCAGTGGCTAGATTTGCTTAAATATCGTATACTTTTTGTTGTGAGGGGTACAATTAAAGTTTACTTTTCATGAACCTATGATATGATATTTACCATGTTTGGCATGAATGCATTATTTAACATTGACATAAAGTTTAACCATGTTATATATTATTAAGTAATGAGCATTGTTGTCTATGAGAGGAAACAATATGGGAAACAATCAATATCCTCTTAAACCTAATTTAGTCAAGGAGATGTAAGGTAATGGTTTGTCTTCTTAGACAATATCCTCTAGTGACTATTTTAGACAAGGAGATGTAACGCTTGTAGATTGTCTTATTAGGCATTATCCTCCTATGACTATGGATAAATAGCCAAGGTGATGTACAAGTGCGTGGATTGTCTTCCTATGACAGTTGGAATGTTGAATGATGAAAAGAAGGATGATAATGATATTATCTCGGGTAAAACCCTTTTCATCTAATTCTTCTATTCTTTAAGATTCATGAGAATCTTTTGTGGATTTCCTTTCATATAGATAACATGAACGTAATATGACTATGTTTAATATGATCCAGAATCATAGACTTGAGTAAAGTATATTCTTGTCATAAGAGTGCATTTTATTATTGTTGTTTCTTTTAGTGTTTGTAGCGGTATAATGTGTTTTGCATGTAAGTTTGATTAAGTTGAGTAACTATTGAACTGTGGGGGGTGGTGACCCATATGCATAACACTGTTTTACCATAGTTCATCTCACAAGATAATTGGAAAGACATTTGAACTACAAAGTATGGAAAGGTCTTGGGCCTATCCAAAAATGCTTCAAAATGTGGGGGGTGTCTTGCCAAGGCTATTGTGAATGAATCTAAAAGAAGTCTTTTTGAGACCTAGAATTATCTAGTAGATGTTCATTGGTGAAACTCATAATAGTGATGTTTGTTTTCAGTTGTCATGAGTGATAACAATTTTGTAGATACCACACTATTATTGAATGTCTTATATGCTAATTTTATTTGAGGTTGTGCTTTCTGAGAAATTGGCATAGAGTGGTTGAATGTTCATATTGAACTACATATAAGATAATCCCATTATTTCTGCACAAGAAATTTGGAATACTATCAATGAGTATTTCCACCATTCACGGTGATGATGTTTATATGTTTCTTGAGGAAGATTCATTAACCTATAAGAAAGTTGTCTGTCTATGAGAAGTGTCCTTTTTGAAGGATACAACTCCTCTAAACTGGACTCTTGATTTATTGAGGGATCTATAGGTTGAATTGGATCTTCAAGAGAAAACTAAAACGTGATAGTTGTATTGCAAAATACAATGCTAATAATAATAGCCAAGGGGTTTCAATCAGAGACAAAATTTATACTATTTTGAAACCTTGCTCATATAACTAGAATTTCTTCTACAAAATTCTAAAGACTCTAGTTGAGTAGTTGTGCGGAACTACAATACCAAGTAGTACTAGGTGATGAGTTGAAGGTATACAATTTAGTTAAATCTTTGTATGAGTTGATTCAAGCGCCTATAAATGGCATGAGCAATTCAACAACATATTAGTGTCATATGGATGTCAAAGTACCGTTGTTGATAAAAAATGTGTACTTTCTTTAGAGCAAAGCAAGACATATGTGTTAATCTCTCTTTGTTTAGATGATTTAATATCATGAGTGCTAGCATTGAGAATGTGTATGAGACGAGAGAAATTCTATTTGAAACACATCATAAACCGCCATTGAAAATGATAGTTTATTATGTTGTTAAACTCATTTCAGAATCGCTATATTCAGGTTGTCAAGATGTTGACGTTTGAATATGGTTGAAGGCCACAACGCATCTTTAAACCGGACCGGCCGGATGGTATAGGGAAATTTTGGGCACTACAGAATTGAATGACTGGTGAATATAGGAATTAAAACTCATGTTGGTCTCATTATATTGTTATAGCACTTAGTAGAAATATTTTTCATTGAAAAGTATGGGTATTATAATAGTAAGCATGTGTTAACACCTTTTGTGGCAAATATCCATCTTATGAAAAATAATCTCCTTGTGTTTTCTCATACTAAATATGTCAATATCAATGGTAGCCAATTGTACTTGATGGATAATGTATGTGAGACATGACATTGCCTATATTAATGGCATCTTGGTGATAACCCATTGTGTCCTTATAAGGAACTTTGATGTATATTGTCAGATTATCCAAGTACTATAGCAGAGCCATTGATTATGGACTGATATTTAGTAGATTTCCATCATTGTTAGAAGGGTAATATGTTATAAACTGGATCCAGTAATGTTTATGTGTTTACCTTTGGTGGAAATTGAGTGCCTTGGATATCATCCAAGCTAATCGCCTTAGAAAAAGCATGTGATGATGTTGAGTAGGTTAGCAACCTCTTGGCAAATCTTCCCATTGGCTCTAAGCGACCTCGATGTGTATATGCTTTGTTGTCTCATTTGCAATAGCTAAGACATGTTATCTTATGTGCAATGGGAAAAGAATACATGTAAGTTGAGATATAACTTAATCAAGCAGCTGCTAGAGATTATGTTAGGTTGGACTTAGTTTGGCCACATGTCTAACCGCACCACTTCTTTGGAGGCAAGTGGTTATTCGTCGAGGGGGATGGGACTTTTGCCCAGATATAGGGCGACACTGACGGCAACCCTACCTATGTGATTGGAGATCCCATGAAGTAGGTTCAAAGGGAAAAACAAGTCACTTCGTCGTCCTGCAGTACTATCGTCTTATTTATTTATGAGACGTCCCACCCAATGACGAGATGGTACTATAGTATACTTTGTATAACTAGAATTGCAATGAGTAAGGATGAGTTATATCTCTTATTGGAATCCATAGTCCATTTTTTTTATAATGAGATAGTGTATTTTAACTGCAATGTACACTTGATGGATATCCACCTACGTGAATGTAGAACTGGGTCGGTTCTTATGAGTATTCAGGCAAGTACTCTAGAGCATTCATGGAACACAGGTAGCGCAAGGGCCAAAAAGCGCAACACCGCAGAACAGGCATATAATGAAAGAGCAATGTGGGTGCATGTCCTCTATTTTACTACAAGGGAATGTTGGTTCAAAGATTTTTTAATCCACCACTTTCACGTATTATAAGACATGTTACCCTATGATTGGTTCAAGCCCATAAAGCACCAGTATCTTATACATTATTTTTTCGTTTCTCTCTGGCATTTCGTTAACCCATTTCTTTTGTAATATCTTATTCCAAAATAGTGGGGGACTATTAGTATTTTGAAATAGTGAGGGATTGTTAGAATCTCTTGTGTATTTCTAAATACTAGTGTGTGTGTGCAAAGTGGAGGAGATGAACAAATGGTGTTCTCTCCATTTTAGTGCATAGTAGATAGTCCCACATTGGTTATCCACCACATCGGGTAGGGTTCGGGCCTGGGCTTGGGCTTACAGTTGTGGGTAGTGGTTTGACCCAATATTAGGAGTTGGCTTTAAACTTGACTTTTGCCTTTTTTGGCCGGTCATTTTTTCTTCTTCTCTTTCTTCTGTCAAAGAGAGTTATATTGCTATTTTTTCGCTTGTTTGTTATTAGGAGTTGGTCTCTTTTCTCCTAACCTCTATAAATAGCTCAATTTGTGAGTTGGTCTTGGCGAGAGAAGAGACTTTTGTGGGAACTTTTCGAATTTGGTTTTGGAGATAAAAACCAAAAATCAAAAACTCAAACCAAAGTCAAGTCGGAGGATTGGAATCGGACTAAAACTTTCTTCGTACTTCCAAAGAGAGTAAAAGAGATAATATTGATCTAGTATTTTAGTAGGAGAGATTGTAATCTTCCTTCCCATTTTATTAGGCGGCTCTTGTGGAAGTAGGCATCATTGGTGCGGTAAATCTTTGTGTTGTGGTTTGCTTTTCTTGCTTTTACATTATTACCGTTGTTAATAGTTGTTTAGCGAGTTGAAGGCATGTTAGTATAGGTTGTAGTTGATATTTGGATTTTCGGGAGTTGAATTGAGTTCATACAAGTTATTGGTGTAGTGGGGCGAAATTGGTTTGGTATAATCCCCAACACCATTAACCATCTAATCCGCGCCTTGGTTCGCACCATTGGAAGGAAATCTTTTTTAAGAACTGACAATCCTTGTTTTTTTCTTTGTTGTCGCTTGTTTTTTTCATTCTTTCTTCATTCTTACGTTCTACTTTAGTTGTTGTGTTTATACAACTATTCTAACACTGGGTGGGAGTCAGTTTTGCATAGACTAGTTGATACGTGATAGTTACAAATTGTTACCATGTATTTATCGGTGAGGCCGTGAGGGAGTCATAGTTGCATCCTTGCCTGTAGATGATGACTGTGCGCTGGGTGACAGGTTTGTTTAGGATTATATAAAATCAGGTTGGTTTCTGTTAAGCTGTCCTTTCGACTGAGAGCAAAAGCCCAGATAAGAAAAATCTTTGGGTCAAATAGGCATGGCTATTACTACTACTTTTAGTAGAGCGGGTTTTTCAAATCGACATCCCTAGTTCCCTACTCAGGGCAGATGTAACGAGGATGTGACCTGTTTCACGTCGAAGGAGCACGCGTTGAAGTTTATTCTTGATAGAAATCATCTAACTCGTCGAGATGAGTAAAGATTCCCTCGCGAGGCCTGGAGCGCCGAACATCCCCCTTCACCCGTTGGTTCAAATTTATAGGATTTTATATTTTCAGTTTTTGTGCGTTATATGTATGCTAATTGTCAAAAATGTGGTCAGATTTCAAGTTTTAAATTAGACTTCGAGAGGGAATCTTTGCACATAAGACGGCCTAGTGCTTATAAAAAAACAGAGTTTGCCGTCTCTCTACAAGCTCCAGGTTATGAATCAGCCATCGCTTTCCTCACCTTTTCCTCCACTTTCATTCACCAATACTAATCTTGATCCCAAACATAATGACATACAAATCACTAACCAAACAAAATAAAACAGTTTGGGCTGAACAAACTTCCTTAAATAAATACCGTAACTAGCAAGCAAACAACACACCTACCGACGAATATACTCCTTACCGTCCTTACTTGCCAAAAACATCGCTGCCATCTTATTATTCTATCTCCAAATTCCAAATATGTCATTTTCATTCCCTCTTCAAGTCAATGATCAAAAGGCCCACTCTTCATTCATTCCTATTTACTTACTATCTTTCCTTCATTACTATCTTCATTCATTTCATAATAATCCACTATGCCCCCCATTCAAGAATTTGATCCCATCCTGAATTCGGATCACATTTTAGATTGGTTAGAAGATACTGTTTCTTTTCTTCCATCATTTCCTGACAATCCTTATAATGTCGACGAGATTAATGAGTATCATTGGTGGGATCAAGATCAAGAACAAGATTTCGTCGATACTACTTCTCTTAATATCACTAGTGATAACACCTCTATAACCACTGTAGAGGTTAACGACCCTGCCTTACCGTCCGAACAATCTAAGAAACGTAAATCACCCAACACTATGAATTCAAAATCACCTGAAGAACAGGTATCCCAACGTTGTCGGATTAGTAAAACTAGTGGCACTGATGCAGTGCTGGTGGAAGAGGAAGTCGTGAAAGTGAAGAGAACAGTTAGTACCAAGAAAGGTGCAGCGAAAGCGAATGGGAATAACTGTAATAACGGTAATAACAAAGAAGGAAGGTGGGCTGAGCAGTTACTTAATCCTTGTGCTGTAGCCATTAGCAACGGTAATCTAACAAGAGTGCAACACCTCTTGTATGTTCTCCATGAACTTGCTTCTCCTTCGGGTGATGCAAACCATCGGTTAGCTGCTCATGGTCTCCGAGCTGTTACTCATCACCTCTCTTCAAGTACTTCCTCCACCTTGTCTTCCGTGTTGCCTATCACTTTCACTTCAACTGATCCACGGTTATTCCAACGTTCTCTACTCAAATTCTGTGAGATAAGTCCATGGTTCACGTTTCCAAACACAGTAGCCAATGCTTCAATTCTCCAAATTCTAGGCCAAGAAAAAGATTCCTCGCGAAGTCTTCACATTGTTGACATTGGAGTTTCCCACGGACTCCAATGGCCAACTCTTCTTGAGGCTTTGAGTCATCAATCCGGTGGACAACCTGCTCTTGTTAGGCTTACAATTGTTGCTGACTCTTCAGCGCAAAACAATGGTATTGCTGCTCCATTTTCCAAAGGTCCAATTGGTGATAACTTTGCCTCTCGCCTTCTTCGGTTTGCAAAGTCAATAAACCTTAACCTCCAAATAAATATTCTTAACCATCCATTGCAAGCACTAAATCCTCAAACCTTAAACTCCTCCCCTAACGAAACCTTAATTGTATGTGCTCAGTTTAGGCTCCATTGCCTTAACCATACAACACCTGACGATCGAATGACATTTCTCAAAGTGATGAGAAATTTGGAGCCAAAGGCTGTGGTTCTATGCGAAAATGACATGTCTTGTAGCTGCAACCAGTGTGGGGACTTCACAACGGGGTTCTCAAGACGCGTCGAGTACTTATGGAGGTTTTTGGATTCAACTAGTACCGCATTTAAAGGAAGAGAGTGTGAAGAAAGAAGGGTTATGGAAGGAGAAGCAGCAACAGCTCTGATTAACACGTTGGAAATGAATGAAGTAAAAGAGAAATGGTGTGAAAAGATGAGAGGAGTCGGGTTTGCTGGCGAGGTATTTGGAGAAGATGCTATTGATGGAGCTAGAGCTCTATTGAGGAAATATGATTCAAATTGGGAGATGAGAATAGATGAGAGAGATGGCTGCGTCTGTTTGTGGTGGAAGAGTCAGCCTGTTTCCTTTTGTTCGCTATGGACTTTGAAGAAGGGTGGTAAAGAAAGTTAGAAACTGTTTTTTTCTTGTACTTTTTGGCCTTCTAGTTGGCTTTCTTTTTATTCTTTTCTTCTCTTCCTTTTTGGATTTATACCTCTTTACTAGATATATGGAGTGTTAAGTCTTAATAGAGATAGTTTGATCATGTGTTCTTAGTTCTTACTTCAACCTACTGTTCATGGTTTGCTATTGAGTTTTTAACAAATTCTTTTCAAGCTTGGTCACAAACCTTGGTTCTACACACTTGCACCGTACGTGTCTTGGTTCTGCAGTGTAGTGGCCAGGCCCTACGCCAAAACACAGGACAGATCAGATGATGGGGAGATTATTGTGACCAGACTAACTAGGTTTCAGTATGGGTGCAGTGGATTGGTCTGGGTCAGTTAGTTTTAGCTTAAAGGGTCCTGTATCTCACCGTCTGCTTTCTGGTGCACAGACCTGTCAGGTGACGAGCTCAGGAGCTTAACAAAATAACAAGTAACACCTGATGCTGTCTGATCAGAAAGGTTTTGGAACTGATTGTAATTAAATAGACAAAAACTATATATGGTGAAATTAGACATCCCGTATCCAACGGTATAGCTACTTCAAGTGAAAGAAAGATTGTTAGCTAAACTATACCCTTAAAAATCTGCTTTAAAAATATCCTCATAGGGATGAGGGTTCCAGACCGTTGGATCACACATCCAACGGTTTGGATCTCGTCCCTATGAGGATATCCTCGGGGTAGACGAACTCTAAATAATAATGAAATAACCAAGAATAAACATATAAAAAACTGAATCGGATCTTTAATTAGGAAAAGGAAAACAAACAAACAGACAGACACCACAACACCAATCATGCCCACTATTGTTTGGAACTTTTTGGACAGCAAAACATGAACATGGAGAAAAGGAGAAGAATGAATCTAAATTCTAAGGACATCATAAATATGTAAAGGATAAATGGTATTTGGAAAGGGTGATCTTGGACATACCCAACAAAACACTCCTATACCCCATAACTAACATAAATTTTTGTCATACCCCAATAGCTGTCTAAATACACTAATATCTCCCAAATTAATTTGGGGTATTTCTAATAGGGGCTCAAAATAAAATAAAAAATAAAAATAAAAATAACGACCACCTCTTTTTGGTACCCGCTTGTTTTGAGTGAAAGTTTCTTTTCACACTCTTCTTCTTTATAAACCCAGAGTTCCTCTAAGAAGCTAGACTATAAAAGAACTCGTGGATGATCTTGTAGAAGAAATACATTTGTTGTTTCAAGTCATATACAATATTCCTTTATAACTTCTATGTAAACATCTTTCCAATTTTTCCCAGCAAGTCATTTTGTGGTGTTTTGATATAACTTGTTTTTTTTCCAGATCTTTTGGGCATTTTCGATATACCTCGAGGCAGTAGACTCACAAATCTCTCTCTAGGTCACTGGTTTCAAATCACATGCTCTTCCCTAGAATGCCAATTATAATTGTTCTTATAATAATGTTGAGACTAATTCTAGTTGATGGAACTTGCAGGTACGGGAACTCCATAGGATTTACAAAGTTCAAAAGTTGTTGATGGCTGAGTTCAGAAATAATGAACCACAACTCCACTCTGCAACCATTCTAAGTTCGCAAACAGGAAGGATTGGAGGGAAATGCATCGTAACAGATAACCAAACTGGATTCTGGACTACTGCGACTATATCTGAAACTAACCATTCCCCTTTTAGTAGTTGGAACCACAGCTTATCCAACCAGACCAACTCCGGATATAATTTTAATACACTCATTAGCATGAGAGCCGATCCACACCTCCAGGAACAGAGTAGTAGCTGCTCCAGGGACACTTCTAAAATGCCTAGGGGATTTGATCTTGAGCGACTCGCTGAAGCGGACATCTCCAACGACATCAGTGTTATTGAAGACAAAGCTGAGCCTAACTCCTTGAAGTCCTCAAAAGATAAGATGAACATCACCAGCTCCTGTGATCCATGTTTCTACAATGATGGAGAAAACAAGGTGGAGCTGACATTGAGCATTGTATTTCGCACTAATAAGAAGAATTCAAAAAACTGCAAAGCACATTCGAGTCTAGAATCAGGCTGCTCTAAACCAAACAATTATGAAAGAAGGGAGTTGGATCGATCTCTGTCAATCAGATTAGATGCAGGAGATCACTACAGTGAACGAACAAACAACACAGGTAGTGCCGGTGCAGCATTTGATAGGGAAGGCTTGCAGCAGCCACCTTGGCTTTTTCAAGCTCTGAGTTTAAATAGGACATGAACGTGTATGTATGTTGTTGTGTCCGTGCATTGGTGCATGGAGTCATGGATACTAATGTAACATAAATCAGCCTCAAGATGTACAATTCAATTTTATTGATATTTGCATTGGTTCAAATTTGTGAGTTGCTGTTGTCAACATTACGAACGGGTACAGAGACAAATATTGGACAGAAAGTTTAACTTCATAAAATTTGTTACACTGCTTAGATTCTGTTGTTGTGAATGCAAGTCCTGATGAACAATATATCTTTGCCAAGTGAGTCGTGTTTGTGTCACCTACTGTGTGAACACATCTATTGAAATATTGCCAATTGGTCTTCATGCACTCAACTAGAGAAGAATATGCAGTGCATTAGATTAAGTCAGGTACAAAGTCCTTGAATTGAAGATAATAAAAGAAATACAAAACATGTGCGTCTGTATGTGAAGAACAGTGAATTGAAGGAAATACAAAACGTGTGCGTCTGTATGTGATGGAGAACGATAAGGGAGGAGGATTGAAGAAACAAGAACAATTAAGTTCCTTTAATAGCTGTTATTTGTATGTTTTGAATTGCAAGGTGCACCATTATTGGAGAAGAAGAAGAAAAAAAATCTTTTTTTTTTCTGAATCACTTAGAGTAAATGACTTGTTTTAGTCAATAAATATCTTGGATACGTCTAATAAAAAAGAAGGGTAATTTAAGAAGCTAAATGTGTCTAAAATAGACCATTTGTTTTTTTTATGAGATAGTCTGATTGTAAATATAGCCTAATCTCAAACCAGACCTGATTTCCTAATCAGATCCATACTAATTAGGCGTTACGAATCGGCAGTGAGAGAATACATATATTAGTTTATGTATTATATGTAAGGCAGGTTTTCTCTTAAACAAACATGTTCATGGGCAGCTTATATATATATAATGTTTTGAACAACTTTTTAATTTACGTTTATTAACTTGTTTAATGGACGACGTTATATAAGTTGTGCAAGACACTATATGATATGTCGCGCCGTTTAAGAAAAAACCTGATTATGTAAGAGTAGTTATATATATATATATATACCAGACTTTATCCTAAACGAGGACATATTAGTCATAAGCTTATATATATATATATATATATATATATATATATACGGTTAGGCTCACACTTCTCTTGAACCATTCGATCTCTTCTCAAGATCTGATGATCTAATACACTCAAAAACTCGGAAATTTTAAAATTTCATAATATTTCAAAATCGAAAAAACGAAATAAGGGAAAAACGCGAAATTGGAGAAGAAAACTCATCTCGGTCTTCTTCTTCTTCTCCAAAACCCAAACCCTTCAAACAAATTCATAAATTATTCAAACAAATTGGTTTGCAAATTTAAGTTGTCTACTAGAAACTGCTGGTGTTTTTACAGTCGTCTCCTTTGGATAAACTAATAATCAGATGGCGATAGATCCGAGTAATGAAGGAGGGGCAACTGAAGAGAAGAGAGATGTTTCTTCTGTTAAAGTACCAGCTAAAGACCCGAAGAAGAAAGATGACAAGAATAATAATGAAGATGACGACTTGGTAAAACCTTCAAATTTAAAACCCTGTTTTTTTTTTTTTTTTTTTTATTGCCTTTAATAATTTATGGTTTTTTTTTTTTTTTTTTTTTTTTTTTTTTCAATATGTAGTCTGATGAGGATTTGGCATTGAAGCAACAATTGGAACTTTATGTTGAGAGAGTTCAAGATTGTAATCCTGGTATCCAGAAAATTGCTCTTGAAAGCATGAGGTACATCGAATTCCCACTAAGAAAACTGTTGCTGAAATACCTACACCTCGATATGATATTGTGGATACTTATGAAAGAGATTATTTATGTACATTTAATCAGCCAAATTCTTATTTACATGGCTGTGGAGCTCGTTAAATTCTTCACTCTTTAAATTCACTACAACATCATAACAGTCTAACTCAAGTCTTTAAATTTCTATCGCAATCCAACGAAATCTAACTTTATACCAACGCAACTTAAACTAACTAATTGAAAGAGAATTAGTCTAACATTTTGAATAAAACTCGGGGTGAGCCACTCTTAAGATATATCTCCAACTGTTACAGTAGTCCAAGTGCTTAAAACATGATATGGGGATTTCGGTGGTTTTGAATTTGTTGATGATTTGTTGTTTGTTGAGTTTGTATGAATTTGGAAAATTCAAAACTCTCATGATCGTGAGTTTGTTGTTTGCTGGTAGGAAATTTCAAATTTTCATATTTTGTGAGAATTGAAATTTTGTATTTTTTGGATTCAATTTCGAAATTTCGTTTTTTTAATCTTGATCTGATTTGTTTTGATCCAACGGCCGACATTTTGCTATTTAGATGTTGTCCGAAAGTTTGCTGTCTACCTAGCCGGCTCGTATATATATATACAGTCCTTCTCTAAAAAGTAACTATTTAAGTTAACTTTAAAATAAGTACGTAAGTAAAATTTTACCTACAAAATGAATTCAAACCTATTTTTTGTGGATATGATATACTCAATATTAAAATCATTTCTACAAAATTTCAGCTCATTTGGAAACCTCTAACATTGGCAAAAAATGATTACAAAAACTCAACATTTCTGGACCGTTTGATTTCTTTTTAAAGATGCCAACAATTTTTATCTATGCTAGAGGTTTCCAAATGAGCTGAAATTTTGAAAAGATAATCATTATGGTGAGTGCTTTATAATCACAAAAAATTAGATTTGAATTCATTTTGTAGGTGAAGTTTTTCATACGTACTTATTTTACGTTAACTTAAATAGCTACTTTTTAGAGAATTATTGTATATATAGGGATCAGTATACAACACATTTTGTACAACAGACCTTACAACACATCGAATCCTAGGGTCTTCAAGAGAGTCCATCTTTCATAATTGACTCTCAAAAATTGAAAATAAGGCTCAACTAATGGGCAAGCAAGCCTTTCACCAAACTATTATGGTCTCTCTCTATTTCTTTCTCCCAACTTTTTTTTCTCTCTCTCTCCTCTCTTTCTTCTTCAGAGTTCAACACACCCGCACCCCCACCCCCACTACCCCCATCTCTTATCTCTTCCATTTGTTAAAAAAATTAATTCTACCAAAAATTCTGTGCTCACAGACACAATATCTTCCAGTTCACACTTTTTTTAGGACAATCCACAATCTCATTTACAAGACTCATTAAGGTTTTCAATTTGATTTTTGTTTTCCTTTAATATACTCTTTCCATTGTATTATATTTCTTTGATTCTTTATAGTGTATTAGTTATGATTTTTTTTTTATTCTTTTTGTTATTTTCTTAATTTAAAGAAATAAGCCTTATTTGAGATGAACAAAATTAGTTGAGTTTCTGGATTATTAAGTAACTAATCACTAAAATTTTACTACAGGTGCGGTGTTGTTAAAAATGGAAGAATCATTGTGGGCATAGGTTTTGATTGTTTGAAGATATGAGGCAGGTCACCAGATTTCCTGATGAGGATGCTAAACATAATATTCAACACCATTTGTGGGCATAGGTTTTGATTCAGGCGAAGAGGCGAAAGAATACTACGAAAAGTATGGTCTTAGCAAGGGGTTTTCAATTCAATCATTAAAAGATTGTCTAACAAATCTTGGAGTAATTGTGAGAAAATAACAAACATCTCTTTTGCATGCTCGCATTTCGGGTCTTACAAAAAAAAAGTTTAATGAGGAGGTGTCAAGGCTACGATTGAATACCTCAACACAAAGAGAGGAATGCAAAGCACAAATGTATATTAAGGTCATTCGAAGCACTCTCAAAAAGAAACCACCTAAAGCCAAATCAAAAAATGCCCGATGCAGTGAAAGGTATGGTTGAGCGTTTTTATGACGCAAATCTACAAATAAACAAAGTCAATGTAATATTGTTCTTGGAGGTGAAGTGATTGGTGTCAACGATCGTGGTTGTTGGAATCATCTTCGTGATGTGAGACAAAAACTTGATGTTGGTGATGCTTAGTGGGTGCTTAATCACTTCCAAAGAAGAGAAATTGATAATCCTCAATTTTATCATGCTTGTCAATGTGATTTAGAAGGGAGAGCTGTTAATTTCTTTTGGGTTGATGCTAGGTCACGTATGTCCTACGAACAGTTTGGAATTGTAGTCACTTTTGTTACAACATACAAGACTAACAAGTACGAGTTACCTTGCACCATTCACTGGTGTAAACCATCACTTTCAAACTATCCAATTTGGGTGTGCATTGTTACAAGACGAAACAGAGAAGAGTTTTAGAAGGAAGTGATGGGGGAAAAGGCTCAAGTTTCTTTTATTACTGACTTAGATCCATCCATGAGAGTTACTGTTCCTAAGGTGTTTCCTACCACACGACACAGGTTACGTTATTGGCATATTAAGAAGAAGTTTGGTAAAAAATTAGGATATTTGTACTACAAAAAATCAAGTTTCAAAAGGGCCATGAAGGAACATTTTAGATTTACATTTAGGATTGAGGATTTTGAGAGGAAATGGAAATCATTGATGGCTAAATATGGGTTGACTGAAAATACGTGGTTGGATGGACTCTATAAAGATAGAGAGGCATGGGTTCCAGTGTATAACCGAACTACTTTCTATGATGGTATGAATACTACTGGCCGTAGTGAGGGAATTAATAGTTTTTTCAAAGACTATATTTGTAGTACTATATTTGAAGACTATAGAAGTAAAAGAGAGACATGAGGATTTTGAGTCGGAGCAGAAAAATTGTATTGTTACTGGAATAAGTTTTATTTTGAAGCATGCAGCAAAGATATATACACAAGAAAGATGTATGAAAAATTTAGGGCTCAGTACTTTGATCTCAAGTTGTATAAAGCTAATCTTGTTAGTGGTGAGTTGAATATATATAAGGTGGAGTTCATGCGCAATAAAATTGATGGCAAAAATCAGCATTGGATTGTGAAATGGAATCCACAAACTTGTGAAGGTGTTTGTGAATGTCATCGTTATGAGTTTGTTAGAATACCTTGTGCCCACTTACTAAAGGTATTATCCAAACTTGATGTTTATGAAATTCCTAAATGTTTCATAAAAGAAAAATGGTTGAAAGGGGCTAACAAATCAATTTAGGAGAGATGATAAGGGATGATCACAATGTCAAGAACAAATTAATGCGATGAACCTTAGCTATTTATGCCAAGAAGCAACTAAATGGGCATGTATTACCTCACGAACTCCAGCAAGCTACAAGATATTCTTAGATGGTTTACGGGAACTCAATAAAAAAATCTCATGTATAACTCCGGGGGAAGTTGTCAAGGAAGATGCTCCAAGTGAATCAGCACCATGTGCTTCAAGAGATGCCCCTTCTTTGCCTCCAGTATGCTCTTAGATCCCCCTGTTTCACGAACTAAAGGTAGACCCAAAAAAGATGATATGCATCACAAGGGAAACATGGTAGATACTTGGTTTCTATGGAAGAACAAGGAAGTAAGAACAAAAGAAAATGTCACTCTTGCAACTCTTATGCTGATCATGACAGTCGTAATTGTCCTTCAAAAAAGACAAAGTCGGATGTTGTTTCTGATACTCATAGATCTGTTCCTCTAAAGTCTCATCATGGTCGTCTAAGTTAGATAACACTGTAAAAAGAAGAAGCTAGGATTCCTTAAATAAGATCTATATTAATGTCTTTCAAAATCTAAGGTTGTAATCTCACCAATAAGTTGTATTAGTTATTGTACTAATTAATTATAATAATTTCACTCTAATCTAATTCTAGACATTTCTATAATGATTTCCTATTTCAAAATGATAGTTAAAACAATTTAATGTACGTCTTCTTCTTCCTATGTAAACTGAGAGACTGGAAAAAAGTGAAGCATTGCATTGCAACAAAGAATAGGATGGGAACTGGGAAGACCAAAAGCACATATTCATAGGTTGGAAACACTATATGCCAGGCAGACTATATATATACCAGATCGAAGGAAGAAAGATCTGATGAATATGGCAAATCAATTAGCAACACTTTGTGACGTTGATCTTTCTATATTAACGTTTTCCTAGGCAGAAAGGCATCTCTATATGTCAATGAAAAGAGGTAGTCATCTTCACAAATCTTATCTATTCATTTTGTTACTGAGAAGCTTATAGAGTTCATAGAAATCTTGTTATTGTCTTAACAAAGATAGCAGATGGATGGAAACAGGGCTGACTCTGAGATTGTGGGGGCCCTAGGCGAAGTTTTTTAAAAGGGCTTTTGTAAAACTCAAAATATCTAGTGAAAAATCATATGCATATTGTTTATAAGTAATAACTAATTTTAAGGTTCTCTCAACATCAAAATGTGAGTGATCTACTGGTTATAACCTTACACTTTGTTCATTTCAATCCAAATTCGACTCGGGGTCGAGGGTTTACACAAAACTGGACCTAGTGTTGCATTGGTCATACCAAGTGGGGGCCTTTTTAGTGGGCTATTTCGTGTGGGTCCTAGGCAGAGATGCCTATGCTGCCTACCCCTCAGAGTCGGCCCTAGATGGAAAATAAGTAAGAAAAGAAAAGAAAAAAAGAGAATAGAAAAGTGGTGATCTTGGACACATCCATAAAAACACTCCCGTACCCCATAACTAACTTAAGTTTTTGTCATACCCCAATAACTGCCTCAATCAAATAATATCTCCCAAATTAATTTGGGATATTTCCAATAAGGGCAAAATAATTAAAATAATAATAATAACAATACGTGATAAACACCCAAAAATGTAATATAAACCATGTAGAAATATTACATATTAGTTTATTATGTGTGTAATAAATGCAAATTAATTGTATTTTCATGCTTTTGCAGGTTTCAACACGTAAACGATGAAATTTTAACAAAATCGGCATTTTGGCATAGAAACAAGGTGAATATGCTAAGTGGAAACAAAGCCTTTTTATCAAGTCCAAAAGAAGCCCATTGGAAGCTTAATTCAAACCCATGAAGCCTGGTCAAAATGGTAAATTCTGGGTCAACCCTGGTGAAATCTTGTAGAAAAGTCAACAAAACTTCGGAAAATTATATCTTTTGACTCCGAACTCCGTTTGGGGCGTGTGACCTGTCAAAACGATCAGCGTAACAAACTCTACACAATGGTATATAGCTTTCATCAATTTACTAGACTGAAAATTAAAATAGGTCTGAATCAAGACAAAGTAAAAATCTAATTACTATTCATCATGATGTCATTAAGTGGAAGCTTATGTAATCACCCACTTTCTCCACTTAATTAGTGCACAAACCACTCCTAATTATTTATCTTGTAATAGGAATTATTGTTCACCCACTTTCTCCACTTAGATTAAATAAATTCCATTATAAAAGTAGATTAATTTGTAACCTTTGGATTGAAAATGTAAGATGTAATCTTGGTCACCCATCTCATTCTTTTGAAACTATAAATAGGAGGGGTGGTGCTCTAAATAAACTTGTCAATTTACTTGTGATTTGTGGCCTTGTAGCCCTTCACTCTTCTTCTTTTTCTTCTTCTTCTTCTTTCCCTTTTAGTTTTATATATTTAGGAAAATAAGTTTAGGAAATTTTGTCTTCTTTATTTTCATTAGTTGTAGTTATCTCACTATGAGCTAACTCATCCCTTGTGGAGGGTTAGATAAACCCATGTGAGGATAACTCTACTAATGAAGATGTAACTCAATTGCTTAAAATTTAACAAGTTTGATTTTTACTTCAATTACAAAATAGTTAGAAGTGAAAAACAAACTAGAGGTTGAAGAAGTGTTCTAGAGATAAGGTGCTAATTTAATCTCTCATGCTAGTAGAATCTCTTTAGAGATTTAGAAATTCTACTAGGGATCAAAGTTTAATTATTCACTTTGATTTGTCTACGAATCAAAGTGAATATGAAAACTAACAATTGAAATATGTCTTTCATTAATAGTAGTTTGAATCACATGGTAAATCAATCCTCCACACTTTTCTCTCTTCTATCTTCTCTAAGTAATTTTAGAATAAATTTGTTGATTGTAATTTGAAAGTGAATTTAAAGTATAGTGTAGTGTAAAAACTTCCAACAAAAGCCTTCTTTCATTAAAGATTTCTTGTGATTAGTCTAAATAAGTTGTAAACCAAACGTGCTTCAATGTTAGGCATGGGATGATACCTTTACTCGAACTATATTTCAACATGATTTGAGAGTAAGATAATTGATATAAGTGTGAGTTGGAGTGATGTCCAATTTAATTCTTTATCAATACGTCTTTTGGGTATTCGTTCTTTTGGAAGAATAAATCAATAACACTTTTTTTCTTTTGAAAAAAGAAGAAGATGAACACGATTTTTTTCAATTACAAGTGAAGAATGTAAAATATATATGATTTAATATAGAGTCCCATGCAGGGACAGAGCTAGGATTCTAAGCTAGGGGGTGCGAGATTATGTGCACACTCCACCCTACCCCAACCAAAAAAAAAAATATATCGTATGCAATTTTATTATTATTATTATTTTTTTTTTTGTCAGAAGGTCTAAACAATAAAGATCAACAAAAATATGCATTTATTTCAATTCACAAAACTAGAATGCGTTGACTACTAAGAATTTAATATGGACTGATGAAGTTAACTACTTCAGCACTCAAGTCATTAATTGATACTACTATGCATATATATATCTACATAATTTAGTCCACAAGTCTACAATAATTCAACAAATTGTTAACTTCCTATAATGTTATAAGTCTATATAACATTATAACATTATAAGTCTATATAATGTTATAATCTTATATAGACTTATAAAAGATTAACATTGAAAATAAAAAATTACCTTGTTTTTTTTTAAAGTGAAAATTTTATTGATAATGATAATGAGTTTTACAAATAATTAGGGGACAAGCGTGCAACAAGCTGTGTTGCGCTGCACGTCCTTTCTGAATGTGTTTTTTGTTTTTTATTTTATTTTATTTTTTTTTTTTTTTTTTGGGTTGAGGTCTGACCGTTTGTTTAAGAATTGAGAGTGAAAAAAAGGAAAGAGACCATACGAATTTGTTATGGGTGATTAGAATTATACAAAATGGCCGGTTGGGATTTGGGCCTTTGGCTATTTGTTAGTCTAATCAACCTATCAAATATTCAAAGACACATTTGTCCCTCTTTAATGGTTTTGAATTTAAAATAAATGATAAATGATAATTTTGTAAGAGCAAAAAGAGAAATAAAAAAATTGGTTTATTGGAATGTATTTTGTTATTCTTTTTTTTATATATATTTTTTTTGTTGATAATATTCTTACTATAGTTGTAAAAATTTTTGGGGGTGCGGTAGTGGAAGTTTGTTAAAAAAATTGGGGGTGCGAGTCCTTATAGTTTGAAGATTTTTCTAGGCAATTAGTTATGTGGTAGTGAAACTTCTCAGGGGTGCGACCTCCCCAACACGCACCCCCTATATCCATATATGGTCCCATGATATATATTAAATAAATGACTTGTTTTGTCTTGGGTACATCTAATAAAAAACAAGGGTAATTTATGAATTAAATGTGTCTAAAATACTTTTATTTATTTATTTTAAAATTGGAGTACCGGAGTGTTTTTATGGGTGTGTCCAAGATCACACCCTAGGAAAGCTTGTTTCCTTGATTCCAAATTGAGATGAGAATTATTGAATCCATATATGCAAAAACAATCTTCACGGACAAAATGTGTCTTCAATATCAAATCTATTACGAGGAAGTATTTTGTAAATTAAGTACACCTTAGATTTTAATAAAAGAACTAGTGTGTAGACTTTAGACCACACAATTTTCAAATCATGAATACTCATTTCTCCTAATCCAAATCCAGTACGTTAAATGATGAAACATCGCCCTACAAAAGAAACCTTAATAAGATCTTTCTTATATATAGTCATACTGTTGATACAGTTGTTCAAGCTATGACTATAAAGTTCTGCATGTTGATATAGAGATAGACTCTTGTTTATGCCTCAGATCAACTCTCTTTTGGTTAGATCTACGTACAAGTATACAACAGTACGTATAGTTGTCACAATGTTAATGTTCTGCCTATTGGGACTTAACATACTATTAAATTATGCTTCTAAATAATGTTGTATGAATGGTATATATATATATATATATATATATACATCAGTAGACAGTTGTTTCAATCTACTAATTTAAAGTTCTGTTTATTAAGTAGGTGTTGTTGGGGAATAACGATAAAAATCGATCCCCATTACTAAGATAACTTGCACTTGGACCAACTACAATCTCTAGACAAAAATCTAAACTTTCACTACAACTAACCTAGTATGCCCAACTCTCTAAACAACTATCACAAACAAATAATAATGCAAAGAAAGTAAAACATACCACAACACAAGATTAAACGTGGTTTGGCCAATGATTCCACAAGAGCTAATCCTTTTATAAGTGTGGGAAGGAAGATTACAATTATTCCTCTCAAGTCTCTCCACCTTACTAGATCACTCCTATCTCCTTACAAGTTTTTCTCTTTGCAAGGGTTCTCTCTCAATTATGATAGCTCTCAAAATTGGGTTTCAATTCGTGACTTTTTGACTTGGGTTTTCCAAAACCTAGTTCTGTTTTTTTACTCCCAAAAAAAACTTTGTTGTATGTTACTGCAGAAATAGAATTCTGCGATTTCGCATTATGGCTGGCACGCTTTCGATGAAGGCAAAATCGAAGTCTTGTGGCCTCTCGATTTTTCCTCAAACCAAAAGTCCAGTAACTTTGTTTCGCGAAAGGCTGAAAAAAAAAACTAACTTCTTTTTCACGACAAAGGCGTAGGCCCGCGCCTTAGGCAAGGCCAATTTGAGCGCGCACGCGCTCAGACCTCTTCACATGAACAATACTACTTTCTCTCCTCTTCCTCATTCTCATGTGAGAGATAACTCCAACAATCTCCCCCTCATGAACAATGAGGGGGAATACCTCCATGCAATTTCCAAATCAACAGGAGGAGTGTGCTACCATTCCGGCGGTAGCACAACAAAACCAAACTTACCTTTCAGTAATACTTTGGTCATCATATCCGACCCGTTCTTGTCGGTATTTCCTTTGGCGGCTACAATGGAACCTCTGCTCAGTTTCCATACCCGTTACCAAACGAGTTTAGAAAGTCATCATCATCTAACTTCCCAGTGGAAATTAGGTTTAACCGAATGTTAGGGACATGTCTTACATCCTTGAGTGTCAAGGTGTAGCCGATATTGGTTTCTATATGAACATCCCCAATGCCTACAATCTTCGAGATGTAACTGTTATCCATCTTTACCTCACCAAATTCACCACAGTTGTAGGTAGTGAAGAATCTCATGTGCGGTGTGATGTGATAGGATGCTCCAATATCTATCACCCACTCTGTATCCTGACATGAGGTACTTCTGACACAATTCTCACTAGACCATCATCGACTAGTACGGTAGTATCTCTGTGTTTCCGTTCCTCTTTATCATGTCTTCATGTACACTGTTATTCTTCTCATCCTTTTTCAGTGTTCTACACTCATACCTGAAGTGACCCTTGGTGCCACAATAGTAACATTGTCTCTCTGCCTTAGGAGTTCTAGTTTCACTCCTAGATTTGCTTCTATCATCACCTCTAGAATAAGATGGTTTTTGCTCTTACCTCTCCCCTCCTTCTCTGTGACAAGGATCTCTGAGTGAGAGGAGCTGCTTCTTGAAACCCTTCTTGTCTCCTCATTCAAAAATGCCCCGGTAGCCATCTCTATGGAAATAACTTCATCCTTAGCGGCTCCATTAAGAGAAACTGCTAACATCTCTCAATTGTCGGGTAGAGAGTTTAATAGGAACAAAGCCTCAACTTTATATCCCATATCAATCTTCATCAAGTGAAACTAATTAATGGTATTCTGTACTTCATTAAGATGCTCAGACATTGAAGAACCTTCTTTATACTTTGTGTTAGCAAACTTTTTAATGAGCAGTACTTTGTTTCCGACTTTCCGGTTGACTTCCTCTCATAAAGGTCTTCGAGTTTATTCCACAAGCCAAAAGCAGTAGTTTCTTAGGATACATGGTGGAAGACACTGTCATCAATTCACTATCGAATGTACCTTATTGCTTTTCTGTCAAGCTTGCTCCACTCAGCCAAAGCAATCGCTTCTGATTTTTCCCCTCCATTTTCAATGGGTTGTGCCAAGTCCTTGCAATAGAGCAAATCTTTCATCTTGGCTTTCCAAATAGTATAGTTAGCTCTATTTAGACTAGACGTCATTCGAGTGTTCACAGAATGCTCCATTTCTACAAGCTATTTCAACTCAAACCTCTTCTCAGGAATTTTATCTAATGCCTTCCAAGCAAGGTTTAGATAATAACCTAGGTTAATCTAACCACCTGGCTCTGATACCACTTGTTGGGAAATAACGATACCAATCAATCCCCACTACTAAGATAACTTGTACTTTGACCAACTACAATCTCTAAACAAAAATCTAAACTTTCACTACAACCAACCTAGCATGCCCAACTTTCTAAACAACTATCACAAACAAATAATAGTGCAAAGAAAGTAAAATATACCACAATATAAGATGTAACGTGGTTCAGCCAAAGATGCCTACTTCCACAAGAGTTAATCATTTTATAAGTGTGGGAAGGAAGATTACAATCACTCCTCTCAAGCCTCTCTACCTTATTAGATCACTCCTCTCTCCTTACAAGATTTTCTCTTTGCAAGGGCTCTCTCTCAATTTTGATAGCTCTCAAAATTGGGTTTCAATTCGTGACTTTTTGACTTAGGTTTTCCAAAACCTAGTTCTGTTTTTTTACTCCCAAAAAAAACTTCGCTGTTACTGCAGAAATAGAATTATGCGATTTCATACATACATGAGCTGGTATCTCGGTAAAGGCAAAAAATCGGCGTCACGACGCCCTCTGATTTTTCCTCAAACCAAAAGTCCAGTAACTTTGTTTCGTGAGAGGTTGAAAAAAAACTATCTTTTTTTCACGACAAGGCTCAGGCGCGCCTTGGGCAAGGTTAGGCCAATCTGGCAGCCATCAATCATCTTCACACCTAGCGATGCGGCTTTCTCTCCTCTTTCTCATTCTCATGTGAGTGATAACTCCAACAGATGCATGTGTATTTATGCTTCTAATTAGCTCTATTTTGATTAGATGTACATACAAATATAGATCTACATTTACAATTTTCAAATATATGATGTGTCAAATCTGTAATATCTTTGCCGCCTTTGATAGTTTTTTTCTAGAATACATTGTGGTTGACATATTTTGCATTCTATTATTCAGGGATTTAGCTTCAATTATGGAATGATATTACGGTGGATTAACAGTAAAACAACAAACTAGAGGGTATGGTCTTTTGTTAAAAGAAGGAAAAAATGTTTTATCTAATTAAGATTGATATACCCTTATGGTTGTAATAGTTGAAAATATATAATTTTTCCCCTGTTTGCTTGTTTGCAGGAAAGCTTTGACAACCAAAGTAAGATATACTTTAACTTTTATTAACTGTTACAAGAGAATACTTATCCATTTTCCTGATATGTCATATAGCTGGTCTTATATCATTTTCTTGCAGTCACTGCAGAGGAGCTATAAAAATAGTGATCATAATGTAGATACCAGAAATTTTTCTGGTGATGAGTATAGTTTTTCCTCCCTTTATATAACACCCCGTGTTTTACTTTTACTTTTCCTATAATAATAATAATAATAATAATAATAATAAGAATAATAAGAATAATGATAATAGGTTAAACTAAATATAGGATAACTATCAGCTTAGGGATAAAAGTCCCGTAAGTAAAAATAGATAAGTTTCAACCCTTATTTTCGGGGAGGTTTTAAAAAAAAAAAAGGGGTTTCTCACGTAGAGTTTTGAGGGAAAAACACAACGAGGGTTTTAGAAAAAAAAAAATGGAGTTTTACTAAAAGAAGAAAAGGTTTTGAACGAGGAAGATCGTCCTTTCGCGCAACGGTCGACTTCGGTCTTTCGGGATTTTTCCCGCTTTCGGAAACCTATTCGGTTTATAAACAGTGAGTAGATATTTTACCTTTTACTAAACTATTGGATTTTCTGGTGGCTTCCAACCTATACTGTACTATAATAGATTTCTGTAGAGAATACAAGTTTTATACTGTCTTGTTTTGTTATTCTCGAACCATGCTGGATATTGTTATACTGTCGAAACGATACGCAAAAACTTTAGTGATAAAAGATTTCAAATCTGATTAATTAAACTAACCATTGTAGTTATTAGTATATATTGGCAAGGTCCTTAGTATCAGTAGAATTGTTGATTCTCTGTTTGAGTGTTGGTGTGTTAAAGAATTTTGTTTTGATCGGACTGTCGTTTTTTGTTTTTGGGCTCTGGTTGAACTGTGGTTGGTGTTTGTTGGGTTAAAATTGTGTGGAGGTTTGAATGGGTACTGTGGAGGCGTGGAATGGTTATTACTGGAGTCGGATCGGCTTGTATGATATGAGTGGGAAATCTTGTTTTGTTGGTATAGTTGGGTTGGGGTTTTGCTAGGGAGCGAAACCGAACTGTTGGGAGGTGAGTGGTGGTCCGGCGAGCTCTGCGGTGGTGGAGGAAGTGTGGAAGAGACGACCTAGCATTTGATGGGAAATCTTGTTTTGCTAGTATCATTGGGTAGGGGTTTTCACAAGGGATCAAACCGCTAGGTTAAAAAGTGGTGGTGAGCGGTGGCTGATGGTGGTTAACTGGTGGGAGAGGCGCTGTGAGGAGGAAGATGAACAATGCGATTTTAGTTTTGGTTTGGGCTTGGGCCGAACTAAAAACGTGGGCTTGAATGTTTTTTTTTGAAATTTCAATTTGAATTTTAGTTTTAGACTTTGGGCTTTTGGGTTAGAAGAGTTTGGGACTGGTTGACTGATGTTGACTCTTGGCAGGTTGACTTTGACTTTGACCAGAGTTGACTTTGACCAGAATTGACTTTTGACCAGGGTTGACTTTGACCAGTTGACCCAATTTGACCTTTTAACTCAGATTATTATTTGGGCTATTAGGATAGGTCTAGGGCTATTAGTATGCTTGGCTTTAGGCTAAGACCTTTATATATACGTATGTATGTGTATTAATTACTATGTGACATTTCAGTTTTTATGATATGCAACGTTATGACACTTAGACATCGGTATATTAATAACGCGTAACAAAAATACATGAAACAAGATACTCCTTCATTCTCGGAGATAATATATGCAATAAAATCCAATAATGCGTAAACAATTTACCGCAACCTTTTAGATCTCTCCACGCATCAAGTTTTGGAAATGAGACTTATGACTAAAGATGTCATGTGATAGATGGGCATTTATTGAATATGCCATAAATGGCCCGTTAGCGTTATAATTGGGTATTCATTGAATGTGCCATTAATGACCCGGGTATTAATTGAATCTGTCATGAATGACTAGATTGTTTGGACTGCCCTAGAGAGGAACTAAGGTATTCGCCTTGCGGGTTAGTTGTATTTCTTGAGTGTACGGGAATGTAGGGTTGGGTATTCCTTGAATGTGGCGGGAATGACCTAAGGTACATAAGTACTAAATGGTGGGTGTATAAGAAAAGAAATTGATTAATTGATAAGAGAAATTGATTTGATTATGCGAGTGTGTTTGTGCTTAGTTTTGAATACCTATAGGATATCTACATATGTTATATAGAAGTTCTAACTTTCTTTTGCAGGAGAGATGATAGGACTTAATAACCTTTTGTGCAGAGACGCGGTCCTACCCTTATATAGCAGTGGATATCGGTAAGTTTTAATTCAATCACTTAGTTATTAAAACAAGTTATTATAACGAGTTAATAAGATGAGAGTCTTGCTTGGAAAGAAACTATGCCGGTTGAAATGATGGAACTATCTGTTTTCCAAGCTGAGAATTATTATATTATGATCTTTAAAGTGTTAGTTATGATAAGTAAAGACTGGAAATGTTTATATGTGGTTAGTCTACTCATACCATCAAATTCCATTTTGCTGACCCATGTTTGTTTTGTTTTGGCAACGTGGGTGTGTTATTGGGAACATAGGTGGAAGGCAGTTGGAACCACGGCATTTGGTTTGGATTTAATTTGTTTCTGGATCAGTCCGGGAGTTTAATTTTATTAGGTCTGATTTTTTTTTGAAAACATGTAATAACATAGTTTCATATCCATCATGACATGAGAATACAATGTTGAAGACCTTTTATTCTTAGAGTTTTATATTGATGATTTTTGAACGGAAGATAGTCCTTTAATAAAGTGATGGTTGAGAAAGTTTGGAGATATTTTGTTGTTAAGTTGATTCTTTATGATGTGGGCTTTAGGTTTTGACACGTGTTGTATCCACTCCATCATAGTCTGGGTTTTTAGACAATTGAACCGAGTGATGTTTGAGATATTTATATTTCAAATATTCACTTTGTAATTGTTTAGAAATTCGGGCTGTGACACTTTATCACTAAGCTAGTTGATGGTGTAAGGATATGGACAAATTGAATCTTAATTCTACTTCCTTTTGGTCTTTGCAGGAACCAGAAGGTAGAGGTATGCTCATTATATATTTATACAAACCAGAGATTGTTCTACTATGTTTTTTTTTAATGAGGATTGTTCTACCGACTGAGTATATGGAAATTATTTTAACTAGCTGGAAGATTTTACCTTTAGGTCTCCTAACAAACGCTAGCACATTTTCCTCCCTTGCTCTTTCCCTCAACCCGTGTTTTTTCTTAAAGTCTCACCGGCCTGCAGATATGAGTGTAAGACATGGGCTATGTGCGTACGTCCAAGTTGGATAAAGACTCAAGTCTCCAATTAAAGCAAAACTCTACTTATTGAGATTGAGATAAACCAAATATCACTTTGGATATGTATATATCACTTTCTCCCTATAAGAAGGGAAGAGTAAACCAACGTAGAATATCTCTAAAATTCCAATTCTCACTCTCTCTTCTCTCCATTAATCATTGGCAAGCTAAATAGGGTTTTACTGTGTGAAAACAAAGCCACTATTTTAGTAATTGTGGCGACGAATCTTTGAACATCAACGATTCTGCTTCCGCTTTTGATCTTGCTGTTCTATTTGGACAAAAGGTATGTGCACTATTTGTCTTCAATGAGGAATACAAACATCTGATTAGGATTTTCTTCCTCTTTGGTATTTGTCCTGGCTTCCGAGTGTATCACTTTTTAATTTGAACCCGCTGAGTGATAGTAAATCATTATCTGCATTTTGTGATAGGACTGAGGAGTGTTTGGAGCGACGTCATAGTCCCATATATGTTGAGTGTGGTTCAACACTAAAACATATCTGAATGATCTCTCTAACCAGTACTGAGACCTTTTCAGATAAACCTTTGCACCCATATCTGGCCCAAGCTAGGCTGTTAAGTGGGGAATTAAAGCGTGTAATTCAACCGATTAAGTAGCGAAACCATGTTGTGGTTCAACCCTCTATATACATGGATTTACCATTATCTTACAGTGTGTAAGTATACGATAATGTTATCCTAAAAGAAACTTTAATTAATAGTTGAACATAAAATAGGAAATTAATTTTCCATCTCCCCTCAATGTCCCGTAGAATGTGTCAAAAGCTTCCATGATTTCATTTCAGCTCTAAGCTTATTCGTTGATAATATCATTTCTTTCAAAGTTTCCTGTGGTCCATTGGCAAATTAGCTCAATAAGCACTTCTCGTGCAAACGTTTTCGGTGTTTGGGAGGATCCGTCCACTGTTGCAGCTCAACGGCACGGAAGAGTCTCTACTTAAATCCCTTCAGAATATTCAAAGGAATTGAACAAGGTACTAATACTTTTTATACACCACATTTATCAATGAAATTTTCTGTAAAAGGAATGTTTGTGGGTGTTTGGTTTCTTTTTTTTCAAAAAAATTATTTTTTTTTAAAAAATAACTAATCTAAAACAGTTTTTCAATAAACACCTTAAAAACTATTTTATCAATGATTTAAAATGTTTTCGATATTTCTGTAAAATAAAAACATCAGTCATTTGCCTTTAAGAAAAAAAATGTTTAAAAAAAATAGTTTTTTTAAAAACAAGTTTTACCTAATTATCATAAAACAAGTTTTTCAAAAGTGTTTTTGGATGAAAAACTATTTTTTTTTTTTTTTAAATAAACCAAAATGCACTTTTTTGGAATAAATTAGGATCCAAAAAGTTTACTTATTACTGAAGTGCTGTAAGTATGCCTCGACATGAATTATATGAAAACAGTGTTTTCCTTCCTTCAACGACATAAGAAAGATTCCCAATATAAGAAAAAAGTCATGGGCTAGTCAAACACCTCGCGCTTTCGCACTCCAATTTTATGGAAATGGACCTGAGTTTTACTTTCACATTCAAGCTAGCGATCTTGTTATTATGTTGTTATACAGTGCATACCATTTGAAATCGAAAGACGGCGGTACTGATATTGTTCTGTCTTCTCAGTTACAGAAGCTTATGTTGGCAAAGCGCGCAAAGAATTCTTAGAAACTAAAGGTCAAAGGTTTATTATTAGGAATCATCCCCCCACAATACACAGTGTCCCATCTTAGTTAATTGACTCATCTAGTGGGGATACTGGTTAAGGAGATATCTTTGTGCCTCACACACAAGCACCACATTGGCAAATGCACACAAACACCGAAACATATTTCTTTTGATACTTGTATGTTTATCTGTTTATGACTTATATAGTCTGCAACCGGGTGGAGATTTTAGCAAAATGTGCACATCTCTTATTAACCGTGAATTCTCTGAGTTAGATAGCATCATAGCAACTATTGATACAGAACGGGCAAATTTCCGTTCCCAGTGTTCAAGATTTGAGTTTTTTTATATGGGGCACCACAAATATTCGAGATCCTTCCAGCAAAGAATGAAAAGGATATCACCCATGCAGATCATCCTCGTACTAGACACTATACAGTACACACCAGTTTATAAGTTCTAACCAAAGGACCAACTTCATTTAGAGACTAGGCCTCCGTCCCGTTTACTTGGGCCTGTGTCTAGGCTGTAATATCATGTCCACAATGATAGGCATAGGCACTGACCTGTTTTTTTTGTTTTTTGTTTTTGTTTTTTATTGGTAAGCTTATTTTAAATGAAAGTAACTCTTTGATGCTGGCGGGATTCGAGCCCCAAACCTTTTTTTGGGAAAAATTAAGCTGGGGTTAAGGCTGACCCCCACCTGCTTATTATTGCAAAATGTTAGATCATTAAAAGGAGGAACACAGCCACACTATACCGGCAGGCTACAAGCCTAACATACATAAGATAACATCATAGTCATCCTACAGTCGAGCCTAAGAAAGTAGAGATAGTAGTCTTAATTCCTAGTCATGATTTCTTTAACAATCTTAGGATGATCATTCCTAAGATGAGTCTATGCTTTTTCATAGTTGCAAAAGAAACCTTTGCAAGCACAACACACATAAGTGAGTCCCAAAGTATCATCCCAAAACTCTTTGGTGTAGTCTTCAAGATTTTTCAACAACTTTATCTTCTTCATCATTGCAAGCGTAGGCTCTATTTCTCCTGAAGAACGCTCTTGTATTCTTTTGCTTCTTTTTTATTTCACAATAGTCCATTGATGTTGATCCTTAGAAGGCGCAACATACCTTGATGAGCTCTTATGCAAAACAATAGTTGGGGCTACTGTAGTAGCATCCGTAAAGAACTCAGTCTCATTCTCTGAGAGATCATTATCTTCATCCTCATATCAAGCAATTAGCCCTTCATACATGTTTCATTATCTACTACTTGGCAATTGGTTAACCATATTGTTCTTATCTCTCTGGTTACTTGAAGTTCCCCTTTGCGATTGAGGAGTATCCATAGTTTCACCAATCATATTTACTATAGGATTTGTTATCTCAGCAGGCACATAAAGTGCTAGCTGAAGTCCAATGGAAAGATCAGTTCCAATATAATGTCCACCAGTGTTGAGCTCTTCAACCTCTGTTCCATTCCCCTTATCATGACTACTCTGGCCTACTTCTTATGTTCTAACAGTGGAAGGGCTCACACAAACTACTGGTACTGACTCCACAAGAAGAGTGTTCGACACCGCATCAACTCTTGTTACTTGTACTATTGGACAATCATTTGGTGTACCACTTGTTACACCTCTCTCAGTTGCAGACCTTCTCACTACTCAAACTCGAGCACCTTGATTCACACATTTAGCAGTGTTATGCCTAAAAATCTTGCATTTCTCACAAGACGATGGTTTCCATGTGTATTCTACTCCTACCACCACTTCTCTTTCCTTAACCTTTAGCTTGACCGTCGGTTTATACTTATGATTTACCGGAATCTCAACACATATTCTTGCAAAGGAAAGTCTTTTCCTTTTCGCTGTAGCTTCATCCATAAACATAGGTCCCCCAACTAAGCTTGTCACATAAGAGATCCTATCTAGTGTCCACATCTCTTTTGGAACATCATTAAGCTTAACCCAGATTGGAACTTTAACAATCTTACTCTTATATTTTTCTATCTCAATTGTCCAAGGTTTAAGAACAAAAACACCTGCAATGAACACTGGCCCAGCCTCAAGAATCATTTTTATATCCTCACCATTTGAAAAACTAATATAGAACATCTCCTTATTAGTTGTGATTTCAAAAGAAGCTTTCAATTTCCAGTTTTTTGTAAGAAATTCCTTTACCATTGGAAAGGAAAGGCGTTTTTCTAGAAAAAATTCAATTAAGTAGTCTTTCCATTGAGATTTACCTTGATCGATTATATTCGGAGGCACTTGAGCAACTCTGTCTTGCATAACAGGAGTAAAGCTCTTCAAGGCAGTATTTGTGAGTGTTGATGAACCTTTAAATAAAGAACTCCATGGAGAGGCAGTCGTTACTATAGCATTGACAACAAAAGGAGCTTGAGAGATATCCATTTTATGTCGATTGGAAGCTGGTTTCAAGTTGCCTGAAGCAGTTCTATCTCTTTCTATCATCACCCAAAGGTTTTACCGACTTTGCTAGTCGGCACTAACCTGTTGCGGGAATATTTTATTGTGTTTTGGCTTTGTTTGAGGGGTTTTTAATGAAAAGAATAAGTGAGTTTTGGTTCTCATTTTTTCTAAAAAATTTTTTTTAAAAAATATTTATTTCTAAAAACATTTTTTGAATAAACATGTTTGGTTGACTTTTCTTAAAAGCTATTTTATCAAACTAACAGATTTTGTGCGATATTGATCGAAATATTTTGGCATATCGCTAGTACTAATACATCCGGCATCCCATTTGCCTTGAGAACCCAATGTGAAAAACTCCCACTACTAAAAAAAAAGGCTTGTTGTGTCGGTTTTTAAGTGACACAACAAGTCTGATGTTTCAGGTTTTTCAAATTTACAAAGTGAAACAAGTAGTGGTAACACAACAGGTTTTGTCAAACCGACACAACAGATATAGTATTTGTTTCGGTTTTTAAATATAAACTGACACAATGTAGGGTTTTTACCGATATCTCATGAATGATTCCTACGATATCTACAATTACACTATATCACATGCATAAAGTAGCGCAGCGGAAACAGAAGATCGTACATTGGTCACAACTTTCAATTCGAAGTTCCAAGCTTTGATCTACCGGAGAAGCTGATGTTCTTGGCACACTCAAGATCTTCTTCTTCTCAACTTAGCTAGATTCAAGTTCCAACCACGAACGGAAAGCAACATTTGTTCACGAACCAATAACCAAGAACCAAGAACTGACAATGGCTAGCAATGGAGGTTACCACCTATGGAATCTCCACGAAAAACTAGCTTCTTCTTTAGAAAACGTTGGAGGCCACCATTAAAAAGAGAGAGATTTGCTCGATTTTGGGATGACCAATATGTGAGGGGGGTTCTATTTATAGAGCTCTCCCACCTCCTCAAATTCGGCTAGGATAGAGTCTCATACTTATCCAAAATCGGCTAAGGATAGAGTCCTACACTCATCCCAATACCTGGTGGTTATCCTTATCACGGTGGTTTATCCTTATCTTGGTGGGCGTTTATCCATATCAGGTCTGACCCGGCCTTATTTCCAACATCTCCCACTCACCCACAACAACGAAGAAGGTTTCTAAGAGAAGCGTTTAACTAGAATGCTCACCCATTCGTGTGTTTCACATGGCAAATGGTTCATGTGACCCTAGCACACGTATCATGATATCTGTGAAGTAGCAACTCGCAATGAAAATAAATATCCCTAAAAATTCTTGCTATGTGAGCTCAATTGATAGGTTTTTTGTTTAAGACATATCGAATGGTACCCTCCTTAAACTTTTGACCTTGTCAAGAAAATAAGAGGACTACTCGTAACTTTGGTTTGCTCCCCACAAGCTCTTACTAAAAGGCTGACTGGATGCATACTGGGAAGTTGGTAGAACTCTTACGACAATGACTTGCGTGCAAAGGGTAAAAGAACTGAAGGTTCATCACACAATCACTGGGATTCTACCTAGCCATGACAATGGATGATAATTGTGAATCATGTGATACGTTTTTGACTTTATGGTGTGGACTCATAGGGATGAGTGTTATTTGTCAAAGTGATGAAACAAACAGATCTTGGGGTATACACACACTCTTTGGATATTAGGTTTCCGGATTCGTCTTCTTTAAGATCACTTTCATGGTAGATCACTGTGTCGTGCTTTTCATTGCAACTTTCTACTTCACAGATATCATGATACGTGTGCTAGGATCACACGAACCATTTGCCGTGTGAGACACACGAATGGCTGAGCATTCTACTTAAACGCTTCTCTTAGAAACCTTCTTCGCAGTTGTGGGCGAGTGGGAGATGTTGGAAATAAGACCGGGTCAAACCTAATATGGATAAACGCCCACCAAGATAAGGATAAACCACCGGAATAAGGATAACCACCAGGTTTTGGGATGAGTATAGGACTCTATACTTAGCTGATTTTGGATAAGTATAAAACTTTATCCTAGCCGAATTTGAGGAGGTGGGAGAGCTCTATAAATAGAACCCCGCCCCCTCACATATTGATCATCCCAAAAACGAGCAAATCTCTCTCTCCCTTTAATGGTGGCCTCCAACGTTTTCTTAAGAAGTTAGTTTTTCGTGGAGATTCCATAGGTGGTAACCTCCATTGTTAGCCATTGTCAGTTCTTGGTTCGTGAACAAAGGTTGCTTCCCATTCGTGGTTGGAACTTGACTCTAGCTAAGTTGAGAAGAAGAAGATCTTGAGTGTGCAAAGAACATCAACTTCTCCAGTAGATCAAAAGCTTGGAAATTCGAATTGAAAGTTGTGACTAAGGTACAATCTTCTGTTTCCGCTGCGTTACTTTATGCATGTGATATAGCGTAATTATACATATCGTAGGAATCATACATGAGATGAGATATCAGTAAATTGGCATCGAGCCAGATTTTCCATGGTTTGCATGTTTTTGTTTGTAGTTTTGATCTTGTAATCTACTAATTTTTTTTGAAAAACTGCATTTTTCAAAAAAATTTAATTAATTTTTAAATAATCAGGTTGTTTAAAATTAATTAGAAATTGTTTAATTTTTTTTTTGCAAAATAAATTATTTATGGGAAATAATTTGGCTATTTTTAATTAAAATTTTAGTGGAAATTTTTTTCTAGGAATTTTTTTTTTCCTTAGAAATTTTTACATGGAAATTTATTTTATGAGATTATTTCTCTAGAAATTTTAGGATTTTTCACATGTATTTTTTCACGATTAAAATTTGACATTAGGATGTTTATTTTTACCATGCGGTAATTATTTAAATCTGGATTTTTTACTATTGCATGTAAATAAAATTGTCTGTTTTCTATCATCAGTCATATGAAAACTAAGGCACAATGCCTAAGTCGCATAGACCCGAGACTTGTAGGAAAACTGAACCAGATCTTAGGAGACGGGCTTCCAAGAAACGCATGACTGCAAAGCAATATATGAGAGTTTTGAAGCATACTGTCTTGAAATCTGATAGGATAAAGACAAAGCCACCATCACCAGAATATACACCAAAGAGCCCCAGTCCTATTCAGGATAGGAATGAGGCTCGACCACTTAAATCTCTCCTACATCGGTTATGGGACGATGCTAAGGAACCAAATCCATATGATGTGTCATCAGGGTTTATTTTCCCACCTCACAGGGAAAAAGAGGAAGTTGCTAGTATTTTTCAAATAGCTGATAGTGACTGTGAGGATGAGGATGACCCCCCTAGGTACCCAGGACGTTTCTATGTTCATGGTTGACTGGCTCTTTTTAGTTCCACATTGTTTTTGAAAGATAGAAAACTCCTTTTTGTCGAAACAATTTTATTAAATGGAAATTTAAGTAATAGATTTTTTGCATATTCTATGTTATTGATAGTCAAATGCATTGATTTTATTTAATGGCTAGAATCATGCTAGTAGATTATCATGATTATCTCATATGTAAAAATGTGGATTACTTAGATTTATTTTAAGAGATGATTCTTCTTCGTAGTATCTTATTTTTTTTGGAATTCAAACTTGATAGAATGGCACCCGATGGAAAATCCCCGTTTACCATGCTACCTTAAAAGGACTTGTTAAATGATTAGAATTACGAACTTTGGTCTAGGAAAGTTAGGCTAATTCTGGCAGATAGGAAGGTCATTGACGTAATAACTGAGACAAAACGTAACCTACCTTACCGGAAGGATTAACACAAGCTGCTTATACTGCTGCACTTAAGAAGTACAATGAGTATACAAGCAGAGACAATGTTGCCCGAATTGCCATACTTGGCACCATGAGGAATGACTTCATGATGCGATATGATGGCCTTGGATCGGCTAAAGAGCTATGGGAAGCAGTAAAGGCGGACCTTGGGGGTACGACTACTGCACAGCTAAGGAGGCTACAAATGAGCTTTGACAAATTTATCAAGCTACCTCATACCTTTATGACACAACATTACACGGTGATGAGGAACATGGTTCCTGAGTTAGCCCAAGCAGGACAGGTCCTATCAAATGATCAGCAAATTCAAGCTGTCATTAGGTTTTTACCTAAAACTTTGGAACAATTTCGTCTTATCTTGACGCATGACGACAATATCACAAACTTTGCACAGGTGCAAAGGAAATGTGAGCTTGAGGAACAAAGGCTTCTCAATTAAAAGCCTGTTGTTCAAACTGAAGCAAATGTTGTCAACTCCAAAAAGAGGAAGGCTCCTTGGAATAAGAAAAGTGGAAAAGGGAAAGGCAAGGAAAAGGCCAAGCCTAACCCACAGCAAAAGAAACCTAGGAAGTCGATAGACATGACTAGTGTTGAATGCTTCCGTTGTCATCAGATGGAACACTATGCTAGGGCATGTCCTTCTCCTGAGGTAAGTTTTACTTTAAGTAATCTTTGTCAATGTGTTAAATCTTGTCATCTTTTGTCGATTCATCACAATATTGGATTGTAGATTCAAAGATCGACGGACCACATAAGCCGAGATAGGTCCCTCGTTTGAAGATTTCCGAAAACTTCCACAAGGAACTCGGAGAGTCCACATGGGAAACCAAAGTGTAGCTGATGTTTTGGGCACAGACACTTGTAGGTTGGATTTTGCGAGTGGGAAATCCATCCTTATTGCAGAAGTACTCTTTGTACCCTCAATTAGGAGAAATCTTTTATCAGTTTTGAAATTACTTCAAGAATCCTATGTGTTTAATTTTTTTCCAGAACTCGCTTGAGATATTTTTGAATAACAGTTTGATAGGTCATGCTTATTTAATGGATTCTTTTATGACATTACACTTAGCACAAACTGAAGTTTTTATGTCTAAAATGGTTAGTTGCCAATTATGGCATGCTAGACTAGGACATATTGGATACAGTAGGATAGACCGCTTAGCAAGGGGACGGTTGCTAGACAAGAACCTTGTTGAGAATCAACTTGATATAACAATAAAGGCCTTAAGAACTGACCGCGGATATGAGTATCTTTCTGATGAGTTTAAGGAACTCTGTGAAAATAAGGATATAGCTAGACAACTAACTATTCCTTATACCCCTCAACAGAATGGTGTCTCTGAGAGAAGGAATAGAACCCTACTGGACATGGTTAGGTCTATGATGGCTCAGGCTAACTTGCCCATCTCATTTTGGGGTGATGCATTGTTAACGGCTACGCACATACTTAACCTAGTTCCTTCAAAATCTGTTGACAAAATGCCCTATGAACTATGGACTAGTAGACAACCCGTTTTGAACTACCTTAGACCATGGGGGTGTGCAGCCTTTGTCACTTCTCAAAATTGAGAATTTGGGAAGTTGAGTGCTCCTAGAAAGAAGTGTGTCTTTATAAGATACAGTGAGACTTCTAAGGAGTATATCTTCCTAGGGAAGGATACTCAAGGGCATGTCACAGAAATAGAAGCACGTAACGTCAGATTCTTAGAGGATCAATACCCAATGAGGGTTGAGGTTGATAAGGATCTACGACTTTACGAAGTTGACAACCTTATAACTGCTGTTGAACAAGGCAAAGATGAAACTTTCATCAACCCTGATTCCAGTGACAATGGCATTTGTCAATCCCAACTTCGTAAGAGTGTTAGAGGCCATATCCCCAAACGTCGGTTTGAGATTGAAAGGGAGATAAATATGACCAATGCACTTACAAAAATATCTGATGAACCTAAAACGTTCAAGGAGGCCATTTCTGGGTCCAATACAAGTAAGTGGATGGAAGCTATGAAGGAAAATTTGGAGTCGATGAAGAAAAACAAAGTATGGGACATAGTTGATCTACCTCCAAACAGGAGATCTATTGGGAACATGTGGGTTCTCAAGATCAAGAAAAATGTGGAAGGGAACATAGACAAATTCAAAGCTAGGCTTGTTGCAAAAGGTTATACCCAAAAAGAAGGAATAGACTATGAGGACACATTCTCACTAGTAGTGAGATTTGTCTCCATACATCTCCTATTGTCAATGGTTGCCCACTTAGATTTAGAGTTTTACCAGATGGATGTCAAAACTGTTTTTCTCAATGGAGAATTGCAAAGGAAATCTATATGGATCAACCCACTGGTTTTTCAATCAAGGGTTAGGAACACAAAGTGTGTAAACTGAACAGATCCATATATGGTTTAAAACAGGCATCTAGATAGTGGAATCTGAGATTCCATGAAGTATGCTTCAAGACAAATTCGAAATGGTAAATGAGGACCATTGCGTATATGTCAAGACATCTAAAAATGGTTTTGTGATTCTATTTCTATATATGGATGACATTTTGTTAGCAGGTAACAACAAGACATTGATAAATTCCACTAAGGAGTAGTTGTCATTAAACTTCAAAATGAAGGACATGGGTGAAACTAGTTATGTCTTAGGAGTTAAAATAACTCGAGATCGGCCCAAACGCTTATTGTCTTTGTCTCAGGAGGCATACATCAAGAAGGTTTTGGAAAGATTCAACATGACTGATTGCAAGAAAATGGATCTCCCAGTAAGTTTAGGAAAGTCTTTAAGTTATGAAATGTCTCCCAAGTATCCTACTGAAACTCAGGCTATGAAAAATGTACCATACTCAAGCACAGTCAAAAGCTTTATGTATGCAATGTTGTGCATGTACAAGGCCAAACATCTGTTATGCAGTTAGGTTAGTATCAAGGTTCCAAACAAATCCTGGGGTCGCACACTGGAAGGTTGTCAAGAAGATAATAAGGTATCTCAAAGGCACCGTGGACTACTCGCTTGTCTACCAAGGGAAAGATCTTAAGCTGATTGGGTACTCCGATGCCGACTGGGCTGGACACCTTGATGAGAGGAAGTCAACTTCAGGATATACTTGCATAATGAATGGAGGTGCTATATCCTGGAGCAGCAAAAAACAAACTTCCATAGCACTTTCAACTATGGAAGCCGTATATTATATCTTTGCTTTCGCCACACGTGAGCCCGTGTGTGGCTCGTGACGATTCATCAAACACTTGTCAGTGTTCTCAAGAGTTGTTGAACCAGTTCACATCTGGACTAACAACATGGCTGCTCTTGCATATGCTAAAGATCCAAAGTACCATGGAAGAACCAAGCATATAGAGTTAAAGTACCACTACATACGACAAATGATACTGAAGAAGAAAGTGGTTCTACAACATATATCCACTGATCAGATGGTTGTGGATCCATTGACCAAACCTATTCCAAAGGAACTCTTCCTTGCACATGTAAAAATGCTTAGGTTAAAGAGGATGTGATTATGCTAAGAACACTTTGATGGTTTAATGAATAAATGTGCATTCTTTCCAGTTCGATTGCATTCTCATTATATTGTTTATCATCCCATATGTATGTCAGTAGGGTTGACTGGTTCACTCACATGAACAGTCACTTCCATTTTAAACAGTGGGAGTTTAGCTTGACAAGTCACTAAACTTTATGGGAAGGGTGGACCTAGTGCCGAGTCATGCCCCTTCTTATAATTGGATAAGAAGAAACAGGCTTCATAGGGAAGATTCTGTCTAAACCTACAAACGGTTGTTGCCAAGTGCAAGCAAAGTATCATTGGAATTGTCATTAGGGATGGCAACACTTACATGGTATGAGTGGACATACAAATATCTATTGTTGAGTAAACAAATTAGATACTTTTGCCATGACATGTTTTCACACAACATGTATATAGTTGACCACCTGAGAGCAAGAAAATAAATATCCCTAAAAATTCTTGTTATGTGAGCTCAATTGATAGGTTTTTTGTTTAAGACATATCGAATGGTACCCTCCTTGAACTTTTGACCTTGTCAAGAAAATAAGAGGACTACTCGTAACTTTGGTTTGCTCCCCACAAGCTCTTACTAAAAGGCTGGCTGGATGCATACTGGGAAGTTGGTAGAACTATGACGACAATGACTTGCTTGCAAAGGTTAAAAGAACTGAAGGTTTATCACACAATCACTGGGATTCTACCTGGCCAGGACAATAGATGATAATTGTGAATCATGTGATACGTTTTTTACTTTATGGTGTGGACTCATAGGGATGAGTGCTATTTGTCAAAGTGATAAAACAAACAGATCTTGAGGTATACACACACTCTCCGGATATTAGGTTTCCAGATTCGTCTTCTTTAAGATTACTTTCATGGTAGATCATTGTGTCGTGTTTTTCATTGCGACTTGCTACTTCACAGATATCATGATACGTGTGTTAGGGTTACATGAACCATTTGCCGTGTGAGACACACGAATGGCTAAGCATTCTACTTAAACGCTTCTCTTAGAAACCTTCTTCGCCGTTGTGGGCGAGTGGGAGATGTTGGAAATAAGGTCGGGTCATACCTGATATGGATAAACACCCACCAAGATAAGGATAAACCACCGGGATAAGGATAACCACCAGGTATTGGGATGAGTATAAGACTCTATCCTTAGCCGATTTTGGATAAGTATGGAACTCTATCCTAGCCGAATTTGAGGAGGTGGGAGAGCTCTATAAATAGAACCCTCACATATTGATCATCCCAAAAACGAGCAAATCTCTCCCTCCTTTTAATAGTGGCCTCCAATGTTTTCTAAATAAGAAGCTAGTTTTTCGTAAAGATTCCATAGGTGGTAACCTCCATTGCTAGTTATTGTCTGTTCTTGGTTCTTGGTTTGTGAACAAATGTTGCTTCCCGTTCGTGGTTGGAACTTGACTCTAGCTAAGTTGAGAAGAAGAAGATCTTGAGTGTGCAAAAACATCAACTTCAGGTAGATCAAAGCTTGGAACTTTGAATTAAAAGTTGTGACCAAGTCACGATCTTACGTTTTCACGACTACTTTATGCATGTGATATAGCGTAATTGTACATATCGTAGAAATCATGCATGAGATATCGGTAAAAACCCTACATTGGTATACTACTTGTGTCGGTTTTAGCCTTTTACAACTGTAAATTTGTTTTGGGAAAACACAAACCGACACAAGAAATAGAACTGTTGTGTCTGTTCTTCTTTAAACCACACAAAATGGATCCCTTCTTGTGTCAGTTTTAGTGGATCACCTCTTACGAAAAATAAAAATGTAGAACAATAATTGACATGTATGAAAACATTGCCATCCACATCAATGTAAAACAACTAACAATCTCAAAAACAATTTCATTTCATTACAAAATAATTCCATTATCCAACATCTGTTTACAACCAACCAACCAACTATCCAAAATACAAAAACAAAACCCACAAAATAAAACCTAACACCATGTGAGAAAATGATTTCACGTCTAGCTTTTATCCATCCATCTAGCCATCATAGCTGCGTTCTATTAAGTTCAATCTACAAAAAAAGAAAAAACAAAACAAAAGAAGTAGTTAGGTTCAATATATCGTAAAACGACAAAATTCATTATAGTACAAAATGCAAATACGCTACATGTTCACATGACATAACCTTAAATATGTGCTTTTTAAGTCAAGATAAGCAAAAAACAAGTAAAACTAACAAAATCTAAAAAACACACCATCCATTGATAAGTACATACACGTGATCTAAAGCTCATATTTCTTCACCTTCAACCCACTTTCCAATAGCTGCATAGCCTTGTCACCTCTAACAATAACACTACCCTAACTTGGGACGGAGGTTTAAAAAACGCATTGGGGCTTAAGCCTAAAGGCGCGTGCCTTAAGCCTTCTAGGGGTTTTGCACCTTGAAGCATAAGCCTTACAAATTTATACATGTATAATGTGATTATATGAGGCTATAGCCTCACTGGTGTGGGACATGCACTTTAAGGCTTAGTAAGGCTCAGCCTCACTAGAAGTCGGGTATTACCCCAGCCAAACCTTTTTCTTTCTTTCTTTTTTTTGCTTTATTTACTTTTTCCCACTGTTTCAACAAGTTAGTATTGAGTCTATTACTTTGATTCAGTGAGTGTCTTTCTGTCTATGACTATGGGTCTATGTGTGAGTCAGTGAGTGTCTACTTTCTACTGACTATGTCTATGTCTATGTTTCAGACGTATTCGACTAGCTTACCTTTTTATCTTCATTTTACAACAACCACCACCAACGCCAAAATGAGACATAATTTCCAGATACTAACCTCTGAGTTAAACCAAAGCTAAAATGAGGGATCACATTTCGCTCCCTTTTAAAATGGTGAGACAGATTATTTACTACTCTTATAAATAAAAATCTAAAAATTTAACCAGTTACTTTAGGCTCGAGCAAAATATAATAGATAGCATAGCATACCAGGACACATATCCGGGCATAACCCAATGATAACACTAGATGACTCCGGGCCTTCATAATCGGATAGCATGAAATCTCCTCCTGGTTCAACGGGTTGATCAGTAACAACTTTAAGTCTTTCCACCAAAGCTTCCTCATGCCTATTTGCTGGCAACTTGCGTGATCAATATTTTTTTGCACTGGTTGGCTTAGTTCAACACCAAAGCGTGCTAACCTCTTTGCCTTTGCTTGCGTCTCTCTGCATTTCATGTGTACAAAGTTTCATTAGCAGAGGGTGAAGGCGGGGATCTTGTTCACACCCAAATGTCTAGATCAATGGATAAAACAACAGTGTTGGCTACTACAATTCTCAAAAAAAAAAATTGAAGGAGAAACAAACGGAAGAATCGGAGAGAGGAGAGAGAGAGAGAAATCAGATCATACATAAAGTTACTTCAGATCCTATCCAGTGTGTCCTTTTCTTCCAAGCCTAAGCAGAACAACCATTTGGAATCTGACTTTCTATCCACTTAAAAAGACTTGGTAAATCAACACCAGTCCCATCTAATTGTTCCTGTACATAAAACATTCAAGAAAATGACCAAGAGTTAAGCTGAGATATAGTTTCCTTTTACTCCTATACAACAGGTACAAAAATATTAAGTGTAAAAATTATCCAAAAAATAAAAATAAACTCTAAAATTAAAGTATGTAAGCCAAGTCCAGCACCTTGTACTTCTTAGCAAATTTACATAATAGCATACATTTCTATGCATGCACAGGTCCAGGAAAGTTGGTATAAGGGCTTGCATTGTGCCTGCGGGAATATTTGTCAACAAGGCTACCACTTTCTTGTGTTGTAGCTTCGGAGGGCCTTTTCAAAACATCACTATGTAAAAACCGACGTGGATCAAACACTACAAAATTTCAAACTCCACAAACCTAGTACACATGATAGAGTGCCTACTTCACCCACTATGTCCCACTCTTTGGAGTTTGGACTCAAAATTAATTCCTTTTCCAGAATCTGGTAATTACTGGCGTCTCGTTTTAAAAGGTCTATAGAGCTTTTCCTAAAATACCAACTTTTTAAAAACGCAATTAGTAGATAAATAGATATGACGTTTTGAAATTTGGTATATAATTAAGTGAAACACTTTTTTCCACCACATGCGCAGTCTCTCCATGCTGCTCTTTTTGCTACTTTTGACCTTAACATGATTTTTTTTAACCTGACCTGGCATAAACTTATCACATTTACAAACTATGTTGTACCAATGCAGTAAGAAGTCTGGCATGTCACAGTTAATTTTAAGATTCATACTATATCAAAAATCAACTGAAGACACGAGTAAATGTTCAAGTGTTAAAACACCCTATCAAGAACCAAAATTTGTAAATAAAACTGAAGAAAGAAACAAACCACCAAGTGAGCACTCTAAGCCTCCAACTCATCTAGCGTTGTCTCCCAGTTTTCGACGAAATTTCTCATTTCAGTAGTAATAGCCAACTCCAACTAAACGAAAAATACTGTCTCATTACATGCTAATACAGTACCCAGGGATGGAGAAACAAAAAGAGAAACTCACCTCCTCCCCATGAAGATTTTTAGCTAATTCTGCTCTTACATCAATTTCAACTTGTGTGAGTGACTCCTTCTCCAGTGATTCTTGCGCCTCTGCTGCCTAATAATTAGAATGAGCGAAAAGGGGAGAATGCATATAATTGACACAAGAGACAAAGATTAACTCGGATGAAAAAGATACATACCTTACTCTCGACTTCCTAAAGCTCTTTAATTAGATCTTCTATTTCCAAGTCAGTGAGAGGTGCCTGAACAACCCAAAAATGATAATGTAAACAAGAAATTCATGCAAACTTGAGTAAACAAGATGGAGGGAGGAGACCGGTTTTGTTCTTTTTGTCCTTGAAGAAAGACCATAGTGAGAGTAAAGGTGCCATTAAGTTTATTTGGGCCTTGGCCCATAAGTCCTTTTATTTGATGTGTCGGTTTGCTGAAAAACTTTTAAACTTTAGGCGAGAAAAATAAGGAAGCGACACAACAACTCATTTATTCTGTGTGGTCCAACTTAAAAGCGACGCAACAACAAATTTCTTGTGTCACATCTCTCAAAACGGACACAACAAACTCTTCTCTAAACAAAACCGACACAAGAGATTTTGTTGTGTCACTTTTGGGTAAAACCATCACAATTAGTTTTTAAGAAGCCCTTTTTTTAGTAGTGTCAAAAAAAACAGTTTTGTAAGTTTTTTTTTTTACCAAATAAGTTAGGGTTAGGCAGACCCTCACCTGCATATATAATTAAAGTCTTTGATACACCGTGCCAGATGCGTCTTCTAATACGCCATCTGAAGATAAGTCAGAGACATGAAGAAGTCAAGTCAAGAAGTCTATGGTTGTAACTGTTTAGGACACCTAATCATTCTCTGTAATAGTTTTCTGTAATCTTGTATTAGGAGTACTATATAAATAGACAATTGTAACATTGATTGCTTAAGAAAGAAGAAACAAAAATTCTAGGGTTTCAGAGTTTATTTTGGTATCGGAACTAGAAAATCGCCTCACGACGTAGATCCATCCTATTTTTTCAATTTCTTCATTTTGATTCAATCTTTCTTCACTAAACATTGATTCTATTCAATCAAACACTATGACAAGAACAAATCAAACGATTCAACCATCATCAAACCTTAATCTTATTATCAATGGTGGTGATCATCAAATCACTCCTCAAATTAATGGAGTTACAGATCAAAACAATGATCAAAATCATTCTAATCTTCAAAACAATGTAGCTGAAGATCAAATCAATCAATTTAACGCTGCTGCTTCAATTCCAGCGAATTTTTCTCATAATCAATATCAAGTTCAGAATTCTCAAGACTTCTATATACAGAATCAAGGTTTACATCAGTTTCAACAACAAACTCAAGGTTTACATCAGCCTCAACATCAAACTCAAGGTTTGCATCCATCTCAGCAACCAACTCAAGGTTTCAATCCCATTAACATAACGTATCACGGTGTTCACTCTTCAATACCAAATTAAGTTCCTTAATTTACTAGCTTTAACGCTCCAATGGCTGTTCCACCAACAACAGGTTCTTACTCTTTTCAAAACATTTCAAGTATGGTACCTTTGAAGCTCAAGCGTGATAATTATCTGATGTGGAAACAAGTCTTTTTACCTCTACTCAAAACACATGATCTAATGGGATTAATAGAAGGTACTAACATTTGTCCATCAAAGTTTCTACTTAATGGTACTGGAAATTTTTCTCCTGTAATTGATCCTCAATATATAGCATGGGTAAAACGAGATCAAATGCTATTGATATGGATAAATGCTACTTTATCTGAGGAATTACTTCCATATGTTGTTGGTGTATCCACTTCTAGAGAGTTATGGTTGACTTTGGAAAAGAGGTTAGGCACAATTTACATTTGCCCATGTGATTCATTTAAAACACAAACCGCAAGAAGTGAAGAAGGGTGAGTTAACAATGCCGAGTACCTTCAAAGGATCAAGATAATTACCGATAGCTTAGCCGCTTCGATTCTCCTCATTCGATGGTGATTTAATATATCATACCTTGAGAGGTTTACCTGCTGAGTACAACTCCTTTACAACTTCTATTCATACAAGATCAATTAATGATCCAGTTCATCCCGAAAGAATTATATGGATTACTTCTTAATGAGGAACTGACTATTGAACAAAGAACTAAAGGGCATCTTAGTACTGAACAAATCCATCAAGCCTTTGCAACATTTAACATCTCTAATAGAGGATCTTATGGCTCAAATGGAGGACGAGGAAATAGTTCATATGGAAGAAATGGTGGAAGAGGCAATAGTTATGGTGGAAGAGGAAATGGAGCATATAGAGGAAGAGGTTTTTACAATACTCAAGGCTATCAGAATTAGAATTTAGGATATAATCATGCTGGTTCTTCAGGGTATAACAATGGTGGCAATGGTTACTTAAAGGCTTCAGGATACAATAATGCAGGATCTTCAAGGCCACAATGTCAAATATGTAACAAGTATGGGCACATTGCTTTAGACTGTCACAATCGAATGAATCATAGTTTCATTGGCAGAATTCCACTAGCTAAACTTGCAATGCTTGCAACCTTTCATGACATTCCTTCATCTAGTCAGTTTAATGCTTCTTCTCAGTTCAATGACACCGTCTATTATGATGCGTAGTATACTGGTTCTCATGATACTCAGTATAATGGCAATGACACCTCCTATTATGATGCTCAATATAATGGTTCTCATGGTGCTCAGTGTAATGGTTCTCATGCCTCAAATCAAGCATCAAGTTCTCATCAAAATGACTCTTGCTAGTATGTTGACACTGGTGCATCTAATCATCTTATCGCTAATATCAACAACTGGATTCTCACACCGATTACAAAGGATCCGACAAAGTTCTCGTGAGGCAATGGACAAGGTTTGCCTATCGTACATACTGGTTCTACTTCAGTTAATACTTTACATTCCAATCATAAATTCCAATTGAAAAATGTTTTACATGTCCCTAGTATAAAATACAATCTCTTGAGTGTACACAAGTTTGTTTTAGACAACAATTGTGTACTAATCTTTACTCCCAATGCTTTTTTTGTCAAGGACATGGCATCAGGGAGGATGTTTTTCCAAGGACAAACTAAGAATGGCTTGTATCATTTGCATTTTTCAGCACAGCCTTCTCATTTTCCATCTTTTCCTACTACTTTCATTTCAAATACAGCTTCTCATACAATCTGGCACAGTCGATTGGGTCATCCTGCTACCCCAATTCTGCATAAACTCATTCAAGCAAAATGTATTGAAGTTCACAATCAATCAAAATCTTCTTTTTGTCATGATTGTACTATAGGAAAAATAACCAAATTGCTTTTTACTTTGTCTGTTTGTAAGTCTATTGCACCTTTGCAATTGCTTCACATGGATTTGTGGGGCCCCTCTCCTGTTATTTCAGTTAGCGGAAATAAATATTTTGCTACTATTGTTGACGATTTCTCTAAATATTGCTGGTTTTTTCCTTTGCATTCTAAATCTCAGTTTTGTTCTATCTTTGAATCATTTAAATCTTTCATTGAAATTTTTTTGTCTCACAAGATCAAAGTTGTTCGAACTGATAATGGGGGAGAATTCATTAGTGCCAAATTCAAAAACTTTCTTTATTTATCTGGCATTGCACATCAATTCTCCTGTCCTCACACTCCCGAACAAAATGGAGTGGTGGAAAGAAAGCACAAACATATTCTAGATATGTCTCGAACTCTCATCTCTCAATCCTATATTCCATCTAAATACTGGGTAGATCTCTTTTCCACTTCAGTCTATCTAATCAACAGGTTGCCTTCATCTTCTTTAAACTTCATTTCACCATGGGAAAAGGTATTTCACAGGAAACCTAATTATTCTAGACTCAAAACCTTTGGATGTAGCTATTATCCCTGGTTAAGACCTTATACTTCCAACAAGTTAGAGTTAAGGTCTAAACCTTGTGTTTTTATTGATTATTCTTTGAATCACAAAGGTTATAGATGTCTTCATCTCAACCCCGGCAGAGTATACATTTCCAGACATGTGATTTTCAATGAGCATGAATTTCCCTTCAAACTTGTCAATCCTCAAACTTCCTTTAATCCTAATTTCTCCTCTATCATACCTAGACAAGTTTCCACTGTAGATTCATCATTACACAATAAAAATACACTTAATATCATCACTTCCAACCCTTCTAACATTTCTCAATCTTCATCTGTCAAAATTCCTTCTTCGTCTAATACTCATTCTATGCAAACAATAGCTAAGCATGGTATTTCTAAACAAAAAGCTTTAAACTCCACTAAACATCCTTTACCTCATGCACTTCAAGTTAATCTTTCTGCTATTCATTCCTTCTACTCCTACCTGTTTCTCTCAAGCCATTAAGGATTCAAACTGGAAATATGCTATGGTTAGTGAGTTTAATGCACTTCCCAAAAACAACACTTGGATTCTAGTACCACCTTCTCCTTCTCAGAATATTGTGGATAATAAATGGGTGTTTAGGCCAAAACAAAAAGCAGATAGTACTATTGACAAGCATAAAGCAAGATTGGTGGCTAAAGGGTTCAATCAAAGAATATGGTTTTGACTACCTTGAAACCTTCAAATCGTTGCTAAACCTACTACTATCGGACTAATAATTTCCATCATAGTTCATTATAATTGGGATATAAGGCAATTGGATGTTTCTAATGCCTTTCTACATGGTCATCTCAAAGAGGAGGTCTTTATGAAACAACCACAGGGATTTGTTGATCCTACAAAGCCTCACTATGTCCGCAAGTTATTAAAATCTTTATATGGTCTTAAACAAGCACCTCGTGCTTGGTATGAAGAGTTGTTTCAAGTTTTATTAGCTATTGGCTTTAATACTTCTTGAAGCGGATCATTCATTGTTCATTATGAAAGACTCAATGTCGGATTACTTTCATACGTGTATGTGGACGATATTCTAATTACTGAGGGGAGCTCTAAACTCGTATATCATTAAGTTATTGCTAGACTGAAGTTCATTATTTGCTATGAAAGACTTGGGCACTCTTCATTACTTTCTAGGTTTGGAGGTACAAAAGATCAAAGGGGTTTATTTCTATGTCGGACAAAATACACTTATGATCTTTTGAAGAAAGCAAACATGGTGGATGCCAAGCCCGCACTAACTCCAATCTCTTCTAGTTGCAAACTAGATTCACATTTAGGAGAAGTACTCGGAACCAACTACTTACGGATCTCTTGTAGGAGCCTTGCAAGATCTCACTGGACAAGGCCCGACATCTCCCTTTGTTGCCAACATGGTTTGTCGGTTCATGCACCGGCCCAAGAGCTCCTCATTTTTTGCCAGATTAAGCACATCATAAGGTATCCGAAGGGCACACTTGATAAAGGTATTTGGTTTACTAGAAGTTCTTTCAATATTCATGCATATACCGATGTTGATTGGGTTGGATGTCCTATAGATAGATGATCTATTACTGGGTATGTGTGTGTTCATAGGAAATAATCTTATTTCATGGTTCGCCAAGAAGCAACATACGCTTGCTCAATCTAGTACCAAGCCGGTGATATCGTTCTTTAGCACACACATTGCCTCGAGAGATTTATTGGATTTGTCTTTCGTTAAAGGATTCGCGACATTCCTTTATCTCAATCTCCCTAACTTCACTTGCGGACAACATTAGTGTTATTGCATTAGCTAATAATCCTATCTTTCATGCACGCACAAAACATGTGGAGATTGACTATCATTATATTCGAGAGCTCGTGATCAACAAAGTCATTGATCTCAAGTATTTATGTACCCGGAGATCAACTTGCGCATATATTCACAAAAGGATTATGTACACGAGATTCCATCCGCTCTTATCCAAGCTTTCGGTTATTCCCTCTCCCCTTCAACTTGAAAGGGGGTAATACGTCATCTGAAGATAAGTCAGAGACATGAAGAAGTTAAGTCAAGAAGTCTATGGTTGTAACTGTTTAGGACAGCTAATCATTCTCTATAATAGTTTTCTGTAATCTTGTATTAGGAGTACTATACAAATAGACAATTGTAACATTGATTGCTTAAGAAAGAAGAAACAAAAATTCTAGGGTTTCAGAGTTTATTTTCTTCCTCCACTATTATATTTAAAAGAGCATCTAGGGGAGGAGACCACTAGATATAATAATTACAACCAACCTAATATAAGTTTGTCAGCTAATTTGCCACTCTGTTACACTCTCTATACATATGAGTGAAAGAGATATAATAAAAATAACTAATTAAAGAGTGGACAGAGTTGATCAAGTCCTCACAAAACTATGGAGATTTTTCACGCTTGTTGATAGCTTGGATGGCATTCAGTGAATCAGACTCCACAAGAAGCTAGGTGCTTATATTGTAAAGATAGACTCAGAGTCATTCCTACTTCAATCGCCTTAGTCTCTTGGTAAAGAATATTGTCTCGGTCTCCACTTCCATTATATGCATATACTATCCCAAAAAAACAGTTTTTTAAGTTGAAAAACAAGTTTTTGCTATTTATCATAATTTTTTTTTTTACCAATAAATATTTTTTGGGTGAAAAAACAACTTTTTAGAAAAATAGAGACCAAACATGTTTATTTTTTCAAAAAATGTTTTTTCACTAATAAATAAAAGGTGATCTTGGACACACGCATAAAAACACTCCTATACCTCAACTTTAAAATAAATAAATAAAATTGTTTTAGACACATTTATGTTCTTAAATTATCATTTTTTTTATTAGACTTACCGAAGACAAAACAATTCATTTATTAGAATATATATACATCGTTGCACTATTAAGGACCCAATACTAAACCCTAGATACTATAAGTTTTTCACTTGTAACTGGAAAAAAAAAAAAAAAAAAAAAAAAAAAAAAAACAACAACGTGTTCTGCTTCTTCTATAAAATAAATGATTTTGATTTCTTCTCTAATAACCTTTTCTTTAGCAATATTTCTCTCACTAATAAACATGCAAGCAACCCATATTTGATTTGAATCAACCAGTAATGGAGATGAATACCACCAGCCTAATGAAGATGAAGAAAAAAAAAATTGGAATCAAATTTTAGGCATGTGTTGTTTCCATTTTTTTGCTCCTATTGAAAATACCTCAAATTAATTTGGGAGATATTATTGGATTGAGGCGGGGTATAACAAAAACTTTAGTTAGTTATTGGGTATGAGAGTGTTTTTATAGGTGTGTCCAAGATAAATCTAAAAAAATTCCCAAATCGGGACTTCTCAAAATAATCACATAGTTTGAAACAAATTAAGATCAGTCAAACAATAACTGATGAAAGCAGCAACACTCCACTCTAGGGTTTAATGTTTTGTTTTTATTAGCTTAAGAAAGGGAAGGAACGCTAAATAAACCTCACTCGCGAGAAAAGCTCAATTCAACCAGTTTGTGAAACTGAGTTGTTAGATCTGCTTCAGTGTTTCCAAATGCAACGTTGTTTCTATGCTTGTAATAAGTTTTTTCTCTTACAATCGTTATTCTTTTCATTTAAAAAACTCTCTTAATATTTCAAATGATCCGACCCCCTAGTGTTACAACTAAGAATGTTATCTCCGCTTGCTACAATTGTACTGTTGATTATACGAATGAAAGTTATTTAATGTCTTCTTATGAACTACTTACTCAAAATACTGCTAGCTCACACTGCTTACTCAAATAACATGTTTGCTTGGGACAAGTTACGCCCTGGAGCGGAGTGTTGCTGCTTTCATCAGTTATTGTTTGACTGATCTTAATTTGTTTCAAACTATGTGATGATTTTGAGAAGGCCCGATTTGGGATTTTTTTTAAAACCGTTTATACCGACTCAGTTAAGCTTACGGACAATTTCAGTTTCACTTTGAGTTTGAACTAATGTTACTAGGATTTTGTCCCAGTTCTTTGCCTTGAGCACAATTGAACAAATATATGCACTCTTCTGTTTTAACTTTGAAGTATATGACAAATATTTGGTTGATTTGGATATCTATTAGGACTATATTCAACAATTTGCTTTGTTCCTCACGTGGAAACAACTGTTACACAGATTTTCAAAGCGTTTTGGTAAGTAAATTTCAACTTTCCTAGAACACAAGCATTAGTCACGGACTGCATATTGTACAGGAGGAGTAAATGTCCAGATAACTGAAAAACTTTCACCTACCCCACTCACTAAAAGCCAGAAACGAATACCCACCCCACTATCAAGTAACAAGATTTGGTTGAGAGATCAGTCACTGTCAATCAGGACAATCATTTAAGGAAATAATCAGAATATCATCATCTTGGAAAATTCACTGATTGCCAGCAGCAAGTTGTCATGGAGCCCACACAGATAGACAATGGCAAGGCTTTACTAAATTTGGCACGGGAGACAGTCTGCTCGTCCGGAAAGGAAAACTCAGGAAAGCTAACATGAATTCCTGCCAATGTTCTCAACCCCACAACCATATGCAGATACTTAATCCCAATATATATATACTAGAAACAATACAACAAAACTACTACAAAAGAGTAGACTACAATATCTACTAGAATTCATCATTCACTAGATTATACACATTTTACAGCTGATATTATTTCCTATATGCGGTCACTCGGTGTTTTGAGATATTACCTCACCAAATTTCAGGAAAAGTTGACCATCTGAAGTGCTCATGGATGTACAGTTTATCATGCCAGGATTCTTAATATTCGAGTATTCTTCCATGTAGCTTGCTACTTTAGTAGATGATGGTAGTAGAGGTAGTGGCATTGCTGGTTTTGGAGTAATGACTGGCACAAGTGACTCTAGCACACGTGTCACCTCGTGCATGGTTGGCCGATCACAGGGTTGCATCTTCGAACAGAGAAGACCCAGCTGAAATACTTTCTTAACTGCTCCGAGATCTTTACATGTGGCAGAGATGTCAGGATCTACTGTCTCCATCACACCATTGGTGAGAGTCTTGGACATAATCTGTTTACGAAAAATATGACAACATCAGTTATTTCACATTGCAAAAAGTATCAAAAACTGTAGGAACAATGAGCATCTTAAAATGTGCACAATTTTCGTTTTATGTCAAGATTATTGGCTCATGACAAATGTTTCACCTGTAGAAAATATTTAAAACCGATACTGAAATTGGCAAACAATACATCAGACAATCCTATTTTCCAACCTTACTGTACCCAATTTTACTTGGATCTACTTGAACAAATTTTTTTTCCTCTGTATATAGATCAACCAGTTTTCTACAAATGCTTTCAATTGAGTTGGTCTTCTCGATTTTAGTAAATTTCTACTGCCGGCATAATGGAACCACAAAATTATTGATATTCAATTATGCCAACTGAATTCACATAATGAAACTATAGTTTGAAGTAGGAAGTCCCATACCAGGTTATGAAGATTGGAATCATTGTCTACAGCTTTTCTTCCTGTCAGTAACTCTAGGAGGACAATCCCATAGCTGTAAACATCTGACTTCTCAGTTAGGCGAGAAGTGCGAGCATATTCGGGGTCTATGTAGCCAATGGTTCCCATTACGTATGTTGAGGTGAAAGTCTTGGTAATGCACAAGCTTTTGGCAATCCCAAAATCGGTAAGATGGGCTTCAAACTCCTTGTTCAAAAGTATGTTAGATGACTTCACATCTCTATGAATTATTCGGGGGCTGCAGTCGTGATGAAGGTAGGTGAGTCCCCGAGCTGCCCCAAGTGCTATGCGGAGACGAGTATCCCAATCAAGCTTCTGCTTTTTCCCGGGGCCTTGCAAAAAGTAAGAAGGTATTTAATAAAAACTCAATAACTCATTTAACTGCAAGAAAAAATCTTAAAGCCGTTGAAACTACATAATTGCATAAACAAGCCCGAACCCCACATGTTATCAACGTTAAGTACGAATATCAAAGGAAACTTTCATAACCATAAAGTACATCAATCAAATAACATCTGCTCAGACCCACAGATATAGTTCAGATGGACCACAAGTGTAATGTTAAAAAAACACTTACCATGTAGCAGATCCCAGAGGCTGCCATTCTCCATGTAGTCGTAAAAGAGAAGGTTTCCAGAGGGTGACAAGGAGTATCCCTGTAGGGTAACCAGATTCCGATGCTTGATGCTCCCAACTGTTTCGAGCTCTGTCTCAAATTCTTTCAGACTTTGAGGATAATGAGAGTAGAGCCTCTTTATGGCCACTGGTTTGCAATTCTTTAAGACACATTTATACACTGTGCTTGATGCACCATAACCAATAATGTATTTTTCACTCAGATTCTCTGTCATTCTCATGATGTCCTCGTACACGTGAAGAGCCATATTCATGTTAAGGATCACCAGCTTTGGTGTGATCTGATAAACTGAAGCTCAAAAAAGGAGAGAAAAAGAAGTACCGACTAGTGAGCAGGTATCTTTCTCAAAGCACATAGTAATTAGTTAATTACATAAACCAAAGATTGATTCAATACTGATGATATAAAGTTTACAAGATAACTGAAGTTCCACAGGCCAAAGGGGACTTAGATAAAGAATGTATTATCATTTTATATGCAATATGTGCTTACAATGTTACAAAGAGGATAACATATTTAAATGTATCAGAGCAATTTCCTTGCAATATTAGGCCTTTAGAGCGAATTGAATGCTCCCAATGTTTACCCAAGTGGTCAACCCACAAGCTTCCATTACTACTATTCATCAAAAGCTCCAAACGATTAGCTAATTAAGACTCTTAATCATCTTGGTGCGCACTAAACATTGGACAACATATTTATAGGTGACAGAGAGTAAACAAGCCTTTTGGGCCACAACAATAGCCTGCTCTTATACCATATTAAACAATGAACCAATGGGGCATCCAACTCATGTCAACAGTGAGTGTCAAACGGAAACCCCAACGTTCAAGTTGCCAATCGTTTCACGACCAGTTTCAAGTTTAGAAAACAAATGTCTAGCAAATACATGAGCAAAATCCCCATGCTCTTGTGAACAGGATATTTCAGATATTATGGAATTGATGTTTATCGAGTAGATATGGAGTGGGGACGCACCTGGTTTGTCCAGAGCTCCTTCAGAAAACGGAGGTGGATTGTGCGGTCTGCATGCTGCCACTAAGATCATGAGAAGGATGACCAGTGCACCTAAAGCAATTCCTAGGATAGCTGCTTTAGATATTGAGGCTGCAAACACCACGTTGGAGGAAAATAATGAAATTACCAAGAATTAGAAAAAACAATTAAACGCAAATATAACCTCATTAATTTTGGTTTTCAAGAAAATGAATGAGTTCGATGATATGGTTTTTAGAAAGTGGGGATGACTCTGAAAGGGCATGTTCATGAAGTGAATAATCTGAGAAGATACAGCAGCCATTTACAGGAATAAGGAAACCATAGGTCCCGTGTAGTGCCCATGATATTGATGTGCACAACGACCACACAGATTTGTTACAACGAGCAACAAATTGGAGAATAGCGACAGTAGAAAGATCCATCTAAGAACTTATGTGTACCTCGTTCAGGAGAGTGAGAATTGTGGCAAGGAGAATCAACCCAAGGACCGCAAAGCCCAGGATTTCCAACAAAGCTGCAGAGAAGACAGTCCACCCAGAATACGAAATCAGAACCATCTATGTCAAGAAAGCTGAAGTGGTAAGCTCTCCCACCAGGAAAAAATGTTTACAATCACTCACCTGCTCGGAGGAAACATTGAAAACTTTTTTCCCAAAGGAATATCACCAGCTAAGTTGTTGTATGACACATTTCTGCTTAGATGCAAATAAGATACTATGAGGACTGCAATTTTCACCTATAATCAACCTAATAATAAATTTGATAGAGTTCCCAGACAAAAAGATAACTTACAGAACATTTAGACTGAAGCAGTTGACAAGTGAAAGAAGGTCTCCAGTTAAATTGTTGTTCTCCACACGCCTGCATTATTTTGAACTCAAAATGATACAAGAAAAACACGCAGAAAATTAAAAGGGTCCTATGTTCGCCCAAGTATTACAATAAGAATCCATGCACAGTACAAAATATTCAGAAGGGCACCTGACAATGAATGTGTATCATTATCAGCTAGAACGAGTCTCCTTTTTGTTATGTTCCAGATAAAACACTCAAGGTTCCCACTTGAATTTCTTTCTTTCATTTTTTTCATTTTGATTTAGAAGATGGTTGGTAATGTGATTAGGTTAATTAGACTAGTTTTCCTTTTAGATTATTTCTAATTTGAATTAGGTATTGCTTCTAGTTGTTTCCTTTCAATTAGTTTTTAATTTGTACGCCTTCTTATAGGGTATAAAAAATTATGTAGGCCTTTGGCCATAATAGTTTTTGGTTGAATTGAATATTGGATTAGTAGAGATTCGTTGATGTTCTTTGCAATTGTGATTGCATCAGCTAGGGATCTGTCAAAAGGTGCACTGAACACACATTTGTCACAGAGCCAATGTCCTAAAAGTCTAAAACCTGAGGTTCTTCCCCCGAGAGGCTGAATTCGGGATTCATTCTCTAATATTAAACATCAGAAGTATAACTCACAGTGAAAACAAATTCTGTAGCTGACCGAGTTCCTGAGGAATTTGACCATAGAGTTGATTTTCTGACAGGTCTCTACAATATAATAGCATGGTTAGATTGGTTCAGAAACATTACACATGTATGTTAATGTAATAAAATAGGAAAAACTGGAGGTTCCTTACATCTCCATAACACTTCTCAGATTTCCAAACTCTGCCGGAATGTAACCAGTCAATCTGTTCTTGCTAAGAATTCTAGTGGATAAACATACAAGGCATTAGCTATAACTCTATAAAGAAGAAAAATGGAGATGGAATGGCACCAGATACTAGAACTTACAGTTTCAAAAGATGTTCCAAATCACCGACAGAAGAAGGAATGGAGCCAGAAATCTTGTTATTTGAGAGATCCCTGAGGAAAAGAAACTAATGAAATAAACATTCCAGGGCTGATCAAAAACACTTGTTTGGTTTGATGGTACTTACAAAGTATCTAAATTGCCAATCCGTGACAGTTCTATAGGGATAGGGCCTTTGAGATTGTTGGAGGAAAGATTCCTGTGGTTCACAAGAACAACACATACCCATAAGCTACCATACCATCCATACGAGTATATGACAGAACTTAGAGCATTAAAGAGTTTTTCTTTGAACATAATAAAATAGTCAACATGCTAATTCTCAATTTTCCTTTTTTTCCCTATCATTTACACAATGCATGCATTTGTAGATGCAGACTACTCCAACCCATCCAAGATATAGATATAAAAGTAGGATGGCATGACATACGACCACAGCACAAAAAAAGGGGTACGGCTGTTAAAAGGATAACATTCTGAACTACGAAAAATTGTTGAATAACAGGACTCACAAGGACGTCATGCTCTCAAGTCTTTCAAAACCAGGTGGGATACCTCCACTCAATTTGTTGCCATAGAGATTGCTGCCATCAAATCATTTGGTCAATATGATTATTAAATAGTGACATCAATTAATTCAAATAACTAGCCCCCTGGAAATAGTTAGAAGCTTACAGATTATTGAGATTCGTACATGAGCTTAGGTTATCCGGAATAGGACCCTGGAGATTGTTGTTAGCAACATTCCTGCATGCACGAAAAAGGCACAACAAACCAACTCACAAAACTTTGGTAAAACTGAAATTAATGAAGACTAAAGCTGGTACTAAAATACATTTAGTCAGAAGACACTTACAGTTCAAACAGATCTGTAAGCTTCCCAAGTTCAGGTGGAATATGTCCACTAAGTCGATTATCATTCAGCTCCCTGGGGATGTAAAACTTTAGTAGCTCAAAAAATAGTAAAATAATACTATTTTTCTTCCCAAAAGGTCTAAGAATAACAATGATCATCCATAATTCAGCACAGTATAACTTCATGCATGCCCACTTGCATGCATTCAACAACTATTCATGAGGTTGAACATATTTCCTAGTGACCACCTATTAGGCAAAATTAACTTTCCAATGAAAGTTAATGCAACTGGACAATTCTGATGTCGAATCATCCAAAAGACCACATTTTGAGAAATTTGTTCAAATAGAATATTGTCAGTCAATAGAATCAGGGGCCTGGGTAATCAGCAGGTTTAGGCAGTTAATAGCACTATGCCTTTTCGAGTTGTGTCCCCATGGAAAACAAGCATAACGAAGCATGAGAGCTTACTTCACCATAATCTCAACAATACCATCGACCAATAAGAAAATTTATCAAAGAGTAGAGAAGAAGCTTCCTTACAGATAGTGGAGATTTGACATGTTCCCCAGCTCAGGAGGAATTGATCCTGTAAGCTTGTTACCATGCAAATACCTAGAATTGAAGAAAATAATGGTTCCTTAAGATATATTTGTGGAGGTTCTTTAAGAACAAAAGCAATGAACTGTCAACACATATACTTTCTATTTGACCAAAGCGAAAATTCTACAACCAGCCACAGCAAAACCACTTACAATTTTTCGGTATAAGTTAAATTGCCGAGTATAGGAGGAATTGGTCCACTTAACAAGTTGCAGCTGAGATCACTGTATAGAAACAAAAGAGGAGAGACAATGGTCAAATAATCTACCAGAGCTATTGGAGGATGGCAGGATGATGCTCAAGGATGACATTATACAAGTATGGTGACTGCACACTCGTGAGGAAAAATTAAGGACTCCTTAATATTTCATATCAAAAAATTTATAACAAAAGTAAATTAAGAATGCTTACAGTACAGCAAGTGCCTGCATGAGACCAATCACGGATGGAATATTCCCAGTAAACTGATTTCCTTGCAGAGATCTTTCATGTAATAAGAGGGGAAAAGATGATGAATAAGTTAAATCATTATTATCAGACATTGAGAAATTACATTACACTACCAAAGACAACAAACTAAAATAAAATACAGTAGCATTTACTCACAATGTAGCCACTTGCAGAAATCCAATGTTGAAAGGAATTTCTCCCTTCAGCTGGTTGTAGGACACGTCCCTACAAATGAAAGAAAGAGCTTAAACACCACCAACTTTTCAAGAGTAGAAGACTTCCCCACAAGTCACAACAGAATTCAGTTAAGACGAAATACGTACAAGACCTGAAAGGCAGTACAATTCCCAATGTTCTCAGGGATGCTGCCAGTAAGACTGTTGTTTCTCACATCACTGCAATTGGCGAAACACAAACATACAAACATACCATTAAGGAACCCGTCCAAAACAAGACAAAGATGTAGATCATTGGAAATATTAATGAGAAGAGGCTGAAAACATACAAGTACCACAACCCAGTTAACTGGCACATATCAGGCGAGAGAGTCCCGGTTAAATTGTTTTCTCGGAGACCTCTGGAGTTAACACAAAAAACCAATTGTTACCCTAACTTAAGCAAAACGGATTCGAAAAAATAATCATAACATCAACAATAACAATAGTAATAAACAAGAAAAACGATTCACTTCAGACAAAAATTTCACTACACTCACAGATATTGAAGAACTTCATTCCAATAAATGAGTCTAGGTATGTCACCACTCAGCATGTTATGCGCCAGATCTCTGAAACAAGCAATTGTTAAGGTCATAGTAAGATATCAAACTACAACAAAAAATATAGTTGGTGGGGAGTGAGCATTGTTACTTACAAAAACTTCAAATTTGGAATCTGAGACAACGTCGAAGGAATGGGTCCAGTTAATTGGTTGTTTTTTAAATTTCTGACAAATTAGAAAGATTATAGCATGGATTCAGTACATAGTTCAGAAGTTCAGAAATAACACATTCTACTAAAACGTTTTTAGGGCTCACAAAAACTTACAATGATTCCAACTGTTTCAATTTTGAAACTGAAAATGGTATATCGCCATCAATAACATTAAAGGACAAATCCCTGAGCCAAAATCAAGCTTCAAGTCAAATTCATATAAACAAAAGCTATGGCTCACTGTGCATAAGTGTCAACCAAACTCCGATAACACCTAATAATACTTACAGGCTTTTGAGAGATGAACAGTCCCCAACTTCATCTGGGATTTGCCCAGAGAGGTGGTTTCCATTAAGATCACTGCCACACAATAAAACGGCAAATCATTATCAAAATTAGAAGTCAAACACAAAGCAGCAACACAATACCAACCACAAATGCATAAGATGAAAGAGAATACATGGAAAGTAGGCCTTTCAGATCTCCAATTGAAGGTGATATTTCGCCGCCGAGATTTAGTCCTGAAAGATTCCTGCATTACCAAAATGCAAGTCTTATTAATGTACTACAAAAGCTACCTGTCCACAACTCCAGATAACCACAACTTACAGTGCAATGACATTAAAGGTCACATTGTCACAAGTCACCCCCCTCCAAAAACAATAGTCAGAAGAATCTGTCCACTCGTATAAAACATTGTCAACATCCCGAAACGACTTCTTAACCTCCAAAAGTGTCGCTCCTTCAAATTGAAGAAAATTAGAATTAGTAACTTATAAACCAATAGATCAATATTCAGTCAATAATAACTATCTGAATTATTAAAAAAAAAACTCTCAAAAATTATGCACGAGCCATCTAAAAAGTTTATGATCATCTGCCATCAAATGTACAAGGCAAACTAGGGCAATTTCCATATGGCACATAAAAGCGTGAATTGTAGACATATACTGTACAAAGAGAAGAATAGAACCAGGAAGACCTAGAAGTTGGTTTGATGCAACAGGAATGTGGTTAGAGTATGTGAAGTTGCATGTGGCCTAATACTCGTTCACCCTTCATGTAATTCCCTACTTCAAAACTTTAAAACTTTCTAGTTTGTACTCAAGAGACTTCAAACTTGCTTAATTGAAAGCAAGGAGACTTCTACATTGAGCATATACTAATGCATGATATTTTATTCTTTTATCATCAATTTTTTTTTGGGTTCAGTACTCCTTTCTTCTTCACTGAAATTTGGTCATTCCTTCCAGCGTTCCATTTCTACATTTAGTTCCAATTTTAATCACTTTTGTCACTTGGGAAGAGTAGTACAGCAAGTCCTTAAGAAAAAAAATTTTAAATTTAGCTTTTTGATTATTATAACAAAGTCAAAGCCTTCAACACCCAACATTCTTAAAAAAACAACTTAGAAAATTAGGAAAAAATCTAGACTTATACATCAATCAAACAGTTCCCTACCAAGAAAAAAAAAATCAAAACTTTCAAACAGAAACAGTATAAAATTAATAAGCAGAAAAGCTAAGATATATAGTGAAAACTCCAGAAATGGCACATTTTTTAGCAAAACAAAGAAATATGACAAACAATTCAACAGTGAAAATGACATAAGATTGGGTCAAATTGAGCTGAAAAAAGAAAGTTTCAGAAGAAGAAAAGTTGCACTCTTGTTTTGATGAAAAACACACACTGGGACAACATAAGAAGAAGAAGAAGAAGAAGTAAAAGAAAACAATCTCACCGTCATCGTCATCAGTATCAGCTGCAATGAAGCTCAAAGAAGTGAGAAGAAGCATAACAGCAACAAGAAACACTCTAATAAGTAAACCATCAGTTCTGAAACCAAATGCCATGATAGCATTTGCAAGTGAACAGTTCACTCTAAACTAGCTCAAAGCTCATTTCTCTCCTCTCTCTCTCTCTCTCTCAACTAAGTTTGGAAGTAGAAGAAGAAACAAATAAGATGTTTTTTTAGAGTGTGGGGTTTTTACTTTTTTCTTCGTGCTTTGAGTTTTGAAGTGTGTTAAGTTGGTTTTAAGAGAGAGTGTTTGTTTTTGGGAGGTGGGGGAAGTTTAGATTGTTCCATCACATCATTCTGGCTCTATGTGCCTTTCTCTCTCTAGAAAAAGAAGTAAATGAAGAGAGGGGAAGGTAGTGAATTATTTTTGGTGGGAAAAAAAGAAAGAAAAAGTTAAAACTCTTCTGCCACTCCATCAGTTGGTTTTCTCTGCCACAACTTGTACCTGCCTGCAATTTCCACAGCTCATCTCCTCACCTATTATTTCTCTCACTCTCTCTCTCCTCTTCTTTGTTTTTTTACTGTTGATAGTTACTGCATGTGTTTTTTCTTCTTTTTATCTCCCTTTCGCTTTCTGCATCATCAGAGATTTCAGAGGCTACTCAATAATAAGGCTGCAACTCTTTTTCTGGACTGACAATGACTACTTCCTTCGCTTCTTTATGTATCTGCTGTTTCTCTATTATCTAGTTTCTTTCTTGTGCAAGTGAAAACGGTTATATGGGGTCAGGCTAGTATCGGGACCATAAACGATCCTATTTTGGTAAGTGTGGTCCAATGGAGCTCATATTTTTCATGAATCTTTCGTTTCCCCCAACAACCACCTCGTTTTGGTTTGTCACTTTTCTTTTACTTGAGGGTTTAGAGGCTGCAGCCACAGAAATGACGATACTTATTAAAAAAAACAATTTGTTAAATGGGTAGGGTATTTATAATGGGAGTGAAACCGCATATAGTGAAAATTTTACACTCCAAATGTCAAAAAACTCTTTTTAGAGGTGTTATCCAGTAATAGAGTATTAGTTGATAGAGAGGGTGGAAAATTCCCCTTCTAATTATCAGCTAATAAAAAGCCCAGATGATACTGGAATAGATGTCTGAGTAAAAAAAAAAATTGGACGTCACTTTAAATAACGTCTCTTTCTAATTCTAAAGTAATTTTTTAACTCAGACATAGTTTAAATTAAAAATAAACGTTAAGTGACGTCCGAATTTAAAATCTAATTTTTTTTATACTTTTCTATTAGAGAATATAGAGTGGATATTTATAGGCTATACAATATTATACAATTAGAAGTGTAAAATCCTAATGACACATAAGTGAAGATGTAATTTTACACCTGCATTGGAGATGCTCTTATTAGTTGACCAAATAAAACTAAAACCAAACTCATTTAAGAGTTAAAATGACTCTTAAAATAATTGTTATTTTATTACAATTAAAATTTAATTTAAAATCCTTTTGTAGCGAAAAAAAATAGTTAATATGACTCACATCATAATATAGTTCATGATTTCAAACGGAATCTTTAAATTTTGTTGAATATTTCAGTTTTTGAAAAATTGTAATAAGTAATAACATTATTAGAGTAGAAAATTATCATATTTTGGAGTTTTTTTCGGAATATATTGGAATTATATTGTGTTTTTTGTAACTTTTGGAATTTCAAAATTGTCATAATTTGCCAGGTGACTTCTCATTAGGGCTATATTAAATATTAAAAGACACGATATATACATCAACATGATGGATAACCTTGAAAATTACTTCAATTGCTTATGTTTTATTTTGACAAAAGTTGTTATGAAATTTAAAAAAATTGCGCCGTTAGATAATTTCATAACATTCTAAACGATTTTTTTTACGATGTTGTATATCTTTAAATGAATTAATTTTTTGTGCGGGTGATTTTTATCGTGTAAAAAATATCTCCACAAAAAATCGACTTCTAATTCATTGTATTTAGTAGTGAAATAACTTTGGGATCACTTTTAAAAGGAGTTTATGTAACCATTAACATATATAAAACATGCATATGGACGACCCTTTGTTTTTTCCACGATAGATAGTGAAACTGTTGGTTGTATTATTCATAAAAACCAAACCTTTCCAACAACAAACAACCCAAAAAAAATACAATCAAATACAGCAAATACATTACAAACATATCCAAGCTAAAACATAAAACGACTTCAATCGACTTCATCCCCTGCCGGATCTTGACATCAAGGGAATCATGACCTGTTTCCACAGAAACCACGAACCTCTTCCTTACAGAGCATAGACCCGAAGATCCATACCAATGACCCAAAGGTCCAGAACAAGAAGCTGCATATGGACTAAGAGATATTGTTCCAATATTCCCATATAAAAATATCACTTGTGAACAATATTTCAAGGGTGAGGTGGAAATCTTGTGGTCTCATCTGCTCGTACCGCTTGAGTGTTTTATGTTTCATTATACTAGGCTTCTTTATCTTTGCTGCTAGTGTGAGGATCTCTCTTACGGCTGGCATATGTTGTTGGCGGCTTGTGCTTTTACGGTTTTACCTCGCAATGTAAATACTCAATCTTAGCGCGCAATAGCATTCTTTTTACGGTAATGGTTAAAAATGGTTAAAGAAAATAACGTTCGTAAATGCATTTTCTTTTCCCCTTTCACCTTGTATGAAATTGCATATTGCATACCGTCGATATATTGAAGTTTGATTTGTAAATAAAAATTCCAAATTTTTTGGAAACCCCTTTTGGAAATAAGTTAGTTTTAATAATGCAAATGGGCTAGCTGCCAACTTCAAAATCTTTGAAGTTGATATGAGAAAATCGACCTTAAACAAACCTTAGCCAAAAATAATTGGTGCCTTGGTGGTATGACTGGTATCAGAGTTTAGAATTTTGGCTCGGACCTGGAGCAACTGATCCACAACTGTGTCCCCTCATTTGACATTAAGCTTTAACCAGGCTTACATCACTTGTGGACATTATAAAACTTCATTTGATACCGCTGCTAATTGTTTGCCTTTGAAGAGAAAGAGTTAGTATCAGCTGCTCCTGGGTCCCATTCCGTTTTTGTGTCATGTGAGTTGCTTTTTTCCGGACCTGCTCAACAATCAATAAGTGGACCACTCATGATTTTACTTGCATACGAGAATTCAGGTTGATTACACCATGTTAACAGCTTCATCGAGGTTGCCCTATCCATGAATAAACAATTATTTATTGTAATTCTTATTCTCGTCACATGCTTCTATTAAACATGTCCAACTCCAGGAAACAATACGAACTATGAATCCCAACATTTTTCTTCCATTTGATCATTACGAAAATTTGTTTCTGACGTAAGTAAGATATGGTAATCTTTCCAAATAAATTGGAACGGGATTTCGATTCTAAGACTACCATCAAGTCTAATCCACTCACAGCTCCGCTGGTAATTGACTAATTGGTAGGAGTAGCCGAGTTGGCGAGTTGCTAGCAAGCACCGACACTTCACACGACGACGTTTCGTGTACTAAGACGTCATATATCCGACTATACCTAAGTGAGGCCCCATGTTCGAGTCTTTTTGGACCCCAACTTATACTGATGGGTGCTGGTTCATCAGACGGGAGTGCTTCGTAACCTATGGGCAATGTCCTGCAGTCCTGGTTTCAGCACCCTGGAGTTCAGCCATTATCCGATGTCAAAAGCTATGTCGAGTTGAGAAAAAATTGAAGCAAAATGAATTCAAATGCATGGGTTAGGAACTGGGGATGTATTAAGCAAATGATGATAGGGCCGTGTTCTGAGTTCGTTCTGACGTGTTTATATTTACCTTCTTTAAGCAATCTAGCAGCCTAGCATGCGTTAGGCACTTCCATGGCTAATGTTTCTGGTATACGATCAATTTTTTCATTATTTGCGTTTTGTCCGTTGAAAGGAACTTGAACCAAAATCACTTGTTGTTAGTGCGTGGTTCGATTATTGGAGAAATTAATTCAAAATGCTTTTTCTACATTTATTAACATGTCACTCTCTATTTACCAATCCTAAATTGCTATCAAATATCAATCTAACCTAATACCAAATATTGCTATCAAATATAGCATGTGAAAGAAGGCACAGGGCAGTAATGCATACAGTGATACAGATACCGTTGAAACCTTTCCTAATGCTCATTCTAAAACAAATAATATAAATGAACAGCTATAGTCCTTCTGTCCTAGTGTTCGCTCCAATTACTTTGGCACTTGTGTTGGGTAATTTTCTATATATTGTTTCGGACCACGCACACTTGCCATGAAAACTGGCAAAGCCATGGATAGTTTGCCGCTTCTGAGAGCAGGTGATAGATGATGATGTTTCTTCAATTGGGAATTTGGGATACTTCGATTGCACCTGGAAGGAATACAATAGATACTTTGCCGCGTCTGTTGGGTGCACTACACCTTACTTGGATAAATGCCGTGCCCAGTATCCCACGTGATAAAAGGTCCCATCCAGTACCATTTTTTCAGATAATACCTTTTTATCGTACTCATGTATAAATACAAAAGATAAATAGGAGGTGCCTTTAACTTCTTCCACCAAACACATAAGTTCGCATATGTTCAATGTTTTCCTGCTTTCTCTCATTATTTTACCAGTTAATAATCTTTTTAGTTATCATTTTGAACTCTCTTTTATTTTCCTCGATACTTCGTTATCATTTGAAAGTTGAAACTCAGGGATAAAGTTCTCAAACTTCTCGTAGATCAAGTAATCTATAGTAGAGTACCAATATATCCGATTTATTAATAAATATAAGAATAACTGTGCATGGTAGTACCTGATCGGTGCATGAAAATATGTGAAGATTGACTTTGTTCGTGAGATAGAAAACAGCAGTAGTGCGTCTGTTTTAATTTTGTTTTCCATCCGAATAATTCAATATTGTAAAAATTCTCCATACTGATTGATGAAAGGAAAGTCTCTCGTTCAAAGTTTTCAACCTACAGAGATGTTGACAATTTGAAATGTGTCTGAAGTCCTACAGTCTCACCAATATTGTTTTCCAGATTAGCGACAGAATATTTGTTCAATTTCACTTCAACACTCCTAAATTTTGTCAAGTAACAGTAATAAACATGGTCATTTGGCGTTGGACTAAGACATGACTTGCCGTATGAATTACTATTTTTTTGTGAACAAAATAGAGTAGGACCAAAGCTTAATCATTTATTGTTTTAGAATTTCATACATCTAATCACACTTATTCTTTTTAATTGAAATCAGGGCGAGCAGAACCACATTTGATTATTCGACTCGCATAATTGTATGACCCCCAATAGGATTATACTGAAATCCAACTTTCAGCGTCTAAAGATCAATCAAAGTAGAATTACACTTAGAAGCTACCATGATAGTCGACCTCCTATAATTCTCATTCCCATAGTCTCATTCAATCCGCAGAAAGATAGTATGTATCATTCTATCCGACTTCCTACATATTCTTCACTGTGAAGAATGATGCTAATTAAAGCATTAGGCATTCAGCAAATAACGACAGCCGTATGGGGTTCCTGGCATTTTCAGAACAATCATATAGACAGAGGAAGGATTAAAGTTATATATGGGGACTTGAATGAAAGAGCATGAGTTGTTGCTATCATCTTGAGAGTCATGAACGCACGCACCTTTCCTTCCATTGTGTAATTTTTTTCGACTGTATAACAAAATGGTAACTGCTGAATAAATAGTACAGCTGTGTAGTTTGTCCATTCAAAAGAACAAAAAAATGGTAAAGGTCACGGTTAAGGAAGGAATACGTATCTTCATTTTGGGTTACCTGTGCAAGTAGATTCTATATTTTTATCCTTTCACCTTGGAAAGCTAACTCCTTTCATTTCATTCTGATGTCTATGACTGTGAGTTGGGAGTTTTTGGGTCCCGCGGCATCACCAGTTCACCACTCTTATTTGACATCTGAATATCTGATTGATTCATAATCTTGAACTTTATGTACTTGTGTACGTTGAGATGATATTATGTACGTTGAGATCATGTTATAGATCGTTGGATGTTCACTGTTTTGTGCGATTAATGGTTTTCTGAATCATTAGTATTATCATTATTCAGACAAAAGAGTTTGATTTGGAATTTAGCTCTATACTGTAGAACAATTTGGTGAATCCAGAGCTTAATGTTTGTTCGCCGATTGATTGTAATGGGCTAATGGCTGGCAGAATGTAGGAAATCAAATAAAAGGAGATGCATTTCGGGTTCGAATAGTTTGGACTTTGGAGCGAACAACGCAACAAACTTTATAGTACGTTAGGTCCAGCCCATCTACCTTGGGGCCCTAATTTTATATTTGAATGGGCTCAAAGGCGAGTTAAAATCTTACTCCTCATGAAAACTCCAATGGAGGGTGTAAAGTGGAAACAATGTAAAGAGTAAAATTTAGGGGTTTTTTTTTGTATTAATCCCCCATTGTATGGTCTCGTTGGTAAAAAAAACCCTTCGGAGTAACAATCATCACAAAAGACTCCCTATTCCGTATGGAAACTATCAACAGACCGTTTTTGAAATGCCAAATTTACCCCTAATTTTTTTGAAATTTTTTTATTATACACACATTTTTCCAGTTCAAATAAACCAATAAGATAAGATGAATATTGGAGGAAAAATAAGAGATCCTTGATTCCATTGATAACGAGTCGGGCCAAAATTAAGTTGAATTGGAGTTACCTTATTAAAATCACCGCACATGAGAGGATTTCAGAACACAATAGTGAGAAAATTGACTTTTGTTATGAAAAAAGTCATTGGTAATAAAGGAATATGAATGAACTCTTAACGACTACTTAATTTCGAGATAAATTTGGTATTTCAAAAAAGCAAACCACTTATTAGCATTTTCGAGACAAAATGAGGAGTCTTTTGTGACGATTGTTACTTTTGAGAGTTTTTCACAAATGCAACCATACAATGGGGGGGTTAGTAAAAAAAGCCCCAAAAATGTACACCATTGCCTTAAAAAATACTCACCCAATGAAGTGTGTAAACCATATACAAGAACTAACAACTTGAAAAAGAAATGGGAAATTCCCCTCCGCCGTTTCCACATTGTTAAACCTATGGACGTCACTTAAAATGACCGTGTGAGAAACAAAACAAAACATACGCCCATCCATAGTTCGTGATTCCGAACGAAACTCCGGAATTCCGCTCGGAATTTCGGTTTTTCAAAAAATTGAAAATTTAAATATAGTGTCGAAATAATTGAAATTCCGAAAGGGTTCGAAATTCCGAATTCTATAGAGTCGAAATTTATTGGATTTCAGTTTTTGGATTTACCGGAATTCCGAGAATTCCGAAATCCCGAACTATGCGCCCATCTAACTTCACGTTTGTTCATTCTCTCTCCTCCATATCTCTTTCCCCTCCATCAATCATTCTCCTTCACTGCCACTTCACAACACAACGGAAATCAAGGGAAACAACGTCAAAGTGAAATATTAACGAACACATCAAGATTAAATTTGGGTTATTGTTTGATGTTCTTCTTCTTCTAATATAAATTTCTCCTTTTTTTTTTTATCACTTTTTTAATTCAATTTCACAGGATTTAATAGCATCACCATGTGCAGAAACTTGTGAAGATAATGTTGCACACCCAAGTGCTTTAAATTGAAGCTTGGTTCTTCATTTTATTTTTTTTAAATAGAAGGAGAACAAAAAAATGGGTTACCTTTACAGACTTTTATGGACGCCCAAATTGGGTATTGTTCAGTTCTACTCAATTTGAGAAAGACACATATTGAACGTACTCATCAATTCAATAAGACACACAATTTTAGATTACTATACTAATCATTTAATTAAATTACAAGATGAGTTGTTTTGTTGAATTGAGGTGCTTGAGGTGTATGTAATGAATTGGGTTGTCATTCAAACCAATGTGCAAGGTCTTGAAGTAGCGTACTTTTTTTCCATTGGGTGACTCTCGATGCTTACATTTAGGGGTTTGTTTGTTAAAATTTTACTAATGAAAAGAAAATGAAATAAAAAAAGTGGTCCACTACGAAAAGTAATGAAATGGAAAGGAAAGGAAAGAGTGATTGTTTGGTAAACTATGAAAAAGAAAAATAAGACTGAGGAAATGAATAATCCTGTTTGTTATGCAAAATATGTGGAAAAGAAAAGAAAGCTAAAAACATGAATAATTCATCCATATTACTTATCGTTTTTCTCCAAACTACTTATTATTTTTCTCCAAAACTCATTGCTCTTGGGAAAAAAAATTAAAAAAACAAAATGCATGACCTTTTTCATTTTGCGGATATATACATGACACTTGTAAATTAAAATGAATTTAGCATAGGAAAAAAAAATGACAAAAACTACCCTGTTTTATCAATATAAGAGTATAAACACTTGTATGACATCTGCAAACTCATATATAATATTGTCTAATAATAATAATAATATTTTCATTAAGCACGAATAAAATATTAAGAACAACATATATAGTATTAACTAACATGAAAATGTCTGCAATATCGAAATGATAATAGCATAATTAACTACTAACAAAAGTAACGAGATAATATATGACAACGTAAGGAAGCGTTTCATAACAAGGTTGAGAAATAATGCTATAGTTCACCAAATTTATGATTTTAATTGATATGAGCTATTACAGGGGTATTTTTTGTATCTCTTTGAAGACTTGGGTCTTCGTTCCTCAGGGGAAATCCATATAAACTATCATAGTTGTTGTATGTGCTCCAAGATTTATGAGATAGTTCACTAATGAAGTTCCCAACTAATGAATTTATTTTAATAATAAGAAGAAGAAAAAAGTATATCTAAAAAACATGCTTATCCCATAAAAAAGAGAAGGGCAGGGAAAGAAGAAAGTACCCGAGGTAGAGTTTGAGAGCTGAAAAGAAAGATGTTGATGTAGGAACCATTATAGTTTCACCGAATGGTTTACGAACCGTTAAACACCATGCGCAGCGGAATTAAAGGGTGTTCACGGTTTGGTTAGAAATTCATACCTTTTTTATCAGCTGTGATAACTCTGAGAATCTGAATTCTACAAATCAGCAACCTCTTGATCTTCTGTTGTATTCATATCTTTAGAATGGACATTGTGTGGGCAATGATCTACCACCCTCTTCTTTCTCTATTGGCCTCTCTCACTCATAAAATCCGGAACTAATTTTGGATCTACTTTTCTTGAGCAAAACCTTGAGAAAAACGGCCAGAGAAATAGGTTTCTATTTATAGGCTACAACAGGGACCATGAGGAGAAATCAGGGTTAGGTCTCCTGATGGGCTTGGGCTTTCCATGTTTGCCTAGAACACACTGCCCAACTCCGTCAACAAATGACTTATTCCACTAAAGGTCATTGTTGCACTACCGCCCTAATCCCAAATTATGTGTTACGTTTATGGGCTCCATATTATGTGCTCGTTGATCTCCCCGTGTTTAAGATATCGAATGCCCGTTGATTAAGTCAAGTTACTGACAACTACATTAATCAACTTCTTATGTCCTTGAGTAGTATCACTCAACCTCATTGTCATGTTGGATTAAATCCACTTGCAAAGTTTACATGACAATCCTTATGAACTCCTCAAGGGGACATCATCAACCCGACTTTTTGCGAGTCACGGATTCCTTCTATAATCAACAACACACCTTACATACAATGTCATTATCCAATCCATCAAGTTTGTTAATTCACAAATGAATCTCACTCATTGATGATTTAAAACAATGTACAATGCACGTAAACGTCCGTTATTATATCTGGATTAAGAGGACAAGCATCCATAATAACATAGGTGTTTGTTCTATTATATAGTCAGTATAAAGAGAAACAATCTCACTTGGTCCGGTTCAATACACACAAAGTGTACTAGTGTAATCCTGTAGTCAAGATAGACTAATACTAGATTATACTACAACCTTACTAATGGTTTGTCAAAATCTATCTAAGTTGTGAACGTTTATTTATACTTTATAAGGTACTGATGATATGATCTTCTGTGTGTCACCACACACCATATCATCTACAACATAAAATATTAGACTCATGCATATAACTAATAACATATATAATATTCATAACATTTGCCCATATGATTCTCATTCAAAATATAAAGAATTAGAGTTAATACAAAAGTAATGTTTTTAGTATATAACCCTATCAGTTGAGTGGTATGAGAGATGAGAAGATAAGAAAAAGGGTCTGGTGGCATAAGCTGTTGGAGTGGTTCGCCTCTTTCTTTCTTTTTTTTTTCCTTTCATTTCCGTAATTTTTTTTAGGAATAGGGCACGAACACAAAGCCATTTCCATTGGTTTCCATATGGAAAGCCCTATTCCTTTCCATGGAAACAGCCAAAAAAACTATGGAAATGGTGGATCACACCTATTTTCCTTTCCTTTCCATAGCCTTTTCCTTAGAACAAACACACTCTTACATCTTGATTAGTGGTGTACAATGGGGAGCCAGAAAATTGAGTGAGGGTGAGCCAACCCTGACCCGCCCCATTTACATCCCTTGTCCAACACAATCACACCTAGAGAACCATATATACGACTAAGAAAGAAAAAATGAGAATTCTAATATGATCAATATTACCAACCCTTTAAAAAAAATGATATTATTACTTCTCAAGACCAAAGCTTAATTTGCTATACACGGATGCACAAAAGCCTAATTTTAAAAGTTAAGTTTCGATCTGACTCATTGCATGTAGTATCTAACATGCTTCATCCGCCTACACAAGCAACGGTAATGAAATTCAGCCTGCTTTCCCTTTAAATGAAAACATCTTTAGTGTTTAAATTTTGTATAGTAAGTACTTTGAAGGAATCTAAGTATTCAACTGGAAAGAATAAACTGACAATAAGTAAGTTTGGATTAATACAAGCTGAGATTATATACATCAAACTTGAGATCACCTGAGAATAACAATCATGCATATGCTTTTAAAAAAATTACATATAAAACACCACAACCAACACATCTAATAAATAAGATAGATTCTCATTAAAACATATTTCAAAACCTGAAACCGTTTTCACAAACATAGTATATATGCTAATAGACTGTGACCCTATTAGTTACTACGTGTTGTAATGACCCCTTCAGTAAAAATACAATTCATGCCAGGAAAATCTTGACTAAGATGAAAGAAAACTGAAAATAAAACCGTGTAAGGATATTAATTGTTTGAGTGGGAAAGTTTAGAGTGATCAATGACAAATTGTTGTGTGTGTGTGCGTTTTTTTTTTGTATGTGGGGGGGGGGGAGCAAAATATAACAAAAGAGATTGGGTAGAAAACTAAAATAGAGGAGGAGAGAAATAAGTATAGGCTTACTGTTTGTTTAGGCTTTTCATTTTTTTGGTTGAATACAGTGATTAAGTCTTAAGTGATAAATAACTATTTAATAGAATGTTGAGAGTACGCTACGCTAGGGTGTGCCCTGGGATCCCCTGCCTCTGGGGGGGGGGTTTTTAAATCCTAATGGCACATGTGGAGCCTATGTGAGGTGTAAAAGTACACGCTCCATTATTGGAGATGCTCGATAAGGAAATTTTGCACACCCAGGGGGTGGGGTTGGTTTAAATCCTAATGGCACCTGTGGAGCCTATGTGAGGTGTAAAACTAATAAAAGTACACAATCCATTATTGGAGATGCTCAATAAGGAAATTTTGCACACCCAATTCAAACAGTTGCAGAAGAAGGACGTGCTAGTTACGTAGTTATGTGACCCATCCACAAAATTATTATCGAAATAAATGAAAAAACCGCATCACAAAGTCATACCTTCAATGATTCCAGCTACTATCCTATGCACCCCAAATCAGATCACTTGATTATGTATAAGCACTTGATCTAACACGACACTTACCTGTCTGCCTCCTATGTTGTACTAGACAGTGGACACTATAGGTGAAGAAGATAGAAAATAACATGCATTCCTTTTACTAGCTCATTGCACGTGCTCTGCACGTTTTCCCCAACCTTACACGTACTTAAATTTTCTTTTCTATTTTTTATTATTATTATTTTTTTTTTTCTATTTAGACTCAATGTTTTCCAGACCGGTAATCAAACCGATTTTTTGTTGAAATGGTTTAACCATAGTTTGATTCGGTTGGACCGATTGATACTTATTTAGCAAAAAATTTAATAAATTATATATTTGTAATAATGAAATGAATAAATATATATTTCAATTCAATATTAATTGGTATTATAAATCAAAATAGAAATGTTATATAAAAATACATAATAACATGTTGGTTTGGAGCTTGGAATATTTTGTTTAGGTGTTAAGTTCAACTCCCCACCAGTGTTCACGATTCTAAACGGAAAGTTAGAATTTCTCCAAATATTTTGGTTTTTCAAAAAGATAGGGTCAGAATATTGATAATTTTAAAATTAATCGAAATCAAAATATGACATGGGTTGAAATTTTGGTTTTCTAGATTTTTAGAATTTCAATAATTCCGAACTATGTCCACATACAATCAATTTTTCAAAAAATAAATAAATTATTACTTTTTTTTTTGCTAAAGAATAAATTATGGTCGGTCCAGTTTTTCTCGGTTTAAAATCAAACCAGTTCACCGATTCAACCCCAGTTTGGTTTAGACCGAGAGTCCAACCAAAAGTTTAGTTTTCACCAACCCGAACAGAAATTTTACTGGTTTCGATTGGTTCAACCACTAGTTTGGTCCGAATTTCTAAACACTGAATTGAGAGTCCTACTGAAAGACAAATATGTTGTTGTTGTTGTTATTGTTTTTTTTTTTTTTTTTTAATTGTTTATTCGATGGGGTAAAAAAAAACGACAAATTTGTGCGGACACCATGACGGTTTACCCAGCTAGCTCGGGCAAGCCTTAATTATCACATACAAATAAATACTACTCAACCTAATTTTACTTTTTTTGCACATATACATTTTTACATCTTACATATAGAATAATTTATATTAAGTTTTTCATCTTTCTAATCTACCCCCTTTTTTTTCCGATAATTGGATGAATGAGTCCAATAGTTGTACAATTGTACCTACATTAGAGGGAGCAAATATTATTTGTATTTTTAAATTTGGAGAAATTTAACACTATTTTTTTATATATATAATTATTATACCTATATTATATATAGAGTAATGATTTAATTTAGGTATTTTGTTATTTTAATTTCACTAGACAAAGGAAAAAAAAATGATGAATTTAATGAGTCGAGAGGTAGATTCTAAGTGAAGGACTTGTTTTGGTGTATAGAATAACTACCCAAGAGTTTTTTTTTTTTTTTGGGTAACTGCATATCCTTTATTTATTAAACATTATGGAGAGTACATACAACAGTTATATCATTGAAAACTAGATTATCAATACTAGGTGGTGGTCTATTACACCATCCAGAAGTATGCCCTAGAGACATGAGTTGTTGAGCTTTTGGCAAATTTGTTTGAGCTACCGTTCATTACTCTTAGCCTGAGTCAGTGATGGCTCGATTGCCTAAGGCCTCTCTCTGAGAAAGCCCTCATAAGTTGCCTAGTTTGTTGGAAAATCCCCAAAGTTCATGTTAAAAATAGGCCTTAATTAATTTTGTTTATATCATAAATTCTATTTTTTTTTTCTAAAACTAGGATTCTAAACATGTAAATTCCTTTCTGGAAATTTTTTTTAAAAATAATTAAAACAAACAAAAAAGAAAAACTTATGTTACCGACATGATCATGTTAGGGACATTTTGTGTGATGCATTTTGAAGGGTTGGGGTACAAGTGAAAAAAGAAAGTCCTGTTAACTTTCTTACTGATTCGAATAAGAGCAAATCGACACTTTTGCCTACGGGTGTTTTGATTTACAATTGGTCTGAGGGAAAACATACATGTGTCAATGCATAACTGGAGTCTCTCCGTTAGTAGGGTTGGGGAATGGTGACTTTGAGGTGGGAAAAGTTGCTAAGCGGGGTAACAACAGGGAAGATGGAAAAGCATGTAGGGCTAACCAACATTGTTTTATTCCATTCAATCAGTTTCGATACTTTTGGATTTTTGGAACAGCAGTCTGTTGAGCTCTTCAAAAGACTTTCGAAAGTTATAGACAGCTGGTTCTAATGAGTTTGTTTTTGAATGATAAGATTTGCTATTCGGGAAATGACTTCATGGCGCAGATTTCTTGCATGTATGTCATAATTATTTGTAAAACTCGTTATCATTATTAATAAAATTTCCACTTGATTGAAAAAAAAAAAAAAAAAAAAAAAAAAAAAACACTCCACACACAATATGTGGGAAAAAAAACTTCCCAAAATTTATAGGGCTCAATTCTTAGTTTCTTACGCCTTTACGATTATTTTTCTTTATTAAAATTTTGATAAAAAAAAAGCCCTCGATATGAATTGAAATCCGATTAGGCCACACTTTGGGTTGAGCCACCGGCCCGAAAGTAGAGCCAAATTTTGTAAGATCATGCATCAGCCACACAATTTCATTCTCTGTAAATCCATTGGAGTTTAAATGAAGTGTGAGATAGAAGGAGGTCCTGAACATCCATGATGATCAATCATATTTCCCATGGTATAGTCTAGTTGTGCTTTGTAATGCACTCAAAGATATATTGGGAATCAATTTCAAATATGATATTTGTTATTCCCAGTTGAGTAGCTAGTTGAATACTAGTTCGTAGAGTAGTGGATTCCGCATATATATCGAATTGGTGCAGAGAAACCAAACATAAAGTCACCCAAACCAATCCTTAAAACACCACCAGCACCTACATAACCAAGGTTACCGAGAGAGGATCCATCGACATTGAATTTGAGAGAGTGGAGAGGAGGAGATCCAACAAATTGCAATTGAATTACTCATATGTTTGGAGAATTTCATACTAGAATGCAGATTCAATAACTCACTAGATAGTCACTGAGCATTTCGAATGACTTTGAAAGGATTGGGTGGCTGCATTGTAGGTTGAAACCGATATTTGTTTCGCTCCAGCCAAATCACCCACATACTCATCATAGGAAACAATATAACCTGGTATTGAAAATCATTTGACGTGCGAATCATAGAGAATATATCCAATAGCCAGAACTTCATGTGATCTCTCCTTGCAGCATTTATAGCCTGAGAAAAATTAAGTCCAAACAAGATCGCCCAAGCAAAAAGACACCCGATAAAAAGATGTAACCGAAGTTTCCTCTTGTTGTAGCGATAAGAAACAAGTAGGATATACTAAAAAAGATTTAGTAGCCATAAAATCTGCAATTGGAATGACCCTTTGAGAACCCTGCCATAAGAAGAAACGAATATTGTATGACACTTGTAGTTTCTATATCTTCAAATATAAAGAAGAGTAAATATCCCGTTCAAGATTAAGAAACTTCATCACAGCTGTATAGGCACTCTTGACTGTGTATATGTCATGCTTGTCAAGTGCCCATAATTTGGAATCCTCACGGGCGACGATATGAAAAGGCAGTGAAAGTATTATGTTAGCATAAGGGATTGGCTAATGAGTAAGAACAAACTCTCCATTCTAGCACTGATTCACAAACTTAATCAATAAAATCTGACACAGTTTAAAATACAGCCAGTTGGAAGTAATGGGAGTGGGCAAAGTGTGTTTGGCACCGTGAATCTAGCCATGCCCGAACAGATAAACCATCTCTAATATTCCACCGAATACCATGTGCAAGGAGATGTCTAAGTTTGTATATTGACTTCCAAACCAATGAAGTAGACGATAGACAACTTGCTCTAAGATAATTGCCCCGATTGGCTTGCATATATGTCGCCCACATAGACTTTGGATTCAATAAAGACCAATCCTATTTGCCTAATAATGCAACATTTTGAACCTCAAAGTATTTAACACCCAACCCTCCTTTAGGAGGTTTGCACACAAGGTGCCAATTGAAGTAATGTAATTTATGCTGTCCCTTCTCATCATGCCCCCAAAAGAAACATTTCATGTAATTGTCTAACTCCTCGATAAGATGAACTGGAAGTCTAATACATGACATAATATGAGTAGGTAATGCAGATATAACGGAATTAATTAATGTAATCCTACTACTTTTTGATATCAAAGAAGACTTCCAGCCTGCCAATCGACTCTGAAATCTCAAAATCAAATGAGAATGTTGATCCATGGTTGCTCTACCAAGTATTGATGGGACTCCTAAGTAATTAGGAAAAGAAGTAGTACAAGGAACTTTAGATACACTATGCACCATAGAAATAGACGTTATTCTTGGCATGTTTTTATGATGGATGAGATGTGATTTTACTCTATTGATTATTTGACCATAAATATTACAATAAGATTGAACCATAAATATTACAATAAGATTGAACCATAAATCCTACCTACATTAATATCCATTCTCCCAGGATGCTCATAGTGAGCCACATCAGCAAAATTTTCAAAAAAGTCATCACTTAACAAATAATTAGTTGGTTGATTACCAAGTTAACCTTATTATTGGTGTGAATAGTAATTTATATAAGAACTTTTTGGTCTTTTCAATTGTGTTTAAATTGAAAAAGTAAACACACGCATGATTTTCCTATTCACCATTAGAAATACAAAACCCAAAAAACAATCACAAAACTAAGTTAATAAACACCACCGATCCATCCTCCAATTCCAGCTTTGACTACCCTAATGCCGAGCAGTTCACCAATCTTGAACAATATCTCCAACAAAATTTGCAAGCTTATGATGTGCAAGTTGGCACTAACTTCCCACAAGATCCACGCAGAAAAGGATCGAGGGGGTTTGGGTCGGTTTTCAAACGTGATGATGAAAGGCTTCAGCAACTTAGGGAAAAGGATGCCCGGGAGAAGGATCCTGGTTTTATATCTTAGAGCTACTCCAAATGCTATCCTGGATACCAGGAATATAACCGTGAAGTCGTGGATAGTGACGATGAGGATGACTTGTCAAAAATGGATATGGGTGGCAGAGTAAGTCGTTTTCTTATTGGTAAGAACATGCTTGATACTTTTTGAATTAATAGATAGTAATTTCTTCAATTCTGAAGTTTGTGAACAATGAACAATGAATGACATTACACCATTATGAAATGTAATATATATATATATATATATACACACACACACATTAAATGCAAGGCTGGTACATGAAAGATTTTTTTCTGACTGAGAAACAGTACAGTATCTGGTGCAATGTAATATGTGATTCTAATTTGAGAAATCATTAGGGGATAGCTTCAAACCAAGACTGGAGATATATATAGATACTTATAAGGCTATTGGATTCTTTTTGACAGCAAAGGGTCGCCTCTTCATAGGTGGGATTTTGAGATCAAGAGGAATGGGCTACATACAATGAATGAAGGAAGCAATGCCAAAGGCGGCATTCCAATTTGGTGTGAAGATGCGGGGATGCCGTAAAGGCACGTAAAACAAAACAAGGATCAGAAACTCACCAATGAGCTACACAAGATTAACAAGATTCTTGCAAGGAAGAAGGGGAGAGCCATGATGATGATGGGGAATATGACGATGAGATTCAGCTGGAAAGAAAATTAGGTGTGTGAAGCTTGATAGGATATTGAGATATTCCCGACGGTTTTATGGGAGAAACTTCTCTTAGTGCTTCAAATTTTGTGATTTTTCATTTTTTGTAAAAACTGAGACATGCTTTACCATCCATCGTGGGCATATCAAGAGTTCAGGTATGGAATGACAATGTATTGTCATTTTTATTTTGTCTATTTATGCTACACTACTCAATAAGTAGTCGTTGCCTATCAAGCCGTAGCGGTGGGAAAAAAAAGAAGAAGTAGGATTTAATACCGTTGTTTTGTTAAGTAGATTGAAGTGGGGTGTTTCACGAACAGGGTTTTGTTTCTGTCAATAAGAAGAAGGCGATGAATGGTTGGGTTCTTATTTTATTTCATAATTACTAAAATAGGCCATGCCGTAGAATTGAAATAACGGACGTAGTTTTATTTTATTTTTTTCCAACACACATGAAAAAGACAATTTTAATTTATACTAAATTAGAGAGGACACCAAATTTAGGGTTATTTTGGTAAGAAGACAAATAATTATTTTTCAAGTAGAGACTATTTTAAAAAAATTGCTGACATGGCTCACTATGAGCATATTCTGCTTTTGTATTCTAGGAGAATTCAATAATAATAATGAATGGAGCGTGTAGAGATTTCTAGGGTACACATGAAGCTTCTTGAGGTTTGTTGAGAGATGAATATATTAGTCTTATTTATCTTCATTACAAAATAGCTTATTCTTTCTTCATTGATGCATACCATCATCAATTTGTTGTCGGCGCATTTATATGAGTACAATGAATCATCGATATGTTGTACATACTATGTTTTATATTTTTACTATAAAGTTCAGCTTGATAGATTGCACGCATAGTTCAACTATGTCTTCTTTCTGCGTCTTTGTCTGATATTGGATTCTGGCCCTTTATTGAATTTTCATTTGTGTTTTTAATTTCTCAGAAAAATGCAATTCACATGGTAGTTCTTTTAGTTATCGGGTTTAATTTAGTTTATCTATAATCTTTATTTCCTTTGATTCTATGCAATTGTTTTATTATGTGTTTCATGGTTCATGGTTCTAAAGTAGTTAGTGATTACTTTTTCGTTCCATACTGATTAACTTTCCCACACCAAAAGAGAAAACTAACTTTGTGGTGTGTCACATTGGTGGAAATATAGGTCTAATTTCGCTAAAATAACTTCTATTTCTCATCAAAATAGTATTATATTATCGACTTCAATTTACTATGTAAGATGTTTGCAAGTCAGTAATGAACGATTGAATGCTTAGCATTTTTGGAGCTCTTAGACGTTATGTAGCTTTTGGTTGTCCCTCCTAATAATTAATAATATAGATTTTTGCTTTCTATGAAAGTTTGATTTTTTTCTTATTCTTTTAGTAATTATTAATGGCTATGTTCTTTATGTGATCATATAGTTTTAATTGTGAGTTTGACTGTTTGAGAAGCTGTCTCATAGAATGGTTCCATTAGTTTTGATCAGGCACTTTGTTACCTATGCTCAGGATGTCGGTCAAGATATATATAACGGTGACAAATGTGATAATTTGTTTACTCTTGCATTTAAAATTTCTAATATTGTTTTCATCAATAATTTCAGCAGCTATAGAAACTTAAAAATTTGAAGAACCAAAGGCACTCGCTTGAAGGCTCTAGAAAAGTTGTACGGTCATTTGAAACAAGACCATTACGAGCCAACGACAAGCAAAGTGAGTCCAACGTACCCTGCTTAACAAATATTATGGTTGTGATATATATTATATATACAGTTATAACTACCACTAAATATATTTATTTACATTTGGCAATATATTAGATATTCTATTCAAAGTTTAGGCTAGACATATTGGTAACAACATAATTTGGCATAGATAGATACAAAACCGACATGTACACAATATGCATGTTTGTTATATATAAGCACATAGCTTAGATTTTTTGTATAGACTTTTGAATTAGTGTGGTATATTGACCTTCTTTTGGCATTGCAGGACGAATGGTAGAACAAACTCTAGGGATGCAAAGATCAGTGGTTAATCACATGACCACTTTCAAGGTGCACAACAGATATGTTCATGGTGCACAACGAATTGCAACTATTTATGGTCGTACAAGTACCAAACAATGAAAGATCACTGTAGAAAACAATTATATTATGTGGTATACCATAGAGAGTGATTAGATTATGCAGATAGTTTTTTTGTATGAAAAAGCAAAAAAAAATGTACACTTGAACGAGTTTTTGGAGTATGTGAGAGTTTAGGACTACTAATGAGATCATTTAGTTATGTAAATGTATTGCTCTCTATGTGAAATGTGAAAGAGAAATATAAAGTTGAACGTACGGAATTTTGTCGTATTTTTGTGTCTATTGATATCTTTGTGTATCTACTTATCTACTGATATGTTCAATGGCAATGGCAGTTCATTTTTGTGTTTTCAATGATCATCTTCTCTTTACTTCTTCAAGCTTTTTAGTATTCTTTTAACTTTATTATGTTTTTTTCAAGGCAAGTTAGAAGTTTGCAACTACTCTTCAACAACAAATATCTCCTCTTTCACCAAGTTGCAAGCATCACAACCCTTACTTTATCTTTTGTTTCATGGCTGGGATTGCATAACACAATCATTAGGTGAGGTTCTTTGCGCTAGCTATGAATAAATAATAGGAAAATAAAAGACCATTGATCGATATAAGACCATGTTAAGTTCTTAGTGATGTCCACGTCTTAAAAGTTATAACTCATGTAATTTCTATTTACTGAGAAACTTTGAATACAATGGTTTGCTAATATTGTTAAATAACATATGAGAACTTTCTTACTCTTAAAATTGTTCTTCAATAACATTCGTTTTTTTCCATTGTTATGTTAACACGTTTGCGATTAATTTGAAAGAAATTGAACTTATAATCTTCAATTAATTATATTTGTAACTTTATAATGTTACTGTTTCGGCAAAAGCTAATGCTAGGAACTATATATATATTATACAAATGAGCTTAAGCACATCAACCAAAATTAAAAGCCTGAAAATTAATAAGCCTACACATAATGGGTTTAAGAATAGCAGACCACAGATCGGGCTGCATGGCTAGTATTACAATAAGATTGAAGAGCCGTTTTAATCACATTTGCTTCAACAGTATAATTCTTGGCAAATATCAATAAATCATTGGCATGTATGAATTGAGTAAGAGGGGGACAATTTTTTGAAAGATGAAGACCTCTGATCTGGTGTGTACAACTTTTAAGATATAATTACCTTTATATCCCTGAAACACATTAATTGAGTAATTTTTTTATCTAGTGCTTAAAAGTAAATTTACATCGGTCGGACACCATGACAGCTACGCGCCTGTCTCCGCAAAACCTCGTTATATACGCAAGCACGTAGTTAGATAGATGCAAGTAGCTGCTATGTTCATCCGCACGTTCACGTCAGTATGTCACCTCAAAATACCGTAGCGGGCTACAAAGCCCAAGTCCAGATCATTGGGCTTCTTTTTTGTAACATTGGGCTGGGTTGTAAATAAACCCAAAACTCTCAAGCTGGGCCCATCCATAAGGTAATATGCTACGTGGCTTGCTGACTTCAAAAGAAACGTTATCTTGTGATCCAATCCAACCAACGATATTTTTTCAGTTGCTCCACTCTGTAACGACTAACGACTAGTAACCAAAAACCATACATGGCCTCTTCTTCTTCTTTATCATCATCATCATCATCAGAAGATGCTACTCAAAAGCCAAACATTCCATCCCACTTCGTTTCAAACTGCTTACTCTCTTCCGCTTTTCTTAGAACACCATTTACTCCTCCATTTTTTCGACACACGATAAAACCACCCAATCCCGATTCTTTCCGGGACCTACACAAGTCTATTTCGTCAGTTTTCGACCAATGTTTTAGAACTGTAAACTCTATTGCTGATCAAAATCCTTTACTTCAGAAGCTTTTCTCTTTGCCCGACAATCTTCGCAACGTTTTCCAGGTGGGTTCGTTTTGTTAGAATGTTATTCTTGCTAGGAATGAAATATTTTAGAAGTAAGTTTCTTAATTATATTTTTTTCACATTTACAGCTAGTTTCACAGTTTTACACCTACTTTAACCATACATTTAAGCAAAAAAGAATGGAAATTTTTACCTTATCAGTTGATATTCCCAAATTGAATTTCATAATGTGTGCGTGTGTCTTTATTTCCAATTTACCATAATGCCTGAAAAAAATAGTGTTTCCTATTTAGATGATTGTTGAGTACTTGAGTTTCATACATTATTTACATTTGAAGATTAGATAAAACTGATGCTGAAACAATGTCTATAGACTATAGTTCCCTTGGGTTATGCCCTATTGAAATTAAAGATTTATAAATTAACAGAAAAGGCCTGCCTAATATCATGTTTACAAACTCATCATCCATCCATCCCTACATCCCTAGTCTTTGTGATACAAGGTTAATATATTATATGTGTTGGTTATATCTTCGTTGCCCAACATTTTTCCTCATAAAATCTTGTTGTTCTGTTCTGTAAACTAAGAGAACTCGGAATATAGTTTTATTAGTATGTTCCTGTTACATTGCTTATTATTGAAGTGCACCTCTACTTCAATAGTTCAAAGGTCCAATACCAGTGATATCGGTGGCATCCTCATTTCCCTCCTGATCTGTATTCATAAAAGAACAAATATAATGGAAGCGGTTGCTACTTGGTACTATTTGTCCGTTATTAATATTTGGATGAAGATACATTCTATATTCATCCTTAAAAATTATGAATCCTACTTCTTGTCTTGCTTTGACTTATCTAGATCCTCTGGACTCTAAAGCAATTCTCTGCTAGTTCTTCTGTATAGTACTTATCTTCTACAACTTATGTATTGAATCTCTAAAGTAATAGTGTGTCATCTGCGAATCATAATCTCAAAACTGCTCCGTTTCGAATGTATTGAATCTTTTTATTCATCACAGCAGAAATCATCTAATAACTTCGTTTGACTCTTGGGAACACAGTTCTCTCAATTTCGTCTGTTCTGACACTAGTTACAAATTCATTTTACATGGCCTAAATCTATACCCTAGTTACTCATTTCTTTCCAAAAATGCTTCAAGGTTAGATTTTCTGGTATTAGACTATTAGTCTATAGCACATATGTAGTATCCTTAATGGATCTAGCAAACATTGAATGGTGTGTTGCTCTTTCAAAGGGTGTTTTCTGTTCAATATTGGTAAACTACTTCTCTGGAAGTTTTCCTTTTGCATCACGTGTTTTATTTGCAGTTTTTGTTCTTGCTATAGTATATGTTGATCTCTAAGTGCTTTTTATTTGTCATCCCCCCCCCTATGTTTTATGAAACTTATTCCACTTTTCTGCAAAAGCATCACATTACTTTTATTTGCTTCAAATATAGGAAAGATTTTACTAGGTCTTCAGTTTTCCAAGTTGATTGGGTGATTTCACTAAAAAGGCATGGTTCCGTTGTTATACTCTTATCTTCAGATCCGTTTCAGAAACCACTCAACTGTGAACTCCTTGTCCATGCACAACTTCGCTGCCATTTTACCAGGTGATTCAGTAGCTGGAATTGTGGCTGCCAATGGAGTATTGAATTTCCTGAACATCTACAACACGCTGCTGATTGTCAGGCTTGTTTTGACTTGGTTCCCTAACTCTCCAGCTGCCATTGTTAGCCCTCTGAGGTAGCCCTTTTGAATTTTGATCACAATATTTTAGTGGTTTTGACTGATTTTTGAATTATCTGTTATTATTTAGTTTTAGGGTTAGTTAGTGTTACCCCCCGCTAGATGAGCCAATTAGGATTTCCCCCCTACTAGATGGGGAAATTAGGGTCTCCCCCCAAGTACACACAAAAAAAACACAGTCAACCCCTGACCATGTTTTTTTTGTGTGTACTTGGGGGGAGACCCTAATCGCCTATCTAGTGTGTGTGGGGCGGGGGGTGGGGGTTAGGATCCTAATTGGCTCATCTAGTGGGGGGTAATGTATCCAAGATGTCTGAAATAGGAGGATGCTAGAATTCAGCATGTCTACCATTTATTTTCATCTATGTTTAACTGTATGAAAAACATTGTTGTGCCTTGCTATAAAATGAATCACTCAAGGCCCTTTACCCCTCAACAATTTGATGAGTTTTAGAAATCGTCTCATTAAGCTATGTGAATATAAGTTTTGGCGCCTTCTATAGACTTGCCTGTATAATCTTGTTTATTTGTGATGATTGACTACTATTTCAGCTTCTTAATGTGGTTTTGCTTTTGGTTTCAGCACTATATGTGATCCTTACTTGAACATATTCCGCGGGATTATTCCACCTCTTGGAGGAACACTGGACCTTTCCCCCATACTAGCGTTCCTTGTTCTAAATGCCATAACCAGCACTGCTTCCGCATTGCCTGCTGAAATGCCAGTTGAAGGGCCATCTCCACAGCGTTCCTCATCAGCTCCACACCTTTTTAATCTTACAATGGCACAAAAGCAATGGATGAAAAGGGTCTGTGGCGAGAAATCAAAGAACTCTCCTTCTGTCGATTAGGTTGAGAAGCCTGAATAATTGATAACCAGTTGTCCTCGAGCTTATGCTTAAACACTTAAACCAGGAGTTACGGGATTGTAACCTTTCAGTTGATGCATTAATTGACATTAACTGAATACAGATTTTGTATATCTCTTAAATTCTTCTATCAGATATTTTTTTTTTTTTTTTGCAAAAATGCAAGTGGTTTGTAATTTTATTCCCAAAAAAAAAAAATGAAATACAGTTTCTCTGTCACTAGGTCCTCACATGGATTTCCTCTCTCAGCAGTTACATACTTACATTGCTTTACATTTAGGTGCCTCTAGTTTCCTACTGTCTTCGGCAACTATACTTTGTAACTTCCTATTCAATGAATTGATGAACCAGTTAGTTCCTTGAGGTCCCTGCATTGACTCCAAGTATGTTGCAGCTTTGTTGGCTTCTATCAAATAGTTAGCTCTTGCTAACTGTTCATCATGTAATTTATAAGATCAAGAGCATTTTTCATTTGCCCTTCCTCTGGTTTATGGTAGTCTAAATTGTATACAATTTTTTGGTAGCCAGATTGCTGTCCTCTTAAACACCATTTAGTGCACCATAAGTCCACAACCAGGTACCTGGAATAATTTAGTGCACCATTCTCCACAACTCTAGTCATAGCTTGCATCAACCATCTTCAGTACCAAAGGTCTCATGGTTTTCTTAAAACTGGAATAAACTGGTCAATCAGGAATGTCACTATTCGATATCGAGAAGAGGTGAAATTGTTATCGACACAGTGTGTGCTTATTATGCTAATGGAACATATAAGTTGCAATAATTTTTTATTTCATTGTTCGAATAATATAAATTATAGGTATGACGAGGGATATAAAATATAATTGTTCTGACCTGTATCCAACTCGTTAATGCCTTAGATGTTCTCACACTAAGACTTGGAACATACCTATTCTTAACCATCTCTTTGATCATAATACCAGTATGGCAATCCAACAAATCTACCTCCCTAGATCCCCTATTGATGATAAAATCCAATGGAACCTTACAAAAAGAGGTATACACTCAGTCAAGTCACTATATCAACACCTCAGTTCCAAATTCTTACAGCCAACACAATCAAAAACAAACTTGGCCTTCTGGCAGAACATTCATAGTCCTAGAGCCACACTGTTTGCATGGAAGTGCTACTATGACATAGTCCCCACTCGTGATCACCTTGGCCAGCTGTTCCATATACCTGACAAATCTTGTCTGTTATGTGGACAGCAACAGGAAACTATCCACCACCTTCTTCTGACATGCCACTTTACTAAAGCACTCTGGTTCTTAACACCTTGGAATCTAAGATTAGTACACTTTGCACACCTTCATGTTAAACAATGGATAGATTTTTGGTATAATCCGCCACCCAAATGGCCAATCAATCGTAAGCTCTGGACCAAATTCTGTTTACACTTATATTGGACTTTATGGTCGGAGAGATGCTCGGTATACCATGATCGAAGAAGACCAAACATGCTTAAGTTGTCTTTAGCTATGCAAAGGTTCTTTAACTGTAATGAGAGCACCTTAATCTTGCAGGAACAAAGAGTGAAAACTGTTCATCAGATCTTGTGGAAACCACCCCACACAAACTGGGTTAAACTAAATGTTGATGCTTCTTTCACAAAAGGAAAGAACACAACATATGGCTATGTGCTTAGGGACTCATCTGGTCTGTTCTTGGCTGCAGGAACTGAACAAGGAAAAGACAACACAGCAGAAGAAGCAGAAAGCAGAGGGATACTCAGAGCCATCCAATGGAGCTTGAAGTTCAACCATAGGAATATGGAAGTGGAAACTGACTCCCAAACTGCCAGTAACTTTTTGGAAAAAAAGAAGAATGTAAATATAGGCTGGTCTTCTCAGCAATATCTTATTGAGGCTCTGGCCCTATTAGCTACTAAGGAACTCTTTTGTACTCTGTGGATAAACAGATCTGGAAACAAAGTGGCCCATATGTTAGCTTGCTATGGAAAATCCTCCCCTGTTCCTCAAGAATGGTTAATAACCCCGCCATTGTGGCTTCGGGACATTCTGAGCAGTGACAGAAACAATGTAAATTTTCCTATCTAATTAATATATATATATATATGATAATTAACAAAAAAAAAAAAAAAAAAGACAGTTTGTATCAAGACATGCCTCCTGACTCACATACACCGAGTGCCTCACATAGTCACATTATTATTATGTTTTTGTTTTATGATGAAGATGTCTCACATTATTTTCTACCTAACGTGGTAGGGATTATAATTCTTTTCAAACAAATGCATTTTAGCTAAAGGTGCATGTTAATGTGAAGAAGCCTCTCCAAAGACAGATTGTGGTGTTGTACGCGTTTGATTAAATACTACTCTGACCTACCCAAAAATGATTCCGTCCGAAGGGTTCAGCTGTTTAACTTTAACAGCAGAGCCACATTTGGTTAATTATCACATTTGACACGAGCCCAAACTCCAAAGTCCAAGGGTAATCTTGGTCACACCCGAGCAAACTATCGCCATACAACAAATTTGTTGCAAAAGCCAGATTCTACTCCTATTCTCGTTGGGGTGTGACCAAAATAAAAACAGATTAATGAACCAGAATCATTGATTCACGAGGTTCTATAACTTAATGGATGGAGACCACCCCAAAATGGGTTAGGAAATTTCACAAATATTTTTGATCTATTAAATTCTCAATTTGAGGTTGTGCGGTTCAACGAATCGAGAAATTGGGCTACAGAGCCGCTTCAAAAATAAAATTACTTTTAAAGACCTGAAAATATTATTTTTGGGTTTTAATACCATTTTGGATTTTTTCATTACTAAAAGTCGCTATTTTTAAAATGTTTTCGAAATTGGGGATACGACTCGAAACCGCCCGCGAAACTTTTTTTTTCAAACTTTTTCGTCTTCTCTTTTTACCCTTTAACCGTTTTTTGAAAAAAAAAAAAAAAAAAAACTACTTCAAAGTTTCTGTGATTCATATTCTTCACTTAAATTCCTTCTTTTTATTTCTAATTTATTTCTTCCACAATCTCAGTGTTCAAAATTTTTGTCAATACTCAAGGTATTAATAAGGTCAGACTCTTTTCTCATTTTAAAATGCATTATATTGTCATTTCACTCATATTTCATATAAGTACATATTGTGTTGAAATGGAATTGTTTTGAATTGTTAATTCACTCATATTTTGCTCATATTTCATACAGACATAATAAGAACGTTTTTTTTTTTTCGTGTAGTTGCAATGGAAAATACTGATACACATACAATTCAAAAGGAAAATCATGTTTTTGCTGTGATATCATATCTGTATGATACACTTGCTATTCGTATTGGGTTGGATTCTACAGTTAGCGCACTGAAGCGCAACATATATGATAAATGGGGAGATGTTACTCCATTGGCTTGTAAGCTTTATTTTATTCGTGATGAGAAAAAGTCTTCAATTGATACTGATTCAGAGTTACAATCATTAGCTTTATTTCTTTGTGCAAAAGGAAAATCCTCCTTTAAGATTTTTGTTGGTTTGGATGACTCAATTCAAAATTTGATTTGTGATGAGGTTGAGAATTGTAGCATGTTGTTTGCACCAACTCTGGAAGTATGCAAGCCTTTGAAATCTAGTTTGTGGGCAACATTGATTACTGGGGTTGGACAAAGGTTTTCTGGTGGTGCGGTTGAATTTAGGAATATTTTATTGAAATATTGCAATGAGAATGGATTTGTTTACAAGTTGAAAAAGAATAACCCCTATTTAGTGACGGCGGTTTGTGGTAACTATATGGAGATGGGGTGTCCTTGGAGAATTCGTGCAACTGCGAGGTTTAAGTTACCCAATTATTTGAAATTACTAAAATGGAACCTAATCATACATGTGGTGTTGGTTTTAAGGATTCATTGAATCCTAGGATGACAAGTCAACTTGTGAGGAGTGTTGTTATTGATCAAGTGAAGGACAACCCGCTGTTGAAACCCAAAGACATAATAAAAGAATTCAAAAGAGATTATGGATTGGATTTAAATTATTATTATGCGTACACAGGTAAAGAATTGGTTATGAAGGAGGTATATGGGGATGATGCTTTTTCTTATACGCTGTTGGAATGGTATACTGATGCTTTACAGAGAACCAATCCTGGTAGTCATATTCAGTTGGAGTTGGACAAGAATACACGCTAGTTTGTGAGACTTTTTATATCATTTGAGGCATGTATTCATGGGTTTAATTATTGCCGTCTTATGGTCTGCTTGGATGACACTTTTTTTGAAGGTGAAATACAAGGGTTGTTTGTTATCGTCAACATCGAAAAATGCTGATCAAGGTATGTTCAAAATTCATTTTATAGATTTTTTAGTTAAATAGTATGTAATTTTGCTTTAATATTTGAGCATCAAATTATTATTATTATTTTTTGTGTTGTTACTTAAATGATTGCTACTAAGTATTTCAATTATGAACTTAGGGATATTTCCATTGGCCTTTGCAATAGTAGTTTCAGAGGATGACGCAAATTGGGAGTGGTTTTTAGAGAATTTGAAGAAGGTTGTTTCGCCTCAAAGGAGAATTACATTTTTTTTCTGATAGGCATCATGGGTTGGTTACATATATCCCAAAAGTTTTTCCTTACTCATACCATAGTTTCTGCCTTTGGCATCTAAAGAAGAATGTAGTATCAAAAGTCTCAAGCATGGATACAAGGCGTTCCTACATTGAGAAGTTGTTTACAGATTGTGCTTATGCTGCAACTCATGATGAATTCGTGAAAGCCATGGAGGTTTTAAGACTTGTTAGCAGTGGAGTTTATAATTATTTGAATGAGGATGTGCCTTTTGAGAATTGGGCTAATTCATATTTTTCGGGAAATAGGTACTTATTTCTATTATTATAATTCTGTTTTTTATACTACTTAATCGTGTTAAGTATTGCTATTTGGATACATTTTAATATTCTACTATTTGATTTTGTTTCGTATTTTTTTTAATTATCTAATTTAATTATTTATTGGTAAAATTTTCTTTTTGAATAAGGTACGGAGAGATGTGTTCGAATATTGCCGAATGTTTCAATTCTTGGATAGCTGCTGAACGATACATGCCGGTAACATCAATGGTTGATAAAATTCGTATTAAGATTATGGATATGATGTCTAAGCGTCGGGAAAAATGTAGGGGATGGAGTTCTAAGCTATGTCTAAAAATGGAGAAGGTGTTGGCTCAGAATATTACTATAGGTCGGACATGGAAAGTGACAAAATCATCTAATTTTGTGTTTGAAGTTCACTATGAGTGGTCTCACTGTGTTGATTTGAGTTGTTTTAGGTACAGTTGTGGACGTTGGCTTATTCAAGGGTTTCCTTGTGCGCATGCTTTACAATGCATTTTACAGATTGGTGAAGATGTTTATAAGTTCTATGATTCATATTTTTTAGTGAATGCATTTCGTGAGTCGTACTCACATGCCATTGAGCCGGTTCCTGATTACGAGAAGCTACTAGAGGTGAATAAAGGTGCTCATATTTAGCCCCCGAAACTAGGAGAACTCCATGTCGTGAGAAGGAACAAAAGAATAGAGAGTAAGGGTGTGAAAATTAGGAAGCCATGAAGTCGCGAGAAGGTGCAATCAAAAGGTTTATCATAATCGTGCTACTTCCCTGTAGAAATATCTTAGTCAATTTATTAACATTTATGTATTATTTGTTTTATTTCTTTCTATATGGGATTTGTTATATCAATTGATTGGTGTTATATTATTTTAGTATTAAAGTTTGTTTCTTGTTTATGTTCATATACTTTAAGAAAATTGCGAGAGTTGTCAAATTTTGGTTACTCTTGATGATGTTAATTTTGAATTACAAATTCTTTGCACCAAGACTGCATGATTGCATTTTAAAATGCAAAGGCAAATATTGTAATTTGCATCTTAAAATGCATAGCAAAATTTGTGAATTGAAGTATATGATTTAGGTATTTAGGGTGTAGGGTTCAAAGTTAATGATTTTTGGTTTATTGATTAGGTAGTTTAAGGTTAAGTTTTTAGGGCTTTAGGGTTAAACTATGAAGTCATTGTTTTAAAAAAATTGCAAAATTTGGGAATCACATTTTAAAATGTGGTTTAGTGTTTTTATATGCACAACAAGAAACTGTGAATGCATTTTAAAATGTGCAGCAAAAAATGTGAATTGAAGAGCATTGTCTAGGTGCTGAAGGGTTTATTGTTTACTAGGTTTAGAGTTTAGGGTCTAGGTTTTAGTTGGTTTAGGGTTTAGTGTTTAGGATTTATGGGTGTTTAGTGGGTTTGGGGATTAGTAATAGCTTTGTCATGTTGCTTAGCATTTTGAAATGCATAGCTTGTTTTTGACCTCCATTACTTTTGATTTATAGTTTGAATTCGTGCTAAGATGAAGAAAAATAAATGTGAAGCTTTTCAAAGTACTGCAACGATATTTGTAGGTATTGTAAGTAAACATGTATAGTTTTCAACATAGCATTGGAATGTAGAATATTTTCTCATTGAGTTATTGTCTTTTTTGTGCATATTAGCTAGCTATATGTTGGTAGCTTATAGATTATTCAAGAATGCCAACAATTATCTTTTAATTGCAAAGAAATGCAGCAGATCCTATATAAACAATGACAAAGTCCGCGACAGATCGAAATGATTCCCTAGTATAACATCAAAGTGTGTGTTTGTCTTAAACTAAACTTGAAATCCAAAATCGAAACACTCAGTTTCAAGTGATTCATTCTTCCTTTCCAATCACCACATTTTATTCAGGCTTTAAGCTCCAACTTCTTTTCTTGTCAGACAGGATCTTGTATGTCAACTTTGCACGAGCTTTTTGAATTTTTTCTCCACAATTGCTTGATGTGAATAAGAAGGCATTGTTTTTTTTTATATGACCATTGCATGAACTTGTATACATAAATTGCACAGTCCACCTAAAATCATAATTGATATTAGAGTCTTCATAATGAGTCAATAATTTACAGAAACTTTAAAAGTATTGGGACTATGGGCATGCGATGATTCTTGTTGGGGGCAGTCCATAACTTGAATCGACGAATCAATAGGCCACAATTTTTTGCCTTCTTTACTGCGATGTTTGTTAACCAACTCGGTCACTTTATTTCTCTGTAAATTCAATCATTTAGTTAGACTAGGGAAGAATAACAAAGGCAGATTAACAATCAAGAAATTGGGTCAAGGAGCCTCTTTTAGAAAAGTTTACAAATAATCAATTATAACCACCTATTTTGCATTTTTAAATGCATATTGCACAAATATAAACCGCCAATGTTAAAATACTAATGCATTTTAAAATGTATATGCGTAATGATATGCATTTTTCACAAAATGCATTTTATTATTTAGTAGTTTCGACCAACTATTATGAAATGCAATGAGTTGGTTTAGGGTTTATGCTTAGGGTCTAGTTTATAGGGGTTTAGGATTCGATGTCTTAAGGTTTAGGGTTTAGTGTCTAGAGGTTTTTAGGGTTCATGCTTAGGGTCTAGTTTATTGGGGTTTAAAGTTTATTATTAGGGTCTAATTTATAGAGATTTAGGGTTTAGTGTGTAGAGGTTTAGGGTTTAGGCTTAGGGCCTAGTGTCGACAAGTTTAATTTGTGATACACTATATGCAATTTAAAATACAAAGTCATTGTCAGCACTCTAAGTAAGGCAACAAAAATGAAATATGCAGAATGCAAACCCCCTTATACATAAGGTGCCAGAACCAACACAGGTTGCTATGGAACTCCTATATACAATTTTTTGAAAAAAAAATATTCTCCTATATACAAGGGGCTAAAAACACTTTTCTAGTGTGCCTCAAACTAACAATGAAAGCACAATGAAACAGGCAAAGAGCCAAGCCAAACACTGATATGGGCTACTACCTGCTGGACAGTTAAACTCTAAGTATGTTTTGAGCTAAAAAAACAATTTTTTTTGAAAATCAATCAAAAACATTTTCAGCTTTCTGGTGGAGTGCCCCTGATGCATGTAAACAAAAGCGGAATCAATGGGTAGATGAATCCTAAGATGAAGATTGCCGCGTTGATGAAGACGTCAAATTAAGAAACTGATTAACCAACTAAGTAGCAATTAATGAAGCATCTGGTCAACAATTTTACTAAATGATTTTGCAATACTGAAACAATTATTACCAAGCAGTGTAAAGAGTTTGTTTGTCACTTCATATTGGTGTTCATATTTTGAAATGCAAGTATTTGTGATGCATATAAAATCAAAGTCATACCATTGTTTAAGTATCTCTTATGTACTTGTTTGATCCACTTCTTGGCTTCATTGAATTGAAAAGGAGCCATTCCCAAGTATCCCAATCCAGTCTAAGTAGTGTCCAATGGTAGCCCTCTTTCGACTTAATGGTTTTCGGTGTGTTCATTGGAAAGAAACAGAATTCGACGTCATCATCAGCTTCTTCCAAAACATCTTCTAGCAAGATCTTCACATATTTTTCGTTCCCTTGAGCTACAAACGTCTGTGAGAAAGAAATTACATTTACTGTATAAGAAAATGATTAACTCGGTTAATATATCATTTGGGATTTTTGATAACCTTTACCTTACACATTGCTCCAAAGAATTTGCTCTTTGCATTGTTTGTGCCATTTTCTCTCAAATAGGAGGTGAACCAGTCAATTATCTTATAAACCAAAAAAGTAATATGTTAATAAACGTGTGCAAATATTTTTAATTTTGATGTTATGTAAATTAGTTTTTAGAATAGATATTAAAATTCATTCACAAATATTACCTCGTCACTGATGAATCGATTAAACATTAGATCTTCAAGTAGGAATCCTTTAATGGTTAGATCATCGCTTGTCCATGCACTTGTGCTGCCAAATCAAATTTTGATAAAAAAAATCAAAAGTAGAATTATAACAAAGGGATTTAGATTAACCAAAAAATCAGATGGCAATTACCTTTTAGTAGCTTGATTGAAGAAAGTTTTCACTACTAACTTTTGGTCGCCATTCAAATACCTCCATAGCGGGCTTTTACATACGTCTTTCAATTTTTCTTTTGATATATCTAGTACTGGTGTTTCATAATGACCAGTGTCGCTTATTCCTTTCCCTTTTCCATACTCGGTTCTTGATTTTTTAGATTCTGAGCTAGGGTAAACGTTGTCTGTGTGTTGTCGCTTTGTCGCTCTCTTAGACAATCTTATTTTCTCTTTCTCGACCAGATCATCACCCAAAAGGACTTTATCCATGTCTTCTCTTATGCTTAAATCATTTTCTGACTCCTTTATTTTTTTTTCAACTCCATATTTTCTGTTTGTGTCAATATGAGTTGTCCCAGCAGCACATGCTTCTCAAACTCCAGTTTTCCAATTGCAACTCTTAGTCGATATAACTCTCCACCTTCATTGTCTTCAATTGTTGCCTCTCCTATCAGTTTTTTCTCTTCGTCATTTAAGGCAAGTATACATTTTTTTCAAAACCCGCAAATATTTGTATAATCAACATTATTCAAGATAAAAACAAAATTGTATTTTGGTTACAATCACTAATCAATATACTAGCATAGTTAAGCCAAATATATATTATATTACAAATTTGTTTACCTTGTTATTTGGCAAGTTCAGTAGCATCTCCTTGGATATTGCTTTAGTCATTTTTGTTAAGTTCCATCTTGCAACACGTGGATAGGTGATTGCATCTATTTGTAGTGGCTGAATTACTGATGTGTGCTCACACACCCAATACTACAGTGCGAAAAAATTATTAAAAACAAATTAACAAGTAACCTAGGTATTATAGCTAGATTATTGAGATATAAGATTACTTACCAGAAGCTGCAAAACACATCCTGTAAACTTTGTAGGCTTTGAGCGACGGCTTCTTATTCTGCTCATTAAATCATGCTGGATTACAGAAGGCCAGCAGATGCTCTTAAAGGTATCAAAATCATCAACGTGTTGGATAAATGAGCTTGCTAAAGTCCCTGCAGCACTTGGGAAGAAGATGGTTGCAGCCATGTACATTATAACTAGTTTTACAAAATCTCCTAATGTGTATATATTACGTCTAATTAATGAGTTCTTTATTGTATCCACCACAACAGATTTCTGTAAGACTCCTTCCCCCTCAAAATTCCTCAAATAGAAATCACTCTTTGGCGCTTTGTATGTGTTCCTTGGGAAAACTTGTACCATTTTTCCTTCTAGTGGGAGCCCAAGCGTTAATGCAATATCTTTCTCTGATAGTTTCAAAAGTTTATCACCAATTCTAAAGGCATCTTCCTCATAAGAGTATGTTCCTATAACAGAGATTATGCTGCTTGTTGTTTTGGTCACGATAGAGTCCCTATCGAATCTTTTTTCGTAGAACAACATGAAGAAACTCCCAAAAGGTGTACCTCTAAATAAGTACAAGTGGTGCTCATTGATTTTGTCCCGGATCCCATTGATTAAGTCGTATAGTCCCTTGAGATTGCATCGATATTCTCCAAATGAGCTACTTTTCGTATCTTCTTCAACTGGTTTTGGAATCTCCTTCTGAACTTTATGTTTTGGATCATCTTCAAAATCTGAGTCAGAGTTTTCCCCATCTGCACTGCTAAAATGAAATACAAAATGAATTTGCATTTTGAAATGTATGACCAATGAAGGGATTTTACATTTTAAATGTTGTTGCGAGATTTCACATTTCAAAAGTTGGCATACGCATTCCTAGAACAAATTGAAACATTTATTTACTAATTACAATGTAAGCAATGCTTGTAAACAATTCAGTTCTTTTTTTTTTTCACAATGATAGTTAATGCTAACCAATCAAATAAAAACTTTATAAGGAAAGTGAGTGAAACATCTACGTTTTTTGAAAATGTTTTTGAAAATATGAATTCTGATTTTGGAAATAAATGAGAAAGTAATGGAAGATGCTAATTGCTATACGTTGAATTCACTAATTAATAAATTTCTATATATGGTAATATTAATATTTGTTAAAATTGGAAACAAATTTATTACATACCTTTGATCACGATTCACAATTGACCGTCTTCTTCATTTTTGATCTCTCACGAACTTAATTTTCTCGAGAATTTAGTTCCCTAAATTGAGTAACTTTTCATATCTAATTTTTTTTATTCAGTTTCCTTTTTTGTGTGAAAATCAAAATTTTGTTTTGCATCCCATTACGTTACTTTACTGGGTAGATAGTCGGTTCTGCTTGTTTATAAGTGAGGATATTTTCATCTATTCATGGTAAAGTTGGGTAACAGGTGTCAGTTCCATATTCTGGTCAAATTGGGGTATTAAATTCTAAAAAAAATTTAAGAGGAGTCTCAGGACTACTAAATATTTATAAGTAACTCCTCTAGACTAATTTTTTAATTGATTGATTTTCTTCACGGGGAGTGACATTATTTACTAAATGTGATGTTTAGTTCCTTCATGAGTTCAATTGAAATTAAGGAGTGATGTAGTGCCATCAAAAAAAAAAAAAAAAAAAAGGAGTGATATGATGTAGTGAGGTGATGTAATTCAACCGAGTAGGATTAAATGGTTCAATTGAAAGGGGACAAGAGAAGTAAGAAGGGGAGGGTGGTTGTTTTTTCATGGATGTGGAGAAGTGGAGGAGGAAGAGACCACCTAATAAAACAACAATTTTCTAGTTTTATCCCTCCCCGGGAACTTAGGCCAATTAGTTTTATCCCCCGGTTATTTACCACCTCTCTCTCCAAGACCACACCACATCCAAGTCAACCATGTTTGATATTTATCTTTTGGTCAATATATGTAAAAGACTTTATTGTCTTTTGCCCTTTTAATAGTTTCATAGCTTTATCTCTCCGAACTTAGGCCAATTAGCTTGACACCCCTCGGTTCTTTTATCTAGAAGTTACCCCCCCTCAGAACTTAGGCCAATTAGCTTTACCCCTTCAGTTCTTTCATCTAGAGATTTATCCCCCCAATACCACAACACATCCAAGTCAACTGAATTTGACCGTGATGTTTTGGTCAAGACAAATGAAAAGACTAATGCCTTTTTCTAGGTATAATTACATAAATACTTATGACTTTGGCAAAACAAAATTAGAATTCAAATCATCTATGACACATGTCATGATCTTGTGAACTCTATCCGACGGCTACCACTAATCCTTATCAAATAATATCCACACCCTTAACATTATGAAATTTCGGTTGTTAAAACTACATGTATGCTAGGATAAAACCAACCGTGAAAGTGCAATGAAGTTTTTTTATGTGGTAGTGGTGTATGACTTGGAGAAGATAATGTTATAGTGATGGTAGTGGTGTAATTTCATAATGTTAAGGGTGTGGATGTCATTTGATAAGGATTGGTGGTAGCCATCGGATATAGTTCAAAAGATCATGACATGTGTTCTAGATGATTTGAATTCCAATTTTGTCTTTGCCAAAGTCACAGGGTATTTATGTAATTATATCTAGAAAAGAGCATTAGAGTATTTTCATTTGTCTTGACCAAAAATATCACGGTCAAACTCAGTTGACTTGGATGTGTTGTGGTCTTGGGGGGTAAACCTCTAGATGAAAGAACTTGTGGGAAGCTAATTGGCCTAAGTTCTGGAGGGGTAAACCTCTAAATGAAAGAATTGGAGGGTAAAGCTAATTGGCCTAAGTTATGGGGGAGGGGGTAAAGCTAGAAAACTATTAAAATAGCAAAGGGCAATGAAGCTTTTTTACACGCATTGACAAAAAAAATAACAGTCAAGCATGGTTGACTTGGATGTGGTGTGGTCTTGGGGGTAAACCTCTAGATAAAAGAACTGGAAGAGGGGGTAAAACTAATTGGCCTAAATTTTGGGAGGATAAAACTAGAAAACTGTAAAAACAAATAGGGACTCCTAAATATTTGGCATTGATTCGTGCTGTTTAGTCATACCCTAAAAAATGGACAGAATTGACTCAATTGAGTTTTGGAAAAAAATATTTTCTCGAGTGTGACAAATATTATCGAAGTCCAAACCAGTTAACCTGCCCTCGAGTACGAAAGATGGTGTCAACTGTACATTGCGGTATCGCACTCTATGTAGTTAATAAAGAGTATTGTTAGCATACATCTGTTAACCTATTTTATTTTCTTCATTCCTTAGAGCATCTTTAGGAGCGATACAAAAAAAACATCAAACATTTTAACCAAACCAAATACCAAACCAAACTTACACCAACCAATTTCAGGAGCGATATAAAAAAGTTGATATCAAATGCCACGGTTTTAGATAAATTGCGCCATATAGTCCACGCTGCTTTCGCGAAACCACGCTATAGACGCCCGCGATATCAAAAAGTTGATATCAAATGCCGCGGTTTTAGATAAATCGCGCCATATAGTCCACGCTGCTTTCGCGAAACCACGCTTATAGACGCTTCACCACAAAAGACCAAGCCCACGCTTATTTTTCAGAAGCGGCATGTGTGTCGCGCACAGCGCTGCTATCATCTTTTAACCCCGTGTTTTCTGCGTGGCTCTTTTCTTTCAATCGCGCGATTTTCACAAAACTGTGTCATTAAAGCCCACACTCTAGCCGAAGCCCATGAGATGTTCGAAATACCACGCGATTTTTCCAACCTCGCGAGAGAGATTTGATATAGCACCAAAGCAAACACCAAATTTTAGCCGATTTGGTGTTTGCTTGGGTGTTTTTATTAAAATGTGTCTCTTTTGAAAATGAAAAAAATACCAAATTATTGAAAATTTCGTATTTAAGGTTAGGATAGTGTCTCCCCCCCCCCACTAGATGGGAAATTAGGGTATCCCTCCTAAACACACGGTCAACTTGGTTTGACTGTTACCTTTCAAGTCAAACAATTGAAAATTACACAAATGTCTTTCATTATCAAAAAAAAAAAAATGTTCAATTTTAATTAGGTGGGGGCATTTATGTCATTTCTAATTGTTTGACTTGAAAGTTAACTGTCAAACCAAGTTGACCGTGTGTTTAGGAAAAAAACCCTAATTTCCCATCTAGTAGGAGTAGTGGGGGAAAGGGAATCCTAATTAGCTCACCTAGTGGGGGTAACACTAGTTCACCCTATTTATAAGATGCATTTTCAAATTTTCCTCCAGTAGGAAGCACAAAAAGTTGGTTTCCACTTGGCCCACTGACAATAATATCCATTCAACCCAAAGCAAATCTCACACTGCTGAAGCTGCTGGTTTCTATTACAAACTGTGTTCTTTCTCCTACCACAGTTCCTTAAAGAAAGACTAGCAATTATGCACGCGCTTTGTGCCGACAGACCTGGAAAGAGGGGCATTGGGCCCAATATGTTTTGCTGCCAATAAGAAAAAATTTAAAAAGAGTTTAGGGCAGCAAAAGTAGGGAGGGTTAGAACCGATATACGGCTAGCTATGCCAAATCGTTTATATGGGCCATGCCTTTTATAAAGTTGTAAATAATACTATTTTTTCACCCGTATCAACAATTAAAATGGTATGTATACAACTATTTTTACTATTTTATAAAATCTCAGGCTCATCTACAGTTATAGTACAGTATTTAATTATATTTTATATATCTCTTGCCTCTTGTTTCTGGGTCTCTTTCTCTCTTGATTATTTTGGCTCTGTACTTTTTTGTATTTACGAATTTGCCCCTGTTATCTAAAAATCGGTCAAATACAACGGCTGCCCAATTTAAGAACTAGAAAAGGGTAAAACCGTCCAATAGGTTGTCAGAACCGAGACGACAACTGAAATAGGGGCAAAACCGTCCAATAGGTTGTTAGAAGTTAGAATCGAGAGACAGCAATTTGGCTAGCTCGCCAAGCCACTTATAAATAGTATAGATAGAGATTGAGATAAGGGGACCCCGCCCCTCTGGACCACTCGAGCACAATATCACCAGTATGGCCTTGTTATCATCATGGTGGTGGTCGTGCGTCCTTTTCTGTAATGGTAATCTTTCATACGTTAACAGTTAGCTATATTTGATGAAAACTATTGAGTTGAAATGAAGCACCAGATGCTTTTCAGAAATACTTGGTCTTTTGTCAGTTCTTCTAAAGAACTCATCCTTTGTCTATCTACTTTAAGCCACTGGGTACAACATATAAAATGGTACCTAAAATTGCTTCTCAAGCACAGTAGGATTAGTTAAGTCTAAATGTAGATCTTAAACGTGCGTTTATTAGGGCAGTGCATATTCACCCAAGTCCATCGCCGCCTACTAGCCTTGAAGAGACTCATGGGGTGCAGATTTGTGGACCTAGATAATATAACTCACAGAATTTAGACCCAATAAAATGTTGGTGGACAAGTATGGTGGCATGTTAAGATCTTAAATATATGTATTCCCTGTGACCTAGCAAATACAGGTCACACTGATTCAGCTTCACCAAATCTCATTAAAAAAAGCACACCATAGTGCTTAATATAGTTCGTTATTGTGCAAGTCCCAAACCATGTTATAGTAACCAATTTCGGTTTGTATATCAATTATATTCACCTGGATTTCATATATCCATTCCATACATTACTCATACTATTCATCATTCCATACATTACTCATACTATTCATTATCTAAAGCCTAAAGGAAGTTGCAGACATCGTCAGTACTCTTTCTAGAAGTTCAACACCATGTTGTTCACATGATTTGGCCAAGTCCAATTGTCTAAATGGAATACTGTTTTTGGAATTATTGTCTTTTCTATAATAGCCAGCTATACCATAGAAGAAATCAAACTCCTTCAAAACTGTCTGTTTCTTCAAGGTCTCTTCCCATGGTTTAAAGGGAAAACGTTGATCAAGTGTTGCCTCCATATGTAAGCTGTTTGGGTGACCTGGAGAGCCCAAGCATCCATGTCAACCATCTGGTTTCAGGGGTTAATCTCTCCCGCTTGTCTCAGCATGGAATTCAAACTCATCACCAATTTCACGGTTCTACTTTTTTTCTCCTAGAATGTGAGTTGTCATCTCCTCTCTGATTCGGGTTTCTCGTGTCACACTGGGAAGTACTCATTCTGTTTCTGCAAGAATAACTGTGGTGTTACTCAACATAGGATTATACTACTTGAACAGAAAAATTAGAAACAATTACAGTTCATATCTATGTGAAATCTGCCTAGTTTGCTAATCAGGTGTAGAAGTTAAGTTTTGGAATTACCCAGAAATAAAGCTAGAATCAGTTCAGCGGAACACATGCAAGTGACATGTGTTGCCGTCATTGAATGATTGCTTGCGCAGAAACAGGGTGATACAAAAGATAAACAAACAAAAATTTATTGCCATTCATTTAACTACACAAGATCATTTCTTTGACATTTTAGATTATAAGAGTGTATCAGTCTTTCAGTTGCAAAATTGAATTGTAATGCAGGAATGTCAATCTTCCATATTCCCAATCACAGAGGCAGGAAGATTTCTCTATGGAGCTTCAAAACCCGGCGATTTCTCAACTTCAAACTTCCACACCTTCTGACATGCAGTTTGACCGGATTCAGACGTCAGATAAGGAGTGTGATGTCACACATAAAATAGAGTTCGGACAATACGTGGCAAGAGCAGCCATAGTTGATGAAGAATTTTGGGTGAGAAGTCTAAACAGAATGGACATAATATTTTAAGCAGTTTTCAACAAGGCATTCATTTATATACTCTGATTGGTATGTGGTTTTGGTTTTGTGGTAGACGGCAGCATGGTTGAGAGCAGAGAGTCATTGGGAGGATCGGCCACCTGAGCGGTTAGTAACTTCGTACAAAACAATAGAATACAGGAATACAAAAGTCATAGCATCTCTTCCTTTTCCTGAAAACCCTGATAAGAGTTTTGACCAATGTTTTAGCCTCCATGAAGCAATACTATACCTTCTACTATCAATTTTTAATGGGAAGTTAAGAATGGGTGCTAAGCCATACAGTTTAGATGATTTGTTAGAATCTATACGTGGTAGTAGCATCAGAACTAGCTAACTTATTTGTGGTTTAAGCACAGATATATGGAGAGCTACAAAAGAAAATACGCAGACCAGGTATTTTTGAATCCATGTTGTGTGATTGCTTAAGTACATTCAAAAGTACACCACAACACAGATGCCCACGTAACATACATTTCTACGTGTTCAGGAGTTTAATGCGTTAAAAAGGCGATGCAGTGTGAAGCATATACAAAAGTGTACCTGCATTGTTGCGGTAAGATGTCCCTAGACCACCATGTCTGCTAGATAACTTCCCAAGTTTCCATTAATGATTGAAACTAAAAGGTTGAATCATCCGAATTTTCATCTTGTGATACAAGCATCTTGTTTTCTTTAGAAAGATCTCTTTTATCATCTACATAAAAGGGTTTTCATTATCCAGTTTCTTTCAAATTACCAGATAAAGAAAGAAGAGAAGAATGTTAAACGTACCGTAATAAAGAGTATTGTTGGAACACTAGATTTAAGCATCAGAAACCTGTTACATGGAGAGAGGTTTCCTGGGGTAAATTGCTTGATTGATCTCTGTTTCTGAATTCATCCTTCTGCAAGATACAATAAACTAATAGTATCATTATTTGGAATATTACCAACAGGATAATGATAAGCCCCCAATCTTTTCCAGTATCAACCGAATGAGCCCACATCAATACGGATACGTCGCAAACCTGTGTGTTTCCAAATTTGCTCGCCGTAAAGGCATTGCAAGCAATATGCTGAGTTTTGCAATTGAATCTGCAAGATTACAAGGTACATGAGCATTTGAGCAAACATGTAACTAATGGGAAAGGAATATAAGTGACTCACAAGTGCAGGGGTTCAGGCCCTAATGCATGAGGTCGAAGTCTAAGACACATAAAAATAAATGGACTTCAAAGCACGAAAGAAAACCATTTGCTAACTCTGCAGTTCAAATGGCAGGTGTAGGACAGGTATTTGTTCATGTACATAGAGAGAACACACGGGCACAACAACTATATGAAAAGATGGGATTTCAGGTATCATTTTCATATAGTTACTTAAAATTGGCTCATGGTGATTTATGATCCATAATGGGCTGATCTAGCTTGTGCTTATTCCTTCAGATAGTGGAGATGGCTACCTCTCATTTATTACAAGAGGAGAACTACTTGATGAGCTTGAAGTCATGACTTTGAAGCTCCACCTTTCCTTCCAAAGAAAAACATTTGTCCTCTCAAAATGTAAAATTCAGTGACCATTAACCATTGACCACTGTGATCGATTTGGAACCTGCATCCCAATGCATTGTATGACAAAGAATTGAAAATTGAAAATATAGATATGAGTGGATTTATACTGGCAAATTGTTGTCTCTGAGATAGGGCACGACCTCATTTACGGTTTGAACTTCCTTCAAAAAGAAATTGAATTAGAAACTGAAGGTGAATTATACATACTACCTTGAGAGCAAACAATATTTTTTCAACTGCACAGGAACAAAGAACAAACGGAAATCGCTAAAATTTTAGATGCAAAAACGTCCAAGAAACAAGGTGAACAACCTTTTAGTCATTAAATTTCGGAACATATGAGATGTGAGTTGAGGCTCTTATAAAGATGCGAGGTGCCTTGAGTTCAGAACACTTTCTTTCTTTTGTTTGTTTGTTTTATAACTTTTTTAGGTAAAAAAAAATGAATGCTGGAGAATTTAAGCAAGAATAACTGAATAAGTAAGAATCATGCATATCTGATTCTAATAACAAATGGAATTCTGTAACTCTTAATATCAACCGTTAACAATATCATCCAATTATTTATTGACATATGGATTAAATTGATGCTCTATTGTCACAGATGCTCCTAAAATAAATGTAAATACAAGTTTGCTGGTATGGGCATGAAGATTTTGGATCTTCAGTGGCTCAATTACCTGACAGTGTACTGAAATTCTTGTATTTTTTTTGCACGCAAGTAAGGAGTAGTATTACGAATAAAAGAATGTGTTACAGAGAGATAATAAGATTACATTTCATCTGACTTAACAGAATCTAAAATAGGATCGAAAGGGGCACTCCACTCTTGGGACAAAACCTGGTCGAATGTCACTCCAAACAGCTTGTCTATTATCAAGAGTTGAAGCATGCCTTGCTGCAGCGTCAGCTCCAAAGTTAGCTTCGCAAAAGGTATGGGTTATTCGCCAGGAGCTAAGTTTCGAAGTGGCTATTTTCCATCTTGCTCTGATCTTCCATGGCGTGTTCTCTCCCATAAGGCTTTGAGCCACAGCCAATGAATCACATTCTATCCATAACTTCAGCCATCCTCTACGCACGGCATGTTCTGCTGCCAAGATGATTGCCCAATATTCTGCTTCAAAGTTTGTTACTACTCCAAGCCCTTGTGCAAGAACACCTAGTATCTGATTTTCTTTATCCCTAAAGAGAACACCCGCACCCGCACCTCCATTGCTTATACTGAAATTCTTGTATAACATAGTAAACAACCAAACATTGTTTTCTAGCACAAGCCCAATCTAGTTTTCACCACTTAACCCTCAGCGAGTTCTTTCTTCCATGCAATGCCACTATAAGCAAGTTTGTAGCTTGGCCATATTGATCTTCCAGGTTTGCACTTCCCAATTGTATATAGCACAAGTTTTTTCCTGATGTAAGTTGTACAGCAGCAGACAGAAGAACGCAATGTCTGTGCTAAAGAATGTGAATATGTAATCATTAATTGACATAGTTAGTGAGATCGTATGATGAAAAAACACTATCACGCCATTGCAAGTTCTAAAAGGCGAATCTCTTAAAAGTGGCTATCTTTTCCATCATGAAGGATGGGTCTTTAGTCCTAACAGAAAATCATGGAATCTTCAATTTATCTCCACCAAACTTTGGCCAGGGATCTTTTTCAATTCTTTTTCCCCCATTAGCTTCCTCAACTTGGCTACATCGTCCCACCTACTAGCTTCCACATAGATATTCAACATAAGAACATAGCATGTAACATTCTGAGAGTCTAGTTTGAATAAATGTTCTGCTACAAGCTCAGCCAGATCAAGATTGCCATGTATTCTGCAAGCACTAAGCAGAGCTCCCCACACTCCCACGTCTGGTTTGACAGGCATCCTCTTGACAAACTCATAAGCTTCACTTAACTGACCGGCTCGACCAAGTAGGTCCACCAAACAAGCACACTGCTCTACACCAGGCACAATTTTATAGTCTCTTGCCATGCTCTCAAAGTGCTTCCTTCCTTCATTTATGAGTCCCGAATGTCTACAAGCTGTCAAGACAGCAGTGAAGGTAAAAATGTTTGGTCTCACCCCCTCCCTTATCATGTCTGAGAAGAGCTCAAGAGCGTCTTCTCCATGGCCGTGAGCTGCACAGGCCCCAATCATTGCAGTCCAAGAGATCACGCTCCTTTGAGGCACCTTCTTAAAAACACTCCTCGCTGAATCTATGCTTCCACATTTAGCATACATGTCAATGAGTGCATTTGTAATTGAAACATGAGTTTCAAGTCCCTTGCTAGTGACAAGCTCATGTGCCCACCTTCCCGTGTCAAGTGCTCCCAAACTAGCACAAGCTGAAATAACACTGACCAGTGAGATATAATTAAATTCAACCCTTTCTCTTAACATCCTTCGGAAGAGCCTAATCGCCTCCCTACCATCATCATTTTGTTCGTATGCCGCAATCATGGAATTCCATGACACCAAGTCCCGAACATCCATCTGATCAAACAACGACCGAGCTCTCTCAACATCTTTACACCTGCCATACAATGCAATAAGACTATTAACCAACGAAATATCCGTATCCAAACCCACCTTAACACCATACCCATGAATCAACTTCCCCAAATTGAAAAACTCTAATTCACCACAAGCAGGAAGAACACTCACAAGTGTAACTGCATTGGGTTGAGTCCCAGAAGCCACCATATCCCAAAAAACTCCCAACCCCTCTTTATAAAACCCATTCTGCACATACCCAGCGATCATCGCAGTCCAAGAAACAACATTCCTCACAACCATTTCCTCAAAAACCAACTCCGAACTCAACATCTCTCCACTTTGAGAGTACATACTCACCAAAGAACTCTGAACAAACCCATCTGAATGAAACCCATTCTTAATAACATTACAATGAACTTCTTTCCCTTCTCTCAAAGCCGATAAAACCGCACAAGACCGAACAACAAACGGAAAAGTAAAATTATCAGGGAACAATCCAGAACAATGCATGTCTTTATAAAGAACCAAAGCTTCAAAACAAGGTCCACGATCAGTATAACCTCTTATTAAAGTGTTATAAATATAAACATCTCGTTGCGTAATTTGTTCAAACAGTGTTCGAGCATAGTACATTGTTGGTGATAGTTTACATGCTAGAGTGATGAGTTTTGTTGTTAAAGGGAGGTTTTGTGAATACCCATTTGTTATAATTGTAGCATGGATGATTTTAAGGTTTGTTAGAGATGAACAAGTGTTGAAAAGGTTGTTATAAGAGATGGAATGGAGGGAATGGTGGTTGGTTTTGAATAGAGTTTGAGGTGAAGGAGTTTTTTTTATTTTTTGGAAAAGTTTCGACGACATGAATCACACATTTATTAGTTCTTGGAGGGAAAAATGACGTTGTCTGCAAACAGAGTACATGTACTAGTGTTTACCCGAGTACCCGGGTTAATGACTTTGAGATTTTGTGATTGGAAGATCGAAAATACCCCTCCAACTTTTGGTTATGACAAAGAAAATGAAGCTTCGAACCATAAAGTTTAAGAAACAAGAAATGAGGCTCAGCTCTTTCGTTCTAATTCAGTTGTTCTAATTCAGTTGAGTATAAACTCCCTCCCATCGGCCCATATCAAATAACTTTCCTACTTTTCAAAAAAGAGATAAAATCTAGTCTGTTTTTATTTACCATTTTATTTTATTTCCTTTTTTACCTTTTTGGGATTGAAATTTTCCCGACTATATGTAAATGTATTTTTACATAGTTATATATTTGCATAGTAATTGGAGTTATAAAAACTTAAATTTACATAGTAACTTTTGGGTTTGAAATTTTTCCTCACAGAATATATGTAAATTTAAATTTAAATAGGTTAAGAAGACTCTGTAATTTTATATTGTTATATGTAAATTTATATTTTTATATGAAAACTTAAATTTACATATGTAAATTTTAATTTTAATATGTAAAAATACTATGCATGTAAATTTAAATTTTTCTATGAAAAAAAATTTCATATGAAAATTTAAATTTAAATAGGTTAAGAAGACTGTGTAATTTTATATTGTCATATGTAAATACAAATTTATATAGGATGACGTCAGCCCGGTTTTCACAGGGGTATTTTGATCTGTTTTGGCTTTGATGTTATGTTTTAAATAATAAGGATGTTTTATACATTTGTTCGCTCCTGGGGGTTTTTTGTGTAACAATTTTTTTGGTGAGGGAGATTAAACCTGAAATCTGGTTTAAGAAAATACTATGGACAAATTTGGTCAATATTGTTACAACTTACAAATAGTTGTACTGGGGCCTTAGGACCAGCCCATAATTTACCGAACTTTAAGCCCAAGTCCTGGTGTATAATATTTCGGTGTGTAGCCGAGAATAGTGTTCGTGATTCCGAATGAAACCTCGGAATTCCGTCTAATATTTTGGTTTTTCAAAAAATCAGAATTCCAAATATATAGTTGAAATATTGATTATTCCAAAGTCAATTGAAATTCCGAATATGATAGGAGTCAAAATTTGATGAATTTCGGTTTTTAGATTTGTCGGAATTCCAAGAATTCTGAAATCTCGAACAGTTCCGAGAATGACTGATATAACAGTTCAACATATAACCGAAGTATGTGCCGAACTGAAGTGAGTGGTTGCTGCTGCTGCTGAATGGGCGATTCTTCTTCTTTCAATTGAGAGCTATGACGAAAATGTGGATACTGACAAAAATGAGGGGGAAGCAATGACATCATACAGGGACTTTAAAGAGCGTTCATGAAACTAGGCAGTATGGTAGTAAGAGTAAAATGCAAGTAAAACTGTCGTCGAGATTGAGTTTGCCTTAGCTCTATATTGGATTGTGTAGTCCGATATTCAAACCTCACCAGATGGTGTAAACGACTAAACTGTAATTGCAGTCTGGATGTATGTAAAATGTTGGGCATCTTGGGGTTGCAGCAGTCTTCCGTAGCTCTGGGGTCAATCTCTTTTCCTGGTGCTTGCAATCTTTTTCTTTGTTGATAAGCGGGGTTGCAATCGCCTAAATGACTGGGATCTTCTTTCTTTTTGTTTTGTTTTTTCTCTGTTATTGGTCTAGTGGTTTCTTAACAACATGGTTACTGAGATTAGGTCCTCCACAATGAATTGTCTGAAGAGCTGCTCCTAGGCTTATGCTGAGATTGTAACAAATGAGACTTCACAGTATCATTTCAAGTCACGTAATCCAGACCTTTCATGACAGACGTATACAAGAAAACATCATTATAGTTCATCGAAAACCATTACATCAAGCCGGCCCAATTTAACTGTTTGCTGGTTTTTCTACATTACATTCAATGTGTTTCTAGGTACATAATCTCACTTCCGGTGACAAAAAAAAACAGGACTAAATAATGTAATCAAGCCAAAGCAACATAATATTCAAACAACAATCACAATCCAAAGACAGCCAAGGCAATGTAAACAATTGCTATATATAGCCATAAATGACTTCAAACTTCGTCAGCACCGCTGCAATCATCATTGGCGCCACTAAAGCACCCAGGATGTTGTGTTTTTGCTACACCACCATCTAAAACGAAGCTGCTAGTGGAATTACCGCTGCTGAACAAAATACACCAGAAATATGGTGCTCCACCATCAGAGCCACTAACAGCCGCCCCTATTTCAGTATGATTCTTACTGTACAATATGTCCAAACTCTTTTGGTTCTGAATAAGAATGTTAGAGAATACTTCCTTAGCACCAACATAACGAGACTGACATGCAAGTAAACGACCACTGATTGGAGCAAGTGTTGACACTTGGACGCCACAATTTGGTGCAAAATTCTCGGCAAATTCAGCATCTGCAGGTTTCTTGGCATTGGATCCTCCAACATCATCACATTTGCCTTGGTATGCTTTTATATACTGTAAAGCAATGCAGGCTAAGCCTGCATTGTCAGGGAGGGTAGATGATTTGTGGGCAGTTCGATTGCTGTTGAGCACTGATACAAGCTCATCAGCGGGGTTATCTGGTTTTTTTCGACAAGCACAGAAATTTTAGTAACGAAATGTGCACCATTATGCCAAGAAAAAAATATATAAATAGATAGAGGAATCAGTTTTCAAGCATCAGACCTGTCCTCTATATATGTGAATGTGAAATATATTTGAGAAATGTAAAACCCAAAAAACAAATTTTTTATATAGGCAATACAATCATATATGCATAAGTTTGTGCCAACAAGTACCGATGAAGTTCATAGGAATTGAAAAGGACGGACAACACAAAAGAGTTATGTATACAAAGGTTGATAAAGCAGGTGGAACAGAGTGAAAATAGGCTTGAAATTTAGTAGGGTTTGCAAGGAACACATTATCGTCGGTAACTAATTGTCATCACATTTATAGACTCACACACTCTTCCATACCACGATTACCAAAAGAGAAGCTACTAGACCATAGCTCAGCAAGATTTGTTCTGATTCCCCATCAAGCTCGACAGACAGAAAAATGAACTGGATTTATCAACTACCAACTATCTGAAACACTGAGCTTCTGCTCAGTTATTCAAATGTAAATATCATTTATATATTTTTCAAACTTCTAAGGCAAGAAAGTTTTCAAAGTTCAAAATTCAGCAATTGGGATTTGTTGCTGTCACATGATGAATTTAATATCTATTTTGAGGAAATAAAGTTTTCTCACTCCCCACAAGGCTTGTTATACAATTTCCATAATCTTAATGCATTTGACATTGCTTAACTATATCTGCCTTCGGAGAAGAAACAAAAAGAAAATCCTTCCAAGAGACATCAAACAAAGGTTCTTAATGGCCTAAACTCAACATGCATCCGAAACATGGCTCTCTAATCAATTTAGGGTCTATGAACTAAAATCTTCAAAGACACTCCAATATAGATTCTCCATAATTTTAAATTGCTCTCCAAGTAAAAACCACCATTCAGTGTCCATCAAAACATACAGAACTGAAAATTTAATGCATGGATTCAACATAGACAAGTACTTACTATTCTTAGCATATAGGTTAATACCATAGACTAACATTTCTAGCTAGACTTTCTAGAAACAATGTCTCCTATTTTGACATACTAAAATACTACAGTCCATATATTTAATTTTAACAAGACCAATATATGGAAAGAAATGTATATCACATTGCCACATTCTAGAAGGAATTTTATCCTCAGCTTCCAGTCTGGACATGGTGTTGTGAGCTAGAATTTGAGTTGCATAAAAATAATTGACCAATTCAATAGTAATCGATCAGCTCTACTGATCAATAAATGCAGTCCGAAGATTCAAACTAAATAATTCAGTGATAAAGAAAAGAAAAGAAAAGAAATATATATCTTGAAATGTAGGAGTAGAAGTAGCAGCATTTCGAAGTTTGAAAGAAAGGAAGATAGATATAGGCAAATCTATATAGTTTATAAACAGATCTAGCTACTGAGTTCTGCCCCAGCTGAGAAAAAAACAAAATAAGATAAATGGACAAAGTTGGTATTATTTACTTACTTTTACTGTTAGCAGAAACAGAGACGAGGAATACTGAAGTTAAGAGAATCCACGTGGCGAGCTGCATTACTGCTTTACCGAGATCTCAGCCTTGTTAACGTTGGAAACGCAGAGAGAGAAAATCGGAGGGTTGGGAGAGGCGCTTTTTCTTTGTGTGGAACTATCTTATAGTCCTTGCTGTTGAGTAATTTCATTTCATCCAACTTCTCTTTATAGCAAATAGTAAACTATCTGCGCTTTTTCTCTTTATTTATTTATTTATATATAATATATTTTATTTGATATCCAAACTAAGATAAATCATACAAAATATCTGTCTTAGAAAATGTGAAACACATCCATTATAAACTTCACCTTCCTCTTCAAAACCGAATGCAGGCCATACCATAAAAAGTAATACCAGATATAGAATCTTCAGTACACAGTAAAACGGAAAATAATTGGATGAGTGTTCCCCATAATAATAAAGCCATAATAATAAAACTAAAAAGTGTTGGAGATACTAAGAACTTTAGAGTGTGACACGACCTAAATTTATGTGTACATATTTAAGGATAATCTCTCCTCCAACAAGGTTGAACCACATAGTTTCGTTAAGCATAGTCTGGTAAACAATAGAACTCATTACATAAACAACAATAACTGAGAATTAGTTGATAATGTATTTTCAATCTGCATCCTCATCAACATGATAACATGCAATGCAAACAACTTTAGAAATGCACAATAGCAAAATTGAGGTGTCTTCATCCGTATCCTCAATAGTCTATTGTCTATTTAAAGTAATCTTTCAACTGTTGTCTCTAGCCTATAATACTACTAGGCCAATTTGATTCTCAGCAACCGATATAATAGGCACATTTATAAGTGAAAGAAAGTGGAAGACTGAATAGTAGACTAGTACCTAACAACGATAAATTTAAGGACAGGAATATCCTAAAGAGTAAAGATGATAGAAATGTTTCACCCTGTTAACTGGACCACGTTGCTTATCCGTTCAAGTTTTAAGCCTTAATATTATGACTCATCCGTATTTTTATTTTTTGAGCAGCAGCACTGTCCATGTTCTCTAGATATGGCCACCAACTTCTGCAACGCAACCTTTTCATCTTGTATCACTACGCTTAATACTCCCGTAAATAAATCGCGTAGAGTAGTGAGGTGCGCGTCTCAACGCATTCAAGAAACCCGACGTTCCATCTCCATTTCTTTACTTCTCCTTCACTGCCTCTCCATTCCTAAAAGTGCGCACTACATTTTTCCACCACTCTTTCCATATCGTTTTATAAGAGTGCCCAGTTCTTTTGTCTAATTGTTTCTTTTGCAGATGCTATTGCTGATGGATTTTTTGACAAATACGTTAAGAAGTGAGTTTTATTAATTACTTATAATTTGTTAAGTTGGATTTTGGTTTAGGAGTTTACGCCCCTTTTCGTTTTAACATGCTAGGAAGAAGCTTGACCCATTGGAGGTATATGTGCCGCCGGTTCTTTTAACGCAATCACAGATTAAAGACTTGGGTAATGCACATTTGATGTTTTGAAGATTATTATTAAGTGTAGAACTAAATATCTCTTTTGTGTAAGGAAGATTTGATGTCTTCGCTACTCAATACACGTGCAAGGATAGTTTCCCCATTTGATTTAGACACCTGCATTGTGATTTCTTTGTGTGTTAGGTATTCACTCATGTCGTTTACTTTTTGTGTGATTGATCTAGTATGTGAAATCCTAAGGCGCCTTCACTGTGATATTCTGAGGTTTTTTGTGTTTGTGCTGGATCGAATTAGTACAGTCTCATATTTGGACAAGTCTTATCCGGTTGATGAATTATACCTGATTCCATTATATTAGTATACTTGGGCCTGCCTGAGTAACCTAAGTTGCTGTCAGTATGTCACATACATTACACACTTAAGCTTCTTGGCTTCTGTAAGGCACTGAGGCTCTACAGTTGTTCTATACTTCTATTGTGCCGGTAGAATTGTACAATATCCAGAGTTCCAGACAGAGCCTAAGCATTAGAATGATATATATCAGCTGTTTTAGCTAGTGGAAGTAACCAAAGTATTCCTCAACCTACTTTTCATAGTAGGTAAGTTGAAGGTTTTGATTATTATGTACCATTTGACATGCTCACATCCCCAAGACTGCTCTCTAAGTCCAGTTCCCTTACTCCATCCTTCTTACTCATCTTCCAAGTCGATATTACGGAAACCATGCTACTAAAACTGTAACCACCTAAAAGTATTTGTCTTTTTTGGATGAAGAGTAGTTGATCGTTTCAGATTTTCGATTATGCCGTTCTCTTTGCTTTAGATATTAATTTTTGATGGTTTAGACTTTAGAGTCTAGACCAGTATTTTGATTTCCCAATGATAGCTCCTGGATAGACAGTGGTTTGGTTTTTTCTCTTTCGGGAATGTGAACTTTATTTAAAGTTGTGCCTGTGCAGAGAAAACATTAGAAAGTGATCAACCACAGTATGCTGCCTACAGATCTATATTTGCGTTCTGGCCCAGCAGCATCTCTACGTGTGAATATTCGTGCTGTAAGTTGAGGCTCTGCATCTTTTTGTTGATTCTATATGTGTCGGTTTTTGTGAACACACTACATGTCATTAAAGAAACGAACAAGAGAAAAAAATAATATCTAAGAACTCCTTAGTAAAATTATATCATTGCTAATGAAGAAGAAAGTTTGGAGAGAAAAGAGAGAGAAGAGAGAGTACGGCTTAAATAATTCCGGCATTTTCTCACACTTCTTATATAGAAAACATAGTCAGTTACATGTCCCAGTGTCCCACCTATCTAATGTTTCACCTATCTCTTAGAACTCTAACACCCTTAATGATTTTCCTTCTGTCCCTCCCTAAAATAGATAATAAATGCATTCACTAATATTTTGTGATTTGTGTTAAAATAAGTCCACATTTGTGAAATTGTTATATGTTTGGTCTCTGTCATCACTGTACTTGTGTTTAATTTACTATCATCATTCTCCTTACTCATCCTTTTATGGCAGTTTACAAATATCTGAGTTCCTTCTAGGTTTAAGTATTCTCTCATGGAAATTATAGGTAGCACAATATGCTTCAGAATATGGCAAGGGTAAAGCTGCTACTGATGATGTCGATCAATGCCTCAGGTATTCCAGTAAACTACTGTTACAGTTACACTAATGTCAACGAACATTTTGTTTTAAAAGTTAAAAATAGCTGAGTTCACCATTTTTTTTTCAAAGAGAATCCCATACTTAAAAAAGCAGCCAACTCACTATATCGTGCTTAAGTTAACGTTTTATTTATGCAAATCAGTTTTCTGAAGGTCTGAATCAGCACAGATCACTGACAGTACAGTGGAAAAAAATGTGGAAATAAGCTTTAGTAAGTTTCAGTTAGAGATTTTGAGTCTGCTTTCCTCATTTCTTATGCCCGAGTTCCCCAGGAACAGTATCTGTTTTAGTACACCTGTCATTTGATTGCAGCCAGTTTCCGTGTATGTCCGAGTTCCTGTCAAAGCTTCCGTAGAGAATAAAAATCTGCTAAATATCAGGGTCAGGGTCAACAACTATTAGGTTAAGTTTCCTATTTGTAGCTTTATATGTGTTCATACATCTATGCAAGACGGTAGTGTGAGACAACTTTATTCTTCTGAACAGCCTAACATCATGTAATACAGGTAAGTGAAAAACAGGAGCGTTGTTTAATCACATGTCCAAAATTCAATAAAGGTTATCCTCCTAATTTTAAGACTCTCAGACACTCCTATATAAACAACAGCATGCAATAAAAAATGGATATCTTTAATTTTATTTTGAACTTGCTAATTATGGAAAACACTGTTGACATATTTTAGGAAGAAAGAAATTGTTGACATAGATGTAAAACCAACTTCTTGACAATTGCTAACTCCTTCTGTAGGGCCTTAGAGGATCTTGATTCTTTGTTTCTTCGGGCATCAAGGAATGACCAGCAGGTTTCAGTTGAGTTAATGAAGGCAAAGATCTTCACTGCTTTAGGTGCATTGGACAGGTATTGCATCTGATCTCATATCTATTCGCCTTGTATAGAAAACTATAGAAAACTTTTAGAGTGTACACTTATTCCTTAAGAATATAATTCAATTGTAAGAGTCGCATGTTCCTAACGGTTTGCATTTTGCAGCCTCCTTCAGACAATTCCCTCTAGCGTGCTTGATAAAGGAAAGGCAATTGCAGATGCTTATAGAGTCAAAGAAGATAGGGAACCTGAGAAGTTGGATCCAGAAATGCAAAAGCTAGAATCACTTTTATGAGTCTGAATTTCTCACTCCTGTTTTGCTTATTGAAGGTAAAGTCTTGTACCTGAAATCGAAATTAACCGTGCATATAAGAGTTTTCTTTTTAATTTTAATTTTTCTATGTTTTGTTTTCGTTAAATTTTTTGGTTGCTGTTCTGTTAAATAATAACAACTTCTAACTTCATTGGGTTCATACTGCTTGCATGTATATCACATATATAGGACATCATCCGTCATCAAGAAAGCATGTGCTTTGTATCTAGGCTGGTGTTAGGCATACATCTTTGTTTATTTTACAAGGAGGTATGTCTTTTATATGAATCATTAATGTTCCTTCCGTGGAGTTTCTCCATTATTCATATGGTTCCCTATTTTAGAAACCACAAAAATAAATTAATTGCCATAGCTGTGCCAAGTGCTATTTTTACCCAAGGATTTGCTACTTCAGGTCTTTTAACTAAAATGCATCAATCCACAATATTAGTACCTGCTCTACAATCACAGTGGTTAATGATGCACGTAATATCTAGGTAAATATCTAGGTATGGTATGACCAGACTTTCATCTATATAATGCCATAATACAACAAAGAGGGATTTGAATGTCAAACAGGTAAAAGTGTAATCATGCGTTGAAAATGATCTTGCTCTCTCTCATTAACTGTATTACACTAAATAATATATTTTACCCTCCCGATTTATTTGTAAGGGAGAGGATTTGGCTGTGTGAGACTGTCCTCTATTTGGGAGCTGATTTCTTTTCACTTCATTTATGAAGCTGAACACCTTCACGAACTATAACTCCTGGCCTTGGTATACACTGTAAGGATATCCTCTATTATTGTGATCCTAAATTAGAAGTGCTTTCTAGACATTATAAGTTGGTACAACTACTCAGCTAGAGGTGCTCCTCCTTTATATCACATAAAATGCATCTGAGTTTATTTCTGTTTCTCTTAAAGGTTAAAAATGGCGAGTCGAATTGCATCAAAGAAATGGGAGCGCCGAGGCATTATCAATTTGTTTATCGAAGGTGATGGACGCAATCACACTAGGCAACATTTTAGATGCCAGGGAACTAGGGGAGAACATAAACAATCTCCCATATTCTGTTGGTGTGTGCATTTTTTTTTTTTTAGGTTGATAGTAGCTCTGATATCTGAGTATTTAAATCATATAAGTCAAAAAATATATTTACCAAAAAAAAAATCTTATAAGTCAAACAATAGAATGTGAATTGCTTTAAAAATTTCAATACATAGTCATGTAGGGCATTGACTGAAATGTTTAAGGTCCATACTTAGTCGTTAAAGAAGTTTGGAAAAAGATTGCGATGCAACTTCGTCCATATTGATCTATAAGTCAATCATTTTAACAAGTCAATCATGGTGCGCAATGAAGTGGAAATTGAAGTAGACTTCCAGAAGGGCATGTGCCAATTACAGCTCTCACCCTGAAGACGCGTGCTTACTAAACCAATCATGTTTGGAGCACATATCAAAATAATCTATTTAATTAAAATTAATAAAGACCTCCAATTGTGACCATCACAGTTCCTACATTCACATTCTTGCCATTCTACTAGATATCCATATTCAACAACTTTTAAATTGTGATAAGGACTTGAGGTCGATCGATTTCTTTAATGTTGCATCGTCAAGCCAATTATTATTTTTTTAGCATCATAAGCAGTTGAGTTGTTTAGAAGGGTGCATCAAGTAATAAACAATAATGTGATGACAGAAAGTTGAATACGTGTTTAGAAAAATTGAGTTTGCTATTCAGAACGGAGAACGGTTTTGCAGTTCAATTTGTTCTGTGTTTGAGCCGAGTGGTTTGGGCTCGGCTCGAACTCGTTTATCTAGTTAAATGAACCAAGCTTAAGCCTACATTTTAAGTAGTATAACAAATGAGATTGATGAAGCTCATCTCGATAAGTTCAAATAATATTTTTCAGAGGTATAAAATAATAATCGAAGCTATTTGGGCCCAAATTTTATTAAAAAGTTCTCGAACTCGTTCATATAATATATGAGTCAAGCTTAACCGAGCTTGAATATATTGAAGCTCGAGTTGATTAACTCAAATTCCACCCCTAGTATTCATGTATATATTAGTGCAATCCCTTTCACCATTCTGCGCCCTTTAAGTTAGTGCCAATGATAAATATTTGTGTGACATATGTAAGTGTTTGTAAATTTTTTATGGATAATCAATATAATACCAAAAATTGCTTCGATCTTATTTTTAGACTAGTAGTATCTTTGGGCATCGGAATAGCTAAACAACAAATAAAAATGAACATTTGTGAAACTACAAGATAGGATGGCATCAATTGCAATCACATTCAAATCCAAATTAAATATACTATTATTGAGAAATTATATGGCTTGTCATATCTTTCTACATTAACAATTGTTTGTCGTCACGACTCACGAAGACATATAAACATAGTAAACAAATTTCAACACATCAGTGGCAGATATGATATTTCCAACTAAACAAAAGGTCAATTACGAAACTTCACTTCCCCCTTGAAATCTAAGTGCACTTTTAACTAAAAAACTAAACACAGAATTTGAGACATGCGCTTAATAAACAAAAGTTGGTTCGTTAATGGCAAAAAAATTCAACACACGCAATAACTTCCCCCACCATTAACAGCATTCAACTAAGAAAATGGGGTTCCAGCAAAACCACTCATCAAATGATGGAGTTTCACATATAATTAATAGTCCTAGATTTTCTGGGCCAATGACCAGAAGACTTCACTCATTTAAACGAAACAATAATAATAATCAAAATAGTAACTCAATTACCCATCATGAGATTGATGTTCAAATCAACTCTCCAAGAGCAGATAGTAATGGTGTTTTAAGTGATGGGTTGGATGAGAAGAAACAAAGAGTTAGTCCTTTGGGGTTTGAGGTTGCTGCTGCTGCTCCTTTGTTTGAGAATAGTTTAAAGGAGAAGAGAGTATTGGGGCATTGGATGTTTTTAGTCTTTTGTGGAGTTTGTTTGTTTTTGGGTGTTTTGAAGTTTTGTGCTAATGGATGGTTTGGATCTGCTGTTGAAAGAGGTGGAGGATCTTCTCAGGTAAATTTATATATTTGAACGTAAAAAGGATTATAAATCTCTTAACAGTTTCTTTATTTAGTGATTGCTCATTAGAAAGAGTCAACATCCTTCCAAGTTTAGCAATGCTTTTGAAAGCACTTGAGTTTGAATATATTGCTTTTAATTTAAGTCTTAACTACCTGCTTTACACCCAGTGAGTATTTTTATCTTAGTTGACTCTTGGAATATGTATTTTTGATATAGTGGAAAAAGAGGTACTTATAATTTACATATTTGGGTTTGGAATGTTGGTTAGAACTAAAATTATCCATAGTTCCATACAGACCTTTTTTAATCTACAAATTCTACCTGATGGATGTCTGTAACATGGTGTCCTTTTATGATAAAGAGTTTATTTTCTTTGCCAAAGAGGACAGGATTCTATCTTATGTTGCATGATCTTCTAGTTACAATCTAGGAAAAATGAGTAAATGGTACAATAAATGCTGCTAGTTAAATTTCATTTCCTACTTTGTGCATGATCAGCTTTTTTAATCACCAATGGTTGCCAACATAATAGATTCTGCACTTTATGTTCTCATGCTCCTGGATTCATTGAATTTACCAAAAATATCTAGGGTATAAAGGTATCTTCGGTGTGAAGTTTTCGAATAACTTATTGTTCATACTATTTTTATTTTTCGGTATATAGATTTCTAGAAATATGTACTTAAAATTTCTGAAATTAACGAGTACTTTTATTCAAAGATAGTTTAGAATTTCTTCTTCTTTTACTTTTCTGCACTCCTTGACTTGGGCGGGTGTCTCGCCTTTTCCCTTTCGCCTCAGGCAACTTGGAGGCAATGATGCCTTACTAGGCAGTAGGCACCAACCGCCGTTAACTCACTGTTGGGTATCTAGTATCTGTCTGCAACAGTTGCCCCAAAATTCAATATATATGGTGATACCCAATATTTTCAGTTTATTGTTCTCTGGTTGCATTTATTTGCCTTACCGGTATTTGGTGGGAAGAAATTGTTTAACATTCTGGATAATAGATTGTGAGATGATTTAGATGACCTAATTTTGGGATGGTATGGGATTGAAATTGATATGGGTAGATGCTTCAATAAAATGTACCACGCAGTGCGACAGTTCCAATGTAGTCCAATAGCTCTATGGAAAATCACCCTTCATAAATAGGCAAGTATTCAATCTCCTGATTCTGGGAATCGGTCCTGAGATGCAGGGGGTAACTACTTTGTTGCTTGTAGTATTGGGATTTCGTAATATGCTATTACAATTAGTGATTTAATGGTATATCATTTATACTTCACCTCATATTTCTGATCAAAATTATCTTAAGATGTTTTTACTCTCCGAGGCATGTTCTACTTTAACCCAGACATCAAGTATTACCATGACATGATCTCATCATCTTTTTTGCGTCTAATCTGTTCTACTTGATACTTAGGGTCATTCAGAGACAAACAATTACAAGACGGTCTCATGGTCTCATGAACATGGAGAGCAAGAGGGTGGAAGTGATGTCGAACGGACATTAAAGATGGTAGAATCGGAACTTTTAAATGACCAGAACACGGTGAAGGAGGTAAATTTCAAAATGTTGGTTTGTTGAAGATTTTACAAAAAAAAATCTCTGGAGAAACACCTCGTGACCATTTCTTTTTCAGTATTCAGGCATCTGGTTGAAGCCACAGAGTGATAATTTCGTCCCGTGCATTGACCACCCAAAAAGTCACAAAAGTAACATTCCGGAAGCTTCAGTTATTATTATGGCTTTGTATCTACAGGAAATCATGGTTCTCATCTCTTATTTTTTCTTTCATTCAGAGCTGGAGGCTAAAACCAATGGATACATTCTCATAAATGCTAATGGTGGCTTGAATCAGATGAGATTTGGGGTCTGGCTATTGTCTCTTGTAACTAATTAGATATACTGTTCTTCAAATCTATATTCTAGAAAAAATGATAGACAAACATTTTAGTATGCAGATCTGCGATATGGTTGCCATTGCGAAGGTCATGAAGGCTACACTTGTCCTTCCTGATCTTGACCACACCTCCTACTGGGCTGATGAAAGGTCTCTTCTTAATTTCTTTTCAGTTTGGTTCATTTGTCTTCAACTTAAATTATTTCAGCACTGTCTTCTTCTTCTTCTTCTTCTTCTTTTCTTTTTCTAAAGCATTTCTGGTTGTGAAAACACATTTTGGTGTTTAGACTGTGTTTAATGCTCTCGTACTTGGCTCCAAGTTCACATACTGCTATTGCACTTAGTCCTATTAAAATCTGACGAATATAGCGATTATAAGTGAAAATGGATACGAGAAAGTTTATGTAACCTTGGAAACTGACTGAGTCAATGATTATTTCAATAGTGGAAGAAAATTATGATGCCGAAAGATCGAAAGAACTATATGATCATTACATATCTGAAAACCAAATTGACACGGCCTTAATCGAATCAATGTTGTTTCTTCCTCTACCATTTTAGAAACCTGTTTGAGGCACTTATCTTTGTGCTCAGTAAAAAAGACATCCTGTTTTGCTTTTGCATTAGTTATTAATTGTTTTGTTAGAGTATGTTCTATTTTCGATGTGTATGATTATCAAATCTATTTCGAACTTTATTCCTCACTGCTAATCTCTGAATAGTGAATATACTAAGAAATGCAATGATTAGATTCTTTTTTCCCTGATTTCCATGTTTTACACTACTTTGAAGTTATTTTAGGAAGGACTTTTTAATGGCAAGTGGAAAGAATTCATCTGAGTCTAAATGGTTGTTATAATTTGATTTACAGTGGCTTCAAAGACCTATTTGATTGGCAACACTTCATGGAAGTATTAAAGGAAGACATCCACGTTGTTGAGACGCTACCAGCTTCTTTGTCTGATACTGGACCATTCAAAAAGACCCTTATATCCTGGTCCAAGGTGACAACATTTCTTAACTTGTTTCTGATAGCAAAAAACATATTCTATGGACCTGTGCAGTGATGGGTGACGGTGTATACCCTGTGCTTCAAATACCTATCATCATCAAAACCTGCAGGGATTATCCACATATTTGTTCATCTACTATCTGTTGACCTTAAAATAAGAATTTGTTTCATTGTTCTGGACAAAATTAGTTGACTGGTTGGTTAAATCAGTGTTGTTTTACTTTTTAGAACTTCATACCTGGGTTGATCAGAACCTTTTTAAGGACCCAAAATAATAACAATTGGACATTTCAATTTTTAATGCACAAATATAAAAAAATCAATTGGTGTTTAGAGGGAGTAACAAAGTAACCATTCTTATTTATGGTAACCTACTAATACAGTATCATGTTCCATGGAAAGTGCGTATATTTTACTTCTTTGGTATTTTTGATTTCCACATATACAACTTTATGGTGAATATTTCCTAAAAGTCGGTTTTGTTCAGGTTGGCTATTATAAGTCAGAGATCCTCACACTTCTAAAGCACCATAAAGTTGTATACTTCACTCACACTGACTCCCGACTTGCCAACAATGGGATCCCTGGTTCCATACAAAGACTAAGGTGCCGTGCGAACTACAGGGCATTGAAATATTCACCCCCAATTGAAGAACTTGGGGACACTTTGATTTCAAGGATACGACAGAATGGCGGCCCATATGTTGCTCTCCATTTAAGGTAAGTTCTAGTAGTTTTGACTAAATGTTCAAGTATGCCAAAGTGTGAAATCTGTAGCCATTTCAATTATGTTTGTATTCTTGAAACAACCTTCTTGTTTGTATGTTTTCAGATATGAGAAGGATATGCTGGCATTTACAGGCTGCAGTCATAATTTAACGGCAGAGGAAGACAAGGAGCTCACTACAATGCGTTATGAAGTCAACCATTGGAAAGAAAAAGAAATAGATGGTTCCGAGAGAAGGAAGCTCGGTGGGTGCCCCCTGACTCCGAGGGAGACTTCTCTTTTGCTCAAAGGATTAGGATTTCCATCTAGTACCAGAATTTACTTGGTGGCTGGTGAGGCTTATGGACATGGAAGCATGGACCAGCTCAATAGTGATTTTCCCAATATCTACTCCCACTCTACACTTACTACTGAAGCAGAGCTGAAACCTCTTAGGAATCACCAAAACATGCTTGCTGGGTTGGACTATGTTGTCGCCCTTCGAAGTGATGCGTTTGTTTATACCTATGATGGAAATATGGCAAAGGCTGTTCAAGGTCACAGACGCTTTGAGGGCTTCAAGAAAACAATCAACCCTGACAGGTATTTTAGTTTAAGATGCATCCTTTTTGTCATTTCTGTCTTGTATCTTATGATCATAATCATCTCTTTGGGTTATACTGCGTTTGTGGATCCCTTTTTGTTACCCATACCAACAGGAATCCTATTTTGCCATTCAACTTCATCTGAGCCATATTAGCAATCAGGTTAAGCGTCTTAAGTTATAACCCCCACATTCACATGGAATAAATAAACTTATCACCATTACTCTTGTTCTTCTTTATATGTGTCAGAAGCATCATCAGCTGACTTGCCTTCATTTTATATTGATTTGAATTAGCTCATTCCTTCTTAGCTTTTTCCTTTTCCTGGTCCAACCACCAATGCGCGTCCCTATATGTACTACATTAAATCCTAAATATTGTGTTTTGATTTGTAAAACATTTATCTTAGTATATAGATGAGAAAAAGGAAAGGAATCAGCTTTGAAAAAGGATGGTTGGTTTTGTACTTGTATACATTTTGTTAATGTTTTTTTTTTTTTTGGTACGATTGAACCAAATTGCAGTTAATCTAATAAAAGAGCATTTAGTTAACTTGGGTTGCTGGTTTGTGTGGTTACTTGTGTTAGTTTCATAATTAATCTACATCTCCAAATAACTGGAGACATTTCCTATATTGTTTGCAGTTAATTTACTTGTAACTATTGTGAAAAGTCAGTGGCGTAGTGCCTAGATGGTGAACTTGTTCAAATAAATAATTTCTTATGTTTATGCAGGATGAATTTTGTTAAACTTGTCGATGAATTTGATGAAGGGAAGATCACTTGGAAAAAATTTAGTTTGAAAGTGAAGAAACTTCATGAAGACAGAATTGGAGGTCCTGCTCCAAGGGAGCCTGGAGAGTTTCCAAAGCTGGAGGAGAGTTTCTACGCTAATCCGTATCCAGGATGTATATGTGAAACAACACAAGAAGTTAAGTAAAGACTGCAATTACACGCTCTGTAACTTTTAGTCATGGCTCAGGCCTTGCTCAAAGTCGAGGATCACAGCAGTTCTCATGTTGCTGCAAAGCTCGTCTGACGATATACTTCAAGATTAATAGCCAAAGAAACATCAATCATTTCCATCCGATAATACCCTCAAGCAGGAATAAGCTTACAGGTTCTGGTCGAGAAATGGTATTTCGAGATTCTTGTGATACATACGGTCTAAAGATTACTCAGAGCCTTATTAGGGAACAAAGAAAATAGTCCATTATCACGCTGAAAATCCAGAACTCTGCAATTCTTGATGGGATTGGTTTTGTGCACTGTATTTATGTACCATCTGAGATTTCAGTACAAACTGAACTTATTGTAATTCATTCCATCATTAATGATAGTCGGAATTTTAACCCCAAGCTCAAGCTCTGTAAAGGTGTCTCTGTGTATTTGTCTTGGTTTCACTATGACAATAGTGCTAGTACAAGTTACAGGGTTTGTGCATTGCTTTTCAGAAGTAATCCTTTTAAAACCTTAACAATGACCAAAGTTTAAAGCAATACTTGCAGTCATTTGAAATGGGTTGCTTGTAATTTGAGAACCTGTTCGAAGCAGTTACATTTTTTAACTGCTTCTCCTACACGCTGTACTCAATTCAAAAGCTCTGGTACCAGAAAATACCATGGATGACGGAAAAGACTTGTTGCAGGCTTCCAAAACATGTTGGTGCCTACACAACTCCCTGTCAATTTAAGGACAGGAAAACGAATCAAGAAATAGCTAAGATAACTTACTCATTAGAATCTAGAAAATACTAAACAACACGTCTGTCTGAAATCTGAATGATCTTGCGCAACATTGCAGCTCCATTGATCATCAAGTCATTGATAGCTATTACTCATCGTCACATTCAAGTCGCATTTATTGTTGCAACAATTCTCTAGATACCGTGAATTTTCAACCATAGTGTGAAAGAGATACCGTCATCTAGGGAAAATCTTTAGACAACATGAACGTAGAAGGTATTATTAAAAAACATGAACCTTGATGAGTCAGGGTAGTCCAGTCTCCAGACTCCAGACATGTAGTTCATTAAAATGCAGACATGGACTATCGCATATTTAATGGTGGTACAAAATATAATTCATCACAAGGACCCACATCACAATATCACATAGCTCTGAATCTGATGGCTGTACACTCCACAGCTTAATCTTGGAAGCTAGTGTGTGTTGTCTAGTTTCCAGTAAGATTGTCGAACTACTGAAAATCCAAGTAACTCCGCGAAACTTTGGATTTGCCTTATACTTTTCTTGTTGGTCATCCAGACTAATTATATTGTTCCCTTTTAATTTTAAATACTAGACTGATGGCTGTGCGTTTTGTTTAAAATATAGAAAGGTAATATCGTCAATTTACTAAATAAATAGAAATAAAATAATCTAAACAAAACCATATAAGACCAAAAATGACCAAGAGATTTAAAGATACATAAAAAAATACATATATATATCGCTATTGGGGAGACTGCTGACCAGGGCTGCGGATTTTAAAATAGTTTAGATATCTCATTTATCTTAGCTCACAATAAAATGTGAGTAATTCTCTTGTAAGAACAAGTTTTCCTTTTCACATCATTTATAGCAATTATTTTAACCATTATTTTAGCGTGACTAATTTTCTCATATTCAAGTATTTTCTAAATTTTAGAGAATATTGCAGTAAGATTGTCCGTTCGCCCTGAATCCAAATGATGATTCTTACTCCTCGTAGCAGATCGATCGGTGTGCAAGTGTGGATTACGAATTTAAGAGTGGCATCTTATGAACACAGTACTTTTATCTACTTATAATTAGATCTTAGCAAACATTTTGAAGACTAAAATAAGATAAATAATTATTTTGATATTTTTTTTTGATTGGTAAGTCTGTTTTAAATGAAATAAGTAATTATTTGATATTGGCGCGGTTCAACTTCTAGACATCTGATATCATCACTCACAATTTTAGTCAGCACCTTTTTTTTTTTTTTTTTTTTTTTTTTTTTAAAGACTAATTCGATTGATATTGATATGGCATCAATAACCTTAATCCTACCAAAAATCCACAAACCTACGAAATCTGGTGTATGTAATATTGTAATTTGCTCATATTGATGTCGAGTTGTATTTAAATTTGGATTGGATGGCCCATAAGCTTATATCACCAAAAACAATCATATTAGGAAGGGATGGCCAATTTTGATTCATTTCAGCTCAACCATTTTTCATGATGAATTTATACATATCAAACTGGGTTTATTAGTTGATTCACCAAAATCAGGCATCTGGTGGGCCCAATGAACCAGTTATTAGAGATTGGTCATGTCACCCATAGTCCCATTAACCTTCGGGGCGACTACACTACATGGCCCAGCACAAAAAATCCATCCGAAGTCGGCTGTGATTGGCTGGTATAGAGAGAGAAAACAGGAGAGAGGAGATAGAGAGAGAATTTAACTTGTTATTTTATTTTTTCCAACCAATCACAGTCGATTTAGGACTTTTTTTTTTTGTGCTGGGCCATGCGTTTTAGTTCTATCCTTAACCTTCTTGGCTGGGGCTGTAGTCCTAGTAGGTCAGCGAACCGACATGGAATCAACAAAGTATTGGACTCTCTTATTATAGGGCTTACTGACTGGGAATCTTGAGGACTCTTAGTCAAAGCATCAGTGTAATTTACATTTGGAGGACAGTGTAAACGCTGTATTTCTAAGCTAACTAATAAGTAAAAACATAGCCAATAAGGGAATTTCTTCTGAAAAGACTGATAAATGTGAAAATGAGGAAATTGGTGCCTTAATGGATAGGCCAGTGGGTGGGTAAAAAAAGGTAAGTGCATGTGTGTGAGGCAGAGAGAACAGTGTCATGGGTGCACTTTCTTACACAACCCTGACAGACAGTCTGCTAAACATCTGTAACAAAGGAAGAGGTGCAGATGGCAGAAATGCAATTGCCACCAAACAAAATCAAAACCTATTCCTGCACTTATTTCTGTCTTCTATGACACTACTGGCGAAGAGTTATCTCACTCACTCAAAATGCATGACACAACTATTACCAGAATACCCTTTCCTATATCCGCAGTTCAGCACATTTAATGATATGTCTGAAATGGAATATGACTCTTTTTAAGAAACTTTTAAGGTCCAACTTCTAAGTAGTAATCCTGAGAGAATGAGACAGTTCAATTAGTGGACTCCCATAATTGAACCTGGTTCGGCACCAAAATTTTATGATAGAACTTGCTAATCCACATGAAAAGCCCCTTAAAAGCAAGATCTGAATTGATGATAATATATAGCTCAAATGCTCAAATATCTAAGCCAAAAAACAAAAAACAAAAACAAAAAATAAAAATAAAAATCCACACCAACAAGAAGAAGCAAGCCAGGTAAGGTATGTCGAGGCGAAAGTTTAGTGAAGTTGTGGCTCGAACCCCTTTTCTACTTGCTAAGTGCTAACTATTGTGCTATTGAAAACTGTCAATGTTTAATGTTTTTTTTGGTGATAATCAATGTTTAATGTTATTACACAATGTTGGTAATAACAAGGTCGCTCGCAAACAAGGTTCTCATTGATTCTTCCATATCACATTGCAAATAAAGTACTGCGTATACAATTTGGCTGGCCAGTGGGTGGGATTGAATGCTTATCCTAATGAAAACTACTACAGTGGCTAGTCTCATTGAGACTTATCTCATGGCTGGCCAAAACGAGGGGAATGTATAACTGTTGAACTATTGACCCTTTACCCAGTGGAGGTTTGGAGACGCTCCTTATTGTACAAAGTACAAGCAATTCATAGATAGGCACCAGGCAGGTAGCTTAGCTAACTAGCTACTCTTATTCACTATTACTCCATTAGTACACCTTTTAATGTTAAAAACTTAAAAAATTTAGCAAAAGCAATGAAACAAAGAGGCTTTAGTGATAGGCTCACAGGTGTTCAGCTAGTAAGCTTAAACATCAGAAGACTCTCTGATAAGTCTGCAATTTCCCAAATTATAAAAAGTCAAAATATATGTGGGTTTGAAGTGAAAAAAACAAAAAAGTAAAAGTGAAAAAGTATGAAAAAATGGAAAAAGAGGTTGCTGTACAATCTTCTCAGTCCCCAGGCCCTCTTCTATGACACATGCTCACACACACACTTTCTCTTTCTTACTGTCTTTTCTTTCACAGTTTCACTGTCTTTTTAATCCACTCTCTCTGCTTTTTGTTTATGGGTTTCCGTAAAGATGGCAGAGACAACAGACAACAAAGGCAACAGAGCAGTAGCAGAAGAAGCAGAAGCAACAGAGTTGCAGTCATAATATTATGAGTAAACTTCAGGAGAGGTTGCTTCAAGACCCCATTAAGCTCTTTATCCATGCACACAAGATTCTGCAGCCAATAAACTCCCTTTTTTAGTGTAACAAAAGCATCCTTCCCTCATCTTCAATTCTCTTCTTCAAACAGCTTAAAAAGACTAGTCTTTCTTCTCTTCTCTTTCTGTCTTTCAACTTAGTTTTAATTCTGACCCTCGTTGTTCTCTCTCTCTCCTTGGTCTTTGGAGTGTTGGTAATGATGTTGAGTTCTAGAAACAGGAATCCATTCACTGCTACCCAATGGCAAGAGCTTGAACATCAAGCTCTCATTTTTAAGTACATGGCTTCTGGAATGCCTATACCACCCGATCTCATTTTCCCCATTAAAAGAAGTCTCGACTCTTCAATCTCTTCAAGGCTCTTCCCTCACCAACCAAGTAAGAAGCTACACCCTTTTTTATTTTCCCCTTCATGTTTACTCTAATGAGTAACTAGTATATTTTATTTTATTTTTCTGAAAATAAGATTTGGGAACCTGTGTTTTTTGCAGTGGAATGGAGTTGTTTTCAGATGGGGTTTGGCAGGAAAGTTGATCCAGAGCCAGGAAGGTGCAGAAGAACAGATGGAAAGAAATGGAGATGCTCAAAAGAAGCATACCCAGATTCAAAGTACTGTGAGAGACACATGCACAGAGGCAGAAACCGTTCAAGAAAGCCTGTGGAAGTTAATACAACAAATTCCTCCATTCCCATTTCTTCATTTGCCACTAGAACTCCCACCAACAACAACTCCTCTTCTTACTCTCTCTCCTCCTCACTAACTTGTGAAAAACAGCATCAAGAACACAACCATCCTTACCATAACACCCCTCTTCATACCTTCCTTTATCCTCACTCTTGTTCTTCTCCTAGACCTTCAAGTATTGGTTACTCCTCCCATAACAATACTAACAATTTGGTTCTAGACACTGGATCTTATTCCCACTCTAATGAAGATCACAGGTTCTTTTTTAACTGAATACGTATTATATGTTCTTGTATTTTTTCAAGTTTTATTTTATAGTTTGTTTTCTGTGGTCAAGAAACAGGTACTTCGAAGGGCTGAAGGAAGAGGTAGATGAGAAAGCATTCTTCTCAGAAGCATCAGGAACACTAAGAAGTGTACCAGAATCATCTCTAAATGATCCTTGGAGATTAACACCACTTAAAATGAGTTCCACCTCTTATAATAACCAACAGAAAGATAGAAACTTCTCTGATTTACAAAGTGGATACTCTCAGTATCAGCAGCACCACAAACAACACCAGCAACAAGAACAGCATTGCTTTGTCCTGGGTACTGATTTCAAGTCTCAGAGACCTACAAAGATTGAGAAGGAAGAATCTCAACAACCACTTCGGCATTTCTTTGATGAGTGGCCACCCAAGAGCAAAGATTCTTGGTTGGGTTTGGAGGATGATAGGTCAGATCAAGCCTCATTTTCAACCACTCAACTGTCAATATCCATCCCTATGTCTTCTCAAGACTTCTCAGTTTCAAATTCCAGAACCTGATACCAAGGTAACTAGACTGCATTTGGTACAATGTGGTTTTGTTCTTGATTGTTTTCATCTTAAATCTTCACTTTCTTGGTACAGGTTGTTGAATATTCAATGGGGTTGGACGTGGACTAATGGCCAAACAGAGTAGTTCAAGGTTGGGTTCAGTGCGAATTCAGTACTAGTATTGTTTATTGACTTTTTTTTAGTTTATTTAGTTTATTTGATCAGTGAGGTTTGAGAAGTGTTTTATGTTTTGAAGTGTGCAATTGAATAATGTGTCTCAAACAGTAAGATTCCTGTACTTCGTGTTTTCTTGATTTTTATGTTCAGTTGCTTTGATAACTCATTTGAATGACCGATGAGCCAATATTTGGAGTTTGGGGATTTGGTCGTTTTTTTGTTAGGTTTCTTTATGTCTTTTGGCTTCTTCCTTGGTAGCCAACACAATATTTTCTGACTAAAATGATAATGGGGTCCAAGTGGTATCATGAGTATGGAGTATGGTTGTCAGAAAAGATAATGGGTTGAGAAAGAAAGCAGAAATGCAAATCAAGATTCAAAGAACAGACACACCTCTATATACTGCAGTGAAAGCAAAGAAAAAGGCTGTGGAAAATTTGTTCTTTGCTAACCACTGAAGATGGAAAATCGTGCATCATTTGTAAGACAAGTTCGTTTTGTGCCCATCTTGACTCCTGAGTGGGGGTCAAGACTCGAGCAACCATGTTAGGATGATTGTAGCTAACCATGTCTCAACAGAGATATACAAATCAGCCGTGGAATAAAATCTTGCCAAAAGATATTATCAAGAAGATAGGCCTGTTCTTATTAATGTTCTGAAAGTGGTTGGTATACAGTTACACACTAACAATGACAACGTAACGTATTAATGTTTAGTGGAAAACATCTAAAATGTTCGACAAATAAATTGCTGGTGAGACATTATTCTTGTGCTGGCTGATGAAGGGACAGTAGAGTAGTCCGTACCTTTACTGTTACCTAACAAACTCCATCAGCTTCACCAGATAGCAGATACTAGCAAAACTTTCCCACGCGGACTCAATCCGACTGCTAAGGTGATCTAATGATTCAATGTTGAAAGTTCAGCTCAATAGGGTTCGGTAGCGCTTGGTCTTGGTAGGCCTACAGCCTGAGAGTGGTAAACGGGTAAACCAACAGTTTCAAGCCACTATTTGGCAGAGTTTGGGGTTGGCACATTTCATACGCGAAAATACTTGCTCTGCCGGAAACAGAACTATATATCAAATGCAAATCTTTTGTAAAGGGTTCAACCATTGTATGGTATCTTCGAATTTCCATCAAGAACAGAAATACCAATCCTTACAAACGCAACCTTCTGTACCATTAAACGGATTCACAACTTGTGAAGCCAGCATTCACAACATTCCGGATACAACTTCCTAAATTCCATCCTCCAAAATTGACCTTTAGATGCTAAAAGGTCAGAGCATCTTCTCACGAAATCAGTCGGCCATAAAAAAAAAAGTTGACGTCCCACTCCTAAAACCTCCCTGGTTCATGTAAAGATTAAAGGTTAAAGCAACCTTTTTTTCTTATTCATATTCACTTGGATGAGTTACGAGCAATTCAGAAGCATTACTGGTGGGCTCCAAAGTCCATGTGACTTTTCAAATAGGGTTTCAAATATTTCACCAGCCACAACACTCGACACTAACAACAGTGACAAGTATTCCATCAGTCAAGTCGGAATTTTCCTGACAAAGCATGTCAGCTTACTCAGAGCATCAACATTCCAGACAATCACCTGGGTATGAAATTACTCCACAGACAATAATAACTGTGTCATTCGAAAAACTTCTGGCAACTAAACTCTGAGGAAAGTATGAAACATGAAGGGCTATCACATGGCCAACAGCAACGATAGCCCATATAGGGTAACAAGTAACAACAATCTCAAATATTATCTTCTTACAGGAGAACAGAAATTAAGGTTTACTGCTTTTACATTACAGTCTTTTGATTTCAAGGTCAGAACAAGCATGTACGCATAAAACTGAAGAACAGAAAAACATATAGACATTCTCGTCCCTGTTCCTCATGCTTAGATGGTTTCTCTTCTGCTAACTGAAGTATGTAAAAAGAAGATGCTTATATGGAATGAAATCAGACAAATAATCAGTCAATACACCATATATGTCCCTGTAAAAGAGTGTTCAAAGAAAAATTATCACTAAAAAGATACACAAAGACACAAATATGTACATGCGGGCACACAGACACTTGCACGCACGAACGGACACAACAAACAAACACAAAGACAGAAACCATTGACAAGATCCAAACTCTTCACCAAAATTCTTCTTAATTATCACCCAGTGGGATATCTAAAAAAACAAGTCAAAGAAAGTTCTACCACAAGTTTCCACAAACCAAATTTCAAACAAATCATGTCATACTATGCCACTATGGTAACTTAACACTCATCTGTGTATAATAAACATCCATTGTTGGATAATCAAAGGTTTTGGCAGGCATATTACAAGGTTCAATTCTGGTCAAAATCCTGATTACACACACACAACAGTGATTTAGTGAATCTGAACATGTGGAAACAAAATGCATCACTGTGTCAAAATGTTTGTAAGAATCACCTATAAAGTAATAAAAAATCTATCTGTTTGCTGCAAGTGCAGAAACAATAATACAATCATTCTTCACAAAGTTGCTACCCTCGGGGAAGACATCTGTATGATATAGAAAGGTCCAAAGAGATCCGAGGGTAAATTTATTAAATATAGAAAACTCAGAGTAAAACAACAGACCTGAAAAATCTTATACTCCATTAAAATCAATGCACAAACAAACCTTCTATAAATCTAATCCTAATAGTTCAATAGTTTTTCAGATCTACTCACGTAGCTACCCATTTTCAACAATAAGTTTTCAATAACCAAACACAACCCGACCACCTCAACCAGTGTCATTCTTCATTATTATTCGAAAAAGTCGACTTATGTTAGAATCTAAAAACGTCAGTGACCTTCTAAGGGAAGTTCATAGTTAATGTATCATTACGGATTCTCAGTGTGTACAGCTTCAGCAACTAGGGCCTAAATTTCACCCTTAAGGTACTAAATGTCCAAAACTGTAGGACAAAGGTCTAAACCTTTAACACCGCAGCCTTATCATGGTGAACATACTCAAAGTCCAAGACTGATACAGTTTCTAATGGTCAATGAATTTCACTTGAAGTATACGAGTAAGGATATCACAGCACATCAAAATTTATTTCTAAATTCTAATATACTTCATATTAAACGTTAAAAGCTATTGATAATTTTATGAAAAACTAAACTGATTATCAAGTACCACAGAAAGTTGAAGTCAAGTAATGTAAGATGAATGGCAGTAAAAGGTGGTCTTTCGTTGTGATATGAGTAATAGGTACTAGAAATGCAGCAAGAAAAAGTAGTTTCAAACACCCCAAGTTTCAATATCTATAGAGCCTAAAAGTACCAGAGTTGGAAACACTAAACCAAAGTAATCAAGTGAGCGGAGCGAACGATCTTGGGCCGGGTGGGGGTAAGGTGGCCCAAAACATTACTTGGTTGGTTTCTGTCTGTCCTCATCTTTTCCTATTCATCCCTCTCCCTCTCAATCTCTCCCTCTCCCTCTCCCCTCTCCACTCCTCCCTCTCCCTCTCCGCTCACGCCCCACTGCTATGCAGTTTACTAGTATTCATGTTTGTAGAAAGGTGATGTGCAGACAAAGATTACAGCTCTTCTCAATTTCCGTTTAATCATTAGCTGTTATGTTATAATAAATAGTTCATAAACAATTTCCAGTTTCAGATGACTAACAAATTCAATCTCTTAAAAAATAACTTTTTCCTGTATTGAGATAATAATGTTGAAGCTGAAGCTGAAGCTGAAGCTGATACCAATGCCATGTGTAAATCATTTCATTCTTTCTTGTTAACCGTTGCATCCACTAAAATTAAAAAACATAAACAAAACAATCTGGTTCTAAGGACAAATTCAATTTCATATACAAAAACAATCCAATTCCTCATCTCTCACCAATCCAAACTGTAATATCTTTCATTGAAAAATCAAAGGATACATTAAAAGAGTCAGATATACAGCTATAGAAAAGAAGAAAGAAGGAACCGTCTTTTGCTCAGCTTTGAATTACAATCGTGTCGTTAACAAAGAAAATAATGAACACAAAATCAAACAAGATTAAAGACAAAAAAAAAAAAAAAAAAATTATACGAATCAGCATTTACCCATTTACAGAATATCGGCAAGAGCCTGATTAGAGAACTATCGATCCATCAACCAACCAAATGCTTAGCCGCCCAATCAACATCGATTCTCAATGTTCTCTGTACTCAAACTTTTCTCATCAAAGTCATTCAAAAAAAGAATTACACAAAGTCTTCAAACCATGAATCAATGTCTATCCTTAATCTTCGAAATCTCCCGTCTCTTATAACCTAAATATCCAATAACACCAATTTGCAATACCCCAGCAAACCCCGCAAACCAATACCCGATGATCTTCCCTTGCTCCATCCTCCGATCTCGTCCCACCTTAGGTGGCCCAGGAGTAGGGCTATAATAATAATGATGAGGTGGTGGTGGTCTCTTCTTATCCCTCTGCAATGAATGGGGCGCCCCACGACGTATTGCCATTGGGGACGGGGCTGGCGATGGCGATTCGGGAGGGGGTGGAGACGGAGGAGGCGGTGGTGGTGGTGGTGGAGGTGGAGGAGGAGGATATAATAGTGGCGGAGGGGGTGATTTTAGTATTTGAGGGGGTGACTGAATTTCAATGTTAACTTGTTGTTGAGGGGATGAATCAATTCCATTTACAAGAATCACACAAGCTATAAAACACAAAGAAAATAACGGCAACCCTTCCATATAACAAAAACAAATCACATACAAATATATCAACTTACTCTTCTATAGCATTTCATAAAATCTAACATAACAGACAAATGGGTGTTGCCTACCTTCAATTCATATTCTTGTTGTGAATCTGTTTGCAAAAAAAGGGAAATGAGAGTTTCAACGCCTGGTTATTATATATATGGAAGAAAGGGATCACAGCAGCTAAAAAAAAAAAAAAAAGACTGCGTGTCATTACAATGAGTTTCCGTGTTTTTTGGGTTTGTTTGGACTTTGGACTTATGACGAGTCCATGTTTTTTTCATTCATAGTACAATAAATAAATAACTTTGTTTTTTTTTTATTATTAGGGTAGAGAGAGATACTTGGATTTTGAGGGGTTGATTAGGATTATTAAGACGGCCATGGATTATGGGATAGCATTATTTGTTGCTAAAAGTTAAACTGCAGAATTTTTTTGACTTGTTAACTTGTCATTTGGCAGCTGGTTTTGTGGGTCCAGTTTTATCTTTTGTACGATATATGTGCGTGAGGTATACGTGATACTTGTCCCCCTCGAATGAGTTGTTTGATTATTCAAACAGCTTAATTATGATTTATCCTAATTATGCTTAGATTGGCATGACAGCAAAAATCATGATAAATGATGTTATTAATTTGGGGTGGATGAGTTTTCAACATTTACTTTTTATTTTAGATAACAAGACTTTTGCCATTTTCTCTATTTGCAAAATGCCATAATGTCGACAAAAGAAAAGGTTTGTTACCCAGCTCTATTTGGCAGCATGGATTTGCCAACCTGAACAAGGAATAAGAGCCAGGATAAGATATTTAGTTGTTTGGTCCAGTCCATTTTCAATATAAGTTAGTCTGGCAGTCCAGTCTAGTCCATTTTTAATATATGGGACACAATTTATGATTTTCAATATATGGGCCTAAAACCGGATGGATCGTTATCATAGCAAATAGGTGTAATTCACTAACGTGTCCAGTGGAAGGAGGAGAGAGAAAAAACAAAATAATAAATTTGATCGATAGAAACTCAAAAAGAAAAAAGAAAAGAAAAATCTTCTTCATCTCCTCCATCTAAACTGCACTACCACACTAGCTTCCATGGTATTAGCATCTCATTCGAAATGGGGAACTTCTTCCATACTATAATCCCAAATTCTCTCCACAACTAATTGAAAAATACATTTTAATTTTAGTCGGTACGTAAGCAAAATCAATAATATCTCTTGATTTCTCAACGGATTTAAATATTGAATTCCTCAAAATTGGTAGATACAAGATTACACCCAATTTAATTTGGTGATTGTTGCTCTAAAATAAATTGATGTTATTTCTCTTTGTAAGTTTCTTTTAAATAATATAGAAATATGTATGGAGTTGTTAGTTGTGAATAAGTTATGAAGCTTGATCCAATAATCTGATTTTGGTTGAATTGAAGGTTGGAATTTTAATTTGAAGCCTTGTGAATTATTTTTTTGTATGCTTTTCTTTTCTCATTAAATTGTGGTGGGATAATTTATGAGGGAGGCTAAGAGAGAACCAAACACTTTCTACACTAATCATATGTAAGACATCAACTACAAGAATTGGATACTCCAAACATGATCAAATACCACGTTGTACTGCCAAACAGAGTTGGGTGTCAATGGGTAATTGTTTAACCGAACCCATATAAAAAATAATGGTTACATTTCCTAATTTTAGAAACTATTTAAAAATAGGTACTAAAAAAACCGAACCATATAGAATCGAAATCTAATGGTTTTTTAAACAAAAGAACCAGACATAATTGGAATTGAACTGGAACTGAATGTTATTGTACTTTTAACATAAAAAATATAAAAATAAAGTATATAAAAACTTAAAACGTTAATTTATATATTACTACATTATATTTTTTAGTGTAATATGTAGTTTTCATGGTATTTAATATTATAAATAATATAAAAATATAGCTTACAACTTTAAATATCTGATTTTACTTAATTTTATTATTGAATGACATAATTACCTATATCAATATTTAAAAAACTAGTCGTTTGTGTGGTATTTTTTTGTTTATAATACACATTTTTTAATAATACCAATAAAAAATGTATGTAAATAGTGAATTTAATTTTTAAAAACTGAAATAAAGAATCGAACTGGGAATACCCATTAGGAACCAGTGGTTAGGTAAGGTTCCACAATTTTAAGAACCGTGAAGAACTGAAATCATAATCTGCAAAATTAAATAGTTCTTGGTTCTTACAACACTAAGAAAATAATATAAAAATATAGCTTACAACTTTAAATATATGATTTTACTTAATTTTATTATTGAATGACATAATTATTTATATCAATATTTAAAAAGCGAGTCGTTTGTGTGGTATTTTTTTGTTTATAATACACATTTTTTAATAATACCAAAAAAAAAAATGTATGTAAATAGTGAATCTATTTTTAAAGAACTGAAATAAAGAATCATAACTGGAAATACCCATTAGGAACCAGTGGTTAGTAAGATTCTACAATTTTAAGAACCATAAAGAACTGAAACCATAATCTGCAAAATTAAATAGTTCTTGGTTCTTACAACACTAAGAACTAAACCGGAACTCGACCATTGACACTCCTTATACGTAACTCATAAAGTCATATCTTATTGTATTATATTTTTTGGTCTTAAAAATAAATTCTTAAAATTTTCAAATGACATTAGGTGCCAAGGTGGTGTCTCAATTAACAACTCAAAACATCCCAATCTAAATTATGAAACTCAAAACATCACAATCTAAATTACGACATCTATATTTTTCTACAATAGATATTTAGCAAAAAAAACATGTTTTTGGCTTTAGTGGTTGTTCTTATTTACACCTATGTAGCACTGTCATCAATTGACTCCCACAATCAAAATTATCCATCTTATTGCAATTGAGTAGGAAGGTGGTGTACGTCCAAGAACTATGGTGACACATCAACATGAATATAGGAAGACTATTGACTGTTTGTCTTCCTAAATCCTAAAGTCAGTTTCATCCGATAATGACATTCACTACAACAGGAATGAAGTTTCCAGGTTACATTGGTTGTCCATCCGAAATTATAGTTGCTCTTCTTTTATGCGTTTGAATTTTGAACTTGCAATAATTAATGGGTGATCTTGGACACACCCATAAAAACACTTTTGTATCCCAATTTTAAAATAAATAAATAAAATAATTTTAAACACATTTAGCTTCCTAAATGACCCTTTTTTTATTAGACGTACCCAAGATATTTATTGACTAAAACAAATAATTTATTGAATATAACTCGTGAGATCCATATTAAACCCTCTACGTGATTCACTTGTAGAATAAAAAGACCCAATTTTCTTCTTCTTCTTATTCTTCTCTAATAACCTCTTCCATCTCACCAATAAACATGTAAACGCCAATTTTTTATTTGAATCAACCATACCAAAGTAATGAGGATGAATACCAACCGAATGAGGATGAAAAAAAAAAATTCAAAATCAAATTTTGACGAATGAAAAACTCAGAAGACTATTATACTTTGGATTACTACAATGAACATGTACAAACACCAAACAAAAATATGAGTTTGTTTGCAATATAAACAAAGTGTTATTTCTTTTGGGTGTATACTGAGTATAAGAAACCTAAACTATATATTATTTTTGATAAAATTTTACTTTGAACAACCTCATTATCCTATTAATAGTGCATCTCTAAATATATTGTCTTTGCTTCAACTGAATTATGAGTTAAAAAATGAAGAGCAAGAAGCCTGACAGAAAACTCTAATTTTGTTTGTCCGGATATGACTGAAGCATTTACAACTGCAACAATGAGAACTTGAAGACTGTTCTGGCCCCCACAAATGTGGCCCAATAAAAGCCCAATTCAATATAAAGCCCACGCTCAAAGTCCATGCTACAAAAAAGCCCACGCTCAGAGCTTTGCTACAAAATTTCCATGCTCGAGCTTATATGAAAAAGCTTATTTATGAAAAGCCTACTTTCGAGTTTATCTACAAAAAGCCCACGCTCAAAGCCTACATCCCACGATGTTTTGCGAGTCAAACAACTTCCACCAACTTTATCCCACGACAGTTCTCCCGCCAGTTCTCCAACTTCATCCCACGAAACAAAATTGCCGGTCTCCGCCAATTCTCCAACTTCATCCCACGAAGCCGACGGTTGTCCCGATTCTCCCAACTTCATCCCACGGTGACATTTGTCCCGCCACTCTCCAACTTCATCCCACGAACCGACAAATTTCTCTCTAGTTCTCCAACTTCATCCCACGAGATGACAATTCTCCCCCGCCATTTCTCAACTTCATCCCACGAAATGACAAATGTGGTTCTCGCCTAACTTCATCATCCTAGCCGGTTGTTGTCCCACCAGCTCTCCAACTTCATCTCATGATTGGACAGTTATCCCGCCAGTTCTCCAACTTCATCCCACGATTGGAATATTGGAGAACGAGGAAGTAACTATCACCAATCCTACCTATAAAATTCAACCTTCGTCATTTTTCCAGAACTACGCATCGAGACTTGATCCCAAACAATACATTTGGGTACGTAGGCAACTTCAAAACTGAAGTCCAGTTTCATCTTTTCCCAACCACCATCTCCTTCACCATCTCCAAAAAAACATTACTTCCGACCATCAACTGGTGTGTTTTAGCAAATCTTGTTGAAACATATTTGGCGTTGTCTGTGCTCCTACCCTCAACCACAAAAAAGTTGCGTCAATAGCTTCTCAAAGAACAAGCAATGGTGAAGACTCTCCTCTTGCCGCTCAAGTTCAACATTCAACTTCTGCAAATGAGAATTCCCTTTCCAAGTCCGATGGTTCTCAGCTATCTGCGACTGAGAGAGTGAGTATTCATATTGCAGATCCAACAACTCAAGTCGACTGTCGTCTCCAAAAATTGAAGAAACAGATACATGTATAGCTGTCGGGCGAAGTAACTACATAATCAAAGCACTTCCTCACGCACCAAAAATAATCGTGCTAACTTTACTGTCGACCACTCATGGAGGGGTAGACAACTTATCATAACATATTTGGCGTCGTCTGTGCTCCTACCCTCAACCACAAAAAAGTTGCGTCAATACCTTCTCAAAGAACAAGCAATGGTGAAGGCTCTACTCTTGCCGCTCAAGTTCAACATTCAACTTCTGCGAATGAGAATTCCCTTTCCAAGTCCGATGGTTCTCAGCTATCTGCGACTGAGAGAGTGAGTATTCATATTGCAGATCCAACAACTCAAGTCGACTGTCGTCTCCAAAAATTGAAGAAACAGATATATGTATAGCTGTCGGGCGAAGTAACTACATAATCAAAGCACTTCCTCACGCACCAAAAATAATCGTGCTAATTTTACTATCAACCACTCATGAAGGGGTAGACAACTCATCAAAGATATGAATAAAAACAATGTTGGTGTAGCCAATCCTAGCCAAAAGACTATAAGAGATCGGCTCTCTCCTAGAAGAAATTATTTGAATGTATCACTTACCATGCTTTAGTAGTTCAACCTCTCTGAAAGGTCCCTTTACAAGTCGTGGTCCCAACCCTCAAGCTCATTGTCAACCAATGCATGTTTCACATTACATGTCAGTTGACAATAGTAGTTCTGTAAATGGTGACTCACTTACAGAGGACCAAAAAAAAATGATTGGATCCTAACCTTCCATCCATATACTCCAAATGTTCACCCTAGGTGAAGAAATAACCGATCTTCATAATTGGCTCGGTCTTTTTCATTGCCAATTTGCAATATCTAATTTTACGCATCTTTAAAAAAAAAAAAACTTTCCGACCAAATGTTTCGAGAGAATATTTTTCGATCCAAATGATTGGGCAAAAAAAAAATTTGTCATAATTGATTTTTTCAATTTTGGTGCTCCAAGAATTTTATTTCAAAAGCTCTTTCAATTTGGTCGTCAAGAAAAAAGACTCAATTTGATGACCAATGTACACTAGTTGAACAATTCCAATCTATTTGCCATCAATTCATATTGACTAACTCGATCATCAAGATATAACTATGAGAAATTGGCATATAACAAGGACAGTAGTTGACCTCGTCATGGAACTCACACAGTTGATAGTAGCCCAAATCTTAGGGCTCATCGACGTGGCTGATTTGTTCCATATGATGATGTTGATATCGTTCTATTTGTAGCCTCACTGAAGAATAGCTCAGCATACAACTAGAAGTGGATGATCTCATCATGGAACTTGCACAATCGATAACAATCCAAATTTTATGACTTATCGATGTGCTGATCTGTCCAATATGATAAGGTCGATAACCTTCTATTTGTAACTTCACCGAATAATGGATTAGCATACAGCTAGAAGTACGTGATTGACCTTGTCATGGAACTTCGACGATTGATAGTAGCCCATAACCTTAGGGCTCATCGACATGCTGATCTGTTTATATGATGATGTTGATAACCTTCTATTTGTTGCCTCACTGAAAAAAGGATCGAAGCAGCTAGAAGTGATTGACCTCATCATGGAACTCGCACAGTCGATAGTAGCCCAAACCTTAGGGCTCATCGACATGTTGATCCGTCCATATATATGATGATGTCGATAGCCTTCTATTTGTTGCCTCACTGAAGAATGGATCGACATATAGTTATTTGTTGCCTCACTAAAGAATGGATCGGCGTATAGTTGAAGTGATTGACCTCGTCATGGCACAGTGGTCGTCTAAGTTTATGGCTCATCGACATGTTGACCAGTCCAATATGATGATGTCGATATTCTTCTGTCTATAGCCTCACCGAATAATGGATTGGTATACAACAAGAAGTGATTGATCTTGTCAAAGAACTCGCACAATTGATAACATGCCAAGCCTATGGCTCATCGACATGCTGATCAGTCCAATATGATAATATCGATATTCTTCTATTTGTAGCCTAAATAAAGAATGGATCAGCCATACAACAAGAAGTGTTTTATACTACTCAAAAAATGATGATACTTACAATTCTTCTGCCTTAAAGTCATATTGATTCACTGCAAAAAATATTGCAATTTATAAGAATGACGACATTCACTTTATTACAAAAGTGGGACAGAGTCTCACATAGTCAAAATGAAAGACCATATATACATAGGAGAATCTTAAATATCATTTTACATTTATAATTTATCTATTATTCATACATGCATACATTTAAATTAGCATTCATATATAGCATTTCATTCAAAGTACTTTAATCATTGTACTATGGGGGCGGTGACACCCCAATTTTCATTACGTTATCATTATATTTTGGGGGCGGCAATATCCCAAATTTCATTACGTTATCATTACACTTTGGGGGCGGTGACACCCCAAATTTCATTACGTTATCATTACACTTTGGGGGCGGTGACACCCCAAATTTCATTACGTTATCATTATATTATGGGGGCGGTGACACCCCAAATTTCATTATGTTATAATTACACTTTGGGGACGGCAACACCCCAAATTTAATTACGTTATCATTACATTATGGGGGCGACGACACCCCAAATTCCATTACGTTATCTGTCACACCCCGAATTTCGACAGAATTCGGAAAAACATTATTTGTCTCCGACTCTTCGATCTCCGAGGTGTGACGCACTCTCCACTTCCAAAAACCCATAAACAGTTTAAATATGCGGATAATTAAAAACCAATAAAAATTTCTATTATACAAATGTCCTCTTCATTACAAAACTTCACAAATAAGATTAAGTTACAAATCTCTTTCCAATAACTCTTTATTTAAAATTACAAATGAAAATACAAATAACTTTGTCTCAAAAAAAAAATCTATATCACCTCAAGGGAAAACAAAACAAATCACGAGATGCAACGCTAACGCGAAACCACAAGCAGCAACCACTCTTCTTCAACACTAAACTGTCAAAAACTTATCAACTATGTTCATTGAATGAACACACCGATAAACAAATATGCAAATCGGGTCAAGATTATAAAAATGCTTTGGTGTGAGTAGCTCTAAAATACAACATATACTTATACCAATATATACACAAACCATCACGTTAGTTAGTTCCTCCACCGAGGGTAGAACTTTCAACAACTAATACAACATCCTTAAGTACAATAATCTAGCAGGTAGTTCCTCCATCGAGGCCTTTAACTTCCAACAACTAATACAACATACCATACGATAATAAAAGGCATTTAGTTCCTCCACGAGGCCTTTAGGTTCTAACTAAACTACTAACCAACCAAACATATACAATCATCTATCTAGAGATATATCATTTATCAACATATTACCATAATTATATTAGTTAAGGTTTTCTTTGCGTGTTCCTAAAATCACGTCGTATCTATGTCTTACCTAGTTTCCCTGGCTACCACAATCGCTACCCAACGCCGAACATGTACATCCACATGCCTCCCTTACATAATGAGCCACTCCGTGCGTAACTACCCTGAGCGGGATGCCGCACACCAGGTAAATCCTCACACGGAAGCCAAATCTATGTAAGTACTGCCACTATTCGGCATAAAATATCGCGCGTCATTGTTCTATTTTGCGAACGGAATAATCAAGCCACTATTCGGCTACGCCAGGATGGCCATTCAGCTTTACTGAAACGCTAGGAGGGCCAATCACATTACTTACGCCCGAAGGCCATTCAGATTAACTGAAATGCCAGAAGGGCCAATCACATTACTTACGCCCGAAGGCCATTCAGATTAACTGAAACGCCAGAAGGGCCAATCACATTACTTTACCGAAGGCCATTCGGATTAAGCGAACGCCGGAAAGGGCCAATCACATGAGTTGTGGTAGTCGGGTTCTAGGATTTTCGTTCGTAATTTATTGGTGTCATTCATTTATGACTCATAAACATTTCACTATATCACGTGCATGTCAAATACATTATTGCACTAAGCCACAATATTTAGAAAATATCTCAATTATATCTCATAACCACTTTCATTCTTTTTCACGTGCCAATATATTATTTGCTACGCCACACTCGGTGGGCAAATATTCACCAATACTACTACCTCATAGTAGCATCTCACATATATACTAATGGAGTGTTTATACATTTATTTCTCCCAAACATATTGCATTATATATATATCCCAACATATTATATAATATTACAATATCCACGTCAAATCTTAATTAGATAATGACCACCAAATTTATACAATTTACAACATAAAATGCAGCACAATTAAACAGTCCACAGTCCACAATCAAAGCCCAATATATATATGTTTTACACACTACTCACGTCAAATCTTAATTAGATAATGACAAACCATGTTATATAATGTTCGACAATATATTATTACTATATTTATCCATATAATCAAATATGTGAAAAACTGGAAAAAGTCAACATTCTACAGTCAACGGTCAAAGTCAAAGTCAAAGTCAACATGTCATGGTCAAAGTCAACATGTCCTGGTCAAAGTCAAACTGTCGTTTTCTTGTTCGACAGGTTCAGGGTCATAGCCATGGTTTATGGCTAAGGTCAATGTGCATGGCTCAAGGGCTCATGACCAAGGTAATGGTTCGGACCCAACTTGCCAAGCCCAAGCCCAAACCTCATAACCCGGCCCCAAAAGTTTAAATGTTGAAAGACCCAATTGGATCTCTAATAAGTCCTATGGACTGGCCCCAAGCAATATTAGAAACTGGCCCAAAAACTTTAGACTGAACTGGCCCAAAATAGTTTAAACTAATATGGATCGGCCCAAGCAAAACAAAATAAGATCGGGCCCAAACCAAAACAAAAATAGAAATGGCCCAACATAACTAATGTGGTCCGGCCCCTAACAACTTAACTAAAATCCGGCCCAAACTAAATATTAGAAACTTAGTTTTGGCCCATAGAACTAAACTAACAAAGGCCCAACAAAAAGGCCCAACTAAGATGAACAGTGTCATCTTCTCTCCAGCTCCACCTCCAGCACTTCGGGTCATCCAAACCCCTCATCTCCTCCTTCCTTCCGGTTTCACTCCTCTTTGAAAACCAAGCAACATTAATTAACCCACACACCTCAAATCCTTAAATCCCCACATCCCCAAAACTAGATCTGGAAACCGTTTCGGCCACCATTAAAGCTTGTTTTAAGCTTCGACAGCCCCACACACTACACTACCCCATCATCATCAAACCTAACCAACAACAATATCAAATGATTCAAACAACGAAAATCACACATCAAAAAACCAAACCCTCAGTATCACAGTAATGGCGTTCGGCGCCATTAAAGCCTCCCTCAAAGCTTCCCACCGCCCTCACTTGACAGCCCCACACACACAACCAAACAATCCATTCAATCCGACGAAATTTAGAATCACAAGGACAAGGTTTCAAACCGCATCAGTACCGGCGATGCCATTACTGCCGGATACAAAACTTCGACAGTTCTATCAAACCCACAAATCTCCAAATCAAAACAAACAACATGAGTTCACACAATCATCATGCTAGGCGACGCCATTAGCACCTGTTCAAAGCTTGAACAGAGCTTCCACAGTTTAATTACAAAAAACGAAATTCAACAAAATTAAATTATACCAATGACACAAAGTCCAATACAACAGGTTTTAACAATGCTACAGGACGCAGAGTAATGAACAGTAAAAATTTAGTGAAAACATTGGACAATAAAACGGTTTCTGTATTCCGGTGAAATAGCAAAATAGCTACTCACCTGTATGAACAGCTCCTACGAATTCCTCCGAGTCCGAGCCGTCGCGCTCCACCGCTCGAGCAAACGAGCTTCAAGCTTTGCCTCCATTTTTAATATTTTTCTTATTTTTCAAAACCCTATTCTCTATAACAATGAGTTTATATACTTGGGTCCGAAACCCAAGCCCAACCCAGACTCGGGCCCAAAAACCAGGCCCACGTATCCCGAGTCCAATCCGACGAATTTTAAAAATAAATAATTAAATTAATTAATTAAATAGATAAAAACGTATTTTAAAAATACGGGCGTTACATTATCATTACATTATGAGGGCGGCAACACCCCAATTTCCATTACGTTATCATTACATTATGGGGGTAGCGATACCCCAAATTCCATTACGTTATCATTACACTTTGGGGGCGATGACACTCCAAATTTCATTATGCCGATCTATCCAGTTTGTATTTCAATAAACCAACAATAAAAATCCTGATCCCAATCAAATTGCCTATAAAGTGCAATCCAATCAGTTTATCCAATCCAATTAGTTTGCATCATTGCCGATCAATCTCTATATACCTATAGCCTAGTTTGTATAATTGATCGAGAACTTGTCGATGAGTTTGTAAGTTGCCGATTAATCTCAACAAAACCAATCAAATCACAGTATAAAGAAAACTTACCAATCTAGCTGAATATTGTCAATTAATCCAATTTAAAATCTCTATGTTTTTTCGTAGACAATCGATCAAGTTCCATGAGATACCGATTGAACTTAATAACCAATCCCGATTGAAACAAAAAATTTCAACAAAGTACCCACATCACTATTTCAATCAATCTGTTCAAATTAAATTTGAATTCCAATTGCTCTATTTTCTACCCAATCCCCTATTACTACCGACTTCCCTGTAGTTATATATATCTCGACCAAAGGCAATAGAGAACTCGCTTTTTCTTTTTGAGTCTTGCAATTTGTATAACTCATTTTTGCCGATCCTCTAATCTATTTTAGCTATTCAATGACGTTAGGAAAAGCCCACTTCAAGTGCGGACCCCTAAAAAGACTTGACCGACCACTTTAAGTTGCCGATTAATGACCGAATAATATCCAAATCGATCAATAGAGTGATTCAACATATAAACACCGATCATACAAGCGTATCATCAAGTTGCCGATACAAATTGTCGCTCAATACTATTGCCGATCAAACATTTAAGTCGATTGGTTTTCGAAAAATGAATTTCGATCAAGTTGCCGATAAGAACTTTTTGATTAACCGAACTTTTCTCTCAGTTTTATGACTGATGAAGAGCAGACTTGCTTTCTTTTTATATCCAAGGACTCGTAAGAAACGTAAACCAATAGATTTCCATTTGTTTCACAAACAATAAAATTTATTGGTTCGGTCTCAATACAATCTTGCCGCTCTTGATGTTATGACAAGTCCAATCCTTATTCAATTTGAACTTTAGTTTCCTGATGGGTATTATTACAGTTAATGTACATATCAGTTTGATACTTGGCCAAATCAGTTTTATATGGGTATTATTACAGTTAATGTACATATCAGTTTGATACTTGGCCAAATTAGTTTTATATACAAATCAGTTTGAAACTTATTCCTAAGTCAATCAATTTACAGCCTGATCAATCATGTTGTCCATCCTTACACCGATTTGTCTATAGTCTACCCCGAACCCTTATAAAATCTACTATGAAAATTGCTGCTGGTACTATAGATCTTTTCTAATTAAAGTGTCGTTGTACTGCCAATTTCGAATTAAACTGTCGCTGGTACTGCTGATCACTTTGAATTACCGCTGTATTGCCGATTTCGAATTGAATTGCGCTGGTACTGCCGATCCTTTCTAATTGAATTGCCGTTGTACTGCCGATTTCGAATTGAATTGTCCCTAGTACTGCCGATCACTTTGAGTTACCGCTGTATTGTCGATTTCGAATTGAATTGCCGCTGGTTTGAGTTGCCGCTGAAAAAGTTCGAACAATCTGCTATTTTTTCGAATGCGTCTTCTTTTGCATTGCCGATCCTTTTGCATTGCATTTTGTATCTTGATTGCGGTTCTTTTGTCGATCCTTTGAATTTGCCTCCAAACAATAAGAGTATGTCGATCAATCCTTATTCCATTAGTCTAGCCTGACCTTATTATGTCGATCAAATTAAATCCAAACTGCCTATCATTTCCATCTTTGTCAATAAGAAAAACCGATAACAAAACCGACCAGTTACAATAGCTAACCAGTTCGTATATAGTCATCAACCAATTTCATTTTATCCAACCAATGAAATTTGCTTGCTGACTTTGAATCCACAAGCAAAATTTTGTGCCGACCCTCTTTCAATCGATAAACAATGTTTTTGCACGTTAAACTCGAGTTTCGGGTAGTTATCGGGTTTAGACCCGGGCCTCTTTCACTTGCATTGCAGCTGCAACTTTTGATAAAAAAATTTCACCCGCAGCCACTAACTACTTCTTGCACTTTCTTTCTGCTTAACGCATGAGCAACCTTCTTGAATGTTTTTCTGCTTAACGCATGAGCAACTTCTTGGGCTGCATTCCAGGATGTGCAATGAGCCCGCTACTTGCAAAGTTCCATTGTGTAGGCATTTCAAAGATAAAATGCTACAACAAAGCAAAAAGGACGAGACAAAGTGGAGGTTGTTAGTCAGCAAGGTGGTAGCAGCAAGGAGTGCTTTAAAGCCTTCGTCAACCCAAAAGCATAGAATGTTATCAGCCTAACAAAATCTGGATTTTGGGCACTGTTAAGAATACAAGTTCAAATACAAAAATTTTAATGTCTTTGTCTCGCATCGCTCGCATTGCCGAGCCTATAAATGCCGCTGGCATTGCCGAGCCCATAAATGTTGCTGGCATTGCCAATCCCAAAAATGTTAATGCTGGCATTGCCATAAATCCAATCCTTCTCTTATTGCCGATCCCAAATTATGTGTGTTTTCGAATTGCCGATCCAAATAAATGAAGAAAGTTTCTCTTATTATGTTTCATGATGCTAAAATGAAATTTGCCTTTCCACCATACGGAATGGTGCCCATCCTAAATGATGGTCTAAATGATATTTATGAAGAAGTCTTATGTGTGTTTTCTGGAATGCCGTTGATCCAAATGATATTTATGAAGAAAGTTTGCCACTGGCTGTACTTGATTTGTCGCTGCTTGATTTGCCATTGAATTGAATTGCTGCTGCTTGGTTTCATGATGCTAACTCTTATATGGAAATTTGCCTTTCCACCATTTATGGTGCCCATCCTAAATGATGGTACTATAATGACAATTTCGAAAGATCGAGTGAAGTCATCCCTCTCCCGCAATTTGGAAGCTTGAGGAGATTTTTGCAACTGCTACAGTTCTTGGAAGTTACTGGGCAATCATGACAGTTATATTCTTTTGGGCTGCATACAAGACATATTTCTTCCTGAGTGTATTTAAGGTTCTAAGCCTACGACATACAAAACAACCCCTTCTTTCTAAAAGCCTAGATAAAGAGCCCATTCTATCAACCCCTTCAAAATCAACCCATATCTAATTTAAGTTTGATCCCCATAACACCTATCAAAAAGCCCATGGGCTATAAGTCTAAAACATTTCATCTTTAACCATTTTAAGTATATTTACCAAACTGCCATTACATATTTTCACCATTATACAATAAATTCAACAATATCAAAATCCAAATTTATACCAAACTCTATATAAATTATATCAAGAAAGAAATTTCTATTTGACTTCAGCTCCCATTATTTTTATTTTTACCGATTTACTAACCTACTAGGTACCATTAAAAATTATTACTTCTTTGCCACACAGGCCTTGCCCATGTAACAAAGAGAGGGTGATGTTCCGGCCCCCACAAATGTGACCCAATAAAAACCCAATTCAATATAAAGCCCACGCTCAAAGTCCATGCTACAAAAAAGCCCACGCTCAGAGCTTTGCCATGCTTCCGAGCCCATGCTTAGCTTATCTATGAAAAGCCTGCGGCAGAGCTTATCTACAAAAGCCCACGCTTAAAAGCCTACATCCCACGATGTTTTTGAGTCAAACAACTTCCACCAACTTCATCCCACGGCGGTTCTCCGCCCGGTTCTTCATCAAACTTCATCCCACGGTGGCCGCCCATCCCAATTCTCCAACTTCATCCCACGAAGCCGACATTTGTCCCGCCGATTCTCAACTTCATCCCATGAGTGACATTTGTCCCGCCAGACTCTCGAACTTCATCCTACGAATCGACTCTCCCGCGGTTCTCAACTTCATCCCACGGTGACAACTCTCCCGCCGGTTCTCCAACTTCATCCCACGAGCCGACGGTGCCCCGCCGATTCTCCAACTTCAACCCACGAGCTGACAGCTCTCCCGCCAGTTCTCCAACTTCATCCCACGAGCTGACAGCTATCCCGTCAGTTCTCCAACTTCATCCCACGACCTGACAGTTGTCCCGCCAGTTCTCTAACTTCATCCCACAAGCTGACAGTTGTCCCGCCAGCTCTCCAACTTCATCCCATGATTGGACAGTTCTCCCGCCAGTTCTCAAACTTCATCCCACGATTGGAATATTGGAGAACGAGGAAGTAACTATCACCAATCCTACCTATAAAATCCAACCTTCGTTATTTTTTCAGAACTACGCATCGAGACTTGATCCCAAGCAATACGTTTGGGTACGTAGGCAACTTCAAAACCGAAGTCCAGTCTCATTTTTCCCAACCACCATCTCCTTCACCATCTCCAAAAAAACATTACTTCCGACCCTCAACTGGTGTGTTTTAGCAAATCTTGCTGAAACAAAGACATTTTTATAAATTTAGTATATCATTTTGCCGAATAGTGATGTAATACAATCTATAACAAAATGATTGAAAGTATTTGAAACCGAAAAACCTTGTTGATTGGTGTAGAGTATATAGAGAAATTGATTTCGTGGTTATCATTGCAAAGTCGGATAACGTTGAAAGTGGTCGAAGACCTAAGGTGTTTTTAACTTATAAGAGAGGCGGTGCTTTTAGACCTCTTGGTGGCATGTTGTTATTGGTTTCTTCCATAATCCCTTCAGACTCATCACTACTCATGAATAAATGCTTGCATATGTTATCTCTATGCTGCATCTCTCTGCAGCTGCATTAGTTTGCTCTTGTGACTTGGTTTCCTCTGCAGTGCTACCGCTTCTAGTACTCTTGTTGTATCTGTTCATGTCTTCTTCTTCTGCATGTAGCGCATTTTCTTCACTTCTGTTTCTATCTTTACAGCTATGTTTTCTATTAAGACAATTGCCCAACCCCCCTAACAGCCCTTGTTTCATCTGTGTTTAGATTGTATTTTCTATTTCTGCCTTCTGCCATATGCATAGCGTCTGTTTCTAAACCTACATTTGTTATACTATTTAGTATTAACTACGTTTACATGTTGATTATCGATTGAAGAACCAATCTAGTCTCCGGAAAACTTGTTAAGATCTATTGATAACCAACGAGTAATCAATCATTTAAGGGTTACTGTAAATTACTTTGTAGATCTATGTATTATATATGCATTTTTCGTGATTTGGAATTGATTGTGGATTGTTGGTTTATGGGTGCTGTCGGGATTAAAATCGGTGGTTTAACTGTCATGGTGTATGGGTGAAGTGTGTGTTGATTGAACTGTGTTTGGTGAATGGAGATTTGATTGTTTAGTGGGATGGGTGCTGTTGAAGCTCCGGAGGGGGTGAGATCTATGGTTGGGGAGTGATCTCGACAGTTAATAAAATTGAGTTGTGTGTTAATTAAAGTTGTAGGGGTTTTGATTTGGAGTAATTTCGGTTAGCTTAGGAGTGCCAGTGGGTGGAACTCGTGGTGGCTGGTGGTGGAGGAGAGCTGCTGGTAAGGTGAGGAAGACGACCTCAGTTGGGCCTTAGTTGGGCTTGGGCCGATTTCTTTTATTTTGTGGGCTTGGTCTTTTTATCTTTTATTTTAAGGGGCTGGAATAATGTCTTTTGTTTGGGCTAGTTTCTATTTTTGTGTTGGGCCGGTCCATATGACTTAAAATGGGTCAAATTGGGTCTTTAAGTGTTTAGACTTTTGGGCTTTGGTTTTGGGTCTTGGTTTTGGGTTTTGTTTTGGTTAGTTGGATTAGGACCATGGGTTGAAGTATTTTACATACGGGTTTGCGTCAGGACCCGTATGGATGAATACCGGTTTGGGACTATTGGGCTTGACTTGTTGACCAGTCATCCCTTTGATTGTTGATCGTTGACTTTGTGTTATATATATATATATATATATATATATATATATATATATATATATATATATATATATATATATATATATATATTAAATTTTATGGACTAATCAAATTGTAGAATATTATGAGAGCTTATATAAATTTGGTTGTCATTATCTAAGAAAGATTTGACGTTGATATTGTGCAATTTTTGACACGTGACAAGATTAAAATTTTAAGAGATGTGATATTCCTAAAACGCTATAAAAATGTTATGCAGTACGTTTGGAGAAATTGTGACATTATGTGGTATGTTGAAATTGTTGTTCTGTTAAATGATATGATATGTTATGGTATATTAAATGCAATATTTTTGAGAAATAAATGTAAACGCTCCATCCTTATATCTCTGAGATGTTACTATAAGATAGTATAATATTTGTGGATATTTCATAAGGGATTGTGGCTTAGTGCAATAATCTAGTTGGCATGTGAAAGAATGAAAGTTGTTATGAAATGGTTATGAGATATAGATGTTGTTGGAATCTCTTAATTATTTCTAAATACTAGTTTGTGTGCAAAGTGGAAGAGATGAACAAAGTGTGTTTTCTCCGCTTTAGTACATAGAAGATAGTCCCACATTGGTTATCCACCACTAGCAAGTGAAGTATAAGAGACATTCCTCTACCATAAGGGCGTTCCCTTAGGGTACAAATGTTTTTGTGTTAGGAGGGAGGACTCATCCAAAGCCACACGCACGCACGCCCATGCGCACCGAGCCGAGTCGGGTTTGGGCTTACTGTTGTCTAGTGGGTAGTGGATTAACCAAAAGCCTTAACTTGTTTTTTTGCTTTTGCTGCAAGTTTCAGTTTCAGTGTCCTAGTATGAGTTGGTCTCTTGACCGACCATGTCATTGTTCTAGTTGGACTGCTATGACCGACCTACCTCTATAAAATTTATAGGGGTTGTGCGTCCATAGAAGATACACTTCATCAAAACCCATCTCAGAGAAACAGAAACCATAAACCATCCTATTCTTCTTCTCTTCTTCCTGTAGCTGCCAGAGAGAGTTATATTGTTATTCTAGAGGGTAGTCTGTTCTAGTGCAAAGTCAGACTGTTGTTAACCATTAAATTTTGTGAGGAAGATGTCACTGCTACCTTTCTGCACCATTGGAAGGGGTGAAATCTTTACTTTAAGGACAGCCTAATCCGCGCCTTAGTTATTACCTGTTAATTCTGTCATTGTCTCTTTATTGTTTTCTTTATTCGCCTACAACAGATGTATGATACTTGAATAAATTACGTAACGAAAATCCTAAAACCTAGCTACCACAACTCATGTGATTTGGCCCATGTGTTGGGCATATGTGATATGATTGGCCTTTGTAGAGGGTGTATGAGATGTTAATTGACCCATGTGCAGGGCAATCATAGCCGAATAGTGGCTTGATTATCTCGTTCGCAAAATTAGAACGAGACGCGCGATATTTTATGCCAAATAGTGGTAGTACTTATATAATGACGTTCGTGTGGGGGTTACCTGGTATGCAAAATCCCGCTTAGGGTAACTACGCATGGAGTGGTTCATTATGTGAGGAGAGGCATGTGGATGTACATGTTCGGCGTAGGGAAGCGATTGTGGTGGTTAGGGAAACTAGATAAAACATAGAGACGGCGTGATTCTAGAGACACTTGAAGAAACTCTAAATAATAATTGTGATGATATATCAAAGTGTACGTTAAATCTATAATAAATGATTTATTGTAATTTATGTTGCATTCACAATAGTTTTGCAGAATGGTGGGTTGAATTAATTATTTATACAGGCGTGACCCACTATGTGATTAGGCCTACACCAGTTTAATTATAGAGTAAGATTTAGTTTTGTTATTTTATTATTAGATGATATTGAACTAGTATGGTTTAAAGCTAAGGCGCCTCAGTGGAGGAACTAAATGTCTTATTATTATTGAATTGGAAGCTAAGGCGCATCATTAGAGAAACTACCGGCCTGCCTTAATTATTGTATTTAAGAATGTTGTATTATTCGTTGGATGTTAAGACGCCTCGGTGGAGGAACTAACTGCCTTATTGATTGTGTATGTATATGTATAAGTATGATTTGTATTTTAGAGCTACTCATACTAGCATTGTTTATAATGTTGACCCGATTTACATGTTTGCTTATCGGGTGTGTTCATAAAATGAACACAGTTGATAAGTCTTCACAGGATTAGTAGTGAAGAAGGTTAATTGGTTGCTGCTTGTGGTTTGCGCTAGCGTCTCACTACATGATATGTTTTGTTTTCCCTTGAGGTGCAAGAGATTTTAATTGAGACAATGTTTTTTTGTATTTTCAGTTGTAATTATAATTAAAGAGTTATTAAAAGAAAATTTGTAACTTTATCATATTTGTGAATTTTTGTAATGAAGAGGACTTTTGTTTATTTGAAAATTTTTATAGGTTTTAAAAGTTGAAAGTGCATCACACCTCGAAAATCGAAGAATCAGAAACAAATATTGTTTTTCCGATTTTGTCAAAATTCGGAGTGTGACAATTAGGTTCAAATATCAACTAAGCTTCTCGTTTATAAAGTAGATTACTCAGAACTTCGGCATTCAGTTCCAATGAACGAGTTTTCACCTTTTCAATTACACCAAGGTAACTGCCACATATGTTAGAATCAGCCTCACTTGACTTGTCAGCTGTAAATGCACGAACATTCATTTCGTAAATAGTAAGATATTTCTGGATTTAAGACATCAAAAAAGAGTTGAGGGTCAAGACAAACAAAGAAAGAAAAATAAACGAATTACAAGTATTTTAAAGCATAACGAAAAACAAGACTAGTTGTTCTATTTCCATATGGTTTGTCGTAACTAAGAATTTAGATGAACTAACTATTATGCATATATAGTTCCCATTTGGATATACAACAAAAAGTTACATTTCTAAATATCCAGATAAGGGAAGTGAAAATGTGATTGGGTTTGTCTCCAAATTTTACTTCCAGAAAACTACAAGCTAATTGTGTACCAAAAAGTTTGGCTTTCTACGCTAAGAATGTAAGACTTTTGTTTTTCGAGCCTATGAATTTGAAAAATCTTTGAAATTTGATTCTTTGAATTCTAAAAACATGTTTGTTTTATGTTATAATAACTGGCTGGCTTTGAATATAAATCATTAGGACAATTTTACTCATGCTATCTATTTTAAACACTAATGATTTCTTGTTAAACAAAAATATATATTATATTTGAGGAGAAGAGATGGATTATCGAAAAAAATAAATGATAAATAAATTTATTTAAAATATTCTTTCACAAATAATTTTATATTTTCATATTTTGTTTATTTTCATATTTTGTTTAAATATATATATGTAATTCTATTTTTAACAAAGTGGATATCATTCACCAAAAAAATGAAAAAAAATTGGCCTTCAACATCAAATTTTGAAGAACTTATTTTGAAGCCATAAAATAGGAAAGTAGATGGGTTCTTAAGATTGGGTTCTTAAGAAAAGGCAAGAAGAGACTTTCTTGTTTATTTTAGAAGTTAAAAAAAATGCTTAAACTACTTCAAAAAAAAAAAAGTTTTGAACCTTGAATGCTTAAAACTTAAGTTTAAGAGGCTCTGAATCTTTTGAATTCAAAAAAAACAAACAACCCCTAAGACTTTCAAATTTCAAAAAACAATTCCACTATATATATGTCCATCTATTAAGCAAATATCTTACTTTATGTAGGATACAAACACTTTAAGTCCTATCTTAGAACTTTCTAATTTTACTGTCTTCAAACAGGAATCTAGTATATATAGGCCGGATCTTAGAAGTACATACTTATTTTAAGTTAAAATAAGTACGTAAATAAAAATTTATTTAGAAAATGAATTCAAACCTAATTTTTTGTGGATATCATCTATTCACCATAAATATCATCTCTACAAAATTTCAACTCATTTGGAAATCTCTAACTTAGGCAAACGATTATTGCAAAAATACTATTTTATGGACCGTTAGATTTCTTTTTAAAGATAACAACAATTTTTAGCTAGGTTAGAGGTTTCCAAATAAGCTCATTTTGTGGAGATGATCTTTATGGTATATAGGTAATACCCACAAAAACTTAGAGTTGAATTCATTTTCTAGGTGATGTTTTACTTACATACTTATTTTAACTTAAAAATAAGTATATACTTCTAAGATCATATATATATATATATATATATATATATATATATATATATATATATATATAGGGCCGGCTAGGTAGACAGCAAAATTTTGGACAACTTCCAAACAGCAAAATTTCGTCCGTTGGATCAAAACAAATTAGATCAAGATTAAAACACAAAATTTCAAAATTGAACCCAAAAAATACGATATTTTAGTTCTCAAAAAATACGAAATTACGAAGGGCTTGGGTTTCCTTTGACTCACTCTTTCTCTCACCTATTCCTCTCTCCAAAATCATCTCGCTCACACTTCGTGCTTGATTCTTAATTTAATTTATCTGGTAAGAATTTCTCATTTTTAGTTCAATTAGTTCGAAATTTGTGATGGGTTTCATTTTGTTTTTTATTGCGATTTCAAAATAGAAAATAGAAAATTTGTTTGGACATTTTGCTAATCCTTCCATTAGATTACTTATTTATTGAAATGGATATTGTGCTTACGTTGTCAAGAAAAGAGATGTTATTTTTATGACAATCACATACGTAGCTTAATTTGATCTTCCGCTCCCTTCAATCATATGTGCCAGAGTGTAACACTTGGTGATGATGAAGCGAGGAAAATGAATTTTAGTGTAAAGAAGATGATATACACATTAACAAACGCTTTACTTTAGTGTTTTTTTTTTATTAATTGTTTTTTTCATTTGATTAATATTTTTTTATCTCTTTAATAAATAGTGAAATTCCATCAAAAAATGGGGTGCCCAATATGTGGAAGTGCATTGTTTAAGAGAATTTCAAGAACATCAGCGAATCCTGGACGGCGTTTCATCGTCTGCGAGAAACATTCGGATCGTCTTCCGAGAAAAATGAGATGTACTTTCTTCAAGTGGAATGTTAACGAGGACAATTATGGAAGCTGTTCGTCGTCGAATATCGAATCAAATTATTGTTCTGCTACTTCAGTTTCAACTGAGAGTCCGATGTCTATTTATGCAAGGAGGATAACGACTGATTCAGAGATTAATTTTATCGGCATTCGTATAATATTTAAATTGTTGTTAGTTTGTCTTATCTTAGTGGTTATGTGTTTGATTAAGTATCTAGTTAAGGTGTTATTCTCCTAGTTAAGGTGGTTATAAGTAGATTGGGCAAAAAGCATTTTCTAATGCCTTAGCTGAGAAGGTAAAGTTTGTAATGATTCTCATTGTATTTTTTATTTCTAGAATTTATATTTCATTCGTTACATTTGCCTCTTGGTTACATGCAGGAAAACACCCAAGATTTCGTCAGTTGATCGTAGAATTTGCTAAGGTTTGCATTTATGCTATACCCTGAAACCTTTTTTCGTTTGTTTGTAAGTTAGTCTTGTTTGTAAGAACGGAGTTTGCAAAATGTAATAGTTTGTAAGTTAGTCTTGTTTGTATCCCCTTATGTTATTGAAGTGGTTTAGACAAACTGCCATTGGACAGCGAATGAAATATGAGAGATGTAGAGCAAAGCTCCAACTTTGTTATGTTCCCTAGATTTTCAAGTATTTTGGAAACTAGTTGTTATTGATAGGTAAGTTGTGTGTTCAATGTCACTTAATTTAATTTATCTTCTTGTTGTGCTTCTGTGTGTTTGTATTTGTGTGCCTATGTATACAATAACAAGCTCTAAACTTAAAATTGCACATGCCAATATTACTTGAAATCAGATTAGGAATTTTACCTTATGGTACGGTGTGTATCTGCGGCAGTTTAGTGTTTATTTACAGATGATTCAACTAATGAATGGCTTGCTATGTTAGACATATTTATACTTAAAAATATCGTTTTAGTTTTATTAACACGAATTTATTGATTTGCTATCGTTTATTATTGTTATTGTTATCATTATCGTTATTATTATTTTTGTTATTATTGGTATTGTTATTATTCTTATATATTGCTATTTTATGTGTTGTTGGCAATTAGGAATGATGATGAATTGGGGAAATTGCTTGCTGGGGTAACTATTGCTGCTAGTGGAGTGTTGCCTAATATTCATAATGTTTTGTTGCCGAAGAAGATGGATAAAGGTGCTGAAATCTTGATTGGTGGATTGGTGGTTTAGGTCTTAGGGATAATGTTCAGTTTTTTTTGTTTTTAGTGGTTGGATAAAGGTGCTTGGCATGGAAAGGCTAAAAGCAGAGTTGCAAGCATGCGGATTGAAATGTGGGGGTACTTTGCCAGAGCGTGCTACTAGCCAGGCTCTTCCTGCTCAAGACTACTCCCTTAAGAGATGCTACCTAAGAAGTTGTTAACAAAGAAATAAATGGAATCTTTATCTTTGGTCTGTACTAAATGGAGAAAAGAACCATTGATGCTTAAATAGTTTGTACTTTTGGAAACTCTGTTCACCACTTAAACTGTACTGCAATTCTGTATCTATGCTCTTTAGCTCCTCGATACTAAGCAAAACTAAGAATTGAGAGAATTACTCGACCTTTTGTTACCATCATCTTTTCATGTATAAAAACACTTGCGTTTCTTGTGAATTAGTTTGTTGGTCCAGTATATTTTTTTCTTAATTATATGGTTGATCGAGCTTCTTGTGAATTTGTGATAGATAGATATTGGGTGTTGGTTAAAATTTGTCTCAGACGATTGTGATCAAATTCCTTTAGCTGCAAACTTCCAGGTGATCCAACCAATGTGTATGCCCCTTCAAGGGAGTTCATCTTGACTAGGCGCCAAAAGGAACTAGCCTTGCTTTTAAAGGCTAGCTTCTCATGCATGTAAGTCGGGTGTGTACCATCGAGAGAAATAAACTCTGACATAAATAACCAAAATAAACTCTGACAGAACTTCTATACTCTTTGACAAAACTTGCAACATCTTATTGATTCTCTGACAGAACTTGTTCTGATCAATTTTAGCTTATTGAGATGGGCTTGGACCAATCTCTGCACTAAAAATAATTATGTATGAAGAGATACAAAACTTGTAGAGATACAAACACATCATACAAAACTCTAACAACCAAAACTTGCACCAAAACTCTGACAGCCAATACAAAATACAAAATACAAAATACAAAATACAAAATACCAAATGCAATAGTATGGTCATCAATACAAAAATCGAAATTGGATTTGCTATTACACACCCTTAACTCTGACAGAACTGAAACTAAAAAACTAAAAACTCTGACAGAACATACCCTTAACTCTGACAGAACTCAGCTTGCATCAATAACCAATCCTTCACAACACCAGCTACATTCATCGTAAGTGCCGAAGTCTTCCCAACAAGTAAAAGCACCGCAAGATTCAATCCAAAGCTTCTTCAAGCATTGAAAGATCGAAGGATCAGTTTACACAAAATGGCAAAGAATAAATTCTTTAGAAGCATCGAAAGATCACAACCACAACATAATGACATTCATATATCAAGTAGAGGGTCAGAAAAATACCAAAATGCACAAAGCATGTGCACCCCTCTAACATATCATAGAGTACGTATTAACCAACAAACCAAGCAACCTAGCAACCAAAAATATTTACATTTCACAAATTATGTATTATTTTTCTCCGGACAATTTCTCGAATTATGGTTAGCAATCTTTCCACATTTTCTACACATTCTTCTTGGATTGTTTAGGGCTATCTCTTTGGGGGATTTCCATCTCTCCGCTTTCTTCTTCCTCTATTTTGTTTGAGAAATGTTGGGATTCAAAATCAATATCTGAAATAAATATTTGGAAATCAAAATCAAATAATTTTTTATATCAAATTAAACATTAAAATAAATCAAATAACATTAAATACTAAACCGATATCAAATTAAACATTAATATCACAATCATAACCTGTGAGGTATAAACCAAAGGCTCTTCAGCTATATCATCTTAATTATCTTCGTCTCCTTCGTTGGAAGTATTATTCAACGTTGAAACATGCTTAGCTATTTCATCCATCTTTTCTATAAAATATGAATAAGCCTCAACACTATTCCCACTTGAGAAGCAACCTCGATACAATGAGCCACTCTCAAAAGTTCATGGTTTTCATGGACGACCACTAATCCAGTATGAAACTCTGCTCTATACGTGTTTGCCTTTTGCATCCACCGCTTCAAAAGAAAATGCCTTGAAATCTCTTCAATCTCGTAACGCTGAAAAAGCTTTAACATGTGACCACAAAGTAACCCAATAAACTGAAAATGCTTACATTCACAGTCTCCCTCTAAGGTTCCTCTATTGAAACTCACTTTCCAAACGGACTTCTCTGCGGGTCTCTGAATTTCACCATGTAGTTTATAGTTCCATTGTTGACAATCTCGTCCCCATCAAATTTGTACTCCATCTTTGCCTTGTCTAATTGCTCCATAAATTTATTAAATGCATTAATCGTATAGACCTTCGCATCATGCATAAGGAGGAAAACATCTTTAGCCACAATTTATGAACTATGCTCAATGTGGTAATCAACATCTCTTTCATTCATAGCAATCAAAGCCAAAGATCTCTCATTACCATGTACAAACTCCATCAACATAGTGTTCGAATTTACGAATTGGTCATAATGAGAATTCATCGATTCATTCCTCCCAGTCGTATGCATGCCAGCAAAAAATGTGTTACTGAGATAACAAGGAACCCATTTCTCCCGTACATTATACATTTCTATTAACCAAGGATTTTCAGACAACTCATTATTCTCTATTATTGTACACCATCTTCTTTCAAAATCAGCAATCTTATACGAGTAAGAAATAATATTTTTTAGGTTAGTTACCAATGTCTCAATTATAATACAGGACAGCTTCTCTTGAAATTTCTGCATAATATGCCAAAGACAGTAACGATGACAAATATCAGGGAACACTTTTGCGATGGCTGCAGTCATCGCTCTATCATGGTCAGTGATGATTGCAGTTGGCGCACGACCACCATGGTTGCAAGGCAGGCCTTAAACAACCATATAAATGTATCTTCTGTCTCATCAAGTAACAACGCGCAACCAAACTGAATCGACTGCATATAGGGGTGTCTCTTTTTGCCGAATTTCCAATTTTGCCGAATTCCAACCCGAAATTGGTTCGACTTTGGGTCTATTTTTCACGATCTGATAACCGATTTTCCGATTTCCGAAAATTCTAAAAAATAATCGAATTGGATTCGGATATAACTCTTAAAATCCGATCCGAAAGTTTCGAAATATAGCCGATCCGAAATTTCTGACATTATTTCTTATTTTTTGTGAAACCATGTACTTATAATATAACAAAACTCCATTGTCCCTTTGATAAGATCATGACCATTCATTCATATGCTAGTTTTCTACACTAGCAAAACAAAACAAACAACTAAACAAATCTTAGTAGCTACTTCACTCCCTTTCTCTCCCACTCCTCTCAAACACTTCTCTCCCTCACCATGGTAAATAGGGTTCTTAAATTAGCTTTTCATAAGAACATTTCCTATAATCTTTCTTTTTTAGCTTCTGACATGTAAAGTTTTGGTTTTTTGAAGTTCCAAATTGGTTTAGTCAAATTTTCTTTTCCAAAAATAGTGGAAAGTAAAGAGATTTATGAAATTTACCAAGAATTCTGAAATTTCTGAAGTTTCCGAATTTGGACAAATATTTTGATTCCGAAAAAAAATTGGATTGGGTTTGGCTCGCATATTGGGTTCTGAAAATATTTGGAAAAATTTCCGAAAAAGGTTAATCTTATTCGAAGTCACCCCTAACTGCATATGATGATTGACTCCAGTAAAAGGGGCAAAAGGCATAAAGTACGCATTCGTACGATATGTAGTATCAAAAGAGACAACATCCCCGAAATACTCATACTGCACTCGAGACCTCCCATCAACCCAGAAAAAATTTACTGCAGTGCCATTTTAATCTAGATCAATAGCGTAGTAAAATTGGGGATCACAGACACTCTTCTGCATAAAATATTTAAGCATGGCAGTCATCACCTTCTTTAGGCATCTTTCTAGTCAAACCATAATTATGGTTTCAACAATCCTTCTTTGTAAACCCAACTTCTTCCCCACTAAAAACAGCTGCAACTTTACCGACAGGCAGTGGCAGAGCCAGGGGGGCCCAGGGTACACCCAACTGGCTCACCCTCAACTTCTTAATTTTTTTTTCTATTATTTTTTTTTTCGATAATACTAAAAAAAAGTAATTACCATATATATGAAAACGGTTTTGTTACTAAACCCTCACCGTAACTGACCCCAAAATAAAAACTCCTTTCCCCAAACTAATGTGAGAAAGCTCTCGATATCTAATTTTATGTATTTTGAGAAACAACACTTTTGCCAACTGTTTTTCCTTGTTTGGAAAAACCAAAAAGATAAAAGAGAAAAAAATAATAATAACACTCTCAAGTCTCAGTCCCAATAATTCATATGTATGTTTATTGGTATGTTTTCTAAACCTTAATTCCCCAATCTCTTATTTTTTTAGTTTTTTGTTAATGAATTTTATTAATTATAATTCAATTTTGTATGTAATGAATTCGATCTATCGGTTACTCGAGTCCATTACAATTTTAATTTGTTGCATAATTTTTTTTGATTGTCAATTGTAGTGAATTTATTACTTTTGAATCTACTTAAGGCATTGATTGGAATTTCTGGATTAAATGAAAATGAAAACAATTAAAATAAACGCTAAAGTGACGACAAAAAAAATGTACTAATGTCTAAACATGTACAGTTTAAAACAATGGTGGGATCATAAACCATGTTGGTGTAACAAGCTAGCCTGAAAATCCAAATTTTGCCTACCCATTATAGATTTTTGAGAAAGCGTAAATATGAGAATTATATTCCCAATCTAGAATTTATAAACGCTTTGTAAGTCTGAACACCATTTTTTGCTATTAATATTAATTACCCTTTAGCAAAAAAAAAAATGTCTAAACATTGTACAATATTCTTTATTGTGCCCAAGTGCTTATTTTTTTTCCTAATGCTTTTTGGACTATTTTCCTTACAGTTCCAAAAAATTCATTTTTTTTTTCATTTGTGGAATTTTAAAATGGTTTCCATAAGCATATATATTTGTAAGAAGCATATATTTCTAGGCACTTTCTTCTTAAGTTCTTAATTTTCCAAAGCTAAATGTCCGTGTATTTATTTTTTCTCCTAAATCAATCTATTAAACAATCAGTCTTTTGTAATTCCAAAATTTATATGTCTTTTGTGATGGGATTCGAATTGTGTTTTTTTTTTTTATACTTTTAAAAAATATGCAAGGAAAACAAAAATTCGACAAATTGGGTGTTATCTTATTTTAGTTTTTTTTATAGTGACTAGTTGTGGCTCACCCTCACCCAATTACTTGGCTCTCCACTGCCGATAGGTAGTAAACCATTTTCACCAAAAATCTCAGTCAACTTCTTCGCTACTTTAAGCATATTTTTATTCGATCTCATGCAATTTCTCTTTGCTGGACTAACCAAACCTTGGCTATGGTCATTTTCAACACAGCTTAAATAGTGTATATCTTTGTGTTTTCTTTTTGTAACACGCATTCTAGCAGGGCAACTACACTTGGCAGTGTTAGTATTTTTAAAAACACCCATTTCTCCCACTTCTCTCTTATTATGGATCGGATCCCTTCACGTGAACAAACTATTAGACAACCCCTAGCCAAATCCACACCGGTTTTCCGATCTGTCGATTGAACATGAGTCTCAAATCCCTCTTATTGACCATACTGTTTGTAGTAAGTCTTTGCGTCGTCAACACTACTAAAAACCATACATACAAACGGAGCAACTAGTTTATGTGTTTCTCTATCCGAGGATTTATTTGACGAAGACCCAACAACTACGTCATTGTCGATACTGATTGTTACATTATCTCCCATTGACTCTATTTCAAAATTTTGGGTTTGAGTTCAAATACTAGCTAATAAGTGAAAAGGCAAAGCTAACAACTGAAATTCAACATACCATATACAATCGAAATTGATATCTACAAACTGCTTCGCCCATGAAATTTGGATTTTTGGGTTTTTGGGTTCTGAATTTTGGGTTTGATTTTGGGTTTTTCGATGGTTTTGATTTTGTTGATGATTTGTTGTTTGTTGAGTTTGTATGAATTTGGAGAATTCAAAACCCTTGTGATCGTGAGTTTGTTGTTTGCTGGGAGGAAATTTTATAATTTCGTATTTTGTGAGAATTGAAATATCGTATTTTTTGGGTTCAACTTCAAAATTTCGTGTTTTAATCTTGATCTGATTTGTTTTGATCTAACGACCGAAATTTTGCTGTCTACCTAGCAAATCCGACCCGATATATATATATATATATATATATATATATATATATATATATATATATATATATATATATATATAATATTAAAGCTCCCACAAAGGGTATTTTTCAAGCTCTATTAAAATTCCACATCATCATCTCCTATTAAAACGGGACTCAATTTTCTATTAAAACAAAAATTCCTCCTCTATTAGAAAAAAGAAATTATAACACTTCTAATTAAAATGGTAATATTTTTCCTATTAAAACGGGAATTCCTTCCCTATTGAAAAGAAAAAATATAGCATATCTAATTAAAATAAAAATCATTCTCCTATTAAAACGGAAATCATATTTCTAAATTAAGTCAACTATTAAAATGGGGTTAAAAAATGGGTTTATAAAATTTAATTAAAATAATTTGTTAGAAAATTAAAACGGGTTTTTAAAACTTAATTAAAACGATTTGTTATGAAATTACAATAGGTTAGTGACTAAAACGGGAATCACAATTTGTTAGAATTTTTTTATATGTATATAGTTATGATTGTTGAACATGAAGCTCCCACAAGGAGTATTTTTCGAGCTCTATTAAAATTCCAGGTCATCTCCTATTAAAACATAAACTTCTCTCCTATTTGAAAACAGAAATCATTTTTTACAATGGGAATTCCTCTCCTATTATAACGGGAATTATTCTTATATTAAAACAAATTCTAGCACTTTTAATTAAAGTGGGAATCTTTCTCCTATTAAAACAGAATATCTCTCCCAATTGAAAAAACGGGTTTTTAAAACTTAATTAAAAATAATTTGTTAGAAAATTAAACGGGTTAGTTTAATTAAAATGGTAGTCCCAATTTTAAAAAAAAATCTAAATATTTTCAAGAATGTCTTATTATTCAAGTAGCTTCAATATTATGTCATATTAGGAATGCACGGCCTATAAACTTATATATATATATATATATATATATATATATAGTAATTAATTGTACAAATCTGAAAATTAGGATAATAAGTTTACGATTCAAATGAATACATATTTTCCAAAAACCATTTGTTTTAAATTATTTATTACTAAATTTAAACCAGGACGAACCAGGTATCTAGATTACAGTATATACTCGATGCCTCATGTAAAACAAGAAGAATGCATACAATCCACTCTGGAAAAGAAAATAGACAGTGCACAAATAAAATAACAAAGCTGTGCAAAATCGACACCGCATATGCTTTTAACCATGTGGTCGAACCTCAGTATTTGGTATTTCGCCATTGGATATCGATGCATATATCCGTGTCAATGTCACATAGGAACAATGACAAACCATAATAGAAAGGGATCCCAATTCCCAACTTTTTGATGAATCAAAGATTCAAAGAGTGTGTTGCAACTAAGATGCAACTACCAGTATAGTTAATTTAGAATAACATGTACGTTCACTGTGCCTCGGGGCAAGGTACTAAATAGATTTTCCATATGTTTTGTGTGTGTATGAAAATGAAACACCATTCTATATCAAATACTGCACATTATCAAGACAAAATATCTCAAACAAGAAAAAGTCACATACCATACCATCAAAAGGATATAAAGTTACTTCCTGAAGATGCTTATCAAGAGTACTAAGCTTTGCATCTGATTCTCAGTTCTCGCCAAAGTAAATCATATTGCATTTCTCCAATTGATTTCTCAAGATTGTAGCAATACAATTCCAACTATGACTGTGACTGTGACAGGCGTGCACTAATTCCCTCATGAAAGCGAGGGAGATTGTCAACATATATTTTTAGGGTTTTAAGTTTTGGTCCTCCTAATAATAGCATAATTAGGTTTTGGTGAAAAAATGATCATTTATTAGATTTTGGTCCTCCTGATTATAGTTTATAGGGTTGACTAACCATGGGCCCTAATCAATCTCTTATGATTTTTCTATTACCCACAATACCTTTCCACATAAATTAGTTTTTGGTCCTTCTAATAATATCTTCGTTTAGGTTTTGGTCTTTCTACCTTTAAAAGCTCTTATAATGTTTGGACCACCCAAAATCCCGGAAGTGACAGCAGCAATAGTTGCTGGGTCCTCACACTTGCATTGGGGCGACTGCAAATATATACGAGGAACTTCTTTCTTGAAGGTCCAATCACGATGGGGGCGTGAGAAGCAGCCAAGCTCTTGAAAGAGAGTTCTTCACGGATAGTCGATAACCCCATGAGAATTTCCAAGTTGTCTTCATTTTTCTTGGAGAACCCAATGTCAGGGTCAATAATCATCCTCCAAGATGGTATTCCAGATAATTCTGCTTCCCTAACCCGCGTATATAACTCGGAAGCAACCTGCTTACACACATCTTCATAGTGTAAATTCTCATTCGTTTGCATTGTGGATGGATCCCCCCTCATGTGCATGACAATATACGGAACCTTCAAATGAGCAACGACATTAAACATTTCAGAGTCCAAATGCCCACCAGATATATCATTCACCAAATGAATCCCTTTACTTACTGCTTCAGATGCAACTTTAGAATAAAAAGTATCTACAGATAAGAGCTTGCCTTCTACCTCAGGCAACTTAGCGATAGCTTCAATGGCAGGTATTAGCCTATCCATTTCTTCTTTTGCTAAAAAAAATTCTGTATATTCACAATTGGAGCTAGAATGGGCAAGAGTAAACCAAATAAACATCAAAACTATAAATAAATAAAATAATAGATTGAAATAAAAAAAAAAAAAAAAACAAAACAAAACAAAACAAATTGCACCAATGTCAATAATGTCAAAAGTGAAACCCTTTCAGAGATCATTGACCTTTAATTAAGCACTAAGATGAGAAACTGCAGATTCTATAGACTGAAACTTCCCTCCATCATTGTATACACTCCACATTAATTCACCCAAAATTTAGTGCGTGGATAGAAAAAACTGTCCAGGGTGAGGTTGAGAACCCCCATGACATCGGCCTTCTGCGACCAGTCCGGCCCATAAGTGATCTCCAACGGGCAAAACTCGTTGTAGTCCGTCCTTACCAATGAGGGATTACCAATGAGGGATTAACCACCTGATGTCAATATTGTCTTGAAAATAGATGCCAACTAGCAACACCTGATTATCCTGACCCACTAGTCTTGACATCAACTTTTACTACAGAAGGACCAAAACCTAAATGAAGATATTTTCAAAAGGACCAAAAACTAATTTATGTTTACTCATACCTCATTTGTAAAAAGCATGTGGAGGGGTATTGTGGGTAATAGGAAAATCATAAGAGATTGACTAGTGCCCATGGTGAGTCAACCCAATGAACTCATGGTCAGGAGGACTAAAACCTAATAAACGATCATTTTTGGACCAAAATCTAATTATGCTATTATTAGGAGGACCAAAACCTAAAAACCTCCATATTTTTTCATAGTATTTTCAATAGTGGAAATCAATTCCCGGTGAAGAGATTCTTCAAGTTGATTACATATAGGTAAAAATGCTGATCTTCCCATTTTTTTCTATTTTCGTGTTGTTATTTTGTTTTTGGGTTAACTAGTATTACCCCCTCACTAGATGAGACAATTAAGAACCCCTTCCATTAGGATTCCCCCCACTAGATGAGAAAATTAGTGTTTTTTCCAAAGTATACAAAAAAAAAAAAGTCAACTTGGATTGACCATTGTTGTGTGTGTATTTAGGGTAGAGACCCTAATTTCCCATCTAATGTGTATGTGTGGGTGATACTCGTTAACCCTTTTCTTTTTCCCATTTTTTCCATAGACGTGCCGTTATTTTGTTTTTTTTTAAAAAAAAAAAAATCTTTTGCCCTGTGAACAGATATTATTAGATTTAGGTAGTGGGGTATGACAAAAATTTATGTTAGTTATGAGATACGAGAGTGTTTTTACAAGAGTGTCCAACAAGATCGGGTTCTTCTCAATAGACCGAAAGAATTCACTAACAAGATTTAGCCGATATAAATCCCGACCCACTAACTACGCGAAACTCGGAATATACGAAATTTTACTACGCTGAAAAAGCTGACATTTATACCGAAATAAAATTTTCTCGGCATACCTTTTCGTATAAGTTTTCATCCCAAACATTCCGTCCGCAGCAGGAAGGAAACTCAACTCGCTCCCGCCCAAATCATGCCTATCAAATGGTAAATATCGAAACCCTAATTTCTCCAAATCAGAAAATGAAAAGAAAATTATTCTAACTATTTAATTTATTGTCCGAAAGGGTTCTTTATTGGCAAGCAAATGTAGGAGCAACAGTGAACACTCAAATATTAACTGAAATATCTCAATGCGTTGAAACAATTAACGGTTCTAAAGGTGGCAGATGGAAAGCTACTCTTAACTACTACAAAGCCAATACTAGAGGTATTTTTTTTTTTTTTTTTTTTTTTGTTCTAAATTCTGAATTTACGATTCTTGTTATTGTTATTAGATCAGTCAGTAGCTAATCCCCCAGAGTTTCCACGGGATTTAATGGGAATTTCACTACAAGAACAACCAAGTAAATACTACTTTATTATTCGTAGTCAGCGGATTGTACTTGAAGCTGATACATTGGTTCAAATGATCATGGAAAAGTTACAGTCTTATAGATCCCGCATTTCCGTTAATTTCGAGGTTATCTCTCTTCCCCAGCTAACTTCTTCTTGTCGTGCTCTTGTCTTGTATCCTTATAAGGTTTCTTGTGTGTAGGGGATACAATATCAACTTGGTGATTTCCAATTGAGGATTGGGAAAGTTGTTGCAACTAATGCAGATAGTTTGAGGGGCATCGTTTTGGAGGTAATGCTTAGCACATTACGTTATCTCTTCCTAGTTAGTATACTGTATGAAATGCAAACTATTAAATCATACACAACTCTATATAGGTTCCAGAAAACTGCATTGCGACTGATAACTCAATGCATGATACGTTATTTGGGAAACTGCCGTCTTGTTTGAATATAACTTGCAATGCCTAGATTTGAGGCTATGGATCTCTTAATACTTAAACACAAATACATGACACATATAGTGAAGTCCTTCTACTCTCTTTTGGCAGATGGAATATCTTCCGATTTCTTCAGTAGAAAAATCCAGACTAATAATGGAAGAGTTTCTTGATATGTGGCAAGAAATTGTCTCAAAGAGGTCATTGCCTGGTCGTTTGATGCATATCGAACCAAACTTTGCAGAGTATGGTCTTGCAGACCACTACACTCCACAACACACTGTGGTTCAGTACGCAACGGTCATGACTCATCTATTACAATCGAATGTGAGAAATTAGAAGATTGAACTATAGAATGGCTTCAGGTTACCAAGGTTATTCCTCTTCTTATAGTACTAGTTATACTTGCTTTTAAGTTAGAACTGGTTGCTAACGCTATCTTGCGTCTTGGATGAATCTTATATTTTTGTCTTACCAAAGTGGGGCCAACTCTTAAATGAATATTGTTTTCCCAAAAAAAGAAGCCGTGTAGGTGATCTTAACCATATGTTTACTATAAATCTTGGTTATTAGTGATATTGTTTGAGTATCAATTCCAAAGTCTAGGTTCTTTTATTAGTCTCGGTCTCGTGTCTGCTTCGTAATCTGGCTTTTAGATGAATGAACTGTCTTGGTTGTTGGTCAACTGTGCGTCTGTGCGGCATATTAAGGGTAATGTGCATATGACATATGTTTTGTTTAAGTTTCTGGAGCTGATAAACAATAAAGCTATCAGTCACCATGTTGTTTTCGGATGTGAATAGATATAGGAACACAGTTATTTTCTTGAGTAAAGGGGTAGCAGGCGCCCATATTCTGTGCTGTGACATACTTATGTCTTCTTTATTAAGGGTGGAATTCGAGCTAAACAAGCCGAGCTTTACCATGCTCAAGCTCGGCTCATATAGTTAAACGAGCGAGATCGATTCGAGTTTAAACGAGCCAAGCCCAAGCCGAGCCCGAGTTGCTCGGTTATTTTACACTATAAATATGCTATTTGAGTTAAACGAGCCGAGCTTCATCAAGCTCATTCGTTACACGAGCTTTAATTTGAGCTCGAGCTCGGCTCATATAGTTAAATAGTTAACAAGTGAGCTCGAGCCGAGCTCCGAGCCCTCGGCTCAAATTCCACCCTTATTCTTTATTATAAATAACTGAACAACTTAAAACAAATCAATTGATTGACCAAGTATAACTCTGTGATTCAAATCACATTATTCTTGCATAATATTGGTGAGTTGCTACGACAATCTTGGGATACTTGTTACAAACGGTGTAGTATGATTTGAGCTCCGTGCTGTGGCTGAAGAGTGATGACGGTATAAGGGGCATGGGCATATGAGGGTGAGAGTTGAAATGCAAAGTGTTGCAGAATCATAGCCAGTGCCATCTTTGCTTCTATCATAGCAAAGTTCTGCCCTACGCAGATCCTTGGTCCCCATCCAAATGGAAAGTATGCTACATGATCCTTTGATGCCTTTGCAATTCCTTCTGAGAATCTCTCTGGTCTGAATTCATCTGCATCATCGCCCCATACTTCATGATCATGATTAATAAGAAGTGTTGGGAGAATGAGATGGACCCCAGCTGGGAGGGAGAATTCTCCAATTTTTATTTTCGTGGATGTGTATCGAAACTGATGGATCACAGAGGGATATAGCCTTAGGACTTCATGTAGAATCATCGTAACCTGCAGTGGAAGTTGGTGTGTCAGTCACAATGGTGTACGAATAAAACATTTTTATACTTTTAAAAGACCAAAGAACGACTAATTAGTAGTAGTGCAGTACTGTATCTGAGTATATGACGACACCTTATTGTGTTAACTTTCTCATCTCAAGTTCTTTTCTATTACAAGTCATCAAATAGGCTAGTGATATCCCTATAAATTGCATATTGAAGGAGAAATACTCACAATCTTTAAATGGTTTAGATTTTCAAATTTGGGCGTGTCTTTCCCGCAAACTCGTAAAACCTCTTCCCTCGCCTTCTCTTGCCAGCTTGGATGCATTGCTAAGACAACCATTGTCCATGTTAGCCAGGTTGAACTTGTTTCTTGGCCAGCGAAGTAGAACAACTTGCATTCCTCTATCACCTCATCAATTGTCATCCCATTAACTTTTGGATCAGTTGCTTCTATGGAGTACTGGTTACTAGACTGCAAAAGCATGCCTATCAAGTCATCATCGTCTGTATCTCCATTTCTTATTGCCTGTACTTTCCTTTCAATCAGACTTCTTAGTTTTGCTTTGATCTCTTTGTCCAGATTTGTTCTTCTCCTGTTTTTCTTTGTGGGAATAAATCTACAAAAGAAAAGGTTGAAATGATTAGAAACCATATTAATCTGTCATGTAATGGTTTTCTAATTAGAAAAAAAATTGAACGTTTGTGTGGTCAACATGTGTGAGAGCTTGTGTGAGCAAGCATTTGAGCTTGGGGAAATGAAGTAGCCAAAATTCAAAGAGAATTGAGAATGTACCTAAAACCTGGTATGTAAACAGATTTAAAAGCTTCAAGGACTAGTACAGCTTGCTCCTTTTGAAGTTCAAAGATCCTCTTGCCTTCTTCGTAGTTACTTCCAAAGGCAGTCCGTGAGATTACATCAGAGCTGAAGGTTTGGATATCTGGCCATACATCTAATTCGTGAGATCCTTGAGGACTAACCATCTTCTTCCATTTCTCAATCAACTTGCTACAACTGGTTGAGAATGCGGGCATCATCCCCTGTCGTCGAGAAATTCATGATTAAGATGATATGAAACCTAGAGGTGCGGAGATTTCAATCATAATTTTGGTTATATTTTCGTCTGCAAAGTTGCAGCTCTTAGTCTACAAAAGAAACATTCTTTAGCTTGGAAAATATGAAATACAATGTGGTATTAAGTTGTACTCTTGAACTTATTATCTTTAAAGGATTGTTGCCCATAAGGTAAACTTAGTTTCACTCGATAATAGATTATTGCACTCATTGACAAGGTTACATCTTGAACTACTTAAATTGTCACAGAGATTTACCAGTTTCAGAGTCAATATTTTCTTTGAACAGGAGCGCTCATTGTATCTTTACTAATTCTCTGTATTACCACTCAATCTGTCTATCTTGAGTGTCAGTGTCTTTGGGCAGTAGCACTACGTTGCAGCTTGAGAAAATCCCTATAGAAATGTAACTCGTTTGGTGGTATGTTTTAACAAGTATATATGACCTAACCAGATTATTCCATCCTTATACCTAGTTTACTTATTTCTTGAATAATGGGGGAAGTTTATCTGATTATTCTGTTCTTTTATTCAATCTTGCAGTTAGTATCAGGAGGACGGAGATATACAAAAGTCTGCATTAAAATGAGTAGATATGGATGGACGGAACAAACCTTCAGTTTTTCAATATGAAAAGAAGGGGTAACTATTTTTCTGTGTTTGAACCATTTCTCTCCTTCCATAGTTGAGAGTCCCATAGTTAGAAGCTTAATATGTGGGTTCTCCGGTGGTTTTTGAACTTTACCAAACTTTTCTGAGAGGATATCCTTCACTAGTTCTAGATCCTTAATGATCAGGGTAGGAGTCGTTCCTAGCCAAAAGAAAGTGATCTTCCCTGTGTTTCAAGTGTCAAACTATCAAACGCAACTGATATATAATGAGAATTGAGAAAGCATATCGTAATTGTATGAACTTTCAAAATCTCAATTCCTAAAGCTATCTAAGAAGAACAAAAGAACATAACATACCATGAGTTTGTACTATTTTGTTGAAGAAAGGGATGACATATGGCACGATACAATGCGTTAAGTTCAAGGGCTTGGACCATGTTTCTATAAACATATTTGAGTACTCTTTCAGGTCCCCATGCAAGAACTTGTAAGGAGTACCTTTGATCCCTTGTTGCTTCAAATGCTTCTCTACGCTTTTGGGTTTCCACCAAAGTGAATGAAACACCTTCGCAGCACACCAGACTAGCAACAAGGAAGAAACAATCACAGTGATTAGCATCACATTTTCCATTTTAGTTCGAACCAAAAGCAGGGACCTTAGTAGCAGTTATGATAGACTGAAGCTCAGATGGAGATCGTTTATAGAACTTTTTTTGAAATGTTTCTGTCCACTAATTCACCACGACTGTTTGTAATGTAAGGACCACGTTTTCTAAACTTTCTTTGCTCATTTTCTGAGTCAAACAAACCTGTCTTTTCCAAAAGCCTTGCGTCCCACGTAGGGATGTCCATCTTGCCCGACACCAAATTAAAAAAATACCCCGCTCCAACCCTGTCAACAAAACCTGAACCCGAATCAAAACCAAAATACATAGGGTAGGGTTTGGTCACACTCTCTAAATTCGAACCGACCTGAGTCATACCCGATAATTTAGCTCTAAACTAGTTAAAAGGACTAAAAAGCTGAAACTGAACTCGAATCTAAACTCCAAATCCGATTTCAATTGCCTACTACTAATCCCATACTTGAACCACTATGCTCAACATACCGACTTATAACCTTGGCAGCAAGGTTATAAGTCTGTGCATGTATTTCTTTAAGCTCTTTTCTGTCTCTTAAATTATGTAATATACAGGTGTAATCACTAAATTACATACAAATATGCAAAATCAAAGAGAAAACAGTACCCGAACAGGAATACGTATTGCCCTGTTAGATTATCCACATTTCCGTTTCTTTGCTTTTTTGTAGCAAAACTAATTGGGGAAGAATTGCAACTGTCTCAAGGTATATCGAAAATGCCCAATAGATCTGGAAAAAAAGCAAGTTATATCAAAACACCACAAAATGATTCGCTGGGAAAAATTGGAAAGATGTTTACATAGAAATTAGAAAGGAATATTGTATATGACTTGAAACAACAAATGTATTTCTTCTACAAGATCATCCACGAGTTCTTTTATAGTCTAGTTTAAGAGGAACTCTGGGTTTATGATGAAGAAGAGTGCTAAAAGAAACTTTCACTCAAAACAGGCGGGTACAAAATGAGATGGTCGTTATTTTTATTGGTATTTGTTACTAACGTATCCCATATTGTGTTGGGCAGACCAAAAAAAAACAATTATTACAAGTGGGACTCGAGATCTCTACAACCGGGTACATAGATCATCTTTGTAACCGTGTTATCTCACCGTTGATCTGAATCCGAGATGTGTGTGTATCTCGATACCTGTGTGTGCGCTCCGAGATGTGTGTGTGTGCGCCGAGATACAAGATGTGTGTGTGTGTGGTACAGAGATCAATCTCTGTAATCAATCTCTGTACCCGGTTATAGAGGAACCGGTCTCTTACAAGTGTGTCATTGGTCCCAAAAAGTCCAAAAAAATAATAATTATTACAAGTGTGTCATTGGTCTCAAAAAGTTGAATTCGAAAACCCCAAGCTTAAACGACCCGGCTAGGTCGTTCGTTGTGCAAACCAAACGGTCTGGTCACACCGTTTGGACTAAGTCCAAAACGATGTGGCCATGTCGTTTGGGATTTGGACTTAGAAAAAAACTTACCGGTGTGGTCACATCGTTTGGACTAAGTCCCAAACGACTTGGTCCAAACGATGTGCCCACACCGGTCAAGAGGCCAAAAAACAGAACTTTATATTTTTTCAAAGTTCAAATCCCAAACGGTGTGGCCATATCATTGGGACTTAGTCCAAATGGTGTGACCATATTGTTGGAGACTAAGTCCAAACGGTGTGGCCATATCGTTAGGGATTTTTCTAAGTCCAAATCCCAAACGACATGGCAACATCGTTTTGGACTCAGTCCAGACGGTGTGACCAGACCGTTTGTTGTGCACAACGAACGACTTAGCCGGGTCGTTTAAGCTTGGGGTTTTTGAATTTTCTCATTCAGCCACTATACACATGCATATTCAGTCCTAGTCACGTGCATATTTAGCCTTAGTATTTAATGTTAGTGTTCGGATATAATTTTCATGGTTTAAGATTTAGGATGGTGGAAGAGAAAAGAAGAAAATAGATAAGAAGGGCTGAAAAGGGGAAATTCACGTTGGTTTGGGAGGTGCCCAATACAAAACAACTTTTTGGGACCAATGACACAATTGTAATAATTGTTTTTTTTTTTTTTGTTTTTTTTTTTTTGTTTTTGGGACCAATGACACATTTGTAATAATTGTTTTTTTTTTGTGTCTGCCCAACACAATATGGGGTCTGTCAGTAACATGACCCTTTTTATTTATTTATTTATTTTATTTTGTGCTTTTATTGAAAATATCCCAAATTAATTTGGGAGATATTATTAGATTTAGGCAGTTGTTGGGGTACGACAAAATTTTATGTTAGTTATGGAGTATGAGAGCGTTTTGTTGGGTATGTCCAAGATCACCCAATTAATTTGGGGTAGATGAGTTTTCAACATTTACTTTTTATTTTAGATAACAAGACTTTTGCCATTTTTTCAATTTCCAAATGCTAGAATGTCCAAGACAAAAGAAAAGGTGGTGGTAGTATTTATTTCAAATTTGAAGGCGAAATTTGGAGAAATTGGACGCAAATTTTGACCAATTCTAAGTGGTCGCAAATATCATTTGCAAATTTAGAATGAGGGTACCTTGCGCGACATTACTACTGTCGCCCCCAAGTTGAAAAAAAAAACTCGCGCGATAGTACCACTGGCGCGTGGTGCTGATTATAGTAAAAAAAAAAAATTTGTGGCGACATTTGCAATGGCGCGCGACATTACCACTGTCACTCCGCATCCGCATCCGAAATGTCAAATTTGTGAACAAGAATGCGGCTGGACAGAGTTGGAATTCCAAGAAATTTCGAGTTTTGGAAGCAAATTTGAAGAATTTGGAAGGTGATACTACCACCTAGAGATGCTTTAATGGTGTCAATGGGTACATGTTTAACTGGATCTGCATAAAAAATCATGGTTACAGTTCCTAATTTTAGAAACCATTTAAAAATAGGTACTAAAAAAACCAAACCATATAGAATCGGAAACTAATGATTTTTTAAACAAAATAGCCAAACATAATTGGAACCGAACTTGAACTGAATGTTATCATACTTTTAACATAAAAAATATCTAAATAAAAACTCAAAACGTTCATTTATATATTACTGTATTATATTTTTTAGTGTAATATGTAGTTTTCATGGTATTTAATATTATAAATAATATAAAAATGTAGCTTACAATTTTAAATATATGATTTTACTTAATTTTATTATTGAATGACATAATTACTTATATCAATATTTAAAAAGCGACTCATTTGTGCAGTATTTTTTTGTTTATAATACACATTTTTTAATAATACCAATAAAAAATGTATGTAAATAGTGAATCTATTTTTTAAGAACTGAAATAAAGAACTGGAACTGGGAATACCCATTAGGAACCAGTGGTTAGGTAAGGTTCTACAATTTTAAGAACCGTAAAAAACTAAAACCATAATCTGCAAAATTAAATAGTTCTTGGTTCTTACAACACTAATAACTGAATTGGACCTAGACCTGGACCATTGACACTCCTATACCTAACTCATAAAGTCATATCTCATTGTATTATATTTTTTTCATCTTAAAAAAAAATTATTAAAATTTTCAAATGACATGTTATTGGCTTTAGTGGTTGTTCTTATTTACACCTATGTAGCACTGTCATCAATTCAATTGACTCCCACAATCAAAATTATCCATCTTATTGCAATTGAGTAGGAAGGTGATGTACGTCCAAGAACTATGGTGACACATCAACATGAATATACAAAATTATCCATCTTATTGCAATTGAGTAGGAATATCACACCTCAAATTTCCAGAAAATTTAAAACAATGATATTCAATCATCTGGAAACTAGGGGTGAAACAAAACCCAATACCCTGTTATCAAACACGATATAAAAAAACTGAAACCAAAAGACTCCAAGAGCAACTCCAAATCACGTGTCCTCATCCACTGCATTTTACCATCTATGTTTCCAAGAACACACCCACGTTGCAAAACAAAGCAAACATGAGCCAACAAATTGAATTTGCTGGTATGAGTAAGACTAAAAATATAAAATAGTATGTTCAATACTTCAAATAAAGGAATATACAATTACAATAATTTCAACTTGGAAGACAAGTTAGTTCCGTTTTCTCAAAACGGTATGTAGTTTCTTCCCAAGTATGATTTCACCCTCAATATGTAATTCCAAGAATCTTCTATAACAGTACTCATCATTTCCACTTTCCAAAATAACTCACAAGATAAATGTCACTTACATTCCACTTAGTAAATGCACATATGATAACCTAATTAAATATGAGTTTGATACACCTTACCTTTAAGCCAGCACGTCGTCTTAGGATAGGACAATGTCTCTGCATAAAAAGTTAATAAGTCCTACCCTCCTGTAAAACAAAGTTAGATTTTCCAAACGTAATCATTTATAGTATATATATATTTCACTCTCACTGCAACTATCATGTGTCTATATAATCTGGCATAATATATTGCCAATATTAACATTCATATCACACCAACATATCCATTATATTATAATATATCCCCAATATTAACTAACATTCAAATCAGACCACCATATCCATCATATCATATCACGTTAACCATATTCACATTTCTTCGTAAGAAATTATATGCATCATATCATAATATATCACCAATAATATCCAACAACTCACTCATACTTAAAGCTAATATTTTTCTTAAAAACCACTTATCTATTTCTGAGAACGAGGAAAAATATCACAACTAGGGAGTACATTCATCCCTCGTGAGTATCAACTCACACAAACCACGTATACATTTCATTGTAAGAAATCATGTACATCATAATACATAAATATTCATATGCAATAACTCAGTCACATATAAAATTAATATTTTATTTTAATATCACTCGTCTACTTATGAGAACGAGAAAACATTCACAACCAGGGAGTATATTCATCCCTCGTAAGTATTAACTCATACAAACCACATAAACATTTCTCATAATAAATCATAAATATCATATGCAATAACTCCATCACACGTAAAATCAATATTTTACTTTACTTATTAATTATCTCGTTGACTCATTTATTAAAAGACACAGCCCAACCTTTAGTTTCTACTCCACGATTTGCACTACACACATTTGCCAAATCACACATATCCGTGTGCCTCACTCACACCGAGTACCACTACAAGATATATGTCCCAAGCGGGGATATCACCTCTAGGAAATATATTTTCATTTTGTAAATTCGTAACTTGTGAGTCACAGGCATCTCTGGGCTTTCCATACACATAATCACAAAGTCTCATTTGGGCATAACAAAATATCAGGTCATTCATGGCACATTCAATGAATACCCTGGGTCATTCCCGTCACATTCAAGAAATACCCATCATAATACTAACAGGTCATTCATGGCACATTCAATGAATACCTTAGGTCATTCCCGCCACATTCAAAGAATACCCATCATAACACTAATAGGTCATTCATGGCACATTCAATGAATATCTTGGGTCATTCCCGCTACATTCAAGGAATACCCATCATAACACTAATAGGTCATTCATGGCACATTCAATGAATACCTTGGGTCATTCCCGCCACATTCAAGGAATACCCACCTACATTCCCATACATTCAAGGAATACAACCAACCCGTAAGGCGAATGCCTTAGTTCCTTTCTAAGGCGGCTTTTTACATGACATCATTAGTCATAAACATTTCTTTCCATCAAAGAGGCGTGGAGAGATCTAAAGATGTGGACGACACATTAAATTTTCACCAAACACTTTTACACCGGATTGTAACACTCAAGAGTTCTCATTTATTATAATATTTTTATTACAAAACAAACATCGTCTCAAACAATAATTCATTACTAAAGATTCCAAACACAATAACTAATCAATTCACCTTATTATCAATTATATAAATCATATATATCAAAAGGTTAAATCAAGAATAACGTATTAGCTAAATGTCTCGTGAATACATTTTAAACAACCACAATCACGTACACCATTAAGTACTAACATTGTACATATATAATTATCACAATAACTAATAACTAATATATAATATAGTATAGTGTAGTGGCTGCACTTTTGCTCAAAGTTGCCTACGTATCCAAATCTTTCAAGATTGGAATCAAGTCTTCGTAGTTCTTATCAGCCACATAGTCAATGCTATAGTTTTTCCTATATTCATCCAAATGACATGTAACTTAATTATTTAGAAACTAGGGTATGTAGACATACTTTTTCATGTATAACTCGAAGTCCCAACCTTAGCCCATCTAAAATAAAACTTTGGTTGAAAACGGTAAAAATCCTAATTTCAGCAAATTGGATTTTTGACGGACTATCTTCCGAATGAAACAACTCTTTCCACAGGTGTCCAAATACATCGAGGCTTTTTGTGTTGGAAAGCTAACACACAGAACTTATTTTTTTATGTTTTACAAAAATACTCAATCTCATTCTAAGTATACGAAAATTAGGTTAGAACACAGTGCACAGAAACTGATTTCTGACGCACTGTTTTCTGCCAGTCAAACTTCCAGACATCATATCTACCTCCACAGACCTCGTAATATGATGAGGCCAATTGAGTTAGAAAGAAGACTTATAAAACTCACCTTTTCACGTTTTACAAAAACTCTAACTCTTCCCCTAGCTTTATGCAATTTGTGATCAAACCCTATGTAGAAAATTGTTTTTGACGAATAGAATTTCTGTCGCATATAATTGTCGAGGTCATATCTTTTCCCTCACTCATCCAAATTAAGTGAGGCTTACTGCGTTAGATAAACGACTCTCTAAGGTTTCATTAGGTTTTGGTTTCGCACAAATCTACAAAATATAGTGTCCTATACACTTCCTACAATGCAACATATCCAGAATATGTGCACAAACAGTTATCATATATTGAAGTTAGTTTTCATAATCTTAAACACGAGTATGAACTTGGGTCAAAGTATGAAGTTGTACCTCTATAATTCTAGATTCTAATGGTTTTGGAATCAACACAAAAGAGTAAATATTTTATTTTATATGATTTTATTACTGCAGACTACTCAGTTTCAGTCCCAGTTTATGCATCAGACTTCAACTTAAATTTCAGTATGCAAAACAACTAGATATAAAATTTTACAAAACACGAAAGTTGTAGATATGCGTGTCTATAGTAGACAGGCATTGGATTCATATCATAGAGATAAAAAACGAATTTTCTATGCTTAAATTACTAAGAACAGTTCTGAAATTCTGAAAATCAAAACCCTATAACATGAATCCAATGACTTCACATCATTCAAAACAGTTGCAGGCCTATATAATACTACCAATCAATCAATAAACACATGATTTACTCACTACCGTATACAAATACTCCTGAACACAACAACACCTATATATCAAAGCTAAACTTTTGGTGCCAGTAACTCAATATACCGAAACTCTCTGATTAAACAAATAATTTCGATCTCAAAGTTCTATATCATTATAGAGAATTAAATACGCAACTAATCTAAACCATAGTAATAAATCAATTATATGAAAATAAGGTTTAGACTACTCACCCGAAATTGAATTTGCAAAAGAATACCCATATATGCTTCCTTTTTCTCCAATCCCTTTTCTTCTTCTTCTCCTTCTCTTTATTTCTTTCAATCAAAAATATTCTTTTTAATGGAGGCTAGGGTTTTATTTTTGAATAATGAGATTTTAAATACGCAACTAATCTAAACCATAATAATAAATCAATTATATGAAAATAAGGTTTAGACTACTCACTCGAAATTGAATTTGCAAAAGAATACCCATATATGCTTCCTTTTCTCCAATCCCTTTTCTTCTTCTTCTCCTTCTCTTTATTTCTTTCAATAAAAAATATTCTTTTTAATGGAGGCTAGGGTTTTATTTTTGAATAATGAGATTTTTACAGAAGAAATTCACAGGTATTGTTTTTTCAATGTTTTAAGTTTGTTTAAATTAATCTATGGGCCTCAAATGGGTCTAAAAACACCCAAGGTCCATACCTATATGAATGGGTACATTTTAACAATGTTTTCAAGCCCAAAAATGATTCTAAAATACCCACACAAGTTCTAACAAACAATTCATGTAAAAACAATTTTGAAAAATCAACAACAACCAAACAAATTCTAGAACAAGCTAGACTTCATAATATAATAGTTATTTTCAATTCAAATAATGTAATTTATGTTGTTTAAAAATTGGGGTTGTTATAAGGAAGGTGATGTACGTCCAAGAACTATGGTGACACATCAACATGAATATAACGTCCAACTAAGGATGCAAGAAGCACACAGGTAGACTATTGATCATTTGTCTTCCTAAATCCTAAAGTCAGTTTCATCCGATAATGACATTCACTACAACAGGAATGAAGTTTCCAGGTTACATTGGTTGTCCATCCGAAATTATAGTTGCTCTACTTTTATATGCGTTTGAACTTTGAACTTGCAATAATTAATGGGTAATCTTGGACACATCCATAAAAACACTTCCGTATCCCAACTTTAAAATAAATAAATAAAATGATTTTAGACACATTTAGCTTCCAAAATTATCATTATTTTTATTAGACATATCCAAGATATTTATTGACTAAAACAAGTCATTTATTGAATACTAGTTTTGAGCACGTGGCTATGGCACGTGTCTTTAACAAAAACAAAACAAAAAAGTGAGGTGCAAAGAAGCCACCACGTGTCTTTAACAAAAACAAAACCAAAAAAGTGAGGTGCGAAGGGTTTGACTTTAAAAAAAAAAAAAAAAAAAAAAAAAAAAAAAAAAAAATGTTTTTATCGTTTTGTGGCGAATGGTATCTTCCATGGCTTCCCGACTCACTCACCTACTCCTTATTACAACGTAGAATAGATAACTCGTGGGATCCATACTCAACCCTCTACGTGATTCACTTGTAGAATAAAAAGACCTGATTTTCTTTTTCTTCTCCAATAACCTCTTCTTTTATCTCACCAATAAACATGCAAACACCAACTTTTAATTTGAATCAACCATACCAAAGTAATGAGAATGAATACTAACCGAATGAGGATGAAGAAAAAAAATTCAAAATCAAATTTTGACGGATGAGAGAACTCAGAAGACTATTATACTTTGGATTACTACAATGAACATATACAAACACCAAACAAAATATGAGTTTGTTTGCAATATTAAGCAAAGTGTTATTTCTTTTGACGAGTCAAACCCATTTTTTCATAGACGTGCTGTTATTTTGTTTTTTTTTTTTTTTTTTAAAATAAAATTCTTTTGCCCTCTACCCATATATTATTAGATTAAGGCAGTTAGTGGGGGTATGACAGAAACTTATGTTAGTTATGAGGTACGGGAGTATTTTTACGAGTGTGTCCAACAAGATCGGGTTCTTCTCAATAGACCGAAAGAATTCACTAACAAGATTTAGCCGATATAAATCCCGACCCACTAACAAGTAACAAATCGAGAGTTCAGCCATTCACTACGCGAAACTCGGAATATACGAAATTTTACTACGCTGAAAAAGCTGATATTTATACCGAAATAAAATTTTCTCGGCATACCTTTTCCGTATAAGTTTTCATCCCAAACATTACGTCCAAGCAGGGGAAGGAAACTCAACTCGCTCCCGCCCAAATCATGCCTATCAAATGGTAAATATCGAAACCCTAATTTCTCCAAATCAGAAAATGAAAAGAAAATTATTCTAACTATTTAATCTGTGAGCGTAGCGAACTCTTGAGGTCGCTTTTCAAAACCCACACAAAAAACCACTTGTGATGTGTCGCCCTCCCCTTTGTCTGTCCGTACCCCCCAAAAGCACTGTTTTTGTGTCTGACGCCCCCTCCCCCCCCTCTCTTTTCTCATTTCTCCTTATCTTCGCATCCAACCTCTCCCGATCGTCTCTCTATTCTCGCTCTCGGATTTCTCCCTATGGTCAAGACAAGCAGTGGTGGAGCTAGGAAAGTAAGTGAGGGTGAGCCAGCCAGACAAAAACCAAGCATACAAAAAAAAAAAAAACATATATTATATATATTAATGTATTAGAAAAAAAAAATCAAATCTAAACAAGTATTTGTTCATAGTTGTCCTCGGCGGCCTTCTTTTTCGTCATCCTTCTTCATCTTCTGGAAGCGTTGTAAGATCAATTCGGTATCAATGCTATCAAAAACTTATTTTTCAATGTATGTTATTAAACAATCATTCAACCACTCATCTCGCCATCCGATTAGCAAAGCGATTCTTTATGATATTCATAGCAGAAAATGCCCTCTCCACGATTGGCGGTGAGCAACGGGTAAAATCAGCCAACTTAATCAACAAATAAACAAGTGGGTACACAATGTCTTTCTTTGTCTCAACCATTTTTTTTGGCTAGGCGCTAATTCCATTTACTTCACCAAACTTAGTATCGGAACGCACATCAATGATATAATTCTCAAGCTGATCCGCTAATTCCATCTGATCTATCTCTGAAAAATCATCGGGATAAAGTCGAGCAAAACGGATCAACTTTTGCTTATCGAAAGCAACAAACGATTCACTAGGATCAAGACATGCCATACAAAGAAGTAATTCTGTGTTTGCTTCATTAAACCGGTCGTTTAACTCTTGAATTTGCAAATCAATACAGTGATAGAATAATCTAACACGATAGTAATGTAAATTGGTGTTTCCTTCTGCTCTTCGTCGAGACCTCCCTCGAGCCATATACCTCTCTTCCATATTTGGAACAACCACATCATGTTTGACACATAGTGAAGAAACTTCAGTCAGGAGACTATCCCACCCATCATCTCTCATCGCCTGTAAGCGTACCTTTGTTATTTTAACAAGAGTCATAGCATTGACAATGTCTTGGTCTTCACGCTGCAATGCCTTTGACAAATCATTGCTAATTCCTAGTATCGCTTTCATCAAATGCAAATTGAAGATAAATTCAAAAGACTGCACTGAATCTAATAATCCGTAAGCCTCACCTCTTTGTTCCGAGCTTGAACCATTTTCCGCTACATTATCAAGCACATCAACTACTGAACCATAAGTGGTTATCATGCCAAGAAGTGTATAATAGTGTGAGCCCCATCGAGTGTCACCAGATCGTTTAAGACTAGTCTCTTGATTCAACCCTTTGCCACTTGAAATTTCTCCACTTTGTAACGCTGCAACAACTTTAGCCTTCATTGCATCGCACAACATATCCCATCGCTTACATGATGCTCCAACAGTATTTACCACATTAGAGAGAATACTAAAAAGGTTAGCGATTGACTCATAATTCTTTGCAACTGCTACAAGGGCTAACTGAAGCTGATGGGCAAAACAATGAACATAAAATGCAGACTCATTCTCCTTCATTACAAGTGCTTTTAGGCCATTCAAATCACCTTGCATATTGCTGGCCCCATCATACCCTTGTCCACGCAGTCTAGATATGCTCAACCCATGCTTGGAGAACAACTCATCGATTGCCTTTTTAAGTGTTAATGCACTAGTTTCCTTAACATGCACAACTCCAAAAATCTCTCAATCACCATAACCTTTCTTATCGACATAACATAAAAACAAACGCCATTTGCTCCTTAATTGATAGATCACGTGCTTCATCAATTAAAATAGCAAACAATGAATTTCCATAATCTTTTAGAATAGCATTTGTAGTTTCCACAGTAGCCGAATTCACAATATCTTTTTGGATATCAGGCGATGTCAATTTCCGATTTTTAGAAGCATTATCAAGAACTTTCTTAATGACTTCGTTATGATCTTTCAGAAACCGTATAAGTTCAAGAAAATTACCTTTATTGATCGACTCATTTGATTCATCATGACCACGGAAAGCTAAACCTTGTCTCAAAAGAAACCTAATGCAATCAGTTATTGCAGTTAGGTGTATTCGATAATCCCTTCGAACTTGGTCAGATTGTCTGTGAAGAAATGTCTCGATATGCTGCTCTTGATTTAACAAAGCCTGTGCTGCCCTATAAACAATATTATGAGCACTATTTGGTCCTCCAACGTGCTCCTTTAATTTGGTTTTTCTTTCCCAATTAGTAAACCCCCTGTGAGAAAAAACATCCCCACCTCCTTGTGCATCCTTATTAGGTTTAAAGAGATAACAATATAGACAAGATGCGGCATCCTCGTGAATACTATATTCCAACCAACTAAACTCCTCATACCACTCAATCTGAAAGCGCCGGATTCTCTTGCCTCTTGTTCTTGGAGGAAAAGCATGATTAGGCTGGCAAGGACCCCTAAGCAAATATGCTCTTCTCACCGAGTCTTGATCATTAGGATGATAATCTGAAATCTTTTTCCTCGGTCGTGGTCTCCACGAAGACTAGACAAGTCAAGTTCTTCCACGATTTTTCACGTTGAACCGCTTTTGGCGTGGGTTGTTCAACACCACCATCCTCAATTTCTTGGTGACTTCGCTTTGAGGAAGATCCTACTTCAACATTGGCAACAGTATTTGTTTTATTAGGTGGTTGAGTAGGTTGAGTGGGTAACAATTTTCCTTTGATCAAATACTTTAACATATCTGTTTAAACAATTAAAATAAACTATTAATCAACTGAATTGAAATTGCACTAATTAAAATAAACTACCAATGTTATTATGATATTCACAAAATAAAATTAAATAAAAATATGTGGTTTAATGAATTCACAAAAAAATATAAAAAAATTAAAAAACATACTTTAGGAATCAACTTAATATGAAAAGATAAAAAAAATAAGACAAGAAATTTAATAATATTAGGCTTACCTATAAAATTTTAAAAATTATAGATAACTAATTAAAATAATAAAGAGAAAGGTAAATCTGTGGAAAAGTAGGTACCTGCGTAGTGGGTTTTGCTTCAATTTTTGATAAAAAGTCAAATTGGAGTAAGATATTTTTGTTTCTTTGTTTGTTTCAATTGTTTGGTTTCGGTTTGTGTGCGTGCTTTTTATTTTGTATTTTGGTCGGTTATGGGTCGTGGGTTTTAAGTTTGACTTCAAAAAGCCAACACATTAAGTACTTAAGTGTTAACCGTACTTTTAGTACTTTACATAGATAGACATTAGCTTTTTGGGTATTCAGTCTTTTTCGGATATAACTGTTATGGGTCGTGGGTTTTAAGTTTGACTTCAAAGCCAACACTGTTAAGTGCTTAAGTGTTAACCGTACTTTAGTACTTTACACATGCACAACTAGCTTTTTGGTTTGTGTGAATATGTGAATAGTAGAAAAAAAATTTTGTTTGCGAAAGTTGAGGGTGAGCCAGCCAGCCAGGGCGTACCCTGGCCCCCCCTAGCTCCGCCACTGTTAGACAAGAGATTGCAGTTTCGTCACAGCCAATTCAGGTATGAAGAATTTCCCTTTACTAGGTAAACATACGTATGTAGAATCCTGCAACGCACCTAACTTGTAAAATAGAAGAGCCTCCAGTTGAGTGAAGAAGTGTTGGTCACTATTTTTATTGTTGCTCTCGACATTGTGTTGTAACCTGTTTGAATCAAGAGGGAACGCTATACAGGAACCGGGTCTTACAAACCCAAGACCCAAGATATATCTTAGATTGCTAATGATTCATACAAATCTGAAGAGAAACTCTTGCCCCAAATGTTTACAACACCTTTATTACCCCTGATAAATCACTCATCGCGCCTTTAAACATTTGAGCATAGTCAATTGGTAAATAAGCATTTCTCAGTCACTTTGTCACAGAAATTGCATTCATTCGTTCATGCCTTTCTTTGCTTGTTTGGTAATCATGTAGCTTTTTCAGAATAAAAAAGTTTAATGTTCTGATTTTTGCAAGAGTTTTCCCTTATCATGGTCTTGCCCAGATTTTTGATATAGATTTTGAGGGGTGAACGACATATCGACCCATGTGATATCAAATATTTATGAACATGTTATCTTCTTTTATATACATAGAAGTCATATAGCAAGCTAGTTGAAAACTTGAAACTTAAACTATGGATCACTTGTGTTTCGACTTGGGTGACGACTTTGGTGACTTCCCTGTAACACAAGATTTCACCAAGCTCTTCAAACCCTTCTTGTGTTCTTTCTTCTTCTCCATATCGTCTCCGTCTTCCTCTTCTTTCTTCTTCGCCTTCATATCTTGCTCTAACTCTATGCACAACTGTTGGTAACAATTGCTGCAACAAGAACAAACTGTGAATAAGAAGGCTAGCTGAGGCATGGATCAAACGCTTTCTTTAAGGTTGTTTCGCGTCTGTTCCTCTTTATGCAGACAAAGCGCGTCAACCTCCAGGATACAACAACCAGGTAGACTCTCCTTTGTTTACTGCAGATAAACCAAAGAAGAAAAGAAGAACTACGATTCTGATCTTATGAAAGCCCTCAACTTAGTATAGAAAATAGTTTTTTTCACCCATTATTAGCTGCTGCTCTAGGAGTATTTATAGAGGAAAATGTAGAGCACTTAGTAGATCCGGATAGGGCATTGATCCAGTTTCCCGATAAGAATTGGATTCTACAAGTCTATCACATCTGTTTCCCAATCCATATCCAATTCTGTTTCCAAACTTATCCGGAAACAGTTTAAAGAAAATGGTCTACCAAAAAGAATATAAGGGATCAAAGAGAGCCCAAGCCCAAGTTCACCTCTTGTTTTATTCAAAATAACACAACAATCCCCCACTTATTTTTGATAAAAACAAAATAGAAAATATACTTAAGGGCAATCAATATCAGTATCAACATGTTATGCATAGATAAAGGTGTCCAAGACTTAAACCTTTACGTAGTGAAAATTACTCAAAGTATAAGAACCATAAGTGACTAAGTCTTAAACTTAGGTCTTGAGTATACAATAAGTTATAATCACGCACAACATATCCAGTGTTCTCCTTTCATGTTCTGCACATTAAAGGCCCTGTGCTCTCCTGGATTCGTGAATGATCTAGAGAATCAGCCCTCATTCTCATAGAAAGCGGCCTCTACTTTCACATTCACTAGGTGAGTCTATCAAGAGTGCTCCTGTAGCTATGCACTCCGCCCATAAGGACCATAGAACTTCATTAAGAGTTTTTCCCAGAAAACCTCAACCTCTATTTATCATTTGCGAGATTTCATACATTTTACTATCCAACTACGGGACAGATAAGTAACAATGTATGTCTCACAACCAACATTCTATGACTTGTTCTTCTCTTTGAACCTAGTTCTTGGGATCTCCAGTCCCTAGGTTAGGTTACCATCATAGATGTTCACCTTTCAATTGGCTTCAGTCCCATGCTAGTAGAGCAGTCCACATTGTATCTCTGGCCAGAGCTTTGGTTTGTGAATCTGCAAGATTATCTTTAGATCTCACAAAATCAAAATAATATGGACTCTCCCAGTAATAGCTGTAATGCTATCAACAAAGTATCATTGTAATTAATACCGTCTATCTTAGACTAGTATATGAGTAAGAAGGCCTTGTACTCAACCAGCTTCTTCACTCGTACTAGCCAAAGCAATAATCTCATACTCCATAGCAAACTGTGCTATCATGGTTTGTTTCTTGGACTTCCAAGATACAACACCTCCACCAATGCTAAACACATAGCCACTGGTGACCTCGGAGTTTTCTGAAAGGATGTTCCAATTCGAATCTATTGCTTGCTAGTATACCTGCAAATAACACTTACTACATAGGCAATGTCAGGTCTTAAACAATCTGTAGCATATCTCAAACTACCAATGATACTTGCATATTCCTTCTGATTCACAGGTTCACCATTATTCGCAAATAATTTAACACAGGAATTAAAAAGAGTACTCACAGTCACACAATCAAAGTAGTTATACTTCTTCAACATTTTCTCAATGTAGTTTGGTGATCGACCATATGCCATCAGACATTCTTGTAATTTTGATTCCCAACATTACATCAACCTCACCTAAGTCCTTCATATCAAAGTTAGAAGACAATAGGTTCTTGGTTTCTTTTACAACATGTAAATTGGAACCAAAGATTAGTAGATCATCAACATATAAGCATATAATAACACATATCCCATCAGAGTACTTATAATAAATGCACTTGTCACTTTCATTTATCTTGAACCCACTGGTAATGATAAAGTTATCAAATTTCTCATGCCACTGTTTAGGTGCCTGTTTCAACCCATAAAGTGACTTAAGTAATTTGCATACCTTTTTACCCTTACTTGGTTCCACGTAACCTGTTGGCTGATCCATGTAAATCTCCTCTTCTAAATTCCCGTTTAGAAAGGCTGTCTTAACATCCATTTGATGAATAACAAGATTATGAACAGCAGCAACAGAACGTAATACTCTAATGGATGTTACCCGTGTAACAGGTGAATATGTGTCAAAGAAATCAAAGTTCTCTCTCTGTCGAAAAACCTTTGATAACCAACCTTGCTTTAAACTTGTCCGCTGAACCATCGGTTTTAAACTTCCTCCTTAAAACCCATTTGATTCCTATAGTTTTACAACCAATAGGCAAATCAACAAGTTTCCAAGTTTTGTTTTCCATAAGAGAATCAATATCACTCGAATGACTTCTCTCCAAAACTCGAAAACAAAAGATATGAGAGCTTCTTCAATGGAGGAGGAATCTCCTTCCAAAGTAATGATGACAAAGTCGGGTCCCAAAACCTTAGTGACCCTAAGCTCTTTTTATATCTTCTAGGTTCATCTTACGTGTCCATGATTCTATCATGCAATCTAGATATGTCAGTGTCAGAAACATCATTATTAGGGGCCTTGGAGGATACTACTCCCACTAGCACCCCCACTATTTCTAGATAAATATGAAAATCTATCTTCAAGAAACTCAATATAAGATGATCAACAAAAACATTACTCTTCATATCTAGAAAAACATAGGCATTGCTCTCCATAGCATTGCCAAAAGCGATTACACTCATAAGCTTTGCTCTCAAGCTTTGAGATCTTGGGATCATGCTTCCTTACAAAAGCCAAACATCCCCATATTCTGAAGTAACTCAAATTAGGTTTCCTATTCTTCAATAGCTCATAAAGTGTAATCTTTGTATTATAATTAGCAATTTTATCCAACACATATATAGCTAATAATCAAAGCGGCTTCCTCCACAAATTTGAGGGTGCTCGAACTAAGCAACATAGCAACAATTAATCCCCTTTAAGTGTTACGTTCTTACGTTTATCTACTCCATTCATTCCATATGAACAAGGAGCAGCTCTAGTTAGAACACCTTCAAGCTCACAAATATCGATTGTATACCAAGTCTAGTAGATTTGTATTTCTTTCAACCGACTTTGCAATGCTCCTTTGTGATTTTGGCCTTAGTGCAAGATCCACCGTGTACAAAATCATCACTATCCAAATTAGGAATTAAATCAAGTATGCTCATGTTCTTAACATATTTTCTATTAATATGACATAATCTACCATGCCAACATTAACAGAACAAGAAATCATGTAAGTAGAAGTAAAATATTATTAAGATCAGCAACATCCAATTCGGTCCATACACCTAACAATCTCCACCTTGGACCGAAACTGGTCTAACCGAACCATCGGATTTGTCTCACCAGTCAGGCATGACCAGGGCCAAGTCTAGGGACCATCCATGGTACCCTCACAGATGTCTCACCCAAGACTGATACTGTCCCCAACCTTAGCCATCACTTGGCCCAAACCTCAGTTGGACCTCATTTAAGGTGTGAAGTTCTATATCAATAGAAGTGTAGCTCCATTACTGCTAGATGTAGGATCAACAAACTTCAATATCTCCTTACATGCATATCCCTTACCAATAAAGACACCAACCTTGGTGATCATATATCTATCCCGATTGAAAATTCGGATTTTCACGTTTCGCTATTCGACGAGAAATTGGCCCATAAAGAACTGTAAAGCTGAATCAGTTCTGGACGAATTAGGCTTCAAGCCATACACCGTTGGAAACATCTTTGAGTTAGCTTTCTAACACAAAAAGCGGATTGTGAATCCGATTATCGAACAATAAATTATAGCCGTTTTCGTCAGAACTGTCCCACCATTCCGAATTTCGAACTATTTCTTCTTTTTCGACAATCTCCGAATTCCAAATTCCAAATTCAAAGATATTGTTCATGGACCAAAACCAAATAAGTGAGTTTCACGATATATGGTAATCAATACCATTAATAAAATAGAATAGAACATGTCTTGCGCATGTGATTCTAAATAGATAACGTCTTACGTACAGTCAATATCTCATGAACAAAAACACATCCTAAACGTGTTTCCCTTTCTCAGTCTTTTTAGTGGCATAAGCAAGAACTGCACATGCGTTAAAGTCATGCCCAATTACATCCAGCAAGTTCACAAAGATGATAAACAATTCAAGCAAAGCAGATGTAAACCTTTTACGTTCTTTCACTTAAACAATTTATCTTTTAATGAAATTAATCAAAACCGAGAGCATAACCCAATATAACTCATCAATTGTCAAACACAAATTTTCTAGCCCGTGGCCTACTTTATACCCCATATAGTGAACAACAATAAAACCTTTTAAACCAAGAATCAAGACGTGTTAATTCTAGAGTCAAGGCGATTATTGTTTCCACTAAAAAAAAACATGATTAGCATTAAACCAATATACTTTTGTTGTCACCTTCGGCTCCACATACTAACTGTTAGTAGAGCAATCTTGACAAAAATATACTAGATATCTTGTAATCATAGCGCTAATAACATTACCTTTTAATCGCTTAATCCATAAACGAAAACCGATAAACAAACCTTAACCTTTCTTCGTATTCATCGTATAACAACCTTAAAAGTATATTTTCTATTTTGTTTTTATCAAAAATAAGTGGGGGATTGTTGTGTTATTTTGAATAAAACAAGAGGTGAACTTGGGCTTGGGCTTGGGCTCTCTTTGATCCCTTATATTCTTTTTGGTAGACAATTTTCTTTAAACTGTTTCCGGATAAGTTTGGAAACAGAATTGGATATGGATTGGGAAAGCAGATGTGATAGACTTGTAGAATCAATTCTTATCGGAAGCTGGATCGTGCCCTATCCGGATCTACTAAGTGCTCTACATTTTCCTCTATAAATACTCCTAGAGCAGCAGCTAATAATGGGTGAAAAAAAACTATTTTCTATACTAAGTTGAGGGCTTTCATAAGATCAGAATCGTAGTTCTTCTTTTCTTCTTTGGTTTATCTGCGATAAACAAAGGAGAGTACACTGGCTGTTGTTGTATCACGGAGGTTGGCGCGCTTTATGCATAAAGAGGAACAGGCGAAACAACCTTAAAATTGTTGGTAACAATTCTTTGCAACAAGAACAAACTGTGTGAAGAAGCATAGCGGGCCGCGGATCAAGCGATCTTTCTTTAAGGTTGTTTTGGCGTCATTCCTCTTTATGCGGACAAAGCGTCAACCTCCGAGGATACAACAACGGGTAGACTCTCCTTTGTTTTCGCAAATAAACCAAAGAAGAAAAGAAGAACTACGATTACGATCTTATGAAAGCCCTCAACTTAGTATAGAAAATAGTTTTTTTCACCCATTATTAGCTGCTGCTCTAGGAGTATTTATAGAGGAAAATGTAGAGCACTTTAGTAGATCCGGATAAGGTAATCGATCTAGTTTCCCGATAAGAATTGGATTCTACAAGTCTATCACATCCGCTTTCCCAATCCATATCCATTCGTTTCCAAACTTATCCGAAACTTGCTTTTAAAGCAAATGGTCTACCAAAAAGAATATAAGGGATCAAAGAGAGCCCAAGCCCAAGCCCAAGTTCACCTCTTGTTTTATTCAAAATAACACAACAACAACTTTAGTAAACGGTCTTGTCTTCTACTATGAGAAGCCTGTCAATGAGATTTCCTTTGATCTCAGTCTGCCAATTCAGGTATGAAGAATTTCTCTTTATTACTTTGACTGTTCACCTGTCACTTTACCTTTCAACATTGGAGTTTGTCACGTATATCAAACCACATAAATCTTGTAATATGCAAATGGGTCCATAGGATCCTTTGGATTGGAATCTTGTTGAATTTGTATGATATGTGGATGGCGGAAGAGCCTTTTGACAGTTTATAGTCAAGGCTTCGATTGGTTGTTCAGTACTTCGAAAAGCTTTATCACTACAATGAAACTGATAAGGCTTGGCGTCTCTATGATCCTAATAATGAGAGTGTGTTTAAGGCTCTCAGAAACTCAGGTGTTAATTGGCCGTCGTGTCAAACTTTGACACACAACTACAACTAGTCTTACGGGATTTAAATTGTGATCATTGGCTTGATGCGGTAGCAGTGTTAACTGAAGTTGAAGCAGAGAAACCAACTTGTGAGTTATTGTGAGTAACTCCAGTGGATGATGTGCATGTAGGGGATGATTGTAGAAATCATGTTTGGGGTGCTAGAGATTCGGGCTGTGATGCGTGGCTCTGGGATAGTGGTGTTCACTCTTTCAAGGAGGTTGCTGAAAGGATTGGTGTGCCTTTGTAAGGAGCATGCATATTATATTCCAATACTCAGTGAACTTCACATGAATACTATAACTTCTATTTGAAAATTATTTTATAGAAACACATTGGAAAGCCAAATTAAAGTACAACGGCAGCATTTAAGTCCCTGAAGCTTGTTAAATATGCGTACCCCCATGGTGCAGCTGCTTGGAGTAAATAAAATCTAAGCATTCATTAATTTTGGTTGTCTCAAACTTGACAAAATCTATGTTGGTTTCTGTTTTCAACCTGCTTTTTGTTCGTCGAATGTGATTTTTTTTCTTTCTAAAAGGCATGTATGTTCACGTTTTGAGACCGTCTTTCATTGTAAGGATTATTTGATAATTATCAGATGGTGCGAATCAACATGTTTCTTGTTTCTTTTCTTCATTGGTAATATATAGAGCTTTCAAATGTAATCTTTAATTTAATATTGGAGTATGTTATCACACTCTTGCACTTAGCCTTGCTGTATGTTAGATTTGATGTGCAAATCCTCTCTATGTTGCTTACCATGATGAAGAATGGTGTCACGCCCCGAGACCCCAACACACATCCCGAGGACGAGGAGTGAATCTCGAGGCCGACACCATCCCAATTCTAATGAAATTTCGACAGAGTTTCCTTTGTTTAATCGATATTTCGTATACAAAAACCTGTCATAAAATCTGGACATCCCATAATTCATCCTTCCAACCATATATATATCCAACAACCATATATACTACTCTTAACTTTAGATATTACAGGGATATGACGGTATATCTACAAAACAAGGAGAACCGTTGCCAAATACATCGATTATTACATCAAAATGACCTAGCTCTCTATATATACAACAAAAGAAACTAGTCTCTCTCTACAACCAAAGAAAAGAGCTATGCTCTCTATATACAACAAAAGAATAAACTAGACTATCTCTATACAACCAATATATGAACTTGACTCGTCTCTCGTCAAGCATGGGGAACCCACCTAAATCTCCATAACCCATCATCCCGGTGGTAGGGAAAGTCTCCCTCAAGAACGGGCTCTGAAATGTTAATGTAGGATGAGCAAAACAACTATGCCCAGGTAGAAGCGCATAACCAATAAATAGTTTACTTATAGAAAACACTTAAAACATCACGGGGTTTCCATAAAAGTATTCAAATATCGTGACTATATATATATACATCACTAACTAGCATAAATCATCTCGACATGCTTCATTGATATACAAAATAGAGTTTTTCACAATCATCATACAACTATTGTGGTCTGCTGCATCCTATTAGAATGGTGAGGGACGATGCGGTAATTTCAGCCCGATCCGCGGGCAAATCTCGGTTCAATTACTTTCCAGTGTGAACTATGCACCGTTGTTTTCGATTTTTTCGGTGGAGCTGAAATCTTTGTTGTTGTGTTCATTACACACAAAATCCCCAAAGCTTTTAGGGCTCGGGTGGATTTTTGTGACCCACGATTTTAACCCCATACGGGCTGTCACCTAACTTACGGTGGTCAACCGTTCGACGACTCGCAGATGCTTAGGATCGACACATCCGGGAGTGGACTAAACTCTCACTCCAAGCGTCTAAACCTCATCGAGGGTAACATGTAACCTCACACAAGCTAAGCACCATACATGCATTGACACATACAAGCATGGTTATCTAGAAAAGTAGAAAGGGAATTCCCGGACTATATCCCTGTGATGTATCCCTTTAAAGGTGGCCCACCACCTCGAAGGTGTACCCCACGGTTGGAATCTAGAAATTAGGCTGCCGTCTCGAATCGCGACAACGGTTCCTTCTTTATAGAATTCACCAATTCTTTTCCAAATCCCTCGTGATAAGCATGGTAATATATATATATACTTTCATTATTACGGTTATTTCAAAATACTATAATTACATATTTAGTTTTCCTTTTAAACGTTGATTACGTAGGTGTGAGTTCCTGGATTTCCCACCATCAAGTAAAGCAACCTATGACTCCCAAACGGGACAGTCATAGTAAATAACAACCGATGATTCCCAAACAGCGAATCATCGTAAATAACAACCATCCCGGGAACAATCCAGAACCTCACACCTAGTTACAAACAACCGGATAATCCTTACCCGCATTACAAAATCCATCTCTCTGTCTCCTTACTGAGACAAGAGACGAGAACCCTTCCCAAAACCAGTTTTACTCTTTTTAACCAAGAAAATAAATCCCCACTACCCGATTTCATGAAACTCATTTTTTCACAAAAGCTATCCATTATATTTAGTTTATATCGCGAAAAATACAAATGCAAAATATGAATACCATATATACATGCATGGTTGATAAGCAAACTATCTCTTAACAATTTAACCAAATCAAATCATGCATGAAAATAAACATGCTATATATTGGTATGTAGGTTCCTACCTTAGCAAGCTCCGTTCTCCTCAAGCCCACTTAACCGAATCAAGTCCACTTAACCAAATCCACTCGAATTCACTCCTATAACATCAGATGTATACGTCGGTCGTTAGAGTTTATCAAACTAACGAGGAAATTCTTATCTACGAAAGTCGAGAAGAATCTCGGCGTTAAAATTTGGTTTTGTGATATGAGCTACATGCCATTGCTAGCTTGTTCCTCGTGAGGGGCTGTAGTCATTTACGTGACCAACTGTAGGACCGCACGTCATCGCCAATCATATATATCAATCCCACTAACTATTACGATTTTTTTCCCAACTCTAACTACAACAAATTCCACTCTTCAATTCACATTTAATCCAATAATACTAAGTGGGTGTTCTTTCTCACTCACTCGATACTCAACGTGATCTTAAACAAGTGTGAACTAGCATCAATGCTCTAAAATAGATTGAATATTTATAATTCTTACCGAGTCAGCAAGAATAGCTCCTTAGCTTGCTTCTCCACCAATTCGCTCCACTCTATCTTCACCCAAAAGCTACTGCCGATATTACCAACACCCCCATTCAATTAATTTCATCCATACACTCCTAATCCATTGAAATTTAGTTTAAATATCTATTTAGGAAGAAATTAAACTCACCTTTTACCTTGGTATGACGCGATTCTAAGAAATTTCGAATCCTCACACTTGGGTTTAAGGTTTCTAAGGTTTGGGTGTGAAGAATTGAGGTTATGTCGATTGAAATTGAGTGAATTAACCCTCTCTCTCTTAGGGTTTCAAGAGATAGCGAAATTGGGGAAAAAATAGGTGCGATTTGATTTGGGGATTTTGTTTGGTGTGATTTTGTCTAATTTTTAGCCAAAAGACCATCCTACCCTTACCTTCTAATTTAGCAACCAACAAGGTTTTGAATCCCCCGCTTTCGCATGCAACGCCCAAGTTTGCGCACGCGATACCGTAATTGCGACGCTGTCGTCGAATGACTTGTCCAATTTTACAGTTTCCGGGTTTACAGGCGACATACTCTTATTGACTATTAAATTATTTAGTTAGGCGCCCCCGAGTTTACTACGTATCGAATTATTTTATCACTTATTATTTAACTTCTTTTCAATTTTCGTATATTCTAAGTAACCAGTTATATGAGACCTTAGAATTTTTTTTTTCGAGAGGTTTTCCTGAACTAACTTGGTTTTCTCGATTAGGTGTTAAATAAATTTACGTTACGTCCGGGCTAACCGTCTTTCGGTTTGGCCAAATGCGTAATCGCCCTAAGGTTCAAATGTCTTTTACTAATTTACCCTTAATAATAATTCAGGACTTTACAAATGGGGAGTTCCTCTTCATGATGACAAGTGAGTTTTTCTTCTATAGGCGCCCTCCTTATAGTTCTCTTCTTCTAAAGCACAAAAAGTGACATTTAGCCTATAAATTAAAATGAGTGCGATCACATTTGTTTGAACTACTAGTTTTGAGTGGTGCACAAGTTGGAACGGACATACTATATTTTCTTAAGATATTTCTCTCTCTCGGATTAAGCTCTCGGTTATTATATTTCTTGCTCGGATTGGCTCGAATTATTATTATTAAGGAGCTTCGAATCGGGACTCGGACATCAATCAATTGAGGCTCAAAATTCTTTATTCATAAGTCATCAATCAACTGTGGATAGGTAATTTTCTTTCAACATCCATAGGCGTTTTGGCGCGGTAATCATTGATTCAGCGGCATTTTCTTGCAGTCTTGCTTGTAAAGGCAATTGTAGATTACACAACATTAAATTAACTTGCTTTTGTTTAGTTTAATTCATGATCGGATAGATAGATCGGTGGTATGCTTTGTTTACTTTTCTAATTGACTTGGATTCATCACCTTGTTTGGTCCATAACCAGATTGTATATATTTCAGACTATCTTATTTACGGGTGGGTTTCTTTTTGTTATACCGATTTGGGATTTTTGGCTACTTTTGTTTGGGTGTTCAATTTAACTAACTTATAAAATGTATTGTCATGATCTAGTTTAACTTTGATATTCACTTGTACTTGGCATGATTTAAAAGTGAAATGATGAAATCCATTATTGTATCGGTTGCATAGGCAATGTAATATTTTGTGTTTGCAATGAAAGAAAACTAAAAGTCACGATTTGAAGTAATCATTATGCTCTCAAAATGAAATTACTAACATATATAAAAACTTCTAAACAGAATGGTTGATGAAAGAGTTGGCCGGTTATTTCATGGCTTTCTTCATTTTAAAGTCTATTAGTTTTTAGTTAGCATTTTATAAAATTAGCATAATCCCTGTTTCCCTGTTAGTTTTTTAGTAGTGGGAACACCTAATTTCGTAATTTCTTACTTGGAACACAATCAGTTTTAATTCAAATCTATTCTGTTCTAGGTCAATTTGTAAGGCAAAAATAAGCATAGACTAAGTGGCATTGTGTTGGGGTTGTTGAGTTATGTTGAGCTTTCAATTTTCGTTGGTTTCGTTGTTGGATTTGTGTTTGTTGCTATGTTTTGGTTGGGTCTTTATTTACGTACTTTTCATCTGGCCAGTGTGTTTTGTTAAACAAAATAAGGCATAATAAAAATATCAATTGTACTAGCTTTTGAGGTCCCTATATATCTTGTTCTATTAGCTTCTTGTTTGGGTTATTGATGAATGTTGTTGCTAATTAGCTTCTCAATCAAATTTACTTGAACATCACATTTATTATGTGTACTTCTTCTACCTATTTTCCCAATGTATTTCTTTATATATATATATATATATATAAGGGATGTAAGTAGACTTACGGCTAGTGGGTTACACCGCTAGTGTCGGTGTCGAAAACCCAACCACATCACCAACTAGAGATCCATTTAAGCGTTTACACTTATGGGGAGGTTTGAAGATGTGGAACCAAGCCTTACTAGATGCATTCAATTATAATCAACATAAACATAGATAAATTTTTTCTAAGTATTCTCATTGAACTATTTTATTTCTATAGGAGGGAGTGGAGAACTTGACAATGAATACCAAAGTGCCTAATAAAACCCTATTGGAAATCATTAACAATGATTGGAATAGTGGTGACTGGATCAATTGGAGGCAAAAGAGTGGTATGGGGAAACACACTAACTTTAGCTAAACTCGAAATCAATTGGGCTTTCATAGAAGCACTTATTAGATATTGGGAGCCAAATGACATGGTCTTCAAATTTGGCTCTCATCTACTTTGTCCTACACTAGAAGAATGTTCTCATCTTCTTGGCATGTCTCTTGGAGGAAAGCCTGCTTTCCCCACCTAAAAGATAGCTATATAAAAGGAGCTTGTCGATTTCCTGCATATCTCCAAAAACTCTTGTAAAAAGAAACAAATGGTCAAGTGAAAACTTGCTCTCTTGATTTCCTTATCGCTAGACACTTGAATGTCGGTGATCAAAGCGATAAAAAAAATCGTTGGGGTGTGCAAATTCAATAGACTTAGCAATTGTGGGACATGTTCTTCTTCGAATAACACAAACAAAATTGATGCCTCTTTATGCAAAATTATTCAAGAAGTTAGAACTGGGAGGCGTTACTATCATTACCAATGATATTAGCGGAACTTCTTATAGGTTTGACCAATTGTGTCATAAATAGACATACCAAGCTTCGGGATGCATTCCACTTCTTCAAGTTTGGGCATATGAGCACTTATCAAATTCCTTGGTGAAAATGAAAAGTGTTGGAGATAGCGGTATAATCTTGTCAAAACAAGCATTAGCAAAAGCGTCCTTGTACAATTCCTAAGGATGCACGCATGAATGCGCCAAATTTTAAATTCTTTGAAGGCGAAAGGACATCAAGTGGAAATGTGATTGGCTCTTGTGTCAGAGAGATATTTATCTACATATTCGAATTCGACCACGATCTTGTACTTGTTGGCCTTCATGGTTCCACTCATTATGTGCCACTTGGTACTATGCGGTTTGGGCGTGTTCCATTCAATCCAACCACGCTGATCTTGCAAATGACCGTGTTGATTTTTACTTCATACTCCATGAAGCAAGAAATTAGATATGTCAAGACATAGGACCCGAGTCGTCAATCTGTTGTTTAGTTTCTTCAAAACAATACCTCTACCATAAGTGAAGTAAATCAACTTGCTCCAAAGCATAGCAGAGAATTTGAAGGAGATCAAGAAAACCCAAATAGCAAGATGTCCACTTGTAATAATGCAAGAAGAGAGGGGATTTAATCTCTGTCATGATCGCATTATACATCAACCTCCACCAAAGGGACTGAATAATGATTGAGAATTTGCATTTGTTTATGTCAAATGCATGTAAGTCCAATTTTTGACATTATATAGTTTTATTTATTTGGCAATGTATTTTAACTTTTAAATTAGTGAAAAAAAATTATCCAAAAGCGAATAACAATAAATTAGATACAACTTTACTCTATCATTTTCAAACAATTCAAAGAAAAAAACATGATTTATTACCTTTTACTCGATCTCATGATCTCGAAGCGAACAGGTTAAGCGATTGCTTACATTTGTGAGTTGCGATTAATTTGGGTTGTATTTAGTCTTCCATGTCTTCCCTCATGAATCACGGGTCTCCAATTTTGAAGATGGGGTTTTTCTTTCCTCAGCGTCTCTTTCTTTCTTTGGTTCTTTTATACCATTTATCGTCACCGAGGTTGAATATTGTGCTTACCAAAACCAAAAAAAAAAAAAATATTGTGCTTACCTCTTGCTAGCTCACTTGGATCAAACTAACCATTTGGTTATCATAGAACAATACAATAGTCGATAGGTTTAGGTGAGAGGGAGCGAAGTTAAGCTAGAAAGAAGTCATAGGTAATCAGGATATGAGTTATATTGGAAGTTATTGTAAGCCAATTGAAAGTGGAAGATGTATGAGCCATATTGATTGGGATGGTCATGTTCGTTGTCCAATAATATTTATATATTTATTTATTTATTTTATATATTGTATTAAGAAATGTTACTTAATACCATCCCACTAAAACGGTGTAGTATTTTCGATGAGCAAAGCGCACCGGTGACACACCCGAGGTAAAATCTGAAAAGATCCTTACTCTACCGGTAGATGGGCAACTTTGAAAATGTAAGTGGTGTAGTGGTAACCATGGAAGGACCTGGACGAACAAAATGTACCGGTGAGACATCCTCTGTAGTAGTCTGTAGTGAAGAATCTCCTGGCGGCAAACAATTTCAGATTTCCGAATTCACGGAAAAGCCCAATTTAAAGGTAAAGGAATGATGAGAGTCATCCAAACCAAAATGTTTAGGATAAGATTACGTAGTTGTTTGATGTCTACACTTTAGAAGTCCTCTATATATGTTTTATTTTCATAATAAGAGTAGTATGCTTTGATCAATGAAATCCAACTTTATTAGTTCTAGTTCATTGTTAAGCATGACCTGAAAATTTGTTAGCATTGAGCATACTTTCACAGTCTTTACGTGAGTGATGCTCAATTTCATGGAGTATGAATTGCATTTTCGTAAGAATTGATTCAAAAATAGATCTAATTTTTGTAATGAGTAGTATCTATCTATAAACCATATCGATTGAAAAAGATGCCCATTGGTTTTTTTGTATTGTGTTGTTTAGTAAACTTCAATCTCATATTTCCTGTTTTTCTAGCATGAATCGGAATGTATGTTGGCATTGAGCATGCTAACATGAACTTGTGAGTTGTGGTCGTGTCATTGTCTTAACATAATGTTTATAGAATAGATACAGGATATTAAAAGATGATAATAATACGACATGGTGTAGTGAAAAGAATGTGATGCCACTATTAGTACTACTAAATATCTATGGTACTTAGAACTACTAAAACTTAGAACATATATTTCTTCTGTAGTACTCTGGTTCCATCTTCTAAGATAAACTTGGTTATTCATTTACTAATATCTATGGTGTATGTGTATCCGGCCACTATTTTTCGTGAAAAACCGCGAAAAACGTAAGTTACGCTCTATTTATATACTCTTTGTATATGTACTTGGCAGTTGGTAATTTTAGTTCTTGGGTTCTCAGTTATACTTGAAATGTATTAACAGGGATCTTCACGAATATGCTAAACCCGAAGGCATAATTGAAAGAACGTAAAAGGAAAAAAGCTGCAACATAAGTTATGCTTCGAGCAAAGGAATGACCAAGACGGTCTATGAAAAAGATTAGCCAATCGAACAACACGAAACTAAGGAAAAGAAGTTTGGGTTTTGGATCAAGAAAGGCATGCAATCCTGCATTTGCGCCGTCCCGTCAAAATTTGAATAAATTGAGTTCATTTGCCACCTCCGTAGGTCGAACAATTCTTCTCAAGTTGTGGGAGTAGAATCAAAGTTAGGCAGCGTTTCTACCGCAGATTCTCGAACATGGAAAAAGAGATTAGCCCGATGGACAATTCAGTTTCTCATGAACCAAGATTCCATATTGGGGGTTGGGATTGTGGGTAATCAACACTTGACTTTGAGTCGACCCACAGGATTGATCAATCAAGAGTGGAATTAGGTTGCCTAAATCGATCCCGAAGTGCCCTGTCTTCTCTCTATCTCAACTGATCGATTGCCTCTTTCAATTATGATTTGTTTGGTACGAAAGGTGGAACATCAAATACGAGAATGAAGACCTAAAATGAAAGCTAGACCACGAATCATCACCACCCTAACCTCCTAACTTCAGGCTTCCTCCTTACTGCGACTAATTGATTATTCCTGCTTATTCTATTTTTAGATGCCACTATCTTACTTTTTCAGTACTCTCTATTTCAACAAGATTGGAATTGATTTGCTCATCTGGCTCCATCCTTTTCTCTTAGCCCCTTTTTTTGCTTTTGATCTTTACCGCTTTACTTCTTACAGTGCGTTAAGTAAAACTGGGACCCTAAATCAAATAAAGTACCTTAAAAAAGAAAGTCCTCTATCCAACTATTGCTTGTTGGTTGATACTTCTCCACTAGGCGGCCCCGCCTGGGGTTAGTTTTCGGCCTTCCGCGTGCTCACCGTGAGAAATGGCTTCACCCATTGCTCTATACCGCCGCTTTCTTTTGGCCTAATAGCCCTACCTAGGTGACCCCTTATGTAGTATTATATAATCTTGGTTAGAGGCATCCCCTTTGAAGTTTTGGATTCTGACCTACCTCTGCGGTACATCGATTCCGGTCATGATAGTTCGAGTTATTAGCGTGAGCTCCATCCAACTCCCGGCTAGCAGCTCTACTTCCCGCTTTTTCTCATTCCCACGGGCCTTTCAACCGCTTCCGACATTTCGCTTTCTTAGGCCTGGGCTGGCTAGGACCACTAAGGAATTCTCTTCCACAACTAGCTCGACCCGGAAGGGGGGAAGTAGGATGATCCCACGCGGAAGAAGCTCTTCCAGTATGTGAGACCGGCTTCTATGGAACTAGCTACCAATGTCCGACAATATAAGTAAAGCAAAGTGGTGTGGTATGGGCTGAAACTATAGTTGCAGAAAACTTTGGTTCTAAACCACATAAAACAACCGATAATGGGTTCTAAAAGGTGTCACCGTGATCTTGAAAATTTAAGGTCTGCTTGATTCGCCGCTCTTGGTCATAAGTTCCTTTGATCGATGTAGTTTAGCATACGGTATTTATGTCCTTCAATTTGGTGCATTGTTAAATTTAAGTTTGATAGCTATATATCTCACGCTTTGGTTCAACACATCATCGCTTCATAGAAGGTTTCAGCTTAATGCGATAATATCCATTTGATTGGTGAAGTGCCTATTTGAAACATAAACTAACATTTTGGTTAATCGGGGTGGTCGGAGCAAACCGGGCGCAGATACTCAAAGCGGGGCATTGGTGGCGGTTCGGAGAGGGCATGGTTCTATCCTTCTCCACCAAAAATCTCATTCACTGCTCACATTACCAACGGCAGCACTTCGCCACCTCAAACCCAAAACCACTCCCTAACAACAACCCTTTCAAAATACCGTGATTGGTGGTAGTTCTGGAGGGCATGGTTCTATCCTTCATCCGGACATAAATGATGTTGTTGACCGCTTAACTGTGGGACCAAAGCGTGTAGGGATTGAGTTGGGTCATCAAGGGCAATGTCGTTAAAGCAACTCTTGGAAAGTGTACAACAAAGTCCGATTAGTTCGAGATGTAGCTTCTAGATCGGATGTCACAATAGAGAATTTTCTCAAGTCCAAGTCACGGGAAGGTGTGAGGTGCTCGCTTTTGATATGGGATGATCCTACTTCAAGAAGCATCTTGGGTTTGGATTCATGATTGTACCCGAACTTCCATCCACGAAAGAGGAAGATCTCCTAGAATAGCAAGGAAGTATACAAATCTAATTCCCGCTACATAAAGACTTCTTCATTATTAAAAATGGTAGAACAGATTACCATCATTATACATAATAAAGCAAAATGCCAAGAGCATTGGCATTTTGATTCGATAACTGCATTAAAAGTTTAACAAGAGTACTTCATCTCAAAGTACTTTTTAAATAGTTCGTTTTTATTTCTTCTTTGTAAATGTTTTTCTTGATTTCGAGTAAATGTGGATTGTTCTATTGAAAGATATATGCAATGAGATTCTTAGTATTTGTTTCTGAGCTTTGTTGTCACTATTTTCGTGTGTGTGAGAAGATTGCAACTCAACAGATAGTCTTATTTGGTAGTACTTTAGTTAAACCACCGGCCTAGACGTGATCATATTGGTACTTACTCGAATCATATTTCAACTTCGTCTCTAAGCAAGAAATTACTTGATATGACTGAAAAAAAAGACAAGGTACCTACACTATAAGGGTTAATGTTTATCTTCATACCAATAGAATCTACCACTAGATAGGGTTAATGTTTATCTTCATATGATTTCTCGGACAATAACAATTCACGACTTACGCCTTCGAATATAAACTAATTTCAAAGTTTATCTACCACGGCCAAAATGTCAAAGTTTATCTTATTTAAGAAAGATTTACTTACTAAGTGTTTTGTTCAACATTAAATTCCTATTAGCTATGTTTCTGAGAACAATAGTTTAATTCAAACTCTAATTCATACTAATACTAAACCTATAAATACAATATCAATATACAATTGTCATTCTTAACTCCTAAACAAAAGAAGGTAAAATCTTAACTAATCTATTTATACTCCATGAACTACATGTTTTTAACAATATTTTGATATTGTTAATGGTTTACAGATCAGACGAAATGGCAAGGAAGTGCAAAAATTTTGACAAACTGAACCTTAACTCAGGATTTTGCAAAATAAGAGCACGAGTAAGCAGACTCTGGATATCACGGTTTAAGGAAAGACTCTTTGGGACTGAGATGATCTTAATTGATGAAAAAGGTAAAATTTATTTGTTTAGGCTATTGAAATTAAAATTCAAGTTTCATTGTTTGATAATTTTAAATGTTTTTGTTGCTACAAATAATTAGCACTATTTTGACAAAAACAAAGTTGTTATCTTCTTTGAGATTTTTAAGGTTGTTTACAGAAAACCAAATTCATGCAAAAATCGATAAAGTTTTGCAAAAGGACTTTGACACAAAATTGAAACAAGGAGAAGTTTATTATTTTGAAAATTTTGAGGTAAAGGCAGCCCCATTTAAATTTCAACCTATGAGATTCAACTTCACAATATCATTCAAAAAGAAACGATCATTGACTACTTCAAAGGAAGACACATCAATATTCAGGGCACCACAAATTTTCATTTGTTGAATTTGAAGAATTCATGGAGAAAAAGATTACTATGTCAAAGCGATCAACACAGTTGGTATGTTATTAATTACTTCAAGTTTTTGTTTTGTACATGTATTTTTGTAATAACATTTTCTACTAAACAGATTTTGTAGGGCTTCTAAAAAAGTATCATCAAAGCCCATATGGTTTCGGAGATGTTACACTAATGAATGAGAGGTAACATCTGAAAAAAATAAATAATTAATGACAATTTTATTTACAAAATAAATTCTTATTTCGATCTCTTTTCTCTTTTGCAGGGAACTATGAACTGGATATTGCTATGGGGTGAAGATTCAGAAAAAAATGCTGGACTAAACAATTCTAATGGAATTGTCATAGTCATATTAACGTCACTCTATATGAAAAAAATTGGACGTATGCAAATTATTCAATAATACTCGATGTTTATATGTCTAATTTTATTATTTTAAAAAACTTAATTTTTATTATTATCTAATTTGACTCCATAGCTGTCTTTAAAGCATCCGAATCACATCAAAGAAACACAAGTATACTTCAATTTGGATATCCCTCAGTCTAATGAAATGAGAAAGAGGTAAAAATAATCTAATATGTTTATTATTTAATAATTAATATATATTGACATATAAATCTAATCTAATGCAGCTTTGAAACCGAAAACATTCAAATAGAGTTTGAGGAACATAAAGAAGGTGAACCTACTTCACTTTTGGAAGTACTTAGTAAGGACAGAGTCACCATCACTGACCTAATTAAATTAGGCAAGGAAAGATGCAACCCGAGGTTAGTTTGTAATGTTGGAATTACACGCAAAGACGATGCAAAAAAGTTATTTATTTCATTATTTAAATATTGATTTGTAGAAAAAGTCATTCACTTGCAAAGCAAGATTCGTAAAGCTTTTTGGAAATCGTTGGAACTACAAATCTTGCAAATTTTGTACTGTCAAACATGTGGAAACCAGGGATGAGCCATACTGTAAGGAATGTAAAACTACTTATAATGAACCATCTGAGAGGTAAACAAAATGAATTTTAAAAAAAACATAAAATTTATATATTACTAATCTTCTTAATTATGTTTTCTTTTTATGCACAGGTACTATCTTAAACTTTGTGTGCAAGATGAAACAAATCAAACAACATTTGTTGTTTTTGGAAATAAAGCAGAATACATAGTGCAACAACCATTTGACAAAATTAAAAGATGAATTTAAAAGGCGAGTAAATATACAATTATTTAATGATACCAAGTATAATTTTTTTGGAAAATATATATTAATGCATTTCAATTTCTCAATGTCTTGAGGGCAATGATTGGGATGAAATTAAAAAGGAGAACTAGAGAAAAATAATTGGAAAGACATACATCTTCAAAGTTGTGTAAACGCGAGTACATTATGCATGAAATGTATCCAACATTTAGTGTAAACAATGTCTTGGAAGAAGAAACCCGATAAAGAAAAAAACAAAATATATTGACCCAACAGATGATCCCCAATCGAAAGGTGTAATAATCTTTTAAACTAACTTTCTTTACGACCGTTGTTCAATTTTATTTTCATATATAAGAAAAACTTACATGTCAAAAATACAAGAAAATGGATCAAATAGAAAGAAAAATAAGAACAAAAATCCTACAGATGAGGTCTCACCAACAAAAAGAACCGAACCTAAAGCTCGAAATCACAATGAACGGATGGGTAATAGGATTTTAGTGTTTTTAGATGTATAATTTTTTTTCAATGAACAATGAAGAAAATAATTTGACATTTTATTTGCTTATAAATTATGTTTTTACATGTCTTTTACAAGTTAATTTGGTTTTCTTCATTATGTGAATGATATTACGATTTCAAATTTATTTATGTCAATGCTATTACGATTTCAGAGATCTAATAGTTGGAATAACCCGACAAAAACAATGAAAGATGATGAATCAAATCAGATAATGAAATGATAAAGAACAACATAATTCATACTAGAAAGAATATATGGAGAAATCTAACCTTTCTCCCTGTTAAAGCATAAAATAAATTAGATCCTCCATTTCATTCTTGCTCCAACCAAAATATGAGAAAGTGAAGTCTTCTTCAGAGCTTTACTTGCATAATTTTTGATAGAAGACCAAAAATTGGATTGAAATTGGAAGTTGTATTTGCCTCTCTATATTGATATGAGGGGTATAACATGTTGAAAGGCACTACTTCTTGCAGTAGCCTAGGTAGCCAATCTGATTAGGACAAGCAAAAAAAAAACAGTCAGTCATCTCTTAAGAACTTCTAAAGATACTAGATTGTGATAGTGAATCAAACAAGAAGGCAATTGAATTGAACTCGACAGATGGCCATCACAGTATGCAGTCATCAGTTTCCTCAGTTGAGTACTTCTTTTGATCCTAAAGAAAACTTCATTTTCATACTAAATTAACATAGAGTCAGTTCGAATTACCGTGACTTTCACTAGAGATACAACAAGCACCAAAGTTCAAAGAAGACAGCCCTGACACTAGCAAGCAATAATCTTTCCAATACGTACTTTTAATAAAAAGACTGGATTTCAAATAACCCCAGCAATGGTATTTGCTAAGTTTCCTAATGTACATCTTTCAAATATATTAAGTTAGGAAAATTTGCTAACTAATTTTCCTATAATGAGAAAAACCCGCACCGACCGATCTTTAATCTTTGTGAACCTAATATCTTTGTGATTGGATGATTACTATTTGTCTCAAATTCCTAATGAGAATGTAGACAAGTGTAGCTTAGCTCCGGCTACTTTTGTGATCCCCGATTCTCTTATTAATATATTCTATATACCCGTTATAAATAAAATAAAATAAGAAAAACCAGTGCTACCTTATATCAAGCTCCTCGATTTCGAATCCGCTTCTTGGCGGCTTTATGATTGATTTGCCATGCCAAGATGAACTACCTCAAATAATGTAGGTAGAGTTGTATGTATAGTCGGAAGAGGGGCCCAATAGGACCAAGAATAACATGATGGGGCTGCAACCAAATACAAAAGTAATTGTCATATTAATTTTTTTTTTTTTGTTTTTGTTTTTTTTTTTTTTTGACAAATGAATATATTTTATTAAATTTCCAAAATATATCATACAAAGGATTTGAGGGTAAAAGCGTTCACTATTGATTATTCTTTGGAGTTTTAGATAACTCGGTCTTACCACAGATAGATGCTCTCCATATTCATCCTTTGATACAATGTTAGTTTTCCAGGTATTGAGCTTCTCTGAAAGCGAAGTAAATTTCTCTTGAGGTATGATGAGACGAAGTCTCATTGGTGCTCTTTTAATAGGAAATTGCTTCTGAAGTTCACGGATAACTTCTAACCCCTGCAGGTGAGACACTAACAGCATAAAGAATAATCCAACTGACAAGGAATATCCAACGAAGTGGGATTAACCCATGAAATTTGCAAATATTCAATCAAAAACGCCGGCTATTATTGGAAACCAGATCCAAGAATTAGCTAGAAAAGATACCTTAAATTACACATGGCATCCGTATCTTGAAAAGTTAAGGTCGAAGCTTTGGATGCAGATCTTTTGCATTGGCTTTCTCCTCCTGAAACGAAAGGCGATTAGATATAAGAATGAAACTGGAACTAAATGACAAAGTTATATCAAGAGCTGATGGTGACCGATACAAAAAATATGTACAAATACTGGACTACCACACACTCAAGGACAGACTTACCAAACATCTGAGTATCATATCCAGAACCCTAAATACGTTCCATAACCATCCAAAGAAAAAAGCACAACGGCCTGAAAAAGGAAAGTGGAAGAACGCATTACCAATTAGGTGGTATAAATTTAACTTTCGTATATCAAAGAGGACCAAGGGCTATTCTTCATCTATTTTCAGTATATCAATTAAAAATAGTTATATCAATTAAAATCAGAATAATAGGAACTCACCAAATCACCAGCATTATCCAAATATACCTGGACCATCGCATCCAAAAAATATCCAACGAAGTGGGATTAACCCATGACATGCAAATATTCAATAAAAAACGCCGGCTATTATTGGAAACCAGATCCAACAATTAGCTAGAAAAGATACCTTAAATTACACATGGCATCCGTATCTTGAAAAGTTAAGGTCGAAGCTTTGGATGCAGATCTTTTGCATTGGCTTTCTCCTCCCGAAACGAAAGGCAATTAGATATAAGAATGAAACTGGAACTAAATGACAAAGTTATATCAAGAGCTGATGGTGACCGATACAAAAAATATGTACAAATACTGGACTACCACACACTCAAGGACCGACTTACCAAATCACCAACATTATCCAGATATACCTGGACCACTGCATCTCCGCAAATGCGGCGGTCCGAGGAGTCGTATATTCCATTTGAGAGTCTTGATCCGCGTGCCACTAAATATACAAGAAAAAACACAGAAATCATTACCTAATTTGAAGAACAAAACATATAAAGAACAACCAAAAACATTAATATAGTCACTTCTATCTACTCCGACTCACCATAACTCTAACCATGGGACGGATCATTATTGAGAAGCAACAAAAGACTAACCATTAGATTGTTCTCAATCTAAAATGCTAACCATCTTCTGAATTGAATCATCCTTTGATACAATGTTAGTTTTCCAGCATTGAGCTTCTTCTCGAAAGCGAAGTAAATTTCTCTTGAAGTATGATGAGATCTAAATCTCATTGGTGCTCTTTTAATAGGAAATTTCTACGAGAATGTAGACAAGTGTAGCTTAGCTCCGCCTACTTTTGTGATCCGATTCTCTTATTAATATATTCTATATACCGGTTATAAATAAAATAAAATAAGAAAAACCAATGCTACCTTATATCAAGCTCCTCTCGATTTCTCGAACCGCTTCTTGAGCGGCTTTAATGCATTGATTTCCCATGCCAAGATGAACTACCTCAAATAATGTAGGTAGAGTTGTCTCGTATAGTCGAAAAAGGGCCAATAGGACCCGAATGCAATTTGAGGGCGCAAGCAAATACAAAACTAATTGTCAGTATATGTATGTAATTATACAAATCATGACACCAGACGTCCAGACAACAAAATTTATTTACATTTCAACTACATTTGTGAAGGGAAATGAGGTTTTGTCCCATTGAAGCTATTGTTATGTTATGCCCAGACTATAGAGTGGCAAAAGATAACACCAAATGGCTAATTTCTATATTAACTTTATATGCAGCAATCCGCAAAAGAACAACAAGAAAAATATGTAAAACACCAACTAAAATTTAGAAATCAATAAAATGGTGCAACTAAAAACTAATGAAATGGTAAAGCACAAACCTCGGGCGAATGCAAAGATTGGCATTTTACTGCTGATTTTTCCCTGACCACTGAATAACATCCATAATTACATCCCATAGAATGCGTACAACCTCAACATCAGGCAGCTTAGCGTCGTTAACACGTTGCTTCACAGTGTCAATGACTTCAGATATGTCAGTCTCCTCTGCTATCTGGGTCGTCAATGCAGATTTCATTTCCTTGAGTTTGATCTCAAATATTTTCTTCTCATTGTATTCGACCAACCCAGTCAGGCCGTCCTTGCTGAATAGAAATAGACATAACGCAACATAAAGCACAATTAAAACTCAGTATATCCAATACCACTATGACATCACATGAATAAATTACTCATCAAAGTTTGCCAAAAGAGATCACCATCCGTTGTCTGCTATGTAACACTCTCATAACCATGTATACAAACTGTTTGGATCTCTCTGCTGCATTCAATATCTTTGACGAGATGACTAGCAATCTGGATTCAGTTTCTTGGAATGCAATTCTAATAGCATGTCTGCATCACAACCAGCCCAATGATGCTTGCTGATTCCTAAAACTAATGCATACTTCTGAATATAAGATTGATCATATAACACTGGCAAATGTGTGGTGTTTAAAACTCTGCTTGCAGCATGTCGAAACGGTGGGGATGTAGAGGTTGCAAAGCATGCAATCAAAGCGAACCTGCATCGAACAAACCACCTCGGAATGGATGATCGAAAGGATTAGAAGAAAATGCTAATGCCGCGAAAGATTTCGCTTCTTCTCTTAAGATAATACATAACTCAGAAATCCTTCGAACTCTAGCCTTGAACTACTTGAATGCTTTGAAACAACGGATTTCCTGCCGATCGGTTGAATGCAGATTCCCCAGTTGCAACTAAGTCACAATGCGGCAGATAGTGTATGGAAATTGGATCCGTCCGATTCAGCATCTCATGTGTTACTCGGCAACATCCTTGCATCGACAGGTAACTGGGGTGAGGTCGCCAAAGTAAGGAGATTAATGCAAGTCCTAAGTTACCGAGTTTCACCTGAAACAAATGATCAACACAATAACATACCCAATAGTACTTCACATATTAGTAAGTATATATGGATCTAAAAACAAGTTCACTTACATGAAATAGGAAGTTGTTATCAATCAGCACATCCTGCAGGCCTACATTATCGATGCAAGTATTATATGGTATTGTCATCGAATGGGAAGATTTGTAAGTACTATTCTCCATACACAAAAATGCTTGCAGTAATTATGTTCAACTAAGGACAGGGAGGTTGCAAAGCATGCAGTACAGTGAACTGGTATCGAACAAACCACCTGGGAATGGATGATCGAAAGGATTAGAAGAAAATGCTAATGTTGCAGTACTTCGCTTCTTCTCTTAAGATAATACATAACTCAGAAAGCCTTCAAACTCTAGCCTTGAACTACTTGAATGCTTTGAAACAACAGATTTCCTGCCAATCGGTTGAATGCAGATTCCCCAGTTGCAACTAAGTCACAATGCGGCAGATAGTGTATGGAAACTGGATCCGTCCGATTCAGCATCTCATGTGTTACTTGGCAACATCCTTGCATCGACAGGTAACTGGGGTGAGGTCGCCAGAGTAAGGAGATTAATGCGAGTCCTAAGTTACCGAGTTTCACCTGAAACAAATGATCAACACAATAACATACCCAATAGTACTTCACATATTAGTAAGTATATATGGATCTAAAAACAAGTTCACTTACATGAAACAGGAAGTTGTTATCAATCAGCACATCCTGCAGGCCTACATTATCGATGCAAGTATTATATGGTATTGTCATCGAATGGGAAGATTTGTAAGTACTATTCTCCATACACAAAAATGCTCGCAGTAATTATGTTCAACTAAGAACAGGGAACCCCCCAAATTAAGTAGGAACACTTTAGTAGGATATCTGATGGCATCAATAATGGAGGAAAGGAGCTTTATAGTTTGGAACTTCTCATCACAGAGGTCAAGGACAAAATCAGCGTTTCGTCCAACTTTCGAGAATCATTTTCTGCTGTAATGGTTCTTGGCACAGTCGGGCATCAGCCCTTTGAAATCAACTTGGGCAGGGAACAAATTCATCCTAAAGGCGACAAGAATGTCTGTAGAGTCGTTTCTTCTTGATGAATTTTGCATCCCAAGGCTATAAATGGATAATTATTATGCAAAACTTGAATGTAAAGTGTTCTCACAAACTAATGGATATCAGATTTGCGGGCATAGCCGCACTCCAATGATTCAAAAAGAAAAACGTGAAATGAGACTAGAGATAGAGAATGAAATCAGCCTCTCAATATTGGATAGAACAAGATATAATCCATCTCTATCTGAAGTTGGATCATGCACTTCGATGATTAAAAGATTGAATGGGCATTTCTCCGCGATAAGCGTAGGACTTGAGACAACCTACATCACACCTGTGACCGTTTACTAGCATATTCATCAATGCAACATCCCTCATATTTTGGAACTACTACTCACACAAAGATTTATACTGAAACAGTCGAATGCTTTGCGAACCAACAAGTGTCCCGGACCTAAGCCTACATATCATAACAAAAGATGCACTTAGGTGCATAAACAAGATAACCAACATTTATTGAAGCAGGAGAGCTAAGCTCATAAGCATACTGATGTTCCATCCGTATCGACAATTGATGGGTTGCAAATGTAAGATGAGTAAAAAGTTCAAAAGTTGATATTCATTTGACTTGCTTCAAAGTCATGGTTGTCCAATTATTGTGTTTGCCATGTGGTTATCAAAAAGGTTTAAAACATTAATATCATTGTACAAATTTTAAATTATTTACAGCTTGCAACTTCATAAGGCTGCTACATTTTTTCAATACAGAGGGGTATGGCCCCTTATTGATGTACTTTACCAAGCTGTGAAGGTGATTAGATTCTCCATAGGTTTATATTTGTACGTTGTATTTACATCTCCTTTGATCAGTGTAGTTTAGCATACAGTATTTATGTCCTTCAATTTGGTGGATTGTTAAATTTAAGTTTGATAGCTATATATCTCACGCTTTGGTTCAGCACTCTGTCCTTCATAGAAGGTTACAGTTAATGCAGTAATATCCATTTCAGTGGTGAAGTGCCAATTTTAAACATAAACTAACATTTTGGTTAATCAGGGTGGTCAGGAGCAAAACTGGCGCAGCTACTCCAAGAGGCACCCGAACTTCACTGCCTGAGGAAGATCTCCTGGAATAGCAAGGAAGTATACGGTCTAATTCCTAGGCCTACATAACGACTTCTTCTACCAAAAGAATCCTATCTATACTTAACTTCATAAACAAACATATCTAATAAGAATCCTATTAATACTAAACTTCTAATGACATAATAAAACCTAAACAACCTATATATATAAAAAAAACCCACGATCCTCCTAACACAAAACAAAAAACAAAGGTAAACTTTCAGTTTTTTTTTTTTTTAGTCTGATTTACATTAGTTTTACATATATAATCGAAGTTCTTTTCTTTTTTTTCATTGCATGCAATAGAAGATAGTCAATCAAGGCTTCAGAAAGAGTTAACAAAAATGGATAAGGTAAACTATTTCTTTTCCAATATCTTATTTAATAATTTTGTTGATTTCTCTTTTATGATTCAGCTGATGATAATATTAAAGGTTAAACACATGAGATATTAGCGTAAGCCTGTAACGGTTTGTTTTTTATGATTCTTTTAATTCAAAATTATATTGAAATATATTGAACTTAAGACATGTATTAGTGTAACAACTACTCACTATTAACTGTTCCTGGAACCCCTCTTTACCCCTCCTCTTTATAATTCTTCTCAATATTGTGAAATCAGTGGGACTGGGGGAGAGACAAGTCTCGAGTTGAAGCTATTGAGTCAATCAATCCAACACAACAATTATTGATGAAATTATATGAAATATAAGAGCATACAAAAGGAGAACATATCAACTTTCAAATCATCCATATGCTTTAAAATATATTTCAAGGGGGAAAGGTGTGTGTGTATAAGGTACAGTATAATATATATATGTAACTAGAGTATAAGAAAATGAATGTTTTATATCAAAATTATGTAATGCTAGAACCAAGTTTAGTGGTATATATATACTTGCAATTATTCACTATAGCCCACTTTGACACACGCTTTGGTATCCTCCCACAAAGCCTACAAAACAAGAAAAGATCCATCAATAAAACAAAACCTAAAATTTACATGTTCAATGTGAGATCAGATATTTCGATAATATAAACTAATGTAATTTTTAAAATTGTATATTTCTCGGATAATATAAACTAATGTAATTTTTAAAATGCAGCTCATGGAGTATGAAACCAAACACAAAATTTCACTCAAGACAGTTTGAGAGAAATTCTAATCAAGGAAAAAATTCAGGGGAGAACCAGCTTTACATATCAAAGATTGAAAACAACCGATCTGCATGCAGATGTCATAATAGATTTGCCGATAATGAGAGAAATCTTCAAAATCCCAATTATCCTATAAGCCAATCATTTCCGGGACGTATCAAACTAAGAAAGTGGACTCAGAAAATGCGGCTGCAGGAAACGCAATCCGCTTCCTACAGCAAATATACAAATTTGAGGTTTTAGACATCAACCACAAAGAAGTCATTACTAAATGTGAAGAGCTACATGAAGCAAATACTAGAGAAAACAACTTCATCAAGATATTGAAAACTTGAGAAAAGAAAAAATGCCTATTTGAAGTCAATAAATGAAGCATTGCTTATAGGAGGACCAAATTGGGATATGGACTACCTAAGCATCCCAAATAATTCATCAGATTTGGATGAGGATTAGCGTAGTGTTTTTCAAGCTGAATTCTATATTGGATGAGGATTAGCACAGTGTTAGATCCATCAAATTTATGTTTTTGTTTTTTCAAAATTTGAATTATCTATAGTTCATCATAACTTAATGAAATATTTATTTTAGGACATATACTGAGTAGTTCAGAATTTTCTTTTGATGACATTAAGAACCTGTTTTTGGCTTGAATCCACCTAAGGTCATCTGAAAACAAAACCTTTTGCTCCTCAATGTTAGCCTACCCCCATATGTATGACCCCTAAGTCGATCTTTGCAATCATAGATACATAATTGCCGGTTTTATGTATGTATTGGTAGCATGACAGTTTTACAGATAATGGAATTAAAAATGCAAACATTATCCGCATGATAACCCAAAACCTTCACTTCCAATCCAACCCAAAGATGAACAAGATCAGAACAGCTTAACCTCCCACCAAAAATCTCATTCACAAAATACAGCAAGAAAGAAGACCACTCGAGCTCAAACCACTCTCCAACCAAAAATCTCATTCACAGCTACAGCTGTAGCAGCAGCACTTGCCACACTAGACCCCAAACCACTCTCCCACCAAAAATCGCATTAATGACACAAAGAACCCAAAGATGAACAAGATCAGGAACAATTAACCTCCCACCAAAAATCTCATTCACAGCTATAGCAGCACTCGCAGCACTCGAGACCAAACCACTCTCCAACCAAAAATCTCATTCATAGCTACAACTGTAGCAGCAGCACTCGCCCCACTCGATCCCAAACCACTATCCCACCAAAAATCTCATTAACAGCTACAGCTGCAGCAGCACTCGCCGCACTCGACCCCAAACCACTCTCCCACCAAAAATCTCATTCAAAATCTATAGCTGCATAAAGAAGACTCTCCCACTCAAACCCAAACCACTCCCTAACGGCAACCCTTTCTCAAGCGAAAGCAAGCACTCTCTTCAAACACTGCTAGGTAAATTTGTAAAGAAACACACTCACTCTCTCAAGTATAGATCGAGAGTAAGACCAAATTGAAAGGAAACCTATTGTGACTTGCAAAGGATTCCTAAAAAATTATTCTCCCTACAGTTTTATGCCAAATTATAAAGTGTATGTGAGTTATTGGGTTGTTCCAAATGATATTTAATATTGGTTATATTAAATGCTTGACCTTATACAGAGTTAAGCTTAACACTGTAATTTTTAGTAATTAATCTTATTGCATGTAATTTTTAGCGTATAGGATAACAAGGCTTCCCTGGATTGTGCACAAACGAAGAATCCCCTTTTGATGACTAAAACTTCTTTTACTCAAAACATCCTTCACTACTGAAGGTGATATTTTCTTGGATAGTTGCGGGGTTAAAGTTTTTTGGTAAATGATTAATTACTGCTGACACTGGGAAACCTCTATTTTTTCGTGTGAGTTTCCATCCGACTCTTTTTCTAATAAGAGTCCGTAATGTGTAAGATACATGATCTATGTAAATAACAACATTGCCGATCAATTGTACCTAGCATAAATTAGAACACAATTCGAAACTCTTATGATTTGCCTTTCAAATTAACAATAGGTATTTACCGTTTCTATAAAATAGTTGCTACATATCTTCAGTTTCATGGGTATTATCTCTATTGTCTGGGAATTATCGTCTATTGCATATAGCTTAGGTTTTTGTATTGAGTTTTGAATTGGTGTGGTATATTAAGCTTCTTTTGGTATTGCAAGACGAGTGGGTATTGGGTGCATCTTCTAAGTGAAATGACACCAAATATTGGTTGTACTCTCAACAACATCATTTGGCACATAGTCAAAATCGACATGAACATAGGTATTTCTCCAAAACTTTAGTTTATTGTTTTGTCCTGATGCTACTAAAAATATATGATGAATAATAACAAATACCTTCTGGAGACGAAGGGAACTACTCCAAATGTCAGTCCACAAGCAGCTTGAACAAACAAAGAAAAAGCAATCATCATAGTTACTGAAGCCTCCAGTGTGGTCACTCTACCAAGCAACACACAAAGTAGACCTCCAATTGTTTGCACCACCTAGAGGCTCCAGAGCCTACCTCTCATCCCATACCTCTTAGCCATCATATCATAGATTAATCCTCCACCAGGTCAAGAAATGAAATTCGCTAGACCAAAACTTGCTGCAATGATTCCGGCAGTTTCGAGCTTTAGATTGAACCTGTCATAAAAGTATTGTGCAATTATGTTGTCCACCATCGATTCCACTCCAAAACAATACCCATAAGTCAAGGCCAAAATCCACCCTCTGTAATTGGTGACCCTATGGTTGAACACCTGCAACTATTTATCTTTTGGTCTCTCTCCTGACTTCTGGAGCGGCTTGAATGCGAACTGCATGTTCAAAGAATATCCTAGCAGCTGAGGATCCCGAGATCCTACCTTCACTACAAATCTATCACCACTCTGGTAGAGCACAAAACAATGTCAGAGAGACAGTTAGCATCAGTAATTACGATGCTAACAAAGATGGTATGATGTTTAAAGCATTACTCTTAAGGGTCCAAGAAACTTCAAAGGACATTTATGATAATGCCAAAGCTTCTCCATTACAGGGCAATTGCATCTGCACTTTTGAAAGGAAGCTGCGTGGGAAAAACAGATAGCGATTTAAATTTGAATTGAATTTTAGATTCAATACCCGCAATTTGTTCGGCCCAGGCCCAACACTAATAGTATACTTATGGGTTTCTAAACCAAATAGCTTCTACCTAATTAAAAAATATATATCTAATTTAAAATAAGGTGATTTAGCTTTAGGACGTCCCAATAATATGGGTATTTGCATTGGACCCAAAGTTTTACGTTTCTGAGCTTTAGGTAACCCTATCGTTAGTTAACGATTCATTTACCAAGTTTGACCGTCTATTGTGGTGTGTCTGGTGTTATGCCATTTCAAAATGCAACAATTACCCCTCACACGTTTTGCACGTGCCCACACCATAAAACTCAAAAATTATTTAACTAATTATTTCATTCTTCCTCTTCTCTATTATTTACAATTATTTATTGACTTCATTTTATTATGTATATTGTAGATAATGGCGTATGAAAATTACAGCTTATGTAAAAAAAAAAAAAATGCTAAGGAAATTCTAGAAGCGGGGACTTAACATTCAACAAGATTCAAATCTACAACACAGAATTAGAGAGCGGACGATTCAAAAGCACTGTGACATTAAATGTACCAAAAGACTTATTCTTTAACAGTGAAGACGTCATAGTTAAAGAAATTGATGGAAGCCCAACATATTCTGTTGCAAAAGTAGAGGATTCAGCAGCTTTTCACGCAATACAATTTATAAAGGATGAACGTGATATAGAAATTGAAGACTTCAATTTCAAAGAACTTATGAAGAAAAGAATAGAAGTTGATGAAAAGCAGAATCAACTCGATATCCTCAAAAATATTATGCTAGATTGTTTGGTTGATGATAAACACAACAAAGATAAAATATATTATCTCGAAGAAAAAATTAAAGGAATGAAAGGCATGTAGAGTTCCATAATAAAGAAAAGAAAACCATGAGGATTAGTACTTTAATACCAAAACTTTATTATGTTGGTCACATAGTATTTTTTTAATGGCCGAGGTTTAACGCTTTTTATTTATGAAAGTTTGTAACTATTGAGTCCGTTAATTTTTAGTTTAAATTTATAATATTACCACACTCGCTTTTCAAATACGACTACTTCAAGTTATATTGTGTTCGATATCGAAAAAAATATAAGTCATTTGTCACCTTTGGAGTAGGTATTCGTATCATAGCATTGTTTCGTTTGCTGACCTTCTAAAAGAAGTGAGTAATTGTAAATAAGTGGATGCACTGAACATTCAACAATGTAAATACTGGATAGTGTCTTCCAAATATTAATGAGATAGTGAGTTCCTCCTTCAGTATTCTAATGCCAAATACCAGATGAACTTTTAAAAAAAAAACACACCATTAGTAGTGCGAAATAATTAGGCAGTCAGCAACATTCTCAAATGTCTAGATTTTTTTAGTATTATCGAGGCAGTTTTGCAACTCCATTATATAAACTCTCCTAAATCACCACAAATTACCACAAGAGCACAATCAATTATGAAAATGGTGAGCTAGAAAGCATTCTTATTATAATAGCTTTGACCAAAACTGAAAGATACTTAATAAACTTGGATCGGGGTTTTGACACACTTAAGTTGTGGATGTGAACTCCTGCCTGCTCTCAGACTCACCTGAATTATCATCAAAATGTCTACAGCAAGCATTAGGGCTCATCTTTGCTAATAACATGTGGCAGAGACAGTTTTGCTTTAGTTCTGCATAACAATGTGGTCAATATCTTTGATCTCCCCTTTCAACATGAACATTGGTTAAATAGCCATTCCTGCTCTTTGTACTCCCTCTACATTGCCCAAAATCCATTTCCACAACCTTGACATTGTCTTCAATGTGTCTATCAATGTACATACAGAAAAATCATATTGCTGATTAAAGGGCGAATAATTTGTATTTCTTTTATTTATAAGAGAGATTCTCCCATCATAATAGTGGATATGCTTTTAAGTAGTGCAAACTATTTTCAGTAGGATGCATGTGGTCATTTTATTTATATAGAAATAATTTCATATCTGTGTTATAATTTCATATCTGAGAAACGCCAAAAATAAGTTCATATCTGTGTTATAATTACAAAGCAAATACAAGAGCTTCACCTTCGTTTACAGCAGCACAGTCCATATCCACATCTGTATTTAATTTAAGAGATTTAAACGTGAAATCAAGTGGTATGTTGAAATAACCCTTTCTCAAGCAAAAGTGATAGACCAGTTGACCGAACCCCAAGCATTCTCATAGCAATATAGCAGCAATTCCAAAATTTGCTGAAATTTGGGAAACAAGAACTAAGAAAGATCAAGAAATATACTGATCTAGCACAGAAAAGCTACTTCGACACAAATGTTCATACATTTAAAGACATCGGTAGGTTAAAAATCCACAGCAAGTTAAAATTTTAGTTTAACCAGTGAAAACACGAAGATATCAATAGATGCCACAGGTCTATATAGTCAATCTGAGTTTTTAACCGGTCCAAAATCAGAGTTACCAATAGGAAGATACAAAACTTCAAAACAACACAACTATCCAACTGGAAGTCAAAACCACACCTTAATAAGTTTTTTAGACAAATGAGAAAAAAGACCATACCTACCTCGACTGTTTGCTTTATTCTCTCCTATACGCAGACCACTTCAATAAGTTGGTATTGTATTCTGCACTTCCTAAACTCTGAAGTTGAGAAACCATCTGTTCGTTGCCAGCTCTCAATATATTGCTATGAATCAGCATGAGTACCTAGGTGTAAGACATTTTAATATCTCCATAAGAGGTAGCAACTCAAATTTGAATTGAATTTGAGATACAATACCCACTTAAAACATATGTTATACTTAGAGGTTTCTAAACCCAATAGATTCTACCTAATTAAAAAAAAAAAAAAAAAAAAATCTAATTTAAAATAAAATATGGGTATTTGCGTTGGACCCAAAGTTTTACATTTCTTAACTTTAGGTAATCCTATCGTTAGTTAACGATTCATTTACCAAGTTTGACCGTCTATTGTGGTGTGTCTGGTGTTATGCCATTTCAAAATGCAACAACTACCCCTCACACATTTTGCACGTGCCCACACCATAAAACTCAAAATCCAAATTTCAAATTACCCGACAAGTGTCATAATCCATGCTCCTAATAGAGTGGTGGCTGCAAAAAAGGAGAAGCTCGCTGTTCCAAAATATCAAAATTTAAGAGATATACAAAACTAAAAACCTAGTAAAAGTGAACTTCCAATCACTTAGTAAAACATAATCTATTAACCTAAAAAAAAAACAATTTAACTACACATATCAAAAAACAAGGTAGCCTATTTTCTTCCTCTTCACCATTATTTACAATAATTTATTGACTTCATTTTATTATGTATATTGCAGATAATGGCGTATGAAAATTACAGCTTATGTAAAAAAAAAATGTTAAAGAAAATTCTAGAAGAAGGACTTAATATTCAACAAGATCCGGTTTACAACACAGAATTAGAGAGCGGACGACTCAAAAACACTGTAACATTAAAGGTGAAAACGTCATAGTTAAAGAAATTAATGGAAGACCAACATATTCTGTTGCAAAAGCAGAGGATTCAACAGCTTTTAACACAATACAGTTTATAAATGATGAACGTGATATGGAAATTGGAGACTTCAATTTCAAAGAACTTATGAAGAAAACAATACAAGTTGAAGAGAAACAAAATCAACTCGACATCCTCAAAAATATTATGCTAGATTGTTTGGTTGATGATAAACACAACAAAGATAAAATTAAAGGAATGAAGGACACGGAGAGTTCCATAATAAAGAAAAAAAAAAAAAAAAACCATGAGGATTAGTACTTTAATACCAAAATTTTAGTATGTTAATCACATAGTATTTTTTTAATGGACGAAGTTTAACACTTCTTATCTATGAAAGTTTGTCACTATTAAGTCCTTTAATTTTTAGTTTAAATTTATAATATTAGCACGCTCACTTTTCCAATTCGACTAATTCAAGTTATATTGTGTTCGATATTGAAAAAAAAAAGTTATTTGTCACCTTTGGAGTAGGTATTCGTATCATAACATTGTTTCGTTTGCTGACCTTCAAAAACAAGTGAGTAAATGTAATCATTACCTATCCTCCCTTACTATTATTACAAACGAATTTAGCAAAATAAGATAACAATTAACAAATATCGATAAAAAAATAAGTAAAGAATAATAGGTAATCAGCTATTTCCATACTGCAATAAGTCGATGCCCTGAACATTCTACAATATAAATACTGGACAATATTAATGAGATAGTGAGTTTCTGCTTCAGTATTCTACTGCCAAATACAAAATGATCTTTTAATTTATTGTCTGAGTGAATATAGTTTGGAAGTAAGATTTTTTATATATAATAATAAAGTGAAAAAAAAATTATATAAAAACGGTCCCCGTTCGTTGAACGGGTCCAAAAATCTAGTTTTATTCAAAATAACACAACAACAACTTTAGTAAACGGTCTTGTCTTCTACTATGAGAAGCCTGTCAATGAGATTTCCTTTGATCTCAGTCTGCCAATTCAGGTATGAAGAATTTCTCTTTATTACTTTGACTGTTCACCTGTCACTTTACCTTTCAACATTGGAGTTTGTCACGTATATCAAACCACATAAATCTTGTAATATGCAAATGGGTCCATAGGATCCTTTGGATTGGAATCTTGTTGAATTTGTATGATATGTGGATGGCGGAAGAGCCTTTTGACAGTTTATAGTCAAGGCTTCGATTGGTTGTTCAGTACTTCAAAAAGCTTTATCACTACAATGAAACTGATAAGGCTTGGCGTCTCTATGATCCTAATAATGAGAGTGTGTTTAAGGCTCTCAGAAACTCAGGTGTTAATTGGCCGTCGTGTCAAACTTTGACACACAACTACAACTAGTCTTACGGGATTTAAATTGTGATCATTGGCTTGATGCGGTAGCAGTGTTAACTGAAGTTGAAGCAGAGAAACCAACTTGTGAGTTATTGTGAGTAACTCCAGTGGATGATGTGCATGTAGGGGATGATTGTAGAAATCATGTTTGGGGTGCTAGAGATTCGGGCTGTGATGCGTGGCTCTGGGATAGTGGTGTTCACTCTTTCAAGGAGGTTGCTGAAAGGATTGGTGTGCCTTTGTAAGGAGCATGCATATTATATTCCAATACTCAGTGAACTTCACATGAATACTATAACTTCTATTTGAAAATTATTTTATAGAAACACATTGGAAAGCCAAATTAAAGTACAACGGCAGCATTTAAGTCCCTGAAGCTTGTTAAATATGCGTACCCCCATGGTGCAGCTGCTTGGAGTAAATAAAATCTAAGCATTCATTAATTTTGGTTGTCTCAAACTTCACAAAATCTATGTTGGTTTCTGTTTTCAACCTGCTTTTGTTAAATCGAATGTGATTTTTTTTCTTTCTAAAAGGCATGTATGTTCACGTTTTGAGACTGTCTTTCATTGTAAGGATTATTTGATAATTATCAGATGGTGCGAATCAACATGTTTCTTGTTTCTTTTCTTCATTGGTAATATATAGAGCTTTCAAATGTAATCTTTAATTTAATATTGGAGTATGTTATCACACTCTTGCACTTAGCCTTGCTGTATGTTAGATTTGATGTGCAAATCCTCTCTATGTTGCTTACCATGATGAAGAATGGTGTCACGTCCCGAGACCCCAACACACATCCCGAGGACGAGGAGTGAATCTCGAGGCCGACACCATCCCAATTCTAATGAAATTTCGACAGAGTTTCCTTTGTTTAATCGATATTTCGTATACAAAAACCTGTCATAAAATCTGGACATCCCATAATTCATCCTTCCAACCATATATATATCCAACAACCATATATACTACTCTTAACTTTAGATATTACAGGGATATGACGGTATATCTACAAAACAAGGAGAACCGTTGCCAAATACATCGATTATTACATCAAAATGACCTAACTCTCTATATATACAACAAAAGAAACTAGTCTCTCTCTATACAACCAAAAGAAAAGAGCTATGCTCTCTATATACAACAAAAGAATAAACTAGACTATCTCTATACAACCCAATATATGAACTTGACTCTGTCTCTCGTCAAGCATGGGGGAACCCACCCAAATCTCCATAACCATCATCCTCGGTGGTAGGGAAAGTCTCCTCTGCAACGGGCTCGACTGAAATGTTAATGTAGGATGAGCAAAACAACTATGCCCAGTAGAAACGCACATAACCAATAAATAGTTTACTTATAGAAAACATTTAAAACATGCAGGGTTTCCATAAAAGTATTCAAATATCGTGACTATATATATATACATCACTAACTAGCATAAATCATCTCGACATGCTTCATTGATATACAAAATAGAGTTTTTCACAATCATCATACAACTATTGTGGCTGCTGCATCCTATTAGAATGGTGAGGGTACGACTGGTACTCAGCCCCAGTCACAGGCAAATCTCGGTTCAGTACTTTCCAGTGTGAACTATGCACCGTTGTTTTCCTGATTTTATCGGCAGGGAGCTGAAATGCTGTTGTTGTGTTCGTACACACAAAATCCCCAAAGCTTTTAGGGCTCAGGTGGGCCCTGTGACCACGACCCCCATACGGGCTGTCACCTAACTTACGGTGGTCAACCGTTCGACGACTGCAGACTGCTTAGGATCCTGACACACATCCAGGAGTGGACTAAACTCTCACTCCTCGCGTCTAAACCTCATCGAGGTAACATGTAACCTCACACAAGCTAAGCACCATACATCGTGACACATACAAGCATGGTTATCTAGAAAAGTAGAAAGGGAATTCCCGGACTATATCCTGTGATGTATCCCTTTAAAGGTGGCCCACCACCTCGAAAGGTGTACCCCACAGTTGGAATCCTAGAAATAACTCGCCGCCTCCTCGAATCGACAACAACACTTCCTTCTTTATAGGAATTCACCAATTCTTTTCCAAATCCCCTCGTGATAAGCATGGTAATATATATATATACTCGTATTACCGGTTATTTCAAAATACTATAATTACATATTTAGTTTTCCTTTTAAACTGTTGATTCTGTAGGTGTGAGTTCCTGGATTTCCCACCATCAAGTAAAGCAACCTATGACTCCCAAACGGGACAGTCATAGTAAATAACAACCGATGATTCCCAAACAAATAATCATCGTAAATAACAACAACCATCCCGGGAACAATCCAGAACCTCACACCTAGTTACAAACAACCGGATAATCCTTACCCGCATTACAAAATCCATCTCTCTGTCTCCTTACTGAGACAAGAGACGAGAACCCTTCCCAAAACCAGTTTTACTCTTTTAACCAAGAAAATAAATCCCCACTACCCCGATTTCGCAAACTCATTTTTCACACAAAAGCTATCCGTATATTTAGTTTATATCACGAAAAAATACAAATGCAAAATATGAATACCATATATACATGCATGGTTGATAAGCAAACTATCTCTTAACAATTTAACCAAATCAAATCATGCATGAAAATAAGCATGCTATATATTGGTATGTAGGTTCCTACCTTAGCAAGCTCCGTTCTCCTCAAGCCCACTTAACCGAATCAAGTCCACTTAACCAAATCCACTCGAATTCACTCCTATAACATCAGATGTATACGTCGGTCGTTAGAGTTTATCAAACTAACGAGGAAATTCTTATCTACGAAAGTCGAGAAGAATCTCGACGTTAAGAATTTGGTTTTGTAGATAACAGAGTTACATGCCATTGCTAGCACTGTTCCTCTGACAGGGCTCTGTAGTCATTTACAGCCACTGTAGGACCGCACGTCATCGCCAATCATATATATCAATCCCACTAACTATTACGATTTTTTTTCCCAACTCTAACTACAACAAATTCCACTCTTCAATTCACATTTAATCCAATAATACTAAGTGGGTGTTCTTTCTCACTCACTCGATACTCAACGTGATCTTAAACAAGTGTGAACTAGCATCAATGCTCTAAAATAGATTGAATATTTATAATTTTCTTAATCAGCAAGAATAGCTCCTTAGCTTGCTTCTCCACCAATTCGCTCCACTCTATCTTCACCCAATAGCTACTGCCGATATTACCAACACCCCCATTCAATTAATTTCATCCATACACTCCTAATCCATTGAAATTTAGTTTAAATATCTATTTAGGAAGAAATTAAACTCACCTTTTACCTTGGTATGACGCGATTCTAAGAAATTTCGAATCCTCACACTTGGGTTTAAGGTTTCTAAGGTTTGGGTGTGAAGAATTGAGGTTGTAATCGATTGAAATTGAGTGAATTAACCCTCTCTCTCTTAGGGTTTCAAGAGATAGCGAAATTGGGGAAAAAATAGGTGCGATTTGATTTGGGGATTTTGTTTGGTGTGATTTTGTCTAATTTTTAGCCAAAAGACCATCCTACCCTTACCTTCTAATTTAGCATCCAACAAGGTTTTGAATCCCCCGCTTTCGCATGCAACTTCAAGTTTGCGCCGCGATATCAGAATTATGACTGTCGTCGAATGACTTGTCCAATTTTACAGTTTCCGGGTTTACAGGCGACATACTCTTATTGACTATTAAATTATTTAGTTAGGCGCCCCCGAGTTTACTACGTATCGAATTATTTTATCACTTATTATTTAACTTCTTTTCAATTTTCGTATATTCTAAGTAACCAGTTATATGAGACCTTAGAATTTTTTTTTTCGAGGGGTTTTCCTGAACTAACTTGGTTTTCTCGGTCGGTGTTAAATAAATTTACGTTACGTCAGGCTAACCGTCTATCTGACTGGCCAAGTACGTAATCGCCCCTAAGGTTCAAATGTCTTTTACTAATTTACCCTTAATAATAATTCAGGACTTTACAAATGGGGAGTTCCTCTTCATGATGACAAGTGAGTTTTTCTTCTATAGACGCCCTCCTTATAGTTCTCTTCTTCTAAAGCATAAAAGAGACTGACATTTAGCCTATAAATTAAAATGGTACAGTCTGTTGTTTGAACTACTAGTTTTGAGTGGTGCACAAGTTGGAACAGACATACTATATTTTCTTAAGATATTTCTCGCTCTCGGATTCGCTCTCGGATTATTATATTTCTTGCTCTCGGATTCGCTCTCGAATTATTATTATTAAGGAGCTTCACGAATCAGGACTCAGACATCAATCAATTGAGGCTCAAAATTCTTTATTCATAAGTCATCAATCACTGTGGATAGGTAATTTTCTTTCAACATCCATAGACGTTTTGACGCAGTAATCATTGATTCACTGGCATTTTCTTGCAGTCTTGCTTGTAAGGCAATTGTAGATTACACAACATTAAATTAACTTGCTTTTGTTTAGTTTAATTCATGATCCAGATAGATAGATCGGTGGTATGCTTTGTTTACTTTTCTAATTGACTTGGATTCATCACCTTGTTTGGTCCGCAACCCAGATTGTATATATTTCAGCTATCTTATTTCTGGGTGGGTTTCTTTTTGTTATACCGATTTGGGATTTTTGGCTACTTTTGTTTGGGTGTTCAATTTAACTAACTTATAAAAATGTATTGTCATGATCTAGTTTAACTTTGATATTCACTTGTACTTGGCATGATTTAAAAAGTGAAATGATGAAATCCATTATTGTATCAGTTTGCATAGGCAATGTAATATTTTGTGTTTGCAATGAAAGAGAAAACTAAAGTACGATTTGAAGTAATCGTATGCTCTCAAAATGAAATTACTAACATATATAAAAATAACGAAACAGAATGGTTGATGAAAGAGTTGAGCGGTTATTTCATGGCTTTCTTCATTTTAAAGTCTATTAATTTTTTAGTTAGCATTTTATAAAATTAGCATAATCCCTGTTTCCCTGTTAGTTTTTTAGTAGTGGGAACACCTAATTTCGTAATTTCTTACTTGGAACACAATCAGTTTTAATTCAAATCTATTCTGTTCTAGGTCAATTTGTAAGGCAAAAATAAGCATAGACTAAGTGGCGCATTGTGTTGGGGTTGTTGAGTTATGTTGAGCTTTCAATTTTCGTTGGTTTCGTTGTTGGATTTGTGTTTGTTGCTATGTTTTTGGTTGGGTCTTTATTTCTGTACTTTTTCATGCAGAAACTGACTGTGTTTTGTTAAACAAAATAAGGCATAATAAAAATATCAATTGTACTAGCTTTCGAGTCCCTATATATCTTGTTCTATTAGCTTCTTGTTTGGGTTATTGATGAATGTTGTTGCTAATTAGCTTCTCAATCAAATTTACTTGAACATCACATTTATTATGTGTACTTCTTCTACCTATTTTCCCCATTTTTCCAATATATTTATTTATATATATATATATATATATATATATATATATATAAGTATGTAAGTAGACTTACGGCTAGTGGGTTACACCGCTAGTGTCGGTGTCGAAAACCCCAACCACATCACCAACTATAGATCCATTAGCGTTTACACTTATGGGGAGGTTTGAAGATGTGGAACCAAGCCTTACTAGATGCATTCAGTATAATCAACATAAACATAGATAAATTTTTCTCGTATTCTCATTGAACTATTTTATTTCTATAGGAGGGAGTGGAGAACTTGACAATGAATACCAAAGTGCCTAATAAAACCCTATTGGAAATCATTAACAATGATTGGAATAGTGGTGACTGGATCAATTGGAGGCAAAAGAGTGGTATGGGGAAACACACTAACTTTAGCTAAACTCGAAATCAATTGGGCTTTCATAGAAGCACTTATTAGATATTGGGAGCCAAATGACATGGTCTTCAAATTTGGCTCTCATCTACTTTGTCCTACACTAGAAGAATGTTCTCATCTTCTTGGCATGTCTCTTGGAGGAAGCCCTGCTTTTCCCCACCTAAAAGATAGCTATATAAAGGAGCTTGTCGATTTCCTGCATATCTCCAAAAAAACTCTTGTAAAAGAAACAAATGGTCAAGTGAAAACTTGCTCTCTTGATTTCCTTATCGCTAGACACTTGAATGTCGGTGATCCAAACGATAAAAAAAATGCGTTGGGGTGTGCAAATTCAATAGACTTAGCAATTGTGGGACATGTTCTTCTTCCGAATAACACAAACAAAATTGATGCCTCTTTATGCAAAATTATTCAAGAAGTTAGAACTGGGAGCGTTACTATCGTACCAATGATATTAGCGGAACTTCTTATAGGTTTGACCAATTGTGTCATAAATAGACATACCAAGCTTTCAGGATGCATTCCACTTCTTCAAGTTTGGGCATATGAGCACTTATCAAATTCCTTGGTGAAAATGAAAAGTGTTGGAGATAGCAGGTATAATCTTGTCAAAACAAGCATTAGCAAGCGTCCTTGTACAATTCCTAAGGATGCAGACGCATGGTACGCCAGCTTAAATTCTTTGAAGACGAAGGACATCAAGTGGAAATGTGATTGGCTCTTGTGTCAGAGAGATATTTATCTACATATTCCAGGTCGACACAGTCTTGTACTTGTTGGCCTTCATGGTTCCACTCCGTATGTGCCACTTCGAGTACTATGCCAGTTTGGCTGTGTTCCATTCAATCCAACCACCGCTGATCTTGCAAATGACCGTGTTGATTTTACTTCATACTCCATGAAGCAAGAAATTAGATATGTCAAGACATAGGACCAGAGTCGTCAATCTGTTGTTTCGTTTCTTCAAAACAATACCTCTACCATAAGTGAAGTAAATCAACTTGCTCCAAAGCATAGCAGGGAATTTGAAGGAGATCAAGAAAACCCAAATAGCAAGATGTCCACTTGTAATAATGCAAGAAGAGAGGGGATTTAATCTCTGTCATGATCGCATTATACATCAACCTCCACCAAAGGGACTGAATAATGATTGAGAATTTGCATTTGTTTATGTCAAATGCATGTAAGTCCAATTTTTGACATTATATAGTTTTATTTATTTGGCAATGTATTTTAACTTTAAATTAGTGAAAAAAATTATCCAAAACGAATAACAATAAATTAGATACAACTTTACTCTATCATTTTCAAACAATTCAAAGAAAAAAAACATGATTTATTACCTTTTACTCACTGTGCAATATTTGACGTATTCGGTGTTACCCTTTATTTTTGCCAAATATGATTAGTTGTATGCTTCTGTCCTAGAACAACACATTTATTAATGATCCTTTCTTTGCACTATTTTCCCCGTGTATTTCTTTATATATATCATTCATGTATGTTCTATCATGTCATGTCCCAATAACCCAATAGAAGGGATGCAAGTAGGCTTACGGCCAGTGGGTTATACCACTGGTGTCGGTGTTGAAAGCCCCAACCACATCACCAACTAAAGATTCATTAGCGTTTACACTTCTGGGGAGGTTTGAAGATGTGGAACCAAGCCTTATTAGATGCATAAACCAAATCTCTATATGTTTAAATCATGATTGATAATTTTTGTTTGTTTATGTCAACTGCATGTAAGTCCAATTTTAAATTTGGAAATGTATTTTTACTTTAAATTTGTTAGAAATATTATCCAAAAGGAATAACAAGAAATAAGATACAACTTTACTCTATCATTTTCAAACAATTCAACAAATAAAAGTAACCAAATCGTTATATAGATTTACTTTATTAAATATCTATATTCATGGAGCTAACCATTTTCATATGTCTTTACAGCTGCACTTTTTTGGTTCTAGGTCTTTCTGTTATTGTGGAAAATATTGGAAAAGGAAGCGATATGTTTTCATTCACATTTGTGGTATTTCTAATCCTATAACAAATATTTTATTGGCCTCAAACTACCCGTTTTCATTACAATATATTTCCAAAGCTAACCACTATTTGTTTTGTCCTTGCAGGCTCAGTTTTTTCGGTTTTGTTTTCATTCTAAGTCTTTATGTTTCTTGGAGATATTTTTGTCAAAGAAATTGGTATGTATTCATTCGCATTTGCTTTACTCCTTGTTTTCATTTGTTTTCAACTTGAAACTACTATTTACATGGTAATGCAAAGATTCATGCATTTCTCTTGCGCTTAATATTCTTAATATCTCCTAATACATTACTTACTTTGGGTGCATTTAATAGGTGGGTAATAATAGTCCAAATTTCATTATTTCATTTAGATTAACAAAGTAAGTAGTCATATTTATGTTTCATATATATTGCAAGTTTTTCACATTTATGACAACCATGTTTGAAATAATAAGTTTGAAGTAGTTGGACTTTATAGTTTTTATCCGTTTACTCAACTTTTCCTGGCTTAACTTCCCGTTAGAGAAAAGAAACAAAATTCCTAAGCAAAACTTTTAACTATTTAATGCTCCAGTTTGCCCACCATGTAGGAATTTTATTTGACATGACATAAGAAGGCTTCCCTCTCGTCCCTCCTTTTTCCACTCTCACTGTTTTAATGCACAATGGATGCAACTGAGGAAGGTTTTCCAGTAACACTACACCAAATTGATAGGTTCTTTGGTAGATTTTATATTCGTCGGAATCGACATACTCCCCTACCAACTACTACTCGGCCGCGTCTTCATAATCGTCGACTCCGTAACTCTTTTGCCCAAATTTCAACATACCTCGGGAGATTAGACTGCCTACCAGAAATTGCATATCCAACTACTCGAAGACGTACAATTCGTCCAAACGTACTTCTTCTTGGATTATGACGGCGGTGGCATCTCAACCGGAGAGTTCAATGCATATTCATAGGAGACCTGATCAATTAGAATCCTCTATAAGTAATCACATGGTTAGAAATTATGCAGAAATCTCTTCAGCAAGGGAGAGGGCCGATGATCTAGATGAAAATTGCCCGCTCATGGAATGGGTTCGTACGGTTGGAAATCCTGCACCAAATTCTTTGCCAAGGGAGACTATATCTGATTTACCAGAAAATGTACCCCGTATTCAAAGGGTTGACAATCTACCAGATCCAACAGCGACTTCAATAGGTTATGACAGGGTTGGAAGTCAAACAGATAAATCTTTGCAACTAGATAGTGTATCTGATTTTGATTTAACAGACAATTGCCCACTCATTCAGTGGCTCCGTAATCCAAGGGTTGCAGGCCCAGTTGATAATAATAGCATTTCCCACACAAGGCAATGGGTGGAGCAGAAAAGGGCTAAAAATACTGCAAAAAAGAAGAGAGCCCGTGCAAAACAGACAAGTGAGCAGCATGCATCGACGCAGTCAATTAATAGTGCTAGAAGAAAAGCTGCACGCATTAGCTAAACCTTCGAGCAGAGAGAAGTTCATCGTTGCCTAGACACTGCTTGTAGAGGTTTGGCTCGTGGATTGCAAATGGATGCAGTACGACATTCCCTCAAAAGTCAAAGTGTAGAGCATGGTAGGTCTACAAATACTGCAAAAAAGAAGAGAACTCGTGGCAAAACAGACAAGTGCCCAGCATGCATCGACAAAGTCAATTAATATTGCTATAAGAAAAGAAGCCCGCATTGGCGAAACCTCCAAGCACCGAGATGCTCATCGTTGCGACACTGCTTGTAAAGCTTTCACTCGTGCATTGCACATGGATGGAGTACAAAATTCCAGACAAGCTCGTAGAAGATCAACAATTGTAAGGCAAAACCCTGTTGAAAGGGTTGTTCAAAACGCCCTTAATGTGTTTCGTAGCAGAGTTGTTGGGCAAAGAGTTGCACATCAAACAATTGCCTGTCAAAGAGTTGTTATTGTTCGTCAAAGAGTTATTTCACAGAACGTTGTTCATCAAGGACTTCCTGGTGTTCAACTGATGGTGTGTGAAGACAATATCCGTGATAACCCTGATCTGCCACCTACTATAGACGACTACATACCACTCTCCAACGCACAAGTATTTAGAAAATCCTGCAATGATATTTCATTGGTCAGTTGTCCTATATGCAAAAAAAAATTTCCCGATCTAAAGATTTCTGCAGGTATTTGCTTTTCTTTGTATATTTTCTTGGAATATGTTTGTACTAAGTGAGAACCTCGCGTATAACAAGAATTGATGCAGGTATTTGTACCTCTTACAAGTTGGATAACCGGGCCAACACTGACGCTGGCATGTTCAGTGTTAACAATTCAATGGATCCGGGCATTGTACCTCTAGAACTATCTCATTTGTCCGATCTAGAAAGAATTCTCATTGCCAGGGTGCACCCCATGATGTTTGTGCATCGTGTTAGGGGTCAACAATACAAGTATAGTGGTAACGTAATGAATTTTTCCCAATATGTCAATCTGATTGCCACTGTTCTTCCATTCAATCCCACTGATTTGTCTGCAATTCTTGTCATTAATAGAGGGGGGCCACATGCAAGTAAGGAATTCCGTGTTCGGCGATAATTTGTACGCAAAGCCTTGGTTTGGTTGAAAACTTATTTTCGGTACTATAATGATATAATTATTGACGATGGAACTATCGAAGGACTACCTGTAGATGGACAACCTGATGACCTACCACATATGTCCCGACCTGTGGAAGATATCGTCAACGAAGTTTCTGCCATACCTAGGGAAGCCGATGACGATGACGGGCCACCAGACTTGCTTAACCAGGATTTGCACATTGATGAGTTTCATGCTGTTGGAACTATATATTTCTATTGCGGCACAACCCAATCAATAAGCACGTCTCCAGAGGGCATTTATGGTACCAAGTGTAGATCAAACTAATGTTCATATGCCTTTAACAACTCACATCATTGATGAGTTTTCAACCCCAGGATATATTGCTATGGCATTTCCAACTTAATTTGTTTCCTTACGGTGATGCTGATCTACGACAAGCTCGCCAGCGGAAAGTCAATCCATTGCCATACTTCCAGTTTTTGATGAAATATCATGATGGCCGTTTTGCTAAAGATACAAGATTCCCCTACTTTGCTTGGAACTCTCTTTCAAGGTGGCGGCACTTTCTTTAGGTGATGTTTTTGTGAGGAAGAATCCAGGGGATGCTGAGTTGTCAATTGAGGATATTCGAAATATGGTTTCATCCGACGATAAGCAATTAACTAATCGTGTCTCTTACTTTGCTAACAACATTCATGGTACCCGGTCTTATTGGTATACAAGATTGAAAGAGCTGACTGCCATGGTTAAACAATTAGGTGCACCAACTATCTTCTTCACACTCAGCGCTGCTGACATGCAATGGCCAGAACTGTTTCATATTTTAGATCCTTCTAATGATCTTGAAAGGATGTCTCCTTTAGATAAAAGAAGGGGACGCGCAAAGTTAATTAATGATAACCCAAATGTTGTCGCTTGGTTCTTTCAGGCAAGAGTGGAATTCTTTTTTCGGGATTACTTACGAGCTGAGTTCTCTGTGGTTGATCATTGGTACCGGTTTGAGTGGCAAAATCGTGGTAGTGGTCATGTTCATGAATTTCTTTGGCTAGTAGATGCTCCAGATGTTACTAAGATTGCTACAAGTGCTATCGATAGATCTAATGTCATTGATTATTTTGATAGACTTGTATGCACTGTGAACCCAGACCCAAGCATGTCTAGAAATCTTCAAGACCATCCTTGTGCACGCACTTTGCCACTCGATTTACAACTTGATACAAACGAAGATGACTATGTTTCGTTGGTCAATTGGGTCATGCGACACTCTATATGTGGAAGTCATTGTTTGCGCTTACACAAAGCAACCAAACAAATGTTATGTCGCTTTAGATACCCATTTGATGTAATTGGTCAGTCGAATATTGTAGAAGATCCCCCCAATAGTAACATGTATCGTTTCCTCGGCCGCCGGAATGATGAACTAGTCTGTTCCCACAATCGAAAGAATTTGCAGACCTGGCGTGCAAACATTGATTGGTCGCCTGTACTTTCAGTGCAATCTATTGTCAATTACATTGCTAAATACGCCGCTAAATCTGAACCAGCTTCAAAAAGTTTTAGAGATACTTTTCAAGATATTGTTGAAGATTTTCATCGACCCTGTCAAAATGCAAGATCTGCTTTCAAGCGGCTACTTATGAAAAGTGTCTCTAAAAGAGATATTTCTGCCCAGGAAGTATGTCACTTGCTAATGGGGTATCCATTGACCCGATCATCCAGAAAGTTTGTACTCTTAAATGTTAGCGAAAAGAGCATGCTAGCATCAATTGTACGCCGTCGAAGAGTGGCCGACGAGGATAAAATTGTTGGAATAGATAGATCCAACCTTTGTAGGAAGATATCTCCAACGACCTTCTTGCTATGAAAATACTTCCCTCCTGAATATGGCAAAGAGACATTACTTCAAGCAATAGGTTTGGCACATTTCTCGAGTAGACGTAGTTGTGCATTTGGTTCCGGAGCTAGACGGTGTCATCCTACCAAACACTGAAAAATGGGAATCATTTTGTCGTCAACAAGTCTTAATTCATCACCATTATCGAACTCTTGAAGAAGCTCAGGGAGAATTTACCTTGTGGTCTGAAAGATACTATGACTTGGGTTTCGAAATCACTCATGGGATTATTCTTCCAAAACCGATAGATGAAGAGCTTGAAGATGGTATTGAGGTAGAGCTTGGTACTGAAGACTTACTACGGGATGAGTGGATGATGGCAGCAGCAATGGGGCCCATGTTTGTCCCTGGGGAAATTGTGGAATTAGGAAGGAGAGACTTGGACATTTCACACAATTGGGCTAAAGGTTTACATCGATATCCAAATATAGAAATTGATAGAAAATTTGTTCATGCTCTGCATGGTGGCAATGACCTAAATCATGAACCTCAAACCGTTGTACCAGATCATGATTTATCTAATGAACAAAGACGGGCTCATGAAATGGTTGTTAGAGCACTACAAGCTGGAGCATGTATTCGGTTCATTGTTTGTGGGGGAGCAGGCACAGGCAAGTCCACACTCATAAATGCAATTGTGTATTCAGTTACTGCAATTTTCAGAACAAACAAAGCAGTACGTGTCATGGCTCCTACTGGAGTTGCCGCTTTTAATATTGGAGGTGCAACCATCCATCATGAACTCTCTTTCACTGTGGAACAAAAATGTGTGAAAGAAACTTCCAAAAAGATTGAAGGTGATCAATGTCGACGTATGCAAGAAGACTTTAAAGACATCAAACTTATCATTATCGATGAGTACAACATGGTCGGAAGAAGTATGCTTGCAAATATTGACCGGCGTTGTCGAGATATTTTTGCAAAGAACGAGCCATTTGGTGATGTATCTATTATCCTCGTTGGTGATATGCATCAATTACCTCCTGTATGTGACAGTGCATTATATGTCCAAGGTGGGTCTATTAAAAAACAACATGGTGGAATTGTGTATTCTAGTTTCGATAAATGTGTTCGGTTATCACATATATTTCGACAAGCAGGGGATGACCAAGCATCATTTCGAGAAACACTGTTCAGACTCAGTAATGGAACTTCAACCATCAATGATTGGCAATTATTTCTAACTCGGGATATTTCCTCACTAAATATGGATGAGGTTAACACCTTCAAAGATGCTTTGCGTCTTTTTCCTACCAAACAGCCTACACATGATTACAATCTCACCCGACTTATTGAGCTTGGTAAACCAATTGCTCGAATTGTATCACTAAATAATTGTGAGACCGCTACCAAGGCTTCTTCAGATGATGCAAAAGGCTTGGAGAAAGTTCTGTGTCTATCACTTGGTGCAAGTGTTATGCTTCGTTCAAACATTGCCACCACAAATGGACTGGTTAATAGTGCAATGGGCACTGTTGTAGATATTGTTTACAGAAATGGCTGCAAATCACCAGAAGATGTACCTCTTGCTGTTATGGTTGACTTCGACCACTATCATGGTGCTAGGTTTTGTCCAGATTCTAATACAATACCTATTACTTCACAAACATCAAATTAGAAGTCAGGTAATGCTTCATGCCAGCGCATTCAGGTTCCCCTTGTACTTTGTTGGGCGATAACAATTCACAAGAGTCAAGGCCTCACTCTTGATCGGGCTGTGGTAGATATTGGTAAAAGGGAAAGCCTCGGTTTGACTTTTGTTGCTTTGTCTCGCACAAGAAAGTTGTGTGATCTAGCATTTAGCCCTATGTTCTCTTTGGAAAGACTTCAAAAGATTGGAAAATGTATTGGTCTTAGAGGCCGATTGCAATAGGAGAATCGTTTGTTGCACTTGTCTGCTTCAACCATTTGATGTTCTAGGAAAATCTGATCGTTGAAATGTTAATTAATTGTTTTTATCTCGGTATGTAGTATTCATCTTTCTACCTTTATTTCTATTTATATTGTTTGCAAATTCACTTCATCAAGATGTTTTATATTTCTCATAAATGAATATCTAATGTCGTTATCATGCTTAATTTTGTTGTTTGGATTTATGTAGGTTCTTCCATAAGTAATGTATAGGAGGACATTTTTTATGGTTCTTTCCGCAGATGGATTTTGTCACTTCAGCTACTACATTTTATATTATAGTTGTTTGGACTTTTGCTAACCCCCCTATCTGTCTTTTGAGTTGAGTTGAGCAGTTTATAAAGTAAATAATTGTGCAACTTGTTATATGTATAGTAGTTTAGAACCTTTGGGATGTTGTTACTTTGGTTCTTCTGGACATATGACAGGTTTAATGATTTCTAGATATGACAGGTTTTTTATGATTTAATATTGAAAATACAAAGGAGACTTTGTCGAAATTTTTATTCGTAAAATATGTGTTGTGATTTTTCTACGTTGAGAATGTAATATTTACTTCTAAATTTAATAACTATGTAACTTCTTATATGTATAGTGTTTTAAAACCTTCGGGATGTTACTTTAGTTTTCTGATGGTGTTGTATATATGTATTTTTGGTTATTCAAATAACGAAAGACAAAAACATATTTCTTTGGAATGACAGGTTCTATAATTTAATGTTGCAAATATAGAGAAGATTTTGTTGAAAATTTCATTCTTATCCATTTGGAGAATGTAATACTGCTTTAAAATTAAATGTATGTTGATAGGATATTATGTGACTTAGCTCCAAACATAAAAGGGTTCCATTAGGGTGCCCATTGTAATGCATGACTACTTAACAGGAAATTTCAGCAAATACTAGCTTCTTTCATTGTTGGGATAAAGGTATAATTCTTCACATTTACCACACATGAAAGCATTGATATATAATTACATTAATGCGTCTTGAAAAGCTTTACACATGTTAATACCACGATTGTTGGTTCAAGTGCGTAATAAAATAACCGTAGCAAGAATATTCATTCAATATTGTTACACTTGCAATAAACTAGACAATGATATAGTCTATTTTTCTTAATTTATCTGTCTAATTATCAAAGAATTAATCAAGTCGCGGAAATAAATAAATAAATATAATATATTATTATTATAAAAAGAGAGCCAAATAAATGATATACTACACTCCATTGCTTGCAATGCATTATACTAGTTTATTGTGCGAAAGAGTTCTTTATTGGCAAGCAAATGTAGAAGAACAACGGTGAACACTCAAATATTAACTGAAATATCTCAATGCGTTGAAACTATTAACGGTTCTAAAGGTGGCAGATAGAAAACTACTCTTAACTACTACAAAGCCAATACTAGAGGTATACATTTTTTTTTCATACCCAACCCAATCTTCTAAATTATGAATTTACGATTCTTCTTATTGTTATTGTTATTAGATTAGTCAGTAGCTAATCCTCCAGAGTTTCCACGGGATTTAATGGGAATTTCACTGCAAGAACAACTAAGTAAATACTACTTTATTATTCGTAGTCACGGATTGTACTTGAAGGCCGATACATTGGTTCAAATGATCATGGAAAAGTTACAGTCTTATAGATCTCGCATTTCCGTTAATTTTGAGGTTATCTCTCTTCCCCAACAAACTTCTTCTCGTCGTGCTCTTGTCTTGTATCCTTATAAGGTTTCTTGTGTGTAGGGGATACAATATCAACTTGGTGATTTCCAATTGAGGATTGGGAAAGTTGTTGCAACTAATGCAAATAGTTTGAGGGGCATCGTTTTGGAGGTAATGCTTAGCACATTACGTTATCTCTTCCTAGTTAGTATACTGTATGAAATGCAAACTATTAAATCATACACAACTCTATATAGGTTTCAGAAAACTGCATTGCGACTAATAACTCAATGCATGATACATTATTTGGGAAACTGCCGTCTAGTTTGAATATAACTTGCAATGCCTAGATTTGAGGCTATGGATCTCTTCATACTTAAATACGAATACATGACACATATAGTTAATTCCTTCTACTCTCTTTTGGCAGATGGAATATCTTCCGATTTCTTCAGTAGAAAAATCTAGAGTAATAATGGAAGAGTTTCTTGATATGTGGCAAGAAATTGTCTCAAAGAGGTCATTGCACGTGGCTTTGATGCATATCGAACCAAACTTTGCAGGGTATGGTCTTGCAGACCACTACACTCCACAACACACTGTGGTTCAGTACGCAACGGTCATGACTCATCTATTACAATCGAATGTGAGAAATTAGAAGATTGAATTATAGAATGGCTTCAGATTACCAAGGTTATTCCTCTTCTTATGGTACTAGTTATACTTGCTTTTAAGTTAGAACTGGTTGCTAACGCTATCTTGCGTCTTGGATGAATCTTATATTTTTGTCTTACCAAAGTGGGGACAACTCTTAAATGAATATTGTTTTCCCAAAAAAAGAAGCCGTGTAGGTGATCTTAACCATATGTTTACTGTAAACCTTGGTTATTAGTGATATTGTTTGAGTATCAATTCCAAAGTCTAGGTTCTTTTATTAGTCTCGGTCTCGTGTCTGCTTCGTAATCTGGCTTTTAGATGAATGAACTGTCTTGGTTGTTGGTCAACTGTGTGTCTGTGCAGCATATCTTATATATAAAGCGGATACCAGATTTCCCAATTAGTTCCCGTATTTTCGGTTTTACACCAAAGTTTTTGATGGGATGGGTATCGGAAAGTTAGACAGCCACTTTCCTTTTGTTCTTCATTGAAAGGGTAAATCGGTAATTTACATCATTTTCCGGACTATAAAACTCAACTTCTTCGTAAAACAGAGACCGTTTCCAATTAAAAAAAAAAAAGAAAACTGTTTAGTTAGTCTTCTCCGCTCCTATATTCCCAAATACTAAAATAACAATTTCCATCCAGTTTCTTCAATTCTTCCCAAACTATGAAGGTCAACTTATTCAGCAAAACGAGAGGCAGAGACACCGTTTGAGGTTTTCTCAATTAAAAAAAAGAAACCCACTCGTGTTCTTCGTTCCTGACCAATACCCAAATTAACTTTAAAATCGAAACTACAAATTTGATAATTCCTAACTTGCTCTCCATCAGAATGATTTCTATTGAACCAATAGCCAATCATTTTAAAGGTTAGTATGCAATTTTCTCAGTGTTTATACTTTTTTCCCTCTTAATTCTTCTTTTCACTTCAAACCGAATTCTATGGGAATTCTTAATTTTAATTTCAGTTTCTTAATTTTAAAGTTGTCACCAGAAAGTGCTAAACTCTCCGCTTTGCTTCAGTGTTTTAAATTTTATTTTTTGGTTTGTTGTTGTGTAGACTGCAACATTCAAGCGCGCATCAAATCACTGTGTGCTCCTCGTCTGCGAAAATACGTTCGCTCTTCGGTATGCATGAAAAAATTTCTTCTCTCCACTTTGTGGGAAAACTTGATAATTCTTCGTTTTTTTGTTTATTGCCCACTATTATTGGGTCTCATTATAGGTGCGTCTGGGAAAAAGTTAATGGGCCTCACGGTCATAGTGGTGTTGTCAGGGCTTCTGTCTCGGAAGATAATGCACGTGATCGAATTGCAATGCCACACACATATCACTCCGACGGAATGGTACATGTCGCAGGGACACTTTTCATGTTTATTTACTTTTTCAAGTTATATGCTAATTATTTTCTGATTAACTGGCCAATCTCTAGGTTGTTTTAACCGATTTACAGAAAGAAAAAGATGCGGAGGAGGTAAATAAAGATGCTTTTACTCCATGTATAAATGCTTTCGATGTATGAATGTCTATACAAACTTACTAAGTAGAATCTGAATTCTTAGAATAAAATACATTTTCCCTTTTAATTGCAGGCCAGCTTAGATGATATAATCAAACAATTAGAGAATGATAAGGAATCTTCGGTCTTAGAAGAGGTAATCATGTTTTATTTTAATAATAACTGTGTTTGTTTCAATTTCTTGAAGGTTTCCAGAAGAGATTAGATACCAAGAGAACCAACTCGTGTAATAGTCCTCCTGTTAATAAAGCATATTGTTTAATGCTTTGTTTTTCGCCTCTTGGATTTGGATGTAATCTATTGAAGGAAACAATTGCTAAGATGACTAAAAATCAAATGGAAGTATAGGCTCGTGTATGGCTCATTGGCTCCAATGGATGGAGTCCATCTAGAAACATTAAATACCTTTTTGATATAGCATTGTGTAAGTCGTTTGTTAATTAAACCGAACGAGAAAAATCATAAGTTCAGATAACCAATTTTTAAAGGTGAGAAAAGACAATGTTAAACCACCAAGAAATATGACAAAATGTAAGAGCATAAGAAAACAGTCACTGACTTGAATATCAAAAAACTTTAAAACCTCTTTATAATAAAGGATGTTGCTTACAAGCAACTAGGTGTAAAGAAATGACCCCCCACCCCAAAAAAAATGTAAGTGGGAATCAAACCTAGGACCTTCTGATACAACCACGAGGGCCTTAACCAGATGATCCACTGGACACTAACAATACACACAAGCTTTGGTGGATATCATTTTAAAAGTTTGCTGGTGAGAATAGAACTTAATCTAAGGTGATTCAAGGGCTTTGGTTGTCCTAGGGTTAAGTTCATAATCTAAGGTGACAAAACACTGGTGTGGCTTTTTGTTTTTAGAACATTTTGTATTTGGATTGAAATTTGGATTGTATAAAATTTGTCTTTAGTATGTGGCTTTTTGTTTAGTAAAATTACACAGGCACTACGATTTGCAAGTTTGTCTTATATTAATGTGTTTTTAATTTTGTTTGGTACTTTCGGTTACATACCGGGTTCTTCAAATAATTACATTATATATACATATACATTCTTTTAAGAAATGCCAATTATGAATTTCTAACTTGAGTTCCAAATTGGTGTTCTCTCTCTGTTTGCCTTCTCTTCTCAGGCCTTTCTGGTTGACAACTATGGCATCACCAATCCAGTCATGTAAGTTATTTTTTTATTTTTTATTTTTCTTTCATTTGTTTGTTAGAATGAATTGAGAAGTTTATTTGAGAGATTGAGCTCAATGGAATGTTCAAAGCACCTTCTTGATATGCATTACCGAATGCATCCTAAAATAAGTTGTTTCCCAAATTCGAAGTTCTATCAAGAGAAGGTCTTGGATGCTCCAAATGTTAAAAGTCGGAGCTATGAAAAGCATTATCTTCCTATCTTGGAAGAGAAGAAGTTGATGATGTTGGTCATAGGAGGAAAAACATAGTAGAAGTAGTTGTTGTATTCACAATTGTCTTGAAGTCTTTTTAAAGGTATTATATGTTCTAACCCACCCCTCTGTTTTTTCCCCTATAAGATATCTTGCTTTTGTATGGTTCAAAAGAAAATTTTAATTACACATTATACTTACCATTTGCCCTCCCTGTTTTGCTCATTGTTGGAGTTAGGACCGAAGGAGGGTACTAAATTATTCTCCACGTGTATACATCGTTATTCACTGTTGTTTTGATATTAATGACTTCATACATTGTTTTTTTTTACAATATGGGAAGTATCCAAGCAAAAGATTAGCATCGTTATAATATCTCCCTATGCCGCTTAGGTTGCTGCAATTCAAGAGAAATTTGGAAAGATGTACCAGAACATTGAGGACTTTGATGTAAGGGTGAAGTATGTAGACGGATTTCAAGGTGGTGAGCAAGACATCATTATAATCTCTACTGTTAGATCAAACAGTGGTGGAGACACCGACTTTTTATCCAATTTCCAGCGTACTAATGTTGCTTTAACAAGGGCTAAGTATGTTGATCTATGGTTTTTAATGGATCAAAAGTTGTTATATCCAATCTATTACATTGTAACTTTTTGTAATTTAATTTCCTATATTAAAATACAGGTTATGGATGACATTGCAGACACTGTCTCTAGATTTTGGGAATGAAACAACTCTGGCTAATAGTGACTCTGTCTAGGCAGCATTAGTCAACATTGTGAAGGATCACAAGTGTTTCTTTTTATGCAGATGAAGATAAGGGCCTTCTGAAAGCAGTAATACAGGTCAAGAAAGAGCTTGATCTATGCTCTTAGTGAAGTTATGCTTATATGAGACAGATTTCGGGAGTAGCGGCCATGGCCATTCACTCAGAAAAGGATACGGGGTAACTCATAGTTGATGTTGCATCACCTTGCTATCATTACTGGGATTCATGAGTTGGATAATTGTAGATTCTGTGGGATTCAATGAATGTTACTAGATGGAGGTAAAAAGAGGTATGTCTTCATTTGAATTTGTTAGCAAGCTACTTTGTGATGTGGTCTTGGGACAGTAAATATATACTGTGAGACCACGTCGCGTTAGCTCACAAAAGAATTGTTCTATCTCTTTAGAGTACTAATACATCGTCTTTTAAGCTTATTTTCCAATTTCTTTAAAAGTGAACTTTTTAAAAAGACTGGCAGTCGCAGGATCAGATGATAAGTGTTCTTAAAAGTAACAAATTCACAATATCATGAAGAGAAAAATAATCAGACTTTGTTGGTTATTGTGTTAGTAAAGTATGTTTTTTTACTAAATTACATTTGAATGGTTTATAAGCTTATCGTCCTTTTTATTTTCTTAGAATGTAACTATGTAACCATTCTGTCTTTAGTTATTCTACTTCTCATCTTCTCGGATTGTTATTTTTGTATTCCTTGATTTGATATTCTCAACTACGTCTTCTCTTCCTGTAGATGCCAAGAAACAGATTCAAGCTTTTGCCTCTCAGACTATTGCATCCCGTTTCTCATCTACATTACAGTCAGCTTTCATCGTTGTCTGAATTTTTCGTTCAAAAATACTATTGGTTTGCATAGTAAACTAGAGTGACTGAATCAAGAGAACGAAAAAAATGGAGGGTTGTACCTGGTTTTGTTTGTATCTATATTTTTTGATACCTCCTAGGCTATTTCGGTGCTGCTAATAGTTCTTCCACGTTTAATTTCTTGATCACTAGGCCCAAACTCTCGAGTTCTTTGTAAAATGAGAATACAAGAAGGTCGATAGAAATTGAAGTTCCAAAAGTGTATTGGCTTGGTTTGTTGCATTTGTATTACATGGTACTTTCAATTCAACCTCGTGTAAATGGCCTCCTTATATATGAGAATTGTTTTTCATGTCTGTTTTTGGAAATGGTTCTAAAGCTTTTCAGTTGCATCAACTTTTAGTTTCTATTTATTTTCCTTACAGGGTTTCTCTAGACACTCAAGGGGAGCCAGAACAATGGATATTATGTCTTTTGTTATCAATCTGAAATAATAATTACCTCGTGCTTTTTCTTGAATTTACACTTCATATATCTGTACTCTCTGTGTAACCTCCCAGCAGTAGTTAGCAGCTCAATGCTAATCTATCTGTAGAAGAAAGTCAGATACTGAAGCTTTTTTTTTTTTTTTTTTCCCGGAAAGTTCAGTATTAAATTAACCAACTAAATGAATGATTTAGAAGCCAATTAACTTTTTTACAGTTCTTAATTGATTCAAAGGTTGTTGAAACGCAGATAAGCATTCAGTACTTTTCGTATGTTTGAACTTCGAAGTTTCAATTTCAAACTGGGCTGCTTTGAGTTTAGAGAGATAACAGTGAAAGGAGGTAGCTAGCTAAGGCCCCATTTCTCATTTCTTGGAGATAACAATGAGATAGAAATGGTGGAAGCAACTGGATTGGTGAAACACGTACTGATGGCAAAGTTTAAGGACGTGATTACCCCAGACCAGGTTGATCAACTCATCAAGGGATATGGCAATCTCGTTACTCTCATTGAACCCATGAAATCTTTCCACTGGTATATCTCCATTTCTTTAGTCAACTTATTAGCGGGTATTTGTAGTTAAGCTTAATTTGGGTGTTACAAACTTTTGGATTAATTTGTTATGATGATTAGTAGGAAGTTATGCCCTGACCTGCATGTGCATACCTGAAATTACCAATCATGGCATGTCTCATCTTTCGTTGAAGCAATATTAGAGTTTTTAATACCAATCCAACAATTTTTTTTTTTTTTACGAAGATCACTACCATTTTTCCCACTACACCAGTCTGTATTATGGATGTTTCTATAATCAAAATGTTGCCGCTTGACAAAATGTTTCTATAATCATCTAGGCATATCATAGTTATTATGCACAATGGATCACGCTTATAATGCCTCCTTTACCATGCACTCTGCACCTGCTGCTAACTACTCAATCATTACACTTAATTTGACTCTCAAAGAACCAACATTCCATTGCATTATGTTAATCAAGTTGAAGCCCAAAACTTGCCAAAGTTCTGCATGTGGAGTTGGGGGTGCTAATAGCATTTTTAGAATGTGGACTAATAACCAATGTAAAAATTCAGCGATGCAACTAGCTAGCATCCATAATTTCTTCCTTTTGTCGCCTCCATACAGATGGATTGAAAAAAAACAACACCATATCATTTGAATCATTCAATCTCTATACACATGAAATAAGATCCACATTATATTGAAAGCTTTTAAATTGTAATCTTGCCACATAACCATCTTATGGAAAGCTATTATTTACACATTCAATTCACACCACATATTCACTCCAAATATTAATAGTGTCCAATGCATTTTTTTAATTATTTCCAAATGTGATCGTTTCTAAATAATAAATAAATAAAATTGTTTTTAAACTAGCTACAATTTTTTTCTCCTGTCCAAGCTACCTACTTATTTAAACCAACAAAAAATTAATAGGCGATGGTAGAGCATCAAAAATCGAATCAAACAAAGAATACAACTAACGCATTGAAGTGGTTTTTTCCTTATTGAACTTTTTAATTTACTATTCTAATTTACATGCGTTTATTCTTTTCCCCAATTTTTCTTTCCTAGCACGTGCAACGCACGTGCCCGTTTACTAGTTAAGGGTAATGTGTATATGACATATGTTTTGTTTAAGTTTCTGGAGCTGATAAACAATAAAGCTATCAGTCACCATGTTGTTTTTGGATGTGAATAGATATAGGAACCAAGGCCAAAATTTTCGGGATTTGAAGATATTTTGGACCCTCCCAAAACCGATACATATTGGAAAAATTGAAAAATCGGATCGATATATCGTTTTTGCCCATTTTGTTGATAATATTCAAAAAAATCGAAAAATCATAATATATCGAAATATATCGGTCAATAGTCAACAAAATCGGTCAAAAGTCAAACTGTCCAACTAAGTCAAACGATATATATTGAATATATCAGAATATGTCAGAATATATTACCGATATATATCTTTATATCAGTTTTATTGATATATATCGGTTTAAAATTAACTTAATTTTTGGTGCCGATATTTCGAATGTTTTTAAGTCAGTAGGCTGAAAAAACGATAAATATCAGCAAAAAATCGATTTGTCAACCGATATTTTCGGCCCTGATAGGAACACAGTTATTTTCTTGAGTAAAGGGGTAGCAGGCTCCCATATTCTGTGCTGTGACATACTTATGTCTTCTTTAATCTTTATTATAAATAACTGAACAACTTAAAACAAATCAACTGATTGACCACGTATAACTCTGTGATTTAAATCACATTACACTTGCATAATATTGTTGTGTTGCTACGACAATCTTGGGATACTCGTTACAGACGGTGTAGTATGATTTGAGCTCCGTGTTGTGGCTGAAGAGTGATGACGGTATAAGGGGCATGGGCATATGAGGGTGAGAGCTGAAATGCAAAGTGTTGCAGAATCATAGCCAGTGCCATCTTTGCTTCTATCATAGCAAAGTTCTGCCCTACGCAGATCCTTGGTCCCCATCCAAATGGAAAGTATGCTACATGATCCTTTGATGCCTTTGCAATTCCTTCTGAGAATCTCACTGGTCTGAATTCATCTGCATCATCGCCCCATACTTCATGATCATGATTAATAAGAAGTGTTGGGAGAATGAGATGGACCCCAGCTGGGAGGGAGAATTCTCCAATTTTATTTTCGTGGATGTGTATCGAAACTGATGGATCACAGAGGGATATAGCCTTAGGACTTCATGTAGAATCATTGTAACCTGCAGTGGAAGTTGGTATGTCAGTCACAATGGCGTGCGAATAAAACATTTTTATACTTTTAAAAGACCAAAAAACGACTAATTAGTAGTAGTGTAGTGCCGTATATGAGTATATGACGACACCTTATTGTGTTAACTTTCTCATCTCAAGTTCTTTTCTATTACAAGTCATCAAATAGGCTAGTGATATCCCTATAAATTGCATATTGAAGGAGAAATACTCACAATCTTTAAATGGTTTAGATTTTCGAATTTGGGCATGTCTTTCCCGCATACTTGTAAAACCTCTTCCCTCGCCTTCTCTTGCCAGCTTGGATGCATTGCTAAGACAATCATTGTCTATGTTGCATGGACACGGACGCGGACACTGACGCAGCGACTCGATTATATCTCAAAAAAGTAGGACGCGGACGCGTCAAAGGACGCAGAAATTAATTAATATTTATAATTTTATTTTATATAAATTAAACATTATAAACTAAATTAAATGTATCAACATTCATAAATTCAAAACTATTAAAGATAAATAACCATAAAATTAAGTTTAATATTTCCTAATCAAATTTTAAAAACATATCATAAGTCTTAACAAAACAAAAATTGAAAAAATTGAGTTTTTTAATATTATTTTGATTTATTTTTTATTTTTTTGGGTCAAAATCCGCGTCCGGACCATGTTGACCGCGTCCTGACTGCGTCTTGACCTGCGTCCGGTTTAGTTGACTGCGTCTTGACTGTGTTGACCAAGGTCGGACGCTGCGTCCATGCAGCGTCGTGTCAGCGTCAGCGTCCGACGCGTGTCGGCGGACCGACGACCCATTGATAGGTGCGTCCGTGCTTTAGAGATCATTGTCCATGTTAGCGGGTTGAACTTGTTTCTTGGCCGGCAGAAACAACTTGCATTCCTCTATCACCTCATCAATTGTCATCCCATTAACTTTTGGATTAGTTGCTTCTATGGAGTAATGTAGAAAAATTTCTGTTTCTCACGGTCGAGCGCCAGCGCTTTCGAGAAGCGCGACTTCGCTCACTACTCCGATGATTTAGCGCCGCCCGCTCAAAAAAGCGCAGCATGGCTTTAAAATTCTTTCGGTAGCGCCAGCGTTTCGGCCAGAGTAGGCGCCAGCCAGTCTTTTTATGGGCCTCTACAAAAGAATCACGATTTTTGGTTTTGGTATAAAAACAAAATCGGTTTTTGGAAAACCTAACTTTTCCAAAACCAAGAAAGAGAGTGATTACAAAGAGAACAATTCTTTGTGAGTTGAGTGTTCATTCTTTGTGAGTGAATTGAGAGAGACTTGTAATCGGTTACTCTCGACATCTAGTAAAGCTTGGAACTCGCGCGATTGTGGAAGTAGGCAAATTGCGAACCACGATATATCTCGTCTTGTGGTTTGTTCTTCTTTTACATTGATTGTTTTATTTCATATGCTTGTTATTTGATATTGAGAAGTGTTGGGATATTGCTTGGAGGGTGTTGAAGTCTTGTCTATTGAGAAAGATCAATCTTTGTGTAGGATTGATCCGTTTGGTGTGGGTAAACGTTGTTTCCGCAGCTTAATTATTCACAACAATTGGTATCGAGCATAGGTATCACGACCTAGGATTTTGAGTTTAGTACTAAAAATTTGTGTAGACAAGGTGTTCGATTAAATTCGAGGTGAAACCGTTTCTTTTGGGTTATTGTGTGTAACTTGAAAGATGGCTCCCAAGATGTCAAACGCAAAGGTTTGAAGTAGAAAGTTTAATGGGAAGAATAACTTTGGGATTTGGCAAGTCCAAGTAAAGGACATCCTCATCCAACAAGGTTTGCCTGAGGCTTTGAAGGGGATTAAATCTAAAGGCGAAAGTATGAGTAATGATGATTGGGAAGAGTTCGATCTTGAGGGCTTGTTCATCAATCCGGTTATGTCTTGCTAATGAGGTCATGTATAGTGTGATGGGAGAAAATACAAATTACCCGGTATTTGGCTCAAACTAGAGTCTATGTATATGACCAAGAGCATGACGAACAAAGATGTACCTTAAGAAGCGTCTTTATCGGTACATGATGGTCGATGGTTCAACGATGCAAAAGCACGTGAGTGAGTTCCGTCGGCGCCTAGCGGATTATTTGAATGTTGGTATGAAGATGGATGATGAGGATCAAAGCGGCATGTTTAATATTCTCCTTTGCCGAAAAGCTATGAGCATCTAATGACTACATTCATGAACGGAGAAGTCGTCGATCTTGACGAAGTTCGAGTGCTCTTCTTTCTTATGAGTTAATGAAGAAGACACGTGTAGAGAATAGCATTGATGCAAGTCGGGGGGCTAGTGGCAAGAGAAAATTAAATGCGAACGAATTATTCAAGTAATGATAATTCTAGGTCCAAGTCAAAGAAGCCTTTAAAACATGTACGATCTTCTGATTGCAATGAAAAAGGACATTACATGCAAGTAATTGTCCCCACCAAGAAAGAGAACAAGAGAGATGGTCAGAAGAAAGGTAAGGCAAAATTTGAGGCAAATTATGCTTTAGGCTCTGAAGAGGATGAGTTCAGTCTTTGTGTGTCCACACAAGACTATATGACCGAGAGGTGGATTCTTGATTCCGGATGTTCCTATCATATGTGCCCGAATAGAAAGTGGTTTACTTCTTATGAGAGCATTGATGGTGGTTCTGTTTTAATGGGTAATTAAAGAGCCATTTACTATACGGGTCAAGATGTATGATGGTGTAGTGAGGACTCTAACCGATGTGAGACATGTTCCTGAGCTAAAGAAAAGTCTTATTTCTCTTGGTACCTTGGATTCCAAAGGCCACAAGTTTGTGAAGGCTGAAGGTGGAGTCCTAAATATTGTTAATGGCTCTTTAATTGTTATGAAGGGTCAAAAATATGGAACCTTGTATACTCGATTGGTAGTACGGTGATAAGCGATGTAGCGATGGGTGCATGTAGTAATGATTCCGAGTGCACTAAGATGTGGCATATACGTTTAGGGCATATGAGTGAAAAGGGTTTGTCCGAGTTGTGCAAGCGAGGTTCTTGAAGAACTTGAAGAAGCCAAGTATGGGGTTCTGTGAGCATTAAGTCTATGGGAAGCGAAGCGCTGAGAGTCAAGTTCAAGTCAAGCAAGCAAGCACGACAGCATCCTTGATTATGTGCATACGGATGTTTGGGGACCTCCGGGTGGCTTCCAAGGGAGGTAACCGCTATTATGTCTCATTCATTGATGATCATACTCGCTATGTGTGGGTGTATATGATGAAATCGAAAAGATGAAGTGTTTGAGACATTTAAGAAGTGGAAGGCAAGGGTTGAGAATCGCACGGATAGGAAGGTAAAGACATTACGGTCCGACAATGGTACTTGAGTATACCTATGGACCTTTCCAAGAGTTCTCATGGCGCAATGAGGGAATTGCCGGACAACAATCGGATCGAGGGCACGCCAATGCCAGAATGGAATGGCGAGAGGGATGAATAGAACTTTGCTTGAAAGAGCAAGATGTTTATTGTCTAATGCCGCCTAGGCAAAAGAGTATTAGGCGGATCACGTGTCCATGGCGTGTTACCCGTCTGATAGGTCACCGATACCAGCTATAGATTGCAGGGACACCTTATGAGGTGTGGTCGGGGTAACCCAAATTATAGTATCTTGCGAGTGTTTGGATCGACAACTTACTACCATGTGAGGGACGACAAAGCTAGATCCTAGAGCTAGGAAGGCCATATTCTTAGGCTTCGCCAAATGGGGTAAAGGGATACAGATTGTGGTGTCTAGAAGCCCACAAGTTCCCCGGTCGCCAGAGATGTTACTTTTGATGAGACTTCCGTGTTATCTTTGATGGTTCCGGAAGTAGGCAGAAGCGAAATGGTGAGTCCATAGAAGTTCAAGCTCTTGAGCTTGAGTTATGCGATCTGTGAGATGACCGGTTAGATCATGATGAGGTACCAAATCATGGAACCACACAAAGAACATGAAGAAGAAGCAAGAGCATCCATGAACTTGTAGTGGTGACCCTAGGCCACGAGAGACAAGTTAAAGAAGTGCACAAGTATGGGCACGAAGCCGGTGAAACACTATGGTCGGGTGGATTTAGTAGCATATGCACCGAATATCGAAGATGATGAGCGGATAGCTTCAAGGAAGGCCGTTAGAGATGCTCATTCTGAGATTGGTTGGTAGCTATGCAGCGGAGATGGAATCTCTTGATAAAAATCACACATGGGACCTAGTTTTATTGCCAAAAGGGGCAAAAGGACTATCGGCGATAAATGGGTGTTCGAAAAGAAAGAGGTCCTTCCCGAGTCAAACAAGATCTTGGGTACAAGGCAAGAGTGGTAGCAAAGGGTTTTTCACGTAAGGAAGGAGTTGACTACAATGAGGTATTTTCCCGGTGGTCAAACATACGTCCATTCGTGTGTGTTATTAAGTTTAGTTGCTTTCACTTGGGAGTTAGAACAACTTGATGTGAAAACTTTCTTGCATGGGGACTTGGAAGAAGAGATCTATATGAGACAACTGAAGGGTTTGTCGTTCTTGAAAAAAGAAGATTATGTATGCAAATTGAATCGGTCCTTTATGCGGGTTAAAGCAATCGCCTGCAATGGTACAATGCGCTTTGACACATTCATGATCTGACATGAGTACACCAAGTAAAAGTATGATATGACTGTGTCTACTTTAGAAGGCTTCGTGGTAATGACTTCATCTATCTCCTGCTTTATGTGGATGACATGCTTATTGCTTCCAAAAGCATGGTGGAGATAGACAAGTTGAAATCTCAACTTAGCTCGAGTTTGAGATGAAAGACTTAGGTGGAGCCAAGAAGATCTTGGGCATGGAGATTGACGAGAGATAGGAAGAAGCGGCGGATAGTTGTATCTCGGAAGAAATACATTCGAAAAGTAATTTCGATTTGGTATGGAGAATGCAAAGTCGGTTTCTACTCCTTTAATTTGGGCATTTTAGGCTTTTTAAGCTAAGTTCTCTCTAGTTGATTGGAGGAACAAAAGCATATGGCTAATGTTCCTTATGCAAGTCCGCGGGTAGTTTGATGTATGCTATGGTGTTACTGCACCCGGACATTTCCACGAGGCGATTAGTGTTGTTGTGGCGGTATATGGCAAATCACGGAAGCAAAGCATTGGGAGGCGATGAAATGGGTACTAAGGTACTTGAAGGGTACTTTGGATGTGGGATTAGCTTATGGTGGAGGCACTTGTTATGTCGATGGGTTTGTGGATTCGATTATCGCGGTGATCTAGATAGACGACGATCGACTCACGGTTATGTGTTTATGATGATGCATGGTGCACCGGTTAGTTGGAGGTCATATTCACTATTTCTGATTGCTCTATCTACTCTTGAGGCGAGTATATGGCGCTTAAGAGGGCGATGAAAAGAGGCACTATGGCTTCGAGGGTCTTCTAGATGATTTGGGTATTGAAAGCGTAAACGGTGTTCTTTGTGTATTGTGATAGTCGAGTGCTATTCATTTGGCGAAGAACCAAGTTCATCATGGTCGGACCAAGCATATTGATGTCCGATATCACTTTATCTGGGATGTCGTTGAGGATGGTGATGTAGCACTTGAGAAAGTAGACACCCATGACAACCCCTATTTGATATCTTGTGAAAGTTGTCACCGGAGTTAAGTTCCAACACTTGTTTGGACTTGCTCCAAATCCTACATGTTTGAAAAGAGCCCCGTGTGGGCATAGCCCTTGAGGCGGTTAATTCGCCAGTCTTCCTTCTTTGGAGGTGTTCCCTCTTGGATGTGATCTTCTTTGGATGTGTTCGGCTTGGTTTTATGTGTTAAAACCTCAGAGGTGGAGAATGTAGAAAATTTCTGTTTCTCACGGTCGTCGGCGCCAGCCTCGAGTGAAGCGCGACTTCGCTCACTACTCGAGGATTTAAGCGCCGCAAAAGAAAAGCGCGCCAGCGCTCATGGCTTTAATACAGCGCCAGCGAGTCTTTTTTGCGGGCCTCATTTCACGAAGAATCACGATTTTTGGTTTTGGTATAAAACAAAATCGGTTTTGGAAAACCTAACTTTTCCAAAACCAAGAAAGAGAGTGATTACAAGAGAACAATTCTTTGTGAGTTGAGTGTTCATTCTTTGTGAGTGAATTGAGAGAGACTTGTAATCAGTTACTCCGGACATCTAGTAAAGCTTGGAACTTCGCGATTAATGGAAGTAGGCAAATTGCCGAACCACGATATATCTCGTCTTGTGGTTTGTTCTTCTTTTACATTGATTGTTTTATTTCATATGCTTGTTATTTGATATTGAGAAGTGTTGGGATATTGCTTGGAGGGTGTTGAAGTCTTGTCTATTGAGAAAGATCAATCTTTGTGTAGGATTGATCCGTTTGGTGTGGGTAACGTTGTTTCCGCAGTTAATTATTCACAACAAGTACTGATTACTAGACTGCAAAAGCATGCCTATCAAGTCATCATTGCCTGTATCCCCATTTCTTATTGCCTGTACTTTCCTTTCAATCAGACTTCTTAGTTTTGCCTTGATCTCTTTGTCCAGATTCGTTCTTCTCCTGTTTTTCTTTGTGGGGATAAATCTACAAAAGAAAAGGTTGAAATGGTTAGAAACTGTATTAATCTGTCATGTAATGGTTTTCTAATTAGAAAAAAAATTGAATGTTTGTGTGGTCAACATGTGTGAGAGCTTGTGTGAGCAAGCATTTGAGCTTGGGGAAATGAAGTAGCCATAATTCCAAGAGAATTGAGAATGTACCTAAAACCTGGTATGTAAACAGATTTAAAAGCTTCAAGGACTAGTACAGCTTGCTCCTTTTGAAGTTCAAAGATCCTCTTGCCTTCTTCGTAGTTACTTCCAAAGGCAGTCCGTAAGATTACATCAGAGCTGAAGGTTTGGATATCTGGCCATACATCTAATTCGTGAGATCCTTGAGGACTAACCATCTTCTTCCATTTCTCAATCAACTTGCTACAACTGGTCGAGAATGCAGGCATCATCCCCTGTCGTCGAGAAATTCATGATTAGATGATATGAAACCTAGAGGTGCGGAAATTTCAATCATAGTGTTGGTTATATTTTTGTCTGCAAAGTTGCAGCTCTTAGTCTACAAATGAAACATTCTTTAGCTTAGAAAATATGAAATACAATGTGGTATTAAGTTGTACTCTTGAACTTATTATCTTTAAAGGATTGTTGCCCAGAAGGCAAACTTAGTTTCTCTCGATAATAGATGATTGCATTCATTGACAAGGTTACATCTTGAACTACTTAAATTGTCACAGAGATTTACCGGTTTTCTTTGAACAGGAGCGCTCATTGTATCTTTACTAATTCTCTGTATTACCACTCAATCTGTATATCTTGAGTGTCAGTGTCTTTGGGCAGTAGCACTACGTTGCAGCTTGAGAAAGTCCCTATAGAAATGTAACTCGTGTGGTGGTATGTTTTAACAAGTATATATGACCTAACCAGATTATTCCATCCTTATACCTAGTTTACTTCTTTCTTGAATAATGGGGGAAGTTTATCTGATTAGTCTGTTCTTTTATGCAATCTTGCAGTTAGTATCAGGAGGACGGAGATATTCAAAAGTCTGCATTAAAATGAGTAGATATGGATGGACGGAACAAACCTTCAGTTTTTCAATATGAAATGCAGGGGTAACTATTTTTCTGTGTTTGAACCATTTCTCTCCTTCCATAGTTGAGAGTCCCATAGTAAAAAGCTTAATATGTGGGTTCTTTGGTGGTTTTTGAACTTTACCAAACTTTTCTCATAGGATATCCTTCACTAGTTCTAGATCCTTAATGATCAGAGTGTTAGGAATATACAACTTAATTGTACTTACTCTTTACCAATTACCAAACTATACAAACCTTTTGTCTTGTAAGTGTCTTGTACTTCTTAATTAAATCCGAGCCTAGTGTAGATACACTATGTCCTTAAGACAGATTTTCCCTCTCACGGTGCTTGAAGGTTGATGGGAAACTATCTCCCAAGATAGAACGGATTTCCTTCTATAGAAAACTAGCACTTCAATTTTATAGACTCAGCGAACACAACATAGTATTTGACTAAGAACAGAGGGAGAAGAGAAAGATCAGAACTCTGTGTGATCTGGTTTATTTTTCTCTCCAAATTCATCCACTATTTATAGGTGAGTGGTGCCTTTTCGAAACAAGACAGTGACTCTTGGAAAAAAGTAAACAACTCTTTGAAAAGTCACATGTTTCGAAAGGACACACCATTTCGGCATATAGCACTGTTTCGAACCAGTGCCTATTTCGAAAGGTTGCACCTTTTCGGCATGATCCACTGTTTCAAACCAGTGCACATTTCGAAAAGTCGCACCTTTTCGGCATAATGCACTGTTTCAAACAAATGCATCATTTTGAAAAGGTTTTTCTCACATTACGTACTATTTCAAGAAAAAACCCATTTCATCTTAAGTGGGGTAATTTGGGAGACAAACTACTCATTCATATTTAAATGGATTTGAGCAAATCATTTTTCTAACAATAGTAGGAGTCGTTCCTAGCCAAAAGAGAGTGATCTTCCCTGTGTTTCAAGTATCAAAGTATCAAACGCAACTGATATATAATGAGAATTGAGAAAGCATATCGTAATAGTATGAACTTTCAAAATCTCAATTCCTAAAGCTATCTAAGAAGAACAGAAGAACATAACATACCATGAGTTTGTAATATTTTGTTGAAGAAAGGGATGACATATGGCACGATACAATGCGTTAAGTTCAAGGGCTTGGACCATGTTTCTATAAACATATTTGAGTACTCTTTCAGGTCCCCATGCAAGAACTTGTAAGGAGTACCTTTGATCCCTTGTCTTCTTTATATATATATAATAGCAGTCCCTTTTCCTGCTCTCTGAGGGTGTCCACGTAGGCTAATTTTAAGTACCCTTTTTACTCACGAGAAATCAGGATGGATTGAGAAAAAAGTGGAGAAAAAACTGGCCGAACCACTTAAAAAGTGGAGAAAAAAACTGCGATAGATATGTCTCCCACTTATCTTTATATATATATTCCTAAAAATGAGGACCAACAAATGAAAGTAAGTTTACCGGCAACAAAAATGCAAACCCATCTTTCTCTCTACAAAGAAGAACGGCTAACCCATCTCTTACTCTTCGCCATTAAACAGAACTTACCATTCATTCTACATCAGCTAAGAGGATGTCACCCCAATATCGGTTATCTTTAACTTATTTCTTCAAACCAACTATCACAATCCATCCGATATCACAAAAATTTCAAAAACGTGTTAACCTTTATACATCATGTACCAAGAACCCCATAAATCAATTGATAGAATGGAATTGCAATTTGTAAAAAATAATTTGGGGTTGTTTAAATGAAACTGAATTTAAGGAGTCCAAGAAACTTATCTTGACGGCTCGATATCGGTTATGAAATAATGAGGTTGCTACTACATTGATCCCATCTTTGGACTGCTGTTGATATCAGTATCGGCATCCTTCTTGGTCTTTCTGAACATCAACCATGGCAAGTCAAGCCCCGATGTCGGTATCGTTTAAATTTTTGATGTCGTCCCCGTGTTTTATCTCAGTATCGGTATCAAAAGTTTAAATGGGTGCTTGATATCGAACTTCAGTTGTTAGAATTGATTGGTATCGATATCGAAATTGGGTTGTTGACTGCGTTATGTTGAGTTGGGCTGGGTTGGTTGGTCTCGATATCGAAAATTTGGTATCGATCTCGGTTTGTTGGGGTGTTATTCAGTATCAAAATTGGGTGTTGCTGTTTTTGGGAGTTTGAGATTTAGATCAAGGAGGAATCGAAGTCGCCCCCAATATCGGTATCGAATTTGAAGTCGGGTATCGATATCGAAGTTCTCCCACCCGATGATACAATACCACCCCTCTCCTACGAGTTAGAGTGTTCACTTCAAGTCTCTATTCTAAATAACAGGTGTTCTCATCATATTTCGGCAAAGGCATGCTTTCCTCGCCAGCTTGAAATTGTCGGACTATTGCGATAACCCAGTGGAGAAAGTTTATTTATCATAATTGCCGTCGAGTCGGATTGGAATGGCTATTGGCTTTGGATTGACAGAGTGTAGTGCTTACGGAAAAGAAATATAACCCTTTTTTCTTTTACCAATTGTTTGCTTTGAAATATTTATTTCTACATTCTATCTGGGATCTCTATTTGTGGAAGGAAAAAGTTGGACGATAGGCACTATGCATGCTTTCGATATGTGGACTGTTAGAGGAAAGTAATGTAAAGATGGTCGTCTTTGTGAGCCCATTTTAATACACGTAGTTATAAGGAAGTAGAAGCTGAGTTACTTGGAAGTTCCAATATAATTCATTGTTCTAACAACCATTAGAACATACCTCGATCGGCTCGACCTCACGAAGTTCAAATTTTCTTTGAACAAGAAACTATATTATTAAATGTTCATCCTAACATACTGCATGTTCTTTACGATTTCAGCTCATTGTTGTCGCTTTCATCGCAATGACTATCTTCCCTCGTCATCGAGATGAAACATAACATGGTAACGGATGGAGGAATTTATATGGGTGCCATTTTTTTTGCAATTGTCAACTGTTATGCTTAATGCCTTTGGTGATTTCCTTGAGTTGGAGCCGGACAATTGTTTTATAAGTTACAAGGCTTGGATCTTTTATTTATCTTAAGTGATTGTAAATCATCAAAACTCATATCTATTTTTTTGCTGATTTGTGTGCTTCATATTGGTCTTTTTAACTACAAATAAGAACTACACGTAGTTTTCATTATCTATTACCCAGTGAACTTTCCTCCAATTTTGTTTTTCTGATAAAACCGACAACAACTAGAACATGAGCAAGACGGCCATGTACAGTGGCAGCACTTTGGGTTCCACTTAAAACAAGAGCAAGATAGACAAGTACACGATGGCAGACGCCGAGGTATGCTTAGAGTAAGAGCAGGATAGCTGCAAAAAACCCTTTATCAAGTTTAATCACAATACTATGCATGCGGGGGAACCGAATCAACCCGAACTTATAATAGGCGTAGTGGGGGTGTAAACAATTTGGTTTTTTTTATGAACAGGGAAAAGTCTACAGGGGACAGTTGGAAGTCCATTTTATATAGCCCCTGAGGTATTAGGCGGGGCTACTCTGACCAAGCTGGCGATGTGCGAGGTCTTTGGGGTTATTCTTTACATTCTTCTCAATGGGATGCCACCATTTTGGGGAAGACTAAGTTGAGGATTTTCGATTCTATCAAGGCTGCCAATTTGCAGTTTCCATCTGATCACATATCTGCATCCGCCAAGGACTTGATCACTGGAATGCTCTGTACTGATCCCACCCAACGTCTCACTGCTTCAAAAGTTCTAGGTATGTCATGTATTAACTGCCTATTACGATGTAGTATCTGTTATAGTGGATTCATATCTTAGATTCTGAAATTCTACTTTGGATTCCAAGAGAATTGAACTTGCTTACCTGTATTTAGTTTTTCACCTCTTGCACGAAGTATTCAAATGAATATCTATCTGTAAGAACTTCACTTGGACTATAGTGAATTAGTGATTGTTTGATTGACCTTCATTTTGGTATCTTCTCTCCTATGTGTTAGGCGGATTGGTCCTTTATTTAGTCATTTTTAATCAATACTAAAGAATATACTTCTTTAGTTACTGTGATGACCTAATAATAGTTTCCTTTCATTTGAACAGGGGAACTCCACAGATTGAAGTGACATTTGAGGTTGATGCCAATGGTGTCCTGAACATTAAGGCTGAGGACAAGGCCGGTGTCAAATCAGAGAAAATTACCATCACCAACGACAAGGGTCGTCTGAGTCAGGAGGAGATTGACCGTATGGTTCAAGAAGCAGAGGAATTTGCGGAGGAAGATAAGAAAGTCAAGGAAAAGATTGATGCCCGAAACAGTTTGGAGACTTATATCTACAACATGAAGAACCAAATCAACGACAAGGACAAGCTTGCAGACAAGCTTGAATCTGGAGAAGGAAAAGATTGAGACTGCTGTCAAGGAGGCTCTCAAGTGGCTTGATGAAAACCAGTCTGCTGAAAAGGATGATTATGATGAGAAGCTCAAGGAGGTAGAAGCTGTATGCAACCCAATCGTCACTGCTGTTTACCAGAGATCTGGTGGGGCTGTAGGTGTTGGATCAGGAGAAGGAGAAGATGATGATTCTCACGACGAGCTATAGACGATAATTTCAATTTCTTTAAATGTCAAAAAGAGACTGAAAGAAGAGAAGCTCCCCATGTTCGGATGTACTGATGCATCACAAGTCTTGGCTGAGCTTGAAGAGGCCAAGAAGGCTTACCCTCAGTATGTTACAACAGAGCAATGGGAAGATCATGCATCTGTTTAGGGAAGAAGAATAAATCTGCACGACGACAATGCTAGGAAAACAATGCTGATTAGCGACGCAGCTTCGACAGAAAAATTGCAAAGGAAAATGAAGGGGTGCTGTAATGAATCTGCCAGGCAAGATGCCGGAGAATGTATCTTAGTTCGTTTATACATTTTTTGTTTCGGTAGATGAGTCACAAGTGTTAATAGTGAAGTAGAGAGAGTTCCTCTGAAAATCTTCAACTGTTTTAGTATGAACTTAACTTCGGCAATTAATTAAATGTAAATGTTAATGTTTTATATTGTAATATATTGTAATGAACTGGTTGGAATGTGAAGAAGAAAGATTGTATTTATAGGATGGGATGGAAGATGTTACAGACATCTCAGTAGTTTTGTGTTTCTGATTCTGCAACTGTTTTTGGGTTCAGTTAGAAAAAAAGGGAGAAAGAAAGATTGGCTGTGTACTTTGTAGTTTGACACTTTGTGTTATCGTCAAAGATCCAAAAAAGCTGTGGATAAGGTACAGCCAAGTTTTTCAAGTGAGAGCACTAATGTAAACTTACAGAACCCCTCTTATAAATCAACATTAGAGTCAGCTGGTCCAAGCCTCCAAGGGACCAGTGATTTTATCCTTCGTCTGTGCTGGAAAAAGAACCACATCTTTCACCAGGCAGTACCATGGGCCATAGCGTGAGAATGTTCAACAGCTAAATGTCTGGATTGTTCATACGATTTCAACTACAGGCACACCACCGCACACCCCTTGAGGCTTCAAGTTTTGGTCTAAAATGCAACACCACTAACATGAGGACATGACATAGACGTTCCTGACAAGATGTTAAACTTCACTTTCCTGTGATCTGTTGGCAGACCGGATGGCCCTATTTTCTCCGTCCAAGCAGCAAGGATGTTCACACTTCACACCAGGTGCAACAAGATCGGGCTTCAGAATTTCTAACGTCAGGAAGTTGGGTCCTCTCGATGAGAATGCTGCTACTATAGGCGAAGGCCGAATGCCCAACTTCGTCCCCAAGAAAGCTAGAGTTGCTGTTGGTCGTGGGTTGGTCAGGGCGTACTGCTTAATCATTTTTCCTGCCGTTGCTCCAACTGCTATTGCTGGTAAAAGATGGCTATCTGCAACCAGCTCCTCTCCATTTTCAGCAGTGTTGGCCAATATCATGCCCACTCCCCCTGCATCCTTCACTACCTGCCCTTTATGTACTCTCGGAGTGATGCCTCTGTCACATATCACAATCTTCCCAGTCACAACAGCTGGATCCATGGCTCCCTCAAGACACATGGAGGTTGGGTCAGGGCTGCTCGAGTTGGTACCCAAATACACTAACGGGTATTACCTCTGTGTTGATAGATTGATCCGGCCTCTGTAGAGTGAAACATCCGACAATGTTCTTCTACTCCCTAGCTTCACAACAGATGGGAAATCTCTATCCATTGTGCTGGCTCCGACTGTGGTGATCCATGGAGACACATTCATGAGAGTAATTGGATCTGGCCCTCCATTTCCAGCTGAACAGGAAACGAATACACCATTTTCCATTGCTCCAAAAGTGGCCACTGCTAAGCTATCATGGCTGTAAGAGGTGGCGCCATGATATCAAGTATATAAATATATGTATATTTATATATGTAGCAAATATAAATATACATAGGAAGGTTGTAATTATTAAAAGTCATTTTGACAATTACCTTAATGTTAGATTGTCAGAAACAAAGATTATCCTATTCATTTAACAATTAATCTGGGAATTTAGAAGTGGTAAATGACATAAAATGAGGGACACCTAACTTATTCATCTGAAGTGAAAAATGGCCTAAGGTATTATCTGAATTTTAATAATTAAGCAAAGGAGCATAAAATAATGGTACTAAGGATGAGAAGACAAATCAAACATGGCATTTTGGTGGCAAAATTATGAGGAGCAATGTGAATGTCTGGATGAGATAGTAACAGTTTGAACTATTGTTTAAGGTGTGCGATGAAGAAGTTGTAAAGCTTCTTCTCAGTACCAACATTGATGTAAATGAAACAGACAGAGAAGGAAACTCCGCACTGCATTGCTGCCTCAAGCACTGCTCCAATACTAAGATTCCCAGGTTTGGTGAATTTTATGTCTCAAGTGCATTGCTATCGGAATAGCAGTTCATAGTTAAAATCTCTGTACAGGACACATATTTTTTCTTATACTGTTAAGATTGTGGCGTTTGCTTAATGATAATCGTAGGATTCCATTTCTGCTTCTGAAACGTGGAGCCAATGTGAGCTAGAGAAACAAGTTGGGGCTGACCCCCCTCCACCTTGCTGCTTCCAGTGGTTATTTCCAAGCACTCCAGGTATAAGGGACTGCTCCCTCCAGTAGTCTTTTGCCCTGTACTTGGACAAGTCATACAAATATTCCAATACATTGAAATTGAAAATCAGTGTTCTGTTATCCCAAATATGTTCCAGATCCTCCTCCTAAAAGATCTAGACTGCGTTGATGCAATTTCAGAAACTCAAGAACCAGCAATAACCTTTCATGTAAACCCTATTCCTATTCCTATTCATGTCTTTTTACTTGAGGAGTATTACCATCTTCCACGATTATCTGACCCTTTGAAGAATTGCGAAAGGGAGATTCTGAAGGCCTTGACTTCTCTGGCGGAGATGGTACCGGTGAGACTGAGAATCTGCCCTTGCCAGTATGTGTTGAAGACATCGTTGACTTAAACACAGACTTAGGTAGACTCGCAGTAGCTATATGATGGGGTGGCAATGGGTGGAGAAGGGAAAAAGCAAAGACATCAAGTAAGTAAGAACATCATTATCAACTATTTAAGCTATATATCGAAGATCTACTTTCATGACAATAATATCAACTTTCTACAAGAGATTAAAATCTGACATATGCCCATACCTTGAGTTGGCTCAACTTTCCGTTTTTTGAATGGAGGATCTCTCTTTGGTTTATGGGTTGTCCTTCCTGAATTTATTAGCAAAACGTATAAATGTTGTTGATCGGGGTAAAATTAAATAAAGAGGGGATGTTAATGAGGTTTTGGAGTGGGAATCACAAGATACACGGAATCTTTAAGATACCGCACAGGAGTAGCTCAGTAACTACGTACTACTCTTTCAGGGGGGTTCTGTACTGCAAGCCTCAACTTTGATCAACTCTATAAATTTTGTGTGGACGACTTTTTAAGCAAAGTACTAATTTTATTGTATTTTGATTTCTGGCATGGTTATTAAAGGTATTGTGGTTAAAATTGCATAGAGAGGTGAAGAAGTCCGACACAATCCAAAAACGTGGAGAACTGAATTTTCAAAACTGGAAGGTATATCTATGGTAAATCTGAAGAGTCTGTTGCGGGAGATTGGCTTCAGAATGAGCAAATGGTTGTTGATTATGACATAAAGAATGGTTCAATCATCAGTGTGAACGATTGCAAGTTATAACATTGAGGGAGGGTCAACAATTTATGCAGTCTTTCGTTTGGGAGATACAATGCTAATATCGATTACTACTGAAAAAAATAGAACTTTTAGTCTTAAAGATAAAGATGGTTTACGGTTCTGAATGTCAAGTTCCTGATTGTAAGCATGTTGGAGATCCCAATTGGCAAACAGAAACTCTGGCTTGACAAGGTGGAGCTAGAGAATGATATGACTTTAGCGGACTTACATTTTTCAAAGGGATGACATTGAATTTGAGGGAGTGACAAACATGCAAATATTCATTAGGGTGCCTTCGTGTAAATTGATTAATTGCAGAGTGGATGGATCTTATACCGCTCAAAATGTGAAAGAAATGATTGAAGAGCGGGGAGGGAATACATATAAAGTCGCAAAAGGCTCATCTACGGTCTGCGATGTAGCTTGAGCCTTCCAATGCCAGTTTGGGCGACTACAATATTAAGGAAGACACCACACTTCATTTGGTTCTTCGTCTATGTGGGTGTTAGATAAAGATAATTGTTAATCTTCTGGTTGGATTAGTTGATTTGATAGAAGGTATTGTACGTTTTAGCATATTGTTCTTATTGCTTAGAAGCTTTTTAGAATTTTATTTCTATGCAATTTAAAAGTTGGGTGCTGCTTTTGGTGTTTTAATTGTGTTTTTTTTTTTATAGTTAAACTTTGGCATTTGGACTCAAGTTTTAGTAGATTGTTTAATTTCTTTGACACTCATAGGCCACATTATTAGCATGGCTTTCAAAAAGTAAAAAAATTACATAATAAGCAATTAGTGTTGTAATATATTATAAGGCTTCAAATGGGGTATATAACGGTGCATTTAGATTGATTGTTTTATTCAGTTTTTTTTATAATGGATAGCTACCAAGTGCTACTCTTCTCAACCATGCCTAAATCCTTAGAAAGAGAGCTGGAAACAATTATGGTAGCCGTGTAGCTGGAACCACGATGAGATATACTCAGCTGATGGTTAGTTTAATTGGATTGAGGGAGTATTGAACATTGTTGATAATCAGGTTCTTTGTAATTATAAATTAGAGTGCCATCTACTGGATGTTCCTAATTAGTATTCCCATTACCATATGATTCTCCAAACCTCATAAGGTATTAACATATTGATGTAAGAATGACATTTTTATCCTTTAAGTGAAACCCGATTTATTAGCATCTTAAAAGGATAGACTACAACTCCCTATATCAATAGTATACGGTATTGCACGAGATCATAAAATATGATAGCTATAAATATATCGATGGAGAGATTTATCTATATTGATAATATATATTGATAGTCTTGATGAAGATAAATGGAGAATTTGAGGAATTACGTTTTTTTTTTTTTTATTTTTATTTTGAATTGTGGATTGGTAGAACAAAAGAGACATAATTCTATGTTACTCCATTTGTTTAAAAAATAATTTCAAGATATAAAGGGGTTCAAGGTTCCTCTTTAGATTGCGTTTTTCATCTAATTTAGAAATGTATGGAACCCCTGTCCAACATTATTTAATTTTCTATTTTCAAGTGAAGTTGAAGTAAAATTTTTAGACGACTTCTCATTTCCAAAGCAAATATAGCTATTCTAACATAAATTACTGTTTCAGGTCATGTGGATGGCACCCCGACTAAGTTTGAACTTGGATATTTTCATGTCAGGCAGGATTCAAGGTTCCTCCTTAGATTGTGTTTTTCATTTCATTTAGTGATGTATGCAACTCCTGTCCAACAAAATGTAATCTTCTATTTCCAAATGAATTTCCATGAAAATTTTCGAGCAGCTTATAATTTCTGGAAAATACAACTATTCCAACAAAGATGATTATTGTTTCATGTCACGTGGGCGTGCCACCTTTTAATTTGAACTTAGCCTTACCCACTCTCTCAATGCCTATTCGATCAGTGTCATTCGATCTTCAACCTCACCACCCACCAAATAAAGTTCTTCCCCATGGTAAGTTCTTCCTCAAGGTAAGATAATCACTTTGCTTGAGAGATATATTATTATCGTTTTACAACTCTTAAGATCTGTGCTTTAAAGATAATCACTTTGTTGGGTGGTTATATAACGTTTTCCAAGTATATCAGAATTGTTAAAGATTTGTTACCCAAGGTTTACGTCTCTGTCATGACTCACGAGGTCAATTTCCAATTAGTAGAGCTCCTGTTATTTGGTTTAATTTGTTCTTATTATGGAATCAAATTCCTAGGTTTTCTTCATCTCTTCAATTCCCTATAAAGTATATGTCAAAATGTGGCCCTTATTTTCTTCATTTCATTGTGTTATTTAGGACAATAATACTTCAAAAAAAATTAGAAAAACATAAACCCATCAAACAAAGTATATATATATTTATAAGCAGTGAATGCTATCAATATACATATATTATTTATTTAAGTGGATTTTAGGTTTTTGAGTCATTAGCTATATATGTAGCAAGTCCGGCCATAGGCATTGAAAGCAGAGGACTTTCTGCAGATACAATAGCCTCTTTGCCTTCAGTAACGTATAAGGCTCAAAGCAATCAGGATGGTAGCGCTAAGCAGTAAGCACAACACGTGTCCTTAGTTGTCAGTAGTAGACAATTTTTATGTGATTATGATATTATGGTTGTAATATACAAATGTGTTATTTGCTGGTTGGAGTATGAAGATGAAGACACCTTGACGGTGCTTTCATACAAGCACTCATACCACTATGAGTGTATAAACAAGGTATGTGCTGTTGTTGTTTCATTTATTGTAAGTGTGGCAGATGATCAAATTCACACTGGCTGTGCATCATCTTATTATATGCTGATTTGACGGTGTAGATTCCATATTTGTTCGGACTCCAAATTCTACGATCATGTTCAAGATCTAAGGAAATAGAAATACTGTCTGATGGCCAAAATGCACGGACCAAATCCTATCGCCATTGTCTGGTAAGAGGGTTGATGAAGTCACTAACCCGATCAAGGTTGCAGTTATGTGGTTGATCTAAGAGAGGGAGAGGTGAAGGTGTCCCAAGCACCCAAGCATCCAACCAGACTCTAATAGAAAGACCATCACCTACTTTCCAATTGAGACCAAGGGCCATGAGTTTTCGAAGGTAATGGATGAGTTTCCAGCTTTTTGAAGCACTTCTATGTACTGTTGCTCTCATAAAGTCTTGAGTAGGTTAATATTTCATCTTCATCTGGCGTGCCCATAGTGAAGTTGGTTCAATCAGGTCCCATGCTTTCTTGCACGCCTAGCAAGGCAAAATTTTGAATTTGAATATCTTTTATACCCAATCCTCCTCCTTTTAGTGGTGAGCATGCAAGGTCCTAAGAGAAATAGTGTAACTTTCGTTCTCCCACTTCATGCACCAAAAGAAAGCATGCCTAAAACTGTCAATTTTGGTATTAGTGGTGATTATGGACCATATCGACAATTCTCCAAGTGTTTGAAGGTATGCCTTTATGTCATTCATTTCATTTTTATTTTTGTAGGTCTTTGTACTTCTTTATATGAAAATCACCATTTTAGTTTGTATGTGTTTTCTTTATATGAAAGTACACTTCTGAATTCATGTTTTTATTATATTCGGGTGTATTTGGGGCTCTCTAGCTTCCCATCTTCACATTGCTCGGTGTTTGAGAAAAAATATCTCGGCAGCACTGTTTATTTTGATGGATTTTAGAAAATAGTTTGTTTGATCTGTAACAGGTCTAATATTCTTCTCCAATACCATTTGAAATTTGGTTATACTACTACGTTGTTTAATTTATTGTTTGGTTTGTAACAGGTCTAATATTCTTCTCCAATACCATTTGAAATTTGGTTATACTGCTACATTGTTTAATTTACTGTTTGGTTTATTGCTTACTAAACTTAGAAACAACCTCCTCGAAATTGAAAAACCTTCCTCACAAAAAAAAAAAATTTCGTCGCATAAAAAAAACCTTTCTTCCCCGTCCAAAACCTTCCTCACTTCTATAAAAAAAAATAAGTAAAAAAGAAACGTCATCACACCCGAAATTTTCATCACAGTTTGAAGAAGAGATTTAGTTCTGAGTTTCAACTAACATCATTTATCTTCTCTCTTGATCACAACTTTAAGAACTAACAAGAGGAAAAATTTGCCAGGTGTGAAATCTCATTGTATTCGAAAATAGTTTGGACTATTGACAGCTTTGATTCAAGATTTTGTAATGATATGATGACTGTAATTGATGATATATCTCATCATGATTTTCATTTTTTGTGTTGTTTCAGTGATTTATTATTTTGGTTTTTGTAGAAAAAAGGATTGTTATACGAGTTATCAATTAAGTTCAAGAGGTGGGTTTTCTTGGTCTGATTTTTCTGGGAAGATCAACCTCTTCTTTGTCACCATGTATTCATGCCTATCAACCTATCATGTCTTCCTATTCTATCAAGTAAGATGTCTTCATTGTTTTCTTATCTCTTCATGGTTAATTCATTTTTTTTTTATATTAGGTTTTACATGCGATCGCGTTGTCATTGGATGACACCCATTTTAATAGTTGTTGAGAATGTATGTCAGATCCAAGTAAAACTCTTATTAGTTTTGTGTTTGTATATTTCACTATTTACAATTTTATGATTGGTTTGAGAAAAAAAAATATCTCGAAACTAGGATTTTTTTTTTTTTTTTTTTTTTGTTAATGTCCACATAAGTAACTCATTAAGTTAATTTGGATGGCAAACCCATTTAGAATCACCACATTGTTAAAATTGAAAAGTTGGATGCACAAAGTGTTAACAAAAAAGCTGGTTGCCCACTATGTGAAATTGGCCATAGTTTGATGCCCAGAAATTCATTTTTTTTTCTTTAGGAAATGGTTGAATCTAATATTAATGATTCATTTTGCATTTTTTAAGTGTTTTACCACTGGCGAGAATAGTTGATGAACACGGATGGAAATTTATTTCAGGCAATATTCTTACAAATCATGGAATCCTATGGGATCTTATACAAGGAGGACTTGAGAATGCTCAAATATCATGGGAAGCTTAAACTCATTTGACATGAAGGAACCTTCAATGTTTTTAATAAAAAGAGTGGTATTGTTGCTCTTTTCATTGAAACTATGTTCTTGAACACAAGTGAGAACAGTAAGATTTTGTTTTAATGTAATATAGAGCTACAACAAAGGTATATTAAGTTTGCTTAAGGTTGAAAGGCGTTGTTCCTCTGGCAGCAGCAATAATCAGAAATATGTCAGGAGCAGTTTTTTTTTGGTTGAAAATGTAATGACTTTAGAAACTTTTGTTGCAAGTCTTCAGGATTGCACGTTTTTTTTTTTCAATTGAACAAAGAATTGTCTATCTAATGGTGATCATATTGTAATGTTTCCTATCAGTTTTGTTTATTGTGTAGACAGATTCAAAGTCTTAAGGTTCTGTGTCATTCTACTTATTATGTAAATTTGATTTTGAAAATTAGTGATATTGGACCATCATAGATAATACGTACAAACATTTTCCATGCTCTATTTCATTATTTAAAAAGGTAATGGCCTTCATCCTCCTATTCCACTCATAGGTATTTGCATTTTATTTATTTTACTCTGCAATACTACATACTTCACACATTGCAGTCAAATTTTCAGAGTTCCTGACAAAGATTGATAGGCATTTTGGAAAGGAGCTGGAGAATGAGCCCAAGTTTTTGAACAATGGTGATGCAGGGTTTGTTAAGATGATTCTACTAAACTAATGGTGGTCAAAACTTTCTCCTTCAACAAAGAGGGCCCACGAAATGGGAAAGTGGTGGCGTCCCTATACTTTTTAAATAACCATGAGTCAGCCTATTCTCCTGACTCATTATTCTTCTTTATAGATTTCGTTACTTTTAGTTAGCTATTGTCGGAAACTCTTGGCATTTTTTCGATAACCTAGAGCGCATATTTATCCCGCAGATCGGGCTGTCTCAAATCTTAGTCATTAGGCAAGGAAGTAGAATAAATGCGAGAACAAGAACACTAAGATTGAAGGAAGGATTAAATGAGCAGAACTAGGATCAACAAATATAGATAGCATAATAAAGCCGTTAATGGCAGAGTCCATAACGCATGATTAACGTGTAAATTGAGCGTTCCAAGCATTTAAGATTTTTATGTCCACTCAAAATTTGACATGGCTGATCATCTGGAAGTATTCTTGCCACTTTAGCATCCATATTCCATAATATTAAGGCAGGAGGATTAAGAAAAAATGGGAGAAATAACTGTCGATAAAAAAGAGAAACAACCTGTGAGAAAAAAAATTAAATAGTAAGAGTCCCAATTAACTATGTTTCTCTTTTGAAGAGTCCTAATTTAGTTTCCTAATCTATAATAATAAATATTACAGGCACAAAGAGATTCCTTTATATACTAATCTTCAAATCAGGAGAAAAAAGCTGCGAGCAATTCTTGAACTTCTAAGTATCCCATACTCTCGAATTCTTTCTACAAGTCTTCTTTCAGCGAGAGACTCTCCTCAAATAAGGAGATTCCTTTATATACTCATCTTCAAATCGGAGAAAAAAATCACGACCAATTCTTGAACTTCTAAGTGTTCTTTCTCTGAGTCTTCTTTCAATACCTCCCAAGATATATAGAAAGCACCATCTCGAAGTTCTTTTAGTAACTTCACAAATAATGATGAACGACATTTTCTCTTTCATAACAACATGATTTTGAGTTCTTTTTACTAGGTAGCTATGTCTACAAGAAAGCGAGATGCACCTTCAGATACTTGAAAGTGTATTTAATCAAAAGAGTTTATATTATACTAAGGAAGAAATCAAACTTTTGACAACTCAAATTGTCAATACATGGTCAAATTTCAAAGATAATATTTTTCGGGATGACCTCAAAAATAATTAACTAGAAAATTGGAAATTGGATCTGCATTGCGTTAACTAATCTCAAAATAATAATTAATATAAAATCGAAAACCGAATGTAAAATGTATTGAACTATCTTTAAAGAACAATTAATGGGAACATCGAACTAACTTCAAAAAACAATTAACGGGAAATCATGAACTGGATGAAAATGCATTGAACTAACCTCAAAAATAATTAACAGGAAATCAGAAATTGAATGCAAATACATCGAACTAACCCCAATGAATAATTAATGAAAAATTGGAAACTGGAGGCAAATGTATCGAAACAATTAACGAAAAATCGGAAACTGGATACAACAACATTTAACTAATCTCAAAAAATAATTAACGGGAAATCAGAAACTGAATGCAAATGTATTGAACTAACCTCGAAATATAGTTGTATTATATGTAGTTGAAATGTCTACACAAATATAGTTTTGCATTTAAAATAATGTTTACCACATATTTATTCGTATGATTGGGAATGCCTAGCTATTCAACTAGGTGCAATATGATTTTCGCCTCATTTGGCATTCTCAAAAAAACTTTGATCAAACGCCTATCATTAAAAAACAAAAAAAAAAAGTCGAAAGGGTTCTTTATTTTTATAGGTGGGGTTTTCACGTTGCAAGATTGATATAATATTTATATCTCATAGCTATGTATAGTTGTAAATATTTTTCAAAACCCGTTCGTAGGACGGGTTCGAAAACTAGTATATATAATAGCAGTCCCTTTTCGTGGCCTATGAGGGTGTCCACGTACGCAAATTTTAAGTACCCTGTTTACTCACTATAAATCAGGATGGATTAAGAAAAAAAAACGGAGAAAAAACTGGTGAACACATTAAAAAGTCAGCAAAACCCACCGAATCTTTGTTTCGGCTCATTTTCCGGATGAAATCCAAATGAACAGAAAAATAGGATTTTAATATGAAAAATACAACTCTCTCTCCCCTCAATTGAGGAAACTAATTACTATAAATCAGCATACTAAAGCCCTTCGTCTTCTCCGAACCCTTATGTTTGGCTTTGTCCGAAATATCTCTGCCAATCCTTAAAAATGAACCCTACCCTCTTCACTCTTCAATTCACTGAGCCAACTCCAATTACCCACCCCTATTATTCAAAGGAAAAAAAAATCCAACATGCTCTAGCAATCCCTTCGTCAGGTATGAAAAACAGTTATGGTTTTTCTGAGTTACATCCTCCGCTAATAAAAAAAATTCGATTGGGCAGTCGAGGAAGAAGACGAGGTTGCCGAACCAATTAAGGCAGTAAACTTGATTTTTCACACTTGAGTGAGTGAATGGGAGATGTATGAAACCAGACACGGAGCTAATGCCAATACTGGCTTTCCATACCGGAAGTACAAACACCACAAGGCCAAAGATTACCAAACCCATTATCCAAGTGAGATTTTCGAACAAATATCAACGTTAATGATTTGTCTAAGTTTCTGAGTCCAATTGGATCACCAACAAAGCGAGTGTTGATTATTGAAAAAGTATTTTGCATAAAATATTATTTCGATTCTAACCCTTTTGTGCACTGCACAACAATGGAAGTTGGCGCTCAATTTGGAAAATTGAGTTCAAGGATGATTTGTGGCATAGGACGTCTTGGTACAACCTGAATATACAATCTCCCTTACCCTCTTCATGGCACAGGACCTTTTACTGTAAATCATTCAATAGTGTTACTATAAAAGAGTCACCAACTGAATCAGCAGCTTCTTCAAGAGCCAAGGCGACAGAAGCTGTCAAGGCTCCTATAGAAAGATGGTTTTCAGAAGATCTAACACTGAGCAAAACTAACCTTCAGTGATGCAGACTTATCTCTTCAGAATCCACATCTGAATCCCCGTAGAAGCAGAGGAATCTGGATCTATCCGATTGCTTCATATGAATCATACAAAGCAGCTGAGGCATCCGAAACGGGAGAATAGGATAGTACACTCCTTTTTCCAGGAAGGAAGAACGAGGCCTTTTCAGCCTGACTCGATGAAGAGGGGATTTATATAGTGTCTCAAAAGTAAAAGCTCGGGTAGCTTTCAGACAGCCAGCCATTTGTTAATTAACAGGTAAGGGTTTTCAATCGTATATCAAAGTGAGAATAGTGGTGCAGCCTGCATCCGATGACTGCAATGTTTAAGTGATCCTTGAACCGTGCCTGTGACATTTGATAGGCAAGATGTGAGAAACAAAAATGATTTATAGTTTACTATTTTTGCATTCATTCATATTGCAGGTTTCTCTATCCCATATACCTGCTCATTTGTGTGGCTGCTGCAGCTGTCATTGAGTCTTTTCCTGATTTCTCTCGGGATAAGTATGCTCCAAATTTGACATCCCTGACTATGACGGTGAGGTTTTCCTAGATTTTTAAGATATTTCTTTTGAACCCAATATATAGTTGCTTATTGTTTCACTCTTTGTGGAAACAGGCTGCTAAGGTCGTCAGACATGTTGTTCTTGGTCTCATACTAGCTGCCTCCCATTGCCGGACTTTCTCATTGATCCATGATTACTCTGCACCTTTGGAGGCTTACAAGCATTTAGAGCACCATGAAGATGTTGGAGTTGGTTAGTACCCTGTTAGCTATGAAAGTTAAAGCTTTTGCTACCAGATAAAATTTGGAAGTACCAATATTAACTGTTTCCGACCAAATATATGTTTTGCAGCTTCCATGGTATGTGTTGGAAGTGTGTGGCATCGCTTTCCATCAGCTTTTTTCGTTCCGGAGTATGTGGGTGAAGTTCGATGGCTAGATGATGGGTTCAGGGGGCTCCTTCCTTTGCCTTTCAATGCTACCTTGGGTGGGTCTGTTGCAGCACCACCTTATTTTAACAATAAGAACATAGCTTCTGATGAGCAATATGTAAACGCTTATCTCAACCAATTCAATTTCTTATAGTATTGTGCTCAAGGTAACATATCATCTATCCTTATTAAACTTTATTCACAGCTTAGGGAGCAAATTTTAAGGTTCTAATCATTTGGATTTATTCAATAAGGTAAATTATTCTATTATTCTATTATTGGTTTCCTTATTTTTTGAATTATGTTTGTTATAAACTCTTTTGAAGCAAATCTGTTATTTTGCTATTGTATTGTGAATTATAATCTAGATTTTGATCTTGGGGTATCTTTGAATTTTTTAGATTTTGACATGTGATTTGATCAAAGGAAGGACTTGCTTGCATTATGCTGTTTAGGGTTTCCATCATAGAAGGGTAAGTGAGTTGTATTGCATAATTTGGTATGTCTAGACTGTTGTGTCATTCTAATAGTCACAATATCGTGCAATTTGCTATTCCTTAAATAATTAACTACGTACTCTGCTTGGTACTTCTAACATTTTTTTTATGTTAAAGTTGGAATACACATTATACAATAATTACATCTTAATAGAGAGCAATATCATCCTGTCACTAAAATAAAGAGTTCAGTCCATCTAATTCACACTCTGTGTACAAATGAATGAACAATCTTTCTCTTCTATTGATTTTTTTTTGTTTTCATCTAAGGCTTCATATTCTTCAAGTTAAAGTTCGAATTATTCATTCAATTTACTTTGATGTCTACCTGCTACTTATTTCAAATTTTGTCTTCTTTGATACCCATTTTGAAGTATGCTTTCAAAAGGTGCGAGGATGTAAACGTTGAACTACATACACTGGATTTGTTGATAAAGTTCAAGTTGATTAGTATGTATGTATACCAATAGTGTTAATAACAGTGAACACTCATCGATTCTAGAAGTGGCGTTTCTTTATGGCCAATAGGACACGGAAAAATTTGCATGAATCCTTTTAACTTAGAATTTCACCAATTTTACCAAATGCAATTAGAAATACTTCTACAAATATTTTTTGATCAATCAAGAAAATTAAGTAAAACCCATCTTCATCAAGAAATAGCAGATCGATACTGAAGGTTTGAAGAGAAGTTTGGTGCGTATGTCACCAAGAGGATCATTTTTTTTTTTGTCTTTCAATTAATTATGTTATATTTATTTGATATTGTTGTAATCACTTGAATTAAAATTTGGAACAAGTAGAGTCTGTAATGCTCTGTCTCATAATATCCTACTTTGATCAAAGTCTTGCTACCAAGAATGGCACTAAACGGTGTGGTTATTTACTATGCAAGTTATTGTAAAGGTTTGAAACCTTCCAACAATCAATATGGATGGTCACCACACTTTTAAGAATGGGATACTGAATTCAAATGCTTTGAATAAACCGTGGGTTTGCCTTATAATACAATTTTTTTTGCATCTCTTTTAGTTTTACTTAATGTGTGAGAATGCTCTCAGGAGAGCATGACCTTACGTCATCTCATGATGGATTTGTAAAAATGTGAGTAATGACTATATTTACAGCTTTTGTGAATTTTATGCTCAAATTTTTTTTAGGCCACGCAGGGATAGTTTTTAGCGTTTGGTATTTGGTTTCATCAATGGGCTATATTGAAAGACAATCTAAGTAAATGGAATCTTTACCTTGCAGTGTTAGAAGGTACTTTCCCTATGACTATATTTGACTCTCACGGTTTATATATCTGTATTTTGTTGCATTGAATTAAAATCTTAAAATGCATTTATCTATGACCCGAATTATTTAAAATGCTATTTTTCATTACTTGAAACTAATTATATGCACTGATGTCGGAAATCATGTGGAATGATTGTTTTTGACTGTTGGTCAGTGGTCATGGTTTATACTACACACGTCAGCAGAAATCGGAATGTTTCCTATATATTTTCTTAACCAAAAATGAGGCCCCTATTTGTAAACCCTTTGTTTCAACCAAAAAATTCACACACTACAGAAAACTGATTCAATCAAAATTCTTATCATAATAATTTTGTATGTTCTCCACTCGAACTTTTTTGGAAAACAACATTATAGCATGAAAGCCAACACAATCACTTTAAGAAAAAAAAAATTAGTAACATTATAACTAAAATTATTCAAATTATAAAATTAGATTAAAAAAAAAAATACATACTCATTCAATTGGCTTCTCATACTTAGAACCAACTTTTGAGTTTCACTATTTATATATCGAGACCACGTTTTAATCAAACACATAAATCCTTTATCCGTTATCAAAACATACTTATTTTTGCCGGCCGGATATCTTTTGGACAATTAAAAAACATCATAAATTTACAAGCACAATCCCTACAAAACAAAAAAATTGAGACAAATACATTACTAAAAAATAAAAAAAATCAACTTACTCTTCCATTGAGAAAAATATTACAAGAATACCTATAAAACAATAAAAAAAAATACATAAAATCAACTTACTCTTCGTTCTATACACATGCATTTATATTAATCAAACATAACTAGAAAGATAAACTTATTGCCATAACCAATTATACTACTCTATTAAAAATGGAATGATAATTACGTGTATGACTTTCTGTAGTAAAAGTTTAAGCAATTATGATAATTATGTTGTAAAAGTTTAGACTGATTATGAATACTATATTTTAAGCAATTATAGTTCAATACATGCGTAATCCAGGTTAACCCATGGCCAAAAGGACATACATTTGGAATCATGAAGCCAAGTATACGTCTATATGTCTGCTGCTAGAATTAGAAATGAATTTCAGATAACATGCATGCTTAATAAAGAAGAATATTAGTAAGCCCATGTGAGACTAAATGCTTGATATATACACCATAACAATAAGTTAATTAAATTTGCATTTTTAGCTATTTTGGTGCGGTATATCCAAAACAGCGTAGTTTGGTGTCAAATTTTTGATGTCTGGGCTGAAGTTGTTTGGTAAAAAAATTTAGTGTTTTTCAAATCTTACCATTAAAGATGCTCTTAGGCAGGTGTTAAGAATACCATTATGAGATGGAAGAGTTTAAAATTTTAAATAATTGAATCTGAGGTTGAGGGTCCTAAACATAAACAAAAGTACTTCATGGGTTAGTATGATGTTAGAAAAGATTGTTTCCATTGCAACGACCATAATTTTGTAGTAATTCCCACACAATATAAGGGGAATTGATATTCTTAACAAAGAATAAAGAATATACATATTTTGGAGCTTAATAGGTTACAAGGGGCAATTTAACGCTCCCGACCACATAAGTGGAACTTTGAACATTGATTCGGTTGATTACCATTTAAAATTATATTCGTATGATTGGGAATGCCTAGCTATTCAACTAGGTGCAATATGATCTTCATCTAATTTGGCATTCTCAAAAAAACTTCAATCAAATGCCTATTATTAAAAAAACAAAAAAAAGTTGAAGGGATTTTTTTTTATGGTGAGTGGGGTTTTCACATTGCAAGATCAATATAATATTTATATCTCATAATTCTGTATAGTTGCAAATATTTTCTAAAATAATATATAATATATAACGGCACCCGTTCATAGGACGGGTCCGAAAACTAGTTGCTTCAAATGCTTCTCTACGCTTTTGGGTTTCCACCTAAGTGAATGAAACACCTTCGCAGCACACCAGACTAGCAACAAGGAAGAAACAATCACAGTGATTAGCATCACATTTCCCATTTTAGTTCGAACCAAAAGCAGGGACCTTAGTAGCAGTTATGATAGACTGAAGCTCAGATGGAGATCGTTTATAGAACTTTTTTTGAAATGTTTCTGTCCACTAATTCACCACAACTGTTTTCTAATGTAAGGACCACGTTTTCTAAACTTTCTTTGCTCATTTTCTGAGTGAGACAAACCTGTCTTTTCCAAAAGCCTTAAGGCCCCACGTAGGGATGTGCATCTTGCCCGACACCAAAAAAAAAACACCCCGCACCAACCCTGACTACAAAATCTGAACCCGAACCGAAACCAAAATACATAAGGTAGAGTTTGGTTACACTCTAAACCCGAACCGACCTGAGACCTATCCGATAATTTAGCTCTAAACCCGTTAAAATATTTAATAAGCCGGAAACTGAACTCGAACCCGAACCCGAACTCCAAATCCGATTTCAATTGCCTACTATTAATTCCATGAAAAAGAATGAGTTAGATAAATATTTGGATAATGATCTCATTCATGTTTAGAATGATGAGTTATTTAATGTATTGGATTATGGAAAAATTTATGTTGGGACTTTCAATTTTTTTAGCAATTGCATGTGATCTAATATGTGTTATATGTCTATATTTTGTTTTGAGTCCATCGATTTTTAGAACATATGAAAAAAATTATGTCCAAGTATAAGTGATAGTTACTTCTAAGTTTATTAGAAGTTTTAGTTTGTTTGAAAGATTGGTGAATAGCTAAAGAAAGAATAAAATGTAGATATATATTTTAAATGAGTTTTTTTAGAGTGATCTTAGACATATCCATAGAAACACTCCCGTACCCTATAACTATCTTAAATTTTTGCCATACCCAATAACTGACATCCAATAATGTACCCAAATTAATTTGGGATATTTCGGCAAAAAGATTTAAAACAATAATCTAAACACCTTTAAGAGAGCGTGCCCGACTTAGCCGTTTTAACTTCAGCCGCCAGAACATAGAAGCGTGGGCGAGCTAGCCGTGCAACTCGCTTTTCTCCTTAGCCCATTCGCCATCTGTCCTTTTTAGCTGCCTAATTCTATGCGGCGTCCGTCCGGGTTTTCCCTCCAAACAGCACTCAACACCTACCTCTCCTAGCCATCTCCTCAACTTAAGCCGCCTGTTCACCTAATCTAAACACCTTTAAGAGTCAACAATCATCATCATCATCACAAGTCAAAAGAAAAGAAATCATTACTCAGAAAGCAAATTGGTTCTTATCCAATCAAATCATTTCAATCAGTAATGCTTTTTCTCTTCTTATCGACTAAACCCCCAACCATTTGCTTAACTTCTTCTTCCAATCGTACCAATTTCTCCGTTTTTCAATCGTACCCAATTTCTCCTTTTTCAATCGCTAACCCATCGGACCAATTCCTCCTTTTTCCAATCGCTGAGAAGCAGCAGCAGAAGAAAACACTCTTTATTTACTACTAATAAGAGTAAGAGGTAAGATGCCTCTTTATTTACTTTTTATTATTTCATTGATTCTTCCATGTTTGTCAATTGCAAATGTCATTTTTTTCCCCTTAATTCGTTTTTTAATTGAGTTGGGTTCGAAAATTGGATCAAACCAATGTTTTTAATTTTGTTAGCTAACTTCATGGATTGGATCAATCTCGTGTAGAAGAGAAGACTCCATCTACAAGTCCACTGACCTGTTAAAACCCACCATACTCCAATCCAAGTTCTGCCCAACCTGTTGGGTTCCACTCTCAATAATGTTGTTGATGAGGAAGCCACCCTCTGATTATTGATGTAGTCGTTTCGTTTTTGCGACACATTCCCCCGCTGTCCATTTCCAAAACGTTATATCTGAGGTTGATGTGAACCTGGAAATTAATTGTAGTTTGGAGATGGTGCCCTCTGCCTGTCGAACCCTAACCTGCTGCTGAATTTTTACACTCTAGGCTTAAATGTTACACACTCTAGATGCATCAAATGCACATCGTTGCCCCAATAAAGCCACTACTTTCATCCCAGTTTTTTAGCCTATCTCACAAGATAAGCCTTTGGTTTGATAGGGAGGGTTATATATGAGTTTAAGAGGATGAGAGTGACTTTGGTGTTTGACGGAGGGGGTCATGGAAACGATAGGGATATCGAGGACAAGGTCACAGGAGCTGCAGTCGTAGTAGAAGCCCTTGCCATGTTCCCAACATGCATCACATATAGTTAGTACTCTTTCTAGGTAGGAGGGTCGCTTCGAGGTAAGGTAGTAAGCTTTGTTGGAGTCAATGGGTGGGTAATAAAGCTTGCAAGTGGGCTGGTAGCTTGGGAGGATGAGGGCGTGGTTGGGATCTGCATTTTGGTTAATATGTTGGTGTATTTGAGAGCATTGGATATGGAGGATATAATTGTCAGCCTTGCAAGTGTTTAAAAAAAGGGGAAAACATATCTTATGAAGTTTCCTATGTATTTTGATATTTGAAACGTCTCCTTCTCTGCCAAGCTTTTATTCATTTTAATTGAATTAGATTATGTACATGTCACACCTTGCTATATAGGAAACTTCTGTAGTCACCTTTGTCGCAATATGGTATAGTGCCAATTGTCCCAAACAAACAACAAAAATGTTGATAAGTATTAAAGTAACGCCAGTGTCATACCATATGTGGTATAAGTGTCCAAGAAGTATTACTGAAATAGCCATATTAAAATTGTCCATGGATCACGGACACATTGGGAACATCGAAGTATATGGGTATCAAGTGTCGCTGAGAGATTATCCTCCCTTTGATCTGTCCGGATTATTTTATTGAAGAAATCTGGCAATTCCAAAGTGTACAAGAATATAAGTTTGGAGAAGGCTGCTGGATGTTGGGGAGCTCTAATGGATGTTCATGGCTGAAATGTTCAATGGATTGGTCATATTTTAGCTTCCCAATCCCTTTCTGTTTCTCTTAGATAGAGATGAACACAACGGAGACCTTGATCCCTTGAATCTATATGTTCTCACAAGATGGTTGAATCTAACATGTTAGCTTCAAGTTGATTTCTTTTTCTTCAAGGTCACCAAATATTTGTATTAATCAAGAAAAGCAAAATTCAGTTAAATCCTTAGGCGTGCAACTGTGCAAGTTTACCATACTGTTACTAGCAATGTCGATAGACCCTAAGAGCTGACAATTTTGACCCACCCTTATATTTTTCCATATTGCATACTCCGCATTATTAATTCTGGTTGGGAATAACCTTCATCTTAACAAGGGGCGATAAATTACAGTTAATATCTGTATTGATTGACCCTCTGTTCTTCTACGTTGTCCTAGCTTCTCAACTCCGACCCATCCTTCTCAACGTCCACCATCGAAAATTTTCTGAAAGCGAGTTTATATAGAATATTATTAAAATACTTACGCACTGTAGCATTCTCAGGAAATTTGTAGAAGTTACTCTTCACAAACGAAAGTTACTGAAGTAGAATTCGTTACTCTTAAATAATTTGATCATAAGGAGATTTAATTTCAGTTTCCATTTGCATAGTACCCACCTTAGGAGCCACTTATCTTCAGGCACATCTACGTTCTATTGTCGTCGAAGAATTTCTAATGCAATAATCTTAGATAAAGGTTGTTGTTCTGTATTTACAAGTCGATCAGGGGATGCAATGCTTGATTATGAAAACATCATAAGGCTTAGGTAGGCTATAAAAAAATAAAAAGGACTAGCCCGTATTTTTATATTGACTTGCATGTTAAATGTCACTCTCTTCCTGCCGACTTGAACTTAGGTATAGTAAACTACCAGTCGTGTTGTTTGTTGGAAGTCTTTATTTTTAAAATTGTGTAGCAGCCCCTTCCCAGTATATACCTGTTACAATATGAAGTTTGTGGGTTATGGTTGCTTTCATACCCTTTTTGTCTTAAAGGCTTAATGCTTAAGGGTAAGATGTCCCCATTAACTCACTTGATCTCTGGGACTTTAGGACACTCTAGCCTTAACTTTGACTTCCAGTTTTCAGTTTAGAAATAATAGGTGTTAGGGGACTTATTTAGTATTTCAATAGTATTTTTATTCACCTAGCTCAAGTTAATGTCTACGTAGTTATTTACAAACGGTATTCGTTGGTGACACACGAATCCCCCTACTTCACAACTATAATTATATATAATAATAAAATTCAATAAATTCGCTTCTGTCAAAGAGTTTTATAAACAAATTAACTCCGTTGGACCCTGTGCATCAATGCTCAATTATACGTTATCTCTCTCCATTAGTTTATAGTTATGATGATTAGTAATATGGTTAGTTCTGGCTACACTTTTTTTACTAATTTCCAATCCCTTGAACTTACATTAGAGTAAACTACCCGTCATGTTGTTTGTTAGCAGTCTTCATTTTTTTTAAGTGTGTAGCAGCCCCTTCCCAATATATACCTATTACAATGTGACGTTTGTAGGGTTATAGTTGGCATCATACCCTTTTCACCTTAAAGTTTTAACGCTTGAGGCTACGATGTCCCCGTTAACTCGCTTGAAAAGACAAGATACAACTATTATTTCAACATTCCATAGGTACTTCAAGCATTTTCTTTCTATACTGCTTAGATATATATGTATGAAACATATTCATTTCGTCATTTATTAACACTAATTTGAAGTCTTCCGATTACCTAATTTCTACATTGCTAATAGATTGATCACATGTTGTTTTTCTTTCAGTTCTATATCTCACTATATTAGCTAAGTTGCCGACCTTGCTTGCTTTTTGACTTTTTCTTGGATTTCCTTCAAGAATAAGAAGCAATAAGGTTAGACTTTACAACAACTTCAGTCTTTTATTTTCTGATTATCCAATTGTCCAGGACTTATAATTTAATTTACTATCAAAATATGCTATGAAATGATTGTTAAATGTTTATGAAGGTCTTCAGATGTGTTGCTCAGATTGACGTTGCTTTATTATTATTATTATTTTTTAGGTGTACAAGGAATAGGATGATAGTAGACAATTTCGTCTAACTGCTTTAGCATAATTCTCTCCATACGAGTTCCATCAAGCAATTCCTATTTGTACTTTTCGTTCGTGACCCCCTAAAGCAACCTACTTGACATCTATAACTATATACTAAACTATTTATAATAATTAAATTAAATAAATTCACTTTCGTCAAAATGTATTATAAACAAATCAACTTATTTGGACTTTATACATAATTTCTCAAGTATATGTTTTCTTCCTCCATTAGTTTATAATTATCATTATTAGTAATTTGGTTTGCTATGTATATATTTTTTTCATAATATTCAAGCCATTGTGGGATTTCATAACTTTCAACTCTACTAAAGTTTGGGTTCCCGACTACTCTTGACGGTTGTGCGATTGAGGCTTTAAGTAGTTATAACTTTTAAATTGAATTTATGTCTATGAATACAACTGTTGCCCGAGTTGTCTATATCATGTAACGAGTTGTCTATTTCATGTGATGATATATAATCATAATTATTCAACCCAACAATGTATGTCAAGCTATGAAATTTATTGTTTTTCGTTTTTCCAATTATATTTTTTTGCTCCAACTAAATGGTTAGCTACAACGTGTCTATAAACTATAAAGAGGTCTTAACCTTTGTTAACCTACTTTTAACCTTCTTAAATCGTTTCGTTTCATTAATAATTGCCCATCCTCTGTGTTAAATGGTATTATTATCGCCAATATAAGTTTCCAACTGATATAGTCTATTCAATATCGTTACTTCGTATGAAAATATTTAAGGAATGTTTATGTTTGATAAATGAACATATTAAACTCTAACAAACAATGATATCTTCCAGGGTGTACTACCAATATCTGTTATTTATTTGTTACACTCAAGAGGATTTCCCTAGAAACTGAAAATCATGAGGTCAATGCTAGCAGATTAAGCTTGACATGACCATTGTGGCCAGTAATATTTTTCACTCAAGTTTTGAATGCTTAGGAATTAACACAGACATTGTACACCAACAGTCACCAGTCAATATGGTTTGTGGCAAACGTTTGGAATGTCCACGTGCGCCTATGTTGATGTATTTAGCTCCTTCTCTACATCATCCATAACTGGTTCATTATTTCATAGTCAATTTCACTCTGCTGTTAGTAGTAGATAGCTATTGCTTTCGCAGTTTTGTCTACCTTTATTAGAAACATTATTCTTTCGCTTACCTGTTTTTAAGTACAAGACTCAAGATTGTCAGTGTAACAGAAGGTAGCAAAAGAGTTCCACAAAGAAAACTTATTGACAACTTACAGTCTTCTTATACTAGCTATACTAGCTAAGTGGAACGTGTATCAAGGTGTTTAGATGTGTTCCTCAGACTGATGTCGATTTGTTTTTTATGGTTTTTGTAGGTGTAAAAGGAAAGGGATGATAGTAGAGGATTTTGTCTCACTACTCCAGCTCAAATTTCTTGATACAACTTTCATCAATAATTTCCTGTTTGTAGGTAGTCCCCAACTATCTTCGTATTTTTCTTTAAATATGATGTTATATTTCTATGCTATTATGTTATCGTATCACTTTAAACACTGTTAGGCGTTATGATTTGTTCTCCCGTACAAGCAGCTTCTATCGTTATTCATTTGTTTTTCATTGTATCTAACCCCATACACATTTCAACATCCTCCGTATTACACGGCTTACATGCATGTATATTGAATACACTGGATAGGCAGTCATACAATAATTGTTGCTTTATTACTTAAACTGTTTGTTAGCAGGTCTAAACATGCTGTCAATGTTTGATAATGTCTCTGGCGCTTTTATATAACTTGCGAATTTTATCAACATTGTATTTTTTGTTGTCTATAGTACTCACAATTAGTTACTCATCATTTAACTTTATTTTATCATCATTACAGACATGCTGGCATATGATCTTTGGCCCCTGCATTTTGGCCCATTTTGATTTATTAAGATCACTAATAGCAGCTTAATGAAAGTTCATGCGATGAATTACGCCTTTTATAAATAATGGGGTTCTATTGACTTGAATGTCTACTTCATCTACAATATATTAGTTTTATAGTTGAAGTCTTCACAATAGGATTGTATCTGACTAATCTACTCATATTTAACTCTTTTAGGTGGTTCCACATGAAGGCTACAATTGGTTGTCCACTATTATTTGGATTTTTCTAACAAAGTACCAAGGACTGATCACGCTTTGCTGGTATTCCATAGGTATTTTTTTTTTAAATGTTAATATATCTTAAATTATTTGTGCAATTAATTTTTGTTACATATTAAAATTAAATTATTGTTACATCGTTAAGGTTGACATAAGATTGGAAAAACTATTCGTGTTTTAATTCTGTATAACCTAATATTATCTATTTTGTATATAGTTTAATATAGCTACAACGTATTATTTGTCAAACTTACTTAGGTTAACCCTATTTCTTATAATCGTTCCCCCTCTAATTTTGTTATTTTTTTTTATTTGTTTCATTAACTATTCACAAGGCTATACCTTGATCAATTTATTAATTTAAGTTATATAATGATAATATTTATCAATTTGGATTGGCATTGCAGTTAGAAATATGTTATTTTGTATTTAGCTTCAATGGGTAACCTGCCTATTAGCTTAGCACAAAATTAACTCCTTCTGACCTTAACTCCAAATCATATAAATATTTTTCAGAAAATTTTATTGGTTGGAGTTAGACGCATTACCTGGTCCATTTCGGCATACACATGGTAATTTGTTACTTAAAATTTTGTTGTGTTATCTGTCTTGCTTCAATCTTAACTTCATAGTCTCCATGACTATTTTTTCTAATCAGTTAACAATACGAGCTTCATACATAGGCTGAGTATGTGATAATTGTACTTGATGGCATAGTATTGACTTTAACTATATTAGAACATAGCTCATTATATCCTGTTAGGACAACAATAATTTCTTAAAGTTGATCAACATCTAAACACCTTTAAAGAGGCGCACCCGAGCTGCCAAGCTTAGTTTTAGCCGCCATCACATAGAGGCGTGGGCGAGCTAGCCGTACACCGCGCTTTTATCCTAACCCGATTCACCATCTGTCCTTTTTAGCCTCCTAAGCCTATCCGGCGTCCGTCCGGGTTTTCCTCCAATCGCAATGCAACTCCTGCTTTCTCAACTCCAAGCCAGCGTCCGCAACTTCCACCGCTTTCTTCACCCTATCAAAAACAGAGAAACGAACAACAGCTGCAGGTTTTTCTTCCAGATCCAAAAATTCCGTCTGGTTTTTCTTCTCAACAGATTCAAACAAAAAAACCCAAAGAAGCAAAAAGACATTAATTCATTAAATTCACAAGAAAAAAAGTGTATTAAAATAACCCTCTCTCTTCATCAAATTCTAACATTGTCAGTTCAAAGAATATCTTAAGCCATATTGTCCTATATTATCGAAGCCATATTGAAGAATCGAAAGCGAAGCACAACTGGTGATACTAATGGCAGCTGAACGCATACTGTCTTCTTTGTGAATCAGGTATGTTTCAAATTTTCATATTGGGTTTGATGTGAAAAAGCTTTGTTGAACTTGGAAATTGAAATGAACAAATATCTGATTTCATTGTTGGTATGCAGTTGATTTATTTTGCACTATATGGAGGAGATGGGTCCTGAAAATGTTGATTGAAGGATTAGTACAGTTCAACCTGTTCCTACTAATGCACTTTTCACCCCCATCTCATCATCTATCTACCAACAAAGTCATCACTTTCAAACCATTCAACCCAAACTTACATTTCTCATCGTTTCTAAATACCAATCAAAGGCCCAATAGAAGAGAAGTAACACTCTCTGCTTCACCTACTACAGTTGAAGCTATTGAAGATGTAGAACAGATAGTACGCTTCGAAAAGAGGTATTCACTCTATCCCTCTTTGTTTGTCATTTTTTTCCCACTTATTTGTTTAATATTTACTTATTTAGGCATTTTGTTTAATAAAAGAAAAGATGTATTTTGATGGATTATTGCATACAAGGAAAACCACTATCTTCGTTTATGATATGGAAAACCCCAAATAAGCAAACTCCTTAGTTCTCGCCTCTATTCTTCGCAACGAATATATTTGTTTGTTTGTTTGTTTGTTTGAAGGACTTGCTGTTTGAGATTAGCTATATTTTCATTACCATCATGTTTGTAGTATTTAGGGATTGAGTGCTTGATTTGGATTCAAGAACCTGAGAATGTAATTTTTTTATTACATAAAGTTAAGGTATAAAGAAATTGTTTTGTTTTCTTTTTAGTGCTTCAACTATTAAGTTTCTCGGCAAAAAACATTTGATTGCTGTCATGATTGTTTATATATCTTAATCGGTTTTGTCTCGACAATCCAAAACGCCATCCATATTGGCATCCTTAACCATGTACAAGCCTCCACACAAGTTACCCTTCACTTAATCTGCACTCAATCCGATACATACAATATATATCGACTTCCATTTAATTGGATTCGATTGGTTTATTTGTTGCTCATATGTCTAATTTTTATTGTATATTGGTAACTTTAAAGCATTAAAGCTTTGGAACAATTCATTATTAAGCATCGACAGCATTATGTAGTTTTCAATAACACAACTGAGCAAGAAAGGGACAACATTGCATCCGAAGTCACTTCTTAAATTGCTCCATGAATTAAGAAAAGGTATTTGTTCTTTATAATCCTAAAATTATTAGTTAATGAACAATATAGTACGATACACGATGGATATTTCTGTTTCAATTTTATTCGTTAATCCCAATACTTTTTTCTCATTTTTTAAGTCAGCCTCATTTCAATATCGATATTCCCAGTAACCTTGAAGATTCAAATTTACATATTGAACAGCATCTGTTGTATGCACACCCCCCAAATCAGTCTCATAAGGAGTTTCGTTCTTGGGTGTTTATCCTAATTACCATTGAAGCTAAATTGTGTAGTTGAAATGTTTATGAAATCTATTTTATATTTTGTCAATTCCCAACATTGCAGGGTGGTAGCAATAGGACAATAAATTCAACTATATATTAATTGAACCAGCGATGCTGTTTTGCACTAAGGTAGGTGAAACATACTTGCTTCTTGATTCATTAATTAGTACTCTGAATTCTTACCAATTACATTAGGATTTATGTTTGCCAACGTATTTTTATAAGGGATTATAGTTTATATTTGCAACTTGATAATCTCTAACCAACTCTGTCTCAACTGGTTTGTCCAGTTGAATATATGTAAGGTTTCCAAAAGGGTTTGCACCGGCTAATCTACACATGACTCATACATATGCTATATACCCAACCCATGATGCCGGATGAGTTGTTTATCTACACAATGAAGTTTCTGGTCACAATATACAATTATATATATGGGTTGTCCCATATAACCCCTGCTGTTGATAAAGTATGACTCTGACACCAACCTAGAGGTGTTTGCTACACTGAAATGAGTAAAATATTTCTAATGTGTACAAGAGATTTAATCATGTTTATTTAGAAGCCAACTCTTATGAATGACATAATCAGGCTGAAATCTTCAAGTTTCAACCTACATAGTGGCTCTATCTACAAGAATCTTGAATTTCCCTCTTAATAGATTGTACCCCGGTGTATCTGCTCTACAAATCTAGGTTGAGAATATGCACCATTTGCTCTTCGCTGAACATCAAGAGCTTCTAGAACTTCTAGCTGATGAAAAACATTCCTGCCCCATATTAACTCAGTTTCTCCCAATTAATTGTATTGACGCGGATCACGAACCAGTATCTCTATATAGAATTTACTCAACATTATACATGGAACAAGTCCTTAAGCCAATCGCGCCCGATAAGAAGCCACCTAAAAGTCATTATCGCGGCAATTGCAAATTGTCTTTTAATTTTGGTATGATCCTATATGCTTTATTTTTCATCAAATTTAAAAAGCTATCATTGCAAATACTAACAGTTGTCTTTTTTAATCATGACCAAGCAATGTCAAAAAGCAGGGGAAGAACTCACGATTCTAAGGACATTGTATGTCCCGGGGCTATTTCACTAGGGTACCTTGAGGTTAGTAAAAACATTTGAAGACATTGTATTTGTCCCGGGGCTATGTCACAATTCTAAGGACATTGTATGTGTTGGGCTGTTTAAATTTTTTTTGCCAAGTGCTTATATTGTAATACTGGTTTGGAGACACTGGTTGTTAATTATCAGGTTTAAACAATATTTATGTTGTAACCTCTGGTCTATCTCTTTTGCACTTAGACATGAAGTGATGCTGAGTTGTTGACTATTTGAAACACATGTAACCTTCAGGATATCCCCATGTCACTTGGTCGTGTTTAGCATGAAATTTTTCTTGATATGCTCTTGGTTCAGTTCTGCTTTTGACCTTCAGAATGTAGAGACCTTCACTATGACAGTAAACAGTCTCTTTATACACTGTGTGGAATGTCTCAATCTCTGTGGTGGGTCTGGCGACTGGTAGATGTTGTTAAGGCACCATGATAATAGGATATCATTATGGCATCATTTCATTGTAGTTAAGTTTATGATTGATGGGTTGATTGAATCGTAAAATTCCAGACTGCATAGCACTCCCAGGGTATGACAAACTCCAGTACAAGTTTGAAAGATAGTTATGTAGTTTGTCCATAAGTTATTGCTGTATTTGAGTAATCAATTTGCTTTGCATTATTGGTGGTCAACTTTCATTTTAATCAATATGAATTATGAATTACAAATTAGCAACTCATATGCTAAACTGATCTCATTTAAAACAGGCTTGCATTGCCAATAAAAAAAAAATGAAATTAGCAGTAATTAGTTCATTTGTGTACTATTTTCATATGTAAATTTGGTTCAATGTTTGTAGTTGCCTCCATTTTTCGCAGGTTGTTGTGGCAGCACTCATGACATGGTTGGACTGGCTCATTTTTGGGAAGGCGGTGTTTACTCTAAAGCTATTGATGGATTTGAACTGCCACTGCAGTTTGGTATTTCAGTACTGGTAGTTGCCTACCCATGTGCACTGGGTTCAGCTACCCCAACAGCTGTCATGATTTCCACATGAATAGGTGCTTCCCAAGGCGTTCTCATCAAGGGTAGAAATGCTCTTGAAAAAGCACACAAAGCAAGAAACTGTATCTAATATCTGTTAATAAACATTCAAAACTGTTATATGTAACTTTTTATATCTTCAATTTTGTCTTTGATTCTAAACACATTCTATTGACTAAATGCATAGAAAGATGATTCATTGGATTTCAACACTCTGGCTCCAGGTGAAATGTGTTGTGTTTGAGAAGACTGGAACTTTTCATAGTAGAGAAGTCTTTGGTAGTTAGTACGATGCTGTTTTCAGACATGGCTATTCAAGAATTTTGGGACATGGCTGCTAATGCAGAGATAGTCTCTGTTTCTAGCTACTCTTATCATTACTTGCTTTCTAAGGGAAAGGGGAATAGTTGTTTTGGATTACCATTTATTTGTTTTTATTTTTCTTTAATTTTCAAAGCAAACGGAAGCATCCTGTCGCAAAAGTTATAGTGGCACACGCTAAGAAGCTGCATCAGCAGTATAGGCACGTAAATGTAGTTAAAGACTTTGAGGTGTACCCAGTGTTTGGGGTGGGCGGCATGGTTGGTGAGAAAACGGTATTGGTTGGGAACAAGAGACTCATGAAGGCTCACAACATCCCAGTGAAACCCTGAGGTTCAGGAGTACATGTCCACGTAAATGTAGTTAAAGACTTTTGAGGTGTACCCAGTGTTTGGGGTGGGCGGCATGGTTGGTGAGAAAACGGTATTGGTTGGGAACAAGAGACTCACGAAGGCTCACAACATCCCAGTGAAACCCTGAGGTTCAGGAGTACATGTCAGATAGTGAGCAGCTTGCTCGCATTTGCGTGTTGGTTGCTGTGGATGGCATGGTTTCAGTCATTGATCAGTTAATACGAATTTTATCGTTCTAATTCGTTGATTTTTCTTCCATCACAACTTAACATTCAGTATGTAAGTTAACAAAAAATTCTTAATAAATAATATTCCGACCAAGGACATTATTATGGCCCAAAGATTAGACTTTTGTAAAATACATACATAATTAGAATATTTTGGGGTTTTCACGTTGTTCGTACATTTTTTTTTGAAGATACGTTGTTCGTTTTCACTATCAACTCCACATACGTTCATAAATAGTATTAGATAAATAATAGTTCGGTAAATACGAATTTTATCATTCCAATAAACATTTTCATTAAAAAATTTGACTCAACCACAATTAAATGGGTTAACCAACTTTATTATGGGCTATGTCTAAGATGTACTATATGACCCACATTTGTATATGACCCACGTTAAAAAAAGGCAAATAAAATAAAATAAAAATAATCTGATATAAATATATTGAACAAATAAAAAAAAAAATAACATAGTTCAAGTATAGTTTTGCATTGAAAATAGTCGCAATATCATCTTCGCTTCATTTAACATTTTCACATAATTTCAATCAAAATTCTGTTATTAAACAACAAGCATACATTCAACAAATCTCAACTATGGGCAAAAGTTTGAACTTTTGTAAAAGACATACATAATTAAAAAACTTTAAGCGCAAGTTTATACATACATACATCATTATAACTTAACACTTTAGTATGTAAATGCAAATTTATATATGAACAAAAAAATCTTAATAAATAATACTCTGACCAAGCACACGACTATCTAACAAAAAAAAAAAAACAAGCACACGACTATGGCCCAAAGATTGAACTTTCGTAAAATACATACATAATTAGAAGACTTTGGGATTTTACCGTTGTTCGTACATTTTTTTACCTAGATACGCTGTTCGTTTTCACTATAAACTCTATTTACGTTCATAAATAGTATCAGATAAATAATAATTCGGTTAATACGAATTTTATCATTCCAATAAACATTTTCATAAAAAAGAATTGACTCAACCACAATTAAATGGATTAAACGACTTTATTATGGCCTATGTCTAAAATGAACTATAGCCCTAATATTAAATAAATCTATCTACTAGGCTTTACTTAGACTATTTATTATTTATTCAAGTAGATATCGGATTCGGATGTGAGTGACAAATTTTAGATTTCCTAATTCGGATTAGGATTCCGATTCGGATGCAACTAGGTATGCATCCTTTTCTTCATTTATTCAAGCGGATATCGGATTTGGATACTATTTCATACATTTGCCGAATACGAATTCGGATTCAGATGTGAGTGACAAATTTTAGATTTCCTTATTCGGATTAGGGTTCCTATTCGGATGCAACTAGGTATGCATCCTCTTCTTCAAACCAAATAGTACAACATATTTCCTGAAATTAATTGCGACGTATTTTAAAAATGGGAGTGTGCTTTGAACATAGAGCCCTGTGTTTGCTCAACAAATGAGGAAGAGACTTACAGAGATAACTCTATCAAACTTAAATGGTTATATCAGGTAGAAAATTTGTATGTTACTGAAAAGTAAAAACAGATATCATGCTTAGTCTGCTAATGGACATGAGTCGGATTACATTGCTCAGTCATCCGTGTGTTCCTAGGAGAAGAACAAACATACTACTTATTTCACTCTATTGCCAATGACTGAAGGCATTTATATCATCAAGAATTTTTAATTCTATATCTACAGTCGGTTTTTTCAACTCAAAACAACCTTCCTTCTGGTCACAACATGTTAAGCCCTTTGTCTAAACTTTAAGACAAACCCCAGTTTGTTCAGAGTATTTGAGACCGATTGACCTGATAACAATGTGAAATCGGAAGCTCTGTGTTGCTTGGGAGTATTTGTTCCTGAAAGGGACGAAACGTTGACTGAAAGAGTCCAAGAGGTCAATCCCTACACCAAGCAGTCAAACTTAACAACATTGAACACCTGATTCAATGAACAACACCTGTTGATAATACTCTTACCTCTTTTTTTTACCCTCCACGTGCGGAGCACGTGCACTTATACTAGTAATAATAACAGGTCTTTCGTTTTTTGGACTCGTTTTTTTTGTGACAGTTTCTTTTTGCATTCTTCTTCGTCTTCCCTACTCTATCTTCTACCGAGATTTAAAAAATCAAAAAATCAAATCTTTCGAGCCTTGCAAACACAAATATGGTGTGGTGAAGTTAATCTTGTTTGCCACATCGCTTACCAATGTTACTGGCTTCAGTCTTCTTGTAAGCAGTTTGTAGTCTGTAGCAAGCCCACATGTTCCTACTTAGAAACCAAACTGTAGTTGAGCTTCCAACTGACCACTTGTATGTAATAAGACCATAACTAGAGATTCCAGTCTCATGGATATCCTATTCGAAGTCATTTTGCTTACGAGTCTTTGTTCTTTAATCTTTTACACCCACTACTGCTATTTATAATCAATAAATCTAACAGAGTTTAGTTTTTTAGTGCAGCTCATTGAGTGAACTTATGGATTTAGTGACATAAAAGAAGAACGTATTATGGGATATGATGTGGATAATGTTAGCTTGATTAATGGAGATTAGATCCAAGCAAGTGCGTGTTTGAGGTAGAAAGGACAGTTGGTTAGATTTGTGGGGTTCAAGTGTTAAACAAAAATAATATTGGTGTTTGAATTATGAAGCCAATATATCAAATCACTGGTTGACAAGAAGCCAATATTAGTTGTAGACAGGGAACGGTGGAATAAACAATATGAGAAGTTACAGAAATACATGATCATTCACTACAAAGATACATCAAATATCCTGTAGCTGATTGCTGCAGCTTCATTTCTATATTGCAGGGTTTGACTTGGAGGTAGCTGTTTACATGATAATTTTGCGCGTTTGTGGCCATCAAATAAAAATATAACGAATAAACATCAGCAGACCAGTGCGTTTCCATATGCAGAAAAAGAGTTGAATGAGTTTGATTTTTTCGTGTTTGTAAGGCATCCTTACAAAAGTACATGTTTCATGTAACTTGGTTCATTCCACTATTCCAGTACAGTTTCTATGTGCCCCTGTATCCCCAAATGCTCTTCTTATGCCTCCCTAGGAAGTCCCTCAAAGTGAAGGTTCTTTAAAAGGGACAAATATTTGAAGGAGTTCTTAGAGTGCTTCAGCTGAAAACAAACTTTTGTGCTTGTAAATGCCATTCTTCTACTATTGCCACTTGTCGAAGTGAACGAAGTTCCTCCTAGGCATGAGCGGAAATTCTTTACTGTCTAAAGTGCAAAGTTCATATTTGCATTGAAAATAAAAAAGGGTAGCTTTCTACTTTACAAGAAAATCAGTGAGAGTTTCGTGATGCCAAGTTCATTTGGCATCCAAATTTGTAGTCTGTGTACTGAGCCCATTCTTTTGTTGGGACGTCTGGCGATTGGACTACTTGATACCTGAATAGTTGTAAATGTTTCTTTAATGTTTTTATTACTTTGTTTAAGTAGTTGAAAACAAATTTTAGCTGGATAGGCTTAAAAACAAATTTTAGCTGAATAGGCTTAGTGGTTCTTGCTTGGAATTAATCAAATGAAAACTGATTACCGTAGATCTGAGTTGGCGAGGATGCCAAACTGGTGTTGATCTCAGAACGTAATGCTTGAAATCTCGAGGTGATCACTGGCCATATTTATGCACAGGGGCCTTATTAATCCCAGTTGCCAATGGGTGGTACTTTATCTGATTAATGAAATATAGTTGTGGCCTAAAAAAACGAAGAAAACCGGCAATGGTGCCTTAGGGCAACACGTTTTATTTTTTCTGATTAATAACGAAAAACAGCAAGCATACATACTAAGTGCAGCACTTAAGTTGCTCATTTGGCCATCAGTTAGGAACCCTACAATTCAAGCGTATCTCCCCTGCAGTACCAGTCAGAACATCCACCTTCCCCATCTTTACAATTGCTTCTGCAAACTCGCCATTCCAGAAAAATGGGACACGCGCATACTGCTTTACCTGCTGAGCAGTATCTGGGTTGGAAATAAGTGTTTCTTATTACATAACAGTTTGTAGCAAGATGCAGACCTCGTAATCTCTGACACGGAATATTGGTAGATAAAAGAAGAGGTTATTGAAGGAAAAAAAAAACCCCGTGGTCTTTTTAAAACCGTGGTCTTTTTCTTCTACAAGTGAATCACTTGGAGTATAGGGTTTAATTAGTATGGTCCTACGAGTTATATTTAATAAATGACTTGTTTTAGTCAATAAATATTTTGGGTACGCCTAATAAAAAGAAGAGTAATTTAGGAAACTAAATGTGTTTAAAACCCGTTTATTTATTCATTTTAAAGTTGGGGTACGGGAGCGTTTTTATAGGTGTGTCCAATATCACCCTTTTTTAGGTCTCAGAGATTGGGACCCCCATATTGTGTTAGGCGGACCAACAACAAAAATAATTATTATAAGTGTGCCATTGGTCCCAAAAAGTTGTTTTGTGTTGGGCACCTTCCAAACCAACGTGAATTTCACTTGTTACAAACTTGCAACCTTTTCAGCCCTTCTCTTCTCTTCTCTTCTTTTCCACCATCCTAAATCTTAAACCATGAAAAATATATCATAACACTAACATTAAACACTAGGGCTGAATATGAATATGCATGACTAGACTCAGGTCATATGTATGTATCTGAATGAATGAGAAAATTGAACACCCTAGGCTTAAAACCCGCGACTAGGTCGTTAACGTTAAAACCAAACGGTCTGGTCACACCGTCTAGACTGAGTCCAAAACGATGTGGCCATGTTGTTTGGGATTTGAACTTTGAAAAAACATAAAGTTCTATTTTTTGGCCTCTTGACCGGTGTGGGTAGTTTGGGACTTAGTCCAAACGATGTGACCACACCGGTAAGTTTTTTTCTAAGTCCAAATCCCAAACGACATGATCACATCGTTTTGGACTCAGTCCAGACGGTGTGGCCAGATCGTTTGGTTTGCACAATGAACAACCTAGCCGGGTCGTTTAAGCCTAGGGTGTTTGAATTTTCTCATTCAGCCACTATACACATGCATATTTAGCCCTAGTCACATGCATATTCAGCCATAGTGTTTAATGTTAGTGTTAGGATATATTTTTCATGGTTTAAGGTTTATGATGGTAGAAGAGAAGAGAATAGAAGAGAAGAGAAGGGCTAAAAGGTTGCAAGTTTGCAACAAGTGAAATTCACGTTGGTTTGGGAGGTGCCCAACACAAAACAACTTTTTGGGACTAATGGCACACTTGTAATAATTATTTTTGTTTTTGGGGTCTGCCCAACACAATATGGGGTCCGTCTGTAATAAATACCTTTTTTTTATTGTCATCTTTTTTCATTTATACCGGATTTTATCCTACCAGAAATCCAAACCCAAGCCCGATGGGTACCCAAAATATAAGATTAGATAGGGTTTGGTCACACTTCTCAATAAAATACCTAACTCTGAACCCGACCCAGTGAGAACCGGTTTGGGCTTGAATAACCTGATACTCGTTTAAAACTCGAAAAATCAGGTTCGGGCCGGGTCGGGTACCCATTTGGACATCCCAGCTCCCACGCATGAAATATCAAAAAAATTAGCGGCTGAAGACCTTCATTATGAATGGAGACGATTGAAGTCGAACACTACGACAACACAATCAGGGGCGGATCCAGGATTGCCACTCAAAGGGGGCTGCTACAACTAATATACACTACAAATTTTGTTTTTGGGATGAATTATACACTATTATAACTAGTATTTCTTTTTTTTCGACGGAAAAGTTGGGTGCCCCACCCCCACCCCCCCCCCCCATCTGCCCCTACCTATGCCTACTTGTCAGATACAATTATTAAGAAATGTGTGGTTTAATATAATGCATACCCTGCCAAAACCAACAGTTTCACCTCCATCATATCCAAGTCCTAAAGCAGCAACTCCAGCTTTTTGTGAAATACTACTAGCACCTGAAGTAGCTTGACTTTGAATCTTCCCACAAGCTTGAACAAAATGTGTTGGATCAGCTAGGTACCCAAGTTCCAACCAGTCATTGCAAACGCCTTCGAAAACCCATTAACAATCAATGTTCTCTCCCACATTCCAAGCAAAGAAGCAAAAAGCTAATATGAGTAGCTGGTGCATAAACGATATGTTCATAAATCTCATCCGATAACACTAATAGCCTAGGATGTTTCGCGACTATTTTAGCAATCTCCTCCATAAGTTTTCTAGGATAAACAGATCCAGTTGGATTCGAAGGCGAACATAGAATAAGTACCCTCGAATTCTCATTAAGTTTTGATTCTAAAACTTTAGGATCCAACAAAAGTTATTATTCAAGGATGTTCTACAATCACCAGATTTGCATCAGCCATTCTAGCCATTTCAGAATAACTAACATAAAACGTACCAGGAATTCTAACCTCATCACCCGACGAACAAACATCAAGCAATCCTTGAAGTACACTTTGTTTAGCACCATTACTAACTAAAATCTGATTAGGTGTATAACTAATACCATTCTCTTCTTCAAGTTTATGACATATCGCTTTACGTAACTCAAAAGTACCAGCATTAGGAGTATACCTTGTGTGCCCTTCATGTATTGCATTAATCCCTGCTTCAGCAATCACTGATGGGGTATCGAAATCGGGTTCTCCAGCTGCTAAATAGATAACAGGTACACCAGCTTGAACTAGTGCAGTAGCTTGATTAGTTATCACTACGGTTCTCAACGGTTTCACAGAATTCACTCTAGGACTCAATGTAGTATCGACTGTAAATGGTGTTCATACTATATATATATATATATATATATTTTTTTTTTTTTTTTTTTTGGGAAGTTTGGGGGGGGGGGTGTTTAGCCCCGGTCAGCCAACCTGTAGATCTGCCCCTGGACAGCAAGAAACCTCTGCTTGGAGACTGAATTTGTTCGGCTGCTGTGCCCCCTTAAGGCCTTGGTAGTATATGGGCTTTAGACCCTTCATAGGTCCGGCCCTTTTGTAACATTTCCATCAGTTCGTCCCCACGGTTGTACTGGTTTAGTGACTTTCGTCCACATCCCAGATCAAAAGCAAGCCAAATTTTCGAAATGCTTTTAACATTGCAGCTGCACAATTTGTTCGGGTTCTACGAAAAACTTTCAGAAAGATTACATGTGCCCAGGGTGAGTTTTTTGGTACAAGCTAAGATAGCAAGAAAAGTTCTCGAGTTAAATGTAACTCTATAAAGGAATTTAAACAGAATGACCAACTAGTTAATATTCACCCAAAGATGAAACTATGTGATCATCCATATTGGTCTATTGTCATTCTACTGGGACACTATAGATTATGTGTCCCTTCATTCACCATAATAGACATTCATGGAAAACTTAGTCAACAATGCAATAAACATATTTTGTGGAAACGCTGTCAACAAGCACTACTAAGTATTTTGTTGTTTGTACTTGAAAATAATTTATATGAAACAGATCAAAGTTGCGAAGAGAAAGCACATTTGAGATTTCATCATTTGCATGAGTTATATATATGTAACCTAGATCTTATTTGGTGTTGAAGGGACTCAAACTTGAAGGTTTTGAAATATCAAATATTATGGGCACATTTGTAGGACACATGGTCCCTGGTTGCGCTCTCATTCTCTTAGGTCTATGGCATACCTTCAACACCATCAAAGCTTACTATCTCAAAGGAAAAGCTAATTTTCATTCAAGGTTTTGGTACCCCTTCAATGATTTCTCTTTCAAATTCAAATACTTGGAACTTATACTTATCTTCTGCTTCTCCATATTTTCCATAACTTCCCAAGTTTTGGACTTCTATCACTTTGAGTTTTCGTTCATGCTGGATAGTTTAGAGCATGCAACCATGTTTCTTCACCTTGCCATCTATGCAGGAATCGCACTTGTCGTCGAATTAACACACATACCAGAGGTTTTTATGTGGTTCATTGGACTCCTTGCAGCGTCAGTCTTTAGCCAAGAGTTATTTTTACTACATTTTCACTCTACAGATCATGTTGGTCTTGAAGGTCACTACCACTGGCTCTTGCAGCTTATAGTGGTAGTCTCATTTGTATCAGCTCTCGCAATGATCAGCTTCCTAGCAGTGTATCAGCAGCTATAGTCCTTTCGGTCTCTGTCCTATTCCAGGGGTGTTGGTTTTTGAACATGGGATTCATACTATGGGTCCCGAGATTTGTTCCTAAGGGTTGTATGGTTAGTTTCGTGGAGGGTGGGAACGACATGCATGGAGCAGTTACTTGTGGGACGAATGACGCTTTTCTGAGAGCTAGAGCACTGGCCAACTTACAATTTAGTTTGATACTAGCTGCAATCATGATTCTCACATCGAGCCTTTGTTTGACGTTGGCTGGAAAGTATATTGCGAGGAGGCAATCAATCGAATATGAGCGAATTCATAGTAGAGGTGCAGATGCAAATCAGATACCAATGGATGTTTAATTATGGCACCAGGAAAAATTCGCAACATATTGAAGCAAGTAAGAATATGTTTGAGAGCGTCCAACACTAGTTACGGAGAATGGATCCAGCAATTACCTGAAATTTGAATTTTCTTCTTGAAAATTCTGTGATAAATAAAATGTAGGCCGAAACAGAACGTCTATATAGTGTACTAGAGAGCCAAAACGAAAAATTGGCTCACTTATTAATCTTGGCGTTTAACGCAACTGCTTGCTCTTATGCACACAATTTGTGGTATTGTGGTAAGCCTTTATACGTACCAGATGAAAGACTGAAAGAGGAAAAGAAAGACCAGAGTTGGTATATGTTTAAGAGTATCTTTAGGAGAGAAACCAAGAAAACACTAAATTTTTGAACCAAACAAAAAAAATACCAACCAACTTCAGGAGCGATATCAAATAGTTGACATCAAATGACGCGGTTTTGGATAAACAGCGCCATATAGCCTACACGGCTTTCTCAAAACCACGTAACTGAAGCCCAAACCCACGTGGTTTTCCAGAAACCGCGTGGTGTTTGAAACACCACGTGCTATGTCTTTATAAACATGACCAAAACCGCGCAGTTCATTCATTTTTAACTTTTCTCTCAATTCATAAACCCTCTCCTTAGTAAAAATTAAAAAAAACAAAAACCTACCTAAACTCTTGAAATTTTATATGGATCATTTTCAACTTTTCGACGATAATAATGATGAGTATTGGTAGCACACAAATGACATTGGCGATGATGTAGAGCTAGAAGAACCCAAGGAAGTACAAGACGGTAGGGGAGAAGAAGCCGAGGATGTCGCGCCGACTGATAGACATTCCTATGTACTTGAGTATCAATTGAACGACTTCGATTGACAATTTAATCCCGATGAAACACTTGATATGCAAGTTGTGTCTTCTACACGTGATACAAAACACGTGTCAAGTGTAGTGGCTAATTCTCAGGTAATTAATTAGTTTTGATTAAATATTTTGAATATTATGCATTAATTAGTTGAGTTGGACCAATTAATTAATTATTTATCTTATATGCATTTTTTTTTTCATAATATCAGCAAGTTATTGACTACCGAGTTAGATCGGCTTTACTTGGTGTTAGAGAGTAGTGAAAAGTTCTTAAGAGTTTGTATGAGTTTGTACATATTAGAGATAGTATTTTGTGTGCACCTTTGGGTGTTTTGGTTGATGTAGATTATGAGAAGGCTGATTGGGCAGTGGTCATAGCTTTAGTAGAAAGATGGTGGAATACAACTCATACATTTTATTTTCCTTGTGCGGAGTTGGGGTTCACACCACTAGACTTCACCATGATTTCTGGGTTGAGTATCGGTATAGGCCAACCGATATCTTTTAATACAAATTATGAGAATATTGGTAGTTTGCTTATGATTTTTCCTTGCTTGGATGCGAATGCTTATGATTCTTCTGGTATTAAGCTATCTCATATTAAGACTGCATACATGGAACCTATCTTGGATCCTAATACACGAGCGGAGTTAGTTTTGACTGTTCTACCTGGTAGTGAGGGTGCTGATGTGTATGTTAAGGTTTTTTTGATATTTTTTATTGGGCATGTTTTGTTTCCAAATGGTCATTCTACGGTACAACTTGGATATTATGCTTATGTTTTTGAGTTGCATAATATGAGAGATTATGACCTTGGTAGCTCAGTATATGCCACATTGATAGTGGCGTTAGACAAATCTTCACAGACATTTGGAAGTAAAAGTCCTCAGATTGCAGGATTCACAGGACTTTTGGAGATTTGGTTTTATGAGTACTTCCGTTGTATTTGTCCTAACATAGACATAATTGCTGATACTCGCCCTAGATTTGGAAGTTGCATTGGTCAATGCCTCACTTGACTCGTAACAGGGGGCAGATTGGAAATAATGTGTGTATGGCTCATGCTCAGATTGATATTAGATCATTGTCATCTATTGAGTGGAGACCTTGGCGTTTGTCTACTGCCTTTGACGATCCAGTACGTTGTGTAGCATGCTTGTGTTTTGTCACGTCACAGAGTTATTTTTGCCGCACGTGACTGTAAGGTTTGGTACTGTGGCGACAGATGTTGGAAACAGTTGACTGGACGTTATGGAGTTCCATGTGCTCCCATACTAGATGTTAGTGATGCTAAGTCGTGGAGTAAAACTCAAGTTCATGAAGTTCATGCCAGTAGTGGTCCTTGGCCAAATGCGTCTTCTTTTGTTGTTGAGCAGATTGCTGATCAATATTATAGATGGTGGAACCGTGTTTCTATGGGTCTATTGTTGCCCCCTGTTTGTCGGGCAAGCAATTCGAGTTTGTGGGCCTAGAAGGGATGAGACGTGAGCTACGTATTCTTTATCCGCCACAGCCTGTTTACAACCCACAACCTATGAATGCATATCATCCAGCTCCTGTGCCTGCCATTAATCCTCAGATGTTTGCCGTGTGTGGACCTGATGGGGAGGCTACTTATGTTTCCATTCCTGAGGTGCCTGATGCTTGTTTCTATGAGTTAGAGCCGCAGATTGATCAGTATATCATGGTGAGTTTAGTTGTTTTATTTATCTTCTTCATTATATATATAATATGTACTCACACTGTATTTTCTTGGATTTTCAAGCTGAGGTTTGGGAAATATATGAGAACAAGGTTTGTATGTTTGATGGGATGAGGACTGCCGTGTATTATTATCGCCAAGAAAGAGAGGAGGTATATTCTCAAACATATCAGCAATCCCAACGTGCGTATGACGAGACTCGAAAAGCGTATGAGGATATTCAGCAGGTGTACACACAACAACATCAGGGATATGAGGAACTTCAGGCTGAGGTAGTTAACCTTCGTGCAGACAGAGAGATCTTGGTTCTCAGGTTAGGAAGTTAGAGGAGCAGCTTCGGAACATCCAAATAGAAAGAGGAAAGTCATCGAGTGGTAAAGGGCGTAAGAAGAGAGCTAAATAAATTTTATGTAATATGTAACATGACCAGATTATAATTCATTCCTAGTATCATTTTTATTCTCAAACAATTGCACAATTCATTCTTATTAGATAAATAATCATAGGTTTTGGATCATTCTTATAATTTTTATCATTTTGGATCATTCTTATTAGATACAATTGCACAGTTCCTAATTTCTATAATTTTTATTCATATCACGTACGCGGTTTTGGATGAACTGCGCCATTGAAGCCCAAGCCCATGCGGTATTCGCAAAACCGTGCCATAGAAGCCCAAGCCCATGCGGTATTCGCAAAACTGTGCCATAGAAGCCCACTGTCTAGCCCAAGCCCATGCCGTGTTTGAAAAACTGCGCGGTTTTGCGAGAGAGATTTGATACAGCACCAAAGCAAACACCAAATTTTGGCTGATTTGGTGTTTGGTTTGGTATTTTTTTGGTGTTTTCATCAATATGTATCTCTCCTGAAGATGAAAAAACACCAAATTATTGAAAATTTGGTGTTTGATGCTAGGATAGTATCTCACCTAAAGATGCTAATTTGGATCACTTTGCAAAAAATCACTTTGAAAAGCTTATGTTTTTGGTCACTGTCACTATAAACTAACTACAAAAGTAAAAAGTAAGATCAATTTGACGTCTTTTAGATTTGCCAATAAAGACTACTTTAGGCCCTAACACCATGCGTTAACAAAATTAAAGAACTACCAAAAAGTAAGTTGGTATTAGAAAACAATAGAGATCGATCAGATAAGCAATTCTGAAGACTGCCAAAATCGTTCATGTTTTTTGTAAGATAGCCCATTGGTTAGCCCTATTGACTGTAGTTGTTAATATTTAATTAAGTAATGTTTACCTTGTGCTGTATTGTAAACAATAACATATGCCAAGCAAAACATAATTACATGCAGATTGACTGTTAATTCTGAAATCTGATGAGCATCCATAATCCATTAGATCATCAAGTGTGACAAGCTGTTGTTCTGTGACTGGCTGTGAATTACAAATTTATTCTATTCATCTAAACAGAATTATACTATATATGTACGTGATAACTTGTGCACGCTTCATTGCGCGTGTAAAATAATTTGAGCTCCATGCTGTGGTTGAAGAGTGATAATGGTGTTTGGAGCATGGGCATATGAGGGTGAAAGCTGAAATGAGAAGTGTTGCAAAATCATAGCCAACGCCATCTTAGCTTCTATCATGGCAAAGTTCTGGCCTATGCAGATCCTTGGTCCCCATCCAAATGGAAAGAATGCTACCTTTTGATCCTTCGACGCTTTGGATATTCCTTCTGAGAATCTCTCGGGTCTAAAATCTTCTGCATTGTCTCCCCAGAATTCACGATCATGATGAATAAGTAGTATCGGTAGGATGAGTTGAACCCCGGCTGGGAGGGTGATATCTCCAAGCTTTGTTGTCTTGCAAGTATACCGAATTTGTTGTACCAATGGTGGATACAGCCTTAAAACTTCATATAGAATCATGGTAACCTGCAATTGAATTTGGTACCATAGTCAAAACAGATGTAGCTAGTGAAGTAGTGAGCATATCTATTTCTCGACAATCAGAGCATAGCATATCTATTTCATATGACAATAAAGCATCCAGTTTCAGCAAGATTTGTTTCTTGATTCGACGAGCAATAATCAGAGCATATCATAAGTCCTCGGGTCATATGAACAATTCAGTGCAAGATTTGAAGATTCTACACTTCTTCAACCTACAACATAAACTTCGAAAGTCTCCAAAGATATTCGAATGTTATTGGAACCTTCCTCCTTTGGGTATACTTAAGATGAATGTTGATGGTAGTTCAAGGGGGAATCGAGGCAACTCTGGTTGGGGAGTAGTTTACAGAAATCATAAAGGTGACTTTCTTGGAGCAGCAGCTGGTGGACTAGGAAATACAACTAACTACATGGCTGAAACATATGCCATTGTCGAGGGAGTCAAGAAAGCACTAGAGCTCGGGTGGAAACACATTTGGATAGAATCAGATTTTTCCTCGGTGGTTAAAGCATTCCAGACGGGTTACATTAGAGAGTCAAGGCAACTTGGCAAGTATTACAGGAACAAGCTACATGGCTAAACGTCACTGCTACTTGGCGGGAAACTAACTCTGGAGCTGATAGTTGTGCCAGACATGGAGCAGCACTACTCATGGGACAAAAGGTATGGTGGGATGTTCGACCTCCATTCATGAGAAATCTGGAGAATCATTATACTACCTACTTTAGGTTCATCAACTAAGATTTAATGTATTGAGCAGGGTACATAGATGAGGATACCCTACTTGAATTCTTCATATCTTTCTTATTTTTTCATCTTGTAATCTTTATTCTTTTAATTAATCAATCACCCTTTTAGCAAAAAAAAAAATCTATTTCTTGACGAACATATGCCTGCTAAGCCATAGGTGCTGAGTAGGTTCTGAAATTTCATGTTCATATAGTTTTGAGTTTATATATCATTTTACACCATTACCAAATAGTTTCTTGAAGTTAAATCTCACTGTCTATATGTCTGATTACTTAAAGATATATTCCGAGTTTCCCACCATTTCTTGCAAGCAGAACAAAGCCATAAGTATCACTATCAATCTATGATGCCAAAAAATTGATTAAGGTTTGACGTTTTCTCATATCAGAATCTAGGATTCTAATAAAAACCGTTATAGATAAAAAGTTTTGAAAGAGATGTACTCACAATCTTTAAATGGTTTAGATATTCGTAACTGGGCATGTTTTTCCCACAAATTTGTAGCACCTCCTCCCTCGCCTTTTCTTGCCAGCTTGGGTGCATAGCTAAGACAATCATAGTCCATGTTAGCAAGTTTGAACTTGTTTCTTGGCCGGCAAAATAGAACAGCTTGCATTCTTCTATCACCTGATCAATTGACATCCCGGTAGTTTTAAGATTATTCATATCTGCTTGAGAACTTTCTCTACTATATTGCAAAAGCATGCCTAATAAGTCATCAACGCTCGACTTTCCACTTTCCAATGCAAGAGTTTTTCTCCGGATCAGATCTCTTAAGTTTACTATGATCTCTTTATCCAGATTCATTCTTCTCTTGTTTTTCTTCGTTGGAATAAATCTGTAAGATGTTAAATTGAATAGTGATGCTGTTGGTATGCTATTGGACCAGTTGTTGACTTTGATTGTTAGGGGAACCTGAATAAATTAGAAGAACCTAAAAGAAGTAAAGAACATGCTCAAATTAGAAGAAAAATTGCAATGCACCTGAAACCTGGAATGTATACGGATTGAACTGCCTGCATGACTAGTATACTCTGCTCTTTTTGAAGTTCAAAAATCTTCTTTCCTTCTTCAAAGTTACTTCCGAAGGCTGTTCGTGAGATAACATCAGCGGTGAAGTCTTGAATATCATGCCACGCATCCAGTTCACAATATCCTTGGGAATAAGTTTTCTTCTTCCATTTTTCAATCAATTCAATGCAACTAGTCAAAAATGCAGGAGTCATACCCTACAATAACGAAATCAACAAGTATAAGAGATCAGTAATATTGGTCACCAAATTTAACCTCTTCCAATCCTTACTCGTTGCCATTTGAAGCAGTTATGGGATGCCCAAAAGAAAATTTTCTCTTGTTGTTTCTGCGTTTATATGTACCTGCCTAACCTAACCACTATATTGGCGGATTGGCCTACGTTTAGGAGCATAATCTACGCAAGATTGCTTAAATCAATTCCAACGCATAGCACTGTGATTTTAAAGATCGCCAGTATAAGTTGAAACTGTCCCTCACAACCTAGTGCAAATTGAACCATAGCATCGGCTATAAGTCATAGGTGAAATATGACCTGACCTGTGAGTTTTAGCTTAAATTATCTATATTGTTAGTCAAAATTATTGGCATGCACTAGAAAAGCTGTTTGAAATTAGTATACAATGATAATCAGAGAACCTTTAATATTCCGTGAAAAAGAGAGAGTGAAAACCTTCAGTTTTTCTTGGTGGAAAGCAGGACTAATTAATTTCCTCTGTTTCACCCATTTCTCTCCTTGCAATGACGAAAGTCCATTCGATAGAAGTTTTATATGTGGGTTCCTCGGTGGTTTTTGAATGCGACCATGCTTGTCTGATAGGACTTCCTTCAACAGTTCTGGATCTAAGATGATGAGAGTAGGCTTTGTTCCAATCCAGAAGAAAGACATTTTTCCTGCATTACCAATATTCCAACATCAGTGCTGTATAACTGTATAAGTATAATGAGGTTCTCGAAATCAAAGTGCCACAAGGGATCTTATAAAACAACATACAATGAGAAACATATCAGATAGTTTCTCAAGTATCGGTACAGTGAGGGCAACTGAGAGAATGGCATTCGTTTTGGTTCCTAGTTATTGTTAACGAGTGGCGTGAGCTCTTTAAGGTTCATTATTTTCTTCTCTCCGATCCATATTGAGCAATTAAACAACAAAGAAATAGCAGCTAAGGTGATGTAGAAAAGCATTGGGAGACTTACATCTATACATGATGGTGATGATACAGAAAAAAAAAAAGTGAAATAAGTTCATCCTAAAAACTAATGAAGTTGATAAAGATAACTCGGGCCATGTTACGATTTAAGATTCCTAAAGTGATTCCTATTTCATAAGAATAGTCTCTATGCAGCTCTTGGTTTTGAGTTTTTCTCACCATTTCTTATCAAAACTAGCAAAACACCAAGGAAGAAAAATTTGTAAATAACTAAAGAAGGAAATACACGCAGAAGTATATGTTACTGAAGAACTTATAAGTAAAGTCTCTCACAATACATACCATAGATCTTCACTGTTCTGTTGATGAAAGGGATGACGCGTGGCACGATATGATGAGTAAGATTGATGGGTTTGGACCATGCTTCTCTGAAGCACCCTGCTAACTCTTTCAGGTCACCATATAAAAATTTGTAAGGAGTACCTTTGATCCCTTGTTGCTTCAAATGCTTTTCTAAGCTTTTGGGTTTCCACCAAAGTGAATGAAATACTTTCACAGCAAACAAAAACGATAATAGGCAAGAGATGAACAAAGTGATGGGCATGAGACCTTCCATTGTGTCTGTAAGCTCAACTAAACGAGCTGAAAAACCAAGATGCAAGGCAGGGTATTTGTATTTTCAAGTGCCTCTCTTTATTCCCATTTGGTTTCTTGTTGGATTGAATTGTCGCTGTTTCTTGATATCCTAGACAAGAAAAAAAAAAATATAACATCAGCATATTTTTGTTGATGACGATGTCTTCAAAGCAATATGAAAAGGATACGCTGGCATGCTGCTGTGGGAGCATTAACCACAAACCAAAAGTTGCGTCATTCTGCCCCATGATATAACTTGTGCTCGCTACTTGCTAGTGACATTTGGCCCATGATGAATATTATCAATTTTTTTTTTTGATTGAATTGGCAAGCCTTTTTCAAATGGCGATCAGTAATTCATTGATGCTGGTATTATCAGCCAAAGGTTTTACAAGTATTTATTGATGCTGGTATTATCGGCCAAAGGTTTTACAAGTATTCATTGATGCTGGTATCATCAGCCAGAGGTTTTACAAGTTTAAGATCCGTTCACGTAAAGATACCTCTCATATAATTGTAAAGGGTATGGACCATACTACCATGGTTAAGTATGGACCATACAATAGTAAATGTGTCGACCGTATATACATATCCAAAATTCCGCAACACAAGATCACAAATGAATGTTGGACTTTTCATTTTATCTTTTCAACTTTTCTTTCTGCCAAGGATTCCCCAGACATTTGGTGCCATCCAATTATCCAAACACTCTGGCTAACCATAGACCGTAGTACAACATGTCGTTGCAGAGCAGGCACAAACTTAAATTTTATTCGACTTTGGGTATCTTGAAATGCTGTCATATATTGTGAAATTTACCCCACCCCCCCCCCCCGCGCGTAATGTGCACGGGTGGATCCAGGGGCGATGTTGAAAAAAAAATACTAGTTTTAATAGTGTATAATTCACTCCAAAAAAAAATATTTGTAGTGTATGTTAATTGTAGCAACCCCCTTGAGTGGCAATCCTGGATCAGCCCCTGGTAATGTGAGCTAGCCAATTCACTCCAAGCAATATTAAGATCCAAAAACATCAAAACTCTTTAGTGTGAAATCTTAGTAACATATTGGACAAGCGTTTTTATGTGATTCAAAATCACATTATTCTGATCATAGAAAAATTATACACTTTCCTAAGATATATAATTTACAGTAAAGCTATCTCAACTCTCAAGTGACACCTTATAGCGCATGTAGAATAACTTGAGCTCCATGTTGAGGTTGAAGAGTGATAATAGTGTAAGGACATGGGCATATGAGGGTGAAAGCTCAATGAAATGTGTTGCAGAATCATAGCCAAAGCCATCTTTGCTTCCATCATGGCAAAGTTCTGGCCTAGACAGATCCTTGGTCCCCATCCAAATGGAAGGAATGCCACGTGATCTTTCGAAGCCTTTGCAATTCCTTCTGAAAACCTCTCTGGTTTAAATTCTTCTACATCTTCTCCCCTGACTTCACGGTCATGATGAATAGACAGTGTCGATGTCATTAGTTGAACTCCAGCCGGGAGGGAGAACTCTCCAATCTTTGTTTTCTCGACAGTATATCAACCTTACCATACAAAACATTTATGGTGGTCTGGCACAAATAAGCCGTGGCAGATCAACCTTATCTCCCAGTGGTGAATTTGATGCCATAAACGTTTTGTATAGTAAGTTAGTAACAGAACAGAAAATTTGTGATGCTGTCTCTGGAATCACAGGAACATACTGTCCCATTCCAAGCTTGTGATGTCTTGCAAAATCTAAATGTCATTGTCAATCCGGGCTTGACTCGTCAATCTCAGCTGAGATCGTCAATGAGTCTACGGGTCAAGTCTGCCAAAAAGCCTTGCTCCCCACCCATGCCTTGGCCTCTATAATCAGAGTTAATGTTTTTCAGCCGATAAGATTCAGAGATTAGGTAGTAGAAGTCTACCCTTGGTGCATTTCATGTAAATTCTGCATATATTCCGAAACTATTTGTGCTTGACCCAGAGTGGATTTCAGAAGCAAGGCCCAAAATATCGATATCGGTTAATATATCGGTGTACCCAAAAACCGATATATATTGGATATATAGGATATATCCGTTTTTTTTGTGACTAGTCCAAACTATCTAAAATATCATAAATATCGGATATATTGGTGGACATAATAGCAACATTTATTTATCAAGAAAACCATAAAAAAATATTGACAAATAATTAACCACAATGTCATAATCTAATATTCTAATGTACTCAAAGTCTCAAATTACAAAATAAGATAAATAAGTTATATTAAGTCATCAATACATAAACGAGTGACGTGACTGGTCAACTTCCATACCCGATTCTTGAATCCTAACTGCTTCACAATACCCTACCCAAGTGTATATAGAGTTATACCCACCGTTGAGAAATTGTCGAACATGTCACTCATATTTTTGTGTTGGAAATTCTAACATGATTCCAATTCGAGGAGTGTTGGTGTAACTATACATTGGGCGCAATGCAACAAATCCAGGTGCAGTTCCAACAGATTCATAACTTGTGCACATATATATCGGATATCTCGCCGATATATATCAGATATATCAGAAATTTCAGAAATTTCAATATTAAAAATTGGTCAAAAAGTCAATCGATATATATCGGAAATATCGATTATATCGGTGATATAAAGTTTCATATCGGAAAATTCCGATATATATCGAAAAAAATGGTTCAATATTCGGTGGATATATGTCGGAAATATCGATATCGGTGTACCAATTTACCAAGATATACCGGTGATATATCGGATATATCGGCGATATTTTGGGCCTTGTTGAGAAGTACCGGAATTCTGAGAACTTTAAATCCAGAGATTCAGTCTGAAATTCCGAAATATTCCGATTGCATTTTCCAACTCTTAGATTATTGTTTCCATTTCTTCAAAAGCTGAAATATTTAATGAAATTCTGAGATTCCATTCTAAATCACAATCTATGGTTTTGCTGGAGTGAGTGAAATTGTAACTTAAACTACTCTTAAATTTGAGAGTGCTATTGTGATTTAAATTACGTTAAAATTTGAGCTATAATCTGATCTGATCTGACGTGCATGGTGGATTAGTGGATAACAAAGTGCCGAAAATTTTATGAGTAAAACTAATTCGATAATGTTTAACATAGCAGGTGCCAACTAGCTTAGTTGGTAAAAACTAGTTTAGTTGGTAAAGTCTGGAACCACCATCAGCACTCGAGTTACTGATTTCATTTAAAATTAAAACAAACTTATCATAAAAATAAAGAAGAATTAGATCCACATCATTCGAAAGTTGGACGAAAGAAAGAACAATTAAATTATCTTTAGTTGAACATCCCCATCAACGTTTCAGCACGAGCATTAGTTAAATTATCTAATTGTTTGATGGTTCACTCGGGAAAGATCAATTAGTTCACTTCATCCTATGATGAAGTCACACGTTTAGTGTTATTCCTTCTAGATGAACCAATTAAGATTTCCCCCACTAGATGGGAAATTAGAATCTTTCCTCCAAATACATACAAAAAAAACAATTTTTCTATCTAGTGGGGTAGAGGGATCTGATTGGTTCATGGGGTAATACTAGTTAACCCTTCCACTTTTTTGTCCTGCTCTTCCTGACCAGAAACTTGTGTTCACATACTGACGAAGTGACGCGGACTAAATTATTCTTTGTTCACCAAACTTGTCCACAAAAATCCTCTCAGATCAATAAGAAACATACCTCACATATTGGTCGTCTGTCTGTGTGTACTGTGTATGCATATTTTTTTCTTTATTTCTTTTCTACAAATTATTACTGAAAGAATCACTATTTTTCATATTTTTTCTTTCTTTCCTAAATATTATTACTGAAAGATTCACTATTTTTCGGAGAACAATTTGTTGGAATCTTCATGTGTATTTCAAATACTTGTGTGTTGTTTAGTCCCACATTGATGAGCCACCACTAGCAAGTGAGGTATTTGAGGTGAACCTCTAACATAAGGGCGTGCCCTTAGGGTACAAAGGCTTTTGTGTTAGGAGGGAGGACTCACCCAAAGCCACACACGCGCGCGCCCGCCCGCCCCGCACCGAGCCGAGTCGTGTCGTGGGCTTGGGCTGTTTGACTAGTGGGTAGTGGATTATCAATTGCCTAAACCGAATTAAAGAGGTGTCCTTCTCCATCTATGATTCAGTCATGCCTCTATATAAACACAGCTATGTTCATTAGAGGGGATTAATCACAGAACAGAGAGAGAGAGGACGCAGAGAGATAGAACTCGTGTGCTGCTACTACCTCTACATCGACTGAGGCGAAGTCGTGCATATATGCTTTGCCACTATATAACCAAATAAAACGTAGTTGAAGTCGTCCTACACCCTTCTCTTACCTACGAAACAGATAAGTCTTTTACTGCTTCAATCTTCTTCTCTTCTCTTCTTCCTGTCAGCCGCCAGAGAGAGTTATATTGCTGTTCTAGAGGGTAGTCTATTCTAGTGCAAAGTTAGACTAAGCATTGTTAACCATTGAATCCTGTGAGGAAGACGCCAATCGTTGCCTTTCACGCACCATTGGAAGGGGCTTAAATCTTTCCTTAAGGGCGGCCTAATCCGCCTTGGTTATTACCGTTGTTACGTCCTTGTCTTCTATTGTTTTCTTTTATCCGGATACAACAATCTTAAGGAAAGATCAAGATGTCTACACTGTTGACACCACGCCCGATCAAAGAAACTAATGCGAGTCATGGAAGTAACTTCGTCTATGAGAGATCTTTGCACCTATTCCTCATGCTCGCAATTTACCCAATGTGTCCAAGATTGAATCCTTCAACGGTTCACACTTCAAGAGATGGAGAGAAAGGGTGTTCACAGCCCTAGATGTACTCAACTACGCAAGTATCTCATCGATCTGACCCATGGAGGGTTCTAATGATTTCGAAAGAAATCAAGTCGCTTTGGCTCAATGGGAATAAGGTATGTCGTCATGCTATTTTGAGTACCTTGTCCAATGAGATTTTTGATATTTATTGTTCAAATAAGAATGCACATGATATATGGGAGAGTTTGAACAAGAAATACATAATAGAAGGATCTTTGGTACTTAAATATGCTATCGAATTTTCTTAAGTTCCATATGAGAGGATAGAGATGTAACGCCTCAAATCCATGATTTTCATGTCGATTAATGATTTGAAAACCGGGGTATTAATTTACCGAATCCTTTGTTCTTTTGGATGTTTGATTGAGAAACTCCCCGAGTCTTGGAAACACTATAAAAATAGTATGAAGCATAAGCGTAAGCAGATGACTCTTGAGGATGTGATCATTCACATTCACATAGAGGAAAAGAACAAGACTCGGGATGAGGTGTTGTCTAAGGAATTTCATTCTAAAGCCAATATCGTTGAAGGTAATCCCAGCAAATCTAACAAAACCTCTAAGAAGCAGAAGTCCAACAAAAATAAGAATTTCAAGGTCAAAGGCACTTCTTTTAAACGGAGTGGTACCGCAATGGAAATTGTTATGTTTGTGGTAAACCCGACATAGGGCTTTTCGGTCGCATAACAAGAAAAGACACCGATGATCCTCCCAATGCTAATCTAGTTGAGGGAGATGATATTGTTGTTTATTTGTCGTGTCACAAGTGTTCATAGCCACCGGGGAAGAGGAACCGGGTACTAGATTCTCGGTGCCACCCACGCCACGCCTGGTGATGTTGAAGCCTTCTCGGACTACATGCTAGTGAAAGATGAAAAGGTCTATATGGGTGACTCTAGGTCTGTTCCTCGTTGAGGGAACAGGCAAGGTTCTTCGAAGTTAACCGAGGGGAAAACCCTTTCACTTAGTAATGTTCTTCATGTTCCTGAGATTCGTCAGAATCTGATTTCTGTGTCCCTACTGGGAAAAGCTGGCGTCAAGGTGACTTTTGAGAGTGACAAGTTTGTTCTGACAAAGAATGAGGGTTTTGTTGGTAAAGGTTATTGTAATAACAGTGGTCTTTTTCATGTTGAATGTACTTGACAACATTATTATTAATAAGAATGAATCATACGCTTTATTTGCTTGACTCTTTTAATATATGGCATGGTAGACTAGGACATGTGAATGTTCAGTATATGAAAAGGATGAAAGCATGTGGTTTATTGTCTAATATTTCTGATTTTTCTAATGATAAATGTGAGATATGTCTTTGAGACTAAAGCCACGAAGAAACCCCTCAGAAACTGCGTGTCTAGAGATAAAACCGGATTACTAACTCTTATTCATAATGGTTTGGGTGAATTCGGAAGTACCATGTCTAGAGGGGGAAGTTTTATTATATTACATTCATAGATGACTTCTCTAGGTACACCATGGTATATTTACTTAGACACAAGCATGAGGCAGGGTGAGATGTTTCTCAAGTACAAAGTTGAAGTTGAAACCCGGCTTAACTCGTAAGATTAAGAGACTTCGGTCCGATAGGGTGGAGAATATGAGTCTAACCCCTTCCGGGACTTTTGTGACAAGAGTGGCATTATTCATGAGACTACTCCACCATACTCTCCTGAGTCTAATGGAGTAGCCGAACGTAAAACGTAACAACACTAAAAGAGATGATGAATGCTATGCTTGTAAGTTCGAGCTTCCCTAACTTGTGGGGGAAGCAATCCTATCTGCTTGCCATATCTGAGAATAGGATACCTAACAAGAAAACAGGGAATAAGACACCATATGAGTTATGGAAAGGTCATGTACCTACCCCGACATACTTAAAAATGTGGGGTGTCTTGCTAAGGTTCTTGTGAACGAACCTAAAAAGAAAAATTGGGACCTAGAACCGCTGATTGTATGTTCATTGGTTATGCTCATAATAGTCTTTGCATATAGATTTTTAGTAGTAAAAAATGATAATAACCTTGTCGATGCTAACACTATTATAGAGAGTAAAAATGCTGATTTCTTTGAGAATTTGTTTCCTTTGAAAATTGGCATTGAGAGGTTGGTAGCTCCTAGTGAACAACAATCAATGAGATCCCCTGAAATTTGAACAAGAAATTCGGAAGAGTAAAAAGAGACGGAAATCCACCAATTTTGGTGATGACTTTTACATTTCTTCTTGATGATGATCCTTTGTGGACGTATAATGAGGCAATCGGTTCTCGAGATGCACCTTTACGGAAGGATGCTATACACTCGAGCTAGATTCGATTATAGCTAATCACACATGGGAGATAGTTGATCTACCTCACGGAGCCGAAACCTATCGTTACAAGTGGATCTTCAAAAAGAAATTGAAACTAGATGGTTCCATTGAGAAATACAAGGCTAGACTTGTAGTCAAGGGATTCTCCCAAAAAAGGCATTGACTATTTTGATACTTATGCTCCTGTAACTAGGATTTCTTCTATAAGAGTTCTAATGGCTCTAGCTGCTATTCATAATTTATTTATTCATCAAATGGATGTAAAACTGCATTTTGAATGGTGATCTTGATGAAGAAATATATATATGATCTGCCCCTGAGGGTCTGATAGTACCGGGAATGAGCATAAGGTATGCAAGTTAGTTAAGTCTTTATATGGGTTGAAACAAAGCCAAAACAATGGCATGAAAAGTTTGACGGTGTCATGATGTCTAATGGATATCACATAAATGATCTTTGATAAATGTATTTACTTCAAATCTTTTGATGTGAATTCATATGTGATTATCTGTCTATATGTGGATGACATGTTAATCATGAGTCCTAGCCTTGATGTTGTGAGAAACACCAAGATGTTTTATCCTCCCAATTTGAAATGAAGGATTTGGGAGAAGTTTATGATGTGATTCTTGGAATCAAAATCATCGAAACCGTGATGGCTATACGCTTTCACAAGAGCATTATGTTGAGAAGTTTTGAAGAAGTTTAACTTTTATGATAGTAAGCCCGTAATGGACACCTTATGAGGCAAATAGTGAACTTCAGAAAAATGCTCAACATGGTGTACTTCAGTCTAGATATGCCCAAATTATTGGTAGTCTCATGTACTTGATGAATTGCACTAGACCTGACATTGCTTATGCAGTTAGCAGGCTAAGCAGATACACTCATTGTCCTAGTCAGGGAACATTGGAGTGCGTTAGAGAGAATAGCCAAGTACTTGAGAGGAACAATGAATTACGGCATAAGGTTTAGACAAACTCCACCTGTGATAGAGGGTTATTGTGATGCAAACTGGATATCTGATTCTCATGATATCAAGTCCACTAGTGGTTATATTTTCACCCTAGGTGGAGGTGCGCGCTTGGAAATCTTCTAAGCGGACCTTGATAGCTCGTTCAACCATGGAGTCCGAGCTTATTGCTTTAGATAAAGCAAGTCTTTGAGGTTTGAGTGGCTTAGAAACCTCTTGGCGGATCTTCCTATTGGTACAAAACCGCCTCCAAATTGTACCTATGCATGCATTGTATTTGTCGGGCCAGATATAGCAAAGGCAAAGAGCAAATTGTATAATGGGAAAAGCGGGCATATTAAATGCGAGACTACTGATCTATAAAACAATTTCTTGGAATCTGGAGTTGTGGCTCGGATTATGTGAGGTCGAGTTAAATTTGGCCGATCCTCGACAAAGCCACTTAACGGGGAGACAAGTGGTTGATACGTCGAGGGGGATGGGACTTTTGCCTTAGATAGAGGGCGACACTGACGGCAACCCCACCTATGTGATTGGAGATCCCATGAAGTAGGTTCAAAGGGAAAAACAAGTCACCTAGTCGCTCTGGTATGCTATTGTCTTTATTTGAGACGTCCCACCCTATGACTAGATAGCATTTTTGTATACTTTGTATAACTTGAATAGCAATGAGAAAAAGGATGAGTTATTTTACTCTTAATGGAATCCATAGTCCATTATTTTTATGAGATAGTGTATTTTAACTGCTATGTACACTTGATGGATATCCACCCGTGTGAATGTAGAACTGGCCTCAGGTTCTTATGGGTATTTAGGCAAATATTCTAGAGCATTCACTTAACACGTAAATAAGCAGGGCCAAAAAGCTTAAACCTTGAAACGGCATATAATGAAAGAGCAATGTGGGTGCATGTCCTCTATTTTACTACAAGGGAATGTTGGTTCAAAGATTTTTAATCCACCACTTTCACGTATTATAAGACATGTTACCCTACGATTTCAAGCCCGAAAAGCACCGATATCTTATGCATTGTTTTTCGATTCTCTCGGCATTTCGTTAACCCATTTCTTTTGTAATATCCTATTCCAAAATAGTGGGGGACTATAAGTATTTTGAAATAGTGGGGGATTGTTGGAATCTTCATGTGTATTTCAAATACTTGTGTGTTGTTTAGTCCCACATTGATGAGCCACCACTAGCAAGTGAGGTATTTGAGGTGAACCTCTAACATAAGGGCGTGCCCTTAGGGTACAAAGGCTTTTGTGTTAGGAGGGAGGACTCACCCAAAGCCACACACGCCCGCCCCCGAACCGAGAGAGGGGCGCAGATAGATAGAACTTCGTGTCGCTACTACCTCCTACATCGACCGAGGCGTAAGCGGCATATATCGGCCGCCACTATAGAACCAAATAAACGAAGTTGAAGTCGCCCTACACCCCTTCTTACCTACTTAAAACGGATAAGTCTTTTACCGCTTCAATCTTCTTCTCTTCTCTTCTTCCTGTCAGCCGCCAGAGAGAGTTATATTGCTGTTCTAGAGGGTAGTCTATTCTAGTGCAAAGTTAGGCTGGCGTTAACCATTGAATCCTGTGAGGAAGACGCCATCCGCTGCCTTTACGCACCATTGGAAGGGGCTTAAATCTTTCCTTAAGGACCCTAATCAGCGCCTTGGTTATTACCTGTTGTTCGTCCTTTGTCTTCTATTGTTTTCTTTTATCTGGATACAACAATCTTAAGGAAAGATCAAGATGTCTACACCTGTTGACACCACGCCGATCAAAGAAACTAATTCTGGAGTCATGGAAGTAACTTCGTCTATGAGAGATGCTGCACCTATTCTGAATGCTCGCAATTTACCCAATGTGTCCAAGATTGAATCCTTCAACGGTTCACACTTCAAGAGATGGAGAGAAAGGGTGTTCACAGCCCTAGATGTACTCAACTACGCAAAGTATCTCACTGATACAGCACCCATGGAGGGTTCTAATGATTTCGAAAGAAATCAAGCTGCTTGGCTCAATGGGAATAAGGTATGTCGTCATGCTATTTTGAGTACCTTGTCCAATGAGATTTTTGATATTTATTGTTCAAATAAGAATGCACATGATATATGGGAGAGTTTGAACAAGAAATACATAATAGAGGATGCTGGTACTCAGAAATATGCTATTGGGAATTTTCTTAAGTTCCATATGAGAGAGGATAGAGATGTAACGTCTCAAATCCATGATTTTCATGTGCTGATTAATGATTTGAAAACTGAGGGTATTAATTTACCCGAATCCTTTGTTGCTGGATGTTTGATTGAGAAACTCCCCGAGTCTTGGAAACACTATAAAAATAGTATGAAGCATAAGCGTAAGCGATGACTCTTGAGGATGTGATCATTCACATTCACATAGAGGAAAAGAACAAGACTTCGGGATGAGGTGTTGTCTAAGGAATTTCATTCTAAAGCCAATATCGTTGAAGGTAATCCCAAAGAAATCTAACAAAACCTCTAAGAAGCCGGAAGTCCAACAAAATAAGAATTTCAAGGTCAAAGGCACTTCTTTTAAACGGAGTGGTACCGGCAATGGAAATTGTTATGTTTGTGGTAAACCCGACATAGGGGCTTTTCGGTCTGCATACACAAGAAAGACACCGATGATCCTCCCAATGCTAATCTAGTTGAGGGAGATGATATTGTTGCCTTTATGTCGTGTCACAAGTGTTCATAGCCACCGGGAAGAGGAACTGGGTACTAGATTCGGTGCCACCCGCCACGCCTCGTGGTGATGTTGAAGCCTTCTCGGACTACATGCTAGTGAAAGATGAAAAGGTCTATATGGGTGACTCTAGGTCCGCTGTTGAGGGAACAGGCAAGGTTCTTCCAAGTTAACTTCGGGGAAAACCCTTTCACTTAGTAATGTTCTTCATGTTCCCCGAGATTCGGCCAGAATCTGATTTCGTCCCTACCGGGAAAAGTCAAGGCCAAGGTGACTTTTGAGAGTGACAAGTTTGTTCCGACAAAGAATGAGGGTTTTGTTGGTAAAGGTTATTGTAATAATAGTGGTCTTTTCATGTTGAATGTACTTGACAACATTATTATTAATAAGAATGAATCGCCGCTTATTTGCTTGACTCTTTTAATATATGGCATGGTAGACTAGGACATGTGAATGTTCAAGATATATGAAAAGGATGAAAGCATGTGGTTTATTGTCTAATATTTCTGATTTTTCTAATGATAAATGTGAGATATGTCTTTGAGACTAAAGCCACGAAGAAACCCCTCGTAGAACTGTGTCTAGAGATAAAACCGGATTACTAACTCTTATTCATAACGGATTTGGGTGAATTCAAGTACCATGTCTAGAGGGGAAGTTTTATTATATTACATTCATAGATGACTTCTCTAGGTACACCATGGTATATTTACTTAGACACAAGCATGAGGCAGGTGAGATGTTTCTCAAGTACAAAGGCGAAAACCAAAACCGGCTTAATCAGAAGATTAAGAGACTTCTGGTCCGATAGGGGTGGAGAATATGAGTCTAACCCTTCCGGACTTTTGTGACAAGAGTGGCATTATTCATGAGACTACTCCACCATACTCTCCCCGAGTCTAATGGAGTAGCCCGAACGTAAAAAACAACACTAAAAAGAGATGATGAATGCTATGCTTGTAAGTTCCGAGCTTCCCGAACTTGTGGGGGAAGCAATCCTATCTATCCGCCATATCTGAGAATAGGATACCTAACAAGAAAACAGGGAATAAGACACCATATGAGTTATGGAAAGGTCATGTACCTACCTCGACATACTTAAAAATGTGGGGTGTCTTTGCTAAGGTTCTTGTGAACGAACCTAAAAGAGAAAAATCGGGACCTAGAACCTGTTGATTGTATGTTCATTGGTTATGCTCATAATAGTCTTTGCATATAGATTTTTAGTAGTAAAATCGATAATAACCTTGTCGATGCTAACACTATTATAGAGAGTAAAAAATGCTGATTTCTTTGAGAATTTGTTTCCTTTGAAAATTGGCATTGAGAGGTTGGTAGCTCCTAGTGAACAACAATCAACAGATCCCGAAATTTCTCGAACAAGAAATTCGGGAAGAGTAAAAGAGACAGGAAATCCACCAATTTTGGTGATGACTTTTACACATTTCTTCTTGATGATGATCTGTGGACGATAATGAGGCAATCGGTTCTCGAGATGCACCTTTGGAAGGATGCTATACACTTTCGAGCTAGATTCGATTATAGCTAATCACACATGGGAGATAGTTGATCTACCTCACGGAGCCGAAACCTATACGCTACAAGTGGATCTTCAAAAAGAAATTGAAACTAGATGGTTCCATTGAGAAATACAAGGCTAGACTTGTAGTCAAGGATTCTCCTTAAAAAGGCATTGACTATTTTGATACTTATGCTCCCCAGACTAGGATTTCTTCTATAAGAGTTCTAATGGCTCTAGCTGCTATTCATAATTTATTTATTCATCAAATGGATGTAAAACTGCATTTTTGAATGGTGATCTTGATGAAGAAATATATATGATGCGTACGAGGGCAATCTGAGTAATCTTAGGAAATGAGCATAAGGTATGCAAGTTAGTTAAGTCTTTATATGGTTGAAACAAAAGCGCCAAAACAATGGCATGAAAAGTTTGACAGATGTCATGATGTCTAATGGATATCACATAAATGATCTTTGATAAATGTATTTACTTCAAAATCTTTTGATGTGAATTCATATGTGATTATCCGCCTATATGTGGATGACATGTTAATCATGAGTCCTAGCCTTGATGTTGTGAGAAACACCAAGATGTTTTTATCCTCCCAATTTGAAATGAAGGATTTGGGAGAAGCTGATGTGATTCTTGGAATCAAAATCATCAGAAACAGTGATGGCTATACGCTTTCACAAGAGCATTATGTTGAGAAGTTTTTGAAGAAGTTTAACTTTTATGATAGTAAGCCTGTGTCGACACCTTATGAGGCAAATAGTGAACTTCAGAAAAATGCTCAACATGGTGTACTTCAGTCTAGATATGCCCAAATTATTGGTAGTCTCATGTACTTGATGAATTGCACTAGACCTGACATTGCTTATGCAGTTAGCAGGCTAAGCAGATACACTCATTGTCCTAGTCAGGAACATTGGAGTGCGTTAGAGAGAATAGCCAAGTACTTGAGAGGAACAATGAATTACCGGCATAAGGTTTAGACAAACTCCACCCGGTGATAGAGGGTTATTGTGATGCAAACCGGATATCCGATTCTCATGATATCAAGTCCACTAGTGGTTATATTTTCACCCTAGGTGGAGGTGCGCGATCGCTTGGAAATCTTCTAAGCAGACCTTGATAGCTCGTTCAACCATGGAGTCCGAGCTTATTGCTTTATAAAAAGCAAGTCTTTTGGTCGAGTGGCTTAGAAACCTCTTGGCAGATCTTCCTATTGGTACAAAACCGCCTCGGTTTTGCCTATGCATTGTATTTGTCGGGGCCTAATAGCAAAGGCAAAGAGCAAATTGTATAATGGGAAAAGCGGGCATATTAAATGCGAGACTACGATCTATAAAAAAATTTCTTTGGAATCTGGAGTTGTGGCTCGATTATGTGAGGTCGAGTTAAATTTGGCCGATCCTCGACAAAACCACTTAACAGAGACAAGTGGTTGATCGTCGAGGGGATGGGACTTTTTGCCTTAGATAGAGGGCGACACGACGCAACCCCACCTATGTGATTGGAGATCCCATGAAGTAGGTTCAAAGGGAAAAACAAGTCACCTAGTCGCTCGGTATGCTATTGTCTTTATTTGAGGCGTCCCACCCTTTATGACTAGATAGCATTTTTGTATACTTTGTATAACTTGAATAGCAATGAGAAAAAGGATGAGTTATTTTACTCTTAATGGAATCCATAGTCCATTATTTTTATGAGATAGTGTATTTTAACTGCTATGTACACTTGATGGATATCCACCTACGTGAATGTAGAACTGGGTCGGTTCTTATGGGTATTTAGGCAAATATTCTAGAGCATTCACTTAACACACGGTGTATGAAAGCCAAAAATCGCTAACCTTGAGCATATAATGAAAGAGCAATGTGGGTGCATGTCCTCTATTTTACTACAAGGGAATGTTGGTTCAAAGATTTTTAATCCACCACTTTCAATTATTATAAGACATGTTACCCTATGGTGGTTCAAGCCCGAAAAGCACCAGTATCTTATGCATTGTTTTTTCGATTCTCTCTGGCATTTCGTTAACCCATTTCTTTTGTAATATCCTATTCCAAAATAGTGGGGGACTATAAGTATTTTGAAATAGTGGGGGATTGTTGGAATCTTCATGTGTATTTCAAATACTTGTGTGTTGTTTAGTCCCACATTGATGAGCCACCACTAGCAAGTGAGGTATTTGAGGTGAACCTCTAACATAAGGGCGTGCCCTTAGGGTACAAAGGCTTTTGTGTTTAGGAGGGAGGACTCACCCAAAGCCACCATGCTACCCGTTGTCTAGACCGAACCGGTAGAGAGAGGGGCGCAGAGAGATAGAACTCGTGTGCTGCTACTACCTCTACATCGACTGAGGCAGAAGCCGTGCATATACTGCTGCCACTATAGAACCAACGAAACAGAAGTTGAAGTCGTCCTACACCCTTCTCTTACCTACGAAACAGATAAGTCTTTTACTGCTTCAATCTTCTTCTCTTCTCTTCTTCCTGTCAGCCGCCAGAGAGAGTTATATTGCTGTTCTAGAGGGTAGTCTATTCTAGTGCAAAGTTAGACTGCTGTTAACCATTGAATCCTGTGAGGAAGGCATGCTTGTTGCCTTTGCACCATTGGAGGGGCTTAAATCTTTCCTTAAGACGACTAATCCGCCTTGGTTATTACCGTTGTTCATTCCTTGTCTTCTATTGTTTTCTTTTATCTGGATACAACAATCTTAAGGAAAGATCAAGATGTCTACACCGCCGACACCACGCCGATCAAAGAAACTAATTACAAGGTCATGGAAGTAACTTCGCCTGAGAGATGCTGCACCTATTCTGAATGCTCGCAATTTACCCAATGTGTCCAAGATTGAATCCTTCAACGGTTCACACTTCAAGAGATGGAGAGAAAGGGTGTTCACAGCCCTAGATGTACTCAACTACGCAAAGTATCTCACTGATACAGCACCCATGGAGGGTTCTAATGATTTCGAAAGAAATCAAGCTGCTTGGCTCAATGGGAATAAGGTATGTCGTCATGCTATTTTGAGTACCTTGTCCAATGAGATTTTTGATATTTATTGTTCAAATAAGAATGCACATGATATATGGGAGAGTTTGAACAAGAAATACATAATAGAGGATCTTTGGTACTTTCGAAATATGCTATTGGGAATTTTCTTAAGTTCCATATGAGAGAGGATAGAGATGTAACGCCTCAAATCCATGATTTTCATGTCTTTGATTAATGATTTGAAAACCGAGGGTATTAATTTACCCGAATCCTTTGTTGCCGGATGTTTGATTGAGAAACTCCCCGAAGTCTTGGAAACACTATAAAAATAGTATGAAGCATAAAGCGTAAGCGATGACTCTTGAGGATGTGATCATTCACATTCACATAGAGGAAAAGAACAAGACTTCGGGATGAGGTGTTGTCTAAGGAATTTCATTCTAAAGCCAATATCGTTGAAGGTAATCCCAAAGAAATCTAACAAAACCTCTAAGAAGCGGAAGTCCAACAAAAATAAGAATTTCAAGGTCAAAGGCACTTCTTTTAAACGAGTGGTAATCGCAATGGAAATTGTTATGTTTGTGTGGTAAACCCGACATAGGGCTTTTCGGTCGCATACCTGAAAGACACCGATGATCCTCCCAATGCTAATCTAGTTGAGGGAGATGATATTGTTGTCGTGTCCGCGTGTTCATAGTGTTCATAGCCACCGAAGGGAACCGGGTACTAGATTCGGTGCCACCCGCCACGCCCGGTGTGATGTTGAAACCTTCTCGGACTACATGCTAGTGAAAAGATGAAAAGGTCTATATGGGTGACTCTAGGTCTGTTCTGTTGAGGGAACAGGCAAGGTTCTTCTCCGGTTAACTTCGTGGAAAACCCTTTCACTTAGTAATGTTCTTCATGTTCCTGAGATTCGTCAGAATCTGATTTCTGTGTCCCTACTGGGAAAAGCTGGCGTCAAGGTGACTTTTGAGAGTGACAAGTTTGTTCTGACAAAGAATGAGGGTTTTGTTGGTAAAGGTTATTGTAATAACAGTGGTCTTTTCATGTTGAATGTACTTGACAACATTATTATTAATAAGAATGAATCTGCTTCTGCTTATTTGCTTGACTCTTTTAATATATGGCATGGTAGACTAGGACATGTGAATGTTCAGTATATGAAAAGGATGAAAGCATGTGGTTTATTGTCTAATATTTCTGATTTTTCTAATGATAAATGTGAGATATGTGCTGAGACTAAAGCCACGAAGAAACCCTGTAGAACTGTGTCTAGAGATAAAACTGGATTACTAACTCTTATTCATACGGATTTGGGTGAATTCAAAGTACCATGTCTAGGGGGGAAGTTTTATTATATTACATTCATAGATGACTTCTCTAGGTACACCATGGTATATTTACTTAGACACAAGCATGAGGCAGGTGAGATGTTTCTCAAGTACAAAGCTGAAGTTGAAAACCAAATTAATCTGTAGATTAAGAGACTTGGCCCGATAGGGGTGGAGAATATGAGTCTAACCCCTTCCGGGACTTTTGTGACAAGAGTGGCATTATTCATGAGACTACTACCCACCATATACTCTCACGAGTCTAATGGAGTAGCCGAACGTAAAAAAACGTAACACTAAAAGAGATGATGAATGCTATGCTTGTAAGTTCCGAGCTTCCCCTGAACTTGTGGGGGAAGCAATCCTATCCGCTTGCCATATACTGAGAATAGGATACCTAACAAGAAAACAGGGAATAAGACACCATATGAGTTATGGAAAGGTCATGTACCTACGACATACTTAAAATGTGGGGTGTCTTGCTAAGGTTCTTGTGAACGAACCTAAAAGAGAAAAAATTGGGACCTAGAACCGTTGATTGTATGTTCATTGGTTATGCTCATAATAGTCTTTGCATATAGATTTTTAGTAGTAAAATCGATAATAACCTTGTCGATGCTAACACTATTATAGAGAGTAAAAATGCTGATTTCTTTGAGAATTTGTTTCCTTTGAAAATTGGCATTGAGAGGTTGGTAGCTCTAGTGAACAACAATCAATGATCCCTGAAATTTCTGAACAAGAAATTCGGAAGAGTAAAAGAGACAGGAAATCCACCAATTTTGGTGATGACTTTTACACATTTCTTCTTGATGATGATCCTGTGACGTATAATGAGGCAATCAGTTCTCGAGATGCACCTTTCTGGAAGGATGCTATACACTCAGAGCTAGATTCGATTATAGCTAATCACACATGGGAGATAGTTGATCTACCTCCTGGAGCGAAACCTATACGTTACAAGTGGATCTTCAAAAAGAAATTGAAACTAGATGGTTCCATTGAGAAATACAAGGCTAGACTTGTAGTCAAGGGATTCTCCCAGAAAAAAGGCATTGACTATTTTGATACTTATGCTCCTCAGAATCTAGGATTTCTTCTATAAGAGTTCTAATGGCTCTAGCTGCTATTCATAATTTATTTATTCATCAAATGGATGTAAAACTGCATTTTGAATGGTGATCTTGATGAAGAAATATATATGATGCGGCATGAAGGGGCAATGATAGTAACGGAATGAAAGCATAAGGTATGCAAGTTAGTTAAGTCTTTATATGGGTTGAAACAAAGCCAAAACAATGGCATGAAAAGTTTGACAGGTGTCATGATGTCTAATGGATATCACATAAATGATGCCGATAAATGTATTTACTTCAAATCTTTTGATGTGAATTCATATGTGATTATCCGCCTATATGTGGATGACATGTTAATCATGAGTCCTAGCCTTGATGTTGTGAGAAACACCAAGATGTTTTTATCCTCCCAATTTGAAATGAAGGATTTGGGAGAAGTTCGATGTGATTCTTGGAATCAAAATCATCGAAACCTGTGATGGCTATACGCTTTCACAAGAGCATTATGTTGAGAAGTTTTGAAGAAGTTTAACTTTTATGATAGTAAGCCCATTAATCGACACCTTATGAGGCAAATAGTGAACTTCAAAAATGCTCAACATGGTGTACTTCTCGCCTAGATATGCCCAAATTATTGGTAGTCTCATGTACTTGATGAATTGCACTAGACGACATTGCTTATGCAGCTTAGCGGTGTTAAGCGGATACACTCATTGTCCTAGTCGAACACATTGGAGTCGCGTTAGAGAATAGCCAAGTACTTGAGAGGAACAATGAATTACGGCATAAGGTTTAGACAAACTCCACCCGTGATAGAGGGTTATTGTGATGCAAACCGGATATCCGATTCTCATGATATCAAGTCCACTAGTGGTTATATTTTCACCCTAGGTGGAGGTGCGCGATTAAACTGGAAATCTTCTAAGCAGACCTTGATAGCTCGTTCAACCATGGAGTCCGAGCTTATTGCTTTAGATAAAGCAAGTCTTTGAGGTTGAGTGGCTTAGAAACCTCTTGGCGGATCTTCCTATTGGTACAAAACCGCCTCGGTTTGTACCTATGCATTGTATTTGTCGCCGCCCTTGATAGCAAAGGCAAAGAGCAAATTGTATAATGGGAAAAGGTGCATATTAAATGCGACTCTGATCCTATAAAACAATTTCTTTGAATCTGAGTTGTGGCTCGATTATGTGAGGTCGAGTTAAATTTGGCGATCCTCGACAAAGCCACTTAACAGGAGACAAGTGGTTGATACGTCGAGGGGGATGGGACTTTTGCCTTAGATAGAGGGCGACACTGACGGCAACCCCACCTATGTGATTGGAGATCCCATGAAGTAGGTTCAAAGGGAAAAACAAGTCACCTAGTCGCTCTGGTATGCTATTGTCTTTATTTGAGACGTCCCACCCTATGACTAGATAGCATTTTTGTATACTTTGTATAACTTGAATAGCAATGAGAAAAAGGATGAGTTATTTTACTCTTAATGGAATCCATAGTCCATTATTTTTATGAGATAGTGTATTTTAATCTGCTATGTACACTTGATGGATATCCACCTACGTGAATGTAGAACCTGGTCGGTTCTTATGGGTATTTAGGCAAATATTCTAGAGCATTCACTTAACACAGTAAATGCCTTGGGCCAAAAAGCGCTGAACAATCGAAACGGGCATATAATGAAAGAGCAATGTGGGTGCATGTCCTCTATTTTACTACAAGGGAATGTTGGTTCAAAGATTTTTAATCCACCACTTTCAATGACGTTATTATAAGACATGTTACCCTATGACCGGTTCAAGCCCTAAAAGCACCAAGATCTTATGCATTGTTTTTTCGATTCTCTCCGCATTTTCGTTAACCCATTTCTTTTGTAATATCCTATTCCAAAATAGTGGGGACTATAAGTATTTTGAAATAGTGGGGATTGTTGGAATCTTCATGTGTATTTCAAATACTTGTGTGTTGTTTAGTCCCACATTGATGAGCCACCACTAGCAAGTGAGGTATTTGAGGTGAACCTCTAACATAAGGCGTGCCCTTAGGGTACAAAGGCTTTTGTGTTAGGAGGGAGGACTCACCCAAAGCCACACGCTACCACCGCCAAGACCGAACCGAGAGAGAGGGGCGCAGAGAGATAGAACTTCGTGTCTTTGCTACTACCTCTACATCGACCGAGGCGTAAGCCGTGCATATATCGCCGCCACTATAGAACCCGTAAATAAAACGTAGTTGAAGTCGCCCCACACCCTTCTCTTACCTAGCAAACGTATAAGTCTTTTTCTTGCTTCAATCTTCTTCTCTTCTTCTTCCGTCGGCCGCCAGAGAGAGTTATATTGCCGTTCTAGAGGGTAGTCTATTCTAGTGCAAAGTTAGGCTGTTAACCATTGAATCTGTGAGAGGAAGACGCCATTTGTTGCCTTTCTCGCACCATTGGAAGGGGCGAAATCTTTCCTTAAGGACAGCCTAATCCGCGCCTTGGTTATTACCTGTTGTTCTGTCCTTGTCTTCTATTGTTTTCTTTTATCTGGATACAACACAATTAACCACTGAAACCATGGCATTCATTATATTACGTATTCTGAAAAAGATTTCCATCAGCAAAATAAAATGATCTTTTCACATCGTCATATTCGGGTAATATACATTCAGACCTATGTTTTGCTGTAAGAGATGAAAATTCATTTACATTCAGACCTATGTTTTGCTGTAAGAGATGAAAGTTGATTTACCTTGATGGATTTTGAGAGTTTGTGGCATCCAAACTGTAAAGTTACTCTACCTTAAAGGTCAAAAACTTTCCAAGGAAAACCCAAGAGATCACACTTCATCACAGTGCTTTCACAGTGCCCATCTTCCGAGTCCAGGACTCAATCTAACAAGCATTCCTGGTTAATTCTCCTAATAATCCAATCCCAGCGCAACTTTTGCAATCACATAAACAAGGTGGACCCCAAACTAACTTTACAATTTGAAACTAGCCGGTACAACATGCCAACAACCGACCAGTCCAAAGTGGTCAGCGTGTTTGAGTTGTACTTCAGTGGAGATGTACCACTGTAGTAGCCCTTGTGGCCGATTGTTGATTTGTTGGGTGCTTACACATATTTCCAGTAACCCACCAGACCTAAAACTTACCGAGAAAAATAAAATCACAAACCCCGCTCCTTTTAAAAAGTGATATCATCAAAACATTACACGATAAAGATTATGAAGTTTCTTCAGTACTTAACGACATTGCACATGAACCAATCCTTGTCAGAAAATGATAAACATAATGGTATATCCAATTTTCAGACAATGAATTAACATATAATAATTATTCTTCAATGAATTGAGTATTCTCATGTGCTAGTCTACTTTAATCTATTTTCATTGTATTCTCATGCGCTAGTCATACATACACAGAAGGACTAACGCAGTAATAAATTTCACTTCCAAGTTTCCCAGACATTCTGCTTCATAGAGATCCAATGTACATCATTCTGGTAGCAAAAAGAGCATCAATGATCAGTCTTTTGCAAGATAAAGAAGTAAACTCCAATGGGAAATAAAACAGAAAAGTTATAACAAACTACGATGTATATAATTATATTCAAAGAAAAGAATGGAGAAAACCATATGGAGAACCATATTTACTCAAAAATAAACATTCATTGGGAAATGTTAGAATAAAAAACAAAAAAAGCAAACCCACAAAAGAGTTGCACTACGCAACTCTCGGTATGTAATGCCCAGTACTGCCAGTAGTACCCATCTACAGAAAAACATTGTACAGATATTTGGGTCATTTAATATGGACCCCCACAATCGGAGTTTAAATAGGAAACAAATCCATAATTAACGGACCCGGTAATTGAACTAAGTACCAACTATTAAGGAAATAAAATCTATTCTGAATTTAAGACTTCACATAAGAACGCGAGAGTCCTTTCCTTCTCAATATCAATGAACTTTTATAACCATCATAGTCGTTTGAAACAAAGGAGATAAAGATGAATAACATATTAGAATATCAATATCAGTGCATCAGAGTTGTTTGGAACTTTGCAAGGTAAATTGACATGCTATAACTCATTGGTCATTACATGCTTGGAGTAACAGTTTGATACTTTGATGTCTGGCATATAGTTCAAGCTAAGAAGGTGAAGTTAGGACATTGTCTAGCTGCAACTACTCTTTTCACGTACGTGTAGTGGAAGTTCATGCACACTCCAATATAATGCACTAAAATATTTTTGTTAAGACTCCAATTGGTTTCTAAAATTTTATTAAGAACTTTTTCCATGACACCCAACAAAAAGTTGGTTTAGTCGAAAACACGGGGAATCGGGGATACATAATGCATAATACATTAATAAAATTATAAAAATGGGACTTCGCATGCAACTATATGCTTTAATTTTCTGTCAAAAGAATCATGACAAAGTCAATGGACAACTTCTAGTCATACATGCAAGATGCAACTTTTGAAAGGGGTTGCTCCCAAGGATACCTTCAATACTGTATGAAAACTCCACCCAGACCAGTCTAGGGTTTTAAAAACTATTGGAAAGATCTAGCATTTGAGCTCAAATCAATTTTCTATTCTAGATACCCGAAAACCAGTAATGCTCAATTTTCTCTATTGCTTTGGAGACCCATCAGGTTAAGCTCAAATCAATCTATATTCTAGGCTATCCGAAAACCACTAATGCTAAATTTTCTACATTGCTTTGGAGAGTGGAGACCCATCAGGTAGGCATTTCTGGTGTTTTTACTAGGCAGGCCTTTAGTATATAAGCTTTCAACTGATTGAGCTAAAATTCAAGTCATACAAGGACGGTCTACTATTGGCCACAAGCATCCACTAAAACAAGCCTCTAATACTCCGTGTTTCTATCTAAACATTTCAGCAGGTAAAATGGGTTAGTAATGGTATTCTTCGATGTTTTAATTTATTTAACAGTTTCTTTTTGAGAAAATCCCTTTTTTGGAGACCCCCCTTTCTTTTTCCTCATCTTTAATTTATAACATAGAACTATAAGGCATCAGCACTCTGTTATATCCTTGTAATAAACCCTCCACCAATCATACCGTTCTAAGTGTTCTTGACCTCTCGACAGGACTAGTAACATGCCAATGCAAATTCATTGCAACTATTTCATGACAATAGTAATTAACTAATAGAGAGAAAACCTAGTTAATCACAACAGTTGTAAAGTAACAAATTAATACTTACCGGGTATATCGTAAGAAAGATACTGTACAGCTACCGAAATGGAAATCAACCCCACGCCATTGAGCAAGCGTAGTTCACCACCAGCTTCCCATCAATCCCAAAATTCTGTAGGTGTAAAATAGAAGATGCTATAAGAATCTGGGTATATCCCAGTCACCAATTCATGCAGAATAACCGCAAAAGAAGTCCTTAAATTGACAGTCAATGTAAAATGAGATTGTATCCTAATTAATAGAGGGAGTTGATCCTCCGTTGTCTAAATTGTTTGCATCTATATAATAGGAAACTTAAAGGATAAATTATCAATAAAGAAACATCACAAGTATTTATACGAAATGCGAAAAACAAAAACTTACATTGTATAAATCGATAACTAATTCATCAGGGTTTGGTGAAAAGGCACTGTTTACGTACACAAACTGTAAATAAAACCATAACAAAGTTAAATAAATAATCATCGTACCTACACTGAATAAGTATGAAAAAACGTAACAGAAAATAAATACCAATGTGTCTCTGTGAAGTTGTCTTCGCAGAAAATCAATTACTTTGGCAAATTTGTCAGTTCCAGATATCTGGAAAGTAAAAGTAGAATTAAATCCTCCTAATTCCACGTGTCACAAATTGAAATCATATAAGGAAGAATACATATATTAATACCTTAAACTTGGCTTGTTTAAGTATTGGAGCATCTCCAGTTGCCCTTAGATGAACAACCACTACAATAAAACAAAAACAAGTTTATTTATAGTTGAGATCGCAAAAGAGATGACTTTTTATTATTACCTTTACGGGAAGAACTCGGAGAATCGGTAGCCATTTTTTTATCAGAAGAAACCAAAGTTTTAGCGACGACTTCAATTTGGTTTCAAAGGTTTTGCGTGCTGGCATAAAAGTTGGTCGAGTCGGGTCGGGTTTGGAATGTACGAGAGATCCGGATTGTGTCAAAGTTGGTGCAGTTGCAGTGTCGAACAAATCAGTGGACCACGCCTATCTAATAAACATTGTCAGAGAGTTCATATAACAAGCCCTAGTGCTTCAGTAACACAAACATTCTAAGAATCGAAAAACCAATTAAAAATTTATTATGCTGGAAGAGTTTACATGAATAATTGAATGAGAGACTTTCCCCCCTTCACGACACATTTTTTGTATATATTTTTTTTATCTTCGTCCATTCAAGTAGCTTTTCTTCATCTATTCAGCTGTAATAGATTGCTTCTCTGCAGCTACTATCACAACCTTGCGTCCTCCTCTCTTGCTTCTCATTAGTTTCCTTGCTTGATCATATCACCAATCCTGACCCCAAGAAGGACTTCCTTGCTCGGCCAACAAGCCCCACAACAGGCGCTGATGCTCAAAGACTTAAATTCATTAAGCTCACGGTAAAGCCAAATGCTCTTTGAAGATCATCTTTGTACTTTACCAACTTACCTTTCCAGCAATACTGATACTTTCTGACTGCTCTCACAACATATTGTGCTGCTTTTATCTGCAATTACCCAAGACCTTGATATTAATGTTTCTCAAAAAGTCGATAAAGAACTTTCAGTAGGAGTCTTTTGTGACATGTTGATTGATAAACAGAGAGATGCATATTGCTACCAAATATTGTCTTCCTAAATTCTTAATTCAGTAAGGAAATTACTTAATTTCACGTTCCGAGACGCCCTAATTATAACTAAACTTCAACCTAGAGATTAGATGCCAGCAAGTATGCTATGCTTACAAAAATTACATATGGTGACACCAAACTGCATCAAATAGGAGAACCTTCATGAGACAAACTGACTATATGCTTTGATAGCATAAGAGGCTCAATTAAAAGGTTTATATCTCAACAGAGAAAGATCATGCAGGCAGGCAAAAATTCATAAGGAGAAAACCATTCACGTGAAAACCAAACCAACGCAAGTCAACTTGAGTAGGATAAGCCAGGTAAGTGTGTAGCTCACTCCAGTATGCATATGTTGCATGCCTTCATTTATACACATCTTAAATTACCCAACAAGTAGTATGTGCAAACTTCCATCTTGCATCATAAATGATAACTTATTATATTTCAATAGAAAAAGGGGAAACAATTTGCACAAAAGGTTACAAGAGACAGGAGACAGGGTTCTGAGCTTACGAGAAAATAAAAATAAAAACAAAAAGAGAAACTAGGTAGCAAGGATAAAATTTAGGAAAACCAGTTGAAGCATAAGGAAAAACATATATGGAGCGTGCTTCCCCAACTATTTGTTGGTTGAATTCCCAAATGAATTCGCCATTCGGACTCCCCGCCTTATTCCCCACCTAATGTAGGTGGACACCAGTTTCAATTTCGGTCCATAATGTGGACCACCCTCATATACATTAGGCTTTAGGTTCAAGATTGTGGAGGAGGTCATACACAGGGACGGCCCTAAAGCATAGAATTCCCCTTCCCCCCCACAAAGTTTCCATTAAAAAAAATATAGTATGTATATACTCATATATACTTGGTTTCCTTATCAGGGCTAGTTTCTTTAACTTCACAGCACCCCCACCCCCTCCCACTCATAAAATTCTTGTTCCGCCCCTGGTCATAGAAGTATGTGATTGAGCTTCTGCTTATCCGACTTTTAAGGAGGTGATGTCTAGTGATTTTCTATGTGGTTGGAACACTCATGTAACATGAGGCGTTCACGTTTGAGTGGTCTAGTAGCTCCTTGCTAATTGAGATCCATATATTGTGCATTCTAACTTGATGTGAACGAAATTGATTTTATAGATCAAATAAATAAATAAATATTTTTTTTTTAAAAAGGACAAAAGAACAAGAGGGGATTAGAACCTGTCTGAAGTTTTTTAAAAGAGGTCTCAAATACATGAGTGGTGCAAATATTGCACATTCCACTCGTAATCAACATCAAAGAAAAGACCTTCATGTTACATATGACAGAGTTTTAATGTGAAAGAAAATTATGTCAGAAATAGAAGTAATGAAAAAGAAAACTAATAATGAATAAGAAAGGTGCTCACCCTCAAATAAGGTTCTGGCCGAACTTGGTCCTTGAGGTACCCATTCCCAATTTTCTTTTGACATGTCAAGAACTTCAGAACCCCCATCTTCATACATAATTGTGTGCGTCCTAGAAAATTCGTCAAACCGTGTTATGACCCCCAGATACCTCTTACCCGAAGTGCGCATTAGTAGTATGACTTTACCAATACAATTACGGGCACACGCTTTACTCTCGTGAAGACCATGTTTTGATCTTCCTGTGTGCAGACCTTTATTTGGGTAATAGATATGCCCAGGTAGAATTGCTCTCAGTTTAGGAGAAGATGCGGCCATTTCACAGACAACGAGTTTTAATGCAGCTGGTGAAGACAATTTAGGCTTGCTTGGTTTTGCCCCCAGCTTCTGTCTGCAGCCTGATGCACCACAGTGACAATCCTGATCAGCACCAAATTGAACAAACTGATAGTCATATGTCAGATGCTCGCCTTTCCTTATGTCGCAAGTAGCAAATATGCCAATTCTGGTTTCACCATCAATTCTCCACTTTTGCATCTCGGTATTAGGCCAACAACTATGATTAATGTATCTCGACTTATTTCCCTTGTATGTGGCATCAATCACCATATCTCGATTAATTTCACACAAGTAAAAATTAGTCTCCCCACGGCGTTTCATTTCCCAAAGCCTTTCCTCACAAGTTTTGTCATCAATAACTTCTCCAACATACTCTATAACAAATTCTCCCCTTTTTATATCTTCTTCAGTTACTAATCCCGAGCCACACTTCTCCGTCTTTACCAACTTCATCTTCTTCATAGGCCTTTGATGAAACGGTTTGTTGAGACAGCCATTCCCGCATCCACAATTCGGTGAACAGCTGGACAGTAGCATCCCACACTGGCAGTCTCTACCACAAACAACAGATTCCGTTGATGGGCTGCAAGAACAGAATATTCCATCATCCTCATCACGTTTTCTAATCCTTTTAGTAAGATAAACGTTGCGCCTTATGAAAGCATAAGGCATTGGATTCTGTTTCTTCAACCAATCAGGAAGCTGAAACTCCACAGTAGTTCCAATTTCAGGACTCCCAACTTCTTTCACCAATTCTTCGAATATGTGCTCAATTTTTTTGTGCTCCATATTGTTATTTGAAAAAGTAATTGCATAAAACAACTTTTATTATGTGTTATATAGTTTTGAGCCAACTTACCCGGAAGATCCAAAGGTTGAAGGGTGAAAGTAGTCTGGAACCCAAATTGCCCCGAGCACACTGTAGAAATAACCCAACTCATTATAAGGATATATATATAAAATATCAATTTCTCACCTCATTGTATCTAGCTAAGCCCCACTAACTCATATTCACTACAGGTCAAACTTTTGTTGTTTAATATATTATTATAAACAGCTTTACATATCAAAGTTTTCTCTAAAATCCTAAATCTCAAGTTTCTGTTAGCATGAATAGATCTAGAAGTGAGCTAGAAACAAACAAAAAATGATGGACAACATATTGTACCGAAAAATAGTGAGAGCTCCTGAAATATTACCTGTAACGGTTAGCAAACAAACACCTGGACCGATTGAATGTTTTTTTTAAGTGAGGGATAACTTAGGGTTTCTGCCTTTAATATTAGAGCGGACTCGTTGTGTCCAATTTGAATCTTGCGGGCTTTCTTGCTTTCGGTGGCTTTTCTCATTATAGGCCCATTTGTTAGCCCGCTAGAAAAAAGCCCAATGCGTTCGGTGGCTTATGGATCACATCTATCTTTTGCCAAACTAGCTCAACTAAAATTTTCTTACAAACCGAATGCCATGGTCCCCTCCATGTGTTTTCAAATTTTCTTACTAGAAAAGGCTGAACACAAAATACGAGTGTCAATAGCATCCTTTCTAAGAAAGCAAGTGACTCCAATATTGAAAGTCACAGTAGAAATTTCCTTTACTAACTTCAATGCTATGGAACCCATGTTACCAAACCATGTAACTATATTTGTATTGCTGTCGTTCTCAAAACTATTGCGTTTGATCGAGTTGATGTCCATGCAGGAAGATCTAATAAGGTACCTATAAAGTAGATTACGAGAGGACCATAGGCAGCTGGCTTTTGGTATGATTTGTTCTTATGGTTCACCTGATGGTACCAAGAAGTTTTTTTAAACAAAGAATTGGTTGATTGCATCACCCACCCCCTACAAAGTACATAACATACACATTCCATAGTACCAAAAATTACAGCTGTTTGTTTGGCACGAGGACATGCCCTGGGACATTCTGAACAGTCTTCATAATATTGAAGGCATACAAGGAAATTCTCACCACCGTACCTTCAATAGCTTTTATGAAGTAAGTTTTCACTCAAAGTTTCAGGTGCTGTCCTTGTGCAGTATTTCCCATTAAAATAATTCTCGAGGGTGGTGCTCAACTGCTCATACGTAGTGAAAATATCTACAAAAAGGAGTACAGATTCTTGGTTCCAAAACCTTGATGGCTTGATTTATGAATACCGACCAGTTTTACATCAATAGCGCAAAATTAAAGAGGCCGGACCTAATTAAATCGAAGTAATCTGGAAATAAGATTAACAGCTTTCAAAGCTCGTCAAAGAAACTAGAGAAGAAATTACCATCTCATCTTAACGATTCTTATAAGAAAATTCATGCACATTTTCATTGTTTCCACAAACTATTCGCCGAGCCAACCCTCTTCCGAATCAAGAAAACAAGTAATTGATCGAAGATCAGGAGAAGTTTCATTGTGTTGAATACATTCACTTTCTCTCCAATCATCCACCAACATTCCACCATGAAACAACGTAGTCTGATCTGAAGATAGTGACAAGTCATTGCTACTGCTGTTGTTGTTATCATCAAATTGCCTTGCCTCTTTATCAAAATAACACAACTGCTGAGAGAAGTCAGAACCTAGAAGATCAGATAGGCCATAATCCCCCATATTGAGGTCCATCATAAAACTTGACCTATACTCTTCTTCATCTGAGCTGCATGGCAGCAATCCCTTATAGGATTTTAGTTCCACTTGTTGCTTCAGCTCTGTGCCTTGGTTCATGCTAAGATCACTAGAAACTTTTGCTATATGTGGGTTGAGGAACACCTTGGTGCACCTGTATGCCTTTGTCCGTACCACTTGTACTGCTTGAACCTGCGATGTTACTGCCTCATTTGTAGAATGGCCCATGTATTTCTTCTTCCTAGGTTGGTCTGAATTCTTCTGTGAAGAAGTCGGTGTTGAGGAACCTTCAACTCTTTTTGATAAATTGGTATTCCAATAGTTCTTTATTTCATTGTCGGTTCTCCCTGGAAGCCTTCCAGCTATCAAAGACCATCTAAGAAAAAGTGCACTTGGTTAATTAGTTACTGCTCATTGAAATATATAAAACATTTTATTTTGTTAAGCAGGCAAGCAAACTTTGAAAAATTTCTTCTATATAATTTAGCTGATCGAACTGTGCTTCAGTATAGGAACAATAGTCTATACAGAATATATTAATTAGCTTTCATAGAGACGAGGGGAAGACCTGTTTCCCAAGAGTCTGTGAAGCTTGACAATGAGTTCTTCTTCATCATGAGTAATGTTCCCCCTCTTAATATCAGGTCTTAGATAATTCAACCAACGAAGTCTACAACTCTTGCCACATCTCTTGAGACCTGCATGGAGATTATACAAAACAGTGGCTTATAAATATAAGCTTAAAGGACCTGCTCAAATGAACATTTTTGTTACTAACAAACTATCTCACCTGCTTTCTTGGGAAGTTCTCTCCATCTCCCTTGACCATGGATTCTGATGTACTCACTAAGAGCTTGGTCTTCATGAGCAGTCCAAGCTCCTCTCTTCATGCCCTCCTTAGAGCAACAAGGGCTTCTACCCATCTAAAAGTACGAAGACAAAATGAACACCAACTCTTTCTCTCACTAATTTGAAGTGGGTTATTCTTATAGTTAGAATTCAGAAGCATATATCTTATCATATTAAGACTACGAGCTTTATTTTAAAAGGCTCCTCTCTCACTAATGACACCTTATTTATGCATTAAACTAGTTTAAGCTCTCTTTTATTTTGAACTAAGCTAAATAGCTTTAAGAGGTCCAAAATGCTGGTGGTTTTTGAGATACAAGTCCCACAAGTCTGATAGATACTTGAGCCAATTAAGGAAAGCTGATTTTATTAATAGATTGTGAATGGTGGTTAGTTGGGCCAGTGGGAGAACTGGAGAACCAAGCCTTTATTATTTAATTACTTACAGGGTTTAGGAAATAAATAAAATTAAGAATAAAATGACTCTTTCTTTAACAAAAATAATTTTGTGAGTACTTGAAATTGAAATGAAACTGCGTGATGAGGATTAGGGTCCTCAATTTGACAACAATAATGTTGGAAACGAAAAGTTGACTTCTAAGGTGAGTTCCCTAATACAATTGATTTCATAGAAAAAGAATTGCATCTTTCTGGAGCCATCAGGTGTTGTGAACTTGTTGTTTAACTGATATTATATACGTGCATTCTCATTGTGTTTTTGTATTCTCACTGAAATATTTTGCAGGAGGCACACGTTTTTTTTCCCTTTTCCAGATTTTATGAATACATGCTAGATTAAAGGAAAATAATGGAAGTGTTGAAATAATGAAAGATCCTATTAGAAACTATGTATACAACCAGTTGAGTTAAGAAAGTTGTTACTATGTCATGAAGCTATTCTAGAAGTATAAATCTTCTTTTGATAAAGTAGCAGTAGTTATTGTCTGTTCATTTTGGTTTATGCGTTTGTATTGCAAAATCAAATTTACTTCAACATTAGGTAATTTTCAAGTATGTTCATTGTAGTTCTCCTGTTGCAGTAATGGGCACTACTTGATATTATTGAACATCGTAGGTAAACAGAGTTTATCTGTCTAATTCACTTATCAACCAAAAAAAAAGAATGTTCCATTAATTTCTAATCAACAGACACAATAGCGCATCTTGAAAACAGAGTTACAGAGGAAACAGAGTATGCAACCCTCAAAAGAGTTGCCCCAGTATCTGTGTATCCTGTCTCAAAATGCCAATTCGCACACGTTTTCAGCAACCAAATGTTAAAATGTCAATCTAAAGGCGATGATTCTGAAGCTATAGATATTCTGAAATAAAAGATCAAAAGTTATAACAGGCAAAAATCTAGAGTCACTAACCGAAACCATTTTATTTCTGTAATGCCTGACAGTGCTACCAGCCGCGAGTGGCATCACTGCAACATATTAAATGGCTTTCCCCTCAGCATCCCTCTTCGCGAAATCAAAATGAAAATTCCATATGTTATCGTAAAGACTAACACTGGAACTTCAAATTGACTTGTATATTACCATGGTATAATAAAGACTCAAACAACCCTTTCCACATCTAAACCATCATCGAAGTTTTGAAAAAGGAAAGCCTAGGTTAGAGGCTAAGGCCCCTATTTTAGTGTTTGTCACTCAAACAATTTGTCATTTGCAGCCTTTCTTACCTACTAATCAATTGACAAATGGTCCTAAGCATCAATCACCTTGATTAATGAATTTTTTCTCCTTCTTTAGCTTTGAACCTTTTTCATGAACTAGAAACCTAGAATGGTAGCTTTTCTTTCATTTTCGATTTTCCCCTTTTTAAGTGGTTGTTGAAGGTTCAAATCCTTATAAAAGCGAGTATTTGCGTATGGCAGACGATAGTTAGGTATTTTCCCTTATGAGAAGTTGCAAGTTCAAGTCCTCTCCACATTGTGGTCATGCCTACATACAGAGTTCTATGTGTCTTTAGAAATTAGAACTTGAAAGATGCTGCTGTAAATCATGTATTGCTGATAAAAAAGTACAAGTATATCCATTTTATATGTTCTCAAGTAGACATTCTTCGTTTTACATGTTATAAATTCTAAAATTCACTTCAGCAAGTGTTTTAAAAGGATTGGATTTCATTACAGGTGTTTATGGGAAGTTTAGTAAGAACGAGCCATCAGCCATGTCTAAATGGATAGGCAGTACGTCGGAATGACTGGGAATTAACTAACAATGATCAGGATGACCGATTTGACTGAAATATCATTTTGGAAAATAGTGCACAGAATAACATTAGAACAATCAGTTACATATATATGATGCAAATTCTGATTAATCACTGACATTCCAGCATGGTTTTATCAGTCCACATCAAGCCTGAAACGCGAAACGCTTTGCTTTCTCTCTCCCTTGCTAACAATGGTTGAACAAAAAATGGTAGGTAGTGATAGATTTTTTGACTTTTTTATACATATATGATGATATATGGTATCCTCTGAAGCTAAATTTATGTACAAAGTGAGCAAAAATAAATGTCAAATGAGAATCTATTTGGTGGCGGTTGTTGTTGAATGCTATGGGGCCTGTAAACGAAACCATGGACCTTGTACTTGTTTTATTTTAAGGGTTAACTAGTATTACCCCCACTAGATGAGCCAATTAGGATTCCCCCCCCCCCCCGACACCCACTATATGGGGAAATTAGGGTCTTCTCCCCTCCCACCCCACTTCACCCCACAAGTAGGGGTGGCAATGGGTCGTGTTGGGTAGGGTTCATGTCGTGTCATATTCCTGACCCAATTACTAATCGTGTTGAGTTTGTCAAACCCAAATCCAACCCGCCTATATAACGGTTACTCACGGATGACCCACTAAACCAAATGGTCAATTTCGGATAAGTTTGGATTGGATTCACAAACAATTTGTATGCAAAATATTTAGTATTTCACGATTTTATTTATCAAAAAATTATATATAAAAAAATATGCATTAATTCTCAAAAACCATCCATAATTTAATTATATATTAATGAAAACTGAATAATTAAACATATCTTTATCGAATGAATTAATATGACAGCTAATCTTTATCATGTTAGTCGTTTATTTTCAAGTAGTTGGGAGACCCTAATTTCCCCATCTAGTAAGGGGGAAATCCTAATTGGCTCATCTAGTGTGGGGTGGGGGTGGGGGTAATACTAGTTAACCCTATATAAAAACTAAGTAAGGTTTTTATAACAATCCCCCACATGTATGAAATTATAAAATAATATATGCTGGAGTTCATTAGAAGTTATGAATGGGTTGAAGGTGTCATAAGACTTGAACCTTCGCTTAATGTTAGTCTATTGGGTTTATTTGTTGACCAGTGAACTAAGTCTTGAACTGTCCAACTTTTGTGTAAACCGAGTCAACAGTTAACTCACATAACTTTCAAAAATCATCATAGAGTTCCTCGGTTGTGCTCGTAACGGCCATGAGCTTCCCAGGTTTCATAAGTGCTACTAGGGACTAGCCTATCCAGTTCCCATAGGAAGCGGCTCCACTTCCTCACTTATATAGGTGCTTCTATCAGGAGTGTACTGTATCACTACCACCCCACTGGATCCCAGCTATAGAAAACATTAAGAGTTAAAACTACATCATAGGGATGGGTACAGAGTTTTCACTCTAGGTTGTAGTACCCCCACAAATCACTCAAATAACTTATTTTCCCATTGAACCTTGTTTATGGGATCTCCATTCACTAAGGTTGGGTGACAGTTATCGGTGATTTTAACAAATAGGTTTCTGTCTTTAATAGACTTTAACCCTATCCCCCTCGATGTACTAAAGACAAGCTCTCTAGCCAGGCCTTTAGTTAGCGGATTAGCTATGTTATCTTTTGACCTAAAGTCAATAGCTATGATCCCATCTCATAACATCTATCGTACAGTGTTATGTCTACGACGTATATGTCGAGACTTTCCATTATAGGAATTATTTTGGGCCCTCATAATAGCTGCTTGCCTATCACAGTGAATAGAAACAGGTGGAACAGGCTTAGGCCAAATAGGGATATCCAATAAGAAGTTCCTGAGCCACTCTACCTCCTCACAAGCTTTAGATAGCTTTATCTAAAGCTATAAACTCAGATTCCATAGTGGAACGAGCAATGCAGGTTTGCTTGGTAGATTTCCAAGACACTGCACCTCCTGCTAAAGTAAATACATACCCACTCGTGGACTTTGATTCCGTAGAATCAGCAATCCAGTTAGCATCACTATACCCCTCTAGTACAGTTGGATATCTGCCATAATGAACACCAAAATCTGAAGTATATTTCTGATACCTCAAAACTCTAATAAGAGCTTCCCAATGCTCAGAGCTGGGATTAATTATGTATATGCTTAGTCTGCCTACCGCGTAAGCAATATCTGGTCTAGTACAGTTCATAAGATACATGAGACTACCTATTACTCTAGAATATTCTAAAGGAGATACACTAGGTCCAGTATTCTAGCTTTCTCAAGTGTTTACTATAATCATATGGTGTTTTGGCAGGTATATAGTCAACTTGACTAAACTTTCTAAACACATTATCCACATAATGAGATTAGGTCAAAGTAATACCATCTGACCTATTAATGATTTTTATACCAAGAATAACATCGGCAATACCCAAATCTTTCATGTCAAAGTGCTTTTCCAAGAAAAGCTTAGTCTTATTGACTACTTCTAAGTTGGTACCGATGATTAACATATCATCCACATATAGACAAATAATAACACCATTTTGTTTCTCAAACTTGCAATATATGCATTTATCTGCCTTATTAAAATTATAACCATTAGAAGTCATCACATAATCAAATTTCTCATGCCACTATTTGGGAGCTTGTTTTATACCATAAAGAGATTTCTTTAGTCTACAAACTTTTTGCTCTAGGCCTTTGATCACAAAGCCTTCAGGCTGATCCATATAAATCTCCTCTTCTAAGTCACCATTTAAGAATGTTGTTTTAACATTCATTTGGTGATCGAATTATAAAATTATGTAAAGAAGCAAAGGCAATTAATATTCTAATAGAAGTTATTCTCGTCACAGGAGAGTAGGTGTCAAAAACATCAACGTACTCCTACTCTTTGTTTATAGCCTTTAGCTACAAGCCTTGCTTTAAACTTATCTATGGATCCATCAACCTTAAGTTTCTTTCTGAACAACCATTTATTACCAATTGTTTTACAACCAGGAGGTAGGGTAACTAACTCCCAAGTGTGATTAGTCATAATGGAATCATACTCACTATGAATGGCCTCTCTCCAAAATATAGCATCAGGTGAGGACATAGCCTCAGAAACAGTCTGAGGGTCATCCTCTACTAAATAAGTAAGAAAATCATATCCAAAGGAAGTTCCAGTTCTGGGTCTTTTGCTCCTTCTGAGTTCAGATTCATCTCCTGGCGGAGAATCCTCTCTAACTCTAGGAACAGGTCTAGTAGAGCATGAATCTCTTTCAAACCTCTCAAGGAAAGGGAACTTGTCTTCAAAAAAGACTGCATCCCTAGATTCAATAATGGTATTATCATCAATAAACTGATTTTTAGATTTAAAAACTAAAAACCTGTAAGCACTGTTGTGTTGAGCATAACCAATAAAAACACAGTCAACTGTTTTAGGGCCAAGTTTGGTCCTTTTGGGTGCTGGAATAGAGACCTTAGCCAAGCACCCACACACTTTCAAGTATTTATAAGAAGGTGTCTTCTTTTTCCACATCTCATATGGAGTTTTGTCTATGTTTTTAAAATGTATCTTATTAAGGATATAAGATGCTGAGAGTAACGCCTCCCCCCACAGGTACTTAGGTGCTCTTGAGACATTGATCATTGAATTGATCATATCTTTGAGAGTCCTATTTTTCCTTTTTTTGCTATCCCATTAAACTGGGGAGCATAAGAGGTAGTAGTCTCATATATAATACCATTATCTTCACAAAATTTAGTAAAAAGTCCAGAATATCACCTCCCCTGTCAGATATGAGTATCTTAATATTCCTTTCTAGCTGGTTCTCAACCTCAATTTTGAAAGATATAAATTTAGATAGACTTTCATCCTTACTTTTCACAAGATAAACATAGCAGAAACGTGAAGCATCATCAATAAAAGTAACAAAATATTTATTGCCACCCCGTGTAACATTTCCATGAAGGTCACACAAATCAGTGTGAATCAATGCTAACAATTCAAAGTTCTATCTACCTTTTTAAAAGATTTTCTAGCATATTTTGATTCTACACATACTTCACATTTCTTGTTATCTAAAGCAATAGACTTCGGTATACTACCAATATGCATTAACGTGTTAATAGATGCATTATTAACATTCCCAAGTCTATCATGCCACAAATCAAAAGAGTCAACAATATAAACAAAAATAGAAGTTTTATTAATCTCAGATTCAATTACATTCAGCTTAAACAGACCATCATCAAGATAACCCTTTCCCACAAAAGATCCCCCCTTAGTCAGGACAAACTTGTCCGACTCAAATACAAGTTTAAACCCTTCCTACTCAACATGGAACCAGACACTAAGTTTTTCCCCGATGCATCGGAACATGCAAAGACATCTTTCAAGTAGTAAGAATATTCCCAGAAGTGAACTTCAGAACAACAGTCCCTTTCCTAGCAACTCTGGAAGCAGAGGAATTCCCCATGAACAGACTCTCATTGTCTCCACCAACAGTATAGGTGGAGAAAACACTTTTAGTGCCACAAATATGTTTGGTAGCTCTAGTGTCTACCCACCAGTCTGTCATATTGCTAACCAGGTTAACTTCAATAACAACAGCAGAGAAGTTGCCATCTTAAACCACACTGGGCTGTGCCTTATCCTTATTTTTATTTCCATCATTTGGAAGTTTCTTGTGCTTACAGTCACCCGTAGTATAACCACGGGTACCACACACATAACAGTAAATATCAGGATTATATGGCTTTTTCTTGAATTGAGGTTGGGACTGCTTGTTCTTGTTCCAAAAGGGTTTCTTCTTATTGGTCTGGGTATATGGGGCTTTGTTTTTAGAGGAACTAGCACTACCAGGCTTTCCAGTAACAAGGTTAGCCTTAGACTTCAATTCAAAAGTCTCTTATTTTGTTTCAGCTATACGGTTATCTTCCTCAATGCGAAGATTCACAATGAGGTCTTCTATGGTCATCTATTTTTTCTTGTGTTTTAGGCTGTTCTTATATTCCTTCCATGAAGAAGGGAGTTTTTCAATCATAGCTACAACCTGAAACCCCTTACAGATATTATAACCCTCTTGCATAATTTCATGAATGATAATTTGCAATTCCTTAACTTGAGAAACCACAGGTTTGTTATCTTCCATTTTAAACTCCAAGAACTTAGCTACTAAAAATTTCTTAGAGCCAACATCCTCAGTTGCATATTTCTTATCTAGATTACCCCACAATAATTTAGCAAAAGCACATACAACATAAACATCATACAACTCAGGAGTTAAACAATCAAGCATATAGTTACGGCATAAGTAGTCTTCTTATCCCATTTTTCAAGTCTATCAAAGCGTGCAGGCTCATGTTCATTTTCAATAGGAATCGGTCTACTTTCAGTAGTCCATTCAACAAGTTTCAAGGTAGTCAAATAGAACTTCATTTTCATCTGCCAACGCTTAAAATTCTTTCCATCGAAAATTTCAGGCTTGATAGACAACTTACCATGCTTTTTCATCGATTAGTAACGAAGTAAAAGAGTAAAAAATTTCACCTTTAGATTGTTGGAAAACTAATACTGTGTTACCTGATAAATATAATAAAGCAGTTGCAACGAACAGTCGAGGCTTGTGAAAACACAATGCCCTAAAGGTGATATTGCCATCGGTATGAACGCTGATGGCCTCTAGCGCACACCTCCTAGTATACAACGACTAAGGATCTGCAAGATAGCACTCAATCAGATTCTAAGAACTCTCAGACCCACTCTAGTATAAGCAAAACCATAGTTTATGTAAAATAGATAAAAGTAAAAGGACGGAGTTCAAAAGTCCAAGTTTCTTGTGTTGTTCAACTGATCTTATAGAGGAAGATAAGACGATAAACGCTCTAGATCCACTTATCACGTAGTGTGAAAGAGGAGATCGTGTGTGGAGTCATGGAGAAGAAAACGTGGTTTGACTATTTCTAATGTCAAGTAAGGAAAAAGCCCAAAACCTGTTTTCCAAAAACAAGTTCATCTATCTAATAAAAAGGAATAGTGTGGGGCCCGTATATGGCTGTCAACGGGCCCGACCTAAATAGGACACACCTAGGTCCAGGCCCGACCCCCCAAATCATATTATATATTGAGTCCAAGCCCGACCTAAGTCCTATTGGGCAAGTTCGGATTCGGGCCAGGCCGGCCAGGCCTAGGTCCGTTAGCAATACATGGGAACTGTTATTTTTGTCTAAAATTTAATCAAATTTGTAAGTGGGAAGAATCGAACCCACAACTCTTGTGTGGCAGGCACAATACTAACCAATATGGCTTCCAATTTTCTATGTCAACTTCCAATAAATATAATAGATATATTAATAATATTAAATATAAAACACATAAACTATTATAAATTTCGGGATGGGCCATTATCGAATCAGACATAGGTATGTCCAGACCTGGCCCAATAATCTTATCGGGCTAAATTTAAAGTCTAAGTCCTTATCTTATCGGTTCGGATTCAATCGGGCTTCGGGTTTGTCCCGGCCCATTGACAGCCCTAGGCCCATAGGGCCTCCATCCAATGGTTGTCATTGTATTTCACAAGTTGTGACATGACACTTTCAAGTTCATCTAGGTGGTGTGCTGCATTTATAAGCTAATAGCGGTTCCACAATATCTATTCTTCTCTAATTTAGGGTTAAAAAAAGAAAGAAACATTTCCTTCTCTATTATTTCATCTTTAACACCGCAGAACCATTCTTTCTATCGCAGATCGCTGGTACAGCTCCCTCCCCATCTATGGTTTTATACTAATCTAAAGGCTATTCTAATGATGCTAAATTATCCCCAAAATGTTTGGTATCCTCGCTCACTCCATTTTAAGTTCCCTCTTCTTCATTTTTTTTCGTTTGGTTTTTTCTTTTTCTTTTGCAGGAATTTGGTTTATGTGAATGAAGGTGAAGGATGAACACCATGGGGTCCTAAAAGGTGTTTTGGGGTTTATAAAGGTATGATTTTTTGAGAAAAAATTAAAAATTTGATTGCCATTAGCAGAGATTTGTAGAACATCCTATTAAAACTTAATGATAAATTCTATAAACTAATAATTTGGGAGTCAAAATATATATTATATACGAGCAGGTTCCGTTTACCATACTTTTTATACCATAGTTTATACCATGCCCCACAACTTTACCTACAACGTGAACTATAACCTAGTATTTTGTAGATGTGTTCAACTAACCATGAAGATTACCTCTACAAAATTTCAGCTCATTTGATAATGTTTAACTATGTCAAAATATGATTGCAAAATCGAAAAATCTGAGCCGTTTAAAAACAATAAAAATTGAGAACAATTTTTAACTAGGTTAGAGATTTCTAAATAAGACAAATTTTTGTGGAGATGTTATCAATGGTTAATAGATCATATAAACAAATTATTAGCACTTAACTCATCTTGTAGAGAGGTATAGTATAAACTATGGTATAAAAACCCCGATATATATATATATATATATATACAGTGTGGTAAAAAAAAACTGAAAACAAATTCACGCTTTTTCTCTTTCTTTTTCTCCATATATATATATAAGATGAGAAGTCAAACAAAGATGTTGGTGGAGTCCCAAAATTGAAGATTTGGGGCATACTAGCAGATGATCCAAAAAAATCTCCTCCATCTGGAGGACACTGGAGCAAAGCATTTGCTCTTTAGGGAGTTGAAAACATCAAGGATGACAGAGTAGAAGACGATGTATTAAATAGTGAAAACCCACTTCCGGATGATGATGCGATGGTAGTCATCATGAGATGTTTGATTGATGTATCGCCATAATCCATCCTTTGAAAATAAGCCAAACCTTGAGTAGATGGTTGTGGCATTGAAGGCAAATGCAAGGTTGGATGAACTCTCTTCGCAGCAGCAATTTTCCTGTTTGGCTAATTCCCTTAAGCTTGCCTCAAGAAATGGATCATTAGCATCACCCTTTTTTTTCAAACAAAGATTTCACCGGGTCCCAAAATTTGAAGATTGGGGCAACAAGATAAAAAAGCTGTTTTCATAGATTCAATGTAAAACCCACTTCCGATGAAGACTCTCCACCTTGGCAGCTACATGAACAAAGAAATCATGCACATTTGACATAACTTTTGGTAGAGCATCGGCAACAACGATGATTCAATGCCGATGAAGAATTCCACCTCGGCGACATGAACATCTCAACTTTTTAGTATCAACCATAGTGGCGAGATATGCAAAGAAATGGGTTGGGGATTTTGGAGGAAGAAAAATTGGTTATTAGAAGCCTTCAGTCTTTACAATAACCAGGACTACATAGAGAAGAAATTATTATATGTACAGTCTCTATATTAGCAACGACAGACCGGCAAATAAACCAAGGATGGTTCTATCAACAGAAACAACTATGCTGTGAGATGTATACTGGACAAAAGCAGTGGTTATGATTTTCCTTCATAACTTAGTGACTGGGAGTCGTAACTTAGTGACTGGGAGTACATCAAACACTCCGCAACTACCATCTGCATCATCTGGAAGTGGGTTTTCACTATTTAATACATCGTCTTCTACTCTGTCATCCTGGATGTTTTCAACTCCATCGCGAGTCGCCTCCAAAGTCCTCCCTTTTGGATCATCATGCTAGTAATGCCCCCAATCTTCAATTTTGGGACTCCACCAACATCTTTGTTTGGGTCTACAACAAACACCTTCCGCATTTAGCACTCCAGCCTTTGGTTCAACCACCGCCACCACCGGAACTCACTTTTTTTCAACACCATCCTTCGTGATCGTCCAACAATTGGATCCGGAGCAAGCTTTGGGACTGTATCTAAAGCTTCCAGTGCCAAAATCTCGACTACACGCCGCTAGTCAAATCTTGTGAAGCCATCAAAACTGGTGGCGTCAAGGATCGACCGCTTATTGATTTTATGATCAAATTGTGACCAACTATTTCCCACGACCAAAAAAGGCTAAACCGACAATTTGAGATTTGCTTAGAGTATGGCTACAATGCTCGAAGTCGCCTTCTATCATCTCTCGAGACAAGTTTCCGCTTCATGCGGGATGGGCTCCATCCGATTCTGTTGTGAAGGCGGGCAAATGCTCCACACATACCGCATGCGGCGTCCTTGATTTCGATTATTAGGCGTAACTGGGTTTCAAGAGAAACCATGCTCCCGTAAACCGCAGATGGAGGAGATCTTTAATTCATGATGATGATAATGTTGTTCCTTTCAATTGTCTTAACATCAATCAAACATGTATAATAAACACGTTTTCGGTCAATTTTGTGCCAAGAGTTGTAATTCCAAGTTATCAGGAAATTGAAGTAAAAAAAAAAGTTGAGATGCAATGCCTCTTATAAAATCTGGTCGTTTTCTGCATGACCTTCTCCTCCTTGGCCGTTTTGCTCGAGCATGTTCAATTGTTGGGAGATTGAATTGATTATCAAGTAATCGCCAACCATTTGCATCAAAGCTCACTAAATGAAGGTTTGAAACACTATCAAGATATCCTACAAATGCCATGTTTGGCACCAATGGATGGATTGTGCCCCCCGAGATAGACAAAAGCAAAGATGTATGACTTCTCATCTTCAAATCTTTTTTGACATACTGAACGATTTTTCCTTGATGTGTTAAATTTATTAACTGTTTATCTATCTACTGTGTGTGTGTGCGCTTATCATATATTGTCTTCCTTTTTTTTTTTGTTTCTTAAGGGGATGGGGTTTCGTAAGAATGGAGAGAGAGAGAGAGAGAGAGAGAGAGAGATGAATTTATGGAAAGAGAAGAGAGAAAAAAAGGTGGGGTTGGAGAAAAAAAGAAAAAAGAAAGAGAAAAAAAAAGTCACGTGAATTTGTTTGGTCCGAAAGTTTTTTTATCCGGGAAGTCCTGACTAGAGCAAAACTGTATATATATAATAATCATCATCATGTTTGCAACGCACTTAGTTATTTAACTAATAACAAAACCCTTTGGAATGTGAATTCCCGTAAAAACTTCGACAACTAAGGTAGCTAGGTTTGTATATGATGAATTTAATATTTGATTACGTACAATTTAGTTATGACTTACAGGGGGTCATGTAAAGTATATGTGATTTCCGTTTTCATGGTCTGCTTATTACTTATAGTTAGTAGTTGTTTGTTTGTTGTTTTTTTTTTTTTTACCCGATAATATTATTACTTATAGTTTTGATGCCTTGAAATAGGAATGAATATAATCACTATGAGGATCCATCGAAAACAAAGAAGCACATGCTACATTTATAATAGGAATGTTTCATGGTTATTTATTTTGGAATTTGAATTGAACTCTTTTTTTTTACTTGGTTCATTGTATAGTCAATTTGAATTTGAGTAACATTCTTATTGTAGTATTTCTTTTTTGGCTTCTATAATTTTGTTAAAGCTTTCATATAACCATCTTAGAATGAATGGTGCAAACAATGCAAATTAGCCCTTGAAGCCACTATAAGGAATGCTAAAGTCTAACTCCACTGGAGCACGCTCTGATCAATGGTAAGTCATTGACATATTATTTTCATTTGACAATGTTTGGTTTATCTATGTACAATAATTTTGATTTATTGGTCTAACTAATTGGTTTCATATTAGTGACGGATTTCAATGGAGAAAGTATAGCAAAAGAAAATCCATCCATAGAGCTAATTATCCAAGCACCATGACGACTCGATCACCAACAACATTAGCTTCCTTATGTCTAAATTCTGAAAGTGGACTGAATGAGTTGAAGAAAATCTTGAACACATTAATCTAAAGTTTCTCCTGCTCATAGATTCACCTGGTTTTGATAAATAACCTATGAAAACAATCACAATGATCCAACTCACTTCGTCTACCAGACATGACACTGGCATCAATATTTATTTTTTTTTATTTATTTTTTTCTGATATGTACAACTTCAATTGAAATTTTAAAGCTTAATTTTTTTTTATCCTTTATTGCGAATTTGAGTTAGATATTCTTTTGTAATATTGTGTTTGCAAGTTTTTGTATGGATCGGAATTCTTACAATGTTAGAAAACAATTGAGGCTTTGCCAAGTACTTATTGCTCATTATTTCTTTCTTTATTTCTTTGGAAAACTTCAGCTTTAGGGTTGTTTATAGAATGTTCATGGCCATGTAGAGGTAGTAGGTAGCGCACTGAAGGCGTGGCGAGTTTGTTCAGTGCCGTATGGCCCGGGCACGGGCATATCCTAGTACATATATAAAAACTAAAACTAAGTAAGGTTTTTATAACAATAACTGCTAAGGTTTCTATATATCTTGCGAATTCTTTGAATAGTTTGAGGCTTGAAGGGTAGAAAACCGCTGCCATTAAGATATTGGAGTAATTTGACTGGGAAGTTCCTGACTGGGTTATTGTTCTAGGAAGTTCGAATGCAAATCCACTTTACCGCTGTTACAAGTCTGGTTATACGGATTTCAAACCAGTAAAGGCTAAAACTACGCATGCGTCGGCAATATAGATAGGCGACCCAGTTTCGATAGATAGAGTTGTTTTTGCTCGCTCTCAAGAATTCAAATGGTATTGTCGAGGAAGCAACTAAACAGGATCGGAACTACTGAAAGCAATGAGCCAAGGAGATCTCATTGGCATCCCTACATACCCACATACCGGTGTTGCTTTGGCAGCAGTAATCAAGCTTAGGCCCAGCGGTGAAATTTAGAAAAACGATCGCGATAGTTGTTGTCGGCACAGCTCATGGGCTAAAGTTCACACAATGCAAGATAGATTACCACTCAAACAAGTGAAACAACATCCCAGGCATATCTTGCCGATTTGGAAACCCAATTGTGGAAGTAAAGGCAGACCTTCGCTCGGTCATGAATAGTTAGTTTAAGGGTGTGTTTGTTATGATGGAAACACTATGGAAAGGAAAGGAAAATAAGAGTGGTCCACCTTTTCCATAGTTTATAAGGTGTTTGTTTACCCATGGAAAGGAAATAGGCTTTTCCATATGGAAACAAAATTATTGAAATGGAAAAGGTTTTGTGTCCTTAGCTAACTCCTGAAAATTTTGTGGAAAGGAAAGGAAAGGAAATAAATAGATATGGACTTACTACTAATACACCCATGACCCAACAAAACAATTATTCCTTTCCATAGCTTTTGCAAACAAACATGATTATTCCTTTCCCCAATTTTTACTTTCCTTTCCCTAGTTTACCAAACACATACCATTTAAAATTATTTCCTTTCCATTCCATTCCATAGTGGACCACCCATTTTATTTCCTTTCCTTTCCATGAGTTAAAATTTAACAAACACACCCTAACTATCTATTTGGAAAGAAGTCAGAAGCAGTAACATTTTGTATTCTTCTGTGAGTTTCCAACAGGCCCAATGGCAATTTTGGGATTCACTTAAAATTGTTGTAATATTGAGGATTTTTTTTGACCGAATGATAAATAATTATTTATGAGACTCCTTATTCATTTCCTTCTAATTTTCCATTCATAAAACATTGCATGGTTCACGTATTTAGGGTTTGACAACGGAATATACTAGTAACTTAGTAGTTTGAATAAGGATTAACTAACCTAAGCTTAGAACAACTAAAAATTAGATGTTACAATAAAGGGAAATTTTTAATAAAATGTTAGATTTTTCTTCCTATACAAACCACTTACACATGAAATTTGAAACGGAGGTTCATGTGTAAAAATAGGTTTTGATTTTTGGGTCCCTAACGTAGATGTTGTGTTTATTGGACAACAACCCTACACCAACTACCATTTTGGGGTAGGATGTAGAGTTAGTTGTTCTTCCTAAACCTACCAAACCAACAATTGGTTTCTTAGGATAAATTTGAATCAAGCTAATAAAACACCAAAGAGAAAAGAGAGAATTCATCTCTATCTATTTATAGATGTTTGAGAGGAAAATAAGTCAAGGGAGTAATTGACCCACATTCCATATTTGTTTTTGACCGTTATATTAAAACAAAGTGTAGATCCAATCTTTTATGTGCTATTTTGATGATTTGTCATTATTATGCTTATGGCCCCAAAGTTAATGTTTCCTTTTGATTGTAGCGTTCATTTATTGCCTGATTGAGTTGAGTTTGATGATGTTGTGTTAGTGGATTTGCTTCCATAAATGATATTTATTTCATGAATCGATGCTATGGACGGGTGCTTACACGGGTGTTGGGTCGTTAATGGATTGTACGATCTGATGGTGTGAGACGAGCTGAAAATGGACGCCCTGGTATATAGACGCGCACTGTAGTGTGGAACGGATGGTACTTACACTTGGTAATAGCCTAATTCATGTTAATTCATTAGATTAGAAAATCCTACATGACTTAATTACCCCAAAAAAATGAAAATCCTGCATGACTTAACAACATCACTAACTACACACTAACAATACATAACTCTACAATTCTTGTTCTAATTTTAACATTGAAAATTACACTACATTAGCGAGCTTGTTAACACAACAAAGCCTTCTTAGCTAGGCACAATTGAAGCTTGGAGTAATAGACTTCCTGCAAGTGTCAATCAACAACTTAATGCTCACGGACCTTTTAAGTTATACCATGCAAGTTGGCCTGAAGACCTATAAGTATATAAGCCAACAATTTTGAGGGTTTCTTACTTTGAACTTAAAACACAATACAATATTACAGCTCATACGGTTAATAACATTCAAGTATATTATATAAATATACGCACATAAGCACATTAATCACTATGCCCAGTTTTTATGACATTTTATTGTAAAACTTCTTATCATTCAATCGAGAATTGGCACTTTCAATCTTTAATCTGCACCAAGTAGCCTTTTCTATTGACTCTAACCAGCTCTCATTGCATGTAAGAGAACTTTTGATACATCCACGCCACCAGCCGCTATGGGGCCAATCCACCTGGTTAATTTGTGCAATAGTTTGAAGTCATGTGGTTTGTCTTTAGAACTATATGAAAATTCATAGAAAGATAAGTGATGTCACTTCACTATGAATCACACAATTGTGAAAAAAAAATGTGCATATTACATGAACCAAACATCTATAACCTATTACCAACCAATTTGAAAACTTTCAAAGAAACTCCAATAAGTTTTTACCTGCTATCACACCCCAAATTTTCAGACAATAACAAAACAATGATATTCAATAATCTGGAAACCCAAAATTAAACGAAAACCTAATAACTTGTAGGTTATCAAACACAATATAAAAAAAACCAAAAGGAACAATTCTTCATTCACATATAAAAATATTACAATCATTTGAACATGGAAGACAAGTTAGGTTCGTTTTCTCAAAACGGCATGTAGTTTTTTCGCAAGTAAGATTTCAATCCCAATATATATTTCCAAAAAACTCATATAAAAGTACTCATCATTCCCATTTTCCAAATTAACTCATAATATAGATACCACTTACCTTCCATTTATTAAATGCACTTATGTTAACTTATTTAAATATGAGTTTGATACACTTTACCTTTACATGCCAGCACGTGGTCTTAGGGTAGGATATTTACGTCCCTGCATACAAGATTAATGAATCCTACTCTTCTGCAAAAATAGAGTTAGACATCACAATAAAAAGATTTATCTCAACTAGTCAAATTTCTATTCATAATCAAAACATCATTTAAAACATTGAATCATAATTGATACCACATGGTTCGTCCCGCATATTAGGGAATACCACTTATCCTTACACTAACAGGTCATTCATGGCACATTTCATGAATAACTTGGGTCATTCCCGCCACATTCAAGGAATATCCATCATAACACCAACATGTCATTCATGACACATTCAATGAATACCTTGGGTCATTCCTGCCACATTCAAGGAATACCCATCATAACATCAACATGTCATTCATAGCACATTCAATGAATACATTTTTTTTAAACAACCACTATCACGTACACAATTTAATACTAACATTGTACACATATAGTTATCACTAAAACTAATATATAATATGGTGACTACACCTTTACATAAGGCTGCCTACGTATCCAATCTTTCAAGATTAGAATTAAGCTTTATGTAGTTCTTAATCCTAATAAATATCAATATCCTTGTATGTACCTTTAAAGAAAACAACAATTTATACTATATAGAATCACATACAATCATTTTCAAATACTCCCACAATCATATATGTAAAATTTCATACTCAGAGATACACTATGAATCTTTAAATCCAAAAACTCAAAAATGGATATTTCTTTACTTTTGATTCTCCAAAAATGATCTTATGAATCATGTCGGTTCCAAATAAAACCACAGTCTAAAAGTAGGCTACAAATACTATATAAAACCCTTAAGTTAAACACCTAACAGTTTCCATTACAACTTAACAAATATCAATAGGCTTATCTTTCTATAATGTATCGATAGATAACCAACCGTTGGATCTGTCTACCATTCAAATATATCACACCACTATGTATGATAACCTTACACATTAAATTTTAAGTCAATCCGGTAATGGATAAGACTCCATCTAAGAAAAATAGTACAATTGCACACTACAGTGTTCTACTGTAGTTTCAACTACAACCAGTCTGGCTATTGAAAGCCTCGACAAATATCCGACCGGTGGATCTGTCTTAAATTCTAATATATTATTATACTACGGGTTATATATCTACATATTTAATTTGAGGAAAATCCATCAATGGTTCATCTTTCATCTACTCCTAAACGTATGACTACGCAGTGCAGTTTTCTGGCATAGTTTATACTTCGACCGGTCACGCTTATGCATGCCTTGACAGAAATTCAACCGTTGGATCTGTTTATAATTTGAATATGTTAAACTACATAGTCTTATACAATTTCATATTTAATTTAGATCCATCCAATAATGGATCGACCTCCATCTAATACGAAACGTTTGACTGTGCAGTGTAGTTTTCTATTTACCCTTTTACTGTTCACCTTCTTCTCTAATGATTTTCCACAACTGATAATGACTTCCTAGTCATAGTTTTTCATATCAAAATAGTTACACATGATTTAAAACATCTACCATTACCAAATCATCAAAAGAAAGCATGTTAACTTAATCTAATAACTTAGTACATAAACCTACGCATGAATCGTTGTAATTCAAATCTCTTTAACATCTAGTCTCTACTTATTATCATATGAACAGCACAAAAGCACAACATATCATGTTTATACTAAGAACATACCTAATTGACATTTTTATAGCAAGAACGAAGACAACCGAAAATAGAGGTAGTTATGGTGAGCCAACTTGTTCTTTTTTTTTCCTCTTCCTATTCCTTTTCTCTTTTTAATCCTCTCTTCTTCTTTGGGCAGTAGGGTTTTTCTCCCTCCCTTTTCAGAAACGTGGGAGATAAAGGAGAGAGAGATACGTGCCTTTTTCTTCTCCACAATTTTCTCCTATTTCTATATAATCTTTATCCCCTCTTTTTTAAATATTACTATTATAACCCTATTAATAATACTTATTATTTTTTATAGCAAAAATAAAAATACGGAATGTTATAATATACACAACTCAAAAAGAATCTCGTCCCAAGATTCGAAGTAGATAGAAGCAAGCAAACAATTAGTAATATCATAGCAACTTAGTTGTATAATAGAAATGACAACAAAAATATAAGTGACATACCTGCTCTATTAGTGTAACATATCTAACATCAGATGTGTATATATACTAACCTTGAAAGTGTGTCCATAAACGTATAAAACCTAAGAAGTACGTGTATACGCTAGTATACACAACTCAAAAAAATAAACGTAATTAGTTTTCTTCAATTGCAAACACTTAATTAGAATAATTATTTCTCGGTCAATATAACAAAACTCATACTTTTCAACATAAATCATATTAAGAAGGCAAGGTAGTTCCTCTCACACCGAGGCAGTTATTTCATTTTTTAGTATTTGCCCACTAGTCCAAGACGTTCCACATTTAATATACTTATAATAATATCATTTCTCATTAATCTTCTCGGTCAAAAAGTTCGTTTCAAAACTCACAAGTTCATCCACCATATTGGTGTTTACAAATATACCAACATTTCTCTCAGTGTCTCACGAACACCACATGTTCGAAAACAAAAATATAATCGTACGTATATACAGATTCATATCATCAACGACCTATACTATGTCCACTATCACATAAGATCAAACACCTACAATGTGATACATGCACATTGGCTCACACACCAACGATGTGCAAATATACACTGGTTCACACACCAACGATGCATACAAGTCCTCTACCATCACAAAGGTTCAAACACCAATGATGTGTGGTATGCACACTGGATCACATTCCAATGATGTATACGTATACACTAGATCAAACACCAACGATGCATACAGAGATGTTTTATGTATATTGAATCACACACCAACAATATATATAACTTGGACAATATCAACAATCACAAATCCAGCTTTTACCAAAAGGGTTTCTTTATTCCTTGAATAATTCAAAATCACTCAAATGTGAAATTTTATAATAACATTTTCTTCTTTAGTCAATACTTACTTTAAATAGAAAACTATGTTAGGAAAACAACACTATAACATGTTGAACAATTTCGAGTATAAATTTCATAAGAAGATAACCGATAAAACAACAAGCATTTTATTTATTTATTTTTTCTAAAATCATAAATCAAACGATAAATTCATACATTCTAAGTACCAATAAAGAAACTAGTAAATAATAAGCTCAGACACCCCTAACATTAACCAGTGCAGTTCTTAACATGGTGTCCCAACTATCCACATTTATAACACTTGCCTACTAGTTCATTTGGTTTAGGACGCCTTCGAACAGTATGCCCAACTTCCCCGCAGTTCAGACATTTACCATCAAATTTATTTAGCGAAGTACTAGCGTCCTTTTTCATATGCTTAAATGTTTGTCCGTTATAAGGGTGATGTCAATTTTGTCTTTGCCCTTGACGTGGTTTACTAGAAATAAGATGCAAGCTAGCTTGTTTTGGGGCATTCTCATTCTCTATAAAGATCTTTTCATGGGATTCATTATCCAGATGTTCGTATTTTAATGCCAAATCTAACACACGATCGAAAGTTTCTGAATCAAAGGGTATCAAATAACTCGATCGAAATGGCTCTAGTCCACGGATGAACTTCTGGTTCTTCTTTATTTGGGTATCCACTAGATAAGGAGCATACTTTGATAGTTCATTAAACTTAGTCACATACTCCGTAACAGTTTTTCCTCCTTGGGCCAGATTAAAGAATTGCTCAGTTAATTGCTCCTTAACAGCATCAAGAACAAACCTTCTCTCAAATCTTATCTGGAAATCCTCCCAAGTCATAGTTCCTACATCCACACTATCCTTGATAGACCCCCACCAAAATAAAGCTGACTCCTCCAACTAGTGAGAAGCCAACTCCTATTTCTGCACCTCAGTGAGTTACATCTTAGCAAACACGGACTCACACATAGTGACCCATTTCTCAACATCAATGGCCCCTTTCTCTCTATTGAACTTCTGCCCTCCTAAAGTTGCAAAATCTTTGTTTCTCCTAGCAAAAGGTTCCCCTAGATTAGCATGTAGACCACTATGAACAGTTTGCACTAACTGAGTTAATATTGCTCCCAAATCAATGGATATGGTATTACTTCATGTACCAGTAATGTCATTGTCATCTCCAGCCATCATCTTAAAACAAGACGTACATCTATTAGAATTCCAAACATCTAGTAGAACTAGGATTTGATCCAAAAATACAAAGGGCCTTGGCATTGGACAATTAAGACCAAGTCCAATTAGGGGGGTAAAAAAGGCCCTCGGCCCAGCCCATGGGCTGAAAAAGTCCTCATGCAATTCTCACATTTTGGGGGGAGGGTAAGGGCCTAGATGTGAAAGCATAAGGGCGGCCCTTAGCCTGACCCTCAAAGGTCTGGTCTGCATTAAGGCCCTCACAACTTTTCTATGTACTTTTATTTATATTTTGTTAAAAAGTACGTAATTATATAAATAACAAAATGAAAAGTATGTTTTACATAAGTTAGTGCTTTGTGTAGGCTCCTATAATGTTATATGAAAAATCTAGTTCAAAATAACAAATTGTTCCATTGTCGGAATATGAACCCGGATATCACTTCTCTATGTATTAATATAAGCAAGAATATATAAAATATAAATTAGAGTGATGTGATATGATCTTTGGTATATGATAATGAAATTTTTAATCAACTTCAACTAATCAAACACAAATTATTCTACAACTTACAACACCACATCAAATCGTATTTTTTGTCACATATACATTTCTTATTGATTCATGGAATACAACAACACATAAAACCTGATAACGAAACTTTTGAATTTTATTATCTTACAAAATTTAGCCAAATTATTAATTAAATACATTAACCAAAGTCAAGATTGAGGTAACCTATTATTTAAACATGATAATTAATTCATCGTGTATCAATTTAGCAAGATTATATTGTAAATAAAGAGTTTAAGAGAGTAATCAAACTCGACCCTCAATTCTCTAAAGAGAGGGTTGAGGTGAGGGGTTAGGGCTTCACAATTTTAGTATTGGCCTTCATAGGCCCGCCCCTCATTACATGAGAGGGCTGGGTTGGTCCCGACCCTCAAGTCATACGGGCTTCATGGTTTGAGGGCCGGGCCGGCTCATTTTACACCCCTAAGTCCAATAGAGCTGCCAAAATGGTGTCACATAGGATTTTTATACTTTTTAGCTTGCGAGCCAAATTTGGCATGCCAAACATATGAAAAACCAGTCCAATGGTTTTTTTTTTTAGCATTTTGTGGAATTGATGGACGGATGGAAGACTTTCTGCCGTCTGTCACTATTCACTTAAAAATAAATAGTAAAAGTGAACAATACCGTGAATAGGGGTGGCAATTTTGTACACGACCCGCTAACCCGACACGAAATTAGCGGGTTTGGGTTGGAAAAAAAAAAGCTTTTGGGTCATTTAAGGGTTGACCCGCCAAACCCGTCAAATAAATAGGTTGGGTTAGGGTCACATATGTTAACACGAGAAACCCGTTAGTAGACCCGATTAGTTCTCGGGTCTAATGGGTCGGGTCATCAATCCGTGACCAGTATAACCTGTTTTAAGATAAATTTCATTATCCCAACAACCTAAAATAAACGACTAAAAGGAGAATGATTAGTCGTCATATTGATTCATTTGATAAATATATGTTTTGTTATTCAATTTTCATTGATATGTAATTAAATTATTGATGGTTTTTGAGAATTAATATATATATATATATATATATATTTTAAATATGTTTTTTTGATAAATAAAATTGTAAAATACTAAATATTTTGCATACATATTGTCTGTAAATCCGATCCAAAACTGATCTAAAATCTCATCTATCATCCAAACTACCTAAAATAAACGACTAAAAAGAAAAAGATTAGCTGTCATATTGATATTCATTCAATAAAGATATGCTTCATTATTCAATTTTCATTAATATGTAATTAAATTATGGATGGTTTTTGAGAATTAATGCATATATTTTTATATATATATTTTTTGATAAATAAAATTGTGAAATACTAAATTTTTTGCATACAAGTTGTCTATGAATCCGATCCGAAACTGATTTGAAATTGACCCGTTGGCTTAGCAGGTCACTCGTTGGGTAACTCCATTATATAGGCGGGTTGGGTTTGGGTTTGACAAACTTGACACGATTAGTAATTGAGTCAGGTTTGAGTTTGCTCTCCTAAAAATATGACACGACACGAATCCGACCCAACACGACCCATTGCCACCCCTAACCGTGAATAGTGACAGATGACAAAGTTTTTACCGTCTGTTGCAATTTAACGCACGAGCGACAAAGTTTTTCTACTATTCGTCTCCCGGAACTTATTTTACAACAGCTACTAGACAAAGGTCACAAATTTAGCTTGATATATCATACCAACTAAATTTAAGACCCTTTTAACAGCACTATTGGAATGGTTTTTGGTTTTTGGGGTGCTATATCGCCTTTAGCATGGCACCCTTGGACTTGCTATAACAAGGTGGCTTTAGAAGCCTAGGTGAGTCGGGGCGAGTTTCACCTACGTGGATAAAGGTGGGCCCATATAAGTCAGGAAGCAAAAAAGCAAAAGTGGCGTCAAAACAATCTTCTTTTCCGCACTTTCTCACTCGACTTTAACAGTCTTCTCCTCATAATTCATTAAACGCTTCTCAATTTGAGCTATCGAACAAGGTACGTCATCACATACTTAACCTTAAAATTTGTTTGTCTTTAAATGCTATGCAAACATATATATTATTATTATTATACCTTTTTATTTATTATTCAATCTCATTAAAACTTGGTTTTGTTCAAATTTAGTTTATAGTATTAGACTACTTGTTACTTGATCAGTTTATGTTTAGTTTGTATATATACAGTAAAGTTTTAGAATTAAATTAGAAACCCTAGGCCAAAAGGTAGTTGATGCATCCAAAATATGTGAGCTCTAAAAAAGAACAAAAGCAAATAAGGTAACTGAGTGTTAACTGTTAACAGAAGCTCGATTTGCTCGATACTTGAGGACAAACAGAATTCTGTCACATATTTATACCAAGTACTCCCAAGGATGTTGCACTTAATTGACTTCATTTCTAAAATGATTTTCAAATTCTTAATTCCTAATATTGATGTAAAGGAGTTCCAAGTTTTAGGTGACTCATTGCACGAGTCCATGGTGGGGTAGACGCGGAGCGAAGTACAACTAAGATAAGGCCAAGTTCAGGCAAAGATAGACTAAAATAATGTAACCTTTCAACAACTTTAAGCGGTTTCAAATTGCTTATAAAACATAATGAAGATGATTAAACAGTCTTTAACACAATCATTGAAATGAGACCAAAAGTGATTAATTAGTCGCAAAGTAGTTGATTAGGGAAGAATAATTGTGACTCTGACTGATAATAAGCAGAAAGTGTAGACCTACAGTCTGGCAAATGCAAGAACGTGGGGACCTACTTGAATATGATAAACCGATAGAATTCTGCTATGAGTTTTTTAAAAGGTGAAATTGAAATTTGTCGATAAAGGGTGGCGAGATCATGGTTATAGGCCTTACATTCCTAAAAGTAGGCTCGATGAGACAATATATATATACATGGACGTTGATTCTTGTCCCCCCTGATGTTTCATACCTAACAAGTTTTCCTTTGCTTAACACGGTAACACCTCATATATATGCAACACTTAAACAGTGAAGATCCACAGTAAACAGGATGGAAACAAGCTCTAGAAAACCAAGTTTGGGTCTATAATCTATTAATGCCGATTCCAAGCATTTGATACAACACGCATTAGGATTTTGAAGAGCATTTACATTTACAGGTAAAATAAGTACAGACATGTAAAGGGAATTGTTGTAATGTACTAGTTCCTGATCTGAAAATATTTTTTGCAGCTGCTGTGGAGTAAGCATTAATTTTAAGTAACTGGGCACTGAATACTCAAAATCTGAAACTCAGTGACCATTGTAACTGACTAAAACGCCTTTGCATACTTTAAAATCATCTCATACACTGCAAGGCAATGGGATAGTTCTCTGGGGTATAATGTCATATTTCAAACAGTTGCCCACTGTTTTATTTGTATTTAAAATTGGCGCCCTAATAAACTATGCATTTTTTCTTCATAGTTTACATGAACAAAGGTCAGGCGAAAAAACTTTCCCCTTAATGGTTCAATTACCCCTAGACGCTATAGTTGTTCGATTTTGAGAAGTTTTCGAGCTGAAGTTCGATTTTTTTTCCCCTCTTTAAAATTAGGAGTGCATTAGTACATTTAGTTACTGCTCAAATTTGTAGGATACCTGAATTAAAATCACTTTGGAGGATCTTGGTTTTATCTAGCCCTGAACAGGCGAATGTATGATCTGTCGCGAAACGATTATACTCCAAAAGGAGAATAAAATCTAATAATCCAAAACCCTAGAATGAAAATATCTGATTTTGTTGTTTTTTAGGAATTTTATCTTGGTTCAGCTGGCCTGCACGACCTTAGGATTAAGGGCACTTTAGAGCTGTCACTTGCCCTGCATAACCCTCAATAGACAGCACATAATTTTTAACTTAGTTTATTAAGCTTGATTTGGTCTCCTCTTATGTTAAGGAGACAAATGAACCACTAGTTCATTGCCACGAGGTCTCTAATGTATTCTGTTTAAAAGTGATGAAAAGCATATTTTTGTTAAGTAATTTTAATTTATAATGACACACAACACACAAGATAAAACCTTTTAGGTTGTAAAGTTATATACAGACCAGGGCTGGTAGTCTGCCGCAAGTAGATTGTAATTGCTAGATGATATCCCACAAGTGACAAGCCACACAATACCAATGGTCACAACTCTATGGTTTTAAACCAATTCAATCACACTGGTTTGGGACTACATGTTTAGGGAATTTGGCGAGTCATTTGAACTTTTTATTGCGAGAAGGTACTCTAAAAAACTCGGAAGCAGGATAAAAATTAAAACCTCGTTCTTAAAGGGAAATAACAAAGAGTTAAAACACTAATCAATGTAACAATACAAAGTAATATGTTGTTGGATTGTAAATTTGTAATGCCGTATTCCCATTGACCCTAGCTGTTTTTGGTTTTTCAGTATTTGCAATCAAAGAAATGCTACACACTGGCAACTCAGAAATGAGTTGCACTTCTACCACTGTATTTTCTATGGAGAAATTATGCTAAATCCGATATTTCCTTATATTAAGCTCACTTTACACCAAATTAGGTATATATTTTTTATTTTTTTGCTAAAGACCAAGACAGGTCATTTTTGTGAAAACTGATAAATACATAGTCAGACCAATAGAAACACAATAGCATATTACTTACTGAAAATAATAAAAAGTATTACAATGGTTTGATTTGTAAAAGAAAATGGACCAGTTCCATGACGGTGTACCTGTCCTTGTGGTCCTTATTAGGATGGAGGAAACTACATCAAATAAGTAATTATATATATGCTTATATGCATGAGTGAGACCTGTAAAGTCTAATGCAGAAGTTCTTTTTTCTTTTAGGAATTTAATAACAAATAAATAATTATACATGAGTGAACAAGTCCAAACTACAGTTTCTTTTAAATATATGATGATAAAAAGTCCTTCAACCATAACGACATGTCTCACGCACACTAAAGTGCATTTCACGAAAACTACAGTATTATACAAAAATTCATTTGCATACTTCATGTTTAAGTCAATTAATTTACATATTATTTAATTTCTCGGTCTTTTCATTAACCAGTGGAGGTTTTTCAAATAAAATTTTCAACTCAAACACGACAATGTCAGAAACATGGCGAATGCCAAAGGCCGGCCTAGGACACACCAGTTGAAATGGCTTCCAATTGGCGATTTGCATGAAACAAAACTCAATAACTGCATTTAGAGGCAAATGATCCAATGGCAATAATTTCAATTTTAGTTTATTTTCTTATTTTTGTTTTCCACCGTATTTCTTGTCGAGCCTAAGACATGCAGTTAGGATGCTTAGTTTGTTGAAAGGTAGGTGATCCTAATAGCATATATTCAAGCGATGATCGATTGACACTTACACTGTCAGGTCATTGATAGTCATTACAGTCATGAAACTTCTTCCTAACACATTTACAGCTTCCTTTGACTCGAAAAAAAAATAAATTGCCAACGTGTCAATCAAATTAGCTAATTTTGATAGATTAGATGGGCTTTCAAGATTACTCTGTAAGTCTGTAGAGAAGAACTTGATCTCAGGGAACAACAAGGCCAATGGGCAAATATGCTTTCGCTTCGTAACATTTTTGAAATAAAATAAAAATAAACGCCGTTGTCGGGGATCGAACCCGGGTCACCACGTGACAGGCGAGAATACTCACCACTATACTACAACGACGTTGTTGATAGCTTGCAAATACTATTTCCAATTCTCAACACACAAAGCTTCCTTCTTCTCTCGGGTTTCCAAATCATCAAAATCAAAATAATAGGATTTAGATAGTTTGTTTGCTTTGCAACTCGGTCCTTAATCTTTCCTCCACGAAGCAGAAGAGTTCGTTCTCACTGGTAACCCTTTATATGCGAATTATTAAACCCATATTTACGGTAGATTTTGACACCATCATTATGCAAGTTTATGATGATAATGTAATTGTAGCTTCTATTACAAGTCAAAGTTCAGAATGCAAGTTGCCAAAAGTTCATATATATTTGTTGTTGAATATAGTCTGAGTTTTATATATCAAGTTTTGTTCTAATTTAGGATTCGACAGTTGTTTTGGAAAATTGTAAGAGTGTTACCTGCATTTACTATCCATATGTTAGTTCGTGTTCGTTTGAATCAATTAACACTACTTGGTTGTTTAATTTTGCTGGTTAACACTACTTGGTTGTTTAATTTTGCTGGTTAACACAACCTTATGTTTAGATTCTTTTTTCTTTTTAGCTTATGTTACCATGTGACCAACTTCTATGCTTTGCCCTGAGTCTTTTAGAATGAAGGCAGTGGTTACTGCAGTCCCTTTCTGTGCAGCAAGGCAAGTTTAAAACAATTTGGCTTTTGGTAGACCATTTGTTAAGCGCGGTTTCTGTACTGCTTAAGCTCACATTTGTATGAAAATGAAACTTTGTTCACTTTTTGCAAATTTTGAACAGTGTTTATATAGTTTGCTAAATAGAATAATGCTTCCAATATGTTGTACGAGTGTATGACTCTGTGTTTTTGAGTTTCAATTCTATGAATCTACTTATGAAAGGCCCACTTTGATGCCATACGACTTTCTTTGTAGTTGACCACTAGTTTTATAAGATGACAAGCTGTTTCGAATTTTCGATTACTCAAAAGTCAAAACACCTCCTTCCTTTGTTCTCTCGCCTGTTACTATTTTAGAGTTTCGAATTCATATTAAATTGCGACTGGTTTTAGAGTGCTTCTTTTCTTGGTCTTGTTCTGCACGAAGCTGAGGTAATCCTCTTTTTCTAATCTTGAGGGCGTGATACAAATTTCATATTTAGGGTAGGTTTTTGTTTGAAACCATGTTGACTTCAAAGCACTAAACCCCATTGAAGAATATATACAAATATCTATTTGGGTTTTTTATATGAAGTCAATTTGTTTTGGGGGGGTTTTTGTTTTTTCAAATTTCAACTATAATGTCCGGAGTCAATATCATTATTGTGATGAATGTTTTTTTACAGAAGTTTGAATTTTTATGGCACTGGTGGTATTCTCCTATTCTACGTATTAATGATTTTATTTTTCTTGTTTGATTACAATTTAGAACTAGTGTAATTGCTTTTCTCAAATTTTGGGAGAATGAAAGTAACACCATTGGTGTTCTTCACTGCTGTCGTTGGTCGTAGTTTTAAACTAAATTATAGTTACACATAGGAATTAGTATTTTCTTGTAATTTGGTTGTTGGTTTAGGTGTCATACAGCAAAAGTCGGGTATCCCTATTTTTTTCTTGTTTGTGGCTTGGGTTAAGCATTCTATGATTCATTTATTGGACATTTATTCGTTCCCATGGGATATTGTACTTTTGTATGATGGTATGATTTAAGGGGAATGTGCTTAATAACAGTGAAATATGTTTTTGTCTGGAATACAATTTTGTTTGACAGATGGTTGGATATATGCAGGAGTGTCATTATGAAGTTTAGAAATAGGTATATGGTAATGGAGATCTTCTTGGATCCTAACAATGACATTGGCAAAGAGGACCCAATTATCGTGACAAGTTATAATGTAACGAAAGCAGTTAAAGACAGCATTCTTTTGAACTTTGGGGAGTGTGGTTTAGCCACAACGATGGGATCATTCTCGGGTAAGTAAATCTATATTACAAACTGCTTCTAGTAGTAGTGATGTTCGCTAGTTCACTTTGTTACTTCATTGTTCTATGAATTGTATGTTGTGTGTAGTTACATACGTGAATCCCATAACAAAGCTTTGCATCATGAGAGTCTCAAGAGAAACATTCCAAAATGTGTGGGCTGCAATCACCATGGTCAGAATCATTGGAAATTGTCCAGTGACATTCAACTTACTGGACTCCACTGGTGAGTCTAACTCTTGGTTTTGGATTATATTTAAAAGCTTGAAGTGAACTTGTCATAACTATTGATCTTCTATCTATCAGAAGAGTAAAGTTTGGTTCAGTCAGTAACAAGTATATGACTTTTCATCTCATGGGTAGGGCGAGTAGGTACTCGTCCCTGACTCCCTGTTATATATGGATCGTAGCAGGTGTTATTTTTTGTTCACTATTATTCATGTTGTGTCATTGATTGTCCCTATCATTTATGAATCACACTAGGTGTTAGCTTTTGCTCACCATCATTCAGATTGTGTACGTCATTGATATGGGGCTGGTGACATGAATAATATTTTTATCATTCAACTCCATCCACTTAGAGTTTTTGCATAGCATTTGCCTTTGATTAGAACTGAAGTAGTCCTCAGTGGTGCAATTAATGGTCATAACTGTACTTGTCTAGTCACTCTCTTTTTGGGATATCCTTAAATCCTCCAAGAGTATACAAAGAGTGATAAGAAGACCGAACAGCACTCATTGTGTGGTGGTCAATGTAGGGGCAGTCAGAAGCTTTGGCTTTGTGATAAATAACGAAGGAACAAGATTTATTCAGCTGACCACAGACTTGTGAGATATCAGACTACTCATTATCCACACAAAAAAGAGGAAAAACGATATATAAGTGTATTGATGAAAATTTCCAACTTGAGATCCAAAACAATCTCTTAATTACTTGGCCAAGAAAAGGATAGAAGAAATTATGAAACAAAGCCTGTGAATTATCTCCCAAGTGTGGTCTCAAGTGTTTCCCTATTTTATTCTGATTACGAGATGAGATGCATACCCGTTATTTCATTTTTGTTTTTACATGTTTTGTGGGTATTGTTCCTAAACTAAATACAATCACAGTAGTTGTTTTCTATATTTTGGAAATGTTTCCACTCACTTACTAAATTCAGCAATAAGTGACAGTTTTGACATGTTTTTGTAACAGGAAGCCTCAAAGTCCTCAAAAGCACAGCCTTGAAGTGCGACGAAGGGAAATTTGAACAGTACAAGCAGTTGGTAGGAGATAATAAACTCACAGCTGAGACCACTCAGAAAATGCAGAACAGTTTTGAGAAGATCAAATTCTTGAACTGAGGTGTTAAGGACGATTTTTCCTATTACGTTCTGAATGACAAGGGAGACGGGGTCATGATCCGACAAGTCGCTCAATTTCTTTGATACAAAGAAACATGCTGTTTTTCAGTTAGTTTTGTTGTTTACATGTTCTTGAAGATGAATTGTTGTTCATGTATATATAAGAGATAAGAGCAAAGAATAATAGAGAATTGCAGAGCAGCCGAGTCGTCATTGCGTGTTCCTGGTAAATTAATAAGCAAAACATAAATTAGCAGTTCTAGAGTACGCCCTCTTATAGGTGCGCTGGTACAATACACCCTTGATTATAGACTCTGCCATGATGGAGGGCCTAGATGTGATAGCGTAGCGCAGGTACAGCCAGCGTATTCTAGAATTTGGCAACATAAATTTAGGCCCAAACACAAATTGGCCAAACACATAAATTGACCAGTAATTTTGGTTTTAGGCAGGGATAAACAGTAATTACGGTTTTATGACAAAAATGGGCTGACCATCTATCATTAATAACTAGGGTTTGCCTACAGCATTGAACAACTCGTCGCGCTTTGGCGCCAGAAAACCCAATCAAGGCCAGCCCAATTGCCTATTATTCATAAATCTAATAACATCAATTGGGCTAATCTTATATGAAATTATTAAATGTCAAAAATTTAGAGCTTAAGATTTAAATGAATTTAAAATACTTAAAGTCTAATGTAAAATTATGTCAAAATAAAGAGTTGTTTTATATGAAGTCAATATTCTTCAACTATTACACATTTTGTAATAAGTATTTTTGTTTATGTTTATTTTTTTGAATTATGGTAAATGATTTTCTTTATTTCTTGATATATGTGTATATTACTATATATATTAGGAAAAAAAACCAAAAGGTTTAACAAAATTCCCATCGCCACAAACCTCTAAATTATTTGGATTATATGCCAATTTATCATAATTTATCCGGTTTGAAAAATATTTTTTGATAGATTCTATGATATTGATTTGGGGCCCAAATTATTTGGCCCCACACCGTTCCCCACACCGTTCTGTTTTATTAGACATGCAAAGCAAACAAACTATCTAAATTCTATTATTTTGATGATTTGGAAACCCTAGAGAAGAAGGAAGCTTTGTGTGTTGAGAATTGGAAATAGTATTTGCAAACTATCAACAAAGTCGTTGTAGTATAGTGGTGAGTATTCCCGCCTGTCACGCGGGTGACCCGGGTTCGATCCCCGGCAGCGGCGTTTATTTTTATTTTATTTCAAAAATATTACGAAGCAAAAACATATTTGCCCATTGGCCTTTGTTGTTCCCTGAGATCAAGTTCTCTTGATTGACACTTTGGCAATTTATTTTTTTTCCGAGTCAAAGGAAGTTATAAATGTGTTAGGAATAAGTTTCATGACTATCAATGACCTGACAGTGTAAGTGTCAATCGGTCCTTAATCTTTCCTCCACGAAGCAGAAGAGTTCATTCTCACTGGTAACCCTTTATATGCGAATTATTAATCCCATATTTACGGTAGATTTTGACACCATCATTATGCAAGTTTATGATGAATAATGTAATTTTGTACCATCATTATGACTGAGTCATTGTAGTTCTAGTCAAGAGAATGCAAGTTGCCAAAAGTTCATATATATATTCGTTGTTGAATATAGTTTGAGTTTTATGTATCAAGTTTTGTTTTAATTCAGGATTCGACAGTTGTTTTGGAAAATTGTAAGAGTGGTACCTGCATTTGCCATTCATATGTTAGTTCGTGTTCGTTTGAATCAATTAACACTACTTGGTTGTTTATTTTTGCTGGTTAACACAACCTTATGTTTAGACTATTTTTTCTTTTTTAGCTTATGTTACCATATGACCAACTTCTATGCTTTGCCCCGAGTCTTTTAGAATGAAGGCAGTGGTTACTGCAGTCTCTCTCTGTGAAGCAAGGCAAGTTTAAAACAATTTGGCTTTTAATAGAAAGAACAACACTCATCGTGTGGTGGTCAATTTTTGCCTAACAATCCAAAACAGTAAAACATGGTACTTGCATATTTACAACTATTGTCACTTGATGCCACCATACAGAAGAAAATGGTGGAAGGAAAGACAAGTCTCCAACAGGCCAGTTGAGAAGTGTACATTTGATGGCCCCAACAATCGAAAATTCTTTACTTGAGCAGCAGCATGTGAGGCTAGAGCGTCTGCAGCACCATTTGCTTCGCGATAACACCAACTGAAATGCACTTCTTGAAATTTACTCAGCGACAAGCTTAATCTGAGTAACAATTCTAGCTAATAACCAATGACAGTTTAAGTTTTCATCCATTAAAACCTTAAACAGCAATTGAGAATCTGTTTCTACCTCCACCTTCATATATCTTGCTTTTCCCACAATTTGAAGTCCGTATAAAAGAGCTAAAAATTCCGCTTCATTGTTAGTTGCAAAAAAGATTGGAATCGATGCTCCCATTATAAAATTATCTGCTGAATCCCTGAGAATACATCCTCCACCTGCATATCCTGGGTTCCCAATAGAAGCCCCATCTGTATTCAGTTTAACAAGGCCGTCTTTGGGTGGAAACCATTTAATATAAACCAGCATTTTTTCCTTATGCATCTGACGGGACATGACTTCCTTAACCAGCTGTATGTGTTTAGAGGCTTTATTGATGTATCAAACTGGATGATGACGTTTACCTTGAAACCTTGTGTCATTTCTCGTGATCCAAATAATCCACAAGACCCCAACAAAGTATCAGCACTGCACGTCGCCATTTTGCATTGTCCTTATATCTTTTAATAAGCATGATAACTACTCCTTAAAGCTGCCACTATTTATATTCCTCCGATCAACAAGGCCGCTCAAATTTGTTCTGCACCAAATAGCTCTAGAAAAGGAACACTCAAAGAAAACATGAGTTTGTGTTTCAGGAAGTCTCTCACACAGGGTGCATTCAGGATAAACATGAAAATGATGAGATGCCAAAATATCCGCTGTTGGGACGACACCTTGCAAGCATTGCCATACGAAAAATCTTTGCTTGAATGAGACTTTCATCTTCCAAACATGTTTGTAAACATTGTTATCCTGAACCGATGTATTTGTTGCAGTAATACTTGTTGCAGTAATCATCTGAATGCAGCCATTATATGCAGACTTCACCGAGTATTCTCCATTTTCCTCCCATTTCCAGATCAAAGTATCCTCCTCATTTGGTGTAATAGGCATCGAAACAATTCTCTCCACATATTCTACAGGCCAAAATTCATTTAACCTATCCCAATCCCAGGTCTTGGTATCCATGTCAATGAAGTCAGAAACAAGGTGAAAAGGACAGTCAATTGGTTTCCCAGTAAGTTTAGTCAAATCCTCAGAATGTGGAATCCATTTTTCCTCCCATGCATTAATAGAAGTACCAGCCCCAAGCTTCCAGACCGATCCAGCATTAATAATGCTTCGTGTTTCACAAATCCTTTTCCACATAACTGATGAAGTAGATTTGACTTCCGCCTTCAAAAAACAGGAGTTGTAAAAGTACCTCTGCTTCATTTGATGAGCCCATAATGATGTTGGATTTAGTAAATCCCAACCTTTCTTGGCCAGTAAAACATAATTTTGTAACTGCAGCTCCTTTATGCCCAGCCCTCCATTATTCTTTGACATACATGCTAATTTCCAAGGGAAATAATGAAGTTTCCTTGTTGATGGTGCATGGCCCCATAAAAAAGATTTTATGATAATCTCCATTCGATCCAGTATCTATGCAGGTAAAATTGTACATGACATAGCATGAGTTGGCAGCGAAGATAGAACTGAATTAACCAGAGTGAGTTGGCTTGCCTTAGATAAACAATTAGCTTTCCATCCTGCAAGTTTTCTTTGAAATATTTCCAGGAGAGGACTGAACTTTTGAACTCTACCCTTCCCTGTTAAATTTGGTACTCCCAAGTACATTGGCATGACAGAAGTAGAAGGCATCATGAAACATCTTCGCAAAAAGTAAACAAACATTCTATGTAGTTTGGGGTGATGGATAATTTGCGACTTGGTTCTATTGATAGTCTAGCCTGACACTCTGCAATACTCCTTTAGTAGATTGTTCAATTGATGCTGCTCATCAAATCCACACTTTCCCAGCACTAAAAGATCATTAACATACATTAAATGAGACACTGGTTGACAATATCTCCCCAATTTGCAACCATGTATAAGCCCTTCTCTGTTTAGTTTTAAGAAATTCAAAGATAGAAGCTTTGAACACAATATAAAAAGGTAGGGAGAAAGGGGATCATCCTGTCTTAACCCTCGCAATGGCTTAAAAAAACCATGTGCAACACCATTTAGCAGCACAGAGTAAGACACATTCTGAACACAAAACATTATCTTGTTAATCTAGTCCACCGAAACTCAAACTTGGTCAGCATCACTCTTAAAAAACTCCATTCAATTTTATCATAGGCTTTCTGTATATCAATCTTTAAGGCAAAATATTTAGCTTTTCTATTCCCACGTCCTCTTATTTTATGATAAAATTCATTTGCAAGCAAAACATTGTCATGAATACTTCTCTTGGGTAAGAAGGCAGTCTGAAACGGACCAATAATTCTCTGAATGATAGGCCTCAATCGATTGCCAATAATCTTGGAGATAATTTTGTAAACCACATTTGTCAAGCTGATTGGTCGAAAATGTTCCGGGAATGAAGGATTCATGATTTTTGGTATTAAGGCAATGAAGGAATGATTTAGCTGCAACGAGAAAGAGCCAGATAGGAAGAACGACTTGACTGTCGCACATACTTGATCACCCACCAAATCCCATAAATGCTGAAAAAAGAATGCCTAATATCCATCCGGTCTTGGAGATTTAAAGGGCTTCATATGCTTTAGAGCAGCGACAATCTCGTCATTATCAACTCCCCTTAACAAATTGAATTTTTCACCTTCATCAAGACATGGAGCTTGAACATTGAAAATATGTGATATAAGATCAGGTTCCGAAGTAGTCATTGTCTCCTCAAAAAATTCATTGAGCATATCACCTATCTGTCTCCTTTCAGTTAAAATTCCACCATTTCTATCTCTGATTGAGTGTATATAATTTCGTTGTCTTTGACAGTTTACCATGTTATGGTAGAACCTTGTATTCTGCTCTCAAAATTGGAACCAATCTAGACAAGCTTTCTGCCCCCAATGATTTGCTTGTTGTACTAGGATATCATTATGTTCCAGTATCAAATCATTCTCCACCCTGAATAACTCCTCTGTCTCATTGTCATTCTCTATTAAACTTTGAATCTCACTCAGCCTCTGTATAACAAGCTCCAGCTTATGTTCAACCTCGCCAAACACATACTTATTTCACCATTTTAAATTTTTTTGACAGGTTTGAAGCTTTTTACATAAGACAAAAGAAGGAGAACCCCGCAACTCATTCTGAAAAACATCTTTTATCTGTTCCTGATAGCCAGCATGTTGCGCCCACATTATTTCAAACCTGAAAGGCCGTCTAACCGTTACCCTGTCTTGTATCAGCTTTAAAATCAGAAACTTATGATCAGAATTGGTGGCCAAATCATGCCGAACTTTACAATCAGAAAATCTTGACTGCCAACCTTCATTTGCCGTCATTCTATCAATTCGTTCCCATATTCTGCGCCTCCCATTCTGTCTATTTGTCCAGGTGTAAATACTGCCCAAAATCCCAAATCAAACAGCTCACAATCATCAATCATATCCAAAAAAGTCCTAACTTTGGAATAATTAAAAAGTTTTCCCCCACATTTTTCTTTGGGACATGTTATTTCATTAAAATCTCCCATGAGCAACCATGATTCATCATTTGTGGGTTTAAACATAGTAAGAACAGGCCACTGTAATCGCCGAATGCAAGACTTAGAGTTTCCATAGACACATGACAAAAAGAAACATTTGTTTACTCCATTCACTTTTACTGAGATTTTACAGTGAATGAACCATGAGTCGGACATAATAACTTCGACAACCACACTTCTTTCCCAAAAGATCCACAAGCCACCAGACAAACCTTGGCTTGGTACTACAAAAGACTCGAAATCCCCTAATCTATTAATTAACCTGACTCCTTTATTTACAGAACACTTAGTTTCCATAACAAACATAAATATAGGCTTGACATCCTTGATTTTTTGTTTCAACTCCTCCATCATCGAAGGTTGGCCACTCCCTTGACTATTCCAAGCTAGTAGACTCATAGAATCCTTGGGGTCTGCTTACGGCCAGAACCCTTAACCGACTGATGTTTTTTTCCTTTCCCAGCTTGAATTCTTTTGCAGTATGTTAGGATGCACAGCAGCCACCTCACGATCATTATGAACAGGAGTTTTTCTTCTAGCTTCTCGATCTTCCTCAAAGAAACTTTCGACCATTTCATTGACATTCTCCCTGTCTTGTTTCATCGCATCTTTGGCTGCTACCCCTTGCGATATTTCTTGCCTTTTATAAGAGTATTCCTCCTGCTGGACAACCTGAGCTTGTAGCTGCGACAAATCTATGAAATGGAGCTTCTTAGGATCAGTTGAAATCTGGGCAAATCTAGGCGGGCATTCCAGTTCATGTAAGGGATGAAAATTCTGGAAATCCATTTGAGTTGAAAACCCCAGCTGTCCAGGGTTGTGCGCTTCCACTGTTAGAGGTAGGTGATCATGTGGAGTTTGCCATCCAAGGTCATTGCTAGGACCAACAGTCGCATCCAGTTGAGGTGACGAGATGTCAATGATCATGGGTCCTTTTAAAGGTTCAGCAGTTGTGTTCATTCGCTTCGAATTGACCGAAGAATCATCCACATTTGTAATCATTAGAAGAAGTGGTTGGTTAAGATCGGTACCAAACAACAACGAGAACCCAAATACATTTCGGTCTCCAATGGGTTTTGGAACAACACGAGTTTTGGAAGAGTAGAACTGAAACCTTTGTCCTCCTGGTGAAACTCGAACTTCATTCCCATGACTTTCTTATGTTACATTACAAGCTGCAAAATGATGTCCTATGAAGCCACACCTAAAACAGAAAACTGGGAGATACTCAAAGACAAAAGATATCCAGTCGACCCCATCAATGGATTCTGGTATAAGAATGCCAGGTGGAATTGGTTTGTGAACATCAAGCAACACTTTAACTCGAACACAACTAGGTTGTGTTTCAGTCTTAGGATAAATCTCTAGGAATTTGAGATTAGACATATCAAAATAACCAGATTCAATCAAGTTACCCTTAATAATCTCCTTGTCCAAATAAACATCAGGATAGTTATGTAAATGCATCCACACATAAAACTTTGAGAAATTTAACTCCTTCGTTTCATAAAATTCCATCTATGGTATAATCTGAAAAATGTGTTGAGCTACAATCCAAGGCTGCCCCATCAAAATTGCAGCCACATGTTCCTGAGACTCCATCCTGATTTGAAATATTTCACCTTTGTACAAAACCATGTCTTCAATCTTAAAGGGGTACCATGCATGCTTTTTCAAGAGCTGATTTGATTGTGCTCATATTCAGCCTTCCATCCAGAACACGACCAAACAGAGTCATCTTATTATAGCCCACATATTTACTCTTCATTTTCTCAGAACTAGTTATCATTGGAGGATATGTGTAAGGCATCTTCATCTTGGCAGCAAAATCCATAGCTACAAGTTCAACAAAATTTGGGTTTTTGGAGGGAGATAGAAACTTGTTTGTGTTAGGGCTCATATAAAGAAGGAATTGAAATAACTCGGTTTGAAGAAGTGTGAAGAACCACTGAGCTGCCAATAACCTTTTATACAACCCAAACTCACCAGCATTCCCACCACCTTCAAGTAGTCTCAATTCAACCTCATATCTTACCCATTCATACAAGTCCATCTGTTTGCAGAAAACCAATAATCTATCCATAATCTCCTTGTTATAGAACTAATCCGCCAAATGACTACCTCTTCACTCAGACCATCATTGCCCATTGATCTCTCAACCCGCACTAAGACAGAAAAGAGTCTAGATTAAGGCACCCATCATAACATGTAATCTATGCTAAATCTTGTTTAGACATTATAAAGATTTGAAACCAATCTCTGCAGAAAGCACGATACCCAGGAAATTTATCTCCACATACAAACCGTGTGTTTCACGTCAAGTATCAGCTGAGAATAGAAAGGAAGCAAAGTATCTAAAAAGAAGTGAACCCCCAATGAGAGTTCTGAACCCACATGCAGAAACTGATATGTTGAGGAAGAGAGCACAAGACTTAATCCATAACCACAACAAGCCAATATAAAGTAGATGGTTGAACAACTAAAAAGATGCTTTATTTCCTGAACTAACAATGTTTACATTGCAGGATTTTACCAGAAAATAAAGGTGTGATGCAATCGTGGGCTATTGTTGAACATGGGCCTGTGATGAATAATGAGAAAGGTTATTTTAAACTGCGTAGAATTAGAAAGGTTTGAAATGCTACTGCACTTGAATTAGATGTTAAGCTTAGAATTGGGTTAGAGTTAAAATAGTTTAATATGGATTAAAAAAGGATTAGAGAAAAAGTGGATTATAAATGGTTTAAATTAAGAGTTTAAAAACTGAATTAGAGATTGAGAGAGTTTTTGATATGGAATTTATAGTTGAATTGATATTGAGAATTAGGGATTGAGAATTTGAGTTGAAATTTTCATTTGAGAATAAGAGATTGAAAATTGGATTTGTGAATTAGGGATTTGAGGTTGAGATTGAGAATTAGGGATTTTTGTTTTTGGAGATAGAAAACATGGTGGCTTTGGGCCAAAATCATAAACACAGATGATTACCACGTACAAAACATGTGCATATTTGCTAGTATTTTTAATTTGCATGCAAACTCCAGAATCGAACGTTCATTGTTTTTTTTCTATCTTTCAGATTAAGTTAAGCTAAACACGAAGAATTAACCCTAAGCTAGTATCATATGAAATTTGTATAAATTCACAACTCAAAACATTGCATGCAGGGCCGGCTCAAGTTAAAATGTGGCCTTAGGCGAGGCCTTTATTTCCTAGGCCATCTATAATCACCAAAAAAAATTCACTATATATTCACAATTTTATTATAAATTAAGAGCGAAAATCTAGTATCATGACTCAAATAGAACGAAAAAATGACAAGAACGTAACCAAATAAACATCAAAACTATAAATAAATAAAATAATATATTCATATTGAAATTTAAAAAAAAAAAAAAAAATCAAATTTCACAAAAACTATGAGTTTTAGATGATGAATTGATGATTAACCGTTTAGAACTCAAAAGTGAAATTGACAAATGGTTAAACTTGAAATTGGTGAAATAGAACAAGTGAGAGAGAGAGATTTAATGAGTAAAGTGTAATGACTTAAGAGAGAGAAGAAGAAAATGCATAAAATGTGGAGATTCTTTCACTAAACGTGGGATTTCTCATTTGTTTTTATTCTTTCAATGAAACAATTTGATTAAATGAGCACACTCCTACAAAAACTAAAATTACTACGCGCTTGTAGCCATTGGATTCATATTAATACATCGAGATGTCATTTGTGCGGTGGACTATTGGATTGTATACACTCCACATTAATTCACTCCGAAATTTAGTGCGTGCATAGAAAACCCATTTGTAAACAAATTGACTATCATATCTTTTTTGGTGTTTTTTTCTTTATAAAATTAGATAATAATAAACAAATATGTGGATAAATTAGGAAATATGAGGCATTCCAAATTTGAGGCCTTAGGCTGCGGCCTAACTCGCATAAGAGTTGAGCCGGCACTGATTGCATGGTTCGTGTATCTAGGGATTGATAGAGAATTATATACTTTGTAAGGAAATCGGAATTAATATCTACCTGGTTGTTTGCTTTCAAAAATTAAGTATAAATTACTCTCCTTAGATAAAAGGAAAGTTGCAATCATGTAAACCTTTTTTTTTAAATCCTTTTGTGGTAGTTGTTCATACTAATCAAAATTTGGCTGTGGACTCCATCTTGCCCGAAACCCGTCCAAAACCCGAACAAAATTCCCGCACCGAATTCTGCCCGAACCCGAACCCAAATCCAAACTGAAATACATAGGATATGGTTTGGTCACACTCTCTAAACCTAGACTGACCTGAGCCCGACCTAATAATTTAGCCCTAAACCCGTTAAAATGGCTAAAAACCTCGAAATTGACCCCGGACCGAAATCGAATCCCAAATCCGGTTTTAATTGCATACTACTAATCTCATATAAAAGAATGAGTTAGATAAATATTTGGATTATGACCTCATTCATGTTTACAATGATGAGTTATTTAATATATTAGATTATGAAAAAATTTATATCGGGATTTCCAATTTTTTTAGTAATTGCACGTGATCATGTGTCTATAGTTCATTTCGAGTCCATCTATATTTAAATCATATTAAATAATTATGTCCAAGTATAGGTTATAATTACTTCCAAGTTCATTAGAAGTTTTATTTTGTTTGAAGGATTGGTGGATAGCCGAAGAAGGAATAAAATGTAAATATATATTTCAAATAAAATTTCTTATTGTCTTATTTCTTCATTTATATCGGGTTTTATCCTACCCAAAATTCAAACCCGAGCCCGATGGGTACCCGAAATATAGGGTTAGGATAGAGTTTGGTCACACTTCTCAACAAAATACCCGACTCCAAACCAGACCCACTGAAAACCGCTCCAGATTCGGATAACCCGATACCCATTCAAAACCCGATAAGTCGGGTTCGGGCTGAGCCGGGTCGGGTACCTATTTGGACATCCCTATGTGGACAGTACCTTTGAACTTTTCTAGGTTGAGAACTAGAGATGTTTCTAGAAGTTTGTAAGGATGCAAATAGATGTAAACCTAGCTTCCCATAAAAAAAACTAGGATGTAAACCTAGCTTGCAGTTTTGAAACGGCACTAAAGCCTCAAGGTTTCAATTAGTGGTGTGGGAACACCGAACACCAACCAACTACATATCCCTTTTTCATTTCGAGCGTGCGAATGGAGCCTTTTTTTCGTTAAATTGGTATTTTGGTAGTGGCTATTAATTCCAACTTTTTTTCCGCCATATATAGTTTACCCCTTCATTATTCTAGAAGACACAGAAGATGCCCAAGGGTGCCAAGTGTATATATATACCCGGCCAATCCTGCATAACTATGTCCGGACGACCCAAGAAACTGTGAGTATATATGTTTTAATTATTATTTTATATCATTTTTTGTGCTAAAGAATAATATTTATTAAGATGAAAGAATATAAAGTTACAAATAACAAGTTTGGATCTATCAAGACATTTACCAAAAAAAGTTTGGATCAAGGATGGATATATACTTCGCATATCGCAAGTTCCTGCAAAATAAACGAAAGATAAATGAAGTAGTGTAACTTGATGTGTCCCCCTCCCCCGCCCATCCCCAGCATCCCTGAGAAACAATCCTATACTGGTGAAAACTTGGAAAGAAAATCAACTTTCAAACTTTAGATCGGTGTCGTTTAACAATTGAAGACTATAATGCCAAACGTGGTTTGAGCCAAAATGAGAATTACTGTACCTGTGAGTAGTGTTTTATAACAATGAGCATATATAATTTCAGAAGCAGGTGGGATTGTGGGAAGCAGCAGGTGGAAAAACGATGAGTATATATAAGAACAAAACACATCTGACCAACCAGCTAGCAAAAGAACCGACACTAAGATTTCTTCAACCAATCAAGAGTAACTGGTCTGTTTCTTACTATATTAGAAGTTGATTCGCAAGTCAGAGTCAGAGCGTCTCTTCGCCCACTCTCTCGAGCGCGCCCGCACCCGGTTGTGTTTGTACAGATATTAGATCTTTGTTATTTTAGTTTCTATTTTAGGAACTTGTAATCTCTATATAAACCATTGTAATCTCTATAGAAATCAATTAAGTATATATTCTCTCAAAACAATCTCTCTCTCTAATTTATCATGGTATCAGCCTAATTTTGATCCAAACCCTAACCCTAACCGCTCTAAGCTTCCGCCTCCTCTCCATTCTCAATGGCCGATGCCTCAAACACCAATAATGACTCTCTTCCAGGTTCTGATGATTCTTTCTTTGTACACCACTCAGATAGCCCCACGGCTATTCTTGTATCTCCTCTGTTATCCGGTGACAATTATCCGACTTGGTTACGGTTTATCTCTAGAGCCCTTCAAGCAAAGAATAAGTTTGGTTTTGTCGATGGTTCTGTCACACCTCCCAGTACTCCCAAAGAAAAATCTCAGTGGTCGCGATGTGATGACCTCATTGTTTCATGTATTCTCAATTCTGTCACTCCAGATATCCGTGGAAGCATCCTCTATGCCGACTCTGCATCCGAAATCTGGAAAGATATAGGTGATCGTTTTTCACAAACTAATGCATCTAAGGTCTTTTAACTGAAGGATTCCGTCACTCTTCTCAAACAAAACAATCGTCTGGTATCTATTTACTTCACTTTGCTTAAATCTTTATGGGATGAATTAAGTTATTTGTCTACTATGTCTGCTTGTACTTGTGGTCATGCATCTATTTTTGTCAAAGAGGTTAAAAACGGTCGTTCTATGAAATTCATGCAAGGCCTAGATGTTTGTTTTCAATCCATTCGCAATCAAATTCTCTTAATGGATCCTTTTCCTCATATGTCCAAGATTTATTCTTTAATCCGATAGGAAGAAAAGCAACAAGAGATTCATGCACTCTCTCTTCCTTCTGCTCCAGACGCTGCTGCCATGAGTACCCACTTTCAAAAGACCAACTGGACTTCTTCTTCGAAATCAGGCCCGTCTAAACCTCCGCAGCACAACACTGGTTCGCAACAGCCTCGAGCGCGCGTGCCCTCAGATATAAGGCAACCAGAGCGCGCCCGCGCTCGTCCATTCTGCAATCATTGTAACCGTGTTGGACATCATATTGGTACATGTTACAAACTGCACGGTTATCCCCCCCAAGCTTGCTCAAGCCAATTCGGTTGCTACGGACTCCAATTCTCCTGTTTTCTCTACAAAACAATACAACCAACTTCTCAGTTTGCTTGATTCAGGTAGCACCACTTCACAAGCAAACATGACAGGTATTTATTTCTCATGTTTTTCTAAATCCAAATGGATCATTGACTCTGGTGCTACAATCATGTCTGTTCATCATTATATCTGTTTTTTCGTTATCATTCTTGTTTAACATATTCTACTCTTAAACTTTTGGATGAAACATACCATTTAATTACTCATGTTGGTAGTGTTATTCTCTCTCCTCTATTGTGTCTTGTCAACGTTCTGTTTGTTCCCACTTTTCATTTTAACTTGCTTTCCATTAGTGAACTAATCAAGTCTCACCCTATCTCTGTCACGTTCACTAATGATTCTTGCCTTTTTCAAGACCAGTTATCGAATAAGACGATTGGATTGAGACGGCTTAATGGGGGACTCTACCATCTCCAACTAGTTTCTGTTTGCTCATCCCACGCACAACTCCACCACCAATAATATATGGCATTATCGCTTTGGACATCTCTCTTCCACGCCTTTGCAGATTTTAGCTAAGCAGTTTCCTTTCATTTCTAGTGCCAATAATGCTACTTGCACTGTATGTTCGCAAGCTAAGCAAACACATTTATATTTTTCTCATAGTTCAATAAAAACTATTAGACCTTTTCAAATGATTCATTGTGACATTTGGGGTCCTTTTCATTTACCTTCCTATTCCAATGCTCGTTTTTTCTTAACTATTGTCGATGATTTTAGTAGTGCCATATGGATTTATCTTATGACTGTCAAATCTGAAACTACCATGCATTTACAATCTTTTTTTGCCATGGTTCATACTCAGTTTCATTCTACAATACATTCGCTCATATCTGGCCATAACAACATTGATGACCATTTTCATGAAATCCAAGTCCTTCGATCCGACAATGGATCCGAATTTATACCCCATAACATGCAATAAATTTTTTTTCCAAACATGGGGTTATCCACCAATGTAGTTGCGTTGTTACTCCCCAACAAAATGCTGTTGTTGAAAGAAAACATCGTCATTTACTCAACGTTGCACGAGCATTACATTTTCAAGCTCATCTCCCGTTATCCTTCTGGGGTGAATGCATTCTCACCGCAGGCTATCTCATTAACAAAATTCCTAGAACCTTGTTAAAAGGCAAATCACGTCATGAGCTTTTGTTTACAACACCTCCCACTCTTGCCCATCTTCGTGTTTTTGGTTGTTTATGTTTTGCTCACAACATTTTCATTAAAAATAAGTTTGATCACCGTGGGAAACCTGACATATTCATTAGTTATCCTTATGCTCAAAAAGGCTATTGCATTTATGATTTATTTTTCAAGAAAATTTATAGTTCCCGTGACGTGATTTTCCATGAGAATGTCTTCCCCTATCAACATTTATCTTCCCCACCATCACATCTGCCAGTTTATCCCTTACCTATCCTAGACAATGAAACTTTCGACATTCAATCCTCTCATGTAACTCCAGTAGACGGAGCGCGCACGCACTCTGATCCAACACAAATCGAGCATGCCTGTTCCCTCCCTCCTGTAACTCTAGTAGAAAGAGCGTGCGCCCGCCCCCCTCCTCCCCAATCTTCCAACTCAGTCACCTCCATCACCTGCAATTTTGGAACTCCCTTAGCCACCACACCCCAACTCTCCTACCTCACCTTGATCTACTAGAGTGCGAAACCCCCCACCACTTCTCATCAAAGATTATCACTGCCCTACTCTCACCAAGGCACCTACAGTCCCTCGTTCGGCCAATGTCACACCCCGAATTTTGATAATTCAGATGAAATAAATAATATCCAACTCCTCGATATCCGAGATGTGACAACAACCTCAAAACCCAATCTATTTCATAACCTTTAAGAAATAATAACACGTGCAGAAAAATCTAAATAATAAAATACTCAAAACAATAACTCATCATTATGAAAACTTGCGATCAAAATTAAGTTACAAACTTCTTCACCTAAGAATTCGGAAAATAAATTAAAACATATGTCCTCAACAAATTCCACTACATCTCTGAGGAAAATGAACCGACATCTTATTAAAAATAAAGGCTAACATCAATCACGAGCAGCACGCCACCTTCTCAAACATCAGCTAACCCTGTCCAGGCTGATCGACTATGTTCATATAAGAACACACCCGATTAGCAAACATGCAAATCGGGTCAGCATTATAAATAATTAGCTGATGTTCCTCCATTTAGATCGGTATGAGTAGCCTTAGAAAAACCATTTAGATATACATAATATTTCATTCTTTATATGGCAGGTAGTTCCTCCACTGAGGCACCTTAACTTAAGGTAGTCAGTTCCTTCATAAAGGCATCTTAGCTTCTAAGTAAGAGTAAATAAAACGTATGGTATCCTAGTACTTACCTTTATGCATGCTCTATCGCAAAGTGGGTCCTCTCTGCAAGAATAATTAGTTTAATCCACTCTTTTGCAAAGTAATTTGTAATAATCATAGCATAAAACGAAACTTAACTTGAAAGTCTTAAATCAATAACCACACCGGAGAAAAGTATCATATCAGTAACATTTATCAAGTGTCCCTAATAACACGCCGTCTCTATGTTTTACCTAGTTTCCCTGGCTACCACAATCGCTACCCAATGCCGAACATGTACATCCACATGCCTCCCCTCATATACTGGACCACTCCGTGCGTAATTATCCTAAGCGGGATATCGCATACTAGGTAACCCTCACACGGAAACCATTATGTGAGTAATGCCACTATTCGGCATAAAAGTAACACGCATCTCGTTCTAAAGTTTGTGAACGAGATAATCGATCAAGCCACTATTCAGCTACGCCAGAAGGGCCATTCAAATTCACTGAAACTCCAGAAGGGCCAATCAAATTACACACGCCCTACACAGGGCTAATCACATGAGTTGTGGTAGCTAGGTTATAGGATTTTCGTTATGTAATTTATTGAAATGTATGCATCTATGCATCTTAAAATTTCCCTCTCTTCATGTGTCAATATTCACACAAGATCAACGTCAAATCTATATTAGATATTGACAAACAAGTTTATACAAGTGTCACCAACATCCTATCATAAGATTGGTCCATAAAATTCAATCTATAACATTTTGGAAAAAGTCAACAGTCAAATCCAACAGTCAACGGTCCTAACCGGTGGTCATCCCAACCGGTCCTCACCCAAACCCATATTTAAAAAAAGTTAAACTCTGGTCCTAATTGACTTGGCTAAACTGACCCGGTTCAATAACTTAAGCCTTAACCCGCCTATAAACTAATTTGGCCCAACTTGAAATTATCTAACCAAAACAGACCTTAAAATTATTTAACCCGGCCTATGTGATCCACTTAAAATTCTATGGACCAACCCAAATAAACATTTTAAACCGGCCCAAAACAAAAGATAAATTCGGCCTAAGCCCAACTAATTACCAACATATCTAATACTGTTAAACACCGACCGGGAGCACTGGATCTCTCTCGGTCATCTCCTTCCCAGCACCAGCAACTAGTGTCCAGCCACCACAAACCTCTACACACCACCATACAAAAACCCACCGAAATTTGTTAGGGTGAAAAACCCCACAACTTTAATTAACCAAGAAACTCCCAATTTCAAGTTTCGAAATCACTCCCCCAATCATGGATCCGACCGCCATTAACGTCTCCTTGAAGCTTTCAACCACACTTAAACTCCCCACTACCACCATTCATCAATCAACCAACCCACAATACAAAATAGCAGTTCAAAATACAATATCAACACCACCACAATATCGCAATGCAAAAGTATACAGGACAGAGGAGGATTTTTAGGGCTCGCGCCTCCATTAACAACCACCTAAGAGTTTCGACAGTCCTACAATCTAACAAGTTTTAAACACTAACGAGAAGAATAATTGTTGAAGAGAAATGAGCAAAAAATGAACGGAAACATGGTACTACAGTAAAGTTATCTCTGTGTATAGACGAGAAATGTAAACTAAACTACTCACCTCTCAGTTATCGTGAAAAAGAAATATCGAAGAAAACTACGCGAGAACTAATCCCAGCTAGCTCGCACAATCCGCCGTTCTTCTTCGTTTAAGCTTGCGTGTGCTGTTTGTGTTTTTGAGAAAAACCTACTTTCTCCGCAGACACCATATATATTGCTTAACTTCCGATTTTACTAAATATCCTTATTCATAACTATGGAATATTATTTTCTATTAAAAGTAGTATATCTATTATGTTCCTTATGTTAATATCTTGTTTCCTTCTTATTTAAAACTTTCTGAATATTAAGGATAATCTATACCCAACATTCAAAATTCAAATACTAGTTTCCTATAGTAATATTATTCGAAATTACTATTTGGTCTTCCCTCCTTTCTCTTTCTATCAAAAGTCAAACCCACATACTAGCACGTTGACCAGAAAAAAATAAAATAAAATAGAGAAATACTAACTATTGTTACGAAAATAATGTAAAAATAAATAGGGGTCTTACAACCAACCTCATCCAATCGGACTATAAGGTAACACGGTCTTCCACTCCATATCCTATGGCTTTCTATGTTTTTGACACTAACTTTTCTACTTGTCATAAAACTTTTTTGTCTAAAGTGTCTTCTTCAGTTGTTCCTACATTCCTTTTCTCAAGCTGTCAAAATTCCAGAATGAAGAGTTGCTATGGCTTCTGAAATTGCAACTTTGGAACATAATAACACATGGACTCTTGTTCCGTCATCCTCTCATCATAAGCCTATTGGTTGTAGATGGGTTTTCAAGATTAAATATCATTCAGATGGTTCTATTGAACGTTACAAAGCTCGTCTTGTTGCTAAGGGTTACAATCAGATTGAAGGCCAAGACTATAATGACACTTTTGCACCCGTTGCTAAATTAGTCACTGTTCGATTACTTCTCTTCATTACTGCTATCAGACATTGGTCCCTTCATCAGCTGGATGTCCACAATGCCTTTCTCCAAGGCGATTTGGATGAAACTGTCTATATGACCTTACCTCCTGGATTCGCAAACAGGGGGAGCACAGGATCTGTCACCTCAATAAGTCCTTATATGGACTCAAGTAGGCTTCTCGGCAATGGTTTGCCAAACTATCTACCACTCTTATCACTACCGGCTTCACTCAGTCTAAGTTTGATTATTCTCTATTCACTAATTCTACATTTGTCCTTGTTTATGTGAACGACATTCTAATCACAGGCAACAAATCCATCTCTCATTTAGAACTTGAAGAATTTTTTAGAAGCAAAGTTCTATATCAAGGACTTAGGACGTCTAAAATATTTCTTGGGTATTGAGGTGGCTCGTTCCAAAGAATGATTATTTCTTACACAGCGCAAATGTCTTTTGGACATTCTGTCTGATTGTGGTACCACTGGTGGTCGTATTTCTGAGTTTCTTATGGAACAAAACATCAACCTCCATATCGATGATGGCACATTACTTTAGGATCCAACTGTCTATTGTCGCTTGATTGGGCATCTCTAATATCTCACAGTTACATGTCCATATATCACTTATTCTGTTAATTATCTCAGCCATTTCATGTAGTCCCCACGAACTCCACATATAGATGTTTCTCATCGTATACTCCACTACCTTAAAGGTTTCAATCAACAAAGGGATTCTCTTATCAGCTAATAGCTCTTTACACATCTCTGGTTTCTGTGACTTTGATTGGGATGGCTACCCTGTCACTCGTTGTTCTACTAGTGGTTATTGCACTTTTCTTTGTTTTAGCCCTATATCCTAGAAAACAAAGAAATAGAGCACTGTATGTCGTTCTTCTGTTGAAGCCGAATATTGTTCCATGGCTACCCTTGCGTGTGAACTTCAATGGTTGAAGTATCTTCTACATGACTTATGCATCTCTCATCTTTCTCCGATGAACATGTTCTGCGACAATCAGGCCGCCCTCCATCTCTCTCAAAATCCAGATTTTGATAAACGAACGAAGCACATCGAATTGGACTGTCATTTCTTACGCGACAAGATATAGGCCAAGTTACTATCACCTACATTCGTTCCATCCTCAGATCAGGTGGCTGATGCCTTCACTAAACCTCTCAGCAAGGACACCTTTCTGAGATTAATTCGCAAGTTGGGAGTTCTTGACATTCACTCTCCAACTTGAGGAGGAGTATTAGAAGTTGATTCAAAGTCGAGTCGCGAGCTACCCCGTGCTCTCTTTCTTTTCTCTCGAAGCCTCGACTCTGTTTTGCTATACTTTCGACCGCTTGTGTTTGTACATATCTTAGATCTTTGTTATTTTAGTTTCTATTTTAGGAACTTGTAATATCTATATAAACCATTACAATCTCTATAGAAATCAATCAAGTAAATATTATCTCAAATCAATCTCTCTCTCTCTCTAATTTATCATACTCAGACCTTAAAAGCATAGACAGTACTAAGCCTCTCATCTGCATTTTCTTTTTTGACTCATCTTCTTACTCCATAAGACGATAATCCATGTGCAGAATTTCAGACTTGCGCACCTCGCACCTGCTCATATCGTCCTTCACAATTAACACTTATTTCTTTAAATATTCCACCATTTTTCTTTCTCGCAGCAAGCCAATCATCTTGAGATTGTATTTTAAAATATAAGTGTAAGTACCCTCCGTTCTCAAACCAATCACTACAGCACAAGTGTCCACACACCAGGTCATATCCGCAGAGCTCGTACATCACTAAGTCGTACTACACCACCAGGATGTAACTACGACCTAAACTCAGGTCGCCCAGAATATTAAATACAGCCATACATGGAAACAAATGATCTACCGCGATCCTGAAGCTCAGTCAACGCACTAATGAAGGAGGCATTTACTTTGTAACAACATAAGTAATGACGAATTATCAAGAGAGCACAAAATATAAATCTACACTTGGCAACGGCCTGAAGCAAATAAGGAAAGTCAGATCAAACACCTATAAGTAGAGAGAGATGAACTACATAAGGCTTGATTCACGTTCACCCAAGAAACTTGATACGTAGGCAACTCTTATCCCAAGAAAGAGTGCAACCATTACCCAATAACCTCAACATTAGGTTATAGGTAGAAAACAATACCTCTTTATATTGGCGCCGTCTATGGGTTCGTTTTCTTGAGAAAAGCACAACACACTATTTTCTCAAGCCCACGAAACTTGGTAAAACCACCATGGAAGAACAACTCAAAGCTCTAGTAGATCAAGTAAAGTTTATCCAGGAATTATTTACCACGCTCCAGCAAGAGAACCAAACTATTCGCGAACAAACTACTTCTAACACCAATAACCTGGCCCCAGACACAATTGAAAACAACGCAGTCACAACCCTCACTACAACCACCAATCAACGTCTTGAGGACTTCGCTCAGCAGTTGGAGAAGTCAAGCGAAAAAGCCAGCGCAGCCCAGATCGTCCAGAAGATGCTCTAGTCATACAAAGTGTCACCATTCACCACTGAAGTCAAGGACAAACAGTCTCCCACTGATTTCATCCAGCCAAAGTTCCCGATGTACAATGGCAGCTCGTGTCCAGGCCAGCACGTAGCTCGTGTCCACACTCTAGACTTTGACTACTTAAAGTGCAAACTCTTTCCAGCCAACTTGAATGACGAGCATTAGACTGGTTCTACACGTTAGAGCCTGATTCAATCCACAACTTCAACAAGCTAGCCGAGACATTTGCAGCAGAGTTCGTCCACACCAGGAAGAAACAAGCTGACCTAGACTTGTTGTTCCAGCTGAAGCAAGCACACGGTGAGACTATTCACACTTTCTTAGGACGTTTCAAAAAGGAATTGCTATCAATGGAGCCAGGCCTCAATGATAGCTTTGCAACCTTGCCATTCACCAATGCCTTCCTAGATGATTCTGAGCTAGCACGGTCTCTCATACGAAATAAGCCAGAACGTCTAGATGACCTATACCACAGAGTCGACAAGTACATGAAGTACAAAGAATGGATGACCCAGTGCAAAGGCAAAGAAGTCCTCACAGTAAGTGACAAACGGGGACCCAAAGAAAGCAAGCATGAGTACGGCAATAACAAGGGAACCAACTCCCAGAATCCATCTTACACCAAGAGAGAATTCTCCAACTTCTCCAAGATGCCAGGTCACATCCTGAAGAAGATAAAGATAGCCCCTTACTTCAAGCCACACATCAACAAGGTCATAGAAATCCCAGGCCATCCGTACTACCACTTCCATAAACTCCACCATCATGACACAGACGAATGTTGGAGCCTTAAGCACTACCTCCAAAACTTAGTCGAAGAGGGAAACCTCAAAGAATTTCTACCAGAAAATGACCTCAGGCATAAACTAAATGCCAACCGCAATAGAAGCAGGAGTCATAGTCATGAATGACCTGCACATAGAAGGAGCAGAAGCAGAACATCCCGACGATCTAAATCTCCAGGTCGTTCGAGACACGACAGCCGACAGTACTCCTCCGATCAGGAAGAGGAAAAGGTAATCCACATGATTACAGACACCTCCAGCAACGACACCTCCGGTCGTGAAAAGCGCAAGCGTTGTAGAACTCTAGAAGAGATCTACCACTGAATTACACAAATTCTTGTCGTTTAAAACCTGCAAATCAATAAATATAATTTTCAAACCTATAACAATTAAAAAGAATAGTGGCAAGTTAGAGTCGAACCACACCTTGAAATGGAGAAATTAGAGCGAAGAGAATTAATGAACCAATAACTAACTAAGTGCATGAGATTTAAAACAATTTTTGGATTTTTTATTTTATCAAGCTAATTTAATCTAAGAATGAAAATTTGCTTCTATTTTATCAACTAATTAAACTAAATTTTTTCCGATTTTCACGAATTCAATTAATGAGAAATCCTAATGGTGAATGACTTCACCCCTATTTTTAAAGAATAAATTATTTAAATATTTCCAAATAATTATTCCCCTTTATTTTATAAATTTCATCAAATAAACTCCAACGTTAGTTGTAAATTTAATGGATGATTTTTCAGTGTAAGCATTTTGTGGACGCTAGCCACATTTAAAAGAATATCTCAATAAATGAATCCTCCATTTCTTCAAGCATTTACGTTTATTTATCTAAGTATGAAAAATCACCACATATAATAGAGGAGCATAAACCATCCATGATAAATAATTAAACATCAAAACCAAACTTTAAAATAGACTTAGATAAGAACAAACAATGAAAAATACCCCGAATGGTGATAGAATCCATGACTAATTTTCTCTAAGTTATTTTGGAAGAATATCATTGGACATAATTAAATCAACAAGATATGGGGAATTAAAACTTGAAAATATAAAACTAAATCTATATCTTCATAATAGGGGATTCATCTTCCACCATTAGGGTGAAGATTTTATCTTATCATGCTAACAGGGTAATAAAAAAAGTAAGAGAATACCACCATTTTATTCAACCTTGAAATCACTTTATTGCTTGTCGGAAAAATAGTACCTACACACTCTAATATCTCTCCCTCACTAATTAAATGAACTAAAACTACAAAGCAAAATTTCTACTAGAATGGAGATATAATGGGTGTGGAATGGGTGTCCCCTCAATGCCAATTCTCTTATCTATTTATAGCTTCCACCAACAAGATCTTTGTGCATATAATATCTTCACACAAAATAGAAATAATCTTTGGGATATAGGAAGAAAATATAAGATAAAAGAATTTAGGAAATGGAATACAGAAGAGATATTATCAAGGCATGAGGAAGGAAGGAAATATAAATTGGAAATCAAATAAAGGATAAAAAGGGAATGATATGGTTTTGAATTAGGAATGGAGTGGTTAGCAAGAATATGGTGAGGATATGGGAGAATATATGGTGGCTAGGATATAAGGTATATGGAATGATTTGATATAATAAAATCTAGGGAATAAGTAATTAATAGAAATTGGGATATTTAATGTGGTGAAAATGGTAAGAATATATGGTGGTAGTTGCAATTATCCTTTCTTGATTTCCGTCCATAATTATCAATTCTCTAACATTTCCTTCCATTCTTGATAGTACAATTTATTCCATGAGCTCTCACTTATTGATTCTCTAAATGATCCTCTTTGGCTTATGGGCTCGAGCTTTTATTGGGCTAGCTTTGACCAACATCTTTATTTCCTACAAAAAATATTAAACCAAATTAATAAAACATATTTTGCATTAGACTTTTCCAAAGACATGCACATATATACAAATAATCCTTTATGACCAAAAAATATGTATAATGTCATGGAATAAAACAAATGTATGATTTTACGTTAAAAATACGCAATTAAGCATAAATGATATTATAAAGTGCCTATAAAACTATATATAAAATATACAATTTTAGGAACTTATCAAACACCCCCAAACCTACATTTTGCTAGTCCTCGAGCAAAACAAAAAACAAAAGAAAAATCCTAACTCACTTTCACAAGAATCGCGATTGCACTTAGCTTGTGCAACAAGCTGTTAAACCTCAAGGTTACCCTAGAGGATGAATTTTGTCTCGTGAGGGTTTGCAGAGAATATACCCACAAAATTCCAGTGTTCTAAATTGGACTACAAATACTCAATTATCCAGGTTATCACCCTAAGTTATCTCAGCAAAGTCTTTTCATCTCTATTGGCAGCAAACTTCAATTCTTGTGACACCAGAGTTAATAAAGATGCAATAAACACAAGCATTAAACAATATAAGCACTCTGCTATGAAAAGATGTAATGCTATGTACAAGTAACTTCACTTCTGGTATCTTTAGAAAAAATCATTAACTTGGGTTCTCACCGGTTATGTCATAAACACGTATCACTCATATTATTACACTCCAAGTCAAGGTCTCTCTAGTGTGCGAGGGCACACTCAATCCTTACACTCTCAATGACTAACCAAAGAACCTGAGGTCGATCATCACATCATCTTCTTACTTTCACACCATACTTAGCCTAGGAAGCTAGAGGTCTTAAATGGGTTGTAATGGGGCTTAGGGGTTCACAAGAAAAGGAATGGATATTTCAAAGAGCTATTACTTGAGAGAATAGGGTCTTCACAACTACTTAGAGAAACTTCGAACTTTAGTGCTTCTTCAATTCAAATTGTAACTTTCAAGGAGGCCCAAGATTTTTTTTTTTTGAAGGTGGGCACATCTTCTTGCCATTTTTATTGACTTGCAGCAAGGTCTTGAAACTCTGACTTTTCTGTTAAGGAAGCAACTGACTTTGAGTACAATTTCTTTATTTTCTTCACAGTCATCCTAACTCTCAAGTAACAACTTAGGTAGGCTATATTATGGGTTAAAAGTTAAGAGTTAAGGAGTTTGGTTCACAAAAAAAAAGGCTTAAAGAGCAAGGCTTCAAAAGGGTTTATAAGAAAATGATATATATAGGTGGGATAGATATACTAGGCTCAAACGATCAAAGAATGCCTAAATTCTACCTAGGTGTTCGTGTGGTGATCTAGCAAGAAGAAGTGTGCATCTATCTACTCGGAAAGGCTTCATCCATGGTGTCATCACTCAAGAAAATTCACACACAATGCATGCTTTTGGCTCAAACTCACATGTTTTGTCTAGTTAATTCATCTGACACTTGGATTCCAGAAGTTCATTACTCATAAAATGCAATGCAAGATTCATGCAAAGATACTCAAGAACTAATGCAAGGTCTATTACACTCTAATTAACTCAGTTTTCTAAGACTCAAGTCAAAGTATGTAGCCAAATTGAGACTTCTAGACCTATTTCATCATCGAAAGGGTATCAAACCTTTATTATCATAAGAATTGAATCCCATAGTTGAAATCTAGAACACCATTTTTTTTTTTTTTAACAAAAATCATAAACATCAAAGAGAAAATTATAAATTTCAACACCCCCAAACCTAAATGAAACATTGTCCCCAATGTTGAAAACTAAGCCACCAAAATGACAATAATGATGTTAAGGACAAAATGAACGTAAGCTTGGAAAGAGAGAAATTAAAACATTTTACCTTGTTTGATGCTTATTTACTAATCAAATTTCCTGCCAAGAAAATAAGAATGAAAGCACAAGGAAATGCAACTATACTACAACGACTATATATACAAGTGCACCCTCAAACCTAGAGTTTGGAATAGGTACAATACTTTAGGTTGCCTCCCAAAAAGCGCTAAGGTTTACGTCGTCAACCCAACGCAGCGGTGATCAAAGAGATGATCAATCCTGATAGACAGGATCTTCCAGAAGTACTTCCTCTACTTCTGTGGAATGTAACTCCAAAAATGGCTTCAAACATTGACCATTGACTTTAAAAGTACTACCATCTTTGGGTTCTCAACTGTGATTGCTCCATAAGGAGTGACATGTGTGACTATGAAAGGACCAGATCAACGAGTTTTTCAATTTCCCAGGGAACAAATGAAGACGGGAATTATACAATAAAACTTTTTGACCAACGAAAAATTCCTTCCTCATGATTTGGTTATAGTGCACCATCTTCATATTGGATTTGTACTTTTTAGAGAGGTCATATGCATCATTCCTATCCCCAAGCTTATTCAATTGCAACTTCCTATGGTCACCAGCCTTGACAAGGTCAAAATTACGACTTTTTATGGCCCAATAGCCTTTATACTCTAACTCTACAGACAAATGACAAGGCTTACCAAAGACTAGACGATAAGGTGACATACCAATAGGTGTTTTAAAAGCAGTTCTGTAGGCCCAAAGTGAATCAGGGAGTCTTAAACTCCAATCTTTCCTATCTGGTCGGACTGTCTTTTCAAGGATTTGCTTAATTTCCCTATTGGAGACCTCGGCTTGGCCATTGGTCTCGGGGTGGTAAGGTAAGACAACCTTGTGAGTAACCCCATATTTCTTCATTAAACTTTCAAAAGCCTTGTTGCAAAAGTGTTTTCCCTCATCACTAATGATAGCGCGGGGAGTACCAAATCTTGAAAAAATATGTTCCCTTAGAAAATTGATAACAACTTTGTGGTCATTGGTCCTACATGCAATAGCCTCATTCCACTTTGAGACATAGTCAACTGCCACTAAAATGTACTCAAAGCCATGGGAGTTAGGAAAAGGTCCCATAAAGTTAATACCCCACACATAAAAAACTTCCACAATCAGAATAGGGGTAAGAGGCATCATGTGTCTACGAGACATACGTCCTAGGTGTTGACATTTACTGCATGCTTGACAGTAAGTATGGGCATCACGAAACAATGTAGGCCAATAAAATTTGCATTGCAACACTTTTGTAGCAGTCTTTTTGGAGCCAAAATGACCACCACATGCATGATCATGAAAAAATAAGAGAATAGCTCTCTGTTCCCACTCAGGAATGTATCTACGTACTATCTGGTCTGGACAACACTTAAAGAGGTAGGGGTAAGGGTCATCCCAAACGAAATATTTGGCAATGGCCAAAAACTTAAATTTATCGTGCTTACTCTAATGATTGGATAATTGAGTGGTGACAAGGAAGTTCACTATGTCAGCATACTATGGGGTCTGAGCAACAACCATCAAGTGCTCATCAGGAAAATTCTTAGAAATAGGCCAGTTTTCAATGGACTCAATCACTACGCTAGATAGATGATCGGCAACTACATTTTCAGTTCCTTTTTTATCACGAATCTCAAGATCAAACTCCTGCAACAACAAGAACCAACGGATTAATTGTGGTTTGGCATCCTTCTTAGAAAGAAGATGCCTTAAAGCCACATGACTGGAGTAAACAATTACTTTGGAATTAATCAAATAGTGTCAAAACTTATCAAAAGCAAAAATAATTGCCAACAACTCTTTCTCGGTGGTTGAGTAGTTAAGTTGGGCATCATTGAGAGTTCTACTAGCATAATAGATGATGTGAGGGAGTTTATCAACCTTTTGACCTAAGACTGCACCAACCGCATAATCAGAAGCATCACACATCAACTCAAAAGGGAGTGACTAGTTAGGTGATTGGATAATGGGTGCAGTGGTCAAAGCATTTTTCAAATAGTCAAAAGCTCTAATACAGGCCTCAGTGAAATCAAAAGGAGCATCCTTAACAAGTAAGTTACTCAGAGGCCTAGCAATTTGACTAAAGTCCTTTATAAACCGACGAGAAAAACCCGCATGCCCTAAAAACAATCTAACATCTTTAACAGACTTGGGAATGGGTAGAGTAGAAATCACATCAATTTTAGATTTGTCAACTTGGATACCCTCACTAGAAACAATATGACCCAAGACAATGCCTTTCTTCACCATGAAGTGGCATTTCTCCCAATTAAGGACTAAGTTTTTCTCCTCACATCTTTCTAAAACAAGATTCAGATGGTTCAAACAATCATCAAAAGAAGAACCAAAGATAGAAAAGTCATCCATGAAAACTTCTAAAAACCTCTCTACCATGTCGGAAAAGATACTAACCATACACCTTTGAAAACTCGCAGGTGCATTACAGAGCCCGAAAGGCATGCGTCGATAAGCAAACGTATCGAAAGAACAGGTAAATGTAGTTTTTTCTTGGTCTTCTGGGGCTATAACAATTTGAAAGTAACCCGAGAAACCATCTAAGAAACAATAAAAAGCATGGCATGCTAATCTATCTAACATCTGATCAATAAACGGGAGAGGGAAATGATCTTTTCTTGTTTGTACATTAAGCTTCCTAAAATCTATACACATTCTCCATCCGATCTGAACTCTGGTAGGGACTAACTCATTTTCATCATTTGGGACAACAATTATCCCAGATTTCTTGGGTACAACTTATACAGGGCTAACCCACTGGCTATCTGAGATGGGGTAGATGATACCTGCATCTAAGAGCTTTAAAACTTCAGCTCAGACTACCTCCTTCATGTGTGGGTTCAATCTCCTCTGGGGTTCTCTAGAAGTTTTAGCATTATCTTCCAAGTGAATTTTATGTTGAACCACTAAAGGATTAATGCCTTTGATATCACTAAGGGACCAACCAATGGCAGACTTATGTTTTTTCAAAACTTCAACTAACAAGATCTCCTGTTCATCTGATAGATCAGAGGCAACAATAACAAGGTATTTCTCATTGGGTCCTAAGAAAACATACTTGAGTTCAGCTGGCAAAGGTTTAAGTTATGGGCTTGCAAGGTGAAGGAGTAGAATCAACCTTGGGCTCACTACTAGGCTCAACCTTGGAATCAACACTAGAAATTGTTTCGGGAATAGGAAGGTGGAGTGGTTCTACCTTAGCTTTCCAATTTTCGATTTCTAGGATAGGTGCAGAATCTAATAACTCATTCACATCACTAATGGATCCATCTATGTCAAAGTCACAGGCAAAATGGGTTAAACAAGCTTCTAATGGGTCATCCACTTGTGGGGTAGGGACCAAACTATTGAGGAGACAAACTTCACCAACATCCTCATCATCATTATGTTTCTTCATATGGTCATAAGGTGGAGAACATTCACATTTGTAAACATATTCCCAAAGGACATCTTCATCTCACCATTTCTACAGTTTATCAAGGCATTGGCTGTAGCTAGGAATGGTCGGCCTAAAATGATTGGAATTCTATTATCTATGGGATCATGAGTGTCTAAAACTATAAAGTCTATAGGGTAGTAGAAGTCAGCTACTTTGACTAAGATGTCCTCAACTATACCACACGGAATCTTAACAGATCGGTATGTTAATTGCAAGGTGACTCTTGTGGGCTTTAAATATTGTAGGCCCAATTCTTGATAAACCGAATAAGGTAACAGGTTGACATTAGCACCAAGATCTAATAGAGCATTGCCCTTGAACTTGTCTCCAATATGGCAAGAGACTGTAGGGCTCCCAGGATCCTTAAGTTTAACTGCGGTTTCCTGGTGGATTAAGGATGTGGCTTGAGCAGCAAGAAAGGCTTGTTTAGAGACATGGGTGTTTCTCTTAATAGTGCATAAGTCTTTCACAAATTTCGTGTAGGATGGGATATGCTGAATTGCGCTGAGAAAGGGAATATTAATGCTCACATTTTTGAAAACCTCCATAATCTCTGAAAATTATTTATCTTTCTTATTTTGAGCGAGACGCTCTGGGAAAGGGGCTTTTGGCACGACAATTCTAATATGGGAATCTAACTTAGTCTGGGAGTCATCTGGCTTTTGTTGTGGAGTCTTGGAACTCGGGGTTACAGTTGACTCAGTTTCTTGACTAGGTAGGGCTGGAGTAGTGGACTCACTTGACATCCTAACCTGATTGTCAATTTGCCTTCTTGATCTTAGTGTGGTGACTGCTTTCATCTCCTTAGAAAAAGTATTATCTTGGGAACTTGAAATGTCAAAGGCATTTTCCTTGGTGTTCCCCTTTGGGTTAGCTAGTGGTTAACTTGGGAACATTCATTTCTCTCTAGCGGCTACAAGGTTAATAAGTTGACTAATCTGGTTAGACTGTTAGCTTACTTGTTGTTCAAGCTTATGGAAGGCTTCTTCCCATGGTTGTCTTTGTGGTTGTTGGTATGGAACATACTGGGAACTAGAAGATGGGTTGTACTGGGCTGGGTTCATCTGCTAGTTCATGGGGAATTGGTTCTGTTGCCTACCCTGGTTATTACTAGAAAAGCCTGGTGGACCTAACTGTTGGTTTTGAGGCAAATTCTGTCTCCAAGAGAAGTTAAGGTGGTTTCTCCAATCCTTGTTGTATGTTGGACTAAAAGCTCCTGGGGGTGTTCTCCTAAAATCGTTGAAGGCACACACTTGTTCCATGGTGGATTCAGGTTGTTGAACAAAGATGGGACATTAATGGGCAGTGTGATCTGGACTTGAACAAATTATGCACGGAAAAGTGTTTGGGTCATTGTGCACACTCATCACGGAACTAGAAGCAGACGACACTTGTTGACTTTGGGCCTTATTGGATGTTAAGGCAAAAGCAGTAAACTACCTAGTCAAATTGTTCAGACTATCCAACATAGTTTTAAGTTTGTCGGGATCTCTCTTCACTTCGTACATACCTCCTTTCCTAGGTTCACTAGTCTATCTCTCGTAGATTGGGGTGGTACTAGTACTAATACCCCACTGTTGTGAATCCTCAACTAAGTCTTGGAGGAATATGAATGCATCTGATCCGGTCAAGTAAGTGAACTTGCCTTTGTGCATGGATTGGATCATTTGGCGTTGATCTTGCAAAAGTCCTTTAGTGAAGAATTGGACTAATTGCCACTTTTCATAACCATGGTGGGGACATTTCAAAAGAAGAGTGTAAAAGCGGTCCCAACACTCGTAGTAATGCTCGTTTTCAGCTTGCTTAAAATCCATTATTGCCGCTCTCATCGCATTAGTTTTTGAAATGGGATAAAATTGTCCCATGAACTTTTTCAACAATTCATCCCAGGTGCTAATAGGCTTGTTTGGGAAAGAATTAAGCCACAAAAGGGCTTTGTCCGAAAGGGAGAATGGAAAAAGCCTCAACTTCACATTGTTCTCATCCAAATTTTGATTTTTAAAAGTATCACAAATGTTGAGAAAGTTTATTATATGGGCATATGGATCTTCATTATCCAAACCATGAAACTGGCGCTGAGCAAGCATATTAATGATGGGCAGCCTAATCTCAAATTGAGCCGCCTCCACGGGTGGGTAATTGATGCTTGAGGGTGGGTTTGAAGCAATAGGGGCAAAGTAGTCCCTTAGTTGCTTTTCAGCCGGTTGATTATTTGCAGACATGGTGAATGGTCTTGGGCTGACTGGTGGAGAGAAACTTATGATTATGGGAGAAAAAGGTGGATTTTGCTCAGATTTAAAGTATGGAGTCCAAGATCGAGTTAGCCGTTTGTTAACTCATTTCCAACGGGGTATAAACGAATGCAAATTCTAACCTAGATGTACACACACTTATTAAACATTCACTTAGCAAACAATTTTTTTTTTAGATGCACAATACAAATGCCAAGCAAAATGTAATAAATCCTAAAGTCTAACTTAAAGGGTCTACACTTGAATCTTCGTCAAGGGAGTTTGTGTTCCTACCAAGAGTAGGGGTGTCGCCTGGGCTTTACCACTATGAATAACCGCTCACATCCACAAGGTGGTCAATGGTAACTCCAATGGGGCTATGCGTGCTCTAAGTTCATCAACTTTCCGCATTCCAATTTGAAATTCTCTCGGCAGTTGCACCAGTAGTCACCGAAGTAAAACCATGTGTTCCAAGAACTTGAAAAATGTTTACAGTCAACAGTAGGCTTTTCCCAGCACTCTACCCTTTAGTTGGGGTCCTATGAACACCGATCTAATTATTTGGCTCTAATCTTGGTCAAATTTTTAATCCAGGTGCAAAACTCAAACAAGTCAAAATTAGGTGATCACTTGTAGGCTGGGTCTGCCTTGAGTCAGATTGGAAATTTAAATTGACTCACGAAATTTAAAACACCCAACACACAATATGCATTTGAACACACAGAGAACCCTTCTAACAGGGGATTCGAGAAGGGCTTACAAATTGTACCTCCTTTGCTTAAATCTTTATGCTTTCCTTCCCTGTATTTATTTATTTATTATTATTTTTTACCTAATTTGCAACTGGAAAATCAACGCTTTCACCTCCTTTTCTCCACACTTCAAGCTGGCAGCGACGCCATTTGAATTATACAAATTCTTGTCATTTAGAACCTACAAATCAATAAATATAATTTTCAAACCTGCAACAATTAAAAAGAATAGTGGCAAGTTAAAGTCGAACCACACCTTGAAATGAAGAAATTAGAGCGAAGAGAATTAATGAACCAGTAACTAATTAAGTACGTGAGATTTAAAACAATTTTTGGATTTTTTATTTTATCAAACTAATTTAATCTAAGAATGAAAATTTGCTTCTATTTTATCAACTAATTAAACTAAATTTTTGCCGGTTTTCACGAATTCAATTAATGAGAAATCCTAATGGTGAATGACTTCACCCCTATTTAAAGAATAGATTATTTCAATATTTCCAAATATTTATTCTCCTTTATTTTATAAATTTCATCAAATAAACTTTAACGCTAGTTGTAAATTTAATGGATGATTTTTCAGTGTAAGCATTTTGTGGACGCTAGCCACATTTAAAAGAATATCTCAATAAATGAATCCTCCATTTCTTCAAGCATTTACGTTTATTTATCTAAGTATGGAAAATTACCACATATAATAGAGGAGCATAAACCATCCACGATAAATAATTAAACATCAAAACCAAACTTTAAAATAGACTTAGATAAGAACTAACAATAGAAAATACCCTAAATGGTGATAGAATCCATGACTATTTTTCTTTAAGTTATTTTGGAAGAATATCATTGGACATAATTAAATCAACGAGATATGGGGAATTAAAACTTTGAAATATAAAACTAAATCTATATCTTCATAATAGGGGATTCATCTTCCACCATTAGGGTGAAGATTTTACCATATCATGTTAACAGAGTAATCAAAAGAGTAAGAGAATACCACCATTTTATTCAACCTTGAAATCACTTTATTGCTCGTCGGAAAAATAGTACCTACACACTCTAATATCTCTCCCTCACTAATTAAATGAACTAAAACTACAAAACAAAATTTCTACTATAATGGAGATATAATGGGTGTAGAATGAGTGTCCCCTCAATGCCAATTCTCTTATCTATTTATAGCTTCCACTAACAAGATCTTTGTGCATATAATATCTTCACACAAAATATAAATAATCTCTGGAATATAGGAAGAAAATATAAGATAAAAGAATTTAGGAAATGGAATACGGAAGAGATATTATCAAGGCATGAGGAAAAAAGGAAATATAAATTGGAAATCAAATAAAGGATAAAATGGAATGATATGGTTTTGAATTAGGAATGGAGTTGTTTCGACCCCCACCTACGTGGAAAACGTCCATTGGTAGGAGTCTCCACTTTATTCGTTTAATCGACAGGGCTAAAGCCCAATTCGCAATATCATGGATCGATTAATGCCTTTCATTAACTCATGTGGCTAAAGGCTGAACCTTAGCCACATGGCTTACCACCACTAATGTACGTTGATTTATGTCCAGATTCGTTTCTTATCAAAGAGATAATTATCAGTTGAAAGTTATAGTATATCACAATTACTCAAACTACAAGATTACTTGAGTTACAAGGACTCTCTACTCTACCTATATAAATACCAAACTATTTTTCATTCAGAACTACATTCTTGAGACTTGATCCCAACCGATAATTTGGAGTGCGTGGGCAACCGCAAGGTCTGATCTCATCATTCCCCCGATCACCATCATTTTTCTAATTACTTTTCTACGTTCTTCGTCTTTTTCATCAACACTTGGTGTTTTGATCATATTTGGTCGAAACAGGAGTGATTGGCAAGAATATGGTGAGGATATGGGAGAATATATCGTGGCTAGGATATAAGGTATTATGGAATGATTTGATATAATGAAATCTAGGGAATAAGTAATTAATGGAAATTGGGATATTTAATGTGGTGAAAATGGTAAGAATATATGGTAGTAGTTGCAATTATCCTTTCTTGATTTCCTTCTATAATTATCAATTCTCTAACATTTCCTTCCATTCTTGATAGCACAATTTATTCCATGAGCTCTCACTTATTGATTCTCTAAATGATCCTCTTTGGCTTATGAGCTCGGGCTTTGATTACGCTTTGACCAACATCTTTATTTCCTACAAAAAATATTAAACCAAATTAATAAAACATATTTTGCATTAGACTTTTCCAAAGACATGCACATATATGCAAATAATCCTTTATGATAAAAAAAATGTGCATAATATCATGGAATAAAGCAAATGTATGGTTTTACGTTAAAAATACGCAATTAAGCATAAATGATATTATAAAGTGCCTATAAAACTATATATAAAATATACAATTTTAGGCACTTATCAACCACCTCTCCCACAAAGCTGAGATGATCACTCCTACCAGTTCTCGATCTACAACTGAGATATCATTCACCGAGCAAGACCTCGACAAGGTGTGCCTACACCATAATGATGCTCTAATAGTGCACGTCAAGATCAACGGATGGACAGTCAAGCGGGTCCTAATCGATTCAGGCAGCTCTTGCGACATACTTTTCTACCAAACATACAAGGACATGCACCTACCAGATTCAGTGATGATAGAGTCAAATACACCACTCTACGGGTTCAATGGAGACCGCACAGATGCCATTGGAGATATCATCCTACCAGTCTCGATCGGAGAAAAAGATAACATGGTTAAGACCTCACCACGCTTTAGTGTGATAGATGTCAAGTCATCATACACTGCCATCTTAGGACATAGGTGGATTCACAAGATCCAAGCAGTTCCATCAACCTTACACTAAGTCCTGCGGTTCCCCGGACCCCGAGGCATCATGGAGCTCAGAAGCAACCAACTAGAAGCTCACCGATGCAATCAAGTAAGCACAACAATTAAGGCCAAAACTCAGGTCGTCAAGACAAACGACATCCCAAAGCTGCAAGATCCTCAAGCTTCCAGCCCTCCAACATCAACAACAGACAAGCTCAAGGAAAAACAAGCGCAAGTCTAATAGGGAGAGAAAGTCAATTTGGGCACAGATGATGACCCAAAATTTATTTATGTAGGGGCTGCCCCAAGCTCAAGGATGAACTTGTCAATTTTTTATCTCTCAATAAAGATGTTTTTGCTTGGTCATATATCGATATGCCAGGAATCGACCCTCAGGTCGCTTGCCACAAATTAAATGTAGATCCAACTATAAAGCCTATCAAACAACGACCTTGGAAACTAGCACTCAAATTTTAAAAAGCCATCAATGAAGAGATAGAAAAGCTCAAAAAGGTTGGATTCATCAGAAAGGTTGAATACCCGACTTGGTTAAGCTAACATTGTGGCCGTTCCTAAGAAAAATGGCTAGGTACGACTCTGCATCGATTTCACCAACGTCAACAAACATTGCCCAAAAGACAGCTTCCCCCTACCCAAGATTGATATACTGGTAGATCAAACTTGCGGACATGAACTTTTATCATTTATAGACGCATATAGTGGATACAATTAGATACCACTTGCAGAAGAGGACCAGGAAAAGACGTCCTTCATAACCGAACAATGAGCGTTCTGCTATAACGTCCTACCATTCGGCTTGAAGAACGCCGACGCGACCTACCAGAGACTTGTGACAAAAATGTTCAAAGACATGCTGGGCGACACTATGGAAGTCTACATAAACAACATGGTAGTCAAAAGCGCCAAGGCTGACGACCACATTTCTCACCTACAAGAAGCCTTTGGAAGATTGCGCCAAAACAAGATGAAGTTCAACCCAGCAAAGTGCGTATTTGGGGTAGCCTCAGGGAAATTCTTAGGATACATCGTCTCACAGCGACGCATTGAAGCAAATCAAGAACAAACACGAGCTCTCCTTGAAATACCATAACCAACTTCCAAACAACAAATACACAAGCTATCCGGCATGGTTTCAGCCCTCAACAGATTTATCTCACGTGCATCTGCCAAATGCAGACTGTTCCTTCAAATACTGAAGAAAGGAGCAACATTCACATGGACAGACGAATGCCACAAAGCCTTCAATGACCTGAAGGCTTACTTGTTAACTCCACCCGTCCTATCTAAACCTAATAAAGGAGAGACACTGGGGCTTTACCTTGCCACTACCGATTTTGCCATAAGCTCAGTCCTTTTTCGCGAAAGTGAGGGAATTGAAAAACCAGTCTATTTCACCAGCAAGACATTGGCAGATTTAGAAAAGCATTACTCTCCAATTGAGAAAATAATGTTAGCTTTGTTATACTCTGCTCGCAAGTTTCGACCATACTTCTAGGTTCACGACATCAAGGTTTTAACAGATGTACCCATCAAGCAAGTCTTGAGTTCCACCAACAAAACAACCTGCATGGCCAAATGGGCTGAAGAACTTGGAGAACATCACATCGAATTCTTCCCCAAAACGTCGCACAAAGGTCAGGTCGTTGCTGACTTCCCCATCAAAGATATCAACTGGGAACCCGAGCCCATCACCTCACTCTATCAACCAACCACCCCAGACACATGACACCTTTTCGTAGATAAAGCTTGCAATAACAGCGGTAGTGGACTAGGGGCTGTGTTAACTTCACCAGAAGGAACGCAGCTACAAAAATCTATCAAAATCGATTTCGCAATATCTAATAACGAAGTGGAATATGAAACACTAATCACAGGCCTTTGCATGGCACAACAATTACAAGTACGGAAGCTCAAAGCTTACAGTGACTCACAATTAATCATCAAACATATCACCAAAGAGTATGTAACAAATGGAGCTAACTTATCCAAGTACGTTCAGGTCATCAGCAATATAATCAGCTCGTTCATAACATTCTCCTTGAAACACATTCCCCGAGAAGATAACAGACATGCAGACAGCCTGGCTTTCTTAGTCTCAAAGACCCAAGATGCATGCCCCAGAACAGTTTACATTGACCTCCTAGAAAGGCCCGCCTACCAACATGAAAGTATCAACAGCCTCATGGACTTCCAACCCTTATCCGAAGAATAATTCACTAAATCATGGAGAGGCCCATTTCTGAAATTTATCTTACATGGCGAGCTCCCAGTAGAGGCAAGGAATGCTCGTGCCATACAATTTTGTGCTCCCAGATACACCATCATCAATGGACGATTATTCCGTAAATCTGTAGGAGGACCCCACCTAAGGTGCATAACTCCACGCGAAGGCCAACTCATCTTCGACGAAATTCACAAAGGCATATGTGGCAACCATGCAGGAGCAAGATCTCTGCTCACAAAGCAATCGCCTAAGGGTGTTATTGGCTAGGCATGCACATCGAGGCAAAAAAGTATGTCCTCAAATGCCACCAATGTCAAACATTTGGTCACTACCACCTAAGTCCAGCACGGGAGTTGATCAACATAGCCAGCCCATGGCCTTTTCATATGTGGGGCTAGACATCATGGGCCCATTCATCCACAAAAGAAAGCAGGACTCAAATACGTCTTGGTCACAGCAGATTACTTCACCAAATGGGTTGAGGCGATCCTACTTGTTCAAGTCAAGGAAATCCACGTCATCAACTTCATATTGACTAATATCATCACAAGATTTGGTCTACCCCACACCCTCATCATGGACAACGGAACCCAATTTGCTGGCACACAAATCAACACATTCTTACAAAAATGGCGCATCACTCAAGCATTTTCCACACCTAGATACACACAAAGCAATGGCCAAGCAGAGGCCACAAACAAATCCATCAAAGAGAATCTCCAAAAGAAGTTGGAGAGTAAGAAAAGCCAATGACCAGAACAACTAGAGAACATTTTATGGGCATACAGAACAACAGTTCGAGCCAGTACCAACGAGTCTCATTTCACACTTTGCTTTGGAACAGAAGTAGTAATACCATCAGAACTTACAATCATAACTACACATTCTGGCATCGTTGAATCAGGAGAAAACGACAGCAACTTATCCAAAGAAGTACCTCCTAGAAGAGCGCAAGGAAACTGCTGCAATATCCCTAACTCGGTACCACCAAACCATCTAACAATCTAACAACAAGAAGGTCGTCCCAAAATCTTTCCAAGCTGGCGACCTAGTCCTCAAAAGGACCCTAGCACCAGCCAAGCTTGACCCAACTTGGGAAGGCCCATACATAGTTCATAGAGTCGTTGGAAATGGAGTTTACTGGATCAAAACTCAGCCCGGTGATGTGCTTCCCCGACCTTGGAATATAGCTCTACTCAAGCGTTTTTACCAATAATTTTTCTCCAGATATATCAATCAATATGAATAAAGTTTCATCAGCATTTCGAGTTTAAGTGTTATCATTGCATTACATGAACAACACGCCTTTTGCACTCATTGCCCAATCTAGTACAGTAAAGTAATCGACCTAACACCAATGCCATGGTTAAACACGACTCAGCTATAATTGCCACTCAAATGCTAATTATCAATCAAATCCAATCCACGGTCCTCCAAAAGGACCACAAATTAACTTAACACCAACGCCAGGGTTAAGCACGATTCAACTATAATTGCCATGCAAAGGCTAATTAAAAGTCAAATCCAATCCAAGGTACCTCTAAAAGGACCACAAGTTAACTTAAGGCCTTTGAAAGGGTTAAGTTTGACTTAACTATAATTACCAGTCAAAGGCTAATTATTAGTCAATAATCAATCCTAGGTTCCCCCAAAAAGAACCACTCAATCAACCCACACACACATAAGAGCACGAAGTAACCTAGGCGTCAACTAGGCGCATCTATCAGGTCGTCCACAAGTATGTACGACCTACAAGCAACAGATGATCCACCAATATATGACAATTCGTCAAAGTTACTACTATGCAAGATAGATCATCGAATAGTAAAACTAGAAGCAAAAGAAGCGATGACATTCATACCAAATTCAAAGATATTCTCAATACAAAACAAGTAAGTAAATTAACTACTTTACTTACTACAAAATCGGTTAGACACTAGAGGCCCCCAAGTTATCCTGGGTAAACAACCTCAGCATCCCCATAAAAAATTGAAGTTATCAGTATCAACAACAAAAGCAATTCAAAAAACTTCACCCACCATCAAATAAGAAAAACAAATTAGTTAACACAAGAGAGATTCTCCAGCCATCTTCACCAACAGAGCCACCAGCCAGATCACCACTTGCAGTAAGCACATCAGCAGCAACATCCTCGAGCGGTTCGGCAGCTGGAGCAGCACTCACGTTGGTCGGTAGATCAAATTGTCTACTAGCATCTACCGCAGTACTTTCTACAGTTACTGCTGCAGCCCCACTTTCAACAGACCTTTTCAAGGTTTTCTACTTACGTTCTAGCTCTATATAATCATCCACTACAACATAAACATCACCACTCTCTACCATATCAACCAAGTTGTTATACTCATTTTGAGCTCGTTCAGCAACGGCCTGTGATTGTTTGCTTTCCGCAATCCAATGTGCTACCTCCACCCTTGAAGAGTTAAGAGGGGGGCTGCATTAAAGCCAACTTCCAACCCAAGTCACCAACCTGAGCCCTCAGCCCCACCACCTCAACTCGTTCAACTTCTTGCACAGCCACCAATTTATCATAAGCCTCCTTAGCAGCCTCAAACTCCTTCTTATACATATCAGAAATAACTGCCATCTCTCTTAACTTTCTATACATAGCCAAAACCTAACAAACCAGCAAAATAAGTCAAAATTCAATACCACAAAACACAAAACAAAGCTCAGATCGGAAGGATACTTACAAAACAAATCGAGTGATCCATGTCTTTTATATTCGCCTCTAGATCCTTCCCAGTCTCTAGCGCGTTCCTATCCCTATCAAGGACAATACTTTCTAGCAATCCATTTGCAACCAGTGAAGACTTGAAACTGCAGTCCTTATTCTTCACCAGCCGCGTCAGCCCACTCACAAGGTCGTAATAGGTGACCGTCCTATCTAGAACATCATACTTACCAATCTTTTCACCTTGGAACGTACTTCCAGACCCTTTATATTTTTGGGCAGTTGGCTCAGTGTCACTAGCTTTCTTCTTGCCCCTAGTAGCAGCCACACCAACCTCAACCGCCAGCTCCTTCAGATTCATCCTTTTCAAAGGAGCTCGACCTGATGAAATACCACCTTCCCCTATAACAGGTCGTTCCTCACTTCCAAACTCAGGTCGCAACCTCTTAGCCTCCTCAGGCTCGCCACTTTAAGTTCTCCTCTTCAGCTGAGGCCTATGACCTGGAGGGGGGACATCACCACCTCCCCCAGCATTCCCACTTCCACGTCCACCCCTATCATTCTCACCCCCCCTCCATAGGTCGTCTATCCAAAGAACGACTACCAGAGCCCCCTCCAACATTTCTTGCTCCAGAAACAGGCCCCCTCCTTTGATCCTCTCTTTCTATCTAAGTATCTGAGCTAGAGTCAGAGATTTCAAAGACTAACTTTCAGGCCCTCTTCTTTTGCTCAACTTTCTTCCGGTTGATCTTCTCACATCCGCGCTTCTTGAAGTAATGTGCAACCTCTCCCAAAATAGACCGTTTCTCCTCCCAACTCAAACAAGCAAACTCTTCTATAACTCCGATGTTCGTACACCCACGAATAGCAACCTTTGCAAAACAAAATGAAATTATCAGAACATTGTAATATCAACTAACCTACATACACTACGACCTATAATATAACGACTTACCATCCCATTTTATAGTACGATTCGCCAACTCCCAGTGAGAAGGACAATAATTACCCACGACCAGTAAAGGCATATACCCCCAACCTTCTTACTCACACCCACAATCACAGGAGATTTACCCTTCAACACTTGCAAACTAAAGTTCATAGTAGATGACCTTTTCACCGAAAAATGCTCAAGCACATCTGATAAATAGATATTATAACCCTTATCATTCAACAAATCCAACACATGAAAAACTCTCCAACTATTCCCCACAAACTGACAAAGGGCTTTCCCATAAAAGTTCAAAACCTCCACAATAAGACGTGAGAATGGTAACCTCATACCAACCTTCAATTGACCATAACAAACCACAACACCCCCATCTCAAGGAACGTAATCCAAGCCAAATACATTCCTCTCTCCACTTAGATCATATATTGCCAAGTCAGAGTTCTCCAAACCAAACTCCCCCCTCAGATCAACAACATTACCTACCGACCTAGGTACCGCCTCCTCAGCCATCGTCTCCAATAAGGAAGATGATGACGCCTCATCTCCACTACGCGCCTTAACACCACCATCTCCATCACTCACAGTTGCCTCCCTTGACTGATTCAATGGCACTTCCCTGCTCACACTACCACTAGTAATCGACATGACAACACAAAAGCAAAAAGGGAAACAAAAAAGATCTAATTTTTCTATCAAAGATAAACGCACCTGGAGACGAAATGATGGATTTTTTCTTTTTCTGCTTTTCCTTTGTTTTGATAGAATGAGGAGACGAATGACCTTCAGACACAAAAACCCTTTTAGCCGCACAAATCTCGAAGCAGCCAAAATGTTTGCCTTTCCCACAAAACACAATCATAATCAACTTACCTTGCCCACAAACCTGTCGCGATTTGGGCCCATAGATCAAATCCAACCAGTTCCAGCATATTTTCCAAAACTGTTCACTTCTTTCAAATAAACCAGCTGTATAACACGTGTAAAGAGCTTATTTTATCTTTTCTTTTCACACCAGCGCTATTGATAACCTGTAAAAACTCAATTAGATTACTCTAACCTTATTCTTACGGTATCAATATTTTATTTCCTACTCTCACATATAGATTCATGCAATATAATGAGTAAGGATTCGTTCCACTCTTAACTGTCTAGACTTAAATTGAATTCAACTAATCAAACCCAAAAGGAACAATGGTGAGAGTAATGATTTGATGTGAAATTTCTATATTACCATTCCCAACACAAGAACAATAATAAGAACATGTCATTATGGAATAAGTAATTAACTTTATAAATCTAATGAACAATAAAAAAATAATTCAATACTCAAGAAATAAACTAATTAATTAGTCTAAAACTAGATCTAGAACTAAGGTTTAATGGCTACTTTTCTTATCCTAACCTAATTTATTTTCTAACCTAACTATCTACTATTAACAAAGAGCTAAGCTTTTGTTTTTATATGTTCAGATCCAAAAATCGTGCATGGGCTTGGAGCCACATTTTGGGCCAGAGAATCAGGCCCAAAACCCAATACTTTCAGTCCAAAAAGGCCTCTTCAGCTGCAGTTGACTTCGACAGACTTTTCGTCCACTTCTGCTCCTCTGATTGGGCCAAGGCTTGGACCATTGGAAAGCTCTTTCCGAGACGGTCGTTTTGACTTAAGGTAGGCCCAATTCCAAGGTCTGAGTCCAAAGATATGGTCTTTGGAAGTTCTATTGACTTTGTGCACTATTTTTGCCCGCGTGGACTTTGACTTTTCATCTTTTGACCGGGCTTTACAGAGGCTTTGTCTTCTTGAAAATTGGCCTTTAATCACAGAACTCCTTAGCAACCGACCTTTGCTCCTTTATCTCGCTAAAGTGGCACATTTCTGCACATAATGGACTTTGAAGCTTGAAATGCATAAAACACACGTGTCGATTATTAACTCTTACTTATTATTCACATAATTGGTCTAAAAGTACGATTGTTAAGGGGTTAAAACTACAGTTTTAGGCTCTTATCAGCTATCCAAAAAATAAAGGGGGATGTGTAAGTACCCTCCATTCTCAAACCAATCACTACAGCACACATGTCCACACACCAGGTCATATATGCACAGCTCGTATATCACGAGGTCGTACTACACCACTAGGTCGTAACTCAAACTCAGGTCATCCAAAATATCAAATATAGCCATACATGGAAACAAATAATCTACCGCGATCCTGAAGCTCAGTCAATGCACCAATGAAGGAGGCATATATTTTATAATAGCAGAAGTAATGACGAATCATTACACTTGGCAATGGCCTAAAACAAATAAGAAAAGTCATATCAAACACCTATAAGTAGAGAGAGATGAACTACGTAAGGCTTGATTCAAGTTCACCCTAGAAACTTGATACGTAGGCAACTCTTATCCCAAGAAAGAGTGCAACCATTACCCGTCAACCTCAACATCAGGTTATAGGTAGAAAACAATACCTCTACAATAAGTTAGCTCATATGATAATATTTTTCTATTTAGGCACTCCAACTTACAAAGTTAAAATCCAATTAACCAAAACTGTAATAAGGAACCTAGCACGTACTCAAGGACATAATTGAGGGTTTGGTGAGGCAGTTACCCCCAGCTCGTATTCCTGACTCCGTCTCCGCATATAAATACTCGTGAATGGGTATGCTTTGGACTTGAATTTTCGAGTGGCGTAAGTATAGAGACAGTATATATCGACAATATTGGTATGTACCTGGTAGTAGGATCGTACAAAAGCTCACATTTCAAATATCACATTATATTAGAGTTATAATCATCAAAACAAATGGATTGTTGATCGATCGATAAATCATATTAATTGCACACAGCTAGCCTAATTCACTTACAAAAGTATATGTAGCATATCATCATCTACAAAATTATAAGTATCACGTGTGAGAATGAGAAACTAATGTACCATATAGTGAAGGATTATCGTCAACTTGCTTCATGCTAGTCTATACTCTATAGGTCAGTGTAAAGGTTGTTTTTGGTTAACCTTACAAATGTAGACAATCGTTGGAGAGAAAGGTGTTTGTGGGATTGAATTGACCGAGTTCGTTTGGACGAACTGCCTACGTATCAAGTTCTCTCAGCTGGGGGGAGACTTGAATCAGGTCAGATGTAGTTCCTCATTTTCTTTATATAGGCAAGGTGTCCGCGCCTCTTGCTTTCCTATGTCAGGTCAGATCCAGGTCTTCAGGTCACTTGCGAGCCTTGATGGCGAGTTAAGGACATTTATTGTTAAGCATGCCTGAAGTCTCAATCTTGATGGCTGTAGTAAAGACATACGTTACGAGCCGTTGTGGATGAGAGGATTGAGCACTATGGAGGTCGTTTCTGGGTGAGATCGTTTACTCGACTTGAGCCACTTAGAAGCGAGCTCGCAGGACGAGTACATGAGATCGGTTTCTTGCCTGAGTTGAGTCACTATGAAGCGAGCTCTGAGGACGAGGATATGAGGTTGGTTGGTAGTTCTGTATATGCTTAACACGTGTGCAATATTCATTGGATGTGAATATTACTTCCTCACAGTCGAAAAAGTATGTAAGCTCTCGAAAGATATGGTTAATTAACTTATGCAATCATGGTCTTGATCTCAGCAGTACGTCTGTACGGCCCTCACAAATGTAAAATGTAAATTTCCTTTTGCTCAATACAATTAACCTACATAAAAAAATTAAAAAAAAAAACAAAAAAATAATAAATAATAATCTCTACACTTTATTGGGAAGGGTCTTCCGGAATACCCTTCCCAATATCGAGTAGGCAATTTAAGATCTCCTTATTTACTTAATTTAGAAACACCTCCCTCACTAAATTTAGAATAATAATCCCCACTTTTATTAATATAATTTGAAAAAGGTCCTTTTTTTATTAATAATTTAAAAACACCTCTCTAATGTCACTTAAATTAAATAATTATCCCCATTTTCCACATTGAAATTAAAACAAACCCTATTTTATTATTGATAATTTAAAAGAACCTCCCCAATATCACTTAAATAATTACATAATTATCTCCAATTTTTTTTTAAAAATAAATAGATGAGCCTCTCATATATAATTACAATTATCATTTACAATTAGAATCCAAAAAAACCATACTAACTATCGATCTCGAGGGACGGGTTTCAAGACTTAAAAAAACTGATGCGTAGCACGGTTTGCATACTTAGTTTGCATAATTGTAGTAATAGTAATACGTACCATATCAACTAATTAGAGTACCATATCAACTAATTAGAATATGATTACCGTATCTTCACTTTATAATCCTGTAACAATTGTAAATTTGTAACACAACAAATTAGTAGTACGTACTAATCCGAATCCTACAAACTTCCATGCACTCTTTCATTAAGGAGGAAATCTTTAAAATTCAATAATAATTTCACCTTCATCAATACATCTTCATTAAAATTAGCATATCATCCTTTTTTTTTTCTCGCAAAAGATTAGCATAACAACCTAACAAAAAGGGATTAAGTAAAATTTAACTTCAAGTTCTGCAATCAATAAATACAACTTCAAATAAGATAAAAAGTGACACTGCACCTTTATTAGTTTTCTGTTCTCATACCCCTTTCACTCAAAATCCACGTGTACTTTTGTAGTTAACAGCTCCTCACATTGTCCTGCAAGCTCATTCCTTACCATTGATCTTGGCCATAAAGGACAAACTCCACTATTTTGTCATGCAAACTCATTGCTCACCATTGATCTTGGCCGGACAAACTCCAATATTTTTAGGTCATCAAAGATCAAATATATAGCTATGTGGCTCCCACTAATAATTTGGTCTACTCAACCATTGATTGCAAGATTAGGGCATATTGGTGCCTACTCTAGAGTCTATAAATACAACAGTATACTAGCTTGGTTTCTTACACGCATCATTATATCATACCTTTGTACTGTCCATTAATCTTCTTCATTATGAGTTCCTTTTCGCTCTCTTCTCTTCTCCACCTAGCAATGCCAAAACCCATACTCTCTTCATTTTTAAAAACTAGCCGAGTTCTTCCCAAAACAACATTTCTTCATCAGTGCCGGCCTGACATTTTGGTGGCCTAAAACAAGACAATAGAATGTAGCCCTATATGCGTTAATGTTATCAATTTTTTTTTAACTGGTGTTATTCAATATAATCCAAGAGAGAGCGAGTGAAGTGTTATTCAATATTATTTACATCGGATGGCTAATAGTTAGTAAAAACGTACTCAAAGAAATTACAACTAACTTATCTAGAATTTATGAAACTTATTTAAATAACTTATCTAACTTATTTAAATTTTAACTTATTTAAATTTATCTAAATTCTAATGTACTGATTATATTAATCCTCATAGCCTTCTTATCGAAAAACTCTTAATTTATAAAACTTATCTAACTTATTTAAATTTTAACTTATCTAAATTTATCTAAAGTTATCTAAATTCTAACGTACTGATGATATTAATCCTCATTGCCTTCTTATCGACAAACTCTTCAGAGAGTATTTCTATATAATAAAGCATCTAACAATAATTATAACACTTACTAATACCCACAAAATTAGGAAATAAGAATAAGAATCCTTCGTAAGGCTAATTTCTCTTTTTCCTTCAAATCACTTTTAGCTACCAATAAACAAATCACTTTTAGTTTTGGGATGATCTAACGGTAATTATAACACTTACTAATACCCACGAAATTAGGAAATAAGAATCCTAGGCCAATCTATTTTTTTTTCTTCAAATCACTTTTAGTTACCAATAAACACTTTTAGTTACCGACCGAAAAAAAAAAAAAATAAAAAATAAAAAAAATAAAAATCTAAAGTTATCTAAAGTTATCTAAATTCTAACGTACTAATGATATTAATCTTCATAGCCTTCTTATCGACAAACTCTTCGAAGAGTATTTCTATATAATAAAGCAGTTTGGTTTTTTATGTATTTATATCAAGCGGTCAGGGAGAAAGCAGTTTTGGGACGATCTAACGGTAATTATAACACTTATTAATACTTATAAAATTAGGAAATAAGAATAAGAATCCTTCATCGAGCCAATCTATTTTTTTCATTCAAATCACTTTTAGCTACCAATAAACAAATCACTTTTAGTTTTGGGATGATTTAACGGTAATACCCACGAAATTTGGAAATAAGAATCCTGGGCCAATCTTTTTTTTTTTTTTTTTTTTTTTTTTTCTTCAAATCACTTTTAGTTACCAATAAACAAATCACTTTTAGTTACCAAAAGAAAAAAAAAAATCTAAAGTTATCTGAATTCTAACGTACTGATGATATTAATCATCATAGCCTTCTTATTGACAAACTCTTCGGAGAGTATTTCTATATAATAAAGAAGCTTAGTTTTTTATGTATTTATATCAAGCGGTCGGGGAAAACAGTTTTGGGATGATCTAACGGTAATTATAACACTTACTAATACCCACAAAATTAGGAGATAAGAATAAGAATCATTTATTTATCGGGCCAATCTATCTTTTTCTTTCAAATCACTTTTAGTTTTAGGATGATCTAACAGTAATTATAACACTTACTAATACCTACGAAATTAGAAAATAAGAATCATGGGCCAATCTTTTTTTTTTCTTCAAATCACTTTTAGTTACCAATAAACAAATCACCTTTAGTTACCAAAAAAAAAAAAAAAAAAACTACGTCTTTCACTCTTTCCTCTTCCTCACGAAAATACCTTACAACCCTTTCTTCTTCCTAACCAGTAAGGTAACACCCTTCTTCTCACCCTGTCACGTTTGAGTGCAAGGATCTCCCGATGCTCGCAATCCTCAGTTTAAGGTAAAAAAAATCTCATTACTTCGTTGTCAGTGAGTTTTGTTGCTTTTTCCACAATGTTTTTCCAGTAACCTTCTTCAATACTATCTTCTTCTCTTCAGTAAGAATTCTTAACATGATTTATCTATCTCGGTTCTCTCCACTACGTCATGCTCTCTCCACCACTCTAAGTTTCTTCTTCAACAGGTACTGTTAATTTGTATTTAGTTTACATAGTGGTTCAATGCATAGTTTTATGGGCGTAATGAAAACTATGCCTTTAACACTCAATTTAGATTTTGGCGGGATGGAATTTCGGCAAAATCCATTGATACGTGAATAAATATTTTCTATTGAATAAGATTCTTCTGGATTAAACGACAATTGTGAAGGCAAGTACATTTTAACGTCATTTCCTTCTAATTGATCAAGTTTATTTCTATACACAGAACAATAAAGAATATACATTCATTTTGGTATGTATAGAGTGCAGAGAGTTCAACGCTTCTTTTGCAAGATTGAACTAATAAATGGAAGGTTTACGTATTGTTGAATAGGAACTTTTTCAGTCAACATGACTGAGAACGTGTCTGAGTTACAAGAAAATATAAGAGTGAAGAATTAGCTATAATGGAAGCAAGTAAGTTAGTGGAAAAGTTATTTTTCACTATTTATATTTGAAAAGCTATGTCTTATTTGTCTGTAGATGTATGCTTCATTTTATGCATTTTGTAGTTGTAGAGATGTGTTGAGTGGGAGACTAAATGCAGAAGAATGTATCGTTTCCCAATCCCAAATGTTTGTGTTGGACTTATTTCCCATGTTTATTGTGTTGCATAAGTGCATGGTCAAGGATGCAACAACAACCAAAAGAGTATAAGTCAAGGCACAAGTAGAACTTCTACTTCTTATGATATCATCACTCGAGTATCAAGGATCAGTATTCTTTCTTCTTATCAGATTTTTGAATCATCATAATTTCTAATATGATATTTTAGTTTCGATAAATTTTTATATTAAAGTTGTAGTTTCTTAGATGTTTTCGGCCTCTTTGTACTGTGACTTTGTGTGCACTTATTAGGACTTCATAATCGTACCTCACAGTATATGAATTTAGTTATCATTTGACAGTTATTAATTATGTTAAATCCAGGTACAAAGGATTGTGGGTAGAATTGAAACCAACATTTTGAGAATGTGACACATGAAGACTACCTCACCCTAAGATCGGAACAAGTAGATAAAGGTAGGCAAGAAAGCACTCTCTTCATCAGATACAATTGAGTTGCATATTTAGGTTAGAAGTTTGGAAGTTAATGGTTTATATCCTTAGATTATCTAACAAACATAGCCGGATTGACAAAATATTATATTTTCATTATTGCATTGTGAAAGGTTGATTATGGCTTTGTGATTAAGATTTAGTTGCAAGAAGTGGCTACAGAAGTTCAGATTTCATTGTCAATTGGGCTCACTTCTTAATAACTAGCTACTAAACTGCTCCATGTTGTTTTGAGCATTGGTTGTGGGCTGTCTTTAGCTTCTTATGTAGTAGTGTTGGTTGCATATATGCTGGATTTAGCAAGGATCCATTTTGTTTTTACTTATTAATGGATCTATGACTTTCACTATTATTATATTTATGCAGGAACCATCCAACGAAGGAAATAAAGGCAACAATATTTTGGCAACTGACATATTTCCCACCTATTGAAGTTTGCAAATTGGGTATTAGAGGCATTAAGAGCAAATTTTGGAAGTTCATTTGAGTAGCAAACCTATTCCCAGTACAGTAGTATCTTTGAGTAGCAAACTTATAAATTTGTTTACAATAGCCATGTTTTAATTGGGCCTATTTGAAGCTCCATGGGCTCTATATTGGTCATTTGAAATATCTTTGTTTGTTCAATGTAATGGCATAATTTGTTGTGCATCTTACATATAATCTCTTATGCAATTTTGTAGTAATTGTGCAATGGACGTAATTAATTAGACGCATTGAATTCATTTAGCTACTGTCTTCGAAATTTTGATGTTGACAAAATCAAGAAAACTTGAGAACTTTTTGTTACTTCAGCAGTTCATATTAGTTACTATTTTTGTTGTTGCTTGTTGACATTTCGTTTGGAAGTCCGTTAAATTGTAGACTTGCAGACATGTCCTTTAGCAAGAAACATTTTATATCAATTTGGGATTTTAGTTTTTTTATCCAAACATGTTCTACTGCAGGACTATCTATAGAACTATTGATGATAATAATTATGTGCTCATGAATAAGCTAATCTCGCTAGGTATTTAGCAAGATTAAAAACAAGTAAACCAAAAGACCCACAAAATTTCTCTAAAGAAGATTGTCATTGGTGAAAATTGCATTTGCTTGCTTAACAACGTGGATGGGGTGTGCTTCAATGTTCACTCTAAGTATACACATGTGCGACAAGTTCTCACTAAGAGCCTAATAGTGCTCCAACAGTGTTTGTATAACCTTTGAGCTTTAGGTTCTTATTGATAGTAATATATACCTTGGATTACAGGAATTTGCTATTGACTTTTTATTTATTTTTCTAATTCTTATAAAGGGACTTGACAACTATTCAGGTTTTGTTGGTGTAAGGCATATTTACTCATGGGATTTGAAGCACTTGTGGGTGCATAACTTTTATGGGCATATTGTCGTGTGAAATTGAGTATGTATGATGCACAAAAGTTCAATTTAAATGTAAAAATATAGTGGAAACACTCTTGATTTTTTTCCAATAAAATTGGGGGTTAAAATAATAAATTGACACGATTTTATTTTGCTAAATTTACCCATAATGACTCGAGTGGCATAGCCACGGGTTAAATTCTAGTCTATATAATAAAACAGTTTGGTTTTTAAGTGGTTTGTGTGAAGCCTACATCAGATGACTAATAGTTAATACAATCAGTACATCTGACGGTAGACCGACACGATTAAAGAGTAAGTTGATTCAAATTAGAAAACAATCTTTATAAAATTGTATTACTACTAACTTATCTAGAATTTATGAAACTTATCTAAATAACTTATCTAAATTTATCCAAAGTTATCTAAATTCTAACGTACATGATGATATTAATTCTAATAGCCTTCTTATCAACAAACTCTTCGCAGTGTATTTCCCTAGTGTTATGAATCCTCTATATAATAAAGCACAATCTTTATGAAAACATACTCAAAGAAATTACTACTAACTTATCTAGACTTTATGAAACTTATTTAACTAACTTATCTAACTTATTTAAATTCTAACTTATCTAAATTTATCTAAAGTTATATAAATTCTAAGGTATTGATGATATTAATCCTCATAGTGATGACTAATAGCTAATACAGTTTGTACATCTGACGGTAGACCGGCACAGAGTAAGTTGATTCCAATTAGGATACAATCTTTATTAAAACATACTCAAAGAAATTACTACTAACTTATCTAGAATTTATGAAACTTATCTAAATAACTTATCTAACTTATTTAAATTCTAACTTATCTAACAACCCTTTCTTCTTCCTAACCAGTAAGGTAACACCCTTCTTCTCACCTTGTCACGTTTAAGTGCAAGGATCTCCCGACGCAATCCTCAGTTTAAGATAAAAAAATCTCATTACTTTGTTGTCAGTGACCTTCTTCAATACTATCTTCTTCTCTTCAGTAAAAATTCTTAACATGATTTATCTATCTTGGTTCTCTCCACTACGTCATGCTCTCTCCACCACTCTTAGTCTCTTCTTCAACAGGTAATATTAATTTGTATTTAGTTTACATAGTAGTTCAGTGCATGGTTTTATGGGCGTAATGAAAACTATGCCTTTAACACTCAATATGGATTTCGGCGGGATACGTGAATAAATATTTTCTATTGAATAAGATTCTGTGGGATTAAACGACAGTTGTGAAGGCAAGTACATATTAATGTCATTTCCTTCTAATTGTTCAAGTTTATTTCTATGCACAGAACAACAAAGAATCTACATTCATTTCGGTATGTGCAGAGTGCAGAGAGTTCAACGCTTCTTTTGCAAGATTGAACTAATCAATGGAAGGTTTACGTAATGTTGAATGGGAACTTTTTCAGTCAACATGACTGAGAACGTATCTAAGTTACAAGAAAATATAAGAGTGAAGAATTAGCTATAATGGAAGCAAGTAAGTTAGTGGAAAAGTTATATTTCACTATTTATATTTGAAAAGATACGTCTTATTTGTCTATAGATGTATGCTTCATTTTGTGCATTTTGTAGTTGTAAAGTCGTGTTGAGTGGGAGACTAAATGCAGAAGAATGTATCGTTTCCCAATCCCAAATGTTTGTGCTAGACTCATTTCCCATGTTTATTGTGTTGCATAAGTGCATGGTCAAGGATGTAACAACAACCAAAAGCCAACAACCAAAAAGAGTATAAGTCAAGGCACAAGTAGAACTTCTACTTCTTATGATATCATCACCCGAGTATCGAGGATCAGTATCCTCTCTTCTTATCAGATTTTTGAATCCTCATAATTTCTAATATGATATTTTAGTTTTGATAAATTTTTATATTAAGGTTGTAGTTTCTTGGATGTTTTCAGCCTCTTTGTATTGTGACTTTCTGTGCACTTATTATAACTTCATAACCGTACCTCACAGTATAGGAATTTAGTTATCATTTGACAACTATTAATTATGTTAAATCCAGGTACAAAGGATTGTGGGTTGAATTGTAACCAACATTTTGAGAATGTGACACATGAAGACTACCTCACACTAAGATCGGAACAAGTAGACAAAGGTAAGCAAGAAAGCACCCTTTTCATAAGATACAATTAAGTTGCATATTTGGGTCAGAAGTTTGGAAGCTAATGGTTTATATCCTTGGATTGTATAACGAATGTAGCCGGATTGGCAAAATATTATATTTTCATCATTATATTGTGAAATGTTGGCTATGGCTTTGTGATTAATATTTAGTTGCAAGAAGTGGCCACAGAAATTCAGATTTCATTGTCAATTGGGCTCACTTTTTAATAGCTAGCTACTAAACTGCCCCATGTTGTCTTGAACATTGGTTGTGGGCTGTCTTTAGCTTCTTACACAGTAGTGTTGGTTGCATATATGCTGGGATTTAGCAAGGATCCATTTTGTTTTTACTTATTAATGGATCTATAACTTTCACTATTATTGTATTTATGTAGAAACTATCCAACGAAGGAAATAAAGACGACAATATTTTGGCAACTGATAGATTCCCCACCCATTGAAGTTTGCAAATTGGGTATTAGAGGCATTAAGAGCAAATTTTGGAAGTTTATTTGAGTAGCAAACCTATTCCCAGTGGTATCTTTGAGTGGCAGATCGAATTATTCCCAGTACAGTAGTATCTTTGAGTAGCAGACTTATAAATTTATTTACAATAGCCATGTTTTAATTGGGCCTATTTGAAGCTCCATGGGCTCTATATTGGTCATTTGAAATATCTTTGTTTGTTCAATGTAATGACATAATTTGTAGTGCATCTTACATATGATCTCTTATGCATTTTTGTAGTAATTGTATAATGGATGTGATTAATTATATGCATTGAATTCATTTAGCTAATGTTTTTGAACTTTTGATGTTGACAAAATCAATAAAACTTGAGAACTTTTTGTTAATTTAGCAATTCATATTAGTTACTGCTTTTGTTATTGGCTGTTGACACTTCGTTTGGCAGTCCATTGGATTGCAGACTTGCAGACATGTCCTTTAGCAGAAAACATTTGATATCAATTTGGGATCTTAGTTGTTTGATCCAAGTATGTTCTATCGTAGGACTATCTGTAGAACTATTGATGATAATAATTATGTGCTCATGATCGAATAAGCTAATCTCACTATGTATTTAGCAAGATTAAAAACAAGTAAGCCAAAAGACCCACAAAATTTCTCTCAAGAAGATTGTCATTGGTGAAAATTGCATTTGCTTGCTTAACGACGTGGATGGAGTGTGCTTCAATGTTCAATTTAAGTATACACATGTGCGACAAGTTCTCACTAATAGCCTAATAGTGCTGCAACATTGTTTGTATAACCCTCGAGCTTTAGGTTCTTATTGATAGCAATATATACATTGGATTATAGGAGTTTGCTATTTACTTTTTATTTATTTTTCTAATTCTTATAAAGGGACTTAACAACTATTCAGGTTTTGTTGGCATAAGGCCTATTTATTTATGGGATTTGAAGCATTTGTGGGTGCATTACTTTTATGGGTATATTGACGTGTGAAATTGAGTATGTATGATGCACAAAAGTTCAATTTAAATATAAAATAATAGTGGAAACACTCTTGATTTTTTCCCAATAAAATTGGGGTTAAAATAATAAATTGACACGATTTTATTTTGCTAAATTTACCCATAATGACTCGAGTGGCGTAGCCATGGGTTAAATTCTATTCTATATAATAAAGCAGCTTGGTCTTTTTATGCTGTTATATCATATCGAGAGGTTGGGGAGAAAGCAGTTTTGGGAGATCCTATGGTAAACAATCGCTTACTTTCTAAGAGTCCTACTAAAAACCACCAAATAGAGTCCTATATACTTACTATACAAAATATTCGCTTTCTTCTAATAGTCCTACTAAAACCACCAACTAGAGTCCTATATACTTGCCAAAAATAAATAGAAGAAAACTTTACAGAGTTCATTCGTTCGTTCGTTCGCCTATTCACCCATGCTCCTTCTCTTCACGCCAGCAAAAAAAAACCCTTTTTTCCCCCTTTTCTTCACGCCAAAAAAAAAAATAGTCACTCTCAAGTAAGCCACTTCCAGGTACAATCCTCTTTGTTATTGAAGCTCTTCATTCGTTGGGTATTCGGCAAGGTTTGCAAATTCTTCTTTCATTATTGTGTGATTTCATTATTAACTTTTCTTATACATTCTTTGCTAATAATAGAGTTGTGAGGGGATTGGGCTAACTTATTACAATGATGTGTACTTGAAGGTTACATAATGTTTTTTATTTTCATTTATTAAGTAGCAAAGACTTGGAAAAATTGGGTGATAATCAACACTTACCCCTAATAGTCTTACTGTTTGGTGATAATCAACATTTACCCCTAATAGTCCTACTATTATTTTTTAATATGGTGACATGTTAAAATATAATCACTAAACTTCGTTAGTTTGTCTAATAAGATGTGGGCGACAAGTAATGAAGCTGATGCTTTTGACAATTTGCATTGTATGTTGGGTAACTGACGGTTATAATTATTTTTGCCTTGGGTTTCCAACACGCTTCACTTGAATATTTAACATATAAGTTTTTGTGCATGACCACTTGATAAAAACGTTTAATTTTATGTTTATTGGTTTTCTTGATTAATTAAGTCCGAGGTCCACAGTCCGAAAAGACCAAAGTCCAAAGACCAAAGTCCCAAGTCCAAAGTCCGTATAGTCGTACGTTTTAGTCAAGTTACCTTACTCACGTGGGTTTGGTAGGATAGGTCGAGTAAGGGATCATCCAAACCTTAGGGCTCGAAAAGGTTCACAACTGGAATTACAACTTTTGGTGAGTAGGATTTTAGGTTTTTTAGTTGGTTTTAATTAATTTAACGGTAATGCAAATAATGTAAATTACTACGGTGATTTTGATGTAGATAACCAAAGATAGAGAACAGGGAAAGAGTTAATCATACTCATGCAAGAATCATTTTTCAACAGTTTATATTACCACGTCACTACATCTCTAATTCGTCTCATGTTTGGAGACGACGTCGAGTATTGATCCCTAGCGCATGCCCACATCTCTGAGCCGCATCGCACTAGCATAAGGAATTGAACTAATATTTCATCTCTGGAATATCATTTCAGCTCCTGGCTCGATTCCACATCAGCTAGACAAATTGGAGAGCTGTCTGACACCATAGAGTCGCGCGCGAGACATTTTGGGTCGCGCACGAGACTGTTCTGGAGCATCAGCACTCCAAATTTGTATAGTCTCAGTCATTTTCGGACCGGATGTCTAATCCATGCCTAGTTCCTAAGCAGTGATTCTAGAATATTAAATAGTCAATCCGGATTCTCACACGAGCAGTATAACCCTCCCCCTGAGGGGGGGGGGGATTAGCTCATAGTCATTGAAGGAATAATAAAACTTGTTGTATACATTAAGTAAATAAATGCAGGACAAGAATTACACTAGAAAAGAAATTACTGTTATTAAGGGTAAATTAACTTACAGTATTTAAGCTGCTGGAATGAAAATGACGGAATGCAAATGTTGAAATAAAACTAACTAATTGCTAAGCGGATGCTAGAGCATGAAAATGCTGAAGGAAGAATATCTGAAGACCCCTCTTACATATATATAGGCTGATGTCTCGTGAAGGATTAATTGGCTTTTGTTTGTTTGCTAAATGAAACGTTCAATCAAAGTTTTGTCTTTACCTATTTGTATTGTCTTTTACCTTATTAAGGTTTCGTCCTTTAGCCAATTTCAATTCAAACCACCTGCTTTGAATTGGTACGTGTCTTCTCCCATTGCAAGGTGGCACTAAATTGTGACCATCACTTGCCACCTGTATATGCTGACTCGTCATGCCTTTTGGGCCCGCAGAGTGGGTCCACTTAGTATGTCTAGTGGCAGCGCCGATTTTGGCATTTTTACAACTTTCTATCTTTGCATAGAGTTTGTCGCCCTGGTCACTCTGGCAGTTCACTAGCCAACGTTGGCACCCAGATTTATCAGATGTGAGCTTCGGAAGTTTGCTTCTTCTTTATATGTGGACCCGTTCTGCACTGGTTTTGTTCTTTTGGAAACTTCGGCTCTAGTCAGGCTTTGTTGGGCTTCACTGGGGTTGAGTGGGAAACTTCAAATATTCCAGTATTCCCGTACTTCGATGCATGTTTTATCATTATATTCATTTTAAATCGCGAAACTTGCAAAGAGTACGAAAATATAATTATTACATGATTATTAAACACATAATCGACCAAAATGCTATGTCTCTCGGGGTTTAATATTACAGTTTTGGGTGCTTATCACACCACCCCCAAACAGCATTTTGCTTGTCCTCAAGCAAAGAGGAGACATTAAAATGATAAGTAGTGAAAAATGTGTTGTCCTAAGCTAAATCTCATTTCGCAGAGTGCGGTTGCATTGACCGTATGCAACAAGGCCTTGAACCACTAGGAATTCCCTAGTGGACGAGTTATAGCCTCGTGAGAGTTTTCCAAAGAAGATACTCACAAACTTCATTTATACTACAACGACTCAGTATCAAGGGCTTGTTTCCTTAATTAATCTCAAGTATCTAGACATCTCACTAGCGGGGGAAACAAGGATTTAATTCTTTCGAAATTCAAGTTAATATATATACAATAATCAAAACATCTACGTATGAGTATGCATGCATTGATCTTATAATGAAATGTACGAGCAACGCCATTTCTGGATCTTTTGGATAGCGTCCTTAAATAGGTTCTCACAGGTATGTGTCGAAACACAATTTCTCTCTTATTTTTCCACTCAAGTTTTGCTATCTCCAGTGTGCAGTGGGCACACATTTCCTCACATACTCAATGACAGTCAGAGAAGCCAAGGTCGAGAAGTCACAACTACTACTTATTGTCACACTATCCTACTCCTAATTGAGCTAGAGGTCTTTATTAGATGTTATGGGGCTTAGGAGGTAGTGTAGAAGAAACTGGAATGGAAAATTCAAAAATGATAAGTATGAGATAATAAGGTCTTCGAGATATTTATATTAGAAAATCCTTATTTTCTTTCCTGCTTCTAACATGGGTTTCCATACTTGGATTTTTCAAGCTTTTGTATTCCCTCTTGATTTGATTTTTGGGGGGGAATTCTAACCTTGATATTTCTTTTGATTTTTGGAAACATATTTCTTTTTTTTTTTTCTTTTTTGAAACAGGTAACTAATTTTGATTTGTGACAAGGTTTTTCTCTTCATTTTTCTGCACTTCATCCTATTTCTCATACTCATCATCTAGGTAGGCTTATTTATTTGTGGTTAATAGATGGGTAATGATTTTTTTGGTGAAGTAGAAAGGATTAATGAAAGGTTCAATTAAGAGCGATTAGCGGTAAATTTTTTTACAGTGTAAATTTTTGGCTATATCGATCCAAAAAGGCCTAAATTTCTCGCCTAGGATTTGGGTAGTGATCAAGTAAGTAGACGTGTGAACTTCTATTCGGAAGAACTACTCCTCCGTGTCATTACTCATATATCACATATTTTGAGGCTTTGGTTAGATTCTTACAGGGATATGGAAACTAAGTTGTCTAACCGTGGGTCCTTAAACTTACCGTTGTGTACATTTAATAATAGTCAGTGCATGAATGCTCATAAAAGATGTAAAACTATTGCATAATGATTAAATTAAGTTTCTAAGAACAAGTCCTAATTACGATGCTAGGGTGAGATTTCTAAATATTTTTCATCATAGAAAGGGAAACGAAATTTGTCACTAAATACGTTTATTTAGACATCAAGTAAACTATATACAACTATGCATGCCTAATTTTTGCAAAAGGTTCTCACCACCCCAAACAATTCGCAGACCTTTGTGTCCTCAAAGTGTTAAGAGGAAGAAAGAGTATACCTGAGAGGCTTTGAGCAAAAATATAGCTGACATCTTCTACAGAAATTTATTGTAACACACAATATATTATACATCATAAAAGTAGAAGCACACTGTTAGATTATTTATTTATTTCACATCATAACGTAAAACAAATATGTACATGCATCAACTCACATTGCCCCAACCTTGAATTGGGGGATAGTCCATCCTTGCCTCGTCCCTGTAGAAATGTCATTCCTTTGCATCACGCCAATCTATCATAGCTTTCCAAACTTCGCTCCACTTCCTCTTTTTTGCATTGTCTAGATGAGCTATCATTTTATCATCATTAGGGAAAGAACGAACTTTCTTTAGATACCTTGCAGGGCGTCGCCATGTCCTAAATCGTAAAGAACGAATTATCTTGTTTGTTGGACACATAGAGTTGACCTTTACCCAATCCTGAAAGGTGGCCGCGAAATTACGGGAAGTATCGCCCTCACTATCCCGCATCTTTATGAATCGGGGAGGGTGATATAGTCTTTGCCGAAAAGACCGAGCCTTCTTAAGATTCTCAATTACTAGGTCTGTAATGTCAAAGGCGGTATGTTGCTGGGCCAATGCATGGAATGTCTTACACGCTGACTTTGATGTAGTAGAAAAATGTCAATCCCCCATGATGTTCAGAAGAATAAATAACATGGCAGTTCCAACATTCATGGTCATACTGGCTAGTGGAATAGTGAACTCTGGCCATCGGCTAGCTTCGTCATGTTCACTGACGTGAGCAATGCCATCGCCATACCGGGCAGCAAAATCTTCCCTAGAATAGTCATTAAAGTCATTCTCTATCATGTATTGAATGGGGAGGTCTGGTTGAAGAGGAGGAAGGTCTAGAGCCATAGTAATAGTTGGCTTGTAAAAAGAGTGTCGGGTGTTACCAATACAGATTGTAAATCCATTCAAAGGGAAACCCTGTACAGCTGGTAGATCTTCCATGTTAGCATAAAAATAAGTTGCCAAACCTGGGGAGTATGTCTGCTACGGGTGTAGAATAAATAAGAGTTTCAACCAACTTGAGTGATGTAGTCTCGAAAAAAGATGTCCATATCAGGAGAATTCAAAGAACGAATGGAAAGATTGTTCTGGAATCATCTTTGGAGCTTCCATTGTAGAAGATGTGTGAAAAAAATGTGACCTGTTTAGACAAGGATAAACAAATATTAGAGTATGATGAGAATAATTAAGTAAAAACAAATTACCATAGGAAAATTTCACTATAATTAAAAACTAAAAAGAAAATGACAAATAACATAAAATTACAAAATTAAAATGGTGTCATGGGCCCAAGTAACGGCAAGGATCCTTTTGTGGGAGGGATCCATTTATAAGATTTTCTATGCCGTCAATCCGTGCAACAGCTCGTTGCAACATTTCGCTTTTTGTCTGGTAAATCTCGGCGTGGTTCTCCATTATGAGAGTGTGATTTGCCAAGAACTCGTTGTGGCTGTGCAAGAATTGTGCTTGTTCCTCTTCGTTTATTGTCTGCAGGTCCTGAAATTCAAGAAGACTGGTGATGATAATGTTCTGACGTTTGAATAATGTCATCAGTCCTTGTTGCATTAAACGAAGGCCTTCCATGGGATTAAATACGTTGCATAATGCATTTTCAGTGAAGATGTTGTCACGTGAACAATCTTCGTTGGTTTCTCGCACCGACATGGTTCTTTGCAACGCGTCGGGGTTCCGAATCCATTCCTACATACCGAAAGTGAATGGTAAGAATGTTAGCTGTTCGAAGAGGTGTATGAGGAGAAATACTAGAAAAACCCCAATGTATCATGATAAGTGTCACAATGGTTGGTGAAGGAGCTGCCTTTTTCCTAGCACGTGCGATCGCATTCCAGAGAAATTTAATAATGCAAAAATCATTGCAGTTACTCTGTAAGACCCGTGAGTAGATGGAGGAGGGGTTTGGTTATTTCGGAAGTCTTAGACGTGCCGAGCACATTATGAGCTACCCATTGGATCACAGATAATTGGTTCTTTTGCAAAGATCGCTGATAAACAATACGGTTTTTCCGGTTGTATTCGCCGTGAAGGATAGTTGAAAACATCAGATGCCTGATATTGTCGAAAGGTGAATCCTGAAGGTGTACTCCTTGGTTTGTAATAGGAATTTGAAGTACCTCAGAGATGATTTCCATAGTCAATTCACGCTCGCATCCGTTAGCACGGACAAAGAATTGCCTGTTTTGGAAATAACCGCTTTTATAGAACAACAAGACCAATTCTCTGGAATAAAATGCTTGCTTATGATGTAAAAGAAGGTACCATCCTCGACGTGATATTTCTATGTCAAAAAAGGGGTGAAAAAGACCATTTTGGAAATTTTCCATAAAATTTTGCTCGGGCACGAAACTTCGAGTGAGGGCCATTAAAGATGGAGTGGTGAAAAAAAAAATTGGAAAAGGGAAGTTAGATTTTTGAGGTGTCTATCCTTGTTATAAATAGGCACCAATCCGAAAATGTAAAAGATACGAATCGAGGTGTCACAGGGTAGTTAGACCACGTGTATCTTCTAAGATATGCGCAAAAGTGGATGTAGTGTGGGATGAGAAGAATGGGGCATGTGACAAGGAGTGCCTTTTTTTTTTTTTTTTTACGTAAACTGCGTAAGTAGAAGGACAAGGAAAATGTAGATATACTATCACAATAAGATGTAAGAACGTACAACAGTATGGAAACACAACATAATGATACGGAGAATGAAATACAAACCTAAATATTATATAGAACTATATGCCACATTAACAACATTACTATAATGAAACAAACAAGCATGAAGACTTGAGTAGCATATTCAATTTGCCGCTGCTCAAACTTTTCTAGTGCATCCATGAAGCTTTAAATTTGGAGCGGACTAAGAACTATTTTGTAGAATAAGAAGTGTAGAGGGAAGAATATGAAATGAGTGAATGTGGATGAAATGTTGAACTTATTTATAGAAAGAAAATTGCCGTTTTCTGACCGTTTTTTGTGGGTTTTCATGACCGTTTAATAAAACGTTAGTTTACGGTAACGTTTGCTGTTAAGTGTGACATCTAAAATATATATGTATATATATATATATATATATATATATATATATATATATATATATATATATATATTATTATTACTAATATTATTATATATGTTCCTACCTATATAATATAATATTAGATATAACTAACATATCCGGTGAAATTTTTAGAAATAACCTAATATTAAGCCGGAAATGCAAACACGTAAATCAAATATCTGACATAAATATTATACAAGACTGGAAAAATAAACTAGCTACTGATGATCCTCAGGAGCTGCAGAAGAATCCTCGGGGGCCGCAGAAGAAGAACCATAAGTCCCCGCTGACGACGCGTGCGGCAAGACGAGCTCCGTGGAGGCTAACTGCTCCTGGATATCACCCAGAGTATCCATCACCTGAGCCTGAAACTGATGCTGGCTCCCCATGAACATTCGCTGGAACTGGTTCTAGCGAGTAAGCATATGGTCCTGAAATGCAGTCATGGAAGCTCTCATTTCCTGCTGGAATTCGCCCATGTTGTCTGTCCTTAACTCGCCCAAGGTACGTCTCATCGATACCTGGCGAGTGTACATGTCTCTCAAACCACTGTTCACAGCACGTAAGGCATCTATGAGGTGGGTGATCTTACTCATGGCAGTCTCATCAAAGTAGGGTGGGTGAGATGAGCCTACGCTAGCGTGCTCAACAGCCCTTGGTGCTGTGGGTTCCCAAGGGTCCAGTATGCATTTCTTGAAGACAAGCATATTCTCATATTGTGGTATAAGGAGTAGCGGGGTGGCGGACAGAAAACCCAAGGTAATCATAACTTGTGTTACCGTAATGCGAAAGAGGGGCTGATCTAAGAGTGGCATGTGTAATAATATCAAAAAGAAAGGTAACGATGCGAGAAGTTACCCTTTCGCCCTAGAGGATCCGTGAGAAGGTGGAGGAAGGTCTTGTTGATGTCCGAGGGCTTCGGGTGCCAATGACGCTTGATCCCACCATTGAGTCACAACCTAACCGGTTCCGCGCGCGACCGCACGCCGATAATGCGCACATTTTCCATCTATGTTGTACTCTCCCTTGATTAAGCGTGTCAAGCATTAGGTCGTAAGTCCCATGGGTACACGGACTGCTCACCGAGTCGACGTGGTTGACCCGGAGGAATGCCCGTGATCCCGAGAGAGCAAAACAGGTGTGACTTCGCGGGCGACACCCCTCGACGGTAACCCAAAAATGGTCGCCATTAAAGCTCCCATTGTCATAGAATTTCATCACCAAATCCTTGGAATAAAGCCCTCCATTAGCATATAACAAGTACTCCCATCCTCTAGAGTGAATTTCATTATCAAAGAATGGAGCAAACATCCCGTTTTCAAATAAATTTCCAAAAAAATTCTCCACACAAATACGCCTGTTACCAGCCATCACTGGTCTTAGGGAGAGGTTGGATATTGATTAATGATGAGGGGGAGAAATGGGACTTGCTGACGGAAGGGAATTGTGGTCGGAGTTGTAAGAGTCTCGCGCGAGACCTGGAATTAGCGTGGGCCTGTCTCGTGTGAGACTTAAACGAGAGGGGCAAGATCCGGAATTTAGGGAAGAAGAAATGAGAGATGGTGACGCATGTGGTCGGGTTTGTCGAAGTTTAAAGGGCCCGAGATTTCGATATTTTGGTTGGGCCAAAAAATTTCCCAAGCCCAAATCAAGCCAAAAACCCGATTTAAACCTAAAAAAACTAAACGCTCGCCCACAACTCGTTTGGACTCCGAATTGGATGAATGAGATATCAAAATGATCGGCATGAAAAATGCTATCCAATTGTATAAGTCATTCAACGGTCACAAGAGTTTTTGAAAAGAAGGAGAGTGTTTTATTTATAAACAAGGGTTTTATTTATATATAAGGGAGATATTCGTGAAGAACACTGGATGTCCAGAAGAGTCACCATCTAAATCATAGACAACTGTCATGTCGGCTCTAGAGCGAACCCAATCCAGCCAAACTGTGGCTTTACCTTTATGTATTATGGGGTTAGGGGCAGGACGGTACCATCCTGGACCGTGCACGCTACGGTCTAATAAAATTGCCCTTATTACATACCGCTATCCTCAAACCGCCCCAAGGGGAACTCAAAGTAACCAATTCTAGGGTTGGTCTGGTGGAATCCATTGCTCGTTTGTGTTCCAAGTATGCGACATCCGAGGTTGGACACGAATCTCATGTGCAAAACTTAATGCAAAAGGAAAAGGCAACAATATAAACATATCTACAAGGTGAGTATTTTAACGTCAGATCCTCAAGATGAATCGAGTCTTTTAACATCAGATTCTCAAGACGAATCCCAACCTGTGGGAGAAACGGCGTGGCGACAAAGATTATCCTGCGCAGCTGGTGTCAGACAAAAGTATACCTTAAACTAGCTAGTATCGGATAGGAAGTCAGGGCCTAGACAGAAAGGTGTTTGACAATGCATACACCAGCCCATCCTTCGCGCACGTCGTTTACGAGCAAAAGTACTACGACCATTCCCTGTTCGTGATGAGTGAGACTTACACCAAATGATTAGCTGAAGTTCGTGAGGTAGAGAGTAGAAAAGGGAAGAGAAGGAAGGAGGTGAAATTTTAGGTACCCATCGTTTACCGAAAAGCACGTTTGCTCGTGTTGCAGAAGACATTTATACTCAGTTCTGAAATAGAGTTTTCATGGACTAAGGTTCCGGCGCTTGCAACCACACACTTCAAAGAACTATGAAGATCATAAGATAGAAGATGGCTCGGCTACCAAAATGGTGTACCCTCTATAGAAACAAAATTGAGTACGCCAAATGAAACATCTAGTCTGTGTAGACCGGATCCTGAAGAAGAGCCTGTTCAACATCTGGTGAGCGTAATTCGTGGTAATGTTTTAGGCGTTGTCCATTGACTTGAAATTCGTTGTTATCTTGTGGATTAAACAAAGAGATTGCCCCATAATGTTTCACAGCTGACACAATGAAAGGACCAGACCATCGTGTTTTCAATTTACCAGGAAAGATGTGTAATCTGGAGTTGTATAGTAAAACTTTTTGGCCAATTTTGAAATCCTTACGCAAAATGTGCTTGTCATGCACTCTTTTCATATTAGCTTTGTAGGATTTTGAGAGATCATAAGCATCACTCCGAATCTCCTCAAGCTTATTTAATTACAGTTTTCACTTCTCGCTTGCCTCGATGATATTGTAATTGAGGCTTTTGATGGCCCAAAGGGCACGATGCTCAAGTTCAACTGGCAGATGACAAGGTTTTCCAAAAACAATGCGGTAAGGAGACATCCCTATAGGTGTCTTAAATGTTGTTCGGTATGCCCACAAGGCATCCGATAAGCGGAGAGACCAATCTTTTCTTGATGGGTTGATAGTTTTCTCCAGAATAGACTTTATCTCTCTGTTGGAGACTTCCACTTGGCCACTCATTTGTAGGTGATATGGAGTAGCAATCTTGTGAGTAACTCCATATTTCTTCATTAAAAACCCAAAAAATTTATTACAAAAATGTGTACCCCATCACTGATGATAGCTTTGGGGACACCAAAACGAGAGAAAATGTTTTCTTTAACAAATTTCACGATAGTCTTATGGTCATTTGAGCGACATGCGAGTGCCTCAATCCATTTGGACACATAGTCTACAGCGACTAAAATGTATAGAAAACCTTGAGAAATAGGGAAAGGTCCCATAAAATCAATGCCCCAAACATAAAAAATTTCCACAATCAAGATAGGATTTAGGGGCATCATATTTTGTTTGGTAATTCAACTTAGGTGCTGACAACGAATGCAAGCTATGCAATGTTCGTGTGCATCGCGAAAAAGGGTAGGCCAATAAAAACCACATTGTAATACCTTGGCCACAGTTTTCTTTCCACTAAAATGACCTCTGCAAGATTGTTCATGGCAAAAGGATAATACGTCGGTATGCTCCCAGTCGGGAATGCAGCGACGAATGAGTTGGTCGGAACAATACTTAAAGAGGTAGGGATCATCCCAAAAATAATATTTTACAGTGGATAAGAACTTTTTATGATCAGGACGTGACCAAGAAGAAGGAACTTCCTCAGTAACTAGGTAGTTAACGATATCCGCGTCCATGGAGATGAGAAAATAGAGTACAAATATTCGTCTGGGAAGGAATCACAGATGGCTTCAGAATCACTATCAATGTCACCAACCAGCCTTGATAAATGGTTGGCCACGACATTTTTGGTTCCTTTCTTGTCTTTGATTTCCAGGATGAATTCTTGCAAGAGAAGAATCCAACGGAACAATCGTTGTTTTGCGTCCTTTTTTGCGAGTAAGTACCGAAGTGCGGCATGGTCAGTATATACGATGTTGGATGTTCCAACTAGGTAAGGGCAAAACTTATACAAGGCATAGACAACAGCTAGGAACTCTTTCTCAGTTGTTGTGTAATTACGTTGAGCGCATTAAGAGTTTTACTAGCGTAGTAAATGACAATGGGTTTGTTATCACCTCGTTGGCCTAGTACGGCGGCAATAGCAAAGTCGCTAGCGTCACACATTAGTTTGAATGGTTGGGACCAATCAGGGGGTTGAATGATAGGAGCGGTAGTCAGAGCGATTTTTAGAGTATCAAAAACTTGTTTGCAATTGAATTGAAGTCGAATACTGCATCCTTAAGTAGGAGATTGGTTAAAGGTCGAGAAACTTTAGAAAAATCCTGAATGAATCTCCTGTAAAACTCAGCGTGGCCTAAAAAGGCACGGATATCACGAACTGTACGTGGGAAAGGTAGTGAAGCAATTTTAACAATTTTAGCTTTATCAACCTCTATCCCGTCTTTCGAAACAATATGACCTAGAACAAGTCCTTTGGTAACCATAAAATGACACTTCTCCCAATTGAGTACCAGATTTTTCTCTTCGCAACGCGTTAATACTTTAGAAAGGTTGGATAGGCAGTCGTCAAAGGAATTTCCGTAAATGGAAAAATCGTCCATGAAGACTTCCATATAACGTTCCACCATATCACTGAAAATGTGAAGCATGCAGCGTTGGAAGGTGCCTGGGGCATTACAAAGACCAAAAGGCATTCGTTTGTATGCAAAGGTTCCAAAGGGACACGTGAAAGTTGTCTTTTCTTGATCGGCGGGATCGATGACAATTTGGAAGTATCCGGAATAGCCATCAAGAAAACAGTAGTAAGCATGACCGGCTAAACGTTCTAGCATCTGGTCAATAAATGGGAGAGGAAAGTGATCTTTACGTGTTCTGGCATTAAGTTTGCGATAGTCAATGCAAATTCTCCATTTTAATGGAATGCGAGTGGAGATGCACTCACCATTTTAATTTTGTACAACTTGAATGCCAGACTTTTTGGGAACAACGTGGACAGGACTAACCCAATCACTATCAGAGATAGGGTATATGATAACCGCATCAAGTAAACGTCAAACTTCCTCTCTCACCACTTTCTTTATGGCGGGATTAAGGTGGCGTTGTGGTTCTCGCGATGTCTTTGTGCCGTCATCGAGATGTATGCGATGCATGCATATGCTAGGGTCTATTCCCTTGATATCATCTAAGGACCATCCGATAGCGGAGCGGTGTTCACGAATGATATGAATCAAATGTGCCTCTTCGTCGGTAGTCAAGTGAGCAGAAATTATTATAGGGTGACTACCATCGAGATCGAGATGCACGTACTTCAAATCATAGGGTAGAGGTTTTAAATCCGGAGTTGGAGGATTGGGGATCAAGGATTCGTGAGGGATCATCTCTTCAATGGAAAAGAGCAAATCCGGTTCTTCTGAATCAGTTTGCAACGCAGCAGTAGGATCAAATAGTGGTACCGACTCTAATAATGCGTGGACATCCCTTATGTATGAAGCCATCGTCAAACTTCGGGGGATTATCAAAAGAAAGAAATTGGTGTATCTCGTATGGGGGAAAAGAGTTTGTGAAATAATCATGTTCCAGACTATCAACTAAACTAATCTCGCCCTCCATTATAGGATCGGGAAATTGTTTAATTAATTTGAATATGTTGAGTTCGACAGAAAGGTTCCCGAAAGACAATGCTATTGAACCATCCCAACAATTTATGAGAGCGTTAGCAATTGCAAGAAAAAGACGTCCCAAGATCATAGGAATGGAGTCACAAGCCACTTCAGTATCTAGAATGACAAAATCAACTGGGTAGTAAAAATCTTGGACATTGACTATGACGTTCTCTACTATGCCCTTTGGGTACTTGATAGAGCGATCTGCGAGTTGCAGAGTCATATTGGTAGGTTTTAATTCATAAAGACCTACCTGCTTAAATAAGTAATAGGGAAGTAGGTTAACACTGGCACCTAGGTCTAAAAGTGCGGTAGCGGTATACTTGTCGCATGGCGTGCATGGTACGGTTAATTAGACACGGGTCCTTGTTCTTTACCACACCATTGGTAGTGGTAATCGAGGAAACGCTTTCGATGAGGAACGCTTGTTGAGGAACATTTGTACGTCGTTTGGTGGTGCACATGTCCTTCAAAAACTTGGCATGCTTGGGTAAATGCTTAAGCGCATCTAGGAAAGGTAAGTTTATGGTCAAATTTTTGAAGGTTTCATGGATCTCATCAAAATGTTCGTCACATTTGTTCTTTACCAAACCGGTAGGGAATGGAGCTTTTGGGCAGAATCGCACATAAGGATCAGTGGCGTCTTTCCCTAGGGACGTGGGTGTAGAATTGGAAGGCACAACTTCGTCCGTTATAGGTTGCAAGGTAGGAGTTGGAAGGACGTCAGCCGTGGTTTCTGTCGATTCCTCATCCGCATAATGTATTTTATTGTCGATGGTTCGCCGAGCGAAGAGTGGTAATGGCATTTACCTCACCACGGCTTGGATTACTAGATCCTGGTGCATTGTTGAGTTTAAAGGCAGTGTTTGTAGGCTTAGGGTTTGGAACTGCTTGGCCAGGGAACACACCCTTTTGACTTTTATCCTGAGCTAACAGCTGAAGAGACTGTTGGATAAAAGCTAGGATTTGATTCTGTTGATTCATGTATGTCGAAAAAAGTTTAAATTTTTTTTCGGGTGTGGATTGTACCAAGTGAGCGGCGGGGAACTAGTTCACGGTTATTATTTACGAGTTGATTTTGGTAGCCATATCCTTGATTAGCGGGAACAAGATTGCGGTTGTTTTGGTACCCTATATTTGCATTGTTGGGAAAATTACTTTGCCCTTGCTGGAATTGCGAAGGATTTCCTTGACGATAGGAATTGTAGTTCGCGGGTGGTCGTAGAGGAACGTTGTTGACACCCGGAGGAGCTTGTTGTTGGGCAAGGGGTGTCCAAGCTAAATTCGGATGTTGTCGCCAAGGTGCATTAGGGATGTTGAAAGCACAAGCCTCTTCAGAAGGTTGGGGAGGGCACTCGTATACCAAAGGACAATAAGAATCGGTGTGCTCAGGACTTAAGCAAAAAGGACATGGGGAAGCGTTGGCAGCCATGACCTGTTTGGGTTTTTGATCATTTACTTGTACCGAAAGAGCATCGACCTTTTTGTTTAGGGACTCGATTAGAGTTTTTAATTCTGGATCGGGTTTGACCTCGAACATAGACGTAATTTTGGTAGGAGTGTCTTTACAAGATCTGGAAGAATCAGTGTTTCCCCAATGGGTGCTTCGTGAAGCCTGTTTCTCAAGAAAAGTGTATGCTTCAGTAGCGCCCTTGTCTATGAAACAACCGCTGTTCATGATATCTAATGTTTCCTTTTGATGGTCAGAGAGACCATTAAAGAAAAAACGGACTAATACAGCGGTGTCAAGTTGATGATGGGGACATTCGAGAAGCAGATCAGTAAATCTGCTCCATGCTTCCAAAAAGGATTCCTGGGGGTGTTGGCGAAAGAATTGAATCTTTTGAAGCATTTCTGTAGTTTTCTTCTGAGTATAGAACTTTATCATGAATGCTTGTACGAGTTTGGCCCATGTGTCAATGGATTGCGGCGCACTGCTGAGCCAAAACCGAAGCTTTATCAGCTAAGGTGAAGGGAAACAACCTACTCAAGACTTGTTCGTTGGTAACAATCGGATGGCGGAAAGTGGTGACTACTTGTTGCATCCGACGAAGGTGATTATATGGTTTTTCATGGTCAGGCCATGGTAAACGAGTAACAAACCGAAAATGTTTGGCGGAATTCGAAAATCACCTACAATAGCATCGAGTTTAATGCAAGAAGCGTGTCCTTCTTGTAAGGCGAGATAGAAATCGAAAGGGGTTTCGACCGTGGGATTTTCTGGGCCATAATTAAGGGAGATGACGACAACGGAGATGTTTGACGAGGTTGGTTTACGGAGGAGGAACTATGTCTAGGAGATAGCATAAGCAGTTGTTTATTGTATTTCCGACGCCGATATGTAAGTTATAATTCCTTATGTTTACCAGACCGTAGTCTCATACAAATATAAATTTTAATTTAAGGCTCATAAGGAACGAATTATGACTGGAGGTTTTAGAATTAAGGAAAGAGGGAGGTGGAGCACGTCTTCCTGAGCTATTGCTAACTTGAGCAGGTAAGCTAGGATAATGTGTGGATATTCCAACAGCCAGGTCACCTGAGAGAATTGAGGGAGGTTGTTCGTGCTAGCACGTTCCTTAATTAAGCAACCTCAATTTTTTTCAAGTTTCCTAAGCACTGATGGAATAGGATGATGATTTATGCTGGTGTATTATGCGGGGTGTTATTAAGATGATTAAGATAAAAATTTTAATTACTATGATTTTTTATTTTTTTTAGTTTACATAATTAATGTATTATGGAGACGTGATTACGAAATATGCAATTAAAAACGATAGATGCCAAAATAGAAACTAATTAACATATACTAGCTTACGCAGAAAGTGTACACATGCAAATCTATATTACTTATATATGCAACTATATGTGAGTTATATGTGAGCTAGGGGAATGTCGAGAACGAACTCATACAAATAAATACCGCGTACGTGAATTGATGTAACATACACATACAAAAATATTCTAAACAGGTGGTTTGAAATTACCCATACATCCAAATATATTCGAATTATATTAATCGTGTTAACGTGAAGATGTAATGACGAACCACATTTATATACAAAGAGTTCTTATGCCAACACACAAACATGCAAGGTAAAATAGGTTATAGTAACAACCAAATAATATCCTCGACAAAGTTTGAGGAGTTTAAGAATTTGAAACCTGGCGTCCTGCGATTCCTCGTACACGATCGAACTAACTCCCAAGCTCGTGAACTTACTGGAAAAACTGGACAAGAGAGTCCAAAAGAGTACTGAAAAGGAAAGTGGCCTGTACCTGAAAACCGGAGTGTTGATACTCCAGGTTAGTCTCGCGCATTACTAATTTAGTCTTGTCCGAGACTCTTTTGTCAGTTCAGTACTTCAAGTTCCTACAGAATACTTAAACTGTGCTAATAAAAATAAACAATATCTGGTTCACAGATATCTGTTAGTAGAAAAAATTGGGGCAAACAGGTACGTAACACGTTAATATCGTAAAAGAAATGGAAATAAAAAAGATGAGGGGGTAGGGGAGGGGGTTTATGTTTATGTATTCCAGTTATTACGTTAAGTCCAGAGTCCTTCGGCGTGCAGCAGCGCCATTTGATTAAAACGTTTAATTGTACGTTTATTGGTTTTCTTAATTAATTAAGTCCGATGTCCACAGTCCGAAGTCCGAAGTCCAAAGACCAAAGTCCCAAGTCCAATGTCCGTATAGTCGTACGTTTTAGTCAAGTTACCTTACTCACATGGGTTTGGTAAGATAGGTCGAGTAAGGGATCGTCCAAACCTTAGGGCTCGGAAAGGTTCACAACTGGAATTACAACTTTTGGTGAGTAGGATTTTAGGTTTTTTAGTTAGTTTTAATTAAATTAACGGTAATGCAAATAATGTAAATTACTACGGTGATTTTGATGTAGATAACCAAAGATAGAGAACAGGGAGAGAGTTAATCATACTTATGCAAGAATCATTTTTCAACAGTTTATATTACCACGTCACTACATCACTAATTCGTCTCGTGTTTGGAGACGACGTCGAGTATTGATCCCTAGCTCATGCCCACATCTCTGAGCCGCATCGCACTAGCATAAGGAATTGAACTAATATTTCATCTCTGGAATATCATTTCAGCTCCTGGCTCGATTCCACATCAGCTGGACAAATTAGAGGGATGTCTGACACCATAGAATTAGCCGAGACATTTTAGGTCGCGCGACGAGATCTGATACGAGCATCAACACTCCAAATTTGTACAGTCTCAGTCATTTTGGGACCGGATGTCTAATCTATGCCAAGTTCCTAAGCAGTGATTCTAGAATATTAAAGAGTCAATCCGAATTCTTACACGAGCAGCATAACCCTCCCCCTGAGGGGGGGATTAGCTCATGGTCATTGAAGGAATAATAAAACTTGCTGTATACATTAAGTAAATAAATGCAAGACAGGAATTACACTAGAAAAGAAATGACTGTTATTAAGGGTAAATTGACTTACAGTATTTAAGCTGCTGGAATGAAAATGATGGAATGTAAGTGCTGGAAAAAAACTAACTAATTGCTAAGCGGATGCTAGAGCATGAAAATGTTGAAGGAAGAATATCAAAGGCTACCCCCTCATATATATAGGCTGGAGACTAGAGAAGGATTAATTGAGTTTTGGTCGTTTATCAATTTGAGACATTCAAAACTTTTATATTCAAAGTTTTGTTTGCATGTGAATCCCTTTAACCAAAGTTTTGTTTACGAAACAAAACTTCATTTAATGTTTCGTCCTTTTGTGCTTTGTATTTGTCCCTTTGCTCAATTTCATTTCAATCTTTGAACAGGTACGTGTCTTCTCAAATTGCAAGGTGGCACAATTTTATGACCATTTCTTGCCACCTGCCTATGCTGACTCATCATGCCTTTTGGCCCCACCGAGTGGGTCCACTTAGTATGTCCAGTGGCGGCGCCGATTTTGGTGTTTTTACAACTTTCTATCTTTGCGTAGAGTTTGTCGCCCTGGTCGCTCTGGCAGTTCACTAGCCAACATCGGCACCCAGATTTATCAGATGTGAGCTTGAAAGTTTTTGCTTCTTTATATGTGGACCCGCTCTGCTACCTGGTTTTGTTCTTTTAGAAACTTCGGCTCTAGTCGGGGCTTTGTTGGGCTTCATTTGGGGTTGAGTGGGAAACTTCAAATATTCCAAAGATTCCCGTGCTTGATGCATGTTTTATCATTATATTCATTTTAAATGCGGAAACCTGCAAAAGTATGAAAATATAATTATTACATGATTATTAAACACATAATCGACCAAAATGCTATGTCTCTCGGGGTTTAATATTACAGTTTTGGGTGCTTATCAATTGGTCATATTGTTCTCGGTAGATTCGACGTCTTGTGCAGAATACAGTTGTTTTTGTGATGTGTTATTGTTTGATTCAACATACCGGACAAATCAATACAAAATGCTAATTGTCGTATTTGCTGGAGTGAACAATCATAGACAAACTATTGTATTTGGTTTTGCAGTTATGACTAATGAGTCAGAGCAATTTTACATTTGGGCGTTAGAGCGTTTTCTTAGAGCGATGGGCAGTAAAGCACCTAAGTCGGTCATAATAGATGGTGATCATGCAATTTGCAAGGCTATTAAAGTTACTTTACCTAATGCTAGACATTGCTTATGTGTTTAGCACGTTCTGAAAAATTATATTGACAATGTCCGTGTCTCTGGGTTTCAAAGGGACTTTTGTTCACTCATGTTTATGAAATGTTCATAGAAGAGTTTAACAAAATGTGGGAACATTTGTTAGAAGCACACCAGGTCCATGACCATGAGTGGGTGGAGAAGATATACAAAAAAAGGCTGAGGTGGGCAGAGGCATATCTCCGAGGCGCATTCTTTGGTGGTTGTAGAACCAACCAACGTTGTGAAAGCATGAACTCTGTTATACGGCTTCATGTAAAGCCTGGTTTAAAAATGGTTGAGCTCTATGGAAAAATGGAGCTAGCACTTGAGAAGATCCGGCACCATGAGCACGAAGAAGAAGTTATTACTCTGACAACCAAGCCAGTAATTGTGACCCAACTGACTGAGTATGAAAATTAGGCGAACTCCATCTATACACGAGCGGCATTTAATGTGTTTAAGATGAAATTGTAGCAAGAGGCATTGTACATTGTTGATTCAATGAAGGATCATCAAGGTGACAATATTCGTTACTACACTTTGCGTCGTCATTTGTATAGGCACTGCAAGTCTATTGTGGAATACAATGTTGTTGATCAAAACGCTAAGTGTTCTTGTGGTCTATTTGAGTCATTTGGTTTTCCATGCCAACACATAATTTCCGTCTTAAAAAATGAAGATGTCACTGAAATACCCTCTAGTTGCATTTTATTGAGGTGGATGCGACATGTGAAAACAGTCATTCCTACTGTTACTTCGGTTAATGTTCATAATGAAGCAACTTCTACTATTTGTTATAGTGAGCTTATAGGGATTTGTAAGAATATTTGTTTGAAGGCCTCAAAAATTGAAGAAGCTAGTGAAGAGTTCAAAGATTTCCTACATTCTTATCTTATGTCAAAAGAGATCCTATCAACTGCTGAAGAAAATCCTCAAATTCCCGTTAAGGAGCCATCAGATACTCACGGAGATGCAGCCCACTTAGAACGGATACGTGATCCAGCCCAGGTAGCACCTAAGGGTCGACCAAAAAGACTTAAAGGACACAATAAGACAAGGAAGAAAAGTTGTGGCGAATGTGGTGTTGTTGGGCATACAAAACCCACGTGCCCAAAATTACATCGAGAAATTGGGGGTAACTAGTTATGTTCACCGCTTTAGTTTTTCCAATACAAGTTGACCAACCTCTTTTTGTGTATGTAGATGGTGTATGGTCGTTGAACAAAACAGAAGCATATCAAAACCTAATTATCCCTCAATAAGTAAAGGATGAGTAGGATATCGTTCCACTTTTAAGTGTATGTTATGTGAAGGACAGGACTGGAAAGGGGGTTTAAGGGATTAAAAACTATGATTGTAGAGATTTTAGATTCTAATGCTAAACTAACCTAAATTAACTAAACTATTGAGAATTTATAAGAGAGGGAATTCAAGAGATTAGAATCCACCAATACTTTTAATCTATGACTTTCTGCTTCATGGTTGTTCTTACAAGTAGACTACAATTAGGCAATCGAGCGAGTGTCGATGCACTCTTGGACGAAACATCGTTAATAATTAACTCTACTTAAGGTTGTTCCTATGTTTATGTTATTAATATCTTCTTTCCTTTTATGTAAGCTCGGGCAACCATTCAATGTATTACCGAGAGCAACATCAAGGAGTACTTCCTAATAGGGCGGCCATTCAATGAATCATTACTTAAGGAAAACACAAAGAATACTTCCCCTAGGCAGCCACTCCCTGAGCTACCCCTTCTAAGGCAACACAAAGAATACTTTCCTAACTCTAAAGAACTATACTACTATAAGAAAAGTAAAGAACACTAGCATGATATTAATATTGCAAAACATAAACCCTATTCTATACTTCCATCCCCCAAAGGGCAATGGAACTAATAACTAAAAACATAAAGAACTAACCTGATTGAAGAACACCATGAACCAGAATAATCATTAAACCTTAAGCATCGGCTTCATCTCCTCCCTTGAAGGAGAAGATTAGCCTTCCATAAATAAGGAAGAACACGAAGAACGAGAAGAAGAAGAGTCGAAGAACATAAGACTAGAAAGACTAATTTATTAAGACTTCGATTAATTAAAACCGATCTTTTATTATTAATCTCTCTCTGCCTCAAGTTCTGGAGACAAGAATATAAGTGAATTGGCAAATTACATGAGGCACTTAGGTCCTCTATTTATAGAGGTTACAATGAGCTCTAGAAGCATTCCAAACCGTCATTTGTTTCCTAATACAAATAAACTTCTTTTAGAGTCCAACTTCGTCTCCAAAACTGAGAAGGAATTGGCTACAGTGTCGATCCATGCATCTGGACACACTATTAATGCGTCTCAGACGCGATCAATGCGTCTGGACGCTAGATCCATGCGTCCCAGATGCATAAGCCTATTTTGTCTCTTCTGCTCTATCCTTCTATCCTCTTTTGCGGGCTTTGGTCCAAGCAACGAATCCTTTAGCCTTGGGCTTCCAAATAGGCTTTAAAATAGGTCCAAGTCGCATCTTTAATAGCTCCAATTCCTTGGCCTTCTCCATGATTGTATACGGGCTTCCCATGTGATCCTTAATGCTCCGAATTGCTCCGTTTTACCCCTTTTTCTCTAATATTCCACAAAACTCTCTCTTTCACCTATAGAATCATAAAACATAACTTACAAATACTATTAGTTCACTAAGATGGCTAAACAAGAGGCATAATCGAGGGTTAAATAACACTTTTCACTACAACAAATGCCCTTTTCAGCGACGAAACTTTTAGCGATGATAGAAAAGCATAGGCAATAATTACTATCAGCGACACTTTTTATCGTGGGTAATAATATTTTGTCGTAAGGTGAACTGATGACTTTAGCGACAATTTTATCGTCATAAATAGTACCGTGAGACATATGAAAATTGCAGCTAACTTTTCAGGTGACGATAAAAGTGTAGTTAAATGTTGCTTAAGTTTCAGTGTTATTAAAATCATTGGTATTTGTCATACCATTTTGGACGCTTATATGGATCGTAGCTAATTGGGTATCTTTAGTGACACTTGTTCCTTTGAAAATATTCTTCCCAATTTTCCAACGCTATTTTTTTCGGTATTCCCACTTATTGTTTTAAGTTTTTAACTCTTGAATAAAAAACTCAAAACAAATAATCCATAAAATCAATAGAAAGAAAAAAAAGAAAAACACAAACAATTGTTTTTTTTTTTTTTTTTAGGTAAGAATGAATAAATATAAATAAAAGAAGTTACATGGTGTAGGGAAGAGATCTTCCCTGATTCAAGCTCTCATGCACTCTCTGTTTCCCAATCGAAGAAGGAACAAAGATATCACTCATTAGTATCTAAAAAAACACCCCATAAGGCATTTCCCATTTCTTAACCCAGTCGGGCTTACCATTGACCACTTGAGCATTTGTATTTGTAAGTCTAGCTCCAGCTTTGGAAAGCGCATCTGCTGTAGTGTTTCCTTCCCTCCATATGTGAGTGATTTTGAAATGCTTGAAGTTGTCGTAGACAATTTGTCCATCTTGGTGTTATGTCCCATGGTAGAAAGTTAGATCCAATGCCCCGGCGGCAACCGAATCCGATTCTACCGGACTAACGCCCCATCCTCGGTGATAGAGCAGTTCTACTCCTTCAAGAATGGCTAGACATTCAGCCCTATAGTTGTTATCTACTCCAATGGATCTCCAATATGTGAGCTTGAACCCACCTTCATGATCTCTGAAACTTACCCCTAATCCAAATTTGGACTGGGTTGCCCAAAGCACTTCCATCGGTGTTAATCTTGACTGTGCACTCGGTTCGAGGTAGCCAAATGCCTTGTTTGATATTAGGTGCTTTGGGTGCGGTCTCAAAGAAACATTCCAAGCAAAGACCCACAAATTTATCTCTTTCATTATTAAAGGAAAAGGCCTTTGACAATAATGCGATGATATAGACTTGATATCTAATCGAGGGCTTTACACATGTTCATGTCCCTTGGCTTTCCTTCAAAATGGATACTATTTCTCAATTTCCACAAAGATACCAAAGTACTAGCAAACTGCCGAGTGCCAAAGATGTTTCAATCTTGGACTCCAAAGTCTTATGACTCTAATAGCTTCGATAAAGCTATTGAAGTTCATAGAAATCTGAAATCTGCTTGTAGTCCAATGCCATAAAGCTCTGGAGAATGAACATTCCCAGAGTATATGTTGAAGGTTTTCCACTTCAACCTTACATAATCTGCATGAAGAAGCAAGATGAACACCCTTTTTTTGAACCATACTATCGGTTCGCGACAATTCTGAATGAGCTTCCAAGCATTTGCCGCTAGTCTCGGTGAATATGGGAGTTCGGATACTCTTTGCCCAGCCAATTGGGTTGGCTTTCCTTCTTATGGAGTCGAAGGCAGATTTACAAGTGAATCTACCGTGAGTGTCCGGAGACCAGACCATATAATCTTCATGTTCAGAGGCTCCTCTATGAACATTATCAATACTCAGACCAGCTGCATCCAACATATTTTGTAAAATAGGAGGAATGGACCAATTGTTGTTAACTAGGATAGAAAGAAAAGGAAACCCTACATCTTCTACCTCTTCCTCCCAACCTCAAAGTCTCTCTGAATCTCTCCATTAATAGTTGTATCTTTATATAATTTAAAGTAACCGTTTCAATTCCATTTAATTTATCCAAGCTTGTAGTTTGTTTCATTTTTTTTTGTCTAAATAGGATTGGAACAAAATGAGAGCAGAAGTGGGAGATTCGATTTGTTCCCCCTTCGTCATTCGTTCAACCAAAGCTTGGTAAGCTCCATCATTAAACTTGTTTATTTGTAGAAAGTTCAGATTGGAAAGCTATGATTTTTTCTATTCAATTTCAGTCGCGTCTCTTCACTGCCCAGCGGCAAAAATATAATTGTATGGTTTGAATCTGGGCTGAGATTGAAGTAGAATAAAGGACCTAATCTTGTGTGGGTTATAATTTATTTTTTTGTAGTGGTGTCCTAGTACATATGGATGGATACTGCGCGCTTGACAGTATGTTTGCTTGCGTGTGAAATCCCTACTACTACGCTTTTAATTTATGTTGTGCGTGATGTTAATTTAGAACAGCTTGGATTATGGAATTTAAATTATGTGCTAGGCTTCAAAGTATTGGGACATAGTTGGTTTTGCATGCAATTTGTAAGTTGAGGTAGAATTTTCTTTCTAAATAGTCAAATCTTGTGTGGATTTTTTAGTTTGGTTGTCTACTTAATTGCATGCCTTATATTGTATGGTGTGTATCACAACTCCCCATGGTGTTGTTTGGATTGTTTCCAGATTGTATGTTGACGAGGCAGAGGATGCAGTGCCCAACAAACAAGAATCAACGAGCACCAACATGCATTAAATTTCCTCTTGTTGAAGTTTTAGGGTATGTAGTCTTTGATTAGTATGATTAATTCATAGTTCATTTGATTTTTCATTTTGTTGCTCACTATATGAAGGGCATGCACGTGTGTAAAATTTGACTTTTCAATTAGTAGGTGGCTTTCACAGTGGAGATACTAACCAAGGAATGTATAAAATAATGCACTGCTAGAATATACATGAACAGTTTAAAATCAGCAGAGAACCAGTTTTGATGTCCAAAGACCTGGAAATTAATTATTTGGGATTGGAAAGCTAATATTTGACTTTGATTTACTACATATATCAACACTTGTGAGTGTAACTTGCTTGTTACTACATACATTATTTGTTCTTTGCAACATGTTTCATTCACAAGCAGATGAAATGTATTTGCTTAAGATAGTTTGATCTACTTGATTTTTTAAACTTGAATTTCATAAATACCTTTGGGAATTGTTTTGTTTGGTGCTAGTATTCATTATCTAGTGGCTAGCTAACATTATAAGCTTTGGAAGCTTTAATATTGTATTCCATTGCAGTTGCTTGTACATTGCTTTCTCCTATTCTTTACACAAATGGTTCTTATCCTTTTAATAAATTGTTATTGTGCAGGCTTGATTGAAATGAATTCCCATCCTCACTTATAATTGCATGTTTTTGTCCTTTACATCCACATTACTCCTTGTTACACATGCACCATCAGCCCTCCGTTTACATACTGTTTAATTTTTGAGTGGGCATGCATGATGGACTTACAAGTTCTTAGTTTGTATTACTTTGGACTGGTTCTTAATACCTGGCTGTTATTTTTTGTCTTTAGCGCCATACTATATTGCTCTTAATAACTCTACTTCCATTCTATAGAAACTAAAGTCATTTAGCATATACTATTTTGTCTTCTTAATTAGTTGACTGTTGGAAATAGTACAACGAGTTGATCACCTAATTTATGACGGATAAAATTTTCATTATAGGTGAATTGGAAAACATTGCGGGATGGTTTTTAGTTTGACCCAAAAAGTCTTCCTGTTTATTTTATTGTTATAAAACATGAAACCATTGAATCAGCTTGGTTTGGCACTTCATTTTGAATGTTGTTCGGATTGTTTACCAATATTATTTCCCTTAGCATACATATTTGAGAAGAGTTGGTCATAGTGTTGCTCCTCGCTCACTAAAAAAGTTGATTGCCTTGACCAAGTTGATGTGTTAAATTAAGCTAATTTTGCTACCATGCTAAAGGGTAGGAAATCTGTTTATGTATAAGCTAATCTTGCTGCCAAACTTCAAATATTAAGAGCCTGACTTTGGCTTTATGCTTTTTTAGGTGCTTCTGGGAATGGGGTGAATCCAGTGTTGATTAGTATTCCGTCACAGTGGATGGAAGCCTCGGTTACGTTCTATTGCAACATCGAATTCATGATATATGGGCAAATGATGTAGCAAATTGAGATTGAGCTGATGGCTTAGCTTAGAAGTAGATCACAAATTTGGAAAGGCAAAAAAGCTTGAATAACCAGATTAATCAACAGGTAAATGCTTCTACCACTAGAATATGGTAATAACAAATTTGAAAGGGTATAGTAATATACCATCCTTATGTGGCAATAGGAAAAAGTGAACAGGCTATACATGAGTCGAGCTGAAAAAAGGAAAGACTTTCAAGCAATCAAAGCCGGCGGGGAAGCAATCTAGGCAAACATGCTTGTTTTGGATTGTCTTTCCACTTACTTTCATGATTTTTCTCATATTTGGTTAAGCTTCTTGGTGGGTGGTCTAAACTTTATCTTGAATTTGAGTTTTTTTTTTTTTACTTAATGTTGTGGCGGACTTTCCCTAAGGACTTAATAAAGGAACAAAACAAGGAGTTACTAACCTATAGGTATGTTGATTCACACAAAGTGCTTAAGTATGTATTATTTTCAAAACTTTCATTAAATGAAAGAGATTAAGAGTTTAGAGTGTGTAATGTGATTAAACTAAGAGTGACTAGTGTGGGTCATCTTGTATTAATCTTGTCGCTATTTGTTTGTATTATAGTTTGTCATAATGCCTAAACTCTTTGAGGGTTGACCTTGTCATGCCCCCCATTTGACACTTTCTAGTGAAGATGGTAGTGCTGCTCGTGGGATACTAATTGGATGTTACGGTTGTGGTTCAATTTTCTAAAGCTGAATTACTCAGTTCTGTAGAATTAGTTCCTTGGTGATGACATTGTGCAGGTTTGATTGAAATGAATTTCCCTGCTCATTTATAATTGCTTTTATTTATCCTTTATATCCATATTATTCCTTGTTGCACGTGCATGATCAGCTTTCTATTTATGCACTATATAATTTATGTATGATGGACTTACAAGCTCTTAGTTTGTATTATTCTTTATTGTATTATTCTTTATTGGTTCTTAATATTTGGTTGTTATTTTTTTATGTCTTTGGCACCAAACTATATTAAAGTCTGTAAAGAAATATGTTTTTTATTTTTGTTTTTTGTTTTTTTTTGCAGATGAACTTGTAAAATTGCTGAAGGTTGGTTTGGCTATTATAAGAGACGGTTGCGGTTGTTCAATCTGGGCATTGATGTGATGTTCTACCGTTTTATTGAAGCGATTTAGATTAAATAAAATTACTTGGAGGATGTTAGAGTATTTTCCTATGTTTTGACCATGTCAAAACTTATATACAGACTAATGTAAATTTTCCTTTTTATATTTAACAAATGTTTTTGTCTTGTTTGATATTTGATCGATGTTTTTTTGTGTTTCAATTGAATATTAGCAAAAAATAAAAATGATACATGGATGTGACAAAATGTTAGTAAAAATGGTTTGCATTTGGACACGATAATCACGATATTAGTGCTGAAAAAATCAAAAAATCAAATAGTTTAGATAATAGAAACGTTGTTTATTTTTTTAAAAAAAATTAATTATTTTATCTTTAGCGACGCTAAAAACGTTGCTAATAACACTTATTTTTTTAAAAAAAATTAGATTTGTAGCGATGATTATAGCGTCGCTAATAACACTAAAATTTTCAAATTTTTTTTACCTTTACTGACAATATAAACGTTGCTAATAAGGTTTTGATAGCGACGATTTTGAAGACATCGCCAAAAAAACCATCTTTTGCGACGTTATTGTATAAAGAATGAGAAAATGATTTAGCGACGAAATTAAAACTTTGGCAACAATTATTATCGTCGGTGAAGATATCTTATTTTGCGACGTTGTAAAATCGTCGTTTTGTATCTTTGCCGACTATAGCTTTAGCGACGATCGAGTGACGCTCCAAAAAACGTCGCGAAATCTAATTAACGACGTTTTTGTAATATTTAGCGACGTTATTTTTTGTCACCAAAAACCCTATTTCTTGTAGTGTTTTGAGCACTTATCATAACTCCCAACTAGCCTTTAGTTAGTCTCTTAGCAAATAAGATAAAAAAAAATAGATAAGTGATCAAAATCACATCCTAATAACAAAAATAAAATTCTAACTCATTTTCGCAGGCATCGCGATTGCATTTACCATATACAACAAGGTTTTAAACCTTTAAGTTCCCCAAAAAGGACGAGTTATAGTCTCGTAAGGGTTTTCAGGTGATATACCCACAAAATCAATCAATAGCATGTTCAAGAATGATAGTATTTTTCAGAGAAAAAAAAATTCCTTACCCACTTAGTGCTTACTCGATAGGCAGGTCTTCATTGCTAACTACATTGCTTGCAAAGACTCATAAATTATGATGGGAGATAGTAAAAATTGACAAAATTCTCAATCAAGGCTTATGTGTGTACTTAGTCAATCTCCTATACTCTCCTATCCAAGAAACGAAATCCCTAGTTTACCATAGGTAGATAATCTCGACTTTCAATCCTCACCGGTCATACTCTCAGAAAAGAATCTCTCAGAAGATGGTCTACTATTTTATCTCATGTATGTGGGGAAACGAATAATGCATACGAACATCCCACATACTACCTTGAAAACCAGACTTCTGAATAAAAGTAGTCTCATGGAAAGAATGTCAATCACATATGAAGGGTCGGGTCCTTCACTTTAGCATCCTCTCACCTATTCTAGACTTTGTACCATACTGTAGTGATAAGTCATGGGTTGTAACTTGGCTTGGGTATTGGTTTATGAAGGAAAGGTAAAAAGGATTCTAAGGTTGTTTCTGAAAACACTAAGGGTTTTCCATCATTCTTTAGAAGATTTCTTCAAATTCTGTATTGCAGAGAAAGTTCTTCCTTTGTCTTAGCCTTTCCATCCATTCTGTTTAACTTCTTCTTCTTCTTCTTTTCTTTTTTTTTTTTTTTTTTTTTTTTTTTTTTTTATTATTTTTCTTTAGCTAAGTGGTATATCCTTGATTAATACTGGACATACTTGTTTTCCACTAGCTTCTTTCACTTAAAATAGAATGATGGTCTTCATTGTATCTCCCTGGTATTTCCTTGTAATCTTTCTTTTGTGCTATTTCTTCCGCTTTGTGCCCCTCGTATTCTCATAAATATATGGGTATGGCTGATAAAGATTTTGGCTATACTCCTTGTCTGGAGTTGGGTAAAGGGTAAAGGGTTTTATGAAAGAAAATGGCTTATTGTAAGGCTAAAAAGGGTTTAACGTGATGGTCCTACTAGGTGGGATAAAGGCTGAATAGGTTCACTACTTGACTTATCAGTATGATACTCTGTTTCGAATAGACTACAAGACCTAATGGCTATCTCCCCAGTTGATGTCACTTCGTGATTAACCAAATCAACAAATAATGAGACTATATTACAACGACATAAAAAACTAAAAGATGTTGAGTCACTAAGACTCGGATTTTTTGTAAGAACTCTCCAAAGAATGGGTATAAAGCTCAAGTCTCACGGGCTAAGTCTAAAAATTCTACTTCCAGTTTACTAGGGGTTTAAATCTCTTCTCTAGCAAAAGTACACAAAACTGACCAAGTATTATGGTGGTGCCTAGATAAAGAATTCTATCAACAAGAACTATGTCCGAGCATAATAAATAGTCTAAGCGGTAATGAAATCAATAATATAAACTATCTATCAAACTCAACACTAAGCAGTATAGAATATATATCCCAGACTCATCATTAAAATTCATTTTTCTCATGCTATTGATATAGAAACAAAAATATTTTTGTTTTTGAAAACTAATTTTTGAAATTCATTTCTCAAGTACACCCTCCCCCTACTTATGCATGCATTGACCTCAATGTATAAAGAAGTAAATGAAATGGATGAGAAAAAGGTAGGATATTACCATTGATGCCGAATATCAAGAATTAGTTCAAGAAACAAATTTTTTTAGGTCTTTTTACATCAGATCCCCAAGACGTAATGTGAGTCTTTTAAAGTCAGATTCTCAAGACTTTTGAATCCTTTATAGTCAGATCCTCAAGACTAGTATTCCCACCCACTAGGTTCCACTTTGTAGGAATTCTTCTAATCTCTCTCAGCATGTGATTGACAAAAGTATACCTTGTACCAACAATTTTCTCTTAATGGTCAGAACCCGGACAAGTTTGAATGGCAATTCTTACGGAACCTAGCTTACTTCACCTAGACATTTTCGCTTTATCTACTAGAATTCCTTCCTTTGAAACTTGGTGACCCAACACTATCCCTTCCTTTACCATGAAGTGGCACTTTTTCCAGTTCAGAACTAAGTTGGTATCGCAACAGCGTTTAAGGACTAAGGAGAGATGGTGCAGACAATCCTCAAAAGGATATGTGAATGTGGTCTTCTCTTGGTCCTCAGGGTGAATATGGATCTGAAAATATCCTGAGTAACCATCAAGAAAGCAGTAGTAGGCTTGTCCAGCTAATCTTTCTAACATCTGATCGATGAAAGGCAATGGAAAATGATCTTTCCTCGATGCGCTATTCAACTTCCTGTAATCGATGCAAACTCTCCATCCAGTCTGAATCCTAGTTGAAATCAACTCATTATTCTCGTTCTCGATTACTGTGGTTCCGGACTTCTTTGGCACAACTTGAACTAGACTATCCTATTGACTATCATAAATAGGGTAGATAATGCTGGCATCAAGGAGTTTGACGTCCTCTTCTCGAACTACTTCCTTCATCGTTGGATTAAGCCTCCTCTGTGGTTGCTTAGAAGTCTTGGAATTCTCTTCCAAATGAATCATATGTTGAACTATCATAGGGCTGATCCCCTTGATATCGTCAATTGTCCGACCTATAGCTGACTTGTGTTCCTTTAAAAGTGCTACTAACCTGGATTCCTGCTCCTCAGTCAAATCTGATGCAATGACTACTGGGTAGGTTCCCAAATCTCCCAAGAAAACATACTTGAGTGTAGACGGCAAAGGTTTCAATTCTAGCTTAGGTGGCTCCTTCTTAAGCTCTTTAGATGGTCCATCAGGCATAGGCAATTCAAACTTTTCTTTGAACTTGCTGTCATCCATGACAGGTGATGAATCCGAAATCGCATTGATTGCCTCGACATTAAGTTCCTCACAGTCTAAGTCTGTCAGAGCTTTCAACAACTCGTCAGCAGGAAATGAATGAGTCAGATAATCCTATGTTAATGTTTCAATCATGCATACCTCGTTCATAGCACACACCTCCTGTGGTTGCTGTAACATATGAAAAACATTGGTCTCGACTCTCATATTACCAAAGGATAATGTCATATTACCGTTTAAATGCAGTTGATGAGTGCATTTGCGATGGGCCAAGAATGGTCCGCCTAGAATGATTGGTATCTGCCTACCGGATGTAGGTTACGTAATAGAAGTACTATGAAATCAACCAGATAATAGAAATTTTGATCTTGACTATGACGTCTTCAATGATTCCTTTAGGTATCTTTACTGATCTATCTGCAAACTGTAAAGTAATATCAGTCGGTTTTAGATCCTTCAAGCCTAACTTCTCGTAGACGAAATATGGTAGAAGATTCACACTGGCACCCAAATCTAATAAATCTTGCTCCTCCAAAGAATCTCCAATTCTGCATGTAACAGTTGGACTTCCAGGATCTTTCAATTTCACAACCGCTAGATTTTGTAGGTACGATGAACATCTTTGAGCGATAAAAGCTTCTTTCGGAATGTTGGTCTTCTTCTTCACTATATCTTTCACGAACTTGGCATACGAGAGAACTTGCTTGATGGCAGTCAAAAATGGGATATTAATATGCATATTCTGAAATACATCGCAAATCTCCTTGTACTGGTCATCCTTCCTGGTATTCACTAGTTTTGAAGGAAACGGTGCTGGCGGATTCTTCAATATCGGTTCTCTTCTTTCGGCTTGGTTTGCTTGGTAACAGATAGTGGAGTGACAGGTGGAGTTACTCGTGATGGCTTCTTCTTACTTACGTCCACAGTAGTTCCTTCAACTTCTTTTGCAACAGTTTCTTCAGCAGGTGGCACAACACTAAATATATCTGGAGTGTTAGAACTGGGTGGGATGGTGGGGACATAAGTTACCTTAGGCTCCGCAGAATCTTTTCCTGGTTCATAGACAATCTTGTTATCAACTTTCTTGCCTGACCTTAGAGTGGTGACATCATTAACTTGTTCATGAGTAATCTCAAGGTTATCCACCTGCAGAACACCTCTTTCTTTCGGATTTGGCTCCGGTTAGCTTGGTAATGCTCCTTTCGATCTTTCCGTCAAGGCGGCAGCGATTTGCCCTATCTGGCCTTGAATGATACTAAAGTTACTCTCCAACTTATGGGTTTTTTTATTTGTCTATTTCAGCTCATTGATAATGGTGGTGATAGCTTCTTCCAGATGTGGGATAACTGCTTTGCTCGACTGAGGCATAGGGGCACTATATCCACTCATAAGATATGGTACTAACTCTCTGTTTGTGTTGGCTTGGTATTCTTTGGTTCGGTATGGTTTTGATTTTTGTATGGTTGCTGGCAGTTTTGGAACTGATTTGACTAATTTTGGAATCCTGGAGGAAAATTCCTCTGATTTGTATTTTATGGCTTCCAATAATTCTGTCCCTGATTGAACTGGTTATTTCTTCCTAAAGAGTTGATACTACATGCCTCTGCGCATTAGTATCCGGATAATCTGAACACTCTTCATTGGTGTGGCCTTCATCGTAACCGTTTCACAAATGGCATAACAAGGCTTAGTTGGTCGGGTTTAGCTTGGAAATTATTTGCTTTTGGAGGATTCATAGAGAACAGATCAAACTTCTTGTTCAGAGTTTCAAGTCCTGTTGATAGGCTTGCCATAATTGATATCATCGCTTGATTTGGGTCTTCTTGAATTTGGTTGCCAAATTGCTTCCGCACCCCCTCCACTCTAGCTACGTCCTCGTTGCTAGTACTCCATTGTTGAGTGTCTTCAGCTAAATTCTCGAGAAAGTTGTAGGCTTCCTTTCCATCTAATGATGTAAACTTACCTTGATGCATTGACTGTATCATCTGCTTGTTCATAGTAGAAATTCCTCGAAAGAAAAATGAGCGATTATTGCTCTTATCATAACCATGATGTGGACATGAGATTAGCAGATTATTGAATTTCTCCCAGCTTTGATGATATTCTTTAGTCACCTTCCCTTTGAAATTGTTGATGGCTTGCTACATGGCATCTGTCTTCTGGGGTGGGTAGAACTTGTTCATAAACTTTGTTCTCAACTTCTCCTAGTTGTTGATTGAATTGATCACCGTGCGCTTAACCATTCGGATGCTTTTACCCGGTGAGAGTGGAAAAGAATTAACTTGATACTCTCATCCCTGATATTCTGGTTCTTGAAAGTTCGAGGATCGATAGAAATTTGTTCATGTGAACATAAAATTTGAACATTATCTCAACCATTGAACTTTGGAAGCATAGAGATTACTAATGCTCTAAGTTCAAACTGATTAGCTTCTGTCTCTGGAAAAACAATACTGTTGGGTGGGTCTCCAATGATTAGCGAATAGAAATCACTCAGCTTCTTCCTCTGTTGTGCTTGCATGGGTAGGATAGCTTCAGGATTATTGGTGTCCACAACACCTCCATCATTGCGTGCGGCCATTGTATCAATCTCGTCTAGTATTCTTGTGAGTCGGTTGTTAAACCTTGTCCACTGTTGTTTTCTTACTGGACGATAATATGGACGACGGGGCATACACTAGAAAATGCTATGCGAAAATAACGAAAAACTATCCTGCTATGCTTGAATGCAATTAAACTAATATGCAACTAAAATGCAAAACTACTTTTCTTCAACTGGGTTGGACTTTGCAGCTAGTATCTTGCCCATTGTCTAAAGCTGTCTCTTCTAGGGTTATGGTGAATCACTTGGATTGGTTAAATACCACGGCCCACAGATGATGGTCCGTTTGTCAATATTCAGACAAGAAACACTAGAGTTTGATGTTTCGCTGTGTTGGCTTACAACTTCAATTGTTGAAAAGGTCCTAAATGCAATTATACTAGAAAGCAATAAAACTAAACAATGATGTAACTATACTAAGAATGAAATAAAAAGAATGAAGATTCGACTAACCTGGATGGTAGATCTTGTCTTCGAGATGTCCTTCAAGCTTCTTTCTTTCTTAAAAGGATGGATGATGCGGCTAAAATTACCTCAAGATCCAAAATTCTAATCTTGAAAGAAAATGTTAAACATAAACAACTTAAACCAGCAGCGACGCCATTTGACCAGCCTCTTTTTGTGTATGTAGATGGTGTATGGTCGTTGAACAAAATAGAAGCGTATCAAAACCTAATTATCCCTCAATAAGTAAAGGATGAGTAGGATATCGTTCCACTTTTAAGTGTATGTTATGTGAAGCACAGGACTGGAAATGGGGTTTAAAGGATTAAAAACTATGATTGTAGAGATTTTAGATTCTAATGCTAAACTAACCTAAATTAACTAAACTATTGAGAATTTATAAGAGAGGGAATTCAAGAGATTAGAATCCACCAATACTTTTAATCTATGACCTTCTGCTTGTTCTTACAAGTAGACTACAATTAGGCAATCGAGTGAGTGCCGATGTACTCTTAGACGAAACATCGTTAATAATTAACTCTACTTAAGGTTGTTCCTATGTTTATGCTATTAATATCTTCTTTCCTTTTATGTAAACTCGGGCACCCATTCAATGTATTACCGAGAGCAACATCAAGGAGTACTTCCTAATAGGGCGGCCATTCAATGAATCACCATTTAAGGCAAATACAAAGAATACTTCCCCTAGGCAGCCACTCCCTGAGCTACCCCTTCTAAGGCAACACAAAGAATACTTCCCTAACTCTAAAGAATTATACTACTAGAAGAAAAGTAAAGAACACTAGCATGATATTAATATTGCAAAACATAAACCCTATTCTATACTTCCATCCCCTGGTGTGGACAATGGAACTAATAACTAAAAACATAAAGAACTAACCTGATTGAAGAACACCATGAACCAGAAGAATCATTAAACCTTAAGCATCAGCTTCATCTCCTCCCTTGAAGGAGAAGATTAGCCTTCCATAAATAAGGAAGAACACGAAGAACGAGAAGAAGAAGAGTTGAAGAACATAAGACTAGAAAGACTAATTTATTAAGACTCGGCTAGTTAAAACCGGTCTTTTATTATTAATCTCTCTCTGCCTCAAGTTCTGGAGATAAGAATATAAGTGAATTAGCAAATTACATGAGTCACTTAGGTCCTCTATTTATAGAGGTTACAATGAGCTCTAGAAGCATTCCAAACCGTCATTTGTTTCCTAATACAAATTGACTTCTTTCAGAGTCCAACTTCGTCTCCAAAACTGAGAAGGAATTGGCTACAGTGTCGATCCATGCATCTAGACGCACTATTAATCGTCTGACGCTGATCAATCGATCGTCACGGGCCGCTCGATCCATGCGTCCCAGACCCGTAAGCCTATTTTGTCTCTTCTGCTCTATCATTCTATCCTCTTTTGCGGGCTTTGGTCCAAGCAACGAATTCTTTGGCCTTGGGCTTCCAAATAGGCTTTAAAATAGGTCCAAGTCGCATCTTTAATAGCTCCAATTCCTTGGCCTTCTCCAAGATTGTCCACGGGATTTCCATGTGATTCTTAATGCTCCGAATTGCTCCGTTATACCCCTTTTTTTCTAATATTCCACAAAACTCACTTTTTCACCTGTAAAATCATAAAACATAACTTACAAACACTATTATTCCACTAAGATGGCTAAACAATAGGCATAATTGAGGGTTAAATAGCACTTTTTGAGCACTTATCACAAGTATCTATATTTTTTAAGAACTATAATTTTTAAACATGTTGTGTTGCTAGTACTTCTATTTTTTTTTTTAATAACTACAATGCTATGTGTGTGTAATAGGTCCAAGTACAAACTCAAAACATGTGAGGAAATGTGCTCGATCAGCCGATTTAAGTGAAGAAGAGGAGATACATTCTACGAGTGGTAGATACTGCCTTTTGCTCAATTTTGGTTTCCATAAAGCTCAATATAATTCTCAATTTTTTTTCTAATATAGGTGCATGCGGTTTTGTTGCTACGGAGAATTTTGATAAAAGGAAAGGAAGATCTCGAATCAGCAGGTGTGGAAATTGCAGTGAAACGAAGACTACATGTACATGGCCTAAACCTCAATCACAAGGCAGGTACTGTATCGAGTGGTATATAGAAGGAACATGCATTGAGGTGGTTAAAGCATATTGAGTAGTTATATTTGGAAGGTTACAATATCCTAAACTATGTATATACTTATTTAATATTAGTATTTTCAAAATCTTAGTATTTCATTATTGAATTTATTGCTTGAATTCTTTTCAAGTAGCTTCTTCTTCTAAGGTTCCAACAGCTCCTCCACCTTCTTAGGTAATTACATTTATCTTCTAGGATATATTTTCCCACCAATCGACCATATTTACTAAACGAATGTAAACTCAAAAGGCGTTAACTGTGTTGTATTAGTTTTTGCAGGGTGATTAGTAGTGAGATTAGATGATGTTGGGAAGGTCTCCAGAACTGTTTAGGGCATTGAATTGTTACCAGAGCTTTTGTAAGTTGAGAACTATTTGACTCCGTAAGTATCTTCCTTATTCTTGAAACAGCCTCCCGATTGTGGTTCATAAGTGGTTGATTTGTCATCGGATAAGATACAGTGGAAGCGCAACTCGAGCAAGTGATTGTTTTGTTGGATTGTGTCCATTTTAGAATACTAGACTACGCTAAAAATTCAGTTTGTCTTAAAGACTTATAATTTTGCTGCATAGTAGTCGTTGTACTAGTATTATTTTTAGTTAGGACGTTACTTGCTATGCTTGCTCATGTTTCGGTCAGTTCAGCGAATAAATTTATTCTTGTATTGTTGTTTGTCCACCCTCCAAACATTCATCTGTAAATCCTCTTCTAATTTCAGCTTTACTTCACGTGTTGTTGGTTCCTAAGCTAAAGAAATTGTCAATTTAATTTGTAAAAAGGGAAGGGACTTTCTTTAATTTGGTTCTTCTCTGTGCTGGTTTTTACCGCCCTTCTGTAATGCCTATCTAATTTATTTCCAATCTAATTTGACATATGTTATCCAGTAAGGCTTGTTCACATTGAAATTATGATGGCTGTAGCTGTAGGTAATAATCTAGAATAACGTGATATGAGAGTGTCCAAGCGAATGTGAATAACTTTACGAGACATCGAGGAAGAGTTCAAGTCAGCAATCACAAGTGATGATATTCTTAGAGCTTTGGAGAAGTTGGAGTCTATTTTTGATGAAAATTATCCACTCATCCAAAGCTCGGCATTGCTTGCTTCATAGTGGCTCTACACTTCCAACAACAAGAAGGAATATAGTGACCAGTGATAAATCCAACAAAAAGCTATTATTCTCTCCTGTGGTTAGAACTTAGAAACCAGCCTTCACCAGAATTCTATCTAAACTATATCTGCAAATAAAATCTAAAAGTGGTGTGAAAAAGACAAGGTCTTACTGTATAAAACCCTCGAATCCTCGACCTGTAGAAAATATAGTAACAAGGAAAACGGGGTTCTAAATTTCTAATACATCAACACTAATTAAAGAAACTGCCTTTATTGAATATTGAAACCGCCTTTATCCGAATAATTAGAATATTGTATTGAAACACGTTCATACAAACAAAATAACTCAAATTCAAAAATTAGAATATTGTACTTATTGACACTAATGGGATATGAAAGACCACTATAGAGGATTATCTGTCCAAACACCTAGTTGAAATAAAGACAACATGAACTAGAAACTCGTTTGCATTCATGATTATCAAATAAAGATTAAAATGAACTAGAACTAGAATAAAGATTATCAAATAATGATTAAAATGAAATAATTAAGGAATCTCTTAACTACCATCTAGTGTCAGGATAAAAAATAAGACAGATTGTAACTAATAAATGCATTATGGATAAGGGTACGACCTTTCAGTGATTTTGAGAAACGATATAGGATTATTTATCTTACATTCTTACACTTTGGACTTCTGAAGTGAAATCTTCAAGCTAATCACCATTTATTACAATAGACCTGTAGAAACAGGAAGAATGATAGCAGGCAACAACCTGTAGAAAATATAGTAACAAGGAAAATAGGGTTCTAATACATCAACACTAAAGAAAGACTATAAACAAACAAAATAACTCAAATTCAAAAATTATAATATTGTACTTATTGACACTAATGAAAGGCCACTAAAGAGGACTATCTGTCCAAACACCTAGTTGAAATAAAGACAACATGAACTAGAAACTTCTCTACACAAAAGCGAAATAAGTTTTAAGAAACCAAAACAAGGAAGTAAAACTGCTCCTATCCAAATTCCATCAAACTCCACCACTACCAAATAAAGCTTTTTTCCTCGATTTGGAAGTACCAACAACCTTCTTGTATGCATGAAAGCCCCATTGAAAATCGTTTCTCAATCACCGTTAGTAGGATAATGATAGTCAAACCAAAGCTTAAATATTTACGCATCGGATAGTTCGCTTTTGAGCTTGAGCTTTAGTATTTTGTTCTCGACAAGCCCAATACTTATAACTTTAGGGCCATTTTTAGGGATAGCTAATCTCTTTTTTGGGGAAAAGTGACGGACTTTGCCTCTGAGAAAAAGACAACGGCAGTATGATACTTCGAAGCTGCAAGATAACCAGCTTTAGGCATCATCATAAATTCATCCGTACCAGATTTTGAAAGGTTCTCCACACAATTTTTAAACCCATGAACACTGAACATCTTTACATACTCTTGCTTAAAGCAACTCAACTCTACCAACAGATATGCTTGTACTTTTATCCAATTCTCTTTACAATAACCCAATGTTAAAGCCAATGCCATAAAACCACCGGTTCCATCTCCCATTGGTTCTTCAATATCCAAAGTGAATGGCCTCACAACTTCTGGAACTTTATCCATATAGTGAAGTAGCAATGAGTATATGAAGGTATTTCAACATCCCCGAGATACTCTACCTACAAAAAACATCTCACTATTCAACAACTTTTTATTTTATTAATTCCTACTTAATCATAAAAACATGTACATGAATTTACCTTCTCTTTTCTTTTCATTGTCTCTTTCATCAGTCCAGGAGTGACAGGTGAAGCATCGCTAGCAAGTTGTTGCATAGGCATAGGGGTTTGGTTCCACTATGTCCTCCGTGAGATCTTTAATATTTGCATCATTTGCAAATTTCTTTTTTTCTTTAATCACCTGAATTCTTTTCTCAATATTGTTTATATGGGACACTATGCCAATAAAAGCCTCATCAAGGTACTCTTTTATTGCATACAAATTCATCTTCAGACCAGCCACCTCCTCTTCTAGTCGATCCATTGGAACTTGGAAATCTAAGAGAAAAAATAAATAAAGAAACATTTAGACCTAGGATATTGACCCGAACCGGCCAATTCTAACTTCCAAGGTATGTGTCGTTTGCTTGGAGGTCACTTCTAGCATCTTATGTTTCTTGTCCTATTTTCTCTTGTTGCATCTTCTTTTGCTATGTGGTATTGTGCATGTATTATTACTTCCAGTTTTATTGGAAACTTATACTATGATATTAGTTTTACTTTCATTCAATATTACGAATAAGTTCTCTTCCTAATTGTTTGATTTATTTATTCTTACTCACTGATATTTTCACTTATATTAGCTGATGAATGTTTCCTACCTAGGTGAGTTTATGTATTGTGTTTTTAATCTTAGCTGGTTTTCCTGTCACAAATTGGTAACAGACGACATATAGCCTTTCTTAAGCATTCACAAACAGCAGCCCAGTTTGACTATTTTCTAAATTTTGCTATGTTAGTTCTCATATATTCGTATAATACACCTTCTCGTTTGCGAGTCAAAATGAACGTCTAAAGGATGTTAAGGGTCAATTGTTATGCTCGACTAGAGTTATCAATATGTCGTTGAAGCCTCAAATATTAATGTTTCTTTATTTAGTTTTGATTTTTAGGTTCCAATGGAAAAACTAGCTACATAAGGAGGTGGTTGGCGTGAAGCTAGATTTATGTGCAATGAAATCGTATCTTGATGAGACTTTTAAAGGTTTAGCGTCCCATGCCAACCAAATTGAGAATAGAGTTAAGTTGGAAATATCAGCAAAGAAATGGGAGAATGATCCTAGGATGAGACGTTTTGAAATAGCTTTAATGGAACTAGAGAATACTCCTGTGCCAATTATTAGATATAAAGATGCTTCACCTATCACTCCTAAGCTGATGAAGGAGACAATGAAATAAGCAAAACGGAAGGTAAATTCATGCTAAGGATTTTATGATTAAGTAGAAACTATATTAATGAAAAGAAAAATAGTTGCATAGTGAGATGTTGCTATACCCTTGAAACGGTGTATGCTAGAGATTCTTTAGACAATACCCCCATAGTAACAACGAAATAGGTGCATTCACATAATTCTCATTTTACTTGTTACAAGCACCAAGATAACCATTTGTTATTGTTTTAGGTTGAGTTTAGTAAGGATATGGGTGATTGCTCCTTCTATCGCTATCTGGATTACTTCTCAGACGTTCTACAACCTTTAATTTTGGATATTGAAGATCCAAAGGGTGACAGCAACTATGGATTTAAGACCTTGGCCATGGCATTGGGGTATGGCGAGGAGGGTTGGGTCCAAGTACGAGTTAATCTGATTTCAGAGTTGCACGCAAGTAAGGAAGAGTACATACGGATGTTCGATCATGAAAATGTGACTCGTTGTGAGGGAAGTCTATTACACTTTAAGGGTGATGCTCCTGAGGAGAAATGGATGTTGCTACCTGAACTTGGTTATCTTGCAGCGTCAAAGTATAGCGTTGTGATTGTGTATTTCTCAATGGCAGGTTGTCACACTTTTCTGCCGTTAAAGTCAGCATTCAATGAGAATGACTATAAATTCATTGGTATTGGGCGTGTTCTAAACCACTTTTTAAAGTTGAATTTGGAAGCAAATTGTCCAATGCTAAAGATCGCGACGTTTTGGGAAAAACATCATCGTGAAATCGCAGATGAGTGGAAATCATATTTCATGTCTCGCTTTGATGCATTTCCACTTGTCTCTTGCAGAGATGATCATTTGGGTGACCATGTGATTCTGAGTGATTCAGATTGACTTGGTAAGAGGCCACATTTGTTGAAGCTTTCGCCCTATTATGGCTACAATAGACTTTAAGACCTTGGAATCACGTAGCCAATGTTTTTTCTCAAGTTTAATGCAATTGTTTGAGTTCACTTTAAATTTGTGTAGAAAAAAATAATATGTTCTTTATAATTTTGGATGTTGTTTGAAACAAGTTATTGCTTCCTCTTAAATTAGTTATGCACAAGTGAAAAACTATCGAATCCAAAGCCTTGTGTGTATGTAAAATCATGAGTGATGTGATTTTGAGTTGTAATATGATCATGAACAGCTGCAATATTATCTTAAGTTAGTTGTAATATGATCATGAAATAGATGGAGAAAGAGAAACACAAAAAAAAAATTGTGCCTCTTTCAGATTAAACAATTAATTAGAAGTGGATCCAGATGGCCGGATTCAAACCTTCAGCCTCTCAAATAATGAGCGTTCTTACCCTTTTGAGCTGATGGATCCATTGACAAAGACAAACATTCACCATATGATGAGTAACAAGTTCAGAGAAATCAAAGCACCTTGGCTGCTTATATTTTGTCTTCTATGTCTCTTATATCCTAAAATTACCTTAAGAGAGCATGTTTGAGACAGTTTCAATCATGATGATCAGGCATTTTATATCGTGCTCGTTTGCATATTCATACTGCTCTATAAGGCTTGGGTCTAACATGGGAACAAACGCTGCCTACACGACATTATTATGCAATAAGTACTTATTATGCAGTGAGTACTTATGGAAGTCAGGTAATAATACCCCAACAAAAATAGAGTTCTACAAAATAACCACAGCAATGAACCAATGCACCTAAATAGCATGTGAACAATATTGAAAACGTCACCATATATCTTTTCCAAACCTGCAGAAGATGTCGACATATGAAAAACCATATTGATTTACGTTTGGAGGACTGAGGACGCAGAGTACCCATAACAGAGAGACACTTCACATTGGACATGAGAAAAATCATAGTCATTATCTGGTTCTTAATCGTGTGTACACCCAAGCTGCTACATGACAGTAACAGGCTGATGCCCTGTCAAGCCACTGCAGGTCATTACAGGCCACTGATAGGCCGTCTTCTGACATATGATTCAATTACATAAAACATTTTCTCCATAATTTCCACCCATTCATCTAGCTTGAACAACATCTAACACCACCCAAACACTATATCAATTTGCCCAACCTCCATATTAATCAAGCACATACAACCTCACCAGTGGCAAACCAACAGAAACACTCCAGTCCAAATAGAGCAGCGATGCCAGCATCCTCAACCTTCAGTTCCTTCTTGTTTCTCCATAGGTGCTTAACATAAATACACTCCTTCCAGAATGTCTCAGTACGTCCAGCAATGTTGTATAAAAAAACAAATCAGCATGTTAATGCAAATTAAAAACCATTATGCTTTATAAGACATGCATATATAGATAGACTTGAATCAAGACTTTTTACTTATTTGTTTTTAAAAAATTCCCTTTTGAATTCCCACTAGCACTATAGAACGGTAAAATGTATTAATTCCAAAAAGACCATTATTCCAAATGTTATTTTACAACAGTAAAGGAGCAATGATAGGATGTACTAATGTACGTGGGAAAGACAAAAACAGCAATTACTATTTCACGGCGGATTGAATTGGCTTACTTGAAACTCTTCACACAAAAATCGACAAATCCTTGCAAGCCTTTGTTGTTTTTCAAACCTCCCCGTATTGATTTTGAAAACCAATTTAATGATGAGCTTCAAGTGTGATAATTCATCAATTCAAAAACCTTAAATAGTGTCAGTTTTGATGCAAAATCATCAAACAAGAGTGTGAGGTAGAAGATAAAGGATATTTATCGAAAAGATAAAGATAGAGGAGAGGAGAGAAGTCTCGCACGATTTTTTTTTTCTTGTTACAAAAAAATGGAACCTAAACAAAATTTCTACCAGTTCCATGCCGGTTTTACCCTTTATACATTTTCTCATTTTTATAGTGTAAGATGACAGATGTGTGGTCCAGATATGTGCGCATTGAGACGCATTTGAAGCCCTACGCATTGTAGATTTTGTATTCTATATATATCTCCACCAAATATTGTAGCTTTTTCCAGCCGATATATATTGCATTTTTTGGTATATATCGGTGATATATCCGATATATATTGTTTGTCTTTTTGATTGTTTGATAGATATTTCCGATATATAATGATATTTTGACCAGTTGAGCAAAAATGATATATATCTTTGATATTTATGATATATATCGGTTTTTGGGTACACGATATATAGCCCGACATGGAAATTATGTGTCTTGCTTTGAATTTATTCTAAAAATGAACGAACTTTCCATTTTTTTTTTACAATTGATGCAACCTATTTGATTTCCGTTAAATCAAGTGCAAAATTGAAGTCACAATTAGTTGGGTGATGTGTCGATCCTTGAGTCCAACTAAGCATGCATTATTACAAAGTCATTGTTGCCCTCAAACAATCATGTGATGCTAAACGGTAAGATCAATTTTGAACTTGATTTGACGGAAATAAAATAGGTTGCATAAATTGTAAAATAATTGAAAATTCATTCATTTTTAGAATAAATTCAAAGTACGTTGCATTAGTTGTAAAAAATGACAAAGCGTGTTTCATTTTTAGGTAATTTTGCCTAAATTCTTAATAGTCATACCTTATTGTTTCCACCAGTAGTGCTCCACCTCAATAGAATTGATAATAACTATCTCTTTGATTGTGCATGCATGAGGGTGTATTTTAATGGGGTACAACTTTATAGACCTATAGTTATTCTAAACACGCATTTTCGCTATGATTTTTATTGCCGTGTATAGTCACATCTTTTTTTCTTCTTATATATATTTTTTTTCTTTACTACATACCTAACTAATTGAAGCGACTATTTTATTTTTGTAGTTATTTTGCAATCATAAGGTTCTATGAGTTATTAGAGCAAGATTGACAAAGCATTTATGAACTTTTAGACTTGAAAATTGCCACGTTTGGCATGAGCTTCAAACCACATTTGTCATGTATTATTGTTTTTTCATTTGGGCTTTGATTTACTAGACGTAAACAAAAATCTCTCTCTCTCTCTCTCTCTCTCTCTCTCTCTCTCTCTCCTCTTACAAATCAACGACATCAACTCCTATTAAAAAGGAAATTTCTCGATCTCCGCTTTAAAAGAAAAATTATAGCACTTCTAATTAAAATGGGAATCATTCTCCTATTATAATGTGAATTCCTCTTTTATTGAAAAAGAAAAATCTAGCACTTATAATTAAAACGGAAATCATTCTCCTATTAAAAAAGAAAATCACACTTCTAAATTAAAACGGGATCTCTCCAGCCTCCAATTAAAAAACGGGAATCATTCTCCTATTATAATGGGAATTTCTCTCCTATTGAAAAAGATAAATCTAGCACTTTTAATTAAAACTGTAATCACACTTAGCTTCTAAATTAAAATGGGATCCCTCATCCAATTAAAAAATAGGTTTTTAAAACTTAATTAAAACAATTTGTTAATAAATTAAAATGGCCAGAAGGGGTATTTTTCTAGTTTTCTTAAAATTCCACATCATCAACTTCTATTAAAACAGGAATTCCTCTCCTATTGAAAAAAAAAATCTAGCACTTACAATTAAAACGGAATCATTCTCCTATTATAATAGGAAATCCTCTTCAATTGAAAAGGAAGGTTTTAGCAGTTCTAATTAAAACGGAAATCACTCTCCTATTCAAAAACAATAATTCACACTTCTAAATTAAAACACTTCTCCAATTAAAAAATAGGAATCATTCTCCTATTATAATAAGAATTCCTCTCCTATTGAAAAAGATAAATATAACACTTAGCTTCTAATTAAAACATATTTTTAATTATCGGTTTAGTTCATATCGGTTATTGGGTTATCAAAACCCATCGAATCACCTCTAATTGTAAGTATGGCTGAAGCTCCCTCGGTGACAAGGCTTCCCTCCTTGTCTTGTTTCGTTATTTCATCGTAAAAATCATAGAACAATCACAATATATGAGTTGTATACTATATCGGCTATTAAAATGCTTAATTAATAATTGTGCTCTACCTATCTTATTTTATGTAGTAGTGAATTTGACCTTTTATTTTACATTTATTTCTATGGAGCGATCTGTTGTAGCTTTGTAGGTGGCAATGGGACTCAAGGTCTTCAAACCTAAATGGAGACTTTTACAACTATATATAACAAAATATTTTTGCATGTGACATGCAATGCCTAAAAACTAAAGGTAGAATCTTCCTCTCAAAGATTGACATCCCAAAAATAATTCAATATTGAAGAGCTTTAGATTTGTTGACATCCCAAAAAATAATTCCAAAAAATAATTCAATAACAAATTATAAATTGTATGTGGCAACAGTACTCAAGCTCTTCCTCCTTTCAAAGATTGAAGAGTTTTAGATTTGTTGTGTCATTATTATATGTAGCTGCATTTTTTTCGTTCATTGCTTGCACTAGTTTATATACCCGAAGGAACTTCTGTAGCAAATGACTCTTTTTTTCCCCGATAATAGTAACAAATGACTCAGATTGAACAGATATATCCTTTGATAATCCACCTTAGTATATTTTATAATATTTGTGCAAACGGGTAAATAAGTTCACATTATTCAAAGGTTCAAAGCATAGCAGTAGTACATCGAGTATCTGAGTAAGTGGATCGGAGCAAGGGTCATATCTCATTTAAATAAATCAAAGGAGGTATGTCTAAATTTAATTAAATTTTCTCCTGTAATCAACTTAGGGGACAACTATCACACATGGCCCAGTAAAGAGAAAAATTACGAAGTCAATTCTAATTGATTGGATTGAATGACGTGGCGATAACCAAAACCCAAATTGTAGGGAATAAAACGAAAAGAAAAATAAGAAGAGAGAAACCAGAGACTAAATAGACCATCTCTCTTTCTCACTTCACAAGTACTGAATATAACAAAGACAACCAACAGAAGAATTGAAGAAAACAGATAGCTTATGCACATGTTTTACAATCCTTTTTGAATGTGTGTTTGTTATGATTTTTCCATTTTGTCCAACATATAATATGAAGGCACAAAACTCCTTCGACAAACAGAAATTCTTGCTCACTCTATACTGCCTCAAATGCATCTAATTTCAAGTATTACAAAACACTTTCACAGGCAAGCACCCAAGTTCTTCATCAAATTTGTCCAGAATCTAACTATTTAAATTAAACTATTCGAAATTTGATGCATAATCAGCAAGAAATTCCCAGTTATTCTTCCACTCATCCTTCTCGAAACTTTACCAACCAACGTTAACTACCGTACTTCAAATTCTTTGATTTTGATTAGTTGGAATTGATGAATATCAAATTCTAAAAAATCTATTTGAGAAACAAAATTCCAATTTTTACAAAAAAACACCCATGTAAATCAAAGAAGGTATGTTAAAGAGATTTTGAATAGAGGGAATTGGTCATAAGCTATTGATGTCATCTGTGAGGGACTAATATACACAACCAACGTATATTATACACGTGTCCAGCACAACTCGTCACCATATCAAGACATGCCAGGTCGCTCATACCAAGACCTTCCAGGATGCTCATATCATAACCGCAACCAAATCGCTTATACCAAGACCACAACCAGGTCTTGTAACGCTCAAAGATGGAAAGGGAGACGTTACAAGAATTATGTAACAACAACCATGCACTTTATTGCATCCTCATTAAAGCTCATTCAAGACCACATTAAGTAGAGGGGCAATAAAATCAAGATGAGACATCATCTAGAGGGGACTTTCTCCACTCCGGAAGGAGATGACTTTTTCTCCATAATCAATCCATTTTCCTATTCAAATGAGCAATCAATAGGAACTACGTCAGACTTGATTCCAGTTCATCGGAGAACTGGATACGTATGCAGCTCGTGTCTATTGCGAGCTCAGTCAAATCCACAACTCAATCCCATTATCCTAAGTTGTAAGACTAATTACGAAATCTAGTATTTACATCGTCGATCACTGTCCATAGAGAAAAAATAAAATAAAAAAGGGTTGTTCTGTTTAGTTTCCAGTTTCTATCTAGTCTCCATTTTCTATTTCCTTATTTTTCTTTTTGTTTTATGTTTTATTCCCTACATTTTATGGGACTAGTATTTGCACATGATCGTTATGACACGATACGGCGCTTCGCACACCCGATCGCATCCACCTCCCCGTCTGACGCCGCGCGGATATCGCCGCGCCGGTGCCCGACACACATCTATCTCCCGTGACGCATAGATATCTGCGCCCTTGATTGCCCCGATGCACATCCGCCCCTGTATAGCATATATACGTGTGCCTTCGGCTTCGGCACCTCTGACGCACATCTGCCCCCCGGTACGGCATAGATACCGATCACCGTCCATAGACAAAAAATAAAATAAAAAAAGGTTGTTCTGTTTAGTTTCCAGTTTCTATCTAGTCTCCGTTTTCTATTTCCTTATTTTTTTCTTTTTGTTTTATGTTTTATTCCCTACATTTTATGGGACTAGTATTTCTTTGGTACTATCGACGACACAAATCTGCTGCGCCCAAATATAAACGCAACATTCACCTCCCTGCATAACACAAATACACGCGCCTTCGGTGCCCCCGACACACATCCACCTCGATGCTCCGCAGATCGCCGACGCCCCGGTGCCCCGACGCCAAGCCGGTGCCCCTAGTAATACATATCGATGCCACATGCATCCACCCCTACACCACATATATCGTGCGCCCGGCTTCTACCCCGACGTACATCCGCCCCCGATACGGCACAAATACGTGCGCCTTCGGTGCATCCACGCCCCCTCTACTCATCTTTCGAGCCCAACAACCCATAAAAGTTCAGCCCAAAAATAGTCCACACTTTTTTTTGGTGGGGTGGGTGAGGTGAGAATTTTTTTTTAAACTCACCCCAAAAAACTTGTTAACTCACCCCAGGAAAACAATCTAGTGGCTATGGTGAGGGGGTGGCACGACCAAATATCACCTTATGAGGTGGAATTTGTTGTCCCAATCCATAATTTGTTATATAGACTAGAATTTAACCCGTGGCGATGCCACTTATTGAATCAAACGTATGTTTAAACACCATTTTACACCAATTTATTTTAAAAAAAATTGGCATGGTTTCCCTATCTTTTTTTACATCTGAAAATGAACCTGTATGGCGTCATATGAATTATAAATAACTTCGCACGACAATGGGCTAGTTTAGTTATTTATAAATTCATTTTTCAAAGCATACAACAACTCAAAACATGTCTAAGAAGACAATGAAAAGAATTATAGAGCAACACTATGAACTATGACAATAACTTAGCAAAAATTCCAAATCGTTATCAGCAAGCAATTCAAACCACACAGAATAAAAAAATATACAATAAGCACCCACATTAGTTATGATGGCACATGAAACCATATGCAGATCTAACTAATAAGCACCACAGATTAACGGTAAGTATGGATAGGTTTCTCTATTGATCAATGATATTCATTCAAATTTTGAAGTTGAAAAATAGAGATGCTTCATTTCACATTCATCGACTCCTGCATCATCACACAAACCAATTAAATAATGGACAAAATTAATCAATGTTCAAATTGTACCCCACAAAAAAAGTAGTGCTTAGTTTTCACTGATCATGCATACTCCTTAACTTTCTAATGCATACACATTTGATAGAAAGAGTGTGAGCATCCAACACAAATATTTTGATGCCTAATGTACAATAGAAATGTTGAGATGAATTGGTGTTCCTAGCTTGGACGTTCCACAATGTCAATACATGGTACTATTGAACTAATAACCTTTTGAACTACATTATCTCAAAGTCATGCAAAGTATTAAAAATTGAGTCCATTCCTTGTGTGAGATAACCTGCCAAAACACTTATTTTAAGTTTCTGATAAGTTCAATCATACACTAATTTAGTGGCTCCATTATAGATTGTAAAGTTGATTGATACAAAAATAAAAAATTAAAAAAAATAAATAATAATAATAATAATAATAATAATAATAAAGACTCTAGCTAGCTTTCTCAAGGAATATGGTGGATTTGTAATTAAGCCATATCGATATAAGTCGTCGGAGGTAGCATAAGTGAATTGCTAAGAAGAAGGCAAGAAGGTGACAATCAAACTAAAAATTAAAGATCGACTCACATAAGAATTGGATGAAAACACCTTCTATTGCCATTAGAAAATATTTTTTATATGTAAATTATTTGCATGAACGTAAAGGCATAGATTTAAGATGATGATCTAAGATGCAATGTGTTATGATAACTATTATGAGTAGATTTGGTATAGGCAGAGCTTTAGAAGCTTAGGTAGGCTTTGACACAACTTAACTGCCTAGAGTATCCTTAAGCAAGACGAAAACTATGGAGGTGTCACGACAATCTCTTGAGCTAATTGGACTTGGTGGTTCTCATGCAATTATTTATTTATAACCTGTACATCATAAAATTAACGTACGGTAGAAAACAAACATTGTATATATGACAATATAATACATATATACCTTAACAATAATTTGGTCGGAATAACTGTAATAGTTGACTGTGGAGGTGTGACTACTACCTCATGAGCTTATTGGACTTGATGTGAAGGTATTTATGAGGTTGACGAATTAGCACTTATGCACTCTCTCTATCTTCTTGTGTGTTGAGCCAACTTGTGCTTAGAAGGAATAACACTAAGTAGAGTTGACCGTGGAGGTATCTAGACAACCTCATGAGCTAATTAGACTTGATGGTTTTCATGTAATTGTTTGTTCATAACCTTTATTTTGTAATTGGTAAAAGGTTAAATACATAAAAAAATTAACAATATTAACGTAAGCATAAAACAAACATTGTATAGATTGTGGAGTTTTACAATTCATGTAAGAATAAAAAAAGAAGAAAAAAACCTTGAAAGAATAAAAGAAAAAAAAAAGTTGAAAAAATACCTCAGCAAATGCATCACGTTCACTGGTAGAAGTAGTTTGTGTCTTATCCATGCTGAGGAGAAAATGGAAAACAATAAAATTTTTACGAGAACATGGCAGACTACAAAATATTGATAATCAATGACTTGTTGAGCAAAAAACAAAATAAATATGACTGCAAAGAGTTAAATAAGACTTTCAGTAGAAGATAACTGAATGTTAAAGATCAATGAACATCTTAATTAAACCAAGAAATATTAGTTTTCTACTCAACCTAATGAAGGCTAGAAGTAAACTTTGTGACAAAAGATGATGTTTCTACATGATAACCATTTATAGAATGAAACATAGTGCACAATCATCCAATGCATGGGTTTTTATTTCGGGTGGTGATTTTGTTGGTAAGTTTTTTTTGGAGTAAGTAAGACTCTTAAAAGAAATTGATTTTGGGTGGTTATTTTGTTGGCAAGTTTTAGGACTATTTAGTTTAAAGTAAGTAAGACTCCGAAAGCAGGACTCTTTAGTTTAGAGTAAGTAGGACTCTTAAAAGAAATTGATTTATCACCTTAGGATCATCCCAAAATTGTTTTCTCCCTGACCGCTTGATATAACAGTATCATTATTATATTTGTTGACAAGTTTTAGGACTCTTTAGTTTAGAGTAAGTAGGGCTCTTTAGTTTAGAGTAAGTAGGATTCTTAAAAGAAATTGATTTATCACCTTAGGATCATCCCAAAACTGTTTTCTCCCTAACCACTCGATATAACAGCATAAAAAATCAAGCTTCTTTCCACAATGTAAATACATGGTACTATTAAACTAATAACATTTTGAACTACATTATCTCAAAGTCATGCAAAGTATTAAAAATTAAGTCCATTCCTTGTGTGAGATAACCTACCAAAACACTTATTTTAAGTTTCTGATAAGTTTAATCATACACTAATTTAGAGGCTCCATTCTAGATTGTAAAGTTGATTGATACAAAAATAAATAATAATAATAATAATAATAATAATAATAATAATAATAATAATACTAATAATAACAAAATAATACTAATAGCTTTCTAATAACAAAATATGGTGGCTTTCTCAAGAAATATGGTGGATCAGATATAAGTCGTGAGGGTAGCATAAGTGAATTGCTAAGAATAAGGCAATAAGGTGACAATCAAACTAAGAATTAAAGACTCACATAAGAATTGGATGAAAACACCTTCTATTGCTATTAGAAAATATTTTTTATATGTAAATTATTTGCATGAACATAAAGGGGTAGATCTAAGATGATGATCTAAGATGCAATGTGTTATGATAACTATTATGAGCAGATTTGGTATAGGCAGAGCTTTAGAAGCTTAGGTAGGCTTTGGCACAACCTAACTGCCTAAAGTAGCCTTAAGCAAGACGAAAAAACTCTAGCAGATTGCAAATTGTATTGTTGGGCCAACTTGCGCCTAGAAAGTTGCGAAGGTATGAAAGCATTGGTGGGATTGACTCCAAGAGTTAACTGTGGAGGTGTCACAACAATCTTTTGAGCTAATTGGACTTGGTGGTTCTCATGCAATTATTTTTTTATAACCTGTACATCACAAAATTAATGTACAGAAGAAAACAAACATTGTATATATGACAATATAATACATATATACCTTAGCAATAATTTAGTCGGAATAACTGTAATAGTTGATTGTGGAGGTGTGACTACTTCCTCATGAGCTGATTGGACTTGATGTGAAGGTATTTATGAGGTTGATGAAGTAGCACTTATGTGCGCTCTCTCTATCTTGTGTGTTGAGCCAACTTGCGCTTAGAAGGAGTAACACTAAGTAGAGTTGACCGTGGAGGTATCTTGACAACCTCATGAGCTGATTAGACTTGATGGTTTTCTTCATGTAACTGTTTGTTCATAACCTTTATTTTGTAATTGGTGAAAGGTTAAATACATAAAAAAAAAAAAAAAATTAACAATATTAACATAAGCATAAAACAAACATTGTATAGATTGTGGAGTTTTACAATTCATGTAAAAAAAAAAAAAAAAAAAAAAAAAATAAAAAAAAAAAAAAAAAAAAGTTGAAAAAAAACCTTTGAAAGAATAAAAGAAAAAAAAAAAGTTGAAACATTCATTTGGTAGAAGTTTTGTGTCTTATCCATGCTTTGAGGAGAAAATAAAAACAATAAAATTTTTACGAGAACATGGCTGACTACAAAATATTGACAATTAATGACTTGTTGAGCAAAAACAAAATAAATATGACTTCAAAAGTTAAAGAAGACACTTTCAGTGAGAAGATAACCGAATGTTAAAGATCAATGAAATGACTTTTAATTAAACCAAGAAATATTAGTTTTCTACTCAACCTAATGAAGGCTAGAAGTAAACTTTGTGACAAAAGATGATGTTTCTATATGATAACCATTTATAGAATGAAACATAGTGCACAATCATCCAATGCAGGGGCTAGGACTATTTAGTTTAGAGTAAGTAGGACTCTGGAAGTAGGACTCTTTAGTTTAGAGTAAGTAGGACTCTTAAAAGAAATTGATTTATTCGATATAAAAGCATAATTATTATATTTGTTGACAAGTTTTAGGACTCTTTAGTTTAGAGTAAGTAGGACTCTTAAAAGAAATTGATTTATCACCGTAGGATCATCCCAAAACTGTTTTCTCCCCGACCGCTCGATATAACAACATAAAAAACCAAGCTGCTTTATTATGTAGATATACTAGAATTTAACCCGTGGCTACGCCACTCAAGTTATAATTAAATGAATACATGTAAATTTAACTTTTACAATAGAACTACCTTTTTCTTTTTCTTTTTTTGACATTTAAATTGAACTTGTTAGTGTCATTGTGATACCCTTAACTGAATATGCCTTAGAAAATCATCTTGGCCGAGTATATGTATTGAGAACAATTTGTTCATCTAGAAGCTTCATACAGCAAACGGAGTGTACTTGCATCGAAAAAAAAACAAAACGGAGTGTACGTAAACAACTTTCACTATTCATTCCTTATGTAATCCATATTCAATTTATACACGCTTTCAAACGGTGAGCAAAGATTCAAATTTTTTGATACTAAACCATTCTATGAATCATAATCATGGCCCAAATTAACCTAGCAAAAGCAACTCAAGCTACAACAACATTTTAGTTAGATACTAAATCCTTGGTTACAATGAAAACTTTATACAAATACATAATGCTCTCTTATTGGAAATGATTGCATACCTTAGCAAATAAGGTGAGTGACTATTCATGAGCTGATGATTCTTGCCTCTACAGTGATGATGCACACTTAAAATTGCTAGAAGGTAATAACTGTATTGAATTAACAAAAGGAGAAGAGTTACATTACAAAGAATTGAGAAATGAGTATAATAGTTGATTATGTAATAGCATACCAACTACAATACATTAAGAGGAGAATCAATTATGGTTGTTCCACTAAAGTTAAGAAGTCTGGTATGCTATCTCACCACTTCCCAGTGCAATGAGGTAAGTGTTGCTCCTGCTGTTGCACATTTTTTAGTGCCAAAGTTGACTTCCTGTCCAAGCTAATGTGATAAAGAGCCAGAAGTTCTAATGCACTAATTGAGCAAAATGCTTCCACTGCAGCTATTGATATAAGACAATCCATAATTTAATCCAACCTGCTTGAATAGAGGTGATACTCTTTAGTCTGCCTTGTGATCCCTACTCCTAAGATGGAGTAACTAACGTGGTCGAAGGAGGAGCTATACAATATTATTTAACCATGGCCATTATAGGAGGAGCTATACACTAGTATTTAACCATGTCCATTATATTTATACCATGTAAGATATCTCATTTTCAAAATTTTGAAACTATTTTTTTCCATTTTTTTTAACCTTAGCTTATAACAATTTTGGACTCCACCTGGAAAACCTGCTCTATGTGGCATTAGGTTCTCTTCTTGGCTTTGTTAACTCTTAGCCTGCTTAAGTCTAGCTCGATCTATCTGGGGGTTGTTAGCTTTTGCTTAAGTCTAGCTCTGTCTAGAGGTGCTACTCTTTAGTCTGTCTTGTAATCCCTACTCCTAAGATGGAGTAACTAACATGGTCGAAGGAGGAGCTATACATTACTATTTAACCATATCCATTATATTTATCCCATGTCAGGTATCTCTTACTGTTTCTCTTGCTGTTTTCAAATTTTTGAAACTATTTTTTTCCATTTTTTTTTAAACCTTAGCTTATAACTATTTGGACTCCACCTCATAACTATTAACTGAAGAACGGAACATAGCATATTGCAGCTAGCATAACAAAACATTAGAGGCAACTTAGTGGCCAAGACCATTCTCACAAACCAACAAGCGTCTGAAGTACAAAGTAACTAAATACTTGTACGCAACTGCATAGCAATTAAAAGTTTATTTAATCTCAATTTCAAAAGTTGAAAAGTTGACCCTCATGTAATGTTTTATTTTGTAAACAATGAAACAATTATATAATTTAATATGTGAAATAACTATACCTATTGAAGAGGCTTGGAGCGATGGAGAAGAAGCACTCTTGTTGAGTTTCTGGTTCTCTGAAGATTTTGCGTGAAGAAAAGGGGAATCCTTGTTGAATTTCTACTTCTCTGAAGATTTTGCGTGAAGAAAATGAGAATTTTTTTTGGCTTGAAGATCGATTTTCGTGAAGGTTTTGTTGGCGTGAAGAAAAGGGGTTTTGAAGGTTTAGTCGGGGTTTAGTCTATTTTAGAGTATTAGGTAAATAGGACTCTTCAAGTATTAGAGCATTAGGTAGATAAGATTCTTCAAGCATATTAGGTAATTTAGAGTATTAGGTAAATAGGACTCTTCAAGAATTAGAGTATTATGTAGATAGGATTCTTCAAGCATTAGAGTATTATGTAAATAAGACTCTTCAAGCATTAGCACAGATCCCGAGAAAGTCAGAACCACCACTTAAGCCCTTATAACTTTGCTAAAAAACTAAGTTGTTTTGTATTATAAACTAGAAATTAACTCGTGGCTACGCCACTTTCGAGTCATAACGTTATTCATTTTTTTATTAATTGAATTAGAAACTGCAAAAGAAACACAAAAATCTAATAACTATTATTTACAAAATTAATATTGAGTGTTTATGGAGGTTGTATGCTACTTAGATTGTTTTGGATTACGATGACCTTTGTTATATAAACATATGCATCAAATTCATTCATTTATCAGAAAATTTAAGAAGTCATTATCCTATCAAATATTGTATTTTTTTTATCTAAAAAATCCAAAAAGCAAAGTCCTCTATCTTGCAAAATGCTACGACATAACAACCAGTCAATATTTCACACTCGTTGTTAGCTAATCTAGATTCAAATCCTCACATACAATGAAGGGTTCCTTATTTCCTAACCATATGTATAAAAAGAAATTGAGAAGTAAACATCAAAGCTCAAAAATTACGAAATACACCTTCTCTCAAACTAAAGCAGGACTTCAGGATACACGATATTAGTTGTGTGGTTTGAATAATCAAGAGGGAGGATGACATGGATTCATTTTGAAGAAGTGCATCTTGATAACGCCACATATAATTGACCATGGCTAAACACCTGGTTTTGCAAATCAATACCAACGTACTTAACAGACTGCCATTGTGATTTGTTTATCGTCATTGCAAATGACAATCGAATCGGAAACTGTCGTCTGGTCATTTGAAATGGTATTTTATTAGTCAAAGGCATTAATGATATTCTTGGGATAAAGCGTACATTCCCTGCTTTTTCTCCAGTTAAGATTAGAACTTGCACCACGTGTGGCTTTGTGCACACAATCATCAGGCGCGTGATGTTACAAAGTCTATCTATTGGCGCTATATTTCTCAGCAACATTACTGGGCATCCCTTCTTGAGAGTAAGCTTGAATGGAGGCAACCCAGAAGGATCGAGTGAGTTCAAGTACTCATCCGGATAGCTATTTATGTTACCACTATCAACAACACTGGCAGCGCCTAACTTGTCAGTACCTAAGCAAACAATTTCTTCCCTAGGAAACATATCTAGTGCAGTATCATTTATAGTGCTAACATCATCATTGCGTGCTGAAAGGATAGTCCGCTCGGTCAAATAATTTGGGTCAGCTTCATACTGCTCACTTAGATCGGGATATACATTATTTAGTAAGTCATGAAGATTGCTACAATTTTGAATCTCTGGCGGCAATTGAACACTTTCTTCTGGTTTCATTCCAACCTGAAAAAGAATATGAGATGAGTGATTGTGTATAATTTAAAATGGTCAGCAAAAAGCATTATTTTTTTCAAGAAATTAAGTAATACCTCCATCAAGAAATTGGAGAACAATACGTTCTCTGGCAAGTCACTGTCTAATCTCATATTTTGCACCAAAGATAAAACATTGACGTGTTTCCAGAGCAAAGACCTTCTCAGTGATGCACCTACAATATCCTCACGTTCACCTTGTGGTACAACTGGCAGAATTTGTGGGAAGTCACCGCCTAGAACAACAGTGATTCCACCAAATGGTCTTTCATTGTTACAAACATCTCGGAGTGAACGGTCAACCTGGTTCAATACAAAACCTATCTTTGCATCGAGACTTCATCCCAAATTATCGGTTTGTTTCTTTAAACGGACACCTTGGAGTGAATCCTTTTTGAAGCCGCACATAGAGTTCTCTAACACATCAAAAGGAATAGAAAAAGTTGAATGAGTTGTTCTACCACCATCTAATAAAAGCGACGCAATACCAGATGAGGCAACTATAATCACAATATGTCCTAGATTACGACATTTAGCTGCAATCGCATTATACACAAATGTCTTTCCTATACCTGCAGCTCTGTTTAAGAAGAAAATTCCCCCTGCATTTTGCATGACTGAATCAACCATGGTATCAAACACATAGCGTTGCTCATTGTTATGATGATCAATGTTACGGTTGATTTGCTCATCTTGTAAATCTAACTAGAGTTGGTGTTGCTCCCAAATTAGTCTATTTCCAATCCCTTTGTTCCATTTTTTGAGTGGTCGGGCATCGGGGAAAGTCTTCTAGAGTTTTGTTTTTAGATTCCATGAGAACTACTCCAATAGATGCAACCCGTAATCACACCTGCAGGAAAATTGAGTATTAATAATATAATATAGGCTACATGAAGGAGGCATTAATATAATATTTATCACCTGCTCTTTTGATGGACTAGGAATGTTGAAGATAGTTAAGTAATTTGTGCTAGGTCGTCACATATACTTGTTGAGAATCTATCCAACAACAGATGTAGTTGCACTAGATTGCATTCCAACAGAATAATGTCGAACAATCTCCTTAGTTGATATCCAGTATTCATTATCGCCGGTTCTTCTAAACAATGTATCCACTCTCCATCATCTTCAAGAAGTCCACGTGCAACACACACAGCCTTGAATGTTGGATGAAGAATACCTTCAAATTTGCGAAGATCCTCAAATGATTTTGGGCCCTTTACGATGGTCAAGAGTAGACGCAAGTAAGAATTCTTACTGAAGAGAAGAAGATAGTACTGAAGAAAGTTATTGGAAAAACAATGTGGAAAAAACGAAGTAATGAGATATTTTTTACCTTAAACTGAGGATTGCGCGCGTCGGGAGATCCTTGCACTCAAACGTGACAGGGTGAGAAGAAGGGTGTTACCTTACTAGTTAGGAAGAATAAAGGGTTGTAAGGTATTTTCATGAGGAAAAGGAAAGAGTGAAATACTTAGTTTTTGTTTTTTTTTTTTTTTTTGGTAACTAAAAGTGATTTGTTTATTAGTAACTAAAAGTGATTTGAAGAAGAAAAAAAAAGATTGGCCCAAGATTCTTATTTCCTAATTTCGTGGGTATTAGTAAGTGTTATAATTACTATTAGATCATCCCAAAACTAAAAGTGATTTGTTTATTGGTAGCTAAGAGTGATTGAAAGAAAAAAAAATAGATTGACCCGATAAAGGATTCTTATTCTTATTTCCTAATTTTGTGGGTATTAGTAAGTGTTATAATTACCGTTAGATCATCCCAAAACTGCTTTCTCCATGACCGCTTGATATAAATACATAAAAAACCAAGCTGCTTTATTATATAGAAATACTCTCTGAAGAGTTTGTCAATAAGAAGGCTATGAGGATTAATATCATCAGTACGTTAGAATTTAGATAACTTTAGATTTTTATTTTTATTTTCTTTTCAAGAACTAAAAGTGATTTGAAACTAAAAGGATTTGAAAAAAAAAAAAGATTGGCCCGTGGATTCTTATTTCCTAATTTTGTGGGTATTAGTAAGTGTTATAATTACCGTTAGATCATCCCAAAACTAAAAGTGATTTGTTTATTGGTAGCTAAAAGTGATTAGAAGGAAAAAGAGAGATTGGCTTGATGAAGGATTCTTATTCTTATTTCTTAATTTTGTAAGTATTAGTAAGTGTTATAATTACCGTTAGATCGTCCCAAAACTGCTTTCTCTCTGACCGCTTGATATAAATACATAAAAAACCAAGCTACTTTTTTTTTGCTAAAGGTAATTGATTAATAAAGAATAAGGATTACAAAAGTGACAGTTACATATTAAGAACTGCTTACAGGAGACTACATCATATATGTATCTTTCCTAAAAACATCAATGCTCTAGTGGACAAAACGGAAATAAGTGGTGTAGTGATTCTCTAGATTCTTCATGAAGAGTGGTCTACTATCCTACCATTTCCTTTCACATTGAACCAAGTTAGCCCCATGCTTAGAACAGCTATCGGCACCAAGGTTAGTTGGTCTCTCTCCAAGTGACTGTGACATTGATCCATTCTGCCTGCTCCTTCATAGTTTGCCACCTTTCCCGGACTCTCCAATGTAATTTATTCTCCTGAAAAGCTTGGACTACCGATTTCGAATCGCTCTCCACCCATATATACTTCCATCCCATTTCCAGCGCCTTGTGTACAGCTTCCACAATAGCCACTATTTCCGCCATGTAATTAGTATTGACCCCCAGACCTCCTGCCGCTGCACCTAAGAATTCACCCTTATAGTTTCTCATAACTATTCCCCAACCTGATTAGTACCCATCAGTATTTACCTTTATTATTCCAAGTGGAGGAAGAGTCCAGAAGCATTCAATGATTTTCGGTGCTCTTCTCAGCTTGTGATGAAGATTGAAGACTCTAAGAATCTTTAAGTCATGAACCGAGTTCTCCATATGCCCTGCAGATCTGTGGTGAGCTCGAATGATTGCTCGTCTAGCTAAAAAACAAATATGCGATAAGCTTGAGTCTTTATTGTCGTAGAGCACTCTGTTCCGGTTCTTCCAAAGACTCACCATCATAGTGATAGAACAAGCTTTCCACATGTCAAGAATGAGGGAGCTGTAATGCTTACCTTGCTGCTGCACATCCTGAAATGATTCCGGGTTCTTGTAAGTGCTGAAAATGTCTCGAGCATAGTTCCATACTGTTTTGGCCAGATTACATTGAAAGAGTATATGCTCCAGAGTTTCTTGCTGAGTGAGACAGATGCAGCATCTAGAGGCCAGCTGCGTTTTCCGCCTTTGGAGCTGATCGTCTGTTCTTGTTGCGCCATGCGCCAGCTTCCAAGCAATTCCTTGAGTTTTCGGTAGAACCTTTGAGTTCCATATGAATTTACACCATGCTGGTTTGGCTGATTTCTTTCGGATGTCTTCATGCGCTTTCGAAACTGTGAATTTCCCATTAGAATTGCCTAACCATACCCTTGTATCCTCTCTTGCACTATTAGGCTACTGTAGAGTGCCCAGTTTTATGCCCATTTGCTGCAACAGTTGAGACATGTTTACTGAAAAATTCCAAGTATCTCCCAGAATACACTCACTAAGCTTTGACTGAAATTTGACAATCTCTTTGCTCTCTTCCTGAAAGAAATCGCAGAGCGGTTTATTCAACAACCAATTCTCTCTCCAAAGATTGATAGAGTTTCCATTGCCCACCGTCCAGCCATGAAGATGCTTCATCTCACTAAGTTTGTCATATAGAAATACTCTACAAAGAGTTTATCGATAAGAAGGCTATAAAGATTAATATCATCAGTACGTTAGAATTTAGATAACTTTAGATTTTTATTTTATTGTTTTATTTTTTTTTTTTATTTTTTTATTTTTTATTTTTTATTTTTTTCAGTCGGTAACTAAAAGTGTTTATTGGTAACTAAAAATGATTTGAAGAAGAAAAAAATAGATTGGCCCAGGATTCTTATTTTCTAATTCGTGGGTATTAGTAAGTGTTATAACTATTGTTAGATCATCCTAAAACTAAAAGTGATTTGTTTATTGGTAGCTAAAAGTGATTTGAAAGAAAAAGAAAGATTGGCCCGATGAAGGATTCTTATTCTTATTTCCTAATTTTGTGGGTATTAGTAAGTGTTATAATTACTGTTAGATGTTTTATTATATAGAAATACTCTCCGGAGAGTTTGTTGATAAGAAGGCTATGAGGATTAATATCATCAGTACGTTAGAATTTAGATAACTTTAGATAAATTTAGATAAGTTAGAATTTAAATAAGTTAGATAAGTTATTTAGATAAGTTTCATAAATTAAGAGTTTGTCGATAAGAAGGTTATGAGGATTAATATAATCAGTACGTTAGAATTTAGATAAATTTAGATAAGTTAAAATTTAAATATGTTAGATAAGTTATTTAGATAAGTTTCATAAATTCTATATAAGTTAGCAGTAATTTATTTGAGTACGTTTTCATATATAAAGATTATTTCCTAATTGGAATCAACTTACTTTTTAATCGTACCGGTCTACCGTCAGATGTACTGACTGTATTAACTATTAGCCATCTGATGTAGGCTTCACACAAAGCGCTTAAGTCCAGCACAAACATTTGGGATTGAGAAACGATACATTCTTCTGCATTTAGTCTCCCACTCAACACGTCTTTACAACTACAAAATGCACAAAATGAAGCATACATCTACAGATAAAAAAGACATAGCTTTTCAAATATAAATAGTGAAAAATAACTTTTCCACTAACTTACTTGCTTCCATTATATCTAATTCTTCACTCTTACATTTTCTTGTAACTCAGACACTTTCTCAGTCATGTTGACTGTAAAAATTCCCATTCAACAGTACGTAAACCTTCCATTGATTAGTTCAATCTTGCAAAAGAAGCGTTAAAGTCTCTGCACTCTGTACATACCGAAATGAATGTATATTCTTTGTTGTTTTGTGTATAGAAATAAACTTGAACAATTAGAAGGAAATGACGTTAAAATGTACTTGCCTTCATAACTGTCGTTTAATCCAGAGAAATCTTAATCAATAGAAAAGATTATTTCACATATCAATGGATTTTGCCGAAATCCCATCCTGCCGAAATCCAAATTGAGTGTTAAAGGCATAGTTTTCATTATGCCCATAAAACTATGCACTTAACCACTATGTAAACTAAGTACAAATTAATATTACCTGTTAAAAAAGAGACTTAGAGTGGTGGAGAGAGCATGACGTAGTGGAGAGAACCGAGATAGATAAATCATGTTAAGAATTCTTACTAAAAAGAAGAAGATAGTATTGAAGAAGGTTACTGGAAAAACAGTGTGGAAAAAGCAACAAACCTCACTGACAACGAAGTAATGAGATTTTTTTTACCTTAAACTGGGGATTGCGCGCGTCGAGAGGATCCTTGCACTCAAACGTGACAGGGTGAGAAGAAGGGTGTTACCTTACTGGTTAGGAAGAAGAAAGGGTTGTAAGGTATTTTTGTGGGGAAGAGGAAAAAGTGAAAGACGTTTTTTTTTTTTTTTTAACATTTTATTTTTGGTACCTAAAAGTGATTTGCTTATTGGTAACTAAAAGTGATTTGAAGAAAAAAAAAAAGATTGGCCCAAGATTCTTATTTCCTAATTTCGTGGGTATTAGTAAGTGTTATAATTACTGCTAGATCATCCCAAAACTAAAAGTGATTTGTTTATTGGTAGCTAAAAGTGATTTGAAAGAAAATGATAGATTGGCCCGATAAATGATTCTTATTCTTATTTCTAATTTTGTGGGTATTAGTAAGTGTTATAATTACCGTTAGATCATTCCAAAATTGCTTTCTCCCTGACCGTTTGATATAAATACATAAAAAAACAAGATGCTTTATTATATAGAAATACTCTCCGAAGAGTTTGTCAATACGAAGGCTACGAGGATTAATATCATTAGTACGTTAGAATTTAGATAACTTTAGTGTTTTTTTTTTTTTTTTTGGTAACTTAATATAATTTTTTATTGGTAACTAAAAGTGATTTAAAGGAAAAAGAGAGATTAGCCCGATAATGGATTCTTATTCTTATTTTCTAATTTTGTGGGTATTAGTAAGTGTTATAATTACTATTAGATATTTTATTATATAGAAATATTCTCCGAAGAGTTTGTCGATAAGAAGGCTATGAGGATTAATATCATCAGTACGTTAGAATTTAGATAAATTTAGATAAGTTAAAATTTAAATAAGTTAGATAAGTTATTTAGATAAGTTTCATAAATTAAGAGTTTGTCGATAAGAGTTTGTCCCAGGATTCTTATTTCCTAATTTCGTGGGTATTAGTAAGTGTTATAATTACCTTTAGATCATCCCAAAACTAAAAGTGATTTGTTTATTGGTAGCTAAAAGTGATTTGAAGGAAAAAGAGAGATTGGCTCGATGAAGGATTCTTATTCTTATTTCCTAATTTTGTAAGTATTAGTAAGTTTTATAATTACCGTTAGAACTTTCCAAAACTGCTTTCTCCTTTACCGCTTGATATAAATACATAAAAAACCAAGCTGCTTTATCATATAGAAATACTCTTCGAAGAGTTTGTCGATAAGAAGGCTATGAAAATTAATATCATCAGTACATTAGAATTTAGATAACTTTAGGTTTTTATTTTTTTTATTTTTTTTTTCGGTCGGTAACTAAAAGTGTTTATTGGTAACTAAAAGTGATTTGAAGAAAAAAAAAAATAGATTGGCCCAGGATTCTTATTTTCTAATTTCGTGGGTATTAGTAAGTGTTATAATTATCGTTAGATCATCCCAAAACTAAAAGTGATTTGTTTAGGGTGTTAATATATTCATAGGAAGCAAATGATATGCTCACCAAAAATATGGTGAATTACCCATTATATCCCCTTCTCTTTTATCTAGTATCACCTCTATTTTCTCTCTCTGAATTGAAGACGTACTCTTTTGGATAAATTTTAACCATTTCAACAACCAAAAGGAGAAATTGGTAGCCTAACCATCAACAAAAGCAGTTCATAACCCGCATAAAAAAATTAAGGAATTCGAACTCGTTTAGTGGCCATTATTTCTGAGTGGACTACTAAGGAATCTGATTTTACTCACACAAAAAAAAACGGCGAAATGGTAAATCCGTGCTATTCTTCTTCAAAGTTTTACTTGAAGACAAAATGAAATATATGCACTCTGAAAGTACAACGCTTAAAATATTAAATAAGCTAAAGGTGATTTGTTGTTCTATTAACTTTGGAAGAATAGTGCTCTTAGAGGAGTGATTGGATTTGTGAGTTTAAATGAATGTATGGGTGAAGATTTCTTTTTTGTATTATAGCCATGATAGTCATGTCCCCATGTGCATGAGTTTTTATCTTCCCACCATTAAAGCCCGAGATCAGTTGTTTTTTTTTTTCTCTTGTTTAAGAGTTTTTAAGTTTCAAAAGCTACGATGTAAGAGGAGTGGTGGAGGTGTTAACTCGGTACGATTTGGATATTCAGAAATAGGAGTGGCAGTGATCATCCGGTAATGGGGGGTATAATAAGTAAATTGAACTTTTTGCGGTGAACTTATAATTCTATACCGGTGAATATATTAGCACCCTTTGTTTATTGGTAGCTAAAAGTGATTTGAAAGATTTGAAGGAAAAAGAGAGATTGGCCCGATGAAGGATTCTTATTCTTATTTCATAATTTTGTGGGTATTAGTAAGTGTTATAATTACTATTAGATGTTTTATTATATAGAAATACTCTTCGAAGAGTTTGTCGATAAGAAGGCTATGAGGCCGGATTAATATCATTAGTACGTTAGAATTTAAATAACTTTAGATAAATTTAGATAAGTTAGAATTTAAATAAGTTAGATAAGTTTCATAAATTAAGAGTTTGTCAGGCTATGAGGATTAATATAATCAGTACGTTAGAATTTAGATAAGTTAAAATTTAAATAAGTTAGATAAGTTATTTAGATAAATTTCATAAATTCTAGATAAATTAGTAGTAATTTATTTGAGTACGTTTTCATAAAGATTGTTTCCTAATTGGAATCAACCTACTCTTTAATCTTACCGATCTACCGTCAGATGTACTAATTGTATTAACTATTAAAATAAGTTAGTAGTAATTTATTTGAGTACGTTTTCATAAAGATTGTTTCCTAATTGAAATCAACTTACTCTTTAATCGTACCGGTCTACCGTCAGATGTATTGATTGTATTAACTATTAGCCATCCGATGTAGGCTTCACAAAGCGCTTAAAGACCAAGCTGTTTTATTATATATACTAGAAATTAACCCGTTAGCTCATGCTTTCGAATCTTAACGTTATTCATTTTTTTTATTAATTAAATTAAAAGCTGCAAAAGAAACACAAAAATTTAATAACTATTATTTACAAAATTAATATTGAGTGCTTATGGAGGGTGTATGCTACTTAGATTGTTTTGGATTAGGATGACCTTTGTTATATAAACATATGCATCAAATTCATTCATTTATCAAAAAATTTAAGAAGTCATTATCCTATCAAATATTGTATTTTTTTTTTATCTAAAAATATCCAAAAAGCAAATTCCCTTATCTAGCAAAATGTTATGACATAACAACCAGTTAATATTTCACACTCGTTGTTAGCTGATATAGATTCAAATCCTCACATACAATGAAGGGTTCCTTATTTCATAACCATATGTATAAAAAGAAATTGAGAAATAAACATCAAAGCTCAAAAGTTATGAAATACACCTTCTCTCAAACTAAAAGCGGGACTTGGGATACATGATATTAGTTGTGTGGTTTGAAGAATCGGGGGAGGGATGATGACGATTAGTTTTGAAGAAGTGCATCTTGATAACGCCACATATAATTGACCATGGCTAAACACCTGATTTCGCATATCAATACCAATGTACTTAACAGACTGCCCTTGTGATTTGTTTATCGTCATTGCAAACGACAATCGAATCGGAAACTGTCGTCTGGTCATTTGAAATGGTATTTCATTGGTCGAAGGCGTTAATGATATTCTCGGGATAAAGCGTACATTTCCTACTTTTTCTCTAGTTAAGATTAGAACTTGCACCACGTGTGGCTTTGTGCACACAATCATCAAGCGCGTGCCGTTACAAAGTCCATCTGTTGGCGCTATATTTCTCAGCAACATTACTGGGCATCCCTTCTTGAGAGTAAGCTTGAATGAAGGTAACCCAGAAGGATCGAGTGAGTTCAAGTACTCTGTCGGATAGCTATTTGCGTTACCACTATCAACAACACTGGCAACGCCTAACTTGTTAGCACCTAAGCAAACAATTTCTTCCCCAGGAAACATATCTAGTGCAGTATTATTTATAGTGCTAACATCATCGTTGCGTGCTGAAAGGATAGTCCGCTCGGTCAAATCATTTGGGTCAGCTTCATACTGCCCACTTAGATCGGGATATACATTATTTAGCAAGTCATGAAAATTGCTACAATTTTGAATCTCTTGCGGCAATTGAACACTTTCTTCTGGTTTCATTCCAACCTGAAAATTTCAAATGAGAGCATATGAGATGAGTGATTGTGTATAATTTAAAATGGTCAGCAAAAAGCATTATTTTTTTCAAGAAATTAAGTAATACCTCCATCAAGAAATTGGAGAACAACACGTTCTCTGGCAAGTCACTATCTAATCTCATATTTTGCACCAAAAGATAAAACATTGACGTGTTTCCAATGCAAAGACCTTCTCAGTGATGCACATACAATATCCTCACGTTCACCTTGTGGTACAACTGGCAGAATTTGTCGAAAGTCACCGCCTAGAACAATAGTGATTCTACCAAATGGTCTTTCATTGTTACAAACATCCCAGAGTGAACGGTCAACTGCTTCAAAACAAAACCTATGCTGCATCGAGTCTTCATCCCAAATTATCAGTTTTGCTTCTTTAAACAGACCTGCTTGGAGCGAATCCTTTTTGAAGTCGCACATAGAGTTCTCCAACACATAAAAAGGAATAGAAAAAGTTGAATGAGCTATTCTACCACAATCTAATAAAAGCGACGCAATACCAGATGAAGCAACTGCAATCACAATATGCCCTAGATGACGACATTTAGCTGCAATTGTATTATACACAAATGTCTTTCCTGTACCTGCAGCTCCATTTAAGAAGAAAATTCCCCCTGCATTTTGCATGACTGAATCAACCACAATATCAAACGCATGGCGTTGCTCATTGTTAAGACGATCAATGTTACGGTTGATTTGTTCATCTTTTAAATCAAACTAGAGTTGGCATTGCTCCCAAATTAGTCTATTTCCAATCCCTTTATTCCTTTTTTTGAGTGGTCGGGAACGGGGGTCGGGTAACGGGGAAAGTCTTCTAGAGTTTAGTTTTAGATTCCATAAGGAACTGCTCCAATAGATGCAACCCATAATCATCACCTACTGGAAAAAATTGTGTATTAATAATATAATATAGGCTACATGAAGGAGGCATTAATATAATATCATCACTTGCTCTTTTGATGGATTAGGAATGTTGAAGATAGTTAAGTAATTTGTGCACTAGGTCGTCGCGATATACTTGTTGAGAATCTATCCCACAACAGGATGTGGTTCTTGTTGGATTGCATTCCAATAGAATAATGCCGAACAATCTCCTTAGCTGATATCCGATTATTCATTATCGCGCTTCTTCTAAACAATGTATCCACTCTCCATCATCTTCAAAGAAGTCCACGTGCAACACACACGCGCAGCCTTGAATGTTGAGCGGGAATACCTTCAAATTTCGCGAAGATCCTCAAATGATGATGGGCCCTTTACAATGGTCAATAGTAGACACAAGTAAAACCTCTCTCCCTCATTGGGCTTGGCAAAATACATCCCGCCAATAGTATAACCATTGCTTCTTTTAGTCCATACCTTTTCTATTTTGTGCCAAACAAAGTGCTTTCGGGGAATTCTTGGTAAGTATAGGCTGAGCATCCGATTTTGAAACAACAACGGTCGAATAATGAAGTGAGACTTCGACTTTTGTCTTTTAAGCCCTCTCAAGAATATTCTCCATCGGTTCCTTAGTGTTGAACCAACATAATGCATACCGGCAACAAATCATAACTTAACAGTATGGCATTCCAAAGATAACTTAATAGTATATTGATGAAATTTGTTTAATCAAGTGTTAAATACGGCAAGTGAAAGATAACCTTACAATAGGTTGGAAACTCTTCATGTAAGGAAAACCCAAATAGCCGCCAAGCTACTTCTGGTGGTCCAATATATCTGGCATCAATGTACTGTTTAATCTCATTTCCGCCGTCCAACACCATTGTTGTTCTGTCATTGCCCTCGTAGATGTACTTGTGGATGTACTTAACACATTGCAATCCCGCACACACTTTGACATTAGTGTGACAATTAAACATCCTCACCAACTGTGGATTATATGGGACAACGTTCCTATTGTCAACCTCTTTGTCTTTCACCATATAGACACGTCCCGTGTTGCGACGTATATAAAGTGGATAACCGTCTTTTTGTATGGTCGTCGTGTATGTAAACTCATGTGGAAAATGCTTTGTGCACTTGCCATTTTCCATACACAGTGAGTTCATATTTTTAACACCACACGGTCCATGGATCATACAACTATTTATTGTATCAAAGAGCAAGGGATCCTTATCTAGGTCGGGAAATTCTACAGATATAATTCGATCAATTTAGGCTGCGGTGCGAATTTTATCTTCATGCTTGAGGAAAAAGAGTGCATGCATGTGCGGGAGGCCATGCTTCTGAAATTCAATGGTGTACACATGAGCTACTTCACGGCCAAACATATTTTTCTTCTTGATAAATTTCATTAAAGCTCTTCTCTTCAGTTCGAAAACACGGGCAAGAACATCAGGTCGATCAAACGCATTTTGGTTCTCCAAAAGGGTTTCTTGCACTTCTGGCCAGTGAGGATTAGCTGTCATTGTAAGGAATCTATCTGGATGCTTATTGTAACATGTTATAGCCATTGAGTCTTGAAAGATCTCATACATGTACCTTGGACTTCCAATGAACGATGATGGCAAAATAAACCGCTGACCAACCTGATCAGGATTCGTACCCTCAGCTAAATCTGTCGAACTCATGTACACTTCAGCACGAAGATCCTTTTGGTGGGTATAATGATAGTATAGTCGATTTTGCTCGATAGAAGCCCAAGCATCACACAAAACTCCTGAAATAATTTTCCACCACGGAATACTGTTGAATATTCAATATGACGTTCAAACAAACGATATGCATAGAACACCATCTAAGTCAATCGCCTCGAATCGTCGTCATTGACATCATAAAGTTTCATTTCGATTAACCATCCAAGCTCACCCCGAGGGGAAAACAAAGGATAATGCAGGGGTAGATAAGCGGGATTACATTCATCAATCTGCTTCACTGCATTGCCTAATCTATAATGAAGAATGATATCCCTTGTGCTTTTGATTTCAGTTCCATCCCCAGGTATAACAACTGCAATTTCATTTGCTGAAGGAAGATTGTATCGTCGTCGGTCAGTAGATGTATTATAATGGAGATAAGCTGCCACATCATTTTCCTCAACTGCGCGAGCACTCAATATATCATATGCTTGACGAAATTTTTCAGCAAATCTATTACAATCTGACAGTGTACTCTGAATGACATCAAAAACATCATGTCTCAATTCTGGATTTCGGCGATGGCGCACATCAAGGGCACTGGCTGGGTCATAAACATAAAGCTGAGCATAAGTCGGATCTTTCTCAGATTCTAGTAGTAACGATCCAATTTGATGGCGTAATTCACCATGAGCGGTGAATGGAATAGGACCGCTACCGCTGAATATTCGGGTCATCCGGTTGACAACCGAGGCGGTAAATGCATTAGCCAAGTTATACTGACGAAGATGTTGTCTAAATGACCTGCCTTTGGCGTCACTACCATCATATAGATCTTGAATCACAGGAGGCAATGGACTAAGTAGAAGAAGACTGACTTTTCCTTGTTTGCAACACATCCCGAAAAGGTCTTTTTTGGTGATGTATTTGCTAGCCTTTCATCTTTCCAGTGCAAAGCTTTACAAAAGGAGCATTCCACATCCATCTTTCCAAAATAATGATGGACATTGTTGTGCATATTAGCAGGTTCTGCCATATTGACACCAGCTGTAAGAGGCTGAAAATAATCATCCACATCCACTTCTCTTTGGGTGTCACTAACATGTAGGGAAAAAAATCCTAATGAGTTAGGAATGGAAAAAAATTTTTACTGAAAACAATGCTATAGAAAACACAATGAAATTCAACTTACATATATGAAGACATTGATACTGGAATATTATGAAGGTCTGCTTCTAAGTTCCTTCTAGTTTGTTTGTTCATTCTACCACTTATGCACTCTTTTTCTCTTCTATTGCGTTGGGCCAACTTGCATCGAGAAGTATGAGAAAGTGTATAAGCATTGGTCGGACAAACACTAAGATCATCCACTTCTATTTCGTTTTGGGTGTCACTAACATGTAGAAAAAAAAATCATAATGGGCTAGGAATGGAAATATTTTTGACTGAAAACAATGTTATAGAAAACACACAAAGAAATGAAACTTACATATGGGAAGACATGGACACAAGTATATTTTGAAGGCCTGCTTCTAAGTTTCTTCTTGTTCGCTTGCTGCTTCTACCACTTATGAGCTCTCTTTCTCTTCTATTGCGTTGGGCCAACTTGCGCCGAGAAGGCTGAGAGGGTGTAAAAGCATTGGTCGGACTAACATTAAAAGTGGATTGTGGAGGAGTAACTACAACCTCATTTTGCACAGGAGGTGATTGGACTTGATGGCATTCATGTCCTTGTTTTTTCAAAACCTGCATTTTATATTTGATAAAACATAACCATCAAAAGGCAGTAAACAACCACCGCATATAATGAACGTATATATGTTACGTTACATACCTTAGCAAGGGTACCAAGCACATGGTCAATGATCCGTTGTTTATGCTCACGTACTCGAGTTATATAATCCAATTCTCTTTGCTGCATGATGCAAGTACATGAAAAGCCACATAAAAAATTAAATGAGAACGTTGTCAAATTAACAAAAGAGTTTTTCTTTGTTTCAAAATTTAAAAGTTTGAAATCATGTAAGAATCAAACATAACCAAACTGTGAAAAAGGAACTTCAAATACCTTAACAGATGTAGTAGGTTCATTGGTAGATTTAGGTGGTGCGTTGACAACAAAAACATCAAATGAATTTGCCGGTGGTGCCTTATCCATGGCTAATAATCAAACATTGATAAGGAAATTGCAGCAAATAAATGAAAGTGGTATACAACTATGATCAGGAACAACTATTAAGGGAGGTTCGGAGTCGTGCAAAATGCAACCATGTCACCAGTACCTCCAATTAGAGTTATCGACTTTTGTATAATTAAAATGTAAAGAGTTCCGATTCACTGGAACTTCTACCACAGCTACACGCATGTACTATACTTTAGTGTGCATAGCAAAAGGGTCTAAAAGCATAAAAGAGGCAAAGAAAGAAAGTGCAAGAATTGAATAATGGCAATGTTCGTCTCGCAAAAGAAATAAAAATAGCATATATAGTCTAAAAAGATTGTTTCCCTTTCGCCCAACTACAGACCTAGCATTTTTTTTCATAACACGGATGCATAAAGAGATACACAATGGAACACTTCAACATTGCAATCCAAATGATAAATTATAGAAAATGTTAGATCTCGCAAAAGAAATAAAAACAGCATAGTCTAAAAACATTGCTTCCTTTCTTCGCTGGAAATCGAGTTTTCTAGTATTAGATCAGTACAATTATCTCCAATATTGGTTTTCTAATCTGACGGGTCATAACTTTTTGGTTCATGCAGTTATTATTATGCTAGGACAACAGAGTACGATAAAATGTACAATGCAATATGAACTAAATTTGTCCCTGACTAATAAGACGCCCATTAGCCTTTAGGCACACAAATTAAGATTTTACGCTGGGACATGTGTAAATACATACCGACTAAGAATGTAAATTTCCTCACTCATATTTTTTACTTACGCCAGAAGGGCAAACACTCCTAATCTTAGTTTGACATACTTTTTTCCCTTCTTTTAAATTTATTATAGAATAGATTTTTTTTTTTTATTTTGATAATCTATATTAACAATACAGAGGCGATTAGGGCCCTTGAGTACCCATCCTGACTACAAACTTCTTTTCTAAACTTATGGCGTGGACAATCTAAGTGAGAAAGCCCCGTACGCTGCTTTTTACACAGCAACATCCGACCGCGTTGGATTTAATCTAATCTAACTCTCTCAATCGTCTCTCTCTCTTCTCGCTCTCTTTTAGTTGCTACCACTCCCTCACGCTCTCTGTTTTAAAAACAACCTTAAATAATCTCTGTGTTTTTAAAAAAAAAAACTTTATAGAGTTGTAGATCCAACAACAAATAATCTCTGTTTGTTTTTATAAAGTTTTTTTTTTTTTTATAAAGTTGTAGATCCAACAACAAATAACTAACGTAGATCCGATCGGTCTTCGTTTATGAGCTGCTTATTTCTATTTAGTCTCGGCGGTTTCTCATTTCTCAGGTGCATTTATTTTCCTTATTGTATTTCTATTTCATATGGACTCAAAACTTCAATACACATTTCTATTAAAGCTACTCTTCTTATTTGAAAGTATAGACTGTTTGTTAGTAATGTACATGTGGCAATACTGTCTGCTATCAGTGTGGAGCTAGCTGAGCTTGATGGCCAAATCACTATTTTCCGAGCTTTATCGTAACAATAAACCTGTTAACAACATGCAATGTAATACTGTACTTATTACAAGTTGGTTGTAGAAATGTATCCATGTCATTAGTCTGCAGTTTTCATGTCAGTGCCGACTATGGGTTTTAATATTGGTTGTCCCCAGTCCCATGCATTCATATTATCTATAGTTTCATTTTGTGAAGTGGGTCCATGTTTTTTCTAGGACTTTCTTAAAGCATTTTCAACTTTTGACATAGCCAACCAAATAACTCTCCATCATTTATTCACCGAGGTATCATGTTTTCTCGATTCCTACCTTTTTTTTTTCTTCTGAATTTAAAATGATTGTTGTGCCTTGAGTTAGTCTTTATCTAATAATTGCTATCTTGTGCTTTATGATATTTCAGGTCATCACATCTATGCACGATAATATTAAGGTACTTTCTCAATAATTTCAATCTGTGTCTTTTGTTTCATTATTGTAGTGGGTTTCCTGTAAAAAAAGTATTGTAAAAAAGTCTCTCTGCTGCAAAATGTGCAAAATGCAAGCGGGTATTGTTCATTTTGTAAAATAAGTTTTTATTCTTATTTTAATTTGAATTTAAATTCTTCATATGGAACAGTCTGTAATTGACAAAGGAAGCAAAGGGAGATTATCTTGGAAAAAGCGATTACAAGTTAGTTCAAGCGGCAATTGTCACCAACTCATTTATGCTCTATGGATGTCCGAGAAACTTTTCTAATTTTCTTCTGCTGACTGAATTTCGTGCCATTGTCATGTGCTTCTAGGTAGTTCTTTGGAACTCGCTTCCGTAGTTCCACGAGTATACTGGGACTTCACTCTTACATCCAAGTACTTGTAAGAATGATTCTTTGATTGTGTACTATGTGATGTAAGCTAGACATATTCATGCGTTTTACGTTCATGCCTTCTTCTTCACAGCCTCCCAAATGGCGGACAGGGGCAAGCGCCCCATGAATCCACGCGAGGATCCTTCAAACCATGAAAACCATAATTCTGATCCAGCCCAAGATAGGTTGACCCTTCAACCACCACCTGCCTTTCGGGTACTACTTCAACTTCTCACACTTTTCTATTATTTTGTTATGAATTTTACTACCCTTCGTACTTGTGCGATGCCCGTTGCTCCTAATTATTAAATTTTTTTCCTTCTTCTATATTGCTTAGTATTGACTTAATCTTTTCTGCTTTATCTTTATTAAGCAACCCACCAGACCAAATGTGGATAAGGGCAAGCGCCCAATGCACCCGTTTGAGGCACTTTCAAACCAAAAAAGACGTATTTACATTCCCCCTCAAGATAGGTTGAGTCTTCAGCCACCTCGTGCCTTCCAGGTCTTACTTCAGTCACCTCATGACTTACTATCTATACATCATTGCTTTGATGCATTGCAATTAAGACTATTATTTATTTGTTTATTGTTCAGCGCCCAACGGATGACATTCCTCCCTCTCTTCAACCGTCGTCTGGTGCTCAGGTCAGCTTCGAATTGAACTTCCCCTATTATTAATATTGTCGATGTGTCCTTCTTCTATATTGCTTAGTATTGACTTAATCTTTTCTGCTTTATCTTTATTAAGCAACCCACCAGACCAAATGTGGATAAGGGCAAGCGCCCAATGCACCCGTTTGAGGCACTTTCAAACCAAAAAAGACGTATTTACATTCCCCCTCAAGATAGGTTGAGTCTTGACCACCTCGTGCCTTCGAGTCTTACTTGATCACCTCATGACTTACTATCTATACATCATTGCTTTGATGCATTGCAATTAAGACTATTATTTATTTGTTTATTGTTCAAATGAACGGATGACATTCCTCCCTCTCTTCAACCCATCGTGCGGTGCTTTCGAGGTCAACTTGAATTGAACTTCCCTATTATTAATATTGTCGATGTGTTTTATTCTACCATCGTCTCACGATTATTTCTCCACCAAACTATATTATATATCTTGTCTGTCTATCGTGTTACTATAGAGCTCTTTACTTTCTGTCTTGTTTTTAATTGATTTTATTTTTGAAATTTCAAATTGTTGTCACTACTCCAACACATTTATAGCTATTATTATATAGATTTTTATATTGTTTCCTTTGCTATAGATATTAACAAAAGAATGATGGCACAACGTGTTAGAAGGGAACGAGAAAAACACCTTAAACAAAACAATAACTCACTTGTTTGTTAAGCACAATCTACCGCACCCGATCTTACCCGATTTCCAAATGCTGCAGGTCCTCACAAAATATCTTTCCTACAAATCTATGTACTCCTCCTCAAGCTGTGAGGCGTGACTCACCATAGCCCTATTACACCTATTCACGGATTCGAGTTACTCACTTCCTCTGAATCTCTTCAACGAGTCGTGGGACATCTTAATCCTGTAAAGGCTATTTACAGATGTCCTCCCATCACGCTTTCGGGCCGATTACGCAATGGGTCATCAAAATGCAAGGTATTTAAATAGGCAATTATTTGTTACTGTATGATCTTTACTTTTACTGATCAACTCTTACATGTATTCTTTACACAGTATGCCCCCCGAAGTCTTCAACCTCATCATTACTTCATGGGATACCACATCCAACAACATCAAATGGTGCTTCAACATTGCATCACCAAAATCACGGGGGTATCGCTTTGTTCTTATCGAAAAATTTGTCATTATTTGCATTTTAGTCTACTTTCTTGACACAATCGCTATTATGTAGACAACAACAATATGATGGAAATGATGACATGACATGACAATGAAGATGATGTACTTCCTTCTAATGTTCTTAACCGTCCAATTGAACAAGGGCGTCACTCCTTAGGGAAATGAATGTTCGATGTCCTTTCGCCATGCACTTCATTGGAAAGACGAGCGGTTGACTAGATGCGTTAAGCTAGCAAATCCTCGGTTTGGGACTTGCTGTTTGCAAGGAAAAATAAAAATGCCTCCATTGCAGACATTTACATTGCCTGCTGCCCTTAAAACTTTGTGCGAGGGAGATGATCGCAAGTCAAAGTCTTTTTCGAAAATCTGAAAGACAATACAATCAGCGTTTGCATTTACAAGCCTAGGTGCTGATGAACATGTCTTTGTTGGTCGAGGTCCACGACCTTTCACTATACATGGAGAACTACGGCAGCGAGGGAGCTCTTATTCGATCCAGGCGGGGCGGGCAACATACTCTCAACTCTATATTTATGATCCAAGTGCAGCATTGGATATTGGCGGACGAAATCCTAATCTGGATGTAGATGTTCTTAGGATCCTGCACGAAACTATGCTCCAATATAACCGTTTCTCTGACACTTTCCTCCATGCATATGAGGTTCTTAGATCAGCTTCTGTTGAGAATGATGAAAATCTCAACATCCATGCTTATTTACATTCTGGTCGCGACCAGCGGCGGTACGCCACAACAACTTGCATCGGTGATGAAATTGCTTTATTTTTTTACCGGAGATGGCGTGAGCGGAGACGATATCGACAGACATTGTGATTTATCTTAAAGGGGGAAATGAATTTGTTCATATCAGTGAATGTCATCCAGCATACTTACCTTTGCACTATGTGTTAATGTTTCCTCGTGGAGAGCTTGGGTGGTCACCAGATCTGAGGCGTTCGGACCCCTCAACTTCAACCACCACTGCTGACCGCCTCACACAGATGGACTTCTATTCTTACCTGCTGTTTCAGCGCCCCAACGAATATTCTTCTATTCTGCGAGGGAAAAAACTATTTCAGGAATTCTTAGTTGATGCATGGGCTGCCACTGAACAGAACAGATTACGGTACTACAGATTTAGGCAAGATGTACTTCGTGCTGAATTATATCAAAATCTCACTGATGTCCCAGCAGAAATCTTAAATCCAGATGAAGTTGGAAGGCGCGTAGTTCTACCAGCATCATACGTCGGCAGTCCAAGGCATATGTTTGAGATTTTCCAGGACTCAATGGCTATAACTCGGTTCAACAACCATCCAGATATATTCCTCACCATGACTGCGAACCCACATTGGGAGGAAGTTATGAAGGCCTTGCAGAAGAACGAAACTGCTACTGATCGACCGGAAGTGGTAGCCCGTGTGTTTGAACTAAAGCGAAGAGCTTTAATGAGAGAGATCAGAGACAAGGGTGTGCTTGGTATTGCTGTTGCACATGTTTACACAATTGAATTTCAGAAACGTGGTCTACCACATATGCACGCTCTTATATATCTTCGACATCAAGACAAAATTCGTGTGCCTGCTCAGGTTGACCACATTGTTTGTCTTTGAATTTCCCGATCCGGATCTTGAACTGAATTGTTTAAGACTTGTTATCAAATGTATGGTTCATGGGCCATGTGGCTTAAAAAATCCAAGTTGTCCATGTATGGTAAATAGGCGTTGCAAAAGTCAGTATCCCCGTGCTTTCGAAAATGTTACGACCATGGATAAGACTGGATATCCTATCTACCGTCGTCGTGACACTGGCAAGAAATATAATGTTAGAGGGCATGAAGTTGATAATAGGGATGTTGTTCCATACAATCCTTATCTTTCTAAGATGTTCGATTGCCATATTAATGTCGAAGTTTGTGCCGGGATACGTTGTGTCAAATACATTCACAAGTACATATTCAAAGGACATGATAGGACAACAGTGGTGTTCAATGACTTGGATGAGATACAACAATATTTAGATGCACGATATATCGGGCCACCTGAAGCGGTTTGGAGGTTGTTCGGGTTTTCTCTTCACCAAGAGAAGCCGGCTGTTGTGAGATTAGCACTTCATCTCCCTGGAATGCACCGAGTAGTTTACAATCCTAATGAATCAACGGATGTTATTCTCTTAAGGGCTCAGCAACAAAAGTCAACTCTAACTGCATTTTTCGAGCGGTGTGCTTCAGATCCTGATGCACGAGGGCTTACATATCAAAATTTCGAACATTATGTTTGGAGTAAAAGGTGGCATAGATGGACAAAAGGACTCAAGCACTGCTATTGGCGAGAATGTACTTTGCAAGTCCTAACTCACGGTGGCGGTTTTATTTGCGGTTACTTCTAAGCTGTTGTAAAAGGTCCGCTGTCCTTTGATGATCTAAAGAGAATTGGAAATGGTCCTCCGCTTCGTACTTTCAAAGAAGCATGTATTATGCGTGGACTTCTTGAAGACGACAGCGAATGGGTGCAATGTTTACAAGAGGCTGCAATCATGCAAACTGGGTATCAACTTCGTCGACTTTTCTGTACTATTCTCACGGAGTGCAATCCGGTGCAACCTGAAGCCTTATGGAATGAATTTTTGCGAAAGCATTTGTGATGACCTCCCATACAAGCTTCAAACCATGTTCTTCATTCCTCATCCAACGGATGCCCGGTACAAGATTATGGGTTATTTCTCTTAAAATGATATTCTCTACGAGTTAGGTGGTAAAACTCTTGCTCATTTTCCTACAATGCGCTCCCAATTAGAAATTGGAGCTTGGTTGTTGGGAACGGACTTATATGGGAGCAAAGGCAATTTCAATTTGACCCACACAATGAAGAGGCACATGCCAATGCCATCCACTTAAATCTTTGAGCAACACTTTGCATATAGTGAAGTGATGATTCGATGTAGCTCATAACGATGGGGGCGACTATTTTTTCTTGAATGGGGCAGCGGCCGCGGGAAAAACTTTTGTTTACAACACCATTGCTGCTTCGTGTAATGTCGTACTCAAGGACACATTGCTATTATGGTGGCTTCATCCGAATAGCTTCTTTACTATTGGCGGTGGTCGGATTGCTCACTCAACCTTTTGCATCCCATTAGATATTATGGATAACTCGTATGTGGGTTCGATGGCGTTCACCACAAGCTGATTTATTCGCACAAGCTAACCTAATCATATGGGATGAGGTCCCGGCAAAACAAGTTCTGTTTGGAAGTCGTTGATCGCGACACTTCGTGATATTCAAACAATGACAACCCATTCGGGAATCACTGTTGTTCTTGGTGGTGACTTCCGCCAATGCCTACCAGATTATACCCGGGGGGTCGAGAAACAAATTGTCCGTGCTTCCTTGCGATGCTCTTTTCTTTGGAATCACGTCAATGTTCTCACCCTGGTACAGAACATGCGATTAGAGCGTGGCACTTATGAGAATTTACTATTTGCAGAGTTCTTAACAAAGGTACCAACATTCCTGTCCTAATTTATAATATTCCTCTATTAGAATTCTCATAATATTCTATTTCACATTTTATGTCATCAGGTTGGAAACGATCCTGGAGGCGAGTTATTGAGCTACCCTCAACGATCCATCATTGCACACATCTTCAGGACTTGATTTCTGCTACATATCCTAATTTGGATGAAACTTCCACTGTCACCCCTGACTATTTAACTGAGCGGACAATTCTTTCTGCGAGGAATGATGATGTCAATGCCATTAATGCAGCAGCTTTACGTATGTTCCCAGGAGAAACTAGGACTTTTAAACCGACAAGTTAGATGAGGCAGATGCAAATAATCCTAGAAATATTAATCAGTATCCAAATGAGTACCTAAACTCACTTGATCCGACGGGTCTGCCACCATTTCGACTCAATCTAAAAGAGGGTTGTCCAATAATGTTGCTGCGCAATATTGCCCCCAGAGATGGGTTATGCAACGGGACTCGCTTTTGATGGTCTTGCAATGTCAACCACACGTTATCCGGGCGGAATTCTTACGGTGAAAAATCGGGTAACCGTGTATTTATTCCAAGGATCTCTTTGTCACCATCCTCTTGATTTTCCTTTCAATATGACAAGAAGACAATTTCCTATCCGTTTGGCTTATTCCATGACTATAAATAAATCACAAGGACAATCCGTGAAGTTTGTGGGAATCGATCTTGGAATCAAGTTTTTAGCCATGGCGATTATATGTGGCATTATCCGTGTGCACTTCGCAGCCAGCATAAGTATTCTTCTACCTCCAAACGGTGAGAAGCTTACTACAAATGTCGTATACCACGAAGTCTTGCTTTAAGCATTTGTCGGTCGATTATCGTAGTTTCTTTTCCTTATTATTAGTTTTATTTTATTTTCATGGTTGTTTACATTTACTTATTCAACAAATTCGATCTATTTGCACTCACTTTATTATTAATTCTTTTTCCTTCTTATGTATTAAGTTACTTTAGTCACCTCATGGCTTACTATCGTACAACATTGTTTTGTTACCGTGTATTTATTCCAAGGATCTCTTTGTCACCATCCTCTTCAGATTTTCCTTTCAATATGACAAGAAGACAATTTCCTATCCGTTTGGCTTATTCCATGACTATAAATAAATCACAAGGACAATCCGTGAAGTTTGTGGGAATCGATCTTGGTGAAGTTTTCAGCCATGGCCGATTATATGTGGCATTATCCGGTGCACTTCCACAGCCCGCATAAGTATTCTTCTACCTCCAAACCGAGAAGCTTACTACAAATGTCGTATACCACGAAGTTTGCTTTAAGCATTTGTCGGTCGGTGCATCATGTAGTTTCTTTTCCTTATTATTAGTTTTATTTTATTTTCATGGTTGTTTACATTTACTTATTCAACAAGTCGATCTATTTGCACTCACTTTATTATTAATTCTTTTTCCTTCTTATGTATTAAGTTACTTTAGTCACCTCATGGCTTACTATCTGTACAACATTGTTTTGTTACCGTGTATTTTATTCCAAGGATCTCTTTGTCACCATCCTCTTCATTTTCCTTTCAATATGACAAGAAGACAATTTCCTATCCGTTTGGCTTATTCCATGACTATAAATAAATCACAAGGACAATCCATTTGTGGGAATCGATCTTGAACTTTATGGCTTCATATATGTGGCATTATCCGGTGCACTTCGCGGCCATAAGTATTCTTCTACCTCCAAACCGGAGAAGCTTACTACAAATGTCGATACCACGAAGTCTTGCTTTAAGCATTTGTCGGTCGGTGCATACGTAGTTTCTTTTCCTTATTATTAGTTTTATTTTATTTTCATGGTTGTTTACATTTACTTATTCAACAAGTCGATCTATTTGCACTCACTTTATTATTAATTCTTTTTTCCTTCTTATGTATTAAGTTACTTTAGTCACCTCATGGCTTACTATCTGTACAACATTGTTTTGTTGCAGTGCAATTACATCTATTATTTATTTATTTTATCTTTCATAATTGTTCGGCTAAATAACATTCCTTCGTCTCTTCTCTTCTAATGCTTTTTCGGGTAAGAATTTGCAGTATGTATCTGAAGTCTGATGGTGACTCTGCATCAACCATCATATCCCGTGGAACATAGAAGCTCAGGATATACAATCCTAAAGAGTACGAATAATGAATTTGATGTCTGTTTTACAAAAGGAATTTATTGTGAAGTATTTATGAAATACTATGGTTAGTTTGGGTAGCAGGCAATATATACAATTTAGAAGATAAACAACTGTGTGTCTGCCTGTGCATGGGTCATTCCAGCCTAAAAGCATGTTTAGTTGGTTGGCTCTGCTTAGCTGAAATTTATTGTGGCTGGCTACAAACTCTTTCATGAATGCCCAAGTGTCTGCCGTTTTTGTACAGCCAAGACCTTTGTGGTTGTGTTTCTTTATGTATGACTTGGTCATACAGTCAGTCATTACTTAATCAACTAAAAAATACAATTGAAAGCTACTAGGATATACAGCTTTAAGTTAGCCCATAGTTCGTGATTCCGAACGAAACTCGAATTCGCTTTCGAATTTCGGTTTTCAAAAATCGAAATTTTAAACATAGTGTCGAAATAATCGAAATTCGAATGAATCGAAATTCGAATTCTATAGGGTCGAAATTTACTGGATTTCGGTTTTTAGATTTACCGGAATTCCGAGAATTCCGAAATCCCGAACTATGAGTTAGCCTCACAAGTATGCATCTCATTATGTTATTCTGTTGTAGGCATGGAGAGAAGCAGCTGAGGCTACACATGAAGGACTTGATGCTGCAGGGCACGCTTTTGGGACTGCTTGGGCTGTTCTTAGTATATTGAAATTATAATATATCAATCGATGTCTAGTTACTATTTTGTTACCTATATATATTCATAACTACAGCTTTGAAAATTTCATCATGGAAAACGACGAGCATCCCAAAATATTATTTGTACATAATGATTCTCGTACATATTCTCAACTCAAGTTCGATCACTTGAGTATAGAAAGCCAAAACTAGCTCTCAAAGCCGCTGCAACAAAGACTACTCAATGAAATAATTGACAAGTTGATTATGATTTATGAATGTAATATTTTAAACTAGAAGTCTATTTTCTAACATGAGAAACAAGCAGATAGAAGAAATTAATTTGAAACCACAAAGTTTTGGATCAACCTGTAGTCCTACATGTAGCTTTGTATGTAAAGATCAAAAACAACTAATAGAAAATATGAATCGTACTTACTAGTCACTATTGTTTTATTAATATTATATTTTGCATTACGAAAGATGCCGCTTAATGGTCACACAGTCACACTTGCTTCTTCAAATTTGGATGACAAGTATTATCCTACCTATATTAATATCCGTTTCTCCCAAGATGCTCATAGTGAGCCACATCAGCAATTTTTTTAAAATAGTCCCTATTTGAAAAATAATTACTTGCCTTATTTACCAAACTAATCACGAATTTGGCCTTTTACTCTCTAATTTAATATAAATTAAAATTGTCCTTTCATGTGTTATCTTTAAAACAAAACAAAGCTACGCATTATTTCATTATTTCAAATGCGCGTGGGATAAAAAAACAAATTCTAAAACAATGGATTAATTAGATATGGATATGTATTAGTTAATAGATATGGATATGGATTACTTATTGGATATGGATATGTTAAACTTCCAAGTGCTTCCCTAAATATAGGTCCGACATGATTGGTTTAAGAATAACAGGCCGGCCACAGTGGTGCGTGTGGATTCTTACTAGCATCTTGGCACTTGCTCCTGCATACGTTATTCTTTCTCAAAAGCAAAGACCATCAATATTGAAATCGAAGCCCATATATCCTCCACCAAAGCATAAGCCCAAAGAATACTTTTGGAAGAATAAAATAAAACCCCCAATATGGAGATGACATATGGCAAGAAAAAATGAGTTTTAAAATTGAAAATCACCGTTATCCCTATGTGACAACACAATTTACCAAACTGCCCGAATGTGAGACAGACAACTGCCGGATTGCTCGCATTCCAAATTTTTCTAATATAGTAAGAGCATCTTTAGCAGAACAACCAAAAAAACACTAAACAACTTTAGGAGCAACATAAAAAAAAATACCAAACAATTCCTTGGTTTTGCCAAAACCAGCCATATAACTACATAGCGGTTTTGCCAAACCGCGCCTAAAGCTAAACTTGTGACGGGCCCAAGCCCACGCCAAAAACAGTGGTGTTTAGAAGGCTTACCACAGCGTGCTACTTCTATATAAACAGCTCCAAAGCCGCGCGGTTCAGTCACTTTTACCTCTTCTCACAATTATAAAACCCTCTCTTTAGTTAAAAAAAAACAAAACCTACCTAAACTCTTAAAATTTGATATGGATCCTTTTGAACCTTTTCGGCCGGTGATGATTGGCGATTACCATCTATTACATTGGCGATGAGAGAGAGAACCCGAGGAAGTAGAAATACTGTGGGGAGAAGGCGATGGGGAAGAAGAACCGAATGTCGCTATCGTCGCGGTGATAGACATCCCTATGTCTTGGAGTATCGGATGAGCGACTTTGATTGACAATTTATACGGAGAAGCACTTGATATGGGAGTTGTGTCTTCTACCGTGACACAAAACTGCGATGTCGAGTCACGATGGTTAATACTCAGGTAATTAATTAGTTTTGATTAAATATTTTGAATATTAATTAGTTGAGTTGGACCAATTAATTATTTATCTTATACGCATTATTTTTTTTTAATAATATCAGTATGTTGTTGACTACCTAGTTAGATCGGCTTTACTTGGTGTTAGAGAGTGGTGGAAGGTTATTAGAAGTTTGGATGAGTTTGTACATATTAGATATAGTATTTTGTATACACCTTTGGGTATTTTGATTGATCCTGATTATGAGAGAGTTGATTGGGCGGGTCATAACTTTAGTAGAAAGATGGTGGAGTAGAACTCATACATTTCATTTTCCTTTGTCGGGAGTTAGGGTTCACACCACTAGACTTCACTATGATTTACGGGTTGAGTATCTGTCACACCCCTAATTTCGGCCAATTGGAAAAACATTATTTGTTCCCCGACTTTTGGATCTCCGGGTGTGGCGACTTTCCACTTCAAAACCCATAAAAGTTTTTAAATATGCGGATAATTAAAAACAATAAAAAATTTTAACTTAAACAAAAGTCCTCTTCATTACAAAATTAACAAATGAAAATGCAATTAACCTTATCTCAACCGAAAATCTATATCACCTCAAAGGAAAACAAAGCCTATCTTGAAATCGCGGCTAACGCAATTCTGGCGGCAACCAATCTTCTTCAACACTAAACTGTCAAGACTTATCAACTATGTTTATTTAATGAACACACCCGATAAGCAAATATGCAAATCGGTTGACATTATAAAAATGCTGGTGTGAGTAGCCCTAAAATAAAACATATACTTATACATATATATACACAATCCATAAGGCAGTTAGTTCCTCAACCAAGGCGCCTTAACTTTCAACAACTAATACAACATCCTTAAGTACAATAATTAAAGGCGGTAGTTCCTCCACTTGAGGCTTTAACTTCCCACTAACCACACAACAAACCATACGCGTAATAAAAAGGCATTTAGTTCCTCCGTGAAGCGCCTTAGGTTTTAACTAAACTATAACCAGCAAAACATATACAATCATTTATCTAACGATATATCATTAATCAACATATTACCATAATTATATTAATTAAGGCTTTCTTTGTGTGTCCCTAAAATTCCGCGTCCATATCTATGTCTTACCTAGTTTCCACTGGCTACCATAATCGCTTCCCAACGCCATAATAACATGTACATCGGATGCCTCCCCTTACATAATGAACCACTTTCGATGCGTAACTACCTTGGCGGGATACCGCACGACACCGTAACCCCACCGCGGAAGCTATTATGTAAAAATGCGCCACTATTTGGCATAAAATATCGCGTGTCTCCTTCTATTTTGCGAACGGAATAATCAAGCCACTATTAATTCGCCGGAAGGGCCATTCATTCATTCTGAAAGCGCCGGAAAGGGCCAATCACATTACTTACCCGAAGGCCATTTCAAATTCACTGAAGCGCCAAAAGGGCCAATCCACATTACTTTTACGCCCGAAGGCCATTCCGCCAGATTCAACGAAAGCGCCCGGAAGGGCCAATCATATCACATATCGCGCGCCGGGGGCAAACCACATGAGTTGTGGTAGTCAGTTCTAGGATTTTCGTTCGTAATTTATTGGTGTCATACATTTATGACTCATAATCATTTCACTATATCATGTGCATGTCAAATACATTATTGCACTAAGGCACAATATTTAGAAATATCTCTATTATATCTCATAACCACTTTCATTTTTACGCATGCCAATATATTATTGCACTACGCCCGCATTCAGGTGGGAAAATATTCACCAATCTTTGTACTACCTCATAGTAGCATCTCACACATATAATAATAGAGTGTTTATATAAATCTATGTCTCCAAAACTATTGCATTCAATATATATATCCCACATATTACATAGTGTCACAATTATTTCAAACGTATCGCATACATTTTTATAGCGTTTTAGGAATATTATATCTCCTAAAGTTTCTATCTCGTCACGTGTCAAAATACACACAGCATCAACGTCAAATCTTTCCTAGATAATGACAACCAAATTTATACAAGCTTCCACAACATTTTAGCATTTGATTTGTCCATATAATTTAATATATAAAAACGTAACACAATTAAACAGTCAACAGTCCACAATCAAGCCCAATATATATATGCTTTATACACTACTCACGTCAAATCTTAATTAGATAATGACAAACAAGGTTATACAAAGTTCGATAATATTTTATTACTACATTTGTCCATATACTTAAACATGTGAAAAAACTGGAAAAAGTCAACATTCTACAGTAAACGGTCAACGGTCAAAGTCAAAGTCAACCCATCATTGTCAAAGTCAAACTGTCATTGTCAAAGTCAAACTGTCGTTTCTATGTTCAACAGGTGCGTGGTCATAGCCATGGTTCATGGCTAAGGTCAAGGTGCATGGTTCATGGTATGCATGACCAAGGTAATGGTTGACTCAACTGGCGAGCCCCAAACCTTAAAACCCGGCCCCAAAAGTTTAAACATTTAAAGACCCAATTAGATATATTTTAAGTTATATGACCGGCCCAAAAACCAAAATTAGAAAACGGCTCAAAACACCAATGGGTTCGCCCAGAGAATTAAAAGCTGAAACCGGTTCAACACTTAAACTAAAACGGTCCACAACAAAGGATTAATCCGCCCGATAACTAACTAATGTTTTAGGCCCAAAAACTTAAAACTGAATTGGCCCACAACTTAATCAAAGCGGTCCAAAACAAAACCAAAATAGCCGGCCCAAAGAAATAAAGGAAAATTGGCCCATGACTAAAATTAGAACTGGCCCCATCCAAAACAAACTAAGGTCCGCCCCCAAGCCCAAACCGGAGAAACCGACCGGGCCTAAGCCCGGTGGTCAATGGTCATCTTCTTCATCCTCCAAAGACCACCAAATCGACCACCCTCAAGTTCTAATCGCCTACCCATTCAAAAAGCGGTTGGACTCCTAAGAACCCCACATCTTTAATATATGAAAAACTTCGATTTCATCTCCCCACCAGCGGTACCGGCGAGTTCAAGCCAAATCGCGCCCATTGGCGGCTTATACAACCTCAGCAGCCCCTACACACCCCCACTATCACCCAACATCATCTAACCCAACCAACAATAGTTCACTTACTAAATCCATTTGGGCGATTCTCGGCCGCCATTAACCGCGATTCACGAGCTTCGGCGACTCCCATTCTCCAACACCGAATCATCCCCAATCAACTAATAACCAACCCTTACTCCAACCACAATTCAATTAACCTCCAACAAACAAAACAATCAACCAAAATAAAAACAATTTGAGCTCGCACCGCCATTAACGGCGGTCCAAGCTCCCAACCGCCCAGACATCAACAAACAACATCAAAACCCCACGCTATTCCCACCCACCCAACATTTTATCCACCGATATCAAACAACCCATTCAAAACCACAACAAAGATGTGGTCAAACAAAACAACGGGTGGTTTTCTTTATCTTGAGGGACGGGGCGCCATTAACGACCTAAGGAGTTCGAAAGGTTCAATAATTAAGCAAAAGATATAATCACATTACCTAGTTTAACGATTCGACAATATCGCCCGAATAACTTCTGGGAAGAAAAACAGAAAATGAACGAAACAAGGTTCTACAAGAAGTGGTGCGTGTCTAGATCACGAGAAAAAAAAAAAATAAACCACTCACATTAATCCCAAGCACCATGAATCATCGGCGCTCCACCCTCCGAAGAACGAGCGCCTCCATTTTTATTTTTTTTATTCTCCAAGAACCCTATTATCCGCAATAATTTCTAAACAATAACAAAGTGAATATTTGAAATATAAATATCTCAAACATCACTAGGTTCACTTGTTTAAAAACCCAGACTATACTGAGGAGGATACTACACATACAAAACCACTAACGACCATGTCATAAAAAAAGAAACAACTTAAATTAAAATAATCCCAATAATTATCCGCCATCACTTTATTAAAATATCATCCGTCCAAATAAAACATCAAACAAACTCTTAAAATAAAATTCCTCACTACCAAGTTCTCATGCCATACAAAGGTAAACTTCGTTATTACATTCTTCCAATAAAGAATCGGACCTAAAAGAAAACTAACGGATTGCTCGGTACGAATCCTGCGCCCAGCGGTTCCATCGCCTTCCACCTATGTTCCCAGAACACATCCACGTTGCCAAAACAAAGCAAACATGGGTCAACAAAATGGAATTTGCTGGTATGAGTAGACTAACCACATATAAACATTTAAATCTTTTCTTATCCAACTAACACTTTAACTCTATCATAACCTAATCATTCTCAGCTGGGAAGAAAGGTAGTTCTGTCATCTCAACCGGCATAGTTTCTTTCCAAGCAAAACTTCCATTATATTAGCTCATTTTAATAACTCGTTTTAATATCTAAATACTTGAATTAATACTTACCAATATCCATTGCTGTATAATGGTAGGACAGCGTCCCTGCACAAAATATTATTAAGTCCTACCCTCCTGCAAAAGAAAGTTAGAACTTTTATATAACATATGTAGGTATCTTATACGTATTCAAAAGTAAACCCAAACACACTCGCATAATCAAATCAATTTCTCTTATCAATTAATCAATTACTTTTCTTATACACCCAATACTTTAGTACCTGCTCCACGATTTGCACTCCACACATTTGCCAAATCACACATTCACAAGTGTGCCTCTCTCCCAACCCGAATACCATAATATCATAGCCACCTCTGGGCTTTCATACACATATTTCCGCGACCTCTTTGGGCACAAAACTCGAGTCATTCATGGCACATTCAATGAATACCTTAGGTCATTTCCGCCACATTCAAGGAATACCTACCATATCACTAACGGGCCATTCATGACACATTGATGAATGCCGAGTCATTCCTGCCACATTCGAGGAATACCCAATCCTACATTCCCATACACTTCAAGGAATATAACTAACCATGCAAGGCCCGAATCGTTAGTTCCTCTTTAGGGGCAGTCAAATAATCGGTCATTCATGACACATTCAATGAATACTGGGTCATTCATGGCACATTCAATGAATACCCTTATATAACGCTAAAGGGCCATTTATGGCACATTCAATAAATGCCCACCTAACATATGAGATCATCAGTCATAAAACTCAATTCCAAAACTTGAGGCGTGGAGAGTTCTAAAAGGGTGCGGTAAGTTTTGTTTACGCATTATTGAAATTTATTGTATATATTATTTCAGAGAATGAAGGAATATCTTGATTCAAGTATTTTTGGTTTACGCGTTATTAATTTCATGGATGTATAAGTATCATAACGTTGTGTATCGTAAAAGGCTGAAAAATCACAAAGCGTTAAATACACGCACCTGAGTATATTTAGAAAGGTCCCAGCCTAAGTCAAACATGCTAATAGTCCTAGACTTATCCTAATAGACCGAATCATAATTTTAGGAAAAAATCAAATTTGGGTCAACTGGTCAAAGTCAACCCTGGTCAACAATCAATAATCGACTCGGTCACCCGTCAACATTGGTCAACCCGACCTAAACTCCTCTAACCCAAAAGCCCATAGTCTAAACTTAAGCCAAAAATAAAAATCCAAAAGTTAAAAGATATGAGCCCACTACGATTTGGCCCCAAGCCCAAAGTCGATTTTGTTTCTTGTTCATCTCCTTCCTCACAAATGCCTCCACCAAATCCACATCCGGGGCCACCACCAATCAATCACTTTCGCCACCATTAATGAACCCCAAAAGTTTAATTCCTCTTCCAAACCCCTACACACCTATCCTAACAAATCGTGATTCCCTTTTCTTTGGGAAAATCGCGATCTACGACCATTACTAATCTTTCAAGCTTCAAATCCCCTCGAACACCCAAATCAACCACCAACAATCAACATAAACCCAACAACAATTTCTCAACAAAAGTCCTACACAACAAACCTTCAAACAACACATTTAAAAATCAGGACGATTTGGGGTCTTGGTCGAACGCCATTAATGGCTGTTTCAAAGCTTCCCCTCACCCAATCAACCCAAACACCAATTCAATACCCAACTCTTCACTACCACAACCAAACATCATCAATAAAATTCAAATTTAACAGTTCAACCTCACCACAAATCAAATAAAAACATACTTCAAACACACACAAAAAAAAAGAACGGTTTGGTGCTGATGGCAACGCCATTGACCACCGGTGTCCAGACTTCAACAGCTTAATGCTAAAATTTGTCCTAGTTTTATTTACTGTATTGTTTCACAAATTTTGTATCTAATAGCCGACAGAGTTGACAATATCGCAATTAGGGAAAACGGCATTACTGATATGATTAATAGAAACAATAAAAGAAATATAAATATATTATTGACTATTCACCGTTTTAAAACCGAACAGCTTCCCGAAAGCGAAACCCGAAAGTCCGACGCGTCTGTCACTTTAAAAAGATAATCTTCCTCGTTCAAAACCTTTTCAGTAAAACTTTTTTTTTTTTTTTAAAAATTATAAACCCTCGTTGTGTTTTTCCCCCAGAAACTCTCGTGAGAAAACTCTATTTTCTAGTTTTTAAAACTTCACCGAAAAGAAAGAAAGAAAAAAAAAGAGGATAACTCCTATCTAGTTATTTACGAACTTTTATCCGTAACTGCTGGATATCCTATCTCTATTTGATCTATTACATTATTATTATTATTATTATTATTATTATTATTATTATCTTTATTATTATTAGGAAAAATAAAATAAAAGACGGGGTGTTATACCTATTCTCTAGAACAATGGGATTATATACTTGGGTTTGAAACCTAAGTCCAACATGATTTCGGGCCAAAAACCATACACATATCCCAAATCCAATCCAAAGATTTTTAAATAAATAAATAAATTAATAAATTAATAAATAAACTACGTATTTTAAATACGGGTGTTACAGTATCGGTATAGGCCAACCGATACATTTTCATACAAATTATGAGAATATGGATAGTATGCTTATGAGTTTTCCTCGTTTGGAGTGCGGATGCTTATGATTCTTACGGGATTAAGCTATCTCATATTAAGATTGCATATATGGAACCCCTCTTGCATCCCCATACACGAAATGGGTTAGCTTTGACCGCTCTACCGGGTAGTGAGGGTCGTCGAGATGTTAGGGCTTTTTGATGTTTTTATTGGGCATGTTTTGTTTCCCTAATGGTCATTCTACGATGCGGCGAGATATTATGCTTATGTATCCGATTTGCATACTATGAGAGATTATGACTGGGTAGCTCAGTAAATGCCACATTGATATCGGCGTTAGATAAAGCTTCCCGCGGACATTCTAAGTAGAAGTCCTCCGATTAAAGGATTCCGCGGGACTTTTAGAGATTTGGTTTTATGAGTACTTTTGATGTCTTTGTCCTAACATAGACATGATTGCTCGATACTCGCCCTAGATTTGCTAGTTGGTGGGGCCTCGCTTGACTTATAACGAGGGGCAGATTAGGAATAATATCCGTATGACTTCGTGCTTTCGATTGATATTAGATCATTGTCATCTATTGAGTGGAGACCTTTGGCGTTTGTCTAACCTTTTGACGATCCAATTATCCTGACATGCTTGTGTGTTGGCACGCCACGAGTTGTTTTTTTGCCGCATACGTAAAGTCCCGAATTATTATTAAGGATATTTTGTAAATTTCATAATAAATCTAGGGTCATTTATGTAAATTGGTCGCTTGGGTTATATTTCAAACGTCACGTAACTTCATCGAACTTAACTCCGACTCATAAGTCACGCGTTAGGGTAGCGACCATATCGCGAAAATTTGACGAATGCCGATTAGCGGTTTTCTAGCGTCGCGAAGTTAATACGAGTAACGAAATTACACGCATATGAGTGGGTTATTGTTTATAACCTGGGTGAGATAGAATATAGAAGATTAAATTTAGCGGGATGGGCGGAAAAATGATTACTGACGACGCCAAAACGAGTTGGTGGTTAGAGTATTAGGACCTTAAGCCCAATTAGGTCATATTGGGCTTGGGCCTCGACCTTATCGCACTAAACCAAAAATAGGCCCAAAACCAAAATGTGAAAACAAAAAATCGCGACCTCTTCTTCCCCAATTTAATACTCGAAAACCTAGGAGAGAAAACTTCCTCCTCCAAATTCAACCGATTCAACCCTCAATTCCTCACACCCAAACCTTGTCAACACCGAACGCAGAGCTGGATTCAAAATTTATGGAAATCGCGTCGTGTCGAATTAAAAGGTGAGTGCGATTTCGTGATCTATTTGATAATTTGATTTAAATATTGATGGAATTGATATATCGATTGTAACTCGGTGTATTGGGGTGTTGAAGGTCGGCAAGAGCGGTTGGAAGAGTGGAGGGAGGAAACAATTGGAGGGCCGAAAATTCTTAGGTCGTCGGGTTTTCGCGAAGGTTAGTGAATTCCTTCACAAATCGATAGTGTAAACCTCGATTTCGAGTTAATTAGTGGTATTGGATGAAAGATAATTGAATGGGGTGGTTGTTATGTAAATTTTCAGTGGTTGGCGGGTAGAGTGGAAGGCGATTTTTGATGGAGCAACTGACTAGGAGCCGATTTTGTCCGACTTGGTAAGAATTTGGTTATTCATTTCAAATTCGAGATTCATGTCGATTCCCTTTGTTAATGTGAAGTTCGAGATTCATGTCGATTTATAACTGTTAATGTACATTTCGAGAGATTTAATATAGTCCGAATCAAGTGGGATTAGTTGTAGTTGAAAATGGGAATTTGAATTGAGATGTGATAGAATTAGCGAGATATGAGGGCCCGCCATGGTCAATAGCCAGAGCCCGTCGAGTAACGCGTGGGTCAAATGGCTTCATTGTTGTGAAGTTATAGGAAAAAAAATACCCGAAACCAAATCCTTAAGCGTCGAGATTCTTTTCGGCGTTAGATAAAGAATAAATTTTCGTTAGTTGATAAACTCTAAATACCGGCGATACATCCGATGTTATAGGAGTGATCTCTCGAAAGTGAAATTGATTAAGTGGGCTTGAGGATAGAACCGGATTGCTAAGGTAGGAACCTACATACCAATATATAGCCCTCGCTTATTTTCATGCATGATTTGAATTGTTTAACTAGGGAAATAGATAGTCAGCGTATCGACCATGCATGTGTACATGTATATTCATGTTTTAGATCAGATTTCCTCGCTATAAACTATATATACATATAACTTTTCGGTGAAATGGGTTTTCTGTAAAAATCGAGGGTTAGCAGGATTGTTTTCTCGGGTTAAAAGTGAAAACTGGTTTTGGGAAAGGTTCGCCTCTTGTCTCGATGGAGACAGAGAGATGAATTTTGTAATGCGGGTAAGGATTACCCGTTGTTTCAACTAGGTGCCAGGTTCGATTGTTCCTGATGGTCAGAAGATTTTCACGATGATTCCGCCGTTTGGGAATCATCGGTTGTTATTTACTATGATAGCCCGCTTAGGAGTCATAGGTTGTTCTACTCCAGGATGGGAAATCCAGAACTTGCTTTTTGAATCTCTGGCAATTGAACACTTTCTTCGGTTTCATTCCAACACGAAAAGAATATGAGATGAGTGATTGTGTATAATTTAAAATGGTCAGCAAAAGCATTTATTTTTTTCAAGAAATTAAGTAATACCTCCAACAAGAAATTGAGAACAACATCGCTTCTACGGCAAGTCACTGCCTAATCTCATATTTTGCACCAAAGATAAAACATTGGCGTGTTTCGGAGCAAAGACCTTCCTGATTTACCTACAATATCCTCACGTTCACCTTGTGGTACAATAATCAGAATTTGTGGGAAGTCACCGCCTAGAACAACTGATTCCACCAAATGGTCTTTCATTGTTACAAACATCTCGGAGGAACGGTCAACTGGTTCAATACAAAACCTATCTTTGCATCGAGACTTCATCCCAAATTATCGGTTTTGTTTCTTTAAATGGACTGGGTTGGAGTGAATCCTTTTTGAAGCCGCATGGGGATTCTCTAACACATCAAAGGAATAGAAAAAAGTTGAATGAGTTGTTCTACCACCATCTAATAAAAGCGGCCTTAATACCAGGATGGGGCAACTATAATCTGTGTATGTCCTAGATTACGACATTTTAGCACGCATTATACACAAATGTCTTTTTTCTGCTGTATTTCTGTTTTGCAAGAAGAAAAATTTTACATTTTGCATGACTGAATCAACCATGGTATCAAACGCATATAAGCGTTGCTCATTGTTAAGATGATCAATGTTATTTGTTGATTTGCTCATCTTGTAAATCTAACTAGAGTTGGTGTTGCTCCCAAATTAGTCTATTTCCAATCCCTTTGTTCCATTTTTTTGAGTGGTGGGGCATCGGGGAAAGTCTTCTAGAGTTTTGTTTTAGATTCCATGAGAACTGCTCCAATAGATGCAACCGTGTCTGTCACCTGCAGGAAAATTGAGTATTAATAATATAATATAGGCTACATGAAGGAGGCATTAATATAATATTTATCACCTGCTCTTTTGATGGACTAGGAATGTTGAAGATAGTTAAGTAATTTGTCGCTAGGTCGTCACATATACTTGTTGAGAATCTATCCAACAACAGATGTAGTTTTACTAGATTGCATTCCAAGAATAATGTCGAACAATCTCCTTAGTTTGATATCCAAGATTCATTATCACGGTTCTTCTAAACAATGTATCCACTCTCCATCATCTTCAAGAAGTCCACGTGCAACACACACAGCCTTGAATGTTGGATGAAGAATACCTTCAAATTTGCGAAGATCCTCAAATGATTTTGGGCCCTTTACGATGGTCAAGAGTAGACGCAAGTAAGAATTCTTACTGAAGAGAAGAAGATAGTACTGAAGAAGGTTATTGGAAAAACAATGTGGAAAAAGCAACAGAACTCACTCACAACGAAGTAATGAGATATTTTTTACCTTAAACTGAGGATTGCGCGCGTCGGGAGATCCTTGCACTCAAACGTGACAGGGTGAGAAGAAGGGTGTTACCTTACTAGTTAGGAAGAATAAAGGGTTGTAAGGTATTTTCATGAGGAAAAGGAAAGAGTGAAATACTTAGTTTTTGTTTTTTGTTTTTTTTTTTTTTGGTAACTAAAAAGTGATTTGTTTATTAGTAACTAAAAAGTGATTTGAAGAAGAAAAAAAAAGATTGGCCCAAGATTCTTATTTCCTAATTTAGAGTGGGTATTAGTAAGTGTTATAATTACTATTAGATCATCCCAAAACTAAAAAGTGATTTGTTTATTGGTAGCTAAGAGTGATTGAAAGAAAAAAAAAATAGATTGACCCGATAAAGGATTCTTATTCTTATTTCCTAATTTTGTGGGTATTAGTAAGTGTTATAATTACCAAGTAGATCATCCCAAAACTGCTTTTCTCCATGACCGCAGATATAAATACATAAAAACCAAGGCTGCTTTATTATATAGAAATACTCTCACGAAGAGTTTGTCAATAAGAAGGCTATGAGGATTAATATCATCAATGCGTTAGAATTTAGATAACTTTTAGATTTTTATTTTTATTTTCTTTCAGAACTAAAAGTGATTTGTTTTATTGGTAACTAAAAGGATTTGAAGGAAAAAAAAAAGATTGGCCCGTGTTCTTATTTCCCTAATTTTGTGGGTATTAGTAAGTGTTATAATTACCGTTAGATCATCCCAAAACTAAAAGTGATTTGTTTATTAGTAGCTAAAAGTGATTAGAAGGAAAAATAGAGATTGGCTTGATGAAGGATTCTTATTCTTATTTCTTAATTTTGTAAGTATTAGTAAGTGTTATAATTACCGTTAGATCGTCCCAAAAATGCTTTCTCTCGACGCTTGATATAAATACATAAAAAACCAAGCTACTTTTTTTTTTTTGCTAAAGGTAATTGATTAATAAAGAATAAGGATTACAAAAGTGACAGGTTACATATTAAGAATCGCTACGAGAGGCTACATCATATATGTATCTTTCCTAAAAACATCAATGCTCTAGTGGACAAAAGCGGAAATAAGTGGTGTAGTGATTCTCTAGATTCTTCATGAAAGAGTGGTCTACTATCCCACCATTTCCTTTCACATTGAGCCAAATTAGCCCCATGCTTAGAATAAAAGCTCGGCACCAAGGTTAGTTGGTCTCTCCCAAGTGATTTGTGACATTGATCCATTCCGGTTTGCTTCTTTCATAGTTTGCCACCTTTCCTGGACTCTCCAATGTAATTTATTCTCCCGAAAAGCTTGGACTACCGATTTGAATCGCTCTCCACCCATATATACTTCCATCCCATTTCCAAAGCCTTGTGTACAAATTCCCACAATAGCCACTATTTCCGCCATGTAATTAGTATTGACCCCGGACCTCCTCGCCACTGCACCTAAGAATTCACCCTTATAGTTTCTCATAACTATTCCCCAACCTGATCTCCTGTGATTCCCTCTCAAGCACCCATCCCAAGATTTACCTTTATTATTCCGGTGGAGGAAGAGTCGAAGCATTCAATGATTTTTTGTGCTCTTCTCAGCTTTTGGATGAAGATTGAAGACTCTAAGAATCTTTAAGTCATGAACCGAAGTTCTCCATATGCCCCGTGATCTGTGGTGAGCTCGAATGATTGCCGTCTAGCTAAAAACAAATATGCAATAAGCTTGAGTCTTTATTGTCGTAGAGCACTCTGTTCCGGTTCTTCCAAAGACTCACCATCATAGTGATAGAACAAGCTTTCCACATGTCAAGAATGAGGGAGCTGTAATGCTTACCTTGCTGCTGCACATCCTGAAATGATTCCGGGTTCTTGTAAGTGCTGAAAATGTCTCGAGCATAGTTCCATACTGTTTTGGCCAGATTACATTGAAAGAGTATATGCTCGAGTTTCTTGTCGAGTGAGGTGATGTCTCTGACATCTAGAGGCCACCGTTTTCCACCTTTTGAGAGCGATCGTCTGTTCTTGTTGCGCCATGCGCCCGACTTCAAGCAATTCCTTTAAGTTTCGGTAGAACCTTTGAGTTCCATATGAATTTACACCATGTTGGTTTGGCTGATTTCTTTCGGATGTCTTCATGCGCTTCGAAACCTGAATTTCCCATTAGAATTGCCTAACCATACCCTTGTATCCCTCTCTCTTGCACTATTAGGCTCTTTATAGGAGTGCCCAGCTCTATGCCCATTTGCTGCAAATACTTGAGACATGTTTACCTAAAAATTCCAAGTATCTCCCGAATACACTCACTAAGCTTTGACTGAAATTTGACAATCTCTTTGCTCTCTTCTGAAAGAAATCATGGAAATGTTTATTCAACAACCAATTCTCTCTCCAAAGATTGATAGAGTTTCCATTGCCCACCGTCCAGCCATGAAGATGCTTCATTTCACTAAGTTTGTCATATAGAAATACTCTACAAAGAGTTTATCGATAAGAAGGCTATAAAGATTAATATCATCAGTACATTAGAATTTAGATAACTTTAGATTTTTATTTTTTTTATTTTTTTTTTATTTTTTATTTTTTATTTTTTTCAGTCGGTAACTAAAAGTGTTTATTGGTAACTAAAAATGATTTGAAGATGAAAAAAATAGATTGGCCCAGGATTCTTATTTTCTAATTCCGTGGGTATTAGTAAGTGTTATAACTATTGTTAGATCATCCTAAAACTAAAAGTGATTTGTTTATTGGTAGCTAAAAGTGATTTGAAAGAAAAAGAAAGATTGGCCTGATGAAGGATTCTTATTCTTATTTCCTAATTTTGTGGGTATTAGTAAGTGTTATAATTATCAAGTTAAATGTTTTATTATATAGAAATACTCTCAAGAGTTTGTTGATAAGAAGGCTATGAGGATTAATATCATCCAAGACGTTAGAATTTAGATAACTTTAGATAAATTTAGATAAGTTAGAATTTAAATAAGTTAGATAAGTTATTTAGATAAGTTTCATAAATTAAGAGTTTGTCGATAAGAAGGTTATGAGGGATTAATATAATCGATGCGTTAGAATTTAGATAAATTTAGATAGTTAAAATTTAAATATGTTAGATAAGTTATTTAGATAAGTTTCATAAATTCTATATAAGTTAGCAGTAATTTATTTGAGTACGTTTTCATATATAAAGATTATTTCCTAATTGGAATCAACTTACTTTTTAATCAGACTGGTCTACCATCGATGTACCGGATCAGATTAACTATTAGCCATCGATGTAGGCTTCACACAAAGCGCTTAAGTCCAGCACAAACATTTGGGATTGGGAAACGATACATTCTTCTGCATTTAGTCTCCCACTCAACACGTCTTTACAACTACAAAATGCACAAAATGAAGCATACATCTACGATAAATAAGACATAGCTTTTCAAATATAAATAGTGAAAAATAACTTTTCCACTAACTTACTTTGTTTCCATTATATCTAATTCTTCACTCTTTACATTTTCTTGTAACTCGGACACTTTCTCCATGTTGGGATGTAAAAATTCCTATTCAACAAGACGTAAACTTTCCATTGATTAGTTCAATCTTGCAAAAGAAGCGTTGAAGTCTCTGCAGACTGTACATACCCGAAATGAATGTATATTCTTTGTTGTTTTGTGTATAGAAATAAACTTGAACAATTAGAAGGAAATGACGTTAAAATGTACTTGCCTTCATAATCGTTGTTTAATCCGTAGAAATCTTAATCAATAGAAAAAGATTTTTTTTCACATATCAATGGATTTTGCGAAATCCCATCCCGCCGAATCCTAATTGAGTGTTAAAGGCATAGTTTTCATTATGCCCATAAAACTATGCACTTAACCACTATGTAAACTAAATACAAATTAATATTACCTGTTAAAAAGAGACTTAGAGTGGTGGAGAGAGCATGACGTGTGGGAGAGAACCGAGATAGATAAATCATGTTAAGAATTCTTACTAAAAAAGAAGAAGATAGTATTGAAGAAGGTTCTTTGGAAAACAAGTGGAAAAAAGCAACAAAGCTCACTGACAACGAAGTAATGAGATTTTTTTTACCTTAAACTGGGGATTGCGCGCGTCGAGAGGATCCTTGCACTCAAACGTGACAGGGTGAGAAGAAGGGTGTTACCTTACTGGTTAGGAAGAAGAAAGGGTTGTAAGGTATTTTTGTGGGGAAGAGGAAAAAGTGAAAGACGTTTTTTTTTTTTTTTTTTTTGGTAACATTTTATTTTTGGTACCTAAAAGTGATTTGCTTATTGGTAACTAAAAGTGATTTGAAGAAAAAAAAAGATTGGCCCAAGATTCTTATTTCCTAATTTCGTGGGTATTAGTAAGTGTTATAATTCTTGCTAGATCATCCCAAAACTAAAAGTGATTTGTTTATTGGTAGCTAAAAGTGATTTGAAAGAAAATGATAGATTGGGTCCGATAAATGATTCTTATTCTTATTTTCTAATTTTGTGGGTATTAGTAAGTGTTATAATTACCGCTAGATCATTCCAAAATTGCTTTCTCCCCCTGTTTGATATAAATACATAAAAACAAGATGCTTTATTATATAGAAATACTCTCCAAGAGTTTGTCAATAATGAAGGCTATGAGGATTAATATCATTAGTAATGCGTTAAATTTAGATAACTTTAGTGTTTTTTTTTTTTGGTAACTTAATATGATTTTTATTGGTAACTAAAAAGTGATTTAAAAGGAAAAAGAGATTAGCCGATAACGGATTCTTATTCTTATTTCCTAATTTTGTGGGTATTAGTAAGTGTTATAATTACTATTAGATATTTTATTATATAGAAATATTCTCCAAAGAGTTTGTCGATAAGAAGGCTATGAGGATTAATATCATCAGTACGTTAGAATTTAGATAAATTTAAATAAGTTAGATAAGTTATTTAGATAAGTTTCATAAATTAAGAGTTTGTCGATAAGAGTTTGTCCCAGGATTCTTATTTCCTAATTTCGTGGGTATTAGTAAGTGTTATAATTACCTTTAGATCATCCCAAAACTAAAAGTGATTTGTTTATTGGTAGCTAAAAGTGATTTGAAGGAAAAAGAGAGATTGGCTCGATGAAGGATTCTTATTCTTATTTCCTAATTTTGTAAGTATTAGTAAGTTTTATAATTACCGTTAGAACTTTCCAAAACTCTTTCTCTTTGACCGCTTGATATAAATACATAAAAACCAAAATCTGCTTTATCATATAGAAATACTCTTCAAGAGTTTGTCGATAAGAAGGCTATGAAAATTAATATCATCAGTACATTAGAATTTAGATAACTTTAGGTTTTTATTTTTTTTATTTTTTTTTCGGTCGGTAACTAAAAGTGTTTATTGGTAACTAAAAGTGATTTGAAGAAAAAAAAATAGATTGGCCCAGGATTCTTATTTTCTAATTTCGTGGGTATTAGTAAGTGTTATAATTATCGTTAGATCATCCCAAAACTAAAAGTGATTTGTTTAGGGTGTTAATATATTCATAGGAAGCAAATGATATGCTCACCAAAAATATGGTGAATTACCCATTATATCCCCTTCTCTTTTATCTAGTATCACCTCTATTTTCTCTCTCTCTGAATTGAAGACGTACTCTTTTGGATAAATTTTAACCATTTCAACAACCAAAAGGAGAAATTGGTAGCCTAACCATGAACAAAAGCAGTTCATAACCCGCATAAAAAAATTAAGGAATTCGAACTCGTTTAGTGGCCATTATTTCTGAGTGGACTACTAAGGAATCTGATTTTACTCGCACAAAAAAAATCGGCGAAATGGTAAATCCGTGTTATTCTTCTTCAAAGTTTTACTTGAAGACAAAATGAAATATATGCACTCTGAAAGTACAACGCTTAAAATATTAAATAAGCTAAAGGTGATTTGTTGTTGTTCTATTAACTTTGGAAGAATAGTGCTCTTAGAGGAGTGATTGGATTTGTGAGTTTAAATGAATGTATGGGTGAAGATTTCTTTTTTGTATTATAGCCATGATAGTCATGTCCCCATGTGCATGAGTTTTTATCTTCCCACCATTAAAGCCCGAGATCAGTTGTTTTTTTTCTCTTGTTTAAGAGTTTTCGTTTCAAAAGCTACGATGTAAGAGGAGTGGTGGAGGTGTTAACTCGGTACGATTTGGATATTCAGAAATAGGAGTGGCAGTGATCATCCGGTAATGGGGGGTATAATAGGTAAATTGAACTTTTTGCGGTGAACTTATAATTCTATACCGGTGAATATATTAGCACCCTTTGTTTATTGGTAGCTAAAAGTGATTTGAAAGATTTGAAGGAAAAAGAGAGATTGGCCCGATGAAGGATTCTTATTCTTATTTCATAATTTTGTGGGTATTAGTAAGTGTTATAATTACTATTAGATGTTTTATTATATAGAAATACTCTTCGAAGAGTTTGTCGATAAGAAGGCTATGAGGCCGGATTAATATCATTAGTACGTTAGAATTTAAATAACTTTAGATAAATTTAGATAAGTTAGAATTTAAATAAGTTAGATAAGTTTCATAAATTAAGAGTTTGTCAGGCTATGAGGATTAATATAATCAGTACGTTAGAATTTAGATAAGTTAAAATTTAAATAAGTTAGATAAGTTATTTAGATAAATTTCACAAATTCTAGATAAATTAGTAGTAATTTATTTGAGTACGTTTTCATAAAGATTGTTTCCTAATTGGAATCAACTTACTCTTTAATATTACCGGTCTACCGTCAGATGTACTAATTGTATTAACTATTAAAATAAGTTAGTAGTAATTTATTTGAGTACGTTTTCATAAAGATTGTTTCCTAATTGAAATCAACTTACTCTTTAATCGTACCGGTCTACCGTCAGATGTATTGATTGTATTAACTATTAGCCATCCGATGTAGGCTTCACAAAGCGCTTAAAGACCAAGCTGTTTTATTATATATACTAGAAATTAACCCGTGGCTACGCCACTCGAATCTTAACGTTATTCATTTTTTTATTAATTAAATTAAAAGCTGCAAAAGAAACACAAAAATTTAATAACTATTATTTACAAAATTAATATTGAGTGCTTATGGAGGGTGTATGCTATTTAGATTGTTTTGGATTAGGATGACCTTTGTTATATAAACATATGCATCAAATTCATTCATTTATCAGAAAATTTAAGAAGTCATTATCCTATCAAATATTGTATTTTTTTTTATCTAAAAATATCCAAAAAGCAAATTCCTTTATCTAGCAAAATGTTATGACATAACAAATAGCTTAATATTTCACACTCGTTGTTAGTCGATATAGATTCAAATCCTCACATACAATGAAGGGTTCCTTATTTCCTAACCATATGTATAAAAAGAAATTGAGAAATAAACATCAAAGCTCAAAAGTTACGAAATACACCTTCTCTCAAACTAAAGCAGGACTTCAGGATACACGATATTAGTTGTGTGGTTTGAAGAATCAGGAGGGAGGATGACACTGATTCGTTTTGAAGAAGTGCATCTTGATAACGCCACATATAATTGACCATGGCTAAACACCTGGTTTCGCATATCAATACCAATGTACTTAACAGACTGCCCTTGTGATTTGTTTATCATCATTGCAAACGACAATCGAATCGGAAACTGTCGTCTGGTCATTTGAAATGGTATTTCATTGGTCGAAGGTGTTAATGATATTCTCGGGATAAAGCGTACATTTCCTACTTTTCCTCTAGTTAATATTAGAACTTGCACCACGTGTGGCTTTGTGCACACAATCATCAAGCGCGTGCCGTTACAAAGTCCATCTGTTGGCGCTATATTTCTCAGCAACATTACTGGGCATCCCTTCTTGAGAGTAAGCTTGAATGAAGGCAACCCAGAAGGATCGAGTGAGTTCAAGTACTCTGTCGGATAGCTATTTGCGTTACCACTATCAACAACACTGGCAACGCCTAACTTGTTAGCACCTAAGCAAACAATTTCTTCCCCAGGAAACATATCTAGTGCAGTATTATTTATAGTGCTAACATCATCGTTGCGTGCTGAAAGGATAGTCCGCTCGGTCAAATCATTTGGGTCAGCTTCATCCTGCCCACTTAGATCGGGATATACATTATTTAGCAAGTCATGAAAATTGCTACAATTTTGAATCTCTTGCGGCAATTGAACACTTTCTTCTGGTTTCATTCCAACCTGAAAATTTCAAATGAGAGCATATGAGATGAGTGATTGTGTATAATTTAAAATGGTCAGCAAAAAGCATTATTTTTTTCAAGAAATTAAGTAATACCTCCATCAAGAAATTGGAGAACAACACGTTCTCTGGCAAGTCACTATCTAATCTCATATTTTGCACCAAAAGATAAAACATTGACGTGTTTCCAATGCAAAGACCTTCTCAGTGATGCACATACAATATCCTCACGTTCACCTTGTGGTACAACCGGCAGAATTTGTCGAAAAGTCACGCCTAGAACAATAGTGATTCTACCAAATGGTCTTTCATTGTTACAAACATCCCGAGTGAATCGGTCAACTGCTTCAAAACAAAACCTATGCTTGCATCGAAGTCTTCATCCCAAATTATCAGTTTTGCTTCTTTAAACAGACCTGCTTGGAGCGAATCCTTTTTGAAGTCGCACATAGAGTTCTCCAACACATAAAAAGGAATAGAAAAAGTTGAATGAGCTATTCTACCACAATCTAATAAAAGCGACGCAATACCAGATGAGGCAACTGCAATCACAATATGCCCTAGATGACGACATTTAGCTGCAATTGTATTATACACAAATGTCTTTCTTGTACCTGCAACTCCACTTAAGAAGAAAATTCCCCCTGCATTTTGCATGACGGAATCAACCACAGTATCAAACGCATGGCGTTGCTCATTGTTAAGACGATCAATGTTACGGTTGATTTGTTCATCTTGTAAATCAAACTAGAGTTGGCGTTGCTCCCAAATTAGTCTATTTCCAATCCCTTTATTCCATTTTTTGAGTGGTCGGGGCAACGGGGGTCGGGGTAACGGGGGAAAGTCTTCTAGAGTTTCGTTTTTAGATTCCATAAGGAACTGCTCCAATAGATGCAACCCATAATCTGTCACCTACAGGAAAATTGTGTATTAATAATATAATATAGGCTACATGAAGGAGGCATTAATATAATATCTGTCACTTGCTCTTTTGATGGATTAGGAATGTTGAAGATAGTTCGTAATTTGTGCACTAGGTCGTCGCATATACTTGTTGAGAATCTATCCCACAACAGATGTGGTTGCGCTGGATTGCATTCCAATAGAATAATGCCGAACAATCTCCTTAGCTGATATCCAAGATTCATTATCGCCAGCTTCTTCTAAACAATGTATCCACTCTCCATCATCTTCAAGAAGTCCACGTGCAACACACGCAGCCTTGAATGTTGAACGGGGAATACCTTCAAATTTGCGAAGATCCTCAAATGATGTTGGGCCCTTTACAATGGTCAATAGTAGACACAAGTAAAACCTCTCTCCCTCATTGGGCTTGGCAAAATACATCCTGCCAATAACATAACCATTGCTTCTTTTAGTCCATACCTTTTCTATTTTGTGCCAAACAAAGTGCTCGGGGAATTCTTGGTAAGTATAGGCCCCGAAAGCATCCGATTTGAAGCAACAACAAATAATAATGAAGTGAGACTTCGACTTTTTGTCGTTTAAGCCCTCTCAAGAATATTCTCCATCGGTTCCTTAGGGTTGAACACAACATGATGCATACCGCAACAAATCATAACTTAACAAGATGGCATTCGGTTATAACTTAATAGTATATTGATGAAATTTGTTTAATCAAGTGTTAAATACCGGCAAGTGAAGAGATAACCTTACAATAGTTGGAAACTCTTCATGTAAGGAAAACCCAAATAGCCGTAAAGCTACTTCCGGTGGTCCAATATATCCGGCATCAATGTACTGCTTGTTTAATCTCATTTCCGGCCGTCCAACACCATTGTTGTTCTGTCATTGCCCTTGTAGATGTACTTGTGGATGTACTTAATACATTGCAATCCCGCACACACTTCGACATTAGTGTGACAATTAAACATCCTCACCAACTGTGGATTATATGGGACAACGTTCCTATTGTCAACCTCTTTGTCTTTCACCATATAGACACGTCCCGTGTTGCGACGTATATAAAGTGGATAACCGTCTTTTTGTATGGTCGTCGCGTATGTAAACTCATGTGGAAAATGCTTTGTGCACTTGCCATTTTCCATACACAGTGAGTTCATATTTTTAACACCACACGGTCCTTGGATCATACAACTATTTATTGTATCAAAGAGCAAGGGATCCTTATCTGGGTCGGGAAATTCTACAGATATAATTCGATCAATTTAGGCTGCGGTGCGAATTTTATCTTCATGCTTGACGAAAAAGAGTGCATGCATGTGCGGGAGGCCATGCTTCTGAAATTCAATGGTGTACACATGAGCTACTTCACGGCCAAACATATTTTTCTTCTTGATAAATTTCATTAAAGCTCTTCTCTTCGGTTCCGAAAACACGGGCAAGAACATCAGTCGATCAAACACATTTTGGTTCTCCAAAAGGGTTTCTTACACTTCCGGCGGTGAGGATTAGTCATCATTGTAAGGAATCTATCCGGATGCTTATTGTAACGGTTATAGCCATTGAGTCTTGAAAGATCTCATACATGTACCTTGGACTTCCAATGAACGATGATGGCAAAATAAACCAATCGACCAACCCGATCGATTCGTACCCTCATTTAAATCATCGAACTCATGTACACTTCAAAGACGAAGATCCTTTTGGTGGGTATAATGATAGTATATAGTCGATTTTGCTCGGTAGAAGCCCAAGCATCACACAAAAACTCCTGAAATAATTTTCCACCACGGAATATTGTTGAATATTCAATATGACATTCAAACAAACGATATGCATAGAACACCATCCGAAATAATCGCCTCGAATCGCCGTCATTGACATCATAAAGTTTTATTTCGATTAACCATCCAAGCTCACCCCGAGGGGAAAACAAAGGATAATGCGGGGGTAGATAAGCGGGATTACATTCATCAATCTGCTTCAATCGCATTGCCTAATCTATAATGAAGAATGATATCCCTTGTTTTTGATTTGGGTTCCATCCCCGGGTATAACAACTGCAATTTCATTTGCTGAAGGAAGATTGTATCGTCGTCGGTCAGTAGATGTATTATAATGGAGATAAGCTGCCACATCATTTTCCTCAACTACGCGAGCAATCAATATATCATATGCTTGACGAAATTTTTCAGCAAATCTATTACAATCTGACAGTGTACTCTGAATGACATCAAAAACATCATGTCTCAATTCTGGATTTCGGCGATGGCGCACATCAAGGGCACTGGCTGGGTCATAAACATAAAGCTGAGCATAAGTCGGATCTTTCTCAGATTCTAGTAGTAACGATCCAATTTGATGGCGTAATTCACCATGAACGGTGAATGGAATAGGACCGCTACCGCTGAATATTCGGTCATCCGGTTGACAACCGAGACTGGTAAATGCATTAGCCAAGTTATACTGACGAAGATGTTGTCTAAATGACCTGGCTTTGGCGTCACTACCATCATATAGATCTTGAATCACAGGAAGCAATGGACTAAGTAGAAGAAAACTGACTTTTCCTTGTTTGCAACACATCTCGAAAAAAAGGTCTTTTGACTGATGTATTTGCTAGCCTTTCATCTTTCCAGTGCAAAGCTTTACAAAAGGAGCATTCCACATCCATCTTTCCAAAATAATGATGGACATTGTTGTGCATATTAGCAGGTTCTGCCATATTGACACCAGCTGTAAGAGGCTGAAAATAATCATCCACATCCACTTCTCTTTGGGTGTCACTAACATGTAGGGAAAAAAATCCTAATGAGTTAGGAATGGAAAATTTTTTTTACTGAAAACAATGCTATAGAAAACACAATGAAATTCAACTTACATATATGAAGACATTGATACTGGAATATTATGAAGGTCTGCTTCTAAGTTCCTTCTAGTTTGTTTGTTCATTCTACCACTTATGCACTCTTTTTCTCTTCTATTGCGTTGGGCCAACTTGCATCGAGAAGTCTGAGAAGGTGTATAAGCATTGGTCGAACTAACACTAAGATCATCCACTTCCATTTCATTTTGGGTGTCACTAATATGTAGAAAAAAAAATCATAATGGGCTATAGGAATGGAAATATTTTTGACCGAAAAAACAATGTTATAGAAAACACACAAAGAAATGAAACTTACATATGGGAAGACATGGACACAAGTATATTTTGAAGGCCCGCTTCTAAGTTTCTTCTTGTTAAACTCGCTTCTACCACTTATGAGCTCTCTTTCTCTTCTATTCGTTGGGCCAACTTGCTTGAGAAGGTCTGAGAGGGTGTAAAAGCATTGGTCGGACTAACATTAAAAGTGGATTGTGGAGGAGTAACTACAACCTCATTTTGCACAGGAGGTGATTGGACTTGATGGCATTCATGTCCTTGTTTTTTCAAAACCTGCATTTTATATTTGATAAAACATAACCATCAAAAGGCAGTAAACAACCACCGCATATAATGAACGTATATATGTTACGTTACATACCTTAGCAAGGGTACCAAGCACATGGTCAATGATCCGTTGTTTATGCTCACGTACTCGAGTTATATAATCCAATTCTCTTTGCTGCATGATGCAAGTACATGAAAAGCCGCATAAAAAATTAAATGAGAACGTTGTCAAATTAACAAAAGAGTTTTTCTTTGTTTCAAAATTTAAAAGTTTGAAATCATGTAAGAATCAAACATAACCAAACCGTGAAAAAAGGAACTTCAAATACCTTAACAGATGTAGTAGGTTCATTGGTAGATTTAGGTGGTGCGTTGACAACAAAAAACATCAAATGAATTTGCGGTGGTGCCTTATCCATGGCTGATAATCAAACATTGAAAAGGAAATTGCAGCAAATAAATGAAAGTGGTATACAACTATGATCGGGAACAACTATAAAGGGAGGTTCGAGTCGTGCAAAATGAAACCATGTTACCAGTACCTCCAATTAGAGTTATCGACTTTTGTATAATTAAAATGTAAAGAGTTCCGATCCACTAGAACTTCTACCACAGCTACACGCATGTACTATACTTTAGTGTGCATAGCAAAAGGGTCTAAAAGCATAAAAGAGGCAAAGAAAGAAAGTGCAAGAATTGAATAATGGCAATGTTCGTCTCGCAAAAGAAATAAAAATAGCATATATAGTCTAAAAAGATTGTTTCCCTTTCGCCCAACTACAGCCTAGCATTTTTCATAACACGGATCGCAAGAGATACACAATGGAACACTTCAACATTGCAATCCAAATGATAAATTATAGAAAATGTTCGTCTCGCAAAAGAAATAAAAACAGCATAGTCTAAAAACATTGCTTCCTTTCTTCGCTGGAAATCGAGTTTTCTAGTATTAGATCGGTACAATTATCTCCAACATTGGCTTTCTAATCTGACGGGTCATAACTTTTTGGTTCATGCAGTTATTATTATGCTGGGACAACAGAGTACGATAAAATGTACAATGCAATATGAACTAAATTTGTCCCTGACTAATAAGACGCCCATTAGCCTTTAGGCACACAAATTAAGATTTTACGCTGGGACATGTGTAAATACATACCGACTAAGAATGTAAATTTCCTCACTCATATTTTTTACTTACGCCAGAAGGGCAAACACTCCTAATCTTAGTTTGACATACTTTTTTCCCTTCTTTTAAATTTATTATAGAATAGATTTTTTTTTTTATTTTGATAATCAATTTATAGAATAGATCTGATAACAGTATAACACTACTTTAGTAGTAATAGACACCCAGTCGAACATGTTACTGCCTCACATTTTTGTCATTAACCAACTCATAAACACATGTTGTAATATTTAGATTGACAGCAAGATTACCTGGCTATTTGGTAATATTTGTCAAACCCATAAACCATTAGCATTTGCTTGAACAACTATGGACTTTGAGATAAGGCATAGAATGTTCCTGGCTTAAAAAAAGACAACTTTGAATTACAGCTGCAACAAATCAACACAATTTAGGTTATTTAGGTTTATATATGGGGTTCAATATATTCTATAATGTCTTTCATGAATTAAAAAAATCGGATCTTAAGGAAGTTGTATCCCTTGACAAAATATGCTACGGTTCAGTTTCAATGGCAACCAACAGTCAAAAAAGAATTGGTTTGATATAGATATCATCAAAAAACGATATATTTATTTTGAATAGTAAAAGATGATACAAAAAAGTATGAGATTACATGTTAAGTATGACCAAATTATGTTCAAATATTAGTCTTTGGCAGGTTCATCAAATCAGGCTATAAGAGAAGAAGGTAACCTAAACTCAAGTACCTGAACTCATGAAGGCACAAGATAATCACGGGCACCTTCAGGAGTGGATCTAGAAATTATAGGAGTCTCAATCTACCTTACAACCATGAGGAATCATGATTAAGAAAAGAACAAAAGCACAAATTACCATGAGGAATCATGATTAAGAAAAGAACAAAAGCACAAATTAGCTCCAGTATAAATCATAAGTAAAAGAAAGTAGTGAAGTACTAAAACCGCCACATGCACTCATGCACGGAAAATTTAATAGACTGCGTTAACTTACTAACTTAAACTAATTCAAATAAGTAAAAGAAAGTAGTGAAGTACTAAAACCGTCACATGCATTGGGAATTTAATAGACTGCGTTAACTTACTAAATTAAACTAATTCAAATGATACCTCCACAAAAGCATGGACATCCTCTAGGTATCTTCGGATAAGCTTGACCACTCTATGTCGCAACATTAGGTTGGAGCTCATCTGCTGCAGAAATCAAGGCATCGGTAATCCATAAGGTAGCTATATTGGATTATAGAAAACCAATTAAGTGTCTAGAATGAAATTTAGTTGTATTCCAAACCAAATTATTTGTTTGTTCTGAGTGGAGTTTTGGAGAAAACCAATTAAGTGTCTAGAATGAAATTTAGTTTTGGAGGGCTTTTATAATGATATGTATGTATACTTTAATTAAATAAGATTAGTGTTCAAATTGTTTTTATCTTTTATAAGATTTGTTGTGATAAATAAAAGGAGGGATAAGACGTACTAAAAGATAAAAGAAAAAATTGTTTTTATCCTTTATAATGGATTCGTCTTTATCTTTAAAGAAAGTAGGACTCTTTAGTTTAGAGTAAGTAGGACTAATTTATCACCGTGGGATCGTCCCAAAACTACTTTCTCCCGAACCGCTCGATATAATATCATAAAAAACCAAACTGCTTTATTATGTAGACTAAAATTAACCCGTGGCTACGTCACTCGAAGTTATAAAGTTATTCATTTTTTTATTAATTAAATTAAAAGCTACAAAAGAAACACAAAAATCTAATAACTATTATTTACAAAATTAATATTAAGTGCTTATGGAGGGTGTATGCTACTTAGATTGTTTTGGATTAGGATGACCTTTGTCATATGAACATATGCATCAAATTCATTCATTTATCAAAAATTGAAGAAGTCATTACAATACAAAAATAACTCTACAGTCCACTCTTGGCTGCCTAAAGCAAAAGTGTTTTGAGCAAGCATGTTACATGCTCTAAGGGTATGTCTAAAAGAAACGGTTCATTACGTAAAGATTTATAACAAAATATATTTGTAAGCACCGGTTTCCACCTCCATGGTGCATTGTCATCTCCATCCCTACATGCTTTATAACTTGCTTGGCATCCCTTCATAAAAAGTACTTGCTCCATTGTTTCGGTGTGAAAATTCCCTTTCGGGGGCTCGCTCATCTAGTAATTTTGCTTATGCAAACGTATTAGCCTTCTTCTTTCTTGAGCAAGCACCTTGAAAGCTTCCTTCATTGTCCCTTCCAGCCACAGCTAGAGTATCATGATAACCATCACTTTTAAAAGCATCATAAAACTTAATCTTCACCACCAGTTCGTAAACTCAAGGATACACCAGCTTTCAAATGATGTGGTCCTCAGCCTAAATTACAGAAATATTTGGTTGAATAATTCATACGTTAAACTTGCTTGGAGACAAAAATTACCTGTTGTTGAAAAAGTACCTGTTCTGTGGTTTCAATCTTGTCCCTTCCACTACAGATCATATCAAATCTACCCCAACATAAAACACAAATTAAAACATGCATATGCTGATATGCTAGTACAAAGTTGAATGCTTGAATAGGTAACTGCTAATTTACAAACTCTACCATATGTCAGTCAGTCTAGATTAGATTTATATAGCGTTGGATCAATCAATATCTTTGAGTCGTAGTTTCCTAATTGGAATCAACTTAAATTTATATATATATATATATATATATATATATATATATATATATATATATATATATATATATATATATATGAGGATTAATATCAATGGAATCAAGGCGTATTAAAAGATAAAAGATAAAATTGTTTTTATCCTTTATAATAGCTTATTCTTTAGTTTAGTTTAGAGAAGTGGGACTCTTAAAATAAATTGATTTATGACCGTAAGATCATCCCAAAATTGTTTTCTCCCCCGACCGTTGTTTTTATCTTTTATAATAGCGTAGGACTCTTAAAATAAATTGATTTATGACCTTAGGATCATTCCAAAACTGCTTTCTCTCCAACCGCCGATATAAACACATAAAAAGACCAAGCTACTTTATTAGATAGACTAGAAATTAACCAGTTAAAGCTCATGCACTCGAAATCATAACGTTATTCATTTTTTTTATTAATTAAATTAAAATCTGCAAAAAGAAACACAAAAATCTAATAACTATTATTTACAAAATTAATATTGAGTGCTTATGGAGAGTGTATGCTGCTTAGATTGTTTTGGATTATGATGACCTTTGTTATATAAACATATGCATCAAATTCATTCATTTATCAGAAAATTTAATAAGTCATTATCCTATCAAATATTGTATTTTTTTATCTAAAAATATTGTTGTCTAGAAACCAAAAAACAAATTCCTCTATCTAGCAAAATGCTACGACATAACAACCAGTTAGCTGATCTAGATTCAAATCCTCACATACAATGAAGGGTTCCTTATTTCCTAACCATATGTGTAAAAAGAAATTGAGAAATAAACATCAAAGCTCAAAAGTCATGAAATACACCTTCTCTCAAACTAAAGCAGGACTTCAGGATACGCGATATTAGTTGTGTGGTTTGAAGAAATAGGAAGGAGGATGACACTGATTCGTTTTCAAGAAGTGCATCTTGATAACGCCACATATAATTGACCATGGCTAAACACCTGGTTTCGCAAATCAATACCAACGCATTCTAATTTCGCCCCTGTGATTTGTTTATCGTCATTGCAAATAACAATCGAATCGGAAACTGTCGTCTGGTCATTTGAAATGGTATTTCATTGGTCGAAGGCATTAATGATATTCTCGGGATAAAGCGTACATTCCCTACTTTTTCTCCAGTTAAGATTAGAACTTGCACCACGTGTGGCTTTGTTCACACAATCATCGAGGCGATCGCGGCGTGCCATTACAAAGTCCATCCGTTGGCTATATTTCTCAGCAACATTACTGGGCATCCCTTCTTGAGAGTAAGCTTGAATGGAGGCAACCCAGAAGGATCGAGTGAGTTCAAGTACTCTGTCGGATAGCTATTTGCGTTACCACTATCAACAACACTAGCAGCGCCTAACTTGTCAGCACCTAAGCAAACAATTTCTTCCCTAGGAAACATATCTAGTATCGTAGCATTTATAGTGCTAACGTCATCGTTGCATGCTGAAAGGATTGTCCGCTCGATCAAATAATTTGGGTCAGCTTCATACTGCTCACTTAGATCGGGATATACATTATTTAGCAAGTCATGAAGATTGCTACAATTTTGAATCTCTGGCGGCAATTGAACACTTTCTTTTGGTTTCATTCCAACCTGAAAATTTCAAATGAGAGCATATGAGATGAGTGATTGTGTATAATTTAAAATGATCAGCAAAAAACATTATTTTTTTCAAGAAATTAAGTAATACCTCCATCAAGAAATTGGAGAACAACACATTCTCTGGCAAGTCACTATCTAATCTCATATTTTGCACCAAAGATAAAACATTGACGTGTTTCCAGAGCAAAGATCTTCTCAGTGATGCACCTACAATATCCTCACGTTCACCTTGTAGTACAACTAGCAGAATTTGTCAAGTCACCGCCTAGAACAGCAGTGATTCCACCAAATGGTACAAACATCTCGGAGTGAACGGTCGATTGCTTCAATACAAAACCTATGCTGCATTGAGACTTCATCCCAAATTATCAGTTTTGTTTCTTTAAACAGACCTGCTTGGAGCGAATCCTTTTTGAAGCCGCACATAGAGTTCTCCAACACATCAAAAGGAATAGAAAAAGTTGAATGAGCTGTTCTACCACTATCTAATAAAAGCGACGCAATACCAGATGAGGCAACTGCAATCACAATATGTCCTAGATGACGACATTTAGCTGCAATCGTATTATGCACAAATGTCTTTCTTGTACCTGCAACTCCATTTAAGAAGAAAATTCCCCCTGCATTTTGCATGATTGAATCAATCATGGTATCAAACGCTTGACGTTGCTCATTGTTAAGTCGATCAATGTTACGGTTGATTTGTCCATCTTGTAAATCAAACCGAGTTGGCGTTGCTCCCAAATTAGTCTATTTCCAATCCCTTTGTTCCATTTTTTTGAGTGGTCGGGGCATTGGGGAAAGTCTTCTAGAGTTTTGTTTTAGATTCCATAAGGAACTGCTCCAATAGATGCAACTTCGTAATCACACACCGCAGGGAAAATTGTGTATTAATAATATAAGATAGTCTACAAGAAGGAGGCATTAATATAATATCATCACTTGCTCTTTTGATGGATTAGGAATGTTGAAGATAGTTCATAATTTGTGCGCCAGGTCGTCGCATATACTTGTTGAGAATCTATCCCACAACAGATGTGGTTGCACTGGATTGCATTCCAACTGAATAATGCCGAACAATCTCCTTAGCTGATATCCAGTATTCATTATCGCCGCTTCTTCTAAACAATGTATCCACTCTCCATCATCTTCAAGAAGTCCACGTGCAACACATGCAGCCTTGAATGTTGGATGAGGAATACCTTCAAATTTGCGTAGATCCTCAAATGATGTTGGGCCCTTTACGATGGTCAATAGTAGACGCAAGTAAAACCTCTCTCCCTCGTTGGGTCTATGAGGATTAATATCAAGTTGGACTCTTTAGTTGTAATTGGAATCAACTTAGATAAGATTTATATAGCTCTTAAAAGAAATTGATTTATCACCGTAGGATCGTCCCAAAACTACTTTCAATAGCATAACAACTACTTCTTTTAGTCCATACCTTTTCTGTTTTGTGCCAAACAAAGTGCTCGGGGAATTCTTGGTAAGTATAGGCCCGAGCATCTGGATTTGAAACACAATGGTCAAAGAATGAAGTGAGACTCGACTTTTGTCGTTTTGCCCTCTCAAGAATATTCTCCATCGGTTCCTTAGGGTTGAACACAACATGATGCATACCTGGCAACAAATCATAACTTAACAGTATGGCATTCCAGTATAACTTAATAGTATATTGATGAAATTTGTTTAATCAAGTGTTAAATACCTGGCAAGTGAAAAGATAACCTTACAACAGTAGGAAACTCTTCATGTAAGGAAAACCCAAATAGCCACCAAGCTGTTTTTGGTGGTCCAATATATCTGGCATCAATGTATTGTTTAATCTCATTTTCGCCGTCTAACACCATTGTTGTCCTGTCATTGCCCTTATAGATGTACTTGTGGATGTACTTAACACATTGTAATCTCGCACATACTTCGACATTAATGTGACAATTAAACATCCTCACCAACTCTGGATTATATGGGACAACGTTCCTATTGTCAACCTCTTTGTCTTTCACCATATAGACACGTCCCGTGTTCATACGATATAAAGTGGATAACCGTCTTTTTGTATGGTTGTCACGTCTGTAAACTCATGTGGAAAATGCTTTGTGCACTTGCCATTTTCCATACACAGGTGAGTTCATATTTTTAACACCACACGCTCCATGAATCATACAACTCTTTATTGTATCAAAGAGCAAGGGATCCTTATCTGGGTCGGGAAATTCTGCAAATATAATTTGATCAATTTGGGCTGCGGTACGAATTTTATCTTCATGCTTAAGGAAAAATAGTGCATGCATGTGCGGGAGGCCACGCTTCTGAAATTCAATGGTGTACACATGAGCTACTTCACGGCCAAACACATTTTTCTTCTTGATAAATTTCATTAAAGCTCTTCTCTTCAGTTCGAAAACACGGGCAAGAACATCAGGTCGATCAAACGCATTTTGGTTCTCCAAAAGGGTTTCTTGCACTTCTGGCCAGTGAGGATTAGCCGTCATCGTAAGGAATATATCTGGATGCTTATTGTAACGTGTTATAACCATCGAGTCTTAAAAGATCTCATACATGTACCTTGGACTTCCAATGAACGATGATGGCAAAATAAACCGTTGACCAACCCGATCGGGATCCGTACCCTCATTAAATCACAAACTCATGTACACTTCAGCACGAAGATCCTTTTGGTGGGTATAATAATAGTATAGCCGATTTTGCTCAGTAGAAGCCCAAGCATCACACAAAAACTCTTGAAATAATTTTCCACCACGGAGTCTTGCTGAATATTCAGTATGACGTTCAAACAAACGATATGCATAGAACACCATCTGAGTTAATCGCCTCGAATCGTTGTCATTGACATCATAAAGTTTCATTTCGGTTGACCACCCAAGCTCACCACGAGGGAAAAACAAAGGATAATGTAGGGGTAGATAAGTGGGATTACATTCATCAATCTGCTTCAGTGCATTGCCTGATCTATAATGAAGAATGATATCTATTGTGCTTCTAATTTCAGTTCCATCCCCAGGTATAACAATTGCAATTTCATTTGCTGAAGGAAGATTGTATAGCCATAGGTCAGTAGATGTATTATAATGGAGATAAGTTGCCACGTCATTTTCCTCAGCTGTGCGAGCACTCAATATATCATATGCTTGACGAAATTTTTCAGCAAATCTATTACAATCCGACAGTGTACTCTAAATGACATCTAAAACATCACGTCTCAATTCTGGATTTCGGCAATGACGCACATCAAGGGCACTAGCTGGGTCATAAACATAAAGATGAGCATAAGTCGGATCTTTCTCAAGTTTTGGTAGTAACGATCCAATTTGATGGCATAATTCACCATGAACAGTGAATGGAATAGGACCGCTACCGCCGAATATTCGGTTATCCGGTTGACAACCGAGACTGGTAAATGCATTAGTCAAGTTATACTGACGAAGATGTTGTCTAAATGACCTGGCTTTGGCGTCACTACCATCATATAGATCTTAAATTGCAGGAGGCAATGGACTAAGTAGAGGAAGACTGACTTTTCCTTGTTTGCAACACATCCCGAAAAAGGGTCTTTTGACTGATGTATTTGCTAGCCTTTCATCTTTCCAGTGCAGAGCTTTACAAAAGGAGCATTCCACATCCATCTTTCCCAGATAATGGCGGACATTGTTGTGCATATTAGCAGGTTCTGCCATATTGACACCAGCTGTAAGAGGCTGAAAATAATCATCCACATCCATTTCGCTTTGGGTGTCACTAACATGTAGGAAAAAAAATCCTAATGAGTTAGGAATGGATTTTTTTTTACTGAAAACAATGTTATAGAAAACACAATGAAATTCAACTTACATATATGAAGACATTGATGCTGGAATATTATGAAGGTCTGCTTCTAAGTTCCTTCTAGTTTGCTTGTTCATTCTACCACTTATGCGCTCTTTTTCTCTTCTATTGTGTTGGGCCAACTTGCGTTGAGAAGTATGAGAAAGTGTATAAGCATTGGTCGGACAAACACTAAGATCATCCACTTCTATTTCGTTTTGGGTGTCACTAACATGTAGAAAAAAAAATCATAATGGGCTAGGAATGGAAATATTTTTGACTGAAAACAATGCTATAGAAAACACACAAAGAAATGAAACTTACATATTGGAAGACATGGACACAGGTATATTTTGAAGGCCTACTTCTAAGTTCCTTCTTGTTCACTTGCTGCTTCTACCACTTATGAGCTCTCTTTCTCTTTTATTGCATTGGGCCAACTTGCACCGAGAAGGCTGAGAGGGTGTAAAAGCATTGGTCGGACTAACATTAAGAGTGGATTGTGGAGGAGTATGTAACTACAACCTCATTTTGCACAGGAGGTGATTGGACTTGATGGCCTTCATTTCCTTGTTTTTCCAAAACCTGCATTTTATATTTGATAAAACATAATCATCAGAAGGCAGTAAACAACCACCACATATAATGAACATATATATGTTACATACCTTAGCAAGGGTAGCAAGCACATGGTCAATAATTCGTTGTTTATGCTCACGTACTCGATTTATATAATCCAATTCTCTTTGCTGCATGATGTAAGGTACATGAAAAGCGGCATAAAAAATTAAATGAGAACGTTGTCAAATTAACAAAAGAGTTTTCTTTGTTACAAAATTTAAAAGTTTGAAATCATGTAAAAATCAAACATAACCAAACTATGAAAAAGGATCTTCAAATACCTTAACAGATGTAGTAGGTTCATTGGTAGATTTAGGTGGTGCGTCGACAACAGAAACATCAAATGCACTTGCAAGTGGTGCCTTATCCATGGCTGATAATCAAACATTGATAAGGAAATTGCAGCAAATAAATGAAAGTGGTATACAACTATGATCACGAACAACTATTAAGGGAGGTTTGGAGTCGTGCAAAATGCAACCATGTCACCAGTACCTCCAATTAGAGTTATCGACTTTTGTATAATTAAAATATAAAGAGTTCCGATCCACTGGAACTTCTACCAAAGCTACATGCATGTACTATACTTTAGTGTGCATAGCAAAAGGGTCTAAAAGCATAAAAGAGTCAAAGAAAGAAAGTATAAGAATTAAATAATGACAATGTTCGTCTCGCAAAAGAAACAAAAACAACGTATATAGTCTAAAAAGATTGCTTCACTTTTGCCCAACAGCATAGTCTAAAAAGATTGCTTCTTTTCTTTGTGGGAAATCGAGTTTTCTAGTATTAGATCGGTACAATTATCTCCAACATTGGCTTTCTAATCTGACGGGTCATAACTGTTTGGTTAATGCAGTTATTATTATGCTGGGAGTATGATAAAATGTACAATGCAGTATGAACTAAATTTGTCCCTGGCTAATAAGATTTTTCATTAGCCTTTAGGCACACAAATTAAGATTTTACGCTGGGACAAAAGTGATAATGGTGAGGTCGATGTAAGTAATTATATTTAGGCACACAAATTGATTTCTCATTGATGCTCACTCAAGCATAGCCTCCCTTAAGTGAAAACATAATTCTAAGTTTCTAACACAAAGAACAGTAGAAATTATCAACCATACTGGAGTTAACTGCTTAACAAAGTTTCTGACACTTTTTTATACCTTCTAAGCTATAAGGAAGGGCAAGACCGTCATCATGAAGGACTCATAAGTGAATGTTGTTTGATCCAAAGATAACCAGTATCCTTTTCCTTAAACTTTTCAAAAGTCCCTCGCACATGATGTACAACAAAATGTAGATCAGTATGTTGTATACCATAGGTTTAAAAATTATATTAAACTCCAAAGTTAAGATCGAACATTACCTTAACAAGAAGACAACATCTACAAGGCAAAAAAAAAAGAGAAGAAACAACATAGAATGAGTAAAAATGGAACCTGAGAAAACGAATAAAGGCATATGTGTAAACGATACCATCAAGTCAATTTCAGGTGTTGCTTTTCGAAATACTTGATAGCAAGTTCAAATTTTTGATAACAAACTAAAATATCAATCTTCTTATAATATAGTTTAATATAAGATCAAGAATCAAGATAATTGCAGTGGCGGCTATACCAAAATCAAAAAGTTGAATTTCATACAAACTTGTCAATAAGCTTTTAGTCATAAAGAAAATCTTACCCTAGAGTATCAATGCAAAGACTTGTGATCATGATGCCTGTCAATTGTCACCAAAGAATTGGATTATAACTTATATTCAAAATAGAATCCGGTATGCACGTTAGTTCCAAAATTCATGTTGTCCACATCCGTAAGTTCATACTTCGATCTTTGTATAGTTTTGTTTTGTCTAAAGGAATTTGTGAATAAAGTATAAAAGAAATTGATTTATTACCTTTATTACCGTAGGATCGTACAAACTCTACCACATGTCACATATTACCATTCCGTATTGCAATAGTTAGTCTGGATTAGATTTATATAGCGTTGGATCAATCAGTATCTTTGAGTATTGAGTAGTAGTTTCCTAATCGGAATCAACTTAGATTAGATTTATATAGTTTTGGATCGCGTGGATATATATCCGAATGAAGATATCATATATATATATATATATATATATATTAGGATTAATATCAAGTTGAACTCTTTAGTTGTAATTGGAACCAATTTAGATAAGATTTATATCTTATATATAAAGCGGATACCAGATTTCTTATCTTATATATAAAGCGGATACCAGATTTTCCAATTAGTTCCCGTATTCCCATTTTTACACCAAAGTTTTTAATGGGAAGGGTACCGGAAAGTTAGACAGTCACTTATTTTTTGTTCTTCATTGAAAGGGTACATTTGTAATTAGCTGTCACCCGAAAAATAACCCAAACAGACGCACCACTTCGAGCAGTTTACCAAAATTAGAAAAACTAAACTGTTCGGTCATCTTCTCTAAACCAATTTCTTTCTCAACTCTCTATCTTTACGCCTTTACATTTTTTTCATAATCAATTGATGCATCAAAGAGGCGATTCTTTGAGATAAATCCGTTTCATGAAGAACTGCAATACCAAAACTCGTTTCGAAGTTCATTAATTTGCAACGAAATTTTTTATTACTTTCTTATCTCTGAACAAATTTGTTGGATTTACTGGTATGTTTTAATAAGTTCTTTTTTTTTCTGTAATTTCTTGCAAGTAAACATTACTATTTTTTATATATAATGCCGAAACTTGCTTTTTCAATTAGTTCCTGTATTTCTGGTTTTATGGCAACGTTTTTAATCAATAGGTACCGGAAAGTTGGACATCAACTTTATTTTTGCTTCTTTAGCAAATAGAGACAGAGACACCGTTTCGGCGTTTCACTCTCCTTCTTGACCAATACCCCACTCTCCCATTCCCAAATTAACTTTAAATCGAAATTCCTTATTTCGAGTTTTCACATTCTATTTTCTTCCCACCAAAATTCGCTGAAATTTTCTTGATCGCTGGTAATGGTTTGCAAATAATTATTATCTTCTTCGATACAATGTAATTGTTTTCTTTCGATATTGTCTTCAATTAATCATATTTTCGAATTCAAATTAATCTTACCTATTGTCCGCAACTTTGGTATCTTTATTTTTTTCTTCAATAGTTCGAACAATTATTTTGTGGGAATGTTCAATACTATTTGTGTATCAATCACCAAGACACACTGCGATAATCTTTGAGTATGAACTTTGTTTTTTGACCTATAAGGTTTTAATTTCAGTTCAAGATTGTACTTAATGTATATGGGGATGACTGTTTTCGAACCCATGTTTTGCCTTTGTTCACAACATTGTCATTCTATTCCCGACAATCGATGTTAAATTTGCAGGGAACTGCATGAAGGGGCAAACTAAACAATCTGATGATTCAACTTAGAAAGAAGTGCAGCCATCCGGATCTATTGAGTCACTTTTGATGGGTCATGTATGCTTTGCAACCTTCTGTTTTGTTTTAGTTAGACATTCAAATTGGTAACATTGTCTTCCTTCTTTTGTCTACATACCTTTATCCACTTATAGAATAGTTAGTTGAACAATGTGGAAAATTCGCTTGCTAGACAGGACTACTAACAAAACCTTTTGCCGTAAGCACAAAGTAAGTTAAAAATCTCAGTCAACTTTTTATACTTAGCTTTAGAGTTGTCAAGTCTTTCTTTTGAAGTTGTTTTCTATATCAGGTCATGATATTCTCTCCAGTTGACCAAGATTTTGGATTTAATTGAGTACTATTTTGGTGAGAAAGGCCTAGAGGTATGTAGAATTGACGGTAGTGTGAAGTTGGATGAAATAAAAAGACAAGTATGTGTTGCTAATTAAATTACTCTCTTAGCGGTAAATTAGTTTATGAGGGTATAATAATGCAAATTATGGTTAAGCTTGTATTCTTGGTAAAAGATTATGACATTGTGCACCCCATTGTATCGAAGTCTCGGCAGTTTGTTTCAAAATCCATGTAAAGTCCGCAGTGGCTTGAAAGTGATTTGTGCAAGTTACATGTTGGGTTCCTAACTTCCTACCAACAATTATTTTTAGAGCTTCTAATAGTCGAAATTATATTCCCTCAGATGCAAATCAGTTGACTTTTGTGCTTCAGAACATAATTGGTGGTTATCTTGGTTGTGCGGTGAGATTTTTGACTTTAAGCTTCTCAATACAGTTTATATTTTTAACTGGTTACACGAGTTTTTGTTGTTTAATTATTGTTTGGCATATAAAAAGGAATTATGGTTTTAGCTCGCCATGCCATTCATTTTTTTAGTTTGTATCATCCGCGCAATCGAAGCTTTCATTAATGGCATTGGAAATAACCAAATGGAAAGCAAAGGTGCAAAGATGCAAAGCTTTTCTTTGAATTGAGTTCTCATCTACTCATAAATCTATTGGGGTCATGGAAGCATTCAAGAAACGCATGCATGCTACAATGAGTGTCGTCGTTTATGATTGAAAAGGTCTTCGCAGTGCACCGGGCAATAGTACTTGCCACACATAACCTTGAAGTCCGGTCAAATTCAAAGACCTTCATGGATTTTGTATCCTTTTGTATTTCGTTAGATTTTTGTGTATGCTGATATATATATGGATTATGTAGGAAAGTTGCAGCAGCCAACGCTAAGGTTTGGGTATAGGAATGGGGAACCCGAAGCTCCAATTTGCTTTCGGCTTTTAAGGGACCGGTAGATGAGTTATTGTTTGGTTTGAGAAATGTCGGGTTCCAAGTGAGCAAGTACTCCCCTTATGGCTCAATAGAGATGGTAATGCCCATACTTTCTTTGAAGGGTCAAGAAAACAGGACCAATTATCTCCGCCTCAACCTTGGACAAGTAGCTCATGAGGTATGTTCTATGTAGGCAATACCGTGATATATGCGTCGGTTTACATGTATAGATGTACTATGTTTTAGAAATTTCAAATAAATAAAAAGTGTAATATGTCGAAAAGTTATCCGACCCCACCATGTTTGTTACATAAAATTTCATTAAAAACATTATGTGCGCTCTAATATTTTTATAATGAATCTAGACATAGTAGTAAACACAATGATGTCATTTGTGCATTTGATTCCTAACTGAACTAATTTGAGGTGATTTATGTGGTTTGCGGGAAGGAATTATTGAGAAGACTCAAAGTTGCGGTTTAGTGAGGTGATCTCGATCACGATCATGGTCCGGACCTCGGGTTGCCAATGCAAAGAAAGTTAGCGGTCACCATGGCGGATCTTTTTATTTATCTTTACGTTCATAGGACTTTAGGTTGTATGTAGATATCGCGAAGATATTCCTTAATTGAAACTAAATACTTAAGCCTCATAGTGCACCTTGGGAGCATTAAGTTTCTTTGCTTTTTAAGGTCCTAACTCCTAACCCGCTTTTATTATTTTCATGTTGTTAAGGACAATTCAAAAAAAAAAAAAAAAAAAAAATCTTCCTCAAAAATGCCCTTTTGTATTGTTAAAAAGCTTATTTGTAGTAAGAGGCGGCAATTGTGAGATTTGTTTGCTGAACTGTTCCTCGGTAATTTCATTCAATCTTAGCTCTGTAATCTTCAATTTTGATGTATGTTGCATCTACACATTTGTTAACCTCTAGCTAAACAATAAACAAATAGTGTTCGTGGATCGTTTTGAGGCCTTTTGTTAGTGTTTCAAGACAAGGTTTTCTCTACCGGTTGTTAAGCACTGGGATTCGGATGTGAGATCAACAAAGACAAGATTTAGGCTCATACTAAGGTATTCTTAAGCCATCTATCTTATGGTCAAGTACTCAATTGCCTTGAAATGTCTAAGTCAACAATGCCCGATCACTCACGTAATTATCGGGCAGAGTGAAGCAGCAGATGGACTTTAGGCAAGTAAGTCATTTATAATCTAAAGTAGGATTGCAGAGCGGTCCTCGCAAAATAAAACTCTCATTACAAGTGTTGCCAAAGAAGATACGCGTTATGTTGATCTAGAAGACATACGCTGCTTCGTTCCCGGTTTGGACATTTTGCATGTGAGCTTCTAAGTTGTGAGAAAATCAATGTAAATGTATGAAGTGTGATCAACAGGTATGTGTTGTTTCCTGCCTGTAACAATTAAGTTGTCATGTATTATGTATCACTGTGAAGGAAACAATGAATCGATAAATAACTTAATCGATATATGATGGATGGAATTCTTGGAAAAAGAGTTATTTGGAAACAAAAGGTCCGTGTATTTTCAAGTTAGATTTTTTTCATCCCCCAAGTTGTCAAATGATGAAGGAAAATAGTAAAGGTGATCAAAATAAAACTGAAAAAGCACATATAAACACAATGATTATGTAATATATCAGGCACATGAGCTGCAAGATCGATTTGTTTTCTTCATCAGGCACATGAGCTGCAAGATCGATTCGTTTTCTTCGTTTTCGAATTTATTGATGTGGAACCACGACCAACGGATTTGATCAAGATGAACAAAGATGAGGCAGCTCATAATGAAAGAGATAATGTTGAAATGTTCGGGTTAAAATAATGAGTTTGTTGCACGGATATTCGGTACTTTTGGAGAATAAATAATGATGTAGCCGAGGTTTGCTTGCCGACTCTACATGGTCTTAAGAGCTATTGCATTGGGCTGTTATGGGCAGGGTTAAAACGATGGTGGAATCTTATATAACTTTTGCTAAATAAGTATATATTGACTGGTTAAAAACTTGGTGGATGATTGTTTCAAGTTACATACAAAACATTATATCTTTTGCATAGATATCAAGAATCTAACTTAGTCATGGATCACCTTGACCAATTGACTATCTAGGTATCTACAGCTAGAATCTGTGGTACCTTATGAACCTTTTAAGGATCGGGGGAGACCTATCCCCAGTTTTGTGAAGATATTAGTTTGATTGTAGCTCTCTATTCAACACTTCTCTACCTAGCGGCCCTGAAATGTACCTCCTTACCACATAATGCACGGTTTTTCAGATTTATATACTTTATTCCCAACCAATTTTGAAATCTGTTATATGGGACTAACATATATGCACGAGATAAAGGACAACTTCTTGAGAAAACCTCGTGTATGTGTGTGTTTATCTACAGTTACAACTAAGTACTAACATAATAAAAAGGGACTATATGTTCATCAAATTCTCTAATCTTGAGGATCTGAAGTTCTTAACGAGTGTGGACTGGTGGCTCTCACAATTTCGACAATCTACCGCTTAGGGTGATGCAATGGAGTCCCGATTTTAATCCGAGCTTAGGTTGGCATAGGTTTTTGTAAGAGGTGCTTCATGGCTCTTTCATTCGTAGGGAGTTAGATCACTGCACATCCGTTTGTTCTTAGGTTTTTATTTTTTATTTGAAGGCACTGATACTAAGAAATTTAGAAAATACTTTAATGGGACTTTTTAATAAATGTTTTCTATTGTATTTATTATTTACTTATGCCACAATTCTTTGAATTATGTTTGGTCTATGCAAATTGCTTTAGATATGGATTTATTTGGCAGCCCTTCACTCTTTATATCATTAGGGGGATTAGGAGAAAACCAGATATATAGATATTGTTTATGTGGTCTGTCCTGGTTTAAAGGCTTGCGTAAGGAAATGCATGCATGCACATTTCGGTGTTAAGTGTTTCGGTCAATGAGTCTCCGGGAATCACATTTTCCTTCAATGGTTTTTGGTAGGAGGTATAAATTAGATTTTGATTAAAATTTTAGCAATGTCACACAATTTCCTTATCAACATTCCACATAAACTCACATGGTCTTTGCCACTAGACTCTAAGTGACATGCCTGTAACGTTCAAGCCTTCAACCGTGATTAAAAAAAAAAAGGTGTCGACATTGTTATAGTTGATCCCTACGCTCATCATCTTAGAAGTAGGTCATGCCTCATTCATAAATCTGTGTATCACTCATCCATGTTGTAGGATTCATCGTACATTGAATTTTGATTGCTTTTTGGTGTTATGGATAATCGATTAGCATTTTGGCATCTTTTCTATGACAAATAAATAATTATTGTATATGATTGTAGTACAAAAGCTTCTACATGTCAGGCACTAAAGCTTTGTGTCTAGGAGAGGATTATATCTCGCGGAAGAGCGTTGGTGGAAATGAAGTCGACAAAACTGTTAAATTAGGCAAAGCATCTCAATTGAGATTGCTTTGTGTCTTGCAAGCATGGACATATTGATCCAAGGTATTCAAGGAATGGGACTAGAATGTCTACAAACCGAATGCGACAACTCATCGTCATTTCACATGAAGGGGGATGAATGAATGAAGCCTTGATGACGTGCGAGGTGGGGATGAATCAGAAAATTACAACCATTGTTACTAGATCTACACAATGTCTATGATTTACTAGAGTCGAATGCAACTCCATATGCAGTTGATTTCATAACCGATATACATATACGACATATTACTATAAAAAAGACCAATATCTCTGTGTTAGAAATATTAATTCTCTGTGCGTTGAAAGATAAGGATCATTACCACTCTATTAACATTTTTGTGTTCAATTTCAGGTTATTTATTACATTGATATCGAAAGCAAGTCCCTAAATGTCAAGCGCTATCTTGCTTTCTCAGTCTTTAGCGTCATATAATTGAGGAGGAGAAGTGCCGGTATCATAGAGTTGTATGCTAGGGTCAAAGTGCTTCATCATATAATAGGTAACCATTGTACTTTAATTTCCATATTATATTTTACTTTCATTTATATAAAATTGTAACATGTATATTACTTTCGAGATATATGCGTTGATCATCAATGAAAGATCGATGAAACATCTAACAATCAAGGGTATCTACAACAAGAATTTAGAGTTTTCACTTTTTATATAGGATCACATTACTTACTGTGGGTGATAGTTCTTGATATGTGAAAGGAATGTGAATCATTTTTTTTTAATAATATATACGAATCATTACAAACTTTAGCATATTTTTTGGCTCTTTGTCATTATAGTCTTTTTGTAAAAACTCCGGTCGGAACTTGCTTAAGCCTACTTGATATGAATATAAATGCAAATCTTTGTTACTATCTTCTAAAGCAATATGTTATTTGATTATGCTCAAAATTTTCTTGAGCATACGCAATTTCAATGCAACTGGCTAGATGAGTTAGCATAAAACATTCGGCCAATATTATTCCACAATAGTTTCGTGAATTTTATCATAGTGGCTAACCTCCCATATCATTCTTTGGTTCCTTTTCCCCAATTAAATGTTACTATCCTCCTAACACGTACGTGCAACACACGTGTTTATTTACTAGTACCTCTTAAAAGAAATTGATTTATCACCTTAAGATCGTCCCAAAACTATAACTGTATAAAAAACCAAACTGCTTTATTATATATATGGGATAGATAATCGGTTTTGGTTATCGCCTCGTCATTCAATCCAACCAATCAAAATTGATTTCGTAATTTTTTTGCTTTCCTCGGCCATGTGTGATAGTCGTCCCCATCAACTTAACGCAACACAAAACCAAATAGGCTACCCAACCAAATATCAGAAATTATAGGGAGGCTGGAGGCATATGTTAAAAGTTAAAACCCTTCCCACGTGACAACCCGTATCATTCCGTACCAGTTTCTCAGCATAAAAGCCTTGGACAAAAAAACAAGCGCTTTTCAATCTTCCTTTTCTCTCATAAACAACCAATTTATTATTTTTAGTTTTTTAAAAGGCCATGTCCGTTCGATTCAAGTTCCGAAGCTCCGTTACTTTCGACACAATCGAACTCAACAACCAACCTTCAATCTCTGTACAAGATCTCAGGTCGAAGATAGTTGACCAAAAGAATTTGAAAATTTGTCATGATTTCGATCTCGTTATTTCTGATTCCGTTACTGGACAAGGTAAATACATAGAGAATCTTTTATTAGTATTATTATTGTTGGATTAACTTTTGTTGTTGAATAACAGAGTATGAAGACGATGATTATCTTGTTCCAAGTGGTTCAAGTGTGATTATTAAAAGAGTACCTGCTGGAAGAGAAGCTCCACCTGTTTTGTAAGTTTTCTCAATACTTTATTTTACTTTTTATTAGCTGGAAATGTTAGTTCTAGGCACATGTGATTTGTATTAGAATATGAGCTATGTCCTCAACTTTTGGAAATGTTTCAGTCGTTAGTTAGTCATAGGATGATAAAGGAATATATGTGGTCTACCTTTTCCACGTGGACAAATGTCGAAAAATTTGATATGGATGTCATTGAGAGGTTAATTGTGTCATCATATTTAAGTTTGGTATAATCATTGAGTTGTTCATAATGTTAGGCGTAAGGTGTTCTAATCTTTTGGATAGGATGATCTTCGATATTAATGCCCTAATGTGAATGTATAGCATTTTAAGGATCTGCCTTTTATATTTGGGGTCTTTAAGTAAATCTTTCTTCTATTGTCTGTAGAATACTAGAATATATAGCTCATTTGGATAAAATATGTTAGTATTCATTTGAATGCCATTTTTGAGATACCCGAAATGGTACTTATTGACGAGTAATGCAAAAACTGATAAAAGCAGGGTTCCACACAAGATTTTTGTTTAAAAGCTTTTATGTTTTTTGGAAATTACTATGTAGACCCTAATAATTTTGGATTAAAGAACTTTCATGATAACATTTATTATTATTCCCATTCTGATTTGCATAGCTTATGTGTTCACCGAATGGGGAGAAGAAATTTAACCTAGAACTTTTGTAAGTGTTACTCCTTGTGCCCCTTTCTCCTTTTTCCAGGACTAGATTATATAAAAGGCAGTAGTGCCTTGAAAATTGGAACTGTTTTCTTTGATATTTATGAAGTTGGAGTTAAGTTTGTTTAATCATTGCTATTTTGTGGGGGTGTTTGGACGGTGAATCCTTGAAACAGCTACGATATTGTCATTTTTGTTTAGCACTATCAATTATGTTTATTTGATGGTGTATGGTTTACCTAAAATTGACTTGAGACTTAAATTTCTCATTAAATGTGCTTCTTCTTGAATGTGGATATGCCTTTAATGCCATTTGTTTTTCCTATACTACCCGTATATGCTAGGTCATTTATCCTTTCAATTTGATTACTTAATGGATTATGTTTGCATATATGTTAAGAAATTGGGGTAAACACTATTTTTTAAACTCTTATGTTATGCAAACTTGGTGCAGGCCACAAGACTGATCTTGGTTGAGAATGTCGCTATTAAACAGACTGACCCTATTCATACTAACCAGCCTTCTCCTCCTAAGGTATGTCAAAGGGGCTTGCGTATTGATGCTCTCTCTCTCTCTCCCTGGACGTACAACATCTATGGTGTGTGTGGCATGTGCATTTGCATGCATCTTAATCTGTGTGACATGTATTTCTGCCCTCCTTGTCTATTAACTTATTTAAGTATGGTAAATGGGTAATATATTTTTCGACAGTAGGTTCAGTGAACGAATTTTGTATGTATTTCTGCTATTTATTGTATATAACCTGGATTATCCCCAGAAATATGCATGAATGTGAGATTTGCGCAAGGCAAGGTGTCATACTAGCCAAGTGAGGTGTAAGCCGTACAAGCATGCATCTTTTATATATATGCTAAGCAGATATATTGTAAGACATATTAAGCAAAGGCAGCAATGAGTGGTGTAACGTTCCACCGCATACTGTCATAAACAAACAGTTAAAACCCATGCGTGCAGGATTTGCTTCAAAAGGCCTCTGCATTAGTATGTGATAGATCATTACTATGTAACCATGATACAGTACGGCTTCCAAAGCCATGTGGAATATTTCCAACACACCCTCCCTACGGATATACCCACAAGTGGAGATAATCCGTTGGAAACTTTATGTACAGATGGGAGTCTTTTATTGGCAGTAGCAAGATTGGCGCTACAGTGTTGTGTTGTTGATGATTTTTTCTTGAACTACTCTGTTACTCTTAGGTGTCACTATCTTGTCCTAAAAACTTCTATTTATTTAACTATATTATATATATATTCTTCGTTGACTGTTTAAAAAGAAAAAGGCAGGGTGAGTTCATCTCATGATCATTGCTTTTTTGTTGTGGTAATTATTCAATACCTCAAGTTCTGCCACACGACATGATGGTGCATATCTCAACTTGGGGAGTAAGATAAGGGCCATTGCAAAATCACTCTTCCCAGCAGCAGTCAGTCCAGTTTTCTTCATTAAATACCAAGATTCTAATATCTCCAAATTATTCAAGATTAGGAAAGTGAAACATTCATGATTATGTGTCTACGACTTTCCTTTACTTCATATGTTAAGCACTTATAATGTGAATGTAACTTTTATAGAGAAAGTATTGCAATACTTCAAGACTAGTAGCGTCGTGTCAGACACCAAGAGATGACTACGAATAGCAGAAGAATGGGACTCCAAAAGTAAAGTTGCTACTGACTAGGACTAGGGCCAAAAGCAAATTGCAATAACATATAGTTTTAAAACCCCTTGTAATATGTGAATGAATCTCGTCTTTTAGTGTCTTGAATTTGATTATTAGGACTTTTTAATATATTACAAGACAGAGAAATGGAAATTTAACACATTACCGAAGCATGAACCTGAAGTCCTGAACGAGGGAGTGTCAAGAGTATCATCTCTTAAAGTTTCTATGGTAATGGTTGAAAGTGTTATTGGTTCCAACTTCAAACCTTTGAGAAAATCCTTGAAAGTAAGCGTTAGTTGTAATTCATCCATCAAATGAATTTTTTCTTTTTGATTGGTGCATCAAATTTGAAGTACAAGTACTAAATACGTGTTTTTTCTTAATAGTAGACTTCTCAGGATGGCCTGTAGATTGCATGACTTTCTTTCTTTACTTTTTATTTTTATTTTTTAAAATTATATTTTTTATATTATGTCACGCTTGATATACCCTTTGTCGTCTTTGCTTGTTCAAAATTATTTGAAAACTCTCTCTCTCTCTCTCTTCCCCGATAAGTTATTTGATAATTTGCAGAATGGGAATATGGAGAACTTTGATGACTTTGGTGTTGATTTTTACCCTGCTCTTGGGGAAGCCCTGTTGGATTCGGATCCTTATGTTGATAAAATTACGACTGGAAGGGAAGACAATACAGTACCAAGGTATATATATATAGTTCACAAGTCGGGTATCTGACCCTGGTGGCACCTTTTTTATTCACTTTATCTTTTTTGATGTGCTGTGATATTAAATATTTTGCTCTTGTTTTTCCAACCACCTTTTACGTTCAGAAGAATGTTTGCTTTATATTCTAGTGTCTGGGAATGGTTTGTCATGTCATTTGCACTCTCAAAGAGAGTGATTTTTCTTACATGCACTTTGGGGGTGCGGGAATGCTCTCCAATTATCAACATTGGACGTTCCTTAAGACAGAAAATATTGACTAAACAATGTAATAAAAGAGTTTTTTTTTTGTTTGGGGGGGTGGGGCTAGGTTACAGATCTCTGGCACATAAACATGGAAGTATAAGGGGTATGTCTGCAAATCACACTGAGTCCTGAATATATTAGTATTTGTGTCATAATGCTATCTCAAGCTTTAATGAGTTCCATCCATCCCATCCTCTCCCCTCTGCTTGTAAGGAGAAAGTCAAAAAGCCTTTTTTTTATGCTCTTATTTGCTGTATAACGTATTTGACACAAATTAAGGGAATTAACAATATATGCGTTTAAAATAACGTCTTTACTACATTAGAGTCAAGAGTTACTTTTGAAGTATGATACTGAAGGAAATTGAGGAAAAGTACTGGAAAATCTTTATATGCTTCATGTCAATTAGAGGAAAAAATCATTTATAATTAAAATTTGGAAACTTTAAGAATTACTTTCTAGAAGCTCTTTATAAATGTAGTAATCTCATTGCTAGCAAAGTAAAATTCAGCTTAATTTGAAATCGTTATTGTGGATAATTGAGATTTACAAGTTTCATAATCGCAAATGTATTATAGAATATATGTTTTCAGTGCATGAAATAATTGGGGTAATATTTTCCAGTCATAGGTTATGCACTTAGCTTCTGCATAAATCTAAGACATCCATTCCAGCCAGTTTCTAATTTAACACTTAACTGATCATCTGTTCCCCATGATTAAAGCGCTTTTGTATGCAAGAATAAGTGTATGTTGTATCATTGTTTTGTGATTCAGATACTCTGAGACGTCCATTGTAAGATGTCAAAACCTTGAATCAAGTGATCTTAGTGAGGCTGATGAAAAAGGTACTTTTTTCCTTGTTTTTTTCCTAGTTGATCTCCAATAGTGAACATTTAAGCATATAATTCTTTCTTGATCTTCTTTTGTGTGTATGTCAATCAGGTGCTATTCAGTGTAATATACAAGTTGATACATTGCGGAAAGACTTGAAATTCAAGATGGAAGAGCGGAAAATGTTGGATAAGTGAGATGTTTTACTTTTCTTGTCTTCTTTCATTTTTTACTTTTTAAAGTTTTTTTGGTTTGACATGTTTGTATAATTTATACTTCTTGTGACAATCATAGAGTGGTGGATTTGAGTTCTTCTGCGATGCAAAAATTTGACTTGCCATCAGAGTTGAGATGCTCCCTTTGCAATGCAATATTCAAAGACGCTGTGATGATACCGTGTTGCCAGCATAGTTTTTGCGAAAAATGTAATTTTCTATGCAAAAAAGCTAGATGTTTCCTTGGATATATAAAGATAAATCTTGCCTATACTGTAGTTATAAATTTAGACATGGTTTCATGTGGATATTCCAGCTTTGGACTTTTATTAGTGGCATTGGAATTGCTTACATATCTCGTTATGACCTTGGAAACTTAAAGATAGTGTTATTTTTTTTGAAATCAAGTACATGCTACTGGTTTGTAGTTATGCCTTAGAGATAACTATATGGTATCTTTCTGCAGGTATTCGTTCTGTGTTGGTTGAGAAGGCGAGGTGCCCCAAATGTTCTTCTAGCAAATGCAAAGTTGAAGATTTGCTTCCAAATGTTTCTCTTAGGCAGGCAATTGAACATTTCCTTGAGTCTCAGATGCTAATCAGTGGTTCAGATAACATTCCCCCTATATATGCCCCAGGTAGGTTTTACTAAATCTTTAATTTAATAATGCAAAAGGTGGTGTAACTTTGAACTACAGCTGACTTTCTTTATTTCTTTTTCAAACTTTAGATGGAGAATCTGGAATCCAAGCAAAAGAGGTCTCTTGTGCAGTTTCCGTCCGGCAACGAGAACCGGCTTTACCACATTCTCCATCTGCAACTGGGAAGGGATCTAATCAAGTTATGACAGAATCTGCTTATCAGTCGGTGATGAAAAATAAAAGACCATCTTTTCATTTAGATGCATCAGGTAAATCTGTGAAGTCAGCATCGTCCTCGGACAAGATAAAACAGAGAAATGGAGAGAGAAATGTGGTTGCTTTTCCTGGAAATTTCAGAAATGCTCCACAAAGCTTAAAGTCAGTTACTGATTTTCAAGGGGAAAGCCACCCTGTCGAATTGCCTCCTAGAGTTATGCAGGAAGGTATATGAGATTGACTTTTCTGTTGTCTCAGAAATTAGTATCGTAGACTAGTAGCATTGAGTTTGAATCTGGAAAACCCCAAAATTTAGAGTTCTAGGTTCAGCACAACATTGTTGATGATATTTCGAGAGAAGCAAATCAAACGTAAAAAAGGATGATAATGCTTAATGTACCTTCAAATAAGTGGATGGAATTTTCGAAAGTATTTCTTTGGGGAAGTTTAGAACTTCTCAAGTTTTGTATTAATCTTTTGATAGGAATATAGGTAAGGAAATGAAAAAGAATCTGGCCATGGTTAAAGAAGTCAACTTGTCTGTTGAAGTATCGCATGTCGCCTTCGATTGTCCATTTAATTGTTGTCAAGGTGAGCGCTTGTGGAAAGAGATGAAGTGGTTCACCCCTATACAATCTCAAAGTGTGTAGGTGGTAGGGTATCTTTTCGGCTATTGCAAAAGACAAATTACGATGGTTTTTTAAGTTGTTCCCATTAATTTTTCGCCTCGACCACTTTGGTCCAGCATTTTCCACAAGTCCTTGCAATGGAATGTGGAATGACTTAAATTGGTGGCGAATGACTTAAATTGGTGACGAATGACCACTTGAAGAAAGGAATCTAATATATTGCAACAAACCTTGTATAAGATTTGACTCTCTTGTTTCAATTGGGTGGACGGATACAATTTTAAATGTGCGTGGACGAAATTAGAATCGTGAAATAGCTTAGTACCTACCATTGTCTGGAAAAGTTTTTGGTTTCTCTTATAGGTTGAACTGTTCTATCCGAGTAAAGTTCTTAAAGTAGTTCTGGAAAATTTATAAGATGCAGGTTTTTTATGTTTATGTTTTTGTTCTATAGTTGGAACCATAATTAACTCATTGTTTATTAAATCCTGTTCCAGCTAATTCCGCTACGAGAAGGAAAGGATCATCTGCCAATATTCCCGGTAACTCCTAAATATTTTGTCTTTGTACTTCACCGGTGTTTGAAACCTTTTTTGTTATATCATTTCAAGCATAGTTTTAATGCCATTTTGAATATCATATTCATTTTTTCAGATGGAGTTGGATGCTTTGCTGCTCCCAGTAAACACCGAAAGGTAGCTTCACTAGCCTGCATTATTGCTAGTGTTACACTACTGCTGTTGTTATTTCGATAAGTTTTCTCATTGTGATATTATGATTTTAGACTATGGTTTATGATATTTGCAAGTGTTCTGCACGTTGCTCCGACCTGAGCTATGCAACTCATCATTGTTGTTGATAATAGGAGATCGTTGGAAAAGATTCTGTTAAGAGGTTTTTAATGGATCTTGTGTGTGTTTTTTGTCCTCAGAGCACAGTCCTTTTAAAGATTAAACCATCTTGTTTTGAAAAATATCATTGACCCCTTAAAAGACTTTTATTTTATTTATTTATTTATTTGGGTGGGGGGTGTTTGGGGGGGAGGGTGAGGTGTTATTGATGAATCTCTCAAGCATGACTTTTGGGGAGTTTGTGGGTGGTAGTAAGAAGTATGTTGACAGTTTGTGCAAAACATTTTTTTGCATCTTTCAATGTGAAATGTTTGTGGTTGGTTATTATTCTTTATTTTATTTTTTGTGCTGTACATATGCCAGCCCATTTATTTTAAGAATCAGTACCTGCTCTAGAAAAGCTTTCTGTTTCTTGTGTAATACCTGAAAGTCTCACACAGTTACTTTCTTTGTACCATAGGGAGACGATACTGGATTTACTTGTACCTTTGAGATTGGAATTGGTGTGTGGTCTATATGATCTCTATCTGACCTAATTTATTGTGTTGAATATAGGGGGATCGTACCTGTTACATGTGTGGTTCTCCAGACCATCTCATAAGAGACTGCCCAGCAGCTAGTGGTCAATATCCTGTGGCTCAGACAGGTAAGATCATAACACTCATGTACCCTTGCTTGTTTAAGTGGTTGTAGAGGATCTATGATGAGTTTCTACGTTGTGTTTCAGGAGATGCTATGTATCCTGGTAATATGCCAGGTTATGGGCCATCCTACTGGCAAGGGGCTTCATTTCCCAACATAAGTCCCTATGGAAATATGTACAATGCCCCTGGAATGATGCCCTTCACACCTGCTATGGTTCCAGTCACACCTTTCCAGGTTCCTTCTTATATGCCAACCATGTATGGCGGCTTGTCAGTACCTTGGTAAGCTGTCCTGTATTTTGCTTGACTGTACAAGTTATAATTGTTAGACTTGCCAAAGAGATATTCAGTTCTTTTCAAGATCTCTAGGATCTGAACTTGTATTCATCTGTTGAAATATCCTTGATTTCTTTTAGTGGATTTATGAGGACGGGTGGACTTGTTTCTCCAATGGGCACAGGAGCTGAACGCCCTGTAAGCCAAGCAGAGTTTATGGAGCTTCAGGAAAGTGAACGGAGACACAAACTCTTTACTGAGCATCAAAAGAGGTAATTCTTTGTTGTGTTCCTATGTTGCATGTCTTTTTACATTGTTGGAGTATCTTCATTGGTGTCTGGTTCCAAGATTACTTCTTGTTAGTGATATATTCTTCTTAGATATAAAAATTGAAGAGAAAAAAGAGTTAAGTAAGTCTTATGTTAAGTTGTGATCTTTTAGGTAATTTATGATGTAAACTAAAATGAAAATGATAAAACTACATACTTAGAAACGAAACTGGTTTCATGACTTGCTCCAACAAGGCCCCACCCTTCTTCTGCATGACAGCAACTCCCCAATGTTATCAGTATTTTTCTTTGTTGAAGCATGTCAATGGCTGCCTTACAGTTATTTCGGAAAGGTCCCTTGCAGTGAATCAAGGTTACTCTCTCCAAGTATTATAATTATTAAACATTGAAAATAATTTGTCTTGTATATATTTTACCGAGTCTAAGTATGGTTGTTTGTCCACTGTCATAGTGTTATTTTCCATAAGTTTATGTTTGTAACGTAATTTTCCTCGAACCTCACTACATTCTTACATTTTATCAGAGAAAAACCTTTTGGTCGTGATCCAGATGAAGTATATCGATATAGCCAGCTCTCACATGGAAGCAAACCTCATTTAGATAGGGAGAACAGTGCAAGTTTCTCTGGAAATAGTGATACCCAAAGACCACAAAAGAAGCACCCTCATTATAAACATCCAGATGAAGACCCCTACCCAGTTGAGCAACGATCATGGTCCTCAACTTCTGGAAGAGAACGCAAGACATATCACCAAGATGTATCCACTTCCAAAAAGCAAGAATTGTCTGGTAGCTCTAACCAAAACGCTAGAGATAGGCATAAACATCGTGATAGAACTTCTACAAAGTACTCCGAAATAAGGGAACAATGTGATAATGATTTTGTACGCAGGAGCCACTATCAGAGCCAAAAAGAAGTAGGTAATGATAGAAAGAGGGTCGAAATTGATGTTAAAAGTCGCAGTCGGAGACATCACAGCCAATCTGAGTCAGGTTTGGAACAAAGTTCTTCAGGAGATCAGAAAAGGCAGCGGAAGGAGAAGGAATCCAGTCATAGTTCAAAGCATTCCAAGCACAAGCTAAAGTCCAGAGATGATGAATTGAGTCTTGAAAGATGGGAAATGAGGGATGGATTGGATAAAAAGAACATAGAGGACTACCATCACCACCATAAACGCAAGAGGAGGCATTAGATATATGTCCCTCTCGAAATTATATCATAGATCTTTTTTGTAGCAGTGTACAAGCTGCAAAAAAAACAACTACAACACGTCTTCTGAGGTAATTGTATACTGGACAGGATATCTTCGATCTAGGCAATTTCTGGTATCTCTTTCATTCTCGTTACTTTTTGAATTGAGACACTTGTACCTAGTTAGTTTTGGTATAATTGACTATTACCTCAAGAAGCCTGGATATATCGACTTGTGGTTGCTTCTTTGAGTGTACCAATGTTATTCAGATCTAATGTGGATTCTCTGTTGGTTTTCTTTGATACAGATCTTGTACAGTGGTCGACACTTGGACATTTGTCATTGATTGTTCTTTGTTAGTTTCTGATGTTCTGACTCTTTTCTCTGCTTATTCTGAGGTGCAGAAGATAGCCAAATTGTTTTAGGACGGACTAAACATAGGTTTTCACAAGTTTAGACGCTACCTGGCATCTTTCTGCCAAGATTGTTGAAGCTGATAAAGGTATGTTCTTCCATTATTTGTTTCCGTACAACTCTCTCTGGTGGGCTGGCCCATTTATTTTACCTTTCCCGCGTGGAATGGAGTCCTTTTTGGAATTGAAATACTAAATCTCAGTCGATGTTTGGAAGCAGTACAAAATACCTTGAGTATGAATCGTGTTAAAAATCACCTAGTCCAGTTAGTATAGTTAACCTGTTATTGTAGGTAAGGCACTATTATGAAGCCTCTCCAAGTCCTACGTCCTAACCGCCTCTATGGTACCTCACCATCTCTTTTCTATGTTTTCCCCTTCTGAAGGCGTTGGGAGTTAATTCATTACTGTCTTGATGTCATTGGATGGTGGTACAAGTCAATGTTGCTGTAGAATTAAATACACTCCCAACCGTTGGCATCAAGTTTACACTCTTTGGACTTTAGAATGAATATGTACGTAAGTAACTTACACCATTACACACTCTTCTCTTCCTGCTGTGGCTGTTTTATGCATGAAGGTTATAGGGATTTTGCTTTCATATGCCCTTAGGAATAACTATGTTTTTGACTAGGATAAAAAACTAAAGGTGCGTTTCTGCAATCACATTAATTTTATGGCATAAGAAATTTCCATAAACATCACCGATAGAGGTCATAGGTCATTTGCCTTTGGGGGGAAAATGTTATAAAGAGGCTTTTGGAACACTCATGTTGGTTAGGCATTTAAGCAGGGGTTATAGTCGTCTGTACAACTATTGTCTCAGTGACGTTTTAAATCTCCGTTTTGTTGAAAAATAAATTTGGTCTTCATTGGTGTCAGCACTTGGATACACTTTATAGCTGTCTTGATTACATAATTGCTACCATCTAATTGTTATTATATTTCAATACTGTTTTCCATATCTGAGAATTTATTTTACTACTGATTAAACAAACATTTGCTAGTTCGTGTTTAAGTGGGATTTTGGGTAGCAAAAGGATATATTTTACTGTGTTTAGTGTTACGATTCTCTGTTGAACACAAAATTTTATATAATTGATATGCTGATGTTGGGTTCATAACAACTGAAAAATTATGTATTATTAAACGTGTAAGACCTAAACATTAATATCACATCCTTAAAATCGGTAGTATTTTGCTGCTACATTCAGTATAGAAGTCTAGCAAAAGTTACTTTCATTATGTACGATAGAATTTACAAGTGATTTTTTTTCTTCTAGTAAGGAAACAGAAATTAGTTTTTGTTCCTACCAAAACTTCAATGTGAAGAACCACGGCTTATGTTATATTATGTCTTATTATTTTTGTAACATCATACTTCGTTCGTGTCGTTTGTCCAATATAAGTGGCCGAACTTTACAGTTGGACGGTCAAAGCATGTTGAAACCATGTTGAACAGTGTAGTCTTCGTATGTTGGATTTATATGATATCCCAAACACATGGGGTAAATGATTATAATGGCCCGAAACTGGATGTTTTCTGTGTATAAAAACCTCCGTGTCCCATCTATACTTGCTAGAGGCATTCCATTGGATCAGCAGGGTTAGCTTTTCTAATGACTTGTTCCTATGTTCTCTGTGAAGGCATTAAACTTTGTGGAATTTACAATTGTAAACACCCTGAAAAACAAAACCAGAGCTTAATTTCTTTCTTTAGACATTTTATTTTATTATTATCTTGACCACCGTTGAAAACAAAATCCTGCGCTAGCAACCGGATACGCACTGGCTAAGTAGCAGTGGACTGTCCTGAAATGGTAGACTGGGTTGTATGCGCGTCTCTTGAGTGTTTTGTAGTGTTTTATTGGCTGCTGGCCTGCTGCTCAGGCTCGTGTTTGGGCCTGAGTGAAGTTTAAGAACGTTTCACAATGTCATCTTGTTGGGTACTCTGATTAATGGGGATGACTTTTGACTCTGTGCCTTTTAACTTTTTAAGTACTAATCACGTACTCTCCTGTGCCTATGGCACAATTCCTCTCGTTGAGTGGAGACTCCACTCCAGAGTAGAGGTGCTAAAATATTAATATTTTGGATACTTATATCTTTAATATATAGAAAAATGTGGGGGTTGAGTAACAGTGTTTTGGTGTACGTCTCAGGAGCAATTTGGTAATTTACAGTTTTTTTTTGTTTTTTTTTTAGAGATAAAATAGTAATTTAACGTTTATAATTTTTAAAAAAAAAAGGTACAATGTGCACAGTGGCTAGTATATATATGTTATTAGTTTGATCCCCGTTAGCACGTCTTACGATAGGGACCCACAATGAAGGACGAAAAACCCATGTAAGATGGGTTAGTTACAAGTTACTCAATTCATTTACAGTTTTACCTCTATCTCAAAATTTTGTTATCTTTTTGTACATTTTATTTGTTGGAGTTTAACATTTTTATTGAGGGCAAAATTGTCACTTAATGATGAAGTTGGAAGTGATGTGCCAAGTCACTCGAACTCATTTACATATTTATCCTTGTCCCGAATTTTAATACCATCTTTTGTACAATTTATTGTGTTGGAGTTTACCATTTTATAGGGGCAAAAAAAAAATGACCAAAAAGATATACATAAAAAATATTAAATGATTGTACTCCGGGATTATCTCCAATATTTTTAAAATCCCGGTCTCACCTACAGTACTACAATAGTTTATTTATCTCTTTGGTTATTTTTTTGTGGCGGTTTTGCCCCATCAAAAAATTTAAACCCAACCATAAACTATAATATATAAAAAAATTGCATAAATTTTGGGATACTGTAAATATTTAAGTAACGTTTAGTGAGTTGTCACCATCATATCCAACTTTAAGGTCACTCTTTTTTATGATGGTTTTGCCTCCCTCAAAAAATTTAAAGTTCAACAATAAATTATATATATGGCAATAGAATTTGGGATATGGGTAAAACTGTAAATGAATTGTCACTAGCCACTACTATCCATATAATAAAAATCTGTAGTGCCTTTTGTTTTGATTGTTTTACCCCTATTCTTGTACTATATTGATGATTTTACCCCTTTTTATATACTTTAAACAAAAAGCACATATGTTAGTATTTAAGAAAGAGTATATATATTGTATTTCTTTGATTATTTTTTAAGACAAAATCTACTATGTTGGCTGCATCGGTGTGCAGGTATATGGTCCACTCATTATTTTTGGTCCACTCATTATTTTTTTTTCTACTTTTTTTAGTAACCGACTGTATAAGTTTTAGTAAATTTTAGTTAAAAAGGCAAAAACATAATTGACAACATGATATATGTCATGTATCATATTAACAAAATAATCCTGAAACATTGCCCTCATAAATAATGGATGATGTATAACATATACCACTCTTCTCACAGAAAATGATATGACATATATCACTCTTATGGAGTCTCAAAAGTAGATGACATGTATCATATAAACAAAATAGGTAAGAAGTATTTCCCACAAGTGATGGATGATGTATTACATATATCAGCCTTCTCACAAAAGATGATACATGACATATATATTATTATAATGGATGATATATTATATCCGTTCTGTATTGTGTGGCTCAAAATCTTGTGCACTACAGCTACGGTGCACCCTAGAAGCTCTAATTTTTTAATATTTCTGTTTTTGGATTCAATAGAAAAATAATATAACTAATGGATAAGATGTAATTGGACTGAGGTTGATCCCCATTGTATCAGAAATTCGACTTCATAATTTTTGTGTCTTTACAACCACATTTTATTCTTGTAGCTGATCCAACGAATAATATGCGATATTTCCCCAACTAAAACAGTGCCTCTAGTTTACAGAAAGCATGAATTCATTTTTTCTTTCTTTTCTATTTGAGAAAGAAACAGACCGTTTGATAATTTTAATTGTTTCACATCTTGTCCTTTTAATGAACCCTTAGTTGTTTCTCCCAAAAAAAAGAACCCATAATTTATCTTGGTATTTTGTGGCAAATTGTTAATTGTACGGCTTACCTCAAGCCACTAGATCCGATGGCAAGTTGTTAATTGACGAATTACCGAGTTTAGAGTGCTTATAATTCACGACCTGAAGACCTAAAGATAGTTGCTATCGAAAATTTAATTTATTTTAAGCTAGTTGTAAGAATCAGATGTTGAACGCTTGGACATAGCAAAAGCCTTGGCTTGTATTGAAATTTCCGTAGTAGTGCCAGAAATTCGAAAACAAAGTGATTCTTTCCATATATGACAATATTTTAACATTGAGAATATCATTGGCTTCATTGCCAAAAGTCATGACTCAATTCAAAGTTGTTGTTCGAAAAGATAAAAAGCCGTAGTTGGACGATACTTTGTGGTTATTAATGGATTTAAATTGATGGGACGATGCAACTGGATATTCCTAAACAAATTCATTTTAAAAGTTGAAACTCCACGCTCCATGAAGATTAAATTATTTGTGAGATTTTGTTTGGTCATGTAATCCAAAGTTCTCTATCAAATACTTAATTATACGGGCCAAGTAATCTTATGGGCTGATTATCAAAAAATAATAATTATAATAATCTTATGGGCACACGACAAGAAAGCTAATATGCACAAGGATAAATCGGGCATAGGTGGTCCGGAATATTAAATTTGACTAGCTGGAGAAAATATAAAGAAAATAATCAAACATTAAAAGCAAAGACATTGACCTTTATACTGGTTTTCATATTCTAGATTATCAAAGTGGCAGATTTTCCATTTCGCAACACTCGAGAGTCATACCATCATATTTACCAAAACAACATATCTCTATCGCGAATATACGTTTAAGACATGACACACATCATCGATTGAGCGCAATGGACAATGTAAAGCCTAGTACTAGCCATGCCAACATGAAGTACCCTAGAGCTCGCGTTGGCCCGACATCTTCAGCTTCCTGTTACATAATATATCCATCGATTTTTTCAGAAAAGAGAGAACGTACGCTTGGAGCAGTATATAGTTTACTGTGGACAGAATGAACTTGTAGGCAAGATGGGCGATTTTGTTTCTGATTTTCTCCAAAAAAATATGGTAACTCTAGTCTCTAGTTCATACCTTGGACTGGTTTTCAAGAACAATTAGCAAAATGAGGACTCCGAAAAGAATAACTTATTATCAAAAAAAAAAGAAAAAGAAAAGACTAACAATAAATATTTTTGACTACTGTGATTTGAATAGTCATTGAGTTGCATACTGAATGATTCTATTCAAGTCTTTATCGAAACAAATAAAATGACTATTCAAATCATAATAATCAAAAAATATCATCAGACTTAAGCGTAAGACTTTCAAAATAAACAAATTTCAAAGTTGAGTGGAGACAAAAATAAAATAAAATAAAAAATAGTTCAAAAAAGAACTAGAACAGATATAAAAAGAAAGGAGTATACCTGTGGAGGGGGGGTCTCCGGTGACGTTTGTGGTGTTATGTCGACTTCAAACGGCCAAACATACTTTTCTGAGTTCTCACTCCTTGCCAAGCTCCAGTCATATAATCTTCTTTCTTCCTCTGACGACAATATGAAGTATGACTCCTAAGATGAAGTTAATTACCAAAAGTCTTATTCCTCGGTCATAATATGTGGAAATAGAACCTGACTAAATGACTAAACTTTTGAGTTGTACTGACTAAATGATAAACTGGGAGGGAGTGAACGAAATACAAAATGTAAATCACCGGTATTTTTTTCGTAAATCTTGCCATTTGAGCAACTAACCTTTAGGAGTTCTAATCTTTTGCTCAGCTCTTCTTCTTCCAATCCTTGGTTTATAAGTTCTTCGCACTTGTTTCTGTATGCAACTGGAACCTAGTACAAAAGGCAATTGAATTTGGAAGAACATGAATAATGTTGGACAATATATTTTTATTTAGCTGAATTCAACCCAAGAGGTTATCGGAAAAAATAAAGCAGATCGACAAAGAAGTTGCTCATAATACTTATGTGAAAGAAATGCCCATCCATCAATTAAGTTCGGACCTGATCATACGTACATTCCCTTTGAATTCCAAGTCTACCATAGTGATCTGCATCGGTAATCGCTGTAATCTAAAAGATATATTTATCAATTAAATCTTGACTTGCCTCAACAAATAAAAGATAATTATACAAGCACAAAGTTTATAATGAAGTTGGAATAAGAGCATAACTATTACCAATGCCACGAAGAGCTTTTTCGACATTGATAGCAGAGATCAAAGAATAGGGAACTTCAGAAGGTTCAATAGCACTCTCTGATTCTACCTCCGTTGAGGTTTCTTGTGGGACATCACTAGAACTTTGTAGTAAAACTCTCTTTATTTGCTTCACTGGAAGCCTTACAAACTGTGAGGACCAAGTGCCAAGTTTTTCTGTCTGTGACGAGTCAACTCCACTAGGATCTCCAGTGTGGGATATGCGAATGGTTGCAGTTGTTGAAGACATTGCCATTGGTGAACACGTACTCTTTTCTGTTGGTATGGCATATTTGTTTTGGGCACTCTCTTTATGAGGTCCGCATTTCTTAAGAAAGAGGTCAAAATAGATAAGACTGATTTCAGCCATTACCATTTTATCCGCCAAGCAATGGTGTGTCCGTGTGGTACACTTCACAGTTTACGCTCCCTCCTAATGACCCGCCGTTCGCGCAGCAAAACAACCCCGCGTCAGTTGATTTAAAAGTTTTTGAGTAATTCTACGGAGACAGGCATTTTGGCCGGTTTAGTGACTGGCTGACGTGTTTGGCAATTTTCTACTGCTCTCTCAAATCCACTCCTCAAACAAAGAAAACAAAATTATTCTACTACCCTTCTTATTTCCAATTTCTCATCTAATAATGTTTTAGAGCTTCTAAAATACGCGGGATGTATGGTGCGCAGTTATCTCGTACCTTGATTGCAATACATCTTAGAGCAATACACACGCACCTTTGCCTGATGAGTGGCCCAGATGTGAGAGTACACCTGTTAGATTTTGCAATAATGTTTTATACCCTTAGACCCTGTAAATTGAAATTCTTTATCACTAAAGAATATAAAATTAGAAGAACATTTTACTTGAGAAGTGGGTTTGTTGGAAAAGATGATTCCAAAAATTTATTAATGAAAAAATATTTTCACAAGTTTTGCACTTGTAAAGAGATTTTGTCTCAATCAGAACATAAAGATACCATCCTCTCTCTTTTTTTTTTTAAAAAAAACCAAAAATTGGTCTTGTTCAGTGTTCACCATTGGAAGAGAGTTGAGAGTCAATGTTACCTAATACCTACAATTACAAAAGAAGGGATTGGGAGCTATTTTTGGTTTTTTAATTATTTTGTCATGTGGGAAAGAGGTTAAATAATCAAAAATAGCTTGCCACGTCATCCATGTCACTAAACTAGGCCAAAAATAATGTCGCCCTAGAATTATTGAATGTTGTTTAGTTGATTTGATGTAGAAATAAAAATAAAAATTGTGAACAGTGTTGAATTTTTTAGTTGATTTGATGTAGAAATAAAAATAAAAAATGTGGACAGTGTTGAATGTTACAAATGCACAATAGTTAGAGACATATGACTCTTTCAAGGGACATACTATTTTGACTCATAAACTCACTCACGTTGTAGGCCGCATGATTAGATGGAATCCAATGGTTAGAACATTAAAGAACCAATCCAGCTCCAAAATACTCACCTTACACACCTTTAGTCAGTGCAAAAAAAATTCCCTCGGAATGCTTCCAAAATTTGGAAAGGTATTATCAAAGTGAAAAATGATATCCTTCCAAATCTTTGTTGGCACATTGGCGATATATGGGTCCAATATTAATATCTAGATTGACCCTTGGGTACCTACATTACCCACTCTAAAGCCCATAGGCCCCCCAGGGCCTAATGTTATTAATTCAGTAGCTGAGTTGATTGATCCCACCAATCGAACATGGAACACTACTATCATAAATAATCTCTTCATCCTTTCTATTATTAATGAGATTATGAAAATACCTGTCACACCCCGAATTTCGACAGAATTCGGAAAAATAATATTTGTTCCCGACTCTTCGATCTTCGAGATGTGACGCACTCTCAACTCCCAAAAACCTATAAACAATTTAAATATGCGGATAATTAAAAACCAATGAAAATTTTAACTTAAACAAAAGTCATCTTCATTACAAAAATTTACAAATAAGATTAGGTTACAAATCTCTTTTCAATAACTCTTTATTTAAATTTACAAATGAAAATACAAATAACATTGTCTCAACTGAAAATCTATATCACCTCAAAGGAAAACAAAACCTATCTTGAAATGCGACGCTAACGCAAACCGCAAGCAGCAACCAACCTTTTTCAACACTAAATCTGTCAAGACTTATCAACTATGTTCATTTAATGAACACACACGATAAGCAAACATGCAAATCGGGTCAGCATTATAAAATCTTTGGTGTGAGTAGCTCTAAAAATACAACATATACTTATACATATATATACAAATCCATAAGGCGGTTAGTTCCTTCACCGAGGAGCCTTAACTTCCAACAACTAATACGACATTCTTAACTACAATAAGTAAAGGCGGTAGTTCCTCTCTTGGTAACTTAACTTCCCACTAACCACACAACAAACCATACGCATAATAAAAAGGCATTTAGTTCATCCACGAGGCGCCTTAGGTTTTAACTAAACTAATAACCAGCCAAACATATTCTATACTTACCGCATTTCATGCTCAATTATAGAGTGGGTCGTCTCTACCCAAGTAATTAGTTTGACCCACCCTTATGCAAAACCATATACAATCATCTGTCTAAAGATATATCATTAACCAACATATTACCATAATTATATTATTTAAGGCTTTCTTTGTGTGTCCCTAAAATCACGTCGTATCTATGTCTTACCTAGTTTCCCTGGCTACCACAATCGCTTCCCAACGCCGAACATGTACATCAACATGGCTCCCCTTACATAATGAACCACTCCGTGCGTAACTACCCTGAGCGGGATGCCGCACACCAAGTAACCCTCACACGAAAGCCATTATGCAAGTACTGCCACTATTCGGCATAAAATATCGTGCGTCTCGTTCTAATTTTGCAAACGGAATAATTAAGCCACTATTCGGCTACGCCCGAAGGGCCATTCAGATTCACTGAAACGCCAGAAGGGCCAATCAAATTACTTACGCCAGAAGGGCCATTCAGATTCACTGAAACGCCAGAAGGGCCAATCACATTCCTTACGCTAGAAGGACCATTCAGATTCACTGAAATGCCCGAAGGGCCAATCATATCACATACGCCTATCACAAAGGAAAATCACATGAGTTGTGGTAGCTAGGTTCTAGGATTTTCGTTACGTAATTTATTCAGGTGTCATACCTTTATATCTCAGAATAATTCTTATTCTATCTCATGCCAAGATATATCTTAATTGATCTTTGAAGCTCAACGTTTCTCGTTATAATACAATCCACATTATCACGTGCCAATACTATTCATTGCACGATATCCAAATATCTCTATATCAAATCTCGAAACTTATTATTTCATGTGCCAATTATATATTACACTACACCATATGGAATATCTCAGCCTTCATGCATACTACAATTTATTTAAGTAGCAACTCATAATAATAATCAATCATAAAATCTATTCGTTCAATATATTTATGTGAACTCAAGTCACCCTCAAAGGTACGCATTATTTCCATTTGTGCACAATATAAATAGTATATAAATAATCAAAATATAAGTCCGTTCCACCAAATATCAAAATAAACGGCTTTAAAAGAAAAAACAACTCAAGTCCAAATATCACGCATAATTATTCGAGTCCAAATCATAAGTCAAGTCAAACTGATCAGCTGTCAAAAGCCCAAAACTAAAGTCCATGAATCTAAGTCTGTAGGTAGTTTAATTCTCATAAAAATGTATATATCTAAGTCTTATAAGAATTCCCCCTTGTTATGTGCCAATATTTATATGCTTTACACACTACTTACGTCAAATCTTAATTAGATAATGACCAACAAGGTTATACAATTTTCGACAATATTTTATTACTACATTTGTCCATATTCTTAAATATGTGAAAATCTGAAAAAAGTCAACATTCCACAGTCAACGGTCAACTGTCAATGGTCAACGGTCAAAGTCAAAGTCAACACGTCATTTCCATGTTCAACAAGTTCATGGTCATAGCCATGGTTCACGGCTAAGGTCAAAGGTGCATGGCTCATGGGCTCATGACTAAAGAAATGGTTCGGACCCAACTAGCCAAGCCCAAACCCAAACCTTAGAACCCAAAAGTCTAAACATTTAAAGACCCAATTAGATCTATTTTAAGTTATATGGACCGGCCCCCAAACAAACTTGAAACTGGCCCAAAACTTTAATTGGTTCGGCCCAAAGAAAACAAAAGTGGTCTGACCCAAGAACAAAATAGAACTGGCCCAACCAAACAACTAGAACCGGGCCCAAAGAAACAAAATAGAACTAGGCCCAACAACTAAACAAGCTAAGCCCAACCAACAAATGTTTAGGCCCAAGCCCCAAGCCCAAACACAGCAACAGTGTCATCTTCTTCACCAGCTACCACCACCGCACTAGCTCGCGCGCTGGCCACCACCCCTCATCTCCTCCTTCCAGCGGTTTTACTCCAAATCAAAAACCCTATAGCTTTAATGAAAGCTCCAACTCGATTCCTCACCTCACATCCCCTCCTTCAAACTGGATCGCGCCTCCTTCAAACGAGATCACACCTCCTCCAAACTTCCACATCCCCATACATCAGTACTCACCCACACACTACAATCAACCATAAACCCATCGATTTTAGTCTAGATGCAAGCTCCACAACTCAAATTAAACCAAAAACAGCCCAACCAAGTTTTCCCAAAACTCTCCATCCGCGCTTATTAACGCTTCTTCCACCAAACAATGACACCACCCAAACACCAATAACCAACATCAAACATATAACCCCCGACATCAAACAACCCATTCAAAACCACAACAAAAGATGAGGTCAAACCAAACGGCAGGTTGTTTTCTTTATCTTGGGCTCGGGACGCCATTAACGGGCCCAAACCAGGTTCGACAGTTCAAACCTCCATTTTTCCGAATTTCAATGGAGTTTTAACAACACGACAGACACGACATCGAATAAAATAGGATAATAAGCAGTATCAATAGGCTGAAACCTTAGACAGAAAAATATGTCGGTATACACCGATACACGAAAGACTATAGCTCGGTGAAATAGCAAAAATAACTACTCACCTGTATTAACAGCTCCTACGAATTCATCATAGTTCGAATTGTCGCGCTCCAACACTCTAGCAATCCATCTTCTATCTCTGCCTCCATTTTTATTATATTTTATTATCTAAGAACCCTATTCTCCAGAACAATAAGAATATATATCTGGGTTTGAAACCTAAGCCCAACACAGACTTGGGCCCAGAAACCAAGCCCACATATCCCAAATCCAATCCAATCCGATTTTAAATAAATAAATTAATAAATTAATAAATAGATAAATATGTATTTTAAATACGGGCGTTACAATACCGTTAAGCCAAACTAGGCATGAAGACACTATCAGATGGTTGGGCAATAATAACGGAGAACTCATGGTCAAATCTGTGTACAAGTACCTTAGCAGGAACTTGTACAAGAATGAAGAGAATGATCCTCAGTTCTGGAAGTTCATCTGGCAACTAAATGTAGCAGAGAAGGTAAAGATCTTCCTTTGGAAAGCAGTAAAAAATGGGCTGCCTACTAGAGAGAATCTTCATTTTTGACATATATTCAATCTGCTATTTGCCCGAGGTGTAGTAATCAAGTCGAATCCACTGTACATGCCTCTTCCACTGCACCATCATCAGGCGAATCTGGTATGCTTCTAACTTGTGCATTAGAACTGAAAACTAGAATCCATGTGAGAACCTCTACTATATTATTTGCAAACTTATTTATAATAATTCATCAAAACCTGGTATTATTGATTTGCTTAGCATTATGGGTACCATTATGTATTCGATTTGGTTAGATAGAAATGACATCATTTTTAACGAAGATTGCCATAACTCTATCTATCGCATGCACCCTTACTAAGGCTTCGTCATTCATCACATATAATATAGGGATGAAATACACTAAAAGTGCATTAGTTGAATCTTGACCTAATATAGGCCAAGATTGGTTTTATGTCTCAATGGATGCATCATGGATGGATGTAAATTCCCATGCCGGTCTAGGTTTTGCTTTATGGAATAATAATGGCGTTTGCATTAGTGCAGGACACGACATGACTACAGCTAGAGATCCAAAAGTTAAGAGGTAAAGGCTCATGCCATCTTCAGAGGAATAGAGCTAGCTAGGAAAATAAAGGTCAAGAAACTTATGATCTTGACAGATTGTATGAACTTAGTTGCTGCCATGGAAAAGCGATCAGGATTGCTATCATGGGGAGCGACCTCTGTTGCTCAAGATATTTATTTTATTTCTTCAAAGTTGGATGACTGTAAAACTTTATATATCAGTAGATCCTTAAATATTGTAGCTCATAGTCTAGCATCTAGGAGAGGTCGAGCACCTCTGTTCTTTTGTTTGGATAGAGCTTCGGCAAAATCCCTTATTGACGTGTGCAAGTGTTAGTCCCATTGAGGGAATCCCTCCATTTTTGTGGGGGTTTTGTGGGGGTGATTCCCTTTTTGCTTAAATATATATAATGTGTCATTCAGAAGGGACTAGCGTCGCAATTTGTAGCGCATTTGACCTCTAATTCATTTGTTTGATTTATATTTCATATCAATAAATATATATTGCGGCAAAAAAAAAAAAGTTGAACCGGTTCTCACCAGTCAATTGACAATAAATGGGTAGTCTTTGACAAATGACTCTGTCCCCCTATTCCCAAACCCACTATTCATATCATCATCTCAAATCTTTTTGCTCTTTTTCGTCCCTCTTTATCTTCACAATTCCTTCCATACTTGTCTAGCTCCTTCAAAAGAGCAAATGAATATAATAATCTCCACCATAGTGATAGCAAAAGGAATAACTTCATTTTCTTATCAAAACTTCCTTTCATTTCAAAATTTTCACTAGGTATCCTCCAACAAGCTAGATAAACTGTTTTCAATTAAATGCCTATAAAGTAATTTAAGAACCTAATGCCAAATCACAATCTCCACTCATCCATGTGATTCAAATTACCCAACAAAAAGGTAAAGCTCCACTTTGACTCATTGATCTTATATGCTTAACCAAATCATACACCTAATTCATTACAGCAAATGATGCTTATGTGATATCAAGCGTTATTAATACTCTTGATTTCATTTGGTCATCAAGCAATTAGTAAAAGGAGAATTGTGCATTCAAAAATAGTTGTATAACTCTTTATTAGGATACTTATTTAAACGAAAAAGTGACAAAAAGTCTCAAAATGCATTGCTCCTGGTTCCTACTCTTCTTCATCCCCGTTTATCGTTACTACGCTGTACTTTCTGAATAGTTTATGTTTCTTCCTCATGTTTTGTACTTTTTGAATTGGTTTTCTGTCACACCCCGAGACCCCAGCACACATCTCAAGGACGATGAGTGAATCTCGAGGCTGACACCATCACAATTCTACCGAAATTTCGGCAGAGTTTCCTTTGTTTAATCGACCTTCGTAAACCCTAAAACCTGTCATAAACCTGTCATAACCTGGAAATCCTAAACTACAACCTTCCAACAACCATATATATACAACCCAACCTTCTAAACAACATTATATACATCCACCCACTGTTTAAGTGTAACTGCTACTCGAATACATCAAATAAATACATCAAAAGGAGCGGAGCTCTATAAATATACAACCAAAAGAAAAGAGCTATGCTCATTATATACAGCAAAAGAATAACCTAGCTTATCTCTATACAGCCCAAAAGTATAAACTTGACTCTGTCTCTCGTCAAGCAGAAGGGAATCCTCCCAAATCCCCATAACCCTCATCGCTAGGGTTAGGAAAAGCCTCCTCCGCAACTGGCTCGTCTGAAATGTTAAGTAGGATGAGCAACAACGATGCCCAGTAGAAACACACATAACCAATAAATAGTCTACTTATAGAAAACATTTAAAACATGCAGGGTTTCTATAATAGTATTCAAATATTGTGACTATGTATATATACATCACTAACTAGCAGAAATCATCTCGACATGCTTCATTGATATAAAAAAATAGAGTTTTTCACATTCATCATACAACTATTGTGGCCGCTGCATCCTATTAGAATGGTGAGGGTACGACTGGTACTTCGGCCCGATCCGCGGGCAATCTCGGTTCATGCTTTCGGTGTGAACCATGCACCGTTGTTTTCCCGATTTTACCGGGAGGGAGCTGAAATGCCGTTGTTGTGTTCAGACACACAAAAATCCCCAAAGCTTTTAGGGCTCGGTGGGCCTGTGACCACGACCCCCATATCACGCTGTCACCCTAACTTACGGTGGTCAACCGTTCGACGACCGCAGATTGCTTTCGGGATCGACACACATCCAAGAGTGGACTAAACTCTCACTCCTCGCGTCTAAACCTCATCGAGGTAGCATGTAACCCCACACAAGCTAATCACCATACAGCGTGACACGTACAAGCATGGTTATCTAGAAAAGTAGAAAAGGAATTCCCGGACTACATCCAGTGATGCATCCCTTTAAAGGTGGCCCACCACCTCGAAAGGTGTACACCACAGTTGGAATCCTAGAGCGAACTGCCGTCTCCGGAATTTCGACAACAGTTCCTTCTTTTTAGGAATTCACAATTCTTTTTCTAAATCCCCTCGTGATAAGCATAGTAATATCTATATATATACTCGTATTACCGGTTGTTTTCCAAATACTATATATACATATTTAGATTTTCTTTTAAAACTGTTGATCCTGTATGTGTGAGTTCCTGGATTTCCCACCATCGAGTAAAAACAACCTAAGACTCCCAAACGGGCCAGTCATAGTAAATAACAACCGATGATTCCCAAACGGCGAATCATCGTAAATAACCACGAAACTCTATCCTGGGGACAATCCAGAACCTCACACAAATTTACAAACAACCCGGGTAATCCTCACCCGCATACAAAATCCATCTCTCTGTCTCCTTACTGAGAAAAGAGACGCGAACCCTTCCCAAAACCAGTTTTTCTCTTTTAACAAAGAAACCAAATCTCTGCTACCCCGATTTTACCAAAAAACCCATTTCACACGAAAGCTATCTATATATACAGTTTATATCGAGGAAATACAGTGCAAAACATGAATATAATATATACATGCATGGTTGATACGCAAATATCTATTTCCTGTTTAAACAATTTAAATCATGCATGAAAATAAGCAGACCATATATTGGTATGTAGGTTCCTACCTTAGCAAGCTCCTTCTCCTCAAGCCCACTTAACCAAATTGAGCCCGCTTAACCGAATCGACTCGAATTCACTCCTATACAGCATATACATATACGTCGGTTGTTAGAATTGATCGAACAACGAGGAATTCTTAACTAGTGTAAGCCGAGAAGAAATCTCGACGTTAAGAATTGAGTTTCGGATAAATTTTTATCTAACTACCGTTAACAGAGCTACAGGCCACTTCTGGCACTGTTACTCTGACAGGGCTCTGTAGTCGTTTACAGCCACTGTAGGACCGCACGTCAATGCCAATCATATCTATCGATCCCCCTAACTATTATGATTTTTCCCTACTCAAATTACAACCAATTCCACTCTTCAATTCACATTAAATCTAACAATAATATCGGGGTGTTCCTTATCCCTCACTCATTACGCATTCAATTCTTAAGCAGTTATAAATCGACATGAATCTCTCGAAATCGGAATGAATAACCCAAAAAAAAAATTCTTACCAAGTCGGCAAAATCGCTCCTTAGCTTGCTTCTCCACAATTTCGCAGCTCTCCGTCTCCAAACCAGCTACTGCCGACATTAAACCCACCCCATTTCAATTATACTTCCTCAATACAACCAACTACATAAAAATCGAGTTCAAATTATTTACTGTAAGCGAAATTCACTAACCTTTCACTGAAACACGACGCACTCCAAGAATTTTTGGCTCCACCACTATTTCCCTCCACTTTAACTCCTCCAAACTACCACTGCCGACCTTCAACACCCCCAACACAATCAATTTCAGCATTACAACCTCAAGCAATCGAAATTGAAGCTAACTATTTATTTGAAACGAATTCAAACTCACCTCTTGCGAAAATACGCCGCCAATTCCAAACGTTTTTGAATCCCCACACTTGCTTTGAGTGTTGTTAGGGATTAGTTGTTCGAATGCTTAGGTTGAATCGGTTGGAGAGGAATTCACTCACCTGTCGCCGCGATTTGGCTTCGGGATGCTCGAATTTCCAAGAGATTTAGAATTCTCTCACTTCATTCTAGTGTTTCTAGGTTTGAGGGCGAAGAATTTATAGTTGGATCGATGGAAATTGAGAGAATTTTGATTTCTCTCTCCTAGGGTTTTTGAAAGGTGTGATTTGATTTCGCGATTTTTGTTTTTTTTCTATTTAGGCCGCGATATATTTAGGCCCAAGCCCAATATATCCTAATTATACTTAACGTCCTACTTAGACTCCTAACCACTAACGAATTTGACGTCGCGTCGTAATTATTTTTCCGGCTCATCCCGCTAAATTTAATCTTCTATATTCTATCTCACCGCATGCTATAATGATGACCCAATCATGCGTGTAAGCTGTTAACTTCGTGCCGAAGACGCTAAAAACCGCTAACCGCCATTTTTGGTCAAATTTTCGTATAAGATTTGCTCATCTAATGGGGCTTAGGAGTCGGAGTTAAGTTTCAGTAAGTTATGTACGTTTGAAATAGAAACCCGACGACCAATTTACATAAATGACCCTAGATTTATTATGAAATTTACAAAAATACCCTTAATAATAATTCAGGTCTTTACATTTTCTGTCTCTGCAAACGTGATTTTGATATGTTGAATTGAATTTCTGTCTCTGCAAACTTCGTCACTTGCCATGTCAGTCCACTACAAGTCGTTAGATCTGTTGAATCTTAGGGCCTACAGCGTGACTGAGTTTATGAGTCAAAATAGATATGTCCCTTGAACCCAACCCATATGGAAATTGATTTTCGTTTTATTTGCTGGTTATATAGTGAGGGTGGAACGGTGGACATGTTGAATTATCCCAAGCGTTTGAAGTTTGAAGTGCTCTATACTGTTTATATCATGTTTCGTTTTCAATGATTACATCCAAAATGCCTTGACACCATATTGAAGAATCATTTGCGGAATCAAAGACCATTAAGAGCATTCCCAATGCAAGCGAGAGTTTTTCACCTCCACGTAGGCTTAATTTCTCTTGTTTTCTACCATTTTGGTGAAAAGCAAGATAAGGTTGTCCAATGCAAAGGTGAGTTTGAATCTCGGACGGAATGTTTGATTCCATCTGAATGTAAAAATCGAAAAAACGCACCGGACGAAATGAAACATCCTATCTGAAGTTAAAAAAAATAAAAAAAAAACACGCGAGATGGAATCTTTAACATTCCGTCCGGGGGAAAAAAAACACGAGACGGAATAAAACATCCCGTCCGAAGTTCACAACTCAGCTACTTTCTCGGTAGCAACTGCTACTCTCGTTTTCACTTAGTCACAACTGACCGACTTTGTCACCCTTGCATTGGGCAAGGGTTTTTTCCCAAAAAATGGTGAAAATTGTCAATTTCCCTCCATAGTGACTGTGATTGGAAATACTCTAATAGTTTAATACTGAGCAATTGAGAATGCTCAGAGGAAGCCACCTCAGCCCCCTTTTTTCTCTAAGGTGGCCACCTCAGCTTTTAACAATGATTCGGCAGAAAAAAATGAAATACACTCCTTCTTTTCTATTTTCAATTGTTTGCAAGTATAATAACCCAAAAAAAAATGCCCTCTTTTATATTTTCAATTGTTCACAAGTATAATAAGCCAAAAAAAAAAAAAAACCACCCCTTTTTTCAAAACAAACCTGAAACCTCAAAACTCTCCATTCTCATGAAACCCTTAATTTCAAATTATAAGAACAACAAAGCTACATAACAAGAAAAGAAATTGATCTCACAGAAGAAGAGCAATCAACAATAAAACAAAACCCAACCTTCATCAAACACTCCAAAGTCTCTCTCACAAAAAAAAAAAAAAAAAAAAAAAAAAAAAAACTCTTTGAAGAAGAAGTAGGATTTGAAAAATGGTTTTGGGGCCATCTGTTGTTTCGTCTCACGGTTTCTCTCTAAACTTAATTATCGGGTATGAAATTTCCCTATCTTTTTTGGTGTTTATAAAGCAAACAAAATGGGTAATTTATGATGACAAATTGAAATTGTGATTGGAATTTGGAAATGAGGATATGGCTGCATAAAATATCTATGAGGATTGGAATTTGGAATTTGGAATTTGAAATCATTTTTGTGAGAATTCTTGCTCTTCGACTTCCGAATGCGAGATACTTGACCCGACTTTGATTAAATGTGGAAATTGCAACAATGGGTTCATAGGTGTTTCCATTTTTAGTTTATTCTTTAGTTGAGATATCTAGAGTTATTTGTTTTGTGTACGCAGTAGAAGTAGTCTTAATGAGGGATATAACCTATGATTTTAGATTAGGATGTTGACTTTAGCTTAGGATGATAGAGGTTCATAATTAGATAGAGGTTCCCTTTCTTTCACAAAGTTTCTTCAAATGTCCTCTACCCTTTGATGTAGTAGTTTTTTTAGTTTTAAGGGATAAACAATTTGCTTTGAACGCTAACAATGTTCAATTGTTTTGCATGTTTCCTAGGTCCCGATTGGAGGATGTTATAGGCTTATTGATATACTAATGAGCAATTGCATCAACAATGGCATAAACAAGATATTCATGAAGTTTCAACTGCCACGTTGCACGCACTCGTAACTTTGGAAATGATGTGAACTTTGGAGATGGATCTGTAGAGGTATATTAATTATTGCAAAAGTAGTAGTGCCTTAAAATAGATTTATTTATTTTTGAATAGCTAGAACGCTATTCTCTTATATATTCCTTAAATCCACTTCTCCTGAGTGAAGGTAGGAAACTAGGAATCCAACCAAAGACCTCGGGTGCAATCTCCAAAAGCTTTACCAGTAGGTCATTGGACACTATGTCAGAGGAAATAACAATTATATGCTTTATGCACTTTACTTTCCTATGGATATACTAAAGTTCATGACCACCCTTTTTGATGAATTTTTTTATTGTGTTGTTGCAATGGCTCTATTTCTCATCCTTCTTCTCTATACCGGGCTAATTTGTCAGTATACCTGGTAGAGTATGGTACCAATTGTCATTGGTGGATTATAGCTCCATTTGAATCGATTATGTAAGTCTCTTATTTTTGAGTTGATTCATTAATGTTGAACTAGCATGTATTGTTCAGATTGGTAGACTTTTGTTTTGGTTGTTGTTTTAGACTTTTATTGACTTGAAAAGAGCTCCAATAATCAATAAAAATGTTCAGATGATGAAGTTGAGGAGGTCTTAAGCTTAATTGACCATGGAATCAAATGGATATATGATACTTCTCTTATAAGCGATCTTCATCAGTTCACCATGGCTTATCAACTACTATTGCCCCTTAAAACCAATTAGGAATATTGTTATGAGATTATACCATCCACGCACTTTGTCGCTTTAATTGGTTGTTTCTTAAAGTTGTAAATAGATAAGCTAAATGAGGTTAGGTTATACCTTTTGTGTTTCACGGTGTTCTATGTTGTTATTGACATGCATATTTATTTTGACTTTGTAGGGATAAGATCAAAAATTATTTATTTAAACGGAGTTTGTCATATATAGTCTCTATATGAATCCATTCAAATAATTTTAGGTAATTAGCTAATTTTGTACTCATCATAGCTTTGAAGATATAATGTTTCATTGTTGAGCTTCGACATCATATAGATTGTGTGGATCTCATTTTGAAAGTTGAAACTCTCATGCCATGCCTTATTTGTTTTGTAATATTATTCTTCTTATTTTTCCTTTTTGTGTGTCGACATGGGAATGATATATCCTACTTGAATTTTGCGTTTATGTCTAGGACACTTTTCTTTTTTCTTTATTAAGACCACATGAATTTAGTTATTAATTTTCACCTAAAGCCCAATATATGATTGATGAAACAATGAGAGAAAAAGAAGAAAATGAAAGCATGCACGTTATTTGTCACCTCTGAGCTCCAGTTTTGGGCTCAATTGTTTCATTGACCTCCCTAGATTTGTTAATTACTCCTTTTATTCTTTATTTATTTGGGCATCCTCAAATATAAAAACATAAACTATATCATCTATGACGTGCATGTGATAAGCACCCAAAACTGTAATACTAAACCCCGTAGAGACATAGTATTTTGGTTACTTATGTGTTTAATAATCATGAAATGATTATATTTTCGTACTTTTGTAGGTTTTCGTAGTTAACGTGAATATGATGATAAAACTTGCATCAAAGTATGGGAATACTGTGCATACTTGAAGTATTCCCACTCAGCCTCAGTGAAGCCTAACTAGAGCCGAAGATTCCAAAGGGACAAAACCAATGCAGAATGGGTTTACGTGTAAAGAAACAACAAACTTCCAAAACTCACATCTTTCAAACATGGACGCCGATTTCGACAAGTGAACTGCCATAACAACCAGGGCGAGGAGCTCTACGCAAAGACAGAAAGTTGTAAAAATGCCAAAATCTAAGCCGCCACTGGACACAGCACGTGGACCCACTCTGGGAGTCCACAAGAAATGATGAGTTATCATGCATAGACATGTGGCAAGCGATGGACACTTGTTGGACACCTTGCAAATGAAGAAAAGACAAAACAATAAATACATGACTATATTGGTGGAAAAAAAAGACAAACTTTGTTAATAAAAGCTTGGATTTTTAGAAAAGGAAAAGACAAACTTTGTTAATAAAAAGTCTGGATTTTTAGAAAAGCAAAAGGACAAAACAAATAAATATGGAGGCTTCATGTGAGATTCCAAGGAAGGATATATATTTGGGATGAAAGAAGGGGGAAAAAGGGGAGACTTAATTCTTGCATTTTCCATTCTAGTACTTACATTTCATATAGTAGTAGTTTCCTTTATTTTGAAGCTTGTATTAGGTTAGTACAGTAAGTATTCACTTCAATAAAATCTATTTTCTTCAAGTTAAATTCCTATTTTTCATTCACTTTTTTTTACTTATTCAATACAGCAAGGCAATCAATCCATCGAAGGACTATGAGCTAAAAATCCTCCCAAGGGGAGGGTTAATGATGCTCATGTGAGGACCAGGCTACAATTTAGTGTTTCAGAATTACTATTTAGGAATTAGGTTTAGATTATGCATCCGGCCCCAAAATGACTGTTTGACCAAAGTTGGAGTGCTAATACTCCAAACCAGTCTCGCACAAGACCCAGTTAACACTAGGCCCAGTCTCGTGCGAGACCCTATGGTGGCCGTTAGCCTTCTGGTTTGTCCAGCTGATGTAAAATCAAACCAGGAGTTGAAGTAATATTCCAGAGATGGAATGTTAAGTCAACTTCTCATGCTAGTAAGATGATCTCAGAGATGAGTGCATCTTACTAGGGGATCGATACTCGACGCCGTTTCGAGTTTGTCTATTGATAAGAGCCCAAAACGGTAGTTTTAACCCTTTAACAGTCATACTTTTAGACCAATTATGTGAGTAATAATTAAGAGTTAACACTGATTACGTGTTTTTATGCATTTCAGGCTTCAAAGTCCATTATGTGCAGATATGTGCCACTTTTAGCGAGATAAAAAGGGCATAGGTCGGTTACTAAGGAGTTCCGTGATTAAAGGCCAAGATTCAAGAAGACAAAACCTTTCTAAAGCCCACCAAAAGCTGAAAAGTCTACGCGCAAAACAAAGACAAAAGTCGTGCCAGAACTTCCGAAGGCTGTATCTTTGGACTCAGACCTCGAATGGTGCCTACCTTATGTCAAAACGACCGGGCTCGGAAAGAGCTTTCCAATGGTCTAAGCCTTGATCCAATCAGAGGAGCAGAAGTGGACGAAAAGTCTGTTGAAGCCAACTGCAGCTGAAGATGCCTTTATGGACTGAAAGAATTGGGTTTTGGGCCTGATTCTCTGGCCCAAAACATGGCTCCAAGCCCATGCACGATTTTTGGATCTGAAAGTATAAAAACAAAAGCTTAATTCTTTGTTAATGGTAGATAGTTAGACCTAGAAATAGATTAGATTAGTAGCCTCCATTAATGGATTCTAGATCTAGTTTTTCATATAGATTAATTAAGTTTAGTTCCATTTCAATTATTGTATTAGATTAAACCTTTGAATCTTGTTCTTCATTTTGATTAGATCAATAAAGTAGTATTTCTATCAACTTCGATTTTTGTCATTTCCATTTCTATATCTAATTTCAATTCCTGTCCTTATTGCATTTTAGTCATTAAATTAGATTTCATTATTGTTTAATTAAGTAATTTCAATTCTTTATATCATGTTTAGTTTAAATTTAATCGGAAATGATTGCGTAATAATTCTCGGCTAAACCTCCTTTAGAGGGGGTTGAGAAGCCTTGATGAAAGCTTGATTCCGATTATCGTAGATTCGTCGTAATTTCCTTTCCACTCTAAAAACGTTTAGTTCACCATGAGAATGGGTTTAATCGTTCACATGCTAGTTATTAATTGGTAGAAATGCCATGTGTAATTAGGAATTAGGAAGAACCAATTGTTCTCATGAAGCCCGATTCAATTCGGATCTGACGATTTGTCGTTAATAAGATTAAGTCGAGTTAAGGTGGAATCAATCCCCCTCTAACTCCTTATCATCGAATCAACGTAGCATTCCCTTAGTTATTCCCATAGTCGACTAGTTGCATTTCGTGGATAGTTGCATCGTAGTCTAGTTGCCTTTTTCGTAAATCTCTCATTAGACTTTAAGTTTAGATTACTTACACGTGAGAACCAAAGATGCGGAAGGACTAGGAGTGGAACGAATCACTCTACTCCACTATATCTCATAAGATTGAGAGTAGAAATCTTTGATAATATAGGCACATAAGAATAGTTTAGTTTTACTTGCGTTTGTAAGTTTTGTCACTTTATTTCGTAGGTAAAACTATCCATTTTTACGTTTTATCAAATGGCGCCGCTGCCATCTTAGTTTCACTTTCGTATTGTTTTCGTAGTGTTAGTACTTTTCTTAAAGTCTCATTTCACCCACCCACCCTTATTTGATTCATACTGTGGCTATCTGTTTCAGCGTCAAAAAATTCTGCGACAAATAACACTGAGCGCGACCGCGCCTTAGCTGGGCGCACCTGTTCCTATAGCCTGACTTAAGAGCGCGACCAGCCCTTAAACTCTGGAATTTTAAGATACACTGAACGCGACTGCGCCCTATGCGAGCGCGACCCGCGCCCTTAACAAAAAATTTTCGGATTTCGACAGTTTTGATTCGAACTTTGTTTTTTTCAAATTTTTTCAATGTTCTAACTTGTTATATACACTGAACACGCGTAAACAAGACGCTATTCATAAGCTAAGCAAGGACTCAATCAGGTATTCCTTTCTTCCACACCTCGCATCTCCTGTTAGAGGTTTATACTAGTATATCAGAATTGTTTGGAGTGTTGACGTGTTTAGCTAAGTTTGGTCTTAGCCTTGTATGAGGTTAAGGTCTGGCCGAACCAAAACACCGAACATAAATACACAACAACATCAACAATCAACTCTATCTAGTATACCAACCACTACACCTCTAGCTACTATTTCACACACACCACCTGATCTAATGGCTGAAGAAAGAGAGACTCCTCTCTCTGACTTCTACAAAGCCTTGAGCGATAGCCCCAAATCTTGCATCGTCTAGCGGACCCGATGGGGATTTTCTCAATCCCCAAATATTTTAATTTGTTACCTGTTTTCATGGATTAGACCATGAAAAACCTTATCAACACATGCGTAGGATTGAACAAGTCCTAACAACATTCCACCATCCTACGGTTGGTACGGAACAAATTAAATTAAGGGTATTCCCTTTCACCTTAGCCGATAAAGGCGTCTTGATTAACTACCCAAACGCCTAATTACTGTGGACTCGTGGGCTAAACTTGTTCAGCCTATTTATGGAACATTTTTACCCACCCCTAAAGACGGATGAGATGCTTTCCAAGATTCATTTCTTTTCGACAAAATCCTCATGAAACATTTTCGTGAGGCTTAGAATCGTTCACCGATCTCCTTATAGAGTGTCCACATCATAACTTAGCGAAAGACACGTTAGTTAGTGCCTTTTTTCAAAGGACTTCTACACCACCATAAAGAAGTCCTTGACATAATGAATGGGGGTAGTTTCTTAAGCAAAGGAGCCTCGAGGAGGCTTATAAATTTTTAGAGGACCAAACTAAGCGAAATAACAACCGGGGGTAGTGGCGATATCCACCGCTCAGCTAGTTCTTCTAATACTGATTAAGGCACGGTATGTTTGAAATTAAACACGATCCCGAGCTAAAACTCTAATCGAATCACTCACTAAAAAGGTAGAGGCCATTTCGGTTCAACAAAAATCCTATCCCCGTCATGAATGTAAATTCAAATCCATGTAGTTTCATTGGAGCCCCGAAAGATCCCGACTTCCATCGCCCTATAGCCTATGAACAGGCTTGTTCCATTAATAGTGAACTTAACGCCCTTGGAGACAAAATCCCAACTTCGGTGGAGAAATGATCAAAACGCGTCACACCTCAAGGGTACAATAATCAATATGTTAGGCTACGCACGCCTTTAACCAAGCCCCACTACGACAAGGGCGGTCGGGGAATTTTAATAATTATAACAACCAAGTGCAACCCCTCGACAAGGTCAAGCACAAAGTCAAGGTAATTATAATAATTATAATGCTAATAGAGGTATCGTTCCGGTAAATAATAACTATCAAAATCCACCCATAAATAATTCACGGAAATAGTTCCAGTCACACCACCCGTGACTACTACCCTTTACACAACCGGATCGTCTTGACACCTTCATACAAGTGAGCCAAAACTTTTCCAAACCATGGCTCAATCTAACCAACGGCTTCTACAATCCGTTAATAATTTAACCAAACGGTTGGCTCAAGATAAAGCCCAACCCAAAGGTGTGTTTCAGTCCACGAAATACCTAATCCTAAAACAACAAATACAACCTTTGAGGTAACCCGATAATACTAGTAATGAATATGAAAATGTAGGTGAGCTAAAGGCCATCACCACTCTCCGCTAAACGCACGGTGGTTGATAACAAAGTAACTATGCCTATAGCTACCCCACCAATGAGCCCCTACACTGCTATATTACTAGATACCGAAATAGAAACCAAGAGCCTACCAATTGTAAAGGTACCCGGTTAACACAACCTAAGAAACAGAAGCCACGGTTAAACATCCAGTAATACCATTGCTAAATATAAACGAAACCATCGTTTCCACAAAAATTAGCCATGTTAACTAGGGATACAAATTATGAGGAGATTAGGGATGTTTTCAAGAATCTAACTATAAACCTTCCCTTCCTCGAAGCTATAAAAAGCTACCACACCATGCTAAGTTTCTTAAGGAATTGTGTACTACTACTAGCGTAAGACCAATATACCAAAAGACCTTTCTAACGGAACAATTCCCAACTCTATCGAACATAATGGAATTGTTAAGTACAAAGGACCACGGGTCGCCTCTTCTCGCATGTCTGATGCACTTTAGGAGATTCTTATCTGACGATCGGCGTTATTAGACTTGGGGGTTAGTGTCAACTTACTCCCGCTTTATTTGTATAGACAAATAGGTCTAGGCGAGATGCAACCCACAAGAATGGCGTTGCAATTAGGCGATCGGTCTATTAAGTATCCTAAGGGTGTTGTCGAAAATGTTCCGTAAAAATTCAGGATTTTTACTATCCGGGATTTTTTGTCATCCTCGATACGAGAAGTCGATTAACGACTCTGTCCCCATCATCTTAGGGCGTCCTTTCCGGCAACCGCCAATGCGCTTTATTAATTGCCGCGTGATGGTTCAATGTCCATGTCTTTTGGCCATCTTGTTGTTGAAGTCAATGTTTTTTAAAACAAAGACCGCGGTTACCCGATTAGCCTATGGATGGAGAAGTTAGCATGATCGAGAGCTTTACTCGAGATTATTTCAACAACACGTTCCCTGATAATCATATGCCCAAATTTCTTTCCTTTGGAAGTTCAGACTCCAACATTTCCATCCCTACACTAGTCGATACACATATTACGGATGAGGAGGAGATAGATGACTTTCTCAAAGATATAGAGGACTATCATAGTAACGTGGATATGACCAATCTAGATGAGCAATTCGATGAGTTTCTTAGAGCAGGTGATGATTCACCCTATCAAGAACTACTTTGCACAACATCCACCTCGATTCCTCTCCTTCCACCCTTTCAAAGGAATCTCGAGTTTGCACTCGATCCTGTTGTTTCTTCTGTGCTCCATAATTTTTTAAATCCACCTAGTAAACAAATACTTCAGAAGCACAAACCATTTGACACCTTCATTTTCAGACTTGAGACAGTCCCTACACACACAATGAATGAGTTTTGTGTTAAAACCACATCCTCATTGTTTACAGGCTATCTTTCTACAACTTATCCATATCCACCATATTCTCCACAACCATTCACTTTTCCACACTTATTTACTAGAACACCCACTCATTCAAAAATGAAAAATAAGGTGCATGATAGGTTACGTAATAGGGTTATCCGACTTCGCTTTCATTTCACTAGGTTTAAGTCATAGGAAATCTTGGTGCTTGATTGTGTTTGGATATGTTTTCTGTGATATTTATTTATGGAATGATCCACAACTATTTCGGTTGTTGATATATGATAAACTGCATGTTCATACATACGTTTAGATAAAGTTTCGAGTATCTTACTATAAATGACTCAACTTTTGTGTTTGGTGCATTTCCTTTCATTTCCATATATTGGTGAGTGCACCATTAAGGTAACCGGGCCCTCCCTGTGGAGTGTGTGGCTGTAAGTACCGGATCCTAAGTCCACGTTTAAACATAATTCACGTTTTCCACTCTTGCATATTTTCTCGGATTTTTGAGTCATGTTTCTCTATGGGGTGAATTATGTCCTTCTTGTTTATTGTTTTCTTTTTAAAATTAAAAATAAATATATATATATATTAAAGAATAAACATAGTAATATAGGAAGTCTAGGGAATCTGACTTTAAAAGACCATCGCTAAAACAAATTTTCTAAGCTTGTAAAAAAATTTGTTTGGGGTGGGTGTTAAATGTTTCCGTACTAAAACGTTTATGTCCCATTAGAGTTGCTTAGACCGTTTTATTGTATTACAATTCGGGTTGACATAATCCATGGAAATAGAGTTCAATTGTTCGCATAACGTACGTCATGCACGCACTTCGAGGCGTTTTCCACTATCTTATATGTCATCCACGGTCGGAATTGAGTATTTTATGGATCATTGGATTGGAAATTCTCTCCTGATCATTTCCATATCTCATTCGCAAAAATCGGACCGGTAACGAAGCGGCAATTTTGATTTGAAGTTTCGCAAAAAAATCGAAAAATCAAAATTTCGATTTTGGGCTTGGGCCCAACCAGCCCACCGACATAGCGACCAAGCCCTTTACCTTAGCCAACGAATCGATCTTCTTCCCCAAATCCGCCATTAACGCCAAGCTCCAAACAAAACCTAAACAAAATCAAAATAAAAAGGAAACAAAAATTAACCCACCCCAAAAATCAATACTCAACCCAAATCGACTCCAAACCGCCGACCACCACTACCGCCAAATTACATCACCAAAACCCACCAAAATATCAAATTTTGGTGTTGCCACCACCACCACCACCACCACCACCGGGTTGTTTCAACCGGTCTATTAAAATCCCACCACCACATCACATTTAAACCCCCACTACATTCCAAACTTCCAATGGCTCAACAACGCCCGAATTTTGCGGACAAAGCTTTTACGCCCGATCACTTCATGGGCGTTCTCTGGTGACGAAATGATCGGTCGAGATCTGGAATAGCTTGTGGTACTTTCGACTGAAGCCTATTACCACGAGGATTTAGTCGGGCGGTTCTACGATCTGAGGGAGTTGGAAGGGACTAGGATTTTTGTTGTTGTGGCGAAGAAGGCGGAAGAAGTGACGATCGGTTTGTTGGTCGAGATTCTAGGCATTCCGCCTAGAATCCATCCGATGTCACCCTGCAGGAGTCCCAACATAATGGGGTAGAGCCATTGATGCGAGACAATTATTGGAAGCTTAATACAATGCGAGATCGCGTTTGTGTTCGACATGAACTTCCCTTTGGACCAACCACCGGCTGCGGCTCGATGGATTGGTCTAACGCCCAGGAGGGGAAGGTCGGCGACATCGGCCCGAACTGCCTCCACATCTTATGGATACTCCGGGAGCGGAAGTATGAGTTCTGCATCTTAGAGTTTTCTTGAGCATGATTAGGGGAGTATGGAAGTCTCATTTGCACCTCTCCCCGTGTTGATAACAAAGATCATCTTTGAAGTTGAGAGCATTTCAGCGATCGATCGGACATACATCACCCTCCACCGTAACCCTCGTGATCTATAAGGAGTGTGTCCAACGGGTTTGGAGGTTGGGCCGAGGATAGAAGAAGAAGAAGAGGATGGTGGAGCCGAGAATGAAGAGGAGGCCGGGGACATCGGGATGCCTCGGAGGATGAGGAGGACTTGACTGTTTTGACGGATGCCTTGGAGAGGTCTTTGTCGACGCGCAGAGCGCATGGCTGTGATCCATCATGGCATCGCGTCGCCAAACACTATCTGTGAAGACCTCCGGACTCGACGGTGATGATTCATCATAACCGAGGTCCGTACCCGAGAGAGGGGCGAGAGGTGGGAACAGATTAGGGCCGAGCTAGAAGCTCAGCGCCAGTTCCGGGAAGAGATGCTTACACGATTCCCATCTCACGGGGATTCCCCTTCTGAGGATACACCCTCGAGACACGAGCGCCGTCGCCGAAAAGGCGAATGGTCTTTGGTCCATCGAGCTTCGGGGAGCGATCTCGAGCATGTGCCCTCCGCTACCAGTTTCGGAGTAGTTAGGGATAGCATTGGTTGATGTTTCTATGTTTATTTGTAGTTTCATTATTATTATTTATTTTAATGCAAGTTTTATTTTGTAGTGAAATGTACTTCGAATGAAAATTTTAAATATAATGGGTTATTTTCATTATGCGTGGTTGTTTAATATTGATCCCACCTTCCCAACTTGTTTGGGGGTGGTTTTATCTATTCCAACATGAATTGTATATATGACCCTCGTCTTAAGAATTTATTGCGGAGTCAAGGTGAAAATATGGCCGTCTAGGCATATATATGAATAAATATCATGGTAGGATGAAATCTAGATTAAATAGGTACATTCTATCATAAAATCAACCTAAAAGATACTGGGTTTGAATTAGAATCAAGAAAATGAGTTGTTTCCGTTTTCGGGTTTGGAAATTTTAGGATTTCTGGAAACTGCCGTAATTAGTTTTGGCAACTTCCCGATCCATTTTAGCAACTTAAAACCTATATAAACTTGATACAATCTACACTCACAACTCACACTACACCTAAACTCCATCACTCACCTTTCACTCCCGCGATTCCCTCGTTTCGGCTCATTTTCCGAAGTTTCAAAGAACTCCGAAGCGCTCACGCTTCTACAAGAGCGCTTTTCTCGCTCAGATATTTTTTTTTGAGTTTTGTCGAGAGGCTTTCAAGCCGAAGCTGAGTCGCGACCATTCCACCAAACACTGGATTTCAATTTCTTCAGAGCGCACTAAGCCTATCGAGCGCACCCGCCGACTTCGATGGGACCGGAAATTTCCAGGTTTTTGGCGTAGTATCCGGATCATTCGCAGCTATTCCAAAGCGTAATTTTGAGATGACATCTCCAACATTGATACCGAACGATCTTTCGAAGCTTTGTTCCAAAGCACTACTTATGGTGCTTGGTTTCGCAAAGCGATCACATTCGTTGGTACGGGGCCGCTTATGGTAAGACTGATGCACTTTATTCTCCAACACTAGCATCTTATTTTTTACGATAACTGCGTTTTCTTTGAAAGACCGGATGGAGAACAAGTGTTCTCCATCAACATTGATAATGAACCAATGGAAATTACGTGTTCTTGCTAGCATTTGTTCTTGGTCTTGCTATGCCGCTGAAATACAAGACCCATGGTGCTATTGGGTAGACAATATGTATGTCTACACTTACGAAGTTTTGCATGAGTCGTATGGCGGGCATTTTCGTGATCGAGGACCAAGGGGAATATAACGTCGCCTTTGGTAGCCTGTCCATGAACATAGGAACTGTTATGTTTTGGATCATGTTAAACATTTTAAGGGGATGTCGTTTTTCTTCTGTGAATGATGCCACTTGCAGCGTTTTCCTTGCTTTAGCCACGGGACGTATGTGTCATGACCTTCCCCGAACCTTGATGTCTAGTTTAGCTCGATCCCATAGCATGAGGCATAAGTACCTTCTTATGCCTGTTCTAATTTCACGTATTATACTATGTTTCTTTCCTGTTTTTTGTACACATTTCACGGATTGGATTACGGTTACGAATCGGCCCAACCCACCAATAGTATCATTCGTTCTTTCCGTCGCGATGACTTGGCAGGGTGGAGGATACAACCTCATCGTCAGCACCCTACACCCGTCGGGACCAAGTGGCTCTTAATAGGTTAGCAATAATAGATGATAAATGGCGGGAAGCCTGGCAAATTATCATGGCATGGCAGGACGTGAAGGAACCTCACTTCTTTATAGAAGAAGAGGATGAGGAAAATGACGAGTAATGCGGGGGATAAGGTAAGTTTTCATTCTAGTTAGTGTCTGCTTATGTCCCAAGCAATTTCATTCTTGTTAACCCCATAATGGGTAGAACTCGTATAGAGTTGTGTCAGTTTTTATTTCCTATATTAGTACGTTCTAACTTTGTTTTGCAGATGTTCCTAAATTTCACGCGCTTCAATAGTATTTTTCATACCCTCTTTATTTAAATGCTTTGAGGACAAAGCATGCTTTTTGTTTGGGGGGGGGCATAGAAACACGTGTAATTAACGCATCTGTTAGGATATAGATAGGTATAATATGCATTTCTTTTCTATTTAAAATTAAAAAAAAAAATCAAAAATCAAAATAAAAAAGTTATGCTATACACTTAGGAATATTGGTATTGTTTTATTTCTCTATGCTCTGAACAACCTAGAAATCTCACGTAGCTTTTGCATCAGAATAATTTTTAGAAACTTAGATTAATATGTAGGTAATAATCTTTACATCTATCTATAAATATATTACATGAGTATCGATGATTGTTAGCAGTAAGTTTCTGAAATCTAGGCTAGAGTACTTATTCTACAAATCCTGTGAGAATATAGCCTAAAGCCTTATATGAGCGAAACATTTGAGAAATGACACAAGGGAGAAGTAAAATCCGGATAGAGATATCACACGTCCACTTGCTTGATCACTATGCCATATCATAAGCAAGAATTTAGGCCCTCTTTGGATCGATATAGCCATAAATTCAAACCTATGAATTATTTTCCGCTAGTCGCCCCTCTGAGCCTTTCTTTAGCCTTTCATAAACCACAAATCCTTTACCCTGTTACAAAATAAAACAAAAATAAAAAAAAAAATATATTCAACCTACCCAATTTAGAATAAGTTTGAGAATAGAATGAGGAAGAAAGAAGAAGAGAAAAAACCTGTGTAAACAAAAGCTAGTTAATTGCTTCAGGAAAAAAAAAAAAAAAAAAAAAAAAAGTTTCCATCCCAAGAAAAGAAAAATAAAAGTAGAAATAAAATAAAAACTCCAAAAATAGAATAAAAGTGAGTCAAAAGCCAAAGAAAATGAAAAAAAATATGGCTAAGGATGAAAGCAAAGTATAGAAGCAAAAGGAAATAACAAGGTTTTCTCTAAGTTATATAATATGAAGACTCTATTATCTCAGACTTATCCTTTTTGAATATCCATTTCCTTCCTTCTTAAACCATCTCCTAATCCCCGTAACACCTAATAAAGACTTCTAGCTCAATTAGGAATAGGTTAGTGTGATAGTAAGTGGCAGATGTGTTTGATCGACAAGAACTTCCTTGTTGTCATTGAAGTTGTAAGGTAAAGTGTGTGCCGCTACTCTAGAGTAGCGAAACTTGAGTGGAAAAATCAGAGTGTTGTATCTTGGCTATTATTGTGAGAACCTACTTAAGGACGCTATTCCGAGTTTCAGAAACGGACCTGCTATTGCATTTCATAGTATTACTTATTGTATATATGTTTATTATAAATGAGTGATTATTATGCATATATTAGCTTAGGTTTTTGACTTGGTTATTCTTGTTCATAGCTAGTGAGATGTATAGATAATTTGGAGCATGAATAAGGAAACAATAGTTTTATTTCTTAGTCGTTGTAGTATAGATGAAGTTTGTGAGTACCTTCACTGGAAAACTCTCACGAGGCTATAACTTCGTCCACTAGGGATTCCTAGTGGTTTAAGGCCTTGTTGCATATGGTCAATGCAATCGCACTCGGCGAAACGAGAAGTAGATAGAACTCCATTTTTGGTCACTTATTTTAATTTCTCTTCTTTGCTTGAGGACAAGCAAAATGCTGTTTGGGGGTGGTTTGATAAGAGCCCAAAACTGTAGTTTTAACCCTTTAACTTGATCATACTTTTAGACCAATTATGTGAGTAATAATTAAGAGTTAACACCGATTCGTGTTTTATGCATTTCAGGCTTCAAAGTCCATTATGTGCGAGATATGTGCCACTTTAGCGAGATAAAGGAGCAGCAGGTCGGTTACTAAGGAGTTCCATGATTAAAGGCCAAGATTCAAGAAGACAAAGCCTTTCTAAAGCCCGGTCCAAAAGTGAAAAGTCGACGCGGGGTAAAACAAAGACACAAAATCGTGAGAACTTTCGAAGGCTGTATCTTTGGACTCAGACCTCGGAATGGGGCCTACCTTATGTCAAAACGACCGGCTCGGAAAGAGCTTTCCAATGGTTTAAGCCTTGATCCAATCAAAGGAGCAGAAGTGGACAAAAAGTCTGTTGAAGCCAACTGCAGCTGAAGAGGCCTTTATGGACTGAAAGAATTGGGTTTTGGGCCTGATTCTCTGGCCCAAAACATGGCTCCAAGCCCATGCACGATTTTTGGATCTGAAAGTATAAAAACAAAAGCTTAATTCTTTGTTAATGGTAGATAGTTAGACCTATAAATAAATTAGATTAGTAGCCTCCATTAATGGATTCTAGATCTAGTTTTTCATATAGATTAATTAAGTTTAGTTCCATTTCAATTATTGTATTAGATTAAACCTTTGAATCTTGTTCTTCATTTTGATTAGATCAATAAAGTAGTATTTCTATCAACTTCGATTTTTGTCATTTCCATTTCTATATCTAATTTCAATTCCTGTCCTTATTGCATTTTAGTCATTAAATTAGATTTCATTATTGTTTAATTAAGTAAATTTCAATTCTTTATATCATGTTTAGTTTAAATTAATCGGAAATGATTATCGTAATGATTCTCGGCTAAACCTCCATTAGAGGGGGTTGAGAAGCCTTGATGAAAGCTTGATTCGATTATCGTAGATTAAATTAAGTAATTTTCTTTCCACTCTAGAAGCGTTTAGTTCACCATGAGAATGAGTTTAATCGTTCACATGCTAGTTATTAATTGGTAGAAATGCCATGTGTAATTAGGGATTAGGAAGAACCAATTGTTCTCTCAAGGCGATTCAATTCGGATTACTGACGATTTGTCGTTAATAGGATTAAGTCGAAGTTAAGGTGGAATCAATCCCCTCTAACTCCTTATCATCGAATCAACGTAGCATTCCCTTAGTTATTCCCATAGTCGACTAGTTGCATTTAGGTGGGTAGTTGCATCGTAGTCTAGTTGCCTTTTTCGTAAATCTCTCATTAGACTTTAAGTTTATATTACTTACACGTGAGAACCAAAGATGCGGAAGGACTAGGAGTGGAACGAATCACTCTACTCCACTATATCTCATAGGATTGAGAGTAGAAATCTTTGATAATATAGGCACATAAGAATAGTTTAGTTTTACTTGCGTTTGTAAGTTTTGTCACTTTATTTCGTAGGTAAAACTATTCATTTTTACGTTTTATCATCTATGAACTCAAGACGGATTAGAGTTGTAGTGATATGGTAGTCTAAATTTTGAAACTGACTTTGCATGATTATGATTAACCCTTTTCCTGTATCTTTATCCCTATTTAGTTTACGTAGAAATCAATCGTTGTTATTTTACATTACTTGCATTCCAAGTTTTAATTAAGCAACAAACTAAAATCCTACTCACTAAAGGCTGTAAATCTAGTTGTGAACATTGCTTAGTCCTAAGGTATGGACGATCCCTTACTCGACCTATGCTACCAATCCACGTGTGTAAGGTAACTTGACTAATCGAACGTTTACGAACTTTGGACTTTGGACTCAAAAGAACCAAATCCTAAAGGACTGATTATCAGTATGCACCCAAAATATTAGGTGCTTCATCAGTTTTAATTTACATTTGATATGGGGTCAAGATGAGTGGTGTTGGAATAGAGTAATGTTTGATTGTATTGTTTTGTGATCATCAGGATGTTGCTTGCAAAGTTGTAGAATTTGATACAGCCGCCCTTTTTGAACTCTATTTTAGTATGCCTATTTGTAATCAACATTAATAGATCCAACATAAAGTATACCTGTGTACCGATGCATATTGATTAGTTTTTCCAATTACAGTACTACACTTTTAATTTTTGTGAGATGCACTCACTTGAGTTTAACATCAAGTAAACTTATAGATGAAAGAGCTGAGGATGGAAAACAATGGCTGAAACTGAGAAAAGTTGTAGGTGGAAGTAAATTTGCATTTATAAATAGATAATTTCATGTGGAAAGGCTGAAGATGGATAGCAGCATTGTTTTGTTGGAGTTCTTTTAAGATAGTTTGTTCGCAGCAGACATTCATTTTACTTCGTCAATTATTTTATCAAAAGTGTTTTTGATTTAGATTTTTAGTTCCTTCTTCAATCATTGTGATAACAATGTACCCTCTTCATATGTACATCAATACCCTCTTCAGTCTTTGTTTAGTCCCATGCGGCAAAATGTTTTTTATGAATCAAGTACTTTGGTTTTGTAATTGAAATATTGAATGATAGGTTTATAGAAGTGGTTACCAAAACATGCCTACAAATTTATGAAATAGAGGTACCTCACCTATTAAAAAAGAGCACAAAAAATCACTGAAATAATACATTCTTGCAAACCAAACAAATGACATTTGGATAATGTCATCCAGAATTTAATTTTAGAGTTAAATAGTTAATTGGTCTAAAACCTCCACATTTGTCAAATAAACGGATGGAGACATAACATCAGTTTGGAGGAAAAGAAAAAAGATTGGAGAGCAAATATATAAGCCAATGTTATGAATATCATTATGAAGAAAAAAAGTTAAGTTTACATTGCTCACTCTTTAGATTCAATAATATATAATGTGTTATGTTTGAAGAACGAGATTATGGTTTAAAGATTGATAATTTATTTCCATATACTTTACCTTTACCTATGGTTTTTAAATAATACAAACAAATGTAGCAATCGTGGCTGCATGCAGGCGCGCAGAATGGCTGGTAGTTAACAGTAGTCGGTCTAGGGGGTGACAATGTTTTGCGTTAGTGTTGGGTTTAAGTCCACGTGTTAGACTAGCAAATTGAATCCAACCCAAACTACTTAAACTGGCGTTTATATAGATCATACAACTGAACCATTAAGCTAGTTAGGCAAATAGGGGGGGAATGATAAGATCTCCATAAAATCCAATTGCCTCCACTACTAGTTACTCCTAGAAAAAAGGATGGCCTACAAGTACATGATCCATTAAAACAAAGTCATTTTAAGGAGAAACAGATGTTTTAATTTCGACCATTTTCTTTAGTATACCTTTTCTTATTTTTCTTTTGATAATACATTATCATATTTGTTTTTCTAATGTAAGTATACGATCGCTTTACTTTCAAGTTTTAGTGTTTATCTTGTATGTAAAATCTCCATGTTCCAAGAGATAAACCTAGAAGGATTTGTAAAGTTTGTGGTGTCCATAAAGACTATTAAATATGTTCTTTATTTTAACAGTAGACCAATCGGAACTCTCGCGGCTGCTGATTGTATGGTTGATCCATGCGGTTTCAAAATTTTATTTAGAAATCATTGATAAACCTAGAAAGTATCAAGACTTTAAGGACCGTACAATTCTTGATCAACCTTGAGTTTTGGTGGATATATAACAATTTTTTTTTGCAGTTTTCTCCAATATCTCATATATATGCCCCGTTTCATTATTAACAACTGAGTTCTATTCTGTAGTAATTTAAAAGTAATTCACAAAAGAGACTGATGAAAACACCACTATTTAAAAGTAACAGTAATGTGGAAGCAAATGCTACATTTTTCATGTAATGTATCAGGTAAGTCCGGTAAACGAGCAAAGAATGAACAATATTGGACCGGGCCCATCCACAAGCCCACGAGCATTACCCACTAGGGTTTATATATATCTTTAACCTAAATCTCAATCTCTCTCTCACACTCACCTCGCTCTCAGCCGCTAACAATCATGACGACCCAGATGAGCAAAAAAAGAAAGGTATTCTCTCTCTCTCTCTCTTCCCATTCCCTTACTAGATCTAATAATTGATTTTGGATTGGCAGTTTGTTGCTGACGGAGTATTTTTCGCAGAACTGAACGAAGTATTGACAAGAGAACTTGCTGAAGATGGTTACTCTGGTGTTGAAGTACGTGTCACTCCTATGCGTACTGAAATCATCATCCGTGCCACCCGTACCCAAAATGTGCTTGGTAAATTAAATTAAATAAAATTTTTTCCTTTTCTTTATCACGATATATATTTTTATTTATCATTGGGTTATTGGATTGTTGATTGTTGTTGTTAAAGGTGAGAAGGGAAGGAGGATTAGGGAACTGACATCTGTCGTTCAGAAGAGGTTTAAGTTTCCTGAAAACAGTGTTGAGCTTTATGCTGAGAAAGTTAACAATAGGGGTCTTTGTGCTATTGCTCAAGCTGAATCTCTTCGTTATAAGCTTCTTGGTGGTCTCGCTGTTCGCAGGTATACATTTCATTTCTTTCATTATAAATTAAATTAATATGATTGTCTCATTTGGTCATTATTACAGCGTGATGGTTCTATGTACCTATCTCGTGTCTGAAGATGACAATATAGATTGTTACCCATTTATGCTATTTTATTTTTGATGAAAATGTTGTTTATTGTTTTACTTGATTAGCATGAGTGGGAATATTTGCTTTTTTATGGTGTTGTATATACTTTATGTCATCATTAAAGCAAACTGGTTACTTTTTTTATAAACCAAATTTGTGTCGGAAGATGACTAGATTGAGATTTATCCTCCAGGTCATAATTCTTATGAAATTATTCTGATTTCATATAGTAGCCTTTTGGAGGATGAGACATTTCTTTATGCCAATAATATATTTATGTTTTTGCGTTCTTCTAGTTTGTGCAAAATCTCTTTGTTAATACTGTCATCTTTCTGTACCAACTTTGTGTCGGAAGTAGACTATATTGATTGTTCCTTATAAGCCATTTCAATTGTGAATTGATACACATATCATTTCATGTACTGATTTGAGGGATACATAATAATTTGTTCACGTGCGATTTTGTATTTTATTTAGGGATTAGCGATCTTCTTTTTGTGTCTTCATTCTAGCATTGACATTTATTGCCATCATTTGTGTATTTACTTTGGTGCCATTTTGTCAAATGCTCACATTAAATGATATTCCATGGAGTCTGTCAGGCTTCTTGAACTTTTTCTATGTGCTTGGAGTTTGGAATATTCTCCTACATTACACTGAAATTCATATTTTTGGATTAAGATGCTTAGTTTGGATCTATGAATATATCTTTGTTTGGAAGTTGTGAACTACTCGTTATTGACTATAAGAGGCAGATTCAAATTATGCCATTTAATTTCATGCATATAGAATTCTAGCAAAACTGATTCTATGGTTATGTCCAATTCTTATCTTTCAGGGCCTGCTATGGTGTTCTTCGATTTATCATGGAAAGTGGGGCAAAGGGATGCGAGGTATGTGACCATTCTCAGTTTCCGTCCTTTATTGTAACGGAGTCCACAAATTATGTGAATCAGAAATAACAGTGTTTTTTGAAATAGGTTATTGTCAGTGGTAAGCTCAGGGCACAACGTGCAAAGTCAATGAAGTTCAAGGATGGATACATGATTTCATCTGGTCAGCCTGTCAACGAGTATATTGATTCGGCAGTGAGACATGTTCTTCTCAGACAGGTCAGCATCTTTGTGTTTTGTATTACCTGGCTGTTTTTATGTAAATTGTGTCTCTGCTTTGAGGCTATTCCATACATTGTCCTACGTTGTAAACATTAATTTAGTGTTTTTAATGTCAGCTTACTTGAGTTTAATATTTATTGAAGATGTTGTACATGAATCTTTGCATTAAACTGAACACTTTACCCCTCCTTAAATTATAATATGAAACAATTTGTTTACGAAACATTTCAGTTAGGAATTGAAATTTGATTGTCTGACATTTGAATGGAGGAGTCCCTTATGTTTTTTTTTTCTAGGGCGGTGATATTCTTAAAGTAAATAAGTTATGCCAGGGTGTCGTGTGAATGCACTTAAACATAATTTAACTGATCTTCAACCAAAGCGTATAAACTAGTTTGTCTTGTATTTGATTGCCTGTTTTTGTTGCAGGGTGTTCTTGGTATCAAGGTCAAAATCATGTTGGACTGGGATCCCAAGGGCAAGCAGGGTCCAATGACTCCCTTGCCTGATCTTGTAACTATCCACATGCCAAAGGACGAGGAGGAGTACGTGCGGCCAGTTTTGATGTCCACTGAAATTGATGTGGCTGCAGCATAAATACACTAGTAATGGCTTTTTCTGCAGGCTAGTTTGTTTTGTAACCTCTGCTGGTTCAGATTAGTGACATTTGTTTTTAATTATTTTGATATTTTTGGAGGTACTAGTATATAGACTTCTTTTTCTTTTATCATGAGTTTTGGTGACAAGCCTATTGAATTCTGTTGCTTAAGTTGTATTAGAATTTATCTGATTATCTTCGAGGATTGTTTCAAGGGAAACTACTACAAAATCAAACCATGATGCGGTAACTTTTGCCAATCCTTTTCCGGTTCACTTTAGTGCTGCAATATGTTTTGATCTGTTATGCTGGGAATTTCTGGTTCACTTTAGGTGATCGGTTCTTTGACTTGTATCCTTGCAAAAGTTTGGTTGAATCATGGTCTCATGTAGATGTTTGTTTCTATTGGCTTGGGGGTGGGGCAAGTCTGATGAATCACCAAAATCCTGCCAAGAGCAACGCGTGGCATACAAGTGATAATCCATTCACTCTCCGCTTCAGTAGTGGTATTCTGAGGAGTGAGAAGCGAAAAGGTCGGTGAGCCCCAACAAGCGGAGAAATCAGCTCAATCATAATTAACATTGAAGAAAAAAGGGTTGGAGAAATCAGCTCAATCATAATTAAAACATTGAAGAAAAAAGGGTCAGGTGAATCAAATCATAATTACCATTGAAGAAAAAAGGGCCATGATTTGTGTAAGACATTTGGATATTTTGAATATAATAGTTTCTTACTTTCTTCTACAAGAAAGAGACTATTCTTGTGGAAGAAAGGAAGCCATCAAATTCTCCAAAAAAACCATCCTGAGCTACTGAACAGCTCTTGAAAGGAAGCCATTGAGTAGTGTACTTGCAAGTGCTGATATACAGGTGGAGGGTCTTGTGATCAGACCCCTAGGAAGGGTTGTAAAGATATCTTAAACCCACCAAACAAACGATTAACATGAAAAGCCTTTTAAGAGCTGCCGTTTTGTGTGCCGTACTGATTGGTGGTTGTGAGAAAAATGTTGATTCAATATTCAACAACGCTCAAGGGATCTATCCCGTCATTCAGCACTCAAGACGAACACGACATTAATTCTGTTCTGGGTTTGGCTGTCGTGTAGTATTCATTTAGGTAATTATCGTTTTTTTTTGGTAATATCATGTAGCAGTTCAGTTTTGATTTTTTAGTACGTCTGCCTTGCCAATTGAACATGTTTTTTCGTTTGTTTTGCTTTGATAATTTATTTATAGGATGAAAAATTATACATGTTAGAACAGTGGGACCTTGACCATGAGTTTGCTTATTGGATATATCGTGACCTGAGCGTTAAGTAGCGTTAAGACCTACTTATTCCTGAGGTTAATAACAAAGTTTGAGTTGGTTCGTCCAAATACAATTAAGTGGTGTTTTACCCTTTTGCGCAACTAAAATGAACTCTAGTTTTATGGAGAATTTGACTGAAAAACTAGAATAATTTATACGTTACCAATGTGCTGAAAGGCAATCAAACTTTCCAGAAATAATGCTCTTGAAAGAAAAGAGTTTACACCAGAATTAAAATACATATCATGTTACTTAAACCTTCATACAAATTATAAAACCGAAATATCCTTCCGATCACTTTTAGATAAAAATTCTCTTTAAGTCCTCTTAACAGGGTCGAAATTCGAGACACCAATAACAGCTCCTAGAAGTGCAATGAGCACAACTCCTCCAGCTCCAATGCTTAGCAAGAAATTCTTCAAAGATGGTGAGACCCCAGAATCAGCTGCCTGTGCCACCTCTGGAATGACCATCATAGCCGATAAAGTAGCTGTGGTCAACGCCGTTACCGCTTTCTCCTTAAGCGACGCATTAACTTGGAGCCTCGAGCTGGCTCTAGAAGAAGTTGCTGCAACTGCCTTGGACTGCCTCACGGGCAATGGTTTGAAAAAGGCACTGGAGCTGGATGGTAGTCCCTTGTTACTTGCTGAAGTAATTGGCATTGCCATTGACACTGCTGAAGTGGAAGCCATTTCTCACTTTTTTCTTCTATCAAACAGAGAATTTGTGAGTTGCTTGGTGTTTGTGAAGAATTGTGGGAGAAGGGCGAGAGGATAGTGAGATTTAGATAGGTTGAGATATTACATGGAACCCAATGAGAGGTGGAAAATTGAGATTTCAGCTTCCATGTCATCTCACTTTGTCTCACGTGGCTGGTTCTCCTACTAGTATTGGAGGATAAGGTTATCTCCAATCAAGTAAAATGAAACTTCATTTAACTGCCACATAGGATTTTAAATTGGTAGCCTGAGAATGAGTGATGACTTTCATGTCTTACAAAAGTTAAGAGTATGCTGCATGCCCAATAGAACCAGGGCATGTGTAAATAGATACGGGACTGTATTGGATTAGATCGATAATGACACCTTCAGTTCGATAGGGATTAATCGTGCTCGGCCTTGATCAACTCACTCGTGAGTACTACTAACGAAGTGTTTTTAGGAGGTTAACAGCCATTCAGTGAGAGATTGAGGGTACCTCCTAAAGGTAAAGAAAAGAAGAAGAAGAAACAAACAACCAGAGATGGAGTTTATTTAACATAAAGATATGATCATATGAACTATGAAGCATGCATAAAGATACGATAATATGAAGCATGAACACATTTACAACATTTCAGTATTTCGCAGTTTATGATGCATCCATTATTAAAAATGAAGAAGTTTATAATGCATTCCGTAGTAATAACTAATAAGTGCATCCTCACAACCTGTTGTCAGGATACCTCCTATGAAAGCCTTAATTTGCAAATAGATAGGCACTTGGGCTAACTTTTGCTTTCATTTCATAATTTTGTAACTGAAAATTGAGATACCTTAAACCAGCTACGTGAAATTTTAATTAACTCATTTTTATAGGTTTAGCTTTTCAAGTAAAGCATTCCACTTTTTTTTTTTTTTTAATCATCATATATTTATATATATATTAGAACCTGTGCATGTCAAAAGATTACATTAGATCTCTCCTTTTCCAGTGTATCCATAAGCCATGGAGGTATTACTAACCATTCCACAACTTTAGGGAGAGAATGACCAAACCCAAAAAATGCAATCTGGTGTGCTGCCTTGTTAGCAGTTTTAGAAACCCAGTTGCATGTTACAGTCCCAAAAGTGGGCATAATACTTAGTGCATCATCTAATATTAACATAGAGTTCCAAGAGAGACTAGAATGAAGCTGCTTTAGGTAGTTAATAGCTGCTTTAGCGTCCATCTCCACATTTAGTTCTGAGCAGTTGAACTGCTTGCACCATTCCAAGGCTTCAAGTAATCCTTTGCACTCTGCCTGTTCTGAATTGGTAGTTCTATTTCTGAATGCTCCTGCACCAATAAAGCATTCCACTTGCATGATCTGGAGGGTGTTTTCAGAATGACAATCTCCATTAGTTGAGTAACCTGTACAAAAATACTCATGCACTCGTCATTACTCATTAAGCCGCTACTTGTAAGTTGTAACTGAAATTAACTTTCTCAATAAACTCCATAGCAAAAGATAAATACGGGAACACACATCAGCAAATTAATATTCTTTCAGACATTTGCCAGAGAATCATGTCACCGATATTAAATCTGCTATTCTGCAAGAGACTTGGTGAAAACCAGGCTATGGTTGTTTCGATCCTTCTGAGACGTTACATGTTTCTCTTCTCTGGGTAAGGATCAGGTAATCAAGTGTTAAATGTTTCGTAGTTCAGATAGAGCTGGACTGGCCAACTAATGTAACATAAACAGATTGGAAACGGATAAACGTGGAAGGAAAAATAAAAAATGACACAGCAGGGAAGAAAAAAATGAACTAATAGAATGGCAACTACATGAACTATTTGAACCAAGAAACGAAATTAAATAATAAAGATCCATTTCATTCTTCTAATTGCTTAGACAATAGATAGATATATTTATTACACAAGACACTCAGACCTCAAAACGACCACGCTAGTTGAGTTTCCTTTATGTTCTCTTTCCACACGCCCGCTCCTTGAGATGCAGAATGGAACTATTCATTCTTGTAGAAAGAGAATAACTCTTGCTATTTAAAAATCTAAAAGTCATCAACGACATCCATCTGCAAATTAGTTCTAAGGTTGTAACATTCATACAAATCAGTTCTAAGATTGTAACAATCATACTCCGAAGCTTTCTTTTAGGTAAGGGTGGAATTTGAGCCGAGGGCTCGGAGCTCGGCTTGGGCTTGGCTCATTTAAACTCGGCTCGAGCTCACTCATTTACTATATGAGCCGAGCTCGAGCTCAAATTAAAGCTCATGTAACAAATGAGTTTGATGAAGCTTGGCTTGTTTAGCTCAAATAGCATATTTATAGTGTAAAATAACCGAAGGCTCGGAGCTCGGCTTGGGCTTGGCTCGTTTAAGCTCGGCTCGAGCTCACTCGTTTAATATAAGAGCCGAGCTCGAGCTCAATTTAAAGCTCGTGTAATTAGCGAGCCGAGCTTGAGCAAGGTAAAGCTCGGCTTGTTTAGCTCGAATTCCACCCTTACTTTTGGGTGAAAAAGTTGCCAACGAACTCGTGCACGGGCATAAGCATTGAAGCGTGAGGGATACGTCACAGGAATACACAACTGTACTTTAAATATATTAGGATAAAAGGAGCATACTCAATACATTTGGCCAACTTTTCCGAGTATTTATATGATCACTAGTGTCGAACACTTGGCGGTGCTGTTGCTGCTGATCCAACATAACTAAGGTGAACTTCTTGAGGTAGTAGATGATATTTAATAGATAGCTCTTCAAATATTTTCTTCAGCTCAAGCAATAGATCAGTTCTCCGTCTGTTTTTCTCCGGAAAGTCTTGATGGTTCATGGTGTGAGTAGTAAATAGGACCATCTTCATCTTGTTCAAATTCTCAATCTCCTTCACCACTACATTGTGGGTAGGACGCCAATGTTGAGGCTTGCTCTCTAAGTACCTGAAGCAACCAACAAAGATCCGACCATCTATTAAACGATGGCAAAGTATAAAAATTATGAACTGAATGAAATTGGACCCCAATAAATTATAAGATTCCAGAACTTAACTAGTTAAAGAGAAAAGTACCATATTAAGCTGAAGGTAAAAGGTTGAACACATATAGTACTTCCATGCAAATTCATTTTTCTCGCCAGTCCTCCAGGCAAGAAAGGACCCAAATAAAATGGAGCATACAGTTCACACTTAAACATTACAATACTATACATCAATAGACAGTCTTGGCAAACAAAATCAAGTAAAATTTTCTACCTAAAGGCAATCTTAATTTTGGATTTCAACCTAATGACAGGATATGCTAAATATACACTTTTCATTATGAACTGGTGAAAATACGTCAACCCCTTCTATAAAAAAAAAAGCACACAGCCGACCATTCTGGTAAACCTAATTTTCTCTATCTAATAGATGTATGGTGTTGACTTTTCATCAGCTCCAAATGATATTTCACATCACATGGTTCACTGTTTGTCACATTATGCATCATGTTCTCTATAATTGCAGAACACAGAGGTTAACAACCTCTTGGAGCTGCTGCAACACTTCAAATATGAACATTTCTGATTTCAAATGTATTAATCCTTCCTAGATTCTTCTTTCAGATAGAACAAACATGTGAATATGTTCACTCTTAAACATAGCATTCAAACCAATAGAACGCATATGCACATACTGTCAATTAAAGAACTGTAAATTCTATGTTCCATGTCTCACTAAGCAATTCTTTATTAGATGAGGTTAATCCATGGATTACATCCTCAACTATAGCTTCCGAAACAATTTCATCAGGCTTAGGCCCCGGCTATCCTCAATTCTAAACGATTTTGTTGCTTTCTATCTCGAATATCCTGGTATAGCCAAAATGGACCTCCTATCTCTCCTTTCTCTCCATGTGGCAGTACAATATACAATACTAATGTTCTACATATTTAGTGACTGTAGCAAGCTCATATATGTCAACTCTGTCATTTCCTACAGATTACTTTCAGCAACATTTATTCAGTAAGCAACTAAGCAAAAATGTTAATATATGTGAGGTTTAAAGCGGGCACATGTGACTAAACTTTGGTGTTTTTATAATTTGTTGTGATGAGCTGTCTGGGTAAGATTTGATATATGTAAGGCATGTAACGTTTCCCATTTCTCCATAATAATTACATATATTTCTCTCCACTTTTCCCCAGTTAATAGGATAGTCTCCTTCAACTGCTATAAACTGTAGTTTTCCTTCAAAAAAATAAATAAAAAGGTCATGATGTACTGCTTCTTTTCAAAGGACCAGATCATATAAGGGCACGAGCGCAGCTTTTAGTCATATAGATTTTACTTTTTCATGATAATAAAGGATTTTTCCTAAAGTTCGAACTTACTATTCGTATGGCTTGTCTCCAAATGTAAAAACAACTTTGAATTTACATATAGCCTTTTAAAAGACTTGCATACACATCAGAGGACACTAATCAAAAAGCAGGAGCACACAGAACATTTTTTTGGGGGAGTTTGTTATCAGCTGGGACACAATATACCGACTGTCCAATATCAATAATTCCATCTTATGTTGTTTTCATTTGAATCTATTAGGAAAACTATAATATATAGGAGGGATAAAAAAAACCTACAGACTTACTCACTTACAGAGAACAACTTACATCTTTATTTTAGCTTTTAGCGCTCCAATACTCTCAACTGAAGTTGAAACATCAACACAAAATTCCACAGTATCACCCATGTCTGGGCTTCTATAGAAGTTGCTGATTGCTTTGGTAGCCAACACTGAATTTGGATAGTAGATCTTCTCATTGTCATATCTCAGGAAGACTGTCGTCAAAATGTTCATCTCTTCAACAATCATCTACAAGGTCAAAAGCTCATTAATCATAGTAAACTAACTAAAGCCCAATATAATGAAACGAGATTTTATTTTGTTACCTGAACTCCTTCAATGACACAACGATCACCCACATCAAAGGGGTGCATCACAAATACAAATATAATGGATTCAAATATAGTCTTGGCAGTGTTTCCAAACATGAAAGCAACCACTAACATCTGAGATGAGATGAAAAGAAACACTTTAACTGTTGCAATTCCCATTATCAGAAGCCAAACAATGATGATCACTACAATCACAATCGCAGTTATGATATTGTTCAACTGCTTCACAGCTGTTTTGGTATCATTTAAGGAATGAGCTAGTGACTTGCGATCACGATAAACCTTCACCTGCATAAGGTAACGAGACACATCGTCATATATAATAACTTATAAGTAATTCCTTTGTACACTAGGTAATGACTTAATTACATTTCAAATTTGAGCAACTCCACCCATGTCATGTAAGTTTAGATGTTATTTCAGTTTACATTTTAAATTTTGTCAGCCTAATCTCATGAGTAAATCCCACTTGTATTTGCTTTCATAAGCTCATACATTCCATTTAGACAAAAGTAGTTAAAAAGACAAAAAAATCAATATGAGAAAATTACATTAGGGAAAAAGGAGGCAACAGCCAAGCTAGCCACAACAGAAGCCTAATGATTGGCTACCCTGTTTAAGACAGTAACATAATTATGGGAACAGTTACTATATCATATTGCCAAATTCAAACTCCAAACTAGGGTATACAATTCATTTGTGATGCTTTGCTCTAATGTTCGTGTGAAATAGAAAACTACCAGATGAAGTTTGACAACTTCACCATTAACTTAATCTGGGCCTTGCAACATACAAAATTATATACAACGGTAACATATCAGGCATAACATTAAGATCATCAATATAAAGAAAAAAGTGTTTTTGCCAACATTTGAGCAGAAACTAGAGCAGAAAACAATGAAATGGATATCTTACCACCCAATTTTTCAAAGCCGATTTTTTTATCTTTCCAATCTCAGCAGCTCCTTCAAAAAGTGGGAGCACATTATTCACCTGCACTTTACTCAAGAATCTCAGGAGGTCCTCCTCATCAATGTACCTAAAATGCCATATAACAAAGGTGACAGTAAACAATTGCAAAGAAGAATCAATCCAAACAATATCCGAAGACCACCAATAAAGCTCCACTCACTTGGTACCGGGCTTTGCAACATTTTTGAAAATCTTCAAAGCAGCAGCCTTTGCTTCCCATTCATTAGTAATCTCACTATCCTTCTGCTCAGCTCCTTCATTCTCAATCTGGTCAATCGTATATGAGATGGTCGACAACCCTGAAGTCGTGACAACATTAACTAGCCCTCTCATAGTCCAAGCAGATACCTTCTCATGCTTCATCTTATGAAGCTTATTCACATCAATAATCTCCTGTTCCATATCTCCTTTCCCTTTCTTGGTAGTCCGGAAACTCAACTGCCCCGTACTCTTTGTACTCCCAACACACTCTGCTAACTCCATCACTGGAGGCCCCGATAGAGTCTTCAAAACATATTGATGAAAAAGCGACTCCTGAATCCTATCAAAGAATCTACTGCATTGGAAATTAGTAGCCAAGAGCTTCACCAACAGTGTCTTCACTAACCATATAACTGCTCCAACAAGAAACGCTATAAGAGCTCTAGTAACATAATTAAGAAAATTAGCAGCCTGTTCCGATCTCTTCACCCCGCGATTAATAAACAAAACCCAAATAAATAGAACCAAACCCAACCAAATAAACACTTGAACACTTTTCCTAACTCCATAAATAAAATACAACACCTTATTCTTAAGCAAAAAATTCTTCTCAATCAAAAAAACCAAAACATGAACAAACCACTTAGTCATTAACCTCCCACAAACAATAACAAACACTAACACACACCATTTCCACAACTGCAAACCCCAAATCATAAAATGCTCCAATCTACGTACCGTTAAACTAGCTAACAACCCACCTAAAATACAAAACAATGCAACCCATTCAATCCAAGCAAATACTTTCAACTTCTTACGAGACTTGTCCATCTTTGTAGCCACACTCTCAATCTTATAAATCTCCTCATCCTCCTCCTCCTCCTCCTCCTCCTCCTCTTCTTTCTCCTCTCCCATCAAAGGTGTCTTTGGAGTAATGGGTATGCTCCTTAAACCATCTTTACCATGTTCACTAAACGACACTTTCTTACTATTATTATTATTAGGTGAAGTAGTAGCACTAGTAGTGACTTCACTTATGGTTTTAACTACTGGTGAAGATGGTTCAACGAATCTTGATCTGGGCTTTTCGAATGCTGACCTGGCGAGGGATTGACGGCGAGTTAGAGTTGATTCTGGGTGTTTGGGTGGCCGGTTTGGACTTGGGCTGAATTTCGATATTTCAGGTGAAGGACAGAATTTGGAGGGTGGTGTTTGATTTTGGATGTCTGTTAGTTCCAAGTTTGAATCTTTTACTTGTTTATGTGTAGTTAAAGCTTCATTCAAGGTCATGTTCTTTTTTTTCTTGGTTTCACTTGAACCTACTTCTTCTTCTTCTTCTTCATTTGAGATCACTACAACTACTTGATGCTGCTGCTGCTCTACACCTGTTTTTCCGTTTGAATCCATCGGTTGTATCTCGAGGAAATGTGTGAGATTGAGCTGGAAGAGACTAGTGAGTGAGTGACGAGAGGATGTTGAAGTGAAGCAGCTGCTTTTTTTTTGTTCTTTTCAAAATTTGCGTCGTTTTGTGGTTGGGACTTGGGAGAAAGAGAAAACAGCGGGATAATTAAAGGGATTCCTCTTTAAAAAGGAAAGAAAGAAAATTTGGTCACGACTCACGACTCACGGAAAGGAACAACACAGCAACGCTAATAGTGCTGAATCCTGAAATGGGATACGGTCCTGTCTATATAGGCTCAGTAATGAATTTTCTTTTTTTAGGAATGTGGGATGTTATGTTTTTTTACCCTCTAGATTGTGACCCTAAAGGCCTGAACTACTTCTTGAATTATTTAAATGTGCTTTTTTTAAAGAGATAATCTACATTTTGAAGCCTAGAATGTTGTGTTTCACTGTTTCTGCTGTCCGGAAAATTACCAAAACTTTTTACATAATTTTTTTTTTTTCAAATCTTGATTTTAGCATCCAACAACTCAGCACCAATTGGTAACGTCACTAATTTTTTTTTATATATACTGTGGTGTAGATCTAAATATTTCATGTGGAACTATATTAAACCTCTTAACATCTGCAAAATGTGAGATGCATCTCTCCCAAATCAGTGAAATCACAACACAATCTAGAACCAGTAAACCACCACAACTACCACTAAAATTTGGGACCCTCACAAATTTGCCAAATTTATTTCAAACGATTTTTAAAGTTTAATAGAGCATTCCCAATGTAAACAACAACTTGTTATCTCTACACGAGACTATTTCTCCTTATAGCTATTTTGTTTGTGAATAAGCTATAAGAGGTTGTGAAATGCAAATGTAATTTTAAATTTCGGACGGAATATTTCATTCCGTTTGAATATAAAAAACGAAAAATATATAAAAAAAAATACGTCGGACAAATCGTCTGAATGTAAAAAAAACGAAAAAAAAAATATCGAAAAAATACGTCGGACAGTATGAAACATTTAAAAAAAAAACGTGCTAGAGTCCAAAAAAAAACAACACTTCCGAAGTTCACAACTCATTAGCTATGAAGGTAGCAAGTACTACCCTCATTGTGTTACCTAGGTTTTTGGCTTATAAGAGTAACAAGTTATTTTCCATGATATTTATTTTCTATAAATTGGTTATACTTTTTTAAAAACAAATTTGCAAAAAACATCGCCCCAATAAGAAAATGACTTAGTTAAATCTTTTTTGAATAATAGGAATGTGTGAAAGGTAACCCTCTTTCTGAATAAAAAAAATTTCTACTATATTATGTTAACTTTTCTAATTCAAATATATTGAAGGAGAGAAACCCACCACTGGGTTCAAAGTTCAAACTATGACACACTTTAGTAACTTTCTCAGTCTAACTTGTAAACAGGAAGAGACCAGTTCCTCTATAACCGGGTACAGAGATTGATCTCTGTCAGGGCCGTCCCTGAGTTTTCAATGACCCTGTGCAAACAGCGAAGAGTGACCCTCTTCTAGTACTCTTCCATCAACACAAAATGGATCATCGAAATATTTTTCTTCTCGCATTTTTTGCTGCAAAAAACTTTCAAAGTTAATTTTCTTTAAAAATTAATTTTCAATAGATATTAACGCTAGCCCATTTAGTCTTTCTTGTATACTTAAAAGTCTCCGGATATGCTTAATACTTAAATGAAGATGAACGATAGTGGTATGCGTCTGCCTTGATGAAGTCACTGCACACTTCACAATTCACATGACAATTTGTAATGCCTGCAATTAAAATATATATACAACACGAAATTAGACTAGATTACTTTGGAATTAAATTGAGTTATTAAAATAATATTTAAGAAAGGAAAAATTGATTTTAATCTCTAACGTACTTGAAGAAGAATCAAAAGTTAGGTAAATAATCAAAGTGAAAACTAATACAAATCCACAATTGTAAAAAGAAATTTTGAGAATGAGAGGATACTAGATGATTAGAAGGTAAAATGGTGAATGAGGGTTTTTTTTTTTTTTTTTTTTTGGAGTAATTGAGGCAAATAATTAATGGGATATCTAGTCGTTGAGAATATCTATTTTTTCGATAATGCTCATTTATTATATATCTTATTTTCTATTTTTACGAAAATAATTAATGAGGAAAGAAAATATGAGGGGATATTTCCATTGCTTATTGTGATTTGCCAAATAGGCCTTTTCTACTAATATTATTTTTTGGGGCCTTGTATATTGGGGGCCCTGTGCGGTCGCCCACATTGCACCTGCTCAAGGCCAGGCCTGATCTCTGTACCACACACACACATCTCATATCTCGGCGCACACACACATTTCGGAGCACACACACAGGTATCGAGACACACACACACATCTCGGATTCGGATCAACGGCGAGATAACACGGTTACAGAGATCACCCGGTTGTAAAGATCTCGAGTCCAAACAGGAATTCAACCCGAGAGGATAGCTCATTAGAAACCAATGTTATTTTTATTTTATTTTTCCGTTGATTGATAGAGTGAAGAGTCATCCCTACATTTGAGGTGCAAATTAAGTGTATTTAGGGTTTTATAGTGTAAATTGGAGGAGAAGAAAATATTTTAAATGTTTGGTATGCAAGTAATTGAACATTTTGTATCAAATACGCATGTGTAGCTGTAATTCGTTTGAACATTTGGTATGCAAGTAATTCAGACGGAGGTAACTAGCTAGCATACCATCCAATCTCAAATGTTTGCTTACCAGTTTTGTTTTCATCTTTTTATTTATCTTTGTTGGGTACCCATCTTTGTTTCCACACCAAATTTACTTTTCGTTTTGTACTGCAATGACACCTTAACATGCAACTATTGCATCTTATCTAGCTAGCGAGTTACAAGTGAATTTGTATTGATCGAGGTCACCCACACTCATGTTGTTTTCTCCTTAGAAGTGATGAAGTGAATGTTGGACACTTCTTCGCCCTACTGTGTTTGAGATTGCGTTGGATACTATAGCTTCTTTTTCGTCCGAGAATGCATACTTGCAGATACTGAGTGTTTCATACATGCCACATCTATCACTAAGAAAAACATACTTCTGGTCTATCGAAGTATGGAACTCACCCTTGTTAATTGGATGTCAATAGTATTGGTTGGCAAGGCCTTCCCCTTAATTTCGGCTTAACCTCTATTGATGTTGTTTCCCCAGGTCTTAACAAGTAGTATACTTTATAGATGTTGTTTTCCCTGTTTTCAGCAACTAATTAATCTCCCTTGCGTAGAGTTGCTAACATGGATCTGTTAAACCATGGTCCATGAGCATGAACTAAGTTTCTACGTACTATTTTCCATAAATTTAGGTACTCGCTATGGGCACTTTTCCATTTTGTGTTTGGCAGACGAATGTATATATATATATATATATATATATATATATATATATATATATATATATATACGGGGTCGACATACAGAAATGGCCAAAACCGAAACAGCCATCGAACAACCAAAAAATAACTGTTAGATCGTTAGATCATCCAAATCCAAAATCAGGAACCTTTAGCACGATATTTTGAAATTTCGAAAGATTTTGCATTTTCGGCTCTAAAAACAAAACACTTACGAAAAATTATTCAAACAAATCCCCAATTATTCAAACAAATCGGCTTCAAAATCAAAATCACCAATTATTCAACCGAAAAATTCATACAAATCAAACCCCCATTCAAATTTTGGACCAATTTCAAACCCCCATTTTCAATTTAAGGTATGTTTTCTTAATTATTTAAAAGTATATTGTTTTATTAACTGCTTGTATGGTAATTTTATTAGGTTGTGTTTATTAGATGTTAATTTTTACAATTTAATTTTCCTGCATCCGATTTACTGCTAATACACAACCGTTAGATCACCCAAAATTGTGCATGTATGTAGTCAACGGCAGAAAATGTAACAATCAGTATCGACGAAGACATAGTTGTTGGGTCTTCTTCGAATAAATCTCCAGATAGAGAAACACATAAACTAGTTGCTCCATTTGTAGGAATGGTTTTAATAGTATTGATGACGCAAAAACTTACTACAAACAGTATGGTCTACAAGAGGGATTTGATACTCGTGTTCGGTCGACGAATAAGAAAAAATGTGTGGATTTTGCTACGGGTTGTTTAATGGTTTGCGCACGTGAAAGGGTCTATAACAGCAAGAGAGAAGTGGGAGAAGTGGGTGTTTCTAGGAATACGAGCACTGTCAAGTGTAATTGCCCCGCTAGAATGCATATTATGAAAAGAAAACATGAAGAGATATACTCTGTAAGCTGCGTTGAAAATGAACATAGTCATGGTTTGGTTAGTCCAGCAAAGAGAAATTGCATGAGATTGAACAAAAATATGCCTGAAACGGCAAAGAGGTTGACTGGGATTTTTAGTGAAAATGGTTTACCTGTCGAAAAGGTTACAACTGTTTTTAATGGGGAAGAACTTGGGTTTACAAAGAAGGATTGCTGGAACCATCATTATGGTTTGACTAGAAAGATGCCTAAAGAAGGTGATACAACTGTCGTGCTTAGATATTTTATGCAGAAGAGTGCCAAGAATCCCCAGTTCTATTACGCTATTGATCTAGATCAAAATGGGATTGCAATAAACTTTTTCTGGGTTAATGGGAGGTCTCGAGTGCAGTATGAGTATTTTGGGGATGTTGTCTCTTTTGATACCACATATTGTACGAATGCATACTCTATGCCTTTTGCCCCTTTTACTGGAATCAACCATCATATGGAGAGGACTGACTATTATTCTTTATTCACAGGTCATTTCTTCTCTAACTGCTTCACTCCGTTTTGATGGTGCCCTCAATGTGGATGTCACAGAGTTCCAAACTAACTTGGTTCCATATCCACCTATCCATTTCATGCTTTCTTCTTATGCTCCAGTTATATCTGCTGAAAAGGCCTACCATGAACAACTATCTATCTCTGAAATTACTAATAGTGCCTTTGAGCCCTCATCCATGATGGCGAAGTGTGACCCTCATCATGGGAAGTACATGGCTTGTTGTTTGATGTACCGAGGTGATGTGGTACCAAAGGATGTTAATGCTGCAGTGGATTCTAAGATTTGGATATTATGGTGTATTAGGGGTGGTCTGACATATTTTAGTTCTGACATATTGTTTTAGTTTTGACAGATTTGGATATTTTTTACTTTGTCATCTACTGTTGGTAGAATTTTTTGTTAATCTTTTTGATTAATACTCTAATCACCTATGAATCTACCATTGATTGTAGATTATTAAAGCAATTGTTTGTTTCAAATTTCAATTATTGGCTGCTACTAACTAAGTTTTTTAGTGTACATGCTGAAATTCCAAAATATGGATATCAGCTAATATGGATTATATTAACTTTATAAATAAATGAGAATGCTTAATTTGCACTTTGGTGTATTAAGACTTAGGTGAAATTGCATGTACATGATTCATGGACGTTTATGCTTTCACTTGTCTAATAAAGGGGTCAAAGAACATGCATTCAAGATCAGCATTAGTGGATCAGCAGCAAAAGGAATTACCAATGAAAGTCCTTTAAATGTGTAGAGAAAAAAGGAGTTTTCTCTCTTTGGCGAACAGGTTGTTAGGCGCACACGCGCTCTAAGTATGTATGGCCTAAGGCGCGCCCGCGCTCCTCTCTTTGGCAGAACATTATGTCAGGCGCGTGTGCACTCCACTTTGCCTGGCCAAGGGCGCGCCCGCGCTCCACCATATTTCAACAGGACTTCAACTGTTTTCGGAAACAGTATAAATATAAGTTTTTTCTCTAAAAACCTAACCTAACCAAAACCAAGAAAGAGAGAGATTGTAAAAGAGCAATTCTTAGTGAGTTGAGTGTTCATTCTTTGTGAGTAAATTAAAAGCTCATGTAATTTGTTACTCTGGACATCTAGTAAAGTTTGGAACTCGCCGTGTGGACGTAGGCAAATTGCCAAACCACGATATATCTGTGTCTTGTGGTTTGTTCTCTTTTACATTAATTGTTTTACTTTATATGCTTGTTTAATTGACATTGAGAAGTGTTGGGATAGTACTTGAAGGGTGTTGAAGTCTTGTCTAGTGAGAAAGATCAATCCTTGTGTAGAGTTGATCTATTTGTAGTCAATAGCATTGTTTCCGCTGTTAGTTATTCACAATAAAATGCATTAGTGGATCAGCACTAGCTGCAAGATCAAGAACCTAAACGCCAATAACAGCTGGTCTTTTAAATGCAAAATCTCTTCTAAGTACTCCACATCTACTCCCTTTCAAGAAAAAAAAATATACCAACATAAATAGACACGATTCAACTTGCTTAAAAGGCCTTCTAAATTGCAACCTGTTTAAAGAAGCTCTGACGAAGCTTTGAAAAGCTACGTCCATTCAAAAGTGCGATGAAACGCAACAAACACATACAAGTAAAAAGAAACATAAGTAATCATAGAACATAACACAAATGAAATAGCAAATAAAGCAGAGATTATACTAACTTTTACTCAAAATAATACTTCTTCCAAGATTTACACATACTAAATTCAAACTACTAACCAAGTACCCACCACTTAACATCCCATACAAATACAAATTGAGAACTCAGTCAAATATGTCATAGACACCTGAATTTCCCGAAGATATAGTTCCAAAACCCTGAGTCTAACTAATGGTTACCTCCAGAGCAACATCATTCAAAGCAACTAAAGTTGAGCACTCCTCCACAATTTCCACTAGAAACCCCAACTTAGGATAACTCATCATCGACAATGCCACACGACATAGTGAAAATCTCCTCTCTTTCATACCCAATACACCATAATCATTACATAGTTTCATTCCATCTACCATCAAATAATAACACGTCTGACACCTTCAAATCCAATGTCCAGTCTAAGACAATAACACCTTAACCAGCCACTTGATAATACACAAAACCGCTAAGAGAAGACAGACCAAGAACAACTTAAATATTAACATTCCGATTGAGTGAATTTCCGAATCAATCGTTATCTTCCTTGTGCAAATAGAAGCTCGACTCTCAGTTGGGGAAAATATTGGAGCTAGAATAGAAGAATTTTTATATTTCAATTCATCAATGATATTCGATGACGACAAGCTTCCACAATTATTTTTTTCATCCACCCACTTAAAATAACTACATTTCTTATCGTCAGGCAAATGTTCAGAATTTTTTCGCAAACACAGAAAGGTTGTCTAGGATTCCTTTTGGTTCTCGAGATTCTATTAAATATTGAACTTCCACATATAGGGCAACTCATTTATAGATCGAATTTCACTGTATAAAGAAAAAATATCAAAATATGCAAATGTAAAATCACCTTAATAGTAAAATCAAATAATTTAAGCTGACATGTAATAACTATGGAACCCTAAAACAATAACATTAAAAAAAAAAGAAACAATGTTAAAATCGGCTGCAGGAAAATTAAAATATAAAAATTAACATCCAATAAACACAACCTAATAAAATTACCATACAAACAGTTAATAAAACAATGTACTTTTAAATAATGAAGAAACGTACCTTAAATAAAAAATGGGGGTTTGAAATTGGTCCAAAATTTGAATGGGGGTTTGATTTGTATGAATTTTTCAGTTGAATAATTGGGGGTTTGATTTTGATTTTGAAGCTGATTTGTATGAAATTTTCAGTTGAATAATTGGGGGTTTGATTTTGATTTTGAAGCCGATTTGTTTGAATAATTGGGGATTTGTTTGAATAATTTTTCGTAAGTGTTTTGTTTTTGGAGTCTAAAATGCAAAATCTTTCGAAATTTTGAAATATCGTGCTTAAGGTTCCTGATTTTGGATTTGGATGATCTAACGATCTAACGGTTATTTTTTGGTTGTTCAATAGCTGTTTCGGTTTTGGTTGTTCACCTAGCCAAACCGTATATAAATGGGGGGTGCCCAACACAAAATATGTTTTTTAGGTCAATGTCAAATTTGTAATATATGGGGGGGGGGGGTGCCCAACATAAAATATGTGTTTTAGGTCAATGGCAAACTTGTAATATATTAACATGTTGCCTACCTATTTAGCCTTTCGCTGTCAATAACAAGACCTAAGATAAAAAAGGCAGACAATGGTTTAAACCATGACAGATGAGATTTCAGTTACTTATTTATTATTTTATAATAAAGAAAGAGATGGAGAAATCAGTATTTTGTAAGTAACATTCTCATGGTCTAACTTCTATGCTCAAACGAATTCAAAAAAAAAAAGAAAAAAGAAAAAAAGAAAAAGAGAATTATTGAATACGAAAGAGAAGTTTCACTCATGGAATATTTAACTAATTAAACTCAGCCCATATTTATTATCAATTGGGGAATAAGAAAAGTTGAAAAAGAGAGAAAGAGAGAGGAGTTAAAGATGGGGCTAATATTGGATGAGAGGAATAAAGCTGTTTTGACCAAATATGATCAAAATACTAAGCGATAACGAAATATATGAATAACATAGAAAAATAGTGAGAAAAGTGATGGTGATCGAGTGAATGATGAGATTGTACCTTTCGGTTGCCTACGTACCCAAATTATTGATGGGATCAAGTCTCAAAAACGTAGTTCTTTATAATAAAAAAATAGTTTGGTATTTATATGTGTAGAGTAGAGATTTCTTGTAGCTCAAGTAATTGTAATTGAACATGACTCTTAATTGTTGATTATCTCTTTGATATGAAACAAATCTATACATAAATTAATGTACGTAAGTGGCAAGCTATGTGGCTAGAGTTCAGCCCTAGACACATGAGTTAATGAGTCTGTATATTGATTTATGATATTGCAAATTGGACCTTAGCCCTGTTGATTAAACGAATAAAGTGGAGATCCCTACTAATGGACGTTTGCCACGTAGGTGGAGGTTGAAACACTGCATCCTCTTTGGCATGTGATCAAAGTTTATATGACAAAGAAGAGAAAAGTAAACTAAAAATCAAAGTGAGAAAGGAATACGAAATTAAGTAGAAGTGCAAGTCTTGGTAGCAATACATAAAGCAAGAGATGGCTAGGAAGATGGCTTATAGAAAAAGGATTTTTAATGTATGCATGTGAAGCAAGGTACATGGCATGTAACAGTATAAGTTGTGGTGGCATGTATTTGCTTTGTGTAGATATATCGATCGAATTAGACACAATTAAAGGTGATAGAATAATAGACTTGGAATTTAACTCGCTGCTAAAGATAAATATAACTAATTGTATACGTTAGAATTTAAGACTCGACGTTAGAATTCAATAGGAATAGGTGTACGTATGTGTAGGTAAACTTTAGGAGTGATCGATGGAAAAGAAATATATGCAAGTCACTTCAATTGAAGTAGCGTACTTGACAAAGATGGGCTTAGTAACAGGAAACTCATCCAAGTGCTAAGTGCTGAAGAAATATCATGTAATGGGAGAACAAGTATACGGATAAACAAAGGAATGGGACATGGAATTCGCAAAGGAGAGAAAACCCTTGCTTTTTTTGTGAAGGCTTACTGATGAAATGAGAACATTGAGTGAAAGAGGCAAATAAAGGGATAGAGTAACAAAATATGAAAATGAGTGAAGCTAACTAATAAGCTAGGTAGAAGTAAGCGTGGTTTAATATATTGAGGTGGGGCACATGTATGTATGTATCAAGAATTAAATACAATTGTGTATTACTTAGGGAGCAAAGATAAATTAAGAATTGAATTAGGAAACATATTGGAAATTGTAGAGGAGGTATTCACGGGAAGGTACATGTAGGAATAGAAGACAAAAAGTGTGTCTGTGTCGAACTTGGAGTTAGAATTAATTTAAAATACGTAAGATTAAGATAGCTTAAAAACAGAATACGAACATTATATGCACAGGAAGTAATACTGGTGCTTGAAGACGTATAGTTATCATGCAAAAAACAAGGAAAAAGAAAAATCTAAATAGAAATTGAGAAAAACATACAAGCGAGTAGCACGACTAATATAGAATTTGAAAATACGTATTATAGACAAAGTGATATATAGGCCTTCTTGCTTGCTCGTTCTCTGTTTTGATATTGTATTGTGCGTACCTCACCTACCGTACAAACTATGGGCGAGTGATAGGCAACGCTTGCGATAACAAAGGTTATTAAACTTGGGAAACAAAATCTACATAAACACAGAAAAAGTAATTGGTGGTGGGTGCAAGAAGTTAATAAGGCATTCAATGATGGAACAACTAGAAAAACAAAGTGAAGTTAATGGGAACAGGAGGAAAAACAAAAAGTATATAGAATTGGAGCTGATTGTACTGCCATTGATTGATTGACACTGATATATACAGGAAAATCATAATTGGAATTAGGACAAAACAGTGATGCTTGCAATAGATGATGTGGCAAATAACACAAAGTCAGTGATAGAAAACAAACGGCAAAGCAAAGTGCAAGAGCAAAGAATCCAACTACCATTGACAAATACTATCACGGGTAATACCACTCACGGAGGAAAACCACAAAGCGTAGAGGAATGCCAAACACTCCATACAGAAGAACCGAAGAAGGCAGTTGAAAGTGGCACGTGCTTTGTTCAAGAATCCGACCATATTTCTCCTTGATGAACCTACAAATCATCTTGACTTGGAAGCTTGTGTCTGGTTGGAAGAGATGCTGAAGAAATTTGATCGCATCCTCGTCGCCGTGGCTGGTATCATTGCTTTGGAAACTGCTGGTGACGTTAGGATGACAGATACCAGTGTAGATGAAGCAGAGCGTGGTTTTACAATTAAGCCTACTATAATTTCTCTCTACTACGAGATGTCGGTAATTTCGAAGTGGATATGCAACTAAAGATTGACCGGCAGAATCTAGGTTAGGATTGATCAGTTTCAAATTGGATCTGCTATGATATTAAGTTCAAATTGTTGGGTTTCAATCAAAATTGAATTTGGGCTGCCGAAGAAGACAGAGAAAAGTTTGGAGAATATGAAAAAAGTGGTGTCAAAGAGTTGCGACAGCATGAAACAGGTATGCTAATATTTTTTATCAGTTATCTTAAAATTTTGGTTAAGTCTGAAAGACTGACGAAAAGTTTATTCTTGTCGTCGCAGGTAGAAACGACAGTATGACGGGCGAAAGAAATTCACGAAAAGGCCGCAAAGAAAAGTTACGCTCCACATGATCTCAATGCCTTAGAAGAAATAAAGAAGGTGAAGATAATTTTCGCTCAGAAATTTGACGTAATGCGAATTGTTGTCGTACAGAGAAACGACGGTTTTTCGAGCAAAATATATTAACAAAGAGTCGACGGAGAAAAGTTTCGTACAGAAAGTTGTCCATTAATGCTGTAGAAGAATTAAAGAAGTTGACAGAAGTTTCGTTGAGAAAGATCAGCTCAATGCCTTAGAAAATATAATGAAGCTGTCAAAAAGTTTCAATTTGTTCGGAAAGATTCGCTCGGAAAAATTGGCTCAATGCCTTAGAAAAAATAATGAAGATGTCAAAAAAAATTGATTGGAAAATTTCTCGTAGAAAGATCGACATAATAGCTTGGAAAATATAATGAGGCTATCAAAAAAATTTCTCTCGAAAAATATCTCGTAGAAATATCGGCATAATGCTTTGGAAAAAATAATTAAGCTGTCAAAAATTTTCACTCAGAACAGTGACGAAATATATGAATAACGTATAAAAGTAGTGAGAAAAGTGATGGTGATCGAGTGAATGATGAGACTGTACCTTTCGGTTGCCTACGTACCCAAATTATCGATAGGATCAAGTCTCAAGAACGTAGTTCTTTATGAAAAATAGTTTGGTATTTATGTGTAGAGTAGAGATTTCTTGTAACTCAAGTAATTGTAATTAAATATAACTCTTAATTGATGATTATCTCTTTGATAAGAAACGAATCTAGACATAAATTAATGTACGTAAGTGGCAAGCCATGTGGCTAGGGTTCAGCCCTAGACATATGAGTTAATGGGCCTGTACATCAATCCATGATATTGCAAATTGGGCTTTAGCCCTATCGATTAAACGAATATAGTACCAATGGACGTTTGCCACGTAGGTGTGGTCGAAACACCACCCCCTCTTTGACATGTGGACGAAGTCCAAATGGCAAAGAAGAGAAGAAGGTAACGAAAAAAGAAGTGGATGTTGCACTGAAATATATGCATAATATGTAGAGTAGAGACTTCTTGTAACTCAAATAATTGTAATTAAATATAACTCTTAATTGATGATTATCTCTTTGATAAGAAACGAATCTAGACATAAATTAATGTACGTAAGTGGCAAGCCATGTGGCTAGGGTTCAGTCCTAGACATACGAGTTAATGGGCCTGTACATCAATTCATGATATTGCAAATTAGGCTTTAGCCCTGTCGATTAAACGAATATAGTGAGACCCCTACCAATGGACGTTTGCCACGTAGGTGGCGGTCGAAACAAAAGCTAAACACAAAGAAAGAAATTGGCAAAAATAAGAGTTTTGTCTCTCTGTCTATGCTGTCAACTTTGCAAAGAAATACCCACGCACTATTCTTCCACAATTTCACATACAAAAACAAATACAGTCTCTGAAAACGTATAGCCTCAATTATTACAACTGGAAAGAGAAGTGAGGAATTCTGGTTGTCGACAATGGGAGGAGGTTAGAAATTGAGAAGAGTTGCTCGAAGGATGAGATTGCCATGTCCTTGTACTGGCTCTTTCTCTCCAACGACTCACCAACTTAACGATGACGATCGATCATCCTTGTGTCTTAACTAGTAACAATGTATGTATCAGTTGTCTCGAATGTTATACCATGGTCGTTTCGAGCTAGATGGAAGCACGCCACCAAGAATTTACAAGAACTGAAGCTAACTCACATCTGGCGGGAAGGTAATTTCAGAGCAGATTCGGCAGCCCGAAAGGGTTCTTCAATGCCACTAGGATCCACATCTTGGAGCACAAACAGACCTGACTTTGTGACACATATAGAAAGTCCTTTCACGACTTACTATAGGTTTAATTAATGTATGATATAAAACAATGTCTATCACTTTCTCTTTCTAATATAATTCCTTACTTGCGTGCAAAAAAATGTATCAGTTTTCTCTTTACTCTTCTTTTCTTGTTACTACATTTCAATTCACTTCATTTTTGGGACAGGTATCTGGAAAACAACAATAGAACGTTTCCCCATAATCCAGCAACCTCGCCAAGGGGGAATCCAGCAACCTCGCCAAGGTAACTGGGAGAGCTGACAGAGATGAAGGCTGGTAACTGGGTTTCTTTGGTTGGGTGGTGTAATTGGTTTTTTCCAGTTTATTTTTGTTCGGGCTTTGGTGATGGGGGTGTATCCACTCTATGTTGTGCCCAACATAATTACAAACCCCAAATTGGGTTGGGGTCTGCCTAACACAAAATGGGGTCTGTCAATAACAGGACCCTAAATTTATCCTCTTTTAACATGACATCCAAAGGTATGTTGTAGTTACCCCATCTGATCCATGACTAGGAAGATTAGAAGTGACTACATACGATAGAGGTTAATAAAGGAAGTCATGGAGTAGAGGATCAGAGCTGCGAACCCTAAAATGCTTGGAGGACAATCCAACACGTGTTTGAGAGAGAGCTGTCAGATGGACGAAAGATGATCGAGCTGCAATAAGAGAAGCAAAAGGCCGCAATATAAAAAGGAAAGAGAGGCCTAGGGAAATAGAGGGAGAACAGTGAGGAATGAGGAGTATCCATTCGCCCAACTAAAATCCAATAGTAAAAATCGCGAACAAGAGTTCTCGAGAATCAGCCTTTAATCTTATTATCTTATTGGTGTGACTTTTAGGTCATACATATGTAATGATCAAAAGAATTACATAGGAATTATAAGGTAATAAACTAATAAACATAAGCATCTACCTTTACCATCAAAGTATATAAACCCAAGGCAAAAAAGAGTCCTTAGATATATATTATAGCTGTACCCTCTTGGCTCTACTTTTTTAGCCTTCACAGAGTCTCCAATATTTGTAAGACTCTTTGGATAATTACGAAAAAGTAGGAGACTAATATGGAAAAATCAAACAAATAAGGAATTTCCAACATTTATACTCTTTTCTTTCCTTGATTTTCAAGATGGTTATGTTGTCAAAGTTAAGAGCGTATCTCCTTTTTTTTTTACCAAAAGATATATGTTCTAAGCTAGGCTATATTGTCCTATGTTTAGGGCCCTTCTTAGAGAATATAATTTGAAATAACTCATAGAACTGTATAATCTTCATCAGTAGATTTAAGAGAAGTCATGTCCCACAACAAAAGTAGCAAGTATGAACTTTTCTGGATGCCCTTCTGCTACAAAGACCCTTAGTCCCATGAAATAGATTATACATGTACACGAATTAATACTTGAGGTTTAGCAATATATATATAGGTATTATATATATATATATATATATATATATATATATATATATATATATATATATATATATATATATATATATATATTTATATAAGAAATCGTCATTTTTAACTTTACCTACAAAATGAATTCAAATATAATTTTTTGTGGTTATGAAGAACTCACCATAATGATTATCTTTCCAAAATTTCATCTCATTTGAAAACCTCTAACATAGATAAAAATTGTTGACATCTTTAAAAAGAAATCTAACGGTCCAGAAATGTTGAGATTTTGTAATCATTTTTTGTCAATGTTAGAAATTTCCAAATGAGCTGAAATTTTGTAGAGATGATCTTAATATTGAGTATATCATATCCACAAAAAAATAGGTTTGAATTCATTTTGTAGGTGAAGTTTTACTTACGTACTTATTTTAAAGTTAACTTAAGTAGCTACTTTTTAGAGAAGGACTATATATATTGGAGGAGGAAAAAAAATCCTCTACTGAGGGTTTGATTACCAAGATATCAAATCACGACAGCAACAAATGTTCTGCAATAATACTCTTATGGAAAACATGTTGAACTGTACATGCATATGCCTACATAGGATGATGAAAATCCCCATTTCATATACAAAACACAAACTATTGTATTATTAAGTAGGACCAACCTCTGGCTCAAGAGGATGATTCATTGTCCACCATTTTCAACCTCTGTGGTCTCTACACTCTTCTCTTCTACAATAAATCCATCCCCGAACCTATCGTAGTTATTTGTCTGCTCATCTGACTTCCAAGAACGTTCCCCCAGTACTCTAATCATGTCATCTTGGTGTAAAACTTCTTTCTTTAGCAACATCTCAGCAATCTGAGCTACATGCTCTTTATGTTTCTCTATTAGTCTACATCAACAAGAAACCACTGAAAGAGAAAATTCCACAGAAGAACTTTTATGAAGTTTTCAATCCTTTTTAGTTTTCTTTAAGGGGAGATGGTTGATTGGGATGATTGCTTTTACACAACCATTGACTTTTCCGGATTTCGCATTGGCTGATTGCTTTTATGAAATAATATTTGTCACAGAGATAGGATTTGGTTGAATTTGATGAGTAATCATCTCCCTGAATGTTCCATGTGCTTCTTAAAAATAGCCATTATGAATGTGATAATTACAAATGTTACGTTAACTTAACTATCTATGCATAAACACAAATAGTCAATCAACATAAACAAGTGTTTAATCAATATTCCTACTCTCAATTCATTATATAATATAGAGAGTCAGGATTCGTTCCACTCTTAATCTATCAAGACTAAACGAATTCAATTAATCAACACAAGGAAACAATAGTGAGAACAATGAGAGTAGTGTTGTGATTTATCTAAACTAAAACTAATTATAAATTATTTAAACTAACAATACAATAAACTAATTTAAACTAAGCAATTAAAAAGTGAATTTAATGAATAGGAAGAACATAGAGGATGGATTAATCCATCTATGTGAAGTTATGATTATTCTAACTAGTTTCTCATGTTTTAATCTTAACATTTATTAATCTACACAAGGTAAAACAACAAAAGCCACAATTTATTATTGATCCCTAACCAATCCTAGCAATCTCTGTACTAAGATATGATTAGCATAAGAGAAATTCTCCTCCACAAATCTCTTTGTGGAGTTTCTTTTCTCTAGTTCAACTTCTATAATCTCTATCTATAGACAACTATAGAACTTGAACTTGAAGCACACAAGACAATAAGAAAACAAAAAAAAGAACAATCATAACCCTCATATAAACTTTATAAAACTCCTCTAATAGAGTTTTTAGCCTAGTTTCATTGGGTTCATTAACAATAAACAATAATAATAAGACATAATTAAATTAAACTAAACTTGATTAAAATAACTTGAATTGAATTGAAATAACTAAAACTTGAAATACAAACTAATTATTGATTCTAAAAACTAAATCTTATTCTAAAAAACTAATTTGATGCTAATTAACTAGATCTAAAACTAACTAATGAATTAAAACTAAGTATTTTGATCATTTACTAATTAAAAACTAACTAAAACTAATTGACTAAGTAAAAACTAACTAAAAACTAAGTACTTATTGTTCTAAAACTCATTTTTATGAAGTAAAACTAAGTAACTTTATAGCTCAACTTTTGTCTCTTGATATAGAAGAGACAAGATCCACAATTTCGTGCATGGGCTTGGAGCTATGTTTTGGGCCGGAAAATCGAGCCCAAAACCTCAGTACTTCAGTCCACAAAGGGTTTTTCAGCCGGAAATGACTTCAACAGTCCTTTTCATCTACTTCTGCTCCTCTGATTGGGTCAAAGCTTAGACCATTAGAAAGCTCTTTCCGATCTGGTCGTTTTGACGTAAGGTAGGCCCAATTCCGAGGTCTGAGTGGATACGGCCTTCGTAAGTTCAGCTGACTTTTGTGTGCTATTTCTGCCCGCGTTGACTTTGACTTTTCAGCTTTGACCGGGCTTTAAAAAGACTTTTTCTCCTTGAATTTTGGCCTTTAATCATAGAACTTCTTAGCAACTAACATTTGCTTCTTTATCTCGCAAAAGAGACGCATTTCTGCACGTATTCAACTCCAATGCCTGAAATACATAAGAACACGATAACAGTGCTAACTCTTACTTATTAATCACATAATTGGCCTAAAAGTAATATTATTAAGGGGCTAAAACTACAGTTTTAGGCTCTTATCAGAATGTGTCCTACAACCATTAAGCTCCAAGAAATCACATCTTGGTACGTAGTATCTTTGAATTGAAGACATAAGCAACATATTGAATTGAATCACATTTGGTGTAAACAGATACAAGAGCATTTCTAATCCTTCTTTTAGATTCCAATCTATTCATGTAGGAGTAGAATCCTTCTTTTGGATTTTAGTACCATTTTTTTCACAATTATCAAGTTACATTAAATATATTGTTGGGAGGACACTTGCTAAGGTTACGACATCTGGCTTTAACATGTCAATGAAAATGCTCATGACATCACTAGACATACTATATTGAGCAAGAGAAGAAACAACCCTACATGACATCAGTAGACATACTACATCTGTGCTTAACCCAGCATAATTCATGTCCCGTAGGAGTTGTATGCTATCCTAAAAAAAAATCATTTTGAGCATAACTACCAAAAAAATGGCTTCTTGCGGCGAGTCTTTTGTCACGGCCACCAATTGTTGAGGCTAAAAGACCCTTTTGCAGCAGCCATCTTCGGTTGAGGCAAAATATGGTTTTTAGCCACGGCTTGTCAGCATCCGCAGCCAAATCTCAGTTTCTCGTAATGGTTGTAGGCTTCCCGCAGCTACAAGTTCACTTCTCACCTCAGAAGGAAATTGGGCGCGGTAAAATGTATTTTTTTAATTGGTTATAATATATGAATAAATGAATCTAAAACGAATAAAAAGTACCCGCACTTTATTTCGTTATCTCGTGCTCATTATCGAACAAAAAAATTGAAAAAATAAAACAGATTGCATTTTCATTCTCGCCGCTCAAGTTTTTTTTATCTCTCTCTCACCAGTATCAAAGAGAACATGGGCGGCTAAAGTAAAACCCATTTTCCACCTTATTGAAATCTCCATCCAAAAAAAGTAAATCTTTTTCCTCTTTCACCTAAAGCGAAAGATTTGTAGATTCAAGTAATTAAGAACTAGTTAACCTTATTTCATTTTCTTTTCCTTCACCAAATTCATTAATTTGAGGTGGAGATTCCTTATTTATTTTTTTGTTGTGATTATACGTGATGGTGCTGTTCGTTGGAAAACCTCCCTTTTTCTGATCAGTGCTGGTGCTGGTGTTGTTCCTTATAATTTGAGTTGGTGTTGCTGGTGCTGTTCATTGGAACCTCCCTTTAATTCTCAACTCTCAAATCATCAAAATTCAAACAAATATAAACAAGTAAGAATTTCCTCTTCCAACATTTCTTTAAACACTTGATCTTCAATTTCTCAATATTTCAAACTTATTTGAATCTCAGGCTTATTGAACAATCTTCATGTAGGGGTCATATTCATGACCTAAAAGGCTAGTGGTGACAAATGGACCGGATGCGGTATAGTACGGGGAAGCGGGCTGCATGGGATCATATCCACGGTATCCTAACCGCTTTGGAACCGCTGCGAGACGTGGAAAGAGAGAGCGAAATCCTAACTGCAAGATAACTGCCGCGATACGTGGAGAGCGAAGAGACATTAGATGGAGGGAAGATCAACGAACAGGAGAGGGAGGTTAGAAAAAGAGAAAAAGAGATAAAAGGTTGAGGTGAGAGAAAAGGAAAGAAGGGGAAAAAAAAGAGAGAGAGAAGAGTAAGGAGAAGAGACAAGTGATCTCATAAGTTGTAAGAACAGTATATACATTTGGCGCCGTCTGTGGGGAATTGATAGAAAATGGCTACTGTAGTGAAAAGGGGAGTAGGGAGACCTAAGAAAGCAATGGTTAGAGAAATGGTCGAGGAAATAGAGAGCACTGAAGTGGAAAGGGTAGGAGAAGAATAAGGGGTAGGAGAGGAAGAAATATCTAACGCGGCGGCGGACGCTACCAGACTTCTCCAAGAGGAGATAGTTAGGTTACGGACTGAGAATGACAAGTTAAGGAAGGAGAGAGAGATTACACATGGTGAAACGGGGCGGGATGATCATCGAAACAACGAAGTGGAGGGGGAGAATGAGGAGTACCCGCCACAGGGGGTTGAACAAACGGTGGGTATCACATTGGAGGTAGTACAGGCTATGATTGAGAAAGATAGGGAGATGAACCACGCAGCGGAAAAAGTGAACCAGAGCGCTACGCAGAAGGAGGTTGCAAGCCTCAACAAAAATCCACTAGCAGATTCGATATGGAATTTGGAAGTGCCTAAGAGGTTCGCCCAGCCCAGATTTGAGAGGTATGATGGAAAGGGAGACCCGACGGATCACTTGCACCATTTTCGGCAACAGATGTCATTATGGCAGGAGAATAAATATGATGGGCTTCGCTGCATGATGTTCCCCGCCAGTCTAAAGGGCGGGGGAGCCTCTGATTGGTATTACAGGTTGGCGTCACGGAGCATCAAAAGGTTTGAAGAACTGGAGCGCGCGTTTATTGATCACTTCATACACCATAAAAGAAGGGTGGTTGACATCGCAGCTCTGTTCAATGTAAAACAAAGGTCCGCAGAGTCATTGAGAGAGTTTCTGTGTAGGTTCAAGGAGGAGACATTGAGGGTGGAAAATTTGGAGGAACATACCACGATCATAGCCTTTCAGCACGGCTTGAGGGTGGGAACTAGAGTTCATGAGTCGGTTTCCAAAATCGAAATCACTTCTTTGCATGCTCTGTATCCAAAGGTAGAAAAATACATACGCTACGAGGATATAATGCATAGAAATACGAAGGAACAGAAGAGATCAGGGAAGGCAGTGCAGACCGTCAACCGAGATAACAGCAAGGGAAAAAGTATAATAGAGGAAAGAGAGAAAGGAGCGTACAGAGGATAGAGCTGAGGTCCGAATAGGACGGGAAACTGCGGCCGAAGGGATATCCGGAAGAGGAAGCCATACCGGGAAATCGAACAGACTCCGCTTAACAGGCCTTTAAAGGAAATCTTGCCGCTAATTAAAGGGCAGCAGTACTTTGAGGGTCCGCGAAATACACCCATGGAGATAGAAGGGAAGACATTATGTGCATATCATAAAATCAGGAATCACGCCACTAATGAATGTTATGCTTTGAAATGGTTGGTGGAAAGAATGATTGAAAAGGGGATGCTCAGGGAGTTTGTCGCGGAGGTTCACCAAGAAAAGAGGGTGCCAGCTCCGACTAGAATTTTAGGTACCATCAATGTCATCTTTAGTGGAGAAACCCTTGGAAGAAATGCACACCAAGAAAAGATGAGAAAGACAACGAGTTTACAACAAGTGAATGAGGTGGTAAGCATACCGCGGTTAATTCGTGGAACAGCAGTGGGTGAGGAAAGCATAAGGTTCACCCCAAAAGACTTAGAGTCAGTAATTTTCCCGCATGAGAATGCGTTGGTAATTACTATAGCGATGGGCAATTATCTGGTAAAGAGAGTGTTGATAGACTGCGGCAGTTCAGTGAACTTGTTATTTAAGGGGGCGATGGAGGAGATGAATATTGGAAAAGATCAGTTAAAAGCACCTTGAACTAATATGTATGGGTTTAACGGCAGCATGACAGAGCCCATGGGGGAATTGATGCTACCGGTTACAGCTGATCTGACAACGGTATTCACTAGGTTTATGGTGGTGGATTCAAGTTCTCAATATAATGTCATCCTAAGGAGAAAATGGATCCACGAAATGAAGGCCAACCCCTCGACATTTTACCCAGTGATCTGCTTCCCTACTAATGGGGGGACATACGAAATAAGGGGGGACCAAGTAGTAGCGCAAAATATCCATCAAGTTACTATAAAAAGTGTGGTCCGTGGAACAAAAGGGGAGGGGTCGTCAAACGAACCAGGATCAGCATAGCAATTACAGGGGGCAGCGGAAACAGAAGGGTATGAGCCTCTGCTCGGACCGAAAATGTTGGATGAGTTGGAGGTAGTGAACCTTGGGGTGGGAGATGAGGAAAAGTTTACATCGGTTGGAGCTGACTTGCCGGAGGAATGGAAGGGTAAGTTGGTGCAGTTTCTGACGGACAATACCGATATATTTGTATGGGTAATCGAGGATATCACGGGCTTAGACCCAGAGTATGCTTGTCATCGTTTGCATATGAATGAAAATGCTAAGCCAGTGCGACAGAAGATGAGAAGCATAAGGCCCAAATACGCTGAAGGGATTCGCGAAAAAGTTATACGGCTGAAGGGGGCGAGGATAATAAGGGAAGTGGAGTTTACAGAGTGGTTGTCTAATGTGGTCGTGGTACCGAAAAAGAACGGCAAGGTTAGAATGTGTGTCGACCCTATTCCCCTATTCCCCCAAAGATTGTTACCCATCATGGATGCATTGATGGGATACAATCAGGTCGCAATGTTCAGGCCAGATCAGGAGAAAACCACCTTTGTGGTGGAGGGTGGTATCTATTGTTACACCAGGATGCCTTTTGGCTTAAAGAATGCGAGTGCTACCTTTCAGCGGTTGGGAGAAAAGATGTTCGAAGGTAAAATTCGAAAGGGGATAGAAATATACATTAACAACATGGTGGAAAAAAAACATGTTGGAAAAGGAACACTTAGAAGGCCTCCATGAGACTTTTGGCATACTGCGCAAGCATAAACTGAAACTCAATCCCGAGAAATGCTCATTTGGGGTAACTTCAAGAAAGTTTTTGGGCTACATAGTCACCCACTGCGGAATAGAGGCAAATCTAGAGCAGATTCGATCGTTGATTGAGATGCCATCTCCGCAGAATGTGAAGGAAGTACAACGACTGGCTGGACGGGTTGTCGCACTTAATAGATTCATTTCCAAGTCGTTGGACAAATGTCGGCCTCTATACCACTTGCTGAGAAAAACTCCTGATTTCCATTGGACCGCAGAATGCAAAAGAGCCTTTCAAGAGTTGAAAAGCTACCTAGGGCAAGCACCCTTGCTATCACGGCCAGAATAGGGAGAAAAGCTGCTTTTGTATCTGGGTGTTAGCGTGTATGCTATAAGTTCAGTTCTGGTGAGGGTGATCAACAAGATAGAAAGGCCAGTTTACTTTCAAAGCAAAACCTTACTGGATGCAGAGACCCGGTACAGTAGGATTGAAAAGTATGCTTTAGCTTTGATATTTTCAGCTCTTAAATTGAAGCCTTACTTCAAAGCTCATTCTGTGGTGGTAGTAACAAACTTGCCTCTCAAACAAGCATTGAAGGCTGAGAAATCAAGTAGGATGCTTAAGTGGGCGGTATTGCTCAGTTCTTACGAGATTACATACCAAGTCAGAACAGCGGAAAAGGCACAAGCCGTGGCGGAGTTTCTGGCCGAATTTCCGGCAGAGGATCCCACTTGGGGAGAGGAAATGGTAATGGAATCTGAAGGGGAGGTCAGTCGCGATCCTTTGGATCCTTGGGATATGCGCAATGGGTGGAGAGTTTTCACAGATGGTTCTTCTACAGATACAGGAAATGGAATAGGGGTCATGTTAGTGACTCCTGAGAACAATCGCCTTGAGCTATCTATGAAACTGGGGTTCGCGGCTTCAAATAATGAGTATGAATATGAAGCTGTGATAGCTGAATTAGACTTGGCCAAGGATCTGGGGGTGAATGAGTTGTCTGTTTTCTCAGATTCCAATTTGGTAGTTTGTCAGGTGAATGGAGGGTTTGCGGCTCGCTACCCTCTGATGGCGAGATACCTTGAGGTCCTACAGCGAAAGGCAAGCAAGTTCGACAAAATACAATTTGCTCATCTGGGCCGCGGAGAGAATAGACACGCTGATGCTTTGGCTTATGTGGCGGCGGTTCTTCCCGGATCAGAGGGTCGGTCTATTCAAGTTAGAGTGTTGAGCAAACCAAGTGCATCAGATGAGGATGGGGTTTGTCTCACTACCGAGGGGGATCAGGGTTGGATAGAACCGATAAAGAATTTCTTAAAGGGAATAGAGGTAGAGAATAAACAGGACAGACAAAGGATGGAATAGTTGAGTCAGAGGTACACATTGCTGGAAGGTGAACTATATAGGAGAAATTTCATCGGACCATTGCTAAAATGTATAGGTCCGCGGCTGGCGCAAGAAGTTATGGCAGAGGTTCACGAAGGAGATTGCAGGAGTCATTCTGTAGGGCGAACTACAACTCATAGGTTGATATCACAAGGGTATTTTTGGCCTCATATGAAAAGAGACGCCACAGAGTACGCCAAGAAATGCGAGAAATGTCAACGATTTGCTTCATTCATACACTCACCAGCTGAGCCATTGCATAATGTGTTCAGCCCATGGCCGTTCGCCATGTGGGGACTAGATATTGTAGGACCTTTACCCATGGCGAGCGGTAAAAGGAGATTTATGTTAGCCGCTACTGACTATTTTACCAAATGGGTGGAAGGTGTGGCTTTGCAACAAGTTAAAGAAGAAAACGTGAAGAAGTTTTTGTGGGAGAATATCATATGCAGGTTCGAGCTGCCACATACAGTAATCGCGGACAATGGAACTCAGTTTACCGGGGGAAAGGTGCGAGAGTTTCTTCAGGCATTTAAGGTAAAGCAAGGGTTCTTAGCCCCCTACAACCCTGAGGGAAATAGACAGGCAGAGGCATCCAACAAAATAATAATGGACAATTTAAAGCGAAAGTTGGAGGAGAGGAAGGGTGCATGGGAAGACGAGTTAAGTCATGTGCTATGGGCATATCAGACCACACCGAGAACATCCACTAATGAATCACCATTCGCAATGGCGTACGGAGTAGAGGCGGCCATCATACCAGTGGAAATGATAGAATCCACAACCATAACCCAGGTTGTTGAAAAAGGACTGAATGAGAGAATATTAGTTGCGGATTTGAATCTTATCGAAGAAAGAAGAGAGATAGCCCGTATTCGGTTAGAGGAATACCATCGGACTCTATAGAGACAGTATGATAAACGAGTAAAGCCACGGAGTTTCACGGTGGGTGACCATGTGCTGCAACGAGTTACTCCTGCCACCAAGAAAGAAAACGAAGGAAAGTTGGGACCAAACTGGGAAGGACCCTATGTCATCAATAAGAGGGGTACCTTTGGAACTTATGGATTACAGACTACGACAGGGGCAAAGATAGAAAGGTCGTGGAATGTCAGAATGTTGAAAAAGTTCCATGTCTAGGGTCTGTGTTTAGTCTTTTCGTATGACATATTTAAGAAAGAGCTTATGATAGCGCACTATTTGTATTGTTTATTATTATGTCTATGAAATTAACATGCACTTCTTTCAATCGAATCAGTAGTAGATAATAAATAATCGATTTTGGAGCGAGTATAATTGCCCCAACAAGCTTCACAGCTGTATAAAGAGAGAGAGAGGGGGAGGAGCCCTTCGCGGATTGTATGTCCGAATCAAACTGGGGGCAACCCTGACTAGCTTCACAGCTATATAAAGAGAGTGAGGGGGAGGAGCCCTTCGCGGATTGTATGTCCGAATCAAACTAAGGGCAACCCTGACTAGCTTCACAGATGTATAAAGAGAGCGGGGAGGAGGAGCTTTCGCGGATCAGACGTCCGAATCAAACCGGGGCAACCCCGACTAGCTTCACAACCTATAAAGAGAGGGGAGGAGCCCTTCGCGGACTGTATGTCCGAATCAAAATAGGGGCAACCCTGACTAGCTTCACAGCTGTATAAAGAGAGCGAGGAGCCCTTCACGGACTGTGGGACAACCCGAATCAACTTGGGGTAAATCAAAATAGCCCCATCGAATATTAAGAAAGGAGTATCAAGATTAGAGTTTCTAATTAAATGACTTCACGGCATGGTGAATTGATAAAGGGAAAGTCTAAAATTATAACAGCCAATAATAAAAGTGCTAAGGGAAAATTAAACAACTTAGATTGACACCTGCAACGCAAATGTATTGGTTCAAGCACAAGCAAAAGTATTTGTTCACAAAATATTACAAATCTGATGGATTAACTACAAAGAAAGAAAGTCAGCATATGTTACTGTTGAGGTTCAGTATTCACTTCTTCCTGAGAGGGATTTGCCGCTTCACTAACAGCGGTGCTGTTATATATCTTCGTCTACTTCCACTGGAGAGGTGTCAGCTCTAGCAGGATTAATAGGCATATCAGTGGTAGTCGTCTCAGTAGTCTCACGATTCATAGTTGAGGGAACCAACAATGGCGTATCTGAAACTGGAGGTGGCGGGGGAAGAAGGCGTCCAGCCGCGGTAAGCTGATCAAGTTGCTGCTGCAATTCACGAGCAATCTTCTTTCCAGCTAAACCTCGAATCGCCCGCAGCCTTCCTTCGCCTTTGTCCAAAGTCAGCGGCTTGAGAGGCAAGTTTCTCCGCCTCTTTCAAGCTTTCCAGTTTGGAATTTACCCCCGCTACGTAGTCGCGGTGCTTATCCTCGGCAACCTGGAGCTCTTTCTGTACCTTGTGTGCCGCGATCTGAGATTCATCCCTTTCCTTCTTCAACTTGGCATACTTTGATTTCTAGCCATCAATCTCCTCTTAAAGATCCGATTCTCCACAAGATCTTGGTTAGGCCGCGCAATACGTAGCCAATATCTAGGCTCAGCTACAGAGACATATTTTGAATCAAAGGTAGTAGGACAGATAATGGGAAATTCAAATTAATAACACACACCTTTTCCCAACCAGTATAGATGGAAGCCCTATGGGAAGCGACAGTGTCAGAGTCTCCATATGCTTGATCCCGAGGGAGATGGGAGCTGAAAAATAGAGATGTTGCGACAGCTGGGTTCTCCAAAGCTGAATCACGAGTGTTGACATCGCGATCTCTGGCCTTGAATTTGGGATGCCAGACTTCAACGGGGCCGGATGTTAATGGACCCACTAGAATTGGATCCTGCCTGGAGCGGCGTGTGGGAGCAATAGACTGCGAAGGCTCAGCGCGGGCACCAGTGTTGGGATAAGAAGTGGTTTTGGCCTTTTTCGCAGGAGGACACTTATCTGAAACTTCAACAGGCGCATCGCCATCAGAGTCGCTGTCCTAAAGCTTGTATTTATTTACATCCATATCGGGGCCAGAATTTGGAGAAAGATTGTGGGAAAAGTCGTCTTCCCACTCAGCTACACGAGAATACAATGGAGGAAGTGGGACAGCAGTCGTAGTTGGGGCCTTGGTAGCAGTGGCCCATTGGGCGGCAGCTCGAGAATGAGAGATTTTGGTGGTATACTTGAAGGACCGGTGAACTGGACGTTTTCTTTTTTGAGGTGGGGAAGGTTTTGGCTTTCTTTCTTTGGGGGGCAGCAGGCGATAGAGGGGGCCTTGGTATTTGCCGATGTCTTTCAATAGGAGAGGATTGGCTTTTTTGGGATCTATACCGAGGACTTCACACTGGGCACTCTCCAAATTGCGAAGGGATTGGAAAATCTCTGAAAAAACGCCGGTGTATATCTGTGATCGCGAATCAGGTCTCCAACCTGGATCACCAAAAATAAAGGCAAATTACAAACAAGTTGGACAGAAACATTGCAACTCTAAATGGTTTATTTACCGCTTGTAAGGTAATGGAGATGCCTCAGAGAAACTTCCAAAGGGAGGTCCGTGGATAAAAAACCCCAGACACATACAACGAATAGGTGCCACACTTTGTCAGAAGTGGTGATGTGAAGAATAAAAAATTTCTTTTGCGGACGAGTGCAGAAAGATTGGTATCCCACACTTCCAAGTTTAGTGTTTTTCTTTATATAAAAATGAGCAAGTATATCGCGGAGCTGGATTTTGGGTCTCGTTGTAATGGTTGGCGGCGTACATAACACGCCAGAAATTGCCTATGCCTTGACATGGCGGAATGTTGAAATGATTACATACTTTGACATCAAGAAGAGTTAAGGGAAAGCGCAAACCTGCCGCTATCTGTCCTACAGTAGCGACGAGATAACCAGGTCGCGGAGTTACCAAGTGAGGGAAGTGGGTGACGTCAGACACGTGTTCTAGAATCACGTCGCTGGGTATGCCATAAGCGGCTTTAACGACATCTAAGTTGGGTCTGCAGTAGTACGACGGCGGGGGAGGAAGAGATGATTTCCTCCCAGAAGTAGATGGAACAGCGGCTGGACTGGTGGAGTCAGAAGTAGGGGATTCCGATCGGTCAATGGAGGGATGGCTAGATCTGGGGGTAGACGATCCAGATCGGTCGGATTTGGTGGCGGAGGTAGCCCCCGATTCCGATCCAGACATTATGGAATCAGCGCAAAGAAGGGGGTTTCACAGAAAGAAAGATATTGCAATGCAAGAAAAGAAGAAAGTGATGGAGCAACACCCAAAAAATACTAAAACAAATAACGAGAGGTAAAGAAAATGAACAGAAGGGGAAAAACAAACCTGCGATAGGAGGAAGCCAAAGCGACTGAGGAAGGTGAAGAGCACGATCGGAGCTGGAGATATCCACCGGAGGGAAGAACAGGGGAGACAAAGTGGAAGGGGTTGAAGGGAAAGTGAGGGTTTGGGGTTTTGAGAGAAGTAATAAGTTTGAGCGGGATTTGAAAGGGCAGGGGCAAAAAGGGATTTACCGAAAAAATAAGAACCAGAGAAATTGGGACACGTGGAATCTCGAAAATCGAAAAGGTAGGTTCGGATGCGTGTGCGCCGTATTTCCACGTGGCAATAAAGAGGAAGCACGTAGAGCACGTGATGAGAAAGAGAAAATGTGGGAAAAGAGTAAAATAATAGGGGGTGGCAGTGAAAGGAAGAGAAATATACCGCGAAGGGTGTATGAAATAAGCAAAGGTTAGTTCTCGGCCCCATCGATGTCCGCGGCCCATCAATATGACCGAGAAAGGGCATCTGTAGGGGTCATATTCATGACCTAAAAGGCTAGTGGTGACAAATGGACCGGATGCGGTATAGTACGGGGAAGCGGGCTGCATGGGATCATATCTGCGGTATCTTAACCGCTTTGGAACTGCTGCGAGACGTGGAGAGAGAGAGCGGAATCCTAACTGCAAGATACCTGCCGCAATATGTGGAGAGCGAAGAGACATTAGATGGAGGGAAGATCAACGAACAGGAGAGGGAGATTAGAAAAAGAGATAAAAAGTTGAGGTGAGAGAAAAGGAAAGAAGGAGAAAAAGAAAGAAAGAGAAAAGAGACAAGAGTAAGGAGAAGAGACAAGTGATCTCACAAGTTGTAAGAACAGTATATACATTTCATACTTTCGTAGTCTTCTTATTGGAAATTTCAGATGTCTATATTCATTTTTTTTATCGATTAAGCTGTTGGAATGATTAATTAATTAATTAATTTTGTTTTGGAATTGCAGTGAGTCGTGTTTAGATACTGTTTCAGTTGAGTGGAATGTGGAGACTGTTGTTGATATGCTTAGGTTTATTTGCGGAATTTCGTTAGATGTTTCGATCGATAATTTCATTCCTCTTATAGAGGTGAGGCATGTTGTTATTTAATAGTTTAGATAACTGTATTACGATGTAAGCTCACAAGTGTATTATAGACCACCATTAGTATACCTGCATGCAACAATGTTTTTCCTAGGTTAAAATAGTTGGGTGCAATTGTGTGTGTGAGTGTTTGTGTGTTGGGAAAGAGAACAGGGAGTTTGTGAGCAGTAATGCTTGTTGTATTGGTTTTTGTGTTCATTTGGTAATATATCATTTTTATCAATACAATAAGTACAATAGTAGACTTCTCATCTAACATTTTGAGGGACCCAGGGTGCATTCTTTTTGGGTGTGGATAGTCTTCTACAGGAGTGCACGTCATGGTTCTCAAAGGCAACCTCTTCTAGAAGGCTACTTACTTTGCAAATACCATTAGAATCTATAATTGAAATTGCAAATACCATTAGAATCTATAATTGAAATATGGAGCTTTGGATTGCAGCATGGTACATTTTCTCTCTTTGGTATAATGCAACTGTATTTGGTATACAACTATTAAAGCATGTCTTCTGACAGTTGGAACTGGTATATGTGGCAGCTATGGACTGTATTACAGAGCTAAGTGCGGCATATCTTGCACGAAACTTTGTAGGTATTTTGAATTGCAAGTATTTTTCGTTTCATTCTGAATAACTATTTTCGTTTAAATAAAGATGAAAAAATGTGATTGAGTGCAGTAACTATGGTTGATGCTGCCATTTATAGGCTCTAATCTCAAGGCGCAAATCTTTTAGTGATAAACCGATAGTTGCTAATATATGTGTAAAGGTGTGATTTGGTTTTCCCTTACAAACAGTCACTGGGGGACTGGAATAGGTTATTGGATGAGACCGAGTTCGACTTGAGAGAGAACTGCCTATGTATCTTACTCTGGATTGTATGGGGGAGAGTAGAATCAGGTCTGGCGTAGTTCATAGGAGAGGTATTTATAGAGATTGAGAGTGTATCCTTGCTCACCACGTGTAAAGTGTAAAGGATGTCCCAAATGAGGGGTGGAGATTAGGATAGACGCGGAGAACCGGCCATCATAGGTCCGGCCAGAATGATGTGGAGTGGCAACAGATAAGTAGTTTGGCGGTCGCGACCGGTGGTCGACGCCAAGATATGTACAAGTACACCTTTAGTCATGATTGCTTCGGATAGGGGATCCGTGGTCACTTCCTAGCGTAGTTCGAAGTTCGCATGATACCGCTGACCGCCCCAGAAGCGTTCTACTAGCTCATGGATGCACTGGATCCATAGGTCGATGTGCCATTCCACGCCATGCTAGCTAGCTGTCTTTGGATAGAGAATATCACTCCCTTACGGCCCCTCCTCGATGGGTTGTGAAAACGACCGGAGAGAGATCGGTAGTCTTGGCGCGGAGTATGTTAGAGGTGGAAATCTCCAACGATCCGTGAGGAATGGCTCGTGTTTAATCATGTGAGCCGCGGTGCTTAACGCTTTGACGGTGTTCAAAGACGTGGCGATGATCCGGCGATTCGCAGAGAAGAAAACGTGCGCCCATTTTTCGTGGATGTGAAAAGACAGATATGGTTTGGAAGTCGCGGGCAGCTAGAATCGGGGGTGTAATCATGATGCCTTGAAACCGGAGGGCGGTTGCTCAAAAATTTCACTTGCTCTTTTGAAACTTCATTTGGCTACTTCGTCTGGTAGATAGAACTTCATTACCGCATCATCCTTCAGGTTAGTTCTCTGCCATTGTTGAACCTCTTCTTCTTGTTTCGTGCTAAGCCTCTGTTCTAGAATGCTCCCATCTGGGTTGAAGGAAGCGGCGACACAGGGCAAAGGTCGCCACGTCGCTAGGAGAGTTAAGCTCCCTCGCGTGTCGTGGGGCGTGGGGAGCGAATTCTACTACGTGGGGAGAACGGGGAAGAAGCGTGCTGTAAAACGCTCTGATTGCAGCTTCCACTCGGCACCCATAGCGACTAGTCTGCTGAAGGGGATCGTGTTAGATGGGGACAGAGCTGAAGTCGAGGACGAAGATATGGATACGTTGCTAGGGACCATGGATATGGCTAGTTGTTTGGTGAGTGTTTCTCTGTCAGCTTTGCCGCTTTATGTCTTAAGTGATTCTGATTATGACTCTGTCTTTGTAGTTTCTGGCTCGGTATGATAAGCTCAAGAACGCCAGGCAACGTGCTCGATACATCGATGTCAACTCCCGGTCGAAATGCTTGCTTGGCGAAATGCCCGGGGCTGACAAAGAGAGGAAGCCGGAAGCGATGACGCGAAGCATCGTCTTTGCTTGATGATGACGCTAGACCGGTCGCGCAAATGGCCGAAATGCAAATGGAGGAGGTAGCGGAAGTCACCGAAAGCACGCTAAAGCGATGTCGGCCGGGTTGCTCGCAAAGCTCAAAGCGTGTATACCACGGCCTGTAGCGAGTATGCTAAAATTTGGACGAAGTATTGTCGGTGACAAAGGCGGATGGGCCTCAAGGGGACGGGTATCGCGTTGTTCTCGGGGCTGCAAGGCACGCCTTTCGACCAAAGACCGCCCTCGTGACAAACATGTGGTTGCGGCTCCGTGATATTGATTTCTCTTCTTGGTAAGAAACTCGGTTCGAGTTGTAGTGACTATGCTTGTTCTTTGCCCCTACGAGGGTTAAACATTAGAGCTGCGTTTTCAGGCTTGCCTGAAATTTGCAGTTCGCCCTTATTTGATACAGAGAACTGGTATCCACGAAAGTGGCAGTTCGTTAATCTCTCTCTTTTTTTTTTTGTTCATCGGTCCGATCTGGATTTCCTGGGTAAACCCAGCAGATCGGTGGTTTTGAACTGATTACCTAAAACTGGCGTATAGCTTCATGGTAACTTTATGCTTAATGTTTATCTTTTGCTTGACTGTTTGTAGCTATTACTCTATTACTCTGTTCATTTGGTTTGTTTCTGAGATGTACTCTCGTAAAGCGTTATGCTTGTGTAGTATTGCTCGGGAGAGCGATCTAGGAGATGTAAGTGTCCGATTAGTGTAGACTTAGGGGGCTCGTGGCCCTGTGAGTTCCTGAGGGTGTGTTGCTCGTTGAGAGCGTTCTTACGTAGTTGATTCTAGGAGTATAGGTTCTCAACGAGTGAGACTCAGAGAGGCTATGAGCCTGTAAGCTCCCGAGGCGTTACGCTCGCCATTGAGGCGTGTGTAGCCCCCGAGGCGTCTTTGCTCTGAGCGTTCTCGCTGAGCTGATCCTAGGAGTATAGGTCCTCAACTTAGCGAGATTCGGAGAGGCGATGAGCCTGTAAGCTCCTAAGAGCATTCTCGCTGAGCTGATCTTTGGAGTATAGGTCCTCAACTTAGCGAGATTCGGAGAGGCGATGAGCCTGTAAGCTTCTGAGAGCGTTCTGCTCGCTTAAGAGTGAGTGTAGCCCCTGAGGGCGTGCTGCTCCTGAGAGCGTTCTTGCTTAGTTGATCCTAGGAGTATAGGTCCTCAACTTAGTGAGATTCGGAGAGGCGATGAGCTTGAAAGTGCATATGGTGCTTGCGGTGCGAGTGGCGTGGCTTGGAGATGCAAGTAAATACCGCAGTTTATTCTAACAATCTTAAGTATCTTACACTTGAGCTTGTAGTAAATAGAAATATGAATTACAATACATAATGCAACTACGGGTAAAACTATTTTAGCAAGTAAAAATTGTTCTTGCCTGAGCTCAGCTATTTGCTCGTTCACTGTCCCTAGTTGTCCTGCTAAAATGTGGACTTGAGCTTCGAGGCTTGCCATACTTCGTGGGCTTGAGAGTTTTTGCTACGGATTTGTTTGGAAATGGTTTGGTTTCTCAAGTAATCGAGACCACAGACGGCGCCAATGTAAAGGTGTGATTTGGTTTTCCCTTACAAACAGTCACTGGGGGACTGGAATAGGTTATTGGATGAGACCGAGTTCGACTTGAGAGCGAACTGCCTACGTATCTTACTCTGGGTTGTATGGGGGAAAGTAGAATCAGGTCTGGCGTAGTTCATAGGAGAGGTATTTATAGAGATTGAGAGTGTATCCTTGCTCACCACGTGTAAAGTGTAAAGGATGTCCCAAATGAGGGGTGGAGATTAGGATAGCACATGAGAACTGTCCTCATAGTCTGGCCAGAATGATGTGGAGTGGCAACAGACAAGTAGCTTGCGTCGTGACCCGATGGTCGACGGGCCAAGATATGTACAAGTACACCTTTAGTCATGATTGCTTCTGGATAGGGGATCTGTGTCACTTTCTAGCGTAGTTCGCGTGATACTGCGATCTGTCTGTAGCGTTCTACTAGCTCATGGATGCGACCTGGATCCATAGGTCGATGTGCCATTCCCGCCATGCTAGGCGCGTGCTGGATAGAGAATATCACTCCCCTACAATATGGTTGTTTTTATTCTGCAGACATGAGCTATATCATGCAAGTCTTTTGTTGAAGTTCCTTACAATTTGCTAAGTTGTTGCTTAGATCAATCATCTTACGGTGCACAGGTTCACTTGTCAATCTTATAGTAGCTTATTCATTTATTTAAAAGCTATTGAATTTTAGTAGTCTTAAAAAGCCTTTTTTTTTTTTTACAGTAAACATGATCTTGCCAATGCACTTCTGAGATGGCTGGAAGTAAACCTGAGGTCACTGGAAGGTTCTTCTGGCGTCAGTAAAGACGACTGTAGTGACATCCTTTTAAAACAGACAAATCTGAATGCCTACATTTTAGAAGCATTGTCTATTTTCATCATTTAGGATCTTTAATATGGGGGAATCCCGAATCCCCGATCTTCTATGCAAATATGATGTATGAACTTTGCAATTTGTGTAAAATAGTGACATTCTAGGTTTTGTTGTTGTCGTCCCTATATTTAGTTACCACCTCTAATTCGGTTGCTTCTGCACTGCAAAGACACTCTCATTTATCTGGAAAAAAACTCTGGTCAATTGTTTCATGCATCTTTGTTGACCAGCAAATGTTAAGAGAGGATTGGAATGGGTTGATCTTATTCTGTTCAACATGTGCCTTTGTTTGTGGTCTTCTCAAGTTTATTTCAAAAGAATATATAGTTGAATACGTATACCGCCATGTCCTTAAATTCTCTATCTGTTGACGATTTCATGAATGATAGACTACCCTGTGGAGCCTTTCTATCATGAATATGTGATCATCATTTGAATCTTTAGCAATAGTAGATGACTCATGCCTATTAGACTTTTTTGGTTTGTTGTTCTTATATGTGTTATGAACTTTTAAAATCATTTCATGATACTCAGATGACATGAGTTCTTGCAAATTCTAAACTTGTGTTAATTGTTGTTTGTTTATGCAGAAAATAAATGCACAGTGATGGCTTTTTGTACATGCATGATCGATTTTGAACTTTATGATTTTTGCGATTTTGGCACTGATGGGCGAAATATGTTACTACTATGCATGCGTACGGTTGGATTTTGAATTTCCATCACAAGGATTTTTTGTGTAGATATTTTGATACTTTTGTTTGTGTGATACAGAAATACTCCAAAGATGGATTGTTGTTTCTCTTATTTTGGTAGTGATTGGAATTGGTTTATGTAGCTTCTATGTGAAATGAAATTTCAGTTTAGATTCTCATTCATAGCTTTATGTGGTTTTAGTACACAAAATATATATATATATATATATATATATATATATATATATATATATATATATATATATATATATATATATATATATATATATATATATATACACACACATATTTTGCCGCAACCATTTGTTGTAAAAAAAAGAACCAAAAGTAATGTTTGGAGAAATATTTATTGCCACAACCGTGGCAATAAATACTTTTGGCAACCACCGTTCCCGTGACAAAAAGAAATTCATTTATTTTGACAATTAAATTAATTCAAATAAAAAAACAATGTCTTGCCACGACATGACCATGGCTAAATATTCATTCTCTTGCAGCGGTGACAAAAATCGTGGTAACAAACTTTTTTCCACACCCTTTTTTGCCTCGAGCGAGGCAAAAAGTTTTTTCGTGGCAAAACACATGTTGCCACGAATTTTGGACTTTTCGCCACCACAACTGGCCGCGGCAAAAAATCATATTTTTAGTAGCTAGAAATTAGAGAATTCCACGCCTTATTTTCTCTTCGTGGCTTGACATTTTTAGCACTAGATGTTGGTATTCTCCTCTTATAGAAGCCATCACAAGTACACATAATTTGGTTCTAAACTCCGGTTAATAGTGAAAATGATTCATGTTCATCGTTTTTACCACTGCCCATGACTTTACATTATATTTGATGGGATCTACTTGCTATGGTTTGAACAGGTTTAATGATAGTTTAGGATATATAAATAGGGCTAACAATATATTGTCAAAGTTAGAATCATAACCCACTTTTGACTTGCTTTAGCACGAGCTAGTAGCTTAAACAAATACCACGACTTAAGTTATTGCAAGTAGTGAGCTTGGTGTGGCTAATAGGAAATTAGTCGAAGCTATTGAATAATAAAAGCACACGGTATGTTGCAGTGTTGATTAATAAAGAGGCTTTGCCACATTGTTTATAGGCATTGGAAATACATAAAACTTAATAAAGAGATGATGATTCAGTTGAGGTTGTCTATTTAGGCGTCTTCTTAAAGTTGTACATAAGAATCAGGGACTGGGTGCTAATGTTCAGAAGTTGATGTTGTTAAGTTGGAGAGGTTGTCTTATGACACCATTAGTATAACTATTGTTTTATTAGCAATAGTTATACAGACTATTGTTGCCACATTGTTTATTAGCAAAACACATAAGGAGAGTATGACTAGAGCTATGACACTTGTTGCTATTTTAGGGTCCCTCTATAACCAAAAAATGTTTCGAGCTTCTAAGTAGTGTCTTACAAAGGGGTTTGATTTATTTGGAGCGGTTTATTACTTACAAGATTTGCGAGACATTGAACTAACCTCAAAAAATAATTAAGTGAAAATCAGAAATTGGATACAAATGCATTAAACTAATATCAAAGAATAATTAATTGAAAACCGGAAACTGGATGCAACTACACTGAAATAACCTAAAAAACAAATTAACGAAAAATTAGAAATTGGATGCAAATGCATTGAACTATATAACTTTAAAAAATAATTAACAGAAAATCGAAAACTGGATGGAATTCCAGTGAACCTCAAAAAATAATTAATGAGAAATCGGAAATTGTATGTAAATGCATTTAACTAACCTCAAATAATAATTAACAAGCAATCAGAAACTGGATGCAAATGCATTGAACTAATCTAATTAATGGGAAATCGGAAATTAGATGCAACTGCATTAAACTAACCTAATTAACGTAAAATCGGAAACTAGATGCAAACACAACAAACTAACCTTAGAGAACAATTAACGGGAAATCGAAAACTGTAAGCAAACATATTGAACTAACCTCAAAGAATAATTAACATAAAATTGAAAATTGTAATCAACTACATTTAACTAACCTCGAAAAATAATTAATAGTAACTCGAAATCTGGATACAAATGCATTGAACTAACCTCAAAGAATAATTAAAGAAAAATCAGAAATTGGATGTCACTGCATTAAACTAACATCAAAATATCATTCACAGGAAATCGGAAACTGGATGCAACTGCATTCAACTAACTTCAAATAATAATTATCGGCTATCAAAAACTTGATGCAAATGCATTTAACTAACATCAAATAAGAATTAATGTGAAATCGGAAACTTGATGCAAATGCATTGAACTAATCTCTAAAAATAATTAAAGTGAAATCGGGTTCTTGATGCAAATATATTGAACTAACCTCGAAGAATAATTAAAGAAAAATCAGTAATTGGATGAAATTGCATGATTTTATTTTATTTTTATGTATTTTTATTTTATTTTATTTTTATTTTTTTTTGTATGGAACTAACCTCAAATAATAATTAACGAGAAATCGAACTAACCACAAAGAATAAATAATGGGAAATTCAAAACTGAATGCAATTGCATTTAACCAACTTCAAGTAATAAATAACGGAAAATCTGAAACTGGACGCAACTGCACTGAACTAAGCTCAAATAATAATTAACGAAAAATCGGTCTGGATGCAAATGCATTGAACTAACCTCCAAAAATAATCAACAAAAAATCAGAAACTGGATGCAAATGCATCGAACTAACATCAAAGAAAGTCGGAAATTGGATGCAAATGCATTGAACTAACCTCGAAGAGTAGTTAATGAGAATGCGAAAACTGGACGAAAATTGATTAAATTAACCTAAAAAAATAATTAACGGGAAATCAGAGTTCTTAAAAAATAATTAACGAGAAATCATAAATTGGATGAAATTGCATGGAACTAACCCCGAAGAATAATTAATGTGAAATCGGAAACTGGATGCAAATGCACCGAACAAACCACAAATAGTAATTAACGAACGAGAAATTGAAAACTGGATGCAAATGCATTGAACTAACCTCAAAGAATAGTTAATGGGACACCAGAAACTGAATGCAAGTGCATTGAACTAACATCAAAGAATAATTAACGGGAAATCAAAAATTGGATGCAACTACATTGTATTGACCTCAAAGAATAGTTAACCTGGAAATCGTGACTGGATGCAAATGTATTAAACTACTCTCAAAGAATAATTAACGAAAAATCGAAAACTAAATGCAAACACAATGAACTAACCTCAAAGAATAATTAACGGGAACGAACAAATCTTAAAAAATAATTAATGAGAAATCGAAAACTTAATGATAATGTGTTAAACTAACCACAAAGAATAATTAATTAGTGAGAAATTGAAAACTGGATGCAAATACATTGAACTAACCTCAAATAATAGTTAACGGGATATAAAAAAACTGGGTGCAAATTCTTAACTTTTGAACTAACCTCACAAAAATAATTAATGGAAAATCGGAAATTGGATGCAACTACATTGAACTATCCTCAAAGAATAATCAACGGAAAATCGGAAATTGGATGCAACTACGCTTAGCTAAACTCAATGAGTAGTCAATAAGAAATCAGGAACTGGAAACAATTGCATTGAACTAACCTAAAGAAAATCAACAGAAACTCTAAAAAAATTGGATGCAAATGCATTGAACTAGCAATATTTTTAATTTTTATTTAATTTTAATTTTTATTATTTTTTGCATGGAACTAACCTTAAAGAATAGTTAATGTGAAGTCAAAAACTAGATGCAAATACATTGAACTAACCTTAAAAAATAATTAACGTGAAATAAAAAACTAGAGGCAAATGCATTGAACTAACCTAAAATAATAATTAACGGGAAATCGAAAACTGGATGCAACTACATTGAACTAACTCAAAATATAATTAAGGGTAAATTAGAGTGGATGCAAATGCATTGAATTAACCTCAATGAATAATTAATAGGAAATTGGAATCTAGATATAAATGTTTTGAACTAATCTCAAAGAATAATTAACAAGAAATAAAAAACAGGATGAAACTATATGGAACTAACCTCAAAGAATTATTAACGGGGAATCAGAATCTAGATGCAAATGCAACGAACTAACTTCAAAAAATAATGAACGGAAAATCGAAAATTGTATACAACTTCATTTAACTAACCTCAAAGAATAATTAACGATAAATCAAAATTTGGATGCAACTATTTTAAACTAACCTCAAAGAATTAATTAACGAGAAATCAGAAATTGGATGCAATTGCATTGAACTAACCTCAAAGAATAATTAACGGTTAGTCAAAAACTGGATGCCAATGCATTGAAGTAACCTCAAAAATAATTAACGAAAAATTAGAAACTGCATTGAACTAACCTCAAAGAATAATTAACGAGAAATAGAAAACTGGATTTATATATATGCATTGAACAAACTTCAAAGAATAATTAACGGAAAATAAAAAATTGGATGCAATTGTGTTGAAATAACCTCAAAATATAGTTGTATTATTTGTAGTTGGAATGTTCGACAAGTATAGTTTTGCATTTAAAATAGTATTGTCATATATATTTTTATATGATTGGGAATGACTTGGTATTCAAGTAGCTTCAATATGATCTTTGCCTTAATGGACATTCTAATAAAACTTTATTCAAACTTCTATTATTTAACAACAAATAGAAGTTGAAGGGTTTTATTAAGGTTGTGTTCTATCTTTTTATGGAGCGTGGGGTTTTCACGTTGCAAGAAATTTGGATGTGTGATCAATATAATATTCATACTTATAACTTTGCATAATTACAAATATTTTTCAGAATAATTTAATATAGCGGCACCTATTTGAGTAGTTTTTCAATATATAATCACGTAAAAGTACTAGCTTGCTATTGTTTTCATTCATCGTGCTTAACTGCCTTATCATATAGAAGCTCAAAAACCTCAAAGAAAAAACACAATTACGTCACAGATACAAGGCTATTTTTTTGGGTTAAAGGTTGCTGGCGTAAGCACGAAAACAAAATTGACCATGTAGATATTGTGATTTCTAAATTATCACAAAGTATAATAATTTGAATCTCTGATCAATCAAATATCACTCCAACAATAGAAAATAATGTTAATGGTAATAGAGATAATTGAGAGATTGAGAGTGAGAGTGAGAGTGAGCAATCTAACTAATTAACCAACTAAAATATGGAAACAAGAAACAGGTCGGGTGTTTGATTTTGTTAAGAGAAGTCCAGTTTACATGTTACACCAACTAGAAAACGTTAGATTTATCATATCAACAAATAGTGATAATCAAATACTAGAGCCCCGACATCCGAAATTTAAGAACACTCGATTTAAGTAAACACTACAACTGAATTCAATATTTTAAATATAGCCTTGCCCAATTTTTTGACGTCTTTTTGTTCAAGAAGTGTATGCAAGCTAGTTGTGGATGTGAATTTTCAATGCTTGACCGCCTTCAATTGGTCTTTGAACACAGTAGGTATGATTTTGTTGTTATTAGCATGATAGTGGAGTCTATGGATTGTGAGAAAATATTTTGTGTCACCATCTGCTAACATATTAGAAATTTTTTTTTGTTGGTAAAGATATATCATAGCTTCTTTGATCTGTTACAACTGGTATCTTACCGACTGCATTGCAAAACATTGGGAAGTCATCTACCATAAAATCGTTCAAAATAAGTTAAAACAACAAAATAATGAAATAGAGGAAAATGAACAAAGCTAAAACAACTGTAAAACAACTAAGCTTCAACAATTATTCTTGAAGTTTAAACCCATCAAAACACCTTCAAACAACCATAATCGTGTCTTTCGAACAAGGCCGACTCTAGGCAAAGTGAGGTCTTAGGCGAAAACAAAATTTGTGGCCTTACATGGAGAAATAAACCGTTCGAAATGTACCATGTTTCATTGTATGAAAATTCAAATTACCAAATAATATATTAAAATCAACTATGTAATCGTTATACATAATTGGAAAAGAAAACACCAAATTTACCACAGTGTAGATCCAATTCCAAACATAAAAATTAGAGATTTTTTTTTATTATTTGAAAATGATGTTTAACTCAAAAAATGAAGTACAAAAAGTAGAAGTATTACATAAAGAGAGGGGAGAAGTGAAGAAGTGAAGGGAAGGTGTGGGGAATATGGAGAAGAATAGAGAACTGGGCTCTTTGGTTATAAAATCATTTTTTTTTTAGAAAATTGATTAACTAAGGATGCATTCACAAAAAAAAAACTTATTACTTATTTCTGATCATTGGATCCTTGATAAACTTCGGGATTAGCATATGATAGAAGAGCACTAGAATATGTACCCTGGTTAATTAATTCTCTCCCGAAAATTAGTGCGGGGAGTGAAAGGATTTAGTTACCTCGAAATGACATTTACCATTTATATCTATTGTTTATTACCATAATACCGCATTAAAAACATAAATAAGAGAATTGCTATAAGGCTAATTTAGAAATTTGGAGGCCTTCCCAAATATGTGGCCTTAGGCAACCGCCTAACTCGCCTAACGGATGAGTTGACACTGCTTTCGAAGCTAACACCAACATATATACGGATTTAATACTGTGAGTTCGTATGTGATTTCTTGCATCCTCTTACAATTTTTATTTCTTCTTTCATATATGAAATAAACATCAAAGAATAATTAACGAAAAATCAGAAACTAAATGCAAATGTATTGAACTAACCTCAAATTAATAATAATTAATGGGAATCAGAAACTAAATGCAAATGCATTTAACAAACCTCAAAAAGTAATAAAATAACCAGAAACTTGATGCAACTGTATTTAACTAACCTCAAAGTATAATTAACGGGAAATCGAAAATTAGATGCAACTGTATTGAACTAACCTCGAAGAATAATTGACAGAAAATTAGAAACTAGATAATCTTTGATGATCTCATATAGTGAATTGTGTATAATTTTTTTTATGCCATGTTTGCAAGGACACTTCAGAATGACCAATAGAATTTGGTATTACACACCACCTTAGATAATTAACAGAAAATCGGAAACTAAATGCAAATGCACTAAACTAACCTTAAAAAATAAGTAACGAGAAATCGAAAATTGGATGCAAATCCATTTAACTAATTAATCTCAAAGAATAATTAACATAAAATCAAAAAATTGATGCAGCTGTAATGATCTAACCTAAAAAAATAACTAACTAGAAATCGAAAACTGGAAGCAAATGCATCGAACTAACTTCAAAAAATAATAATGGAAAATCAAAAAGTGGATGCAAATGCATCGAACTAGCCTAAAAAAATAATTAATGGGAAATCATAAATTGGATGCAACTGTATTGAACTAAACTCAAATAATAACTAGCGAGAAATCGAAAGCTGGATGCAAATGCATAGAACTAACCTCAAAGAACGGGAAATCATAAACAGGATGCAGCTGCACTGGACTAATCACAAAAAATAATTAACGGGAAATTGGAAACTAGATGCAAATGTATTGAACTAATCTCAAAAAATAACTAATGGAAAATCGAAAACTGGGCGCAACTGCATGGAACTAACCACAAAGATTAATTAACGGAAAATAGAAAACTGGATGCAAATGCATCGAACTAACACAAATAATATTTAACGGATAATCAGAAATTGGATGCAAATGCTTCGAACTAACCTCAAAAAATAATTAACGAAAAATCAGAAACAGACAACAAATACATTGAACTAACCTCATAGAATAATTAAAGAGAAATTAGAAACTTGATGCAAATGCATTGAACTAATTTCTAATAATAACTAACGACAAATCGAAAATCGGATACTAAATGCAAATGCATTGAATTAATCTAAAAAAATAAGTAACGGAAAATCAAAAACTGGATGCAAATGCATTGAACTAATTAATCTCAAAGAATAATTTATGAAAAATCGAAAGCTGGTCGGATGCAACTGCATGGAACTAACCTCAAAGAATAACTATCGGGAAATCGAAAACTAAAAGAAAATACATCGAACTAATCTCAAAGAATAATTAATAGAAAATCAGAAAATAAATGTAAATGATCGAGCTAACCTAAAAAAATAATTAATGGAAAATCAAAAATTGGATGCAACTATATTAAACTAAACTCAAAGAATAATTAACGGAAAATAAAAAACTGGATGCAAATGAATGGAACTAATGTCAAAGATTAATTAACGGGAAATCGGAACCTGGATGTAACTACACTGAACTAACCGCAAAGAATAATTAACGGGAAATCGAAAATTGGATGCAAATGCATTGAACTAACCTCAAAAAATGCAACTGTATTGAATTAACATCAAAGAATAATTAACGGAAAATGGAAAACTTGATGCAAATGCATTGAACTAACCTTAAAGAATAATTAACAAGAAATCAGAAACTGTATGTAAATGCGTTGAACTAACCTCAAAAAATAATTGACGTAAAATTAAAATCTAGATGCAACTGTGCATTAAACTAATCTTAAAGAATAATTAATGGGAAATCGAAAATTGTATACAGCTGCATTGAACTAAAGTCAGAGAATAATTAACGGGAAATCAGAAACTGGATGCAAATGCATTGAACTAACGTCAAAGAATAGTTAACGGAAAATCAGAAATTAGATACAAATGCATTGATCGAAGTAACTGCAAAACATAGTGGTATTATATGTAGTGGGAATGCCTCGACAAGTATAATTTTGTATTTAAAATGGTGTTTATCCTATATTTTTTTCGTATGATTGGGCTGGTTATTCAAGTAGCTTCAATATGATCTTCACCTCATTGGGCATTCTCATAAAATTTCTATTATTAAACAACAAAAAGAAGTCGAAAAGTTGTATCAAGTTTTTTTTTTGAAAGGTGGGATTTTCACGCTGCAAGTTGTAAGAAATTTGGACGAGTGATCAATATAATATTCATATCCCATAGTTCTAATACGTAGTTACTAATATTTTTCAAAATAATTTAATATAATAGCACATGTTCGGAGGACGAAAGCTATCATAATGGCAATACATGAGTGTCTTTATTTAGCATGTCTATGCTTCTAAAGTTCTAATAGGTGTGTATAGTTTTGATATATTTTGATGCTCTTAGTTTGATAATCATCATTTGCCTCTTTTAAGTGATATTTGATGAGATTTGCCACAAATTTGACTTTAAATGCTAAGTTTAATGGGGCACCATCCCACTTAATATAACGGAAATTGTGATTCAATGGTGTGTCAAAACGTTAACTAGTTGCCAATGTTATCGTTATTAATTTAGCTATCTATATATACTATTATTTTTAGTGATATAGTGTATGGTCTGCACGCTAGGACGAATGGCGGGTAGAAAAAAATCTATCTACACGCCTTACATAGTAGCGGCTAGAATTTTGGTTCAACATTTCCACCCGGCACTCACAATAGCGGCTAGAACAATGTGTCTCTACCAAAATTATTTTGAAGAAATTGGTTTGTCCAATTACTTTTCTATCATACTCTTATAATTTTGGGTGGAATAAAGAGAGAGATGTGAGAAAGGGCAAAATGGGGAGGGAAAGGAAAACTAATTTGGGGTATGCTTTTGGGAGTGGCGGCGCGGCTAGAATTTTTAGTTTTGTTTGTTTATTTTTTCCCATCCCACACGCCTATGTCAACGGCGGCCAGGGAGTTGTGATTTTGTTTTTTTTAGTGCGAGAAAAATCATTGGGTCTCCAAACGCGAACATGCTAACACTATACACTATTCTATTGTGGTTTGGTGTTATGCACACTTATGACGCACCAAACCATTGTACTTAGCCTAAATCAAATGATATATCATTCTACTTAGGGTAATTTCTCAATTAGACCATGATAATGTCAATGTGTTTCCAATTCGAACATTGTCAGTAATTCAGTGTAAAAAGTTGCTGACATTACCCCACTAATTGTTGACAAAATACGCCAAATAGCAATTTGTGGTCTAATTGAAAAGAAATTGACATTATCACAGTCTAATTGAGAAATTACCCTTCTACTTATATGAGGCGTAGAAGACTACTAGGAGCCGCCATCCATGCTCTATTTTAATTTCCTATTTTGTCACCCCCCAAGCCACTTTAACCTCACTTTTCTAAAAAATGGTCCCACACTCCCACTATGATTATTTAAAATTTTAAACAAAATCGTTTTTTCAATTTCGTGCGTAGACACGTGCAAAAGACCTGTTCTTTATCTCTTGTTATTATTCGTTTGGACTTAATTGAAAATGGAACACCCCAAAAATTAACAGGGCACAACAACGTATAAAGGCCTCGAGCACTAGAGTGGACACGCCAACTGAATCCTTGCTCTTTTAATCTTGAGTCCGGTTCCTCTATAACTGGACTCTTTAATCTTCAGCGTACCTTTGTCTCTTCCAAAATAAGCACCATATAAAGTCATTTCGTAACCATATAAAGTCATTTCGTAAATAATTGCCAGCAGACGACAATGTTAATGACGTAATCGGGACATAAATATCTAACGAAAAGGCCAGCAAAAGTGATATGCAAATATGCAATATGCGTAGCCGAGACATTAAGAATCTATATGTGCATAAACTGAAAAAAAGAAAAAATTGTTGAAAATGATTAGAGCATCTTTAGGTGAGATACTATCCTAACACTAAACACCAAATTTCTAATAATTTCAGGAGAAATACATGTTAATAAAAATACAAAAAAAAACACTAAATTGGTCAAAATTTGGTTCCAGTTTTGGTGTTGTATCAAATCTCTCTCGCAGTTTTTCCAAAACTGCGTAGTTTTTTGAACACCGCATGGGTTTGGATTAGAGTGTGGGCTTTAATCATGCAGTTTTGTGAAAACCGTACGAGAGATTTAGAAAGAGAAAAAAGAAGAAAGTTGATGTGCGACACATTGCGGTTTCTGAAAAACTGCATGAACTTGGGCTTTTAAAATGGGTTTTAGTGGCGCAGTTTTGAAAAGGCCGCATATGCTATATAGCGCGGTTTATCCAAAACCGTAATATAGAATATTTGATGTTTTTCTTAAAATTGGTTGGTATTTTTTTGGTTTGGTGTTTAGTTTGGTTAAAAAATTTAGTGTTTTTTTTATTTCTCTCCTAAAAATACTCTTAGATCATATTGATTTATTGACGTATCATGTATGCAACGGTGCTTTGCCTGTTATCAGTTCTACACCTGCACCCAGGACGCCCGTTAACTTAATTATTTATTCCTGAAAACTTGCACAAAGATTATGCTAGGGTATCGAACTGCTGAGATTTGTATCAAACTATTAACAATCAAGGATGACGGATCGGAGTTGATTTGACTGTAAAAATTCAGCAAAGATGGCAGTGGAATCCCACACAGGCCACACTAAACTCTTTTTGTTTATGAAACAATAAATATGAATAATCATACATCGTTCTTGTGGTCTCATAAATATGAATAATCTATATAAATATAGATTATTTATATAAATTATTTAATATAAATAATCTATATAAATATGTTGTGGTTCACCGATTTGTTAATTAAACAATAACAAAGATAATGATACCAAACTGTGTTAGTCACTTCTTCAACAGATAAAACCATTTCTCTTGAGAAGGAAAGCAATTTCTATGCACAAAGCAACAGTCTAGATTCTAGAATGATAAAAATATGGAAGATGACAAATGGTTATATTAACAAAATATTATTATAGCACACATGCACCCTTAGTATGTAATTAATAATATATAAGCCTAAATGTTAGTTCCAGACTTGCAGAGCATCTAAAACTCAATTTTGTCAATCGATGCCTGTAAATCCAAGTTAGAGAAGAATAAAAAAAGGAATAGATAAAACCAATCTTTGTCATTAATATACTAAACTACATCACTGAAGATTTTCCTTCACTAAAATAACAAGAGAGTCTTAGGAAATGAATGTCATAGCGTTGGTCTGTATAGTGATTTTTTTTAAAACGTTGATATATTGTAGAGAGTGAATTTGTGGACATACACTAAATTGAGTTACTGAACCAACAACTGAAAGCAGCAACGTCAGTTCTCTGTACATGACAATTGAGTTATTTGTCCCGTGCCGTTCCTCCTTTCAAAAAAGGTGATTCCATTGGGCACTCATCAAATTGGATTGGGCAACCCCTCAAAAAAAAGAAATTTTACAAATTTGCCATATTACAATTGAGTTATTTGCAACCAATTCAACCGGTATCGCCAAAACTACACTCAAACGACACGACTCCAAGTGTACACTCAAACGACTTGGCCAAGTCAAACGTGTACACTCAAACGAGCGTGTCGTTTAAGTTTAAAATCAAACGACATGACCATATCGTTTAAGTGTGTAAAACGTAAACGACAACCAAGTCGTTTGAGTGTTACTTTGAGTTTGAGTTACACTCAAACTACATGGCCAAGTCGTTTGAGTGTATACTCAAACGATATGGACAAGTCGTTTGAGTGTTACTCACACTAACACTGAAACTACGTGTCCATGTCGTTTGAGTTTACACTCAAACTACGCGGCCATGTCGTTTGAGCGTACACTCAAACTACTCGGCCATGTCGTTTGAGTGTATACTCAAACTACATGAACCCGTAGTTTCAGTGTTAGTGTGAGTAACACTGAAACTACGGGTTCATGTAGTTTGAGTATACACTCAAACGACATGGCCGCGAACGATATGGCCGCGTAGTTTGTGTGTTAGTGTGAGTAACACTCAAACGACTTGTCCATGTAGTTTTTGAGTATACACTCAAACGACTTGGACTTGTAATTTGAGTATACACTCAAACGACTTGGTCACGTGTTTGAGTGTACACTCAAACGATGTGGACACGCACTCAAACGATTCCAAATGCACTCAAACAATTTCAATTGAATTAGAAAAATTGAAATCCGATTTAAAAAATTGGGTTAGAAACAACACAATTACATCAATAAAACTACATACACTCTACACTCTTTATCTGTTATGACATAATATCTTTATAACCAAGTTAAAACATGTAATCAAACATGCTACATGTAATCAAACATGCTATAAAATCTAAAATAATAATTTGTTTTATATCTAAACTTGTTATTATTATTATTTTTCAATTGTGAATCATAAACTAGTTTGGGGTTTAGAGTTGAGTTCAAGGTTTAGAAATTTCAGTACCAACATATTTCACTTAATTATTTGAAATAATAATTTGTTTTATATCTAAACTTGTTATTTTTTATTTTATTTTTAAAATTGTGAATCATAAACTAGGTTGAGATTTAGGGTTTAGGGTTTAGAGTTGTTTACAAATTTAGTGCTAACATATTTTTACTTAATTATTCAAAATAATAATTTGTTTTATTTATAAACTTATTATTTTTTATTTTCTTTTCAAATTTTGAATCATAAACTAGTTTTGGGGTTTGGTTTAGGGTTTAGGGTTTAGGGTTTACAAATTTAAAACTTAGACATAAAAAAATTTAATTTCAAACATATTTCACTAAATTATCCAAATCTAAAATAATAATTTGTTTTATATCTAAACTTGTTATTTTCCATTTTTTTTTTATTCAATTGTAAATAATAAACTAGTTTGGGGGGTTTACAAATATATTTCACTCAATTATTCGAAATATATCAAAATTTCAAATATATATAGAATACTCATTCACTCAGTTTAGAGTTTAGGGTTTACATAGAATACTCAAGTTTCTCTACATACTCAAGTTTCTCTACACACTCAAGTTTCTCTAAATGGAACATGAAGATGAAGAAGAAGTATTTGAGGTAATGTTTGAGGTACAACAACAAATTAGAGAAGAACAACAAATTAGAGAAGGAGAAAATAGAAGATATGTTGAAAGTGAAGAAGTGGAACAAAATGTTGAAGGTCAAGGTGAAGAATTTGAAGATGCGACAAGTAGAGCAAATGAAATTCCGAGAAATCGTCGACGACAAAATGCAAACCTAAATAATGAGGTAACACTTGATTAAAATGAATACAAAACACTTGATTGATTGAATGAATGAATGAATGGATGCAAAATGAATGAATGCAAAACCCGAGCCCAAACAACATGGCTGAGTCGTTTGGGAACACTATCAAACGACATGGGCCTGTAGTTTGAGAACACTACGGAACGACATGGCTGTGTAGTTTGAGAACACTACAGAACGACATGGCTGGGTCGTTTCATTACACTATAGAACTACATGGCCGGGTCGTTTGGACTCTTGATGAAACTACATGGCTGGGTCGTTTGAAACTAAATGCAAATTGTTTGAGACTCTTGTTTTATTCTTCTATATGTAGAATTCTTTGCCGCTATCCAGAAACCGATCTTCTGCAAACTCGAATGATGTGGATTGTCAACCGATTTTAAGTGATACAACATAAATTTTTACTACAGAAGAGGTATGATTGAGTAGGCATTGATTTCATTTTTTTTTAATTTTCTAAATATAATTTTATTAGTGTATTAATAATAGTTGTTATTTTTTATGTGTTTAGGTCTTTCATACACGTAGCGAGGCAATCGATTGGGCAACCGCTAGAGGAAGACAAGTTAATGTTGTTGTGGTCATTGAAAAGTCGGAGTGTGTCAAAGGAAACCGAGTAGCAAGATTGAATTTGGCTTGCGAGTGCTCGGGTGTGTATCGGTCACACAAGAAGGAAGGCGAAGAGAAGGCTAATAAGAGAAGGTCGGGAACCAAGAAATCGGGATGTCCATTTAAGTTAAAGGTCTTTTCCAACGCGGCACTGTCGATAGTTGGAAAATTGTCGTTCTTAATGGTGTTCACAACCATCCATTGGCGAAGACCCTTGAAGGACATGCATTTGCTACTCAACTAACCGTTCCAGAGTTCGAGTATTTGTCAGAGATGAGTAAGTGTGGAATAAAACCTAAACAAATATTGGATTCCATCAAGAATAGGTATCATGATAACATCTCTAGTATATCCCAAGTCTACACTGCAAGGCAGAAGGTGAGGAAATTGGATATGAACGGTCTAACACAATTACAGAGATTGCGTGAGTTGTTAGCAAAAGAACATTATTTTGAGGAGTTGAGACAGGATGAGAATACCGAGGAGATAACGGGATTGTTATGGGCCCATCCAGAAGGTGTTAAGTTGGCTCGGACTTTTCCAACAGTTTTCATGTTAGACGCTACCTACAAAACTAACAGGTATCGGTGGCCTTTAAATGCATGTTTTTGTTGGGGACTTCAATGTGGAAATCTTTCACCGTGTGTGTCGTCTTTGCTTCATCTGAAACAACAGTCGACTATGAGTGGGCCCTGCATCATTTTAGTGGCTTGCTTGGTGACATAAGCCCATCTGTGATCGTGTCTGACAGGGACTTAGCCCTGATGAGTGCCGCTGACAGAGTTTTTCCTAACGCACACAAGCATCTATGTAGATGGCATATCGCTACGTCGTCCCTTTCAAAATGTTACGATATTTTTCCAACTACGAACTTGTAGAAGGCCCAGTTCGTGGAACACCGTAGTCAAATCGAAGACGAGACAGAGGTTATTTTTCAGATAGATGGGATGATTTGGAAAAATATTACGGGGTTGAAAGTACTCCAATTTTGTTTGTTATTTGCGGGGAGACTTGGTTTCCTCCACGAGGATCGATTCGTATGTTGTTGGACTGACCAACACATTCACTTTGGGAGTACAACGACCAATAGAGTTGAAGGGTCTCATGCTCAGGTGAAGCGTGTACTAGGAAATGCAAACTGTCATGATTTTTTGAGTATGTTTAGCTTAATCCACCCGATTCTAGAGATCCAGATGTCCGAGATTATAGCTACCTTCGAGAGAAGTATGATTGTAACTCAGCACCACCACCGGATTCCTTTGTTTTGTGAACTCAGAGGCCTTGTCTCACGCAAGTGTTTAGACTTGTTATTTGAAGAAATAGATACCCGCGTAAAGCATGTTAAAGATGGAGAGATAAGGTGTTGGTGCTATTTGCGCACGAGCCATGGACTGCCATGTGCTCATGAATTAATTGAGTTTGAAGAGCAAGAGCGGTCCATCCCTTTGACTGCTATCGACCCCTTTTGGAAAACATTGTCTGCTTCTCCCAATGTGTCAGTGGGTGTTGGTCCCGATGTTGCACCTTCGATGGACTTGTTCATGAATAGGTTTGCAATGGTTTCTGAAGAAGAGCAGAGGGTTATGATTAGGAAGCTTATGGAGATTGCCGTATTCGAAAAGTACATGGCTAGTACCGCCTTGTGAGGAAGCAAAACCAAAGGTCGGCCGAAGGTAGCTACTGTGAAAAGCTTCAAACCGAGATGATAACTCTTCAAAGCGAGATCCATCTCATTTTGAACATTCTCAACGTGACCATGAAGAGTGGGTCTCGTCACAACCAAACATTACGCCCACCACCCAAAACACCCACACTACACCAAGAAAGAAGTCTTCTCCAAAACTACCAACCCAAAACATCCACACCACACCAACAAATAAGCTTTCTCCAAAACACCAAAAACAACCACACCAAGAAATAAACCTTCTCCCAAAACACCAAAACAACCACACCACGAAATAAGCCTTCTCCAAAACAAATACACCACGAAAATGTGAGAGATGGCTTAGACTTTGGAAAGATGAGGGGTCCTAAGGATTACGGGTTGGATATTCCCTCAAGAAATGCATAAATACATTGTTAGAGTCCATGACCACATTGGCGATGGCAACTCATTTTATAGAGCTTTCATTGCATTAGGAAGAAGTCAAGAAGAATGGCCACGATGAGAAGAAGGAGTTGTGCGAAGAGCTTATCGACAACCTCCCTTTATTGTACTTTGTACAATCAAAGTGAGGTTTTTTATTCGATGAAGAAAATCCTACATAAAGAAGGTTACGCACCCTTAAATAAGTGGATGAGCATGCCTTTTCTTTGGATACTTATTTGCTTCAAGATTTAATGTTGTCCTTATGCATTTAGAAGCTCGTCGGTGCTTCCTTCTCATGCACCGAGAACCCAAGCAAATCCTCGAGAGAGTGACCCAAGTGTTGGGTAGCACATGTTGTTTGGTGGAAATCATTTTGTCAATGTTGAACTTGTTGAAGATTGTCCGGTTCCTCCAGTAATGCGCCAATGGCTTAGAGCTCGATATGATATTGCTGAAAGTTGGAATTTGGCCTTGACAGTAAGGCAATTGCAATTTATGGCATTGAACATTCCCAATTTAATATGGGAAAAGGAGCTTGTTGAAGACCCAACAGTACATGTTATCGACTAAGTTGTTTGTATGTTGTCGATATGATATTTTGATGTAATTTGTATTTTGATATAATTTAGAACAAGTATAATTTGATTTGATTTTTATGTTATCAATGTTAGGGCTTTTATTTGATTTGATTTGGAAATCGAGTAATCGACTAAGTTGATTCGGACAGCAATCGAGTGATTTTGAAATCAAGCGATCGACTAAGTGATATATTGATGTAATTTGATATTTTGATGTAATTTGGAACAAATGTAATTTTATTTTATTTTTTTATTATTTGGAAATAATGTTAGGGCTTTTATTTGATTTGATTTGGAAATCGAGTGATCGATTAAGTTGATTCGGACGGCAATCGAGTGATTTGGAAATAGAGCGATCGATTAAGTTGATTCGGACGTCAATCGAGTGATTTTGAAATCGAATGATCAACTAAGTTGATTCGGATGGCAATCGAGTGATCGACTAGTTGATTCGGACCGCAATCGAGTGATTTGAAATAATATTCGTATGTTGTCAATAATGACCGAAACTACACGGTGAAGTCGTTTGGCTTTAATACAAAATGACCCAGCCAGATCGTTTGGTCTAAAGGACAAACGATGTGGTCATGTCGTTTGGCCTTTAGACCAAACGATGTATCCATGTCGTTTAGCCTTTAGACCAAACGATCTGGCTGGGTCGTTTGAGATTAAAAGCGAACGATCTGCCGTGGTCGCTTGGTATAAAGGAAAACGATTCACCGAGGTCGTTTGGCCTTTATGCCAAACGATGTGGTCGGGTCGTTTGGAAGAAAAATTTTCAAAATTCGCTTTGTTTTTTTTACAACACTTTCATATTCATCAAATTCCACTTTTCCATTCAAACATCAAATATCAAACACTCTCATTCATCAAATTCCACTTTTTCATTCAAACATCAGATATCAAACACTCTCATTCATCAAATTCATCCATACATAAAATTCCATTCAAACATTAAACCCTAAACTGAAACAAATTACATTCAAACATTAAACCCTAAACCCTAAACATTAAATTTCATTCAAACATTCATGCAAACATCATATCCATCAATTCATTCGGTTAACAAAATTACAAACCCTAAACTAAAACAAATTACATCCATCAAACTAAATTACAAAGTTACAAACCCTAAACTGAAACAAATCAACTATAGCGCCCACCAATGTACTTGCACCTAGTCAAGTTGTACGCCTGTTCGAAGGAGGACCTTGCTTCCTCTGGCATATCATTCTCAGCCAATTGCGGACCTCTCTCTAGCAAACGACTTTGTTTCATCGATGACGCTGCTTATTTAAAAAGAAAAATCAAGATAAGTTACCAATCGAATGCAAAAATCACGTTAGAGAAAACTCAATTAAAAATCACAATACTTACAATCGGTGAACAGTTAGGGCGTTATCTCCGTGGAGGGATGAATATGATGAAGCTCGGGTTCACCAAAACTACATGAGAATTCCTCGCATACCAAGTTATGTAGTTTTGATGACACTCCCATGGATAAGACGAAATAGGTCCTCGGTTGCAGAGTTGAATCACGTGATTCTCCCACGGCGCTTGATAAAAGTGGCCCAATATTGGTCTAGCTCACCTCATACCCGCGTCCTGCCACAGTTCTTGTTCTCCAATTTGGCATTGGAGGATCTTTAGGTACAAGTTGCACGTGACCCAACTGACGCACCACCCTTGCGACAGCGTAAAGCTCGACAATGTTGAAAAAACATAGCAATCCCTCAAAAAATGCAATGTCATCGATCGGATTTGTATCTCTGATATTTTTGTAGGGATGCCAAACAACCTGAAACAAAATCAAATGTGTCATTAACTCTAATGATCAATTACTAAAGAATAAATATAAAGAAACTTAAATACCAAATTGTCATTGAATTTAATACTTACATTGAACTCATTCAAATCATCAATTATCGCTCGATAAAACTGCAATGCATACGTTGTGTCGTAATAGTGTGGAGCGACCGATGTGTCTCAGAGCACGCGGCTAAGACGAGATATAGTTGAAGTTTGGGACTGTCATGAATACCGGAAAATACTCATAGATCCATGCCTAGATATACACAAATAGTTAACATATTGATAGAGTAATAAAATTAACATTAAAAAAAATAAACTCTAAAATACTCAAGTTTTACCTGTAGAAGAGTCATATAGCCTGTAACCCCTTTCACCTTCGCACATGTGGCAGCCCCGAGACCTCTATATAAAAACGTCAAAATTGTCGCACCCCATGCATACTCTTGTATCTCATCAATTTCAACAACGGCCTCGATAACATATATAGGCACTCCAGTCCCAGACTTGTCGAAAAACGGCACATCCAAAGAAAAACGTAATAAAAGCTCTAATAAATCCGTTGAACATCCCGAAACTCAAGGCCTTCTACCACATTCCCAAAGAAATCACATATAGGGCTATCATGAATCTTGTTCGCAAAATGCTTCCTGGATGAATTCTAGCCTTACTTTTGAAGTGAACTTGCTAGCTTCCATCTCCTCCCTAATCAAATCAATAGGGAGCCCCGCACCAAGATGTAAGAGATTTATCGATTGTTGTAAATTCAGCTTCATCATCCCCCTTGACTCTTCCTCTAATCTGTGACTCCACAGATTTGGACAACATCGTCCAAAGTCACGATCATCTCTCCCCTTAACCGGCATATGGAAGGTGTTGGTCTCCGATGCCATCTCTCCACAAACGCAGATCAATGGTGGATCCATATGCTCGTGATAACCTTCCACGAGATCAAACAACCCATCCTTCTTCAAACCGCACGGCAAATCTCTGAGACCTTTCACATTCATTTTGAAATTTCATTGGGATAACCGCTAAGTGTGAAACACACTTCAACGCCTCCGCGATCCTCCCCAAAACAACCGAAAGCACGCATTAGATATATATGAACGAAACAAAAGATTTTGTAAAAAGAAAATCAAAGTACACAAGAAAAACAAAATATTACCCTTCTCTCCTAAACATCGCGAAATGACATGCACCGCGATAGTCATACAACAACTCGACTCATACGAGCCTCCCCATACACACCTCTTTGAAACTCCAAATCATCATTGGATTTTCTTACGAAATCCAATACCGGAGGTGCTTCTTCCAATCGGTGGTACGCCTTCTACCACATATTCTTCAACATCATCATCCCCGCTTCATCCTCCTCCTCACTCTCCTCCTCACTCTCTTCCTCACTCTCCTCTTCTACTATACTCTTCCCTTTGTCTAAACCTACATCTAAACCTACATTAGTATCACTATCTACATTATCTACACTATCTTCACTAAACGAATCAACCTCGGGAACTTCGTGAAACCTCTTTTTCCAAATGGTCCCCTCTACTACCGATGCCGCTAAGCCGTCTGCCTCTATGTCTTTTTTTCTTCCAACCGCATCACCGCTAGAGGAACCGCCACCAAACAATTTCTTAACACCCTTGAATGTAGTTTTCGCTACATTCTTCACATTCTTTGATCGAGGACCCATCGCTACAAAGAAAAATAAAACAAGTATTAGTAAACCATATTTAAATAAACAATGTACAAAGAAAACCACTAGAAAAAAGAGATCATCCCAAATAAAAACTAATAGACTTATAAGCTTGCTATGATAACTCTAAGTATATATGAAGAAATAGAATGAGGCGTTACGCTATCCAAATTCTATCGAATTTTGGGCAGAATTTCCTTTGTTTGGTCAACATTTCGTATACTTAAACCTGTCATAACCTGGAAATCAATAATAACATCCTTCCAACAACCATATGTACATATAACCTAACTTTTACACGACAGTGCAAAATGTATATATATACAAGATCAAGCTACGTATGAACCGCCATTTATGTACATCAAGTATTACAACAAAATAACTAGACTCTCTCTACAACAAAATGAACTTGACTCTCTCCTCCCTCGTCAAGCATAGGGAAACCACCCAAAACCACCTTGATTGTACATTCAAGAAAATTTGATAACCAAAGAAAGAGCTTCTCACCTATAATGCTTTACCGCTTTCAGTTTGTTCCCCGTATCCGGACCTTAAGCAAGTACTTTCGTAAAAGCCGCATGTGATCAAGGTCATTACTCATTAGCCAAGACTCAAGAACATAAGCAAGATGAAAGGTGAGTAAAATGTAATGTACGAAAACACTAATCATAAAATGGTAAAAGTATATTCTCTTATAACATCAGGCCCTAAAGGAAAATACTAGGTATATATGAAAGATGAGCACTATGAAAGTTTAAGCCGCTGCGGTAGAATGCTAAGATTGCTAGGGCTATTGAATCAAAAGATTGAGGTAGAATTACATCAATTGAGGAAAAATCTTTTGTAGTCTTGTCTAGTGGTGTTCAATAGTTCAATCAAAGTGGGTCTACTTGTATTATCAAGGAGAGACAAAAAGCTCAAATGTAGCCATTCTCTTTTCAGAGTCTAGACATTTAATAAAGACTTACAATAATGTATGATACATTGATACCATGAATGCCATCCTATTTGAAGGTGCAAGTTCAAAATTTCAGATACAAAATTTCCAAAAGTAGCTTTCCCCCAAGTAGTAACTTCATATTCATCATTCATGATCAAAGAAAAAGGTTTCTTTACATAGAAAAAACGATACATTTAAAAACATTACCAACCACTAAATCATCTTCGATAGACATGTTCCTCGCCGAACAGCTGATCAATATGTCTAATCCATCGGCTTGTAGCTTTTCCTGGACTCAAACTACCACCACTAGTGGCCACATATGCAATCTCCAATCCCTTCCCAACAGGAAGATAAGCAGATCGCACAATGCGTGACCGACTACCCATAACGGTTCGCCATCTGAAAGTCGAATAAGTTCTTGGGCTTGAATTTTTGCAAACCAAAACTGCGCCGCAGTGGCTTAATTTAGCAATACTAAGAATCCTAGCAAAGTCCAACCACTAGCACCTTTCCCCCTAAATTCATTATCCGCACATATAACTCAAACTAGCAAAGTATAAAGAACCCGTAGACATAAGGTCACTTTTGTTATTGGTGGCAAAAAATTGAAACACCCAACAAGTGCGTCGAACTGTGAACACTGATCATGGAGTGTACAATAGAAATTTGTGGAAGCTACATCTTTTTTGATGAATTTTAAATAGTGGGGCATTGTTATTACTCCACCTGAAGCACCAATTCCATGCCCAATGAGCAAAGAAGCAAGTGTCAGAATGAAGCACGTGTACAATGCAAAGCCAGTGACATGAGTGGTGGTGGACGACGCAATGAAGGCACCAGGTCATTGTTGCAAATCAAATCAGCTGATTAATCAGAACTTGAAGTTGAAACTTGAAAACAAATCTCAATATATTTGTTTCTAGAATCATTTCTAGAGCGAAAAAGCAATGATATGTCTTATGCTGTCCTTACAAAAACAAAAACAAATAGATTTAGGGACATGTTCTCAAAGCATAGACATGTTTTAATAGATTGCTTATGATGCTGCATTAGTAAATTGATCGATTCGATAAGGCGAACTTCTATGGATGCTATACTTAAATCAAATAATATGATGTATAGCTGGCGGCCTTGACTGCGACACCTATAGATTTTATTCCACTTAATAATATCTTGTAGTAAAATAGAATTTAAAATAGAAAACCGCTAAATTTCTAGAGAACAAACATGATCAAGAGATCATTAGTGTTTCAAAATCTCAACTCAAACATGCAGATTACACCAGAAACAGAAACAAGGAAATAAGAAATAAAGAAGCAGACAAAAGAAGAGAATCCATTAATAATCTAAGAGGAAAGATCAAAACTTATCAGACAAATAATTCCAACATTCCATTGAAAATGAAAAACATGCTTGATAACTCAAACAGAAGAAAACCCATTTTCAAGAAAGTCTGAAACCAAACAAAGCAAGGGAAGTGAAACCAACTCAACTCCCCAAGACAAGTGAGCAAGCATAATTCATACAAACAGAAGAAATACCAACTCACAAAATGCTCATAGAAACTGAGAAGTCAAATGAAGAGTAGTAGCTAGAGTTTACAAGCTACTACTTGGGTTGATCGTTTAATAAACATAAGTCGTTAGTAACTTGAGAAAAAGAACTTGGGTTTTGATATGAAAGTTAAGTCGAGTAAGTTTACTACTTTTAAGTCTGATCTTGATTTACCTGTACAACAGCTGTTTCAGATAGCCAAAGAGTCTAGGAATGTGATTCGGTTGGGATTAGATGTAGGCGCTGGGACGGGTACTTTTGCTGCGATAATGAAGCTTTATAATGTTACTGTAATGTCTACTACTATGAATCTTGGTGCCCCTTATAATGAAGTGATTGCATTGAGAGGTTTAGTACCGTTACACGTTCCATTACAGCAGAGGTTTCCGATTTTTGATCGGGTTTTGGATCTTGTGAGATGTAGTCATGCGGTCAATCGTTGGATTCCGGTTAAGGCGATGGAGTTTTTGTTTTATGATGTGGATAGAGTGTTGAGAGGTGGTGGGTATTTATTTGAGAGCTAAAATAATGATACCATGCTGGGATAGTGAAAAAGCTGAAATGCAGGTCTGCATTTTCACTCTGTCTCAGGTGATAGATGCTGGTAAAGGGGAAAGTTACTTATAAACTGATTATTCTCGATGGTTATCAGTCCTTACAAAACTAGTTAATTAGTAAAACGTGGATGAAACTTCGGGATATTGCATAATGGCAGAGATTGATAGAGTATGCCGCGTTAATTTGGTTCGCTCCCACCACTACTATGGATTCATGAACTCGTTGAAACACGATTCATGTGAATTATATTGGGTCTGCCTAAAAATATGACAACTCTTGGATTCTGTCTTAAATACTCCTCGAGCAATTTGACTTTAGCTTCAGCAAAAACACCTTATAAGAAAAATCAGCTTAAACTTACTGAAGGATTTCAAAACTTAATTATACTGAAGGATTTCATTGAAAAGTTTGTATGATTTTCCTTTCCTAGCACCCAAATTCTTTATACAAAAATTTCCAATTTAGTTGATCGTTTTATAAAAGTTAACACTTCAATTCCAACCACTACAACTGCCAAGAAATATGTTTCAAAGTCGGAGGAAAAGAAACCAATAGCTCCTAATACCTCTACCTCATCAGTTCCAATTAGGAATGGAGCATGAGCATATCCACTTCCACCTAATTCCTTCAAGCCACCTCCCATTTGTTCCTTAAATACCCTTCCATCTCCATCAACTCCAAGTCCTTCAAATGGACCCAACAAAACAAATTATGTTTGGGCTCAGAATCTGTGCTGGTTGATTTTCTTGTGGGAGCTGGAATCAAGGTGAGAGTAATTGGTGATTAACTGTCATGCTTTATTTAAGTGGTTATGGTGTTTAACGGTAATTGTGCTGTTAACTTGGTATTACAGCCAACATCAATAGTAAGCTACAACCATCTCGGTAACAATGATGGCATGAATCTTTCGGCACCTCAGACTTTCCGGTCAAAGGAAATCTCAAAAAGTAATGTTGTCGACGACATGGTTTCTAGCAATGGTATCCTTTATGAGCCGGGCGAGCACCCCGACCATGTCATTGTCATCAAGGTACAGCACAATCTCATTTTTCATCAATGAACTCTTTTGAGATGGTGTAATCTTACTTTTGGTATTAATGAATTGACATTTTATATTCTTCTAGTATGTGCCATATGTGGGGGATAGCAAGAGAGCTATGGATGAGTACACATCAGAGATATTCATGGGTGGTAAGAGCACTATTGTCATGCACAATACTTGTGAGGATTCCTTGTTGGCTGCTCCCATCATACTAGACTTGGTCCCGCTTTGCTGAACTCAAGACTAATCCAGCCTCAAAGCTGAGGGAGAGGTAATTTTCTAATATGCACTCTGGTTCGTATGTTTTAGTACCTAATAATGTTTGAGCTAATTTGTTTGTTTTATTGCTTTTAACAGGGCAAGTTCCATTCCTTCCACCCAGTTGCTACTATTCTCAGTTATCTCACCAAGGCCCCACTGGTAAGCAAACATGCCTCGTCTAATTTTTACTTATAAAGTCATTGTACTAGTCATACGGGATCGCCTCCCTGATTTGCTAGTTGGTGAGGGTGTGAGGTGATGCCTCACCAACTGGACTTGTCCTAGAATCTATGATACGGTTGGGTGTCTCGTCTCTAGAGTTTATGAAAATAGACATGCCCCCATCAGCAAGCTCAAATGCCACAAGAGTAAATTTGCCCCCAGCACTCAGTCCTACTTCTGCTAGATTAAGTGAGTCCCCTGCCCCCTCCACATCTAGAGCTAAATCATCCATAAAAAGTTTATTGCCGCTGACTTAGTTTCAAGTTCGGGAATACTACTTCGTGAGATAGAAAAAGCTGCCATCTTGTCGGTAGGGGTGCCCCATGGGAGTTCAAGAAAAGTCTATTGTGTCAAGGATATCATCTCTTACCAAGATATTTATTCCTAAGGTTTGGAGAACATCTTTCCTTCCTGTTACCTCATTTGAACACTCAAATCCGAATCTCTCGCATGGAGGTAGCATGGTCAATCCAATCATGTCAACTGTAAGTTTCCTCTCTTATTTGCTTAACTAGGTTACATTGACAAAATGCTATAGCCGCTATCTTTTATGTGTTATTAAAGCCAAAACCATAAGTACCTAATAACAGAACTCTAGGTACTTATATACACTCTTATCATCGATGCTCTAGACAATCATCTACATCCTCTAAGTCTAATCAAATTGGAACGGCCTAACATGATAAAGTGGAATACTTGGGATCATGAAATATGTACAAGTGTACAACATCATTTGGAATATGGTTCTTGCAGAGAGAATATAGGATTAAATAAGGTCATAAAGAAAGAGAGAAAGTGAAAGTTCATGAACTGTAAAGAAACCCAACTACTTCTCCTTAACACAAAGATTCAAACATCATAATATCATAAACAAACAACAAAAAAACGAGAAAACAAAAGTTAAGATTTATGTAATGTACCAAAAACGCAACGCGACCAATCGGGTTCACCGAGAAATTCTCTTAACACCTCTTTGATCAACTATTCTAGTTGCACGCTCAAAATTCTTCCCAAATAAAAATGCAAACCGTGCATAAACAAAAAAAATGCCAACACTTTAAAACATTCTACATATAATTTTTTTTCCTTCTAATTGACGTGAAATTTAAGAGAAAATAAGATCACGAAGATGAAGAACTAATCCATCAAATCCATCAAATTTAGTGTTTTTTTTTTCCTTCTAATCCATCAAAAACAAATAATTTAAGGTGTTTTGCATTCACTATGCGGTGTTTTCAATAATTTCTTTGAAACAACTCAAACAAGAAAAAATTTCTTCAATGATACAGACATGACTTATAATTGGAGGGGAAATAATAAAAAAAAAGAAAACTTACAAATTTTCTCAATGAGGTCGTTCGACATGAAGAACTTCATGAAGAACTTCATGAAAGAATGGCAGAAATTGTACACATATGCTTCACATATTGTGGCAAATAATTGAAGAACTCGCAGAGATTGAAAAACTCGCAGAGATTGAAGAACTCGCAACCAATTCGCAGAGATTGAAGAACTCGCAGAGATTGAAGAACTTCACTAAAACTGAATTGGATCGCCTCGTTTATGGATTGTTTCAATTAGATTGTGGAAGGGTTCAATTGGATTGCTTGCCGATTGTTGATTTTGGGTTTTTTTTTGTTAGGGTGATAACAAACGTCGAAGGGTTTTGGACGACAAAGATGACCGAAGGAATAGGTTTTTCCGGTTTGCGATTTGGTGGGGGGGTGTACTGGGCTTTCTTGTTTGGGCTGGGCTGGAGGCTGCCCGATCTAATTTCAGTGGCGCCCAATACAGCACTCTCAAAAAATTGTTGGTGGTTACGGCCTTGCAGGGTCTCATTGCAGTCAGATTGTACGTTTGGGATTTCACGTGTGTGGGTGGGCCTTTGAGCCTTCGGACGTGGCATATAATTCGCGGGCTTGAGGGACTACGACATGGTGGATCAAACGAAATTAAGGCCCGATATGACAACGAAGAATGAGGCATCTGTGATTCTGTTCTCTCTGTTTTTCTGCTTCTCATTACGCGATTTTGTCCAACCCATGAAAGAGAGATTCTATCAGGCTGCATTCGTACGTCCCACGAGAAGCACGAATTGTGACACTATTTCCCACGCGAAGAAAGATACATGCTTTAGTCATTGGTTTAAAGTTTAAACTTCTATATACTTTGACACCAACATTCTCCCCACGTGCAGCACGTGCGAAGCTACTAGCAGCTTTTTTTGGGTAAAGCTACAAGCAGCTGCACACCATCCTTTGCTAGTTTGCTTCACTAACCTATATATGTGCACTAGCTTATCAGAACTAAAATACCCAGTTTTTTCAACAAAGAGCAGACTCTTACTTGAAGTTGCTTTGAGAACAAGTGTAGATATGGCTGCACAAGAAGGTGTAAATTATCTATCAGGGTTAGGCTTATCTCGCCTAATATGTCTTCCTATGGCACTAAGAGCGGCAATTGAGTTAAATGTATTTGAAATCATCTCCCAAGCTGGGCCAGATGCTCAACTATCACCATCAGATATCGTCGCAAAAATCCCCACGAAAAATCCCAGTGCTGCGATTTCCTTGGATCGAATTCTTCGAATGCTTGGTGCAAGTTCAATCCTCTCTGTCTCCACGACAAAAAGTGGAAGAGTCTATGGATTAAATGAGGAATCGCGTTGTTTAGTGGCTAGCGAGGACAAAGTTTCTGTGGTACCTATGTTGCTATTTACTTCTGATAAGGCTGTTGTCGAGAGTTTCTACAACATTAAAGATGTTGTACTTGAAGAAGGGGTTATACCATTTGATAGAACTCATGGAATGGATTTCTTTCAGTATGCTGGTAAAGAGCAAAGAGTCAACAAATCTTTTAATCAAGCTATGGGGGCTGGTTCCACTATTGCTTTTGATGAAGTGTTTGAGGTTTACAAAGGTTTTGATAATTTGAAAGAGTTGGTTGATGTTGGTGGTGGTATTGGGACTTCACTTAGTAACATTGTTGCTAAGTATCCACATATCCGTGGTATTAATTTTGAGTTGCCTCATGTTATTGGTGATGCACCAGATTACCCAGGTTGGTTTCGCTCTTTCACTCTTCCACACACACACACATCCTCTCGGTCTCTCTCTTATGTATTTATTTGATGTAAACAGGCGTGGAGCACGTTCCCGGAGATATGTTTGAGGGAGTCCCAAATGCACAGAACATTTTGCTCAAGGTTAGTTCAACAAGATTTGCAGCATAAAACTGAGTTGGGTTTGCAATTGGATCTGGAAAGTTTCATGGTGCCTGGAAGTACATTCTTAAACTATATCATAGTTGATGACTAATACATGATTTATGCATGCAGTGGGTACTTCACGACTGGGATGATGACAGAAGCATAAAGATACTAAAGAATTGCTGGAAAGCATTACCTGAGAATGGAACGGTAATTGTAATCGAGTTTGTTCTTCCTCAAGTATTAGGCAACAATGCAGAATCTTTCAATGCATTGACTCCCGATCTCCTCATGATGGCGTTGAATCCTGGGGGTAAAGAGAGGACAACAATCGAATTCGATGGTCTAGCTAAGGCAGCAGGATTTGCTGAAACAAAGTTCTTCCCAATTTCACAAGGGCTTCACGTGATGGAATTCCACAAAATTAACTGTTAGTACTTAATTGTGTACGTTTCATTGTATTGCTTGTGGGTTTTGGCCTACGATGTTCAAGAAGAATAAGATTGGGAGACGGGATAGAGAAACAGAAGAACCAGTACGCTCCGCTTCCATCCCGCACTCGTGTTTTCATTTGTGGAAATATATTTTCAATGAATATGCATTTTTGCAGAAGATGATTTTGTAAGTTTTCAAAAGAAAGTAAAATCAAGGATATTTGATTGACGGCAAGAAAGAATCACCACCAAGACATGTAAGATGGCAAATAGATATATATTCTGCCTCTATATACTATGAGCACAAACCTGTTCGGAGACAAGTACATGGGGATTATGTATTAGAGGTGAGATAATTCCTCACCTCTGATTCAAAAAAGAAAGACCTACTGTAGTTACAAAATTCCTGACAAAAGGCTCCTACCTGAAGACACATTCTTCAGATATATGTTGTCTCCTAACAAGGGAGGAGAAAAAGTGGAAACCCTACCCAACCATAGCTAAATGCGGAATTCATCAAAAGAATGCCAGTCACTTCTGAGAATCTGGTCATTCCTTGCTCGCCAAACAACCCATCACTCTGCAATTTGCCCCTACTGGTCATATCTCAATACTGCTTGAAACAAGCATTCCATTATGACGATCATGTTTCTAAATTTTTCTCCAAATCTCCTACTAACCAATGTCCATACACTTCTTCCTAACAAGCAGAATAAACAAGAAGCGTAATAACATACAAACAGAAAACCAGAATATGTAGCAGAGCCAAACAGCATCAATATCGGAGTCCAATAACCTGAGATAGTTGCTTGACAAATGCGGGCCACATGCTCAAGCTGAAGATAATATCTATATTCATCCATTCTACAGCTACTCTCCCAATCGTTACCAATGACAAAAGTTGGAACGACAGCATACCTTCTGCTTCTGTACTTTCCCATGTTAAACGGAATGAATACCCTGCATTAAGACCACATAATAGAGATGATTGTTTTCTTTCTACACCTTAAAATTGCTTAAAAGAAGAAGATTAACTATCATTGACATTGGTTTAGTATAAATCTAATGGAGCAGAAAATTTTCACCTTGGCCCTACTTGGTCTATAGAAGAAGAGCAAGTTTTTGGTGAAAGATCCAAGTGTTTTGAGACGGCCAAGTAGCTCCTTGATGTATCCTGTTGGGAAACTTCAACAATTGATAAACATCAATAAGATTTAATAAATCAAACACCTAAACTGCTAAACCTAGAGTTTAAACCTTCAACAAATAATATTCAATAACAACCAATCTAATAAACTCGAGGGTTTTTTAGTTTTTGGCCCATGTGATAATATGGTAATTAGACTTTGGCCCACCCTTACTTCAATATTAGGTCTTGGCCCATTGACTGAAGTTTGACCTTGTTGACTATTAAGAAACTTTGGTGTGAGAAGTGATGGTCAACAAGGTCAGTTAATGGGCCAAGACCTAATATTGAATTAAGTGTGGGCCAAAGTCTAATTTCACTATTATCACATTGGCCAAAAACTAAAAAACCCTAAACTCAACAACTAAATCTAATTAGAAACCAAACTGGAAACCATCTTAAATCCTATTCCTAATTGAATTAGGAAACCAATGAAAATATAAACTACTAATTAATTATTAATGCATGCTCATGCATCAATCTCCTCAGCTTGAAAGAAACTCATCCTCGAGTTTGGAGTTATAAAAATTCATTAATGCACAAAAGCTCTTCATAGTTATATACGTCACTCCTACTTGCTAAAAAAAGCCACATGATGGATCACGAAAGTATGGAAGCAATGCCACACCACCAACTAGAGGCAAATCTACGTTGGAGTTTCACCTCCATCATTAGATTATTTTAATCCTAGCCTACCAAAGACACAACAAAATCCCTTAAAACATGTGTATATTCAACACTCATTATATGTCTTACAACGGCATTAGTATAGCCCTATTTGTAACTCAATAAATATAAGGATGGCGGCAAGCAGAACTTGAAGAGTTGTTACAAGACCCCCTGGAAGGCAAAATTGATAAGAAAACAAAGATCTCTCTGACAGAATCGTAACTTAAGATAAAGAGACACCAAAGAAGTGACAAAAACCATTGTCATCCACATATCGTTAAGTATCACCAAGGAAAATGAAAATTCTTAAACGTAACAACATTTTACTATTTAAGCTATGGAAATGAAGTATTACTGGTGTTAATTTGCATTTTAGTCTAAAGGATTGTATGTACCAGTGTACTCATACCTCTACGAACGACTACCATTGGGTACTACTATAAGAGTCACCCACTAATGAGGCGTGCTTGCTTGCCCACTACTGTGGCAGTCCCGCTTGCCTACTAGTGAAGCGTGCTTGCTTGCCCGCTACTGTGGCATCACTTGGCTACTAGTGAGGCGGGCTTGCTTGCCCGCTACTGTGGCAGTCCCACTTGCCTACTAGTGTGGCATTCGGGCATTCCCCCTATTGGAGCAATAACACTACCCACTAATATGGCACCCAAGTTATATATAGCAGGTCCGGAGATACGTCAAGAGATTTTTTCCATATGAAGCTTTGGGAAAGATTTCATACAAAGAGGAAAATATCTCATCAAATAAGGAAAAGGTATTTTAAGCAATAAGATTCCTATAAATACCCAACAATCATTTCATACAAAGAGGAAAATATCTCATCAAATAAGGAAAAGGTATTTTAAGCAATAAGATTCCTATAAATACCCAACAATCATTTCAAACAAAGAACTACGTACATTTTTTAGACTTGATTCCAGAGAACGATTTGAATACGTAGGCAGCCATTGGTGCCTTGGTGGTACAGTCTCTCTCACTTCATATCAACCTCTCCAACAAGATCATTGGTGTGTTTGCGTGAGTCCTCACCCAAACATAATTGGCGCCGTCCGTGGTCCTTATTGACGGGCTCTCTTCCACGTTCCTTCTTCCAAGCACCATTAATGGCAAAAACTACAAGGTCTCAGGCGAACAAGAATGCAAGAACACAACAACAACAACAAGACGAAAATCCGGAAGTACTAATCAATCAGGAGGTGATAGAACAACCTGCTGCAACAGATCTACAATATCAGCCTTTTCAACTCCAAGTGCCATGACAATCCAGATCTAGACGTCTGCCATCTCAGGCTCCAGTAACTCACCTTCAAGATCTAGATGTTACAAATGCAAACGAAGTAAATCCGGAAAATATTGAGATAGGAGATGAAGACGTGCCGTTAGAAGTACTGCGTCAGAGGTTCAGAAGAGAGAAGGAGCATAGCAACTACTTGCAGAAGCAACTGGACAAAGGGAAACAAGTACAAAGGGATGACGCCGATGCTGCATCTTCCACACCGGCAAGAGCTCCCAGATCCGGTGAAAACCGGAGTGTATCCAACCGACTACAATTTAATTACGGTACATCCCGTCTATTGGAGCCTGTCCCTGAGCATCATCACTCAAGGTCAAGCAGACATTCATCCCATTCAAGAAGACGATTCAGATCTCGAAATACCAACAACACTAGGCGTAGAAGTGGTCATAACATGACAAGATCATTGAATGTTGATCATAGCGCATCAGAAAGGTGGACAACATCCACCATAAGACGCAATGATGGACGCCAAGATCAGGACCTCAGAGACGAATTGCAACATGACCTTAAACATGGCTTGAATGTAGCAAACCGATACAGACAAGTTAACGACGGTCAGCCCAGAATATGGCGACACCAAAGAAATGGCTCCCCAGTTAGATAGCCTGGCCCGTTTTATTGGCATAGGTCTCGCAGCCCAATATAGAAGCAAGCAACAACTGGGGGCGACAACACCGTGAGATGCAACGTAGTGAAATTACTCCTCAAGTCGTAAATCTAGAAGCCACAGGTGCACCATTCACGGAACAACAAATCAAAGACATCGATCATCAAGAAAACAATGACTAATGTGGGTGTCACAGAAGCATGATGGAAAGACCTTGCAGTGAATGAAGATGTCGTCGGGAGATTTTCCCTAAAGATACAAAATGCAGAGCATCAGAAATGATTCAAACAACTAGACCTTCCTACGTTCAACGAAGCAGGAGGAGACCTGAACGATCATGTTATGGAGTTTAAAAACAGACTAATTCTATGGTGCAAAGACCTCCTGTGCAAACTTTTTCCGTTTACGTTAAAAGGAGAAGCTCTACGTTGGCTTTCCAGCTTGCCAGCTCAATCTATCGCGTCATTTCAGGAATTAGCAAACCAGTTCACAGATCGGTTTAAGCATAATTGGACACGTCCTAAAGATGTCAACATCTTGCTCAACACCAAGCAGCAAAAGAATGAAGCATTGGCAAAGTTCGTAATTCGTTTTTGCCAAGTGCAAGCAGAGGTCACCGATGTCCCTGACGTAATGATCATTCATGCATTCAAGGAAGGAGTCCATTTCGATAAAAACGGAATTTACAACTCCCTTGTACGGGACCCCCCACAATCAAAATCCGATTTGTTTGCACGAACACAACAGTTCATTAACATGGAGGAAGATGTTAGATCAAAAGCCTCAAGAGACAGACTTTCGGAGTAAAGACTCAAACAAAGGTAAAGGCAAACAAAAGCAGAACATATCGGAAGGGCCACAACAGAAGTCAGAATACAACAAAGTTAACACAATTCGTGAGGAAATGAAGCTCACTCCATTAAATGTCAAGTACGATGCGATATATGAAAAGATCAAGGGACGCAACTTACTTTTTCCTCCGCTACCCTTACCTGAAAACACTAAGTCTACACATGACAAAAATCTTTGGTGTCACTTCCACAATGATTTCGGCCATGAAACAGGAAAGTGCAGATCTCTCAAGGGAAAAATATAGAGGCTAGTCGACAAGGGACAATTAGACGAGTTTGTGCTTTCAAAAACTGTGAAGCAAAATGTAGCAATTACTAGCCACAATGTCATACTAGCTGGTCATGCCAAAATCAATGATGTTTCATGAACAAGGCAAAAGTGTGAACAACGAGGCAAGTTTGGTTTATTGCGGGAATTTTATCATGTCAATAACATTGATTTTGTTGAAGGAATTCGTTCAGAAACCACAGAGCCTGGTCCCCTATATTTTAGTGATAGAGATTTAATCGACGTCCATCATCCTCATTATGATGCTGTCGTCATCTCAGCTTTCATTGGATTATGGCAAGTTCAAATGCGATCATGATAGATAATCGGAAGTTCTCATGCGGCATTTTTTTGAGTTGCTACAAAACATGCAAACCGTTAGAAAATTTAATTATTGCAGAAAATACTCCAATCATTGGGTTTGACGGAACCGCAACAACCCCAGTAAGAAGAGTCTCTCTACCAGTCACGTTTATAGACAAGTCCATCGACATTGAATTCATCCTGATGAATTGCAAGTCCCCTTGCAATGCAATCCTAGGAAGAGACTAGCTCCACAGCATGGGCGCAGTAGTCTCTACTTTTCACCAGGCAGTAAAATTCTCATCTCTTGACAAAATTTGTAAAGTGCGCGGCGACCAAATGGCTTCCCATAGCTGTCACGAAAAAGTCTTGAAGGAATATCGTCAGTCGGATATGCGGGGAAATACAATTCTCGATGAATTATAGCGCGTCTAAATCGAGAATCGATCCACGCCGCGATTTTTATATTGCTAGTTCAAAAAATGAAGGACCGCCGACTATCGACTGCCTCTTAGAAGTTCAAATTGGGAATTTAGGCGGAGAAACAACTTTCATATCGGCAGAACTAACGGAAAATGAACAAAAAGAAATTGTAGCACTCCTCAGAAAGAACAAAAAGATCTTTGCTTGGTCAGTCGAGCAGATGCTTGGAATCAGCCCAAAAGTTGCAGGCCACACACTTGACATGGATCCTACCATCAAGCCAGTTCGGCAGAAGCCTATGCGCATGGCTCCGGATAGAAAACTCAAAGTCAGAGAGGAAATTGATCGGTTACTCTCAACTCAGTTCATACGGCCAGTTTCATATCCGCAGTGGTTGTCTAACGTGGTTGCAGTGCCCAAGAAAGATGGTAAAATGAGAGTGTGCATTGATTTCACGAACCTTAACAAAGTTTGCCCGATTCATTCCTACCCTCTTCCATGAATATCGGAATTTGTAGATGCCACGTCTAGCTACCCACGCTTATCATTTATGGATGCGTATTCGGGATACCACCAGATCCCGCTAGCTGTTAAAGACCAAGAAGCAACTGCATTCATCACTGACCAAGGGATTTTTTGTTACCAAGTTATGCCTTTCGGTTTAAAAAATGCAAGGGCTACGTACCAGAGGATGATCAACACCATATTCGGAGATATGTTGGGCAAGACAATGGAGGCTTACATTGATAACATAGTTGTAAAATCCAAGCACAGTGACGATCACATCTCTGACTTACAATCAATTTTTGACATAATTGACGAATTCAACATGTGGCTAAATCCTTTGAAATGTGCTTTCGGACTGATATCAGGAAAATTTATAGGGTATTTGATTTTGACTCGTCGAGGCATCGAAGCTAACCCAGAACAAATCCGATCCATTCAAGCCATGCCCTCTCCAAAAACAAAAAAGGAGATTCAACAGCTCACAGGGCACTTAGCAGCACTAAATCGTTTCATCTCTAAATAATCGGACCGGTGTCATCCTTTCTTTCAGACGTTAAAAGATCCAGCAAGGTGGAATGATGATTGTGAAAATGCCTTTCAATCAATCAAGAACTACCTGGTCTCGCCACCGATCTTGGCCAGCCCAGCTACAGGGCAACCTGTTAGAGCTTATTTGGCCGCTACAGATACTGCAGTAAGTGCAGTCCTGTTCATCAAAGGAGAATACGGTTGTCCGATCTTCTTCATTAGTAAAACACTAACGGGGGCAGAAAGTAGATATTCGATAATTGAAAAAATTGCTCTAGCGTTGGTTCATGCTGCCAGACGCCTCAAGCCGTATTTCCAAGGAAGACTGATCAAAGTATACACGAAATATCCTAAACGCAAAGTTTTCCGAAGTGCCCAGAAATCAAGCAAACTCGCGGAATGAAATATCTACTTAAGTGCTTATAGCATCAATTTTGAACCTCGCGTTTCAGAAAAGGGTCATGCACTTGCATCCCTAATGGCAGATTTCCCTATCGACGATTTTATCCCCTAAGTCAACCAAGACAACGGTATCTATAGCGAAACGGCTATAGTTGGGGGTGAGGAAGCCCTGCCAAAACATACTGACCCTTCATCTGATTCATGGATTGTTTACACGGATGGCTCACACGACAAATCCGGCTCTGGATTAGGATATGTTTTTATCAAGCCAGATAAATCAACCATTAAGCGCTCAGTTCCTTTTGGGTTCAAGGCCTATACAAATTCAAAATCGTGGAGGTTGCATTTACGACACCTTACTCCACGCATCAGAAGGTCGTGGAGTTTGCGTTGACAAAACCTTACTCCACACATCAAAAAGTCATGGAATTTGCGTTTGCAAAACCCTACTCCACGCATTAAAAAGTCGTAGAGTTTGCGTTTGCAAAACCCTACTCCACGCATCAAAAAATCGTGGAGTTTGCTTTTGCAAAACCCTACTCCACGCATCAAAAAGTCGTGGAGATTGCGTTTGCAAAATCTTACTCCACGCATCAAAAAGTCTTGGAGTTTGTGTTTGCAAGACCTTACTCCACGCATCACAACGTCGTGGAGTTTGCGTTTGAAAAACCCTACTCCACGCATCAAAAAATCGTGGAGGTTGCGTTTGCAAAACCTTACTCCACGCATCAAAAAGTCGTAGAGTTTGTGTTTGCAAAACCTTACTCTACGCATCACAACGTCGTGGAGATTGCGTTTGCAAAACCTTACTCCACGCACCAAAAAGTAGTGGAGTTTTGCGTTTGCAAAACCTTACTCCACGCATCAAGAAGTCGTGGGGTTTGCGTATGCAACATTTTGCCCTATGCACCAGAAAGTCGTGGAGTTTGCGTTTTCAACACCTCTCCACGCACCAAAAAGTCATGGAGTTTGTATTTTCAACACCTCTCTATGCACCAAAAAGTCGTACCCCTACGAACGACCATCATTGGGTACTACTATAAGAGCCGCCCACTAAGGAGGCGTGCTTGCTTGCCCACTCCACGACTTTTTTGGCATCAATACCAACACTAGCATTAATAGATGCCATGTCAAACGGGCGGTTGCTACTATCAGTTTTGTCATGCACTTGCACCGCAGATATTTCAATCACACTGTTCCATTCTTTTGCAGTAATATTATGTTTATTCTTCGCCGCAAAGAACGAATTCCATCCGACGAAGTGGGGGCGGTGTATGTACCAGTGTACTCATACCCCTACGAACGACCATCATTGGGTACTACTATAAGAGTCACCCACTAATGAGGCGTGCTTGCCCACTACTGTGGCAGTCCCGCTTGCTTACTAGTGAGGCGTGCTTGCTTGCCCGCTACTGTGGCATCACTTGCCTACTAGTGAGGCGGGCTTACTTGCCCGCTACTGTGGCAGTCCCGCTTGCCTACTAGTGTGGCATTCGGGCATGCCCCCTATTGGAGCAATGACACTGCCCACTAATATGGCACCCAAGTTATATATAGCAGGTCCGGAAGATATGTCAAGGGATTTTTTCCATATGAAGTTTTGGGAAAGATTTCATGCAAAGAGGAAAATATCTCATCAAATAAGAAGAGGGTATTTTAAGCAATAAGATTCCTATAAATACCCAACAATCATTTCAAACAAAGAACTACGTGCATTTTTTAGACTTGATTCCAGAGAACAATTTGGATACGTAGGCAGCCATTGGTGGTACAATCTCTCTCACTTCATATCAACCTCTCCAACAAGATCATTGGTGTGTTTGCGTGAGTCCTCACCCAAACAAGGACAAATAAAATATATACTAGAAAAAGAAATATTGCTTACAACACAATGCACTTTGTTGGAGTTAAAGACAAGTGAGAATCAACTTTTTGAAGAAGAGTCCTTTTAAAACTTCAAGTGAACTATGGATTCCAGAAGAATTTAAAGTATGAAAGCTGTACTCATGCAGTCTTCTAGAGGATGTAAGCAGAAAACAGAATCATGCATATGGAGTGGTGAACACATATGATTGGAAGAAATTTAGTTAACTTTGTACATATCGGAACTTACAGCCTTTCCCACACAATTATTTGTCTAAAAACTCAATAACTCATAATCACAGGGTAAGTAGAAAGGGAAAGTAAGTAAGTTGTCAGCAGTATAAATCTTACACAGCATACCTGCTGAAGGTCATGACCATCATCACATAGAGAGCCTCTACGGGAGGTTTCTTTTGAGTTTGTCAACAATGGTAGACTTAGTTGATTGGCTTCATCAGCTGGTTGGGCATGCTGACGATGTGGCTTCTTTCGCAACGAGCCAGTACAGAGATTGTCCAAACCAACTTGAGTACCTACAGAAGAATGCAATTGCACATTGTCATTGTTTCAGTTTCTTATCCTTACAGTGTTAGATTGCACCACAGCTTGCTGAATATGTGGTTCGTGCTCAAAGAGCAAGTGGAGAGATCCTTCAAACTAACAGGATTACCTCCAGAAGATTCCAACTGCATATCATCATTGTTTTCTTTTCTTTTCCTTGGACTTTTTCTGTTTCCCTCCATGACAATGCTGTGAGGTCCCTCCTGTTGCAGGTTTTGAAGCCTCTCAACTTCTTTCGATAGCTTCTTCGCTGTCAAGTACCGCATAGAGTTAACAGATAAAGAGCAGAAAATATATTCTTTTTCTTATGTATATAAGTACAATAGACACATATTCAAACAGAGTAGAAGAATACAATACAATCCAATCCAATTCAACCGCTATCACACATACAACTCTTTACCATCTATCACCACATGGATTCCATATAGCTATTCAAGGGAAGTAAAAGAACCTGATCCAGTAAGCTAAGCATTTGAACTGTCACATTTTGTGGGAATCAAACAAATAACTTTTTGATAAGTACAGACTAAGTTTCTTAGATCTCCAACTCGAACAGAAGCCCTTTGGTGAAGAGACTATACATGAGAACTTTATTTTAAGTTTGTCACAAAAATATATTTCATTTCATACTTCCAAATGTCAGAATAACAACAAAAGGACGTGACTTCTAGCACCAATTGTTACCGAAAGGAATAAAAACATACTATCCAACTAGCAAGTATATGACTAAACAAACTGAGCATGGCGTCTTATATACTTTTGAAAACTACAATCCGCGAGCCATGTTATAATGCATCAAAACACAAATCGTGTACTCTGTCAGTCTGTCTGTCCCTTGGTTGACTTTCTTAAAAACAACAATGAATTTGAACAAAATGATTGATGGAAGTGTGGATTCAATCAGGGAAAAATACTCTCTTTACAACTTGTCATTTTATTTTCATACAAATACTTGTACTAGATTTTAGACGATGTTTGATTACACTCAAAAAGCAAAGTAAAATTTCCCCCTTCATAGGTCTCTAAGACATAGTTTACCAAGGTTGGGTTGATACTTAATAACCCAGAGTACAAGAACTTTCCAAAGAAACAATGAGCAGCATTCATTAAATAAATTAAATTGTCTTACTCTTTTGGCATTCTTCAGTCATAAGCTTTCTGTACTCGTCTCTGGACGATCTGCATATACTATATGATTTACACATTAGGTTTCATCCTGCTTTGAAATAATAACAGTGAACGAGTGAAAAAGTTTCAAACAGATCGAATCACTTGCCTCATGATTTCAAGTTCTGCATTCCGCTCATTTAACTGAGCCTGAAGCCTCTCATTTTCAGTTTTAAAATATTCTGTCTGCTCCTCCAAGGCTGCAAACAAATTGAAGGCAAAACAATCTGCATTTCAGTTCCATCATCCAAACAACAACAGCTTTTTTTTAACGAACTTTTAAAAAATGGATGTTAAGAGAATTAATACCAGAGGCATAGTTCACGATTGCGTTTTCTTGGTCATGAACGTACTCTTCTAATTCTGATATTTTGGTCGTCTAAAGATAACAAAAGCTCGAAAATATATCATTTACCACCCAGGAATACTATGCCAATTACATGATTGAAAATGTAAATAGTTCACGCATACCTTCAGTTTATTGTACTTGTCGTAAAGTTTAGAGTATAGGCCCTCCATCTGAATTTGCGTTATATAAAGTTCAGTTTCAGCGTGATTATTTATGTTTTAAGTGAAGTAGTTTCAGGTAACTCAGACTGCGACAGGAAGAAGTATACGTATACCTGAATAGTGTCATTCATTTTAAAGTTGTGCTTGCAACGTTACTTCTCTACTCCACTAAAAGAAGAAATAAATTTTCATTTTGTATACTATATACAAGGTGCAAACAACTTTTAAAGTTGTTGGTTGGTTCCGTAATCAAGAAGCTATCTGAATTCTGAAGTGCCAAATATGCTTGCCCATCTTGCCTGGGCAGGAGCCAGTAGACCTAAGGGCATCACCAATCGGGCCTGGATACGGGCCTTTACATTCAAATATGACGGACTTTAAAAAAAAAAAACGCAGCTCCTAAATGGACCTCCAATTTTATCATCCTGTATCTGTGTTCATTCTTACAGATATTTTGAAGAAGCCCAAACCCAGAATTTCTGCACATGGCTCAACTTAAAAACTCACGTGAGTTCGGTTGAATCAAATTTCTATCAAAAATTCTTTAGCAACACACAAAATGAACCGAAACTTGTGAACACAATGATGTGGCACTCATCAGGCAAGAGGTGCGTGTGTATTTCTCAAAGAAGTACTGCAAATCAAGGTCTCTCTGCTTGCCAGGTCATTGTGTTCACAAATTCGGTTCAAAGTGTGTGTTGTTGTAGAAACACTCAATTTCTATTATTCTCACTGTTTTTATATCACCAGTCGGGCCTAAATACGAGCCTTTACCTTCAAAGTTCAAACAAGACAAAAGAGCAACTAACCTATTAGATATATCAAAGATGGAAACTTTTATTTAATTAAGCAAAAGCCTAATATAACTGTTATGCATGAGTCAAAACCGAAACAGATCAGGACACTTGTTTCTTTCGTTGAGCACTACGTCAATTAGGACATCAACTCCATACCCAGTGCCGGCTCATTCATAAGGCGACTTAGGCGGCCGCCTAAGGCCTCAAATTTAGAAGGCCTCCAAATTTCCTTATTTCTCCTTATATAAATTTGATATTACCATCTTTTATAAAGAAAAAAATAAACAAAAAAGATAGTAGGAGTCTATTTGTTTTCTCCCCACGCACTAAATCTCATGAGTGAATTGGTTTGAAGAAAGTTTAATCCAATAGACCACTACACAATTTGCATCTTAGAGTTATAGGATGAATCTAATGGTTGCTAGTGCGTAGTTGTCTTAATTTTTGTGGGAGTGTCCTCATTTAGTTAGATATATTAATTAGAAAGAATCAAAGAAAATATAAAATTCCACAATATATGCAAGAATCTCCACTTTCTATGGCGCCTTTTCTACTCTTTATCAACTTAACTAATTAAAGACATATTAAATACATATTAACCAACGTCTCTCTTTCTCAACATCTCTCTCACATACACTACTTTCAATTTTTCAATAAATTTTTAAAATAAAAAAGGCCTCGCTTGAATTGGTCGCCTAAGGCCACATCTAGGCTTGAGTCGGCCCTGTCCATACCTATAATTTACCCTGATCTCCACTAGTCTGTGCCCTGAACATTTCAGGCTCAAATAATGGATATATTGAGTCTGATACATTGCCAACACAACATTAGCTGAATATGTTGACCTTGAGAGTTACTGTAATGGAAGCAAGCCTGGACAAAATGGAAAGATTGAGACGTAGCCTCAAGGCAAGATTGAAGTAGTTCACCTCACTTAGTTCGCTGCAGGTACCATAGTCGCGCCATTCGTGCTCCCAAAAGCCAAAATTCGTATACCCTTTCAAGCTGGGCCCAAGGACGGAGCCAAAATTCTAAGGCAGAGTGTGAGATTATGTGTACATCCCACCCCACAAAAAAAATATATACAATTTTTTTGTTTTTTTTGTTAGAAGATAAACAATAAAAATCAACAAAATTATGCATTTATTTCAATTCACAAAACTATACTGCTTGACTAGTAAGAATTTAATATGGACTAACGAAGTTAACTACTTAAGTACTCAAGCTATTAATTGATACTACTATATCTATAATATATATCTACATAATCTAGTCCACAAGTCTACAACAATTCAACAAATTGTTAACTTTCTATAATGTTATATATAAGTCTATATAACTGTACTATTATGTGGAGAAAATTATACAAGATTAACATTTAAAGTAAACAATTATTTTGGTTTTTTTTTTTTTTTTTTTTAGTGAAAATTTTATTGATAATGATAACGAGTTTTACATATTATTATGACAAACGTGCAACAAGTTGCAGGCTGCAAGTCATTTGTGAATTTGTTTTTTGTTTTTTGTTTTGGGTTGAAGTTTGACGATTGTTTAATAATTGAGAGTGAAAGATATGAGGGAGAGCTTACGGGTTTGTTACAGGTGATTAAAATTATACAAATTGACCGGTTTGGCTTTAGGTCTTTGGCTATTTGTTTTAGTCTCATTAACTCATCAAACATTCAAAGACACATTTGTCCCTCTTGAATGATTTTGAACTAAAAAAAAATATGATAAATGATAATTTTGTAAGGGCAAAAAGAGAAATAAAAAAAACGTTAGTTTATTGAAATATTTTTTATTAGTTTTTTCTTCATACTATTTTTTTTGTTGATTATATTATCACTATAGTAGTGAAAATTTTGGGACTGCGGTAGTAGAAATTTGTTAAAAAAATTTGGGAATGCGATGTAGGTCACTATATCCATCCATGGCTGGGCCACCACTTGCTGAAGGTTAGTTAGTTTAGGCTAGAGATGTAGGCATTGACAAAATTAGTTAAACAACATTAATAAGTTATAGTACATACATCGACAATGTTAAAATTATTTGCATCACGTACATCTTTTAAGGTTCCATTTGAGATTGTTACTATCCCCGGCCAAATGCCATGAATGAAAAAGTCTTTTATTGCACCACTTTGAAATAGCTAGGCCCTATCGTAGGGAACCTAGCTAGCCCAATTACCACTGATCCATTTTATAGTTATACAAACCATGAAATTTGGTTTCAAAAAGGGCGCCGTTTCAAAAAGCATGATTTAGAGCCTTATTAGCAATTTGCCAAATTATTCGCGAATCGAATTTTTGAATGACAAAACTTATAATATTTCCAAATGTTTGAAAATTTTGAAATAATTTGCGATTTTTTGCCTTGAAACATATAATATGAATTTTGGCGAATTTTTCAAAAATTCAGCTAAAAAAAATGAATGAAAATTCAGTTGCGCTTTTGTTATTTTGTATGTACTTTATGTCCTTACTCTTATTTTAAGTCTTCAACTCTTATATTTTTAGTGATAAATTAATCCAAAAACTTTGCTTTTATATTTTTTGGGCAATTTTTAAATTGTCATGTCATGGTGTACGTGTGTATTTTGAAATTTGAACGGTAATTTCAATATAATAACAAATAAATGAAAGTACCTATGTAGACCATTCAATTGGTTTCAATATTTTTGTAGCTAAATTGTTTAGATATGTTTGTTTTGTTGTAAAGAATGTCAACTATTATTAATATTTAATAACATAACATCACGGATTTTTAACTTTCGAATTTTTGCAACCAAAACGTTTAAAACGCGTATTAATTAAACAATGCATAATTGCCGCTTTGAGAGAATATTTGACCATACTATTTTTTTGAATTACCGAATAATTATCGGATTATTTCCGTACCGAATTTTTGCCATATCCCGAATTACTAACAAAGACTTAGAGCATCTCTAGGTGGTAGTATCACCTCCCAATTTCTCCGAATTTACTTTCAAAACTCGGAATTTTCGGAAATCCAACTCTAGGGGGAAGCAAATTCGGTCGCATCACCTGTGTAGCTGCATCTTTGGAAGTAAATCTGGGATTTCGGATGTGGATGCAGCGCGACAGTAGTATTTCAAATGTCGCCCCAAATTTTTTGTTGACTTTGACCAGTACGCCGCACTATTACCATAGTTCGGGATTTCATAATTCTCGAAATTCCGACAAATCCAAAATCTGAAATTCATCAAATTTCGACCCCTATATATTTGAAATTTCGGTTGATTTTGGAATTATCAAGATTTCAACTCTATATTCGAAATTTTGATTTTTTGAAAAATCGAAATATTATGCGACGTTTAGTTCGGAATCACGAACACTGGCTATTACTAATGTCGCGTGAGTTATTTTTTTTTACTTTTTCAATTTAGCACGACAGTAGAAATGTCGTGCGTGAGTGCGTTTTTTTTTTTCAACTTGGGGCGATAGTATCAATGTCGCATGGTAGACCCTATTCCAAATTTACGACCACCTAGAATTGATCAAAATTTGCGTCCAATTTATTTAAATTTTGCCTTTAAATTTGGAAGTGATACTACTACCAGTCTACCACTAGAGATTCTCTTAGTTTCCAATAGCATGTTTTAACTAAAAGCTAACAACAAATTAAACTCAATTGAACCTAGCTAGCCCAGGCAACTGATCCAAATCAATTAAGGAAGTACGTTGTGGTTCCACAATTTCTACTCTTGGTCAGCTTGAATCTATAAGTTCAAACAGAATAGTTTATATTAGTTAGAAATTTATTGAATGAATAATTATTAGATGATTCCATAGTTTGATATTATTCCAATGATAATGGTTGTTTCTCGAAGTGTCAGCATTAAAAGTTTCATCCAGGAACCAGGATGCCACTAGTATAGACGGTAGGACCAGGCCACTATCATTCTGTCACGTTAATACGTTGCAAAATTGCGATACCCCATTACCCATTGTCCTAGACTCCTTGTAAAAAACAAATTGAAGAACCAGGCAACCAGCAGCACCAATATGCATCAAACTAATTACCATGGTAATCTATGATGAGATATTGCATATCACTTGGCTATATCTTCTTCAGTTTCATTGCTCGTTCCCTCGACAATAACCTGTCTATGTTGTTGCTTGTTTCATTTCACCAAATAAGAAATCTTTTATCAGTGATTGTGTCCTGAATTCCTACTGGAAACACATTCAATGATTAAGTTACAACAAGTATGCAAACCGTGCTAAGTATTGAGTTTTTTTTTCCCTAAAGTCTTGAAACCCGTTATTCGAGATCGATAATTAGTATGGTTTTTTTGAATTCTAATTGTAATTACATAGGGGAGGTACATCTAATTTAATATAAGAGCTAATTATGTTATTTAAGTGATATTAAGATTTTTTTTTAAATATTAATAAAAAAAGGCTTGTTCTAAATTCAAAGAGAAAAATAAAGAATAATTATATAACTTAAGTTATATTAGGGGGGTGGTTCTTCTAAATTATTAATAAGAGGGGGGGGGGTTCCTAATTTTGGTGATTCAATGAGAAAAATAGAGAATAATTATATAACTTAAGTTACACTAGGGGGGTTCTTCAAAATTATTAATAAAAGGTGGTTTATAATTTTTGTGAGGGGAGGTGTTTATAAATTGAGCAAATAGGGAGATTTCAATTTACCCCTGTCCTTAGATATATATTATAGTTATACCTTCTTGGCTCTATTTTTTTGAGCCTTCACATAGTCTCCAATATTTATAAAACTCTTTGGCTAATTACGAAAAAGTAGAAAACAAATAAGATAAAATCAGACAAACAAGGAATTTCCAACTTTGGGCTGCTATACCCTCTTGGCTCTATTTTCTGAGCCCTCCCATAATCTTAAGTTTTTCCAAAATTCCAATACTAATTCCGAAAAAAAAAAAATGCTAATTTAGACCTTTTCCGTTCGTATTCACCACTCTCCAAAAATCTGAAACACTTGCTCAAAATGACTTAAAACCTCTCGAGAAGTCTCCTATCCTCTACACAAAACACCACCTTTTTTTCTCAATCTCTTCAATTCGGAATCAAACACGAACCCATTCAATTGTCACCTCTCGCAATTCTCAGGACATGCCATGTTCATCTGTTTTAGTTACTCGCGGCTTCTTGGGGAGATTGATACCAAATGTGTTTAGTAACGATGAAGAGAGAGTGTGGAGACAGAGGTTTCAGTTTCCTATTTAGGGTATTAAGAAAGTGATCGAGGATGAAAACAGAAAAATTTACTTCAAAGGAGTTTTGGACTTTGGTGTTTCTTGATTGTTGAGTTATATATTGTTATCTGAGCCCACATGGAATGATGATGGAGATCGATAATGATTCCTGCTGCAAAAAACTAGAATTAATAGTCTTAAGAAGTTAGAATCCATTATCTGGCCCCTTCTAACATCGATTGATCTGAAACACGTTTGTGGTTGTGCAACGGGAAAGACTCAAGCTCATAATTTGAGTTCAATCACACCTCAAGCTCAATGCAAAGTGTTTTTTAAGCTATTAAGGACTAAATCGAGAATAGGGAAGATAATAGCTAAGAAAAGCTATATATTACAGTAGAGGTTCTTTAAAGACAAGTCCTGTTTACACCTTATGCCTTTTCTTTCACCTATGTTTTTGTCATTGCCTACATTTGTGCCCATGTGCCCCACTGAGTAAATGAATAATGGACTGCAGAGACATATCATAACAAAGTGGACGGGAGGATTACTTAATGTATGTAGCTTCTAGACTGAGTGGGCAATTCTGCCTTTGATTCAAATGGACATATGAAACACAGTGCCATGGCATCCCTTGGTAGCTTTGTTCCAAAGTCGTCAATGTCGTCATTGGCATGTGTGGTTATGTCTTCACATAATTCCTATTAGGAAACTCAGACATTAATTGTTTGGCAAGATACTCGCGCAAAAGACGAGGTAGAACACGCCAACTCCACACTAGATTCGATTGAGGACTGATAACACCATCAAGTTTTTAGATTTCAAATTGACTTATTTGTATGTGTTTGGTTAGGAGTATAAACTATTCATGTCTCTAAGTTTTCTCTTCTTCCTTCATTATTATTTTGACGCTGGCAGGTTATTGGTTAAGTATATTTGAGGGGTTGTAGTAGATAATATGTTATTGGATAGTTTCAATCATTGGTAAATAAAATATGGTCTTCTTTTCCTCTACAATCACCAAGGATAAGCCTGAAGAATAGTGTACAATTCTAGACCTTTATATATAGCTTCAAAGACGTCGATTGAAATTTGAAAGAGTTGCTTTAAAGTTTTAGAAGTATACTTGATATGATAACAATTCCTTTTCTTTTTTTGCATAATGAAATTTCTTTCTCTATCTCTGCTTTTCATTTGAGCATATTACTCAAGATCAGCGTCTAATGAGTTGTGAGATGATCCTTAGGTGGTTTTGTTACAATGCATATCTCTTGGGTGGCTCTCAGTTGACTAAGCAGTAACTCGACTAGGAGAACTTAGAGAACATGAAGAGTACATATGTGACCCGGCTAAAGAATGAATTTGGCATTCAGGCCTTTCTCTTTTACTTTCATCAAAGTGATGAATAGGGTTAGATATAAATTAGATGAGATTGCATTCATGATTAATTGACAGGCTCATAAGCATGAGAAAACGCAATTTATTTTTTCAATGGTTACTTCATATCTAATACCGCTTTTAAGGTTTTAATTTTTTCCTTTACATTTGAACGTAAAAGTGTACCGAATTTAGTGAGAGAGCTATTTCATTTTATTTTCAATGGTTAATGGTTACTTGATATCTAATACCATTTGTAAGGTGTGTATAAGTAGACTACGTTGCTTCCAATTGAAAATTCCAGTATCCATTGTGGACTTAAACATTCTTTGGTTCCATTAAGATTGTATGCGCTATGGGCTTTATTTGAAATGGACGTTGAGCTTAAAAAAATTATAGACCAAACCAAATTAAAGTATAAAAAAATTATAGACAAAAACAAATTAAAATATAAAAAAATTAAAAATGACAAACTATATAAAATAAAAATAAAAATGACAAACACATAATGCATTTCCTAAGTTAACCACAATAACAAACTAAGTAACAAAACTAAATCAAATAAGATGTGGAAAATTAAATTATTATAAAAACAACATCACAAAATGTATAATAGAAATTGAACTACAGTACTCAATCCTGGGTTTCAAAATAGATATAGGGCAATGTAAAAGTTTGAAAAAGAGTAACGATCTATTAACTATAGTACTAAAATCAAAGAGATACCTTTACTTTTAGGATTTATGTTCTAAATCAATAACATATAACGACACCCGTTTGTAGGATTGGTTTTCTCATCTAAATCATACACTTCAATATTTCAAAATTTGAATATTTAACTTACGATCTATCGAAGACTACTCAAACTATTTCGATAGTCAAACTATTGCGAGAATTTGTTAGGTTCACCAATAACAAACATCATTCTTGAAACTGTATGCAAATTTATTGAACTAACCTCAAAAAATAATTAACAGAAAATTAGAAATTGAATGCAAATGCATCGAACTAACTTCATAAAATAATTTACGGGAAATAAAAAATTAAATACAAATGCATTGAATAATTAAAGGGAAATATGAAACTAGATGCAAATACATTGAACTAACATCATAACATAGTTGTATTATATGTAGTGGGAATATCTTGACAAGTATAATTTTGCATTTATCTTTTCGTATGATTGGGAATGTCTTACTATTGAAGTAATTTTAATATGATCTTTACCTCATTGGGTATTCTCACAAAACTTCAATCAAACTTTTGTTATTAAACAACAAAAAGATGTCGATGGGGGAAAAGTTTTATCAAGGGTGAGTTTTCTCTTTTTATGGAGAGTGGGGTTTTTCACATTGTAAGAAATATAATTTAGATGAGTGATCAATATAATATTTATATTTCATAATTCTGTATTGTTACTAATATTTTTTAGAATAATTTAACGGCACCCGTTCGTAGGACGGGTTCGAAAGCTAGTCATATAGTGTAGAGATATGACGGACTTTAAAAAAAATAGCCTCGAGCACAACCCAGGCACCCAGCCCCTAAATGTGCCTCTAATTTTATCATCCTGTATATATGTCTTCATTCTTATAGATTTTTTGAAGGAGCCCAAACCCATAATTTATGCACATGACTCGACTTAAAAAACTCACGTGACTTCGGTTGAATCAAATTTCTGTTATTCTCACTGTTTTTAAAAGAGAAACGAGAATCTCGCTTGGAACACCAAACTATTTCGAGGTTTAGTTCCTCTTTAATGCTCCTCATTCATCCATCCAACGTGGCACTTCAAAAATTTGACAAAACGAGGGAAAAACAAAAAAATGGGCTAAACTAGATGTCTAGTCTAGGGTCCAAAAGAGGCGAGCCCAATTAAGCTTCAACCTACCTTGGCCCAAGACGAAATACAAGCCCAAAGACTAAGGCCCAAACCTTCCCATTATTCCAAGCGAAACACACTTTTCACTTTTGGCAAAAAAATTATCCGGACTTAAAGACCAAATATAAACTCCAATTTATAAAAACAGATTGGAGCCCGTCAGCAAATCGTGCTCGGCAAGAACCAAAAAAAAAACTGTACCAAAAGCCAGTAACACACTCCAAATACATTTTCTGCAAGAGAGAGAAAATACAAAAAAGCTGTCATAATAATAATAATAATAAACACACTCATTTTCTTTCCGTGTCCTCGACGATTTCGTTTCCCCAAAATATATCACAGTTTTCGAGAATTTTTATTAATAATTTCGATTTCACAAAAAAATTGTGATTTTTTTTTCATGGTAAAGTTAGTTGTTGGAGTGTGGGGGTTTCGTGGGTTAGTGGAAATGATTGTTGGTGAATTGGAGTTGAGTGATTAGCTTCACTTTAATGGTAAGCTGTTATCTTTAATGTATTAGTTAGTTAGTTTTTTTTTTTTTTTTGAAATTGAGTATTGAACATTTTTTGGAGTAGTTTAGTTGTGCACGATGTTTATTTTTTCAAGAAAAATTGCATTTTTTTTCACAGAAAAATAGCTCATGACCTAAATACTTGGGTTTTCATGTGATGGGTGTTTCTGTTGCTGTTATTGACTGTTTTGTTATTGTTGGTTTTAGCTGCATTTGTTGGAAATTATATGGAAAAATTGGTTGGAGTAGAAGGAAATGAGGAAAAGCGGGTTGAAGAGATTTTAGATGCAAATAATAGCTCTGTCACGTCTTCTCCGGGGCAAGTTACTGATCCTGTTGTTTACAAACTTGTAAGGGTAAGTACTGTGGATACTTTTTTTTTTTTTTCTGATGTTTTATTTTTGCCGTTGTTGTTGTTGATAGCTGGCTTTATATGTTAAACTCAGGATGTCTAATCACTACTTTCTTTATTTGTTTTCAATGGCAGAACTGTTAACGATTTATTTGTTTTCAGGTTGATGGTGATGGAAAATTAGTTCCTGCTACAGATGATGAAGTTATGGAGGTTGAGAACTTGTTTGAAGAAGAAAAGGTCGAGGCACCTTCAGTTACTGACACTGGACAGGTTGAAGGTTGCGTGTTGAATGAAGAATCTATTGTCGAAGCCAAGACAGAGGTCCCTGAAGGTATTTTTAACTATCTTACAAATCTTTGTTTAAATTGATATGTTACTAGGGTGCTAATATAATCTATAGTGGGGAATTGTGGGTTTTGATTTTCCTTTTAGTTGTTGTCTTGTGTCTAGTGGAGGATACATGATAGAGTTTGAGAGACGGTGCTTAAGTGCTTCTCTTGAGAGCACTTGACAATGGGAACTCTGGGGTTTGGGTTGTGTGTCATTTATGATTACATAGTCTCTTCCTAAAACTTTAAGATGCTAAAAATGCATCTGAAAATTCATTGTTAATGTGGCAGGATTTGTTAAATGTAATTGTTGATGGAGATAACTAGGGGACTGATTGGTCGCTGTTTTAATAGTAATGAATTAGTGACTTGCTTCTGATCATATTACCATGTTTGAAAACATTGGACAAAAAATATGCTATATCGAGCGTCTCGCTACCTGATGCAAAAGATGTAAAAGTTATTTTATTACAACTTTTCTTAATGATGTGCTATATTAAGAAAATCATGTGTTATTTAGATATGCTATACTTTTCTTAATGTTTGATTCTGATTACCTACACTGTTCTTAATGATGTGCTATGTTCTGTTGGGTTTCTTTGCAATTTAACTTATTTCATGAGCTGTATGTGGCAGGGAAGTTGCAAGGCGAGACTACAAAAGTAGATGGGGAAAAGTTAAATGCTCGTCTTGAGGTGCTATTGAGGTTCCCTTTTTTACATTTCATTTTGAATTGGATGATTTTGTGCTGTTTCGCAATGGCTTCTTGTTTCCATCCTGTCATAAATTGTCGATAGTAGGTGTTGGCTTTTTCTTTGAATTTTTTTTCCGACCCCAACACGAACAGATGGCCAATATGTATTGACTACTTCTAGTTATTGCTGCTGGTGTTATATGATATAAGAGAGCACATAGAGATGTTGTGGCTTGTAAAGCATAGTATGTACACTTTCTTTGTCAGAGTGATACTAGAAATCATTGGTACGTTACAGGAAGTGTTCCTAAGTACAAAATTCAAAAAGCTAAGATTTAAACAATGTCGTAGAGAGTATACTTGGATGAAAGAATCAAATATTGAAAGTATACTAGTTTCTTGAAATATCAGTCCGGCTCCCTGAAGGACGTCCTTAAACGGACTTGGCAAAAACACAAAATTATGTATGAGAATGGGTATAACACAAGGCCTAATATTTTGAAATCGGGCGATATTTTGGACCCTTCAAAAAACGGAATATATCGGAAATGTTGATATATCGGACGATATATATCTTTTTGTTGATTGGTCAAAAAAATTTTTTGTGTCAATATATCGGAAAATATTGTTGATATATAGCGATATATAGGAAATATTGGAAAAAATAATAAAAAATCAGTCAAACATCGGTCAAAGTCAACAAAGTTGGCGGTAAGAATTGGATATATCGGTCGATATATATCGATATATTGGAAAACCTGATATATATCGGTTTGAAATTATATCAATATATCCATTCGAAATATCTTAATATCTTTATATTGGAGGGGCAAAAAACGAGATATATCGCTGATATATCAATATATCGGCTGATATTATATATATAACAAAATTATATATAAGATGGTTTAAAACCAAAATCGTTATGAAATAGTGATATAACAAAATTATGATATAACAAACTATTTCATAATGATTTTGGTTTTAAACCATCTTATATATAATTTTGTTATATGTATATATAACCTTTTTAATGTGGCCGTTAGACCAAGTTGTGTTTAGTGGAGTGCAGGCCCAAGGCAATCATCTTGGGTTTGTGGAAGCCACGGAAGGAAAGGAATAGGAGCGTTTTTGATATATTGTGGGAATATGCACCAAATTACTCAGTACATAGAGCAACTATTTGAATGGGCTCTGGGAACTTTGACATTTAGAGGGGTTATCACTACTCTGTATTCAATTAGATGTATTTTTTTGTTACATGAACCTCTAGTGCGGGTGCTTCCCTTGATGCCTTGCTACGGAAGCAATTGGTGGATGGTAAAGAATGAGTGGGTTAAAGGTGCTGGATGCTGGCTTATTCGGGATGGCTCAGTTTCTTTGCGGATGCCTGTGAACTGTGAACCCCCTGTTTAGCTCTTTTAATAAAGAAACATTATTTTAACAATACAAATACCAATTTCTACAGCCTGGGATTCAACTATAAAAGGACCCTCTTAAAGCTTTAGGCAGTTACAAGATGCACTTTATGTATTTGTATTATCCCAAGAACCTTTATCTAAATTCTCATGAGTGAAGATCTTTTGGGCCATTAGACTTCAGAGTATAACTAGAATACCACTAACAGTGTGGACTATCTTAGTTGAGGAAGAAGACCAGAAACGTGGAGGTGGAAGATTAACCATGATTGTCTTATTGTCAAACCAATGAGGAGCTAATGCACAAGTCCAATATGAATGTACTATTTAACCAAGAGGAGATAACTTTTGTTTTTCATTACTTTTGTTTTCCATTTTTTTTTGTAATGATATATTGCTTAATGTTAGGTGTATTGTATCATTTTTTTACATAGTATAGTTTCTGAACATTGTTTGAAAAATATAGCACCAATAACTTTTTCAAAGGAAATCAGAACTATGTTCTCTTGCTGCTTGGTAATCTTTGACACTATAATGATGACAAAGGTTTGTATTGATTGCAAAGCTTTTAATCTTCCTACTGGCTGGGATATTATTCTTCATCCCTTTTTTGTATATACATATGATGTCAATAGTTTACTGATTTATTTACAATTATTAATGATTGTTAGTTTGGATATGCCTGAAAGTTGAAACCACTGTCTTTGATTTTTATTGTAGTATATTGGGGAGATGTTGCAAAAAGTTAAACATGAAGAGAAGCTTCGGTTGTCAAGTGGGCGTGTTGGTAACATGATTGTAGGTAGTCAGTGCTCTGATCAAACTGATAAATGTGTAGTTGGTAAAGTGGAGCACCAGACCCGTCATTCTTTGCAGGAAAATGTTCCTTTACCTTCGCCAAGATTGACCGATCATTCTACTAACCAACTAGGAAGTGGAGAGACATGCTTAAAACCTACAGATGATCTGGAAGTTAGTGGATCTATAGCATCATCTTCTTGTAGCAGTTCCATGCCTGACTTTTCAAGGATTAAAGGTGAAATATGCCTGGATGATTTAACCGTGAAAGAACTTCAGGAAACTTTTAGGGCGACATTTGGGCGAGAAACTTTAGTCAAGGACAAATTGTGGCTAAAGAGGCGGATTGCTATGGGGTTAACTAATTCTTGTAATGTTTCAACAACGACTTTTACCATCAAAGATAATATTTTGGTTGGAAAGAAAGCTAAAGAAGCACATTGCGACTTGGAAAACACTAAAAATGTGAATGAAAATGAAAATGAAATTGAATTGCTTTACAATAGCTGTAAGGATTCACCTACCATCCCCACACTCCAGATAAGAGATAGGCAAGTTGTATCTGGCAAGAGATCAAGAATTCCTCAAGCAGAATACGAAAGTAAGAGTGAAGATGTTTGTGTTGAACAGTCAACAGTTAAGAGAGTACGAAAGCCTACAAAGAGATATATTGAGGAGCTTTCTGAAGCTGAGACCAGGGAATGCAGTGAGAGCTTGGTAACATCGGTAAAAGATTCCGGCCATGTTCACTCTTATCCAAAGCCGCGTGTCAGGTCCATGAATGATGTTAGTTCAGATGGGATAGCCGTTGTCACTAGGGAGGATTCCCTTGGAGGGTCTGGTGTTCAGGTCCCATATGTTTCTAGGGTGCGGAGAGGACGACCTCGGGAAGACTTCATGTCTATTATGGTATGTGCAGTTCCAGTTTTCTTTTTTTCTTCTTTTCCTCCCCCTCTCTAATTGAAACTGTTAATGAGAATTCTCTATGTATTCTCTTTTATGATTAGCAGCAGTATCATCCTAGTGGCACTGCCATGGAAGCCGGACTGGTACAGAAGACTCTGGGCCCTTGCACTTCTCGACAAGATAGTGAAAGTGGAATTGGAAATTGGAGTGACATAGCTGCCTTTAAGCACATTCAACAACAGGTGAGGTTTGCAAAAGTCTTTCTTGTTCCACTAGCTAGGACCAATATATATATCCTATAAATGGTAGCCTTTCCTAAATTCCATATTCCTGTTTGATTCTCTTTATTGATTCTTTTTCTTCCATCTGATGCTAGTGGAGTAGTGGTCTCTCTTAAATATTTCATGTTTATGGTTACTTCAATAAAAGGCTAAGTTACATGGACACACTATATTCTAAAAAAAATCTGTTTCGGATACGTGTCCATGTCGGACACGACGCCTGCACATATTGTATGTGGTATACCCCTGTTTTTGGTATTTTGCCAGATACGGATACACGTACCCGTGTCAATGTAACTTAGAGAAAAGGTCTTGCTAGTCTCTTGCATTTAAACTGAAAATGCAAGAGTGTACTCGCACATGTAATTATTGTGAGAGGCCTGCTTCGCGGTCTTGCATAGACGTTGGAAATGCTTGAACCTTGACTACTGCTTATGGTTAAGTTTGTGTGACATCAATCAGATGTTCAAAGTTGGACAATACAATATTACTGCAAGTTTTCAGGGTGAGTTTCAATGACTGAAGTAGGAAGCGTTTTTCAATCTAAGCGACAATAATGATGAGGTAGTTAGCACTCAGCAGTGCTTGAGTTTGTTTGTTGCAGGGTGAAGAACTTTAGGTTAGGTGTTCCTGGGGCGGGCCAAAGTAAAACTACTAGGTTTTATATTACAACTTGCTCCTATGGGATTTGTATTATTTGGGATTGATTAGTTTTTACCAGTGTAGTCAAGGCGTTAGGTGCGTAGGCGCTGGCTGATTGAAGTGAAGGCATCGTAATAAAATAAATATATATATATATATATATATATATATATATATATATATATATATATATATATATATATATATATATATATATATATATATATATATATATATATATATATCAAATAAAAAATAAAATTAATATTAAATATGACATGAATTATCACTGATTTGCTTAGCCAAACTTTAAAATTAATTTTATATGATTGTAAACATGAAACCATTGTAGTCATTTAAAAGAAAAATCTTAAGCAATAAGTAAAGAGCAAAATAAAACTCGTATCTCTCAATACAATCTAACTCAACTTCAATAAACTAAAATAATAAACCAATCGAATTGAGCCAAATGAGTTATTCAAAATAGAACACGTGATTGAAAATTTAGAATCCCGTAAAACTTCATTTAATCCATCTTTGTGTCTTCTCTCAATCCATACAACTTAACAAAAACTAGTCAAAATTAAGTTTAGAGTGTACTCCAAAATGAAACTTACTAAATTTGTACAATTTCTTGTACCATACAATAATTGGATTGAGTGCTGTGTTGCATGGGTACGCCTATTATTCCGGCGTGTCCCGACACGACACAGATTCGCATTTGAATCTATTTTCAGTTTCAAAGAAAAAAAAAAAAGAAGATTAAGAAAGAAGGAAGATTAAGAAAGAAGGAAGAAAGAGAGAAATATAATAGACTGACCTGAATTCCTGAGTGGTGGTGGATTAATGTGGATAGACCATCTTCTTCTATGGTCGGCGGCTGCAACCCAGATCTAAGATCTAGGGTTTGTTTGTTTTAATAAGGGATGTGAGCTTGGGCTATTTTGTTTCTTTTTTCCATAGATACTTAGATAAGATTAATTGGGGCTTTTAATAAGCAATGTGGACTTGGGCTTTTTTAGAATGGTTATATTCAAGATCTAAAGTTAACAAAAACTGTTTTAAATGGCTAATGGGTTTTATCAAAATCTATATATATTTTTTCTATTTAAAATAATTTTTATTTTAATAAAATATAATATTAAATTAAAATATTAGCCGTGTCCCCGTGTCTTGATTTTTAGACCTCGCCGTGTCCAAACTGCCGTACCCGTGTCTAAACCCGACACTCGTACCCGTACCCATACAACACATATTGAGTGTAAATGCGTCACGTATAGCAAAAATTATAAAAAAATGAAAAAAACTGTAAAAGTTGATAAGGCGCGCGCCTTGCGCCTTAACAAAATGCGCAAAAAGGCACAAAAAAGTTGTGCCTTATGTTACCTCCCGCGCCTTGGTCAAGGCGAGGCACTAAAGTGCGCCTCGCGCCTTAGGCGCGCGCCTCTTTGCGCCTTGACTACACTGGTTTTTACCTAGGTTAGCAAGATATGTACTTATCGTGAGCTTGTCATGTGATGTTCTACTTCTAATTCCATTTTCTTTCTAGACAAACGGTTAGTTCTTTTCCAGTTATAGAGAACATGGTACCATCAATGAATGCTATTTGAGTTACTATGAATGCTTTCAGGTGGATATCAAAAGAGACCAAGAGAAGGAGGATTTAGTGAAGTGCATAGATGAGCAAGAGCAGCAAATTTTTAAGGTGGATTATGCAGATTCCTTTGAAGAAGGTTCAGATTATAATGTGGCCTTGCCAACTTCAAATGATGGCTTTCGGAGGAAGCACCATCGTGCTTGGACTCTTTGTGAGGTTATCAAGTTGGTTGAAGGGGTCTCCAAGTATGGAGCTGGAAGGTGGTCAGAGATCAAGAAAGTTTCTTTTGCTTCCTATACGTATCGCACCTCTGTTGATTTGAAGGTAATATTGCCAAGTACGAAACTTTAAATGTTGATTTTGGGGGTATTTATGTTTATCATCTTTCTGGATCAATAGAAGGCATTTCTAATTTTATATTTTTTTATTTGGTAGGATAAGTGGAGGAATCTGCTGAGAGCTAGCTTTGCACAGACTTCGAGTGACAAAGGGGTAAGGGCTTCATTTTTCAATTGAGTAGCATTAATTTTTGAAACAAGTAATGTAGGCAAACAGCAAATTTAAAAGTTTCGCTTATAGCTAGTAAGGGACCTTCATGTGATTTTATTCTTCATGTCTTTTACCGGTGTGAATTTCTCTTCACATTTTGAGTTTTATTATGGTAGACATTCGGTTTTCATCTTCAAAAGAGAAATCCTTTTCTTTGCCCTGCTTTGGATAATATTAGCACTTGGCAAAATTGGTTAGTCTTCATAGCTGGAATGATGGATAGGATGTCAAACTAACAACTATGGCTTGGATATTGGTATTACAAATGGGACGTTAATTAATTAAGAATTATGTTACGGTTGTCATGACTTAAATCCACTTGTTGAATTGTGTTTTCTGACTTAGTTGCTTTGTGCTAAATATGCAGACGAGCAACTCAAGAAAACATGGTTCCATGCCCATCCCTGCCCCCATTCTACTACGTGTGAGACAGCTTGCGGAGAAGCATTCACAGGTTGTATCTCCTTTGAGCTCAAGCAAGTTACTTGGTTGCAGTGAGAGAAGTGTACAAGAAACAAAATCTGGCTATTTGTAACACCTAATGCTACAGCAATGGCTAAATTAATACTTGCTAGAGTTTGTGTCTAAGATCCAGCACTGCTCCTTTTGAGGATCATAGACATATTGAAATTCAAGTCTGACAGGAATGGAATTGTGTTATCTGGTCCTAGTGGGTGACACTGGTCTTTTGTAAAAGTAAGTAGTTTTATAGTGAATGTTCTTTTGTGAAAGTTTCTGCCCCTGGCCAAATGGAGTCCCGAATTTACAAGCAGCTGCGTGCAGTGTAGAATCTCATATTTTACTGTTATGTTATAGTTGATCTCGTAGATTTTGTGATGCAAACCAGTTCAGTTCTCACGCTATATGATTATCTAACTAATTTTCCCTTCCGCCAAATGAAACCTATAGCTCTGTATAAACAGCAATTAGAGATTTCAATGGTGCACCTATGATGATCTAAATAGCGATTAAGCACAGCAACATTGAACGTGAAGAGGCCTGAAAGAGTGTGCACAACTAAGCTAAAAGTCTAAAACAATCTGATTGCAATTAGCTTGCGACATATTTAGAAGTATTGAATGTAGGATATAGCAATGCCCATAGAAAAATAGAAAGGAAAGAGACAAATCCAGTGGTGTATATTCATGGAGCACAACAAACTTCCGTGGTCCTAGGAAGCATCCTATAATATTCTTCTCCCTGATTCAGTTGTTGTGTAGTAGTAGAAAGTAGAAAGTAGAAAGTAGAAAGTAGAAATTTGGAACACTTTCTAGAGCAGAGCTTTGAAGGGTTCCGCTCATTGAATCCTTTTCGTCCGGGAAATTAATAAATACAAGCCACATCGATTTTTAAAAGAATAAAGGTGAGATTTTACGAGTTAATCTGTTACAATTATCACGTTTTAAATTTCAAATCCTTATTATCAAATCTTTTCAAGTTTTCATCTTTTATGAAAATTTACTAAAAAACGAGATAAGGTAAATTTTTTAAAGAAACGATTTTTGTTTTAACTCTTCTAATGTGTGATTGCATTAGAATTAAAAGCATACTACTACTGTAGGTTTTGAATGGTTTTATTTTGAATTATATTTGCACAAACATTATGATTTCCATATATATATATATATAAACTAATTTAGCCGTACTCTCTTTTCTCTTCATTAGCTGTAATAAAATTTTACTGATACCTATGATCAGGCCACTCTCTTGTTCAGCTAACAAACTTGTGTTTTGGTGGCAGGTTTATTGAGGCAAGATGGGCATCATAGAAAAAATAAAAGAAATTGAGGCCGAAATGGCACGTACTCAGAAAAATAAAGCAACAGGTATGGAATGGTTTTCTATGTAATGATAGTCTTATATGGATGAGTTTATACATTGCCTTGTTGCTTTCTAAAGCGAGTTCCGTTTCTTTGTTTTTGGCCGTATGTACAGAGTACCATCTTGGACAACTCAAGGCAAAAATAGCAAAGTTAAGGACCCAGTTATTGGAACCGCCCAAGGTATGCAAATTCTCTTCTATGGTTTTGTATCCAGTTCAAGATATAATTTCTTTGATACCAGAATTAGATGTAGTCATAATCAGAATCATGATGTCATTGCTGATGTTGTTTAGTCCCACACCAGCTATTCCTTATTGGAAGCATCATTTTCTCTAACCAACATTACATAGATCAATATTATTCTCTCTTAGGTCACCAAATCTCAATCTCATATAGGTATTGTAACTTTGTTGGTGCTATATAATTTTCAACTATGTGCTTCTTCATGGTTACTCTAATTAAAGCGCTGTCGTGGCTGATCATGGGGGGGAATCAGTTTCGATGGTTCTTTGGTAGTATTGAATCCAAATTCGTTCCTCTAGATTGCTCGTGTTTTCTCCTTTAATGCAACGTTTATGTTGTAAACATGCGCACTCCTGGTATTTTTATATTGATATCTTAAATGCCAATCACCACACGGGCCACTCTGATATGTTTTTCATGGATCAGCGATTAGATTTGTACTTCTTCTCGTCATGAGCTCTGTTCCATAGTACTTTCACTTATTAAGTTTTTTTGTTGTTGTTGTGGCGGCAATCAGGGTACTAGTGGAGCTGGAGAGGGTTTTGAAGTTACAAAGTTTGGTCATGGACGTGTTGCGCTGATAGGATTTCCAAGGTTTGTCTCTGATAAACTATATACTGGATTGGATTGAATGTTCTTAATGCTAAGCCATGGATCAAGGTGTTTGTAAGCTTGAAATCTCTGAGTCATATCAGAAAATCCCAATGAGGGTGCACCTGAATTTGACACGTATGTTGACAATGAGTTAATGTTACTGAAGAATTAGAAAATCAGGAAAGCACGAAAAGATTACGTTTTTATATTGGCGAGAGAAAGAAAGAGTAATTTTGGTATCTTGTGAAGGCTTTCTAATTTTGGTATGTTGACAATTTACCTCAAGTCTTAAGATGTGTTGGATTTGAACATTTCCTTTGAAAAGATCACATATTCCGGGATCAGGCAGTATATAGATGCGTGATATAGTTATTGGCATTAGTGTTTTTTTTCAAATTGTTTCCCCATCATCTAGAGAATTCGTATCCGCAAAAAGAAACTTGTTTTATTTATTTATTTATTATAATTACTGTTTTTTTTCGATAAAACACAAGATGCCTATTCATTATGGTTGCCCTTTCTCACCAAGAAAAATTGGCGCTGTGAAACTAGTATATCTTCTCACTTCTCAGCTGCTCAAACTGTGCTCTCTTCCTCTCCAAAATGTAAATTTTTTGCAAAGTATCCTTGTGGTTACGTCACTGGTTCTTTATCTCGGAATTTGTGGATTCTATCTTTCATCTCAGAATTAGCTTTTGATCCCAATGTATAACTTGTTCTCTCTCTCTCTCTCTCTTTTTAATTAATCTTTTATGCTTATAGATTCTTTGCAAGGAAAAGGATGTGCATGAGTTCATTCATGAATGTTTTTATTTTGTTATTTTTTATTTCTATTATTATAAATTATAAATTATAAATTACTATTATTATTACTTGGCACTTGTTATTAGTATTATTAAAATAATAATAATAATAATTATTATTATCATCGTTATTACTAAGAATTCTATAATATGGTAAATATACATTTATTAATTCTAATTGAATTGTCTTGTGTATGGCAGTGTGGGGAAGTCAACACTTCTAACTATGTTAACCGGAACACATTCAGAAGCTGCATCTTATGAGTTTACTACGCTTACTTGTATTCCTGGTATTATACACTACAATGGTACTAAGATTCAGCTTCTTGATCTCCCTGGAATCATTGAAGGTGCTTCTGAAGGGAAGGGTCGTGGTAGACAGGTATAATATGTAACAGCTATTTTAGCAGATGTTTGTAGGCTTTGTGGTAGATGCTATACCCTATCTTTTCAGAGTTACATCTTTATATATCTATTTGTTTTTCTCCTTTTGATCAGCAGAGTTTCTTTTTTGAAGGCTGGCATTTCTGATTTTCTTTTCTTGTTATATTGTTCCACTTTGTGGTAGATGCTATACCCTCTTATTTGGGTATATATATTTATGTTAAGTTAAACATAAACAATTTGTGAAGAGGCTTCAGGCACTTTTCTGTAACAAATTGCATGTGATGAAGTCGGTTGTCATGTGATGTTGCAAATTTATTGATGCTGTTGTGATTTACAGGTAATTGCAGTTTCAAAGTCGTCAGATATTGTGCTAATGGTTCTCGATGCTTCAAAGGTATTGTGCTACTAGAGCTTGACTGGAAGCTTTTGTGATTTGTTTTAATCATAGTAATGTATTGTATTTGAGTTAGATAAGTGGATTGTCTTGTCTTTTCATATAGGACTTCTTCTTGCAACTACGCTCACCCTTTCTGGTGATATGCATATATAACTTGAATAGGTTTTAACTGCTTTATAGACCTGTAAGTTCAAAATAACAAATGTAGAAAAAAAAAAAAAAAAAAAAAAAAAAAACAATTTGGTTCAATTTTTTGATTAAGCAATTGCTTATTAAGTCTAATAATGTTTCTAAAGTTTATTCCTGAAATACATTTTGCTATGCCTAGAAAAAAGCCATATTGTGTTGTTGATGTTCCTAATATGAAGAACTATTGATCTCTAATATACGTTTTTTCATTTTGATATTTATTTTTGCCCCTTGTAGTTTATCCTGCTATTTTAGTGTGTATATTTGTTGCAATTCCCCACGTATTCCGTCATTATCTTAAAAAAATAGAAAGGTTCTTGCCGATAAACGTTTCATTTCATTTTTCTGACTTGTTTTAGAGTGAGGGCCATCGCCAAATATTGACAAAGGAGCTGGAAGCTGTGGGTTTGCGTTTAAACAAGAGACCACCTCAAGTAAGCACATCACTTTAAAAGATGCACTTAGCTGTGTGTAAGATTATACGTTATCTGACCATTCTTTCTACTTTCCTCTTTTAAATGTTGACTGTCTTATGTAATTGAAAAGCGGATTGATAATCAATTATCCGATTCTATGAGTTCTGACCACGTGTTATTATGTATATAGCTGTGGTTTCTTATGTTCCTCTTTGTCCATCTTAAATAGTGCTAACTGTTTACATCTTTCAGATAATGGCCCATCTAAAATTATAAAGGATTAGTTAGATATCCTGATCTTCTGGTTGTGGTTTCATTTTTTTAGTATTTTCTTTCGCAGATATACTTTAAGAAGAAAAAGACGGGGGGAATCTCATTCAACACCACAATAGCTTTGACTCATATCGATGAGAAGCTTTGCTACCAAATTCTACATGAATACAAGATACACAATGCAGAGGTTTTCTCCTTAGCCCCGTACCAACTACATTTAAGCGCTTGGAGATATAATAACATAATTAATAAATTTGTGAAGAAATCTGCGCCTAGACTGCTTCCTCTTGTGATTTCATTTTTTTACGTTGTTCTTTTGGATGCTTTGCTATATTTTAGATCGATAATATATTCTTGTTGTTGTCTTGCTTATTTGCCCATTTATCTGATTTTTGTGGTGTGCATTTGTCTTAAACGTACTTTAGGTTCCACTGTTCTAGTATCTAATTTTTTGTCCTTTGTTCATCATTCATTGGAGACTCACTATGATTTTATGTGATTTGCACACTTTGTTGGTCCACATGCAAGGAATGCACCACTACACATTGTGTTGACACAATTTGACACATTATAACATAGTCTTTACTAATATAGATGACTATTCAAACAAGGTTGGTTCGATTTCGGTAGAAACCGAAAAGAACTAAAGGACCGATGATGAAAAAAATATTGTCAAGGCATGAATGAACAATGTCTTTAAGAGAAGATTCCCCAGGTGCAAAAAACTTTTTAGGCATCCTCTTTCATAGAATTCAATGACAGAGTCTAAGGTGCACTCCAATAACCTACTCTCAAGAACAACAAGTATAACTTTCTTTGGCGGTGAAGGCTTGAAGAAGAATATAGGTTTATATCTCAGATAAAGTGTTAGGTCTGGACGAAAATCCCATAAAAATAGAGTGCAAAAGTCGGGTTTGGTTTCTAAGAAAGAATTAGAAACCTACTGTATTGTTATTGGGAAGTCAAACCGTGGTCAACAAGCAAAAAACAATTTTGGGAGTTTGGCTAAGCCCACTAATTTATCACACATGTAGCCCAAGCCCGATGTCTACCGAATTAGAGAGATGTGTCCACTTCTCGAGATAACTTCGAGTTGCCACATGTAGTCTAAACCCGAACCGACACGTGACTCAGTTCGGTGTGGGGAGGGAGGGCGGGTGCGCATCGTGTGTTTGGCCTTTGAGTGTGCCTTTCTCAAGCCCAAAAGCTTTAGTTTCCTAAGGACATATCCTTAGACTAAGGATACTCTAGATATACTTAATAAGTTGGTGTTTATTAGCCAATGTGAGTCTGTCTCACAAAACACAAGGAGAGAAAAAACACTTCTATTCTTTTTTACCAAGCATTATAACGTAAATGCACAAAAGATAATTCCAACAATCCCCACTATTTCAAAATACTTGTAGTACCCTACTATTTTGGAATATGATATTACAAAAGTTAACAAAGTGTCAAAGAGAATCGAAATTACAATACATAAGATACTGGTGCCTTACGGGCTTGAACCAATCATAGAGCAACAAATCTTATCTCACATGAAAGTGGTAGACTAAACTCTTTGAACTAACATTTTTTTTTAGTGAAATAGAGGACGTGCACCGACATTGCTATTTCATTAAACTACTTGTTCTGCAGTGTTGCGTTTTTTGGCCCAACCCCACCTATTTGATTGGAGATCCCATGAAGTAGAGGTTCAAAGGGAAAAACAAGTCACTTCGCTGTCCTGATGTACTATCGTCTTTTATTTATGAGACAGACACCTTATGGTGAGATGGCAAAAAGCACCACCGCCGTACAAGTAGTATAATGAAAGAGCAGTGTGGGTGCACGCCCTCTATTTCACTATAAGGGAATGTTGGTTCAAAAAATTTATTCTACCACTTTCACATGAGATAAGATTTGTTGCCCTATGACTGGTTCATGCCCTTAAGACATCAATATCGTATGCATTATAATTTCGATTCTCTCTGACACTTTGTTACATTTTTGTAATATCCTACACTCTAAGCATTTTGAAATAGTGGGGATTGTTGGAATTCTCTTTTGTGTATTTCAAATTTATTTATGATGCTTGGTAGAAAAAAATGACGTAAGTGTTCTTTCTCTCATTGTGTTTTGTGAGATAGTCTCACATTAGCTAATAAACACAAAATTATTGGGTATATCTAGACTATCTTTAGTCTAAGGGCGTCTCCTTAGGGTACTAAAGCTTTTAGGTTTGGGGAAAAAGCACACTCAAAGGCCACACACATGTGCATCCGCCCTGAGTCGTGACGGGTCTGGTCGGGTTACATGTGTGTTATAAGTTAGTAGGCTTAACCAAATTCTCTAAACTGTTTTTTGCTTATTGAATTCATTTTGACTTCCCAATTATAGTAGGTTTCTAATTCCTTTTTAGAAACTAAAACCAACTTTTGCACTGATTTTCGTTCAGATCTAAACACACTTTTTCTGAGACCTAAACCTATTTTTTTCAAGCCCTAGTTGCCGCCAGAGAGTTATATTTGATGTTTTTGAGAATAGGTTATTGGAGTGCACCTTAGACTACTGTTAACATTGAATCCTGTGGTGGAAGACGCCTTAGAAACTTTTTGCACCTATAGAAAAGTGCGAAATCTTCTCTTAGGGACAGTGTTCATTCAAGCCTTGACAATTTGTTTTTCATTTGTCCTTTAGTTCCTTTCCATTTCTACCCCTAATATACAACAAACATATAATTGTTTAATAAATTATTTTCATAAGCTTGCATACATGTATTAAACACTCAATCAAAATGTAAAATGAGATAGCTAGATAAAGCTGAATGGCATAAGTCTGTACGACCAAATTGTTGTTTCATGCTTGTAAAAGACGTCCATTGGAATACCTTGTTATCATATTTGGCATTGGTACGCGTGCCTGTTACATAAGGATTATCTTTTAAAATCTGCAAATTTCATCTAGTTCTCGGAATTGCTGAGAGTTTGAAGCATGATTTCCTTGTTCAAAGTTACATTCTAGACCGCTGTACATCTTTTTTTTTACTAAAGAGACTGTAGGTTTCAATGAAGTGGGTAAGAAGAATGAGGTCCATCTAAGCAAATATGTTGAGCGCAATTTATTATCGGGTAATCAGACATGGAACCATAACCGACTCCTCGGAAACCTGTCCCGAAGGCTGTAATCAGCAGCCTCAAAGGGCTTAATTATTAGACAAGTTTAAACACCTGAGACGATGCTAGTGAGTTCGAACCTGCTACCTCCCCCAAAGAGGAGGGGTTCACAACCAGTTTGAGCTACAAGCTCATGTGCGACCTCCCCCATCTCTCTTGGATTAGATTTTACCTATGCTATTGTGTTTTTGCAGAAACTGTAGGAATGCAGTTTACGAGTATGAAAGAATCAGATTTTGGCATGTTTAGCGTTCTGTTATTTTACCATGCTCAAGGCTTTTTGTCTATATATTTTGGATAGTATCAATTAGACTTTACAAGCTTAACGCATGTCTTTCTTATAGTTGTTATTCCGAGAGGATGCCACTGTCGATGATCTCATAGATGTCATTGAAGGAAATCGTAAATATATGAAGTGTGTCTATGTTTATAACAAGATCGATGTGGTTGGTATTGACGATGTGGACAAATTAGCGCGGCAGCCGAATTCCATCGTGATTAGTTGCAATCTCAAGGTGTGTTATATTCTCCTTTCTCAGCAAAATAATCTAGAAACTAAATCTGAGTTATACCCTGAGACTTGATGAAATGTGGAACCATCAACCAACACTGTTTAGCATATACACTGTTCTATTGAATTGAAGTCCACTTTATTTCAGTCTATAAATAACTGATTTACTTCTCACAGGTTAGTAAAAATCTTAAACTATGAAGTATCTATATCTTAATTCTAACTTATAAAAGTACTTCAGATTTTCTTTGATGTATATTTGAGAAGCACTAAGTTATTTTCATTTACTTGAACAGTTAAATTTGGACAGACTACTCGCAAAAATGTGGGACGAGATGGGTCTTGTGAGGGTTTATACAAAGCCACAGGGTCAACAACCTGACTTTACGGACCCTGTAGTTCTTTCTGCGGTAAGTTAATGTTTCTGCTTGAAGTTTGTAGTATGTTGCAGTGTGATTGGGGTCCTGTAATTATGTAACTTGTGGTTCTTTGGCAATTAATTTCCAGGATAGAGGTGGCTCCTCAGTCGAAGACTTCTGTAACCACATACACAGGACTCTAGTGAAGGATGTGAAGTACGTGCTGGTGTGGGGCATAAGTGCGAGACACTATCCACAACATTGTGGTCTAGCTCATGTTCTTCATGATGAGGATGTGGTTCAGATTGTAAAGAAAAAGGTATATAAAGCAACTTTTACCTTATTTATTGTTCTCTCCATTTTTTGGTCTTGTTATGTGAAATGTGGAAATCGTTAGTGGTAATTTTTTTTATAGTATGGTGCTCATTTTGGAGGTTTGGTCTTGATTAATCCTAGTCATACTTCTTTGAGCAAATTTCTCTCTAGTAGAATGTTACTATTACAACTCAGTTGAGTGGACATTTAATCACTTAATTTCTAGCATGCTAGAGTTTAGATAAATTCTTAAACCTTGTTTGGACATTAAAATGTAAAAGTTCTTTCTCGTCTTGATTAGTTTTCTCTATTTGGTCTAATATGGAGCCATAAATCTGTAAAGAAAAAAGTTATATTCTTTGTTTGATACATTCTGCAGGAAAGGGAAGATGGAGGAGGTAGAGGCCGTTTCAAATCACATTCAACAGCTCCTGCTAGAATATCCGACAGACAAAAGAAGGCTCCCCTGAAGACATGATTCATGCCTTCACCATCACACTCAAACCAGCATAAGACATGATTCATGGTGATGATATACTCAAACCAGCATATATATATATCTAATGATCTGGGTTATGTCAGTGGAACTGAGGCAATGGCTATATAAGACGACCGTGTAATGCCATGCAGTCTTTTGAATTTGCTGGAAGGTATCTAGTTAAAGATGAACAACAGTGCGGGTGTAATTTAGATGTTTATCTATTTATTAAATGGACAATTAAGAGATGAGTATCAAATCGATAAATTTTCCGGTGCTATGTTGTATCAGTTACTTAGATAGAATGTCAAATTTGGCAGTGTGCTTTTTGACATTATGGGCTTCGCCACTTCAGTTTTGTGAAGATAACTTATCGACAAAGTTATATGAATGCTAATTTTGTTCCCCTTCGTCTTACTGGGTTTGCTTTTGCATTTACAAACTGTTAGATGGAGCCCGAGTTTGAAAGGTTTGCATGACAAATCCTAAGTTTTTCTAAACAGCTGTACTTTGTCGAAAAGGTGTATGTCTGCTAAATGTTAACTGTGTTCGATGAATGATTCGAATTGATGGCGAGCCCAGTTGGTAAATGAACACAAGTTAAAAATTGTGTCAACTTAATAATTCAACTGATTAGTCGTTTCTATACGTTCAAGCTTGAAAGTACAACAAGTACATCATCACCGAAGCGGCAGCATTTTCTTGAAATGCACTGTAGTGACTACTGAATATAAGGGGAAGAAAGTATGATTGGGGACTACAGTAAGGTGCATAACAGTCAACATAGGAGTTGGAAATTATCGGAGTTGGAAATTTTTATCCAGAGCAGAATTCATTAGGCTAAAGAGAAGTCGCATGCCACCAACGCTGCATTGTCTCTTTTCATACAGTCATAGCGAATTGTCTCTTTTCACACAAAAACATACAGCTCACTACCTCAGTAGTCAGTACCTTCCATGGTCAGTTCTATTTTTCTGAATAAATTCCAGACTGAAGCTTTACTTAAATCGAAACAGAAACAGACTTTTCTTGCTAGTTATTTTCATGGTAAGCTGAATTGTCAAAGCCACTCAAACCTGAGAGAAGCAAGCATTGCCTTTTTACACTTGTTGTGCTTGTACTCCTTGGAGTCCTATTCTTAAGACCGTACACAAGTCATGTACAACCCCTAAGGAAGAGATATCATTGATTCAATTCCTCCAAATGGGAAACAATTCAAAGTAAATAGTACAACGCTAAATCAGTATATCATATTGACTGATCTTCCCTTCAGATCCAGCTGCACCCAGGAGACTTCCTGAATCCCTTTTCACTTGCTATCTTTCTCACCCTTTCTGCATCATCCCATCTATCCATCGATGCATATATGTTGGCCAAAAGAGTATAATTTCCAGTGTTCTCAGGTTCAATCTCAAATAGATGTTTTGCTGCAATTTCACCTAGCTCAACATTGCCATATACCCGACAACCCCCTAATAGAGCACCCCAAGCTCCAGCGTCTGCTTTTCTTACATTTTCTACGATAAGCCTATAGGCTTCATTCAATCGTCCAGCTCGACCAAGGAGATCAACCATGCAGGCATAATGCTCAGTCAACGGGATAACAGCACAAGTCTTAGTCATCATCTCAAAGTACATGCATCCTTCATCAACTAGTCCTGCATGACTGCATGCGTTAAGGACACCTACAAAGGTGACCTGGTTTGGTTTTATTCCATCCTTTTGCATCCTCGAAAAGAGCTCCAGAGCTTCATCAGCCCTCCCATGATCAGCAAGAGCAGTTATTAATGCACTGTAAGATATCACGTCTCTGTCAGGCATTCTATTGAATTCCCTTAATGCCCGGTCTATGTTTCCACATTTTGCATGCATATGGATTAAAGCATTCGAGACCACCAGTGATCGATCTAAAACGGATATAAGCATAATAGTTCAGAACCAGAGCAGAATAAAAATCAAAGCAATAGAAAGAAAATAAAAAAGTAGAAGACAAGAAGAAGATGCTGGCATTTTTTCGGGAATTCATCTCACATTATGTGTGACTCACATCTTTCAATAAGATTTTTTAGGATCACATGATCCAAGTCGTTTGAGCAACCTCTCTACTTTCTGTCCTTTGGAAACTTTGAAATATTATTATCGAGTCAGTCTCAATAATCTATAGTCTACACGTATTATTCATAGTAACAGTTATCATATGCATCGTATGTCCCACCGCACCAGCACTTGGTGAAGTATATACTTCCTATCATGTTAGAATGTGTGCCTGTTTGGTATAGAACAAACCAAAATTTTATCCTATCTCATTGATTATATATCCAAGGCTCACACTGACTCATTGATTATTCAATAGCCAGAAGTCCTCATTATTGGATGATTGTCTGGATCATTCTCATCAGCCAAAAACTTGCCTATTCAACATATTTAACTTAAGGAAGCTTCAAGCACGACAAAACCAACAATACTAGTAGTAACTAGTAACAATAACAATAACAGTACGAATGCTGCATGCTAAGTGCCAATGCCAACAACAGAAAACACTTACCACATTCATCTATCTCAACATCATCAGTTATTAACTCCGAAGTATCAGTATCTCCAATTTGCGTACAAGCCGAAATAACTCCAACCAACGCCACCTCACTAACCTTAACATTTTTCTTTCTCATACCCTTATACATTTCAATTGCTTCTCTCGACCACCCATTCTGCGAGTAGCACGCTATCATCGCCGCCCAACACGACAAATCGCTCACCCCTATTTCACCAAAAACTTCCTCCGCTCTCCTTACATCCCCACATTTCCCATACCCCGCAATCATAGCCGTCCACGTAATAGAATTCCTCTCGGGCATTTGATCAAAAAGTTCTCTAGCCTCTCTAACATCACCTAAACTCGCATACCCAGCAACCATAGTTGTCCAAGAAACCACATTCCTTTCCACCATCACATCAAACAATCTTCTAGCATCACTCATCATACCAACCTTAGCATACCCCGAAAGCATAGCAGTCCAAGAAACAACATCTCTATCACTCATTCTATCAAACACTTTCCTTGCATCTTCAGCTACACCACATTTAGCATACATATCAAGTAATGAAGTTTGTACCACCTTATTTCCATCCAAGCCAGATTCCAATATCCGAGTATGTATCTGTTTCCCTTCTTTAATAACTGGAATTCTTGCACATGCATTAAGTACCGAAGAGAATGTAAAGCCATTTGGGTAAACACCCATTCGGTGCATTTTAGTGTACAAGGTAATGGATATGGTAAAGTGTGCATGGAGTGCATGGGAACGTATGAGTGATGTCCAAAGGTATTGGGACTCACAGTGTGTAATTTGGTCAAATAATTTACGTGCGTAGAAAAGATTAGTGGGTTTCAATTGGAGAAGCTTTGAAATGAGGCGGATGAAAAGTTGGTCTTGGTGATCAGGTTTGTTCTGTGTAAACGAGCGTGGGTTTGTTTTAGTTGGTCTATGCTTTTGCTGACGTGGATGCAAAAGTCAATAACCGAATGGGTGTTGGATAATAAGTATTTTGTTGTCATAACCCAAGTTAAGTTTTCGAGATGTGATCAGAATAATAAGTACTTTGTTTCTATATGATGTTTTGTTTTGTGGGTCCCACTAAATCTATTTTGTTATGTCCACGTGGCAGCCATGCAGGATTACTGGTGAAGCACTGTGGGAGCTAGTACAGAGAGCAAGTCAAGAGTATATCATAAGTCATATTCTTGTCATCATCGAGCCTGTTATATGATTGATTCTATCTGCCCAGATTAAGCTTGTCCCTTATGCAATACCATGATTATAGTTCCTTCATGATACAACATACCTTCGCGTTCATTTACTGATCTTTTCTTTCCCATTCTGTTTCCAGGGCAGCTGATAATCAGGTGTTTTTCAAATCTAATTCTCCGTTATATATTTCTGAGATTGAAAATGGGTTTGTGAATTTTGTATCTATTCTTTTTTATTTTGTTGGCAGTTGTTTGTGGCAACTTGCTCACCAGCTCGAGACTCTAGTGGCTCTTACATGATTTGGGGTCATTCAACACTTGTTGGACCAGTAAGACGTCTTTAATCTGAAGTGTTCAGTGTTTTAATGATAGTCACCAACATGAGCTTTTCTTCTACTTTGCAGTTTGGTGAGATAATTGAAACTGCAGGTCATGAGGAGACAACTGTTATTGCTGAGGTCAATTATTCCATGATTCCATTGCGAAGGTACTTCTTCATACTGAAAAGCAGAAGGATATTAGGGGAGGTTGGTTTTGCTTATGCCAGATTCAATCCCATCGACCAATTTTATTGCCAAGTCGTTGCAAAAACATTTTCCAACTTTTTTTAATGTGATTCAACTTTCAAATGCGTTAAATGACGAAGTCCTACACTTTCGAATTGTATAACAGCTGTAATTTCTTTTCTCCCTTCACCTTGCTTAGTACAAAAGTCTGAAGAATGTTTAGATATTTAAACTCTCTCCGTCTCCTACTAACTGTATTGAATGTGCACAGGGAGAACCTTCCCCTTGAGAAACAGAAACGGAGTGACATATACAAATTTGTTGACATCCAGGAAATGAACAATGGGGTTTCATAATGCTGTCCACTTCTCTTAAGTTCACCACAATCAGGTTTATAGAGCTTTTGACATATACTTTTTTTGTTTCCTTAATGTTTACATTGAAATGTCCATTATAAATTCTTGCAGAAGTAGCATAAATCCCGAATGCAGTATCTAAATTTAATCTATTTTTTCATTTTCATATCGGGTATAAACAATTGCAGTTATCCCCCTATCCTCGTTTGGTGGATTTTGCACATAGTTGGCCTTTTCCCTCTCTAGTCTTGATTTCCTTCACTGTTTTGGTACCCAAGGAACTTTATCCAGCTGTTGTGTTTGGCTCTAACAAAGAGCTAATTAATCTTTATCTAATTTCCTATAGATGGATTTCGCAGTCCTTGTGGCTGATGGAAATAAACAGTGCCCATCTGTAGCTGTACATCCAGTGGGTAGTTTTAGTAGTAGTAATGTAGTATAGAGATCTGTCAGTAAATTTTATTCTTTTAATATCATTTTATATGAAAATCCTTCTCTTTTACAAAGATAGCCGATGGATAATTAAGATGGTCTTTAACTGATAATCCTCACAACAGCTCCAATAATTAGAAGTAGTCACCCTGCAGTGTCGGCCTTTAATCATACTGGTAAGTAGATACAAACTTCCTCAAACTTGTCTTCTAACGAAAAATTCCTTTAAATATCCCACGTCTCACAATATATGCCACTAAACGACTTAGGAACAGTAGTGAACCTCTCCTGAATACTTTTCAGAGTAGACGTAATGATTGCGAATGATGGTCTTCTTGACATCTCTCCATCCCATGAATGGCAAATTAGTTCAATGATCTCTCCAAGTTGGGCATTATCCTCGGGAAGTGCCGGCCTGAGATTCCCCTCGGCAACTTCTAGAGCGATCTGTTAAGAACCAAATTTGTTGGGAATACATGTTACCAACTCAGACTTTATTTCTTAATTAGTTTTTCATTTTACTTTAAGTCGCACATTATTTTGTTGTGTACATGAGAAAAGTAGTCACAGAGTACAGTTTTGTTAGTTAGTTTTTCCAAATTGTGGGTGGTTTCTAGTTAATTCTCTTTTTCTTTCTGATATGTTGATTTCTAGTTTACGGCTTTAGCATCTGATCAATGCAAGTAACTTGGATGATCGTGGTCATTACGATAGGGACCCCATCACTGTTCACCAATTGACTGGGATTGAGTTTGATTGTTTTAAATGCACTGAGTTCTAGTATGGAGGATTTACTCTGTGTGCAGAGCCACAAAGACATGATAAGATATTTGTGCACCCTGGTAAGTGGTATGTATAGGATGTACTAAACTTGATTATGAGTTCGTAATGACTCATATATAAGGCCGTACCTTCCTTACTCAGACAGACTATTTTCTAAAGTTGCATTTGGCAATATAGATATATTTATACCTCTGTTGGACTGTAATCTGTTTCGATATATGGATGCTGGCCAGTCATCAGCTCATTGAGTATGACGCCGTAGCTGAAGACATCACACTTTTCGGTGTAGGGTTCACAGCGGATCACCTCTGGGGCCATGTAGATGTAGGTTCCTGGAAGATGTAAAGCAGAAAACTCCGTTAGTTGAAGTCTGAATGTAGAGCAGTATTAATGGCACTGTACCACTCGAACAGATTTGAATCTTGATGAAGAGTCTGGTATTACATGATACAAACCGTTGGACCCATCCTCGTAAGTATTAGTGCAAGATCACATTGTAATTATCAACAGGTTGTTCAACCTTCATTGTGGTCGCAATGAATTGGTACCATCCAGCGTTGGTTTCAATATTAAGTTTCCTTTACCAATACTCAATAGTAAAAACAAGATTTGAAGTTTTGAACTACCATTTTCATTCCCCTACCTGTTTCACCAGTGTGCGCTTTCTCCCCATCTGATAAGAAACGAGCGTGTCCAAAATCCGCAACACGAACATGCATGGCCTCATCCATAAATACATTACTTGGCTTTAAATCTCGATGAACCAACTTAGGCTTCTGATCATGAAGATACTGCATGCCTTGAGCAATCTCAAATGCTTTAGCAATTCTATCTTCTAAAGGAGGAAGAGGAATTGTTCTCCCTGATCTTCTGTTTCCATTTCCATGCAACCATTCCTTGAGTGTCATACTTAAAAACTCGGTAACTACCCATCCATACTGTGGGGGATTCAGAGATGCACCAACTAATCTGAGCACAAAAGGATGGTGTTGCCTTGATAAGGTCTCAACTTCTTGTGCAAAGAAAGTCGCACCATTTTCATTAAAGTGGAAGAAGTCTGGGTTTATGCATTTGACAGCAACACCAAGTCCTTTCCATGATCCTCTGTATATGTCAGCTGTACTACCTCTTCCCACTTGTTCATGTAGCTCAATCTGTTGGAATATACATGTTAGATATTACCATATTAGGAATGTGTCCCTGTAGAAGATAGATAGGAAGCTAGCTTCATTATATTGTACGCCGGCTTCTTGTTGTTAAGAACTACTAAAAGTACGTATGCAGGGACGGACCCAAAGGAGGGCTAACCGGGGCTATACACCCCCCCCCCCACACTTTCTCAGGAAAAAAAAATACTTTATCTATACTATATCCTATGTAGTATACTAATAAAGAATATGGGCAGTTTTCTAATGAAAAAAAAAAAATCTTTATATGCTAGTATGTCTCCTCTTTCCTAACCTAACTTCTTCCAAGAGTGGAAAAAGAAGAATAGCATTCTCACACGGTAAATATATATATTTAACAGTCCAGTATCTCTTTTACTCTCTTATTCTCCAAGTTCATTCTCAAATATCAAAAATGGAAATTAAAAAAAATTAAAACCTAAAAAAAAAAAACATCTTGTTTGTTTGTGTGCAATGTTGCTTGGTTCCCTTAAGAGAAAAAAAAAAATCCTTAAAGTTTAACTTCAAAGTAGCCCCCATATACAAGATTCTGGTTCTGCCCCTGTATGTACGCATACAACAATAGATGCGAAGCTTGCATGAAATAGAATGGATACGAAAAGAATCAAACCTCGTGTGGTTCAATGCACCATCCTTCGATCTTAGCTTGAGATGTGATGGCTGCTAGATTTGGGCTGCGGAGGAGCATAGCGGATGATACTCTCGGACTATACATTTTTTCATATAATAGTCCACCAGATGGAAAGAAGAAATTTCTGTTAGTTATAAACATGGATCTTAAATTGAAATCGGTAGAAAAACACTGAGCAGTATATATACTTCGATAGCTCAATAAATTGGTCTGGTTTTACAGCTTCATTCGACGTTATTATTTAATCATGTCCATTAGTAGAAAAATTTATTGAACTATATATACAGGTATACCGGTCTATGTTACAATAATCACATTATGTCTGAATCTTTGTGTGCTATAACCCTATAAGGTACCTTATGAACTCTTGTACCCTTTCGAGCTGTTGTGTGAACGTAACCCTCCTTCGTTCCCTTTGAGTGGTAGCTTGCTTTATGAGCAAATCCCATGAAATAACAGCAACATGGATTGTGTCAGTAAGAAAAATTTAATAAAATTTTACTGCCAAAATTACTCTTAAAATGAGAATCTATAATTTTTCTTTTATCATAGGTTGAAAAGTTTTAACCAATCTTACAACATGGTTTGTGCTATATAATAATTTCTACAAATTTTATCCATCTAAGCTAATTTGTAAGTTCACTAGTTCAGAGTATAAATTTATCCATCTTTTTCCTGATATTTCAAATATAAATTTCTAACTGCTTAGTTGTGAACAAAGAAGTCAACATGGGTATCACCAGTGACGGAGCCGTGATTCTAAACTAGGGTGCGAGATTATGTGAACACCTCATTCCACCCCACCCAAAAAAAAAAAATGTCTAAACAATAAATATCAACAAAATTATATATTTATTTTAATTCACAAAACTAGAGTGCGTTGACTACTAAGAATTTAATATTATTGACTCACAAAGTTAACTATTTGTCTACTTAAGTACTTAAGCCATTAATTGATACTACTATGTTTATATATATCTACATAATCTAATTCACAAGTCTACAACAATTCAACAAATTGTTAACTTGCTATAATACTATAAATTTATATAAACCCTACTATCATGTGGAGAAAACTATAAAAGATTAACATTGAAAATAAAAAATTACCTTATTTTGTTTTGTTTTGTTTTGTTATATATTTGTTTTTTGTTTTTTTTAAGTGTAAATTTTATTGATAATAATAACGAGTTTTACAAATAATTAGGACAAGCGTCTATATATATCTATATAATCTAGTCCACAAGTCTACAACAATTCAACAAATTGTTAATTTCCTATAATACTATAAGTTTATATAACCCTACTATCATGTAGAGAAAAGTATAAAAGATTAACATTAAAAGTAAAAAATTACTTTGTTTTGTTTTGTTATTTGTTATTTGTTTTTTTTTGTATGGAAATTTTATTGATAATGATAACGAGTTTTACAAATAATTCGGCCAAGCGTGCAACAAGCTGCGTCGCAAGTCCTTTATGAATTTGATTTTTGTTTTTGGTTTTTGGTTTTTGGTTTTTGGTTTTTGGTTTTGTTTGGGTTGAGGTCTTAAGCTTGTTTTTTTAAGAATTGAGAGTGAAAGAAATGAGGGAGAGCTTAGAGGTTTGTTATGGGTGATTAGAATTATACAAATTGACTGATTGGCCTTTGGCTATTTGTTTTAGTCTCATTAACCCATCAAACCTTCAAAGACACATTTGTCAATCTTTAATAGTTTTGGACTCAAAATAAATGATAAATGATAATTTTGTAAAAAAAAAAACGTTGGTTTATTGGAATGTTTTTTATTAGTTTTGTTTTTCATACTATTTTTTTTTTGTTGATTATATTTTCACAATAGTTGTGAAAATTTTGGGAGTAAAGTTTGCTAAAAAAAAATGGGGGAGGAGTGTGAAGTTTGAAGATTTTTCTAAACAATTAATTATGTTGTAGTGGAGTTTTTTTTAATCTCAGGGGTGCGACTGCCCCAACACGCACCCCTTATATCGGGTATCAGTGTATGCAGTATGTAATGTGGATGGATGTTATGGTTTGAAATAATTGTATTATCAAATATAACGCTTTCTGTTAACGAAATATATACACATTTATGGATACTATTCGATAATCTTACCACTATACCTTTTTCTTACAATCTACCTAAAATCTCCAGAATATCAGTGTTCACTAATACACATTCTGGGAGCATAATGCTCATCATGTCATGCATATTTTGGAGTAACTCACCTGAGGAGTAATGGTTTGACGGTTGTTCTCAGCAGGACGGGACTTCTTTCCCAAGCAACAACAGCTCTGGGGCTCTTCTTGCTTTTCTACTGGTTGAGATTTCTTCATTGGTGATGGTTTTGGGCTGAATCCTAGTGATTTCGGTAGTGGTGACGACTTTGGGCTAAAGCCTGGAGATATCACAAGTGGTGACGGCTTTGGGCTGAACATCTTTCTTTGATACTCACCATCTGTCCCTACATTCATCATGTTAATTAATCTAAAATCCAGCAAATGGAAGAAAAGGGGGGGAAACATGAACAATGAGCACGGCCCTTTAAAGCCATTGAATCTTGTTTCGTCTGATTAGGAAAAAACAAAGATGGACGGATGCTTTAATGTTATATTGCACTGGATCAGTCCACTAAACAAACAATGCCGTTTTTATTTCTTGTTTAAATGAAAAGTGTCAATCAACAATTGACGGACTCCCCTAGTAGGAAGACCATAACTATCTAAACATTCTTCTGAGTATTTATTAAATTGCTGTGTAGCTTATATAAAAAAAAAATTAATGAGATATATTGATAAGATCAAATGACCATATCATCGTTTATGATTTTATATTCTTGTTGATTTGGGAAAATGAGGGGTATGGTTTTTGGTTTTCTCAGGTATTCGATTCCAAGTAAATCCATTGCAACACCCTACTCAAATTATGAATCATATATTTGTATAAAATTCATTAGTATATCTCGTACCATGTCCTTTCTATAAAACTCTATGGATCCATTATGAATTCACCAGTTAAATCTATTATGAACTGAATCATCTAATACAACCCAGTTTATGCGTTGGTTCATAATTCACCTAGGAAGTATCATGGATTACACGGATTCACAATGCAAATTTTTCTATCGATGTTGATGTCACATGCAAACATTGCACATTTTGTCTACAACTACGAGAAGGAAACGACAGAGAATATCCAATGTTCGGTAATTTCTATGGAAGATAATACTTGAAACGATACTGGTGCTGGGGAATCACAAAAGTATCTTGTCTCAATTTGTTCTCATGTGTACCTTAGCTCTCTTGTCCAAAATTCCAAACATCAAATACCAAAACATTGGCTGTGATCTTGCTAGTCTGAGACTCTGAATCCGTCGCACTCACATTGACTCTACGTTTGTTTTGTATATAGGTCAGGGAGGTGTAAGCATCCAAATATCGTCAGTGGCTACAATATCAGGAAAAAAACCGATATACATGGTAGAAAACCTTGGTAATCTACCATTTACTAATTATGGATTAGGAACATGCTTAGTAATTTTGAATTCATCTTGTACTGGATGCATCTTAGGTAAACATGTTTTTGTAATTTTGCATTCATCTTGTGCTATAAATGTATATTAGGTATATTAGGTTCTGCATGCTGCAGTCTCTACAGTCTACATAACAATGTCAAGCCGACGAGTCCCAACCGAGTAATTACATATGATAGCAGGATAGGCCAAACGATTGAACTAGGACCAAGGTTCAAAAAGTTTAGTTCGCTGATGTTCGTTTGAAGTTTGAACCAGGACCGAGGTTAACTCACAGAAAGTTACTTGGTGAAGCTGTTCTCAGTTTCTCACCCCAAGCAGCGGACGTGCCTGTGGATTACTCGACCATGTATATCTGACTCGAAGTATTCCATTTCCCCACCTACCTCACTTTTACACCTACTTGTTCATCTGTAGTATCAATCCACCGAAAGAATAACTCACTGCCCAAAAAATTTGATCCCTACTTCTTAAATACTACGAATGTGAGGTTCATAAACGCAAACATGATTTTATTATAAGTTACCCATTTTGAACTATTGAATTCAAGTATAACTTCATTTAATTACAACCAATACAATCTCTATGCTGTCCACAGTCAAGTTTGTGGTCGTACTATACACAAAGACTACATTCTTCTCAAGTTGTCTAACCTTGCCTGCAGATCATTATCAATTCCACCGTCTTCAGTTGCACTTGGTTCTGCTTGGGCAACCTTGTTATTTGCTGTTGGAACGGCCACCGCAGAAGCGGGTGCATTTACAAGCTGCACGGTAAATGAAAATGAAAGAGTTAGGTACCAATGCTTGTATAAACTATCCAGACTACTCCTCCCTAGAATCACCATTAGCAAAAGAAACTCTGAAACACACATGGTTGAGACAAACCTCATTATTGATATTTATTCCAATCTCATCAAGCACTTGACTCACAAGCTCCTCTGTTTCTTCCTCTTCTTCATCTCCTTCTAAAGCATCGTCAATGGCATCTCCCATTACCTCAGTCGTCATTTCCATCTTCTCATTTTGCCTCTCAAACTCTTGCATTATTTTCTGCAAAGATGGCAAGTTCATCTGCCTATTCATCTGGCCCATCGCCTTTGTCACACCTTTCATGGCCTCTCCCATTGCTTGTGTTGATTTCAATGTCTGCATAACAAATTAACAAAAATTGAAGAAGTAGTAACAAAAGTGATTAACACATAAAACACTTTTAGAACGCCAAGTGTTATAGGCTTGACACTTGCTGAAAGCCCTTAAACACGACATGGAGGGCATGCCAATACATGTGAATCTGATGGGAGGTGGCATCAACTAGGTATAAGAATTTAAGAAGAAGCAAATCAGTTAAATGACAAGTACATAGTAATGATATGATAATAATGATATTAAGATCTAACAGTGGAGTACATACAAATGAGAGTTTGCAAATTAACATTTAAGTCTATCTGTTTTAGCTCATTCAGACAACTAATCATGCTTCCCGTATGTTTGACTTAAAATAGCTTAAAACTGCTCTAATATATTAGACCAATACTGCACAAATCATAACATAAGGACAGCATGGACATCCTCCTAAAGACATACAAGCGTCCAACAAAGAGTATGAAATGATTCTGTACAAGAAAACTGAAATCAATAAGATCTCAACAAATAATTACACTTGCTTGTCAGCTAAGTGGTCTTCTTTTCTCACGTAATCTCAATGTACTTCAATCTCCTACAACTATTTATTGTCATTCGAAATCGCTAAGAACATATAAGCAAGCACCAAAAAGGATGATAGCAAAGTGATGAAAAACATCCCAAAAGTTAAGATTATCAATGACAATAATAACATTAAGTCAGAGACTGTACCTGAATCCTAAGAGCTACACCTTGGAGCTGTGATTTAAGTTTGTAGAACTTTTCAACCTGATGCCGTGTTCTGATGAGGTCTTTCGCCATTACTTTTACAGCACCCTGAAACAAAGGAAATGAACATTATCAGATTAGTTCACATGGAGAAATATTTCCAAATCCTTCATATGTGACTAAAACATTCGGCCCATTGCTACATAAGTACATAGAAGCAGAAGAGCTTATAGATTCAAGATGTCAAAACATGCGAAAATAGTGTGGAACCAGTCTAGATCGATGTTAACTGCAAAGCGGGTCTCTTTAGTACTTAGTAAGTTTGGTCCGAACTACAAATACAAGGAAGCAGGCATGTCTAGTCCGAAGTCCAAACTTCCTTATTCTAACATTTTATCTCTGCTTTGCAATCTTTTCGTGACTATGTTGAATTTCTCTAGTTTTCTTTTTCTTTTTAAAGGTTTCTTCTACATTTTAATTTACCCTTTAATTTATGTCACACCAGTATTTTGGGGAATAGAAGTTGTACAACAACCAAAGAACCATCGAACGAATGCTTTCTCAAATAGTACAGGATTAGAGTAAAAACCTAATAGATCCTATAATGACCTTCAACAAATTTCGGAGTAAATTAGAAGTAATGCAAAACTATAATAAAAAAAAAAAAACTGAAGAAAGTTGTACAATAATTAAATCTTAGTCACTGAAAATTGATCACAATTGGTTGTCAAATAATCAAAAATGAAAATTTAGAAAAACTAACAGCTAGTATGGTTTAAACGTGAAAAAAACTAATAAATGATGTCCATGTGTCCAAACCATTACACAAAGTGACAAAGACACGTGCAGTGTTTCAAAAAACGCATCAGCCCCTTGATTTGAAGAGGCTTAAGCATCAATGAAGGATGAGAGAGAGAGAGAGAGAGAGGGTGGACAAAAACAAGAAAAAATAGTTGTAATTCAGAAAAATGAGAAACAGAATGCCATATTAATGAAATCACTATAGCATATATAAAATACAGTGAGGCTTAAGGTTTGATGATGGAGGCTGCTGATTTCTAATGGAAGAAGGTGTTTGGATATTCAAAACATAACATAATAGGGACGTTTTAGTCTTTAAAGAACTTATTAGGGGTTACATTTTGGACAAAAATGGGAAAAAAAAATGGTTTGGCTGGGGTGAAACCCGACTTCTAGTGAGGCTGAGCCTCACTAAACCTCAAGGTTTAAGCCTCAAAGCGCACGCCTCACACCAATGAGGCTGTAGCCTCAGTATATATGTATAATTTGTAAGGCTTAAGCCCCAAGGCGCAAAAACCCTAAAAGGCATAAGGCGCTCCCTGAGGTTAAAGCCTCAATACGTTTTTTTAAACCTTCACACGTATTTCATGGACAATATGTAATATCAATCATATCAGATACAGACCTACAGTAACTTCAACGAAACAAAAATGTGGTCCAAAAAGAATACCCTACCATCTGCCCCTGCTTCGCACTTTTCTTTATCTCCACAATTAGCTTCTTCTCTTGTGTTTGTAGCCCCTGTCTTTCCCTTTCTATTTCTCTAATAGATTTGTCAATCATTCTCTTATTTTCCCGCAAAAGCTCTGAAAGAAAGGAACCAAACATAAGAATAAATACAAAAAAAAAGAAACATAAAAACCCAAAAACTAATGCATTCTTTCATTTTCCTTCTCTCAAAAGTGCTTGCTCGTTCACCTATACGGCTATACTACAAACCAGATTCTGACAGGGTATTTAAAATTATCATTAATAAGGTAAAGAAGCACCTCGCTGTCCAAAATATTAATTATTGGCCTAGGGAACAAACTGCAATATAATAGTAAACAATGATCTAAGATACTGAGACAGGTCATTTAATTAGTTTCAGCCGTAAATTAGAATAAACTTACTCAGAGTGGTCTGTGTAGCCACATTTTTTATAGGTGGATAAAACCATTTTAAATTTTGTACACCTGACGAAAATATAACAAAACTGTACCCTATTGTTATTCGTTAACCAACATTCACTTGGTGGCTATCTTAGGGGCCTAGGTAACGAAGGACAGTGTACGCCACATGAAAATCAAAATGAAATTTAAAGGAACTTCGCGCGTAGTGATGTATTATCAAATAACAACCACAGACATAGCCTTGGTAATGCACAACGAAACTTTATATTTACGGTTCATATAGATGATTTTCTAAAAAGTATGCTCTTCTATTTACTCTAGCTAAACAAAACTGCAAGTTTAACCAATGTTCTAAAAAGTTATTCCCAGATGAAGGAAAAGATAAAGATTGAATTGATTTTACACGTATCTACATCCTAAGCAGACGGACAAGTAGCAGTTTTGTACATCTTAGTTGAAAATTGAAATGCACAACTTGTATTAAATAAACACTAGTAATGTGCCGATGAAAAACGAAATGGCCTATATATAGTATGGTACAATTGTATGATTACTCGTCAGATATTTTCACAGGTAAACCAATTCTCTCTTCTCTAAAACCCAAAATTTTCAATATCCATGATTAAAAATAGTCAAAATTGAATAATCAGCTTGGGGAATCTGAGATCTTAACAAGACCGAAAATAATAATACTCTTAACAACAGAAAATCAATCCATGTAATCATCGATATTAATAAAAAGAAAAGAAAATAGAAAGGACCTGCAGGGGTTTTTCGTCTGCCAAATAAGAAACTCATATTTCTTCTTGTTGTTGGATGGCTAAAAGATCTGATCTCAAGATCGTTAGATGGAAATATTTTCCTTATATAAAATTATGCTTTTCAACTACTTTTTGAGATAAAACAAATAGAGTTTTAGTTGATCTCTTTTCGTTTATTTACGCGCTATTGTGGATGTCGAATCTCTTTTTTTATTTGCCCGACACGGTAAAGTGTCATATGCCCGAATGTTTGAAATTTCAGCAATGTCACGATACTTAAGTGGCATTTTTTGGTCTCATTTCTTCGCGTTTTTATATATTCAATTATGGGGCCAATTTAATTCATACTTTTACTTTTACTTTAGGCTGAAAATGGCTAAAAAGTAGTGTTAAAAGTAAAAGTTGAGCTAAAAGTTACAGAGTTATTTTAAATTTACTTTATCGAATCTCCTTTTAAAGGGATAGAGAGCCATAACCCCTAACCCAATGGAACCTAAATGTCTTTGCACTCTGTTTCAGTATGACAGAAATGTCTCGAAAACGAAAAGAATACGTTTTCAAGTTACACCATCTCTACTACTTATAAACAGTGTGTGCGAGTGAGCGGTGAGCCGATGGAGTTCCATAGGTTCTAACAAGTGTTTATTTATTGACACGTGAAATCAGTTCTAAAATTGTGTTTTTTTTAGGGATTTTTTTACTTAACCCTCCACAGATTACCCTCCTTTTGTGATAACCCCTCATTTTGAAAATCATTACTGATTGCCCCCAGTCTATCTATTTTGTGAGTACCGTCAGTTGATATTTTCCATATTGCCCACTTTACCCCTTCAAAAATAGTCGTTGTATTTTTTATTTTCCTGACTTATTTAAGACCAGACTTGGACCCGCGAAAAACTTGTCTTCTCTAACACGATTCTTAACGATTCTTTCTCAAACCAATTTTTTTGCTCTCATGGGTGGTGGTTCGGGCCCTGAAAAGGTTTGGTAATTCTAATTCATTTTCTCTCCATGCCTTCATCTAATTTGTTTCACTAGCGTAGATCTGTATGTTTAATGGTCAAAGACCTATGTAAACAATGAGGGGTTTATACAAAACATATATTGGCAAATTAGATGGGGCACTAATGTAGATTTGTATGTTTAATGGTCAAAGACCTATGTAAACAATGAGGGGTTTATACAAAACATATATTGAAATATGGGGGGTTTATATAAAGCAGATGTTGATCAACATATGTCAATTTTTTTGGGTACCAACTACAATGTCATCAACTAACAAAGGAGAATCATGCTTTCTGTGTGGGGATGTTGGTCATTGGAAGTTTGAATGCCCTTGGCTTAACTTTCCTTGTGTTAAGGGATGTGGAGATACTATGATTGTTCACTGGAGTTCCAAAGAATGTAGTTTTGGACAGAGATTTCTTAGATGTAAGGGAGCACCAAGATGTGGTGGTTTCAAATGGATGGATTTAGAAGTTGATGTGAAAGAAAAAGGAAAGGTTGTTGCTGTGAATGAGGAAGAGGATGAGAGGAAAGGGAAAGGTAAACTTAAGTTGTGTATTGATGGTCCTATAAAGATGCACATTGAAGGCAATGTATCTGATGTAACTGAGCTTGTAAGGAAACTGAACATGTGATTTGTAATGTATCTATGAATGAGGGAGTGGTTGTTACGTTCTACCTGTTGTATTCAAGTCTACATTTAATAGAAATTCTAAAATTTGCAACAAAACATAGTATATAAAGCCAAATGAATTAACAAAACAATACAACATAGCACATGACATAGCAAAACAACAAAACAGAGCATATGACATGGCAAAACATGACACTTCCATTTTGAGAAGTCTGACATGACAAAATCTAACTTAAGTCTGACAAAATATAACAACATAACACTTCAAGTCTGACATGACAAAATATAACTTAAGGCTGACAAGAATAGCTGCATTCAAGACTCTGCAACAAAAGAAGCCTGGGAGGACCTCCTTGATTTCTTTCTTGGAGGTGCCATTGGTGGCATTGGAGGTATATTCACACGGTCTTGAGTTTGAATTGGTGTAGACTGGTTAGGCTGTGGGGGACCTTGTGAATTTCCAAATAGTAGCTTTTCCATTGAAGACATGGGTTCATATTCAACATTGGTTCTGCCCCTGCCCCTCCCCTGCCCCTGCCCCTACCAACTCCTCTTCCTGCTCTGCCTCCTCTCCCTCTTACAAGTCCTTGGCTCCCATCCACCTCTGCTTGAACTTGGTTCCCTTCCACACTTGCAGTTCCTTGGCTTCCAGGTACACTTGGAGGGACTTGGCTCCCATCCACACTTGGAGGTACTTGGCTTCCTTCCTCAGTAGTTCTTCCCCTTCCCCTACCTCTACTTTCTCTTCCCCTTGCAGGCAGTTCACTTTCAGGAACTTGACTCCCATTAGTAGCATTGATTGGTCTGATTAGAAAAGGGTTTGGTAATGGGCTTGTTCTAGGTCTCCCAGGCCTTCCTCTTCCTCTATGAGAGCCTCTGGTAGCTGCAGCTGCAGTTGCATTGGCTTGTGTATTTGCTTCTGCATTGGCATTGTCTCCCACTGCACCTCCCTGATAACCTCTAGCATTATGCCCATAAGCTTGGCACCTTGAACATCTTACTGCATTTGATTCATCTGCACCTCTTCTTCTGTTCACTTTTGGCCTCCCAGGCTGCCTTTTTCTGATTGGTGGAAAGATAAACTCAGCTTCACTTGGCTGTTACAAAAAAAATTATAATATTAGGGCTAACTCTGAAGATTCACATATTAAAGCCTATTTCAAATTAGGGATAAGTGTCTCACTGTTGCCCACTCATCTTCATGCAAGTAAGGTGTGATATGACCACCACAAGCTCTTTTATAAGCCACTCCAGTAAAGTAAGGGCTACAATACCTATAACAACAATGTATAAATTATTAACATGTATCATCATTAACAGAGGAAAAGACAATATGTACTGCTCACACTAACTCATGCCATTGAAATCTTCTAGGCTTGATGACTGCTACAACATGAAGACAAGGAATCCCAGTGAGTTGCCATTCACCACAATCACATGTGTGCAAGTTTAAGTCCATATTCCACCATTTACCATATATATGATTCACTAAATACTTTTCCTGGATATGAGAACCACTGCCACTCATGTTTCCAATCTTGTTACATCTATCATCTATGATTGCTTTAACCCTTGGCACCAACTCATTATACCCCAGAACTCACATTTTTCCTTTCTATCATACAACAATTTCATTTGTAACACCATCACCATTGACACCATCTTCACAATGGGCTTGTCCCTAGCATCCAGTATGTAGCTATTCCAAGATTCAGAAAAACTTGTTTGACAAATGCTCACACTTCATAGGACACATGATCAAAAAAATGTAACCTCTAGTTACGGTCGGGAAAAACAGTCTCCCATCGCCTTATATAATCCTTTTTCTCCTATCGAAATTATAGTCAACTTGTCATGATGCTTGTTCAAGTGTGGTGCCATCTTATCCAAAAAATCAGTCCATCACTCTGTTTTCTCGCAATACAAATATAGAAGGCAATCGAAAATATTCCATTATTACCATCCAAAGCAATGATGGATAGACACACACCTCCATGTTTCCCCTTCAAGAAACAACCATCTAGTCCTATCATAGGCCTACACCCTTGTACAAATCCATCTAGAGAAGCCTTGAAAGCAATACACAGAGTTGTAAAAGTATGGAAATTCTCATGCCTAGAATGTATTGCAACACTTCCAGGGTTAGAAGCAACAAGTTGCCTACACAACTCAGGCAATTTTGCATATGAAAGATTATAACTTCCATGTATTTTCTCCATTGCTATGATCCTTGCATACCAATCCTACCAATACTTAATCCTTACCTGAAACTTATGCATCATTTCTTCTTCTTTGATGTCATTAGGAGTAAAACTCCTATGATGCAGCCTCATTTCTATCTCAATTCGACTTGCTATCGATTGGGCATTTGCTATTGGATTCCTGTCGATCTTCTGCATCACCAACACATGTATGTATATCATTCATGCTCCTACACTTTATTGTATGACCATTTGTCATCACCCTGACATAACACCTCCATTTACAATCCTGCAAGTTGCATTTCCACTCCATCTTATCATTGTCATTTCTTGTCTGCTTCAATATGAACTTATTACTAATAACATAAAGTTTAATGTAATCCCTTAATTCATACTTGTCTTTCCAAGTCTGGCCAACCTCCAACATCAATGGTTTTGCACCACTAGTAACACCTTCATCAGTTGGTATGTTGAATGTTTTGTTTACAACATCACTAACTCTACTAGCATTGCTTACATCTTCATCAAGCTCATGCTTATACTCTCCAACAACATAGGCATCAAGTTCAACATCATTATCACCTTCAGAAGGGATGTATTCCTCATCTGTTGATTCACAACTGTGGTATGCCTATTCTGCATCAATCTGATTCACATCAACTTGTGGTCTTTTTGCCCTTGTTGATTTTTTTGGCCTTGTTGGTCTTTCTGGCCTTGCTGGTTTATCAAACAGATTTAGTAAGTATATATCATAACCTATTTCTTGTACAATACAAAATAAAAAATAAAATGTAAAATAATATGTAGGGGCCCCTAATGTATAACATATCATTATCTGTTGTCACATTATCAACTAGAGCAACATTCTGTTCCACTCCAAAGTTCAAAAAGTCAAAGTTTAAAGTGTCATCAAACTCACCATGGCCTGTTTTATCTGCTAAAATCAATGAAACATTTTTCAGAAATATAAAGACATCTCAAGAAAAAGATAATAAAAATAAAACGTACCTGCAACTTGAGAACAAGATCTTTAGGAGTGAGAACTTCTCTTACTATTCCTCTTCTTTTTGGGTAGAGCTTTGAGACTTTTCTGCATCACCTACACCAAGCCCATCACCAACACCAAACCCATCACCAACAGTATTGGACCCAAGATCTTTGGAAGTATTGGACCCAGACCCAAGCCTATCACCAATAGTATTATATTCCAACAATTTTTTCCCTTTAAAAGAGCCACTTGTCAAGTCCATCATCCTATCAACTTCTTCAACTATTGGCCATTCATCAAGATCAAAATCTTGTCCTTTCTTGCATGGTATGCCTTCAACATATATGACATCATCATCACTTTTTTCTGCTTCATAGTCTGTGGGTGGGTACTGACTAGAATTATCCTCATCATCAGTACTACTCACTTCTTCCACTTCAATAACTTTGACATACAAATGGCTGTACACTCTCCTATCTCTACTTGCATGACCCCACATATAAAACAAATTAGCATCATACACAATTTGTCTTCTGTTTTCTCCATAAGCCCAACTAATCTCAAGTATAGGGTTTGGGGGACAATCAATTTTACATGTGATCCAAGCAACCAATTCGACCATATTTGCTACATCACCATCAATCATGTCTGTATCAACTGTGTTCCCACCCACATACACATTACGCCTAACACCATCCTTAGTTGCTTCTCTCCATTCTCCATTAAAATGTATCCTTAAAACCCTATACCCTCTAATAGTCATTCTTCTGAAACGGGAAATACAGTATCACAAATCAAACACAGTATTACAAATCAAACATTTTTTTGATCATACAATCATCATTACAAAGGGAACATGAATATAAACTTCCAAATGTCACAAAATAAACACCCCAAACTACAAAACAACCCGACGAACATAAATGTGCAATTTTTTTTAAATTTCATATGAAAAAGTAAATGAGGAGTGAGAGTGAACTTACCAGTGAAATAAGTGAAGTGAGAACGAAAGAGAAAAACGGAGAAGTGACCACAATCAAACGAGAAGAAGATCAACAGTGTTAGAGAGAGAGTGTGATCAGATAAAATTAGGGCACATTTAGGGGGTTTTACACAAATCGTGTTTATGTTTTATATTTTAATGTGGGGGGAAACCCAAAATATTCCCGCTATATAATAGGGGTAAAATGGGCAATATGGAAAATATCAATTGACGGTACTCACAAAACAGACGGAGTGGGGGGCCATCAGTAATGATTTTCGCAAAAGGAGGGGTACATCCGTGGGGGGTTAAGTAAAAAAACTCATTTTTTTTTACAAAAAATTGATTTTTACTGTTTTTCAATTCTAACTAGGGTTGTTCTTGATCCGGTCTGGTTTTTACCGATTCCTATAGAAATTGTATACCAAACTAATATATTCGGTTTTCTAAAAGTTTAAATCGAAATTGAACCAAACCTGAACAAAAACCGAGATGAACATTCGATTCGATTGTTGATTTGGGCCTTGCCATTTGGGCTTCTATTAAACTTCAAATCAAAACCTATATGGGCCTACTGATCACCAGCCAAGTGAATTTTAATAAATATATTGAATAGTATTGATATTTAGGCATGCTGACAAGTTATAACGACAATCACAATAAGCAAGTATTCAAGTGCTCAATAACATGGATTATTTAGCCCAAAAAAAAAATTGTAATAAAAAAACTCTAAAATTTCAATATATATCTAGCACCCAATTCGGTTCGGTTTATATCAATTAACCGAACACCCAAACCGAAAACCCAACCTAACTAGTCGGTTCTACTTTTTGAGAATCGAAAAAGTTAAAAACCTTTAATTTCACCCGGTTCGGTTCAGTTTTCCCGTTTTTTTAATATCCTAGTTCTGAGGTCTCTCATTTTGCTTTTGTTGGGCCCTACCATACAAAGTCAAGCAAAATTAAAAAAAAATTAAAGCCAAATGTAATTCACGTGTAAAGCACATGCATAATTGCTACTTGCTAGTGAGCTATAATGAATACGAAATTTTCTTCAGCCTAGCTATGGTACTCCTTTGATTTTCCTTTGCTCAAGTGCCCTTTTTTGCAATCAAAGCCTAACCCAATACAAATGTTTGGGCCTGGCTAGCCCGATCATAGCTGAAATTATTTAAGAGCTCGAGTTTACATGCCAAATGTAGCCCTCAATTCACTAGGCCCGACGCCCGATATTAGGCCCAATATATTTTAAAAGTCTTGCCACTCAAGTTGGTCTCTTTCCTAATGTCGGAAAAAAGATGGTATGATTGACTAACTTGCATTTTCTTTGATGGGAAAGGTTCTAAGGACATATATTTCAAAAACACGTAAACAAACTCATGATTGTTTGAGCACTTTTAAATTTTAGATTTGGCTAATTTTTTGTACATATGACATTTCAACTACTTTAACCATTGTAACAAAAAATTATTAAAATCCGAAACTTGTAACTTCACCAAATGTAGTCAACAAATTAAGAATTGTGGACCGTTCATTTTCACAATTTTTTATAATATATATTTGGCAAGTTTAATTTTTTTTTTTTTTTTTTTTTTGATTTTTTGTGACAATGTTTAGAATAGTTAGGAGATCATATCTACAAAAAAATTAGAGTAATCTAAAATTTATAAATGCCCTAACAATTTTGAGTTTGTTTATGTGTTTTTATAACATATATCCCTAGAATCCTTCGATCTTAGTTTGAGATGTAATGGCTACTAGATTTGGACTGCAGAGGAGAATAGCGGATGATACTCTCGAACTATACATTTTTCATATAATAATCCACCAGATGGAAAGAAGAAATTTTTGTTAGTTATAAACATGGATCTTAAACTGAAATCGGTAGAAAAACACTGAGCAGTATATATACTTCGATAGCTCAATAAATTGGTCTGGTTTTACAGCTTTCCTTGAAGTTATTATTTAATCATGTTCATTAGTAGGAAAATTTATTGAACTATATATACAGGTATACCGGTCTATGTTACAATAATCACATTATGTCTGAATCTTTGTGTGCTATAAGCCTATAAGGTACCTTATGAACTCTTGTACCCTTTCGAGCTGTGTGAACGTAACCCCCCGTCGTTCCCTTTGAGTGGTAGCTTGCTTTATGAGCAAATCCCATGAAATGAGAGCAACATGGATTGTGTCAGTAAGGAAAATTGAATAAAAGTTTACTCCCAAAACTACACTCTTAAAATGAGAATCTATACCATTTTTCTTTTATCATAGGTTGAAAAGTTTTAACCAATCTTACAACATGGTTTGTGCTATATAATAATTTCTACAAAATTTATCCATCTAAGCTAATTTGCAAGTTCACTAGTTCAGAGTATAAATTTATCGATCTAAACTTTTCATGATATTTCAAATATAAATTTCTAACTGCTTATTTGTGAAGAAAGAAGTCAACATGGGTATCACCAGTGACGGAGCCATGATTCTAAACCAGGGGGTGTGAGATTATGTAAACACCCCATCCCACCCCACCCAAAAAAATATATATATAAATAAATATAAAAATATATATATATATATATATATATATATATATATATATATATATATATATATTTTTTTTTTTTTTTTTTTTTTGGTCAAAAAGTCTAAACAATAAATATCAACAAAATTATGCATTTATTTCAATTCACAAAACTAGAGTGTGTTGACTACTACGAATTTAGTATTGACTGATAAAGTTAACTACTTAAGCACTTAAGCCATTAATTGATACTACTATGTCTATATATATCTACATAATCTAGTCCACAAGTTTACAACAATTCAACAAATTTTTAACTTCCTATAATACTATAAATCCATATAACCCTACTATTATGTGGAGAAAACTATAAAAAATTAACATTGAAAGTAAAAAATTACCTTGTTTTGTTTTGTTATATATTTGTTTTTTGTGTTTTTTTAAGTAAAAATTTTATTGATAATAATATCGAGTTTTACAAATAATTAGGACAAGCGTTATGTCTATATATATATACATAATCTAGTCCACAAGTCTACAATAATTCAACAAATTGTTAATTTCCTATAATACTATAAGTTTATATAACCCTACTATCATGTGGAGAAAACTATAAAATATTAACATTAAAAGTAAAAAATTACTTTGTTTTGTTTTGTTATTTGTTATTTTTTTTTAAGTGGAAATTTTATTGATAATGATAACGAGTTTTACAAATAATTAGGCCAAGCGTGTAACAAACTGCGTTGCAAGTTCTTTATAAATTTGTTTTTTACTTTTTGTTTTTTGTTTGGGTTGAGGTTTGAAGTTTGTTTAAGAATTGAGAGTGAATGAAATGAGGGAGAGCTTACGGGTTTGTTATGGGTGATTAAACACATATGATTACGAGTAATGGTAATCGTTGACTGACTGAAGGTGTTCGTGTTGTAGACGTTTTTCCTATAAAAGAGAGCGTATATAGTGCATCAGCAGGTTACTCAATTACATTTTCAATGATGAAGAGTGGAGACACGCAGTTCTTTGTACAATCCCCTTGCAGTAACGTCTACGGTCTATCTCATTTGTTCAAATGCTTGATTGAAATTGTCCTAATCAAAAACATGTTTGAAATTATACGGAGCCATTAAGAAATTCTAAAAGTGGTTTGCTTTAAATTAGAGGTTGTTCTCTATTTTCTAAACGTGGGTTACTTTGAGGCTGATTGCTAATGAATATGATCTATTTTCAAGATCATTAGAAAAAATTCATCCAAAATTCATGACCATGCAAAAGTTATGTACTGACCATTCAACTTTTGACTAGGTCCATTTTTTTTAAACTCTTCATCAATTTAGATAATTTTCAAGCGGGCTAATTTTCCCTCGAGGATGACCTTCATAATAAATAATTTAGTTGGAGGTGTGGGTAGATTTTAAACATAGGCGTTGCCTCCCATATGATTCATGGTGTAAAAATTAAGGTGGTAAATTGGTAATAAAAATGTTTTAGAGTTTGGAACTTGGATCCTTGTTAACAATTTGCCGAATTATTCGTGAATCAAATTTTTAAAGGGCAATACATATAATACTTCTGAATGTTTCAAAGATTCAGAATAATTCACAATTTTTTACTTTGAAACGAATAATTCGGTTTTTGGCGAATTTTTCAAAAATTCAGCTTAAAAAAAAAGGAAAGAAAAAATGAAAGAAAATTCAGATGTGCTTTTGTTATTTTTTATGTATTTTTTATCCTCACTCTTACTTTAAATGCTCCACTCTTATATTCTTAGTGATAAATTAATCCAAAAGCTTTACTTTTATATTTTTTGGGTAATATTTAAATTGTCATGTCATAGTGTGTGTATTTTGAAGTTTGAACTGTAATTTTAATCCAAGAACAAATAAATGAAAGTAACTATGTAGACCGTTCAATTGGTTTCAATGTTTTTATAGCTAAATTGTTTGGATATGTTTGTTACTTTGTTATGTTGTAAAAAATGACAGCTATTATTAATATTTACTAACATAATATCACGAATTTTTTATTTCTGAATTTTTGCAGCAAAACGTTTAAAACACGTATTAATTAAACATCACCATAATTGCCATATTGCGAATTTTTGACTGAATATTTGACTATACCATTTTTTTGAATCGCCAAATAATTCTTGAATTATTCCTGTACCGAATTTTTACCGTATCCCAAATTACTAACAAGGCTTTGAAATGGCCTATATATAGTATGATACAATTGTATGATTACTCATGAGATAAGCACTAAACGATGAACCAAAAGACAAAATTTTCACAGATAAACCAATTCTCTCTTCTCTAAAATAGGTTAAGTGGTGACTTGTTCCTAAAAACCCAAAATTTTCAATATCCATAATTAAAAATTGTCAAAATTGAATAGTCATCTGAGATCTTAACAAGACTGAAAAATTAAATACAACCCGAATTTACCCCCCAAAAAAATAATAATCTTAACAATATAAAATTATATAGAAAATCAATCCATGTAATCATCGATAATAATAAAAATAAATAAAATAGAAAGGACCTGCAGGGGTTTTTCGTTTGCCAAATAAGAAACTTATGTTTCTTCTTCTTGTTGGATGGCTAAAAGATCTGATATGAAGATCGTCAGATGGAACAAAGAGAGTTTTAGTTGATCGTCGAAGACTTCTTTCTTTTCGTTTATTTACGCGCTATTGTGGATGTCGAATCCTATCACGGAATTTCGCTCTTTTTTTTTATTTGCCCGACACTGTAAAATATCAAAAAATTAGTTTAAGGGAGTCTGTTAAGAATTTTTTGGACTCCTAAGATAGAGGCATAATATTTTTAGCATTTACACCCAAGTTTGACTAAAACCAGAATTTGACACATGTTTAACCACTTTTGGAAGCAATGGACAAAAATACCCTATTTAATTATTTGCAACTACTTCTACAATATGTGAAACAACGAGATTTCCTATCTCAATCTCTTTAAAAATATCATAAATTTTAAATGTATTTAAGTTATTTTGAAACTCAACATTTTAAAATATATGTTTAAGTTATTTACTCGTGCGCAGGCTTTTGGGCCCTTGGACAATACTTTGTGAAGCAATACACGAGTACCTTGGCTTTTGGGCCCTTGGACAATACTTTGTGAAGCAATACACGAGTACCTTTTGCTGTTATGAGTAGCCTAGATTCAATACACCACTCTCTCTCTCCTGGCACACTAGCTTTACTCATAAATCTAAATTCTATTCAAACATAAAATCCACTCTTCTTGTTCTGGTAGTTATCTTATTCAATCTTATTATGGTAGTTATCTTATCTACAGGTAGTTATCTTGGAAGGGTGAAAAAGAGAATAAATTATATTAAAAAATAACAGGTGGCGGCCTGGTCTCAAGTTAAAAGCTTAGATTCTAAAGATTTTCTATAAAAAAAATATTTACGTGGATAAAAACAATGCAGGGGTATTAAAATCCAAAAAAATTATTGGTTGGGCTTTTGAGTTGTGTTTTTTTTTTTTAAATGAGACTCTCTAGCCCAATTTTTTGTGTAAAGTATCATATGCCGAATGTTTTAAATTTCAACAATGTCACGATACTTAAGTGGCATTTTGTTTTATTTTTTTGGTCTGGCGGAAGGACGAAAACACGTTTGTTTGGACCTCGAAGATGGTCTCATTTCTTCGTGTTTTTATATATATTCAATTAATTAATTATAGGGACAATTTAACTTTTTTACTTAGGCTCTGTTTGGCCATGTGAAATTCGGTATGGTAGTACTCGACCATGTTTAGGGTATGGAAAACAAGTGGAAGATACTCAAAAAGTAGTTACTCTAGAAACTGTTTGGTCCCTTTTTCTTTAGAGAGATTGTCTCGTGCTATTTTTCATTGTTTTTTTTTTCAACTCCCCCAATAGAATAAAAATAAATAAAAAAACACACACACACACAAATCCACCAAAGAAAACCTGTATCAATAATTTCAAAAAGAAAAACCAAACTTCAATTCAACATAATTTCATTGAAGAATCAAAGTGATGGTCGGTCGATTGGAATGGAGACGGTGAAGAAGAAGAAACCATAGACCATTATTTATGTTTTTGTTGTTGTTTGCTCCTCCTATTTATGATCTCTAATTTTAATTTGGAAAGGTGAAGGGAGAAATTTGTGAGAGAAGAAAATGAGTGGGTGAAGAAGAAGGATCAATTTTTTGAGTGTATAACTTGAATGAATAATAAAAGGATGTTTTCTCTCTCCTGTATATCTCTCGTGTATTACGTTATCTCACTTAAACCCAAAGATCCACTATACATGTTTTTTCTGGTTTCACAATTTACCTGGTTTATACCTTACTCATTAGTTGTGGCCCCAATTCATAAAATGGACGGGACCAAACACTAAGACCTGGTATACAGGGTCTTATTCCTTCTACAGGTTAGGTAATTCATGCTACCAAATAGGGCCTTAAAAAGTACCAGTGTTATCAGACCCGGCCTGGCCCGGTGGGTTGACCTGGTGAACCGGCATCCCGATCTCCAAATCGGGTTGGGTCATTAAGTGGATCGTTTTAGCAATTAACCCAGTCCTAACCCAGTAAAACCAACCGGTTTTCTATTAAACCGGTTAAACCGGGGTGGTTTTAACCGAACCGGTTCATGAGAAATTTTTAACTTTGAAAAATAAATTCGGTAGGAGGGAGGGCTCGAACCATGGGTCAATAAGTCATCAATATACAGGCTTGCCAACGTGTCACTAATAGACAACATTCCACTAGGCTACAATATCAACTTTTGCTATAAAAATTAAACAAGTATATTTTGTATATATATTTATGGCAGACCAAGCAATGACCCACTAGTCTAACCAGTGACCCACTGGTTGAACCACTAACCCAATGTCCCAATCCCTTCACCGGGTTAACCTCCGGGCTGGGTCTGATAACATTGAAAAGTACACAACTTACAGAGTTAGGACTATTAGAGTAAATACTACAATGAAGATAAACTAGAATTAGTTATTGATTTCAGTCAATGCCAGCTTAGCAAAAGCAGTTACAATAGAAGCTTTTACTCTAACAAACTTGTAAATAACAGATCACATGTAATGATGAGTATAAATACTATGATTGTAATGAGAATCATTAAGTCATTGTAATAAAGATTTCTTTATTTGTTCATGGTATCAAAGCAAGGAAGCCGAAAGGCGATTTTGAGATCCAATCTCAAATTTCAATTCTTCTGCCATTAAAGAAGCTTCAAGTTCTTAAAGATCATCAATGTTATCATCACCACAATCAATTGAGTTAGTTATCATCTTCTTCTCAGTTCTTTTAAATTGAATTAGGTTAAATCCAGTTTTCTTTTTTACAACAGTTCAGTGATCTTGTTATTGATTCTTGTTCTTTTATATCAAGTTCGATCTTATTACTCAAAATTGATTATCTCATTACATACTTGTTACAATGACTTCATCATCAACTAACATGAACTCAATCAACATCTCTCAATTCATTCATGTTAAACTTTCTAATGATAACTTTCTACTTTGGAAACAATTGTTCAAACCAATCCTCAAAAGTAACAATCTGGTTGGCTTTGTTAATGGTTCATGTAAATGTCCACCCCAATTTCTCATCAATGATCAAGGTCAACAAACAGAAAATCCAGAGTATTTACAATGGGTTAAACAAGATCAAACCTTGCTGATATGGATGAATGCTACTATCTCGGAATCTATTCTCCCTTATGTGATAGGTATTGATTCTGATGCTGAGTTATGGAGTGTACTTGAAAAGCGTTTTGCTTTAGCAAGTCGTGCTCATGCTCATTAACTTAAAGATAAACTACAAGGGATCAAAAAGGGAAATAGTTCTATGCATGACTATTTACAGAAGATCAAATCAATAAGTGATGGTTTAACTGCTGCAAATATCATAGTAACTGATGGTGATATGGTTCAGCATGTTCTAAGAGGTCTTCCAAGTGAATATGATCCAGTTGCAACATCTCTTCGAGTTAGAACTGAAGAAGCAAGCTTTGATGAGTTGTATGGTTTACTCTTAAGCGAAGAAATTAACATTTTGGAAAGACAGAAAATTGCTCATGAAGTTTCTACTCAAGCCTTTGCTACTACATGGAATGCTGACAGTTTTGAATCCTCTTCAAACTTTCATCGAGGTGGTGTTTTGACCCCCACCTACGTGGCAAACGTCCATTAGTAGGGGTCTCTATTTTATTGGTTTAATCGACAGGGCTAAAACCCATTTTGCAATACCATGGATCAATATATAGGCCCATTAACTCATGTGTCTAAGGATAAACCTTAACCACATGGCTTGCCACTAATGTACATTAATTTATGACCAGATTCGTTTCTTATCAAAGAGATAATTATCAGTTAAGAGTTACATTCAATTACAATTACTTAAGCTACAAGAATACTTGAGCTACAAGGAGTCTCTACTCTACCTATATAAATACCAAACTATTTTTTATACAAAACTAGGTTCTTGAGACTTGATCACATCAATAATTTGGGTATGTAGGCAACCGAAAGGTACATTCTCGTCATTCTCTCGATCACCATCACTTTTCTAACTACTTTTCTACGTTCTTCATCTCTTTTGTCACTACTTAGTGTTTTGATTATATTTGGTCGAAACATGTGGCTCAAGTAATTATAGAGGAAGAGGAAAATTCAGAGGCCGTGGTGGTTTTAACAGAAGAGTAGGAAATTTTCAAAGTAATCAGAACACACAAAAGACTTGTAACACTGCTGTTAATCCAAATGGCAAAACTGAATGTCAAATCTGTGGCAAGCTTGGCCACTCAGCAATCGACTGCTATAATCGTATGAATCATTCCTATATTAGACGTCAACCACCAGCAAAACATCAAGCAATGGCAGCACAGAAAGCTTCAAGTTCAACTGGAAACTCAAATACACAAGACTACTTTCCTAACACACAGTATAACTCACTTGCTTCCTACTACACATCAGATTATGCTCCTTCATCTGAATCTCAGTGGATTGCTGATACTGGAGCCACAAATCACATTACTGCAGACTTAAACAATCTCACTCTTCATCATCCTTACTCTGGAAATGATAAAGTTCTAGTTGGTGATGGCCAAGGACTTCACATTGCAAATACAGGTTCCACTACTTTACATACTCCTACATCTAAATTTCATTTGAATGATATACTTCATGTTCCAGAAATCTCTCAAAATTTGCTATATGTTCAAAAGTTTATTAAAGATAATAATTGTTCTATGATTTTCTATCCAAATCATTTTGTGGTAAAGGACAATGTCATGGGCAAGACTCTTTTACAAGGGAGAACTAAGAATGGACTATATCCAATAAAGTTCAACTCTTCAACCATTTCATCTGTTCCAAAAGCTTCTACTTGCTTCAATGTTTCTTCTGGTCAAGTTTCATTTCCTTCTCTTGCTTTCTCTGGAATAAAGACAAATGCCAACATATGGCATCAAAGGCTTGGACACCCTTCTCTTTCCACATTGTATAAAATCATGTCTGCAAATAAAATGTTGTTAAGTGGTCATTGTGGTTATGTGTCTTTCTGTAATGCTTGTAAGCAAGGAAAAAGTACTATGTTACCTTTTACATCATCAAGTACTTGTACTACAAGACCTTTACAGTTAATACATAGTGATGTTTGGGGCTCTTCTTCTATTCCATCTTTATATGGCCTTCTTTACTATGTTTCCTTTATTGATGATTGGTCTAAGTTCACATGGATTTTTCCATTACATAAGAAATCTGAAGTCTTTTCAATTTTTAAAACTTTCAAGTCAAATATAGAAAATCAGTTGAACACAAAGATTAAAGTGTTTAGATGTGATGAAGGAGGAGAATACAAAAGTGTTGTTTTCAAATCATTTCTTCAAGAAAATGGCATTTCACTTCAATATTCATGCCCTCACACTCCTTAACAAAACGGCATTGCTGAGAGGAAACACAGGCATTTACTAGAACTAGCAAGAACTATGATTGCTCATAGCAATGTACCTCCTAAATACTGGGTGGAAATCTTCATGACGGCAAATTTTCTGATAAATAGATTACCACCTTCAGTTTCCTCTATTTCAGCTGATAAAAAACTCTTTAATGTCTCTCCTAATTATTCACTATTGAAAGTATATGGATCAACATGTTTCCCTTGGTTAAAACCATACACCAAAACCAAACTTGAACCTATAAGTAAAGAGTGTGTGTTCATTGGATATAGTGCTGACCATAAAGGTTACAAGTGCCTTGACATTTCCACTGGCAGAGTTTACACATCAAGGAGTGTCATTTTTAATGAAAATCATTTTCCATTCAAGTCTCACACAAATACATCTATTCCATCTTTCCCATCAAAATCTTATACTCTTGTTCCTCCATTATTTCCACACACTGCTTCAGAAATTCCACCTTTGTTAGAAACTTCAAATTCAAACCATCATTTCTCATCTCAATCTTCAACTTCTTCTGATTCACATACAAGTCATGATTCTAGCTTCAGGTACTCCACCAGTCCAAAATACACCTCCACAGATACAAAATCAACCTCCATCACCACTTATCATCCCATATGTTATTAATCAGCCTCCTTTGCATACTATGCAAACTAGAGCCAAAGTTGGCATTCATAAACTAATATCAAAACTGCCATTCAACAAAGTTTTCACATACTCAACTTCAAAGCACAAATTACCTACTGCATTAGCTTCCAAGCTTGAATCAAGCATTCAAGTTCCCACTTGTTACTCTCAAGCTATTAAAACCAAGGAATGGAGGGAAGCAATGCAATCGGAATACAATGCACTTCTTCAGACACAAACATGGACTTTAGTTCCTTATCATCCATCACAACATATTGTTGAACACAAATGGGTTTCTAGACTCAAGCAGAAGCCAGATGGCTCTATTGACAAGCATAAAGCCAGGCTAGTAGCTAAAGCTATCACCAGAAAGCAGGAGTTGATTATAATGAGACTTTCAGTCCAGTTGCAAAATCCACTACTATCGGACTGATTCTTTCTTTGGCTGTTCAACTAAATTGGGGTCCCCCGGTAATCTCAAAGAAGCTGTGTATATGACTCAACCTTCAGGGTTTGTAGATCCTCTCAGACCAAACTTTGTTTGCAGATTGCATAAATCTCTTTATGGTCTTAAGCAGGCACCTCGTGCCTAGTATGAAAAGCTTATGCTTACTCTCATTGGTCTTGGTTTTATTGCTTCCAAAGCTGATACATCATTATTCACCAGAAAAACTTCAATTGATATTACTTATCTTTTAGTTTATATGGATGACATAATTCTAGCAGGAAATTCAATGGCTTACTGCAATACTCTTATCAAGCATCTTAGTGCCATATTCCCTATGAAAGATCTAGGCGATCTCCACTATTTTCTGGGCATTGAAGCTAAAAGGGACAGTCAAGGAATGATGCTCACTCAAACTAAGTATGCTTTGGATTTGTTGAAACGAGCTCATATGGAGGATTCAAAGCCATGTCTCACACCTTGCCCAACATCTCAAAAACTTGATTTACACTCAAGAGACTTACTATCTGATCCAACAGAGTATAGGTCTTTAGTGGGAGGTCTTCAGTATTTGTCCTAGACAAGACCAGATTTGAGTTTTGCAGTGAATCAGGTATGTCAGTTTATGCATCAACCCAGCACAAGTCATTTAGTTGCAGTTAAAAGGATACCCAGGTACCTTAAAGGTACACTTACTCATGGGATTCATTTACAAAAAGGAACACAAACTATTACTGGATATTCTGATGCTGACTGGGCTGGTTGCCCATTCAGCAGGAGATCAACAAGTGGATTATGTCTGTTTTTTGGCTCTAGTCCTATTGCTTGGAGTTCAAGGAAACATAATACAGTTTCAAAAAGTTCCACTGAAGCAGAATACAGATCTTTAGCATATACAGCTACTGAAATTGCTTGGTTGTGCACTCTTCTAAAGGATCTGCAAATTTTTTTACATCAACCACCAATACTATGGCGTGATAACTTAAGTGCCATTACACTTTCTATGAATCCAGTATTTCATGGTAGATCTAAACATATCGAAGTCGATTTTCACTTCATCAGAGATCAAGTCACTAACAGAGTTCTCAAGCTTCAATATATTTGTACTCAAGATCAAATTGCTGACATATTTACTAAATTAAGGTTTAAGTTCTACAAGATTTGAAATGCTTCAGAAGCAACTCTCAGTCAAGAAACTTTCAGATTCAGGGGGTGCTTCTTAATCAAGCTCATTGCTCAATCACAATAGTTTGAGGGGGTGTATTAGAGTAAATACTACAATGAAGATAAACTAGAATTAGTTATTGACTTCATTCAATGCCAGCTTAGCAAAATAAGTTACAATAGAAGCTTCTACCCTAACAAACTTGTAACTAACAGATCACGTGTAATGATGAGTATAAATACTATGATTTAATGAGAATCATTAAGTCATTGTAATAAAGATTTCTCTCTTTGTTCAAGGACCACCTCCTAATTGGGTTATGGAAGCTAAGGGGTTGTTTGTTTTTTTTGAATTCAGCATTCAGAGCCTCTTAAACTTAAGTTGAAGCATTCAGAGGCTCAAAACTTGTTTGTTTTTTTTAAGTAGTTTAAGCATTAAGTGGTACTTTTAGCATTCAGCATTCAGCACCAAAATTTCTTCTGAATACTGAATTCTAATACTTGAAACAAAAAAGTCTCTTCTTGTCTTTTCTTAAGAACCCAATCTTAAGAACCCATCTACTTTCCTACCTTAACTTTTATGGTTTCAAAATAGGTTCTTCAAAATTTGATGTTGGCATCAATGGGTTTTTCATTTTTTTTTTTTTGAATGATATCCACTTTGTTAAAAATAGAATTACATATATATATATTATGAAAATAAACAAAATATGAAAATAAACCGTTAAAATATATTTTCTGAAAGCATATTTTAAATAAATTTATTTATCATTTTTTTTTTTTTTGATAATCCATCTCTTCTCCTCAAATATAATATATATTTTGTTTAACAAGAAATCAAGTTAGTGTTTAAAATAGATAGCATGAGTAAAATTGTCCTAATGATTTATATTCATTCTTCAGAGCGGGTTATTCTAACAAGAAAACAAACATGTTTTTAGAATTCAAAGAATCGAAGATTTAGCATTCGTGAGGATGAGCCATTCAAGATTCAAGATTCAAAGATTCATAGGCTCGGGAAAAACAAAGCGACCCTAAATGTCTGACTTTGTTTCAGTATGACTGAAATGTCTCGAAAACGAAAAGAATACGTTTTACAGCTACACCATCTCTACTACTTATAAACAGTGCGGGCGAGTGAGCGGTGAGCCGATGGAGATCCATTGGTTCTAACAAGTGTTTATTTATTGACACGTGTATCATGTAGCTATCTGAGCCGGTTAAGCAAGGAAATCAGTTCTAAAACTATGTTTTTTACAAAAAGTTGATTTTTACTGTTTTTCAGTTCTGACTAGGGTTGTTCTCGATCCGGTCTGGTTTTTATCGATTCCTATAGAAATTGTATACCAAACCAATATACTTGGTTTTCTAAAAGTTTAAACCGAAATTGAACCGAACTTGAACAAAAACCGAGAAGAACATTCGGTTCGATTGTCGATTTGGGCCTTGCCATTTGGGCTTCTATTAAGCTTCAAATCGAAATCTATATGGGCCTACTGATCACCAGCCAAATGAATTTAATAAATATATTAAATAGTATTGATGCCAATTTAGGCATGTTGACAAGTTATAACGACAATCACAATAAGCAAGTATTCAAGCGCTCAATAACATGAACTATTTAGCCAAAAAAAAAAATAGTAATAAAAAAACTCTAAAATTTCAATATATATCTAGCACCCAATTAGGTTCGGTTTATATCAATTAACCAAACACCCAAACTGAAAACCAGACCTAACCAGTTGGTTCTACTTTTTGAGAATCGAAAAAGTTAAAAATCGTTAATTTCACCCGGTTTGATTTCAGTTTCCCGATTTTTTTAATATCCTAGTTTTGACGTCTCACATTTTGCTTTTTGTTGGGCCCTACCATACAAAGTCAAGCAAAATTAAAAAAAATAATAAAGCCTAATGTAATTCACGTGCAAAGCACGTGCATAATTGCTACTTGCTAGTGAGCTACAATGAATACGAAATTTTCTTCAGCCTAGCTCTGGTAGTCCTTTGATTTCCTTTTGCTCAAGTGCCCTTTTTTGCAATCAAAGCCTGACCCAATACAAATGTTTGGGCTGGCTAGCCCGACTATAGCTGAAATTATTTAAGAGCTTGAGTTTACATGCCAAATGTAGCCCTTAATTCACTAGGCCCGGCGCCCGATATTAGGCCCAATATATTTTAAAAGTCTTGCCACTAAAGTTGGTCACTTTCCTAATGTCGGAAAAAAGATATTATGATTGACAAACTTGCATTTTCTTTGATGGGAAAGGTTCTAGAGACATATATTTCAAAAACACGTAAACAAACTCATGACTGTTAGAGCACTTTTAAATTTTAGATTTAGCTAATTTTTTGTACATATGATCTTCCAACTACTTTAAACATTGCCACAAAAAATTATTAAAATCCGGAACTTGTAACTTCATCAAATGTAGTCAACAAATTAAGAATTGTGGACCGTTCATTTTCATGATTTTTGATAATATATATTTGGCAAGTTTAGAAATTTTTGATTTTTTGTGACAATGTTTAGAATAGTTAGGAGATCATATCTACCATACAAAAAAATTAGAGTAATCTAAAATTTATAAATGCCCTAACGATTTTGAGTTTGTTTACGTGTTTTTATAACATATATCCCTAGAACCCTTCCTTCTTTGATTGCCCTCGTGGTGTCCACTGAAGAAGTTACCCATAGGCTATAGGTTCAAACATGTAAGTACCTCAATTTTGTAGGTTAACCATGCATAATTCGTATGAAAATTCTTAACCCTAGCATTCTAGGCCATCCGCCATCAATGGATTCTTCTCTAGTTTAGATCGAAGCATGTTAAGCTTTGAGAAGAGATAAGGAAAGGAACAACTTGAGACTACTGTGGACTTTGATTTCCACTCATAAGGAAACAATACTAGAGTACTACACCAATCTAATACATGGGCCACCAGCATCTATCATTTCAGTTCGGCCCATTTCCATTACCGTCCCAAATCTACTCCAGTCAAAGACCGCTAAATAAGTCGATGATCATCCTTGCCATATCTTGAACCTTAGTGCTTCAAAAATTCACAATTTTACACTTTCATAAGATTCGAAAAGATCACAATGCTATCAAGTTAAAAACTCACACATGCAAATTGGTAGATGGCTTTGGTTGATGTTATTAATGGGGAGGGATAGAGGCACTCTCGTTATAGCCACTCCCAAAACGTACTAAGCCATATCTCATCCTATCAATTGAATTAAGGGCTGATATTTTGTAGATATGATCTCCCTACCATGAATAAAATGTCCACTAAATTTCGTCTCATTCAAATATGTCTAACCTAATCAAATATTACTATGAAATCGGAAAATTATGGACTGTTTGATAAATATTCAAAATTGAACACTAGTTTTCACAAGGTTAGACATACCCAAATAGGATGAAATTTTGTAGGCATGCTATCTATTATGAGAACATCATATCCACAAAAAATTAGGTCTTAATTCAATTTCTAAATCGATGGAAGGGCTCAGCGAGTGGCTATAACGAGAGTGGCTCTATCCCTCCCCATTATTAATTGACTCTCAATAGTCAACAATTTGCTTTTGTTGCACATATCCTATTTCCATTCTTGCTATAAAGAAAAATGTGCCCCTTGGAGACTTAAGTAACCAAACAATTCAAAGCCTTTTCTTGTCAAATAACTAAATTTGGCAAATGTTGATGTGCTTGCTGACTGTTAATTTAATGTACCCAACAATGTATCAAAAGCAAGGCTTACTTTTGTTATTGTTTCACTTCGCCGTAACACGAAGATCCAATTAGATTATTTGTGTTGGGTGTTTGCTACTATGAAGTGGAAATGGTGGGTAGACTGCTATTGACCTCAAGAAAGAGCATTCCCAATGCGCGCAAGCAACAATTTTTCACCTCCATGTAAGACTATTTTCCTTATTTGCTACATTTCTAGTGAAAAGCTGCCAATGCTTGCCTAATGCAAAGGTGACTATAAACTTCAGACAAAATATTTTATTCCGTCTGAATGTAAAATTTGAAAAAACGCGCCGGACGGAATAGAACATTCCATCTGAAGTTTAAAAAAAATGAAAAAAAAAAGTAGAAAAAAACACAGCGGTCATGAGAAAAAAAAATTAACACTTCGGCCTGCGGATGTATTGATCTACAGTTGGTATGAGAGGAGGCATGCATATGTTGATCTAATTGAAGCCTCTCCGTTGGTAGGGCTTGAGAATAGAGTCTTTGAGGTGGGAGAAGCGGCTAATAGAGCAGCGGCAAAAAAAATTGAGAAATATGAGGAAGCTTGTAGAGCTAACCAGCATTGTTTCATTCCGTTCAGTTTTGACACTTTTGGTTTCTTGGCACAACAGTCTGTTGAGCTCCTTAAGAGATTACAGAAAGTTATGGACTACAACGTAATGACAGCTGGTTCTAACGAGTTTGTATTTAGAATGATATGATTTGTCATTTAGAAAGGACGGCGGCGCAGCTTGTTGCACGCTTGTCCTAATTATTTGTAAAACTCGTTATCTTCATCAATAAAATTTCCACTTGATAAAAAAAAAAGAGATAGAATAAAAGGTTCCATCCGAAGCTCACAACTCAGTAACAATCTCAATAGGAAGTGCTACTCTCATTGTCATTGAGTTACAAGCTACCCTCATTGTCACCCTTGCATTGGACAAGGGTTTTTGGCTTCATAAGAGTGACAAGTCCCTATTTCCCCTCATAGTGACTTGCATTGGGAATGCTCTAATAGGAGTCTTAGTGTGCTTTCTCTCAATGTAGTCCTAAAATGTGACAAACCTAATGCTTTACATTTCTCAATATTGTCCTAAAAATGTGACAAACCTACTGCATCACTTAATACAAACCTTTATACCAGTTTATTATGTAGAAACAAAGTGATATGGTAATTTTTTAGTGTTTCTAATTAGTGGATACCAAAAAATTTGTACCACTTAAAAAAATTATTATAGACCTACTGGTAATCAATCCTCTCTCCGCTGGATTCACATTTTAATGTATCTTGTTGGCGTAAGCTTCAACAATTGATAAATATCAATAAAATAAACACCTATAACTAGGGTTTAAACATTCAACAAAAATAACAATTTTCTTAGAATAAATATTCAATAATCTTTATATATATATATATATATATATATATATATATATATATATATATATATATATATATATATATATATATATATTATATATATATAGGAGGGACCAAGTATTATATATATATAATAGCAGCCTTTTCACCAATCACCAATGGAGCCTTTATATGGGCCTCTATCTTCAAATTTGAGGGAGCAATTGAAAAAGCACCCTTCCAATGCAGCCCCTGTAAGGGCCTCCATAAATACCATCCTTGAAAAGTATCTTTATATTTGAAGACAATTTTAGAGTTTTTACTTACATGTTTTACTCTATTGTCCAAGCCCGGCCCGTCACCAACGTGTTTTCACATAGCCCAACCCGGGTTCCAATCCCATCACCTACAGTTTCTAATTTATTGTTTTTAACTTTTTCAATTTCCAAGGACAAAATAAAAATAAAATGTGTTCTCAGTGAGGTCCGAACACGGACCTGTGATTCACATAATCAAGCTCAACATCAAATCAAATATTTCCAGGAACTATTCTTCATTTATGAAGTTCGGTACTGTAGAACCCCTCCAACATACGCCCTTCAAATCATTTCTCTCCTCTAATCAAACCTTTAAAAAGCTGACGTGGCCCTCTATTTTGAGGGCTTGCATTGGTGATGTCCTAAAGGTGTCCACGTATACAGGGGGATTACGAGAAACGTGGAGAAAAAAACTGCGAAAAGTGATCAAAGCTAAACCTAAAAAACCTCGCGATTTAAACCAAAAATAAATAAATAAATAAATAAATAAAAATAAAACTTTCATACAATAGACACGGTCATCCAAAATCCACAACTCCAATTCTCCAAAATCCACATCTCTTCTTTTTCCACATCTCTCATTCTTCTAAATATGTCTTCTTTAAAGACGATTTTTTCTTCTTTCATTTGCAACAGTAATCCATCTATTATCTTAAGTTCTCCGGAAGCACCAAGCTTCGATTAGAACGTAGTACACATCAAATGAATGGGAATATCCCGGAAGGGGAAGCGCAAGAATTCTATCCTGGAGTAGAACGTTGATATTATCGCAGAAGAATGGCTTTGCAATCAAAGACAAAAGAGTTCTTTGAGAAGAGTCCCATAATTCAATCATTTTTCATCTTTATTGTTTTAGTGGGAACTTCTATGGTCATTGGGGACGGTGCTCTAACTCCTGCCATTTCAGGTAAATTATTTTGTAATGCATCTAAACTGTCTTAGCTTTAATGGAAGAAAATAAATATAAATGTGTTTGATTTGTGATATAAGCATAAATACATACCTACATTTGGACTGATTGATCATTATTTGAATATGTTATATTTGTAAGTATTACTTACTGACTTGATTAACTACATACCAATTGTAGTCATTTCTGCTGTTCAAGGAATCCAATCAAGATCTGATAAGATTACTCAAAGTAAAGCTTTTGACATGATTATATCTGTTTTGGTCACTATTCCTGTAATGACTGTTGTGTGGTTAATTGTGGAATTAACATAATGTAATAAAATTAGATGTGCATATTGTTAGTAATATACTAAAAAGCAATGCTTTGAGTATAAGTGGGAGATTGATAGGGTTATATACTAAAAGCATTACTTTTGTAATAACTCTAATTCTTTATATTTTGAATGAGAATTATATAGGCAAATATTATGCATATTATATATGTTATTAGTTATATGCATGTGTCTAATACTTTATGTTGTAGATGATATGATGTGTGGTGACACACAGAAGATCATATCATCAGTATCTTATAAAGTATAAGTAAACGTTCACAACCTAAATGGATTTGGACAAACCATTAGTACGGTTGTAGTATAATCTGGTATTAGTCTATCTTGACTACAGGATTACACTAGTACACTTTGTGTGTATTGAACAGGACCAAGTGAGGTTGTTTCTCTTTATACTAACTATATAAGAGAACAAACACCTCTGTTATTATGGATACTTGTCCTCTTAATCTGGATATAATAACGGGCACTTACGTGCATTATATATTGCTTTAAATCATCAATGAGTGAGATTCATTTATGAATCAACAAACTCGATGGATTGGGTAATGACATTGTATGTAAGGGGTGTTGTTAATTATAGAAGGAATCCGTGACCCACAAGTAGTCGGGTTGATGATGTCCCCTTGAGGAGCTCATAAGGATTTTCATATAAACCCTGCAGGTGGATTTAATCCGACATGACAATGAGGTTGAGTGGTACTACTTAAGGACATAAGAAGCTGATTAATGTAGTTGTCAGTAACTTGACTTAATCAACGGGCATTCGATATCTTAAACATGGGGAGATCAACAATCATATAATATGGAGCCCATAAACGTAACACGTAATTTGGGATTAGGGCGGTAATGCAACAATGACCTTTAGTGGAATAAGTCATTTGTTGACGGACTTGGGCCGTGTGTTTTGGGCGAATATGGGAAGCCCAAGCCCGTCAGGAGACCTAACCTTGATTTCTCCTCATGGTCCCTGTTGTAGCCTATATAAAGAAACCCCTCTTTCTCTGGATGAAATACTCAAGGATTGCTCAAGAAAAGTGAGATCCAAATCGGTTCCAACTTTGTGAGTGAGAGAGGCCAAGAGAGAAAGAAAAGGGCTGGAAGATCCTTTCCTACACAACGTCCATTCTAAGGATAAGAATACAACAGAAGATCAAGAGGTTACTGATTCGTAGAGCTTGAATTCTCAGAGTTATCACAGCTGATCTAAAAGGTATGAATTTCTAACCAAAATTATGAGAACCTTTATTCCGCTGCGCATGGTTTTCACGGTTTGTAAACTGCGACCATAACAGTTCCTACACATATCACTTGGTCATTATAGCAGTTGTAATTCTTATTGTTCTATTCTTATTCCAACGTTTTGGAACGAGCAAGGTTAGCTTCTCATTCTCTCCCATCATGCTACTTTGGTTCACATCAACTGGGTCAATTAGTGTACATAATGCTATCAAATACTATCCAACCGTCTTCAAGTTCATATCGCCGCACTTCATATACATCTTTTTCAAGAATAACGGCACGACAGGGTGGGAACTCCTTGGCGCAGTTGTTTTGTGCATAACAGGTAAATATTTTGGTGTTTTTCACATTCGATTAGTAAGTTTAGGAGTTTCTCAAAGCATTTATAAAAGCCTTTAATTGCTTTCAACAATTTTTATTGTGGGCAGGTGCTGAAGCTATGTTTGCTGATTTGGGTCACTTCAATAAGACATCCATCCAGGTTGATCTGGGGCCTAAACCATGAATATAGCTACTGAACAAGTATATCTCTGTCTCATTCAATCTTCTTCCGTTACGAACGTACGATCAGAGGTCCTGCAGAGGCTTATGTTGATGCGGTATGCCAGTATGTTGATACTAAGTTTATCTTCGTAGTAAATTGCATGATTGCTCTTGACTGAATGGCTTGCTCACTTTTTTAGGATAGGTGATTTCTTTATCCTTTTTTTTTTGCATTTGCTATAAGGGTGACGTTACATGATTCCTCTTCTATAAAGGTGTCCACGCCGGCAAATTTTAAGTACCCTCTTTACTGAGGAGAAATCAAATTTTATTTTTTTGAGAATTCATGCAAATAAAACACTATCTAAAACCCACCACACCTCTTTCCAAAACCCAAACATCCCATCCCATCCCATCCCATCCCGACAGTTGATAAGCGTACCTATGTGGCTGTGCAACATTTCTGATGTGGGACTCCCTGCTCATGATATTCAAGGTCTCCGCTTATGAGAGTACTTGACATTGACATTTTAAAATAAAAATAAAAGAAAGAAAGAAAAACAAAAGAACGAAATAATATTTCCATAGAAAACTATTGGAATACGAGAAATTTTCATGTTCCGCCAATATGGAAATGATCATTGTCTTTGATTCATTTATTTAAGGCTACGTCTCATGGTTAAATAAGAATTGTCCACTGAACTTTCCATTTTTTCAAAGACAGCCTTAGTTATGTAGGACTTGAGTGTAATCTGAATATCTTTTAATCTGTTGTCAGGATCTTGTTGTGGCGATTACAACTCCTAATGAACTTCTGATAGGCAATGATGGTGAGGATGGTTGTAATTACATGGAAAACCCAGAGGGCTCCTCTGAAGATAATCAAAAGGCTTTGATTGGCACAGGTCAAAATGATGGCATACTGGATTTGCCTGACCAAAAAATGTTCAATTTACCTGAATAGTTCCAAATGGATCAGACACCAAATGAAAATGATTATTTTGCATTAGAGGATTTCTTAAATCCTGCAGATGACAATTACAGTGCTCAGGACCCTGTTGATGGGAAGCTTACATGTTGGAATCTCTATAAGTATTTCTAAATACTAGTGTGTGTGTGCAAAGTGGAGGAGATAAACAAAGTGTGTTCTCTCCACTTTAGTGCATTGTAGATAGTCCCACATTGGTTATCCACCACTAGCTGTGACCGACCTACCTCTATAAATACAAGGGTTGTGCGTCCATAGAAGATAAAGTTGATCTCAACCCATCTCAGAGAAACAGAACTCGATCCCATCATATTCTTCTTCTCTTCTTCCTTTAGCCGCCAGAGAGAGTTATATTGCTGTTCTAGAGGGTAGTCTATTCTAGTGCAAAGTCAGACTGCTGTTAACCATTGAATCCTATGAGGAAGACGTCACTGCTGCCTTTATGTACCATTGGAAGAGGCGAAATCTTTCCTTAAGGACAGCCTAATCCGCGCCTTGGTTGTTACCTGTTACTGATGTCCTTGTCTACTGTTCCTTCTATTCTACTCTAGTTGCTGTGTTCATACAACTATTCTAACAATCTTAAGGAAAGAATTTCATAGTAGAACAAAAGAGAGTGCTTTAATACGACAATCAAAAGATAAGTCTTTTACTTTGAGTTATTGTTTGTGTTATTGGGTTATGACTTTATAAATTTTCTGATAAGTTCATTTTTGTTAGGGAAACCAATTAAAGATTGAATATTTATTGATTTTTTGTGGTTTATCAAACCCTATATGGTTGTAGACCTTTCTCCTACGTTTGTGGGAGTCAAAATAAGATTTCTATCAAGAAAAACGTCAAAGTTCGTCTTTTTGACAGCTACATCACTTGTTACGAAAACTGCTATAACTTTTAGCTCAGAGATCGATTTTGAAATCCACTTCTTGTGTTGGATAGCTGATTCAAAGAGCTTTCCAGTGGTATAAGGCTTGATACCCAATTCGTCCTGAGCTGATTTAGAATTACAGTTCTTTTGAACTGTTTTTCTAGAAAAAGAAAAATATGGTAATCCGGTTTTTCAATCGGTTAGGTATCGTATTCTTTCACTCTTTGCAATTATTTTGGTTTGATTATATGGTAATATTCTTGTCTTGAGTTGCAAGCTAGTTTTTCTTAGGAGGGAAATCACTAAGCTTAAACTTCTTTAATAACCGAGTCAACAAATTATACGTGTTTATCACTAAGATATTAATTGGTTTGACTAGAATTAGTTTGATATTAATATTCTTTGGACATATGTAGATGTATGTAGATGGTCTAAGAGAGACCTTAAGATATTTAATATCCACCACACTCAAATCTTGGATAGTAATTATAATGTATTCAATGCATAATTGCTTACCTCTATTGAGTGTACGTGTTGTTAGACGATGATTATAATTATACTGTTGTGAAAATACATGTTAGATGAAGTAACTTGTAACTTATATCCAATATAACATATGTTAAAGTTGTGTAGCATGCTAGTTTTGGATATTAATCATCGTGGAATTTACTTTGAACTTGATGATAGTTTATTGGTAATTTTTTTCTAGTTGAAGACATTAAAGGATTGAGCCATTAGATGTTGTGGTAGTACTTGAGGTCTTGTTGATATAGTATTCTATTTTACTTGAGCTCATGTAAAAAGAGGAGGTGGAGTCCTCAGTTGTTTTGCATATTTAATGGCTAGATTTGCTTAAATATCGTATACTTTTTGTTGTGAGGGGTACAATTAAAGTTTACTTTTCCTGAACCTATGATATGATATTAACCATGTTTGGCATGAATGTATTATTTAAAATTGGCATGAAGCTTAACCATGTCATATATTATTAAGTAATGAACATCGTTGTCTACGAGAGGAAACAATATGGGAAACAATCAATATTCTCCTAAACCTAATTTAGTCAAGGAGATGTAAGGTTATGGATTGTCTTCTTAGACAATATCCTCCAGTGACTATTTTAGACAAGGAGATGTAACGCTTGTGGATTGTCTTATTAGGCATTATCCTCCTATGACTATGAATAAATATCCAAGGTGATGTACAAGTGCGTGGATTATCTTTCTATGTAAGTTGGAATGTTAAATGATGAAAAGAAGAATGATAATGATATTATCTTGGGTAAAACCTTTTTCATCTAATTCTTTTATTCTTTAAAATTCATTTGAATCACTTGTGGATTTCCTTTCATATAGATAGCATGAACATAATATGACTATGTTTAATATGATCCATAATCATAGACTTGAGTAAAGTATATTCTTATCATAAGAGTGCATATTATTGTTAGTGTTTTTTTAGTGTTTGTAGCGGTATAATGTGTTTTGTATGTAAGTTTGATTAGGTTGAGTAACCATTGAACTGTGGGAGGTGGTGACCCATATGCATAACACTGTTTTACCATAGTTCTTCTCACAAGATAATTGGAAAGACACTGAACTACAAAGTATGGAAAGTCTTGGGTCTATCCAAAAATATTTCAAAATGTAGGGGGTGTCTTGCCAAAGCTATTGTGAATGAATCTAAAAGAAATATTTTTGAGACCTAGAACTATCTAGTAGATGTTCATTGATGAAACTCATAATAGTAATGTTTGTTTTAGTTGTCATGCGTAATAACAATCTTGTAGATACCACACTATTATTAAATGTCTTATATGCTAATTTTATTTGAGGATGTGCTTTCTGTGAAATTGGCATAGAGTGGTTGGATGTTCATAATGAACTACATAAGAGGATCCCATAATTTTTGAATAAGAAATATAGAAGACTATCAGTGAGTATATCCACCATTCACAATGATGATGTTTATATGTTTCTTGAGGAAGATTCATTAACCTATAAGGAAGTTGTCTGTCTATGAGAAGTGTCCTTTTTGAAGGATACAACTCCTATAAACTGGACTCTTGATTTATTGGGGGATCTATAGGTTGAATTGGATCTTCAAGAGAAAACTAAAACGTGATAGTTGTATTGCAAAATACAAGGCTAATAATAATAGCCAAGGGGTTTCACTCAGAGACAAGATTTATACTACTTTGGAACCTTGCTCATGTAACTAGAATTTCTTCTTCAAAATTCTAAAGACTCTAGTTGAGTAGTTGTGAGGAACTACAATACCAAATAGTACCAGGTGATGAGCTTAAGGTATACAATTTAGTTAAATCTTTGTATGAGTTGATTCAAGTGCCTATAAATGGCATGAGCAATTCAACAACATATTGGTGTCGTATGGATGTCAAAGTACCGTTGTTGATAAAGATGTGTCCTTTCTTTAGAGTAAAGCAAGACATATGTGTTAATCTCTCTTTGTTTAGATGATTTAATTTCATGAGTGCTAGCATTGAGAATGTGTATGAGACAGAGAAATTCCTATTTGAAACACATAATAGACCGTCATTGAAAATGATAGTTCATTATGTTGTTAAACTCATTTCTGTAACTGCTATATTCAGTTGTTCAAATGTTGACGTTTGAATATGGTTGAAGCCCACAACGTACCTTAAACCAGACCGGCCGGATGGTTTAGGGGAATTTTGGCACTACATAATTGAATGACTGGTGAATATATGAATTATAACTCATATTGGTTTTATTATATTGTTTTAGCACGTAGTAGAAATATTTTTCATTGAAAAGTATGGGTATTCTGATAGTAAGCATGCGTTAACACCTTTTGTGACAAATATCCATCTTATGAAAAATAATCTACTTGTGTTTTCTCATACTAAATATGTCAATATCATTGGTAGCATATTGTACTTGATGAATTATATATGTGAGACATGACATTGCCTACATTAATGGCATACTGAGTTGATAAGCCATTGTTCTTATAAGAAACATTGAATGTATATTATCAGTTTATCCAAGTACTATAGCGGAGCCATTGATTATGGACTTATATTTAGTAGATTTCCATCATTGTTGGAAGGGTAATGTGTTATAAACTGGATCCAGTAATGTTTATGTGTTTACCCTTGGTGGAAATTAAGTGTCTTGGATATTATCCAAGCTAATCGCCTTATAAAAGGCATGTGATGATGTTGAGTGGGTTAGCAACCTCTTGACAAATCTTCCCATTGGCTCTAAACAGCCTCCTGATGTGTCTATGCTTTGCAACTTTCTCATTACAATAGCTAAGACATAAAGAAATATGTGCAATGGGAAATGTATATATATATAAGTTTGAGATATAACTTAATCAAGCAGCTGCTAGAGATTATGTTAGGTCGGACTTAGTTTGGCCACATGTTTGACTGTACCACTTAGTTGGAGGCAAGTGGTTATACGTCGAGGGGGATGAGACTTATGCCCATATATAGGGCGACACTGATGGCAACCCTACCTATGTGATTGGAGATCCCATGAAGTAGGTTCAAAGAGAAAAACAAGTCACTTCATCGTCTTGCAGTACTATCGTCTTATTTATTTATGAGATGTCCCACCTTATGGCGAGATGGATGGTACTATAGTATACTTTGTATAACTAGAATTGCAATGAGTAAGGATGAGTTATTTTACTCTTATTGGAATCCATAGTCCATTTTATAATGAGATAGTGTATTTTAACTACAATGTACACTTGATGGATATCCACCTACGTGAATGTAGAACTGGGTTGGTTCTTATGAGTATACGGGCAAATACTTTAGAGCATTCATGGAACACAGGCAGCGCAAGGGCCAAAAAGTGCAACACCGCAGAACAGGCATATAATGAAAGAGCAGTGTGGGTGCATGTGATCTATTTTACTACAAGGGAATGTTGGTTCAAAGATTTTTTAATCCACCACTTTCACGTATTATAAGACATGTTACCCTATGACTGGTTCAAACCCGTAAAACATCAGTATCTTATGCATTATTTTTTCGATTCTCTTTGGCATCTAGTTAACCCATTTCTTTTGTAATATTCTATTCTAAAATAGTGGGAAACTATTAGTATTTTGAAATAGTGGGGGATTGTTGGAATCTCTATAAGTATTTCTAAATATTAGTGTGTGTGTGCAAAGTGGAGGAGATGAACAAAGTGTGTTCTCTCCACTTTAGTGCATTATAGATAGTCCCACATTGGTTATCCACCACTAGCTGTGACTGACCTACCTCTATAAATATAGGGGTTGTGCGTCCGTAGAAGATAGAGTTGATCTCAACCCATCTCAGAGAAACAAAACTCGATCCAATCCTATTCTTCTTCTCTTCTTCCTTTAGCCACCAGAGAGAGTTATATTGCTGTTCTAGAGGGTAGTCTGTTCTAGTGCAAAGTCAGACTGCTGTTAACCATTAAATCCTGTGAGGAAAACGTCACTGATGTCTTTCTGCACCATTGGAAGGGGTGAAATCTTTCCTTAAGGACAGCCTAATCCGCCTTGGTTGTTAACTATTACTGCTGTCCTTGTTTACTGTTCCTTCTGTTCTACTGTAGTTGCTGTGTTCATACAACTATTCTAACATTACATACTTCAATGCACCTCCGAATCCACCAATTACTAATGAATCATATGTAGAAGTCGATGAACGTAAACCTTTTGATGCAGATCAATCACCTTTTGAAATGCTTGATGAGTACATTAACTACTTTGATGCCTATGACAATGACTTACTGTTAAGTTTCGATGCTTCTGAGTTTGGCGAAGTTGGGGTTCCTAATATGGTGCAACCAGCCTTAATTGGGGAGGTAACGATATGCCATTACATCTTTCCAACACCAGAAACCACTTGTGCGAAGTACGTATTTTAACCCGCTGATGTGACGGCAGGTGTATCTTCGAAACGAGCATGCTCTCTTGCCATTCCCGGAGCCTTCAGAAACAAATGTGGAAGGTGCTTCCTCTTTTGAGCAAAAGCCAACAATTGCAAAGACTGCAGCAGGTTGAGATTTTGATTTGGATTGTGATTTTTCTAATTTACTGTGTACGTTTCTATTTTGCATTTGGGTCAAATGGGATATAAAAGGATAAATCTGGTGTTCCATGCTTGATTTCCATCTTAGTAAACATTTCTGCTGGGTGAATACTGAATATATAGGTTTCAGTTTCAGAACTTTTTTTTTTTCCTTTCTCTTGCCTCTCTATCTCATCGGGGCCACTTCATCTTTTTGTGGTGCGGATGTCCAATTTGATAAAGGTTGGGATGGTTCCATATATCACTAAACAGGTCAGTCGCATGTTGGGATCTATCTCTGCTCCTACTGCATATATAGCTGAACTTCCAACGAAAGATGCTGCCTTCGGACAGAATTCAGCAGCACGCTTCTTCCAGTTCAGTTCATGTTACAGCAAGAATGATCCACATAAGTGGCATGACACTTATTGATAGCGATAAGTTTTGGTCATTGGGAAAGAGTGGAAATGCAAACCTTCTCCTTCCATATGGCATGACAATGAGTAATGTGAATCTGATCAGCAGCTCCTTTGAACCAATGGGCAACACACTTATTGATAGCGATAAGATTTGGTCACTAGGAAAGAGTGGAAATGTAGACCTTCCATATGGCATGACAATGAGTAATGTGAATCTAATCAGCAGCTCCTTTGAACCAATGGGCAACACATTGTCGAGCAAGGCTACAGTGGTGATATTTCACAGTGGCTTCTATTTCTTCTTCCTCTGGGTCATGCTTCTCTCGATGAGCTGCAAAATTGGAAGCTACATCTATACAAGATAGTTGGTTTAACAATTGGAGAGACTTTTCTCGCACTTCGTATTATTATAAAGAAGACTCCATTAAGTTTGTTTCAGTGAGGAATATGGATGTTTATGATATACAAGTTTATTCTAGAATATTAACAGCAACTTCAAAACAATGAAATTCAGTACAAGATCACAGCAATCATGGTTTTGCAAATCTAACCAAACTCCGCAAAACCTCTAAACAACATGAGTACATGCATCACATCCACCCTGCTTCTAAAGCATAACACCTTACTTGGAAGATTTAAATAGTGCATAGTATTTCTCATTTAAGTATCTTATACGCCAGATATAATTAACTAAAAATCAGAACGTTACAATATGGATGACTTATTAGACGCCCTTTGAAGGATGCCAAGCATACAAGTGTTGATATATATATGCCAAATTATTACGCTCAATACTATGTCGCGTGCTTACAATTATTAGAAAATCATCATCAGATTTATACAGTCATAATCGTTGTTATACTTCCCATTGCAAATGGAAAACTATTATCCTGAGACGAGGTATTTCAAGTTCATTTGAAACCACATCTAAATTCAGTATACACATTTTTTTTTTCTTTTAATTTTCCATTGCTTTGTACTCAAAAATTGTATCTGTATCAATTTGGTATTCTAAGAACACATCTGAATTTTTGTTCTGCTTTAACTTGATAATCAGGAAAAAAAAACGTTATTTTGGCGATAATTTAGGATTTGCAACTGATACTGAAGAGTCGGATGTTAGTGGCTTTGATAGGGAGGATACTTCTTGGATATCATGGTTTTGTAATCTGAGAGGGAATGAGTTCTTCTGTGAAGTTGATGATGATTATATTCAAGATGATTTCAACCTTTGTGACTTGAGCAGCCAAGTCCCCTATTATGATTATGCACTCGACTTGATTTTGGATGGTTGAATCACCTTTTTTTCCCCTCAATTCTCATCAACAAACTTGCTGATTATGTCAAACTAGAGCACGAGAAATCAGAAATCACTATTGAAAGTAAGTTTTTTATTCTCCTTTCGGTGTGTGCACAGAGCGTTGTTATAGAATTGTTAGAATGATTAATTGCTAGGGCAGGACACTTATCTCACTACTTAGTAAAGATTCCTACCCCTCTTTGATAAATAATGAATCTGCCTTTCAACGGGTTTGATGAACCGAGAGTTTCGGGAGTTGGGGGCCACACGAAACCCCGAAAAGCGAATTCAGATCCCCTGTATTCCCAAAAAAAATATGCTCGAGACATTTGTTTATTGATGCTTGATCTAACATTATTTTGAAATGATGTTTTGTGGTTAAAGATGCTATGCTATATATGCTCTTCCAATCTCCTCCTCCTCATCATCACCTTCCATTCTCGTCATCGGTTGACAGTTGAAATCTTTAGTGGGGGAGAATGGAAGGTGATGATGAGGAGGAGAGATCAATATACCATGGTTTTCATACCATGGTTTATACCATGTCCCCATAATTTCACCCACAAGATGAACTAGAACCTAATTTTTTGTGGATAAATCCAACAAACTATGAAAGATCACCTCCACAAAATTTCAACTTATTTGATGGTGTTTAACAATGTCAAAAGATGATTGCAAAATCGAAAAATCTAGGCCATTAAAAAAAATTCAAAGTTGTCAACAATTTTAAAATAGATTAGAGATTTTCAAATGAACTGAATTTTTGTGGAGTATCGAGATATATATATATATATATATATATATATATATATATATATATATATTAGATTGTCGTGCCACTCTCTCTCTCTCTTTCTCTCTTTATCTTAAGCTACAGGTGATAAAGGAATCTGTACAGTCATATTTCTGGCATCAAATATCTCAACTATATATATATAGCATATAATATGTAATTTAATCTAAACACCAATTCAACGATTGGGTTTTCCTTTCGACCATTCCTCTTACTGTCAAGGACGGTCTACCTTGAATTCGAATTTAATTTGGTAATACTAATGGGTGTTTCAACAGTCATGTTCCTTATATTTTTGTTTTAGAGTTGGTATCATTGCCCTTTCGTATTCATTTTTTCTTAGCAGACACTATTTTTTATAAAAGATTATGTTTAGGTTTTAGTGTGGGCAGTGCTTTGTATTTGACCTAAAATTTGTTCCTTTTAGTACTTCTAGGTCACTGTTGTCTTTTCCATAATAGAAGAACAGATTAATCCAAATAATACATGAATTTTAATTTTCATAATCCATATTTACTGCAATATATTTTGGCGATGAGCTCATACATACATCTACTACAAAAAAGCCTCTGTCCAGAGGAAAATGAAGAATTCTCAATGGATCCGTGATTTTCTTTTTTATTCTCCTTTTTCGTTTTGTTTCCCAGGTTTGGAACTTTTCGACTTTGGAGGTAGATGAAGAATGCAATTAAGACCTACATACCTAAACTGGTCACTGAAGATGATAGCTGCAATTCCCTCCTATAAAGAGATTGAAACGACGGTTTTTGCAATGGATCAAGGAAACTCTGGACCCGATGGATTCCAAGGTATGTTTTACCAAGCATACTGGAATATTGTCAAATCTGATGTCCGCAAAGCTATTAAATCTTTTTTCATAGTAGTTATTCCGATTGGAATGGACTCACATTTTATTACTCACATCCGTATGGGTAATTTTATTATGAATTGAAGATAATTTAAAAAATTACAAATGAGACGTAACAATGTTGTTGAGAAGTTAGTGTCAAAGAAATAGGCAGGTTTCATCAAAGGGAGATGCATCCAAGGCATTCCAAGCAAACATTGGCCTACATTCTGGAATGGCCAATGAACTGAAGAAGAAAATATTTGCTGGTAATGTTGGTCTCAGAATTGACATCTCACAAGCATATGATACACTCAGCTGGTAATTTGGAGCACAACTAAACTATCAGTCATGGTGAATGAAGGTCCATGCGGTCCTTGCTATTTGCACCGGCAGAAGACGTGCTTAGTAGAGGGTTGAATTTTCTCAGAGAACAAGGACTACCAACTACTAAGTCAATGGTCAAAGTCAAGAAAGTGATGGGGCCAAGCCATTTACTGTTTGCCGATGACATCTTTATTTTTGCTAAAGGAGACTTAAGGGGAGTAAGATATATAGCAGGACTTCTTCATAGATGTGAACTCTCTTCAGGTCAATGTGTTAGCAAAGCAAAGAGCAAGTTATTTACAGGTTGTGTTACAGTAGTGAGAAAGGAGCTACTCCAAAATGAGCTGGGGATTACAGTTGGTGCTTTTCTAGAAAGGGACTTGGGTAGTTGGGTGTACCCATTGTTCAAGGCAAGATTAAGAATGCAGAAGTCAGAATAGTGGTTGATAAAATAAGGAAGTGGACAATTGGCTTAAAAATAACACTTATTAGTTGTTTGATATACAGTTGTTTTGATATACAGTTATGGAGCATCTTAGTTGATTATTAGTTATTTTGTACTTATTAGTTGTGGAGCATATTAGTTGATTGTTAGCATTTTAGTTGATTGTCAGTTTTTTTGACATTCTATGAAATGAGTATAGTTGTGTATAACACTTGAGTATAGATGATAAAGTTTTTTTGACATTTTACAAAATGAGTATAGTTGTTATGTTTTAATAAAACAGACACTTCATACCCATACCAAAATCTTCGCATATTTGGATGCCTGGCCTTCATAACATTTAGAATTTATATCACATACTAACTCATTACAAGTGACAGGAGGTGCCTTTTCATTTTGGTCAAAGACCACCAACTGATGTGAGTATTTTTCTTTTCCTTTTCCTATACAAGTGATGTGATTAATGTAGTTTAACATGTTAAGTTTGCCACCTCAGTAACTACAAATAACATGGAAGAAGCAATCTTATTGTTATTTATACTGATGAGGAAGATCACATTTGAGGAAATATGTTGGGATCCTGAAATCATGGACTATCTTACCTCTGCACTCTCTGTATCCGGGCAATTTGAATTTCTAACTGATTCTATAACCAAGCTGAGAGGTTGTTATTTCTTGCTCTTTATTGCAGTGTTGCTGGTCAGAATGAAGTTAATTGCTCTGAACCTTCTATGGAATGCTTTGGTTAGTTCTTTAATCAAGGCGTGAGCTTCACCTTCCTTCACTTCTACTGGGACCAAAGCTATCTTCTAAATTAAAAAGTCCAGAGCATGCGACCAGAAGGATAAATTTTACCCACAAAGCAATTGATATCACAACCCATCGTTACAAACGTCTTAAGGGCCAGGCTTATAAATTCCTTGGTCACAGATGGCATATATGGAATGGCTCCATTAATTAATGGCTAATTTACGGTAGCTATTATATCATTTCATAGATCACATGAGTCACAAGCTCATTTGAAGTTGAAGCCTTACTATATCAACCAAAGGTAGACAAGTAAATGGGGACACTTCTTTCTTCCCTCCTTCATGTAACTAATTTTTTATTTTTCCATTTTATCATAAACATCATCTGTTAAGTTTGCTTAAGTTGACCATTAGAGTTATCTAATAGTTTTATTTTCTTGGGAGTGAATATATCAGTGCACATGTGAATAACATGATCAGATCGCCTAATAAAAAAGGAATAGAAGCTTTACACTTTCTCATTTTTTGAGCTTCCCCATCGTCTTTGGTTAAAGCTAGCTAGCTTCCTGTACTGGATGGTGGCCCGGAGTCCAAGGGACTAGCGATCATTCATCGAAAAGTTGAATAGGTTATGGGACTAAAAAAATTAGGGATTCTGTCTCCCCTGATTTACCAATTTGCTTATGACACTGTCCAAGTAATAAAACACAAATGACTGACATGAAGCTGCATAACTGTGAAGAAACAGTCCTCAGGCAGGAGCAGTTTCACTGTTTCATCTATATGTTACCTCTACCTCGATCGAAAGTTCGACCCTTTACTAAACTAATCATCCATATTGATATTGGGTTCTGATCGATCTCCTTTAGTGATGTACAAATAGATTGATCGACACCCAAACATTATTGAACTTAAAGAGACTTTTAGTATATGTATATGAGTAGGTTGCAAATTTGGGGGGAAAAAATACCTATTCTTCAAGCTTGATTGATTGACTAAGGGGCCGTTTGGAAATCATTATGATAATAGATTATATGACAAATAATCTATTATAGTTATCATAATTATTTTTTAGTATAAAAAAACGTGTTTGGTAGAGAATTTTAAAATAATCAATTAATTCATAAGCAAAAAAAAACCTAGCTTAAAGAATGAGAAACATAAATTGTGGAGCTTCCTTCTTCAAATGAGTTACCTTATTTTCATTTTTTTTTCCTTTTTTAGTAATTTTCTCTTTCTATATTTGTTCCAGTCATTAAATCATAAATTGTTTTGTATTTGGTTGTTTGGTATCATTTCTTCCGTAAAGGTTTAAGTCAAAATCATTTATGTGAAAATTGATTTTAAGAATAAAATTAGTTCTTACAATAATAGTTGCCAAACGGCCACTAAGAAGATTGATTGAACGTAGAAGAACTTTTATTTAGTAAGTTAAATTATATGGACTCTAAGATTTTATTTAGTAAGTAAAGGAGATTTCTAAATTATCGTCAAATGCTTGTCAAAATTATGTGTTTTTTCCCTATATTGTCGTGAGTAAAGAAACTGACATGGACAATCTAATAGAGCTAAAAAAGGACTATTATTATATATAACTCAGGTTATATCATACATGGGTATCGCATGTCTGAGGCTACATGCAGTCTTAAAAGGACGGTTTATATTATAATTATCAATTGTAAATATGCATTCCTCATCTAGCTCTTAAATTAGTTTGGAGAAGGATAGAAAATAAGTTCATACATTGAATCATCTTGAATCATCGGTTAATAAAACCACCACCTGTACAAATTATACATGTGAAAACATTATATGATAAAACTGTACTTAGTAAACGAATGAATTGAATTATTAAATAATTTTCAAAATTCTTTTACAATCGTAGTCACCAAGATCGAGATCCGTCCATATTGGTGGGCGTATAAATCCCTCTTGAACTTCAATAGTCCTAACAGATCATCTATGTATGAATATTGTTTTAATTAAATAACACTTCTTACTTACGAAAAGCACTCAAGGAGGCTTCGTATTCCAATTTTTTTTTTAAACATATCATATTACGGGACTTTATATGGTAAGGGTGGTATCCTAAAATATTTGCTATACCAGTCAAATCATGAATTGCTTTAATTTGGCAGCTTCAAATGCTCCTTAGGCTTGGCTATAGGAAGATGTGTGCACATATGCAGGGTAAGAAACCAACATAAATATTACATTTTCCATGCTATAAGAATATAAAAATAAAAAAGTGTTGGTAATTACGGGTTTAAGATTTATGTTAGATATAATATTCACATAGACTAAATTATTGATTGTTATTTAATAGTTAAAAAAATGCATGGTCAATTGTCTTTAATATTATGCTTTTAAGCCTCTTAAAGCAGATATTTAGCACAATTGGAAGAACACTTGAGTTTGTAAAAAATTGGAAACAATAAGAAAATATGCATCGAACTAATCTCAAAGAATAATTATGAGAAAATTGAAAATTGGATGCAAATGCAGCGAACTAATCTCAAAAAATAATTAACGATAAATCAAAAAATGGACGCAAATGCATTGACTAACCTGAAAGAATTATTAACGGAAAATCAAAAACTGAATGCAATTGCATTAATTGAACTTACCTCAGAATAAATAACTGTAAATCAGAAACTAGATGCAAACGCATCAAACAAACCTCAAAGACTAATCAACGGGAAATCAGAAACTCAATGCAACTGCATGCATCGAATTAACCTCAAAGAATATTTAACGAAAAATTGGAAACTACATGCAAACGCAATGAACTAACCTCAAAAAAATATTAAAGTAAAATCGAAACTAGAACTTGACCTCAAATAATAGTTAACGGAAAATCAAAAGGCAACGACATTAATCAACTAACTTCAAACAATAATTAACGGAAAATTGGAAACTGGATGTAACTGCATTAAACTAACCTCAAAAAATAATTAATAGGAAATAGGAAACAAGGCAATGCATTGAACTAACCTGAAAGAATAATTACTGAAAATCAGAAACTCAATACAAATGCAGCGAACTAAGCTAAAAAAATAATTAACGGGAAATCAAAAACTGTTTACAAATGTATTAAACTAATCTCAGAATTATTAACGGGAAATTAAAAACTATATGCAATTGCATTGAACTAACATCAAAGAATAAATAACTATGTCGGACAAACCTCAAAGAATAATCAACGGGAAATCGAAAACTCGATACAACTGTATCGAACTAACATCAAAGAATAATTTAACGGAAAATCGGAAACTGGATGCAAATGCGTTGAACTAACCTCAAAGAATAATTAACGGGAAAATCGGAAACTGAATGCAAGTGCATTGAACTAACTTCAAATAATAATTATTGGGAAATCAGATCATACACGGTGATAATAGTTTGGAAATAAATATTTGACATTGGTTATTCAGAAACGTCCTTTGAAAATAAAACCAATTTGATAAATATATATTAAGGTAGTTGTTAGGCAAAGGCTGAACTAACCCCAAATAATAATTAATGGGAAATCGGAAGTTGCATTCAGCTAATGGCAAATCGGAAATTAGATGTAACTGCATTGATCTAACCTCAAAGAATAATTAACATAAAATTAGATGCATAACCTCAAAGAATAATAAACAGTAAATCAAAATATTGATGCAACTGCATTGAACGAACCTTAAAGCATAATTAACGGGAAATCCAAAATCTGCATTGAACTAACCTCAAAGAATAATTAATGGAAAATAAAAAACTGTATGCAAATGCATTGAACTAACCTCAAAGAATAATTAACGAAAAATCAGAAACTGATGCAAATGCATTGAACTAACCTAACAAATATTTAACAAAAAATCAAAAATTTGGTGTAAATGTATTGAACTAACCTAATAAAACACAGTTGTGTTATATATATTGGGAATATCTATTGGGAATATCTCGATAAGTATAGTTAGCATTTAAAATGATGTTTATCATATTTCTTTTCGAATGATTGGGAATGTCTTATTATTCAAGTAGATTCAATATGATCTTTGCTTTATTGGGCATTCTCATAAAACTTCAATCAACTTCTAATATTAAATAACAAAAAGAAGTTGAAGAGTTTTATCAATGATGGGTTCTTTCTTTTTATAGAGAGTTGGGTTTGCACGTTGCAAACAATTTGGATGAATGATTAATATATTATTCATATCTCATAGCTTTGCATAGTTGTTGCAAATATTTTTCAGGATGACCTCAAACAATAATTAATGGGAAAATTAGAAATTGGATGCAACTGCATTGTACTAATCTTAAAGAATAATTAATAGAAAATCAAAAACTGGATGCAAATGCATCGAACTAACCTCACAGAACAATTAACGGGAACGTCGAACTAACTTCAAAAAACAATTAACGGGATATCATAAACTGGATGAAAATGCATTGAACTAACCTCAAAAAATAATTAACAAGAAATCAAAAATTAAATGCAAATGCATCGAACTAATCTCAATGAATAATTAATGGAAATCAGAAACTGGATGCAAATGTATTGAAACAATTAACGAAAAATCAGAAACTGATGCAATAACATTTAACTAATCTCAAAGAATAATTAACGGAAAATTGAAAACTGAATGCAAATATATTGAACTAACCTCAAAATGTAGTTGTATTATATGTAGTCGAAATGTCTCGACAAGTATAATTTTACATTTAAAATGATGTTTACCACATCTTTATTCACATCATTGGAAATGCCTAGCTATTCAACTAGGTGCTATACGATCTTCACCTCAATTTGGCATTCTCAAAAAAAACTTTGATCAAACACCTATTATTAAAAAACCAAAAACAGTCGAAGTGGTTATTTATTTTTATGGTAAGTAGGGTTTTCACGTTGCAAGATCGATATAATATTTATATCTCATAACTCTACATAGTTGCAAATATTTTTCAAAATAATGTAATCTATAACGACACCCGTTCGTAGAACGAGTTCAAAAACTAGTAATCATCTAATAATGAAGGCCTAAATGTCTAATTGGATTCCAAATAGGAAACAATCCGAAATCATATTTCTAATTGAATTAAAAAACTAAAGAAAATAAAAACTACTAATTAATTAATTAATTAATATGTGCTCATGCCTTCTCCAGATATATTGGCATAACAACTATTTTCAGCTGAAATTAATATCTTTTCACCTTGATTTGGCCCATGTCGCCAATTAACTTTGAATTTGCAGTTACAGATCTCTTCTCCTCCTTTTGTCCTTTCGTCCTTTTGAAGGTTACCGTCTTGACCATTATGTCATAATACCTTATGCCTTATTTTTTTTCCAAGAAACATGAGACACATATGGTCATTCCTTCAATTAATGATCGACTTTTTTTTTTTTGCAATCTGTGTCTTGCAATTGTATAGATGCTAATCGAAACTCTGCCTTCGATTCTTCCACATCTTTCTTTTCCAGTAGAAGTCGCTTTCTTGTACCCAATTTCGTAGGAGATGGGTGAACCACTATGAAAAGCCATGAGCAATGAACTTTTATTTTTTTTTAAAATTAAATGGCATGGATTGAAGACACATCCTGAGAATGGTACTGAAGAAAGACCCTGATATGTGTATTCAAAGCCATAAGATGAACTATGAGAGCGTAGCGTGAGAAACATCTTACTTGGAGAACTTTCATTCATATATATGTATGAACAAGAATTTATACAAAAGCTCCCAAAAATTGTCCAGGAAACTTTCTTATTATATGAGAAAGCATCTTACCATTATTGCTCAAAATTTTGTCTAAGAATATTTTCTTCAATTAATTAGTTGTCCGAAAGATTTTGGTAAAATAATTTCCGCAATATTTTCAAAGCTCTGTAGACCATGGACCAAAATATCGCCGATATATCCGATATATCGTATATATATATGTATTTTTTTAGTAAACATCGATATTTCCGACATATATCCACCGAATATAGAACTCTTTTTTTTTTTTCGATATATTGAATTTCCGATATGAAACTTTATATCGCCGATATAATCGATATTTCGATATAATCGATATATATCGGTTGACTTTTGACCATTTTAAAATATAAATCCGATATTTCCAATATATTTCCGATATATATCCGATATTTCCGATATTATATTTCCGATATATCCGATATTTCGATATTTTAAATAGTTTGGACTTTTACCAAAAAATGGATATATCCGAAATATCCGATATATCCGATATATTTCAAAGATCGATATCGATATTTTGGGCCTTGCTGTAGACCAATTGGGCCAGGCTAGCCCAACATTTGAATTTATAAAGAGATCGAGTTTACATACTAGGCCCGAAGCCTGACTTCAAGCCCAACCATTTATGAAGTGGCGAAATCGGCAGAGAGGATTAGAGGAAGGCAGCAGAGAGTTTACAATTGTTGCTCACTCTCCGAGTGAAAGAATTCAATTATCGAAGTAGGTTTTAGTTCATTTCTTTGTTGGTCCTGGTGGCCGGTGTCCACTTCAGAAGAAAACAATTGAGCATTTGCAGCAGCCATGAGCAGTAATGCACCATCACATAATGTAATCTCGTTGTGATAAAAGATTATAACTAATATGACAATTTTTTCTTTCTAATTATATCCTTGATAAAATCACACAAATTAAACTTTTATGGAAAGAGCTGCGCTCTTGAGAACAGAAGCTGGAGTCGAACAAGTTGTCAGAGGCTACCTCAATTTTTGTGCCTAAATTTCTATCATTTAGCGCTTCAATGGGTTTTCTTCTAGCAAGCATATTATACATTGAGGAGAAAGAACAAGGTGCAGGCAGTGTAGTAGTGTGGACCATAGTACAAAATATCAGGATATGAGTATTTATCGATATTCAATTTCTGGATATGTATCGTGGATATATCCTCTCTCTTTGGAGATATTTGGCATTGTTTCACATATAAATATCGTAGATATATCCAAAATATCGAAAAATATCGTAGATATTGTAGATATTTTTTGATATATCATGATACATTATTTATAATTATTTGAAATATAATAGTAAATATTAAATAAAATTATTATATACACAAAATATCTCCAAATATCGCAAAATATCACAAAATATCACAAATATCACAAATATCATTGAAATATCACTGATATTTGCAGTCGTATATATCTCTGAACATATCATGATATTTATATATCTTTTTCTAAAATATGAATAGATATCCCCAAATATCAAGATATATCGGGATATTTTGTACTATGGTGTGGAGAGTGGTTTTGATTTCGGTGGATTTTTTTTTGCTGGAAAAATCGAAAGAAGTTATCTTACACTAATCTGATACATGGGCCACCATCCCATCATTTCAATGCAGCCCGTTTCCATTACCATCCCAACTCGAGTCAGCATCATTATATAGACAGGATCAAGGCCCAAAATATCGATATCGATCAATATATCGGTGTACCCAAAAACCGATATATATCGGATATATCGGATATTTCGGATATATCCATTTTTTTGTAATATGGAAAATTTAAAATATCGAAAATATCGGATATATCGGAAATATAATATCGGAAATATCGGATATATATCGGAAATATATTGGAAATATCGGATTTATATTTTAAAATGGTCAAAAAGTCAACCGATATATATCGATTATATCAAATATCCAAAGTTTCCATCAAATTCTATATCTCGAAAAAAAAAGTTCTATATTCGGTCCCGTTCGATGTCATTACCGTTTCCATATATATCCCAACTCGATATATCAGCATCATTATATAGACAGGATACGAAGGCCTCTAAGTGAGTGACTGATCCTCTACAGGTCATGGTGCACAATGCTTAATCTTAAAGGGAGTATTCTTGAACAACTAGTATTTCAAACTTTCAACATTTTACGCTTTTCAAAAGAATTCAAGAGATCCCAGTACCATCAAGTTAAGTCACGCAATGAACTGGGCTGTTGTTAATTGACTTTACAATAGTCACCAATTAGCTTTTGTTGCACGATATTTCCTATTTCCATTATTGTTACAATTCTATATACCTTTTAGGAGACAGTTTTTTAGATTTCCACCTCCAATAATTTTGCCAATTAGACTTCCACCTCCAGTTTTTCTATTATTAGACTTCCACTCTCAATTTCACAGCATGACCAAGTCATGACCAAGTCAACCCCTTTTAACTGGATGTCATCCGGTTAGTGTATGTGCAATGTCAATTTTACCCCTCACTATGTAAAATTACCAAAATATCCTTTGACCCTCGCAAGACCAAAACCAATCCAATTGCCACATAGCGTCATGACAACCATTTAATCCAACGAACATAAATATTTTGCCTAAATGATGTCGACTTCTCCTGCCCACCTAAAATTACAAAACTAACCTCACTCATATTTGCATCAACCGCCACGAGTCATCATTTTCAGTTCAGGTTCACCACAGCAGTTGCCACATGTCATCATCATCAACTGCCATGTGTCATAATTCCAATTCAGGTCCACCACAACAGTTGACACGTGGCGGTTGATGCAAACATGAGTGAGGTTAGTTTGGTAATTTTAGGTGGGCAGGGGTAGTCAACGTTATTTAGGCAAAATATTTATGTTCGTTGGATTAAATGGTTGTGATGATGTCACGTGGCAATTAGATTGGTTTTAGTCTTGTGAGGGTCAAAGGGTATTTTGGTAATTTTACATGGTGAGGGGTAGAATTGACATTGCACATACACTAACAGGATGCATCCAGTCAAAAAGAGTTGACTTGGTCATGCTGTGAAATTGGGGGTAGAAGTCTAATAATGAAACTAGAAATTGGGCTCTAGACACTTTCTTTAGTGTGTTTTTTGTTTAGAGAAAGACCAATATTATCTTTTGATTCTACTCCAATTTTAGAAACACGTCATTTTTTGGATGTATTAACTGTTTTAAAAACTTCTTATTTTTCCTTTTTACCCTTTTATTTGTAACTTGCCAATATCTTCCACAAATAAATAATACAAAAATCTAATGTAGTTTGGTGTCAATCGATTTTCGCAAAATATTGTGTGTATTGCTCCAAGATGTATTTGCAATCAAATAATACAATTGTCTTATAAAAAAAAAAAAATTATTTGTCCTATCACAATTTGAATTACATCAAGCTTAAACATGGTATTTAAAATTATCGATATGTATTTTAAATTGTTAAAGTTGTATTGAAATTAGTTGTAATCAACATATATTTTTCCGTTTTGAAGTTGATGCTTTCCACATTGTTTTGGTTTTCCAAAAATTTATCTCACTTTTAATTGGAATTTTGTAGGGATGAATTTTAGTTATTTTGATTAACCCACTATTCTTTTGGTAACTAATTTAGTGGTTTTTTTTTTTTTTTTAGTAGTTGGTTTTTATTGACTAATAAAAGAGGTCAAAATAAACTTTGAAATTTGAGGATGTCAAATCCAGTTTTATGGAGGAAAAACAAAAAAAAAGTTTGCTATTGGTCAAACTTAAAAAGTTGCTTTGAAATTGGGGTACCCAATTTTCTAATAATGAAAGAACTGGGGGTGAAAGTCTAATTGGCAAACTGGGGTAACCAATTAGAAATCTAACTGAGGTAGAAATCTAAAAAACTGTTTATGAGACTACGAGTAACCAAACAATGCCTTTTGTTGTTGAATAACTAATTTTTGTGCTAAGAGATAATAAGGGTTTTTTCAAAGGTGCAGGATCTGCTAGAGACAACCAGCAATAATGCGGAGGAGGCAGAATGAAGGGCTGTCCTCAAAGCTCTCACATGGTACCAGCAGTTCAACTGCTCCAAAATAGAAGTTGAGATGGATGCAAAAGCTGCTGTTCTAAACCTCAATCAGCAGAAATCAAGCGTCTCATGGAGGTCTATGTCAATCCTAGATGATGTACATACTATTTCGTCCACTTTTGGGACAGTCAGTTTTATTTGGGTGCCTAGGAATGGGAATCAGGTGGCACACCAGATAGCAACTTTTGGTAAATCTATCCCTAGTTTTGTGGAATGGCTAACAGTGCCTCCACCTTGGTTACAGGACATACTGGAAAGGGACAGACATTTTGTAATCGATAACCAGTATGGTACGGTCTAGTATAGCTCCAATATGGCTGGAAAATAGCCTGGAGCAGGAATGATGTAGCACCTTGTTGATATTAATATATGATGATGATTATAAAAATAAAAAAAAAAACTAATTTTTGGCAAATAATGATGAGCTTGCTGATTGTTAATGATCGATGTTGATGTTTTTTGAGCATTTGATTGCAATGCACTCGATAATGTATCAAAAGCAACGGTTACTTTTTTTTCGTGTATCACTTCACAGTAACACCAAGATCCTTCAGATTATTTGTGTTGGATGTTTGCTACTATGAAGGGGAGAATGGTAAGACCGTAAGAGTACTCAACTGGTAATGACACTAGTGGGTGTTTCTTGTGCACTCCTAAAATCTGACAAGAGTAATGTCATTACTTTTGATGTGACTGATCACTAATACACTAATAACACTACTACACTAGTGCCTTACACGTTCTTGAATCACACTGCAGTATTTAAATTCAGCTAGGGACAATTTTGAAAGAAATCCGATAAGGATAGATTATTCTCTCTAAATTTAGTGTCCACTTCATATTGGTCGTTGAATGACATAAGAATAGATTATTCTCTCTAATTTTAGTGTATATTTTATATTGGCCGTTGGATGACCTGATCATACGATTTGGTGTGGTTTGTCAGTTGTGGGTCATGCAACAATCTCGATCTCGAAAAGAAATTTCTCCATCCAACGGCTATGGCTATTTGCTTTGATCTCTCCAAAATTTAGAGAAAATAATCTCTCCTTATCATTTGCAATTTTGAAATCCTTATGATTTTCACTACAAGCCTACAAGGTAAGCTGTCTAGGTTTAAACCCACCCGATTTTCATTCGACGTGAAATACTCGCACATTGTGCATTGAATGACTCTTCGGTAACTGGTGTCTGGTGGAACTTTTTTTCTGGGCTTCCTCTAAAAGAAAGAACACTATCTTTATGTTTCAAGAAGACTCGATCTCAACTTGAATTTTGAGCAATCGTGAGCTATACTACTACCTCAGTGCACCTTCTCTTTTTCATAGTAAGTGACAAACGAAGATTCAAGATCAAAAAAGAACATTGTTCCTATCAAATACCATTATAATCATTGTTTCTTCCTTTCTTTTCTAAAAGACAAGGCTGCAACAATTCCATATGAGCACCTCTTTGGGATCACCAAAATCTATTATTCTCTTTCTTTTAGTCTAAAGTACAACTCAAATAAAAGAAATGAAAGAGAAAAAAATAAATAAGGAAAGAGACGTGATTCTTTTTAATTTTCAACAAAACGAAAAACCAAACTGTGTTCTTAAACTTGATCTTCGACAGATTTTGACACTTTTGGTAACACCGTGACAATGCATGTGTTCCAACATTTAACACATTCATTCATGCATAGTTCTTGGAACCATAATTTTGTCCAAGTTCGAACGTACTGACGAAATTCTTATCATTATTTGCTACATTCGACCGAAAAAAAGACCTGTTCGGGACTATTGATTGATCAGTTTTTCGGGACCAGCTGATTTAGATCCATATCCGTTATCCAACACTATTGGTCATGGTCCCGAATACAAACAATCGAAGTAGTTAATTGGGCTGGGTCAGAGAGAACTTTATGGGGATCCACGTAAAGTAACTCACGTGCTAAAGAAACTAGATTTTCAGACAAGAAGGCCAGAAGATCACGTGCGTTTGAGGTTATTTTTACTCAAGGACGAAGGAAGGCGACAGACACGGTGATCATGTGAGCACGCTTGGGTCGTATTCAAGTGGTGTGTTTTAATGGCTTCCCAACTGTCAGTGAACCCAGAGCACGTGCGGTCCCACACCTGTGAGACCCCGCACTATTTGACCGTACGTTACGTTAAGTGCAAGAGAGGATCACTTCACTAGTGGTGCTGGGAGTAGCATAATTATTTTGCACTTCTTTGGGACCAGTTTTTGGATTCTGAATTATGGAGGGAACGTAAACTTATTCAGAGAATCAGGGATAAGAACAACTCCAAATTTTTTATCAAGTATAATGTAACATATTCGATCATTTTGCACTGAAAATGGAGGATCTCAAAGTTCAGAATACGCAAATTGAAGGCTATATATTGTATATGCGGACTACAAAATCCACTCACAGTGAGGTAAAATTTTGCGATTAGTTCCTAATATAGTAATATGTGCGTAGTTGCGTACTCATGTAATTAAGTTTAGCGGAACCGTGTGTGCAACTGTGCATGCAGAGATGCTAGGGTAGATAATAGATAATACTGTAAAACTGAACAGACATTTGACAGTTTTAACTAAACAAGATTTACCAAAAAAAAAAAAAAACTAAACAAGAAACTATACCCATCCCAAGATAAGATATAACTCCTAGTGTCCTACCATGACCTTTTTGAATTTGATGTCTAATTAACTGCTCTGTAATCTGGATAGCATATGGCAGTATAGCACTGAATAAGGCCAGCAGAATTGTGCAGAAAACAAACCCTGGTGGCAATGAAAAATTGAAAATTATATATCTGCGCGCTGTACGAGCCAATAATGTTCACCAATAAATTAGGGGTTGAAGTATGAGTATGACAGGCAATCTGCTATATAATGAAGATTGGGCGAATTCCGTGACTATGGTTTAAGTCAACCCTACATGCAACTGAAACCTGTGTAGGCTATTTGAGAATTTGACCCAGCATGTACCCTTTCACTAAGACAATAGAGCTGAACATAGAAACTACATCTATATACGCCCAAATTGGAATTTTGCGTCCCTTCACTCGCTCAAACAGTACGGGCTTAGCCACAAAAACGGGTTCGAATGGGAAAATAGCGTCAGGCTGGTGCCAGAGTTTTGTGCATGGTTGGTACCTGACATGAATAGCTAGACAGCTAGTGGCTTCATCATATCCCTTGGTGGTTCAGCCCAATTACCATAAATCTACTATATTAAATTTCAGATTTTGGTGAAAGAATCCATTCCCCACCAATGTGAACTCAGGTCTTGTGAAAAATCATTCCCTGCCAATATAGTTTCAGAATGGCGGGGGAATGAGTTGGCATTAGAGCATTTGCAATGCAGGTGATAGTTTTCACCCCCTCTATCACCGCCACCTCCTCACTTTTCACCCCCTCTATCACCAACCCGGTGATAAACAAGCCGAAGTTCCGAAATGCAAATGTGATAAAAATATCTCTTGACGGGAATCCCGTCCGAAAAAAACCCATTTTAAAAAAAACACATGGGTGGAAGGTTTCACTATTGTTTTGAACTTCGAAAACTATAACCGAAGTTTATTTTTAGAAAAAAGGGAATTTTATCAAATTCAAAACCCTTGGCATTAAGAGGATCGTCAACGCAAACGAAAAATCATGCGAGGCGAATCTAACATCCCGTCGTCCGAAAAAAACCCATTTTAAAAAAAAAACACGCCCAAAAATTTGTGATGGCATCTGTTTTTCAGTCCCCAAAATAATACCATTGCTACATTAAGCACCGTCACCCCAAAAATTTTGATGGCATTTTTTCAGTCCCCAAAATGTTTGCTCATTAAGCTACCCAAAGTTTTTGCATGTTCTCATTCTACAAATTGGAAGGGATAACTTGTACGTGCTGTCCCAAATAAATTTTTTTTTAAATGATTTTTACATATTTTAGACAGAGAAACTTATCTCGTTCAAATCACGGTTAAATTTCAACATATTTTAGTTTGGATTCTGGCAATGAGTTGTAGATGCAAATGGTTTTGACAATGCATTGGAGGTCCGAATTCTCAAAATAATTGCTTAGTATTTCGTTTTGTTTTTTGTTTCCTATATATGAATGCTTTTTTTGTCATAAAACAAATAGCATCTCCCTGCTCAAGGGATAATATGCAAGATGGAAAGTCTGTCAACTGAAGCTTCAATCCCTCTCCATAACTCACATATGGAGAGAGACCAACATCTCAGCTGATACTTTACCACAAAGCATAGGTGCAAGTTTGCAGGGAAATGTTTTGAATCATCAATAAAGGAAAGCCTCCATGGGTTATTAGATGCATGGGAAAATCCCTATATTAAGTTTGTGAGATTAGGCTAGACCTTTATGTGTTGTTTTTTTTATTGATAAAGAATTTTATTAAAATCAATCAAGATTGATTACATATTGTTTTTGTTGCACAAAAGAAGGAGATCCGCTCATCCAACAAGACAACCACATACAATAATACAATGTAACTAATTAGCTCTTATATTGTTTTGCCTTGGATAACCGTAGCCCAGTTGGTTATAAGCTCCTTGAATCTTCTACTGCTTCTCTTGGGAGTGTTCGAGACCCAATACTATATGCATGCCTTTATCAGGTTATTTCTAGCTCATCTCCGTAGACACCACATCATATGGCGCCACTTTCCATATCCTTGTCCCAAAACTTGTAACATTAGGTTTTGACAATAGAAGAAACAAATCATTTAGTTCAAGAAAAGTATGCGTCAATAAGTTAAAAGTAACTATCCCAACAGTTAAGTCTTCCCAAATTTGTTTGGCCACATTACATTGCATGAACACATGCTTTATATAGTGTACCCAGCTTGTTAGAGTTACTTACTCTTCAGTTAGAAAACTGAGTTTTGGGTTGCCCAAATCCTCAAACCATTCTTTTGTATTTTCTCCTCTTTATTAATATATTTAAATTCACCTAGCAAAATAATAATAATAATATTATTATTATTATGCATGGCAATGGGTTTGATAAAAAATATTTATATATTATAGCATAAGTACTTTTTTTTTTCGAGAATAGCTTTTATAGTTAGTAATATATATAAAAACTACCACTTCCATTGTTCTTTAGTTAGATGATCCTTGTTTCCTTTGTTTTTTTGTATGTTTCCTATAAATATATAGTAGAACTTATCCTAAACATTTTGTTTTCTAATTTTATACTAATCCCATTTTTCACATTTCTGCATAATAGCATATTTTACATAACTCGTGAATCACAATGTAGTTTCAATAAATATATTGATTGAATCTTGTTAACATGTATACGATTACAGTAATGCATGCGTACCTAGGAGCAACATAAAATAAAACAAAATTGAGTGTTACAATTTAAATACTTTAAAATGGAGTTTATGATCGAGAACTATAGTATAGTGCTGAAACTTTTGACAAATTTAGTTCTCAAGTATAAAATGTATATAGGTATGGATAGGGGGTATGATGGTTATGATTATGGCAGTGTGTGGTGCGTAAACGTTTAAGGTGGGTTGGAGTCTCAATTTTTTCATCATTGTAAGCAAGCTTCACGGCCTTCACAAACCGTACAAGCGTACAGCTACTTAAAAGTTGGATCGAAGCTAGCTTCATCACTCTGAGGAACTGAGAGAGTCGAGAGTCCACAAATTTTATTTATTTTAATAAAAAATATTGTCAATTTTTGGGGTAAGGTTGAGATATTAATTTTAATTTTAAAACGGTTTCGCAAAAAACAATTTTTCGTTTTCAGCTGGTTACAAGTTACATCATGAGAATCAAAACATGTTACACTGGCCGGATTTTTAGGTGAAATTCCGCCTGCTTTTCCTGATCTCTTTTTGAGACTCAAAATTATAATCAAAATCTACATTCTTATATTTTCGATGCATTAATTGAGACTCGAGCTGAGGTTAGAGTAAACATTGTTTCGAGAGATAAACAAAGTACTTTACATATGCTAATTAAGGAAAATTCAATAAAGCAAACCTGCATGTTAGTATTGATCTTTAAAATGGGTAAATTTTTTTAATAAGAATGGTTGCACAATAAAGTCAGAAGTATTTAGATTTATATTATAGTTGGGTCACTATCTTTATTAGTAGAGACTCCATAGATAAATACACGTTTTCGTACATCTTAGATTAGCCGTAATCATCAGATCATGTTGATGTTTGAATCGATCCCCTTCCGAGTAAGGCCCAGCAGTGGACTAAAAGTCCTAGCACGCTTCTCAGATCTCAACTATTGTATTTTGGTTGAGTCATTTTGGATAAATAACACTGATACTGATTAGTCTTTTGCACTCCTTTGCGGCTAAAGCAGGATACTATATCCCTACGGATTAATGTAGCAAATGTTATTAATCCGGTCCTAAAGCATTGTGAACTAAGAATGTTCCAATAATTTAATCAGAACATCAGGACGTAATGATTAGTTGCCTCTTTAAGTCTCTATACATTATCTAGCTTAATATATGTTCTAATGTTCGCATTTTATTAAGCCTACAAATGGGTTTCGGAGGCTTTCCACATCACAGATTCGATGTTAGTAAAGGGGAAAGAAATAATAATTATCAAAAGTCAGTATTCTAATTGCCCCTCATTTCCGCTCTCTCCATATCGGTTAGACGCTACATACTAGATTACTAGTTAATTCAAGACGTTCTATATCACTCATCCCAGCGCCATTGCTCAAAATGGGTATTGAGTAGCCAAGAAATAAAAACAAAAGAAAAAAGTAACAACTTTAACAAGAATTTCCCGTTACATTGAAAAAGTGTTCATCTTCTAATCACATTACCAAGAAGTAAAATTGTAAAGGAGATCATACATTTATACCCCAGTTAAATCTACAAAGCACTAGATCTAGAACAACATTATCACAGCATGGAAAATGTGATATGAGGGCCCAATCTTTTGGACCAAAAGATGTATGCACTGATCATTTGATTACGTCATGTTCAATGCAAATAGCCAAGGGCCCCAATCCCAGTAAAATTAAAGCCTTGCACTTTCTCTCTATCTAATGAACAAATCTCTCAATCGATCTTGCCTTTTCTTTTGCTTACCTCTTCTTCGACTCCAGTGTTGCGTGTGAAACCAATCTCGAATCTTCATTCCTTCTCATTCTTTTCTTCCTTTCTCTCTTTTTCACTTTAATCTCGATTACATTTCGATCTATGATTCTCCAAGATTTTTCTCTCTCCGCACTCTGTTTATGATATCGACGTAACAACGACTAAAACTAACAAATACAATTATTTAAAAATAACAGAAAAGCAAAAATAATTAAAATAAAAGAAAGGAACACAACAACTTGAATTAAAAAAGAGATTTATTCTCTGATGTAAACCCCCAAACCATTAATTTAAATTAAAAAAAAAAAAAAAGAAAAGAAAACTAAAACTGTCAATTACAATTACAGAATGTATCCATTAGAAATTGCGCGATTTTTCTCGAGATGCGTAGTTTCATAAACTGGTAATTCTTCTCTATACCGTTCGATCCCAATGGCAGCAAAATTATCCAATTCAAACAAATCAGAACTAGCATAACTTTCTGCATCGTCATCATCTAGATCATCGTCATCTAGATCATCATCTTGATAATCTCGATGAGCATCTCTCATCGGAAAATCATTCATTTTCTTCTTCTCTTGATACCCTTTCAAAAACTCTCTAGCTGCTTCCTCAATCTTTCGATTTTTCTCCATTATATGAAATTTGAGTTCTTCATTCAATGAAATCACCTTGGGCTGTTCTTGATAAAGAGATTTATGTCCACATGGACGACTATCTTCGTCAACAATAACACTAACAGGATAAAAATGAACTGATCTTTTCATACCATTACTCGATTTGCCTCTAGAAGAAGGCGTCTTGCTTAAACAAGAACGCGAAAACGAAGAAGCAGATGAACAGGTCGAAGCTTGGGCAGACCTTAAATCTTCAATACCATTGACAGAAGTGGACATTTTCGCCTTCCTTGTAGTTCCAGGTGTAAATAATGAGTTTAGAAAACTGGCTAGTTTTCCACCTGGTGAGATAGGTTGCCTCACTTTCTTCAAATCTCCATAAATCTTCATGGCTTTCAATTTTGTCTTGTTGAATCCACTTCCTTCGTGCTTGGGCTTTTGAGGAATCGAGCTTCTGTCATTCTGGAAGTGATGCATGTACTCATTTGATGATCTTCTATGTTCATGGTGTGAAACTCTCTCGAATTTCTCTGGCTTAGCTGAAAGACTAGTACGAATTGGCTTAGGTCTTTGAGAACCATAAAGTGATTCAGCTTCAGAAGAAGAAAATCCACCAGCTGAACTTGAATCAGAAGAACTCGAAGCCGAATGAAACCCGATATTCGAACGAGCATTTTGAGTAAAATCAGGAGCAGAGTTTCTCCTAACGACAACTTTCTCAGTTACTTTTTTCTCCATCCATTTTTCTATCAAACAAGCTCTTCTATAATCATCATTCATTTCATCTTTTTTCTTCAAAGTAGTACTAGTTGTAGTGGTACTACTAGTTTGTTTCTTCTTCATTGTTAGAACCAGCTCTTCTTCCCCTTCGTCGATAGAACGGTAAATTGAATCAAGAAGTGTAGAAGAAAACGATGGGTTTTTACTCCTATGACGAAATTTGTCTTCTCTTAAAGATTTTGTCCATTGATCCATTTATAGACAAAGAGATAAACAAAGAAACTAGGAAAAATACAAGAAGGGGGTTGTTTTCTTGTCTGCTTGGAAAGAACCAAAAGCTGCAAAAACGACTAATCAACAGAAACAAAGAAGAGATTATTCACAAGAAAGAAGAGAAGAGTAGTGTGGCAGAGTTACTGTTGTTTTCTCTCTATTGAAAGGGAACATAAAGGAGACAAAGCAATCGATTGCGGCTACAAGGCGTGGATGTATTGTCAAAAATATTGAGTTTTTAGGAAAGAGAAATATATCATGAAAGCCTAATGTCACGCTTGGGGGGAAGAGTAGAGAAGAGAGAAGAGACAGAGAGTGAAGAATGTGTGCTTGTTTCAGTTTGAGTCTATTATAAGAGTGTCAACAAACACGGCATGTTGGTTTATAGAGAGAGTCCTAGTTGGCGGGAAGAACAGGTTGGCAAAATGATGAGATGGCAATAGATGCTGTTACCTTTGTTTTTTGTTCCTTGAGTAACCCTTTCTTTTTACCAAAATTACGTAATGTTCCTTTAAATCATTAAATGTTTCTTCTTTGAATTTGAATTTTAAACTTTACCTTGATAAATCACTGCCTTCTTTCTTGCTACTTTTGTTTCTTCCAATGCTGTCTAACCTATCCTGTACAATGACTCTATGAATATTCTGTTCATGGTCATTTCTGGTGGTATTTCCTTTTCTTTTCACATGGGGTTGAAGTTAAATGCTCATGTTCTACCGCTCTAGTGAATTTTTCATACTATTTAATATTTACATTTTATATGGATTAAGAACTAGCTAAGAAAATATGAAGTTACTAAGAGAAAGTCCAATAGAGGGTTATATGGGATGCTAAAGGCAAATATAGCACTCCAATCACAAAAATAAAATATCATTCTAATGAGGCTGTTAAAAGGGTCTTAAATTTAGAATGAATCAAAAATTCAACCAAAATTAAGACCTTCGCTAGTAGTTACTATAATAAGTTCGGGAGACGGACGATATAGTTTCTACCGTCCGTCCGTGTATTAAATTTTAACGGACAACAGAAATTGTGCCGTCCGTCCAAAAAAAAATTAACTTAAATTACAAAATAATGGGCAGACGGCAGAAACTATAACGTCTGTATCATTTAGCACTTCAAAACAAAAAACACAATTGAATTAGTTTTTTTATTTTGGGATGCTAAATTTGGTTGGGCAAGCTAAAAAACCTATGTAGCACCTTTTAGCAGCTCTCCATTAAACTTGCTCTAAATTAGGAACCGCTAGATTTATAAAAGACCCATACTATTGTGTTAAATCACATAAATTCTCAAAATGGTTAAACATTGATGTGGAGTGTTTTTTTTGTTTTTCTTAAAGAGAAGATGCCTGCTTTTGGTATTAGTTAAATGGTTTTCTATGGACTATAGGTACAGTACAGTATCCAGTTTTATTATTAACCGCTTTTTGTTTTTCTTATATTGGGTAGTCTTATATGTTAACTTCGGACATATTGGACAATCGAAAGCATTAGCTAAATATGTTGAAGTACATATCTGATTTTTATTTTCTTTTTTTCTAATATCAAATTGTTTAAAATAAGAGCTTATACACTAGCCATATATTCATTAAAGTAGGTATACATTGACTCTAGTTGACAAGTTTGGAGGATTGGGGATCTTTCATTGTCAAAGTCTCGCACAAAAAAAAAAGCAAAATAATAAACAAATTCTTTCTTAATGCATTCATGGCATTTACTCTGTGTATCGACTAATAAATAATTCACAACTCTAACAAGAAATGTTATGTAACTGAGCTTAATTGGACAAAAACAGGATGTTTGTTTCATTAAAAAGACTGAAAGATGCTATGCCTTGAAATATTGGTTAAATATAAGAAAGGTAAGAAGGTTCCTGTATTAAGAATTAAGTGAGCTGTCATTATATAATTTATACAACAACCACCGCGATGATGTGAACTTAGCTTAGAGGAGAAAACAGAGTTCTTAAAACGAGTATAAAAGAAATCCCTTCTGCATTAGGAGTTTAAATCCCTCTTTATCCTTTCTAGTTAGCTAGTATTCTACCTACTATGTCCTCCTACAGTTTATACGCATAATTATAAGTAAATACGATATTAGGGCATTTTAGTAGTTTGGAATTAAACATGGGTTTCACTGTTCACGTGTTACCGTAATCAGCGCTTATCATGAAATGCAGTGGAAGAAAAAGAAGACAGATGGAGAGGCAGGGGAGTTAGTGGTTTAGTGGGGAGCGTTTGCGCCAGCACACACGAGGGGGTGGATTCTTAGTGGACGACTTTTCATACAGAGATCAATTACGCAATTGAGTTGGGATCAGCTTGATGAACAAATTTTATAGCCTGTCCACCAATTTGTTGTGATAAGTAACTATTCACCTAAGAGAACAAAAAATAAATAAACTGAGAAACTAAAATTAAGAATTTAAAAATTAAACATTAAGGCTGTAGCTAAGTGGTTGCAATATCGAGTACTGGCACGTACTAGATTGTTGTTACAAACTTCTAAGGCGATGTTATTGAGTATTGAACATGATCAAGTTTTTTACTTATATATATATATATATATATATATATATATATATATATATATATATATAATCATTCTTTGTTGACTAGTAATATTATTCATTCTAAGACTAGCGTAGAAACGGCATTGACATCTTACAAATGATTTTTTTAGACGTTAAGCTCGGGTTAAAACAGACCCAATATATGTGTATTAAACCAGAGATTGAACACAGCTTTCATTCCTCCCTAAGAATAAGATCGTTAAGAGGTATGTACAAATGTAACATCCTACTGCAAATGCAAATGATATATATAATTGAATCTCATTTGTATCCTTCTAATATCTGTCAGAGTGTGTATAAAACCATCCAAACTGACCTACCGAATTGAACCGAACCACATGAGTTGGGCCAGTTATTTTTTTTTAAATCGGTTCGGTTCAGTTTAAATATATTAAAACGATAGGATAATTGGTCTGGTTACCAATTTTTAGAATTAAAAACTACATGTAACCGAATCGAACTATATTATTTCCAAAATTGAACTACATGTAAGTTTGGCAATCTTGAGAATTCTCATCTTAATCGAAATTGGTGGGTTTTCTTATTCTCATGTGTATTTAGTTGCAAATAACTTATAAGAATTAGAATTCTAACAAGACTTGGGTTCTCACTTTAGTGGAAATTTAATTCTCTCACTAAAATCATGTTAATTGGGATTCTCACAGTAGTTAAGGGTAGTTAATTTTTTAAATATAGTTAACAAATAAGTGCACCTTTAGAAAAAAAAAATATGATATAATATATGGTCTTAAAATATGGAAGAGTTTTAAAGAACCCTTATTTAATTAAATGACACATGTATATGTTTTTTAATGAACTAAGAGAATTCTTGTAGACAACAAAACTAAGAGAATTCTTGTAGACAACAAAACGACCCTATTCCTCATATTATCATTGAGAATTCAATTATCTGAGAATTCTAATTCTCACTATAATTCTAATTTCTGTTTTGAAACGTGCCCTAAAGTATTTTATTTATTTATTTATTGAGCATTGCTAGCGAGCCCATTAGAGCTCCAAAACCAGCCGCTAAATGACAAACAAAGTTGAAAGTTGAATTGGTTTTCACACTTTATTTATTTTTCAAATTCCGCATTTAACCTCGACCTCCCCCGACCCCATTGAGCATTACAATATTCTGAACATGCTAAAAAAAAGAGTTCAAATCACTAGGGGGGTGGGAATTTGGCCCCAACCCCTAACCCGATACGACCGACCGACCCTTCTAAAAGCATAAAGCCACAACTAAAGCCCTCACAAAGTTTAACAGCTAAGGTTAAACATAGGCCGACCCTAAACCAAGCCCCCTAGTTATAATTTCACTATAAAATACACAACGAAAATTATCCAACTCCTTGTTATATATTTTTCAATTAAAATAACACCGCCCTTTGTAATTTATTACTTACCGTATGATGGGTACTTCTAATAACTTGTCTTATATCATAAAAACTTGTAAACCTAATTGTTTCTATCTCACAACTCACGCATACACCGACAACTCCCCGCCTAACTTAGAGAAAAATAGGTTGACCAAAAAAACCATTCCATACTAAATGACAAACAATTTTGGTAAGATTTGAGGGTTTACCTGTTTCCAAAATTGGTTTTTAACCAATTTTGAAATATTTCGTATATTCTATGCATTTTAAATTGCTAAAAATCAAATTATTACTAGATTAGTTGTTATTCAAATTTCAAAGTGGTGGGACTTTGAGTTTGCAAATCTTTTGAAATTTTTTTGTAATCAGCCGTAGTGCCATACCCCCCTCTCTTTTCCCTTCATTGCATTTTTTATTTCCTTTTAACTCAAATCCCACCCAAATGGAATTACCAACCATTACCAGCGTCATGTCTCATTTTCTACATACATATTTTTTCTCATTCTTTTTCTCTATTTCCTCCCATAAAAATGCAATATTCAATGGTTTTCATGAATTTCAATAAAGTTATTGGATGTAATACTCATATGTGAACGTGGATAAATTGGATATGATTTAAAATTTAAAGCAAAAGAAGAAAAATAAAACCACAATTTGTCCCATGAACTCCAAAAAAAACTAAAAAAATGTACTTAAATATGTAGAAACCCAATCAAAATTTTCCATCGTCAGGAAAAATTCATTGTCTTATTATTTCATTTTGATGTATCAGGTATTGTGGTTTGAAAGAACCAAATTGGCATCAAATCTATAGGAAAGTTTGATATGGTTGTGACGACGAAAATCAATACTAATGAAAGAATGTATAAAGAAGAAGATGATAGAGGGTTATGTAGTATAGGTAGTGGTCGGATTATTTATAGTGGACTTAAATTATTTGGCTGGAGACCTGGAGTTTGGAAGAAGGGATAAAAGGAGAATAGAGAAAAAAAAAAAAAACTTGCTCAAGCAATATCTTGTCAACTTTATTTGTCATGTAGCGGTAGGTTAATGGGCTCGCTAGCATTCCTCTTATTTATTTAGGGTCCTATTATTGACACCTCTCAAATTGTGTTAGGCAGACCCCAAATAAGTCCTATCCAATTTGGAATTTGCAATTGTGTTTGACACTACACACTGTCTTGTACACCCTACACCAAAAAAACCCCACTTGAAATAAAACTGGTTAGAACTAGTTTCCTTCTTCTCCTCCAGCCACTATGCCAGGAAAACTTCTGGAAATTGCATACTCTTGAAACATCTTCTCTTCCCTTACGCATATTCTTATCTAAGATAAGATGACATCTCCATATCTACAAGTATCGATATGAAACTCAACTATAAATAACTATTTCTTTAAAAAAAAAATTATGACATAGAATCTCAATTATTTACGTCAAATCAAAATTATTATAACACATGCTATTTGTATATGAGAAAATAGACTTGAGAGTTTAGAAAATAGGACGGAGGAGGGGAATGCAAAAAAGTTGAATCTTTTAGGGTGAATGATAATAAAAAAATTGTAATATGTTGTATTGATGTGGTTGGGGAGGTGCTCAACACAAAACATATTTTTTAAGTGAATGACAAATTTGTAATAATTTTTTTTTTAGTCTGTCCAACACAAAATGAAAGGTGACCGTGTAGCCGAATACTTTTATTTATAATCAATTTGACTATTCTTAATAATTTTTTGTTCGGTTAAAATTGGTTAGCCGAAAAGTTAGTGGTTCGAATCGGTTTCATTTCGGGTCGGTTAACCACATGATGACTTTGGTTTCGTAACACTAAACTGATTAAATATTGGTTTAGTCCCCAAAACTGACCCAACCCGACCATGCACACCGCTACCCCTAACTGAATATTTGTGATTGTATTCACAATTCAAGCACAAACATTATTTTTACGTTTACTTTGACCAGGTTTATCTGGCATTTAGGCAACTAATTAATCGTAAGTTTGTACTACTTTTCACACCTTAATTTAATATGTTCCACTTAATGGTTAGATGACCTGACCTATATATACACTTTCAGCTAAACGCCTAAACTAGACAGAGAGATGGAGTAAGCTATATACCTATTGATTGATTGAATGGACACTGAAAAATGTGTTTCGACAAGATGATATCCATCTCCCACGCTACCTTTCTCCTCCATTGATTACTTATTCTAGTCAATCAAGCTAGCTAAGTTGATCATCTAGATATTTTATGTACTAATTTCACAAGTTCATAACCATAAACATCGCCACTCAATAGTCTAGGAGCCTATAAAAATGATTTGCATATATTAAGTATGGGAATTCTTTCTTATCATGTCATAGAATTTATGTCAATCATCAATCATTTTAATCCATCTTATCAAAAGAGCGCAAAAGTTATTCCATAATCAAATGGTCAGAAGGCATTTATGCGTCTAATTCAAGTTATGGATCAGACCCACCACTTCATTGGTCACAATTAGTCATTGTTAAACAAGATGGTCTATCAACTTTGGGTTTGTGAATTGTATGCTTAGTAATTTATAATTGGAACAAAACGGAAAAGTGTTAAAAAGCAAACCCTTGTTCTTGGAACATATTAGTGCATAATTAAGAGTTTTAGGACCAAGCATTATCATTCTTCTTTTAGATCAAAAGAGAGAGATGGATTTTTTTTCTGTCTATCTCTTTTGTTGACCAAATCCAATGGTTACATTAACTTCGCACAAGCTCCACTACTACTTATATTATTTTCGCCACTAAGCTAAGTAATAACAAAGTTTCAACAAGTTTTATGTGGAAAAATTCACTATTTTTAGAGAAGATCGATTTGCATCACCTAATGCTCAACTAATTAGTTGGCCCTGTGTAAGTGCAGTGATTATTTCTTGCCACAAAAGCTGAAAAAACATCGGAATCTTATTAAGGAGTCTCACACTTAATATTTCACACAGTACGTTGTCCAGGATCTATAGTGTTAGTGGGCTTAGATGCACTAATGATTGCCCTCGTGGCTCCTTATTCTAACTTTTTCCTTATCGATAAGAGAAATGAATTTTGGAAGTCCATATATAAAAGAAATCAAACGTAAAGTGATGAGAGATTTGATTATTTGCTTAAATAAAGAAAAGAGAGTGGAATGTGCATTGTAGACGTATTCGTGTCTGACAAAGACAGAGTGATTAACATATTAACAAAGCTGCAAAACATTGTGCGCTCTCTTTGATCTCTATTTCTCCATCGACCTCCACATGCAAAAACTTGCCTTTAAAATGTGGGAACTGGGAACGTACTGTACTTACCACCGCATGCACTGCTCTTTCTGGGAATTGCAATGACAGAATAGTAGGCCAGGTTACCACATCGTATATAACACCCATAAAGTATACTTAGTACGATTGTCGTCTCGTTAGTTAACGTCATTTTAAAATCAAAGGCCTAATATTCACATTCTGACTCAAGTTAAAAACGTATTGCCGCACATTAGTACCTTACAACCAGGCAGAAAATGGTCGGCCTTATATCTTGGAATTTGGTATACGATTTGGAAATATTATAATATTTCGGATGGATAATTGGATATATTGATATAATTTTGAACTGATATATAATGGATTTTTTGAGATATTGATACATATCGACCAACATATCCACTATATCATTGACTTTGTCGATTGACCGATTTTTTACTTATTTTTTTTATTAATATTTTCGATATGTGTACCAATAATTTTGAATAGTCAACAAAAAAAAAATATATTTCTGATATTTCTAAAATATATCAGTTTTTAGATACACGAAATATTGTCCAACTTCGAAGTTTTAGGCAATGACCTTACCATCTTTATCTATCCCGCAAGAACGCAATCCAGCATACCACTACTTATTACCTTGTTCGGTGGGATGTGGGCGTGGAATCAATAAACATCATCCATCCATGATCCACCTCCAAACTTTCTTTTTTGTGCGAGGCACTGAGACCTCATACAAACTTTAATGGCAAAATCTAAAGGCCCCACAAATCCTAGTGTTACACGAATGGATCTGACTATCCAAGTCTCTTAAAACGGAACAGATACGAAATATTAACATTTTGTTCCATCAATAATTGTCTTGGAGTCTTGGCAAGTGCTAAACATCTCCTTGATCCGACATCACTGCAGGTACTCACTCACAAGTCATATTCCACATCTATCTAAGAATCACCATCTTCCATGAGTCAGTGAAATGTCCTATTCTATCTAGCAATAGCGATCATTAAATCAATGAACATCCATTTCTTTAGGACTTAAGTGGAACGGAGGTGTTATCACTCCTATTGCCGATGTCAACAAGGATCAATTTCAAACAAGATATACACAATGGGACATATATGGCTCTATGATTAATGAGAAAAGCGACACCACTTGAAGAGTTGAACTCATGCAGGGGCCAATGCAGTACTACCATACATACATGTTTAGGTCAAAAAACAACAATCGTTTCAACTTTCAACGATGGTGATTTGATGCAAGAAATGAGAGCGATTTGCTAAATATCAAAAAAACATAGATGTACAAATATTTAATGTCTGTCGACTATGAGTCTAAAGATTTTGGATTGTTAGAGCTAGGAGTGTAAAAAAAAACCGTTGGCCTATCATCCGGTAGGGTACCCTGTCTTCACCTGCCATCCAAACTCGCACTGACTCGAAAACAAATCTGTCCCGCCCCGCTACTGTTTTTACGTGGTCGGGCTATAGGTGTAGGTTCTATGCTCAAACCCAACCCGTCAAGCCACCCGACCCGTACCGTGTCAAAAGTCGTTGACCCGTACAATTTCAAGACTCTAACTCTAATATTTTTGTATTTTATTTATATATTTTTTTTAACTTTTGTAGAAATTTGGGAGATATTAACACAAACTTATGAGTTCAACATTAATTTCAAATATTCAAGTTTGAACATTGGACAAATATCAAAAGTTTAAATTCAACTTTCAAATTTTGGAGAAGATGAATCATTCATCTTTGTATTAATTTCGAATTTTTTTAGTTTATATTTTATTGTTTTGTACTATAGATTCTCGCTCCCATCTTCATTTTATTATGCTATGAAAAATAATCAATTTATAAATGGTAAATCACGAGAAAGAAGTTTCAAATTTACAAATATGGTTTTGGGTTCAAGTTAAAGTTTTTTTTTTTTTTTTTTTTTTTTTTTTTTTTTTTTTTTTTTATTGATTAATTCAATTTTTTTCTCTATGTTGTGAATTGGAAATATATTACTTGCAAAATTAGAAAAAAAAAATTTGGTGAAATTGGGTTAAAATGATAATTTATACCCGACCCGCCTAAAACCCGCCCCGTAAGCTGACCCAACAGGCCCGATGATAGTACTAAAGCATAATACTTCAACCTACCCCGTCAGGAACCACTGGATTTGTATTCTCTAGACCTGCCCTGTATTACACCCCTAGTTAGAGCATCATCAACGCACACTACAATTGGTTTCTAACATGACAATTGGCAATTCGTACCTCCATTCTATAAATCCAATTCTATTGCAACAATTGTTAAAATCGAAACTATTTTCCTAAATATTGTAGAAACAATTCGGACAGCCAAATTTAACCGTCTCCTTTTTGGGAATAAGACAAAAAAAAAACTATTTAATATATGTAAAAAATCATTTTAATAAAGGGAAAAAAAAATTAGGACAACACTATTTCTCCCCTCCAAAAATATAATTTGATTTTTTTTTAAAATCGCATTGAAGCTTAATATGGAAATAATACTTTTTTGTTTCTAAAAAAACTGATGTGTCGAAATCAATTTCTAGAAATTGCGTTGATGCTCTTAGATATTATCTTAAAATAAATAAGAACTGTATGACCCTAAAATATGACCAGTAAGCAGCTTATATGTGCCGACTAGGTCAATATCTTGGATCACATGATCTAAAACTTGAATTTTGTACTAATCTAGGTTGTGGCCGGGTTAAAACTCTCGCAATTCACTCTCCTCTGCTAGATCTTAATTAAGGTTCTTATCTTTGGAATCCCTAAGTTTTTCCCTCCACCTCTTGAATGCCCTTCTCTCTTGACCTTTCTTCCTTTATATACTCCGGATCCCTCCTCTCTTCTTTGGTGTTGATCTCCTCGTTCATCTTAGGGTTCTGCGGACTTGATCCCCTATTCCCCGATTCATTTTACTTCTATACATCGGGGTAATGGTACATGCAATCTTATTGGTCATGGATCGTGCTACTAAAAGAAGTAACACCTGATAAAATTATCATATGTCGCTAATAAGAATTGAATTACATTAGTGTATTACTTGTTTTATTTTATTTTCTTTTGGCAAACTAGTTTTAATAAGGGTCCTGTATTGGGCACTCATCAAATTGTATTGGACAACCCCAAAAAAAAAAAAAAAAAAAAAAAAAAATATATATATATATATATATATATATATATATATATATATATATATATATATATATATATATATATATATATATATATATATTATAAGTTTGCCATCAAAGCCCAGGCCCAACAACCAATCCAACCGGTCTCGTCATAACGAAACCCTCGGGTCTTTTGAGTGTACACTCAAACAATCTCGCCATGTCGTTTGAGTATATGCTCAAATGGTTTATCCATATCGTTTGAGTGTACACTCAAACAGTCTCGTCATGTCGTTTCAGTGTACACTCAAGCGGTCTTCACGTGTCGTTTGAGACAAAACTCTTGGTTTTTAGCTAGACGATATGGCGGGGTCATTTGGGCAGTCTCCAGGACAACATGGCGGGGTCGTTTGGCCTGAGGACCCTCTTGGGTGACATGGCTGGGTCGTTTGAACTTAAAAAATTCGGTTTGTTTGTCACAATGTTCATTTTAAAAATCAATTTCCACTTAATCAACCCAAACTCAAACTCGAAACGACTTCATCAAGCTTGGGCAAACTCAAACTCAAGTTTAATCAACCCAATCTTCCACCCAAACTCCAAAAAAACATCAAGTTTGAAATCATCAAGTTTAATCAACCCAATCAAATTTAATCAACCTAACCAAGTTTGAATATATACTCAAACGGGACACAACTCGAATTGGATGAAGTCGTTAACTTCAATTCTCTTTGTTGATTCACAACTCAACACTCGAAGTATGAACACGATAGAAAACTGAAAGTTTTTTTTTTTTTTTTGTTTGGAGTTCAGTCTCGTGAGAGAGATGATACCGGCTAAAAAGGTTTGAAAAAAATGGTAGCCGGTTTGCGTTGAGGTGAGAGGTGTATTGGGCTATTGTTGTTGGACTTAGTTGTCGAACTTGAGCCGGAGGCTGCCCAATGCAATTTGATGAGTACCCGATTAAATCACCTTTAATATTGAAAACAGTAACTCGATTAGAAATGTCTCGCACACAACCAATGGTTTTACCAACTAAACTAACTGACACCTGTCACTTGTAAAGATAGTTACGTGTACAGATTAAGATACAGAATCTCTATATAAGATCTCTACATATGGAAGCTTGTCTCATACCAACCATGCAAGGTGGTCTAATAAGCAAACCAGCATGCGGCTTCAGCCAGCCAAAGTTCTTATCCATGACACTCGTGCATCTGGCATTCTAGCCACCATTGTAGGACCATTCTTGGAAGCTTAATTAGCTTTAAGGCAGTGGTTGCACCTTGATCGATACAAGGTTCACCACACGAACACACTAAGAGTACAATTGGACTGTAGGACCACTTGCATCCAATCCATAATTGTTGGACAACGAAGCCAATTGAGTGAATTAAGCTGATGCTACATATACTTTTCTTAATTTACACTGGTTGGTGAATAACAAAAACTTTGTAAATTGTAATACATCCAATATTCCCCCCATAGATCATTGATTGATTCTGTTAATTAGACAACAATGTCCCACATAAAAATCTTAGCTATAGGGACAAAAATTGCTGTAAACAGTTGTTGCAGCCATCAATATTCAAGTGTTTAACCCTCAATCTCTGTTTCAATTTTAACTGCCTTACACCTAAGCAAAGTCACCCCAATGCACGCTCTGTATTCTGCGGAAGGTGGTCCTAACTCCTAAGAAAACATGTTGTTCCTAATCCCTATCACTCTAGTAGCAACATGTTTCTTCAGATATTCCATCACCATGTTAGTTATTGCATAACCTAGAATAGTAAGCTCAGTCACTTCTGGTCCTAGAAAAGTTTGGAGTTTTTGACGAACAGTGACATTTTAGTTCATTGCATGTAGTTCTCTAGTCGTAGATACGCTTAATTGGCAACTTATTACTGCACATATATCATATATGTGTCTACAAGAATGAGCTCGGTATAGGAGGGAACACTGAATATTGATAACAACGACGATGGCAACAAGAACATCAGCACCGGCCGCAGCAGCAAGAACAACAACAAAAACAAATGATAGCCACAGAGTACAAGAGCTTGACTTAATTACTAAGCCTCAGGGCTTAAGAGCTGGGTCAGCCCCACTCTCGATCATATTCGATGAAGGCCGAACCACTGCTTTAATTCACCCGCGCGCCCCTCCCCTCTCGAGAAGGCTTAATGAATATCACGCTAGTGACATGCATTTGATGGCTATATGTGTTCTACTAACTATAGTAATTGGATCTATATAGTTGCAAAAAAGATGTTTAATTATATGTACCGATTATGTACAGAAAGCTTCCTACCAATTTATCACCAGATGTCCAAATGGGCATAGGCTGGAAATGGAACCGTGCTATGGAAATCACAATGAAGTACAAGAAATGAAGGGTGACTAAAGTTGGATCCTTTTTTTTTTGTAAAGGATTAATGCTTGTTGGATCTGTTAAGGTAAGGAGTGCTAGTGCCTAGTGGAGTAGTGGTTTAAGAAAATTAATGCATATTTGAAGGATTGTGATGGGTTGGCCGGTTGGCCCCCAAAACAGCTACTGCTAATTCTCCCACGGGTAGTGACCTAGTGTTAATTAACAATGAAATTGGCAGTCTTTTGTTTCACTTTCACGAATGAAGAAACCGCGTGGTTGTCTTAACTCTTTCTAAAGACCAACATCACCACGTGAACTCCGAACTACTCTTGTCTTACCCGGCCCTGTTCCTTTGTTGACACGTGAGATTTTGTTCCCTTGTCCTTGGGTCTCGTGTTCCCTTGCCCTTCGGTCTCTGCTCGTCATCTAGCTATCAGTGTATAATCTTCATGAGCTAGCTTCTATTGTCACAATCCTCTAGTTTGAAGATGTTTACCATACACATGCAATCATGCATGCCCGTAGTTCAAAGTATTTTGTGCCAACTTAATGCCAATGCTTCGGCAGATATTATGGCCATACCAGTAATACCGATCGACCATTGTAAAGTAACTATCACGGTGTTCTGAGATACTGTACGAAATTTATTCAGTATGTATATGATGGGTAAAAATCCATGAAAAAAATATATGCCACCGCCAAATGCAATCAAACAGTAGGTAGCCGAAACCCTATCATAATGCGTTCCAACTTACCGTTTGCGCTAGATCGAAAAAATAAAATAAAATTACCGTCTGCTGTACATAGTTCCCCAAAGCACGGAGTCGTCATGACCACGTGAGCACAAACTTGAAAGTAAAGAAAGGAAGAAAAGAAAAAGACAGTGAGTGATCAAGAAGACAGACAGGGCAGCTTTAGTTAAAGAAGTTCTACTCTACCCTACTCTACTCTACCATTTGTAATGTAATGAAAAAGAATGTGCTTTTAGCGATCCCAAGAAATCGGTCCACTGTCGCTATCTGTGTGAACAGAGGCAGAATGAATCAGAATGCTTTAACCTGAAAAAAAAACACCCTGATCTAAAACATCCTCAGTTTTTCTACACCAAGATGAAAAGAAGATGGGTTTCCTACTTTTTCCTCTGGCTTCATGTGCAACCATCAGCAATCACGTTCATGGCATGCATTGCTTTAGAACCACTTTGATTCAACGCTGATGTGTGCAACTTCAGCCAAGTGTGCATGAATACCTTATACCTGTGTATCCTTTTGTATGAGGAAAATCTTTGTACCATTATCGAGAAAAAAGAAAAATCCTCATAACCTCGTTCCTCTTCATAATTTTAGTGGACTTCTTCCCCAGAGGCCCAAACACTTCACTTTAATGGTAATCTAAGTATCTAACTAGATATCTTATTATGATCAAGAAAATGCTTTTTTCCCCTGTTTTTTTTATCAAAACCAGCAGATAGTTCATGCCTTCAGATGATGTTGAAGGTTTTATGCATTGATCAATTACAAGCTGAATTAGTTCAATGTCTTCAATCACATATGCACATTCTTTTTGCAGGTCTCTTTTATGAACGAAACTATATGCAGGATACATATCACCAAGTCCCCTACAAGTTAACGAGTAAAGACTAATAATGTCCTTAGAAAACAGGGATGGACAAAAATACAATTTACACTAAAGACTAATAATGTCCTTAGAAAACAGGGATGGACAAAAATACAATTTACAATGGCCGAAACCATATTGAGATATTAATCTCCGAGCACATCTGCCCATAATCTTTCCTCACAATCCACATAATACACGTTCTAGCATGTAGTGGATAAGGATTCAGATTTCAGACAAGAAACAAAGATCTCAATACCATCAGAACGGCCCAAATAAATTTCAGCAGACGAGCTGACAACTCAAGATTCTACTAAGAGCTATATCAACTGTAAAGTGTAGTCCAATATTCTACTAGACCAGCGTGTGTACATCTGTGCATTAGATGAGGATTTTCCATAAATATTACTAGATGAGGATTTTCATATGTATGTCTTATTATTCGAGATCTCATTCAACGACCCCAATATCACACAAGGGCTCAGATTCCTTCCCCGCAGATTTTCATTATTCACTGACGTTAGAATGTTATATTACTAATTTAGTACATAACTTCACAACCATACACAAACAGAAATTCAGAAATTGGTCTGAGCAATTCTAGTTTGTTGTTTACCTACTAAAACAATAACGTTATGTTAAACCGACACTTATGCATTATTTCCAATCTAATTCCATCTCATGCATCCACCTCAAACAGAATTTGCTTTATTCTACAGTACGCCCTTGGTAGAGTGAATCCAAATCTAAGTTCATTGACAATTCAGCCTTTGGATGTCAACCAACTGGTACAGATCTCCCCGCTTTTGACACGCTAAAGGAAGGTTTGTTCTGTAATAAGTAGACAACAGAAGATAGGAGGGGCAGTAATATAAAAAAACAACTAATAAAAAGGAGTAAGCAAAGGAAGGTGACCGAAGGTAACCAGACACTAATCAGGTCAAAATTATGTTCTGAATTAGCGAGAAAGTACCTTCTAAGCTCAACTTGTGAATAATCAACCTCCGCTATAACTGTTGCTTCATCATGCTCTGTTGTTGCAAGTACCTCACCAAACTGCAAACCATAATTCAATACGTTAATAAAACTTGTACTTGCCATTGCTTATACTTTTCCATTGAGTTATGAAAGCATTATATACTATCAGTAAATGATTAGAAATGCCTCAACTAGAGTAGTCCGTGGTCACAATTTGCAAACCCTTGATTAGGTATATGACATCATTTCGTAGAGCCGAGGCACAAGGCAAGGTAACTTAGCCACCATAATAGAGCCTAGAAAAGCTAACTCTCTCTCTCTCTTAGGCAACTTAAATGCAGTACCATCTCAGTAAGTATCAGAAACATACATCTTCATATACTTGCAAAGTATATATTCTGATAAGAACTTACAACAGTTGCATGCAAAAACTTATTCCTCAAATTCACAACTAATAAACATAAATTTCCTTGTTCCTGAGATAAAATTGATATTCTTCTGTTGGTCACAAAGTTTGACTTCAAATAATCAGAGTCTTTCCAAACCTGAAAATCTCTATAGTTAAACCGTGTAGAACAAGTCCAAAACACGAAAAAGCGGTAATCATTTTCAATTCCAATATGACTTTTGAGTTTTATCAGGCTGTAGAAATATACATTTCACTTGTCTTGCCAACATTTGACAGCTTACATTCAAATCTCAAATCTCACGATACCCACAAGTTTAAATTTAAACTGAGAAATTAAACTGAAGCTATAGAGTTGGGTAAAGTTGAACACTTGAAATATATTCATTGTCAACAATCTTATCAATTTATTTGTAATCTTATTACATAAATACATGTTTTTTTTATAGTATAGTATTAAACTCTTATCTATAAAGATTTCCAATTTTTTTGTTCCATATTCTATCATTACCAGCGTGGACAAATAGACTAATGCAAGCACAACTACCACAAACATTCTTCTATAAGGTGCATTTCATTGGGGAAATATTACATTTTGACAGGTAACACAACTTTTAGCAGTCCTACGAGTTCTTACTTAGGATGTCTAGTTGTTTTATGTGACCTAAATTGTGAAAGCTTAACTTGTTCAAATAAATCGGAATCTATATCTAGTTTCTGATGAAAAACTTAATTCGCGAATAGCTATTCTTTTGTTGTGTCATGCTTTAACCAAGTGTCTGATATGACCCTGTGCCTTGGCATTAGGCTTGCATCCTTATCTACACCAACGTGTATATTCTACAAAATTTCACCAGCTTAATAGAAACTACACTTCGATGCTTTTGTACTTACTGGTCCAACAAGAGTGGAATGACCCCAGGCGACATAACCACCACGAGGATCACGAGCAGGTGAACATGTTGCCACGAATAACTGCAATGTGAAATTTTCACCAAGTATTTAAGAAGAACAAAATTACAATAAGTGACAAAAAAAATAAAGATTCGTTGCTTCTGACTGAAATTGGACTGGTAGAGCAGTTCAACTACAGAACTTTTGAGCACGAGACTTTGGTGGAAGAGAGGAGAGAAAAAAAACACAAAATATTGCACTGCTCCACACCCACTTCACAACATGCACAGTGCCAACAAGTTCCTAAGTGTAAAACTTTACTTTTCATGCAAAGGAAATATACGTTAAGTTGATAGACACTCTAGGGGTGAATCCAAGTTTAAATCACAGGCCATGACTATTCAGAACAAAGAAACAATGACTGACCAGTAATGTAGTACCCTAGCTCAGCTTATCTATTCAAAACAAGAGGAAGGATGTACAGTGTCCCCCACTCAGACATACATGAACAAATAAAGGTGAAAATGAAATTTCAAATTTCCATTGGACCAGATAAGTGTATTACCTATGGGGCCGACTTGAAGAGTACTAGTACCTTATTTAGGTCCCATAAACTACAACAGAGTCAGAAGCATACTTACAGCTATATGACTATATCACAATATTGATTTCCCAAGTAAAGATGTCTTTTAAATATTATGCAGCTCCCTACTTGTTTGCTGAATACAGAGAAGTAGACCAGCAAGTATGACGTTAACGTACCTGATTATCTGTAGCCCTGATAGATGAAAAAAAAAATTAAAAAACATCAGTGAGTAAAATAATTTTCAAACGACATGGTCCAACTACTGCTCAAGCTTTTTTCTTTGCATTATTCAATATATATAGGCAAATAACTAAAGATAAAGGATCTAACCAGATCACCACTTAGGATTGTGTTGTGCATAGACTAACTTGTTAAATAATTAGCTTATTAGTTAGCTCATACACTTTATATAGACACAGACCATTTCAATAGATGAAACGGTTCGAAAAGCTGCTTCTAATGAGTGGAAAGTTGCCAAGAGGTCCTTAATACATCCGAGTCAAGTATGAATTAACGCATAGTATCAAGTATCAACTGTTGGAAAATCTAAGTGTGAATAGAAAGTAGTCCCATATATGAAAGATGATGTATTTGAACAACTTTAGGAAGTTGGTCTAGTGGTACACATTTTGGAATCCAAGTTGGATGTGTAGGGTTCAAACCTACTCCCTAACAAAATAGATATAGGAATATATTAAATATTATATGGTCTATGATTGGGCCTTGGGGGTCTTGGACCTGGACTTGTATGGTTGGGACTTAGTTTTTATTTTCGGATGTCATAGACAGTTATCAAGAAGTTACTGACGGTTACTTTTTTGATAACTATCATTCTCTTTTCTGATTGTTATAAAACTCTTTAAATATTGTCTTGAAGAGACCTGCTTGAAGAGACAAAGTGACTCTTGGAATAGACATGGTGGCTGTTTGAAGAGACGCTTTCGTTTTATTTAAACCCTTGTCTTGTTCATTCAAAAAACACTTGAAAAATATCTCTGAAGAAGAGAAAAGAACTTTTGAGAGTGACAAAAACGTCCATGTCTTTTCTCCTCGTCGATTTCTGAAGTTTCATTGAGAGTACAAAAATCTATTAAAAGGTTCACTAGGGCTTTGAAGTTGTGGTGCTATGATTTCGAAGTAACTGATTGTTGTATCCTGGGAAGATGACACCTTAAGAACTGTGAGCAGGTGAAATTCATCTTTAGGACATTGCACTTGCAATTCTCAATCATCAAGAGTAATTTCTTTTATTGTTATTTGTTTTATTCTGTGAAACATCATCTTCTTCATTCATACTATTATCTATAAAGTTTTGTTTTGTTCAATCATTCCATATTGGTGAAGTGTGGTTCCAACATCAACACAGCTCAAAAGACAAACATGCAAGCAAACATAAGCACCGACTAACAAAGAAAGAAACCCAAATATAGGAATTTAAAGGAAAGTAATATATCAAATGCCCTCAAGGATAAGCCATTGGTTGCAGAAAGCACAACGATGTAGAACATTAGTCAAGTCTGTCAGTGTCATAGGCGTGCACCTATGTTCTTTCTCCATGTTATGGGCGTGAGCCCCTTAGTTGAGTCCAAGCCTATGGTTCAAGTCCATTAGTTAGTTGTGACACATGTCGTGTTACTATTGGTTTATGCTTTCTAGGTTTAGTTTAAATAAGGGTTTGTAATTAGGGTTCCTCAGTGTTGAAGTTTATGTGATTGAGAGATTCAATAAAAGAGTGTTTTTAGGTTTTCTTTAAATTGTGTTTCAATTTAAGTGTAGATTCTATTAAACTGAAGTTTCCGCCAGTCAGAACTATATTATTTGGTATCGGAGCAAATTAATTCCAAGAGTTACTATTTATGATACTGTTCACCGAAAGCATTGTTCATCAGGCACTATTCACCGCACAACTGTTCACCCAGGTACTGTTCACGACGATTTTTTTTTTGAAAAGTCAATTTTTTTTGTGTTATTATGGTGAATAACAAAGCAACTCAAGGTCGTCCTCCATCAATGGATACTCGCATGTTTTGTTTAGAGGAAAACATGAAAAACATGACACAAATGTTTCAGAACTTTACTGCAACAATAGCCACAATACAGAGAGAGGCGCAACAGCCGCCACCACAACAGAATAATGGCTCAATGGTTTCAGATATTGATGATGCGTCCTTGCAGAGTGCTGGTACAGTCCCTCTTCTAAACCCTTTTGCGCCTATTGCTCTAGAGAATAATGGCGGGGAAGGAGTTGTTGGAGAGAATAACGACATTCAGGTTCATCCCCTGGGTGTAGTAGGTGATCATATACCACCTATTGTTGGAGATGGTCAAGGTGATGAAGGTGTTGGTGAACCCCCTGTGCGTGTTCCACCTATAGTGCCACCATTAGTCCAACAACTACCTATCGTGCGCCCCCAAGGGCCACAAGATTCGATTTTTCAGCCAAGGTTAAACCCTAATGGCCAAAATCGAGGGCTACCAATGCAAGAGGCAGCTAGAGGTGTGCGTCTTCCTCCACAAGAGTGTGAGATTCCGCGTGTTAATCAGGTTCGAGGCAGAGGTCGTGGTTACCAACGTCCTGTGCAGCACTGGGTTGATGGTGATAGGAATTTTTGGGAACAACCCATTCCTCGCAATAAGGCAAGAGAATAGGGGTCGATCTCCATCTCCTCCTTCTCCTTCTACTGACCGAAGTGGTCGTAGAGCAGATCTTGAACCTAATTGCCAGGCAGGTGATTTTGAAAAGTATGACCATTTTAATTATTTTGATAAAGATCATGGTGTTCACAATATTGATAATGGGGTTGTTGATGTTAATCGTTTCCTCCGAATATTGGAGAGGAGTCAGGCAGGTGATATTAAAATCGATGTGCCTACTTTTGATGGTAAACTCGATCCTGACGAGTTTATTGATTGGCTTAATCAAATTGAAAAGACCTTTGATTATAAAAACTTAGATTATGGAAAGAAAGTTAAATTAGCAGCCACTAAGTTGAAGGGTTATGCTTTGGTGTGGTGGGATGAATTAAATCTGCAAAGGGTTAATTAAGGTTACAGGCGTGTTTGCACTTGGGCTAGTATGCGCCGAGAGTTACATGCGCATTTTGTTCCTAAACAGTACCATCAAGATTTATTCATTCGTCTACAGAATTTGAAACAACAGTTGTCTTCGGTTCAAGAATATCTTGGCGCTTTAGGTTGTTGTGTACTCGTCTTTGGGTTGGTTGAAACCCGATGAACGAGGGGTGGGTCGTTATTTGAATGGTCTACGCAAGTCAATTCGTGAAGCCCTTATCATGTTTGAGATTGAGGACATGCCTGCCGCGTTTAAGTATGCATTGCGTGTTGAAAAAGTGCTTTCACCTTATACGACTTCTGCACCTTATACTGGTTCTACAAGTGTAATTACAGCTATTACTCCTGTGTCAGCTGCTGGGACATATAGTGCTGCTAGAAAGTGCTTTGAATGTTGCGTTATGGGTCACATTGCTGCCGAGTGTCCTAAGAAGAAGAAGCGCCCTGTTTTATTAGTTGAAGGTGAAGATGAGGTCGAAGATGTGGTTGCCAAGCTACCTGATCTTGTCCTAGATTTCCAGCATGAAGCTTTGTCAGTGTTTCCAACTTCAGACTCTCCACTACTTTAGCTTGCGGACAAGCTAAAGTCAACATGGGGAGAATGATATAGAACATTAGTCAAGTCTGTCAGTGTCATAGGCGTGCGCTTATGTTCCCTCTACATGTTATGGGCGTGAGCCCCTTAGTTGAGTCCAAACCCATGGTTCAAATCCATTAGTTAGTTGTGACACATGTCGTGTTACTATTGGTTTACGTTTTCTAGGTTTAGTTTAAATAAGAGTTTGTAATTAGGGTTCCTCAGTGTTGAAGTTTATGTGATTGAGAGATTCAATAAAATAGTGATTTTAGGTCTTCTTTAAATTGTGTTTCAATTAAAGTGTAGATTCTATTAAACTGAAGCTTCCGCCAGTCATAACTACATTACACAATGTCAAGGATTAACTCTTTTCTAATCAAAAGTGCACAAGTTGCAACTTGATTCAGTTAGAATCCACTTCACCATTGCACTTTCTTTTCTTGATAAGTTTTCAATTTTCCATTTGATTTCACCATCCTATTATCAGAAAATTCTATTTCTAGTCATTTACACCAAAATTAGACACCAGCCCATGACTCACCTCCTTGCAGGTGCTACTATGACACTATCATCCATAACAAACAGTATTTTTTTTTTGATAAACAACAAACAATATATGCAATTAAACCATGCAATATGCCAAAATAGAAATTTAAACTTTGATATATGACAATAACTAGTATAAATGACATAATTACACATCCTCTGTAAGGGTTTAAAGTGCAGTGCGACTTTTTATTCACACTACTTTCACTTTTTTGATAAAATCAAGTTTCTACTGACAAACAAAATAAATTACCTTGCTCTTTGTAATAACTCCCAGTGCAAGGGACCTGTTGTCATGTTAAATGCCCCAGGATAGCATAGCAAATGAGCACCTGGTCCAAAGTCATCAAATTCCGATGTGATTAACATAGTTACACCAACAAAGAAATCAAGAGTGTAAACGTGTCGTAAAAATGTACTTTAGACACTTGTAAATTGCAGAATGCCTTATTTTCAAGTAAAAGACGCATAACTGAGCCCACAAAAGAATCAAACTACACCACATACACTAATTTAGTAGATCTGTGTAAAAGCATGTTTAAACATGCGCTTCTGTGAATCACCCGATCTCCACCAGACCTATGCTGTCAAAGGCGGCTCAAGGCGCCAATGTTTAGTGAAAATAGTGTAGATTATTAAAAAGGGGTTTCCGAGGCGGGGGCGGCACTTGGCACTTGGCTAACCGCCTCACCCCTGACAACATAGCACCAGAGTCAATGGTGGATCATCTATCAACCAGCAATGATGGCATTCCTCATCAGTTATGAACTATGTTACATTGACACAGATAGGTGTGTCCGTGTCCAACACGGATATGAACTGTCTGACACGGCGATATATAAGATATTGAGGTAAATCACATACAAAATGTGCCCGACACAGACACGAGGATAAGTATCCAACACCATTTTTTTTTCTTCAAAATATGGCGTGTTCCTGTAACATAGGCTATTAAGGAACGAAACCTACGCCCTCACCTATTGTATTTGACCACGAGATGCCACGAGTTAAGAACAAAAAAGAAAAGAAAATAAGAGCTGTCGTTGTGTTCTCATGCCCTGATGTCATTCTGTTCTAGCTATTATTCTGATACTCTGTTTACATTAGTTACATTAGTTAGTAATCTTAGTATGAAACTATATTCACAAAAGTGCGTACAATTTTGAAATTCCACCATGCATAACATCTCGAAGATAGTAGGATTACTGAATGAATGACTTATGCAAAGGCCAAAACTGAGTTATATACTTGTATTGCAGTTGTTCCAACTTCCGTATAAGGAGAGTTTCGGCTGTGGTTTTTGGATGTTATGGTTTGATACTTGATTTTGAGAAAAATGGGAACAAGCAGTAGATTGCAACTCTTTGTAAGTGTGTTCCTGTGTTAACCAAATCATAGGGTGAATTGGACCAGCACAATCAAATGCGTTCAGACATGTCGAAAATTGAAGCCATCTTTATAATCGAGATAAATGCCCCAATCAGATTCAAAAGAATACCAGAATTGAGAGAATAAGAACAATAAAAAATAAAATGATGTGAAGCCCACAAAAGTAGATCCTCCTACCCCCACAACACATGGACATACTGCAATAGGACCTGTCTATACAGATTACAGACTGTGGGTCCATTACAATAGACACATAAACTTGTGTCAGAGCAACATCTGTCCTAGCATAATTTTGAAGGAACTCTGGTACATGATGGAACCTAAAGAATGTATTACTATAAAATATATTACCAATGTCAGAGGAAACAATAAATGATACTAATAGTCTTTAGTTTGCCACAAATTGTCAATGTGATACCCTCAACTAAATGAGTAACTACCAAACGAGAATATTATAAGTTGCTCAAGTAATAACCAGTGACGGACCCAGAATTTTTCTTGAGCCACATATCTGAAAAGTGAAAACCGGCTTGGATAGGGAAAATTTCAGCCTTTGGTGTTTTCAAACAGCTTGATAAGTTAGAAATTTCTGAAAATATTGACATTTTTATTGTTAAATTTACATGAAAAACTAAATTAAAACTTTAGAAGATATAAATTTTTTAGTCTAGATGTAGCTTTCAAATGTTTTTAAAGTATGCATAGGCTTATGCATTTATTGATGGTCTGACAGGATGCGGTAGAGTATTATGTTGGACATTCAGTAAAACTTGTTGGACCTGTGTCCGCCCTTGGTGATAACTATCATGTCATGCCTAACAAAAGCTACGTCAATTTACCAAGGAGGGAAATTCAAAAGCAAGCAACAGAATACCATGAAGACACAGAACCTAATAGATCCATTTACGTAAATTCTGAAAGAGATGCAAACCTCTCGCTGCATACAACATTGCAAGTTCCTCAAAGCGGATGTCATAACAAATCCCTATACCAATCCGCCCTACATCTGAACCAATAAAATTGGTTGTCATTTTACTGGTATTATCCACATCACAATTACGAAAACTGATGACAATAAATGGGATAGAAATTAGAACATTCTTGTTTATCCATAGGGTTCCAGGACAGACTCAGAACAGAAAGTCCATTTGATCTCCTGTGCCCCAGGTCTTCAGAAAACAGTGATATATCAAAACGTATTAACTCTGTTATGTTTCACTAATCACTATACAATCACCTACAATATTACACTCGCGTAAGGATCCAAATGCAAAAATTGCATATTTTCTTGGAGTGGGAGTAGTTTCAGTATTTCACACATGTGGGACATAATATACCAACCCTTAGACCCCTAACAAACCAAGAACAACATGCATAATGTGTGTATCAGGGTATGTGTGTAGGTAGGTAGGTCTATATGTTCCTATACACGAACACAGTACCTACGAATTTTCCATAGGGACACTGTATTATCACCTTAAAATGCAAAGCTAAAAAGTATGAAAAACATGTGATTGCAACATTTACATGACCTAAAGAAATAAACAGTTTGGTTCAATGATACAAATCTTGAAGAAAATTGAGAAAATCAGAAAGTCCTCCAAACCTGTGTCCACGATGGTAGGATTTTCCCCTGCTGTGAGAGTCTTTGACTCCTTAAAAGTGATTTGCCCAGGAATGTCAATGTCAAAAAGATGTAGCTGTGGTTCAAATTCATAACTAATTAGAGAGTTTTCTTGATACACCTCAAATTCATAACTAATTAGAGAGCAAGGACATGTTTCGGTATGGGGAATCTGGGTGTACTTGGGTATTTTGGGTTTGGTCCGACCAATAGTTGTTGCTGTTTGTTTTGGTATTGATGCAATATATGCAACGCCTACAACTATATCAATTTGATATCTCTTTTTAAGCTATAGCATGGTCGAGAAGAATAAAACAGTAACGAGTAACAAACAATAGTGAATAAAGTAATAAAAATAATAAAGATTCAGTAATAAACCTTTCTGTGTTTAGCCCTCAGTACTCCATCTTTGCCAAAGACACAGCATGTATTGTACAACCGCTCACCATAGCGTTCTGGAATAGAACCACCAACTATAGTAATCTGGAGTCTCTGAGCAGCTTCAGATAGCATTCCCGTTGATGGAGACGCATCACCACCAGCGTCAATATCCTCAGCATATACTGGGAAGCTATCATTTGAATATGGACTGTTCCATATTTCCTGATATAAAAATAATTTTTTTTATAAAATATAACACAAATGTAGTACCCACATTAAAAGACAGTTTTCTCAAACTTACAGGCAAGACAACAAGTTGTGCACCCTTTCCTGCAGCTTCTTCTATTGCTTTGCGAGCATGCGCAATGTTCCTCTCCTTGTCTTTCGTCACTGACAATTGGCATAGTGCAATCTTATACTGAAAATAATAATAATAATCAGAGACTAGACACTCATAAATAAAGATGACCAAATAAAAGTAAAAAAAGTAAATCTTACTTTGGTTAAAGGAGGTTTGGCTAATTCAATAGCAGGTGGAACCCTGGCTTGTTCAGGCTTAAAAGAACTAGCCATACCTGAAACTTTACTATATAAACGTTTCTTTAAGGGTTCAGAAAGAGTGGAGGAGAATGGATTGAAGAATAATAAGTGATTTTTTGAATGGAAGGTTGAAGAAAATTGGACTAGTCCAGCGGCTGCTTTCATTTTTCTGCTCAATTCCCCTGCGTAATCTTGGGTTTATTGGACCATGGGCCTCCAACCTGGGTTGGGCCTTGCAACATTCCACTCTCTACAAAATAAAGATACTTATATTTATTATTAATACCGCCGCCGTGTGTGGTTTGGAAGGATTTTTGCATGTGCAAGAACTACGACTAGTAATCTACTATGTCTAACAAAGTAACAATAAATTTTTTCAAACAAAGGAGGTTGAGAGAGAAGAGAAGAGCAGCAGCAAGTTCAACTAACGATTGGAATTTTCCAAGTGATGTTACGCTTGAAATCTTATTAAGGTTACCACTTAGGTCGCTCTGTTGTTGTCGTTTTGTATGCAAGTCCTGGTTTAATGCAATATGTAACCGTGATTTCACGAAGATGCATTACTTTAGAGCACTGCAAAGCATGTCACCTTGTGTTCTATTCTCCACTGTGGTAGATGATTTTTATTTGGTTGATCACCAAGTTTTTGACGACCATCTATTGTCAACAACTTCTTACAAGCTCAATTATAGTGAGTTTAATCAAATATTTCCCAGTTATTGGTATATACTAGCCATTTGGCCCGGCCTATGGCCGGACTTGCTACATAGATAGCTAATGACTCAAAAACCTAAAATCCACTTGAATAAATAATATATGTATATTGATAGCATTCACTGCTTAAAATATATATATATATATATATATATATATATATATATATATATATATATATCGGTTTGTTTGCCACTCTTATAGTGACACCCTTATCTCACACTTCTTCTCGTCCCTTTCTCTTCTCTAGATCATTCTAATTCACTCAAATATCCGATATTTCAAGATTTTAAAGTATTTCCTAAAAAATAAATGTTTGATCATCTCTCACGGTCGCCCTCTTCTCCACTGAAATTTTCGAATCTAGAAAAATTGTTTACCAAACAATTAATCAATTTTCTTATCAACAAGAACATTATTCAGCCACATTATTCAGGTCCTCGAAAGTTTCAATTTTCGATCTAAGCTTCTTATAACTAGATCTCGCTTATGAACACACAAGAAATTTTCGATCTAAGCTTTTTATAACTAGATCTCTTCGATGAAGCATACGGTTTGGCATACAAGAGAAACTCACCAAAGCAAAGTCCAATCTCAAGATGTAAGCAATAAAACCTCAAATCTATTTTATAATATTTATTCATCCTTTTTATTTTTTATAATGTTTTCTCGGTTTTGGATAACATCCGTAAGTTTGCTAAGAAGAGTTTACCACCATCTCAAATCGGTGTGCTTCTTCGATTATCACAAGATCGCCAGTCAAAAGTGTTACTCGTGCTAAAGATCTTGCATATTCTCAAGTCCCACCACTAATCCATTTTGTTTTCTATTTATTTATTCACTTGTTTTTTGTATTTTAGTTTTAAAAATGGTTGCTTTATATTGTGGGGTTGTAGGGCTTGCACCTAAAATTCCCGGCAAGATCTGTACCATTTTGATTAAGAAGCCGCTTGCTATCCATAAGCATTTGGAGAGGAACAGAAGGATAAGGACAAAAGTTTAGGCTGATTTTGGTTGAGAGCAGGATTCATAAGCTCACTCGCACTACAAGAGGACCAAGAAGCTTCCCTCATTTGAAATAGTGAGTGGACTCGCACACATTGTTTAGTTATATACAGTTGTTGTATGCACTTATTAGTATTGATGTCAAATGATTCATATTTTATATGAACTCAATGTTTTGAGAAATAATTGGTGAAGTTTGGGTTTATGGTTGCAAAATTAGAGATCCGGCGGCTTGATGCATGTCTCTCGCTTCACGCTTAAAGAGTAGACAATAAAATCAATATAAACCTATACATTCCGGTTCAATGCATTTTAGGTTTAAGCTTCCTACCAAAAATCACTTGGTTCTATGTCAATGCCTCTCGGGTTATTAGAATATGGTATGTAGTGTCTTAAGTTCTAACTTCTAAGAAATGATTGTATTTTAATGTGAAACTTGGTGTTCCTCCCTTTATGCTAACTTATTTGCTTATCGCTCATTTGCCTATTGTTTTAATTAAGTCCGTGGTTATGCTCAAAGGCAATGATATATTTATGTTTAATAATTGTAGATTTAGGTCTTAATCCATAAGTTACCAAAATGGTGCTTGCATGCGTTTTGTATTTTTCATAATTGTTCAATGTATAATGAATTATAATAAGTTGGTTCTTGAATGTTAGAAGTCTTGCTTCATTCGTTGTTGTTGGTTCTTGAATGCTAAAACTTAAAAAGTCTTGCTTCATTTGTTGTTGTTGGTTCTTTATAGACCATGACTTGTAGGTAGGACATTTTCCTGATTTTATGGGAAGGTGGTTCTCGATTATAAGATCCCGCTTCCCATGTATTTTCTCAATTATAACACCCCATCAAACCTCTTTTTGGCTTTTCTGATTTTATTGAAATGGTATCTAGTGCTATGATATCGAGCTCTTCTTTTATGATGCTATCTTTCACGTTAGTTTCTTACTTATATAAAATCTGTTTTAGATGCTTGTCTAGCTCATCATCGATGCTTTTTTTTTTCTTTCTTTGTGCAAAGGAATCCACCAAAAGACTTTGGTAGCTTAGGTTGAATTCCCCATGGGCCGGGTGAAGTTCATGTTAAAGGTGTCCCGAGCTAGTTAGTGTCTTTAGTACCTTAGTTTAATGGGGAATGTTTTTACTTGTTAAACTAAGATTGTTCTATTTAATTTTGTGAGGAAAATGGAAACTATTTTATGTTAAAGAGTATTGTGCTTCCGTTGATTTTGATTCTCTCAATGGGCATTAAATTTGGTTGATATTTAATCTTGTGATGTGCATCTTTATTCAGTTTTTCATTTGTTTTCTTTTACAAGGGTTATTTGTACTTTTTGTGAGGTGTAGTTGCTTGTAAACTTTTGGTTGTGCGGACCATATATATGTATGTCAACGAAGTCAAGAAAGTGCTTGTAGGCCGGAAAGAGTATTTTCCGGTTAAGTGATATTTTCTTAGACTGGTCTCTAACCCCATTTATATAACCATGGGGTCCTTTCATACAAAAAAGTGTCGCCAACTTGTAATCTTACATTCTTACACCAAAATCTGCTAATATGTCTCCCCCCAAGTAAATTGAGACTATTAGGGCGGCGCAACTATTTTTACATCTCCCATCTTGATCCGACTATCCATAGCGTTGCACTTGATTTGGAGGTCTTGAGTGCAGCTAACGAATACGATTCCACCCAAAGCCATGTCCATCCTCATTGTATTGGAGATCTTTGTTGAAAACTTGGAGACTTGCCACTCTTAACTATGGTACTAGCATCATTTGAACTTGATAAAAAAATGACGGTTCTCCACCGTGTGGCCATACCGCTTGACTTAGTCCCAAATGACATGGCCACACCGCTTGGGACCTAGTCCAACGGTCAAGACAATAAAAATAGTAGTAGTGTCTCTCAAAAAAATTAATTCATAAGCCGTTATAGTTCTCATAATATAACATCAAGACAACAGAAAAAATATAACATCAAGACAACATAAATGGCCATGCCGCTTGACTTTGAACTTGTAAAAAATGGCGGTTCTGTTTGGACTTTGTCCCAAACGGCATGCCCATTACCGCTTGTCCTTAGTCCCAAAACGCATGGCCACACCGCTTGGTATCAAGGCCAACGGTGGCTATGTTGTTGGACTTTGAACTTTAAAAAAATGGTTCGTTTGGACTTAGTCCCAAACGGCATGGCCACACCGCTTGGCCTTAGTACCAAACGGCATGGCCATTGACCGCTTGGCCTTAGTACCAAACGGTGTGGCCATGCCGCTTGGTACTAAGGCCAACGGGTGGCCATGCCGCTTATAGTCTATCCTTTACTAAGGCCAACGGTGGGCCATGCCGCTTGGGGACTAAGTCCAAACGGACACGCATTTTTAAGTTCAAAGTCCAAACGATAAACCGCTTAGAATAGTACCAAACGGTGGTTCTTACTAAGGACAAACGGTGTTTGCCATTTGGGACAAAGTCCAAACAGACACGCCATTTTTTTGCAAGTTCAAAGTCCAAACGGCATGGCCATTTATGTTGTCTTGATGTTATATTTTTCTGTTGTCTTGATGTTATATTATGAGAACTATAACGGCTTATGAGGGTTGACAAGAATTTTGAGAGACACTACTATCAATTGTTGAATTGCATCATTTGTCATCAATATGACAGGTTGATTGTTGATTTCATATGCATTGGCTAATGTTACAATACTAACTTTCTCTCGAAAGTAGCTCTCGACAAGTTTAAGGTCATTCCATTGATTCCGATTGAACACACCATCGCATATCGTAATATTAGTTTTCCATCGGTAATAAGTTTGACAACTCTAATGAATTATTGTTACTAAGTTTTGAAGTTTCGTGCATCCTCTTCCTTTATTTGTATCTCTCTCATAAAATCCCTACTAATTCCACAAAATCAAATCACTAGTGAATTGTCAATATTATAGACATTGTTTCGAAAACCGGGGTTATTGAGAAACTTATACCACCCAAATTCTTTACAAGTAAATTCTCGCACACGATGTCCTTCTATCAATACTATTATGGGATTTCATTTTACAATTGAAAAGGAATTCATTTCTCAAGGCCAATGAGTTTTTGCAACTTGTAAAGGCCGCTTGCTACTAGCCAATCTCCGAAGTGGTCCAAGCACCAAGAACTCAAATCACAAGGCCTCGCAGCAATTCAACAAGCCACACCGATTTCATCACCGAAAGACACTGTGGTCAAATAAGGCTTGCAAAGAAGCTCACAAGGCCTCGCTAGATTATTTTAGTCATTGGAGACGCTTTGTTTGTCTTCATGGCTACTCGAGTCACTTTGCCCCCGTTCCAATATAAGACCTAAAAATCCCAACTTTTGTATGCAATCGCAATGTCCCCGCTCCTAAACACCGATATCACACCCTCCATGCCCGCCAAATTTCAGTTTTAATCATTAGACATTAGATATCATTCACCTTGGTTGTGTAAGTGTAAAAAATTCAATCAACCAACCGCAGTTTTAGCCGATTTTCCAACTTTTAAGTATGTTATAAAATATAGAAATGTACTCAAATAAGACTCACCGGGCGAATGTATCCGTAAGAGTTAAACGCACCGCAGACATTGTATCCGACTCCCCATGCTTAACCAACATCTTTGCCAATCCAAAGTCTGCAATCGTAGCATTAAAGTTGGCATCCAACAAGATATTGCTCGATTTCACATCACAATGAATGATGGATCGAGAAATCCATGATGCATGTAGCAAAGACCTTGAGCAACTCCAAATATGCAACCTTGTAGGCCAATCCAAGAGAACATGGTTAACAATCTGAAAATATTGATTCTCTTTTCTTTTGTGTAACCATCGGTCTAAGCATTCACCATGTATTCATAAACAAAAGTAATCGAATCACAAGAAATACAAAGAAAACAGTTTTACTATGTTTGAGTGAAGAATTGTTCCCAATATCTTTCAAGAACTTTGATAGCGGGAGCATATGATCCTCGTTGTTGCTCTGAATTCTCCATTGAACATGGATTCCTTCAAGAAAATTTATCCAAACCAAGATAAGTGGAAGAATGTGAAGAAGCAAACCCTCAAAGAGTTGCAATTGCGTATACACCTATGTAAAACACCATATACCACCCATCCGCCATTAGAAGATTGGCCTCTCGTGTTCAAATCAAGTTCCTTCTTTTGCCTTTCAAACCATGGTGCTATTAGAGCCCATTGTCCACGTTATCAAGGGATTCAAATCACGGCAACCTTAATTGGGAATGATGTCGCAAGTAAAACAAGTTGAAACCCAAAAACAAAACCAAAAAAAATCAAATAACTTGTTGTACCCAAAAACCAATCCTGTTGTACCTCCTCTTTCCTTGTTAAATGCCGATAGAATGCCTCGTGATCTGGTATGAAAGACGACTCAACCGCACACTCAAATTTCACTTTTTACCGTAAATCAAATAACCTGCATAACCATTATTTGTAAATCTGTTTTTTTTTTTTTTTGAGAAGATGATATGTAAAAGACGTTTTTATCCTCATTTTTAGTTTCTGAAATTTCAAAATTTCGAGTTTTTATCAAAATTAGATCTGGTCATCTCATCTTGAGATCTGAGGGACCAGAAAAAGTGTGAGATAAGAGTGTCACTATAAGAGTGGCACTCTAGACAAACCGATATATATATATATATATATATACTTTGTTTGATGGGTTTATGTTTTTCTAATTTTTTTGGAAGTATTATTGTCCTAAATAACACAATGAAATGAAGAAAATAAGGGCCACATTTTGACATATACTTTTATAGGGAATTGAAGAGATGAAGAAAACCTTTTGATTCCATAATAAGAACAAATTAAACCAAATAACAGGAGCTCTACTAATTGGAAATTGACCTTCATGACAGAGACGTAAACCTTGGGCAACAAATCTTTAACAATTCGATATACTTGGAAAACGTTATATAACCACCCAACAAAGTGATTATCTTTAAAAGCACAGATCTTAAGAGTTGTAAAAACGTATAATAATATATCTCAAGCAAAAGTGATTATCTTACCTTGAGGAAGAACTTACCATGGGGAAGAACTTTATTTGGTGGGTGGTGAGGTTGAAGATCGAATGACACCGATCGAATAGGCATTGAGAGAGTGTGTAAGGCTAAGTTCAAATTATACAAGTGGCACGCCCACGCGACATGAAACAATAATCATAATTGTTGGAATAGTTGTATTTTCCGAAATTATAAGTTGCTCCGAAAATTTTCATGGAAATTCATTTGGAAATAGAAGATTACATTTTGTCGGACAGGAGTTGCATACATCACTAAATGAAATGAAAACACAATCTAAGGAGGAACCTTGAATCCTGCCTCGACATGAAAATATCCAAGTTCAAACTTAGTCTTTGTCCCCATGACCAAATAGTAATTTATGTTAGAATAGCTATATTTGCCTTGGAAATGAGAAGTCATCTAAAATTTTTACTTCAAATTCACTTGAAAATAGAAAATTAAATAATGTTGGATAGGGGTTCCATACATTTCTAAATGAGATGAAAAGCGCAATCTAAGGAGGAACCTTGAACCCCTTTATATCCTAAAATTATAAAAAAAAAATAAAAATGGAGTAACATAGAATTATGTCTCTTTTGTTCTACCAACCCACAATTCAAAAAAAAAAAAAAAAAAAAAAATGTAATTCCTCAAATTCACGCAAATTCTCCATTTATCTTCATCAAGACTATCAATATAGATAAATCTCTCCACTGATATATTTATAGCTATCATATTTTATGATCTCAGGCAATACCGTGTACTATTGATCGATATAGGGAGTTATAGTCTATCCTTTTAAGATGCTAATAAATCAGTTTCACTTAAAGGATAAAAATATCATTCTTACATCAATATGTTTATACCTTATGAGGCTGGAGAATCATATGGTAATGGGAATACTAATTAGGAACATCCAGTTGATGGCACTCTAATTTATAATTACAAAGAACCTGATTATCAGCAATGTTCAATACTCCCTCAATCCAATTAAACTAATTATCAACTGAGTATATCTTATCGTGGTTCTAGCTACACGGCTGCCATAGTTGTTTCCAAAATTCTCTTTCTAAGGATTTAGGCATGGTTGAGAAGAGTAGCACTCAGAAGCGATCCATTATAAAAAAAAACTGAATAAAACAATCAATCTAAATGCACCGTTATATACCCCATTTGAAGCCTCATAATATATTACAACACTAATTGCTTATTATGTAATTTTTTTACTTTTTGAAAGCCATGCTAATAATGTGGCCTATGAGTGTCAAAGAAATTAAACAATCTACTAAAACTTGAGTCCAAATACCAAAGTTTAACTATAAAAAAAAACACACACACAATTAAAACCCCAAAAGCAAAGACCCAACTTTTAAATTGCATAGAAATAAAATTCTAAAAAGCTTCTAAGCAATAAGAACAATATGCTAAAACGTACAATACCTTCTATCAAATCAACTAATTCAACCAGAAGATTAACAATTATCTTTATCTAACACCCACATAGACGAAGAACCAAATGAATTGTGGCGTCTTCCTTAATATTGTAGTCGTCCAAACTGCGTGAAGGCTCAAACTGCATCGCACCGTAGATGAGCCTTTGCGACCTTATATGTATTCCCTCCTACTCTTCAATCATTTCTTGCACATTTTGAACGGTATAAGATCCATCCACTCTGTAATTAATCAATTTACCTGAAGGCACCCTAATGAATATTTGCATGCTGTCACTCCTCAAATTCAATGTCTGTCCTTCTGAAAAATGTAAGTTTGCTAAAGTCATATCATTCTCCAACCTTGTCAAGCCGGAGTTTCGTTTTGCCAATTGGGATCCCCACCATGCTTTCAATCGGGAACTTGACATTCAAACCGTAAACCATTTTTTTTCACTTTAAGACTAAAAGTTCTATTTTTTTCAGTAGTAACCGATATTAGCATTGTATCTCCCAAACGAAAGACTGCATAAATTGTTGACCCTCCCTCAATGTTATAACTTGCAATCGTTCGACCATCATCCAGTTCTTCTCCTAAGTAGAAAAGCTCTTGTTGGCCAACAGAGATACCCTCCTTGTTCTGTATCCTATGCTTGATAGTAAGGACTGTGTCCCTCATATCCACATCAAGTGTTATTGGCTTCCCAGTCTGCAACATCTTTACATGTATTTTTGTTCGGAATCCTGAATCCAGAAAGACACTGATGATTGAGCCATTCTTTATGTCATAATCAACAACCTTTTGCTCATTCTGAAGCCAATCTCCTGCAACAAACTCTTCATTTGCTTAATTATTAAAATTCAGATAATACCTTAGGCCATTTTTCACTTCAGATGAATAAGTTAGGTGTCCCTCATCTCATGTCATTTACCACTTCTAAATTCCTAGATTAATTGTTAAATGAATAGGATAATCTTTGTTTCTGACAATCTAACATTAAGGTAATTGTCAAAATGACTTTTAATAATTACAACCTTCCTATGTATATTTATATTTTACCCGGCAAAAGAATAAGCGGTGAGGTGACTTCTGCGGTCGCCCTTTGCAAGAATGAAGCATCGAATAACTGCAAACAACTCAATCTCAATGAGCAAAGAATTTCTTTTCTCGAGTTCTACTCATCAATCCAAGCCTCCTTCTTGACACTTTAAATGAACCCTCTTTCGACCAAGACACAACACTTCTCGTATAGCACATTCATAGATGGTTGTCATGTCTTTCGGCCAATCCTCCATCCGGCCTCAAAACCATAATCGAATCTGTCACCTTCTCCTCGGTACCACCATAAGCGAGCTGCTAAAGAGACAACTTCTCCTTCCATTGAGCTCAGTGCGCCATACGCTATATCATACGTGTTCTCAGCCAACAGTCTTACGACACTCAAATCCTACAAAAGCAAAAATCAACAGTTTTGTATAACTTAAAACTTATTATATGAGGGAACCAACTCTTAATAATCAACCAAACAGTGATTAAAATATGGTAGCCGTTCTTATTTCAAAAATTGCTCGCGTTGATTATCCAAGAGAATGGCCAGAGCTCTTTTCAGTCTTAGCACAACAGCTTCAGTCAGCCGATGTTCTTACATCTCACAGGATTTTTATGGTTCTCTACCGAACTCTGAAGGAGCTGTCTTCAAAGCGTCTTACTCTAGATCAGAGGAATTTCGCTGAGATATCCTCCCACTTATTCCAGTAAAGAGCGAAATAACAATGCCGAAATATCTATTTTTCTACTTCGTTGTTGTCAATAACGACGCTCAGACTCTTTATCGAATTAGCTAAATAAACCATCACCGCATGATCATTCAAACATTGCCCTGAGGTCTGATCCTTAATGATAATAAACTTTCGATCCTAGTTCTTTTGCTTCTTCTTGCCTCCTCTTCATCCTAAATTCCTTTGCTAGTTGTAGCCCTCATAATCGAAGCAATTGAGATAATTGTTTTTACTTAAGTAGCTACTATGGAAGGATAAGAACAGTCAGGAAAAACACGATACCTTCTTTCTTTTTAAAAGGATTACTTCACAGAAGGCTTGCGCCACTATAGCCACCTTCTTCCAGTAAGAGCTCACCATTCTTCAAAGGGACAAATGACTTGAAATAATATGGATAGTCATAGTCCTCAAAGCAATATAGTCTTGTCCAAGATCCTTTTATGCCATAATCCTTCATCAGTCATCACATATAGTTCTATAAATCCGTTTTGAAAAGGCATCCATGTAACTCTTCAAAGCTAATCCTTCTGCAAGCAGACCAAAGGATGCAATCATACCAAGGGATAAAATCAGGCCAAGGGACTTCACCAGAATGATTGGCAGGCAATACTGAGTGCTTTCTCTGCACTTACCCAGAGCTTTGCATCAAATGCTCCTGTTGAACATCAAGATGATCTCTATCTAACATGTGAGAGGTGGCTGTTTTGTTTGAAGGTAGTAAGGCAACTGATTATTTCAGGATTTCAGAGTGATGCCAAATCTATGCAGGAGGTCCGTCCGGTCAAGGAAGTCTGTCCAGTGCTCTTGAATGCCATCCAATTATTTCTTCCATACTATTCATCTTTTCTGGAGAGGCATCATAAATTTTGTGACTTCACAAAGAGGTTATGTACCAAGTTGGTGAAGGTTTTAGTTTCAGTACAGGGCAGGCATCCCTATTCTTTTGGAGATGAATGTGTTCTTCGACCTGTTATGGACTTCTGTTTGGCCCGTATCACAAATCCTGAGCAAGAAATAGAATCTTTTGAACAGTTCCAGATTCAATGCATGATCATGGTGAAAACAATTTTGGAGTGTAAAGAATATAAACCAAGCCTCATTGGTCGTGTGATCAATGAAAATGGTGTTTCAAGAGAGCAGATGAAGAAAGTTGCTGTTTGTGACGTACTTGCTTCTCTCTTGCCTGGTGACCGTGTAGTATTTTTGTGTGACATCTTAATAAAAAAGTATTTTGTTTTCACTGCAAGTGATTTGGAAGTGCTCTATCATTCTTAGTTAATTTTGGAAGAAGAGAAAAATAAGAGAAAGGGTTTGAAGAGATGAATTTTTTTTTTCGAGAGTTGGGAGTTTGTAGAATTGAAAAAAGAGTTTATCTATTTTGGGTCACGAACAATTGAAATTGGCAAAAAAGGGCATAGAATTCCTTTTTTTATGAAAAATTTGATGTGTCAGTCTCAGAGAAAAAAGGGGAGCTGACGTGGGTCATTAGGAGCATTATCCACTACTCAGTATTAATGGTCTTTGACTAGCCAATTAGCCCGCCTGTGGCCGAGCCTGCTACATTGATAGTTCACAATGAATTGATTTTACTTTTATCAAACTATTAACAATTACAATACAGCCATAGTCATTTAAATCTAAAATTGTGGAGTTTCATGAAATTCTATCTTATGAACCATCCAATTGTTAATTACCATAATTAACCAATAATAATTATTAATACCGACAATCGTCCTAATTCTAGCACATGATGCAGGAGATTAAGTTACCAATCAATTAAAGTGAAACATACTAATTAAGAGCACGGAGAGATTTTTGCTTACACATTTGGAACAAACACCTACAATCGAAAGGAATTCTTTTCCTCAAGCTACATAACACATGACACTCAAGTGATAACTTTCTGTAAATCGTAGAATATATAAGGATGTGGTTCTGTTCTTTAGTTCTTGAAGGTAGAGGTCAATTTTGGAAATAAAAAAAAATGCTAAGATTGAAGACCAAAATAGTTTCAAGACATATCTCACTGTCAGTGTCTGATTCTTCTAAAATACTTTTTTGGGTGAATTTCCAGGAGAAATGACTATTGCGAGAGACATAGCTTCAATCACCACGTCTGCTAGATCAAGAATGAAAGAAGAGGTGCACCCCAGTGTTGGCACTTGGCTCCAACTCTCAATGCCTGATCCAAGAGCCAATTCATTGTACTCCATGTCAATCTCTTCAAGATTCACTATGTGCTCACTTACAAAGCTGAAAGTCAAGATACAAAGGTTTTAGTATAAGCTAGGCTAATCATATTTTCTAGAGTAGAGGTATCTCAATCAAGGACTCTTTAGATTTGTGAGGCTGCAAAGTATGCACCTTGAAGTAAGTCTCATGGCAAAGAAAGTTTAAGATTGAAAAAAGATGAAGCTATACATATATTTCTCAATCGCTATGAGCAAAACTATATTCAAAGAGTCGAGCTTTGTCAGAAAGACGACAAAATGGGTTATTCAGAACCATGACTAAGTTATGAATCAGAAAATCAAAGAGCTCAACAAAGAGCAATCAGTCACTTGGCGGTGCTCCATAGGGTAGTGTTCGGGGTAATCAACTTGAAATTGAGAAGTTTCAGCATAAGAGTTTCTGTGAAAGCTGTCCACTTTTACAAATTTAAAAATTTAACAAAACTATAAAATTATTCGTACGGATAAGAGTTCATAGCTACGTGATTTCCATTGCACTTCTCATGAATGTTTTTTAAGACATTCCCATTCAAGATTGTCTGTCTATAACACTGTGCGACATCCATCATGTTAATACCTTCATGAATTTCCATTCTTAATAAATTCTTCCCACGACATATTATGTGGAACAAAAAAAAAAGTGCATCTCAGTTCAAAATTCATCTACATAAATCTATATACCCTACTACCTAAAATATGTCTACTACTAATGTGCTTCAAAACCTTTGTTCTAGATATCGTGAATAATCTATTGTAATCTTGTGTGAAAAAATTGCTTGCTTGATGCTTCAGAGTTAGGGGTGTCATACCAATTAGCCGTTAGGATAATGTGGTTCTTTGAAGTAGTCGTGTATGTGGGATGCGAGTGTATTTTATAAATAAATGATAGATGTACCTGGTGAACATCTATAAAAAGTAAGAATAAGTTAAATTGTTGAACAGACACTCACACTTCATTAAAATTTGATATCTTTCAGTACCTCAGCTTTAGGAAGTGGTGGTTATAGCTACTTGATCCAGTTGACTGTAGTAAGATCTTTGAAGCATTAATAATAAAAAATGAGGTGTGATGCACAGAGTCATGTATATGAAAAAGAAATAGATCTATAAACAAAACTAAAATATCGAGAACATTACAAAGATAAAGGCTGCAAATTTACACCAATAATCTACATATACCATCATCATCAAGATATATCCACAAAATCAAGAACTTATTACTCACGTGAGAGTCCTCCATCAACAAAAAGAAAGGTGTACACTCAAGGTTGCACATTAGAACTTAATATGAGTTGGGTACATGCACTTCTTAACATATTCTATGTGATTTTTTAGGTTACCGTAATCTTTGGCAACACTATGAGCTAAACATAAAAGTTCTACCTTTAACCTTACGACTTTATCGGTTCTAAAGTCTGGACCAATCTACAAATTGAGAATTGCTCTTGAATTTCAACACTGAATTGGCAAAGCATGGATTCCAATCTAAAGCGTTCAGATGCACCTAAACTTAATTTTGCATAGATCCATCTCTCATGGCAAAAACTCTCTCTAAAGTAATTAACTTCCAACCATGTCTTGACCATCCTAGTCACTTAAGATATATATGCCGGATTATGATCATGATTCTTATTGTATACTACCTAATAAGATCAATATATAAGCACGCTACAAAACTACCATTACTAAGGAAGTGACCCATATCAAGCAAATAACTTCTATTGCAATCTAAGTTTATGCATAGAATACCTGTTCCTCAGTATGAGATTTAAAACTGAAATACCTTTATAGTTAAAAACCACGATTATGATAGTATTTTGTATACAGTCATCCATCCAATTAAACAGGCCAGAAGGGTATTCCATTTCACATTTCAAGGCTGAAGATGATATATTGGTGAGCAAAGACTCTTCCGCGATTAATGATGTTAGATCAATATATAAGCACGCTAGAAACTTCCCATTACTAAGGAAGTGACCCATATCAAATAATGCACCCCACCTATATTTTTTTCACCAATATATATAAAAGTATCACAACCAAAGAGATATTTTCAAAATTGTAAAGGCCTTATTTACATTCATTTATGGTCCAGTCAATAAGTCCATATTCATTTTATCCTCAATTTTTCTATATCTCAATTCTAACAACCATAACGGCTGAGACAATTGAAGGCCAATTTAGTTATAGTTCCTTCTCTTGTTTGCAAATTGGTACCATAGAAAGCGTCTAGTTGTGTCTTTCATACTGCCACACTTTTAAGGAGGTGAAATTTCATGTCAACTTCATTTGTCTTATTTAAAATAGGTAAATAAAAAAAAAGCTCCTCATAGACATACATTCAATCCATGATCTAAAACATTCCAATTAGCACTCCTTGTAGCATGCATCAATAGATTTCCATAAAATGGTATTAATTGAGTAAAAAAGAATGAACTTATACCCGGAATCAGTAGAGTAGATTTGAAATATTATATATTTAAGCCTAAGCAAATAACTTCTATTGCAATCTAAGTTTATGCATAGAATGCCTGTTCCTCAATATGAGATTTAAAACTGAAATGCCATTATAGTTAAAAACCACGATTATGATAGTATTTTGTATACAGTCATCCATCCAATTAAACAGGCCAGAAGGGTATTCCATTTCACATTTCAAGGCTGAAGATGATATATTGGTGAGCAAAGACTCTTCCGCGATTAATGATGTTATGCAATGTAATATAAAATAAGTAGAAACAATACCTTGTCCTGAAGTAACCATCAGAGAAGCCTCTCTCTTTCATTTTCTGACTCAGGATTTGATGATTTGACCACATTTGCTGCAGCAGAATTATGGCTTCTCGCCAAGCACAATATGGATAATCGCGTAATTATTGCTCATTGTGGTGCTATTCCACCACTTATTTCATTGCTATATTCAGTAGAGAAGCTGACCCAAGAGCACGCTGTCACTACTCTGTTGAACCTATCTATTAATGAAAACAATAAGAACATGATTGCAGAAGTAGGAGCAAGAGAGCCACTAATCCATGTTCTTAAGTCAGGAAATGCAGGAGCAAAAGGGAATGGCGTCGCTACTTTGTTCAACCTCTATGTATTGGAAGAGTACAAAATGAAGATCGGTCGTTCTGCTGCAGTCAAGGCCTTAGTTGATCTCCTAGAATCAGGAACCCTTAGGGGGAAGAAAGATGTTGCTACTGCTTTGTTCAATCTATCCATATTTCATGCAGGGGCAGTGAAGCACCTTATTGAGCTGATGGATCCCGACGTAGGAATGATTGACAAATGTGTCGCTCTTCTTGCCAACCTGTCAACAATTCCAGAGGGGCGCTCAGCAATAACTCGTTAAGGTGGCATCCCATTACTTGTTGAAGTTCTAGAAACAGGATCACAGTGGGGAAAGGAAAATGTTGCGTCTATCTTATTGCAACTATGCTTTAATAGCCAGAAGTTATGTACCTTAGTTCTTCAAGAAGGGGCTGTGCCACCTCTTGTTGCATTGTCTCAATGTGGTACACCTACAACAAAAGAGAAAGTATGCATTCCTAACCCTGTTACTTTAATATAAATCTTTACATTCTTTTTCTCTGATATGTGAGTGTATAAACAAATAGAGTTTATTAGCAGAAAAATATATCAAAATGTAGACTATGAAACTTCATAACGTATATATACAAATATTAAATGGTGATAGAGCTATCAAAGACAACTATTAAGATAATCTTGCTTGCAACATAATATGTCAGAGAAACCTTTGTTTCTGGAACAATGTGTATTGGTAGGAGTTTTATTCTCAACACATAAATAGTAGTGTTTTGCATACTTGATTGGGCTATCCATGGAAGTGCTCATGTATTGAGGGGTGATATGCGGGAACCTCTCATTTCGGTGTCGGTCTAGCGTTTCTTGTAATTTCTCTTCGTACTAATGAAGTGCGATTCTGATTCTGTTTACACGCAGGCACACCAGATTCTTAGTCATTTTCGGAACCAGCAAGAGGGAGCCGTTGGAAAGGCAAAGTAATGATTCAGATTCTAGATTAGGTGCCACCTTATCAGACATATGTTTCAATATGTGGTCAAGAAGCCCAGTATCCCCAATGTAATTCCGAGCCTCCATCCTCGATTACTGCCGGTGTAAATTGGCTTCCCAAGAACAGCTCCATTTGCCTTCAAGATATCCAACATCTTCACCTCTGCATTCTTGTACCTTCATCAAGAAAAAAATAATTTTAATTAGAAAACTATAAGCTTCACCAAAACTAATTTAGCATTTTCGCTTTGAAAATTTTGATGCCTCACCTTTGTTGGGACCACTTTCCATATGATAGCTTCATTTTTTTGTTTACACCGACTTTCTTTGCTAGTATCAAAGTTACACGTATCACTTGAAGACTTTGTAGGAATCTCAATGGCTTTATCAACCTCATCCTCTCTCTTCCATAAATAAAGCTCCTGAACATCTCTTTTGAGGGTAAAAAGCAAGCAGTTAAGACTCATATTTTGGATATTCTGGCCACAGTGAATGCACACCACCGATCTATCTCCAATCCAACGGACCATCTCAATTCTCAGCTACCAAAATGAAATTAGCTAAATTTCGAAAAACAAATTTTTTTAAGAAACATAAAACGAAATAAACAAAAATCGATCAACCTTCTTCTCCAAAATTAGATCGAGAATTTTTCTCCTCTCTCCAAAATTCAATAGGAAAATGATACTCATTTGGAGCCTTGAATTGTCTCTTTTTGGTTTTTGGTCCGAGGTTTGGACTACTTTCTTTGTTGTATTTTATTGTTTGTATAATTTAAATTACTATTCTAAGGAATGTGCTTCCCGGCACCGGGTTCAGATTCTCTCGATCTGTTTCTAAGTTCTTAGATTCTCTTGTTATTAGATAAAGTGTATCTTATCTACCATCTGTTCTTTTCATGTGATGCACTAGGACAAATATCTTTAATTTTGCAACTTTAAAATATTACCGAAATGGTGATCAATTTATTTCTTCTTATGATGGTAACTAGGAAGCACCCCGTGTTATTCGTTAAAAGCTAACCTCTACTATAATATCCAAGCTTGTTATGAACTAGGGAACCCGCTTGGTGGTGGACTATTATTCAAAATTTTGATGTACTTTTTCTCATTACCCATATGAAAGCATAAGACATCCTCTGGTTAGCATGCTATATTGGTTTAGAACTTAAATTTCTTTTTGAGACTACGTTACTCTTGCTAGAACAATTGAACTTGTCTTCTTGATGAAGCGTAATACTTTTTTCACTTACTCAAGTGGGGGAAAAACTGCTATGGTTATCGTTGCATCCTCCGCTAACTCAGAATTTATTATCGAATTCATGTGAATTCGTTCACATATCCCAATTAAAATCCTAGTTCTAACAAAGTAGAATCACTCACAACATAACTCTAGGAATCAGTCCTAGTATAATCAACATCGTCACGCTTACATCGCTATATCTTTGTGGACGTTAAATAGAGGAGTAAATACATGATCATTTTTCTTTCGTACTTCCTTTAATGGGTAGTTTAATTACTATAGTGTAGTGAATTTGCTTCATGTGTTCTCTTACTTGAATTTCCCTCCCTCTTCTCGATATTTGTAAGCCTTTTACAGTTCTCTTTGTTTCTATTATAGGTGTTCTTGGGTATGGTATGTTCTTTTTATGCAACAGTGAATGCACACAACCGATCTTAAACACCTAAATTTTCAAAATTGAGACCGATCTGAAGGTTTCTTCATATATCATAATATCTTTGTGTTTTATTGTCTAATATATCTATGTTTGGGAGTTTCTTTTATGTGATTCAAGGTTTTGTTGTATCTAAACTCGTATGGAAATGGTTACCTTCAGGGGTAGTTTTTTTTTTTTCTTTCATTCTATCATGTAATGTTATTTTCTTCATTTTGAGAAATGGGTGTTTCATGGTGTTGTGGCAGTTTCATCAAGATCGTGGTGGGGAGAGCTCTTCCAACCTAATCGGAGGAGCACCCTAAGATTTTCAGGATGAAGCTTTGGGCTACTAATGAAGTTCGTACCAAATCCAAGTTCGGTAACCAATCTAACTATGATCATCATCATCATCATTTTTTTTTTTTTTTTTTTGATGATCTGATATGTTTTGTTGTTTTGGTTTGGTTGGTTTTATAGGTATTTCTTGAGGAAGCTGAAGAAGGTTAAGAAGAGCAATGGACAAGTGCTTGCTATCAATGAGGTATTTCATTTTTTCATTGTTAGGCTTGTAAAGGAATGTGTTGTTGTGTTCCCCCTTCTATATAATGATGATTGTTATGTGCTTTGTGAGGACATATGATTGTTATGAATTTGCTAGTTTTAAATAATAAGTGAGAATCTCTATCAAACCTATGTGATATGTCCTTGATGTCACTGTAAATGTTGATAATCTAGCTTCATAGGCTGCTTATATAATCATTATTATGAACATTATAAGTGGCATTATTCTACACAAGTTACATGCTATTAGGGTCATGTCTTGGGTTTAGCAAATACATGCTTGTTTGGTTGTATTTTCTTTCATCACAAATGCAAGGGATTATTTTAATTACTTGTCATTTTTTAGCCAACTATTCGAAAAAATATCCTATAGTTCTTTTGTCATCGTCCATATGATCAGAAGGGTGCCTGCTTTTGTTCTCCATGTTGTTTCTACATGCATGCTAGTGGGTGATTGTTTTTCCTTTTGGCAAAAATGCATGTGTTTGTATTGTATTAACAAATCTAAAGGATTTACAAGTACACTCGAGAATTGGGTATGGCCTAGAGGATCTCTATTTAGTTACAATGGCATTTCACCTCATCTCACATATATTACGATTTACACCATTCCATCCTCCCTTATATTTTGTCTTGTGGTGTTTTTCTTGCTACATGTTTGATTATGTGCAATGTGCCGCTTATAGCACTTTCTTTCACTTTAATATGGTCTTCCCTGTTTATCCTTATTTTCCATCCGCAGATGCTAACATGCCTTACCGCTTCATTAGGTCCTACTTGAGTCGGCAAGGATTCAAACAAAAATCCACTTTTGAAGTCTATCGCAGGTTCTAATCCCACTCCCACCAAGAGGACACCTTGATTAGTCCAAACTACCAATTTGTAATTCCAAAGAAGCATCGACCCTGTGCAAAAAAGAAACAGAGGAAGATGACGTAGGGTGATGAAAACCCTCCCCGAACAAAAGACAGATCCGCAGCGGAAAAAAAAACTCCACAAAGGGTATCATTTCCTCTAGTGGGTAAAAAGAGGGGCTAATCATGACCTTCACCAAGACAAATGTAGAGGAGGTGATCAGCAGACCACAAAACTGCATTAGGAGTCAAAATTTTGCCTTGTCGCTAGTTTTCTCGAGGTGAGAACTTTCGTTACAACAATGTTGGAACTTCAACATTGCCAAAACTTCGCCCGAACGACATTAAGGATTACCGGAGAAAATAGAAGTACGACTTCATTTACGAAAAGCCTCGCTTTGTATATTGCTAGGTTGTAATCTATTCTTGTGCTTTGATATTTCAACCGGATGAATTGACTTGTCTTTCTCCCGGAAAGAGTGATGTTATAATTTGCTAGTTGGTTAATAAATTGTTATTAAGGTAAAGTTAGCAATGACGGGTGTATAGTTTGTTCATTCCGAAAGTGATTCTTATACGATGAATTATGAGATCTAATTCCACTCAATATGTTTTTGATTTTGTATTATTTGATTATTAGAATGCATCCCTCCATTCCGTAGTACATTCAGCTTTGGTTTGGCCATGTGCCGAGAAAAGGTATAGGATCTTTTGCACCTGAAAAAGGTTAGTCCTTGACTTTTGGGCACCGACGTTGGCTCAAGATCAGAATAAGCGGCAAAGAAAGATGTCAAGATCACCACCTTCCACTTTCATCATCATCTATTCAACTCCCGTTTCCCCTCCTTTTCTTACTTGGAACCTCTTATTGGATATGGATTCCGGACTTGGCAATTAAATTTAGCAAGTTCATAATGCCAGCACCCAAACCAACGGTAAAGAGAGACTCAAAGGTCCTGTTTGATGCCATTGGTAAACAAGAGATAATGCTTCCATGGGTCATGAGGGACATAAAAATAACATAATTGTAAGTTGCTTCAACAATCAAAACTGGCAAAAGTTAACCTCTGCTATCAAGAAGCAAGTTTCGGGGATGACGCATTAGCTAACCACGTGTTTACAATTCACAACAGCAGATGTTCCCGCCTAAAAATAAAGAGGGACAGCTTGTACCACACCTCTTGCCTAGTGACATTGGTAGAAAATAAGCAATTTCTCCCTGTCAAGTATACACTTCCATTTGCTATTCTTCAAACCATTTTCAGCTCCATCACAAAGACACCAAATACAGCAAAATTTTACATGTAGTGATCACATTGCGCCAGTCCGGCCACTATCCAAGAACTGCTAATATATTTTCAGACACCAATTCCACCAACAATAAGCTTCACTTCACTCAAAACTAAGAAGACTCTCTGATCTCACTCGTATCAATGCCAGCCTCTACACCCCCTGATGGTCCAATTCCCTCTGGCTTTTCCGGGCCGGTCCTGCGCACACCTTCACCATTGATGGCCGCAAAGAGTCCGTCCACCAAGTTTGAAGCCTTTTACTTAAATTCTTGAAGAACAATACCTTCCTCAAACTCGATGAATCCTCACGCATGATTGCTTCATGCATCTTTTACATGAAAACAAAGGATTTACTACTTCAAAGGAATAAACTTATGATAAATTATAATGATAAAAAAAGTTATACATGTTGGACAATTTCGACATGAATGATGGTCTAACAATGACAATGACCTCGATGTAGCGTAAGAATCTAACACCGGATATCATGCCATACCCAAGAAAACTTCTTTTAAATGCTTCAGTTAAGCGTGTACACCATATAATGTATACTCTAAAACCATTTAAAAGTTGCATAAAAAAAAAAAAAAAAAAAAAAAAAAAAAAAACAAATGTATCATTACATTAAACAAAACAAAACGAAGTAGCATTTCCATTTCACCAACATTATCATATTTGTTTAGCTAATAAAGATCAGGTTAAACAATCAATTGGCCGACGCCAACTAAAAGTCGGTATTACAATGACCATCGGCGACTATATATTGTCGCAATACTTTATATATCTGAAATTTTGTCAAATTCAATTTCGATAAAACGATGATATAAGTGAATAGTAAAAAGCACAACAAACTTTGATCAATTCCAAATTAACAAGAAATAAATAGTACTGAATCAATCTCCAACTAGAATCAACAGAGTTTGCAGTTTGAAACCTTCTCATTGACAAGCCCCTCCAAATTTCTTTGCAAGAGTCTTAACTTTCCAGCCAAATCATCACTAACCCACAATTCCTCTCCTACTCTTTTAAGGATTTCTCGGGGACAATGTAGGTCGCTAATCCCGGTAACCACCCAAGTAAACACGTAATCAATCTGCAAAAATCACGCCAAAGCGACAATCAATCTCCATAGATAAAACCCGATATTCCATTTTCTCTTCCTCTTCTTCTCCTTCCCCATGTTTTGTTCCTCCGAAAATTCGACTTTAGCAAAGAGACTTAAGAATGGGGAAGTTTGAATCGACTAGTACCTTTCATGGGTGTGGATAAAATGGAAGGTTTGAAACGAATAGGGGTTCTTTTCAGCCTAAAGGTTTCAGAGTGGAAAACTTGGTTAGTGTGCTTTTGAATGCTCATTGGCAATAGATCAAGTGTTGCATTAATGCTTGCTAAGCATATTTCACACTTGCTTATGCCTTTTCAAATGAATCTCTTTATAGATTTGTTTTCGCTTTCTCCTTTATAGATTTTGGAGAGAGATCGGTGAAATTGGAGGAGATTTTGTTTTCACAACGATGAACTAATTGGAGAAGAAGGTAAACATTTCGTTTATGTCTGATTTCGTTTTTTGTTTTCAAAATTCACGAAATTTTGGTTTTTCCGAATTTCGCTTTTTGTTTTTCTGATTTACTCATGTTGTCCGTAGGATCATTGGGTTGATGGGGAGATGAAAGGTGTGGATCGGTTTGTGGTCCACAATGTGGCTACAAGACTACGTTGTCAGATCCCCCATATATATATATATATATATATATATATATATATATATATATATATATATATATATATATATATAAGCAATAGCACATTCAAACATTCAAACATTAAAAACATAACAAATAAAATTCGATAAAAGAATCTCACATAATCAATGGTACCATATCCAAAGAAACACAAATAAAAGATTATCAATCGCCTAGTCAATATCAAGACGCTGTACAAAAAGCCGATGCCATCTTCTCCCATTCTAATTGAGGTCCAGGTAAATCAACAAAAGTCGCTGATACAACTATTTTCTCTTATATATCAATAGAAAAATGACTTAACCGAAATTCCAAAAAAAAAACTTAAACTTGCCTCATCGAAATTATTTGGTACAGTTATTGTTCCGGAATTTTGAAGGTACCAAGTAGAAGCAATTGAGAGAGGTGAAGAAAAAGCCCATATTTGGGCATTTCACTTCGTGGGTTATTTGGGCACTTTACTTCGTGGGTTTAAGAATGGAGATAAGATTTAAGAAAGAGGTTTTTATCTACTTATCCATTTTGGGTTTTTATGTATTTTGGGCTACGAACAATTGAAATCGCAAAAAAAAAAGCGTAGAATTCATGTTTTTAGGTAAAATCTTATGTGTCAGTCTGAGAGAAAAGGGGGCTGACGTGGGTCACTGGGAGCATTCTCAACTACTCAATATTAATGGTCTTTGATACGTGGGTTTGGTTAATGGATTGCTCTGTTTCTTTTCAAAACGTGATTATGATATGCAGTGTTGTATTTGCAATCCTATTACCAAGGAACACATTCTACTTCCAAAATCCACAACCTATTGCATGAGTAGATCGTATTTGCATGTTTGTATTTTCACCTTTGCATAAATCTTTAAAAAAAAAAAAAAAAAAAAAAAAAAATTAATACCGCTTTTGCATAAATTTTAATTCCATAAATCTTAATCATATTCCAACGGTGTCTAGGAAACTTGAAAGATTGAGGTTACTTAATTAGAACCGTGCTCACACGGAAAGCCTCCCTCATATCTCTCTTGTGACCTGGCCGTTGATTTATGCTCACGTATTCTAAGCTTCATCGCTATGTTAGCAAAGAAATTAGGCCAACGCGTTGTTCAACTCTAATGCTTAAAGCTAATAATAAAATTCGAAAGTACTACTAAATTCTTTACGAAATTAGATCTAATTTTATACTTGGATGAGATTAATGTCCGGTTCCACTAAAGAAATTGAACATAATGTATCGTCGAAAAAATAAATACATAAGCAATTGCGTAAGTTCTCACCTAAAAATTGTTCTTCTTCTCTCATAATTACCTTAATCACGATCCTTCATCGCCATTAACTTCGCCGTTATGGCCGATGATCCTCCACCACCGAGAAGCCCCCGCCGGGACTTCTATATGCATTACAGGGAAGGACCTTCTTCCCCGCATCAAACTTGAGGACATTGTCGGTGATTTTCGTATCCCCGCCAAACGTTTTAGTTTTTTTACCTATATATCATGGTTTGGATCACGAAAAACCTTACAATCATCTTCGTAGGGCTGCAACAAAGTGGCCCTGACATTTCATCATCCAAAAAGCGCCTCTAAGGAACAACTCTTGCTTCGGTTGTTTCCAATCACTTTAGCGGAGAAAGCATCAATTTGGCTAGCAGGACAAATGCCACGATCCATAGACACATGGAATAAACTAGTTCAAGCTTTCATGCTTCAGTTTTACACTCGAAGAAAACAACCGAAATGCTTCGAAAAATTCAATTCTTTTGTCAAAATCCTCATGAATCCTTTAAGGAAGCATGGAGTCGCTTTTTATCGATCTTCGTTTAGAATGTCCTCATCACCAACCGGACAAAGTCGTCCTTGTTCGCTTCATTCTTTAATGGTCTTTCGATCATCAAAAAGAAACTCTTGATATAATGAATCGGGCGGTTGCTTCATGGACAAAGGAGCTACTGAAGCTTATACTTTTCTTGAAAAACAAGCGAAAAAAGGTACACACTGGGGTAACACTAAGTCGTCTAGGTCATCAAAGGACAATGTTACAAAGGCCACATCTATTTTTGAGGTAAAACCCGATCCCAAAATAAAAAATTTGATAGAATCCCTAACTAAAAAAGTAGATGCCCTTGCAGTTCAAGTAAACGATCAACTACCAAAACCAGTCATGAACGTTGACACCGCCCCATTTGTCCTTTGTCTTAGTCCTGACCATCCTGATGCATATTGTCCCTTGTTATATGCTTCCCCTACTCAACAATCGGAGGAGGCATGTACATTCAACATTCCCAATGCACCGTGGAGACAACATCCGAATTTCGGCCATAAGCCAAAATAACCAACAAATGGGGGCTCCTCCAAGTTTCGCTAATCCACCTGTTCGACCTACCAACAATTTTATTCCATACCGCCAAGGAAATAATCAACAATACCAACAAGGTCAATTTCAAAATAATTCCAATGCTAATTATCAAACCAACCGCATCCTTGTTCCAGCTAATCCAGATACCAACTATAATCAGCAACTTCTAAGCAATAGTCGAGAACTACTACCTGTTGCACAACCTGCGCCACCCGTTATGGATAGGACAAACGAGATTTTCTTGGCTTACATGAACCAACAGTCTCAAATTTTAACGTCTATCCAACAATTACTTCAACAATTGGCGCAAGAAAAGAGTCAGAAAGGCGTGTTTCCTGGACAAGCAGTTCCAAACCCTAAACCAACAAACACAGCCTTTGAACTTACTAATGCACCTAGTACAAGCACCTCCAATCAAGGTGAGGTGCATGCAATCAGTACTCTACGATTTGGAAAAACGATAGACAATCAAATACGTATGCCAGATGATCAACCAAAGGAATCCGAAGGTTCCAATGAATCTATTTCCAATAATGAACCTACGGACGATTCACCAGATCAAACAAAGTCAACATCTCAAAATTTAGGAAATAAGCAAGAAGACCCCTTTTCCAAATTCATACTAAGGCACCGCTTTCTGCATGCAAAAGAATAAACCCGATGAGAATTTTGCTGAAATTCGAGAGACTTTTAAAAATTTGACGATCAACTTACCTTTTCTCGATGCCTTAAAACTATTACCAAAACATGCAAAATTTCTGAAAGATATGTGCACCACAAAAAGGAGAACTAATGTTCCTCAACAAGCGTTTCTCACCGAACAGTTTCCATCCATCACCGAACACAATGGTATAGTCAAATACAAGGACCCTGGTAGACCAACGGTTCCATGTACCTTAGGTGACAAATATACGACTACTGCGCTTCTAGACCTAGGAGCTAGTGTGAACTTACTTCCATATTACTTATTCAAACAACTAGGTCTTCATGAGCTCAAACCTACCACCATGACTCTACAGTTAGCCGATCGTTCCATAAAATATCCAAAAGGAATTGTGGAAAACGTCCTCGTAAAAGTTCAAGACTTTTTATCCTGTAGACTTTGTTATTTTGATACAAAAGTTGCATGTGATTCCATTCCTATCATCTTAGGACGTCCGTTCCTAGCAACTGCTAATGCTCTTATTAACTATAGGGATGGTTCAATGACCATGTCCTTCGGAAATCTATCGGTCGAGGTGAATGTGTTCAAGTTGATGAAACAAATTCCAGAGCCTGACATTGATGGTGAGGTGAACAGGGTTGACAGCATTCCGCAAGAGTATTTAACAAACTCTTTTCCAGAAGATGAAATGTACCAATTTCTTTCCTTTAGCGAATCCGAGTTTGAGGACGATGATTATACACAAGAAGTAAATGAGTTATTAGAGTCAATAACATTATTTGACCCTACGACTGTGATATCTAGTAACTTGGATGAACATCAATCTGTTTACTGCATGGATGATGACTTTCCTCAAGAATCTTTAATACCCACTCCGCCCACCCCTGATTTAAAACCTCTTCCTTCAAATTAAAATACGCATGACAAACTTGATCCAAATGGTCGTCACCCAGTTATCATTTCTTCACAATTAACTGACGATCAGGAAGCTCGTTTAATTAATGTCATTCAACAACATCGTTCTGCTATTGGATGGTCCCTCGATGACATTAAAGGCATTGAACTTACTGTGTGCACCCATCTCATACACCTTGAAGAAAATGCTAAGACGTCGCGTGAACCGCAGCGTTGCCTAAACCCTACCATGAAAGATGTGGTACGAGATGAAGTTTTAAAATTACTCGATGCGGGTATTATTTACCCTATCTCTAATAATGTTTGGGTGAGTCCAATACACGTTGTTCCCAAGAAATCTGGCATTACAGTTGTGCGAAATGATAAAGATGAATGCATTTCCGCTCGTATCCCAGTGAAATGGCAAATATGCATTGACTATCGCAAACTTAATGCCGTCACTCATAAGGATCACTTTCCACTTCCATTCATCGATCAGATACTCGAACGCTTAGCTGGTCATGCATATTACTGTTTTCTTGATGGTTATTCAGGTTATTTTCAGATAGTCATAGACCCTGCTGATCAAGAAAAGACTACATTCACCTGCCCATTTGGTACATTTGCATATAAACGAATGCCTTTCGGCCTTTGCAATGCACCTGGTACTTTCCAACGTTGCATGCTTCACATTTTTAGTGATATGGTTGAACGTTTTATGGAAGTGTTCATGGACGACTTCTCCATATATGGAGATTCTTTCGATAGTTGTCTATCAAATCTTGAAAAAGTCTTTACACGTTGTGAAGAGAAAAGCCTTGTTCTTAATTGGGAAAAATGTCATTTCATGGTTACAAAAGGAATAGTTTTAGGCCATATCGTTTCAAAGGACGGAATCGAAGTCGACAAAGCTAAGATAGAAAAAATTGCTTCACTTCCTATACCAAAAACAGTTCGAGACATTCGCGCATTCTTAGGACACGCAGGTTTCTATAGGAGATTTATTAAAGATTTCTCAAAGGTTGCTCGACCTTTAACTAATCTCCTGTTTAAAGATGTCGTTTTTTATTTCAGTTTCAATTGCAAACAAGCCTTTGAGATTTTAAAAACCGCACTAACTACCGCTCCCATAATTCAACCACCTGATTGGTTTAAACCTTTTGAATTAATGTGTGACACGAGTGACTATGCTATTGGAGCTGTACTAGGGCAACGCCAAGAAGATAAGCCAGTTGTCATTTACTATGCGAGTAAAACCCTTAATGAAACTCAACAAAACTATACCACCACTGAGAAAGAGTTTCTCGCCGTTGTATATGCTTTGGATAAGTTTCGTCCTTACCTAGTGGGTTCTCCAACTATTGTCTACACTGACCATGCGGCACTTCGTTATCTATTAGCGAAAAAAGATGCAAAACAAAAGTTGATCCGATGGATTCTCCTTTTGCAAGAGTTTACTCTAGAAATTAGAGATAAAAAAGGTTGCGAAAATGTGGTTGCGGACCATTTATCACGCGACTTGTCGGTGATGCCGATATCGATACCGAACCTATCCGATTCTTTTCCGGATGAACACTTGTACTCTATTTTTTCGTCCACTTGGTACCGACATAGTAAATTACTTAGTTACCGAAGAAGTCCCTTCATCTTGGTCTCAGTAATGACTAGAAAAATTCTTATCCATCGTGGAAATTTTATTTCGGATGATCCCTACCTCTTCAAGTATTGTTCCGACCAACTAATCCGCTGTTGCATTCCCGACTGGGAACACAATGACGTGTTATCCTTCTGCCATGAACAATCTTGTGGTGGTCATTTTAGTGGTAAGAAAACTGCGGCCAAGGTCCTACAATGTGGATTTTATTGGCCAACACTGTTTAAAGATGCACATGAGCATTGCAAAGCATGCAATCGCTGCCAGCAGCTGGGACGCATTACTCAATGAAATATGATGCCCTTAAATCCCATTTTAATTGTAGAAATCTTTGATGTATGGGGCATCGACTTCATGGGTCCATTTCCAAATTCACATGGCTTCCTATACATTCTAGTAGCATTTGACTATGTATCAAAATGGATTGAGGCATTGGCATGTCGTGCTAACGATCATAAAACGGTCGTTTTGTTCGTAAAAGAAAATATTTTCTCTCGATTTGGTGTTCCAAAAGCTATAATTAGTGATGGGGGAAAACATTTCTGCAATAAAATTTTTGAATCATTAGTAAAGAAATACGGAGTCACGCACAAAGTGGAAACTCCGTATCATCCTCAAACCAGTGGTAAAGTAGAAGTCTCTAATAGAGAGATCAAATCCATTTTGGAAAAAAATGTCAATCCATCTAGAAAAGACTGGTCTCTACGATTATCTGATGTCTTATAGGCATACAGAACAGCTTTTAAGACACCTATAGGGATGTCTCCTTATCGCCTCGTTTTTGGAAAACCTTGCCATCTGCCGGTTGAACTTGAGCACCGTGCTCTATGGGCCATCAAAAGCCTCAATTATAATACTAACATGGCAGGCGCGAAGAGAAAATTGCAGTTAAACGAGCTTGAGGAAATTCGGAGTGATGCCTATGATCTCTCGAAATCCTATAAAGCCAACATGAAAAGAGTGCATGACAAGTACATATTGAGAAAAGATTTCAAAGTGGGTCAAAAAGTTTTGTTGTACAACTCAAGATTACGCATTTTTCCGGAAAATTAAAAACTCGATGGTCCGGTCCTTTCACCGCTCTCTGCTTTGTCACCCCTTATGGGGCTATTTCTTTGAAAAACGTAAATGATGACAAATGAATTTCAAGTAAATGGCCAACGCCTTTAAACATTATCATGAGTTGCGCTCTCCAGATGTCGAAGAGACTCTTCTCAATGATCCAGTCTACATAGACTAATAGATTCGATGGTGTACTTCTTTCCATGTGTTTAAACAGAGAAAGTACGCCATTTGGATAGCCGGCCCCTCTTCTATTTTCTTTTCTTAAAATCCTTAGAGTGTGTGGTTGCAAGCGCCGGAACCATAGTCCACAAAAACTCTACTTCAGAACTGAGTATAAATGTCTTCTGATAATCGAGCAAACGTGCCTCCTGGAAAAAAAATGGGTACCAAAAATTTCAACTCCTTCTTTCTCCTCCCTTTTCTATTATCTTCCTCGCGAACTCCAACTCATCATTTGGTGCAAATCTCACCCATCTCGAATAGGTAATGGTCGTAGTACTTTTGCTCGAAAGCGACGGGCGAAAAGGATGGGGTGGTGTATGAATTGTCAAACTCCTTTCTGTCCAGGTCTTGATCTTCTATCCGAGATGAGCCGGTATAAGGTATATTATTGTCTGACACCAGCTCAACAGGATAAACTTCATCGTCGTCCTGTTGTTCCCACAGGTTGGGATTCGTCTTGAGGATCTGACGTTAAAAGACTCACATTCGTCTTGAGGATCTGACGTTAAAAGACTCACATTCGTCTTGAAGATCTGACGTTAAAAGATTCACATTCGTCTTGAGGATCTGACGTTAAAAGACTCACATTCGTCTTGAGGATCTGACGTTAAAAGACTCAACATGTATATAATCATTTTTCCCTTAGCACCAAGCATGGTGCCCAAAGAGAGTCGTGATATGCAACATCGGACATTTCCTAGTTCGTACGGGCAATGGATTCCACCAGGCCAACTCCGATCGGTTTTCTATGTGCCTGTATCAAGGGGCGGTTTGAGGCAATACCATATGTACTAAGGGTAATATTATTATTAGACCATTGCACATTGGTCAGGGATGGTACCGTCCTGAACCTTAGGCCCCCAAAACATAAAGGTTAAGCCACAGTTTAGGCTGGATTGGGTTCGCCCAGAGCCGACATGAAAGTTGTCTAAGTTAAGCTGTTGTGATGTGTTGTTTTATTTGAACTTCCGGTGTTGTTGACACGTTCCTTTCGTCTTGTACATTTGTATATAAAAGTGTAAATAAATAAAAACCAAAAAAAAAAAAAAAAAAGTTTGAATGTGATTATGTCATATTCCAGTGGATGGAATTTTTAATGCCGATCGTTTTGATATCTCATTGGTTCAATTTGGAGTTAAAACGAATCGAAATTCCAAGTTTGAAATTTCAGAACAATTCGGGACATAAGGGGAATTTATGGAAATCATTTGGACTTTGGGAAAAATTTGGACCTAACCCAAATTCACGGACCCGGCTACAAAAACCCACACGCGGGGCACCCACGCGTCCACCCCTCTCATTTCTTCCCCCTAAAAATCCAGATCTTGGTATCCCTCACACTCCCCTCGCGCACGCGACTCGACTGACGTGAATTCAACCCGCGCACGCGGGCCAAACTCCACCAAATTGAAACTCCTTCCTCCAGCACCATCTCCTCCAACAATCCTAGCGATTTCCACCCTCAAAAATTCATCTAGACCGCTCTATGGCAGCACGAAGGAGAATCACAGTTGAGAAGAATTTCGAAAATCTCTACAATTCCGGGATGTTCCATCCATTTTTCGATAAGGAAATTGCTAGTAGAGAGTGGGAATATCTATTGCATCGAATTCCAGCCCAGTATTCCGAAGATTTAGTGTTGAAATTTTACAACAATGGAGGTTTCCGGGGTGATGAATTTTGGATTACGGCGGATGGGTTGGAACGTGAACTCACGCTGGAGTTAATATCGAATACAGCACAGATTCCAATAAACTCTGATAGTCCGACTCTGTTGTTGTCTGAATATCCGACTCCGAGGGACTTAATGTTTTACACGCTTTTCGAGGGAGAGTACAATGATGGCTCGAATTGCGTGTACCAGCACTCGCTCAGACGAAACCAACTAGCCGTCACTCAATGGCTGGCTTGCAACGTCATTGGAACTTCAAAGACGTCTGACGTGAACAAGACATTCTTGCACCTGCTGTGGATCCTCCAGGAGAAGAAGCACACTTTCTGTATGGTCCATTTTCTGGGCCATATTCTTACGACCGCGTCAAACAAGTCAGCTCCTCTTGATGTACTTGTTACTCAGCTTATGCTTAACTTAGGATTCCAGTCCGCTACTCCTTTCATTCCAACAAGGTCTTTCGAGAATTTCGGAATTTTCGAGACTTGTGTTCTGGACCACTGGGACCCAGTAGCTAGAGATGACATTGAGCGTGATAACGTACCTCCTCCTCCCCCTTCACCACCCGACTGTTTTAATGAGGCTACCATGCACCGAATCAACACTCCTATGGAAGCCTTGAGACACATGAACACTAGTATGCGCATGATGTTTCTTCGTCAGGAAGAGATGCTTACATCCCAGAATGACTTCCAGCAAGAAATGTGAAATCGCCAAGGCCGTGTCCAGAGAATGATGATGGCTAATCAGCGGCAATTCCAAGATCAATTGCTACAGTCTATAGGCCACATTCCAGACCAGTCAGCTCAGCCAGATGTTCGTCGTGGCCAACGACGTAGAAACCCGGGTTCATCTTCTGCTAACCCGGAGGATTCCCATTAGCTATTTATTTCCCTTATGCATTGCATTTTTAGTTTTCTTGTGATAAAAACATTATATATCGGTTGATTTATCATAATTTTGTATCTCCAGACGGTTTGAATGAGAAATTATTTATGTTATGCAATTATTGTAATTCCTACTATATTAGTTTGTCCCTTAATGCATTGGGCCTACTCTAAAAGCCCAACGGTCAGAACCAAACGGACTGATCTAAACGGTCAGATGCCCAACGGTCAGAAATCAAGTTATAAATACAACTCTCCTTTTCCACTTTCACTCATTCCCTTCTCTCCCTCTTCACAAATTCTCAATTTCTTGAACATAATGAATCAAATAGAGCGATGGGAAAAAGAGAACGCTGAATGGGCTATCACAATATTCGTGATAACAGGTGTTTATCATTGTTCTCATTGTCACTCATACATAACATGATCCGAACATCTAGATCTATGTAACTATCTCTTTTTTAAATGCATGGCTTTTGTATATTAGTATGGTGTGTTAAATAATTCTCACACATTTGTACGGGTTACGTATTAAATGGAGAAGTTTAGTATTAAATGTTTATGTATATTAGTTGTCTTTTACTCTTTAAAAAAAAAATAATAAAAAAAAATAAAAATAAAAAAATAAAAAATAAATAAAAAAAAAATAAAATAAAAACCATAATAAAGAAACACCATCCCAAACTCACCAAAATAATTAATTGATACACATGGTGTTCAGAGAAGATCGCGCATGCGCTACAAGGTACGCATAACACTTGTCACACATGCAGCTCGATTATCCTATCTATATTCTATTACTGAGTTATGATCATCAATTCTGAAATTACGTGTAAGTCTAACTACCTTGTAAAACTTTTCTCCGTATTTTCTAATATTGAACCATCTCATTAATTGTCTTTGGAAATCTGACATGACAAGCCTTACTATGGATCCCCATTGATGTTGTTCATTATTACATGGGTCATTAACTACACTTGGAATCCAGATTGGTACAAACTCATAGATTGGCTATAAATCTCGTCTTTTTCAGCCATTCGTATTCAAACAATTTTCACTATCCTTCCCTCAGTAATACTACCAATGGATCAACCAAGAAAAATAACGGATGAGAAAGACTACCTAAAAACTTTCGAAGATGGCTGGTTTTCTCCTTATTTTGACACCGAAATCATACATCGCGGATGGACGCCTCTTCTATATCATTCAGCAGCTGGTTATTCCCGAGAATTGGTTTTGATGTTCTACCAATTTAGCAGATCTGAAAATGGAAAATTCTACTTCAATGCCTATGGACGACGATCGAAATTGACTAAGGAAATGATCTCCGACATACTTCAAATCCCAATAAATACCCAGGAGTCCCTTTTTCAAGAGTCATCATTTGATTCCGCCAAATCTTTACTACGAGCTACCGTATCTCATGACGAAGTCGGAAATACACATCACATTGTTCTTCAACGCTCTTTGAAATAGAATCAACGTGTTGTGCTCCACTGGTTGGGACACAATGTGGTAGGTACATCACACCAATCAGAAGTTACAAAGCCTCAACTTCACCTACTTTGGATTTTGCAGACTCAAAGAGATGACTTTTGTCTAATCCAACACCTCTGGAACGTAATCACCAAAAAAACAAGAAGGTCAGCACCCCTACCCACTTTAGTCACGCAGATTATGATGCGTTGGGGTTATCCAGTAATTTCTCCAGAGACACCCCTTCAAAGAGCATAAATAAAAGTACTCCAAACAGACTACTCCGTTGGTTTTTGGACTCCGGATACTCTGATAGATGAACAGAACGACCCAAGCTCAAATTCTGACCATTTATTTGATGAAAATGCCATGCTGAACATTATTAATCCCATGGAAGGCATTCAACTTCTTCATCATGGTTTGAGGGAACTACACACTCGTTTGAATATCATTATCACAACTCTTAAGGATTTCCAATAACGTCAAGCAATGCATAATGTTGAACAGGAGGAGATCTTGGAAAATCATTCTCAGTCCTTGCAAAATCATGTTTTCTTAATGGAAAATCAAACTGTACTCTCTGCCAGCTAAGGGGACATTCAAATGCAGCTCCGCCAACAAATGGAAGAACTAAACAGTCTGGTGCACGATATGCGTCTCCAAGATCAACATAACAATCCATAATTTTATAATATTACTAAGTCAATAAATAAATACTCGTATATGTTATTACATTTTTCGTCGTATTATCAATTTTGTCTTATTTTTGTGTTTTCTTTTGTATGAAATGCTTAATAGGATTGTCATCATTTGCGTTGTGACTAATATAATTTAACATGTGCTTACAGGAGGGTCTATTCTCTTACATACTCATTTATCCATCCAGTTTGCCTTTGTCGTTACCTATTTATTTACTTCATCCACTATGGCATCTTCATCAATTGCATCTTCATCAAACATGGTATCTCCCAAACTCATTCCTGAGCAATCCTTTCAGTCTATGATGGATTCCAATACCTATGGCCATCTCTTCCGTTACTACATTACAAACATCAGATGGTCTTCCCTAATTCTTCAACCTGACCAAACTTATTCTCCGAGTTTGGTTGCATACTTTTATGCTAATATGGAAGACACACCAGCATTCAACCATGCGCATGGTTTCTACTTAGACGGGTTCACAATCCAAGTTGGTGACACACCTCATATCTTTTCTGAACAACAACTTGCACTAACTTTGGATTTTCAATATCACGAACCTATTACATCATGGCATTACATCTATCATAATTCTTACCGTTCCTTTTAGTGGCAAGCGTTTCGTGAAACTTACGGTGATGGTCTTGAGATTAAACGAGAAGAAAATGGTCATGTGGCATGGCGTGACGTCACCATTCCCTTAGCAAGCATGACCATGAACATGGGGACTGCGATGTTATTTGTACTCCTGAACATTATGGGAGATTGGCATTTTTCTACTGCCAATGAGGCTGCTTGCGTCGTATTCAGTGCACTAGCTCAAGGTCATACATTATTTAACATCATAGGTTGTGTTATCTCCAACCTGAAACGAGCTCGCACTTTTCAGGATCAGTATATACTTTTACTGGTCACCGCTTGCCGAATCATGAAGACACATTTCCCACGTACAGTTTTCAGCTACTTTTCATGACTGGGTCAAGGTAGATTCTATGTGCCCAACAAACAGAATCATTCGTTCATTGAGGTTTCGGCAATAGAAGCGTCCCGCTCGGTACCTAAGGCATGTTCGTTGTTACCCGAATGATGAAAATATGAAGACACATTTGAGGAAATCTGGAAATGAATAATGGGTAGAAATTTGGCAGACTATTATCTTTTGGCGTGATGCTAAGGAAATGCATTTCCTTCAAGAGGACGCCAGAACTTCACATCCTGCTGGATAGTAAACTTGAGCTTGCCATTGTACATATCTAGCTAAACCTTATGTTTGGTGTGTTATCGTTTTTCATGTTTCGTATGCTCTTGTTTTTCATTATTTCGTGTGCTATGTTTAGTGTGTTATTGAACATTTTATTATTCTTTCTGAATAATATATTATATTATGTTCTCCAACCTTTCTGTTCCAGCAATCTAGCCCTAATTTTGCTCACGGTTCTCAGGTATTTTCTCTCTTTACTTATTGATACTTCGAGGACTAAGCATCATTCTGTTGGGGGTGCTTTAACCCTGTAGCAAATATTAGGCAAATTGTAACCTGTATATAGTTTTTATTTTCATGTTAATAATTGAACTTAGTGACAAAGTCTTGTTTCCTTTTCAATGATGAAAATTGTCTAGAAATCTCACATTAGTATCCGAATTAGGATTTGTTTTTAAGAAACTTAAGATAATACGTATGCAATAGTTTATACATCTTTTCATGAACATTCATGTACTGAGTATCATCGATTGTACATAATAGTAAGTTTCTGGAACCAACGGTTAGTTACTTAAATTATAAATCCTGTGAGAATCTAACCAAAAACCTTGACATGAGTGATTTGTGTGTGATGACACAGAGGAGTAGTTTTCCCGATTAGAGAAAATCACGCATCTACTTACTTGATCACCACCAACCCTAAAGAATTTAGGCCATCTTTGGATCGACATAGCTAAAAATTCTTACATGTTACAAATTTTACCGCTAGTCACTCCACTGAACCTTTCATCAAACCTTTCACTTTCACCAAAAAAAAAAAAATCCTTACCCATCTATTAAACCAAATAAAAGAACCTACCTAAGTGATGAGTATGAGAAATAGGATGAAATGTGGAAAGAATAAAGAGAAAGACTTGTCCCAAATAAAAGTCAGTTACTTGTTTCAAGAAAGAAAAATAGAACAAGGTTTAAGAAAATCATGTTCTTAAGCCATCTATATATATATATATCCATTAAAGGCTTAAGAACAAGGTTGAAAAACTCAGTTGGAAGAAGGAAAGAAAACAAGGATTTCTCTATTGTAAATATATGAAGACCCTATTCTCTCATACTCGTAAATTTTGATTATCCATTTCCATTTTCTTGTACACTATCACCTAAGCCCCACAATACCTAATAAAGACCTCTAGCTCAATTAGGAGTAGGGTGGTGTGATAATAAGTAGTAGACGTGATTGATCGACATCGGCTCCTCCTCCTCGACCGTCATTGAGATGTGAGGAAAAAGCGTGTGCCCACCTGCACACCGGAGTTAACAAAACCTGAGTGGAAAATTTTTTAGTGAAATTGTGTTTTGACACATACCTGTGAGAACCCATTTAGGTACACTCTCCAAAGGATTCAGAAACAACCCTGCTAGTACATTTCAATGAAAAGTTCACTGCATACATGATCATATGTAGATGTTTTAATTATTGAATACATATTAACTTGAGTTTCAAAGAAAACAATCCTCGTTTCCTGCTAAAGAGATGTATGGATATCTGAGATTAATTTAGGAAACGAGTTTCTGTCACTGAGTCGTTGTAGTATAAATGAAGTTTGTGAGTATCTTCTCTGGAAAACTCTCATGAGGCTATAACTCGTCCACTAGGGAATTCCTAGTGGTTTAAGGCCTTGTTGCATATGGTCAATGCAACCGCACTCTGGGAAACGAGAATTAGTTAGGACTACACATTTTTTGCCACTTATCTGTTTTAATGTCTCTTCTTTGCTTGAGGACAAGCAAAGTGTTGTTTGGGGGTAATGTGATAAGCACCCAAAAGTGTATTATGAAACCCCATTGAGACATATAAATTTGGTTAACTATGTGTTTAATAATTATGAAATAAATATGTTTTCATACTTTTGCAGGTATTCGCAGTAAACATGGAAATATGGTTTAAACTTACGATAAAGCACGAGGAACGACATATATATGAATTCTTCCAAATCCGCACAGAAGCATCAAACTTCCGAAGCTCCTACCTCTTGAACCAAGACTCCGAATGCGACAAGTGAGCTGCTCAGACAATCAAGGCGATGAATTCTACGCATAGGCAGGAAGTTGTAAAATTGCCCAAAGACCGGACCGCCACTGGACTACTCATAGGACCCACTATACGGGCCCACAAGATTGGATGAGTCGTCAATCATGGAGCATGTCAAGACAAAAATAACAAATTATTGGTGCAAAGTTGACACCTTGCATGTAATTAATTAGATTAGGTGTTAATAGTGAAAAAAAGGCAAGGTGTCACTTTGTTTTAATGTGGTGGATAAAAATGAAGTAAATGTGGTTTGATGTTTCACATGGGAGGAAATGAGATGTCTCTCAAATGGAGAAGAAAACAAAACAAGGGGGGGACACTCTATTTACTCCCTTGACTTATTTTCCTTACCTTGTATTATTTTAGTTCCTTAGCCATTTTTATAATTTAGTTTTAGTTTTGGTAAAAAAAAACTTGTAATAGTTTTAATGGAGGAAACTTTGGTTTTCTTCTAGGAAATAAATAAAAATCAAGTGAGTTTAGATAGTTAGTTTTTCTTTTTCCTCTTTCTCTCTCTCTTCTTGTATTTCTAACAAGTAATCCTTTGTCCAAATGATCATAAGCTAACTTCCCTTTGGGGAGTTAATCCAACTCATGTGAGGGAAAATATTTGTTGTTAGGTTGGTAAGTTGTTTAGGAAGAACAACTAGACCTACATCTTATCCCAAAATGATAGTTGGTGTAGTGTCTAGTTAAGAATCAAAGTGATGAGCTTAGAGATAAGTCATTGCTTGGTTCCATTTGCTAACATGTATGAGCTTAGAGATGAGCCATAAATGTTAGGGATCAAGTTTTCTTCCATTAGGGCTTATCTATGAGTCTAGGAAGAATCAAATGAACCTATTCAATTCAACAACAAAAGTTATTTTCACATGAGGAGGATTAGCTCTCCACCTTTTCTTTAGCAATTTGTATTTTGTCTTAGTTTCATGATTTCTAATCTTAATGTTTTTCTTTAATGTTAGTGTAAGAAAGAAACTTAGTATTTGTATTAACTTACTTACTAGTTCCCTAAGAGTAAAAACCAAATTATAATTGTCCTAGACTTTAGGTTGGTTCGAATCCTTATTTCAACTTTACGAACACGAAGATCGTGAGTAAGGAAACTTTGAATTCGCTCTTTCGCCAAATTAGAGAGTCAAATCTCTAACGTAGTAAAAAGCTTATATCATATATGATTACACATTCTTACTTTCTTAAAACTTTATAAGATATAGTACTTTTAGTTTTCAATATTTCCACTTGGAATGGATCAAAATAAGATTTAGTAATAGCTTGCAAGTTTGACAGTATTTTGCTGGAGGAAAATCCAAATTACTATTAAATTAAGGATCTCGGTTGAGTTAGGACGAAAATAATATCTCAAGGTATGTGCAATTAGGTTTCGTGAGTTTGAACTGTAGAACAAAATTCACATGAAATTCTATGACTGATGGAGGCGACCAAAGAGTACGTCATATATACTGATCAAGACATTCATATCTCGATTTTTTTTTAGATGCAACTTCAGATTTGACGTAAAAATATTTAGTGTGTAACCTTATTCTACTATAAACAAATTTGTTTGTAATTTTTTGAGTTAATTTCGATTTCGGTAATACTATTGAAGGTTGTTGTTTCTCATTTTATTGGGAGAGCCAAAGCTATGAGAACACATCGTGTAAGGACGAAGAGAGATGGTATGCAGCTTTTAAGGTAAAAAGATCATTCGTTAATTCAATAATAGATTGAAATTTGTTTGCATTTTTTTTAGTTAATTTTGGTTTCAATAATGCTATTGAAGGGGTTGATGTTTCTCATTTTATTTGGAGAGCCGAAGTTATGAGAACACAACACGCAAGGACGAAGAGAGATTGTATGCAACTTTTAAGGTAACATGGCCATTCGTTAATCCAATAATAGATTGATTAGTGTTGTTTCACTTGAGAATATTAACACCAGCCTACAAACACAAGTAGATCAATTTTATGAGTGGGTGTGAGCGGTCTCACACGGAGCAAAGTTTCCTTTTAATATATAGCAACTTACTCAAAATGAATTATCTCTATTAGTAGAGTACACCATAATTAACCTGGACATTTAAATTGGACTAGCCTTTTTTCTACCACTAAATACCCTTGATAAAATATTCAAACAAATTATTCAATGTATTTAAAAAAGACTATTTCATCATTTCAAATTTTACTAGCGTTTATACCCTTAAGTTTGAAAGAATGTAAAACACATTCAGAAAGGGTGTTAGTGTAAATTCAAGTCGAAACCAAATGCACGCAATATATGAATTGTACGCCTATATTAAATACTCATAAATTATGTTTTTAATTACCATAAATACACAAAGTCCTTCTTTTCCTGTCTCCCTCTCAATCTCCGCTCTACGTCTCACCCACTTTCTTTTTCAAACAGTAAAAGAAAACAACATGAAAAAAAAATCATATTTTGTCCAAGGGTTTTGCTTTTAATTCAACATCAACGATTATTCTCATGAGAAAAGGTTAGTTTGATGCTCAATTCGGTCCTTTAGAGGTTTTGAGTTTTGTGAGATTTCATTGTTAGGGTTTGGTTTTTTCATGTTTTGGTCAGTGGGTTTTGCTGAAAATTCAATACCTATTTTTCATCTATTTGTTTCATTGAAACCCCAAGCTTTATGAAAATTTTATTTTTGACTTATTGTTTGATTTGTTTCATTGCATAATTACCACGTTGAAAGATTAGGCAAGTCAGCTGAAATGATAATTTAATTTATGTCTATCTAATTTCCTATGAAGCACAATTAAGAAATTCTTCGGTGATGAAGATGGGAAGACCCTTACTTTGCTAACAAGGCTGTACTGTTTTGCATTGGAAGTTAACGGTGAGTTGTGTTGTCCACTAATTTTACCACCTTAGCAAATTGTTGTAGACATTGGCGAGTGTGTTTAAATTGAGGAATTGGGGGTTTTTATCCTTCACAATTCAACGTGCAAAAAACAAAAAAAAAAAAAAAAATTGATATTGTTTTCGAGTTTGGACGTGGCTTCAAAGCGTAGTCTCTAGGAACTCAAGGTTAGTTTCTCATAAAGATCTTCCTACTTTATGCAGACACCGATATTGTGTAATCCTTTGTACCAATGTATGCGGTTTGAGGTGTGTTTATTCGAAAAAGTCGAGTCAACATCTTGGATTTGTTGGATTTATATGATTGGAGAAGTTGGCGTCTACTTGAGGATAACCTATGAATATAATGCAAACTAAGGTACAAGGTACTATCACTTACGTTTAAATTAGGTAATAGTCTTTACCATTTGCTTTGCCCCGACCCATTGACATGCAAAGCTAGGTGGTTAGTGCGACACCTTTAGACGACTATAAGTTCAAGATTTTGTGTTTAATTGTGATTACTTAATGATTTAACATTATATATTTGTATCTTGGAGTTGTGTACGTTTAATTGTAATTACTTAAGTTCAAGTATATATATATATATAAAGTTAAATCATTAATTAAGTAATTACAATTAAACGTACACAACTCCAAGATACAAATATATAATGTTAAATCATTAAGTAATCACAATTAAACACAAAATCTTGAACTTATAGTCGTCTAAAGGTTGTAACTCTTACCTTTGTACCTTGCTAAGGAAGCAGGAGGTGGGACAAAAAAGGACAAGTGGGCTAAGGGGTGGTAATCTCTTATTGCCAAGGGATATGCCTATATACCCCTTCTCATGGATAATTGATAAGGTGATACTTAACAAAAATCGCTTGAATTTGTTCTTTATATACACTAAGACTGGGGAGCGGTTTTGTAGCAATTCATCTGGAAGGAATCTCCGTCTCATTCTCAATTTGGGAAGTTTTTTGTACTTGAATGCGTAGGAGTAAGAGAGAAGATGTATCACTAGAGGATTCATGGTTTTTTAGGTGAAATGGGCTGGAAAATGCTCAATTCCTAATGAAATCAGTGTAAGTTCTTCAAGGGGGAGGGGGAAAATAAGTGTTGGATGTGATGATGGTATGGTCAATCTGCTCAATTGTGGATTGAAATACGTATATGGATTTCAAGCTCACACTTCATCTATTCTCTTCGTCTAGCAGCTCAAGGTATTCAATCTATAACTTTTCAATTTTTTTAATAAATAGCCATAATATCCTAATTTCCTTAATAACAAATTGGCTTGGTGGTGTTGTTGATGTTACCAACCTTGGTAAATTGTGTTTTGTTACTATTACCCTCATGGCTCCATAATTTTCTAGAACTATACACTCCTTCCATGCCGATTGTGACCTGATCAACAACTAGCATTTTTTGTCAGTTGAGGTTGTTAAACTTGATGCAATAATTACATGTAAATAGACACCGACTAAGAAGTTATTTACATACATTTGACTAGAATTAGATTTAGTAGTACAACTTTCAGAAAATTTGCCTCCTAGATTATACAAGGGAACCTCTTATCTAACTTTTTATGTACTATGGTTGTTGAGGTAATAAGGGGGAAGGATGGCCACGACCAATTGTAGTGCCGTAAGGCCATTTTGAAAGGTTTCAAAATTGGTCTGAATACTGTGCTCTATTAAACCCTACTCCCACAAAGAACATGATCGTCGTGAGGGCTACTTCAAATCACCAAAAATATTTCCTTATCGAATTTTAATTTTCTGATAACTGAAACTTCTGGGATTTTTTTGGGTGTTTTTTTCATTATTTTTGTGTATGTTTCTCAATTTGTGAGGTTCGTTGGAAACAAATTAATGGTTAGGATTTATGTTGATTTTGAGGTGAACATTGTTGAAGTATGATTTATTGATATCTATGGGGTCAGTTGCGGTATTTGGTGATAGTGTAGTGGTGAACATTGTTGAAGTGTATTCGGATATCGAAGTGGTTTTGTTGGAGTTGTTCATTTTTTATGGGAAGGAGTTTTTTAGAAAAAGTTAACATGCTTGAGAAGGAATTTAGAAGCTAAGATTGTAAGTTTATTCTAGGGGTACAACTGGAAAGCAAGCAATGTGTTTTTTAGCCTCCCTCAACACTTTCCAATAGGTAATTAGTTTTTCTTTCTATTTGACATCACTTTCTATATTAGTGTATTTGTTATCTGGTGCTTTCTGTTTCTACTTACAGGTTGGTATCTACTTAGTAGACCATGTTCAGTCATGAGCAGTTACATGTCACGAGGAGTCTCAAAAAAATATATATATTAAAATATAGCCAATGTTTGGTCAAGAATGGAGCGTTACATGACTTAACTCATGACTTAACTGATGCCATGCTTGAAACGTTGTTTACAAAGACATCTGTAGATCCAACAACCTTGGATTGCAATTTTGATCAGGTAACAAGCTCATAATAAATTACACCGTCTCCATTTCAGTTTACTTCACTATTTGTTTTATAATGTTGGGTGTGAATGTGTGACTTGGTCTGTAGATTGATAATGTTAGATTTACTATTAACTTTGTCAATACAATTTTTTTTGCTCTCAATGTGGCATTGGTGATGCATGCATATGACAGTAAATTATCACTTTGTTCCTAGGTCATGTTTGTGTTGTTTGCCATGATGTTAACTGTTCTTAGTTGCCATTTGTAATTTGTGGTTGGGACTTATCAAGCCAATACAATGGAAATAATGGGGCCCTAAAGCACAGTTGTAACAAAGTTTCGGCTAAGGCAAATTAGTTATATACAAATTCGGTTATGCATTTTTCATTGTACATTAATTAGAGTTCTCTATGTATTTTCACGTGATTGAAATCTATCTTCACTATTGCCATCGAGTGGCTGCGGATGATATTCAAACTTATTCAAACTTGGACAAGTAGAAGAAAGCATAGAGAGGGGAAAGCTACCAAGTACACTTTTCCTTTATTCAATTATCGAATTTATAATTTGGAATAGTCAAATTGTTATGCATTATTATAATTAATATTTTGAACTTTGTATTTCCTCGCATTGGTATAATCAGTTTTCTTCAACCATGCTAGACTAAGTATTTCCTATGCACTTGATGTACATCTCTGGTTTAGGTTGAATTGGTGTCTGTTCAACCTAAAAGAGCAAAGTGGTGGACAGTATATTGAGCTTGTAATGGATACAATGGTTGTATTTTCGGAAAAGGATAATTGTAATGCGGACAGTGCCATATTGGAAAGACTAGCAAAGAAGTTGGAGCTGCATATCATCATAGACTTGAAGATGGAAACTATAGCTATAAGGAAAATTTTGAATGAAAGAAATGGCCAAAATGCAGAAAGCACCCAGAAGATGATAGACCTTCTGAACAAATTTAAGCAAGTTGCTGGGGTTGAAGTGTCTAATGTGCTCAATGAACTTGCTGCAAAAACTCTTGTGAATTGAAGTTCCCGTCTTTGTCTGTCCCTCGTGAATTCCTTTGTCCAATCACACTGGATATAATTAATGCACCCTGTTATCGTTGCTTCAGGACAGGTAAACCTTTGGCCATTATGTTTTATCCTTTGTAACAAGGGCATCCCATTGCTTAAAAGAATTTCTATGTTACTTTTTCAGTTCATTTGTCTTTGTTCAGTACCTATAGGATACATGCTAATGGGGACGGTCTTTATTTCTGCATACATTTTTTTTGCTCTTGAACAGTACGCTAAACTTAATTACCAATGGATTTAAAAAAACAGTATAGGTCCAAAAGTTAGAAATAACTATTTTGCTGGCATTTCCATCTCTCAAATCAAAACATGTTAAACAAGAATAGTTAACTGGTGGGTTAACGGTGAGAATAAGAAGTTGTAAAAGAAACAAACGGTTATCATCTCTAACTACCCCTGTAACTGGAAGACTAAGAGAGGTACTATTCAGACACTTGAGTGAATACTAGGAGGGTTTGCTTATACTTAAGCAGACCCAAGAGTAGAAAGCATATAAATGTTCAATTGGGAATTCACACACACATGGACAAAAGGGCCACTCATCGGTTACTATATGACTCTAGAACAACTCCGTAAGAAGTGGACAATGATAGATGCAACTAAGGATCTTGAAGGAAATGAGTCTATGAGAGTTAATACCAAAATACACAGAAATACATAAGCAAAGAATAAGGAAATGAGATATTAGAGAGAGAGATTAGAAAGAGAGAGGCCAAGGGAAGTGATGCGAGAACGCAATAGATTATCATGTGCACAACACATTCATAATGCTACAGCTAGAGTTTATCTTTTATTCCACTTCTATTTTAAATCCTTAGTTAATTAGAATTAGACTAGCTTCTATTTTAGTTTCCCAAGTTCTATTATGATTAGGATTTGTTAACTAGTTCTCTATATAAGCAGATGTAAACCTTAAGATTTTCAGACTTGATTATTATTATTGAATTAAGATAATTCATTTTTATTCATTAAACCCTAGTTTTGGGTATTTTTATACATTGTGTATCTATTGTTCTTGCTTCCACGACAAAGATACATCAAATTAGTATCAGATTCCAGCAAATTTCTTGGTTATTTTGCTATGGCAAATCAAGAACGAGGACGTGGTAGACCCCCCGGAGTTAATACAAGGCTGAATCGAGTAGAAGACGCAATTTTGGATATGCAAACGATGATGCAACAGATGATGCAGAATCAGAAAGGCAAAGCAAAAGCAATTGAAGTTGAGCAGACTTTAGAGATTGAAAAGGTAGCAGACGACAACTTACCTGCCCACGACTCCAATCTTGATACTGACTCCGCCAATTCCTCAAACTCCTCACGCCCTCAACTCTCGCATCGTCGCCATCATGCACCCTCGCGCCATAACTCTTCAGCTTCAACTTCCCATTCTAAAGCTGTCGATTTGGGTGCTTCTCACAACCCCACACAACAACAATTAGACATTCAAAACAGAGAGGAATCACCTTTGACCCCATCATCTCCTATTCGAAAAGATCGGCGTCATCTTCCTCCTATTATTCCTTTTCAAGGCAAGGCCTTGGAATCTCCGATCTATTATCAACATAGAGGTGGTGATAGAAATCTCCAACCATCGTTGGGAGTTCGCAGTCAGAAGCACAAAGGTGGTTTGCTACCAACAACTCACTATCTTCAGGGTCGACATACGTCTCCTACTCATCAGCATCGTGGTTTGACTCCATCCCGAGAAAGACGAAGAGAAACAGTGAAACCAGGAAGAGGTGTTCGCAGAGATGAAGACTCTCTCACTCCTGATGGTTGGGCTCAATTAAGGGATACCCAATGGGCTTCTAACCACCTAGCCCACAAACATTTTAAATCACCTAATAGGTCTGGTCCAAATGCCCACCCACACACTTTGAGGCCTGATCCCAATCAGTATGTCAAGGGCCCAACAACTAATAGGCATGGCCAGCAGGATGCACCCTACACACTTGATACATCTGCTTCACCACGTACACCGCGAATAAATCACCACCAACCACGTAGGTTAGCACCAGCTTTTGATCCTCCGGACCTTTCAGATTTTCCATCTAATCCTTCTCCACCAAGGCGCAATAACCACAATAGGCGCAATCAAAGGCTTGGGCCTCAACAAAATGTGCACCATAATGCAGATAATTTTGATATTAATCGTTTATTGCGCATTTTAGAGAAGAATCAGATAGGTGATATTAAATTAGACGTGCCTGAATTTAATGGAAAATTACAGCCTGATGCTTTTGTCGACTGGTTAAATAAGATTGAAAAAGTTTTTGATTATAAAATTTTTGAGGATCCTAAGTGTGTTAAATTAGTTGCGACTAAATTAACTGGCTATGCACTTGTTTGGTGGGATGAACTTCAATTGACTCGTGCTAAATTGGGTTACAACAAGATTACTACATGGGATAAGATGCGCCGAGAGTTGAAAAAAGAATTTATTCCTCATGACTATGAAAGGGATTTATTCATGCGCCTCCAAAACTTGAAACAACGGCTTCAAAGTGTGGCTGGGTATACTGAGGAGTTTCTTTTGTTGTGCACACGGGCTGATTTGTCTGAATCCGTCGATCAAAAAATTGGGCGTTATTTGAATGGGTTGCGCAGACCACTTCGAGAGGCATTAGCTTTCAAAGATGTTTATGATATGTCCGATGCTATTAAATATGCTCTCAAAGCTGAAGATTTGCTTCGCTCAGCCCCTTCAGCTACTGCAAGTGCCACTTCTCCCCATGTTCCTTTGTCATCCAAACCTCCTCCTACTAGAGTGGGTCCAATCACATGTTATGAGTGTAAGGAAATTGGACATGTTCGTAGTGACTGTCCTAAATGCAAACACGTGGGTTTAACACGGGATGAAGAAAATCTCACCCATCTGGAAGAAGACGTCACTGAGATTGATGGCTTTTTAGCTTATGCAGATTCTGGTTGTCCCCAATTGATTGTTCGCCGTTCTTTAGTTACTCCAGTTGTTAAGCATGATCCTACGTCATGGCTTTGTCATAATATCTTCCGTACTCGCTGCACTTCGAATGGCATGTTGTGTAATGTTATCATTGACAGCGGTTCCAGTGATAATATTGTTTCTAAAGATATGGTGGACAAGCTGAAACTCAAGGATGAGCCATATCCTGAACCTTACACTATTTCTTGGTTACGGGATGGTGCCACAGTCAAGGTTACTCGCCGTTGTCTAGTTTCTTTCTCCATTGGTCCTAAATACAAGGATGATGTTTGGTGTTCTGTTGCACCCATGGACGCATGCCACTTGTTACTTGGTCGTCCCTAGCAGTATGATCTCCTTGTTACTCATAATGGGCGTGAGAACACTTATACCTTCACTTCTGGTGGCGAGAAAATTGTTTTGGCACCACTGACTCCATTTCTCCAACCTTCTCAGCCACGCCCACCAGTGAAACCAGGTTTTCTAGCAGACGGACGTCATTGCGGTATGTTTCTTGCTCTTACTGCGTCATTTCTTGCAAACCCTACTACTATACCACCTGTGTTACAACCAATGCTAGATTCATATTCTGATGTTTGTACTGAGCATGCTAATGGAGGATTGCCCCCTTTACGAGATATCCAACATGCTATTGATCTTATTCCTGGAGATCCCCTCCCTAACTTACCACATTATCGCATGGCTCCTTCTGAACACGCTAAGTTACAGAGGCAAGTTACTGAGTTATTAGCTAAGGGATTTGTCAGATAGAGTATGTCCCCTTGTGTTGTGCTAGCTTTACTTACTCCTAAGAAAAATGGGAGTTGGAGGATGTGTGTTGATAGCAGGGCTATTAACAAAATCACTGTGAAATATTGTTTTCCCATTCCACGCCTTGAGGATATGCTTGATTCATTGCATGGTGCTAAGGTGTTTTCCAAGCTTGATTTATGATCTGGATTTCATCACATTCAGATCCGCCTTTGAGATGAATGGAAAACTGCCTTTAAAACAAAAAGACGGTTTATATGAGTGGTTTGTCATGCCCTTTGGTCTTTCTAATGCTCCTTCTACCTTCATCGCCTTATGACTCGTGGTTTTGAAGCCTTATCCGAATAAATTTTGTGTTGTCTACTTTGATGATATTTTGATTTACGATTCTTCCGAAGTCCGAACATATCAAGCATATTGAGATTCTTTTGGGTGTTTTGCGTACTGAGAAGCTTTATTTACAACTTAAGAAATGTTCTTTCATGGTTGACTCTATGGTATTTTTGGGTTTCGTGGTTTCTGCCGATGGTATCTGTGTTGATGATTCCAAAGTCCAGGCTGTTATTGAGTGGCATGTTCCTTCTACAATGACTCAGGTTCGTAGTTTTCATGGTTTAGCTTCTTTCTATAGAAGGTTCATTCATAATTTTAGCAGTATTATGGCTCCTTTAACTGCTTTGACGTGTGAGAAAGCTTTCAAATGGACTCCTAAAGCTAATGAGGCATTTGACTTGATTAAGAAGAAGATGACTTCTGCTCCTATTTTAGTTTTGCCAGATTTCACTCAACTCTTTGAGGTAACATGTGATGCTTGTAAGTACGGCATTGGTGCTGTTTTGAACCAAAATGACAAGCCGGTTGCTTTCTATAGTGAGAAACTTACTGGTGCTAAATTGAATTATTCTACATATGACTTGGAGTACTATGCAGTTGTCCAAGCTGTACGACATTGGCATCATTATCTTATTCATCGTGAATTCCTCATAAAGTCTGACCATGAAGCTCTTCGTTATCTTAATACTCAGAAGGATGTCAGTACTCGACATATCAAGTGGAACTCTTTCTTGCAGAAATATACTTTCCACTTACGGTTTGGTTTGGAAAGGATAATCGAGTTGTTTGATGCTTTGAGTCATCGTTAAGATCTCTCTTGGTTACTCTCCAACCTCTTTGTTTGGTTTTGATGAGTTACTGGCGACTTATATGCTCGGGATGTCTATTTTGGTCCTATTCATGCCGATCGCTTAGTACATCATGGTGTATCCGTGAATTTTTTCTCCATGATGGTTTCATATTTCGGGGTTCACAGCTTTGTATTCCCATTTCTTCCTTCCGTGATCAGATTATGATTAAAATGCATGATGGGGGGTTGAGTGGTCACTGTGGGATCATAAAGACCATTGCCTCTATCAGGGAGAAGTACTTTTGGCCTACTATGCGTAGAGATATTAACCGGTTTATTGAGCGATGTTATGTGTGCCAGACAGCGAAAGGTAAGCACACTAATGCTGGTTTGTATACTCCACTTCCTATTCCCGACAAACCTTAGGTTGATGTCTCCATGGATTTTGTGTTGGGTTTACCACGTTCTACACACAAAAAGGATTCTATTTTCGTGGTTGTGTATCATTTCTCCAAGATGGCTCATTTCATTCCCTGCACTCGTACTACAGATGCTGCACAGGTTGCTCATTTATATTTCTGTGAGATAGTTCGTTTGCATGGTTTACCTCGCACTATCACTTCTGACATAGATGTCAAGTTTACTAGCTATTTTTGGAAAACATTATGGAAGCTTTTTTAAGAGTAAGATCCAATTTTCTACAGTTTTCCACCCACAGACTGATGGGTAGACTGAGGTTGTAAATCGTAGTTTGGGTGACCTATTGAGGTGTTTGATTGATGATAATCCCAAATCTTGGGAGTTTGTTCTAGCACTAGCAGAGTTTGCTTATAATAACTCTGTCAACCGTTCTACAGGCCTTTCTCCTTTCATGATTGTAACTGGAATGACTCCTCTTACTGTTCTTGATCTTGCTCTTATTCCATTGACTGTTCCCATTTGTGCATCTGCAAAGGAATTTGCTTCCCGGATTCACCTTATTCATGAGGATGTCAATAAGCGTTTGGAGAAATCTTATGCCATGTACAAGACTAATGCAGACAAACACAAGCGCTTGGTGACTTTTGAGGTTGGTGATTTGGTGATGGTTTATTTGAGAAAAGAATGTCGGCCTTCATCTCACAAGTTAATGATGCGACGATTTGGCCCATTTCCCATTGTCGCCCGTCATGGAGAAAATGCTTATGAATTGGACCTCCTCCCGAGATCGTTATATCTCGCGACTTTCATAATGTAGCGGATCTCACTCCTTTTGTTGGCGATAGTATTCCACCTATTCCCCTACCTGTAGATCATAGTGCTGTTCCTGCTATTGCTACAGATCGGATTGAAACTGTCATTGATGTTTTAGTTTCTACTACTACGACTCGCCAAGGTACTTATGATCGTTATTTGGTGAAGTGGTGTGTGACAGTCCATTCTCAGAAAATTCATGGATTTCTGATGCTGCATTTCAACTCATGGATCCTACTTTCTACTAGAAGTACAAGGACTTAATCTCGAGGATGAGCTCTTCTCAAGCTGGGGGGATTGATGCGAGAACGCAATAGATTATCATGTACACATCACATGCATAATGCTACAGCTAGAGTTTATTTTTTATTCTACTTCTATTTTAAATCCTTAGTTAATTAGAATTATACTAGCTTCTATTTTAGTTTCCCAAGTTCTATTATGATTATGATTTGTTAACTAGTTTTCTATATAAGCAGATGTAAACCTTAAGATTTTCAGACTTGATTATTATTATTGAATTAAGAGAATTCGTTTTTATTCATTAAACCCTAGTTTTGGGTATTTTTATACATTGTGTATCTATTGTTCTTGCTTCCGCGACAAAAATACATCAAAAAGTTTTTAAAAAAATTCTAGACCTTTATTCGTTCTTTCTTTGTCTCTGTTTTTCTTATTTGTATTTTTTTTTCCAGGTATCGCCTTCACAAACAGATCATTGCTTTGAAGTCATTTTCTATGCAATTGTAAGGTAAAAGACACAATTTGCTATTAAAAACTTTATCAACTTTTTTCATATTCTTTCTTCTACATGCAATAATGTAGTGATTATGATGTTATTTTTTTTGTTTTGTTTACAAATTAATCGTGTTTCAATTGGGGATTCCAGGGTTATGTTTTCATTTGTTGGAACTTGCTTTCACAATGCTACATCCAATGTAAGTAAGTTAAATGACTCACCATTTTACCAGCTTATTTGATCCTCTACCATTGAACTTATAATGAGATTTTACATACATTTAATGCTTTATGTAAAGAAGACGAGTGTATAGAATGGATAACATTTTATGATTTTTATGTTATGATTGGCGCAACTTGTAGGTTTGCTGCATTTATGGAAAGAAATGCGGAAGAGGTGGATTCCGTGATTGATTGAGTGGGTGTTTGAATGTCAGATATTGCATCATTGAATGAGATGTACCAGGGATGAAATAGCATATGTTGCTTTTTCTTTGATTGTGTATAGAATATATATTTATTACTATGATCTCCCATCAGTTCCATATTCACTTAGGATGCATTCCGATTTATTAGTTCCATACCAATTTTAGAAACCAAAGTTCTCTTTTTTTTTCTTTTTTTCTTTTTTGTTTGGTAAGCCTGTTTTAAATGAGATCAGTAACTTTTTGATGCTGGCGGGATTCGAACCCCAGACCTCTGGTATCATCACCCAAAGGTTTTACCGACTTTGCTAGTCGACACCTGCATCCACCAAAGTTCTCTTCACATACATTTCAATAAGTTTTCTCAGTGCATAGCATGTGCATTATTGCTAGTAGAAGTTAAAAGAAGAACCATAATGTAATGTCAACCAGATAAGTGAAAAAGAGAACAATAAAAAAATTTCACAAACATATCATATTATCAAGCATTTTATCAAGCGAAAGTGATGAAGAAAAGTAAAGTGTTTCTAAGCATTTTGTCAAACGAAAGTGATGAAGAAAAGTAAAAGGAGAATAGAAGAAGGCCTCTTTTATTTTTGGGGTATTTAGCTTTTGGGCCACTTTTATAATGCATAATTTACAGTTGGTCACCAATTGATCATTTATTAGTCTTTGGGCCAAAATTGACGGTTGACTACGTTGACCGTGATTTAATCGTTGGTCTCAAAAAGAGTTTTTGTATAATGAATAAAATACCCTTGCACACGTGAGTTTTTAAAGTGAACAAATAATGATCAAATCTTAGATCAAATCCAACTGTCTAAATTAAATTGCCATAGAGCTATGTAACTAAACAAGGCCGGGAGCACTGGATCGTGCTCTCGGTCATCTTCTCCGCCAGCATCACTGTCTCCACCATCAGCCACTACGAATCGACCACCATCATCCCAAAAAAACCATTCGGTTTTGCTCTCCACTCAAAACCAAACAACATTAATTAATCAAGTAACTCCAATTATCAAACCAAAAATTCCATCTCCAAACTCAATTCAATTTGCCAAAAGGTAACTTGCCAAAGCTCTAATCGGTCCATAACGTAACTACCAGCAGGCCATACATAAACCTTGCAATAGATTAATCATTTTTTTTAACTCATAAATAAATATCTTTCTTCCTTCTAATTAGTTTGTATGTTTCTCTCCGCAATAAACCCAACCCCGAAAACTCTTCTCTCATTCTCTCTCACTCACACTATAATCACACCCAAGCTTTTTACTAACACAGACCAAAAACAATAACCAACGCGTCTAATAAAAACAATTTAATTTCATCAGCTTTTGCAATTGCAGCTGCTATGCGTAAAGCAGGGTCAACTACTTGTTCAGCAGTTGAGTTTGTACAAAGAATAGAGAATACTAGTAGTCGGCTAGTTTTACCCAAGGCCCAAAATTTCGATATCGGTTAATATATCGGTGTACCCAAAAACCGAGATATATCGGATATCTCGGTTTTTTTTGTGACCAGTCCAAAGTTTCTAAAATATCGGATATCTCACCGATATATCTCGGATATCTCGCCAATATATCTCGGATATTTTGGATATTTCAGAAATTTCAATATTAAGTTATTAACAATTGGTCAAAAAGTCAACTGATATATATATATCGATTATCTCGGAAATATCGATTATATCGGCGATATAAACTTTCATATCGGAAATTCCGATATATCTCGGAAAAAAAGGGTTCAATATTCAGTGGATATATATCGGAAATATCGATATCGGTGTACTAATTTACCGAGATATATCGGCGAGATATCGGATATCTCGACGATATTTTGGGCCATGGTTTTACCCAGTTCGGATTTCCAGTTACTCTGTTCTTAACAGTTGGATTTGTTTAAAACTGTTGTTGATATAAGAGATGCTGTTTTGTCGATTAGTTTTTCTTCAATGTCGTTTTCTTTAATGTCGAACACCGATGATGATTAGTGGTTGTGTTTTTTAGTAGAGTGTTAGGATTTTTTATTGGAAGAGATTATAACACGTGTCACGAATAAATGGTCGGGATCAATAGTCACGGTGGCCATTGATTTGAACAGAACATTGATCTTAGCCGTTTATTTCAATCACGTGTAATACACGTGCAAGGGTAAATGTGTCAATTTATAAAATATATACGGATCACCGTCAATTTTGGCCCAAAGGCTAATAAACGATCAATTGGTAACCAACTGCAAATTATGCATTATAAAAGGGGAATTGCTATATACAGACCCCATATATCTCAAGGCAGACCCCATTTTAAAAAAAATTAATACCAAATATGTCCCCAAATAATCTCTTAGGGTAGACTCTACTTAAAAAGTGAAAACACATAAATTTTAACTTTTGTCTTTTTACTCTCTCTCAAGAAACCTTCCTTAAACCCACACTTTTTTTTCCCACTCCTCTCATTTTCCAATCTAAATAAACTTAACCCACACATCTCTTCTTTTTCTACACATATTCATCTTCTTTTGTTCTATTTCTATTTATAACCCATCTTTTTGTTTTTCATTTTTTTTTTGATGACATTGAGTGAAATGGAATGGGCATATGATGTTTTCAATGTGAAAAATGAACTATTTAATGAAGAGAAATTTCAATCAAGTGACCAAGACGGCGACCAAGACGAGGTAACTCCATATACAACTATTGTTCATAATGATTCCAATAGCAATTTATTATGAAATCATTATGAGGACGACTTGTACAAAATGTGATTACAAAGTATTTATGCAAACTCAATCTATAAGGACAATCTCTTCCGTTTAATGGTTGATTTGAATAGTGAGTGTTGGGAAATGGGAATAGTCTTAGGTTCGAGATGCCCCAGGCCAACTAACTTTCTAAGACTCTGGCGCCCCAACTGGAGCGACTTGTGAAGCATTAGACAGTCTAATTTGGCCGTCTCTTAGTTGCTTTGATAGATATCCCATATTTTTCTTGTGACAAATTTTTAGCTAACATTATAATTCACTGTAAATGTTATAGGATCATCTATACAGTCACAATGAGGTACCAATTGATGCACTTCGGACTTCACAAAATTCAAATGCATCTTTGGAGGAGCACTACATAGATCAAACCGAACATTTTAACACCAACATGGTATGCATGGATGAATATATGTTTTGAAACTTACTTTTTTGATTTAATACCTTCTTACCCATGGATTAATGAATACTTAAATTGATTTATAGGTATTTGATAGTCGTCAAGATTTGATTGATTAGACACAACATAAAGGAAGTGAAGTGGGAGCTATTATTGTCACTGGGAAATCTCAAAATGCAATTGGTGGGAAGGCTCCTAGACTTATTTTGATATGTGAGCGTGGTGGTAAATTTCGATCTCATAAAAAGGTAGAAGCAAACGAGAAGGCAGTGAGAAAGACTGGAACAAAAAAGATGAATTGTCCTTTTAAATTAAAAGCGTGTTTTGAACGTGGTAGTTTAGATAGATGGACTCTAAGAGTTGATTGTGGTCGTCATAATCATGGGATGGCAAAAACTATGGAAGGTCACTCTTATATGGGAAGGTTTAATAAGATGGAAATGATTCTTGTATCTGAGATGAGTAGAGTTGGAGTCAAACCAAAAGAGGTCATGAATGATGTCAAAGCAAGAGATATATTAAACTCGTCTTCCATGAGACAAATGTATAACGCAAGACACAGAATTAGACTTGATGAAATGGAAAATAGAACACAGTTGCAAGAGTTGGGTAGATTGTTAAGGGAAAATGGATATGTGGAGTACCGTAAACGTCGAGAAGGTAGCAATGAGGTTTGCGAATTGTTTTGGGCCCATCCGGGTTCGATCCAAATGGCTAAGACTTTTAACCAAAATTTTCTCATGGATTGTACGTATATGACAAACAAGTATCATTTCAAGTTGTTAAAGATTGCAGGAGTGACATCGACCAATATGACTTTCACTGCATGTCATGTGTTGATGGAAAAGGAAAAAGAGTATGACTACACTTGGGCATTGGAAAGGTTTCGAGAGATACTCATGCCTGAAGTTCCAGTGTTGATTGTGACTGATAGGGAGCTAGCTTTGAAGAATGCATCCGATGTAGTCTTTCCAAATGCAAAGAAGCACTTGTGTCGATGGCACATTTCCCAATGTGTCTTGAAAATGGGAAAAAATATTCTCAGTGACGAGCAAAACATAAATAAACTTTGTGCCATGTGTACTAATGTGGTAAAGTCAAAGACACAGGAGGGTTTTTTGAGAAAGTTTGCTTATATAGAATTAGCTTTTAAAGACTATCCTGTGCTCATCCAATATTTGCGTAGAACATGGTTGCCTTACAAAGAAGCATTTGTTGCTTACTGGATAGACCAACAAAAGCACTATGGAAACACTACAATGAATAGGGTGGAAGGATTGCATGCTTGACTGAAATCGAGCTTGAAGGGGACATGCAAACATGATTTTCTTGGAATGTGGAAATTGATCCATCCAGTTATCAATATTGAGATGAGCGAAATTAGAGCCTCTTTTGAGAGAAGTTTAACTAGATTTCAGCACGAGCACAATGACGAGTTTTTTAGTGAGCTCAGAGGATTTATTTCAAAGAGAGCTTTAGATTTGATTTTGGAAGAGATGAGACGTATAGATGTCATTGGGGTAGATGATAGTGTTTGCGACCACACTTTGAGTACTTCACACGAGTTGCCGTGTGCGCATGAGCTAGTGATACTCAAACAAAAGGGTGCAAAATACCTCTTTCTGAAATTGATGAATTTTGGAAAAAGTTGTCTATTGAACTGAAAGCTAGTGATCCCATTGGTGTTGATTACAAACCAGCTATGGATTTATTTATTCAACAACTAGGATCGACTTCTGAAGACCAGCAGAGATCTATGATAAAGATGCTCATGGAACTTGCAACACCTGAAAGTTCATCATTGGAGCCACCAAAGGAGGATGCTACACCAAAAGGTCGTCCTAAGGGCAATACTAAGAAGAGGCCAGCAAAAGAAGAGTGGTCAACTACCCGAGATCCGTCATGGTTTGAGTACCCTCCAGATGCTCCACCCATGACTCCACAATCCATAACGAAGCCTAAGGCCAAACCATTTGTTCCAAAGAGGAAGAAACCAAATTTTGATGTTGGTTGCTCCATTAATGAAATTGAACATCCTCCAGATGCTCCACCCGTGACTCCACAATCTATAACGAAGCCCAAGGCTAAACCATATGTTTCAAAGAGGAAGAAACAAAATGTTGATGTTGGTTGCTCCATTAATGAAATTGAGCATCCTCCAGATGCTCCACCTGTGACTCCACAATCTATAACGAAGCCCAAGGCCAAACCATATGTTTCAAAGGGGAAGAAGAAACTGAGTTTTGATGTCAGTTGCTCCATTGCTCAATCTGGATATAAAATGTGTTTTCCGCGTGAATTTCTACAGTTAATTGTTGGTTTTGAAGACCCTGTCGGCGATGGAAATTGTGGTTTTAGGGCTCTCTGCTTGGCTTTGGGAAGAAAAGAAACCAACTGGTTTTGGATGAGACAAGAGTTATTAAGTGAGTTAATGTCAAATGAGGAATATTATGTGAGGATATTTTCCCAGGAAGCTGTTGATGGATTAAATAAAAGGATAAGGAAAAAGAAGAGAACTCGTGCCAAGAGGAACAAATGGATGGATATGCCTATTACTAGGTATTTGTTTGCGTCGAGATTTGACGTTGTGCTTGTACAGTTCTCTACATCATATTGTTATACCTTTCTCCCTATGAGATCCCCAGTGGATCTAAATAATGTTAATGTGCTTGGGATCGGTTATGTTAATAGTAATTATTACATTAAACTAGATTTGGAAGATGGTTGCCCAATTCCAAAAATAGTGTTGTTTTGGAGCAGGAATAGTCTAGAAATAGTCAAAGACTGGGAAATTCTAGTGAAAACCCGTGTGGAGGCATTCCAAGGGTTGAATGTTCAAGGGATTGCTCAAGCGGAGGCTTTTGAAGGAGATCCAATTTTTGTCGATTAGTGTAGTTGGGCAAATAGATGTTTGAAATATTTTATACTTTTACAGAAGATACATGAAGAAACATTTTTTGCGATGAAAAGTTTTTGTAAAGACTTTGATAGAATGGAATTGAGTTTCTTATATATTTTGGAACCAAACATTTTACATATTTTAATTTTGATGTTTCGACTTTCATTGTTTACATGTATTGGTCTGAAACATTTTGCCAAAATTTCAAATTAGTTAGAGTTTTAATTTTGATCAAAACTAACCTAAAAATAAAAGACGTTCAGATTAGGCTAACTCCATCTGCATTGGATGGTTGGACTAGACCGTCTTAGAAAGATAGGAAATTGTGTTGGACCTGTCTTACGAACGGTCCATTAGAACCAACTTTAAAATAAAAGACGTTCAGATTAGGCTAACTCCATCTGCATTGGATGGTTGGACTGGACCGTCTTAGAAAGATAGGAAATTGTGTTGGACCTGTCTTAAGAACGGTTCATTAAAACCAACTTTAAAATAAAAGACGTTCAGATTAGGCTAACTCCATCTGCACTGGATGGTTGGACTGGACCGCCTTAGAAAGATAGGAAATTGTGTTGGACATGTCTTAAGAACGGTTCATTAGAACCAACTTTAAAATAAAAGACGTTCATATTAGGCTAACTCCATCTGCATTGGATGGTTGGACTGGACCGTCTTAGAAAGATAGGAAATTGTGTTGGACCTGTCTTAAGAATGGTTCATTAGAACCAACTTTAAAATAAAAGACATTCAGATTAGGCTAACTCCATCTGTATTGGATGGTTGGACTGGACCGTCTTAGAAAGATAGGAGATTGTGTTGGACCTGTCTTAAGAGCGGTTCATTGGAACCAACTTTAAAATAAAAGACGTTCAGATTAGGCTAACTCCGTCTGCATTGGAAGGTTGGACTGGAATAACCTATCTCGTTTTGGATAGCTGATCTAAACTGTTTAATTGGTCAAAATTGATCAATTTTTAGTAATTCACTCAAATTTGGTTCACAATGGCTGACAAAATCTTTATTTTAAGACAATAATTAAAAAAATCATTACTAACCATTGTTTATACACCTAAATGTTACATATTCATTTTATGGTCTTCCCCACTACACTATATGAGCTGAGTTCAGGGTTTAAGGTTTATGGGTAAGGTTTTGTACTTTACAAAGATGTGAATGAAATTAAATTTGAACAATATTTTTTTTTCTTTAATTCAAAATTTATTATTGAATTTTGGCTCACAAAATTATTTTTGAAATTTAAATACATGACTCAGTTTTGGGTTTTGGGTTTATAAACCGTTTAGTTGGTCAAAATTGGTCAATTTTTAGTAATTCACTCAAATTTGGTTCACAGTGGCTGACAAAATTTTTATTTTAAGACAATAATTAAAAAAACATTACTAACCATTGTTTATACACCTAAATGTTACATATTCATTTTATGGTCTTCCCCACTACACTATATGAGCTGAGTTCAGGGTTTAAGGTTTATGGGTAAGGTTTTGTACTTTACAGAGATGTGAATGAAATTAAATTTGAACAATATTTTTTTTTCTTTAATTCAAAATTTATTATTGAATTTTGGCTCACAAAATTATTTTTGGAATTTAAATACATGACTCAATTTAGGATTTAGGGTTTTGGGTTCAGAGCATATATATAGTGAAGGAAAACTTTGATTCAATTTTTTTGGTCAATTGGTTTGTAGTTTTTTTTTTTTTTTTTTCATATGAAGTCTTGAAGTCTTGAAGTCTTGAAGATGAAATTTAAATTGAAATTTCCCACCCAAATTTTAAAATTTGAATTTGAATTTGAATTTTAAATTTTAGTCAAATTTCGAACACAATATTTTGGTAATTTGGTTTGTATTCTTCATTTCATGTTCAATACAATATGAAAACATGAATTGAATTGAAATTGGAGTTAGTGATAACACAAAACCAACTTGAAATTCAAAACGCAAAATTTAAATTTAAATTTTTTGCCCAAAATTTCAAATTGGATTTTAAATTTCGTGAAATCTCAAACCCAAAATTTTAAATTTGAATTTTGAAATCCGACCTTACAAGATAAGTTGTACCCGAAATATTTTGTCAAAATTTCAAATTTCAAATGAAGAGAGATGTGTTGGTCGAATGGTTCAATTTAACTAACTTAAAAAGAGTAGATGTTCACATTGGGCTACTCTATGCCCTCTTTGTTAGTTGGAATGGACCGCCTTATACATAGACGAAATGTGTAGGTCCTGCATTAGGAATGGTTTAATTGAACTAACCTATATAAACAAAGATGTTCCAGTTAGACTATCCCTTTATGCCTCTGTTGGTTGGACTGGACTGTCTTACACTTAGAGACAACTTTCCCTTTTTTTTTTTTTAGGCATGACTATCCCCTCGTCGAATCCAATAGCTAACAATAGTCAAATTTCAATTACAACCCAAACTTTATGATGCAAGATAGAAAATGCAAGCTTTTGAAGTGAAGGAATTTAGTAAGTGAAACCCCAAGCACAACATGCAAGGAAATGAGATAAAAGTCATAAAACTAGATGCATTACATTCCCTCGCATAAAAACGTAATCATAAAAACTACAGGTTGGACAATTCATGCTGCCAAATAGAGAAATTAGGTAACATACAATTTTATTTTGGACTTTTTTGTGTATGCGACTATGTACTATCCTAGTATGTGATACCATCTTTTGCATATTCATTTTCCTCTTTGTTCTGTGCATTTTCAGAAGTGACTGACACTGGTATTGCGACACCATCTTGTGATACACATCTGTCTCCAAAGTTTGGGCTCTATACTCCATAACAACTTAGGTATTGAAAAGGTACTTATTTTACTTGTCTGCAGATTGTTCAAGTCTTCGTAATAGTTTGAATCGATTGAGTTTTTACTCTTCGGTACTTCGGTTGCGATTTAACCCAAAATTACTTGGGGCTGCAGATATCTTAAAAGACGATAATGTCAAAGGGCAGCAAAAATTGTTGCCCTCTATTTTGTAATAACAAACAAATCCATTTTGTGATCTATCACAACATAAGACAGACAAAACTACTCAGAGTTGTCTGAGATGGAAACTGTATCACAAGAAAACACTAGGCATAAGTGCATAACCTACCAAAGCCACATTCAATAGCAAATGCAAAAAATCATGAGGGAAACAAAATCTACACACAACGGTCATCAGAGACCAAGTGACCAACCAAGGGAAATAATGGAACACTCAGCAAACAATAGAGTGCCCGCAGAGTAACCAAAGCCACTGGTAACAAACGATGGATTTCCACTTGTTTAAATTATTGATCAGTTAGCCATACTGAGACAGATGATCTTAACAAGTTACACCTACAAAAAAATATTTCGGATTTCCATGCCGAAAGTGTTGAAAGAACGGAAAGTTGATTTCTCATCGATTCAAGTTTTAAACGGATCATGGAATCTTCGGTAGTCTCTTGAACTACCACCGTCAGATATAGGAAATAAACTGCTCAAAATAGAACGAGCAAAAGACAATCTTTGAACACCACAAGATAAGCTAAAGATAGAAAAACCGGAGAAAAGTAAAGTCTCGCTTAGTATCAACATTATAAAATGGTACTAATATTACTACTACAAATCCTCTTTGTCATCAAATGTGTGCTTCCTGGCGACTCTACTTGGATGTGTGTAGAAACGATTAATGGATTCGCGGCATTTTCGTGGAGTGTGTAGAACAGTGTCAGTTTTTCTTTTTTTTATATACAGAACACAGTTGACATTCAAGATGCCAAATTGAATCCAATTCCAGTTCCTGTGGGCAAACATGAAGTTATAGGCTTATAACTTCTAATGGCTTCCTAAACTTGGTTTTCATCAATAATAACATCATAGTTCATAGTTCAGCGATGCCCGGAATCAAAAAGTTGGGAAAATGGGAGCACTACATACTGTACGATGGCTAGTTAAGAGTAAAATTGGTACAAAAAGTTAAATGCCAACTATTAACAATTTTAACATAGAAGAGAATAATGTGTCTTCAAGTTACCCTAGCTATATGCATTAGGCACTTAGGATAATACGAATATGGCTTGATAATTTTAACATAGAAGAGAATACTGTGTCTAAGGATTAACATTCTCACAAAAGAGTCTGCAGAATACAAGTGCATTTGAAAAAAACAAATTCTGGTCACCCCATTTGCTTCTAGCCTCAGGCTAACTATAATAGTATAGATGACCACTACTAACCAAAACAAGAACCTATAAAATTATCAAAATGAGGTTGGGACTCGTTAATCCATTGTCGAGCATGTCCAATTTCCTTCAACAGTCGGGTGGGTACGCCTTGATTGATGGAGGACTAGCAACTGAACTTGAACAACATGGTGCTGATCTTAATGACCTTCTTTGGAGTGCCAAGTATCTTATCAGTTCTCCTCATTTAATCCAAACTGTAATGTCTCTTTATTCCATTGCCATTCACATATGAATAGTTTCGACTTGTAATTATGACCTCTTATGTTACAGGTACACCTCGATTACCTTGAAGCAGGTGCGGATATTATTCTCACGCGGCATCTTATCAGGTAGTTGGGCTAGCTTTGTCTATTTTTTTTTCCAGTTATGTAAGTAATATATTTTTAAGAAGAAGATTTCATCATCTTTTTGTGTGTGACACAGGCTACTATTCAGGAGTTTGAATCTAAAGGCTTGTCAAAAGAAGATAGTGAAGCATTGCTACAGAGAAGTGTTAAAATTGCATGTGAGGCACGAGATACATACTATGAGAGATGTGCAGAGCATTTGGCTGATGGAACAAAAAATGGAAAGATTCTCAAGCACCGACCTATTTTGGTTGCAGCCTCTGTAGGAAGCTATGGGGCATATTTGGCCGATGGGTCTGAATATGAGTATGTTACTCTGTCTTTCTTTAAAAGGTCTAAAACGTTTTCTTCACAAATTCGTAAACACAAACAAGAACTCGAGTAAAAAACTAACTACATAACTATGAATCAAGTATGAAGATTATACCCATTACCCAAATCTTAAAAACAAAGAATCAAACCATAAGACAGCACAGTTAAATAAAAGTTAAGTTAAAATGGGTAATAAAAAAGTTCTTATTACCTTAAACACTTTGTTTCCTCAAATTATCAAGAGTCTCCTGGTGGTAATGGTCATTCAATGAAGAAAAATCAAATTTTGCAACTGCCAATAAAACATCACCACATATCAACTAAACACGTTAAAAACTTATACATTACAACATTGAAATAAACATAACATTACCGGATAACCCAAAATTTTAAACATGATTCAAGGACTTCCACAGATCGCGATTTGGGCCCAAGTGTTCCAACGATTTTAGTCAAATATGGTAAAAAGCTTAACACGTTTTAAAACTCATTTTTCATCATTATAACGTCTTAAACATAGGAGGGGAAAAAAAAAAAAAAAAAAAAAAAAAAAAACAATGTTGTATTTTAGAGGAGGAAGAAAGAGAACAGTGAAAAGAGAAAATAAAGTTTTTAGTTTTTGAGACCCAGGAGGGTGTGCCCAACGATAATTTTAAATTTGTGGTCTGTTTTGAGAAAAAATGGGGTCTGCCTTGAGAGATATGGGTCTGTATATAGTCCTTCCCTATAAAATGGCCCAAAAGCTAAATACCCCTTTATTTTTCCCCCGTTTCGAATTTTGTTGATTGAAGAGTAAAGGGAGGGTTTGCCACAGTGATTCGGGCGGTTGGTTGCGGGTCCTTGAGTCAAGCGGTTCGGGTTCTCGGTCGGTTCGAAATCTTCTTTAAACTGATGATGAACGAAGCAGCGAGATGAAACTGAAAAAGGATGGATTTTTATGTAGCAGACGAGGACCATGTGATCAGCTCTTCTTATTACAACGTTAAATAAACCGCCATTTCTACAACGGTAAAAAACTACCTCTCTTTCCCTTTTCTTTCCCTCTTCTCATTTCAGCGCCACTTCTTTAAACACTCACCCAGATTCTCAAGCACCATCAACGGTGTTTGGGATTCCATATCGTTATCTCTCTTCAATGCTAAAACTGAAAGAGAGGGATCACCAAAAAAATGGAAGATTTCTCTTCATACCATCATCACTATAGTGATGACCCGCCTAGTAGTCCATTTGAAAATGTACTTAGACTATTTGAAGACTCATCAGACCATGAAATTAATTTTGACGAAATTGCCGGCCCTTCTCATCCAATTGATGTAGCGAATCCTGATGGTGTTATATTGCTAGGAGAAAATGAAGGCAGTGATCAATTTGTGGTTGATGATGATGTATATAGTAGATTTACTAGTCGAGGAGAATATATATTCGACAACGAAAACAACATTGCTGGTCCTTCTGGACGAAATGAAGGAGAAAATGTTGATTGTTTTGTAGATTCTACGGATTTTTTAAATGAACCAGTTCAAGAGGAGGTTGCGAATGTGAATTCTGAATGCGTAAATGCAAGACCACTTAGTGTTTGGCCTCCGCAACCGATTGCGTTTAATTGCAGTTGTTGTCAAGTACTTAGAGATATCGTTCACTCCAATGGTATGTTTGAGTAATTGGAGTAAATTTTTCGCTTGTGAACCGTTATTTCAGTGTTACGAAAAATAGCCAAAGTAAATAATTTGTTTAGCAGCACAGTGGTAAGTTTGTAGAGCATGTTTAATAAAGAACTTAAAACAATGCCCTGCCACATACGGACTCCGATTTTTAGCCTATAACCTATGGAGTAGCCGAGTAGGCAAATAGTATCTTGATGCTTTTATTGGTTTTTAGCATTAAATTGAACCTTTTCCTTTTTCCGGTGCAGGTAGTTATACTACAAGACTTGAGATTCATGGAAGAGTTGGCATAATCTGTCACGCAATTCTTGAGAAGCGACATGATGTTGATGGAGGTTCAATAGTCGAGCGTCAAATGATCGAGTAAGAATTGAATTCACTAATATGCTTTTATCTTCTAGTTTAAAACTTAATTGACAGTGAATATGGATTGGTCATGCCGTAATATCCTGTTTTATGCTATCATTTTTACACATTATGTAGTCCATTTCCAAAGATGCATGTAACTGTAGGTAGGATCTTTGAAAAAATGTCACGGTGGCAGTCAGAAATGACGATTTTACTATAGTGAGCTGTTGATATAAAGACAAGAACCAGTGAACGGCAATATATAAAAACATTTGAATTGGATGTGATGTTATCCTTCTTTGACTTCTAATCTTGGTTATTGTTTTTTCTCTTTGATGCAATAGCTTTTGCATGAGAAGCATAGAAGATGTTAAGCAGTACCTGATTGAGTACTGTGAAGAGCGGAAACAGGCAGGATTTGTTATGTTGCAAGATCCATTCTTAACCTTTTACGATGCGCTATGTGTGGGGCTCAATTGCAATGAGAATCCAAACACATTTGAGATCATCCGGCCAATTGGAACTGAAACAGGTTGATACTGCTTCTCCTCCTCCATATAAATTTTATCTCCATATTTTGGCTCTTTAGATAAAACAGAAGGAAAAAAAAAAACGAACCTTACTTTTAGAGTTGCACCAGTACCATGCCTGATTAAAATGCTGTCATCGTCTAATAATGTCATATTGCCATTGTTTTCAGCTGTTTTCCAGTAGTTATGATAAAAACCACCAAATATTTAAGCACAATTATGCTTTGTTCTTTCTTTTTTGGGTGGGAACAGGGATGTGCGTGTAGATTACTTGTGGCTTGGGGTTTAACTCCCTAACAACTAACATCATTAGCAGAACTTGACCATGCAACTAACCTACCCGAAGAAAACAGTACCAACTGACACTGTTGTAATTAGTGTTTTCAAGCACATCTATAAATAGATATTAATACCAAATGTTGATTTTGGTTTGTAGGTGCACAAAGGATTGCCTCACTATTTCTACAGACAGTTGCTGAAAATAACTGCCACATGGCATAATCATCAGGAATGGTACTGGTGTAATACTTCAAAGAACGGTTCCTAATGGACTCATTTGTTCCCTCTTCAAGGGAATAGGGTTATTAACTAAATGACCATATCTGTTCATTTCTTGGGTTTATAACAGGGGACTGTCAAAGAAGTCATCTGATTGGAGAAAGCAGTTATGTTAGACTCCCCAGAAGCCGCTTGGCAGCACAGGTTAACTTCCTTCTATGATCCCCGTACTCTGCATTTTATAAGATTTTTAGTTGCTTTTGTTGAAAGTTATACTATAGAAGAGGAATTCCAGTTGGGAAGCCCCCGCAATGCCTAGTTACAGATTTTTTCATAGTTAATCTCATTTTCAATTCCTTTTGGCCTTGCTTTGCGATTTTAACTGGAAGCCCAGCCAATGCCTAGTGACATATTTTGTCATTTAATCTCATCCTCAATTCCTTTTGGCCTTGCTTTGCGATTTTTCTTTTCTAACATTGTCGTGTGTTCTTTTTTTTATTTAGAGGGAAAGAACAGGGAGATTGAAGATGAGCGACATAGTCAAATATTTCGACCTTCCCATACAAGTTGCGTCCCAAAGATTGGGTATATGCCCTACCGCTTTAAAAAAGATATGTCGCAATAATCGAGTGGAAAGATGGCCCCAGAGAAAGGTATTTCATTTAGATGTGAGATTTATGAGAGTTTAAGGCATACAGTTTATGGGTCAAAGTTTTGTCATAGTTAAGGAATGAAATCAATCTTATATTATCATATCATATTACAACAAGTATCAACTTATATTGTAGTGTTGTATATGGCAAAATATCTATGATACCGTTGTAGTTTACAGTTCATCAGGTTTTGAATTTCCAAGAGATTAGTTGGCACAAAAATTTTGGTATCTTTTATTTAATATATGCCGTTTTTATATTTATTGGAAGGTGTTTAGAGTATTTAGTATGTGCTTTTAATTTTCCATTTTGCTATATTTTGCAGATTCAAAAGCTTAACAGGCAAATACTCGATTTGGAAAAAAGTTTAAGAACGAAAAATGGACGACTGCATGAAACTGCTAAAGCAAAGATTGAGAGGCTAAAACTAGAACGGGATAGACTTCTCAATGGTACACTGAGTTGATACTGATGAGACCCAAAAATTTGTCCATCATCGTGTTTTTTTGTATGGTATGTAATATTACCAGTTCAACATTTTGTAAGTGAACCCATATATTTGAATATTATAAGTTGAATATATGATTTTTTACTGGGTTGTGAAAAACCATTCAATACAATTAGTTGACATTCAATACAATCTCTTGCAGCAAATGAAGCTAGATGGCAATTTGTGAAGAATATCCTGTTTAATTAAGCATTCAATATACGTTAAACCTTTTAATATTAACTAGAAAAATGGACTGCTTTTTACACTAGCAAGTACAGCAAAGATTCACAGTAACCATGAAGTAAAAGTATAGTGTTTTGAGAACCTTGCTGCGTTGTCTTAGTTACTGGTCTCACACTCTCATTATCAGAATGCCTAAACTTGATGTGAGACTTGCACCGAATATTGTTCAAACATACATGCTACTCCTCGACCTCTTCTTGCCATAAAACATTCAAAGTTGATTTGCTCTGCTGGTTTAACAAGTCGAGTCTGTGATTGAATTTATGACAAATAATGTGGTTCCGAAATCAAGACAGTATATGTGGATGGATCCTTTTAATTACCGTCTGCAGTTTGGTGAACAAAATATTTCAATCTTGCAATATTTGATTATTTTTGTACTGTCTTACTTCCAAGATAGAAAATAAAATAAAATTAGACATCAGATACTGGTTCTTATCCATGATAGTGTAAACGGCTGCTTTATATTTTATGCTGAAGGACAGGACCAAAAAAGGCCAATTTCTTACCACCTTGTCTATATTAATGATTGCCAACATTATTATTACATGAGAACAAACAGCATGCCATGTTATTAACGTGAACAAATGAAGACATCTCCTCGAATCATCCGTATCCATGGATTATATTTATCTTTTATGAATATAAGAAATCAAACTTACAAACAAAATTGTTATTCACAGCAAAGGAAGGATGGGCAGTGTTCAAACACTAGTTTGTGTGAAACAAGTGAAGCAGGATGTACCAGAAGAGTGGGATGAGACCATGCCATTGCCTGGAGACATTATCGAAGGAGTAGCAGAAGATGAGGGTGAAGAGTTGTTTATGCCAACTAAAGTGAGATCAGAGTTAAGTTCTCAACTTGGGAAACTCAACAGACAAGTTGACTCTGTATGGGTTAAAGTTAGAAGAGGAGATACTACACTCAAGCTTCAGGCAATTGTCGTGCAAGAACGTGGATCTAAGTTACAAAGAAGGTATACTATTAGTGCTGTTGATGATGATAGACATGTAGCTGTTTTGGGTGATTGTACCTTGGACCAGTGCACTGAGCTTCAGGGTAAGATTAGCTCTTCTGGATTTTGGACTTTCGATACCTTTTTTCAATTATTCATCTCCTGTTTTGAAGCAAAAAATCAAAAAACCTGTCCAAGATGCAAGCCAGAGTCCCTTTATCCCAATTCCCAAATAACATCCATCATCCATTAAGTAGTAGGATGGGAGAAAAGTACAAATAGGAATGTTTAACATGTTAGCAGTGGCACATTTTTTTAAAAAAAATTATTAAATTTTCCAATCCTGGCTTGGGATAGATATGATCATGGTTTGAAAATCCCCTGCCCACTGGCTGGCATGCTAAAAACAGAATGGTCTATTTTTTTATTTAATGTTACTGATTGAGTCTGATTTTAGCCTTCGCTCAAGGTTTCACAGCCTGATCGATCGCCAATATAATGTGCTAAGCATAATATGTACAATGAACGAAACATTTACCAAATGATAGTATATAGGCATATAGCCAAATGCGGAAGAATTGTGCGACTGTAACTTTTGTCAAATATGAAGCACATACTTGTGTATGTATATGTATACAAACGTTGTGTACACAAATCGAGATGAAAACATATAGAAAACTAATTGGCTGGGGGTCGTGTCCATAGTCAAATACACCAAGCAAGAACAAGTATGTATGCAATCCTTGCTTTGAAACTAATAAAACCAATGAGTATGTTATTGTGAAATGCAGAGAAGAGTAGAACTGTAGTTAATGTAAGTGAAAAAGGCTTCAGGAAGAAAGGAGTGAAGTATGATTGGAAAAAGAAGGTGGGAACTTACTTGCCTGATCAACGATCTACTGTTGTTAGCTCCATACTCTTTCTACCTCTACCGGGGGAACACACTATTGGATCAACCACATCAAGATCCATGGCCTGGTTTGCTGCAGCAGGTTCTTCTGGGGCTCCTCTCATCTTTGTAAACATCCAAACAGAACAAGTCATCACCTCGGTATTCCCATATACCTATTGCTTGATTTTTTTATTTTAGTGTTGGTTGGATATGGGTTTCACATCTCTGAACTTAAATGTTCAATCTGAAATTTGGTGATTTTAATTATTTAATTAATTCTGCCACTTTTCTGTATTGAAGAAGAGAAGTAATTCTGTTGGACGAGAAATGACTTGGGGCAGACAGCAAACTTTCAACACGACCATCAATATTGTGCAAGGAGTACGTCTATGGTTTTTGCCTGGAGTTCTAGAGATTCCTATTATGTTAACACCAGAACCAGGTGAAAGTCGTTTTGGAATGGATATCAAACGAACCGAAGAGGTGATTTCCCTCACAAGGAACATACAATATGTTCATAACTACATATAAATAGCTTTCTGAAACCTAGCTTACTAGGAAAATATTATGGACCTGACTGAATTTAATTATGGGTGAACTAGTATTACCCCCCACTAGATGAGCCAATTAGGATTTCCCCCCACTAAATGGGAAATTAGGGCCTCCCCCCTAAATACACACAAAAAAATTTCGGTCAACCCACTTTGACTTTTTTTTTTGTGTGTATTTAGGGGGGAGACCCTAATTTCTCATCTAGTGGGGGGGAAATCCTAATTGGCTCATCTAGTGGGGGGGGTAATACTAGTTAACCCTTTTATTTATGTAGGGTTTCATCTGCGTTCACACGGTGGCAAAGGGGTCTGCAGCTGATCGTGCTGGATTGAGGCAGTTACAAGAGCAAGCAAGTGAGACAGGACACTTGGTCATGATATCCAGACTAGAAGGAAAGAGTCTTATGCCTTCTATGGTTTCTTCTAGTGGCCTCATTCATTGTTGTGACAGTATCGAAGTGAAGGACACCCTTGCATCTGCTATTGAGAAAATGGATTGTATCAGCCTCCATATCATGGCATGGGCTGACCACAAAGTTCCTCCTCACGTTCCTCGTGACGTTGGTGTTGCCACCCTCAGGCCTCCAAATGATTCCTCCTCACCTCCTCACCCTTAGGCTTAAGTTAGACGCCACTATGTATATAAACAACTGAGCTGGAAAAAATTTGCAAATGATTATAATTCCTTTTAAACAAGACACGACCCTTTTTTTTAGCCTCAATCAAGAGAATTTATAACATCATCGAACAATTTTACAATGTCTGTTTAAAGTTATGTGTATGTAGATTAGGAGACGAGCGAACACTAGTAAAGACAAGTAGACAAATAAGTAAAAAAAAGGGCAACTGTAACAACAATAACAACTTATACAATCAATACTTTATATTAGAAATGATCACCCAACAAACGATCGCAAAAATGAGTATTGATTGTATATAAATAGTATAAAAACAAAAATAAATAAATAAATAAATACGTTTTTCAACTCTACTAACCTAACAATTCACAACTGCCCTCGGCGATGTGAATGACCCATCTTTTGGAAGCGTTGAACGATTGCTTCATCATCAATGTTATCAAATATGTCTCGTTCTATGTATGTAACCAAACAATCGTTCAACCATTTATCTCTCATTCTGTTGCGTAACCGATTTTTTATCATGTGCATAGCAGAAAATGCTCTCTCTACAGTGGCGGTAGCAACATGCAGAATTAGTGACAATGTCATCAGCAAGAACACTAGTGGATAGACAATATTTTTCTTCATCTCTACCATCTTCTTAACAAGTTCACAAATCCCTTTCAATTGTAAAAATAGATGGTTGGAGCACACATCGACAACATAATTATCTAGCTGATCTTGAAGGGTCATGAGATCAATAGGTAAAAAATTACTAGGATAAAATTCAGCAAAACGTATTAAACTCTTCTTATCAAAAGCAAGGAAGGAATCACTTAGATTCAAGCAAGCAACACAAATAAGAAGCAATTATGTATTCACTTTGTCAAACCGACTATTTAACTCACGAAGCTGCCAGTCTATACATTTGTAGAATAAGTCCACACGATAATAATAAAGATTTGTCATATCTTCAGCATTGCGTCGTGATCGTCCCCTTGTTGTGAACTTTTCTTCCATCTTAAAGACTATCCAAATATTTTTTTTATACTATTATACTAAAAATTTAAAACCCTACAAATTTGAATTACCAAACAAATTAAGTTACAACCCATTATCAAAACATAATCAATAATAAAAACAAATAAAGCAATAACATATTCTCTAGTTGAGTTTCAAAAAATGATAAATTAGGAATTAAATTTAATTTAATTTTACATAGAAAAATTGAGGGTTTGAATGTATTAAAATGTCTAATTTTGGATGATTCACGGGTTTAACTGACTAGGTGCATGATGTATCATGTACGCAGTACGCCTGTATCAATGGCCAATTAGTAGTTTTGGAGAGTTGTTGCGTTAAAGTTGAGAAGGTGAGTGTAAGACGTTGAGTTATTTTGATTTTTGGTCGAGTGAAGAAATCAGAAACATATGGGGCAGACGGGTCGTGGGCAAATTTTTCCTAAACAATTAGTTTTTTCTTTGTCCAATTGTGTGGACTATTTCATTGTGAGCCTATTGTGTAGAGTGTAGTATTAAAACTTTTGTTTTTACGAGTTCAGGGGGTATGCGCCCTACCTGGCCTGTACGTGGCTCCGCCACTAACTAATCACATTATTCTCACAAATAGCTAAAACTGACCTGAATGTTTTTGTTAATATATATTGAACTGTAAATGGTAAGGGGGTTCATATTTCAGAACATAAATTTAGGCCCAAACACATAATAAATTCATTAAATTGGCCAAGAATTTTGGTTTTAGGCTCGGACGAACAATAATTTTGGTTTTAGGACAAAAATGGGCTGACAACAACATCTACCATTAATAATTTCGGTTTTAGGGCATTTTTGGGTTGACGCAAGCAATTTATTTTTGTTTAATACCAATTATGACCTTCTTCTTCATCTAGCAAAAAAAAAACTCCAACTAGAAACTTATAAAATACTTTTGAGATATAGTTGTTTCCATCTTTAAGCTAACTGATTTGTGTGTTGTGAATTTGTGATTAGTGATTTAATATATAAGGAAACATTTATCTTTTTCTTCATCTAGCCAAAAAAAAAAAAAAAAAAACTTCAACTAAAAACTTGTAAATTGTTTTGTCCTAAAACAATTTACTCATGCATCGCGGTGTTTATTGCATGTTCGTATTGAAATTATTAATGATAGCTACTGATGTCAGCCCATTTTTGTCATAAAACCGAAATTATTATTTATCTGGGCCTAAAACTAGAATTCTTGGTCAATTTATGTGTTTGGGCCTAAATTTATGGAGTTGTATCCTGGCAATCTCAGCCTAAGAATCCGAATCAACTTCATTGGTTTAAGCCCGATCCATTTCTTTAGCCACCAAAACTGAACAAATAGTTAACTAATCAATGTCCTCCAGTCTCTCAAGCTCTTCTTGTGATTTTCCCTAAAATGTTATTTCTTAAAATATTTGCCAACAATCATTTGTTTTTGAGACTCTCGGGCTTTGATTATTTACTTCAAAAAAACGTTACAAATTAGGTAATATTGTATGACAGATATTATCATTAATATGACAGTCTACCACTTAGGGGTGTGCATGGGTACCCAATTACCCGAACCGAACCGAACCATTTATAGCGGGTCTGGGTTTTAAAATGTTAGACCCATTTAAAGTGGGTCTTCAAGAACCGACCCGATAAAGAACCGAAACCGTTAGAACCGAATAGTAAAAAACCGATGGGTGCCCGAAACCGAAACCGAAACCGATTAGTTTGATTTTGATATATAGAATTTAGTATTATATTACACTAAATAAAAACAAACCCAAACATTATTATTATATATAGTATTATATATAGTATATATTTGTTAGGTGTAAAATTATACTAAATATATGTAACATTTAGCATAATAGTGAATGTGTGTTATTAAATGTATTTTTTATAATATTACATTAAATATGTGTATTATAAATATTAATAATAATGTTTACGTGTCTACGTCTATACGTATAGTCGTATACTATGAATTAACTTATGCACTGTCTATATTAACTAATGCATGAACGTGGATGTGCTTGATATATTATATATTATATATATATATATATATATATATATATATATATATATATATAATATATATTAGATAACTAACAATTGTATATGGTATATGTATTTATTCTATATATGACGATTATTACGATAGTATAATATACATATGTTCGATTTAAAATATACACATACATATAATGTATGAGAATGTATTTAAAATTTTTAGATAACTTTCAAATATTATTATTGAATTTAGGACCATTACTTCTTATGAGAGGACAAAAATATCGATGACAATTGTTATAGTCACCGTAAACCAACTTTTATATCGGTTATATAACTAAAAAAAATAATTTTAGCAATAAAAATGTATAACCTGATAAGGAACCGAAACCGGAATTGAAACCGACTTAATTAATGAGTATGGGTCCGGGTTTTCAAAATATAAGAAAAACCCAAAAGAACCGAACCCGATAGAAACCGCTAAAAATAGACCCAGAACCGAAACCGGTAAGAACCGACCCATGAACACCCCTATTACCACTTACGGTAAAACTATAGGAGAAATAGTTAAAACCTTACAAATTTGGTAATAACATGCAAGGTCATAACATTATAGACAGAATCTACCACTTATGGTAAAACCGTAAGAGAAAACGGTTAAAATCTTACAAATTTGGTAATGATTTTCTCATGCAAAGACACTGAATTTACCACACATGGTAAAACCATAAGAGAAAACGGTTAAAACCTTACAAATTTGGTAGTGCTTTTTTCATACAAGTTAGTAATGATTCGAATGCCTTTTTTCACTTGTATGAGTTATATCCAGAAATTGGGGCCCATATGACAAAATTAGATGATAATTATGTCTCTAGGTAGGTGCGGGTGGCAGTGCCGGCCCTGACATTTTCGTGGCCCAAAGCGATGCACTAAAATGTGGCCCTATATGCAGTAAAAAAAAACAACAAGACAAAACAAAATACTTATATTATTCAACTTTAATCTGCCAATATAATCCGGGAGGGGGGCAAAAAGAAAACCTATAACTTAAAAATCATTCTTCTCGCATTTTTAGATGTGAATTCACTAATTACACTTGAATAGTCAGCCTTTTCAACAACAACTTTTTCAATAGATAACATCGTTAATCCATTTAATCTTTCTTGTGACATGGTCGAGCGAAGATAAGACTTGATCAACTTTAACTTGGAAAAACTTCTTTCACCGGAAGCAACTGTAACAGGTATAGTCAATAATATCCTATAAGCAACCCAAGCATTCGGAAAACAATGATTTCTTAATCTCAAATAATTCACCACATCAATCACCTTCTTTGTCTCCTTCGGCAAAATTTCTCTTAAGATTCTTAATTCTGAAAATAAATCTTCTCCATCAATATCAAAAACATCTTCGTATTTTAGAAACACTTCAAGGTGCTTACAAGAAACCTTCAAACTGTTAGCATCTACAGAGTTTAACTTTTCCATATTAAATAAAAACCCAAATAATCCTTCATATACTTGGAATTGTTCAAACCTGCTTCTAAATGAGGAAAGAGCTTGGTCCAAAATAAATACAAAATAATGGACTCTAAAAGATTCCTCAGCTGATAGTGGCGCCTCCTCGACAACATTTTCATCAAACTGCCTCTTTCTACGAATAATACGCTTCTCACGGAAAATAGGTTCAATTTGCATAGAAGTTGCAACATCTTTAGCTTCAGCCTTGGCCTCCTCAAATCCAGCTTCTCTATACTTTTCAAATGCAGAAATAAGTCCCTTCAGTTGATCTATGACAACATCAATGTGCATATCTTCAGCTTGCATTGTTTTACTAACAGAGTTCACAACAAATAACAAATGATGCCAGATAACCATACCAAGCAAGAACTCAAAATTTTCCATCTCATGTGTTACTAGGGACTCAAATTTCACTCTTTTGTTTTAGGGTCATCATTAGCATCCGCCAAGAAAATTAAAGCATCCCTTATCTTTGGCTTTGATATCTTATTGCTTTAACACTTGCCACCACGACTTTCCCAAATGAGTTTGAGACAATGACTTAACACTTAGACCTTTCTTACCTTTCTTTTATTTGTATTTTACATGATCTTTGAAGACCTTCCACCGTTTTGTAGAAAGAAGAAAACAACTAATATATCGTTGTACCACTCCAAAAAAAAGAGCGACTTTAGAACAAGAGTTAGCCATATCACATAGAGCAAGGTTGAGACTGTGGCAACCACAAGGCGTGTACATTGCTCTTGGATTTATTTCAAGCAACGTCTTTTGCACACCTTTGTGTTTCCCTTTCATGTTAGATCCATTATCATATCCTTGTCCTCTTATATCACCGTTTTCTAGCTGAAGAGAGTTCAGTGCATCTTTGAGTGTGTTAAAAAGTCCCAATCCCGAAGTGTCGTCCACCTGTAGAAATCCTAAAAAGAATTCTTTTACCTTTATTGGACTTGTAGAAACATCAACACACCGTATAACAATTGACATTTGTTCTTCATGGCTTATATCTGGGGTGCAATCAAGTATCACAGAAAAATATTTTGCTTCTTGGATCTTCTTTACAATGATACTTTTGGTCTCCTCTGCTAGCAAATGTATTAACTCATTATGTATCTTGTGACTGAGATAATGGTAATGAATTTCTTTTTTTTGAATACGCCGAATATGTTCTTGCATTACAGGATCAAATTCGGCAATCATCTGAATTATGCCTAAGAAAATATCATTGTTCTCTTGATAAATCTTCTCTTTTGTCCCACGAAATGCTAAATTATTTCTAGCAAGAGCTTTCACAACAGAGAATATCCTCAGTAATATGTGACCCCAACGTTCTTTATCTTTATTAATCTGTTCTTGCACATGTTTATCAATCGTTTCATTCTTTTTCAATCTTATCTCTAATTCAATCCAACTGCTCATGCAACTGATGTGCCTACTACTTTTTTCATGACTTTTAAGCCTCTGTAAAAGATTCCTCCAATTTTTAAATCCATTATTCGCCATCTGAATATTGTTTCCGTCGTGCTTAAACAACTTGCAACAAAAGCAAAATACCCTATCCAAAGCATTGGAATATACAAGCCATCTTCTATCTTGCTTCTCTCCATTTGATAAGTGTCGAACATAATGAGTAGAAGAAAAATGCCTACCAAGATCATCTTTAGGAAAATCGACAATGTTATTTCTTTTAGGGCCTCTTTCCACTAATAAATCTCTGTAATTTTGATCCATTTTATCCCAATTTCGCGGGTTATCAATATTTACTGGCCCAAATAAGTCAGCCACATTTGTTTGTTGATTAAGTTCTTCATCAACGAAATCCTCATCATCTTCATCCACCAAATCTTCATTGTTTGCAGCCACCAAATTTTCATTGTCTTCAGCTACCAAGTCTTCATGTGTGTCATTCATCATATGATCCTCATTATCATTGGCAATTGTATGTTCCTCATCTACCAAATCTTCATGTGGTGCATCCATCAAATTTTCATGTTCTTCATTCACTAAATCTTTATCAGAACTATCTTTTTCTTTGCCACTAGAAAAATACTTATGAATAGCTCCTGTTTGAGATTGAATAAGTTGTTCTGTTTTTTTTTTTTTTTTCTTTTGCTACTACCAGATGCATGCATTCTAATTCTAGGAGGCATGATTGTAAACAACAAATACTCCAATCTAATTATCTAAATATTTAATACCAAAAACCAGCTAGAGTGAGTAGAGTTTTGTACCTTTACGTCTTTACTTCTTGAACAGACAAACAACGACTTGAGTTTATCTTTTTTTTTTTTTTTTTTTTTGGTAGAAGTTTGGTTTTGGAACAAACAAATGACTTGGGGTTTTTTTTTTTTTTTTGTTGTGTCCGTAGGTGGCTTTTTGAGAAACGTAATAAACTTCCCTTTTGTGGGCTTTTGTGGGCGAGTATAATGTGGCCCTTAAATTTGATACTGACTTGGTGGCCCAAAGCGGCGGCTTGGCTCGCTTTGCATCAGGGTCGGCGCTGGCGGGTGGGAATTATGGTTTTAGCACAAAAATGTAAAAAGACAGTTTTGCTCTTTTAAGTGTTAAAAAAAAAAAAAAAAAAAAACAAGTAGTCTCTCTCTCTCTTCTCATTTAGTTGTACACATGCATCATGATGTTTGCATGTACGTTGAACACATATATAGTGGTGTGTGTATGTTTGTTGCACACATACATCGTGGTGTTTGCATGTGTGGTATACACATGCATCGTGGTGTTTGCATGTTCGTATACACATGCATCGTGGTATTTGCATGTGTGTTGTGCACATGCATAGTGGTGTTTGCATGTGTAGCAGACTACTACTTCAAACTTAAAAATATCATCGATGACAACAATATCAAAATCGAGATAAATCATATAATTGATTAACACAAGATTTGAGGATTTGAAAAAGAAATTAAATTGTTGTTCAATTGCTTGTCGAACCGGTGCCGAAATATACCAAATTATTCTTCAATTATAAATAATATAGAATTGAAAAGTGGAAAAGTAGATTGCAAAGTGAGAAGAGTGTTTGTCATGAGAGAATAATATGTTTTCTTATAACTTAAATCACTAATCACAACACACAAATCAACTTGCTCAAAAATGAAAACAACTAACAGATCTCAAAAAAATTTACAAGTTTCTAGTTGAAATTAAATTGTTGTTCAATTGCTTGTCGAACCGGTGCCGAAATCTACCAAATTATTCTTCAATTATAAATAATATAGAATTGAAAAATAAAAAAGTAGATTGCAAAGTGAGAAGAGTGTTTGTCATGAGAGAATAATATGTTTTCTTATAGCTTAAATCACTAATCACAACACACAAATCAATTTGCTCAAAGATGGAAACAACTAACAGATCTAATTTTTTTTTACAAGTTTCTAGTTAGATTTTTTTTTTTTTTTTTTGCTAGATAAAGAAAAAGTTAAATGTTTTCTTATATTTTAAATCACTAATCACAAGTTTGCAATACAAAAATCAGCTAGGTCTAATGTTCTGAAAGACGCTAGGCGGTAGTCGGGCGGTGAGGGAGCACCTAGTGCCTAGGCCTTCTAGACGGCGCCTAAAAGGTTCATTTCTTCACTTTCCAGATATACATACACAATGAACCTTTATATATATAAAAGGTGTATGTATATCTAAAAAGTGAAGAAATGAACATTTATAAACTTTTTAGGATTTTGTGAATTTTTTACCCGTGTATATATTTTATAATTTTGCAAAAAAATTGTTTGACCAGGACTTGAACTTGGATTCCTTGCAAAGACAAAGTTCGGTCTGCACTACTCCAACCTATAACCCACTTAGGCCACTACCTACTCTCCTAAAAAATACCATGCACTCCATCACGTGACCTGCCTTAAACTTCTAAACTTCTAAATTTTCTTGAAATATTAACTCTCTCTCGAGACCCAGATTCATGGATTCCCATAGTGATAGGTGTCTGAAGCTTTTAAATAGCCTTAATTCCAGCTATCCTTCTACAAAAAAGTCAAACCTTGAAGCTAAGAGTTGGACTATTCAATTATTCTAAAATATTGTATTTATTTATTTTTTTCTCTCCCCCATTTTCTATTCTTGGTGAAATTATGAGTTTTTATTTTGATTTTGTTTTTTCCAATTATGTTTATTAGGCAAAAAAAAAAAAAACAATTTGGCCCCTCTACACCATTCAGCAATGCCTAGACCGCCTAGACTGATTAATCAACCGCCTGAGACCTTCTAATTTGACTGCCAATTTATCTACCGATTACATACCAAAACAGTTCGGCCAGACACCGCTTAGTGCCTAGATACCTCGCCTAGGCCAATTTTTATAACACTGGCTAGCTCAAAGATGAAAACAACTATATCTCAAAAGTATTTTACAAGTTTCTAGTTGGAGTTTTTTTGCTAGATGGAGAAAAAGGTAATAATTGGTATTAAACAAAAATAAATTGGTGACGTAAGCCCAAAAATGTCCTAAAACTGAAATTATTAATGATAGCTTCTAATGTCAGCCATTTTTGTCAGAAGAAACCGTTTTGTTGGGCTGAAAGGGAAACTCTCTATATATGGGCTTACGGCCCAAGCCCAGTAGATTCAAAAAAACCAAACGTTGACTGTTTTCGTTTTTCCACTGTTTCTTACTTTGTTCGACAAAAACTATTCCATATTTCAATCCGCACCCTCAAACTACTCAGCAATTTCATTCCAAACCCCAAATTCATCCACGCTGTCACACAGATTCTAACATTTAAAAGTTCCCAAATCTCGAATTTCAGTCCTCTTTTTTCCCAAATAATTTCTCCTTGTCATAAAAAAAAAAGCCCTAATAAAATCCATCGATCTATTCTTCATTTTCGATCGAAATTACCAAAAAACCCCTAACCCTAGAATTTCATTTTCTTTCTTTCTCTCTCTCATAAAGAAGGATTTTGGTATGTCACGTGAATACCACTTGATCCGCCTCGGTCAAATTTCATTAGTTTTATTATTATAATATATTAATTATTCTTGTGTTTTTTTATACATGATCTGCATTGGTTTGATAGGTGGTATAGTTTTGGAGGAGGTGTTACTTGCCTTTCAGCTTTAATTGAAAAGGTAGATTGAAACTTTATTTGCATTTGATGTACATTAGCTCAGATTATATGGCTATGGACATATGGTTCATATAAAACTTTGTACCCCAGAGGCCATATAAGTAGTTGCCCCAATTGAACTGCCTAGTGGAGTTATGAGAGTGATATTAAAACTTTTAGCTTTGGGGTATCTAACATGGATAACGAATGATGGTAAGAGATAGTTGTGAGAGTGTTGTAGTAGATATAGGTAGGTATACATATGCTCCTGATTGAAAAGGTTTAGATTGTGTATGAAGGCCTGATTCATCTTAGTTACATACTTACATTGTAGCAAACAATGCAGAACTATTAATTTAGAAATATTGGGATCATCATGTTACGACCACCACCCGCATGAAGACTCTAGTTTCAAGGTTATATGCGTATTGTCAAGCTTTAAAAATTTATTCTGTGTTACCTAGTCATAATACAGATGATTCTGTTGAGATCGATGGGGAAATCTTGTGTCCTCGCTTAAACAGATAGTGAAGTGTTTATAAAATTTGGATGCCTATCCAGTCTTTTATGGGCAGTAAGAAGTCTGGAGGCCTCTAGTGAGCCTTTTTGTTTTCTTGTTGCTAGTACTTATTCTGGTTTTATACCAATATCCCAGAGATGTGGACGACTGAACCTTTAAAATTCATTCTTAGATACAAGTGTTGATAACTTGAATGCGATTGATGATGTTTGCACTACAGCTTTGATGTAATTTTAGTTTCAAACTGTGTGTGCTTGAAGATACCAAGTCTTAGAAAGGAGATTATGTTGTATGGAATTATGAGTATGGAGCAGTGCTACACCTGTGTCACTGGTTAGTTAGAGTTCAGGAATAATTGTGACGCTGTCCATGGTTCCTGTAAAACTCATCCGACCTGTATTTATGTATCTTTGTTTACCTTTATTCTTTCTGTTGTGTTAGAACTCAACGCGATTGTTAGTCTCAAAACCTGGCTTTAATGTGCTTCCTCTCTCACCACATACAGTTTGCACACACACAGCTGATTGTGGACCTTTTTGTTATTTTACCTGCAGTGTTTTATGTGAACATATGTTTTATTGCAGATACTACAACTGAGCTCCTCTCTCTTCAGCTGATTAGAAGTGCAAGGAATGAGTATGCAACAAGTTGTACAGCCCAGGCCTTCTTCCAATGGCTTTGGTCGTCGAAAAGTTGAGAGAGACTTCGGGACTCGTTTGGATAGCAAGTTGCCTTCCGGGAAATCAAACTTTGGTGGTTTCAGAAGTGCAGGTAACAGTTGATAATATGAACGTCTCAATTTGTTACTTTCATTCTCTAAAGGCTTGTGGGTACAGGTCCACTGAATGGCAACAAGGTTGGGGGAGGTGAAAGTCCTCTCCGTGAGCGACTTATATTTTTGACAACTTGCTTCATTGGACATCCTGTGGAAGTCCAATTGAAGAATGGATCTATAATCTCTGGAATATTTCATGCAACGGATGCTTTTGACAAAGAGTTTGGTATGCCTCTCTGTTCTTACCTTTATAATATTTTTGTTAGGCTGGTTAAAATTGATTTGGATCAAAATTCTATTTCAAATTACAAAGTTCGGTTTCACTGTGTCTGTCTCTTTATCTATACTTGCTTCTATTCTTGGAATTCAACCTTTCTTTTTGTGTATATAACTATATATCAATCACATGTATCTGAATACTCCAGGTATTGTTCTGAAAATGGCACGGATAATTAAGGAAGGCTCCTTCAAGGGACAGAAGCTTGTTTCTGATTCTGTAGGCAGGGGACTTTCAAAGACTATGATCATACCTGGTACAGATCTTGTACAAGTTATAGCAAAGGTTCTACTTCTTCTTTTGTCTGGATTCGCATTCTGTTATTATTAGGAACATGTAACACTTTTAGTTAAATTTCCTTATTATTGCCTGGAGTTTTGACTAGATGATTTTTGGTGTCTCGCTATTGCACTCATTCTGCGTTTAATTGGCCCAGGATGTTGTTGTGTCTGGAAATGAGCTGTTAAATGATGCTCAACGTGAGAAACATCAGGATATTATGACAGACTCTTACATATCACAATCTAGCTTGGTTGATGCGGAGAGAGAGCTGGGACGCTGGACCCCAGATGAAGATGACCCACAATGTCCTGAATTGGAAAATATATTTGATGGCACCTGGAATAGGTTGTTATATTCTTAGCGTCCAGAAATTCGTCAATTTCTTTGAATGATTTATCACATCGAATGTTGATTTTTATAAGGTATTAAACAGGCAGTGGGATCAGTTTGAGACTAATGCAGCATTGTTTGGAGTAAAAAGCACTTTTGATGAGGAATTATACACCACAAAGCTTGAGAGAGGCCCTCAAATGAGAGAACTGGAGCGGGAAGCTTTCAGAATAGCAAAAGAAATTGAGGGTGAGGAAACCCGAGATCTTCATATGGCAGAGGTGAAATTTTACTCATCATTTGTATGTGAATTTGAATGTTTTTTCAGGTTTATTTTTTTTCATTATTCTCTGGAACGCTTGACTTATAGGAAAGAGGCCTTGACTTTGCTGAAGATTTCGATATTGACGAGGAGACCAGATTCTCATCGGTATTTAGGGGCGGGATCAATGACAACAGATTTGAAGAAAATGAAGACACGGTGTTGGATTCACATAATACTGAAACCTTCGGAGGTTCCTCCAGTTCTGTCATTGGCAGATCGTTTGATATGACGAGAAGGAAAAACGATGATGGAATTCATGCATCATCAAGTTCTTCATCCCTGGTAGCTCCTGGAGCCTTTTGCAAACATTTTCTTCCTATGTTGTTATTGACTATTATCAAATGACTTTTGAATTCATGCACTATTAGTGTAGTCACGTCATCTACTTGTTTGACATATTTTCGCTAATTAGACTAGGATTTGTGTATTTTCAGTTCTTTTTCTAAGTACTAGTGGATTACTGAGAAGAAAACAGAAAGTGTTCCCGTGAAAGGGCTTGTGTAAAGTGAGAAAAATGAGAAGGTGATGACCGTGTTTTAAAGAAATTATATATCAGGAGCAAGTTTCACTTACTCTAAACTATAGTGACCGGTGTAGTCAGAAGCACAGTTAGGCTCTAGTCTACGCCTCACCCTAGCCCTTAGCTCGCTTTCAGTGCCTGTAAATGCATAGTCTCAAATTAATTTTGCATTTGAAATTTGTTTGCAGAAAATAAACATTTATATGTATTGAAAGGATATTTAAATTGTTTTGTGCATTTGATACATACCATCATGTATGTACGGTGCCTTTATGTCCCTATTTGTCAGAAGTTGCATAACAACGTATTTAAATCTAAAACCTCTTTTGTGTTCTTCCTCCTTAGTCCTAAAATCCATCACATCATGGTCTCCAATTTTCTCATTATTTTCATCATTGTCATTTGTAAAATTTATTGTATCTAGTATCTACAAATTGAAGAACGAAACAGTTGAAGAGCAAGTGGGTAGCCATAAAACAAGACATTTACTAGGTTGGCACCTTTTGTAAATAAGGAGAACTTAATGAAAAGAAATGTGAAACCCTAATACCTTACTAAAAAGATTTTGAAAGACTTTTCAAAGTCCTTAAGAACTGTTTGTGGAAAACTACACTCATAGATCGGGGTAAGGTTGATTTAGAGTTTTGCATACTTTTTTAGAAGTAGAATGAATTATGAGGGTCGTCATGGTCTTGAAGAGTGGAAAAAGGAATTTTGGATTTGGATTTATTGTATTTTATCTTTTTGCATTATCTCTATCCTATGCATTTTATTCTTTATTCTTTCAGCTTCAGTAATTATCGTGTTGGTATGTATATATTGTGTACTATAATCCATGCATAACTTGTAATGTGGTGCCTGTATTTTTTTCATTTTGCTTGAATTACTTACAATACCTAAGCATGACACTTGAGCTGCAAATATTGCCGTCTTCCTTTTCTGATACTGTGTACGATGACTTACTATATCGGCTCCTATCCGTTTCTTTCTTTCAGGATGATTCACAACATCCTCAATCAAATGTTGGCAGGGATCTGTATCGATATGGTTCTAGTGATTTTGCTAGACAAATGGATGGGGATAACAGGTTTCTTTGTTTGCTGCTTTTAACAAATAGTTTTATTTGTAGTAATCGTTTTTTCAGATTGTTCTGTAAGATTATTACTCTTGTCCTGTGATTATTCTAGAGATTTACCGAGTATGACTCTTTGAATTTTTAGGATGAATGAGAACCAGTTTAGAGACCAGCATGGTGGGAAAAATAGTCTGAAGGAACCCGCAGAAAGGAAAACAGTGAGTGGAATTTCAGAGCTTCTGTTGTCATTTTTGTTGCAAGTTTATGCCCTTTTTAATGTGGGAGCTTGTATGCTTATTAGTCTTACACTCACCTTGTTTTTCCTTGTAGAATGTTAGTCAGGAAGTGCAAACTTCAAAGTTCATTGGTGAGTAAGAACTTTTCTGTTTGTACACGTGTCAATCTTGTTACATTGTGTTTTATGGACGTGTTAATAGGTATTTAGCATGTAGTTTACCTTATATCTATAATAGGTTTTAATGGAAATATATGGTAATTATACAAGTCTTTTTATTTGCTGTTGTTATTATTAGTTCTGTATTTATTTTATGTCTGTATTGCTGCTGGGAGGGCTGTCTTATTTACTTGTCTATTGTTTTCTTTTTTATCTATTTTAGGTTTTGGGTGTATGAGATTAGAGGCTAGCCTAGTTAGCCTCTTGCTGACTAGGCTAGACTTGCTGTATTTGGCTCCTAATTCTATCAGTATATTTCTTTACCGATTAAAAAATATGTTTCTTTCCATCACTATATTAATTCCTCTGTTCTAGAATGTTGACAATATCATTTTTATGTCGTCAAAATGGATTTGAGGTTTTCTTTTGAAGTTTGATATGTTATCTCATTCACTCTTTAAAGCTTCCTAGAAGTTAGTTAGATCTTGTATCTCAGTTTTCTTTCTGAAGGTTTTACACTAATTTTCCATCTATTCATCTTTCACGAGCATTTGTTTGACTAGCAATTTGATCACACATCTGGTTTGTTTTACAAGTGGGAAATCGCATGTGGTTGGTCTTCACAACTTCTTGGGAAGTCGCATGGGAACATAATTCTTATGTTCCTTTTCTTGGTTTTCTTTATTTTTCTTTATAAGTGGCATAATACACTGAGAACTGTTGTGAAGCTCATGGTGGTGTTGATACTTATTGGCATGTAAAAAATTATGTTAGTTTTAATTACAAAAACCTTTCAACAGTTGCTATGACAGATTGGATGCTTCTTCGTTACGTAACTGGATTCTTCTACGTTATGTAATTGGATGCTTCTTCATTGCATGCATTTCCTTGAATGTCATAAACTATATAACATCAACTTAGGTGAACCTCATAATAGATGCTAAGACTTCAAATCCAAATTTAGGAAGAAGAAGAAGAATTATTCTATTAGTTGTGTTATATGTGCAAAATTCAGGAATTTCGGTTTGAATATCCTTACTCTTGATTCAATATATTATTATTATTATTATTATTGTTGTTGTTGTTAACTAGAAAATAGACTCGTGCATACGCACCGGCTCTTTTAAAAACTTGCTCAACAATCATAACTATATATATATAAATTTTCTAACAAATCGTGATTCTTGTTTTCGTCGCTAACCCGTTTTAATTTCCTAACAAATTGTTTTAATCAAGCCTTAAAAACCCGTTTTAATTTCTCAACAAATTGTTTTAATTAAGTTTTAAAAACCTGTTTTTTAATTGGGGGAGGGATCCCGTTATAATTTAGAAGTGTGATTCCCGTTTTAATAGGAGTTGATGACGTGGAATTTTAAGAGGTAGAAAAATACCTTTTGTGGGAGCTTTAGTAATATATTGATTTAATTATTATTTACTAATTTATTCAAATGTTAATATTTGTTTTGGCCCCCAAAAAAAAAAAAAAAAAATAAAAAAAAAAAAAAATCTTGTGAATTTGTAATTTTGCCCCTTTTAATCTATTAAGTTTCTGTTTCATTTTTTGTGTATAGAAGAGGGGGTGGGTATACTTGCCTCACTAGGTTCTAAGCATTCTCCTTCATTCCCATCCATATCTGCAACATAGAGTGGCTAGAAATCACCTTTATGTACAGTTGATGTCTTTTACTCTAGTAGTCTAGTGTTCAAACCTAGAGCCTTTAAGTTGGGAATAAGAGATACCTTGGGGATCTTTGGAAATGTCTGAGCTTTATAATCCTCTTCCATAAAGCAGTATACTTACTTTACATATCCTTGCATCTCTCATCAAAGTTGTAATTTGGGTTAGGTACACCGCTCATTTAATTGATTTGAATTTGATAGTATGAGTAGTAGTTGTAGTCAGACACATTGCATTTATTATTTATTTTTATTTTTTTCTTTACAAATTATGAAATTAACCGTGGTTAAAATTCATCATGTTTGAAGATATCCAATCGTCACTGAACACAACAAAAATGGGTTCGGATAAAGGGGGATTATCTCCTAGTGCCACGGCTTATGCTCCATCGTCTTCTGTGTCCTCTAAGGATCAAGTGCAAACAGATTCTTTAGGTGAACCCTCAGATGGTACAGGTTCTGGAAAAACAAATGTTGCAACCCAACCTGGAAAGCTTCGAGGACGACCTGGTAGTTCTGCATCATCTACTTCAGAACGTGCTGCCACAGCTTCAGCTATGAGTGGCCCAGGTCTATCACCAAGTTCGTCTTTGGGGTCATTATCATCAGAGAAGTCAACACTAAATCCTTATGCTAAGGTTATGATGTACCATGTGCTTGTTTTCTTTCTTTTTTGCGATTTTACTATCATTGTGTATTTTATGTCGTCTATATTGTTTTGACATCTCGTCGCTGTAAATTGTTGGAGCAGGAGTTCAAGCTCAATCCTAATGCAAAAAGTTTTACTCCGACCCAAACTCCATTACGGCCTTCTTCCCCAATGTCTGATGGTTCCTATTATTTTCCTGCTAATGTATCTGGTGTCCCACATATGCATGGCGTGCCAGTGGGAATGGGGGTGAGCTCTTGTTACCGCTTTTTATAAGTTTCTATATTTTAAAATTGTTTAATCAGTAAAACACAGCAGAGTCGTGCAATTAAAGCATTAGCTATAGAAATGTGATAAGGAGGGACACATTAGGACACAACAATATAATGCAATCAAGGCAGTACTACATTTTCTGGCCCAATGCTAAGGTCCTTATAAGTCATATGTGCAAGCCTCTTTAAAAGATGTGATTGCAATTAAATTCTTATCTTTACCAGTATAATTGGCAGTTTGGCACCTTAGTGACCATTGAGTGGCAGGTGCCAATAGTGAGGCTACAACGCTGCAATAGTACTTGGTGTTCCGTGAATTTCTTTTTTTCTCTTTTAGATTTTTAGATTTTCTCAATTTTATATGCTTAAGAGAGATTGTAATAGATTTGGTACCATATTACTCTTAATTTGTTGGAGATTAGCTGTTAGCTCTGCCTATTATTCAAGCCTGTGTTGCATATGATTTATAAGATCAATATTATATATCAAAGTCATGGGAAATTGGATACAAAACAAGTGTCATTCAAGTTTTCCTATGTCTTTACTACTAGAAACAAGTTTCCACAATTATTGATCGAATTTTCTCTATCTTAATCTTACCAACCACCAAGGCCATGGCAGAAATTTCTCGTCAGTATTGGTCGCTTGTCCGACAGGCACATGCACGTTCCACGTTCCACATGACTTATGAATGTGGATGCAGAGTTGGGCGTGGTCATTATGTTATTATTTCCCCGTGTATTACTTAATTGTTGTGTCCCTACACTGTCCATGTCCTAATTTTTTTACATTGTCCCTATATTAGCGTATGTACTTAGTTACTCTTTAGCTAACTTTGTCTTTACTCTTATCTTTCTTTGTACATTTACAGATTGGACCCTCATTTGGTGGACCTCAGCCTGTTGTTTACAATCCTCAGGGCGCGCCGGTACAGTCACCTCAGGCGTATATTCATCCAAATGGGCCTGTGGTATGTCATTTCCTAAATTCATACCTTCTATTTGGGTGGATGTCTTTTTTGCTGCAATGCAAGTTTGAAGTAACTATTTGAATTCTGAGAATGAACTTAATCTATTGCAGTACGGACAGCAGATGATTCTTGGTCACCCTAGACAAGTTTTGTACATGCCAAGCTATCCTCCGGTGAGATTCCATTTTTCATTTCTTTGCTATGTTGTGAAACACTTTTACAATACTGAAAAGAATTAATAGAAATAGGAAATAGGAAATCGGAAGAATTCATATTGGTGGGCTAGAATACAAGAAACGTGTAGTACAATACATGACTACCAAAACTGCAAACCGAGAACGTTGAACTGTCAGTCAGCGTGCCCTTTCTTGATAAAACATATTATATTTTTAGTTTATCTGTTGGTAAAAGGTATTATGTCGGTATACCAAAATGGTCGATTACATCAATACTTGGTCAATCAGCAATATACTGATGGTCTAAAGCAAATACCCCTAATTCTCAAGAAAGAATCTAACGCGAGAAGAATGACTTGGACAGTGGTGGAGAGATGTGTATATGTGTGTGTGTGTGTATAAAGTACCAGAATAGTTTTCCACGGAGTTTATGTTTTCGGAACATACTTGATGAGACCTTATCAGTGACACGGTGATACAAAACATGAGCACCGACTAAAAGAAAAGTGTTTATCCTTTGAAGCGAGCAGACTTGTGCCTATTGCTCTAAGACGTCAATGTCGAAGACGGTAATCTTTAGGGTAGGGTCATAGGTGAACTGAGGTCATTTGTGCCATGGCATGCAGATAACCACTGGTATATATATAATTATATAGGGAGGAATCCAGTTTACTCATCCACAGTTCTTTATCAATATTGCCTCTAAATTCCGTGAGGTGGAGGTGCTGAAAAGTATTGAAGGCACCCATAAATGTCATGACTTCATGACTAATGTAGCCCTAGGTGGCTGAGCCATAGGCAGGTGTAGAGATGCGAAAAGCACCCAAAGTGGCATAGCAACAGCAGCGCTGGAGTGACATATAATGTCATGAGGAATTGTTTATGGTGTTCTAATGTAATGAATTGGTCAATGTGTACGAGGAGTTGTTTATCTAATTTTTTTCAACTAGTGGAGTCTTCTCTTTTTACATATATCACTAGTCATAGCTGCATGGACAAGATTCTATGGTGTCCTGCAGCACATTGTATATTGAGTACTTTATTGATTTTTCCTCTACTAGTGGCCATTTCCTAATGTTATTATTATCATGTCAACTTTTGCACTGACAGGACATGCAGTACAAAGGAAGAGACTTTTAGTTCTGATATCTGCAGGGAGACGATTTCCATTTCAGTGGTGATGTTTTAAGGGGCTTGTAAATAATGGGTTTCCGGAGAAGTGTTCAAATTGATTGGGGAGAATCTCAGTTCCACTGAGGATCAAATAACTGTCGAGCAATGGGGGAAGCCAACTGAAACTTGGAATCACTTCAGGAGTATCATTTTCCTTTTTATTTGTATCTTAGTGTTTTCTACAGTAACTTGATGTCTTTGCTCGCTGCATTAGCATGTATAACGCTTTCCACTTTCCTCCTGTGAAAGAAAGTTTGGGATAAGTCCAAAAAAGCAAAGATGCAGGACATCAGATTGATCCCTGTTTCAGTACAGCAACTTGATGTCTGAGTGTTTTCTACAGTAACGTGATTTCTTTGTTTGAATGTCTTTGCTTGCTGCATTAACATGTATAATGCTCTCCACTTTCCTCCTGTGAGAGAGAGTTTGGGATATAAGACCAAAAATGCAAAGTTACTGGACATCATATTGATCCCTGATCCATTGCAGTACTGTATATTGTTAATTTTCTTGAACATGTGATTTCAAGGAACTGTATAACCCCTGGCAGACTATCTCTACTACCAGGTGAATTTCACGTGAATTTGGCTTTCGATTTCCATGATAAAAAACAAGTTATTTTTGGATCAATCTATTATTTAACAAATGTTCTCTGAAACAGCAAACTTGGCAAATGTCAATTGTATATGAGACACAATTGTATATTTGTATGAGACACAATTGTATATGTTCTCTGAATCTATTATTTCTAATCTTTCGGTGACTAATGATCAAATGAGACAAATTATTTCGGTCAAATCCTTTCTGTTCCTTCTGTTAAAAAAAGGGAAGGGGGGGGGGGCTTTTGATTATTCAGGACCTGATTGAAGCATATAATTTCATATATCCTGCCATTCTCGACGATAATTCTTATTTATTGGCAAAGAGGCGAAGAAATAGATTCATCATTCCATTACAATCTAATCAAGCACAAGAAAAAGAAGCAATACCCCATTAGCTGGAAAGACAGACGGGATTTGGTAAATTTGGTTAACAAATTTTATTGTGGTTGTATGGTAGAAAATCTATTTTGTTTTAAGAACTAAACGTTCTGTAGTTACCTCCATTGCATTGCCAATAGTTACAGGATTTACAAAATTTGGTGGCTGAAACATGCTATGTGTTTTTATCTACTCTTGCATTTTTGACGCAGAATTTTTTTTTCTGGGGAAGTCGAAAAGCATAGAGTTCTGCAAGTTAAGGGGGCGAAGGGAAGGGATCGGTTTACTATCCCAAGTTCTGCAGGTTTACCTAAACAAATCTAGTGTTCCATGTTTTGCTAAGGTGGCAATCACATGTGAGTAAAACAAAAAAAATATGACTTGGCTTGAGCATAGATACGTATGAGCATAGTATAAAATATCGTTATATATTGCGATATTTGTTGATATCTATTCAGATTTCTTCAGATATATAGATATTATGATATGTTTAGAAATATATACGACTGCAAATATTAATGATATTTGGGTGATATTTGTGATATTTAGAGATATTTGGTGATATGTAGTGATATTTTGTATATATAATAATTTTATTTAATATTTACCATTATATTTCAAATAAATATAAATAATGTATAATAATATATCAAAAAATATCTAAAATATCTATGATATTTATTGATATTTTGGATATATCTACAATATTTATATGTAAAACAATATCAAATATCTACAAAAAAAAGAAGATATATTCATAATACATATCGAAAAATTGAATATCGATAAATATTTATATCCTGATATTTATACTATGCATATGAGAGAGTAACCATTCTCTTCTTTGTATTTCGTGTCCAGTCAGTTCCATCTCTCCTCTTCATTTTCACTTCTCTCTTCCAAAACAAAACAACAAAAAAAATACCCAGAGCTTAAAATCTTCATATGGTTACAAGAAGAAATTTAAAAGAAAAATATGATTTATTTTTAACTCAAAATGTAAAGTTGAGATGGCGCAATCAATTTTCAAAATTTAATTAGTTGGTTTTAGGGGAAATATTCTTTGTTTGTGTCGTCAATTTACCATCATTGATCAATTAGCATGCTGCATACACAACCCACCATGATTTCTACTTTACCATAAAAAAAAACCACCCCCATGATATCTACTAAAAGAAAGATGCAACAGTTAAGGAATTCCTCACAAAAGTTAGAGCCCATTCCAATTTCCAATCACATTTTTGAATGAATAAGCCCTTCACATGGAATGTTACAAATTGTTATTAGAGGTTTTGAGGAATTCATTGGAAGTATCAATTTCTTCATTAAATTTGGAGAATTCTGGAGTAGAGGAAACTAATAGTTTTATTTTCTTTCTTGACCATTTTTGATGGAAGACTTATAGTGGAGCTAGTTTTTCCAGTTTGACTACAAAAGTACGAAGTGCAGCCGAAAGAAAAAGGAGTACTTCTTGTATGGCTCGGTTTGTACAAGTCTATTTCTCAGTTTCAACTCCAAAGTAGCTGCCACCTAAGCAAAACATGAACCACTAGAGTAGTTTACCAAAATGTGTAAATTTGGGAGAGTAAACCGATCCCTTCCCGCATGGCATGGGAACCTAGAGTAGTTTACCAAAAACGTGTGAATTTAGAGTAGAAGTTGATTGAAGGTGTTAAACATTAAAGGGCTTTTGTCTGAGTTACTGAGTAGGTGCTCCACGACAATACCACAATCAGTCAATTACTATCAATTTAGTCAATCTGTTATCCCACTTTTGAGCTACATAATCTCTAGGAATTGATCACATTTAAATTCCTCACAGCCCATGTATTTTAATGAAAATCTCATTGACAGTGAAATTAAGTGGTGCCCTTTATTCTGGACCATGCGTGTCGGGCTTTATTTTTTTCCCGTACGCTCTTTGTTACCAGTGGTTAGAACCTTGCAGACTTACAAGTTACAATAACACGAAGTAGAGTTCTGCTATAATGGAACCATTGTTGGAGTTATCCCTCACATGAGGATGAAAAAGAGGAGAGAAAATGATACTGTTTGTGTGAAGAAATTTGAGCGCCGCGACGCCAAATTGGTCATGATCATCAAGCGGCCCAGCCTTTGCCGAAAAAAAAGATAGATTTTTTTTCCAAATCCTCTCCGAAATATGTGTACTGGAGAGTACGCCCGCGCTCATGCCTAAATAAGTCGGGTTCTGACTTTTCCTACAGTAACACGAAATTTTATAGACGCGCCGAAATTTCAGATTATTATAAAAACAAAAGTTAGGTTTTGGAAAACTAAGTCTTGAAATAGAAACCCAATTTTGACAGCAATCAAAATTGAGAGAAAACCCTTGCAAAAAGAAATGCTTGTAAGGGGAGGAGTGATCAAGTAAGGTAGAGAGACTTGAGAGGAGTGATTGTAATCTTCATTCCCATACTTATAAAAGGATTAGCTCTTATGGAAGTAGGCATCATTGTCCAAACCACAGTACATATTTGTGTTGTGGTATGTTTTACTTGCTTTATATTTCTATTGCTTGTTTGTGATAATTATATCTATAGATTAGGATTATGGTTGTTGGTTGTAGTGAAAGATTAGATTTTTTATTGGAGTAGTAGATTGTCCAAGTACAAACTATCTTAGTGGGGATCAATTGGTATTGTTTTTCCCAACAAGTGGTATCAGATACAGGTTAGATTAAGCCCAATAAGGTTGTTATCCAAATCTTGCCCAGAAAGTGTTTGATAAAATTCATGAGAGGAGGTTTGAGTTGAAATAGCTTGTTAAGATGGATCATTCTGTAAACACTCGCATGACTAATTTAAATAAAGGTAACTACACTATTTGGAAAGCCAGGATGGAAAACTTGCTCTATTGCAAGGACTTGACACAACCCATTGAGAATAGAGGAGTAAAACCAGACGCAATTGCAGCGGCTGAGTGGAAGACAGTTGATGAAAAAGCGATTGAGTGTATTAGACAACGAATTGACAACAATGTAATCCGCCTTGTATCCCAAGAGACCACCGCTTTCAGCGTGTGGAAGACATTAAAAAACCTCTACAAGAAGACAAGAAAGGACGCACAGAATAGCTTATGTCACTTAGAGATCCTTGTTACAAAAAAGCAAGAGAGAGGCAAAAGCAGAAAACCATCTCATTCTAGAGGTGATGACAAAAGAAAATCTAAGAGCGCAAGCAGACCTCCTAAAAAAGACTTGTCGTGTAATTATTTCGGTATCCATGACCACTTCAAGTATGAATGCATAGAATTGAAGAAGGATGAGAAGACTAGTATTGTACATGAAAACAAGTTATAGTTAAAAGAAAGCACCACCGGTAGAGATGCCACAAACATCGCTTCAGAAGGTGAAGTAGGAATTGTGTCAGACTGTGATGAGTTATGCTAGAGCACTTCATGCAGGGTACAGAATGGGTGGTAGATACAGGTGCTTCCTACCACGTCACACCCCAGAAGAGTTTATTCACTACCTACAAATCGGGTGATTTTGGTGAGGTAAAGATGGGCAACAATGAAGTCTCGAAGATTGTAGGCATTGGGGATGTTCATGTAGAAACCAATGTCGACTACACCTTGACACTCAAGGATGTAAGACATGTCCCTGACATTCGGCTAAGCCTAATTTCCGCCGGAAAGTTAGATGATGATGGCTTTTAAAACTCGTTTGGTAACGGGGTATGGAAACTGAGCAGAGGTTCCATTGTAGTAGCCAAAGGGAAAAAAACTTGCTCGCTTTACAAGACACATGCTAGTTTGTGTAAAATAGAGTTAAATGCGACACAAGAAGAAACTTCCTCTGAACTATGCCATAAGAGGCTGTGTCATATGAGAGAAAAAGGCATGGAAGTTCTTGCCAAGCAAAAGGCCTTGCCAAACATCAAAGGTACACATTTAAATAGATATATTCATTGTTTGGTAGGAAAGCAACACAAAGTGTCTTTCCAAAGATTCCCCTCTCACAGAAAGGACAATGTCCTTGAGTTAGTACACACAAATTTATGTGGTCATATGAAAGTGAAGTCCCATGGGGGAGCTTTGTACTTCTTGACTTTCATTGATGATGCGTCAAGAAAGATATGTGCATATAGTTTGAAGACCAAGGATGAAGTACTTGGCGTGTTTAAGATTTTCTATAACGTGGTGGAAAGAGAGATAGGGAAGCCTTTGAAGTGTATTCGCTCAGATAATGGGGGGTGAGTACATTGGGCCATTTGAAAAGTATTACAAGAGTCATGGGATTCGTCATGAGCAGATTGTTCCCAAGACTCCGCAACACAATTGTATAGCTGAGAGGATGAACTGCACACATAGGAGATCGGTAAGTGGATACTATGGCGATAGGCCATAGTATGTATTGATTCTACTAAATGGATTAACACTATAAAACAAAGTTGAAATCTACAGAACATAATGACATCTAGGATCTTCTCGAATTGCCTAAAGAATACAAGAAAGTTCGTTGAGTCTAGCTTCAAGACTAAGCCCGATAGAACAGGTAATATTGAGAGAAATAATGATGAACTTGTTCTAAATATTTCTTCGTAAAGAAAAATGTTGATTATTTTACGAGTCTCTATTTGTATCCTAAAATGACTCTATATAGAATCATCATGGCTAGGTAGCTTATTTTAAATTTGAGTTACACCAAATATATGTAAAACTGCCTTCTTTCATGAAACTTTATGTAAGTATTGCAAACGTAAGAGCCATAATATGTATGAACAAACAAAATTCTCACAATGATAGCTTAAGTTTAACGACATCATTAATTCCTTCGGTTGCATAGAAAATGCTATTTAGATTGTATATACTTGAAGATCAGTGGAAGTTAGTTTATAATTTTAGTCTTGTATGTTTATGACTTTTACGCTAAGCAACTGTGATTTTGGTTTATTACACAAAACTAAGAATATTGAATAGACCAATTATGGAGTTGTCTCAGAAAGCATATATATCTTAGTAAACTTCCTTATAGATTATCTATATTGATTTGTCCAGCTACTAACGTACTTTATATGAATAGGTGACTATCTGCTCACATTTATGATGATTTATCACATATTCGTGTGATTGAATGTTCAAACTCAGATTGATCAGACAGATTGTCTTGTTAATGCTGAGTTTGTGGTTTGTTTTGAGGCCACAATTTATGTTATATAGTGTGCATATTATCTTAGAGCTTGGATTACTAAAACTTATGTTGCACATCTTCTCCAAGAGTTATACCCAAGATTTAGGTGCAAGATTAGATTTGGAAATCATTTATGGATTGTATGTAGAAACATTGAGTGTATACTGATGATAATAGCACCAACTTATGGTAATTGATCCATTAACCATTCGGTTTCTATCAAACACGAACAATTATGAAACGTTGACAATAAGAGTATTTGATATAACCATGACATTATGATGGTTAATTTGATTGATATTTTATGTTTATTTCATCGAACACCTAAAAAGCTCAGTTATCATGTTTCTATCATTTCTGTTTCATTAGTGGGAGTATGTACTTATTATGAATGAAACAAAATATTATTATTGGACACTAATAGGCAATAAATTTTTTGCCTAACTTCTCTCTTATGGATCATATTAAGCAAGTTGCTAGTGACGTGGTATATATAGAAGGAAATTGATGTCACACACGTATGCATATTTGACATAATACCACCATGACTCACATTAGTAATTTGTTTGATAATGATATTATGATAACCAAATTATGTAAAGGCATGTATTGGATATATTTTCAAAACGCGATCGCAATTATGTTGTTTTATATATTGTTAACCCACATGAGTTGTTTTACAAAACCTTTAATAAAATAAAATCACTATATAGTTTTGTCATATAGACCAAGTGGGAGAATGTAAGATATGATATAATAGTCCAAAGACCGCTATATCATATCCTCTATAAAGTGGGCAACAAGTCAAAACTTTATAAAGTTTCGATTTCTAAATTGATGTGTGGGTTACTCCTTAAGTAAATATCTTATTATTCATGCCTTAATTGCATTGACTAATTAAGAGAAGAAGGTTAAATAACTTACTCCACCAATTATGGGAAGGGGGAAGACTAAAGGACTTTCTTTATATAAGAGGAGAAACTAACCTCATATTTCTCGACTACTACAACAATCAACACATTGAAGCTTATAAAGGCATTGGAAGAGAAACGGTGATTTGCTATTCATTATCGGATTCTACACATTAATATTGCTATGGATTAAGGTACACCATTTTATTGATTCATTATTTACATTCTTTATATCATGTGAAATAATACGTGATTCATGATCCTCTAAACACTATTAAATTTGTACTAACATGTTACCCTTTGGGAGAAGTGCACCTTTTTTAGCGCATGCGTCTGCTCCAAAGTTTACCTCTCTCCAGCAAGATGAAATCAATAACCAGTCTGCCTTGTCCTTGAATTCTAGGAATTCCATAGGATCCTTACCTTCCAGTGCACATGACTTTAATTAGTTGAAGGCCTTCACTGCAGAACTTGAGTCTGACACTATCCAGATCTTCTTCCATCCTAACTGAATTGCCTTGGTTAAGCTAAAAGCTATGGCCATGCACTCAGCTTCATATTTTGCCTCTACTCCCAGCCCACCTATATATGCTCCTAGGATAACACCATGGCTCTCTCTGAACAAAGATCCCCAATTCAACTTGCATCGCCTGGATTTCCCCATGAAGATTCATCTGTGTTTATCTTGATGACTTCGAGTGGAGGTGGCAACCAATAGCATTCACTCATCTTTGGGGCTTTCCTATACTTCATCTGCAATCTCAACTTGTGTAGGATAGCCAACTCATGAACTGAGTTGTCCATAAATCCTTTAGACATATTATAGGCTCTGTATATGGCTTTCCTAATCTGTATGCGGTAGAAGTGATAGCTGGACTGCCCCTTGTCATATAGGACTTTATTCCTATTTTTCCAGATTGCCACAAAGCTAGATAGATATAGCAGCAGCTTTCCATAGATCCTGGAGTAGTGGGCTCATGCCATTACTTCTTTGAATTAGATCCGGCCTCCATGTTTAGTACACTGGCAGTAGTGAAGAAATTCAAAGTATAGTTCCAACATTTAGCAGCGAAAGGGCAAGACAAGAGGATGTAATTATGAGATTCACACTCATTTAAGCAGATGCCAACTCGAGGCCAACCTGAATTTCATACTTCGTAGTCTATCATCTCTATGCATGATTTTCCAACCGAAACCAGCTGTACTAGGGCGGACTTTAGCTGACCAAAGGAATTTTGACCATCTTTGTTGCTCATACTTTTTTCTTGTAGCTTCAAAGGCTGCTGCAACAGTAAATTTTCCAGTGGGAGAGGATCGACAACCAAATTCTTTGGTCTTCAGTTGCTGTGTCTGGTTGGGGCAGTGAGTTGTAATCGATTCCAGCAAGGTTTAATACTTCACTTACGGCAGAAGTGAAGTGCCAAGCATTATGAACAATACAATTGCTTAGTTTAGATCTGCAAGTTTTCAAAAAATTGCTATCAAGTACAAGTATGTCACTTATAGCCATGTCACAACACCAATTTTCTCTCCATATGTTGATAGATTTTCCATTTCCAATGACCCATCCTTGGTGTTCACCCATTTGCTTTAGCGCCCACCTGATGCCATTCCAGTATTCCACATAGAAGAGTATTTTGTGTCAAACCACATGGCAGCCGAGCTCGTATATTTGCCTCACATAAAGACTACGTGCATACCCAATCAGTGCAGTGTCTTCAGTTTCTAAGCTCCAAGCTAGCTTCCTGAGCATAGAGGTATTGATTTCTTTAAGCCTTCTCAAACAGCAAGGTTGTGTTTGAGTGGTAACACAGTGCTTTTAAGTTCTCTCTCTGAAACCATTAGGTAGATGGAAACCAGTTCTAACTTGATGCCATCTGATTACGTTACGGAGATCATTTCTTTGTTTGAAAGTACTTACACAAAATGTAGGATAACTCGTTAATGTAAGTGTTATAAAGGAAAGAGACACGTAGTTAACATCAATATCTTTTATATCGATTTAGAACATGACATATAATCATAGACGACACAGAAAGGGTTCGGTGGTTGAAAGGTAAGCGAGGGGTTTAAGTCTAGGTTCGGACGAGGAAGAGTGACTTCATGCAATAGGTTCTTGGTTCGCCCTTGGCAGTTCGTGAATTTTAGTGGTGGTCCGATCCGCTGCTTGTTTGGGTCGCCCGACGTACTTCATGCTCAAAATGTCGATGTACTTCATGCTGTTAGTCACCTGCTTGTACTGTTTTCTCAAGGTGAGCATCTTTTAACACCTTCCCTTACCCCCATTGGCTTGCTCCCTAACTAGTATTTGATATACAAAAGGTAAAAACAAAAGACTGAGAAGCCAATTTACATACATTGAAATTTAAACACCGATGCCCCGAGCTAATAATACAAGAACCAGCAATTGGCCTTTTGCAACTGTTTTCTGTAGAGAGTACTTCAATTTTCTAAGACAGATTGGACATAAGCATCTTTCAAAATATATAGTGGAGAGTGTACACAACGCTGATCAAGTATCTGTTGAAGTGCAGAAATTACAAGGCTTCGTATGAATGAAAAATTGTTAGTAGAGCAGGCGCTATTCCCATTTCACACTTAATATTGAGCTGATGTATGCCAACCGAACAAAATAACCTTTTATGTAGTGTGTCAGTAGGCCGTTTAAGCTTGAAGAACCTGACAATGAAGAATGTGACACTTCAAGCGGTTACGACCAGCAAAACTTGACGAGATTTGCGACAAATTTTTTGAATTGCCCCTTTCCAGCAATAGTCTCCCACAGCTGGTCAGCTATGACCTCCCCTGCATTATCAGACTTAGAGACATCCACCATTGTTATCCTCATGTTATTACGAATGATACAAAGCTTCCCATTCAAAGGGAGAAGTGCTGTTGCCTCCAATGCCCGGGAACTACCCATGTACAGCTTGCTATCAATGTGTTTGCTCCAAGAATCAGTATCCGAGTTGTAGATCCTCAGCTTGCACCCATCCTTGCAGTCCAACGCATATAGATGACCATCCAAGAAAGCACTTGAATTCCGCCACCCAGACACCATTCCGTTAGGCACAGGATACCAGATGTCATTCTCCGGGTGGTACACTTCACTCGGGACCTGACGGTGAGAACCAAGGCCTTTCAAGAACCACCTCCCATTATAGACAAACCCCAATGAATGGTACCATTGAAGGTTTGAACATATCCTTCCATAGAAAGAATGATCATTCCAGACGTTAATAACAGCTTCCAGGCAAATTTTTCACAAGTAAACAAAGATCGCACAACCAGTTTTTTCATGTAACCAAGATGTTGTGACAAACTGTTTAAACATTTGCTGAGTAGAAGTTGTGATGGTACGTAGATGCGAGTCAAACTTATGGACATTTCCCAATCTACATTTTTGTTGACATGTTATTTACGATTTGAAGATATACAATGAACATTGCTTAACTACTTTTTGATAAAATGTTGGTTAACTGTAGTAAATTAGTAATGCATACATAAACGAAAGACATATAATAACTTGAAAAAAATTAATCATAGAAAAAAATCTAAGATCTTATTCTTCAATCAACAAAACATTGAACCCTTTCATGTTATAATATAAACATGTTTTTGTACATTTCCTTGTTACAAGTAAATAGCGTTTAGGAAAAATTCGGCATCAATATACCGTCTAATAATGTCGAATCAATGTTGCTGTTGCTGTTGCCGCCAAGCATATTAACAGGTTGAGGATCCTCTTCAAACAGAAATTCACTGAAGTCCATAAGCATATTAACAGGTTGAGGATCCTGTTCGAGCGCTGGAAGTTCACCGAGGTGCACAGAATTCCAATCAAGGTCTTCACAAAATATTGAAGGATCATAGGCATTATCTAGCATATCACTGAGCTCAGGAGCCTCTTGAGACGCAAAATTTTCATCGCCAGCTTGTTGCATAAGTCCGCCATCCAATGGCACTGCGACCACTCCTGAAGTTGATCCTAATGAGCCGTCTGCCAGATATGACGTCACAGAGTCTAGGCTCGCCATAGGCATACGTAACGATGGTACAGAATTACGGTTAAGCTCCACATTTGGCATACTTGAAGTTAAGACCTGATTGTGGTCTTGTTGCAACAAATTTCCATCAAAATTTTGTTGACAATCCTCTTGAGACGCTTGACTTGCTTTCAAGTAGACAGACTCCCAATCGATGTCATTATCTAATAATAAATCAAGGTTATTAGACGTATGATTGGGCTGAGGAGCCTCTTGAGATGCGTTCTTTCCAAGGCCGGGTTGTTGCATAGGCATACGGGACATACATGACGCTGAGAACTGATTATGGTCTTGCTGCAACAAATTCCCATAACTGTTTGTCGAACTTGTCGTTACTCCCTCATTGAAAGCTGATGTTGTTGAAGGGGACATTGGTACGGACGCCAATGCTGTAGTTGTCCTGGGACGTTTTTTTCTTGGTTGGTATTCATCATTCTCCTCTAGCCCTTCGGAAGAAACAGAGGCACATGAACTTGAAGATGCGCGGTTATCGCTCATTCCCTTGCTGATCCTACAAAGAGCGAAAACGTCTTTGCCAAGTCTTTGCCAAGTGGATATTCTTTCAAAGTGTACTCATGCATTACCCAACTTTCTTTCTTACTATTCACTGTGAACCTTGCTTTCTCACCTTTTGGCGTAAAACTAAGATTTTTCCGATATCCTATTTCTACAGATTTATCATTAGGGTCATAAATCGCCGGGATTTTGCATCCTCCCTCTGATTTGCCATTGTACTATGCCGTCCATGTTCCTTTTCCACGGACGGTTCTATCCATTCTCACTCCATGACCAAATTTCTTCTTGAGGACTGTAAAAAAATATAACTCTGTCGCCGTAGTCCCATTGAATATTTCCGTTGGCGATTCGCTTCCGTAAAGATCACGTTTCACAATGATGTTCTTCATTATCCCTTGTGGACTTTCTCCATAGACTTTCTCCCATAGGTAACGTATGAGATCGATGTCGCTAGGAACAAAACGAAATCCCACGTGGATCATCTTTACTTGTAAACAAAATATCACTTTTTTTTACTACTAGCAAACAACTCTGACTTCTTCTTCTATAATCTGCCTTCAACCTAATGAGGTTTGCTTGTACTTAAACCTAACTATAGCTTGTAGAGGCTTTTGTGAGAAAGGATATAAGGTGGTCGTATATCATATCCCATACGTATGACAAGTGTCTCTTATTATTAGAACTTTGTGTTTAGTTTATACTAGATTTTGGACCCGGGCATACGCCCGGGATCTATTAAATATTTTGTGTGCTGAAAAAGCTTTACAAAATGTCTCACACAAATTTTCGAATCGAGAATATATTTTTATTAAAAATAAATCAAAATACGTTAATGAGCAAATGATTATGGTGCATAAGTACTTTGAAACTAAGGGATCAAATTGAGATAGCATATTCACTTTGTGGTTTAGGATATTAATCCGTAATTTTTAAATAGAATTATCTTAAACTCGGTCTAGCTTGTATAATAGTTTTCTTAGATTTATAGTGATTTAGAGGCAAATTTTCGAATCGAATATATTTTTATGAAAAATAAACCCGAAATATGTTAATGAGCAAATTATGGTGCATAAGTACTTGGAAACTAAGGGATTAAATTGAGATAACCTTTTCACTTTATGGTTTAGAATATTAATCCATAATTTTCAAATAGAATTATCTTAAACTTAATCTAGCTTGTATAATAGTTTTATTAGATTTATGGTGATTTAGTCAGAATCATCACCATTCAAATTTTATGTACTAATGTGTACAAATCACTAAAACAGATTGATTATTTTCATATCATCAAAAATACACTACTCTCATTTGAAAAGATTTATCACATGAACGCGTGTCCTATGAACGGGTGTCATTATATTAAATTATTCTAAAAAAATATTAGCAACTATGCATAACTATGAAAAAATAAAAATTATATTAATTACTCATTTAAATTTCTTGCACCATTCTCTATAAAAGGAAGCACCAAACCTTGATAAAACTCATCGACTTCTTTTTATTGTTAGGTTTAATAATATAAGTTTGATTAAAGTTTTGTGAGAATGTCCAATGTGGCCAAAATAATATTGAAGTTTGCTTGAATAGCAAGACATTCCCAATCACAATAAAAAAAAATTATAATAAATACTATTTAAAATGCAAAACTATATTTGTCGAGACATTTATTCTCTACATATAATACAAATATGTTTTAGGGTTATTAGTTCAATGCATTTGCATCAAGTTTTTTATTTTCCATTAATTATATCTTCTTTGAGATTAGTTTAATGTAGCACGTTACATCCAGGTTTCTAATTTTTCATTAATTATTCTTTAAGGCTAGTTCAATGCAACAGATGCATCAAGTTTCCAATTTTCATTAATTATTATTTGAGGTTAGTTCAATTGCAATTGTATTCACTTTATGATTTCCAGTTAGTTATTCATTAAGGTTAATTCAAGATGCTTGCATCCAATTTTCGATGTTTCAAGTTAATTAGTCTTTGAGATTAGTTCATTGTATTTGCATCCATGTTCCAATCTCCGCTAATTACTCTTTTGAGATTAGTTTAATACATCTCAGATCAGTTTCGATTTCCTATTAATTGTTTTTCTAGGTTAGTTCGATAGTTTACAATTTCTATACGTTTACATATATGTAAGGGTCTGCTTTTATAAATTCACTTTCGTTTTGGGTTCCTAATTACTCGTAATTATTCATGTGAGAAGGCTAAAAAGTGGACATTTATGCTTTGAGGTCATCGGATGATGCGCTTACATCCGACTTCCGATTTTTAGTTAACTATTTTTTTGAGGTTATTTCAATGCATTTGCATTCAATTTTTATTTTCCATTAGTTAATCTCTAATTTTAGTTTAATGCAATTGCATCCAGTTTTTGGTTTTCCGTTAATTATTCTTTTGAGGTTAGTTCAATGCAAGTGCATCCGATTTCGATTTTATGTTAATTGTTTTTGAGATTAGTTCAATGCATTTGCATCAAGTTTTCGATTTTCCATTAATTATTTTTGAGGTTAGTTCAATGCGCTTACATCAAATTTATAATTTCCGTTAATTATTCATTAAGGTTAGTTCAAGGCGGTTTCATCCATTTTTCAATGTTTCAATTAGTCTTTGAGATTACTTCATTGCATTTGGATCCAGTTTTCAATTTCCCGTTAATAACTCTTTAAGGTTAGTTCAATGCATCTGCATCTAGTTTATGATTATTTATGCTTTGAGGTTAGTTCGATACAATTATATCCGGTTTCTGATTTCCCGTTAACTATTCTTTGAGGTTATTTCAATGCATTTGCATTTAGTTTCCAATTTCCCACCAATTATTCTATGAGGTTAGTTCAATGCAGTTGCATTCAGTTTTTTATTTTTTGTTTATTATTTTTTGAGTTAAGTTCAATGCATTTGCATCAAGTTTTTGGTTTCCCATTAATTATTATTTGAGGTTTGTTTGATGTATTTGCATACTATTTCCGATTTTTCGTTAAATATTTTTCAAAGATTTGCATCCAATTTCTAATTTCCCATTAATTATTCTCTGTCGTTAGTTTAATGCAATTTGTATAAAGTTTCTAATTTTCCGTTAATTACTCTTTGAGCTCGCTTATGTATTTGAATCCAGTTTTTAGATTTCCTTATAATTATCTAATGTGGTGTGTAATACCAAGTTCTATCTTGATCTATCTCAGAAGTGTCATTGCAAACATGACATAAAAAAGTAAATTATGCTTAATTTACTATGTGGGATCATCAAGATTATTCAGTTTTCGATTTCCAGTTAATTATTCTTTAAATTATGCATGACTCACTATATGGAATCGATCTTCAAAGATTATCTACTTAACGGTGTTGTTATATTAATTATTCTGAAAAATATTTGCAAATATGCGTAACTATTATATATTAATATTATATTTATCACTAAACCAAATTTCTTATAACGTGAAAACCTCACTCTCCATTAAAAAAAAACTTGCATTTGATAAAATCCTTCAACTTCATTTTGTTGTTTAATAATAGAAGTTTGATTGATGTTTTGTGAGATTGCCTAATAAAGCCAAGTTCATATATATTGAAGCTACTTGAATACTGAAAAGAGATAAGATAAACACCATTTTAAATACAAAACTATATTTATCGAGACATTCCCACAACATATAACCCAACTATGTTTTGAGGTTAGTTCAATGCATTTGCATCCAGTTTCTGATTTTCCGTTATTTATATTTTGAGGTTAGTTTAATGCAGTTGCATCCAATTTCCAATTCTCAAGTTATTTATTTTTGAGATCAATTCAATGCCGTTGCATCCAGTTTCTGATTTATCGTTAATTATTTTTTTTTGTTAGTTTAATACATTTGCATCCAATTTCCAATTTCCTGTTAATTGTTCTTCAAGGTCAGTTCGATGCATTTGCATCCAGTTTTTTATTTCCCGTTAATTATTCTGTGAGATTAATTTAATGTATTTGCATCTAGTTTATGATTTCTCGATTATTATTTGATAAAGTTGTATTTGCATATAGTTTCCGATTTCCCGTTAATTATTTTTTAAGATTAGTTCAACGCATTTGCATTATGTTTCTAATTTATAATTAATTTTTCTTTGAGGTTAGTTCAATGCAGTTGTATTCAATTTCCGATTTCCTGTTAATTTAATCTTTGAGGGTTAACTCAATGTATTTGCATTCAGTTTCCGATTTTATGACAATTATTTTTTAATGTTAGTTTAATGTATTTGCATCCAAGTTTTGATTTTCTGTTAATTATTCTTTGAGGTTAGTTTAATGTAGTTGTATCCATATTCCGATTTTCTATTAATTAATTTTTAAGATTAGTTTAATGCTTGTATTTGCATTCAGTTTCCGATTTTCCGTTAAATATTATTTGAGGTTAGTTTGATACATTTGCATCCAATTTTTGGTTCCCCATTAATTGTTTTTTTTTACGTTAGTTTCATTCAATATTATACATATTTTAAAATATTTGTCATTATTATTATTTTTTTACTTTCTATTATATATTTTGTGATGTTATTTTTAGTATAATTGTTACGCGTTAAAGATATATTCGAAATAAGTCGGTGTTTTATAATAGTCTCATAGACACTAAAATTGTATGATTTGTAATATGAAATTAGTTTCTACAAATCACTTATTTTTTAGCAATTTTTTTATTTAATCAAATATATAAAAATTAGAACAATAAAAGTGTTTGATTCGTAATATGAAATTACATTCTACAAATCACCTATTTTTTAGCATTTTTTTTTTTTTTTATTTTATCAAATATATAAGAATTGACAATACACTCAAACTCTCCAAATATAAGAATTAGAAATACACTCAAACTCTCCAAAGAGCTCCAAATATAAGAATTAGAAATACACTCAAACTCTCCAAAGAGGTTCAATGTAGGTAGGATTGTAGGCTATTAGAAAATACTATCTTTCATATTATAGTGCCACATAGGATAGAGAAAAATCTAACTCTCATATTAGAGTGACACATAGGAGAGAGAAAATCCTCCTTTAAAGGTCTCTGTTTTAGTATATAGATAGTAGATTAGCTTAATCTCATATTAGATTAAAAGTAGGACAGCTGGTCTTTTGAGGAAGTTTCCTGGATGTTAGAGTCACTCAATGTTGTACTGAGATAGTCATATATAGAGAGTGAGTGAGCGGTCAGAAAAAGAAAAAAAAAAAAAGAAGAGAAATTAAAAGAAAAAAGCTCTCGCTTTGAGAAACAGAGATTTCTTTTTCCATAGTTATAATCGGTTTGTGCAGAGTGTGTTAGAATATAACAATTGGTATCGGCCTCACGATCTTCGACACCCATTACAATGACGTTGGGTGAAGTAGAAAAACTAGCTAAAGGAACAAAGGAACAAGTGATGGAAATGCAAAGTTCACTCAACAAATTGACATAAAAGGTTACGGGAGATGCCCAAGCCAGAGAGCAACTTGAGAAGAGAATGGAAGACCGATTTGACCAAATCCTCAAGTTACTAAATAATGGCGCAGAAAAAAATAAGCAGCAACAGATAGGGGAAGGGGAAAATTCGGGAGGTGCAGTCATCACAAATACTGGAGCGTCTTCAAATCAATTTCAGATCCAAGACCCATCTACGATGGAAGCTCAAGGTAATTTTCTTAGAGCTCCTAAAGTCGATTTTCCTCGTTTTGATGGAGAAAACCCTAGGGCATGGGCTCACAAATGCTCCAAATTCTTTCAAATCCACCCAATCGAAGAGAATCAAAAGGCCTCTTTAGCCTCTCTATACCTAGAAGGCAAAGCCGATGCTTGGTTTCTAGATTACCAAGAAGGAAAAGAGTGTATCCAATGGGAGGAATTGGTTGAGGACATTTGTGGAAGATTTGAATTAGTTGGACAAGATAACTGTGGAGGACTATTTTGAGAACTTCGAGGAACTCAAATCTTTAATGGTGAGCAAAAACAAACAATTAACAGAAGAATATTTTGTGTTGAGTTTTCTGAGTGGGCTCAAAGAAGAATTGAGAGCAACAATGCAGATGTTCAAGCCTACTCGATTGAATCAAGCCTTATATTTGGCTAGAATGCAAGAAGCTGCATTAGATGCCCAATTAAAGAAAGCCAAACCTGCACAGAATTTTTTTCCATCTACCACCTCATATTTTCCCACTACATCCACCTTTAATAAACCATCGACACCAACAACATCAACTCCTAAAACAATTCCAACCTTGAAACCCACTTATCCTCCTTATCAGTCCCAAACTTCTACAAAGCCTTTTCTACCTCCAGTGAAAAGACTTACTCCAAGTCAGATGAAGATTAGACGAGACAAAGGCTTATGCTATAATTGTGATGAACAGTACAAACCAAGACACATGTGCAAGAGCCAACAGTTATACATGCTTATTGCGGATGAAGAAGAACATGAAGAAGAAAAAGGTACCGAAAGCGATGTGGAGTCACTCTTGAATCAGATTGAAACGGACATGGAGATATCATTACATGCTTTGACGGGTAGTGTTAGCCAAAATACCATAAGAATACAAGGGCTTATTAAGAAGAGGCCTATCACAATACTTATAGATACTGGGAGTACTCATAGTTTTTGAACCCAGCGGTGGCTAAACAAGCGGGATGCCACGTAGACCCTACTGCTCAGATGCTAGTAACTATAGCCAATGGTGAGCGAACAATCAACAATGCCACATGCAATAAGCTGCGATGGGAAATGCAAGGAAATCAGTTTGAAGATGACATTAGGATGCTGTCTTTGGGAGGTTGTGACATGGTGTTAGGTGGTGATTGGCTGAAAAAATGTGGAGATGTACTTATTAATTTACAGAAGTTGCAACACTCTTTTAAAAGAAATGGGAAGAAAATTACCCTAAAAGGAAGAGAGGAGGGGGCCACTATTAAGATGATGTCTGGCCAAGTTTTGAAAAGTTTCATACGGAAGAATACACATGGGTTAGTGGGTCAACTATTTTCCATTACTGCCACTCACAGTCCATTGAAAATCACTGCACCGATGATTGAGCTACTGCAAGAGTATAAGGATGTGTTTGCAGAGCCAACCGACTTACCCCCTCACAGAAAGTTAGTCCACCATATCCCTTTCAAAACCAATTCTAATCCCACAAACCAAAGACCATACAAATGTCCTTATGTCCAAAAATCCGTGATTGAGAAATTGGTTCAAGAAATGCTCGCTTCCGGCATCATCCAGCCTAGTCATAGTCCATTTGCCTCACCAATCTTATTAGTCAAAAAGAAAGATGGCTCTTGGAGGTTCTGCGTCGATTATCGAAAGTTAAACGAGATGACCATTAAGGATAAATTTCCTATGCCCATCATTAATGAATTATTGGATGAACTCAATGGAGCTAAAGTGTTCAGCAAGATTGATTTGAGGTCTGGCTACTACCAAATTAGAGTATATGAACATGATATCTATAAAACAGCTTTTAGAACCCACCAAGGGCATTATGAATTCAAAGTGATGCCCTTCGACCTCACAAATGCCCCGGCCACTTTTCAAGCTCTTATGAACGAAGTTTTCCAACCTTATTTGCGCAAGTGTGTATTGGTATTTTTTGATGATATACTGGTGTACAGCAAGAATATGGAAGACCATTTGAAGCATCTCAAAATGGTTTTTGAGGTTCTTAGAGATCACACTCTTTTTGCGAAGATGTCTAAATGCAGTTTTGGCCAGCATCAATTAGAATATCTTGGCCACCTGATCACACAAGAGGGTGTAGCTGCAGATCCTTCAAAAATCGAGGCAATGACTAACTGACCTATACCTAATACATTGACGAAGTTAAGGGGATTTCTGGGACTTACAGGCTATTATCGGAGATTTGTGAAAGGCTATGGCACTATAAGCAAACCCCTTACTCAGTTACTGAAAAAGAATTGTTTCAAGTGGAGCCCAGCCGCAGAGCGAGCATTAGAGCAACTCAAATCTGCGATGACCACAACCCCCATCCTAGCATTGCCCGACTTCAAACACCCTTTTGTACTGGAAACAGATGCTTGTGCAAGAGGGGTAGGAGCCGTTCTGATGCAAAATGGTCGACCGATTGCATTTTTTAGCAAAGCATTAGGTCCTAAAGCCCTTGGTTTTTCGACTTATGAGAAGGAACTACTAGCTATAGTCATGGCAGTCACAAAATGGAAGGCTTACCTTTCTGGCCACCACTTCATCATCAATACAGACCAACAAAGCATCAAGTACTTCATGGAACAACACATTACTACTCTTATGCAACAGAGATGGCTCACTAAACTATTAGGTTTTGATTACGACATACGATATAAACAAGGTAAGGAAAATAGGGTGGCAGATGCCTTATCAAGAGTGGTAGATGAACATGGCACCTGTCAAGCTATCATGGTAGTCCAACCTCAGTGGATGAAGGAAGTAATATTCAGCTATGCCCAAGACAATGCAAGATAACATCTGATCTCTCAACCATCGCTCACACCCAATGGAGTTAACAATTATTCATACTCTTCGTGCCTAGTAAGATACAAAAGCAGATTGTACATTGGGAGGGACCAAAATTTGAGACAACGATTGTTGCAGACTATTCATGCGTCATCCGTGGGTGGACACTCGGTATACAAGGAAGTTATCAAAGAGCCAAGACTTACTTTTACCGCCGGGTTAAAGAAGGATATATTAGAATTTGTCGGCCATGCGATGCTTGCCAAAGAAACAAAGGAGAACATGTATTTCCGGTGGACTCCTCCAACCACTACCGTACCTACTCAAGCTTGGCAACACATCACCATGGATTTCATCGAAGGGCTACCCAAATCTGACGGCAAGGATGTAGTGATGGTGGTCGTGGGCGGACTCACAAAGTATAGCCACTTCATCGGCCTCAACCATCTTTACACCCGCCAAAGACAAGAATAGAGTTATTCCTCTCTCATATCTACAAGTTACACGGCCTACCAAGGTCCATAACCTCGATAGAGACAAGGTGTTCACTAGTTCCTTTTGGCAAGAATTGTTCAAAGCCTTAGGTACATCTATCAACCTCAAAGACTTTTATCATCCCCAAACCGATGGCGGACATAACGCACAAATGCTTGCTTAGAGAACTATCTTAGATGTATGGTGAGTAACAAGCCCACAAACTGGTTCAAATGGTTGCACTTAGCGGAGTGGTGGTTCAATACAAATTTCCACACAAGCCTCAAAATGTCCCCTTTTCAGGCCTTGTATGGTTACTCTCCCCCGCACCCTGCTTTCCCGAGTGAAGTCACCACTTCAATTGTCGCGGTAGAAGAGTACTTGAAACACCGAAATGGGATGTTGGATATAGTTAAAGAGGGGTGCGCAAAGCACAAGAACGCATGAAGTGGTACGCAGACAAGAAGAGGATAGAAAGATCTTTTGAGTTAGGTGATTGGGTATATTTAAAACTGCAACCATATCGACAAACTTCAGTGACCATAAGAAAAAACTTGAAGTTGTCGGCCAAGTTTTACGTGCCATTTAGAGTGTTGGAAAAAGTGGGTGTTGTAGCCTACAAGCTGGAACTACCTATAGGATCGAAGATTCACCCTATGTTTCATGTGTCGCAGCTGAAAAAGAAATTAGGGACTTCAGTGATTCCCATACCCAGTTTACCCATGGTAGATCAAGGTGGACAGATGTTAGTTGAACCAATTGCCATTTTGAGTCGCAGAATGATCCCTCGCAACAATCAAGCAGTTAGTCAAGTACTTATTCAATGGTTTAACACTGTTCTGGAAGATGCAACTTGGGAGGACTGGTCACACATCGCGCTGTTTTTTCTAACTTCCATCCTTGAGGACAAGGATGTTTGAATGGGAAGGTATTGTCATATCCCATGGGTATGACAAGTGTCTCTTATTATTAGAACTTTGTGTTTAGTCTATATTAGCTTAATCTCATATTAGATTAAAAGTAGGACACCGGTCTTTTTTGAGGAAGTTTCGGATGTTAGAGTCGACCAATGTTGTAATTGAGATAGTCATATATAGAGAGTGAGTGGCTGTAAAAAAAAAAAAAAAAAAGAAAAAGAAGAGAAATTAAAAGAAAAACATGCTCTCGTTTCAGAGAAACAGAGATTTCTTTCCATAGTTATAATCAGTTTGTGCAGTAGTGTGTTAGAATATAACATCGTATATTTATAGACGTACGTACACTTGGTGGGGTGGTGATGTCGGCATTTCTACATGTCCTAGTTAGAAGAGGTATCGGAGAAGAGTACGTTAGTTTGTACTTTTGTAAGCTATTGTTTTCTCCAAGCAATTACCCTTGGCCGTTTGATCTCCATGTCAATCGGTGAATAATCTTTTCAGGTGATTCCGAAATGTGTTGGTGTCCTTTTATCCATCCGATTAATTTCTCATCATTATATTGATGTCCTCTTCATTTATTTGATCAAGTCTCTCAACACTAATATTGATCGAACTCCTAATCAAAATCATATAACGAGTATTTTCCTAACAAACTCTTATTCTCCAAGCGAAAAATAAGGATTGTTCTGCTTAATTTCTATGCAACATCCATTTCAATACTTCTCCAATTCGGACTCAAAACTTAATTTCTTTGTTGCCAAGTTACCTTGGAAAATCGGCAGAGTGGGTTCTCCATGGGCGGCATGGTGAGTTAAAGTTACTACTTTCTTTGTCGTATTCGATTTCTTACGACTTTTTTCTCTGTTTTTTTCTTTTGTACCATCGTTTATCCTTTGATAGAATTTTGTGCAGCTATCTATATGTTTTAATTCTTGCAAATGAATATGGTTTAAACTACAAGATTATGAACCAAACTTGTTTTATGAACTGATCAAAATGGTTCAGAAACATAATAATTAAATCGACGAAAAGTAAAAGGGACCTTTATCGTTGAAGATACGTTCCTTGTAGGTTGTAGCCCCGTGGTAGCTGTTAGAATAGTTGTATCAACACAGCAACTAGAGTAGAACAGAAGGAACAGTAGACAAGGACAAAATTAATAGGTAATAACCAAGGCGTGGATTAGGCTGTCCTTAAGGAAAAATTTCTCCCCTTTCAATGATGCAGAAAGGCAGCAGTGGCGTCTTCCTCACAGGATTCAATGGTTAACAGCAGTCTGACTTTGCACTAGAACAAACTACCCTCTATAACAACAATATAACTCTCTCTGGCGGCTACAGAAAGAAGAGAAGAAGAATAGGATAGGTTATAGTTTCTGTTTCTCTGAGATTGGTTTCTGATCTGTTAAAGTTTATCCCCTCTATGGACTCACAGTCCTATTTATAGAGGTTAGGTCGGTCTCCTAAACAGATAAGGAAGAGAGACCAACTCCTAATAGAACACCAAAACTTGCTACTCAAGAAAAAAAGCAAAACAAGTTTAGGCAATTGGTCAAACCACTACCCACAACAGTAAGCCCAAGCCCAAGCTTGAACTCGACCCGATGTGGTGGATAACAAATGTGGGACTATCTACAATGCACTAAAATGGAGAGAACACACTTTGTTCATCTCCTCCACTTTGCACACACACATTAGTATTTAGAAATACTTATAGAGATTCCAACAATCCCCCACTATTTCAAAATACTAATAGTCCCCCACTATTTTGGAATAGGATATTACAAAAGAAATGGGTTAACTAAATGCTAGAGAGAATCGAAAAAACAATGCATAAGATACTGGTGCTTTACGGGATTGAACCAGTCATAGGGTAACATGTCTTATAATACGTGAAAGTGGTGGATTAAAAAATCTTTGAACAAACATTCCCTTGTAGTAAAATAGATCACATGCACCCACACGTCTCTTTCATTATATGCCCGTTTCAAGCGGTTTTGTGCTTTTTTGGCCCATACGCCGTGTTTCCATGAATGCTCTAGAGTACTTGCACGTATACTCATAAGAACCGACCCAGTTCTACATTCACGTAGGTGGATATCCATCAAGTGTACATTGCAGTTAAAATACACTATCTTATTATAAAATGGACTATGGATTCCAATAAGAGTAAAATAACTCATCCTGACTCATTGCAATTCTAGTTATACAATAAGTGTACCATCTCGCCATAGGGTGGGACATCTCATAAATAAATAAGACGTTAGTACTGCAGGACGACGAAGTGAGTTGTTTTTCTCTTTGAACCTACTTCATGGGATCGCCAATCACATAGGTAGGGTTGCCGTCAGTGTTGCCCTATATATGGGCATAAGTCCCATCCCCTTCGACGTATAACCACTTGCCTCCAAATAAGTGGTACGGTCAGACATGTGGCCAAACTAAGTATGACCTAACATAATCTCTAGCAGCTGCTTGATTAAGTTATATCTCAAACTTATGTATATACATTTCCCATTGCATATATTTCTTTATGTCTTAGCTATTGCAATGAGACAGTTGCAAAGCATAGACACATCAGGAGGCTATTTAGAGCTAATGAGAAGATTTGCCAAGAGGTTGCTAACCCACTCAACATCATCACATGCCTTTTATAAGGCGATTAACTTGGATAATATCCAAGACACTTAATTTCCACCAAGGGTAAACACATAAACATTACTGGATCCAATTTATAACACATTACCCTTCCAACAATGATGGAAATCTACTAAATATAAGTCCATAATCAATGGCTCCGCTATAGTACTTGGATAAACTAACAATATACATCTAATGTTTCTTATAAGAACAATGGGTTATCAACTCAATATGCCATTAATGTAGGCAATGTCATGTCTCACATATATAATTCATCAAGTACAATAGGCTACCAATGATATTGACATATTTAGTATGAGAAAACACAAGTAGATTATTTTTCATAAGATGGATATTTGCCACAAAAGGTGTTAACGCATGCTTACTATTAGAATACCCATACTTTTCAGTGAAAAATATTTCTACTACGTGCTAAAACAATATAATAAGACCAATATGAGTTATAATTCCTATATTCACCAGTCATTCAATTATGTAATGCCCAAAATTCCCCTAGACCATCCGGCCGGTCTGGTTTAAGGTAAGCTGTAGGCTTCAACCATATTCAAACGTCAACATTTTGACAACTGAATATAGCAGTTACAGAAATGAGTTTAACAACATAATGAACTATCGTTTTCAATGACGGTCTATTATGTGTTTCAAATAGAAATTTCTCTGTCTCATACACATTCTCAATGCTAGCACTTATGATATTAAATCATCTAAACAAAGAGAGATTAACACATATGTCTTGCTTTACTCTAAAGAAAAGACACACCTTTACCAACAACGGTACTTTGACATCCATATGACACTAATATGTTGTTGAATTGCGCATGCCATGTATAGGCGCTTGAATCAACTCATACAAAGATTTAACTAAATTGTATACCTTAAGCTCATCACCTGGTTCTACTTGGTATTGTAGTTCCTCACAACTACTCAACTAGAGTCTTTAGAATTCTGAAAAAGAAATTCTAGTTACATGAGCAAGGTTTTAAAGTAGTATAAATCTTATCTCTGATTGAAACCCCTTGGCTATTATTATTAGCCTTGTATTTTGCAATACAACTATCACGTTTTAGTTTTCTCTTGAATATCCAATTCAACCTATAGATCCCCCAATAAAACAAGAGTCCAGTTTAGAGGAGTTGTATCCTTAAAAAAAGGACACTTCTCATAGACAGACAACTTCCTTATAGGTTAATGAATCTTTCTCAAAAAACATATAAACATCATCACCGTGAATGGTGGATATACTCACTGATAGTCTTCCAAATTTCTTGTTCAGAAATTATGGGATCCTCTTACATAGTTCATTATGAACATCCAACCACTCTATGCCAATTTCACAGAAAACACATCCTCAAATAAAATTAGCATATAAGACATTCAATAATAGTGTGGTATCTACAAGATTGTTATCACGCATGACAACTAAAATAAACATCACTATTATTATGAGTTTCACCAATGAACATCTATTAGGTAGTTCTAGGCCTCAAAAATATTTCTTTTAGATTCATTCACAATAGCCTTGGCAAGACACCCCCCACATTTTGAAACATTTTTGGATAGACCCAAGACCTTTCCATACTTTGTAGTTCAGTGCCTTTCCAATTATCTTGTGAGATGAACTATGGTAAAACATTGTCATGCATATGGGTCACCACCCCCCGCAGTTTAATGGTTACTCAACCTAATTAAACTTAAATGCAAAACACATTATACCGCTCATAAACACTAAAAGAAACAACAACAATAATATGCACTCTTATGACAAGAATATACTTTATTCAAGTATATGATTATGGATCATATTAAACATAGTCATATTATGTTCATGCTATCTATATGAAAGGAAATCCACAAGTGATTCAAATGAATTTTAAAGAATAGAAGAATTAGATGAAAAAGGTTTTACCCAAGATAATATCATTATCATTCTTCTTTTCATCATTCAACATTCCAACTTACATAGAGAGATAATCCACGCACTTGTACATCACCTTGGCTATTTATTCATAATCACAGAAGGATAATGTCTAATAAGACAATCCATAAGCGTTACATCTCCTTGTCTAAAATAGTCACTGGAGGATATTGTCTAAGAAGACAATCCATAACCTTACATCTCCTTGACTAAATTAGGTTTAGGAGGATATGATTGTTTCCCATATTGTTTCCTCTCGTAGACAACGATGCTCATTACTTAATAATATATGACATGGTTAAACTTCATGCCTATGTTAAATAATGCATTCATGCCAAACATGGTTAATATCATATCATAGGTTTAGAAAAAGTAAACTTTAACTGTACCCCTCACAACAAAAAGTATACGATATTTAAACAAATTTGGCTACTGAATATGCAAAACAACTGAGGACTTCACCTCCTCTTTTTACATGAGCTCAAGCAAGATAGGATACCCTATCAACAAGACCTCAAGTACTACCACAACATCTCATGGCTCAACCCATTAATGTCTTCAACTAGAAAAATTTACCAATAAACTATCATTAAGTTCAAAGTAAATCCACGATGATTAATATCCAAAACTAGCATGCTATACAACTTTAACATATGCTATATTTGATATAAGCTGCAAGTTACTTCATCTAACATGTATTTTCACAATAGTACAATTATAACCATCGTTTAACAACACGTACACTCAATAGAGGTAAGCAATTATGTATTGAATACATTATAATTACTATCCAAGATTTGAGTGTGATTGACATTAAATATCTTAAGGTCTCTCTTAGACCATCTACATATGTACAAAGAAAAATAATATCAAACTACTTCTAGTCAAACCAAATTAATATCTTAGTGATAAACATGTATAATTTGTTGACTAGGTTATTAAAAAAGTTTAAGCTTAGGGATTTCCCTCCTAAGAAAAACTAGCATGCAACTCAAGACAAGAATATCACCATATAATCAAACCAAAAGAATTGCAAAGAGTGAAATAATACGATACCTAACCGATTGAAAAACCGGATTACTATATTTTCCTCCTCCTAGAAAAAACAGTTCAAAAGAACTGTAATTTTGAACCAGCTCAGGACGAATTGGGTATCAAGCCTTATACCACTGGAAAGATATTTGAATTAGCTATCCAACACAAAAAGCGGATTGCAAAACCGAGATCTGAGCTGAAAATTACAACAGTTTCCATAACGAGTGACGCAGTTGTCAAAAAGACGAACTTTGACGTTTTTCTGGATAGAAATCTCAAATTTGTCTCCCACAAACGTAGGAGAAAGGTCTACAACTATATAGGGTTTGATAAACCACAAAATATCAATTAAGATTCAATCTTTAATTGGTTTCCCTAACAAAAACGAAATTATCAGAAAATTTCTAAAGTCATAACCCAATAACATAGACAATAACTCAAAGTAAAATACTTATCTTTTGATTGCCGTATTTAAAGCACTTTCTTTTGTTCTACTACGAATCTTTTCTTAAGATTGTTAGAATAGTTGTATCAACACAGCAACTAGAGTAGAACAGAAGGAACAGTAGACAAGAATAGGATTAACAGGTAATAACCAAGGCGTGGATTAGGCTGTCCTTAAGGAAAGATTTTGCCCCTTCTAGTAGAAAGGCAGCAGTGACGTCTTCCTCACATGATTCAATGGTTAACAGCATTCTGACTTTGCACTAGAACAGACTACCCTCTAGAACAACAATATAACTCTCTCTCAAGGCTCAGGAGAAGAAGAAAGAAGAATAGGATAGGTTATAGTTTTTGTTTATCCGAGATGGGTTTTACGATCCATTAAAAAAGTCTATCCCCTATGGACTCACAAATCTATTTATAGAGGTTAGGTCGGTCTCCTAAACAGATAAAGAAGAGAGACCAACTCCTAATAGAACACCAAAACTTGCTGCTCAAGAAAAAAAGCAAAACAAGTTTAGGCAATTGGTCAAACCACTACCCACAACAGTAAGCCCAAGCCCAAGCTTGAACCCGACCCGATGTGGTGGATAACCAATGTGGGACTATCTACAATGCACTAAAATAGAGAGAACACATTTTGTTCATCTCCTCCACTTTGCACACACACACTAGTATTTAGAAATACTTATAGAAATTCCAACAGTAGCTTATATAGCCGAGACTACTAATCTTAAGTGAATTTAGAACTGTTCGATAAAAGTAAACGACAGTCATATTGCCCTCATTCTTTTCAGGTTTGATTGAGTTGCATCTCTTATTCAAAAGTGCATCCTTACTAAATTTCCAGAGTTAGATCAAACTCTGTTTTGAATATAATGAATTAGAATATGTAGGATAGATTATTGTAATCGAAGATAATTCTAGCCATTAAACAATCAAAGATAAGTAGCTGTCAGTTTGATATATATTCATACAAACAGAAAGACTCTTTAGTGTACATCTTGCAAAAGCATATTAAAACATGGTTTCGCTATGTCCAGTCAGGCCCGGCCCTGACCAGGTGCATTGTGGGCGACGGCACAGGGCCCATGATGTGCAGGGCCCAAAATATGTTTAGTTTTATTGCCAAAAAGCCTAATATTTTTTGAACAGTGAACAATACAATAAAAATCGGAGACCCATAATGTGACCCACTAGGCCACTATGTCAGAAGAATAAATAAATGAGATAAGTCCCCCTCCATAACTCCATAGTTTTTTTTTTTTTTTTGATAAAAATAAATCCATAGTTTATAACAGTTAGTATCTCAATGACTACATATTTTTTTGTCATAGTCTCAACGACTAGAAGCAATAATAGCTTGAACAGCTCTCTTAGCTCAATTAGCAATAAGGACACAGTGATCATTCATTCTTCTCTCATCAAGCAGACCACTATCTTTATTCATTTAAGCATATCAGGTTCTATTATTCTTACTCAATCCTTATATAACTTCATTTTTAAAAAAATGCTTCTTAGAAAGTGTCAATGTGGAAAAGAAAAGCCCAAAAAGAGGAAAAGACTTGTAAAACTAACTAAATAACAAAAAATATCCCTTGATAAATTCATTCTTAAATAACCACAAGGTTTTGAAAGAAATTTGGTGTTGATGGAAGAGGGCCACATTTCACCGTTTGCACAGGGCCATTAAATCTCAGGAACGGCCCTGTGTCCAGTCATGGTGGCAACTGCTGTGACCGCAGCGTTGTTACTTGCTTGCCTTCCATCAATCCGCAAACGCAAGGAAGAAATTACAAATTTCTGAATGTGTAATGCTATCCCTTGCTCTCATGTTTCAGAAACCAACTCCAAATGTGACTCTCGCTTGTCTGTAAGTCCATTTCTCAATCTTGTAAGTTGAATTGGGTAGAACGACATCTCCCTCCTTACAAAGCGGCACTCAACATCTCTCTTGTCTTAGCTAGAGGAGAGAGGAAACTGCAAGGAATGAAAAGGAGAGGGGCGCGCACCAGTCAATAAGGGCTTAATAATGAACTATGAAGGCTCTGATAATGCACTATATATTCACATTGTGCATGCATGTCTACATATCTAACAGGAAATTTTGTTTGATTACCTTGAGTTGTTTATGGCACACATTCAATCTGTTGCCTTGTTTCATATTGGAAAAGTTCGACTTGTCAAGTTCATTCAGTGAGTCTGAATCTTAAGTATCCACATCTTGAAGCACACAGCATCAGTTTGAACTCTCTATACATCGATAGAACCAGTTCTTGAAGCCACGTATATATGCTAGGCCGCATAGCTCAGCTGGTTAATCAAGTTCCTCTCATAGAGCAAAAAATAAAAAATAAAAATCAAGTTCCTCTTTACTTAGATTAGCAAAGGCGAAGAGCAGGTGAGCAGCACTAACTAGCACAGATAAGTCTGTCTAAGTCTAGAGAAGTAGGCAAAGGTTCCTAAAACAGAAAGTTTAAAAATCTATGCATGTACAAGTAAAATCACGTTTGATCACCATCCTCAACCTACCTATTGTCATCTCTCCATTCGAAATTTTTGATGTATTGTCCCTATCGCGTAATCCATTTTATGTTTCTTCAAGGGCTTTGTCTTGGCGCTTCCTCTTTAAATTAAAAAAATAAGTTCAAATAGTGGACAAGTAGTCAAGTTGAGAGAAGATAGAGTCATATCCCAACAGACAACACAAATAGTGTTCCAAGCCAGTCACTCTGATATTAACTCTCAATACATGTTACCCCACATATACACAAGGTGCCCAGATAATACAACCCTAAACTCCTCAAAAGCCCTCGTCCATATGCCATTTGAAATGAAGTAGGAAAAATATGTCATGGTCACGAGGCTTAAGCCTATGAGCCTATCAAAGGCAAGGCTAATTATGTCTACCACTCTACCAGAAAAATATGTCCTGCTGATAAACGTGATTTACCGACTACCAGATTACATCCATAGTCATTATAAACTACATAGTAGCACTCATTCTAATGATTCATCAATTAAAACTATCAGATTTAGCTTAATGCATGGTTCATTGTCTTTACAAAGACAATAGAAAACAACTGTGTCCTGTGGGAGGAAACAAAACGTAATTCAGAGGAACAAAATGGTTCTAGAATTTTTTGGTATAGAAATATGCAACTCTTCATGGTATATGGTTTACCTAAATCTCGCGATTTCTCTGAGTGGCCCACCAATTCCACATTTCCACATCCCACGTCCAACACCTATTTGGAAGATGTAAACATGTTTAACAAGAGAAAACTATCATGTTACTGCAATCTGCATAAGGGAGCAAACCTTCTGTCCAGGTTTCAAGCATAGTTGTAAAGCAAGATAGTGCTCATGTCGCTTGATACTTTCCCGAAGCGACTCACCATTCCATCTGGATATATCATTTATACGCATCATCGATTCATAAGAAGCAGAAGAAGAAGACATCATAAGATACATATATAGTAAGAAAGGTTCGGTATAAACCTGTTTGCGAAATGGAAAGACTCTCCCCAGCCAAATTCATAGAGGCTGGTTGAAAGGTCATAGTATTTGTTAACCTGAAAATCAATGGTAAGATATTCCATAGTGAATGATAAAATAAAAAAAAAATAGTTAGGATGAATGTATTGGTCGTGAGAAGAAAAAAAATACAATGAGATAATATAACTATTATTAGTTAACTCAGAGTTTTATCTAAAGACGACAATATTTCTCGCTACTGTATGCAAACACATTCACCGACCTTCATTCTTCAATAAAGATAATGATTTTCAAAAATTTAATCGTTATTATCATCCTCCCAAGGTTCCAGACGGATCTTTTCCAGTCTTAACACCTCCATACTCTTGATGTTATTGTTTGATTCATCTAATCCATTTCATGATGAACAAGGATTCTTTTGATGACATAGCCAATTTCACTATTGAAACATATGCTTCAAAGTTTCCTAAAAATGTAAAATCCAATACAATGAGCATAAACACCCTATGGAGAAACTTCTTTCCAATTACTTTGGTATAGTCACTACGTATTACATCTTTAATATATAGAAAAATGTGGGGTGAGTAATAGCGTTTTGGTATACATTTCAGAGACAATTTCGTAATTTCCAATTTTTTTTTTTCTTTTTGAGAGATAAAATAGTAATTTAACGTTTATAATTTTTTTTAAAAACTCAATAGAGCCCACGTGGTACCACGTGCACAGTAGCTCGTGGAGAATAATTCATCAAATACTAAAAGAATATTCTAGTAGATGAGATGTCGTATTGTCACTTGGGAAAAGTGCTAAATGAGTTTTAGAACAACACTAATAGGCCAACAAATCATAACTGTGTTGACTCACGTTCAGTGACACATTCGGTAACACACGAATTCAACAGGCACCAAAGCAAATTCTTTGAAGCATCAAATAAGTAACAATACAAGGAGTATTGACTTTCAGTCACGCTAACATGCAAATTTTAGTCAGTTTTTGTTATTTAGAAACTCTGTGTTTCCTTATATTTTGGGTCGTGTAATGTTGATTTGATTACTAGTACTTATTTGATAAATTTTTATCGTCAGTTTGAGATGGTTGATTTTGCGCGTAATGTGTTTGATGAAATTGGGGAGATCAAAAGCGTGAACAATAAGTCCTAATACTATGACCATTGTAGAGAGGATGAGATGCATGTTGTCTCACTTTAAGTTACCTAGAAGTTATTGAATAAAAGCAACGTGCACAACTGTATATGTGATCAACCTATATCGCTTTCGAAGCCTCTGAATAGTGATTATCCAGAGAGAGTATGGTCAGGCAGAGATATTGATTATAGATACTTGAGGGTATTTGGATGCAGAGCATTTGTTCATATTCCTAAGGATGTGAGATCCAAGCTTGATGACAAAGTCAAGCACTGCATTTTTCTGGGTTATGGGGATGACAAGTTTGGCTACAAACTTTATGATCCGATTAACAAGAAGATAATCTGAAGTCGAGATATTGTGTTCTTGGAAGACCAAACTATAGCAGACTTTGAGAATGGTGAGAAGCTAGAAGTTTTCATTGATAATCTTGTTGACTTAGAACCAGAAGTTCCTACTGTTGAATGTGCAGAAGGTATTGAGAATGTAGAGAACCATGAGTTTGAAGCTCATGATGATGATCCTATAACTCATGATGGGATAGAACCTATTGACATAGAAGATGCAGATGAAGTGCAGGAACCGGCCACCACCTGAGCAAGATGAAGTGCATCCTCCTGAGCCACAAGAAGATAGGGTAAGGAGGTCCGACAGAGAGAGACAAACTTCAACCAGGTATCCACTATATACATATATTTTATTATCTGATCTTGGAGAACCTATGTACTATCAAGAAGCTCTTGAATGTACAAACAAAGAGAAGTGGTTGAAGGCCACGCATGAGGAGATGAATTCTTTGCATAAGAATCATACTTATGACTTAGTTGAGAAACCCAAAGAAAGAAAAGTTCTCAAGAATGAGTGGATCTACAAAGTCAAGCATGAGGAGAATAATTCATATCCAAGGCACAAAGCTCGCCTTGTTGTAAAGGGATTCGGTCAACGGAAAGGTATTGACTTTGATGAAATTTTCTCTCCTGTGGTTAAGATAACTTCTATTAGGGTGGTATTGGGTCTGACCGCAAGTATGAACCTAGAGGTTGAGCAACTAGATGTCAAGACAACTTTTCTTTATTGAGACCTTGAAGAAGATGTCTAAATAGAACAGCCAAAGGGGTTTGAGGTCAAAGGCAAGGAACACCTAGTATGCAAGCTGGTAAAGAGTTTGTATGGATTGAAGCAGGCACCGAGACAGTAGTACATAAAGTTTGATTCCTTTATGGTGAAGCATGACTATATGAAGTTTGCTTCTGATCATTGCGTGTTTATTCAGAAATTTTCTAGATGGGGATTTCATAGTGCTCTTGTTGTATGTAGATGATATGTTGATAGTTGGCCAGAACATCAACAAGATATCAAAGCTGAAAAAAGACTTGAGTAAGTCCTTTGAGATGAAGGATTTGGGTCAAGCAAAGCAAATACTTGGGATGCGGATCACTCGTGACAGAAAGAGTGGGAAGGTATGAATTTATCAAGAAAGTTACATTAAGAAGGTGTTGAAGAGATTCAACATGGATAAAGCGAAGCCAGTCAATTGTCCACTTGGTGGCCAGTTCTGCATGACCAAAGATATGTGTCAAAAGCGTGAGCATGAGCAGAGTAAAATGGAAAAGTTTTCTTATGCATTCGCAGTGGGCAGCTTGATGTATGCAATGGTGTGTATAAGACCAGATATTGCTTTCGCTGTTGGTGTTGTAAGTCGTTTTCTGTCAAATCCGGGTAAAGAGCATTGGGAAGGTGTTAAGTGGATATTGAGATATCTCAAGGGCACTTCCAAAGCGTGTTTGTGTTTTGGTGGGAGTAAGACCTTACTTGAAGGCTACACAGATGCAGACATGGAAGGTGATGTTGATTCTATAAAGTCCACTTCCGATTATCTATTTACTTTTGCAGGGGGAGTAGTTTCTTGGCAATCTAAGTTGCAAAAGTGTGTTGCCCTCTCCACTACAGAAGTCGAGTATATAGCAGCCACTGAGTGTTGTAAAGAGATGTTATGAATGAAGAGGTTTTTCGATGAACTAGGGCTAAAGCAGAAACAATTTGTAGTTCTATGTGACAGTTAGAGCGCCATCCATTTGAGCAAGAATCCGAGTTTTCATTCTAGATCCAAGCACATACATGTGCGTTATCATTGGATTAGAGAAGTTCTGGAAGACAATAATTTGTGTATTAAGAAGATCCATACCGACAAGAATGGGTCGGATATGATGACCAAGGTCTTATTAAAAGGTAAGTTTGATGTTTGTTGTGCTACTGCCGGAATGGTAGCACACTCCTCCTGTTGATTTGGGAATGCATGGAGGTATCCCCCCTCACTATTCGAGAGGGGGAGATTGTTGGAGTTATCCCTCCCATGAGGATGAGGAAGAGGAGAGAAACTAGTACTATTTGTGTGAAGAAGTCTGAGTGCGCACACGCTCAGATTGGTCGTGACCAAGGCGCGCCCGCACCCTTGCCGTGAAAAAGAAGATAATTTTTTTTCAGCCCTTTCATGAAACATGTCTACTGGAAGTCTGAAGTTGGGAAAATAAGAGGGCGCGTGTGCGCGCTTAGATTTGCTTATCTGAGAGCACGCCTGCACTCATGCCTGAATAAGTCGGGTTCTTATTTTTCCTACAGTAACACGAAATTTCGCAGACGCGCTGAAATTTCAGATTACTATAAAAACAAAAGTTAGGTTTTGGAAAACCAAGTCTTGAAATAGAAACCCAATTTTGAGAGCAATCAAAATTGAGAGAAAACCCTTGCAAAGAGAAAAGCTTGCAAGGAGAGAGAAGTGATCAAGTAAGGTGGAGAGACTTGAGAGAAGTGATTGTAATCTTCCTTCCCATACTTATAAAATGATTAGCTCTTGTGGAAGTAGGCATCATTGGCCGAACCATGGTACATCTTTGTGTTGTGGTATATTTTACTTGCTTTATATTTCTATTGCTTGTTTGCGATAGTTATATCCATAGATTAGGATTGTGGTTGTTGGTTGTAGTGAAATATTATATTTTTTTATGGAGTAGTAGATTGTCCAAGTACAAACTATCTTAGTGGGGATCGATTGGTATCGTTTTCCCCAACAACCATAACTTGTATCAAAATAAAGTCTTTTGGGGGACAATCAGTAGTTCAGTAGTGATTATCACAAGACCTTCTAATATTTATCACAAGGCTATGAGGTGAACTTGCATCAATGTAGAAGCCTACAAGAAAGAGGAAATCAATGAACAAAAGATTCGTTTGCAATGTGATGATATTTGTTTTAGTAACTTGATTGCAACTAGTGATAAGAGAACTAGTATGAAGATCTATTTTGATGGGGCATATGATAGGATCACGAAGAGAGGAGCAGCAGCAGCGGTTTGTAAAGATAATGAAGGACAAGTCCTTGGAGCAATGTACAAAAGGTTTAGAGCTGATGATTCTTTGCAGGCAGAAATGGTTGGAGTAGAGATTGCAGGAATACTCTTGGATAGATTGCAGCTAACGCAAGTGGTGGTGCTTGGAGACAACAAGAACCTAATGAAGCAGTTGCAGAGAGAAGAAACTCAAGGTGATTGGAATAGAATTGATTTTCTGCAAAAGATCAAGCTTTTGTTTATGTCTTGTACTGTTAATTATAACTATAAGTTATCTTTTTTTTGGGTTGGTAGGAAAGACAATTGGGAGGCACATGATTTAGGACAATGGGCTCTTAAGTATGCTTCATTTGGACCTCCTCCTGGTTAGGTCTTGAACTCTATAATTCATTTGTTTCCAGTTTAATGTAATTTAATGATAGGATCCCGATCAAAGAAAAAAAAAAAAAGTAGTTCAGTAAGTAGTTTAGTATTATTAAATAAAACAGAACTGAGGACTACTTGGCTATATACTCATAAGTTATTACCTTAAAGTTGCTGAGACTCTGAGAGCAAGTCACATACACTATGCTAAAGTTCGTAGCATGCCTAATAGGACTTCGACCAATGGATGTTTATTTTTTTTTGCTAACTGGTGTCTGGGCCAACTTACGCGCACCTCGACAAATCCCAGGGCCCTGGTACTGCCACGCTAATGGCTTTGAGGGGAATCAAACTAGTGACCATTGGAGAGCAAACCCAAGGTCGGACTAGTTGTGCTACCCCTCAAGGTTAACCAATGGATGTTCGTTCAAGCCTAACTAGCAAGTTCAGATGCATAGCAACATACATACCATTTTCAGCTACCAACTAATTCGGGAATAGGATAGTTTCAGATCACTTAGATCGAGTAATGTTTTTTTAGGGGAATAAATCAACTTTCAATTTTCTATGTTAACTTTCAGTAAATATAATAGATATATTAACACTATTAAATATAAAACACATAAACTATTATAGATTTCGGGCCGGGCCATTATCGGATCGGACATAGGTATGTTCAGACCTGGCCCAATAATCTTATCGGGATAAATTTAAAGTCTATGCCCTTATCTTATCGGTTTGGATTCAATCGGGCTTCGGGCATGTCCCGGCCCATTGATACCCCTAGATGTAAGTTATTTACAACGCGATTGATATCCTCGTGTCAAACTTATTTGTATCAATAGTGGTTTGTGTTAAAAATATCTTAAATAACATTCCAAATAATATATACTATGTGTGGAAAAAAAAATCCAATGCGTTAAATAATGCACATGAACTATATGTACATAGTATATTTAAAAATATATATATTGGAAGTGAAGAAATTTGCAATATCAGTGTAGAGATTCTTATATGAATAATCATATAATGGGTCCTAAATATAACGACCCATTACAGTTACAAGAATAAAAACAATTATGTTGCCAATAATGTATATTGGGGAAACAATTTAGTATATTCTTACTACGTCTATATTTTGATAATTAGTTGCATTTAAGTGTGGGATTACTTCTCATTAATATATACATTTAAGAGCTAGGATATATATATATATATATATATATATATATATATATATATATATATATATATATATATATATATATATATATATATATATAGTCCGGTTCTTAAACGGACGTTCGTTTACGGACTTGTTATATAGTGTCTTGCGCAGCTTATATAGTGTCATATATAAGCATAAATTAAAAAGTTAATAAGTGTAAATGAAAAAAATTGTTCAAGACACTATCACTACAGCAGATTGGCTTTTTAGCTACAAAGCGTTTAGTGACAATGGAAAAGCGTAGCTAATGATCATTTTCAACGACGTTCTTATCGTCACCATATCTACATTGTCTTACAATTAATAATCAGCTTTTAGCGACGCTTTTTATGTTGTTAAAAACCACACTCAATTTTTTTGAAAATGTTAAAATTAGAATAAAAAATTTGGTGACGATAAGAGTGTCGGACATATCTTTTTATCATCACTGACAAATTATTTGTGGGTAATGATAATATATCTCCGACGTTTAACAAAATCATCGCTAGATATTATGTCTTTGCAACACTTTTTATTGTAGGCAAATCATATTGTTTAGAAATAAAAATTATAAGCATAATTGGCGACGTTACTACGTAACAGGGATGTAGTATTTCCACCACGACATACGAACAAAACTTTTTTGGGCAAAAACAATTTCTAGCCCTATTGAAAATTTCGTCATTTTCCCCCTATTTTTCATTTTTTGTTTTGATTTCTACTGCCCATGTTTTGAAGTTTTTGGTAAAAGAACCAAAAAAAGAAAGAAAAACTAAAAGGAAAAAGAATGGAATGACCTTTGTTACCCACGCACTCTCTCATTCTCCCTCGGAAGGAAAAAGAACAGCATTTCTTCTTATCTCCATCACTGATTAACAACTCATCACTGAATCACCTCCTTCACCGTCGATACAATCTATCTCCATCAATCTTTATTCTCTCTCCTCTTAGGGTTTCAATTTTGATTTTTGGGGTTTCCGCTCTAATTTTTTTTTTTTTTTCTTTTTCGCTACCTTTTCTTATTGTATTTAATTTTGATTCATGGGTATTCTTCCAATTTCTTGATGTGTTACAGCAAGGTCCGAATTTTCTTTATATTTTCTCATTCATTTTTTTTTTCCAATTTTTCTTTCAGTCTGTTGAGAAGTGAAGTAGTCGTTTGTTTCAACAGGTATATCTTCACTCTACAATCTACTCTTCCTTATATTTTGGAACATACTACATGATATGGGGTTTGGTTTTGCTATCTACAATTTATCACAAACATAATGACAACTTTTGTTTATTATCTTAGCGATTTCCTTTATTGGTGCAGGATTTGGTGCAATTGGAGGTTATCACTTTAGTCCCTTGTAAGAACCCTATATTAAATTCATTTTTATTAGGCTTTTGGATTCATAAGGTACTTGGTTGATAAATTAGGAACACAAAGCATAGTGTAATATGATGATCACTTTATGAGTTTCAAGCTTCTATTCAAGTACTAGCTGCTTTGGTCTATCTGTATTCACTTGCTGTTCTTCCAAGAAATAAAACTAGGAAATGGCATTTCGCGGCTTCAAAATTAGTCGGGAGGATTATGTTTTTTTTTTAATGGCATGTCGTAGAATATGCCCATCCTAATTTCGTGGATGATAGCGAATCTGTTCTGATTCATATCCATCCCGGCCGTCGTCTGCTACGTTAATGAAGTATTAGAGTTTTGATTTTCTCATGTCTGTTGTGTATTTATAAAATAATTGTTTGTTTGTATGAGCATATATATCTGCACAATGAGAAGCACTTATCACCTAAAAATACGATATGTCGCAACTCCTTTTAAACTTTTATGATGGTAGTGGAACATAAGTTATATAGAATTTTTTGGGTATGACTGACATCCCTATTTGTCCATCTCTTGGTAGTTGATATGTTGTATTTTACTTTGTAAATATGAGCTTTAACAGTTCTCTCTAGCATTACTCGTTGTGTTTGATTCAATGCTTTAAAGAAAATGAATTTTCCCCTATATATCGAAAGGGTACCAAATACTCGATATGAGGATTAGAGCATCTCTAGGTGGACGTATTTATGGTCGCATTCTTCAAATTTGAAGGAATGCGTCGGAATTTTCCGAAATACCATCTCTAGGTGGTCGCATTCATGGTCGCATCACCTGTTTGTTCGCATTCTTGTTCACAAATTTGGCAATTTGGATGCGGATGCGGCGCAACATTGGTAATGTCGCGCGCCATTGCAAATGTCGCCCCACAACTTTTTTGACTTTGACTAGCACCACGCGCGCCAGTTGCACTGTCGCGCCCCACAACATTAGTATTGGTGCACGCCAGTATCACTGTCGCGCGACAATGAATGCTTGGGCGCCGATACTAATGTCGCGCAGGGTAGGGTCTACAATAAATTTTGCGGTCGAAATTTGCGACCACCTAGAGTTGGTCAAAATTTGCGACCAGTTTCTGTGGTAGCATTCTTCAAATATGAAGAGTATGCTACCACTACCTAGAGATGCTCTTAGATGGACTTTGATTTTTATTTGCCTTTTTTTTTTTTTTTTTTTTTTTTTGAAGTCATTTAACATATACCATTTTGCCTTCTTAATCAGTTGACTGTTGGAAATAGTACATCAACTTGATCACTTGATTTATGACAAATAAAATTTTCATTATAAGTGAATGGATAACATTGCGGGAAGGTTGTTAGTTTGACCCAAAAAGTCTATCTGTTTATTTTATTGTTATAAAATAGGAAACTACTGAATCAGCTTGGTTTGGCACTTGTTTTGAATGTTGTTCGGATTGTTTGCCTATATTATTCATTTATTCCCCTTAGCATATGTATTTGGGAAGAGTTGGTCGTAGTGTTGTTCCTCGCTCACTTAAAAAGTTGATTGCCTTGACCAGGATGTTGTGTTTATTAAGTTAATGTTGCTACCATGTTAAAGGGTAGGAAATGTGTTTATGTATAAGCTAATCTTGCTACCAAACTTTAAATCTTAAGAGTTTGACTTTGGTTTTATGCTTTCTGAGGTTCTTCAAGGAATGGGTGAATCAAGTGTTGATTAATATTCCATCACATTGGATGGAAGCCTTGGTTATGTTATATTATATTGCAACATTAAATTCATGATATATCTTCGCAGATGATGCAACAAATCGAGGTTGAGCTGATGGCTTATCTTAGAAGTACATTAGAGATTTGGAAAGGAAGAAGAGCTTGAATAACCCGATTAATCAGCAGGTAAATGCTGCTATATGGTAATAACAAATTTGAAAGGGTATAGTAATATACCAGCCTTATGTGGCAATAGGGAAAGGCGAACATGCTATACATGAGTTAGAGCTGAAAATGAAAGAGCTTCGAGCAATCAAAACTGTCAGTGAAGCAGTCTAGGCAACATGCTTGTTTTGGATTGTCTTTTCACTTACTTTCACGATTTTTCTCATATTTGGTTAAGCTTCTCAGGTGGTCTAAATTATATTTTGAATTTGAGTTTTTAATTATTTTTTGTTCTTAATGCTGTGGCAGGTTTGCCTAAGGACTTAATAAGAGAGCGAAACAAGGAGTTAGTGACCTATAGGCTAGGTATGTTGATTCACACAAAGCACTTAAATATGTATGGTTTTCAAAACATTCATTAAATAAAGGAGATTAAGAGTTCAGAGTGTGTAATGTGATTAAACTAAGACTCTAAGAGTGACTAGTGTGGGTCTTGTATTAACTTGCTGCTATTTGTTTGTATTACAATTTGTCGTAATGCCTAAATGCTTTGAGGGTTGACCTTGTCATGCCCTGTCCATTTGATACTTTTTGGTGAACATATAAGTGCTCATGGTATACTAATTGGATGTTCTGGTTGTGGTTCGATTTTCTAAAGCTGAATTTCTCAATTCGGTAGAATTAGTTCTTTGGTGATTATATTGTGCAAGCTTGATTAAAATAAATTCCCCGCCTCACTAATAATTGTTTTTATCCTTTATATCTTATTCCTTGTTGCACATGCATGATAAACCCTCCATTTATGCACTATATAATTTATGCATGATGAACTTACAAGCTTTTAGTTTGTATTATTCTTTATTGGTTCTTAATATTTGGTTTTTATTTTTTGATGTCTTTGGCACCAAACTATATTAGAGTCTATATATATATATTGTTTTTTATTTTTGTTTTTTTTTTGATGGACGTGTGAAACCACTAAAGGTTGGTTTGGCTATTACAACTTACAAGAGACAGTTGTTCAATCTGGGCAGTAATGTGATGTTTGACTGTTTTATAGAGGCGATTCAGACTAAATAAAATTACTTGTAGGATATTAGAGTATTTTTTCTATATTTTGACCATGTCAAAGAATGATGTAAATTTCCATTTTTTTATATTTAATGAATGAATACTTTTATCTTGTTTGATATGTTATGTTTTTTTGTGTTTCAATTGAATGTTAGCAAAAAATAAAAATGATACAAGGAAGAAGTGACTAAATGTTTGTACAAATGGTTCACATTTGGCGGTGATATTAGTACAAAATTTAAATAGTTTAGACCTTTAACAATGATAGAAACGTTGCTTATTTTAACAAAATTTCAAATTATTTTTATTTTTAGCGATATTAAAAATGTTGCTAATAACACTATTTTTATAGTTTGGATTTGTAGTGATGATTATAACGTCGCTAATAATACTAAAATTTTCAAATATTTTGGACTTTTACTGACGATATAAACGTTGCTAATAAGGTATTGATAGCGATGATTTTAAAGACGTCACCAAAAAAACATATTTTGTGATGTTATTATATAAAGAATAAGAAAATAGTTTAGCGACGAAATTGAAACAATGGCGATGATTATTATCATCAGTGAAGGTATCATATTTTGCGACGTTGTAAAATCGTCGCTTTGTATCTTTAACGACTATAGATTTAGCAACGATCGTCTGACGCTCCAAAAAACGTTGCTAAATCTAATCAGCGATGTTTTTGCAATTTTCAGCAACGTAATTTTTTGTCGCCAAAAACCCTGTTTCTTGTAGTGGTATAAGTTGTTCACGACACTATAGTTGTTAAGAACTAGTCCATAAACGGACTAGTTCGTTTAAGACACAAGTCCGTAGCCGGACTAGTTCGTTTAAAGACTTGTGTCTTAACAACTATAGTGTCGTGAACAACTTATATATACTAGCAAGATGCACGTGCTATGCACGCGATATCAAACAAAACTCACCCAGTAGTGTAAACATAATTTGGATGAGCACTTACAATTGACATATCAAAAGCATCTATGTAACTTTATTCACTGAAATCAGTATTCAAACCTTAGGTAAATAGATAATATGCAACCGTAGGTGTTGAATTGGAAGAATGGGACATGCAGGAGCTGAGTCATTTGGTTTGTTAATCAATCATCCAAAATGGAATTACAATGGCATATGCGGCACAACGACATACTCAGTCTACATAGGATATTACATCAATATAAGAATTAAAGTACACCAATAACAAAAAGAAGTAGGTCGCTATGACTTGTCCTCCACTATAATAGCTGATATGTTGTAACCATCTACTCGTAAGCAACTACTCGCAGGTAGAGTGAGACGGGTGGGGAATCTATGGAAGTACGTTCTTCTTATGAGTGTTCATGCATTGGGTGTTGGCAATTGTCGAAGGGAATGATTCTCGTATAGTAACTGCATTATGAAATGGAATTCATCATACTCACATATATGCAAGAAATCATCAAAAATACAACCCATTGAATCCATTGATACTCCAATATTAACCGTGTATCTTTGGGATGAATTTAATTTAGTTAGAAAATATTTCTGTACTCATTTAAAGAGATTAAATTTCAGATTGTTATAGTTATCTAGAATTATAATTGGATGGCCTTTTTATAATTCATTGAATTAGATATTTCCTATTCTAATATGAATATTTTAGGCATTGGATTTATCGCCAACTTTCTCCAATAAACACCACCAAATATAGTAATATACCATAATTGTTTTTTTTTTATTGTACATTATTCACAAAGATTATAGATGAAGATCAGTTAAGGGAGGTGAAAAACTATATATACAAAAGACGTCTGATCATGGTTAAGGACACGTATCCGAGGCGTATCGGGGCGTATCCGTGTCGGATACGTATCGGACATGGATACTTCACCCATATAGAAGTATCCGTGCTTCATAGGTCATATTGAGACAACGCGTTCCCTTCCGAAGGCGTTCACGTTGTAGATATGCATTTCGTTCTGTTTCAGTCATTTTACTCAATCGCTTTCAATACCGACTTGTGCGAGTGGGTCCCCGGCCAGAATTTTGGATATTATTAAGCTCAGAAAAATTGTTCTTTGGTACCTCCATTTGCGTCAAACAAATCACAGAAGCGATCGAGAAAGTGTTGCACTGAAATTTTTTTGAAATAAAAAATAATTAATACAAAATTTAGATGAAGGGAAATTAAATCACATATCCATAAAAGAACTCTACCTGTAAAAGAACTCTAAAATGATTGGAGTTAGTATTGCGAGAACCTTATATAAAATGCTTTAAATTGACGGCCGCCAATTCCCATGAAGATCCTGCTACTTTTTTTTACAATTGCAGCATTGAAACATGAATACACCACGCATAACCATATATAGATGGGGTTGAAATAGTGTCATGACGATTGTTGTTTTACAGTACTCATTTAACCCGAAAATACATAGACTCATTTCACCCGAAAATACATATACTCCAACGACACCTAGGCTTACAAGTTGAGCCATGTAGAGTAATTACACATTCACACGTGGCAGACAAAATGGTGTTTCTTGTTGGGACTGCTTGTAACATTACACGACATTGCTGCTTAACATTATGGAAACTTGATCACCTCACATGACTCAATCGTCAGTAAGTTGTGGCAAGTTTAATTGATTCAGCTAATGAAGTTTTTACTTAAACTTCATCTGGAATGCTCGCGTTATTATCAATCTTCATGTTTAAAACATAATTGAAGTATTGGCTACACATCCTCTTGAAACCTAAAACTGCACCTTAAATTGAAATATTGGCTAACACATCTTCAATAATTGAAGTAATGTTTAAAACTAAAACATCCTATACTACCAATGAACAATAAATATAGCAAAGAAGCTAATAAAAACCTCTTCAGTTGTTCTTTTTCAGCTTGCTTCGAGCAACGTCTGCAGCAGTGAATCCAAATGTATCAAACATTGCCGGTTGCCAAGGATCGCCCATCCATTTCCCTCAAGGTCAAAGACAGAAAACATATTAAGTATACTAATTAGAAGAATATATTAAACACCTGAACTACTGAAATTCTTTGACTTTCCACCTCAGCTGGTATAGAGACTCTAGGAATCTCTTTATATAATAAAAAAAAAAAATAAATAAGCTCTTTATCGAAGAAACACCGTCCCTACCAGTAAATCTAAATAAGTTCCTCAAGCTCAGTAGCATACTTGTAGAATGATATACATCATACACGTAGACACAACTTTGGTAAATCTTCTATAGTGCATTAAAATTGAGCATATTATCCAAATTTGCATACTTAGCTATGAATGTCCACCATAAATGCATTGAACGTACGTTTTATAAACAGGTATCTCGTATATTCCGACAGACACAAGTCAGTGCAGTAATTGCTTCGATAGTATACGATCATCGTCTCATACTCTCATATTCTAAATTGAAACAGTGAAACATGCATATGTGACAACACGCAAAAGTCTCACAGAAAAAGCTTTACCTTTCACCCAATTCTTTTGAGCAGATTGCAAGTATCAAGACAAATGGAAAGACAATAGTCCATGTGTTTCAGTGTGGCTCTTTATGGATCACCCTTTTTTTTTTTTTTTTTTTTTGCACATGAAGGTACTAATATAAAAGATTAAACACGGAAAAACGTAAAGTACCAACCCAATGCCAGACTAAAAAGAGCAAAGATAAACAAAAGATTCCCATCAAGCCATAAATGCTCAAAGCGTATGCTTTGGACTTCTCTTTAAACCTATTGAGCATATATGTTCTTTGATGGAATATTAACTTTCTAAAAGCCAGATAAGGCATCCTCAAACCCCGTGTAATTCATTATATCACACAGACCAAATGGGAAAAATAAATACAAAAAGTTGTTCAATATATGTTTGCGCTAGATATATGTTCATGATAGTTTAAACCTATAAATTGATTTACTAAATAGTATAAAAAAAAAAAGATATGTTTCTAGGCACCTATAAATTTGATAGTACCGCGTGCTCATCAATCAGAAGATTCTCCGGTAGCACTTGGGGGTTTTTGTCGCTTTTCCCCTCCTGCTATCCTTCGCCACCCTGAAAGTTAATATCTTTGAGTTCATAATGCAAAGACTTCCGAGTAGATATTTAATTAATTTGTCAATAAAATGTAGCTTCTTTTTCTTTAAGATAAATTACAAAAGGATCTGTGGTAACCTGGGTATCTAAATGTGTGAAACTTTGTGCAGCAAATGGATGCTGATGAGAGAAGTCAGACGAATTGATGTCTTTGATATCCTCAGATATTAGATCTGGATGCTCAACGGACTGCCTTTCACCTTTGTGATTTTCTGCTTCAACAACCGCCCGGTGTGTTCCCTTTGTAGGTTCTCCTCGCCAACCGAGGATATAATCTACACATCGGTTTCACCCTCCATATTTTTCAACATTTTGTCCCCAAAGATTGAAGGCCAAAACTGTGGTTTCTTTAGATCTAATGCATCCACTTTGTAACGCCGGTGCATCATCGCCTTGATTCAAACATAAATTAGCTGAATCTGAATAATCATAGCCAACTTCAACAAAATTCGCAAGGTATTCGGCCCACACATCCCGACGGATCACTGGGTTGAACTTGCAATCAATCCTTTGCTGTCACAAGCTTTACGAATACAAGGAACAATACCAACCATCAATTTCTGCTAGATTGTTCGAAATATCTGAACCCACCGCGAATCGTATTTCTTCTATGTTCATGCTCGAGAGAGTCTGCATTTGAAGAGTGTGAATATTTTGACCGGCATAGAAGTGAAACAGATTCATCCAACCAAAAGCAGCTGTAATCTCAACTATATGAACGACAAAAACATTAATATACCAAATTACAAAGACCCAAGAAACCAAAAAGCCTCACCTCTTTAGAAAATTTGTTTCTAGATGTGGGATTAAAGCGCAGATGATGTAACACCGGGTGGCGGCGTAGGGAATACTAAGCTCGGAAAGCCTTGTGCAACATGTGCCACCTTGACAGGGCTTAAAGATAGGTTGCAAAGGTAGTTAAAAATGGGAATTCCTACAATCAATAGAGCAAATGTAAATTACAAAATGCAAGTTCCATATGTTGAACATATATGAAACACCCAATTCCAAAGCTACAAAAAAGAATGTCCAATTTGCTCTTCATCATCAATCATGAATGAAATGACACCGAATGGCTAAATGTAATAAATAATATCCTTCACATAAAACCCCCATATTTCGCTTTAATGTATCGGTTTAGGCCCAAATGTCTTTCCCACTCGGCCGAGACCCCGCGGCCGGGTCCTACATGTTTACAGTACATTTTATGTTACCTACGCCATTATCAAAAGAATGCAATTTCAATCGAAGCAAGTGTGTCAATACAATCCAGAATCCATTATGCATTAAGAACTTGACACGGAGTAGCTGAGGCGGAATAACAAAGAGGTCCAATGTCTACCGCCTCAGCCTCAACTCCACATGGAGCTTTAGTTTAATGTCATTACGGTTTTCTCCAACACAACTCAACATTCAAAGAGGCACTGACAAGAGTTAATCCCTCGCGAAAATCCTCACTTCTAAGGAATCAATGTTCATTAGCAAATAGAAAATCCTCACTTTTAAGGAATCAATGTTCATGTTACTCAATCAAAATAACATCCCATAACAACCACCAACAAAATTCCATTCGCAAATAGGAAAAAAATCTGTTACTCAACTACTCCAAACATATGGTGTCAACGATATTCTTACAACATGTTGTGAGCAAAACACATGTAAGGACATATTAAGATACTTACAGTATTGAGGGTTGGGATTAAGCACACCTAATTATCAATAAGAAAAGGTTGAAAAATATTAGAAAAGCACTTACTGAGATATCTGCTCAATTTGGCAGAAGACCGGATTGTAAGCTAATGGGTGAGAGACGGTTCGATTATTTGTGGGAGAACTCAATTGGAAGAGAGAGAATGATGGCTGATATTATTGCATTTTCTGTTTGCAAAAGAGGGGGAGCCGTAAAGTGGAAGAGAAACGGTTCGTTTGTTGAATTTAATTTCATAAAAGGTAATTATTTGGGCAATCAATGATGGATAAGTGGCGAACAATTCAATAGTGGCGTATAGTTGATTTCCAACCTGAATTTACACATACGTCCTTAAATTACTATATAATCTTGAGGGTATAGATGGTAGTAAATTACGAAATGACTAAGTAGTCCTTCTTAAAGGCATTGAATAATTGATTTTAATTTTTTATTAAGGGCATTTTATGGTAGAAAAAAGGTTGGTCTAATTTAAAGGTTCATGTTAATTATGGTATACTATACTAATAGATATATATATATATATATATATATATATGGAATTGACATACGCAATCCAAAAGCAGACTTGCATATTGCTCTAAGGGCTGATCTTTGGTAGATATTATCTCCCTACCATGGATAATATCTCCAAAAAAAAATCAGCTCAATCAGATGTGTCTAGTCTTGTCAAAAGAGTGTTAAAATTTTGGACCATCAGATAAATTTCTAATTTGAACTCAATTTTTGGTAGGGTTAGATATGTTCGAAGGAGCTGATTTTTTGTGGAGATGATTTCCATGTTGTGGAGATCACATCCCCATAAAATCAGCTTTTAGTTCATTATGTAGGTAGGTAGGATTGCGTATATCATTTCTGTATGTCGACGTAGCCCTATATATATATATATATTGAAATAAATCATAGAAATTTTTTGTATTATTATTGTTCAAATGTTGTTACAAATGTATGAAGTGTTTTTGAGTCTCTAAATATCGTACTTGTGGCCCCATCTAGGTGGCCTGGGCACATGCAATGACATTTGTTGGATTGACATATTACAAACATCGCCCTTCGTTATCATACCTCTACATTAATCGATCAGTATTAAACAAAAGGTGCCTCTTCGATCTGCAGTTAAGGGGAAAAAGTTAATAACACAAACTAAAAGTTATGTATTAGAAACAAAAATCAAAAGCAACCAAGAAAAAAAAAAGTTGTGGTAAGAATCCACTTTTTAACATTATTAGTAAAAATGTTAACATGGGTGAATAGCTAGCTCTTTCAATTTAACTTAGGCTTTCTATATAGCCAAACTAGATTCCCCATTCAAAGTCAAAGTCGGAAAATTAAATCCAACAAATATAAACGTATATATATTTTGGTAATTAATATTTTACTTATATATAAACAAGTTATACTAAGATAGGCGACAAGTGCGCTACAAATTGCGCATCTAGTCCTTTATGAATAGCGTGCAAACCCGGCCTACCCTCTTAAAGACAAAAGTCATTAGCGCCAGCAGTCATCACATTGCTATCCATGACCTTCTGCAATCTTTTGAGTAACTCAATGGATTGAGATGCCAAAAAACCAAAAGTGTCAGAGGAAAATGAGATAAAGCAGTGTTGGTTAGCGCCTTAGCATACAAATCTCCTCATGTTTGTCCACTTACTGTTGTATCTTATTTTCTTTTAATTTTTTTTTTATTTGTTGTTGCATCAATCAACCTAAAAATGGTTGGGGCATCCAACTCAAACACCTTAGAAAACATGATTTTAATTTATGCTAGGGAGAAACTTCATATATAGGTGTTGCTAATTGAACTTACGCATTCTGTGCAGTTACTTAGTGGACAACAAGTCAACAATTCGAATAATACAAAATATTATAATCTTAGTAATAATAGTTGAGAAACGAGTAGAAACTTAATTTATTAATGGAATAGAATATGTCCCTTATATATAATCTTGCCAATTATATGAACTCCAAAAAAACTCCACTATGAAAAACAATTAATTAGAAGCTGATTTTTGGAGGAGATGTTCTCCCCACAATATAGACCATTCTTAGAAAAAATCAGCACATTTGAAGATATTTAGACGTATCAAAATTAGCTTACAATGTTATAAAATTATCCAACGGTCAATATTTTTCAAATTTCAAAACCACTTTTGAAAAGGTTAAACATTTTGGTTTGTGCTGATTTTTTGTAGAGAGATTCTCTATTATGAGAAGACTATTTTCACAAAAAAATCAGCCCTCAATTCATCTTATAAATCCACTTTTGGTGGTGGAATTCATTTGGAGTTCATATAAGACGGAGTTCATAAAACGGGATCGATATTTAATTTGTTAGATAAACAATAATTGTTTCTAACATGCATGATTTTATGATGTTTATTAAAGAGAAAAAAAATAATTGGTACAAATGAAGACATTTCTTTTGTGCTAATAATTGTACTTCAAAGAGAAAGAGAGAGACATGTTGCAACAAACAAAATAATTAATATGAAACCCAACTTAAAGGAATCCTTCTCTATCTATTTTTCTTGTAAGGCATCAATTATGGACTTCTTGGTGTGTTTGAGTAGCAGTGGTTTGGGCATTATTTTATAGGAGAAAAAGTGAGGAAAATTGTGTTGCAACTAACATGTTCTCTAAATTGGTAATTATCCAAATATTTATGATTCATTGACATGTTTTTTTCCCCTAAAGTAGTTCTATGTACTCAGACCTCCATCAATAACTCATTTGGGACTCCATTTCCTACTTGACATCCAAAACTTATTTTCTCTTTCCAAAACTCAAAAAACAAACATAGAATATTAATAACAAATAACTTACCTAATGAAATAACTAAAACAAAAAATAGTAACAAATAAATAAAACAAATTACCTGTATTTAAAAAAAAATAATAATAATAAAGAAAGAAAAAAAACCTCAATACCCAAAAAAAAGTTGAATTGGGTGCCCAAGTGCTGAAACAAATTATCCTATTTTTTGACATATTTATATACATTATATATATGGACCATTTTTCTAGAGAGAGAGAGAGAGGTGATTTGTTATATTTTTGTCCCAAATTTAATTATATTTTTATTTAATTTGTTTGTGCAAATATAGACAAGTTTTTTGTTACTATTTTGAGTTATTAGTTATATATTAGTTTCTATTTTTTTTTTGTTTTGTTTTTTTTTTTGAAAAAGAAATATAATTTGAATGTTATGTAAGATATAGAGTGTCCCTATGGAGTTATTAAGGGAGTCTAGATAGATTTTTTTTTTTTTTTTACATGTGGTAACATAAGAGGTTATACCTACTACATTTGTTCAAGAGAAAGAGAATTGTTTATTTTGGTAATTAGTTAAAAAAAAAAATCTTAATTTACATAATTATTGCAAGTTAGAATTTGTAATGTTTATTTATAGCCATATATGGTTCATTTTGGTAATTTCATTTTTAATTTAAAAGAAATTTGAATGTTTGCAACTTGCAAGGTATTGTAAAGAACTATTCTAGAACTCAAATAAGAATGAGGTGGTCTTTTTGTTTTCCGAGAATCAAAAAGATTGAAGTGGTCATGCCCAATAAAATGACCCATCTATATTCTGTGTAAAATACTTTTTTCTTACAATTTTAACTAGGCGGACCTTTTGTAATATTTAAATACAAGTATATCGGTCTTGTAGTGAAATAATTAAAAACATAAAAAGTTTATTTTGGATTTAGATTTTTTATTAGAGTTTATCATTTTATGGCAATGGATTACTAATAAGCAATTAATATTACATTGGTTTTTAGAGCTAATTATTCGGGTAAGGAGTGATGCTATTTGATATAATTTAGGAATATATTTTTCCCCACCAAAATATGTATAGTGTACATGATCATTATTATTATTATTATTGGGCTAAAATCCTCTTTTAACGTGTCGATAGGTGTAGAGCATTACCAAAAGTGACAAACTCTCCCTAGTATTCATCTTGTTTTTCATATTGTATTTTATTGATATACCAAAATTTATAAAACAGTATAGCACAAGCGCGCTACAAGTTTCGAGTATTTTCTTTTCAATTTTCCACTTATTCTTATGGAAGCCCCTACTCTTAATTTCATATCACTTTTGTGTTAAAATAATCTTAAATAACATTCCTAAAGATAATAATATGAGCGAAAAAAAAATTACAAATTAAAAGCTACAATTAATTCATTTAGATTTAAATTTGAAATGCTTTAATAACATGGATGGAGCGAAACCATAAATCTAAGTTTAAGGGGGAGAAATTATATGATGTGGCAGACTGGCAATAGTTTACCTTTCAAAAAAAATTCTTGGAGTGAAGAAATCTACAGTTTCAAAACTTCTTATACGGATACCCATATAAATGAAGACTTCGTTATATCTAAACCCCAATTACAATTATAAGATTAAAAACAATTTTGTTTGTTAATGTATATTAGGGACACACATTAAGCTAAGTATTTTTCTATCATATATTAGGTGCATTTAAGTGCCGGATTAATACTCATATATAAAAAAAAAAAAAAAGTAAATAAAAATAAATAATGGAAATTCTTGATAATATTATTGTTCAAATGTTCATTACAAATGTCAGAACTTTTGAGTCTTCAAAAATTATACATTCTTGTTCAAGCCTCTTCTTTTCTCTAAAGGTGGAGGGCCTGGGCACATGCAATGACATTTGTTGGACTTACATATGGGGCAGTTACAGATATCACCCTTCGCTATCATGCCTACACATTCATCAGTACTTAAACAAAAACTGCCCTCATCCGCTGCTGACGTGAATGGCAGACCTACAAACAATATGTGGGAAAATGTTAATAATATATAAACTAAAATTTAAAGCAAAAACAATTAAATTGTGACAAAACCAACTTCTCAGTCGTAGTTGTAAAACCTTGACTTGAGTACCGTAAATCGATGTTAGTCATTAGCCAGTGCTTCTAATTGAACTTATATGCTTTCTATACAATTAGCCAGTGAACAACAATAGAATAATAAATTATTATCTTAATAATAATAGTTGAGAAATATGTGAAAACTTAGTAGAATAATATTCGTCCATTAAATATTTCTAGAGAAACAATAGTGTTTCTACCATGATTTTATGGTGTTAAAGTAAATGAGCAAATTAAAAAAATAAAAAACAATATTATGTCACAAAGAAAGAGAGACCTGCTGCAACAAACAAAATAACTACCAAACCCAACTTAAGAGAAGCTCCCTCCATTTGTTTTTCTTCTTGCAAATGATCAATTTTTAGCTTATTTTGTGTGTTTGAGTAACAATGTTTTGTGTTTTATTTATAGGAGAAAAAATATGAAAATTGTGTTGCATCATGTTCACTGAATTAGTAAAACTTTAATTTTCCAAAATTTTCTATTCATTGATAAGTTTTTTTTTTACATGTGGGCAACATAAAAAGTTATACCTACACTACAATTGTTCAGGAGATTGGATTATTTTGGTAACTAATTAAAAAAATTCTTAATTTGAATGATTGCAAGTTAGATTTTATATTATTTTGGTGGTATATTGGTATATATGGTTCATTCCTTTGGTAAGTAATTAAGTTAAACAATTCTTAATTCAAAAGAAATGTGAATGATTGTAATGTAGATTTTGTAAAAATATTCATAAGGTAAAGCATTAGATATTCTAATTCTAGGACATAAATGAGAATGAGGTAGTCATGCACTCATGCCCATCAAAATGACCCGTCTAGATTTTGTAAGACATAGCCAAAAAAAACTTTAGGGAAACTCTCTCCATTTGTTTTTCTTGCAAAGGATCAATTCTTGACTTATTTTGCGTGTATGAGTAACAATGTTTTGTGCTTTAATTTATTATAGAAGAAAAAGTTATGAATTGAAAATCGTGTTGCATCATGTTCACTAAATTGGTAAAACTTTAATTTTCCTAAATTTCTATTCACTGACAAGTTTGTTTTTTTTTTACATGTGGGCAACATAAAAATTTATACCTACTTGTAATGACCCGGAATTTTTCCTACGTGTAAACCGGTCATTTTACGTGTTAGTTCAGTGCCACTTTAGGTAATTATGTACTATATGGCGAGGTTTAACATTTATATATTTGGATATGAGTTTTGATATGGATTTGGATAGTTGTTTGAATTGGGCTTTTGTGTGGGCTTGGGTAGAAATATCTGTGCATATTCTATTAAATTGGGTCGGTTAAATTATTAGACTTGCTATATTATATTGAACCTGTTTTATTAGTGGGCATATAATATTAATTGGGCTTGCTCTATAATTATTTGGTTTGCTATTTTATTGGGCCTTCTATATTAATATTGAGCATGTTCTATTATTGGTTTTGTTTTATTATATGGTCTCTTATGATCTTGAAAAGGAGAGAGGATAAGGACGAAAAAGGAAGGTGATTTAATCGGGCACTCATCCAATTGTATTGGGCAGCCTCCTGCCCAAGCCCGACAACTAAGTCCAACAACAATAACCCAATACACACCCCCCCCCCCCCCACCCCAATGCATACTGGCTACCATTTTTTTCAAACCTTTTTAGCCGGTATCATCTCTCTCTTGAGACTAAACCCAAAAAAAAAACTTTGAGTTTTATGTCGTATTCATACTTTGAGTGTTGAGTTGTGAATCAACAATGGGAATTGAAGTTGGCGACTTCACCCAATTTGAGTTGTGTCCCGTTTGAGTATATACTCAAACTTGGCTGGTGTGTTAGCCTATTTTGTGGCCACTGAGGGGGCATGTCCGCTGGCCCGAAGTAGAATAAGGAAGGGGAGGTGCGAATCACCGGATCGAGACCGCGACACGATAGGATTGGTTGGGTCGTACAGTGGCATGTGCGTGTAGGGCTGTCAAAGTCAAAAAGAGAGGCATCTTAAAGGAACAGAGGAGGGGGGGTACGAGAAGAGGGCATGGAACCCTAAGAAGATAGGTGTCTTTGAGATGGGCTAGAGAATGAGATAAAGATCGAGGGACGTAAGAAAAGAGAGGAGGAAAAAAAAAGAAAAAGAAAGATAAGAAAGGAGAGTGAGAGAGACCAGGACATAGGATCTTAGTGGTGTGTATTCTTGTTCATACATTTGGCGCCGTCTGTGGGGACGAGATTAATCCACGGTCAAGGAAGTTGCGGAACATGGCTCCAGCTAAGAGGGGAAGAGGAAGAGGTAGAGGAAGAGGTAGGGGAATACCAAGGAGGGTGGAGGATGTTCAGAATGAAACTACGAGCGTGGAAAACATAGAGAGGGAGGAAGAGGAGGTTGAAGATTTGGTGGCTAAGGCAACTAGGTTGCTTCAAGAGGAAGTGGGTAGGCTTAGAGAGGAGAATGACGAGTTGAGGAGAGAAAGAGAAGCACTCGAGGGGAGGAGCAGAAACAACCGCGTGTTCGCCGGTAGCGAAGTGGAAGTACAAAGCGAGGAACTTCATCAAGAGCCTGGGGCAAACAATGCAGGAGGCATCACCATGGAGATGGTGCAGGCGATGATCGAAAGAGACAGAGAGGCTAACCGTGTAGTGGAAAAGGAAAAATAGGGCGTGGCCAAGAAGGTGGTGGACAGTCTGAGTCAGAATTCACTTGCTGACTCTATTTGGAATTATGAGGTACCCAAGAGGTTCACACAGCCGTGGTTTGAACGGTACGACGGAAAAGGAGATCCGGCAGACCACTTGCACCACTTCAGGCAGCAGATGCTGCTATGGCAAGAGGCGAAGTATGATGGCCTCCGTTGCATGATGTTTCCGGCCAGTCTGAAAGAGGGAGCGTCCGACTGGTATTATCGATTGGCATTGCGGAGTATACAAAGGTTCGAGGAGCTAGAGCAAGCTTTTGTAGGCCACTTCATCCACCAGAGGAAGAGGGTGGTAGATGTGGCAGACCTCTTTAATGTCAAGCAGAAGTCGGCCAAGACCCTCAGAGACTTCTTGTGCAGATTCAAGGAAGAGACATTGCGGGTGGAAAATTTGGATGAGTGCACCGCTGTCATAGCGTTTCAGCATGGGTTGGTAGGGGGGACCAGAGTGCATGAGTCAGTATCTAAGATCGAGGTGACCACCCTACACGCCTTGTACCTGAAGGTAGAGAGATACATCAGATACGAGGACATTTTACAGAGGAATAGTAAGGAACACAAGAAGCCTGACAAGATAGTGCACGCCGTGGCCGTGGAGGACAGGAGAGACAGGGACATGGTCGTGGCAAGGGATGGGGGAAACTACCGAGGGGAGACCTAGAGAGTGGAACGGGGTTGTGAACAAGCCCGAAGAGAATACAGGGAGAGAAAACCTTATCGCGAGATAAATTCAACTCCGCTGAACAAGCCATTGGAGGAAATCTTGCCGCTGATCAAGGGACAACCGCATTATGAAGAGCCGCGGAGTTCTCCTAAGGAACTCGAGGGAAAGTCGTTTTTTGCGTATCATCAAGTCAGAAATCATGCCACCAACGAGTGCTTCGCTTTACAGTGGTTAGTGGAAAGAATAATTGGGAGGGGGCAGCTGAAGGAGTATGTTAAGGAAGCGCAGCCGATCGAAAGGGTTCCTGCCGCAGCTAGAATCCTGGGAACTATAAATGTTATATTCAGCGGAGAAACTCTGGGAAGGAACGCCCACAGGGATAAGGTGAGGAGGACAGCTAGTCTGCAGCAGATAAACGAAGTTGTGAGCAGTCCGCAGCCAGTTCCAGGAGGTAGAAAAGGAAATGACAGGATAGAGTTTACTCCAAAAGATCCGAGTCGATGAGCTTGCCGCGACGGATCTTCTACCGGTGATTACCATAGCGATGGGGAATTACATGGTGAAGAGGGTGCTGATAGACTGCGGAAGTTCAGTGGATTTGCTATTTCAGAGTGCGATGGAAGAAATGGGCATAGAAAGGGAGCAGATGAAGCCTCCACGGACTAACTTGTTCGGGTTCAACGACAGCATGACCGAGCCATTAGGGGCACTAGTGCTGCCGGTGACCATTTTCACTAAGTTTATGGTAGTGGACACTAACTCGCATTACAACGCGATCCTGGGAAGAAAATGGATTCATGAGATGAAGGCAATTCCCTCTACTTATTACCAAGTGATCTGTTTCCCGACGAATGGGGGAATGTACGAGATAAGGGGTGATCAGGTCGCAGCGCAGAATCTCAACCAGGTAACAACGAGGGGTCTTGTCCGCGCACCTGGCAAAGGGATGACAGAGATAGAGGACAGGCAAGCATAGCAATTACAGACCGCGGCCGAAGAAAAAAGGCCGCTCGTCGGGGGCAAGACCATGGATGAGATTAAGGTTGTGAACATCGGAGTGGCTGAGGAGGAGAAGTTTGTGAATGTGGGGGAAAGTTTGTCAGAGGAGTGGAAAGCGAAACTGATTGCCTTGTTGACTGAGAACAGCGATGTGTTTGCATGGACAATCGAGGATTTGGTGGGATTGGACCCGGAGTTCGCATGTCACAGATTACATATGCGGGAAGGGGCCCGCCCAGTCCAGCAGAAAATGAGGGGTATGAAACCACATTATGTACAAGGAATTCGGGAGGAGGTGAAGAAATTGAAGGATGCGGTATCATCTGCGAATGCAAATTTACTGAATGGCTGTCGAACGTGGTAGCGGTGCCTAAAAAGAATGGGAAAGTAAGAATGTGCGTGGATTTCACGGACATTAACAAGGAGTGTCCAAAAGATTGTTATCCGATGCCGCGGATAGATAAGTTGGTGGACCGAACGGCAGAATATAAGTTCTTTTCATTCATGGACGCGTCGATGGGCTACAATCTGGTGGCGTGGTGATGTACGGCCCGGACCAAGAAAAGATGGCATTCATAGTGGAAGGAGGAATGTACTGTTACACCAGGATGCCCTTTGGTTTGAAGAATGTGGGGGCAACATTTCAAAGAGTGGGGGAGAAGATGTTTGAGAGTAAAATTAGAAAGCAGATGGAAATTTATATAGATGACATGGTGGAAAAGAGTATGACTGAAGACGAGCATTTGGCGGGGCTAAAGGAGACATTTTCTATACTACGGAGGCACAAACTGATGTTGAACCCAGAAAAGTGTACATTTGGGGTGACATCCGGGAAGTTCATGGGGTACATAGTCACGTACCGCGGGATAGAAGCAAACCCAGATCAGATAAGGGCGTTGTTGGAAATGGCATCTCCACATAACGTGAAGGAGGTTCAACGGCTGGCTGGTAGGGTCGCGACACTCAATAGGTTCATATCCAAGTCCTCAGATAATTGCCAACCCTTGTACTTGCTATTGAAGAGGACGACCGACTTTCAGTAGACCGAGGCATGCGAAAAGGCTTTCCAGGAGTTGAAAGAATACTTAGGCAAGCTCTCGATCCCGCCGCCGCGGGGGGGAGAAGCTGTACTTATACCTGGGGGTGTCAGAGGGTGCAATCAGTTCAGTGTTGATAAGGATAGTGGGCAAGGCAGAGAGACCGGTGTACTTCCAAAGCAAAATAATGTTGGACGCTGAAACAAGATATAGTAAGATTGAGAAGTATGCCTTAGCTATGGTCTTCTCGGCACTCAAGTTGAAACCTTATTTTGATGCTCATTTAATGGTAGTGGTGACCAACTTGCCACTCAAGCAGGCATTGAAGGCAGAGAAGTCGGGGAGACTGTTGAAGTGGGTTGTGCTGCTGAGCTCATATGACATCGAGTACTAAACTAGAACCGCGGAGAAGGCCCAGGCAATGGCGGAATTTCTGGCAGAGTTTCTGGCTGAGGACCCCACATGGGGGGAGGAGATGGTCATGGAGTAGGAGGCAGACCTAAACCACGACCCCCTGGACCCGTGGGACACACGAAATGGATGGAGAGTCTTCGCGGACGGATCCGCTACTGACACGGGTAATGGGATTGGGGTGGTGTTGGTCACCCCCGATAATACTCGCCTAAAGCTATCAATGAAGCTGGGTTTCGCCGCTTCGAACAACGAATCGGAGTATGAGGCGTGCAAGAGCTGAAAGTATATTCTGATTCAAACTTGGTGGTATGTCAGATCAATGGGGGGTTCGCTGCTCGATGTCCTAGGATGGCAAAGTACTTGGAGATATTGCGGCAGAGGGCTGGCCACTTTGAGAAAATCATTTTCTCTCATCTGAGCCGGGGAGAGAATAGGCACGCCGATGCCTTGGCATATATGTTGTCGTAGTGCTACCAGGGACAGAGGGTAGATCCATTGAAGTCCGGGTGCTGAGTAAACCAAGCACTGCAGAGGACAAGGGGGTGTGGTCAGTTACTGAGCAAGAGCCCGGATGGGTGGAATCCATCAAGAGTTACCTTTCGAGGACGTAAATAGAGGACAAGGGGAAAGGAGGAGAATGGAACGAGATCCGCGAGATACATTCTGCTGGATAGTGAGTTATATCGGCGGAGCATCAGTGGACCACTCCTAAAATGCCTGGGACCGCAGAAGGTGCAAGAGGTGTTGGGTGAGGTTCACGAAGGAGATTGTGGAAGCCACTTGGGTGGAAGGACAACTGCTCACCGACTGCTATCACAGGGGTACTTTTGGCCTTACATGAAGAGAGATGCAATCGAGAATGCTAAGAGATGCCAAAAGTGCCAGATCTTTGCGCCGCTGATACATGCGCCTGCCGAACCACTACACAAAGTTTTCAGCCCATGGCAGTTCGCCATGTGGGCGTTGGATGTCGTCGGACCTTTGCCTATGGCCAGCGGGAAAAGGAGGTTTATGCTAGCCGCGACTGATTATTTTACAAAATGGGTTGAGGGTGTGGCTTTGCAGCAGGTGAAGGAGGAACAGGTGAGAAAATTCTTGTGGGAAAATATAATATGCAGATTCGGACTACCGCACACCATCATTGCGAACAACGGAACTCAGTTCACAGGGGGGAAGGTGAGAGCCTTCCTCCAAGCTTTCAAACTGAAGCAAGGTTTTTCTACCCCTTACAATCCAAAGGGGAATGGTCAGGCAGAGTCATCCAACAAAGTGATCATGGATAACTTAAAGAAAAAGCTAGAGGAACGCAAGGGATGTTGGGCAGATGAGTTACACCAGGTACTGTGGGCGTACCGTACGACACCACGGACATCTACAGGGGAATCCCCGTTCGCGATGGCCTATGGGGTAGAGGCAGTGATCCCTGTGGAGATGATGACATCGACGACTAGAACCAAAGCTGTGGAAGCGGGGTTAATGAGAAAATATTGGCTAAGGAGTTGAACCTTACAGAGGAAAGAAGGGGCATCGCTCGCATTAGACTGGAAGAATACCACCGGTGGCTGCAGAGACAGTACAACAAATGCGTGAAGCCGCAGCAGTTCGCGGTTGGTGATCAGGTGCTTCAGAGGGTGGCCCCATCCACCAAAGAGGAGACAGACGGGAAGCTGGGTCCCAACTAGGAAGGACATTATACCGTGGTGGAGGCCGGCGTCCCGGGACCTACAAGGTTGCAAAAGCGATCTAGGGGAGGACATCAAGCGGCGTGGAATATCCGGATGTTGAAGAAGTTCCGGGGAGTAACTTAGTCATTAGTTTTTCTTTGTTTTGTTCAAGTTCAAGAAAAGTGTATTTGCTTCATTCGCACTGTGTAATGATATTTTGAATTAGTTAGTATGTCAATGAAAGCAATTGCAATCTTCCTCCATCTGATGTATGTATATTCGTTTATGTGTGGTTTAGGCCAAAGGCAACGAACAAGGGGTTCCAAGTACAAAGCAATCTGGGGGAACGCTGAGTGGCCCGAGCATACTCAGAGGCCCTCAACATCTCCACGATCAACTTGGGGGCACGCTGAGTGGCCCGGGCATACTCAGCGGCCCTCAACATCTCCACGATCAACTTGGGGGCACATTGAGTGGCCCGGGCATACTCAGCGGCCCTCAACATCTCCACGATCAACTTGGGGGCACGCTGAGTGGCCCGGGCATACTCAGCGGCCCTTAACATCTCCACGATCAACTTGGGGGCACGCCGAAGTGGCCCGGCATACCGCCCCTCAACATCTCCACGATCAACTTGGGGGCACGGCGAAAGTGGCCCAGCATACCGGTGGCCCTCAACATCTCCACGATCAACTTGGGGGCACGCTAAGTGGCCCGGGCATACTCAGCGGCACCCAACCTCTCCACGGTCAACTTGGGGGCACCCTGAGTGGCCCGAGCATACCGGCCCTCCCTCAACAACATCGATCAACTTGGGGCACGCGTTGGTGGCCCGGTATACTCAGCTGCCCCTCAACACCTCCACAGTCAACTTGGGGGCACGCTGAGTGGCCCGGGCATACTCAGCGGCCCTCAACCTCACCACGGTCAACTTGGGGGCACGCTGAGTGGCCCGGGCATACCCAGCGGCCCCAACGCCTCGGAAGAAGCATTGAATGCAGAGGTAGTGCAGGCAAATGACGGTGTGATGCAAAGGAGTCAACAAATATGGATATAAAGGCGCACGGTACATAAGAAGAGAGATATATATATATATATATATATATATATATATATATATATATATTGCCCAGTTAACTTGGGGCAAAGTGTTGGACTAGAAATAAGTTTCACCCACGGCCTGCTCGGACTACCCAGAAATCCAAGCCCGCAAGTTACAACACAGTAAAAAGTTGAATTCGTAGAAGTACATGATCAAAAGGATAAATAGTGAAAGCTAAACACAGGAGAGCGTCACTTAGGATCCTCCGAGGCCTCCACCGGCAGTCGATCCTCCTCCACCGCCTTAGTAGCTTCATCCACATCTATAGGGGAGGATGACACACCAGTCTGGACAGCGGCCTCTGGGTCCAGGGCAGGAGAAGTGACCATGGAATCAGGAGGGGCAGTGGCCGATGGTGGGTTAGGGAGAAGACGCCCAGCTACGGTGAAGGCTTCTAGCTGCTGCCTCAGCTCCCTGGCTATCTTTTTGGAGGCCAAGGCTTTGAAATGTTCTGCTGCCTCCTTCAGTGATTGCTCAAGGTCCTTCTTAGCCGCTGCCCTATCCGACTCCTTCTATCGCTCCAACTGAGAAGTGACACCAGCCACATAATCTTGATGCGCTTGTTCTGCACGTTGGAGCTCCATATGGTGTTTGAGGGCTGTAAGACGGGCATCATCTCTCTTTGCCTCCATTTTAGCATACTTGGCCTTCCACCCTTCGGCCCGTGGATTTCCGCCTTCACCATTTCAAGGGCATCCAGGGTGTTGGTGAGGCCATGGATAACATAGCCCACGTCAAGGCTCAGCTGGACAAAGAAACAAAATTAGGAAGAATAGAGTAATAGAGGAGAAAAGGGGAAAAAGGGGGGGAGGCATACCCTCTCCCATCCAGTGTAGATCGCAGCCCGATGGGAGGCAAAGGAGCCAGAGTCCCCATAAGCTTGGTCCCTCGGGAGATGGGAGCTGAAGAATAGGGAGGCGGCCACCGCAGGGTTGTCCAATGCGGAGTCCCGTGTGGTGATGTCCCGGTCCCTAGCCTTGAATTGAGGGTGCCAGAGTTCAACTGGCCCCGCAGGCAGGGGACCGATGAGGGCAACCTCTTTCCCTGGATGGCGTGAGGTGGCTACAGGACGCGGTGAAGCTGACCGAGAGGTCATGGATTTGGAGGTAGAGGCGGTGGTCTTGGCCTTCTTGGCAGGAGGACCCTTGGTCGCGGCGTTGGAGGGGGCCTCACCCTCGGAATCACTCTCCCAAAGCTTAAGTTTGGAGACGTCCATGTCTGTAGTAGGAGCAAAGTCGTCCTCCCAATCCGCTATGGAAGAATAGGATCTGGGAGCAGGGTCAGGGATAGGCACTGGAGAACCAACAGGGGCCTTTTGAGTCTGGGAAGCCGCGACCTTCCGTGCAAGAGCTTGACTATGGGAGATTTTGGTGGTAAACCCAAAAGACCGATGGACTGGGCGCTTGCGTTGCCGACTTTTGGGGGGAGATGGTTTGGGTTTCCTCTCTTTGGGCGGCGGAAGAAGGTACAAAGGACCGCGGTACTTTCCGATATCTTTGAGGGAAGGGTCTAGCAGGAGCGGATATCACACTGGCTCTCACCTAAGCCATGGAGTCTGTCAGAAAATTTTAGAGGAAACGCCGGCGTATACTTGGGAGTGAGAGTCCGGGGACCAACTTGAAACATAGAAAAACAAACTTGCTAAGAAAGGTATCACCCCAATGGCAAACATAGCAACTAACTACACTCACCGCGATCAATAAAATTGGAGTGTCTAAGAGATAGCTCGGGAGGGAGATCCGCGGAAAGGAAATTCCCAGACACATACAGAGGGTAGTGGTGCCACACCTTGTCAAAGGTGGTGACGCGGATAATGAAGGACTTCTTCTGCGGACGCACGCAGAATGACTGATATCCTACGCTCCCCAGCTTGGTACTCTTCTTTATGAAGTAATGAGCCGTGATGTCATGCAAGCCAATCCGCGGGGTGTTTGTTTTGTTGTAATAATTGGCGGCATACATGATGCGCCAGAGGTTGCCGATACCTTGACAAGGCGGGATGTTGAAGTGATTGCAGACTTCAACGTCCAGTAAGGATAGGGGAAAGTGGAGTCCAGCGGTGATTTTCCCCACAGTGGCCACTAAACAGCCGGGCTACGGTGGAACAAGGTGAGGAAAGTGGGTGACGCCGGATACATGTTCTAACACCACGTCTCCCGGGATGTCGTAAGCGGCTTGAACGGCGGCCAAGTTAGGCTGCCGATAATGAGAAGGATGGGGAGGAAGCGTAAAGGGTCTCCCTGAGGTGGAGGGGACAGCGGATGAACTAGTAGACCCCGAAGAAGGGGACTCCGACCGGTCCGCAGTGGGTCCAGATGATTCAGATTAGGCGGTAGAGCCAGCAGATCTGGAGGACGAAGCCCTAGATCCGTCAAATTTGGTAGCGGAGGAGCCACCAGAATGGGAGTCCGACATAGCGATTACCAGTAGTGTTTAATGACAAGTTAGGTCTAGGATCGCAAAGAGCACACGAGAACAAAGGAGGTGAACCGATGAGGGCGAAATAAACGCATTTAGCAGAAAAGCATCTACAAACGAAAAAAGAAAAGGGGAAAGTACGAACCTGTTGAGAGGGAAGCTAAACCCGCGGATCTCTACGGGAGGCGAGAGCAAGAGAGAGGGAAGGCTCGCCGGAAGGAAAGGAAGGAAGGAGATTGACAATGTAGATGCTAGAGAATGGAAATCAGTTGTGGGGGGCTGGAGAGGAAAAGTTTGAAGTAAGGAAGACAAAGGGATGAGCAAAGAGTTTTATTTTGGGCGATATTTGAAGAGACAGGGGTAAAAGCGTAAAAAGTGGGGAAAAGGGGGCCACCCAGGAAGTGACGCGTGTTCGCATCGAAACTTCGATGAGGTAAAGGCGCTTGGCGCTGCAATGAGAAGACGCGTCTTCTGAGACACGTGTTCAATGACCCAAGGTTCAAAACGAGTATGGGAACTTGGATGTCAGATGAAGTGATGTTTCGGAAGTAAGCAACAGGTCCTAGGATAGGACAACACCTCAAGGGGTTAGCTGTCGAGTCTCGCCCGCGGACCCATGTGGATTCGAGGGCCGAGAGGGGCCATTTGTGTTAGCCTATTTTGTGGCCACTGAGGGGGCATGTCCGCTGGCTCAAAGTAAAATAAGGAAGGGGAGGTGCGAATCACCGGATCGAGACCGCGACACGATAGGATTGGTTGGGTCGTACAGTGGCATGTGCGTGCTGGGCGGTCAAAGTCAAAAGAGAGGCAGCTTAAGGGAACAAAAGCGGGGTGTACCAGAAGAGGGTCGCAGAACCCTAAGAAGATAGGTGTGCTGAGATGGGCCAGAGGATGAGATAAAGATCGAGGGACAGAAGGAAAGAGAGGAGGAAAAAAAAGAAAAAGAAAGAGAAGAAAGGAGAGTGAGAGAGACCAAGACATAGGATCTTAGTGGTGTGTATTCTTGTTCATACAGCTGGGTTGATTAAACTTTATTAGGTTCATTAAATTTGATTGGGTGGAAGATTGGGTTGATTAAACTTGATTGGGGTGGAAGATTTGGTTGATTAAACTTGATAATTTCAAACTTGATATTTTTTTGGAGTTTGGGTGGAAGATTGGGTTGATCAAACTTGAGTTTGAGTTCGATTTTGGGTTGATTAAGTGGAAGTTGATTTTTAAAATGAACATCGTGACAAACAAACCAAATTTTTTAAGTCCAAACGACTTAGCCATGTCACCCAAGAGAGTCCCCAAACGACCCTGCCATGTTGTCTCGGAGATTGCCCAAACGACCCCGCCATATTGTCTAGCAAAAAACCAAGAGTTTTGTCTCAAACGACACACGCAGACCACTTGAGTGTACACTCAAATTACATAGTGAGGTCGTTTGAGTGTACGCTCAAACTACATGGCGAGATTGTTTGAGTGTACACTTAAACAACATGGCGAGACTGTTTGAGTGTACACTCAAACGACCCGAGGGGTTCGTTATGGCGAGACCGGTTGGATTCGTTGTTGGGCCTGGGCTTTGATGGCAAATGTCACACCCCGAATTTCGACAAAATTCGAGAAAAACATTATTTGTTCCCGACTCTTCGATCTCCGAGGTGTGACGCACTCTCAACTTCCAAAAACCCATAAACAGTTTTAAATATGCGGATAATTAAAAACCAATAACAATTTCAATTAAACAAATGTCCTCTTCATTACAAAAATTCACAAATAAGATTAGGTTACAACTCTCCTTTCAATAACTCTTTAATAAAATTTACAAATGAAATACAAAAAACATTGTCTAGACTGAAATTTATATCACCTCGAGGGAAAACAAAAAAAACAAATCCCCGAGATGCAACGCTTAACGCAAACCACAAGCAAAGAACCACTCTTCTTCAACACTAAACCCATCAAAACTTATCAACTCTATGTTCATTGAATGAACACACCCGATAAGCAAACATGCAAATCGGTCGAGATTATAAAAAATGCTGTGAGTAATACCTAAAATACAACATATAATTATACATATATATACACAATCCATACAAAGATTTAATTCCTCCATCGAGGTAGTAACTTTCAATAACTAATACAACATCCTTAAGTACAATAATCTAGGCGGGTAATTCATCCAATCGAGGCTTTTAACTTCCAACAACTAATACAACATACCATACGCATAATAAAAAGGCATTTAGTTCCTCCACGGTAGGTTTTAGGTTCTAACTAAACTACTAACCACCAAACAAACATATACAATCATCTATCTAGATATATATCATTTACCAACATATTACCATAATTATATTAGTTAAGGTTTTCTTTATGTGTCCCTAAAATCACGTCGTATCTATGTCTTACCTAGTTTCCACTGGCTACCACAATCGCTACCCAACGAACATATACATCCACATGCCTCCCCTTACATAATGAACCACTCGCGGCGTAACCACCCCGAAAGCGGGATGCCACACACCGAGGTAAATCCTCACACGGAAGCAATTATGTAAGTAATGCCACTATTCGCATAAAATATCAGCGTCATCGTTCTATTTTGCGAAACGGAATAATAATCAATTCACTATTCCAAGAGGGCCATTCACGCCGGAGGGGCCAATCACATTACTTACACCCGAAAGCCATTCAGATTAACTGAACGCCGGAAGGCAAATCACATTACTTACGCCGAAGGCCATTCAGATTAACCGAAACCCGGAAGGCCAATCACATTACTTACGCCGAAGGCCATTCGGATTAACTCAAACGCCCGAAGGGGCCAATCACATGAGTTGTGGTAGTCGTTCTAAGATTTTCGTTACATAATTTATTCAGGTGTCATTCATTTATGACTCATAAACATTTCACTATATCACGTGCATGTCAAATACATTATTGCACTAAGCCACAATATTTAGAAAATATCTCAATTATATCTCATAACCACTTTCATTCTTTCACGTGCCAATATATTATTGCACTACGCCACACTCCCCGGGCAAATATTCACCAATACTACTACCTCATAGTAGCATCTCACATATATACTAATGGAGTGTTTATACATTTATTTCTCCCAAACATATTGCATTATATATATATCCCAACATATTATATAATATTACAATATCCACGTCAAATCTTAATTAGATAATGACCACCAAATTTATACAATTTACAACATAAAATGCAAAGACAATTAAAATGCGACCCACGATCCACAATCAAAGCCCAATATATATATGCTTTACACACTACTCACGTCAAATCTTAATTAGATAATGACAAACCATGTTATATAATGTTCGACAATATATTATTACTATATTTATCCATATAATCAAATATATGAAAAACTGGAAAAAGTCAACATTCTACAGTCAACGGTCAACGGTCAAAGTCAACGGTCAAAGTCAAAGTCAACATGTCATGGTCAAAGTCAACATGTCCTGGTCAAAGTCAAAGTCAAATGTCATGGTCAAAGTTTGTCTTGTTCGAAACCGCGGTTCGTGTCATAGCCATGGTTTATGGCTAAGGTCAATATGCATGGCTCAAGGGCTCATGACCAAGGTAATGGTTCGGACCCAACTTGCCAAGCCCAAACCTCAGAACCCGGCCCCAAAAGTTTAAATGTTGAAAGACCCAATTGGATCTCTAATAAGTCCTATGGACTGGCCCCAAGCAATATTAGAAACTGGCCCAAAAACTTTAGACTGAACTGGCCCAAAAACTTTAGACTGAACTGGCCCAAAACAGTTTAAACTAATATGGACCGGCCCAAGCAAAACAAAATAAGATCGGGCCCAAACCAAAACAAAAATAGAAATGGCCCAACATAACTAATGTGGTCCGGCCCCTAACAACTTAACTAAAATCCGGCCCAAACTAAATATTAGAAACTTAGTTTTGGCCCATAAAACTAAACTAACAAAGGCCCAACAAAAGGCCCAACTAAGATGAACAGATTAATCATCTTCTTCTCTACTCCAAAGACTCGGCCACCACCACCGGCTGACCAGCTATCGATACCCTCATCTCCTCCTTCCAAATGGTTTCACTCCTCTTTGAAAACTAAGCAACATTAATTAACCCACACACCTCAAATCCTTAAATCCCCACATCCCCAAAACTAGATCTGAAAACTGTTTCGGCCACCATTAAAGCTTGTTTCAAGGTTCGACAGCCCCACACACTACACTACCCCATCATCATCAAACCTAACCAACAACGATATCAAATGATTCAAACAACGAAAATCACATATCAAAAAAACCAAACCCTCCGATTATCCGCGATGGCGGCGTTGACGCCATTAAAGCCTCCCTCAAAGCTTCCCACCGCCCTCACTCGACAGCCCCACACACACAACCAAACAATCCATTCAATCCGACGAAATTTAGAATCACAAGGACAAGGTTTCAAACCGCATCAGTACCGGCGATGCCATTACTGCCGGATACAAAGCTTCGACAGTTCTATCAAACCAACAAATCTCCAAATCGAAACAAACAACATGAGTTCACACAATCATCATGCTAGGCGACGCCATTAGCACCTGTTCAAAGCTTGAACAGAGCTTCCACAGTTTAATTACAAAAAATGAAATTCAACAAAGTTAAATTATACCAATGACACAAAGTCCAATACAACAGGTTTTAACAATGCTACGGGACGCCGAGTAATGAACAGTAAAAATTTAATGAAAACAGTGGACAATAAAACGGTTTCTGTATTCCGGTGAAATAGCAAAATAGCTACTCACCCAGTATGAACAAACTCCTCCTACTTAATTCCTCCGAAGTCCGCCGCCGTCGCTCCACCGCTCGAGCAAACGAGCTTCAAGCTCTGCCTCCATTTTTAATATTTTTCTTATTTTTCAAAACCCTATTACCTAGAACAATGTGTTTATATACTTGGGTCCGAAACCCAAGCCCAACCCAGACTCGGGCCCAAAAACCAGGCCCACGTATCCCGAGTCCAATCCGATGAATTTTGAAAATAAATAATTAAATTAATTAATTAAATAGATAAAAACATATTTTAAAAATACGGGCGTTACAGCAAACTTGTAATATTTCTTTTTTTTTGGGGGTTGCCTAATTCAATTTGACGAGTGCCCAATCCAAGACCCAAAAGGAAAAGGGAGGTTAGGAACAAACTCTTCTTCTCTAACGATACCAAAAGCCAAATCGGAAAGGGGGGTTCAAAATTGGAAATGAGATGGACACCACTTTATCTGATGAAGCTAGGGAGTGGGTTTATATAAGCTAGTTGACTAATCACTCATAGATTAATTCGGTCTTACTTAGTTGTTGCTTGGCTTGCTGAACACATGAGCAAGGTATATACAAGGGGGTTGGATCAGCGAGAAGCAGCCATCAATGATTCAATGGATAGCTAGTGTATTGTGTGTTTCCGTTCACTTTTAAATATCATGTTTGTTATGCTTTGATTATGATTTTCTCTTGTCCTTTTCTAATTGTTTCAGTAGACTTGTTTGGGTATTATTCATGGGTTCCTATTATACAACAAGTTTTGTTTTGGTGGTTTCGTAGGAGATTATGGATTATTGTTATTGAGAGAAATTGTATGGAGTAGTGGGTTTGGCTGGAAAAATAATTTCATATGTGTTAACTGAACCTAGTATTTAAGCACATGCTAGCCAGGTAGCTACAAGCCACCATTTGGCCTCTACCAGGCCGCACCAGGCCACATCCAAGTCACTAATATGCCATTTGCTAGGGACAACACTAGGCCACACATAATTTATTGTTTATTTTTCTCGCCTAATTATATTGTGGCTAGTTCAAATATAAATAAGTTAATATTCTTTTATTGGTGTCGAGAGTTGGTTGTTTGATTGAGTATTCGGGAAAAACCTCGAATAAGTAGAAGTGAAGTGACATACTAGGTAGAATACCGATTCAAGGTTGAGAATCGGTTGATTTTTGGAGGTTGCATAATTAGAACATGAGTGAGGAACCCATACCACCATCCTCATCGAAGGGCTTAATCAATTCCCATAGATCTTTACCTCCCAATAGGAGAACTGTGATTGGCTTGATCCCTAAATGGTTACGTAGATAGCCACACGACTCAGCCACTTCAATAGGAAAACCCCAACCCCTTAATCGATTATTCTATATATTTTATTAATGTTTAATTTTGCTTTCATATATGATTCTACTTGTTAAGCATAATCTTAATTAATATCATAGTACGTAATATCTAACAATAGTTATTAACTTTGATTGTTTAAGTATTTTCTTAAATATGTGTTAATTAATTAAGCACTTGGGGAATTTTATAAGAAAAACCGTAAGCCAAGCATTACGATGCAGCTGAAAGGTAAGTCGTTAAGTAATATTGTCAGTTGTTAATAAATGTAATTCACATTGATTATTTTATACTGACTAACCATTTAACGTTGCGTGTTAGAAAGTGTTAAATGACAAGGAAAACAGGCTCCCAGAAGACAGTAAAAGGCGTATGTGCAAGTTAAGAACAATTTAACGTGAATGAAGCGCATTCTGATTGATTCAATGGTTCTTTTACCTATTCATTTTATTTTCAAATTGATTCATTTTAAGTTGTTTTGTAATAATTTAGTTATAATGTTATTTGTCTTTAATTATGAATCCATATTAGAATGCATCAATTAATTAGAAATTATGGAGTTAATTAGCGTTCCAAGTGTGAAAGACCAATCTAGGGTAAAAGATTGGTTTCTGGGTGCTACAGCTATTTGATTTAACTGGCATTTGTCGAGATGGTTAAGTAGCCGGTTCCACAAATCAATATATCTTTTAGTAGTTGGGTTTACAGCTGAGGTTTTAATATATTAAATAGAAGTATATTATTTGATTTTCAGGTTACGACATAGTTTTAAATTTATGAAATGTTGGAAATAGAGAGGAAACTCTGTCGAATTTTTTTTAGAATGCGATGTTCAGATGTTGTTTTATACTTTAGTTCTAGTTTGGACTTGTGTGAGTCAAACCCGCTCACATCTTGGTTTTTTAGATTGTTGAATATTTGGATCGAGCTTTTTTATCTAAATATTCAATTGTCCAAAAAATTTGAGCAATGTACTATTACAATTGCTCGAGAGATTGGATTATTTTGGTAACTAATTAAAAAAATTCTTAATTTACTAAAAATTATTTGAATGATTGCAATTTAGATTTTGTAATATTTTGGTGGTATATATCATATGGGATCCCATATCATATATGGTTCATTCATTTGGTAAGTAAGTTAAACAATTTTTAATTAAAAAGAAATGTGAATAATAGTAAGGTAGATTTTGTAAAATTATTCTTAAGGTAAAACATTATTCTAACTCTAGAACATAAATGAGAATGAGGTAGTCATGCCTATCCAAATGACCCATCTAAATTTTGCAAGACATAGTTTTTCATGACAATTTTAAGTCGTTGAACCTTTTATAATATTTAAGTGTATTGGTTTTGTAGTAAAATAATTAAAACAAAGAAAATGTATTTTGGATATACTCACGTTTTGTTAAAAGTTTATAATTTCATGTCACTAGATTACTAAGCAGTTAATATATATTGGTTTGTGGGAGGTCGTGGAGCGATATGCTCGATTAATTGGTTAATCGGTGATTTAAAATATTTGTTCCTACCAAAATATAAAATATAAAATATTATAATCCTATTGAAAATTTACCGTCTCGATCAGATATATATTCTATTCTCATCATCATCAGTCATCGCGTACATCCAACCAATTCGATCTAGAGCTGCAGTGGAAAAATTAAAAATATAAAAAATAGATAAATATAAACTAAAAGGGGAGGAGAAAAGTTAGAGAATTAGTAAGTGAATTAGTACATTCAACCTTCACAACATTCGAGAGAAGCGTTTTTTTATTAATGCTGGTTTCACAATGTGAATTAAATTTTACGCATTTCTTTTTGGGGAGGGCCGAGAGTGATTCTTTTCTCGTTAGTTTGGTGAGATATCGGTAATCTTGGTTAATTAACCGATCAGACAGCAGGTGATATTTAATTCGGTCAAGTGAATTAATAGAAAAATTCTTCTACTTAATGATTCAGTGGTGCCGGCAGTAAGCTAGTTATCTATATTTGCCTTTTAAAGTCCACTACACGCTAATGAGCTATAGAGCTATGCACCTAAAAAAAATAATTATAATAAAAATAAAAATCAGTGGTGCCTTGCTTGTACTGGACTTTTTTATAAAAATATTTTACTGCCGGCACCACATAGCTAGAACGGTTGTGCCGGCGTTCACCAGCTCATAGTCTGGACCATTTATTTGTTGGCCTGGCCGCCTGGCCAACTTACTGGATGGAGCTTTTGACAAAACACAATATAGGGTGTTGGTCTGCTGGGATGGTTAACATGACTTTAATCGTTTACTTGGATGGATAGTTGTTTAAGGCATATTGCATGTTCACTTATGAGAATCTTACCTTTAGTAATGGATATGATCCATTCAAGCTATCACAATATATAATTGGGACCAAAGAATCTTGAATCTTGAATCTTGTTGCTATAGTCTACAATTTTTTTCGAAAATAAATAGTATCTAATTCAAAATAGACTCATTGTATTTCCTGAGAATGCTGCTTAATTGAAGCAGGGAGTTTTTTTCATTTTGTTGCCCGGTCGCCCCAAAAAGAATTATATCTACCATGAAATAATAGCTAATCAGTGAGCAAAATGAGAAATGCGTTTGACATTCGGACTACTTAATTAGACAGTCCTAAGTCCTAACACCAACATCACTGTTTTAGGACTCCAAGGGCTTACTGAATTATTGTGGTCTTTCGATTTGCACTATATCGTCAGTACGTTCTAGGAAATAATAAGGGATTTGTCTGTACTAAAGGAAAAGGTCGGTTGAGCTGCAGTGTTGATGAAGACAAACCGAATGGACTAGACACTATGCTAAACAGAAGGCTAAGATGAGGAGGAGCTTTGTTGCAGGGGAGAACGCTAGACACCTTATCGTGCAGTAAGCTAGGTTACACTAAAAACACAATGTATAAGTTGGTTTAAAACTTTAAATTGTTTTTTGTATCTTAATACACAATCCCAGTAATGTGTCGTACATTAAGTGACTCTAGAATTGTGGAAGTGACCAGTCCGTTAGGACACAAAGTATAAAAAGTAAAAGGGTAATTTCCCAATTAATAACCCATAATGTCAATCTGTTCCCAAGTAGTAACCACTTTTCAATTTTGACTTTTCAACCTCACTTTTAACACTTTTGCCCTTCTCCTTATTTTCAAACTAGAAATTGGGCTCTAGACACTTTCTTTAGTGTGTTTTTTGTCTAGAGAAAGACCAATATTATCTTTTGATTCTACTCCAATTTTAACAACATGTCACTTTTTGGGTGTATTAACTGTTTTTAAAACTTTTTATTTCTCCTTTTTACCCTTTCATTTGTATGCGCCAATTTCTTCCACAAATAAATAATCTTAAAATCTAATGTGCTAAGCAGTTGTAGGTGTGTGTGTCAATCGAGGCCACTCATCAGGCAAGGGTGCGTGTGTATTGCTCTAAGATGTATTGCAATCAAATAATACAATTGTCTTATAAAAAAAACCCATTTGTCCTTTCACAATTTCACAATTTGAATTACATCAAACAAAGCTTAAACATGATATTCAAAATTATCAGAGATGCATTTTAAATTGTTAAAGGCGTATTGAAATTAGTTGCAATCAACATACATTTTCCGTTTTTGAAGTTGATGTTTTCCATATTGTTTTGGTCTCTCTAGAAATTCATCTCACTTTTAATTGGAAATTTGTAGATTTTGGATGAATTTTAGTTATTTTGATTAACCCACTACTCTTTTGGTAACTGATTTAGTTCGTAGTTTTTTTTTGTTGGTAGTTGGCTTCTTTAGTTGGGACTAATAAAAGAGGTCAAAATTGTAAAATTCAGCCTCAAATTTGAGACAGATGTCAAATTTCAGTTTCTATGGAGGAAAAACAAAAAAAAAGTTTGCTATTTCCTCTGAACATAAGAAATTTGCGTCTGTGTACCTATACCCAATTTTCTGTATTTTCAAACAATGCCCACGTGGACATGCAACACTCTCTCTCCCCTCTTTACCTACTGCGCATAACTCTGTCATATTGTACCTGATGAGTTTGACTTTACAATGATGGACAACCGTTGGATCTTGATCAAGAAAACACGTTAATCAAAACATGTTGTAGTATCTGTGTTTGCTATAATGAAGAAGCAACTGACTAATAAACTATCAGCAACTCTCAGCGATTTTGGTTGTCAGTACCTTTACAACTTTTACCTCGTATTTTGAGCCAACCTAAAAAATAAGGACAAAAGCTCAAAGTTTCTGTTTTTTTCTTGGTTGTTTCTTCTTCTTTTTCTCGTCATTGTCCTATGCTTTTGTATTTTTAAGGTTTGACATGGAAAACATGACACATTCACATGATAAAGGTATAGTTTGTTGTTTTTTAAGCTATCTAGGGCCTTGGGTCTACGGTTTTGTTCCACGTAGTTTAGTGTTTTGTTTGTTTGATATTTCATCTTTCAAGGAAGAAGGTTTTGAAGACAGTTATGACGTCTCCATGCATAAATGCTTGTTGATTATATAGTTGTGGTAGAATGTTGGTGGTTTCCATGTTGATTCTATATTTAATGTTGGGTTTAATATTAAGGCATTTAAGATAGATTTTGTCATAAATGTCCTAAAAGTGTTAGTTTAACTAGTTTGTGCTTAAATGTTTGAATTTACTTTTCAGTTTTTATGGTTTATGGTTAGGTACTTCTTTGTAACCATCGCTTTTGGTTGTTTTTTTATACTTACTAGTTAGGTACTTCTTTGGATGTTCTTATTCACTACAATGGGGATGAAAGCGGACAAGTATGGCGGATGAAGTATGTTGGTGGCGGCGTGAAATTGAGAGTTTGTGATGGGGGTATTTCATTTGAAGGATTCATGAGTACCGTGGAAGGTGTGTTGTCGAGAAAGAGATCTACTTTTTCTATAAGATACTTGACGAAGAAGTCCCCGTGTCGAATTGATGAAGAAACAGATTATTTGAACATGATTATGAAACAAAGAAAGTCTCCAAGAAAAACAATGATGGTTTGGGTTATCAACGAAGTAGAAGTGGTAAGCAATGGACAACCTAATGTTAAGAAGAAAGAAGTTGCTACTGAGTTGTTTAAGAAAGACGCAACTCCAAGCATTGTTTCTCCCTGTGAAACACTCTTTTCAAAACGTAAGGAGATAGCTCGTCGGTTATCGTCCTATTAACCAATTTAAACTTGTCGATGAAGCAATTGGTAAGTAATGCACCCATTTGGTTAGGTCATTATTAGTGAGGGTGGGTACATGCTTTATTTCCGATAGTTATGAATCTTTGGTTTTCTAGAAAGTCCCCTTGACCAACCCTGGAGTGGGAGAGTGGGGACTCATCAATGGGAAGATGTGGAGATTCACGGCGTCCGAAGAACACATTCAACCTCACAAACTTGTCATCGTTCGAAAAGGTGATGGCGGGTAAGTCTTCGATATCAATGGGATATGTTGATAGATGATAGCTTACCTACCATCGATAGTGGTGTGGAACTTCTTGAGTGTTCATTGAAATATAGATATTTGTCCGAGGGTGTTTCCTCTGCGAAGTTACACTGAACCTTCGATCTGAAAAAGAGAAACGGGTCACACCGCCTTCTCTGTTTGTGGAAGGTACACTCTATAGCCTTGCAAGGTAATATATAGTTCCAGTTCGATAGTGGGGAGCTAATTCGATATAATACTGAGGACGGTCAATGATGGTGATGAGCAAGATGGTGTACCAGATCTTGATCAACCTGATTATGATGACTTTGATTCCCAAAATCCATATGGTGATACTGAGGGGCGTCCCCGGGAATATAGAATTTCCATGAATCAAAATATTGACAATAATGAGGGTGATGATGATGAAGTTGAAATACTACATGAAGTTAATTTTGAAGAAGAAGAAGTAGTACAAGTAAAGGATGGAGTGATGATGATGAAGTTAGAGTAGTAAATGGTGGTAATCAAGATGAAGATGATGAAGTTCAATTATTAGATGATGATTATGATGTATGGTCTACTCCTAACCGTAGTCAAGAGTTTTTGGGGAGGCACGCCTATTTTTTAATGATGAGGAAGGCCAAAGTGAACCCGATATGTTAATGATGAGGAAGGCCAAAGTGAACCTGATATTGAAACAAATGGAATGGTTGATGCTACGCTATTCGGTGCAGAAGATCTCAATTCAGAAGACTTACATCAAGGATATGATCCTCTTCGCTCTCCCCATAGTCCAGAAACACCAGCTAAAGTGGATGTAACTCCTCCTCATGTGAACCTGAAGTTTGTTCCTCCTAAAGTAGGACAACACTATCCTACTCGGGATGATCTTATAAAAAACATGAAGTCATACGCAATAGCAAACATGTTTGATTTTGATTTCGTCGTCGAAAGCACTTCTCTCAGAGGATTTATATGAAGTGTAAGTCTCCTGGTTGCACATTTCATTTGTTTGCAAAACCGACCACTGGTTCTGATATATGGGTTATTATAACCTTCAGAGAAGCACATACATGTTCACAAGATAAAGCAATTGCAACTAATAAACAAGCTGATGCAAAATGGGTTTCAGAAGTTGTGAAATCGAAACTTAGGGACAATATTGATATGGCTCAAAACAGTTGCGGTTGGAGGTTAAGGGCCGACACCGCATAAATGTGTCGTATAAAGTTGCTTGGAAAGCAAAAGAAATTGCAATGCAAAAGGTAATTGCCTTGGTTATATCAAGAACTAATGAACGAATAGTAGCAACAACTAACTTATGTTTGTTCCGCTTTTTTGCTTGCAGATAAGGGGAAGCTTTAGTCGATCGTACCAAATGTTGCCAAATTATTGTAAAGAACTTAAAAGAGTGGATTCAAATTGTTTCACCGAAATGCTGCAAACGTCATCGCCCCCGAAAGCACAAGTTTGAACGTTTGTTTGTGAGCTCTGGCGTCAACTGTCGAAGCTTACAAAAGTCGTCTTCGTCCCATTGATTATGATTGATGGCACTTTCATGACAAGTAGGTACAACTCAATCATACTAACTGCTATCGCGGCTGATGGCGATAGCCACGTGTTTCCAATTGCATTTGCCATAGTCCCAAAGGAAAATAATGACCACCGGATTGGTTTCTAGAAAAGTTAAGAGACCTTGTTGTTGGGGCCGAGCAAAACTTTGTTCTTCTCTCGATAGGCATCTAAGCATTCTTCAAGCCGTGCCTAAAATACTTCCTAATCACGGTCCATTGCTTTTGTGTACAACACATTTCAAATTGTATGACTAAGCAAGAGACAAAAGGGAAGGTGAAGAGAGTCTTTGAAACTTATGAAACGAGGGCAGAATTTGTAAGACTTATGAGCCAAATTTATTGTCTTAGATAGCAAAGGTTATGCAAAGATTGTAAATATTCGAAAGAGTCGTGGTGTGTTGTGCTTTTGCTCCAATGAGAAGGTATGGCATTTGCTACACAAATCACATAGAGAGCTGGAACAAGATGATACTTCGAGAGAGCTATGCCGGTGACATCTCTTGTCAATGGTATCGGGTTGAACATAATGAAACATTTTATGACTACCGGGTGATGGCGTCAAAGTGAAGACAAAACCGACCAAATCAGGTGAGGAAGTGCTCATCTCGTCGAGATATTCGAGTAGGCGTTCCACAACAACAAAGGCAAGTGAGCACGCGTTTACTCGTGCAATCACTAGACCGTCTTGACGACACCGTAGACCTTTTGGAGAGGACTTGCACATGCGGTTTCTTTCAACGGGTTGGTCTTCCTTGTAGCCATGCTATGAAGGCAATCGATCACGTAAGCTATGTGCATATGACTTTTGCTTGCATTGGTACACAAAAGAAACAATGATGGATACATATAGAGAGAACTGGACACCATTAAGAGGAAAAGAACAGTGGGTTTGGGTTTATGATGGCATCATCGTCCGTCTACCCGTTGATGAGGTGATGCCCGGAAGACCACAGAAAAAAAAAAGCTCTAAAGGAGAGGGAGTCCCAGTGCAAAGAAGAAGGTGTAATGCGCGTTGTGGTGGTCTTGGACCAATAAGGCAACTTGCACGCGGTTGCCGATGATGATCTTGAGTGGATTGATTTTTCAGTTTGGGATTCCACCAGATTTTGCATATGAAGAGTACATATGATCTTTCTTTTAATCAATCACCAATATAATAGTGGCAGCTTTGGTTTGTTTGTTTGAAATTGGCACTTGCAGTTGCATATATGTTAGTGGTAAATTGGATAGTTTACTTCGGGGCTTTACTTCGGGGTTGATATTTTGGATAGTTTTGGTTGGCAATTTTGGTTTCGTAATTAATTTGGTTTGAACGGACATCTTCTTGTACTATTAATATCAGTAACTATAACAATGACATGGTCATCAACACTGATAACTATTAATATCACTATCTAATGGATAGTTTCTTTACAAGTAGGCTAACATCATCAACACTGCCCTATATTTTCATTTTAATAGGACCATCAATGGTGATTTGCAACTGGTTTTCCTTTGTCACCTTTGCTTCACTAGCAGGTGCTTTAGCCTTATGTGTCCCTTCACCTTCTAGATCTATCCATTTAAAACCCTTGCATGGATCGGCCCTGCATGAGAGAAACCTTCTTCCCAGACTATGTGGCTTTGTACTTACACCATACCTCATATTCGTACTTGAGCATAGCGGACGGTCGCGTGGTTGCCCATGGACCGATTGATCTTCCGGCCCGCCGGTTCCCCACACTCAAAACATTTGCTATAGTTGGTTGATGATGAACCAACATTTGTATTATTCTTGGTAGAATCCTCACCCCCACCCATTTTGAGCGAAAAAAAAAAAAGAGAAATGGGATGGACCAAGAAAGGCAACCCAGTTTGTACTTATAAAGGAAACACACTATTTTCCCTACCAAGGTGGTGTTGGCCAAACTATTCCCCTTGAAACATTTCCGCCTAAACTATACACAAATGTTTGATGAAACATTATATTCCAATAACCATATTGCATTGCGGGACCTATCGACAACTAATTCCATAAAAATGCTTCACTAAAACTTAACTCATCACTCCATGAAAGCATGAAGCAATGAATGACAAATTCCATCATCACAAATTAAGTAGGCTGATGATATTAACGGCACCACAAAATGATATTACCATACTAAAATTAGACAACTAAACACAAAATAGAAGAAGTTATTTGTTTCACTAAACACAAAATAGAAGAAGTAGCATCCACCAAGCTATTTCATAGTGATTCCCCGCCACGCATCGACTTCTTTTTAGCATCCTCCAAACTCTTCTCCAATTGCTCTTGTCTGCTTTTTGAAACAGTATCTGGATTCAACCCACAATTAATTATATCCATTCCAATCCTCTTCCTCATTCGATGGGGTTGCATATCTATTTTGTTTACTTCCTCAGGTACACCCCTCAGAAGGCAGATAGATAGGCTAGGCAAAATAGGCCACAACTATTTGTATCCGGTTGTTGAGTAACAGGGCACAAACTCACGAGCCCAAGGGGCTCCCAAATCATGAGGTGACAATGGATCAGCACACCTCATGACATAAGTAAGACAAGTCTCTATAGCAAGTTGCTCATCAGAAACTTTCTTGAGACCAAGAGAATCATAGTTGTAGATTTTTCTTTTCCAAAATTGTAGACTTCAAGAACCCAGGTGGCTACCTTCAACTTGAAGAGGAATGATAAGACCCATTGCCCTGGATGGGTGTGCTTGATCTCTAATTCTTCCTTCATAAGGGTCTAAGTACTCTTTAACAACTTCATGTGGATGATAATGCACCACTATCTACTCATCATCGGGAGTTGCACCACTGAAGGTTTAGTCTTCCATCTTCTTCTTAAAGTTTGTATACTCTGCGTTCATGAATTTCTACATCAACAAAATCATAAAGTACTTCATCGATAAAGTGAACTATACAAAACAAATTCCATCAACCAATGAGATACAACTTACGAGAAAAGTATACATCCTCAATGATAGTATATGTTTCTTCTTCTGGAATGCCATTTTCTTTACAATGTTGGATGTACCACCTGATCAACAGCTTCACATATATGGTGATCACTTGAGTCATAGAATTTTAAATATTATTATCAGAAGTTCTTTGATGGTTAATATGTTAGTTCTTTGATGGTTAATATGTTAGTTGTTTTCTAGTTAATATGTAAGATAATATGTTAGTTGTGTCTTGACCTCCCCATCTACCCACTCTCTTCCATGCAATGAATGGAAACTTTGCACTAAAAATAGACTGGTTGTATCCAAACACTCTAGCATCTAAATAGTTTTGTGGACTGTACAACCTTGTGAACATCTTTCAATAGTAATCTTGTAGATGCGAGGAGGTCACCTTTGGTGGTGGTTTTCTTGATAAATGTTTTGGCGGAGCGGACTTGATCGGTTCATCACATTCTGTCCAATGTTTTCTTCCCATGACTGACCTTGCATCCCTTCCTTCTCTTCTTTTCTTCTTTTTGGTGTGTTTCTTCAGTTTTTCTTTTCCATTTCACTTGCCATTTGACTCTGTATCGCACCACATCGGGGACCACCATTTCCCCACCAAGGCATCATCATCATCTACATCATTATCACGTTCTCCCAACATCACATTATTATTTTTAGATTTCATAACAACAATAGATTTTAGCTGACTATCTACCTCAAAGGTTTGAGCGGTTGTGGGTGACAATACAGGCAAGTCAGTTATGTCAGTACTGCAAGAAAGTAAAGCAGAAAATGTGACCTTCTCCATTTCTGAGTTCAGGACTTCTTCCCTATCAATATCAACATCATCATTGGAGGGAACATCAACATTAGGTGTAGGCCAGGGACCATCACCAGGAGCAATGTCCAAGGGACTAATAAATGGCACATGCTCAACAACATCCATATTATAGACTTCCACTAGGGAACTTTGGCCAACCACATTCTCATCAACAGGCTCTTTCACACCCTCTTCCTGCACTTCATTGCTCAAAGACTCCTGAACCACATTCTCTTGACATTTGTAGGTATTTACAACCCTCTCTTCAACCTCCTCAACTAAAAACTCTGGAGCACCCTCATCATTATCATAAGGGCCTTCATGTTCATGTTCAGGTTCTTGGAAAAAACCATGTACATGGTCTTCCCCCATCACCTGGTCATCATGAGGAGTATTGGGTAACTCTTCACTAATATCTCTCAAAACATCAGCTATTGCAACAAGATCAGTTTCACTACCCTCTCCCTCTCCATCTTCTTCTTCCTCACCTAAACCAATCAAATTTCTTCTTCTTTTTGGTTTGTTAGCTTCCTTGCTCTTAGCCTCCATGTCTTTTCTTTTCTCACTGACTTGACTTCTTTTCAAAATTGTTTGCCTTTTGCTAGCCTTTACAACCTCTACTTTACTTAACCTTGGTGGCTGGACTCTCACTTGTTGCATACTATGTTTCTCTTCACCCCTCCTCCTTACCATTTTAAACCCCGCATTCACTCCTCTTTTTCTATTTTCTTCAACCTCATGTGAAAGATCAAATGTTACTTTCTTAGAAATGACTTCCTCTTAAATGGGGATGATGACTTCCTCTTAAAAGGTGGGGATGATGACTTCCTCTTAGAAGGTGGGGTAGACCAGACTTCTTCCACAACAGCTTTAACCTTATTCTTAACAAACCATGTAGTAGGTTTTTGACAACAAAGATCAGCATTGGTGTAGACCATGACTTCTTCCCCTTGTTTTCTTTGTTCTTGGTCCCTTCACAACCCCCAGGATGATGATGGTTCACCCAATCCACTTTTCTTCCCACCTGTAAAACCCCTTGCGGTATTGTCTCCATACCTGTCCTAATTTCAGACTTGATGTCATTCCAAGCCACCCTAACCTGTATTCAAAAGTTAGTTGAAGTAAGCATTGCCGGTGTATCATAGAGTCCTATCTTATGAGTCCTATCTACCTTATGAGCACTAAAATAAAGTTCCTGATATATCCAGTTTACGAACCTATCTTATCAGTTAACATAAAACTACCATAGAGTTTCTGATATATCAAGTTTAAGAACCTATCCTGTGAGTTAACACAAATGTAATATATACTTCCTGATATTTTCAGTTTAAGAACCTTTCTTATAAATGCAACAGATGTCAAATGCATTGCTTATGTATCCAGTTGCAGAATATAATTAACAATGCAGAGTTTATAATCAACAATGCAATGCAGAGTTTATAATCAACAATGTAGAGTTTATAATCAACAATGCAGAGTTTCAATCATATGCTTACAAGGCCTTTCAGTAGGTGTGCCTGTCTCTGAAGCATCTCCTCTGAAACCGAAGCAGCGCTTTGTGTGGCCTGTTGGTTGAAAGCCACCTTCATTACATCTTCATTCATTTCTTCTTCTTCAATATCCAAAGTGTGAAAGGCAACAACCTTACCCTTAAGAGGCTCGAGCTTCTTCTTCCAGGTCTGGAGATGTAAGTTCTTGGGAGGCAACTGAACCCAATATAGTATTCTTGGGAATTTACCATTCAATGCCCTACGAGCCCCAAGAGAGGGGATGTGAAGGTATTCCCAAATATCAAAACAAATAACACAACCATAAACTGCAAAGGAGTCCTTCTCAGCTAACACATTTTTGTAAATATCATCCAAACAGTATTCCAACATCTCAAAGCAAGGTGTGCCCCATGGAAACTGATCAAAAGCAGCTAGGTCCTCTGCAAGATCAATCAACATACCTTCCATCTACAGTCCTAGAAGATCCAGGAAGCACAACTTGGAGCAGCACATACAACCTATTGAGCCTAAATATATCACTTTTATCTTCACTACCACTGGATTTTGCCACCACTAAAGCATCTAATATTTCTGTCTCACTAACAAGCGATTTCTTTTTAAAAACCTAGCACGAAATTACGATGTGTTGTTCTTCACGTCAGTGGTGTAGAATGAGTTAGCAACAGAGTTTACACTAAGACCCATAATCAATGCAACATCACTCTTCTTGAATACCAAATCTTTGTTACCAATCCGATAGCAAAGTCTACCAACTTTATGGCTAACTATGGCACAAACTAGAGTAGTTGTTGCGTGCATATTTTTTTGGATTTGCAAAAAGCTTCGAAAACAGGAATTCTCAAAATCCTCCATTTCTTCCTTACTAAATCCACCAAATAATTTCTGCATTTTATCTAATGACATTCTACATGTCAGGTTAAGCTTCCTCATTTCTCCACCAATAATTCGAACCGTAAAGATAAAATGAGGGTGGGGTTATAATATGGAGATTGAAGTGAAACTAAAAATTAGGGTTTCCAAATTTAATTGAGCTTCACTAGGACAGTTTTTCCCCCTAATTCTCAATTGATTTCTTTAAGTTTCGATTAATGTGACACGTACGTTCCAAGGTCATTTCCCTCCACGTGTCAAACTTCATTGGGTACCCAACTTCATTTCCCGCCAAAATACTAATGTCCATGTTGATTCCTCTATCAAATGAACAAACATATTCCTACCCTAGAACTATCAGCAACTTTACTATACATTGTCTAAATAATTAATTCTAATAAGGTTAAAAAAAATTCAAGAAATTCAAGATAAAGATTAACATTCTACATGAAGCTTTTAACATGCGAGAAGCATGCTTGCTACTAGATATCATGAAATAAACATGGGTATTTGAAAAAAGAAAAAAAGGGTTTGATTGCCTTTAAATTGGGGACACATGTCAATCCTCAAATTTCCGGCCAAAATAATGATATTCATATTCGTCTGTCCAATGAATAACTATATTGTGGCCTTAAGACTATCAGTAACTTTCTTGTACATTGATAATTATTTATGGGTACCCAAATTATTCATTCAATCCATTTAGGGTCCATTTATGGGTTAATTTCGGGGTAATTTAGTCGAGTTGCATACTTGCATGTCCTCTAATATGGCAACAAACGAATTACATTGGGTTTGACAAATAAAGGGTCAAAATTCACTTCATTTTCTAAATTAATTTTGGTCTTGCCTGTCCCTTCATTGTTTGTGTGTCATGATGACCATTTACGGTAAGGTGAAAAGAAAACTAACCACCCCACATAATTACAACGCCTCGTTTCCTGCAAACATTTATCTTTGAAATAGTCATCTAAAATTTGATCTCTCTCACATTCTAATATTCTTTCACATTAGCAAACAATCTACCAAAGCAACAATCTAAATCAAAGTTATCAACATGCCTCTTCCCTGGATGTTCAAGCGGTGAAACCACCGATTACTCAAGTGACGAAAGTAATGAAAAAATGTGGGATAGTTATTCTACCGATGACTACACACGGGATGAAGAAGAAGAAGATGCATGATCCTTATTTTGTTGAAGACCCTACTACTGATTACATGTGGGAAGACCAACATGATGATGATAGTTCCATTAAGGGGATGATGGCGATGATGAAGATGAGGAAGATGAAGGCGATGAAGATGAAGATGATGAAGATTAAGGGTTGTTATGTTACTGCTCAGTTTTATGTTGGGGTTTATGTTTTGTCTTAGTTTACGGTGCTTTTGCAATTTTTGTTGATGATAGTTGTAGAACCATAACATGTCCTGTGAATGCTGTGTAGATTTTGCTTAGTTTTAAGGGTTTAATACATGGGTTGGTTTAATTCATGATTTTTATCTTGTTATTTTTACAAGAATCTTATCCATTATTCATGTTTTTTATCATTATTCTTGTTATTTTTACAAGAATCTTATTATTTCTACATTTTTCTTATTAAAAATAATTTTTTTATAATAAAAATAGTATATGAACAGTGTTAAACTGTTAATGTCAATAACCGTCCATCTTAATGTTTACGAATCTCGAGGCTTTTTAAACCACGAGATCGTTAAGTGACCCGCTCATTTGCATCTCTTCATCTCTAAGATAATCTGTGGTATCTATCCACACACCCATCAAATCACTTCAAATCACTTCAAATAAGGAGAGAGAGAGTGTTGCAGTAGAGAGAGAGAGTGTTGCATGTCCACGTGGGCATTGTTTGAAAATAAGGAGAAGGGCAAAAGTGTCAAAAGTGAGGTTGAAAAGTCAAAATTGAAGAGTGGTTACTACTTGAGAACAGATTGACATTATGGGTTACTAATTGGGAAATTACCCAAAGTAAAAACCATAGTACAAAATATCATGATATGGTAAAATATCGACTCCTGATTTATGGATATGTATCGTGGATATATCCCTCTGTGTGGATATATTACATTGGGGCATCTGCAAATATTGTAGATATATCAAGATATATCGACAAATATCGCAAAATATCACTTGACTATGTGTGGGTATTGCTAACTGCAAATATCGTAGATATATCGCGATATATCGACAAATATCACAAAAAATATCCACAAATCTGCATATCATTTATATTTTCTTTGAATGTGGTCATACTTTTAATATTTTATTTGTACATATTTAAGATGATTATATGTCGTTATAAAGTCATATTCGAAATTTCAAATATTTAAAAAATCACACAAATTACTACACTGGTTGTAATGAACGCCTCAGGATTAAAGAAATATTACAAGGCGTTAATAGGACTACGTTCAATTTTAATTAATTAAAATCAATGATAAATTATTATTTTTATTTTATAAAATCCGGCAGAATCTCCTCTGTATTTTTGACATTTAAAACACGTAAATCATGTCATAATCTGAAAATCAAAATAATACAATTATCATTGATTCAACATTTCCAAGATATGTATATATGTGCTCCACTACTCCACTACTCCACTTTCATTTATTTTATTTCATGTATTTTGTTATAGAAGTGGATATTTAATATTATTTAATGTGTCCAAGATATATATATCCACTTCCAAGATATTCAACAAACACATTGTAAGTACCCTCCGTTCTACACTACAGAGCACGTGTCCACATGGCAGGACGTCTTACTTCAGCTCGTCCCACAACATCAGATCGTACCAACGACCCAGCATCCAGGTCGTCACTAGCAACAGTTACAACCATTCATAGAAAGATATCAACTAGCACAATCTTGGAGCTCAATCAACGCCACAATCAAAGAAACATTAACTTTGTAACAGCACATTAATGACGAATCACCAAGATAGCACACAAGGTGGATCTGCAATCCATAACGGTTCAAGCACACCTCTTTAAATAGAGAGAGATGAACTACGTAAGGTTTGATTCAAGTTTACCCCGAGAAACTTGATACGTAGACAACTCTTATCCCAAGAAAAGTGCAGCCACTTCCTATCCGACAAATCCTCAAATCATAGTCCCAAAATAACCAACATCTACATTGGTGACGTCTGCTGGTTCATTTCCTTAAGAAAAGAACAACCACTCTTTTCTCAAGCCCACGAAGCTGGTCAGAAAAACCACAATGAATCCCAACCTACAAGCATTGGTAGACCAGATGAAGACACTCCAAGAAGCCTTCATCACTTTGCAACAAGAAAATCAGACAATGCGAGAGCAGGCCAACTCCAACACCAACAATGGCACCACAGAAGCCGGGGAGCACAACACTGTTGCAGCCCTAACCAACACCACCAATCAGCGTTTAGAAGACTTCGTGCAAAAACTAGAGAAGTCAAGCGAAAGAGCCAGCGCGATCCAGATCGCTTAGAAGATGCTAGAGACGTAAAAAGCATCACCATTCATCCAAGATATCTGAGACAAACAACCTCCTTCAGAGTTCATCCAACCAAAGTTCCCGTTGTACGATGGTACCTCCTGCCCAGGCGAGCATGTAGCTCGCTTCAGCCAAATCCTAGCACTCTACAGCCATCCTGACTACGACTACATGAAGTGCAAATTTTTTCCAACCAGTTTAAAGGACAGAGCAATAGACTGGTTTTACACACTCCCTCCAGATTCGATCAATAACTTTGATGAACTTTGCCGAGACGTTCAGTAGTAGAGTTAGGCCCACAACAAAAGAAGCACGACTGGACTCCTTTGTTCCATTTCTCAAGCAAGCTCATGGCGAAACGATCCGAGCCTTCCTAGGACGTTTTAAGAAGGACCTCCTCTCGCTGGAGTCAGGACTCAGTGACGGTTTTGCAATTTCTGCGTTCACAAACGCCCTCTTGGACGACTCTGACCTAGCAGGGTCCCTCATGCATAACAAGCCAGACACCTCAGCCGACCTGTACCACAGAGTCAACAAATACATCAAGTATGAAGAGTGGATGGCCAAGCGCAAATGCAAAGAAGTCCTCGCAGTTAGCAACGAGCCAGACCCTAAGGAAAGCAAGCAATATTCAAGCAACAACAACAACACCAACAACAACAAGAGATCTAACGCCAGCAAACCTTCATACACACAGAGAGAATTCTCTAACTTCTCCAGGACGCCAAGTCAAATCCTGAAGAAAATATATACAACACCATACTTCAAACCAAACATTAACAAGATGATAGCCATACCAGAGCGTCCATATTGCCTTTTCCACAAACTCCGCCACCATGATACCAATGATTGCTGGAGCCTTAAGCACTACCTCCAAGACCTAGTGGAGGAATGCAAATTAAAAGAGTTCTTGCCAGAAAGCGACCTGAGGCACAAGTTGGATGCCAAACACCACAAAAGCAGGAGCCACAGCAATAAACGACCTGCCAACAACAGAAACAAAAGCAGGAGCAGATCAACATGATGATCTAAGTCTCCAGGTCGGTCAAGGCACAACAGGAGACAACACTCCTCCGACCAAGATGAGGACAAAGTAATCAACATGATTACGAGGCGCCAAACGCATCCGAAACCTCGCCTCGGAGAAGCGCTGTAAGAGAGTGGGAGCAATCCAAGAAATCTACCACCTCTCACACAAAGCCGATGATCAACCCCAATCACCACAAGAGGATAACAACAATTTCATTCACAGGAGAGGATCTAGACAAGGTGTGCCTACCTCACAATGATGTCTTGGTAGTGCATGTCAAAATCAACTCTTGGACAGTCAAAAGAGTCCTCATCGATCCAGGGAGCTCATACGACATACTGTTCTATCAAACATACAAGGACATGCACCTGTCGGACTCGGTGATGATAGAATCCAATGCACAGCTCTATGGGTTCAACAGAGATCGTCAGATGCCATCGGAGACATAATCCTACCAGTCTCCATTGGCAAAAAAGAGGACATGGTCAAAACTTCAACACGCTTCAGTGTGATCGATGTCAGGTTGTCCTATACTGTCATTCTAGGATGTCGTTAGATTCACAAAATCCAAGCAATTCCATCAACCCAACACCAGGTCCTACAATATCCCAGTCCCAGAGGCATCATGGAGCTCAGAAGCAACCAACTAGAAGCTCACCGATGCAATCAGGTCAGCACTACGATCTCACCCAAGCCTCAGGTCGTCGAAACTAAGGACATCCCAAAAAGGTAGGATCCTCAAACATCCATCCCTCTAGCAACGGCATCAGAAAAGCTCAAAGGAAAACAAGCTCAAATAGAACCAGGAGAAAAAATCAATTTGGGCACAACTGATGACCCAAAATTTGTTTATGTAGGGGCTGACTTAGACCCCAAGCTCAAGGAGCAGCTTTTCAAATTTATATCTCTCAATAAAGATATTTTTGCTTGGTCGTATATCAATATGCCAAGAATCGACCCTCAGGTCGTTTGCCACAAGTTAAATGAGATCCAACCGTCAAGCCTATCAAATAACGACCTAGGAAACTAGCACTCAAGTTTCAAAAAGCCATCAACGAAGAGATAGAAAAGCTCAAAAATATTGGATTCATCAGAGAAGTCGAGTACCCGACCTGGCTTGCCAACATAGTAGTCGTTCCAAAGAAGAATGGTCGTCATGCGACTGTACGTATAGATTTCACCAACGCGTCAAGCAATCGCCAAAAGACGACTTCCCCTACCACGAATCGACATACTGGTAGACCAAACTTGCGACCATGAGCTTTTTTCATTCATGGACGCATACAGTGGGTACAACCAAATACCACTTGCAGAAGAAGATCAGGAAAAGACGTCCTTTATAACCCAAGCAAGGTGCGTTACGCTAACGCGTCTACCTTCGGGCTTGAAGAAGAATGCGGGGCGACCTACCAAAGACTGGTCACCAAAATATTCAAAGACTTGCTAGGAGACACTATAGAGGTTTACATAGACGACATGGTAGTCAAAAGCGAAAAGGCAGGTGATCACATCATCCACTTACAAGAGGCCTTTGAGCGACCCACTTCCAAAACAAGATGAAACTTAACCCGACCAAAATCGTGTTTGGAGTAGCCTCGTGAAAAATTCTTAGGTTATCTCGTCCTCACAAAGACGATTGAAGCAAACCGAACGAGACGAGCTCTCCTTGAAATGCTAGAATCAAAGACAAAGCAACAAATCCACAAGTTATCCGGCATGGTTTCAACCCTCAACATGTTCATCTCAAGAGCATCTGACAAATGTAGACTATTCCTGCAAATACTCAAAAAAGGAGCAACATTCACTTGACGACGAGGTGCCATAAAGCCTTCACCGACTTGAAGGCTTATTTATCAACTCCACCCGCCTTGTCCAAAACCGCGGGAAAGGAGAAACACTAGTGGCTGTACCTTTGCAACTACCGACTTAAGTGTCATTTCCGGTTCTTTTTCGCGAGCATGATGGGATCGAAAAGCCGGTCTACTTCACCAGCAAGATGTTGGCAGATACAGAAAAGCACTACTCTTCGATGGAGAAAATAATGCTTTCTTTACTTTATTCATCTCGGAAGTTCTGACCTTACTTTCAATCACATAGCATCAAGGTCATCACTGATGTACCCATCAAACAGGTATTAAGTTCTAACAACAAAACAGCCCACATGGCCAAATGGGCTGAAGAACTCGGAGAACATCACATCGAGTTCGTTCTCAGAACGTCTTGCAAAGGCCAGGTCGTTGCTGATTTCTTGGCAGATTTTCCCGTCGAAGACATCAACCGGGAACCCGAGCCAATCACTTCACTCCATCAACAAGCCACCCCAGACACATGGCACCTCCACGTAGATGGCGCATGCAATAGCAGTGGTAGTGGACTGGGGGCTGTATTAACTTCACCAGAGGGAGCCCAGCTACAGAAATAAATCAAAATCTATTTCGCGATGTCCAACAACGAGGCAGAATATGAAGCATTGATCACAGGTCTCCAAATGACACAACAACTACAAGTCTTAAAGCTTAAAGCTTACAGCGATTCCCAGCTAATCGTCAAGCAGATCACCAAAGAATATGTCATGAACGGAGCAAACTTGGCAAAGTATGCTCAGGTTGTTTATGACATAATCAACTCGTTCAAAACATTCTCCTTATACCACATTCCTCGAGAAGACAACAGACATGCAGACAACTTGGCTTTCCTAGCCTCCAAAATACAAGAGGCATGTCCGACCACAGTCTACATTGACATTCTGGAACGACTTGCTTACCAGAAAGAAAATATCAACAGCCTCATAGATTTCCGAAATTTCATCCGCTAAGAAGAGATCAATCAATCTTGGATGGGCCCATTCCTCAAGTTCATCTTACATGGTGAGATCCTATCAGAAACAAAGCATGCTAGTCAATACAACTCTGAGCCCCAAGATACACAGTGATCAAAGGAAGACTGTTTCGCAAATCAGCAGGAGGATCCCTCCTATGGTGCATAACTCCAAGGGAGAGACAACTCATTTTCGACGAAATCTACAAAGGTGAATGTGGCAACCACGCCGAGCAAGATCATTTTGGCACAAAGCAAAAGCCCAAGGGTATTATTGGCCAGGCATGCATATCGAGGCAAAAAGGTACGTTCTTAAATGCCTCCAATGTCAAACTTTTAGCTACAATCACCTAAGTCCAGCAAGGGAATTGATCAACATAGCTAGCCCATGGCCGTTCCACATGTGGGGGCTAGACATCATGGGACCGTTTCATCCCATGAGAAATCGGGCTCAAATACGTCCCCAGCAGCCACGATTATTTCACCAAGTGGGTCGAAGCAATCCCACTAGTCCAAGTCAAGGAAGTCAACGTAATCAACTTCATCTGGACTAATATAATCACTAGATTTGGTCTACCCCACACCCTAGTCATGGATAACGAAACACAATTTGCTGGCACACAAGTCAAGGATTTTCTACAAAAATAGCGCATCACTCAAACATTTTCTACACCTAAATATGCACAAAAGCAATGGCCAAGCAGAGGCCACTAACAAGGCCATTAAAGATAACCTCCAAAAAGAAGGCTGGAGAGCAAGAAAACCAATGGCCGAGCAACTCCGAAAACATTCTATGGGCATAAAAACAACAGCCTAAAGCTAGTACAAATGAGTCTCTTTTCACACTTTGCTTTGAAACGAAACAAGAATACCATCAACTCACAATCACAACTACACGCGATAGAAAAGCTCAAAAATGTTGGATTCATCGAGAAGTCAGTACCCGACTGGCTTGCCAACATAGTAGTCGTTCAAAGAAGAATGGTCGCACGACTCGATAGATTTCACCAACGCCAACAAGCACGCGCCAAAAGCGGCTTCCCCTACCACGAATCGACATATCGGTATACCAAACTTGCGTCCATGCCCATGAATTTTTTCATTCATGGACGATACAAATGGGTACAACCAAATACAACTTGCGTAAGAAGATTAGGAAAAAGACGCCCTTTATAACCAAGCAAGCAAGGTTACGCTCGCTACAACGCCCTACCTTTCGCCTCAAGAAGAGAGGGGGCTACCAAAGACCGGGTCACCAAAATATTCAAAGACTTGCTAGGAGACACTATAGAGGTTTACATAGACGACATGGTAGTCAAAAGCAAAAAGGCAGGTGATCACATCATCCACTTACAAGAGGCCTTTGAACGACTTCGCCAAAACAAGATGAAACTTAACCCAGCCAAATGCATATTTGGAGTAGCCTCAGGAAAATTCTTAGGTTATCTCGTCTCACAAAGACGCATTGAAGCAAACCCAGAACAGTACGAGCTCTCCTTGAAATGCTAGAATCAAAGACAAAGCAACAAATCCACAAGTTATCTGGCATGGTTTCAACCCTCAACATGTTCATCTCAAGAGCATCTGACAAATGTAGACTATTCCTGCAAATACTCAAAAAGGGAGCAACATTCACTTGGACAGACGAGTGCCATAAAGCCTTCACCGACTTGAAGGCTTATTTATCAACTCCACCCGTCTTGTCCAAACCAGAAGAAGGAGAAACACTAGGGCTGTACCTTGCAACTACCGACTTCGTAATCAGCTCAGTTCTTTTTCGCGAGCATGATGGGATCGAAAAGCCGGTCTACTTCACCAGCAAGATGTTGGCAGATACAGAAAAGCACTACTCTCCGATGGAGAAAATAATGCTTTCTTTACTTTATTCATCTCGGAAGTTCCGACCTTACTTTCAATCACATAGCATCAAGGTCATCACTGATGTACCCATCAAACAGGTATTAAGTTCTAACAACAAAACAGCCCACATGGCCAAACGGGTGAAGAACTTCGGAGAACATCACATCGAAGTTCATTCTCTTAACGCCTTTGCAAAGGCCGTCGTTCTTGCTGATTTTTTGGCAGATTTTCCGTCGAAGACATCAACCGGAACCCGAGCCAATCACTTCACTCCATCAACAAGCCACCCGGACATTACATGGCACCTCCACGAGATGGCGATTTAATGCAGCGATGGTAGTGGATCGGGGTCTGTATTAACTTCACCAGAGGGAGCCCAGCTACAGAAATAAATCAAAATCTATTTCGCGATGTCCAACAACGAAGCAGAATACGAAGCATTGATCACAGGTCTCCAAATGACACAACAACTACAAGTCTTAAAGCTTAAAGCTTACAGCGATTCCCAGCTAATCGTCAAGCAGATCACCAAAGAATATGTCATGAACGGAGCAAACTTGGCAAAGTATGCTCAGGTTGTTTATCACATAATCAACTCGTTCAAAACATTCTCCTTATACCACATTCCTCGAGAAGACAACAGACATGCAGACAACTTGGCTTTCCTAGCCTCCAAAATACAAGAGGCATGTCCGACCACAGTCTACATTGACATTCTGGAACGACTTGCTTACCAGAAAGAAAATATCAACAGCCTCATAGATTTCCAGCCCTCATCCGAAGAAGAGATCAATCAATCTTGGATGGGCCCATTCCTCAAGTTCATCTTACATGGTGAGATCCTATCAGAAACAAAGCATGCTAGTGTAATACAACTCTGAGCCCCAAGATACACAGTGATCAAAGGAAGACTGTTTCGCAAATCAGCAGGAGGATCCCTCCTATGGTGCATAACTCCAAGGGAGAGACAACTCATTTTCGACGAAATCTACAAAGGTGAATGTGGCAACCACGCCGGAGCAAGATCACTGGCACACAAAGCAATCGCCCAAGGGTATTATTGGCCAGGCATGCATATCGAGGCAAAAAGGTACGTTCTTAAATGCCTCCAATGTCAAACTTTTAGCTACAATCACCTAAGTCCAGCAAGGGAATTGATCAACATAGCTAGCCCATGGCCGTTCCATATGTGGGGGCTAGACATCATGGGACCGTTCATCCCGCAAAAGAAATCAGGGCTCAAATACGTCCTAGCAGCCACAGATTATTTCACCAAGTGGGTCGAAGCAATCCCACTAGTCCAAGTCAAGGAAGTCAACGTAATCAACTTCATCTGGACTAATATAATCACTAGATTTGGTCTACCCCACACCCTAGTCATGGATAATGGAACACAATTTGCTGGCACACAAGTCAAGGATTTTCTACAAAAATGGCGCATCACTCAAACATTTTCTACACCTAAATATGCACAAAGCAATGGCCAAGCAGAGGCCACTAACAAGGCCATTAAAGATAACCTCCAAAAGAAGCTGGAAAGCAAGAAAAACCAATGGCCAGAGCAACTCGAAAACATTCTATGGGCATACAAAACAACAGCTAAAGCTAGTACAAATGAGTCTCTTTTCACACTTTGCTTTGAAACGGAAACAGTAATACCATCAGAACTCACAATCACAACTACACGTTCTGACATTGTTGAATCAGGAGTCAATGACAACGTCTTGGCAAAAGAAGTTGATCTCCTAGAAGAACGTAGAGAAACTGCCGTAATATCCCTAGCTCGGTAGCACCAAACAATCCAATGTTCTTACAACAAGAGGGTCATTCCAAGCTGGCGAGTTAGTCCTCAAAAAGACTTTAGCACCAGCCAAGCTTGACCCAACATGGGAGGGACCCTACATTGTTGACAAAGTCGTTGGAAATGGCGTATACTGGATCAAAACCCAACTCGGTAATAGGCTTCCCCAACCTTGGAATACAGCTCTCCTCAAGCGCTTTTACCAATAAGTTTTTCTCCAAGTACATAAGTCAATATGAATGAAATCTCATCAACATTTCGAGTGCAACTATCATTTTTTGCATTACATGAGCACCTTGCATTTCACAATATGCAACCCGACCTAAGACATCACAATGTCAGGTCGGATATCAAGGATGGAGTTCAGAACAACTCAACAACAACAGCCACGCAATGGTTAATTTCAATCAATTCAAATCAAGGTCCCCAAAAGGACCATAAACCAACTTAACACCAACGCCAGGGTTAGGTATGGTTCAACTGTAATTGCCACTCAAAGGCAAATTATCAAACAAATTCAATCTAGGGGACCCCCAAAAGGACCCCAAGTCATCTTACGACCTCACAAAGGGTTTAAGACAGACTCAAATATAATGGCCACTCAAAGGCTAATTATATCAATCAGAAGTTCCCCCAAAAGGAATGAATCAGGGCGTACACCTAGGGACAAGATGAAGCCTAAGTGTCAACTATGCAAATGCATCAGGTCGTACTCAAACACTCTACGACCTGTGACAAAAGACGACCTAGCAAAGACAAGCAGTCCATCAGGATTAGTACTATGAGCTACATGTGTCAGCCAAACAACAAACCAAGAAAACAAAAGCAATCACATGCATACTTCAAGCCGACTTCAGCAAGTAAGTAATTTAAGTATTACAAAATTGGTTAGATACCAAGGCCCGCAGGCTATCCCGGGAAAATGACCTCAGTATCCCTATAAAAAAATAATATTGTATCAGTATCAAGAGTTGTTTAAATATTATTCAACGATCTCCCAACCCAAAATCATACACAAGACGTTCAGAGTCAATTCACACAAGGAAGATTCTCCATATTCAAATGGTCCAGATCACTACCCTCTACAGCACCAGAACTAGTAGCCTGATCAACAACAACTTCAGAAACATCTGACCCAGAAACAACAAAAGCAACAAAAGGAACATATGGAGCAACCGGTGGCACAACGACTTGGTCAGATGGTAGATCATATGGTCTACTAGCATCTACACAATCATCTACAGCAGACACTGTTGCAGCCCCACTTTTAATAGACATCTTAACGCGATCATACTTATCCAATGCCTCAACATAATCATCCAACAGCACGTACACATCATCACTCTCCACCATGTCCACTAAGTCGTTATATGCAGTCTCAGCTCGTTCAGCAACGGAGCGCAGCCCCTTACACTCATCGACCCATTGCTGAACCTCCAGCATTGCAGAATCCAGAGTGGGTTGCAACAAAGCCACTTTACCACCTAGCTGTTGCACTTGATCCCTCAGCCCTGCAACCTCCGTTCTCTCCACTTGCGGTTCAGCCACCAGTCTACTACAAGTTTGCTTGCTGACATCCAGCTCCTTCTTGTAATGGTCGGAGATAGACGTCATATCCTTCAACTTCCTATACATTTCCAGAACCTAGCAAACAAGATAACAAATATAGACATTAGAGTGGATCAAAATCAACAAGACCTAAAAGGAGCAAGCTCAGAATAGAAGAATACTCACATAGCACAACGACCGTTCCATCTCCACCAAGTTCACTTCCAGCCCCTTATTGTCCAGCTTGTGCCTATCCCCAGAAAGCACAATACTCTCCAACAACGCCCCACCAACCAAAGGGGACTTGAAGCTACATTCACCATTCATAACAAACTTCGGCAGGAAACTGTAAGGCCCCTTACTAACGATCTCATCCTAATTCGACAGCAACAACAGTCCCTTTTATTGCCAGTATTGTGCTTAAGAACATGATTATGATTCTATTTTTCTTTCCTTAAGCAAGTAACTGACTTTTATTTGGTAGGTTCTCATACTATTTTTATTTTTCCACATTTCATCCTATTTCTCATACTCATCACTTAGGTAGGTTCTTTTATTTGGTTTAATATATGAGTAAAGAATTTTTGGTGAAAGTGAAAGGTTTGATGAAAGGCTCAGTGGAGTGACTAGCGGTAAAATTTGTAACAGGTAAGAATTTTTTTTAGCTATGTTTATCCAAAGAAGGCCTAAATTCTCGCCTAGGGTTCGGGTGGTGATCAAGTAAGTAAACAAGGAATTCTCTAATATAAATATCTTAAAGACCATATTTTCTCATACTCATAAATTTTGATTATCCATTTCCATTTTCTTGTACACTATCACATAATCCCCATAATACCTAATAAATACCTCTAGCTCAATTAGGAGTAGGGTGGTGTGATAATAAGTAGTAGACGTGATTGATCGACATCGGCTCCTCTGACTGTCATTGAGATGTGAGGAAACGTGTGCCCACTGCACACTGGAGTTAACAAAACCTGAGTGGTAAAATTTTGAGTGGAATTGTGTTTCGACACATACACCGTGAGAACCCATTTATGCATTTCTCCAAAGGATCCGTAAAGCGACCACCGCTACTAGTACATTTCAATGCAAAGTTCACTGTATGCATTATCATATGTAGATGTTTTAATTATTGAATGCATGTTAACTTGAGTTTCAAAGAAATCAATCCTCGTTCCCTGATAGGAGAAGCATGGATATCTGAGATTAATTTAGGAAACGAGTTTTTGTCACTGAGTCGTTGTAGTATAAATGAATTTTGTGAGTATCTTCTCTGGAAAACTCTCACGAGGCTATAACTCGTCCACTAGGGAATTCCTAGTGGTTTAAGGCCTTGTTGCATATGGTCAATGCAACCACACTCTGCGAAACGAGAATTAGTTAGGACTACACATTTTGGCCCCTTATCTGTTTTAATGTCTCTTCTTTGCTTGGGGACAAGCAAAGTGCTGTTTGGGGGTAGTGTGATAAGCACCCAATGAAACATATAAATTTGGTTAATTACGTGTTTAATAATCATGAAATAAATATATTTTCATACTTTTGCAGGTATTCCCAGTAAACATGAAAATATTGGTTAAACCTGCGTTAAAGCACGGGGAACGATGTATATATGAATTCTTCCAAATCAGCCATGTAAAGCCCAACAAATCTACACAGAAGCATCAAACTTCTGAAGCTCCTACCTCTTGAACCAGGACTCCGAATGCGACAAGTGAACTGCTTTCAGAAAATCAGGGCGATGAACTCTACGCATATGCAAAAAGTTGTAAAATTGCCAAAAGACCGGACCGCCACTGGACTACACGAGGGCCTACTATGCAGGCCCATAAGATTTGATGAGTCATCAATCATTGAGCATATCAAGACAAAAATGCCAAATTATTGGTGCAAAGTTGACACCTTGCATGTAATTAATTAGATTAGGTGTTAATAGTGAAAAAATGCAAGGTGTCACTTTGTTTTAATGTGGTGGATAAAAATGAAGTAAATATGGTTTGGTGTTTCACGTGGTAGGAAATGAGATTTCTCTCAAATAGAGAAGAAAACAAAACAAGGGGGGACAATTCACTTACTCCCTTAACTTCTTTTCCTTTACCATGTATTATTTTAGTTCCTTAGCCTTAGTTTTTATTTAGTTTTTAGTTTTGAAAAAAAATAGCTTGTAATAGTTTTAATGGAGGAAACCTTGTGTTTCTCTTGAAAAATTCTCATTTCTTCATGCAAGTTAGTTTATAAATAGATAGAGTCTTCTTTTTGCTCTCTCTCTTTTTACATTCCACACTTATTTTAGTTTTAACCCAAGGATCATGAGCTAAATCTTCCCTTTGTGGGGAGTTAATAATACTCATGTGAGGGAAAATTCTTGTTATTTTGGTTTAGTAGTTGTTTAGGAAGAACAACTAGACCTACATCCTATCCCAAAATGATAGTTGGTGTAGAGTCTAGTTAGGGATCAAGTGATGAGCTTAGAGATAAGTCATTGCTCTGGTTCCACATGCTAGCATGTATAAGCTTAGAGATGAGTCATATATGTTAGGGATCAAATTTTCTTTTAGTAAGACTTGTCTATGAGTTCTAGGAAGATAAAAAAACACTTACAAATAACAAATAACAAAAGTTATCTTCACATGAGGAGAATTAACTCTCTACTTTTGTTTTAGTAAAATTTTATTGTGTCTTAGTTGCATGATTACGTAACTTAATGTTTTTTAATTTTTGTGTAGTAAAGAAACCAAGTATGTAGTATTAGTATAATCATAGCTAAACTTACTCACTATTTCCCTAAAAGAGTAAAAACCAAGTTGTAAGTGGTCCAAGAAATTTAGGTTGGTCCGAATCCCTACTCCAATTTTATATGAACACGAAGATCGTGAGTAAGGAAAAATATCTTTGAATTCACACTTTCGCCAAAGAAGATATTCAAATCTCTAACATAGCAAAAAGAAAATATCAACCATCACCGTAAGTTTATAAAAAAACTTGGCAATCTGTTGAATGGTAAGAATTAATATGTAATGTGTGTCACCGTGATATGGAAGAACCAAAGTTAGGATGTTGTTCAGAGAAAATAACCCAACTAGGATGGTGAAGGCCTAATAGAAGCACATGATTGAATACTTGTGTGTCCTCTATATTAGCATAAAAGTATACGGCCAAACTCGGAGAATAAGTTTGGTTAGGTTGAAGAACTAGGGAAGACCACCCAATGTTAGTGATATAGTCACGAAAGAAATGACCATAAGTATTGGAATCCATCATAGATTGAAAGGATTCCTCAGGAATGAGTTTTGGAGGTGTCATGTTTGATGAAGATGCAATGTTTGATGAAGATGCCATGGTGGATGAAGTAAAGAAAAGGGCAAGGAGAAAGGCAAACTGGATGGATAAATGAGTATGGAAGAAAATAAACCCTCATAGATTTAGATATTCTAGATCATGTTATGCATGAGCGACAGTAGTACAATGATAAACACTGTTATCACGAATACTGTGATGGCCCATTCGCGTTGCTCTTTTTCCCATCGCTCGAGTTAATTCATTATGTTGAAAAAAATGAGAATCTATGAAGAGAAGTTTTTTCCCCGACAGCGGCGCCATTCTGATATTCACCTTTTGCGTATCTTAGAGATATGAATCTCTTATTGAACAAAGTGCAAATTCAAAGATTTTTTTTCCTTACTCACGATCTTCGTGTTCATATGGTTTTGAGTAGGGATTCGAACCAACCTAAATTCTAGGACCACTTACAACTGGTTTTACTCTTTTAGAAAACTAAGTGAGTAAGTTTAGCTATAATTATATTAATACTAACTACTTGGTTTCTTTTAATGCACAAAATTTGAAAACCTTAAGTTACGTAAACATGTAACTAAGACAAGATAAAATTTTACTTAAACAAAAGTGGAGAATTAATTTTTCTCATGTGAAGATAACTTCTATTATTTCATTTTTAGTAAGTGCATCTTAATCTTCCTAAAACTCTTAGACAAGTCCTAATAAAAATTAACTTGATCCCTAACATATATGACTCATCTCTAAGATCATACATGCTAACATTAGAACCAAAGCAATGACTTATCTCTAAGCTCATCACCTTGATTCCTAACTAGACTCTACACCAACTACCATTTTGGGATAGGATGTAGGTCTAGTTGTTCTTCCTAACAACTTACTAAAATCAAATAACAAAGATTTCCCTCACATGAGCATCATTAACTCCCCACAAAGGGAAGGTTTAGCTCATGTTCCTTGGGAAAATATGACAAGTGTAGAATGTAGAATGAAAGAGAGAACGAAAAGAAGAAGAACTATCTATATAAACTCACTTGCATTTAGATTTATTTTCAACTAGAAGAACACAAGGTTTCCTCCATTAAAACTATTACAAGCTTTCTACCAAAACTAAAAACTAAAAATAAAAACTAAGACTAAGGATCTAAAATAATGTATGGTAAAGGAAAAGAAGTCAAGGGAGTAAATGGAGTGTCCCCCTTATTTTGTTTTCTTCTTCATTTGAGAGAAATCTCATTTCCTCCCACGTGAAACACCAAACCACATTTACTTCCTTCTTAACCACACAATCCACAACAAAGTGACACCTATCTTTTTTCACTATTAACACCTAATCTCATCTAACTTTATTAACTACATGCAAGGTGTCACTTTTGCATCAATTATTTGCACCTTTGTCTTGACTTGTATGATGACTCATCAAATCTTGCTAGCCTGCATAATGGGTCCACGTACAGTCCAGCGGTGGTCCGGTCTTTTGGTAGTTTTACAACTTCCCGCCTATGCATAGAGTTCATCGCCCTTATTGCCTGAGCAGCTCACTTGTCGCATTCGGAGTCCTGGTTCAAGAGGTGGGAGCTTCAAAAGTTTGATGCTTCTATGCGGATTTGTTGGCATCACATGGTTGATTTGGAAGAATTCATATATACAACGTTCCCCGTGGTTTAACGCAGGTTTAACCAATATTTTCATGTTTACTGCTAAGACCTACAAAAGTACGAAAACATACTTATTTCATGATTATTAAACACATAATTAACCAAATTTATATGTCTCAATGGGGTTTAATATTACAGTTTTAGGTGCTTATCACACTACCCCCAAACAATACTTTGCTTGTCCTCAAGCAAAGAAGAGACATTAAGACAGATAAGTGGCCAAAAATCTGTAGTCCTAACTAATTCTCGTTTCGCAGAGTGCGGTTGCATTGACCATATGCAACAAGGCCTTAAACCACTAGAAATTCCCTAGTGGACGAGTTATAGCCTCGTGAGAGTTTTCCAGAGAAGACACTCACAAACTTCACTTATACTACAACGACTTAGTGACAAAAACTCGTTTCCTAAATTAATCGCAGATATCCATACATCTCTTTAACAGGGAACGAGGATTGATTTCTTTGAAACTCAAGTTAATATGCATTCAACAATTAAAACATCTACATATGATCATGCATGCAGTGAACTTTTCATTGAAATGTACTAGCAGGGTCGTTTCTGGATCCTTTGGAGAGCATACCTAAATGGGTTCTCATAGGTCTGTGTCGAAACATAAATTCACTCAAAAGTTTTCCACTCAGGTTTCGTTAACTCTAGTGTGCAGTGGGCACACGTTTCCTCACATCTCAATAACAGTCAGAGGAGCTGAGGTCGATTAATCACGTCTATTACTTATTATCACACCTTCCTACTCCTAAATGAGGTAGATGTCTTTATTAGGTATTGTGGGGCTTAGGTGATGGTGTAGAAAAAAATGGAAATGGATAATCAAAATTTTCGTGTATGAGAGAATAGGGTCTTCAAGATATTTATACTAGAGAAATCCTTGTTTTCTTTCCTTCTTCTAAGTTTTCGAAGTTTTCCAACCTTGTTCTTATTTATATATATCGGATATATATGATTAATATATATATACTATTTTTCTTTCCTGAAGCAAGTAACTGAATTTTATTTGGGACAAGTCTTTCTCTTTATTTTTTCATATTTCATCCTATTTCTCATACTCATAACTTAGGTAGGTTCTTTTATTTGGTTTAATAGATAGGTAAGGAATTTTTGGTGAAAGTGAAAGGTTTGATGAAAGGTTCAGTGGAGTGACTAACGGTAAAATTTGTAACAGGTAAGAATTTTTTTTAGCTATGTCGATCCAAAGAAAGCCTAAATTCTCGCCTAGGGTTCGGGTGGTGATCAAGTAAGTAGACGCGTGATTTTCTCTAATCGAAAAAACTACTCCTCTATGTCATTACTCACATATCACACATATCGAGGCTTTTTGGTTAGATTCTCATAGGATTGATCATTTAAGTAACTAACCGTTGGTTCCAGAAACTTACTTCTATGTACAATCGATGATACTCAGTACATGAATATTTATGAAAAGATGTATAAACTATTGCATACGTATTATCTTAAGTTTCTTTAAAACAAATCCTAATTCATATACTAATGTGAGATTTCTAGACAATTTTCATCATTGAAAAGGAGACAAAGCTTTGTCACTAAGTGCAATTCTTAACAAGAAAATAAAAACTATATACATGCTACAATTTGCCTAATTTTTTCTGTAGGTTTAAAACATCCCCAAACAGAATGATGGTTAGTCCTCAAAGTATCAATAGATAAAAAAAAGAAATTACCTGAGAACCGTGAGCAAAATTAGGTCTGGATTGCTGGAACACAAAAGTTGGAGAACATAATATATTATATAGAAAGAAACAATTAAAAACAATAGCACACGAAACATAATTATTTAGCTAGATATATGTACAATGTCATTCTCAAATTTATCATCCAGCAGGATGTGTTTGTCTAGCGTCCTCAATAAGGAAATGTATTTCCTTAGTATCGCGCCAAAAGATAATAGTCTGCCAAATTTCTGCCCATTCTTTGTCTCCGGATTTGTTCAAATGTTTCTTCATATTTTCATCCTTCGGGTAACAACGAACATGCCTCAGGTACCAAGCGGGACGTTTCCATTACCTAAACCTTAATGAATGAATGATTTTGTTTGCTAGGCACATAGAATCTACCTTGACCTAGTTATGAAAAGTAGCTGCAAACTGTGGGAAATGTGTCTTTATGATTCGGCAAGCGGTTATAGGTAAAAGAATATACTGATCCTGAAAAGTGCGATCTCGTTTCAGGTTGGAGATAACACAACCTAAGATGTTAAATAATGTATGACCTTGAGCCATTGCCTTTAATCAATACTACGCGAGGCGACCTCATTGGCGATGAGAAAAATGCCAATCTCCCATGATGTTCAGGAGTATAAATAACATCGCAATCCCTATGTTCATGGTCATGCTTGCTAAGGGAATGGTGATGTCGCGCCATGGTACATGGCCATCTCCTTCTCGTTTAATCTCAAGACCATCACCGTAAGTTTCGCAAAAAACTTGCCACTGAAAGAAACGGTAAGAATTATGATAGATGTAATGTCATGATGCGGCCGGTTCGTGATATGGAAGATCCAAAGTTAGGGCAAGCTGTTGTTCAAAGAAAATATGATGTGTGTCACCAACTAGGATTGTGAACCCGTCTAAGTAGAAGCCATGCGCATGATTGAATGCTGGTATGTCCTCCATATTAGCATAAAAGTATGCGGCCAAACTCGGAGAATAAGTTTGGTCAGGTTGAAGAACTAGGGAAGACCACCCAATGTTAGTGATGTAGTCACGGAAGAGATGACCATAAGTATTGGAATCCATCATAGACTGAAAGGATTGCTCAGGAATGAGTTTTGGAGGTGTCATGTTTGATGAAGATGCAATATTTGATGAAGATGCCATGGTGGATGAAGTAAAGAAAAAGGTAAGGAGAAAGGCAAACTAGATGGATAAATGAGTATGGAAGAAAATAAACCCTCATAGATTTAGATATTCTAGATCATGTTATGCATGAGCGACAGTAGTACAATGATAAACATTGTTATCACAAATACTGTGATGGCCCATTTGCATTGCTCCTTTTCCCATCGCTCGAGTTGATTCATTATGTTGAAGAAAATGAGAATTTGTGAAGAGGAGTTTTTTCCCCGACAGCGGCCCCATTCTGATATTCACCTTTTGCGTATCTTAGAGATATGAATCTCTTATTGAACAAAGTGCAAATTCAAATATTTTTTTCCTTACTCACGATCTTCGTGTTCATATGGTTTTGAGTAGGGATTCGAACCAACCTAAATTCTAGGACCACTTACAACTGGTTTTACTCTTTTAGGAAACTAATGAGTAAGTTTAGCTATAATTATATTAATACTAACTACTTGGTTTCTTTTAATGCACAAAAATTGAAAACCTTAAGTTACGTAAACATGTAACTAAGACAAGATAAAATTTTACTAAAACAAAAGTGGAGAGTTAATTTTTCTCATGTGAAGATAACTTCTATTATTTAATTTTTAGTAAGTGCATCTTAATCTTCTTAGAACTCTTAGACAAGTCCTAATAAAAATTAACTTGATCCCTAACATATATGACTCATCTCTAAGATCATACATGCTAGCATGTAGAACCAAAGCAATGACTTATCTCTAAGCTCATCACCTTGATTCCTAACTAGACTCTACACCAACTACCATTTTGGGATAGGATGTAGGTCTAGTTTTTCTTCCTAACAACTTACTAAAATCAAATAACAAAGTTTCCCTCACATGAGCATCATTAACTCCCAACAAAGGGAAGGTTTAGCTCATGTTCCTTTGGAAAATATGACAAGTGTAGAATGTAAAATGAGAGGGAGAACAAAAAGAAGAAGAACTATCTATATAAACTCACTTGCATTTAGATTTATTTTCAACTAGAAGAACACAATGTTTCCTCCATTAAAACTATTACAAGCTTTCTACCAAAACTAAAAACTAAAAATAAAAACTAAGACTAAGGAACTAAAATAATGTATGGTAAAGGAAAAGAATTCAAGCGAGTAAATGGAGTGTCCCCCTTGTTTTGTTTTCTTCTTCATTTGAGAGAAATCTCATTTCCTCCCACGTGAAACACCAAACCACATTTACTTCCTTTTTAACCACACAATCCACAACAAAGTGACACCTATCTTTTTTCACTATTAACACCTAATCTCATCTAACTTTATTAACTACATGCAAGGTGTCACTTTTGCACCAATTATTTGCACCTTTGTCTTGACTTGTATGATGACTCATCAAATCTTGCAGGCTCGCATAATGGGTCCACGTGAAGTCTAGTGGCGGTCCGATCTTTTGGCAGTTTTATAACTTCCCGCCTATGCATAGAGTTCATCGCCCTGATTGTCTGAGCAGCTCACTTGTCGCATTCGGAGTCCTGGTTCAAGAGGTGGGAGCTTCAGAAGTTTGATGCTTCTGTGCGGATTTGTTGGGCTTCACATGGCTGATTTCGAAGAATTCATATATACATCGTTCCTTGTGCTTTAACACAAGTTTATCCAATATTTTCATGTTTACTGCGAAGACCTGCAAAAGAACGAAAACATACATATTTCATGATTATTAAACACATAATTAACCAAATTTATATGTCTCAATGGGGTTTAATATTACAGTTTTGGTTGCTTATCACACTACCCCCAAACAGCACTTTGCTTGTCCTTAAGCAAAGAAGAGACATTAAGACAGATAAGTGGCCTAAAATGTGTAGTCCTAACTAATTCTCGTTTCGTAGAGTGCGGTTCCATTGACTATATGCAACAAGGCCTTAAACCACTAGGAATTCCCTAGTGGACGAGTTATAGCCTCGTGAGAATTTTCCAGAGAAGATACTCACAAACTTTATTTATACTACTATGACTTAGTGACAAAAACTTGTTTCCTAAATTAATCTCAGATATCCATACATCTCCTTAACAGGGAACGAGGATTGATTTCTTTGAAACTCAAGTTAATATGTATTCAATAATTAAAACATCTATATATGATTATGCATGCAGTGAACTTTTTATTGAAATGTACTAGCAGGGTCATTTCTAGATCCTTTGGAGAGCGTATCTAAATGGGTTCTCACAGGTCTGTGTCGAAACACAAATTCACTCAAAAAATTTCCACTCAGGTTTCGTTAACTCCAGTGTGCAGTGGGCACACGTTTCCTCGCATCTCAATGATAGTGAGAGGAGCCTAAGTCGATTAATCACATCTACTACTTATTATCACACCTTCCTACTCCTAAATGAGCTAGATGTCTTTATTAGGTATTGTGGGGCTTAGGTGATGGTGTAGAAGAAAATAGAACTGGATAATCAAAATTTTCGTGTATGAGAGAATAGGGTCTTCAAGATATTTATACTAAACAAATTCTTATTTTCTTTCCTTTTTCTAACTGAGTTTTCCAACCTTGTTATTAAGCCTCTGGATACTGATGATTTTATATATATATAACTTAAAAACATGATTCTATTTTTCTTTCCTGAAGCAAGTAACTGACTTTTATTTGGGACAAGTCTTTCTCTTTACTTTTCCACATTTAATCATATTTCTCATACTCATAACTTAGGTAGGTTCTTTTATTTGGTTTAATAGATGGGTAAGGAATTTTTGGTGAAAGTGAAAGGTTTGATGAAAGGTTTAGTGGAGTGACTAGCGGTAAAATTTGTAACAGGTAAGAATTTTTTTTAGCTATGTCGATCCAAAGAAGGCATAAATTATCGCCTAGGGTTCGGGTGGTAATCAAGTAAGTAGACGCGTGATTTTCTCTAATCGGAAAATTTTCTCCAATCGGAAAAACTACTCCTCTATGTCATTACTCACATAACACACATATCGAGGCTTTTTGGTTAGATTCTCATAGGATTGATCATTTAAGTAACTAACCGTTGGTTTAGAAACTTACTGCTATGTACAATCGATGATACTCAGTACATTAATGTTCATGAAAAGATGTATAAACTATTGCATACGTATTATCTTAAGTTTCTTAAAAACAAATCCTAATTCAGATACTAATGTGAGATTTCTAGACAATTTTTATCATTGAAAAGGAGACAAGACTTTGTCACTAAGTGCAATTATTAACAAGAAAATAAATACTATATACAGGCTACAATTTGCCTAATTTTTTCTACAGGTTTAAGACATTCTCAAACAGAATGATGGTTAGTCCTCGAAGTATCAATAGATAAAAAAAGAAATTACCTGAGAACCGTGAGCAAAATTAGGTCTGGATTGATGGAACACAAAGGTTGGAGAATGATAACCCGTAAAAATAGTAGAATCCTAAATATTAATGTTAACAACACTAATACGTAATCATACCGTTCTTACGTTTAAATCAATTCTTCTTACTCTCAAAACATAATCATGCAATATAATGAGTAAGGATTCGTCCACTCTTAACTCTCAAGAGTTAAACAAATTCAACTAATGAAACCCAAAAGGAACAATGGTGAGAGTAATGATTTGATGTGAAATTTCTATACTACCATTCCCAACACAAGAACAATAATAAGAACAAGACATAATTAAATTAAATTGAAATTAAAACTAATTTAGATCTAAGATTGTGAATAACTAATTATGAATTTAAGACAACTAAATCCAAATAAGAATTTAAGCAATAATCTAATTTGAAATGAAGAACTAATACTTTATTCTAAAAACTAAATATGATTCTAAACTAACTAATTGAATGAATGTAAAAACTAGATCTAGGTCTAAAAGCTAAGGTTTAATGGCTACTTTTCTTATCCTAACCTAATTTATTTTATAACCTAACTATTTACCCTTAACAAAGAGCTAAGCTTTTGTTTTTATATGCTTCAGATCCAAAAATCGTGCATGGGCTTGGAGCCATGTTTTAGGCCAAAGAATCAGGCCCAAAACCCAATTCTTTCAGTCCTAAAAGGCCTCTTCAGCTATAGTTGGCTTTGACAGACTTTTCGTCCACTTTTGCTCCTTTGATTGGGCCAAGGCTTGGACCATTGGAAATCTCTTTCCGAGCCGATCGTTTTGATATAAGGTAGACCCAATTCCGAGGTTTGAGTCTAAAGATACGACCTTCGGAAGTTCTGCTGACTTGTGCACTGTTTCTGCTCGTGTTGACTTTTCAGCTTTTGACCGGGCTTTACAAAGGCTTTGTCTCCTTGAATCTTGGCCTTTATTCACAGAACTCCTTAGCAACCGACCTTTGCTCCTTTATCTCACTAAAGTGGCACATTTCTGCACATAATGGACTTTGAAGCATGTAATGCATAAAAACACGTAATCAGTATTAACTCTTAATTATTACTCACATAATTGGTCTAAAAGTATGATGGTTAAGGGGTTAAAACTACAATTTTGGGCTCTTATCAAACCACCCCCAAACAGCATTTTGCTTGTCCTCAAGCAAATATGAGAAATTAGAATAAGTGACCAAAAATGGAGTTCTATCTACTCTCGTTTCGCTGAGTGCGATTGCATTGACCACATGTAACAAAGCCTTAAACCACTAGGAATTCCCTAGTGGACGAGTTATAGCCTCGTGAGAGTTTTCTAGTGAAGGTACTCACAAACTTCATCTATACTACAACGACTAAGAAATAAAACTATTGTTTCCTTATTTATGTCTCAATTATCTATACATCTCACTAGCAATGAATCTGAGAATAATCATGTCGAAACCTAAGCTAATATATGCATAATAATCAATCATCTACTTAATAAACATATATACAATGAGTAATGCTATGAAATGCGAGAATGAGTCCGTTTATGAAACTTTGGAATAAGCGTCCTTAAGTAGGTTCTCACATAAAAGTCAAGACAAAAATCACTCTCGATTTTTCCACTTTCTCAAGTTTTGCTACTCTACAGTGTGTAGTGGGCATACTTTAGCTTACAATCTCAATGACACACAAGAAAGCGAAGTTGATCAAACACATCTGCGACTTACTATCCTACTAACCTATTCCTAATTGAGCTAGAGGTCTTTATTAGGTGTTCAGGGGATTAGGAGATGGTTTAAGAATGAAGGAAACGGATATTCAAAAAGACAAGTCTGAGATAATAGGGTCTTCATATTACGTAACTAGAGAAAACCTTGTTCTTTTGTTTCTACACTTTGTTTCCATCCTTAGCCTTTTTCTTTTGGCTTTTCGACTCCTTTTATTCTATTTTTGGAGTTTTTATTTTATTTCTATTTTTTTTTTTTTCTTTTTCTTTTGGAAACTTTTTTCTTTTCCTGAAGCAACTAACTAATTTCTGTTTACCACAGGTTTTTTTCTCTTCTATTTTCTTCACTCATCCTATTCGGACTTATTCTAAAATGGGTAGGTTGATTTTTTTTTTTTTTTTATATATTTTGTTTTGTTTTTGTAACAGAGTAAAGGAATTGTGGTTTATGGAAGGGCTAATGAAAGGCTCAGTGGGGCGACTAGCGGAAAATATACTTAGGTCAGAATTTCTAGCTATATCAATCCAAAAAGGGCCTAAATTCTCTCTTAGGACATGGTATAGTGGTCAAACAAAGTGGGCGTGTGATTTCTCTATTCGAATATACTTCTCCCTTGTGTCATTTCTCAAATGTTTCACTCATATAAGGCTTTAGGCTATATTCTCACAGGATTTTGTAGAATAAGTACTCTAGCCTAGATTTGAAACTTCTTGCCAAACAATCATAGATACTCATGTAATATATTTATAGATAGATGCAAAGATTATTACCTACATATTAACCTAAGTTTCTAAAAACTATTCTAATGCAAAAGCTACATGAGACTTCTAGATTATTAAGAGCATAGAGAAAGAAACAATACCAATATTCATAAGTGTATAGCATAAACTTTTTATTTTTATTTTTATTTTTATTTTTATTTTTAAGATAAATATCACGTAATATACAACCTAATATGTGCTTAACATTTACATCGTGTTTCTATACCACCCCAAACAATTTGGGAGAAGGGGTTCATGAAACAATTCAATAGCACAATTAAATTATGTAACTAACTAATTTTTATAATTTTTAAAATTTTATAAATAAAAGTGCGTAATTTACATCCTAAAAGTGTCTAATTTTTGCAAATATTTCTATCCCACCCCCAAACAATCGAGGCGCTTTGTCCTCAAAGTGTAAAGAGATAAGGAAAGAATTTACCATAGAAACGTGGCAAAAATTGGCATTACTATAATGTAAATATTGTAAAGATGATATGATAATATGAAGCACAATTAAACCGGGTGCGTACTAACTAACATAAACTCTCTTGGAGTAAACATGACAAGCTTAGGGTGGCAACATGATTTGAAATGAATACCAAAATACACCACCCCAAACAAAATTGGAAAACTCTTTTTAAGTTTGAAAATTTTGTTTGGCCTATCTCTCGAGAAAGTTGGTATTGTAAGAAAACTTGGGTATTTTTAAAGTCGATTCCCTAGACTTACTAATATATGTTTATGTTTGGGTGAACTATTATTACTTAGACTAGATGGGAAATTAGGTTCCCCCTAGAAATTAGGGTCACACACAAAAAAAAGTCAAAAAAATTCAATTGGGATTTTTTTTTGTGTGTATTTAGGGGGAACCCTAATTTCCCATCTAGTGGGGGGGGGGGGGATCCTAATTGGCTCATCTAGTAGGGGGGTAATACTAGTTAACCCTTTATGTTTTTATTTTATTTAGTTTTTATATGTTTGATTTTTAGAAAAACAAAACAAAATTACGATAAAGAAATAAAAATGAAACTCACTCCATAGAGAAACACTACTCAATCCACGAGAAAAAGTGCAAGAGATAAATGTGTGAGTCACATGAAACGTAGACTAAGAATCCGACACTTACAACCACTCACTCCAAAAGGAGGGTCCGGTTGCCTTAATGGTGCACTCCCATAACATAAGATTGGAATGGAGTACACCGAAGAATAAAATGAGTCTTTTATAGTTAGATACTCGAGACTTTATCTAATATATATGTATTAAAATGCAGTTTACCATATATCAACAATCGAAAAAGTTGTGGGTCTTTCCACAAATAATTAACATGGAATGCCCCATCAAACAGAATTAAGCACCAAGATTTCCTATGGACGTAGCTTAGTGGAATGAGAGCAAAACCTTATAGATCTAAAACCTAATCGAAAGCATACAGTTTCTTTTTCCTCCTACTGAAGGGATGCCAAGTAAATGAGCGTGAGAAAATTGATGGTTGTGGAAGATATCGTAGGATGTGGATAATTTTGAGAAGGAAAAAATGGAAAAAATGAAAAAAGTGTCGGTGGCTTGTCCTTGGGTGTTACTTCTTCACCAGTTGGTTTTAGATAGTTATGAAGCATAGGAGAAACGCCAAGGTCAAGTACAAACTCAATGGTTCTTTGAAAATGTAGAGGGCGAGGAACATTCGTGATGGAAGGTGAATGAGTGACATGAGGATGTGAGGTGGGTGAATGGTGTTCAACTAGTGTTCTTAGGTCTATATCATCAGAGGCCTTGAGATATGCAAGATATTCCTCAATAGGTGGGTAAGAAGAATCTTTGGGATAGAGGGCGAAAAATTCTTCTTCCGTCATGGTCAAGAGATGAATGGATGTCAATAGAGAGAACTTCTTGGGGCAAAAAAAGGGTTGCAAAAGAGTCGAAGGAAATCCTCCTTGATGTTATCTACGTCTAGGGAGTAGAAATTGTGATCCTTGTCTTCTTCCATAAGAGGGGTATCTACTAGTGTGGGGACTAAAGTGTCACCGCGACTAATGTGAGGTAAAAAACTCTCAATTGACTTCACTTCCCTTCTGAGGCAAAACCTAGTTGTCCTGTTTTTGTCTAAACATGTTAACCTTCTACAGAAAGATTTCCAAAAGAAAGAGTCATTGAGCCATCCCGACAATTGATTTGGGCATTGGCGGTTGCCAAGAAAGGGCGCCCTAAGATGATGGGAATGGAATCATGAGCAACTTCGTGTCAAGAATAACAAAGTTAAATTTGGATAGTAAAAATCCGAACTTTAACGAGAATATTTTCAACTACACCCTTGGGATACTTAATAGAACGATCGCTTAACCGCAAAGTCATTTTGGTTGGTTGAAGTTTTGTTAGACCTAGTTGTTTATATAAATAAAAAGGGAGTAAGTTAACACTCGCCCCGTGTCCTAATAAAGCAGTTGTTATGAAGGTATCACCTAAGGTGCATTGTCTGATAGGGGCGACCGGGGTCCTTGTACTTAACAATTCCGTTATGTTCGGATAAAGAGGGATATTGTTGATTAAGAATGCTTCGTGGGGTATGTTGGTTTTCCTCTTCTTGGTGCACAACTCTTTTTTAGAAACTTAGCGTGTCCAGGTAGACTTTTTATAGCTTCTAGAAAAGATAGGTTTATAGAAACTTAACAATTCCGTTATGTTCAGATAAAGAGGGATATTGTTGTGAGTTAAGAATGCTTCGTGGGGTATGTTTGTTTTCCTCTTCTTGGTGCACAACTCTTTTAGAAACTTAGCGTGTCCGGGTAGACTTTTTATAGCTTCTAGAAAAAGATAGGTTTATAGTCAAATTTTTAAACACTTCCCTAATCTCATCAAAATTCTCGCCCTTTTAAACCACAACTAGTCTTTGGGGATTTTGTGATTTATCGCTATTTTTAGCGAAGGGATAAAAAAGTATTATTAGTCTTTGCTTTATCTCTAGCCGTTTTCCAGCTAGGTGTCCATATTGGAACCTCTACTGAGGAGGTGTAGTGTCTTCACTTTCTATTATTGGGTCTTGTAATGTTTTCCCTTTTGGTTGTGGTTTAACTGGTACTTCTACAGTTGTAGGGTCTAGGTTTCTATTATAGTATTTGGTATGGTATCATTTTTAGTTTGCGGGTAATCTTTAGGCATAGTCACTTGGTTATCAACTACTAAGAGAACTGAGCGAAGGGTAGTGACTGATTGATGTAGGTCCCCCCTGGTTTATATTACCATTACAATAAATCTTGTTTATTTCAAAGGCGGTGTTTGTTGACTTAGGATTAGGTAATCGCTTGACTTGGAAAGGATTCATGCCCGGTTTGGTTATTATTTTGGTTAGAAGACATGTCAATAACCTTTTGGCACAAAGACGCATCATTTGCATCGTTTGTTTCATCATATTAGATTTTTGATCATCCGATCTTTCATCAAGTTGGAGTTTTGTTGCATAATTTGATTTTGTTTCTCCAACAAGGTCACTACTACTTTGTGTCGGTCGATGGTTGTATTGGAATTAAAGCTTGTTGGCGTTCATGTCTTGATGTTGATAGTTGTAATAGGGGTTATGGGTACTAAACCTCTATTCCGGTCACCTAAATTCCCTTGTCCTTGATGTTGAGTTAACTGGTTGAAGTGTGATGGTTGTGGTGGTGTTTGTGCATAGACAAGAGGACAATAGAAGTCGGAATGCTCAAGACTACAAAGACATTACAACGAAAGTAGAGTTAATGTTCATATTTGGAGTGGGTTGTTGTTGAGCAGAGATGACATCTACCTTTTTAGTGAGGGCATCGATAAGAGTTTTAAGCTCGGGATCATATTTAACCTCAAGAGAAGAAGGAGGAGCCCGGGAGGAATCGTTACCTCCCCAATTGTTGTTCTTCTTAGATTGATCTTCTAAGAATTTATAAGCCTCAAGGCTCCTTTACTAAGAAAACTACCCCGGTCATGATATCTAGAACCTCCTTATGATAATGTGAAAGCCCTTGAAGAAAGCACGAACAAAGCGTGTCTTTTCTGAAAATTTTCAGAAGATTATGATCTTGGGCATTCAATGAGAAGATCCTATGAAACGATTCCGGCTTTTGAAAAGGATTCATGAGGATTCGGCGGAAGAAATGAATCTTTTGAAGCATTTCATCTGTCTTTAGTGGTAGGTAAAATTGTTCCATGAACAATTGAACAAGTTGAGCCCATGAGTCCACAGAGTTTGGCATTTGGGCAGTTAACCAAAACGCCACCTTATCGGCTAAGGTGAAAGGAAATACCATCAGTTTAATTTGTTCCGCACCAACTGTGGGATGGTGGAATGTTGTTAGGACTTGTTCAATCCTACGCGTATGGCGATAAGGTTTTCATGGTCTAAACCATGAAAAGCGGGTAACAAATTAAAAATATTTGGGGGATTAGAAAATCCCCATCGGGTCCGCTAGAACGATGCAAGATTTGGGGCTATCGCCAAAGGCTTTGTAGAAGTCGAGAGAGAGTCTCTCTTTCTTCACCATTATATCAGGTGGTGTGTGTGGAATAGTAGCTAGAGGTGTAATAGGTGGTATACTAGATAGACGTGTTTGTCGACGTTGCCGTGTAATTACGTTAGTTGTTTTTCTTTGACCAGACCTTAATCTCATGCAAGACTAAGTCGAACTTAACTAAACATGCAACACTCCAAACAATTACGATATACTAGTATAAACCTCCAACTAACTGGAGATGCGAGGTGTGGAAGAAAGAAATACGATTGCGCGTCCTTGCCCAGCTTATGAATAAGCGTCTTGTTTACACATGTTCAGTGTATATAACAAGTTAGATTACTAAAAAACTTGAAAAATCGAAGTTCGAAACAAAAATGTGGAAATCCGGCAAAAATCAGCTCAGCTCTTCGCTTCACTTGGGCGCAGGTCGGTGTTGCAAATTCGAATGTCCAAGTGTTTTTGGGCGTTTCGGGTTTTCGAATGTCCGGTGTTTGAGTCGCGGGTCATATTTTCGGTTTTGCTGGTCGCGCTTCAGGGTTTTGGAGTTTTAGGCCTTTTACCGTACTCCAAAAAATTTGAAATTTTTACAGTAATTTTATAAGACGTCTATCAAGTAGCCTGTAAAATTTCAGATCAATCGGAGCTATGAAAGTCCGTCTACTGCCCTGCAAAGTTTGTGAAATAGTTTTCGAACATAATACAAACAACCGAATGGTTAACCCATAAAAAAAAAGCCAAAAATTTTCAAATTTTTACTGGAGACTCATGAGAGATATTACTTGTTCCTGTAAAAATTTTAGAGCAATTGGAGTTCTACAACCTCTCCTTATCGGCTGGTGTTCCAGATATTAAGTGTTTGCAACACTGCAGAAACACACTGGAAACACTCTACAATTTAGGAGGTCAAAACAAATAAAAAACTCGTCAAATTTTTACTACAAACTCCTGACTTAGGATAGATACTCCTGTAAAAATTATAGAATTTTTAGAACTCCCTAAGTAACCTTACTCGTCTGTTTTTCAAGAACATACGGTGTGAAAACTGAAATGCAGCACTGTAAAGATCGTATTTTTTTCACAAGGTAAACCAATTTTGAAAAATCTGAAAATATTCCAGTAAATCAACAACACATTAAATATTATGTCTGAAAATTTTCAGAATTTTCGAAAATTTATAAATACCTTCACCGCAGTGTTTTTCTCTGTAAATCCATGGCCCTATGCTAAAAAAACAATTGATTGAGCGGTCGAAAAATTCAAGAAATAATAATGAAAAATTAAAAGGGTGGGTGGGTAGAGAATGGGGGATTGCCCCTTGGATTCAAGCAATTGAATTCTTGTCTTGAACGAGATTAAGATGACAGCGGCACCATTTGATAACCATAAAAATAGTAGAATCCTAAATATTAATGTTAACAACACTAATACGTAATCCTACCGTTCTTACGTTTAAATCAATTCTTCTTACTCTCAAAACATAATCATGCAATATAATGAGTAAGGATTCGTCCACTCTTAACTCTCAAAACTTAAACAAATTCAACTAATCAAACTCAAAAGGAACAATGGTGAGAGTAATGATTTGATGTGAAATTTCTATACTCCCATTCCCAACACAAGAACAATAATAAGAACAAGACATAATTAAATTAAACTGAAATTAAAACTAATTTAGATCTAAGATTGTGAATAACTAATTATGAATTTAAGATAACTAAATCCAAATAAGAATTTAAGCAATAATCTAAATTGAAATGAAGAACTAATATTTTATTCTAAAAACTAAATATGATTCTAAACTAACTAATTGAATGAATGTAAAAACTAGATCTAGATCTAAAAGCTAAGGTTTAATGGCTACTTTTCTTATCCTAACCTAATTTATTTTCTAACCTAACTATTTACCCTTAACAAAGAGTTAAGCTTTTGTTTTTATATGCTTCAGATCCAAAAATCGTGCATGGGCTTGGAGCCATGTTTTGAGCCAGAGAATCAGGCCCAAAACCCAATTCTTTCAGTCCAAAAAGGCCTCTTCAGCTGCAGTTGGCTTCGACAGACTTTTCATCCACTTTTGCTCCTCTGATTGGGCCAAGGCTTAAACCATTGGAAAGCTCTTTCCGATCCGGTCGTTTTGACATAAGGTAGACCCAATTCCAAGGTCTGAGTCCAAAGATACGGCCTTCGGAAGTTCTGCTGACTTGTGCACTATTTCTGCCCGTGTTGACTTTTCAGCTTTTGACCGGGCTTTACAAAGGCTTTGTCTCCTTGAATCTTGGCCTTTATTCACAGAACTCCTTAGCAACCGACTTTTACTCCTTTATCTCGCTAAAGTGGCACATTTCTACACATAATAGACTTTGAAGCCTGTAATGCATAAAAACACGTAATCAGTATTAACTCTTAATTATTACTCACATAATTGGTCTAAAAGTATGATGGTTAAAGGGTTAAAACTACAGTTTTGGGCTCTTATCAGAGAACATAACATTTTATATAGAAAGAAACAATGAAAAACAATAGCACACGAAACATAATTATTTAGCTAGATGTATGTACAATGTCATTCTCAAATTTACCATCCAGCAGGATGTGTTGGTCTGGCATCCTCAATAAGGAAATGCATTTCCTTAGCATCGTGCCAAAAGATAATAGTCTGCCAAATTTTTGCCCATTCTTTGTCTCCGGATTTGTTCAAATGTTTCTTCATATTTTCATCCTTGGGTAAAAACTTTTAACATGCCTCGTTAACCGAAATGGGGACGTTTCCATTACCTAAACCTTAATGAGCGAATGATTTTGTTTTTCTTTGGGCACATAGAATCTACCTTGACCCGATCATGAAAAGTAGATTTTGCAAACCTGTGGGAAATGTGTCTTCATGATCTGGCAAGCGGTTTCATGACTAAGGTAAAAGAATATACTGATCATGAAAAGTGCGATCTCGTTTCAGGTTGGAGATAACACAACCTAAGATGTTAAATAATGTATCACGTTGAGCGATTAATACTTTGAATACTCTGTGAGAGGACCTCATTGGCGTAGAAAAATGCCAATCTCCCATGATGTTCAGGAGTATAAACAACATCGCAGTCCCTATGTTCATGGTCATGCTTGCTAAGGGAATGGTGATGTCGCGCCATGGTACATGGCCATCTCCTTCTAGTTTAATCTCAAGACCATCACCGTAAGTTTCGCAAAAAACTTGCCACTGAAAGAAACGGTAAGAATTATGATAGATGTAATGTCATGATGCGGCCGGTTCGTGATATGGAAGATCCAAAGTTAGGGCAAGCTGTTGTTTAGAGAAAATATGATGTGTGTCACCAACTAGGATTGTGAACCCGTCTAAGTAGAAGCCATACGCGCATGATTGAATCTTTGGTGTGTCCTCCATATTAGCATAAAAGTATACGGCCAAACTTCGAGAATAAGTTTGGTCGTTGAAGAACTAGGGAAGACCACCCAATGTTAGTGATGTAGTCACAAAAGAGATGGCCATAAGTATTGGAATCCATCATAGACTGAAAGGATTGCTCTGGAATGAGTTTTGGAGGTGTCATGTTTGATGAAGATGCAATGTTTGATGAAGATGCCATGGTGGATGAAGTAAAGAAAAGGGCAAGGAGAAAGGCAAACTGGATGGATAAATGAGTATGGAAGAAAATAAACCCTCATAGATTTAGATATTCTAGATCATGTTATGCATGAGCGACAATAGTACAATGATAAACAGTGTTATCACGAATACTGTGATGGCCCATTCGCGTTGCTCATTTTCCCATCGCTCGAGTTGACTCATTATATTGAAGAAAATGAGAATTTGTGAAGAGGAGTTTTTTCCCCGGCAGCGACGCCATTCTGATATTCCCCTTTTGCATATCTTAGAGATATGAATCTCTTATTGAACAAAGTGCGAATTCAAAGATTTTTTTCCTTACTCACGATCTTCGTGTTCATATGGTTTTGAGTAGGGATTCGAACCAACTTAAATTTTAGACCACTTACAACTGGTTTTACTCTTTTAGGAAACTAGTGAGGAAATTTAGCTATGATTATATTAATACTAACTACTTGGTTTCTTTTAATGCAAAAATTGAAAACCTTATGTTACGTAAACATGTAACTAAGACAAGATAAAATTTTATTAAAACAAAAGTTGAGAGTTAATTTTTCTCATGTGAAGATAACTTCTATTATTTGATTTTTAGTAAGTGCATCTTAATCTTCCTAGAACTCTTAGACAAGTCCTAATAAAAATTAACTTGATCCCTAACATATATGACTTATCTCTAAGATCATACATGCTAGCATGTAGAACCAAAGCAATGACTTATCTCTAAGCTTATCACCTTGATTCCTAACTAGACTCTACACCAACTACCATTTTGGGATAGGATGTAGGTCTAGTTGTTCTTCCTAACAACTTACTAAAATCAAATAACAAAGGTTTTCCTCACATGAGCATCATTAACTCCCACAAAGGGAAGCTTTAGCTCATGCTCCTTAGGAAAATATGACAAGTGTAGAATGTAGAATGAGAGAGAGAACAAAAAGAAGAAGAACTATCTATATAAACTCACTTGCATTTAGATTTATTTTCAACTAGAAGAACACAAGGTTTCCTCCATTAAAACTAGTACAAGCTTTCTACCAAAACTAAAAACTAAAAATAAAAACTAAGACTAAGGAACTAAAATAATGTATGGTAAAGGAAAAGAAGTCAAGGGAGTAAATGGAGTGTCCCCCCTTGTTTTGTTTTCTTCTTCATTTGAGAGAAATCTCATTTCCTCCCACGTAAAACACCAAATCATATTTACTTCCTTCTTAACCATACAATCCACAGCAAAGTGACACCTATCTTTTTTCACTATTAACACCTAATCTCATCTAACTTTATTAACTACATGCAAGGTGTCACTTTTGCACCAATTATTTGCACATTTGTCTTGACTTGTATGATGACTCATCAAATCTTGCGGGCCCGCATAGTGGGTCCATGTGAAGTCCAGTGGCTGTCTGGTTTTTTGGCAGTTTTACAACTTCTCGCCTATGCGTAGAGTTCATCGCCCTGATTGTCTGAGCAGCTCATTTGTCGCATTCGGAGTCCTGGTTTAAGAGGTGGGAGCTTTAGAAGTTTGATGCTTCTGTGCGGATTTGTTGGGCTTCACATGGCTGATTTGGAAGAATTCATATATACATCGTTCCTTGTGCTTTAACGCAGGTTTAACCAATATTTTCATGTTTACTGCGAAGACCTGCAAAAGTACGAAAACATACTTATTTCATGATTATTAAACACATAATTAACCAAATTTATATGTCTCAATGAGGTTTAATATTACAGTTTTGGGTGCTTATCAATCCTCATACGTAACCATCCTATCAAGGACATCATTATCACTCTTCTGGTTTGGGTCCGTACTTTCTGACCCCTTGCCCTGCTCAGCAGCAGGCTCAGCCTCCCCAACTTTCTTCTTTCCACGGGCCTCAGCCAACCCAGCATCATCAACTAAATCAATCAGGTTCATCCTCTTCAGAGGAACCCGACCTGAAGACGAACGACCTTCAACAGAACCAGGTCGGTCTCCAGACTTAGTTCGAGCCTTCTTAGCCCCCTCCGACTCAACTATTTCGGAATGCCTTTTCAGATTAGGCTTCCAGAACGAACTGAGAGCATCACCCTCCCCACCAAAGATCGCCACTGCGGCACCACCTCAAGACTTTCAAGCACCCGCATCTCCAGAGGAGAAGCAGTTGGAAGCAGAACGATCTGTATCACCAGAGGAGAAGTGGTTGGACGCAGAGCGCCCTCCACCCAACTCGGAACGTTCGGGTGCCAAACGATTTGCATCACCTAACTTAGAATGTTGGGATAGCAAACGATTTGTGTCACCCAACTCAGGACGTATGGAAAGCGTCACCCCTCCAGCCGCCCTCACCGCTCTAGAACGGTGTTCAGCGACCCCACCAGACGTCCTAGCTCTACCAGAATGGCTGTCACTAGCACCTCCACTCCTTTTCACTCTAGAAAACAGGTGCTTTCTTTTGACTCTCCCTCTCCAGGGCAGATTCCGAGCTAGAATCAGAAAGTTCAACCACTACCTTGCGAGCCCTAGCTTTTTGCTCCAACCTATTACGGTTGATTTTCTTCCCTCCACGCCTCTTAAAGTAATGCACAACCTCACCCAACAAAGCCTGCTTATCCTCCAAACTCAAACAAGCAAACCTTTCAATAACACCGTTCTTCGTATGATCACGGATTGTAATCTCTGCAAAAACAAACCAAATAAATAAGAACGTCTAAATTATAATTTAAAACACACACATTACGACCTACAACCAACAACCTACCATGAGGTTGTATAACACGTTTATCAATCTCCAAGCCAGGCGGGCAATATCTACCTACAGCCAACAACGGCTTACGCCACCATTCCTCCTTACTCACCCCCATAATAACAGAAGACTTCCCCTTATAAACATGAAAACTAAAGTTTACAGCACCCGACTTCCTCACAACAAAGTGCTCCGTCACATCATTTAAACAGGTTTTGTAGCCATTGTCATTCAACAAATCCAACACATGGAGAATCCTCTAACTTTCCCCACGAGTTGACAGGGGGCTTTCCCCAAAAAAGTTCAAAACCTCCCCGAAGAAGGCGGAAAATGGCAGCCTCTCATCCCAAATTCTTCATCATCGCCCATAACAAACAACTACTCCTCCACCCCAAGGAGCGAAGGCATTAGTATACAAATTCTTCTCCCGGCGGATCGTTACCGCAGACGGATCGGATTTCACCCAATCAAACTCCTTCTCAAAAGCGCATAACAAATCCCGACTTTAGGCTTCCTCTCATCCACCATCTCCAACGAAGAAGACGACGAAGCCTCATCACCACTACGAACCCTATCCTCAACTTCTTCGTTACTTACCGTTCTCTCTCTCTATTTACCAACTTCAACCTCACCACTTACACTATCACTAGTCATAGACATTGCACAATCAAAGAAAGAAGGAAAGCTCAAATTTTTAAGTTGAAAACACGAACCTGATGGCAAGGGATGAGAGGTTTTTCCTTGTGTTCTTTCCTTTTCTTTCGCTCTGAATATTTTCCTTTTTTCCCTTTGGTTGAAAAGTGAACAAACAAAAGCTTCTACAAATCAAAAACCCCTCAACTGCCTGAAACACCTCGAGACAATCAAAACGTTTCGTGTTGCCAAAACCTAAATCATTACATGCTCACAAATCGCAGTAACTCCGGGCCTACAAATCCAGCCCAACAGTTCCCGCACATTCTCCGAAACCTAAATTCAAAACAAAACAGCTGTCAGACACGTGCTTTCAAACTTTACTTTTTTAATCGTTTCTACTTCCACGCGCAAATGTACCGGCCCAAATGAATGAGCAGTAAAAATAAAGAGGGTTGTGTAAGTACCCTTCGTTCTACACTACATAGCACGTGTCTACATGGCAGGACGTCTTACTTCAGCTCGTCCCACAACATCAGATCGTACCAACGACCGAGCATCTAGGTCGTCACCAGCAACAGTTACAGCCATTCATGGAAAGATATCAACTAGCACAATCTTGGAGCTCAATCAACGCCACAATCAAGGAGACATTAACTTTGTAACATCACATTAATGGCGAATCACCAAGATAGCACACAAGGTGGATCTACAATCCATAACAGTTCAAGCACACCTCTATAAATAGAGAGAGATGAACTACATAAGGTTTGATTCAAGTTTACCCCGAGAAACTTGATACGTAGGCAACTCTTATCCCAAGAAAAGTGCAGTCACTTCCTATCCGACAAATTCTCAGGTCATAGTCCCAAAATAACCAACATATATACACATTAAATAACATTAAATATCCACTAACATAACAAAATACATGAAATAAAATAAATGAAAGTTATACAAAATGAAATTACAGTACATGAGATACAACAAATTACTACTCTGGTAACATTCTGGACTCACATGTGGAAGAGCTCGAGTCTATGCCTTCATTATGGATTGCTAGCCTTTGTTGAATGTCTTTTACTTTATCTTCCATAATGTCAGAGTTAACGCATATTTTCTCTATAATAAATACGTTGTAAGATATTGTTTCCTTTATTTCATAAAATATTACCATCATTTGCTATATTTATCTCTATAGTTGTGAATAACACATCGATCTGTACCTTTAACACATTCGTTTTCAGAATGTAAACTATTTAAACTCCTGTTGATTTCCATGAAAGCATTATCGAGGACGAGTTGGGAATGATCAATTGTTGTTTGTTAACAAATTCAATAATACAATAATTAGAAGTCAATTTATGTACGTATTGTATGAAAATGGCAATTAAATAAAAACAAATCTTTATTAATTAAACCATTAAAACAAAAACTCTAACATGATAAAAAAAACCAATAACCAATATAAAGACACTCAAACTTTATTCAAAACCAACCACTACACCATAATAGTCTATTAGTCATGGCAAAAAATAGTTACGAATAATTTTCGCAATGCTTAAAATGCATTGCAAATAGGGTATGGGTAAAGTGTTAGAAATGTTTGCAATGGTTAAAAAGCGTTGCAAACCAAATTTTCCAATAGTTATTAACCATTGCGTAGTTTGATTTGTAACAATTATTGATGAATGTTTTAATATTTATTTTTTGCTTTGTAAGCATTACTAATGTGTTGATATGGTAATATATATATTTATTTTATTTTATTTTTTTCTTGCCCCATCCACCCTGAACTTGCACAAATGACACTCCTGGTTTCCTAGAAGCAAATATCTTAACTTATCCATTTCCCAGTGCCATTTCATACAATTTGATAGGTAAATGATGGCAAATAAACACAAACAAAAAACTGAAAAAGTACAATATTCACTGAACTATATATATATATATATATATATATATATATATATATATATATATCAAATAAAAGAAAAAGAGATCAGGTAAAACACCTGATTAAAGCGGAAGAAGATCAGTCAGCAGCAAGAACACTTGATTAAACTGAACTTTTATTTATATGGATGGAAGTGTATGTTACAAGGGGAGATAGAGAGCACTCTTAGCAAACTAGAAAGAAAATTGAAAGGTAAAATATTGGATGCCCTCAACAAGGGTGAGGTATCCCTTTTATACTAGTCGGAACTCAAAATATAATTTGGAGTCCGCAGAGGAAGTGGCTACATGTGCTTCAATAATTGCAGTCGACTGGGCCACCTTGACAAAGCATACTTGTCTTTTCTTACGTCTTCAAAGGATAAGAATCCTTTTTGATACTTTTTATTCCAATACCTTTTGACTTTAAGGAAAAGAAAAGGTGAAATGTCCCTTTCATGGGTCCTTCTTGGATAAAGTAATAAGAATACATTATTTGATTCTATTTCTGGTCCTTAATTTGGGCCATAGTGTCTGCCATTATGCTGAAAAGATAATTATTATTATCTTTGGTATTCTGAAAACTTGCCGTGTAATCCTGAACTTCCTTACTTTTTAAAGGAAGTAGTCTTGGATTCTGTTTTTGCCTTAAGGGCTTCTTTGAACTTAGCCCATATGTCCATAGGTTCTTCGGAGTTTTGGAAGAGCTTGGATATAAGCGGGTTATTGATTCTGTAATATCAAAATTGTCACCCAATTCTTCTTCGGGCTGACCTTCTCCGGCTAAGCAAGCAAATTGGTTTGCTTCTTCCTGACTATTAATTGATGTCATGGAAACATCATCATGCTGAGAAGATAGCATTGCATTTTCTGAGGATGAAATTTCCTTAATACCCTGGGATTCCAAAACTGGTAACTTAAAGGAATTTACAAAATGATTTTTAAGCTTCTCCATGCATAACTCATTGATTTGGCTATCAGAGAAACTGGGATTCTGAAATTTGATAAGATTCTTCATCATATCGAAAGGATTTCCTGTATCCACATCTTCTGTAGGATTAATTGCGGGAGTTACGTTCTATGAATGATTTCAAATCATTCTCAATGTTGATGATGGCTTCATTTGAAAAGAAATCCACCATCTTGAATAGAATTTTCTCTTGAATTTGGAATTTTAAGGTGATTATATTCACAACTAAAATCCCACTTGAATATCAAGGAATACCATATATGGTAAAAGGTCAAGGATGATAATCCTCTTGGCATCTTATCATTGCCTTTCGGTGAGGATGATTGTGGAGTCCATTTTAGAAAAATATCTAAAAAAAGATTCTCAGGGAGAATATCCAATTACGGACCAAAATACTCCCACCTTGAAAGATCCAATATGGATAGTCGAGTCTTGATGGATACGTGGGCAAAGCTTGATAAACCATGAGTGTTTCTGTGAGAATTCTGATAGAAAAACACATTAGTAAAAGTTTGAGATATAGTCGGTAGTTATATAGGATATTTGTCGAACTCAATTTTCGACACTTGTTGGGTCCAAACCCCACTCATTGTAAGAGATAATTCTCTTAAAAATTGCTTTTCTTTGTAAGAGATCGGACTATATTCGAATCGGGATCTTTCATAGCATTATGGTGAATATCCATCTTGGATGTAGCCGAAGCTAAAATTTCTTCATAGATATATTTATGTGTTTTGCCAACAACAACGGGATGCTGGCGTGTGTCAAAATATCTTCTTTGAATTTCCCAATCGGGCATCCACTTGCTTTCATCACGGTTGAAGATAAATGGTGTTTGATCGCCCTTTTATTAGGGACATAAGGAGTCGAGGAGTAAGGACTGCCTCTTTCATTGACTTTCCTTTTCTTTGTGATAACGGAGGAAATTGCTCCTTATTGTCAAGGAAATTATATTTTCCTTTGCTTTTTCCCCGCCTCTTGTGGTATAACCGACCTTTGCCTCTCGAGAGGTGCTCATGATCCCTGCAAGAATTCTCTAGTTAGAAAATCGGCAAAGAATTAGAATCACCTTTGATATACTCAATGTCAAAATCAAAGGCGAAAAGATCCGCTTGCCATCCCGCAAAAATCTGTTTAGAAGCAATATTCTTGATATCTTTTACGTAATACGTTTAGCAAAGCACTACAATCAATACGTACCAAGAACTTCTGATTTAGTAAATCATCCTGGAATTTATGAATACACTTTACCAAGGACAGAATTTCTTGTTTAATAGTAGAATAATTAATCTGTGCTTTCTTCCAAGTTCCGGAAGTAAAACGGATTAATTCTTCTCTACTAGAGATAGGATTCTTCTGTTTTAAGATACCACCATAACCCATGTTAGAAGCATTTGTTTCCACAATTTTTAACCAATTAAAATTAGGCAAAGATAAGCAAGGTAATTGTTTTGCTTTAAGCTTTATTTTCTGTACCGCCCTAGAATGAGCTATACTCCAAGAGGTTGGAATCGTTGTTGATCTGGAGTATAGAATAGAGGTATCCTGTGAAAGATTTTTATAATAGTCTGCCAAATAATTCAAACTACCAATAAATCTTTGTAACTGAGTTTTGTCTAAAATTTCATCAGGAAATTTAGAAGCAAACTCAATACTTCTGTCGATAGGAATAATTTTTCCTTCAGTAATGTTATGTCCAAGAAAACGAACAGTTGTTTGAAACAACTTCATTTTTGGAGCCGATACTACTAAACCATTTCGTTTAATAAGCTCTTTAAATATCTTTAAATGCTTAATATGCTGTTCTAAAGATTTAGAATAAATTAGAATATCATCAATATAGACAATAGCAAAATCCGAATAGGGATTGCAAATCTCATTCATAATATTCTGAAATTCCGAAGGAGCATTCTTCAAACCAAAGGGCATTACAGTCCATTCATAATGTCCAAAGGGTACTGTAAAAGCAGTTTTATACCGATCTTCAGGGGCAATTTGGACTTGCCAGTAACCTGACTTAAGGTCAAACTTTGAGAAGATGATCGCTGTAGATAAACGATCTAATAAATCCTTTTTATTAGGAATGGGATATCTAATCCATTGTAAGGCAGTATTAAGAGGTTTAAAATTAATAACCAGTCTGGGAACCCCTCTTTCTTTCTCAGCTGCTTTATTGACATAAAAGTTGTACAACTCAAGGAGATTTACTTGGAGTAATCAACTTCTTATCCGTAAGACTACGGATCTCTTTTCTCGCATAAAGTCAAATACTCGATTTCATTTGGTAGGTCTAGCCTTAGTGGGAATAAACTGTTCATTAAAGCTAGATTCATAGGGTAAAGAAACCATATGCTTCTTTCTTTCCCAAAAGCATTGGGAATATCACTCTGGACTTGATAATAAATTGATTTTTAATTTGTTCAATTTTATACGGAAACTCCTTCTTGTTGAAGTCTTTCTTTGTAACTTTAAAGAAGTTATTTCTTCTTTGAGAAAGTTTAATTGACTTTCTTTTGCTACTAGATTTGTATTAATCATAGCAACCTGCTTTTGAACCGGGGGAGTTATGAATTCAAAGATAACTCTATTTTTATCAATAGTTGCATGAATACCTATATTAGTGATACTAGTAATAGGCATGATAGAGTTAAGGAAAGGATTTCCTAAAATAGTATGCTGGGACATATCTTTCACCAGAAGAAAGGTAGTAGATAAACAATGTCCTTCTTTGAGATGAATACATCCATTAATTTGTATGCAACCTGCATAGGTGCGCCACTAGCGAGAGAAAGATTTTGAGTAGATTTCTCAAAAATATTTAGTAGGAACTAAACCCTCTTGAATACAATTCAGATCTGCTCCATTTGTCATAAAGGGCAACATGATTAGTGAGAGTATATTCTCTTTAATAACTAAATTAACATGGACATTCCATCTTTGGAATGTAATGTTATTAACCTTAGTATAATTCTGAATTTCAGAATTGTCCACCATATTCTTATTGGTCTTTAAGGCTTTTATGTGCTTTTTAAGGTTATTAACCTCATCTTTGTAGATCCCGAATACTAGTGATATGAGAATTTCCTTTATATAAAGTATTAGGAAGTCTCATATGATTATAAGAACCAAGATTCTGTAAGGTCATAAAGTTTTGAAGATAATGAAGATCATAAATCTTATCCTGTGGATTAATCTTAAATTTTCTTATCTTCAAAAGATTACTATAGTCTTGTGGTCTAGTAGAACACTGACTAGTCTTATGACCATTATGATCACACTTAATACAAAAACGAAGAGCTTTGGCTTTAGGCCTAAGTTTCTTCCAATGCTGCTTTTCTCTAAGACTTTTTGGTTTTTTATAAGTCTTAGAATCATTGATTTTAGTAACTAGTATGTTACTATCCTTTTCTTTTATTGGAGACTGAACAGTCATCATATTCTTATTCACCTTAGAATGTTTTGTGTTACATTCTAGTACTCCAATATAATTATTAGTAGGACCTGTAATATCCTTCTTGACAACAGGTGGAATAACAAACCTTTCTGTTCTTGAATTACCTCTTTATTAGGTAACTTATTTTTTTCCTTTTTAATTAAGGTATTTTCCTTAGGTAAATCTATTTTACCTCGGCCATAAGCCTAGCCTCTTGTTTGGCTTTAAGAAAATCAACGATATCTTTTCTCGAGTTGCCGCTCAACTCTGCCATTCAGAGAATTTTATGATTACGATACTCTAAACAAAACCATTTTGTTAGAGGAGTACAATTCCTCGATGATAATCATAATAATCATCATAAGGTCTCGAGCATAGGTTTCAATTCGTAGGAGTAAAATATTTACTCAACTCTTCATATTTTAATTTATAAAATTGATAAGTTTCATAAGGTGTATAATCCATCTATAAAACAAAATCCATTTTATTGTGGGAGATTCCCTAACTTGTGTATAAATACCATGTGGTATTTGTTGATTAGAATCGGATCTCTTCTGATTGATTATCTTGTGTTGTAGATTCAGTTTAAAGCTGAATGCCTAGAAGATTGTGGTATAGAGATCTTGTAAAGGGGACCTCAAGACAAACTTCTACCAACAAAAGGTTTCTTAAAGTTCAATATAACTTCACCTTACATTTGTTTTGGACTATTTGGTCTAAATCATTATTAATGATTGGGCTGTGGTTGAGCAGTTTTTTGCAAATCCATGTTTTCGAAATTGAATCTCACTCCAAGGAATCATCACGGGTGTTGCTACACTAGAGGTTAAAAGATTTGTGTCTATCAACACGGTCTTACCTGGTGTAGTTTTATGCCGTACATTAGGTGTTAAAGTCCGTAACACCTTGTAGTGAATACGTAAGTAATTCCTATCACTTGAGATCGGGTAAAAAGTTATAACCTTTAGCCTGAATTTGTAATGATCTGAGAATCATAAAGATTTCTATCCGATAAAGCTAAACTTAAATTAGGATAGACATCAAAATAGGCTAGTCCATGACAAAGACTAGTCTCTTGCTCCCATAAGGGGCGGTAAATAGTCGAGACACCTAGCATCTCGAGTGTTGCTTTGAATACAAGCATTCATACCCAAAAGGGTCAATAGTGCAGAAAGCAAACTGTATTAAGCCTATGTGAATAAATTTATAATTCTTCACATGGTGATATAAATCCACGAGGGCTTAAAAGATTTAAATTATTACTCATGGAATTTAAACTAATAGTTTGTTCCATAGTTTTCTGATAATTTCTTGGTCAATTTTTCAATCCGGTTACCATATCTATATATGGTTTTGGGATCCATATTAGGGATCGTCCATTTATTCATTTTGTCGTGTGCCGAGATCATACTCGATTAATTACGTGTTCTTAATTGAACTCGGATCATCATTATTTGATGATTGTGCCATGGGGTTGAGGTGTTAGTGCAAAGCAGGTAGAAAGTATAATGAATTATAACTATACTAAACGGTATAAAACTATTCTTGATGTAATCATTGACACATCGTCTTCTTCTCCAAATATTATAAAGCGGTATAATCAAAATCAAGTCTTTAGTGCTTATATTAAGTAAAACCACGCATCCCGGCTTTACGGGGAGCAAGCGGCCTAAGCGCGCTACGCTAAGCGGCGGCATATACCCACATCGACTTTGGTGGCGTCGAGTTACCAATATAAGCGTAAAGAAACAATAATGACCTGTTGCTAAAGCAAATAGTCTTATTTCAACAAGAATAAAATTAAGTAATCTTAACTTTATCTCTAATAAGATACTATTCATATCTTTGGAAAGGAAGAGTCAGCGATATTTTTTAGGATCGGTAGGACATTCTTGTGGTGGGAAAACCCGAGCCTTTAAGCAAGTAGTCCTAAAAGTAACCCTCACACCTTTTTCCTTAATCATACTTATATCTCTTACTTACATCTTTTCTTGGAAATCATACAATTAAATATAATTGTAAAACATTTCCTCACCGTTATGCACTAACCTCAATTTCTTTTCATATTTGGTATCGAGCCAACAAATTTGAGGTTAGTGCATAGCGGTGAGGAAATGTTTTACAATTATATTTAATTGTATGATTTCCTAAGAAAAGATGTAAATAAAGATATAAGTATGATTAAGGAAAAAGATGTGAGGGTACTTCTCTTTAGGACTACTTGCTTAAAAACGGTTTTCGATTTCCGACCAAAAATGTCCACCGATCCTAAAATATCTTGACTCTTCTTTCCCATTATTATGAATAGTATCTTATTAGAGATGAAGTTAAGATTACTTAATTTTATTCTTGTTGAAATAAGACTATTTTTAGCAAGAAAGGTCATTATTGTTTCTTTACGTTTATATTGGTAACTTCGGGACGCCACCAAAGTCGCGTAGGGTATATCTTTGTCTTAGATTTTAGAAGCGTTAGGCCGTTTGCTCCAAAGCCCGCGTTGACGCGTGGTTTTACTTAATATAAGCACTAAAGACTTGATTTTGATTATACTCTTAATAATATTTGGAAGAAAACGATGTATCGAATGATCACATCAAGAATAGTTTTTATCTTGTTTAGTATAGTTATAATTCATTATACTCTACCTGTTTTGCACTAACACCTCAACCCCCATGGCACAATCATCAAATAATGATGATCCGAAGTTCAATTAAGAACACGTAATTAATCGAGTATGATCTCGACACACAGGGACAAAATGAATAAATGGACAATCCCTAATATGGATCCCAAAACCATATATAGATATGGTAACTGGATTGAAAAAATTGACGATAAAATTGCGGTAAAACTATGGAACAAACTATTAGTTTAAATTCCATGAGTAATAATTTAAATCTTTTAAGCCCTCGTGATTTATATCACCATGTGAAGAATTATAAATTTATTCACATAGGCTTAATACAGGTTGCTTTCATACCATTGACCCTTTTGGGTATGAATGCTTGTATTGAAGCAACTTTCGAGATGCTAGGTGTCTCGACTATTTACGTCCCCTTATGGGAGCAAGAGACTAGTCTTTGTCATGGACATCTATTTTGATGTCTATCCTAATTTAAGTTTAGCTTTATCGGATAGAAATCTTTATGATTCTCAGATCATTACAAATTCAAAGCTAAAGGTTATAACTTTTACACGGATGAAAGTGATAGGAATTACTTTACGTATTCACTACAAGGTGTTATTCTGCGGACTTTAACACCTAATGTGCGACATAAAACTACAAAAGGTAAAAGGCGTGTTAATAGACACAAATCTTTTAACTTCTAGTGTAGCAACACCGGATGATTCCTTGGAGTGAGATTCAATTTCGAAACATGGATTTCTAAAAATTTGTTCAACCACGACCAATCATTAATAATGATTTAGACCGGATAGTCCAAACAACGTAAGATGAAGTTATATTGAACTTTAAGAAACCTTTTGTTGGTAGAAGTTTGTCTTTGAGGTTTTACAAGATCTCTATACCACAATCTTCTAGGCATTGGTTTCGGAAACTGAATCACGACATACCGATATAATCAATCAGAAGAGATCCGATCTCTAATCAACAAATACCACATGGTATTTATACGACATGCCAGTTTAGGAATCTCCCACGACATCGAAAATGAATTTTTGTTTTATAGATGGATTATACACCTTATGAAACTTATCAATTTTATAAATTAAAATATGAAGAGTTGAGTAAATATTTTACTCCTACGAAATTGAAACCTATGCTTAGACCTTATGATGATTATTATGATTATCATCGGGAGGAATTGTACTCCTCGACAAAATGGTTTTTTGCTAGAGTATCATAATCATAAAATTCTGAATGGCGAGTTGAGCGTGCAACTCGAAAAAAGATATCGGTGATTTTCTTAAAGCCAAACAAGAGGTTAGGCTTTAGGGCGAAGGTAAAAATAGATTTACCTAAAGGAAAATACCTTAATTAAAAGGAAAATAATTTACCTAATAAAGAGGTAATTCAAGAACGAAGAAAGGATTCCACCTATTGCAAAGGAGGAGATCACTACTAAATGTAATTTTACTCCGTGCATAATTTATATTGGTGTGTTAGAATTTCATCGAGGAAAAATGGACTACTCTTGATGAAAAGGAGATGTGACTATTCATCCTCCAACAACACCTTGGCTAAAAGATAGTTTGGGTGGCTTATATCAAGCCTACCAAGAAGAAGCCCACAAATCTGTGAGGATAGAGGATATTAATAAAATTTGTAAACAAAATAATTATACAAATTTGTGTTTACAAACTATTGGAGCTCAATTAATCGGGATTGAGAATAATCTTGAAAATATCCTTAAACATACCCCTAGGAATGATCCTAATAAGGATAAAGAACCTTTAAAGAATATTTCTTTAAAACAAAATAGTTCTTTTGGTCATATTAGACCATCTATTCAAACCTCACGTGGATATTCCCAATTTCAAAATTTGGATCGGTCTTCATCCAAAAATGATTTTATTGAGAAATTATACACCCAATTAAGCAAATTAAATCTTAATATTCTTTCTCAAGAATCTAACTCTCGAAGATGATATTAATCCAAATGAAATTTTGGATATTGAAGCAAATTTAAACTTCTCAAATCTGAATAAAATAACTTATGAGCGGAAATGCGAGAAAGTGAGTCATATAGGTCACCGGAGAATTATTATCCTAGACCCACTCTCAAGATATTCTTTATGAAGAAGCCTATTTTAATGACCAAGTGTCTTATCAAGCTAAGACTATTTACACTTGGAATATTGATGCTAAATCTGACTATCGATTTATCACACGCCTTCGGGGAGATGCTCATGTATGCAAGTGTTTGCAAAGCCCATGGAAATCTGATGGCGGATGTCTGCGGGTTTATTTCCCATGGATTTGTAGGTATTCTTAAAGGTTGGTGGGATAATGTTCTCACTCATGAGCAAAGAGATGAAATCTATAACTCTACCAAAGTGGAGTTTAGTTCGAAGCTAATCGGGAATATATCTAATCGACGCAGCGGTCTACACTCTATGCCTAACCATTGTCCATCATTTTATTGGACCGGAAGGTTTGTCGGTGAAAAGAATAGAGATGCTGCAAAATCTTAGATGTCCTACTCTATCTCATTTTAGATGGTATAAGGATGTCTTCCTAGCCAAAGTTCTACAATTACATGATGCTAATAGTGAGCATTGGAAATCTAAATTTATTGATGGTCTCCTAACTTCTTTTGCGAGAAAAGGTTAGGAAAAAGCTCGAGAGATCTTAATGGAGGATCTAATATTTCTTATGAGTCTCACACTTATGGGAGTCTCATTAGTCAAGTCATCCAAGAAGGTCTTAGTCTATGCAATGATCTTAAGCTACAAACATCGGCTTAAAAAGCGAGAATCTTTTACGGTAAACAAGAGCTAGGAGAATTTTGTGAGCAATTTGCTTATGATATTCCTTCTCAAAGAAAGAAGAAAATTTCTTCTAAAACCCCGGAAAACAGTAAGAGAATATATTCGAAAACATAAAAGGAGTTCCAATAAAAATTGGAAACCTAATAAAGATTTTTATAAAGATCCACACCATAAAAAGTAATATTACTTGTTTAAAATGTGTGGAAAAATTGGTCATTATGCCAACCCAATGTGCTATACTAAATGAAAATCAATAATCTAGAGATTAATGAAGATCTTAAATTACAATTAAGTAAAATCTTACTTAATACTAGTTCTTCTGAATCGATAATGATCGAAGATCCTTACTCTAGTACTTGAGAAAATGAAGCACCATAATGGGTGTAACATGTTGCAATCTAAATGTGATAGCATGAGAGCTATTTTACAGATGAATGGGTTAGCTATTAATGTTCGACCTCGAGAACAAATGAATTGGTCCTAGAACTTATCGACTCTATTATTCGACCCGACACTAAGCTAAAGTTAATTAAAACTTGCTTTAAAAGCAGATTAAGGACAACATTGTTGATCCTACGGAAGGTATAATCTTAGAGAGGTATTTGATGCCTAGGAAAAATAAACCTAGTTCCTCAAAGTCTCTAGTCACCCGGAATCTCAATGATAAAATCGAGAATCTCAACAAAGAGATTCTTCATTTAAAGCAAAGAGTGTTTCAAATAGAGAAACACTATTTCAAGGAAGACACTAACTTCCAACACTGCCGGTTTCACTTCCTCTATACTTTCTAGGAAATGGAATATTTTTATAACCTTGATTATTGACAAAGAATATATTTTGAATAATTATATTGCTTTAGTCGATAGTGGTGCGAGATATGAATTGTATCCAAGAAGGATTAATTCCACCAAAATATTTTGAAACTACTACTCAAACCATGACCGTGCTAGTGGTAGTAAAATTGCTATTCAGCATAAGCTTACTAAGGTTAATATTAATAAGAATGAGGTTAATATACCTCTATCTTTTCTCTTAATTAAAGACCTTACCCAGCAAATTATACTGGGAACCCCTTTCTTAAATACTATTATGCCTATAAATAAAATTGACAATTATGGTATTTACACTAACTTTGAGGATCATCCTTTTGGTCTTGAATTTATCTCTTCTTCTTCGCGAGCAGGGAAGATCCAAGATTGTGAAATATAATTCACAAACAAAGGCTTTATGAGTATCCAAATATTTTGGAAATAATATACTCTTCATTATTCAGAGAATATTTCTCCGGGATTATATCCTGTATATCTAAGACATAATTGAATGTCTCTTTACAGAATCGAATGCTCCAATTTGGTTCGTTGGAGAATCCATTATATGGACAGCACATAGAGCAACCTTTTAAGGACTCTGAATCCTTTCAGGATACTGCTAATGTTGAGATTATCAACATTCTTGAGGACAATTTAGGCCTCCTTAACTGGGATCATTCGAGAGTCATTGGTACTTCTAACGGCATCAACAAGGGGTAAAACCTTGAGAGTCACGAATATTTTAAAGACCTATCACGAGTTCTTCGCATAATTTTTCTAGAAAGTCTAAAAATCTTGGTAAAAGAAAAGTCACGATTTGATGATCTAGAGTTACCTTATGTCTATGATAACCGACATAAGTTCTTTACACATCAAAAGCTTCATGACTTTGAGGAAGTCCATTTTGGACAATGTTATCAAAACCTTTGATCGGCATAATAAAAAGATCTTATCAGATTCTTAAAATCACTGCTAAATATTTTAGCAAGCTTAACCAGAACTCAATCAAGCCTTGGTCTCAGGTTAATAAAACCAATAGTTCAAAAAGATCTCTTGATTGTGTACCTTGGAGTATTCTCTCCAAAGACTTTTCATAATATTTTTGGAATAAAGCCAAAATTTCCCTTCCAGCACCTTTACCTGATTTAATCCAAAATCTTCCTCCTTCACATTTTCAGAAATGGATTAATAATTGGAATTCAATAGTTTTGGGTTCTTGCCCTTTGATTATAAAAGGTATTGCCCATATCACTGAAGGTACTCACAGTATACATCCTAGTCTTCATATCTTCCTTCCTGCCACATTTTGGCAATATTTTGGTCCTGAAGATATGTTTTTAATTGATGAATTACTAGAGATGGGATTTATTAAATCCATAACCATCAGTACTGAAGTATCTTTGAAAGCAGGAGCTAATGACAGAACATTCCTGCCTTCACCATTGGTTCAGGCCATAGAAAATACTATGATAAAATGGCATGGAACTATTTACTGTGAATTTATTACAGCTTGTCCTGAATATACAGAAGATAAAACTTATCCTGCAGTATTTTTGGTCCGAATCCATAAACAGAGACCTTTTGATGACATATCAAGAGTTATTTCTCTTTCGGAATCTAAGGAGAAATTTCATATAATTACAGCAGAAGACAGGATCAGAGAAATGGCCGAAATTCGTGCTATTGGTCTTCATCAGATTAAATGGTTTATCAGATCTAATTCAGCACAAAAGTATCCAAAGTTTACTTTGTTTGCGAATCGATAGATTTCTAATCCTTGAGAATCCTTGGACAATTCTAATAAAACCAAATTCTTTGAGCAATTCAGCAGGATGAGCTCTTTGGCTCTTAGTCCAACGGCTATGGAGATCCTCAAATTAATAGAGGAAGAAGGATCTTATGAGTATCTTAACCATCTTGGGTACCTTTCCTCGAGTGAACTTGAAGATGTGGTTAATGATATCCGATCCAAGTTCTTTGAGAATCTACGACTCAAAGATAATGGCATAATGGCCCAAATTAAGGACCGAGAAATAGAATCAAGAAATTTGTATTCTTATTACTTTATCCAAGAAGGACCCATGAAAGGGACATTTCACCTTTTCTTTTCGTTAAAGTCAAAAGGTAATGGAGTAAAGTATCAAAAGGATTCTTATCCTTTGAAGACAGAAGTAAAAGACAAGTATGCTTTGTCAAGGTGGCCCAGTCGACTGCAATTATTGAAACACACGTAGCCACTTCCTGTGCGGACTCCAAATTATATTTTGAGTTCCGACTAGTATAAAAGGGATACCTCACCCTTGTTGAGGGGTATCCAATATTTTACCTTTCAATTTTCTTTCTAGTTTGCTAAGAGTGCTCTCTCTCTCCCCTTGTAACATACATTCATCCATATAAATAAAAGTTCGGTTTAATCAAGTGTTCTTCACGACCGATCTTCTTCTTCGCATTAATCGGTGTTTTACGATCTCAATTTCTTTTCATATTTGGTGTATATATATATATATATATATATATATATATATATATATATATATATATATATATATATATATATATATATATATCACTTCAAAAGAATTTTGAAGGTGACAAATTCATATTTACTAAGGGTTACAAATTTCCATACGATTTTCCGAGCAATCCCAAATCTTCAAAATGTAATACCAAGCATTAGTGATGGCTTCACTCACTATAAATCATAGTACTGCTCCACGTCACAAAGTCCATCTAATTCCAAAAAAATCACAAGACAAATAATAAACTCAAAAATATAATCATACTAATTAAATTCATGTAATTATATAAATCTTTGCTCTCCCCCCTCTTTAAAGACAGAACGTTGTTGTCTACTCTTATATCTCATAGACATAAACAATGATTATATAATACAATTAAGGTGTCTCATGCCTAATAATGAACACTATACACATCCACATAATCGTATGACATGACATGCATTCTCATGGATAGAAAGCAGTTCAGGTAAATGGAATAAACAAATAGTACCTGAGGAGCAAATTGTTGTGAAACACGAGATGACAAAGCAACATTCCTTGCTTCGTCGTAATAGCCAGTTCTCAAGCAAAAACAAATCTGTAAATAAGTTAAATGAGTTAATTTAGTAGCATGTTTTTAAGTGATAAAAGGGTGATTAATTGTTAAGATCGAAAATCTATGGTGCAGTTCTGCTATGTATCTGGTATGCTTTCATAAGCAACTCTGTCGAGTTATCTGACATTTAGACATATACTTCCATCCTAAGTTCGAAAATACAACAGGAAAAGAAGATGCACAAACAGTGATAAGGTGATTCTCCATAAAGATGTCTCTATCAGTCATACCAACAGTAAATACATCCGATTGGTGGGTTCACTGGGTTGTGTACTATGTTAACCCTTTATGGAATTCTGGAAGCCTCGTGGAAGAGACCAATGACTTTACTCATCCATATGTGATTCATATAAAAGTACAATGTCAGAACTGCTCAAGTGTTTGTCGAGGATAATTTCCATTCAAAATAACCACAGTGGTTCACCAAAGGACAAAAGGTTACAAACAAAAATGCAATTCTAGATGTTTCTTAGAAGTAAGAACTGATAGCGAAAATTGATAATTTTTTTTTTTAATTCGACCACCTGCTGCCAAGTTGTATCTAGGGGAGGCTGCCTATTAGCATCACTTGCATCAAAATCTAGCACCCCATAATCTCTACTAATTCACTCCTATCATCCATCTTGTCATTCTCTTTTCTGGACATTAGAAAAGATGTCCAGTATTTTAAGTGTGCACATAGTAGTAGGAATATGAAGAAGCAAGATGCAGATGTGGATGCATGATACTACTTCACCAAATCAAACAATTTTAACTGTTTTTGTAAATTACATGCATTCGAATCATTGTTCAGCTCAGAATGGATTCACGTTGGCAATCACCAATTCTTTCACGAAATAAGTACCCAAAGTACTAGAACAAAATTGTTACCTAGTCAAGGATATGCTTCTCATGTCCCCATTCAAGGTGTCGCCTAGCACCGATTATTAATGACATTTTCCTTGAGATATTCCTTGAATTAACAGAGTTTTCAGCCACTAATCTCTGCGAAGAATGTATTGTCAAAAGTCAAAGATATGAAACGGTATAACTACTACTAGAGGAAAACTTAAACAAGGGCAAAAAAGATGATAAGCTTTCCATGCCATTGCATTTGTCAGGAAGTGTAACTAAATTAGGTGCCAAATTTTTTGCATGCTAACTGATTTGCCACCAGTACTGCTAATCAGTCCCCTTGGTGTGCAAGAGTAGAGACGTAAATACCTTCATAAGGAGCAGAGCTTGCTAATCAGTCCATCTTTTTTATTTCATCTTTCATGTGAAGATGGAAGGGGTGATTAAAAACTTGCTTTCGAATTGTGTCCCGAATTTTGCATTAGATTGGATTATGGGTTATCTGAGGCCAAGAGATAATCATTGTTATACACTTATACATAGCGTAGATTTTTCCTTTTTGGGTCAAATGAACAAGTAAATTTGACTTCCCTCCGGTTTTGTTTTCCCTTGTCAATTTAAATAAATTTAATAAAGTCCAGTCAGTTTCTTTAACCTACACTTTTAGATTTCTGATTTTGGATCATTTCTTCAGTTTGATATAATGGCAGTCCAAAACATTTCGACTAGCTGAATTTTTTTTCATTAAGCTTATGTTCCGAATCATTTTGAACAAATGAGTTTTTCTTTTTTCCTATCAGTTATAATGAGGTAGATGGTAGCTTATGGAATTTTTGTTTAATAAACTTTTCTAACTTGCAACTACCTAAATCTTTAAGAACAAACTTTACAATCACAGAGATAAGCAAAAAGAGAAGATACACTGTCATCAATATAAGATCAGCGATAAAGAAGCTCAAATGAGTGTTTTATGAAGCATACCTCGTGGGAATTGGATTCAGCATTAAATTGGCAATCACTAGGATTTTGTGCAACCACAATTTCACCCGTGAGTTGTGGTGAAACCGTGATTAAAACAAAAACTTTTTATATCATCAAAATATCGTGATATATTTACAAATATTGTCGATATTTATCCAAATTAATATCACGATATTTATATAATTATCTCTAAATTCCCGATATTAATCGCGATATTTTGTACTATGGTAAAAACTACCATATAGCTGTGTTTGATTCACAGAAAATCGTGGAGTACCTTGCTTGTCCTGAAAGTCTGCAAAACAAAAAAACTTGTATGCATGCCGAATAGACATTGCTGATTTCAGATTTGAGCAAATAAAATAGATCTGGGATACCACGAGGATATCCCTATAGGGATGAGTGTTTCGAGACCGTTGGATCCGAGATCTAACGGTCCGAAAATCAAAAACAAAAAAGAAGAGAGAGAATATGGGTTTGTTTTTTTATTTTCGGACCGTTAGATCTCGGATCCAACGATCTCGGCTGGCATCCCTATAAGGATATCCTCGTGGTAGACGAACTCAATAAAATAGACATTGCAGAGGCTATGTAAAGTAGCTCGATATCTACTATCTATATACTAAAGCAGAGACTTCTAATAGAGGATTTTCTCTCTCCTATGTGGCACTCTAATATGAGAGTTAATTTTTTTTCTCTCTTATGTGAAACTCTAATATGAAAGATAATCTTTTCTAATAGCCTACAATCTCACGTACATAGAATCTCTTTGGAGAGTTTTAGTGTATTTCTAATTCTTATATTTGGAGAGTTGGAGTGTATTTCCATTTCTTATATATTTGATCAGATATACAAAATTGCTAAAAAATAGGTGATTTATAAAAGGTTACGAATCAAACATTTTTAGTGTTCCAATTCTTATATATTTGATCATATAAAAAATTTTGCTAAAAATATGTGATTTGTATAAACTAATTCCTTATTACAAATCATACAATTTTAATAAAGCACCGACTTATTTCGAATATGTCCTTAACACGGCCTCAAAACATACTTAAAAACAATTATACAAAAAATAACATCACAAAATATATAATAGAAAATTAAAAAAAAAAATAACGGCAAAGCAATAATGACAAATATTTAAAATATATATATAATAATGAATGAAACTAACGTAAAAAAAAACAATTAATGGGGAACCGAAAACTGGATGCAAATGCATCAAACTATAACCTCAAATAATATTTAACAGAAAATCGAAAACTATATGCAAATGCAAGTATTAAACTAATCTTAAAAAGTAATATATAGAAAATTGGAATATGAATACAACTGCATTAAACTAACCTCAAAGAATAATTAACGGAAAATCAAAATTTTGATATAAATACATCAAACTAACATAAAAAAATAATTGTCGGAAAATCGGAAACTGGATGCAAATGCATTGAGCTAACCCTCAAAGATTAAATTAACGGGAAATCGGAAACTTGATGCAAATGCATTGAACTAACCTCGAAGAAAAATTAATTATAAATTAGAAACATGATGCAAATGCGTGGAACTAATATTAAAAATTAATTAACGGGAAATCGAAAACTGGATGCAACTGCACTGAACTAATCTCAAAAAAATAAACTGGATGCAAATGCATTGAACTAACCTCAAAAAATAATTAACGGGAAATCGAAAATTGGATGCAAATTCATTGAACTAACCTCAAATAATAATTAACGGGAAATCGGAAACTAGATGCAAATGCAATTTTATCAAATAATAAGCGAGAAATCAGAAATTGGATGAAATGCATTAAACTAATCTCACGAAATAATTAATGGGAAATCAGAATTGGATGCAAATGCATTGAACTGACCTCAAAGAACAATTAACAGGAAATTGGAAATTGGATGCAAATGTATTGAACTAATCGAAAAGAATAATTAACGAGAAATCAGAAACTGGATGCAACTACATTGAACTGATCTCAAAAAATAAATAATAGGAATTGAAAATTGGATACAACTGCATTGAACTAACCTCAAAATATAAATAACGAAAAATCAAAAACTATATACAACTGCATTGAACTAACCTCAAAACATAATTGGGTTATATTGTGGTAATATCTCAATAAGTATAGTTTTGCATTTAAAATGGTGTTTATCTTATCTCTTTCCGTATGATTGGAAACTCCTTGCTATTCAAGTAGCTTCAATATATATGAACTTCACCTTATTAGACAATCTCACAAAACTTCAATCAAATTTCTATTATTAAACAATAAAATAAAGTTGAAGGGTTTTATCAAATGTGAGTTATTTTTTTTTAATGGAAAGTGAGGTTTTCATGTTATAAGAAATTTGGTTGAGTGATTAATATAATATTAATATATAATAGTTATGCATATTTGCAAATATTTTTCAGAATAATTAATATAACAACACCCATTCATAGATAATCTTTGAATATTCCACATAGTGAGTCATGCATAATTTAAATAATAATTAATGGAAAATCGGAAACTGGATAATCTTCGATGATCCCACATAGTAAATCAAGCATAATTTACTTTTTATGTCATGTTTGCAAAGACACTACAGATGAATCAATAGAAGTTGGTATTACACACCACATTGAATAATTAAAAGGAAATCGGAAACTGGATTCAAATACATAATAGAGCTCAAAGAGTGATTAACGGGAAATCGGAAACTTTATGCAAATGCAATAAACTAAACTCAAAAAGTAATTAACTAGAAATCGGAAACTGGGTGCAATTGCATTAAACTGACGTCAGATAATAGCTAACAAGAAATTAGAAATTGGATGCAAATCCCTGAAAAATAATTAACGGGAAATCGGAAACTGGGTGTAATTGCATTAAACTGACGTCAGATAATAGCTAACGGGAAATTAGAAATTGGATGCAAATCCCTGAAAAATAATTAACGGGAAATCGGAAATAGTATGCAAATACATCAAACAAACCTCATATAATAATTAATGGGAAACCGGAAACTGGATGCAATTCAAATGCATTGAATTAAACTCAAAAAATAATTAACAGAAAATCAAAAACCGAATGCAACTGTATTGAACTAACCTCATAGAATAATTTGTGGGAAATCGGAAACTAAATGCAAATACATTAAAATAATCTCAAAGAATAATTAATGGGAAATCAGAAACCGGATATAATTGCATCGAACTAATCTCAAAGCATAAATAATCAGAAACTAAATGCATATGCATTGAACTAACATTAAAGAGTTATTAACGGAAAATCGGAAACTGAATCCAAATGCAATGAACTAATCTCAAAGACTAATTAATGAAAGATTGAAAAATGGATGAAACTGCACTGAACTAATCTAAATGAATAATTAATGGGAAATTATAAATTTGATGTAACTACATTGAACTAACCTTAAAAAATAATTAACGGGAAATCGGAAACTTGATGCAAATGCATTGAACTAACCTCAAAGAACAATTAACATAAAATCGAAAATTGGATGCAACTGCATTGAACTAACCTCAAAAAATAATTAACGGAAAACTAAAAACTAGATGCAACTGCATAAAACTAAAATCATAGATTAATTAATGGGAAATTATAAATTCGATACAAATGCATTGAAATAGCCTAAAAAATAGTTAACTGGAAATCAGGAGTCGAATGTAACTGCATCGTGCTGACCTCAAAGCATAAATGTCTGCTTTTTTAGCCTTCTCACATGAGTAATTAGGAACCCAAAACGAAAGTGAGTTTATAAAAATGGAGTCTTACATGTATGCAAACTGTATATAAATTATAAACTATCGAACTAACCTAGAAAAACAATTAACGGGAAATCAGAAACTGGATGCAGATGCATTGAACTAACCTCAAAGAGTAATTAATGGGAGATTGGAACCTGGATGCAAATGCAATGAACTAATCTCAAATACTAATTAACGAAACATCGAAAACTGGATACAATTGTACTGAATTAACCTTAATGAATAACTAACGGGAAATCATAAAGTGGATGCAATTGCACTGAACTAACCTCAAATAATAATTAACGGAAAATTGGAAACTTGATCCAACTGCATTGAACTAACCTCAAAGAATAATTAACGAGAATTTGAAAACTAGATGCAATGTACTACATTAAACTAACCTCAAAGAATAATTAATGGAAAATCATAAACTTGATGCAAATGCATTGAACTAATAACCCTAAAACATATTTGTATTATATGTAGGAGGAATAATGTCACAGCCCGATTTTCTAAACAATTAAAAAATGAATATTTGAAATATAAATATCTCAAACATCACTTGGTTCAATTGTCTAAAAACCAAGGCTATGACGCGGGATACAACACATGTCAAAACCTAAAACCCACATCACAACAGGATCAACTTAACACAAAAATCTCCAAATTCCTCAACTATCACTTTATTAAAAACTTTCTTCCATCCCAATACAAACATAAACAAACTTTAAGAATAACAATTTCCAACATCGATTATTCTCATGTCATATAAAAATGTAACCTCACGTTATTACATCATTCCAAAAGATCGGACCTAATAATTTAAACTCCTTTGCTCGGTGAGAATCCAAATCACACACCTTGGTTCCATTGCCTTCCACCTATGTTCCTAAGAACACACCCACGTTACAAAACAAAGCAAACATGGGTGACCAAATTGAATTTCTTTGGTATGAGTAGACTAAACACATATAACCATTATCATACTTTAATTATTCAAACAATCCCTTTATTTTATCCCATAACTCAATCATTCGCGGCTTGGAAGGCGAAGTAGTTAGTCATTTTAACCGGCATAATTTCTTCCAAAGCAAAACTTCCATTTTATTAACTTCCATCTTATTAACTCATTCTAATAACTCCTTTTTTATATCTAAATAATTGAATTACACTTACCGATATCCTTTCTTTGTATATAAGGGTAGGACCCGGCGTCCCCAGACAAAATGTTATTAAGCCCTACCTCTGCAAAATAAAGTTAGAACTTCTATATATCATATGTAGATATTATATTAGGTATTCAAAGAAAACCAAACACTCACATAATCAAATTAATTTCTCTTATTAATTAATCAATTACTTTTCTTATACACATATTTCACAACCTATGTACCTTAGGTCATTCCCACATTCAAGGAATACCCAACCTTACATTCCTCAGACACTCGAGGAATACAACTAACCTGCAAATACCTTAGTTCCTACAGGGTAGTCAAACAATCTGGTCATTCATGGCACATTCAATGAATACCGGTCATTCATGGCACATTCAATGAATACCCCTATATAACGCTTAACGGGCCATTTATGGCACATTCAATAAATGCCCACCTAACATATGACATCATCAATCATAAAACTCAAATATGAAATTTTAAGTGGAGAGTTCTAAAAGAGGGGTAATCTTATTTACGCATTATTGAACTTTATTGCATGTATTATTTCGAGAAACGAAGTAGTATCTTGATTCATGTATTTTTTAGTTTACGCGTATTAATTAGATTGATGTCTAAGTGTCATAACGTTGTATATCATAAAATACTGCACAATCACATAGTAGTTAATACACATACACACGTATATATAGAGGTCTTTAGCCTAAAGTCAAGCATGCTAATAGCCCAGACCTATCCTAATAACCCAAATCATAATCCGAAGTTAAAAGGTCAAAATGGGTCATTTGGTCAAAGTCAACCACGGTCAAATATCAACTCTCGGTCAAAGTCACCCTGGTCAAAGTCAAAGTCAACGTCGACTGCCAAGGGTCAACAATGATCAACCAGTCAAACTTATCTAACCCCAAAAGCCCAAAGTCAAAGGCCCAAATTCTAAAATTTAAAAAAAAACCAAACAAAGCATATAGCCCACTACGATTTGGCCCAAGCCCAAATCGTGGGTCATATTTCACCTCCTTCTTCATCAAATTCTCCAACCACCACCGACCACCAATAACAGCCACCACCGCCACCTTTACACAAAAGAACCGGCGGTTTGGTTCTCTGTAAAACCCCTATCCACCGATATACCAAAAGCGCCGATTTTGTTATAATCGACAAAATCGAGGTCGGCGCCATTAATGGTTCCTCCGGAGCTTCAAATGTTCCCCAACCACAACCATATCAACCTCAAACACACCCCTCACACCCAAACATCAACCCAATCATCCACAATAAAAACACAAAAAACCAACAATAACAATTCATCGGCGATTTCTTACGCGCCATTGATGCTCTCTTGAGCTTCAGCCGGTTCAAAACGCACCAAATCCAATGAACTAATGCAAAGAGCAGAAGACATCGGCTTGGATAGGCCATCCAATCCATCCCGCCAAAAACAACAAAAGTGTCTCCGATTGATAATGGTTTGTATTAGGACTTTAGCGATGCTGCCCGATCATCACCGTGGTCTAAACCTCCAAACTCCTTTCTTTTCAAGCCCGGTAGCAATTATCGATTCCAAAAGCAAAGTTCTAGCTCATCATATTACGCGTAATGAGTCTTCAAAAGATAAGCCATCTCAAACATGAAAGCTAAGCTTTCCTTTAAAATGAAGAAATTACGAAGTTCCATGCGGCATGAATCTCGCTTCCATCGAGCTTGCGAATCTCGTCCTCATAGAATGAAGACGCAGCCTATCCATCAGATTCACGATGGATTCCACAATCTTAGAGTCCAAATCTTCCTAACAATTTGCCTCGATCCATGTATATCTAGTTTAAACACCTTTCTCTCTTTTTAGAGTTAAAGTCAACTTCAAGTTTGGCATATATATATATATATATATATATATATATATATATATATATATATATATATATATATATATATATATATATATATTTTGCCAACTTGGTAGCCCGGGTCATTGTTGGGGGTGAGCTTTTCGACACAAATACAAATCGAATTTAACAAAGTTTACTAAAACCAATGGCACAAAAAATCCAACACCACAATTATGATGAGCGATTATCAATGCACGGAAAACCATAAGTTCGATTGAAATAGCAAAATAGCTACTCTTTGTATGAGCGGCTCCTACTGAATTTTCCTAGCCCGAACGGAACGTTGCTCCACCTCTCCAAAAAACCAACTTCTTTCTCGCCTCAATTTTTTATATTTTATTATCTTCCAAACCCTATTCTCTAGAACAATGTGTTTATATACTTGGGTCCAAACACAAAAACACCGACTCGGGCCCAAAACCAAGCCCACGTATCCCGAGTCCAATCCGACAAATTTTAAAATAAACAATTAAATTAATTAATTAAATAGAAAAATACGATAAAAAAACGCGGGGTGTTATAATATACACACCTTAAAAGGATCTCGATCCCGAGATTCAAGGTAGAGTGTAGATTAACCAAACAAACGATCGTCAAACAATTAAAATGAGACATCACGTGTATGCAAGTATACACACCTTAAAAAGGAATACACATATACAATATCATATAGATAGACATACTAATATGCAAATCACATACTTCGAAAATGTATGTATATACGTATTGAACCCAAGAAATACGTATATCCGCTAGCATACACAACTCAAAAGAATAAATGTAATTAGTTTCTTCAATTGCCAACACTTAATTAAAACCATTATTTCTCAATTTAGCAAAACCCATATTCTTCAAGTTAAGTCATACTAAGAAGGCAATGTAGTTCCTCTCACACCGAGGCAATCAGTTCCTCTCTTAGTATTTCCCAACTAGTCCAAGCGTTCCACATTTAATATACATTTAATAATTTCATTTCCCAACAATCTTCCCAGTCAAATCTTTTCACTAAAAAAATACTCACAAATTCCCTCCACCATCTTGGTGTTTACACATATATCAACATTTCTCCCAGTGTCTCACAAACACCACATGTTTGAAGATAAAAATATAAAACGTATAGACTGATTCATATTATCAACGGCCTATACTATGTCCACCATCACATAGGATCAAACACCTACAATGTGATGCATGCATACTGGCTCACACACCAACGATATGCAAGTATACACTGGTTCACACACCAACGATGCATACTAACTCTCTACCATCACATAGGATCAAACACCAACGATGTGTGGTATGCATACTGGCTCACACACCAACGATATGCAAGTATACACTGGTTCACACACCAACGATGCATACTAAGAGATGTTATGTATATTGGATCACACACCAACGATATACATAACTTGGACAATATCAAATATTTCAAATCCAACCTTTATTAAAAGGGTTTCCTTATTCCTTGGGTAAATTCCAAATTACTCAAATATGAAATTTTAAAATAATAATTTCTTCTTTAGTCAATACTTACTTAAAAATAGAAAATTCCGTTAGGAAAACAACACTGTAACATGCAAAAATTTCGATTATAAATTTCATAAGAAATTAACCGTTAAAACAAGCATTTTATTTTCCTAATCATATCCTAACATTCCACTATAAAAGTACACACAAAACAACAAGCCAAACCAAATACCACAGAGAAACACTCCAACTATCCATTCACCACAATCCGAGGATCACCTAGACCTTCACTATCTAGGCTAACCTAAGCTCCGATACCAAAATTGTCACAGCCCGATTTTCTAAACAATTAAAAAATGAATATTTGAAATATAAATATCTCAAACATCACTTGGTTCAATTGTCTAAAACCCGGGCTATATGAGGGGGATACAACACATGTCAAAACCTAAAACCCACATCACAGCCGGGATCAACTTAACACAAAAATCTCCAAATTCCTCAACTATCACTTTATTAAAAACTTTCTTCCATCCCAATACAAACATAAACAAACTTTAAGAATAACAATTTCCAACATCGTATTCTCATGTCATATAAAAAATGTAACCTACGTTATTACATCATTCCAAAAGATCAGACCTAATAATTTAAACTCCCAGACTGCTCCAGGCGAGAATCCAAATCACACGCCGCGGTTCCACTGCCTTCCACCTATGTTCCCAAGAACACACCCACGTTGCCAAAACAAAGCAAACATGGGTCAGCAAATTGAATTTGCTGGTATGAGTAGACTAAACACATATAACCATTATCATACTTTAATTATTCAAACAATCCCTTTATTTTATCCCATAACTCAATCATTCACAGCTTGGAAGACAGGTAGTTCCGTCATTTTAACCGGCATAATTTCTTCCCAAGCAAAACTTCCATTTTATTAACTTCCATCTTATTAACTCATTCTAATAACTCCTTTTTATATCTAAATAATTGAATTACACTTACCGATATCCACTGCTGTATAAGGGTAGGACCGCGTCCCTGCACAAAATGTTATTAAGCCCTACCCTCCTGCAAAATAAAGTTAGAACTTCTATATATCATATGTAGATATTATATTAGGTATTCAAAAGAAAACCCAAACACTCACATAATCAAATTAATTTCTCTTATTAATTAATCAATTACTTTTCTTATACACATATTTCACAACCTATGTACCTTAGGTCATTCCGCCACATTCAAGGAATACCTAACCTTACATTCCCTCAGACACTCAAGGAATACAACTAACTCCGCAAGGCTTAATACCTTAGTTCCTCTCAGGGTAGTCCAAACAATCGGGTCATTCATGACACATTCAATGAATACAGGGTCATTCATGGCACATTCAATGAATACCCTATATAACGCTTAACGGGCCATTTATGGCACATTCAATAAATGCCCACCTAACATATGACATCATCAATCATAAAACTCAAATATGAAATTTTAGGCGGAGAGTTCTAAAAGAGGGGTAATCTTATTTTACGATTATTGAACTTTATTGCATGTATTATTTCCGAGAACGAAGTAGTATCTTGATTCATGTATTTTTAGTTTACGCGTATTAATTAGATTGATGTCTAAGTGTCATAACGTTGTATATCATAAAATACTGCACAATCACATAGTAGTTAATACACATACACACGTATATATAGAGGTCTTTAGCCTAAAGTCAAGCATACTAATAGCCCTAGACCTATCCTAATAACCCAAATCATAATCCGAGTTAAAAGGTCAAAATGGGTCAACTGGTCAAAGTCAACCCTGGTCAACAGTCAACTCTGGTCAAAGTCACCCTGGTCAAAGTCAAAGTCAACGTCGACCTGCCAAGGGTCAACAGCAGTCAACCAGTCCAAACTTATCTAACCCCAAAAGCCCAAAGTCAAAGGCCCAAATTCTAAAATTTAAAAAAAAACCAAACAAAAATATAGCCACCACGATTTGGGCCAAGCCCAAATCGTGGGTCACCGTTTCACCTCCTTCTTCATCAAATTCTCCACCACCACAGACCACCACAACAGCCACCACCGGCCACCTTTACACAAAAAGAACCCGCCGGGTTTGGTTCTCAGAAAAACCCCTATCCACCGATACCTCAAAACGCGATTTTGTTATACTAACAAAATCGAGGTCGACGCCATTAATGGTTCCTCCGGAGCTTCAATGCCCCAACCACAACCATATCAACCTCAAACACACCCCTCACACCCAAACATCAACCCAATCATCCACAAAAAAACACAAAACCAACAATAACAATCATCGGCGATTTCTTGGTCGCCATTGATGCTCTCGAGCTTCAACAGTTCAAAAACGCGCGCACCCAATGAACTAATGCAAAGCGAAGACATCGGCTTGGATAGGCCATCCAATCCGTCCGCCAAAAACAACAAAAAGTGTCTCCGGTGATAATGGTTTGTATTAGGACTTTAGCGGTCAGCCTCGATCATCACCGTGGTCTAAACCTCCAAACTCCTTTCTTTTCAAGCCGGTAGTAGCAATTACCGATTCCAAAAGCAAAGTTCTAGCTCATCATATTGGCGTAATGAGTCTTCAAAAAAGATAAGCCATCTCAAACATGAAAGCTAAGCTTTCCTTTAAAATGAAGAAATTTGAAGTTCCATTAAGCGGCATGAATCTACGCACCGAAGCTTGCGAATCTCGCCCTCATAGAATCGAAAGCGCGCCTATCCATCGTATTCCGATGGATTCCACAATCTTAGAGTCCAAATCTTCCTAACAATTTGCCTCGATCCATGTATATCTAGTTGCAGCACCTTTCTCTCTTTTTAGAGTTAAAGTCAACTTCAAGTTTGGCATATATATATATATATATATATATATATATATATATATATATATATATATATATATATATATTTTGCCAACTTGGTAGCCCTGTCATTGTTGGGGTGAGCTTTCGACACAAATACAAACCGAATTTAACAAAGTTTACTAAAACCAATGGCACAAAATCCAACACCACGATTATGATGAGCAGTGATCAATGCACGTAGAAAACCATAAGTTCGGTGAAATAGCAAAATAGCTACTCACCTTGTATGAGCAACTCCCTAAATTTTCCTAGCCCGAACTGGCAGGTAGTGCTCCACCTCTCCCAAAGAAACTTCTTTCTCTCGCTTCCATTTTTTATATTTTATTATCTTCCAAACCCTATTCTCTAGAACAATGTGTTTATATCTTGGGTCAAAACCCAAGCCCAACACCGACTTCGGCCCAAAACCAAGCCCATTATCCCGAAGTCCAATCAGACAAATTTTTAAAATAAACAATTAAATTAATTAATTAAATAGAAAAATACGTATAAAAAACACGGGGTGTTATAAATAAATATCTCCCCAAATATAGTTTTACAATTTAAGTAGTGTTTATCATAATTCTTTTATTGTGATTGGGAATGTCTTGCTATTCAAGTAGATTCAATATTATCTTCGTCACATTAGGCATTCTTACAAAACTTCAATCAAACTTCTATTGTTAAACCTAACAATAAAAAGAAGTCGATGAGTTTTATCAAGGTTTGATGCTTCCTTTTTATAGAGCTATGCATAGTGGTGCAAGAAATTTAAATGAGTAATTAATATAATTTTCATATCTCATAGCTATATATGCATAGTTGCTAATATTTTTTATAATAATTTAATATAACGGCACCCGTTCGTAGGACACGTTCATGTGACAAATCTTTTCAAGTGGGAGTAGTGTATTCTTTGAGGATATGGAAACAATCAATCTGTTTTAGTGATTTGTACACATTAGTACGTAAGCTGAGCGGTGATGATTTCTTGCTAAATCACCATAAATCTAATAAAACTATTATACAAGCTAGATTGAGTTTAAGATAATTCCATTTACAAATTACAAATTAATATCCTAAACCACAAAGTGAAGATGATATCTCAATTTGATCTCTTAGTTTCCAAATACTTATGCACCATAATCACCGCTTTCATTAACGTATTTTGGTTTATTTTTAATAAAAATATATTGTGATTCAAAATTTGCCGCTAAATCACCATAAATCTAATAAAACTATTATACAAGCTAGATCGAGTTTAAGATAATTCTATTTAAAAATTATGGATTAATATCCTAAACCACAGAGTGAAATGACTATCTTAATTTGATCATTTAGTTTTCAAGTACTTATGCACCATTATCGTTGCTCATTAATGTATTTCGGTTTATTTTCAATAAAAATATATTCTGATTCGAAAATTTGCCGCTAAATCACCATAAATCTAAGAAAACTATTATACAAACTAGATCAAATTTAAGATAATTATATTTGAAAATTATGGATTAATATCATAAACCACAAACTGAAGAGCCTATCTCAATTTGATCCCTTAGTTTCCAAGTATTTATGCACCATAATCGCTGCTCATTAATTTCTTTTGGTTTCTTTTCAATAAAAATATATTCTGATTCGAAAATTTGTGTAAAACATTTTGTAAAAACCTTTTCAGCACACAAAATATTTAATAGATCCCGAGCGTATGCCCGGGTCCAAAATCTAGTCTCTACACTATATGATAGCCGGGTTTGTAGGAACCACACTTCTCAACCGAATAGTGTATTTCTAATATCTTAATTTTAAGATTTTAGAACCACCTCCCTACGTTTATTTAAATTACATCTCTCCTATTTATTAATTACAATTGGCTCCCTAATCTTTATTAAAATTGAACCACCTCCTTCTTCAATAATTTTAGGATAGTCTTCTTAATTTAAAAGCTAAATTTTATGTATAGGAATTGTATATCTTCTCCATTTTTAGAAAATTGTTTCTTTTCTTAGTGAGATTCATAAAAAATTGTTTCTCTTTAGTTTTTTTTAATAATTTTCATTTTAGTTCTTTACAACTTGGCGAACTGATGCGTAGCACAAGACACATGCTAGTCTCATAATAAATGGCTGGGATATCTCATAATATCGATCCGAGATCACTCAATTTCCGACATATATCAAATATATGTATTTTCTGGCCTGCTTTTACATCTCCTCCCAAAGTGGACACGAGAAGATCTAACACTTGAAAACGTCATAAATGCAAACTAAGGTCAAACTCAATACTTAAGCATGACTTCATCAGTATCGAAATAGTAAAACAACTTTATAGAAGATACCTATTTAACTCATCCATTTAATGAAGTCATCACTATCCTTAAACTTTTCTACTTTTCTTCGTTGAAAAAACACAAAAATAGCAAAAAAAATAATAAAAGAAGAAAGGAGGGCGGCTGAATGCTTACGTGTCAGTGAAGAGTGGAGTACTTCTGGACTCTTTTGCAACAAACTTAAAACATTTATTACCAATAAAAAATTAATATATTAAAAAAAATAAAAATAAAAAGTAAACTGAGAAAAGGTGGCAGTGTTAATGGTGGTAGTGGTGGCGTTGATAGCCTTGTTGTGTTTGTGGAGTTTCGAGGTTTAATCTTTTTTTTTTATTCTTTTGGCAGCAAAGCCAAGAAGAATGGTGGGTGGTTTTGAGTTTTGACTCGTGTAAGGAAACATGTTCAGATTCATTCCAACAACAGCAACAATAACAATAACAATAACAATAACAGTAACAACTCCTCTCTTCTCTAGATAAGGTACCCATTTCTTTCTCTTTCTCTTCTGTGTTTCTTATTTTATTATTACCCTGTCACTCTCTTTTCTTGTTTCCTAAGTTTTGGGTATATCTTTAAAGTCTTTTATTGTGTTTCAATCTTATATGTTCTTCTTCTGTATGTTTTTGGGATCATGTGGTTTTGTTATTTGTAAGAACTAAGAACTATGTTTGTAGGACCATGCTATTTTTTCCCCCAATTTAGTGTTCTAGAGTTGCCCATATTGCTAAAATGGAAACTTTCCACTTTGGGTTAGTTTTTTTGGGAAAAAGAATGCTTTGGTGCTTCTTTGCTTGATTGGGTCTATTCAATGTTACAGAAAATAGTTAATTGGTTTTTGCTTATTGTTTTGTGTTTGATGAAGTAGTTTTACTGAATTGGTTATTCTTGGGGTTTGAGCTAGTTCTTACTAATTTGAGTGAGATTCTCGAGTAAGATTTCTTGTTTTTTTACCTTAATTTGCTTTGTGGCACCCCTCTGTTTGTTGGAACTTGGTGCAATACTTCTGTTTCTGTAACTTTGTGTGGTTCCTGATTCCTCTGTTTGTTGAAACTTGGTGCAATACTGCAATTCGATGATTGCGTTCCTATATGTTTGCAATTTGTGCCAATTAAGGCACCGAATTTTTGTTTGATCCAATAACTTTTAAGGGTTATTAAATATGCCTTTGTCGGTGTTTTTATATGTACAAGTTGTAATTTAGAGGGGTAGAAAGGTTTGCGTCGCGAGGGGCATTACTGGTGGGGAGCATGCTCTGTGTAACTCTTTATCCATGGTTCCGTATCGCCCCTTTCCAAATAGTGTTGTTTATTGCTGTTGGTTGATTGTTTGTACTTTATTAGTATGGTTTAGTGATATAAATGCAGTACTAAAAGACTTTCATCTTATTTACTGATGCATTTGAATTCCCAGCTAAAGATTAATCCCTTCAATTTTTTGGAAGAGTTATTATTGCCATTTACGTTGGTGGCTGACATATCTATATTATGGCGAATATCAATATTTTGATCATTAATTGCATCTAACTGTGGGATTAAGTAGAAGAACAAATAGAACAGAAAAGGAAAATGAATTATTTAAACTCTTTTGATTTATCATTGATCAAACGTTCCTTAACAATGATTGAACTTTTGATTCTACAAAAGTCATATTCTCTTGTTCAAGCCTTTTCTTTTATCTGCTGGTGGAGGACCCCAGCCAGGTGGGGGGCCTGGGCACATACAGTGACATTTGTGGGACTTACATATTGGGCAGTTACAGAGAGTACCCTTTGCTTCCATACCTACACAATCATTGGTATTCACACAAAAACTACCCTCCACTTGTGCCATCGCAGATGGCAGACCTACAACCATAATGAAAAAAAAAGTTAATAACTTTAGCAGTAGGCTCTCAAAAATAGAACTCATACTTTCTATTAATCAAAGTTAATCAGCAGAATATAGTAGTAATTCATATGCTTTGATGTAAAATAGACTAGCTTCATACGTCCCGCTAATAGAACTCCTAACTTCCTATATACTCTTAACTTGGTTACCAAAAATTGAACATTAAATGTCTTAGCATAATGATAGAAAAACGCGTGAAAGTTTAATGAATTAGTATTCTTTGATTTCTTCCGTATTTCTAGGGAAACTATGATTGTTTCTACCATTATATATTGTGTTGAGGCTAAACAGTGAGAAAAGTCAGTGGAAGAAGACAGTGCTTCCATTTAAGTAGTATGTCACAAAAAGAGAGAGAGAGAGAGAGAGAGAGAGAGAGAGAGAGAGACCTGCTGCAAAAGCAAAATAACTAGTATGATAGCCAACTTAAGGGAAGCCTTCTCCATATCCTTGTCTTCCAAGAGCTTAATTCTTGACTTATTTTGTGTGTTTGAGTGGCAATGTTTTGAGTTTTATTTATAAGAGAAAAAGTGAGGAATTATTTTTGGCAATGTGTTCACTGACTTGGTAAAACTTTAACTATCCAAATCTTTTTTATTCATGTGGCAACAAAAAAGGGTGTACCCACTACAATTGCTCAAGAGATTGGTTTATTTTGGTAACTAATTAAAACAGTTCTTAATTAATTAAAATTTTGAATGATTGCAAGTTACATTTTGTAATGTTTATTTGGAATTGATTCATTATTACTTTGGTAATTAAGTTGGACAATTTTTAAATTAGTAGAAATTTGAATGACTGTAAGGCCGAAGATATTGTAAAAATGTGTATATGGACATATGGTAAATCATTTTTCTCTATAGTTCATTATTACTTTTGTGTGTTTAATTAGCAATGGTGTGAACTTTATTTATAGGAGAAAAAGTGAGGCATATTGTATTGCAACGTTTTAACTGAACTGGTAAAACTTTAATTATTATAATCTTTTTTAGTGACTAATGAGGTGGTGTTATGGCATTGTTTTAGAACTTAAATAAGAATGAGGTGGTCATGCCCATTAAAATGACACATAGATCTTGTGAAAGTTAGTTTTTTATGAAAATTTGAACTGGGTGGACCTTGTGGAATATTTAAATGGATTGTTGTTTTGTGACTATCCAAACGTAGAAAATATAATGTGCAATTTAACTCACCTTTTTCGTTAAAGTTTATCATATTAAGTTATTGCAGTTAAATGCCATGAAAAATGAAATGGTCCAAAACCTATGTATGTATGTAGTTAAGAACTTAAGTTGTGTCATTGAAATGCAATTGAGCATGGGCTCTGTAGAGTTTCTTTTTCTATTTCAGTTTTTTACTCCCTGAACTATAATATTGTTTGAAGTATATTGGTGTGTTTCTTGTTCGATGTTTGTCACGCTGTTTCCTCAGTTCATTTGGTTTTCTGATTTTGAGAAGTTCAAAAGTTTGTTCCCTTGTAAAGTTTGAATGAACTCAGAGTGCTCCCTCTCTTCAACCTATTAATATATATGTTTACTCAGGCACTTGTGAACCAAGTTGACATCCGACACGTTGTTTATAACACTTATTATTACCCTGTCACTCTCTTTTCTTGTTTCCTAAGTTTGGGTATCTTTTAAGTGTTTCCTGTTTCTTTCTTTTATTGTGTTTCAATCTTATATGTTCTTCTTCTGTATGTTTTGGGATCATGTGGTTTTGCTATTTGTAAGGCAGTCAGGGTAAGAACTAAGAACTATGTTTGTAAGACCATGGTATTTTTTCCCCAATTTAGTGTTCTAGAGTTGCACATTTTGCTAAAATGGAAACTTTCCACTTTGGGTTAATTTTTTTTTGGGAAAAAGAATGCTTTGATGCTTCTTTGCTTGATTGGGTCTATTCAATGTTACAGAAAATAGTTAATTGGTTTTTGGTTATTGTTTTGTGGTTGATGATATAGTTTTACTGAATTGGTTATTCTTGGGGTTTGAGCTAGTTCTTACTAATTTGAGTGAGATTCTTGAGTAAGATTTCTTGTATCTTTAGTTTGTTTTCAGGGTTTTTTTTTACCTTAATTTGCTTTGTGGCACCCCTCTGTTTGTTGGAACTTGGTGCAATACTTCTGTTTCTGTAACTTTGTGTGGTTCCTGATTCCTCTGTTTGTTGAAACTTGGTGCAATACTGCAATTCGATGATTGCGTTCCTATATGTTTGCAATTTGTGCCAATTAAGGCACCGAATTTTTGTTTGATCCAATAACTTTTAAGGGTTATTAAATATGCCTTTGTCGGTGTTTTTATATGTACAAGTTGTAATTTAGAGGGGTAGAAAGGTTTGCGTCGCGAGGGGCATTACTGGTGGGGAGCATGCTCTGTGTAACTCTTTATCCATGGTTCCGTATCACCCCTTTCCAAATAGTGTTGTTTATTGCTGTTGGTTGATTGTTTGTACTTTATTAGTATGGTTTAGTGATATAAATGCAGTACTAAAAGACTTTCATCTTATTTACTGATGCATTTGAATTCCCAGCTAAAGATTAATCCCTTCAATTTTTTGGAAGAGTTATTATTGCCATTTACGTTGGTGGCTGACATATCTATATTATGGCGAATATCAATATTTTGATCATTAATTGCATCTAACTGTGGGATTAAGTAGAAGAACAAATAGAACAGAAAAGGAAAATGAATTATTTAAACTCTTTTGATTTATCATTGATCAAACGTTCCTTAACAATGATTGAACTTTTGATTCTACAAAAGTCATATTCTCTTGTTCAAGCCTTTTCTTTTATCTGCTGGTGGAGGACCCCAGCCAGGTGGGGGGCCTGGGCACATACAGTGACATTTGTGGGACTTACATATTGGGCAGTTACAGAGAGTACCCTTTGCTTCCATACCTACACAATCATTGGTATTCACACAAAAACTACCCTCCACTTGTGCCATCATGAGATGGCAGACCTACAACCATAATGAAAAAAAAGTTAATAACTTTAGCAGTAGGCTCTCAAAAATAGAACTCATACTTTCTATTAATCAAAGTTAATCAGCAGAATATAGTAGTAATTCATATGCTTTGATGTAAAATAGACTAGCTTCATACGTCCCGCTAATAGAACTCCTAACTTCCTATATACTCTTAACTTGGTTACCAAAAATTGAACATTAAATGTCTTAGCATAATGATAGAAAAACGCGTGAAAGTTTAATGAATTAGTATTCTTTGATTTCTTCCGTATTTCTAGGGAAACTATGATTGTTTCTACCATTATATATTGTGTTGAGGCGAAACAGTGAGAAAAGTCAGTGGAAGAAGACAGTGCTTCCATTTAAGTAGTATGTCACAAACAGAGAGAGAGAGAGAGAGAGAGAGAGAGAGAGAGAGACCTGCTGCAACAAGCAAAATAACTAGTATGATAGCCAACTTAAGGGAAGCCTTCTCCATATCCTTGTCTTCCAAGAGCTTAATTCTTGACTTATTTTGTGTGTTTGAGTGGCAATGTTTTGAGTTTTATTTATAAGAGAAAAAGTGAGGAATTATTTTTGGCAATGTGTTCACTGACTTGGTAAAACTTTAACTATCCAAATCTTTTTTATTCATGTGGCAACAAAAAAAGGTGTACCCACTACAATTGCTCAAGAGATTGGTTTATTTTGGTAACTAATTAAAACAGTTCTTAATTAATTAAAATTTTGAATGATTGCAAGTTACATTTTGTAATGTTTATTTGGAATTGATTCATTATTACTTTGGTAATTAAGTTGGACAATTTTTAAATTAGTAGAAATTTGAATGACTGTAAGGCCGAAGATATTGTAAAAATGTGTATATGGACATATGGTAAATCATTTTTCTCTATAGTTCATTATTACTTTTGTGTGTTTAATTAGCAATGGTGTGAACTTTATTTATAGGAGAAAAAGTGAGGCATATTGTATTGCAACGTTTTAACTGAACTGGTAAAACTTTAATTATTATAATCTTTTTTAGTGACTAATGAGGTGGTGTTATGGCATTGTTTTAGAACTTAAATAAGAATGAGGTGGTCATGCCCATTAAAATGACACATAGATCTTGTGAAAGTTAGTTTTTTATGAAAATTTGAACTGGGTGGACCTTGTGGAATATTTAAATGGATTGTTGTTTTGTGACTATCCAAATGTAGAAAATATAATGTGCACGAACTCACCTTTTCGTTAAAGTTTATCATATTAAGTTATTGCAGTTAAATGCCATGAAAAATGAAATGGTCCAAAACCTATGTATGTATGTAGTTAAGAACTTAAGTTGTGTCATTGAAATGCAATTGAGCATGGGCTCTGTAGAGTTTCTTTTTCTATTTCAGTTTTTTACTCCCTGAACTATAATATTGTTTGAAGTATATTGGTGTGTTTCTTGTTCGATGTTTGTCACGCTGTTTCCTCAGTTCATTTGGTTTTCTGATTTTGAGAAGTTCAAAAGTTTGTTCCCTTGTAAAGTTTGAATGAACTCGTAGTGCTCCCTCTCTTCAACCTATTAATATATATGTTTACTCGCAGGCACTTGTGAACCAAGTTGACATCCGACACGTTGTTTATAACACTTATTATTACCCTGTCACTCTCTTTTCTTGTTTCCTAAGTTTTGGGTATCTTTTAAGTGTTTCCTGTTTCTTTCTTTTATTGTGTTTCAATCTTATATGTTCTTCTTCTGTATGTTTTTGGGATCATGTGGTTTTGCTATTTGTCGGGCAGTCAGGGTAAGAACTAAGAACTATGTTTGTAAGACCATGGTGTTTTTTTCCCCAATTTAGCGTTCTAGAGTTGCACATTTTGCTAAAATGGAAACTTTCCACTTTGGGTTAATTTTTTTTGGGAAAAAGAATGCTTTGATGGTTCTTTGCTTGATTGGGTCTATTCAATGTTACAGAAAATAGTTAATTGGTTTTTGCTTATTGTTTTGTGTTTGATGAAGTAGTTTTACTGAATTGGTTATTCTTGGGGTTTGAGCTAGTTCTTACTAATTTGAGTGAGATTCTTGAGTAAGATTTCTTGTATCTTTAGTTTATTTTCAGGGTTTTTTTTTACCTTAATTTGCTTTGTGGCACCCCTCTGTTTGTTGGAACTTGGTGCAATACTTCTGTTTCTGTAACTTTGTGTGGTTCCTGATTCCTCTGTTTGTTGAAACTTGGTGCAATACTGCAATTCAATGATTGCGTTTCTATATGTTTGCAATTTGTGCCAATTAAGGCACCGAATTTTTGTTTGATCCAATAACTTTTAAGGGTTATTAAATATGCCTTTGTCGGTGTTTTTATATGTACAAGTTGTAATTTAGAGGGGTAGAAAGGTTTAGGTTGCGAAGGGCATTACTGGTGGGGAGTATGCTGTGTAACTCTTTATCCATGGTTCCGTATCGCCCCTTTCCGAATAGTGTTGTTTATTTTTGTTGGTTGATTGTTTGTACTTTATTAGTATGGTTTAGTGATATAGATGCAGTACTGAAAGACTTTCATCTATTTTACTGATGCATTTGAATTCCCAGCTAAAGATTAATCCCTTCAATTTTTTGGAAGAGTTATTACTGCCATTTATCTTGGTGACTGACATATCTATATTATGGCGAATATCAATATTTTGATCATTAATTGCATCTAACTGTGGGATTAAGTAGAAGAACAAATAGAACAGAAAAAGAAAATGAATTATTTAAACTCTTTTGATTTATCATTGATCAAACGTTCCTTAACAATGATTGAACTTTTGATTCTACAAAAGTCATATTCTCTTGTTCAAGCCTTTTCTTTTATCTGCTGGTGGAGGTGGGGCGCCTGGGCACATACAGTGACATCTGTTGGACTGACATATTGGGCAGTTACAGAGAGTACCCTTTGCTTCCATATCTACACAGTCATAGGTATTGATACAAAAACTACCCTCCGCTTGTGCCATCGCAGATGGCAGACCTACAACCATAATGAAAAAAAAGTTAATAACTTTAGCAGTAGGCTCTCAAAAATAGAACTCATACGTTCTATTAATCAAAGTTAATCAGCGGAATATAGTAGTAATTCATATGCTTTGATGTAAAATAGACTAGCTTCATACGTCCCCGCTAATAGAACTCCTAACTTCCTATATACTCTTAACTTGGTTACCAAAAATTGAACATTAAATGTCTTAGCATAATGATAGAAAAACGCGTGAAAGTTTAATGAATTAGTATTCTTCGATTTCTTCCGTATGTCTAGGGAAACTATGATTGTTTCTACCATTATATATTGTGTTGAGGCGAAACAATGAGAAAAGTCAGTGGAAGAAGACAGTGCTTCCATTTAAGTAGTATGTCACAAAGAGAGAGAGAGAGAGAGAGAGAGAGAGAGACCTGCTGCAACAAGCAAAATAACTAGTATGATAGCCAACTTAAGGGAAGCCTTCTCCATATCCTTGTCTTCCAAGAGCTTAATTCTTGACTTATTTTGTGTGTTTGAGTGGCAATGTTTTGAGTTTTATTTATAAGAGAAAAAGTGAGGAATTATTTTTGGCAATGTGTTCACTGACTTGGTAAAACTTTAACTATCCAAATCTTTTTTATTCATGTGGCAACAAAAAAAGGTGTACCCACTACAATTGCTCAAGAGATTGGTTTATTTTGGTAACTAATTAAAACAGTTCTTAATTAATTAAAATTTTGAATGATTGCAAGTTACATTTTGTAATGTTTATTTGGAATTGATTCATTATTACTTTGGTAATTAAGTTGGACAATTTTTAAATTAGTAGAAATTTGAATGACTGTAAGGCCGAAGATATTGTAAAAATGTGTATATGGACATATGGTAAATCATTTTTCTCTATAGTTCATTATTACTTTTTGTGTGTTTAATTAGCAATGGTGTGAACTTTATTTATAGGGAAAAAGTGAGGCATATTGTATTGCAACATTTTAACTGAACTGGTAAAACTTTAATTATTATAATCTTTTTTAGTGACTAATGAGGTGGTGTTATGGCATTGTTTTAGAACTTAAATAAGAATGAGGTGGTCATGCCCATTAAAATGACACATAGATCTTGTGAAAGTTAGTTTTTTATGAAAATTTGAACTGGGTGGACCTTGTGGAATATTTAAATGGATTGTTGTTTTGTGACTATCCAAACGTAGAAAATATAATGTGCACGAACTCACCTTTTCGTTAAAGTTTATCATATTAAGTCATTGCAGTTAATTTCCATGAAAAATGAAATGGTCCAAAACATATGTATGTATGTAGTTAAGAACTTAAGTTGTGTCATTGAAATGCAATTGAGCATGGGCTCTGAAGAGTTTCTTTTTCTATTTCAGTTTTTTACTCCCTGAACTATAATATTGTTTGAAATATATTGGCATGTTTCTTGTTTGAAGTTTGTCATGTTGTTTCTTCAGTTCATTTGGTGTTCTGATTTTGAGAAGTTCAAAAGTTTGTTCCCTTGTAAAGTTTGAATGAACTCATAGTGCTCCCTCTCTTCAACGTATTAATATATATGTTTACTCGCAGGCGCTTGTGAACCAAATTGACGTCCGAGACGTTGTTTAGGACATTAAGCTTTCAGAATCTGAATTAAAAAACTGTAACAAGAGGAGTTTGAAGAATGCAAAATATATCCAACAAAGATTCCTATCAAACTTCTCTCCATTTGATGTCTCCAGCCTTTGTTAATTGCCAATCTTGGTTGACTTCTTCTGAATCTCAAGTTCCACAATCTTCTCTATCCAGCGCGCTAAGTTTGAACGTAGATTCTCATCATTGTTGTTATAAGGGAAAGCAATCTAGTCACAAGCAAGATCAGGATTCATCTTCAACTCAATCTACTGGTCAATCTCACCTTGAAGTGCCACATATGGAGGGATGTAACCCTCATAGGCAATCCGGTAGAGTTACTCTGAGGCTTTTAAAGTGTTTTTTTCATTTTTCAGTTATGAGGTTTCTAAAGAAAGCACCATTCTATGCTCTTAGCCAGTTCTGGTGCAAAAATGAAGTCTCCATCATGTGCTTATCTGTAGTTGGTGTTTTTTATACTCTTCTCAAGGCCATTACTGTATTCATAAACAAACATGTGTGAAGTTCATATTAGAGTCATCCATATTGCATATTTCTATAAAGACCACATCAATACCAAAGGGTACAAGATATTAAATTAATTCTTCTAGGATATTAGTCTTAACTAGTGTATTAACCCCCAGCCCACCACACAAACACAGACACGACTTTCTAGTGCACTGTCTCTTTCTCTTGCTGGCACCACACACACACAAGCTATATATTCATTTCTTTTACGGTCTTTAGGGTGTTATTTGCTAAGTAACCGATTGCTAAATCTCATTGTAAGGTTGGGTCGTACCTTATTCCTGCTTGTTTTTCAGTTGTGTTATTTCTGTTTCCATTGGTAGAATTAGTCTGTCGGAGCCAGGTCTGAGTTGCAAATTTGGTAACCAATATCTACTTTGTATTCTTGAAATGGCCTATTTGCAGTAATTGAATAAACCGTTTCAAATGATAACTTTCATTAGTCTCTGTTATGCAAGTAGGCCCCATTCACGATATTCTTTTGTCAAGTAAACAGCTAGCTCACTTGGTATTGGGAACTAGTTATGTGAGATTCCTGTGGTAACAAGGTCTGCGATATTCTCAACAGGCTAACACATTCTTTTTTTTCAGGCTTCAGTGAAACTGTTGGAAAGCGAGCAGAAGGTCACATGAAATCAGTTTTATCACTGGGCACTCCAGATTTCATCCTCCCTACTTCACAAGCGGATTATAGCCAGTCGCTTGTAAGTTGATGTTTGTTTCAGAATGTGGTTGAGAGTGTGTATGTATATAATATGCTTCTCATCATTCTGGTTTCAGGCTCGAATTCCATATTCTTATCCCGATCCCTACTTTGGTGGCATGTTGGCTCCCTGTGCACCTCAGGCAATTGTAAGTTCCAAAAATTACATAGTTTATCATAAATGCATTCAAATATTATCACCTATTGGAATATTAGTTTCAACAGGATTTAAGAGTAGCGGAAGCCTTTAGTTTGGGTTGGATGGTGAAATTCTTATATATTTTGGAGGGATTTTTATTTCCTTAAAAGTGTATTTGTGTAGTGCTGAATATTTGGGTGATTTAAATTCCTATGGGATCTTTTCTATCCCAGTTCTTTTATTTTGTTATCTTCTACTTGTGTTTTCTCATATATCATTTCCCATGAGCTCGTGAGCCTAAGAGAATCCTTTCAAACCCTCCACTCAGTAGTGAATGCCATTCACCACTTTGGGACTTACTTTATGACAATATGGTCTATTTGTTGCACAGTTGATTTAGTTGTTCAGCAGATATAAATTGCAAGGCACTGTGAATCAGAGCTGAACTAGTTGGCAATGTTGGTTATATTGCAATGTATCTTCTTAAAAAGTGGAAAAGAAAAATAAAATACATGTCCTAATTGTATTGAGATGTTTCAAGTAAAACTTTCCCCTTCCCAATGAATATTGAATACATTGGCTTATCAAAAGTAATAATGTGACGTACAGTATTGGTGACATTCACAACATATGGCATGATAAATATTGATAAATTATTAAATTATGGTGAAATGCCTATCTTTAGGTCAAAGTAATATTTGTTGCTCTAGAATAGTTCTTAGTGAACTTGTTATAATGGCAATAGTTTGCTTATACAAATGTATTTGAGATAATACATTGTCCTTGCTTATCCATTATACTGATCCAAATTGTTATGTACTCGAATGTATATTTTGCTTCTCAATATACAGACCTCGTTCTCCTCATTTGCATGTCATTAGTATTTTAGTGCACCTGATGGTCCTTTCTGGTGTATATTTTATTGATACTTGACCAGATTCATCCGCCAATGTTGGGAATGACACTTTCACGAGTTCCACTGCCTCTTGATCCAGCAGAAGATGAACCCATCTATGTCAACCCAAAACAGTACCGCGGAATCCTCAGACGCAGAGAATCCCGTGCCAAGCTTGAGGCTCAAAATAAACTTATAAAATCTCGAAAGGTAAGTATGTTCACTGGCACTGACTTTGTAATATATTTGTTCAGTCTGGAAACGAAATTCATCCAGACTCACATTGCAGCCGTATCTTCACGAGTCTCGACATCTTCATGCTTTGAAGAGGGTGAGGGGATCTGGAGGACGCTTTCTCAACACAAATAAATCACAGCAATCTGAACGTAGTTGCAGCAATGGTCAGAAAGCCGCAGAAAGGGCTTTACTGAAATTGAGGGGACATAAATTGGAATCTGAAGTTCTTCAGTCTGAAACTTGTAATACAGGTGGTTCCCATACATCCTGCTCTGAAACCACTAGCGTCTCCAACGGTTATGTTACACTCCAGATGTCAGATCTCAGGTTCTCCAGCTACCCTTCCCACACGAATGGACCCCTGCTAAGTGATGGGGCCATCATGGGAAATGGCTCCCAGTATCGTGTTCCTGTTATCCGTTGAGTGGGGATCTGTCAGCAGCTCGGTTTAGTGTGTGTTCACTGATGACCGCCTATTTTAGGTGCATCGTCTCTTGGATCGTTCTGACCGGGTGTGTTGTGTGCCCAATGGCAATTCATCCTTGGCTTTGTTACTTTACTTTTGATGTTGTACGCATGTTGCTAAGTGCTAACTGTAACTGCTCATCTTTTTTGTATTGTGGATATGAAGTTCTCAATTACAATTTGTGGATTTATTTTTTGCTTTAATTGCTTTAGTGTTGATTATTATTCTTGTGTAAGTGAAATAGCAAGAATGTGGGTGAAGTGTTGATGAGGTTACAAGCCCAATTGTGCATATGTACCCCAAGCCCGTCCTTAAATTAATATATATATATATATAAATTCCAAAGAAACAAGTAACGCATACACAGCTGTGTGTTGAACAGACAGACCAAACACGAAACATATAATAAAACTGATTCATCAAAACAGATCGAAAGTGGAAAGATGAATTGGTCCAAATCACGGGACCCACATAAAAACTATTTCTGAAACAAATCTAGTTGAGACTAGTCCGTAAAATAAAAAAAAAAAAAAGAATCCCACATGATGAATTCAAGAAGAATGGAAATCTTGTAAGAAAAAGAAAAAAATGGTGTCATACGTGGGAGTGTTGTTATATGGAGTAGGAGGAATAGTAGTAGCAGGAGTAGCTCTATTAGTAGCATTTCAAGAAAAATTAGTTTATGTACCAGTCTTACCTGGACTCACTAAATCTTACCCAATTACACCTGACCGTCTTCGTCTTACTTATGAAGATGTTTGGTTGACTTCTTCTGATGGTATTCGTCTTCATGCTTGGTTTATTAAGCTCTTACCTCATTGCAAAGGTACTCTTTTCTCTAATTTTCATTCTTTTTTTCTTGGGTTTAATTCAATTATTGCAATTGACTAAAATAGACGGGTAGATTAATTTTTTGATATATTTTGCTCTGGCTTTTTGAGATTAGAATTCACTCCATGGGTGTGTAAACTTTCATCACTGTCTAGCATGTTTATGTTATCAGATTATCTGGACTGAAATGTCCATGATTTTAGTTTCTTCCAAAGAACCAAAATATTGGAATCAATGAGACGAGATATCTGTAGATTGTTTAGCGTGATTGTTTCGGTTTGTATAGCTGATTTTTCATTATTCTGTGTAATTGTAGGACATCTCAATCATTTTCCTTTTATGACTCCGAAAACTTTCGGTGTTGTACATCTTCTTTCATTTGACAAGAATATAACAGTGCTTGTTCTTTTAATTGCAGGTCCAACTATTCTGTTTTTCCAAGAAAATGCTGGCAGTATCCTAATAGTCCATTGTTTTTGGAAGTGGATAGTGTTTCAATGTTGTTAATGTTTGGATACAGTTTTAGGGGAGGGCCTTCCATTTTATTTTATTTATTTATTAGAAATATGAAATTTGTATTGAGTATATAAAACATAGCTAGGGATTTAGGTAATTAACATCAAAAAGAAAAAAATGCAAACTACTGCACAAAAATCAACCTACCGGTAGGAAAATTGAACAATAAACCTATGGTCCCATTATCCTTATTGTTTAGGATGTAAGGATAATAACAAAAAACTCCAAGAGAATCATTTACTTTTGTCCAAAACCTGAACCACATGAAAGGAAGACTTTTAATCAACAGACTGCACACTCACACACACACATATACGCTGGCCAGTGACCAATCTGATATCTGAAAGTAGTTCTTGAAAATGTTATCGTGTTGGAGGCCTTGATAATTACTCTGCAGATATTGCCCATCGTCTTGAAATGGTTCGCATAATGTTGCAGAGATTACAGTGCAATGTTTTTATGCTTTCTTACAGAGGGTATCCACCTACTTGCATGATGTTTCTTCTTTCAATATTTTAGCATGTTGTTGCATATATGACAATCACTGTGTTTACACACAATCATCGTTTATAATGCATTTTTTATTATTATTTCTATTGTATACTTAAGAGCCAAACTTTTTATCTACACAGATATGGAGCTAGTGATGGTTTCCCTTCTCAAGAAGGCATTATAAGGGACGCTCAGGTTTGTTGTTGCTCTAGTTGGACTTCTTGTCGTTCGAGTCTACCTATTATCTCTTGATGCAGTTTGTAGTTTGACTATTAGTTCTTCTATTATGTTCAGGCTGCATTAGATCATCTGACACAGAGAACAGACATTGACACAAGTAGAATAATTGTGTTTGGAAGGTCCCTTGGGGGTGCCGTTGGATCAGTGCTCACCAAAAATAACCCTGATAAGGTTTGTTTTGTTGCCCCATCGGATTACCAAAGCATCTGATTTTGACAGCTCGCCTGATGTTCTTGTTTGATCTTAAACAGTGTTTTATTTTCCTGAAATAACATGCTTCTTCCTTATGATTGTTGCTTCTGGTGTTTAACAAATATATGCACTTTTATCTCTTATCGAAGTGACAAACAAAGTGTTGCCTTCGACTCTTTGCTGTTGTTTCCCTTTGTTGAATTCAGTACAGATTTGGACAATTGAGAATAGAAATGTTTACTTGGATCTATCTCCTAAACACATTATTTGTATGGCAATGACCTTAATTACAGGTTGCTGCTCTGATATTAGAGAATACATTTACATCTATCCTGGACATGGCTGGAGTTCTACTTCCGTTCCTGAAGTGGTTCATTGGAGGCAGTGGCTCTAAAGGTCCCAGGGTTCTCAACTGTCTTGTGCGTTCTCCTTGGAATACCATTGATATTGCTGGTCAGGTGAGTGGGCTTTTATGGAGGCTACTCAGCCTCCCTATACTTTATGAGATAGCTAATGAATTATCATCGGACTTTTTTCCTATTCCAACCTTCCCCTAGTCATCTTCTTTCTCAGTGGCGTCTGATTCTCCAAGTTGCTATATCATATGATGTACCCTTTCTGCAGATCAGGCAGCCTATCCTATTTCTTTCGGGTTTGCAAGATGAGATGGTTCCTCCAATGCACATGCAGTTGCTTTATGCTAAAGCAGCAACACGGAACAAGCGATGCATATTTGTTGATTTCCCAAATGGTATGCATATGGACACTTGGCTGGCTGGTGGGGACCGCTATTGGAGGACAATTCAGCACTTTTTGGACGAAAATGTTCCAGAAAAGAAGGAAAATGATTTGCACCGCAATGTTAATGGTAATTATTTTAAAAGTTAAATACCATCACCATCATATCATCATGGTCCTTGCCTTAATCCCTTATGAATAGTGTACACTAAGTGAATTCTCTTTTTTCAATTTTTTCTATAATATGCCATCTCACCTGTAAACTTTAAATTTCTTAAATTTTTTATTACTATGTCCCATGTTTAATTTTTAATTTTCCGCTAATCTACCACATTTAATTTAGTCTTCCTCTTTGACTTTTACTTTCTATGCAAAGATTGTCCTCTTTCTATGGGTGCAGCAGTAGGTCCTTTGTACATGTCTATACCGTCTAAAGTGTACTTTCTGATATCTTCAACAAGGCTCCACTCTAATCTTTTCTCTCACTTTCTTCTCTAACTATGTTTCTTCTACTCACTTCGTTCATCCATTTAAATGTTTTTGATTCTGTTACATGCATGTGTTGTTCTTGTGAACGCCCAACACTTTACTCCATACAGCAAAGCTGTTCTAATAACATTCCTATTGAATTTCTCTTTTAGCTTGCAAGTCTCTTGTTACATAAGATGCAACTTTTTTGTCTCCATTCTGTCCACTCTGTTCTAATGCTACTAGTTATATCACTGTCTATCTTACCTTTCCTCTTTGGAAGTCTCTTTTTGCATAAAGTGCACTAGCTTGTGTCTCCATTTTGTCCAGTCTGTTCCAGTTCTACTATGTATACCATCCCCTACCTCCACCTTCTTTTGTATTATCGATATAATGTATTGAAAATTTTCATTATGATTAGTTTGTTTTTTTTACCCGCATGTATAATTTTTCCTTTGGTGGAGGTGCTTGGACACAACCTATTTATGTCTCCATTTTGTCCAGTCTGTTCCAGTTCTACTATGTATACCATCATCCATCTCCACATTCGTTTGTATGTCGATACTGAAGTATTGAATATTTTCATTATGATTATTTTTTTTACGTCTATGCATGTACAATATTTCTTCCTTATAGGTTATCCAGCCCATCTACCTCTTCTCTCCAAATATATCCAGAAGTTCTTTTACATGACATGCATTTTGTGGTGTGCATTTCTCTTTTCCTTGCAATTTATTATATATATTATTCCTGAAATCATCAGTCATTTTACTATGTGATGGAGCCTTCTAAATATTTTTTGCCAAAAGCACTATACTTGAGTCATTTGAATCTTCTGTTCTTCACCCTGATGCATGTTCATGTCCGTTTCAGATTGAATGACAAAGTGAGAGCAGATGTACAAACTCAGGCTGAGCTGCAAGGCTATTGAATCTGCCGGCTCTTTATTTTTGCCCCATTTAGAGTTGCAGCAGTTGAAATGGCTGTATGTCGCTGGCAGCTGCAAGAATTTCGTATTTTTTTTTTGGCAAAATTCTTTGTGCTTACATAGTTTCATTAGTTTGTGAGCTGCCAAAAGTGTGATTTTACTCTGTACTATGTGATGATAATTGCAAGAATGCCTAAAACATACCCTCAATTGTATGGAATAACAAATTAATGAAAAGTGCAAATGTGTGTTGATATAGTTTTCGCTTGTCAGTTACGACCTACTTATAAGCGTAGTACAAAATATCTCGATATATTGTGATATTTGGAGATATTTATTTAGATTTCAGAGAAAGATATATAAATATCACGATATGTTTAGAGATATATACGATTGCAAATATCAGTGATATTTAAACGATATTTGTGATATTTAAGAATATTTGGTGATATTTTGTGTATATAACAATTTTATTTAATATTTATCATTATATTTCAAATAAATATAAATAATGTATCATGATATATCAATAAATATCTACAATATCTATGATATTTTGGATATATCTACGATATTTGTATGTGAAACAATGTCAAATATTCCCAAAGAGGGGAATATATCTACGATACATATCTAGAAATTGAATATCGATAAATACTCATATCCTGATATTTTGTATTATGCTTATAAGTGTGTGGGCGAGTGAGCCAATGGAGCTGTCCATCGGTTCTAATAAGTGCTGTTTTTTGTGACAACTATTTCAATTGAACTTAGGATTTCTATATAGCCAAACTAGATTTCCCATTCAAAATCAAAGTCGGAAAATTAAATTCAACAAATCTAAATGTATATATATTTTGGTAATTAATATTATACTGATATATAAACAAGTTATGCTGAGAGAGGTGACAAGTGCGCTACAAGTTCGCAACTAGTCCTTTATGAATAGCGTGCAAACCCGGCCTACCCTCCTAAAGACAAATTCATTACCGCCAGCAGTCATTACATTGCTATCCATGACCTTCTGCAATGTTTTGAGAACTCAATGGATTGAAATGCCAAAAAACCAAAAGTGTTAGCATCGTCATGTTTCTCCACTTACTATTGTATCTTATTTTCTTTTAATTTTTTTTTCAAATTTTTATTTGTTGTTGCATCAATCAGCCTAAAAATGATTGGGGCATCCAACTCAAACACTATAGAAAACATTAGTTTAATTTATGCTAGGGAGAAACTTCATATATAGGTGTTGCTAATTGAACTTACGCGTTCTGTGCAGTTACTTAGTGGACAACAAGTCAACAATTCGAATAATACAAAATATTATTATATATCTTAGTAATAATAGTTGAGAAACGAGTAGAAACTTAATTAATTAATGGAATAGAATACGTCCCTTACATATTTAATTTGTTAGATAAACAATAATTGTTCCTACCATACTGTTAAGTTAAAGAGCAAAAAATATAATTAGTACAAATGAAGGCATTTTTTTTGTGCTAGTAATAGTACGTCAAAGAGAAAGAGAGAGACATGTTGCAACAAACAAAATAACTAATATGAAACCCAACTTAAAGGAATCCCTCTCTATCTGTTTTTCTTGTAAGACATCGATTCTTGACTTCTTGGTGTGTTTGAGTAGCAGTGGTTTGCGCATTATTTTATAGGAGAAAAAGTGAGGAAAATTGTGTTGCAACTAACATGTTCACTAAATTGGTAATTATCCAAATCTTTATTATTCACATACATGTTTTTTTTCCCCAAAGTAGTTTTACGCACTCAGACTCCATCAATAACTCCTTTGGGACTTCATTTCCTACATGACTACCTCATTCTTATTTATGTCATAGAATTAGAATAATGCTTTACCTTGTGAATATTTTACAACATCTACCTTACAATCATTCACATTTCTTTTGAATTAAGAATTGTTTAACTTACTTACCAAAGGAATGAACCATATATACCACCAAAATATTATAAAATCTAACTTGCAATCATTCAAATTAAGAATTTTTTTAATTAGTTACCAAAATAATCCAATCTCCTGAACAATTGTAGTAGGTATAACTTTTTATGTTGCCCACATGTAAAAAAAAACTTATCAATGAATAGAAAATTTTGGAAAATTAAAGTTTTACTAATTCAGTGAACATGATGCAACACAATTTTCATAACTTTTCTCCTATAAATAAAGCATAAAACATTGTTACTCAAACACACAAAATAAGCTAAGAATTGATCATTTGCAAGAAAAACAAATGGAGGGAGCTTCTCTTAAGTTGGGTTTCATATTAGTTATTTTGTTTGTTACAACAGGTCTCTCTCTTTCTTTGTGACGTAATATTGATTTTTATTTTTTTAATTTGCTCATTTACTTTAACACCATAAAATCATGGTAGAAACAATTATTGTTTCTCTAGAAATATATAATGGACTAATATTATTCCACTAAGTTTTCACATGTTTCTCAACTATTATTACTAAGACAATAATTTATTATTCTATTGTTGTTCACCGACTAATTGTATAGAAATCATGAGTTCAATTAGAGTCACCTCTATATATAATGACTGGCATCGATTTACGGCACTCAAGTCAAGGTTTTTACAACTACGACTGAGAAGTTGGTTTTGTCACAATTTAACTGTTTTTTATTTAAATTTTAGTTTATATATTATTAACGTTTGCCCACATAATGTTTGTAGATCTGCCATTCACGTCAGCAGCGGATGAGGGCAGTTTTTGTTCAAGTACTGATGAATGTGTAGGCATGATAGCGAAGGGTGATATCTGTAACTGCCCCATATGTAAGTCCAACAAATGTCATTGCATGTGCCCAGGCCCTCCACCTTTAGAGAAAAGAAGAGGCTTGAACAAGAATGTATGATTTTTGAAGACTCAAAAAGTTCTGACATTTGTAACGAACATTTGAACAATAATATTATCAAGAATTTTCATTTTTTTTTATTTACTCATTTTTTTTATGAGTATTAATCCCGCACTTAAATGCACCTAATGATAGAAAAATACTTAGCTTACTGTGTGTCCCTAATATACATTGGCAAACAAAATTGTTTTTCATCTTATGATTGTAATTGGTTTTAGATATACGAGTCTTCATTTATATGGGTATCCATACGAGAAGTTTTGAAACTGTAGATTTCTTCACTCCAAGAAGTTTTTTGAAAGACAAATTATTTTTAGTCTATCACATAGTATAATTTCTCCCCTTTAAACTTAGATTAATGGTTTCGCTCCATCCATGTTATTAAAGCATTTCAAAGTAAATCTAAATGAATTAATTGTAGCTTTAATTTGTAATTTTTTTTCGCTCATAATATTATCTAGATTTAGGAATGTTATTTAAGATTCTTTTAACACAAAAGCAAAATGAAATTAAGAGTGGGAGCTTCCATAAGAAAAAGTGGAAAATTGAAAAGAAAATACTTGAAACTTGTAGGCTTGTAGCGAGCTTGTACTCTACTATTTTATAAATTTTGGTATATCAATAAAATACAATATGAAAAGGAAGACGAATACTAGGGAGAGCTTGTCACTTTAGGTAATGCTCTACACCTATCGACACGTGAAAAGATGATTTGAGCCCAATAGTAATAATAATAATGGTTTTACACTTTTGAACCATTGTGTTATCGCGTTTAATCAGTAATTTATTGGCTGGAAATTGAACATATATCACTTGTTGAGCGATTGATATTTTCACGATTTATTGATATCTCTATTGCACTCTAAGATTTAATTGGTTGGGTGTGATGATGAGAATAGGATATTGTTTGTTGCACCTCATACTGTAGATTTTTAGTATGATCACACTATACATATTTTGGTGGGGAAAAATATATTCCTAAATTATATAAAATATCATCACTTCTTAACCAAATAATTAGCTCTGAAAACCAATATAATATTAATTGCTTATTAGTAATCCATTGCCTTGAAATGATAGACTTTAAACAAAAATCTAAATCCAAAATAAACTTTCTATGTTTTTAATTATTTCACTACAAGACCGATATACTTGTCTTTAAATATTACAAAAGGTCCGCCTGGTTAAAATTATAAGAAAAAAGTATTTTACACAAAATATAGACGGGTCATTTGATTGGGCATGACGACTTCAATCTTTTTGATTCTCGACAAACAAAAAGACCACCACATTCTTATTTGAGTTCTAGAACAGTTCTTTACGATACCTTGCAAGTTGCAAACATTCAAATTTCTTTTAAATTAATAATTAAATTACCAAAATGAACCATATATGGCTAATAAGCATTACAAATTCTAACTTGCAATAATTCAAATTTCATGTAAATTAAGATTTTTTTAACTAATTACCAAAATAAACAATTTTCTTTCTCTTAAGCAAATGTAGTGGGTATAACTTCTTATGTTACCACATGAAAAAAAAAAAAAAAAAAAAAAAAAAAAAAAAAAAAAAAAAAAAAACTATCTAGACTCCCTTAATAACTCCCTAGGGACTCAATATCTTACATAACATTCAAATTATATTTCTCTTTCCAAAAATTAAAAAAAAAACAAATATAGAAACAAATATATGACTAATAACTCAAAATAGTAACAGAAAACTTATCTATATTTGCACGGACAAATTAAACAAAAACAAAATTCCCACTTTCAAGAAAGAAAGAAAAAACCAACACTAAAAAAAATCACCTCTCTCTCTCTCTCTCTCTACAAAATTTTACTTTTTATCACTTTAGTTTATATTAATTTGGAATGGAGAAAAATAGTCCATATGTATAATATATATAAATATGTCAAAAAATATGATGATTTGTTTAGCACTTGGGAGCCCAATTCAACTTTTTTTTTTTGGGTGTTGAGGTTTTTTTCTTTCTTTATTATTATTATTATTATTTTAAAATGCAGGTAATTTTTTTTTATTTGTTACTATTTTTTGTTTTAGTTATTTCATTAGGTAAGTTATTTCTTATTAATTTTCTATGTTTGTTTTATGAGTTTTGGAAAGAGAAAATAAGATTTGGATGTCAAGTAGGAAATGGAGTCCCAAAGGAGTTATTGATGGAGTATGAGTGCGTAGAACCACTTTGGGGAAAAAAAACATGTCAGTGAATAATAAAGATTTGGATAATTACCAATTTAGAGAACATGTTAGTTGCAACACAATTTTTCTCACTTTTTCTCCTATAAAATAATGCCCAAACCGCTGCTACTCAAACACACCAATAATTAAGTCAAGAATCGATGTCTTACAAGAAAAACATACATAAAGGGATTTCTTTAAGTTGGATTTCATATTAGTTATTTTGTTTGTTGCAACATGTCTCTCTCTTTCTCTTTGATGTACTATTACTAGCACAAAAGAAATGCCTTCATTTGTACCAATTATATTTTTTGCTCTTTAACTTAACATTGTAGAATCATGCATGGTAGAAACAATTATTGTTTGTCTAACAAATTAAATATATATAAGGGACGTATTCTAGTTCATCAATTAATTAAGCTTCTACTCGTTAAGTTTCTAAACTGTTATTACTAAGATAATAATATTTTGTATTATTCGAATTATTGACTTGTTGTCCACTAAGTAACTGCATAGAACGCGTAAGTTCAATTAGCAACACCTATATCCGAAGTTTCTCCCTAGCATAAATTAAACTAATGTTTTCTAAGGTGTTTGAGTTGGATACCCCAATCATTTTTAGGCTGATCGATTGATGCAACAACAAATAAAAATTTAAATAAATAAATAAAAGGAAATAAGATACAACAGTAAGTGGAGAAACATGAGGAAGCTTGTAAGGCGCTAACCAACACTGCTTTATCTCATTTTCCTCTGACACTTTTGGTTTTTTGGCATCTCAATCTATTGAGTTACGTACTCAAAAGATTGTAGAAGGTCATGGATAGCAATGTGATGATTAATTGCTGGCGCTAATGACTTTGTCTTTAGGAGCGTAGGCTGGGTTTGCATGCATGATATTCATAAAGGACTAGCTGCGCACTTGTCTCCTCTCATAGTGTAACTTGTTTATATATATCAATAAAATATTAATTACCAATATATATATATATGTGTGTGTGTGTTTGTATTTGTTGAATTTAATTTTCCGACTTTGACTTTGAATGGGAAATCTAGTTTGGCTATATATAAAGCCTAAGTTCAATTGAAAGAGCTATTCGCTCATGTTAACATTTTTACTAATAGTGTTAAGAAGTGGATTCTAATACCACAACATGTTTAAATGGAAGTACCTATGTGGACTGTTCAATTGGTTTCAATATTTTCTTAGCTAAATTGCTTGGATATGTTTGTTATGTTGTAGAGAATGACAACTATTATCAATATTTACTAACATAATATCACGAATTTTTTACTTCCGAATTATTGCAAACCAAACGTTTAAAACGCGTATTAATTAAACACCGCATAATTGCCGTATTACGAATTTTTGACCGAATATTTGATCGTACTGTTTTTTTGAGTCACCGAATAATTCTTGAATTATTTCCGTACCGTATTTTTCCCGTATCCCAAATTTCTAACAAGGTTTATTTTTTTTTTTGATAAAACTGCCCTGATTGTATTAATTAGTAGGTAATTTCTTACAATCATAACAATTGGCATCAAGCTGAAAACAAGAACATAAAGCTGAAATTAGTACAGTTGAAACAAACATAAGCTGTAAATTTATGGAAGTCTCTACATAGACTCCACCAGCTCCAAGCAACCACCAGCACCACCAAGACCACATTGGAAACCCAATTTTTTTTTTTTCTGGGTAGCTTCACAGTTGCTCATTCTTCCACCGTGTTGGATCTCCCAAGGTGACAACTCACGAGTCATCAAGTCGTACAACATAAAACTCCACAACAAAGTAGTCGGATTAGTAATTCCAAATTGGAATGCCCCACCAATCAAAGGCCCAACTAGTGAGTGGTGGCCTGACCAAGAAACCCAAACCAGCAATCTAGAGAGGGGGTAGAAAATGAGAGAGAGCCATGACTTTGAACAAACAAATCATGGAGCCAAACAAGAAATCCGGACATATATAAGGGGTTGAACCCATGGCTTTGACGTCGATAGAGAGATGTTAGACCAAGTAAAGCCAAATTGAAACCAACACAACCAGCTGCATACCAAAAATTAACTAAATCCAACTTATTTAAGGTCTTTAGATGAGGTAAGATCTGCAAAATGTGGGAAGGTGGCTGCACCAAAAGAGATAGCCCCAAAACCCAAGAGACCAACGTTGATCATCTTATGGGTTATAAAAACCTTACATACCAACAAAAAGGAGGAAGTTTTTTTTTTTTTTTTTTTTTTTTTTTTTTTTTTTTTTCTTCAATTAGTAGATCTATTGGAATCAAGGAGTTTGGGGTTGTGGAGACTGGGAAGGATAAAGTTTAGGTTATGGAAGGCTAATTGGGTTAGACCTAGGTGGAGAGGAGAGCTTAAGGGACAAGGGGGAGGTGGAAAAGACTATTGTTCCCCACAGGAAGGGTATCTCTACTCCCTCAGGCTTGAGAGAGATCGAGAGCGGCAACCATTTTTTATGGGGACATAATTGCTAGCAAGGTCTAGAAGTGGTTATTATTCTAAATGAAATAGATAAAATACTATTTGTTGTTGTTGTTGTTGTTGTTGTTTTTTTTTTTTTTTTTTTTTATTTTTTTTTTTTGGCTCGTCTTGTTATATAAATTTATACTACTATACTAGTTACTCTACTACTTATAAGGGGGCGTGGGCAAGCTAACCAAATTGTTGTCTCTCGGTCTAACACTTTGCTAATAGCCTGGATGGTTTTACCCCCTATTCCAGTTCTTAAATTACAATTATAGTTGTGTACATACTTTTTAAATAGTTGATATATTCCAGGGGTGAAAAAGTAATATTGTGACATGTTTTTGTGCTTGGGTTAATCGGTTCTAAAAAGAGAGTGATTTTTTGCTCCCAGCGTTGGTTCCTCCAAGCGCTCCAAGAGACACACGTCTTATTTTTTCCACAAAAAAAAAGGTAGTTATACTTGGCACAAATTCCTCAAAATTCCATATTTTACTAGTTTGTCCCTCAGTCATAACTAGAAAGGAAATAAAAAGGAAACAGAAATAAAACAAAAAATAGATATCAAAATATGAAAAACACAATGAATGCATTAAGAACAAGCTAACAAGAAAATGATATTATTGTTATTAACACATTTTTGTGGGAAGAAGATGAAGAAGAAATACACACGTTTGTTGGTTTATTCCACACTATATTTATTTATTTTTCTTCTTTTTATTTCCTTTATGAGGAACAAACTAATAAAATTGAGAATTTTGTGACGGTTGTAACTTTCCTTTTTTTGTGGAAAAGATGAGACGTGTATGGCTCAAAATTTCCTTGGAGCGCTTGGAGGAACCAACGCTAGGAGCAAAAAATCACTCCTAAAAAGAGAACGATTTTGTAGACATGCATAGAAATCATTTTATCTCTCTTTTTTCATTTTTTATATATTTTTTTCTTTTAGTAAAATTTAAATAAATGAAAAAACATAAAAGAACAACACGTCAACATCATCTTCTACCACATAGTTAGACAACCAACAAAATTGAAGGAAAATAAAAAATAAACAAAAAACAAGATTGAGGCAAAGTTTTGGTGACACCTAACAAATCCAAATAGAAGTTCCTAAGTTGGTTGCCGAAGTTACCGATGTCGATGTTGAAGCAATTGCCAAACTAATTTGGTGAGTATTGGGTAAATTCATAAAATAATAATAATAAAAAAATAGTTAGTTGAAGAAGAGAACATTATTGAGAGTTTTAAGTTTTAAAATTGGATTTACTTTTTTAGACAATTTTCTATTTATGGTGTTGGAAGTTATATTATTGTGGTTGAGAAAATGGTGTAAAGAATAGTGGAATGAGTTTCAACCAATTGAGTTGGGGAGAAAGTTTTTTTAATCAGTTCTTTAAAAGGGAACAACCACAACTATTGTTGTTTGGTGGATGGAGAAGTTTTCAATAGTGGAAGCTTATTATTATTATTATTATTTTATATTTTTTTATTAAAATAAATAAAATGAAAAAAATAAACCGACTGTGTTGAGTTTTTCTAAGTCCATGTGTTAAGTTGGAGACGTGGACCAATGAGCTTATGATGTCCCGTGGACAACATTTCTATGCCAAATTCACTGTTCTAAAAAAGAGATTTTCACTTTGAATCACCCATTTTTTTTGTGTTGGGACTACCGTACCTTACCAGAAAAAGAAAATACAAAAGAGAGAGAGCCCTTGCCCACGTGCTCAAGGCTAGTCTAAGGTAATGTGTGAAGTGCTGTGTGGTTCTGTGAAGGAACACACCTCACTTAAAAGTAAGAACCAGTACGTTCTGCATTAGTTTGCTTTCCAACTTCCAGCTATGATACTTGCTCGGAGGTCATGGTCTCCTCATGTAAATGTTAGTAGTATTATCAGTACGCACAATGTTACTTTTCCTCGCACGCCCACGCAGATATTTCAAAGTTTTGGTCCATTTGAAACTATAAGACTTGGTCGACCGTATCTAAAACACTTAGAGAGATTGATCCCGATAAACAACAACCATATTTCTTTTTATGTCTATATATTGGGAATAGAAAATCCAACATAAGTTATCTATTTTGATTTCCATATTTATTTTATCTTTTCTTTATTAATCATTGGCAAACTTAATAAGATTTTATAAGTCATTATTCTAATAATTGTGGCGACGACAATAAAACAGGACGTGTCTTTAATCCATATTTCCGTTGCCGAACTTGCTGTTCTATTTGGACAAAAAGTATGTGCTATTTTGTCTTCTGAAACTAAACACGAATACGATGACCTCTGAGGTTTCCACCACACCACCGAAATCCTTTTGAAATGACAACAAAATAAATAACATTAAAAATTGAACTTAAGCTGCCACTTGGGTGGGCCAATCCGTAATTGTCATTTAAAAACAAATTGATATGGCCCATTCAAATTCGGGCTGAGAGAGGGGCTGAATGGTAAATTGAAACATAAAAGTTGGTACGCAAGACAACCGACCGACTTCATGGCAGCACAGCCAGTGCACAAAATCAAATAAAGTCTTATTTTTCTTTTGTTCAAACTTCAAACACGCCTTCATCAAATCCTCATTTTTGACACCCAATAAAAAAAACCAAAGTCAGATATTGGAAAAATTTCGATCAAAACTAAATGGGATCTATTTCTCAGGTATATAGCTGATATTCAATTATTGTTATTATTGTTGTTGGATTTATGTGTTTTGTAAACATTAAAGTAAGTAACAAATTCCAATGTCATAAACAACAAACCCAAAAAACAATCCTCCTTGCCATTGCAGAACGCAACACCCAAATCTCTTCAATAATCAATTATCGAAACCTAGCTAGGTAATCAATTCTTTGTCATAGATGATTTAGATACTTACAAGAGTTTTATTATTTGTGTGTGTGATATAGAATATAATTTAACCTTTAAGTTATTGGGTGTGGTGATTCAACGCTTTCCATCTGGTTGGTTGGTTGGTTGTTGTTCCTCAATTTTGGGGATGAACTATTGTTTGAATGTTTTAGTCATTTTGGATGCTACTCATGAGTCATGACAATGCTGTTGGAATTCTTGGTTTGTTGGAAATATATGTTTTGTTGGTACGAACTTCGTTAGGCAACATCGATTTGCGGTATACTAGTTAGTATAATCTGGAAAACATTTTTTTTAGTACAATATGAAGTCGTTTTTGTATTTTACATTTTAGAATTCCTCTTGACAAATGGCTAATTAGGTATCAGAAAAACGAAGTTAACAATACCAGTTAATCTTTATGTAGGGTTGTTTTCACTTCAGACATTAGTATGTTTACAATTGTTTGGCGTGGGGGGTCTAGAAAATGGGTACATTTCGAGTTCTTATTTCCTCTCCTTTGAGGAGCTCTCAATTTTAGAATGAAGAGGTAGATACTGTCAATGGCGGGGACAGAAAAACGAGGCAGAAAAGCTACTCGTGGAACTAGTGTATCGTACTTCAAGTTGACTGAGATATGATAATCAGGATATATATATGATAGATGCTATTTACATGGAAGAAGAAAATCCTTGTCTGAAGTTAAAGTTTGATATTTTTTTTTGCAGGATGCTGTTGAGATGAACGGAAGTGTTCTAGCACTTACAGACAATGTGGTCATACCTGTCAGTGCAGTTTTGAATGCAATTGAAGAGCATGGGGTTAAAAGAATTGAACAGAATGATCCCTTAATTATCACACAAGCTTTATCTTTAAGTAAGTTTACTTGACTTACAAACTTGACTTGCCGACTTTTGTAAGACTTCAGATTGAAAAAAATCCACCACAAAGTATATTTCTCATGAACAAGCAACTCTTTCTACTGCTCAAGTACTATGGGAAAGTTGCAGCTACTCTACATAAATTACTCTGGTTATATATTTCTATCTGTCTGTATTGTATCCTCTAAATGCGTTAAAAAAATTCAGCAGAGTTAGTAGATAAATGACATGACACCATTCTTCAATTAGCAAAACAATGAATAATTCTATTTGTTGCAGACTTTTTGGTATATAAAGAAATTATAAAATGGTATATGATATTTCCATACAAAGAAGGTATTGAAAGGTATATGATATCATTTGATAGAGAAGGTATAGAAAGAAGTAAATAGAATTGCAGACTATTTGGTGTTGCATATGACTAGTTTTACAAAGATTGCATGATAAAACAAAGATATACTTTCAGAACATTGTGCAAATTCGACGTATCAAATGGAAAATATAGGTCTTTTCATTTGATTATTATTATTATTTTATTTCTATGCTTAAAATTAAGATAGAATTGAATACGATATAGTATGGGTAATTAATAGCCATGGCTGAAAGAGATACCTTTTCGGTTTTTTGTCTTGCGGTGATTCCAACTTAGTAGTTTTTTAATGATTTGTTGGAAAAGAGCCTCAACGCAAAGCCTCAGGGGTTTCTCTGTGAGACTTGGTCTTGAGTCGTTTCAAAATGTAAGCAATAACGTTTTTTAAGACGTTTTAAAGCATATATATATATATTAGTAGTCGAAATCCTTTTAGTGTTTGTTTTAGTCTATGTATGTTTAGTGGGGAACATCTCGAGGTATGTACTTGGTATGGTTTGAAGAACCATAGTGATTCAACAGGCTCTACTATCCTCCATTATCTCAATTTTGCATTGGAAGGGAAGTAATCCTAATTCACAACTTTCTCTAATCTACATTTTTTTTATACCAATAACAGAACAATTGCCAATTACATCTTCCTCAATGGATGTTGTTGTCTTTGTCTTGACGACACACGAGCTTCCTGGTCATGAGTTGCTCGAAGAGATGTTTAGAGCGTTAAAGCCTGGTGGTGCAGTTACCTTTCAAAAGTCTCAGTCTGTTGCAGTGAACAAAGATGAGGTAAAATTTAAGTTTTATAACTTGGTTTCATGCGAGTTTTTTGGAAGATCACTCAATGTCCCCTTTTCTGCAGATAGTTTCCACTCTTAAGCGTAGGTTATTGCTGGCGGGATTTCTAGATGCAAAAGTACCATTGGAAAATCTCAACTCCTTCACAGTAAGTGTTGGGCTCTTCCTGTCTATCTTGCAAATGTATCTCTATTGCTTTCATTTATGTCCTTTTTTACCTAGATACTTTCGTTAATATGCAGGTTAGGGCCAATAAGCCTTCGTGGAAGATGGGTTCCTCCTTTACCATAAAAAAGTCTACAAAGAGTCTGCCCAAAGTACAGATTGACAATGATTTGGATCTGATTGATGAAGACAGTCTTTTAACGGAAGAAGACTTGAAGAAACCACAATTGCTACCAGGTAAATTATAGAACCCTATCAAAAAATTTGGTCCTGTCGTTCAGTCCTCTGAGCGTCTTTATGTGATTGTCCTCCTGTAGTTGATGATTGTGAAGTTGGAAGCACAAGGAAAGCATGCAAAAATTGTAGTTGTGGACGTGCTGAGGCAGTGGAGAAAGTGGAGAAGTTGGGACTCACTATGGACCAGATTGAGAATCCTCAGTCCTCATGTGGTAGTGTAAGTGCCAACATTTCTAGTCTTTAAGGGCATCTCCAATGGAGGGTGTAGAATTGCACCTCCATGTAGGCTCTACATAGATGCCATTAGGATTTTACAATTTCTCATTACACACTAAAGACTATATATATCCACACTTGATAGTTCCCGATGGAGAAATGTAAAACATTTGGATTTTAAAAATCAGGCGTCACTTGGAGTGACGCCCTAGTTTACAAATGGCCACTTTTAGAACTAGAGAGGGACATCATTTGGAGTGATGTTCGGACATATTTTAAACTCGCGCATCACTCCAAGTGATGCCCGAGCCTTTTACCAATTTGTATCCGGGTTGATAATTCCCTACTCCCTCTATTAGTCATTAGCTATTATCTACGGCTTACACGCCTCATTGGAGATGCTCTAATTCAATAAAACTTCACATACACACTCCCCATTTTGTTGAGGCAAATAAAAATCCACAATATTGTGATTTATTCATTTAGAATGTTTAGAACTTTCTGGTGCTCTTAAAATGTAGTGTAAGGTTTGTTCCTTGGAAATAGTTAAAAAAACTATATTCTTCCTGTTTAAACATTTTTTTTCCACAACTGCAGTGTGGTCTAGGTGATGCATTCCGTTGCGGCTCGTGCCCTTACAAAGGTCTGCCTCCATTTAAACTGGGTGAGAAGGTATTAATCTAAACTGTACTCGCTCTTTTTCCTTGACGCTCTCTGAAAGAGATCTGTGTCTAATAAAGAAATGTAATTAAATAAGTCAGAAAGTCATGCATTGTGTTCTTGATGCAGGTATCACTGGCTGGGAATTTTCTTGCATCTGACTTCTAGTTATCACAAAAGAAATCTATAGAGAAGTTTGTTGTTGAAGAATTTATTTACGATGGAGATGCTGTAGTTTGAACTGGTTCAGGTGTCTCAAACTTGGTTCTTCGGCTGTTAGGTTTTATTTTACAGATTTGTCTCTTTATGATTTTGGTTTCCTCTATCAACTTCAATGTAGAGTCTAATGGTATTGGGTTTTAAGAGAAGTGTAACTGTTGAAATAAAAACTTTCTTTGTGTTTTTCGCAATTCTAGACATGCAATTGTTATATTGACAATGCGGACTTCTGTGTTTATCCGACACTCTGAGTTAAATGGACTACAGAGAATTCATTCAGAAATCTTATGAGCTGTAAATATAGTGCAGCTTTGCTGTGTATTGTTCTTCCTGACTAAATAAACCCAACCACCTATGGCAGTAAGACTGTAAGAGAAGTGGTTCTGTCATTCTGTGAATCTGTGATCCTGTTGCTGTTAAGTTAATACGTAACCGAAGTACCGAACTACTTTAAACTTTAAAGATGAGTATACTCTGCTCGAAGATGAGAAAAAATTGAGAGGGCCTCACTTTTCAGGTTCGCAAGTGCATACACTTCTACTTGCCAATGAGCAATGCATGAAATTGTACAGGGATGCAACACTTTATTTTGAGATTCTGTTCACTGGGAGACAGTAGGACACAGTTTTGAAATTTGAATGACCTGACCATTACACACTTGGACAAATATCCTCATAAAATGATGAACAGTCATTTTCGTTAGAGTCTTTGTTATTCTCACACAAATGTCCAATACACGTTTTGAGCTATTGAATACGAAGCAATCCTAAATCTCGATGTGAAATTGCCAAATGTTCCAATACACGATTTTCACACATGCGCTTTACATTGTTTACAAGTGCTCAGTGCATAGACTGATAGACAAAGTTCAAAATTAACGGTTGAAAAGAACTTGGGTTTCAAGAGGAATGCTACTAAATGCACATTTTGCTTTGTATACTTTGTTTAGATGTCAAAAACAGAACGTGTCTTTCAGTGAGGTTGAGACTCATGCAACTCATAAGTGCATTGTCTACTAGATCTGAATTGTCATGTTGATATAGGTGGGTCATCCATTTTAAGTATCTAGACGGATTCAACCGATGCCCAAAACGTTATCTCAATGGCTCACCAAAACATGGATCTCGAATTCTACAATTTTTGCTTCTTGTGTCTTCTCTCAACGTTCAAACTCACTTTAAAAACTATACACATATATTAATTTAAAGGGTAAACATACCATGTTTCTCTCCTTCTCAATTGTTGAGTTATCGCAGTTCCAACAAGTGCAAGGACGATGGGATCAGATCTTTCTACTTTCTTCTTATGTCGATACCTCCAGCAACTCTCGCATAATTTTTCAATAGTTAGCCCATAGCAGCGAACCGGTAATTTTGTGTTTTTAAGGCGTGCTCGATGTAACCGATGATGACCTGTGAATCCCCTCACCAGATTTGTAACAATGTCATCCAAGCCCGTGATTACTAGTCAACCTCTACAAATGGCCCAGCTGACCTAAAAGACCCTGGATCTAAAAAGTAAAAAAAACATCAATCACAAATATATTGCGAATTTGAAACTTGCCCTAACAAAAACCAAAATTTACTTTCCTATTAATATGGTATAAGCCGGACTCCTCACTAAAATATCAAATCCAGTTAACCCAATTTCAAATACTGTATTTCTTTCTCTCTCCTTAAAAAAAAACACAACAGGTCAAAGTAAGAATAATTTTCTCTCATCTCAAAAAAAACTTCTCTCTCTTTCCCTCTTATACATAAAAAAAAATTAAAAACCCATTTGGCCGAGTGTCCTCGTTTATTCTGTCCTTGAACAACTTATTACCTTTAAATACCCTTACCAAATCACTAAATTCCTTTTAAATTTTTTTTTTTTCATTTTGAAGTGTGTGATTTTTTTATTGTTTTGTTTTACTGAGAAGAGAAGAGAGAGATGGATGGAAGTGGAACGCAGTATAATCCAAGAACTGTTGAAGAAGTTTTCAGGGATTTTAAGGGTCGGAGAGCTGGAATGATTAAAGCTCTCACTGATGGTTCGCTCTTTTTTTTTTTTTTTTTTTTTTTTTTTTTGAGTTGGAATTGAGGGGTTTTTTGATGGTTGGATATTTTTTGTTGTTGTTGCAGATGTTGAGGATTTTTTCCAGCAGTGTGATCCTGGTTAGGGTTTCTGACACACTCCTTTTTTGGATTATTAGTTTTTGCATGTTTGATTTCTCACGAGATTTTGAGTGATAATGAAATGTGGGACAAATTTTGGTTTCTAGCCTTTTTATAGTTCTGTAGATTTTAGGAGTTCTGTTTATTTTAGTAAATAGTAATATTCCTTGGTTGGGAACTTGGAATTTTTAAATATTTTATTATTATTATTACTATATTTATTTTTTGAAATATTTCCGTTCAATGTGGGTTGTATAAACATTCTGTGTTCTATTTGTATGGGTAGAGGTGTTTAGTTTTTGAGTTTGAAAGTTTATTGTACAGAGATTTCAGGGTCATTTGTTTATGGATAAGTGAAAAAAGAGCTGTTATCTAGAGCCTATGGTGGTCAGTTTTGTTTGGATACAAATTAAAATGGTCTTTCTTGTCGCTAGAAGTGCATTATGCAATTTGAATCCAGATTAGCGTCACTGTTGTGTATTGAAAAATGCAATGCGGTTGGTATGTGGTGCATCATTTTCTCATTTAAACTTTTGTGTCGAAAGTAATTCTTCAAGATTTAATTGAGGCCTTTACCCTTGGTGTCATTTAGACATATTTGGTTTCAGGAAATTAGGATTCACGCTAAGTTTAAAATAGGACCTTACAATCTTTGTGGAGTAGCTAAAGTGGATTTGCGTCACATTTAGTTTTGTTTGATATCCATTGGTGTTTTAAACCAGGCCAGGGTCTTTGGAGGATGGGTTATTCTTCCATGAATTTTTGTCATTCTGAAGTTAAGTGTTACTTCTTTGGATTTTTATGAACACTGTGATGACTATGTACAGTAATATATCTGGCCCTACAAGGATTAACGCATATCGAAGTCTCAATATAGATGAAACTCTTGTTTTTGTTTGAATTTATAATCTAAATATGTTAATTTCTATTTATAGTAGTCCTTTGTGATTTTAAAAGAAAAAGCTCTAGGTTTGATCTCCTACAAAAACCATTAAATATAAAGAACCATGATTCTCTTAGCATACATGCTGTAATTTGAACCAACAAAAAAATAATAGAATTGTGTATATAACTATCGCTACAAAGATGCATACACTAAGAAAATTATTACAAGTGGAAAGGGAAAAGTGATTTCCAACAAAAACCTAGTTTTATCCAATGGTTTCATTCAGAATTTTAAATCACAAGAAAAAAAAAAACACTAATTGTTGAACATATTAGTGTAACATCCATTGTTCAAGAACATATTTCTAAATCAGGTATTAATCTTGGAAAAAAAAAGTTGTTGAACTTGTTGGATATAACAAATTGCTCACAGCCAAGGTTCACATTTACAACCTGAGGTGTAAATTGAACGCTAATTAACTTTTAGTTGATACGTCCTTCGTGCTAATGGATGTATCAATTAAAGGATGAGTTTCTGAGTGTGACTTATGGATTTTTTGTTTCAGTAGTTTGTTGGTTACTCTAATTATCATGTTGTTATCACGCTTGGATGATAAGGTGGATAACATATCCGTAGTTAGGCCCATTAGTTTGATTGTATTAAGTTGTCGTCATTTTCTTATTGCAGTGTTGGCTACTAGAATGTATTTAATATTTCTTCAAATTAGCTCCTCCGAACAGGTCCCTCTGCTTTCAATTTACACCTCGTAGGTTGAGTAATTGCTAATGGACATATTGTCATATTGTTTATTATTGAATCTTGGGCCTGTTATGTGGTTTATAAAATTTATGCTGTATAAGATAGTAATAATGCATTATATTTATAATGAGAAAGGAGTGCCAGGTCCTACCGCTTTATAACTTTCTGGTGATCACCATCTGGATAGTGGATAATATTTTTGTGGATGGTGAAATTTGTCTTACATAAAGGTGTATTATTGCAAGTCAACATTTTTTACTATGCTATAAAGCATTCAAGTGCTCTTTCTTCATCCTCTATTCTGTTTGTATTTCATAGTAATTTTCTTAATGCTCCATCTTTCTTGTTTGAAACACAATTTAGTTGGATCTTGTGGTTGTGTCGATATGACAACCCGCCTTCTCAGCTTATTTTTGGTGCAAAGTTTCAGCTTTTGTGATTTACTGATTCTGTAATTGTAGCGTTCTTAGATATTTCTTGTGTTGTGCAGAAAAGGAAAATCTGTGTTTGTATGGATTCCCCAGTGAGCAGTGGGAGGTTAATTTACCTGCTGAAGAGGTCCCTCCCGAGCTCCCAGAGCCTGCATTAGGCATTAATTTTGCTCGGGATGGAATGCAAGAAAAGGACTGGTTAGCTTTGGTTGCAGTCCATAGTGATGCGTGGCTACTTGGTGTGGCATTTTATTTTGGTGCAAGATTTGGATTTGATAGAAGTGACAGGTAAACATTTTCTACTCAACTGTGTATATTTTTGGTGTTGTTACCGTTGAGCTCTCCAATTTTGTGTGGTTGCTAAATGCTAATATTATGTGATTGTGTGCAATATTTGCCCAAGTGAGTGGATACAGGGAAAGTTAAATAACTATCCTGTTTTCTGTTTGATCTGATGGGATTGTTACTTAGGAACGTCAAATTTTGAGCTTATTATTCTTGTTATCATAGTTATCTCTACATAGTCAGACTGCTTGTCATATATTACCCTAATAGATACTTTTTTGACAAACTTTTGTAGCAATCCAGATTGCATTCTCTCTATGTTACATGGACACACCATATTATAAAAATAATCTGTGTCAGCGTATCCAGCTCGGATACGACACACGCACATAATGTATCTTATATGCCTTAAATTTTTGTACGTTTCCGTGTCTTTAACTTGCATTCTGTGATTTGTTGCAAAAAACGTGTCTGTATTGGCTAAGTTACATTGACATGGATAGGTGTGTCTGTATCCAGCAAGAATACGAAGTGTTTTACATGGCAAAATATAAAAATTGAGGTATATTACATACAATGTGTCTGATATGTGTGACGTATACGACACAGATTATTTTTTAAAATGTGGCTGTCCTTATAACATAGGCTATTGGGCATGTAGCGCCAAATTTAACATTCGTCACATCTCTCCAAATATCTTGCTCTCCCGGTCCGTAGTGCCTAATCTACTTCCATTGTAGACCCTTGTTCCTCAATTGTATGATGCTAATATCCAATCCATCTTAATTCTTGGGCATGTAGACATTGTAACGAAGATACCTTGGTTTTGGCGTACATGTGAATTTTGACATTAGAAATTGTGGTTTGTTAATTGTCAATAGCTTTTCATAGTGTAGTATCTGTGGATGTAGCTCAGTTTTATTAACTCCATTTTGGATTCATTGCAACCATGTAGTCTTATACCTTACATCTGCATACCTTTTCCCACACAGTGAATGTCTTGCAAAGCTAGTTCTAGTGCATTATAGAAATTGTAGTTGGCATGTCAGAAAGTGGTAACAGCTGTTCATTAAGGGACTATCTGTTAGATATTCGTTGTTAATAGAATTCTTTTAGCTAGACTTAATATTGTTGTATGATTTTTTTGGTAATGCTGTTTTTAATGATAGTAACTCCTTTTTCTCACTCTTTTTGTTGTATTTCTGGCGAGTCATGCACAAGACATTTGAAGTCATTGGGGGAGGGGGGGTTAGGGGTGAGATGTGGGTGCTACGTTTCTCAAGAGGCGCCGCCCCAGCAATCCCTTTGACAACAACCTGCAACTTCTTACACTAAAGGTCAAGCTACCTTTGACAACATAAAGTCAATGTCGTTATGGGATGTTAGTTACTTAATAGACAGTAGTTTAATGTAGGTGGTGAATCATCATATCTTTTGCTCAATTCCACATGCTTGGCAATTTTGATTTGTCATTCTTGTTTTTTCTTGTGTGCATTGCAAGGTGGTTTGACTATTTAATGCATGAAGTAATTTGATCTCTTGTTGATCAGTTACGAGTAAGCATGTAATATGGATGGGACACTAAGATGGACAGTTTGTTTCTGTACGGATTTGCCTTAGTGTTGGGTTGCTTGGTGCCATTCTTATTCTTTTGCGTTTTTTTGGTTTTGAATCACAGTACACTTCATATTGATACACATTTTCAATTGGATTAATATATCTATGTATGTACTACTTTGATTGGTGACGACATGAAGTATTAATTGAACATGATTTCTTTTACTCTAGGTTTTTCCTTGCCTTACCCTGTATGCCTTTCCCACGCTTGTGATGCAGGAAACGTCTGTTTAATATGATAAATGAAATGTCAACAATATATGAGGTTGTCACTGGAGCTGCAAAGAAGCAAGTTAAGGAGAAGTCTTCGGTTTCAAATCATAGCAGCACCAAATCTAAACCAAACTCTAAGGTGCTAAAAGCTTTTACCAGTTCATTTATTTATGGATGAGCTAAATGACTAGTTGGTTAGTAAGTGTGTGTTTTGTTGGTATAGACTAGGTTTGGTTTGGTTTGGTTTGGTTTGGTTTTAGTGTTGTTTTACTGGTAGCGGAGTGTTAATTTCATTTGTTACGACTGAAAAGGTCTTCATAAGGTAAACCAATCACGTATTCACGAGTTTATGTGTTGTTCCAATCATGGTTTAGATTGAAGAGATATCCCCTTACTGATCAGTGAATCTGGACCTTATGATCATGAACCATGTCTTACCAGCATTTAAGTAGGAATGATTGGCAGGACTTCAATAAATATTCTTTGCAATATTAAGAAGGAAACACTAGTCCCGACCTTAAGAACACCTTCCAAAGTGAACAAGTTGCCTTGTTTGCTAACCTATTAAGGAACTGTAGAACTTACTGGTAATTATAATCAATACCTTACTATTCAATTGCGGGTTTATTCTTTCTTTACAAGCAGCTAGTGTGAGGTTAACTTTGTCAACATTCTTTCTCCCCTATCTGTGGGTGCAATTTTTGAGTTTATTGGGTGTTGTACTTGATGTGTATCTACATATTTATCTCAATTTAGTTATTGGTATTCACTTATTTGGCAACAAAAGCAGCGGGCTTCTGAATCTCAGGGCAAGTTTTCGAAGCCAACACAACCAAAGGAGGAAGACGAAGGTTTGGACGAGGAGGATGAGGACGAGCACGGGGAGACATTGTGCGGGGCATGCGGTGAGAACTATGCATCAGATGAATTCTGGATCTGCTGTGATATCTGCGAGAAATGGTTCCATGGAAAGTGTGTGAAGATCACTCCAGCAAGGGCTGAGCATATTAAGCAGTACAAGTGTCCTTCGTGCAGCAACAAAAGAGCACGCCCTTGATGTTCCTGGAATAGAAGATTATTGGCGTCTGTATTTTCGTGAACTAACTGTCCAGTAGCTTAGGTTTGTTCCTTGTCTCTTCTGCCTTGTTGGGCATTAAGTGTTTCGGTACTTTCGTTCTGAAAACTGTGGATGATAGTGTTTTCTTAATTAGGCTTGAGGATACCGTTATTTGTTTCTAAATTAGGTCACAGATATGTACTTTTCTATACAGGAAATCTGTTTTCCCCTGTTAATCATGAAAACACCTTCACATGGTGATTTGGCACCTCTTTGTTCCTGCTTTTTTTTTATTAGTAACATAATGTGGTCTAGTTTCAGCATGCATTAGAAACTGTATGCTCAAACCCTTTAAGTTTGTTACTGTTTAAAAGAGAATCATACCTCTTGTTACTGTTAAATGTAGTAAGATTATCTGATAGTGCTCTGTAAGATGCAAGACGATTAACATGGTTTTTGATGGTAAAGCCTGGCAAAATAGTCTACGACTCTGAGGCTTGAAACCGTGGGTGATCTCTACAATGTGGTCATTTAAATGACAATGCGAAGTGGGTCTTAGGTGTAGTCTATTGACCACCGCACCATCAGCAGGATTGAAAACGGTTATCGTGCTTTGATATGAATGGCAGTGTTAGTTGGGCAAATTGCGTCGATAATTGTGAACAGTGTTACCAATCTCGTCTCTTCCATGACATGCCTGGAGAATAGTTACTTTTAGTTCATTATGCTATAAGGATAGTCTTATCTTTGAACATGCATGGAGAATAGTCTTATCTTTGGACTGTTCATTATGCAGTGCCCTATTCAACCGTTCAGGTAATCTTGAAAGTACGTTGTAGTTATCAACAACAATTACGGGGTTACTTCTAAGCATATATTGTTTTATACAGTTATTTTAGTTATAGAACTTATTCCTGGGCTGAAGTCTATAATCCTGAATCTAACCTATTCTCCCCTCTTGCCGACCCTCCTCCTGAACTCACTGTTAAGAGTTTTGAAGACATTTCTACAGCTCTTGTTGCTAACAGGGATAAGATTGATTGGGTTCAGGGTGCGCGTGCATCCGCATCCGCTTTTGACGTGATAAATGGGTCGTGGACTCAAATCTCAGTTCCTTTTCGCAAACCAATGCGTTGTATCTTGGATCTGTTGTTGTTGGGGATTTAATATTTACTTTTGACCATGGAGATGTGCTTGCTTATGATTGTGCTAATTGTGTTTGGTTTGAAAGCCCAATACAAGGTTTATATATATATATTAGGGGTGATTTCGGATCGGATCGGATTAACCTCTTTTGGAATTTTTCCAAATTTTTTTCGGAACCTAATATGCTAGCCAAATCCGATCCAATTTTTTTTCGGATTCAAAATATATTTCTAATTTCGGAACTTTTGGAAATTTTGGAATAACTCGAAAATTTCGGAATACTTGGTAAATTTTCAAAAATCTCTTTACTTTCAATTATTTTTGGAATATCATACGCCAATGTTCATTGTAGGGAGAGAAAATCATGTCCACAACACCAATGTACCAACAACAATACGCGACTTGTTTCTTGAGAAAACCCATTTTCATTCAAACAAGTGATCCAAGAAAAAAGCGAAAAAAAGAACGCAGCCCACCACCAATAGCAAACATTGCATTCATTTGAGGTCCGGGTATTTGTAATGTTTCAATCTTTTTTCGGTGTGTGGAAATTGAAGCGTGAAGTGTCTGTGATAAATAATGGATTATGGTTTTGGACTCTAAGTAGCTTTACATAATATTCTATCTATTAATTTTGGCTTTTGGATTGGTGCGGAAGTCATTGTATGACTCAATGACATTTTTTTCATATCATTGTTGTTATGGCAGGCGATTGTAATGACAGTAGAGTGGTCCCAATTCAAGTGGGAAGTAGGGGCTAGGTTATGTTTTGTTTTGTTTTGGAAGTAAAAAACTAGAAAATGAATTAATTGTCGAGATCTAATCAAGTGGATAGTGAGAGAAGTATATATTTTCGGAATAAATTGGCAATAATATCAGAAATTTCGGAATTTTTAGATCGGATCGGATTTTAGAATTATATCCAAATCCGATCCAATTTTTTTTTCGAATTTCGGAAATCGGAAAATCGGCCCATGAAAACTACACCCAGAGCCAGACCAATTTCGGGTCGGATTTCGGAAAAATCGGAAATTTGGCAAAAAGAGACACCCCTAATATATATACAAACCGATATATATATATATATATATATATATATATATATATATATATATATATATATATATATATTTCGATAATCAGGTTTAGATATTGCTGCCACTTGTTTTGGACGTGTTCTTAATTTAGGAAATGGATCTTTATTTGTTTTTTGGTACAACAGATACAGACATTGGGGCACATATAAGGAACAATATGGTTTTCGGCGTTTGACATTTCAAGTTACTAGGGTAAACTCCGCACAATTAAGCTATTTGTTCACCAATGTTCTGACTCGGTCTGCTTAATGTGTTGGTGGTGGATCAGGAATTGTTAAAGAACGAAATAGTATATACTTTTTAGATCATGCGAAATCTATCAAACAACTAATATTAAAAAAAAAAAAAAATTGTTATTCTTATGAAATCTATTTCATGTTAAACAACGAAATAGTATATGGCAACTGGAGAGAGAGAGATTACATCATTACAATGTTGTCAACTTGTTTTTTTCACATTAACGTATAACATGAAGAATATCATGAACTACTAGTAGACAAGATTTGAATATAAATTGTGATAAATTATTATTATATATAAATACTTTATTTTATTATTATTTTTTTACTTGTTGTTAAATCACTCGTAATTCTTTTTATTTACACCGAACATAAAATTAATCTTGTTAGAGATCATTCGTTTCAATTTGGGATTTAGGGTTTTCCAATTTGTTGAACATGTGAAATAAATCAAACAACTCAAAGTAACAACATTAAAAAGTATGAATCTCATGAAAACAAAAAAATAAAAATAAAAATGCAATAAGAGAGAATGCGATTAAAATGAAATTGTTTTTTCACTAAAGCTTTCAAAACACTTAATATACCTCTAAGTTTTCATCATCAATCTTTCTTGGTGTGTATGTTAAACAAATTTATAAAACTAGAAAATAGTTGACGATAAATCTTTGGGTTAGTTTTTGGTTTTGAGCTTTTTTTGTTTCACACCAAGAGTAATATTATGAATGTGTTAGACAAATTCAAATTTTAGTAAAAGATTATATATTGAATTGAAGATGCAACTTAGTAATACCAGGTAAATAATAATTTTGTAGTTTTGTTAGATTTTATTTTTGTACAAGCTAAATAACTATATGAACATTTTTTTTCCACAAAGTATAGTTTAGAAGTTAGCAAATTAGTGGAGGGTCTCATTTGTTTATTTCAAATCAACCTCTGTCAAAGCTAACATATGTCTGTATCGACACGGATACTTGCAAAACCCGATGGTTCTTTTTGCGATTTCTGCTAAGAGGTTACTAATCCCGATTAAATCCACTCGCAAGCCCGCATTGTCACCGTCAACATAATAATTTAGTCTTTTAAGTTTAGGCACTCCCTGAAAGAAAACAACATAATCAGATCGCCAAATGACCCATAATACAAATTTTGTGTTTTCAAATAAGATGCAAAATTGATAAACGTGATTGACAAGTCCACAAGGAATGGACTCATGGCAATTGGCCTTGATTCACATAGCGAATAGGTCTAGAAACCCGAAGGGTCGAAGAGTAAATCTGAGAGAGATAAGTTATGAAGGTTGTGAGTCACTTCCACATCTTTGATTGCGCGATACAGAGCATTAGAGGATGCCTGAACCTATTCGCCTCTTGAATTGCCACCTATTCGCCTTTTGAATTGCCACCTGAAAAAAAAAATTAATTGAAAATTTTCATCATCCTATATTACAAATACAACAGAAAACCCCAACAATATGACCATTATAACGGTTAAATGGATAACTAAAAAAACACAAAATTTAACAAAAAACATAAAAGAAACAAAAACGAAAAATTGAACGGTTATATGGATAACTAAAAAAACACAAAATTTAACAAAAACCTAAAAGAAACAAAGACTAAAAATTGAACGACTAATTCTCACTTGCAATACTAATGCATGAATAAAACCGAAAAATTGATACATACATCTCTTTTTAAATTTTCGAGCATCCATACTCGAGTCTATGCATGAATTGATCATAGAAGAAAAAGCTAAAGGAAAAGAGCAAAATCTATCAATGCACGAAACCCCAACCTTCAAAATTCAAGTACATGATAGATACTTTTAAAGCATCAATGAATTGCAAAATTATAACCTATACAATACTAAGTACACTAGTTGCTAAAATTTGTCCTTTCTTTGTTCTATCGTGTCTCCACTCTCTTCTAGTATATGTTTTTTTTTCCCAACTATTTTGATAACAAAAGTGAACTAATATTCTAACAATGCCTTCATTGGGTAAAATTTTTACCGTAAAATGAGAGAATAGACTAGTTTCATATAAAACCAGACAAGTTGATGTCCTATTACTATCTATATACTAAAGTAGAGACCTCTAAAAGAGATTTTTCTCTCATAAGTGACACTCTAATATGAGAGATAGACTTTTCTCTCTCCTAGGTGGCCTCTCCTAATAGAGTTGTGGTGACGTAGATATATATCTACTTAGCACTCTCTCATAAGAGTCCAACAAATTGCAAATTATGAGTGCTACCAAACCCAAACCGATCCTAAAAATTAAAATAGGTGGATCTTTTAAAAATAAAGAAACCGCATGTTGTGCCTTAACAAATAGGTGAATCTTTTAAAAAGAAAGAAACGACATGTTGTGCCTTAACGTGAGGAACTAAAAAATAGGTGATTATGGCATGTTGTGCCTTAACGTGAGGAGCTAAAAAATAGGTGATTATGTGTGCCCAATTTGGAGTGCTACCAATTTGGAGGCTCAGTATGTACAAGTGTTTCTGCCCAATATAGCAAACCGATAATTGAAAAAGGTCTAACGAGAACCTGCTAAAAAATAGGTTATCTCTACAAGTCCAATTTGGAAACCACTATGAATGCTAGCAAACCAATTACCGTACAAGTCTAGTGTATTTCAACAGTCCAAATTGTGAATCAAATCTTAATACAATAGTGAGCCAAAAATAAACTTTTGCTAAAAAAATTCCTATATATAGTTTCAAATCTTGCTTCTCCTAATTCCCAACAACAATCAAGTTATTTTGTTCTTCTCTTTTTTTCATTGATCCTGTAAAAGATAAGACAATTCAATTAGACTATATTATTAACTAATAACAATCCAATCTAATGAAGAAACCTATTTCTATTTCAGACTCAACAATATGGACAACTCCAGTAAAGAAATCTCAACAAGACGAAAACGACGATGAAAAAATTCTAATGCAACTCCAACTCCTACTCCAAGTAAGCAAAGTTTAAAAGAATCACGAAGATGGAGAATTCAGTGTCTACAAAACAAAAGAATCTCTTCTACAATGATGCGAGGAAACACAGTAACACAAAAAATTGGTAAGTTCTACATATCAAGTTTTATGTTATTTATATAGATAGTAGATAGAAGAATTGGAATCATATGTATGCCACTATATATATTTTCTACGTATCAATTTGCAACACCTTCTCATGCATCTATAGGTAGAACACATACTCAGTTGCTGAATTAGACTGAGCATGGACATTACCCTACGTTTCAATTTTCAAACCAATCTTTTGCAAGGCCTTCTCATGCATCTACAGGTGGAACACATACTCAGTTGCTGAATTGGACTGAGCATGGACATTACCCTGTGTTTCAATTTCTAAACTAATCTTTTGCAAGGCCTTCTCACTCAATACGTCAAAATATTGTCACACAACCATTTGGTAAGTTTACTATATTACTATCTACTATCTATATACTAAAGTAGAGACTTCTAAAAGTGATTTTTCTCTCTCCTACGTGTCACTCTAATATGAAAGATATAGCCTCTTTAGAGAGTTTGAGTGTATTTAGGAATTTCCAATTTCCATAAAAATAACTTGCTAAAAAATAGGTTATGTACAAGTAGCCTCTTTAACTCGCTAAAAAATAGGTTATGTACAAGTCCAATTTTTCTTTGGAACACGGAACCTCTTTAAAAAGTTCGAGTGTATTTCATAATTTTCAATTTCTATTAAACTAACTTGCTAAAAAATAGGTTTTGTACAAGTCCAATATCTTTTCCGGAAATTATGTCATTTTTCATATGTAAGGCTTCGCTAATTAATGTGCTTAGCGTATCATCTCTTATTGTACTAGCTCTACCTTATTTTAAATAAACTGAATACAATTTTTTCCGTTGAATACTATCTGTTATCTTCTTATGTTTTTTATTTTGTTTACACTCCAAATATGCAGTGTTGTCCTGTTGTGTATTTAAAATTTTAAATACAACACCCTAGCCATTATTAGATCATCTCACATTGTGAATTTATTGGCTGCATATTCATGAGTAACACATTTTTTTAAATCCAATAGTACACCCAAGTCATCAACAGTTACACCATAGATGGATGCCCCTGAATGTGCCTCTAATTAGTGCCTCTTAGTCTAGCGGTACAGCGGGTACTGATTAGAGAAATTACAGGTGTTGAAGGTTACACATATAATACTTATTATGGATTGCCAATTCTTAGTGAGTTCTTGAGATATCTTTGTATGCCACCGTTGGGCTTGGAGAATTTGTGTAGGTAAGGTTCTCCTTAAGTCCTTGGTAAAAAAAATAAGGTATATGTTTAAAGAAAAAAATAAACAATATTAGAAAAAAATAAAAAATGTTTCGTTTTGATTTTGATTTTTGTTGCTTCCAAAATAAATAAATAGATAATGTTTTCCTAAGGGTTCAAGATATGACAAATCAGAAATGCAATACTGCGACATAGACCTTGAAACTGGTGTAATTTTAGACAAATTGCATGACAAACAACATCCGTTGAAAGATTTTGTGCTTCCAATAGCTTCATTTGTTGCTCCGCATATGTTCTCTTTCCCAAGCTGTAGCGCCCATAAAATCCATAATGATGTCAAGCATGGTACTAGTGGTGCCAAAAAATATCGGGGTCCTAATGACTTCCTCTTTATGTCCATTGGATTTGCAAGAGCTCCTACCACAAAGAATACTCATGTCCCAAGTGAATTGCAAACACCAAACAAATTGAAAGTTTAAGCCGTCACATATTCAACACTAGAAAAAATGCCTACTTCTGATCGAGATGTTAACATTTGACTATTTGATAGTGAAATATCCTACTAAGATGGGATGGTGACCAACGTCTGTATGCCTGAGTATGTAACCAACAATTAACGCATCAAACATATGAAATACAACCAAAAATATATCTGAGTTTACTTCTCTGAACGATAACATTATTCTAATCTTAAGAACAACCAAAAATAGTAAAGAACACCATAAAGAAAATGTGCATGAAAAATTCCATACAACTCCACTTATGGCTTAATAAACTTTAAGTTTCAAGGAAGAATACACACAATGTGACAATGAAAGCAACCTCGAGTATTCAATAGAACTAAGTTCAAAGAGAATATCTTAGGGGAGGACGCCAAAGAGCTCACAGATATCAATGCACATGATGGGAGATGCGCTTGCACGTTTAACACCATGAGCAAGAACAGAGTAACTGATCGATTCATAGATCAGTTGAAAGAAAGATCTTATAATTACCCCCAAATTCAATATAAAGAATCCTTTTTAGTTTGAAAGTATATGTAAGTGGTTCCCTGTAAAGATCCAAGATTTTGAGAAAAAGTGACCTGAACAACATTGCTCAAGAGGTTAAGATGATGAAACTGATTGACCACCCAAACGTTGTTAAAGCTCATTGTGCTTTTGTGAATGATCATGATTTGTGGGTTGTCATGCCGAATATGGAACCAGGTTAAGTTCATAATATACTCAAGATTGCTTATCCAGACGGGTTTCGAGATGAGGTGGTTATCTCTGAGGTTTTGTATGAAGTAATGAAGGGGTTGGAGTATCTTTATGAGCATGGTCATATACATCGAGATGTCAAGGCTGGAAACATCTAACCTTGGTGTTTCTGCACGTCTTTTTTATTCTTGGGATAGGCTGAAATCAAGAAAAACTATTACAGGGACACCTCGCCTCGGAGATTACGTCAATGGAAGAAAACTTATTTCATTACGCAGGTTGCATTTTCTCGCATTCCTCGCATCTGATTGATTGGAATAGAACATAAGACATATATCTTTCACCAAAACTTAAGAACCTAGCACAACCTACAAAGATACAAAGTAAATGCAGATTGAGAAGAATGTCATGTAAACATGCTATGATCCTAGGTGGACTCTTCTTGAAACAAAAGATGTTCATAATGCTAATATGCATATGGAGAAAACCATAAATCACGTGCAATGTCTTTCATAAGTGATTTTTATTTATGGTAAAACATATTAAGTTTTATAAGCCTAGAGCATGCACTCTCTCATTTGTAGTATGGGTGCGCAAGAAAAAAAAAATCAGTCTACCATAAACAATTTTTTTAACGGAAAAAAAATTTTTTTTTCAATAATTCAAAACATCAACAATTGAAAGGGTAATTAAGGGTGATTCAAATAACCAATCAAATAAAGTGGGTAGTTTATTTCAAACAAGTTTTATTGTGATAGGATCATAGGAATTAGGAAAGTAGTAGAATTCAGTTCTAGGAAGAAAAATAACCAATTTTTTTTTAAAATTCTCTACGTGAACTATAAACTAGCAATTTTTGCATTAAGACGAGAAGGGGGGGAGGGGGGTTTCTAGATCATTGTACTATCTCATTTGTATTATGGGTGCGTTAGAAAAAAAAACATCAACAATTTTTTTTTACCAATAATTATATTCATCAACAATTGAAAGGGTCAATGCATGGGAGATTCAAATAACCAATCAAATGTGTAGTTTATTTCAAGCAAATCATATAGGCAAATAGCAAGAATTGAACATCATTCAAATGTAAGGGAGGTTATTATTGCATTCTATGACAACTCAAATATCATAAAGGGGGGTTTACAATAGGAACTATTGAGAATTAGATGACTCTCTTAGAGCACTTAATATCATAAATGTTATTGAGCATGTATATGAGTTCATTTAAGAGCATATTGTGTTTGGGGTTTGGCATACAAAAAAGGATAACATATCAGGATGCAAACCAATGTAAATCACAAGAATAAGCATAATGGCTTTTTTTTTGGCACACAACTACTTGATGATGGAAACAATATTGAAGTTTTTTAAGCACTTGCAGTTACGCACAAATCACAATATAGGTTTTTCGTAATATGGTTTTTTTTCTTAACAAAAACATTGATCGAACGTTCCAGTTTTAAGAGGGGCAATATATTAAAAAGATCCAGGGCATATATATGTGCCGGGTCCAAAATCTAGTACAGATGTTTATTGCTAAGAATAGGAATAAATAAGTTGACTGTTCTCCTATGGAATGATACTCATACACATTCATAAAGATTAAAGAGTGAACGATCTTCTAACAATCACATATACAGTTTGTTGTAGGATGTTGTATCATAGAATCAGTATGTTTGGCTCATAAATTTTGTAAGTTTGTTTGTCACAACAATGAAACAGAAACGAATCAAGGGTTTAGACTCGTATATTTTTCAAGTACTTCAATTTTTCAAAATCTAAATGGAAAAAAATAAATTCTTACCTTATTTTTACTTTTAAAAGTTGAACACTTTTAGACCTAGAATTTGGAAACTAGAAAATAGTGGACTTTTTCATTTTCCACAATTGATCAAACTTCCATTGATCATAGAGGGTATATCCACATCATTCATGCTTTGACGGAATCATCATACTCCAGTGAATACGTTTTTTGAGAGAGAAAAAAAGTTTTGAGTGAACTGTTCAGTTTTATCGAATACTATCGAATTTGAGATGTATTCAGGTAGTTTTCACTATTTGCCGTCGAACAATAGGTTATTTATTGGAAATGCCCAGCGATACATTCTGGATTAATTCGTTTCGATGTCATTTCGTTTATTTGAAAAACCAAAATATCCACTGGAATTCTAATATTCCGTTTGGAATCGTGAACAGTGCCTATACTTTGAATGAAAATAGGATATATTCGAACTTACAACTCGTGTTTTACTAAATTATTTCTTAATTATTGCACTTAATATTGTATTCTTTTTATATAATAACATAAAACCGATTAACCCGATTAAATTGCTAATTAATCACCGATCACATATCATTCCCAGACTGATTACTTTTGAAAACTAATTTTAACTACTTAGTTTATACCCAATTAAATTACAAAAATGGCACATACTAAAAATTACAAAATTGTCCCTATGCTTTTTTTTAGTGTAATATTGCCACTGGGCTTTACACATATTCTATATTGTTAGGAAATTCATGGGCCTATATGGATGCCCACCATTAAGCCCATATGGGACACCTCCTCATATGTGTTTATCATGATAATCCTTTATCTTGGTGTTTATCCTGGTAATCTTCTATCTTGGTACTTATCCTGGTAATCCTTTATCTTGGTGTTTATCCTGGTATTCTTCTATCTTGGTATTTATCCTGGTAATCCTTTATCTTGGTGTTTATCCTGGTAATCCTTGTATCTTGGAAATGAGGTTACCTTAGTTATATGTAAAGGTAACCTCCTCCCATTCATACTTATTTCTATCAATAAGATTTTTCTCTCTCATTCTCTCCATTATTCAATCTAGCTACTTTGGTTAGTGTGGTGTTCTTTCTAAGGCTATTTAATTCTAACACGTTATCAGCACGAGACTCTAGGAGCTATCATCTTCTCAGTACCATATTCTTCTACTCATCATCTACTACACAAAAACAAAGGTATGAGAACAGTCAGAACACTAACCGATTTGTTTCATTAGAGCAGTTTTTCATTTTCCGCTTAGATGAAGATCTTTCCATTGTTGGATTGACCTGAAATGTTTACTGTAGATGCAGAGTTTGAATCATGTTATTTTAGTCGAAAGATTAATAGTTATTTTGACTACCGATATGTAGTGTATCCTATTTGTTTCTCTTTCAGATTTTTTTTTAGTCCATAAAAGAAATCCATCGTCAGCAGGTTCATCAAGTTTGATCATGTTTCACATCAAGTTTATCTTTGGCAAAAATTTTTATTATTTGAATGAACCCCTTGTTTTGTCTCGCCTAATTCCAACGAACAAGTGATGGACGATGACATTATTAAGTATTTGTTAGATCACTACATGTCGTAAGAAAGATTACTGTTTTATGATTGATTATGAAGAAACATACTCTCATATTATGGACGCTACAACTTTCAGATATCTAATAAGTTTAGCAGTTTCTGAAAGCTTAGATATAACTCATGGATGTAGTGACTGCCTACTTGTATGGGGACATAGACAAAGATATTTACATGAAAATTCCTGAAGGATTTGGTTTGCCGAAGCAAAATCAAAGAATACGCACTCAATCAAACTAAGACGTTCATTGAATGGTTTGCGACAGTTCGGAAGATTGTGGTACAATCGTCTTACTGAATATTTGTTTAAGGAAAGGTATGCAAACAATGAAATTTGTCCATGTGTCTTTATAAAGAAATCTTTAAATGGATTTACAATACTAGCCGTTTATGTGGATGGCATAAATTTGATTGGAACTTCAGAAGAGCTTGAGATAACTGCTTAATACCTAAAAAAGGAATTTGAGATGAAAGACCTTGGGGAAACAAGACTTTGTCTCGGCTTGCAAATCGAGAGAAGTTCTAGTGGTGTATTAGTCCACCAGACTAATTACACCGAGAATGTTTTGAAACATTTCCATATGGACAAGGCATATCCATTAAGGACCCCAATGGTTGTCTGATCACTAAACATAGAGAAAGACCCATATTGCCCCAAATAAGAAAATGAAGAAGTATTGGATCCTTGAAGTACCATACTTGAGTGCAATTGGTGCATTAATGTATTTAGCACAATGCACTAGACCGGACATTGCTTTTGCTATAAATTTGTTAGCTAGGTACAACTCAGCACCTACTAAAAGACACTGGAACGGCGTAAAACATGTCTTAAGATATATACGTGGAACCACGGATTTATGTTTGTTTTACTCAAAGGATTCTAAAGGTTCCAAGTTTGTGGGATATGCAGATTCAGGATTTCTGTCAGATCCTCACAAGTGTCACTCCCAAACAAGTTATGTATTTCTTAGTGGTAATGTTGTCATTTGTTAGCATTCCACTAAACAAACTTTAGTGGAAACTTCCTCTAACCACTTTGAAATTTTAGCTCTTCATGAAGCTAGTCGTGAATGTGTATGGCTAAGGTTATTAATTGTGCATATTCATAGTTCTTGTCAATTACCTTCTATAATAGGTGTTCTCATCATTATTTATGAGGATAATGCAGCTTGTATAGCCCAGATTCAAGAAGGATTTATAAAAGAAGATAGGACAAAACACATTGCGCCAAAGTTCTTTTACACTCACTAGCTTTAGAAGAAGAAGCAGATTAAGGTCGAACAAGTTCGTTCCAGTGACAACCTTGCTGATCTCTTCACTAAATCACTACCGAAGCATACAATTCAAAAACTTGTATATGGGATCATATCGGCATGCGTAGAGTTCACCACCAAGCCATATAAAGACTTGTCTTTATCAGGGGGTGTAATAGAGCAGGGGGAGCATCCCGAAGAATGTGTCCCAGGACATATGCACTGTAATCTTTTCCCTTATCTAGGTTTTATCCTACTGGGTTTTCCTAGTAAAGGTTTTAATGAGGCAGTATTAATCAAGTTACAATGATTCTGAATAATGTTGTACTATTTTTCCTTCGCTTTGGTTTTTTCCCACTAGATTTTCTTTAGCGAAGTTTTAATGAGAGAACTGTCATTGGATAGTTATAGAGCATCCAAAAGAATGCTACAAAAGATGCATCCACTAAAATTTCCACAAGAATGGTAGACATCCAAAGGGGAGTGTTATGAAATTCGTGGGTCTATATGGATGCCCACCATTGAGCCCATATGGGACACCTCCTCATATGTGTTTATCCTAGTAATCTTCTATCTTGGTGTTTATCCTGGTAATCCTTCTTGGTGTTTATCCTGATAATCCTTGTATCTTAGAAATGAGGTTACCTAGTTATATATAAAGGTAACCTCCTCCATTCAGACTTAATTCTATCAATAAGATTTCCTCTCTCATTCTCTCCATTATTCAATCTACTTTGGTTAGTGTGGTGTTCTCTCTAAAGCTATTTAATTCTAACATATATCTCATTTTGTTTTATCTTTCATAATCTAAATGAATAACTACTAATATTTTAGTTTTTTGAGAAAATCGGGCATCGAAATTGGAATATACCTTATTGTAATTAAATAAATTTATACGCTTTTGGTTTGGAAATTTTTTTTGCACGTGGGGAAAAATAGTAATTTCACTTCGATTCGATTGTAAATTTAAGAAAAAAGTGTTGGGCTCATCCATGTTGGGAACTTGGGATAGTATTATTAAGGAACTAGGGTATGCCCGTGCCTACGGCCTGCGAGACCTCAACGCGCCTACCATGTTATCCCGCCAACTCATCGTGCCTTCAGTGCAAGGCGTACGCGTGCCAAAACGCGTGCCTTCGGCACGAAACAACATGTCGCGCCTTTGGCACGAAACAACTCGTCACGCCTTCGGCGCAAGGCGTTTGTGCGCCTTTGGCGCAAAACAACTCGTCATGGCGCAAGGCCAGTCTAATTGCCCATTATCCATAAGCCCAATAGTATCAATTGGGTCAGCTAATTGTGTAGTACCATGTCAAATTTGGAGGCCCAACAGTTTATAAGCCCAGCCGCAATTGTTGACTTTTGGCTGATCTTTGGATAACTTAACAAAATTGCACAAACCCACTAAACACTTGGATCTGCCAAGTCATATTTTGGTGAAAATGATTACCTACCAATTGGATAGGGCATTTTGGGCCCACACTTCCCTATTATGTTAGATAATATAGGGTATGCCCGTGCCTATGACCCTCAAGGCCCCCCTGCCTACTCCTACTATTATCATTTTAACCCATAAAAATTTTGTCAAATATTAACTCTTTTTGTGTGGGGTGGGTGAGGTGAGATTTTTTTTTAACTCACCCCATAAAAACTTTTTAATTCACCCTCTATAATTTTTTAGTGGCTATGATTAGGGGTGTGTCAACCACGTCCCTAACCATATGACGTAGAATCTGTTCTCCCACTCCTTTCTGTTTTATTATATAGACTAGGTATTACCCGTGCCTTTGGCACGGATTGTTTTAATGCTTTCTTGATTAATATTATGTAGAATTAATTAGAATAAAATGATGGAGATAAATATTGGTACACTATCTTATTCTTTATGTTATGTCTCTTTTTTTTCTTGTTCACTACTAACCTGTTAAGATAAAATAATGTTTTTATTTATGCTATGTCTCTAGTAGCCTGCAATTCAACTTTTAATTGAATACCTAATGCAAAAGAAAAGGTACTGGTGTTGCCATAAAATAACTTAACAACGAGCAACTTGTATTTTGCGCTTCCATATGAGATAGTTGACTCAAGTATTGCACATGCATACATGACTCTAAAATCCTGTTACCAAAAGAAAATAATCCAAAGAATATAAATTGATGAGAACTCTCTAAAATCCTGTTATTACCAAGGAAAGCCAAGGAATATAGATTGAAAAGATTGACCATTGACGCTTACATATCTTGTTTTGAACACACGAAGACCGTCTAAAAATTGATGTTTCCATATTATTATAAGTTTAATTCCCGCCACCACACCCATGAAGTACCATTTTCTAACAACAACTTCATATTAAGGTCCATTTTCTAACAAAGAACTTGGATATTGATAACACACTCAAGAGGGAATGTGATGCCTAAGCTTTTTGGCGGCTCGTGCCACTTTCACCAAGCCGGATCAGCTTGTCTTTGGAAAGGTCTCTTGCAAAGTGTGTGGTGTGCCAGTGAATAAAGGTGTTTACTATGAATAAATGTTCTTTAGCTATTTGTATTTGAACTTGAATCATCGGCTTTCATTGTAAGTGCAAAATCTTGGCGTCAATTGAATCAAGTATCTCCCTGAATTCCTTATTCCACTTTTAACAACCTGCAATCCTCAACATTTACCAAAAAGAAGAAAAAAAAAAAGTTAAAATTTGGTTACAATATGATCTAGCAAGCAATTTTAGACAAACCCATAATGAGGTGTGCCAAGTGATCAAAACAACTAAAATTCAAATATTTTAGAAGGAATGTGTCTGCCAAAGCTTTTGCCCCATACAACTTTCATCCAAACATGTCTAATGCAGCATTGTAGCCTATGCTCAATAAAAACTCCAAGCTAGATCAGTTAAATTCCACTGTAGTCCAACCTATGCCTCCCTGCAATGCTTACCATTCAAAAAAAAACACTGATAATGTAACAACAAAATCGAACTACAAAGCAAATTAGGAGAACCCCTAACAAAAAGAAGTATGGGTGACTAATTTTTGATGTCGGGATATGCTACGTACAAATCAATATAATACGTGGATCCAAAACAAACCATCAGCTTATTATTTGAAAATTTTCATGACGTGGAAGAAAATGAATTATGATACATATGGCACTAAAACAAATAAAAAAAAATTGTATAAGCAACATTTACGTTGGGTCGATTTGGCCACTGAATGGAGAATATCAAGATGGACAGTGTATAAGTTTGAGAACACGTACTCATGCATCCAGGAATATCTTTTCGAAATCCCTACACACTTTTATGAAACCCAACTCCTCATTGAACAACTTAGTAAGCACCCCATTCTAGGCTCAAGGTTGTATAACACCTTGACCAAATTTACATTTATCGACGGTGGACTGAAATGTCCCAGTGCTGGTTGGATTGGCCGACTGACCTTACATTTTCATATATTAATTTCACTATGCGCTAAGCATTCCGAACCAATCACAGGTCTCCCATAAGCATGGCTCAACAAAAAGATAAGCAAATAATCAATGACTGACCATCAAAACTCCACAAAATAAAAATGGGAAAATAATGAAGGAGAGTACCGCAAAGAGGCACAATCAATAAAGTGGATCAAAGAAATAGTTTAGGTATGAAAGTTACCAATTTCGGTGACAACCCATTCCCAAGGAATTACTACATCATTTGAAGCTTCAATTTGGCATAATTTAGACTTATGCTCAACGTTCAACTTCAAATGCATAGTTCAAAAATATAAATAGAGGCAAAGCAAACTATGAAACACTCCACATGATAAAATTTGGCAAATAATAAAGAAGTACGACAAATAAGAAAATGGGAAAGGAGAATCACGATTTGTAATGAAATAACGCCATCAAGCAGTATCTTAGGCACTTTCCCAACGGCACTATAAGTTGCATTTTTCAATTCTAAATAGATAGTAGTGCTATGTTCAACCTACTCAGGCAGATGAGACATACATTGCTCAATCTAGTGAAGACTTCACATAGTATCCTATGGTATAAGAACTACAATGGTCAAAAACATGATTCTTTTGGTAGGGTTTAACTAATATATTGTTGGAGGAATTATTAAAGATATCTTTTTGTGTAGACATCATTCCTTTAAGGTAAGCATTCTTACAATGCCAATCACATTTAAAGAAACCTAAAACCTAACAAATCCTTTTTAAAAAGATAGGCGACCTCTATAAGCAGACTGAAAAGGTGATAAAATGAAATCAAATAGAGAATAAAGTAAAGAAAGTTCTATTGTTGCAAGCTTTAGATCAATGAAGATTGGGAGGTAGAGTTGGAAAAGAAACTTCCTCAAAGAGAACTTTGAATGAAGAAAAGAATAAAGTGTATAATTGCGCTTAAAAATAAATAAGTTCCGAATAACTTACCTTCTATGATGGTCTTAGTCAAATTAACTTGCTTTCATCAATCTTAGCCTCCAAAACACTATTGATTTTGTTATTTGGTTATCTAAGCCACTTGATGTAGAGACTAATACCATACAAAATGTTTTTGAAATAAACAACTACTCTAATAATAGCACGGGGAATATATTTTTCAAGATAGAGTTCAACATTATGGTGTATGTACTTACGCTTTTATGACAAAATGAATGTGTAATTGTTTCTCTGAACCAAGACTGAAAAGGCAAAAGATGAGATGTAAGGTGACTTGCAAGGAGAATTGCTACCATGAGCAGATGAATAGATAAATTCTTTTTGCATTAGAGATAGGAAAACAATATACTAAATCAAGAGTACCACTTGGCATAAAACTATATTCAGCGATTAGTAAGGCTTTTGCATTAAAGAAAAAAGAAGAAACAACTCAATTGCTTTTATGGAAATGGAAGTGAACTACTCCCTTGATTCCCTTTTTTCATGGTGATATCGACGACACTCAAACCGAAGTGCAGGAGGGTTTGAAGAAGAGAGCGGAGAGTGGGGATTGCATAGGGTCGTGGGTTTCATTAAGCAAATTAAGAATATGAAGCGTTTTGGAAAGAATACGTGGTTTTAATTCTCAATCATTATGAAAACCTACCCGTTCTCTCTCACTAATATAGTCTAATACTAACCTCAAATGTAGCATACACATTGTCATTGGCCACTTCTTGGCCCCAAATAAATGTGTGAAGACTCTATCTCAACCACTGATTTTGTTTGTCTTGTCCTCACTCTAGTGCAATCCCAACAGTAGAGTATCTGACCGCTAAAATGCCTTAACCGTAATATATTTTTGACTTTAATTATTCTAAGACAAACAACAACTTAAGAAAACATAACAACTAATAAATCATATCAAGTGTACCAAGCATATCATCAAATTTTAGAAAAGCAGGTTAAAACAAATCGCACCACATACTCGAGTAATTCAAAACACGTCTACAAATGCTAATACCAATGCCCATTCTATATGGACTGCAACTGCTCAAGTTTGATCATGCAAGAATTAAGATAAAAGGAGCTATTGCCCATGTTGTTTGAAGGTCTAAGTAATCCACAACAATGTAAAGAGTTGTATCCACTAATAAATACTATCTCCAAATATATAATCACAAATAAATTGAGGTTGAGATCACGCACACAAATCTCTCCGATTTGTAGCTTGAATAACTTTTGATCACAAATAATTAGGAACATGACAAATGGGTAGAATGTCTAAGTATAGTCGCAATTAAAGAGATGCTTACGATGAATAAGTTAAGGGTGGAAGCGTTCCTAAGAATAGCAACCCACTACCTGCAATGCCCTTAAGGTTAAGCAACCAATTCAAGAAGGTTTTTCAACCTTTTCTGATATTAGATCTTTCTGGACATTGTGTTATAAAGCAAAGAAGGCGTATATATGTAATGATATTAGCTTATGTTAGTAAGTATACGATGATGAACTTCGAAGCTTCAAATGTGTAGTTCAACAAAAGAGATTACTTATTGGAATATCCCATGTTAAACAACATAAGAAAAATTGTTTGGGCATGGTATCGTGGCATCAAACTTTTGACTGAATTCCCTAAGTAGATCCAACGTAACAATCTAAAGTGCCATTATAAGAAACTATTCACATACATACAACGTACAACTCACTCAGTGTATACCATACTACTTCAAGAACCATAAATAATTTTGTGTGCTTGTACATATTCAGCGTCAAAGACCACTTAGCCTTTCCAATCTTTGCTATTGCTTCAACCTCACTTAATCATAAATTGAATAAATTTAATCTCTGAAAGTTTAAATAAGAACCCTTGTGCATTGATACTCCTTTAAAAGCCTACATTTATTCGAGTGGAAGAGAAGCATCACATTTTTCAAAAAGTTGAGGAAAAGAAAAAAAATCTAAAGCTAGTGCAATAAAAAGTTATCAAATTGAGACCAATAAACTATCTACATCTCAATAGCTAGCAACAACAAAATATTTTTTTTTCCCCGATTGATTAGGATCAAAGTGTGTATCGATTTCAATTCAAATAGCCCAACTAAACTATAAATCAATCTAGTGCTTTTAATGGCTATTCTTTCACACCAATCCAAATATCCATGGATTAGAAATTAAGTGTGCCCATAAATCAAATCAGAAATTTAAAGCACACTAAAATGCATATAAGCTACAATCTGAACAATACAAAACGTTTCCTTAAATTTCGCAACTAAGGAAAGATAAGCAAAAAATTAAACAATAGTAAGCAAAAACTTTTAACCCAACTGTTGCACTCGATCAAAACATTGTGATCATAATAAGTGAATCTTACGGGGAATTTGGTTAAAACCGATTAGGAATGTCGAAAAAATGCTACCATTTCGATGACATAGAATGATAGAACCATGAAAAACAAAGAATCACACTCACATCATCAAAAAATAAAATAAAAATGATCAAAATAAAATGTGTAATGCCGGCCATGACGGAGTAGTACGAGAAGATAATCAAACTCTTTGTAGAGAGGGATACACATATAAAATGCGGGTTTTAGAAGGTGAAAAAGGGATAGAGAGAATGAGACTTTATCAGAGAAAGAGTTGAATGTTAGAAATTACATGATGGAGTAATTAATCTGAAGAATCCCATGCTAATGAAGATAAAATTGATCCGAGGTATAGATGTTAAAGCATGCGTGAATCTTGGGCGTTTTATGTTTCAAAGTTGTTTTCATTTCCTTACTCCTGTTTTTACTGGCACTTAATTTGAATATTTGGAGTTATTTATGCCCAAGAATCATAGTTTCTACCGTTTATTACAACCTTAATTAAATGACAATTAATCTTAATATTTGGGGTTATTTATGACCAAGAGACCAAGAGTCATGGTTTCTACACTTTATTTAGTTTATTACAACCTTAATTAAATGACACATTAAAAACTACTCAAAGGTGTTTCGAAACGATGTGGAGCGTACACCTATGCCCCATCAAACGCAGATCCCCACGCGATCCCGACTACCCTTTATCCTGCCATTGTGTTTTATTATAATAGATGTGATGACTGATGAACTCTTGCGTAAGTTGCATTCAATAATAAAAGGTTTCAACGTGAACAAGGTATAAGTACTCAAGATAAAAAGCAGATGACTTTCACGTGGGCGCCTCATGATACCACTGTACATAGCGCTTCCAATAGTTCATAGCTTACCTTGCCCACAATACCAAAATGCAAGTATGTATTCAGTATTCCTTGGTAAATGGTAATCAAATCCTATAATTAAGTAAACGCAAACCAATCAAGTTCCGAGCCTAATATTCTGTTTGTTTCATCAATTGACTTCCTCGACCAATCGTCCAATCATAAAATCTCTTGCCAAATAATTCCAAAGATGAAGACAACATTAGCTTATTAATGGAGAGGATCGCCATCAGTCAGGGTCTAGGACAGCTTCCTACCTGAGTTGGGACTAAGCTTTAGCACTCTAGGGTTAGGTGCATTTTCAAGACCCATTTGTCACAAATCATGTGGTATCCATAGTTCGGGATTTCGAAATTTCAAATTCAAAAACCGAAATCCAGTAAATTTCAACCCTATTATATTCGGAATTTCAAATTCTTTTGAAATTTTGATTATTTCGACATTATATTTGAAATTCCGATTTTTTGAAAAATTGAAATTCCAAACGAATTCCGGAATTTCGTTCGGAATCACGAACTATGGTGGTATCATAGTTATTTGTGAAACTTTCATCTTACGTTGGACATATGATGATTAATATATACCTTACTAACAATCTCTGATTTTATTTTATTTTTCATTAATTTTTGGACATGAAACTATCATTTTACTCCTACAAAAGATAAAATAAAAAAATAAAACGAAAAAATAACATAAATTGTAATATTCGTATTTGGAAAGGAGTAAAATTGGAAAAATATTAATAGCGTGATGAATTCACTGTTGAAGCATAGAGATGTATATAACATTACTAGCCTATTTCAATCCAAAATGCGTGTCTGGGCGCCTCTATTATACTTACGTAAAAAAAAAATGGCATGACATTGTAATATTTGGGTTTGGCAAGGGGCAAAATCAGAAAAAAAAATAATAGTGTGATGAATTTACTGTTCAAACTCTCGTTTTCTTTAACAATCTCTGATTTTATTTTATTTTTCATTAATTTATAGACGTGAAACTACTATTTTACCCATGCAAAAAACAAAATAAAAAAAATAAAACAAACAAATGGCATGAACTGTAATATTCGTGTTTGGAAAGGGGTAAAATTGGAAAAAAAAAAATAATGGCGTGATGAATTTCACTGTTCCTCCCACCGTTTTCTTTAAAGAAGTTAGATAAATTTAAAACTATGAAAGTGAGGACTTGAGTTTAACTACAAGGAAAACACATTTTCTAGTGGTACTATTATATAGTCAATGATACTTTTCAATCCACTACCTAATAACTAATGATCCCACAACAGTAACCATCAACTAACGCTCTAGTAGTCATAAACATTATTATCTTGCTTGTCCCGTATATAGAGAAAAATAATAGTCCAGAGTCCAGACACCAAAACCCTCATCTATTTGCAGAGCAGATATCAGATCTAAGTCCTAATCATAAGAATAAGATTCCAATTATTCACATGAAGGTCGGTCAGAAAAGACCCAATTACAGCAACAAAATGGAATCCTAATTTCTTTAATAGAACTCTTTTGCAAATCTTTATAGCTTCCCTGCATCTTTCTCAGTTTCACTCACTCTCACAAAAGGCCCTGGAATCCCAATTACATTTATGTTTTCAGTCCTTCCCACAACTCACATCTTCATATACACACTATTGAGTAGCATAAAGTGTGTAGGGAATTTTAGTGGCATGGGCATGATGAATCTAAGAGTATCCACACTATTGAGCAAGGCCTAAAATATCGATATCGATCAATATATCGGTGTACCCAAAAACCGATATATATCGGATATATCCATTTTTTTGGTGACCATTCCAAACTATTTAAAATATCGGAAATATCGGATATATCGGACATATAATATCGGAAATATATTAGAAATATCATATTTATATTAAAAAATGGTCAAAAAGTCAACCGATATATATCGTAAATATCAGATATATCGATTATATCGGCGATATAAAGTTTTATATCAGAAATTCCGATATATATCGGAAAAAAAAAGAGTTCTATATTCGGTGGATATATGTCGGAAATATCGATGTCGGTGTACCAAATATATACCGGTGATATATCGGATATATCGGCGATATTTTGGTCAATGCTATTGAATGAGATAAACTTTGCAAACCTAAGTCCTTTGAGGACTAGATTTCAGGAAATTTTCTGATATGAACAAAGCTCTATTAGCCAAACAAAATTGGAGAGCTTTAATGGATGAGAATTTCATCTGGTTTAAAACTTTTCATGCGGTTTATGAAAAAAAAAAGGTATGGGAGCAGAACAAAAGTTACCACCTAATGCCTCTTACTTCAATAAAAGTTTTGATCTGGTGCATAAAGGGTCTATTTGGACCATCGGAGATGGTGCTCGTACCTCTGTGTTCAATGATCCTTGGCTTATGCTCCATGATCACCCTATACTGATAAAGGATTTGCACCCACCAGTGGGGATCCAGAAATACTGGAAAGTAAAAAATCTCATGAATAAAGAAGGAGCAGCATGGAATGATCAACTTATTGACGAAGTTTTTGATCCTATAGTAGCAGAGCTTATTAAGGGAACACACATCAGACTACATGATGGTGGGGAAGATGAGTTAATCTGGTGGCCCGCTACTAAAGGAAAATTCTCTGTCAAATCTGCTTTTCATATGCTCAAAGCAAAAGATTGGGAGAGAAGTGACTTTACTTTTCAAACAAAAACTATTAGAAGAATTTGGAGAGCTCGTTTGGCAGCTAGGGAACAAGTTTTCATGTGGAAATTATACATGGAAATATTGCCAACTTGAGAGAAGATACAGAAGAAGATTAGGAACGCTTTTGCTTCAGACAAAAATAAACAGTAGAACACATCTTTTTTGAATGTGATTGGGCTAAAGCTTTGTGGTTTGTTTCGCCACTGGGTTTACGAACAGAGGTCAACAGAGGATGGTCCATTAGAAGATGGGTGGATGAGATCATGGAATGGTGTGAAAACAAAGTCCTTGACATAGCAAATTTGTGTGTGTATGCATGCACCCTAATGCAAACTATGTGGGATAATAGGAATTTGGATAAGTTTGATAAAGGAGCAGCGGATATGGGGTCTATACTAATCACTACTATGATTTAATGGGAAAGAAGACTCAAAGCTTTTGACAGGGAGAATCCAAACCTTACTTCTTCTATTAATACTACACTTAGGAATATAAATTCAAACCATAGCCCACATGCTTCAACATCTACTAGTAACAATAATAATATATCTACTTTACATTATCATATAAGTAACACTACTGACATGCCTGATTATGTAAATATTAGGTTTGATGCTGCTTTCAATAAGAGATCTCTGTCAGGATATGTTGTTGTTATGGCTTGGAATCAAGAAGGAACTTTACTTGCTGCTGCAGTGAGGAGATTCACAAAGAAAGTCGTGAGGAGAGTGAACTTATTGCGCGGTAGTGCTTGAAATGGGAAAGCAACACTTAGGAGGAGGAAAATTTCTTTTTGAGGGGGACAACATTAACGTTATCAACAGTTTGAGCTCCCATGAGTCTAGTATTGCTTGGTCTTTACAAAGCATTACGAAAGCAATTATCAGAACTGCTAATAATGTTAAGTTTTCATGTTTTAGATGGTTAAGAAGATGTTTTAATGGTGAGACTCATGATCTAGCTAAATGGGCTTATAGTTACATGAGTACTTTACCAAAATATTGACTTTCAGTGTACCCTTTTAATTTTATAATATATAAATACTAGGGTTTGCCTGTGCCGTACGGCACTGAACAACTCGTTGCACCTTCGGCAGCAAAAAACCCAATCAAGGCCAACCCAATTTCCCATTATCCATAAGCCCACCATGTCAAATTTGGAGGCCCAACAGTATATGGGCTAGCCTAGTGTTTAAGCCCAGCCATAATTGTTGACTTTCTGGATAGATCTTAAAGATATTGGGTGTTTTAACAAAATTGCACAAGCCCCTAAATCACTTGAATTTGTCATGTTGAAAAAGATTTTGAGCCGTCGGATAGGGTCCTTCGTCCCACACCGTTCTTTTTGTTAGATAAAAGATGTGATTTGTAGCGGAAAATAAAATAAAAATAAAAATAAAAAATCTTCAAATACACAGAACCTTCTGTTTTACATTAAAAAGCACAAAATGCCATTAAAACATGAAAGAGACACATAATACAGGCAAACCTGCATATATTTTCATTAGCCCTGTGGGCAAACAGGTTAGGAGAAATAACAGAAATATGAAACAAAATTTACATGAAGGATTCATAACATTTTTCAGTTAATCAAGTCAAGTGCTCTTGGTTCTTAGTTGAAAGGCGTTTAAGAAGCTCATATGTAGTGATCATAGTGGTAGCAGACATCGACATGGATGCCCATCGAGGACCTAATCCTCTATAACAAGCGGCCCATCCACCTTCTCTAACCAAATTCCTAACTGTCTGTCCAATTGTAGGAGGTCTTCGCCCATTGTCATCGCCATCCAAGACCTGTAATCTTGTCTTAATTGTGTCGAGGGGCATTGTAATTAATGCCGAAATGCCACCAGCCATGGCTGCACTAAGTCCTTGGACGGCCACCACAGTTTTCGTATCAGGCCGGAAACTATAACCATTACCATTACTAGTACAACTTTCGTCTTTGCAATAATTATCTTTTCTGCGAAAATAACAACTAAATCCACCCCATACTAGTCTTTGCGTCACAGAGTAAGATGCCCACCACACAGCATTTGAGGGTGCATATGTCAATATCGACATCCCAAATCCTCTATATAAACCTCGAAGACCATCGGACTTTAAAATTTTCTGAAACGCATCAATCCCACCTCGATATTTACAGGAACTAGAATTGAAATTGTGCCCACCTTGCACCATAAGCCGTTGGCTAACAACATCAACCGGAGTCCAAACAAGCTGTGCAGCCATAGCAGCACTTAAACCAGCCGCAGCATTAGCAATCGCAGCTGCAGTAGGTTCCGGAAAACCCAACTGAACAGTAGCAATCCCAACATTACTTTTCGTAACCTCAAGCGCTGTCATATACAAAGCTCGAGCCGGAATAGTTCCCATTAAACTAGTCCCAAAACCTCTATAAAGACCACGAATCCCTTCGTGTTGCACAATAGACACCGCAGTTTTAACGGAAGAAACCTGAGTTTGCGATATCTGTTGCCTCGTTTTTAATACTACAACAGGGTAAAGAGTGGCGGAAACGCCAGAAAACAACGCGGCCCCGAGGAAGAAAAATTTCGATTTATCTAACATTTTCCAATCTATATCGGCTGGTAAATGTATTTCTTGTGCCGAATCTTCCTCGGCCGCGTTCAAACTCATTTTCGCCACTTTTAGTATTCAACTCAAATAAGCTTAGAACAACAACTATTATGTACAAAATTCATCCAAAACCACAATAACACCAAATTGACCTACTCGATATTTATATTACGATGATTCGTACAGACTGTTTTTTTCTTTTGTGGAAAGGAGTACTTGTTAGATCGAAAAGATTGAATGAAGAATACAAGAAGATCAAACATTAGTTAGTAGTGATGATGCAGACTTTTTTACCGAGTAAAACAAGAGGAGTGATGACATCATTTGAGGAAGAATAATCTCCGACTACTGACCGGAAAAACTCGTCGGAGAGTAGAGCCGATCTTGCCGGAGAAAAAAAAAGGAGGATTTGTTATAGCATGCAAAGTTGATACAAAAGGTGTGTGGGGGTATTAAAAGATTTAATAAACCGAAATAAACGGATCGAAAAGTTCTATTTACAGCCAAAAAATAAAAGAGAGTTTATGGAGAGTGTTTGTGGTTACGGCGATTGAAGGGAAGAGAGAGAAAGAGGGAAAGAAAGAAGAGAGGGGTGTGTTTAGGGAATATATAGTAGTTACGTGGTGGCGGGGGATTGGATATGATTGTTAGGGTTTTAGGAATTTGACACAATGGGTAACGTGTCTGCCTTATCCATACTGCCACGTTGATTGTTCTCATATGTTGTCGGGATTGATTGGTGGAAAGCCCAATACACGACCTGGGCCGAAAGATTGATTGGTCTGGGCTTGAATCAAGTCTCTACTACAATAATATTTTATATTATTGATCGGTATTTTTATTTTTCAGGCAGATGATATTGGAGTTTTGGCACTATGCACTGTGCACTAATAATGTGTTTTTCTCTTTTTTAGTGTATTGTTATGTGGATTGTTGCAACTGATGAATTACTTCCCTCATAGCATCTCAGGTGGTGGTACCATACTCTTCATATTTGAAGAAAAAGTATGAAAAAACTGGTCGCAAATTTCAATTAATTCTAGGTGTTCGCAAATTTCATTTGCAAATTTGGAATAGGACTACCTTCCGCGACATTGATATTGTCGTGCGATATTACCAATGTCGCCCCCAAGTTGGAAAAAAAACTCATGCGACATTCCCACTGTCGCACCAAATTAAAAAGGTAAAAAAAAATAACTCGCGCGACATTAGTAGTGGCGCACAATGATATCGGGGTGGCGTAGTCTTTGGTCAAAGTCAAAAAAAAAAAAAAAATTACATTTGCAATGGTAGCGTAGCGACATCCGCAGATCAAATTGCCAAATTTGCGAACAAGAATGCGAACAAGCAGGTGATGCGACCGGATTTGCTACCACTTAGAGATAGAATTTCGGAAAATTCCGACGCATTCTTTCAAATTTGAAGGATGCGACCAAATATAAAGCCACCAAGAGCATCTCTAGGTAGTAGTATAACATGTATTTTTCTTCATATTTGAAGAAAAAATTCAGAATTTCCCGGAATTCCATCTCTAGGTGGCCTCATTCATGGTCGCATAACCTGTCTGTTCGCATTCTTGTTCGCAAATTTAGAGGTTTGGATGCGGATGCGGAGCGACAATAGTAATGTCGCGCACCAGTACTAATGTCGCCCCACTTTTTTGACTTTGACCACAACTACCCACTACCACTGTCGCGCGACACTACTACTGGCGCGCGCCACTCCTAATGTCGTGTGCTCCAACGGAAAAAAAAACGGGCAAAAAATGGCCGGATTTCTACATCCATATATCTACATACTCATCTCCTTCTTCATTTTCACACACAACACTCTCAACCATTTCACACACAACACTCTCAATATCATAACCAAAATAAGGAAGGGGTCCAAGTTGGACAAATGAAGAAAATATTGCTCTTACTAAAGCGTTGATTGAGATTGGAGAAGATCCTATAGTAAGGAATGATCAATTGGGTCAAGTTTATTGTGAACGAATTATGGCTAGGATGAATGACATTCAAGGTTTTGACCACAATCATAAGTGGAAGGGAGTCTCACAACGTTGGTCGATTATTTTACCGTTCAAATATCATGCTATACTAAGAAAGCTTGAAGAACAACCTCCAAGCGGGTGGGGACGTGAAGACATTGTAAGATTTGTTTATACTTCGTTTTATATACTACTTGATATTGATTTTTTTTTAATAAACATAGCTTTCACGTAGCAACAACTTATGCAGCTACTATTGGAAAACCATGGATATGGCAAGATTGTTATAATCTAGTAAAAAATACGCCAAAGTGGCAAAGAACTCAGTTACGCAACGAAACGCTTGCTCCAAGACCAAAGAAGAAAGCAAGATCCGGAGATGTTGAAGGTTTCGATTCTTTACCCTCAACTCCAACCCCTTCAATGCCTTACTCTACCCCTTTCACCTTCACTGTACTCGGAATACGATCCTAGCAGTACCAAAGGTTTTTTGGAGAGGTCGGTCGGTAGGAAGCAGAGCAAAGAAATTGAGAAGAACAAGAAAGTTGCTTCTACTATCGAGGGTAATGTTGCATCCACTGCTAAAAATATGGATGAATTTCTTGAAACTTTTAAAGAAAGTCAAAGAAATAAAGAAGATATTCAAAATGAGCAATTTCAAAGTATGATGAAATTGAAGCAAGAGAAGATACAAAAAAAGTTATTTTTGAAGCAATAAAAACTCCGTATTAGAGAGGAGGAAAATGAGACTAGGTTGTTGGCAATGTCACTCGACAATGTCAATCTTCGTTTGCGAAGGCTTTTAGAGCTAAAACAAGATGCAATTGTAGCTAAATATGAAAAAAAGGCTGGAGCAAGTAGTACAAATGATGCTTCCAACGACGAAGAAGTTAATGATGAAGAAAATGATGACTGGCTTGATAACTAGAGTAACTCTAGTAGTATGTAATAAGGGTGATATGTAATAGTTGTTTTTTATTTATTTATTTTTATTTTATGTTTTTGCAATCATGTATTAGTTGTCGTTTTATTAATAAAAATTGCAATTCATTTGCTAAATCAAAGGAAGTAAATTCTAAATCACACAACATAATAATAACCACACAACATAATAATAATCATACAACATATCAAAATGATCAAATGAACAATTCTAAATCACACATCATAATAATAATCGTCATACAACAACCTCCTAGACTGTCTTATATGTCTTACATGAACTCCTCCTCGATTGTCCTTATCTTGAACTCTCCGTGCGGTCATCATTTGTGATGAACTCACCCTTGTGCGATCAATCTGAGCATGTAACTCATCAATCTGGCGTTGCAAATCGTCATAATCCACATGAGCCTGGGAAAGAAGTCTCTCTCTCTTAACATTGTAGGCGAATACTGAGGAGCGCAAGCCATCATTTACACGAATGCTTGTCTCATAACTCATGCATAAGTCATTATAAAATAATTATTCATTAATAATTTATGACATTTTCATAATAAACAAAAATAATAAACCAAAACCAATAAAAATAATTACCAAAGATAGATGTCCAAGGTCAGGCTCTAACTGTACGACGTGAGTGTCATCAATAGAAGAAATGGGCTGGTAAATCGTCTGGCCACTCGGATCGCTCAAACTGAAAACCCAAGGCCACTCTGACTGAGGGGGATCTGGCGTTGGAACAAATGTGTGTACAGGTCCAGGCTGAAATGTCGGCTGTGACGGCTGGCCAATCTGGAATTCACGTCTGACACCTAAATTGCTAACCGTATGAATGTTGCCTGTACGACCTACAACTGGGAGCAAATGACCAATAGACACCCTAAACCAGTAACGGTAGTATTGCTCATAAGTCTGCAATGTAACTAGGTCAGAAGCCTGTAGCCAAGTTCAATGCATGTTACTCTCGATGACTTGCTCTAAAGTCATGTCCTTAGCCTCTGATACATGGGTAGGCGGATCAGGGGGGATACCAAAGTATTGTGTGAGTTGTCTATAACATCTATCCCCTAAATACCACTCCATATCACTCCCACAAGTGAATACCATCCTCCTATGAGAAATGAACAATGCATATCTACAGTCATTCGCGCCGATGTGCACAGATGTCCTCCAAGGCCTCAAAACAATAGAAGCCTATGTGCTAAGCTCGATCTGGGTTCAGACAGAAGTTATGTTATGACTGATCTCACTGGTCAGACGAGCTCGACGAGGTCCGTGCCAAGCCCTGAGCCTCGGCCTCTCATCGGTATACTCTGTGAGGATAGGATTTGCAGCACGGAAATACTCATAAAACCATACCTCTAAGAGAATGACAAACCCTCCCATCTGGGGACTACTGACAACACCAGTCTGCCGAGAAGCCCTATTAAACAACGCAACAAATGGCAGTATATGGCTCCACCAAAATCAATACCGCCCAACTCATGCAAGTGCTCAAAGTTGGCTAGATATCCCAAGTTAATCGTGGAATAGCCAGAAGGAAAAAAAGAAGACACCCATCAAATACATACAGAAAGCTCTTACATACTCATCAACATGTGCTTGACCATCATCAGAATCAAGTGACAAATAATCTATCAAAACTGCAATCTGAATCGGGTAGTCAACGGTGTAATGTATGCGACCTTGATACCGAAATCCTAACACAAAGATTTGTCATATGACTCCTCGGTCGACAAAGGGAAGAAAGTCATCATTTGGGCACAACTCGAATTGATTGCTACATCTCAACGGATTACCTAATCCTATACTCAAACCAGATATCATGCAAAAATCTAATGGAGTGAAGCCCAACTCTCCCTGAGGGAAGTGAAAAGTATTTGTACTATCCCACCATCTTTCAACTAAACCATTAATAACTCCTTGAATGTCAGTCTTATTGTAAGGGATGTCAACTAGATGAGCAAAGGGAGTCGCTAAAATTGCATCTCTAACATGGTCAAGTGCACCGACTTTCTTAATATCATCCCACCACGTATTAAGCGCACGTGGAGTGCACCGAACCCGATACATAACACATCTCTGATGTACGCAAAATGAAACTAAAATTAAAAAAATAAAAATAAAATTATATGTATTTAACTACTAAAATTAACTACTACTACTACTACTACTAATTTATGAAATTAAAATACATACCTGTTGTTCAAGAACAACTCTTGAGACATGCCTATCATGAAACCTCTTAGACACCGGCCTAAGATGGCTGAAATCAATAGCCTCTGTAGGAAATTCAAAATCGACTTGCTGATATTGAAGTAGCAATGGATCGTCAGCCTCAGCTCCCTGATTTCCAGCTCCAGAAGTGGTTGGTTCATGATCATCTAGATCACCAATGGGATTGTTCCAAACGTATGCACTATTACCACTGTTTTATTCTTCCTCACCGTCACTACTCCATCGTGTTTGGTTATTATAGACGTATTCGTCGTCGGAACTCATTTTTTTCCTAGAACTAAAGTGACTTAAGTTGAAAAAAAAGTTGTGAAATGACAAAAGTCCGACTGTCGCGCGACATTATATTAAACATAGCACACGACATTAGTACTGTCGCGCGCCAGTACTAATGTCGCGCAGGGTTGGCCCGTCAAGTGAATTTGCTCGCAAAATTTGCGATCAACTAGAGTTGGTCGAAATTTGCGACCAATTTCTTCAAATTTTTTCTTCAAATATGAAAAGTATGCTACCACCACCTAGAAATGCTCTGAACTTTGCCTTTGGGGAAGAGAAATGTGACGCTTTTGGACGAAGTCAATGTTATGAGAAAGTGAAAATGACTGTTTTTTCTTATTGAATTTGGACTACTAACTTAAAACCAATTAGTGATAAGTGAAAATGTTACAATATTTATATATATTAAATTATATGGCTTTAGACACTCAGAATAGGATTATATACGTGTTGCGTATCTTTAAACCTAACATGTAGATTTTTTTTTTTAAAATGTGGTGTACGATGGGATGGGACTTTTGGGCTAGAGAAATAGTATTCTTCGCCGCTCTGGTACAATATTTAATTTGGGTACTAGCTACTGTGCACATGGTACCCACGTGGGATTCACAGACTTTTTTTTTTTAAAACTTATAAACTTTAAATTACTATTTTACCCTTCAAAAGTTAAAAAATAATAAAAATATGAAATGACCAAAATGGCCCTACATCCACGCACATTCACTATTCACTCGACCCCTCGTTTTTCTATATATTAAAGATTCAACTTAAAACCAAAACCAATTGGTAATTAATCATTTAGTTGTGACTCTCCAAAATTTATGTATTTGATTGCAAGGTTTTAGGCACACAATATAATCTCATCATTATTTCTGTTACATTAAGCACTTCAACACTTTCTTTTACGGGCAAATAATAACCATGTTTTATAAAATATTAATATCTGATACATCCAATATTTTGATATCACACAACAATTTGCTCTGCACCATTAAAAAATTGTTGTTATGACTAAAATGTTTTTAGATTTTCGTTTATGCCAATTAAAAGTCACCGTTTTGCGGAAAAGGTCCCATCCCAATTCATTGTACAAATTTACAACCTTTTTGGTTTGTTTTTTTTATCATCAATATTTTTCGGCTGTTTTTCTACATCGCTTTCTGTTTTCATGTTTTGTATGTTTCTCAAAATATACTTCAATTTTTGGGCATCCACGGTGAAAATTTGCACTTACTGAAGAATTTGGGCCTCTGGGGGTCCGATTTATTGGATATGTTGATTATTTTGGGCCTTGACCTATACAGTTCTTGGTATGGGGTCATGTTATGCGTAAGAAATTTCCACAAGGTTCTGGATGCTTTCTTGGCAGAAGATTAGAAGAATTAACTTTCGAACCTCCTCGAAGTCTCGAACCCAACAGACTTCTTTACCTCTCTAGAAACTCCTGTTCTCACTTATATAACCACAAACCCCATAAGCCAATCTCATCATCGAGTTGTAATCAAATTATCTGAAAACCAAACTTTGAATCAAGCGTCTGTTACTCTCGCGTGCTACCAGTGAAGATGGATTTGCGATTTATCGACGCCCCACTCTTCTCAACTCTTCACCAAATGATGGACATGTCTGACGAATCCGATAAATCAAACAATGCACCAACGCGCACTTATGTCCGAGATGCAAAGGCAATGGCAGCAACACCAGCAGACATAAAAGAATACCCAAACTCCTATTCATTCGTCATTGACATGCCGGGGCTGAAATCTAGTGATATCAAGGTTCAGTTGGAGGAAGACAATGTGCTTGTGATTACTGGAGAACGAAAGAGGGAGGAAGAAAAAGAAGGAGCTAAGTATGTGAGGATTGAAAGGAGGGTTGGCAAGTTTATGAGGAAATTTACTCTGCCTGAGAATGCTAATATGGAAGCAATTTCGGCAATCTGTCAAGATGGTGTGCTGATTGTCACTGTCGAGAAGAAACCTCCTCCAGAACCAAAGAAACCCAAGACTATTGAAGTGAAGGTTGCTTAGGTTTTAGCCGGTGTTTGAATGAATAAGATATGAATGCCTAGTGAATGATATATGTGTTATGGTTTTGTTTTGAGCTGGTTTTATGTCTTTCAAAATTGCTTTGTGTGAACGTTTTCTTGTGTTTAATGGATTAATCTATGTCTAATGAACTATTTTGAACTAGATGTGAATTTCTTTCGTATTTCCTGTGACATTAGATCGATAAATCAACTTTCCTAATCCCTACCATACTACTACTACTGTATCATTTACAAAGGGTATTGCCTATTGTTATCTAAAATATTTTAATTCTCGCGACCCTTAGCTACAGTAGGGCAATGGCAAAAATCGTTAATATCGCCGACTACAGGGCAATCACTTCGTTTTTTTGTCCTTTTGTCTTTTGGTATGGCAAAATAGTTAATATCTGCGTAAAATAAAGAGAGACGTGAGAAAGACCGTAAAGTAGAGAGAAATAGAGACACGTGCGTAGCACTGACTAGTATTATTGAGAAGTGAAAGTTTTAAGGGCAAGCTTGTTTTGTTATCGTTGATTCAAAGTGTTATATGTTGGGGCGTCGATGAATCGGAGCCGGAATGTTTTGAGGGATTTTAATGGTTGTTTGGTTGAGTTTTTGAGCAATGAGGATTAAGCTGCAACGAAGGCTAGTGTTGAGGTATGTATTATTGAAATTGGGTGCTGTTTTTAAAAATACTAGTATTTTGGGCACGCTTGGTGAGCATGAAATTTACCATATGTTCATACGTACAAAAATTGTGACATATCATTATCTACCATACAATTTCGTCATTTTGCATATGAACATACGTAAAGAAGATATGACATATCATTATCTACCATACAATTTCGTCATTTTGCATATGAACATACGTAAAGAAGATATAAAGGCTGAACTATGACTTATCCTAGTAGAATGATGCGGAAATGATGCGATTTTAGCCGGTATTTGAATGAATAAGATATGAATGCCTAGTGAATGATATATGTGTTATGGTTTTGTTTTGAGCTGGTTTTATGTTATGAACGTTTTCTTGTGTTTAATGGATTAATCTATGTCTAATGAACTATTTTGAACTAGATGTGAGTTTCTTTCGTATTTCCTGTGACATTAGATCGATAAATCAACTTCTCTAATCCCTACCATACTACTACTGTGTCATTTACAAAGGGTATTACCTAAAGGGTATTGCCTAAATTTGTTATATTATTGAGAAGTGAGAGTTTTAAGGGCAAACCTGTTTTGTTATCGTTGATTCAAAGTGTTATCGGTGTTGGGGCGTCGATGAATCGGAACCGGAATGTTTTGAGGGATTTCAATAGTTGTTTGGTTGAGTTTTTGAGCAATGAGGATTGGGCTGTAAGGAAAGCTAGTGCTGAGGCATGCATTATTGAAGTTGGGTGCTGTTTTTAAAGATACTAGCATTTTGGGCATGCTCGATGAGCGTGAAATTTACCGTATGTTCATACGTACAAAAATTGTGACATATAATTATCTACCATACAATTTCGCCATTTTGCATATGAACATATGTAAAGAAGATATAAAGGCCGAACTATGACTTATCCCAGTAGAATGATGTGGAAATGATGCGATTTTAGCCGGTGTTTGAATGAATAAGATATGAATGCCTAGTGAATGATATATGTGTTATGGTTTTGTTTTGAGCTGGTTTTATGTCTTTCAAAATTGCTTTGTGTGAACGTTTTCTTGTGTTTAATGGATTAATCTATGTCTAATGAACTATTTTGAACTAGATGTGAATTTCTTTTGTATTTCCTGTGACATTAGATTGATAAATCAACTTCCCTAATCCCTACCATACTACTACTGTATCATTTACAAAGGGTATTGCCTAAAGGGTATTGCCTAAATTTGTTATATTATTGAGAAGTGAGAGTTTTAAGGGCAAACCTGTTTTGTTATCGTTGATTCAAAGTGTTATCGGTGTTGGGGCGTCGATGAATCGGAACCGGAATATTTTGAGGGATTTCAATAGTTGTTTGGTTGAGTTTTTGAGCAATGAGGATTGGGCTGCAAGGAAAGCTAGTACTGAGGCATGCATTATTGAAGTTGGGTGCTGTTTTTAAAGATACTAGCATTTTGGGCACGCTCAATGAGCATGAAATTTACCGTATGTTCATACGTACAAAAAATTGTGACATATAATTATCTACCATATAATTTTGCCATTTTGCATATGAACATATGTAAAGAAGATATAAAGGCCGAACTATGACTTATCCCAATTGAATGATGCAGAAATGATGCGGTTTTAGCTGGTGTTTGAATGAATAAGATATGGATGCCTAGTGAATGATATATGTGTTATGGTTTTGTTTTGAGCTGGTTTTATGTCTTTCAAAATTGCTTTGTGTTTGTGTGAACATTTTCTTGTGTTTAATGGATTAATCTATGTCTAATGAACTATTTTGAACTAGATGTGAATTTCTTCCGTATTTCCTGTGACATTAGATCGATAAATCAACTTCCCTAATCCCTACCATACTACTACTGTATCATTTACAAAGGGTATTGCCTAAATTTGTTATATTATTGAGAAGTGAGAGTTTTAAGGGCAAACCTGCTTTGTTATCGTTGATTCAAAGTGTTATCGGTGTTGGGGAGTCAATGAATCGGAACTAGAATGTTTTGAGGGATTTCAATGGTTGTTTGGTTGAGTTTTTGAGCAATGAGGATTGGGCTGCAAGGAAAGCTAGTTCTGAGGCATGCATTATTGAAGTTGGGTGTTATTTTTAAAGATACTAGCATTTTGGGTACGCTCGATGAGCGTGAAATTTACCGTATGTTCATACGTGCAAAAATTGTGACATATAATTATCTACCATACAATTTCGCCATTTTGCATATGAACATATGTAAAGAAGATATAAAGGCCAAACTATGACTTATCCCAGTAGAATGATGTGAAAATGATGCAGAATGATGCGGTTTTAGTCGGTGTTTGAATGAATAAGATATGAATGCCTAGTGAATGATATATGTGTTATGGTTTTGTTTTGAGTTGGTTTTATGTCTTTCAAAATTGCTTTGTGTGAACGTTTTCTTGTGTTTAATGGATTAATCTATGTCTAATGAACTATTTTGAACTAGATGTGAATTTTTTTCATATTTTCTGTGACATTAAATCGATAAATCAACTTCCCTAATCCCTATCATACTACTACTGTATCATTTACAAAGGGTATTGCCTAAATTTGTTATATTATTGAGAAGTGAGAGTTTTAAGGGCAAACCTGCTTTGTTATCGTTGATTCAAAGTGTTATTGGTGTTGGGGCGTCGATGAATCAATGTTTTGAGGGATTTCAATGGTTGTTTGGTTGAGTTTTTGAGCAATGAGGATTGGGCTGCAAGGAAAGCTAGTGCTGAGGCATGCATTATTGAAGTTGGGTGCTGTTTTTAAAGATACTAGCATTTTGGGCACGCTTGATGAGCGTGAAATTTACCGTATGTTCATACGTACAAAAATTGTGATATATAATTATCTACCATACAAATTCGCCATTTTGCATATGACCATATGTAAAGAAGATATAAAGGCCGAACTATGACTTATCCCAGTAGAATGATGCGGAAATGAGAGCTCAATTCAATTAAAAGCTCGGCTGAAATATAGAATCACCCCAATAGACTGATGCGTAGATGAAAGTTCGGTTAAACAAAAAAAAAACTCAAATATTTTACCCAAATCAGCATCAATACCATGATAATAGAAACGATAGTAGAGGTAGACATAGGGTGTTTTAAGTAAACAATTGCATTTAAATTTCTGTGCATGCTTAATGTACTCAACACATCTTTTATCTTATTTGGTTACATGGTGTTGGTGGGAAGAAATCGAATTTTCTTACTATTATCTGCCCCCAAAACGTCTCATGTGATTAGAGATGGAAAATAGGCAGTGGAAGAGTTGGGGAATTGGTAGTGGGGTCGGTTGGTCTAAATTTAGTACGTAATGGGAAGTTTCCAATTCAATTAATAATAAAGCCCCTAAACCTCTTAAACAAAACAAATCCATAAAACCCTACAGTTTTGCCAACTTCATAAGGAAGAAAAAATTACGTATTGAATGACATATATACTCCTCTTACATACAACAATCCACATATTAGATTTGGTATGGGTGGTGTAATTAGCAAATATCAATGAGGACAAATTGGAAAAGGAAAAAACATTGCTATGGACATGGATTATATATATATATATATACGGGCCGGCTACGTCGACATACTATTATAACATACTATCTTGACATACCCAGCCAACCGTAAGATATTGTGAAATCTGACGTCCAGATATACTTCTAACAAATCAAACAAATTAAAGAGGGCAAAAACGACAATTTCTTTTCACAAAAGAAAAATTCTTTTCTTCTTCTTCTCCATTCACGTGGCTTCCATTGCCCCAAAATAAATTCGGTTGGTTGTACTCAAAAAACAAAAAGACAAAAATTTGTTCTTCTTTTTCCTATTTCTACTTTGTAATAACAATCAATATCGATGATGAAGATGTTTTGCATGGAGGAGATGAAGATCATATGGAAGACAAAAGAATGAAAAGTAGGATTGTCGAAGTCACTGCTTCTATTTTCTGGAGAATTCATTTGAAGGACGATCGAATTCGAAGTTACGCAAATGCTCATGGTATCTGTCTTACACTCTTACTACAAGAGGGTAAGCGGGAATAAAATAGATGGGGCACATTTTATCCAGATACATCATTCCAGTATCAATCAAGAAGCTAATTTGTTTCGTGACTCATAATGATTAGAGTCATTGTCCCCAACCAATAAAACACTACCAGCACAAAATTAATTGCATCCAAATAAACCATATCATCTTTTAGTGTATTCCGCTTCTTTGAAATAACATTGGACTGTAGAAGTTTTTAGACAAATAATTAGTAATCCTGAGGGAAGGAGGTCCTAAACTATGCCCATGCACTCCTTTGTTAATGCCTCAACCTCCTAAGTATTAGCATGTGCAACAACAATGGAAATGGATATATACAATCAATGTCTCACGACGCCTACTGAACTCCCACAGTCCCACAGCTTCAAGAGCTCGTCACACGTTGCAAGCAATATATGACGATATATACTCAATGAAAAAAATGGATTACAAAAAGGAGTAACGTCCTCATCCTTTGCATAAGCTTTAATGGCTGTGACCAGTTTTATGACTAAGCCACCGAACCCCCTTTCTGTTTTTGCCAATCACTACAGTGATGACTAATTTCTGACCTCCCTTACAATGATTTCCAACACCACAAATGTACCACTTTTTACCTATACTTGTAAGCCTAATTGCGTAGTTTCAGAGGACAGGGCCTCATTCAAGGGCGGCTTTATGCATTTGTCAAATCCAATTCCATCCACCTTGGAGTACTTAAAGAATGTAGATGGGGTTTTTCTTTTAAGGAAGAAAACCCAAAACGCAACGTGAAAAGAAAAGTTTTGTGAAAAAAAATTGTCGTTTTTGCCCCCATTTAATTTGTTTGATTTGTTAGAAATATATCTAGACCTTGATTCCCAAGATCTGACAGTTGGCTGGGTATGTCAAGATAGTATGTTAGAATAGTATGTCGACGTAGCCGGCCCGATATATACAATTAATGTTCAACATAATTTTTTTTTTTTTTTTATTTCTTTGCATATATAAAAGTATTACACATCTTACATATATAAATAATTCAAATTAAGCCCTTTTTCCTTTAAATTTCATTAAAAAAAAAAAATTAAGCCTTTTTTCCTTTAAATTTTATTAAAATAATAATAATAATAATAAAATGAGATAGGTAAAATGGAGGAGTTTGGCGTGCAAAATGTGGCAACCTAATAGATGTACACGTGTACTATTTTTATTAGCAGTAACTTTTGTGTGTGTTTTTTGTTTTTAAACTTTGGGCCCGTGTGTACTAAATTGTGCAACTATGCAAATGAAAAGGGTTTGTCACAATGGGTAATTATGATAGTGAATTAAGATAGTTTGATAAAGACAAAAAGCAATAGTCCACGGGTACGAAAATTGTGAGTTTCTGAGTCTGATTTCTTGGGCCCACTCCAATAATAATTAATAATATATCGAATGACATATGTGTCCCTGTTAAACATAACAATTTACGTATTGTATTTTGTTTGGCTGATGTTAGTAGATAAGAGCAATGGGGATAAATCAGGAAAAACAAAAATCCAGTCGACCCAAGCCTCACTATTACGTGAGGAGTTTCTTTACATCGTAAAGATAAAGATAAAGATGTTATGAGTTTAAGTCTTCGTGTTGGGTTTCTTTTGAAGCATGAATTGCATAAGTTTAAGTTTAAGTTTTCAACAATCAATTATCAAAGACTATGAATACTGAGTAGTTGAGAATGCTCCCAGTGAAACATGTCAGTCCCTTTTTTTTTTCTTGGATGGACACCTCAGCTTTTCCAATAATTCGGCATAAAAAAAATGAATTCTACGCCCTCTTTTCCCAATTTCAATCTCAATTGTTCGTAACCTAACCAAACAAAAAGGAAAGTCCCAAAAAAATAAAAAGAAAAGTCCAAAAGGAAAACATTTACGCCTCTTTTCCTCTCTCTCTAACCGAACAAAAAGATGGTGAAGAGAAGAGAAAGCTCTCACCACTTTCTCTCTCCCTACAAAAATCTCTCAAATGGTTTTATTGTCTCTAAGTTTTTTTCTCCCTCTTCAAAACCCATTAATTTTCAAAATGTTGCATCCTTATCTGGTCAGTATGATGACTTAAAGAATGATTCTGATTTTCTTACAAATGTGACACGTACTAAGAGTTCTAGAGTACTTAAGTTTGGTCGTGGTTCGGGTTCGCATGGATGGGATTCGAGATATTGGGATAGGGATGATAGGAGAAGGGATGATGAATATAATGAGAGTGAGTTGGAGATTGGTAATAATAAAGATGAGAGTGTTGACAAGGAATATGTGAAGAATAGGAGTGGAAGTAATAAGCATCCTCCTGTTGTTGGTAATATGAGAAGTGGGGGATTGTATAATGAAGTTGGAAGGGATGAATTAAAGCATTATGAAGCTGAATATGAGGCTTCTTTGAAGAATGTTGGGCAGTTAAGGCAAATGAATAGTAATGGCGTCCACTTTGATTTAGAAAATGAAGGGGAAAAGTTTGCTGATGAATACGATAACGGTATTGATTCTCTGGATGCTCGAGTTTTGGAAAGTGATGATACTAAGCCTGACAATGAAGGTCAGTCTGGTAGCGAAGAAAGGAAGGGTGATGGTCGAGAGTCCTTTGACGACGGTAGAAACACATAAACTGATGATTATGACTGGTTGACTCAAAATACAGATAAAGTTAAACTGGACTCTAGGCATGTCAATTCTATCAATGGTCGTTCTACAAAAACACCCAGCTTTGGAAAGAAGTCAAATGGAAAAAGAAGACCAAGATGCCACAAGTATTCTGGTAAATCTCTTTCATCTCTATGGGCTTAAGTTTTTTTTTTTTTTTTTAGTGATGGGGTTTTACGTTTCCAACACAACAAAAAAGAAGATTATGTATTTTTTTTTTAAAACTCTTGATTGCATTTTGTTTTCTGTGTATTGGTAGGAAGATGTATCTAAACCATGCAAAAAGGATGCAGTATAACAAGAAAAGTAAATAAACGGGTGAAAGAATTTTGAGCAACATGAAACATGCTAGGGAATCCTAGAGTGATAATGGGGTCTAATAAGAGTATGATGATAGTAGTCAACAAGTGCTGACTTTTTTGAGACTGGGCTTCGCAATTCGGATGGGTTTCTGTTGGGTTTTTGTGGGACTGGGCTTCAATTGCAATGGTTGGAAAAAACTGTTCCAACTTCAAACATTGACCAGGTAAGCTGATAATTTGTGCATAAATATGTTGACTTACATCTTTGTTCTCTATAAATATCACTCCCGACATAATATAATTCTATAAATCAAAAGTTTGTACCGTTCAATTATCTCAAGTCATTTTTGCATTCATGATTCCTACTTTCTTTGAAAATGTTTGCTGCTACAGTTATGATCCATTTAGCATCAAAGGGCATCGCTATGCTTTAACATGTAATCATATAGAAAATAGATGTCCAACCGTCTACAGTACAAAGGTTTTGCTCATGGAAGAAAGAAAAAGAAATTCATAATTGCCAATAATCTATGAAAAAAATTAAGTTTTAAGTAGTAATCTTAGTAGTTAATATTTAGTCCATGACCCTCTCATAAATCTTCTTGAACAGTACACTTAGCATAGCTCCCTCTGTCAACCAAAACTGACAAGCAAAACTGGAAGGCTAAGTAACTCAACCGTTCATTCAATCCAGGACTACTTAGCACATACTAAGATACAATAAACATGGATGCTGTATTGGGAAATGTCTATGACTACTTAGCTATATGCCACTCTTAGTACTTAGTAGGAATTAGGTAGTAGGAATAGTTTTGTGACTTCAGTGATTATTTGTTTATTCCTCTTCTATTGTTGTTTGCCCCTATCTTGATTGCTAATTCAGTACTAAAGACATGTATCTTTTTATATAATATACAGGCATGTATCTTTTTATATAATATGTACCTTTATGTTGATAATGACACATTGAGTCTCTTTGGCGCTAAGATTCCTAACATCTTAGACATCCTCTAGATGCTTTGCCTAGACAAGAGAGACACCTGAATTCACATTTTTTCCTTTTTTTAATAATCTCTTTTTCATACACATTTATCATGAACTTCAGTTTAATTAATATCGATTTAATATTAACACTCAAGTAGCAGGTCCAACGAGGTTGATGCTATCAATCACAAAATCTATGAGTTGATTTTCATACACTTTGTTATTTCTTTCTCTCTGCACACATAGTAATATAGAATTGATTTTACGAGTGGTTATCAGTTGTATTATAGTGCACAATTTCACATTGGTTTACAGTAAAAACATACGTTTAGTATACAATTTTGTTACAATACATTGTCATGAGTTTAGTATGAATTCATATTCTCATACAACTAACTGATATCAATGATAGATTAGCCCACTTGGTGTTAAGTGAGTTGTAGTTGTAAGAACATAAGACTCATTACTATTCTTTTTAAATGCAGATCTCACTCATGTATGGTGTGTTGGAGTTGAACTTAACTCAATCGAAGGAGAAGGTAAGATTTAAACTTTCAGTAGATAGATTATATGATGGGTTTTCTGGCTAGCCTTTAACTCAAAGATTCTTCTAGCTGGAATTTTATGCAAACAAATGGGTGGAGATTGGAAATCAGGTTATTGTGCATTGTTTGTGGGCTTTCTAAACCTACTAACAGTTGAGATGATAGCTCTCTTATCATGACTAAATCACAAATCAGAGATGAGATGTTTTACTAACTCTCATGAATTGTGGTTTTGTTGATATAGGTTTTAAACCTGCCAAGGACGTCCGATGTAACATCAACTCATCAAGTAAGAGCAAGCAAATAAATAATTGTTCATCGTAGAAATGAACGCGCAATGAAGGTAATTTTACTGGTACTTTCTCAAGAAATTGCATAAATGAATTTAAGTAGTCAATCCTATGACATGTGATACTCAACCAAAATAGAGTAGAATAAATCTATATGGTACACATGACATATATTGATTTCATAATGTTTTAGCACTTATATACTTTCAACTTCGACTTTTTGTATATATGTCTTCTTATCTATTGCTTTATTTTAGATTTACTTTGTTTTTTCCCAATCCATTATTATATATATAAGTGTTTATGGGTAGTGTGTTAGTACTGAAATTGGCACATTTCATTCCTTCAAGCATATGGTATGCAGATGGAGAGACCATTGTGCGCAATGAATATAATTCGGTTATCGCTTAAACACACCAGTGTGTCAACAGTTATTTCTTAGTACATTGTGCTAAATTCGTTCTGCGATAAGCTGATAATAAAGCGTCTCTAGATTCATTATTTGTTTCGCTTCAAGTTTTTCTTGAAACTCACCAATTTCTTAGAACTCGACTCTTTGAATGTAGTTTTCTCATGGCGATTAAGAAATATATGTATAACTTCGTCATTTTTTAATCTTAAACTTTCTTTGTCATGGGACTTACTTCAAGGTGCATAATTTCAGCCTCACCATAATTGTTTTTGCTCAGTTGCAACCTCACTATGTGTGATACGTATTATGATTTTTTCGACATCATTTACATCTATGACAGTTCCCTGAAGTTTCATATGTATCTTTCTATTTCATATGTACATAAATCTATTGTATATACCTACCACTGAGTTTCAAGTTATAGTGATTCGCAAGTGTATCTATAGAACAAATATTTCGAGTGATTACTTACTATTGTAGGTCGTAGATTCTTTACCTTTGCGTTAAATTCTCTTACCCATTGTATATAGGCCAAACTTTATTATGTCGTTTTTGTTTTATTTGTGTTAGTTGGCAACTTGGCATTTGGTTGACAATCACCTAAACGGGTTTTCTATAGCTACTCATAATCGCAATTCTTTATCTTTGCAGTATGTTCTCTAAGCCATTGCGATCATGTTATTCTTTTCACTAATTCGTGTTGTCATGGGTTTTATGGGGTTGTAGTTTGTTTAATTTTACTTATGTTACCTGACATTAGGTTCGGCAATCAACTTCTTGGCTTTTTATTGGCACTTAGAATCCTAAAATATATATATATATATATATATATATATATATATATATATATATATATAAAATATATATATATATATAGGTGAAGTTTTAGAATTTTGGACCAATCACAGCATAAAATAATAAAAAAGAAATAACCAAGTCTTCAGCATTGCAGCATATAGTAGAGATTTCACTATGTAACTCAGCTAACTTTCTCATTTTTTATTCCTCTGTATATGTTTTATATATCTAGCTTAGCTAACTTGCTGTATATCTATTTGATTCGAAATAAAAGGAATAGTCTTAAGGGTTTTTTGAATGTTGCAGGGTCTGCATGTAGCAGTCATTCTCAAAAACTAAGGCTCCACCGTATCTAAGAGTTGCAGGGACCAAATCTAAGATAAATGAATTCAGCAACCATAGAGCAACGACTTGATAAGATTTTCCTTGAATGTATCTCTGGCTTCTCTGCAGTCTCGCGATGATTTTAGTTGTGGTTCCCTATGTTCATAGAGAGACATGGGATTTTCTTAGAGCGCTTTACACAAACAAGGTATGTGAAAACCTTAACTCAATTCTAACATTTTTCTATTTAAATTACTGATTTACATTTGAAAACACGATGCACAACTCTTTTTCTCTCTTTGATTTGAAAATTGATTATATTAAATTTGAATTTTTTTTTGCTTTCACAATGAGCAAGTGTAGAAGAAAGGAGAAAATGGGTTAGAAGCAGCCTCAAGTCATCAAGTTTGTTTCAATCTACCAAGGCTTCATTGTCATCCTCCGCTTCAGCTTCATAGCGGAAAATAGTCAAACAACAAATTGGCTTTTGTAATAACCCTTGAGAGAATGCAATATCCAACTCATTGCTCTTCTTTCTATTTAGATTTCTAGCAAAGTAAGTATGATTAATGTAACCCCGCCGCCCTCCTCTTACTCTCTCTCACTAATTTCAGTTTATTTTCTTCCCTAGATTCACAATGCTTGCTCTCTGTCCGTAATGAGTTTGAAGTCCATGGGAGACAAGGTCATCAGGGAGCAACATTTCACAATGCGAGATTTCATCGAAGCAGTTGATATATGCTTTGAGTTATATTACGATTTCTCTTCACCAACGTTTACGCTTTGGCACTTCAATTTTAAATCTTATACTGAGGAACAGGTATTCTATGCATAATAAACTTATATTGCAATAGAAATTATTTGCTTAGGCTTAAATATATAATATTTCAAATCTATGTTAGGTATTTCCTTCAACAATATGGAATCGTCTTTTGATAGTAGGAAGAAGCGCAAGATGAGACGGTCGCTTGCTGCTGTAACATGGAGGTTTGATGGAATTTCACAACTGTTCTTTCTCTTGGTTGCAATTGGTAAATTTCTATATATTTCTCTTTTGTTGATGTTTTCTTATGGTAATATATATTTTATTTGGTGGACGTCTGTTTTGTGTGTTATATGTCTTACATTTTGAAACTTCTACATGTAGAATGCACTAAGGTCTCATGACATAGAGATGCTAGAGTCGGGTCAGCTACTATAGAATTCAGCATAATTCATATATGCTGAAAATTTGAAAAAAATTATTACCCAAGGAACTCTTTTCAAACCAGGTATGTTTCCTTTTTACTCCTTAATTGATTTATGTGTGTTACGTGATGTTAGTCTATTTTAATTTTCATGTTTATGTATTCCATTTTAATTTTGTATTTCTTTGGGCTTAAGTTAAAGTTTTTCGTTTGTCATTTTCCTTTTGACATGCGTTGGTCAGCCTAAGTAGCTATGGTGATCCTCCAATCTCAATTACAAGATGATGTCAATCCGTCCGTTGGCAAATATTATAAACTGCAATGGTCAAACACCATGTTTAGACTACAAAGTTATATGCCTTGCATCTTTCAAAGGGACCATAGGTATGCAAAACCATGATATAAGGGAAAAACACTATGGATTTCCACTACAATACGTATTAGGTTAGTCATGAGAATTTCATAGCAAAGACATTTGATTGTAATGTATACAGACTAAGTAAAAAATGCACCGGCAGTCTTATTTGGAATCTCACTAAAAATGATGTTGCCAACATGCAGTTTTTATCACATAAACTGTTGCAGGAATCGGATTTAGGGTAACCCAAATAAAACAACAACGCACCCTTGGTCAAAACCAAAAAAAAGAAATTCTTCTTCATTAAGGGTTTTCTCTATTATGTGGACACGTCACCCTCTCTCCAGCTAAAGTTTAAATTATATGCAGAGATTATTTTAGATTATTAGAAAAGAATGTATTGGTCACCTTTAGAGCTTTAATTACTTTTTTATTAGACAAAGGCAATGTGTGTCATTCTTTTCTTGCGTAGGCTATATACACTATCAGTGCAACATTATTTACAATGGAGAACAGTTTAGATTTCATCATGACTACAAAATAGGTCCTAAAATAGGGGATACTAAACTCTATTAATTTTTTACATTCCTACATATATAAACACTTTGCTTTGGATGTCTAATATGTTTTCCTAATAGTGGAATAGGTTCTTTTTTTCATTTTCTTCCACAGACAGTATGGTAATTCATGGAATGTAAACGGTTAACTACATGGAATGTAAACGGTGAAGGATGCTTTGAATGTCTCGACTTGCCGATAGAACTTTCTAAGAGAAAATGGACTTTTTAATGCAAGGTGTTCTTAGATGGTTTAGTTGATTTGCAGCAAGAGAACGTTATGTTTAGTAAGGTCATTTCCTCTCTGAATCACACTTTTTTGAGAAACTATGTTATCTTTATTTCTTTTTCAATCCAATTTATTATTTTTATTTTGGCGATAAAACATTTTTGAATATAATTTGTTGTTTATTTTTTTCCCCCTTTTTAGATAATATCAGATATTATGAAATTCCTCTTTGCTTCTGATAAGCACCTGATTTGGCTTTTGGTGGTTAAAAAATTCATACAAGTAGTTTACTGCTATCAAATGTCCTACTCGCATATAAGTTTATTGCTTTTGGTACCAAATGTCCTTGGCCTTTTGAAGAGATCTAGTGCTTTGAAATGTGGTGAACTTCTCTAATCCTAAGACAAACAATAGGACTTTCTCTTCATTTAAATGACATCCTTAAACTAACATCTTTTTCCATTTAGCTTGCTTCTTTCATCTTAGCTATGCTTTCACCACATCTAAGACATAAACAATAGGACTTTCTCTTCGTTTAAGTTTTTGTGAAGTTTGTCTCAACTTCTTTTGTGGTTTTGTATCAATGTTAACGATAATGTTATCTTTTTTGGACCTTTATAGCCGATGGATCATTTGCTATCTCTGAGGATTCATGGAACGAACCACTAGGATGTGGAACTGAGATCAGGTTGCATCTCAGAGAAGAAGTTGGGGAATACTTGGAGGAGGATAAATTGAAAGTGAGTCGTAGCTCAAATATTTATTGTCTCGGTTTATTTATATTTTTACATGTTGTTATGACGGTCTTTGGGTTAGTTTCTTCCACCGTTTTTATAAATCAATAATTTAATCGTCCAAGTATCAACGACTCTATTAACTTCTGCAGTTGTAGGATTCTTGGTTATAGTTTATTGTAAGTCATGTGAATATTAGCAATCATTAGATGATGATGAATTTGAAGGTCTAAAGTATAGAAGGATCACTAAACTTTACTCTTACTTTTTCTATTTTTTTTTCGTTAGAAAGATCATCTTATGCTCTAGATATGATTTTCTTATGCTCTATGATTATCTTACCAGTGACAGCCTATATTCTCTCTTATATGGCAACACTCTAACAACTTTGTCCAGTATAATCGATTTTCAATAGTTTTATGCTTCCTAGGTACATTGGTTGTTAGTTTGTTGAGCAAGCCCTACATAACTAAGTGTAGTTAGTATTACGATGATTAGATAGTATGCTTACTATTTGAGGAACTTATATGGAAGTTGTTTTTAGGAGTTGCCTCTTAGGCAGAGTGGATCCAAAATTTTGATGATATTGCACTCATTATTCTTTGATTAAACAAACCATGCATATTGAATTTGACATCAAATTTCACCTCCTTAAAAGTGGTAGTATGAAAAAAACAACTAGATGCTTTCTTAACTTTTTTATCATTATTATTCTTTTGTCATATATATATATATATATACCCAAAAGCTACAAAACATAAGCATCAGTGAGAAATCACTACAGTCAAAATTCTTGTAACGTGATTAATTATCATTTACTTTGGAATTATATATATATATATATATATATATATATATATATATATATTTTTTTTTTTTTTTTTGTTTAAGTGGAAATTTTATTGATAAAGATGATAAATTGGGACAAGCGTGCAACAATTACAAGAATTTTGATTGAATGGCAATTCCTATCCTCCTAAATACAAACTCGTTGTTTTGTGTCTTTGCAGTCCATTTTTACATAGCTTAAAGCTCAAGATTGATGGGCTAGAAACAAAAGTGTCAAACATGAAAGGAATGAAACAATGGTTAGCTCTACAAGCCTCATTTTAATGGTATTGACATGACGTGTTTCTCAATTTTTGAGGCCGATCTCTTTTAATGCTTCTCCCACCTTGAAAGACTCCATTCCCAAAGTATTACAGGCTTTTACATTTTCTACGCGATGCCTTCCCTTTGTTCTTAGACAAATGTTTTGGGGGAGGGTGTCGAGTCTTCCCTCATTGGGATAGTAGAAAATTTAGTTTGGAATTTACATACCCCTATTTCCAAAATGCATCACAATTTTTTCGACATGATCTTTCCATTCATATAAACTAAGACATCTAGTCTACTCTTTTTGCAAGAGGGGCATAGACCACCACCTTTTTTTTGGATGAATCATGAGGTAGTGCAAAACTAAAACCATATCCACCGGCGTGATGCAAGTCCCTCCATCGGAATATTTCTTTACAATCAAATAACAAACTCCCTCTCAAGACCGGCAACCATCTACTTGTAAAATGCTTAAAACTTTTTGTGGTTTTATTTGTTCATTTACAACTCGAGAGTTAACATCAAAATCGGGTAAGATTAATTGTTCTCAAAGAATATAATAGATTAGCAACATCAAGAATCTCATGGCGGAAGTGAAGTAACAAATCCTAAGAATTCTGGTGACAGCTCATTACAACAAGAGGCCACAAAAGCAAAATAGAGACATCGGTGGATAATAAATTTGGTTAATGCTTTTCGATATTTTCAAATCTTTGTCCTTCCGGAGTAGTTTTAGTCAAAAGATCAATATATATTTCTTCGTCGTAAGGTAGTTTTAGATGACTTACAAAATTTCTAGGTGATTTCTTTTATGCTTATGTTTTGTAGCTTTTGGGTTTTTTACATAGCAAAGCAAGATTGATGCTAGTAACAATACTACATACGGAATGGTACATACACTTATCTGCATATTGTAGCTCGAGTGTGTGAGGCCTATCATTTTAATGGTTAGCATTGACATGTTTCTGTATTACTTTTTACTTTTCTATATTACTTTTTACTTTGTTCTTTTTCAAATGTTTTGCTCGAGGGTATGAGTATGGAAGATTTCTGGTAGTAATAAATTTAGTTTGGAATTTACATATTTCTATTTAGACTCCAATTTTTTTCGCACTTTCCATTCATATAAACTAAGACTCGAGTAACAGGAAGAGAGATAGAGCAGACCTTTTTTTTTGGATGAGTAGAGGTAGTGCAAAACTAAAACCATATTCAGGTGATGCATTACGAATTTCCAATCAAATAACAATTGGTCGTTACTTGCTATTTAAAATTTCGATTTTATTTGTTCTTACAACTCGACCATGAACTACGTAATTGTTCTCAAGAATATAATAGATTAAGTGAAGCAGAGTATCCGTTGAAGTAACAAATTGATTCTCTTGACACTGCTCATTAGTTTAAGTGACTAATAGGTGATAATTTAATTTGGTTATGCTTTTCTATTTTCATCTTTGTCCTTCCTAGTAGTTTTAGTAGATCAATATATATTTCTACTGGTAGTTTTAGTGACTTACTATATACTAGAATATTTCTAATTTCATATTCCTCAATGACGTAAAAAAAAAAAATAGCTTTACAAATAATGTTTGATTATTAGCTTCCTTTGATTTCAGCAATTACATTTTGTTTGGTGCATATTCACCGAAACCAACCTTAAGTCCTAACACATCTTAACTTCCACATATTCCCATGAATTGAATGAACCTCATGAACTCCTCTAGATGATTAGTTAACGGTGGTATAGTGCTAAACTTGGGTGTGAAGCATGTGACTGTAATACTTTTCAAGTTCATGACTATGTAGATGGAACACTTTCAATGATGCAATGGGGAACTGGAAAAAATTGCTTGTGCGCTCAAGGCTTTCTGAAGGTGTCAAGGTGAGTGATAACACAACTGTATTTAGTTTGATACATATTCCATGTGCAAACACTCTTGCAAAGTGAGCGTGATTTAAGAAGATCTTCTATACGAGATAAAATATAGAAGCAATTTTTGAGAACAGGTGTCGTGTATCATTGTATGTAATAAGTATTTCACAAATAGATCGACCAGTTGTTGCTCCACTACTCTCAGGTAATCTCTCATAATCGTTAATTGGGTTGCTATTCTTTTTGTTCAGATCAAAGAGACAGCTACCCGTCTTTAATCAAATCATTATGACCAAGCAAGAACTCCCTTGCTGAGTACCCACCCCTCTTTAGACTAAAATATGGATAAAAAAAAAATGTTCTATGTATATGATTGCATTTAGTATATTTACCATGGGCATCATGTGAAGTGTGAAGTTGTTGCACCAGTTTGAATAATCTACTTATAGTCTTTGCTTTGGTGTTTTTTAGGTTCATTTTATCTACTTCATCATCTGAAATGGCTATATCTTAAATCGTGTATCGTAGACTGATGACTGCTATCGAATTCTCGGATACGCGGAAGATCCTATACAGTTTGTTCAAGTTTATTTCATTACAAATTTTTCATTTCAATGTGTTAAAAATATTTTGATTGAATATTTCCATTTCAATTCATGCCTTCATAAGCTATTGCTTACTCAAGAAAGTTGAATGACCCAGACTAAAGGTAACCCGCCCCGCCCCGTTGAAGTAACAAATTGATTCTCTTGACACTGCACATTAGTTTAAGTGACTAATAGGTGATAATTTAATTTGGTTATGCTTTTCTATTTTCATCTTTGTCCTTCCTAGTAGTTTTAGTAGATCAATATATATTTCTACTGGTAGTTTTAGTGACTTACTATATACTAGAATATTTCTAATTTCATATTCCTCAATGACGTAAAAAAAAAAAATAGCTTTACAAATAATGTTTGATTATTAGCTTCCTTTGATTTCAGCACGTACATTTTGTTTGGTGCATATTCACCGAAACCAACCTTAAGTCCTAACACATCTTAACTTCCACATATTCCCATGAATTGAATGAACCTCATGAACTCCTCTAGATGATTAGTTAACGGTGGTATAGTGCTAAACTTGGGTGTGAAGCATGTGACTGTAATACTTTTCAAGTTCATGACTATGTAGATGGAACACTTTCAATGATGCAATGGGGAACTGGAAAAAATTGCTTGTGCGCTCAAGGCTTTCTGAAGGTGTCAAGGTGAGTGATAACACAACTGTATTTAGTTTGATACATATTCCATGTGCAAACACTCTTGCAAAGTGAGCGTGATTTAAGAAGATCTTCTATACGAGATAAAATATAGAAGCAATTTTTGAGAACAGGTGTCGTGTATCATTGTATGTAATAAGTATTTCACAAATAGATCGACCAGTTGTTGCTCCACTACTCTGAGGTAATCTCTCATAATCGTTAATTGGGTTGCTATTCTTTTTGTTCAGATCAAAGAGACAGCTACCCGTCTTTAATCAAATCATTATGACCAAGCAAGAACTCCCTTGCTGAGTACCCACCCCTCTTTAGACTAAAATATGGATAAAAAAAAAATGTTCTATGTATATGATTGCATTTAGTATATTTACCATGGGCATCATGTGAAGTGTGAAGTTGTTGCACCAGTTTGAATAATCTACTTATAGTCTTTGCTTTGGTGTTTTTTAGGTTCATTTTATCTACTTCATCATCTGAAATGGCTATATCTTAAATCGTGTATCGTAGACTGATGATCTGCTATCGAATTTCGGATAGCGGAAGATCCTATCTGATTTGTTCAAGTTTATTTCATTACAAATTTTTCATTTCAATGTGTTAAAAATATTTTGATTGAATATTTCCATTTCAATTCATGCCTTCATAAGCTATTGCTTACTCAAGAAAGTTGAATGACCCAGACTAAAGGTAACCCCCCCCGGGTGCTAACTTCAGTTTTATGATTTGAAGTTCTATTTTTGAATACACTGGTGGAAAGAAAGAAAAAAAAAGGAATATGAACTAATTTATCTACTTTCATTTCAATTTGCAAAGGTCCTAATAGGTGTCACCCATCATCTTAGAAGTGGCGACAAATATATTCTTAGTTATGTTTATTATTATTTTTAATTTATTACTGTTTCTCTTTCTTCCAGTAGTGCTATCTTGACATCCTTCGACCTCAACTGTTCAACGACACATAAAATTCAGCAGGTTCAACAAACCAGAAAAGAGAAGATATTCATCTGCACAAGCAGGAGTACTTGAAGAAGTAAACAATGTTGAATGGCTTCTAGGTGTTGACAATCTCAAAATTCAACCATTCAAACTTCCTGCTGTTGGTATGTACCGACTCTCTTTCTTTTTCTTTTAAGCTCAACTATATGATCTTCTATTTCATGCATCCAACCTTTTTTCATGATCATGTATACTTAACGTAGTCATGTGTTTTTGACATTTAATTTACTTGATCTGATTGCAAGTCCGAATGATGTTAAGATCAAAATAAAAGTTGTAGGTAGAAGTGATGTTCACTACCAGCTGAAGGTAACAATCTTACTTCTCTTAGATTTGATCTTGCAATTTATGTTAATTGATACACACTAAATACTTCTTCCAGGGAAATTTAAATTGTCTTTCACTAATGCAAAATATAATTGAAATTATGTAGCATATGAGGTGTGGAGCTTTTTTAGTGGAAGAGCCAACGGTCATTGGTCATGAGTGTGCTGAAGTTGTTGAAGAAGTTGGCAGCGCAGTGACTTCTCTTGCTGTTGGAGACAGAGTTATTTACCCAGGATTGGCTATTGGCATTGCTTTCAGTGCAAAAGTAGTAGTTACAATCTGTCCGGACATGAAGTTTTTCGCTACACCTCCAATTCATGGTTCTCTCACCGATAAGGTAATCTAACATGTCCGCTACTGACAAAATCTTTATGCCTCTTGACTTGACCTCTTTAATTATTGATAGGCATTGCTAATAAATCCATGCAATTTTCATCGGTATGCGAAAAAATTAAAAGAAGCAACAACAATGCACGTAGCAATTATGGGTGCAATGAATAAAGGCTGGTATTCTTAGTTTAGTATATAGTCATCACATTGCGGTAATATTAGTAAAGAAGCCACACTGAATCTAGGAACATATCAGTGAAGTAGATACAAAAGTTCAGATGACAAATTAAAGTGGGTTTTTTTTTTTTTTTTTTTTTTTTTTTTTTTTTATTTTTTTTTTAATGTACCTTTGTCTTGGTTATTACGTACAGTATAATTAGTTGTTTAATATTGTGTCGTTTGCATAACTCCTTTCCCTAAATTGCACATACTTTTTTCAACTATGAACAACCAGTTTGTGAACTTTGGATATCTTCTTCGTGATTGTTTCACTTACAGGAATTCTAAATGACTATAAAGTGTGTGATGCATTTGCAGATTTGGCATGAGAAACACCTTCCTGTTTTGCTACATATCATCTAATGATTTTTGTGTGTACATCGACTGCTACTGCTGCTGATTTTTCTTTGGATCTAATGCTACTGGAAATCTAGATGGATTTATTTCTTTAAAGTGCGTGGTCTCAGCCATCTTGGCAGCAGCACTACGATTTTTATGCCAAGTTTCTTCATCAGCAGCCACTTTCCATCAGATGGAAGATACAAAACAACCCTTTGTCAATTCATTCCTCTCTCTCTCTCTCAACAACAAAACAGAAATGGTTACTAGACTCAAACCATTCTCTATTCGGTTCCTTAATTTCACTGCCCTATTACCAATATGTTATCTTCTGATGGGTTTTTGATTTGCATTTTATTTTCAGCATATGGTTTTTGCACTCTTAGATGGGAATGCGTTAGCAACTGCAGCTTCTTAGTTCCAATAAAAACGTCGGGCCTATAGGTACAAACTGATGTTCACCTCTTTTGAATTTGTCTTGCATATGCGTATTAACTTTTTTTGATGAAATATTTATGAGTTTCTTTAATATATTTAGGTAATTAGAGGTGGGGTGTTGGTAAATTAGAGACTCTTTCAAATCGTTTCAATATCGGAATTATGTTAAGTAGCACTCTGAATGGGTTCTTCTACCAATGAATTAGTTGCAGAAGTCTACTAAAACTCAAGTTGTGCAAACTGAAGGTAAGTCTCTATTGTGTTTTTTTTAGGCAATGGGAAATGGATATTAACAGTAGTTCTTATCAACTCAACATTAAGAGAAGTCTTTCGAAGTGTTCTATAAATGTATTGCCCTAATATGTTGAAGTACTATTTTGTTAAGTATAGGCCCTTTTGCTTATTTATCCCTAATATCTAATAGTGTAGGATTATATTAATTGATTATAACTTAAGTTTGTAAAAGGCCTAACTACCAAATTTGAGACTCAGAAGTATTTTGATTTAAAATTTCAATTTTTCTATGTTTCATCATTAGGCAATACGGAACGGCTAACACATTTGTTCATTGAAGTTGAACTTGGATGCGGCCATAAAGTCCCTTGCACCATCTCAAGCTGGAGGAAAGGAATAAGTTTTTACAGGTCAGCAATGCAAGATTTGCAAAGAGGAAATTGGATGAGTTTGTGTTTCTTGGGAATAAGTTACACGTGTCATATGGTTCAAATTTCGAGAGCCTTATTGACACAAAGGAGAAATTGGAATGTAGGAGAAGGGAAGTTCTAGCTAGAATAAATAAATGGCCTATTCCATGACAGGGCAGTTTTGTTTCCAAAGAGATTAATAATAAAAGGGAGGGTGAAGACCTTTTAATCACTAGAGTGTCGGAAAAAAATGTTCAAGTTATATGTTGAAAGTTATTTTTATTAGATATTTTTATTATTCCAAGGGATAATATACCTACATTAAACTCATTGTCTTTCATTTAAACTATTTGTGAAGAAGCTTATTGCAACATACATACATTGTCAATTGTCTTTCCAATATGCAACATATGTTGGTAGTCAATTTCACCGGAGTCTTTTAGTCGGGCTGTTCAACGAACATATCATATTCTATATTGGCTATATTTCCATGGTGGTTATAGAAACATTCTTTCAATTCAGTGGTGTTGCTTTACCTATATTCTTTGAATTTATTGTGTTCAGCCCATTGTCACATATTCTACTACAGGCTTTCTTCAATATGATTTACTGATTACTGAGTACCTTGCTTAACTTGGTTGTTGAAGCCCAACCTTTTAGCCAATGTTGCACATGGTTTGATGGTAGTCCTTATCATTAAGGGAAATAAACAAAAAAATGTCCAAAAGAAAAACCATTCTTTCCCTCTCTCTTTCTCATCTCCTATCACAAGAATACAAACTCTCACACTTTCTCTGTGCTACAAGACTCTTTCAAATTGTTTCAACATCAAGTTTTTTCTAGCCCTCTTGAAAACCCATTAATTTTCTTATCTATAAGATAATGAAATAAACTAAAGTTTTGATTTTCAAACAAATAAGGATCAAGTGGACTTTGGGATATTGAAACAATAACAATCAATGTACATATATTATTTTTTCTAATGGACTTAAGGATTTATTATTGTTAACTATCAATGTAGCAGGCCCGACCATAGGTCGGACATAAAAGCTAGTATTTAAAGTACTTCAATTTTTAAGTCCGACTCAAATTCCGGTACATATTGAAAATTTGAATTGTTACTGAGGGTATTCAAGTCTTTTTCTTAGTATATAAGGGCTAAATCACATTCAGTCCCACCAAATTTAACAGATAGTATGGATTGTAAAATTTTTATAGTACATTGTATTTTTAGGCAAGAAAAAAATACTTTGTATTTAATGTAAAAAACAAGAAAGTACATTGTATTTTAAGGTCATTATGTTTATAGTTTTTGTTTATTAGGTGTAAAAGTTTACTAAATATATATAGCATAATAGTTAATGTGTGTTATTAAATACATGTTTTATAATATTATATTAAACACATGTATTATAAATGTTAATAATAATGTCAACGTTCATATGTATGCATATTATGAATTAGCTAATACACTAAATATATTAATTAATTAACTAATATGCATATACGACTATACGTGTTTGATATATTATATATACTAGCTAAAATGCACGTGCTTTGCACGTGAATATTAAACAAAATTTTTTTAATGGTAGCTAGGTTGTGAAAATGATGATTAAGACATCAGAGTGAAACACAATAACTTTCTGTTGATCAAAAATATAATCTATTCCAATCAGCTTAAAGCTAAGTTCCATATAGGAAAAATAATATTAAAAAAAAATACAGATTCTTATTTTTTTTTTTAAAAATAATTGGAAAGACAGATTGCGTATTTGCTAAAAAATACATCAATTCATGGAAAGTCAAGCATAAGAGAGAAACCCTAGTTCAAATCAGAACGTCACTAAGAATTAAAAGTTAGAACAAAAACAAATAGCCTAAAAATATTCAACACCGTAACATCTACTGAGTGCCTAAACATACAACCAAGGCCAATGCCTGTCAAACAACAATTAAGCCTGATGGAAAACTCATCAAAGAATAGTTTATTCTTTGGTTGACTTGTTGATGAGTGACTTGTGGATGTGAGGGATCACACCACCACCTGCAATTGTTCCCTTGATCTACGTGTCAAGCTCCTCATCCGATCCCCTCTGATAGCTAGCTGCAGATGTGCCTTAGGGTGATACACTTCTTCACTTTGAGATCTTTGCTTGCATTGCCTGTCAACTCCAATACTTATGTTGTAAGGTACTCTAGTGTAGTTGTAGAGTAAACTGCAGCAGTGGCCCCTACTTGCCCATTTGCACCAATCCTTGATTTCAAATGACGATGGATACGACCTACTGGAAACATCAGACCAGCTTGTGACATCCAATACTACAGCTGTAATCTTGCATGAGTTGATATCGCTTCTAAACATGCATTTGCCATACTTTTCTATAGACCTATGAACATTCAATTAAATTCACCATGATTTAACAGTTTAATGCAGATAGTGAAAGAAAGTTATTCTCTAGATCAATATATATAGTTCAATAATCCACCAGTACAACTATCAAAACAACGAATGAAGTTTAGAGAATATCTTGACACATGGTCTACAACGAAGTATCTATAAAGAGTCGCTTTATAAAGTATCTAACCCTTTTTTTAAATTAAAATTGTTCATAAGCATGCCATGAAAGTGACACAATTATTGTGGTATTGGAAGTTTAGAGAATCGCTTTACACATCGTCAACAACAAAGTATCTATAAAATGCAAAACAAATAACCTAATTCTCTTATAAGGTTCTCAAAGGCGTCCAATTAAGTACCAGTAATCAGCTTCAACAAATTACTCTCGACAGTTAGATACTCATAAAAACGACGTACCTAAAGGGGCCTATTGGTCTTGATCCTTAACAATTGGTTCACCACCATGTTCACACTTCATTGACACAAATTTCCCCAACCACAAACCCCCCTTGAACGATCGTCACAACCTTAACATCCCCTAAAGAAGCCTTAGTCCTATCATTGAACTCTGACAATCTCTCTTATTACAGGAAGAACGTTCATGAGTTTTCAACTTAGTGGCTACAGGTAGTGTCTGCTCATCACTAATAGAAACTTGAGGTTCATGTTTTCCCGCTAGTAAAATGGTCATCTCCACTCCAATAACCTAACCCTCTGCAAATACGAAACTCAGGAAGACAAATATCCCTTCAAACAATTAAAATCCAACAGTTGATCATGTGAAATTTTAAGTTCCATTCTATCACCTTAACCACATGGCTTAAATGCTAATGCTTTGATATACTCGATAAGTTTATCTGGCTCGAAAGATGTTGCTCAGGAGTTGCCTAGACCAAACCGTGTCCTTGCATATTCCCACGTCTCGGCATTACCAAGAATGTTAGATCTTAGCTATTAGTAGTCTTCGTTTGACTATGTTCCACTACCACCATAATATCTTAAAGGCTTGAGATCTTGAATAGGAAAATACTTCAAAAGTGTTGTGAATGAATGAATGAAAACACAATCTAAGTTCCATTGTACCCCGGGATAAGTGGCGCCCATGTGGAAGTGCTTCAGAACCTTAATAAAATGTGTTATGTGGAAAAGAACATCATAATGGAATACTGAATTAGCATACAAAAGGTATTTAGTCATAGACGCAAAGAAAGCAAGATCCAAAACACACAAATACATATTCATATTTTTAAAAGGGGTACATGAACCACTTGAAGGTAAAACTCATTTCCCTATAGAATTTAAAATATGTTCATGGAACTTATTTAAGATTCCAAGTCCCTCAAAAGAATATACATATAACCCAAAATTGAATTTCTATTCCAAGTAAAAAGCACAGAGATGGATGGATGTACTAACTGTTTTAAATATTCACAACCTTAAAAGTGCAATTCAAGAAATTTAGGATGAATTGCAATACATTCATTTGATTTGTTTTTTTTTTTTTTTTGATAAAGTATACATCAATTAAAAATATAAGAAATCAAAACCTTGGAAGCTTTCAATCCAACAGAAGCTCACTTGCAATCGTTCCTACAAAAATTCACATCTTATCCATAATTTTTCTGGCTTCTCGGGTTATACTTAGTTACATATGGTGACTCTATGTTTCTTATTACATCCTCTTTTCAAGCCAATAGCTTACTACAACCCCTGCAAGCATTAAACATTGAAGTCAAATCCACATTTTAGCTAAGGTAAATAGTAAACACCTCTAAATACTTTAAAAATCAAGCTTAAGTAACGACATAATATTAAGACCCAAAAAACTAACTAAACATAACAAATTTGCTTAACAAAGAGGATATATAGTGTCGAAAAACTAAAAGTGGGGAGCTAAGCAAACAAACAAACCAAAGGGAATGAGGTACATCTTATGCACCTGTTTACTCTCTTCTATAGGACTATAACCATGAATAACTTGCATCACATGAAATACATGAAGGTACATTTTAACATTAATGAAAAATGAAATTTATAAACAGGACTGAGTGAATTACAAACCAATGATGCCAACTTGAATGTATTGAAAATTTCCCAGTAAAGCTGAAACTCCATATATATAGCCGATGTTTGGATTAGTAGCAGAAGGCATTAAGCTCCAATCCACTAACTTCGATTAAGGTAATTGTCAAAAATATGCAAGCGACACAAATATATGAGACTGAAATCTAAGGACCTACAAACAAATACCTAGACACCTAGTGCAGGAATAGTAAGAGATTTTAAGCTTCTAGTAGATCCCTTGTGCTATCTTAAAGTAGTCCTCTAGGGAAAAAAAACAAATTATAAATAAATACCAAATTGGCAGGCTTCAAGACATCAACATATAGAGCTCAATTTTCTAAACATTTTTGAATAAGTCTAACATGCAAACCTTCAGCTCCAATTTTCAGTTTTTAATCTTCCGAGCAATTTAAACCTCTCGTAAATTGCACAGTATCTAATTGAAGTCGGAATTGAATCCAATCAACGACAAATTGAAACGAAATATTGAGAACCCAGCATTCCATGTCTCAAAATGTGGACCATTATTCTATTTTCTTAAAAAAAAAACAACAACAACTAAATATTCCCTACAACAAACGTGCTTCACAAAGTATAAGGAAAATTCAGTGAAAGAGTCTCTATTAGTAAAATACACCATAATTAACCTGGCCTTTTAAATTAGACCAGCCTTTTTTCTACCACCTAATACCCCTAATTAAATACAAAAAAATATTATTCAATGTCTTTAAAAGGACTATTTCATTTAATTTTTTATTTCTATTTATACCCTTCAATTACAAACATCTTGCAGGACAAAGGAGTTTTATGTAAATTCAGGGCAAAACCAAATCCACACCTATATTGACATGTACGCGGTGTTGCCTTGCCATTAATACCCACTTAAATACCATTAATACCCATTTAACTACCATTAATCTCGAAGTTCTTTCAACTTCCCTCCTTTTTCATGAACTCTTTCCAAAGATCGGTTTTGCTTTATGCTTCCAATTCGGTTAGATTGAATGTAACTAAAGAAGGACTTCGACAAATTTTATTATGAGTGGTGGTTTCTACTTTCTAGTTAATGGTCGCCGAGGAATGAAGGAGCCCATCAAAAGCCTACGGACAAGACAATTCAGGTAGGCTTTTTGTTTCCAAACACAAACCGGATATCCTTGACACTCTGCATTTCCTCTGGTTGGGTTTCTTCCGCAATCGAGATAGTACATTTATCCGATAATACCAAATATTCATTTTTAAGTTGTCGATTTTCATTCGGTCGATTTCACGTATGTGTTTATAATTGTATATTCTTCAAGTGATTATTTGGAGTGAGGGTTTGACTTTTGAATAATCCAATGTATACAAATAGAATCTAGATAACGAGTTTGTTGTTCGCTTTATGCCAAACCTCACCGGAACTAAAGAAGGACTTGGACAAATTTCACATTATGCGTGGTGGTTTCTAAGCGTGGTCGCTGAGGAAGGAGCCCATCAAAAGCCTACGGTCAAGACAATTCAGGTAGGCCTTTTTGTTTCCAAACACAAACCGGATATCCTTGACACTCTGTTCTCCGGTTGGGTTTCTTCCGCAATCGAGATAGTACATTTATCCGATAATACCAAATATTCATTTTTAAGTTGTCAATTTCGGTCAAGGTCGGATTTTGTGTATGTGTTTATAATTGTATATTCTTCAAGTGATTATTTGGAGTGAGGGTTTGACTTTTGAATAATCCAATGTATACAAATAGAATCTAGATAACGAGTTTGTTGTTCGCTTTATGCCAAACCTCATAGTTGAATCTTAATTCTTTATACTGCACAGTTATATTCTTCAAGTGATTATTTGGAGTGACGGTGTGACTTTTGAATATTCATCAGCTAAGCCATTTCCGTTATCTATGAAAGTAATCCAATGTATACAAATGTATACAAATAGAATCTAGATCACGAGTTTGTTGTTCGCTTTATGCCATTCTATTTAGCCTAATAGAGTAATTTAGATGTGTGAACAATTTCTTTTAAGGTCACACAACTTTTTGCTACCCAATTGCCTGAGTCTAACAGCCTGAGCACCACAAGCGCATCTCTGCTTTGCATAAGTCCATACACGCAATAGAGAACAATGGCATCACAACTTTTCAACACCAATTTGTTTACTCAACGCTTAAATGTACAGAATAAAAGGACACTTGGTAGGCAAAAACTGTAGAATATATCCAATTTATATTTTGATCACCCTCAGTTGCTCTAAAGAGTTGATCAAGTTGCTGTTGCTGTAAAGTCCTAATGTCAATATAATATATTGTGTTCTATCTCACCAACAACTACCTTTTGATCACCGTCACTTACAAGGACAAAAACTTTTGGTAATGGATATTGGTGCTTGGATTTTTTCTTAATGCAAGAAACATGTAAGAGAACATACTTTTAAGAACATAAAGTTTTTCCTTATCTTTGCTTTGTAGATTCCACCGGAAATACCAAATGGCTACAACGCGACGAATGTCAAGGTTTGCAGTTATCGTCACTTTATGGTGAATTATGTCCTTTTATGGTGAATTATATCCTGAAGGAACATTTCCCATTAGGAGAATAACAGAAGAAGATATATTAAGAGCAAGTTGTGTGCAAAGATTTGGAAGCAAAGTAGGCAAGGCCCGTTAGACGCGATTCATCCAGCAGTGCCCATGAGGTTAGTACATAATCTTTCAATAATGTTTTTCCATGAAATTCAACTAAGCTGACTTTTTAATCACCAAATTAAAGTGTAATGCATTACCACTCCAATTAAATGCCTTTTTCTTAATGGCTGGAATGCTTTTGCTCATCGATTTTTATTAACTTCCCACCCACAATGAGAGTGTATGTATCTTTTAAAAATGTTTATAGAGTAATCCATTGAATGCAAATGTTTCGATTTGAGAAATTGATTTGACAAGTTCCACTATCGTATAATGAAATATAAGAAATTAGGCATTGAGGCTTTAGAAAACAAGATAATGACACAAACATTGTGGAAAAGAAAGTATGGTTATTGCTTATTGAACACAATTTGAAAATCATGTATGTTTCGCTTTACAAGTTACATAATTTGAAATCGGGTATGTTTCTTTTTTCCCCAGATCTCTCTGTCTAACAAATTTCAAAGTCAATTTCTATTTTATTATTTCTGGTGGTTTATACCTTCCATCGGATTTGGTCCTATTGCAGGTATCCATCGGCTTTGGTCCTGTTGGAGGTACAAGACTATCGAGAGGCTTAATCTGGCTCAGAGATATTTGTTCTTGGTTAAATTTGCCCACCCTCAACTAGGTGAGAGATGCCGCTTTCTATTTGTACATGCACTTAGGATAGGAAACTTGGTGTTTGAATATCACTAACACTTGCAGAGGTGCCCTGGCAATCTATCGCCTATTTTATTTTATGTTGATTGGATTATTGTTCTATTTGGAAGCATATTTACACAGTTAGTCCTTTTTTGCTATCAAGTTATTAGTATAAAGGAAGCAATGCTTGATAAAGATAGCTAAATGTTACAACTTATGCATTGATTTTAATATATGGTGACACGAGACTTGATTGTTTATATTTTTTTCTATGTTGCTATTCATACATTGATGGGTATTTAAGCATAGGGTTCGGATTAGCCATAATTGAATACAGGCCTGATTGTGGTTATTAGTCATTATTGGTATTCTTTTGATCAATCTTTTGTAGTTTAAATTTTATAGCTTTTCATTTTAACTATTTATGTGCCATGATTTCACCATGAAAAGACTAATTTCACCTGCAGAAGCCCCGTCCGCTTTGAATTCTAATATGTATTCCTCCTGTTGTTAAACCTTGCTACAATCGCCTACTCTCATTATATTCCCCTTCTTAAAGCTTGGCACTATTCGAACAAGCCCGCCCCTTAGGGGATGCCCTCTTTTCAAGCCTTTCCAACCCCTTCTCCCGCTTCCTAAATTTGATGATTTGCTTTCATAATCGTTTTAATTTGATGGTTTTGAATTGCGTTTTTTTTTTTAATTTCATTTTCGTTAACTCATACTTGGTAATGTTGAATTTTTTTTGTCTGGTTTGGCAATAGTGGTGACTTACTAAGTCTTCATTTGGGATTGCATTTGGGTTCAGTGCTCATTCTTATTAGTGGTTTCCCAATGCCTAAACGACTAAAATGGAGCCATGGGTTTTAGAAACATACGAACGCGGCTATCATTATTGTGCGGGATGAGCATGTACACATTTTCCTAATGTGTCAACGAGCATACGTGTTAGATTCTAAATACTCATACATTTGTGTATTATAACTTGACAATCCTGTATTGAAGTTGTGCTATGTGATTAAGAGAACGACATTGCACTTTAGTTGGATATAATATGATGAACCTTTTAAAAATACATTGCACTTAAAATAGTCCATATTAGACAACTTATAATTTAGCTTATCATACTAAAACTGGACATAGCAAATTTAGTTGAACATAACACCTTCAATCCATGCGGTTTATACTGTATGTGATAATGGGTAGATGTTCTGTAAATTTGTTATGTTTTTTTCATTCTAGATGGTATAATTATTTCACTTTCTCGGTTCTTTTGACTTTGATGTTTATAATAGACTATATGGTTTGTTTATTAAAGTTGTATGGTTCGATATGCTTAAGTCCTAGCCGATGTTCTATATCACCATTTAGTAACAAACAAGAACAACGTCCTCTTGGTATCATTTATGTTATGTTCATTGGATGGGCTCGGTAAAAAATTGTTCTCTTCTACAACTCTAATCTCATCCTCTATGGTTATCCAACCATGTATGGGGGTTGCAAAGTTCATTAGGCATCGATTCTAATCCGATTGATTCTATTGTCGTCATGTTGTTAGTTTTTGGACGTTGTGTGATTTGCTAAATGGAAATTGACCTCTTACAATAGCCACGCATTAAATCAGTGCCTACCATGTTCACAAAGTGATGATTTTGCCTTTTGTGTGCGTGTGTCTTTTCGAACCGTAACTGCCATAATCTTAGTGATGATAAGCTAACAGGGTGCTTTTTTATAATGCCCATGCCTCTAGTGCTTTTGTTTTTGAGCCATTAAGGGGCAGCACAAGCTTACATGTATACTTGGAACAATGATTTTTTTAAATATTTATCGAACTCTTTGATCAGTATGCAAACCATAACTATTTGCGACTTCTCTTGGTTTTGTTGTTTTTATATATTTCTGGTTTTGATCTCGCCTGTCATGCTTAGTGGCCAACTACACTATGCTTTCGTGGTCCTTTGCCCTTTACCGCACCTTTAACCAAGTACCATAAATGTTTGCGACTTCTCTTGGATTTGTTGTTTTTATATATTTCTGATTTTGATTTCGCCTGTCATACTTTGTGGCCAACTACACTATGCTTTCGTGGTCCTTTGCCCTTGACCGCACCTTTAACCAAGTAGGTTTTGTGTTTCAGTTTTAATGTTTCCAACATGCCTTGATTCTTTACCAAAACAAGGTCTACAATGATTAGGTTACTGGAAATCCAACAATTCTTCACACATACCTACGCATATTTGATGTCCCTTGCCATTCTTTGCCATGCCTGCGCATATGCCTAATCTAACACTACGTGACCAACTTCTTCGCTGGAATGATTTAAAAGCTAATTCCGTATATGCATGTTTAATTATTTATAACTGCTTTTTTAATAGGCCATTCAATGTTTAATGTGGCGTGATACACAATCCCTCTACGGCGTCTCATTTTGTTTTATTTGGTTCAGCCCGTACGGCTTTACTCTACCACTAGAATTATGGTCAATTGTCATTGTGCCCCTCATGGTCATCGACACAGTAGTCATGGATAGTTTTTTATTCATCTCGGCTATGATTAGGTTTTTCATTAACATTGTTTAGATCAAAATCCCTTACGTTATAAACATCATTTTTGAGCCTTATAAGGATAATTTCGATACTGTCTTTACATATTCATTAGATGTTGTGATATAAATGAGGCTTAAATAAAAAAGGATGATCCCAGTTCACTTTCAAATTTTATACTATAACTATAATTATGAGATTAGTGTTACATAGAAAGGGCCCAAGGTAGGATCAAGACAAGCAGCCATCATAGGCAATGCTTCAACAGCTTCGATAGCCAATTTACCCCCCATTGGGAAGGGTATAGAGCCTTATGTACGTTTACACAAGTTTTTTTAACCTTTTTTCTTTTGTTGTTTGCAGTCAATACGGCTCATAAGCACTCTGTCGATCTTTTGAGCTGTGTGCATCACTATAATGATAAGTTAATCTTCGCCCAATTAGAATTTAAGGTGCGTTGGCTTCACTCTTGAACATCTTCTTCCTTCTTAGGACCGGTATTGTTCGAATCAAAGTCGCCTATTGGGATATTTAGGATCACATTTTAATTATGTTCCTCTCTCTAATCAAATGAAATACATTATTATATTTACCATCTTTGCATGAATCGCTTAAGTTAAAGTACATTCCGCAACTTATTTTAGTTTTTGAATAACTTGCGTACCTAACCAAATATGATGATGTTATTTTAATTTTCTGGACCATCAACAACTATATATTTCATTCTTTATTCTTATTAAATACCGATGTTTTGAGTTCTTATGCAACCTTGGTTACACAGATCAGCAGATGAGTGTTGTCATCAAGAAAAACCTTTGGACTTGTTGAGACAACGCGTCTGATCTAAAAAGGAGAAGTAGTGCAAAAAATGTCTTTGTACCTTCAATGTGCGCAATCGACATGCTTCACAGAGCCCTGCCTAGGTCTTCTTTCATTATCTAGCAAACGAAAACATATGGGGTAGACAATGTATTAAACAACTACGCTTAAACTCAGAATTAAATTACTTCACCTAAATTAGCACCAATCTTCTGAAATTCAGTTACAAAGCCTCACAAAGTAAAAACATAATAGTTTTGACATATAGATTCAAGCAGTGAAGAGAGAATGTGAGAATTATTTTCAGCCTAATTGAGAAACCTGAGAAAGCATGTAACATATATATCCTAATTGGCTCATCTAGTAGGGGGGTAATACTAAAAAATCCTAAAAATTATTAACACTATTATTCGATCGGATTTTATCCGATATCTATTCGGATAACGATATTGCATTCAAATACCATTCTTTAACATCCGGTCGGATGCAGATGTGATGCCAATTTTCAGATTTAGATAATGCGTGGGCATATCCGATCCAAACCTATCCGTTTGCACCCAAGTGGGGGAAATGTTGGCCTAGTGAAGGCCAACGGCCAGACCGCCACCGTGTATGTCTTAGTCTCACATCCGACCAACAACATTAGAGGTTCATGACAGAAGTAACTTATCCGGTCAAAATACCAGTGGCAAGGCCTTTCCAAAGCACTTAACACCGGATCTCATAAGAATTCGGGAGTTTACGATGCTTAGCGGGACCAGTAATAAAATGTGTGACCTCGGAAGTTTTGACGTTGTAGGGACAGTATCATTGTGAGTGTATGCGGTAAATCGTTATAATGTGCCTCGTGAATAAAACTCGTAGAAGTTAAATCAAAACCCCTAAAATCAAATTGGTGGAGGTCTCTTCAAGTCCTTAGGTAATGGGTTCAACACAATCACTTAAGGAAGGGAGTGTTGAATCACTGAAAACAATTGAACCTAACCAGTTGTGTTACACAGGTAAATAATAACATCAACCTAACTAACATGGTAGCATCATCCACTGTTAGAAACTACTTGATAAATACTACAACTAAGACAGAGGAGATTGGAAGGATACTAAGAATAATACACACATTGGAAATCGAACTTGAAAACGTATCATTTATCACAGAATAAAAACATATGTGCGTATATATATACTGAAAATTGAGTGGTCAGGGTACCACTGGGTTTCAGAACCTGGTTTATGGCAACAACTCCATATGATTTGACCAACTAAGTTAGCGTATTTTAAAAAAAATGAGGATTAAGTAATACCTGCAAAGACTGAATTGTCGTGTCTTGTTGTTGTATATGAATTTTCTGATCTTGATCCAATTGCAAAAGATGAGCAACTTGATTTTTCAGCTGAGCATTCTGATCCTTCTCAACTTTATGCTTCTCTATCAGCAATAAATTTTCTGACCGCGATACAAAATTAGAGGAAAAAGAATCAACATCCATGTTTTCAAATTTTACTTACTAAAACAGTTGGCATTGATCTGATGACACACACAGAATATTCTTAAGAAGATGCTAACAATATGGGTGTAACACAATGTAGGAGGAAAAATGAAGTGGTGACATAGATTGTATGTGCTCGATTAATCAAAAGCAATATCTTTGAATATAACCGTGTCAATGGACATGGTTAGTTAAGACAACCGTGTATAGTTGTTGTATAAATGCCTAGGATGTCAAAAAAGAAATAATATAGTTAAGGAATTGGTAGAGTTTTGGTGCTATACTTAGTAAACAAACTAATGTCAAACCACTCGAGCTAGAACCTCATGGACAAATACCCATTATCATACTAATATAAATGTCTCTTTTGTAACTTTTCTATCCGGTTGGGATTTGTTGTTGGGATTTAGTTAGACTTTGTGTTCTTATTTCTTCTACCTTGTTGCATTGTATTTCCTTTATGTTTTCTCTTGTATGGTAGGGTACCACATCCTACAACTTGTTTTCTGTGATTGATTACCATATTACACTTTAGCAATCCAAAAAAAAAAGAAAAAAAAAAAAAAAAAAAAAAAACTACAATGTGAAAGAAATAATATCGAAACCTTTAAGCAAGGCCCAAAATATCGATATCGATCAATATATCGGTGATAAATCGGATATAAATTTTGGATATATCCATTTTTTTAGTAAAGGTTCAAACTATTTAAAATATCGGAAATATCGGATATATCGGAAATATAATATCGGAAATATCGGATATATATCGAAAATATATTGGAAATATCGGATTTATATTTTAAAATGGTCAAAAAGATATATATCGATTATATCGAAATATCGATTATAGGATATAAAGTTTCATATCGGAAATTCGATATATATCGGAAAAAAAAGAGTTCTATATTTGGATATATGTTTAAGTGTACCAAAATACCGATATATATCGGCGATATATCGATATATTATATTTTTGGTCCCTTTAAAAGTCCCAAAGCCTCTTGCTTTAAATCAAGTATTTCTTTCTCTTTTTCATATAGTTCTTTCCGGGCATCATTTGCCTGCACAGACATCATTACTAAGAATCAGCAAAAGTAATAAGCTACTACAAAACAGGCTCAATCATTGTTCTCTTTATCAAAATAGACCAATAAGTCATATAAAGTAACTCAGTTAGGGGGCTTCCAAGTCAGACATATAAACAAAGTCAAGTTTTAGTAAAACAATTTTTTATCGGCTAGGAGTCAATAGATTATAAGATCGATCCCTCTTGAACCTGTATTTATTTGAAAACATGTAGAAGATATGCTGCCCTCACATTTCCAAAAGAAAAAGGAGAAAAGAAGGAGCATGCTTACAACATCTCTCCACTTCTTAATGGTATCTCGATTTCCAAGACTTAGTTCAGAGTTCTGAGCTCTTCCAGCAAATTTAAGGGCTGACAATGTCTCTGATAGATTAGAGACATTTGGGCACACGTTCACAATCAACAATGTCTTGGAGTTTCCACCTATAACAGCATAAAGCCATGAAAATTAGATAGCTTACATCAAAGTCAAAATAAATTTGTTTCAAATATTAGAAATATAATGAATCTGACACAGACAGACGTGTTGTTGTGTCACTCTCCACCCTCTCCTCAATAGTGCACAGCTCAAAGACACTACACAAATTCAGACTCTTCATTACATACACCAATATTTCAAAAGTCTCCAATAAGGCTCTCTGTACCACAAGAAGCTCAATGCAACAAATTCAGGCTCCTCAATAAAGTGCTCATACCACAGCAATTTAGAATGTAGTCTTTGAGGATGTTGTCTTTCTTTCTTTTAACGCAAGTGTAGGTTTTCTCGACCTACTTTATTATTGAGAGTTCACTTTACCAATACAGAAGTGCTCATACCATAAGATTCACGTGTAATCCCCATTTGCATAAGCTTATACCAAACAAAACATCAAACCAATGAGCCGATGAGTTGTTGATCATTGGACAACTCTGAGTTATTCAGTGGTGGGCCTGCCTCAGTAACATTAAGTTTTGGTCTGTGCTCGTATTCTTGAATGAAAGCTGGATCAACTTCTCCCATGTTTTACAACGGGATTAGCGGTGAGGAGAGAGAGGGATCTCCCGGTTTTTTTCCGGCTTTGATCTTTTTAAGAGAGAGAATGAGGGCAAATTTCTTTTTGATAACCGAATGAGGGAGATTTGAGGGAGACGCGTCGTGATAACGTTTTTTTTTTTTTTGGTTTTTAGCTTTTAAGAGAGAGAGAAATGGGCGAAGAGAAGAAGATGAATGGAGAGACGATTGGTTTCTTTTCATTTAAATTCGTTATAAATGGTAATAATTTGGCAGTTAATGTAAGGCTAAGTAGCGAACAATTGAATAGTGGCGTGTAGTTGATTTCTAACTTGAATTTACATATATATCCTTAAAGTACTATGTAATTTTAAAGGTATAGATGGTAGTAAATTATGAAATGACTAAGTAGTCCTTCTTAAAGGCATTGAATAATTGATTTTAATTTTTTATTAAGGGCATTTCATGGTAGAAAAAAGGTTGGTCTAATTTAAAGGTCCATGTTAATTATGGTATACTATACTAATAGAGATGTGTATATATAGGATGATAAATACGTGCAATGCTAACTAACGATATAATTGTGATATATATATGTATTTATTTAAGCAGCGACAACAACTGGACTGGTAGCTATTTGGAAGAACGGTAACAAAGTCTTATTTGATGGAGGTAAATCTAATCTTAGATTTATATGTCTCCAAATCGGAAAAGCTATTTGCAGGGCACACTCTCTTTCCAAGGGTCATATGGAGAATACAACGATTGGTCTTTCCATTCTTCATGGATTAAGACTATCGGGTAAACACGAAAAAAACACCCAGAATGCTTGAATGTTATTGGTTACCCCCTCCGCATGGGATAAATTGTCCAGGTCCAACAGGTTGGGGTTCACTATTTAGAGACAGTCAATGAGTTGTTCTTGACACTTTGATTGGTGGTTCGGGTGTAGAAACAAGTTATGTACTACGTAGCTGAGTGTCAAACAATTACATTCAGTGTGGCAAGGGCTATACAACAAGGGTGGATGCGAATATGGATTGTGTCGGACTCCACTGCTGCAGTTTAAGCCTTTAATAGGGATCAAGTTCACTGAAAAGCTAGGCTGATATGGAGCAAGTATAAGAACAAAGCAGATTGGTTGCTTATCACCTCAACTTGGAGAGAATGCAACTTCGGTACCAATGCATGTGCTAGGAAATGGTCAACTGTACTTTACTGCGGGGAGCATCACAATGGTGGAATGACAAAGCCCCATTCCTAAGCAGGATATATTGAGCATCTAGATCTGACTTACTACAGATTTTTGAACTAGTGTTAAAAACATGGAATGCTGAATGCAATGCATCCCAGCCTTAAATCGAAATATTCTTTGTAACTTTCTACTTTATATTAATACAATTATCTTAAGTAAAAAAAAATGTGTATAACCCAGAGAGAAGAGAAAGGAGAAAGAGAGTGTGAGAGAGGAGAGAGAGTAGAGACAAGGAGAGGAGTGGCAGCTACATATTTCTTCTTTTTAAAAAAAAAAAATTAAAACACTTAAAGGAGCAAAATTGTCGTACATTGTTGTCGTGGAACCATAATTTCCAGCCACACCTGCGGACCTGCCTAGAGATGTAATTCTCACCCAATTCTGTTCTATGGGCTCGATTTATGTTTAAGTATCTAAACCAAACCGGCCTGTATTGGGTGGCGGGCTGTGAGTTTTATCCATCATGTCTTCTGGTTTATCCTGGCTGATCGACATCGTAGTCCACCCTTCTAGCAGCCCAATGGGTGTCTACCAAGTACCCAGTACCATTTGATATATGGCCCGTGGGCTAAATGGCTGATCGATCCTCTTCAAAATCTAAGTTTCGACCTTTCCGCATCTCAAATCAAATGCAATATCGCCGATATTTAAAAGTTGCTGTTCCTGGTTTATTTTACACAAAATGATCAGTACTGCCACATGGAATGTACGTTAATCTTTTGCCTTTTGGCTAGATCTGTGGCAGGCATTTAACTAACACCAGCGGATTTGGTGGATGAATGTAACATGTAAGTATGTAACTGACATGGAGGCATGCAGCTTGATCTCTAATTGCAAATGTGTCAAAACTGTTGTTTCCAAAGATATAACGTGTTTAAGTTTAGCTCACTGTTCCTCTACGTGGTACACTGACTTGGGAATGCGTCAACCAACTGACCTAATTCGTCAGCCATATATAAATGTGAAATAAAGTTGAGATTTGCTTCTCTAAAGTCTAAACAATCAACTAATATATCAAGAATTGAGAGGAGTTGTTAATGGCCGGTAGAACAAACTATGCAGCAGCAGCAGCAGCATGAGTGCACCATCGCTGTGTACAATAAGAACATGGATAATTGGCAAACCAAGTCCTGCTATCATTACCTGATCAAGCGCCTGAATCAAGAGTTTTTCAAGTGTGCTGTTTACGACTCCAATGATGACACCACTGGAAAACTATGTGGAGTGGAATACATGATATCAAAACGAATTTTTAATGTACTGCCACCTCATGAACAGAAGCTATGGCATTCCCACACTTATGACACTCCGAGTTCGAAAGAAAACTTGTGGATAAATATGATGGTTGCAGAGGCGCTCAACATGACAGAGTTTCAAGATCTGTCAAATATCTATGGTAAATTTTGGTGTACGTGGGAATGGGATAACGGTGATGCGCTTCCTTTGGGAATGCCGTCTAGCCACCTGAGAGCAATGGAAGGAGTGTCGAGTGAGGATCATCTAGAAGGTGAAATAGATGCGGAAGGTAGAAAGAATAAACACCACAAGGAGAGATTTATAACATACGTAAGAAGGGTGAAGGGAGGGAGCAAACTAAAGATTGCGCGTAATTGACGTTATCAAAATTATAACAGTTCTACGTTTACCTATCAGTCATCTGTCTTAATTGGTGATCAGCATTTTTCACTTGAAAAAATGCCAATGTTTTGTGTTGACTTGTATATGTGTATGTATGACGTATAAAACGTATAACTTCTGTGACATGTTGAGATATATCACATTTTCGTGTACTTTATTATTATTATTTTGGCTAGGGGTAATTATTTTTAAGGTTAAAAAATTACAAAGAATTAATGGATTCAAATTTCAATTAAGAAAATAAAATTAAGAGGGGGGAGGCGCGAGGCAGGATGCCATCCATGATTCCATGGTACAAAGCTAAGATATTTTACCTATCAAAAAAGTTAAGATATTTTTATCTTCATTTCATATGACGTACACCTTCTAGCTATGGATTGTTCTTTCTACTTGCCAAATTCAATTGTTGTCTACTTGTCTCGTTGATGAGGTTATTAAAGTTGCTGAAAGTCAGGATTGTGCGTTCTAACTTCTGTGAGATACATACGCAAAAGTCAACAGTCGATTGAGTACGATTTTATTTTGCAAAATTCAACAAATATTCGGCATATAAAATCTTATCAGACACAATCTTTCGTCTTTAGTGGAAATCTTGGTGGAATCTTTCATTTATGAAGGTTTTTTTCTTATATAAACCATGTTTTGTCACCGGGATCAAACGAGTTAAAATGGTTCAATCAGTTCAACAAGTTTACAGCCTTTGAAATTTTTTTAATATTCAATAATAAAATGAATAAAGGCACGTTTTAATTCAATATTAATTGGTATTATATATCAAAATAAATTTATTCCCAAGAAATAAATAGTAGTATGTTGGTTTGAGTTTGGATTATCTTGTTTAGGTGGTTCAACTCCCCACATTATCAATTTTTCAAAAAAAAAAAAAAAAAATTATATAAGATGATCCGGTTTAGAGTTGAACCGGTTCATTGTTCAACATCGGTTTAAGCTTAGACGAGGGTCCAACCATAAACTCAAGACCGAAACCTTCGAAAATTTACCGGTTCGATCCGATGTTCAACACCATCCGGTTTTTATCCGATATAAACCACCTTGTCATGGAGCACGAGTTAAAAAGGTTTCAAGTTCCAATTTTGTGAGGAGTAATATTCTCATACGTGCACGTGTTCATAATAAGAATCCTATTCCCAAACTACTACAACCGCTTTAAGGTGGTTCACATAATTCCTACCAAAACCCGCGAGGTCTAACAAACCTTTAGATCGCTTCATCTGATGACACCATCCTTTATCCAGAGGCAATCATTACCAGAGCCATACCTGTATTTCCAATCACCGTGATATACGAATATACGAACTACTACAACCACTCCTAATCATCACATAATTCCTACCAAAACCAGCCTAACACTCATTCTTAATCTCTACTAGGGGTGGGCAATGGGCCGGGTTGGGCTAGCCCGCCCCAAACATTTAAAAGCCCTGCAGATATTACAAAGGTAGGAGGTTGGTCTACCTAAAGTCATAGATCGCCGGTCATAAGTCTAAATCCTCTCGACCCTACCCTAAGCCCTCTTTAAAGGCTTTAGGGCCGGGTTTTAGGGTCGAGTTTTAGGGTCGGGCCTATATATTTTCTTCTTTTTACAAATGCCATTTTTCAGACAAAGGTTGTTTTTTAGGTTTCTGTGTTACAAATTCGCTTTAATGGTGTGGACGGAAACTTTTAGTTCTAGACTTGGCTTGGATGTGAATAAAAATATAATTTATAAGAAGTAAGTGGGAAAATAAATTGAGAATAATAAGTTCTAGACTTTGATTTGATGATCAAAAGAATAAAGTTTTATTTTTTTATTAGGCTAGTGCTCATTGTTCTTCATGGCTGCTAGATAGGTTGACAAGTTTTTGTTATATAAGACAAGTTATTGGAAGTACCCTTGGGTGTAAGTGATAAATTACAAATGACAATGTTATTTTAATTTAAAATATTTAACAAAGAGTTGGACAATTAAGGTACGTGTATTTATAGTGAAAATGTGAAACTATAACTAGGGCTTGGTTAGGGTTGAATTAGGGACGGGCCTATGTTTCAAAACTTTTAGCCCTAGAAGCCTTAGGGTCGGTCGCCCCGCCTCTAAACTCTGTAGAGGGCTTTAGGGCTTTAAAGGGCTTAGGGTCGGGTCGGTCGGGCGGGTTAGGGTCGTTAGGGCCCACCCCTAGTCTAAACTTGTGCATGGGGCTTTAGTTATACTATCTCAATATCTATAAATACCACCTACATGAACTTCGTCAGATCTGATTCTTCTCTCCCCCCAGAATCAAGAGAAGATACGTAGGCAGTTCGCTCATCAACGAACTCGGTCTTTACCATATTCAATCCCATTCCCCCTCCATCCTTGTATGTAAAGGTGAACTAAAACGCTCCTTTACATTAGCACCGTCTGTGGTCTCAATTTCTTGAGAAACCACCTAACCAATCCCAAAACCAAAAAGATAAATTCTCAAGCCCACGAAGCATGACAAGCTTCAAAGCTCAGATCCAAAGCCTAGCAGGTCAAATAGGTACAATGAACGAGCACATTACCCTACTCAGGCAGGAGAATGTCATTTTGCGTGTGCAAGTAGACACGCAGAATCCACCAAGAGCTTTAGCAGAGGACGACATCAATGAAGTTAATCAACATATTAACGAACTGTTACAAAGGATCGACCAAAGTGCAGTGAAGAAAGACGCCAGTCAGATCGTTCAAAAGATGTTAAAAGCATATCGCGCGTCACTGTTCGTTGCTGAAGTACTTAACAAAGCTTCTCCTCCATATTTCATACAGCCACGTTTTCCAATGTATGATGGTAGTACATGTCTTGGTCAGCACATTGCTCGCTACATTCAAAGCCTTGCACTCTATAGTGCACTAGAGTTCGATCATTTCCATTGTCGTTTGTTTCTTGCCAGTCTCAAAGATGGCGTGCTAGATTGGTTCTTTTCACTCGAGCCAGACTCGATAAAGACATTCGAGCAGCTCACCGACTCGTTTGCTAGTCAGTACGTCCATAACAGGCGTAAAAAAGCTAATCTTGATTCGCTATTCCAGCTTTCACTGGGCGACGATGAAACCATTCGTGAATTTCAAGGTCGATTAAAGAGTCATATTTGCCACCATGGCATTCTCCAACGCTTGCCGCGTGCGCAACACGGCCGTCGCCAGATCGCTGATGAAGGAACGCCCCGAGACGTTATCCGAGCTATACGGTCGCATAGATAAATACATTAAGTTACAGGAAGGCCTGAAGCGTCAAGGCCTACCAGAAGAAGAAGTTGCAGCAATATCAGACGACCCCCCAACTTCAAAAAAGCAACCCCGACAGCAAGAACGAAAGTCAGGGAACATAACCAACAATGACCGTGAGTTCGCTGTTCTCACACGCTCTCCCAGTTACATACTCAAAAAGATCAAGAAAGCAGCATATTACCGACCTACTGTACGATAGCTAGAAGATCGATCGGGCAAGCCTTATTGTGCCTTTCACTGAGCCAAATGTCACGAGACCGATACATGCTGGGGGTTAAAGCATTACCTTCAGGACCTCATCGAAGCATGACATATCAAGCAGTACACCAACATCGCCGATAACGATCTACACCATAAACTTATGGCCCGCAGGGTGGGTAGTAGAACTCCACCTTGCCATGATCGCCACAATGTTCAAGCTCGCTCCCGCAGTAGGACGCCGTCGAGACCGTTCCCACCATGGCGGCCAAGACTTCGTCGATCGCGGACAATGCGAGAACCATTCATATGATCACGTTTCCAGATGATTCAGTAACATCGTCCAGAGAGAAAAGAAGGTGCGTTGGCGCCCTTCAAGAAGTTTACCATTTCTCTTCCCAGGCCGCACCTGCTCCACGCAATTCTAGTTGCAGTTCAGGTGATATCACTTTTACGGAGGTCGACCTCAACAAGGTTTGCCTCCCGCACAATGACGCACTTGTAGTCTATGTCAAAATCAGTGACTGGACAGTCAAGCGTGTTCTGATTGACCCTGGTAGTTCGTGCGACATTTTGTTCTACCATACCATCCAAGAGATGAACTTGCCCAAGTCAGTATTCATAGATCCGATTGCTCCTCTTTACGAGTTCAATGGCTCCACAGCCGACCCAATTAGTGATATCATACTCCCAGTTTCTGTGGGATCGCGAGAAGATAAAGTCAGCTTCAATATGCGTTTCAGCGTCCTGGACATCAAGTCGTCCTACAACGCCATCCTAGGACGGCGTTGGATTCATCAAATGTAAGCTATACCGTCAACACTGCATCAAGTTCTCCGCTTTCCAGGCCCTAGGGGCATGATGGAACTTCGAAGCAATCAGCTCGAGGCTTATCATTGTAACCAAATCCTTTCAACAAACAAGACCGTTGACTCACCTATCAGCACAAGGAACGAGCCCACCAGCTACACAATGGCCAAAGACTTGGTCACTGAAGTCAGAGCCAAAGCACCAAAATAGAACACTGGGGGGCTCCAGCATGAAGGTCTATTCGTCTGTACAGACCCCAGTAGTCGCCCCAACAGTTGTTGCCCCACCAGTCCGGACCCCAGAGGTCGCTCCAGCAGTCGTTGCTCCACCTGTCAGGACCCCAGAGGTCAGCCCCGTCATGTGTTATACAACAGATACAGATTCCAGAGATCACTCCAGCCCCTGTTTTCATGACCACAGAGGCTACTTCAGCCCCTGTTGTCGTCGTCACAGAGGTCGTTCCAACTCCTGCTGCTAAACCCACCATCCCTCAAAACGACAAAGCGTCTCCAGAAATCAATCCCCTTGAGGACGCATCATCGCCAAAGGCAGCATCCCAACCTGCAGAAAGAGAGCGAGTGAACTTAGGAACCGAAAACGACCCAAATTTCGTCTATATAGGGGCTAACTTAGACCCTACACTCAGGGTTCAGCTTGTAAACTTTTTAGCAATGAATAAAGATGTTTTCGCTTGGTCGTATATCGATGTGCCGAGTATAGATCCCAACGTTGCATGTCATAGACTAAATGTAAATCCTAATACTAGACCAGTTCGTCAGCGACCTCAAAGATTATCACTGTGATTTCAAAAAGCAATCAATGATGAGGTCGACAAACTCAAACAAGTCGGTTTCATCAGAAAGGTTGATTACCCAGACTGGATCATTAATATAGTAGCAGTTCCAAAGAAGAACGGCACAGTTCGCCTCTGCGTTGACTTCACCAATGTCAACCAAGAAACACCTAAGGATAGCTTCCCCTTACCTAGAATTGACCGACTTGTGGACCAGACCTATGGACACGAGCTTCTGTCATTTATGGATGCGTACAGTGGGTACAACCAGATCCTTGTCACACCTCGAATTTCGACAGAATTCGGAAAAACAATATTTGTTCCCGATTCTTCGATCTTCGAGGTGTGACGCACTCTCAACTCCCAAAAACCTATAATCAGCTTAAATATGTGGATAATTAAAAACCAATAAAAATTTTAAGAGAAACAAAAGTCCTCTTCATTACAAAAATTCACAAATAAGATTAGGTTACAAATCTCTTTTCAGTAACTCTTTATTTAAAATTACAAATGAAAATTCACAAATAAGATTAGGTTATTTAAATTCACAAAAATTTAACATTGTCTCAACTGAAAATCTATATCACCTCAAGGGAAAACAAAACCTATCTTGAAATGCGACGCTAACGCAAACCACAAGCAGCAACCAACCTTCTTCAACACTAAACCTGTCAAGACTTATCAACTATGTTCATTTAATGAACACACCCGATAAGCAAACATGCAAATCGGGTCAGCATTATAAAAATGCTGGTGTGAGTAGCTCTAAAATACAATATATACTTATACATATATTTACACACTAAATAAGGCAGTAAGTTCCTCCACCGAGGTGTTTTAACATCCAACGAATAATACAACATCCTTAAGTACAATAATTAAGGCAGGTAGTTCCTCCACTGAGGCGCCTTAGTTTTCCAACCATAATACAAAGACATTTAGTTCCTCCACGGGGCACCTTAGGTTCTAACTAAACTACTAACCAGCCAAGCATATTCTATACTTACCGCATTTCATGCTTAATTACAGAGTGGGTCGTCTCTGCACAAGTAATTTGGTTGACCCACCCTTCTGCAAAACCATATACAATCATATATTTAAAGATATATAATTAACCAACATATTACCATAATTATATTATTTAAGGTTTTCTTTGCGTGTCCCTAAAATCACGTCATATCTATGTCTTACCTAGTTTCCCTGGCTACCACAATCGCTTCCCAACGCCGAACATGTACATCCACATGCCTCCCCTCACATAATGAACCACTCCGTGCGTAACTACCTTGAGCGGGATGCCGCACACCAGGTAACCCTCACACGAAAGCTATTATGTAAGTACTGCCACTATTCGGCATAAAATATCGCGTGTCTCGTTCTAGTTTTGCGAACGGAATAATCAAGCCACCATTCGGCTATGCCAGAATGACCAATCACATTACTTACGCCAGAAGGGCCATTCAGATTCACTGAAACTTCCGAAGGGCCAATCATATCATATACACCCATCACAAGGGCCAAATCACATGAGTTGTAGTAGCTAGGTTCTAGGATTTTCGTTACGTATGTAATTTATTCAAATGTCATACCTTTATATATCAGAATAATCATTTCAATATATCCCGTGCATGTCAAATACATTATTGCACTAAACCAAATATATTTAGAATTATCTCAATACATCTCATAACAACTTTCATTCTTTCACGTTCCAATATATTATTGCACTAAGCCACAATCCCGTGGGAAAATATCCACACCTACTATACTACCTCATAATAGCATCTCACATATATAATAATAGAGCGTTTATATCCATTTCTCAAAGATATTGCATTTAATAGATATCCTAACATATGATATCATTTAACATAACAACAATTTCCACACACCACTTAATGTCACAATTTATCCAAACGTACCGCCTAACATTTTTATAGCGTTTTAGGAATATTATTTCTCCTAAGATTTCAATCTCGTCACGTAGCAAAAATACACAACCTCAACGTCAAATCTTTCTTAGATAATGACTAACCAATTATGCAGGCTTCCGCACCATTTTAACATTTGATTTGTCCATACAATTTACAACATAAAACGTAGTACAATTAAAATGTCAAAAGTCCACAATCAAAGCCTAAAAGTCTAAATATTTAAAGACCTCATTGGATCTATTTTAATTTATATGGACTGGCCTAAACAACTAATGAAACTTGCCCAAAGAAACACAACTTAGTTCCGGCCCACAGGTCCACAAAAAAATTACTTAAGCCCACAACAAAACTTAGAAACCGGCCCAAGAAAACTAATTAGTTTTTTTTTTTGGCCCAAACAACTTAACCTAAATCGGGCCCAAACTAAACAAAAGAAATTGGCCCATAGACTAAACCAAACGGGTCCGGCCCAAACAACTAAAAACTAAAGCCCAAAATTGAAACCGGCCCAAGGCCCAACTGGTCATCTTCCTCAGCTCCAGCAGCCACCAAATCGGCCACCACCAGCCACCACTTGTCCTCCCCTCTTAACCCACCGATTCTAATCCTCATAGAAATCCCTACAACTTTAACAAAACCAAAAACTCTAATTAATACACTCAAAAATCACTCTCCCAGATCTCAACCTCCATTCACCACCGTCCGACGGCTTCCAACAACCCCACTCGACAGCCCTCACACACCCCCACTACCACCCAACATCCTCCAACCAAAACAATAACAAAAACAATAACAGTTCACCTACTCTAATCTACTGGGCGATTTTCTCTAGCCGCCATTAACACTTTTACAGAGCTTGAATAGCCCCACTCCTCTCCAACACTCAATCACCCAAACCAAACATCAAACCAACAAAATCAAAACGAAATATATTACTAAACATCAAGATTAAAATATGTATTACTAATCCTGGACTCGCGATCTCGCCGCCTTTAACGATTTCTTGAAGCTTCGACAGAACTTCAACAGCCCACCCAATCAAACCTCAATAGCCAAACATAAAACCCTTACTCCCCCCGACATCAATCCACCTTTTGGAATCAACCAAAAACCACAACAATAACATTTACTAGGGCGATTTCTTTATCTCGGGCTCGTGACGCCATTAACGAGCCCATTAAGCTTCCGCACTCTATTTCTCAGAGTTCCCCAGTTCACAGTTGCAAAACAATAGGCTAACAACATTTACTACAATTCGGCAGGATGAAAAAAATATCGACATTAAGCAGATCGAACAACGAAAATGTATACTGAGCCGAAACAAAACTCTGACAGTAAAGTTTTTTCCATAGATTCGGTAAAATAAATTTAAATATATAACTACTCACATTAATTAACAACTCGACGAATCCATCCTAGTCCGAATCGTCGGCCCAACGCTATTTAGCCAACGAGCTTTTATTTTTTTTTTTTTTTTTTTTTTTTTTTTATCTCAAAACCCTATTCTATAGAAAAAATATGAATATATACGGGGTTTTTTCGGGCCCGTAAATTAGGCCCACATATCCCAAATCCAATCCGATTGAATTTTAAATAAATAATTAAATTAATAAATTAATAAAAATAAATAAATATTTTTTTAAATCAATTACAATCATAGCTAGTAAATTCGTGGACGAAACGCCAATTATTAGCCTAAGATTGAAATTTTCAATAATAATACTTTTAAATATTCGGTCCAATAAAACGCTTAACGGTAAAAAAATACGATATAATGTTTTAAACGGGTATAAAACTTAATATATTTCTTTAAAAATATATTTTACATTTAAAATTTTGATATATAAGTATATAACGTTTTTATTTTAATTTTTACAATTTTATTCATGAAAAATAATACAAATATCATTTTATTCGCCAAACCTTATAATTCGTGAATAATTCGGCAATTATAAGCCCGACCCAACCAATTCGCGAATTAAACCGTATCATTCAAAAATTCGCCGAATTATTCGTTTTATTCGCCAAACCTTATAATTCGCGAATAATTCGTGAATAATTCGGCGAATTACTAGATATGGTTACAATCCCACTCATCGAGGAAGACCAAGAGAAAACGTCATTCATCACAGAATAGGGAATTTATTGCTACAACGTCCTTCCGTTTGGCCTCAAGAACGCTGGAGCGACTTATCAACGATTGGTCACTGACATGTTCCAGGACATGTTAGGGGATACCATGGAAGTTTATATCGACGATATGGTCGTCAAAAAGAAGAAAGCAGGTGACCACCTCACTCACCTCAAGTAAGCGTTCTCCAGGTTACGCCGAACTCGAATGAAACTGAATTCAGAAAAGTGCCTTTTTGGAGCGTCCTCCAGGAAGTTTCTAGGATATCAAGTATCACAGAGCGGGATCGAGGCTAACCCAGACCAGATCCGAGCATTCTTGGACATGCTCGATCCATAGACAAAGAAGCAAATACAGAAGCTATCAGGAATGGTTGCAGCACTCAACCGATTTATATCTGTAGACACCCCATTTTTGCACCCCAAGCATAATTCATTCATGATTCTGCCTTGAATTAAATTTAATCATATAAAGTGATTTGCTTTCTAGAGTCTTCATTTCTACATCAAACTTCTTTCTTTTCATCTTCTTTTAGCTTCTTTAGACTCTCCTCATCATGTTTTAGCTATGGCTAAAGTTTCGTTGCTTTCTGAGTTTTGAGCTGAAAATGACCAAAATGCCCCCGTAACCCTTTGGAGCCCAAATCTCGTTTTTTCCACTCTTTCTTTGGATGAGATTATTTCATATTTGAATTCCCCTTGAAAAATCCTTCGAAATGAGTACAAGCTTGCCTAGGTTCCTTTTGGATTTCGGAAACCCTAATCTTGCCCTATCCCGTTTCAGCTCGTTGTGCGCACTGTTGAGTGCAACGATTTTTTGGAGTAAGATTTCGACCCAAGGGTATTTTTAAGAGTTCATGGACCTTCCTAATGGATTAATTAACAATTTTTGTGAAGAAGAGTTTGACTAATTTTGACCCGGTCAAAGGGAATTTGCAGCATTGAAAATATGGTCAAAATGGGCTTTTTTTGTGGATTTTGGACTTGTTCTCATGGGCTGTGGATCCAGCCCGAGTTGGACCTTTTCATTAGGGTTTCTAGCCCATTTTCAAGCCTCTAAAAACCTAGAGAACCTTCCTTAATTGTTTGATTTGATTTGATCCCTAAAATCAAGAATATTCTAGAGAATATGCCATTTTGGAGCCAAGTTTGGAAACCCTGGATTATGGGCTCATTAAGGACGTGTAGGGCTTGATTTTTTGCCCTAATCCATCTGAAATATCCAAAGATCAAGGGCCAAGATCGCACCCCTTATCCCACCTCTTGAATCAAGGGCCAGATTTAGGAGGTGCAACTAGAAAGAGATCAAGCCATTGGATTTTTCTTCATCAATACTCAGCCATTGGATCAAACTCATTACCATATTGAAATCCATCCCCAAAATCTATAAATATGGGTCTCATTCACCCACAAAAAACAATCTAGAGCAAGCTAGAGCTAGGAATTCGGAGTTAATAATCTGGACCTAGTTATTCAGAGCTAATAACATTCTTTTCTTCAGTGTTCTTCATTTTTCTTTCTAGTTCTTCATTTTATCCTTCTTTTCTTCTTGTCGATCTTGAGTAGAGACTTCTTTTCACCAAAAGATGTTTTTTTCCTCAAATCACCTGTTTCAATCCAAAAATCACAATTGTCAATGCAAGATCAAGTTTATCATCAATCAATCAATCAATCTACAATCAAGTATGAGGCAATATTCCAAATCAAGTGACATCTTTCCTTTTCCTTTTATTTCCTTTAGCATTGCATATTAGGTTATCTTTTTTTAGTTTTATTATAGCATATAGTTATTAGTTTTTAATCCAACTTGGTAGATTAATTTTTCAAGCTTTCTTCGTTTGCCTATCTTAACACGTTACACCTCAATAGAAGTAAGGTTGGTTTTTACCAGGCGATTGTGGGTGCCTAACACCTTCCCACATTGTACCTTGACTCCCGAACCCAATAATCATCTAGTTTCGAGGGCTAGTCCTTCACATAGGTTTTACTCAACTTTTCCTTAATAAAGTTAGTGGCGACTCTAAAAGCAATTGCATAGACTTAGGTACACATTTTTGTGCTTACAATATCCAAGGCGTCAGACAAATGTCGACCGTTCCTGCAACTTCTTAAAAAAAGTGAGCAGTTCTTGTGGAACAAACAGTGCCACCAAGCGTTCTCCACCCTCAAAGAATATCTGACAACACCTCCCGTCCTAGCCAAACCAACAAATGGGGAAACGCTAGGGCGTTATCTAGCAATATCAGACTTTGCTATCATTTCGGTTCTCTTCAAGGAGGATAACAACTCAGAGAAATCGGTCTACTTTACAAGTAAGACTCTAACTCTAGCCGAAAAGAACTACTTTTACATTGAAAGAGTAGTACTCGCATTGTTATATTCTACAAGGAAGTTCATGCCTTACTTTCAAGCGCATCCAATCAAAGTACTCAACGATCTCCCGTTGAAGAAAATCATTCATAAGGAGAACAAGACAACTCGTATGGCAATATGGGACGAAGAACTCGGGGAACACCACATCGAGTTCGTCCCACGCACCTCTCAGAAAGGACAGGTCGTTATAGATTTCCTAAGAGATTTCCCTGTCGACGACCTAAATTGGGAACCCTAGAAACAGATATTCCACCCACAAAGAAAAATGACAAGACCATCTGGTCTCTCTTTGTGGATGGATCTAGTAACCCCGGAGGAAGTGGAATCGGAGTTGTCTTAGTGTCCCCAGATGGAGCAATGATAGAGAAATTAGTTCGCATCGACTTCGCGACCTCCAACAATGAGGCGGAGTACTAGGCATTAATCATGGGGCTTCGAATGACACTACAACTCAGTGTACAAGAGCTCCAAGTCTTTAGTGACTCGCAACTGATTGTTCGCCAGGTTGCTAAAGAATACACTACCTACGAAGGTAGCCTTTCTAAATACCTTCAAGTTGTTTATCAATTACTTCCTTCTTTCAAGAAAGCCACAATACATTATTTTTTGCGTAATGAAAATCATCACGCGGATAGTTTAGCGTACCTGGCTACCCAAACACCGAACTGCTCCCCTAGGCAGTTTACTCATTGAAGTAATTGACCGGCCTGCTTACCAAGCTGAACACATTTTAGAAATCAGTGACCTGTGCCCACTCTCTGAGGATCAGATGAGTCAAACATGGATGCAATCCATCATAGAGTATATCCAGCACGGTACACTCCCAGAAGAACGTGCCAAAGCCAGGCAAATTCCGTATCAGGCTTTCCGTTATTGCTTGGTCAATAACATGTTATTCCAAAAATTTGCTGGCGGACTTCACTTGAGGTGTATAAGCCCAGAACAAGGCCAATTAATTTTTGCTGAAATTCATGAGAGAGAGTGCGGAAACCATGCAGGAGGTCGCTCTTTGGCCCACAAAGCGATCTCCCAAGGATACTTTTGGCCTCGAATGCAGATCGATGCCAAAACATATGTCTTCAAGTGCATCAAATGCCAGACCTTTGGCCACAACATCATTCAACCAGCTCGCGAGTTGATCAGCATTGCGAGCCCTTGGCCATTTCACATGTGGGGCATGGACATCATGGGACCATTCATCCCACAAAAAAGTACCGGTTTTTGTTTCGTCTTAGCTGCAACTGATTACTTCACTAAGTGGGTCGAAGCAATTCCTTTAGCTCATGTCAAGGAATCACACGTCAGAAACTTCATCTGGACTCACATCATTACCAGATTTGCCTTGCCACACACATTGGTGATAGACAATGGTTCCAAAATTTAAGGGAAAGACAGTCAAGGAGTTTCTGGCCAAGTGGAAGATTGTCCATGCATTCTCCACTCCTCAGTACGCTCAAAGCAATGGCCAAGCAGAGGCTAGCAACAAAGCAATCTTAGAAAATTTGAAGAAAAAGATTGAAAAGAACAAGAGCCAATGGCCAAATCAGTTAGAGACATTCTGTAGGCTCATCGCACCACATCTCGCTCCAGCACAGGCGAGTCATCATTCTCCTTATGCTATGGCACAGAAGCCGTTATTCCCACCGAACTAACAGTCACTACAACTCGATCAAAGCTCGTCGAATCTGGCCATAATGACTCCGTCCTAGCTTGAGAGGTCGACTTGCTTGAAGAACGCCACGACCTAGCAGCCATTAGAGTGGCGTCTTACCAGCAGACTCTGAAGATGTCCTACAATAAGCGAGTACATCCTCGATCTTTTCAACCTGGTGATCTAGTTCTGAAAAAGACTCAAGATGACTCCAAGCTAGCACCAACATGGGAAGGACCGTACATAGTAGAACGAGTTGTAGGCAATGGAGCGTACTGGATCAAGACCCAAGAAGGGAGACCATTGCCACGCCCTTGGAACAATTATTTGTTAAAGAAGTTTTATCAATGAAAATGCATTATTGTACAGGCCATGTTTTTTATTTATTATAAATTCACCTTTAGTTTACTTGTGATTGTATTACCACCTACTCCGTTCAATCTCATCAACAAAACACCGAACTTGCACTAAAAGCACCACCAGTATATGCGTTTCAACGCTCTCAGTGAGCAATACACTTTCATAAGCTACCACGCTCTTTGTGAAGAAGCGCTCTCTTGAGCTTATAGGCTCCATAGCCTCTCTAATTCTCACTAGTTGATAACCTATACTTCTAAGATCAACTCAGTGAGAACGCTCTCAGCGAGCAATACGCTTTCATAAGCTACCACGCGCTCTCGCGGAGCAAAGACGCCTCTTGAGCGCATGGGCTCCATAGCCTCTCCAATTCTCACTAGTTGATAACCTATACTTCTAGGATCAACTCAGTGAGAACGCTCTCAGCGAGCAATACACTTTCATAAGCTACCACGCTCTCCGTGAGCAGCACGCTCTCTTGAGCTTACAGGCTCCATAACCTCTCCAATTCTCACTAGTTGAGGACCTATACTTCTAGGATCAACTCAGTGAGAACGCTCTCTGAGAACGCTCTCAGTGAGCAATACGTTTTCATAAGCTACCACGCTCTCTTGAGCTTACAGGCTCCATAGCCTCTCCAATTCTCACTAGTTGAGGACCTATACTTCTAGGATCAACTCAGTGATAACGCTCTCAGCTAGCAATACGCTTTCATAAGCTACCACACTCTCCGTGAGCAACACGCTCTCTTGAGCTTACATGCTCCATATCCTCTCCAATTCTCACTAGTTGAGGACCTGTACTTCTAGGATCAACTTAGTGAGAACGCTCTTAATGAGCAATACGCTTTCATAAGCTAACACGTTCTCCGTGAGCAGCACGCTCTTTTGAGCTTACAGGCTCTATAGCCTCTCCAATTCTCACTAGTTGAAGATCTATACTTCTAGGATCAACTCAATGAAAACGCTCTCAGTGAGCAATACGCTTTCAGAAGCTAACACGCTCTCCATGAGCAGCATGCTCTCTTGAGCTTGCAGGCTCTAGAGCCTCTCCAATTCTCACTAGTTGAGGTCTTATACTTCTAGGATCAACTCAGTGAGAACGCTCTCAGTAAGCGATACGCTTTATTAAGTCAGCACGCTCTACATAAGCAATATGCTCTCCGTGAGCCACATGCTCTCTTGAGGTCACAGGCTTCATAGCCTATCAAATTCTCATTAGTTGACTACCTTTAACTTTAGGATCAACTCAAAGAGAATGCTCTCAGCGAGCCTCACGCCATATTAGGCTAGCATGCTCACCTGAGCTACCAGGCTCCACAGCCTATATGGTTCTTATGGGTGGGCAACCCATATATGAGAACGTTATCGACAAGCAAAACGCTTCCTTAAGCTAACTCTCAGGCTTCTTATCCACTATACGCCATATGCATTATAAACAGAACAATAGCTACAAGTAATTAAGCATAAGCAAGAAACATGCATTCCATTCACATTCATTAATGGAACTACCTGACCAAAGCCAGGAAACCATTTCTTGAATCCACCGTCTGCTGGGTCTACCCAGGAAATCCAGATCGGTATGTTTACAATTTATGCAAATATTGAATTGCCACTTTCGTGAAAACCAGTTCGTTCTGTACCAACACCAAAAGGGCGAACTGCTCAGGCGAGCCTGAGAAAATCAGCTTTATTGTTTAACACTATTACAGCGAGAAAAACAAGCAAAGCAAACAAAGTTTTCACAACTTACAAGCACACTAGTCTAGCAATCATTGTCTAGGGTCAGCAACAACATGTTTATCCTTAGGAGCAATACTGGTCGAAGGAGTGTGTCTTGCATCCCTGAGTATGACACTCATCCTCGTACCCAGAGCCCCACGGTCACAAGTCTCATTCAGCTCGGCATACCGACCTGAAGCCAACGCGTCATTATGCATCTTTGCGTCTTTTTTACGAAAGCAACCCTCGGGCAACGCTTGCATTAATCGTCACTTCACCAAATTTTAGCTTGCAAGTCCTTCATCGAGTTAACCAACATCGACTTCTCCTTAGCAACATCACGGTACCTTTTCGTCATCACTTGCAGTTTCTTCTTCTCCGCTCCCAACTCAGCTCGCATGCGGCTCTGCTCGACTCGAGCACCTTCATCGTTATCAGCAAGCTTAACAGTATTTTTCAACTTATCATACCCAGCAAGAAACTACAAGTCAAATACCAAGATTAGAGACACCCATCAAATAAAAAGGGAACATATAAGAGAAAGAGCTTACCAAGCAACAAGCCATATCCATGGTCCCTAACAACGACCCTAGGTCTGCATCTTCCACTTCTGCTTTGTCACCATCCAGAATTATTCCCTCTAGAAGACTGGTCGATATAGGTGCCGAGTGGAAGCTACAATCAGAGCGCTTGCCAACGCGTTTCTTCCTTGTCTTCCCAATATAGAATAACTCGCTCCTTACGTCATCAGCACGCTGAGCAGAGTTGTCACCAGTGGCAGCTTGACCCAGGTCGCCACGTGCCTCAGTTTCCAGTTTGGCCTCATCCCTTCGATCGGGAGACCTGAACACAATGCCCCCAAGCGAGCGACCTGCTCCTTTAGATCACTTGTTGCTCTTAGCCTTAGGCATAATAGCCTTCCTTTTGCCACGATCACCATGACGATGGAGGTGGAACTCTATCTCTTCCATCACTAGGGGAGAGGTTTCCCTCGGGCCCCCATCACTAGTAGTATATCTACGACACCTGGCCATAATAGAATCTACAAACGAAGCCAACATTAAGCGAACTAACAACTAGAACACATGTTTCTTGTTCAAAAAAGTAACCAAACACCGAAGAAGACGTACCTGGGCTGAGCAGCAAAGGAAATGGCACACGAAGTTTGGAGAGGAACAACTTCAGCAATGAGAAAAGAAAATGTCTTTGGTCTTCCAGGAACAGTTCTATTTATTCTCAAATAACGTATCTTCCCTAGGCACGCCATAATTACATCGAGACGCCAAACGTCAGGCCACCTAGCAGCCATCATTTCATGTCGTCGACCGCTCATATTCCTACACGTGCCAGGCACGTACTGTAGTCCTTCTGATCTAAAACCTAGAACGCTTCAGGCGTACTTAGCCACCCCACTCGTATCAAAGGTCACCCACATAGACAGACCATTATAACAATATCAAGAATCATACATTCACACTAATAAAAGTTCAACAGAGTGGAAAAGCAAAACCAGCATTTCATAAAAGCAAAAGGACGAACTGTTCAGGCACATTCAGGCCCAAGTTCATCTACTAGCCGAGCTACTGAGTCTACTAAGGCAATCCAGCTCGGCTAATCATCATTCCTCAATGTTTTGGCAACCATAACAAGTAGAAAGTCGAATTGTCTAGGTTACCCCAGAAAACCAGCTCTAATGTATCATAGTTTACAAACATCAGAATCAAGAAGATAGATACTCTCACAACTCTCCAACTACAGGAAGAACAGCCAAATTTTCAGCAGCTAGGGGATCTTCAACCTCTGCATCAACCCCTTCAACCACAATCGAAAGACCATCCGCACCCAAGTTCACAAACACATCTGACGTAACACCTTCAGTTCGGGATTCAACGACCTCTTGAGCAGCTACCACAGAAGTAGGAGCATCACATGCATCTCCTGTACAGGTGGCACTGATGTACTGGGAGCCCCGCTGTCACATCCTAAATTTCTAAATAATTAAAAAATATATATATTTGAAATATAAATATCTCAAACCTCACTATGTTCAATTGTTTAAAAACCCAGGCTATGACAGGGTGAATACAACACATGCCAAACCCGGAAACCCACATCATAAAGAATCAACTTAACAAAAATAATCTCAAAAAATTCTCTATTTCACTTTATAAAAAAGGCTATCTTCCGTCCCAATAAAACATCAAATAAACTCTCTGAATAAAATTCTTAAATATCTTATTCTCATGTCATGCTAAAAAAAAAGTAAACTACGTTATTACATCCTTTCAATAAGAATCAGACCTAATAAAAGAAATAAAAGAACAAATAACGGATCGCCTTTCACCTATGTTCCCAAGAACACAAGTTGCCAAAACAAAGTAAACCTAATGAAAAAATGGAATTTGTTGGTATGAGTAGACTAACCACATAAAAACAATGTCATACTTTAATTATCCAAACAATCACTTTATATTTTCCCATAACTTAATCATTCTTAGCTTGGAAGACAGGTAGTTCCGTCATTTTAACCGGCATAGTTTCTTCCCAAGCAAAACTTTCATTATATTAACTCATTCTAATAACTCATTTTAATATCTAAATCATTGAATTAAAACTTACCGATATCCACTGCTGTATAAGGATAGGACCGCGTCCCTGCACAAAATGTTATTAAGTCCTACCCTCCTGCAAAAGAAAGTTAGAACTTCTATATAACATATGTGGATATCATATTAGGTATTCAAAAGTAAACCCAAACACTCGCATAATCAAATCAATTTCTCTTATCAATTAATCAATTTCTTTTCTTATACACTCACCATTTAGTACCTATGTACCTTAGGTCATTCCCGCCACATTCAAGGAATACCCAACCCTACATTCCCGTACACTCAAGAAATACAACTAACCCGCAAGGCGAATACCTTAGTTCCTCTCTAGGGCAGTCCAAAGAATCTGGTCATTCATGGCACATTCAATGAATACCCGGGTCATTCATGGCACAGTCAATGAATACCCAATTATAATGCTAACGGCCATTTATGACACATTCAATAAATGCCCACCTATCACATGACATCTTCAGTCATAAAACTCAATTCCAAAACTTGAGGCGTGGAGAGTTCTAAAAGAGTGCGGTAAATTCGTTTACGTATTTTTGAACTTTATTGCATATATTATTTCAGAGAACTAAGGAGTACCTTGATTCATGTATTTTTGGTTTACGCATTATTAATTTCATGGATATATAAGGGTCATAACGTTGTATAACATAAAAGACTGAAATATCACACAGTAGTTAATACACTTACATAAGTATATTTAGAAAGGTCTTAGCCTAAAGTCAAGCATGCTAATAGTCCTAGACTTATCCTAATAGACCGAATCATAATCTGAGTTAAAAGTCAACTAGTCAAAGTCAACTCTGGTCAACAGTCAAAGTCAACTCTGGTCAACAGTCAAAGTCAACCAGCCCCAAACTCCTCTAACCCAAAAGCCCAAAGTCAAAGGCCCATAGTCTAAACTTAAGTCTAAACATAAAAATCTAAAATTTTAAAACCCATAACCCACCCACGATTTGGCCCAAGCCCAAATCAAAATTTACTGTTCATCTCCTTCCTCACAAAACCTCCACCAGCTCTAGCCACCACCGGCCATCACTCAAGATGAGTTGGTTCTACCCAACCCATACTAGAAATGGTTTGGCCCAAGCCCAACAGACAAGGAAAACGCTGGTCATCTTCTTCCCCTCACAGCGCCTCCACCACCACAGCCACCACCGGCCATCACTCGCCACCCATATTGAACCCAGCGGTTGGGTTCCTTAATAAGAAAACCCCTAAACACCAATACCCACAATTCGTGATTCCATTAACTGTGAAAAACTAGAATGAACTCCATTAATGCTTCTGTAAAAGCTCCCCCCAACATTCTCCAGCACCCAATTAAACCAAACACCACTTCACAACCCAACACTTCACCACACAACCAAACATCACTAATTATAACCCTAACCGTTTAACATCACCACAAAATAAATTAAAACACATAATTCCAGCACAACAAATAATAGGACGATTTGGTGTTGATGGCGACACCATTAACAACCGGTGTCAAGGTGTCAAGGCTTCGATAGTTTAAATTTTCAAATTATCAGAGTTTTACATATTGTAGTACTGAAAATCTTTGTATCTATCAGTCGGCACCATTACAGAGTTTACCAAATCTCAAATATGTAAAACAATATTACAGATAGGTTTCGCAGAAACAAATAATTAACCAAAATAAACCTCTTCAGACTACTCACAGTTTTTAAAACCAAACAGCTTTCCGAAAGCGATACCCCGAAAGACCGACGTCGATTGTCGCACGAAAAGACGATCTTCCTCGTTCCAAACCTTTTCAGTAAAACTCTCTTTTTTTTTCCTAAAACTCTCACTGTGTTTTTCCCTCAAAAACTCTTCGTGAGAAAACTCACCGAAAAACAAGGACAACACTTATCTATTACTTACGGGACTTTTATCCCTAAGCTAATAGTTATCCTATATTATTTTATATATTATTCATTATTATTATTATTAGGAAAATAAAAGAATAAAAACACGGGGTGTTATACCCGCGTTCATGCTCCTCTTTCAAGGCGTTGTAGTCTGCCTCCAGCTTAAGGAAGTCAGCATCCAGAACATCATGCGCTTTAGTAGCTTTTTGAGCAACTTTCTTGCAGTGCTGGGCATAGTCATTCAACCTACCAATTTCTCCAGTCGCAGTTGAAATGTTCTCCTCAGCAGCTTGTAACTTCAGCTTAAGGTCTTCCACCTCACTATCCTTCAGAAGCTTCGCCAACTTAAATGCCTGGTGCTCTTTCTTCACCTCGTCAAGCTCCTGGCGATCTATGCTACACGCGTCCTGAACATTCTTCAGCTCGTCTTTCAGCTTCACTACGGTCTCTCTATCTGATTCAGCGAACTGAGCGATCTCCTTCAGCTTCTGATACCCACTCACAAGCTGCATTAACACACATACAATAGCAGTTATTTCGCACCGTTCTCATAAAAGAACAAACAAGCCAAATCGGGAGCATTCCACTTACCAGACACTGCGATATATCCATTCACCTCAGGTTATTCGCCAGCCACTTGGCATCCAGCTCCTTGCGGTTGCCATCCAGAGCTATGTGATCAAGCAAGCACGCCGATATCTTACTCGACTTGAAGATGACATCAGTTCGCTTCACAGGCCGTGGCACCCACCCCCTGGTCATTCAAGTACACCGCTTGGGGATCCAACTCCTCAACAACCACAACAAACTTTCCACTCACCTTACTCGGGGCCTTCGCCTTGGCCAACGGGGTAGGCTCTCGAGCTATAGGGGACGAACTCTGCATGACCCCAAAAGTCTCCAGGTCCATGACAGGGTCCGACCTCGACCTGGTGCTGCGAGTGGCCTTACCGCCAACTCGCCCACCACCAGAACCGCCCCCAGTACTGGAGCTCTCCCCAAGCACATGCTTCGCAGCTTTGACAGCCTTTGCAGCGTCCTGCTCAAACGCATCAGCCTTCCTCTTCAACTAGCTGCTCCGCTCACGAGGGTTGAAGACTACCCTATCCAGCTCTTAGACCCCCTTTCAGGTCGCCAGCCCGACCTACCAACACCCGAGGCACCAACACCTCCTGTGGATCGTCTAGGAGCAGTACAACCTCGGTTCCTATCCTCCCTAGTCACAAGGTCGCTCTTACGCTTATCCATAGCTATTTCACTTGTTTGACCCTGAGCCATTTCCTTTTGATCCCTCATTTTCTCCCTAATCATGGGACTGCCTTTTTCCACAAAGAAATGAGCGACTTCAGGCAGTTTCGCTTGTTTCTAAACCCGAGTCAATTTCACAAACTTCTCAATTTCCTTCCGGTTAGTTTGCTTCTTTACAGCGAACTCTGCAAACACAACAAAGACTCAAGTCAGTTAAAATAGCAGTAACCCACCATCAAAACAACAAGAGTAATACACTCCTACCCACCAGCAATATTGCAAACCCTAGTTTGCAAACTGCATCCTCTAGCACAATAGTTCCCAACTAATAACAACAACCTCTTTTTCCAAGCCTCATTGCTTACATCATCCATCACACTAGAACGCCCCGTCAAAGTTTGCAAGCTAAAGTTGAAATTACGAGATCGCTTTACAACGAAATGCTAAGTAATATCAGATACCCCTATGCGGTATTCACCACTCGCATTCAGTAAATCGAACACCTTGAACAGCCGCCAAATGTTACCAACAAACTGACAGGGAGATTTCCAACAGAGATTCAAAAAGTCACAAACTAGCTTCGAGAATGGTATTTTCATACCAGCCCTTAGCTGCCCCTCATAGATTATTATCCCACAATTCGAAGGGTTGTACTCCTCACTCCGCACATTTTCGCTCTGGCCTGGGTCGTTTATCTCCAGGTCGTTTACCTCTATCCCATAGGTTGCCCTTAGTTCGGGGAATGCATTCACTGCAAGTCGATCCACCATCTTAGGGGGCAGCCCACTAGAGGATGACTCCTCATCACGACCTGAAGTGCTAGCTACAGCACCCACAGAACCAGATCATGCCCTATCCTCATCATCCCTAACCTCAGCCTCATCATCCTCAGCTTCCTCATATTTACCACAACTTAAAGATACTTCCTGAACCTCTTCTGATCGCGTATCGTCAAAGTCAGACATTTTATGTTTTCTTCTTATCAAATACCCAAACCTAAGCAACAAAACCTAACACCGACCTACCTACTAGACACACAACACTTGAACAAGAAGAAAGAAAACAGAAAATGGAAAAGCAGCGGCAGCAAAAGCACTCACCTGAGAAACCCTAACCTACGTTTTTGTTGAAGAAGAAAACAGAATGAACTTTTTAGTTCTCTGAAATTTGGTTTTGAATAACCGCCCATTCAGTTCCCAATGCAATATGATTACAGCCTACGCCCTAGCCCGCACACATGTACCAAGGACTTCTCTTTTCAAGAGTCCGGGAAATGCGGCGACACGTTTCCTCCGCAACTGCTACGATTCTCTCACATGCCAACCACGTGCCAGCTATCTCTTACACCAGATCGTCACACAATACGAGTCGACCTCCACCAGTCCACTTCTCCACTCATGCTTAACACGTGCCTCCGTTTTCTCTCAGCAGATTGCTTCAGTGTACAACATGACCTACTGAGAGGGGGATGTGTGAGAGAGTAATATTCTCATACAGGAATATTAAGCACGTGTTCATAAACAGGAATCCTATCCCCAAGATCGCTTCGTATTAAGCTCGCTTCATGTAGGTGGTCCATTTCAGCTCGCTACAAGATATCATAGGTCGAACAGACGACCTCAAGTACAATGCTTCATCTGATGACACCATCCCTTATCCAGAGGCAATCATTACCAGAGCCATACTTGTACTTTCAATCACCGTGATATACGAATATACGAACTACTACAACCACTCCCAATCATCACATAATTCCTACCAAAACCAGCCTAACACTCATTCTTAATCTCCACCCCACACTTGTGCATGGCAGCACACGTGTCTCGTGGATCTATACTCTCAATATCTATAAATACCACCTACATGAACTACGTCAGACCTGATTCTTCTCTCCCCCCATAATCAAGAGAAGATACGTAGGCAGTTCGCTCATCAAAGAACTCGGTCTTTACCATATTAAATCCCATTCCCCCTCCATCCTTGTATGTAAAGGTGAACTAAAATGCTCCTTTACACATCCCAATAGTCCTCTTTACAAAGTGGAGATTCTCCTCTCTTCCCGGATTTGTCATAATCCAGAGTTGTCCTCAGCTTGAGTTGCTTTTGTGCAAATTTCGACCCGCATATATAATATATTACAAAAGTTGTTGAGAGAATGAGAGATCATCGACAGCACCAAGATGGTTACCATTGACACTGCACCTTATATGCTCCCAATAAGGGCATCCCATTTAAGCCATAGTTCGTGATTCCGAACGAAACTCCGGAATTCCGCTCGGAATTTCGGTTTTTCAAAAAATCGAAATTTTAAATATAGTGTCGAAATAATCGAAATTCGAAAGAATTGAAATCTAATTCTATCTAAAATTCTGGATTTGGGTTTTGGATTTCCCGAATTAAAGAATTCGAAATCCGATCTATGATTTAAGCTAAACATATAAAGTCGAAAAGTCGGTGAATGTAAAGTGGTTTTTGTCCGCCGTGTAGATCCCCGTCTAAAACCATAGAATCCCATATATAGCTTGGATTTTTTTTCCAATAAAGAAGAGGTACGGAAGAGCAGTACGGTGAATCCATTATATATGTAGTGGCCGGTGTAGGACATTTCTTGAGTAGGTTACAAACCGATTGAAAAGAGGAGACTCAGAATGGGAATAAGTGACTCCATATATACTTGAGTCGTGATCGAGCAATGAAGAAAGAAGAGTAAATTGTTTCCTCCTCACTCCTAAACATAGCACATCTATTCTAAATCAAACATGTCATGGAAACCAAATTCTTCATCACATGATTCATTGTTCTTGGCTTTTCAAAATCCTTTTATGTCTCCAAATAAAGGGTAAAAATATAATGATATAGTTTGTTTGAAGCAAGGAACAAAATATCGCCGATATATCCGATATATATCGATATATATTATTTTTTTGGTACACCGATATCGATATATCCGATATATATCTACTGAATATTGAATTTTTTTTTTCTCGATATATATTGGAATTTCGATATAAAATTTTATATCGCCAATATAACTGATATATACGATATTTATGATATATATCATTTGACCATTTTTTAATATAAATATCCAATATTTCTGATATTTTACGATATATTTTTACCGATATTTCTGATATTTTAGATAGTTTGGACTAGTCACAAAAAAAATATATATATCCGATATATATCGGTTTTTGGGTACATCGAAATATTCACCGAATTCGATATTTTGGGCCTTGGTTTGAAACAATGGGCTATAAGGTTGATTAGGATATTTGAACACCTGAACCTAAGGGTGGAATTCAAGCTAAACAAGCCGAGCTTTACCATGCTCAAGGTCGGCTCGCTAATTACACGAGCTTTAAATTGAGTTCGAGCTTGGCTCATATAGTAAACGAGCGAGCTCGAGCCGAGATTAAACGAGCCAAGCCCAAGCCGAGCCCGAGTCGCTCGGTTATTTTACACTATAAATATACTATTTGAGCTAAACGAGCCGAGCTTCATCAAACTCATTTGTTACACGAGCTTTAATTTGAGCTCGAGCTCGGCTCATATAGTTAAACGAGCGAGTTCGAGCCGAGCTTAAACGAGCCAAGCCAAGCCGAGCTCCGAGCCCTTGGCTCAAATTCCACCCTTACCTGAACCAGTTTGGGAGGGCAACTGATGAAATTCTCCGTGTATTTTCTTATCTTGGGTGATCAGAAGAAGTGAAAACAACCAAAACTCTTCCACGAGCTGCTTTTGGAGGTAACCATCAAGCAAAGCCATGGCAATCGTGCATGAAAGCTAATTTGTTGTGGAAGACAGAAATAAGTTCGATCATACTAGGCACCTAAATGTTGGAATTCTCTTTTTGATATTTCAAATTACTTATGTGAGCTTGGTTGAGAAGAAGAACAAGTGTGTTATTTCTCTCCTTGTATTTTGTGTGATGCCCAACAACAAAATCGTCAGTACTTACTTTACTTTCGTCAACTTCAAAAGTTCCGGCACCTCATTTTGATATCTGATGACAAACCTCTCCAAGAACGCATTTTCAACTAGTTTTAATGCTCCACCCATGCTATTCTTGCTTATCAAGCCCTTGAGTTTGAAGAACAAAGCTTCTAGGAACAATTCTCTTTTCCATGCTTAGTAATCAAACAACTGCATTTTTGGAAATGTCGTCACGGCTCCAATTAAGGCTATTCTTGAAAAAATCCAGTGTTGAAGTGATATTCTTAACTTAAATGGCCATAACAAAGGGCTGCTTCTTGAACAAGGAGAGAACCTCATGCCAAAACTCCTATAAACCTCCAATTTCAAGTCCCATATAAGCTTCTTTATCCCAACAAGCACATGTAACCCACTAACGAACACCCTACTTGAAGGACTAAAACCCATATTCTTGAGTTGTAATACACTCGCATTAAGCTTGTCCGATTGAAGATATAGAACTCGAGGGTTCTTGATAATAGATTTTGGGATCAAAGATTTGGGCATACCATGATCTTGCAGGAGGGCTATGTTTGGTGCCATTCTGCACTGTATATGAGTGGACCACTTTAAACGTTTAAGAATGACAGTGATGTCATCATCTGTGGGGACAAGGCTTCTAAGGAAATTGATGGAAGGGATGATAGAATTCTCTAAGCTTCCCGTAAAGAGACGCGTATCATTCGAGGATTGGGTCCTGAAATGCCAATGCCAATTGTTAACTTTGTGAAATAATATCTATAAAAATTTAGTCTAATTCAAAACTTATAAATACCCAATCCCTCCCTTATGGAAATATGGAATGGTACGCTTCTCTAAACTTTCTTGAGCTCTTACCCTATTTTCCAAACCAGCTAGCTATTGACATAGATATACTGGATTTGGGCAGACCGCCATCTTTCTCTACCTGCGCCGCAATGAAAATGTTCAATAAATGGCACACGTATGACGTATGCAAGCAATTAATTTAACAATGAGAATTGTGAATTGTCTGTTCGATCTTTAGTTAACTGTGAAGTATGCATTGTACAATTTTTAAAGCTAATTCAACATAAAAATCTTACTCAGGTACAATTTCAAAAGGTACCTCATTTTGGTACTTGATCACAAAGCCCTCCTCACGCGTTCGACTACCTTAAATGCTCGACAAAGGCTTTTCTTGCTTATGAATCCCTTTGACACCAAAATTTTAAGAATAAAGCTTCTGGGAATGATTCTCTTCTGGGAACGCACAACTAATTCCCTACTGAAGTTCTTACTAGAAGAAGTAAAACCCATTTTCTTGAGTTCTAATAGTGTCTAGAAGCCTCGAGAGCTGATTCTCGGGTTACCCGCGTGAGTTTACTGGGAAATTTGAGGTGATGGAATTCTGAGTAGAGAGGAATCTAATGTGTGGTGATTGGTTTTGAAGAGGCAAACAGTCGTGGTGTTGATTCTTGACTTTAGAACAGGTGGTAACTAGATTTCTACAAACAAAACGCTGGAACATAATGCCAGAAAAAGAGTGAAAAGTGGAACTTACAGAATTGAAAAAAGAGTTCCTCAAACCCTGATAGACCAAAAGGGAATACAATCAGCCGAGCGACCTTCAGTTTTCAGGTTCTCTAGTGTGTCCATGTCAAGTGTGTCCGAAAAAGAAGAGCAAAGCAAACAAAACACTCTCCCTACAATTCAAGAGTTGGGTCAAATTAATGTGGCAAAGCTTTATTGTAAAACTAGAGAGCTACAGGATAGGCGCTCCTACTGGCATATCGGAGAAGGCAGTCATGTCCTCATGTTTCAGAATTTAAAGTTCCATGGGTACAAGTCAATGGGAAACCAAGAATTTAGCAAGATTGGATTACTGTACAAGACTCAGTGGCTGATCTCAAGACAAGGACCACTAAGATAGGACAAGCAGAAGCTTTCATCTATGTTTCCTATCCCTCTAGTAGCATCTGCTATGCAATTACTAAATCCCAGTTCTAATAGAACAAAGAGAAATCAAGTCCCAGTTATTACTTTGATTGATAATGTCACCATTAGATATGATAATTCTCTCAAAACAAGGAGCCAAAGTTGGAATGTTTGAATTTGTTTACTCGTTCTAACTGTAATCACATCATACGAGTTTCGTTTATTTGTCACTGCAACTGCACTAGGCTCCTTTCAAATTACAATATTTAGAACCTTACTATCTTGAAACACATTTTGGTGACTATCACAACAAAATCACTGTTCTTAAATCCTTGAGCGAGATCAGTAGCAGCTTGTCTATGCTGCTATCCATCATCCAAATAAAAGAATATCCACTTTCCTGACTTCAGAGTTCAGACACTCGATGCATCTCTTTAAAAAATCAAAGCTTCTTGCTTGCAAAGGCCAAATGTGTCTACAATAACCAGATCACAGTTTTTCTTTTAAAACTTCACATTCACTGATCCACACCTTCCACAGTTCCACTGCATAAGACCAGTGTTATCCAACAAAACAATCTTGAGCGACAACTTTGTTCTTTTTGCATCCTTCCACTTGAGTAGGAAACAGCATTGGCGAGTTTGAACATAGCTCTGCAAATCCACAGTGAAGGAGATTAATGTGGAGTGCCAAGTGGTACTTAATCTTTTAGAGAGTTACTGAGCTCCTTTATTGTAGGAGAAAAGTTCATCACCAACAACATTACTCCAAAAAAAAACAATAATTAGGTAAATTCTCAGATGGCTGTCACTACTCACCAATTCTTCTGGGAATGAAGACTAGGATAAAGTTGAAGTACAAAGCTAGGTAAAAACATATTCAACTGTGAATACCTCGAGGAGTTTTGCATATGTACCATGCGTCAGGAAAATGTACAAATAAAAGGAAAGTTCATTCTTCCTAAAAGATTTCTACTCCTTCAGTTGATAAACGAGAAGATCTCTTTCCGGCAGGTAGGCAGGCATGTATTGGGCATGTGAGTTCAACTTCAGGGCCTCAATCTTAGAGGATTTAATTAGAGAAGTTGAAGCCAAAGAAAAGGACTGAAAAGTCCAATGCACTAAAAGGTGTTCTAATCATAGGCCAATTAGCCAAGTTTACTCAACCTTAGCTATAAAAGCATAAATTGGAGTTCAAATAAACAGGAGGCATCTCAAGTCATTGCAACGTTTGCACGAACGATCTGTGTTCATCAGAGCCTTCTTGTATAATAGTGAAGCTTCATAATTGTGTTATAAAGTAACACAAAAGCATCAAAGTGCTTGGATAACCAGCCCTGAGAAGTCGACTTTGAATAACTCCACGGTTATGTACAATGGGAGTTTGTAGATCTATCGACAATACAATAGCTATTTCTGTTATGAACTTATGATAATGCTTCAAATAAATGTAGTATGTGCTCAAGATGATTGAGCTTTAAGAGTTATAACTGATGGATGAAACATAGAGAAAGAACATACAAGCTGTCAGAAAAAAGCAAAATCAAAGATTTAGTACTGCAGATTAACTTAACATTTTCTTCCAATACCATTTACTCCATATTTAAAAACCAAACCAAATACTTGAAAATGAGTTGAAAAATACCTATGACAAGTCGATCTAAGTACTCTCCACCGTGAATGTTCAAAAATTGCAGTTTGAGATATAATGGAATTGCAAGCTTAGATAACCAAGTATGTTGAACAGAGAAGTATTGATCTTTCACTAAGCGTAGAGTACGTACTCTAGTATTTTTCAATCCCAGGTCCATCTTTCGACCAAACTACAAATTCTTTACTTGTTTACTTTGGTGCAACTTCAAGAGTTCGGTTACCTCATTCTTATATTTGATCACAAACCTCTCCAAGAACACTTTCAACTACAATTAATGCTTTACCCAAGCTAATCTTGCTTATCCAGCCCTTTGACATAAGAGTTTGAAGAACATAGCATCTGCTATGATTCTCTTTTCCACAGTGTTAATACAGTTGTGTTCTTGGAAATATCACTGCAGCTCCAGTTCAGGGCATTCAACTATTTATGAAGAAATCCATTTCTGAATTGATCTTCTTCATTGAAGCACCATGATCGTCAGAATCAGTTCATTGGATTTGTGATTTGAGAGACAAAACTGAAAATGAGCGAAATCACGAGAAACTACTACATATACACACAAGCTGACAGACACAGCACAGAATGGTAAACTTCTACAAGTTATTTATAGTTCAGAAACTCGCTTCTTAGAGTGATGCACATAATGAAACAGAATATTACAAAAATGAGATAATAATACCTCTGACAAGTTAGCAAAGAGCATCCATCCAAGGAAATGGCATTCTAATAGAAACATATCATTGAGCCACGTGTTTATGGAACCAAGCAATTACCGTCAAACTGAAAAAGTGTTGATATTTGATCATCTTCTTTGAAGTAGCAATCTACAATTCCTCAATCTCAGAACCTTCTTTGGAAGAAGTCTTCGAACCTTGAGTACCCAACTCACTGTGGTACTCCTCCAAGAGTGTGGGTTCCTCGTGATGAAACTTGATCACAAACTTTTTCAAGAACACATCTTCTGTTATGTGTAATGCATAGCCAACACGAGTCTTACTTATCAGACCCTTTGAGAGCAGAATTTGAAGAACATAACATCTAGGAATGACTCTCTTTTCCAGGCTGTAACTGATAGGAGTGATAGCACCGGGGTACCTGGAAAAATCATCTGGAGTCCAATTAAGTGTATTCATGAAGAAATCCAGTGCTATATTGATCTTCTTCACTGAAATGGCCATAATGGAGGGATGCTTCTTGAACATTGAAAGAACCTCATCTTCTGAGAAACCAAAACTCCTAAAAGCCTCCAACTTCACGTCCCACAGCGGCTTCTTCATCCCCCATAGCACACTTAATCCGTTAATGAACGCCATACTTGAAGGAGTAAAACCCATTTTCTTAAGTTGTAATACCATCTCACTTAGCTTGTTGGGTCCATATGATAGAGTTTGAGGCTTCTTCATCATCAATTTCAAGATGTTGGATTTGGGCACGCCATGATCTAGCAGGATTGCTATGTTTGTTCCCATACTGCCTTTACTGGGCCACTTTAAACGGTTAAGAATGACAGCGACGTCACTGTTTGTTGCCCCAAAGTTTCTAAGGAAATTGATGGAAGGGACTATATGCTTCTCTAAGCTTGCCACCAAAAATAACGGGTCCTTAGAGAGGAGTTTACCAAGATCGGGTCCTGAAATGCCAATCTTACTGAAATATTCAAGCTTTGGTTTCAAGGTTTTCTCTGGAGAGGCTCGGAGAACTAGAGGGTGGGCAGAGACGAGTTTTGGATGTGGGCATCAGTGAAACCATAGGATTTGAAGAGGGAGACAACTGAGTCAGGTTGGGTGGTGCATTTGTTGAGAACAATTCTTTTGGAAGCTCTGAGAGCTGATTCTGGGGATAAGCCACATGAGTTTGTGAGGTAATCTATTGTCAAATTTGGGTTTGAGATGACGGAGTTTTGAGTGGATAGGAACCTAATGAGTAGTGGTGATTGGTTATGAAGAACCAAAGGTGAAATTGGACTATTGAACTAGGCACAGTTCTGACTCTAGTGATTAGATTTCTAGAAACAAAATGATAAAACATATTTCAGATAAAAGAAAGTATTAATTGGAACTTTCAGATTGGTCAAAATGAGTGGATCAGTGGGATGAAGGCCATCTGAAACGGTGCTAACGAGTAACGAGGGAAGGCCAATTTGAATTTTATAGGTGCTACGACACAAAAACTAAAATCGGCGAAAATCAAATTCTATGGGCCCAAAGTTTAACCACTTGGAGCGGGGGTTGGGTCAATGGGTTAAGTTGCAATATTCTGATTGGCTGCCAGGAGTCCAGGACACTGTTGGTTTGACTTGTATTTGGTTCCCTTGGAGTGGCGACATAAGGGTGGAATTTGGTTTGACTTGTTTATTTGGTTAACCCTTTGAAGTGGTTCAAAATAGCATATTTATGCCGTAAAATGTAAGGATGCAAATGATTTTTGGTAAACAACATTGTAAAGGAACCAAAATGGGGCAAATGTTGGAACAACAAGGAACCAAAATGGGGCGTTAATAGTAAGGCTGAGTCCAATGGTCCAAACCCTGTATCTGCAAAACTGAGAAAAAACGTTGTTTTAAGGATAACGAGTACGAAATTGGATCTGATGGTTTGCAACAAACACTTTACACACTTAGACCAAGTCAAACACTTTAAAATTTAAATAATTTGGTTTTGTTCATTCAGCGCCAATTCAACTCACCGCAGAATACACTTTCTTCATTCAACGCCAATTCAACTCGCGCAGAACACACTTTCTTCATTCAGCGCCAATTTAACTCGCGCAGAACGCATTCTATTCATTCAACGCCAATTCAACTCGCGCAGAACGTACTTTCTTCATTCAATGCCAATTCAACTCGCGCAGAACGCACTCTCTTCATTCAACGCCAATTTAACTCGCGCAGAACACACTCTCTATTCCTCAATATTACTCTATATATAGAGTAAAATTGAGATAGGGAGTCAAATCCGCCTGTTTGGACTCCACTTTTGCAGGAATAGGGAGCCATTTGACTCAGCCTAAGGAAGATCAGAATTTAGAAGAAACAAATGGTTATGAAACTCGGTGGTGCGGTGTTATTGATTTTGTTCGTATACTTGTCACTGGATGATGATTTTAGTGTTGCCCCTTGTAGATGTTAGTGTTTACTGGACAACAACCTGATGATTTGGGTGATAGGGAATGGCTGCACTCTTCTTGGGATAAGAGTTGCCTACGTATCAAGTTTCTTGGGGTAAACTTGAATCAAGCCTTGCGTAGTTCACCTATCTCTATTTATAGATATTTGAGTTGACCTTCCATATTTGCCTTGGACCGTTATGAAGTGTAGATCCACCTTGTGTGCTATCTTGATGATTCATCATTACTCTGTTGTTACAAAGTTAATGTCTCCTTGATTGTGGCGTTGATTAAGCTCCAAGATTGCGCTAGTTGATTTGCTTCCATAAATGGTTGTAACTGATGTTGTGGCCGACCTGAGTGTTGGGTCGTGACTCAGGTCGAACCCATGACTTGAGTGTTGGGTCGTGGGTTCGACCTAATGATATGGGACAAGTTGTGGGAAGACGACCTGGTATGTGGACACGTGCACTGTAGTGTGGAACAGAGGGTACTTACACAACCCCCTTTATTTTTTGTTCGTTCTTTGGACACCTGTTGCGTGGAAAAAGAACGGTTAAAAAGTAAAGCTTGAAAGCACGTGTCTGATAGCTGTTTGTTTTGAAATTAGGTTTTTGGAAAATGTACGGGAACTTTTGGGCTGGATTTGTGGGCCCGAAATTACAGTGATTTGTGGTCGAGTAATGATTTAGGCGTTTGGAAACACGAAACATTTTTCTAGTCTCTCGAGGTTTTGGCAGTTGAAGGGTTTTGACTTGTTAAGGGTTTCTCTTTCTCATTTCTCCATCTAGGAAAAGAAGAAAAAAACAGAGCGAAAGAAAAAAGAAAAGAAAGAGAAAAAACTTTTCTCATCTTCGGTATCAGGTGCGTCTTTTGATCTTGCAAACTTTGATCTTCTGTTTATTCTAGAACTCGTAATATCTGCTACCAGTGATAGCTTGAGTGGTGAAGTTGAAATTGATGAATGGAGAGAGAGAACAGTAAGTGGTGAAGAGGTTGATGATAGGGTTTGTAGTGGTGCTGAGGCTTTGTCGTCTTCATCGTTGGAGACGAGAGCTGAGGATGAGGAGGCCTAGGTCGGAAGATTGTTATGCTTCTCTGAGGGAGGAGTTTGGTTGGGTGGAGGCCGACCTGAGGGGGGAGAGGAATTTGTTTAATAGTGACTACGTTCCTTGGGGTGGAGGAATAGTTGTTTGCTATGGACAGTTGAAGGCTGGGATGAGGTTGCCTCTATCCTGTCTTACTGTGGAGGTGCTAAATTATTTGGGAAAAACCCCTTGTCAGTTCGTAGGAAATAGTTGGAGGATCTTCTATGTGTTGGATCTGTTGAATGATAGGGGTTATAATATCTGTTTAACAAATGTGTTGGAGCACTTTGTTGTGAGGAGGTTAAGTGCTATGAATTTCAGTTTTCAGGTCGGTAAAGGGAAATCTCCTGTTATCGTGGGGGTGAGTAAGGAGGAATGGAGTCGTAGGCCGTTTTTTGTTGTGGGTAGATATTGCCCTCCTCGTTTAGAGTTGGCAAGTCGTGTTGTACAGTTTGCTGGTAGGTCGTTGGTTTTAGGTGGTACTGTGTGTATGGTATATTATGATTTGGACATTCTGACTTATTTGTTTTGTTTTTGCAGAGGTTTCTATTCGTGGTCGTACTAAGACCGGTGCTATAGACCGAGCTTTGTTGGGGGAGGTTGCTTATTACTTTAAGAGGTGTGGAGGAGAGAAGATTAACCGTAAGAAGTTGGAGCAAAAAAAGAAGGCTCGCAAGGTTGTCGTTGTTCTCTCTGATTCTAGCTCGGATTCTGCCATAGAGAGGGAGAGCCAAAAGAAAGCACCTGTTTCTGGAGTGAGAAGGGCTGGAGGGGCTGGTGATAGCCGTTCTGGGGCAGCTAGGACGGGTGGTGTGGCTGCTGAAAGCCGTTCTGCATCCAGACACTCTGAGGTGGGTGATGTGGATCATTTGGCATCCCAACGTTTTGGGCTGGGGGATGGAGGACGTTCTGCGTCCAACCGCTTCTCCTCTGGTGATACGGATCGTTCTGTATCCAAGTGTTTCTCCTCTGGTGATGCAGATCGTTCTGTATCTAACCGTTAAAGCCGAGTCTTTGGAAGTCTTGGTGATCTTGCCGTTGATAATCTTGGAAAGTCTTTGGTGGAGATGGTGATGCTCCCACTTCGTTCCGGAGGCCTAATCTGAAGAGGCGCTCTAAAGTGGTTGAGACAGAGGGGGCTAAGAGGTCCCAAGCTGAGTCTGAGGAACGACCTAGTACTGTGGAAGGTCACACTTCTTCAGGTCGGGTACCTTTGAAGAAGATGAATCTGATTGATTTTGGTATTGTGATTTGGGATAGCCGGAGGGCCGTGGTAAGAAGAAGGTTGGTGATGGTGAGCCTACTGCTCAGCAGTGCAAGGGGTCAGGGAGTGCGACCCTAAGCGATAAGAGTGGAGATGACATTCTGAGCAGGCTCGTCATGTATGAGGACCCTATTAGTGGCTGAGGAAGTTTATGAAGAATGGGGACTGCAGTTTCAAGTCCACATTGGTAATTCTGGAGGGTTATTGGAGAGTGTTGTTCTTGATGGAGATAGGTGTAAGCTGGATGGTAAGAGTCTGGAGGTGAACCTAAAGGAGATGGATCGGTCGTTGTGCTATGTGAGTGTTCTTCAGTCCTGAGCTTGTTTTCTTTGGGCTTTGTCAATATTGATCCGATCTAATCTTAATTTGTTATTTGTCAGGCTCTGGCCATGTACAAGAAGTTAAGGGAGATGGCATCTATCTCCGATTTGTACAAGAAGGAGTTGGATGCCAGCAAGAAGGCTTATGGCAAGCTGGTGGCCGAGCAACAGGTTGAGAGGGCTGAGGACTCAGGTGCAAGAGCTGGGTGGGAAAGTGGCTCTGTTGCAACCCTCTCTTGACTCTGCAAAAATTTTTGGAGGTTGATGATGGAGTCGCCGAGTGCAAAAAGGCGCGGGCCATTGCTGAACGAGCTGAGACTGAATATAACAACCTGGTTGATTTGGTGGAGGGTGGTGATACTTACGTTTGATGGATGATTTTATGGAGTTAGATCGTAAGTATGAGCTCCTTAAGATGTCAGTTGAACGTGGGGATGCAATGGTGTCTGCTGAAGATACTGGTGCAGATGCTAGTAGACGATCTGACCTGCCATCTGACCTAGGTGCTGCTCCAGCTACCTCTCTTGGTGATGTTGTCGAAGATTTGTTGATTGTTGGTGATGATCCGATTAGCAGTTCTAGTGTTGTACAGGGCGGCGAGTTGGTGGATCCTTTGAATGTTAAGCAAGTTTCCCATATTGAGTAATCTTGGTCTTGTGGTATGTTTGGATTTGTGTTGGTGATTCTTTGAACAATGTTAACACTGTTCTGGTTTTGATTCTGATACAATATATTTTTGTTGTTGGAGATATTTGAGGTCATTTTCCCAGGATAACCTGGGGGCTTCAAGTACCTAACCAAATTTGTTATTTAAGTAGAAATATATAAATTACTTGTTGAGATTGTGATCGAGGTTTATATGCATGTGATTGCTTCTGTTGTCTTTGTTTGTTGTTGGAAGACATGTGTTGTATAGTGGTAGCATTGATGAACTGCTGAACTTGGGTAGGTCGTCTGATTGTAATAGGTCGTAGAGCTTTTGTGTAAGATCTGGTAGATTTGTGTAGTTGACACCTAGGCTTTGCCATGTTTAGGTGCGTGTAAGTCATTCCTTTTGGGGGAACCTGCTATAATTAGCCTTTGAATGGCCATTATAGTTGAGTTTAACTTAAACCATTTCAAGATTGTAAGTTGACTTGGGGTCCTTTTGGGGATCCCTTGGATTGTATTTGTTTGATAATTGGCCTTTGAGTGGCAATTACAGTTGAATCATACTTAACCTTTGTGCTAAGTTGATTTATGGTCCTTTTAGGGGACCTTGGTTTCTATTTGTCTGATAATTGGCCTTTAAGTGACAATTACAGTTAAATCATACTTAACATTGTTGTTAAGTTGATTTAGGGTCCTTTTGGGGGGCCTTGGATTGATTTGATTGATATCTAACCACCGTGTGGTTGTTGTATTTGAGTCGTTCTTGGCTCCTTCTTTGATGTCCGACCTGACATTGTGATGTCCTAGGTCGGGTTACGTAGTGCAATGTGCATAGTACTCATGTAATGCAAAAAATGACATCTGTGCTCGAAATGTTGATAAAATTTTGTTCATATCGACCTGTATATATCTGGAGAAAAACTTATTGATAAAATCATTTTAGGAGAGCTATATTCCAAGGTCGGGGAAGCATGTCACCGAGCTGAGTTTTGATCCAGTACGCTCCGTTTCCAACAACTCTGTCCACTATATATGGTCCCTCCCAAGTTGGGTCAAGTTTGGTTGGTGCTAAAGTCTTTTTGAAGACTAGGTCGCCAGCTTGGAAGGAGCTTGGGACGACCTTTTGATGTATGATCATTAGATTGCCTAGTGGTACCGAGCTAGGGATATTGCAGCTGTTTCTCTTCGCTCTTCTAGGAGATCGACTTCTTTGGCTAAGATGTTGTCATTATCTCCTGATTCGATGATGTCTGAGCGTGTGGTTATGACTGTGAGCTCTGATGGTATTACGGCTTCTATTCTGAAGAAAAGTGTGAAAGGAGACTCGTTGGTGCTAACTCTAGTTGTTGTTACGCCCATAGAATGTTCTCGAGTTGTTCTGGCCATTGTCTTTTCTTGCTTTCCAATTTCTTTTGGAGATTTTCTTTGATTGCTTTGTTTGTGGCCTCTGCCTGGCCATTGCTTTGTGCATATCTAGGTGTAGAAAATGCTTAAGTGATGCGTCATTTTTGTAGAAAAGCCTTGACTTGTGTGCCAGCAAATTGGGTTCCGTTGTCCATGACAAGGGTGTTGGGTAGACTAAATCTTGTGATGATATTGGTCCATATGAAGTTGATGATGTTGACTTCCTTGACTTGGACTAGTGGGATTGCCTCAACCCACTTGGTGAAGTAATCTGTGGCTGCTAGGACATATTTGAAACCTGTTTTCTTTTGTGGGATGAATGGTCCCATAATGTCTAGCCCCCACATATGGAAAGGCCATGGGCTTGCAATATTTATCAGTTTCCTTGCTGGACTTAGGTGGTTGTGGCCAAATGTTTGACATTGGAGGCATTTAAGAGCGTACATTTTTGCATCTATATGCATGCCTAGCCGATAATACCCTTGGGCTATTGCTTTATGTGCCAGAGATTTTGCTCCTGCATGGTTGCCGCATTCACCTTTGTGGATTTCGTTGAAAATGAGTTGGCCTTCGCGTGGAGTTATGCACCTTAGGTAGGGCTCTCCTGCATATTTGCGGAATAATCGTTCGTTGATTACTGTGTATCTTGGGGCTCGGAATTGTATTGCACGAGCATTCTTTGCCTCAGCCTGTAGCTCACCCTGTAAAATGTATTTCAAGAATGGGCTTATCTAAGATTGAGTGATTTCTTCTTCGGATGAGGGCTGAAAGTCGGTGAGGCTGTTGACACTTTCTTTTTGGTATGTGGGTCTTTCCAGGATGTCAATGTAGATTGTGCTGAGGAAAATCTCTTGTGTCTTTGAGGCTAAGAAAGCTAGAATGTCTACATGTTTATTATCTTCCCTGGGAATGTGCTCCAATGAGAATGTTTTGAACGATCTGATGAGGCCATTGACGACCTAAGTGTACTTTGCCAGGTTTGCTCCATTCTTGACATATTCTTTGGTGATCTGTTTGACGATTAGCTGGGAGTCGTTGTAAGCTTTAAGCTTTAGGACTTGTAGCTGTTGTGCCATGCGGAGGCCTGTGATAAATGCTTCGTATTCCGCTTCGTTGTTGGACGTTGCAAAATCGATCTTGATTGATTTTTGTAGCTGGGTGCCTTCTGGTGATGTTAACACAACCCCCAATCCACTGCCGCTGTTGTTGCACGCTCCATCTACGTAGAGGTACCATGTGTCTGGGGTGGCTGGCTGATGGAGTGAAGGTGATGGGATCGAGTTCCTAATTGGTGTCTTCGACGGGGAAGTCCGCAAGGAAATCAGGAACGAACTCTATGTGGTGCTCTCCAAGCTCTTCAACCCACTTGGCCATTCTAGCGGTTTTGTTATTGGAACTCAATACTTGCTTGATGGGTACATCGGTGATTACCTTAATAATGTGAGATTGGAAGTAAGGTCGGAACTTCTGAGCTGAGTAGAGTAATGAAAGCATCGTTTTCTCCATCGGAGAATAGTGCTTTTCTGAATCTGCCAACGTCTTGCCGGTGAAGTAGACTGACTTTTTGACTCCTCCGTGTTCGTGAAAAAGAACTGAGCTGATTGCAAAGTCGGTTGTTACAAGGTAAAGCCCTAGTGTTTCTCCTTCCTCTGGTTTGGACAGGACGGGTGGCATTGATAAGTAAGCTTTCAGGTCGGTGAAGGCTTTATGGCACTCGTCTATCCATGTGAATGTTGCGCCTTTTTTGAGTATTTGCAGGAATGGTATGCATTTGTCAGATGCTTGTGAGATGAATATGTTAAGTGCTGAAACCATGCCTGATAACTTGTGAATTTGTTGCTTTGTAGTTGGTGCTGGCATCTCAAGGAAAGCTCGTATTTGTTATGGATTTGCTTCAATGCGCCTTTGTGAAATGAGGTAACCTAAGAATTTTCCCGAGGCTACTCCAAATACGCATTTTGCTCGGTTAAGCTTCATCTTGTTTTGGCGAAGTCGTTCAAAGGCTTCTTGTAGGTGGGAGATGTGATCACCCGCCTTTTCACTTTTGACCACCATGCCGTCTATGTAGACCTCCATAGTGTCTCCTAACAAATCTTTGAATATTTTGGTGACCAGTCTTTGGTAGGTCGCTACCGGCGTTCTTTAAGCCGAATGGTAAGGACGTTGTAACAAAACATTCCTTGCTCGATTACGAAAGATGTCTTTTCCTGGTTTTCTTATGCACTGCAAGTGGTATTTGGTTGTATCCACTATATGCATCCATGAATGATAACAGCTCGTGGCCGCACGTTTGATCTACTAGTATGTCGATCCTTGGTAGGGGGAAGCTGTCCTTTGGGCAGTGCTTGTTGACGTTGGTGAAATCTATACAAAGTCGTACCTGACCATTCTTCTTTGGAACGGCCACAATGTTAGCTAGCCAGGTCGGGTACTCGACTTTTCTGATGAATTCAACATTCTTGAGCTTTTCTATCTCTTCATTGATGGCTTTTTGAAATTTGAGTGCTAGTTTCCTAGGTCGTTGTTTGATAGGCTTGACTGTTGGATCTATATTTAACTTGTGGCAAGCGACTTGAGGGTCAATTCCTGACATATCGATATACGACCAAGCAAAAACATCTTTATTGAGAGATAAAAATTTGACAAGTTGCTCCTTGAGCTTGGGGTCTAAATCAGCCCCTACATAAACCAATTTTGGGTCTTCATCTGAGCCCAGATTAACTTTTTCTCCTGGTTCTATTTGAGCTTGTTTCCCTTTGAGCTTGTCAGTTGCAGTTGTTGTAGGGTTGGACGTTTGAGGATCTTGCTTCTTTGGGACGACTTTGTCTTCGACGACCTAAGGCTTGGGTTAGGTCGTTGTGCTGACGTGATTGCACCGGTGGGCTTCTAGTTTGTTTCTTCTGAGCTCCATGATGCCCCGGGGACCGGGAAATCGCAAGACCTGGTATAAGGTTGATAGAATTGCTTAGATCTTGTGAATCCATCGACATCCTAGAATGGCAATGTAAGGACGACTTGACATTGATTACGCTGAATCGTGTTGAGGTTTTGACCATGTCTTCCTTTTCTCCAATGGAGACTGGCAGGATGACATCTCCAATGGCATCTGTACGATCTCCATTGAACCCATAGAGCGGTGCATTTGATTATATCATCACCGAGTCTGGCAGGTGCATGTCCTTGTAAGTTTGATAGAAAAGTATGTCGCACGAGCTGCCTGGATTGATGAGGACTCTTTTGACTGTCCACTCGTTGATTTTGATGTATACTACCAAGGCATCATTGTGGGGTAGGCACACCTTGTCTAGATCCTCTTCGGTGAATGAAATTGTTGTTGTTGTTTGAGGGCTGGTGGGATTAATCACCTCAGCTTTGTGTGAGAGGTGGTAGATTTCTTGAAGCGCTCCTACTCTTCTGCGCTTCTCCCGACCTGAGGTTTAATTGTTTGATGTGTCTGTAATCATGTTGATTACTTTATCCTCATCGTGGTCGGAGGAGTCTTTGTCTCTACAGGCCTCGACCGACACGGAGATTTAGATCGCCGGTCGTTTCGCTCCTATACGTTGTTGGCAGGTCGTTCGTTGTTGCGGCTCCTGCTTCTATGGAATTTAGCATCCAACTTGTGCCTTAGGTCGCTTTCTGGCAGGAACTCTTTCAATTTGCTTTCTTCCACTAAGTCTTGGAGGTAGTGTTTAAGGCTCCAACAATCATTGGTGTCATGGTGGTGGAGCTTGTGGAAATGGCAGTATGGACGTTCTGGTATGGCTCCGTCCTTCAGGCTAGCTGGAAAGAGTTTGCACTTAAGGTAGTTGTATTCTGGCGCGATGTAGAGTGCGAGAGTCTAGTTGAAGCGAGCTACGTGCCGGCCTGGACACGAGCTACCGTCTTCCAGCTTTTGATTGGTGGTGTTGGTGAAGGCTGTGACGGCGTTGTTCTCCACTGTGTCTGGAGGGCCATTGTTGGTGTTTGAGGTGGTGTGCTCGCGCATTGTCTGGTTCTCTTATTGAAGTACTACGAACGACTCCTGAAGCGTCTTCATCTGATCTGCTAATGCTTGTAATTGTGCCTCCATGGTGGCTTGTTTGTGAGCAGCTTCGTGGGCTTGAGAAAATGGTATGTGTCTTTTCTCAAGAGAATGTCCCGGCAGACGGCACCAATGTAGTTGTTAGTATATACTGGACAACGACCTGATGATTTGGGTGATAGGGAATGACTGCACTCTTTTTGGGATAAAAGTTGCCTACGTATCAAGTTTCTTGGGATAAACTTGAATCAAGTCTTACGTAGTTCATCTCTTTCTATTTATAGATCTTTGAACTGAACTTCTATATTTGTCTTGGACCGTTATGAAGTGTAGATCTATCTTGTGTGCTATCGTGATGATTTGTCATTACTCTGCTGTTACAAAGTTAATATCTCTTTGATTGTGGCGTTGATTGAGCTCCAAGATTGCGCTAGTTGATTTGCTTCCATAAATGGCTGTAACTGATGTTGTGGCCGACCTGAGTATTGGGTCGTGGGTTTGACCTAATGATATGGGACGAGCTGTGGGAGGACAACCTGGTATGTGGACATGTGCACTGTAGTGTGGAACGGAGGGTACTTACACCCCTATAGCTTAGTTGTCTAGAACACGAGTCTTGTAAAGTGGAGGTATGTAGTTCGGTCCTGCATGGGAGCACTCCTTCACGTTATCACCTAGCTGACGGGCGACGGCAACGTAATCGTCTGTGGGGGCAATGGTTCTAAGGAAATTAATATGCTTCTCTAAACTTCTCGACAAGAAATTTGTTTCTTGGGAGAAGAGTTTACCAAGATTGGGTCTGAAATGCCAATATACTATTGTAATTATCAAGCTTGGGTTTTAACCTTTTCTCGGGAGAGGCTAGGAGAAGTTGTGGTTCGGTCGCGATGATTTTTGGAATGTGGGGTTGGGTAATACCGAAGGATAAAGAGAGAGAACTGAGTCAGGTTTAATTTACTTGTCAGGTAATCTAGTGTGGAACCTGGGTGGGTTTGAGGTGTTGAAAGTTTGAGTTAGAGGAATCTAAAGAGTGGTGATTGGTTAGGAAGAAGCAAATAATCATGTAATTGGGCTGTCGCCATTCTTAACAACAGGTCGATCTGACTAGTAATTTTTAGACTTGTACAAACAAAACGATGGAACATGTTGTACAAAAAACGAGTTAATGGAATTTAGATTAAACGGAACTTACAGACTGTTAAGACACTCTCTCGTTCTTCGAGAAAGATTCTAAAGAGTCAGACAGCCAACAGCCAAGCTGAAACCCGGAGATGGACTGGGATCTGAATGCCTGATATCGATATTTTCCCCGATATATTTCGAAAGATATTTCCATTATGGTTTTTTAAGGCCTATAGTCCTATACACCGGACCAAAATGTCGGCATCATAACGCGCTAATAACAAAGGTACTTTCACGAACTTTGTAGCGTAAAACAATATGCGTGGTGGTCACTCGTTGTCGTCCCATAAATACGATTTTCTCTCTCCTTACAAATTAAATTAGAAACTCCAATTTGCTAGCAACAATACACTTGCGCCCCACTCAAAAAACTTTTGGTTTCATAATTCATCAAGACAAACGTTAACTTTTAATTAATCTTCTGAATACCTGATTCCTTCAATTAATATATTTCTTCTGGTCTCTCCAAATTTTTATTGATTGTATAGAGAAAAGGATTAAAAAAAAACATCATGTCTACTGCTCAGTGCTCACCTGCCCGTTGAGCATTATAGGCAATATAGGGGAAAGGTTGTAAAATATGGCGTGGTTGGCGCGAAGAGGATCCTGTAGAGAACGTGAATGATTCATGTGTGATCATCAAAGTGGGCATAACCAAAGTAGACCAATGCACTACCATTGATGATCGTCAAATTGGTCCAGGGCCCTTTTGATACATATTCAGAGAGACTCCGATTCAGCTTCTTGCGTAAAACGAATGTTGCTCAACGCATTCCTCATCTCGGCTCTGTTCTTCAGTCTTATCCCATTGAGGTATTTTTCGAAACCCAGAAATATATATCATGGATTTGTGAAAAAGCTGCAAACGCTGTTGAGGGAATAAAACCTAGAGAACTTGGCATTGACATTCAAATAGAAGTTACAAGGACATTAATATGTGACGAGCAACATGATCAGCTTCAGCAGTCTCTTTTGGAATTGATTGATGAAGCCAATGGAAACAAACTAGTACCCGCAGCGCCATCTTTTGTTGAAGCATTGAAGACCAAAAAGTTTGACAAAAGAGACTCAAAAATAGACCAATGCGCAGTTTGCTTCGATGAGTATTTGATAGGAGTCTACCTTACAGTAATGCCTTGCTCCTACGTATCATAAGCACTGCATCGAGCCCTGGTTAAAGAAGACAAATACCAACAGATGAACAGATGCCAACTTAACTCTCTTAATTAGTTTTCCGTGAATCACTGAATCATTGGACAACCATTCCGTGCTTTCACACAATCAAGATCTTTATTGTTACTTGTATCGTAATGTTCCTGTTAACCGTATTGGTTTTTCGTTTTTGCCTACCGAGTGTAAGGGAGTGATATCCTCTTTCAGAAATATCAGGCGTGTACTCAGCATGATGGAAATACCACACCGACCTGTGGAACCAGATCGCGTCTACAAGCTAAGAGAACGCTCTAGCACAGTTCTGCGCCAGCACGCGAATCAGGTTATAACGTGACTCAGCTTACCTTCTAGAAGCAATCATGAACAAAGATGCACATGCACAAATCACTCGCACCAGCTACTGACCACTGCCGCAAGCTACTTGCTCAGACTACTAATCCCCATCATCACAACAGACCTATAGAAACAGTTCTCGCACGCCTCCCTAATCTATACCCCACGTTTGTGATGCATTTTACACGTGGTGAGTAAGGATTCACTCTCAACATCTATAAATACCCCTCCTATGAACTACGCCAGACCTAATTCTTCTCTCCCCCCAGAATCTAGAGAAGATACGTAGGCAGTTTGCTCCTCGACGAACTCGGTCTCAACCATAATCTAATCCGTTCTCCCTTTTCCTGTGTATGTAAAGGAAACACCCAAAACGCACCTTTACATTGGCGCCATCTGTGGTCTCGATTTCTTGAGAAACCACCTAACAAATCCAAACTCCAGAAACCAAAAGTCTCAAGCCCACGAAGCATGGCAAGCCTCGAAGCTCAAATCCATAGTTTAGCTGGTCAGCTAGGAACGATGAACGAGCAAATCACCCTGCTCAGGCAGGAGAACGTTCAGCTGCGCACGCAAGTCGACACTCAAACTCCACCTCCTCTCCTAGCAGAGGACGGTATCAACAAAGTTAATCAACAGATTAACGAGTTGTCACAACGGATCGACCAGAGTGCTGTCAAGAAAGACACCACCCAGATTGTCCAAAAACTGCTCAAAACATACCGCACGTCTCCATTTACTGCCGAAGTACTAAGCAGAGCTTCTCCTCCAGATTTCATATAGCCACGCTTTCCAATGTACGATGGCAGCGCGTGTCCTGGCCAGCATGTAGCCCGCTACATACAAAGCTTGGCACTCTACAGCGCACCTAAGTATGACCACCTTCATTGTCGTCTGTTTCCCGCCAGTCTCAAAGATGGCACACTCGATTGGTTCTTTTCACTTGAGTCTGACTCAATAAAGACTTTCGAGCAACTCACCGACTTGTTCGCTAGTCAGTACGTCCACAACCGACGTAAAAAAACTGATCTCGATTCATTGTTCCAGCTCTCACTGGGAGAAGACGAAACCATTCGGGGTTTTACGGGCGATTCAAAGCAGAACTACTATGCATGGAAGCCGGCCTGAAAGAATCATTTGCCACCTTGGCATTCTCCAACGCCTGTCGCGTGCGCAACGCGGCACTTTCCAGATCGTTGATGAAGGAACGCCCCGAAACGTTGTCCGAGCTATATGCTCGTGTGGACAAGTACATTAAGCTACAAGAGGAGCTGAGCCGCCAAGGCCTACCAGAAGAAGAAGAGGTCGCAGCAATCTCCGATGACCCCTCAGCTTCAAAAAAGTAACCTCGACAGCAGCCACAACAACACGAACGGAAGCCAGGAAACCAGATGAACAATGATTGTGAGTTCACGGCCTTCACACGATCTCCCAGTTACATACTGGAAAAGATCAAGCGAGCTACATACTACCGACCTGATGTGCGGCAACTAGCAGATCGACATGACAAGCCATACTGTGCCTTTCATCGAGCAAAATGTCATGAGACCGATGCATGCTGGGGGCTAAAACATTACCTTCAAGATCTCATCGAAGCTGGACACATCAAGCAGTACACCAACATACCTTATGGCGATCTGCGCTATAAACTGATGGCTAGCAGGCTGCGCAGCCGAACTCCACCCCGCCTTGATCGCCACAACGATCAAACTCGATCTTGCAGCAGAGGACGTCCCAGAGATCGTTCTCGTCACGAGCGCTGCATGCACTCATTAGATCGCGACAATGAAAGAACTATTCATATGATCACCTTCCCTGACGACTTAGTTAGTTCGTCCAGAGAAAAAAGAAGGCGTGGGTGTACCCTTCAAGAAGTTTACCATTTCTCCTCACAAGCAGCACCAGAGACATCATATTCACATCAACCGGCCTCAACAAAGTTTGTCTCCCCCACAACGATGCACTTGTAGTCCACGTCAAGATCAGTGACTGGACAGTGAAGCGTAAACTAATCGACCCTAGTAGCTCATGTGACATTTTGTTTTACCACACAGTCCAGGAGATGAACTTCCCCAAGTCAGTCTTCATGGATCCTATTGCTCCTCTTTATGGGTTAAATGGCTCCAGAGCCGACCCAATCGGTGATATTATACTCTCAGTTTCAGTGGGATCAAGAGAGGATAAAGTCAGCTTCAATACGCGTTTCAGCGTCTTAGACATCAAGTTGTCCTACAACGCCATCCTAGGATGGTGTTGGATTCATCAAATGCAGGCCATACCATCTACACTACATCAAGTCCTTCACTTTCCAGGCGCAGGGGCATGATGGAGCTTCGCAGGAACCAACTCGAGGCTTATCATTGTAATCAAATCCTCTCAGCGAATACAACAGCCGAACCCCCTGTTAGCATAAGACACGAGCCCACCAGCTACACCATGGCCGGAGACTTTGATGAGACTCAGTTCTTGAGTCTAAATATTAGATCGAATTGATCCTTTGATTAGAGATCAGCTACCAATAGTCTTTTGATTAGAGACTAAAACTACCTTTTTCTATAATATGAATTCAATTAATAGAATTAAAGAACAATCCTACGACCCTTATATAGGTCCAAACCCTAACAGTTTCCTACTATAACTAGGAAACAATATTCAACAATATTCTTTAAATAATAATTTACTTAAAATAAACTCTTAGACCACATATGTGTGTGATGCGCGTAGAGCTCTAGCTATCTGTCTGGTGAATGGTCTGGCAGTTAAAGTTGGTGTATCAACATCCCCGCGCCCATCAAACAAGGCTTGACCTCAAGGCTTAAGCTGAGGAAAACGCTGCAGCAGTTGTGAATAATCTTCCCAAGTAGCCTCGTCTGATGAAAATCCTTCCCATTGCACTAACCACTCCGTTGTACCTTCATTAGTGAACCTCGTCTCTAAACTTGGTGTGGAATCCAAGTTGTACTGTCTGGATGAACTGGTAGGTCATCTGAAACAGGTTGATTTGCCCCCAAGGACCTCTTTAATAAAGAGACATGAAAAACTGGATGAATCTTACAACCTTATGGTAACTGTAATTTGTATGCCACTGCTCCAATTTTCTGGATAATTTTAAATGGTCCGTGAAACTTTGGAGATAGTTTAGTATATGCTTGAGAGGCAGCAGTTATTTGTCGATACTTCTGTATTCTTAAGTAGACCCAGTCATCTAACGCAAACTCTCGTTCTGTTCGCTTGGTGTCTGCCAAAATCTTCATACGCTCTTGAGCTACAATCATATTTTTCTTTAGAATCCTCAAGGTCTCATCTCTGCTATGTAGGTTTACGTCTATTGCATGAACAGCGATTGTGCCTGGTATGTGCTGTAGAATCGAAGGTGGAGTTCTGTTATAAACTGCTTCAAACGGAGTCATCTTGATTGTAGCCTGATAGGTAGAATTATACCACCATTCTGCCCATGGAAGAAATGTAACCCAAGTAGACAGTCTGTCACCCGCGAAACATCTTAGGTAGCATTCGAAAATTCTATTTGTGACCTCTGTTTGACCGAGGAACCCACATAATTCTTTGATGTTGGACGGAAGTGGCCACGAAGTCACTGCGTTAATCTTTTCATTGTCAATGGAGACACCAGTTGCATCTACAATGTGCCCAAGATAGGCAATAGAGGGTTTTCCGAACGAATACTTAGATGCGTTGACAAATAGTTTGTGTGTCTGCAATATTTCCAATACTTTGCGGAGGTGTAGGACATGTGAGGGCTCGTCCTTGATTATAGACTAAAACTACCTTTTTCTATAATATGAATTCAATTAATAAAATTAAAGAACAATCCTACGACCCTTATATAGGTCCAAACCCTAACAGTTTCCTACTATAACTAGGAAACAATATTCAACAATATTCTTTAAATAATAATTTACTTAAAATAAACTCTTAAACCACATATGTGTGTGATGCGCGTAGAGCTCTAGCTGTCTGTCTAGTGAATGGTCTAGCAATTAGAGTTGGTGTCTCAACAGACTTAGTTGTTGAAGTCAGAGGCAACACACCAACTCAGAGCGGTAGGGGCTCTAGCAAGAGGGTCTATCCATCCACCTAGACCCCGAAGGTCGCTAAAGCAGTTACAGACTTACAGATCCACTCATCACGATCCCAGAGGTCGCTCCTGCAGTTCATACTCCACTTGTTCAGACCCCAGAGGTCGCCCCTCCAGATCACATACAACCAATACAACTTCAGACAAGTACTCCAGCCTCTGTTGTTATGACCACAGAAGTCATCTCTGACCCTGTTGTCGTACCCACAGAAGACGCTTCGGTTCCTACAGCAACTCCCATTACTCATCAGACCGATAAAGCAACTATAGAGAACAGTCCCCCACAGGACGTTCACCCACCACATGCCACTGTCCCAGTGGAAGAAAGGCAGAAAGTGAACTTAGGAACAGACGATGATCCTAAGTTCGTCTATGTAGGGGCTAACCTCGACCCCACACTCAAAGCCCAGCTTGTAAACTTTTTATCCATGAATAAAGATGTTTTTTCTTGGTCGTATATTGATGTGCCAGGTATAGATCCTAGTGTTGCATGCCATACATTAAATGTTAATCCTAATGCTCGACCAGTTCGACAGCGACCTAGGAGACTATCATTACGGTTTCAGAAAGCAATCAATGACGAGGTCGACAAGCTCAAGCAAGTCGGTTTCATCCGAAAAGTCGACTACCCCGATTGGATCGCTAACATAGTGGTAGTTCCAAAGAAGAATGACACGGTTTGCCTTTGTGTTGACTTCACCAATGTCAACCAAGAAACACCAAAAGACAGCTTTTCCTTACCCAGAATCGACCGACTGGTGGACCAGACTTGTGGCCACGAGCTACTCTCCTTCATGGATGCATACAGTGGGTACAACCAAATACCACTTGTGGAGGAAGATCAGGAGAAAACATCCTTTATTACAGAGCAAGGCATTTATTGCTACAACGTCCTCCCATTTGGCCTCAAGAACGCTGGAGCGATGTATCAACGACTAGTAACTGACATGTTCCAGGACATGTTAGGGGATACCATGGAAGTCTATATTGATGACATGGTTGTCAAGAGCAAGAAAGTAGGTGACCATCTCACTCACCTTGAACAAGCGTTCTCTAGGTTACTTCACACTTGAATGAAGCTCAATCCTGAGAAATGCTTGTTTGGAGCATCCTCTGGGAAATTTCTGGGCTATCAAGTCTCACAATGTGGAATCGAAGCTAACCCAGACCAAATCAGGGCGTTCTTGGATATGCCCGACCCGCAGACAAAGAAACAGATACAGAAGTTGTCAGGCATGGTCGCGACACTCAACCGGTTCATATCCAGAGCATCAGACAAGTGCCGACCATTCCTACAACTTCTCAAAAAAGGCGAGCAGTTCTCATGGAATTATCAATGTCACCAAGCATTCTCCACCCTCAAAGAGTATCTCACAACACCTCCTGTCCTAGCTAAACCAACAGATGGCGAAATGTTGGGGCTTTATCTTGCAATCTCCGACTTTGCTATCAATTCGGTTCTCTTCAAAGAGGATCACAACTCCGAGAAACCTATCTACTTTACAAGTAAGATGCTAACCTCGGCCGAAAAGAACTACTCTTACATCGAAAGAGCAGTACTCGCATTGTTATACTCTGCAAGAAAGTTGCTTCCAAGCGCACCCTATCAAAGTACTCACCGACCTCCCGTTGAAGAAGATCTTCCATAAGGAAAACAAGACAACTCGCATGGCTATATGGGCTGAAGAACTCGGGGAATATCACATCGAGTTCGTCCCACGCACCTCGCAGAAAGGACAGGTCGTGGCAGACTTCCTTGCCGACTTTCCTGTCGACGACCTACATTGGGAACCAGAGGCAGACATCTTACCCTCAAAGCAAAGCGACAAGACCGTCTGGTCTCTCTTTGTGGATGGCTCTAGCAACCCACCCCGGAGGGAGTAGAATAGGAGTTGTCTTAGTATCGCCGGATGGAGCAATGATGAAGAAATCCGTTCGCATCGACTTTGCAACCTCCAACAACAAGGCGGAGTACGAAGCATTAATCATGGGGCTCAGAATGGCGCTACAGCTCGGTGTACAAGATTTGCAGGTCTTTAGTGACTCGCAGCTGGTCGTTAGCCAGATTGCTAAAGAGTACACTACCCATGAAGGTAACCTTTCTAAATACCTTCAAATTGTTAATCAGTTACTCCCTTATTTCAAGAGAGCCACCATACACCATTTTTTGCGTGATGAGAACCGTCACACAGATAGTTTAGCTTACTTGGCTACTCAAACACCAAGCTGCACCCCGAGACAACTATTGATTGAAGTAGTTGACCGACCTGCATACCAAAAGGACTCTGTTTTAAAAATCAGCGACCTATGCCCACTCTCTGAGACTCAGATGAGGCAGACGTGGATGCAGCCCATCATAAAGTACCTTCAACACAGTACACTCCCAGAAGAGCGTGCCAAATCCATACAGGTTTCATATATGGCTCACAGTTATTGCTTAGTTAATAACAAGTTATTCCGCAAATCCGCTGGCGGACCTCTTTTGAGGTGCATAAGCCCAGAACAAGGTCAGTTAATTTTTGCAGAAATTCATGAAGGAGAGTGTGGCAACCATGCTGGAGGGCGCTCTTTGGCCCACAAAGCGATCTCCCAAGGATACTTTTGGCCCCACATGGGGATCGTCGCCAAAGCATATGTCCTAAAGTGCGTCAAATGCCAAACTTTTGGCCACAACATCATCCAACCAGCTTGTGAGCTGATTAGCATTGTGAGCCCTTGGCCATTTCACATGTGGGGCATGGACATCATGGGACCATTCATCCCACAGAAAAGCACCAATTTTTGCTTTGTCTTCGCTGCAACCGATTATTTCACAAAGTGGGTCGAAGCAATTCCGTTAGCGCATGTCAAAGAGTCATATGTCAGAAACTTCATCTGGACTCACATTATCACTAGGTTTGGTTTGCCGCACACCCTGGTGATGGATAATGGTTCCCAGTTCAAGGGCAAAACAGTAAAGGAATTTCTAGCCAAGTGGAAGATAGTTCATGCATTCTCTACTCCCCAGTACGCTCAGAGCAATGGCCAGGCAGAGGCCAATAATAAAGCAATCTTAGAGAACTTGAAGAAAAAGATTGAAAAGAACAAGAGCTAATGGCCAAACCAACTAGAGAACATCCTGTGGGCTCATCGCACCACAGCTCGCTCCAGCACTGGCGAGTCACCTTTCTCCCTATGCTATGGCACCGAAGCCGTTATTCCCACCGCTGACAGTCACCACGACTAGATCAGAACGTACTCGTCGAATCAGGACGCATCGACTCGTCCTAGCTCGTGAGGTCAATTTGTTGGAGGAACGCCGCGACCTGGTGGCTATCAGAGTGGCATCGTATCAACAGACTCTAAAGAGATCCTACAACAAACGAGTACATCTTCGATCCTTTCAACCTGGTGATCTAGTTCTGAAAAAGACTCAGAATGACTCCAAACTAGCACCAACATGGGAAGGACCGTACATTGTTGGCAACGAGGCTTACTGGATCAAGACGCAAGAATGGAAACAGCTACCACGCCCGTGGAACACTTATTTGTTAAAGAGATTTTATCAATAAAGATGCAATCTTGTACACAATCATGTTTTTTAATCCTTGTCAATTCAGGTAGTTTAATTTTATTTGTATTATCAACCACCCTGTTCAATTACATTTACGATAGAGCTACACTTGCACCAAATGCACCACCAGTACGGGCGCACTTCCAGCCCTCCCACATCATCCAACGCTCTCAGTGAGCAGTACGCCTTCAGAGGCTAAATACGCTCCTCATGAGCAGAACGCTCTCAGGAGCTTACAGGCTCATCGCCTCTCCAAATCTCGCTAAGTTGAGGACCTATACTTCTAGGATCAACTCCGCGAGAACGCTCTCAATGAGCAGTACGCCTTCAGAGGCTAAATACGCTCTTAGCGCGGCGTAGCGCTCTCGGTGAGCGATACACGCGAGAGGCTAAATACACTCTTCATGGCGAGCGGCTCGAGCTTACGTGCTCATCGCCTCTCCAAATCTCGCTAAGTTGAGGACTTATACTTAGGATCAACTCGCGAGAACGCTCTCAATGAGCAGTACGCCTTCAGAGGCTAAATACGCTTTTCCCGAAAGCGTAACTCGAGCGCTGAGCGCCTTTCAAAGGCTAAACACGCCAAGGAAAGCAAAGCGCACTCGATGGCGATGCGCGCGGAGGCTAAATACACTCTTCGTGAGCAGAACGCTCTTAGGAGCTTACAGGCTCATAGCCTCTCCAAATCTCGCTAAGTCGAGAACCTATACTTCTAGGTTTAGCGCAGTGAGATCGCTCTCTTCAGTAATACTTCACAAGCATAACACTTTCTTAAACTAAATCTCAGGCTCCATATCCACAATATACAACAACCATCATAAACGGAACACTAGCTACAAGAAATCAAGCATAAGCAAAAGCATGAATTCCATACATATTCGTCAAAAGTACCGCCAGCCCAAAGCCCGAAACTAATTCACGCATTCACCGATCTGCTGGGTTTACCCAGGAAATCTAGATCGGTAATTCTTACAAGTGTTGAAAAACATCGAGCTGCCACTTTCGTGGAAACCAGCTCGTCAAGTATCTAAACCAAAGGCGACTGCTTTCGGGCAAGCCTGAGAAACCAGCTCTATTGTTAACTCTCTTACAGAGAGGCAAAATTATAACACAAACAAACAAAACAGTCATTTTCAATGCTTACAAAGAGAAGTTCAGAAAATCAGCGTCCTGCATCCGTAACAACATGCTTATCCCTTGGCGCGGCACTGGTAGAGGGGAGATGACTCGCATCACGGGCAACAACAAGGGCGGCGGCATCTTCAACTTCCTGGTCATGCTTCTCCAGTAGCTCCACTTACAACTCCTCCAACACAGAGTGATCTTCACAAGTTCGATCATACTCTTTTTGCGCCTTACGAGCCACCATTTGACACTGCTTGGCGTACTCAATCATGGACGCCAGCTGCTTTTGCAGGTCCATCATCGAGTTCACCAGTACAGCCTTCTCCTTCAACGTCTCATGATGCTTGTTCCTCAGGGATGTCAGCTTCTTCTTATCGACCTCCCAAGCAGCATGCATCCTAGCCAGCTCGGCCATGCCACCATCACCACTACCAGGACACTGAACTATACGCTTCAACCTATCATACCCCGCCAAAAACTGCACGAAGGACATTAATGTTTAACCGTCCTCATTCAAGCTACAATAAACGATACAAGTAGAACACTTACCAAACAACAAGCCGCGTCAGTGGTCTTCAGGGTCATCTCCAAACTTTCACTCTCCAGCTCGGCCTTATCACCATCGAGAACTATCCCTTCTAGGAGGCAGCTCACTATAGAGGTCGAGTGGAAGCTACAATCAGAACGCTTCACCATGCGCTTCTTCCCTGTACGACCAACGTAGTAGAAGTCGCTCCCCACATCACCACGACGCAGGGACAAGCTGCCAGACGCAGCATGACGATCTTGCTCCCGATGGTCGCCCCCTCCGCAACTCGGAGACCTAAACACGACCCCCAGGTCGCCCACCTCCCGCCACCTTCGAACGCTTGCTTTTCCTATAGTCAGAATCATTAGCTTTACGCTTACCGTGGTTCCCAAGAGGGTGAGGTCGGAAGGCCATCTCCTCCATCATGAGGGGAGACGTTTCCCTCGCCCCCTCACTACCACCAGCACCTTTGGCACCATGTCTAGCCATTTTCAAATCTACAAACACAATCAAGCATCAGCAAGCCACCACGCAAACAAAGTTTACTAGGACAAACAACGAACCAAGCAACACAACCACATACGAGATGATCAGTCGAGGAAAGGAAGCCTACACCGTCTAAGAAAGTAGAGCAAACTCGTGGAAGGAGACGAGCAAATAACTCTTCAGATTCTTGAAACAGTTCTATTTATGCCGAAGAAACGTCTCTTCCCAAGGCAAGTCATAATGCCATCGAGACGCCAAATGGCAGGCCACCTGGCAGCTATCATTTCATATCTCCCGACCGCTCATATTAATACACGTGCCAAGCACGCACTGTAACTCAAGTGACTACAGCTTATAGAACGCTCCAAGCGTCCTCAGGATAAACGCAATCTGCAACGCTTAAATCAACTAACATGCAAGACAGGTCAACAGATGCACAGGTCGAGTAACCTATATCACTCTCACAACCAGTCGTAACAACAGGCACACGTTCATACAATGCATCAGACATATATTACACAAGGAGAATAAAACAAGGTTAGCAGCATGTTTCCCATACATGCAAATGAGCAAACTAACGACTACAGTTCAGCCTCAGTTCGCTGACTAACCGAGCTGCTGAGTCTACTCAGGAAATCCAGCCCAGTTAGCCCTCAGTCATCACTACTTGAACTCCCCAATACATTCAAGGAAGCCAATTAATTCATTGTTGTCCCAAACTTAAAGAAAGAAGAATTGCCCAGGTTACCCAGGAAACCAACTCTATTGTTTCAAGCCAAAGGCCACATACAAACACCGACTTATACGACCACTTTTAAACAACACGGTCAAAACTTTCACTGACAAGAGCATTCAAAACTTGCAACGAGCCCGGGTCACCAGAGGTCGCTCCAGCTGCATTAGTCACGGTCAGATCCGGTTTAGGTGATATCGAGGTCGTTCAATCACCGTCGATGAGCGAAGGAAGCCAATTGCGGGGGAACAATACTTCGATCTTCTAGCGGCTCACCCCCATGACCGCCTAGAGCCCCGCATTCCTGCTCCTCTTGAAGATCATAATATTTCTTCTCCAACTCCTCTATCTCAGCACGGATAGTAAGATAAGCGTCCTTCGCCTGCAGCGCGGTAGTTTTACACCTTTCAGCATAAGCATTTGCAGTCGCTACCTTCTTCTTCAGGTCGTCCACCTCATGCCTCAGCCCGACCGCCTCATTGACAGCTGACGTCTTCTCCAACGACATCGTTATCAGTTCCGTCTTCATAGCCTCCAGCTCTTTCTTCTCCGACTCCAACTGCGCCACTACTCGAAGAGTCGAGAGCTCGTTCCTCAGCAACTCAACCTCCATTTTTTCTAGCTCAACGATCGGGCGTACCGTCTTCAATTTCGATACCCAAAGAATCACGTTTGCGACAACTTCGCCGACGGTATATCACGTTAGCATCAAACAACAGCATACAACACAATAAGGCAGACAAGTAATAGCACAAGAGTTACTCACCGTGGACATCGCCTTATCCATCCCCCTCAGATTCGACTCCAGCTCCTTCGAATCCAAGTCTTTCCTATCACCGTCCAGCGTCATCCCCTCCAGCAAACAAGTAGCTATCGGTGCGGACTTGTAGCTACAATCAGACCTCCTCACATAGCGCTTTTTACCAGTCACTTCATCTACATACATCAGGTTGCGCTCTAGCTCGTCTTTCCCAGCACTAGAGTGCCCTTTACCAGTCTCTTTCATACCAGCCTTTCCCTTCAACTTGCCGGAAGTATCTCCAGCAACCCTGGTCGGAGCGTCCTCCGTGGCCTCCTCACCCAGAACGCTGAAGTCGGGCATCGACCTCGCCCTCAAGCTACGAGCCGCCCTTCCCCCGATTCGCCCTTCACCACCCCCCAGTGCGGTCTCGGCTACCCTTGCAATCTTGGAAGGTCGAGACTCTAGGTCGTTACCCTTCCTCGTTGGAAAGCGAGGCTCAGGGATTTCAAAGAGAACATCGTCCAAATTGAACAGAGCGTCCTCTTGACCCTTCCCAACTCTAGACTCAGACACACCAGCACCTCCGGCGGGTCGCTTCACCCCAATGTAGCCTCGGTTCTTATCTTCCCTCGTCACCAGATCACTCTTACGTTTATCCATCACAGACTTTCTCGATGTTTTCCCACTCACCTTACCCCGCGCCCTGCCCTTTTGCACTTCTCTCTTCTCTCTAATCGTAGGTCCTCCCCGTTCTTTAAAGCAAGGCCCAAAATATCGATATCGATGAATATATCGGTGTACCCAAAAACCGATATATATCGGATATATCTATTTTTTTTGTGACCAGTCCAAACTATTTAAAATATCAAAAATATCAGATATATCGGAAATATAATATCAGAAATATCGGAAATATATTGGAAATATCGGATTTATATTAAAAAATGGTCAAAAAGTCAACCGATATATATCGTAAATATCGAATATATCAATTATATCGGCGATATAAAATTTTATATTAGAAATTCCGATATATATCGGGAAAAAAAAGTTCTATATTTGGTGGATATATGTCGAAAATATCGATGTCGGTATACCAAAATACCGATATATATCGGATATATCGGCGATATTTTGGTCCTTGCTTTAAAGAAATGTGCAACTTCTGGAAGCTTCGCTTGTTTCTCAGCTTGAGTCAACCTAGCGAAATTCTCAATCACCTTTCGGCTCGTCTCCTTTTGCGAGATCTGCACAAACAAAGCAATAGTAATATCAGTACAAAATCAACCAATGCAAGATCAATATTCTTAGAGAGTGTACTAGTACCCACCAGTAAAGTCGCATATTTTATTTTCCACACTAAACCCACTCGACACAGTAGTTTCCAACAAGCAGCAATGGTCTTTTATCCCAAGACTCGTTACTCACACCATCCAGAATGCTCGACAGCTTAGCTCGGGTTTGCAAGCTAAAGTTAAGCAACCGAGATCGCTTTAATGAGAAATGCTCAATAATATCAGCGACCTCTATTCGGTATTCACCGCTGGCGTTCAATAGGTCAAACACCTTGAACAACCGCCACGTGTTACCCACAAACTGAACAGGCATTTTGCCACAGCGGTTCAAGAGCTCACAAACCAGCTTCGAGAATAGTATCGTCATATACGCCCTCAGATGCCCCTCACAGATGATAACCCCATAGTTCGGTAGGGTATACCTATCACTATAGACCAGAGCATTCTGATTGGGCTCATGAATCTCCAGACTGCTTATGGTTATCCCATATTTTTCCCTTAAATAGGGGAACGCCCTCAAAGCGTGTCTGTCCACAGCCCTAGACGGCAGCCCACTAGAAGACGACCTCTCATAGCGACCTGAAGTGCTCACTTCAGCAACCACAGATGCAGATCGAGCCTCATCTTCCCCACTTCCAGCCTCCTCAACTGCCTCATCTTCATCACCACCCTCACTCACCCCACACACTGACTCATCTTTCTCTTCCTCTTCATCATCCCAACCAAGAGAAACTTCGCGAACCTCATGAGATCACGTATCATCTGAGTCAGACATCTCTCCTTTAGCCCTAACAGTTCTAGCCACTAGTAACTAATCGAACGTCCTAACAACTATAGAACAAAGACTAAGCACGAAGCAAGAAGCAGGAGTTCAACAATGGCAGAAAACTAACCTGAAAGTTGTTGCTGTAGTGAAGTGTTTTTTACAAGGCGAAGCTAGCAAAATGACGTTCCAAAGAGCCAGCGTAATCTTTGAACAACCACCCCTCCAATTTCCAAGGCATCATGATTACACCCTAACCCTAGCTGCACACGATTCCGAACAAATTGTCCTGTCTTTTCAAATCCCAAAAAAATAGGGTGGCACGTTTTCTCTACAACTGCTAAGATCCTCTCACATGCCAAACACGCGTCAAACATCTACACCCACCAGCTCACAGGATAACACAGATCGTTCTCCCCAACTCGTTGGATATTTCCACATCTAACAAATCTCCACACGCGCTACTGTTTTCTCTCAACAAGTCGTTTCCATGACCGGCACGCCCTACTGAGAGGGGGCTATATAAGGGAGTGATATCCTCTTTCAGGAATATCAGGCGCGTACTCAGCATGATGGAAATACCACACCGAACTGTGGAACCAGATCGCGTCTACAAGCTAAGAGAACGCTCCAACACAGTTCGCGCCAGCACACGAATCAGGCTATAACGTGACTCAACTTACCTTCTAGAAGCAATCATGAATAGAGATGCACATGCACAAATCACTGCCACCAGCTACTGACCACTGCCGCAAGCTACTTGCTCAGACTACTAATCCCCATCATTATAGCAGACCTATAGAAACAGTTCTCACGCGCCTCCCTAATCTACACCCCACGTTTGTGATACACTTTACACGTGGTGAGTGAGGATTCACTCTCAACATCTATAAATACCCCTCCTATGAACTATGCCAGACCTGATTATTCTCTCCCCCCAGAATCTAGAGAAGATAAGTAGGCAGTTCGCGCCTCGACGAACTCGGTCTCAACCATAATCTAATCCGTTCTCCCTTTTCCTGTGTATGTAAAGGAAACACCCAAAACGCACCTTTACACCGAGCATAATGGAAATCTTGCAAGCTTCCAATGTAGAAGTCTATCTTGTGGTTCGCTTAATTGAATTCTTTTGTTTTAAGTTGTAAGGTGAATAGTTTTGCCGTGTACCAAACTAAAAATTTAGTTTTGTGATTGTCTGGTTCTTGGCTTTTGATGAATCTAAAGGGCAAAATAGTTTAAATTGTGAAACCAGTATTGAATTGCATAAATAAGCTGTTGTTTTGCATTGGTTGGAAAACTCTTGGAAACCAGTTTTCCAGTCTATATTATTGTTTTAGTCTCGTCACATTGGTTAGTTAACTCTTTGTGAGTAACTTGAACCTCTATATAATTAAAGTCTTATAGCCATCAACCAAAGATATTTAATTACAATATTATTGTTTTAGTTCCACATTGGTTAGTTAACTCTTTGTGAGTAACTTGAACCTCTATATAATTAAAGTCTTATAGTCACCAAAGACAAGAATGCTACCAGTGAAACACGTCAACCTTTTTTTTCTCTTAGATGAATACCTCAGCTTTTACAATGATTCGGTAGAAAAAAAAAACAAACTCACACTCAATTTTGGGAACTGTTCGCATAACAATTTGAAATAAAAGAAAAAGAGAAATAAACATTTTGTCAAAACTCAAAACCCCACCCGACATTTACCAAAAAAAAAAAAAGCTTGATAGCTTGGTAAACAATAAAAAGGTGGAAATTTTAACAAAACAACCCTTTGTCAATTCACTAACAAAACATAAATTGTTACTAGCCACTGCTAGCTAAGAGAAAAACAATAACGAAAAAACCCTTTCACCACAATTCTTCTTTCTCTCTCATGTCTCCTTCTGAATCTTTTCTATCCAAATCAAATCGGATGCATTACCTGTATCTTGTGATCTCAAATAGCACAGCACATGTGTTGTAAGGAAATTGCTATATAGCTAGCGGTGTTATCGTTATATTTTGGAATAAGGTTTAAAGGAAGGTTCTTTACTGATCTAAGAAACAAAAAACATTGGTTCACAGGTAAAATCCTGTCCCTCTCTAATCTCCTTATTTTAAACATAAAGTTATAATATATGTTTTCTCTTTTGGTCTAAACATCACAAAAATTGTTGGTATAATAATTCTGAAATATCCTTTTGGCTCTGTTTTGGTCTAAATATTTGTATATTGCAATATTTGTTGGTGTTAACAAGTCTTGCACAAAATGAAACATATATAAGACCAAATTGATTGGTTTAATTGATATACGCATAAGAAAAGTCATGTGCTACATTAAACCAATATATGATTCATGAAGCATAATCTGTTTTGACCTTTGGTTTCAATTGATTAACTAGCTCATATATAACTAAATTATATAGATACATACATTGAAATAATCCTAAGTGTGACCATTCGTCAAACTCAAGAGTCACTTTAATTAGAGTTTTCTATATTGCCTTGATATAGCATTGGTACGTAGTTAATAAGGTAACCATGCTAAGCAAGACCTACTATCATTACCATACAATTTTTGTTCAGAAGGTGATAAGCATGGCATTTAGGAATCCAAGATGTTATCTAGAGAGAGCTCTTAATGTTAAGAGGTGGTGGAATTTTTCTGATATATTTGTTATCATTATTTTTGTTTACTAGTCAACCATTCTTTTTATCATTGGTTTGAATAAATAAGTCATTTTCATATTGAAGTTTGAATCACTATGTTGGCGATCAAGTTCATGTAATTCTTACCAAGATAACCTTTAAAGTTTATTTATTTAGCGCACTCGATTTAGTGTTAAATACTTTGTTTTGGGTACTCACCGAGTTCATGCATGCCTCTTTTCATCCATTCTGATAAACTAGGTGTGGATTTGGTTGTAGTAAGTATGTCTAGCGCCAAATATAATGGGGTGCTTACACTTACAGTTTAAGAAGTTTACCACTAATCCTATGGTTACTCCAAATGGTAGGGGTATGCAGACTTTTGTAATTCTTATATTATTATTATTTTTTCTTTTTCTTAAGCTACTTAGTGTGGTGTTATCATGAGAAACCTTAATTAACCCAAATAGAAACTTTTGCAATAAAGGACAACAGACTAGAAAACTATGACTCTTAGTACATGGAAGTCAAGGGTTTATTGTCAACTGTTGTCTACTATTACCATTTTAATCCTTTAGAAGAATAAAGTTAGCTTTTCAGGGCCGATCATTGGAGTACGTGATAATGAGACCTCCTGAAACCCCCTAAACTAGATATTGATGGTGAGCATAGTCAATTTTGAGGAAGCGCAAAGAAGTTTGAGTTCCAAGCTGAAGTTTCTCGAATGGAACGCATTGAAGGTGTGAATCTCCAATGCTTCTTATGTGAGTGAACAATAATTCATGTATTGCATAGCTATCTAGAACTATAGATAATGCTCTTAATTGAATACGAAGACATTTTTCAGACTTTGGATAAGATTAGCTTCCTCATTACATATTTGGACGACAATAATGAAATTTTTGTATCTAGGTTAGGTTAGGGTGTCTTTTTGAACTATGCAGTTTTTAGTGGAGAATCACTACTACAGAAAAGCTCATAAAAAGCTTTTAACCACTGTTTTAGAACCGTGGTAACAGCTACCGTGGACTAATAATCCTAACAAAACCATGGTATTAAAGTCCTAATATTTACCACGATTTTTGTCAAAACCATAACATTAGGATATCCAAAACCATGGGAAATAGTGTTTACAATTACCACGGTTTAAAAAAAACATGGTTTACATTGTCTCTTTATACCTCTGTTTTTCTAAAACCGTGGTTAATACGTTTTTCTGGAAATAAAAAATATAAATCCCCGATTGATTCATTTTTCAGACAACTTGTAAAATGATTTTCAAACAACCTGTCTATCACAAATAGTTGTGTCATATAACATTCCACACTTAATTTAAAAAACATATTGCAATTCAACTAACAAAAAAGTAATAGACATCCAACAAGTGGTAATGCATTGCTAATTACTATTTTGATTCAATAAAGAATAAAAAAAAAGAACCATCCAAATATTCTTGTTCCATCTAAAACATCAAAAGAGTAATATATTTATTTGTTTCATCTATACATCATATCAAAAGACTTTGACAACACCTTGATCCTTGCAACAATATGCAAATTATGGTCAGATAAAACCCCAAACCTTAACTGGAAGTGGTCCAAATAGCGCTAAGACACCATGACCGGCTTGAACCTAAGAATATCGAGTCAAACAACTGGTTTCAAATAGAATTTAAGAAAATCATGGTCAACACCTTATGGAATGGTCAATTTCTTAATAACAATAAGTGTAATTTATTGTAGTGATAGTAACACTACAAATCATAACCTTTTGTGTTATTGAATAAATTGTAAAAGAGTAACCACTTACCAGTCCTTGAGAATCCATTTCCCAAGCATAAGGGAGAAACACTTGAAACCAAGCCACGTTTCGGTTCATATATCTAGACTTGACATTTTTGTATCATAGCCAAAGCCTCGGCACAGTCCTACAGGTACATGAAACTATATTATACATAGCATCAATTATAATTTCATCAAACCAATCCTATATACATGTATCGGCAAGAAATTTATAAGGGCTTATAGGAAAACATATCAGCAGAGAACTTAAATAGTACTATCATTATTCAGCACCAAACACCAATTCATAAGCTAAAATATATAATTTAACCAAACAAGAGAACTCCCTTACGATATATAACAAACTGCCTAACTCCAATTTCAGCAAAGCAACATTTAATATAAGCCTTCAAATACTCAAATAACATGAATAAAATTAAGTAAATTAACTAAACTCTAATTGTATATATCAAATTCTCTAACTTCATATCACATAACAACTTCTCAAGTTTCTATTTCAGAAATCAGGTCACATACACATGATGACGAGCATATGAATTTTAGGATGAATAATACAGGTCTGCGGATATAGCTTCGAACTCGGGTAGATTTGGAGAGTCGAACACTTTGCAAATAGACTCACATTGTTCACCCTTGCCCTTTCTAAACATTAACCTAACTGTGGCAACTGAATTTTGGCATGCACCACTAAATTACAGTATTATATCTCAACAACGTAGCCATAATATTCGTATGAAAAGATAACTATGAACCAAACACCCATATCAACTAGAGTACAACCATGGACCTTCTACTGCCACCTAATTGACTGGCCAATGACCAAAGTTCTAGTCCATCCAAAACACACTAGCAATTAACAGTCACTACTAGCTATATGAAAACTAGTGTAAGGACAGACCCACAAGGTGATGTACATGAGACCATTATTAGACCAACAAAATATTAAACTAGATGGAATTACCATAAGGTATATATGCATGTAAGTATCATATTGTTCACCTGTATCAAACTAATAGTGGATAGCCTTGCTCATGGTTTAAAGGCACTTATATATTCACTCAAGTAACAAGAGTATAACCTTGAAATTTGGTTTGGAAACTCTTGCTTGAAATCTTTATGTTGCTTTGTTTCTTTGCAAAACAAGAAATGGGTGTTACCATGTCCAAACCTATAATCACTTATGCACTTTAACGAACACGCATTAACATACCTAGGAGGGACTTTAACATGTCCAAACAAAGTACAGTCCATACTTCAGTTCGATGGTTTAGTGCTTAAACTATATTACCATCAAAGCATCACCAGTATAAAAAGCCATTTTAAAATAAAAGATAGATAAAAAGGTACCTGTAATAAGAAAGCAAAATTGGCAAAGACTCTTCCCAATACTCCCATAGTCATTAATTTGCAAAAACAAGGTATTTTCTTGCTTTACAATGCACGGACTTGATAGTGCTTGAACTTGATAATAGTTCCAAATTGTAATATGACTATGCAATTCAATGAACTTCATTCAATAATAAAGATCAACGACCAAATAAATAATCTGAGTCATTACTTCCAAGTAAATATTCAGAAATAAGATAACCAAAATAACTCATCGATCAGAATGATCAGATAACCAAGTCCCTTAGACATTACAACAAACACTAAGATCCATGTCAAAGTGTAACCCAAGCATGCGCAATTTAGCTTGTCCAATTTTTGCGCCTTTCGACTAGTGGCACGAGGCTAATGATCACAAATTATAGGTGAATCAAATAAAAGGAAACTATGGGTGACTTTCCTAACAACCCCTGATTGATTAAACAAGAAAAAAAATAATGTAATGCATCAATCAGGAACGCATCAATCAGCAATCGATTATTATTTTACACCATTCAACAAATTCCTAAATATATAATTGAAAAACAGGTGAAGAACAATGGCGAAGGAAAACTTATGAATATATTACAATGCCTGATTTTAATTTTTACACTAAAAATACCCAAAATTTTGGAGTCCAAATACATATTAGGACATTGAAAAGAAAAATTATTAAAGTTGCAAATACAAAATTGCAAATTGCAACAATTATAGAAAGAAAATTGCAACAGGTTCAATACCTTTTAAGACTTGAAGAAAATGCATTTATTCATAACCGATCAGCTGAGCTTAGTGATGAAATGACTAATAATTGTTACAAGATCAATTAGAGCACGCCGCAACAAGTCAAGAAGTTTTTCTGCTGGGCCGTTGATATTACGTGGTGGGTGTGTTGGGGCAGGTGGTGGTGCTTGATTTTGAGAGCAACTACGTAAGTTTCATGATTTCTTCTAACGGAAACAATTGCAGCTACTGGGAGAAGTTTCACATCGAAATTTCTCCAACTTCTTGAACCTTGGTTATTGCAGAAAAATTATTAAAAACTGCAACAAAATTGAAAGAAAAGAGCAACCTTGCAATTTACTCAACAAAGTTTGAGAAATCAACAACAAGAAGAACTTGCTTACATGAAAAATTAGCAATCTTGCAGTCTCTCGACTGATTTCGCTCAACTCATGAACCCTAGTGGCAGAAATTGGGGAGGGATAGAAGTGGGAGATGAGAAATTGAGAAGTACGGGTTTTCCCCTTTTTCTTTTGTCTTTTTCTTTTCGTGTTTTTCATCTTTTTCTCCTATTTTTTCGAGAACTGCTTTGGTCACGGTAGTTGTAATTTTGGGAAAAATATAAGCCACCATTTTCTAAGAAACAGTCAGATATATGTATACCAAAAACTAAATTAGGCTATATTTGATAGTATCGTGGTATATGTCATATTATATACTACTGTTTTACAAAATCAGTGGTATTTGCTTCTCCAAAACTAGAGGTTTATACCAATTGACCAACCGTGGCTAATGTGCCTTTATGTAGTAGTGAATATATATTTTGGTTCTTTTATAATTTTTAAATTTCGTATGTTAAAATAATACCGAGCCTAAGCTATTACTTGAATGCATGAAGTTGTTCCATTCCTTCTGTTCACTACTTGATTAAATCTTTCAGCAAATGGTCAATTACATTTATATGCACGTTGATGGCGAGGGAAGCTATATGACTTGAAACCTCTTCACTCATGATCAATGTAAAAAAATTGAAAGGTAATTTTCTGATTTTCTGAAAATAGTGTTGTGTATGTGTACCTATGGTATTCCATGATGTAAATACATAAACTTAAGGGAATAGCAGAAAATTGTTCTATTTGGTAATTTGATCATTGTTGATAATTAGATAGGTTGTTATATTTAAGTATGGCAGGTTGAGCTTGAAAAGATGGCTTGAACATTGCACGTTCAAAGGAGTACTCAAAACTTTGATATAGATACATCAATTTTTTATGTAGTCATTGTATTCTAAAAGAGTTAATCGGTATGTGTTTAGCGCGTTCTTTAGACGTGTGAACAAGTGATTACAACATAACTTAGCCTCAATATATATAATGTAATGTTAATAGCCTTATAATTATATAGAATTGGTTGTTAAAAGAGCACTAAAAGTGAGAAACTAATGTCACATTCCATATCCATCGTGGTTGAATACCATCATTATCTAGTGTTAGCTAATGCATGCAACTTCTTTGGTTACTATTAAACCAGCAACCAAGCAAACGGTTGAAATCCCTTTGATTGACGTAAGTAGTATCCCTTGCCCTTTTCACTGTCTTGGCTCCTATGCTTTGTGATTATCATATAGGTTAATTATATAGGTTAGGATATACATTTTCAATCTTAAATAAAGTAACTGGTGTAGATTTTGTACCATAAATGGGTGAAGGACATCTTTGAGCTCTTCCACAAGTCACCAGACTATTAGTGGTGTATTTTATATATACAATCTAATTCAAATTCATGGGCCAAATATTCCATTAAATCATTTGTCTGATTTTCATTTTAGAATATGAAGAAGCATCTCATATTACGGAGGTACAGGGAAGAGCATAAAAATGATAAAAAAAAAACTAGAATGTCAGTACCATTAACAACGATCCAATGAAGCCTTTCTCTATTTCAATTCATCATCATCATCATCATCATCAAAGAAAAGTGAGTGTTTTACTCCTTTTCATTTGTGTTTTTTACTTATGTCTTCAATTAGTTTCAATTCAATTATTTTACTATTCAATCAGTTCAATTAGTATTACTTTTCTTTGAATCATAGTAGAAAAAACATGAATATGAGGTCGATCCTCAAAAAAAAAAAAAGTGAAAATTGCGTAGGTTTGTACCTTCCCAATTTAATTGGTTGACATTCAAACCATGTCTCTAAAGGAATTAAACTAAGTGTTTCACATCCATGCCTTGCAATTCACTGTTACAACATAGAAGGTTGCCACTGGTTTTTTTTTTTTGGCTATTAATATACTCCTTTTAGATATTAATTATAATTGTTGTAAGTGCATTATTTAAACTGGGTACTTGCATTGCTTAACACCATGATTTTATCTGATTCAAGAAATATATTTAGGGTTAATGAATATGAATATTTACAAAAAAACCAAATACAAAAAAAACACGGTCAACCCAAGTTGACTTTATGTTTGTGTGTTTAGGGGGGAGACCCTAATTTCCCTATCTGGGGGGGGGGGGGGTAATACTAGCCCATATATTTATTAGGAGAAGCATGTGAAGTAAACGTCAATTTAATCTATGAAAGAGCATGACCTTCGGAGTAATAGATTTAGTAGACAATGACTTATATCTTCCTTTGCGTGTTTATTTTTTCGTACCTATTATTCTAATGACAATGCTTCATCTACTATGAATGCTTTTGTACTTTACTGCTTGGTTTATTTGGGTTTAGTATTGTTTCATCGCTGCATGTTAGTCCTCATTTTCTATTAGACTGGCATAGTTCCTGAATTTTATTACCAGAGCAATTCTAAGTATGTAAGAGGACTAATCTCTATTAAACAGTCGTAGGAAGAGGTTGAATAGAGAGAGCACCACATTTGGTCCATCATTACCTATTTTTTTTAATGTTTAATTACTGTTAAGTGTTGCTTTCAATTTTCCCGTAAATTGTCTATTGCAAGGGTGTTATGATTCTGTGAAGTGTCAAGTAAGTTCCTGTACCCAAGTGAATCAAATTTCAAGTATGTTCCTCATGCACATGGCATTGAAACATAATGATTTTTATTTCTTGGTCCTGATTGTGTCACTGTTTTGGAGAATGGTTTCTGTCATGTCTATAACTACTAGCTTTTTCTTTCTTTCTATCCACACTTTTTACTGCAACGGACAATCTAGTTTTATATTCTCGAGTTATTTGCCAATAATTATGTTTATATATTGTTATTGTTAATGTTCAATCCAGTTTATTGCTTTCAAAAAAATTGATCATTTAGTGTACATTTGTTGTTATGTCTTTTTTTGCGATATTTTTATTTGTTTATATTCTCTATCTATTTTCTTCTTCTTAGATGGCTGACAACATGATTGTGCTAAGGGGGTTTTGGTTGCTAATGAAAGCAATTCCTATATGCACTTTGAACTATCACTAGAAAGATATTTAAGAATATTGAAATTGCAACTCTTTGGGCTCAGAAGTTTTTAGAAATTTTCGATGGGTTTTAAATTCTATTATGAGTGTGTTTATTGAGATTATGTTGGCTTTAGTTATTGGTTTTTTCATAGTGATTGTGTGTCTGCTCAATATAACATGCCACATGTTTAATATAGGTTAGGAAGATGCCAAGCACTTGGTGACATTTCTATCCATTAAATATTGTATGAAGGGATTTACAATATGATAGTTAAACTTTGTGAGGTACTACTACATTAGTCGGGACTATCAATGTAGAATCTCATTTATTGGAGTGTGATCTGCAACGCATGTAACTTGGAGGTATGAAGCCCAACAAACTTTTCTTTTCTTTTTTCTGTGAATCATCTTTATGCGTAGGGGGCATTCCTTGCTTTTACTGATACTACATTGTTTGATTCCCAACTACCTAATTAATAAAGGATAAGTTATCAATTATGACATTTCGGAATGTATTTTCTCGTTATTCATCTTATTGGTTCCTTATCATGTCGTGGATTTACACTAAGGTGTCGTTTCTGGCAAATGGAAAATTGTAAGTGCTGGTGTATGTGTATATATAGTTGAGTGTAAAGCAAACTTCGAAACATTGTCTTATATAAGGTGAGTTTTGACGAAAGGTTTATATATAGTTGTTTAGTGGATGTTTCTTTTGCTTCTTTTGATGTTACATTAGTTATTTGCTAGGTACACAATCTTGATACCCATAGACATTGTGTTGAGTTTGATCGACTCCCTAATAATTGTCGAAACATGAGATAAGAGTGCTTAATATGTGTGAATGCTCAGCAATATGCCTGTTTTAGGATATACCAGTCATAAAGTTTTAAAGGGCTAGTAATCTGTCATTATAGCCTGTTGATGGATCAATATAAATATACACAGGGACTCACTTCTTTATTATCGAATCTGATAATGCAGTGCTACAAGATCTTTCTTGGCTTGGCCTTGAATGGGATGAAGGTCTGCTTTGAATGTCTACTTTTCCACATTAATTGTTTTTATAATCTATAACTGATTTTTATATTATAAACAAATAGAAGCTTTTTGCTTCATTTATTGTCAAGTGTGGTAGATGATTAAATCACATTGGTTGTGCAAGTCTTGGTATTGGTGTGATCACATTTGTATATACTTCATTATACTTCAGTTTTGTTCCTTGGTGGAACAAATTATATATCTGATGTGGCCTTTCTGTTAAGCCAAAGATGAGAGATGATTTGTTGTTCTAGAGCAATTGACCTTATTCTAATCTAGATATCCATCAAGTTTGCATTGGTAAGTAGAATTTAGAATAACTGTCTCCCTACATTTATGGTATGTGCAGTCTTCAAGTTTTCAATCATGTTGTGAAATGAGTTTCCTCTCTCCTAATTATGTACTATGTACCTACATTTATGTTATGACTATACTACAGGTGGATGCCCTGTGATCAAGGGCAACCAGTGGTCGTCTTCAACGTGGATTCATGTCGATGAGTACAAGGTTTAGTGGTCTAAACTTATGGTACTTAGCTTTAGAAAATGTGTAGTATACATCTTATTAACGGTCACGGTATTAATTGTTATTTTCTAACAAACATACAAGTTTGAATTTCTTTTGACATTTTGTGAATGAACTGTGTTATTCACGAAGATTGAGTCCATTAGAGAGAATTCTTTGTGAATTTTTAAAGTTTGTGAGGAAACTTTGTTCTTAAAGTTTGCATTAGAAACTGGCTCTGTTCACATTTACACATGCAGTATCAACAAAGTTGTTGTGGACAACAGACTGAGGCGGCTCAGGAGTGACAGCAACTGATGGTGCTGGCTCCCCTAATAGTAATCTACCAGTTCCAGTAAAGCTTCTTGAGCTTGAAGATTGAAGATGGATGAACATCAGCAGCTGGTCCTTCCATGGCCCCCAACTCCCGAGCTTGGCGAAATACTGAATCAATATTAACTGAATTTTTAGAACGGTCTTGGACAAGCATCCCAGGTGCCTTATGGAAGTGGAAGACTTCTTGAAGTCGCTAACACGAAACTTTATCATATTGTCATATGACATAAGAGCTTTGGGACATATTTGTGACCGCTGCTGCATACTTGGCTCTACAGCTTGCTCTGATAGGTACTATTTGTTTGAATTGCTGTAAAAGCCTGGACTCCTATATTTGATTCCATAGAGGTCTAATGATTTCAATTTACAAGCTTTGCTGATTGCAAAGCATATTTATTTGTGCACCCTGTAAACCCTAGGATCACTATCTATTTCTTCAGTAATTACGGCATGCTAATTGCAGAAATTGCATAAACAGATGGAATCCACAAAGCAAAACCTTACCTTCAAAGAAGAAGAACAACGGTTAGTTAAAAGCCTTGACTGCCAGTTTGTTGAAAACTTAATATCATATTACATTTGTTCAAATCCCTTAATCCATAACTAATTAAGTACAAGTTAACCTATTCTCATGAGTTTGGTCCATCACAAAAATAAGCCATTGTTCTTCTGTAAGAATAACATTCATTGATTAAATACATGGACTGAACTAAAATATTTGGAATCTAGATAGCATGGCGTGAACTATAAGCAATGCCCAAATACGCATGGATTACAGAAATCTCCAGGAAAGCACTTCAGAAGTAGTTAATACAATGCAGAGATATTCATCTTACTACTTTAAAAAGGATGATTCGGTGAACCGTGGCTTCTACTTTCTTTTTTTATAGGAATAGTAGTTTTTTCCAATTATACCCCTATATGGTTTTAATTATTACAATCACGTTCAAAAGGGTATTATGTAATAACATAGGCGAGGGAAGGGTAAAACTATCAATTTGTACAGTGAAATTCAGACACCTCTCCCTTAATTTTGTACAATGCCCTCAATTTTGCAAACAATTATGAGATTGCCACTGACCGAAAGTTGGATTTTTGTGCTGCCCAGCCTAAACCAACATACCGCAGATGTGGCCACGTATAGACGCGTGCCAGTTAACTGGCTTTATGTAATAATATGGACCAGCCTGAACGTGGGCCTCCAGTAGAATCTCTAACTCCATTCCTGTGAGGCTGTGAGAAAACCAAGACTCCGTGACATCTCAAGCACCACATCTCAGTCAAAGTTTGCGCATGCAAGCACCTGAACCAATAGGCACTATAAGTACCCTCCATTCTGTACTACACACACGTGTCCATACACCAGGTCGTTCTCCATCAGCTCGTACCACTCTAGCATAACGTACCAACTACCCAACCGGAGCAGTTACGGCCATTTATGGAAGCAAATCATCTAGCGCAATCCTGGAGCTCAGTCAACACGCCAATCAATGAGATATTTACTTTGTAACAGTAGGAGTAATGTCAAATCATCAAGATAGCACAAAATATGGATCTACACTTGATAACGGCCTGAAGCAAATAAGGAAGGGCAGCTCAAATATCTATAAATAGAGAGAGATGAACTACATAAGGCTTGATTCAAGTTTATCCCAAGAAACTTGATACGTAAGCAACTCTTATCCCGAGATTAGTGTAGCCATTCCCTATCACATAAATCGTCAGATCGTTGTCCAATAAACACCAAACATCTACATTGGCGCCGTCTGCCGGTTCGTTTCCTTAAGAAAAGAACACACACTCTTTTCTAAAGCCCACGAAGCTAGTCATAAAAACCACCATGGACCCTTCACTTCAGATGCTAGCAGAACAGATGAAGACACTCCAAGAAGCTTTCATCACCTTGCAGCAAGAAAACCAGACGATGCGCGAACAGACCACCTCCAACGCCAACAACGACACTCCAAATGCAGTAGAGAACAACGCCATCGCAACCCTCACCACTACCATCAACCAAAGGTTAGAAGACTTTGCACAAAAGTTGGAGAAGTCAAACGACAAGACAAGCGCGATCTAGATCGCTCAAAAGATACTCCAGACATACAAGGCGTCACCATTCACAACGGAGATCAGTCACAAACAACCGCCTTCAGAGTTCATCCAACAAACATTCCCGTTGTACGACGGTAGCTCGTGTCTAGGCCAGCACGTAGCTCATTTCAGCCAGACTCTCACACTCTACAGCGCTCCAGAATACGACTACCTGAAGTGCAAACTCTTTCCAGCCAACCTGAAGGACGGAGTTTTAGAATGGTTCTACACGCTCACCCGGGCTCAATCAGCAATTTTGACAAATTAGCTGAGACGTTCACAACAGAGTTCATCCACAACATGAAGAAACAAACCGACCTGGACTCCTTGTTTCAACTAAAACAAGCACATGGCGAGACGATCCGCGAGTTCATAGGACGTTTCAAGAAGGAGCTCCTCTCAATGGAGCCAGGCTTAAAGGATAGCTTTGGAACTTCTGCATTCACCAACGCTCTCCTAGATGACTCCGACCTGGCAGGATCTCTGATATGCAACAAACCAGATCGCCTAGACGACCTGTATATCACAGAATTGACAAGTACATCAAGTATGAAGAGTGGTGGGCATAGCACAAAGGCAAAGAAGTTCTCGCAGTAAGCGAGAACCCAGAGAAAACAAACACTACCCGGGCAGCACCAACAACAACAACAACAAGGGCCCTAGCTCCAACAAGCCATCTTACACAAAAAGAGAATTCTCCAACTTCTCCAGGACACCGAGCCAGATCCTGAAGAAGATCTATACAACACCGTACTTTAAACCCAATATCAATAAGGTGATCGCCATACCAGAACGTCCATACTACCATTTTCACAAGCTCTACCACCATGACACCAATGAATATTAGAGCCTCAAGCACTAAGTCTTGGAGGGCAAATTGAAAGAGTTCCTACCAGAAAGCGACCTCAAGCATAAACTGGATGTCAAACGCTATAAGTTGTTTAGTGGAGCTGCAGCCACGAGCGACCTGCCAGGTCGAAAAACATGAGATAATGAAGCGGGAGCGCGAGCGGTCCGACGATCTAAATCTCCAAGTCGTTCGAGACACAACAGGAGGCAGCACTCCTCCGACAATGACGAGGAAAAAGTAATAAACATGATTACTGATGCCTCTTTTTGTGTGTTTAGATGTGGTATATGGATGATGTAGATAGATGATGGTCGTTGAACAAAAAGAAGCGTATCAAAACCTAATTATCCCTCAATAAGTAAAGGATGAGTAGGGTATCGTTCCTTCTTTTTTAAGTGTATGTTTATATGAAGGGCAGAATTTGGAAAGAATGGGATCCGAGGGGATTAAAAACTATAATTGTAGATATTTTAGATTCTAATGTTAAACTAAACTAAACTAACTAAACTTATACTAAAACTAAGAATTGGAAATAAGGAGAGAATATGAGAGAGATAGATTCAAGATATTCAAATCCACCAATGCTTTTGATTCAATGACCTTTTGCTTCATGTTGTTCTCAGTAGATTTCTACAATCGGACAATCGAGCGAGTGCGATGCCCTCTTGGATGAAACAGAAACATTTCGTTAACAAATAACTCTTACTCAAGATTGTTCCTATGTTCATGTTACTAGTATCTTCTTTCCTTTTATGTGAGCTTGGGGACTATTCAATGAATCACCATCTAAGGCAAACACAAGGAATACTTCCTTACTCTAAAACACTACACTTTTTGACTAGAAGAAAAGTATAGAATAATAGTATAATATTCAATTACAATAAATAAAACTCTACTCTAAAGCATTATATTCAATTGCAATAAATAAAAGCATGTTACTAGCAAATATTCAATTGCAATAAATAAAACCCTAAACTAGCATGATATTCAATTGTAATAAATAAAAACCTTAATCTATACTTCCATCCCCGGTGTGGGCAATGGAACTAATAACTAAAACATAAAGAAACTTGGAATTAAAGAACACCATAAACCGAAGAATAATTAAACCTAAAAAGGGCTTCATCTCCTCCCTTGAAGGAGAAGATTAGCCTTCCATAAAGAAGGAAGAACACGAAGAGCGAGAAGAAGAAGAGTTGAAGAACATAAGACTAGAAAGACTAATTTATTAAGACTTTCGACTAGTTAAAACCGATCTTTTATTATTAATCTAACAAGTTAAAAGCCTGGAGACAAGAATATAAGTGAATTGGCCAATTTACATGAGGCACTTAGGTCCTCTATTTATAGGGGTTACAATGAGTTCTAAAAGCATTCCAAACCGTCATTTGTTTCCTAATACAAATAGGTTTCTTTCAGAGTCCGACTTCGTCTTCAAAGCGAAGAAGGAATTGGCTACGATTATTTGAAACCCGATTCATGCGTCGGACGCATTATCCATCGTCCCGGACTTAATCAATGCGTCACGGGTTTTCGATTTATCGTAAGGCGTTCTTCAACCGTCACGGGCATTCGATCATTGACCTAGCCTCTTTTTGTGTGTATGTAGATATTATATGGATGATGTAGATAGATGATGATGGTCGTTGAACAAAAGAGAAGCGTATCAAAACCTAATTATCCCTCAATAAGTAAAGGATGAGTAGGGTATCGTTCCACTTTTAAGTGTATGTTTATATGAAGGGATATGGAATTTGGAAAGGGGTTGAGGGATTAAAACTAATATTGTAGAGATTGTAGATTCTAATGCTAAACTAAACTAAACTAACTAAACTTATACTAAAGCTAATAATTGGAAATAAGGAGAAAAGAATATGAGAGATAGATTCAAGAGATTCAAATCCATGTAATGCTTTTGATTCAATGACTTTTTGCTTCATGTTGTTCTCCCAAGTAGACTACAAAGTAATCGGCGAGTGCGATGCCCTCTTGGATGAAACATCGTTAACAATTAACTCTACTCAAGGTTGTTCCTATGTTCATGTTACTAGTATCTTCTTTCCTTTTATGTGAGCTTGGGCTATTCATTTGATGAATCACCATCTAAAAGGCAAACACAAGGAATACTTTCCTTACTCTAAAACACTACACAACTAGAAGAAAAGTAGAGAATAATAGTATATAATATTCAATTACAATAAATAAAACTATTCTAACATTATATTCAATTGCAATAAATAAAAGCATGTTACTAGCAAATATTCAATTGCAATAAATAAAACCCTAAACTAGCATGATATTCAATTGTAATAAATAAAAACCTTAATCTATACTTCCATCCCCAGTTTGTGGGCAATGGAACTAATAACTAAAAACATAAAGAACTAACCACCGATTGAAGAACACCATAAACCGGAAGAATCATTAAACCTTTAACAGCTGGCTTCATCTCCTCCCTTGAAGGAGAAGATTAGCCTTCCATATAGAAGGAAGAACACGAAGAGCGAGAAGAAGAAGAGTTAAAGAACATAAGACTAGAAAGACTAATTTATTAAGACTCATTCTAGTTAAAACCGATCTTTTATTATTAATCTCTCTCTGCCTCAAGTTAAGGAGACAAGAATATAAGTGAATTGGCTATTTACATGAGGCACTTAGGTCCTCTATTTATAGGGTTACAATGAGTTCTAGAAGCATTCCAAACCGTCATTTATTTCCTAATACAAATAGGTTTCAAATTTTCGAAGAGTCCGACTTCGATCTTCAAAACGAGAAGGAATTGGCTCACGATTAATCGATTCATGCGAGTGCGGGCGCATTATCCATCGCCCCGGACTTAATCAACGCGTCGGCGTCGCCGATCTCTCGAAGACGTTAATGCAACAAACCAAATCGACGCCGATCGATATCATCGTCGGGCGTATAAGCCGAACGCTCTATCCTTCTATCCTCTTTGCGGGCTTTGGTCCAAGCAACGAATCCTTTGGCCTTGGGCTTCCAAATAGACTTTAAAATAGGTCCAAGTCGCATATTTAATAGCTCCGATTCCTTGGCCTTCTCCATGATTGTCCACGGACCTCCCATGTGATCATTGATGCTCCGAATTGCTTCGTTTTACCCCATTTTCTCTAATATTCTACAAAACTCTCTTTTTCACCTGTAGAATCTTAAAACACAACCTATAAACACTATTAGTCCACTAAGATGGCTAAACAAGAGGCATAATCGAGGGTTAAATAGCACTTTTTGAGCACTTATCAACCTCCAATGACGAAATATCAGGTCGGGAAAAGCGCAGAAGGGTAAGAGCACTTCAGGAGATTTACCATCTCTCCCATAAGGCTGAAGTCATCACTCCTACCAGCTCTCAGTCAACAACCTCCATAACATTCACGGAGGACGATCTAGACAAGGTGTGCAGTGCCTACCCCACAATGATTCCCTGGTAGTGCACGTAAAAATCAACGGGTGGACAGTCAAAAGAGTTTTCATCGATCCAGGCAGCTCGTGCGACATACTTTTCTATCAACATACAAGGACATGCACCTGCCAGACTCGGTGATGATAGAGTCAAATGCACCGCTCTATGGGTTCAACGGAGACCGCACTGCCATTCTAGGACGTCAATGGATTAACAAGATCCAAGCAATTCCATCAACACTACACCAGGCCCTGCGATTCCCCGGACCCCGAGGCTTCATGGTGCTCAGAAGCAACCAACTAAAAGCTCACCGATGCAATAGCAACGTCAGCACAACAACCACACCCAAAACTCAGGTCGTAGCAAGCAAAGACGTCCCAAAGAAGTAAGATCCTCAAGCTTCCATCCCTCCACCAGCGGCAGCAGACAAGCTCAAAGGGAAACAAGCACAAATTGAACCTAGAGAAAAAGTCAATCTGGGCACAAATGATGCCCAAAATTTGTCTATGTCGGGGCTAATTTAGACCCCAAGCTCAAGGAGCAACTTGTCAAATTTTTATCTCTCAATAAAGATATTTTTTGCTTGGTCGTATATCGATATACCTGGAATTGACCCACAGGTCATTTGCCACAAATTAAATGTCAATCCAAGTGTAAAGCCTATCAAACAACGACCTGGCTCTCAAATTTCAGAAAACCATCAACGAAGAGATAGAAAAGCTAAAAAAATGTGGGTTTCATCAGAGAAGTTGAATACCCAACCTGGCTAGCTAACATCGTAGTCGTTCCCAAGAAGAACGGCTAGGTACGACTCTGCATAGACTTCACCAACGTCAACAAGCACTGCCCCAAGGACAGCTTCCCCCTACCAAGAATTGACATTCTTATAGATCAAACTTGTGGCCATGAACTCCTTTCATTCATGGACGCATGCAATGGGTACAACCAAATACCACTTGCAGAAGAAGACCAGGAAAAGACGTCCTTCATAACCAAATAAGGAACGTTTTGCTACAATGTCCTACCATTCGGCTTGAAGAATGCAGGCGCGACCTACCAAAGACTAGTTACAAAGATGTTCAAAGACTTGCTGGGCGACACTATGGAAGTCTACATAAATGACATGGTAGTCAAAAGTGAAAAGGATAAAGATCACATTTCTCACTTACAAGAAGCCTTTGAAGGACTGCGCCAAAACAAAATGAAGCTCAACCCAGCAAAATGTGTATTCGGGGTAGCTTCAGGGAAATTCCTAGGATACCTCGTCTCACAAAGGCGCATCGAAGCAAATCCAGAACAAATACGAGCTCTCCTCGAGATTCCAGAACCGACTTCCAAGCAACAAATCTACAAGTTATCTGGCATGGTCTCAACCTTCAACATATTCATCTCACGTGCATCTGACAAGTGCAGACCGTTCCTACAAATACTGAAGAAGGGAGCAGCATTCACATGGATGGACGAATGCCAAACAACATTCAACGACCTGAAAGCTTACCTATCAACTCCTCCCATCCTGTCCAAACCAACAGAAGGAGAGACACTAAGACTTTACCTTGCAACTACCAACTTTGTTATCAGCTTGGTTCTCTTTCGCGAAGATGAAGGAGTCAAAAATCCAGTCTACTTCACCAGCAAGACATTGGTCGACTCAGAAAAATATTACTCCCCAATGGAGAAAGCAATGTTAGCTTTGTTATGTACTTAGCTCGGAAGTTCCAACCTTACTTCCAGTCCCACAGCATCAAGGTCATCACAAATGTACCCATCAAACAGGTCTTGAGTTCTAGCAACAAAACAGCCCGCATGGTCAAATAATGGGTTGAAGAACTCAGAGAACATCACATCGACTTCGTTCCTAGAACGTCTCGCAAAGGTCAAGTCGTTGCTAATTTCTTTGCAGATTTCCCCGTCGAAGATGTAAACTGGGAACCCGAGCTAATTACTTCATTTCATCAACCATCCACCCCAGACACATGGCATCTCTATGTAGATGGAGCATGCAACAACAGCGGTAGTGGACTAGGGGTTGTGTTAACTTCACTAGAAGGAACACAGCTACAAAAGTCAATCAAGATCGACTTCGCAACATCCAACAATGAAGCGGAGTACGAAGCATTAATTATAGGCCTCTGCATGGCACAATAGCTATAAGTCCAGAAGATCAAAGCTCACAGTGACTCACAGCTAATCGTCAAGCAGCTCACCAAAGAGTATGTCACCAACAGAGTAAACCTGGCCAAATACGCCCAGGTAGTCAATGATATCATCAGCTCGTTCAAAACATTCTCATTGGAACACATTCCTCGAGAGGACAACAAACATGCAGATAGTCTAGCCTTCCTAGCCTCAAAAACCCAAGAGACATGTCCAACCATGGTCTACATTGACATCCTGGAGAGCCCTGCATACCAGTAAGAAAGTGTCAACAGCCTCACAGACTTTCAGCCCTCATCCGAAGAAGAGATCATTCAATCTTGGATGGGCCCATTTCTGCAGTTTATCCTACATGGGAAACTCCCAGCAGAAGAAAAGAACGCTCGTGACATAAAATTCTAAGCTCCCAAATACACCGTAATCAATGAACGATTGTTCCGCAAATCCGCAGGTGGACCTCACCTAAGGTGCATAACTCCATGTGAAGGCCAACTCATGTTTGACGAGATTCACAAAGGCGAATGTGGCAACCATGCAAGAGCAAGATCTCTGGCTCACAAAGCAATCGCTCAAGGGTATTATTGGCCAGGCATGCACATCAAGGCAAAGACATACATTCTCAAATGCCACCAATGTCAAACATTTGGGCACAACCATCTAAGTCTAGCACGAGAGTTAATCAACATAGCCAGCCCATGGCCCTTTCATATGTGGGGGCTAGATATCATGGGACCATTTATCCCACAAAAGAAAACAGGACTCAAATACGTCCTAGCAGCCACATATTACTTCACCAAATGGGTAGAAGCAATCCCACTAGTCCAAGTCAAAGAAATCCATGTCATCAACTTCATATGGACCAATATCATCACAAGATTTGGTCTCCCCCACACCTTTGTCATGGACAACGAAACTCAATTTGTTAGCTCACAAGTCAATGCATTTCTGCAAAAATGGCGTACTATTCAAGCATTTTCTACACCTAGATATACACAAAGCAATGGTCAAGCAGAGGCTACCAATAAAGCAATCAAGGAAAATCTCCAAAAGAAGTTGGAGAGCAAGAAAAACCAATGGCCAGAGCAACTCGAGAACATTCTATGGGCTTATAAAACAACAGCCAGAGCCAGTACTAATGAATCTCCTTTCACATTTTGCTTCGGAACAGAGGCAGTCATACCATCAGAACTCACAATCACAACCACATGTTCTGACATCGTCGAATCAGGAGATAATGACACCATCTTGGTAAAAGAAATTGATCTTCTAGAAGAGCGAAAGGAAACAGCTGCAATATCCCTAGCTCGATACCATCAAACAATCCAACGATCTTTATAACAAGAATGTCATCCCAAGAGCTTTCCAAGATGGTGATTTAGTCTTCAAAAAGACTCTAGCTCCAGCCAAGCTGGACCCAACATGGGAAGGTCCCTACATCGTTGACAAAGTCGTGGGAAACGGAGCATACTAGATTAAAACTCAGCTCAGTGATGTGTTTCCCCGACCTTGGAACACAGCTCTCCTCAAGCATTTTTATCAATAAAGTTTTCTCCATACATATTAGTCAATATGAATAAAACTTTATTAGCACTGTGCATACAAATGTTATCTTTTGCATTACATGAGTATCACGCAACTTGCACTACGCCATCCAACCTAGGACATCACAATGTCAGGTCATACATCAAAGACGGAGTCAAGAACAACTCAACTACAATTACCACACAGTGGTAAAAGTATCAATCAATCTAACCCAAGGTCCCCCAAAATGACCCTAAATCAACTTAACACCAACGCATGGCCAGGGTTAAGCATGATTCAACTGTAAATTCCACGCAATTATTAGTAAAATTCAAACATATGGGACCCCAAAAGGACCCACAGTCAACTTAAAACCTTTTGAACAAGGTTAAGCTTGGCTCAACTGTAACTACCAATTAAAGGTTAGTTATCAGTCAATTGAAGTTCCCCCAAAAGGAACGACCCAATTAAATACAAAAAGGCGACCTAGGTGATAGCTACGATCATCTAACTAGGTCGTGTGCCAAACAATTAGATGATCTACCATAATACAACAAGTCATTAGGACTACCACTATGCAGTACATGTCATCATACAATGAATCAAACAGCAATAAAAGAATCACATCCACAACAAATTCAAAGACAATATCTGGGCAGAATAAGTAAGTAATTTAAATACTTTACTACTTACAAAATTTGGTTGGATACTAGAGACCCCCAGGTATCCTGAGAAAACGACCTCATCACCCCCATCATCAAAAAAATCAAAGTTATCAGTATTAGTTATCAGTATCAACTAAAGCAAGTATGAAAAATAATTCATTGCCATTCAAACAAATCAAGAGCAAAGAAGGCAGAGTCAGAGGACATGGGAAAGATTCTCCACATTCAAAGGCTCTAACGGGCCACCCTCTTCACCAACAGGGTCCCCAGCTGAATCACCACTCACATTCACAACTTCTGTGGAGACCTCCTCAGTTGGCTGAATGACTGGAGCAACTTCAAGGTCGGATGGTAGATCAGGTCGTCTACTAGTATCTGCAGCAGTGCTTTCCACAGCAACTGTTGCAGCCCCACTTTCAACCAACCTCTTAAGAGTTTTATACTTAAGTTGTAGATCCAGGTAATCATCCACCAGCACGTAAGTATCACCATTTTCCACCAAGTCGACCAGGTCGTTATATTCCCTTTGAGCCCTTTCAGCAACGACCTACGCATTCTTAGACTTACCGATCCAGTTCTGCACCTCCACCTTCGAAGCATCAAGAGAGGGTTGCAGCAAGGCCACCTTCCCAGCAAGATCGCCGACCTGGGTCCTCAGCCCAGACATTTCAGCTCGTTCCCCATCTTGAACAGCGAGCAACTTGTCATAGGCCTCCTTGGTAGCATCCAACTCCTTTTTGTACAGGTCGGAGATAAGGGCCATCTCTTTCAGCTTCCTATACATAGCCAAGACCTGACACCAAGAAAAGTGAATCACAAAGTAGTAAAAATGAAAAACAATACAATAAAAAAAATAAGCACTTGCAAAGCACAGGGAGTGATCCATATCTTTAATATTCATCTCCAAGTCCTTCCCAGTCTCCAGCTGGAACCTATCTCCATCCAGAGCAACACTCTCCAGCAACCCTCCAGCAACTAAATAATTCTTGAAGCTACAATCCCCATTCTTTACAAACTTATTCAACCCACTCGTTAGGTCTTCATAGGTGACAAGCCTATCTAGAAATTCATCAGCACTCTTGCCACGTGGGATCGTACTCCTTGACCCTTTCAACTTTTGGGCAGATGGCTCAGTCTCACTAGCCTTCTTCTTGCCCAGGGTATCAGCAACCCCCACATCAACAGCAAGCTCCTTCAGATCCATCCTCTTCAATGGAGTTCGACCTGCAGAAGAACGACCTCCATCAATACTAGATTGTTCCTCAAACTCAGATCAGGACTTCTTCGACCCCTCCGTCTCAACCACTTCAGAGCGCCTTTTCAAATTAGGCCTCCAGAACTGAGTGGGAGCATCACCACTACAAACAGCACTCCCACCACCATGACCAGAGCATTCAACATCCACAACCTCAGAGCGTTTGGATGCAGAACAGCTTTCTGCAACTTCTCCAGACGTCATCACTAAAGCAGAATGGCTATCAGAAGCTCCTCCAGCCGATCTCACTCCAGAAACAGGTAGTACTTTCTGACTCTCCCTCTCTATCTCACCGGCCGAGCTAGAATCAGATATGTCAAAAACAAGCTTACGAGCCCTCTTCTTATGCTCTAATTTCTTCCGGTTGATTTTCTCCCCTCCACGCTTCTTAAAGTAGTGGGCAACCTCCCCCAAGATAGCTCGTTTCTTCTCCCAACTCAAACAAGCAAACTTCTCTACAACGTTAAGCTGAGAACGACCTTAAATGGAAACCTCTGCACAAAAATAAACAAAAACATCAGAGTGTACAACACATCAAGTACAATACTTGCATACGACCTACAAAATAACTACCTACCATCCCAATTTACAGAGCAGGTACTCAGTTCACACCCAGAGGGGGTGTAATCACCCACAACCAACAAAGGCCTACGCCCCCAGTCCTCATTACTCACCCCCACAATTAAAAACGACTTCCCCCTTACGACCTGCAAACTAAAATTCAGTGCAACCAATCTCTTCACAGAGAAATGCTCTAACACATCCCCTAAGCGGATATTGTATCCCCGCTCATTCAACAAATCCAACACATGGAAAACTCTCCACCTATTCCCTACGAACTGACATGGGGCTTTTCTACAATAATTCAAAACCTCAACAGTAAGACGGGAAAGCGGCAACTTTATCCCAGCCTTCAGCTACCCATAACAAACCACCACTCCTCCATCCTAAGGGACGTAGTCATCATTAAACAACCTCCTCTCTCCACCTAGGTCGTATATGGCCAGGTCGGCATTCACCCAACCGAAATCCTCCTTCATACCAGCATAAAGTGACCTAGGATCCACCTCCTCAGCCATTGTCTCCACTGAAGAAGACGATGTAGCCTTATCTCCACTACGAACCCTAGCTTCAACATCATCTCCACTCAAAGTTCTCTCTCTCCACTGATCAACATCAACTTTCCCACTCAAACTATCACTAGTAGCAGACATTACGAGTTTTAAAATAAACAAAAAGTCAAACTTTACAAGATCAAAAGACGCACCTGATACCAAAGATGGGAAAAGCTTTTTTCTTTTCTTTTCCTCCTTTCTTTCGTTCTATTTGTTTTTCTAGATTGAAAAAGTAAGGAGAAGAAACACCTTAGCACGTTCAAAACCCCTCAGCTACCAAAACCTCGAGAGAATACAAAACATTTCGTGTTCCCACATAACACAATCATTACTCGCCCACAAATCGCTGTAATTTCGGGCCCATGAATCCAGTCCAACAGTTCCCGCACATTTTTTTTCAGAACTAAACCTACAAGCTATCCGACACGTGCTTTAAAAACTTTATTTTACCCTTCCCTTTTTACATCACAGCTGTTCAAAGAACGGATTAAATAAAAGGGGTTGTGTAAGTACCTTCCATTCTGCACTACACACGTGTTCATACACCAGGTCGTTCTCCATCAGCTCATACCACTCTAGCAGAACGTACCAACGACCTAACCGAAGCAGTTATGGTCATTTATAGAAGTAAATCATCTAGCACAATCATGGAGCTCGGTCAACACACCAATCAATGAGACATTTACTTTGTGAGTCCTAAACTCATCTCTTTCATTCAAGCCTTAACCACTACGGACGTTTGTGAGTCATTGAATTCTGTGAGTAGGGACGCCGGAGAAGTTTCATTCTTCATCTGTCATTTTGTTCTATTTGTTTATCTAATTACTTTTACAACACTAAATGCCGAAACAAAACCACTTAGGTGAAATTGACTCTCGACACTTCAAAATACATAATCCGCAAAACCATATGACGTATATATATATATATATATATATATGGTATCCATATGACGTATATGAAAATATAGAGCTTTGGGACATTAATGGATTTTTCGTAACTCCAAACTTGAGGCTGAGTTTATCTCAAGCCAGGGAGATTGATGTAATAGCTTTGAAACCATGATGACGATTGAATTGTCTCTTATTTCTTATTTAGTTATTAGCTGAAGATTTAGTGACTAGTTTCGATTTCATTAATTAGTTTGTTGTTTGTGTGTGAGCCATATTCATGACCATGAATGTCACAGATAAGAGGAGCGATAGAGAGACAAGTGAGCATCAGAGGGTCTTGGGCCCAAGAGATAGGCCCAAAGAGACAAGTGGGCCTCGAATGATATTGGGCCCAAAGTTATGAGTGGGCCTCATATGGTATGAGGCCATAGAGATGGGCCCAGAGAAAGAAGAAAGCCGAGGGATTTTGACCTAAACGAGGGAGAGGAGGGCAAGAGAAAGGGGGGAAGAAAAAGGAAGGAGGAAAAAGGGGGGCGGCAGAGGAGGAGAGGAGGGAGACATTGGATGTTAAGGGGTAGGAATTGGGCTCATACAATGGCGCCGTCTGTGGGGAGCGAAGATTACCTCTTTTGTATTTTCTATCGCATCAAAGAGGCGGAAGCTCTCTGCATCACCTGTCTTCCCCTCAACCACTTCCTTCTCATCCAACTTTCCTCACTCTCTCCCCACCGTTTGATCAGATCCCACCTCTGCCAAAAACTTTTTTTCTTCTTTCTCAAGTTTTAATTAAACAAAATCATAGCCATGGAAACCGAAGTGAAAAGAATGAAGAAAACAGGCTCAAACGAAACAGAAACATACTTCACAGATGATCACGAATCATTCACTGTAACCATCAGTCCAAACTGTATCTTAACAATCTTCTCAGACAATGAAACCACTACCAAAAAATGGATAACCCAAGTCCAAAAAACCTACCATAACAAAAAGAAGAAAACCCAACCACTTATCGTTGGTGTTCAAGTTTCTAGTGAACTCAACTACACTAAGAAAAGTTTCTCGTTGGAGTTACAGGATTGTACGGATTTAGCGTTGAAAGGGATTGTGGAGTGTAAGAATTTTGCAGATATTGAAGTTGGTTAGATGTGTGGACGGGTTTTATGGTTCGGTGATATCAGATATTGGGTTGACTATATTAGCTAATGGGTGTAAACAGTTGGTGAAGATTGAGTTGAGTGGTTGTGAATGGAGTTATGATGGGATTAGAGCAATTGGGCAGTGTTGCGATATGTTGGAAGAGATTACATTTATTGATCATAGGATAGATGGATGCTGGGTGGATTGCTACTTTGTCGTTTTGTGGGAATTTAAAGACTTTGAGGCGTATTTCTTGTAAGAAAGTTGATCCTAGTCCTAGACCAATTGAGCATTTAGGGTCTTGTCTGACAATTGAAACGTTGCATTTGCAGCGGTGTCAGATAAGGGATAAAGAGAGTGCCAATGCTTTGTTTCTGGTTTGCGTTGCTATTCGTGATATTGTTATTCAGGACTGTTGGGGAATGCATAATGAGATGTTCGCTTTTGCAAGTATTTGCAGGAGGGTCAAATTTCTATCTTTGGAAGGAACTGGAATTGGCAAGAAAGGTGTCAAAAACAACCCTTATGAATACTTAACACTCTGTATCGGTTCCCAGTGTCTCATTTACGAGCTACCTGATCTTCATTACTGAACTAGTCGTGGCTATTCGGGCTATAAACTTCCTCAAGTTTTGAAAGATCTGTTCAATGATACTAATGTGATATCTGTTGTTCAATGAAAAGGGGTAGTTCTTCTCGTCCTAGTGCTGCACAAGTGCAGTCTAATTTGAGGGAACAACAAGATGTGGCTAATGGTTTACATAGTGAGGACTGGATTTCTCTTAAACTTGGTGGCTAATGGTTTACGTGGTGAGGACTGGATTTCTCTTAGACTTGGTGGCGGTGCCTGTGAAAATGGCGAATCAACAATTACAAATGCTTCTAATGCTCTAACTTTGAGGCCTGAGGTTGAATTGGAGGGGGATGACTTTAGATTGGAGGAGGATAAGATGGAGTCTTCAGCTAACAACGATTCTTTGCTTATAAAATTGAATGATAATAAGTCCGAAAAGGAAATGGTGAAAAGGCAAAGCTCGACTCGATCCTTCCGATTCTTAACCTGTTAAATCAAGACTTTATTTTTCTATGGACTCGGACTCTGATTAGTCGCATTAACTGATATGTTTGTAGTGGGGTAGCAAGCAGCAGAGGTGATTATGAACAAAGATGTGCTGCTTTACCCCTTCTTTGTGAAAGTAGCTTGAAACTGAAAAGAGTAGGAGGAATACTGGGAGACAGTGAAAGGATGGGAAGCAAGAGAGAGATTAAACTGTAAACAACTTTCAAATGAAGAGTACTGTTAAAAGGAAGTAGCGGGGGAACTTAGTACAAGGTTTAGCTAAGCTTGCACATACGAAGGAGGGCAGATGGGAGGAGCCATCCGCATACACACATGTAAATATAGAGCTTGGGCAGTTGGATATGCTCTGTGCGTTATCAAATAGAATGTAATACAAACCACGGTCAGTAGTTCCATCCGCAGATCCGCGACTATGAACCCAGTGCCGGCATCCTATCATATAGTCAACCTTCAACCAGAGTACTTTGTAATCAATTTCAGAGCTTGAGCAAGAGTGTTCGACAACATAGGTGGCGAGGAAGTTCGAGGTAGAGAAAGGATAAGAACAATAGGTTGGGATAGAGATCAACAGCTTCAAGCGTCCGAATACGGATGGTAAGATGATTACGAAAAAGGTGGAGAGACATACACCGCGGCAGGTAACTCGTTTCTTTTGCCATCATGTATATAATAGACAAACGAGTAGTGACTCAGCCGTCAACCAGAGTTACACTAGGGGCAAGCAAGCTTTCTTCCCATCTTGGGCAGAGATGTATGGGGGGACATATTGGGGTTGTCCCCAGACCTTGTCGTATTCTGCAAACCTATTCGCTCTAGGAGGTCGCGGACTATGAATGAGAAACGTGGTTGTACACCTCAGGATAAGACAGATGGTACATCGTTTGGAGCATATGATAGCCGGTATATTTGTATGCAAATGCTTGTGTTGAATTAATGTTCTTCGTTAAAACTCACGTATTATTTGTGCAACCTCTAATATGAAAATTTCAGGTTACAGAAAAAGAGAAAGATGAAGAGATGGAAATGAGCTGCTTCTAAGCTAGAGAGCGGAGGGGGGATGAGCCCTCCGTGGACATGATGTCCGAACTCTATGATATCATCTCATGGAATTCTATGATAGCTGGGTATGGAATTCATGGTCTTGGTAGGGAGGCACTCTTGTTATTCCACAATTTGCAGAATGAGGGTCCGAAGCCAGACTATGTTACTTTCATATGTCTCCTGTCAGCTTGCAGCCATTCAGGCCTTGTTCGCCTCCGCACTTAAGCAACACGAAATAGTGCGTCCTCTCAATGCATGTTTCTCGATTTATTTTTATGATGTGTTCCCGACTTTGCTTATTTTTGTCTTTGCCTTTCATGACAAAAAGTGGGAGAATGGTTTGAGAGTTACTCAGCTTCATATACTATGGTACTTTTATGCCTTTTGTTTAGTGTGCAGTTACATAGCTTTCAAGATCAGACGAGTACAAGCTGAATTACATCTCCATAGTCAACTTGGGGGCTAGCTGAGTGGCCCGGGCAAACTCAGCGGCCTCCAACATCTCCATGGTCAATTTGGGGGCAAGCTGAGTGGCCCGGGCAAACTCAGCGGCCTCCAACATCTCCATAGTCAACTCGGGGGCAAGCTGAGTTGCCGGGCAAACTAAGTTGCCCTCGACATCTCCATGGCAGCGGGAGGGGTGAGTCCACCGCGGACGATGAGGTTTGAATTCAACTTGGGGGAAAAATGAGCTGCCACCAACATCTCCAAGGCAGCAGCACTTTGTGTTAGGTGGGGTTCCGAATTTGCGGTCCCGAGCATACGTCGGTGCTTCCTCCGAGACCTTTAACAAGCATCGCAATCTAGGGAGTAGTTAGTGCGACATTCTCAGCATGGATCCTAACAAGCGCAGTCCGCTCCTCCTTGACCCTTCACTCAAAAACATCGGCAAGCACCCGCCCCCTCTATGCCGCGCCCGCCAAAAGGATGGAGCCGGCGTAGAGGATGGGTTGTTTATTTCGGTTTATTAATCATCCCATTTCATATTCTAATGGTACGGTATGTACAGGAGTTTACAGCTCATTGTTTATGGCTTTTGTAGCTAGGGGGTAGGTTGTGCATGGCTATTGTTAAATTTTATTTGTGGCGTTGAATACGTATGGGACCTAGTATATTTTGAGTTTGGTAGCCTGGTGTATTAGTATGAGAGGGAAGAACAACCTATGGCTTGATCCCCGAAAGGGAAGCAGCGGTGCCGAGTGGCTTCCCTACGTAGATACCCACCTCGTAGAGTTTTATGTTCAAGATGTGGATTGTTGTTTTATTTCCCAACCACATGCATATGCTGGAACGTGTTTGGTGTGATCTGGGGGATATGTTTAATATTGGACCCTTACGTATGTCATTTGGTTACAAATAGGCAGATGCGGGAATTGCAAGGATAGAATGAGTGGCGTTATAAGGTAGATGTTTGTTGCTATGGGCGTCGTTATTTCTAGTCATTCCTGGCGTTCGTCGAGGTGGTTAAGTAACCAGTTTTATGAATCAGTATATTTTTCGTAGTTGAGTTTACAACTGAGATATGAGGCTCTATAGGTGGTTTGGTTGTACCCTTATTAAATTTTCGAGGTTATATGAGGTTATTATGTTTATGAAATCGCGGAAAATACTGAGGAGGAGACGCTGAAATTTTCCGGAAAGATCACGTCTTAGGAATATTTGTTTGAGTTTTGGCGCCTATTCTGGTCAAAGGTCTTTCCGGGTCCGCGTCTTCATCAACGGACCCGAGAGGGGGCATCTGAGTGAGCCATATTCATGACCATGAACGTCACAGGTAAGAGGAGCGATAGAGAGACAAGTGAGCATCGGGGGTCTTGGGCCCAAGAGATAGGCCCAAAGAGACAAGTGGGCCTCGAATGATATTGGGCCCAATAGATGGGCCCAAAGTTATGAGTGGGCCTCATATGGTATGAGGCCATAGAGATGGGCCCAGAGAAAGAAGAAAGTCGAGGGATTTTGACCTAAAGGAGGGAGAGGAGGGCAAAAGAAAGGGGGGAAGAAAAAGGAAGGAGGAAAAAGGGGGGCGGCAGAGGAAGAGAGGAGGGAGACATTGGATGTTAAGGGGTAGGAATTGGGCTCATACAGTTTGTGTTTTAAACAAGGGGGGTTGTACTATGAGTATTAAAAAAAAAATGTTTTTTGCAATCTTTAAAATTTGGCATGCATAACCTAGTGCCCCTGGCAATTCATACGACAACGTTTTTTGTAATTTATATTTGGGTAGAAAAGTATAAAACTATTTTTGTAATTTATACAAAATCTAGGGACTAATATCTAATTTAGATAAAGTGTAGTGACTGATATATAGTTATCATAAAATATAGGGGACTGTCCCGTAATTACCATAAAGAATAGGAATTGTTCTGTAGTTTATATAAAGTTTAGAGACCTAAAATTATTTTTTTTTTAAAACAAAAAAAAAAAAAAATAAAATAAAATAAAAATTGAGGAATTACCAAAATGCCTCTGGGACGTACATCAAAATTACTGTTCGTCAACCCCCAGATTTTTCAAGATTATTGAATATTATTTTTAAGATAATTGTACATTCTTTGTGTTTGAAGGCTTGAACTCTAATTTTAGATGTTTCTTTCATTAAATTTAATAGATGTTTAACCATTGTTGAAGCTCCTGCCAACAAAGTGCATCAACACATATATATACACAAATTAAATTTGGTTTCCAACCAATAGTGGCGTAGTTGTTGACATATTCTAACAAGTAATAACGCTCGATCGTTTTGCTGGCAAGATTTCTTGAACCCATCTTGTGTACCCCATATGCACTAGTAATTTGTAAAATGATCCTATTTAGCTTAAGATTGCGTAAAGTGTTGGTAAAACTTGTTTTTAATTTAAAAATAGTATTTGGTTTCTATTTAAAAAAAATAGTTTTTCATCCAAAAACACTTTTTTGGTCCCAAAAACTTGTTTTATGATAAAGCACTTTTTAATATATTTGTTTTTTTCATTTTATTCTATATTCTAAATGTTTTTTTTAAATACTTTTTTAAAAATCTTTTGAAAAAAAAAAATGAGAACCAAACACCCACTTAGCTTAAGATTGCGTTGTTGTAAAGCTTAATATATTTGTTTTCATTTTATTCTATATTCTAAATGTTGTTTATTTCGGAAATCGGAAATGAAGTGTTTATTTCGTCACTCCAACCATCTATTTTGGAACTCAAATAGTTAAAACTGTAAATATAACTCGAAATAACGAATAAGAAGAGTTTTAGTTACCAAAAAAAAAAACACTAAGGGTGAACTAGTATTACCCCCCACTAGATGAGCCAATTAAGATTTTCCCCCACTAAATGGGAAATTAGGGTCTCCCTAAATACACACAAAAAATTTTGGTAAACCCACTTTGACTATTTTTTTTTGTGTATTTAGGAGAAAGACTCTAATTTCCGGGATAATCCTAATTGGCTCATCTAGTGGGGGATAATACTAGTTAACCCAAAACTAATAATACGAAGAACTGCGTGATTAAAACTTTAGAAACGTCACTTCAAACAAAGAAACTCAGAACCGTTGAAATTGATGATACTGATATCGACGATGCGAGATGGATCTTACCAGAAATTTTGAAGGGTGTATTGGCCCTTGGTTGGTTTCAACTTACGGATCCGGCCCAAAGGATAATGCATTAGTAATGAACTAGAACTATGTAGAACCTTCTATTGTCTTCTGGGCCCGAACATCTAGAACGAATGAACGACCTAGCTTCTAGTAAGTTCTATAACAAATTCTTCCAACTTCTAGAAATTTTTATTCCAAAATTCCACTTGTATATAAACCATACCTCTCACTCATCCTTCAATCATAACAAAACAAATCAACTACTCAAAAAAGTCACATTCGTTTCTTTGAAAGCAACATGGATTTGAGGTTCATTGAGGCCCCACTCCTCTCAACTCTTCACCAAATGATGGACATGTCTGATGAATCCGAGAAGTCATCCAATGCACCAACACGCACTTACGTTCGAGATGCAATGGCAATGGCAGCAACACCAGCAGACATTAAAGAGTACCCGAATTCCTATGTGTTTGTTATCGACATGCCGGGACTGAAATCTGGTGATATCAAGGTTCAGTTGGAGGAAGACAATGTGCTTGTGGTCACTGGTGAGCGAAAGAGGGAAGAAGAGAAACAAGGGGCTAAGTATCTGAGGATGGAAAGGAGGATTGGGAAGTTTATGAGGAAGTTTGCATTGCCAGATAATGCGGATACGGAGAAGATTTCTGCTGTTTGTCGAGATGGTGTGCTTAATGTGACTGTTGAGAAGGTTCCACCACCTCAGCCAAAGAAGCCCAAGACTATTGAAGTGAAGATTGCTTAGATCTTAGAATATTATGGTTCATGAGTGATATGTGCTTAGATCTTCTGTGTCTTTGTTCCAGTTCGTTTGTTTAGGAATGTTGTTTATGTGCTTTTAAGGCTTGGAATTAAGAATATGAGTTTGCGCCTTTTGTTTTTCTGTTTGTTTAGAATAATCTTTGTTCAAACTTGGAAGTCAATCAGTCTTTCTCTGATCTTTTACACAGTTAAGCAGGTCCATATAAGCAATATGCTTTTCTCTGTTTTGACTTGTCTCATTGTAAACTGTAGTTACGCTTCGCTATAGGTATTGTGAAGCATAAAAGATCAACTACACAAAGCAGTGATGAAGTATTTTCATCAATTAACTTAAACTATCGTTGAGGAACACAGCTGAATGTAGAAGTACACTGGAAATGCTCCAAAATCTCACGCACAGTTGAACGGTACTTGCTGAATCTGAAAGACTGGGTACCCTTGAATCCGTCATAAGATCAAATTTGAAGTCCTTGTCCAGTTGTCCTGATAAAGTGTGCTACTGTGCTTTCACTCTGGCAGCATTATAGCTGACGACTTGAAATGTGTTTTGCGTGCTCTGTTCAAGTGTTGGATCTATGATAAAAGGACCATTACATTCTTAAACTATTAAAAGAGACAGGACATTGGTGCAAATAAAAAAAATATGATATCACGTAATATATACCCAGTAGACTTCCGGAGATCGAGGCTACCTCGACAAGTCTTATAGTGTGCTACCACAACAATAGAAGGTCACAGATTTCTTCCCAAGCCCTCAACTGGGGGAAATCGCCAGGTCTTGCGTCCAAGCCTTATAGCACACATTATGACAGATTTCGTCAGCCTTAACCTCACTGCATAAAAGAAACAAAGAGAAGGAACCAATTCAAAGTTTTCACCGAACCATGCAGAGGAACTAACATCAAGCCAATTTGTCTGTACCAAAAGGATTGGCGCCAAAAATTTTGTTCATCTGCTAGCACAGAAAAACTGAAGGTTACAGTTTGGAAACATTTGGAATGTTCAAAGCATCCTGGGAAAATTTGATTGGGCAGAATTCATAGGTCAAACACTAATCTTCCTGCCAAAAGGAAGTGGTTCATTGATTCATTCCAAGAAAACTGCAATCATTCACAAATCACAACAAAATAAATTTCCAGTTACAAATTACAACTGCAACAAAACAACCAGAGCCAGTTTATATATCTTCTTCAGAACATAATCCATGTACAATATGACAAAACAAGAACTTTGGACCTTTACCCTTTATTTGCAATCAATGGACCATTTGACTGTATTTTTAAGTACAAGGAAGCTCCATCAAACCCAAAGCAGCTTGGGTAAATTCTATCAGGCAAAGCTAACTCAAGGAAGTAAGACACTTGCTATGTACTAAGGGTGTCATTCAACATGGACTGATGGACTGATGGTACTCATGTCGCAGAGGTCTCAATCAGGCTGCAAAACAAAAGACGGCTTCAGCACAACCTGATTTTCTCATTTGGGAAAATAACATTGGGGTTCCGTATGTGTGGATTCAATGCAGCCAACTCTTTCCATTTTGCTCCTGTACCATGAACACGAGAAGAGATACTCCATAACGTCTCACCAGGTTGCACAGTTGTTGTTGTTGCTGCTGTTGCCTGGGATGATGATTTCACAACAGATTTCGACTTCATAAATGGATGCTTATTGCTCTTTCCCATACCAGTGGCCGCTAACCAACGAGACCCGGACTGCTGTTGTTTTGAAGTACCCCATAGTTTCTTTTTTCCTGGCTCAGTCTTCAGACCAGCCACATGAACTTCAGTGATTTTGAACTGAGCAACGCTTTCCTCTTCTTTCTTCTCTTCATTCATTTCCTCAGTTTTCGCATCCTCTGCCAATGGTTCAGTGTCATCATCTTCTTCTTCGTTATTTCTTCTTCTTGGGACTGTGCAGTATATTTTGGGTTTGGGAGGGACAAACACTCTTTCTACCTGAATCAAAGCAAGCATTGGAGTCCCAACTGGCTCATAATTACGTAGGGGATTTCGAAGCTGCACCATTAATGCCACTGTAAAGTTGTTCCCTAACAAACCACACCTATTAGAACCTTTGCCCTTTCTTTTTTCTCCCTCCCACCCTCCACTAACCAAGTCTGTGCTAGTCGCATGATGAGCTGCAAGGATCTTGGAAGTTCGCTCGCTATTTTGATCTTCTTCATCAACTATTCCTGCGTCCAGTCTCATCCACTCATCAAGTGTTATTGACAGACCCATCAATCCATCCACATCATCGCCACTATCTTTAATATCTAATAGCTGCAATCCTCCAGCTCCCTCCAGACCAAGAGATCCACTTATGTGGGTTCTCTTTCCTTCAAGTGCTGATATTTCTCCAATCTCTTGGGGGCTAATGTTTGAAGGTGCATCCTCATCAGACATACCAGACTGTATTCTCAAACCTTCTATAGAAAGAGCTTCTATCTTATCCATTGCCAAAGGGGCAAGGTCTTCCACAGATACATATTCTGAACCGGAATCATTCCTTATCGAGCTTGAGTTCATATGACCAGACCTGTTTCCAGACGAACTGCATTTACCTTTCCTTGCCCCACCAGATGCAGTCCCAGCCTCTGATTCATGCTGCATTAAAACCTGCCTGTGTCACATAATTAATCGGAAAAGGGAGAAAGAGTTGATCAAAACCTCGTCATATTAAAGGAACAAAAAGCAATGCTGATACAATTGGGGAACGGTGGAAGACAAAAGATAAACTACAAACCTCTCAGGTGCCTCCAAACTAGGTATAGCTTCCCAAGCTACCTGCTGCATTGTCTTCCCAGTAATATCTTCCAACGGCATTAACTTATTAGCTTGCACAGAAAGCTTTTCAATTCCAACAGAGGCTAAACGCTGTAATATCTCCATAATACCAGACCCCATTTCCGCTGGGACCACAACAGGACTAGAAACCTGCATGACCAAGTTCTCACCATGCTTAGCATTGCTGAAAAGCGAGGGACTCATAGACCGCAAGAATCCTCCACCCTTCGTCTGAACAAAGGGACCCAAACCATCAGCAAGAGGAGGCAATTCAAGTGGCTCTTCAGAAGGAAAGTGAATCGGACTCCCAAATCCACCGGCACTGTTAGGTGGAGATCTCTGAAAGGCCCTCTCATTCAAGCCCCACTCCCGCATTAAAGCTTCCGACTCCAAGTCTTCCAGCATTTTTGCTCTTGTTTTGCTTTTCATCACCTCTGCTGCTCTGTGGTGCTCTGCCTCAGCAGCTTGAACAAGTGATGACAGCTCAAAATCCTCCGAATCGTTCCCCCACTCAGATCCAGTTGGAGCATCATAACCATATTCGGCTACCTCTTCCCTGCCAATATTATAATCAAAGATGCAGTTGCCACCAGATAGGGCTTCCTTTTCAAACTGTCTCAATAAACGCTCTCTTGGAGATTCAGGATCACTATCTGAACTCAAACCAAAAGGACTATGCTCTATCCCGAGCATATTTAAAAACTCGCTCGCAACAGATTCAGTAGCGTCCAAGCTAAGGGACTTTCCCACTTTACTCGCTTTATAATTTGATTTCGTATCCAAGTAATATTCTTGCGCACTAGCTTGTGGAGAATCAAATTCTGCTGAATCAAAAACTGACAAATCCTGAAATGTGGAATTAGATTCTTCAATGGTAAGTTCATCTTTGAGGAGGTGCTCTTTGGTATTTTGATCATCAATAGAAGCTTCCTCCTCATAGTTAGCATAGTGTTCAACCTGGCAATCTGCATTGTTGTCCATTTCAACATGTACCAAATCACAGTTGTTGAGTTCACTGGGCTCAGTAGTGAGCATGATAGTATCATCACCAGTGTTTTCAGATCCTACTCCCAATCTCACCGACTCATTTGTGGAAACTTCTATCCCCTTCTCTATCACAGTAAAGTCTGCTTCCTCACACTCGTGAGCTAAGTTATCCATCTGAGGCTGAGACCTAGACAATGACTCTGATTCAACATGCTCAGGGAATCCCTCAGTCTCAGGCTTAGGTTTTTCTGTCTCAACATGCTCAGAGAATACCTCGAACTCGGGCTTTGGTTTGAGATGCTTGGCATGCTCAGAAACTGCTTCATACTCCATCTTTGGCTTGAGAGGCGCAGCATGTTCAGTGGATTCCTCAAGCTTAGGCTGTTGTTTTAAAGGTTCAAATTGTTCAGAGAACGCCTCGACCTCAGGTTTCGGTTTGAGAGGCTCAACATGTTCAGAAAATACCTCAAACTCAGGCTTAGAATAAGTGAAAGTGTCCACTTCCCCTTCATCAAGCTTTTGGTACAGAACAGACATTGAACTGGAAAGCTCTGACCTAGCTGTTGGTAAAACTTCATGAAGTACCTTCACATCTACAGATCGAGATGTGGGATGAGACCTTTGATTAGAATATCCCGAAATGCTTTCAGCACGTCGAAGCACCCCCCGAGAATTACTTCTATCAAAAGTCCCTACAGATTTTGCAGTACTTACTCTATTCTGCATCAACTTCACAGGTTCAGGAGCATCTCTGTTACTGTGTGATCCAACGACATCATCCCCAACAACTGAAAACTCAAAACTAACATGTAAAGTACCACCCTTAGCTCTTCCTGAGAGCTTAAAACTGGTAGTCCACTTTCCTGATCTCTTCTCCTCTACCAATTCCTCCAAAGTAAGAGGAAGCAGTCTTGTAAGATCAACCCGATGCTTCCCCAAATCAAGATCAGGAGCATGAACCATCGCTACATACAATAAGCAATGCTTGGCTTCATACTTAGCTGAATGATGAGGCCCATTTCCACTACCATAAATAGAGCACTTATACGTCAACGTCTCTTCAAACTCAACCAATCCTTCATAAGCCTTTGCTGGTCTAGTATGCAACATACCATCCCTCCTCTTCCAATGCACACACAAACTAATATCATTAAAACTCTGTGGCAACCCTTCTATTGCATGAACTTGTAGAGAGAAACTACAATTAAACCTACGATTTCTTATATGAGACAAAGCTTTCAAAGGTTTCCAATTCCATATCGACGATGACTTCTTATCCTTGGGCAATGTTTCTTCCTTAACAAACTTGGATTTCGACTTTGATTCAGCCAAATGGGCTTTCCCAGCCGATTTAGACCGAACTTCAGAAGCAGAAACTAATCGTTTTGATGAAGTTGTTTTGTTTAAATAAAGGGCCTGGCCTAATGCCTCAATTTCTTGTAATAATCTCCCATCCCCACCACTTTTCTTCTTAGTATCTACCTTGGACAGCATTTCTTCTACCAAAAATCAACACAAACACCACTTCAGTACAAATATACTAAAAAGATTCATTTTTTTACACAATTAAATATCATAATTCAGCTCAACAATTCAATTCCCTTCCTTAATTCAACTAATTGAACTATTTAACTACATGCAAGAAGAAGAAAACAATAGTAAAAGACCCTAAATCATGATTCAATCAACAAGCAGGGAAAAAAAAAACGCCCCTTGAATGGAATCTTACCTTTGTACTAATCTGAAGAGTAGAGAAGCAGAAACATTTGAAGTCAGAAACAATTGGAGAATTGAAAAGGAAAGCCCTAAAAATGTTACCGAGAAATGAATCGTCCGATTTTTCTTATCTGGGGAGCGGGACCTTGTTTTTTACAAATTGGAAAAATGTGAAAAAATAATGCTTTTGTCTTTTCTACTCAAAAACATAGGTGAGGCGGCGTATCGGGGAACTCTAATAAAGTGTGTGTTTTTAGTTTGCCTTGTCCTCGTTTTCCACATGGGAGGTAGGAATATGATATGCTTTGCTTGTGGAAATTATATTCTTATTTTGATTATGGTGTTATTCATGTTTTCTGTAATGGTTGCTAGAAAAATCTACGCGTGGAGGCACATTCTCTTAACTCCTAAGTATTTACGTTCAAAGGTGCACCAACTGCAAAAAGTAAAAGACCATTGAATGTGAACGAAACGAAATTTGATTACTATTTTCTTAATTGTGGACTCGGATAAGTTTATTCCGTGCCAAAAATGGACGACAATAAATAAGATGGCAGATGCAGATATAGATTTTTTTTTTTCGTTAAAGAAAAAAAATAGAAGTAATATAATCCTGATTACAAATTTACAATACGTATATATTTGCGACAAACGGCCGGTGTTAGAAGTTTCTTTGAAGCGAACGACTCCTAACCTAAAATTTGATATAAGTTGAATGGATATAAGGATATTCCCTCCCTTGGACATCATGTGGTTAGCTTTCTTGTATGTTTTAAAATTTGAAATGTACGTGGGTCATTGTTATTTGCCTTTCTGCTTGGATCCACCGACAAGATATGCTTCATTTGCATTCTTGTTTTTGTTTTGTTTTTGGCCGCCATCTTATTCAAAATGAAAATGACGCGCCAAAATGCACGCTTAACTCATAGTCTCATATATGGAGAAAAAAACATGTGGATTACGCAATTCTTCTAGATGTGAAAATGCCGCCCCATCATGAAGATCATGCTTGTGGGAAATCATTAAACCCAATAACCCATTAATTTCAACATTGCAATATTCACCGAAAAAGTGACTTCCAAATATGGACTCAGAGCTAGGCAGCTATCTCAGTTGGGCCCTGCTACCACACAAGTACGCAACAATTTTATGTGGATGGTTAAAGAAATTTTATGAAAATTGGACGCCAGAGCTCACATGCAACTCAAAGTTGTGTCTGGCTTGATCTGCAACAGTTTAATTTCGTACTTAACAGTTAACACCAACCTTGCCAGTTTGAGGGCATGGAATGATGGAAATAGTTCTTAACTCAGACCTTTTTGGAGGTCTTTTTGAAACAAAGGAGATGCTTATTGTCCCGCATTACCCAATTTTATATGATTTGATGTCACTCACGAGTCACGAGTCCCCCCGGTCAAATTTGAACTTATTGAGCTGAACCATATAACTGGATATCATCGTCGTATTACAAAATATTAAAATGAGGGGTGCGTCATAAAGTCACCCATAGGCCATAGCACTTCCTCAGAGCCTATCTTTAATTGGATTGATCGTGTATAATAACAAATCTATCAACGCTAATCTAGCTATTAGAATAAAATTAGTGATAGAGAAGTGTACTGGTTGACAAGGACAAAATGAATAATTTTGCAATTTCTCATCAACAATATTTCCCATGTGCCAAGTGATTTGTAACCTATAGCCAACAGCGTGAGCAGCTAGATTTATTTACTCCTATAGAACCAAGCAATCCTCACAAGTTGCTTTTCTTTTCTCATTCAAATTTTATATTACTTTGGGCGTTGCTAGATTTATAATGCAATCCAACTTTGAAAGACTTCATTGGGTTTTCAACACAATCCAGCAAAGACTCCAGAGTTCCTTTTCCTTTTCCTTTGTTTTACCCCCTCCATGGCACGCATTTAGAATGACAAACATAACAGTATCCCACAAAGCCAGAAGCAAGAAGAATCAAATAAGCTGCCACTTTTTAAATGTATGTCTAGGTAGGTATGTTCAAGTACTCAACTTAGCTTGGATTGAAATATAGTAAGTAGGGTTAACAACAAAATCTGAGAGCATCATCAACGCACTGCTATAACAAATTGAAGCACATCAGTTTTTTGCATGGTTATCAGACCCAGCCCGGACACTGACCTAGCAAAGTAACTGGGTCATTGGGTTACCGGTTTGATCAGTGGGTCACTGGTTCAACCAGTGGGTCAATACTTAAGTTGAAAATATTATATAATTCACTTAGTATATACATTTTCACAACTTCATTAGTGGCCCAGGTGGTCTTAGAGCCATTTCATTTTCCAATAAATCAAGGTTCCAATAAAAGTTGTTTGTGGTGTAATGGTAGAGATCCTAGCTTGTTTAATAGTCACCCAAGGTTCGATTCTTAGTACCAATAAATTAAAATTTTATAATTTCTAAAGTTAGTTATGGATCGGCCGCCGGACTAAACCGTCCAGGTTAAAGCGGTTTACAAGAAAATTGGACGAGTTAATCGGGTTTGGCCTGGGTCAACTGCTTAAGAAATTTACTATGTAACCCAACCCAGTTTGGTAACTGGGTCGCTGGTTCACCGGGTCAAACCACCGGGCCAGGCCAGGTCTGATAGCACTGGTTTTTTATATCAATAAAAATTGCTAAAATCCCGTTATGTACCAACGCATTTTTAAAAAAAAATTGGTTTCTATTTCGAATGGGAATACTTGTCTCGGCCCAATTTTTTTTTTTTTTTTACACGAGTAAACTAGCTTGTCCCATTCATTATTCCCTCCATTTCCTTGGCGCCAATTCATTTTGGCCTCCAACAGTACAAAATCTAGTCGATTCAATTTTTTATTAAGAAAAATAGAAAAAAGTTTGGACAACAAAACTTGACCCATCCCATTTGTGAGTTGTGAGACGGGAAACTTTGTCCCGTCCGACCCACTGTTAAAATTATGAATATTTTGGTTGTGAATTTAACAATTGACTAAAATAGAAATGAGATTTTAGCAGCGTGTTGGTGACCAAAATTGCCAAACAATTACTACCTGTCACATTAAAACTAGTTTTTAGGCAGTGAGTTGATGATGCTATAACAAGTAATAACAACTAGCAAACTAGTAATAAGTTCTAATAACAACAAAATCAAAGGCAATTCCAGTTTGTGAAAGAGTTGTTTAATATGCTAGTGATTATGGGTGCCAACGGTTCGATTTTGGGTCGGGTTTTAACGATTTTGGTTTGGGTTTTATTATTTACGGTTTTATCGGTTTCGGTTCTCAACGGTTTTAGTATGAGAATTATAGAACCCAATTCAAAACCATCAAAACCCACGGTTTCTTATCGGTTTCGGTTCTAATTCGGGTATTTATTATGTATTATGATTATTAAACAATTTCAATCATTTAAACACTAAAACTTAGTTTTTATTTTTTTTCTTTTCCTACATAATAATATTTTATGTATAATTAGTAATGTACTAGCAATCATATTTACATCAATCTATAAAGGGTTATTTAGCTTTTGGCCCCACTTTATATATGGATATTAGCGTTGGCTCTCCTAAGTTGCTAAATTCGTTTTTTGCCCCAGTTCTGTTAGTTGAATCAGTCAATTTTGTGTTGACTATGAGTTGATCTTCTCTTATTTTCGTAATGGCTCAAATACCCCTTAACAATATTTACCAATATGCCATTATGAAAAGGGTCCACTAACTGAAGTGTAACAGACACGTGCCTTAATCAAAACGGTCAAGATCATAACAATCGAACGAATACAATTTAATCTAGGAAAATACACTTGATTTCGTCTGGACCGTCCTTCTAACCCAATCTAACCACTCATGCTCTCCCTTAATTGATCACTATTCATCTTCATTCTCCAAGTAATACAGGCTATACATTTCTCAACAGTTTAGAATTACAACCTCACCAAAATGAATATTTGACACAAAATGATCAACACTCTTGAACTATGCACACTAATATATATCCGAAACTCACACTAAATAATACACTATCAATATGGAATTGGTGGTGTAGAGATTATCATCAACTACGTTAAGCAAAAAATTCAGCTGTGTACTTCGGATGATTCAATACCAAAAAATCATAGATCTTTCCCACATCACCAAGATCATATCAGCAACAAAACAATGAGAATTGATTGGGGTCTTGATCATAAAAAAAATCGGAATATTGTGTACTTGAGGAGAGAGAAGCTTTCATTTTTGTTGGTGGAATCACAATCTTTCAATTTGTATGTTGAATGTGTTTTTTTATTTCTAGATTCTACTATCCACAATATAAGAGGATCATTGATACCAGTTATCAATTTGAGGAGGTCGACTACTGGTGATTGACATTTGACACCCATTTGAGGTGGTCCAAGAAGAAGATGAATAGTAACCATAGAAACAATAGAATTTCGAAATCGAAATGTAATGGAATTTCGAATCGAAATGAAACAATAGAATATTTTGTTACAATTTTACATGCAAGTCACGAGAAGGGTAAAATTGCCATTTTAAAGAATACATGCGGTGGAGTTAAAGTTGACTGATTCAACTAACAGAACTGGGGCCAAAACCAAATTTAGCAACTTAGGAGAGCCAAATGTTAATATCCATATATAAAGTGGGGCTAAAAGCTAAATAACCCATCTATAAACATATATCAATCATACACGCTAAAACATTTACCATTCATGTGATAATTTCAAGCTTTGATATAGAAATTAAAATAATCAAATATTTAACTCCAAAAAATTTGATTTTTTTATGTGTATATACATATATTTGTTTCTTTGCATTAACTCGATCGTGTACACGTATAATCACATATATTTGTTATCTTGATATATTTTACGTGCATACATATACATTTGTGTGTATTAACTCGTATTTTAAATCAAACATGCGAGTACATGCGTCTTACAATTACATCTCGATAATCACTAATTTTTAACATGAACGTACACTACATATTGGTTTATAATAAGTGCATGTACCACAATATATCAAGCATGTGTATCATATTTAAATATATATGTGCGTACATAAGTAATAAATATAAAATATATTAGTTAATTCATAATATACACGTTGACATTATTATTAACATCTATGATACACTTGTTTAATGTATTGTTATAAAATATACATTTAACAACACACATTCACTATTATGCTATATATATATTTAATAGACTTTTACACGTAAAAAACATATTTTATATTATAATATATAAATTTGATTATTTTAAATGTAATATAATACTAAATTTTATATATCAAAATCATAATAATCGGTTTCAATTTTGGTTCGGATACCTATAGATTGTTTACTATTCGGTTTTACAGTTTCGATTATTTATTGGTTCGGTTTTTAATGGCCTATTATTTATTTTAAATGGATCTAATTTTTTAAGACCTATAATCAGAACATTCAGTTATGGGTAATCGGGTATCCCCACCCTTACTAGTGATAAAACCAAGAAAAAGAAAATAAAGTGGTCTACGTCGGTACTTGCACCAAATAAAGAAAATAAAATAAAACTATAAAATAAATTGAGAACTTGTTTTTAGGGTGCGTCAATTATGCGCTATAAAGTAACAATTAGCAAACTATTAATAATAATATGTGATCCAATGGTCTAAAAATAAAAAACATCACACATCCAACATTGAGAATGTGAGTTTGTTTTTGATTTTCAGATTGTTGGATCACACATCCACCGAAACAGGATCTAGTCCGTATCAGAATATCCTCGGTTAGAAACAACCAAATTAAAGGCAATTCCAGTTTGCGAACGGGGGTTGTTTAATATGCTAGTGATAAAACCAAGAAAATGAAGAGGTCTACGACGTCTTCGGTACTTGCAGCAACCTTCTAAGAAAATAACCCGTTTATATACTCCAATTGCTATATAAACATCTAAAACTGAGACAAACAGTTGTAGCGCCAGTCAGGTATCAATCCATCGACTTCTGTATTATCCACCTGTGGATAGATCGATCAATAAAGATGGCAGCACCAAAAAGGCCTCAATTCGTGCTATTTGGATCTTCAATTGTTCAGATAAGCTACAGCAATGGTGGATGGGGAGCACATCTTGCAGACATCTACAGCCGTAAAGCTGACATAATATTACGAGGGTACAATGGTTGGAACTCACGGCGTGCTCTCGAAGTTGTCCATCAAGTTTTTCCAAAGGATGCAGCTATACAACCTGACTTGGTTGTAGTTTACTTTGGCGGAAACGACTCAATGGATCCTCATCCCTCTGGCTTAAGTCCTCATGTGCCACTTCCAGAATATGTTGAGAACATGAGAAGTATTGCAATTCATCTAACTAGCCTTTCAGACCAAACACGCATAATTTTTCTTAGTTGCCTTCCTGTCAACGAGGAACAATTTCGTTCTAAGTCTAAGCTTGTTCGCTCCAATGAGGCCTGCCAGAGATATTCAGAAGCTTGTATACAGCTCTGCAGAGATATGAGAGTGAAGGTTATTGATCTCTACACAGCTATCCAGAAAACTGATAATTGGAAAACTTCAAGTTTTACAGATGGTGCCCACTTATCTTCTGGGGGTAGCAAGATAGTAGTGGATGAGATACTGAAGGTCTTAAAGGAAGCAGAATGGGAGCCGAGCCTATATTGGAAGTCCTTGCCGTCTGAATTTGCTGAGAATCGTCTTTCTGCTCACAAAGAGGATACTATAAACGCTGATGAATGGACCTTATACAGGGAAAATTGGCATTAATTGACTATTTTCTCTGCTCATCTGTTCAGACGAAAAACATCTTCGTCGAATATGTTTGTATTGTACGTATATGCAACATCTAAAGGAACTCAAAGTACGTATAAGTAGGTTATCGAAAAAAAAGAAGAAGTAATTATAAGTTGCCAATAACAGAATATTTCAGTTCATAATAAATGGGCATCTTATGTAGCTCTGTTTCTAGATTGCGCCTTTGCTGCTTCAGACTGCTTGGTTAGCCTGGAAAGACCCTGGAGCAGTAAACGTAACGTTTTCGCCGTTCCGACCCTCCCCTCGCCTGGACCACCATCATTAGTGTATGTGGTGTTGGAATCTCCAAGAGTATTTCAAAATACTTGTGTGTGTGTGCAACGTGGAGGAGATGAACTATGTGTGTTCTCTCCACTTTAGTGCATTGTGTTTAGTCCCACATTGGTGAACCACCACTAGCAAATGAGGTATATGAGAAATTCCTCCATCATAAGGGCGTGCCCTTAGGGTACAAAGGTTGCCTAAACTTTACTTTTGCAGGAAGTTTCGGCTAGGGTGGCTAGAGTTCTACTTCGACTTGGTTTTGTGAAACCGACTTTGAGAGGTGTCCTTCTCCCATCTGGTAACCGATTGATACCTATAGACACCGCACCTATAGACAGGGATCGATTACTAAGAGGGGATCGATTACTAAACAGAGAGAGATAGGAGCTAGAACTCGAGTGCACCAGCAAATCCATTACAGACATACATAGAGTGAGGGCGAGTACACCGGTGAATCCGATTAGCATAGAGACGTAACTCATCCAAACAAAAACAACCTTCAATCACCATACAGAGAAACAGAAACCCATCTTATTCTTCTTCTATTTTTACCGCCCCCGAGGAGAGAGTTATATTGCTATATTACAGAGGGTAGTACGTTCTAGTGCAAAGTCGTCACTTTGTTAACCATTGAATCATGTGAGGAAGACGCCCATTGTTGCCTTTTCGCACCATTGGAAGGGGCGAAATCTTTCCTTGAGGACAGCCTAATCCGCGCCTTGGTTATTACCTGTTATTCTGTCCTTGTCTTCTATTGTTTTCTTTTATCTGCATACAACATGTGGGTAGGATAACAAGCCCATCATCACCGCCAGTTAGTTGTTCGACAGGAGGAATTGAAGTCCATTTTCTCCACATTCTCTCCTTCATAACGACTTGGAGAACATACTTAACCTAGTGACGGTCTTTTACGTGACAGGCACATGCCACTGAAGTCACGTGAATAGCACGAGCCACTTACTCTCAGACTTGATCTGATGGTCCTCGCCTATAGTGCGGATCTATAGTCTTACAATATTTCACCCACCACGTGTCACTTAGACAGTAGCGGGAAATCCCCCTACACTATTTATGGGTCATACATTTTATTACTTTTTTCGTTTTAAAGACTGACTGCAAAAACTTAAAGATCGCTTAATCACATTTGAACTAAACAAAACTCGATCCATTTTCTTTGTTGTAAATATGCGTGCCAAATATGGTCCCAAACACACAGTGGCGGAACCAGGATTTTAGTTTAGAGTGGACAAATTAACATGTAATTCATTAAAAAAACGACTCAAAATTCTTAACACCAAAAATAAAAAATTATAAATATGTGTACATTAATTATCAAAAAAAAAAAGTTTTCAAAAAACTCAAAATCAAACAAAAAAAAAATTACAAGTGTGAGTATCCACCTTTCTGAAACCATTGTATAATCGCCACAGAATCTATGGTTTTAAATATTTTTTTCTCAATATATGTTACTAGAAAATCATTCACCCAACTCATCTTCTATACGATTTCAAAGTCGATTCTTTACAATATGCAAAACTGAAAATACTCTCTCAACAGTTGTATGGAGAACTTATGAGATATTAGAGTTTTTCAATTAATCAATGACAAAAGCCACATTTGAACATGTGCAAGTTTTTGAGTAGGGGTTAATATTGCTAGAAAAAAAAATTGAAAAAGAAGAGAGATTTTCTTTTCTTTTTAATTGAGAGTTTTGATAAAGTGCTCTCAAATTAGTGAAAGTCCAGCCCAATTAATAAATCTTAAATAAATCAAGTGATAGAAAAACATCACACTCTTGGTGTTTTACATTTGGGTAGCACCATAGCAAAGTTTTACATCTTAAACCAACGCACATAAATTTTTTTTTTTTTTTTTTTTTTTTTTGAAGTTCAGAGTGTGTAGTTGCTCACCCTTGCACGCCTTTGGCTCCCCCTGCAAACACGGATGATATATAAAATAAGATAAACGATTTCTTTTGTCTAACCTTTAAAGTCAATAAAAAATTATAGTTTATCAATTTTTAGGTACAAGTAATCCATCCATAGTTATACAACTATGTTTGCGACCAACACCAAGGTTTATATATGGAAAGCATCGCCAGTCTTAGAAGTTTCTTTGAAACCAACGACTCCTCATCTAAAATTTTATATAAATTGAATTGCATATTCCGTCCCTTGTACATGATGTGGTTAGTTTTCTTGTATATATTTTTAAATTTTAAAATGCGCGTTACCGCGTGGTCCTTATTATTGGCTTTTCCAATTGTCCAAACTCCAAAATACATCATTAAACCCATTATTTCCAACATTGCAGTATTCACTAAAAAAAGTGACTTCCAAATATGAACTCAGAGCTAGCTCAGTTGGGTCTAGGATTGTCAATTGATGGGTTTGGATAAGGTTTTGGAAAATCCAAACTCGATCCGATAAGAAAAATGGGAATTCGAAACCGAACCGAATTGATAATATTATATTTCATCCGAAATCGAACCGAACCGATAAAATATATTACAAATCAAAATTGAATCGATCCGAAGAAAACTATAAAATTAATTAAATCAATTAATTTCAACCACAATTGATAAACATATACAAAATTAATTATAAATATTACTAAAATGTTATCTTATCAGTTCGGGTTCATATTGGTTTGGTGGAAAATAATTTTAAGTCAAGTCGGTGAAAGACAAACCAAATTACCAAAATTCAAACCGTTTTTATCGGTTTAGTTTGGGTTGGTTATTAGATTATTGAAACCATTGACCGCTCTAGTTGGCACATGCTACCACACAAATAGTCAAGTACCATACACAACGATTTTATGTGGATGGATGGTTAATGAAATTCTATGAAAATCGGACGCCAAAGCTAAAATGCAACTCGAGGTTGTCTGGCTAGATATGCAACCCCACCAATTGTGCGCATAGTTTGGTGTTGCGAATTTGATGCGGAACTAGAGATGGTTTGGTTATAGCGGTGAGACCTCTTAAATATCAAATATCAAATTCTTTAAAATTTGGTAAAAACAGTGAGACCTCTTAAATACTAAATATCAAATTCTTGAAAATTTGGTAAAAACCATTTTTAGTTGTGAGACCAAATAAAAAAAATAAACCAAACCAAAGCCGATTTGGTGTTTGGTTTGATACTGTATCAAACGTACGGCGTTGTGTTCAATAAGTTGCGCGTGTGTGGGTTGTTGTGGGCTTATTTGGCGTTGTTTTCATAAAGTAGCGACAACTTCAAAACAACGTGGGTTTTGAGTTAAATTGTATGTAAGTACCCTCCGTTCTACATTCATATCACTACAACACACGTATCCACACACCACGTCATACTTTACCAGCTCGTACCAAGCCATCAAGACGTAACAACAACCCAGACTCAGGTCGTCCTAAATATCAGATACATCCATATATGGAAGCAAATGATCTACCGCAATCTTGAAGCTCAGTCAACGCACTAATCAAGAAAACATTTACTTTGTAATATCATCAGTAATGACGAATTATCAAGATAGCACAAAATATGGATCTATACTTGACAACGGCCTGGAGCAAATAAGGAAGGTTAGCTCAAACATCTATAAGTAGAGATAGATAAACTACGTAAGACTTGATTCAAGTTTGACCCAAGGGTCTTGATACGTAGGCAACTCTTGTCCCAAGAAAGAGTGCAGTCATTCCCTACCAGCCACAACATCAGGTCGTAGACCCAAAATATAACACATCTACATTGGCGCTGTCTGCCGATTCGTTTCCTTGAGAAAAACACATATACTATTTTCTCAAGCCCACGAAGCTGGTCAAAAAATCACCATGGAAGCACAACTTCAAGCTCTAGTAGATCAAGTCAAGTTCCTCCACGAGTCATTTACCACGCTCCAGCAAGAGAACCAAGCTATGCTCGAGCAAACCACTTCCAACACCAACAACATGACTCCAGACGCCATCAACAACAATGCGGTCACAGCCCTCACAACAACCACTAATCAACGCCTCGATGACCTCACCCAACGATTGGACAAAATAGGTGAAAAAGCGAGCGTAGCCCAGATCATTCAGAAGATGCTCCAATCATACAAGGCATCACCATTCACCATAGAAGTCAGGGACAAGCAGCCTCCCACTGACTTCATCCAACCAAAGTTCCCGTTGTACGACGGTAGCTCATGTCCAGGCCAGCACATAGCTCACTTCAGCCAAATCCTTGCGCTCTACAGTGCTCCAAACTATAACTACCTAAAGTACAAACTCTTTCTAGCCAGCTTGAAGGACGGAGCATTATACTGGTTCTACATGCTCACTCCTAATTCAATCAACAACTTCGACAAGCTGGCCGAAACATTCGTAACAGAGTTCGTCCACAACAGGAAGAAACATGCCGACTTAGACTCACTGTTCCAGCTGAAGCAGGCACACGGCGAAACTATCTGCACTTTCCTAGGACATTTCAAGAAAGAACTCTTATCAATGGAGCCAAGCCTCAAAGACAGCTTCGTAACTTCTGCATTCACCAACGCACTCCTAGACGACTCCGATCTAGTAGGGTCTCTTATGCGCAACAAGCCAGAACGCCTAGACGACCTGTACCACAGAGTTGACAAGTACATGAAGTACGAAGAATGGATGGCACAACGTAAAGGCAAATAAGTCCACGCAGTAAGCAACAAGCGGGGACCCAAAGAAAGCAATCAATACTCAAATAACAACAACAAGGGCAACAACTCCCACAAGCCCTCATACACTAAAAGAGAATTCTCCAACTTCTCCAGGACGCCAAGCAATATCTTGAAGAAGATATATACAACACCTTACTTAAAGCCAAACATCAACATGGTGATAGCAATACCAAGACGTCCATACTGCCATTTCTACAAACTCCACCACCATGACACCGATGAATGTTGGAGTCTCAAACACTACCTCCAAGACTTAGTCGAAGAGGGAAAGCTGAAAGAGTTCCTGCCAGAAAGTGACCTTAGGCATAAGCTGAATGCCAACTGCAACAAAAGCAGGAGCTGGAGCCATGAACGACCTGCTCGTAGAAGAAGCAGAAACAGAACAGCGACGATCTAAATCTCCAGGTCGGTCGAGGCACAACAGGAGATAGAACTCCTCCGATCACGACGAGGAAAAGGTAATCCACATGATTACATACACCTCCAACAACGAAACCTCAGGTCGTGAAAAGCACAAGCGTGTAGGAGCGCTGCAAGAAATCTAACACCTCTCCTATAAAGCTGAAGTAATCACTCCTACCAACTCCCAATCTACGAACTCCATATCATTTACCAAGGAAGATTTTGATAAGGTGTGCCTACCTGTCACACCCCGAATTTCGACAGAATTAGGAAAAACAATATTTGTTCCCGACTCTTCGATTTTCGAGGTGTGACGCACTTTCAACTCCCAAAAACCCATAAACAGTTTAAATATGCGGATAATTAAAAACCAATAAAATTTTTAACTTAAACAAAAGTCCTCTTCATTACAAAAATTCACAAATAAGATTAGGTTACAAATCTCTTTTCAATAACTCTTTATTTAAAATTACAAATGAAAATACAAATAATATTGTCTCAACTGAAAATCTATTTCACTTCAAGGGAAAACAAAACCTATCTTGAAATGCGACGCTAACACAACCCACAAGCAGCAACCAACCTTTTTCAACACTAAACATGTCAAGACTTATCAACTATGTTCATTTAATGAACACACCCGATAAGCAAACATGCAAATTGGGTCAGCATTATAAACAATGTTGGTGTGAGTAGCCCTAAAATACAACATATACTTATACATACACAATCCATAAGGCAGTTAGTTCCTCCACCGAGGCGCCTTAACTTCCAACAACTAATACGACATTCTTAACTACAATAAGTAAAGGCAGGGGTAGTTCCTCCAATCGAGGTGCCTTAATTTCCGCTAACCACACAACAAACCATACACATAATAAAAGGTATTTAGTTCCTCCACGAAGCCTTAGGTTCTAACTAAACTAATAACCGACTAAACATATTCTATACTTACTTGCATTTCATGATTTCAATTACTGAGTGGGTGCCCCCGCGCGAGTAATTAGTTTGACCCACCCATCGCAAAACCATATACAATCATCTATCTAAAGATATATCATTAACCAATATATTACCATAATTATATTAATTAAGGCTTTCTTTGCGTGTCCCTAAAATCCACGTCGTATCTATGTCTTACCTAGTTTCCTAGCTACCACAATCGCTTCCCTACGCCGAACATGTACATCCACATGTTTCCCTCACATAATGAACCACTCGCATGCGTAACTACTCGGCGAGATGATGCGCGACACTAGGTAACCCTCACACGGAAGCCATTATGTGAGTTCTGCCATTATACAGCATAAAATATCGCGCATCTCGTTCTAATTTTTGCGAACGGAATAATCAAGCCACCATTCGGCTACGCCAGAAGGGCCAATCACATTACTTACGCCAGAAGGGCCATTCAGATTCTCTGAAACGCCCGAAGGGCCAATCATATCATATACGCCCATCACAAGGGCCAAATCACATGAGTTGTGGTAGCTAGGTTCTAGGATTTTCGTTACGTAATTTATTCAAATGTCATACATTTATATCTCAGAATAATTCTTATTCTATCTCATGCCAGTATACTTAATTGTACTGAAGCTCAACGTTTCTTGTTATAATACAATCCACATTATCACGTGCCAATACTATTCATTGCACGATATCCAAATATCTTTATATCAAATCTCGAAACTTATTATTTCATGTGCCAATTATATATTGCACTACACCATATCGAATATCTCAAATCTTCATAAAAACTACAATTCATTTAAGTAGCAACTCATAATATTAATCAATCCTGTAACGTATTCGTTCAATATATTTATGTGAACTCAATTCTCCATCAAAAGCACGCATAATTATTCGAGTCCAAATCACAAGTCAGGTCAAACTGATCAACCATAAAAAAAGCCCAAAACTAAAGTCCATGAATCTGAGTCCATGTGTAGTTTAATTCTCATAAAAATGTATATATCTAAGTCTTATAAGAATTCCTTTCTAATTACGTGCCAATATTTATATGTTTTACACACTACTCACGCCAAATCTTAATTAGATAATGACAAACAAGGTTATACAATTTCGATAATATTTTATTACTACATTTGTCCATATTCTTAAATATGTGAAAAACTGGAAAAAAGTCAGCATTCCACAGTCAACAATCAACAGTCAACGGTCAACGGTCAACGTCAAAGTCAAACTATCGTTTCCATGTTCAACAGGTTCAGGGTCATAGCCCTGGTTCATGGCTAAGGTCAAGGTGCATGGCTTTTGGGTTCATGACTAAGGTAATGGTTCGGACCCAACTAGCCAAGCCCAAACCCAAATCTCAGAACACAAAAGTCTAAAGGTTGAAAGATCCATTTGGATCTCTATTAAGTCCTATGGGTTGCCCCAAATAAAAATTAGAAACTGGCCCCAAACAATTCATTGATCAAGCCCAAAAGAAGTAAAATAAAACTGACCCAACCAAACAACTTAAAATCGAGCCCAACAAGAAATAGAACCGGCCCAACATAATAATAGAGTTTTGGCCCAACCAAGCAAAAGGTTTATGCCCAAGCCCCAAGCCCACGAACCAAACAGTGTCATCTTCTCCATCAGCCACCACCAGCTCCTTAAGTCCGTCCACCACTCGTCCTCCCCTCTTAACCCACTGATTTTAATCCCTATAAAAAACCAAACAACATTAATAAAAACAAAAACCCCAAATCATTTAATCCCTATACTTCATCAAAACTAGATTTATAATATTTCGACCTCCATTAATAGTTCTTCAAGCTTTAACAGCTGTCCCCTCACTCTACAACACTCAATCAATCGCTACCACCAACTATACCACAACAAAACGAGTTCAAACAATAATCCAAACGATTTTCTTGCGACGCCATTAAAGTTTTTTTCAAAGCTTCAACAGCCTCATCCAATCAACCAACAACCCACATCAAATACTTAACCCCCAACATCAATTAACTAATTCAAAACCACAGCAAAGAAAAAGAGTTCAATAAAAATAGTACAGACGACGCCATTGATGCCGGATTCCATTGCTTTGGCTGGGCGACGCCATTGACGCACCTTCAGAGCTTGAACAACTCCCTAACAACCGATTCTAAACCCACATCACCCACCAAAACAATCAACATGATTTATGTCGGTACCCTTCCTCCAAATCTGGATTTGTATCACGCAGCCATTAACAAGCATAAACAACACCCGCTACAACTAAACTAATCATCCGTCAATCCAAACAATGACAACCATAACAGTATTCAAGTTTAAACTAATCTACCCTCTGTCGTGACGCCATTACCAAGCATAAAGCTTCAACAGTTCATCACAGAGTTTCAACAGTTCAATAAAACTAAAATATATCAACTGAAATAACTAAGTAGAAAAACTGATCGGAAACACTCGACATTAAAAGTTTTTATTCGTAGATGTAAACCTCTAGTTTCGATAAAAAGAAAAAACAGAACTACTCACCTAATTAAAAGCTCCACGAATTTTCCCTTAGTCGAATCGTCGCGCTCCAACACTCAAGCAATCAAGCCGCCTCCATTTTTATTTTATTTTATTTTTATCTCTAAACCCTATTCTCTAGAAAAATAAGAATATATACTTGGGTTTGAAACCTAAGTCCAACACAGACTCGGGCCCAGAAATCAGGCCCACATATCCCAAATCCAATCCAGCGAATTTTAAATAAATAACTAAATTAATTAATTAATAAATAAATACGTATTTTAAATACGGGCGTTACACTACCCCATAATGATGCCCTGGTAGTGCACATAAAAATCAACGAATGGATAGTCAAACGGGTCCTAATCGATCTAGGCAGCTCCTGCGACATCCTTTTCTACCAAACTTATATGGATATGCACCTGCCAGACTCGATGATGATAGAGTCAAATGTACCACTCTACAGGTTCAATGGAAACCGCACAGATTCCATTGGAGATGTCATCCTACCAGTCTCCATTGGAGAAAAAGAGGAGATGGTCAAGACCTCAACACGATTCAGTGTGATTGATGTCAAGTCGTCCTACAATGCCATCTTAGAACACAGGTGGATTCACAAGATCCAAGCAGTTCCATCAACCTTACACTAAGTCCTACGGTTCCTCGAACCCCGAGGCATCATGGAGCTTAGAAGCAACCAACTAGAAGTACATCGATGCAATCAAGTCAGCGCAACAAGCACGGCCAAAACTCAGGTCGTACAAACAAAAGAAATCCCAAAGCCGCATGATCCACAAGCTTCCAGCCCTCCAGCATCAGCAACAGACAAGCTCAAAGAGAAACAAGCACAAATTGAACCAGGAAAAAAAAGTCAATTTGGGCACAAATGATGACCCAAAATTTGTTTATGTAGGGGTTGATTCAGACCCCAAGCTCAAGGAGCAACTTGTCAAATTTCTATATCTAAATAAAGATGTTTTTGCTTGGTCGTATATCGATATGCCAGGAATCGACCCTCAGGTCGCTTGCCACAAATTAAATGTAGATCCAACTGTAAAGCCTATCAAACAACGACCTAGGAAACTAGCACTCAAATTTCAGAAAGCCATTAACGAAGAGATAAAAAAGCTCAAAAATATTGGATTCATCAAAGAAGTCGAGTATCCGACCTGGCTAGCTGACATTGTAGCCATTCCTAAGAAAAATGGCTAGGTACGACTCTGCATAGACTTCACCAACGTCAACAAACATTGCCCAAAGGATAGCTTCCTCCTACCAAGGATTGACATACTGGTAGACCAAACTTGCGGACATGAACTTTTATTATTTATGGACGCATATAGTGGATACAATCAGATACCACTTGCAGAAGAAGACTAGGAAAAGTTGTCTTTCATAACCGAACAAGGAATGTTCTGCTACATCGTCCTACCATTCGGCCTGAAGAACGCCGGTGCGACCTACCAAAAACTTGTCACGAAGATGTTCAAAGACTTGCTGAGCGACACCATGGAAGTCTACATAGACAACATGGTAGTCAAAAGCAAAAAGGTTGGCGATCACATTTCTTACCCCCAAGAAGCCTTTGAAAGATTATACCAAAACAAGATGAAGCTCAATCCAACAAAGTGTGTATTTGGAGTAGCCTCAAGAAAATTCCTAGGATACCTCGTCTCACAAAAACACATTGAAGCAAACCCACACCAAATACGAGCTCTCCTTGAAATGCCAGAACCAACTTCCAAGCAACAAATTTTCAAACTGTCTGGCATGGTTTCAGTCCTCAACAGATTCATCACACGTGCATCTGACAAATGCAGACCATTCTTGCAAATACTCAAGAAGGGTGCAACATTCACATGGACAGACGAATGCCACAAAGCTTTCAACGACCTGAAGGCTTACCTATCAACTCTGTCCGTCCTGTCCAAACCAAATAAATGAGAAACACTGGGGCTTTTTACCTTGCAACTACCGACTTCGCCATTAGCTCATTTCTCTTTTACAAAAGCGAGGGAATCGAGAAACCAGTCTATTTTATCAGCAAGACATTGGCAGATTCAGAAAAGCATTACTCTCCAATTGAGAAAACAATGCTATCTTTGTTATACTCTTCTCGCAAGTTTCGACCTTACTTCTAGGCTCACAGCATCAAGGTCATAACAGATGTACCCATCAAGCAGGTTTTGAGTTTTAACAACAAAACAGTCCGCATAGCCAAATGGGTTGAAGAACTCGGAGAGCATCACATCGACTTTGTTCCCATAAACAACTCACAAAGGTCAGGTCATTGCTGACTTCTCTGTCGGAGATGTCAACTGGGAACTCGAGCCCATCACTTCACTCCACCAACCAACCACCCCAGACACATAGCACATCTACGTAGATGGAGCGTGCAACAACAGTGGTAGTGGTCTGGGGGCTGTGTTAACTTTACCAGAAGGGACCCAGTTACAAAAGTCAATCAAGATCGATTTCGCAACATTCAACAACGAAACGAAATATGAAGCATTAATCACAAGCCTCTGCATGGCACAACAAATACAAGTCCAAAAGTTTAAAGCTTACAGTGACTCACAACTAATCGTTAAACAGATCACCAAAGAATATGTGGCAAACGGAACAAACTTAGCCAGGTATGCCTAGGTCGTCAATGATATCATCAGCTCGTTCACAACATTCTCTTTGGAATACATTCCCTGAGAGGATAATAGGCATGCAGACAACCTGGTTTTCTTAGCCTAAAAAACTCAAGATGCATGTCTAAGTACAATCTACATTGACATCCTAGAGAGGCCCGCATACCAACAAGAAAGCGTCAACAGCCTCACAGACTTCAAGCCCTCATCTGAAGAAGAGATCACTCAATCTTGGATAGGCCCATTCCTGGAGTTTATCTTACATAGTGAGCGCCCAGCCGAGGCAAGGAATGCTTGTGCCATATAATTTCGAGCCCCTAGATACACTGTGATCATCGGACCATTGTTCCGTAAATCTACAAGAGGACCCCACCTAAGGTGCATAACTCCACGCGAAGGCCAACTCATCGACGAGATTCACAAAGGCGAATGTGACAACCATGCAGGAGCAAGATCCCGGGCCCATAAAGCAATCGTCCAAGGGTATTATTGGCCAGGCATGCAAATCGAGGAAAAAAAGTATATCCTCAAATGCCACCAATGTCAAACATTTGGCCACAACCATCTAAGTTCAAGCACGTGAGTTTATCAACATAGCCAGTCCTTGGCCTTTCCATATGTGGGGACTAGACATCATGGGACCATTTATCCCACAAAAGAAAACAGGACTCAAATGCGTCCTTGCAGCCATAGATTACTTCACTAAATAGGTTGAAGCAATACCACTAGTTCAAGTCAAGGAAGTTCACATCATCAACTTCATATAGACCAATATCATCACAAGATTTGGTCTATCCCACACCCTCGTCATGGACAACGGAACCCAATTTGCTGGCACACAAGTCAAGGCATTCATATAAAAGTGGTGCATCACTCAAGCATTTTCTACACCTAGATATGTACAAGCAATGGCCAAGCAGAGGCCACAAACAAATCCATTAAAGAAAATCTCCAAAAGAAATTGGAGAGCAAAAAAAGTCAATGGCCAGAACAACTCGAGAACATGTTATGGGCATACAGAACAATAGCCCGAGCCAGTACCAACGAGCCTCCTTTCACACTTTGCTTCGAAACAGAAACAATCATACCATCAGAACTTACAATCACAATGACATGTTCTGACATCGTTGAATCAAGAGAAAATGACAACATCTTAGCCAAAGAAATCGACCTCCTAGAGAAGCGAAGGAAAATTGCTGCAATATCCCTAGCTCAGTACCACCAAACAATCCAATGATATTACAACAAGAAGGTCGTCCCAAGGTCTTTCCAAGTTGGTGACCTAGTCCTCAAAAAGACCTTAGCACCAGCTAAGCTTGACCCAATTTGGAAAGGCACATACATAGTTCACAAAGTCGTTGGAAATGGAGCTTACTAGATCAAAACTCAGCTCGGTGATATGCTTCCCCGACCTTGGAATACAGCTTTACTAAAATGTTTTTACCAGTAATTTGTTTCCAGATGTACCAATCAATATAAATAAAATTTCATCAGTATTTCCCGTATAAATGTTATCCTTGCATTACATGAGAACCACGCATCTTACACTCGTTACCCGATCTGGGACATCAATGTATCAGATCGTACACCAACGCCAGAGTTCAACACGAGTAAACTATAGTTACCACACAGTGGTTAATTATCAATCAAATCCAATCCACAGTCCCCCAAAAGGACCACAAATCAACTTAACACCAACGTCAGGGTTAAGCATGATTCAAGTGTAATTGCCACGCAAAAGCCAATTATCAGTCAAATACAAACCCAGGGACCCCCAAAAGGACCCCCAAGTCAACTTAAGGCCTTTGAAAGGGTTAAGTTTGAGTTAACTATAATTACCACTCAAAGGCTAATTATAAGTCAAGAATCAATAAGAAGTTCCCCCAAAAGGAACCACTCAATCAATACAAACACCTAAGGACACAAGGAAACCAAGGTGCCAACTACGCACATCTATCAGGTCGTACACAGACACTCACAACCTACAAGCATCAGACAAGCTAACAAAGTTCAACAGGTTGTCAAGCCTACTACTATGCATCACAGGTCGTCAAATAACAAATAAAAAAGAATGGAAGCAATCACATTTATGCAAAATTCAAATATAATCCCAATTCAAAATAAGTAAGTAATTTAAATATTCTTTACTTCTTACAAATTTGGTTAAATGCTAGAAACCCCCATATTATTCTAAGAAAATGACATCAACATCCCCATCAAAAATAAAAGTATCGGTATCAACAACAAAAAGAAAATATTGTTCAAACACTTCATCCATCATCACAATTACAAGAGGAGCACAATCAGTTGATGTAAGGAAGATTCTCCACATTCAAGGGGTCCAGTTGGCATCCTTCTTCACCAACAGAGCTACTAGCAGGATCACCACTTGCATTCAGCACTTTTGTGGCAGCATCTTCAGTGGGCTAAGCAGCAAGAGCAGCACCCAGGTCGGCTGGTAAATCAGATCGTCTACTAGCATCTGCAACAGTACTTTCCACAGTTACTATTGCAGCCCCACTTTCAACCAATCTCTTGAGGGTTTTATACTTACATTCTAACTCCATGTAATCATCCACCAGAACGTAGACATTACCACTTTCTACCAAGTCCACCAGGTCGTTGTATTTATTCTGAGCTCACTTAGCAACGGCCTGCGCATTTTTGCACTCAGCAACCCAATGCCCTACCTCTACCCTTGAAGCGTCAAGAGACGGCTACAACAAGGCCACCCTCCCAGCCAACTCCCCAACTGAGCGCCCCCAGCCCAAGACGTTCCACCTCTTATGCGGCCGGTGACTTGTCATAGGCCTCCTTGGCAACTTCCAGCTCTTTCTTGTACAGTTCGGAGATAGTTGTCATCTCCCTCAGCTTTATATACATGGCCAAGACCTGACAACCAACACAATAAGTCAAAAAGCAATAAATCATAGCACAAAACAAATGCTCAGATCGGAAGGACACTTACAAAGTAGTTGGAGCGATCCATATCTTTCAGGTTCGCCTCCAAATCCTTCCCAGTCTCCAGCTGGTGCCTATCACCATCCAGGGCAATACTCTCCAGCAGCCCATTCACAACTAGTGAAGACTTGAAATTGCATTCCCTATTCTTCACTAGCTTCGTCAACCCACTCACGGGGTCGTAGTAGGTGACCGTTCTTTCCAGAACATCAGAATCACCACTCTTGTCACTTGGGGCCGCACTCCCCGACCCCTTACACTTCTGGGCAGCTGGCTCAGTCTCACTAGCCTTCTTCTTGCCCCAGGCATTAGCCAGCCCAACATCCACCGCCAGCTCCTTCAAGTTCATCCTCTTCATAGGAGCCCGACCTGATGAAGTACGACCCTCCACCATAGCAGGCCGTTCCTCAGACTCAATTTGGGTCCTCTTCTACCCTTCAGGCTTAATGTAACGCCCGTATTTTTAAAAATACGTTTTATCTATTTAATTAATTAAATTAATTATTTATTTATTTTCAAAGTTAAACCGGATTGGACTCGGGCCACGTGGGCCTGGTTTTTGGGCCGAACGTGTTGGGCTTGGGTTTGGACCCAAGTATATAAACACATTTTTCTAGAAAATAGGGTTGAGAGAATAATAGAATATTAAAAATGGAAGCGAGGAGATGAAATTTGGATTTACGGAGGGTGGAGCCAACGAATCGGGCTAGGAGGATTAGAAATTCATTCATCTGGTGAGTAGCTATTTTGCTATTTCACCGGATTTGTAGTTTACATATATCGTGATAATTGTTTTTGTTTTTATATCATTCATCATCGGTTGTATTGGACTTCGTGCCATTTGGTTTTATTAAATTTTGTTAAATTTCGATTTGTATTAAACCTGTCGAAATCTTGTTGATTTGGGGAAAAAAAATTCGAACTCTGTAAAAGGTGTTAATGGCGTCCGGAGAAAACCGCCGATAATGGTTTTAGTTGAACTATTATAGGTTGTTAATTTGAACTTCGTGGGGTGGCGTTATAGATGGTGGTAAAATTGGAAGCTCTCAACCCGTCAATGGCGAAACGCCATACGTCTTGGGCTCTTGAAGGTTTTAGATGTTTGTGTTTGTTGTTTGGGTTTTGGTGGGTATTTGATTGGTTGTTGATGTATGATTGAAGTAGCTAGTGTAGTCTTTGCGATTGTGGGGAAATTTGTCAGTGAAGGTTGGGGAAGCCATTAATGGCATTCTTGATATCTTGGAGTTGAACTTTGCGTTTTCATTGGTTGGAATTACCATTAAACTTGGAAGGGATTGTGGGTGATGGCTAGGGTAGTGTGTGTGTGAGGGCTGAAAATGGTGGCGGTTGGAAGCTTGAAACAAGCTTTAATGGTGGCGAATTTTGTCTCGCGGATCTAGTTTTGGGTGAGAAATTTTGGATTGTAGGATTTGGGGTTTTTGTGTTAACAAATGTTGTTTGGTTTTGGATTTAATGTAAAACCGATTTGATAAAGTTTGGAATAGTGGTGGCCGGCGACTTGGTGGCTGGTGGAGGAGAGAAACTGAGGAAGAAGATGCACTGTTGACGATTTGGGCTTGGGCATGGGTTGGTGTATTTGGGCCCGAGGTTATGTGGTTTGCTTGGGCCGGTCCATGTTAGGTTAAACTATTTTGGATCAGTTTGATTAAGTTTTAGTTTGGGCCGGACCACATCAGTTTTGGTTGGGCCAGCTCTTTTTTAGTTTTGTGTGGACCAATTCTTTTTAGCCTTTGTTTTGTGTGGACCAGTTCAATTTAACATTTTCGGGCCAAACTCAGTTATGTTTTGGGCCAATTCAGTATAAGTTTTTGGGCCAGTTTCTAATATTGCTTGGGCCAGTCCATATAATTTAATATAGATCCCATTTGGGTCGAGTAGAATTAATAAGTTGGTTTTAGACTTTTCGGGTTCTAAGGTTTGGGCTTGGCGGGTTAGGTCGAACCATTACCTTAGTCCGCATGAGCCATGCACACTTTGACCTTAGCCAATGAACCATGGCTATGACTATAAACCTGTTGAACATAGAAACAACAGTTTGACTTTGACTTTGACTTTTGACTTTGACCATGCCAGTTTGACTTTGACCATGACGTGTCGATTTTGACTTTGACCGTTGACCATTGACGGTTGACTTTGACCTTTGACCATGGCGTGTTGACTTTGACCATGACGTGTTGACTTTGACTTTGATCGTTGACCATTGACTTTGACCAGTTTTTTCACATATTTGATTATATGGATAAATATAGTAATAAAATATTATCGTATATTGTATAACTTGGTTGGTCATTATCTAATTTAGATTTGACGTGAGTAGTGTGTAAAGCACATATATATTGGGCTTTGATTGTGGATTGTAGACTGTCTAATTGTGCTACGTTTTATGTGGTATATTATATGGACACATGTAGTAATAAAATGTTATCGGAAATTGTATAACTTGGTTGGTCATTATCTAATTAAGATTTGACGTGGATATTGTGATATCATATGATATATTGGGATGTATATATTAAATGCAATAGTTTTGGAGAAATAAATGTATCACCGCTCCATTATTATATATGTGAGATGCTACTATGAGGTAGTATAGTATTGATGAATATTTGCCCACGGGAGTGTGGTGTAGTGCAATAATATATTGGCAACGTGAAAGAATGAAATTGGTTATTAGATATAATCGAGATATTTTTAAATATTGTGGCTTAGTGCAATAAGGGTAATTGACCGCGTGATATAGTGGAATGTTTATGAGTCATAAATGTATGACTTTGAATAAATTTTTAACGAAAATTCTAGAACCGACTACCACAACTCATGTGATATGTGATGTGTGGTATGTGATATATAAGATGTTGATATATAAGATGTTGTATATATATGAGATGTTGATTGACCCATGTGTTGGGCAATCGTGAGCGAATAGTGGCTTGATATATAAAAATGTTGATATATAAGATGTTGCATATATATGAGATGTTGATTGACCCATGTGTTGGGCAATCGCAAGCGAATAACAGTCTTGATATATAAGATATTGTATATATATGAGATGTTGATTGACCCATGTGTTTGGGCAATCGAAACCGAATAGTGGCTTGATTATTCCGTTCGCAAATATTGGAACGAGACGCAATATTTTATGCGAATAGGGGCATTACTTATATAATGGCTTCCGTGTGAGGATTTACGGTGTCGCGCATACCATTTCGTGGTGGTTACGCACGGAGTGGTACATTATATAAGGGGAGGCATGTGGATGTACATGTTCGGCGTTGGGTAGCGATTGTGGTAGCCAGGAAAACTAGGTAAGACATAGATACGACGTGGTTTTAGGGACACACAAAGAAAGCCTGAAATAATCTAATTATGGTAATATGTTTGGTTGGTTATTTGTTTAGTTAGAACCTAAGGCGCCTCGATGGAGGAACTACATGCCTTATTTATGATGCGTATAGTTTGTTGTGTGGTTAGTGGGAAGTTAAGGCGCCTCAGTGGAGGAACTACCTGCCTTAATTATTGTATTTGAGTATGTTATATTAGTCGTTGAAAGTTAAAAGGTTTCGGTGGAGGAACTAAGCGTCATTATGGATTATGTATATATTTGTATAAGTATATGTTGTTTTAGAGCTACTCACACCAGCATTTTTATAATCTTTGACCCGATTGCATGTTTGCTTATCGGTGTGTTCATTCAATGAACATAGTTGATAAGTTTTTTGAGGTTTAGTGTTGAAGAAGAGTGGTTCCGCTTGTGGTTTGCGTTAGCGTTGCATCTCGAGGATCTGTTTTGTTTTCCCTTAAGGTGATATAGATTTTTTAGTCTAGACGATGTTTTACGTATTTTCATTTGTAATTTAATTAAAGAGTTATTGAAAAGAGATTTGTAACCTAATCTTATTTTGTAAATTTTCGTAAGGAAAAGGATTTTTGTTTAAAAGTAAATATTATTGATTTTTAATTATCCGCATATTTAAACTGTTTTTATGGGTTTTGGAAGTGGAGAGTCCACACCCTGAGATCGAAGAGTCGGGGACAAATAATGTTTTTTCAATTCGCCGAAAGCCGAGGTGTGATGATTTGGTATCGAGCATTTTGGTTAGCTTAGACTTAGGTGAGTCTAGGTGATTCTCGGATCGTGGTTTATGGGTAATGTTTAAGAAGTATTATTTTCAAAACTATTTCCGCTAGTTGTTTTACTTTTACAAAGAAAAGAAAAGATAAATAGAAATAAAGAGAGTTAATATTTTTCTTGATTTGTTTATATATGTAATGTGTATATTTATATTAGTTACTCTGGTGGAGTGCATATGAAGTGTTTTTATTTTTCCTTATCATATGAGGAGTGGTTATATGTGTAATATGTTAATTATTAATGGATTTGATCAAAATGATGTGTACTGCTATAATGTTGTTTTGTTGATTGGTGATCATTTTCACATGGAGTATGGATTAAGTATGACAACCTGTCTGTAAACTTTGTATTTGAGTGTTATGTTATTGTTTAAGAAACAATAAGATATTTTAATCTATATTGAATGAGTTGCATTATCTGATGGCTTTGTGACGTATTGAGTAAGGAACTAATTGCCTCGGTGTTGGAGGAACTATCTCGCCTCACTCGTACACTTTAATGGATGAATAGTATTTTGAAGTATAAGAGATTAATTTGCTAGAGGTGATTAATTAGAAATAGACCAAATAATAAATAAAATATACGTGTATTCTTTTTGAGATGTGTATACTTGCGTATACACGTGTATTCTTTTTGAGGTGTGTATACTTGCATATACACGTGTATTCTTTTGAGATGTGTATACCCTATACACGTTTATATATTATTGTATATATAGAGGAACTATTACCGTGCGTATGTGATGATTAAAATTGTTTTACCAAGAAAACATGCATGTGTAGGTTGTTTTCTAAAGGTCACGTTATTAATGATTAATTAATACAATGGTGATAATTGTTTTTTTAAACTAGATTGGAATTTATGTAGATGATGTCTTAATATAATGATGATCGTATTTCAACAACAAACGGATTTTTATTTTGTCTTATAAGTGTGTCGTGCCTATAAATTATGACATGATTGATTAATATTGTTAAATTAGTTTCACATGATTTTTTACATATTCGAGTATTTATTCCTAATTGTTTTGTTTCAGTCTATATGATTTTGATAGCGGGATATGAAAAATTATTTTTGGATCCGTGCTATATTTGATCCAGTTGCAAGTATGAATTAGGATTCAAGGGTTGTTTTAAATTTAATATTTATGAGAGCATGACTAAAGTAAATATAAAGTTTTATTGTAGTATCAATGACATGAGTGATTTTTTATTTTAAGTGTGTTAGGACACTAATTTTCTTTTATGCATGATAATGAAAGACTCCATAATGCTTTATGCAGGGATGAACTTACCCCATATCATTTATTAGTTAAGTAGAATATTAATTTTCGTAGAGTTTACTACGTGTCAAGAAAATACATGCTAAAAAGATATGATATGTTTATCTTGCGTATAAGTGACAGTAATAATTTGTTTTAATATAGACAGTTAAACTATAATAGGTTTTGTAATGGCATGAGGATATATATTCTAGAATTATTAAAATAATTAATACCAATGTTATCTTGCTTAAGTTTAATCAACGTGCATTCTTGTATAGGTTCTAAGTTAATAACCAACGTTTTGTTCGTATAGCTTTACTTCCGAATCTCGGGACGAGATTCTTTTGAGATGTGTATAGCTGTAACGCCTGTATTTTTAAAAATACGTTTTATCTATTTAATTAATTAAATTAATTATTTATTTATTTTCAAAATTGGCCGGATTGGACTCGAGACCACGTGGGCCTGGTTTTGGGCCGAAGTCGGTGTTGGGCTTGGGTTTGGACCCAAGTATATAAACATATTTTTCTAGAAAATAGGGTTGAGAGAATAATAGAATATTAAAAATGGAGGCGGAGATGAAAATTTGGATTTACGGAGGGTGGAGTATGATTTTAATCGGGCTAGGAGGATTTTGAAGTTGCTCTGAGGTGAGTAGCTATTTTGCTATTTCACGGATTTGTAGTTTACATATATCCATTATCTTGTTTTGTTTTTATAATCGTTCATCATCGGTTGTATTGGACTTCGTGCCATTTGGTTTTATTAAATTTTGTTAAATTTGGATTTGTATTAAATATGCCGAAATCTTGTTGATTTGGGAAAAACTATTGAACTCTGTAAAAGGTGTTAATGGCGGCTGGAGAAAACCGCCCCGAATAATGGTTTTAGTTGAACTATTATGGGTTGTTAATTTGAACTTCGTGGGGTGGCGTTATAGATGGTGGTGGTGGGCTGTTGGAAGCTCCTTAAATCAATGGCGATCCGCCATTCTTTCTTCCTCTTGAAGGTTTTAGATGTTTGTGTTTATTGTTTGGGTTTTGGTGGGTATTTGATTGGTTGTTGATGTATGATTGAAGTAGCTAGTGTAGTGCTTTGCGATTGTGGGGCTGTCAGTGAAGGTTGGGGAAGCCATTAATGGCGTTCGATATCTTTGGAGTTGAACTTTTTGCAGTTTTCATTGGTTGGAATTCGGCTTGGAAGGGATTGTGGGCATAGCTAGTAATTCGAATTATTCCTTAAATTATTCGCGAATTATAAGGTTTTGGCGAATAAAGCGAATAATTCAGCGAATTTTTGAATGATCTGGTTTAATTAGCGAATTGGTTGGGTCGGGCTTATAATTGCGAATTATTCGCGAATTATTCACGAATTATAAGGTTTGGCGAATAAAATGACATTTGTATTATTTTTTCATGAATAAAATTGTAAAAATAAAAATAAAAGCGTTATATACTTATATATCAAAATTTTAAATGTAAAATATATAGCCAAATTTTAAAGAAATATATTCAGTATTATACCCGTTTAAAAAACACGATATCGTATTTTTACCGTTCGTTTTATTGGACCGAATATTTAAAAGTATTATTGTTGAAAATTTGAATCTTTAGTTTAATAATTGACGTATCGAACTTTTGCCGTCCACGAATTTACTAGCTATGATTGTGGGTGATGGCTAGGGTAGTGTGTGTGAGGGCTGAAAATGGTGGCGGTTGGAAGCTTGAAACAAGCTTTAATGGTGGCCGAATTTTGTCTCAGATCTAGTTTTGGGTGAGGGTTGGATTGTAGGATTTGGGGTTTTTGTGTTAACAAATGTTGTTTGGTTTTGGATTTAGTGTAAAACCGATTTGATAAAGTTTGGAATAGTGGTGGCCGGCGACTTGGTGGCTGGTGGAGGAGAGAAACTGAGGAAGAAGATGCACTGTTGACGATTTGGGCTTGGGCATGGGTTGGTGTATTTGGGCAATCGTAGCCGAATAGTGGCTTGATATATAAGATGTTGATATATAAGATGTTGCATATATATGAGATGTTGATTGACCCATGTGTTGGGCAATCGTAGCCGAATAGTGGCTTGATATATAAGATGTTGATATATAAGATGTTGTATATATATGAGATGTTGATTGACCCATGTGTTGAGCAATCGTAGCCGAATAGTGGCTTGATTATTCCGTTCGCAAATATTGGAACGAGACGCGCAATATTTTATGCCGAATAGGGGCATTACTTATATAATGGCTTCCGGTGTGAGGATTTACGGTGTCGCGACATCATTTCTCGGGGTGGTTATGCACGGAGTGGGTACATTATATAAGGGGAGGCATGTGGATGTACATGTCGGTTTGGGTAGCGATTGTGGCCTTTGTGGAAACTAGGTAAGACATAGATACGACGTGGTTTTAGGGACACACAAAGAAAGCCCTGAAATAATCTAATTATGGTAATATGTTTGGTTGGTTATTTGTTTAGTTAGAACCTAAAAGCCTCGATGGAGGAACTACATGCCTTATTTATTATGCATTATAGTTTGTTGTGTGGTTAGTGGGAAGTTAAACCGCCTCGGTGGAGGAACTACACCGCCTTTAATTATTGTATTTGAGTATGTTATATTAGTCGTTGAAAGTTAAGGCTTCGGTGGAGGAACTAAGCGCATTATGGATTATGTATATATTTGTATAAGTATATGTTGTTTTAGAGCTACTCACACCAAAGCATTTTTATAATCTTGACCGATTTGCATGTTTGCTTATCGGGTGTGTTCATTCAATAAACATAGTTGATAAGTTTTGACAGATTTAGTGTTGAAGAAGAGTGGTTCTTTGCTTGTGGTTTTGCGTTAGCGTTGCATCTCGGGATCTGTTTTTGTTTTCCTTAAGGTGATATAGATTTTTAGTCTAGGCGATGTTTTACGTATTTTCATTTGTAATTTAATTAAAGAGTTATTGAAAAGAGATTTGTATCCTAATCTTATTTTGTAAATTTTCGTAAGGAAAAGGACTTTTGTTTAAAAGTAAATATTATTGATTTTTAATTATCCGCATATTTAAACTGTTTATGGGTTTTTGGAAGTGGAGAGTGCGTCACACCTCGGAGATCGAAGAGTCGGGGACAAATAATGTTTTTCCGAATTCTGTCGAAATTCGGGGTGTGACACTCAACCACCTCAGAACGCCTCTTCAGTTGAGGCCTGCGAATAGGAGCGGGAGCATCACCAACTCCCTTAGAACTCCCACCACCACGACCTCCCCTATCACCCTCACCTCCCTCCCCAGCTCGTCGGGACACAGGACGGCTACCAGAGCCTCCTCCAACCGTTCTCACTCCAGAAACAGGTTATCTCCTTTGGCTCTCTCTCTCTATCTCAGTGTCCGAACTAGAATCAAAGATATCAAACACTAGCTTTTGGGCCCTCTTCTTTTGCTCAACCTTCTTCCGATTGATCTTCTCTCTGTGCTTCTTGAACTAATGCGCAACCTCCCCCTAGACAGCTCATTTCTTCTCCCAACTCAAACAAGCAAAACCTTCGATAACTCCGGTCCTTGTACGCCCACGAATAGCAATCTCTATAAAAACAAAATAAACATTTATCATAATGTTCAAATTATCAACTACCCTACATACACTACGACCTATCAAATAACGACCTACCATCCCACTTTATAGTACAATTATCCAACTCCCAGTCATAAGGACTATAATTACCCACAACCAATAACGGCCTACACCCCCAATCTTCCTTACTCACCCCCACAATCACAGTAGATTTTCCCTTCACCACCTACAAACTAAAGTTCATTGTAGACGACCTCTTCACAGAGAAATGCCCTAGCACATTTGATAAACAGATGTTATGACCTCTCTCATTCAACAAATCCAACACATGGAAAATCCTCCAACTATTTCCTACGAACTGACAAGGGGCTTTTCCACAAAAATTCAAACCCTCCACAGTAAACTGGGAGAATGACAACCTCGGCCCAGGCTTCAACTGACCATAACAAACCACAACACCACCATCGTCTCCAATAAGGAAGACGATGATGCCTCACCTCCACTACGAACCCTACCACCATAATCTCCATCACTTACAGTTCTCTCTCTCCATTGATCCAACTCAACTTCCCCATTCAAACTATCACTGGTAATAGACATTACGAAAGCAAAAAGAAAACAAAATATTAAATTTTTTAGATTGAAAGAACGCACCTAAAGACGTAAAGACGAGAATTTTTTGGTTTTCTTTTTCTATGCTTTTTTCACTTGTGTTGATAGAATGAGAAATGAGAAGCCTTCACATGCAAAAACCCTTCAGTTGCACATATTTCCAAAACTGACAAAATATTTCACCTTCCCACAAAAAGCAATCATAACCTCGCCCACAAACCGCCGCGATCTGGGCACATAGACCAAATCCAACAGTTCCCGCACATTTTCCAAAACCATTCAAACGAACCAGCTGTATGACACGTGTTTGGAAGCTTTACTTTATCTTTTCTTTTCACACCACAACTGTCCAAAGAATAAATCAAATAAAGGGGGATGTGTAAATACCCTCCATTCTACATTCATATCACTACAACACACGTGTCCACACACCAGGTCGTACTTTACCAGCTCGTACCAAACCATCAGGACATAACAATGACCCAAACTTAGGTCATCCCAAATATCAGATACAGCCATATATGGAAGTAAATGATATATCGCGATCCTGAAGCTCACTCAACGCACCAATCAAGAAGACATTTTGTAATGATGCAAGGTTTATGGGTGGATTAATCTTAATTACTATTGATATTAGTTGTTAATATAATATTAATTTATTTGGAGTGTTAGCATTGGTTATATATATATATATATATATATTATTTTTAATAAAGTGTTAGTATAGAAAAAGGGTTTTTTTATAAAGTAGAAAGAAAGGAGGGCTTATTTGCTTAAGTTGGAACAAAGGGAGGGATTTATAATAAATATGTTATTTGTTTAAGGGTTTTAGTAGATAAACATAAAACCTTTTACAGAAACAGAGTTTTTTAGTTTTAAAAGAAAGCATATTCGATATTCAAAGAAAACTTGCGTTTTCAAAAAAAAATTAGAGGGGTTTTGTTTAGAAATGATTGAATTGATTTCTCTAGGTGATTAGGGTGGTTTTGGTATTGATTTGGGTGACAAAATTTAAAGCTTTTAAGTGGAGTTTGCTGATTTTCTGTCCTCTTTGCTTCTTCCTCTTTTTTTATCATCTAGAATCGTATTTTGAGTAGAAATGTATGATTTAAACACTACCCTATCATTATGCTATGAGAACCATACTATATTATTTAGTTTTTAAGTGTTTAGACATGATTTTTCATGGGTTTTTATTAGGTATTTGTAGAAACACGAATTTGAAGCTCAATAGTTGTAATTTTCATTGTGTTAGTTGATTATATTGAATGGAGGATATGAACAGTAACAGTGGAGTGTATTTCAATTGTCGTCGATGAATTTTAAATCATGTAGAGTGTAGTAGTGTTTGGTATTACGGTTAGAAACTAGAGAATTCTTGTAAGTTTAGAGTATGACTTAATAATTAATATAAGCTACCAATATTTATTTCAGTGGTTTGGAATGGAAGAGAACTAGTGGTTGCGAGTTAACCGAGGCTTGGGTTTCGGTTGCGAGTAGAAGGTAGGTGGATATTTCTTCTCTTAGTCATTTATAAAAAAATATATATTGTATGATATTTTGATGTGATGCATGTGATTGCTTGGTTGTGTTGTAGAATGATTGGCTATGTATGGTATTGGTTTTAGAGATGGAAGTTAGTTGATAGTGTAGCTTGCTATATTATTGAGTTATCAGTTATGATTACAGGATTGAAGAATGGTAAGTATTGATTAAGAGTGTAAGTAATTTAAATTAGCCGCGGGCTTGTCTTTTAAATTGGCTGCGGGCTTTGTCATTTAAATTAGCTGCGGGCTTGTCATTTTAATAGGTCGTGGGCCATTGTCGTTTAAATAGGTCGCGGGCCATTGTCATTTAAATTGGCCGCAGGCTTTGTCATTTAAATTAGTCGCGGGCTTGTCGTTTAAATAGGTCGCGGGCCATAGTTTATTCTAAATACTTGTATATCGATACTCTGGGATGTTTGGAAGAGGGTTGGTTGCGATTCCTTATATATAATTCTTTGTATTCGCCCGGCAATAAAGAATTATATTGGATGGTTAAGGAATACATCTCTTAGCGGTTATGGGGTTTCTAATAGATGAAAACATTCTTAACGTAATTTGGGAAATCCCACATACTTTTCTGGGCATCCATTTATCTCTGTAGATTAATTAGAATGTGGTTTGATTTGTGGAAGGTACTCAGGTTGTGGTAGATATTGCTATGAAGGTTAAATTGGTTATTTAAATGTTTAAGCTTATACTAGAATATTATATATATGCGTGAAATGTTTTTATGATGATTAATAGCAGTTGTATCTTCCTACTGGACTTTTGTTCACCCCCCTCTATCTCCCCTTTTTTAGATATAACTGTCGAAGATTGCGGTACGAGTTTAGTGGAGTATGTAGAGCAGCACGAGGAGTAGAAGCTTTGGAGTGAAGTTGTTTATAGTTAACCTTTTATTTTCCTGTATGTATATGTTTGTAGTGTAGTCAATACTTTATCTTTTGGAAGGTGTTGTGTATATGTTTTGATGAGGTTGTATATATTTGGTTCGCGTTGTATATAGATATGTTTTGGTTTTCAAACTATGTAAAGTTATATAACTTGGAAGGGTTAATATATGAATATTAGGTTATTTTGATTTTTCAGGTTATGACAGGTTTAGGTATATGAAATGTTGAATATACAAAGGAAACTCTGCCGGATTTTTGTAGAAAAAAAAAATATATGAGGGTTTATTTAAATTTTAATGTTGAAAGTAATCTTATTAACGCCTCGTAATCTTTATTGATTTTGGGGCGTTACACATTTACTTTGTAAGATCAGGAGTAATGACGAATCATCAAGATAGCACAAAATATGGATCTACACTTGACAATGGCCTGGAGCAAATAAGGAAGGTCAGCTCAAACATATATAAGTAGAGAGAGATGAACTACGTACGGCTTGATTCAAGTTTGACCCAAGAAACTTGATACGTAGGCAACTCTTGTCCCAAGAAAGTGTGCAGCCATTCCCTACCAACCACAACATCAAGTCGTAGACCCAAAATATAACACCTCTACATTGTACGACGTGGTGTTTCAAAAACCACGCGGTGTTTTAGGGCTTTGGGCTAAATTGTGGGTTTGTTGGCGCGGTGTTTTGAAAGTTGCATTGGCTATTTTGGCGCGGTTTATCTAAAGCAGGGTAGTTTGGTATCAACTTTTTTATGTATGGGTTGAAGATGTTTAGTGTTTGTTTGATTTGGTCAAAATATTTGGTGTTTTTGAGGTCTCACCATTAAAAATGCTCTTAGTACACAAAAGTTTCTAGATCAATTGGTTGTATACCCTACACCTCATGGGAGAGGTTGCAAGTTCGAATCCTACCAAGTGTTGGTTGGGATTTCTTTCTTGTGTAATTATGTGATGGGCCTTTGGGCCAGGTGAGTCTTCGAGCTAATGACAAGGGTGTTGCTATGATAGGTGGACCAAGGAGCGAAAACAAGTTTTCAAGGACAAGGTAAAGCCGGTTGAGCCTACTCAAAATGACGAATCGGCGAGAGCCTTCAAGCTAGGTTCCCTTTGGGGTTGATGAGCATTCGGGCCAGTGTCCCTCCGGGGTTGATGAGCTTTCAGGCTAGAGTCCTTCAATGTAACCGGTGTGGATCTGCCTTAACCCTCTTTAAAAAAAAATGGTTAATGATTCAATGTTTGGTGTTTCAGCTGTTGTAAAATGTTGTTGAAAACCAGGTATCACCATTGAAGATGCTCTTAGTTGTTAGCACCAAATTTGTCAATTTGAGGGGATGGAAAGTAAATGGGTGTAAAAAGTAAGGGTGGAATTTGAGCCAAGCTTGAGCCTATATTATAGCTCGTCTAACAAACGAGTTTGATGAAGCTCAGCTCGATAAGCTCAAATAGCATCATCGTAGTGTAAAATAACTGAGCTACTCTGGCTTGGCTCGCTAAAGGCTCAACTCGGGCTCGTTCATATATTATATGAGCCAAGCTTGCTTAATAAACAAGTCGAGCTTGAGCATAGTGAAGTTCGGCTTAGCTTAAATTCCAACCTAAGTAGTAAAGATAACGTGATACTTTTCTGGAATTCTTTTTGAAACAAAAGAGACGCTTGACAATCAGTGCCGGCTCAACCCTTAAGCGAGTTAGGCGGCCGCCTAAGGCCTCAAATTTGGAAAGCCTCATATTTCCTAATTTATCCACATATTTGTTTATTATTACCTAATTTTATAAAGAAAAAACACCAAAAAAAAAAAAAAAAAGATATGATAGTCAATTTGTTTACAAATGGGTTTTCTATCCTCGCACTAAATTTCAGAGTGAATTAATTTGGAGTGTATACAATCCAATAGTCCACCGCACAAATGACATCTCAAAGTATTAATATGAATTCAATGGCTACAAGCGCGTAGTAATGTAATTTCAGTTTTTGTAGGAGTGTCCTCATTTAATGAAATTGTTTCATTAGAAGAATAAAAACAAATGGAAAAATCCACATTCTTCTCTCTTAATTAGACTGTCTTAATTAAAAAAAATTGTCATTACACTTTACTCATTAAATCTTTCTCTCTCACTTGTTCCAATTTCACCAATTTCAAGTTTAACCATTTGTCAATTCATTCTTTGAGTTCTGAACGGCTAATTATCAATTCATCATCTAATACTCACGGGTCTTGTGAAACTTGATTTTTTATTATTATTATTATTTCAATATGAATTTATTATTTTAGTTATTTATAGTTTTGATGTTTATTTGGTTCGTTTTCGTTTGATTTGCGTCTTGATACTAGATTTTGCGGCTCTTAATTTATAATAAAATTGTGAATATATAGTTTTTTTTTTTTTTGTGATTATAGATGGCCTAGGAAATAAAGGTCTCACAAATAAAGGCCTCGCCTAAGGCCACATCTTAGCTTGAGCCGGTCCTGTTGACAATTGGAAATGGTATAAGTTTTTCCTCAATATTTTCAAATTATATTGTTTTACAATAATATTGTACAAGGTTTTAGACCCGGCCATATGGCTGGATTCGGAATCATTTCTAAAATTCAATGACTGATAATTATTAGCATAAGTTTTTGGAGTTGATTTAGCAATGTTTTCTTATTAGAGTTATTAGAGTCGTATAAAATTTTCTTGTCAGATGTTGATTGACTTATTAGAGTTGTATTGTAGTATGAAACTTCTCTAGATTAAGAGTTCATGTTGTATTAAGAAACTTATTATGATTAATTAAGAGTGTCCACATGGCATACCTATGTCTTAAGAATGCACCACCTAAGAAAGAGATTGTCCACATAAGATGTACTCTGATTTAATATACAGAGGTGATATCGTATGACAATGTATATGTGGATCGTCGTAGAATTACAAAGTATTAAAATGCAGGCTGCGTCAAATCACCCATTGCACTTCCTCCTAGCCTATTTTTAATTGGATTGATCATGTATAATAACAAATCTATCAACACTAATCCAGCTATAAAAGTATAATTAGTGATAGATAAGGCAGTGTACTAGGGGTTTTTTGTTTTTTATAAACGATACTGGGGGAGAAGAAAGGCCGTGCGCCCTCCAGTTGGGCATGAACTAAGGGCATGCACCCCCTAGTTCGATACGTTCTTTACAGAGTTGTTTATATAAGGGAGACTCCACATTTTTAGAAACAACTACAGACGATTGTGCATATATAAATTTTTGTAATAAACCCTAATGAACTATCAAGCAATAAATACCATTTTTCTCAAGTGGGCGTAGGAAGATGCAATGGCTCAGAACCACTATACATCTTGTTTGCCATCTCATTAAGTCTATGTTATTTGCTACATATACTTTCTTTTATTTACAAATTAATAATACGTTCAGTACAAATTTCTTGAACATTCGCACTTATAGAGCTTAATACAAAAGCAGGTGGATGAGACCAAGGACCAAAATATTGCCGATATTTTTGAAATATCGCCAATATATCTTGGTTTTTTTAGATATCCGATATGGATATATTGACACATTTTGTATCCGATATATATAGGATTTTTCGATATATCGACTGATATACCCCTATATATATTTTTATTAATATATCAATGATATTTCGATATAATCGGCGATATTTTCAATATTTTTTTATATATATCAACATACAAAACAAAATTTTGACCAGTCAACAAAAAAATATATATCCACCAATATATCAATATATCCGATACATATATTAGTTTTTGGGGTCTGATATATCGCCCGACATCGAAATATTTGGCCTTGTATTTAAGTATTCAACTTAGCTTGGATTGAATTATAATGAGTGGGTTACAAGAATACCTAACAAGTAGCAAACTAGTAAGGGTAATAACAATTAGTCAAAGGCAAATCTATTCAAGCAAGGGGTTGTTCAGTAATTGCAAGTGCAATAAGTTAAATACTTACTGATAAAGAAAAGGAAACACTTTTAAAAGTGTATGCTAAAGATAAAACGTAGAAAATGTAGTGGTTTACGTATTTTCACCAACCTTATAATAAGAAAAGAAAATAAACTCAATCTTTTTTTTTTTTTTTTCGATAATAGAAATTAAACTCAATCATGTAAGCCAATAGCCCAATTGCCATATTATGAACATGTAAAACTGAGACAAACAATTGTAGCTCCAGTGGATAGATCAATCGATAAAGATGGTAGCACCAAAAAGGCCTCAATTCGTGCTATTTGGATCTTCAATTGTTCAGATAAGCTACAGCAATGGTGGATGGGGAGCACATCTTGCAGACATCTACAGCCGTAAAGCTGACATAGTATTACGAGGGTACAATGGTTGGAACTCACGGCGTGCTCTCGAAGTTGTCCATCAAGTTTTTCCAAAGGATGCAACTATACAACCTGACTTGGTTGTAGTTTATTTTGGCGGAAACGACTCAATGGATCCTCATCCCTCTGGCTTAAGTCCTCATGTACCACTTCCAGAATATGTTGAGAACATGAGAAGTATTGCAGTTCATCTAAGGAGCCTTTCAGACCAAACACGCGTAATTTTTCTTAGTTGCCTTCCTGTCAACGAGGAACAATTTCGTGCAAATTTTAAGCTCCTTCGCTCCAATGAGGCCTGCCAGAGATATTCAGAAGCTTGTATACAGCTCTGCAGAGATATGGGAGTGAAGGTTATTGATCTCTACACAGCCATCCAGAAAACAGATAGTTGGAAAACTTCATGTTTTATAGATGGTGTCCATTTATCTTCTGGGGGTAGCAAGATAGTAGTGGATGAGATACTGAAGGTCTTAAAGGAAGCCGAATGGGAGCCGAGCCTATATTGGAAGTCCTTGCCGTCTGAATTTGCTGAGAATCCTCTTTCTGCTCACAAAGAGGATGCCATAAACGCTGATGAATGGACCTTATACAGGGAAAACTGGCATTAAATTTATTATTCTCTTTGCTCATAATGTTCAGATGAAAAAGTCTACTATGCTTGTATTGTATACGCAACATCTAAAGAAATTCAAAATACGTTTAAGTTGCCAATGAAAGAATATATCAGTTCAATAAGAGGCTTCAACTATTAAATGTAATTTCTGATCAAATTCCAAATGGTGCGGTTCCTTGGCTTTTGTCTCTGATCATACATGACGCACTGCAAAGACCGCGTTCTCTACAGCTTAACCAGCTACCAGTATAGAATATCAGAAAAGACGAAGTTGAAGCCCAAGTGCCCAACACTACCTTACATAAACATCCATTCTTTTCTATTCCATTCCGTAGTGGATCACTCCTTTCGCACCATCTCTAAGCCATCAAACCTACATCTTTCATAGGGGAGCTCATCTCTCCGACATCTACAGTCGTAAGGCAGACATATTATTACGAGGGTACAACGGTTGGAACTCAAGGTGTACATTGCTGCTCTTCAAGTTCCAGAGGCTGCAGCTGTACAATCAGATCTGGTTGTAGTATACTCCGGGGATAATGACTCCACAGAGCCCCATCCCTTTATTTTAAGTTCTCATGTACCACTTCCAGAGTGCATTGAAAACATGAGAAACCTAAGCAGGTCATCATTTTTCTTGCTTTCCCTCCATCAAAGAGGAAATAATCAGCAGGCACGCTCGCTTAAATGAGGTCTGTGAGAGATATTCAAAGGCTTGCATTGAGCTTTGCAGAGATATGGAAGTGGAGGTTAATGATCTTTGGACAGCAATTCAAAGAACATCCAACTGGAAAAGTTCGTGCTGATGGTGTCTGTTTAACTACTGAGGGGAGCAAGATAGTGGTGGGCGAGAAACTTGTTAATATGTTGTTTAGTCTTTTCTTTGTTTTAAATCATACAACAAAACTAACAGCACAATATTCACTGAAAGAAATATATATATCATTGATCCAGAACGTAAACTAGATGCAGATGGTGAATTGTTGACTTGTTGTAGACTAGTAGGTTGAAATGCAAACAACTGCCAAGGCAAAATCTCTCTGATTCCCAATATTTGCATATGCAATATTTTATAAGGATGGCATGCGTAAGTCACCCATTAAAAACAAAGCTATAGTTCATGACTAACAGGGCTTCCACCTTAAAATGAACATTCTGAAAAGCATACAAATGGTGGAGTTCTTTGTATCTCTGATTGTATATGACCGACTGCGATGACCAAATATTCGGCGGCTTAAGCAGAGGATAACACAATACTCCACAGGAAGAAAAGAAGTTGAAGATCCACACCAACACAATCCTGGTGAAGTCTTCTCAAAGTACTATTAACGGTTTTGAAGATAATCAGGATGCAGTTACTCTTGGACATGGTACATTATACTTGAATGATTAGGTCACCGAGTCTGAACAGCAATATGCTCCTTCTTTATCAACTCCCCACATATTTTATGCTTGTGAATCCCTAGAAAGGTGCACAAAATCAACATTAGCCTTCAAGCATCTGAAGATCTGTATTCATGTTGCTAGAAAAAGTAACAGAACTACTCGAAATCAACCAAAACAACCCAGCAGCCAAAACCAGAATCACCTAGCAAAAGAAACATGTAAAAAGTAAGAAGGGTTCTATTAATACTATCATGGTACCTTACAATCACCCACTTGGAAGAATGATCTGGGTCACTCTGTTGACCTGTTGCACTTGCAACAAGACTCAAAACATATGAACTTGGTCTGACACTCTTGTATGACTTCAAGCTCAGTGAGAGCAGGCTTCAGTCTGGATTCAAACTCAATTTCTACCGCCTATTAGACATATCCATCCTATCGTAAATACCCTAAATATCCTAAGATCAATATCCCCAACTAAATCTGCATCAAAACATAGTCCCACAGTCAATACCAGACTCCCCAAACCATCCATATTACTCTAGAGCACCAACTAGGCTACTATGCTACAACTGTCATTTGACATGAATGACTTTAGCATGTAACTACAAACTTTTGCAACTTTATTGTTAAATATTTGTAATCAAAATTTCTTCTACCTTAACAATTAGAGATACCATATGAGTTATTGAAAGAACATTCAAAGACTATCAAGAGACATTGTACCACAAAGAAAATAGAGACATGTACGCTAATATGATGTTCGATACAGCCTACACTAAGAAGCTTAAACTTTTTCCTTGTCAATGTACCCAAACTAGAATAGCTGAAGAAGATGCCCAGGCAGAATGATATCACAAATATTTGTTCCAATAACATTGGCAAAGCAACTTTTTTTTTTTGAACGGCAAGCAGGGTTTTTGAGAGGTCCCTTACCCCTTTTTTATTCATAATAAAATCATAGCTCGGTTACATTCTTACATATTCTTTGCCCATGGCATCATCATATATAATCTTTTTTACATCCTCTGAAAAAGAACTAAGATTAAATTCTATATAACTAACAGCAGGTATGGTAGATGCTAGTATATCTGCTAGTTTATTTGTTTCTCTAAATACATGCATAATGGAAAAATCTTCTAGCTGTTCTATCATGTCATGTATCTCTTTCATCATGTGATGTGCCCGCCAAGGGTGCTGCCCTTCATTCTTCATGTAAGCTGTTACACAAGTCGAGTCTGTTTGTGCCCTCATTCTTTGATAACCTTTTCGCAATCCAAGTCTCAGCCCTTGTTCAATCCCTTGCAATTCAATCAAGTCTATTGAATCATAGTCTGCTTTACCATGTGCTGCTGCAACCACAACCCCATTCACATCTCGAAACACTGCTGCCCATCCTCCTTGACTTCCTTTGAGTGTGCCATCCGTATTCAAGTTGTATATGCCTGCTCCAGCTCTCTCCCAACAGCAGTGCTTTACCTTTTTTTTCCTCGTTCCCACTTGAATGTTCCATCTCTCCATGAAGTTGTTCCGCTCGGGGCCCTCCTCCATTTCAGTTTTGAGTGACTGTAGCTTGGTCCTTACATCCCTTATGATCTCATTCCCCACATGCTCTGCCACTTTTTCTTTTTGCTGAAAAATTCTCTGATTTCGCTCTTGCCACACTTTGTATATGAAGCCAGTAAACAATAACCGAACTGCGTCTTGCTTATAGCCTTTTCCCTTTGCCACCTGTTGTACCCATGCGATTTCCAGTTTCCATGAAGCAGCTCTCGCCCTTTGATAACCTGCAAACTTGAGTACATATTGCCATATAAACTTTGAGTAGTTACAATCAAAGAATAAGTGTCTTACTGTCTCTGTTTCTCTCCCACAGATAACACAATTATCATCTTGTACTATATTCCACTCCTTCATCTTTTCTAGAGTCTTTAATCCTTCACTCAGAGTTAGCCAAGCTGTAAATGAGTGCCTCGGAATTCTGTTGGGAAACCAGATGATGCTATGCCATGTATTCGGTCTCTTTGTCTCTCTTACACTCTCATATGTGTCTCTGAGTGTGTACTCCCCCTTATCTGATGCATTCCAGATGATTCTGTCCTCATCTCTGCCCACCTTAACCCCTTGTTCCATTTCATTAATAATGTCTGGCATGTGGACTCGAATATGCCATGGTGTATTCCAGCTCGCCCATTTTCAATCAAGTTTGCGACTGGTGCGTTTAGATTACAGGTTGAATCATAAAGAAGAGATAGTGGAAAAAACTCTTTCAATATGCCCATCGGATGCCATGGATCCAACCAAAACTTGGTATCCCTTCCATCTCCGATCTGGTGCTGAGCAATGTGTTTCGCATCCTTCCTGTTTTTCAAAATATGGCACCAAACCCATGAACAATCATTTGGTATCTGTAACTGCCAAAAGTTTCTACCCTTGATTAGGTTCAGCTTAACCCATTTTACCCATAGCGTCTCCTTCCCACTCACTAGGTTCCAAATGTGTTTTAGGTTCGCTGCCATATTGGATGTGCTGAGGTTCCGAATCCCAAGACCCCCTTCTTCATACGGGAAACACAAACTATCCCAACTAATAAGTGCATGGGATGTAGCGCATTCAGGCCCCGACCACAAGAAGTTTCTGCACATTTGATTTATGGTGTCAATTGTTTGCTGTGGCAACACAAAAGAGGACGTCCAGTATATACTCATGTTGTTCAGTACTGCCTTTAACAACTGAAGTCTCCCCGCATACGACAGTGCGCGTCCTTTCCATGCTTGTATTTTGGTCCTTACCTTTTCTATCAAGGCCACACAATCAGTATTCTTTAATCTTGTCGTTATTAAAGGTAGTCCCAGATATCTCACCGGCAACTCTCCTCTTTGGAACTGAATAATACTCTCGACTTGTGTACATCTTGTCGCATCCATACCCGAGTAGAACATATTGCTTTTCTGTAGGTTAACTTGCAATCCCGAGCACTTTTTCAACTTGCTCAGAGTTTCCTTCAGAGCTCGTACCGTTCCCAAGTCTCCACTCATGAATGCAATTAAATCATCTGCGAAAGATAAATGTGTGATGAGTGGGTTCCTGCATTTATAATGAAGCCTATATTCTCCTTCCTCCACTTTCCGTCTTAGCATTTGAGTGAAAAACTCCATGACTAGTACAAATAAATAAGGTGACATTGGGTCCCCTTGCCTGATACCTCTCTTTCCCTTGAAATACCCGAAAGGCGTTCCATTTATCATAATGCTATATCTCGGTGTTTCTATGCATTTCTGAATCCACTGTACAAACTGTAAGGGGACTCCAATTCTCGTTAAAGCAAATGTAACAGCCTCCCATCTTACAGTATCATATGCCTTCCTTAGATCAATCTTAGCAGCACATCTAGGTGGGCCATGATTCCTGTGGTAATTGTGTAGTAGCTCATGCGAAAGCAGTATATTATCATGGATACTTCTGCCAGAAATGAATGCTGACTGATTAAGAGATATCACCTGAGCCATGAATAGTTTCATTCTGCGTGTCATGATCTTTGTAATGCATTTGTATATCACATTGCAACATGCAATGGGCCTGTAATCCCCCAACGAGGTAGGCTTTGGTATCTTAGGAATCAAGGTAATACATGTTGTATTCACCTCCTGCAACATCATGGCTGACCTGAAAAAATTCTTCACAGCTTTCACAAACTCATTGCCTATAATCCTCCATGTAGCCTTGAAGAATAATGAAGAGAACCCATCACTCCCTGGTGCTTTGTCACTGTCTATACCTGATAGACATTCAATAATTTCATCTCTAGTGACCTCCTTTATCAGCTCCTCTTGAGTATTTTGATCCAGCTGTTCTACCTGAATTTCCTCTAGCATATTGAAATCCATTTCTTCCATCTGATCCGGGCTGTATAGGTCAGTATAAAACTTCACACATTCTGCCCCTATACTCTCTATCTCTTCCAGAATCTTCTCATTCCCATCTCTCAGGCAGTTAATCTTGTTTGTCATCCTTCTCACTTTTACTGAGTTAAAAAAATACTTTGTGTTGCCGTCTCCAAGAGTTACTACCTGATCCCTTGATTTTTGTTTACACTCGTTCTCCTCCTCTATAGCAGCTTTGACGTACTTTCTTGTTATCACTCTCTCATGTGTGATGAGCTGTTGATCCAATGGTTGGTTCTGTAGCTGATTTTGTACTTCTTCTAGTTCTTTTTCCGCTTCTATTTTCCTTGTGCATGCCTTTCCTTTTTCTCTGTTCCAGCTGATTAAAGCATTCTTGACGTTCTTTAGCTTTTTTGTGAAGGTGTACATCGGATTTCCTACCACTGACACCCCCCATGCATCCTGAACCACTTCAAAAAACCCCTCCTCATCAATCCAGTAGTTGAAAAATCGAAATGACTTTTTACATTGCCCTTTTGTTTTTATCGTTTCCACCACCATTGATGAATGATCAGATGTTGCTCCCGGGTTTTTAAAAGTTGCTTCTGTATCTCCAAACTCATTTATCCACTCCGCATTGACCATGACTCTGTCTAGTTTCCTCCATAGCCTCACTGTCTGCTTATTGCTCCATGTTAGGAAGTTCCCTGAATATTTCAAGTCGACTAACCCAGCCATTGTTACACAATTCAGCAAATCTTGGAAGTGATACGGTCTTGTCTCCGTCCCTCCTACTCTTTCTTGCCCATTCAATACTGAGTTAAAATCTCCTATTACAACCCATGGTTTCTGTACTGTGTACGATACCTGAATCAAACTCCTCCATAGCTCTCTTCTCTTATCTCTATCATTAGAACCATAAACCAATGTTATTACGAACGATTTCCCATTCATCAGTTCAGCATCCATAGTTATACTCTGTTCACCTTTCTCTATAATTTTCAAGTTACACTTTTGTGGGTTCCAGCAGCACCATATCCTTCCCTTTGCACTATACTCATAGTTATGTTCCACCATCCATCCATTACAGCAGCAGTTAATGACTTCTTGCATCTTTGCTTGCTTCACTTTCGTTTCAATCAGTCCAAACACACTCAATTCTTTCCGTCTTATCATGTCTTTCACCTCAAACTGCTTAAAAGCTCTGTTTAGGCCCCTCACATTCCAACATCCTATACCAATCATTTAATATTCCTTTTAGGATTAGAGTGATCGTACTTCGCGACCACTATGTTAGATTTCCCATAACTTGGAATCTGAGTCTTCTTGCTCATCTTCGATACCCCTTCTGGTCCTTGTTTTCTCATACTTGTTTCACCTCTGTCCCTATTCTGGCCATCTGTGCTCATCTCATTTCTGTTTTTTACTTTGTTCTGCACTTCCTTCTCCTTCTCTACAGCTGCGTCTCCTTCTCTCACTACCACCACATTGTGTGTCATCACCTCTTGTACTACTTTTGGTCTGCAAGTGTTCCTCTTTTTTGGCGTCTGCCATTTCTCCTCTTTATCTTTTTCTTCCCCCTCTTCTACTACTTGTGCTGCCTCTCTTTCATGCACCGCCTCTATTCCGCGTAATTCTCCGCCCTCAGTGCCCTTTACTCCCTCTTGATTTCCAGTTCTGATAATTAAAGATGTGCTCCTTGTATCATTTGCTCTTGTGTTTTCTGTCTCATCATTTGTCACTTCTTCTTGTTGGATTGCTTTCCCTTTAGGTTCCTTAGTTTTATTGCCTTCTTTCTGTAACCAGACCCCTTGCTTCTGCTCCTGTCCTTGCTTAACTTGCTTTGGACATTTCAGCTCTGTATGACCGAAAACTTTGCACTTAGCACACCTTTGAGGCTTCCAGTTATACTCAAACGGTATGGTGAACGTTCGTTTCTGATCCACTATAACTGGTAATCCCTCTGGATAGGTACACTCCGTATCTATCTCTACGCATACTCTCGCATAAGAAGTCCGTGTCATTGATTCAGTTAACCTATCAACAAACAATGGCGTCCCAATGACACTTGCCACTTTACTAAACCCATCTTTGTTCCATAATTCCATTGGAAATTTCTTCATAATGACCCATATTGGAATTGTCTTGATTTCATCTGCTTCTGCCTCAATAAAAGCCTTCCACGGCCTTACTACAAACAGCTGGCTGGCAATGTGGAACGATCCTATGTCCAGCACTGTGCTTCTATCCTCTTCTTTCCCAAATTCAAATGTAAACATACATTCCCCATATGTCCTCATAGTGAAACTCTTAACCTTCCATATTCGCTGAACTGTTTCCTTTACAAAGTTAAAACCCAACCGCCTTCCCACAAAACTCCCCACAATCAGTCTCTCATATTTTTTGTTTATATTCATGAACTGCGACGATTTAACATGGAGTACAGGCTTCCCATTCACTAGTGTAGGTTGCACGTACTCCAGCTTATCTTTCCCAATAGACTCACGTCCTAGGATATCCACCCATGAGCTCTTTTTTCCACCATTGTCACTTGCTGAAACCCCGTCCTTATCACACTCATTTCCAGCAGTTGTGGCATCATTCTTATTAACTCGAGTTATGTCTTCTATGATGGTGGATCCCAGATGATGAATCCTGAGTTCTCCTTGTTTGTTCACGACCCTAGCATGCTCCTGTGGTTGCCCTGACTCCATCGAAACCAGAGGTGTTTCAGTATAATTGATCATTGCCAGAGGTGTTTCAGACCTTATGTAAGTCGTTTTTTCCGATCCGACATTTATGGATCTAAGATTCTTCGTTTCTAAGGTAACTTTTTTCATGCATGTTCCCATTCATCTCCTCTCTTCTCTGTATCAACTACAGCAGTCTTACCTGAGTTTCCTTCCATAGATATTGCCCCCTCTGTATCATCTTCATCCTCTCGCTGTATAAGAAGTTCTTCATGAATCCTTATCATTCTTCTTTGCAGCAACCTCTGAAGAGATCCCTTCCCATTAACCTTCTCAAACTCAGATTCTAGTTTGTCTGCTTCCTCATCCTCATCTCTATTTGAAATCTTGCTTGGTGTTTTCAGAATCCCGCTCTCATTCTCACTCGTTTTGTCTTCTTTCATCTAATTTTTTGGTTAAAAGACGAAAATGCCCTTAGTGTTTAAAATCGCTCACTAAAGGCCACCATGACAACTAACTAAGCTCTCTAATTCCCATGGCAAAGCAACTTTGAGCATATCTAAATAATATTTCTTCGAATACTAGGTTCAGAAATCTACAAGTTACTCCATGAACAAAGACAAAACAACTAAATGGAGGATGTGATATCAAGAACTAGCCAAATGAGTGTAACTACACCTATAGAGAAATATTCAATACATTTTTGTTTTCCGGTTTTGCCTAACTGTTATATTTAGGTTCCGGGATTAGGACAATTGATGAAACTAACAATAATTTAATGCATAGGAAACGATCCTCTAAAACGTGCAAAAACGCAAAGTTAAGCGAATTTTGTTTCAAGCATGTTAAAATTGTTATCCAAAAATATCAAACATCTCATCTGTGGCACCATGTCACCATAGTACCCTGTACCCTCAATATATATACAAGTAAATAAATAATTGTAATGTTTGATTATAGTCACCTTATGCAAGAAGAATGCACTAGTTGAAACCACTAGAATCTTTTTTATCAGAATGATAAATAGAAGCTTCTGCTTCAAGAAAACGACTCAAATGCTTATCTTCCAAATGTCTCTGCAAATCAAAATCCAACAATAAAACTAATCAAACCCCACATCATAAAATGCAAAAGAACAAAACTTTAATGAGAAAGAAAAAACACATACAGAAAGACAAGCTCTATACTTGTTCCATTCAGAAACACATTCCTCTTTATCCCACTGACCCTTTACAAATTTCTCTGAATACCATCTGCGCATTTCATCATTATTAGACGGCCCCAAGAGTTAAAAATATTCCAAAGATAATGTTAAAAAAGTTTTACCTGTTGAAACAATCATGATAAGCAGCTCTTAATTGGGCGCAAGGTTTTGTTGATGAAGAACTTAAACTTTCTTTCTTATTAATTAACCCCATTTACAATCACTGCTTTGTTTTGCAAGAAGATTTGAGGATTGGCTTCAAAAGTTCATGCTGTTTTTCTTCTTCTTCTAATTCTAAATTTGTTTTGGCTTTGGGGTCTGTTTGGTTGACCTAAAAGCTGTTTTTTCATTTTTTTTTTTTTTTAACTTTTCAAATCGATTCGGTGGTATCATTCGTATATCCGTTCAACTGTAGGGCATAGTCTGACATGCCGGTGGTGTCGATATTTACAAATAATGTTTGTAATCATGCGAAATGGGGGTCATTTCTTCTTTAACGAACCTCCTATTGAGTATTGAACACACCAAGACAAACATACTTGTTCAAATAGCTCTTCGACAGCTCCACTCCGACTCACTAACCCGGTATATACTCTAACTCTCCACTTGGAGAACTTAAGTTGATTTGAATTGAAATCTCTACGAGTTTTCAGGAACATCCCCCTCACCATAGCCAAATTTTGATTTCCATATTTATCCAATTTAGAAGCAATTAAACAAGCTCTCCATTTATTAATAATTTAGAAAAAACTCTCTCAATTCATTGAAATTATAATTATCCTCTATTTTTTTTAAATTAGAAGAGCATCTCTTATATCACTGAAGTTATATAATTACCCCCAAATGTTTTTATACCACTTCTTGAATTACAATTAGAATTCAATAAAACCATGTTACCTATCGATCTTGAGGGACACGGGTTTGAAAACTTAACAAAAACCGATGTATAGCTCGGTTTGCATACTTATACATGATTACATGTAGATGCTTATGTCGATACACATATATTATTCATGCCTAACGACTAACGTTACTATTATTTTAGACTTGCAAAAACTCTTCTTTTGTTTGTAAAATGAATTTGTGGAGTGGTTCTCGTCTCAAGGAGGAAATGATATCTTTTGATAAATGCATAAGATTTCTTCCTTTTAAGTGTATACACCTCGTATTTTCCGCCTATTAAACACGTGGTGAGTGTTCTAAATAGGTTGTATGCTATAAATAAGCAACACTTCCTCCTTTACAATGCATCTCTTTCTCTCTTTTTTTTTATCTTCTTCAATATTTTTTGTTGGGTAAGTTGGGATCATACCTGTGATCTTAAGATTAAAGTCTTTGCTCTAATAAATGATTTTATATTAAGGTCACGGTATTATCCCATCTAACCCCTCAAAAGACAGGGTGTCAATAGTATAATAATATCTTTTTTCTTTTATCATTTTAGTTTGATTTGAAAATTTTATTAATAATTGGTTTTTCTTATTACCTTCGTGTAAAACATTTAGTTTATGTTTTCCTAACATTTTTCTTTCCTACAATGAAAACAAATTAGTTCATTCCATGACTATCTAGATAACACGATGTATTATCCCTAACAGACATAAGTTTCCTACTGTATTGAGATCAAGAAATCTTGTCCTTTAACAAAATTTATTAAATATTAGATATTATATATTAAATAATTAAAGACAATTTATTTTTCTATGCATATCTCTTCTTTCTCCTGCTTCTATGGATTGCTAGAACGATCTTGAATAAAACATTGGAATTTCTCTCTTAAAGAACTTCTAATTAACAATACAAATTTTAAAATTTAAATATGGTATGAAAGTAGTGTTTCTACCATAAAATTTCCTTGTGCATATCCTTTTTTGTTACGTATTCGTCGGAGATGATTTTGTGATGTAAATTGAGGGATGGGTTTGTTTAAGAGTTAACATAAGAAGTTGGAGAGTTGAAAAATCTACATCTATATTTTGTGGGTCTTAATTTGTTGTATTTATGATTTGGGGTTTTTTTTACTTAACCCCCCAAAACAAGACACAATTAATGGTAAAATCCAACTTATACACACAATAAATATAAACAAACATTATAATTCCATGTTTTATGTTTTTCACAAAGATATATATAATAATAATAATAATAATAAAATAGTATATTCTCTCTAAGAAAAAGGTTTTGTGCACCATTTACAAGATGGGATTCAATTTTTGAGTTGATTTGGGATTAGTGCGGATAGTACATAACCTGTTTTGAAATTTATCACAATTTGTTTTTTTGTTTAGTAGTAGAGATTTATTTCCATAGTTTATGAAGAAGAAAGACAATATTGTCAATAAATAAAATATCAACCCGGATTGGGGCTAAGTCAAAACACCCCTTACGATTTTGGAAGTGTTTATCTCATGTAAATCGAAGGTTGTTTACTTGTTTAGAAATTGATATTAGAGCGAGCAACTGAAAAAATTTGTTGACCTTTCTAAGGATATTCTGAAATTTGAAGTAGTTATTCTTAAGTTGAGATTAGGTGGAAGGGAACAATGATTCCATATTCATTTGATTTTGCAATGTTAACAATATTAAGTCTTGGGTGATCTTGGACACACCCATAAAAACACTCTCTTACCCCAATTTTAAAATAAATAAATAAAATTATTTTAGACACATTTAGATTTCTAAATTACCCTTGTTTTTTATTAGATGTACCCAAAACAAAACAAATCATTTATTTAATATATATTGTGGGACCCCATACTAAATCCTATATATTCTTCACTTGAAATTGAAAAAAAAAAAACGAGTTCATCTTCTTCTTCTTTCTAAAGAAAAAAGTGCTATTGATTTCTTCTTTCAAAAGAACGAATATCCAAAAAACGTGTTATTATTATTATTTTTAATCATTTTGCTCCTATTGGAAATACTCCAAATTAATTTGGAAAATATTATTAGATTGAGGCGATTATCATCCTAAGTCTTTGTCAAATTGGGGTCTTTAAATATTTATCTCAATTAGTAGAGGATACTATAATTAACATGGACATTTAAATTGGACCAGCCTTTTTTCTACTATGAAATACTCTTGATAAAATATTAAAATCAATTATTCAATGCCTTTAAGAAGGACTACTTAGTCATTTTAAAATTTATTACCATCTATACCCTTAGGATTATATAGTAATTTAAGGACGTATGTGTAAATTCAGGTCGGAAATCAACTATACGCCCTTATTCAATTGTGCGCGACTTACCCTTCATTAATTGCAAAATAATTACCTTTTATACCGAAATTAAATTCAAGAAACCAACCATCTCTCTTCTTCTTCTCTTCTTCTCTCTCCCAATCAGGTATTTACTTCTGGCTTCTCTTTTCTCCCTTTTTGTTTCTCTCATATAAGTATTTTACTGCTCTAAATTCTTTTCTTCTCGGTTTTTTGCTTCTTTTCCCCCTTTTAAGTTTTCGCTAATCGCTACTCCCTGCATGTTACAGACGAAAAATTCATTGAAGTATTGCAGTATCATACTCGAAGGTACATTTACAATTAACGGGTCGAAACAATTTCTTGAGGGTTTGTTTAAATTTGAATTATGCTATTGTTTATCGTAGACTTGCGACCCGCTACTTCATGTTTTCATGTTCTAATTTAGTTATAGATTTTGTGGATAGTCCTATGTTTCCAATGCTTTGATTACTATATTATTCTACTTAGAAATTACTATCAAGAATGACTGAATGAGTGCTACGTTTCTGGATTGGATATTTGTTTTGGTTGTTTTGGTTGGATCTTTGTTTCTGGAATAGTACTTTGAATTTTAGATCCATATTCAATGACTGTACTAAGCATTTGGGATTCATATTTTTGTTTCTCTTTTTATACACTGTGATGGCTTGATCAAAGATTTAATTATATCATGTTGCAGTACATGGTAGTTGCAACTAATAATGTTTCCATTCACTTCTTTCTTTCCGTTTCATATTAGATTTCCATTACTTTTTGTGATTTTTAGATATCGTATTTCAATTATTGAGTATCGCCAGAATATTTAAATTCTCACTTATACAATAACTGGTCCTGTCTTCATATAGTGATTTCAGTTACTCATGATATACATTGATTCATATATGACTTCTTTATGTTTAGATTTTCTAATATCACTTTTCGCCCTTAATATTTCCATGATCATTGGAATTGCTACAAAACATTTTTAACTCCGCTAATGCAAACTGCTGTTTTTATGTTGCTGGTCCCAAGTCTAGATAAAGGAGGAGGGAAAAGAGTTACACTATGCAGCTGTGTTCTCTAGAATTTTACTGCCCCTGCCCCACCACAGCTCCAAATTGTCAAGACTCAAGACATCAATTCATAAAATGTGGTTTCGAACAAATAGGTTATGGGTGATTAGTTATTATATAATTAAATCACATGTCAAGCTATACCAAATCTTTGGTTCATCGAGATACATAAAGATTACTATATCTTTTCAAAATTGCACCAATCTTATTGTTGGTCTTTATGTACCTAGCTTCCTGATTATATTCATAGTTATTATCACATTTTAGCGGCAAGAATGTCAGTTGGGTGGGACAATGGTGCATAAGTTTCAGAAAAATTACCGTCTGATGGATGACATTCTTTTAGATTATGAGCACGTGATACAGGTAACCACTGTAACAATTCTTTACGGTGGACATTCTAAGTGTAGCAACTAAAGCTACAATGATACATAAGCCAAATCATCGTGACAATACAAGAACTTAAGTTTCCAAGTCACAATGCAGTTCCAGTGCGCATTACACAATAGCTTCAGTGCTATGATTATTTCGTTTTAGTTATGTTTGTTTCATTGTAGTTCTATAAATTTTATATTCATATGAAATGCCTTCATTCACTTGGATAAACAGATTAAAGAATGAATATACACGTTACCATCAGACTTAAAAGGGTTCATCCTTTGAAGTCACATTGCCAACTGATGTCTATAAATCTGCAGGTAGAATATGAACTTCTAACCGGCAATACAGGATCTAACTATCAGGGAGGGACCAAGGAGGGACTCCTATAATGTGATAGTTCTAGTGTTCTGACAAGTTAACACATAGGATGAACAAAATCAGATTTTGGAGTTGATTGCCTTTCAAAATATAGAACAACTCTCACTATAGGAGCAAAGGTGGAATAGCAAGGAAAACTCTTTTTTCTGCAGGGTTGTGTACCCCCATCCTCCAGTGATTTGTATATGGCTGCAAGTAAATACTTACACTTAGTTTTCATGATTTTTTCACTTTTTTTGTTATTGTACTCTCCTTTCAGACCTCGTAATGTAAATTTTGTTTGTGTCGATTTCCAATAACGTTTTTTATTGGTGACTTATATCTGTTAAAACTAATACACGTTACCCCAACTAAATTTTATTAATTCCATCTCTATAGATGTCAGTGCTTTGAAGTTCGATCAAGTTTTGATTATGAATTGTTAGGACAGAAGTTTGTATGCCCATTTACCTTAATTTGTTTCGACTGATTCTCAGGTTAGGGTTCAATAAATATTTTCCTCAGTGAATTACCTATTGTGCATCTTGGATTTCTGGCACCAGATGCTGATGACATCCTTTTTGCTCTAACTTAAAAGGATAAATTTGTAATTCTCTTATATTTCGCCGAATAATAACCCGAAACAGACACACCGCTTCAGGCACTTAAACCGCAAATAAAAAAAACAAGCACTTAACCTTCGCCTTATTATTCTAACTGTCCATCTTCTTCGCTACCAAAATAATGAATCTCCACCGTTTCTGATAATATGGTGAAATGGGTTTAAGTTACTTTTTGTTTCTAATTCGGTCGGATTTTATTTTCATTTACTTTTTTAATGCGTTAATCACTTTTCATAATCGAACTTCCCTTTTATTCCCTTTTATTCTTTGCTTTAATCAAGGCTCCAATTATTTATGTTGGTTCATTTAATCTACCTTTATTATGTTGCAGGAAATTATGTTCAACGGAATCACTACTGTGCAACTTCAATGGAAGAGGTGAGTTCAACGAAGTTTTTTTCTTCTTGTTCATAAATTCAACCTACTAATTTATCAAACCTGGATTGTATCACTATCGTTTTAGATAGTGAAGCGTATCATTTGCAATCTCATCTCTATTTTCTGTTTTTCCATTTCGTTTTGGTTCATGGAAATTCCATTGTTTGATAAATTACCTCTTTATTTATAGTGAAGCGTATCATATGCCTTATCTTTATTTAATTTTTCGGTACGAGTTGAAGTGTGAAGAGGAACAAAGTAGTTGTCTTCTTTTCTTACAGATTTTTTGAACAAAGTATGTTTCTGAACATTTACGTATTTTTATCTAGAAACCCTCACTGCTATATGGTGAGTTTTGGTGCTTTTTTTAGATATACCAAATGGGGAGACACTATACCATTTTACATATTGTATAGTTTCGACACCAATCTATTTTTTTTATTTATATATATATGATTTGTTGTGTTTGTGCATCTTCTTAGAAGAACTCATTTTGGGAGAGTTTCCTAGACACAAGGTTAATAGTAGACAGTCATGGTTAGCTTTTTGTCCGCCCTTTTCTTTTTAACTTTTAATTGTTTGAAAAAAATGCCTTATAACTTTCATCCTCACTTTTATGTTTAGTTACAATTGAGTTTTAAGCCTTCACAAAACAGGATTGTTTAATATCAATCAGTTTGCGCTTCACAAAATCGGTTTGAGGCTTTTGTATTTTTGCTTTGCTGTTTTTGGGGTGTAATGGCTTTGTCAAACACAGGTCGCCGTTAGGACTGTTTAATTACAATAGTGTCATTCAAAATGGGATTCTGGACAGTCAATCATAAATTTGCCAAGTAATGATGACATAATTCTTTTTCTTACAAATAAATTAAATTCTTTTTAGATCTGAGAGTACCACATATCTGTATAAATGAAGACCAAACGTATTCAATCTTTCTGATTTATCTTATTTTTTAAGTTTGAACTGCTGTTAGTATATCAGCATTATTCTAGATTCACTAGAAATCTTTAAGGTGAAATAAATCTTTATGAAGACCATGTGAGTCGGATAACAATGTCCAGGGTAGCTTTTTTTAATTATGAATTAAGATTTTATTTACTTTTAATGGAAGAGGGACCTTTCCAATGTTTCATTTAGTTGATAATGTTGTTGGCATAGCATCAACATCACTAACGACTTTGGTTTTATTTTCTTTATAAGTACATTTTTCCATTCATTGTTCTCCTTAGTTTTCCATTCATTCACAACTATTCATCTCTCTTTGATTCTTCTAAAATAAACAAGAGCATGTCAATTGTTGCGCCTCTTCTTTTGTTCTTTACTGTCATCTATGGCACCCTAGCTGATCCTGACATGCTCCAAGATATCTGTGTGGCTGATCCCTCCTCTGGTTGGTAACTTAATATTGTCTACTTTTCTTTCAGTAAGTTTTTGTAGTACATAATGGATTGTTTGTGGAGATTTCATGTGATTTGTGTATTTCTATGCCCAATTAGTATATTCCCCTGACTCCATCTAATCATCTAACAAGGCTGATCTTCTTGATTACGAGAGCCTTTGCGAAGCTATTAAAGGTTGTCAGGGAGTTTTCCATATAGCTTCTCCTGTTACGGATGATCCTGAACAATGGTGGAGCCAGCTGTGAATGGTACCAAGTTTGTAATTGACGCAACTGCAGAAGTTGGTGTTTTTCGCGTTGTCTGTACGTCTTCTATTGGTGCAGTCACTATGGATCCTAATAGAGGGCCTGATGTCGTTGTGGACGAGTCTTGCTGGAGTGATCTGGATTTTTGCAAGATGACCAAGCTAGGTTCATTTCCATCATAATTGTATTATTAACTTAATCATTTTGTAAATGAAATTATTTTTACCTAACACTTTCAGTACAATTGAATGTGCAGAATTGGTATTGTTATGGCAAAGCAGTGGCCGAACAGGCAACATGGGAGATGGCAAAAGAGAAAGGAGTAGATTTGGTGGTGGTGAACCCTGCGTTGGTGGTGGGTCCATTACTTCAACCAATCGTCAACGCTAGCATCGTTCACATACTCAAGTAGCTCACTGGGTCTGCTAAAACCTATGCCAACTCGGTACAGACTTGCATTCATGTTAGAGACGTGGATTTAGCTCACATACTCGATTACGAGACTCCTACTTCTGGAAGGTATCTATGTGCCAAGAGCGTACTGCACTGCAGTGATGTTGTGGAGATACTGGCCAAATTCTTCCTTGAATACCCCATCCCTACCAAGTAAGTATAGTATATATTTATATATTTGTAGGTAATTAATTACCATTCGCTATCTAGCCAATCAAATCAGAACACCATACCCACTATTGAGTGGGGGCCAAAATATGAGTAGATAGTGTCATAGTGGCCCAAGTTCCACTAAGGCAGTAGGTCTGAATCTGCAACTTTCTAGGCATACCTGATTGTGCTAATGGACAGGCTCAGGTGCTCAACAAATTACAAACCGGCCATAAGATTACCTACTTAAGCAAAAAAAAGACAATTGAGGGCTGTAGTAATTTATTTGTGTTAACATTTTTTTCCTTACGATATTAGAATCTTATGGACACGTAGCAAATCCATACTTAGTATCATGCATAGCATGCTGAATTTTCCTTTTATCCACGTGTCGACTGATGTGGGTTGGTGGCAGGGCCGGCCCTGCGTTTCAAGGGGCCCTATGCAAGCTCCTGAAAATAGGGCCTATATACTAATTAAAAAATAAGTAACAAAAAAACTCGCAAAATATTTTTTCTTTCTTGTTTCTTCCCAAATCACTTGTGACTACCCCAGGGGGGGGACATGGAACCTAACCCCATTGATCAAGCATCATATAGTTCTCTTAGCACAATAAAACTAAAAAGAAAAGTACATTAATAAACTATTAACCAAAAATAGATCTTGATCCATTTCTACTTGCGAAATCACTGATTACACTTGCATAGTCAATTTTCTCTACCAACCCCTTCTCAATGGATAACATGGCTAATCCATTTAATCTATCTTGTGACATGCTTGACCGAAGGTAAGATTTTATCAATTTCAACTTTGAAAAACTCCTTTCTCCAGATGCAACTGTAACTGGTATAGTGAGTAATATTCTGTAAGAAATTCATGCATTTGGAAAACAACTAACCGTTAACTTCAAATGATCCAACACATCAGCTGCCTTCTTTATGCCTTCTGGCAAATCTTCTCTCAAGATCTTTAGTTCAGAAAATAACTCTCTCCCATCAATATCAGATACTGTGTCATGCTTCAAATAATTTTCAAGGTTCTCACAAGAAGCTTTTAAACTAGCATTATTTGCAGACTTCAACTTCTCCAAATCATACAAAAACCCGAAAATTCCTTCAAATTTTTTAAATTCTTCAAATCGACTCCTTAATGAGGAAAGAGCTTGGTCAACTATATAAATGAAGTAGTGGATTCTGAACAACTCTTCAGCAGATTGTGGCAATTCTTCAGTGACATTATCATCAAACTGTCTTTTTCTACGAATGATGCGTTTTTCACGAAAAACAGGTTCAACTTGCATATCAGCCGCAATCTCCTTAGCTTCCACCATAGCCTCATCAAATCCAGTTACTCTGTACCTTTCAAAATATGAAATGAGTCCTTCCAACTTCTTTATAGCTACATCCATATGCATGTCTTCTTTTTGCAAGAGTTTGCTAATATAGTTAACCTGTGACAATACATTGTACCAAATAATCATACCAACCAAAAATTCAAAATTTTCAAGCTCATGTGTTGCTAGAGACTCAGCATCACTCTTTGTTTTTGGATCATCACTAGTATCAACCAAGTAAAGTAAAGCATCTCGAATATGTGGAGCCTGCTCTTTTATCGCTGCAACACTATCCAAACGGCTTTCCCAACGTGCTGGTGCCAATGTCTTAAGAGTAAGACCACCTTTAACCTTATCTTTAAAAACTTGTCATCGCTTTGTAGAAGAAGAAAACACCGAATATATACGTTGTACCACTCCGAAAAAAGATACAGCTTTTGGACAAGAGTTAAGCCATATCACATAGAGCAAGATTAAAGCGTGTGACAACCAGATGGAGTATAGAATGCTCTAGGATTAACTTCGAAAGCAATCTATTCGTACACCTTTGTGTTTCCCTTTCATATTGGATCCATTATCATAACCTTGGCCTCTTATATTACCAATGTCGAGTTCAAGAGTATCTAGCATATCTTTCAGTTTATTAAAAAGTCCCAAACCTGATGTGTCATCCACCTTCCAAAATTCTAGAAAATATTCTTCTACCTTCGCTGGACTCGTTGAAACATCCACACACCGTACAACAAGAGACATTTGTTCTTCGTGACTTATATCAGGTGTACAATCAAGGATGATCGAGAAATACTTTGCATCTTGGATTTTCTTCACAATCGAACATTTAACCTCACCTACCAACATTTCTATCAATTCATTATGAATCTTGTGACCGAGATAATGATAGTGAATTTCACTCTTTTGAATACGTTCGAGATGTTTCTGGATAACCGGATCAAATTTACCCATCATTTCAATTATACTCAAAAAAATTCCATTATTATCTTCATAAATCTTTTCATGCTTCCCGCGAAACGGCAAATTATTCTAAGCAAGAGTTTTCACAACAACAAGTATCCTCTGTAACAATTCCCTCCAATGTTCCCTTTCTTTCGAAATCTGTTCCTGAAGATGTTTATCAATTGTTTCATTCTTGCCAAGTCGATCCACCAATTCAATCCAATATTTTAGACGTCTTTTATGATGAGGACGTTGTTCATGTTGTTTAAGCCTTGTCGTGAGATTTCTCCAATTGTCATATCCTTCATCAGTCAACTGAGAGGTATTTGCATTTTGCTTGAACAACTTACAACAGAAGCAATATACCTTGTCTAAAGCATGTGAATAGACGAGCCAACTTCTATCTTGTTTCTCCCCATTCTCCAAATGTCGAGTGTAATAAGTGGAAGAAAAACGCCTCCCTTCAGAATTTCTAGGAAAATTACCACTATGATCTCTTACTGGACCCTTTTGTACTAGTAAGTCTCTAAAAGTTTGGTCAATCTTATCCCAATTTCCTGGATCATAATAATTCACTGGTCCCTCATAATCATTATTAGCTTGTGCATGTTCTTCAATCACCACATTTCAAGATTCCACATTATCTAATTCTTCACATTCTTCATTAACTCGTTCCTCATTTACCAGCTCTTCAAACCCTTCATTAATCCGTTCCTCATTTACCAACTCTTCATGCCCTTCAAGCATTTGTTCATCATTTATTTCTTCTCCAGTGCCATTGTGATTCTCAGCTACCTCGTTAATGGGATTTGCATTTGAACTCTCTTCTTGTTTCGTGGTCGTAAAGAACTTTTTTATAGCTCCTACTTGAGATTGAGCCATTGCTTCCATTCTTTGTTTCTTTTTCCTTTTTTCATGACCAGAGGGATATGTTCTAGTGCGTGCCATCGAAAAAATCCGACAAAACAACAACAACTTGATAATAAAATCAACTAAAAGTAACTAAATCAGCTTGTTTTATGAACTAAAAGTAATAAAGTCAAGTGTTCAATTCAACTTCCTAGGCATTAAGAGATTAAGAGAAGAATCTTACTTGTTTTCTGAACTTGATATTGTTTCGTTCTGTGGGAGAAACGGTTTGGGTTCATTGGTATATGATTTTTTTGTCTTGTTCAATTACTTGTCTTGATTTCGTTCGTTTAGTTATGTGACTCAAAAAAGCTAAAACGAATCGATTTGGGTTTTCTCTTACAGCTGAACTCTAAAATGGACTTTTGTGTTGATGTGGACCTTTGTTTCTGTGCGTGGGCTATATCATAAGTTAACATGGTAGTGGGTTGAAGTGGTGGACGGGCCCCTTAAAATTAGCAAACATTTGGGGGCCCTATGCAAGGCATTAGGCAACATAGGCCCAGGGCCGGCCCTGGTTGGTGGTGTTGGAACTTGGAACTATTCAGTATCTTACGCATTGAAAGAGGGACTATTGAAGAAGTTTATAGATTCCTTTTTTCTTAAGAAAAATGCTAATCAGCTTCCTTAATTAGTCATCAGTGTTGCCCCTAATTATCCTGAACAACACGTTTATATCCATTTTTGAACTTTTATATAGCCATTGTCTATTTTAGTTAGGGTCATCTTTTGATGCCTATTAAACATGGTTACATCGTGATTCTCCCCGTGACAAGCTGACCATATTTTACTAGATATTGTTTTAGATGATTGTTGAGGAATTGTGAATGTAGTTGTTTTGGGTTTATCTGCCACTTGATATTTAATTCATGGTTTTCAGCAAATCCGAAATTTGAAGGCGCCATGATTAAGAGAACCGCTGCTGCTCAAAATGATACAAGTGAATAATATGGTACAACTTCTACTGTGATATTCATTGGTGAAGTTATGAAAAACTCGAGGCATTGTATTTACGAAAGTGAGTTGGTTTTAATTCGATGCCCTTTACCGCTTATTAGTTGGTTCCATAATGCTATGTTAATTGTATGGATGAGTTAGGTTACAATGACTTGGGTTTTCATGCTTTGTTAATTGGTTTCTCCATGAGCCATCTAAAAAAGTCGAATTCCTTTTTGTTCATCATGTGTTTGTGTTGATAAATTTGACTACTTATATTGGACTTTTGTAGGGAGTCCATGAACTGCAAGCGCTGCAAAAACATGGTATCGATACCTTCATGTAGTAATTACTATGGTTATGGCATTATGCACTCATATAGGTTCTGCATTATGGAAAAGCATTTGGCTGGAAAGTTTTTGAGGTACTTTGTTAATACTTGAATTAGCAATGACTCGATTCAGGATTGGATGTTTCTTTCATTTTGCCTATGTCTTCCATATTTTAATTTATGTTATTTTTAGGATTCAAGATTCATGGAGGGTCAATGCATAGATAGTCGAAGGAGATGAGGACAAACTTTACTATCAATTTTGATTGATTTTGATAAAATGTTTATTTTCTTTTGGTGCATCAAATTTCAGAATTTGTATACTCATTATGTATGACTTTTTGGTTGTGATTTGTAGTAATAAAAGGGAGTACTTGATCTCGGATGTACTTATGAGGTTTTCTGTTTATTGATAACTTTTGTAGAATTCTTGAAAAAAAAAAAATAGAGGCATTTTATGCAGGTGAAGGTGGTGAATGGGTGGTAGAGTGAACATTATTTTTTTTTAAATACGCAGCGCAATTGTTTCATTGAGTCACTTATGTAGCCAAAAAAGCGTGAGTAATGGGTGCAAAAACCGTTACTAATAGTTTAAGGAACGTACGCTTTAAATCCGTTAGAAACCTGTTACTATTGTTGGAAATAATTAACGCTTTTGATGCTGAAAAACCGTTAGTAATTTATTTCAGTGACGGTAAATAACCACTACTAAAAATAATTTGTAACGGTAAAAACTAAAGATAAATATATTTGAAACGGACAAGAGCTGAAGCCCAAGTTAGAAGATGATTTTGGTTTTAAAGCGTCTTTTAATATAGGTGTTTAAATATACTTTGATGTACTTTGCCTTTCTAATGATACAGCTAGCCCCATTACAAATGTATGTACTATTTAATCCATCTTTCTTCATATGGTTCACTTTTGCAATATCTCTTTTACATGGTGGCATCCACGGTTGATTATGATATGATGCTCCTATAAGTGGTGCACAACAAGAGCTTGCACTGTTGGAGGCTCGAGGTTTATTGACACGACCTGTCATTTTCGAGGTTCATTCTACTATTTTTTTAAGTGATTTATAATTTGAGTTTTCTTTATTAGGTTTCAGGCGCTTTGGTTTAAGGGAGTCTTGCATTGTTGAATGTAATGAAAGTGAAGGGGCTGTGAGGAGAAACAGACCAAATATTTCACAAATGTTACGGCAGAGTTGTGCAATTTGATACACCGAAATAGTTATCCACTTTGAAGGAATGAAAGCGTATTCAGAATATGGGATATGGATATTGTTAACCTCTTTGATGACTATGGATGCTTGGGGCGGAGTTACCAAAGTGAGTCATTGTTTCTTATTATTTCATACTTTTGATCATACGCTCGATTAGAATAAGTATTCTTATCTTCATCTTCTTACCTTCTCTATACCAAGGCAAACCCATGTATCCACTTCAACAGGGAGGGAAGCCTATTCACTGTTTTTTTGCAAATCACAATGCAATAAAAATATTGAATGGTTCTCAGTACATATTGACTGCCTACATTCCTGAGCATGGCCCATGAGTTGCAGATCATGGTATCCATTAGTTTTTAAAATGTTCATATAGAAGGGTAGGTTATGTATATACATTCCCATTGGAGGATGGTGTTCTGTTTGGACTCCAACAAAGCTATTTTAAGGAGATTATGTTAACCTTTTTTAGTCATGGTCTATAACCCAACATTTTTATTCATTTTTGTTATTACTTCGACCTTGATCTTTAATTATGGTTTTGTTCTCTTTATATACCTCTGCTATCTTCAATGCAGGTGCAGTCTAAAGCCACCAGTTTACTCTAACGACTCATTTTACGGTGTACCAATGCCTGTGTGTTATCCATGTTTTGTGGAGATACCTTAAGTTAGAATAAGGGCTTTTTAAGGATCCTATTTTTCTGTATTTCTTTCATTTCGTTATTTCACATCAATAGGCACTCGCTATCTTTTTAACATGTACAGAAAATATAGTGTTAAACATTGGTGGGCTCTTTCAGAAGGTTTGAATAAAGCGTAAAACATGTTTGGACTATACAGCATATCCTTCAACCCCCAACTATAGCATCTCTGTTACCACTAAAGGATCTATTTTTGGGATATGATGCTCCTCTATCCTTCTTCACATGTAGTCTAGAAATTTTGAGTGGTGCATCGTACCTTTAGTGATCCTAATTCTTGCAAGCATGCTTGCTTAATGACCAAATGATTGTAAACTCGGAATAAAAACAACAATTTGTATATCAGTTATAAGGCTTTTAGTGTTTTTTATATTTGGGATTGGTGCCATTGCTTTGGCAAGTAAAATAGTTAACATAATGGATCGTGGTGATCAAATATACAAATTTGTGCTTCTACTGTAGAACGCTACTCCAAGTGCCATATTACTTGGTGGGAGCATTTGCCATCTTGAAGTGGTATGCAGTTTTTTAGGCTTTTTCCCTTCTCTTCTGACCAACATATCTTTGTCATTTTTTTTCTTACCATGTATATCGCTATTTTCTTTAATTTGCTGTCATGTATTTGAGATACACAAGGAAGATTTTGTTTAAATATTCAAATTTTTGGTTATCTCTACGTTCTCTAGCACATGTCATCATGTCAACATATTGATATTGCGAAATACCAGAGCAAATGTCTTCCGTCAAATACTCAAATAGAAGCAATAACTCAAAACCACCTTACCAGTTCACGCTCAACGAGCGTGCCCAAAATGCTAGTATTAGTAAAGACTCGAAGGTTTCTTCTTTGACCCATTCATTATTGTGTGATTTAAACTTCCACGAAAGGTCGAACTGGGGAATACGAATTAGACGATCTTAAGTCTTGTTAATGTTTTATCTAACTTTTTCAATGTGATAATTAAGATTGGTCAAAGTAAAACAAACCCATTGGTAAAAGAAAATGTGCCTTTAGGTCTTAAGAGAGAAAAGTTAAAAGATTTAGAAAAAGAAATGAGAGCAAATGAAAGAATAAGAATAGATTAATAGAGGGATCCTTTCATATGTAAATCTAAATGCCATGCACTTACTTGCAGTCTGTCCCAGTAAATCTTTCCAACAAGATTTGATTTCGGTTACAACTTCCAAAATAAAAAGACGGAATATGTCAAGATTCTGAACTTCAAGTTACCAAATAAACGTACATTACCTCAATATAATAACAGAAATTTTGATTAACACTGTTGTTGGAAGGGTTCACACACAAGTGTGAATAACACAATAATAATACATTATAGTACTTACAAATGATTCCTTACATAACAAATGACTGCCCAAAAATGCGGCTGTCATGAATTACACTAGAATGTAGAGACTAAAAAGACCCCAGAATATGACTAAATGACGAAGCCCTTGCTTCAGAGAAACTTTCTGGACTATGAACATTGCCATGGTTGCACAGCATGACACGAGCTATGACTTCGAAACGAATACCCCAATTCGTCGTGAGGACAACTGAGGGAAAAAAATAAACCAATTGCAATACCTAATAAAGGACCGGCTTTAGACCTCATCCTTTTGCACAAAACTAACATAATATACAATATAGATACACCTAGAAAAGGACAGAGTATGTGATAATATGCACAGGTTAACACCGAGAATGAATTACTGAACATGGACGCCCAGCAATCAGGAAGAGGGTTCAAACTGAGACCAGCTGGTAGATATCACTCTGCACGTTGCAATAAGAAGACAAACCCTGAGTTTTCACGAACGAGAGGTGGAGGATCGATATCAGCTATGTCTATCTGTTGCATTGACTTTGAGATGTCATCGACAGAGAACGGTATGCTGCAGTGATCAAAAGTGAGAAAAGCATCGTATATTCAATAGGGAGTAAGAAAACAATTTATCCCCTCTCTAAGAGTAACATGGTAGAGCAATACCTTGAGTCGTCGTCTAATAAGAAGGAACTGCTAACGGCATTGTTTGATTCCTCAGTCATTTGAACTCTCATACTCGAAATGACCTACCATAAGATAAGAGTTTGAAGTGACTTATTTGACAGAGACGATTCTAGCAACAGAAAACAAAACAGTGAACAAAGTCGGATTTTTAATCTAAACAGACGCAGAAGATGGTGAAAACTAATGGATTGTACAGAAAAAATCCCATTGGAAGACCTACTAAATGGTTGAGGCATAAAAGAAACTAATGGGCAAACTGTACAAGTATTAGAGAACATTAACGAAATTGAATATGTGAAGAACCTTGCAGACTTTCACATCTGAAAACAAATTTAAATGACAGTTACCTCTGAGGAGACACTGTGAGTTCCATATTTGTCATCCCAGTACATTGTACTGATCCTGTATAATTGTTGTATGCTAAGCACCTGCAAAATATTAGGGGGAATACCGAATAAGAACAAGCGAAGAATAGATGAACTAAAGTAAGGCACAAGTTTTAAGGAGAAAAAAGCACAAAGAGACGGCACTCACAGGGCAAAGCTCTTTTGTAATTTCATTCAAGGTCTTTTTGGGTTTCTGGTGTATGACCTGAATTACAGAAAATCAAAGTAGTAACTGTTAGCTAGGCAATTATAACATTTCAAAACCATCCAATTTGCAAGACCAGATAAAGAAATCATACCAGGAATCCAACTGCTTGTCTTATATGTCTCAGTTCATCCCAGGCGGAACCTGCATACTGTACAAACTTACATTTATAAGATATTAAAATGCCAGCTCAAAATAATACTGAAAGTGGCATTGACACATATCTACCTCTTCAGTTGCACTGATACACCACTGTTCCAACTCAGACAACCCAGCTTTGACAAACTCACCATTGCTGAATGAGCAGCACTCACGTCGCAAAAGAAGGCTGTAAAATTGTAATATCAATGGTGCAACCATATTATTCTTTCATTAGGAAAAACCTTATTATGATTTTAGCCACTATAACATCAAGAACATACGAACCTGTTGAACAGCTGAACATTGACAAATGAGAAAATTTGAGTGAACACCTTGCGGACTAAGAATGGAGGAACCTGTAAAGAGGTAAGACAGAAGATAGTCATACTGGTCTCAGCGAAGATGATCTTTTATGTGATTCACATTATTCTTTTAAATTCAGAACTCACATAATTCGCTCTCAATGTCTTCAAGTAATTGCTTAGGATTTTCACAATGCTTTGCCAATGAGCAATCAAAGCTTGTTGAGCAACTGCATTTGCTTGTGAACGTGATCCTTTCACCAAACTTGCACGGGATGTCCGAGGTGCCTGCACCATAAGAAAAGTGAACCATTTGATGGAGTTAATCAACTGACAAATATTTGAAAAAACAATTGTGAGTTGTGACTAAATAATTTTCGAGGTGGGATGATACCAGAGGTCTGGGGTTCAAACCCGCTACACACAATTGAGTTATTGATCTCTTTAAAAACAGGCTTGCCCACACATTTTTAATGCAGGTGCCGACTAGCAAAGTCGGTAAAACCATTGGGTAATGATACTAGAGGTCTGGGGCTCGAACCCCGCCAGCATCAAAGAGTTCATGATCTCATTTAAAACAGGCTTGCCAATCAAAAAAAAAAAAAAAATCGAGGTGGGATAAACTTATTATTCTCCAGTACAAATCTTTAGGAACTATATTTCTGTGTAAGTTTTGCAAATGTCCTCGTCATCAAGGACAAGAATTTGTCAGGTGTAACCAAATATTTGCCTATTTTGTACCGATCGAAACTTGTGAGTTTGTATCTTGATGTAACCAAATATTTTGATGCTATGGGCTGCTGACATGGGGATGGATGAGAGGTTTAGGGATGACATTAGGCAGATTTAATTTCTGACCACATCTGTCCCTTGTGTCCCATAAATGGTGTTCCATGTCAACCAACAATAATGCATGAACTCCTATATTTTACCTTGGGATCAGCATTGATCACGCATATAATTGTAAAAGGGACCTTTATTGAACATATTCTGGAGAAAATGTTTAACCACGCCAAAAACCTTCAAATACAATAAAAATGGACTATTGGTAGACATGGAAAGACTTCCACACTGGTTAAATTTAATTCTGCTTTAAAAGGGGCAATGTTTTTATGAATGATCTCGTAATAAGATCATCTTTAGGAAAAAAAACAAGTAATAACTCAACGCGACTGATTAAAAAACCAACAAGTAATAACTCAACATGACTAATTTAGGGATGACATTAGGCAGATTTAATTTCTGACCACATCTGTCCCTTATGTCCCATAAATGGTGTTCCATGTCAACCAACAATAATGCATGAACTCCTATATTTTACCTTGGGATCAGCGTTGATCACGCATATACCGTAAAAGGGACCTTTATTGAACATATTCTGGAGAAAATGTTTAACCACGCCAAAAACCTTCAAATACAATAAAAATGGACTATTGGTAGACATGGAAAGACTTCCATACTGGTCAAATTTAATTCTGCTTTAAAAGGGGCAATGTTTTTATGAATGATCTCGTAATAAGATCATCTTCAACAACGTATAGCCTAACAATGGCTCTCACAGATGATTATGAAAAAAAACAAGTAATAACTCAACATGACTAGTTAAAAAACCTTAGACAAGTCGAGGCACAGTCTACAAAATGAACCATTTCTTCTTCTTTCTTATAAATCAGCCTAAACATACCATTAACACCCAACCAAATACAAGGTGAGCAGTCAACAGAAAAAACAAGTGGGTTGCTAGTTAAGAGGTCAAGATCATTTCATTCAAAAGAATGCTTGTAGTCAGTGAGCTCTTCTTCACAGGGTGCAATGTTGGGAAGTCCATAAAGAATACGAACTATTTATTTCTCTTCTGTATCTGCTTAATAGAACCCAATACCATAACTCGAATGGTCAAGACTATCTTGTGTTTATTCTAATTATTGACAAGCCAAAGATTCACTTACCTGAATACATAATCCAAGCATTGGGGAGATTTCTTTTTTCAGATTGTCTCTTATCATTCCATATATCTTCTCAAGGAAGGCAGTGAGTTGTTGTTTAAAAAGTAAAGCTGGATACTTGGCTTCAACTTGTCGAAACTCATCCAATCCAGCAAGCATCCGACCATTAAGAAATGGGATCCCTGCACTTTGTGGAGAAGCTCGGAGTCCCTACAGAAGATTTTGTAAACAGAAAATCCATAGGATAAATCCTCAAGATATTATGCTGGAGGTAATCAACTAATCATAAAGAAAAAAAAACAAGTAATTACTTGAGACATTCTACCAAACAGAGAAGCTGATGGGGTTCTCCGCCGTTGTGGAGTCAAGCTAGCTGCACCACTTGCTTTCAATGTCCGTTGGAGGAGTAACAATAACGTGGATGAGTTAGATAGCCAGTAGGATAATATGTCATTGTTCTCGTGGACCTTCAGAAAGGTAAACTTACATATATCAGTAACACTGAGTGATACTAGTAGAGTACATACATGCATGCACTCAAATCAGTAAAAACATTACATGACTACATCATCCAATATTGTAATCTTCAGACAAACCTCAAGTTATTATAAACAAATTGATAAAATTTGCAACATATGCTACATATCTTCAAACAGTACACATTACCTCTATAGCCGAACCTATTGTCTGAATGATACGGTCAAACACAGTGGTTCTTTCGACTTCAAATGACCTCCAGTGAAGCAGGCACTTGTATATGAGACAAGCAGCAACAGGTCTTCCCCCAGAAAACCCCAAGTCTTGAGAAATACATTTTATCAGCAAGTCCTGGTTTTCCTGTACCAAACATTATAATTTTCAAAAAATGCATCACTTCAAGAAAATGAGCAATCAAGAGTTTGGGACATAAAATGACTACAGGAAAAGGTTGATTATATGTTACTATTTACCTGCTGTTTCTCATTGAGGGACTTCTGGGGCCTTTCCTCACTTTCAGGCTCCCTTAGATTCGATATAGCTGGACTCAGATCCTGAAACATTTGGCATAGTTGGAAAAAGTAATGTAGTATCATATATTTTCCTAGAATTATATGAATAATGTATCATCTGTAACAACAGAGTAAGGCCTCACCGCTATAACCCGAGTTCCTCCATTTTGAATATGCCCATTCTCTGGAGTTCTCTGTGAATACACAAAACATATAAATCAATACTAAAAATCCACGACCAGTGAACTGGATACAAATGCAGAGATCAACTAAGATGAAAAAAAAAAAAAAATGAAAGAACAAACAAACAAACAAACTGTAAAACTACAGTATACCTGAATGATGGTTGATTTTGGGCGTGCAATCAAAGATCTACCAGTTGGAGAAATGGCCAGTGCTTGCTGCCGAAGTACTTGATTCTCAGATTCAAGATTAGAAAGCTTCTCTTCAAGCCTGAGTCATAGAAAAAGAATCTCAACTTCAGAAATTTTGAACTGCCTGCAGAAGATCTCCACACTTCATGCCCCAATTCTGGACAAGGAAGACCATGTTCTCTCTATGTATTGGTAAGTAAAATTGATGTACACCAAATTTTGATGAACACAACACTACAGCCTTGTTATGAGATGAATAGTCGCCTTTGTAATGTAATATAAGGTACAATATTGCAATCACTCTTGAAATTACTCTCCAAATACCTCATTGAAAGAGAACTTTTAACATAAGAATTTAAGTGCATAAATCTGAGCCAAAAAAGTTGGACTCTCTGGTCACCCATGTACCATTTCTCTGAGAAGATAAAAATGGCTTTTGTCTATCACAAGTTACAAACCTTTGCAAGGAATCCTGAAGCTGATCCACCTTTTGGTCCGCATCTCCTAGCTTTTTTACCAATTCCCCATTTTGTACCTGAGAATCAGCATACGCATTTCTGGCCTCTTCTGCTGTCTTTCTTTCTGATTGAAGCAAAGCCTGCAAAATTTTTAAAAGTTGAAGTTATATTGTTCTCGCATAATATCTTTGATTGGGGGATTACAATGAAGTATAAACTCAGCTAATGACATGGTTTCCCAATGATCACAAAGAAAGCTATCATTACTGTTCATAAAAGTCCTTCAGTCATGGGCTTTTACCACTGAAGACTATAAAAAGACACATGTAACAATGGGGTCATCAAGCAGGCAAGCAGCTAAGGTAGAATAGCTTTTCTACCCATAACAAGCAACTATTAATAAGGTCTCGAACTTTTGATTTTAAAACAAGGGGAATTTGGAGAGAAGAAGAGAAAATAGCAGTATAATGTTTACTATATAAACAAAATTAGAATAATAGCTCTACCTTCAAGTCCTCGACCTCAACAGTCAAAGCATCAACCTTCTCCGTATCCTGAACTATAACAGGGGTCTCTTGAATGATTGGTGGTGCTTCCTCAATAGCTTTTCGAGCTGCCTCTTTTTCCTTGATGACCCTAAGGTTTGCTTCTTGTAGTTGAAATTGCATGGCTTGCAATGCATCCTGTAACTTGGCAACTTCTTGGGATTTTGCCTCCTCTAAATCAGTCTGCATTTTAGGCATGAAAATATAATTCAGACTTGGAATGTTGGATGACATAATTCACAAGTCAGACACATTTTGACTTCCTAACATAAATTATGTATCAGTTCCTGGGATTCCATGTGTGGGACACTTTTGAAGTTACGTCAGACACCGATACCATAGACAACTTTCAAAATTACCAGAATCCTAACACACCGAAAACCCAAAGTTCCTATGGAACTCTCAGTGAAAATTTATGAGTGATTAGTGGTCTGAGTCTGAACCAGTTGAGTAAAGAGACTTTAAAAGTTAGAAGACAAATAAGATGCACATTACCCTTAATCGTTTTTCCAATTGCAAACGCCAAGTAAGCTCCTCTACTCTCTTTTCAAGTTTGTCTTTCGCTTCCTTGAGGGCCCCAGTTTCCCGTGCAGCCTAAATACAATTACAATAGTACTTACTTAGCCATATTCCTAAATATGTTATTGCATGCAATACAATGTATAGCTACATGATATGTCAAAATCATGAAGAGAACTAGATCAGACCATCTTGAGATTTCTCAGCTCTCTCCTGGCAACCCTTCGCCTCCAACCACACTGAGATGTAAGTACTGCCTTCTGAAGGCTCTTATAGTAAGCGTAATCTCTGTGGCAACGCCAATGAGCCTGAAAATAACCGTATGGAAGAAAACTCGTTGAATAAATTCCCAAACATTGATTGCTAACTTTTTATCACCATAAGAGTAAGTGAAAAGAAAAAAACATGTTTTACGTCAAGCATATCATGGTAGAATTGGTTCGAACAATTTCTGAAGAGAAGAACGTTAGGATCTATAAAACAGAAATACCACTGAGACAACAGTACCTGAATTACTATTGAGTATTTAGTTTGCTTCCTAAATCTGAATTGATTGCGTGCAACCATCGCCCTTAACCCAGTTTGTAATGTGACTGCAGATGATCGCAATCTTAGGTAGGATCTCCTGGCAATATATCGATGGAAATTCTTTTGTATTTTCACAGCTGCTGCTTCTCGTCTCAGCTTCTCATACAGTTTGCAGGCCACTTTACCTACAGTACAGAGATAGTGAAACATATTCTTATTCTAAAGGAAAACATATACTCTCATATTCCTAAAGAGATAGTGAAACATGTCTCAGTGGCAATTTGTAGCGCATTTAATAATCTTATACAAACTCTGAAGAAAACACAATATAAAAACTCTGAAGAAACCTTCAAAGAGTTGCATTGAAAGATTAGTTATCTATGACATTACATCGATGTTATACTGAAGCATTTCATTCTTTGAATGTATGTGATCATTACGCTAGGAGAAGCTAAAGCGTATACAGTCACCTGTTTTTAAAACTTGCGTATATTTCCGATCATAATTTATATATCCTTTTTGTCCAAAATAAGTAAAAAGTAATAAATTGAATCCATTACAAGATAGCTTCCTTTGTATCAAGAATGGAGCAGTTTATGAGGTAGTTAAATCATATAAGATTTAGACGAAAATCATGAAAAGTACCTCTCCAACGAGATTGCAAAAGTATTGCAGCCTCTCGTAATGAGATGAACTCCTTACGAGCAATATATGTGCGTATTTGTCTTTGAATGGTTCTTGCTGCATTCCCTAGTACCTCTGCTCTTCGTGCATCCAACTCTGCCATCTGACCAGCTCTTAGAAAGACCTTTGTTTTGCCAATCTGTTATATGAACATTTTGGGATGGAACAAGGACAAGAGATTAAGACATTCATCAAGGTATTAAGGTCAGCGCACCAAAAAGTTCATAATCCCAGAAATGTATATTACCTGATAACCTTTCAATCCCTTCTTATCCAGAATCATTTGGCATGCAACCAATTCATCATGACTATACATGAACAAAGAAATTCACTTTAATCAACATTTGACATCGGTATCAACTCCTATGGTATTCTCATCCATAAATTTATCCAATGCATTCCTTTTCTATAGCCAATAATATAAATAAGTATGTAAGCCTTACTACCATAAAATATGAAAAGAATATCACAACTTACTTTCCTTCGAAAACTTCTGGAGCAAGGAGTCCGAAACGATTAAGAAACTCATAAAATGTTCGGCGGGTAGGATAACCAGCACAGCTAATCCTGATTGCCTCAAGAACACCCTACAAGTATGAAGGGATGAGAAAACTTGTTTACTCAAAATTTACTCGATAAACAACAGAAAGTATGATCATAATGCAACCATTGTAAGATAAGGTTTACTTACACCACAGCGCAATTGTTGTATGATGTTGAAGTTTTCAAAAATACCAGGTTTGAGAACATTGTTTGGCTTCACACATCTAATGTAATGAGGTTCAGTTGTACTTAAGGTCTCCATTAAAGATTGAAGTTGCAGCTGCATCAAACACATACATTTATCAAAATAATGTTGCAAGTCTAAACTAAAGCAACTAACACGAGTTTGATGCACTTAAGAACACTTTCAAACTCAAAGCTCACACGTGGACAACACCATGATAAATGGTACCAAGAGATGGATGCATTATCAGAGTTCTTAGTGTCTACCGTGTTGCACCCTAATTTAAGTGTCACTTCATGGTGATCGATGAATCTCAAGAATCCTAGCATATTTGAAATAAATAGAACGTTGAAGATCTAGACTATCAGAAAACCAAAGCATCTACAGGAATAGACAGCAAACAAGAATATAAAGTTGCTCTAGATTGAATCACGTAAGCCTCAGGGTCAACCAGTTCAAACAGAACATCTGAAAAATTACTCGTTCAGATCTATAACGTCATCAACCAAACCATACCAACTTCTCTGTCTGCAAGATAAAATTTCCCAAAAGACAATTCCTATTTACCTTATACAGCTTACTAGCTTAGTGTCAAGGTTGATATCCCAATTACATTTCAGATTAAATTACAAATCACAGTATGGCATTATGACATGCAAAGACACTCCAAAGACTCAAGGCCACTGCAAGGTGACCACAACAAGCTCCTTTCAGTTTCAGCTTTTTTTGTTGAGTGCTATAGAACTTGTTGAGGTGACTTTGAGCGTACAGGGTGAGAAACCCTTCAATAGAAAGTATAACTTGAAGCCGCTTTTTTTTTTAATTTTAATAAATAATAATAATAATAATAATAATAATAATAATAATAATAATAATAGGGTGCAACTTGATTTAAGTCTGAAGGCCAGGCATCCATGCCTGTCTGGTTTGGAACCAAGGGCTTCCCAAGAGATTCCAAACTTGGCACCTTCTGTGGGCTGTGAGCCTGTGACTTAGTTTACACCTAATCAGCTTAGCTGCGTCCTGGGGAGAATTTAAGCTTCTTTCGAAAGGTGCACAGCATAAACCTTTGCTTTCTGTCTAGATGGCACTCTCTGATGGTCAAGGTGTAATTGTGTCATAGATTGTCTTTTTTTTTTTTTGGTCGATAAAACCATATTGTATTAGAATATCAGTGTGAGAGGTTCACACTACCCTTATAATAGTTACATCAAAGCTGCACTATAGCTTCCCAATCAGTTACAATAGAATCAAAACTCAAATTCCTAACACTAGGAAGATGAGATACCCAACCCCAAATGATGTATTTGCAATTACATATATCCTTTGATTTCTTTCCAGCCAAATGGTCCACATAAGAGCATGAGCAGTGGCTTTACTCAGCAACATCCCCGTAGGGGATAAAACCACCGATGGCTTCTTAAGGAACATACTTCTCAACTGAGGAGAAGTATCAAGCGGAATGTGAAGAGAGGAAAGAAAGAGCTCCCACACTTTCTTAGCCACGCTGCAATCCAAAAAGAGATATTGGATACTCTCTTCTTCTTGAGCACACATCACACACCTATTAACCAAAATTTGCCCCCTCTTTCTTAGATTGTCTATTGTTAAAGTTCTTCCCCATAGAAGAGCCCACACAAAGAAGCAAACTTTTGTAGGAACCAATTTGTTCCAGAACCTTATGAAGTTATGAGGGGAATTTGCAAGACCCAACTGATGCTCACTAATTCTCTTAGATTGTCTTTGAAACTATTTTGCAGTTAGTTATTATCTTTTTCTAGTAGCTCCCCTGGACTGCAGGAAGGCTCACCGTACCAAGTTTTCCTTGTTGATTTCATAAATTTATTCCACCCTCTCCCGATCGATAAAATAGGAGCAGCGGATAAAATGTGCACAGCATTCAATCCCTAGATTATCATCAAACCCATGCTGTTAATAAAGAAAGGTTGGGATAAAAGTGGAATAAAAGTACCTTAAAACGTGCTCCAATCGAAGAAAATTTAGAAGACTTTGAGGATTCGTCTGGTGTTGGGGGTATCAAACCTGCTACAAAGGAGCACTTCGAGGCGGTCATCAGATCTTGATGTTCTGCCACTACATAATCTTTGTTTTTGTCTAGAAACTGATCAGCTTGATATGTCACCTGTATAGAGAGTATAAAAGATTAAAATATAATCAATATGACTACTAAGAGTGAAAAAGATAATCATATATATTGAGACAAAGCCATGAATACCTCCCCAGCATAGTGAGATATAGTAAAATCAGTGCGAGAAAGCTTTGGCTTGATAAAGCGCTTGTTATTTTTGAATGTCTGATACAATTTTTGCGCAAAAGTTTCATGTGTAGATTTCGGAAACATGCTGCAAGGAATATAATGTAAATCAGAGTACGCAAAGTAATATTTCACATAAAAGAATTCAACCGACACAGTTTTTGGAAGAACGTAGAATATTAAAAAATCCTTCTAGGCTATGAATTCAAGAACTCGAGATTAGCGCCTCCATACCAAGCTTCATCCAGAAGCGCAATGATTCCTCCAGGTTTCTGCACAAATATAAAGTTAGTCAATGTAATTGAATATTGCATCACACATATTAAGCTAGTCTGGAAATGCTACAGTTGCTGCTGCAGAAGGGACAGTGATAACCTTCTCGATAAGATCCAATACATCTTGGTTGTCAACAAACTCTATGTAGCTCCAATCAATTTCTTCTTTTGTATATTCGTCTTGCTCCATCTTAAACACATGCTGTCAAAATAAAATCCTTATAAGCTAAAGATTAAGAGTGCAACAAACCATGTGGACTCATTCATAAAACTTAAACCAAAGATATCTAACCTGGTTGAAATGCTGTTGTAGCTTCTCATTTGTAAAATTAATACAGAACTGCTCAAAACTGATATATGACAATGAGTAAGCATAGTACAAAGCCCTGTTCTTTTAATGTATATCTCTAAAAAAATGCACTGGAGCAAGGAATCTCTCACCTATTGCATTTAAAACTTTCAAAACCATATATATCAAGAACCCCAATAATAGATTTTGAGTTTGGATCCTGTCCGATTGAAATGTTGATTTTGTCCACCAGCCTATAGCAGAGCAAACATAGATAATAAGAAAGCACGTTGCACGTAGCCACTATTTTTGTTGGAAACTAAATATGTATGGAAACATCAGCTATGGTCACTTTGAGTTTTAATAGAAAAAAAAAACATACTAATGCTATTATTCATAGTTCAGTATGCGTTATTTTGAGGAGACATTATTTACAGTAATACTGAGAAAATTGATATGGTGTAGTGGTTGATTGGAAAATATTGCTGCAAAATAAGAAATAGCATTCTTCGATGTTGGATTATCAAGAGGATTGAACTACTCCTAAGGTAACTAAATGACATGAAATCTACCCACCCCAAACCAGAGGGGTGGAGGCGCACTCCCATTTATGCACAAATTCCTTAAACTTATTAACCATATATTCAAGGGAAGACTCAAATTGTATTAAATAAATATTTTCCCACTCCAAATACACTACCTCATAAGAATGGACGGAATATCCCAAATGTCAATGATATATTGGTTTTCGGTCCATCTGATACCGAAACAACTCGATATAAATCACTAATATATTCTCCTTCTTGATTAATGTCAAAGGTTATACTTGGAGTGTGTGTGTGTGTGTGTATATATATATGTGTGTGTGACACATCCAAAACCAGGTGTTTTGATCTTATCAAGTAGGCACCAAGATATGTGTTTGTTTGTGGAGGAAAATACAGTGCAGACAGTTGCAGGGATTGTTTTACCAATCAAATAGACGAGAGTATATAGTTTTTGCTAAACCATCTCGGCTAACAATTGCAGAAGCAGGGTCAAGAGTTCGTGTAATAACTTCTTCTGGTGTTACCATTACACGTCTAATAAGTGCATCCTCCAAGCTTTGAGCATCACACCTGTCATTATAAACAGTTCAAAACAATTACTAATCGGCAACCACGAAGGAACGAACTTTTCAGATCTAAGCAAAAGCAGGGACGCACATAAGAAGTTCAGCAGTCATTTTAAGATGGAATCGAGACTTATCATCCTTAATGACAGATGAGTCTATCTCCTTTCCCTTTGCAAAATCAATATTACCAAGATGAAGAATAGCAGCTACTACCCTGAAAATTGCCTCCTGAAGAAGATTTTATGATTAAAAAATGACTAACCCAGAAAACTCATAACAAACTTTACACAAAGATCCAGATAAAACTAGGATATATAATGAAGGCAGACCTGTTCTTGTTCACTAATTCCAACTACATCCATGGCCCTCCGAGTCGTGAGATATTCATGAGCATCATTTACTCCATCCAACTCGTAGCAATTAGATTGGTTCAAGTAATGGAATGATCTAGGGTTCTCCAACTTATATTTATCAATGTCCTGAGCAATTCAGGCATGACTAGTTAATATTAGGACCATGAGAACTTGAGAAGTAGAAGGATATATATGACAACAGAAATACCTCAGGTGGTGCTGCACAGAGAAGATAAAAGCAATGGTAATTTCGCTCGGGGTCTGAAATTTGGCAAACGCGAGACCTCTCGAGCAAATAAGTTCTAACAGCTGCCCCAGATATTCTTCCGTTTTTGTCGAATTGGATTTCAACAAATTTACCAAAACGACTTTATAGACACATGCACATTAGGAGACAGCATTATAAGTTCATTGGAGATGTGAAAATTATAAACATATATAATCTACTGATATATAGATTACCCATGTTCTGACAGTGTCAGAAAATGATAAGAACTGCTATAGAGAAAGATTTAACTTCTACAACAAGCTGCATTGAAGGGAACCCACCTTGAGTTGTTGTTTCTAACCGTCTTGGCATTACCAAATGCTTCAAGAACTGGATTGGACTGTAAATTGAATACGAAAAAAAAAACAAAAGCAAATGCAGACTTAGACCCGGGTCATCATTTTAGCTATAGTGAGAGAAGAAATGAGGAAAAAAACATGGGAATTATAATATAAATCCAAAAACCAAAGAGAACAAAGGAAACTTAATCTTACCTCTAGAACTTGTTGTTCAACTGTCCTTCCCTCAATACCAGATCTCCCCCCTAAATATGCAAGATATCTCATCAACATCTTTGTTGTTTCTGTTTTACCAGCACCACTTTCTCCACTAACCAGAATAGAGTTGCTCTTCCCTTCATTGATCATTGCCCTATTTGACAGTGAAGAGAACATCAAGACATAAACAACCAGATATCACATACTAGTGAACAGGTACAAGAAATTACCGGTATGCAACATCTGCAACTGCAAAAACATGGGGGCTAAGCTCCCCAAAGGCTGCTCCTTTGTATTGTCCCATCATGTGATTATCATAGAGATGAGGCAACCTTTGAAATGGATTTACAGCAATAAGGATATTACCAGTGTATGTCTACAAAGAAAATAAGAGAAACATTACAATGATGTGGTTACTGCATCTTTTTCCTTTTCTACTGTACCATGTCAATGAGAATAAAAGAAATATATCTTACATAAATTTCATTGAGCTCATATCTTGCAGCCAAGTTTTGCAGAACTCCAGGTTCATGCAAATAAGAAAGCTTTGTCATGTCGTCTACACCTCCAGGTGGTGCTTCAGTGTCTTTTGGAAACACTTGCGACATATTTGCAACAACCTGGGTTAAAAGCATCCAATGAATCATATATTTTCTTTTGATGATCAAATAGAAAAACCTCAAGATCATGGCAACATAAGTTTTGTGGAATATAGTTGATTGGATTTCTTACGCCAACTGGCATTCTTTCCATAACAATATACACTAATGTCTACCAAAGTAAGTTGCATTGAGAAAGAAAAGAGTTTTCAGCCATTACAAAGATTTTGTAGATTGATATAACTAAAACTAGAGTAGGAAAGTATTAGTAATGATGAGCTCAGAGCTTCCAAGTGGAGACAGTCTGTTGTTAGTTATCAACGTCGAACCATCTAGACGGTATGATTCACATGAGTATTAAATTCTTATTCAACAAAAATATGCTATATCTCCATAAAAATATACTTACATCACTCCACACGAATTAGGTGCACTTGAAAATAATCAGAAGCAAAACAGAAGAGGGAGGTGCACACCTTTTTTCCATTTGTGGTCTGAATGTGAGCTTCCTGACCATTGACCCGAAAGACTTCTCCATCGATCCAAGCCAACACAGGATCTTCAACCCACACATGAGAACCTATGACAATATTAACTGGTGCCGCCTGAAAAGCAAGCATGGGTCAGAATCATGAAAAGCAACAACAGATTGACTGATTCAGTACAAAATTCAGATAGCCAAAAGATGAATAAATATAAGTAACCGCAAGATAAAAACGAACTACAAGTGAAATATAGGGGAAGAGGAAGTTCTACACAATACCCAAATCACTTGTAGAAACATCACCTTCAGACGGGTGAAAAACAGTTATATAAAAGGAATATAGTAGATAGGGTAACTCATAAAAAATGTGTACTTGTGTATAAACTCCTGAAAACAAAGTACTTATATTCACTAAGATTAATTAATACAAAGGTGTCGATATGGATCCGAAGCAGCTTGCAAAGTGAGCACCCTTATTCACCATTTCACTATAGTTCATATATACAATATGACAAAATACAAGAAATTCAAACGAAAAGGGCAGACTACAAATCAAGAGTACTCTACACAATCCAGGCATATGAAATGTATATGCCAAAAGCAACTACATAGCACCACGACATGTATGCCAAGTGTTTCTCCTATACAGATGAATCCACTTCAAGTATCTTTTATCATTTGTTCTATTAATTTGCTTCAACTTTCTGCTCAATTTTGCCTTTATAATACCCTCACTCATAAATAGCACTCCTCATTGATGTTATTACTGCTCTTGTTATACATGTCCAAACCATCTTAACCAAATCCTACTATATCCTACTGGGGCGATTCCTACACTGCCCCTAGATGTTCAGATCTGTGAATTTGTCTTTCCTAATATTTCTACTTCCACCCATCAATATGCAAACCATATAGAACTAAACATATTCTGCTTTCACATTGCCGAAATCTCAGCTCAAGATAATAAATAAAGTCTCAAGACTCAACACATCAAGATGTCATCAGCGTCCGGTTCGTTCTAGATTTATTGGGAGGTAGTCATCGCCTACACTGCACTACTGTGTTTCCATTTTTTATTGATTTTTGTTTTTTTGTCTGTTTTTCTCGTTCCAACGGTAATGGTGTTTGCAATCTATTCCATCCTCTGTATTTCCCCTCAAAGTAAGTTTCAATTTAAAAAGCTGCATAACCTCCTACTCTCTTATTAAAACGCAATTTGCAAAACCATTTGTTTCAAAGGCATTATTCCATATCACAAACATGGTGACTTAAATATATCTCTGACATATTAAGACTATACTGTAACATTTTCTAAAACCCTTTTGCATACTATGAATTGACAATTCTAATCTAATTTCAAATTTAATATAATAAAAAAATGAAAATGAAATCATAATTATATTACTAAAAAAAAGCTTCAACCAAAAAAACTCAAAAAAGAATTAGGGTTTTAAAGTAGTAGTTACCATCGGCGTCTATCTTATTCTTCTTCTTTCTTCTTCTTCTTCACTATAGCTCATCAAATGAATAACAACAAACTTACAAACACTACTACTACTACAATCTAGCTGACACTCAGTAACGCAGATCGGGTAGAATAGATTCAAAGCTTTTACAAAACAAACAAATAGATTAAAATTTTTTTTTTTCTTTTTTTGTTTCTTCTCTTTTCACAAAAAAAATACAGTTTATATACCAACACTCTTTTCACCTTCTCTCTCTATGTTTCTTTTCTCTCACTAGAAAGTAACTTGTGTTGGTGGGGACCAGTCGTGGTATCCAAACAGAAGCTCTCTTGAAGCTGTTCCTCTACTCTTCTCTACAAGACGTTTCTATTTTGGTCGGTGGGGTTCGTTTATTTACGTTACTGACATTCCAGCCATTTTGAATTTTTTTGAATATTTTAGATAAAACGGATTTGTTGACTTTGACTCAGTAACCCGCACTCCTTTGGTTCATTAGATTACTAGTACAATGTAGATATACCAAACTAATTCTAATTTTTGAACTGGTTTACTACTAGATCAATAACCAATGCAAGACTCAAGCCAATTTAGTGTTTATTTTATTTTATTTGTGTAATTTGACTGAATCTTGTTGTCCCATATATCGTGATCACTCTAGTATCGTAATACTTTTCGACTCTCTCGCTATATTATACTCTTTAAATATTATATTTACCAACTATGTTATCACTGCTAATCGGATTTTCTGGTTACATCAATTATTCATCAGAAACTAATATGAACAATTTTACACAATAGCCCAGATGTGATATATAGGGTTTCGATAATCGATCTAAACTAAACTGACAAAAAATGATTTGGGTTTTAATAATTTATTTTGTCATCTGAAACCGAACCGATAAGATATTGGTTTGGTTTTGGATTTGCTACTCTACCGAACCGATAAGATGGTATTTTAGTAATATTTATGATTAATTTTGTACATGTTTATCAATTGTGTAATTGAAATTAATTGATTTAATTTAAAATTTAATTGATTTGATAGTTTTCAGTTCTGGTCGGTTTAATTTTAGATTTCTAATTTTCTTATCAGTTTGGGTTTGGATTTTCCATAACCCAATTCAAACTAATCCATTGCCCGTCCTAGTGATATAAATTTATATTGGAGTGATGGGATTTGGGAAATTTCAACAAAAGACTTCAAATTAAAATTGCAGATCGTTTTAAAATAGCCACCTAAAGTAAAAATTAGTGGCAACAGTGAAATAAAGCATAATACAAGTGGCAATTGCAAGTAGAAATATTAAACCATACGACACGACAAGACAAGAAGATGTTTGCTAGCGCATGATTATTTAGCTAAATACTGGGAATACTTTTATGTCCGAAGGCGAAGATACAGTACAACACTCACTCACCTAGTCCAGACTCCAGAAACACAAATGGCCACTTTTAGGAATTACTTACCAACCAGGAGCCGCCACTTCAAACATGTACGATAAATAAACAGGGACCAGTTCTATACTTCTATTACTGTAATTCTAGTTGTCTTGAGAAATGAAACCTTGGTGACTTCCACACGCGTAGGGGAAGACCACAGGCAAAAATATCCTCGAGGAATCAGCTTCGGATGAGGCTTGACATGTTGGTCACTTGGTTGTATTTGGTCACTTGGTTGTATATTTCCATTTTTTTCTTGGATTTCGATTGGTTCAAGAATTGTGCCTTTTTCTGTTGAGCACATGGGAAATCACCATGGGTATCCACGGTGCGGTTTTGTTGGTTCCACCAAACGTATGATCCAAGCGGTTTTAGGAAAAACAACTGAAACCGGAGCACTCTTAACTAGGGCTGCCAATGGTTTCGATAACCCAATAACCGATCCGAACCAAACCGATAAAAAATGGTTTAGGTTTTGATAATTTAGTTTGCTTTTTACCGACCCAAAATAGAACCGAACCGATAAGATATTAGTTTGGTTTGGATTTGCCCTCCACCAAACCGATATGAACTAGAACCGATAAGATAGCATTTTAGTAATATGTTATGATTAATTTTGTATATGTTTATCAATTGTGTTGTTAAAATTAATTAATTTAATTTAAAATTTAATTGATTTTATAGTTTTTGGTTCGGGTTCGGTTTGCAATATATCTTATCGGTTCGGTTTCGGATTAAACATAATATTATCGGTTTGGTTCGATTTCGGGTTCCTAATTTTTTATCGGTTCGGATTCAAATTTTCCAAATCCCGACCCAAACCGATTCATTGACAACCCTACTCTTAACTATAGAATTTTCACTAACCCCTCAGCCAATTATGTTTGAAAAGTTCTAGACGTTATAATTTGGAAAATCAATTACTCATAGTCAGAATCTTTGGACAACCGCCTAAACAAAGTGAGATCACACTATGGCACAACCGTCATCCATATCAGGACTAGGTGCCTTTCCATCATAACTCTCTTCAGGCTACACATCGGGATATCACAACACGTGTCATGTTCTTTGCTAATGTGGCATAGAGTCATTGTTTGTATAGAGCCATACAAGCTCAAAACAAATCATCACTTAACAAAAATAAAACTCCACCATCCGTTGTAGTGGTTAAGATCTTATCTTACAACAAACAAAATATCTAATCTTAATTATAATTATAGGGGGAAAAAAAGGAAAATTATAATCTATTAGTGGCCATTGTTTAATTATAGTTTCATCTTCTCCCTCTTCATCCTAATCTCATATCCACCACTACCACCCCACCACCTTCCTTAGCCACCACCACTTCCAAAACACGATCCTAATAAATTAAAATCAATATACTTCTCATATGAACATAGTTATACCTCGATTGAACTTTCCACTTAAGAAAAACTTGCACACATCAATGAATAAAATACCTCGTTACATATTTTTATGAACACTCAATTTTCAATTGAGTTACGTTGCATGTTTCACACTTTCAATTCGATTGTGGTCTATACGTCTCATTCTTTTAATTAAGCAATAATATACATATATATAGTTCCATTTTTATCGATACCCACTTTTCAATTTAATAATTGCAATAATTCACCAACTTGATTAATTTACAATCTAAACCCCATCCTATTGAGAAAAAGAAAACAGAGAAAGGGGAGCTAGACAATGGGTGCATCTATCGTTAACACTAACCCAATTTCAAAATATATCTTTTCAAAGATCAATTTAATGACGAAGGAGTTGAAATGGGTTTGAGATAATTTGGTCAAGTTCTTTAATTAGATAAATTTGTTGCCAATTATCTCTTAATTATTTTGTTTTCTTGGTTGGATGTTGTTAATGGAGGTGTTGTAGAGGAGAAGATGAAAGGTAGGTAATTGATGTCATGTGTTTCTCACATATATTCATGGTTCAATTTGTGTGGCAAATAAGCAACGTATACTCTATGCTACCTAATTAAAGGAACCAGCGCATGTTTGACTCTGGTCACCACTAAAGCAATTGACTAACAAAAAACTTTTACGAAAAAAATCCTAACTTTCAATTATTTTAACACGTGTCATAACTTTCTCAACTTACTCCAACTAATAAAACCATGTGAGTAAAACTGTAAAAGTTACCTAGAGGGTCATTTAAGTAATTGTACCCAGTAAGTTATTTCGGAAATTTCCAAAACCTCCAACTCCTTTACATCTCCCTCCCTTTATATAAACACTCAACCTCATTTTGAGTCAGTTCCTATTTCATTTCTGGTTTCATCGTTTCGCCATAAAGTTCAAGGTTGACGCATTGGAATATCAGAAGAAACTCTCTAGATCTTTGGCTCGTTAGTAAGTTTGATTTCAATTTATTGAAATATAAAAGATTTCATCTTATGGGTTTCAAACCTTATATTATTTGGTTTATTTGTTTTGGTAGTAAGTCTTTTCAGCGATCAAGATCATATCGTTTGGATCCAGTTATATTACTTATTTTTCATATCTATTTGCTCTTTATAACCTTCACCAGCTTAACTAAAATAACACCTAAAACAAAATAACTATTATGCCAGAAACTTAATATTATAAAAATGTCTCTCCTTAATAAACATGCATACTACATGCTACTTAATGTATGTTTAAAAGATATACATGCATATACATGTAATATATATGAAAAATATTTTAATCATGATTATCGGAGAATACGAATGTAAAAAAAATATACAAATCATCAAAGGTAATAGCTAAATATACAAATGTATTTAATATATGCTTTTCAACCGTATATTAATTTCATTAAGGAAATGACTCATTATTAAAAGTTCTTAACAATCGATAAATAAAATGTTAACAAATAAGCATAAGCAATCTTTTATAAACCACCCTCAACCCTTTCAAAATTAGACTTAACCGCAACATGTGAAACTTTTGAGAAAATCAATAAACCCTTCGTCATAAAGTAAACATAACAATTCAAATATGAGAAAAACAAAAAAAAGTAAAAATTCACCACCTTAGTCTTTTGTTTTTTTTGCAGGTCTTTTTGTGTGAAAGTTTAATGACATTAACTTAAGTGATGATTTTGTTGAATACTGTCTATTGGGTACCTTCCCTATTTTTGTTATAAATTTTCAGACAAAGCTTCACTACAAGAAAAAAGGTTTTATATCACTGTTAAAAACAGTAACAAAAAAAATATTTTGTCACTTTTTTTTTCCAAAACCGTGACCAAGTGGGAGTCATTTTTTTCCCCAAAACCGTTACAAACACTCTTTAAAGAACAGTCACAAAAAAAGTTAGAAACAGTCATAATATAACCACCTTTTAGTGACTGTTTTTACTTAATAGTGATAAACGTTATGCATAACCGTCATCAAAAGTAACCCTTTTATACATGTGTTCACAAAACCGTGACAAATGGTTAAAAAAAAAAAAAAAAAAAAATGCACACACACACACACACTATATTGGTTCTGCACTCCATATCTCTACCGAATGCTTATACACCTTAAAAAAAAACTTAACAAACATAATCCATTAAATTTCCAAATATCATTCACAAATACTAATTCCATTGAACCAATCAAATCCAAACTAGACTTAGATAATTGTTACATGTATTTAAATAAAAATCAAAATGAAACATCCCAATAGTTAAAAAATAAATCATCCTAGCCCGCCGGAGTCGTCACATGAATTTAAACACACTTATCGTTCGTTTTGAGCATAGTCCTCAACATGTTCTTGGATGAAGCCAACAAACTCGTATCCTTGCTTCTCATCGTAGTACACTTCTAAAATTACTACAATACTCCGGAGTACCTCACAAGGTGGGGACTACCCTTAGTATATCTCCCTCTACAACTCACTTATGATATTCAATCCCTCCTGTAAATAAAACAATTAGTGAGCAAAAATCAAAACTTCTAGAGTGTAGAAATTACAAGGCAATACCTTGAACCATTTTATAAGATTCTCGTTTGAATCAAACAGATTCACAAGTGTGAATTTCAAAATATAGAGAAAACAACGAATAATTTCAATGGACTAAGAAAAGGTTAAAGAAAATATACCTTCAGCAAGTCACCGACCACAAGCATTATAATGCAGGTTCTCATCCTGAGAAAGCACCATGTCAGTGAGGCGAAAAATAGGAACAAAGAAAAAATCGTTCATAGCCTAGTTATTGTAAGATAGAAAACTTAATGTTGCAACAATGAACTCGATCACCACCTAAGTCATTAATGAAAATGCGTTGCTGCAAGAACCAACTGAACACCAAAAAACATAGTGGGTGTCTTAAGATTTACTAAACAAGCACTACTACAGAAAAGCTCATATACCACTGTTATTTACAGTGGTAAAAAGCCTTTAACCACTGTTTTCATACCGTGGTAACAACCACCGTGACAAATACTTTTAGTAAAACCGTGGGGAAAAGTACCTCTTATATACCACGATTTTGACTAAAACTGTGGTATTAGGATTTTCAAACCGTGGTTAATTGTCTGAACAGTATGCAATATTCGATGTGAACCGTGGGGAATAGTGATGTTAAATATGACGGTTAGATAAAAACTGTGGGGAATATAAACTCCTTATACCTCAGTTCTTACCAAACCGTGGTTTTTAGTCATTTAAAAAAAAAATAAAAACCCCTAATTATTTGATTTTGATCATATTCATTCAACCTGCAATCTGCCCATTTTCACCATATATATCCACACTGGATTTAAAAACACATTGCTCAAATAAACAATTCATAGTGCAACAAAGAAAAGAAATAAATTTAGACATCCAACACAAAGACATTGAATTCCTAAAAGAGTTTTGAACTTTTTCGAGTCATCAATAATAAAAGAACCATCAAAATCTACTTGTTTCATCTAAAACATCAGAATAATAACGATCAACTTGTTCCATTAATCAAAAGAACAATCTACTTGTTCCATCTAAAACACCAAAATAATGGAACCAAGCACCAAACCTTGACTCTCGGTCAAAACCTAGCTTGAATCTAAGAATTTCAAGTCGAACAACATCAAGTTCCTCTTGTGTTTGAGGGTTAGATTTGTCATCTGCACGATCAAAAATCAAAAGGTAATATAATAACTAAATAATTAAGAGTAACACAAAACAGAGAATACTAATGTATGACGACTTATACCTTATTTTCAAAAGAATTATCTGAACAAGCTTCAATTATTTCTAGTGTATATATCCAATCTATGCCACATCCCACATATATCCATCTAAGCCAATTAGCCAAGGCTTGATTTTACCAAGCAAATGTCTCAAGTAAAACAAGTTCATCTGCAGACAAAGACAATCGAAGCAAACAATTTAATAAAGGCAACCAAGTGCACAAAATGAAATTTCAAACAAGAACAAAGTAAGATAAGGCCGGAGGCTTCCAAACATATGCAGTTTATGTAGTTATAAAATAAGAGCATAAGACTTCCAAGCATATATAGTTTATGTAGTTATCGATAACTGATACCACAATCAATTTTAAGTTTTCCATAAACCTATATTTATTCAAGAGAAGAGTTGTTCAGAAGAGGCATAAGAACAAATAGATCGAATAACTACAAATGATTTGTCTTTTTACCCATATAGAAATATAAGACCAAAAGTGTTGCATCCGCTCAAGTTTCAGAAGAAGAAAACTGAAAGTACCGACAAAACTTCCAAACAAATGTAGACTACATTATATAATATCTTATTCACATGCCTTGATACTACTGAATATATATATCAATGCCATATTTAAGTCTTCTATAAACCAACTGAGTTGAACAACAAACAAGCTCACCTCCGCGATCAAGGTGTTGTTTCTGCAACCAAATTGACATTATATTATTAAAATCCTTCATACAGTCATGTACCATTTCAAACATTAATTACAAGTTGTGATAATTGGACTAGGGCTTTATGGGTAAGTCATAGCATGGCCAGAAAAATTGAATCTAAGATGATCAAAAGGCAAAATAAAAGGATTGTATGCATAGCAAAAATTGAAGCTAACCATCTAAACTGCTGAGCAAAAGAGTAGAAACAATGGACCTTCTAGAAGCCCGCGATCAAAAAGCATTTGCTTTAACTGTGTGCACACAAAAGAAAACACTTAAGACACACACTTACATAGAAGTATTATGTCAATCCAAGAATGTTAATAATACATGCCAGTGCACGTAAGTTAGTATAAATGCTACAGACAAACCATAAACTAAAAGTAACCACTTCCTAAATAATTCTATCTGTCTCCAACAGTAGACAAAAATCCATAAACAAAAGGGGCTACAAAGATGGATTCATCAATCCAAACTTTCTCATAAAAAAGTTAACTAAATTGGAAAAGGGACTATACCTCGTGGCCAACATGGCAAGACAAATTACAAGCAGTGCAGCAAGTCAAATAAACATAAAAGGCAATGTTAAAAGTCAGATCGGATGCCTCTTTTGCCGTTTAGTTATGAGCTTGAAATGCTTGTGCAGCAGCCACTGCAGCAGTGGCACGAGCCACACGAACCTGACTTTTACCTCATACATACATTGCAAATCACTTCCTGCAAGAACACTAGAAGGATATGATTATTCTCAAAAAAATAATTAAACAAAACTGAATTGTGGAAATAGAAGAAAGTCAAGAAACCCAATTTCTATCGTCAACCAAAGTTATAGCCATTGAGAGTTCAGCAAAACAAAGATATCCTAGTTTGCATAAGCAAATTAATTACAACACATCTTTCTACAGTTAAAACCCAATTTAACCAAGAAAAAAAATAAACAAATAACAACCAAATTCTATTTTCCTAGAATTACCATTGTAGCAACCTAATTAAAGGTACATCGCAAAGTTAAAACGATAAGCAACAGTATTACGAATGAAAAGAAAAATGGTGAACAAATGAAAACGCTAAGGAATCACAAACCCACCCAAAGCCAGAAACTAATAAAACAAACACAAAGTACAGACACACAAAAAAATACTATCCCAGCCCTATAACTTAATATCACAATGAGACATAGAAACCAAAAGAATGATGGCCAATCCTATAACCTAGAATGCAATGAAACTGGATTGGGGAAGAAAATGTTTTATCCTCCTGAACTTGTTGATTTTAACAGTTAAATATGATATATGATAGAATATTTAGTTATTTACAAATATGATGCTTATATAAGTACACACCAACAAGAGATATGCTCCAGTAACAAAAGAAGATGATCGAACCTATAAACTTTGCTGCATTCTCAAATGTAGAAGGTAATGCAACCTTTAAACTTTGGTTTGCTAGAATATCTCTTGTAGGCTAGACTTACAAGTATGCCAACCTCCAATCTCACAATTGACATACTTAGCATAAACAACCAACTTCCTGCCATCTCTAAGCCAACCTCCGTCACAATCTTAGTTTTGCTATATTCATCAAGCGGAGATCTTTATTGTTGAATGCAGTACAAGACAAATTGTAACTCTCTTGCATTAGATAGTTATAGCTACATTAATAAGAAATGTGAGACGTTTAATAGACTGCGATACTCAAAATGCACTCTCAATCAATTTTAACTTTCAACCTTTGTATGAGAGTTTAGGTTTTTAAACAAAAATTAAACCCTAAGACATATATTGTTGGATAACTAAAAAGGATCTTCTTAATTAATGTCAATCAACCTTCCACATTTGGACGAGAGTTGGTAATTGAAGCTGAAGGCTTTGGTTAGGATTCTACACAATCTATAAAATCATAGGTCTGAGCTTTCAAACTACCATAAATCACCAGCCATGGTTCCAATTTGAAGAAGATAAAGATAAGAATAACTTACCTAGTTCAATTGGCCGATGCAAAGGTAATCGACTAGATAGTGTCATCTGGCAAACCTCCCTCTACGGCTGTACTCCATTTTTAAAAAAACTACATTCATTCATCCTTTTGCTAATTAAGCTTTGTTTAACATTGTTTCTTACAGTGAAGGGGTGGATTTGAGAGGGTACTTTGCTTGGTCACTTCTGGACAATTCTGAATGGGAAGCAGGTTACACTATTCAATTTGGATTATACTATGTTGACTACAAAACTTTGATGAGATACCCGAAGCTATCGTCCCTTTGGTTTAAAGAATTCCTCCTCAACTGAAGAAAAATAGAAACGCTTGATTGATATAAAATTAATTAAATTGATATTCTTTTAGTTTTCTCTAAATTGTCAGACAATGTGTGTTTGGTATATTTGGATGAAGGTGTGTGATTCAAAAGTGAAGATTGTCTAAAGGGATAAGTACCCGAACAAATCTCATTCACCCCAAAAAGTGGGAAGAGATCACCTAATCCTAAGAGGCTGAGAGAGCAAAATGAAATTTTTGACTACCATGCTTCCAATTTGAAGAAGATAAAGATAAAGAATAACTGACCTAGTTCAATTGGCCGATGCAAATGCAAAGGTAATCGACTAGATAGTTCTTACCCATTTCTCATCCTCCATCTTTCTCTTTGAAACCAAGATTGGAACACCGTTTGCAATCCTCTTTATTCTTCCTTGTAGCAATTGAATTTTTTGTTTTGGTTTTTCGATAAGAGGGGTGGAAGTTGATATTGTACTGGTGTAGAGGTGGGGAGTTAGTGCGTGGCAAGTTTACAATTTTTGGTCGACTGATTTCATCAGCTCACGAACCCTAGTGGCAGAAATTGGGGAGAGAGAGAGAAGTGGGAGATAGAGAAGATGTGTTTTGCTATAGACAAAAGGGTTTTTCCTTTTTTATTTTCTTGTTATTCTGACTTTTTCTCCGATCATTTTTTGGAGAACTGCTTTGGTCACGGTAGGTGTAATTTTTCCCAAAATATAAACCACTGTTTGCAATGAAACGATAGGGTATACGCATACCAAAAAATAAATTAGGCTATATTTGATAGTGTCGTGGTATATGTCGTATTATATACGATATATACCACTGTTTTACGAAATGAGTGGTATTTGTTTGTTCCAAAACTAGAAAAGTGTTTTGTACCGTAGTAAATGACTATAAACCACTGTTATTAAGAAAACGGTGGTATATACCAGTTGACCAACCGTGGTTAATGTGATTTTTTGTAGTAGTGAAGTGTGCATGGTCAGGGATAAAGAGAGTCATGGGACTCATTGCAACAATAATGAACTCTAATAACTTTAACGTTTTGGCTACTTAGGGCAACAAGGAAAACTCAAGCTAAGCAGATTCTGAGATCACATGGTGTGTGCGAGTGTATAATATATGAAATGAAAGGAATTACCGATTGTTTGAAGGAGGGGGGCATAATGTTTTTTTTTTTTTTTTTTTTTTTTTGAAATAACTAGGGGTTCAGTCCTCAAACTTTTTATATATCAGGTTCTCAAGTACAAAATTTCTTCTTTATCCCTCATGGTCAATACATGCATTTTTTGATCCATAGGGGGAATAAAGAGCAAAAAACCATTACACTCTTCTCTCTTCGATTTCGCTAGGTAATCAGCTACTTGGTTACCTTCCCGGAAGACATGGACAAAGGATAAGTGATCAAACTCCATACTCACAGCTTGGATTTGTGCTACCAAGTTCCTACAGTACCACGGTGGCTTTCCTTTTTTAGTTAAGATCTGGACCCCCTGCATGGAATCCGATTGCACTTGAAGCCGTTTAATGCTCAGCTGTATCGCACCTTCCAGCCCTTTTAGAACCGTGAGAAGCTCCTGAAAGATAACCGATACTCTCTTAGAACTGCCACTGTACGCCATTATCACTTCCCCATAGTTGTCCCTCAAGACTCCTCCATAGCCCGCCACCCCCTCTTGCACCGACCCATCAGTGTTAAGGACCACTGTATCCACCTCCGGCTTTTCCCATTTCACCCACCTTTCCTCTTTATGTATAACTTTTACCCCGATTCCCAACTTTGCCAATAACACTTTAGTTCCCACATCTTCCTGGACTGATTCCAGTGTTTTTCCCATGTAAATCTTCATCATTTGTTTAGGACTTTTTACTTACCTCATCATTTGCTTTAAAAGCGATTTTTCTTCAACCTCAATTTTCGCTCGATCCATATATATAGCGTGACTTTGCTTTGCACATGTAAAAGCTCTAATCACTTCTGACACCATGGTATTCGCTCTGCTTAATTGCATTAAGTAGTACCATTCATCATGGGATGCTCTCACAGTGACTGGTAGTCCCATCACCTTCTTGAACTTTTCCCAGACTAACTTAGAGTAGGAACAATCGAAAAACAGATGGGCCGAACTTTCCTCATGGTTTCCACACAAACAACATTTTGTAGTACTTATAACCTTCTTCGCCACCAGTCGATTCTGTGTTGGAAGTGCTCCGGAGAACAATTGCCAAACTGTGAATGAGTGCTTTGGGACTGAGTACTTCCCCCATACTATCTTGAACCATTTGACTTTACTCCTCACATTCTTTAGGACAGAGTATGCTGATGATGTAGAGAATTCTCCTGAGCTGTTAGGTGTCCATGTAACCTGGTCTTCTGTGATGTAGGCGTTAATCTCCGTGTTCATAATCCATTCCTTTACCTCACACTCCTGTAGATCAGTGATTACCCTTGACCACCACCATCCTATCACTATCGCCGACACCTTTGCATCTTCTGGGATTGCATTTGCTAGTAGAGCTCTGGCTTGACTATTGAGAATAAGAGGGCCTGAACACCATGGGTCATGCCAGAAGCTGGTACCATTTCCATTCGCAATACAGTATCTAATGAACTTCCATGATATCTCTCTATGTTTCATTATGCCCCTCCACACCCATGAACAGTCCCTCGGAGCTTTCATGGTCCAAAAATGTTTTTGCTTGATGTGATGTTGCCATGACCATTTGAACCATAGACAATCTGATTTCTGTGCAAGTTTAAAAACCAGGCCATAGTATGCTGCTTTATTCCAAACTCTAGGGTCAACAAGGCCAATCCCTCCTTGTTCTTTATCTAGTCTGAATGTCACACTACTTGCATGATGCATCTTCTTTTCCATGCTTGGCCCAGCCTATATGAACCTGTTGCATAATTTTGCCACTTTTTCTATCACATTCTTAGGAAGAACGAAAATTTGAGCCCAGTAGGTTTGAAAAGAAGATAAGACTGATTTCACCAATTGCACTCTCCCGGCTCTGTTGAGGTCCTTATTCTTCCAGTTGGATATTCTAGCTGAAATCTTCTCTATTAGTGGCAGACATTCTCTTATGCCAAGTCACGTTGCGGTGAGAGGGAGACCTAAGTAAGTGATAGGTGGAGCGACCATTGAGATATTCAGAATTGCTGCCAACTCTAGCCCTTCTGCTTCATTCATGCTGCCTGTGAGAAATGTTGTCTTATCATTGCTGAAATGAAGCCCTGTTGCATCAGAGAAATTTTTCAAAGTATCCCTTATGGCCTTCATAGATTCAATATTGCCTTTACAGAAGAGTAGTACATCATCCGCAAAATAGAGGTGTGATATCTCTAACTTCCTGTACTTCGAATGAGCACTTATTCTGTTCATCTGTAAATCTTGATGGAGGAGTGCACTCAAGATCTCCATAACAAGTACAAACAAATACGGAGAAACTGGATCACCCTGCCGCAATCCTCTTTTTCCTTCAAAGTAGCCTTCCGGCATCCCATTCACCATAACTGAATATGTAGGAGTTTCATAACACATTTTTACCCACTCTATGAACAAGTTAGGAAACTTGAATCAGCACAAGATGGCTTCAAGAGCTTGCCACGAAATAGAGTCGTACGCCTTTTTTTATATCAAGCTTGATTGCACATCGCTTCTGGCCATGCTTTCTCGAATACCCTCTTAATAGCTCATGAGCTAAGAGAAGATTATCTTGTATAGACCTCCCCAGTATGAAAGCTGATTGGGAACTAGAGATTAGCCCATAAATGCAAGTCTTCATCCTGTTGGTGATAACTTTCGCCACACATTTATATATGATGTTACAACAAGCTATGGGTCGAAAAGAGCCAACTGAAGATGCATTTTTCATCTTTGGAATGAGGCAGAGAAAGGTGGAATTTATACCTCCGAGAATTTTCCTGTGCATGAATATATACTGGATAGCTCTGGTAAACTCTGCTCCAATAACATCCCAGCTTTCTTTGAAAAAACAGGCATTATATCCGTCTGGTCCTGGTGATTTATTATCCTCCATATCGAACAAAGCCTCCTTGATCTCTAGTGCTGAAATAGGGGAGATTAGAGAGATGCTTGTATTCTGGTCGATCTCCTTTACTTTGAGATTATTTAGAAACCCATAGTCACAATAAGCTTCAGAGGGCACTCCCAAAAGATCCAAATAAAACTGGAGAAAGGCAGCTGCTACTTGGTCCTTCCCCTCTCTTTTTGTGCCTTGTGCATCTTCTATAACCCCTACTAAGTTTCGAGATTTTTTCTCCTTTAGTGCATTGAAAAAATATGCACTACACTTATCTCCGAAGCATAACCAATCAATATCCGTTTTATGAAAAATGTCTGCTTCCTCCATTTTAATCAATTTACACAGCTTAGATCGCAACTCAAACTCTTGAGCACTAAGGGTACAGTCCAAAGGGTTCCGATGTAACAATTCTTGCACTGACTGGAGTTGTGTTCTTGCTTCTTCGACCATCCTCTGAATATCATTGCTCAATGATCTTGCCCAACCTTTCAATACTGCCTTTAAACTTTTCAGTTTCCTTGTCAACATGAATGGTGGGCTACCATGTTCTGGTATATCCCAACTCTCCTTTAGCGAAGGCTGGAAGTCTTTGTGAAGCAACCATACATTACAAAACCTGAACGGGGGGTGTCTTCTTTTAGAACTCAAGAACGACATAACCAGAGGGCAGTGGTCTGATATTCCTTGGCTTAAAATTTCCACATTTGTAGCCAAGATTAGAGCTGACCAGGCAGCATTGACTAAGCATTTATCCAGCTTTGACCATTTTCTCATGTTTGCTCCTCCACTATTCCAAGTATAGAAACAACCTGACGCATTATGATCAAATAAACCTACTACATTCAAACAACTGGCAAAGGGCTGCGTTTCTCTCAGATGTACAGCTCTGTCACCTATTCTTTCATGGGAGAATAGCACATTGTTGAAGTCTCCCATCACACACCAAGGCCCATGGATACCAGCACTTAAGGCTTTTAGCTCCTCCCACAAAATCTGCCTATCTTGGTACTTATTGCTCGCATACACGATCGTTAACAAAAAACTGAAACCAAACTGCAAACTAGTAGCCTTACAGTGCACAAATTGTCCCCCTTCCACCTCCTTTTGAATAGCCAAAATACTTGGGTCCCAACAGATCCATATGCGACCATACTCATCACTTGTATAGTTGTGTTCCAACTCCCATTGAGGACACACTAAACTCTTAGTGTTCACCATTTTCTCCATTCGAACTTTTGTTTCCAACAGTCCCATACAACTTATTTTATTCTCTATTATAAACTTACTCAACTGCTTAGCTTTCATGCAGTCGTTTATTCCCCTAACATTCCAACTACTAACTCTAATCATTGGGATGGATTATCGGCCTTTCTTCTTACCACTCCCTTTGTTCTTCCCCCTTCCTCTCTTCCCTGACTAAGGCTGCGTCTTTTGCGCTGCCTTTTGCTTCTGAGCTCTTGTTTGCACTGCAGACCTCTCCACTTCTTCTGATTCTATTCTTGGCGTAACCACTTTATCCCCAAACAACTCTGGCTCAGCATCGAAAATATCATCATCTTCCAGGTCTGCCAGTTCCTCGAAGATATTTCTCTCTGCACAGAATAAGTCTGCTTCAGGGTGTAGGCCTCTCGTTTGTTGTATAGGAGTATGCAAAGCTCCTCGGGCCTGATCCTCAGAAGTATGATCGCCAAAGCTACTCACTACACATCCTAGGGGCCCTAAGTTGATATTACTGAGTGCGAGACTCTCATTCTGACTTTGATGGGCCTGCTGTCCATTTTCATCCACAATACATATGCTCATATCTCCACTATCGTTATTCCCATTCACCAAACTTTGATCAGAAGTTATACTAGCAACTGCTAGAGCCTATGTTCCTTCCTGCTCAGTTTCGGATACATTACCCTCTTGGCTCAGATTTTCTCCTCTAATGATGTTAGTTGTTGTTGCAGCATCGCCATTTCGCTGAACTGCCCTTTGTCGCCATACTCTAGTCGTTCTACCATTGCATTGATCTGCCCCATGCCCAAACTTGTTGCAATTTGTACAAGACTTTGGTTTCCATGGATATTCCAAAGGTATAACAACCTCCCGGTTCCCTGCCTTCACTGTTATAGCTTCTTTATATTCATAGTTCACAGGGAACTCGATACAAAATCTCGCAAAGGATAATCTTTTCCGTTTCACTGTTGCGTCGTCCATAAACATAGGCGTGCCTCCCACTAAGCTCGCTAGGTACGAGAGTCCATCAAACGTCCACATTTCTTTTGGTACATCCAACAGCTTGACCCATAGAGGGATTGACGCTGCCTTGTTTTTATAGTTATCTACCTCAACTGTCCATGGCTTAACTACAAACACTCGACCCGCGAAAAAGATCGGACCTTCATCCAACACCATTTGGCGATCTTCCGAGCTCGTAAAACTCATATAAAAGAGTTCCTTGTCTGTGGTGATATCAAACGAACCTTTCAATTTCCACTTTTTCTCCAACATATCCTTTACAGTAAAAAAGGACAATCTTTTATCCAGAAAATACCCCACCAGATAATCATCCCATTCCTTAATACCTTGTTCCAATAAATCTGAAGGGAACTGAGCCACTCCACCCACAAAGATGGGAGAGAACGATTTAAAGGCCACTGTAGACTCTGACGACCCAGTCCTGCCAAACAATGACTTTCGAGAAGTGCCACGAGTATCCACATGCCCTGTTTGGGTTGCTTGAAGAAGCCATAAACTAGTTCCAATACAGAGACCCGTTTTAAGCAGCAAAAATCCAGATACCTCCTTTGTTCCTCTGCAAACTCAATCTATATGTAGAAGAGGATTTTACCAACAGAGGATGAAGCACCTTTAATCTGCCACTAATAAACTCCCTCAGTTGACAGAGGAGGATTTTACTATTAGTGGAAAGAAAGAAGGAAAAAAAACTAGATAAGAACCTATGAAGGATTTTGTTTTGTCTAGTTTAGGTAAAAAAAGATGGCACCTGATCAAGACAGCAAACTATGTTATGTTACACCAATCGCCCTACAAGCGGTACCCATTTTTTTGTTCACTAGATTGATAGTGAAGAATACAGAAGACTATAGGAACCGACTCGTTGATGTAGTGTGTACTGACATTCTTACAAAAAGCTATATAGGAACCGACTCGTACTAGTGCTGCAAGAAACATTATTACCTCCCAACACAATGTACATGGAACAAACCACTTGTAAGCACTATGAAAATAAATGCAGTCGAATATATAAACTAAAATGGAACAAGTTATGGTGACCTAATTGGAATCCATAATGGCAATACTATCTTAATGTTTTGTGTAAGCTAAAATGCAAGATGTTGACTACTTTAATGAAATGTTACCCAATGTTCTATCTTAATTCACTACAAGCAAAATGACTCATTCGAACACGTGAGCCCGTCTCTTTATTTGGCTTGAAATTGTACAAGGCAGTATGCATGCTTGAAATAATTGTGAGTTTGTAAGCTAGCTATATATGTAAAAGACTAGTCGACAACCTAAAGCTAACCAATGATTGGTACTACAAGTCTACTAACCTGGTTTCATTAATAAACAAGTAATCAATAAAATTATTACAAAATAGAATATTCTCCCGCTTGGACCACAACTCGATATGCTATAATGCATAAGATGAATCAAATTCTTAAATTGACTAATTAAAGATTGCAAAGAACATAATACTGGAGGCAAGTACCTGAAGTGGTGTTCCTGCCATAAGGAGGCATGCATGTATACCTTCTTATAACCTTTAGGCATCACTTCCGAAACACCTATCGAAAGACCTTTTGTATTCTTAGAAAAGGAAGTTGATGCACCAGAAATGTGTGTCTCACCTACATATATCAACCAAATTTGTTAGTAAGATAAAAACAATGGTAATTAAGGAAAACTTAAAAGTAAAAGTTATCTCCATTGCCCAAGTCATAACCAAGGTTGTCACTTAGTGAATGTGAGCATCTATGTGTTTGTAGATCATATCGTCCAAGGTACAAAGAGTTGTAATAACATAACACAAGTATGCATGTCCATATATGGTGCAAAGATCAATTAATTTTTAATTTTAATTTCTACTTAACCACAAGTAGGAGAAAACATTCGTTAAAAGGCCTATTATGCACACATGAAAAATACAACCGAGAAAGAAAAATGTTCAAGTTACAGACACACTATGTTCAAACAAATATTTACACAACATTTGTTTTTAATCGAAGAACTAGCACCATAATTAGGTCAGGGAGTTACAATGCTGACTCTAGGCATAAAGCTAACTCTATACATACATTGAACTCATATTTAGTACCAAAGTGGAGTAAAAAAATAGAATAAACTATAGCCAAACACATATATTCATGCATCTTATACCCACATATAGCATCAAAAGTATGAATCAGTCGTTGAATCAATTAGGCATTCAAGTAGAGGTTAGATGACCTAATTATTTTAACACGATGTCATACCCTGAGTCCTTTCGAAATAACTCAACCACAATGTGAAACACAAATTCCATGCTAAACTAAGTGCACTATGTACATTAAGTTCATCATCAATATTTTCTACATGTCCTCCACTAATATCAATCTCATATATAAATTTATTAACTTTAGCAGAACTTTCTAGCTATCAGCTAAAACATCAACAAGGGCCTTTTATATATTACCAACAATGTCATAGATCCAGCTGAAAATTTGTCAAAATACACTGTAACAGCCCTTCTTCAAAACGTAGAAACCAAATTGAATTAGGAAACTTACCAGAAATTATGGCGAAGTAATTGGAAAACACACACACCGTCTTTCATTTTCAAATGAATTAAAGTCGTTGAACTCAACTACAAAAAATGCAAATGCAAAAAGAAAAAGAAAAATTCAAAATTTTAGCTAAACCCCCATTCTTAAATAAGCAAACTTTATTAGAAAATAATCAAATTAACCCACCCAATTACTCACATAGATGGCTTCAACTTACAAAATCACCGAAACAATAGATTAGTAAATATGAAATTAAAAGAAGTGATTTTGTGTTTGGTTGAGTGTAAGAAAGAGTAAAGTGTGAGAGTGAGAGCAATGAGTGTACCTTTTTGGTGTGGGAACGAGAGATGGAGTGAAGCGGCTACAACAAACCCTGAGTGATTGCTTACATAGAGAGCAGAGAGAGCAATTTCGATTTGATCCGAGGTAAAACCTTCAACTGATAACTTTTCATAAACAGTTCGAAATCTTTTGGGTTATTGCTTATTTTCTTTCCAAAAAGTTAAGCGTGGAAAGTGAAATTAGTTTGGCGGCCTAATATTTGAAAGAGATATACAGAGAATAAACCTACAATAGGGGAGTTGACATCACTAGCTTAGATTTGGTTTCGAGCATGGTGGAGGGGCAAATTTTGGTTCCAAGAGAAGAGAGGATTTGAGCTATCCACCGAAATTAATGGAGTGAAGTACTCGGCAACGACAATTAGAAAGAAAAGCGATAGTGAGAGAGAAGAGAATGAAACCTAGTTGTGGGAGATCGAACATTTGATTTGTGTGCAGAGGAGCACGTACCTGGAAGTGTTTGAAAGAAATGGGTTGTGTTTCTAAGCAGTTACTTTTTAATGGGGTTGTGGTGTGCGAGGAGTACCGAAAATTAAATAGATCTTCTGCCTTATCTAAGACGTCACATAAAGTCCGATAGAATGTAACTGTTGTTGGGGAATAGTCACAAATAATCCTTCACACATGTGCCCTTCTCTAGAAAAAAAAAGATTTGTACGTGACAGTTCTAGAGTCGACAGTCACAGAAAATATTTCAAAACAGTCACAAAAACTCATTTTTGCCATTTATGACCATTTCGAACAGAACAGTCACAAATAGCATTTTAAAACAGTCACAAAAGCCCTTTTTTGTACTAGTACTTGAGAAAATGAAAGAGTGGAAGCTAGCTTTACCACTATTGTAATAATCGTTTCGAACAATGTAACACAACCCTACAACTTGAGAGTCAATTATATTGATTTTTTTTGCTCTTTATCACAACTTCACTAGTTTAATACATCAAAATGACACTAAAAGTCTAAAACTATCAGAGTCAGAGTTGCTAATAGAAAGTATAGTGTCTCTCCTAGTGGTATGAGGAAGTTCTTTAAGTCAAGGCTAGATGCGGCTCTGGTTCGAACAAGCTAGAATAAAATAGAACTCATTACCTCGATTAAGCTTGTATCTAGACGAATGTAGTTCCTACTCTAAGACAGTACGAAGACAGAACTCTCAGTTGTCATTTCTCGTCTACTGTTGCTCTCTTATATTTGGCAGTCAGATAGTTGGCAAGAACAAATAAGTTTGTTTCTTCACGGTCGTAACAATCACTTCAAGTAGTGGAGACGGCAGTAAGTTCGATTTTGCTCCTTCTTCTTCATGATTTTGCTTGGCCGGTTTGAGATCTGAAGTGAAAAAGGTATGAACTTTAGGAAGAATACAACTTTACAACTTTATATTTCCATTTATTCTCAGTGTGATGGCGGTGCCTGCCTAAGGTGGTAGAGTATCCCAAAGTTACGGGCGTCCAAAGTATTTCCAGTGAGTTCCAGGCCAACTTTGATCAGATTCAGGCCATTTCCTAGTTGTATAAGATGATGAATTCTGATCTTAGTAGCTAATTACCTCAATCACTTTCTTCCACTTTCTCCGAAATTGGCTATTTCTACTGAATTTCAAGTCTTGTTCTTCTGTATAAAGTTTGTAGTGGAGGTGCATCTGTTTTGGTGTGTTTATATCAACTGTGAATTGGGTTACAAGTGACACTAATACCATTGAGATACAGAACGCTCTACTGAAAGGAAACTAGGTCTTAATTCGCCGATTTCCTGTGTGTTAGTTAGGCTGAATTGCTGAAAAGAGAATGTTTCCATTGATAGCTGGGCCATTTCCTAGTTGTATAAGATGATGAATTCTGTTCTTAGTAGCTAATTACCTCAATCACTTTCTTCCACTTTCTCCGGAAATTGCCTATTTCTACTGAATTTCAAGTCTTGTTCTTCTGTATAAAGTTTGTAGTGGAGGTGCATCTATTTTGGTGTGTTTATATCAACGGTGGATTGGGTTACAAGTGACACTAATACCATTGAGATACAGAACGCTCTGCTGAAAAGAAACTAGGTCTTAATTCGTCGATTTCCTGTGTGTTAGTTAGGGATGAATTGCTGAAAAGAGAATTTTTCCATTGATAGTTGGGCTCTTTCATGTGGTGGAGTGTTGTCCTATTCTGGGTTTTCTAAGTTGGTAGAATATCACTTTATGATGATCTCGCTGAAGTACTTTTCAGAGACAGTGATCCAATTTCAGTTTTATGAATAACTTCTCGATGAGCCTTTTGGAGGGTGGTAAGAAAGTGATTGAATGTCTTTATCTTCTGGGTTTGTGAAGTCGATTGTGAGATACAATTTGATTATTTCTGTTATTTTCGGAGTTCAACCGGTTTAGTATTTGTTTTCTTCAAGGATTGGAGTTGTACAAGTGTGAGTTTGTTGGGTTTTGTAAGATTTCCTAAAGAAGCCATGCTTACATCCTGGAACTATCGGGGAATGGGCTCTTCTGAGGCCATTCGTAGTGTTTTAGCTTTAGTTAAGAAGCTATCTCTAGTACGTTTTTAAATTACCTCTCGAATGTTTCATGGCATGTATCTTTTATATATGGAGATCCTGTTGCTCATAAATGAATTGTTGTTTGGAACTATTTAAGAGATTTGAGAAATGTTCTTTTTGGGCCTTGGTTTATTATGGGTGACTTTAATGCCATTACTAGTTTGTCTGAAAAGGAGGGTGGGAATCCCACACCCTCTAAGTATATTGATGATTTTGTTTCCCTGATAGAGGAACTTGAGATGGCTGATCTTGGCTATCATGGTCCTGCTTTGACTTGGTCTAATAATAGATTAGGGGTGCTAATATAAGGGAGAGGATTGATCGTGTTGTTGCTAATGCTGAGTGACGTGGTTAAATCTCTTTCCTCTAGTTTCTGTGGATCATGTCACTACTCCTTCTTCTGATCATGTTGCCTTAGCTGTTTATGTTTCAGGGAAGGTTGATAGTGGCCCTAAACCCTTTAGGTTTCATGAGATGTGGACTAAAGACCCCTATTGTATGGATGTGATTCAGCATTGTTGTCAGACTCATGTTCATGGGTCTCCTTCATTCAATATGAACTCTGGACTTGTTGAGCTGCAATCCTCTTTGAGAGTTTGGAACAAAACTTATTTTGGAAATATTTTTTTTCAAATTAAAGAGGCTGAATCTGCTCTCTCTTCTCTTCTGGCTGGCCCTGTTTCTGATCTCGTGATGGTGGAGATTAAAAATATAAAGGAGGATATCTTGGAGTTGTACAAAAAGGATGAATCAAATTGGAATCAGCACTCAAATACTTCTATGGTTTTGGAGGCTGATAACAATATTAAATTCTTCCATTCTAATGTTAGTTTCAGAAGGAGAAGGAATAGTATTGATAAAATTCAGAATGAAGCAGGTTTTTGGGTTACTTCTAGACCGAAAGTTGCACAAGAGTCCATTTCATCTTTTGAGGATACTTTCAGACCTCCACCAAATCCAACTCTTTTACCTTCCCTTGACGTCATCCTAGATTTGTTTGAACCTTGTATCTCTATCTCTGAAAATGTTTCCCTAACTAGATGTCCATCTAGAACTGAGATTAGAAAGGTGGTGAAGAGTATGGGTGGTTTGAAAGCTCCAAGGCCTGATGGCTTTCCTGCAATGTTCTATCAAAAGTATTGGCGACTGGTTGGGGAGGATCTAGTGAGGATGGTACAATATTTTTTCAATATTGGCATGTTTGGAATATACCTCAATCAAACACATTTATTTGATTCCTAAGATTGATTGCCCTTCAAATACTTCTCATTACAGACCTTTGGCCTTTGTAATGACTCTTACAAGGTTATTTCTAAGATCCTTGCAAATAGGCTGAGAAGTTTACTACCTAAGTTTATATCACCTAATCAAGGGGCTTTTGCTCCCAAAAGATCTATTGGGGATAATATAGGAGTGGTTCATGAGATTGTGCATAAGATAAAAAGGGCTAAAAAGAATAAACTGGGTTTGTTTGCTCTTAAAGTTGATATGTCGAAAGCTTATGATCAAGTTGATTGGGGAGCTCTTCTTGCTAGCATGGTTAAACTGGGTTTCTCAAGCAAGTGGATAAGTCTAGTGAAATTATGCATATATACAGTGAAGTATAATGTCTTGTTGAATGGGTCCCCCTTTAGGACTATCACACCTTTGAAGGGACTTAGACAAAGGGATCCCTTGTCCCCCTATCTTTTCATCATTCTCACCGAGGCCTTGTTAAGACTTCTTCTTCAGGCCCAAGCTGCACAAGATATCTCTGGTATTAAGATCTCGAGGAGGGCACCTAGTGTTTCACATATGCTCTATGCTAACGATCTAATTGTTTTTAGAAAAACTTCCCCTTTTGAAGTTCACAAAATCAATAAGATTATGGACCTTTATTGTAATGCCACTGGTCAGATGGTGAATTTGGATAAGTCTAATATTCTTTTTAGTGGAGGTACTTCTCGAGACATCCAAGAAGCTGTAATGCATACCCTTCAGGTGAGACCGATGTCTGTGAGAGATAAATACTTGGGTTATCCTATTATTTTCTCGACATAAAAAATCCAGGACTTCAGCTTTCTTTTGGATAAGGTACGAGGGGCTGTCTCAAATTGGCAAGTAAAACTGCTTTTATAGGCAGGTAAGACTACCCTAGTTAAGGTTGTTGCACAGACAAAACCTATTTACTCCATATATGCTGATAAGCATCCAAAACTGTAATATGAAACCTCATTGAGACATATAAATTTGGTTAATTATGTGTTTAATAATCATGAAATAAATATATTTTGCATTACTTTTTGTGTATTAGCAAAGAAACATGAAAATATTGGTTAAACTTGCGTTAAAACACGGGAAACGACGTATATATGAATTCTTCCAAATCAGCCATGTAAAGCCCAACAAATCCGCACAAAAGCATTAAACTTCCGAAGCTCCTACCTCTTGAACCAGGACTCCAAATGCAACAAGTGAGCTGTTCAGACAATCAGGGCGATGAACTCTACGCATAGGCGGGAAGTTGTAAAATTGCCAAAAGACCGGACCGCCACTGGACTGCACGTGGACCCACTATGCGGGCCCGTAAGATTTGATGAGTCATCAATCATGGAGCATGTCAAGACAAAAATGCCAAATTATTGGTGCAAAGTTGACACCTTGCATATAATTAATTAGATTAGGTGTTAATAGTGAAAAAAAGACAAGGTGTCACTTTGTTTTAATGTGGTGGGTAAAAATAAAATAAATGTGGTTTGGTGTTTCACGTGGGAGGAAATGAGATTTCTCTCAAATGGAGAAGAAAACAAAACAAGGGGGGGGGGGACAATCTATTTACTCCCTCGACTTATTTTCCTTTACCATGTATTATTTTAGTTCCTTAGCCTTAGTTTTTATTTAGTTTTTGGTTTTGAAAAAAAAGCTTGTAATAGTTTTAATGGAAGAAACTTTGTTTTCTTCTAGTGGAAATAAAATCTAAATGCAAGTGAGTTTTTATAGTTAGTTTTCTTTTTGTTCTCTCTCCCTCTTTTTACATTCTACATTAGTCATCTTTTAGCCCAAGGACCATGAGCTAAACCTCCTCTTTGTAGGGAGTTAATAATACTCATGTGAGGGAAAAAATTTGTTATTTGGTTTAGTAAGTTATTTAGGAAGAACAACTAGACCTACATCCTATCCCAAAATGATAGTTGGTGTAGTGTCTAGTTAGAGATCAAAGTGATGAGCTTAGAGATAAGTCATTGCTTTGGTTCTACATGCTAGCATGTATGAGCTTAGAGATGGTCATATATGTTAGGGATCAAGTTTTCTTTTATTATGACTTGTCTAAGAGTTCTAGGAAGATTAGATGCACTTACTAAAATCAAATAACAAAAGTTATCTTCATATGAGGAGAATTAACTCTCCACTTTTGTTTTATTAAAATTTTATCTTGTCTTAGTTACATGTTTACGTAACTTAATGTTTTAAGTTTTTGTGTAGTAAAGAAACCAAGTATTTAGTATTTATACAATCATAGCTAAACTTACTCACTAGTTTCCTAAAAAAGTAAAACCAAGTTGTAAGTGGTCATAGAATTTAGGTTGGTTTGAATCCATACTCCAAACAATATGAACACGAAGATCGTGAGTAAGGAAAAATATCTTTGAATTTGCACTTTGGCCAAAGAAGAGATTCAAATCTCTAATATAGCAAAAAGTTGAATATCATCTGCCTTTTATCTACCTTTTGATATCACCTCTAAAATGGATAAAGCTTGTCGTAATTTCTGGTGGAATGATGTTGATAGTAATGCTATTCATTTATGCACCTGGGAAAAGTTATGTATGCCTAAAGCTGATGGGGGGTTATGGTTTAGATATTCTCATCTCTTTAATCTAGCTATACTTTGTAAACTCTTGTGGAAGGCTGTCTCTGAGAAATCTTTATGGAGTGATCTTATGCTTGCCAAGTATGAGAAAAATTTGACTCTTCCTAATCATGTTGACCCTTCCTCTGGGGTGTTTCCTATATGCAGAGGTTTACAAAAAGTTAAGAGATTTGTAGAGTTGGGGGTTATCTGGAGTATTGGGGATGGTGCCTCTGTGAAATTCTGGACTGATCAATGGATTAAGGTGATGGATAAATCATGCTCTCTGATTGACATGGTTGTGCCTTGGCCACCTTTGGTTAATCTTATTGTTAATGAGTTCATTAATCCTGATGGTTCTTGGGATTGTGTGGGACTCAATGCTTTGGTTCCTAGTCTATTTCTAAACTTTTTTGTGAGTATTAGTGCTAGGCCATCTTCTTCAGATAAGTTGATGTGAAACCCTGCAGTTAATGGAAGATTTTATGTGAAATCTGCGTTCAATTTTATTAAAGCGCTGGAAAATAATCTTGCATGGCCAGTGTTCTTCTGCTCGATCAACAATCATATGATTTTATGACTATTTGGAAGTTGAAAATGCCTGCAAGAGTAAAGCTTTTTCTATGGAAAATTGCAAATAATCTCTTATCTATTGGAGCTACTCTTGAGCAACACCATGTTCATGTGGATAACTATTGTGTTTTCTGTAATAATCATGTTGAAGACTTCCAACATCTCTTCTTTACTTGTCCTTGGACTACAAGGCTTTGGTTCTCCTTTTGGCTGGGTTTAAGGGTGGATCATGATGCTTTTGTAACACAAAATTGGTTTAATTACTTTAGGAGTAGAGATAGTAGTTATGAACATTTATTTCTATATGCTTTCTCTCTTATGTACAATATATGGTGGCATCGAAATGAGTGTAGGTTTAGTTTTATTAAACCTAATTTTATTTCTGTCTTAGAGAAAGCTTTCTCTGCTTGGCAAGAGTGGACGACTGTAGATAGTGACCTATCTCACTTCTCTCTTGATGTTGTTTTACCTTGCACAGAGGAGAATTAGGTTGCTCCTTCCTTCAGAAATGTTAAAGTTAATTACACTGGTTTGTTTATGTGTGCTAAGAAAACAAGTGTGTTTGCTGTGATTATTAGAGACTGGAATGGAGAATGTATTGTTGTTGCTACGCAACAGAGTTGAGCTTTATCAAATAATGAAGCATATTTGTTAGCAGCTGAGTTTGCAGTGAACTTGGCCAGGCAGAAGCATCTGTTGGAAAGTAAGGCACCAGTAAAGAAATTACTAGGATTCTGACGGAGCTTGAAAAGAATTCAAATTGGACCTGGAATGCTAAAGCAATCATGTCTTTTAAGTTATTTTTTGTTTTTTGATTTTAGAACCATTTCTGTAACGGGAAACTCTTGGCCAATGAGTTTGGCTGATTGAGCTAGAACATATGGACCAAAGAACATTTATATGTATTCTCCGGATGCTATTATGCTTGTTTTAATATAAATATACCTATCAAATGAAATGAGAAACAGCTCGGAAATTCTTGCCATCGAGTCACGTGTTCCAATGTTCGTCCAAAAATACCGGGGCATTTTTTGTCGATGATGACTGGACAAAACAATACTAGGGCACACGAATGTTTTTTGTGACAAAAACAGGGGCATACAGCTAAAAGAAAAACAAAAACCCCACGCCGCTCTCTTCCCTTCCCAGGCAACACAAAACATGGCTGCATGTTCTCTCTTCCAACCTTCACCCACTTCCCTCCTCATTCCCACCAAATCCAAATCCAAATCCAAATCCCCAAACCACCCATTCCTCATCAAAGCCTGCAGTACAAATTCCCCTGATCCCTCACTCATCAAACACCGTCGCCCAGCAGATCAAAACATCCGCGAAGAAGCCCGTCACAATCATTTATCCTCCAACACACATGGCTTTTCAGCAAAATACGTACCATTTAATGCTGACCCAACGTCTGATGAGTCATACTCGTTGGACGAAATTGTGTACCGTAGTAGGTCAGGTGGACTACTTGATGTACAACATGATATGGAAGCATTAAAAAAATTTGATGGCCAATATTGGAAAACTTTATTTGATTCACGTATTGGTAAAACTACTTGGCCTTATGGATCTGGTGTTTGGAGTAAAAAAGAATGGGTGCTACCTGAAATCGATAGTGACCATATTGTTAGTGCATTTGAAGGTAATTCTAATTTGTTTTGGGCTGAAAGGTATGGTAAAGAAACATTGGGTATGAATGATTTATGGGTTAAACATTGTGGGATTAGTCATACTGGCAGTTTTAAAGATTTGGGTATGACTGTTTTAGTTAGTCAAGTTAATCGTTTGCGTAAATTGAATCGTCCTATTGTTGGTGTTGGTTGTGCCTCGACTGGGGATACTTCTGCTGCGCTTTCTGCTTATTGCGCTGCAGCGGGTATTCCTGCCATTGTGTTTTTACCTACGGATAGAATATCAATGGCACAATTGGTTCAACCTATTGCGAATGGTGCTTTTGTTTTGAGTCTTGATACGGATTTTGATGGGTGTATGCAGTTGATTAGGGAGATTACGGCTGAGTTGCCTATTTATCTTGCGAATTCTTTGAATTCTTTGAGGCTGGAAGGACAGAAAACAGCTGCAATTGAGATTTTGCAGCAGTTTGATTGGGAAGTACCGGATTGGGTTATTGTTCCTGGAGGAAATCTTGGGAATATTTATGCTTTCTATAAAGGTTTTCATATGTGTAAGGAATTAGGACTTGTTGATAGGATGCCTAGGCTTGTTTGTGCTCAGGCTGCGAATGCAAATCCATTATACCTTCATTATAAATCTGGGTATTCTGATTTTAAGTCAGTGAAGGCCAATGCTACTTTTGCATCTGCTATTCAGATTGGAGACCCGGTTTCGATAGATAGAGCTGTGTATGCTCTCCAAAACTCGAACGGGATTGTTGAGGAGGCGACAGAGGAGGAACTGATGGATGCGATGGCCCAGGCAGATCTCAGTGGCATGTTTATATGCCCTCATACTGGTGTTGCTTTGTCAGCATTGATTAAGCTTAGAAAGAGTGGGGTTATTGGATGTAATGATCGTACAGTGGTTGTTAGTACCGCTCATGGGCTGAAATTCACACAGTCTAAGGTGGATTATCACTCTAAGAGTATCCCAGACATGTCGTGCCGGTTTGCGAACCCTCCAGTGCAAGTGAAGGCAGACTTTGGGTCGGTTATGGATGTTCTGAAGACGTATTTGAGTAGAGATCAAAAGCATTAGTCAATCTTCCAGTTTTCTGTAAGTTTAACTTATGTTCTAATTTATGAGGTTTTGTTTCGGCTGGCTGTTTTTTTTTTTTTTGTAATAATTTCTCCTTCTAGGAAGTTGAACTATTCAACTCATCAGAGTTGATTGAAATATTACCTTGTAATACTTTTTTGGTTCACCATTTTTTTTTTGTCCATATTTGATGCTTGCCTGGATGTGTAATATATGCTATATATGCTGTGGCCTATGGTTTATCATGGTAGTTTGGGTACCCAAAATTGTGGTTTTCATCTCTTTGTGACTTTGTTGAAAATCCTAATCTATAACTGTGGACTTTGTAGGATATTCTCATATAATTGCATGCAAAAACGTTAATCATAGTTAATTTGAGAGGCACCTAGCAAGGTGAAGGAATCACTCGACTGTCCTGAAAAAAGGAAGAGAGCACGAATTTAGCACATTAGAAAGAGGTAGTTAGCTCATTACTGAGTAAAGGCATGAATGGGGACAAGGGATTCTACTCTATGTGCTTGAGAAATCTTATTAATATAACGTATGTTCCCTTTCTCTATCATGCCTCGTGCTTTTTATAAATTTAAGGAATGGCAGTAGTAACATATTTTAGGCATAAAATCTTTTCTTTAGTACAAGAAGATGACATCTTGTAATATTGGATGAGTGCTAGTGGTCTACCGAATTTGACATGTGCATGTCAGAGGTTCTCGTATGTCGCATAGACTCTTGTACTGTTCCTTTTGGTTTTATTTGGGGATTTGGTGTTTGTATATAACATGCTGCAGTCAATGATTTATACAATCATTGTTGTTTCCTTCAGTTACCATCACCCTTCCAACATATAAACGTGGTGTTTACCAGTCCCAAACAAAAGAACACCATGACACAAGGTTTCTGCCATCTCAAACTACCTAGATCCGTAAGGCGTTGGGTTAGCCCATCTTCAGGTCAGCTGGTTCAGTAGTTGGCCACTATGCTAGCCTGAACTGTTTTGCCTTTGGAGAAAATGCCTACGCTCCTTTGGTGTATAATACCATTTTTTACTAGGCCCTTACCTTTTGAAGCAAAAACTCTACTAGTTCTGTTTCAAAACGTCTACCTGTGAAGTTGAACAGATTAACAGGGTTTTTCCAGGACACGGATGCTCCCAGTAGTTTGTATAATGGAAGTCACATGCTTTTGAGGATATCTTCAAACTGTGAGTTTCATACACTCTCAACCAGTTGAGAACGAATAACGTAATTTAGAAAAGAGTTTCAGTTTTTTGTTGAACTCCAGCAAAGGTTAATTACACATAGTCAATCTGTAAACTCTGAGCAACATAAAATTTCAAATATCAGATTCTATTTTTAAACAAGAAGTTGTTCAGCAGCATTGCCGGAGGCACACCTACTATCATGAGTGCACAGGCACAGGCACAGGCACAGGCACAGGCACGCCAACCACCATTAGTATCGTAACAAGCATGATAAAATTGTGTTTTTAGGTGGTAGTGGCTGCCATGGCAACGGTCCTAATTGATGGGAACGGGTTTATAGTTTTCTAGCATTACCCCCCAGAACTTAGGCCAATTAGCTTTACCCCTCCCAGTTCTTTCATCTAGAGGTTTACCCTCCTAAGATCACACAACATCTAAGTCAACTGTTATTTTTTTAGTCAATACATGTAAAAAGACTTCATTACCCTTTGCCCTTTTAATAGTTTTTTAACTTTAACCCCTCCTCTCGAACTTAGGCCAATTAATTTTATCCCTCCAGTTCTTTCATCTAGATGTTTACTCCCCTAGAATTTAGGCCAATTAGTTTTAATCCCCCAGTTCTTTTATTTAGAGGTTTACTACCTCCAAGACCACAACACATCCAAGTCAACTGAGTTTGACTGTAATGTTTTTTATCAAGACAAATGAAAAGACTTTAATGCTCTTTTCTAGGTATAATTACATAAATACCCTGTGATTTTGGCAAATACAAAATTGGAATTCAAATCATCTAGGACACATGTCATGATCTTGTGAATTTTATCCGACGGCTACCACCAATCCTTATCAAATGACATCCACACCCTTAACATTATAAAATTACATAATTAACCTCACGGTTGTTAAAAGCTACATGTATGCTAGGAGAAAACCAATCGTAAAAAGGCAATGAAGTCTTTTTATGTGGTAGTAGTGTATGACTTGGAGAAGATAATGCTACAGTGATGGTAGTGATGGTGTATGACCGTCGGATAGAGTTCACAAGATCATGATATGTGTCTTAGATGATTTGAATTCCAATTTTGTCTTCGCTAAAGTCACAGGGTAATACCTAGAAAAGGGCATTATAGTCTTTTAATTTGTCTTGACCAAAAACATTACGGTCAAACTTAGTTGACTTGGATGTGTTGTGGTCTTTGGGGGGGGGGGGGTAAACCTCTAGATGAAAGAACTAGGGGGGTAATACTAATTGGCCTAAGTTCTGGGCGATAAATCTCTAGATGAAAGAACTGGGGGGATAAAACTAATTGGCCTAAGTTCTAAGGGGTAAAGTTAGAAAACTATTAAAAGGACAAAGGGCAATGAAGCCTTTTTACATGCATTGACTAAAAAAAATAACAGTTGACTTGGATGTGGTATGATCTTGGGGGGTAAACCTCTAGATGAAAGAACGGGGGGGGGGGGGGTAAGATTATTTTACTATTACGAAGTCTAAATTGTCAAGAAAGATCTTTGGTATGAATGCATTACTTTGCAATCTTTTGCAGAAATCATCCAGAACAATAATAATAATTGGCAATACATTGAGACCTTGTGGTTGTGAACAACCAACTCAAACGAAAAGTACAATTTAAGAGATCAAAACTGTTGCCTTAGAAGGTGAGGCTCTTGGGCAACAACTCAACAGCTTTTGACAGGAACTCTGACATGTCATTTGATGCAAATGGAGAATCCCCTGTTTTTTTTGTGTATATTTCCATTTTCTGCAAGACCTCTGCCCTTTGTAGCAGAAACTCCACTAGCAAATAATGCAAGAGAGTTGCTAGAATTGCATATATGATTAACTATTAATTGAACAACAGAAAAGAAAAGGCTACGGTAAAATAATTTCAAGGTTTTTCACGAACTCACGTAGGCTGTCACAGATTTCATCCATATCTAGCATCAGTGTCTGAAGATTATGCGAGATTGTCAACAACGTTGCTATTCCCGGGATGTCCCACTTACCCCAGGCATCTCTAGATGAAGAAGATTGCAGCTAGAAGGTGCTGGAACACACTGTCTCACATTCATCACCGACAACACCTTGACAACAAGAAGCACAAGAGAATTAGATTATGAACTGAATGAACTTTCTCTGTAAAAAATAAAAATAAAAATTGACTTCCTTCCATATGTAGTTTGTTTATGTAACTTCGTAATAATACACTTACATATTGATTGCAGACTAAGGATTGTACCAAGTACTAGCCAGTAGCCACTATTTGTTTTTTCACAGGTAAACACGCAAGAAGCATAAGTTAAAACGGGAAGTACTTGGATGCATTGAGTAGATAATCTTAAAGTTTTTACACGTTGAACACTTTGGAGAATATTTCTCAAGGACTCCTGAAACGAATCATCTAATTTAGTGAGAAGAGGGATGAGATGAAAATCAATCAGAGAATATAAATCCATTTTATACTAGTCTGCTATGGCTCCTTCGACTTTCCATGTTTGGACATACGGTGCAGAGAGTATTACAGTGTGCCCTATGAAGAGGGTTACAATCAAACTCCGTAGGTTTTTAGATGGTAGTACTGGTAAAGTTTGAAAGTTCCAATTGTTCAAGCATTGGGGAACCAGACAAAATATTTTGAATCAGTTCCACTGAGAGTTCAATATCCATCAGAGTCAACATCTTGAGAGATTTTCCATCGTATTATTGGTTCGGTATGGCCAAAACAACAGCAGCGCAACCTTAATTTTTTAATGGAGTCATTGACAAAAAAATGGTGAGGCAACTCGTAAGCAGGAGTTGCACAAGTACCCTCGATATAGTATCGACAGAAGTTAATTAGTTCCAGTATCTCAACTTTCCTTCTCAGTGCAAAACGAATCCACCCATTAGTTTTTGTAACAAACCTCATCATTACACCATATTCAGGAGCCACTTCACTCAAAGTTTTTAGGGCATGTTCACTTAATATACAATAAAGAAAAAAGTGTTCAATGGTGCTGGTTTCAAGAAGAGATAGAGCGTGGTCTACGAGTTCATAAACACCTCCTGCGCTCCTCTTTCTCACTACTTGTTGGTCCACAAAATACAAGCCGTCGGGCACTTGTCCAGAGATGATCCCAACGTTTCGATAGAATGCCAGTGCTTACAGCTTCGTGCATCTTTAGAAATGAAAGAATGTGCAGGAGTGAATCATGTAAGTCACTGATCCTATCTTGCTCTTCCATGGCTTCCTCATGAGGTATTGATGAGGTCGCTGATCCTATCTTGGTATTTCAGGTCTTCCGTAGCTTCTGTCAATTGTGACTTCCACAAGCCGGATGAGATGAGAGTGGACTGGAGCAAGGTTTGTTTCTCGTACTCCCCTCGCAGTAGGAAAGAGTGGTCTAGTCCGTTCTGTACACAGCCCGCAGGCGGAAAGAGTGTTCTATAATCAACCTTCGTTCCAGTCGAGTATACAATCCCTCCTGCTGAAGGAGTTTACTGCAGGTTTTCTGTTAGAATAAAGTCCTAGTCTTTAGGGACATCTACTTGTATTTGAATTGTTCAAACCACTAGCCTTTATTTGCGTTAAGTGGGTTGCTTTCTCGTTTCGTTAAGATTGTGTATTGAATGGCTATTTAACCCAAAGTTATCATGAATAAAACTAAGTTATTCAATCCAATTCATTCTCTAGATCAAAGTTCCCAACATTGTGGTATCAGAGCCACCACTAGGCCTAACAAATCAAAACAGCAGCCTTTGAAGTTCTTGCAGCATCAGCACAGAAGATGACTACAGAAGGGAGTTTCATACAGCCATCCATTCCTCGCTTTAATGGTTACTATGACCATTGGAGCATGACGATGGAAAATTTTCTACGATCTAAGGAATTTTGGGAACTGGTGGAGCCTGGCTATATTAAGCCAACAAGTACATTGGTGCCGACTGCTGCACAGCAAAA